>NC_092807.1:152262489-157262489 GCF_040954645.1 Diabrotica undecimpunctata
GTAGCATTTAACTAGACGTAGTTTTAGGGGAAGAGACAAATCCCTGCTTATGAGGAGCTTTTTCATATTGCTAAATGCTGCTCTAGCTCGTTCTATTCTCGCCTTAATTTCTGTGGCCTGTTCCCATTTTGCATTTACGTTGGTGCCAAGGTACACATAAGATTCTACATGGTCAATTAGTATGTTACTTATCCGTAACTGTCGAGCAGGCTGTTGCTTCCTGCTTATCAGCATCCACTTTGTTAGATATGCCGACGACACCATGGTGATAGCAGATAGTTTAGAGGGACTTCAGAGGCTAATGGACAGAATAAACGAGTACAGTCAACAGTACGGACTAAACATTAATACCCACAAAACGAAACAAATGATTATCAGCAAGGAGAATATAAATGGGGCTCATCTATACATTAATGGGACGCAGATAGAGCGAGTAAAACAGTATTGCTACCTGGGAACCATTATAAACGAACAGTGGAGCAATGTACAGGAAATAAAGTGCCGCATAGGAAAGGCAAGAACGGTCTTTAACAAAATGAGCGCCATCTTCAAAAGTCACAACATATCCCTAGATACAAAAATGAGACATTTGAGATGCTATGTTTTCTCTGTGTTGTTGTACGGGGCAGAGGCATGGACGCTTACAGACACCACTATTAAAAAACTTGAAGCATTTGAGATGTGGCTTTATAGAAGAATGCTGAGAATATCATGGACAGCAAGGATCACGAACAAGGAAGTTCTAGAAAAAATGAAGAAGGAACCAGAGATTGTGTTTACGATCAAACGCATAAAATTGCAATATCTGGGACACGGTATGAGAAATCAGCACCGTTACTCCCTGCTGCAGTCTATATTGCAAGGTAAAGTCAAAGGTAAGCGAGGAACCGGTAGAAGGAGAATATCATGGCTGCGGAATTTAAGAACATGGTTTAAGAAAACCTCAACGGAGCTGTTTCGAGCCGCAGCGAGCAAGGTCATGATTGCCAATATGATTTCCAACATCCGAAACGGATAGGAACCAGAAGAAGAAGAAGATGTGTCCTATAAGAGACACTGGGTTCTAGCAGAAGTCTAGCGTGTGTCCTATAGGAAACACTGGCAGTCAACCTGTTAAAGTTAAAAAAAAAAAACAATTCACAAATTAAGTAATTGAATTAATGCTAATGCAACGAGCTACCTGCTATGAGAAAAAAGTCAATTTTTGTTGATATAACCCGAGATATTCCGAATTTTATAAATTTGAAGTTACCAATTCAGTGTCAATATAGAGTACTACAGCTGATCGTTCAAGGAAAAAGTAGACAGCAGAAGGGGTCCAGGGAGGAGAAGACACTCGTGGCTCCAAAACTTGCGGCAATGGTTCGGATTGTCATCTGCTGAACTATTCAGATCAGCCGTAAACAAAGTCAGAATAGCCATGTTGATTGCCAACGTTGGGAACGGACAAGGCACATGAAGAAGAAGACCAATTCAGTTTTTGAAATAGTAAAATCGAGAAATGAAAAAAAGGCTAACTCGGGTTCTAAGTAAGTTAAGTTAAAATAATTTACCTTTATACATGTTGATTTGTCTAAGTTATTTTAAATATTTATAAGCTTAAATTCACAGTACTGTTGTAAACCTATTTTACAATTAATAACATTAATTTTTTATGCTAAATGATTTAATTTAATAAAATAATCCCTTGTCTTCAATTTGTTGCTTTCAGAATGTTTGTAGAGCTAATAGTTTATACAAAATTATATTGTAGATAAAAGCTTTCTGGTATAAACAATTTCAATTTAGAAATATTGCTTGTCAAATTTAACGTGATACTTGGTCGATTTGAAATTAGGCTCCACCCACGATGCGCATTCGACCACAACACCATTCGGCCTTATTATTTCTTGGCCCTTCGAAGTGCAAGGTACTTATATAGTCTGCGACAAAGTTTTTTTTATTTTACTTATGTTTAAAGTTACTGTGTGTTGAAGAAATATCGTATTACAATAGATTTGACTTTTTAAATAATTATTGTTAAGTATTTTAAATTATAAACATGGATTTTCATTTAAAATTAGAAGGCAAAGTCTTGTCTGGACAAAGGAAGGAGGTAATAGCAAATGTAATTATTTTTATGCAGAGAGAAGCGATGCAAAATCCGCATGTTAAAGATTTTAAATAAGTTCAAGAGCGTGCTTCCTTAGCAACGGGAGTAAGTATAGCCACTATAAAACGGATCTCTTGTGAAATGAAAAATATAGAAGAAGGTGCTTCTACATCATTTTCGACGCCTAACAAAAGAATGAAATCTGCCATCCCAACGGGGCTGGTATTATTCTATTGTAAAGAAATAAACAACAGATTAAAATATTTATGACTTTCTAAAATGCTAAAATGCCAAAGATCCAAAGAATAAAATATATGACTATAATATAAAATATTACGACAACTCTAGTATAAAAATTACGTAATAAATGTTTTGTCGGTATGTTCTAGGTATAAGATTAACTACTGTTCTTTTATTCTTATACAGTTTACTGAAACGCAAATGTAAAGCTTTCATCTCTGCCAATATTCCTCTTATAAAATTACAGAACGAGACATTTATAGAAGTGTTCGAAAAAACTGCCGCTTCAACATGACTGAATGGTCAATATTAATGAGTCAAATAAAATATAATTATTAGAAGAATTTTTTTACCAAGTAACAAAAACAAAATATTTTGTATTTCGAGAAAAATTTCCGAAGAAAAAATTGAAACGTCAAAATAACATACAATATAGACATATCATAGAAGTTCCATTAATAAATAAGGTCACTCTCTGTAAACTTGTAGTATGGAGTGTACCAACGAGGCGAAGAGACCGAGCGCATTATGTATCTCTTTTCCTCCGAATGCGTTCTCACTTAATTTTCTACGCAAGTGGACAAATTTGTCAAGTATCACCTTAAATTTGACAAGCAAATGAAACTTCTTGAAATTTTTATAGCTAAATACATGCAATATTGTCCCCATTATCACTCAAAATTAAAGTTTTTTGTGAATTATTAGAAAAGTTACTAATACTTTTCCAAATACTTCTAAAGCTATTTTTGTAATAATTAAGCAACAAATTAAGAAGTCCAGGTTTAAAATTATTTAAGCATTTCAAATATTACTGAAGTAGTCTATATCCATTATCTTAATTTTGTTGGTGCAGAAGTATTGTATGTCAACATTTATTAGTTCTCTTCTCATCTGAGTTGATTTAAATCAAATATACTGAGTGCAGAACTAGCCTATCTGGAGATAGACCACGTTTTGCACTCGCCAGATCGTGGCAGAGCTAGTCTGGTTTTTGTAAATATATTACCTACAACGGTTCTATAATTACCATTACTATTTACAAAGTAAGAGGAATAAGCTACTACTACTACTAAGGATTTCCACAGTTTTCACTGTCTTCCTTCACTCAACCGTTTTCTCCAATTTTCCCTGTCATTCCAGTCTCCATCTCGCAGGGTTCTTTTCTCCATAGCCTCGTCGATTTCATCTCTGAATGACCTTCGGGGCCTTCCTCTCTTTCTTCTTCCAATCGGGCTCCATTCTGTGATTTTGTTTATCCAGCGTCCTCTGTCCGCTCTTCTGACGTGGCCGTACCAGGATAGTCTCTTCTCCTCTATATAGTCGATTATGTCTGATTGCACTCCCATTCTCCGCTTAATCTCTGCGTTTTCAATTCTCTCTCTTTTTGTAAGTCTACAGCTTCTCCTCAGGAACTCCATTTCTACTGCTCTTATTCTACCTCTATTTCTCTTGTTTATTGTCCAGTTTTCGGACCCATATGTCAGGATACTTCTTGTCAGGGTGTTATATATTCTCTTTTTTGTCTTTATCGTAATGTTCTTATCCCACAACACTGAGTTTAGTTGTCTTATACAGTTTCTTGTTTGTCTCAGTCTGTTGTTTATATCTTCTTCTGTTGTTCCCTGGTTCGATATTATGGTTTCTAAATACTTGAATTTATCTGTTCCATTTATTTGTCTTCCCTCGTCTATCTCTAGGTTTCTCATATCCTTGTTTTCTGTTGTTAGATATTCGGTTTTCTCTAAGTTTATTTCCATTCCGTTGTTTTTATATTCTACTTCTAGTTTTCTGAGCATAAAGCTGAGATCTTCTTCATCTTGTGCGATGACTACTTGATCGTCGGCAAAACTTAAGGTGTATAGGTATTCGTCTCTTACTGGTATGCCCATTCCTTCGCACTTTCTCCTCCATGGTTTGAGTGTCTTTTCCAAGAATATTTTAAACAGAGTAGGGGACGTAGCACAGCCTTGTAGAAGTCCTTTTGTCGTCTTAAATGGATTGTAGGCTTTATTTCCACATTTAATAGCTACTTTGTTTTCTTTGTATAGTGCTTTAACTGCTTTTATTAGTGTTTGTCGGATTCCGAGATCATTCATTGCTTCCCATAATTTGACTCTAGGTATTGAGTCATATGCTTTCTTTAGATCAACAAAGGCCAGATGGACCGGTCTACCTTTTGCCATTTTCTTCTCTGTCAGTTGTTCTAATGTGTACGTATGATCTAGGCATGATTTTCCTACTGTGAACCCTGCTTGGTCTTCTCCAAGGAATAAGCAAAAAGAGTATATAAACTAAAGAGCCAACAGAGTGCAAGCAAGAGCAAAGAAAGCCCCGTGCAATAATTGTAGGTTTAATTGTGATTCAAAATTTACAGAAGAAGAACGTACTATGACGTTGGATACTTTCTGGAACCTAGGCAACATTAATCGTCAGAGAGATGTTCTCTCTATAATAAAACTGATGACTGCACTAATGATGTTAACGATAAGGATGATAAAGAAACGTCGACAGGTAGTAGTACAAAACAATCACGTAGGTCTATGTCTTATTTCTATTATCTTTGTACTTCTGAAAAGAAGGAAAGAGTTTGTAAAATGTTTTTCATATCAAATGGTAAAAACGGCATTTTCAAAAGAGATTAAATACTTAATACAGTTGGCGAAGATTAAAGAGGAAAAAATGTCTGTACTACAAAATTACCTGACAAAATTAAACAGACAGTGATGGATCATACCAATATGTTTCCGAGGGTAGAAAGCCATTATTGCCGAAAAGATACACAGAGGAAATATTTAGATTCAAATCTAAATATTAAAAAAATGTATGATTTATATACAGAAGACTGTGTGAATAAAAATATTCAACAATACTATAAGTTTTCTATCTACAGATCTTTATTCAACACAAATTTTAACCTTGGATTCTTCTACCCAAAAAAGATTTGTGTGACCTATGTGAAAAACATAAAAACAGCAAAGACCATGTAAACAAGAGATGTGAAAATGATGATACCTATTTTGCAGCAGCTTTTGATTTGCAACAAGTTCTTCAAACGCCACATTTAGATGTATCTCAGTTGTATTATCGTAGAAAGCTTTCTGTTTACAATCTGAGTATTTATGATCTTCATAAAAAAAGGTTATTGCTACATGTGGAATAAAACAAAAGCACAGAGAGGATCCAATCAAGTAGCTTCCTGTGTTAAAAAATTAGTAGAAGAAAAGGCTCTGAAAGGAAAAAAAAAAAATGTGTTTTTTTTGACAACTGAGGGGGACAAAATCTTAACAGAAATATTGTCGTAATGTATAAAGATCTAGATGCTAAATATAAGATTAAAATTTTCCACTTTTCCTTGGAAAAGGGACATACCCAACACGAAAGTGATAGTATATATCGTATATTGAGACGGCTTCAAAAAATGTTGCTATATACGTGCCAAGTCAGTGGTACCTTATTGCACGAACAGCATGTAGAAAGATTTCATACAATGTTATCGAAATGAATGAATTTTACGATTTTGTTGAATTCAGAAAACAAACTTGTACCGAAATGGACAAAAATGAAAATGGAGAAAAGATCAAGTGGCAGAAGGTACGTGTCATAATGGTTTTTGTGTGTGATGTGAATTTTATCAGATTTATTACTGAGCGTAATATTGAATGCTGAAAGTATACCTATTAGTACAAAGAAATTAGAGGATTCGAAATATATACACACACTCACAAATGTTTTGCATATTATCTGTAACGCCACTGAACGTTTCTCATTTGAAATTTTTTGCACTGATTTTTTTATCTACTAAAATAATGTATTTTATTGCTCGTTTTTTGTTTCTTAATCGTCGGAAAGATTCTCAGTATTCATATTGTCGTTCATCAGTTCATTCAAAAACTGATATTTGTAAAAATTGGTTTGCGTTTTATTCACTTTGTAGTGAACAATATAGATATAAATATATAAGTGATATCTGAGTTCAACAGAGCTAGAATCGTTACTTTGATTGAGGAAGGCCACACACAAGTCGACGTTGCTGTCCGGGTTGGAGTTAATTAGAGTGATGGGTCTCGGATTGTGAAAAAATATTGAGAGACGAATTTTGTTAGCGATCGTCCAAAAAGCGGAAGACCCAGAATTACTACCAATGTCCAAGAACGCTTTTTAACGTTAACTATCCGAAGAAATCCCTCTATGACTGCCCCAGCTATCAGAAGAGAGCTCCAGCAAGCTCATAATATTGTAATTTGCGATCAAACTATTAGAAACAGGTTACATTTGGCGAATTTATTTACAAGAAGACCATTGTGTGTACCAAAGCTTATGTTACAGAAAAGGACTCGACTGGAATGGGCCAATGAACATTTACAATGGCATGACAACAGATGGGGAAACTTGTTGTTTTCTGATGAAACTAAAATTAGCCTTTTGTCAGATAATCACCAAATTAGGATTTGGAGGGACCCAAATCGACAGGATAGACTTAACCAAGCTGTCCAAAGAGTATCATATCAAGGTGGCTCCATAATGTTTTGGGGCGGCATCATGCTAAATAATAAAACTCCTTTAATTCCTATTGTTGGTAACATGAATGGAGAAATTTATATTGATACCATACTTAGGCCTGTTGTACGCTTGCGGCGAGGAGCTGTTGGTCTAGAATTAATTTTTATGGACGACAATGTGCCTCCCCATCGTACGAGACATGTGACAGATTTTTTAGAGACAGAAGATATCGTCATATTACAAGGGTCACCTTGCTCATATGACATCAATCCCATTGAGAACAGATGGGATATGCTCAAAAGAAAAATTCAGTCCCGACAGCCACCCCCAACGACACTACAAGACCTTAGAATAGCAGCGATTGAAGAATGGGGCACCATGGACCAAAACTACATTAATACACTTATAAGAAGCACGGGACATCGCATTTAATCTTGCATTGATACAAGAGGTGGAAATACGGCATATTAAAGTATTAGTTCCTATATCTTTACAAATTTAAAAAAATATATTTTTAATACATATTAAAAATGATAATAATAAATTGTTAATCCTTTAAATTTTGTTTATTGTTTTTTCAAAACATACAATTTTATATATATAATAAAGTATTTTGTTAAAAAAAAATAGATTTCAACAGATTTAGTGTATAATTTTGAAAATATTACATTATGCAAAACATTTTTGAGGGTGTATATGTAAATCATTGGTCATTCCGACCGTGTACCACGACATCTATTTGAATTTAAAGTCATAATGGAACTTAATTTAAGAAATCACTATTTATATAATTTATTTTGTAATCTGCGACATATTAATTAAATATTTGTATTTTTATGAACAGTAGTAATTTATTTAATCATTCCTTCATTCGGCTTTACTTAAATAGCAACTGCGTGTTTTTGTAAAAATAAAGAATATTGTTAGTGTAGAACTAGCGTCAGTCCAGATAAACTACTTCTGCACTAATAATTCTGATGCAGCACTAGTCTATGTCCACCTAATTTTTTATTAAAACAATAAAACAAAAAAATTAGTTTTATAGTAATGTAAAAGTTTCTGGATTAATTGAAAAGTATGCACAAAGTAAACGTTAATCTTTGAAAAAAAAAAAAAAAGAAAAACTAAACTTCTGAAAAACTTCAAATTGCTCTGCTGAAAAGTTGTGATTTCGGACATAGACTAGTTCTGTTTTAAAGCAGAGATTTGAGCTTAATTCTTTAAAATTATTCTTTGCAAAACTCATCTCGCAAACTAAATATTTATTGAAAAATACTACAATATACTATTGCACGATTTAATGGATTTTGTATTCGGTATTAAAACGAATAAATTTGTGTATAGCAAAAAATTAAAAACCAACTACCAAATTATTTTTATTATTCTAAATACTTCAGACGAAAACAAAAAAAATACAGCCTCTTACCTGCAACAACAGAATGCGTGTGTCTACCTCAAGTCACAACAAAAAAAACGCACTGCATAAAAATAAGGTTGTTAACTTTTCAGTGTCAGCTCAACAGTATTATCAATTCAAAACACCTCTTCCTTTTATACGACCCAAGATGGTTAACACTTTTTTTGTGTCATCGACATCGACCAGCAGGAACATCATGTAAATAATAATAAAAGATTGTACACTAAGAAAAATAAGTTCCTGGTTTTAATTAAATCAATTGCAAATTAATTCTATTTTTGGAAGTACCTACATTTATTTGGAATACAAATTCAATACAATTATATGAACCAAATATGTACATATACACTGTGTCTCAAAACTAATGCATACAATTCATAATTTTGTGTCTGATGGAGTTTGAGAAAAACAAAAGAATAAGTCGGTTCTTATTATTAAATGGTAATTTTTTTGTTGCACATCTAATTTTTCCTGTTAAATGTGTGAAAGTTATGACGTCGTTGTCATAACTTTCTTAATGGGACACTATATAACTTATTCTGGTTTACAGAAGTTGAAACGTGCTCTATGGTTTAATAACGAATTAAGGTCATACAGATCAAATGTTTCTCTTATCAAACACTTTACAGATGCCACTAAGCATCCCGATTTGTTCAAAGTATATAATCAACAAAAATTTTAATATAATCGGCAATTAAAAAATGCTAAAAAGTTATCTTACTCTGATTTTATTAATAATTCCAATATTGAACCTAAAGAATGCTTTAAAATAGAAAATTTCGAAGGAAACAATACAAGATCCAGTTCGGTACAACCTGATCTATGTCCAGACGAAATAAATCAGTATTTTATTACAACTGCAGATAATATAATTACATTTTTTTATACTATTTATATCGACGTTCTCTTCAATTACAGATATTATCATTTTCCGAGCAAGTCTTTTTTTCCGTCACGTTGTGGAAGAAAAGGTCTCTCAAATAATAATTGTAGGAACGTTCAGGAAATTAATAGCAAGATTTTAAAAGAAACCAAATAGTTTTAACACCTTTCACATATCCTATTAATTTAATTCTATCAACTGGATTATTTCCAAAAGTACTAAAATACTCAAAAGTACTTCCTATCTTTAAAAAAGTGATTCCTTAAAACTGACAATTACAGACTCATAAGCATTATTTCTACTTTTGGGGAAATGATTTAAAAGGTTATCAAACAACAATTTTATTCCTATTTTGAGTCCAATAATTACTTAAGCAACTCACAACATGGATTCAGAAGTGCTCGTTCTACTACAAACGTGGTATATAATATTGTGAGCGAGGTGATTGAGGGACTTAAAGGCGGCAATTGCATAGCAATTTCTCTTTGCAACATCAAAGGCTTTTGACTGCGTTTCACACGACATTTTGCTTTACAAAATAATTTACTATGTAATCCTAGGTATCCTTCTTAAAATTATAACTTCTTAGCTATGTGGCAGACATCAGGCGATAGTGTTTAAAGGTAATTTCTCCGATTTTCTATCTGTAAAACATTGAGTCCCACAAGGTTTGGTCTTACGACCTCTTTTGTTTATTATTTATATCCACGATTTGGCTAAATTCATATCTTCGTACAAATCCGTACAATTCGCAGATGATACGATGTACGTTATATCAGAAAAAATAATGATGATTTAAAAATGTCTTACGAGAGAGTTTCTACTCAATCGAACACATGATTTGCTGCAAACAAACTAAAACTTAATTCTGATAAAACGCAAAACTTGATTATATCTGCAAGTAATCTATATAATGATCCAGATTACAAAGAGACTTTTAAACTACTGGGAATAACCATAGATAATCGACTGAACTGGCCAGCTCATATCTCACAACTAAAGAAAAAGATATAAAGATATTATTTTCTTTACTTTACTTACACTTAATTTATGGATTGATCATATGGGGTAAGTCAACAAATGCACTTCAAATTTTTAGAATGCAAAAGAAAGCTATCAGGATTTTAGCAGGGGTTAGTTATCTAGAAAATTGTCGACCTTCCTTTAAAAAATTCAAAATTATGCTGCTACCTAGTCTGTTAAGTAGTCTACCTAGTAGTCAAGTTCTGACTGAAATTCGCAGAAAACTAGCCCATTTAATAAAGCAGTTTGATGTCCACGTTCACAATACGCGAAGCTGTCACTACTTACAAACAAATCGCTGTAGATTGCGTCTTTCAGATAAAAATTGCCTTAATTATTACAATATTTTACCAAAAAGTATTAAACTGCTAAGCTGTAGTAGTTTCGAAAAAAAATATCTTCTGAACCATTGCTTTTACTGCTCAAAAAAATATATGACCCATTGCAGAACATCCACTAAACTACTTACTGTGACTTTGCCCTACATCATTTTCTTAATCTGTGTTCTTGTTTGTGATATTTTTAAGTTAAGTTTTATACTCCTATTTTATATATGTATTTTTGACTTGCTTCAAACAATATTTGTATTGGTTAAGTAGTTAAATACAAAAAATTCTCTAAAAAAAACTCTCTCTACGTAATTGAAGCTGTATTTCATCTCATACTTATGTAATCGGTTTGTTGGTTGTTAAATTCGAAATACACAGTACATTCAACCAACTTACACCTCTAAACGATTAATGGAATTCGCAGAAAACCTTTGGTTGTAGTAAAAGGCACGGCAAACTGCACTGGAGTTCTCCATAATCTTTTTAATTACTTACTTTGATTAGAATATTTTTGTCTGTATTATCAGTTGAGTTAATTTGTATAAAATGAGGAGCAACAATTCGAATGAAATTTTAAATATTATTGCTTATTTAGCTAATAATAAATGTATAAATATAATGGTTAACTTGCTGTACAATTATTTTGTAAATAACATTAGAGTAGTGTACTTACTGATTATTCAACTTTATATATCATCATCATCGTCACTAGATTCACTACCGCTATCATTATGTAAATCTTTAATCGCTGGATTATATATAATATTATATAATAACGGATTTATTACGGCTGTCGCCGCTTCTCCGCCCCCAATTTCCATCTTTTTCTGTCATATGCAGTTGCCCCTTCTAAGTCTCTTGCCGCCATTGCTTCATCAATATCGTTGCGCCAACTTCTCCGTGGTCGTCCTCTCTTTCTTCTTTCAGGAGGGATCCATTCCAGTACTCTCCTAGGCCATCTGTACTCTGGCATTCTTTTAACATGTCCGAACCAGATTAATTGTTTGCTTTCTATGTCATCATTGATATTTCTCTCCATTTTCATTTCGTTTCTTATTTGTTCGTTTCTAACTCTCTCCAGTTTTGATCTACCGCAGCTTCGTCTCAGATAATCCATTTCTGTCGTCATGAGTTTGTTTCTATTAGCTTTGGTGACGTCCCATACTTCCGAACCGTAAAGTGTAATACTTTGGACTATACTACCGTAAATGTGTTTTTTGGTTTCTCGTCGAATTGTTTTTTGCCAGAGAAGAGAGTTTAAGGCACGGGTCGCTGCTCTGCCCTTGTTTATTCTTTCCCTGATTTCATCTGCGCTATTTCCCTTCTTGTTGAAAATGACCCCCAAATATTTGCAGGATTGCACGCCTTTGATTTTGTCGTCTTCTAAGACTAGGTCACATATTTCATCTGTTCCCACTGAGAGATATTCACATTTTGTCATATTCATGTTTAGACCTGCCACCTCATATTCTTCTTGCAGTTTTCTTACCATATAGCTAAGATCGTAGCTGTCTTCAGCAATTACTACCTGGTCATCCGCAAAGAAAAGTGTATATAGCTTGTTTTCGTCCACCGTTATTCCCATGTTTCTACATTTTTTTACCCATTTTACTAAGGATTTGTCCAAATAGATTTTAAATAAGGTGGGTGACAAACAGCAGCCTTGTCTTAGTCCTTTTGTTGTTTGAAAAGGAGAGGTGATTTTTTGTCCCATTTTAATTCTTGCAAAGTTTTGTTCGTAATTAATCGCTGGATTAATTTCACTAATTTTATTTTCCCGGATCCACCACTCTTCTATTAATTTTTCACATTTATTTACAGTTTTGGCCCATATTTCTGGAGTTGAAGTTTTAAGAGCTTCTTGTCACATTTCCCTAACTGCATCGTCATTGTATCCACTGCATCCAACGTGATTATCATAATGCGTTTTACATATATTATAGATGTCTTCGATGGGATTAAACTGGCAGTGATACGGCGGTAACCGTAGTACTTAGTAGTATTCCGGAAATTGATATTATTTTTAACGAACCAGTTTTTTATGCTCGGTACGTTCCACGACTGTTTTGGTTGTTTCTCCAAAATTTCCGAATGGTAAGGTGCATCTAAAACTATAACTGATGGTTCACTTAGACTAGGTTATAGTTTCTCCTCAAACCATTTAACAAACATATCTGCATTCATGTTTTCATGGTAATCAGCAGATTTTGATTTTGGAAAAAAAATCAAATCTGCGTTTTATAAAGCATTCCTTCCCTACTGCATAAAGAATAATGTGTCTTTTGCCTTCTCTATCTGTGTGTTTTATTAATTGCAATTTTTATTCAATTTTTCTTCATCAGGTTAAGTCAATGCTCCTAGAATGTTTACGAGTTGTTTTCTTGTCTTCGTGATACTCAGTCACAGTAAGATCTTCTTGAGAATCTCTGACAGTGTTCATTACAGTTTTTAGCTTACTTTCACTTATCCTGCCTGCGTCACAAATGCGTTAATTTATACATAATAATGACTTTAAAGGTCCACAATTGTCTCATTCTATGGTAAAGTATTTATGCACATTTGCAATTAATTCATCAATATCCACCGTACATCTAGGCATGATGGCCACTTGGAACTACACGTTTGAATTACAATATACTGAGTTTAGATCAACATGACAGAAAATTTTTAACTGTTGTGCTTGAGAGGTAAAATATAATATGACCGCTTACAAAGATCCTAAACACATTCAGCAAATTAGCCTAATGATCATTAAGAGTGCCGATTGTAATTTAATTATGTTCTATATAAAGTTGGTCGGACCAGGTCTTTATTTTAAGTAGATCAGAAGTTATAATTGCATAAATAGTTGCAATATTAGAATTCTCCAGGTAATACTGGTATCATTAGTAAAAAGAAGAATTTTTCTATCGATTTTTAAGTTAGTGATGTCATTTATAAAGATAAGGAAAAGTAGAGGACTCAATACTGAACCTTGCGGTATTCCACATACAATGCTTTTTGGACTAGAGTCAGTATCATTTGCTCAAACCATTTATTTTCTATTCGTCAAGTAAGATTTGAACCAGTTCAAAGAAATATCTCGAATTCCGTAGAAATTTAGTTTTTTTATTAGAATGTCGTGATTTACACAATCAAAAGCTTTTGCATAGTCACAAAAAACAGTGGCAGTATAAAGATAGTGCTTGATAGACCCCAAAGCCGAACTGACTTTGTGATAAAATGCTGTTTTCAACGAGAAAGGACATAAGTCGGGCTTTTATAAGTCTCTCAATAATTTTGGATGGGACTGGTAGTAAGGCAATAGGTCTATAGTTGCAGACATTAGATTTATCACCATCTTTATAAAGAGTAATAATAATGGCTGTCTTTAAGAACTCTGGAAATACCTTTTTCAAAGGAATCGTTAATTAGTGAGACCTCCAACACATTATTTGGGAGATTTAAGAAAATTTTTATGGATAGTCCATCAATACTACAGGAAGATTTGCTTTTGATACTACTGATTTTTTGGAACAGTTCGGATTTATCAACTGGTCTTATAAAGAATGAATTCAAGACCTTTTTTGAATTGAGAAGATAGAGAATAGAATTTGTTAATAATAGGTTGTGACAAAATAGCTGATATTATATTTTTACTCACACTAACGAAGTATTCATTTATATTTTCAGAGTTTGGAAGAGAAAATGTTTGAGCTGTGTTAGTTTTATTTCGAAGATCGTTTATTATGGGCTAAGTTTCCCTTGCAACATTTTTATAGCTTCCCAGACGACTCTCATAGTACATTTTTTTAGCTGTTTTGATAAGTTTTAGATAGGTTCCTCTGTATTTGGAGATATATTCAGTGACAAAGACATTAGTAGTAAATTTCTTGATGTACAGTAGTGAACGCATATTCTGGGCTGATATGCGGATACCTTTGGTAGTCCAGGGTTTGTGATGTTTTGACTTAATTGTAATTAAAGAAAATGCCTTATTGAAAATACAGTCAAGCTTTTCTCAAAATCACTGAAATTATAGTCCACGTCTACAGAGGGAGAGTGCCATTCAGAAGTCAAGCACAAATTTTGGAATTTACGAAAGTTCTAAGCTGAAAAAATTGTACCTAAATGTTGGGTTTTTATATAATATAAATATATTATAAATTATCCTTAGCACGGTAGTATTTGTTTCGGAAAAAAATATTAAACAAGTAAGTGAAAGAATTTTACGTTAAATAACATTATGCAAGAATACTATTTATTAAAAAAATTTAACAAATTATTTAAAACTATGAACAACGGGTTAATGACACATATATTTATTTTATACCTAAAATTTAGCAAAGTGTTAAACAATATGAAGAGCACCAGTGCAGTTTACCGTGCCTTTTAATACAACGAAAAGTTTTCTGCGAATTCCGGTAATTGTTTAAAGGTGTAAGTTGGTCGAAAGTACTGTATCTGCTAGCATTACCTTTTCCTTGCTTATAGAAATTTTTAGGCCAGCCATTTGGATTTTGTAATTTAAATTGCAGCAAATTTTATTATATGCTCATTTCTACTAAGGTAATTTAGGCATAATAGAGCTCTTCTTAGCTCAAAATATGTAGAACCCATTAGCGCCCACCGTTACTATATGGTAACGTAAAACACATGATTTTTAAAAATTCTGCGGTACGCCCATGGAACTAGTCAGCGACATATTTTGAAAACTATCGTTTCTAGGAATACTTCAGGCACCCATAAAACGTAACGGATTCGTATTTTAGTCTTCTCTCATCTCTATCGTCGTCTCTATCGAGAGATAATCATATGACAGTGTGGTTTGAGTTTATAGAAAAAGATGGACGTCCGTTTTGCGTAAGTAATTTTTGACAGTCTTCTAGTAACTATATTTGCATATTTAAAAAAAACTAAGTTTATTATACTCCAACTTATTATAAATTGTTGTATTTTATCAACAATTAAATAATAAATTTATTTTTAATTATTAATAAATAAATTACGTTACCATATGGTTGCGGTGGGCGCTTACGGAGTCATAATTTAATTTGTTTTTCAGTCGTGGATTTTCGTTAGCAGAAGCGCTAGATATGGTTTACGGTGACGAAAAATTAGCTGAGCAAGTCGATAATATTTTTATAACACCGCCAGATCTAAATGGTGCTGATACAGATGAGGATTCTGCGAATGAAGATGAAGGTGGATTCATAAATAACCTAACAGGTGCTTAGTTGTACAAATAATGATATACGTACATATTATAATTGTTTATTTTTACAGGTAGGCAGCTACGAGCGCAAGCAGAAATACAACTTTCTAGCAACGAAAGGATCGGTACTGACAATGAAGAAGTGCAGACAGATGTAAGTATAACCAGTAATTTTTTAATTTGCTTAGGTTTAAAATTTATTTCTATTACAGTTACAAGCAGTAGTGGAGACACCCGAAAGAGAAACTAGAGCATCGTTTCAACTATGGCAAAATGAAAGAAAAGATGTATTAATAAAAAACTGTGCTTGGGTTCAAGGAGACTTACAGTCTGCAAGTTTTTCGTTTCCAGAAGAAGATTATTCTAGGTATGAAAATCTATCATGTCTTGATATGTTCAGTATATTTTTTGATGATGAGACAGTAAACTACTTAGCGGAAGAATCCCAACGATATGCACAATTTGTAAACCAAACTGACCCATGCATTACATCTGGAGAAATACGTTGTTTTATAGGTATTCTCCTGCTATCGGGGTACAATCCATTACCATCGAAGAGAATGTATTGGGATACTCATGATGATGTAAAGAACACTTTAGTTTCTAATTCAATGAGACGAAATAGATTTCTGCAAATTCAAAGGTTTTTGCATTTCGCAGATAATACAAAGCCTAATATTAGTGACAAAGCATGGAAAATCCGACCATTGATTGACAGAGTAAAAACAAAGTGTCTTGAAAATTTTGTTCCAACAAAAAATCTATCATATGACGAGTCTATGATAAAGTATTATGGCTGCCATCAATGTAAACAATTTATACGAAATAAACCAATCCGCTTTGGTTATAAAATGTGGTCGCTAAATACTTCTACTGGATATCTGGTAAACTTTGACCTATACCAAGGAAAAAATCCACGTTCAAATGAACAATACGATAAACTTTTTTCAAGTGTTCATCCCCTTTGGTGCGAATGCTTGAAGAGATAAATCACTCAGATTTACACTACAATTTACACGTTGACAACCTATTTTTAGGATTTAATTTATTTAGTTACTTACGATTTTTGAGGTACGGCACAATTGGAACAATTAGAGAAAACAGAATTCCATCTAGCTGTCCCTTGGAAAAAAAGAAGGAGTTTTCTAAAAGAAATCGTGGCTATTCACAACATGCAATAGAAAAAAACAGCGGTATCTTACTGGTGCGATGGAAAGATAACTCTGTTGTCACAATGGCATCTACGAGTTGTGGTGGTTCAGCATTGGGCATGGTAAAAAGATTTTCTCATGAAGAAAAACGCCATATTCAAGTAAGTCGGCCTCACTGTATTGCTGAATACAATAAAAATATGGGGGGTACCGACTTGATGGATCAAGGTGTTTCAACCTACCGAGTAGCAATTCGCAGTAAAAAATGGTACTGGCCAATTGTAACATGGTTGTTGGATGTTGCAGTCCATAATTCATGGCATTTATATAAAAAAAATAAAAAAGATATATCCTTGCTATCGTTTAGGAGAGAATTGGCCCAAGTTCTTCTCGCAAGATATGGAAGTCCTCCCTTATATACAGGAAGACCTACTCTACATAGACAGAACTTGCCAGATCTTCGTTTTGATCGCATCGATCATTTCGTTACACCAAGCAGTAGAAGGCGATGTGCTGGTGAAGGATGTACAACATCTGGACGAACAATGTGCCAAAAATGCAACGTTGGTTTGTGTGTTAATTGTTTTATAGGATACCACACCAGACGATAAAAAAATATTCTCAAATAAATATTTAAAAAAAAATTAAATTTTTATTTCAACGATCCTAAAAATTCCTTAAGCGCCCAGCGTTACCATATGGTAACACCATGTAATTTTTTTAAAAAAAGACATGAAACCGAAAAACTTATTTTTTTGGATTAAATTATTAACATTTTCATCTAATTAACCCTAAAAGTAAAGATTTTCTATTTAACCCTTAACTCTATTTCTAATTAACCCCAAAAGTAAAAAAAAAACTTGGGCGCTAATGGGTTAATTTATAATCTACCTTTTATTCAGTATTAGACCCTGTATACTGTACTATACATATTAAAACTCTTTACTTTCTTAATGCATTCACAAGCTTTTGTAAAGTATTCTTTGTCATATAAATATTACTTCTGCGAAAATGTAAAAAGAGCATGCCAAAACTATAAATACAAATCGGTGAAAAATTTATCGATATCCAATAGATACAATAAATTACAGTTTCCTGTAATAAATCAACGGTGCGTTTTGAATAAAAATATCTCTCCGTGTATATACAGCAGGCGAGAGGAAAGCCTCAACGTTGATGCACTTAGTTGGAATGTTAATCCGGTGGGCTTTAACCGGACTGGTTTAGGCTCTAAAGTTTTGAAGTTAATTTTTATTAGGGCAGATTTTTCTGTTCAAGATAATGAACTCTGGGGGATTTTATGGCGATATATATTATGGTAACGAAGCTCGTTAAAATTCTGAAAACCTAGACGGGAATATTTTGTTAATAAGTGAAATTTCATGTTGCCCTCTAATTATTATCTTAAATTACTATCGAAGTATCTGTACGTTAAGGGTGCGCATAATTCAAATGATACCAGCATAAAAGTATTTTCTGACATTGCCCTGAGTTTTAATTGGAAACCAAATTGATTTTTTTGTTAGGTTTTAATATATTTTAGACATTCCCAATTCTTTCAGAAATTGTAGTATACATATAATACATTCATACATTAAAATTTTGCTCTTTAATCCGTAACCGATGAGGTGTAATTTCAGTTACATTGAGCGTGATGTGGAGTCTCACGGACTCTTTTTTAAAAAATAAAAAAAAAATTTAATTATTTGAAAAAATTCACTGAAATAAGTTATAACTTTCACTGAAATTTCTCCTTATTATAACAAGCCTCCACAATTTCATAAATTAAAAAAAAAGTGTTTTTTAATTGCGAAGTATTAGAATATCTATCTATATATATATATATATATATATATATATATATATATATATATATATATATGTATATAAGGTTTAAGGAAATACTAATCGTTAATTTTTATGCAAAAAAAAACAAATTTATTCAGTAAAAAAATTCTGATAACAGGTGAACTATAATAATTTTAAACAACATTTATTTTCGTTGCGATGATTTTGAAGCATATTTTCTTAGTAAAACATATAGGCTTTTTACAATCCTAGCATAAGCAAAATGCCTTTCTATGAAGTTTAGATGGGCATCCTCCTCTTCCTAAGTGCCTTCTCTGTTGAGGTTGGCGATCAATATGGCAAATTTCTCTCTGTTCTGGGCTTGATGAATTAATTCATTTCCTTTTGTGTGGGTCCAATCTCTGATGTTTCGTAGCCAAGATTTTTTCTTTTGTCCTATGCCCCTTTTACCTTCAATCTTGCCTTCTAATATTACCTGGGGCTGCTCAAATTCCTATGGCGCATTATGTGTCCTAGATATGACGTCTTTCTAATTTTGATAGTATTGACCAGATGAGGGCGTGTGTTCATTGCTCTCAGTACTTCCTCATTCGTAGTTCTGCTGGTCCAGCTTATTCTTAGCATTCGGCGGTACATCCACATTTCAAATTAATTTAATTTGTTGATGTCATACTGTTTTAATGTCCAGGTCTCACAGCCATATAGTAATAGAGACCACACATAACACTTTAGTGTTCTCAATCTTATTGAAACTGATAGCTTGGGGTTACAGAGCATTTTACGCATATTCATGAAACCAGATCTTGCTATTTCAATGCGTCTTTCAATTTCTTTTGAGTGGTCTAGTTGACTATTTAGTTCTCTGCCCAGGTATATGAACTTTTGGGAACTCTGAAGGGTAATACCATTTATTTGTATGTTAGATGTAACTTGTTCATGGGGGTTTTTGTGGAATACCAGAATTTTGGTTTTGAAAAAGTTAATGTCCAAGTCCAGCCTGTAACTTTCTTCTGATAACATGTTCATCAAAATTTTTATTTGTCTTCTGTTTCTGCTAATACTACGGTGTCATCGGCATATCTTATATTGTTAATGATGATTCCATTGACTCCTTCAGGGCGATCTTCAAGAGAAGCTCTAATTATATGTTCGGCAGATACATTAAATAATAGGGGGGATAAAATGCACCCTTGACGCACTTGGTGTTTCCGTTCGCTGTTCGAACGCATCCTGTGTGGTTCCAGTATGTATTACTTATGATAGCTATGTCGTGTCCGTCCAACCCTACTTCTTTTAGCACCTCGATTAATTTTCCGTGTTTGATGCGGCCAAAAGAATTTCTATGATCGACAAAGCACACATACAGCCGTTTTTGAACCTTAAGATACCTTTTGCCATCAGTGTTAATCCCATAATTGCTTCTCTAATGCCTGTACCCTTTCTAAAGACATATTGAGAACGACTCAGGTATTCTTTACACTTATTTTGAATTCGGTTATAAATTATTCGCATAAAAATCTTAGCGGCATGACTTATTAGGGATACAGTTCGATGGTCTTCACATTTCCTAGCTTTTTGTTTTTTAGGAAGAGCTATATATGTGGATGTTATCCAGTCATGCGGTATTATGCCATGTTCATATATAATGTTGTAGACAGATGTTAATTTCCTGACAGCATTACCACTTAGGTGTTTAAAATGTTCGGCTGTTATTAGGTCTTCGCCGGGTGTCTTGTTGTTCATTGCGTCTATTCTTCTTATCGAGTTTCATTAATCTAAGCTAATTCTAGGATTTTCAAATCGTTTCCTCTTAAAAGGTTTTGCTAGGCTTTTCGCTAATGCCTTTATGAATTTGATTCGGAATGTATTTTCAATATTTTTGAAACAATTAGACATGACAAATGCATTCTCGCAACTCATGCCTAATATTTAATAAAAAATAGAAATTGGCCAACGTCGAGTTCTCCCTTGATGAGCTGTAAATGGTGCATCTCTTATCTAGTGCATTAACGCCTCCTTTTGTTAAATTATAGGATGATATTATTTCAGGTTCGTTTCTCTCAGGATGTTAAAAGAAACGAAAGAAATGAGGATTACAGTCTTTTTTCTTTTAGGAATATATGAAACTAGCGTTTCATATTTTGAAAATCCACATGATACAGAACCAACTTCTTATTGTTTGTTTGCCCTAAATTCTGGAGCTATTCCCCTTTTTGATTTTCTCATGGTTCCGACGTAGGCTAGAACTTAGGACTGTAACTATTTCCATCCGAACCTTTTCCGGTATATATAGCGTTACTTACTTACTTACTTACTCCGTGGCGTTACAACCCGTGGGTTTTAGCCGACTCGACAACATGCCTCCACTGTTTTCTGTCTTTAGCAACCTCCATCCCATTCTTCACGCCCATAGTGCTTAGGTCTCCTGCTATATTCTCTCGCCACCGGAGACAAGGGCGTCCGCGTGATCTCCTTCCAGTTGGGATTTCCTCCCACACCAGTCTTACTCACAACGGGTCGTATGATTGTTTTATAGACCTATATCTTCGTATGTTTTGTCAGTTGTTTCGGTTTTATAAGGTTTTGGAGGGCAAAAAGACATCTGTTGCCGGCCTGGATCCTGTTGTTTATTTCCTGCGATCCGTTATTGTCTTCAGTTATTGTTGTTTCAAGATACTTGAATTCTCTAACGCGCTCAAAGTTAAAGTAATCGATGGTGATGTTATGACCGATATATATATATATATATATATATATATATATATATATATATATATATATATATATATATATATATATATTGTTATGATGTGTTTTTTTTTTTTGTTTGAATGATGAGCAATGAGTATTTTTAATAATATAGGGTTTTTATCGCGGTTCTCAAAGAATTAGTTTGTAAGTACTTTTTTAAATTATCTTTATTGTAACTATTATGAAACACACATATATATATCTAACCTAGCCAATGTAAATTTAAAATAAACTATCTTTAAATTGATATTCTTACAAAACTAATTAAATTCTATAGACAATCTAAAATTTAAACAAACTATCTTCAAAATTGAAATTGTTATGACACTAACTAAATTATATTAACAAAATTTTGTACCTTTCTTTCACTGAATGCCTAAATGAACTGTTTTCCACTATATATATTCTAATCACCACTGAAAGTCTTCGTACTTCGGTTATCCTTGTTTTTGTGAAATTTCTTTTTCCAATTATCAGCTTCTACCAATTTAAGATATAGTTTTCTTCACCAGCATGTATACACCACCAACCAAACCAGCAAACAGCATTTATATTTATTCTTCTTTTCAATATACCAATATCCAATTATTATAAGTAGATTTATACTAATCTCCAACCATAATATAATTTAATTTCTTCCAATATACCTTTTTTTATCTTCAATAATTATTTGTGTATAATTATAAATGTGCATTAAATTATATGCATAATTTTTAATCTTCATTTAACTCACTATATTAAACATTTTGACTATTTGTACTTGATTCACTGACTCCAACTAACTTTCATAATAAACTGCTTGACTTCTGACTAAAAACTTCTAAAAACTGCCAAAAACTGCCTAAAACTCTTCTGACTGCACTATCTAAAACTTTTCTGACTAAAAACTTTCAAAAACTGCCATCTTGAATCCAAATCACGGGTATTTATATCTTTTGGACATTCTAGAACCATCTCGTAAGATATCATGTTCCAATTTGTTCTATTTAATACTTGTCTGAATTTTCTGGAACAAACCATTTCGCAAACATGGCCATCTCCGGAGATCCAGAGAATTCCATTCTTTTCTATTAATAATTTTGTTTACATTTAGGCTTTTCAGATCAGAATATATAATTAAATTAGTAACTTAACATTCTAATTTAATAAAATACACATTTCAAACAATATATTATTATAACCCACTTTATATTCGTAAATATTCTTAAACGTCACTTCAGAGTATAAATATCTGTCAAATTTCGAGAGTATTTTTGGTTGCCTAGGCACATGGCTCACTTAAATCTATCTACCACATTATAATTACTAAAATACAACTTTTTACACTTAATTATATGCTAATTTATTAAAAATACCCTCACATAAATATATTTTTATTAAATTCTCTAGTATATAACTTATTTAAAACAACCAAATATCTAATATTATGTAGTATATAACTTATAAATTATTTTCTATAAACCGTAATCGTATCAATATATATATATATATATATATATATATATATATATATATATATATATAATATATATAATATATATATATTATATATATATATATATATATATATATATATATATATATAATATATATATATATATATATATATATATATATATATATATATATATATATATATATATATATATATATATATATATATATATATATATATATATATATATATATATATATATATATATATATATATATATATATATATATATATATATATACGTTCGGATAAATTTCCGCGGTCAGATGAATGAAAATTACTTAGTTCTCGGGAAGAACCGCGTTGAGAATGTATTACTCGACGTTTCGGCACCCATTTTGGAGCCATTATCAAGAGTGATACGGTTCGGTTCGAGTTCGGGATCTCAATCTGCCTATTTCCCTCACTTGAAACGTACCAGTATCGTGTTCTGTATTGCAAGAACTGTCTCTCGGCACTGAGGTCTCAATCTGCCTACTCCTCAGTGTCGAGTGACGTCACTCGACACTCAATATTAATCAGATGACATTTATGACTTTTAAATTTTGACAATCGTTGCGAACCGAATCTTTTATTGACAGATATTCTTTTAATTTTTCACTTCTCAGTTAATGTCTGTAATGTTTGTTAATTGTTTTATATGCATTTAAATCTGCATAACCTAAATTATAATGACTAGAAACGAATTTATCGAGAGTAGTAAATCGATGTGAAGAACCGCTATTTTGTGACGTTACTCGTGACGATGCCATCTGGTGGTGCTAGTGCCGTAACGCCCCTATCAGCATTTTACTATAGAGAAAAAAGTAATGCAACAATTTTACTGTAAACGAAAAAGTAATATAAGTATAGTTTAAATAAATTTAATAATTTTCTCTTTTAGATTACTGTAAAAGTTTCTTCAAACATTTTTGACATACGTTAATACGTCAACGTATGCCGCTCCATTCAAATTGTCTTTGATGTACTTATATAATTTAATTGAAAGGTTCTCTTTAAGGAAAAGCCTTCATAATCGTTAACCTATTCGGAAATTCAAAGCCATAAATTACAAATTCTCCTGTGGTCGTACGTGCAATTTATATAAACGCTTTTTAGATTTGAACTTATTTAAAGTGTCCTCGAAAATATTCTGCAAAAATCGATGGATACTAAATAGTAAAATTCTACAGAATATTTCCAAAATATAAAAATTTATAATGAGTGTTATGGTGTTATTAATTCTAGGCCATTTAGTAATGTATATATATATATATATATATATATATATATATATATATATATATATATATATATATATATATATATACATATATAATCCAAAAAAATCATTTGCTTAAAAAATTTGTTAAAATTGTAGCATCAATATCTCTTATTATTAACTACGTTACTGGTATAATACTTTCCTATTTGCCGAATCGAACGGGTCTGAATATTTCTATGAATTTAATGACATTGCGTCTTTACGGACAACACCCTTTTAGTGTAACAAAAGAAATGATATCAATGCATCTGGGGTCGAATTTCCAGATTAATAACTCGTCTTTTTGGGATAGTTCCAAGGATTCTCTAAGAATGACTTGTCATCATTTGGCCATTAGTTTGCCGCACCTTTACCGCATTCTAATGAGAAGAGATGAGACGGTGTGGGAATTTGAGAAATAAGTTTATGGTATTGTACCACTTATATCTTATCAGCAAGTCAGATAAAAGATATATGAATGTAGTATGCGTCAAATTAAAGAACAATAAAAGAGAAGCTTTATTAAACATAAATAATTAAATAACAAAAATGTATGTAATGTTAATATTAAATCTCTTGTACTCACCTTTGCAGTCTAGGCAGTATTCATAATGCTTGATTAAATCTTCAGTCATGTTTATAACAACAAGCGGCCGCTTTTTCTGAAAAATGTTGTTAAATCAGGTGACTAATCAGGTATGGGAATTCTGTTTTACAAAGGTATGAAGTCTTTAAAACTTATTTGATATAGTTGACGTTTCGGCAGATACTCCATGCCTTGTTCAAAACAATATCTAAAATACATCAATTGGTGGATACAAATCAATTTTATTTACAAAAATTTTAATAACAACTTAACATAAAACGTAAATTAGTTCATATGAGGTAAAATGTAATAAAAGACATTAAGGTACATATAACAAATATTACATAAACATAAACTATCACAACAATTCGAAATTTAAAAAAATATATAGTTATTTCTTATGTCTACCTATCAAAAATTTGCTTATATTAGTGGTCTGTTAGGAAGTAATGTGTTTAATGTTATTATGACATTTATTCCACGTACGGTTACAAAATGTTATAGTTTAAAATGTTAAAATAAACTTCTTCTTCTTCTTCTTCTTCTACTTCTTGGAGATCTTTCGATCTGTTTAATTCTGAAGCTGCCTCTGGTTAATTTCCTGGGAGGTAGATTGCCAACTATCCCTCTATCTTTTAGGTGGTCTTCCGGGAGGTCTTGAACCGGGCTGGTTGTTTTCTAGGGCAATTTTTGGGAGTCTATTCTTATCCATTCGTCTTACATGACTGTACCACATCCTTTTACGCTGCCTTCCCCATCTTACAATATCTTGAATTTTGCACTGCTCTCTAACGTTTGTATTTCTCACCCTGTCTCTTCTTGTTTTGTCCACTATTGTTCTTAGGGTTTTCATCCTTATGCCATATGTCATTATTGGTCGTATGCAAGTCTTCTAGATTCTAATTTTACTATCTGTGCGCATATACGGATTTGACCAGACTATCTCCCGCAGACATCCCGACAATGCGGATGCTTTGTTGATCTGACTCCTTAGGTGCTTCATTGGATCGTGTGTGCTTGATATATCTATGCCCAGATATCTGAATTGCATCACCTGTTCTATGGGGTCGTTCTCAACCACTAACTTACATCTGAGCGGATCTTTTGCTATTGTCATACATTTAGTTTTGTTGGTAGAAATGGTCATATTTAGTTGGCGGCTTATTTGAAAGAACTAAAAGAGCTGTCTCTGAAGATCATCTTCTGATACGGCAATAATTGCTGCATCATCTGCGTAACACACCATACCAATTCTTTTGTTGCCCATTCTGTATCCGAGATTAAGAGATGTTACTTTGTTTATAATTTTGCCCATGAGTAGGTTAAACAAGAAGGGGCTTAAACTGTCGCCTTGTCTAATTCCTCCCGCTGTTAGAATATTTTCAGTGAATTGGTCTCCTGCTCTAACTTTGGTTACATTGTTGTTATTTAGATTATGGACTATCACTGTTATGTTGGTCGGCGTTTTATTTTCTATTAATATATTTAGAATGTCTCCCAGGCGAACCCTGTCAAACGCCTTCGTCAGATCAATGAAGCAAATATATGCTGGCATGCCGAACTCTATAGCTTTTTCTTTTATTCGTTTTATTATGAATACTGCATCTGTTATAGACCGCCCTCTTGTAAAACCTTGTTGTTCTTCAGCATTAGTGATTTGCCTTTCCAATTTGTCCTTAAAAATACTTGTGAAAAGTTTCATCGTTGTATTTAAGAGGGTTATTCCTCTGTAGTTTTGTGGGCAAGTTTTTTGTCCTTTTTTAAATATGGGGATTGTGATGCTCTTATGCCATTGGCAGAAATGGGTTAATGTCACAATTATTCATGTAACATCAAAGGTTATTCATGCAAGAATATTTAGAAAATGTGAAGAGGATAATATGTAATAGATAGTTTGGCTTTCGTAATGGCTTCGGATTAGTAAAAGCTTTGTTAAGTTTCACAACTTTTTCTTTAATGTGTCGAAACCGACAGAAAGATCTTTTCATCGCATTTATAAAATAGGAGAAAGCTTTTGACAAAGTCAAACATAACGTTCTCATGGAATGTCTAAAGCGAAAAGGACTTAACAAAAATGATGTTAACATAGTGAAAAATCTCTATTAGAACCAACAGGCTGTGGTAGCATTAGATGGAAATAGCATGGATGCGCAACAGATAAGTGGAGGTGTGAGACATTTAATATATACTACGAAGAGTTATTAACACACACACTTAAAAACTATACAGAAGGGAAGTAAATGCTGACAATATAAATATCATTCGTTATGTCGACGATACAGTCATTATCGCTGAAAGTGAAATAACGCTGAAAGACCTACAGACTCTAATGAAGCTGCAAGGCTTATTAAGAAAGGCGACAGCTTTAAAAATGCGGCTTTCTAGAACAATTTTGAAAACACCATAGACCGATCATATTACGAACAAAATGATGTTGTACAGAATGGGAAGAGACAGAAAACTTTTGACCACCAATAAAAGCAGAAAGACAGCTTTGAGTCACATACTTAGAAATGAGAAGTACGAGTTATTGCAGCTGATTAGAAGGGTAAAATCGAAGAGAATAGGGGTCCTGGTAGACGATAAATATCGTGGCTGAAAAACATTCGCGAGTGGACCGGGCTAAACTCACAGACGCTTTTAAGAAAAGTAGCAGATAGAGACGAATTTGCAATGGATATAGCTAACTTTCATTAGTGAAGTTGGCACTAGAAGATGACGAAGATTTAAAAAAAAATGGAATTTGAATTAATATTTTCATATCAAAGCTATTGATAGCTTTCGTGGAATTTTGTATTTATGAAATATATTTGGTTTTATGTTGATTCTGGTTTATTTCTTCATTCTCATGACTAGTTGGAATATAAACAAATTTTATAACAATTGATTAAAAACTACACCTTGTGCAGTTTTTATTCAATGCTATAACTAAGACCCTGAGACATAGACAGACACTCAGAATTTGAAAACACTCAACAAATATATTGCATTTATGCTTTCCTTTTCCAACTTTTCTTAGCTCGCTGAATTGCTTCGAACACAACAAACAATTTCTACATTTATTTTATCTATTTCTTTATATCTACATATAAAATAATATTAAACGGAAAACACAGAATAGATGTATTACTTTCTTATATTATGCTATTGTATGCATAACTGTAATACCTATCAGTTTGACCATTTATGATGTAGTGATATAAAAGAACCTCTAGTCTCAAACGGTAAAAATGTTCCTTTATCAAATATTGCTTTTAGTCAATGCAAAATATTATGTTTAAATTCCACTTTTAATAAGGTTGGTTTTAGAAGAATGTCGTAAGGATTAAAATTTACATAAATAAATTTCAAGATCTTAATCAGCCATACAATGCAAAGGTCTTTGATCTCTATACCGAATTCCGCAATGTAGCTGTTAACACCTGAGGTAAGTTTTAAAATATCATAAAAAAGGGTATTTTAATTTAAGAAATAAGAAAATAACTTTGACGAGTTTTGTGGAGTCAGATAATAAACAATACTGCGTTGAAAAAAGCCATTACATGTTAGAAAAAGCAGCATAGGTTTTTGGAATCTGAAATATAGCGGAGCAAATCTAGCAAAGGATATAAATTTCGGACGTAGGGAAAAGTAATACTAGGAATGGAGTTATTATAATTGTTAATATGGAAATAAAAGTAAATATAGTAGTTGTAAGAACGAGTAATAGGATAGTGTCAAAATTTATAAAGAAAAACTAAACATAATTTATGTATTCATCGTAAATTGCACTGAGTGATACTGATACAAAAAATTCCTATGTTCAATTGATAGGAGAGTCCAAATAATAGGAGATGATACTAGTGTTCAAAGCAAGGCTGTAGTTCAAAAGAACATAAGGTATTGCTTCCAGATAACATCTTTACTCTTTCGTACCCAATTCCTATCCTCACCTCCAGGAAGTGTGGTCTTCATCACATGAATGAACGCTGATATTAGTATTTAAAGTAAGGCTGTAGTTCAAAAGAATAGTAATGAACATCATAAGGTATTGCTTCCAGATAACGATGAGCGAATATACTAGAGATTGAGTAACCAACCTCAGTAGAATGTAGGGCCAGGGTTGAAAAGGAAAGCAGAATTGGTCCTCCGCAAAGGAGATTAAGCGTAAAGCTAACAATCCTACCTTGTAAAAGGCCTTCTCGTTCTAATAAAAAAATGACTTGGTCATTGAAACTTGTTATTGTATAAGGTTTTTGTAGGTTTGTATCAGAGACAAAAACAATAAAATATCTTGAAAGAATTGAAATAATTTTCACAGCGATGATACTTATACGATACACAAAATTAGGTGGATTGGTAGCGGAAACCAAAAAAATCAGCAAATCAATAGTTTTTTATTATTATCATTAATAGTTTAGGGGGAAACTGTACATTCTCGATACTATCAATTTATGCACAAACCAAAAAAGAACGTGTAAACTAAAGATTCTATGATCAACTGGAGGTCTAAGGAATCTGAAAGCAGGTAGTAACCATTTTCTGATTAGAATCAAAATAGAACCTAAAGCATTTTGAAGATGTACAAAAAATAAATATTAAACAGCATTGCAGATCATTTTGGAATTCGATAAAAATCAAAATATTGTTGACACGATGTGGTCAATAATTAAAAATTTAATTACTCGGAAAATTACTTAAAAATGATCCAAATCACTGGGGAAAAAATGGAACTGAAAAGAAGAATTGATTTGACGATATATACGAAAATGTACATTACGAAAATGTTATATAATTAAGAAATTAAGCTCGGCAGCACACGTTGCAGGAACGAAGAAAAACATATAAAGAAATACAAAAAAAAAGATACACCAAAAAGTTTTTAGAAGTCTGATATAAACAACAGAAGGAGGCATTTTTTTCATGAGGTTAAAAATATTCCGAGGCTATATTATTCGTTTCACAGCATTAGTGTCCTATATGTATGGACCGCTGATCCGCAGTACAACCTGCTTTTTGGAGGACTATTCCTTTCTCATATGCGACCCTGCCTTCCACTGGGGTTGGTTACCCAATATCCAGCAAGGTTTCTTAGGTATCCGGCGTTCACGCGTGTGGTCAAAACCAAATTTCGTAGAGGTGGGAATATGAATGAAGTAGTAGAGGCTAGTGACGCTAACGGGACACAGCATCATATAATGCGTATCACTACTTCTTTGGAGCATAGTAAAGGAGAATATAGTGACATATAGAAAGGCCAATAGACTAAGATGAGCAGGGCATGTTATACACAGTAATGACAATCGCCTTATAAATAATGTTTTACGAAAGACAAGATAGGAGATCTGTAGGACGACCCAGAAAAAGATGGAAAGATGGAGTCAGAGAGGACTTGGAGAAAATGGAAGTAAGACAATGAGAAATAGTAGCATACGAAGATGTCAATAAGAACCTTTTAATGTTTATTTTTCATAATACAGCGTATTTTGTTGGCAAGGCTGAAAGAATTATCTCTGTTGGGGTATGCAGTAGGTATATATGCATGCAGTATAATAACATATATTTCAATCTGATTTAAATAGTAATAAACACTTTTACATCTAAAAATCTTGACAAAGGCAAATATTGCCTGCCGAAACGTTGATTTTATTGGCACAATTAAATCTAGTTCTGAAATTAATATAACTTATTGAACCTAAACCCAAGAAATACTGTTTTTATATACACTCCAAAAATTAACCGGCTACCTTAAAAATGGGTAATAATTGATGTCTTATATCTCCTAAATCTGCTGTCCGATTTAAGTGATTTTTTTAATATCTTATAGCCTTATTCCTTGACAATATCGTTTTATTAATATGGTTGCTAAACAGGTAAATTTTCATTGTATACTGGGTGTACGAATTAAACTGTGTTTTTTTCTTAAAGTTTGCATCACCCTGTGGAATATTCTAGAATTTATAAAATATTGAAATTAAAACCTGACTATAGCCTCATGTTTTCTCAACATTTTGTTTTTTGATTCATTCGCTTATGTTGGATAATACAAAAGTTAGATAGTTTAACAACTAGCCATGTTTTTCATCAATACAGACGATTTAACTCACCAGCAAAATTAACCCCACCACTTTTATTATTGTTTTGTTTACATTACCTGTGACACTTTGTTTCCTAAATTTGTGTCATCGAAGGATTTTTGACATATAGTCGTTGTACGACATTGTTGCAAATCTGTTTCCGCTTTAATAACAATTCTTGAACAATTTGTAATTAAAATTAAAATTAACAATTACAATTGTAATTTTATATCATTGTGAGCGAATATTGCTTATGTTGAAATTTTAGTGCTTATTTATTGTTTTTGATTCTAAAAATGCCACTCGTTCCAACTGCGTTTGCTGCATGCGCTATAATCGAAACAGTGGCTTACCGAGGAGGGCCAATAATGATTTGGGGAGGTATTTCTTACGAAGCGTGTACTGATCTTGCTGTATTTGGTAGAGGCAGTGTGAATGCTCAAGTATACGTGCAAGAAATTCTCCAAGATTATGTCATGCCTTTTGCACCATTCATTGGTGATAACTTCAGAATAATGCATGAGGTCTAACCGTGAATACCTTCATGAGGTCAGGATTCAAGTTCTACCATGGCCAATACACAGTCCCGATCTTAACCCAATTAAGCATATCTGGGACAACCTCAAAAGATGGGTAAGAGCAAGAGTACCAACCCCTGTATCCTTTGAAGAGCTGAAGACAGCTGCGGTAGAGGAGTGGCACAATATTCATCAATCTGATGTCGAGGATATCATGAATGGATTGCCAAATCGGCTCCAAGAAGTCCTAAGGGCTAGCGGCGGCAACACCCATTATTGATACCTAATTTTTTTCCCATTAAACTTTGATTTCCAAAATATTGTTAATGAATTTGATGTGACCATGTGAATGGTAATGTTAATTTTCTTCGAAGATTTTATTCATTGGATTTTTACTGTAACAAATGACTTTTTTTCAAAAAGATTATTTTTTCTCTTCAGCGGAGATAAAAATTAATAAAAAACATGTCTAGTTGTTAAAGCACCGAAATTTTGTATTATCCAACATAAGCGAATCAATCTAAAAACAAAATGTTGAGAAAACACAAGACTATAGTTACGATTTAATTTCAGTATTCTACAAATGCTAGAATATTCCACAGAGTGATGCAGAGTTTAAGAAAAAACACAGATTGATTCGTACACCCGGTATACAATAAATTTACCTGTTTAGCATCAATATTATTATAAAGATATTGTCAAGGAATAAGGCTACAACATGTATTTCATTATTACAATTAAATGTTACACTTAAAAAACGTCGTTACTTTTCTTTTAAACATCGCTCGTACATAATACTAAATCCAAAACTTATGTTAATTTATTCAATGTTTACTTTTTTAATATATTCACGTTAATTCTGTATTTAATTTAAATATTGGATCCTACCATAATTGGTCAGATCGTACACCGTTCCAATTCCAATTACTGTCATGTTAAACCCGTATTAATGGTTGAAATATTCAGTGGATGATTTATTCATTAGATGATTAATTGCTTCATTAGATCTATTCCGTTAACAGTTAATCGGGATCCGATTGAACCGTTACTTCAATAAATCTGTGTAAATAGTTGCATTGGATGCAATATTATATTTTCGGTATTATTTAATTGTTATGTATGATGTAATAGATTGCCGAAGTCGTTTAAATTTTATTTTCCAGTTTTTCTAATAAATTCTAGACTCGAATCTAAATTTTAATATTATTATTTTTCTTTCTTTCTTCTTTTTCCTTTCCTCCTTCCTTTATAAGCAATTCTGCTTGTTCATGGGCGGAATAATACGCCATTATGTGGTTATTCCATTCTTTTTTTTTATTTGTGTCCATTCATTTATACATTATAGGTTACATTTTCTTCTAATGTCTTCACTTCTCTTTTGATCTCTCAGCATATTTCCCGTAATTCTTCTCAGTACTCTCATTTCTGCTGTTTCCAGCAGCCTTTGCATTTTGGCTGTGTCGGGTCTTGTTTCTGAGGCCTATGTTATTACTGGACATACATTGGCTTTATAAATTTTTGACTTTATCTCAGTATTAATGGGCCTGTTTCGCCATATAGTGTTATTAAGGCATCCTGCCAGTATATTTGCTTTTTGTACTTGATCTCTTACTCCTTTGTCCAGGTCTCCATAGCTGGACTGTAATTCCAAGGTATTTTATATCCATTACTTCTTCAATACTGATGTTATTAATTTCTATTTTACATCTGGTTGGTTCTCTGCTGACTAGTACTGTTTTAGTTTTCTGAGATGAGATCGTCATATTAAATTCTTTTGCTCTTATGTTAAATCTGTGGACCAGTCTTTGCAGATTATCTTCATCTTTGGCTATCAATATTGTAAATTTTTTTTCCGTCTGCAGTTTTTTTGGGTGGATTGAGTAGCTCGACAGCACTATTGCCGGTCCCAAGCCCGGATAAAGGAGGAGGGATCTACAGCCAGATTAGCACTGTACTGATAGAGTTTGAAACCATACAACTTATAGAAACAGGATTATGCCTCGGAACAGGAAAAATTTTAATATTATCTAAATTGTAATTCTTCTTGATCTGTGTTTCTATTCGTGACGAATATTGGCGGTCACTATGTTAACTTTTATCTTGCCTGCAGTAGGGCGGAAAAGGTTCTGAGGTATTTTAACAAGAATGTTCTTCTTAATGGATCTCGCTTTCCAAATATTTTTTCTTGCAAGATGGCTTGTTGAGGGTATATCTGGATTAGTTTTGTATAATCTGTCTAAAGTACTGTTGCTTTCAAAATTTTATGGGGGTCAGTACCTCTCGATTCGTCTTTATTCTTCCAAGGACTTCTTCATTTATGACTCGTTTAGTCCGCGAGATCTAAAATATTTTACGATGTAGCCACATCTCAAATGTTTCCCATCTTCTACACATATCTTCGTTCAAGGTTAATAATATAACACCATAAACACGGATAGATAAGAGGTAGTATCGCAGCATTTTTACTTTTATACCAAGACAAGAGTTGTGCTTCTGAAAAAAGCATCCCATCCGGTTGAAGGTGGATCTAGTTTTTCCGATGCGCGCTGTTATTCCCTGAATGTGGGTCTATTTTTCATTTACTATAGTGCCGAGGTAGTTGTAGTTCGTCACTCTTTCTACTGGTGTCTGTGTGATGTAAAGTTGACTCTCTGTTATATTTTCTTACTAATTATAAGCTGTGTCTTCTGCAGGTTTACACTGAGTGAATATTGTTAACTCCAATATGTGATTTTCTTCATAAGGACTTGTAGATCTTATAAGTTGCCCGCAATTACTATGATGTCTTGGTAAATTATCCTCAAACATACAAAAACTCTGAATGTCTGTTGATAACAAGCGTACTATTTAATATTTAAACAATTATTTCAAAATAATTTATTCAAAGTAGCACCATATAGAAGAACTTAAAAAGTACAGTAAAAAGTGAAGAACACAGAAACGAACTATCAATGCAATTACAAGAAACTAAACACGAAGTAAACAAAATGAAGGAAAACAACGAAAGAAAAAGTACTTAGTTACGATTAAAAAAAATCTAAGAAAGCACGAAGGACCACAGAAATACTGATTAAAATTTTGGATAATACATTACAATGTACACAATTTAATCAGATAGGTAAAACAAAAATTTATGTAAATATATTAAGGAAAAAAACCCCCAAACACAAAGTTCTACAAAATTTAAAATTGCCGTCCAATTTTGTTAGAAAAAACCTAAAAGATCAAACATTTGATTGACAGAAATGAACATAATATATTAAGAAATATTGAGACGTTAGACATAAAATATCTCTCTAACCTCTTCAAAAATATATTATACAGCAGTGAATAAACAATAACGTGGCTGTTGTTACCCAAAAAGAACAAAACACATAGCTGTAAAGACGGCAGTCTTCTAAGGTAGATAAGTCAAATATTAGGACATTTTATAAATACTACCTATATAATATGACTGTACTAAAAATGCAAAGGACTTGGTGAGAATACTCAGTTTGGTTTTAAAACATATTAGAAACATCATAAACGTATATTGCACGAATTTGTGTTAATATGGATAAAGTCCTGCGGAAAACAAGTAGGAACCAGTTCAGAATCCCAACAGGATTCCTTTTTGAATATGCAATTCAGCTACCAAATACGGTTTATTTGTTGCCTGTGTACATCTTACTATTCATTTTTCTTCCTTATTTTGGGAATGATATTTTCTAGCTGCAAAAGAATACATTGTAAAAGACAGTTTGTAAGGAGAGGAGAGGGGGCCTTCGTCGATATAATATCATCTCTATAGACCTACGAAAAGCTTTCGACACAGTTTCTCACCGATTAATTGAACGGGCCATAAATGGCTTTGGATTAGATGCTACATTTGAGCGACCCGGGATGAACTCGTACAAGTATTGTCGTAAGAGCGTCACCACCAGCGGCAGGTCGACTACCAACGTGTGAATGTGTAGATTCGTTAAACAGAGATATCCCTTATGGCCCTACCTTTTTAATATGGTGGTCGATGAGCTGATATGCAAGCTCGAGGAAGGCAGGCTCGGCCTTCCGATTGCAGACGGCGGGAAGATCTCAGTGTTATGTTAAGCTGATGATTTAATCCTGCTATCCGAATCGGCCAAAGATGGTACCAAACAGCTCCATACAGCCGTCGAATTCTTCGACGCTGGTAAGAGTGCAGTTATTACGGTTAATGTTAACCGTGGTAATAAGCACTCTTACTGCGTTAATCGTTCTCTCGTCTCGATGGGCAACGACAGGACTCGGCAGTTGCAACCGTGTGAGCTGGTTGGATACCTAGGTCGAAGGTACAATACACTCCGGCAGACCAAGGTAGCCTTCAACGAGCTGCACATCTAGCTTGATCGAATTCAAAAAGTGGGGCTAAAACCAGCACAGAAACTGCTTGTCTTGAAAACTTACCTGCTGCCAAGATATATTGACAAGCTCCAGAGCTCAACCGTCACTATAAAACGCCAAATCTGTTTCTATTTTTTCCTCCACAATTATCACTTTAAAATATAAAGTTTTTGTACTGCTACTTATTTCGTTAGTCCCCTTCTTTCCCCTAGTTTTATTTCACATGTAGCAAAATCCTTCGTTGCGTTCTCCGTCAAATATTGTCAAATGATAAACGCCTACTTTTTGTTTATAATAAAATTTAGATTGGGGTGTGGTTAGAACTTTCTGCAAGTCGTACCAGGCAACTATAATTTCCGGTGAGTCTTTATACGTTTCCTTAAGTTGTCTTACAAATCTTATTAGCAATGTGGTTAGTATACTTCAGATCCATCTCTGGTTTCGGTTAACCACTTTTTTCTGGTTTCAAAAACTTAAGGTATAGAATATTTTACGATAGTGTCTTAATGTTGTAGTAGACGAGATAAGATATTGTTTTTGCAACCAATCGGTGTACAAATCAAATAGTTTAGTGTCTCTTCAAAATATAACTTTGTTGCTTGGTTCCAAGGTAATAAGGCTCTAGGACTATTTACCCCTATTATCCTCACAATAATGCCCCGAAATGTAGACACACATACAGTATCTACCTGCATAAATATTTGAACTTAGAAGCCAATGCGGCGAATAAAATTGTAACAAGTCACTGTGTAGTTTTTGAAAATGAAAATTATTTTGATACACGATACGATACAGTATTGGCAGATGAAATAGGTATAACGTTTGTTGACATTGTAAATTTGATAAGGTATTTTAAAAGACCCCTAGTTGAAGGGTAAGCAAGCTCATTATGTTTAAAATTTGATGAAATTTATGCCAGTTGTAAATTCTAATTTATTCAAATGTTTGTCATTTATCCCTATTTTATTAGTTATCTATTTTGATAGCTGTTGGCAGCACCATGGTCGTTTGAGACCGTGTACAAATAATTCAAATATTTTTTTTTATATTTACGGTATTATCCATTCGGAACCTTTTTTTTTCGATGCAATTACAGCCACACTGACGATATTGGCGAATAGAGCATAAAAAGTTGTATAAAACGAACATTGACTCAAAATCGCCAAAAATATTAGTTACAACGTTATTCTATGCAGAGGTCTATATTAGAGGCAGACGCCATATTTTGCCAAAAGAGGCAAAAGTAGTGTAAGCCTCTAACTATAATGATAAAAATGTGAAGCTTAGAACAGGTAAACCACTACAAATAGCTGCTGAATTAACTACAAGCTTAATCCAGAACAAGAAATTAAAGTAAAAATTGCTCAAGCTAACATTAAGGTCTAGAATTTTAAGCACATGGAATGTGCAAAAGCTAAAAGATGCAACAATTACATAAAGGTACTAGGAAAACATCACTAGAAGGCTACGGAATCAAAATGTAAATAAAGAAGGCCAGACAGATATAGACTCCTATTGGACCAGAATAAAGACAATGAAGCAGCAGCGAAAGGTAAAATAGGAACAGAAATTTATGCCCGTAAAAATCATTAATTTAACGATGAATGCAATAATTAAAAAGAATGATGCCTACAGAAAGATGTTTACCCGACGAACTAGAGCAACTATAGAGAATTATTAGACAAAGAGAAGTGAAGAACAAAAAGATACACAAAATAAAAAAACGAAACCACTTAAATAAGGAACTTAAACATATAGAAAACCTCAAAAGAGGGAAAGAATTCAGAGCATTTTATAAGAAAGTTAACATCAACAGAAATTTGAAACCAGTTAAAGGCAACCACAAGTCAATGCAGAATTTAGAATGGCAGCCTATTAACAATAAGCAAAGAAGTATTGCATAGATGCGTCGAATACTTTAACTAGGCACTTAATATAGAGGAAGAATTAGAAAACCTGGAAGACGAAAGAGATGAGGTAAGGGGAACAGTCGAGAAAGATCACCAACGATTCTTGAAGTTAAAGATGCAGTTAAAAAACTAGCCAAAAAAAATCACCCGGAATAGATAATTTCCCAGCTTAACTATATAAAGAAGGTAGCCATGATACCATAATGGTATTACAGCAACTTATAAAAGAAATATGGGCTCAGAAATCCCACCCTAATGATTGGAACATTGGAATACTTTGTTTTTGAAGCAACAAATTAGTTTTAAAACTTATAGCGATCGCTATTTTTAAGCTTTTTTATGTTTTAAAAGATATTTTGTTATTTTACCTCAAATATTAGTCTTTTTAACGATAAGTAAAAAATCGAAAAATGAAATTGTTAACTAAAAAAGAAGACGTCGAAATCTCGGCAGAAAACGTATAGGTAAGTATATAGGCCTATAATAACGACTATTTCAGTGTTGTATAACATGTTGCTCTTGAAGTATTAAATTATTATCGAGTGTCATCGACCTCGAGTCACATTAGAATTTAAATTTGGAACAATGTAAAACCATATTTTGATGTCACAGCTACAATTTTAGTGTTAGCTTCAATTACAAAAGAAGGCACTGAAGATGATCTGATCTAGATCGAAAACGTCACGTTATGCTACTGTATAAATTTTGTAGACACTTAAAAAAAATCCACAAGGAAAATAATTCCTGCAGCTGGCTGTATACCACGTAGGGTAAATGATACAATCGTTGGCCATGCTATAGTGATTGGCCATGTTAACATAAATTTATAAATATTAAGAATCTCTGCTGTTACTAAAATAAATCAAATCTACAGAATAATTTTGACAACGTCGCTTAATGTTCACCTAAAGTTTCATCTGGCTACAGTCACAATAAAGTGCGTAAACGTTGTGATTACTTCTTGCTGTCGCCAGTTTAGTTGTTCACATATAAAATCTTACGAATTTCTTAAGGATTGTACACTTGTTTTTGATCCATTATAAAGTTAATCGTTGTAGACATAGATATAATTTAGCATGATATATTAAACTAAGGTTCTAACTGATCAAATTTTAGGCCCCAAACATTTTTAGATAACAAAAAACGCGCGAATTTATTATGCCAATAACTATATCAATAATTTAGGTATATAAACAGTTATTGGCCGGCCGGCCAATTACTGTGATAAATTTCTAAAATAAACTTTCAGATATAATTTGTTTTCCATAAAAATGGGCAGTCTAAATTACATTATGCTTATTGTCACCTTTAAATATTCTAATAGTAAACAGTCGTTGGCCGTAGGCTAATTACTATATTTCAATGTGGCCAATCACTATCGCAATCCTTTTTTTTTCAGTTATAACATGCCAAAGGTCTGTGAAGGTGTTTCTTACCGAAAAAAATATAAAGAAGAAGATATAATTAAGGCTTTAGAGACTATTGAAAATGGTATGAGTCAAAGAGATGCTTCCAAGTTATATCAGATTCCTCGAGCAACACTTCAGTTCCGGTCAAGTGTCAGATTTAATAATAAAGTTTCTCTTGGACCTCACCCAGTATTAACTTCAGAAGAAGAAGCAGTTCTAAAAAGATGGATTTTGACCTCATACAAGAAAGGATTTCCTCGTAGAATGGAAGACATTCAAAGCTTCTGTGAAATATTTCCTTGACGCAGCTCCTAGAGAAAATCCGTTTAAAGATAACCATCCAGGAAGAGGATGGTATCACTCTTTCCTAAAACGTCACCCAAATATAACTCTAAGAACCGCAGAAGGAATAACAGCAGCTAGCTCAGTTGTAGCCGAAGCAGACATAAGAAACTGGTTTACTAATGTAGAAGACTATTTAAAGGAAAAACAATTATTTGAGATTCTTGAATATCCCAGCAGAATCTACAATGAAGACGAAACCTGTTTTTGGCTTTGCCCAAAGAACAAAAAGCTTGTTGTTTGAACCTGTTTTGGCTTCCACCAAGAGGAGCGAAAAACGTTTATGAAATACAACATCATTCAAAAAACAATATCACAGTGATGTTTACATTTTCAGCTTGTGGTGTTGTGACCCCACCTATGATTATCTATGCTTACAAAAGACTGCCAGTTGAAATTGTTAAATCTGTACCTGACACCTGGGGAATTGGATACGGTGATAACGGTTGGATGAAAAATAAGCTGTTCTACGAATATATAGGAAACATTCTTTATCCTTACGTAAGCAAAAATAACATCAAATTTCCAATAGCCTTGTTTGTCGATGGTCACAGCACACATTTAACCTATGAAATAAGCGAATTATGCACAAAGCTACAGATAATTCTAATTGCTCTGTACCCTAACTCGACTCGAATCGTGCAACCTGCAGATGTGTCCATTTTTAAGCCCTTAAAAGAAGGGCTGTAATGGAAATGGCATGGAAAAGTGCTGTATTAAAGTTTCGGAGAGAGCACCCTACTGAAGTTGTAACAAAGGACAATTTTGCTGCAGTTTAAATACAGTGGTTGATAATATAAAACCAGAAAATATTAGAAATGGTTTTCGTGCCTGTGGGCTTTTTCCTTGGAATGTATATGCACTGGCAAGACAAAAGAACGAGATAGAGACACGGAAGTCAGTAAAATTACATTCGAAACATTTAAAAAAATTGTTGGAGAGGAAAAAATGGAAAGGCTTAAAAACTTTGTTGAAAGTGATGCATATAATTCCACTTTTTTGACGTTGTATTATATTTATAAAGAATTTTTGGAGACAAGTCCACCCGTGAATACTGATTAACTGGAAGATATGGATAAAGGCTAAGATACAGAGCAGCAAGGAGGAACGGACTAATTTCATGGGACGATCCAATCTGAAATCTGTGAGCCAGAATTAACTCTTGAAATCAGAAATTTACAGGATGAAAAAATGAGGGTTTTATTAAGCATACTTTGGAAATTATCGTAAATGAGCCAATGTTTGACATTGAAAATATTACTATTCTAATAGAAGAAAATACTAGCTTCGACAACCAAATGCCTAACACTTCATCGCTCACCTCTAAACACGTCTTATTAAATAAGTCTTCTTCATCAATCAGCGATTATATTATTTGGCCGAAAACTCCTGAAAGGAAAGGAAAAAGAGAGACTGAGAAACTACCATTTGTTCTGACTTCCTCCGTTATGAAAAAGGCAATTAAAGAAAAAATAGCTATAAAAAAAGAACTGGAGATGAAAAAGGAAAAACATAAGACTGAAAGGTTGAACAAAAAAGAACTAAAAGGAAAACAAATTAATAAAAAAAAGCAGGAACAAAACGAAAGCCTAAACATAATTATGCAGAAAGATCACCAAACAACACTAACGTTAAACTTCTTTTTAAAAATAATACAGATCCAGAAGCCGTAACAAGCACAGCAGGTGATATAGAAAACAATGATCCCAATATGAAATATTCTCCAAATGTAAGTGTTAATAGCTGTGCAGCCAAGGAAGTATCTAAAGTAGTACACGCAGACGATGGTGATGCTTTACTCAACGTAACGAAAACCTTGCCAAAAATGGACTTCCAAGATAGCCTTGAAAACATTCAAAGTTGTCTTACTGTTGTGCCAGAAAAATCAAAAAGAAAACTGTTTAGTGACAACAGTCAAGATGGAAACATTAACACGAATATGGTTATTATTACACCATCAGCTCCCAATCCATTTAAGAACAAAACTATATACACTGAGCTGTGCTATACGTGTGTTAATAATATAACACATAGTCAATATGGAGTAAAATTTTCAAATTGTTCCAAAACATACCATATAAAATGTATTTCCAAAAATAAGATGTTATCCTCCGAAATGGAGAACTTTTTGTGTAACGTTTGTTTTGACAAGATAACATTGTAATTGGTTTGTAATTTCTGGCATTTATTAAAAATTTTTGAAACCAAATTCGTCTTTGATCACTAAAATTATATATAATTTTTAATGGTTTTTTAGTTTTTTAACCAAAATTAAAATAACGCAGGTAGGATACATAAATAAGAAAAATATGTACCTAGGATAACTTAGCCCCTTACTGGTGGCCAATTACTATCTACTTACTATGCCAATCATTATCAAAATTAGGCCAATCACTATAAAATCTGCTTTTCCAAGAATAAAACTTTTTTTATAAATATTAAACATTCTTAAACAATAAATGACATACAGAGTCATAAAGAGGATACTTTAGTCTAATATTTAGTGTATTATTTAAATATATAGTTTTTAATACAAATTAATGCCTTACACATTTATCAAACTCCAATGCTTAAGTGGCCAATCACTGTAACCTTTACCCTATCACAAAAACGAGGTTAAATCTTTGTAAATGGGTATATTTAAAAAAACCCTTAAAAGGGTTACATCAAAAACACGAACGTTTTCGGAACAACAGTTCGCTCATCAGGTTAAAAATACAGACACCAAAATAACTCTACAAATGTTTAAGTTATACCTAAAATCTGCCGATTTATACATATAATATATATTTGTATATTGAGTATTATATAATATATAAGTATGACAAAAAACTATGTAATTTACCTAAGAGTATCTACATAATTTACATCTAAAATCACCGATGCCGTAGAAGGTTTCTTCTACAAAAACCCAAACCTACATATCAGCTTCAAACAGTTGTTAAAAGATGGCAGGGCATGTTTAGCGGATATAAAACAATCGATTTTCTGTTGGGTACAAATTTTAGAATTTCCTTTATGAATATTTTAACAATGAAACACAGTATTTCCGTTTCACTTTATATAAAAATAAAAAAGCGAAATACAAGCCATTTACTAAAGGAAAATAGTCCGGTCATAAAGAAAATACTAACCAATTAAAATTTTGTTGACAATGTGATTTTTAAATTCAATAGGTACAGTATTGACAAATAAATGGAAAGGTAATAAAAATAACACCAACAACGGAAATTATATGCCTGACTATGAAATATATTGATTATTATACAAAGGTATTAAGTATAAAAAAGCGCGTTTTTGTGGTTCGTCACAATACAAACATATAGGTATATCATATTGTTGAAAATTTATTATTTGTATTATATTAATTGTGTAATTACAATTACAATTTATTAAACTACCTAACAAAATGAAAAAAAAAACCAAAAATTAGAAAACAAATTTTAAATATTTTTGAAGCACTGATTTCTAAAACTGCATTTTTCAGGTTTATCAACGGTGTGAGACACGGCTGTCTCTCAAAGGCATTTTGTTTATAATACATAATGAATGAATAATACAGAAGGCTATTAAAAGGTAAACAGTTGCCATCATCATCAGCAGAGAAAATTTTTTTTTTAAATATTTTTTAAAATTTAAACCCAATGTTAATAAAGATGATCTTCTTCTTCAAGTGCCATCTCCGCGGCGGAGGTCGGCAATCATCATAAATATTCGGACTTTTGAGACGGCTGCTCTGAAAAGTTCATTTGATGTACATCCGTGCCACTCTCTCAGGTTGCGCAGCCATGGCATTCTACGCCTCCCTATGCTTCTCTTTCCTTGGATCTTTCCCTGCATAATCAGTTGAAGCAAGGTGTATTTCTCTCCACGTGTAATATGTCCGAGTTATTCCTATTTTCTTGTTTTAATTATATTTAAAATTTCTTTTTCTTTATTCATCCTTCTCAGAATCTAAAAATTTAAACCCAATGTTAATAAAGATGATCAGTGTCGGATGTTAATTATTATAAAATACATTTGTAAAGACTGCAATTCAACATATATTGGGCAAACACACCAATATCTGTATAGAAGGGTTGCTGCACACAAACCAACAAATTAAACACATCAGTTTTAGCCAAAATAGACATTTTGATTTTAAAAATGTACAGATTTTGAAAGAAAATTAACAAAACTAACTAACAAAATTACAACAAAGAATGCATATTGGAGATGATTCACATAAAAAATATCAAAATTCTATCAATAATAAAACTGACAATTCTTTCTAAAATGTTTACAATATGGATCATAGTTTAATAAATTGAGTTGTTTTTTAAATGCCAGATGTATTTAGGCTCAGACATCACTCTTTCATTCCATATTAAATGTTTAAATAGTGCGAACATAAAATATAATTAATAAAAAATAATCACAATTAGTTTGTATTCATGTCAGCATTAATTAAGGCGTTTAATTACGTTCTGTAAATCATTTTTTTTTTAATTTTATTAACGCATCAACCACGCAGGGTCATTAGCGTATTTAGATTAATACAATATAGATACAATAAGTAAAATATACATTAGTTTACAATAATAATAATAATATCTTTGTGTGTTACAATGTACATTTTAGATCTTTTGAAGAAGTTGGCAGTCTTTAAGATAGGAAAATATTTTTCGGGTGTCTGTATTTTCTTCTAGGGCATCTCTTAGGGGGTTGGGTATGTTATATTTGAGTCGTTCACTATTATATTTGGGACACTGTATTTTTTACCGTTAGAACACTGTTGCACACTTCACACACTGGTTTATTTTTGCGCTGTAATAAATAGTCATGAGTAAGTCGTGTATGGCCGATACGGAGACGGGCAAGTATCACTTGCTCTCTCCTGTCTTTTATTTTTGGTTTCCAAAGATGTGAATGTTTGTTGACTTCGTATAGCCTTGATGGAGTGTTGTTCTGTTGGAAGTTATTCAAAACTTTTCCATTAACAGATATACCTTCTACTGAATCTGAGAGCGCTTCTTTAAATACCGCTTCACTGTAGACATTGAAGAGTAGTGGTGACGGCACGCAACCCTAGCGGACTAGTCGATTGCTGCCATTGTCTGGAGATTGTGGCAGTCTAATATATTAGATTAAAGAGTTTAACCATCACATTAATAACATCTTCATCAATGAGTTTTATTAATTTGATGGGCACATCATCTGGTCCGGTAGCTTGGTCCTCTTATATGTTTTTGATGCCATATATGACTTATTCCCGTAATATTGGTAGTCCCGTATCCTTTGTAATTTCTAACGATAGTTCTTCTCTTTCATTATTAAACGGTTTTTGGTTGTAATTGTTCCAGTAATAAAATAATTAGGTGTTTTTATTTATAACAAAAGACAAACTTGGAAATAAAAAAGTTGTTATAACAGGTTTTAAAGATAATTTACACTTATAGAGGCCCAGAATTCTGTTTATAGCTTCTCGGATAGCTTAACGCGGCGTAGTCTTTTCATTTAGACTCTTTTTCATATATTCTACAGCGGTCGTATTGAAGTCTTCCACAATATACGCAGATCACTTTGTCTCTATCACTGGTATTTCACTTTTTAAAGCCAGACGCTGATTGTCGATTTCTATCGTGACTCAAACTCTATTCTCAGTCATCCATTCTGGATCCAAAGCTAACGTTTTCTCTACTGTACATAGCCTGACTACGGTATAGAAACCAGTAAAACTACATACGATTTGTCCACACCTGTTCAATAATGTAAATGAGTAAATTAATTTCAATTGATATAGAGGCATATTCGTCAGAACTATGCTTAGTCAATTTAGAGTTTAATTATTCTGGCTCCAAATTTCTTATCCCTACAGATAAATATTACTCGTTTAAATTCATATATCATTTTAAGCTTTCGTTTATACCATTCAGGAATGTGTCCAACAACTCTAATCCATAAGGCCGTATTAGGATTACAAAGGACGATACTGGATGTAAGACTCAGTATAGAAAACCAACATACACCCCAACATATATCTACATTACAAATCTGAAAATTCGTTCTTAGAGAAGAAACATGTTTTAATTACAAATGAATATCCTTTATCGTTTAAGTAAGGAATTTTTAAGGAACTGATCTAAAGGAAAAGAACGAGATCATACGTCATTTATCGTTTATAAGTAAGGAATTTTTAAGAACTGATCTAAAGGAAAAGAACGAGATCATACATCATCCACAAGGAATAATATGAGAAAAATATCGATACCATATCAGAAAAACTTTAAACTAAACCTAACAATAAACAAGGAAAAACAAAGAATTGTATTTATAAAATACCTTGTGAATGCGATCATTTTTATTTAGGTGAAACGTCAAGACAATTAAATGTAAGAATGAGTGAACATCAATCTTATAAAAAAATAGAGAATTTAATAGATCTCAAATAAATAAAATACCACTATTATTAAGTCAATAACATATCGAGGATACATCATTTATGTTTTTAAATCTCTTCTTTGTCAACCATTTTCCATCCACTCCTGAATGTAGGTCTCTCCCAATTGCTTCCATCTTTCTCTATCTTGCGCCAATCTAATCCACTGTTTGCCTGCCACTGTTCTTATGTCATCTACCCATCTTTTTTGAGGTCTTCCCGTGCTTCTTGTTGTCGTCCTTGGTCTCCATTCTAGAATTCTCCGTGTCCACTTGTTGTCATTATATCGGGCTACGTGACCTGCCCAGCGCCATTCCATTTTTGCAATTTCTTCCACAATATCTCTAATCTTCGTTCTACGTCTTATCTCGGTGTTTCTAATGTTTTTAAATAACATATATATATATATATATATATATATATATATATATATATATATATATATATATATATATATATATATATATATATATATATATATATATATATATATATATATATATATATATATATATATATATATATATATATATATATATATATCGAGAAAAGGAGTACGACCGTCAATCCAATATAAACTAAGGTACACTCGAAGAGTGGTGGGTTTTTCGGTCAAAGTGGAGAAATAAAAGACAAAGACGATGGCTACTTCATCTATTTATTGAAGACGTTTCGCTTTCTGCTCAGAAAGCATCATCAGTTCATCTAAAAAGAACAATATGAAACCAAACATCCATAGAGAAGTTATAACCAAAGTGTGTTACCTTACAAAGACATGTAGCAGTCAGTGATGTTAAAAATATGAAAAAGCTTACAAAGCTGGACATTCAGAGTTAACGTTGTATATAACAATTAATTGAAACTAGGTAAAGTTTGCAATTTGACAAAATTAGCACAGCAAAAGAACATGTGATAAAAATACATGTATATATTAAAAAAAATTTTATAAAAACTTAGTAAAAAACATTAAGGTTTATTTTAAAGTGTAAAGAACTAGAAAGATCATTAGATTGCACTTCCAACAAATTTATTTAAAAATTATATTTTAATTTTAACTTTAGGTAACATTATAAGTTATTAAAGATTAATAGTAATAAAGAAAAAAATGAAGTTACCAGTCTTTAGCTTACTGAGGCTCGTTGGTAAATGAATTTAAAGGTTTGACACCCACGCACAACAACGTGAGTAGAAGTGGCCTTGAAGTCACAATGACATAAACAGCAAGGCAAGCTACCAACCTCTATGTATTAAGGCGGTATATTCAAAGAATGTGATAAATTTGGTTGACAACTTGTCGTTAAAAAACCAAGCAGTGAAAGGAAAAGGTGGTTAAGAACACCATTTAACCCTACAGTGATTGATCTGTCAACAAAGAACAAAGCAAGAGAAGTCAATCCAATATATCATATATTGTAATATTATGACGTCACTAGTTAGCCAGCTAACAGGTGAAGATTAATAAAAATTTCCACAGTCCAAAGGTTCAAACATTAAGGACCGTAATGAAAAGGATTCTATGAATCAGATTCAATTTAAAGTTTTATCAAACAAGTTCATCAAAAAGAACAATTACTTAATTATGTAAAAGTGTTATTGACAAATATTAATAAAAAGTAAGTTGATAAATCTTAATTAAAGAAGGAATAATTTATTTATATTTTATTTTTATTTTTATTTAAATTTATTATAAGAAAATGTGATAAAGAAAACCCCAAAATGGGACAAAATTTAAGTAAACAACATATCAAGCCTAATTCTGTAAAATTAATGCATGATAAATTTGGCTCAAATTACTAATGTCCGTTCTCTTATTAAGAGTATTAGGATGTTTTAATATTGCACACATTTCTAAAAACTGTCTTTTAACGAGATTGCGTTCAGTGCCAAGAATTTTAACTTCATTAAAGTTTACTTCATGCTTAGTGTTAATGGCATGTTGGGCAAGAGCACAAGTATGCTTAGATAAATTGATATCACTGCGGTGCGTCGTAAGACGCCCTCTCAGTGATCTCCCAGTCTGACCGATGTAACATGAGTCACACTCAGCACAAGGTATATGATATATTACATTCACTTGTTCCAGAAGGGACAGAGGTGTTTTAGTTTTAGAGAACAAATTCCTGACAGTCTTAGCATTCTTAATAGCAATTTTAACAGACCAACTTAGAATGATATCAAATAATTCAATTAATAACACTGTTCTGCCTAATACTGTACTTGGGAATCCAACTACCTATTACTCCTCTTTACCTTATTTTCCTCAAGTTACTGAGAAACTCGTTAAACTGTACAAACATAATAACGTACCTGTTAAAATTGCTATTAAGAATGCTAAGACTGTCAGGAATTTGTTCTCTAAAACTAAAACACCTCTGTCCCTTCTGGAACAAGTGAATGTAATATATCATATACCTTGTGCTGAGTGTGACTCATGTTACATCGGTCAGACTGGGAGATCACTGAGAGGGCGTCTTACGACGCACCGCAGTGATATCAATTTATCTAAGCATACTTGTGCTCTTGCCCAACATGCCATTAACACTAAGCATGAAGTAAACTTTAATGAAGTTAAAATTCTTGGCACTGAACGCAATCTCGTTAAAAGACAGTTTTTAGAAATGTGTGCAATATTAAAACATCCTAATACTCTTAATAAGAGAACGGACATTAGTAATTTGAGCCAAATTTATCATGCATTAATTTTACAGAATTAGGCTTGATATGTTGTTTACTTAAATTTTGTCCCATTTTGGGGTTTTCTTTATCACATTTTCTTATAATAAATTTAAATAAAAATAAAAATAAAATATAAATAAATTATTCCTTCTTTAATTAAGATTTATCAACTTACTTTTTATTAATATTTGTCAATAACACTTTTACATAATTAAGTAATTGTTCTTTTTGATGAACTTGTTTGATAAAACTTTAAATTGAATCTGATTCATAGAATCCTTTTCATTACGGTCCTTAATGTTTGAACCTTTGGACTGTGGAAATTTTTATTAATCTTCACCTGTTAGCTGGCTAACTATTGACGTCATAATATTACAATATATGATATATTGGATTGACTTCTCTTGCTTTGTTCTTTGTTGACAGATCAATCACTGTAGGGTTAAATGGTGTTCTTAACCACCTTTTCCTTTCACTGCTTGGTTTTTTAACGACAAGTTGTCAACCAAATTTATCACATTCTTTGAATATACCGCCTTAATACATAGAGGTTGGTAGCTTGCCTTGCTGTTTATGTCATTGTGACTTCAAGGCCACTTCTACTCACGTTGTTGTGCGTGGGTGTCAAACCTTTAAATTCATTTACCAACGAGCCTCAGTAAGCTAAAGACTGGTAACTTCATTTTTTTCTTTATTACTATTAATCTTTAATAACTTATAATGTTACCTAAAGTTAAAATTAAAATATAATTTTTAAATACATTTGTTGGAAGTGCAATCTAATGATCTTTCTAGTTCTTTACACTTTAAAATAAACCTTAATGTTTTTTACTAAGTTTTTATAAAAATTTTTTTATATATACATGTATTTTTATCACATGTTCTTTTGCTGTGCTAATTTTGTCAAATTGCAAACTTTACCTAGTTTCAATTAATTGTTATATACAACGTTAACTCTGAATGTCCAGCTTTGTAAGCTTTTTCATATTTTTAACATCACTGACTGCTACATGTCTTTGTAAGGTAACACACTTTGGTTATAACTTCTCTATGGATGTTTGGTTTCATATTGTTCTTTTTAGATGAACTGATGATGCTTTCTGAGCAGAAAGCGAAACGTCTTCAATAAATAGATGAAGTAGCCATCGTCTTTGTCTTTTATTTCTCCACTTTGACCGAAAAACCCACCACTCTTCGAGTGTACCTTAGTTTATATATATATATATATATATATATATATATATATATATATATATATATATATATATATATATATATATATATATATCAGAATTTGGTGTTTTTACTGTAATTTAATTTTTTACTAGAATTTTACTGTAATCATTGCATGACCAAAACGTCAAACGAAACTTATTTTAAACTTGAATTTTGGCTTATTCCCAACGAAAAAATTAAAAATACAACTTTGTCTGAATCCTTGTTGAATAAAGATTTCGTCGGTGAAGCGATCCCCAATTTTTCATCTATTCCTTATTTTTTATCATCTGCATTAATTTTACATGCATTGTCGAATGTCTTTTCAAAATCCACGTAGCATGCAAAGATATCTTTTCTTTAATCATGTCATTTTTTTTATAGGATATTCAGCCCAAAAAGTTTCTCCCTACTTCTCGTATCATTTCTTAAACCAAATTGGATTTTTTAAAAATTTTCTTTGCATTTGCGCCTAATTATGTTGTGATACATTATTAGAAAACTCATAAGGGTGTGACTTATTAGGCTAGTTAATCGATATTCTGAGCATTTCGTAGCATTGTATTTTTTAGGTATTGCGACAAAGATAAACTATCAAGCTGGACCGCAAGCTTCCCCGATTTCAGCATATTTTATAGCGTGTTCTACCTCTAATTTCATAATTTCTGGAACGTCAGTACAATTTTGTAGAATTCGGTTATTATTTGATTATTATTCGATTATTATTATTTTTATCATCGTCAAACAACTCTGATATAGCCGAAATTCACTCGGCTCTCTCTTTTTTAAATATGCTGCTTATTTATATTACTTTATATTTATTTAAACATTATACCAAATTTATGACGAATTAAACATATTTATAGATCTATTTAGTTCACTCCTCTTTTAAATAAACCAATACGAGAAATCGTATACGAAACAAAGAAATAAAACGAGTAATTGAAAAACTCTTATAAGAATTTCATCTGAGATGAGATCAAGTCATTTCAACTACTATTTTCCTTCAGCAATCTTCGTAACCCACCAAAAACGTTCTTTGCAAAATTGCTACACATCTAGCGATAATAAATGAAAGAATTGTTCTTTGTTTGTAGCCCACAATGTGAAAGTATGAGTTTACTGTCCGTTCTGCTTATAATGAGTGTTTATATATATTTTTATAGTCAGAAAAATCAAAATTATTAAGGTGTCTTCTTTTAAAATTATAACTACATAATTATATCTTTCGTAACACATATAATATTTGGGAAAATTTCATCCAAATTTCATAAAATTGGTATAGAAGTAAAAATAAATGAAGCAAGAAAATTGAAGGACAAAATATACTTAGACGAACGAGATAGCAAATACGAAAAGTTGTAAATAATGAAAAACAAAAATAAACTCAAGGTAATTGACTATTCTTCGTTCACAAATTGTTGAGAGCACGAAATATGCCTCAAACTTATAAAACGGTCGTAAATCATAGGCGATCCTAAGGTGTTTATTCATTAAATAATAATATAATGTTTTAATACTGTTATATATAATATTGATAATATTTTAATACTAATATATTTAGCAAAAAAACAATTAAAACTTTCACGACTAATGTTGGTTATTATATTATATTAATAAAAATAAGAATTTAACCTTTAACAATTTTGTAAATAAGAATACCTTATCTCTTTGGATATTTCAATACTAATCTTCGCGTTTGATCACTTTACTAGAAAACCTGGAATTCATATCCGAAGGTACTATTCGTTGCAAGATAATTAAGATGGAATTCCCCAGATTTTTAATAATATAATTATATTCGAAACTTAACTTGAAAGGTTGAAGTTATTACGAACGAAAACAATTTTTTTATTTAGTACGTTTTTGATCGCATGTAATTTACGGCTCGTCGGTGTTTCCGCGTCTACGGCAGTAATTAGCGTCTCGAATATTTCTTTTGCGAATTATATGCAGTGCGTGAGTGATTTTTTATTCCATATACCTACGAACATATACGTACCTTTCGCTCGTGCTCGTTTTGTTGGATTGTTTGTGATGGCTTCATCATCAAGTTTTACACCGGTACTGTTGCGTACAGTCAGTAAGTCTGTCTATGCACCAAGAGAGAAGACTATTGTCCTGAATGTTCACGATGCTCTGGTTTCTCAGAATCCCACAAACACTGTTCGCAACATAGTCGAAAGTTGTGCCAACATGACTGGCGTAGGAGAGTCAACTTTATATAGGTTCCTATCAGAAAGAAAAAAACACGGTATAGCTAACCCAAACACAAACGAAAACTTAAAGAGAGGGAAAAAGCCTATTGAAATTGATGAATTTGCCAAAAATGGTATTCGAAGGAAAATGTATGGATTTTTTTTCAAAAAAGAAATACCAAACCTAAACAAAATTATACAAGAAGTTAGAGACGACCCGGATTTGCCTCATATCGGACGAACTAAATTGTGGCAAGTTTTAAAAGAATTAAATTTCCGGTGGGAGAAATCAGACCGAAAATCACTTTTGATTGACCGGGAGGAGACGATGATGTTGGAGAAGAAATTATCTAAGATTCATACGAAAATTCCGGCCTGAAGAAAGGCCCATCTTCTACCAGGATGAAACGTGGGTAAACTCAGGTCATACTCTAAAAAAAATTTGGTCAGATAAAAATATATTAAGCTCCAGGCAAGCCTATATGAAAGGTTGGTCTACTGGTATCTCCCCACCTTCTGGTAAAGGCAGTAGATTTATAATTTCTCACATTGGCAGTGAAAAAGGATTTGTTAAGCATGGTTTGTTGGAATTTCCTTCCAAAAGCACAAAAGACTATAACGAAGAGATGACAGCTGATGTTTTCGAAGAGTATTCTGAGCAAATTATTGAACACAAATCACCAAATTCAATTATAGTATTAGATAATGCACCTTATCATTCACGACTAGTAGAAAGACTTCTAACTTCTAAAGTCTTCTAAAGTCTTACATCTCAAGTTGTAAAGCAACTCGTTGAGCCTTATTATAATTCCAAGAGGAATGTGACTTGCAATAACTATTTCGCTGATCTTGCTCTTGCACATGAATTACTGGCAAACTCTTGTGGGCACAGTGAAAAAAATAAGAGATTTGTTTCTCGGAAATTGCTACCAAACAAGAACCGTTTAGAGAAATCTTCAATTTTCGGATTCACTCTAAAAGCATATCTTTCTTACGTTCCGAAAAAACAAAGAAGTGTCCTAGTCCTATCTACCATGCATCACAATGCTTATTGTGCAGATGATGTTAACAAAAAACCGGATATGATACTCTATTATAATATTACAAAGTGTGGTGGCGATACGCTAGATCAAATGGTTCATAAATATAATAATATGTGCAAAAGACGAACTAACCGTTGGCTTTTTGCATTTTTTATGAATATACTAGACGTGGTTGGAGTAGTCTTATTTATTTATTACTTAGACAAATTTACATCCAAAATGAAACGAAAACAAAAATGACAAGCGAAGATTGTTTCTTATAACGACAGCAGAACAACTAGTGTTGTCTCAAATTTTGAGAAGAAAATCAAGGGGACTACAACGGGAAACAAAACAATATATTGAAAAATGCTTACAGGAAGTTGAACCACACAATAAAAAGCAAAAACAAGAAAAACCTCCAGTTTTAACAAGGAAAAGGTGTCACATGTTCCAACAAAAAAAGACAGGAAACAAAAACAAATTTGTAAAATATGCAGAAGAAATGTGTGTAACGATCACTGTATGATTAAAAAAGTTTGTAAGTATTGCAATAAAAAAAAAAGTTAACTAATCTATGGTTTTTTTATTTTTATTGTTTTTTTTTTAACCTAATACTTAATATTAATTTCATTTGTCAGATCAATTTGCTATTCTAGTTGGGAATAAACTAATCTTGTGGCTTAGTCCCAACTAAAATAGTAAATTGATATGACAAAAGTATTAACTTGTAAAAGAAAAATAATAATATTCTTCTGACTTATGCGTTTTATTCATTTTGTAAAGATTGTCTTTGTTGGTACTTTTTACATGAGCTGCTAATTACCATAATATTTTCTCAGAAGGGTTTTCACACAATAATGAAAGGCAACAACACCGTAATCTTTTTCCAGGGTATGCGAAAACATCAACTTTTTTTTTTTAATAAAATGGCCTGGTAGATTTAACAAAGTTTTTATTTATTTATTTATAAATAAGTCTTTATTTGGCTCTAAATGTCTATTACTTGTGAATAAATATTTTTTCTACGAAAGTTTTCTTGCATTTTATTATTTTGTGCAAATCCTTCAGGTAGATCGCACCCTCGAGGTAGACTGCATACTATAGTAGCATCTTTTTGAATCTAGACAATTAAATTTAACTTTAATAAAAAATCAAAACAGAATATTAGCAATATATGGGTAAATATGAATAGTACATTCAAGAACAGTGGTGGGCCCAAAGGACCTGAGTGTTGCCTGGTTACGTAAGTAAAATGTGATGCCTGGATAAAAGTTAATTTTATATCGAATTTCTATAAAAATCCGTGAGTCGAGGCCCGTTCTAAGTATTAGCGACCTCGCACACCGATATCGCCGACATGATATTTGTGTTCAGAGAACAAAAAAATTCCCTGAGTAACCAGTTTGCACTGATGTATCGAATTTCCACAAAACTCGAGGAGACCACGTGCACCAGGTGCCTCTAAGGCCCTCGCCGTCGTGATATTCTTGTTCAGTGACCCCAAAACCTCCCGATTATTAATATTAAAATAATTTCAGTTAATTATTGCCAAATTTCCAATTTATTATTTTCTGGAAATGCACTTTCCTTGTTCACTAACGCAATTTTCATTTCCACGTCGTCATTTTTATTCACAAAATTTCCTGACACTCTTACGAGTCGAATGCAACAAGTTTCATTGTGATCCATCCACATTCAAAAATTTAAAATGTGCCAGATATTTTTGATTAGTTTTAAAATATTGTTTCAGTTTGCATATTTTTAAATATGGATATAATCAATTCAACAACCGAAGTTGGGAATTGAAACACCTGTATCCGTACCCTCGTAAACCAATTCAAGAGCGGACGTGCTCGTTTTAATTATTGTAAGCGGTCCAAACTTTCCGACGATAAATTGAATTATATACCTCCTACATCTTCAAACTATCTCTGTTTTTGGAAAACGCTAGTTATTAATTGGAAAATAGAGTAGAACACAGGGTGTAAAAGTTTATATCAATATAAATAGATAACAAGAAGGTTTTTGGGATAGTAGTTTAGGTTTATAGTTTGTACCACTTTTACTTTTATGTATTAAGCACTTCCACATTAGGGTGGATCGATAATCGCAAAAGTTTAAAAAAATTGACAAATTGATTTTTAATAGCCATCTAAAGTTACCTTTAGTAAAGACAATAAAAAAGTATTATTATTACTTTTTGATAAAATTTTATCTTCGGCCCTCTACCTGCATTTGAAAAACTAAAAAAAAATGTTGGAGTAATAATAACAAAATTAAAAAAAAAACCTGACAAATTGAATTGGAATACCCACCAAAAGTTACTTTTAGTAACGGTTATAAGAAAGTATTATTACGACTATTGGATAAAATTACATCCTCTGCTCTCTACAGGGATTTAAAATACGAAAAAAAGGCAGTATTAACAGAAGCCCGGTCCTGGCGATCCTGGTTTCTTTAGTCTAGTCCCATCTGCGGGGCTGCTGCAACTTTCAGTAAGTCTGCACGTCGCAAAATCTAGAAACTGATACAAAAATAGATTATGAATTCCCTTCCATTTCGCATACCAATATCAATATAGAAAAGCAGTGTACACCGAATTATTTCAAACTTCCTACCTTGACCACAGAGGTCACCTCAAAGTCTGTGACCGCTATGGAGTATGGACTATCGGACAGATCTGCAGCAGCTGTGATAATGACAGTGCTACACGACCTTTGGACCTGGAATTGTTACCAACGCTAACACGAAAAACGTAATAGACAGAAATAAACTGAGAAGTGCAAGAGACCAATCAAGAAACCGTTTTATGCAAAACTTCCCCGAAACTTTTGAAGCCCATATATTTTGACGAAAAAAAAAGATAAAATCTTCGTTATCGAAAATACTGAAGACTATCACCACAGAAGAACCACACTCGAAGAGTATATTTTATTAGTTCAAAAGCCAGGTTCTATATTTTTGGGTTACACAGGTTACAAAGTATTTTTTAACTTTTTAGAGGTTATAGATATAATCTAGAAGAACTAGTGGTCGTAGGCTATGACAGAACTGTGGTAAATACTGGAAGAAAAAATGGTGTAATTTCTCAACTAGAGTTAAAGTTAGGACGCCTTTTACAAAGATTTGTTTGTCAGCTTCACGCTAATTAATTACCTTTAAGGCATGTTTTCCAAAAGCTTGTCGGTCAAGCTCAAGGTTCAAGATCTTTAGGAAACTATAAGAAAGCTTTAGGGAGACTTAGGAAGAACAGAAACTATAGGAAATCAAATAATGCAGTGCGAAAATATGCCAGTTGTAAACTATAACATTATTGACTGTGAGTTATCAGAAGTAGATTTGTAGCATTTGAAAATCCCCTTGCATATATTTAAAATATCAAAGGATAATCTTATGTGTGTGTATTTCTGTTTTCTTTCGTATAAGTTTAAACACCGAATCTTTCAATTTTTTTTTATTTGCGTCGCTAGAGTTAATGTAAACCATTTTATAGATTGTTTATATTTCACAGATGTGTTTTTCCTCGGCATTTCTTTCAATCGAAACCACCTTGGGATTTTTGTGCGTCAAAGAAATAGTAATTTAACCGTATATGTTTTGTTTATACTAAGTTAAGCAAATGAATTTAAAAGATTATTAGATCACTCTCGCTGAAGCGTTGTCAGCGTTGACAACTGCTTCTAGCGTTTGTCCAGAATTCTACGTCGAATTTGTATGGTTTTCTCATTCTTCGAGCTTTTCACCGCTACACACTTGGAAATCAAGTGTGTAGCGGCAGTTAATTGTAAAGTAAATAATAGCAGTTTAATCAGTTTAATGGTTCCAATTTTGTAAAAATGTGCCGCTGATTTATTTCTACCTCACCTATATTTGTCTCCGGCTGATCAACGTTCCAGACCATAGATGTAGTCCTTTTTGTTCGTGTGAAATTTTTTTTGTAAAACCAAGGTAACTTTTTTGTTTTAAACTTTTGAATGAAAAAATAAACATTAAAATAATTATTGCTTTTATTATTTAAAAAGGTAATTTTTTATTTATAATAATTTTTTATTTGCCACAGTTTATAGCCCAGTAACAATTGTAAGTTTTGTAGAAACTGTTTGTGTTGAGCCAACAATAACTGTTTGATTTATTTCTCGAAATCATTTTTGTCTTTTTATTTTAGAAAAGTCTCCTAACCATTTTTGTATTTTTAATAATTATTTCAATAGTTACAACTAGTTGTTGTAATCGTTACAATTTGACACCTCGAAGCGGCGTCCATTTTAAATTGATAGAGATTCTTCCTGTTGTTTGTTTTGTTTGTCCATTTGTTCCACTAGATTCATGTCAGTAACCCTTTGTTTAATTTTTGTAGTTGCCCCAATCCAACCCCCTTGCTATTCACTCATCCACGACCCAGCTCTCCAAATAAATCCTGAGTGCCGTTCGCACAGTTTCGTTTATGTTGCTTGCCCTATCTCTGCCCCAATAATTTCTGTCCGCAATTGTCAACCCCCAATAGTAATACCCTATGTGGTAGGCAAAATTGTTCGTTACAAAGGCTATAGCGGGATAAGATGGTTAAAATTGCACCATGCTCGATTCAGTTTTGGGTCTGGCCATTCAAAAAAACATAATTAGAAACTCACTCAGTTAAATTTTCAAGTTCCTAAGTGCCTCTGGGGGTTCGCTATGGGAAAAAACGTATTTAAAAAAAAAATTATTTTTTTTAGACGCTGTATTGCTGCAAAAAATCTGAAAAAATTCATGAAAGCGTATTTTAATAATACAAAACTGCCTGATTTTTTTCAGAGTTTTAGCTTGAAAATTGAGCCCAGGAAAAATATTTGAAATTTTCAGTAATATTTTAGGTTATGTCGGAAATTTTTGGCCAACTTTAAAACAATGTTTTTTTATGGGTGTTTTCCCGTTCTTTCGAATGGCATAGGTATTTATATCATTTTAAACGTGAAAAATGCCTAAAAATCGAAAAAACTGCTTTTTTGGCATTTTTTGGCAAAAAAGTTTTTGACTCATAACCTCAACAACATACACATAAATTAATGATAATTCATATTTTTATATGTATTCTTATATATCTTTCCAATCGAAATAAGCTATTAAAACTATTATTTTTTCCTACAGCATGCTCCAAAAACCGAAAAACCCCGTTTTCTCCATGTTTTTACTACATAACCTCAAATATTCCGAAAAATGAATCGTGAATTAGAACGCACTTGTGCACTCAAAAGTTGTGGAATTTTAAGCTAGCCAATATATCTATATACGTGATATTATATCACAATGTACATACATTTATACACAGACGCATATCTATATATTTCCATGACTTTTGAGATCCTTGTTATATACATTCATAAGCTCGTACCACGCTCGTCCATGCCTTACTCTTCCGCTTAGATACAAGAGCGTTATATCCATGCTTATCACATTCTTCTTTTATTTTATATTTACTTAACTCTTTTGGTGTTCATGTCTTAGCCTTACATCCCGTATATCCAGGGAGCCTGATTGTAACAGAAAACATGGCGTTGATAGTTGCGCCGCACGGTAGTTGACATTACGCGGCACAACTACCAACGCCATGTATATCTGTTATAATCGGGCTTTCATTCTATATCGCTCTTAGTGCGTTTGCGTGTGTAGGGCCATATCCTCTTTATCTTTTCGGCGGGACTTTTCCTCAAATGTTCAATGGCTCTCTGTGTTTGTGTTTATTTTGAATTGATTTTGAATTTGACAGCAGAATTGTGTCGTGTCTAAAATAACAGGCAACAGTAACCAGTATTATTGTTAAATTAAGAACTCGATCATCAAATAATTTTATTTCATCAGTTTTCGGGATAGATAATGAGATCAAAGTATCTGATTTTTGCGAGTCTGTAATCAATTCATTCGAGAGAGATGTATTGCCACAATATTTTGGAGTAAAAAGTCTCGTGAGAGACGACTTAATCCGTAACCATACTTCTGTTTATGCCATAACGTTATTTAATTTGGCGGATGATCAGCTCACATTAATTTTCGATGGAGCTCACCAAAAAAGTGGAAATAATTGGTATCAAAGAAAATCATATTCGGGACAGAAGATAAAACCGTTGTGCAAGCCGTTGACCATCTGCACAACAGACGGGTTTGTTGTATATCTACCCGGTCCATTCTTAGCTACAGAAAATGATGCAAGCATCATAAAGAAGGTTCTGGAAGATCCAAATGGAATAAGATCACTTATGAAAAAAGGTGATGTTTGTATTGTATATAGGGGCTTTAGCGACGTCGTATCCTATTTAGAAGATCTTGGCTTCAAGGTTCTAATGCCTGCATTAAAAGGAAAAAGACCAAGTTTATCCACAGCTGAAGCTAATGAATCTCGTTATGTTACGAAACTAAGATGGGTAGTAGAAGCTGCCCACGGCATTCTTGGAAAAAAATATAAGCTGCTCCATCAACAATTGGATAATAAATTGTTGCCAAAAGCTGGAGCATATTGCAGAATTGCATGTTTTCTTAATAACCGTTATGGAAAAAGATTATATAGCGATGAAGAAGGAGACCTGACGAAAGTAAACTACCAAGAGGAAGACCACAGATGAAATGGGTTGATGACATTAAAAGAATAGCCGGAACAAATTGGAAATATGTTGCTAAGGATAGAGACCGATGGAAGGAGTTGGGAGAGGTCTATATCCAAACATGGACGACAGAAGGCTAAGAAGAAGAAGAAGAGCGATGAAGAAGATGAAGAATTAAAAAAAATAATAATACAGAGAATGTTAAATTAGAGTAAAGTGGATAACACATTGGCTAAAGAAGCTGAAACAGCAAGGTGGTCTAGACAAAGTACGACGACAACCAAGATAACATCGCGAGAAATTCTTGATTTTCCAGAGATGACCGAGAGAGATCTCAAAATATTCTTTTCGGGTACGTACCAGTTAGGTCAAGTTGTATGTTACCTAGCTACGTTATTGTTATTGTTGAGTTATTGAACGATAAAAACGAAATTAATTAAGAATGCATGCGAATGAAACCGAATATTATCAAGGTTTTGATACAATCCAGATATATCAAAAAAAAAATTTATAAATGTCACATTGAGTATAAGCCAGAATCTATTGGCTACAATGCAATTTTACTCGTACGATTGTGCTAATGGATTGAGAACTGTTGGATCCTGCTCACATGTTGCTGCTATTATATATTATTTAAGCAATGCTAGGTACAAATCGGATATTATTAGACCAGCTAAATTTCTTTCAGAAATATTCGGTGAAACGGAGATTGATCCGGTAATCGACGAGGATAGTGAGGAAGATTAATAAAATGTAATTATTCTGTCATCCAATGTATCTAGATTAAATAGAATATTGTAAATATAGATTGTTAATTAGTAAATATATGAATTTTATTTACCTCTAAAAAAAAATATTTTGTTTTCCTGCGTACGATCAGCTGTTATAATTATTTAAAAGATATCAAAAATATCGTTCATTTTTCAGAGTCTTTTGAGGTTATGTAGTAAAGACATGGAGAAAATGGGGTTTTTCGGTTTTTGAGAATGTTGTGAAATAAAACTAATGCTTTAAATAGCTGATTATGATTGCCAACCATTGTGAACCAGTTGCCAACCGTAGTCCGTTTGAAGAGGTTTACTCTCCGGACACTGGAACTCACTTAAGCATGGGTGTATGTTACCTGAAGTAAAATCTAATTAAAATATTAAACATCATATAATATAATTAACAACATGTACAATCTTTGGTAACACATTACATTTTAAAGGGTTTTTACCCAAATATTTTGGTGGCTCAGGCATGGTAACCTGTATTTTAACCTGATGATGGAACAGTTGTTCCGAAAACGTTCGTGCTCGTAATGTTGCCCTTTTAAGGGTTTTTATAAAATAAAATATACCCACATACAAAGACTAACCTCTCTTATATTTATTTTTGTTTGATCAAAATATGAGCTTAATGTCCTATAAGCCAAAAGCAAATAAACTGGTGATTTTGGTTTCCTCCTGTCATCAAGAAGCAACAATAAATGAGACCTCTAAAAAGTCAGAAGTTGTAATGAATTATACCTCAAAAAAAAGGAGGGGTAGACTCATTTGATCAGATGTGCCATAATATGAATTGCGACAGAAAAACTAGAAGATGGCCTCTATGTTTCTTTTATAACATGCTTAACAATGGATGCATTAATGGTTATGTAATTTATGTATATAATTTTTACCGAGCTAATAAAAATGACAAGCCTTTACGTAAATTTAAATTTATGTTACAACTAAGTAAGAACTTAATACAGCAATGGCAGAAGTAGAGACTGGCGATTCCAACTCTAAGCCGTCAGTTGAGAACAACCTTTACTGATGTATCCAGAGGAAAAACAGAGCAGCCATCCACCCCAGAAGAGGCTGCGGAAGCATCTATAAAGTACTGTTATCTCTGTCCATATTATAAGAAAATGTCCACAGTGTTGAAAAACTGTAAAGAATTTTCCACATCAAGCAAGAAGTCTTTGTTTATTTTTTAAGGTACCTACTGTCTTATGAAATCGTAGGCTTCCACGGCCAGAGTCAGAATTATAGTTTATTCGTCTTCCGGGTTTGGACCGTGTCATTTGTGAGTGACCCAAAAGTGGGTTCATCTCGACGTTTCGCTACAATTGTATGTAGCTTCTTCAGGAGAACAAAAAAGAAAAAGAAAACAAAGGACAGGAAGATGGGTAGTTAGCAACGGTAACTCAGTTACTCAACGCAACCAGAGGCGAATACTAACTACCAAGATGGGCATTTGGTCACAGTAACTCAACTACTTAACGCAGCCAGAGGTGAAAACCAAATGCCAGGACAGGGATTCACGTCCAACAGCTCAGAACACTAACGCGTCGAGAGGCGGGGAGTGAATCCTATATTCATTATAGGCGGGGAGGAGGGAAAGTAAATAAGATGTTAAAAAATAATGAATAATGAAGAATTATATGTAGCTTCCCTATATAAAACGGTTATTGGGATATAAATAAAAAATGTCATAGTATTATAGACAATATATATGATAAAGTAGTCTTAGTCAAACTTTTTTCTTGTAGTTAAACACAAACGTTGAAATGCACATTAAGAAATTGATTTTTTTGTTACTTCCTGCTTTACTCTTTCATTTATAGAGGTTTGCGTGATACATTAACATGTCAAGATATGTATTTTTATACGATACAATATATCCAAAAAAATTTTCCTTCCTTTAGACGTAGACTTCATTACCCATTAATATTTAATGTATATATATATATATATATATATATATATATATATATATATATATATATATATATATATATATATATATGCAAAACCACCAGTTTATTAGGGCTGCAGTCAGAATGTTGGTCGAGATGTTAGAGAAACACTCTTTTGGCTTTTTGTCAAGCTTCCGGAATTGTTTTATTCATTTTTCAAGACACTGTAATTAGATAAAACAATGTGTAAATATTTACAAAATATCACAATTCGTCAGTGCAACTTACTAGTCGTTGAGATTATTTACAATAAACTTTGAGACTCAACATTAAAAAAACAAATATAAAATATAATAATGGACAATATATTCTAAAAATTTTGGTCAGGATAGTAAATTTTAGTTTATTTCATATTTTGATAGTGTGTTTTAACTCTGATACATACAGAACAGAAAGAAAAAAACAGTGTGATTAAAATGTAATTAGGTGTTCTTAGGCAAAGGGTAGGCAAAGAACTTTCGGAGGAAGTAGAGATAAAAAGAGGCGTAAGGCAAGGTTGCATACTCTCCCCCTTTTTGTTCAATCTATATTCTGAAGAAATAATTAAAAAATCACTCGAAAATGTATCAATTGGCAATCGGCGGGTAACGGTGGCAATCTAGGGTTAAGCAATAGGATTTAGTATTCCTGTTGGTTTTTTGACTAAAATCTTATACTTACGATTTATTAATTAAAACTCTAATTGGAAAAATCCGGAAATATTATCCTCCGGATATTTGTTAATAAATTATTTATATTTTATACCAGCCTAATAAAATAATTTATTTATTTTAAAAATATTAAGATTAAAAAAGTGAAAAATCGCTGTTCTTTTGTTGTAAACACGGTTGGTAATTTTATTCTTTCACCAACATAAAAAAAGCTTGAGCTAGTATTTTCCCATAAACCGCTTTATAGATTTTGTATAAAAATGTAAAACTGTTGCTGGAAACACAAAAGGACGGTGTACAATATTGCTGACTTTTATATACATATTTTACGTATAAAATTAAAATGTGCCGCTGATGTTTAGTAGGTACATATCGATCGACCGTCTGCGGAGCCTAGTGCGTCATAACACGTCACTATTTCCACTCTTGATATTTCGATGCGACGGGAAAACATTGCCTAAATTTGACTAACTATACTTAAAAAATCACAAGTTATTAACCTTTTAGTTTCTGATCCTAGTTTTTAATGATTTTATTGAGTTAAATCTCGGCATTCTAAATATAAAAAGAATACAGAACCCGCAGCACAACTTTTAAATAATATGAAGAGGTCAGGAGAAAACATCCCGAATAAAGGTATTACCCAACAGGTTCCATTGCGGGAGACGGGCAACAATACATCGGCTTACAGGGCATCCCTTACAGCAGGGATCTTGGCATATACAAAAAAATACAAACAAAGTGTGGTAATACTGCACTTTGGTTGCATTTGTGGTGTGTTGGATAAATCATGGCTTTTTTCATGGCAAAACTTTTCAGGCCATAATAATGAGAAGACCTTATTACCTTATAGAACATATTATTTTCTTTACACGTTGTTATAAGTTCATCCAAAACAAAGTTACATAGTATTGGGGATGAAACAAGAGTTCAATTTCGAGGATTCCTGTATTTTGGCAAAAGAAAAAAACCATGCAAAACGTGTTTTCTTGTAAATGTGTTTCATAAAATCTAGTACATCTCGCATAAATCAAGATTCTGTAAAATTTTTTATTTAATAAACTATCAAAATATATTTTTCACCTCCTCTTGATATCCTTTTCGTGCATTAATATTTTATCATTTTTATCTCGAATAATACCATTTCACATACCTTTTATTAAACGATATGTAGATGATTTGATTTAATTGGTCCCTGAAAACAAAGTAACTGATGTTTCGAACACATTTAACGGCCAATGTGATCACCTAAAGTTTACAGTTGAGAGAGAGGCAGATGTTATGATTATGGTAACCTTTTCATAAATTTTCATTCTCAACATCCATCCAAGATGAAAACAAATTTAGTTTTGGCCTTAAAAACTAGGGTAACTAACTTGTCACATATCGATTTCAGGGACAAGGGACTAAAACAGTTGAGATCTATACTAGTAGAGAACTCCTACTCCATAGGGCTTTTAAATAAACTTATTTTCGGTTCTCCTTTTCTTTCGCAATTTTTTAATAACCAAAATTTTCATAATAATGTGGTCCGACAACTGACATTGACATATAACATATCAGTAATACCTATCTAAAATAACTTATGGTTCCTTACCCTACATTCCAGTTCTGACACCTAAGCTAATGAACATTCTCAAAAATGTTAATAGCTTAAAAATTACAACTAAGAATGTGAAAACGGTATCGAAGTTATATACAAAGACAAAAGATCCTTTTACAATACAGGAGTCATCGAATGTTGTTTATTCTATAACGTGTGCCAATTGCAACAACGTATACATCGTCTCGTAATTTCCACAGTAGGGTGATCTCACATCGTAGTGATATAAAACCAATAAAATAAATGCATGTGCACTCACAGAACATGCAATAGCTCTGAAACATGAGTTCAATTTCGAGGATTCCTGTATTTTGGAAAAGAAAAAAAACATGCAAAACGTATTTTTTTGGAAATGTGTTTCATAAAATCTAGTACATCTTGCATAAATAAAAAGTCTGACATAGATAAATTAAGCAACATTTATTGTCATTTACTGGATAAACATCAAAAATAAAATAAATATTTACCTCTACATATTCTTGTATGCATAACTGGTTGCATATCATTAAGACAGGTTTAATAATTAAGAATTAAAACTACTCAATATGGACCTCTTGGTTCTTAAAAATAAATACAGTATTAAGAACACCTTCTTCTTTTTCTTCTTCTTTAGGTACCGTCTCATCTTATGAGGTTGGTAATCATCACAGCTATTTTCACTTTTGAGATTGCAGCTCTGAACAAGTCGACGGAACTGCAATTATACCACTTTCTCAGATTGTTGAGCCAGGAGATGCGTCTTCTTCCAATACTTCGTTTTCCCTGTATTTTTCCCTGCATTATGGTCTGTAGCAACACATATTTATCCCCTCTCATAACGTGGCCGAGATATTGTAACTTTCTTATCTTAATCGTATTCATGATTTCTATTTCCTTTGTCATCTTTCTGAGGACTTCAACATTTGTTATTCGGTCTACCCAACTTATTTTTAATATTCTTCGGTAGGTCCACATCTCGAATGCTTCAAGTCGATCACTCACCTCTTTCTTTAACATCCAGGCCTCCACCCCATACAGCATCACCGAAAACACATATGAACGTAATATTCTTATTTTGAGTTGTAAACTAAGGTCTCTACTGCATAATACTTTTCTCATCTTATTAAATGTTGCTCTAGCTTGCCCAATTCTCATTTTTATTTCTTCTGTATACTCGTTATTTTTATTAATAACTGTACCAAGATATCTGTATTTTTTTACTTTTTCTATTGGAGCCTCTCTTATGTTTAAAAAGTCTTGTTGTTGTGTTTTGGAAATTGTCATAAATTTTGTTTTATTAGCATTAAGCGTTAGTCCGCTTTCCTTACTAGCATTTACTACATTATCTAAAAGTGTCTGTAGATCTTGTATATTTTCTGCAATCAGTATAGTATCATCGGCATATCTGATATTGTTGATGGGTCTGCCGTTGACTTTTATTCCAATTGATACATTTTCGAGTGATTTTTTAATTATTTCTTCAGAATATAGATTGAACAAAAAGGGGGAGAGTATGCAACCTTGTCTTACGCCTCTTTTTATCTCTACTTCCTCCGAAAGTTCTTTGCCTACCCTTTGCCTAAGAACACCTAATTACATTTTAATCACACTGTTTTTTTCTTTCTGTTCTGTATGTATCAGAGTTAAAACACACTATCAAAATATGAAATAAACTAAAATTTACTATCCTGACCAAAATTTTTAGAATATATTGTCCATTATTATATTTTATATTTGTTTTTTTAATGTTGAGTCTCAAAGTTTATTGTAAATAATCTCAACGACTAGTAAGTTGCACTGACGAATTGTGATATTTTGTAAATATTTACACATTGTTTTATCTAATTACAGTGTCTTGAAAAATGAATAAAACAATTCCGGAAGCTTGACAAAAAGCCAAAAGAGTGTTTCTCTAACATCTCGACCAACATTCTGACTGCAGCCCTAATAAACTGGTGGTTTTGCATATATATATATATATATATATATATATATATATATATATATATATATATATATATATATACATTAAATATTAATGGGTAATGAAGTCTACGTCTAAAGGAAGGAAAATTTTTTTGGATATATTGTATCGTATAAAAATAAATATCTTGACATGTTAATGTATCACGCAAACCTCTATAAATGAAAGAGTAAAGCAGGAAGTAACAAAAAAATCAATTTCTTAATATGCATTTCAACGTTTGTGTTTAACTACAAGAAAAAAGTTTGACTAAGACTACTTTATCATATATATTGTCTATAATACTATGACATTTTTTATTTATATCCCAATAACCGTTTTATATAGGGAAGCTACATATAATTCTTCATTATTCATTATTTTTTAACATCTTATTTACTTTATATAATAATTATATTTACTATTAACTGATATTTATTTATATTTTATTACGACAATTTAATATTTCGTCCGAATTTGACGGGTCTGTTAAAAGTAAATAACGTATGCTTGGTTAATACGTTAACAGCTGGCGCTAGGAGCAAACATAATAATTTATCGAATTATTTTAATATAATACAATTTGTTTCGCGCTAGTCACCTGTACAGCCTACTATACAATCTTGATTCTCATGAGCTTAACCCTTTGTCGCCGGAATTTTTTTTTTTTAACTTTTAACAAGTTTTTTGTTTTTTTTTATATAATATCAATATTTTTAATAACAATGTATTGTATTTTTTATTTTTTCATCAGCTAACAAAGGCTATAGACCGTGTCATAAGTATTAGGACATTAGGCGTCGGTTAATAAAATATTTTCAAAAGTAAAACTTTTGAATGGTATAAAGAGAAACAATTTTTTTTTGTCGTTAAGGCACAGTCCTAGATTACATGTTAAACAGCTCCAGAAAGACTTGTGTGGTTCTTTTCGAGTGCTGCAAAGGTCACATCTCCTTGATTTCATGTGAATTGGCATATGTGCACATTTATCAAATCGGACTTCTAAGGGTACCATGCGCTTGAAGTGGTTTACTTCAGTGTCATTAGTTCTTTTGCGTCCTCTTCTTGGTAAGTCAGGTTGGGCGCCAATAAGTCCGTTTATGACTGCTAACCTAAACATCTTCAATGTAAGCGATTGCTCATTGGATCTATTTTTGAAAATAATAAAGGCGTTCACTAGTGACACGTCCAAAAAATACCAAAAGATACGGTGCCACCATTTCTTCGATTTTCTGTCAACTTCATAATTTGACTTTAGCATATCCATTTTCTCAACAAAACCTATGTTAGCATTATAGTCCTTGACTAGTATTGGACAAACAATGTCCTCATAGTACCATCTTATAATAAAAGGAATACCCAGAACAAGGTTTCTTGTTAACGTCGATGAAGACATGAGAAATATGGGAACACGTGCATGGCGGAGGAAGGCGATGGATAATGACGACGTTGTAAAGCCAGAATGATAATAATTATTTGGGTCGGCTTGCAATTTGGTATATCAGAAGGCACTCACCATGATATTAGCATTCTCAGACTTATTCGTTATTTGATGTATACAATATATCCATAACAGCTTCCGATCTAGATATAATCCGATCAAATCCGATTTCCGATTTAGATAAGTACACTCTGGGCCAAAATTAACCGGTCACCTTAAAAATGGGTAATTTTTGATGGCTTATATCTCCTAAACATGTTGTCCCGAAATTATTTTTTTTAATGTTATAGCCTTATTCCTTGACAATACCGTTATAATAATATGGTTGCTAAACAGGTAAATTTTCATTGTATACTGGGTGTACGAATTAAACTGTGTTTTTTTCTTAAAGTTTGCATCACCCTGTGGAATATTCTAGCATTTATAAAATATTGAAATTAAAACCTAACTATAGCCTCATGTTTTATCAACATTTTGTTTTTTGATTGATTCGCTTATGTTGGATACTACAAAAGTTAGGTGCTTTAACAACTAGATATGTTTTTTATCAATTTTTATCTCCGCGGAAGAGAAACAATAATCTTTTTGGAAAAAAGTCATTTGTTACAGTAAAATTCCAATGAATAAAATCTTCGAAAAAAAATTCAAATTAACAATATTTGAATGTATGGAATGGTATGGTATTTTATTTATTCAGTAATACGAACGAGCGCAAAACTGCAGTAACAGCGTTAAGACTTTCGATACAAACAAAATTAATGTTACCCCTATCGATTTGTATTCGTATCGCATTTGCTACAATAGACCAATGGTGCTTAAAACTATTACAAGGAACCAAGATTTTACAATGCCAATAAAAATATAATGGAGCAATAAATCACAAAATAGTAGATTTTGGTATATAAACTGTGCATCAAATACAAAAATGTATTCTACTTGCATTCGAGAAATAAAATAGATGATATTTTTCTTAAATCTACGAATGATATTGGTCTTTACACGTAATATTTTTTATTAATAAAACTTTGAAAAGATACAAGATGAAAAAGAAAATGATCGAGAAGACCAAAAACTAAGAAGAATATAAATGACATGGCAGATGAAATAATAATAATCACACAGGAAACATGGAAAAAAATAAAATACAAAATATAAAATCTAAGCTTTCACTAGAGATCTCAAAATCCTTACAGGAACCTCTTTAACAATGATCTTATATTCATAAATAAACAAAGATTTTAGAGAATTGAGAAATAATAAATTACCAGAAAGATAAGTTATTATAATAGGAACGATGTATTAAAAAGGTGAAAGAATAACAAGCAGTTTTACTTATTCTTAGTAATTAAACTAATACGAAATACACCATAGTTAACACAAAGGGAAATATACCACAAGATAAGAACGTTGGTCTAGTTTTTATAGTGATAATTAACAAAATAATGAATATTAACGGTCAGATAGCCAAGCGAGCTGGGCGGCCGGTTCTCATTCGCTTCACTGCAAGTGGTTCAGTGGATGTGAGTTCGATCCCTAGCTCGGTGTACAGAAAACAAAAAGGCTAACGCAGCAGTTTAAAATTCTAAATGAATCTGCGGCTTAGACTAGAATATGCTAATGTCTGATCGGTCTATGGTGGAGCAGTACGGCAAGAGATAAGGGCTTGCGCCTCGGTGATACTCCTCCATAGATCCCTACCGGAAGGGCATACCGCCTAAAATACCGGTATATATATATATATATATATATATATATATATATATATATATATATATATATATATATAATGTTAACTTAGTACTCCTTCTATCATACTTTATACATCCACACAGTAAATAACAATAATTAATTTTCATAAGCAAAAATTTAGTTGACAAATTGATATTCAATTGAGTCTTTGGTCACAACTAAGAAAGATTTCTATTATAAAATCTGCTCCGGCATTCTTACACTAGATGTTTAACCGTTTGTCTTACAGCATCGAAATCGCAAATTGGAGAGTGTATTTTTTTCCACCTGAAAAGGAAGTCGAAGTACCTGTTCAATGTGACCCAGATTCGTCTTGGTTGATAGAAACTCTCTGGCTTGCTTGTAATACGTTGCATATTCCGGGAGAAAACGGTGCATTCTTCTCCTATTCTTCTCGTCAACAGTCGGTAATCTTAAAGTTCCTTTTAATAAGAAATCTTGCAGGGTCTAGAGAGGATGAGCTTCAATTTTTTCTATACTCCCTGACAACGGGATATTCTCGGCGAGCGTGTATGGTATGGCGGCTAAGTGGCCCAGTACTGATAGCCAGTAAGTTGGCGTGGCTTTGATTGTGTCTGATATAATACGCAAAGCCTGGTTTGGTTGATCGTCAACACGTTTATCGTGCGGGCTGTTGAGCCACACCGGTACATTACTACGAGTCCCAGTGCTGTTAATCTTAAGTGTAGTGGCTAAGGAACCTCATGTGGTACCGCAGAATAATATTTCATGTTTTAAGTTTTGCAGTCGTCTTCGTGAGATGTTCTTTAAAATCTTATTTTAAACGTTCTATCGAGAGTTTGACCTAGGTATTTTGGGTGTCTCATGATAGATTTTTAATTGGTAGTTTACAGTGGAATTTAAAATTCCACTGAACCTCTAAAAATCATACGAACAAGCTGAATTTTGCAAAGGGGTAAAAACGCAAACAAATCAATTTACCAAGAATCTGTACACCGCAGAAAAAAGTGTTTCAAATAAAAAAAGTAGCTGAGATAATTTTAAACAAAAATCTTTATAAGCATTGTTTGTGTAGAATGAACCGTTGTCTTAGAAACAACGCTTGAAGCGACCGTCAATTGTGCATGTCAGTTACGAGCGCGAAATCAATGTTCAATAAAATTTGTATCAGCTCGACGGTCAAAATTCGATATGTTTTGATTCAAGTGACCTATCAACAAAAATCAAGATGCGTTTTAAAGGTAAAGCATTCAGCTTTTGTATGCAGTTTTTGTTTTTTGCCGCAATTAAACTCAGATTTTATACAGGCGTTAAATAAATAAACGTGGCGCGATTTTTGCCATTTTTTATGATTCTCACGAGATCAATAGAATCTATCTATTTCATTGACTGGCCACTATAAAGTTTCGATTACTAGAGTCTAACCATTAAAAAGAAGAGCATGAAATTTTAGTTTTGAGTTTTGGCAACAAATGTGAGGCATTTGAAATGTGCTTAAAAAAGTTGGATTTAAACTTTCACATAGCAAACGACCTAAAACATTTAAAACTTTTTCTTCAAATTACACTGGTACGTTTTTCAAAAGAACAAAGCTTCTGCAATAAACTATAGTCAAAACCGTCTTTTTAAATGCATTTCTCGTGACGTGTGATTGTTTGCAATGTAAAACAATAAATTCTGCGTTTATTATTCATATTTCAAATGCCTTATATTTGTTACTACAACTCAAAATTGAAATTTCATGTCATAGGTTTTAAACATTGATCCCTAAAAATGAAAATTTTGCTAAAACTGGTCAATGAAAGTAATCAATTTTATTGATCTCATGAGAATCGTAAAAAATGGCAAAAATCGCGCCACATTAATTTATTTAACACCTTTATAAAAACTGAGTTTATTCTCGGTTAAATACAAAATCTGCGTACGAAAGCTGCACTCTTTGCCTTTAAAATGCATCTTGAGTTCTGTTGATAGGACATTTGGATCAAAACATATCGAATTTTTACCGTCGAGCTGATATAAATTTTATTGATTTAGCGCGCGTAACTGACATTCAAATTGACGGTCGCTTTAAGCGTTGTTTCTAAGACAACGGTTCATTCTACACAAAAAATGCTTATAAAGATTTGTGTTTAAAATTATTTCAGCTACATTTTTTTCTATGGTGTACAGATTCTTCAAAAATTGATTTTTTTTCCGTTTTTACCCCCTTGCGAGGGGGGTTTTAGGGGTAAGCCCAGGGGTTAAAATGGTAAACTTTTTTGCATCTTTTTTGGGGTCCCAAAATAATATGCTTGGCAAAATTTAGTTTTTTCGTATGATTTTTAGGGGCCACATCTCCAGTTGCGGAAATATCTTTCGAAGGTAGTCAGTTTGTTTGTTAATATTTGCTCAGGAGTCTCCAATTCTTTATGACTCGTAGAAAAAGCTTAGTCCTTAAGAAAAGCCATGGTTCAGTTTCATTCATCTGTTACTGATCGTTGAAAGAAAAACATCCAATTCTGACAAGTGAACTAGTGCCAGTAGTTCTGAACGGTGTAAAAGTAATTTTTTGAGTAAGTAAGGGCGCAATTATGGCTTAGAAATGTTGATGGGAAGAAGTTTGCAGTATTTGTAAGTACAAATAAGACTATCATTCATCGAAATAATCAAGAAAAAGAATATTTTGGCAACCAAAAGGGGTAGGAAGGATTGCTACGACATTTGAACTAGATAACGTGTAAGCAGAATAAAGAAATGATAGTTATAGCTAGAGAGTATTGATAAAAGAACACCACTATACATATTTAAAATTTAAATGTAAAGAAAACGGAAACATTTAAGAGTTGAAATACTTAATTGAAACATAAAACTATTTTGCATTGTTATTCCTTCTTAATTTTCTGTAAAGTGGTATCTGTCTTTAAAAGCTAATTTGACTTGGACTTTACGGTTTAATTTGTCAGGATAGGATAACAATGATATGTCTAATTGATTTGTTTTGACATGTAGTAATTTTCCAAGGTATTTTATCATTAAAAATTGAAGTTTAAAAAAAGTTTATTGACGTTTCAATTTCCACTTCGAAGATCGTTCCCAAAATACAAAAATTAATGAATTAAATAAATTTTGTTTTTTGTTTCTTGGCGAAAGATCATTTTAATTTATTTATTTTATTTAAGATTTATTTTATTTATAACTAAACCCAACAATAAACCAGAAAGAACAAATAATTATATTTATAAAATACCTTGTAAATTTGATCAGTTTTATTTAGGTGAAACATCAAGGCAATTAAATGTCAGAATAAGTAAACATCAATCTTATATTATAAATAGAGAATTTGGTAGATCTCAAGTATGTAAACACGCATGAAAAAATGAACATAGGGTTTAATGGAACGATTCAACTATAGTCCTAAGAGTAACATATAGTAAAAAGAAAAAAAATCAAAGAAGCGGTTCTAATTATGCTAAGTGAGACCAATTGTGTCGCAAATTTCTTGTCAGAATGAAGTAGGATCTGGTTACTCATATTATAAGAGTTAATTAAAATAAGGGAAGTTAATAAAAGAAAAATATTACTAGCTACATCATTTATGTTTTTTAAATAACAAAAATATAAAATCAGAGTTTGGTGTTTATTGAGAGTAAACTAAATGTAACAGCAAATACTAACCATGTCAGGATAGTATTATGAAGTTTTTTTCTGGTTTTTTCCTCATGATTTACTATAAATTCACTAACAGTAGAATTTTACTGCCATCATGGCATATAATTGTCTTTTTAAAGACGAATCATATGCTATGATTTTTCCTATGGATATTCTCAAGTTAAAGTTGATTTTATGTAATCGAATGATCTATCTTACAATAAAGTCGTCCCAAGAACGCAACGCAGCAATATTGGTCATATCATTTGAAATTCTTTCCAAAGTATAAATTGAAACGTCAGTAACTTATTTTAAACTTCAATTGTGGCTTATTCCCATTAAAATAGTAATTGCTTTAGGATGCCACAATAAAATACCTTCAGAACAATTACAATCAACTACCTACAAACTTTAAAAAGATCACAAATTTTTATTTGTATGTCCAATTACTTACTACTTGGATAAGAGAAAAAAGTGATCTGTAATAGAAGTTAAATTAGGAAGTCTAAAAATAAAATAAATTATTTGTGAAACTAAAAGACTATAAATAGAAATCTGTAAACATTAGATAGTTAAAGTCAGTAAGTATATTTATGCTTTTAAAACTTTTTTAAATTTATTATTTGTAAGTAAACTGAGATTGTAAATTATTGTAAAAATATTGATCAAAATAAATTTATTCTTATATGATATATTTATAGTTATCCTTCCTCTTAAATGATCTATCTCTCCTCCCTCTTTTCGAAAAATAACCAAAAAAAAATTATTTAAAAAAATAGATATATTGAAAATAGAATGGGTCGCTATTTGTTGATATCATATAGGTATTATATAAAAGAGCTATTGCGTGAGTTTACTCGAAGTGATCACGTTTCTTATTGATAGTTTCCATTATTTTTAACAACTTTCTTCGACGACGTACCTAGGCTACTTATTGTGAGAATCTATTAATAATTCACGTTATACACGGAATACCTAATGTTCACTTACTCGCTCCATGTTTTGGATCCTTTGAAAGTGTAATTTGGAGTAGAAGCACCGCCCATGGACAATTCGCCCTAATCCGCTATTCCTTTGATATCTTGCTGCTGACCGTGCGATGCAACTGGTATATTTGGTAACGGCAGGGTTGTCTAGGAAAACGCCACTACGGGGATCTTAATTTTATAGGTTGTGGTCAGAATGCGCTAGTTTTGTGTATTAGAAAAATGTTTAGCCATTTTAAACCACTTTTTGTATTATTTCCACAAACATCTTTTACATTGAACAAGAACTTATTACTTAAAAACTTATTTTTAAATACGAAGCTGAATATTTTTAAATACACGTATATACTTCATTCACAATTATAAGAACTGACTTATGCAGAATTTAAAAGTATCCCGCTGATAAAGTCGACGCCATAAAGAGATTTGCCTCTTCAGGTAAATAGTAAAAAGGGCCGGCTTAACGAATTTTATATTTTATTTGGCATTTTTTCATTACATATTTAATTTAAATAAATATCTAGATAATGAAGGGAAAAATACATAAACTGATAACTTATTCAATATACAAAATCAACAAATGCAAAAGTATTTTTTTATTTACTTTTTACTTTAAATGTATTATTTAATTATTAGAAGGCCATGAATCTAAACTTGGACATAATTTTTAATACCTACAAACATTTAAAAATAACATTTTCTTGTATATCTAAATTTAAAATCACTTCAGTATTAATTAATAATTATGATTTTCCCTATCTACCACTTAATATTTTATAAGATTATTGATTAATAATTTTATGTGATGCACAACCTTTAGTGAAGAATAATTTTTTTTCGTGAAATTATTAATAAAGAAATTTATCATTTTTTGCCAACTTTTTCAGACATGAAACGGAAAAGTTAAACATAACATGTCAACATGAATAAATATGAACCTTTTAAAACGAGTAAATCGGTACTCACCTGAGGGACCGCAAACGTTCGGATACAATTAGCGTCCCTTTGTAAAGACAATGACGTCGACTTTACTAAAGTAACAAGACATTTACTTAACACAGAGACTACACATTACTCCCCTGAGTTAGTGATAAGTTATAGTCTAAAAAAATCATTATGAAATTGACTGGCCAGTTCGTTGTGAAAACCAGTGCCAATAAAACACAAAACACACACACACACACACACACACACACACACACACAAAACGAGTATAAATATTACATCACATAGATAATATGTTAAATCTGTGTCACTATCACTGTCGTCTTTTAAATTGGTGATAATATTTTGTATATTATATGTAGGAAAATATGAACTCTCCGCTTTCATAACATATGAGACTGCATTTTTCCAACTATTCGCATCAATTTTGAGTACTTCCTTTTCAATTAAATGCAGGACAGATGCATTTAAATGTGGCGAAGTATTATTTCTTCGAACTCTTGACTTAAGTTGACGCCACATATGTTCGATTGGGTTAAATACACAGTAATATGGTGGAAGTCTTAAAATCGTATGACCCATGTTTTCGGCATAATTATCACAAAAGTATTCTTTTTTCAATGCGAAACTTTTTAAAATGTCCAATAAATCCTTTTTGGTATTATCTATGTGAAAATAAATATCTTTGTCATACAAGTAATTCTGTATTGTTATTTTCGTATCGCTTGAACTGGGAATTTTATTTAATTGCCTGCTATGATATGTTGCACTGTCCATAACTACAAACTATTAGGGGGTATGTTGGGTATTAACTTATTTTTGAACCAGTCTTCAAATATATCTGAAGTTGTGTTGTCATGGTAATCGAGACATGAATCACTGATGTTTTTAGCTGATAGAGATAAGGCATTTGGAACCCATCCATCGACTGATCCAGCATGGAATATTGTTATTCTTTTTCCTCTATTAGAAGGCGCTTTTGTTGAACAAGATTGACTAGTATCTACCCAACCTTTAGATGGCGTATCGTGTGTATCAAACCACGTTTCATCTAAATAAATAATAGGTCGATTCTCTCGACGACACTGTTTAATTTTGTTTAAATATTCCATTCGCCATATCCGTAAACGATTGGATTTTATAAGTACCTGTCTTTTATCTACTTTTTTGTATTTAAACCCTATACGTTGCAAACACTTCCAAACAGTTGTTCTACCGCACTTAATTTCAGTGTTGTCGACGTGAAGCCTGTCAACTAATATATATATAGTGTGGGTACAATTTGTTCTTCATACAAGGCATACACTTTGCGTATGTATAAAAAAAAGGTGGAAAGACGCAGTCAGGGAAGACCTGGAGAAGATGGAAGTAGGCCATGGAAAATAATAGCACAGGATCGGAATCAATGAAAGGCAATAGTAAACGCGGCAAAAACTCACGAAGAGTTGTAAAAGCCAATGATGATGATGATACACTTTGCGACGAATAAGATCTTCATCTGCACGATCGAGCTTCCGAGAAATACTGTTATCCCGTCTTATTAATCTTGGTATAATAGGATTAGTTACAATTTTTCTGACTGTGGATAATGGTTTTTTAGTCAAAGTTGCCGTTTCATGTAAGGCTTCGTTACTGTCTATATTTTTTTCGACAAGAGTTTGAAAAACATTTTTTTGGAAAACAACTAATTTTTTGCACAAACTAAACACTCAAACGACTTTACAACCAATTAAAAAACAATTAACGATAAGTAACAGGTAGAAAGTTATATAAATTCCAAGTAATTTGTTAATAGGTCAATTAAGTTTAACGTTTACTCATTATAACTGTATATACGCGTTTGTCAGTTCTAATGTGTTTGGGATATTACCCGTTTTTCCAAAACTTATTAATTTCCACCACCGGTCCAGTCAATTTAACTAAATTGAGATCTTCATAATTTTGGGCGCTTTTATTTCGTTGAGACTTAAAATAATGATTAATAAAAGAATACAATAATTATGGGAAATTTGTATGTTTATAAAAAGAGTTTTTTGACATTACGCTTGAATGATAATATTTGATCTGATTATATGTACTAACCTACAGTTGACTTGGCTATATGCCGGTCCTGTCAGCTTGGATAGCTGTGATAATTATACAACAATAGAGTACTTACAAGGGATTATTCAGTTTTACAGCTGTTATTAAAATAACTCTTATAATGGGACACTAAATTTCTGGATACAGTATACATATATTGTTATGATCCGATTGGTTAAAAGGAGAAATGGAAGAATAAGTCAAAATTATAAAAAATTGTTAGTTTCGCATGTATAGAAATTAATTCGAATTACATATGGTTTTTTGTATGTATATTACAAGTGATATAAATTTATTATGGACTTATATGGTCAATGTTTAAATTTAGAATATTACAATAAAACTTGGCATTATATTTAAAATATGTAAAATCGGCAATTTGTTTTTTTCGTAAATCAAATTTATGGAAGGAGCCGATTAACTGTTTTCTTCCTAGTTTGAGTAAATACGATATTAGCGACAACGGTACCTAATGTCTTTCGCATCGAAGTTTTTAAAAATCCTAAGGAAATTTGGTAAAAACTAACTATGAGGTCCATTTTTATTTTGTTTATCCAATCCAAAATTGGAAATTACAGTCAATGTTGAGAAATTGGGAATTTTGATTTGTTCTTAAAATACGAAAGGTGATAGGTTTAAAAAGAGGGTGGAAAGAGATTTTTGATGTGGAACTTTAGAAGGAGGAGAAGATGGTTATGTGTTATCGACTTTAGAAGAACATCGAATCCTGAGAGTTGATTGAGTTGTAGTTGTGAGCGATTGTAAAAGTAATTTGTAAAAAAGAGTTAAAACATGATGGCAGTTCTGATCTATGAATGCCGATTGGGAGAAGACAAACTGGAGAAATGAAAAGAATATATTCAGACACATTTTGGCGATGATAGGCCTTATGCTCGACCATCCACAGATGATAGAATAAATGGAAAAGCTCCAAAAATAACCATAGAAGAAGTTAGTCCTGCAGTAAAAGCTCAGAAAAGCGGAAAAGCTACCGGTCCAAATAATATAAATCTCGAAGTACTTAAATTAATTGCAGACAACAAAAGTAAAAGCCTAGCGTTGATAACAGCAGATAAAAAGATATATGACACATTAAATATCATTAGATTGGCTAAAATCAACATTACCGATAATACACAATGCCTCACAATGCGATGACTATTGAATATTAAGCTTGATGTCTTATGTCCATAAAACTTTCATCAGAACCATCTATACCGAAAAACGAAATACCAAAAAAAAACCGAATTTGGAAATGACTTAAATGTATTAACACAACGATGAAGGGGCATAAATGTAGATGTATTTGCTTGTTTTGTTGATGATAGAAAAGCATTTTTCCTGTTATATGATTCAACACTACTCAGAATCAATAAGGACTACTTTAACAGGAAATTTGTTAGTTCTTCCTACTCTTTTCCTGACACTAGTTATTACTCCATCATACATGTCTCTCACATTTTTACATTTTTACCGGGAACTCCTTCCTTATTAATCGCCGACCACAAAACCTCTAAAAAAACTCGTATCATATGCTTTCTTAAAATCGATGAGTACCATTTGAGCGTCTGTTTTTTTATTACTGTATTATTCATCAGTTGCCTTATAACCAACCATTCAAATTTCGTCATTTTGTGTCATGTGGAACAATTTCACCCAATCATGTCAACATTAGACTGATAATTGCATTCAGTGCAATTTTCAATCCCTATGACAACACGATCGAGTTTGACAACTTCATCCAAATAAATTTCAATATGTCACGTTTCAGCAATGAGAATGTTCAAAGTATAAATGCGCTAATCAAAGAAAAAATTCCCAGAAATACAACCTACAGTCACAAATATATTTGGGGAATATTCATGGAATTTTGCTGCGGACGAGAATATGAGTTGAATGAACATAGAAGCTTAGAAGAATTGGCGTTGATACTAAAAGATTGGGCCGTCAATATGAGAAAGAAAAACGGGGACGAATTCAAAGAGGCAACGGTGAAGACAATGTGGAACGTTTCGTGCAAACTATTGCAAGAAAAGTACTATAATGACTATAATATTATGATTGACCCGTTTAACAATATAGTGTTTAAACCAGCCCGAGATGCCCGCGATGCAATCAGGAAGAAACTACAAGCAGATCCATGTAAACGTAACGCCAGTTCAGTTTCGTTAAATTGGTCTGAAATTAACAAAATAATATTGCTTTGGGATGAAGATACCCCTGAAGGTCTTATGCGTAAATTTTACCATATTGCTGCTGTAGAATTAGCGTGGCGAGGAGGAGAGGCAGTTGCTTGTCTGGTGGATTTTTTTCAAATCGAGAAAAATAACGATGACACTCCAACAAATCGCATTGAATACAATCCGGTATTCAGTAAAACGTGCCAAGGTGGTTCTAAAAGCTGTGCAAGTAGTAAATGGTTGGTTATCAATAGTGAGAGACAAAGATGCCCTGTACGTCTTTTTTATAAACTGATATCAAAACGAGGCGACAATATTACCTCACCACGACTGTTCTTAAAACCAAATCGACACTGGAAAAATGAAACTGACAAATGGTACGATAATGTACCTGTTGGAAGAAATACAATGAATGGATGGACTAAATCTTCTGCTGAAGCAATTGGCTTGAATGTAAAGGAGAAAAAGATAAGGAATCACTCAAATAGATCAACTGCTGTTAGCGAATTAGCAAAAAGTGGTGTAGAAGAACAACAATTGCTAAAAATTACTGGTCATGGCAATCAGAATTCTATAAAACCATACTTGAATCTCGATCAAGAACACCACAACAAGATTATAAATATTATGCGTGGTAATAGATCTTCTATAGTAGAGAACAGCAACGAATCTAATGTTAACTTAAATTTTAATAATTGTACTTTCACTAACTGTACTTTTAATAAATAAATGTTTGGTTATGTTGAGTTATGATTTTTTTTTTTTTTTTTTCGAAAAATTATCCGCCGAATATCCCTCGGACATTGATGAATGCCTCATAATTTCATGACAAATTTCTCAAGCTCGTTGCTTGGTAACAGCACTCAGCCTTCGGCTTCGTGCTGTTACCAAGGAACGAGCTTTCGATTGTCATGAAATTATCTCGTTTGTTATCAATGTCCTAGGGATATTACTACTGAAAATTGCATCTGTTGCAAATCTGCCTTTCATATATCCAAACTAATTATCGGATATTTAGGTATCTTCACATATGCGTCTATCAATTACTCTCTGCCATATTTTAATGATATCATTCAGTAGTTGTATGACCCTGAAGTTTGCCTATTGTTGTATATCTCCATAGATTTTTTAAACAGGTACAAATTCAGAGAGGAGTAACAGAAGGCGATACGATTTCTCAGAAGTTATTCACATTGGCCTTGGTGGACGTTTTCAAACAGCTTAACTAGAAGCAAAAAGGTTTAAATATTGACAGACGATACTTCAGTCACCTTCGCTTTGGAGACGATATTGTCATAATTTTAACAAAGACCAAGATTCTTACTTTGGAGGAGATACCAGTTATTGTAGGGGAAGAAGTAAGTGAGAGCATATATTTACTTGGGCCATCTAATAATTTTAGGGAAAGAAATCAACACGCAAGTTTTGACTAAGGCTTAGCCTTGGTTTCCCTTCATATTGCCTAGCTCCAACTGCTTCATCGGTTTTAGAGGCTTCTGTATACCAGCATTGATCTGCCATTATGAGATTTATTTTATTCGACTTTTATTCATCTCTTCTTAGAAAGAGGACGGTAAAGAGCTTTTCGAAATTATATTCATCTAGAATTAGTCCTAGATATGTGACTTATTCGTCTCATTGACAGATTCCCTAAACAGAGCAGGCATCCAGATGTTATCTAGGTTACGTCTTCTTGTGAAACTGACTACTATTGTTTTACTAAGATTTAGAGCGAATATTTTCGTGTCACACCACATAGTAAGGATATTTAATGCTATTTGGAAAGTGCTGGATAGAGCATTATCATGTTTTCCTTTTACAATAAATACTAGATCATCTGCATTTGCCTGCAATTCTAACATTTGTACGTCAAAGAGCGATATTAAGTCATCCACCAGGAGTGACCACAGAAGGGGAGGAAACACTCCCTCTGTGGACACCCCTTAGCTGTTTTGACCATCTGTTTTGGCAATTTTTAGTAAGCATTACAACATATACAGAAATAATGTTAAACTGAAAATAAAAAATATAGCCGTTATTGTCAAAGTCTGTACTCGTTCTTATGGATTAAATCTATTTTTGAAATTCAACAATACAATTTAATTCTAAAAGAAACTGGTTCTTTTATAAATGTTTTATAAATGTGAACTGTAAAACGTAAAAATATAACAAAAGAGGAATAACATAATAAAATAAACAGAAATAAAGTTGGTAATATGCTCAATTGAAAATGTTAACTTATTTTCTCATTTCAACATATTTGTTTAAATTAAACTGGCCCTGTTTTAAGCAATTACAAAAGCAATCAAGTAACTTAATTTAAATTTTATGTTACAGCTTTTAAATATTGTAGTTATAATTTTGTTATTAACTTTATGTTTTCTATATTAAAATTTTTGTTACTCTACCTTTTTCTGATTGAAGCATCGATTAAGAACCTGACGTAGCGTAGTGTCGGTAGGCCATTATTTAACCACACGCTACAACACAGTAGCACTTAATAATTTACGGTCATTTGCGCATTCACGAAGCAACCACCATGTTTATTTTATTTCATTTTTCTGAATGTTTTCTTTTATAGGATGAATTGTGATTTTGAATTCTGGATCCTTGTAAATAGCAGGGTTTATTGAGATACTACGACCTTTTCGCCAAAAAGGAAATTGTATTCTTACTTCTATATGTGTATAGAGAGATACACGTTTTTACTACCGGTATGGATCGACCTTGATTTAAGTTTCTCCTTTTCGTCGATATCTATGTGGTATTTGTTTTACTCGCCACTCTTCTTTTCCTTAGAATGAAATATGTAAAAGTGATATATCTGTATATATATATATGTATATATATATATATATATATATATATATATATATATATATATATATATATATATATATATATATATATTATTTATAAACCGGGTGTGCCAAAAGAAGTAAGACGTTCGAATATTTCGCGAAATTTACATTGGATCGAAAAAGTGAAAAACACGTTTTCAATATTTTTGAACAATTTATTAAATGACACAAAACAAAATCTGACCTGACTACCCACACCCTGGGAGTGAGGCGGTGAGCAACTTTGAAATCTTAAATAGAGGACTTCATTTTTTATTGCATCCTAAAAACTAAAAAAAAGAAGACCTAGAGGGAAACCCATGTCGGCAACAGGTATTGATATTGGTAATCTAAGATAAAAACTTAAAGAAATGTTATTCGAGAAGTCGACCATAGAGAGAAAGGCAAAGAGAATTAAGATGATTATTTTAAAATCTACTCGTGTTAAAGCATGGACAAAGTTTAAAAAAAATTATTGTAGGAAAGTTTGTATTACCAAAGCAAAACAAATTAGATTAAGTTTTTATTTTCTCAAGTGCTCCAAGGTCTTGGTCAGTTTGATATTCTTCTTTTTATGGTGCCCTATCCAATTAGTGGATGTTGGCGACAATTCTGGCATACTCCTCTCGGTGTTGTGTGGCTCTTAAGAGTGCATGGTCATCGAGGTTTGTCCAATACCTTATGTTTTTACGCCATGAGTATTTATTTCTTCCGATACCCCGTTTTCCTTATATCTTTCCTTCCAAAATAAGCTTTAAGAACTGGTACTTGGAATTTCAAAATATATGACCCAGATAAGCAGTTTTTCTTCTTTTTATTTTTGGCAGCAATTCGCGTTCTCTGCTTATTCGATTTAATACTTCGACATTTGTTGTGTAATCTGTCCAGGGAATTTTAAGTAGTCTTCTAAATACCTACATTTCAAAGGCCTCCAATCGGTTCATCACATTGGCCTTTATGGTCCAGGTTTCTACCATATATAGCAGTATGGAATAAATGTAACATTTTACAAAGCAATATCGAAGCGTTAAGTTAAGGCTGCTGTTGCTTAGCAAGGTTCTCATATTAGTAAATGCTGTTCTGGCTTGCTCAATCCTGCTACGTATCTCTATGTCTGGATCTAGATCTTCAGTTGTCCAACTACCGAGATATCTGAACTTAGGGACCTTTTGGATATTCTTATTGTTTACTTACATACTGCTGGATAAAAACGGCGGATAAAAACAAAAGTTTAAAAGTTTCTTTTGAATGAGATATTTGAAATTAAAAATCACACTAAATTTTCTCTTCTTCTTTTTCACCCCTCTAACTTACTAAAATAAACATTATAGAAGTTTTCAGGGACTTTCGGCCCTCGGTAATAATTTAATCTTTTATTCTGCGTTTAAATTTTAAAAAAATACTTATTAGTTTTTCCAGGATTCGAAAAAAATGAATGCACTTAAAAAGCATTGGTCCGAAATTTTGCGCCTACGCTCGTAATGTCGAGCCTCTGAGTTTTGTGAAGCATTATAACAAAAATTAAAAGACAATAATATATTGTCTGACAATAATACCTATATATCATTTGCAGCCAAATATTAAAGCACAATATAATCGTTATATCGGTGTTGTTAACTTACAGGCACTGCAAATTATAGGTTAATAGTTTTGGGAAAAATAGTGGTGACCAATATTTGGGAATTCTTTGGACAGTGTTATTATTACTTACTGGACATTTAATCACAAAGGCAACAAATCTCAAATCTACCAATTTAAATTTTAATCAAATATTTCCTGTCGTTTGATCAAAATTTATCAAAACTTTTATTTATTTATCCGTCAGAAGCAAGAAGGCGGTGTAGAGTTTGTCACAAATATACCATTCATATGTGCGTTAAATGAAATGTATATTTACATGTATCTTGCTTTAAACAATTTCATGAAGTGAGACCGGCCCTGGCAAGGTACGGTTAAGTTGTACTGATATCGTACTCCTGGTTTTTAATAAAAACAAGTGGTTTTATTAAATAGTTTTTTAAAATTAAAGTGTTTATCTACTAGATACTACTACGAAAGTCATCTATACGTAATTATTATTTTATTATTGTGAAAAGAAAACGTCAAATAATAAATATACACTACCGTACAATCATTTTGTGAGGTTAGCTGCTATAAGTAGCTTATAGTAGCATGCGATTGGTTTTTCATTTACCAGAGTCGGAGTAAGGCCTTCGCCACCGCAGCTTAAAATGACTTCACACAATGTAAACACACCTTCCGATCTAACCAGTCCAGTAAATCAACGTTCGAATATCACAAACAGTTATGCTTCAGCCGCTTCACATTCTTTTCCGAGTAAGAACCAAGCAATTGTATTTAGTTGTATCGATAATGCTAAACTGCAGGATTATCTCATTCATTTGGGTACAATCATCAACCCAAAAAATATTATTTTTTCATCTAGATTATCTCATAATAGAATCTGCATGTATTTGGCAAACAAAACCGTAGTAGATAACTTCATGACACAACATGACTCATAGAAGTACTCGGCGAAGTTATGACAGCACGAAGACTTGTCTCTCCAGCAGAAAGACTAGTCTTGTCTGGAGTCTGCCCGTCAATTCCTCATCAAGTATTAGTTGAAGAATTACAGAATATCGGTTTAAAGCTTATTTCCCCAATAACATTTCTGAAAATTAGCTCGACTCTTCCCGAATATAGTCACATATTGAGCTTTCGGAGGCAAGTTTATATATGCCCTATAACATCACCAATTCCAGATTCTATTCTAATAAATTTCGACCAAACACCTTACCGCATATTTTTGTCACAAGGTACACTCACCTGCTTTATTTTCAAAAATGCAGGACACATATCATCCCAATGCAAAACCAGTTCAGTAACGGCATCAACCCATATTGAGTCAAACAATGAAGTACCAAATCAAACAGCTTCAACAAGTACACTACACAAGGTACCAAACACCCAGCAGTCATCAAGTTATCCATTATTAAATCCGAGCATATCACCTACACCTACAAATCTCCACGACAAAGAAACTACTAATACTCCTATTCATAGCAACACTATGAGTAGAAGTATCAACATCCTTCAGCGGCAATACCGTTTTCACAATCTTCGGAAGCAATATTTTCCAATCTATCAGCTCCTTTTCCATTAGATACAACTGCAGAAAATTCTAATAAAACTGATACATCACCACAATTTTTTGAAACAACCATTTCAACCAATCTTACAAATAAAACTACAAGCTCGACTTCTGTCACTACCAATGAGTTTGCTCCAGTACTTCCAAATGTAATAAAGCCACATCATCTAAGTGAAAACTCTAATAGCAATTGCGAAAACGCAAGTTCTTCCATAAAACGCAGTATTGGTGAGATCGACACGCCTCCTTCAGATTCAGCAATTTCATCAGAAAATCTGTTTGCAAAACCCAAACTCTCTAAACCAAAAAAACCACGCTCATCTAAAGTGCAATCTACACGGGAAACTCTTGAAAATTTCATTGATAATCATACCCCACCATTCGTTTTAAATTTCCACCAATTGTCCTTACTGATTGATAATGTCCAAGGCTCCCCCGACACTATTAGCGTCGTAAAAGAATTTACAACTGATATGGCTGGTTTATTCCATCTTTTACAAAGCAGCTATCAATATGCAAATGATAGATCTACAAAAAGCAAGTTTACAAAACTTCAAAAGAAACTACACAACCACTTAGGGAAAGAGATTTCTGACTTAGATAGTGACTCTTCTGCAGACAATCGTTCAGTATCATCTAACTCTCAGGTGTGAGGTTCCCTCACACGTCGGAATAACAGGAAATGAAGAAGCTGACAGAATTGACCGAGCGGCAATTTTAAGTGATTTGTCGGAGCCGATAGACAAGTGTGTTTCCAGTGACTTAAAAGCTTATTTTAAAAAGTGTTGTGTTTGTGGCAAAATGAGTGGTCTCAAACTAATTCCAATTTAAATAAAATCAAAAATAATGTGTCTCAGTGGTTTCCATCGTCGCGCAATAGACGAGAACAAATTGCGGTTGCGCGTTTACGTCTAGGACATACCAGATTAACGCACTCCTACCTTTTCACAAAGAAAAATCTACCTATATGTGATCAGTGTAACGTCCGATTAACAGTCGAACACTTTTTAACAATTTGTAGTAAATGTGACCAAGAAAGACAGCGCTACAAGATCCACTCGCTCTACAACAGGCTTTAGGTCAAAACTGTTCCTGTGACAATATAGTGAATTATCTTAGATCCATAAACATTTTGTATAATCTGTAGGTGTTTAACTTTGTTATTTATATTTTGTTCCGTCGCTAATAACCTTTTGGTGGATGCGACATCTTTTTCTAATAAAAAAAAAAATTGTAGTAAAAAAAAAGTGTAGGTATTTAAAATTATGTATTTTGTCTGTGGTTCATTTTAGAACTAGTAGAAAAATCAATAAAATTAAATATTAAAATATTATTATAGATTTGTCTGATTTGCACAATATTCATATGATAGTGATTAACAAAAATATTCCATTTAAACCTTCACAAAATTGAAAAGAAAACAGAATGACGGTATTAGATTTTTGTTTTGATACAGTGCAGCAACAACCGTTGATCGGTTTCGCTAAGTAGAAATCGTTTGATTTCTCTTTTTGAAAAGAAAACATTTATAAAAAACTATTTACCAGTCGTGCATACACGCACCAGTCGTTTTGTATAAAAATATATAAAAGTTCAAATTTTTTTTTCAATTTTATTTTAATTGCACTAATTTATTGCCAAAAGCACGTTTTCGTTTAGAGTTACCGATTAAATATGGGTTAATCTATTTCAGATCAACATAGTACACTACTATCACAATGTGCATAATATATACATTTTTTTTTACTTCGGAGTACACGTTTGAACTCATTTAAAATTTTAACGAGAGCAATTTCGTTTTAAACCTCTTTGTAGGGAAGTGTCAAGTCCAATTTTCTACATAAAACTCTTTCTTGGGCAATGGGCAGTTAAAATTAATGAGAATTTCCTTACCGCTTTGACAGACGAAACCTCAAAGTAGAAGTAGCTTTTGATGGTATACCAAGTAGGGTATGTTTCGTTGCCTTTGATATATTTTATACGATTAGAACACTATTTAAAAGCTAATATATAAAATCTTAATTTTATAAATAAATATATAAGATAAAACAAATAATAAATTAGACTTTCTCACAATCAATTTAATTTAACTATCCAGACGACCGGTTTCGCTTTCTACAATATGCAAAGCATTTTCTGGTCTCGATACAACGTTAAATAAATGCTGAAATAATAAACCCATATTAGGGTGATGTCTAATAAAGATAAACAAAGATAGATGATCTAAATTATATATATATATATATATATATATATATATATATATATGTATATATATATATATATATATATATATATATATATATATATATATATATATATATATATCGGTTTCAAAACGTCTTGCGTCGTTGTCCGATGCCTAATTCTCACTAATTTCTATCATTCAAATGTCCATCGGTCAAGTCTCGGGAGCTCATTGCCTTTGCTATTCCCTCCTTCCATGTTCTTTTTGGTCTTTCTCGTTTCTTACGATTTGGTGGTATCCATTTCATGTCGATTTTTGGTAGTCTTGTTTCTGGCATTCTTTGAACATGGCCATACCATATAAGTTGTTTCCTTTCTATGTCTGTTGCCAGTGATCCATCTACCCCCATCCGATTCCTTATTTCATCGTTTCTAATTCTGTCTGCCCTAGATATTCGAAGTGATCGTCTAAATACATCCATTTCTGTTGCTTCGAGTTTTCGAAGTTTATTTCTTTCTGTTAGTCTCCATGTCTCTGTACCATAGGTTAAGCTGGTTTTTATGAGAGATTCATATATATTGTAATTTCGTCCTTTACCAATTTCTGAGCTCCAAAGAACTCCGTTAAGACATCCAATTGTTCTACGGGCCTGGGTTACTCGTTTTCTAATTTCCCTATTATCTGTGCCTGTGGTGTCGAAATCAATTCCTAGGTAGGTATATTCAGTGCAGAATGCAATTTCGGTTGTGTCCATCTGAATGTTGGATTGTTCTGCGCCTATTGGGAGATATTTTGTTTTTTGTGTATTGAGTTCTAAACCCCACTTTTTGTATTCTTCCTGTAGTTTTCTGGCCATATATGTCAGGTCTTCTTTATCATTGGCTGTAAGGACTTGATCGTCTGCAAACTGTAGGGTATATAGGCAAGTTTCTCCCAGGTCAATGCCCATTCCTCTGCACTTTCTCTTCCACTGATACAGTGCTTTCGCCACGTAGATTTTAAACAATGTGGAAGATATACAACACCACTGCCGGAGTCCCTTGTTTACAGGAAATTTTTTTGAAAGTCTATTTCCAATTTTTATTCCCGACGTTAATCCTTCATAAAGCTGTTTAAGGGCGTTAATTACTGTGTGGTTAATGTTTGTTTCCTGAAAAAAACTTTCCATAGCTTTTTAGCGGGTACAGTATCATAGGCCTTCTGAAGGTCTATAAACATAAGGTGGGTTTCTTGGTTGGTACTTAATCTTTTTTCTATTATTTGTTTCAAAACAAACACATTATCGGTGCAGCTCCTTCCCGCTCTAAATTGTTCCTGTTCTTCTTGTTCCTTATATTCTTGTTCGATAATGTCTCGAAGTATCCTCCCATATAGGCGACTTAAGGTACTGGTTACTGATATAACTCAATAGTTTGAGCAGTCCAGTTTACTTCCAGATTACTAAATTACAGTAATTATGCCAATATTACATGTCTGTGGTTTTTCAAAATGAATGAAATGTTTAAGCAGACAAGGTAAGACCCACACATAGGTAAAATAGTCTATTAAACTGCAATAAATTAATAAATGAACAAATAAATAAAACATTACTTACATGTCGGTACTCTATTAATTGATGGTTGAAAGAACATGGTTCAAACTATCCTGTATTGTTGATTGGAGTACTCAAGTCTGCTATTGTAATTGTTTGACAGTAAACGGGGAAGTTCTTGAGGAGACAGATTTTATCCAATGAAGTAGAGATAGGTGTAATGTAATTGTTTGATGAAAGTAATGTTCTATACCATTAAGTTATTTAAAAATTCATGATTTAATTAAATATATATTTAAACAATAGCTATAAATATTTACAAAAGTAATTTGATTTATGTGCATAAATGTGTATAATAAATACAACTGGAATGAACTATAATTACAAATAATAATTATTATATTAATGTATTTCCGATTTCCAAGGTAAATTATCATGGTAAATTAAACATATGTGTAAATAAGTTACTTATATTGTCATTTTTAAATACTTGTGAATATTTCATTTTAATTTGTATTAATATTATTATCATGGTAAATTAAATATATGGGTAAGTAAGTTATGTATACCTATTGTCATTTTTAAATACTGATGAATATTATTTATTTAATATCTTAGCATTTTTAGAATCGGAAACATTTATTTGTTATTATTTCCACTGATTGATTACTTTATTTTTAATTATTAGCGTACTTATTTATATAAAATGGTATATTAAATGAATATTAAGTACATTGTTTCTTTTGTAAACAACTAATCTAAATTTCTTTTAATGGAATCTTAGGTTAGAGTTTTAAAATATTCGAACTAGAATGGTAATACACATCGCCTAATTAGCCGTGATCGTCTAGTGGACTAGTTGTTCGGATCCCACGTTGTGGCCGTGGTAACCGAGGTTCGAACTTTGGTCACGGCAATGTGCTAACATGTCACGATGAGGCAATTTTTTGTTTTTTTTTTTGTTAAAAAATATTTAAAAATATTAATTACTGTGTTTAAAACAATAAAATGTATTTTGAAAAAATTTTTAAAAACAGGTGTATATAAAAAATACTCTAACCCGCTCCAAAAAAAAAATGTTTTGAAAAAATTATTGTTGGAAACGAATAATTTGATAATAGGGTAGGATTAAAAATGATACTTTTGTTTATGAATATAAAAATAACGATTTTACAAATTTTTAATGGAGTTTAGAATAAAAACAGCGATTCATTGCTCAGTTTTTGAAGTTATGTGCGTATGACGTTATATGACTATTACATTTTAATTTGTATTGTATTATTATATTGAATTATGCTGCAGTGTATTGTATTGTATTTTTATACTAATAGCAAAATAAACAGTGAATTTTACTGCAGAGTATGTGTAAAAAATTTTTTTGCATTTAACTCCTTTCATACATATATGAAAATAAAAATATACATTTTCATCCATATTCATCCATATCCACAAATCCTTCTATTACAAGTCAAATGTTGTTTATATACAGCAAACGATGCACCATATACCTATATACCTAATTCTGTTTCTCTTTCTGCTCTCTCTTACCTATAGCATTACATATGTAATGATTGTGCAGATTGACTCCCATAAAAATATTTGTAACGACGAACACGTGTATAGAAGTATAACTTCTACCGGCAGTCCCACTGGACTACCACACCCGTTTTTTTTTTATAGAGTTTTTGCATTAAGTTAATACTTCTTGAGTTATTTGCGAGTGAGAGTGTTTATTTTTCAAAATAAAAACAGGTTTTCAGACGGTTTTTCACAAATAACTCAAAATGTAAGTATTAATCGAAAAAATATTCTCATCAGAAATGTAGCTTAGATAAAAATGTACACGTGAAGTCTGTAGATCTAGTAGAAGCAGAGTTGTAGCTCATGAAAAGTAGGTTTTTATTTGTCAAAGTCCAAATGGAAGATTTCAACGTAAAATAGCCAAAAAATGGAGCACTTTTCGGGACAAACTAAACAAAACTTTTTTTGTATTTCGATTTAACGTGTCTCGACATCTTTGGTCATTGACACGGTAGCAAAGGTTTACAATAGTATATACAGAGTTATTATAGAGTTTATAATAGTACAGAATAACAATATTATGTAAATAATATTTTGTTAAACAACTTTGTAGTCTTTAAGAAGTCTATTAGGCTCTTGAGTCGGCTTAAACAGAAATATCGTTGCAGTGAGAGCATAACTGTTGGTTTGTAAAGAACATAAGATGGCCGTGTGTCAAAGGTGTGTGTGTCCTATCCTCAATCTTCGTATTGCTATCTTCTCTTTTCTGTTCAGAGACGCTACGGATAAATACGTGTCTTTGGTGATCCAAAGTTCATGCCACTTTCCTTGAATATTTCTTTTGAATTTTAATTTTATCTTATCTTATCTTCTGACCTGTATGTTGTAGATGGGTAAGTTGAATGTAGATGCTTCTTTTGTCGTGCTGTTAGCCATCTTATTTCCTTGGATGCCGATATGAGAAGGCACCCATATTATTGTTATTGACGCTCCTCGGGAAGTGTGGAAATGGATCGATTCTATTATTTTTTGCACTGGGTGGTATTGATTAAAAATATTTTCTAACGAATGAATTGCGGATAAGGAATCGGTGCACAGAGCTACACTTTGACGATTATCAAAAGGGAACTTAAGAGCTTTTGAAATACCGAAGAGTTCCCTGAAAACACGCTTTGATATTGTATCTCCTGGTAAAATGAATTATTTTGGATTGGAAGAGAACCTGAAGCCAGTTTTCTCGGACCATGTAACCAGTAAGGGACTTGACAGAATTTTGTAATAAAAATGAGGTTGCAGCTGTGGATTTTTCTTGGCAGTATACAATTAGGTTGTCTGCTTATAGGGCAAATTTAACAGGAGATTTTATATATGAGCAAATATTATGGATGGCTATAGAGGAAGAGGCTAGAACTCAAAGTAGAAACTTGGAGTACACCATTTTCAGTGACGTAGCTGTCGGATAATACTCCGTTAACTATGATTCTGTATTTTCCTAGTATTTAAAATTTCTAGTATTTAAAAAAATGTTAATAAAGCATAATATATCGCTCGTAAGATTATTTTCTACTAGTTTCTTAAGGATAACCGACTTACATGTATCGAAAGAACTTTTTATATTAAAAATTACTGCGATTACGTCTTGCTTGGAGGCTATAGCATTTGCTATATCTGTTTGCAGGATCACTAAATTATCAATGGTGCTTCGATTAGGTCTAAATCAGCTTGAGCAGAATTAAGGATATTGTTTTTTTCTAGATACCAGATTAATCGCTTGTTGATCATTTTTTTCAATCTTTGCAAAGAGTACATAGGGGGATTGGCCTAAACGAATTTGGAGAGTTGAGAAGGGAGCTGCTGTCCTCCGGAGGCGTGTCAGCCGGGAGCTGACAGCCGTGCCAGACGCATCAAGGAATTTGGATATCGGTCAAAATACTTGGGAATTCCAAGTTTGGCCAAATCCAGTGGTAAGTCCATTTGGTAACAGCTTACTTTTGCATTTTAAAAAGTTGAAGTGCACTTGTTGAATTGCCCCATATGATTACACTGTAGTTTAGGTGAGAGTGGAATAAAGAAAAATATGTAATTTTTATTGTTTCAAAGGTAACAATAAAAATGACATATTTTAGTAATTATCTATGGTTATTCCCAATAGTTTAACAGTCTCTTTGTTATCTGGATCATTGTGTAAATTACTTGCAGATATAACCAGATTTTGCGTTTTATCAGAGTTAGATTTTAATTTGTTTGCAGCAAATCATGAAAGAGATTTAGTAGAAACTGTCTCATGAGACATTTTTAAATCTTCATTATTTTTTTCTAATATAAAGAATGACATTTATAATCTGCGAATTGAATGATTTTTTACGGAGATATGAATTTGGGCAAATCGTTGACATAAATAATAAACAATAGAGGTCCTAAGACCGAACCATGTGGGACTCCACATTTTACGGATAGAAAATTATAGAGATGACGTTTAGAAATTACCGCCTGTTGTCTGCCACATAGATAAGAAGTTATAAGCTTGAGAGAGATACCTCTGACTCCATAGTAATTTAATTTGTAAAGCAAACTGTCGTGTGAAACGCAATAAATTGCTATGCGATTGCCGCGTTCAAACCCCTCAATCACCTCGCTCATAACATTAAATATCGTGTGAATCCATACTTTGAGTTGCTGAAGTAATTATTTGACTCAAAATGGGAATAAAAATGTTGTTTAATAACCTTGTTTAATAATCTTTCCCAAAAGTAAAAACAATGCTTATGGATCTGTAATTGTCAGTCTTTGAGGAATCACCTTTTTTGTAGATTGTTAACACTTTTGAGTACTTTAGTACTTCTGGAAATACTCCAGTTAATAGAATTAAATTAATAAAATGGGTGAAAGGTGTTAAAACTATTTGGTAAGTTTTTTTTTAAATTTTGCTCTTAATTTCGTGAATGTTCCTACAATTAGACTTTATTATTTGAAAGATCTCTTCTTAAACAGTTGGCTTTTATTTCATCGACTAAAGATCTCTTCTTCCACAACGGGATGAAAAAAAGGACTTGCTCGGAGAAGAATAATTTCTATAATTGAAGAGTATTAAGATCGACATTAATAGTGGAAAGATATGTAATTATATTCTCTGCAATTGAAGTAAAAAAATTGATTTATTTTGTCTGGAGGTAGATTAGGTTGTACCGAACTGGATCTTGCGTTTTTTCTCTTGAAATTTATTATTTTCCAGCAGTCTCTAGGTCTATCATTGAAATTAGTAAAAAAAATTACAGTAAGCTGACTTGTAAGCAATTTGTAATTGCCAATTATATTTAAATTTTTGTTGTTTATATACTTTGAACAAATCAGTATCTTTAGTGGCATCTGCAATGTGTTTAAGAGGAGAAAGATAAGATCTGTAAGACCTTAAATCATTATTAAACCATTGTACGGGTGTTTTTTTAGTAGTTTGTCGTACTTTTTTTTAGTGGAAAATGCTTTAATATTAAATTGTTTTGACCGTCAAAAAATCAGGATCATTATTAATATCATAGAAATGAGTAAAAAACAAATCACATTATAGAAGATATCAGAACGCGTATAATGGAGCATTGTAAGATAGACATAAAGTGCTATTATAGCACAGACATACTTTCACCCATCCTTAGAAACTAATAAGGGTTGTTTTTTAAGTTGAAATAGGTAGATAAATTCATAACATTTTAATTAAAAAATTATTGTATTTATAATGTCAATGAAAAAAAAAATACTACAACTATTTGAATTTCTTGGCAAGGGGTGGTTTTTATAAGGGTAGAAATTATATGGTAAAAATTAAAAAAGTAAAGGAATTTAAATTTAATGTCACTATGGATATAATTAAATAATTGCAAATTGCTTAAATTTACAGTTATAAGATTTTTTTCTAATAGAGGCCGTTTTAACCCCTTAAAAATTAAATGGAGGGTACGTGTAACCTAAATCCAAATTTCCATGCAAATCAGTGGAGACAAGGTATTCACTATCATTGTTTTAATTATAACTAATCTAGAGGGTGATATTTAGGGGTAAACTGTGATACATTCTTAAATTCTGTTGTTTAATGTTAATTCAATTCGATGGAGACAATGAAAATTACAGGGTATTTTTAGTCTTTACTCTTAACGTTAAAAACTGTGTTAATAATGTATTAATTAAAATTTAAAATATCCTAAGAAAATGGTTTTATAAGGAAACTTGTTTTAAGTTTATAAACTACGAAATTGCTTTTGTTGGAATTTAATTCTAACTTAACTTTTCTTAACTTTACTCTACATCAGTCTTCTTATTAATTAATTTAAATGATAAACAAAAACCGAGTGCATATTTATATTTTAATACCACCTGCGGTTAACTTAGGAAAACTGTGTTATTTAAAATTAATAATAAAAGAACGCCGGTATTTCCTTGACGGCAGGTGCAATATCAATCAAATTTTACCCGCATTAGGCAGCCCTTTAACCCTTAAGCACGCATTAAACTCGTCATAGAAGGCCGCAAATAATAGCAGCAGTGTTAAACTTCTTCCACCTAGGGTATAGGTCCGTCGTCGGCGGGCATCGGTTTGCGCCTGTCTCAACGTCGTTTGGCGTCGTCGAATCCAGTCTAGCGCGAGCTTTTCGCCATGTCGTTTCGTCTGTCGAGCTTTCTGCTCAACTAGAGTTGATGTCGAGTCCCACTGAGGAAGCTTCGGCGTCCACCGGACATGACAACCGCGCCGCCGAGGTGGAGAGCGATGTCTCTTCCCCTAAGTCCCGCAGGCCCGTGTCGTATCCTTGCGGCCCGGAGAGCAGCGTGGAGCTGGACATTTTTAACCCGCAGAAGAGGCTCTCTGACCCGCTTCGTCCGCCGCCTCAGAAAAACAAAACCCAGGTGAAACCATTTACCAAGGAGTCGCTAGAAAAGTTGCAGAAAAAGACAGTGCAACTGGTGCGGGAATACGGTTTTCAGCCGAGAAGGAAGTTAAGTGTTGAGGATGGGTCACGGTTGCCGGCAAAGTTTGAACCTTTTCCCCCCAAGCTTTATGGAAGGCCATTGGAGGAGATCGACAATTTCATTTATGATGAGGTGGGTGTAGACATGCGCACAATTTAATGCATAATACTTCACCAACTTATGACCACAAGGATTATTAATTTTGCGTTTAAATTTTTTTCAAACGCTGCCAACTATCAACAAGTTTTCAAATTCTTTGGACTTTTATCCACAGGTAGTCGACTCTAGACTATAAGCTACTACGTTTACACAAACGCTTCGTTAGACTGCCTATATTATAAATTTTGAGTTATAAATTCTATTCTAATTCAAATTTCTAAATTTCTTTTCCTCTTACTATTATAAAACGAATAAAAATAATGCGATCGTTAGTTTGTATACATGTTCTGTGATCCAACATTCCATAAGTTATTTTTTGCTGCAAGCTACTAAATTATTAAGTGATACAGGTATAGAATTATTTTATTTTACAATTAAATTATCCATAAATTATATATAACAACTTTTTGAAAAAATTCTTTAGTCCTTTTATATTTCAGCATATATTTTGCTCCTCAGATCCTTATTATAGGTGGTTATATTCGCTTTAATTGTAGATTGAAATGTTAAAGGTCATATTCTATATATATATATATATATATATATATATATATATATATATATATATATATATATATATATATATATACATATATAATACAGAAGCAAATTGTTTGATTGCTGCTTTTATGATTTTTACATCTCCCTTTGTCTGGTAAATTTCTTAATTACGTAATTACGTCATGTTGTGCTCCCCTTTATGTGCATACTTCTTATTTTCTCTCAATTTGTGCACCCTTGATTTGCTTAAACTTTTATTTTTGGGTATGTTAGTAGTTATTGTGACATTTATACACATGTGACAATACACAATCAGATTTTCATTAAGATCAATAACCGTGAAAAATTGAATATTTGGTGTATTATTTTGTTGCACATATATACAATCAGTTTACAACGTACTTCTGTTCTGTTTTCTGATTTCTAGTTTTCATTGGTCTCGGCCATTCAGAAGGTACTCTTGTATTCTCCTCACTTTTATATCATTGTTGACTTCTCCTCTCCTTAAGTTAATAAGTTAATCTTGATCTGCACTTCTTTCGCCTTTTCTTGCTTTTTTTTTGATTCTGCTGTCATCTTTCCTTTATACCTGCCCGTACCATCTTAATTGATTGATTCTAATTCTTCTAAGGGTGACTTTGTTGGTTGCTATACGGAATAACTGTGTTGGGGTCTTTCTATACCATGTTCTCAGGTTAGCAAGCCAGGACATTCTTCTTTGTTCAGGGGCCCTTTTTCCTTCAATTTTACCTTGCAAAATACATTGTAGTAGCTCATATCTGTCTAGATTTTCCATTATATGTCCTAAGTACTGCAGCTTACGACCCTTCACGGTGTTGACCAAATATTGTGTTGATCATGATTCTAATGTCCTCTGTTATTATATGTTTAACGTCCATGATTTTTTGAATTCTCTCGTTTTTTTTCTGTCTAATCTTGATTTACCGGCCACTCTCCTCCAACAATCCATTTCTGTTGCTTTCGAAGTCTTTATGGCTTTCTCCTTTAGTGGCCACAATTCGCTTCCTTACGAAACAATGCTCTTGACAGTGCTAATATAGATTTTGTTTTTATTTCCTCTCGAAATCGTTTTATCCCACAGTATGCTGTTTAAATGCTGAATGACTTGTCTTCCATGGCTAATTCCATTTCTTTAATTTTTAATTTCTTCATCCAAATTGCCTTCATTGGTTAGGTTATTTGCTTATGCCTAGATATTTATAAATTTTACAGTAATTTATTTATTAACGTTGCTCTTTTATAATTAGATTGTGTTGTTATATCTGTTATATCATATATTCCAGATTTTCGTAGTTCTGAGCCAATACTATTTGGTAGTCTTCAAAGTATAATGTGTGAAGTGTGGTGTTATTTAGACGTATTCTCATATTACTACATTTCGTTTTTCATATCTTCGGCGCTTGCTCCAAGTAGATCTTAAACAATGTAGGAAACAGACAGCATCCTATTTTGAGTCCTTGGTCTATCACAAACCCTTTGGATATTTCTTGGCCTATCTATATTTTGGTCGTGTCGTTTTTATAAAGTTCTTGCACTGCCTTGATTAAAGTTACCTTGACGTTCATTTTTTCTAAAGCTTTCCATAGTGTTTGTTGTAGTACACTGTCGTATTCTTTTTAAAGATCTACATTTAGAAGACATTGCTTAATTTTGTGCCGTTTTATTCTATAAGTTGGTTAATCGTAAAAATATGGTCAATAATTGAACTACTTGCCCTAAAGGTAGCCTGTTCTTCGGCCTCTATATCACTATATTCTCCCTTTATTTTTTTTTATTAATTTTCCGTAAACTCTTGAGATACTACCCAATACTGGTATTCTTCGGTAGTTGTCACATACGTCTTCTAGCTTTTTTTCGTGTAAGATTAATATAACCGACGTTCTTCGCTCTTCCCGTATTTTCTCTCCATTTATACATTTTTGATACATGCTTCTTAGCTGCCTGTATAGTTTTTTGGTTCCGTATTTTTTAAGTTTGATATATTTGATATATTTGGCTTACTTCTCTACTGTCAATTATAAGTAGGGATGCTATTGTATTAACTTGTACATAAGAGTGTATTTCTGGCGTTTGTAGATATTCTGTCCCCTGTTTCGTCAGTAATTTTTTTCAAAGTATTCGTTTCATTTCTTCTTTACGTGCCATCTCCGCGACAGAGATTGGCAATCATCACTGCTATTCTAACTTTTGACACTACAGCCCGAAAGAGTTCAGTTGAGCTGCATCCAAACCATTCGTTCCATTTTCGTAGGCTAATAAGAGAGATGATTTCTTAAGTGTTTTCTTTTCTAACTTTCTAGTACTTTCTAGCTTTCGTTACTTTTGTTACCTCTAAGGTAAGGTATTCTGTAGCAGTTTTCGTTTCAGCATTCGTTTTTTTACTATTGCCTTTACTTCTACCACAACGTACTACCTACTATTACATACCTCTCTTCGAGCTGTTTGGTATTGGTGTTTTGATCCGTTTTTACGTTAACAAATGTGTTGTATTTATTACGTTTGATTTTTATTTTCTCTCTGATTTTTTTATCCCAGCAATAGGTCTTTGTTTGTGCCATCTTCTCAGACTTGATTTGGGCCAGTCTAATTATTTTGTTGTATCTCAACATAAAGGAATATGGTAGTATATCGTATCTTATCGGTTCAAATTCTATATTCTTTTACTTATGGTATCTTGCATAGTTACCTCTCATTACCTTCTTGGTCTATCTCCTTTTATTTTTTTTCAGGTGCTTTTAGTGCTATCTATTGAATTAACTTTTAACGTTTTTTTCACCCTATGTGTCCCTGGTACTAAAGTCGCCTTGTTTTAATTATTTAACCTCTTCTTGGTCTATTGTATATTATGTATTTTTTCATAAATACATAATACAATGGGCCATTTCATTGCCATCGTAATACCTTCGTATAAATTCGTCGATAACCCTTTTTTTTATTCATGATATATTTTTAAGCATACTCTATATGTTTTTTTTTCTATTTTTTGTTTAAAAATAAGTTATCATACTTTTTATCTAGATCTTCTATTTCCTTACATCCGTCGGAGAGCCACGTCTCTTTTGCCTCTCTAATTTTCTTTCTTCCACGTCTCTTTTGGCTCTCTATTTATTCAGGTCTTTTTATTTATGTTTCGTTTATTCTTAGATAAGTTTAAAAATTTCTACTGACCAAGGTTTTGTTTTTTTTTCCTAAATGTTTTGTTCATTCTTCAATAAGTTCAAGAATTTCTACTGTCCAAGGTTTTGTTTTTTCCCTAAGTGGTTTAAAATTTTCTTTTCTAACTGACACAAGGGCATGTTTTTTCCATTTTTTTTTCAATATTTAGAGTTTGTGCATTATCTTCTTTGACTTTCCTTAAGTTACCTTTTTTTTATTTTCGGTTCCGCATATATATTGTCTTGTTTAAACCCGCTTGTTTCCATAATTTTCTTGGAGCTAGGATGCTTTACATTCTTTAGTTTCACTCTTATCGATAAAATAACTGGATTGTGCTCGGAGGATATGTAGGATATATAGAATTTCTGTATCTTCTGTTGACGATCATTTATTCTGTTTGATTTCTGATTATTTTGTTGTGATTATCAGCTCGTAACCTCATGTGTATAATCTACGTTTAGGAAGTTTGAACAAGCCAGTTTATATTACTTGACCCCAGTATGTTTATCTTAATTCTGCACATTTCCGACATAGTGCTATCTAGTTTGCCAGATGGCCAGATTATATAAACTTCTTACTTTCCATGTTCCAATTTTTCAAGCTATGATCCTTAAACATAGTGGCCGACTTTCTTTAATACTAGTTTTTCGTAGTAACTTCTTTGTACTTGTAAATCTTTTATTTCTACTTATACTGCACAAATACACAGTTTTATGAGTTTGTTTCTTTCACGTTCTTTCGATCAAACCTACTTTATTTATTGTTTCTAGTATCAGGCTCCCTTAAATTCCTTATCCAGACAATCTTCTGTGGACCCAATTCCTTCGTCCTTTAATCTTTCCCTACATTATGTTTTGTAGGAATGTGTATTTTTGTTCCCACATTAGATGGTCATGTATTCAAATCTATTTTTAATTCTAAGTATAACTTCGGAATCCATTCGACTGATAACCTACTCTTAATATTCATTGATAGCACCACATCTCAAAACTCTAAATGCTTTTAATTTGTTATATTTGAGAGTTCATGCTTTCACACCATGAAACAAGGGACTAATACATAATTTGAACACATTTTTATTTGTAAAGTTTACCAATACCAATTTATCTTTCTGTAATGTCTTATATAGGTGTATGGTAGTTTTTATCTCTCTTTGTCACCGTTTTTCATCCACTCCTGAATGTAGGTCTCTCCCAATTGCTTCCATCTTTCTCTATCTTACGCCAATCTAATCCACTGTTTGCCTGGCACTGCTCTTATGTCATCTATCCATCTTTTTTGAGGTGTTCCCATGCTTCTTGTTGTCGTCCTTGGTCTTCATTCTAGAATTCTCCGTGTCCACCTGTTGTCATTTTATCGGGCTACGTGACCTGCCCAGCGCCATTTCATTTTTGTAATTTCTTCTACAATATCCCTAATCTTCTACGCCTTATCTCGGTGTTTCTAATAGTGATATTCCAAGCATGATTCGTTCCATTGCTCTTTGCGTTGCTTCTAATTTTTTAGCAGATTTTTTGGTAAGGGCTACTGTCTCCAAACCGTAGGTACTAACTGGTAGTATGCATGTGTTATATACAGTATGTGTTTTTATCTAGGTTTGCATAATTCTGATTTAACTAGGAGCGGGAGATAATCTGACGTGATTGAGTCACCTATACAAGAGCTCTTGTCGAACATATCCATAATAATTTCTTTGCATAAGATTTGGTCGTTAACAGCCATTCTATTATGTCCAAAAAACATGCACTTAGTGTTGCTGATGAGTAATCAGGCATTACTAAAATAAGGTCTGAGAGGTGTCTGCCACCTGGATTTGTGGAGGAGTAACCGAATTGGATGTGTCTACTATAATAGAGGTCGCCCATTATAATGGCTCTGTTAAGTGTAGAAAAGTACTCAGTCAGATGCTTAGAGAGGGGCACGTTCGGCATGCTTTTGGCATTGTTCTTAAGATGGCCGCTATTTAGACTATTCGCTTGATTTCGGGGTATATTGGTTAATCTTAGTCGATATTGAAATTTTCCGTGTATCTGGGAATGGTTTTGTATTTGGTAGAATCAAAAAATTTTTTTTATTAATAATACCAGTGGTGTGTTATGTCCAATAATTATCCCATCTTATTAGCTTATTAAAAATTCTAATACATATAAAATTGTTTTTACTTACCAAGGATAGTTTATTCATGTAACATTTTAAAAGTAAAAGAAAAAGCTAGAAAATATTTGTTATTACCTCAAAACTTCTTAGTTTAATTTATGGATTAAAACTTTCCAAACTTTATAATAACACCAAGAAGTGTGGACTTCCATAATAAAATTTTTTAAAGCATAACTTTCTTAACACTAAATAATTTTCAAGTTGTGCTATATAGAATAAAACGTATAATCTAAATTGAAACGTACTTTTATTTTTTAATAACAAATCCAACAAATCCTATGACAAAAATATATGACATTTAATTCTCGTTACAGTTAACTGTAATCTGATCCCATCTAATAAATATATATTGTAAAACAAGCTACAAGCGGTTTGACAACAGAAATTTACTACAAAAACAAAATATCCAGAATGTTAATTCAAAGATTGAGTTACTACCATAATAAGACAGTAAACTTAGTGAAATTATTGCGAAAGTTTCAAGCATCTAGAATCTCTAATAGAGTAACTGGGAAACACATGGAGATACGTTATACGTGTATATATATATATATATATATATATATATATATATATATATATATATATATATATATATATATATATTGTTATGATTCATTTTATCCGCCAAAGATAAAATTAAAATTACTAAATAGACCATTTAAATAGATTTTCAAGATATCCTGGAGAGTTGTTATGCTATGTAAAAATTAAAAATAATATTGGTTTGCTCGTAATATATTTCAAATTATAAAATATAATAATTCAAAATATTTCAACTGATAAACTATGAAAGATATTTCAAAGAAAAGAAAGTCCATTATCTTTGGATTACCTGTAGTAAACAAAATTTAAGATATGCATAAATTATTTTCTTTGTAAAATATATTTAAGTGAACGTAGTGAATTGAACAATACGACCGGGTTTTCCAAATGGACATGTACAGTGAATAAAGACAATAGGGTAGAATTTAGAAATTATATTTCTCCGTTAGTTCTTAAGAATTTATAGAAACCGATTAGCATGTTAATAGTTTGTAGGAAAGTTATAATTGTATTTAAAATTGTTGTTTGTTATCTAAATGGGGAAAAATATGACGAACTTTGATTGGCAAAGAGTGAAAAAAAGTGGGAGAGATGGAGGAATGAGAGTTTCGCTAGATTTTAGAGGGAAAAAATATCATCAGTTGTTTTCCAAGGGTGCAAGGCGAACAGTCGTTGTTCTTTGGCGGTTCCCAAGTGATATTAAGCATTAGAAGTGAATGTTTGTGAGTTTTCGTGGACTAAGTGTATCCTGACGGAAGCTGATCCAGTAAAATATTGTGTCATACTTTTCTACTTATATATTCCAAGAGTCACTGTTCAGGCCAGAACGAGAGATTCAGTTTATCGAGAGGAGAAGAGACTGGCATCTGTTGAACGACACGTACATCTGAAGGAGATCATTGAAGACGAGAGGCTCGCAATAATTTGTTGTATGATTGCTGATTAACTAGGGAACTGCTAATAATCGATAGTGTAGGCTACAAGGAACAAGGATTTGGACAACTCATCATCAGAGCGATAATTATTTTCCATTCGTCAATACTTTTTTTTCAACAAGTTTTTTTTTATTGCTTCAGAAAGGATAGAAATATTTATCAGGAGATATAGCACAACAATTTTGATTTGAGATTTTAATTTATGTAGTATATAACATTAATGTTTGAAGGTTCACGTACGTAGAACAAAATTTTGATAATCGTTGTATGAGATATTTTTTGTTTAAGATATTTGAGTGTGAATTTTATTTCAATATATAATTTTGTATCATACATGTTTATTATTCCGGTATTCCTCAGACCTTACCTATCATATGTAAAGTATAGATATTGAAGCACGAATATAACCCTGAGATAAGAGAATTAAATAGTGTGATAAAATCATAATTGCATCATTTAAATAAGTTTAATTAATTAACTAATTAGCTAATTAATTGCTTGGCGCATCTCTAACTTTTATTATCACATTAATATATATATATATATATATATATATATATATATATATATATATATATATATATATATATATATTATGATCTGCTTTTTCTTACTTTTATATTAACTTTTTATTTATTTAATTACTTTAATTAATTATCTAAGTGTCGCAAATCATACATAAAAAAACAATCTCAGGGTGCCATTTTATTATACAAAAAAAAATCAGCTTAGGTTATACTTATCTTTTCTCGTGGTTTAAAGTATCTCTTAGTTGTTCCTTATAAAATATATTACGTAAAATAATTTTAATTTACCAAATATTTATTGGTTTTTTTTACAACATTTAAAACATAAACAAGAAATTTGGATATTCGTAAAATACACTTCCTATGAAAATTTTGAAATATTGAAATCTTTGTTCATATGTTTTTGTACTCAAAAAAATTAAAATTACATTCTGAATATTATAAAAAGAAATTTTTTAAATTTATTAAGCAATATTAATAATTATCCTTTGACGTAAAAAAAACTTTATGATATTTGCAATGTGAATCAGAAAACTTTAATTAATTTTGTTTTTAAAAAAACTTTTATAAAATTTATGGTAGGTATTTTAAAATAGCGATAATTTTTTATGTTCTGATGGTATAGAGTCTTTTATTTGAAACATACAAAAAATTCTGTCACAAAAAATTATTGACTGACCTTTTAATTCACACACGACGATGTCTCCTTTCGACCAAATCAACTCTTGTTGATAATGTTAGGCTACCAATCAAAGCCTTCTCCGTTCTATCAGCAGAATCAAAGAGGTATTCGACTTCTCAACTTTGACCTATCTCTCGTTTCACCTTTCAGCCACCCACTTCTACCTATTAACACCACTGGCACTTGCTTCTTAACTGACTACACAAAACTTCAACTGTCAATATTTTTTGTCCTCCAAGACACTTGAAATAATCTAAAGCATTTGGATTCCAAGAGTATAGTCCACAAGCATTGAATCCACTTTTTATTGTTTCTGACTTTCTAGTTTGTTCCACGGCAATTTTTAGAACATTTGCAAAAAGCTCTTTTGATAATGTCACATTTAATGCTTCCTAGGCGCTAGAATTTTACTGTTTTTCGGGCACAGGTCTCATCTGCATTCATAATATGATAGGGGTACTGTAACACTTCCGTAAGTCCTTTTTCTATGAAAAAACTTTCAATTTCTAAAAACCATTTCCTTATGTAACTTTCTAAAACATTTACGCCAGCCGTGGTTACTGATTCTGCTGTCCGCAAAGAAATTTCGGGATTTCTTCGTAGGAAAGCTTTGTACCAATTTTTGCCAGGACGATTGTTAACAAAAGGATTATCTCTGGGATTACTATCAAGAAACTGCTTAACTGATTTCTGCACATCTTCCTTTCGACGTGGAAACCCTTTCAAAAATCCAGTTCACGAAAAGTATGTCTTCTTCTGGTAGAAGAACTGGATTAGGTCCTAAATTTCGTTTCGTAAATTTTTTACTTATTCGAAATTGTAGGGTTGCCCTTGGAATTTTATAGTGCCTTGAAACTTCTCGCAATGAAAACCCGTTGTTTATTTCATCGAGAGCAGTTTGAAGCTCTTCTTCTGTACACTATTTTTGATGTTTTTTTCCGTCAGTAATTTAAGGCATTGTTCCAAAAAACTTCAGTTCAATATTTCAGGTGAGGATAGTATTTCTTCGGTTTGTAGTGGATTCTCTGTAGAAACTGAAGGGACATTTATATTTGGGCAATTGTTAGCTACATGTCCAGATTGTTTGCATAAAAACAGACCATTTTATCGGTAGACAACAATATGCGATGTGCATTACCTTCAAATAGAATGATCAATGAAGTTTGGATCTCGTAGTTATCATTCGATGATGATGAAAGGAACGAAAGTCTTCTTCTTGATGTGCCTATCCGTCACAAATGTTGGCGATCATCATGGCAATCTTTATCTTATCTGCAGCAGCACGGAAAAGCTGTACAGATGTATTGAACCAGATTCTGAGGTTCTTTAATCATGATGTTCTTCTTCTTCCTGGACCTCGTGTTCCAAATATTTTTCCTTGCAGGATAGCTTGAAGGAGAGCATATCAGGATTCATTTCGTATAATATTTCCGAAGAATTGTAACTTTCGAGATTTGATGTTTGTCATTACGTCTTGGTTCTTATTTATTCTTCTGAGGACATGATCATTTGTGACTCGGCCAGTCCACGGGATCTTAAGTATTCTCCGATATGTGGCTAGCCTGAGCTCCGAGCTAACCCAGCTTCGAGCTGAGATGTGGCTATTTCGGAGAATATCGGAGAAACGAGATGGGTAAAGCAATCTGTAGGCCTTAATCTTTTAGTGCTGACTCGATAAGCTCATGTGGAATAGATGGACACATATTTGAGAAAACTAGACATTTAGCTGGAGTAACTAGACTTCTTATACTGTGGTCTACCTCTCCTACGCGAACAACAGGATTACTTTTGAGTAATAGATCCACACATTCGATATTGTTTAGGTAAATGCACAATCGGCAAAAGCTGATGTTTTTCGGCCCAATGATATTTTCAATTGATTTAACGTAATCAATTATTTAAGAGTGTTATAAGTTATATGGAACACTATAGCTTGCTCTTTCTTTGGGTACGTAGTTTAAGGTATAGATCTGGCAGCAGCAACATATGAAACTGGAGGGCTGTTATTTTCAGTTGTATTACTGTTATCTGCACTTGGAAAACTAATATTTCATTTCATCTGGCCCCTGTAGTTAGAAGCGATAATGGCTTGGTCGCTAATATTTATGAGTTGTGATGATTTTTAATGTAAATAAATTATCTATGGTGGATCGTCCAATTTTGAACCCTAAGTATTCTTCAGGTAGTTTATTTTTAACATTTAGTTTTACTAACTTTTGTAATATTTTGTAGTCTATTTAACTTGTTTGTATTAATGTCATTCCCCTATATTTTTCTGGATTTATTTATTATTTATTAAAGACTCTTTCGCTGTTTTTCCATTTTTCTGAAACATTTTCGCCGTTGAAATATCTCTAAAATTTCAATTTGCGAAGCATTTCAAACAGTTTCTGTGAACTATATAAAACTCAAATTACAATCTTTACTTTTATATAACAAAAATAAATTGAAAAAATTAAACTACTTATTTTGGTGCAAAATTGATTTTAAATTAGTTTTATTACAAATTTTATACTTTAATTTGCTAATTTTTTAAGTAATAAAATGTTATATTGGTTTCATACTTATTTTTATATTTTTTTACCACAAAAGATTCCAGAGATCAAAACGTTATCAGTAAGTAGCCTCTTTAATATAAAATCGATTACACTGAAAACTTCATTTTACTCGAACTTCCCAATATAAAAGTTAAATTTTTTTTTTTTCATTTTGCTGTTTGTTATCTGACGTTTAATTAAACGAACAGAAACCGTAGTTAAAAATTCTGAACATATCTGAACAATCAAATAATAAAATCGAGCTCGGATTTAAGAGACTTTGATTGTTTGCAGTTTTTGGTGACTTGCCAAGAAACTCAACAATTTAAGTGAAATACAAATGTAAGAAGTAATGTTTAAGGTAGTTTTTAACTTTTTTTGTAGCATATACTATTTACACACATCTATTAGGTACTTATTGCAATTTTTATATAACAATAGATAAGCGATATATATATATATATATATATATATATATATATATATATTTATATATATATATATATATATATATATATATATATATATATATATATATATATATATATATATATATATATATATATATATATATATATATATATATATTGAAATGATATTGGACGTAGGAGGAGAAAAAATAGTGTTTAAAAAATTAATTTATAAGTTATGTATTAGATAATATTAGATATTAAAAGTATTTGGTTATTTTAATAAGTTATATACTAGAGAATTTTATAAAAATTATTTATGTGAGGGCATTTTTAAGAAATTAGCATATAATAAGTGTAAAAAGTATTTTTTTTTATAATTATAATATTGTAAATATATTTAAGTGAGCCATGTGCATAGGCAACCAACTATACATTTAAGTGACATTTGAATAAGAATTTACGAATATAAGTGGGGTTATAATAATATGTTAGTTTAAAAATGTTTAGTTTATATATAGCCACTGATTTAAGTTTATATTCTGATCTGAAAAGCCTAAATGTCGATAAAATTCTCGATAGAGAAGTAAGGAATTCTCTAGATCACCGGAGATGGCTTTGTTTGCGAAATGAACTGTTCCAGAAAATTCAGACATGTAGGAGATAGAACAAATCGAACATAATTTCTGGCCAGATGATTCTGGAACATGGAAAAAGATATAAATACCCGGTGATTTGGATTCAAGGCATCACTAATCAGTTACAGTTCAGTCAGATGGCCAGTCAGTCAGTAAGAAAGCTAGTTAGAAGACAGACACATTTAGTTAGTAAAGTCAATTGTTCAGTAAGTTCAAGATAGTCAGAAGGTCCAGATGTTCAATATAATAAGTTCAATGAAGATTAATAAACAGTATAAAGATAATATTATTGAAGATTAAAAATTATGTTATGTAAAAATGGTAATTGGATAATGGAAGAAGTATTAATTGAAAATTAAAATTATATAATATATTTGGTGATTGGATATTGGTATATTGAAAAGAAGAATAACTATAAATGCTGTTAAGAAGAAAATATTTTAAATTGGTGGAAGCTGATAATTGGAAAAAGTAATTTCACAAAAACAAGGATAACCGAGGCTGAGGACGAAGACATTCAGTGGTGATTAAAATCTTTATTTTGGAGAACATTTTCATTTAGGCATTCAGTGAAAGAAAAGTACAAAATTTTGTTAATATAATTTAGTTAGTGTCATAATTATTTCAATTTTAAAGATAGTTTGTTTAAATTTTACATTGTCTATATAATTTAATTAGTTTCATAAGAATTTCAATTTAAAGATAGTTTATTTTAAATTTTGCATTGGTTATGTTAAATATATGTGTGTTTCATAATAGATATAATAAAGATAATTTAAAAAAGTGCTTACAAACTAATTCTTTGAGAACCGCGATAAAAACCCTATATATATTATTAAAAACACTCATTGCTCATCATCCAAAAATAATACATCATAACAATATATATATATATATATATATATATATATATATATATATATATATATATATAGATCATCATCATAATCATTATTCTCAGCATATTCTACCAATTTGGTGTGGCCTCCCTTACAATAATCTACTTTTGTAGTTATCAGTATGTGCCAAAATGTGAGCTTTGTTATAGTCTAGCATATGACCAGTGTTTTCATAGTGCTCAACACAATATTTCATAAACGACATTACTTTTATATAAGGTTTAAATACCGTGTTTAGGATGTCAAAATTGCTACATTGGTCAAACATCACAATGGCTAAAACAACGCATCACACAACATAAAAGTGATTGCCGCTTGGGAAAAAAAATACCTGGGCAGTGGTCGAGCAATATGAAAACACTGGCCATATGCTAGACTATAACAAAGCTCACATTTTGGCACAGACTGATAACTACAAAGTAGATTATTTCTTGAGATGTATTACATTACCAAAAATAAAAACACTTTAAATTATAAAACGGACACTGGACAGTTAAGTAACATACATTGTAACATATTGAACAAAATTTATAAATATTCAAAATAGCCAACATTCATCTTAATAACAACTAACCTTAATAATTCATCAAAGAAATATCATTCTTCTAACGTTTCTTTTATTGTTATTTTTATTTTTACATTTAAATAATTTTAATTTTTTATCGTATAGCTGTAACGAACGTGCTTAAGACAATTTAATTTTGACATTCAATATTTCAAATACTTCAATGTCAGTTTTTATTTGCGAAATCTTTTAAATTCCGTGAGTGTTTTAAAATGTATTTGTACGCCATTTTTTGTAATGTTTTAGTTTGCTCCTGACGAAGCTATTAAATAAATGGCGAAATATTGAATATCTCAGAAAAAAGGAAGATTTTCATTACAGACCACTTAACCCGATAATTCGAACGTATTTAAAAATTATTTTTTGGTCGAAATATATATATATATATATATTTATAAATAATACCTCTTTGATGTCTTCTTTAGGGCTTTCGAGGTCAGAGTCCCGAGCCCCCAGACAGTACCACACTGATCACTAACCAATGCATCACTGTAACGCGAAAAAAACAGTATGCGGTTGTTCTGCTAATAGAGAGAGACCGAAAATAGTGTGAAATTAGTATCGACATACTAAGTTAATTCAATTCTTATTTTGTCAAAGTGACATTCAGTTTTGATAATGAAAACGTTAAATATACGTTTATTTTTTTAATGGTAATAATTCTGGTTTGATTCACAAATTGATATTTCAAGTTTTTTTCAGGAAATATTTACAACTAAACATAAAATTAAAATTATTAAATGGCATTATTCTGAAAGTGCGATACGATCTGCGATACGACCGATAGATTTTCGTTTACATCAACCAGCTCGTGCAATTAAGGAAGAACGGGAACAGCGTGAAACTGCCGTATATAGTTTAGCTGAAATCAATTTTTCTTGGAACAGCACCCTAATTTAAAGAGAAACTGATATTCGTGCTAGAACTATACGAAAAATTTTAAAAGAAAACAAATACCATTGCTATAAATTGCAAAAAACTCAGACAATTTTCCCTGCTGATTATGAACGAAGGATGGTGTTTTGTGAGGACATGATGGAACGCACTAATCGTGTTCACAGATAGGTGTTGTTTTTTTTAACTGGCCACCACTATCCATTTGTTAACGTAGGGTACTCTACAGAAAATAGGCACATAAGTCTTCCTTACAAAACACAATACCGCCAAAAAGCCAACCGGTATTTTAGGTAACAACGTAACTGGCCCTATTCCCATTGTGGGCAGTTTGTGTCGTAGTAAATACCTAGATCTTTTGAGAATTTACATAATTCCAGCAGTTTAAGCATTAGTCATTAATATTGATGAAATTTGGTTAGAGCACGTTTCCCGATAGAGTTATTAGTACTAAAGCTACCAAAAAAATGCCACCTCCCTCTCCTGATCTTGCATCTTTAGACTTTTTTGTATAAGTTTATGTGAAGCAACAAATTTACCGACATAAGCGTGAACGTGCCGAAAATTTAGACGAATTACGTCAAAAAATGATTCAGGACTTTCAAAGCATAACATCCAAAATGTTGTCACTGTCAACAATCCAAATGAACACTCGAATGCAATTATGCAATTGATTGGGCTACTGATTGGCTGAACGTGGTAGACTTGAAAATTTAAGTTAAATACTAGTTAGTTAGTTTAAAATAGGATTGATTTAAATTGAAAAGAAAAATAACCGATGAGCAAAAAATCGAAGTGAGGTTAAAGAATTGCGTTGATAACTGTAATTTTAGTTGAAGTAGATAATTTTTTTAGATATTCTTAAAAAAAAGTATAATTTTTTAGAAATCTTTTTAAATATATAACTAAAATAGTCATTAAAACATAATAAATTATTCAATTGAAAATCAAGGTACTCAATTATTGTGATGATTTCTATTTTATCATTGTCAATTTGAAGATTAATAGTATTTATATCAATATTTAAGTAATAATATTTAGTTGATATTATCATACCTGATGGAACTTTGCTTGTTCTCTACCAATTACTTGGGGAAAGCTTATTAAATTCCTTTCCCCAGCGGGTACAGTACCAAATATTTTAGGACCATGGACATGATTCCCTAGATATATGTAAGCAGACTTTACGTCGATGATTTATTATGTGTTTGGTTTAATCGGGTTGTACTTACAGACTGTCGCATAAGATTCAAGCCAATATTTGCGAGAACGAAAAATAATTTAAAATTATTATAACATGTTGTTTTTACAACAAAGACTTTGTCTTTAATACCTTTAACTTTAGTTTCTCGATCTTTAAAAATATTTATTAACAGACTGCAATACTGAATTCATTCTAGCTACAGCATTTTATAACTTTGAATTAAAATGTGCAAGCAGGGTGTCAATTGCATGCAAATTAATGAAATCACATTTAACAAAAAAGTTTATATTATTTAAATACAATACGAATTGTCTTAAGATTCTACCTTGAGGTACCCCAATATTAACACTAATTTCAGAAGAATTAATATCATCAATCCTCACTTTCTATCCAATAAGTTATCTTTAAACTATTCAAGAACATTTCTATCAACACCATAGCCTTCTAATTTATAGAGAAGTATATTACGATCAATAGTTTTAAAAGCTATTTTTAAATCAAGGAATATTACTATACATAATTATCATTGTCCAATTCAGTAATGAACTTATAAAGTGAAAGTTGCAGTGCAGTTTCGCAGGAATACTTTTTACGAAAACCTGACTGATTATTTATTAAGATTTCATTTTTTATCAACGAGATCCTGATTTGATCATATATCATCATTTCGTTGATAATAATCGTTGGTCTTCAATATTATCTTTCTTCTCTTTACATTTCACTTTTAACCATTTTGAAAATTGACATGACTGAACAATTTACAACCTAGTAATATATTTGCAATAAAGATATATTTCCAATGAGATTTTTTTCCTGGTTTTTCCCTCATAATTTACTATGGAATCACTAACATAACTAATTACATGCTACGATCTTTTCTGACGGATATTCTCAAGTTAAAGTTGATTTCATGTAATCGAATGAACTATCTTATAAGTAAAGTCGTTCCAGGAACGCAACTCAACAATATTGGCAATATTATTTTAAAGTCGTCTACTTTAAAATGTATAATGTATGTCTGAATTGTCAATATAGATGAGTCAGATAAAATTTAATCATTAGAAGAATTTTTCACTAAGTAACAAAAAAACAAAATTTGTTTTTTACTAATATTTATTAATATTAAAATGTTACTAATGTTTATATTTTGAGAACGATTTTCGAAGTGGAAATTGATAGGTCAATAAACGTACTTTAACCTTTAATTGTGGCTTATTCCCATTTAAATAGTAATTACTTTAAAATGCCACAAGAAAATAGCTTCAGAACAATAACAAAATACAGATATTTATGTAGTTTTAATATATAGTTAACAGTTTACTTATCTCTTCATCTATTACTGAGAGACCAAAAGTCTCCTTAAATCAATATTTTACGGTCCTATAAATTGAATGCTAAATGCCAATGGTTTGTTTTACAAGACTTTGGTTACCTAATAATTATTTAATCAATTTCCACCATTGGATTTGGATCCGTAATAAATTAGAGGAAACGCTAAACATAAATTTCAGACCCCAACATTTCTGAACCTTCATCCCGGGTTTACTACTGAGGAAACTATTAGCAACTTACTGGGTGAAGGACTCCGAGCTTAAGGTGTTTCTATTAGATTAACTAATATAATGTAAGCAGAAGATCGTTTCTTATATAATACTGCAATATAAATACAAGTATATATTATTTTTTTTTCATCCTTTATTTTTTTTTAAAAATCTATACAGGGAGTGTTAAACGTCTGGCTTTTTTAGTACACGGCTAAATTATGTAGTACAGTGTGGTCCAACCTTTTAGACGTTGCGGACCGTATTAAATTTGAAAATATTATGATAGGCGAGAGAACTTTACTCCTTCAAAAAAAGTTTATTTTAAAAAATAATGTACAAACGAAATATTATTTACAAATATTTTATTATGGTTTAAAATTTACATGTTATGTTTAAAATTTAACATAAAATAAAAAATCAATGGGATATTTGAGGCAAGGGTTTATTCTCTACTAACTTTTGCACATTTATATCTATGCTAGTCCTAGCGAGTCTAATACACACTTCCAGAGAATCGTTTTTGATTCGATTACGTGTTTTAGATTTAATATGCTTCAAAGCAGAAAATGTACTTTCACATAAATACGTACTACCAAACATTGAATATAGTTTCAACCCAAAGTTACGGAGTTTAGAAAAATGATCCTTGAAGACTAACTTCCAAAAGGTACTAATGTCTTCATTTTTCTTTGCTTGAAAAAACGAATCGGACTGTAGTTCGCACAGCTCTAATTGGTATTCTGCTGATTGGTTCTGGATGTTGACTCCCATTGGATTGTTAAAAAGCTCGAGATCGGGTTTTAGTGCATTAAATTCCGAAAACATTTCATCGAATTCTCTTTTTATTTCTGTAAGAACTTTAGCAAACCTCGAAAAATCGACCATGGTTTCTTCTTGATTTATTCAAAACACGCAGGAAAATGTGGGAAGTCGTTTATTTTCATGCAGTTCTCGAAAAGATTCAGTTTTTTGCGAAATGTCTTAATTTGACCAACCAACTGTGATACTGTCTTATTTTTCCTCTGGAGTTGTAGGTTTAATGTGTTCAAGTGTGAGGTAATGTCTGTTAGAAATGCCAGTTCATGAAGAAATGTTCATGAAATTCATGAAAGAAATGACACCAATATTATGGCATCCCTTTTTTAAAAACTCTAACTGAATATTTATATGACATGTATAATTAATTTGTGTGTGAATAAGTTTGTAACCAATTTAACTCTTTAATATTACCCTTATCACGAAGACGCTTTTAATTATCAAATTAATGTAATTATTTCTGATTTCTTTGTTGGATGTGATTATGTTGACTCGAACCGTATACATTTTTAATAAAGTTCAAAGCTCAAACGAAAAAGTTTGGATAAAAATTTTCTCGAGTTGCGAAAGGGGTAAGGGTGAAATTTCATACCTCTTTATTACTCCGCTCGCTTTCTTTCGAGGATTCTTTATTTAAAAATTGGATTTGTTAGCTTTGGATTCGAGTAAAACTGATCCTTAGAGCCGACTAGCGGAAAATAATTCTCGCAGAGGTAAATAATAAATTGGTGTTGGATACCATAGAGATTTTTTCGGTATTGGTGCGAGTATGTTAATATTATAATGATTTTAATAATATATTTGTAACATGTTTAAAGAACTTCTTGCAAATTATAAAATTAAATTGACCAGTCATGCAGTATTAATTTTTATATAACGTATTTTTTCATTACGCTCCTTGAATTTTGATAGCTGGACAGCTATAATCTCTATAAGCTTTTACGCATTTCTTGTATTCATTTCGCCAATATATTCCTATTATAGTTATGTATTTATATTTCTATTTATTTATACTGCATGTCAGTCGCCAAATTGATCTTAAAGTTCTCTTAATCTTCTTCTTCTACGGCACTACAGCCCAAAATGAGCCTTGGCCTCCTTTATTTTTTGCCTCCACCCTTGTCTGTCTGTGGCTGCTCTTCTCCATACACGGACTCCTAAAAGTGCTTGTGCGTCGCTGCTTACTGTGTCTTCCCAGCGCTTTCTTGGCTTTCCAACTGGTCTCTTTCCCTGCATTCTGGCGTTCAGTGCTCGTTTTGGTAGCCTATCCTCTCCCATTCGTATCACATGTCCGGCCCATTGCAATCTTTGTATTCTAATGAAGTCTGACAGGGGTGTTTCCTTATACAGTTGATAGAGCTCGTTGTTATATCGAATTCTGAAGATTCCGTTTTTCCTCACAGGTCCTAGTATTCTCCTCAGTACTTTTCTTTCGAATGTGTCGAGTTTGTTTTTGGATGTTTCTTTCAGGACCCATGCTTCGCTGCCATAACATGCTATTGGCCGAATTAAAGTTTTATAGATTCTCATCTTTGTATTTCGGTGGACACTTTTAGACCGAAATATATGGGAGAGGGCAAAATAAGCTTTGTTTGCCTGCGTTATCCTTTTTCGTATTTCTCCATCCTCTGCTCCATCGGCATATATTTCTACTCCCAGGTATGTAAACTTTCCAACCGTTTCAATGTCATCTTCATGCATAATGTTTTGTGGGATTATATTTCTTCTCGTCTGTACCATTATTTTTGTTTTTTCTGTGTTAATTTCCAGACCTAGCCTTTTCGTTTGTGTTTTTAACTCTGCGTATGCTTCCTGTGCTCCTGTTGATGTGTTAAAGTTCTCTTAATACCTACTGATATTCCTCTAACACGTTAACTACCACGACAGCAAGTCTGCATCTCATACACTGAAGTTACTGTCGCCAAGAGAACCACTCTTGCATCTCATACCTTAATATATTTTAAGTTGTGTATTTTGTATAACTGTGTGTGGTACCTCATCCCAGATATGTGTGGTACCGAAAAATTAAAATACTCGGGTTGGATCAAGACTAGTATATGGAAATGGGAAGCAGCATTTTTATTACCGTTTAAGGTGTGGAATAATTGTTCGGAACAGTTTATTACAGATACTTTTAGGCGACAATTACCATATTAGATTGATACGGCTAAAACACTGCGATGGAGAAGGCAACGGGAAACCATCCCATTATACTCCCTAGTAAAGTCATCATGGCATTGATTAGTAAAATGAATAATACGAGTATTACTGATCATAAGCTGAGGAACTCAAGATCAGCTAGAGGAACAAATACTCAATTAAACCATAGGACTTCCCAAGTCCCTAGCTAGCGACATTCTTGTGAACAAAACATCGCCAAACATAAAATAGAAATGAAGAACCTGTATAGAATAGCTACATGGGATGTAACAACGTTATATGAAGTCGGTAAGCTGAAAAATCTACTCTCTGAAATGTACAAACTAAATATTACTGTCATGGGAGTTAATGAAACAAGAAGACCAAATACATGGAATTTTATAGCAAACGAATAAGCTACTTTTTGCCGTAAAAGCAGAGTCTTCTGTCTATAGTTGGTATAGTTGGTACGTTGGCGTGTTGGTGGACTAATGCTGGCAGATAATCTGCACGTTTTCCCATGATTTTTCTTGGAATTTTTCGTTCTGTTGCCATTATGATATTAATGTGGCGGTGGTTAAGAGTTGCGTAGAAAAGTGCTTTGTACTTAATTATTGGCCTTATGTATATCTTATATTTTGTGTGCAGGTGAGTTTTGGGTTAAGAGTCGCAAAGAGGTTAGATTTCCTTCTTATCTTCTCTAAGGTGTATTTTACGTCCGTATCCTAGTTGTAAATCTTCTAAAATTAAATGCCGAGTTTCTGAAAGGGAGTTTTTCTCCGTAGAGCACTATCCGGTTGCCATTCTCTTTATATTGAGGGTTTGCTGGATATCTGTAGAGGATGGCTTATGTTTTTAAAGGATTGAGAGTAACTCTTTATTACACCATTTTACTAATTTATCTAATTGCGTTTGGGCCTCGTTAAATACAGGTCGAATCCTCCACGCCCTATCAACAGTGCCAGAGGAAAGAACTGAAGTATTGTCGGCCTATATTGAGCCCTGGAGTACTCCAGCTAGTGGAATGAATGGCGTGAAAAATTTTTCTGCGATTTTAATACGGCTAGTCAAATTGGAAAGGCAGGAATGTATAATTCTTAGAAATATGGTTGAAAGTCCAGCACAGCGAAGTTTTTTATTTAAGCCTGCATATTAGAGCTGATCAAATAGGACCTGATCATTATATGTGAAGTCTTCAGCTCTAAATCTAAATTCAAATTGAGGGATGATGTGGTTTTTTTCTAGAAATTTTACGTGTCTCTCCTTTTTCTTTTTTTCTTTTTCTTTCTTTCCTCTTTTTTCTTTTTCTTTTAGAAAAGGATTTTCTTTAGAAACTTTACCTAGAGTACTTAGAAGTGACATTGGTCTATGAGATTTAGTGCTGATTGGAGATTTTCCTGGTTTGGGAATCATAATTCTATAGAATACTTTCCGTTCAGTAGGAAAGTAGTCCAGTAATAGGCATGCATTGATTATGTTGGTTAAAAGCGGAATAATACTCTCTGGAGGTTTTTTGAGGCATTTTTTGTGTATGCCGTCTGAGCAAATCGAAGTATTGTTATCGAAGTTACACATCTGCCTGACAGTCTTCTCCTGTCTAGGGGCCACTGTCGGATGTTGATGTTCACCAAAGTGCTAAAGATGATAAAAAAGTATGTCTTCCACTCTTCGCTCAATATCTAATTTAAAGCACTTTTTGAAGCGTGGATTATCTGGGAAGATAAATGTAGCCTAGAATATAACAACGAGTCTTCGCCTCCCTAAGCAATTAGGTGCAGGTTCTAAATCAAGAACACGCGTGGGAAATGTGTGAACTCTTGGTTTTTAGCCTTACCTCAAAGTAATAAAAATCCAAAAACACTTACGACTTTATTGATAAGGTTGAAATATATGATTCGAGGATAAAGTTAACGACGTTTCCCACATACATGTTTATACAAGGGTATATTTTAATTGATTCTCGTGGTTATCAAAAACACTTGCATGCTATATATAAATTGACAATTTTAAAGTTGAAAATTTAAAGAAGGTAATAAAGATAAATAATTAAATAATTAATTAAAATAAATGACTAAATAAGGTTATATTTAAAAAATATCAAGAAAAATACAAAATAGGATATTTAACTAAACCCTAAATGCTTTTTCAGACAAATGCTACTAAAAAATTCTAATCAAACTATATGGTAGTAGAATTTCATTTATCTCGTAGATTGATTCGCAACATTTATTGGCACAAAATATTCAATATTTAGCGTATTTTATCTCAACATGTTAATCTGTTAAAACATTGGTCTTTTGTTCTAACTCAAACAGGTTGGTATGTCCCTACTATTGTCTGCGGAAATCCTACTGAATATTTCATGACTGAACGAGTTAATTACAACGTTATTGTCATTTCAAATATAATGGGGGTCACGATATACCGATATTACACACACATACTAAATCATCAAGAAGCTTGTAGCTTTAACATACAGTGGATTCAATCAGCTTATGTTTATAAGGTATTGTTGTGATGAATTAAACTCATTTTAGGGATTAGAATAAGACAAAATACACTTTAGCTTTGTATGTTCCTTCTGCGTTATTAAAAGTTATGTGAGCGGTGTTAAGTTTTATCATGTCTTCATACGTTTTATATTTTAACATTTATACCTGTCATCGGTTATTATAAAAACCAAGAAGACAAGGAAAGTAGTCAGGAATATTAAATTTACTGGTTTTTTCGTAATAACTAACGTAGGATAAAGATCTAGTCTTTGTAGGCGTACCCGGTCGAACATTACTTTGGTACTCACGAAGAAGTTCTTCCATATAGATCATTGTATAAGTTTTCGTCAATTTCTTGTTCGATATTTGCTTTGTAAGTTAATATATTCAGTTTTATATAATATTGATTATGTATTTCTGTCAAAAGCTATTAAGTTTTGCTAAAACAGACTTTATCGAATCTTTCTCTTAAAAATAATTTATTAGAAACCAACATCTTTACGATTTTATGGTTTTCAACAATTTTACAACAATAAAAAAAGTGGTGAAAACTTTGAATTATCCATGTCTTCCGTCCGTCTGTCTGTCCATTATTAAAACAAACAGAATAACAAATGGCATATCGATTGAGAGCTTGTAACCTAAAGATGGTACTGAAGGTGAGAAATTTCACCTTGGACTTCTGGTTCTAGAGTTGCAACTCTAGAAACCTCAAATAAATAGGAAATAAATATTAGGTGACCAGAGTTACCTAATGTTTCTTTAAAAATCCAAGGTTAACCTAGAATTGTATGATGAGAGATGTGTTAACGAAGACAATTGGATGAAACTAAAAATTAAGTTTGAGCAAAACTTACAAGAACAATCGAACGAATCTTTACGAGCTAAACTAATAAACAGAAATCTAAAGATCAAATCAAAAACGCCGTCGTTCACCAAAGAGTTTAAAGAAAAATGCCGCGAGAAGAAAACAGTCTTTTGATACCTAAAGCATTGAAAACAGGGGCAGACTACTGGAAGGCATTCACAAAAATATTAGATTCAGACTTAAATGGTCAACAAAAACAAATATAAACAGAAAACAGATAAAATATCAATAATTCGCTATCTAAAAAAGTCTCCTGGCTTCTGTTTCTTTAATAAATAGGTCGTTACTAGCGTACTTATGTTTCTATAACGGCCAAATATTTGAGAGGATTTCATTTTAGTTTAAGCTGCCATAAGTGCTCCTGATGAGAGGTAAATACTTCGAAACACGTGTAGAGCAATGGTGTAACTTGAACTGAAAATAAATTCAATCGTCTACTTTCACTTCAACGTCTTTTATCTACGTAAAAAATGCAAAAAAGTATTTTTCAAGAGTAAACTATAGATGTTTTGTCTGAATCGAAGGTTATTCCTAACATCGTCTAGAAGAAAGTGTGTAACACACAAATCTCTGAAATGGTGGAGGAATTCACCAGGCCTTATTGAACATTCGCCAAAATTTACAGCAGACCAAATAAGCAATGGCAAGAAAACATTCAAAACCATAGTGTAGCCCTGTTAACAGGACACTGTAGGCTGAATAGGCAGTTGAAGTTGATTTAATGGAAAGATGATCTATGCAGATCCTATCACCTAGAGGAAGAAACAGCAGCGCACATTTTGTGTCAGTGTGACAGCCTGACAAATGTGCGGTTCTTTGCATTAGGCGAATAAAAGCCAACGGTAAAGAGCTACATGAAAAGTCTCGAAGCTATGAGACCTTTTAAAAAGGATCAGACTAGAGACTCGTATAGTTTTTACCTCTATATTGCTCATTTATACAGAAAAGACAGTGACGACGGAATTGGACTTTCCAAAGAAGAACGTAGCCTTTTCAAACCCACTCAATTAGTTTTACGTCCATATAAACCGCTTGAAGGATCGAACCGGAATATTACGGCCAACAATTGCTTCACTTTATTGGATCTGGTAGAAAAATTGGTAGGAACAAGATCTCTATCATAAGCTGGCAGTATGAAGATAAATAAAACTATTATATTACCAGAATTCTTTTTTTCATCTTCTTCTTATTTAGACATGACTCTTCAAAGTGCCTCCAGTACGTTGTCGTTCCATCGTTTTCATGGTCTTACTACTGATCGTCTTTCTATTGGGAAACCGTCTCTTGCCGTCTTTACTACTCTATTTGATGTAATTCGGCTTATATGATCGTTTCGTTGTACTCTTCTATTTCTTACCCAGTCCTTGATGTTCTTCACGTTACATCTACGGCGTATATCTGTACTTCTAGCTCTGTACCATAACATCCTGTTTGTACTTTCTGTATCGGCTCGTGTTTCTGCCGGGTATGTGAATATTGGTCTGATGACTGTTTTGTAAATTCTGCCTTTCATTTCATTTTCTGATATTTTTATTTTTTCATATTGTTTCATTCAGATAACCTAGGGCTCTGATTGCACTATTCACTCTATTAACTGAATCTTCCACTTCCGTTTCGAGCTTTGAGTAGCTAGATAATGTGATGGCTAGATATTTAAACTCCATTACTTGTTCTATTATCTGACCTTCCAGCTCCAATTTATATCTTAGTGAATTTGCTGTTATAACCATGCATTTGTCTATTTGCAATAATTTCTGCAGTTTGCTCTATCTCCTTGCAATGCCTTCTCTACGATTTAATTTGCCTAACTCAATTCCGTATTAGATTATTCAGTTGGAATTTTGCGATAATTGTCCCACTCACCTAATCTTCTGGCGAAATTTTCATCCAACTTTTGACCTTTGATTTCCACAGTTATGATTTCACCAGGATACTTTTCTGTTGAAATTCCTCACTATTTCCAGACAGCTGTCTTTAAACGCTGACATGAAGAACTCTTGAAATTGTTCGGAAGACATATCTAGGTCCAATGTATGCCTTATTGTCCCTTTAACCTTGCCTAGACAATATTTCAGGCCATATAAGTCATATAGGTCAAATACATGTTTCTATTATAGGCCCATTGCCTATGGTGATTTTTCAATGGTCTGAACAGAACACCTTATTTGACGCAAGGCTTTTTTTTAACAGTTCTAGACAGATAGTGGCTATTGTTACATTAATTATCTCCTTTCGTTATGAAGTTACGAAAGTTAGTCTCTTTTTCCAACGTTTAGTATTTCTAAATCATGTTCCAAAATAAACTATAGTAATGGCCCACTTCTTGCATTGGTATTTTTACTGCCCCAGGTCACATAGTGCGCATTAGTATCACAGCCAATAATCAATTGCAGTAAATTTTTTCTGCAATCTCTCACTAGCTGTTTCAACTCCTTTAATGTTAGTTGTTCGAGATGATCATATAAGAAATATACTAATCCAATAATTCTCACGTTTATACCTGCTCCTTCTGTGATCTTCATCTTTACTGTTATTAAGTCCCTGGAACAAAGGTTTAGTAACGTCAGTGTTTTGAGGTCATTTAACTTCTCCACCAATACCAACAGACCTCTTATTTAGCCCCTGTAAGTCCAGAGCTCTTGTATTAAAGTTATATTGAACATTATTCTAACCACAGTAAGTTCAGCCGAAGCTGCATTATCATTGTAAATGCAAAGTTGCCTTTGAACCACCAGAGTTAAAAGCAAATAAATCTAGACCGGTGGGATCAACACTTTATGGATTTGCTATATGAATATACCTTTAGATCTCTTGTCAATTGTTCCAAGAATCAACAGATCAGTTGTGATTGTCTGCTGATCAAAAATTGTCTGTTATTATAATAAAACAAAAAGTGATGTAAACATTCTGGATATAAAAACTGCTTTATATTTATCAAATAGAAGAACCAGGAGATGGCCTTAGTAATATTTTACACTTTAATCAATATAGGTTATGTCAATAGTTTCACATTATATTTGTGTTACTGTCAAAATCTCTCAATGAAAAGGATCCACTTTATTTAAAGTTTGCCTATGAAACTCATAGAAACACATCCAAGAAGGTGTCCATTAATTCTAAATCTTCTTAGAAATATAAGGTTACTTATACGTGAAGTCATTCCTAAAGAATAAGAAAATCCCATCAAAGAACTTCCATCTGACAAACTTCAGAAATGCAAAACATTCTATCTACCCACTGCAGAAAGAGAGAAAAACATCATACAAATGCATAAAATGTAGCGATTGCGATTATAATTATTGCTTGCAGTGCAGCATAAAAGTATTCAATAAGTAATTGTGCTGTAATACTTTACTTTATAATAATTAATAGTTATTATTGGTAATTAATCGATGTGTTTAAGTTTAAAAATTATAATTTTTTTTATTGTTGTAGGTATCCTTACGTAAATAAATTTTCTGAAGAGTAGCATCAGTATTTTCTTTTATTGATAAAAATATAAAATTATGCATTCAAAATAAAAAAAGAATATTTCGATGTAATAATACAGTAGACTCCCTCTATAACGAGAACTGAAATGGCAGACTAATTACCTCGTTACATGCCGATTTCGTTATATCAGACAACAATAATGCTGTGCATACATATGAATATGTAGTTTTCTAAAACATTAACTTCTTATAATGAAACCATTCGGAGCAATATAAGATGCTAATAAATATTGTTTGAATAGCGTTTTTAAAACAAAATTAATTACTTTTATTGCCAATAAAAGATGTTAAAACAAAAAAGAGTTGTTTACTTTTATTTTCAATGATATACGTTAAAATAAAAAATCTGTACATACATTTTTTTCCAATTACATACTAGCGTATTTTGAAGAAAAACATAAACTATTGTTTCTGCAATTGGAAGAAGTCTGTGATTTTTGACTGCTTTAAATTGTCCCGTATCATTCTATCTATCTATCATATTTTCTAAAGATGTGAAATAGTTGTATTTATTGAAAAGAAGTTTATTGCGAGCGGCAGTGAAGTTTATTGCGGGGCAGTTAAAAAGGGTATTTATTTATAACCACGGCCGGGTCAAAAACGTAAAAAAACACGTTTTTCGATCTTATTTTCTCTCGTTATAACCAAATTTGCCTCGCTATAGAGGGTTATAGTTCAATAGAAATTTTACGGGACATCTAATGTACCTCGTTATAAGCGAAACCTCGTAATAACCGTGTTCGTTATAGAGGGAGTATACTGTATTTTTGCGCAGTGTCCCTGAGACCGGATGATTCCCATTATACACTATAAACACATGTATCGGTTTAAATAAAAGGATATTAGTAAATTAACTATTTATATCATATAAAAATCATTTTCTTAACTATCTATAAAAAAACCTTACTGGTTAACTCAAATAGTTGATTGTATTATTCATGTTCCCTAATGGAGATTAGAGCTATAAGCATTTGATAAACACAGAAACTCTCAAGTTGTTTTTGATATGCCTTGTTCCAAACTTAAATTTGCTTCTTCATCAATCATTCTGGAAGTTTCAACAGATGTTGAAGACTGACAAATTAGCGAACAAATGATGCGTAAAACAGCGGAGTATTGATCTCCCATCAAAATGGAACTTTATGGAAGTTTAATAACTTATGCAACAGGGTATTAAGATTTGGCAAATATTTAACATAAAAGTTTTAACGAAAATATTAAGATTTTGATATTACGATCGTATTATTATTGTGATATAATCAAAAAAAAATTATAAAAGTAATAAACAAGAAGCTGTGCAAATAGAGAGTTTTTCAATTATAAAAATATGATCCTCTCTACTTTTTCTTTACTTTTGTTTTTGAGATGATCCTTACTAGAAAATAAGAGAAAATGTGACAAACATTAAACAAAAATTTACGGTCAACCTGAGGTTGGAAAGTGGAAGAGGGTGAATTTTTAAAGATAAACAACGGTGTATCACGATTTTTGGCAAAACTAATAGTCATGGAAAAAAGTTAAATAAAAGTTGTAACATTTTTTTACATAACCTCAAAATTATTGTAAAAAAATTCAAATAAAGAAGCTTTTTGTTTTTATTTTTATCTTCCCCAAAAACATTGTTACTGCAGCCGTCCCGAAAATTAAACTTTTGGTATGATTTATTAAATAGAAAGTTTCACTTTACACAAATCGTATTTTTTTTTCACTTTTTCACACAAATTTTTTTCACTTTTGGAACGATTTTTTTCTTTTGAAACGATTTGCAGTATCTACGTAGTGTGCTCGAAAATAATACCAACTTGTATTTTTTTATGACAGTGTGTATCTTAAAAGATTTAGAAGTATTTTCGCTTTTTCATTTCAAAAAATAGAAATCAGTAGTGAAGCTGAGGCCGGCCTTCACATGAGATCAGTGAATCTTTCCATATCTACCTGTTATATTCTTAAAAAATTTCTTATATTATACAACATAATATGAATCAGTAAGAAATTTCTAGTATTATAAAAGGAATCGATCGTTATACCAATAAAGAAACAGGAGAAATTCTTTAATGCAGTTCTTCATCTTACTCCAATATTCTAGATCATCCAATTTTCCCCCGATAGCGCTCCAAGGGCCAAATTCTGAGTATATAATATAATATAATTCATATTACTTACAAGTTCTGGAACTCCACTTCTGTCCACCTGCATACATACAGGAAAACTAACTTAAGTACAAGAGACAAATGAATCGTTCGCAGGCTAAGAATTGGTCACACACGGCTGACATATGGGCACCTCATCGCTTTAGAAAAATCACCTGTCTGTGAAAAGTATAGTGAATCATTAACCATTTAACATATTCTTACTAGTCCAGGAAATTAAGCATTTCACCTCGCAATTTTTTCGCGTGGATTGACTTGAAATTTTAATAGAAGGTAGGTAATACCCTAAGGATCAAAATCTATATCGAACCAAAGTGCGCCAAAGCCTTGGGGGTGGTTGCCACCCCATCTCGGGGGTGAATTTTTTTTACGTTTTAACCACAGGTTTCGATTAAAAAAGTGATTCTAAACAAAAAATGTTTGATACATTTTTTTTGTAAAACTGATATTTTTCAAGTTATTCGCGATTGAATCGATTTTTAATCGATTTTTCGCCAATAACTCAAAAATGGTGCATTTTATCAAAAAAATGGTAAAAAACAAATTTGTAGCTTTTAAACAGACAAATACAATTAATTTTTTAAAATGTTTTTGAGATATAATAGGAACCGAAATACGGCCTATCAATGTTCAGCGGTTTTCTTCAAATGCCAAATTTGAAAGATTCAAAGTCAAATATAGGGAAAATGATACATTTTTGGAAGAAAACTCATAGAACCTTTTTTAAAGAGCATAAATAGACCTATCATAAAAAAAAGACTCTAGCTCAAAAATTGAGTGAGTTATGATGAAAATAAGGTCAATACCTCATATTTTACGAAAAAATCGATGAAAACATTTCCCCTAACTATCCCCTAACTATCCCCATAATTAAAATCGATCTTCACCCTTCTGCAATTCTCTTTGTACATGTATTGTTACTACGTCCAAGAAGTTTGACCCATTTAAAATGTTTAGTTTTAGAAAGAGTACAGCTTAAAACGAGAAACGATTTACAATTTCATATTTTTTACAGTTTTTTTTTTAAATATCCCCGAAAATACTGAATATATGACAAAAATAAAAATGTACTATATTGTAGCTTTTTTAATGACTAAAATTTTCCTTTATTTAGATTTGCTGTATAATGATTATTTGGCGAGATATAGCCGTTTAAAGCATCGATTTACGATCAAGCACCATCTTTTTCGAGCCCTTTAAACTCACCCCATTTAAAAACCAAGGGTTCCAAAAAGATTTAATTCACAGATCCTTGTGTGCTTTTACTGGCTGTGATACTGTATCTGCTTTTTACACTAAAGGTAAAAAAAAATTTTTTGATATTCTTCAAAAAAGACCGGACATGAAGGAACATGCCGAAATTTTTTACAGTAGTACTGCTAAGCTTGAAGATATTTTAGATGCTGGCAGATACTGTGCAATAATGTTGTACGGAACTGTTAAAGACACGTAGCTTACCAAGTTAAAAAAAATAAAAGATTTAGAAGCTTTTCTCGAGCAGATGCGGTACGAAAAGTTCATCAAAGCTACAACGAAAAACTGTGCGGTTAAGCTATCATCCCTTCTGCCCACTGTTGATGCCTTAAATGAGCATTCAAAAAGATGCTATTACCAAATTCAACAGTGGCTTGGCAATGAAAATATCAGAGCAACAGATTGGGGATGGTATTCCAAAGATGGTTTGTTATTACCCGTACGCATGAACAAACAACCTGCACCCGATGAACTTTTGAAATTTTTTTTTGCCAATGCAAAAAAGGATGCGGCGTTTCATGTGGGTGCAGAAAAGTTGGTTTATACTGTAGCTCCGTTTATACTTACCGCCAATAATTGAAGAAGATGAGGATGACATAGATCACGATGAAGATGTAATTGATGACGAATAAAATTAATATTATAATTGTTTTACCTATAAATGTAAATATTTTGAACTATTTATGTAATTGTATAAGAATATAATGGTGCCTTTTTATGTTGATAATTTTTTTTGTATTTAATTCTACTTTTTTCAATTTATATCTATTAAATTAGTTTATAAAAACTGCAATGTTGTAAAGGGTGATTTTCAAAAGTTGAAAAGTTGCAAAATTTTGGCAAAAAATTGTTTTCACCTATAGCACTCATAACAGTTGATTTTTAAGGGTTGAAAATTTATGAAATTGTATTTTAAAGTATAAAAAAATCACTATTTAACTAATCCAAACCAAATTTCACTCATCTTAAGATTTGTAATGTTATTTTACAATTTTTGAAAATTAGGGTTAGTTTTTACCCCTAAGAACAATCAGGGTTCATCGGCATGACATAAACTATAAAGCAGAGGGTGAGTTGAGCTTAAATCAAATTTTATCCAAATCGATCCAAGGCGAAATCATTTTTTAGAATAAGTAATTTTTTACATTAATCTCTAACAAGGGTTGCTTTTTAAGGGTTGAAATATGATGGAACTCTATTCAAAAGTATAAAATAATCATTATTTAAGTAATTCAAACCAAATCTTACCCATATTCAGGTTTAATATGTTATTTTATAATTTTTGATAATTAGGGGTAGTTTTCACCCCTAAAACCCCTCAGCGCACTTCGGTCCTATATAGATTTTGATCCTTGGTCTATCACCTATCTTCTGTTAAAATTTCAACTCAATCCATGTAGGACGAAAAAATTGCGAGGTTTTAACTTGTTCGAGCTTCATTTCCTGAACTATACATAGCGTATAAAGTAGAGCAAGAACAAAACAATACTCTATACAAGGTCTTACAAATATGGTTCTCAGCCAATTAGAACTTCTTCAGAATGCACCAGATTCTCGTCGAGGAAAAAATTTTTATCACAAAATTTACTTTTTCTTTTCTTCTATTTATTGTAAATTTACTATACCTATCTTAAAAAGTATAGTAAAAAATTAGTCCAGTGTCAATAACCTTGTAGTTGAGAAACAATGAACTAAATTATTTTTTGTATATATTATCAATGTTAAAACGACATAAAAGATAAAGAAACTTTTGTTTTAGTAAAGCGTATATAATTACGTTTTATAAAACTAAAAATTATTGTTACAAATCAGAAAAGTTTTAATTGTAGCCTTTGAAAATAAGTTTTTTATGCTGTGGAGTGGTTCATCACATGGGGAAAAGTGGCCGCTTGACAAAAGCATAAGAAATTTTGTGATTCGCTCTTGGTATCTCGTTTCAGATCTGTCGAGAAGAAACGAGTATACTCTCGAGGCTTCTTTTTCAGAGTTTTAATTATTTTGCACAAATGGTGACAGTTCTTTAAAAGGATACCAAACAAAGCATTCTTGCAGTAGACGCGGCAATTTGCGAATCCTTATTAAAACTCTAGTTCGTAGCTCTCGCGTATATATCGCACACAATTGTTTCTTTCACAAAATATATATTTTACTTAGTCATCTTAAAGTATTGTTTTCAACAAGAAACTTTGGCATTATTTCAGTGCGTATCTTTGAAAACTGATGGAATATAAATAAATTAAGGAATATTTTAATTTAACTGGGAGACGTAAATTTTATTTAGGCGATAAGCTATTAATTATGTCAAAAAATGGGTAAAAGGAACTACAACATTAAAGGGGTTTCAATATTTTTATTGTCGATGGATTCTTTAATATGAAAAAAAAAATGTAGAGTGCTACCATTTCAATGGGTGAGTTTTTGACAAACAAATTTATTAGTTCATTTTTAAGTTTTTTATTTTTAATTGACTTTTAGTAGCTTAGAGCTTCTGTACCAGTCGCTCTGATGAGTCCTGTTAAGATAAAATACGTATATCTATCTATCTAATTAGCCTTCTTCGGTCCATCTTTGGACATAGGCCTCCCCAATCCTTTTCCATTCTTCTCTGTTTGTCGCTATAGTCATATACCTAGAGCCCACGTACTTCTTGATATTATCTGCTTATCTCATTTGGGGCCTTCCTCTGCTTCGTTTATATTCCCACAGTCTCCAACTTATAAGAATTTTATTCCATCGGTCTTCTTTTTGTCTTATATTGCGTCCGGCAAATCTCCATTTCAATTTTGCAGCTTCTTGTCTAACATCATTCACTTTTGTTTTCTCTCTTATCCACTTGTTTCTCTTTTTATCCATTAGTCTTATGTGCAACATTTGTCTTTCCATTGCTCCTTGGGTTTTTATGATTTTGTCCATGTTTGCTTTTGTAAATGTCCACGTTTGGGAACCATAAGTGAGAACAGGGAGTACGCATTGATTATATACTTTGGTCTTAATAATCCTGAACTTGTTCTATTTCATCTTGTCCGATCCTCATTGTCATGTCTTCATCTGTATTTGTTATGATTTTGGTCTTGCTGTAATTCATATTAAGGGCTATCTTTCCAGCTTCTACGTCCAGTTCTTTCATCATTTCAAATAATACTTCTTTTTATCGGTTATCAATGCGATGTCATCAGCGTACCTTAGATGGTTCAAGCGTTCTAATCTTTTAAAAATATCTTCCTGTCTAATTTTTGGGTAAGTTGTTCTTTTAATAAGTCTTTGTATATCCCTTTATATTGCCGTAGTTTGTTTCTATCTACTAGATCCCAGTTTCTAATTATTTTTCTTTTCATTTCATAGTTATTGTGCTGCTACCTGTTGTAAATCTGTTAAGAACTGTTACATCTTTAATGATATATCGTTTCGTGGACAGTATGTAGTCGATCTCATTTTTTCAGGATCTATTAGGGCTGATCCATGTCCACTTTCGTTGGGGCTTCTTTTTGTAAAAGGAGTTCATTGGGTATAGATGCTTTTCTTCTAGGTAGCTCATCAAAGTAGCACCTTTATCATTTCTCTGACCATACCCAAAATCTCCTATTTTAGTTTCTTTTTTGTTTACTTTTCTACCCAGTTTGGCATTAAAATCTCCAATTACTAGTGTAAGACAATTTTTATGTTCTTCCATAGCCTTTGATATATCTTCGTAAAATAGTTCGATATGGGGGCATATACCTGGATAATTTTAATTGATGTTTTTCTTATTTTATGTATGACATAGGCTACATGATCTGATATTCCTTTGATAATTTGGACATGCTTACTTATAGCTTTATTTATTATAAATCCTACTCCAAATTTACTATTCTTTTTATTTCCTTTATAATAAAGTAGATTACCGGATTTTAGCTGTATTCGGTTTTCTTCTTTTCACCGAGTTTCTGATAGGCCTATAATATCCCATTTTATGTTTGTTAATTCTTCTTCCAGTTCATGTACTTTTTCATCCGTAGACATTGATCTAATACTGTATGTCTCTATTGACAGGTTGACATATTTTTTGATTTATGTTGTGTTTGTCTTAGTGGGTTTTTGTTTTTATCTATCAAAAGCGAATTATTGCCTCCCACAGATACCGCAAGGCAGACCTTTGAGGTATGGGATTCAGAAATTTTCTTACCCACTCGGGGAGCATTTCCTTTTGTTTTATTTGTTTTATTATTCGCCATGATAAAAGTGGGGAGGGGAATGGCAGTTAAAACACCACACTTGCCAGGCGGGTTGGTGAGTTAGTTATCAGCCACCCATTCTGGGTCACACGCTGTTTGTAGCCATCCACTCTGGATCAGACGCTACATTTAATTTTATACTAACCCTAAAATTGGGGGTGCCACTTCCGCCATACACACCGTGCCAAAGATGTTCTTCTTCGCCGTGGATACCGTTGTGGTCTTTATCCGTGACCCTGGATAAGGGACCCTAAGCAGTTTCCCGAGTCAGGAAACTCCTGGAATCTGCGGAGGGCAGGGACTGATTCACTTTCCCTGGTAGGACTGTCCAAAAGAGTTCCTACCCTTTGTAGGGTAGGTAGGGAAATACGTATAAGCGAAATCAAATCTTAACTGTCTTTTTTTTTATTTCGGTTTTGTTTTTATAAGTATTAGAAATCAATTCACCAAGGATTTTTGCTTAAATAAAAGGTTATGTTGTGAAATGTAACTTTTAAATTATTCATTTCTCTCTTACACCTTAAGCATCGTCTGTTTTGCCTTGCAATTTATAGAAGGCACAGATTAAAACAAAAATCTGAATTTTGGTTTCGTCAGTACAAATCGTTGCATTACTACTTACACAATATTGATTAATTTTAAAAATTCTAACAAATAATTTGCCAATCCTTGTCCGGTAGTATCAGTAACCGGTAAAAAACCTAGAAAATGCTCTCTAACTTAAGCGAGGTTTGTTGAGGAATTGAGATAAATAAACCTAACAACAATAGTAACTTGTTACTTGTGTGAGATACCAGGTGTGAAATCTAAAATTATAGAATAATATTTAGATTTTTTTAAAGATACACAATCAACAATTATTGTGTATTTAATTTTTTCACCAATGATTATACCTTCATTAATCAATTCATTTTAAATATTATGTCCAAGGTAATGAGGGATACGAGGCTGAACACTTTGAATTCGTACAATGTGTTCTGATTACGCATTATCAAAATTTGAAATACATTCTATTAATTTAAAAAAGTTACCGTTATCCTCTTAATGGTAAACTTTGTCGTGCTAAAAATGTTATATTATTTCGATAATTTTTTTTAAAATTGCCGTCCTCTTTTTTTTTTCTCTCGTTTAACTGCTACTTGATTGACAGAGTCTACTTTATGACTTTCTAGTAAGTCTTCTTTAGATTAAAATAATATTTTATAGAATTAAGTGAGCAGAACTTAGATTAAGTGACCAGAACTTTTCTACTGTCTTTCTAAATTTTTCGATAAAAATGTCTCCAGTCTTTAAAACCGATGTGCGTATTAAAAGCAGTAATATTTGCATTGGAAAGATTGCAGTAAAAACAAAATACAGAATCACTAGATACAGAATATACAAGCCAATCTCGTTTAACAATTTCGTTATTTTTTAACCTTTTTGTATAATAGGTATCTGTAAATGACCTGTTACTGCTATCTATAGGAGACTTAGAGCTTTTAGTTTGCACTGGTCTATGTTCTGTTAGAATTTATCTGGTATTACTTCAGGCCAGAGAGCAGGATTATCAGAAGCATATACAGGAAGAGTGATTCGGAAGAAATTTCAAGCGAGTTTGATTCTAGTAAAGGCGTCGTAAAATCGATGTCGGCGGCGGTTTCGCTCATTTAGAAAATACCCTCTATGTGTAGGGCAGGAGTTTTTTCCAAATGCTTAGCTGATGTTGACGCAGAACCTGAAAAAATAACCGTTTAAATTTAATAAAAATATCTTATCCAATGTAGCACTGTCGTGTATTTTTATATTCTTACCAGATTGAAAAAAACATCTTAATAGGCGTAGTCACCTTTTTCACTTTTTCATCTTTCTCTAGTTTTAGTTTTCTATATTGAGTACCCAACATCAATTATCTACAAACTCGGACATCTACAACAAAGCATGAAAATAAATAAATTATTACTGCATAATTATTATTTTTCTGATTTATATAATTATCTACTGGATATTTAACAATTATAAATGTTAATTTATATTTGTTATTTGTTATATTTTAATTTAAAATATAAATTTAATATTCATTTATTGAAATATACATACACAATTATTGTAAAGTTTATATATTTTAAATTGAAAATTAAAAGATTAGTCACTACTAGCGGACCAACTCGACATCGAGTTTTTTAAATGAAATTTTTATTTTGCTAGAAAAATATACAATATATACAATGACCGGAAGTAAAAATATTTTTATCAATAACTCAAAAACTATAAATGATAATTTCGTGAACTTACATTTTTGAACTCTACGTTGAATTCTCTATTGATTTGACTAATAAAAACGAAACCGGAAGTCGACCTCAAAACCGGAATGCAATTTTTAGTTCATCAAATGTCGACATGGATATCATTTAGCAGTTAATTTTGCATGCTGATCACGAATCCGGTGGCAGATTTGCTCTATCTTGACGTTTTATGCGCGTTTCGGGTCACTTCTGGTATTGGATCGCAACCGGAAGTACATATTTAGATTCATCTCGACGAGACCTTTCGATCCATATATACATTGTGGGGTCTAAAACTTAGAGTAAATTTTAACTTCCGGTCATCTCAAAACCGGAAGTGAATTTTTGTACCAAAAGTATATCTTGACAATCTCATACGTAATACTAATAATATTCCGAAAAAATATTTTAATTATCTAATATGGTTTTTGAGTAAAGTGGTGGACAAGAAAAGGGCTTAGCGTTTTAGTATATAAGATTTTTACTTCTCACTATTCTTTTATAGAAGTACACAAGTCACAACGGGTGTTGCAAACGTAATGAAGAAAATTACAGTATAATTAACGTCAATCTACACACGGTGTAAACAAACTCACACTGGAAAGACGAAACACGCCCTTTAAAAAAATACAGACTATTTATAGTAATGCAGCGCTTTTGCATACATAGCTTCGCAAACAGTAATTATTGTACTTTTGTCAGCAGAATCGGAACTTCGCTTCTAATCTAAATAGGCGTCATATTTCATTTGTATATCGTATGTGTACTAAATATTAATGTCTTTGTAAAAAATACCGAAAGTGCACTTCTATGTTTATAGTTTTTTTTAAGGACACAAGAAGTGCAAGTTTGCGCCTAGCAAGTGTTCGACTTGTACCTGCTCGGGCGCCTGGCACCCCATTGTTGTTGTTTTTCCCATATATTGTTGCATATGGGAAACTTTCCGTTGCATAAATATGTCCCCGTAAGGGGATCATCACTCTTTTTACCGTTGCCCCCGTATATCTTGTGGGCGTCGCATTACTATCGTCTCGTATATTACTTCATGTTTGATGTGTTGTATATATCTGTCATTAGGTGGATAAGGCAAGGGTCTGTTTAGTAGAGTCTATATTTATAGGCAAAATATTATGGTAGCTCGAGTTTACGTAAAATAAATAAATTCTATAGTCAAACATGGGGCTATTTTTCGACTATAAGTATGTGGGTTTTCCCCACATTGCATTGACAGCGTATTTTTTTTTCTGCTTTACGTTTTCAAGTTCATGACACTGATTTTCTATTTAGTAATTGTCCGTTGGGATATAAACGGCAAGTTTGAAAATATTTTCGTTTAGTTTTCATCGGTTTTTGGCGTCATTAATTAAAAGTGTTTATAGTTATTATTAACAATTAATTTTTTCTTATTGTTTGATGTTATGTTGGAAATAATAACGTTATATATTTTTTTAAATATTAAAAATTCAAAAATAATAAAAAAAAACTTCCTAACTTTTACCAACATGAAAGGTTTTAAAGAAATAGCACACATTTTGAATCTGATTTTTGAGTAAATTGACTTATTTCTGCATAAGATTGTCGTATATTTCCATTAAATGGCATACATATTATAGTTAGAAATTCTTAGTTATTTTTTGTTGTTGTATTTATTCTTTTTACCAGTAGTTTTACATATATCCTGCAATTTAATGATTCTTTCTTATAGTTTTATTTTAAACTTAAGACAGTCATATTAACCCTTTCAGTCATGCTGGGTATAATTGTACCCATTAATTTGAATGCATATATAATTCTACAGGAATCTGCAACTTAGGCAAGTTTATCGAAATCTATATTCTATAGGTACTATACTTCTGCATTTTGTACCTAGATGGCGCATGGAGGGTTTTGTGCTATAGGAAAATTAATGTCAAAAATAATAGTTCATAAGAGGTAAGTCTACTTGTTTCTTCAAATATTAGTTTGAATAAAGTCAATCGCCGTTTATATTTCAGTGCAATGTTGAAAGTAGTGTTACTTCTTACTAATTGTGAATATATTTTATTGAAATTAGATTTTTTTCAAATATAGAAGTGCGCTTCAAATTCGATGGGCACAATTGTAGCCAAAATGACTCAGTGTTATTTTTTGTTTCAGAGTAAAATGCCTCCAAAAAAGTATTTAACTGAGAAAGAACTCCTGGAAGAGCTGGAAAAACTGTCGGACATAGAAGGATTTGTTAGTGATAACGACAGTGACTGCGAAGAAAAAATACAAGTAAGACAGAGAGTTGGACATATGATAGATGATGTCTCAGAAAATCAAAACGAATTGGAGGACGAGGAAGAGGATAATGAGGTAGAAAAGGAGGATGATGATGAACAGGGCGAAAACGATGGTAACTATGATAACTTCATTACTCTGAAAAAAAAAATGTAAAATGGTTACAGAATGTTCAATATCTAACACGACAATTACCTAATAAAATAACACAGATTTCTAATGAAAACTGTTCTGAGGAATATCCAGTTACATATTTTATGAGATATTTTCCCGAAAGTATATTCGAAAATTTCGTTCAATATACGAATATGTATGCTTTGCAAACTGAAAATGAGAAATTTGTACCGTGTAATCTACAAGAAACAAAATCATTTTTTGGCCTTAGTATTCTAACAGGCTGTCTAAAATTTCCAAGACTGCGAATGTATTGGGACAGATCTTTAAAAATTGATATGTTTTCGGACACAATGACATTGAATCGTTATTTCAAACTTCGCACGCACATACATTGTGTTGACAATCTGGAAACCAGACAGAGCGACGACAAACTGTGGAAAGTTCGACCAGTTTTTGAATCAGTCCTAAAGAGATGTAGAGAACTGCATATAGAAACAAATATTTGCATAGACGAACAAATCATGCCTTTCAAAGGGAGATTGTCTATAAAACAATACATTAAAAATAAGCCTAATCCATGGGGAGTAAGACTGTATTTATTAGGTGGTGAAAGTGGACTAATTTACAATTTTCTAATCTATCAAGGTAGTACCACAGAAATAGAACCTTCCAATTTGAAATATGGACAAGGTGCAGCTATCGTATTGCAATTACCAAAAAGACTTGAACCTAATAAGCATGCATTGTACTGTGACAATTATTTTACGAGCTATAACCTTTTACAAATTCTCAACCAAAAATCAATACTTGTTGCTGGTACTGCGAGTATCAATAGATTTTCTAAACCACCTTTAACTGATGTATAAGATTTTTCAAAAAACCAGAGAGGATCAACGGAACAAATTATCTCTTCTGATGGAATTGTAGTAACCAGATGGTTAGATAACAAGTCAATGATAATGGTATCCAACTTCGTTGGGGTTGGTACAGAAGATGTTGTAAAACGTTGGAATAAACAAACAAAATGTTTCATTGACGTAAGTCGACCCGAAGTTATACAAAAGTATAATAAGTCCATGGGTGGCATAGATAAAACAGATGCTCTTACTGCGTTTTACAGAGTAAAAAACCGTTGCAGAAAGTGGACTGTTCGACTAATCTTCCATGCAGTTAACATGGCCCTAACAAATTCATGGTTAGAATATAAAAAAGATATGCATACTTTAGGAATTCCAAAAAAAAATATCATGGACCTTCTACACTTTAGGATGAAAGTTGGTGAAGCCCTCATAAAAGTCAACTCTTTCAATAACCGAAAACGGGGAAGACCTTCAAGCGGTACATCTAGTCCAGTAGTAGCTGAAAAACGCCAAAACATTGAAATTAGACCTCTTACTGAGGTGCGATTAGATATCATTTTACATTTTTCAGAGCACCCTCAGCTACCTTTACCTTTAAGATGTAAAAACCCTGGTTGTATAGGAAAATCAAGATGGAAATGTCAGAAGTGCAATGTCCATTTGTGCCTTCAAAAGGAAAGAAATTGCTTTTTATGTTTCATATGCGCTAGTTTTTTAGATTTGTTAAGTACTTTTGGGTACAAATGAACCCATTTTTATTAATGTCCAAAAAGTGTTTTAAGTACATTTTAACCAAAAAATATTTTTTCGTTCGTTGAAAATAAAAGAGGTACTGAAAGGGTTAAAAGCTTATAAAACAGGTTATTAGATTTCTAATATTTTCACTATAAATTTTGATAACTTTGAAATTTATCCTCATTTATCATTTCATCAACTTTTTCCACCCATGACATTTATAACAAGAGTAGGTATTGGTATTAAAACCCAATTTACTTTAATATGGATATGTCGCCAATGCCCAACGACTGATGGTTTACAAATTGACTCGTTCGGCTTTGAGCGGGATCAAAGAGACTATAATATATTAGGTCGAAAACTTAATTGGAAAGGGGTTCATTAACAGCAGCGGCATTTCGTTGTAAAATTGCAACATAGGAATTTAATACACACGGATCCACAAAATACAGTTTACTCAGATAAATACACTTAGCTGTTTTAAACTATGCGGAAGTTGAAACTAAAGATTTGTGGCCTCAAATAGATTTAATACAAGATTTTTGATTATTTAACTTAGCCCCGTAATTTGACCTACCTTTGAAACTAATTCGGAATTTTAAATAAAAGCGCAGTAGACACTTTTTTTATTACTCCGACGAGTAGGTTTTTTGTCATTCAATATCCATTATAAGAATATCGACAATATTTGAATTAACGTAGCGTATTTACTCCAGTTAAGTTTGTGATGTTTTCATCATACACTTCGTAATCCAATCTTTTTTAGCATCTTCGACTTATTTTTAAATATTTGCATTTGCTCAGATTTTATTACACCACTACACCATAGAGTTTCATAGAGTTTTAGTCTTCTTCTTCTTCTTCTTCTTAGCCCTCTGTCGTCCATGTTTGGACATAGGCCTCTCCCAACTCCTTCCATCGCTCTCTATCCTGAGGAACATATTTCCAATTTGTTCCGGCTATTCTTTTAATGTCATCAACCCATCTCATCTGTGGTCTTTCTTTTGGTCGTTTACTTTCGTAAGGTCTCCAATGTTATATTGTAGTATTCCAACGTTGGTCTTTTTGTCTAGCAGTGTGGCCGGCGAATCTCCATTTAAGTTTGGCAATTTTTGTTGCTATGTCCTCGACTTTTGTTTTGGATCTTACCCAGTCCTTCCTCTTTTATCTGACAGTCGTATACCTAGCATTGCTCTTTCCATTGTTCTTTCTGTTGTGGCTAGTTTATTCATATTTGCCTTGGTTAGGGTCCAGGTTTGACATCCATATGTCATAATAGGCAGGATGCATTGGTTGAACACTTTGCTCCTCAAGTATTGGGGTATTTTGCGGTTCTTAAGTATCCAACTAAGTTTTCCAAATCCTGCCCATGACTACGTCATGGGCAGGATTTGGATAGAATGGGATTTGTCATGATAGAATTTCATCTACGTCACGCTTACGGCTTGTCTGTTGAGTAATATCTAGTGATATAGCGCTGTTATTTTCTGGAGGTGTAATGGTATTGGTAACTGGGGATGCTTTTGGTTCGACATGTTCAGGATTTGTACTGTTTGTTAAGGAAGTAGATTGCTGATTAGGAAGTTTTTTTATGGTGTCCAATTGTGAAGGAGTATTTAACGATGTTGAAATAGTTTGAGGTGTGGGTGGATGTTGAGAGTTTGTGGGATTTTTACAATTATTAGCATTATGTCCTTGCTGTTTGCAGTTAAAGCATAACTGATTATCTTGCGATAAGAAAATTCGATAGGATTTGTTATCGTAATTAATCAAAAAAGATTCTGGTAAAGGATTTATAACAGGGTTGATAAAAATTTGTCTTCTAAAACTGTAAATATGATTGAATTCCGGTAAGGTAGAGCTAATACGAAGAAAGGTCATTGATGACATTGGCTTGAGACCTAGGTTTTCTAATTCGTGAATGAGAATATCATGGGGAATTGAGGGGCATACATTCGATAGAACTAACCTATCTGCTGGAGTAATATATTTTCTAGCTTGAACTGGTTCATCATTTATTAGTATTATACCATCACATACCTGCATAAAGTTATCCACAATTTCTTTGCTCGCTAGATACATGCATACTCGATTATTGGACAGCCTTGAAGAAAATAAGATGTTTTTGGGCTGTATAAGTGCTCCTAGTGGTATGAGGTAGTCCTGTAGGCGTAATCCATCCTTTGAAGAGAAAACAATCGCTTGTTCAGGACTAGGATATGTATGTTGGCTTAGAACTTTTGAGTAGGATTTAACTGTGTTAGTATGTTGTGGTACAGAGTTAATTACGTTGGAACTTCCATCTGATGTTACGGACATGATGAATCCTCTATATGCGATTTTAACAGGAATTTATTTTATATATAGATTAAATCAAATAAAGTCCGACTCTGTTTATTTTAAAACTAGTTGATCGGCTGGTAATTACCAAATTAGCTGAATAACGATAAGAGTACAACTAGTTTTTTGGTTAATTTGTAACTACATATTATTGATGAGAATATGTTATTGATGCTTAAAAGTGATATTTCTAATCAAACTATGATTAACTGGAAAGAAGTACTTATGGCACTTAACAAATCACTGTAAACTTCTTTGATATATCACTTTTAATCTCACAAAATTTTAGTGCAGTCTGTTTAGTGGTTTTAGCTTGGACAAACACCGTGACACGATATTGTTATATATTATAGAGATGTACAAATTTATGTTTAAATAAAACAATAATTAAGTCAAAACCTTGCCCTAAAACAGTCTCAAGTAATCGCTAAAATAAATATATACATTTTTTAATATTTACCACAAAAATTACTTGGCATTCCGTTACAATATATCGCTTCAACGAATGCAGACACGTGACGCTATTGTTCTGCTTTACTACGCCTCTGCTTCTTTTGTTTTACCACATCGACCTGTCGCTTTATTCTCATGAGACAAACGAAGTCCCAAAAAGGGTCCTTCTCTGCTCTCTGGAGGGCTAGTTGACAGCCATCGTGTTAATATGTACACTACGGAGCATCAGCCTGCTTTTCCAATACACTGATGGCTTTATTTTTGTCGGGAGTGATGATAAAATAAAAGTATCCATTTATTTTATTATGAATTATCAAATAAAATATTAAAATATTCTTAAACACATTTCCCATAGCGTTGAGGCTATAAAAATTATATTATTGATTTTGAAAAAGTACTATAATGGTCACTAAAACTGACTTCTCGGTAATTATATGACCGTTGTGAGAAATCGATAGAGAATAAATCAAAAACACTGTATGAATTTTCTGTAAGAAAGTTTCATTTTTCTCGCGAAATCAGTAGTATTATCCAACATTTTATCAAAAATCTACTCTGATACTCCTTACTAGTTAAGAATGTAATCACCAATATTAACTTTTTTATTTGAAAAAATGTGTAGGAAAGCAAATTAACTTAAAATTCTAAAAGTGTACTCAATTTCGCCACGTGAAAAATTTTCGTTAAATCTGCTGCAATCGGAATGTTAAATAGATATCCTCAAATCCCCTTTAATCAACTTTCAAACAAATGAGGCCCATGGGATGAAAACTTTAAAAGATTTTGGTATATAAACCATCACCAATTTTTTCACATTTTCATTATAGATGGCGGATACTATCGCATGAAGACAAATTAGATATCTGTTCTATTCGTAGTAACTTCGATATCGATTAGATTATTAATAATAACGATACTAAAATATTTATAGCAACTTAGCATTAATAAACCTCTTCGTTTCGAGAAGACAAAAAGTACCCACATGAAAAGATTAATGACTTACAATTATTATAATATGTCTTTCTCTCTCTCTCTCTCTCTCTCTCTCTCTCTCTCTCTATATATATATATATATATATATATATATATATATTTTGCGAAAATAATACCAATTAAAAAAAAATTTTACCGAAATTCTTTCGTTTAGTTTTTTTTTTAATTGTTAATATGAAATTTTTGTATGATGTATGAAATTATTTTTGTGGCTTAATTATATATTTTATATTGATTACTATTGAACTAATTGTTTGATAATCGAAAACTGCTAAATTCACAACTAAATATTGGAACATTTTTTGCTTTTCCTCACGTTTCTCAAATTGTATCAGTCTGACGGAAAGAACGCTTTAAAATCAAACATACGAGTAGGTAGCGCGTTGTCAACAATAATTGTCATGCGTCATGTGAGACTGTCTTAACCAAATATTCTTTGGTATAACTGACAACTGTCAGTTTTATTACGAGAAAAATATAATATTGGCACGTGAAAAACCTACTGATCCAATAGTAGAAAATTATTATTCATCAATACCATAAAGGGAAAACAATGTGTTTAATATAATTAAGAAGTATGGTAAAACTACCAGTATTGATGTTCGCGGCAAAAGCTCAGGTCGTCCAAAAGCTTTTTCTCAAAGGAGTGTAAGGCATTTAATTAGAGTCTGGCACTTTGTCACTCGACACTGAGGAGTAGGCAGATTGAGACCCCGAACTCGAACCGAACCGTATCACTCTTGATAATGGCTCCAAAATGGGTGCCGAAACGATATATATATATATATATATATATATATATATATATATATATATATATATATATATATATATATATATGTTCCGAAAGATTTCCGCGGTTAGTACAATTAAACCTAGAGCTAAGATTCATACGATTACAAGAATTAATATTAAACTCAACAATCTTCCAGGTTGAACCTCGTCGATTATCATTGCGCCGAGCTTTCGACATTCTCTTTGATGTCTTCTTCAGGGCTTCCGACAGATCTCAGTCTCCCGTGCCCCCACACACTATTACTCTGATCACTATCCAATGCATTATAGTAATTTGTATTGTACTATAAGCTACAATACGAAAAGTAAAATGATACGCCTAGATATTTTCAAATTTTATTAACTTAGTGTAAGATGTCATTGAGAGGATCTCTTTGTTATAAAGATACGGTGATTGCCATTTGTTTTAAATAATCTACTACTGTTAAAAATACTATTTGGTCTTTTATTTTTATCCCATTGAATAATTTAATTGTGTGTTTATGCAATATTTCTATATTAGAATCTAATAATATGCCTTATCAATTCAGCAACGAAGAATATGCGGATATTGTATATGTGCTGCTTGAAGAGAGTATGAAACGCGGTTTCCCTAACGAAGAAATACCTGGTTATCAAACTTTTCGGAAGGTAAAGACACCAGACAAAAAGAGACAAAATTACTAGTCCAAATCAGATCAAATTGACCATTGGTTCTCAACCTGTGGCACAAAATTGTAATCTAAAATATTCAAAATTCATGACTGAAATTGTTACAACCTATATTAGTACATTAATTTTACTTATATTTGTTTAGCATTTAATTCTTTCTCCATAATTTATAAAAGTCCCCAAAAAATATTATTAAAAAATGTGAATAAACGCTGACTTTTTATTTAATATCTCCACCGTGGTATTCAAGTATTTGTATTCGACACTAATGGTTTCCAGGCAAATTTTCCGAGTTCTCTTAAACTACTCGACAGCGGTGGCGAGTTTTCCCAATCTTCTGCAGTCCTGAAGGGCCTTGTTGATCTATTTACTCGGAGACAAGCCGTTGGAATTTCCACCTACATTTTAGCTTGGTTGAACATGAGGTTATGCAAAAAGATTAATGAGTTAGTGAGTTGCATTGACTAACAAAGGGATTTTGAGTTTTTACCGCGCTGGAACTTAATTATTTTAGAAGGGTTGTTTCTGCGTTTGGTTGTTGACTATATTTTAATACCTTAAATTGGACGAATGAGTGCATAATTAGAGTATTTGACATATAATAGAAATTAAATATTTATATATATATATATATATATATATATATATATATATATATATATATAGGTATATATATATATATATATATATATAGGTATATATATATATATATATATATATATATATATATATATATATATATATATTATGTTATTAATTTTTTTACTTGAATAATTGAACAAATCAAAAACATAACTTAATTATTCTCAATGTGAAAAATCTCCTTATATTAACCTATGTTGTGTGGGTCCAAAGATTTCCTAGTTGTCCTTTATCGGGATAGAGAAAAAAAGATAATAATAAAAATAGTATGTTACAAAAAATTGGTATTCTTTATTTTATTTAAAGAAGAATAAAACAATTATCAAATTTTGTCGTTATCTTATCAATCAGCGTAAATGAATACAATACAATTTACACAAAAAGAATATTTTAAGTCTTCTTGAAGACAAAACCAATTTTAAGCCAATTTCAATGAATATCTTTAAAACTTTTTATCTTTCTGATTTTTCAATATTTACTTTATTGCAAAAATAAAACTTTAAAACATTTTACAAATGAAGTCTACTCTTAAAAGTTTTGCTTTAAAACTGGCTTTCCCTTTGGTTACAAATACATAATTCATTCCTATAACAAATATATGATATATACATACAGGGTGTAACAAAAAAAGCGGAACGGTCGAATATTTTGCTAATTAAACATCGGATCGAAAAACTGAAAAACAGGTGTTCACTATTATTTTTCAAAAATCTATGGAATTACACCAAACACGACCTCCCAGCCAGACTTCCTAGAGCACACATCTTTGAAATCTTAAAGGGGAACTTCTATTATTTATTGCAGATTCGGATTACTTATAAAAAAAATAAAACATTTTGTTCGAATTGTTGACAGATGACGTTATAATTGGAAAAAACGATTTATCGTGATACACTAGGAAAATTATGAAAACGATTTAATATCTCGAGAAATACACTTCCAAATAAAACACCAAAAATCAATTAAGCAGATAGACGTTTGAGATTTAATTTCAATGCAGGGCTCCTATCGTCCGCTTATACGTATTTCGACAGTGTTATGTCTCTTCTTCCTATTTAGTGAGTTACGCAGAAGATCTCAGAAGGTTCAAAATAAACAATTGTTTTTTTTTAAATAATAATTTTTCAAAAATCTACTGACTGGTACCAAACACGACCCGCACCACAACACCCTTGTGTGGGGCGGGAAGAACTTTAAAATCTTAAATGAAAACCACATTTTTTGTTGCAGAATAAAATTCTACGTGGAAATGTAAACAAGTTTAAGCTGATTTTTTTTATTTCGCTATAGATGGCGCTTTAACAACAGAAAAACATATAGATTATCATATAGAAAAATCAAAATTTGCAATAATAAACAGGGGTCGTCCCTGTTTAACATTACAAACTATCACCCCGCCTCAGGATGAAGGGTTTGGAGTCGTTTTTGATGCCATTCGATAGATTTTTGAAAAATATTCAACAGGTTTTGTCTGGACTTTTCAATTGAAATTGTATTTCTCGAGATATTAAACCTTTTCCATAATTTTATTAGGGTATCACGATAAATTAGTTGGGAAAAAGTGAGTTTTAATTTTTCATAATTCAATCATCACAAATTTGCTTTTGCTGTATTTGCTGTGTTTCAAAGTGCTGAGAGTGCAGTGCCTAGATGATCGAAAACTGTGAGTAGAAAATAAATAAAACTGACAATCTATTAACAGTTGACTATTAACTGACTTTTTGCGCCGTTCATGTGATAAGAATGTTAAATAAAACCTAACGAAAGAAAAAGATGTACAATTCGATTTATATTAACGAAAAATAAAAATTATATTAATATAAAGAATATTAGATTTGATTACAGTGAATTAAGTGGCCAGCGGCGGAGCATATAGGAAACCATTTACAGCACAAATAGATTATGAAACTACCGGTGAAGAGAATTGGAAAAAGAGAAGCAGAAATAGGAATGAAGAAGAAGAGGTAGTTGTATAAAGCAAGACTACCAGGAGATCACGAAATAGGAGCGGTACCCAAAATGAGAACATGTTGCAAATGATGCGTGAAATACTGTCAACGCACGATGATATGATGAGCGAAATAAAATATCTGCACTGAAAGCAAAGAGAGACTTTAGATTGCAACAAAGAGTTAAAGGAAAAGATAATATAGTTAGAGAAAGGACACAACGAAGCAAATGATAAAATAGAACAAATTGAGAGGGACAAAAAATATTTGATTTCACGTTTAGGACTTCTTACTGAGCCGCTCTGATGAGTCCTGAAAGGAGCAAATACTTATAAGCGAATTGTAGTGGCACTGTATGTGAAAGCAAAATCTTAACTGTCTTTTCTATATTTTTATTTACTCGTATGTCGAGTACTAGAAACCAGTTCATGAAAGTTTCTTGCTTAAATGAATCGATAAGATGTGGAATGCAATTTAAGATTCTCCATGTCGGTCCCTTTATCATCTGCTTGCTTTGCAAATTGTAGAAAGCACAGATTTAAGTAAGAATTTAAATTTTAGTTTCGAACAAGTAGATATCTTCGAATTTTTACTTTTTGCTTTATTCTTAGATGCCGCCGTTAGCTTCTATGTATATTAATTAAAATAAAAACAGTCATTTTAACTTGTGTAACTTTGTAGCAAATTTAGCAAGTCATTGGTGAAATGGATGTGAATTCCGCAAGTAGCAGGTGGGTTTCCTACACAAATTTCTTATCTAACTTTGGTATTTACAAAGCGCTCGACTCATGCAAATGCAAACCGAATGTTGGGATAAATTTGGATTTAGAAAAGCTATTAATAGTATGTATTTTACAAAAGTAGTGCATTAACAAACTATTTCATTAAGGACACAATTATTGAGTATGAACATATTCGTTTACTTACTTACAGTAATTAAAAAGACTAATTAAGCTACGAAAAAGTTTAATTGGGATAAAAAGGAATTAAACTCTAATTCTTTTCCTAAAAGGAATATAATGTATATTTGTAGTAGACAACCTTAATAAAAAACAGGGAGATTACTAAGTGACAACACTTTAGGATGTGTTAGTTGTTGCCCTGGAAACCTAAGAGTCTTCTTACATTATTGCCGCAAATTGGTCACATTGCTTCTGTAGTGATCCTTTTCCAAGTTAACATGCTCATCTTCTAACTTAGCTGTACCGTACTGAAGACGACCAATAGTCAGAAATACGTATATATGGTTGCCTTCCACCTTATTCAGATATTTTATGATATCTTTTTATCTTTGTTGCGAACTATGCCGATACATTCTAACATTCTAACTTTATTATATACAGGGTGGTCCCTAAATAATTGTTCAAAAAGAAACAGTAGATTCTACACTTGTGTGCAAAATTTAAATTTTATTTTTCGCTATAACTTTCATGTTTGTAAACATTTATATATAAAAATTTACAACTGGATACTTTTAAATATGAGAAATTATAATTTGATGCACACTTTGAGGTAACTGATAAAGGGAGCCACTTATGCCACATATGTGGTATACATTTGCACTTAACTTTTTTGCTCTTTAAGTTACCTGTATTTGGGATATAAAATATTAAATATACATTATTTTAACAAAAAAAAAAGGAATACCAGTTAATAACTTCAAAACTCAACAGTTTTCGAGATAATCGCATTTTACAAATCAGCTGCATAATTCTGATTTAAGGCAATTACTCCGGGCAACGAAGAAAAAATAGACAAAATCATTAATACTTTTGAATTTTGGTATAAAATACCTTAACTAAAGTTAATAGTTAACGAAATATTAAATAAACTAAATATATCAGCAGGATAATTAATAATAGGATTTGACAAAATAACAGAATAATTTTACGTCAATAAGATTTTACATCAAACATTATACGTTTTATGTTAAGTTAAAGTCATAATCAAAACATTTTGTTTACAAACCAAATTAAGAAATAGTTAAACTAAACATATCTTTTTGTCAAAGTAAGTGTGCGATATGCCCACCTTCATTTGTCAATATATTCCATAAAAGATCGTGTCATATTAAATATCATCATTGGTTCTAAATAAATTGCTGCAGTATTTATTGCTACACCAAAATCAAGCAGATTAAATTCTGAGCTATAATGGCTATAAAGGCTATAATGTATAATGGATGAATATATTCTTTTGGATACATATCCAAATCTTATGGTATATTATGGAACTACATTTATTTGTCGCAGAGATTAAATAATGTATTAAACTGTGATGTATCTCGTTCATTGGTTACTTATATACACACGGAATAACCTATCGATGACATTACTTATTTATATGATTACGTTACAGCTTACGAGTAACTATAATTACATCTCGAACAAATGGACTTATGATTTACTAACGAACTAATATTATGCTGAACTAAATTGCCTGTGTGTTTACTATCTTAATAACAATATCGGTTATTAGGACAACGATGATGTTTTTGTAAAAATGCTGAGTTTTTAAGGTTAGATTTGTAGCAAAAGTATTATGAACCAAGACACATATGTGTTATTCAATACCTGTGCTCTAGTTTCTATTTGTCCTAATAAAATTGAGTAAACAATTTACGTAATGAATAATAAGTATTCTTTTCGGATTTTTGATAAATTATACAATTATATCAATATTTCACCACATGGCCAAGAAATATGACTACCACGACCAATCCAACGATCAGAAAATTTGTATTTAAGTATATTCTAACAGAATTCTCTCTAGAATGTGGTGGTGTACCATCTTGCATAAACCACATATTTTGGGTTTTTAGCATTTTACAATAGAGAAAAAGTAATACAACGCCATTATAGAAACTTAAGAAGCGATAGCAAAGGGAAATTATAAACATGATGACGGCCAAAGTTTAAATACGGACACAGCACCCAAAGAAGAAGATGAAGAATCTTTTCTGCAATAAGATATTTAGCACCCATAACAAAGCATTTTGTGATGTTACATTATTATCTTCGAGTTGTTTTAATAAGAATAAACTATGCATTATGCTGATCTACAGGTATTCAGTGCTTTACCGCACAAATATCAAACTAAGAATTATTGTGCAGCTGACTTATAAAATGCGATTATCTCGAAAATGGCTGAATTTTCAGGTTACTAACCAGTATACTTTTTCTTTGTAAAAATAATGTGTCTTAATATTTTTTAACACAAATAGAGCTAACTAAAAGACCAAAAAAGTTAAGCGCAAATTTATGCCACATATGTGGCATATGGGGCGCCCTCTATTAGTTACATTAAACTATGTATACAATTATAATTTATCCTAGTCAAAAGCATCCAACTGTAAATGTTTGTCCAAAAATATTTACAAACGTAAAAGTTTATAGCGAAAAATAAAATTTTAAATGTCCACTTTAACACCCTGTATCTTAAATCGTAATATTTTAAAGTGCAGAATCTATGGTTTCTGTTTGTACAATTACTTAAGGACCACCCTGTATATATATATATATATATATATATATATATATATATATATATATATATATATATATATATATATATATATCTGAATTTGGTTAAATAATGATAAAACTGATTATATTTTGATCCATATAAGCCTACATAAATGTCTGAGATCATAAAAATTAGCAAAAACAATATCTTGTGACTTTCAACAATTTAAAACTTTACCAGGGGCGGATGGGCAAGTAAAATTCTACCGGGAGAATAAACGACGGCGGCCCAAAATTTAAATATATATATATATATATATATATATATATATATATATATATATATATATATATATATATATATATATATATATAATATATACACATGGGAGTTTTTTTGATTTTTTTAAACTATAGAAACTTGAAACTTGGAATATAAAATACAAAGTTTGCTCTAGAAAATTCTATATTAAGATATTTAAGATATATAAATAACAAATTAATGTGTTATAAGCTATAGGTGAATGAAATATCGTTTTACATATATAGCTATCACTAAATGGTAACCTATTATTTATTATATTAATACATTAAAGCGTCCTTCATTAATTTGGTTGTTTGACCCAAACGATTAATAATTTCATCATTGTTGATATCGCTCAGTATATCATTTTCAATATTCATCAGCATGAACGACTCGAGTCTATTATCAGACAAGGAGTTTCTTAATCTATTTTTGATAAATTTTAAAGTTGAAAACGATCGTTCACATGCCACTTGCGAGATGGGCAATGAAAGTATATATTGATAAGCCAATACCAGCGTGGAATAAGCCCCCTTAAACAAATTATATTTTAAAATTGAACCGTAGCAACAAATGACACAGTTCTGACATTTGTTAGATTCGATGCACACCCTTGATTTTGTACTCTGTTTTGTTATACAGTCATCTTCGTCTACATCTGACTGTGCAGAAGAAGAGTCGTCTAACCCCACATCAAGTCTAGCATAATTTACTTCATATGAATCTTCAATTGTTAATTTAATATGTTTCCAGTTGCTTGCAAAGCTTGCTAACTCTTCTTTCAACTTTGCAGGAGTTGCAGAAGAATCAAACTGTATTAATTTTTCTGACAATATTTTTAGAGAATTCTCAGGTAGCTCACCTTTGGCGATTTCTTCAAAATTATTTGGATCTAAAATGCTCAGATCCCTACATAATTCAGCGTTGTTTGCAAATCTTCTACTGATTGATTCTACTGCAGTATCCGCAATAACGTTAAAAAAAACAATTCTAAAATTTTCTTTTGGGCTTACTGGGATTTCATCAGAAGTTTTCTCATCAAAGAATTTCTTTTTCTTTTTTGATCGAAACTCGGGCAATTGTTCTTCAATAAAAAATTCGAAGTCTCTCCTTTCAAAAGAGAGTTTAGCCCACCCTACAAATTTATCTGCAGATGCTTCAATGTCTGGAAAATTTCGTTGCATTTTTTTTAAACTCAGTATAGAATCATTAACCATAAAGTTACATTTTAATAAATCTAACCCTGTTGTCTGAATATATCTTGATAAAGGGCCTGTTATAGAGAACAGTTTTAAGAATATGTGCCCAATTAAAATATTTTCGTATTTCAGTAATTGTGCTTTGTAATTTGCAGCAGTCGCTCTTGCATCTGGCTTAATTTTTTGTGAATTTTCAATTGTATTAAGAATGTCAATTAAATCAACGTACAGTGCTTTATTAGGTTCATTAAAATTACCAAAAATTTTACTGAGCGCTGCTTCCTTTGACCACCAACGAGTTTCTCCTATCAACTGAAGTTTCTGTGATCTAGCATTGTTGCCAATGTCCAACCAGTAACCCATGCGTTGATGAGATTCTTTAAAAAATGCTGCTATACAATTCAGTAATGAAAAAAATGATGCGGCCTTAATGTGGGATTTAAAAATGTCTGTCAGAACAAGATTTAAAATATGCGCATAACACCAAACATGAACATGATTTGAATTTTCCTGGACCATGAAACTGGAGAATCCCGAATATCTCCCTTGCATATTAGCCGCCCCATCAGTAGAGTCAGCAATACAATTTTTTTCATCCAGACCATTTTTTACCAGTATGTCATGAATCATGGTATGGAATCCCTTCCCTGTTGAATTGTGACAAGGAACAACTGCAAGAAGGCGTTCGTGAATTGTTCCGTTGTAAACATACCTGAAATAAAATAAAATAAGCAAAGGTGAAGATTTTATTATACTTACAATTTAACATACCTTGTTACAACTGAACATTGGTCTGTTACTGAAATATCTTGAGTGCTGTCTATTTCTATAGAGAACATAGTGGCAGTCTGTATCTCTGAAGAAATCTTCTTTTGAATAATTTCTGTGATTATGACAATGATTGAATTTACAGTAGTTTTTGACAAAAATGTGTAGAAATTTCCAGCTCGACGTTTGATTTTTCTATTGTGATAACTTTTGCTTTTTTTAACAATGGCGTCCAAATGTTTCTTCAAAATAACATCAAATTTCGATAAAAGTAAGATTATTTCCAAAAAATTACCATGATCTAGGTTTTCATTTTCTAGATTGTATGCAGCTTCATTTGCTGTGCCCCGATAAGAAAGTCCTCGTTTGCCAATTAGTTTTATAACATCAATAATAACATCCAAAACGTGCCGATTGCTTGCAACTTTTTTATTTCTCATTTCAACAACGTTTCCAAAAAGTATTTTTTCAATTGTTTGATTTTTAATATACATGAAATATGTTTCGCAGTTTTTTCCATGACTGATTGAACTTTCATGCTCATTTATTCGCTGATATACATGTTTCCAATCAGACATACCCCTTGCAAAAGCAGAACTTTGATCTTTATTACTCTCAACTGAATAAGCAAGACAAATTGTGCAGAAAAGTGCCTTTCTTTCTTCACTATAGCTCAACCATTTCCTTTTTGTTTTATTATTACGTGTAAACGCTTTTTCCACATTGAAAGGTATATCTTTTTGGGCGACAGGTACCTTTGGATGGAATTCAAAAAATAGCTGTAATTTATTGGGATCCGGACGGTCGAAGAAATTGCCAGATTCTGTCTCTTCCGGCTGTCCCAGCTTTAGTAGCGCCTCTTCGTCTTTAAGTGCCTTTTTTACATTAGCTTCACTATCGCTTTCATCACTTGTCTCTATGTCGTCGTCCGAGTCCTCTGACAGCTTTAACTCAGTTTCAAATTTAGTTTCTGAAACCGGTAAATTTTCTTCGGATTTTTGCTCTTGCTCTTGTTTTTCCGTGTTAATATCACTTTCTACCCCTGAAGTTGAAGGAACAGAATAACTGTTGAGCAAATTATCCAAAGAGTGACATTTTTTTGCTATTTCACATCTTTTTTTCTTCTCCCTTTCTAGTTTTTTTTCTTGTCCTCCTTTTCGTTTTGGTGGCATTGGTATTTGATTTTTTATTCACTTAGTATATTGGTTCTGACGGCTATCATACAAGCAGTTTTCGTCCTAACGTAACAAATTTCATAATTATTGAACAGCTAGAATAGGCGCTTTTTGAGCATGTTTATACAGAGTATTTCATAACTATACCTACAAACCTTTAAACGTGGTAGGAGACATCACAACCAACATTCTTGCTTTATAAACAAACGCCCAAAAACGATTTGTTTGCGAATTAGACGTAAAAAAACACTTGAAAGCAATAGATTTTTACAAAATTTTATAGTTTTTTACAGAACTTAACAATACTACAAAACACTAAAAGTAAGTAAATTTTTTGTTTGGGAAAGAAGATGAAACAGGATGTACGAGAATTTATTTTAATCGAATGATTTAAACAGAAAGCTTGCACCTGCCTAATTTATTAATGTGTTTATTTAAAAAAAATACGAACTTTTAGTACAGAATAACACCTTGTACTGTTTATCCGCGACTTTCTGGACACGGTGTATAGTGTTGAAACACCCTGTATAGTAAAAATTATTTTAAATAATTATTTCCTACCTTAAACTTCCACTCTAATAAATCGGCTTAAGTAATATATAACGTTATTGGTTAATTTAGAAGTAGGTAAATGTTTATTATTATCCTTCTACGCCACTATTCAACTAATCCCGAAGTAAAAGCGCACGTCACATAATAATTCGTGTCTTTTGGAACCGGAATAACTTCAGTGAAACAGTCAGAATTCGTGGCAAACAGTTGGTCAGTGAGAGAACAATAATACAGTCATCAGTATTATCCTCTTTACTCGTGCTGATCGACTTTCGCTGAGAGTTTCTGACGGTTCGTCGGCTGGAACAAACCCTATAATAAATACCACCTACATACTTTGTGATTTAAACCATTGGCGTACCAGAAAAATAAAATAAAAAGTTTTTCTACAGACAAAAATTGAAATAAACGATTAATTTATAAAAATATGTTATGTACATAATAATGAAGAAAATAAAATAAAGAATAATGGTTTATTGGCCTTTACTAATGCTAATAATTCGGCTCTAACCATATCTTCTGTAAAGACTATGCCAGAATTCATGCAGTTGAAAAATTAAGGGTTTAGGTCCGCGCGTGGCAGCCCACAAACGACGGCCCACCGGGAAAATTCCCGGTATCCCGGTGGGCCCATCCGCCCCTGAACTTTACTATAACTAAAACTATAATTTTTGAAACGAAGCATTTTTTTTATTTTGTGGATATTACGGTTTATTCGTTAAAATTTATACAAAGTAAGTATTTACTGCGAAAGACGTCATTATTCGCGACTAACGCCAGCTGCAGTCGTAATAACAACCTTTTCAACCGTACACTGAGCCAAGTGCAAGATCTTTATTAACTGTATGAAATTCAGCTTACATAGGAGAAGCTGAACAGGATGCAGGCGAATTCTTTACAAAGCGACTTACTTAAACTGCCTCAGAAGTAATTATAAAAGCAATTGCATTTCAAAGATAATTTAGTCGAAAGTTCAAAAGAAATTTACCATGTAGTATTTGGTATAAAAAAGTCAGGTATATTTTAAGATTACCTCTATAGAGTTTCTGCCGCTTTATACTAAGTTAAAGAGTGTGTAGATGTACGAAAAATTTCTATGTGTGTCTGTGGAAAAGTAAAGATGACATTAGTTAAAGAATATATTTACCACAAAACTTTATGACGTGCAAATTATTGTCCTTACTTTACTTATAACCTTGATTTAATAAATAAAGTAAAAATTTGCTTAAAGAAGATAACACATTGCTGATGTTAACTGGTAGACTAATATTGAGATGAAATAAGTCTATAACTAGACTAGTTTTAGATTATTAACGTTTCTTCAACATACGTAACAGTATATAAAATTTACTAATCACATGTAAATTTTACGTGCTGACTCACGTAGGTCTACTATTTCAAGTCTAATTAAAACAAAGTGGTTCAGTTTTAGAAAATTTTATTTAAAAACAATACCAATAAAAAAAACATCAACATATTAATATAAACATAAGCAACCAAAAATAGTTGCTTTTGGAACAGAACAATTACCAAAATAAGAACAATAACATAGCAATAACCCTTCACTACTGCCCACATTCCATACATATTTTTATTTGGTGCTCTCCATACAAGGACGCCTGCAGTTAGTATTTTTATTATTTATTTCTGTGCTGTAATGCACAAACTGCAGTAAGTCCATTTTCCTTTCCTTTGGAGACCTGGGTGGTTTTAAGCATAAGATACTAAATGCAAGACCGTGGAAGGGCTATTTTTAGAATTATTGATAAAGTTGGTATAATTTAGAGCTTTGTGTTTGTAGTCGCATTGTGATTAAGATTACAAAAGCATTTTCTCCTGCAATATTCATCATTTTGTAAAAAATGCTCAGCGGTCACCTTCTGATTCTTCTTTTCAACAAATGTTTTGATATATTTGGTCAAACGTAAATATCTACAGCCCCTTAATTGAATTGTATGTATGGGTTATTTCGGGCATTGTTGTTTCATGATTAATGTTTCCAAAAAAAATGCCTACTTAGGAATATACATCTTTCACTACACTAGCACAACCAGGTGTAATATTTTTCCAGGTGAAAGATATTAGAATTCATACTTTTTACAGAAAGCGTTTGAAAGTTTGAGCCTTCCTTTATATGTAAAAAAATTTGCAATCTGAGAGCCTTATTTAGGGGCTCCTATACATTTGAAAATTTGCGATTTTTTTCCAGTAGTCTGGGTTGCAAAATTATTATGCAAAAACTATTCGACCGATCTTAACAAAATTTAGCACACGTTTTAAACATAATAAAAAGTTTTTCTAGGCGGAATATGGAGCTTGTAAGTCAAGTTTAGAAAGTCGAAAACATTTAAAGGATTAACTTCATTTTTTTGTACTTTTTTTTCCAATTATTGATATTTTTTCAACAATAAATATTAAATTTTCAATTTCTAGCTAACGAAATATTGTGTAAAATTAAATAACGAAACTTTTAACTTCTTATAATTTTTTCTCTAGGATTAATATTTTCCGAATTATAAACAAAAATAGGAGCAAAAAAATGAGAAATTTTCAATTGTTTTCAGATTTTGTTAAATAAAAAATTTAGCACAGGGTTTGCGACTGGCGCATATCGTGATTATCGATATTGGGCACATCCTGAAGGGATTCCAGCAAAAAAATAGCTTCCTATGGAAAATGTCCATTATGGTCTGAATTTCTACAGATCCCGCCTAGTCTATAAGGTCCAGCGCCCACGGCGCAACAGTTTCAGAATTACGGTATCGAACTCGCAACTATTTTGTTATCTCCGCAGCGTAAAAGCACGGAGAAGTGTCCACGAGGTAATCCGCCTGAAACTGATTTCCAAATAGTTTTCATCCGTTGCTTTAAAACAGTTGCGTCTGTTTAAGAGTAAAAACCACTTATCTTTATTTTTAGGATCGAAATTAAATATTATTTTATATTGGTCAAACATAAAAACATAACTTGTGGTTTAAGTTATTAACAATATTGGTTCATAGTGGCCCTTCTATTGGTTTAAATCATGACACACCTGCTCCATGTTGTTGTTGGAAAATGTTGTTGGAAAATCAATAGTAAAAATATTACAAAATTTATTTATATCAAAATATTTAACATTACAAAGAAAAAGACAGTTAAGATTTGATTTTACGTACAGGGCGCTTGCGCATCCGCTTATACGTATTTCGGCCTAATAGGCCTCATCAGAACGGCTTTCGCAATCGTTCTGAACGTGAAAATAAATCTTTTCTGTCTTAGGAAGCAACTCTAACATGGCTTCGTATAGACGCAATGTAGCGACATCTGATAATAAAATCGTAAACTAATCTTCGAAACCAAATTCAGAATTTCGCTTTAATGTGTGCCTTCTAAGAATTGCAAGGCAAAACAGACGTTGATAAAGATGTTATCAAATCAAATCTTAACTGTATTTTCCTTTTAATTTCGATATACTCTGTACGAGTTCTAGAAACCAATTCGCTAATAATTTTGCTTAGTTGAGGAGATATGTTGTGGAATGCTATTTTTAGATTCCCCATGTCTCTCATAACATCTTTATCAACCTCTGTTTTGCCTTGCAATTCTTAGAAGGCACAGATTAAAGCGAAATTCTGCATTTGGTTTCGAAAATTAGTTTAGGATTATTTTTTTAACATTACATTTAACATTGTATAAAGAGCTGACTTGCTAAACGTTTTGTTAAACCTATTGCGCTAGGTTTTGGTCAAATCCCAACAATATTATCGTGTTTTATTTTATATTATATTACACACTTTCTAATCACACAATTAAAAGTAGTACTTTATAAAGGGGAGTTAAAATACACATATTAGAAGTAATTAACTCCAAAAAAACCAAGAATTATCACTGGACCAATTTTCTGATTCTGTAGAGGAAAACTTTCTTTCCACAATTAATAACATATTTTTTATATTGTTAGCAACAAAATAAATTCTTCAAATTTGAAAGCTACTAATATGGAAACCAGCATAAAAAACGTGCTGGTGTGTCAGCTAAAAGAAAGTTTAGATTCAAATTCAGAACTGTTTTTATTACTTTAAAATACAGTAATTGCTTAAAGTAATAACTCTCTTAATCAAACATTTATTCCCCATCATCATTGGTCATCTCGCGGGCTGGCCAAAATATAAAACATTTTTTGTTTATTATAAGTAACTACAACATTTACTCTATCTATCTATATAAGGATTTTTACAACTGTCGCCGCCTTCCTTCTTTCAGCCAACGTCTCCAGTCCTTTCTGTTCTGCCATTCTCCATCTCTAAGGTCTCGTCTTTCCATGGCCTCGTCTAGTTCATCCATCGTCCATGATCTTCGGGGTCTACCTCTTTTTCTCCTTTCTATTGGGCTCCAATCCAAAATCTTTGCTATCCACATTGTATGATCTGTTCTTCCCACATGTCCATACCAAATTAAACGTTTTTCTTCGATGTAGCTGAGTATGTCTTTTTCTACTGCCATTCTACAAAATTTACAGTAACTAATAAAAAAATATATTATTCTAATAATATTAAAAATGCAAACATATAAAATAAAAAAAACGATCGTTTAAAAAAGATACTTGTAATATTCCATACCTGTAATATGATTACTCCAGATACAAGAACACATATTGATGAGTAGTAAGTGTTATTCAATTTATTAAAGAGAAAAAGGTCACTTATTAATTGATAAATATAAATTATAATTCAAAAAATTAGATTAAATTTTACATGTTTGGATGTGATGAGGCTAATAGTTATATTCCAACACAGGATTATATCTATACTTTAATGTATCCCTTGCGTATCCAACTTCATCCCTTTAGCTCAAACCTCTCATAAATTCTAATACTTCTTCCCTCTCTAACCTACTTTTTTCAAACCACCTCATTCTATATTCACGCTCCATGGTATACAGATTATCTTCCACCTCCCTTTCATTACCTTCATAAAGTACACATTTTTCTATCATCAGATCGATCATTCAAATATAATACACCGCATCAAATCTTAAATATCCGCCTTATATCATTAAAATACACTAACTCACATAACTCATATGATAGCCGAGTCCAATTAAATCTCTATAATGATTGCAGAAATTAGATTCAGTTACTTTCTCCAATGCTCTTTCCCTTACCCCAGCACGAACTGCTCCATCACTTGTTTTAGCTTGTCCACTCAAAAATGTCTATCCTCCCACTCTGTATTAAATTCCACTTCATATCTTTGGCTCAATTTCCCAATCTCTTCTCCAACCACAGTTGTTGCCTTTAGCCTTGCTCATACTCCAGCACTCTCTTGACATACTTTTTTTTGAAATAAATTCTAGTCAATCAAGTCATAGTTAATTGTGACAAAGAGTTTATTTAAACAATGTTTAATAAACAATTTTAAGTTTTTATGCGAAGAAAATTGCAAAAAAAATAATACTTAGTGTTAGGTAATAGTATATTACTTTATGAGGCGGAGAAGCATGACTTTTCTTGACGCGCCCGATATTACGGGCCGAACGAAGTGAGGCGCGTAATAGAGGGCAAGTCAAGAAAAGTCGCTTCTTTGCCGAATAAAGTATACTATTTTTTCTTCAAACGTAGCAATTTTCAACCATAAATAGTACAATTCATACGCTATTTTTACTCGAAATTAACTGTGACAACTATCAAAGTCGTCCAGATGTTAGAAATTAAAATAATTAAGTCGTCGGTGGGATTTGCGTCTCCCTGGTTACAGTTGTTTGACAGTTGTTTGCAATTATTAAAGACAGCTTATTGTTGTTGCAACCGCAAGCGCAAATTTAGTGCGAAAATAAAAAACCTAAACGAAATTGAGTCCGCGGCTAATGATGCAGTAGCACGTTTGGGGTCCTCCAAGTCCGATAAGAACGATAATGCTCAAAAAGTTTTAAACCCTCATGATTCGCCAACATCGGGAATGATTGCTGAAAGTTGTTCTCGACCATCAGTATCATCAACAATTACCAATGCGTATCAAGAGTCGGGAACATTTTTGCACGGTTTCAATTTTGAAAATGCCTCATTAACTAATTGTACTTTTAATATTAGTATAAATAAAAATGATGTTTAATTGTTGTTAATGACATTTGTATTGTTGCTTTGTGACATGTTTCATATTATTGCCATTACAACATTTTTCCCTCCGCCGTAAAGAAATGGGAAAAAAAACTGCTGCCGGCGGAGACATCAAATTTTGACAGGATCAAGTTAGATAAGTAATGTCAAACATTATTTGACGTTTGAAGAAAAATAGGTTTGTTTTACTCTAAACTTAAATACTAATTTAAATTGCTTAAACAGGTGTTTTGAACTGAAACAAGTGCATGATTAATCACGAGTATTCCGCACTCTAGCTTTTATTACTGCTTTTATTCTTCCTGGCATGCTTGCAAGTAAATTTTGGACCTATCGTTGGGAATTGCATTCCATTTATCCTGTGCAGCAAGTGAAGCTACTCTGTTGTATTTGCAACTGGATTTCTTTGTCGTATGTGGGGTTTTAGTTGATCCCACATATTCTGTATTAGATTTAAATCCGGCTAGACGGTGGCCAATCCAATCTTCGAATTTGGACTTCATCAAGATAATTACTCACTATAGTAGCGACATGTGGTCGAGCATTATCCTAAATTAACATGAATCTGTCATATTCAAAGTAACCAACATATGATAAAATATGATCTTGCAGGATGTTTTCAGTGTAAGAGTCACCAGTCATCCGTCCAATTACTTTCACAAGTGCGGTGCATCCCTGCCAACTAATACCTCCCTAGAGCATTATGCCACCACCACCAAAACTAACGGTTTGGGTAAGAGTGCAGTTAGCGAATCGTTCTCAAACTCTTTTGTAGACGTGGTTTCGACCATCTGGCTTCCATAATGGGATTCTGGTCTCATCAGTGAAAAGAATTTTTTTCAATTATTGATTTTCACTGGATATTATGTTCTTGCGAATTATAATCGACGAGCTGTATGATTTTAGAAAAGACGTGAAACTTTGGCAGGGCGTATATACTTTAAATTGGCTGTTTTTGAACTCACACTAACTTGTCTTACATTTATTGGCTAATTTCGGAGGTGCATCAATGTCAATGAGCGGTTTCGTATAAATTTAAGAAGCAAAAAACGGTCATCAATGCCGGTAGTGTACCTTGAGCGTCCTTGACCAGGATTCGTACAAAATTTGTTGTCTCGTGGTACCTTTTAAAAGTATCTGTAGCTGTAGATTGACTTCTCCTGACACGTCGTGCGATATCTTTTTGTGTATATTCTTTCTTGTACAAAATTATGAACTCTGCTGCTTGGTGGCTAAACTTTAGTTAAATCAAAACAATATTTAATTAATAAATTAAACTAACAATAACCCAATTACTATGCTTTTTTCTGTACGTGAAGGTTTTTTATGATAAAATGCATGAATGACACTAAACGCTGAATAAACGTCAAAATATTTCAAAATCAATTGAATACATCAGCCTACTATATGAGTAACATCGTAATCTAAAATAATTTTGAAACAATACTGACTTAATTGTACTGACAGCACAATTCCAAAATATTCGATATTGTGGTCCATGAGTGTATTTTTGAAATTCATTATTAATTTCGTAATGTGCTAAAACAATTATTCTAACACATTTAACTTAAAAAAATATTTTCTGGCTTATAGAGATTAAATTAACAAGTACTCCTCTGTTAAGCAAAAACATATAAAACAATGGAAGATTCATATCTGGTATCTGTCGAGTTACAAGTGGTTTATATCTACATTTATTTCGAGTTGCTGCCTCATATCTGGCTATTCTTTTCATTTCCGAATTCATTCCCAACGAAATGACATGCATAGTTATTATGTCAAGCTTATTTTTTCATGTACATCTGTAGAACGGTGGAATAAAATATACAGAATAAACTATTATTTACCTGATTGTTTTTATTATAAATATATATGTATACATATTTATAAATTAACATATATAATTATATATGTCTGGTAATGTGTCCAAAGTACCTCAATATATTTTGCTTGATGATTGTGGTAAGCCTAGTATTGATGTCGAGTTTTGTCAATATTGAGACATTTGTGCGATGTGCTGTCCAGGGTATGCGCATCATTTTACGATGTACCCACATTTCAAAGGCCATTGTACGTCGTGAGTCGGACTTTTTCATGGTCCAATTTTCTGACGCATAGGTAGCGATAAGAAAGATAAGCGTCCGTACTAGGCGCAGTTTCATGTTCTTGGTTATGTCCGTATCCATTTCACTCTAATATCTCATTAATAAAATAATTCACTCTAATTTCACTCTATATCTAAATACTCAGGTCTACGCTCCAAAAAGTGATAATTCAGAGGAGGAAATCGAACAATTTAATAAAAACATAGATGAAATAATGCGACTGACAAAAAGAGGTGAAATAACGATGATCATGGGTGAAATTCGATGTCAGTACCAGAAACAAAAGGGGAGATACACTAGTGCAATTCTGCGTAGAGAACAACCTTTAGTCAACACCATCTTCAAACAATATCTTAGAAGGCTATACACTTAGAAACCACGTGCAGACATAGAAGATAAAATCGTTAAGAATCAAATTGACTTTATTTTGCTCAATAATAACTTTAAGAGGTTCATAAAATCTACTAAATCATAACTTGGAGCGATAAGAATCCAGTTATGATAGATTTTAGACTAAAAAGATTTGTGAAAGTCCAAAAGGTAAAAAAGTGAGTCCAGCAAGTTTGGCGAGGACTACGACAAGGTTGCTTCTTAATACTACTATTATTTAATTTGTATTTGTATTCTATATTCAGAAAAGCATTAAACGAGGTCCAAGGTAAAGTCAAGATAAAAGGAACCAGCTTAGATAACATCTCGTTACTTCACGTCTCATCACGTTTTATGTCTAATATCATATTTTTTTTTTGAACCTATTCTCTATCTTTTCATTGTTGGATGTAGGTCTCCCCCAGTTCTCTCCATCTTTCCCTATCTTGAGCTGTTCTGTACCATGTGGGAGCTCCTTGTTTCCTGATGTCATCTTTCCACCTTATCTGTGTTCTGCCTCTTGATCTCTTTGCATTGTATGCACGCCACTTTCCGATGGCATTGTTTCATCGTCCGTCTTGGAGACGTTTATTGTGTCCAGCCCATTTCCATTTCCATATCATATAGTATGTCTAATATTATTAGCGTGAGTACCTATTTTTATTGGTCATCCTTTGCGAATCCCGATATATGCAACAATTGGTTATATTGCCGTTCATATCAGCAAACAGGCAAAAAAACTGGTTTAATTTATCATTTGTCGAATATCGATTATCTACCTACAAAGTATAATTGCTATTTAATTGATTTGGTTTAAATCGAAAATTGGACGAAAAATAATTAATTATGCCTGTGTGTATAAACTGTAAGCAATCTACCATAAACACTCAAATTATAAAATGTTCGGGATGTATGAATTCTTTGCATACTTCATGCATTGGCTTACAGGGCGAGGATGTCAGTCGGATTACACGAATGCGTAGTAAAAATATCAAAGTACTATGTAATACTTGTAGCAACGGAGAGGACAAGTTTGTTCAATTAAAGCAATTTTTAACGAATCTTGTGGAAACTAAAATGCAGGAGCTGGAAAGGAAAATAGCTAATATTAATCCTACAATACAATCCGAACATCAGGAAGAGATAATCGAAGAAGCCATGGACCGTATTAATCGATCGCACAATATCATTTTGTATAACGTCCCAGAAACTAATTCTGCTATGGAAGATAATAATAAAGTAAATGATATTCTAACTACAATACAAGGTGGTAATGCAAATCCGATTTCTGCAAGACATGTACACAGAATTGGTAAACGATCTAATAAGGCCCGTCTAATGAAAGTGACCTTTTCAACACCCGCGCAGGCTAAGTCTATTTTGCGTATCAAGAATAAATTAGCCACATCTACCTTCTCTGCTATTTCAATTTCTGATGATAAAACACCTCGACAGAGACAATACCTAAATGAACTCCGGACAGAACTGAAACGTCGAACAGACAATGGAGAACAAAATCTGATCATTAAGTATGTAAGGGGTAGACCTACCATAGTCAGTAAAACTGAGAGCTCTTTAAACTAAATGTGTCCAGCAATTCCAGATCAAGTAAATCCCAACACGTTGAAATTACATGTTATTACCAAAATGTACGCGGCCTTAATAGCAAAATTTCATTGTTTAATGCCAACGTTAGTGATTGTGAATTCGACATCATAGCATTAAGTGAAACGTGGTTACGCAGTGATGTTTCGAGTATGGAACTTTTTCCGAATAATTATGTCGTATACAGAAAAGACCGAAAATTCCATGAGGTGGACAAGGTGAAGGGTGGTGGTGTAGTGCTCGCGTTAAAAGATTTCATAACATCTGAAATATTGGACACTACGGCTTTCGACGCACAATTTCCACTTATTGATCTTATTATTGTCAAGTGCCGGATTGGTTACAAATATTTTTATATAGTTGTTGTTTATTTACCTGATAGGTTAAGTTTGGTAGACTTTGAATATTTTCTCGATTGCTTAGGGCAATTTGATTACTTAAATAATGACTGCATAGTACTAGGCGATTTCAATGTTTCAAGGTTTATAGATAATGATATGTCTGATTTCAAAACTTCTGTAGTTTTAAGTTTTGCGGGCTCTACTGGCCTTAGACAATTTAACAATGTTGTTAATCACTTGGGTAGACTGCTAGATTTGGTCTTATCGCATTTCAGTTGTGAAGTTAAGCATGATGACTCACCTTTGGTCTATGAAGACTCTCATCACCCAGCTCTTCTAATATCATTTACGGATATATTTGTAAAAGAGCCTAAATTTAGGTATGGTTTGGAGCAGTTAACTTACAACTTTAAAAAAGCCAATTTTCCTGCTTTATATCGAGAACTGTATGAAACGGATTGGAACTCTCTGGATACTTCTAATGACGTTAATGAAACTTTAAATAACTTTTACGATAAGATTTTTTCTGTGTTCAATAAGTATATTCCAGTTTACAAAAACTTTAGTCATAAATACCCACCCTGGTTCGATGCTGATATCATTCACAACATCAAATTAAAAGCAAAGTTAAGAAAAAAGTTTAAACGATTCAAAAATCAGTGTGATTTGCTTGAGTTTCAACGGTTAAGACACCTTGTCAAATCAAAAATCAGTTTGGCCTACAATGTATATGTCGAGAATATACAAATTGCCTTATCCATCAACCCCAAGAAGTTTTGGTCGTACGTAAATTCAAAAAATAAAAGTTCAAGAATTCCTGGTGTGATGAAATATAATGACATTACTACCTCCGACCCACAAAATATTGTGAATATGTTTGCAGAATTTTTCAAGAGTGTTTTTCTGTCATCAGATATTAATTTCAAGGCTAACTCTTCCTCAATCAATGCAGATTACTTAAATTTTTATCCTATTTTAGAGTCTGAGATAATTTTGGCTAGTAAGAAATTGAAAGACAAAATGACGTGTGGACCTGATAATATTCCATCCTTTTTGGTTAAGGATTGCATAGGTGCCTTAACTGTGCCACTATTAAAAATTTTTAATTTATGTCTTCTTAACAAGGAATATCCGAGTCTCTGGAAGGAGTCAAAAGTGTGCCCAATATTCAAAACTGGTGAAAAGGGTCAGGTAGAAAACTACAGACCAATTTCCATTATTTGCAATCTATCGAAAGTTTTTGAAATAGTTTTGTATAATCGTATTTACTCACGCACTCGTAATCAGCTGTCTCAATATCAACATGGTTTTGTCTCCAACCGGTCCACTGTGACAAACTTATTAATGGTCACACAATATATCTCAGCGGCCCTAGATAATAGAAGTCAAGTTGACGTCATATATACTGACTTTACGAAGGCGTTCGACAGAATTCACCACGGCGTATTACTTTCTAAATTATGTCTCTTTGGTCTTTCTGAGGATGCCGTGACTTTTATGAGGTCTTACTTGTCAAATAGAACGCAGTTTGTTGCTTATAATGGTTACAAATCGGAAAAGTACCTAGCTTCTTCAGGGGTTCCACAAGGTTCTAATCTAGGTCCATTATTATTCTTGTTATTTATTAACGATCTGTGTGAATTAATTTCTGCACCATGTTTATGTTATGCCGATGATTTAAAGATTTATTCATTGATAAGTGACCTTAATGATTGTCATTTTTTGCAGAGTGAACTGAATCGTGTACATGAATGGTGTAATGCAAATCATTTGAATCTTAATGCCAATAAGTGCAAAGTAGTTAGTTATTCTAGGAAACAATCTAATTTATACCATCCTTATATTATCAATGGCAATGAACTTGAACGTTTAAATAAAATTAAAGACCTTGGAGTTACATTTGATTATAAACTCACCTTTGTTGAACATGTAAATTTAAAGGTTAAAGAAGCACTTAAATCTTATGGATTCATAATTAGAAATAGTCGAAATCTCACTAATATTAAGGCAATTAAATTACTTTTTTACACTTTTGTACGCTGTAAACTGGAATATGCCTCTGTCATTTGGTCACCTTTTTATGATGTACATATCCAACTTATAGAGCAGGTGCAGCGTAAATTTTCAAAATTTTTGTCTTTCAAAATTAACGGCATATATCCCAAGAGGGGCATCAGCAATAGTGAGTTGTGTAGCGGTTTGGACGTAGTATCATTAGAATCTAGACGAATTAATGCCTCTCTAATATTCCTGTACAAGCTACTACATAATCTCATTGACTGCCCTGATATTCTTCGACAAATAAATTTTAACGTTCCATCTTATCCAGTGAGAAATTCAATTACGTTCAGAAATACACAAGCTAGAACTAATCTTATGTTAAATTCTCCTCTATTTCTCATGTGTAACTATTATAATTCCTTAAGTGCTTACTGCGATATATTTCACTGCAGTTTAAAGCAGCTTACTAGGATGGCTGAGATCTACCTAGGTGATTGAGTAGTTTCTTTATGTTAACGTAAAATACTCGAAAAATGTGTTATTTAGTTAGTACTTATGAATTATTAATATATCATTTAATTGTAGTATTGTATTTTGTCCTATAAATGGATTCTGTTGGACAATAAACGCTATTATTATTATTATTATTATTATTATTATTATTATGTCACGTGTGGAAGTTGCGGAGGTTAAAGGTCAAAGTGCGCTCAAGTAGCTTATTATAGACTCTAAAAGAGTTTAAGTGTAGACCCACCTTTATAGAATATAATGTTTTTTTCCTTTTAAATAATTAATCTCACTGATTAGATAAACCCGACCGAAGGTTAAATATGCCATAATAAAGACCATAACAATTATATAGGTATAAATCTACAGAACACTGCACTGTAGCTTACCACAAAAGTCCTAACCAACAAAATCAATAAACTAGCAACTTTATCAGATAAACAACGATTCAAATCCGGAAGATACTGCCTTGACGCCGTATTTATACTAAGACAAGTCACAGAAAAAGCCATCGAGTATAATAAACCAGCATATTTATGTTTTATGGACCTGACAAAGGCTTTCGATCGTATACAAGTCGAAGACGTCTTACACCTACTGTAAAAAAGAAATATACCAATCAATATTATACAAACCATCGAAAACATCTACTTCCATAATCGAATACAGCGTATATCAGTACAAAGCGGAGTCACACAGGATAACTCGTTAAACCCACTTCTCTTTAATATAATGATGGACGAAATAATACAAGCAGTACATAAAGGTCTTCGTTACAAAATGGGAATCAAATAAATCCAAATATTTGAGACAGAAGACGAGCTACAAAGATTAACACAAATTTTAAATACAACAGCCAAGAAATCCAATATGATAATATCAGCAGAAAAAACCAAATGTATGACAACTTCTAAATACCCACTACGATGTAAAATCGATATTGATGGAAATATAATAAAGCAGGAAGCTAGGTTTATATAATTCACATACACGGCGGAGACAAGACCTAACACATTTAAAACGAGACGACTACTAGAAACAACAGATATGAAAATACTTCGACGAATATTAGGGGAAAGTCTTTTGGCTAGGGAGAGAAACGAAAACATAAGAAGAGCATAGAAGACATAAATGGATAGGTGACAAAACGGAAACAGGAGTAGAACGAACACATTAGTAGAATGGCAGGGGATAGGATAGTACAAATAGCACGAAATGTCACCAAATGTCACCAAATGGACGAAGAAGTATTGGCAGACCAAGAAAAAGATGGTGCGATAATTAAAACAATTTAGGAGACTAATATTAAAGAAGAAACAGGCTTTAAAGCCTACATACAAGAAGGAAGAAGAAGAAGTATTGTATGAATTTTTTAAATCGTATGATTAAACAAGTACTACTTACAGTAAAACAGTATTTATCAATGAAAATTTACTACAGATTTACTCCCATTACCGCATAAAGTTAGGATTTTTACAATAAAATTTTATATTTTGTAAACAAAATTAAACTATTTTGTATACACATACCATGTAAGGCCGAACAACGACTAATAAAAACAAAAAAACGTTGCTCCGTATAGTAAACCCGATAAAAATCCCAATGCAGGTGAGCATGTCATAAAAATTTCCAAACACCGAAATAGAATTTTCCCCAGGTCGGTCGAGGTAACAACCAACGCGGCCATATTGATTACTTAGAGCCAGCTTAGGCCTATATGTAAATTTAATGGAACTGTTTTCCACTCAACTTTTTCGTGCTTGTTGGCAATTCATCAAAACATCGGCCAACTAAACTTTTTGTTCCAGCGACTAAGCTAGATAAGAGATCTTTGTTCATCCAGACATTTCTCCTAATGGAAAACAAGGGGATTATGAGATTTTACGGCCACTTTTTGTTTGGTTAGTGATATTTTCGCTGGACGAATTTAATTGCCGGAGATGAAGCTGATAAAACGACTGTCAACTTTTCTCTTAATTACAGATTTAAGATAAAAATTCAATTAGGTGTATTTAACAAACGGTTGCTCTTATTATATACTTTATATATTTTTTTATAAGATGAAGGATATTTCTATGGAACATCAAATTAATATTAATTTAATTTTTAAGAAATATGGAATTCGGTAGAGTTGCTCTTTTTGGATTTTTGAGACCACCTGATTTTTCGCTACCTTATAGAAGTTTAAAGGTCTAAGAACAGAACTACTGAGTACACAGCAAACACACCATTGCAACTGGGTTAATGTTGGATACTCTATATATTGGATATCTACAGAATAGTATATATAGCCCAAAATAACGTCCGCAGCTGACACATATTCTTCTTTTTCTACTTTTATAAGCAAATTGCCTGTTTTTCTTCTTCGACTTCCCATAGTGTCGTCTCCTTTCGAAGGTTGGTGATCCAAATGTCAATTGTAGTTTTGGAAACTGCTGCGCGAAAGATTTCTACGGAAGAGCAGTCGAACCATCTCCTCAGGTCTTTCAGCCATGAGTTCTGGCGTCTTCCTACTGATATTTTGCACTGTACTTTTTTTTTCCAGTTTAACTTGAAGTAATGAATATCTTTCGCCTCTCAACACATGACCCAAGTATTGCATTTTCCTCTCTTTGATTATTCTTAGTAATTATTTTTGTTAACACATGCGACGAAGTACCTCAACATTAGTAACTCTTTGTACCCATGGAATTCTCAACATCGAAGCCTCTTTTCGGATATGCTGCGTTTTAAATAAATATTTTAGTTTAAACGTTTTGTTTATGCCAAGATTGTGAGAATGAATTTTAAAGATAACTTCGTCATTCTCACTTGGGTCGCTGTAAGAGACAGTCGGCTTAGGTGTAGATCCAAATTTGATCGTCGAATTTGTAAAGTTTTATGTTTTTGCCCATTTTCATGGAAAATAAGTTTAGTGGAAGTTAATTGTTTATTTAATAGTTACAGTTAAAGTGAGGACTTGAAATATAGCCACAATTTTCTAGTCTTTTTAAGAAGCAGAGCTCCAAAGTTTGTGTTCCATGCCCAATTTCCAATCTCAATTTTGTCTTGTCCTATCACATGTGATGTCGCCAATGCTATTTTATCTCTATTCGGAAGAAATTATGAAGAAAGCATTGGAGGAAGAAGAAATTAGGATAAAAGTTAACGGCCAACCAATTAGTAATATTAGATACGCAGATGATACGGTTTTAATGGCGGAGACAGTAGAAGACCTGCAAGCCATTTTAAACAAGGTAGTCACAGCTAGTGAAGTGAAACGGTTAACAATGAACGTCAAGAAGACGAAATTCATGACGATTTTAAAAAAACAAAGATTGAATGTAAACCTGTACATTCACAATAACGAAATCGAACGGGTGCACAAATATAAATATTTAGAAACAAGCGTTAATAACAACAATGACATCACAGAAGAAATAAAAACTAGAATTGGAAAGGCTCGAGCTGCTTTTGTTAATATGAAGGACATTCTGGGAAGTCATGACATTAACTTAAACCTGAAAATGAGATTGGTTAGAAGCTACATCTTCTTGATACTGCTGTACGGAGTAGAGACTTTAAACAAGAGCAATACCGATAAACTAGAGGCCTTCGAAATGTGGATATACAGAAGAATTTTGAAAATACCTTGGACAGACAAAATAACAAATAGTGTAGTTCTTCGAAGCATGAACAAAGACCGGAAGCTGTTGATCACCATCAAGAGAAGAAAGTTTGAATATCTTGGTCATGTGATGAGAGGGAAAAAGTACCGATTGCCCCAGTTAATTATCCAAGGAAAGATTCAGGACAAACGAAGCGTGGGGAGACGACGTATATCTTGGCTGGGCAATTTAAGAGACTGGTTCCAGTGCACATCTAACCAATTATTTAGAGCAACAGCTTCGAAAATACGAATAGCAATGATGATTGCCAAACTCCGTAGCGGATAGGGCACTTAAAGAAAATCACAGTGAAGTTGAATTTGTTCGAGTGGTACAGAGTTTGAGTTCCAGCAAAGTTTGGTTTCTACCCCCAGAATTTTTGTGTAAAACCCCAGTATAATCCAGGTAACTTTTTTGTGTTAAAATTTAAAGTAAACACAGACATTTTTTTTAATAATAATAATTTGCTTTCATAACAAAAAGAATTTGTAAAACTTAATATTGTACTATCTAATCATATTTGACATTAACCAATTTCTTTTATTTTTAAAAAAAGGTTAACCGTTTGGTACCAGTATAGTTTTGAGATAATTCGCAACAATCATAAGATATTTTTCGACCAATCAAAATTAAAGTTTGACCTTTAGAAAAAGAGGACCCCCTATTTTTAGAGGATTTGGTCAAATTCAGGATGTGACCTCATATGCTGTTGATGTTTTGGTTTAGTCAAACTAGTTTGATCAAATATTTGACAAAACTTTATTAACAGTTATTATATCCAGTTGATTTAAAAAATAAAACTGCTGCAATTTGTACACCACCGCACAGTGACGTTCGACGAAAATTCAAGTTGCTTTCAACTTTTGTTGATCAACTAAATTGGTTAACCAAACTTGACTCGAGAGAACGCGTCTTATATTCCAAAATAACTTAAATAGGCGACTAAATTGGTATGTTAGATTAGGATGTTAGAAAAAATCTAACACGGTACCAATGGCGGGAAATTCAGAAGCGGTACCCACCGCGGGTTAACGGTTTAACACTAGAAAGATATCGGTATTTTCGCTGCTGTTTTCGATTAAACGTTTAATAATTAACTTGTGATTACGAATATTTAAATAATCTTTTTGAAAACAATTTCCAGAGTCGAAATCGAAACGTCAAATTTTAGCTGATCAAAAAATTTAATTTGAATTACAATTATTTGTTGCTTAATCCCATATAAACACAATATAATTACGTCTGATTAATATTCTATGAGTATATAATATAGAGGGAATGTTATTGTCCATTACTAGAACAACGGCTGGTGGTTGTCCGCTGTATTGATTAACTAACCCCTGAGTGTTACCAACCAAATATGTTTCACAATTGTAATTTCTTGTTTACGCTTAGTCCTGATCTAGAATACATATTACCTCTTAAATTTAAGAGAAAATAGGCAACTGTTTTCCGGGTGACATTTTCTTTTTTTTTATTGTCTGATTTGCCACGAGTTTGTGGTATCTTAATCGATTAATATAAATATGTATCTGATTTCAAATTAAACTCTGACGATAAATATATGTCTGTCAGAAATAGTGATGCCAATGAAATTTATTTGGGTTATTTAAATTCAAGTACTGGTAACACATTTGAACACATTTTCAACAAAATATAAAATATTCAGATATCCATGTTTTTATTTGAAATTTATATGCTAATGGCTCTTGTACATTTGAAGTAGGATATATAAATATAATATATACATTGTTTAAAGCGGAATCTTCTTTTTTTTTATTTAAAAAATAATTTAAACTTAATTTATATTATTATTATTAATAATAATAATATAAATAATATCGAACTATTGGTTGACATCAGGAAAGATGTTTCCCAAGACTGAGGGTTTCCTACTTGCCATTCAGGATCAGGTTATTAAAACAAAAAATTACCTAAAATATATTATTAAAGATCCTCAAGTCCAAAATGACAAATGCCAAGACCAAGAAACCATCCAACATCTTACCGGTGGTTGCCAGGCATTTCTCGGTACTGATTATAAAGAACGTCATGACTCAGTAGGAAAGATTATCCACCAAGAACTAACTGACAAACTGGGACTTCTCCAAACCGAGCATCTTCCTTATTATCAATACGTCCCTGACAGAATGCTGGAAAATGACAACTACGAGCTATACTGGGACCGCATTGTGCTCACAGACCAACCAGTGGCGCATAATAGACCGGATCTCATACTAGTTAATAAACTTACTAGGAAAACAACACTTATTGATTTGGCGATACCTAACACCAATAATTTACGTGTTAAATCCAACGAAAAGATCGCCAACTACAGAGATCTAGAAATACAAATCAGGAGACAATGGAAAATGGAAAGTACCCAGACACTACTCATTATTTTATCTACTTCTGGTGCTATTCCCCAAAACCTCCTAGAGAACATAAAACAGCTTGGTCTAAATGAACATCTCTATAAGGCCATACAGAAAGCTGTACTTTTTAGTAGCTGTAGAAAATTTTTGGGAGATACTCCCAGATAAGAGATATATTCAGAGATAAGCTAACAGCTAATGCATTTTTTAAGTTGCTTAAAAAGTTACGAGATGAATTCATAACACGATCTTTCGATTGTCAGAAAAACCCTGTACTTCCTAAGGTCCCCGACCAAAATGCCTACTACTCTAGGCAACTGTATTTGTAAAATTTTACCATAGTCCAGGAAATCTCTCAATTAAAGCTTACTCAAAAAATGTATTTTCGTATTATTGGACAGAGGACGAATTTGGAAAAGGTTCGAACGAAATTTCTTCCGCCGTTTTGATAGGCTTAAAAAATTGATTTTCACTCTAAAGTAACCACCGTTAGGCAGATGGCTGCAGTGGCCAAAATAAGAATACTACGCTAATGGGTATGTGTTGCAAATGGCTTTCATCAAGAGCACCAAAACATGTGAAAAACATAGAGGTAATTTTTCCGGTAGTAAGCCATTCTTTCTGGCCAGCTGATAGGGTTTTTGGTAATATTAAGAAAGATATTAAAAAACTATAAGTTATATTGCATCCAAAAACGTGTTTGGAATTATTTTCAAAAATAGTTGTAGTTACTCACTTTGGGCAAAATTGCAAAGTGTTCAATTCGAAAGAAACAATTTCAAGTATTTTTAGACCCACTGGTACATGGCAATTTTCTTTTACAAATACAAAGCGCCTTTTTCTAAGAAAATGCAAAACTGGAAATATTATCATTAGAGGAATAATTAATTACAAAAATGATTTGCAAACATTTTAAAGTGTTTTAAAGAAAGGTTGGGCGATCTATATTATTGACTCCATTATTATAGAAAGTGGTCTGCAAAAAGTAAATTCATTTAAGCTTAAAGATGTTGATAAACTTCTCATCAAGCACTTTGGAAATACTTCGAGAACCATAGAAGAACTCAAAATTTCTAAGGATATTATCTTAATAATAATCAACTAGAGCCGCTAGAAGCTCAGGAAGGAAGTGCTGATATAGTTCCAGACAGTGAAGAAATAATAGAGGAAGAAACTTGTGAGTTTATTAAAGAACTTTCTTTTATTTTAGTATTATATTTGAGGAGGTGTCAATCAAAATTAATCATGTCCATAAAAATCAAAAAATGAGTTAGCAGCTGTTTCATAATATAAAGAGTGAATCCTATTCTATGGTGTTTTCGGTTTCGGTTAAAAAAAATCATGTCCTGTTTAAAATGAATACACAATATTAAGTTCCCAAATCAAATGAAATCATGTCTACAGCTGGTTTCAATCATACCACCACATGTCCATTCAGCTAATAGGAGTGCCCCGATTTGGTCACGTGATTTGACCATGTCAACACATTGTCTGTGTTTTCCCTCTAGGTTATGTCGATAGCGAGTATTGAGTTTGTATTGCACTGTGGTTTAATTTTAATATTATTATAGTAGTTTTTATTAAATAAAATTGAAAGTTTCCATGGATGAAGAAAACTTAGTGAGAGTGGGCGATGCCAATGAAGGATCTCGTAAAAATAAAAAGACTGTGGATAAAAAAACTAGAGCCAAGCTTAAGCGATACAGTACTCCAGTGGGATGTCGTGTGTTTGTTCCATGGAAACACATGAACAAAGGTATGAAATGTGCATTAGTTAGGCCTACAGATGCTATTTTTGTTCGAAATATCCTGACAAAATACCTGACAAAAACACGCAAGATAACACCATTGCCAGTTGGATAAATCAACGTAACATAAAGCGGCGAAGGCCTAGGCCTACCTCTGAAAAATCAAAGGCTAAAAGTTTTAGTGTACAATATTCTATACTTTCATCAACCGGTAAAGTTATACCTGTGTGTAGGAAACTTTTCATGCATATTACCATGGTGAACGGAACAAGATTGACTAATATTTCTAAAAAGGTGAAAGAGGGAAAGGCTGTTAAGGATCAGAGGGGTGGCGATAGGAAGAGTCACAAATCTGCTGCGAACAAGGAATCAGTCTGCCTTTTTTTGAGAAATTTAAGAGGAAAAGAAAGCCACTATAATCGAAAAAAATCGAAAAGGATTTATCTTGGTGCAGACTTAAACATTAAGAAGTTGTGGCTAAAATACAATGATTCTGTACTTGATAATCTTAAAGTTAAGAAATCTATGTTTAGGAGAGTTTTCAATGAATTAAATATCGGATTTTCATCACCAGCTTCTGACGTTTGCAGTAGGTACATGCAATAAAATAGATCTTCAGCTGAAAATTGAGAAGGCTAAAGCTGTGAAAGACTTGGTAGTGGTCAACCAATTTATGGTGGAGAAAAGAATACACAGATTAAGAGATAATGCTTTTTATGGGCTCTTAAAGGAAAACAAAGAAAATGAGGTTACTTTCTGTTTTGATCTCCAGCAAATTCAAGCACTTCCCAAAACTCCTATTCAAGACGCGTTCTACAAAAGACAATTAAGTTTTTACTCTTTTTGCATTGTAGCATCAAACGCACAAACCCCATATTTTACGTATGGACTGAAGAACTTGCAGGAAGGGGTGCGACCGAAGTTTCATCTGCACTTATAAATTTCTTAAACTCCGCTAATTTTTCAAATGTAACAAGACTGAATCTGTTCTGTGATGGGTGTGCCGGTCAAAACAAAAACAATGCCGTTGTTCACACATTAGTGTATTACTTAGGATCAGTGCAAAATGCTTTAGAGGAGATTGTTCTAACATACCCTGTTCGCGGGCATAGCTTCCTCCCCGCTGATCGGGTGTTCGGAAGGGTTGAAAAGTTACTCAGGAAGCAGCCTACCATTGCAACAAAGGAAGAGTACTACAATGTATATAGTTCTGTTGGAGAAGTACGGAAACTTGGAGAGGATTGGGGATTGATTGATGCTAAAAGTTTGGCTACACGATTTAAAAACATTGAAATGATATCTGAAAAGAAGAGGATTTTTGTGAGGAAAGAGAAAGCTGTCAACCTCAATGGACAAGAACTTACTGTTATCAAAGTGAAATCGGCACAGAATTTTAGGTTTGAAAGTGATTTTGAAACCTACAACAAGCCTCAAAAAAAAAAGGCTGGCATTCTGCAAGGTCGTTCTCAACTCCTGTAGAGTCACTTCCACTGAGCAATATAGTGAAAGCAGCTACGAAAAAGGACGTGGAGACGTTACTTGTGAGAATGTATGGTGATGACTGGCAGAAACATGACTTTTTATCTTGGTATAAGACCATAATAGTGGAAGTCCAGGACGACGAAATTGATGCTGACGAAGTGGACGAATCCTGTGATTGTCTAGAACCTGACATTGGACTACACATTTAAACATTTATATTTTGTGGAAAGTGTCGTTGGTAAATGTTAGCCATTTTTCAAGATATTTTTTGTAACAATACAATAGATATTTTAAGTAGTCTAAGAGTTTTTTTATCAACCCCTTCTATCAACGTCCATGAAGTCCAATCAAATAAGAACATGTCCTTTTTTTAAAATGTATTTACAGGTTTATTTATACCTTCAGATTTAAAATATTTATAAGAGTCAGTAATTTCAATAAATAAAATGATATATGCTAATTTATCCGATTTTTCATGTAAGGTTATTTACTAATACGTTTTTTGCGATTTCCCTAAAACTTCTTAAGGTGGACATGATTGATTTTTATTGACACCTCCTCATTTAATCTTTTGTTTCTTAAATTACATAATTTTAAAAACAAAATGTTGCTATTTTATTTTTATGAGATATCTCAAAAAAATTATCTGTAAAACTCTCCATGGTAACATAAAAACGTTTTATTATTTTTTTGCCGAATTTTAGTATCAAAAGCAGCAATCTACACCTTTTTGTATCCAAACCGGCATTCTCCATTATTTTTTTCAATTAAAAAAATCTGTTCACAGTTTAGGTAAAGTTTCTTCACTATTTGCTGTCATTTGCCTATGTCGTATAAATTAAACTGTATTTGTTTCAATATCACTGCATCTGGAAGAATATCAGGTCATAATAAAGATAAATATCAAAAACCAAAAAAACGTAAATTTTACTATATTTCACTGCTGATATATAAAATATTCATAAAAAATTCGATTAATTTTTTCCCACGATACATTTGGGTTGATTTAAGGTTTAAGGTTTTGTATTGTATAGACAACATTAATAAGTCAAATTGTCAAGGATCGTTAGCTTAAAATTCTCTCATGTACGTCGGCCCGAAAATACTAATGTGCATTTGCGTTTCTCACCAATTTAATTATCACCTCCCAAAGCTTGTCCCAAATTTTCCACTCCGTTAACCGCTCATGTTAGGTACGATCCAACGCGTTTTGGGTTATCCTTAACGTGGTTTCGGATATGCCACTCTTTGGAACACAATAAATACTTTTTATATTTTCGAGGGTAGGATCGTGTTAATGAACGGAAAATTTTCGATTATCCAAAGGGAAAATAGAAGAAACGAAAATGATTTTAAAATACATTCTTTTTATACAAGAAACATTTTAATAATTGATTGTATAATTCTGCGCAAATTTAAATGAGTAAAAAGAAAAATTTTTGGTGATTGGTAAAAGTAAAAATCCTCACACCTAATACTACAGCACATTGTCAACCGTTGGACCAAGGAATAATTAAAAACTTTTAATCCTTGCATAGAAATTTTTAATAAAAAGAATGTTGTTATCTGTAGAATGTTCTTTATCAACGGCTGAACTGGAGAAGTCCATAATGATTGCTAACGCCTTAATTTGGATTGTGACAGCATGGAGAGACGTTTCAACCAAAAAACAATTAAAAAGTGAAATGAAATCGTAGGCTTCCACGGCTAGAGTGAGAATTATAGTTTATTCGTCTTCCGGGTTTGGACCGTGTCATTTGTGAGTGACCCAAAATCTTACCCCTTAAAACCAAAAGTCTGGTTCCGCTACGTTGATGATACATTTATCATCTGGCCCCATGGTCAACATACCCTTTCTCACTTCCTAGATCATCTTAACTCACAACATCCGAGTATAATCAGAATTCTGTGATCAACTCTCTCATCCATCGGGCCATTTCGATTTCTGAACCTGACAACCTTTGAGAAGAACTTGGCCATCTGCAAAAAACTCTCGGTCTTGAGCTACTTGCACCCAATTCCGGACAAATTTTTTGACGCCGTCTGTCCATTGTGTAGGTGGTCTACCTTTCCTTCTTCTGTTAGCTCGTAGTCTACAAACTGTAATTTTTTGGGTCCACCGCCCATCATTCATTCTGGCCACATAGCCCAGTTCCACTTCAGCCATGATATAGGCTCTATGACATCTGTGACGCCTGTTCTTTTTCTTATTTCTTCATTTTTAACTCTGTCCCGAGAGTCAGTCTAAGTAGCAAGCGTTTCATTTGTCTTTGAGCTACTCTGAGTTTGGTTGCTGTAGCCTTGGTCAAAGAAAGTGTTTTGACGCCATAAGTTATGACTGGGAGCACAGATTGGTAGAACCTCTTCTTTTTCAAATAATTAAGCATTTTGCTTTTTGAAAATGTCTGATAGAGCTCTATATGCAGTCCATGCTAAAGTGATTCTTCTTTGTAGTTCAGCAGTTTGGTCGTCCCCAGCAATTTAAATTTCATGACCTAAGTATTTATATTTATGAACATACGTTTATGAACATACGATTTCGTTGAAGTCGACTTTTGGATTTTTGCTTGGTACCAGATTTGTCATGTATTGTGTCTTTCCAAAATTCATGTTCAAATCAACTTCGTTACAGGTGGCATCTGACTCGGTAAGCATAGTTCCAATCTTTTTTAAGTCATCTGTTATTTGAACAATGTCTTCCGGAATTGTAGGTGTGAGAGCATTTCGCCGTCGACATTGATTTCTTTGGCTTTCTACTGCATTTTTTTTAAAGTGTGCTTTAGAACTTCCGTAAAGAGTTTGGGAGATAACTTGTCTAATTGTCTGATTCCTCTATTGATTTTTATACAGTTTGTATCTTTGTGTAGCTTTACGGTTATGGTTACTTAAGTTGATATATTTGCGATCAGTTTGGAGTACCGTACCGATAATCTATGCGACTTTCCTCCAACGCTCTCATTACGCTTTTGATATACAATACACTTGATTCAAATGTTGATTCAAATTTAAAAATCTGTATTTCTCCAACATTCTATAATATATTTGATATGTCTGATATTCCTTAGATGAAACGTTATGAATAATCAATTTATGGTCACGGCTAATAACTTCAAAAAACAATGTCTAGTTTTCTATTTTTCAAGTTACTATCTGCATATGAATTATTTTTTACAACACCATTTACCAAACATTCTTTTTTATTTCAAAACCTTTATTTCACTTAATGGTCATCCTTAGATTAAAAATATTGCTCGTTTTATTAATTCGAAATCAATAATCAAGACCTTTACTAATGGAAACTGAAATAATATACCGTAATTTTCTCTCTAATTAGGGTGCCAGCGGAGAAAGAAACTGCGAACAATAAATTCAAATTTATCATGTTATTGTTTGAAGGTGAACAACGAAGAGACCATTTTGCTGAAAATGTTCTCTCACGGGCTTTCGTGCTTTTTGGCTTCCCAATTCTGCTTTTCCGTACTTCTAGAGGTGTCAAATGGGCCTTTCAAGGATTTTCAGGATTATTACGGATTGTAATAGTATTAGACCTCGTATAAATAAAAATGTTTATTATATGAAAAAATCAACACTGGCAAAATACCTGTGAAAGCCGATATTACCAACACATTTTTCATAATATATTTTACCGACAAGATTTTTATAAAAAAAAACTTTTTGGTTTACAATATTATATTCTATGTAAAAACCGAAACATAAATATGACATAAAGGTTAGAAAAGGCAGTTGTATAAGCCCAAAACTATTTACAATTAATTAAAATATTTCTGAAATAAACTAAGTCTAAAAATGGCTATAATTGCTATTGCCTATCCATAACCTATCAATAACTTTAAACATGTCTTATGGCTTAACTCAATTTTACTAAGTATTAAGTATTATTAAGTTCACTAAAAACTGACCTGAGAAGAGTGTGAGATGATCACAGCATCTTGCAAATTTTCGTGCTCTAGCCAATCCAGATCAAAAATGAACGCACGTAGGTCCTGTAAAACATCAATGCAACTTTGGGATTAGCACCATTTCCTGCAAGTGACACATTTATGGAGATTCATACCTTTCTCACATCTTTTTTTTACATATTGGACATGTTTAGACCATAGTAATTTGGGGTCTAGGATTATACCAAGATATTTATACTCACAGACAACAGGTATAACATATCCTGACAGGTTTAGACTTTAGACCTTACGTCTAAAGGTCTATTTATTCAATCACGGATGGAATAAATACATATATCATCTGGATACTAAATACATTTTATGGAATCAACAAAAATGCCATGTATACTTGCCGAAAATATGTTGAAGAGAATCGGGATTAATACAGACCTCTGTAGTAATCCTGTATGAGTTATTCTTGGGCCATGTAACTGATTACTATGGTCTCTGATATATAAAGTTCTGTTGCTAAAAAAATAGGTATTTTGGAATCATTATCGGTGCCATTAGGTGACAATTGACAGTTACTCAGTCTTTGGAGAAGATCTCCATTTAAAGTTAATATTCCAAATAAACGCGACAAATCTGAAATTAAAGATTAACCTTTCAGAGTTAATGTGCGGACTGTGAGTTCGCTTGTCGAATTATTTCTCGATTTCTGACGATTAATTACGATCTCGGTCATGGCGTGCTCGCTAGCTTCAAGTAAAGTGATGGTGATACTCTATTCAGTACAGTTGTGAGAGTTGTGTAGTGCATTTAGTTCCACTGCTATATTGAACTGCGGAACGTACGTCCGCACGTTATACAAGTTGTCACAAATCTTCAGGTAAGATTTAATTTTAAAATATTTTATTTCTAGGGTAAATAAAAAAATATTTGTGTAATTTATAATTGGGAGTGATCTACTGGTTATGTTTTCTGTATAATTGATTAATATAAACTTATTTTTTTACAGATTTTTCTAATAAAGAGTTTTGAAAAGCAACAGGCTTATCTTGAAAAGCTTCATGCGGAATTTCTTTCTGATTCTGAATCAGAAGTCGAACCTGACGATGACGATGCTAGTTTGGAAGAAGATTTCGAAGAGATCCAGGACCACGACACCGATATGGAAGAAGAAATTGAAGAGCCAATCTCATAAGCCTTGTATGTTCCACAAAGAGTGCCGCATTTCATTGGTAAGGATGAAAAAACTAAATGGAAAAAACATGTAGGAAACCGCCCAATACGAACTCGCAGTGATAATTTAATTAAGGTGAAAATTTCTGGAGTAACTAGTGAAGTACGAGATATGAAAAGCGCATCAAAGATTTGAAGTTGTTTTTTTACTGAAGGGATTTTGCAAACCATTGTAGAAAACACGAATATCTTTATTGAACTGTGTTCTTACAATCTCAGTAATAAATCTGCAAAGAAAACAGATATTTTAGAACTTAGGACAATATTAGGTCTTTTATATATAGCTGGGGTAACCAAAAATAACCACTGAAATGCAGAAGCTCTCTTTAGTCCCTTGCACGGTTCAAGTTTTTGCTCAAACACATCTGTTTTAATGATAAACGAACACGATTAGAGAGGCAAAAATATGACAAATTGGCAGCTGTGAGAGAATTCTTCGAGTCTTTTAATTCAAATGTACCTAAACATTTTTTATTATCATCATATACAACGGTAGATGAAAAACTGGAAGCTTTTCGTGGCAGGTGTGGCTTTAGGGTATATATGCCCAATAAACCTAATAAATACTGCATAAAAATATACGCATTAGTAGACTCACAGTTTCCTTATACCGCAAATCTAGAGGTGTACGTTAAACAACAGCCACCTGACCCATATAAAGTTGATACGAGCAATATTTTCCTCGTTCCTCGCCTCTGCAGTCCTATATCTCGTTCTCACAGAAATGTAACAATGGACAATTTTTTTACGAGCCTCAGCTTGGCCGATCTTCTTTTGAACGAACATCATCTGACTATGATAGGCGTATAAGAAAAAACACTTCCACTTCAATTTACTGACCCTTAGAGACCAGAAAAGTATGTTTGGTTTTAGAGAAAAATGTACGATTGTGTCATATATACCTAGACAAAACAAAAACGTTATTTTACTCTCAACGATGCACCACGACGATTTGCTAGACGAATTAACGGGCAACCAGAAATCATCATTAACTATAATAAATCCAAAGTAGGAGTAGAGGAAAGATTTTGTTGATAATGTGCCGCCTACAATTGCGCTCGAGCCACTCGCCGATGGCCTATGGTCATTTTTATGACCATAGGCCAAAGACTAATGTAGCTGGTATCAATTTATTTGTAATAAACAAATATAAATCTAATGAGATAGATAAAACGCATAGAAGACATTTTCTAGAAGCTCTTGGTATGGAAGTAGTAAACCATCATCTATAACGTCGATGTTTAAATAAACGTATTCCTAGATCAATTAGGTCAAGAATAAAAGAAATTTACCATATTGACGAAGAAATTGTCTCAGCCCCAAATCTAAAACCTAATCGTCGAGGTCGTTGTTTTTACTGTAGTAGACATTTGCTCCGACTGCCTACATGATGGTATTTCCGAAGACAGCAGCGAAGATTGACTTATTTTTAAGTTATAAATTCATTCCTGTATCTACTTTACGCAGCTCAAACATTTGTTTTTTATTTAGTCTTTGTTTAATTTCTTAGAAATAAATGTTTTTTATTTGTTTAATTACTTTTTTTGTATTTTATAGTACTCAAAATGCGAAAAAGATATATTTGTTAACTTTTATTTTCAAAGCAGGAGTTTAAATACAAATTATAATAAATTTGTGTGTAAATGTTTTTTTTGTCTATTTTAATTATATGTTTAAAGAATCGACCAGTTCTCAGACCGTTTTTCCGAAAATATTTGTTTTTTGGACCTTTTCTAGTTTTGCGGACTGCTAGGCCGACGTTACACTTTATTTACCATCATGTCACGTTATCGCTGAAAGGTTAAAGAATAAAGAAAGACTTTTTATATATGTTCTGCAGCACCATATATATGGGATAACTTGTTTTCATCCTCAGATCTTGTAAAACAGTTTTTACAAAAAAAGTTGACAATAGTTGGGATCTCAAGAAAAAACAAGTCTGACATTTCAATATAATTTCTTAAAAAAAAAAAAAAGTTCTGACTTTGCTTTTGACGAGAATAAGACGTTAGTAAAAGTTTTTTCAAAAGCAAATAATAAATTGTTCTGTTACTGTCAATATTTCATACTTAAGTTGTGCTTATTAAAGATATAGCAATTGCGAGATTGTTTTATTTTATAACTCTACAAAAGGAGGAGTAGACATTTATAATCAGTTGTACCATTCGAAGACCGTGGCCAGAAAAACTCTTCGGTGACCTCTTAAAGTTTTTTATGGCATACTTGGTGGTGCAAGTATTCATGCTTATGTTATTTTTAGCGTAAATAAAACCAAATCAGATCCAAATTAAAAATTACGTCCAGGAAAGGTTTTTTTATGCTTTTAGCACTACAGTTGGTGACTCCTTAACTAAAAAAGGGAGTAGAAATACAAACGTTGTCCAGATTTTTGCGCTTCATGATTTTCGATTTCTTGGTCAAGTGGATCAGCCATTACATCAATAAATCCAACCTTCAACCCACAAAAGATGTCAAGTTTACCCTTGATCTGCCAACAAACAAGGTAAAGGCCAGTGCGTCCTCAGGAAAGCTTGCCTGTGTGCTGAACACAGAAGACCAATCTGTCCAAGTTGTACCGAAGAAATTTCGTTTTTTTTTGTTACAAACATGTTATTTTCTACTTCTTTAGAGTCTTTTTTATAATTCTCTACCATAAAAAGTGTAAGATATACTTACATTTTTGATTTCTTAGCATAAATAAAAAAAACCAATTCATTGGGGCAATTAAGCAACATATATTGCAATATATTAAACAAAATTTAAAACTGCACTCACCTTAATGATTAATCATACTAACTAGCCTTAATGATTAATTAAAGAAATACTATTCCTCTAATGTTTTCTTACATTATTATTTTTTGCATTTTGAAATAATTTTTACTTGCTCAAAGATATTTTAAATTTTAACATGCATTTTATTAAATGTACAGTTTCATCAACAATAATGTTATTTTAATATTCAATTTTATTTATGTGTATAATCTTTTAATTTCTGTAAGTATTGTAAATCTAAGTGTACGTCAGTGTTTTTGAAATTTTTGTTTTTTAAAGTTACTCCCGATGAAGCTATTAAATAAATGGCGAAATATTGAGCTTTAGAAAAAACAAAGATTTTTATTTAATATAGACCACATACCCGATATTTCCAACATATTTATAAAATGTTTTTTGGTCGAAATAATCACGTTAATATATATATATATATATATATATATATATATATATATATATATATATAATATTATATATATATATATATATATATATATATATAATATTAAATATATATACAAAAGGAGGAACATTTTTATTCTCGAGAGAGGAAGAGAGAGAAAATATATCTTCTGTCTCTCTCTTACTCATTATCTTACATTTGTAATGATTTCACCGATTCACTCCCGTACAAATTTCCAACGTGGAGCGCGCGTATAGAAGTATAACTTCAAAAAAGTCTGTGGTCTCGTATTTGACATCACTGTACCACTTGTGACATAAAAAATATCGATATTATTCTCGAGTTAAATATACAAAGAAAATATTTAATGTTATATTATAATTGATTAACATGCTTTAATATTGTTCTGAAGCTATTTTCTTGTGGCATTTTAAATTAATTACTATTTAACTGGGAATAAGCCACAATTAAAGGTTAATGTTGAGAAAATATAATAATAATTTATTCATATTTTGTATCATTTAGAATAATTTTTGTGTATTATTTATAAAACCAATTTCACGTCCCGGTGGAATCTATATAACAAAAGCCTCTATCACGAGTACAATTTAATGGTGTAATGGTCTGTCCCATTACACCACAAATAAGATAATTATATTCTCGTGCCATAAGTTACCTAATTTCGGAATGAGATTCAGTCGTGAGCGTAATAAGAAGAACACGAAAATTTACGAACACGAACAGTGAAAAGTATTCTCTTCGCAGGTTATGCGAAGTCCTGTTTAAGTATTTATACGAAAAGGCCTCGCCGGATGAGTGAACACGGTACGTCAAGAAAACCTGCAGCCATTTCAATTTAGGACAAGCTTTTAATGAACCGTGTAAAGTAAACGGTAACTCCAGCTATAAGGGGGTGAAATAAATTGTTCTCTGTAGCTATCAGTTAATAACAATTTTCTCGTATAATACTATAAATATAAGGATATGGATAAAGTGTCCAAATTATTTCTTGGATAAGTCAGTTATGTAATATATAGGATAGTCACTAAAGCCCTTTCCAGGAGAATATATATATATATATATATATATATATATATATATACAGGTAAAGTGTCATGGCGCATGTCTCGTAAAACAGGAAAACAAATAAACAAAATAGCTTTATCGATGGAAGGCAACCACAACTAACTGATCGTCATAAGTATAGTGCAGCCAAGTTAGAAAAGAAGTATGTTAACTTAAGAAAGGATCACTACAGGATATTTGTTTTATTAGAGTTAAAAACCGTGACAATTTCCACTGCCACCACTAAAAATAACCACAGAGGAAACTACAGCTATCTGAAGGAGAAATTTCGAACGTTAAAACATTTAAAACAATAAGAAAAGGGTATTTCGAGTTAATAATAAAGGTAAAGTGTACTGGCATATCTCGCAAAACAGAAAAACAAAAAAGAAAATAGGTATATTGGAATGGAAAACATACTCGTTCAAAGAATTAAAGGACGAAGGACCACCAGCCCAGGGGCTGGAATGAAAAACAGATTAAACACTAGCTTATATTTAATGCTAAGAATAAATAGCAATTTCTGATATCTGTCCGAAAACACTGTGATATGGGATATCTCACTACAGTTTACACTTAGGCTATTTTCACTATTATATATAATTACAAGTAGAATTGCTTAGCGGAATGTCGTTTTTATGTTTAAAGCGAACTACTGGCAACACTGCTGGTTTGAATAGATTAACTGTTTATATGAAAGCTATAACTGCGGTTTTAGAAAACACTGGTTACTATAAACGATTGGCTTGATAATTTTTATGAATAATGCGATGCGAGTGATGCATACTTAGTTACAAATACCTATGATATATTAATAAGCGAAGAGAGTATTTGCGAGCTATATATCGCGAGTTTAGCTTACGAGATTTTGCGACCGACTTTTATAATAGCTTGTTCTGAACTGACTGATAATATCCAAATTATGTAGGAAGGTAGCGCAGGGCTCCGTACCCTAAATGTACCGTTGAATAACTTTCTTTATTCCTTCTTTCAATATCTTCCTGGTTAAAAATTAATATCAAGGCAATAATTAATACGTATTTCTGAGTATTTGGTTGTAATCAGTACGGTGCCGTTAAGTTAGAAAAGAAGCACGTTAACTTAGAAAAGGATCAATCACTACAGGAGCAATGCAACCAATTTGTGGCAATAGAGTTAGAATACCCTGATAGTTTTCAAAACAACAACTAATAATAACTACGAAGAAAGCACAGCTGATAATACCAAAGCATGTCTCGTTCTGTGTTTGTCAGTGTGTTTAGGGATAAAAATCCGTACCTAAAAATGGATGGCCTTACGGCCGGTTTCCGAAACGTTATTCAAATCTCCAATAATGTAATCAAGTATCAAATTTGATCAATTGTTAACAAGCGACAGGTTTCCGAAACGAAAATTATGGTAAAATTACGTGATCACCGATTATAGATTATTTGACATACGATTTTACATGGAAACAGTAGAATCGATTGTAATCGTTTATTATTTCTGTACGAATTGTTCTTTATCTTGCTCTGAAAATCTAAAATTACGTGATCACCGATTATAGATTATTTGACATACGATTTTACATGGAAACAGTAGAATCGATTGTAATCGTTTATTATTTCTGTACGAATTGTTCTTTATCTTGCTCTGAATTAAGAAAGTAATGTTGCTGTTTCACTTTACCATCATTCCTGTTTATGTGTAATCTGCATTCTGAAAATCAACAAACATAACCTAAATAACTAATAATTTTGTGTCGTTCGTTAATGTTTACCAATTTGTCATTTATCATCTTTAATTCTTAAAATGAACCTTTGTAACAATATTTTTGGGTTCTTTCTAAACAACAACTTTTTATAAAACACCTTAGGTTTATGTATCTTACAACGTAACCAAAGATTTTATTTTATTTACTTACAACCATTGGTACATAACCAAAGATTATAAGATTAATCGTCCAAAAATCTCAGATTACCTGACAAGCTAGTATGACAGAAGTTTGACATAGATAAAACGATAATTAGCGTTTCGGAAACCCAAAATACTTCTGACAGGCTGTTAATCATCGATTATTTGCTTGTTAGATTAGTTAATATGTGTTATGTGATTGAAGTTTGATCGATGTTTCTGCAACTCAAAATGCATATGTGTTATGTGATTGAAGTTTGATCGATGTTTCTGCAACTCAAAATGCATTTAATCGACTGTTAACAGTAGATTACCTAATTTTGATAATGATCAGCCTTTCGGAAACCGGCTGTATGTGTTCCAGATTGACAATGAGAATTTACTGAATAGAAGAAAAATACTATTCTGTAATCTTATAAAGTAAATAAATAATTGGAATATATAATTAAAAAAAAAATATTTTAATACAACAGTAAAAATATTACATGTAAAAATGTAAAAAATAAATACAAAATACTTTCCCAAACATTCTCCCTCTCCAAAAACGAATGTTTTTAAGAATAGTTGAATGTATAAGTGTAAAGGTGGACATGAAAAGGTAGATATACTAATACAGAATAAAACATTGATTGACAAATAAGCAGCGGGCATATTTTGACCCGAGGACATTGTTGGATGTCACCTGAAACTGTGCTCAAATTATTGTATTTATAGTTTAACTGTGCGCACAGTTAAAAAGAATAGCGTCAAATCAGTAAAATTTTTTGACCTTTTTAACTAGGAGGACTGCGTCTAGAATAGACTAAGAATAGAAAAAAGAATATTGTTTGCCTCTTTTCCTATAAGAATTGCGTGGTGTGTGAAACACAAGGAGAACAACAACGTTAAAATCTCGACGTGGGTCATTTTCTTTTATATGTGCGTATCTTTTAGAGATGTGGGCGATCACATTGACCCGTCTTATTCTATTCACAGCAGCTCGAAATAAATCAGTTGACGTAAGACCAGTCTACTTCCTAAGATTAGCCATGCAGGATATACACCTACGTCCAGGGCCTCTTTTACCCTCAATCTTGTCTTGTAAAATCAACTGTAAAGGCGGCATTTATTATTATGCATAATGTGGCCAAAGTAAGCTAATTTTCTGTTCTTTTTTTTTCTGTGGCGATACAAGTCTTCGACGACAGCTAGGGAGTAATGATATTTTGACGAGCTTCACGGTAGGAAAATGACAGTTTGATGAACATTGTAACAATTGTACCGATGATAAAACTCGACTAGCACAATTATAGGGGTTTTCATTAGAAGGTACATAATTCCCAGAAAAGCGTGATATTAGTTCTTGTATGTGTTTAATACGTTTGGCAATTTATGGGTAGAAAAATTGACTCTTCTTCTTATTCTTCTTGTAATGCCATCGTTTTGGATGTTGGCGACCATAATCTGTATTCTTGATGCTCTGAAAAGATTTGTGGTTGTTGTGTTATACCATGTATGTAAATTTTTCAACCAGGAAGTCTTTCGCCTTACTGGTCCCCGCTTTCCTTCCACTTTTTTTAAGAATTAATTGCAGCAACCCATGATGTATGCGAGGTAATAGATTTTGGCTAATTTTGTTGTGGTTAACAACTCTTTACCCTTTTGCATTTTTAATAAAACGTGGTCGGTATAGGATATCTTCAGGATTCGACAATAAAAGAAAATTATTGGCTGGAGTGAGCGCAATCGCCGAATTGGACCAAACATGAAAATTGGACGAGATTTGTTGACAAAACTGACTAGATCAGCCAGCAGTACGGCTTTCAAGGGCTCCAATCTCGTCAATGAGACCACATATGAAGACTGAACAGGACCCTTTGACAAAAAGTAACTAGATCAGCAAGCAATACGGCTGTCTAGAGCTCCAATCTTATCGAATCAGACCAACCATGAAGATCGGACGAAAGACTCTTTGACATAAGTGACCATTATCAGCTAGCAATACGGTTGTTAAGAGCTCCAATCTTGTTGAATCAGAGCAAGCATGAAAATTGGACGAGACGAAAACAAAAGTGACTAGATCAGTCAGCATTACGGCTGCCAAGAGCTCCGATCTGGCCAGAGATAGTCTTGTGTAGAAATGACACTATAAATTTAAGACATATAAGTACAGTTGTCTGTTGTATCTGTTCAGATTTTCATCATCTCGAGATACATTGAAGTCCCACAATGGTTGTAGAAGACGTTTGGCTAGCAAAATGACATAGAAAAATAAATTCAAAAGGATAGAAAGTTTTTGAACTCGCTAGTACGAATATTTTGTTGATAAATACCTCATGCAACTTTATATAAAACTTAAAAAATATATCCACAACATAATTTTTTAAATTTGGCGGATTTAGTAGCACTGATAAAGTGCTAGGTGATACATATTATATTCTCCCCTGTAGCAGCTCCTGCCTTTTACTTTCACATGTGTTCTTATATTTATTATCTCACAGGTAATAGTACACAGATATCGTCCAAAAAAAACTAAAGTCACCATTTATTATAAAAAAATGTGGATGAAGAAAGAATGGCTTGGTTTGCAACTTGGCATGTAAAAATTGTGCCTAGTCCAATTGCACGAAGATAAAGAACTATAAACAAAATTAATTATCTGATATCGAAAAAGATTTAAATGATAAAATTATTTATATTTATATATAAGAAATCATATTTTCAATCTTAGTTAATACCATACTTTAAAAAAAATAAAAAAATAACATAAAACTTCAGGAGGTCCACTTTGGGCACCAGATACCCTGGAGAGCATTGCCGTCATAATATTCGTGTTCAGCGACTTCCAAAACCCCCCGAGAAGTGACTGTCGACTGATTTAGAATTAAATTAACATACTCCAAGAGACGAGGTTCACCATGGGCACCAGATATCTCAAGGACCACCGTCGTTATCATATTTGTATTCAGCGACCTACAAAACCGAGCAATAACATTGAACTCATTCCTGTCGATATTTTCCGAATTTAAAATTTTTCATTTTCTATGCATTTTGGAAATTCATTTTCCTTGTGCACACAATGCAATTTTCATTTTACCACAATGAATTTTGTTCACAAATTTTTCTGACAAAATTGGTAGGTTTAGCGCTTCGTTGCTTCGCCTAATATTGCAATTTACTCTAATTATTCTATTCTATAAGTTGCCAGACTGTAAATAAAAATAAAAAAAAAAACGTGATGGAGCATATGTGCATTTAGAAGAGAATAGTCGTTAAAAATAAAATATTGTATTCTTTCTCAAGTATTCCAGACTTATAAACAAAATACAGTTATACACCACAAATTAACAAAACATAAAAACGATCAATTTTATTCAAGGAAGTAGTATCCAGTATCAAAGCTTTGCTAAGCTTTCCTACCAACAACTATTAAACGAAAAATATTCCTGATGGCATATAATATTCATCAGCTAATAATTTAGGACCTGGCCTTTAGGACAAAAATTTGAATTACAAAATATAAAGCTATTACTTTAATCAAATTATCTTCGGTTCTGCTGTATTCAATTTACTCTAAGCAGTAAATTTTAAGTTAAGGAAGGGGTACTTCATTACGGAAATTTTGTGTTTGAAAAAAGTTTTAAAATACGGAATATATAAAACTTAATATTCAGGTCAATGGACAATATTTTGTAAAAAGGTTCTGCAACGGTTTTCTTGTTATTTACTATAATAGAAATTACATTTTATAATATTGTTTTAAAGATATTTTCTTGTAACATTTTAAAGTAATTACTATTTTAATAGGAATAAGCTACAATTTTGAAGGTTAAAATATGTTTATTGACGTTTCAATTTCCACTTCGGAAATCGTTCTCAAAATACAAACATTATCGATGTTTGTTAAAGAAACAAAATTTTATGATTTTCAAATATGTAATTGTCAAAATTTAACCAAACGAAAAAAAATAATTGACTATACGGTAGAATACTACGGGACCTGATAGAGGAAGATTATCAATCGTCTGAAGACGAAGAACAAGGAGGATTTAGAGCAGGTCGTTTATATACAGATAACATCTTCTGTCTTAAACAAATTATAGAAAAGAAAATTGTGACAAATAGAGAGCTACATATGACTTTTGTAGATTTTGAGAAAGCATATGACACAGTCCCGCTAAATAAACTATGGGAAGTCCTGGGCACATCAAACATACATCAAACATTGGTTAGTGCTCTCAAAGATCTATATTATGGTTCAAACTCCCAAATGAAATTCTGAAACCGCTTAGCTGAAAAATTTGCAGTTACTAAGGGTCTCAGACAAGCATGTTGTATCTCTCCGACTCTATTTAAGATTTATATATCTGCAGCTCTGAAACAATGAAAAAGAAAAGTCAAAGGAATGGGTATACAATTGACCGATCAGGATTACATATATACTTTACAGTTTGCAGATGATCAGGTGGTGATCTCAAATGACAAAGATGACATGGAATACATGCTTAGAAAACTAATTGAAGAATACCAGAAATGGGGATTAAATATCAATTTAGAAAAGACAAAATACCTCTCAATTGGAGCTGAAGCAGAACAACTCGATATCGATGACAATCAAAAAATAAATCCATGGAACAAATATAAATACCTGGGCATCATCTTCGACCGTAGTGGAAAAGACGAACGAGAAATAGAACATCGAATTGTACAAGCATGAAGAGCTATAGCATGTTTGAACGGAGTTCTATGGGGTAAAGAAATATCAAAGAAAAGAAAATGGAACATCTATGAGACAATGGTTAAAACTAGCCTACTTTATGGAGCTGAGACATGGAGAATAACCGAAAAATATAAGAAAAAGGTCGAAGCCACGGAAATGGATGCCATCAGAAGATCGATGAGAATATCAAGAGCCGACAGAATACGGAATGAAGTGATAAAACAACAAATGGGTATAGAGGGCACTATAGTTGAGGATATTGAGAGAAAACAGCTCATATGGTATGAGCATGTGAGCCGAATAAGGGACGAAAAATTGCCTAAAAAAACGATGATGTGGCAACCCCCAGAGAAGAGGAAACGAGGAAGACCACCACAGAGCTGAAACCTGGGAGTTAGGAAAGCGATTAGCGCTCGAAATATGGACGAAGACCTAACTCAAGACAGAATACAGTGGCGTTTGGGAGTTGGACAACGTCGTGAGACGTTATAAAAAACCGAATATATATATATATATATAAAAATTGTGGAAACCTAAACGATTTTTAAATAACTTTCAAACGAGTATTGGCAAATTAAAGCATATTTAGTAGATTCGAAGATACAGTTATTTAAAAATAGTTTTTCTGATAGTACTTTTTCCTGATAATTTTAAATTGCATATAAATTTCGATGAAAGTAGTTCTATTAGTTCTATACATATGCAAAAATGTCTACTGATTGAATTCCTTGGCCCGACTCTTTAACTATTTCTTTTTGTCTCCCTAAAATTGAGCTTTTTGCTTCATAAGTAAACCGACACATGTAGTGGTAAATAATTTTTTTTATTTGTTTGATTATTCTGCAATATTAAAACTCCACGAATTATTAAAATAGATAAAAAAACCTAAATTATAAGTGTAAGTAAGCTTTTAGGTGGTCGAGAACCAAAGCCATGGCAGTTTTAATTTTAACTTTAATCTGAGGTATTAAATACATACCTGCTAATTTTGCTTAAACTTTAAATTTTTATTAAATATTAATAACACTGCTATATTTATAAATTTCTTTTTAATATAATAAAGATCGATGAGTATTATAAGGCTCTCTATATTTCCTTAAATCAAAACTTTGATCACTTTCTAAAAACTTAAAAATTTAAGAAAAAATTAGCGTTCACGTATATAATACCTCAGATTAAAGTTAAAATTAAAACTGCCATACCTTTGGTTCTCAGCCATCTAAAGGCTTTCTTAAACCAGTAAAATTTGGGTTTTTTTATCTATTTTAAAGATTTGGTAATTTTAGGAAATCAAAAAAAAGTCCGGGCCAAGGAATTCAATATGTAGACAATATTGTATATATAGAACTACCTTAATCGAAATTTTTATGCAATTTGAAATTCTCATTTTAGAATAATGAATATGCGATTTTTTTAAAAACTGGCTATTTTTAAACAGCTGTATCTTTGAAAAGATAGTAATCTTTTAATTTGTCAATGCTCGTTTGAAAGGTATTTAAAAATTCTTTATTTTACCGATTTCCACATTTTTTCTCATTTGGTTAAATTTTGACAATTAATTAAAAATTAGCTTATCATTTATATAATCAAAGTATCTTTTGCGGTTTTGCAAATTATTTCATCAAACAGTTGACATTATAAGAAAAAAAAAATGAGATTTTGCAATCGGTCCACTTTGCTCAGAGATATAGCTCTTCAAATATAAAAATTGCTATTTTCGACCCTTTCAAGGACATATCTCTGGCCCAGGGGCACCTAGAGGGCTAAAATAATAGGTATAGGCTATTATAGGAATAGTAATAGTAATATATTAGGAAAAGTAAAAATTTTGCTTATATATATAAAGTAGTTAGGTATTATTGACTGACACGTTATGTAAAATAAAGTTTTATCTTGAGGTTGCAGCCATTAATAGGGCAGGAAAGTGAAACTCTTTGTTCTTTATCAAGCTTTCGCAAAATTTATTTGCTTCTTCAGGATATGCTAAAATAATATGGTATCAGTAAATACAATCAAATTAGAATTAAATAGCATTGTATAAAACTAGTATAAAAACTTACAACATGAAGTTAATCCATTAAATTTTCAAATTTACAAAACATTAAAACTTAACTTATTAAAATTATATAGTTATATAAGTGCATTTTAATTTTATTTAATTTTGTACAAATTCATTAGGACATTGATTATGTTGATGTTTGATTTATGTCAGAAAGACACTCGTTTCTGTTTATTATATTTTTTGTTGTTGATAATTAGCTTTTGATTGTTATTATGGTTACGTACAAAGTGGCGCCAAATACGAATATTTAAATTTTTTGAAATCATAGTATTTATAGTCAGAAAATCTAATATTAGAAAATTATAGTATTAATTTTCGTAAGATAGAATGTAATTATAGATATTGCTTAGTTTATCAATATCAGTTTTTTTATTAACGTATTAATATTTATTTATACATACCATTTCTAAGAATTCCCTTTTATTTAATCGGTTTTCACGTCTTAATATATTAGTTTCATTGAAATTAAATGAATGATTTCTATTAATTGCATGATCTATTAATGCACACGTATTTTTATTATTTCTAAGGTCCCTTTTATGTGATGTTAGTCCGCCTCAAGATAAAACCTTATATTATATATATATATATATATATATATATATATATATATAGATATATATATATATATATATATATATATATATATATATATATATATATATGTATATATATAAATGTAAATTATTTTTGAAACTTACTTTACCTAGTTTAATCAGTGTAGTAAAAGGAATTGTTTTTTACAGGTAAGACTTTGAACGTATTCTGAAGAAAAAATGTAAGGGTAAAAAAAAATTGGTAATTTTACCTACGAAATAAACAAACTATCATCACCATAAACAGCTATTCAATCCATGCATCATTGGATGTAAGCCACACTTAGGTGGGTATTTATTCATTTCCATTCCCTATTTCTATTCTATTCGTTGTCAGCTATTTGTTTGATGTCATCAGTTCATTTAGTTTGACGTGTGTTGCTACTTCTCTTATTTGCTCTTTATCGCCATTCAGCAAATCGCTTCGTCCAATGGTTTTCTTCCATTCTTCTTATTTTCCTGTCCGGTTTTATTTTAAATTTTAATTCCACTCTTGCTGGCATTTTTAAATAGTTCTACTATAAAATTTTTTTCAAACTCATCACTAGTAAAATGTACAGAACACATTCTTGCAGTGAGCCTCATTCAATTTGTCAGACCGGCGACAAAAATGTACCCATTACTTAGATAAAATATCTTTGGGAAACAGAAAAAAATCTAATTTCACAAGCAAATCCTTTAATTTGATTATCGTTATCATATCTTAAAACAGCACAACTCATTTTTACAGTTTTATTAAGGTAGATCTCACTTTTACACAGATAAAATAAACTTAGCTAACATCACTAACTTGCAACTCTCCAATTACCTCACTACTTCAATCTTCCCTCTCTTCAGTATATGCAATACCTTATCCTGTTACTTATAGTATCATGCTTCTGCCTTTATTTTCTTGTCGTATTTCCTTATGTATTGTTAAGTGTTTTTCTACTTCCCCATGTCTTTCATAGAATTTTTTTATAATTATTTTGTTGATTTGTGACCTTCTTCTTAACGTGCCGCATCCCTAAGGACATTGGCGATCATCATGGCCCATTTAACTCTATCTGCAGCCGTTCTGAAAGTTCTATTGACGTTTTCCCACTCCATTGTCTCAGATTCTTCAGCCAGTACGTGCGTCTTCTCCCCGGTCCTCTTTTGCCTTCCACCTTCCCTTGTATGACCACGACCAGCCGCATCAATTCGTATTTCTCGTTTCTTAGCATGTGACCAAAGTAGCTCATTTTTCTTTACTTTATATTGTTCAGTATTTCTTTATCTGATTTTTCCATTTTATTAAATATTCGGTCTTGCACAAGTTGTCATCTCTCTTTTATTAAATCTTGTAATTTTTTAACCATATCTATTTTATTCTGGATCGATTTTTTGCTACTGTTATAAAACAAACTATACCTAACAATAATCATTTATGCTTTGAGCAGTTTACTGGAAATTTCCTTTGTTATTGATATATTTATACCGATAATACGCAGAACCCTATACCATTAGGAAGTTAATTTTTAGTAGTGTGAATGAAGCTTTCTATAAAGCTAATATAAAAACGACAGTGACACGAAACTTGGAACTGTGACATTAATAGTTGTTGCATATGACCCCTTGACCTACTTCGAGGTATACACGCTCGCTTTTGTCGAACGCCGGATTTTACATTTTATATCGCTACCCGTTTTCCATGAAATTTATTTCAATAAACAGCGGAAAGTGGATGTAGTCCTTTAATAAAATTCATAAAAGAATTTTACTTTAACTAAAAAATGGTTTGTTGACGAATGCAGAATTATCACATTTGTATAAATACTACACAATAAATATTAAATAAAAAATTCTTCAATAAGGTTATAAACAGTTTTTTATAGTCATGGTTGTGCATTAAAATCTAAATTTCTATTGGATCTTTCGTGCCTTTAGTGACTTATTTCTGCTAAAAACTTTACGCTCAGCTCAGCACAAAGTGCCCCCTATATCTACGTATTAGGATTTGACGCGAGAAGGCGGATGCGGAACAAACTCTTGTCCCGTCCCGCAGCTATTTTCGCTGTCCCGTTCCGCGTCCCGTCTCGTGTCCTGCTGTGCCCCAAATCCAAATATTTTATAATTTCTAAATAGGAAAATAAATTATAATAGGTATATGGTGCATCGTTTGCTGTATATAAACATTTGACCTGTAATAGGAGTATAGTAAATGAAGAATTGTATCAATATTTGAATGACAATATATATTTTTATTTTTATATATGTATAAAAGGAGTTGAATGCAAAAAAAATTTACACATACTCTGCAGTAAAATTCATTGTTTATTTTGTTATTAATATAAAAATTACAATACAATAAATACACTGCAACATAATTCAATATAATAATACAATATAAATTAAAATCTAATATTTATAAGTAGTTAAAACTGCCAATATACAACAACTTACTTTACGAAGATAAAAATAAAAAACCAACAACTTGGATTATGTTGTAAATTTTCATTTTATTTTAAAATTTATGTTTTTTGCGTATATTACATATATTTAATAAGATTAACGTGAGGTTTTTAATTATTTCAAAAATAAAAAAGGAAATTCATAATAATTGGGATTCGAACTCACAACCACCAGCGTATGAACCAAACACGTAAAGGATTTGCCAATTAGACATGACACTAACGGATTTCAAAATTGACAGTTCTCGGTAAAACAGTGATTATTTTGAAATACAAAAGCCTAAAATAATTATAAACGTTTAATTTTAAATAATACAAAACATATCACATAAATTATAATATTAATACATATTATATTATATATAATATTATATATATATATATATATATATATACCATATTATATATATATATATATATATATATATATATATATATATATAATTTATGTAATATTAAATATATATACAAAAGGAACATTTTTTTTCTCGAGAGAGGAAGAGAGAGAAAATATATCTTCTGTCTCTCTCTTACTCATTATCTTACATATTATGTAACGCTTTCACAGATTCACTCTCATGCAAATTTCCAACGCCGACCGTGCGTATAGAAGTATAACTTCAAAAAACACTAAAATGTTAACATTTTATCAATTTAGATAAAATATTGGTATTGCTTAATTAAAATTGAGTGGCACGCAAATTTTTTTGGACCTCTTGAAATGCATATAATTTTAGAATTAAAAAAAACATTTTGTCGAAAATTAAAAGTATACCAATAATTTTAGTTTTTCCTCCTCTTTTCTAGTGCCCAATTTTCACATGTTACTTTTACAAAGAAACACTCTATATCGTTTTTATTTAGACATTCATTACCAAAGTTCCCCGTAGAATAGCCATAAATTTTCCTGTTAGTTTTGCAGAGTCATTTCGTCCTCATTTTCCAAGATCGACTTCTTTGTCTTTTTGTTAAAAGTTTAAGAAACGCTCCTTAGTTGGCGACTACAATACCACCGATCCAATTAATCTTGTCTTTCATAAATCAGAAGGATTTCGTAATTTTCCGATTTCTGTGGAGCAAAATATTACTAATTTTCCGGCCTTACATAGCAGTTTTTCTATAGGTGTTATTAACGTATACTGTCCTTACGAGTTTTTCCAAGCAACTTGACGGAAATATATTTCCTAAATTAGTACTTCCATTGAACCTTTTAATGTAAAAAATAAAATAATGCCTTATTTTTCTAAGAAGGCATTATTATCAAAGATAAAACGACAATATTTATATAATTTTACGAAAAAAATTATTCCTTATAAGAAACTCTGCATATTCTAAAACCTAAGATGCACAAGATATACACTAATAATACACTAAATAATACACCTACAGCTTCTTTCCCATACCTAAACCTGTTTAAAAAAAAACAAGTAATTATCATACATTCTTATCCTAATCTTGTGAAACTGGACTACGTTAACGCAATTAAAACATTGTTAATATAATAAATGTTAGTTTTGCATCGAAAATCTCAAACAACCCAGTGTGTATCGACTTATTAAGAACCGAGCTTGCAGACTAGCTTATATTAGAGCATCCCACTATAACTGTTAATTCCGTTGAGCTGAGTATACGAAGACTAGTTTCACCAGCTACCAGAACAATAATATCAAATGTGTGTCCATTCATACCCACCTCATGAGGTCATAGAACAGGCACTAAAAGATTTCGCACTTCAAATGGTGTCTCCTATATCATTATTGAAGGCAGGTATCCCAGGAGATGAGTATTCGCATATTATTATAAGTATTAAGTTTTAGACGTGAAGTCTACGTTACCCCATCTTCTGAGAACTACAAGCTTTTAACGTCAGTTTTAATACAGCAATAAAATAACGCATATAGAATACTGTTGTCTACGGATCGTACGAAGTGTTTCCTCTAACATACATAAACAGCCTGAACAAATGTTCTAACATAAACACACAAACAACCCTACTTCCACAATCAAATAATTTATCATTGTCAACAACTCCAACAATTATTACAAATTCTGAGCAACTTCAAACAACAACATTAGTACCAGCATCCAATTGCAAAAAACTTTGTTCATCAACTAATGACACAAATTCTCTTGAAGGCCAGGCATCCAACGTTTACCTAGTTCCTCCTTCTTCAGCACTGATTAACCTAAGTAAAAAGAAACCTAGGATGCCGTCATCAAAGTTATTCTATTATACAACACAAAGACAATTGTACAAAATCTCCGTTATATAAATTTAAATGACCATACATTAACAGCTGATCAGATAATTGCATTCCTTGAGAACTCATTTGGCAACGGCAACACAATAATGAAAGCTTTGCAAATTACTATAGATATACAGGCCCTGTTAAATAATATGTGTAAAATATATCCTTTATTAAGAGAAAGATCTGCAAAGGGTAGAGTTACTAGAACAACAAAAAAATTAAAGAAATGTTTGACCACAGATAATAGCAACGCTGAAATATTACATTCACCCAATAACGACAATTATATCATCATAAAAGTCTTAATTAAGATTCTACAGTTTAATTGCTGAGAGAAAGAGAAACCAATTTTATATATTTACACGAGACAAAATTTACAGATATTAAAATTGGATAACTTAAAAATTACGAAAGTTATTATTGCCTATGAAAGGATTACCTGAGAGTCAGTGGCGGCGGTTCAATTTTTGTTTCCAGAGATTTATATTCTACACATCATATACGAGTACTTACTACTAACATTAAAGCAATCACAATTTCCATCTGGTTTCCCAGCAAAATTACGAGACATTACCTATGCCCAGAAAATACAAAATTATTCTCAGAAGATTAAGAATCGGACACTGTTGGCTTACATATGACTTTCTCATGGCGTCTACTGATCCATCTGCATGTGGTCATTGCAGCAGCCCCTTAACCGTCAAACATTTCCTTAACGAGTGTCAACAGCTTTCTACAGAAAGAAAATAACACCAGTTGGTAGATACTATACAAGAAATGGAGTTTGTTAGGAGAGCTGGGTAGTAGGTCAGTGAATAAAACAAGGGGACTGGAATGGGGTAACTATAAAAATGAATCAAAAAGGGGTACTTACATGGATCTCCTGGACAACAACACAAGAAGGTTCTTAAGCTATTTCAATTATGGACGCCGCCGCTTACAAGAATCTTCCTGCTGGATGAAAGAAAGGCTCTTCTTTCCTAAAAAAAATACAATAAGGAGTTAGAATCTCTTTAAAAGGATAGAATCTCATAACTTGGTTTTGTGAAAAAATTAAATATTTATTGTTATCTCATTACAAACAGTTACAAATAATAATAAAATACAAAATAACAAAAACAAACTGACAATGCTACTATCGATTTACATATTTTAGAAGTTGGGGATACTAGAAGAACTTACAGTTGTCAATGGGCGATATTTTGTAGCAGAAATAAATTATTACAAATAAAAAATATCTTTTTAAAAGGAACTATGCATAGAGGTTAACCTTTTTTTTTAAACAAAACAAAGCAAAATCTCAAATTATGATTAGGTATGTACCAATTGTCAAGAAAATAATGCTAACTGTCATATGTCATTACTAAATTTTAAAACTTTGAGAATAATTAATATGATAGCTACTATCTAATATTTATGGTTTTCACTCAATGTCGATTTTTCCTTTAAAAGTTCTGGAGTTGGAACTGGACTCAAATTCACTGCAACACAAACAAATACATCTCCCACTGCGAACAACTTAAGACAAACAAAATGAGGGTGGAAGCTGGGCACTGGAACACAATCTTCAAAACTTGGCTTTTAGAACACTCAAGCCTTTGCATATGGATAACTTTTAATGTTGTTTGAATCGCCGTTCTTTAAATCCCTTGGGTGAGAGACGACACGAAACAAAACAATGATTACTCTTGCAAAATTTGACACATTACATTCGAGTATAATTCACTTTTTTTACAAACAAACTTGCCGGTTGTATTTGAAGATTACATATAACCTCTTTCCCGGTCAAAATCTCAAACCTAACTTCAATTCACTTCGACCTGACGTCCTGTCGTACCGGCTTCCTCTGTTGCGTCTCACCCCTCGTATCAGTCAAAGGGACTAGCCAATCGGAATTCTTTTTAACAACGCCCTTCACATCGGGTATCTGACCTTGATCATTCTTTAGCTGAGAAAATTGTAGAGTGATAATCTTTAACAATCATTCGCCCAAATCGGTATAAATAAAACATAAACAGAAATTTTTTCTTTTCATTTGGCACGAAATATTAAGCGGAAAGGATTAAAGAAATCCCAAAGAAATACGCATCAACTCCAGCGATGCAAAGGGATTGAAAATATTTTTTCGATGTTTTAGCATACACGATAGGAAATAGAAATACATTGAATATTCGATGGTTATAAGGAATTTATACATGCTATAACTATGAAATGTAATAATATGTGTTTAATTGTCAAATGTAAAAAATTTAAATATTGTTCACTCTGTCAAATATAAAACTGTATTTGTAAGACTCTTCTATTGTACTACAGTCTTATCGTGTCAATGACCCCGTCGTCGAGACACGTTAATTCGAATAAAAAAAATTAAAATCAAAATTTAAAATAAAATATATTTTAAATTAAATACCAATCGTAAAAATGAATACTGCCCATAGAAACAATGTGAAGCCTCAGAACTGGATTGAAAATATCCAAAAATCACACAACTCTGTTAGCATAATAGACCAAGAAATAACTCAAGTGCTGAAAGAGAAACAAATAGATATATGCACTTTACAGAAAAAAAGGCAGAGAACAATCAAAATTGGGTGAATATACACTCTTTACAGTATCAGCAGAAAAGTCAGAGGGAAGATAATAATACTGGGTGAGTTTACCGCTCGAATAGCCAACGAATGGAAAACTGATGATAAACTTCTTCACGAATAAGAATTTAGAATAACCAATCCATTTTTTGGCCATAAAGTTCAACACAAATATACATTAAATAACACCCGTGGGAAAAGATCTATAACAATGTATGTTATAACCAACAGAGATACAAATCCATCAAAAATAATCCACGTAAGATGCCTAAACTCAGCAGATGTAAGTCGAGACCATAGCCTTCTATTATGTAAAATAAAAATTATCATGAAATTTAACACACCCAAGGGAGTCGCTCAAAAAGTATCAGGGAAGATTGCTGAGTGAAATATAAGAAAACGATTTAAAGAAACATTAAAAAAAATTGGAGAAAATTTAAAAACAATTAAATAACGTAGCAACCGAAGCACTTGAAATCAGGAAAGCAACGAACACTAACATATCAAAAAATAAAACCGCTTAGTAAAAGAAATGTGTAAAGACAAAATATCAAGAAAAGAAGAAAGCCTTTTTACAATACAGAACCCAATAAACACAATAGATATACAAGCACTATAAACGAATCCGAAATGAAAGGAACACTTTAGTCAGGAAAATAAAAAGAAAACACTGGGAGAGCTTCTCAAAATAGATGGAATACCGGTTCTACAGAACACAAAACTATGGAGAATGATCAGAGGACAAAAGACTTCTAAACACATTTAAAAGAAACCATAGGCAGACTACTTTTGATTCCTATTTGCTAAATATGCCATTAATACCAGGCATGACGAAAAACGAAGAAATAAACATTAAAGAGGGAGAGGTAAAAGGCAGCATCGAAAAACAAAAATAAATAATCACCAGGATAGAACAGAATATGGAACAAACTCATAAAGTTCGGAACAAGAGAACTACAGATAAATCAACCTGTGAAACACACTAAAGTGAGAACAAATAAACTAAATAAAATTCTAACACTAGCAGAAGAACAACAAGGTTTTAGTTGGGATAGATCATGCACTGGCGCAATATTTATAATGAGGCAAGTGCAAGAGAAATCGCTAGAATACAGCTAGATGACATATTTATGTTTAGTGGAGCGTAAAGAGGCATTTAACAAGGTCAATTACAAGGACGTTATTCACTTATTGTACGCAAGAGAGATTCCTTTAGAAATGATTAAAACGATACCTACCTTATGGGGAAAATCACTGATTATTCCGTCTGTGGAGGCGATTCCTCAGCTCGAGAACAAAAGAGTAAATCCCTACTCTTCAGTGTCATGATCATAATAATAAATAACTTCTTATATATGTTACAAAATAATTAAAAGGTCATAAACATATTTTAGACTATATTATTTTAGACTTTTAGGTTTGTATACACAAATTAGGTTTTTTCATGTTTATTTTTTTTGCACGAGAATGACTTATCATCCCAAATACAAGGTTTCTTCCAGGCTCTAATTTCTTTTCGATGTCTATTTTTTTTGAACCTATTCTCTATCCTTCCATTGTTGGATGTAGGTCTCCCCCAGTTCTCTCCATCTTTCCCTATCTTGAGCTGTTCTCTGCCATGTGGGACCTCCTTGTTTCCTGATGTCATCTTTCCACCCCATCTGTGGTCTGCCTCTTGACCTCTTTGCATTGTGTGGACGCCACTTTCCGATGGCATTGTTCCATCGTCCGTCTTTCATTACACAATGAACGTCTCGTTCCGGAGACGTTCATTGTGTCCAGCCCATTTCCATTTCAGTTTTGCTGCTTGTTCTATCGCGTCTACTGTCTTTGTTGTTCTGGTTCTGATCCACTGGTTACGTTTTCTATCTTTAAGTGATATACCCAACATTTGTCTCTCCATCGCTCTTTGTGCCTTCCTTATCCTATCCAAATTGGCCTGTGTAAATGTCCATGTCTGTGCTCCGTAGGTGAGCACCGGTATTATACAGGAGTTATATACCCTGCTTCGTAAGTATAGAGGGATTGTTTGATTTTTTAGAACGTAAGAAAGTTTGCCGAACGCTGCCCATCCCATTCTTACTCGTCTCGATATTTCGGCAGTTTGATTTTCTCCGTTAGCTCTGATTGCTTGTCCTAGATAGATATACCCATTTACCTGTTCTATTTTTTCTGTTTGTATTTTTATTGCCTCTTGGTCTTCCGTTTTGGTTTTTAGGCCTTTTTGCAGTGATTTTTCATGAAGTTCATTCAGCATTAATTCTAGTTCTTGTCGTTCCGAGGAGATCAGGAGTATGTCATCCGCATATCTGAGGTGATTTAGGTACTTTCCGTTAATACATATTCCTCTGTTTTCCCAATCTGTTGATTTTATTATATCTTCGAGGATCAAGGTAAACAGTTTAGGTGAAATTATATCGCCTTGTCGGACTCCTCGTTTAACTTTTATATTATCCGTTATTAATGTGTCGTCCAGAATTACGGTCATGGTTGCGTTTTGGTAAATATCATGTATCAATTGTCGGTATCTTGAATCTATGCTACTATTGACCAGAGCTTCTTCCACCGCCCAGTGTTCAATGCTGTCGAAAGCCTTTTCATAATCTACGAATGCTAAGTACAGCGGACGGTTGTATTCATTGGTTTTCTCAATTAAGATTTTAAGCGCATGTAGATGGTCGATTGTGCTGTATCCTTTCCTGAATCCGGCCTGTTCCATTGGTTGGTAGTTATCAAGTTTATAGGTTAGTCGGTTGTTTATTATTCTTTTGTGAAGGTTTTATATAGTTGTGACAAAAGGGAAATAGGACGGTAGTTGTTTAGGTCTGTTCGGTCTCCTTTCTTATGTATTAAGATTGTGTTGGCATTTCTTCATTGCTTAGATATTTTACCTTCAAACAGACATTTGTTGAACAGTATTTTTAGCATTTTTTTATCGTGTCTCCTCCTTCTTTCAGCAGTTATTTCTGGTAATATCTATGAGTCAACATTTTGTATTTTCCTCAAGAGATTCTGTTTAGATGATAGTGGTGGGTCATTTTTAGAACTGTATAGGTCTGTGTAATATCTTTCTGTGATTTTTAATATTTCTCCTAGATCTCTTTCTTCATTGTTCTCAGCTTTAAGCATGATTAGTTTTCTTTTTCCTATTTTTGTCTTCAGTGTTTTTAACTTTTGTTCTTCTCTATGATTTTCTTAATGTGATCTTCGTGGTATTTCTTTAAATCTTCCTTTATCTGTTTTCTTATGGTTTTGTTCAGTTCGGTCAACTCCACTGTATTTCTTTTGTTATAATTCAGGAGTCAATCGGCAAGTTCACGGCCAATCTACCCCCCCTCTTATTTCGATGTCTATACATAAATAAAATTAAATTACATGTTTTTTGTAGTTTTAGTATAATATGTCTAAGAGAGAGATGGTGTGTGATATAAGAAAAAAAACGAAAAGTAATATACTAGGGAAAAAAAGAAAGAAAAAACAATATTTGCTACATAGATATTCAAGTGAGAGTTAGTATTAATATACATCCACTTTAAAATCCATATCGGGAATTATTTTATATTGCCAAATATAAAATTTAATTACACGTAAATTAAAAAATAATTTGAATACCATTTTATATATAAATTACAACTTTTTTTGCTAGAACCATTCAAAATGTGGGCGTAGGCGCAATGCATAATTACATTCTTTGTTACAATTTTCCTGCTTTATGCTGTAAAACGCCATCTCGAAATGTAGCTTTAAATATATTTCATGTATTCTGCTTCACATCTCTTTTCATTAAACATATCAGTGACAGAGACACTGAAACGTATTCCCGGTACGCAATCAACCCTCCATTATCAAGGCGGCACTTCTAAGCGGTCGTGGAAATAAAAAATACCTACAGAGCTCAAAGCGGATTTAGACCAGGTAATGCATGAAAATTTACAAAAAACGTCTTTTTTAATTCTAAATTTTATACATATTTTTATTTACCGCACGGTCCAAAGTGAATATTTGAGAAATGCTTTAATTTACAGATAACTTTTCTGTTTGGACATTATTTTGTATCAAATCTAATTTTTTGTATATACGAGGTCTGGCTATTAAATAACGAGACTGCGCGTAGAAGGCGTCCTAGATGGGAAAAATACGAAACGAATGCAGCATTGGATAGCTGGAAGTATCTACTCCTTCAGTACGAAAACACGTTTTTGTCGCTGTAGTAGTATATTTTCTGTAGAGGTTAGAAAAGAACGTGTTTTTTTCTTGTGTCGATAATAGTGTGTGACGAAAAACATGAGCAACGGATTAATGTGAAATTTCTCGTTAATTAAAAAAAAAATCCGACTGAGTGCTATAATTCGTTGAAAGAGGCCTAATCGGACCGTGCAAGTTCGGAAGAGCGACACCTGGTATCGTAAATCAGCAAAATTTACTGCGCTTTCATGTTAGATCGAGGTTACCGGATAAATGTCAAGGACGTAGCCCCAAAAAAGAATAAGAAGAAAAAGTAAGATTGAGGTTATGTCGGTATTTTATTAAAAGGTAAACGTTGTATGTAGTGTAAATACAAATAAATATATTATTAAATTACAGCATTACTGTTAATATGGATGCAATAATAAAAACTTAATTTGAGAAAGTAAATCACCAAATAACTTTTCAACCAAGCACTGAGTCAAAGGGAAAAGCTTTAGTAGTGGCAAATCATGTTAAGAATGTGGAAGAAATAAGAAAAAATGGACAAAGTTATGTAATACAAGCAAGTGTAATTAGACAAACTTCAGTCACCTCTAAGCCATATAATTTTTGGGTTAAAGTGAACTCTAAGTGTTATGAAACTAAAAGTTACACTTAAAAGTGAACTTTTATTTATTATTTCTTTCAAACTGACTTTAAAATCGGGCGCAAGAATAATGCATAATTTAGGTTATGTTACTTATGCTTTTTTATGATATAAATCCACTTTTCTCTTTGTAGTAATTTGTGCTTCGAAGTTGGAAACGAATAAAACTTAAATTGACAATTTTTTGTTGTATTTTTACAATTTATAACACAGCATTTACTAAATCCTATTTTGTTCAGTGACAGAAGGTGTAAATAAACAAACGAATATGAAATATGACAATTTGACAATTGACAATATGAATTTATGAAATCTATGAAATGTGCAGTAAAAAATACAAAATTTGCGCGTATTTTAGAATTGTATAAACGGTTTTCTGAAGGCCGAGAGAGCGCCGAAGATGACCAACGTCCAGGTCGACCTGTCTCTGTTTCAACTCCGCAAACAGTGACCAAAATAAATGAAATTGCGCACAAAGATCGTGCTATGAGCATTCGGATGATTATTGAGACTGTAAACGCCGATAAAGAAACTGTCAAGAAAAATTTTACATGACGAATTGAACATGAAGAAAGTCTGTGCGAAGTTGGTCCCAAAAAAGAAGTTAGATGAAGAGCCAGAAACAATGAAAAACATCATCACTTGCGATGAAACCTGGATATTCAAATACAATGTTGAAACTAAGCGACAATCCATGCACTGGAAAACTAGTGCATCGCCATGAATGAAAAAATCAAGGAAGTCGAAACCAAAATTTAAAGCCATGCTTATCATTTTTTTCGATATTTTTTCGGCAATCCTATGACTGAAGGGTTCCAAACTAACTATTTAAAAGTTTTGCTGCGAGAGCGAGTTCGTAAGAAACGGCCAGAGTTGTGGAAAAACAAGCTGTGGATCTTGCACCAGGACAACGAACCTGCCCATAACGCGCTGTCTGTGAAGCGTTCTTTAGCCGCTAGACTAATTCCAGTACTCGCAAACCCGCTGTACTCCTCTGATTTAGCACTCTGTGACTTTTTCCTGTTTCCAAAGATCAAGTCTGCCTTAAAAGGAATCCGATTCGGACAAAAGAAGACTTTCAGCATTGCTGGAGAATTGTTATTTGTTATTAATTGTTATTTGAAATTGCTGAAGATTAATGGAAAAAACGAAAGAAACAGTGTATGGGGAGTGAAGGGAAATCCATTCACAAGAAAATTAACTATGAGAATGAGCATAATTTTTGGTGGTGCAATACTTTTGCGGTTAAATGTATATTTAGTTTAAAAAAAATTAAGTTTCAACGTATTTTGCGACCAGTCTATAAGCTCAAAGTTGAAGCTTGAATGAGTTGAAACAAAATGTGCGGCGCAGGCTATAATCTCGAACTAAAATCATCACGCAACGCTCTTTAAAACCCCCGCAATGCAGCCTGATTGCTCCCCTTCTCGAGTTTTATAAACTAATCTTAATAATTTCTCCTCCTTTAAGTAATATCATGACGTTAAATTTGACTTGACTTTGATAAATTTGTCATTTTATTTCGCTTTAACTTACTAAAGACGGTAATTAGTATTTATCAATCTTTTTTAGGTTCAATGTCAAAATAAAAGACTTTTCTTTGTAAGCTGAGTCATGTTTGTGAAGGTAAATTGGAGAAAATATTTTGCAAATTCTCTGACGTATTTAACCTAAGTTTTGGTATAAAAGACAAAATAATTTAATTAATATTAGGTTTAGTTTAGAGTTTATAACGAAAGTTTGGTTAATATGTTCTTAGCACAACCGGTACCAACATTATTTCTCATTATTATGCAGCATTCTGTTTGTGAAGGGTTATGGGAAAACTTTTCTTATTGATAAGAGTAATTGTAAATAAAACAATTGTTTTAATTACATAAAAGCAATTATTAATTTAATAAAATTACCGCGATATTAAAATGTACATCTCTCATCCTCAAAAACGTTACTCTGTTGGAAGTTTATACTCCACTCTTAACATTTTTTAACAAATATTGTAAAAGAACTAAAGCAAACTCTAAAAGACTTAATATAATAAATTCTCAGAAAAATAATGCGACATTTACATTAGTCAAGTGAGTTGACTTGCATTAAATTTTCTGTTTACACTAATTCAAATGAATGCATCCAATTGATTTAAAATGGCAAAACTTGCGGTAAAGAAAGCTATTTCGTAAACAGTGTTAAATTTAGCTAAGAAAATTGTACCCTCTTGATGATTGATTGGAGGTTACACAAAGAACGGTACTGGCTCGGGCTTCAGTCTGGTAGAGGTATCTTGGTCGGGGTTCTTGTTACAGCTCAAATATCACGGATCAATTAAAGAAGTACTTACGACACAAAGACAAGAAGTTAGAAGAGAAGATAAGAGATAAGAGAAGAAAAGTTATTTGGGCACCACCCTATTTTTAGAGGAACAGGGAAACCTTAAGACACATAGAAAAGGATGACGAGAAAGGTAAGGTACAGCTAGAGAACTCACGCGAGGATAAAGTAAACCGTGAGAGAAACGGTATCGGAATTATGCGGTACACTCCTAATATTTCGACACATATACTCAACATATACGATCAAACAAATAATAATATAAATCAATAAAAAATGCCTGGAAGAGAAACACAAAAATATAAATTCAAATTATATAAAAAAATATAAAAGAAATAAAAAGCAAATCGTTCTTTAACAAAATTATATTTAGGTATATTTGTTAAAGTAAATGTGCTATACCAAATTTTATTAAACAGTTAAATGGCATGATTATTGCGTAACTGATTATTAATTACAAACAAAAAATATCTCTTTAAAAAATAGTTATAAATAATTTAGTATCCTCAAGAATTAGAAAAAAGGCAAGGAACATTATAATTATATCTACGTCAATATTTGGCAAGCAAGTGAATTTTATGCCTTGGAGATACCTAAACATGAAGTTACTAGGTTTTTGATCGTGATCACTTAAAATCTAAGAATAGAATTTATCAGAAATATAATCTACATATATAAAATAAATGGTACGTTATTTATACGTATATATTATCCTGTATTTTTACTATATTACTCAGTCAAACCAAACCTCCATAAATAAGAAGGTACACTGAACTGGAGTCATAAATCAACTTCTAAAGATTTCGTTATCACGGTTTAGTCAATAAAACTTATACTCACAAAACAGGTGTATTCAAATAATGGTATGACGCCCTCAATAAGGCACTTGACTTCGGTCCGAACAAAAGGTAGTTGGGATGACATGACCACAATAAATTGCGGTCTTCCTAACGTAATCCCTTAGATTGTCTGTTAGGCCGACGAAAAGAGGCAGCTAGACCGGGGTACTACAGGTGGTTGAGATAACATAAAGATGACTGATGATCGAGGTGAGCGAACGTTGCGGTGAATGCTTGAAAATTGTACACGTATGGACGGTGTATAATAGGAATCGGTGTAAAATCTGAATCGGTGTACAATCTGAATTGGTGTACAATCTGAACGGCAAACAGAAGTGACTTCAATTGGAAGACGTCTGTTTGACAAAAGAGAAAATAATTGATATAAGACACACTGTGTAAAGATAAATAAGGGTGAATTGAAAATCCACTTACCGCCGATTGTCGAAGATAAGACCGCTTGCCACAGGAACCAACTTGGAAATGAACATCGGATTGTGAATTTAGAAGGGCTTAGACAAGCGAAGGTTGAAAATAGGGAGGGGATATTGGCTGAAGGATGCCACGCGAAATTGACATTAAATAGCCGGGCTACTGGGGTTCATTTTCATAGCTTTTACCAATGGAAAGTAAACTTTCTACGAAAAACAACTCTTCTGTTTTTCTGAGAAGGTAGCTCGGAGATTTCATAATAGGTCCTTTTTCCTTTGTTATTAGGAAAGATTTTTATATACCAAAACAAGATAAAAAGAAGAAGGAGCATTTGGCGAAGTTATTTCTTTGTAAAAAAAAGGCATAACGAATCGCTCGGTAGTGTCGGTTATTTGAGGAAAGTATGCAGGCATGGGCAGCGTGAAAATAATTTACTAAAGGGAATAATTTAAAGAAATTATGAACATGCTTCAAAATATAAAAAATTATAAACCAAAAGAAGCCAGAGAAGAGGAGAATATGGATTAGAGAGTAAATTACTCGAAGTGAGATGCAATGTCCCCCAAATAACCTTATCATCATCATTCTGGCTTTACAACCCTGCGTGGGTGCTAGCCTCCTCAAGAATTTCTCTCCAGTCGTCCCTATCCATATTTCTCATGTCTTCATCGATGGTATCAAAGAACCTTCTTCTGGGTCTTCTCTTTCTTCTCTGACCAATGGGTCTATCAAGGAGCGTTTTTCTAGATTAGTCATTTTGTTCCATCCGCATTATATGCACTATCCACCTCGGACGTCCTATTTTAATATGTTTTACGATATCAGGTTCCTGGTATATTCTATAAAGTTCGAAGTTGTACCATCTTCTTCACACTTCATTGTCATTCACTGCTCCATAGATTCGCCTTATAGTCCGGTAAAATAAGGATGCAAGCTCGGAATGAAAGATAATAAGCTGAAAATTTGCATACGTCTTTATTTTGATGGTATAAAACTTACCTTAAAAGTCTCATATAATCACGTGTCCGCGACTTAAGATATTTAAGGTCAAAGGTCACGAAAATGAGTTTTCTGCAAATATCTCGTTTCCCTTACACTTTATGACATTTAAGATGGTAAAAAAAATTGTAGAATGGGAAATTCTCTTCAATTTTTGTCTCACGTATTTTTATGTACCTTCAACCCTTCTTAAGATAGAGCGCAAAGAGTGGGGGACCACTTACCTGTGTATACGGTAACGCGAAGTCAGCCAGTAGGATTCAATAAATAATAAGTTATATGTAACAATAAAACACTGAAAACTTTGTTTTCAAAACTTCCACAAATTTTTGTGGAAAAATTTGTGGAAGTTTTGAAAACAAAGTTTTCAGTGTTTTATTGTTACATAAAATGAATTTCCATCAAGTAACGGTCGAATCCATCAATTATTTAATAAGTTATATAGTTAATTATTCACTTAAAATACTATTATTATCATTAAATTTTTATTATTTATTATTTAATAAACTATATTTATAGATATTAATTATAAAATATATATTTTTTATATATTTATTTTATTTTTAACAAACATACAATATTAAATGAAATATTTCAAATGAACTTTAATGATATTTTTAACAGCTGTATATACGATAAATGAAGATCAAGTGCAGAATTCAACAATAATCATTTTTTATATTTAATTAAATACTGAAAAAATCATATTTATTATTTTTTTAAATTATATATTTATTTATTAATCCAATAATCGATTTATTAAAGTTACAAATATAATATATATTATTTTATTATGTATGGTTAATATTTTTGTATTAATTTTCTTCTTCATCGTCTTCTTCTTCTTCTTCCTCTGACTGCTCAATATCGGATTCATCATCATCATTCTCGTTTATTAAAGTATCAGAATAAAAATATTCAAGAATATCAGGTGCATATTCACTTTCTTCATTGAAATCATCTGAAGTTGATGAAGCGTTTAGACATGATTGTCCATTACACTGCCCATAAATTAAAGTACATTGCAATCCTAATTTCCTGCATCCGCAATTAGAACCACAACCTTTGTTGCAATTGCAAAATATTGTATTCAGCAGTTCTTCTGGTGCTGGCGGTAATAATGTTGTTATTGGTTCCAGAAATTCATTTTGCATTACCCAGCCGAATTCTTGGGGTTCTAAATCATTTACCAACCAAATTTGGGTCTGATAATAGACACGAATGATATGCTGACGAGCTGCTGCACTTGAAGGTAAAAGACTTGATAACTGCACTGGTTTGTAGTCTTGTTGATTTGATGAACTGGGTGTATCGAAAAGAGTCTATATCGTCTTCTGATGTTGGAGCATTATACGCTGCTAAGAAAATACGTACTCCATTTTCAAATAATTCTCGTACAGAGAAGTTTTTTTGTTGAAATAGTTGAGGTGACTGATGTAAATGGTGATTTTTTTCGAACATTTTAATAAACGATATTTTACCTTTCCTATAAATCGCAGAAGTCGTATCACATCCACTAAACGCTTGTAAAAATAAGATGTGTTTCTTAGAATGAGGGTATTTATCAAAACTTTTCGATGAATATAATTTTGTCTCCTCATTACCCTTACCAATTTTTCTAAAAAAAATTTCTTGTTGATGTGATTGAGCTCATCCTATCAAGATAACTAGCAAATCAATATCTTCTCCTACAATGACGGAAGTTTTTCCTACATGTTCAGACTCTGCAATAGCTGTTTCTACAATGAGAACATCAGCATCATCTCTGGCTTGTTTTGTAGTGATATTAACAGCTCTTAATTTGTCGATAAGCATGTCTATAAAGATTAGAACCTTGTGGAACCCCTGAAGAAGCTAGGTACTTTTCCGATTTGTAACCATTATAAGCAACAAACTGCATTCTATTTGACAAGTATGACCTCATAAAAGTCACGGCATCCTCAGAAGGACCAAAGAGACACAATTTAGAAAGTAATACGGCGTTGTGAAGTCTGTCGAACGCCTTCGTAAAGTCAGTATATATGACGTCAAATTGACTTCTATTATCTAGGGCCGCTGAGATATATTGTGTGACCATTATTAAGTTTGTTATATCTTGAATGGCCGTTCTTTCTGTTAAAGGGGTCACGGTGCCTTCAAAGATTTGGCTTTTTCGCAGTTAAATATGCAACCAGGAATGGTAATTGTAGTTGTGGCTGCTTTCCTCCTAAAAACCCATCCCATGAAACCATTCTTTGAACGAGATATGACACAACGATAAAGAATAATCAATTATCGGTTGAGCAGTAAAAAGCCCGTAAAATTGTTGAAAATGCTTTCGGAATTTTAGAATCAGAATTTTTTAAATACCGATAGTACTCTCTCGGGAAAAATTACTTCAATAGTAAAAGCAATCATAGCTTTACACAACTGGTTACGCAAATCTTCTGCAGCTACTTACATTATGTTTGGGTTGGTCCATAAAGAAGTTTTAGAGATACGCTGTATCACTTTAGGTTTTTGGAGAAATCAATCGTCTGTATTACATGTTCTATATCAACAAAGTAGTTATAATTACTCCCGACAAACCTCGGATGTTCGTGAGAAATATGTTGACTATTTCTGTACAAATGGAGCAGTCCCATGACAATTAAATCAAATTAATAAATGATTAAAATATTGATTATTTGTAAAGTTAGTAAATTTATTTAATTTACAGAAATTAAAATAGAAGGAAAGTGAGATTAAGGTCGACAACAATACTCCGTGGTTGTACCAATAGAAGCACACTATTGTTAGCATTCTTTTATAAATGGACACATAACTCAAAGAAAAAAATGGTAAAACATATTTTAATGTAAAGCATATTATTCTGTTAAATATCTTTTATTTGATTATGGTTTAAACTACAAAACTACTTGTGTCACTTTGATGGTAAATATTGTCACAACTTTGTAACTGACTGTCTATCCTTATTATAACAGATTGTACTTTCTCAGACATAATGATAAGGAACGCGTTGACTTCGACATGATAACGGTTCTTGTGCTCTTTATTTTCCCAATTTGGAACTAATCATTAAGAAAGTTGCTGTCACATCAGCCTGCTGAAACTTAACTTAATTACCAGCAGTTGCCAGCACGGCCTAAACATCGTCGGTGCTTAGCGAAGTTCAATTTTCGTAGATAAATGTCTACATTAAAGTTTGAAGGTTAACGATTCACGGTTATATAATTGCCGATGTCGTTACAGTTTCGAATATATTTTGATATAGAGGCCATCGAAAAAATCGTCATTAAGATACGCTTTGAAATTATATATATATATATATATATATATATATATATATATATATATATATCATGTTCAGAAAGATTTCCGCAGTTAGTACAATTAAACCTGGAGCTAAGATTAGTACTATTATAAAAATTATTATTAAACTCACCAGTCTTCCGGGTTGAACCGCGTCGGTATTCATTGGGCCGAGCTTTCCACATCCTCTCTGATGTCTTCTTCAGGGCTTCCGAGGTCTCAGTCTCCCGAGCCCCCAGACACTATTACGCTCACTAGTAGTGCAGTGACTAGTGGGTCTACAGTGTCAATGTGTCTGTTTCGTCATATAGTGTTATTAAGGCATCCTGCCAGTCTATTTGCTTTTTGTACTTAATCTCTCACTTCTGTATCCAGATTTCCATAGCTGGACAGTGTAATTCCCATGTATTTTATTTCCATTACTTGTTCAATACTGATGCCGCCAATTTCTATTTTACATCTGGTTGGTTCTTTGGTGACTACTATTGTTTTAGTTACAACAATAAACAACGTAACAACAGGTAGTGACCATCGTATGGTTAGAGCAAAAATAAATATTACCATGAAAGAAGAGAGAAAAAGGATTTTTAAGAAAACAACAAGGATAGATGTCTTTAAACTAAGAACAAATGAAGAGCAATTCCGAGAGGTCTTAGCGGATAAGTTCGAATCTGATCCTTCACATAATCAAGATCAAATTAACGAGATTAATAAAAACATAAATAAAAACCTTCTCGCAGCAGGACTACAGGTCGCAAAGAAAACAAGGACTAAAAAAGACAAAATAAGCAATAAAACTAAACAGCTAATGACAGAAAGAAGACAACTACTAGCGCAAAACAAACGCTATACTCAAGAATACAGAGAACTTAATAAAACAATTAGAAAATAACTAAAACGCGACATACAAAAATGAAAAGAGAACTTAATAGAGCAAGTCATTGAAAACAACAAAGGCTTAAAATGTCTAACAACCGCACTGGAAGTTAAAAAAATCATCAAAATTAAAGATGCCAACAATAAGGAAGAGAAGGACAAATATAAAATAACAAATATTGTCGAAGACTTCTACACATCCTTGTACAGCTCGCAAGGCCAGTCTAATGAAACAACAAAGGAGAACGTCAACAGAAAAATAAAAAACGTGGGATCATAAGTACTACCAAATATAAAGGGATTCGAAATAGAAAGAGCTTTAAAAGAGCTAAAAAAGAATAAAGCTCCAGGACACGACGGTATAATTGCCGAGCTCTTGAAAACAAGCAAGACATTAACAATCCCTGTACTAACAGAGCTATTTAATAGATGTCTCCATAATAGCAAGATCCCTAAAGACTGAAACGAGAGTATAGTAATACTCTTACACAAAAAAGGGGACAAATGTGATCTACAGAATTATAGACCTATATCGTTGCTCAGTCAAGTATACAAACTATTTATTAACAACCGGTTAACCTAAAAAATGGACAATTACCAACCGGTCGAACAGGCTGGCTTCCGCAAAGGATATAGTACATCAGACCATCTGCTGACAATGAGAACATTGATAGATAAGGCAAATGAATACCAACTACCCATATTTCTTGCCTTTATCGACTATGAAAAGGCGTTTGATAGTATCGAGATGTGGGCCATAGAACAAGCTATTAATAATTGTAGAATATATTCGAGATATAGGCAACTAATATATAATATGTATATATGAAAATGCAACTATGATAGTACAACTAGATGAAAAATACAAATCCCATCCCCATTAAGAGAGGAGTGAGACAAGTAGACGTAATATCACCAAAGCTTTTTAACCTAGCCCTAGAAGACGTCTTCAAAACTACAAATTGGTCAACCTATGGCATTAACGTTAATGGCAACAAGTTAAACCACCTCAGATTCGCTGACGACATTATGATGGGGGAACTAGCAGCCAGCTCCCAATTCGTCGGTCTAAAAATGAATATGAAAAAAACAAAAATAATGACAAACACAGATGACCCCAGACGTATAACTATAAATGGCAGTGAGATAGAACAAATGCAGGAATATATCTACCTAGGCGAAATCCTGAGACTTGACAAAGGGAACCAAAGTGCGGAAATTACTAGAGGAGCAAGACTAGCATGGGCAGGATTTGTAAAACTTAGTGGATACTTAAGAACCGCAAAATACCCCAATACTTGAGGAGCAAAGTGTTCAACCAATGCATCCTTCCGTAGGTTAGAAATGGTTTTTATCTCCTTTTACCATTAAGTTATTTAAAATTTGTCGTTATATACAATTTTGAACAGAATTCAAAAAACAGGTGTATACAATTAAACGAATAAATCATTAATTTGTTCAAAAATTTTAGATTGCTGTGAACTAACATTAAGGGACATACAAACCACACACACGAACGTGATATTTAAGTTCCGACACAACGAATACGTTTGTACAATTTAATTCATTAGATTTAAACATAATACTAATTGAAGAGGGTAAAACAACAAGTTTAATAACTAAGAGGGGCAAATTCTTGGCGAGACGGTTGTTTACGACCTAAATTCTGCTGTTTTCTCTCGTTTTTGTGAAGTTAATGGTTATGAATGGTATAACGTTAAGTATAGACCGGTCTTAAATATAAACTTAATTTGTCTACTATTAACAATAATTAAATATGTCACTAAATATGAAGTTTATGTAAGCTTACAACTAACTTTTTTGCTGTCTATATAAATCTCTGTTTACCGGAAAAACTGGATCGCAACATTTTGTGAATTTGCTGCAAAATTGAATTAAAAAAATATTATTAGAAAAACTTTTGGATCTAATAAATGTTTCTCCGTTTTTTTAAAGTTTTAACAAATTATTTGAAAACTTTATTAAAAACAATTTTTATTTTGAAAACAAACAAATTAGAATAGCAACCAATTCTTCTTCTTAGGGTGCTTGTCGGTTCCAACCGTTGGCAATTATTCTGGTTATGATGACTTTATTGATTGTTTTATGGAATAGCTGTATTGAGGTTTTTCTATACCATGCTCTCAGGTTAGCAAGCCAGGATATTCTTCTTCGTTCTGGGGTCCTTTTTTCTTCAATTTTACCTTGCAAAATGCATTGGCGTAGGTCATATCTGCCTTGATTTTTCATTATATGTTCCAAGTACTGCAGCTTACGGCTCTTCACGATGTTGACCAAATCCGCGCTTGTGTTCATCCTCCATAGTACTAATTCATTCGAGACTTTGTCTGTTCATGGTATTTTCAGAATCCTTCTGTATAACCATAGCTCAAAAGAATGAAGTTTTGATAGAGTTTCCGCCTTTAATGTCCACGTTTCTACTTCTTACAGAAGCACTGAGTACAGGAAACATTTAAGGAGCCTTACTTTTGTTTCTAGGGTGAGGTCATGGCTTTTGAACACAGAACTCATAGTCAAGAATGCACTTTTTACCTTTGTGATGCGACATTTAATCTCTTGGGTATTGTCCCACGACTCATTGATTATAGTTCCCAAGTAGTTGTACTGTGAGACACGTTCAATTCTCATATGGTTCACATACAGATTTGCTCCAGTGATTGTTTTCCTTGCTGATGATCATTAGCTGGGTTTTGTTGGTGTTTGTATCCAGTCCATATATTCTACTTGTATCCGTTATTTTGTTCATTAAGTTTTGCAGCCCTTCGATGGTATTGGAAAACACTATTGTATCAGCTGCATACAGCAGGTTATTGAGCTTGACTCCATTTATTAAGATGCCTTCATTAATATCTTTTAGAGCCTCTTCAAAAGTGTGCTCTCGGTACAGATTGTATAATACTAATTGCATAATTAGTATTATACAATCCTGTCTCATTCCCCTTAAGATTTTGACCTGATTTGTATATTCTACATCTATTCGGAGCACCGCTGATTGATTTCAATACATGTTAGCTATTATTTTTAGGTCTCTTCCGTCAATCTCTGTCCTTTTCAGCACTTCTGTCATTTGTTTATGCCTGACTCTATCGTGGCTTCTTGTAATCAATCAGGCATGCAAAAAAATCACAGCTGACATCTCTACATTTCTGAAACGATACCTTCAAGCTAAATAAAGCTTCCCTCGTACCAAGGGCGTTCACAAATCCAAACTCGATACTTCTTCGGCCGCCTTTTTGTTTTTCATTCTGCTGGTTTGTTTGAATTTTACTTTACTAAGTTACCGTCTTATTTGTAATAATATTTTTTGCTCACTAAAGCCGCGTTTTCACGATGACAATTGGCGAGACAATTGTCAGAAGACAACTGACTGGCATGGAATTATTGTCTTCGTCTACATTTCAGGACAATTGCCTTGCCAACTGCCCTCACAATTGGCCCAAAATTCAGTTGTCTCCGGGAGTAGACTGAGGACAAGGAGCTGCGCCCAGTGAGCCCCCCACCACTCGAAATCTCAATTGTCGCGACAATTGGTGCCGTGTGAACGGTGTTGGCCAGTAGTGCTGTCTTGTTTTTTTGCCAGTTCCTTCACCGCACACAACAGATGACGAGCAGTCGGCCATGTTTTAGCTGTCTATTGCCATGACAATAGTTGGCCCCATATAAACATCTTCTCGTTCAACTGGACTGGCCTCCGACAATTCGCAACCACGTGATGACAATTGTCCAATGACAATTGTTTCGCCAATTGCCATCGTGTAAACGCGGCTTAAAAGCCGTATTATATTAACTATTGCACAAGTTCTTGTGACTTGTCACAGACACGTCTGTGGTAGATGTGTTATTTGTAAGCTCTCAGCATTGAGTTATGCTAAAGGCACATTACTCTACTATAAATTGATTTAGTCATAAATATTATTAAAAATACTAATGGTCAAACTATGCTTGTTTTGGTTAGAAAATATTTATTTGGCACATTGATTTACAAAGTAATCAGTTTCATTTACAATTTATAAAACCTATAAAGTAAATTCAGCGATATAAAATATTCAACTTTATTTTATGCCAAACTCCAATAAATCTCTATTAACCTCTCTATATCCCTTTAAAGCAACGCTTAACCGTATACTGTTGTCAGTGTTCTAATTAAGAGCCACGTTATATTAAACTCTAAACTATAAACCGAGTCTCGGACATTGAGAAACTCTCAGAATATACATGTTTACTGGAATGTCATATTTCTCGTTAATTGAAATTAAAATTTAATTGCATAAATTCTCCAAATCTAATACAAAACCAACTGGCGGTTATGGAAACAAAAACAGAGTTAGGGTATTTGAAAATGTAAATTATAATTCTGTTTTAAAAATCAATCAAATTTCTGAACGTTATAGTACAGTTAATGTGAGTTAATTTTAAAATTATGCACAGTTCACTAAAAGGTCAACATTGTTTGGTGAGAGATTGAGACATTGTTTGCTATTAGTACTCATGATTTCATCGTTTTTTTTAACCATATACGTGGTTTCCCTACGTTACTTAGTTTAGAAGTTGTCTACGTGAATATTTACTGTGTTAATCTTTTGATTCGTACTAACTACTTCAAGAGCACTGAGATCCTACGTGTTTTCGATACTGCAATATGGACTTGAAAGCTGGACATTAAAGTAAAAACATAAATAAGTTACAGTCCTTTGAAATGTGGTGTTACAGGAGGATGCTTAGAATAGTATAAACACAGAAGAAAACTAACATAGAAGTATTGCAAGAAATGGGCAAAAAATGCACAGTAATAATAAGAAAGTTACAATATCTGGGACACGTGATGAGGGGACAGCGATATGAACTGCTAAAGCTGATAATACAGGGAAAGATAAGAAGAGGAAGGAGTATAGGAAGAAGGAGAATTTATAGAGAGAAAGAATTTAAGGGACTGGTTTAAATGCAGGCAGTTCTATAGAACTCTTCAGAGCAGCAGTAGATAGAGTAAAGATAGTGATGATGATATCCAACCTCCGATCGGGAGACGGCACTTAAAGAAGAAGAACTACTTTAAACCTTTACCTCCCATTCCTTCCAAGAGTATATTCTTCTTTTTTTTCCACGGTAATACAGCCCAAATTGAGCCTTGGCCTCCTTTATTTTTTGCCTCCACCCTTGCTTGTCTGTGGCTGATCTTCTCCATACACGGACTCCTAAAAGAGCTTGTGCGTCACTGTTTACTGTCTTCCCAGCGCTTTCTTGGCTTTCCAACTGGTCTCTTTCCCTGCATTCTAGCATTCAGTGCTCTTTTTGGTAGTCTATCCTCTCCTATTCTTATCACATGTCCGGCTCATTACAATATTTATATTCTAATGAATTCTGACAGTGGTGCTTCCTTATAAAGTTGATAAAGTTCGTTGTTGTATCGACATCTGAATTTCCCGTTTTCCCTCACAGGTCCTAGTTTTCTCCTCAGTACTTTCCTTTCGAATGTTTCGAGTTTGCCTTTGAATGTTTCTTTCAGGACCCATGCTTCATTGCCATATAGAAATACAGAGATCTTTCGTTTCAAATATTTAACTGCTTTATTTGTCTTTGTCTACAATTGGTCATCTAAATCTAATTATTTATCTCTCCTGAAATGGTTACTAGCAATCATATCTAGTTGATGTTCCCTCTAATGGACTTTGGATACTTTGAAGTCTTTGAAGGATTAACGGATATCTTGGAGAATTTATGGATATTTACGGATTGGAGCCCTTTACAGTACAATGGATTGTATTTAATTAGCAATACTATGTAACTATATATAACAGTTTCATATATATCTTCTCTTATCCAGTACCTGTCCGCTTTATAACAAAGGAATTTAAAATTAAATAATATTTTTTAATTTCTATCAACATTAATAAATTGTTTTTTTTTCTATTTTAAAATATGTTTTTTTATTATTTACCAAACTTTATTTATAATTGTACATATTTAGTTTTATATATAAAAGCAATATGTTGCTTTTCCTATATTATGAACACCTATTCTGGTTTTGGTTGGCTTTTTATTTTAATGTCGAAGACAAGCAACTTAAGTTGTTGTGTTAACATTCTTTTGAAAAAGAAAAGTCAGCTTGATGTAAACCTTAACTAATTGTTCTGATCTTAATTTTATTTCTAAGATAAAAATACCTTTCTGATTGTATTAAATCTAATCTTGCAACAAGTAATACAGAATTACTCTTTTAACAAACAGCTACAAGTTAAAAGCGAATCCTTGATCTGACTACTCTTGGTATATGTTAAACCTATTTACAATAGCCTAAGGAAGTTAATAATAGATGCGATAATTTTGATAGACTGTTGCTTGTTAACCACCCGGCAGCAAGATCACTAGTCAAAGCTTATTATGAAAGCATGAGCTTGAGAGGCAACTTTGTCAAAATTGATAGGTGTATCAACGCCCTGTGGCTATGTATTATTTACTTTAAAAATTACAATAGATAAAAATACTTTGGTGAAAAATTACCGATGTATATGGAATAGACGGTTATTAAAATTCGTGTAAAAGTAATAGGGGGACATAAAATGTTAACCCTCTATTGCATGAGATTTTACTTATTAAGAATTTTATCAATGTAATATTATTGTTTTGTTAACAACTGTTTATATATTGTTACAAAATAAGAAAAAAATATTTAATTAAAAACACTATCGAAACGGACTCTCCATTTCAGTCAATTAGAATTTTACATTTTTGCGCGTACAATTTAAAATCATCTGTATATTTTATAAATAATTGTAAATTGTCATTTTTACTCCGAATAGAACACACTGTTTTTTTCAAACGTAGGAAATAGTTTTTATTTTACTTCTATTGATTGCCACTTTGACAAATAGAAAAATTACTGATTTTTGCTATAATAGTTAAGTTTTGTGAACGTTTGTGCTTATTGTCGCCCAAAAGTACGAGTATTATGTCTGATTCCGAAGATCTTACGGCATCGAGTATTCCTCCAGATGTTTTGTGCACGGTAAAGACTGTAACCGAAGGACTTTTGCCTATTAAATTCACTGCGGTTTACGAACCTGTGATCTTTTGACCTTCACACTTATGTGCCTAGGCGTAAAAGTGCTTTACTTTCTTATCTAGGTGTAAAAGTAACATTTTTATTATCCACAAGGAAAATAAAATTCCTGTAGTTGACTGTTTACCGTGAATCGTACAAATTTTTATTTAAAAAAACCTTTTAAAAGGTATTATATATATATATATATATATATATATATATATATATATATATATATATATATATATATATATATATATATATATATATATATATATATATAGGTCTATTAAGTTTTTTTATTATTTGAAGAGAACCTAACGTTAGAATAAAAGTCCGCGATCCTTGCGAGAAGTCTTTATTACATAAAATAAACTGTAATGATGTTATTTACAGGTACACAAAATTACGGATAATTGTCTTCGAATTAAAATATCGAACACCCCCGTCGTTAATTGTTTTCGGCTTTTGTCTTTTTTGGCGTGCACGATAATTTACGTCTATTCAGTTCGAGCGACAAATATCGAATCCTCTTTAGCTCAGTAATGGGTGATCTCGTCTACATATTTCCTGTCCTCTTCGTCCCTAAATGGCGTCTGGTTTATAGCGACTTAAGCATATGGTTTAAGTGGTATCTTGCAGTGACGTAACTAACGAATAAAACTATGCTAAATAATTATACCCTTGCCGTGACTACATCATAACAGTACGTTTTCGGACTAATAAGTCCATCACCAGTGCAGTTACTTAAAACAAGTGTCAACTTTTTAATGAAAGCAAACATCAATATTTAATTTTGACCAAGGATTTTAGTCTTCTAAGACAGCTGATGTAACATTATACACGTATCTATCATCTAATTTTTCAGGTATCAAATGTTTTTTTAAGACATACAGAATTTAATATTATTCCAATTTTTCTGGATTCATTAGATAGGTTTATTGATTCTGCCAAGATATATGTATTGATATAACATATTATATGTAATACATTATTGTATTGTATTGTAATATATGTATTAATATCCCATAAATTGAATACATTTATACATTTGTTTTACATGCTCCAACATAATCTTTTAAGATATATTACATCTTAACCCCTAGATATGAATCTTTCTATTGTTACAAACAATTATTAATATAATAATTTTATCATATTCATTTTATACATTGTTGGCTAGTGTCATAGTTGGCATAAAGGTCTGTTCCAACTTCCAACTTTCCAACTCGTCCAGAAACCGTACAATGTAGGGTAACGCTTCTGCGCAATAGATAAAATGCATTCCAACTAAAAATGTACCGTTCATTGATCCAACCACCTCTTTGGCGTTCTAACTCAACTTGTGCTCGTTCAATGTACGGTTTCGAAACCGTCATCAATTCAATCAATTCAAACCATCAACCATCAACTCCGGATCGGAGTCGACTACAGAGACATTCGAACAATAGCGAGTCTCTATTGGGGCCAAACAGCTAAAGTGAAAGTAGGATCTACATTGACCAATAAAATTGAGATCAAGAAAGGGGTACTACAGGGCTGTATCTTGTCTCCTATTGTCTTTAATATATACTCAGAAGAAGTATTTAAGACAGCGCTGGAGGAAAGCACAGAGGGCATAAAGATAAAGGGAGAAATAAGAGAAATAATTAATAACATAAGGTATGCTGATGACACTGTGATTCTAGCAAGTAGCATGGAGGAACTGAGTTGCCTAATGAATAAGATACAAAAAACAAGTGCACAATACGGACTCAGACTAAATATCACAAAAACCAAATGGATGTTAGTAAGCAAAACCCAACAACCACCACAGCAACTGATATTAGACAATGAAAGAATTGAACACGTGGATTCGTACATCTACTTGGGAACAACAGTTAACTCAAATTGGGATCAAGCGAAGGAAATACGTATAAGAGTAGAAAAGGCAAGAGCATCGTTCACTAGCATGAAGCAAATTTTCACCTCTAAAAGCCTCACCCAACCTCTCAACATTCGACTTCTGAAATGTTATGTATTCCCGGTTTTGTTATATGGAATGGAGGCGTGGACAATGACCGCAACATTGATGAAAAAAGTAGAGGCCTTCGAAATGTGGGCTTACCGACGTATATTACGTATATCCTGGACTGAGCACGTGACCAACGAAGAGGTACTACGCCGGATAGGTAAAGAGAGAGAGGTAGGAATAAGTATAAAGAAAAAAAAGTTGGAATACTTGGGTTACGTTATGAGACATAATAAATATAGAGTACTACAACTGATCGTTCAAGGGAAAATAGACAGCAGAAGGGGTCCAGGGAGGAGAAGACACTCGTGGCTCCAAAACTTGCGGCAATGGTTCGGATTATCATCTGCTGAACTATTCAGATCTGCCGTAAACAAAGTCAGAATAGCCATGTTGATTGCCAACGTTCGGAACGGACAAGGTACATGAAGAAGAAGAACCGTTTCAATTCTTAGTTTAGTTGGTCTGTTGGTCGTTTTATTTTTATTTTTAAGTGAGGTTTAGTCTTTCAGAACTATTTTTATAGTATTTATTGTTAACACTACATAAACAATTTTTACAGTAGTGAAAATTTAAACTTTCTTGTCTGATGTAAAATATTATTTTTTTCTTGAATTAGATTATTTTTTGTTTAAATTATATTGTTTCTTCTTTCCATTAGATAATTTCTTATTTTGATTACATGAAGTTTTTTTCTTTTCAATCGTTCATTATAATAACTCACTCTGTCAATTTTAATTTTTGCTAATTCAGATGTTCTTTTTGACAGGTATGTTTCCTGTTAATATAGATTTTTATGTCCAAAAATTTCAATTACAATTGTACACATTATTATAAAATATAAATATTTATATTCAATAACAAACTTGCCCGTTTTATTTTGATTATCTACAAATCTCTTGTAATTCCATTCAAGCATCCTCCAATGATTTAAACAATTATTGGGTGTTGTTTTGATATAACCATTATCATTTGAATGTTCTAAATTTTTTATTCCTAAAGTTCTAAGTTTTTTGTTTTGTGCAGATGGTCCGGGCATGAATGGATAAAAAATATGCATTCTTGTAAATCTGTAATTTAAAAATACACAATATTATTTTAACTAACAAATATTAAACGTTTTCCAAATTTTACCTATCCAGTAATACATTATTATCCATTTTTGAAATTATTCAAATAGGAAAAAATCTGGAACGTGTTTACTATCTCTGGTTAAAATACAGCAAGAGAGTGAAGTGACAAATAAACAGAATTAAAACAAATAACCAGTCCATAGTTCAGCGTCAAATCTGTTCCAATACGTCTCCTCTTCCCATCGAAAGCGAACGGTGCACATTCAAAGCATGCGCATAAAATCGATGGCAAACAGTTTTGTGACCATTTTAAAACCGTAGAAAAGCGGCGTGTTGGAACATACCTTTAAGACACACACTTCAAGTTCCATTAACTGCTTTGTTCATGCGCCCTTTATAAAAATCGTATTTTAATCAGTTGCTATTGAACATCCAGAGGGATAGCTTCTCTTCGGTGGCAATCCCTATGTGTTTTGCATTGCTATGTACTAATTAATTTTAAAGGGTTTTTACCCACATATTTAATGGTTTAACACATATGTACCTGGTAAGTGTTCAACCACATGTTCTTTAACTTTGGTCAAAATTTAATATTGATGTTCGCTTTCATTAAAGTATTAACACTTATTTTAGGAAACTGCACTGATTATGAATTTATTAGTCCGAAAATTTTCTGTGATGTAACCCGAAAGGGCATTTGGAGAATATACAAATAGTGCTAGTCAAAAGTCCGTTCCCTCCTCATATCTTTTGAATGGTTATTGTTATAATAGTGAAATTTGGAAAGAGGCAATAAACAGAGGTAGGCTTCTTAACTAGTCATAACAAGTGACGTAATAGTGACAGATGACGTTACAGCGTCACTGTGACAGATAATTTTAAATAGGACCTTATGGCAAGTGATACCACATTTGAAAGGTATTGAAAACCCCTTTTTCTTATAATAATTTTGTTGTTGTTTAAATATTTAACAACCAGTTCTTATAGGAAGGGTCAAAATGTGCTCCATCTACTTCCTAACAGTAATGCATACTGTAGCCGTAAACTTTAGATTTCAAGTATCCCCACAGAAAAAAATCTAATGGTGTGAAGTCCGGTGACCGAGCTGGCCATTCTATCGTACCTCGTCGTCCAATCCATCTACCACGATATTCCTCATCTAGACAACGTCTTACTGCACTATAATGCAGGGACACCATCTTGTTAAAACGTTATTTCCAAGTTGCCGAATTCATCTGGATTATCTTTCAGAACTTCAAGTATTAAAGGTTCAATTGCATTTTGTAACATCTCCAGATACACTTCATCGGTTAAGTTAGTATTGAGAAAAAGAGGCCTAACTATAGTTTTCCCAAAATAGTAGGTTTCCCAAAAACCTGCCCAAACATTTATTTTTTTTTAAATTGAGTATGTGTTTCACGACACACGTGAGGATTTGGGTCACTTCAATACCTCACAATGTGTGTGTTAACATTTCCATTGAGACAAAAATTACTCCCGTCACCAAAACAAATTGCTTTTATGTAATTGGGCTGTTGGTTAATTTTATTGGACATACAGAATTCTAGTTTTCAGTTGGAGTCATTATCTAAAAGTTGGTGCACAATTTTTAATTTGTATGGATGGATTTGTTTTCAGCCAACACTAGGTGTACTGTCTTTTGACTGATTCCATAGATAGATGCAACTTGGGCTGTAGAAGAAGTAGGGTTCACTACTATTTCTGAAATTATGTCAATTTTTTTGTCATCACTAATTGTTGGTCGACCAGATCGTTTAACATCTGAAACACTACCTGTTTGTTTAAACTTCCGAAGAAGCTTTCTCAAATAAGTTCTCGATGTAGGCCGATCGAGTTACCTCTCATTAAAAAGACGTTCCGCTGCATGCAATTTAAACGTCTCGTTAAACAATAATTAAACTAAATATTAACTAAGAATAACTTACTAAAAACAACTTGACTAAACTTGAATTGACTAAACTAAGCAGAAACAGAAAAGAATATACAGGTATAAACGCGTTTGCAAACTAAAAATAACTAGAGAATTGACTAAATTGAGCAGAAACAGAAACTAAATATTGAGCTGTAAACGCTTTTGTAAACTAAAAACAACTGGAGAATTGACAAACGTCAACTTTTTTAACAAATACCAAAAGCAGACGTTAGAATTTTTATCAATTAAATGCCAAACTACAATTTTAGTATTTATTTAATTTATTGATCAAAATAAGCTTAAACTCAAATAAGATTAGTATGGTTGAATAGGAATTTTCAATATCTTTTGAACGAGGTATTACTTGCCATAAGGTCCTATTTAAAATTATCTGTTACAGTGGCGCTCTAATGTCATCTGTCACTATTACGTCACTTGTTAGGACTAATTAAGAAGCCTACGTCTGTTTATTACCTCCCTTCAAATTTCAGTATTAGAAGTATAACCGTTCAAAAGATACAAGGGAGAGAACGGACTTTTGACTAGCACTGTACATAAATTTAATGAAGGTTTTTTTTTTAATAAAAATTTCTAACATTTTTATATTGCCAATAACTTTACAAAAATTAATACTTTTATCTTTTATGGCGTCTGAAAAAAAGTATATTTTAATAAAAAATGTAATCTGGTTGTGTTTATAATTCACGTTTGTAGGTATTTAATTTTTCTTTCCGTCGGATTTATTGCTACTAACCCTTGCTAACCCGCCAGCCACGAGTTTGACACCCCTGATGTATATGGTTGAATTTTGTACACATGTTGAAATATTTCACTAAAGAAAGATTTTTAAATATGAAGTAAATACTATAGCTACTAGTCTGTAACGACGTTTTTATGATTTTTAGTAGTGTACCATTTTCCACCATAATTCAATAAAGAGAAACAAAGACAAAGCGCGAAGATAAATATGTGTTTGTATGAAACGACATCGGCTTGAAGTTATTGTCACTGAAAGCTGCCGACGTCCATTTTCACTTGGTAACTCTCGCTCGATTTAGATGACATAGGTATGTATCTCCGGCGACTGCGAGGTCTTCCATTGTTTAGGAAACACTATGGATCCTAGCCAGCTGTAGACACATAACGCGATGTTCCTTTGTCCCAACTATTGACAGATTTGAAACGATATACCCAGTATTGTATCAAGTGCGTTCGTGAAATAGATACAATAAAGTACATCTTTAATAATTTTTCATACATACTAGAGGAAAACTTGTATCAAAAAGTGATGTTATTTTTTATTTTTATACACCATTTTTTAAATTTGGTAACAAATTCGAGAGATATTGAGAAATGTAATATAAAAACTGGTTTGTATCCTTCTTAAATTAAGAACATATATTGGCACAAGAGAGGTTTCTAAAATTATACCAAAATAGAATAACTATTGATATTACCATTGTTTAAATATTACTTTACGATGGTGGCAGCTCTACACAATTCCTATTGAATTATAAAGCGGTAAATAATAATTATTGAAAGAAGACGTGAGAAACTTGGAGCAATAGTTTTGATTTAGTCCAAGTCAACTTCGTAGACCATCTATTCTTCGTAGACCATCTTCGTAGACAATAGCAAATTATCATAGGCATTCTTCGTAGCAAAGATGGTAGTCGAAGAGGAAGAAGATCCAAGTTAAACCTGATCCCGTTAGAATAAGAACATCATGGCTAAAAAAACGGGTGTGGCAGTCCAGTGGTACTGCCGGTAGAAGTTACACTTCTATACACGCATTCGCCGTTAATGGTATAGGTAAGACATAGCAGAAAGGGAAACAGAATTAATAACAACTTACTAACAATTAATAAAAAACATTTGACCTGTAATAGGAGTATAGTAAATGAAGGATTGAATCAATATTTTGATGAAAATGTATATTTTATTTTGATATATGTATGAAAGGAGTTGAATGCAAAATTTTTTACACATACTTTGCAGTAAAATTCATTGTTTATTTTGTTATTAATATAAAAATACAATACAATACACTGCAACATAATTCAATATAATAATACAATACAAATTAAAATGCAATATTCATAAGTATTTAAAAATGACAATAATATACATAACATTTCTACTTACGCATATGTTTAATTTACCATGTAATAATATTAATAAAAAAGTCCTCCCCGACTGTGAATCGAACCCCGGTCTCCCGCATGACAGGCGGGGATACTGACTACTATACTACCGAGGACATGACACAAACGTATTTCAAAATTGACAGTTCTGGGTCATACAGTGATTTATTGAGATTATTATTTTGAAATACAAAAGACTAATATAATTATGAACATTTATTAAATAATACAAAACATATCACATAAATAATAATATTAATAAATATTTTATTATATATATAATATTATATGTATATATTGTTATGATTTATTTTATCCGCCAAAGATAAAATTAAAATTACTAAATAGACCATCTAAATAGATTTTCAAGATATCCTGGAGAGTTGTTATGCTATGTAAAAATTAAAAATAATATTGGTTTGCTCTTAATATATTTCAAATTATAAAATATAAAAATTCAAAATATTTCAACTGATAAACTATGAAAGATATTTCAAAGAAAAGAAAGTCCATTATCTTTGGATTACCTGTAGTAAACAAAATTTAAGATATGCATAAATTATTTTCTTTGTAAAATGGATTTGAATGAACGTAGTGAATTGTACAATACGACCGGGTTTTCCAAATGGACTTGTACAGTGAATAAAGACAATAGGGTAGAATTTAGAAATTATATTTCTCCGTTAGTTCTTAAGAATTTGTAGAAACCGATTAGCATGTTAATAGTTTGTAGGAAATTTATAATTGTAGGTAAAATTGTTGTTTGTTGTCTAAATGGGGATAAATATGACGAACTTTGATTGGCAAAGAGTGAAAAAAAGTGGGAGAGATAGATGAATGAGAGTTTAGCTAGATTTTAGAGGAAAAAAAGATCATCAGTTGTTTTCCAAGGGTGCAAGGCGAACAGTCGTTGTTCTTTGGCGGTTCCCAAGTGATATTAAGCATTAGAAGTGAATGTTTGTGAGTTTTCGTGGACTAAGTGTATCCTGACGGAAGCTGATCCAGTAAAATATTGTAAGTCATACTTTTCTACTTATATATTCCAAGAGTCACTGTTCAGGCCGGAACGAGAGATTCAGTTTATCGAGAATAGAAGAGACTGGCATCTGTTGAACGACACGTGCATCTGAAAGAGATCATTGAAGACAAGAGGCTCGCAATAATTTGTTGTAAGATTGCTGATTACCTAGGGAACTGCTAAGAATCGATAGTGTAGGCTACAAGGAACAAGGATTTGGACAACTCATCATCAGAGAGATAATTATTTTCCATTCGTCAATATTTTTTTATCAACAAGTTTTTTTTTCTTATTGCTTCAGAAAGGATAGAAATATTTATCAGGAGATATAGAACAACAATTTTGATTTGAGATTTTAATTTATGTAGTATATAACATTAATGTTTGAAGGTTCACGTACGTAGAACAAAATTTTGATAATCATTGTATGAGATATTTTTTGTTTAAGATATTTGAGTGTGAATTTTATTTCAATATATAATTTTGTATCATATATGTTTATTATTCCGGTATTCCTCATACCTTACCTATCATATGTAAAGTATAGATATTGAAGCACGAATATAACTCTGAGATAAGAGAATTAAATAGTGTGATAAAATCATAATTACATCATTTAAATAAGTTTAATTAATTAATTAATTAGCTAATTAATTGCTTGGCGCATCTCTGACTTTTAATATCACATTAATATATAATATATATAATATTAAATATATATACAAAAGGAACATATTCGAGAGAGGAGGAGAGAGAAAATATATCTTCTGTCTCTCTCTTACTCATTATCTTACATATGTAATGATTTCACAGATTCACTCCCATACAAATTTCCAACGTGGAGCGCGCGTATAGAAGTATAACTTCAAAATCTCAGACAATGGTACGGGAAATCAAATACATGAATATTCAGAGCTGCTGTCAATAAAGTCAAGATAGATGACTTTATTGTCATCTGACCAACATTATATCCAACGATCGATAACGGTCACGCAACTAAAAGAAGAAGAAGATAGAAGAAGTCATAATCTGTAATTTAAAATTTCAGCGTGCTTTAGTTTGTCGCTACCTAAATAAACTACTAAAATGTGACTACCTATCGCTTAATTATTGCTCAAAGTTGTGTAGCACAAGATCAACGACGATACATAATACGTTTTCGAACTTTGTCTAGCCACCTAGTTATTCAGATATTGATAGCCAAACACTGTGAGCGCTCTATAATTTAAAGCCATCGATTAGCTTAGATCCGGTTGAAATGAAGGGTAACTGCTTTCTCCTCAATTGGGATATTACCGTGTACTAGATGGATATGTCATTCGCTTAAAGTTTAGTTACTGATTTATTGTTCAAGTTAACTATAAATAAATTGTATCCAAAATTAAACCACAAGAATCTTGTTCAAACCTTCGAACCATAAATAAACACTTTATAATTTATAGCAAATAAACATAATCGACATAATACACATAGTGTTTATCGAAATTTAAGTCAACATGGAATCAAACAACAGTCCTATAACTCAAAATCAAATACACTTCTGACAAACGTATTATTTAGCAGCATCGAAACTGCAATTTCTTTCCGAATGACTGGCAAATATTTTTAGTACTGTAGGAAACACAAAACTTCTACCTTACTCCCTGGAAAAAAATTTACGTTCTTTTGACGTGTAGGTATGTCTGAAAGCGAATACAACCCTATTATGAGTTTGAGAAGTAAATCGTTGAATACATCGTTGGAAATTATATCTATTCCCTACTTTTTATATGTCATGATAATACTTTTTATTAGCTATATATTGCCATCGATGGATTCAGCTGATTCCGATGCATAATTATTTGTCCACACTAAACAGAATGTACTCATATTACAAACCAAATCCTTTAGACTCGACCCAAACCACATTATTAATATAACCCTAACGATAAAATTTATCAATCTGTGGAACTCAATCACATCAAAAACATATCTTAAGGTAATCCAAAGTCTTGGTCTTCTTTTTCCAGAACAACATCGTTCGATGTAAATAACATCGAGAATACTACTCGCAGTCCGATAACTACTTAGCCTCACCTTCACATGGCGCCACTACTTGAAAAAACTCTATTCCTATCATGTAAAACATTCTCATGAACACTCATGAACATAAAAGCATTTTTAACAAGATCAGACCTTAGTCTAAAGCTCAGAATTCTAATGATTAGATGTTACGTTTTCTCTGTTTTGCTGTATGGCTGTGAAAGTTGGACAACGGACTCTGAAACAGAAAAGAATTACTTTTTCTTCTTTTTCTTCTTCTTCTTTTTCCTCTTCTTCTTTTTCTCTTTCTTCTTCCTCTTTATAAGCAATTCTGCTTGTTCATTGGCGGATTAATACCTCTATGGAAGGTTGTCACTCCATCTTTTGCGCGGTCTGTACTGTACATTTTCTTCTAATGTTTTCACTTCATGATGCTAAATAGAGTAAATACAACTGGCAACCAATTTGGACTGAAGATCAATAGAAAGAAAACTAAATTTATGGTGATCGGTAAAAAGAACATTCAACATATCGACCTGAATATTAAAGCCGAACGTATTGAAAGAGTACACCGATTTAAATATCTGGGATATACAGTAAATGATAAGTGAGACCCAGACGTAGAGATTAAGATCCGGATTGAAACAGAAAGATCCAAATTCGTCAAAATGAGAAAGCTCTTAAGCAACCGCCACCTAAGCGTTAACCTCCGATGGTGCGCCACGAAATGCTACATACTCTCTACGGTACTTTACAAAGTTGAAAGGTGGACGTTAACAGCAGCAACTATTAAGAAGTTAGCGGCTCTAAAAATGTGGCTGTATCGACGCATACTGAGAATACCTTGGACAGACAGAGTGACCAACACAGAGGTATTAAGACGAATGGGTAAAGAGGTGGAATTGTTAACAACTGTTAAAAGGAGGAAAGCGTCCTACCTGGCCATGTGTTCCGTAATATTAAGTACAGTCTGCTACAGCTTATCGTGGAAAGCAAGATTGAAGGTAGAAAAGGTTTGGGCAGAAAGAAGAAATCCTGGCTGAGAAACTTGAGAGAATGGTTTCAAATACCAGAAGCTGCGAACATAATACATGCGGCACAAAATAGAGAATAACAGAGATACAGAAATAAAACAGCTGGAAATAGACGAAGGTAAACAAATCAAAGGAACAGACAAGTATAAGTATTTACGTTTCATAATATCAAACAAAGGAACAACGGAGGAAGATATAAAAAATAGACTAGGACAAACAAGAGACGGCATACGAAAATTGAACCCGGTACTATGGGATAAGAACATCAGCATGAAAACAAAGAAAAAAATATATAATACCATGACAAGAAGTATCCTCACTTATGGGTGTGAAAATTGGACAATAAATAAGAAAACCAAAAACCAAATAAGAGCAACAGAGATGGAATTCCTAAGAAGAAGCTGCAGAGTAACAAGAAGAGATAGAATAAATAACATGGAGATTAAGAGGAGAATGGGAATGAACTCCGACATAATAGACTACATCGAACAGAAGAGGTTAACCTGGTACGGACATGTCAGAAGAGCAGATCAAAATCGGTGGATAAATAGAATAACAGAGTGGAGCCCGATAGGAAGAAGAAAGAGAGGCAGACCCCGAAGATCTTTCAGAGATGAAGTGGACGAAGCAATGAGTAGAAGAAACCTACAGGAAGGGGACTGGCTAAACAGGAAAAATTTGAGAAAACGGTTGAGTGAAGGAATACAGTGAAAACTGTGGAAATCTTTGTATATATATATATATATATATATATATATATATATATATACAAAGTTATATTTATTATATTAATTTTTTGATGTTTCTTTGCAATAACAACATTGTAATGCTACAGATCTTTTAAAGGTAAGATCATTTACTTAATTGTTTTTTCATATTAGATGTATCGCTAATAACACTCTTTTAGATGAACTGATGATGCTTATTGAACAATAGGCGAAACGTCTTCAATAAATAGATAAAGTAGCACAACTCTTGTCTTTTTTATCTCCAGACCGATAACATCCCATTCACTTACGAGTGCACATTTTTTTATATTAAATTAAACGGTCATATACCTTAAAGATATATATATATATATATATATATATATATATATATATATATATATATATATATATATATATACAAAACAGAGAAACCTATCGTTTGATGGTCGCCAACCTTCGGTAGAAGACGGCACATAAAGAAGAAAGTCTTATATTCTACGAAAATTATTATATTCTACCTCACAAATTTATTTATCAATAAAAAGTGCCATTTATTAGATCTAAGGTTTTTTGCAAAATTTACCAATTTTTTGCGAATAACTTAGTTTGACTTATACAATAAATATAAAGTTTGCATCTGTCGGACTCTTATGCACTAACCACATATTTTCTAGTGGGTTTTAGAACAAATATTTAAATGTACTTATTATCTTGAATAAATCAAAATAATTTACATTTTTGTAAGCATCTACATTAAGCTTATAGTTTAGTGCAAATAAGCTTTTAATCTGTTTTTATTTATCTTTTAGATTTATCGAAACTACCTGCTAATACCTACAGACTTTGCGCTTCCTTGGTCTTACTATTTGCCTTTCCGTTATTAAAACCGAGATTAATCTTCCAACTTGAGATTTTCCTCTCGTTGAGCTGTAAGTTAATGTACTTGTTATTTTGTTTTGAAATAATTGGAGCGTTGAGTCAAAATCCCAAATTAGTTTAGACTGCACAAAATCTTGTTAATTTATGGACACCAGATAGGGATTTGCCAGTAAGATGAATTTAAACCATTATACGTATATATATATATATATATATATATATATATATATATATATATATATATATATATATATATATATATGAAAATTACTTAGTTCTCGGGAAGAACCGCGTTGAGAATTTATTACTCGACGTTTCGGCACTAAACGTAGAACAAAACCGAATTTTAACTAAAAGTTTGGTTAATTTCAATTAAAGATAGTAAATAAATCAGATATAGTGTAGAACAGTGTTGAATAGTTCAGGTAACACATATTTTATAACCTTCTGTGTTACACTCGATATTCTCTCCACTCCAACAAATAAAGTTTTCGCTTCGTGAAAGACTTATTTTTATTGTTATCAGAAACTTCTTAAACCAATTCACTTCTCGTCGCGACGTCGAAAAACCCTTTTACCATGGGATCGTTCAGATATTCGTTGAATTTAGAAACGGAGTAAATTTTGCTGATGTTCGGTTTGATTAGAGACAATTGGCGGGACCGAATTCTATGAAAAGCTTGAAGGGATAGAAGCATGCAAACCTTTGTAGGATATAATTAAATTGTATCTAACCAACAGAGTTTTTTCTAGCTATTTTAACAAATATCAAAGATATTTTATTACTTAAATGCATACTTATACTGTTAAATTATTATTTTTTTCCAATTCTTCTTTTAGCGGTGATTGATAAAAATTTTTTAGAATACCGAAAAAAAGTTGGTTAAAAACACATTTTAAAAGCGAAAAAATGTTTTACGACCCTTAGAAGCCAAGATAGCTTCTTTTTTTAATCACTGTTACGTTAGTAAATAACATTAGGGGCTGAAATTAACCAATCTTGTATAAGAAAAGTCAAAGCTTTTAAAAAAACTTTTAGCAAACATAATCATTAAAAATTGTTTAAACAGGAGTATTGGAAATAAAGAGTACTTTGCGTTCCGACTGGAGTAAAAGGAGTGAGTATAGCCGACTGAAGGGTCAGTAGCGCTCTTCAATAAATTCAACATAATATGTAGTTTCAAAATGGAACTCTCGAAAAAACAAATGACATATCTCGGGTTCTGCTGGACCAAATTTGTCATTACTTTTTTTAAACTGGGATACAACGTTAAAATAATAACATTTATCATATTTTCATTGCAAAATTATCCAAAATAAAACAGCTAATAACTATGGGATGTACAGCTGGTTCCTAAAAAAACTAATACGACTCTTAAAGCTCGTTTTGTAGAAAATTGAGCAGTGTATTTCGAAGGATAAAAATACTTATTATTTACATACTGTCATTGTCACTGCCAAATCTTAAAATTTGTCATATAACTTACTCTGTAAAGAACTAAAAGCAGGAATTGTAACGAAATTGTAAGATCAAATGAAATCGTAGGCTTCCACGGCCAGAGTCAGAATTATAGTTTATTCATCTTCCGGGTTTGGACCGTGTCATTTGTGAGTGACCCAAAAGTGGGTTCATCTCGACGTTTCGCTACAATTGTATGTAGCTTCTTCAGGAGAACAGAAAAAGAAAAAAGAAAAAGAAAACAAAAGACAGGAAGATGGGTAGTTAGCAACGGTAACTCAGTTACTCAACGCAACCAGAGGCGAATACTAACTACCAAGATGAGCATTTGGTCACAGTAACTCAAATACTTAACGCAGCCAGAGGTGAAAACCAAATGCCAGGACAGGGATTCACGTCCAACAGCTCCCGCTTCAACAATTCCCGTCCAACGGATTCACTCCCTGCCTCTCGACGCGTTAGTGTTCTGAGCTGTTGGACGTTAATCCCTGTCCTGGCATTTGGTTTTCACCTCTGGCTGCGTTAAGTAGTTGAGTTACTGTGACCAAATGCCCATCTTGGTAGTTAGTATTCGCCTCTGGTTGCGTTGAGTAACTGAGTTACCGTTGCTAACTACCCATCTTCCTGTCTTTTGTTTTCTTTTTCTTTTTCTTTTTCTGTTCTCCTGAAGAAGCTACATACAATTGTAGCGAAACGTCGAGATGAACCTACTTTTGGGTCACTCACAAATGACACGGTCCAAACCCGGAAGACGAATAAACTATAAATTGTAAGATGGTTGGTCACTATCTGCCGTAGCAGATCTTTTTAACGTAAGCAGAACAACAGGTTTTAATATTAATAAAACATGGAGACAACAAAAAACTCTCGAAAGAAAGCAAGGTTCTGGAAGACCAAAAATATCTACCGCTTATGAAGATCGTACGCTTTCGGAGAAATTAGAAAATAATCCTTTTGAAGATGCGAAAACTGCAAGAATTATGTCACAGTTTCCGGGAAGAAAGACAATAACTTGGCGCAGAATTAAAGCATCGCGTTTTAGGTAACGAACTACAGCAAAAACAAGCTTTTACACCACAATACAAGCAATCAAGAGTTATATTATTTGCTTTAAACCATCAACTATAAAATACAGATTTTTGGAACAGGGTAATATTTACAGATGAGAAATTTTTTTAATCTTGGCAGGTTTTTTAGGCAGACTTATCTAAATATTATAGAAAACATCATGTTTTTTAGTGTAAAACAGTTGTATCCAAAAATTAATTTTATCCTCCAATAAGATAATTGTCCTGTTCACACAGCAAATAAGATAAAACAGTGGCTCCAGAATAACAACATCGAAACCTTACCATAGCCCAACTACAGTCCAGATTTAAACCCAATCGAGAATGTGTTTGGGGTTGTTATTAAACGGTTGTATCGGTGTAATTTTATACCTCAAAATGCTGAAGAGCTGTGGCGCGGTATATAACAGGTTTGGGAAGAGCTCTTTGAACAAGACAATTTCATAGTTTCTTTCATGCAGATGGACCGAAGACTACAAGCTAAAAGAAGCTACAGCTACTTGAGGAAAGGAGTGCCAATCTTTAAAACGTTTAAAACAAATAGAAAAGGTTAATGCGAGTGAATAATAAAAGTAAAATATAATGGTGTCTCTGGCAAAACAGGAAAACAAAAAGCAAAATAGTATATCGATGGAAGGCAACCGTATATACGCAATTCTGACTTTTATGGTGCAGCCAAGTTAGAAAAGGAGCATGTTAATTTGGGAAAGGATCACTATAGGAGAAATGCGACAAATTTGTGGCGTTAGAGTTAGAAGTAGAAGTTGTAGCTACCACTGTTTATTGCTTTGTAAATATTGCTAATTATAAATTCTTTGTAGCGACTTTCAATCTATCAATATTTTTTGTTAGTGTCTCTTTTAAATCGAGAAAGTTTTTTGTTACGTTCTCCATTTCCACCTATCATTTTTATTTCCTTTTTTTTATCGTTTTCAATTTTTTTTCTTTTAGGCTGAATTAAGTAATTTTATCTATAGTATTTTTCATATAAAAATGCGTGCACGTCACAATTTATATAAAGTGACGTCACTTATTGACGTTATAAGTGACGTCACTTATGACGATATTTAAAATTTCCAGAACGTCAACCTGAGAGTTCAAGTTTTCCTAACACAGCTAATAATACGAAACCCATACGAAACTGCTCAATCTTTCATAGGCGTCAACATGGTATAATAATCAAAAAAATGTAATCATCATTATATTGAGAATTTTAGAATTATATTGATTAAATAACCAAAAACATTTATTATTATTAATAATATAAATTTTATGAAATAACTCTTTAAGTCTAATATTCCACAAAATAATAATTTTAATTAAATATATTAGACACTTGTACGCAACTGATATGGGAATACTTAAAATTTTTTGACAGTTCAGTGTGTGGCAAAATTGTTTATTCAGTGTGTGGCAAAATTGTTTAAAGTGTTGCCGCTTTTTAAGAGTAAGAATTTTGTTTATGTTTTGATTTCTTACACAATTTGATCATAATATATTATATATTAATAAATTGTATTTATAAATAAATATCAAATTTAAATTAATAGCTTTAAGAACTAATTATTTTTGTGTATTAGATTGTGCTATGCTAAAACAACTAAATAGTCTGTAGAAAGCTGATAAGCTTTCATATAAGATAGATTATTTTGAACAAGAAATAATGGCGGGACGTTTTTACTATTAATGTTCTAAAAAGAGGTTTAAAATTTAGAATATATAATTTTGTAATAAAATGTTATCTTATGTATTTTAGTGTGTTGCAGTAGTCTTAAAACTAAGTGTATTTACTGTTATATAATAGTTGACATTTTAAAAATTCCTCACTTATTAACTATTCTGATGTTTTGGCAACGCTGTGGGGTTCTGACGTCGTAAATCTTGAATGACCTGCACGCATTTTTATATGAAAAATACTATAGTTACTTTTTTTGTGTAATCTATTTGAAATAGATTTCGCTTTTTTATTCACCTTAAACTTTTTGTATACGGATTTGCAACAATTATTCCCTAATTTACTGTATGGTACTTATTTTAAAATGAGACTGGATCGCTGTTGGATTTTAATATAATATTAGTACAGCTGATTAATAAATTACTACATAAATGAAATTTTTGAAAAGAAATTTCTTTGTCAAGAATTTTTTACATTTACGATAAATATGATCCCTGTTTAAAATAAATAATGAAGGTTCTATTGATTTTAATGAGAAGCAATCAAGTATTTTTGTTTTTATAACCTTAATGAGTTTGCTGAGCGATATCGGCAAATCTAGGTTAACATGAAAATGATAAACTGATAGTATGTAATATACGACCACGATTTTTTAATGAATATCATTTAGAATCTATTTATTATATTCTATTAAATTTTCAGGTATCCTCATTTCACTTTTATGCGTTACTACAGAGAAAATTTGCATTCCACGACATGTCTCCTCAACTTGCGAATGCAAATTTTATATTCCCCATGTCTCTATTAACATCTTTATCAACGTCTGTTTTGCCTTGCAATTTTTAAAAGGCTCAGATTAAAGAAGAAATCTGAATTGTGTTTCGAAACTATTTTACGGATTTATTATCAGATGTCGCTATTGCGTCCATATCAAAGCCATTTTATTGTTGCTTCTTAAAGACAGAAAAGATTTATTTTTCACGTTGAGAAAGCCTATGAATAGCTGTTCTGACGAGCCCTATTAGGGCGAAATACGTATAAACAGATACATAGACACTTTGGACGTGAAATCAAATCTTGACTGCCTTTTTCATTTTAAAAAGAGAAGAGTTAAAATCCCGTGATTTTTGAAGTACCTTCTGCAACGTGTTATTCTACTGAGGCAAAAAACCGCATTGTTCTTTTTGGTAATTTAAAAATAACATCAAATTGGGCAGCTGTACTTAAACCCCCAAAAGGAAGACCATATTGAACATGAGACTCGAATAAAGAAAATTATGTTATTTTGAAAGATGTTTAATTGATTTTTTTCGAAACAGATCTTATTGCATAGCAGGTCAAGCCTAGTTTCTTACTTAAAAAATCAATATAAAGGTATTATTTAAGGTAGCTGTTTAAAAAAAACCAAGAAATTTGAAAGCCATAAAAAATCCAAGAAAAATACTGATCTGCCTGTTATTAAGAAGCAAGGGTTGAAAAGCTCTTTTATAGAATAATACTACTGAGTTGCAATATAAGAGTTCCTCCGTATCAGTTCCTCGGTATCATCAGTAAAAAGAAATTTTTTTTTATCGATTTTTAAGCTACTAATGGCATTTATAAAGATAATTAAAAAAGACTTAATACTGAACCTTGTGATACTCCACATACAATGCTTTTGTGACTAAAGTGAGTATCATTTGCTTTAACTAGTTGTTTCCTATTCCCCAAGTAAGTTTGAAACCAATTCAAAGAAATACCTCGAATTTCGTAGAAATTTAGTTTTTTTATCAAAATGTCGTGATTTATAAATAGATAGATTTAGAGATGTGGCCTTTTGGTCTATTTCACTGCGACCTTTTCAAGTTTATTGTGGTCCTCCAGTCCTAGATAACATTCTCTAGCCTGACCCATTTTATAAAGTCTAGTAGCTTCGAGACTGTACCTTCCATGTAGCTATTTGCCGGTGGATTTTCTTCTCCTATTGCAAAGAACCACACATTTGCCAGACTGTCACACTGACATAAAATGTGCTCTGCTGTTTCTTCTTCCAGATGACACAATCTGCACAGGTCATTGTCTGATAATCTCATCAGCTTTAAGTGCCCATTCAGCTTACAGTGCCCTGTTAGAAGACCTACTATGGCCTTGACTGTTTTTCTGTCTTTGCTTATTAGGTCTGCCGTAAATTTTGGTAAATATTCTGTAATGAACTGTTTCGCCTGTCTTTGTCCTGGTAAATTCCTCCACCATTCCAGAGATTTATGAGCTACCCACTTCCTTGTAGTTGTTCTTGTTACTGACTTCGCAACGCCGCAGAAGTTTCCGGTCCAATGAATGGCATTGATGAGCCTTGTTTGGCCAGTTCATCTGCTTTTTCATTGCCTTTATGACCCTCGTGCCTGGTATCCACTCTACTGTATCCTTTCTACGGTCTCCTAGTTTATTTAGGGCACACACACACACACACACAATTCCATACTAGCTTAGAATTGATCTCTATAGAATTGAGTGCCTTAAGCGCTGCTTGACTATCTGTGAAGATGGCAACTGAACAGAACGTTCTTTCCCGCCTTTCTATTTCTTCCACGCAGTGATGGATTGCCGTTATTTCCGCCTGGAAAACTGTCACATCCTTAGATAGACTTACTGGGAAATGTATCCCTTGATTTGTCCCTAGTATGCCGGCTCCCACACCCTCCGATGTTTTTAAGCGATCCGTGTACCAGGTAGCAGCAGCTTGTATGGGTACATGTTTTTTCCAGACTTCCCTACCTGATCTTAATTGTGAACTTATTGTTAAAGCTATATCTCGTAGCTGTTCCCTCAATAGGTTTTCCCATCACAATATGTGCTTTTAGATCCTAGAAGCTTCTTATATATCTGGCTTATATCTCACTGACTATGGATTAATCTGTGCATCATTGATCTGGCTTCGCCCTGTATAAAGATATAAAGTGGTATTAGATTCAGCAGGACTTTCAACGATGCAGTAGGAGTTGTTTTTATGGTACTTGTAATACACAGTAAATTAGAGTCGGGCCAGATTTTTATTTTATGTAGATCAGAAGTTATAGTTGCATTAAGAGTTGCAATATTAGAGTTCCTTGTGGTGATAATGGTATTATCAGCAAAAATAAAAATTTTTTGATCGATTTTTAAGTTATTGATATCATTTATAAAGATAATTAAAAATAGTCCCAATACTGAACCTTGTGATACTCCACATTCAATAGTTTTGTGACGGTTCTCAGTATCATTTTCTCTAACTAGTTGTGTCCTATTCCCCAAGTAAGATTGGAACCAATTCAAAGAAATACGAGAAATTCGTACCTCGAATTCCGTAGAAATTTGGTTTTTTTATCAAAATATCGTGACTTATACAATCAAAAGCTTTGGCTTTGGTTACATAAAACAGTGGCTGTGTAAATAATCTTGTTTACTGATTGATAGACCTCATTTAGTACAGAAAACATATCATCACTGGTACATTTATTAGATAAAAAGTCGAACTGACTTTGTGATCAAATGTTGTTTTCAACGAGAAAGGAAAAAAGTCGCGGTTTTGTAAATATGGAAACTAACTTTGTGAAACTAATATGGCTATTAAAAAATAGAGGTTGTTGATAGAAGGGTAAAAATTAAGGATTGTATGTATTGTTCAATGCTATACAAAAAAATTGTCCAAAAAATAAAAAAAATTAAAATGTTTGGAATGAACCAACCTTTCCCCTTAGGTGTATGAAAAATAGATAACAACCTGTATTTAGCAATCATCTGCTAATGTACATCTTTTGTTTTGATTTGGTTCTTTTTCCAAATTTCGTAAATTTTCAGAATCAAAAGAATGGCTATTTTGCTTAGATAAGGCTGTGGTGTTAATTTTTTTGGTTTATACACTATGTTTAAGTTCAAAAACCTTTCTATGTAGATATTAATGTGTTTTTCCAATATATGTTGAAATGAAGTATTTACAATTTAATTTATAAACAACATCTTTTAGTACTTACCTGTATTAGAATCAATTAGCGGTACTCCAACTAGATGGAGAATATACAGATCAGGTCAAAATCTTAAGGGGAGTGAGACAGGTGTGCATAATTTCACCACTGATATTCAATCTGTACTCGGAGCACATTTTTGAAGAGGCTCTAAAAGATATTGATGAAGGCATCTCAATAAATGGAGTCAAGCTCAATAACCTGCGGTATGCAGATGATGCAATAGTGTTTTCCAATACCATAGAACGGCTACAAAACTTAATGAACAAAATAACGGAACCAAGTAAAACATATGAACTGGAGATAAACACCAGCAAAACACCAGCAAATCTGTATATGAACCAAATGAGAATTGAACGTGTCTTACAGTACAACTACTTGGGAACTATAATCAGTGAGTCATGGGACAATACCCAAGAGATTAAATGTCGCATCGGAAAGGCAAAAAATGCATTCTTGACTATGACGTTCAAGAGCCATGAAACACTAGAAACAAAAATAAGGCTCCTTAAATGTTACGTGTACTCAGTGCTTCTGTATGGAGTAGAAACGTGGACATTGAAGGCGGAAACTATATCAAAACTTCAAGCTTTTGAGCTATGGTTATGCAGAAGGATCCTGAAGATACCATGGACAGACAAAGTCAGCAATGAAGAAGTACTGCGGAGGATGAACACAACCGCGGATTTGGTCAACATCGTGAAGGGCTGTAAGCTGCAGTACTTGGGACAAATAATAAGAAATAAGGCAGATATGAGCTACTTCAATGCATTTTGCAAAGTAAAATTGAAGGAAAAGGGGCCCCAGGACGAAGAAGAATAATATCCTGGCTTGCTAGAGCTGAGATCATGGTTAAGAAAGACCTCAACACAGCTATTTCGTATAGCAACCACAAAGTCATCATAGCCAGAAAGATCGCCAACGTTCGGAACGGACAGGCACCCTAAGAAGAATTCTTTAGTAACATTGCCTTTTAATGTTAGGTACTAAAATTAATATTAATCTCACCAGGCTTCTGGGTTGAACCGCGTCCATTTTGACTTCACCGAGCTTTTAGTTGGACGAAATTAAATTAATTAATTTCTGTTTCTTTGTTTGACAACAGTATTATATATAATTCAAACAATATGTGACTGAAACCTGTGATCATCTAAATCAAATTTTTAGAGAATTATTTTCCAAAGCTTTGATGCAGTAGTGGTATAGCTATTGTTCAGATTAATATTTTTGTAATATAACTTTAATATTGGAAAATATTTCACCATTTAATTTATAGTATTCAAATAACAAAAGTGAATATTCAATTTACGTTATTATAACGCAAAACGCGTGGCAAAAAACTAATATACTAAAAAAAACTAATATAAACCGCTTATAAGAAGCAGTTAAAATAATAACAGGGTTATGATTTTACAATCCAACTAAAAGGATAATCCTGCCTTTCAACAAAAGTTATCTTTGTCAACATTATCGCGCTAATTGTCTATAATCAAACCACAAAATTTTTAGTCGACCGTATTCCACAGAGAATGCTGCGTCAAAGCTGTAAAAGCGGAATCTCGATAATATTTATTAAAGGATAACGACATTCCTGAAAACAAAATTAATTAACTAATCAGGATGAAACTCAGCAATTATCTTGCAGATCGCCCAACATAATCTGAAAGTGTTGTTTTCAAGCTGTAAAAGGGTATATGGGAAGCAACTGTTTAATATTATCGTGTGGTGTGTTATCGAAAATAATATATCATCCGATTTTTAATATGGTTTCAAACGTACAGAGTGTGTATTATGCTTATGGTAGTTTATTAAAGAAGTAATATTAATAATATTTTCATCTTTACTAAGTAATGGGCTAGAAAAGTTTAAAATACTTTAAAAAATTAAGAGTACTTTTTTTTGTGGCTTTAGCACTTAGCTATTTAGCCAATTACGTGTTGAGAAATAATAAATGAAAAATTTCTAATATAATTAACACTAAAAAAAAATAAAAACGTGTATCTTCTTTATATGCCGTCTTCTACCGAAGGTTGGCGACCATCAAACGATAGGTTTCTCTGTTTTGTGCCGCATGTATTATGTTCGCAGCTTCTGGTATTTGTAACCATTCTCTCAAGTTTCTCAGCCAGGATTTCTTCTTTCTGCACAAAAAACGTGTATATCTATACTAATAATTGCTAGTGCAAAAAGTGTATCTATTCTAGTCAAAAAAAACCTCATAAAATTACTATAACTGCATCAAACAAAAAGAGAAAATGATAGCAAGAAAAAACATGTCAGGAAAAACAGGGATACTCACTTCTCGTCCAGGAACCCATCAGGACATTTGTTTAAGACATTACTATCAATAGGTCACGGAAAGAAAGGCAAATAACAATTGGGTTAAAAAAACAAAGGTTAACGAGCTTATCTAAGATTGACTACAGACACACATTTGCACTATGTATAAATTTAATCAGACAATCATAGACTTTTTTATTATTAGTAGCAAATAGGTTATTTATTTGATATGGAGGAAATATTTGCAGAGTTTGCAAGTTGTTTAAAAGAGTTCCTGAATGCTGAAGATATTTGAAACACTTAAAAAAGATGTGGTTAAGATCTCCTTGTTCTTGACAAGTTTCGCATAAGTCTGATTTGTGCCAGAGGAGCAGGATAACTAGCGTGGCCAAATCTCAATCTTAATAAAGATGTTGTATATTTACGGGCGGTATTGAAATTCTTAAACCATCTGATATTAGAGGTGTGTGGTTGTATATACACGTATTGCGTTGTTGAGTGGTCGCAAAAAGTTCACCAGGAAGTATTCCAACGATTTGTTTGATTTCTTTTAGAGATGAGAAAGGCCAGGAACACAAATTCTCTCATCTGGTAAAATTTCAGCTGTAGAGGTTATTGCAGCTTTAGCGATGGAATCAACATGCTCATTATGTTTGTCACCAACATGAGTTTTTATCCAAATTCGTAGTTTTATTTTTATTTTTAAGGTTAACAAGTATGTTCTTAATTTGGTAAATGAAAGGATTAGAATTATAATTGGGTAACTTTATATAAGACTGACAATGAATCAGATATTATTAAAACTGTATTATTGTTTAAACTGTCCAAATATATCAAGGCTTCAAGAATTGCAAGTGCTTCAACACTAAAAATTGAGCAATTGAGAGGTAGTTTGAACATTTTTTCTGTTGACTTGGATGGAATGTAGAAAGCACAGTCGGTCCTTTCCGATGTTACAGTTGCCTTGGGCCATTTTTTATATAAGAATTTAAGATGCATGAATCTAATAATGTTAGTATGTGTATGTCAGCTTCATTAAAAAATGCGAAATAGTCGTCAATATCAAGGTTGCTAATACTGTTGGTATACTTATTGTTTCACATGGCTCTAAAGGCCGTGCAAAGGACTGGTGAATTTTTATTCGCGAATTCGAGTCCAGTAAATATTAGTTAGATCATCTATATTTAGTGAGCTTATACCAGAATATAAGGAATTGTTGATATATGAAATTTTCACTACAAATTTTTCACTTAAATAACCTCGTCTAAAATTTAAAGGAGGTTCTAAAGCTTCAACATGCAATGGAGCTATTGGAGTAGACTTCATTGCTCCCATACAGGTACGTAGAACAGTCCGTTGAAATACATCAATTTTATTTAAAATTTGTTTACTTCCCGATCCATAAAGTACACATCCATAGTCCAAAATTGATCTGATGTAAGATTTGTAAAAAAGCAAAGCTGTTTCTACGTCAGCACCCCACAAAGTTCTAGAAATTAATTTTAAAAAATTGAGACCTTTATTGCTTTTGTCAAGCATTAGTCGATGTGTACTTTCCATGTTAACTTTTGATCTAGAAACATACCTACATTTAAGAGTACTTAAAAAGTATAAAATCAAAGCTCCGTAATTTAAAAATAAAAAATATGTGTATTTGTTCATGATTTTCATAGTCCTTTAACATTAATCATAATCCTAATCTTAAACTGCTAATTAGCTTAGGAATATCCAAATCAAAATGTAAAAACACGAATAAGTGGTCCTGTTAAAAAAATTTCTACAGAAATATTTTATCAATATTAAAAACCATGTAGCACAACAAACATCTGATGTAAGGTGCTTTAGATATTTACAAAGTAAATTAGAAACCCAAACTAGGACTATTTGTGCAGCGTATAATGTGCCTCTATGCAAAAATTGTTTTCTTTTACATCATTCATAAGAAGTAATGTTTTTTTGTGTTAAATACCTTGTATTTAAATTTTGAAAATAAGTTTTTCCTTTACTGATTTATCCCACCATTTAACGTTAATGGGACATATATGACCCATGTCTATTCTAAGGATACAAGGACAGCAACAATGAAAAAAATTCAACCGCTTTGTTAGATCTCCATATGTCAAAATATCAATAAAGTAATTTTAAATCATTTTGTTTCTCTACAATCAAATTATTTACGAAAATGTTAAAGCAGGTTGATATGGCAATCAATATTTTTATTTTGATTTTTTTTAATTCTCAATAACTGCTATGTATACCCAATTTTGAACAATTTAAAACAATTACTAAAAACAGTTGGTCAACTCCAACCCACATAAAGATAGCCCATCATACTTTTTTTAATACAACACGAGTTATTATTGAATTTTTATAAAACCTACTACCACATGTTTGTATCCGGTAAATCGATACTTTTCCGTGACTAGATTCATTGAGAAATGTATTGATGTTGTGAAGGGTAAGGGTATGTAAACTAGGTAGCTGTTATTATTAGTGCCAGTGGCGCGGTGGTAGGATAATCGTTTAGTTTTATTGCTTTTGTCTGGTGGGCTTCCAGCTATTTGAAATAAGTATTTTAACCTTGATATGTATGTGTGAGTATTTTCTTATTTCATATGTGATTTCGTAAAAATATTGTAATCTCTTAATTTATATAAACATTAAATTTTGAGCAAAGTAAAAATACGTAAAAATTTTAAGCTATTTATTTTTTGTTTATTCTTCTTCGTCTTTTTACTTTTTATAAGCAATTCTGCTAGGGGAGTTATATGTGCTTTCTGTGGTTTTCCTGGTTTGACTCCGCATTGAATAATTTTGGTTTTGAGAAAAACCATTATGTTGACGACGTTTCGGCAAGGTCGCACTTGACATTGTCAAGTCAGCTAGTGACGCCTCTTGCTGATGTTTGAAGAAGACTGAAACTGACTTTTTCCTTGTGCAGACTGCATTCGATTCTATGTAGGCCAAACAAATCATAGAATTAAAAATAGTATTTATGAACATTCCATTTCTGTTCGCAATTCCGATTCAATTTCAGCTCTAGGTCAACGCCATCTTCGTACAGGTCACAAAATTGATTTTGAACACTTCAAAGCCATAGCCCCATCCGCTTCTATAAACCATGAATGATCCGAGAAGCCATAGAAATTGAAAAAAAAAGCCAAATTGTCTCAATAAAAGAGATGACGGCATACGGTTACCTTCGAGATGGAGACCCTCATAAAGAAAATGTCGCTCCACCCGCAAATCAAAATCCTATCTTCAGAAAAGTTTGCGCCAACCGCCGTCCCAATCCCTGTGCCAATCACCACGCTAACTCCCACGCCACCCAAACCACGTCATCATCGACGGTATAAATGAACTGTCCTCTGTTATATATATATGTTTTTGTTATGAGAGTGAACGACTCACAGGAGCTTAGAGCCACTGTCAAACACCTGAACTATGGCAGCAATGTTAGAATACAAATTTAGTCAAGTGCACTACAAAATTAAAGTATACTGAAGCGACTTCATCCTTTGTTTGAAGACCTTTCATGTATTAATCCATACATATTATCAGTTCATCAAAAATTAGTTAAATAAGCTAACATCTATAGAGAAAAAATAGTAAAAGATTCACCTTACAAAGATAGTTAGCTCAAAAAAGATGGAAGTACAGTAAAAGCCCATAAACTACATAAAATTTACAAGCAGAGAAAGTACAACTAAGTCAGTTTTTTATATGAGTAAAAACGGTGCAGAGCAGAAGTATAAAAAATGAGTATAAAAACAGAATACTCTTCTAACATGGAGCATAAACAGAATTCCAAAAGCACTGATACTGTTTATTGATTCAATTTTGGTAAATTTTATATCTAACTTGGCAACATCATTTAACCACGTTGTTTCAATCAAAGTAAAGGAGAAATTTATTGTACATTACTAGCGAGATGCCAAGCAAACACTTCAAAAGTTCTAACGAGAACAAAGCTTGCAACAAGTTTACTTTAAATTAACTTCAACCTGCCTATATAGCAACATCCGAATATACCCAAATCGGGAATGGCATTTGATTAAGCTCATACAGACAGAGCTGTATTTCAAAAAAATATCATATTGGGGGGTTACTAGATACTGTTGTGAGTTGAAATTATCAATGAAGTAAGCAAGGTTTCAAACACCTCTATCATTAATATTGTTTTCAACGTAACAGTGAGGACACAGTTGGTGTTATCTTACTTGCACACCTATTAAGGATGCTTTACAAGAAAAAAAAGCAAGAAAGAAGAAAGACAGATTTAAACTTAGAAACGATTTAGAAGACCAAAGCGTTTTCTTTAACCCAAAAAAGAAAAAAACTTAGCAAATATTTCAAAAAAGCCAGTTTTGAACAAAAATAAAATACCATTTAATATACCGAAATGTTTGATAAAAGTGATCAAACAGCAATAGCGAAAGCGAAAATAAAGACGATTACCTGTGCATTCTTTGTTATGGCATCTATAAAGAAAGCAAACAAGGCGAAGGATGGATTTGGTGACATGTCATCGGTGTGTCTACGAAGAATGTGCGGAGGCAGAAGAGGACGATAATGAGTTAATCTGTAAATTGTGTTCATGTTAACCATTTTTATTCCATTCTTAATTATTTTTAATATGGTGGACCCACTTTCCCAAGCATATGGGGCATGGAAGACCATATGACAAATGAAAAAATTTAATTTTTTTTTTCTTACAAATGATATGATTTATTTTCCATTTTGTAATAGAATAAAGTATTTATATCATAGAGTTACATAGTATTTTGTTATAGTTATACCACAGTAAACAGAAATTATATAAAGACATTTTGCTTAGTTAGTCCTCGCTGCCACGGTTTCCCCTATAGTTTTCATTAATATAGAAGACTTAATATAGAATAATATAGAAGCTTTTGTAAATAAAAATTTATGTAAGTACAAATAACATTGATTTCTTTGTTACTGGTGTTAATACAAATCATATAACTATGATGCCATAGTTATATGATTTGTGATAATGTACTTCAAACCACAACAAGCAAATACTAGAATAAAATTTTTTTTAAATTTCTTAAAATTTCAAACTTTCAAAGAAAAATCATAACGAGAATGGAGACTATTTATTTTAATTAGTTACATTTGTTTTATTCTAGGAGTTGTAAGACTTTTATAAACATTGTAATCTAACCTATAACCTAAAATTAAAAATCTTATATCTTCAATTTATAAAAGGTAAAAATATTAATAGAGCTTTATAAAAGAAGAAATAGCTTTTAAGCCATTTTTTCCAAAAACGTTTTAGGAACTGCAAATAATTGCCTATCTCTTCCTTTTCGTAACGTTACTAGCAGATTGAGATTCTATCATTTTGGAAAGTGTCAAGATTGCCCATACGGTTGCAAAATATCAGATTAATTTCTGAAGGTATAATATATACGTTTTATACACTAATTTACATTGTTGTCATTTTGTGGACATATGACGTATTGGAAACGTGCTCTTGAATTGTTGGCACTTACAAGGAGATTGAGGAGTCAGGGGGAAAACAATCATAGTCCACTTTTGGTCGAAACTGAGATGACGAAGTTTTCTAATGATAAATACATAATACTTTCAAATGGTATGGAGTAAAAGGGAAAATCATTTACAGTCCTTTTATTACAAATGTTAAATGAAACGGTGTACTGCGGAAAAACCATCATAGTCCGCGTGCTGCGAGGGAATAACCGTCAGGGTCCAAAGACGCCCCCTCTCTGTCTCAACAGGTCGGGTCGGGTGTAGCATTTCTGTGTTTCTCTTTCTTAGTTTGGCGACTTCATTGGTATGTTCTAGTTTGCCAGTTGATTCTATTTGAACAATAGTAAAGATAGTAAAGTAGTGAGTACATACTGATTAAAATGGAAAGTAATGGTAGCAATTGTAGTATATCTTCTACACTTAACCAAATATTTAGAAAACGTAAACTCTAGAAACTTCTACACTGATCTACAGAGAGTGAACAGGAGTGAAGTTGGAAGGAAGAAACATTTTGTGACGCAGAAGCTTGAAGGTATTGGGGAAGAACGTTCATGGCCCATGCCGGAACTGTCAATTATTTTGTATGATGTTTCGCAAATAAAATATTTTTTTGTCTTCTCTTGATTTTTCTCTGTAAACATGTCAACGTACCACTGAAAAAATTTACCGATTTATACGGTTGAGTTAAAACAATTTGTTTTAATTTGAAACATTAAATTTCGATTTTCATGAAAACTGTTTTTGTGGAGTCAGATTGTTTTCCCCCTGACTCCTCAATTGTTACTTGCAAACGCCTTTAAACAAACTAATATTAAGAAATAGTTTATGTAGAATACTTATAACAAATGCCAGTCCTTAACCACTAGCAAAAGTGATTAGTATCCCACAGATTTTCTTTGCTTAGATGGATTCTCTTTGTCGTTTTCATGAAAAACTACAACTCTATTTTCAACTGCATGGAGGCAATTATTTTCAGTACATTCTTCAACTAATGGACTTTTGGAACGCTTATTTCCTACTAATGGTAACATTTTAACATTAGAAAACAATAAGAATAATAAAATAAACGTCATAGTGCAGATATTAATGTAAACCAGAAATTTTGCATACATTTTAATTGGGTTGTCGTATCGGTATGAGACGTAAATCATGTAACAAATTCTGGAAAGAAACAATATCGCTAAGTACGCTGCAATATGCAAATCGATTTTTTTTGCTTTCACAACCATTCGTACTTGTGGAAGGTACTCTATCATTTGTAAAAACAGACAAAAACGTAGCATCACCTAAAACAAAATGAATTAGTAAATTTTTTTATATATCTTATCTTTATGTTTTATATATATAATCAATTATTCTGTTACAAATCAGTCTGTTACATATACATGAAAAAAAAATAATATTAAACTTTAACAATCATGCCCATCTATTTAACAAACATCATTTTATATGATTTGATATGATTTTATAACTTCTTTATAATAAATCGAGTATAAAAAAGTTTTTATACAACTCTACCTCTACAGTAGCAGTTTATTTAAAAACGTAAAGTAATTTTTAAAAAACTTTACATCTATTTATTTTTTAAGTTTTTTAAGAAATGTGACTTTTACCTAAAAGTAAAATATTTTTGTTTTTTGCATTATTAAAAATGAAAAATAATTTTAAAATGATAATGAAACAATAATTCTAAATAAACTATGTAGGCAACGGACAGTTGTTGTAAGCAATGCTGAGATATCAGTTTAATTAGTATTTCCTTAAAGTAACAAATAAAATTTAATATTATTTATTATTAAAATCATAATATCTAAAATTAATACAAGATCTATGCAAATATGCGCATATGCGGATGATGTTGCCATAATAAGCCGCAACAAAGGGGTATTGAGCGAAAAAGTCATAGAACTGAAACGAGAAGCTGCTACGTTTGGTCTATATATAAATGAAAGTAAAACAAAATATATGGAGTGCACAAAATCGAATGAACATGAGAATCTGAAGGTAGACAACCATACCTACAAATATGCCTCCACTTTTCTCTACCTAGGCTCAATAATAAATGACAACAACAACATCAGTCAAGAAATACAAGCACGGATTCTTAGCGGTAATAAGTGTTTTTATGCATACAAAGACTTAATGAAAAGTAAGTTACTGAATCGTGAGTCTAAGCTGAGAATCTACAAAACAGTAATTAGACCAGTGGCCACATATGGATGTGAAACGTGGACCCTCTCAACCACTGATGAAAATCAACTGAGAATATTTGAGCGCAAAATACTAAGGAAGATATTTGGACCAACCCAATGCAGCGATAGTTCGTGGAGAATTAAAATGAACCACGAGCTGGATGAACTAATGCAGAGCACAGATATTGTCAGATTTGTAAAACCACAAAGACTAAACTGGCTTGGTCACCTAGAAAGAATGCCAGATAATCGAGCTGTAAAAGTAGTCTAGAGATGGAAGCCCCAAGAAAACAGAACAAGAGGAAGGCCCCGTAAAAGATGGATAGACGACGTAGAGAGGGATCTTAAAACCATGAACATCAGGCAGTGGCGAAGGAAAGTATCCGACAGGGCAGAATGGAAGAACATTGTTAAGCAGGCCAAGACTCACAAAGGGTTGTAGCGCCATTAGAAGAAGAAGATTATTAAAATCTCAAATTCAAAGTAAAACTTCTCAATAAGTTTCATTATGTTTTTATGACACACTGTTTTGTGATTTTATTATTTGTTAATTTGATCAATACATTATATGGTGTAAATAAATAAATTTTAATTGGCGGTAATTAGTTTTAAAGTTTTATTCTATTTACTAATTTCTTTACTATACACCAAACAAATTGGCCCAAAAGCTTTTTTGTAAATAGTAATCTTTCTATTTGTAAATACAAATCTATAGACTTCTTCTTCTTCTTACTCTTTCTAAGTAATTTTTCTTGTTCATTGGCGGATTAATACCTATATGGAAGGTTGTCACTCCATCTTTTGCGCTGTTGTCCGATACTTCTTTTGCCAATTAGTGACTTATCTCTTGCTATTTTGACGCTCCGTTCGGCTCGCGGAGATAAGAATACGGCCGGGGTCAGAAAGCCCTGCCTGTCGTAAGAGGCGAATAATGGGTAGGAATAGGGAGGTGGAGAGCCGTCGCTTGAGGTGTCGGGTTGGTATAAACGCACACGGTCGCTTCGGCGACACGGTCACTGGTCTACATTCCTAGTATCCGAGACGAGACTCTCGTGGGACCACTCTACTCCCATTCCAAAAGAGCCTGGTGAGGTTGAACGAGCTGGGCCCGTACATACCTCTCCTGACCTTGTGTCAGGCGTGGTGTGGGTGTCCCGGCACGTACCCACCGGGAGATCCAAGAGTGGTAGAGGAGAGATCCTCGGCGGCGACCTGTCTACGTGCGAGGTGGAAATTCCTCCGCCTGCCGAGCCTATCCGCCCATGGTGTGGGAATAACGGGTAGGTGAGGTACTACGGAGAGGGTGAAGCCTCCACGTAGTGTGACTTGCACACGCTGCGTGGCACCTTCACTTTGGTGTCGGACTCGTAGGGGCAGAGTTTTCACTATGGGTGTATGTCGAAAGATAGGTAGCCCAGGGTCCTGCCAGGTCTTTGTACTTGGAGGGCACGCACTTTAGCAATGCTATTTTGACGACACGGGTCTCATCCATTCTGCTTATGTGATAATTCCATTCTTTTTTTCTATTTTGTGTCCATTCGTTTATACACTGTATGTTACATTTTCTTCTAATGTCTTCACTTCTCTTTCGATCTCCCAGCGTATTTCCTGTTATTCTTTTCAGTACCCTCATCTCTGCCGTTTCCAATAGCCTTTGCGTTGTGGCTGTGTCAAGTCTTGTTTCTGAGGCATATGTCATTATTGGTCTTAAAGTAGCTTTATAAATTCTTGGCTTCATCTCAGTGTCAATGTGTCTGTTTTCCCATATAGTGTTATTAAGGCATCTTGCTAGTCTATTTGCTTTTTGTACTTGATCTCTCACTTATTTGTCCAGATCTCCATAGCTAGACAGTGTAATTCCCAGGTATTTTATTTTCATTACTTGTTCAACACTAATGCAATTTCTATTTTACATCTGGTTGGTTATTTGCTGACTACTATTGTTTTAGTTTTCTGAGATGAGATTGTCATATTAAATTCTTTTGCTCTTAGGTTAAATCTGTGGACCAGTCTCTGCAGACTATCTTCGTCGTGGGGTATCAATATTGCGTTGTCCGCGTAACAGAGTATTTTGATTTCTTTGTTTCCCATTCTGTATCGTCTTCCTTTGTTAACGGTTTTGATGATTTCATCCATGATCAAATTGAAAGAGCATGGGGCTCAATGAATCCTCTTGTCTTTTTCTTCTGCGTGTTTCTATTAGTTCGGTAAATTGTCCATCTATTCTGACTTTCATTTTGTTGTTTTGGTAGATGTTATCGATCGTTTTTATAATATTTAGGGGAACTTCCCTATTATACAGATGTATTACATATTTGAGTCTTACTGTGTCAAATGATTTCTTTAGGTCAATCAGACACAGAAATGCTGGTCTATTATACTCTAGTGATTTCTCAGTAATTTGCTTTATAACGAATATTGCATCTGTACACGATCTTCCACTACGAAAACCCTGTTGTTCATCTGCTAAACTTATTCTTTGATTTATTAGCAATTGTAAAGTTGTAAGTTTTAGGGTAGTATTTAACAAGTTTACACTTCTGTAGTTTTCGGGCTGTTTTTTATCTCCTTTTTTGAATAGTAGAATTAGTTAGCTCGTTCTCCATTTTTTCGGTATTTTATTGTGTTTTATAAATTTATTAATTAATGTTGTTAATTGTTCTGTCATTGCTGCTGTTTCTAACAGCAAAAAGGTACTTTATTAAACAGATAATGACAGGATACCAGAAGAAACAGACACTCAGACAGTACTAGTTTTAACAAAAACCTTGATTTTCTACATTGAAGTTTTTCTTATGTAATCGGGACATCATGTCCCTTGCATTATTTTTTTTTAAATTGATTATAATTTTTTATTTTGGCCTGATAATCTAAATTGGTAATCTATTTTTAAATATTTTAGTGTATGATATTTTATCGAAAATTTTAGTTAACGAAATGACTCATTTTATTAGCAATAGAAATTGATATTATTAACAACAACTTACCCTTGAATTATATTTATCATCAGAAAGAAATAGGTAGACAATGTGAATATACGATCCATATAATATTGCGACAAAAATTTTGGGAGTCGATCGTCGTTGGTTAGTAGGGAAGTACCACCAAAAGAAGCAGCTTAAAAATGCCAAAGGAATAGTGGTGCACAAGGTTATCAAAATAAATAAATTAATATTTTTGCATGGTTTGATAACTATATCACTGAACAGCTTTAGTGCAATCACTATAAAATGTAGCGTGTGAGACGGGGATGAAACTCCTGCAAAACAAAATTAATTCAATTATTCATGACATATATTTAGAACTTCCTCAAAAAATATATTAATTTTTAAGAAGTATTTACCCTAAAAAGTATTTTTACAGTTTTGTTAAGTAAAACTAAGTAGTGTGCATTGTGCAAACTTTGACAGTGAAAAAGTGTTCTCTCTCGAAGTTAAATTATTATCACTTTCAAATTTATCTGTGCAACGAAAGAAACCAATCAATTAACAAAAGTTATGTTACAACTTCAATTTTATGTTAACCTAGCAAACGTGATTTGAGTACCAAAAATCACCTTATACTATCTATATTTATAATAATTATAACCTATAAAGTACCCAAGGAATGGAAATAAAACAAATTTTGGGTCAGGAACCACACCAGTTTTTGAACCGGTGTAAAGCCTTGCAGCGCCTGCCTTAATAATCAATAATACCGTAAATACTACTCAAACTTCATATAATATCTCATATTTCAGTGTTGTCAACACATTTAAAGATCCAACAGAAGGTCAAGCCATGGTCCTTTCCAGTATTAAAGGGACTAAAGTTTATAAGTACATTAAAGCTGTTGGCCAAAATACCACATGTTTATATATTTCTTCTAAAACCACAGTCGATTCACTGCTTTATGTCTACAAATATGTGAATTTAAAAGAACCTCAAGTAAAAATAACAAGACTCATTATTCCAGCTCAGCTTGTTAATTGAACAAGAACTACATAAGATCGGTATAAACGCCATTTGAAAAATGACTTTAGTAAGAGGCTGCACACCTTTAGAAAATATGTCTATTCCAGATTCTTTCATCATCTGTCATAACAATACCACTTACCGATTATACCTTTCTATAGAAGGATTTAACTGCAAAATGTATGACTATCGGCCACCAGAAAGCAGAATACTCTAACAAAGCCAATCCAACTGCTTCCAATGCATACCTAGAAGGTGAACAAACTGTGGAAACTAACGACAACATAACAGGATCTATAAATAAAACAAGTAAAATATCCTTCTTAAAAACTCCAACATCATCAACCCCAAACATCAGCAATCCTACTCCAGTATAAATAACACCATCTCCAATTATTACAAACGTCTCCAATCAAGTAAAAAGGCACATCTCAGCTTCTCCAGACATTCATCGATCTTCACTCCTTCTGTAGTAAGCAAACCAAAGAAAATGTCAAAATAGTCAACCAGAAACTCCCGCGAAAAACTTTTGCTTTCTCTAGAATCAATTACAGACAAAATAGAAAACTGATCACCCACCACCATTTATCCTAAACTATAATGAAATATTAGTTTCTCAAAAATACACTATATGGCAAATATCCTGAAATAATTTCAAAAGATTACTTGAATCAAACTACTGAGTTAATTGACATCCTTAGTTTTGTTTACTGTTATACCCAGAATTCAAAATTAAAAAATAATATCACTAGGTTAAAAAAAAAATTAAACCCCAATAATTTCTCTTCCACATAAGAGATAGATGAACCCCTATCTCAGACAAAATCTTACCATATCTGATTCCTTTATTATACAGTGAACTCCTAATAATAATTTCTTAATTTATAATATTTTTTTTGTACACGTTTAATATATAACAAGAAGATTGGTACATGGAATGTACGAAGTTTATTCCAGTCCGGAAGAGTTAATAACGTAATTGAAGAAATGCGGATACTCAACATTGACATACTTGAATGCAATGGAGTTAGATGGCCCAATTTAGGCCAGTGCGAAATAAAAAACCACACAACATATTACTGTGAAGATACTACAACAAGAAACAAAAACGGAGTGGCTATAATAGTAAATAAAGAAGTTAACAAATGTGTACTTAGTTTTATAGAAATATCAGATAGAGTTGCAGTACTCAAAATTTTTGCTAAACCAGTTAACGTGAACATTATTCAAGCTTATGCTCCAACTTCGGAAAGCTCAGAACAGGAAATAGAAATATTCTATGAACAATTGAAAGAATCCCTAAAACATACAAAAAAAAACAAGAAGTGAATATCCTGCTAAGAGATTTCAACGCCAAAGTAGGTAAAGGAGGTATGGGCAATACTGTGAGACACTTTGGACTAGGAATGCGAAAGGATAGAGGAGACCACCTTGTTCAGTTCTGCCAGGAAACGGATAGTGCAATAATGAACACCTTTTTCCATTTACCACCTCGAAGACTCTACACCTGGAAACCTCCAGCTGACTAAAAAATGATTAGAAACCAGATTGACTACATCATCATCAAAAAACGATTTCAGAATTCCGTAAAATCCGCAAAAACATATCCGGGAGCAGATGTTCCAACAGACCATAATCTTTTACTAGGACGTTTCAAACTCCACATGAAAAGTTCATAAAAAAAGCACAAAAGTGTCCGGACATCCAGAAGTTGAAAGATAACACCACAAGAGAAGAAGTCAAAGAGGAGATCAACAACAAAATAAACAGCATGGTAATCTAAGATATTAATCAAGAAAACATAAGTGTGGATGATATGTGGAAAAAAATAGAAAATATCTGTAATTCAGTGGTAGATAATAAACTTAAACCAGAAAAAAATATAAAGAAACAGCCATGGATGAGACAAGAAATATTAGAGCTAATGGAAGAACGAAGAAAACACAGAAATAAATGAAGAAAGGTACAAAAAAATAAACAAAATCATTAAGAAAAAGATTAAAGAAGCAAAAAGATCATGGCTACAAGATCAATGCATAGAAATAGAATCCCTAGAACAGAAGCATAACACTTTTAACCTACATAAAAAGATCAAAAACTTAACGGGAGGAAACGGATCACGAAGTCATAATTTAATACTAGACGAGCATAACAATCTGCTCTACGAAAATGAGAGAATACTTGAGAGATGGAGGCAATACATGGAAGAATTATTCAAGAAAGAGCAAGAGACAGAAGTCAGTGTTTCTGGATGTTCAGGACCAGAAATAATGCTCAGTGAAGTAACATATGCAATAAAAAGACTAAAAACTAACAAAGTACCTGGACCTGATAACATACAAGCTGAAATATTGAAACTATTTGAAAACAACCAACTCAAACTCCTAATGAGTCTACTGAACAAAATCTATGATCCCTCTCCCCAAAAAGGCAAATGCCACCAGATGCTCTGATAACAGAATTATAAGCTTAATGAGCCATGCACTCAAAATCCTTTTTTCTGTTATTCATTCTCTTCTATATATAGAAAACTTAAAAAAAACATTAGCGGTGTTCAGTTTCGGTTTAGAAGCGGACTGGGAACGCGAGAAGCCCTATTTTCCATACAAGTATTAATACAAAGAGCTCGAGACGTAAATTGCGAGGTCTACGCATGCTTTATAGACTTTGAAAAAGCATTTGAAGGTGCAACATCAAAAATTATTTCAGATACTGAAAGAATCTAGTATCGATGAGAAAGATTTACGCCTAATTAAAAATTTATACTTACAGCAAAGGGCAATTGTACGAATAGACAACGAAACCGCACAATAATTCACGATAAAATAGGAAGTACGTCAGGGCTGCATTTTATCACCGACATTGTTCAATACTTACTCGGAAATGTTCAGGGAAGCTATTATATAACGACGTAATACAGCACCAATTTACAGCTAATAATGAACCCTTTTAGTAGACGATACAGTAATAATGACGGATAACAACAATGATTTATAGAACGTAATGCAATGCCTTAATGAACGCTGTCATGAGTACGGATTGAAGATAAATTTAAAGAAAACTAAATGCATGATCATGACTAAATCTGCACATGCAAATATCCAATTGACTATTGAAGATACTGCAATTGAGAGTGTTAATAACTATAAATACTTAGGAACATAGATAACATCATATGTAGACCAAACCAAAGAAATTAGAATACGCATTGAAATAGCACGTGCATCATTCATTAAACTCAAAAAGTTTCTTTGTTGTCGGGATATAAGGTTAGAACTACGCTTGAGAATGCTTCGATGTTACGTGTTTTCTACTCTTCTTTATGGCTTGGAAGCGTGGACACTAAAACAAGTCCATCTAAATAAGTTGGCCGCCTTTGAATTTTGGTGTTACAGACGAATTCTACGAATAATATGGATTCAAAGAATGTCAAACGTGGAAGTAACTAGAAGGATAGGAAATGGGGCGGAAATAATATTAACTATCAAAAGACGAAAACTTGAGTACTTAGGACATGTGATGAGAGGGCAAAAATACGCATTATTACAACTTATTATGCAAGGCAAAATCCGAGGAAAGCGAAATAGGAAATGGGAAGACGAAGAATATCCTGGCTTAAGAACTTAAGGGAATGGTTTGAATGCAGTAGTGCAGAACTTTTTAGAGCGGCAGTCAACAGAGTCCGCATGGCCATGATGATTTCCAACCTTCGATAGAAGATGGAATTTAAAGAAGAAGAATGAACCCTTGAAAATAATCGAAAAAATTACATATCTTGGATGCAGCCTAAATAAGGCATGGGGCCACTCACAGGAAATAAGATAGATAGAAATCGTATAGAAAAGGCGAGAGCTGTCTTCAATCGCCTCAGGAACATTTTATGTAATATGCACCTGAACATTGATATAAGAACACGAGTCTTATATATATATAGCTGGTATTTAGGCGCCTCTCCCTTCCGGTAGGGATCTATGGAGGAGTATCACTGAGCCGCAAGCCCTTATCTCTTGCCGTACTGCTCCACCATAGGCCGATCAGACACCAGCATATTCTAGTCTAAGCCGCAGAGATATTTTAGAATTTTAAACTGCTTCGTTACCCTTTTTGTTTTCTGTACACCGAGCTGGGGATCGAACCACTGAACCACTCGCAGTGAAGCGAGTGAGAACCGGCCGCCCAGCCCGCTTGGCTATCTGACCGACACACGAGAGAACACGAGTCTGGAGATGCTATTTATTTTCTACCCTTTTATATGGAGTCGAAGCCTGAACCTTGACGGAGGCAACATCCAAACGATTAGAAGCCTTCGAAATGTGGTGCTACTGCCGCATGCTCAGAATTTCCTATATCCATCATGTATACAAACAACACCGTGATCCAACGTATGAATAAAGATCTGGAAATTATGCGTATTGTGAAAATCAGAAAGATGACATACTTAGGGCATCAACTAATTCAACTAATTTTACAAGGCAAGATGCAAAAGATCTCAAATGCGCAGAAGGACATCGTGGTTGAAGAACATCAGACAGTGGGCAGGAATTACTACCATACCTCTATTTAGAGCGTCTGTCAACAAAGTTGTATGGACCAACTTGATTTCCAACATCCACAGAGGATAGGCACCAAAAGATAACATTTTTTGGAAAAGATTTCCGTATTGGGGGTCGAAACGTTAAAACTGATGTAAAATGTAATTCTCATTACAATCGATTATGGTTTAGTTCCTTATAAATATAATATTTATGCCTAGGAAAGTAAGAAATTCAACGGAATGACAAAGGTATCACGATGGAATTAATTAATATTAAAATAATTTAATCCAAAAAAATTGAAATAAGGACGCCACTGGAATTGTTGAATTCTTCAACAGTTCACGGTGTCAGATTTCGTTTTTGAGACTCCAATATATTGTTGGATTATACTTGAAATAATTATTAACGTTGGTATTCGATTGCGACTATATTTAATCTATTTCTGATTGTAACACAATCTTGAAGATAAATTCATGTATGAATCATTCAAATATCAGTTCTTTTTAAATTATTAATATTTTGAAACAATCATAACGACATAAAATAATTTTATTTCTTAATAGACTACATTAATTTTTAAGTGAATTTGTTTAATATAATCAGGTAACGTTATAATGTAATAATGCGTTTTTATTGTTAAGTGAATAATTTTCGAAATGGCTTGTATCTTTCGCAAATAATTTAATACTTACTTCTTGTTTCTTGTGATGCGGTCTCTTGAAAATCAAGAACAAAAAAATATCTGGTTCAAAATGGTCATACTACAGTTACATAGCAGTGATCTTAAATATTTTGTTTTCTGATTATAAATTTTTAGATTATTGAAAAAACGAAAAAAGATTACTTTGTAGTAAGCGGAGATTTTAACGATAGAATAGGGACAATAACAATATCAGACACAGTTGGCACATTTGGAGAAAATACAATAAAGAACAAAGGACAAGAATTGTGACAATTCGCAACATATAACGGCCTAATGGTTGTATGGTTGTCAGCCAAACGGAGTTACAATCAACGAACGTCAGAGCGTATTAAATTGAGTTAGAACGAGTCCACAATATTACCTATTTGGGCGCAAACGTTAACGATAATTGGGATATAAATAAAGAAATAAGAGTACGCATTGAAAAAGCCAGAGCCATAATTAATAGAGATATTACGTTAAATCTTAAAATCAGACTAATACGCTGCCACATATTCTCCACATTGCTGTATGGTAGGGAGAGCTGGACCCTTACAGAGACATTAATGAAAAAACTGGAGGCCTTTGAGATGTAGATTTATCGACGAGTATTGCAGATAAGTTGGGTTGATCGAATAAGAAATGAAACAGTTTTACATCGAATGAAAAAGAGCACAGAAATAACAAAAACGATAAAAATTTAAAAGTTACATAATTTCGCTCATCCTGAGTAATGAAACATCCTGAGAGGTATAACCTTCTAAACCTCATAATACAGGGTGAAATTGCCGGAAGGAGAGACCCAGGCCGAAGAAAAACATCCTGGCTCCAAAATCTTCGAGAATGGTATCAAGAGACCACCGTTAATTTATTTAGAGCCGCCATACTAAAAGTTATTATTGCCAATATGATCGCCAACGTTCGATAATTGGACAGTGCACTGAAAGAAGAAGAACAGCCTAATTAATAACAATATTTTTTATAGGAAAAAAGATACATTGTGTGCAAGAGGCTTCAGATCTCTAATAGACTGTCATTCTAAATAAAAAACTGAGCCCACCAGGACAAGACGTTATAGTTCATAGAGGGGACAACATAAATCACTTCTTAGTGATTTCAATCAAAAATTCTAAAACAAACAAAAATATGAAGAACTCAAGTAATGAGGTATTAGATCTTGCAAAAAATAACTTGTGCATTTTGTGAATTTTGGAATTATAGTACCACAGTACGAATGGTTTATACGTAACATACGATTTTCAAAAAAGAAAATATTTTTTTGTTGACGGAAACTAGTCTTTGTTAAATTGCTTAAAATAGGTCTATGGTGGATACAAATTGAACGAAATAGAAAACGATGGAGAAAATAGGGTCTACGGCCAAACCTAGATGCTAGAAGCCAGACAAACATATATGACCCAAGACATACAAAAATGCAGAATATGTCATATAAAGTCTTAGAGAAAATTTTATTTTATGACTGATAGATATGGAGAAAATATTTTTGTTAACAAAAATAACCGATTAATAAACACCCAGTAGGTACCTCCTACGGAGCTATATCTCACTACCTCGAAAGAAGACCTTTCTATCTCAAAAAAGTGTAAAATGTACTGCTAAAGTTATTTTATGCCTATGGCCGTCAGATGGTAGAAGTGTAGTTATTGTTAATTAAAAATTGAATTAAACATTTTGCACAATATGGCTATATTTTGAGATCTGTGATGAATAATGCATTATTTTGAGTTGGGTCAGTCTTGTAAAAATGTTGAGGTTATGTTTAAAATGAGTTGTAGTATTCTTTTCAGCTTTGTCATGATTTTAGAAAATTATTAGGACATTTTGAATTTTTGAACCCAAGTATCTAAAAATTATTTCGACTTATGACATGACGTTCATAAAAAATAAATCAAGTTTTATTTCAGATTATAAAATGTCTTAAGGATTTAGAGGCAGACCCATGCTAAAGTTGATTTCTGCCAAAAAAAAATGAAAATGAAAAGAATGAATTTTTAAATAAAGGCAAATTTTTTGAACTACACTTGAGTGCAAAACAATCGACTCAAAAGTGATATTTGAGGTTACACCTTCTGTTTTAATGTAATAAGTATGAACATAAAAAGATGGCATGTGCAAACAATAACTTTATTATTGAACTTACAAAAACTGCTATTGCATTATTTGGAAAACGCATTATAAAAACAATATGCAATACGAACAGAGTTTCCTAAATATTCATGATTGGAACTAACGCAAGAAAGACGTTATGAACAGAGAAATCATCAATTACAAAATGAATTTCTTTATTTTTCAGTATTTGATATTATCCTACTCCTAATTACACTTTCCAATCGATTTTCGCATGGATCGAATGACTTTTATAATAAATTCTTAAGGCATTGCTTCCCATTCATCATTAAGCTCAGCTCTCGATTCCATTATGCTCCTTGGTGCATGATTCATGTTCTTGACCCTTCTTTTAAGCTCATCCCAAACATTATCTATTGGATTTATGACCACGCTCAACGCAGACCAATTTATTGTAGGTATACCGATCTCAGTCAGATAGGTGATGGTGACTCTTGTGGTATGGCATCGTGCCTTATCGTGCATTAAAATAATGGCATCACCAATAAATCCCGCGTATGGAACCACATGTTCCTCCAAAATTTCTCTGATATAACGATCTGCAGTTAAAACTCCTCAACGTCCTCCACCAGGCAAGAAAAACAACTCGGTTTTTTCATCCATGGAAATGCCTGCCCAAAACTTACAAGAACCGTCTCCATATGACACAATTTCACGTATACAACATTGAGCAAATCGGTCTCCTGGCCTTCTATAGACTCGACGCCTCTTGTCGTTGCCATGTAGGTATATCCTACTTTCGTCGGAGAATAATACCTGACTCCATTGATAGTCGCCCCAATCCAGATGTTCTCGAGCAAATTCTAATCGCCTTTTCTTCTGGACTGCAGTTAGCTTTTGACCCGTAGCTGCCCTTTTTAGTGTCAGGTTGGCTGCCTTTAGTCTCCCTCTGACTGTCCAAACACTGGTAACTACACCTTGGACCTCGCTAAGCTCTTCTTTGAGATTAGCACCAGTTAAATGTCGATTTCTCAGGGATTTCAATACAAAAAATCGATCATCTCTCTCCGTTGTTATTCGTTTACGGCCTCCTCCTTAGTGGCGGACATAATCAGCAGTATCTTGGTACCGACGATACACTCGGGACACAGCAGATTGGCTTAAATGTAGTCGATTTGCCACGGCCCTCTGACTCGGGCCCTTTCACAATAATGCTACTGCTTGAGCTGCTTTGACGGATGTGGTATCCATTTGTAATGCAGTTGCGAACTTAGTGACCTATTCTTTGGGTTTGCTATGGAAATTGATACATACGATGTTTACCGAACGCATTAAGTCGGTGCGTGTCGATTTAAATGAGTAAAATTCTGACCCCCTCTTTACGTGTTGCATTATTTACTTGTAATAAGTCATCGGATTCACCAAAAAACAAAACTTTTTTAAAACTCAATAATGAGGTTAATGATATTACACTAAATATTTTTAAATTTACACTTTTTAGGTTGAAACACGAGACATACTTTCGCAAAATAATTTTGAGTCGATTATTTTGCACTCAAGTGTATAATTTACTGTAGAAACACCGTATTTTTTGATTTTTATAACATATAGTCTTTGTTATTACTAACAAGACAGGTAAACAATTTTAATAAGGAAGTGAATTAAAAGAACGTCACAACTCAAAGTTTATGGCCCAAAATAGAATTAAAGAAGTATAAGATTGACATAGCCTTTACAGGCATTTATTAAACACCAATGCCATAATATTAGCCGAAAAAAAATTCGTCTACTGTTTAAATTATTTCCAAAAATTGACATATTTTGACATAGGTATATATTCTTTTAAGATATTGTAGAATTTATGTTTTTTTTAAAAGCAGAACAAAGGATATACAGTCGACATGGGATGAAAAATAAGGCCAATTGGAAGAAGATAATTCAAGAAATCTAGATAAATTCTATTAAAAAATATCCATGGAGAAGAAACAAATGACATAAATTAAATACTAGCAATAAAACTTTATACAACAATTAATAATATATTATATATAATGTATATATATATATATATATATATATATATATATATATATATATATATATATATATATTGTATATATATATATATACATATTTATATACAATACTTAATAATATTACTTAGATCCTTATCCAGAAAAACAACCACCAACAAAACAAATTCTTCAAAGATTGAAAATAAAATTAAAAATATAAAATGTGGTCCACAACCAGATAGAATAAATGAAAAATTAAAGAAAGCAGGTATAGAAATGAAAAATAATAAATCACTAGGGATAGATGGTATCACAGTCGAAATGATTAAAAACAGTGTCAAAAAAAAACAGAATAGTTTTTAAATTTGACAGCTACCAAAGAGTTTTACCTTCTTCTTCTTCTCGTGCCACTCCTAGCGGAGATTGGAAATCATCATGGCCACTGCGACTTTGTTAGCAGCGCGCCTAAAAAGTTCAATCGAACTACACCCGAACCATTCACGTAGATTACGAAGCCACGATATTTTTCTTCTTCCCACACTTCTTTTGCCCTTAATTTTGCCCTGCATGATATTTCTTAAAAGTTCGTACTTTTCACCTCTCACAATGTGTCCCAAGTATTCCATCTTTCTAGTTTTTATCTCATTTAGAAGTTCGCATCTTTTGTCTAGAGTTTGGAGTACTTGCAACAGGGTAGAAAAGACATAACACCGCAGCATTCGTATTCGTAACTTTATATTGATATCACGATTGCAAAAGAGTTTGCGCATTCTATTAAAGACTGATCTAGCGATTTCTATTCTACATCTAATCTCTTTTGTTTGATCAGTATCGTCTGTGATCCAAGCACCTAGATATTTATAACAGGACACACGCTCAATCGTTGTATTGTCTATTACAAGATTAGCTCTGATGTTCTTTGATTTCGTGATTACCATAAATTTAGTTTTTTTCAAATTAATTTTCAAGCCGTAACTGTTACAGTATATATTGAGACTTTGAACGAGATGTTGTAGTTCTACTAGCGTTCCCGTTAGGAGAACCGTATCGTCAGCATACCTTATATTGTTGATCGTCTCACCATTTATTATCAGACCAAGATCTTCTTCCTCGAGTGCTTGTTCACAAATAGCTTCACTATACAGATTAAATAAAAGTGGCGACAAGATGCATCCCTGCCGGGATGCATCTTGTCGCCACTTTTAGAGTTTTACCAAAAGGTACTAATTAAGTAAGTAAATGAATATCAAATATATAGTTATGTATTACATACTTTGTATTATATACTATAATACAAAGAGGTGCTTGGAGCTAAAGCTCTTCAACCAAGCACTAGAAAATGTTTTCAAGAATTTGCAATAGGAGAAATATGGAATCAACATTAATGGAGAATACTTAAACGACTTAAGAAATGTAGAAATTATCGTTCTTATAATGACAAAGAAAAATTCGAGCGAATTTTACAACATAAAAGCCTAAGAAGCCAGAAAAGTTAGTCCCTACATACTTATGGATTTCAAACTTGAACATTTTTAAGAGCTATATGGATAGATTGATAAATAGAAAAAGAGCAATGGGGAGGCAACTGGTCAAGATAGACTGTCAGGTAGAACAAGGAATACGTGGATAAGAACCGTTCCAAAAGTTGGTACTACCATTCCAATAGCAAAACTAAGATGAAAATCGGGATAGAGAAACATGGAGGAACTAACTGGAGGCCAATGTCCAATATTGGATAACTTAGGGCTAACATATGGATAGACTTAAAACAAATATAACTAAAATGGTATGGACAAGCAACGACTAATCATCATAACTTAACTTTTGGAAACTGTTTTAATGTTACATATTAATTTTTTACAGAAATAAAGTCAGGTTAAATAATAATTGTCAAAAAACTGTCAAAGTGTTTAGACGCATTTCAAAGTTTCTCTTAAAAATTTAAATATTTAAACTATTATTTCTTTAGTTCTGAACGTGTAAATAGTGAGTAATATTAAAATCAAAATCCTGTTCAAAGTTAAATGTGACAGTGTACTGAAAATCGTAGAATTCTGTGAGTACAAAACTGCATTATTAATAACCTTAAAATCAGAAGTTTAAAAGGCAAAATATTTTATCGATTTCAATTCAACTTATCGATTATTGACAACAACTTTTTGCTGGTTCTTGCTACTAACAAGTAATTAGGCTAGGCTGCTGTTTAATTTTATTAAGTGGCCAAGTCCGGCTTTAGATCCTCTGTGCCAATGTACGTAAATTCTCAGCGGGAAGATGGATGAACCGGAATCAGCTGCTACCTCACGAAATATACCCACTACGTCACATATATCTTACTCCAATGCATTAAATAGTTTCAAATATCCTTCAAAAGACCAAGGTATTATACTTTCAACCATACAAGGAATAAAAGTTTTCGAATATATAAAAGCTGTTGGATCAATAGTACAGCCCAAAAATGTTGTTTGGGCATCCAAAATATCAAACAACCGCATCTGCATCTACCTCTCCTCTAAATATGTAGTTGATCAATTTCTTAGCTCCCACAAATATATAAATATTGATGGTAACCAGATTGAAGTAAGAAGACTTATAACCCCCGCCCAGAGACTCATCATATCTAATGTATGTCCTACTATACCTAATAGCTTAATTGAAGAGCACTTAAAAACTATGGGTATAAAATCCGCCTCCAATATGACGTTTCTACGAGTAGGCATGCAAGACTCAGAATACAGCCACGTACTCAGCTTTAGGAGGCAAATGTTCATAAGTCCTTTAGAAAATGCATCAATTCCTGACTCATTTCTAATCTCATTCGACAATACATCATATCGACTATACATTTCCATAGATGGTTTAAACTGCTCCAGATGCAAGATTGTCGGACATCAAGATTCTGACTGTCCTTCTTTATCATCATCAAGCAACTCAATTAATCAAATGGAAACTGACCACCACGTGAATATACATAACTCTACCAATGAAAAATATAATCAGCTACAAGATCAACCACGAAACCAATACCAAGAAGATACCGAAACATTAATGGAACCAGAACCCAATACCATACAAAATCACGCATCAGCTACAAAAGACCAAACCACTTCCTCACAAACAAACAATGAATTACAAATCTTGAATCAACCAAAAATATTCCAAGATAATTCCTTAGTAATTGAAAGCGATAGAAAAAGCACTAAAATTACTCCTGCAACTAAAAGACAAATATCCTCTCCTGAAATTCTTGAAAATGACCTACCTCCTCCCGATACTCAAAAACCTAAGAAAAAGCCTAAAACCCAAGAAGATATTTCAATTATTCTAAATCAAATTAAAGAAAAAATTGAAAATAGAAACCCTTCCTTTACACTTACTTTTCATGAAATATGTGATTTTCTGGCAAATTCCCTTCACTCAAAACATCCTGAAGTCATTGTTAAAAATTATTCAAATGAAAGCCAAGAAATAAAAGAAATTTTAAACTTTATATATTCCCAAATACAAAATAAAACTTTAAAAAACAATATCACCAGATTGAAGAAGAAACTGCTTTTCAACAGTCCTTCTTCTACTGACGAAACTGACCAAGAATCAAGTTCTCAACAATAAATAGTTAACACATAAAGAGTTAATGGCCAGCACATTCATATTACAGTGGAACCCCAACGGTTATTTTACACATATAGAATCCATTAAGCTTCTTATACACGAATATCTTCCTTTAGTCATATGCCTAGAAGAGACCCATTTCAAGCACCAAAGTGTGACATTAAAAAATTATGTTCCTTTTCTAAGAAACCGAGTTGCAGATCACTCAAGCGGCGGAACAGCAATTTTTGTAAGGGATGACATAGAGTCAACTGAAATACAACTACAAACAAATCTCGAAATAGTTGCAGTGTCAGTCACCCACAAAATGAAAATCAATATTTGCAATGTATACTTACCTCATCCTACTGATTTAGACATAACTGAACTAAGCAATGTTTTAAACCAAATTCCACACCCAAAAATAATATTAGGCGATTTTAACTGTCACAACAGTACTTGGGGAAGTAACAAAACCGACAAATGTGGCAATCTCCTAAATAATCTCATTGATAATTTAAATTTAGTCTTACTAAACACTGGCAAATCTACTAGGTTCAATTCATACAATGGTACATTTTCTGCCATAGATCTCTCTTTATGCAGTCCGTCGCTAGCTCCTTTATTATATTGGGACACATTGGGGTATTTATATGATAGTGATCACTTCCCTATCACGATAACCATAAACACTAATGATAAATCAACTTTTCCAATTCACCAGACATGGAAAATAAAGTCAGCTGACTGGAATTTATATCGAACACTGATAGAAGAACAAACAAACAAATATAATTTAACCAATAACGCAAACCAAAACCTGGAAATATTTAATAACATTATTATTTCTGCAGCAACAATCGCAGTGGGAAAAACAAAATCGAGTCAAAGGCAGCCAGTTCCTTGGTGGAATAACGAAATTGCACAAGCACTCACTTTGTCTAAACACGCTTTTAACGTTTACAAGAAACATAAAACTATCGAAAACCTTTTAAGGTTTAAAAATCTCAGAGCTCAAAGCAGACAATTAATCAAAAAAGCAAAACGAGAAAGTTGGAAAAAGTACGTTTCTTCAATAAATCCTTCCACTCCCTTAGGCAACATATGGAACAAAGTCCGTAGAATAAAAGGTACAAAATACTTTCGAGGTATAGATACTCTATCATATAATAACCAAATGCATTCAAACAAAGAAGATATTCCAGAAATACTAGCAGATATATACGAACGTAATTCTAGTGATTCTAATTACAGCCTATCCTTTCTAGAGCACAAAAAACTAACGGAGTCTTCAAATATACAAATCACAGAGAGTGGCAATCCAATAAACAAACCAGTAAGTCTTCAAGAATTAGAATTTTGTTTAAGTGCTAAAAATTCGAGTCCAGGACCTGATGATATCCACCCTCTTTTCTTACGAAATCTTCCTCTGAATGCAAAGCTAATATTAGTTGATATTTTTAATAATATTTTTATTCATCATGACTTTCCTGATCTATGGTCGCAAGCAACTATAATTCCAATCCTTAAATATAATAAACCAAAAGACGATCCAAATTCCTATCGTCCAATATCACTTACGTGTTGTACCTGCAAACTTTTAGAAAAAATCCTTAATTATCGTCTTAAATGGTACCTCGAAAACAATAACCTAATAAGTATCAGACAAAGTGGATTTCGTACGGGTAGATCCACAACAGACAATCTAATAACACTTGAATCAAGTATACATGAATCCTTTCTGCACAACCAAAAACTTATTGCCGTGTTTTTTGACATAAGAAAAGCGTTTGACACAACATGGAGACATCTTATACTAAAAACACTTCAAGAATGGGATGTTCAAGGGCACATGTTGTCCTTTATTAAGAATTTTCTAGAAACACGAACTTTTCGAGTCAGAACCAATGGATTTACATCCTCCAGACGAGTACTTCAAAACGGCACTCCACAAGGATCTACTCTAAGTCCTACTCTTTTTCTAGTTGCAATAAATAGTATTATACATCAAATAAAACTACCTGTATTTACTAGCCTATATGCAGATGACTTAGTCATTTATCTAAGAACAAACAATGTAACTCTGGGAACACATATACTGCAAACTACCTTACACACAATTGAAAGCTGGTCGCAAAACACGGGTTTTATATTCTCTAGTGAAAAGACACGTTATTTAATTTTTAGCAAAAGAAAAAATTATCCTAATGTTCAATTAACACTAAATGGAGTTGTTTTGAAACAAGCAGAAGAAATAAATTTCTTAGGACTTTCTTTTGAACGTAACTTAAACTGGGAAACCCACATCACCAATCTGCAACGTTCTTGCCAATCCAGAATTAATCTACTAAAGATGCTGTCAAATACCTCTTGGGGGGCAGATACAACAACCTTACTTACTCTATATAGATCACTAATACGAAGTAAACTAGACTACGGCTGTTTATGCTACGATACTGCTAACAAAACATCTTTAAAAAAACTTGACTACATTCAAAATATGTGCTTGAGATTAGTTTTAGGTGCCACAAGAACTAGTCCAGTAAGTAGCTTACAAGTTTTGGCTAATGAACTGTCCTTAAGCCAACGAAGGCAACTCCTATCACTAAATTACGTTGCCAGAATTTCAGCAAACAACAGCAACGTAACCTACTCAACAATACTTTGCAGAACAAATATAACGTCCGATCTTTACAGAAACATTGCAATAAAAAAACTACCATTTCCCGAACGAATAAAACGTATTGGTCTTAATTTAGAACAGTTCAGTCTTACTATGCCTATTCATGTAAATGTTCCTCCTTGGATGATTAAACATCCAAAAATAGACACGTCTTTAAAAGAACTCCCGAAACATTCCACACATCCTTTCCTTATACAGCAAGCTTATAAAAATGTAATATCCAAATACCCAACAACCCATCAAATCTTCACTGATGCTTCCAAATGTCATGAAGGACATGCTGCAGCCTAAATCTACGAAAACGTCAAGTCTACCATACGAATCCCAACAAATTGTTGTATATATACCGGAGAACTTACGGCAATTCATCAGGCCGTGAAAAAATGTTGTTCTATCAATGAAAGCAAATTTGTTATCATCACCGATTCAATGAGCGCATTACTTGGAATAAAACAGCTATATACAACTCACGCCATACTTCTCAAGATCAAAGAAGAGTTATCTTATCTACAGACTCAACAAAAAGATATTTCCTTTATCTGGGTACCTTCCCATATGGGAATAAGTGGTAATGAGGAAGTGGACTCAAGCAAGCAATGCAACCATCGACCAAAGTATTGCTATCATAAATCAAATGCCTTGGACTGATCACAAAGTAAATATCAAAGCCCACGTATACAGAGCGTGGCAAACTACTTGGGATCACACTGCTAATAAACTCAAAGAATGTCTAAGTCAAGTAGGAACCAAACTCATCTTACCAAATAATAGAAAAGACCAAGTCATCATTAACCGACTCCGAATAGGACATACTTTCCTTACACACAAGCATATCTTCAACCAGGAGGCTGCTCCGTTGTGTACCAAGTGCAATACTCAGTTGTCAGTGAAACATATAATTGTTGAGTGTCCAGTGTACCAGAACGAAAGAATCGCGTGTGCCCTTAGTGATAATTTAAAAAGTATACTAACGTCAAATTTACAGTCTTTATTAAGTTATCTTAAAATGACTAAACTATATACCAGATTGTAAAAAATATTTTTTTTATGCAACAATATGTATCTTACTGTTTGTGTATGTCCCCCCGCTAATAACCCTTAGTGGTTGATGCGGGTATATTTGTTTAAATAAAAAAAAAATAAAAAAAGTCAGGTTAACTTATCGCATTAAATGACGACATATTAAATTAGAAATCAATTTCATACACAAACATAAATCTAATAAAAATAAACAATAGACAAATTAAAAAAATATTTTAACATAATACTTATATTGGAACATGTCTAAAAATTTTGATAAAACAATAAAAGAGCAATGTGGAAAAGTTATATCTAAAACTTTTAAGAGACTCTCATAACTTAAAAGAAATGCACCTCATTTAACTACTACAACCCAAAGTTCAAAGTTCAAGATCAAAAACAGCATGTATTATAAGTTTTTTACTTACCATAATTTGATTTCCGAAAAATCACTCCTATCGTTATTAACGTAAGCGCTAAAATATCTGAAAGGATACTAAACAAAAGCATTGTTTCCCCTAAATTCATTTTTTTCAACAATTTCTTCAACTTTTAGTACTAACAGTAGGTGATCACGGTTTCAAACTAAGTGGTAAAATTATAAAGAATAAAGAATAAATTTATCATAATAGTTTTTATTCATTTTAAGCTCTAGACGGTCATCGGGAGTAATACAATAAGAACTGTTTATAACACGCAATTATAATTAGTCAAATAATTTGCAGGGGTACTATAATTAGTCAGATCAATACCTAAATAGTTTTCTTATGATTATTCACATCAGCAATTTCTTATCTTTCTCAAATACTTACGTGAGCACGAATACGATAAATGAAAAGCGTGTTATAGATGACGTTTAAAAAAGGCTTTGTGATGTAGATTTGCACACGGTAACTGGAAAGATATGACAAGTACAGTACTAGCAAATGAAACGTGGCTGATGACCTGTGCGAAAATAGAAAAGAAAGTTTCATGAGAGAGAGAAGAGACTTGGAGTTATGCTTGTTTCCAATTGGGTGTTGCCGCATCAGAAATTGAGTTTTGATATGAGTATTTCGAACACAATATATATTAAATAAGTTTATTTTAGATATTATTTACGCAAACGTTGCGATTCATTTTAAAATTAAACTTATATAATAAAAACAAATACAAACAGAAAACCTTACTTCAAACTGAATTTTGTTTTATTCTTATTACCAAGTGAATTATAATTGGATCAGACTGCATCTTGAAAAGATACTTTGGACACCAAGGTATCCTTAATTGAAACGACTTTATCACAATTTCTTTTCATTTTTCAACAGGAAATATATCAAAAAAGTCATTTAATAATTCCATTTCATTTTTAATTTAAAGCTCACATTTCTTGCGCCAATAAAATTTTTAAGTGCAGCCTAAAACAATTCTATTAGATTCAGATCCGAATAGTATAGTTGCAGTCATAATAACTCATGTCTAAAACTTCTAATAATACGATCAATTGAATAACAAATAACAACTTAACAAATCGAAGCTTATGTACTTTAATCCACTAGTATAACTTTGGACAGAGCATTTCATCGTTGTATCATGTAAGAGATTTTGGACCTGATGGAGAAAAGGCGTAGGAAAAATGCAACACTCAGTATAGACAAATTAACAAAGGAATAAAAAATAAACTGAACAAAAAATAATAGGTGAGAGTTTTTTTTGCATCCAGTTAAGTTTTTTGTATAAAATTCCTAGTTGTAGTCTTTTTGTTCATATATGTTTGGTCCATGTTAATCGTTTGTCCAAATAAATCCTAGATATTTATGACATCTTGTTGGAGTAAAAAATGTCCATCGAGGTTAACTTGTGGACATATAACTCTTCTTAGAGTAAATGTAATATGTATTTAAACATTGATTATCTTGTCATGTCTAATAATAAGCAATCTTTTAATGAGTTTTTAGTTAGTTATAATCTGAGAGTCACATCTGAGGCTCCTACAAGAGTTTTCGTAGATAAAGTAGGTAAAACATCATTTACAAAATTGGATTACATATTGACAAATATCGAACCACATCTTTATAAATCAAATGTGTTCGAGGGTCACTTCAGTGACCATAAAGTATTTTCACTTAGTGTAAATTTGCAAGCCAATAAAGTATCGAAAAAAGATAAAAAACCCATCAGTTACAGGGATATGTCAGATGAAAATATGCGGATGTTTAAAGCAGGGATTTCTTCTACAGTTTTTGATGAAGTTTATTCACAATTGAATGCTGAATATGCCACAAATTCATTTGTTAGCATTTTAGATTACAATCTAAATTTATATTGTCCAATAAAAACACGGTATAAAGCACACAAAACAAATAAGGCTACATGGGTAACAAATGAGGTAAGACACGCTAGTGAAAAACTAAAAAATCTACACTGGATAGCAAAAAATATAGGGAGTCTCGAGTCTCAAGATACCTATAAACAGGCAAAAAAAGAATATAATTCTCTATTAATAAATACTAAAAAAAACTTTCATAGTGACTTAATTAATCAATCTTACAATATACCAAAAACAATTTGGAATTTAGTAAACAGTGAAACTGGTAGGCAAAAGAACAGGTCTGATATTATTCTACATTATGATAATAAAATTATTACCAAGTCTTGTGATATTGCTAATTCGTTTGCCTCATATTTTGCTACAATTACAGAATACAATCTTCAAACTCATTTTGGCACATCGTTACCTTCTTCTTGTACTACCTCAAAAATGTGTAACAAAACATTTTTCTTTTTACCCGTAACTCCAATTGAAATAAAAAATACAATCGATCAACTAAAAAATAAGCCTAGTACTGGTATTGATAACATATCTGTAAAAATAATCAAACTGATAAGTGATCATATATCGATTCCTTTAACCCATTTAGTTAATCTCTCAATAACAACCAGCCAATTTCCATCCATATTTAAAATGGCAAAAGTTATTCCAATCTTCAAAAAGAATGACCCTCATGATATTTCAAATTATAGACCAGTATCTGTCCTTAGCATAATTTCAAAAGTAATAGAAAAGGTTGTATACAACAGAATGTTAAATTTTATAGAAGAATACAATTTATTAACTCCAACCCAACACGGCTTTAGATCAAAAAAGTCAACACTCACGGCTGCATGCAGCTTGTTTGAGCGTATTTATGATGAATTAGATAGTAGAAACCACGTGGCAGGACTATTTTTTGATCTATCACGTGCTTTTGACTGCTTAGACATAACATTTATTCGCAATAAATTATATAACGTTGGTTTTAGAGGGATATTTCTAGAATGGATAATAAATTTCTTAAGTGACAGGAAGAGTGTTGTTAAGATGAAAGAATCAAGCTCAGAACCATACACGACAAATAAAGGAGTACCACAGGGATCCGTGCTGGGACCATTATCATTCCTAATTTTTATTAATGACCTACCAGATCACATAAGGGCACTTATAATATCAATGTTTGCTGATGATACCTCGTTAATAGTCTCTGCACGTACACTAGAGGAATCAAAAATGACAATGAAGACTGTTGTTGACTGCTTTATAAGCTGGTGTAATACCAACAGACTAATATTAAACATTGACAAGACGCAAATTATTTATTTTCATTCATACAACTCATCTAAATATGACTATATCTTAACCATCCACGATAGAAACAATATGTTATCTTCCACTCACTCTACAAAGTTTTTGGGTATATTCATTGATTGTAATATCAAATGGTCAGAGCAAGTGAATTCAGTGAACATGAAATTGAATAAAGCTTTTTATGCTATATCTAGAGTTAAAAACACACTACCCATCTCGGCATTAATGAACGTTTATTATAGCCTTGCTTACAGCCACATGTGCTACAATGTAATTTTGTGGGGGAACTCAGTAGATAGTAACAAAGTGTTCATTAACCAAAAAAAAATTATCCGTAAAATTTTTAATTTGGATTATCAACAGTCTTGTAAACCAGTTTTTATTAAACATCAAATTTTAACTTTCTACTGCATATATATCTATAAATGTTTACTTTATGTCAAAGAGGAAATCATTTCATTTCCAGTAAATTCAGACAATCACTACTACAATACAAGAAGTGCTGAATCTTTACGAGTTCCTAAACACAGAACATCCAAATTTCAAAATTGCTTCAGATATATGGGACTGACCTTATACAATCATTTGCCAAAAACTGTGAAAGAAATACCACTTATCTCTAAATTTAAAAAAAATGTTAAAGATTTACTCTTAAGAAAAGCATATTATTCTATAAATGAATATCTTGAGGACAAACTGCAATAGCTTCATATTTTACGTGTAAAAATGTTATTTTATATATTTTATGTTTTGTCAATTTTTTTTACACTGTGAATATTGTATTATACACATTAATGTTTTTTATACCAAATTCTGTAGTGACGTATCCTATACATTTATTTTGAATGTCTTAAAGGATCAATAAAGATGACTATGACTATGACTATGACTATGGATTTTGAGCATTTTACTTTGATTCACCTGTCTCCAGAGTTTAAACCATTCATTAGTTTAGATGTACTTTCAGTGCTATTACTGGATTACTATAAGATGTTAGAAAAGCGGTATCATCTGCAAGTGTTGCAAGCGTAAAGTTATTGCTTGTTAGTAAGTCAGCCGTATATATCAGGTACAAGATCGGTTCCAGCACACTACCCTAGATACACCAGATATGATGGGGTAGAGTTTTGTATAGGCTTCACTAATAAGCAAAAATAAAATTTAATAAAGTAAATTATAAATTAAATCATATTAAATGTATATTAATATTTTATAATGTTGCGCAATGTTTAATTTATTATTAAAAGAATTACCCGTTAAATCGTTATTCGTCTCTCTGAAGTAAACTTATACATGTTCAATATTTGCTGTTCAGTGAACTTTCCATTTTAATTTCAATCCGTTAGGCTTCAAAGAAATATTTAAATACTTGACAACACTGCAGTAAATTTAACGAGAAATCAATGTAGTTTATTATTATTGTACCTTGTGCTTATACTAATTGTTACATAAGCCAAACTCTCCATTTGTTTAAAGCTCGTTTATTCTTAAGGAAAGTGGCTTTCTAAGCATTTCTATGCCTTTTCTGGAAATGTTTCCAAGAAAAAAAATTGTGAGACACCCTTTTTGGAAATGTATTAAATTCTTTAACTAACTACTGTTTTAAATAGAAATATATCATTCCATAATTGTTATCATTTTCTGTTCTTTTCCTTACTCATGGTTGCTTGACCTTTAAAATTCTTTATTAATCAGCGCATTTTAAGAATTCCGAAATATTTTAGTGACCTCATATATTGTTATCCACATATTTTATTATCGATTATACTCCAATGCTTTCGTGACGCGTTCTGAGTATTTTTTTAGTAAATCTGCAGTTGCTTATAAACAACGATAAGAACGTTGGCAATCAACTTGAAAAATTAAAATTTTACATGGTTTAATATTTCAATATTATGTTTCATTGTGAACAGAAAAAAAGAGACCATTATGGGGGTTATTAATATTTTTATAGCTTATTCCAACATCGGGGACGATCTACTTTTGTATTGTTTGGAGGTTAAAATAATAGCTGCCATGGGGAACGTAGCTATTTTGATGATATATGGTTAATTGAGCTTCCTGACTAAAATAAATGTTGCGAATACCTGCTTTATCAAAATTGAGCTTTTTAAAAATGATATACTGATTGATTTATTTTAAAAACAAAATTATGGTACATAACTCAATTTATTTTTAACATTTTCGCCAAAAAAGCGTCTTTTTTATTATTATAGGTCCATTGGAAAAATGAGGCACAATTATTTGTTTTTTGAGAATGTTACAAATAACAATAAATATATATTTAGTAAACAGTACTACAGTATTGTAGTACTGTTGGGAAGCGAGAAGAATCTTGAAAAGACCGAGGGGCAGGCCCATGAAGACCTGGGACGATGAAATTGCCGCCATCGTAGACAAGAGAGGAGTCACCAAGGAACAAGCGAAGAAGTTGGCAAGCAACAAGAAGAATTGGAGAAAGTTTGTATACGAAACCTAAAAAGAGACTTTACACCCAACACCTTAGGGTAGAAGGGTTATTGATTATATATATATATATATATATATATATATATATATATATATATATATATATATATATATAGATCTAGCGGTTAATGTGGGCCCCGTACTAAAACGGTATTATACTAACTCCAGGAGAATATACACCGTGTATATTATTATCTGGGTAGCGCTTTATGTAGACTCCGACCAACACGTAGGATTAAATGAACTCCGTAATAGGGTAAAACACTTTTGGGATCCGTATGTATTCTTCCCCGTACACAACTAAACTCCTCCGATGTTGCCAATAATTTGATTAGTCGTAGATTTTTAAATTTTATAGCAGGTACGTTTTGGAACTTGAAATTTATTTAAATATCAATCAATTTATTCATTCTGAAATTCCACAAATACTTGGTTAATGTAGTTAAATATTTTATGGTGGTAATTTATATTACTTGCTTTAATTATTTTTAAACTTAAGTTAGTGTCTGTTATAAGCTTGGAAAAGGCAATTTTTATGTATTAGTATTTTTTTAATGCATTGACACTGAAAAATTTATTATATAAATGTACGTTCCGATGTTTCGATTGCTACGTTTTATGATGTACAATATTTGTTTCATAAAGTAGTAAAATTTAAATTATTATAATTTGTAAATCAATCTTAAAATTACAATTTTCTACTGTCTAATTTCAATATTTCAATTTTTAAATGTAGGGAATTCAATATCTTACTATAATACTTTAGTATGTAACTTGTAACAGATACTAAAATAATAAGTAGGCATAACACCTAATTTCGCTTTAACTATAAATGTATCGTATAACGTAACGTAGCAATCAGTAGTGAATCATTACTCAGATAAAATATTTCGGTGACTTTATGGTAATTTGATTATAGCCAACATATCTATTACAATTATTACATATAATATGATCGGTTGTTTTAAAAAATACTTTTTAGCTTGTAAATTTTGTATCTTTCGTGATCAGGCATACGAGTATTTTATTTTTAATTTAGAAGTAAATGTATATATAATATTCTTTTTTCTGTCACTTATTTTACATATGGTTCACTTATATTCTTCTTGCTTATTTATTTTTATTCGTAATACTTATAACGTACGTAATAACGTACCCGTTGTTGCAAAAAGCAACAACGGGTACGAAAGATATCAGGTATCAGGGGTGGTATTTGTCAATCTAAATGCCGCCTACGACACATTAAATTAGAGGACATTTCTTCAAAAACTGTATGACAAACTGTAAACATCGTTTTATCCGCGTATATCTACAGAACAGAAGATTTTTCGTATCATTCAATGGTAATATGGAGAACGCAGACAAACGGTCTCGCTTGGCGTAGCGTAATGGCACCTACACTGTATTACATTTACACAAATGATCAACAGATACCAGTAGATACTAGGATTTTCATGTAGACCATACATTGCACAACCAAAAACTTTTGTTGCTGGAGTGGAGAAAAATCTAATAGATGCCTTAAATATAATAAAAATGAACTACGATTTAATTTTAAGCCAAACCCCGAAAATCTTAGGAACGCTCCTTCAATTTTCCCAACACAGGCGCTTTCACAAAACTGAACATCCAATAGTGTGATGAAATCCTTGAACTCTGAATTTCCTATAAATACCTTGTAGATAGTTTATATCGCACGTTGTCAATCACAGAATCTTGTTTAAAACTAAAAGGCAAACTAAGGACCAGAAATAGTATGCTCCGCAAGCTTGTCAGCTAAAAATGGGGCGCACATCCTTTCACCCTTAAAACGTAAATGCTTGCACTTTTCTTCTTGCTTAACTGTCTTTTTCCTTTTATTCCGATATACTCTGTACGAGTACTAGAAATCAATTCGTTAAGGATTTTTGCTTAGTTAAGGAGATATGTTGTGGAATGCAATTTTTAGATTCCCCATGTCTCTAATAACAGTTTTATCAACGTCTGTTTTTCCTTGCAATTCTTAGAAGGCACAGATTAAAGCAAAATACTGAATTTGGTTTCAAAAATTAGTTTACGTTTTTTAATCAAGTTTGACATCTTGGCGTCTATGCATGTGTCCGATCTACCTTAAGCGATTTATTTTCCTAAACAATATATTTATAAGAGCTTTCTTTATTTAGTACGTGTTCTTATTCTATACGGATTTGTAGCAATATGATAATGAGGTTAAAAAAGTTTTCTTATTATTTTTCTTTCAAATATTCGGAGTTCTTCCTTATTTGTTTTAGTCATTGTCCATGATTCGCATTCATGTATTAAAATAGGTCTTAAGTGAATTATGCTCTGTATTGAATTGCTTTCTTCTGTTGATTCGCTTGTATTTGGTTTTTATTTTGTTGATTTTAAGTAAAACATTTTTCGTGCTCTCTTCACTTTGTTGAAAATGTCGTTTGCGGAGAGAGTTTCTTATAAGATCAATATCATTAGCAGATGCTAGGACTGCTTTGTACCTTGAGCCATTAATGAATTGCATTTTAAATAGACGTTATTTCTATTTTGGTAAGCTCTTCATTAAATTTTTGAATATTTGAATCGAGAATCTGTATTTTATTCAACTGTTTTATAACACAGAGTTTCTTGGCGCCTATCTTCATCTCTGTTTTTTTTTGTTTAGCGTATCATTATTTTTCTTCCTATGCCGTCCCCATTAACGGAGGTTGGCGACCACATTTCTAAAAGTATCTCTGTCTTTTGCAACGTGGAATAATTCGTCTACAGTCATCTTTGTCCAGTCACGAATATTTCGCAGCCATGACTTCCTCTTTCTACCTATTCCCTTTTTGCCATCGACTCTACCCTGCATGATGGTCTGCAGAAGACTTTATATTCCTTAGTATGTGTTCCAGGTATGCAGTCCTGCGTACTTTTATTGTTCTCAACAATTTTTTGTCTCGACCCATCCTTCTCAGCACTTCCTCATTGGTGACCCTGGCAGTCCATGGAATTCTCAACATTCTCCGGTATATCTAAAATTCAAAGGCTTGAAGCTTCCTAACTATTTGCGCTTTTACCGTCCATATTTCTACTCCGTACAATAGTTGAGACCAGACGTAACATTCAACAAACCTCAGTCTCAGCGCAGTATTAAGATTTTTGTCACAGAACAATTGCTTGAATTTTAAGAACGCTGCCCTTGCCATTTCTATTCGTACCCTGATTTCTTAGTCTGAATCTAATTCTTTGTTGATGTAAGCTCCCAGATATTTATATTTTTACTCCCGCATCATTATTAAAAGAATTTTGCTGAATGTCGATCTAGGGAATCCGGTGGTATGTACATGATGTTTCCATAACCAACGTTCGAAAATTTGTCTTACTGTAAAGTCATGAGGATTTTACTAGGAAATATAGTGCTGTTTAATAATAATAAAGTTCAAGCAACAATTCCTATATGCACTAACTTGGTACTGATATCTCTGCTCCCCGATACCAGGTAGCAGTCCCGAAAACATTATAACTGCTACACTCATGCTTTCAATTATCCAACGATTAGCCAGTCCAGGACTATACGCCTTATTATGGTACTGATATTGCTGCTGTCCCTCATAAGTAAATATAATATGCAAGAAAGGTTTTGGCAATTTAATAGGATTTTGTATGTTAGAATATTATTTCTCCGAGAAAGTGAAAAATATCTATTTGCTATCCGGATTTAATTCATAGATTAAATATTAGAATGCTACAAAATAATGCTATTAGCAGCAAAAAACGGTCTGATAGTAAGTAATGAGAAAACTAAATAAATTTCTTTAACATACAAGAGAGAGGACGTAGGGTAGGGCATAACGTAACAATAAACCCATATAATTTTGAAAGATTGCAGCGTTTTAGGTATCGTAGATAACGCTGTCACATAAGAAATAAAATGGAATATTCAGGTAGCTAACTGATGTAAATATAACCCACATAACACTTTTAAATCCAGAAGTCTAATACAAATCCCTAAAATCAGGATATATAAAACAGTGATTAAACCAGTGCTATTGACTTAAATGTGACGAGAACGCTGACAAAACAATGTAAGTAAAACTTAGGTATTAATTAGATCAGGATTACTAGAAAAGCCATCAGAATTATTTTCCAACTTACAAAAGTCCGAATACTAACCAATACCGAACCGGAACTAATGCCAAGGTCTAACAGATATATAAAGATAGCAACGTCATACAAGAGACTAAATCTCAACGCCAAAGTTACGCTGGCTACATCCAAAGGCTTTCTAATAACTGCATTGCCAAGTTAAACTGGGAGAATGCCCCGAGAGAAAAAATGCCCTTAGGACGTCCACGAATCAACAGGGGAGGTAACATATGGTCAGATTTAGGAATAATGGAACTACCTACCGACCCATCATATTTATCAACACATGCCTGTACAACCAACTGCTATCCAACCTACAATCAATACTTATCTGTTGGGAACTATCAAATCCATTACATGTAGTCAAACGAAGTAGGCTTAAAAAAAGTTATCTTAGGAAAGGCACTAAAGAAATATTGATACATATTTTTAAAACGTTATTTACGTGGCTAAGTTTTCAATAGGAATGAGGAGACAAAAAGCAGAAAAGCCAATAGAACCTTGTTGCGTTCTGACTATACTATGACGATAACCTTTACAATATAAACAATACTTGAGGCAACTGTTTGTCTCAATTTTGTCATTCAGAATAATTATGTCTGTATTTTTTAATTTGCTAATTTCCATAGATTCTAATTTCCATAGAATCTAAATATATCTTAAGGCCTTTATTTTAAATATACTTTTTTAGTAATGAAAATACGTAGATAGAACCTGGAATATACATTTAACCTTTAATCTCTGGGATAAATCCATCTCCTAAACAATGGCGCCGATATATTTAGTTAAAATTCTGTGCACTTATTTTAACCGTTTATGTCCTTATCATTCATATATGAGTTGTGACCGATATTACAAACTCATTTACTTTTCACAAAGAGACTTCATATTAACTATACTTATTACTATACAAATCTGATTCGAAATATCGTCGAAAAGTAACAGTGTGTAAAATTATTTTTAATGAAAAGTTAATTAGCCATTTCTTATGGGGTTCAAAAGAAAAGCCTTTACGAAAATTTGAGTACAAATAAGACCACCGTAATCAGTTGTACCCTGGGTAATGAATAATTAATTAATCGGCTAATCAGAATCACCCGGTCAATATGATTTTTGTCAAATCGGTCCTTTTTAGGATCAATTATTCTAATAATGTCTATAAATATTAAGGGCATATCTAAAGATAAAGACACTTTACTTTACTTAACCTTATCAGACATATGCGCTTAGCACAAATGTGACGCATTTCTAGTGCAGAAAATACATAGAAGGCAAAAAATAGTGTATTTGGAATTAAGCTGATCGCTGAAAATCACATAATAAATGTAAAAGTGCTATCTCTGCCGGCAAAGAAGCAAAGAAAAACTTAAAATGAGAGAGGACAAAACCAGTCAGCTGAAGGAACCTTTTAACGATGTTGAGCTTGGATCCACTATCTACGTATATAATGAAGAATAGTACGGCACTGACTGAAGATCTGAGCACAAAGCTTATTATAAAATTTGGACCAAAAATACAACAGTTACTGATATCCAAAGTCTTCAGACAAACCAAGCAAAGACAAAGTTGTTGCCTTGCTTAAACCTGGCAAAAACTCCAACGACCACAAAAGCTATCGGTCAATATATTTATTTTGTCAGCTTTACAAAATACTTCTCAAGAGGTAAAACAGAAGAAAAACTCAAATTAAAAGACAAAAGTTGCTATAGACAGGAAAGATCATGTACGTCACCAATACTAAATCTTGCCCAACACAGCAAAGATGGGTACAAAAGATATTAGGTATGAGGAGTGGTATTTGTCAATCTAAGCAGCAATTTGCAGTTTTCATTCAACATCTAAGTTACGTTATGCCCTACTCTACGTCCTCTCTCTTGTATGTTAAAGAAATTTATTTAGTCATCTGGGAAAAATTTCTCAAACGATATTAATATTAAAAGGGACTTTAAAGAGCCAAAGCACGCTAAACCGTAAGGTGACTAAACCACACAAAATGGTTATTTGAGAAAAATTATAGCTCGTTCCAGAAAGAATTGTAAATATAACATTAATGTAATTTAACAAGAAACGCTGAAGAAAAAAAAACAGTAGCGGTTAGCCTAAATAAAGAAAGACAAAAAGATGTAATTTAATGTTTTGAAAAAATCTGATTCGAAGACTATCTGAAAAACATTTCATAGTATAGACATCGAGCGCGGCGATGCCTTTGCCGTCTGGCGACCTATATCGGAAACTTTTACTACCATTTGACTATTTGTGTACGATTTTGTGTATGGTTAAGTGGCACACCACAAAAAGTGTTTTTATTTTCTCTTTTGTTCAACAATTAAAATGTATTACTATACTTCTAGATGTTCCAATACAATAAAGGATAATAAACATAAAGCACAGGGTACAAAATTTTATTATTTTCTATGTGCTAGTTATTATAAACACATAAGCTATACTACAATCAAAAACTATGAACACTATGAAAAAATACGGTAGACTATAACTACATTTGTGCTTTAGCACTATAGTAAGAACAAGATAAAAATCTAAATTCCTACATAATTATATTAACGAGAAGTTAAAAAAACTTTTGTTCGTTATCAGTAATAGAAAGCGCATTTCAGAATATATTATGAAAAATGTTGTTGATATTACAATATCAGATGATAGGAATACAAAAATAAAAAATAACTTACCTTTTCAAAACAACAATGAATCACTTCATTTTATCACGAAAAATTTAAAAATTGCAATGTAATTGAACCCATTTTGTGAGCTATAGTTACATTGATACTTATGTGGCAATTAGTTGTAAAGTCATTAGTCTTTTCCGTCGTATCATATTTTCCTAATATTTTTTGTAGGCAAGCGGTTTAGTTTGTGTAATATAATATCCCCAATTCGTCTCATAATATTTAGTTTTCAAAACAGCTGTTAAATTCGTTCACATTTTTTAGAGCTCTTTGCAGTACATTTGAAAATAAGTCGACAGTAAGATACTTTACTTGTAGATTACTCCTTGTTAAATTAGTTTATTAGGTAAGCCTAGTTCTGCCATGGTATTTCATAGTTTTATTCTTATGATTATATCAGTGTTTGTTTAAAATCTATAAATAACTAGTTTAATGTTTTTTTTTTGTATTCCCAACATTTCTCATTAACTGCCTAATAGTGAATAATTGATCAACGATTTATTAGTCTTTCTAATTCCACACTAATAGTCTCCTATTTGATAGTTCACCTATTCACTCAATCGTTCCAGGTGTATTAGAAAAAATACTGTATATCCTAATAATTAATAGATATATAGCTTATATATAGCTTATATCGCTATAGTTTGTGCAGTACATTTTATTATCCCTTTTGTGTATGGTATGCTTTTCAGCAAGTTGGTACTTGCTCTTACTTCTAAATTGACAGATGAGCTGTTTAACTGCCTGTACTGAACTTTCTTCTTCATTTTGCAAATATATATAAAAATTAATAAAACTCTGACATACCGTTAATTAAAATATTGGATACCCTATACTATTCAATCAACGGAAATACTAAGATCACAAGAATCTATCTCTATCTAATTAGCCTTTTTCGGTCCATCTTTGGACATAGGCCTTCCCAATCCTTTTCCATTCTTCTCTGTCTGTCGGTATAGTCATCTACCTAGAGCCCACGTGCTTCTTGATATCATCTGCCCATCTCATTTGGGGCCTTCCTCTGCTTCGTTTATATTCCCACGGTCTCCAACTTATAAGAATTTTGTTTCATCGGTCTTCTTTTTGTCTTATATTGTGACCGGCAAATCTCCATTTCAATTTTGCAACTTCTTATCTAACATCCCTCACTTTTGTTTTCTCTCTTATCCACTCGTTTCCCTTTTTATCCATTAGTCTTATGTGCAACATTTGTCTTTCCATTGCTATTTGGGTTTTTATGGTTATGTCCATGTTTACTTTTGTAAATGTCCACGTTTGGGAACCATAAGTTAGAACAGGGAGTACGCATTGATTGTATACTTTGGTCTTAAGATGCTGTGGATATCTTTTGTTTTTAAGAATGTAGCTTAGTTTGCCAAATGCCGCCCATGCCAGTCTAACTCGTCTTTTTATCTCTGCTGTTTGGTTTTCTTTGTTACGTTTTATAGTTTGACCCAGATATATATAATCCTGAACTTGTTCTACTTCATCTTGTCCGATCCTCATTGTGATGTTTTCATCTGTATTTGTTATAATTTTGGTCTTGCTGTAATTCATATTAAGGCCTATCTTTCCAGCTTCTACGTCCAGTTCTTTCATCATTTCAAATAATTATTCTCATTTATCTGTTATCAATGCGATGTCATCAGCGTATATTAGATGGTTCAAGCGTTGTCCATAAATTTTTATACCTTTTTCTTCCCATTCTGATCTTTTAAAAATATCTTCCAGAGCCTGATTGAAAAGTTTCGGTGATATTGTGTCACCCTGTCTCACGCCTCTATTTATTTGTATTGATTTTGTTTATTCATATACTTTAATTGTTGTTTTGGCTTCCTTATATATATTGGCTATTAGTTCCGTATATCTGTGGTCAATTCATTTTCTTATTCATTTTTCATTATTCATTTGCTCGTTCTATAAGTATTTTCATACTTAGTAAATGGTCACTTGTGCTGAATCCCTTTCTAAAACCAGCTTGTTCTTTTGACTGGTATCCATCGAATTTTGTCGTCAATCTATTGGTTAAAATTTTTGTTAGGAGTTTATACATTACATTGAGGAGTGTTATAGGACGGTAGTTTTTTATATCTGCTTTATCCCCTTTCTTGTGTAGGATAATGGTTACGGATTCCTTCCAGTTGTTTGGGATTCTTTTTTCTTTTAATATCTTGTTAAAAACGGAATGTAGATTGTTAATTACCACTTTTCCACCATATTTCAGCATATCTGCAGTTATTCCATCTTTTACTGGCGATTTGTTGTTTTTCATTTCTTTCAATGCCTTCTTTATTTCTGATTTGCTTATTTCTGGCTGTAGCTCTGAGTTGACATTTTTTACTTTAGCCTTAAGTTGGTTTTTAATTGTTTCTGGTGGTTCCTTTTTTGTTTTATATAGTTCTGAGTAGAAATGGTGGATAATATTTATAATGTCATCTTTAACGTTTGTTTCTAGTCCGTTTTCATCTTTTTTTTTGTTTATTTCACACTTACCTAATTTCGGTCTTAAGCATTTCATATTTTTGTTGTTTTGTATTACTTTTTCTCTTTTTATTTCTTGTTCTTTTCTCTTATTTTTTCTTATTATTCTGCTTATTGTTTTATTGATTTCTACATATTCTATAGCTTCCTTCTTTTATCCATAAGCTTCTTTGTTTCTGTTGATATATAATTGTTCTTTTTTAGATCCTTTTTTGCTATTTCTTTTCCTGATGTAATCATCGTTGCTGTAAGTATGTTGTCTATTTCATCTATATCTTTGTCATCACTGTCTAATTTTTAAGTAAGTTGTTCTTTTAATAGGTCTTTGTATATCTCTTTATATTGCCCTAGTTTGTTTCTATCTACTAGATCCTAGTTTTTAATTATTTTTCTTTTCATTTCATAGTTATCGTCAACACTAATTTTTGCTCTGACCATCCAGTGATCGCTACCTGTTGTGAATCTGTTAAGAACTGTTACATCTTTAATGATATATCGTTCCGTGGACAGTATGTAGTCGATCTCATTTTTTGTGGATCCATTAGGGCTGACCCATGTCCACTTTCGTTGGGGCTTCTTTTTGTAAAAGGAGTTCATTGCGTATAGATGCTTTTCTTCTAGGTAGTTCATCAAAGTAGCACCTCTATCATTTCTCTGACCATAGCCGAAATCTCCTATTTTAGTTTCTTCATTGTTTAGTTTTCTACCCAGTTTGGCATTGAAATCTCCAATTACTAGTATAAGACGATTTTTATGTTCTTCCATAGTCTTTGATATATCTTCATAAAATAGTTCGATATCTTCCGTCATCATAAGCTGTCGTGGGGGCATATACCTAGATAATTTTAATTAATGTTCTTCTTATTTTAAGTATGACATAGGCTGTATTCGGGTTTCTTCTTTTCGTCGAGTTTCTGATAGGCCTATGATATCTCATTTTATGGTTGTTAATTCTTCTTTCAGTTCATGTACTTATTCATCCGTAGACATCGATCTAATATTGTATGTCCCTATTGACAGGTTGACGGATTTTTTTGATTTATGTTGTGTTCGTCTTAGTGGGTTTTTGTTTATATCTATCAAAAGCGAATTATTGCGTCTCCCAGATACAGCGAGGCAGACCTTTGAGGTGTGGGATAATATTATGGGTTATTTCTGGTTTCGTCATAATTTACACTGAAATTACTAACAAGAGAGTGCTCTTACTTCCACATGTTCAAATTGATATATAGTACCAACAGATGCTAGTTATATACCATCAGTACTAATAAAATGGAAACTATCAAATTAATGTCAATTTCATTGAATAATCAAAACAATCGAAAATATAAAATATACCAAAACAACACAATAAAAGTAAAAGTAGAAGAAGAACTAACCGACCCTATTAAAGCTGGTAATGGGATAAGACAGGGAGATTTCCTGAGTCCTCTATTGTTCTATGGATGAAATAATAAAAAGTAAGAAATAAAAGAGGATACCAAATGGGAGAAAAACAAATTAAAATAATCTGCTATGCAGACGACGCAGTACTATTCTTTCAAAGTAAAGATGATTTACAACGTATGCTACATCAATTTCATATAACCGCCAGAAAATTTAACATGTTAATTTCCTCAAAAGAGACAAAATGCATGGTTACAACAGCAAGTTTACTAATATGTTAATTGGAGCTGGAAGGTCAGATAATAGAACAAGTGATGAAGTTTAAATATCTAGGTATCACATTATCTAGCTACGGAAAGCTCGAAACTTAAGTGGAAGATCCACTGAATAGAGCAAACAGAGCCGCAGGCTGCCTAAATGAAACAATATGAAGAAATAAAAATATCGGGAAAGAAACCAAAGGCAGAATTTACAAAATTTACAATAATGACATACGCAGCAGAAACAAGACCTGACATAAACAGGACAAAAAGGATGTTAGAAACAACAGAGATATAAACACTTAGAAAAATTGATGGTAAGACACTATGGGACAGAGCTAGAAGTACAGATATACGATGTAGATGCAAGGTGAAGAACATCAAGAACTGGTTAAGAAATAGAAGAGTAGAATGGAACGATCATATAAGCCAAATGACAACAAATAGAGTAGTAGACACGGCAAGAGACGGTTACCCAATAGGAAGACGATCAGTAGGAAGACCACGAAAACCATGGAACGGCAACTTACTGGAGGCACATTGAAAAACAGACAGAGTCATGGCTATATAAAAAGAAGAAGAAGAAGAAGTAGAAAAAGATACACAGAATAAACATTAAAATAGCTGCAAGAAAGAGAAAATGAATCAGTCATATTAATGTAGAATAGCAGAGGACAGAATGTTTAGAGAAAATAATGAATCAGTCATATTAATTTAGAATAGCAGAGGACAAAGTATTTGTCATAGCCTTGGACAAGTGTCCAATTGAAAAAAGACCACAGGTCGTTCAAAAAAGACGGAACTCTAGAAAGAAAATAGAATAGATTTAAAAAAAAAGCATAAACGTGTCTTTTCCTACTCTTTTAATATTGAAAATACGCAAATAGAACCTTGAATTAAAATGTAACCTTTGATATCTGTGATAAACCCATCACCTAAACAATGGCGCCGATGTATGAAGTTGAAATTTTTTACACCTATTTTAACTGTTTTTATTTTTTTATTATCTATATATGAGTTGCGAACGATATCACAAACTTATTTATTTTCCACAAACAGGCTCTTTAATACCTTAAATTATTACTATACAAATCTGATTCGAAATATCGTCAAAAAGTAATACACGGCATGTAAAATTTAAATTTTCAATAAAAAGTAAAATATTAGGCATTACTTATGGGGTTCAAAGAACGAGCCTTTACGAAAATTTAAGTACTAAGAAAACCACCACAATCGGGTATACCCAGGGTAATGATTAAATAATTAATCGGCTAATTCTTCAGTCACCCCTTTAATATGATTTTGTCAAATTGGTCCTTTTTAGGACCAACTATTCTAATAACATAATGTTTATAACTGTTAAGGGTATATCTAGAGATCAAGAAATTTTACTTTACTTAAACTTATCAGACATATGCGCTAAACACGAATCTGACTTATTTCTAGTGCAGGAAACACATATAGGGCCTAACGTAGGGTATTTGGAATAAAGCTTATCGCTGAAAACCACATTATAGATATAGACATGCTATCTCTGTCGGAAAAAAAGCAAAGAATAACTCAAAGTAAGAAAGGACAAAACCAGTCAGCTTTCAGAGAAACTTTCAACGATGTTGAGCTTGGATCCACCATCTACATATTTAATGAAAAATAATACAACTACCGACATTGAGGATCTGAGCAAAAAGCTTATTACGAAATCTGGACCAAAAACACCACAATGGCTTATCCGGATGATGAACAACTGTATTCAAATTATGGAAACACCCAAAATCTAGAGACAAGCCAAAGTTGTTACCTTGCTTAAACCTGGCAAAAACTCCAACGACCACAAAAACTATCGGCCAATATCTTTATTTTGTCAGCTATTTAAAATACTTTTGCACAAGATCGTTAATATGATTTCACCGATATTTGAAGAAAAGCTCAAATTAAAAGACAAAAGTGGCTATAGATAGGGAAGATCAGGTACATTACAAATGCTAAATCTTACCCAACACATCAAAGACGGGTACGAAAAATATCGGGTATCAGGGGTGGTATTTTTCAATCCAAATGCCGCTTACGACACCTTAAATTACAAAATATTTCTCGAAAAACTATACGATATCCCCTTAGATAACAAACTCACTTATATTATTTGCGTATGCCTACACAAGAGAATATTTTTTGTATCACTCAATGTTAAGAATAGCAGATGAAGAACGGTCTCGCTTGGGGTAGCATAAAGGCACCTACACTGTATAACATTTACACAAACAAACGATCCATACCGGTAGATACTAGGACTTCTATTATATAGACGAGACACCTATTATTGCACAATAAAAATAAACTATGAATCAATTTTCAGCCAAAACCCCTGAAAAACTCGTGGGTGCTCCTTCAATTTCCTCGACATAGACGTTTTCACAAAACTGAACATCCAATCTTGTCATAAAATCATTGAACTGTAGACTTCCTATAAATTCCTTGAAAATAGTTTGTATTACACCGGGTCAGTCACAGATTATTGTTTAAAACTAAAAGGTAAATTGAGGACCAGAAATAATATTCTTCGCAAGCTTGTCAGCTAAAAATGAGGCGCACGTCCTTCCGCCCTTAAAACATAGACGCTTGTACTATATGCTTCTGCTGCCGAATATACCTTGTTAGACAAATTAATAATTCTGTCTATTAATTTTAACACAAAAATATCTATTGTAGCACTTAACCATATTTATTTTGAGATAACCTTCTATCAAGATATCATATGTAGTACACAAATAAGACCAGAACTAAAATATTAAAAAAGCTTTATACAATATATCGCAGAAGATTGGATAAAATAAAAGTAGTTTTTATTATTCAGATGCTTACATAAAATGTACAAAGACATACTCACGTAAACAAAATATATTACGAAATTTCTTGAACTAATTGAACTAATAAAATTATATTAAATAAAAAAACAACATCTTTAAAAATACAGAAAAAATAAAATTTTCGATGCAAGCGAACATTCCATTCAATAATAAGCCCAAATCCTTTTGTATCTACATACCTGTTTTTTAAAGAACCAGTTACATTTTAGTACTTAGTTATACCAGGTAATATAATATCCTCTGTTACACAGTGTAATGCGTATGACATTCCACTGTCTACAAACAGTAGATAAAAATAAGGAGCCCATATAAACCGTTCAGGGTATATGTTGAAAACATACGGTATAATCGCACAGTTGCCAAACTCTCAGAGCTTACTTAAACCGATAAACGTATGGTTCAAATATACAATGAAGAAGATCTGAACGACCCCTATAATATATACACGTGAACTAAGCGATATACATTTATGATACAGGGGTATTTACGGGCTCCAAAAAATTTTTATAAATTATTAAACTCTACATGTTGATGAATCGACTGAACCAATATTACGGAATTGTCAAGTGAGCTCCGTATATCGGTATCCACTTGACCACGGAGCTCAATTGAACCTGAATTTTAACATGGGCGGAGTTCACTTAATGCCGTAGATATATATATATATATATATATATATATATATATATATATATATATATATATATATATATATATATATATTCTAGTATATATAGTATTGTGCGAATTAATGGAATCATTGTTATATTTTTCAAATATTCACAGTTGGCAACACTATCCACACATTTACAACTGATCAAGCATTGAAAACATAACTTTACTTTTCTCTGCCTTTTATTTAAGGGGTGTTTTATGACATTTCCCACTAAGTTAGTGTTGTTTTGCAATATTTTGTGTTGTTTCCGGTAATTAGTAAGTTTGTTTCGTTTAATTCCACCATGGAGATTTCGCCTAGAAAGCGGTCAAAATTCGTTAGAAAGTCTGACAATGAAAGCTTTACACCATGTTATATTGATTAAACCGTAAAACATCCAGTCAAAAAAAAATTTTTTGGAGATGTTTTTCATACACGAGGGTTGGATCTTTGGTACCGATCGAAGGCATAATGAACAGCCAAAAATACAAATCCATGCTGGAACAGCGTTTGGACACAGAATTCCAAAAATATCAGCCCCAAGGAGGAGCGATTCTTTAACAGGACTCTGCTCCCACCTCTGCACCCTCTCTGCGTTGGTCACAAGTCAAAGCAAATAATGGAATTTTTTAAAAATAAGAAGATTATAGTTTTAGATTGGCCCGGTAATTCGCCAGATCTGAACCCTATTAAAAATTTATGCGCCATTTAATTTGATCCAAAAATAAAAATGATAGAAGCGGTCGAGATGAAAGGATAAGAGAATCTATGCCAAAACAGTTTAAAATAGTAATTGCAGCCAAATGGGGTTATATTTCCTACTGAATGATGTAAGTTTACCTTTATAGTTTTGTCAAAATATAATTTTTTTCTAAATAAACTCTTTTTTTCAGTAAAACAACCTATGATTCCATTAATTCGCACAGTATTGTTCGTTATTGCTATAAATGTTGCTCCACTGAGGTCCCTTCATCATTCTAGATAAGCTCTAGATGAAAATCACTAAGTTCTCGGAAAGAACCGCGTTAAGAATTTAAAGCTCGACGTTTCGGTACCCATTTTGGAGCCATTTTCAAGATGGATACGGTTCCGTTCGAATTCGGGGTCTCAATCTGCCTACTCCCCTCACTAGTGACGTACCAGTATCGTGTTGTGTATAAATACAAGAACCGTCAAACGGCACTGAGGTCTCAATTTGCCTACTCCTTAGTGTCGAGTGATAGCCGTCGCTTTACGCCGAAACGTCGAGCTTTAAATGCTCAGCGCGGTTTTTTCCGTGATTTTTGTTTATCTGACCTCGGAACTGGTAGATTTTGTCCATAGTCAAATTTAATAACAAGGTAACTACTGTCAGTTTTACTTCTTTCTATCAGATTCCTTCTCATTGCTATATGTCGCTTTACTTTCATATTGTGAAGGCGATAGGAAATTGCACAGGCATCGTTAGGATTAATAGATAGTTTTTGTTTACATTCTGTGCAGAAATCACATACGACTGTTTTGGGATTGTTGAAACTGTATGAACGCAGTGACTTAAAATACTGAAAGTATGTCTTGTATTTCGTCTTTAGATTTGTGCATGTCTTTTCTTTATAGTATTGTACAAAAAGCTCATACAGCTTTTTAATATTTAATTCAGGATTTTTAAAATATTTTAGTTCGGATTTATGTTAGGAATAATGACTTTTCTTAAACGAAATAGTTTTCAAATGCTCTTTAAGCAAGTCATGAATGTTGGGAGTCAATTTGTGGCGTCTGTTGGCATGTGTCCCTCGCTTTTCTGTAAATGAATCCCCCTCAATTACTTTCTTTTGTACTACACGAATGGGATTCACAGATACTTTAAAAAGTTTGTGGATCATGGTCCGACATGTTTTTATTCTGTCACCCTTTTGAGACACGAAATATTCCCATGTATACGCTTGTAAAGTATTTGGATTATTCTTGAGTCGTTTACGGTCCACATTAAGTTTTTTCATACACTAAGCCAACAAAGAGTCCTGTTGAGGCTTTGCTTGTAAATAAAAGTGTTGAAATAAATGTTTTTGATCATCGACACTTAAACGAGTAAAACATTTGTCCAGGCAGCTTTTTATGATTAACTGATATGACTTAGCTGCAACATCGTGACCTACCAAGGTGACGTATATTTTACCTGATTGCCTTTTAACTTTTCTTTTTTCTCGCGTCACATTAATCTTATTACATCTTGTCAGTTTTTGTCTAACTACCTCTTCATTAGAATCCATTTTTAAAGCTCAATAAACACACTTACGTTAACGACAAGCAAACGAACAACGGACGCGCACACAACTTTGTTAAAATGGTAGTTAAATGTTTTGTTTATCGAATGACACAGGTTTGAGACATTGTTGCCAAACTTGGCCGAAATGAACTTTACATCATGGCGGATCGATTTAAACGATCTGCGGAAAAATGGCCCAAAGGATTATGGACCCTTTTTCCGGGGATGGCCCCAATTAAAGTTTAAAAAAATATGTTTAGGTGATCTATGTAGTTACTTTGTATGTTTAATATGGATTTTTATTTTATATCTATGATTAACAATGAAAATTATTTTTTTTATTGTTTATTTAAACACAACCATATTAACTGCACAGGGTTATTCGCGGATATAATAAAGACAACAAAATATTACATTAAAAAATAGAATTTTACAACTTAAATATTGAATAGGAAACAAGATGTCACTTATTTTCTTAAAAGTATATTTCCATCGTTTATTAACATTAATTCTGAAAATTGAACATCTTGTAAATGAAGATCTTAATCTTACGATCCAACTTATAGACGGCATACACAGTGAAGAAGTAAAATGGTATAATCGTTAAAGTAATGGTACTCGTATAATACCGCCACTAAAAAGTGGAGGGGAGACTTGTCCGCTGCAATATCTCGTGGACTTGTTTCTTGGGATTGATCATAGGAGGTTCTATTTTTTTGGAACTTGCATTTTTTCACCAGCTTTTCATTGGGATTAGTTACAACCGTGTGACATAAGCTAAAAAGACAGCCATTTTTATATGCTAAAAAGACAGACAATTTTCAAATTGTTTTTTAATAAAAAAAATTTAGTACAAAGCTGTTTTTAATATGCCTAAAAACGAAGACTTAAAAATCGATTGCAATTTACAGAATACCTCTTGTAACTGTTTGGGCAAGTACAGTTGTTTAAATCATGGTTCTCTGGGAAAAACAAATTGGCAAAGGACAAAGTTATTAACATCAATAAATTACGGTAAAAATAATGGTTTTCTACAATAATCTTGGTCAATTGTTTGTTTCTTAATGTAGAAACTCTCATATCTAAAGAACTTTTAGTAAAACTACAAACTTATATATATACCCCTTATATATACCTTACATATACCCCGTCGTATTTCCCTTTCGTCTCACTCGGATGGCTCACGTCTTAAACTTGGTGTGGAAATGTCAATATCGGCACGGATAATGTTGAATACGTGCTCAATAAACACGGTTAATTAACAGCTATTGTAATAGTATAAGTAGCAAGGGTAGGTGAACCTTGCGTTATGTCAATATAACACCGACAAAGTGGTAAATAGCGTTAATTGTAAGGTATAGCCGTTAATTGTAGATATACTAGTTATTAAGATTTACTAATTAAACACATAATATTTACTATAAAAAAAATAAACGCCAAAAAAAAATATATTATTCTTGAGTTATTTTCTTTAGCCAGTTATCTTTGTAAAAGATATTTTGGAATTCATAAAAGTTCCATAAAAGAGTGATGGATTCGACCGTTACTTGATGGAATTTATTTTATCTTACAATAAAACACTCAAAACTTTTTCATAGTCAAACCTCATAGGATCATTGGCGTTGTACAATTTAAAGTTTTACAATTTATTTAGTACGTTTATGGAATATATGTATGATGTCAAATTTGTCATATCAGTTCCGTCACTTAATATTGTCTGTAAGGTATCTTGTAATTTATATTGAAGTCACTCCATGCATAATAAAGGACACTTCAGTAAAATATGGCGAACACTGAGTACAATATCCCATACGTAGCACTGTCACCTCGGGGGAACAATTATGGGTCTAACCACCTTCTGTTATCTCCGGGTGCTCTGTAGAGGGCTTCGAATATCGCAGTCGAGAGCTCCTCTGCCCAAGTCCATTTACTGGGTATGGACTAAATATTTATCTTCTGATGGCTTGTCTTGAAAAAGACAAGATATTTCTTACATGACAAAAATATAGGTCGAAATAAAACAGCAGATTGTAGTTGAACAATATCTCAGCCACAGAGTATAATTGGAACAGCAGGAAGCAGCGCCCTAAGAGCACTAAGCTCTCGGAGAGCCCGTGAGGGACTGACCTGGCTGACCTGAAAATCACCAATATTTATATTCGCTGTTCGAGCGATAAATAGGGATTTCCAGGTCAAGAGCCAATGGAAAAATTCGAGGCGGAGCGATGCGCATCGAAATGCGTACTAGTCCACAGACTATGGCATTCGATTACAGCACTGTGGTTTTAAGTCACTCTCCAGCAGATGTTTATGGGTGATGGCGGTGTGGCCTATTCTCAGACGAGATAGGATGGTTTGATGTATATGCTTATTTGGGGTTGATTTCCAAGGTAATATTAAATGTTTTACTTCTCGTAGTTTCGATGTTGACTGATTCCACTTGGTCTGCCAATCATTGATTATTAAGTTCTTGATTATAGGTTTTATATCTAGATGTGGAATGCTTGTGATTTCTACAGCTTCCGGACTTGAGATTGCCAGTTTTGCCAAGGAATCTAATTCTTCATTACCAGCAATTCCGATATGGGAAGGAATCCATACAAAGTTGGCATTTATGTTCATAGTTTGCAGTTGGCTTAATGCTGATTTAATAAGTAGTAGACTTGGATGGCTAGGATATAAGTTATTTAGGGCAATTACAGAACTTAGGGAATCCGTAATAATGAGAGGATTTTTGATATTATTTTCTACCACAAAATGTATTACATTGAGAATAGCGGTTAACTCGGCTCTGTAAATGGATGTTAATTTACGGAGTTTCATTAATATTTTTGTTTTATTAGACATAAATGCTGCACTAAAAACTTTTGTTTTTAACACTTCCAAAAAATTTATTTTAAATTATTTTCACTACAGCTTTTGGTATGTGTTTACACTTTATAGTCTGAACTGAATAATTTGAGGAGGGGAGAACTGTTTGTCTTAAGTTGGTCTTTCAGAATTATGTCTGTATTTGTGAACTTCTTGATTTCCATAGATTCTAATAACGATAGCTTGGCCTTAATTTTGAATGTGAAGAATTTAAAACTCGTCATTAAAAGAATGATTAGGGTTTAGAAGATGAAGTGGGTACCTAAAGTATGTTTTTCTATTATTGAAAGCCCTCTTATGTTCTGCTATACGTTTGATAAAAGTTCTACCAGTTTGACCGATGTAAGTTTTTGGGCAGTCGCCACTGTAATTGCCTTTTCTTTTGCGTCTTGTTCTAAAAGCTGGTGTTATTCCTTTCTTTTTTATATGTTTGGCTACGGTTGTTCATATCTTGCCTGTATATGTAATCGAGCCGAAGGTACTGGGTTTTTTTCTCTGGTAGTTCGAATAATAATTTCAGGGATTCTCATGTAAATTTTTATTTAAAATTTTATTTATTGTGTGTTCGTTGTACGAACATTGTTTACTGCTATTTGCCTAATAATATTCAGTTCTATCTCGAAAATACGTTTTGACATGAGAATTTCTAATAATAAATATAACATGCTATGGTAGGCGCCAATTTATGTTGTATAGGATGGGATAAGTCGTATCAGTACGGGTAAGTTTATGAAATACGGAGCTTTATAATAGAAAACTAACAGGTTTACTAACCTCGGTCCCAGAGATCGGTCTTGACTCTAGCGGGAAAAATGCAGACACCCTGTCAAGACCCCTGTTACACTAAACAGAAGACGTCAACGTCATTCGACAAAGCTACTCCGATGCACTTTGGATCGAAACGGATCGGCGGTTTTCGGCAAATTTCGGAGCTGTCGGTCTCAAAGACCATAGGTTAGCAACGAAGAACGGTTTCATTTCCATGGGAGATAAAACTCTTTCCATGGAAAGAAGAGGCTCTCCAAAGAAAGGTAAAATAAAAATTATATTTAAAACTATGGTTTCAGTAAATATTATTATTTTACCAGATGACCTGTACAAAATCGATAACCTATTTTGATTACTGTAGCATCCCGAAATTGTTCTACTGTACCAGCGAGAAGTCTAATTACACTAATTTTGTTTGTACAATAAGACTATCCAAACTCCAGAACTACCAACGTAAGGATCATAAATAAACAAGTATTTGGAGAGCGAGAGGCTTTTCTAGTTTTACAACTATTCCAAAGGGAAATCATTTTCCACCTCGGAAATTAAATCTGTTTTATTTTGATGTTTTAGTTTCCGAGAATTGAAAATAAGATGCTGCAATAAGGACTAAGCAGTATAATATGGTAAATATCTCTATACTCTATACTATACACTCTAATGCTTATGCTAAAGATTTGTTTAAATGGTATTTTTCACCTGAATCGTTCATTTCTGTTCCAGCGTCGGGTTTGCACTTATTTGCAATTCTATTAAAGTTTCTAGACTCTTTCGCTTACCTGTATGATGTATATTTAGAACAGTGGTATTAAACAACTTGATTCACTAAACCCATTACTATTGATTTAATACTGTTGTGATGTCGATGAGGTAATAATAAAAGTGCACAGCAGAAATTGAAATAAAATAGAAAATAATAATAATAATATTAATAAAAATAAATTGGCTTTTTTTATTTATATGAATATAATATTAAAATAATAGAAATAATCATATAATTATTAAAATAGTACTGTAAAAAGAGAATAATAATTTGTGATATTATGTGACAAAAAACAACAGAAAACAAAAATAATAACAACAATAACAACAATAGGAAAACAACACTTATTGATGTGGCGATACACAACACCAATAATTTACGTGTTAAATACAACGAAAAGATCGCCAATTACAGAGATCTAGAAATACCAATCAGGAGACAATGGAGAATGGAAAGTACCCAGACAGTACTCATTATTCTATCTACTACTGGTGTTAGTCCCAAAAACGTCATAGAGAAACAGATTGGTCTAAATGAACATCTCTATAAGGGGTAACGATATTATATTGCCTACCTCTGGGTAAGAATATGGGGTAGAAAATTGGGGACAGAAACTATGGGGGTGAATATAGGGCAAGCAAAACAATCGTTACTTGTGCGAACGGCACTCAGGGGGTTGTTGGAGAGCTGGGGTCGTGGATAAGTTGAAATAAATGGGTCGGATTGGGGTATCTACACAATGAATGAAAAAAAGGGGTACTTACTCAAATCTCCTGGGCAACTGGGCAAATAAAGACAAGAAGAAATACCTCTAGCTATTTAAAAGGGACGCCGCTTCGAGAAAACTTCCTGCTGGAGGAAAGAAAGTTTCTTCCTTACTAAAAAGTAAACATACAAAAAGGTTAGGAGATTTTCTAAAATAAAAACAAAAATGGATCAGAGAAACAAATCAAAATGTATATTTTTGTCTCATACAAACAGTTATCAACACATAAATGGCATAAAAAATATACTATATAAATAGTTGCCAATTACAGAATAAAAAAAAAACTTACATGTGTTCGTTTACAAACTCCGTTTACAAAGGGGTTGGAGATACTACAAAAACTTACAAATGTTACCTTAAAAAAAAAAAACAATTAGAATGACAGCTAAGTTAAACCATAAAATTTACAATTTATTAAATATTACAATATCCCTTTAAATTTTAATGAAAACAAATTGTTTCAGCAAAACAATGTCTGTCTTGACTTTAAAATTTATATACTGAATGTTACCTTATAATTCACATTTTTTACACTTATCTTTGAAACTTGCTAGACATCTATGGAAAGCTACTTGGACAAGTTTTCAACGGGAAAGAAGAAAGACGATTTCTATAGCCTGGAATCCTGGACTGGAACGAGGTTGGAGCAAACAGACGACAAACGAAGATGGTGACACACCCTATGTACTGTTTTAAAATTGTACCATGTTCTGATATACTACACAAATCTTCTAACTATTCAAGTGGTTACTTTTTTATAAATCTGCCATATTACAGAGAGTAGATTTCCACTTTTTACCTGTCTTGATTATTAACCCATTACACAAAATTACCGGCTTTGTCCAACTCGAGCTGCCTTATACAACCTGCCTGCTTCGTTGCTCTTCTCAACCTGACTTGAATTCCCCTCTTGACCTAAATTTAATACTAGTGTGGGCGACCCTTCTTACGTCCATAACATAAATTTCTTGTTTTTAAAAGAGGCCTCAACTATGCTACAAAGCGACCCTCAAACAAACTACTTTCAAATATGAAGAAATAACACATATTATATTGATTTTTCTACCTCAGAATGTATTCAGAGACTTGGGGGATTTAAATGAAAATAAAGACAAAAAAATCTTGAAAATTGGATACAAAACTTGTTATATTATCGATCGTTTTTACATCCCCTTCTAAAAGATAAACGCAGATTTCCTGGTAATTTATAATGTACTAACGAGATAAACAAAATAAGGGCGGGCTACAAAACTTTATACAGAATTTATATTATTATATAGATATTAAATATTATATATAGACACAAATTTAAAAACGCTACAAAGGCCATACAGAAAGCTGTACTCCTAGCGACGTCCAGATGTTTACGAAAATTTTTGGAAGATACCCCAACATACCAAGTCACCTAGGGCTCGATAATACGGAAAGAGTCCCACCAGAGCTCAATCCTTTTGATACCGTAGGTATCTGGGATGAGTGATTGATTGATATTGATATGCAAAATGGCCAAAACATCGAAGCTATGGGCGAAAATGACATGTATAAATATCTAGGAGTACAGCAAGCGCGGAAAATTGACCATAAACAAATGAAAACCGACTTAACATCATTTCAGAGTTTATACGAAGAGTAAAACAGCTACTCCGCTCACATTTTAATAGGAAAAATTTGTTTAAGGCATTAAACACCTACGAATTTTCCGCACTTAGCTACTCATTTGGAATTATTAAATGGATTAAAACATATATAGAAACTCTTCAGCGAAAAGTACGAACACACCTCACAAAGGCACAAAACTCCTAGAAGTGCAGTAGAAAGAACGACATTATCGTGGTATTTAGGAGGACGAGGACTTATTGATATAAGCGAGCAATTAGAAAAACAGATTACCAATTTACGAACTTATTTTCAGGAGTAGGCGGAGACATCTACTCTTCGTCGCGCGATTTGTGCAGTAGATGACACGACACCGATCAAACTGAGCGAACAAAAAATGCGCATAAACCATTTTACTAAAAACGAAAAAATGCGCATCTGGATGGGTAAACCTCGGCACGGGCGACATCCGGATGAAGTCAGTCAAGACTATGTCGACAATATAGAGTCGAACTATTGGCTGACATCAGGAAAGATATTTCCTGAAACAGAAGATTCATTACTCGCCATTCAGGATCAGGTTATACCCACTAAAAATTACCTGAAATATATCGTCAAAGACCCTCAGGTCCAAAACGACAAATGCCGATATGGGTCAAGCCCACGAAATTATACAATATCTTACCGGGGGCTGCCATGCATTTGCTGCAACTGAATATAAGGAACGGCATGACTCAGTAGGGAAGATCCTCCATCAAGAGATAGCTTTTAAACTGGGACTTCTACAAACAAACCATCTCCCATATTATCAATACGTTCCTGAGAGTATGCTTGAGAATGACAACTACAAGCTATACTGAGATTGCACTGTGCTCACAGACCAAACTCCAGCACATAATATATCAGATCTCGTGCTAGTTAATAAACTAACAAGACAAACAACACTAATCGATGTGGCGATACCTAACAACAATAATCTGCGTGTTAGGTACAACGAAAATATTGTCAAGTACAGATATCTGGAAATACAAATAAGGCGACAATGGAGAAGGGAAAGTACCCAGACGATACCTATAACTCGTTCTACCACTGTAGACCGCTACCCTACCACTAACATCTATATAAGATCATGTACAAGGCTGAGCTACTTTAGACGTCCAGATGCGTGCGAAAATTTTTGGGAGATCCACCTGACTAAGCAAGAAAAAATGCGTATATGGATAAGTAAATCTCTGCATGGACGACATCTCAATGAGATCAGCCAAGAATATGTCGACAATACAGCGTCGTACTCCAGTTCGACAAGATATAGAAATCCTACTACTTGCATGTATGAATGTACTTCAAAAAGAGTTTAAATACATCTGACAAGTAGGCTTTGTCAATTGAAGCGGGCATACAAATTTTACGTTTCAAGGCACAGAACAAAATGGGGTCTGGACAAAGGAATTAGATTATTAAGTGTAAATTAAAATTGAAATTTAGATTATGACAGAATATCTAGTAAATATAAAGTTAATCTAAGAGTTGAGTGCCAATTATTTTTAGAATACAAATAGTAAAATAAAAGATGAACAAAATCAAAAGAAATTAAAATAAAATAATTATTTAAAGAAAAATAACAAACGTCTGACGTTTATACCGTTACAAATTGTTTTGCAATGGATTATCGCACAACAGTTCATTTAGTGTCTCAATGGATCTCTTTTTCAACTGCATCTGTTAATAATCGTTTAATTTTGCAATATCAGAGAGCAAACTTTTTAAAAATTATAAATCTCTTTTCTCTTCTCTACTTCACAACCATTTGAGAACTTCACATATTCTATAGTGTGTGTCACGTGTCATATTCTGGAACTTTCTGAGTCAGATTCAGTATCACTATTTTCTTGTTACATTGGCTCTATTTCTGTAGTTAAATTACTATGTTGTGCTTTTGATTTCATAAAAGACGTAAGAAACTGCGTCACGTTTTTTAACTAATTTTAATCTTTAATTCTTTGGCTCCGCTTCCTGATGGTGATTTTTCATACTTTTCGAACATGCAGTTCGATGAGTTTTTCATTTTTGTTTGAATTGAGAAATCTTAATATAGAAAACTTTTGCAGGGATTTGGCTATAGGATTGGTAGTGAAAGAATGTACAAATTTCAGTTTTCAAAAATGGTTTACATTGTTATAAGTACAAGAGTTTTTTGTTAGTTCTGATGGCCTGCGCCAAGGCTGATGCAGTATTTATAACAATCGATGTCGGGAAAGCAGATATGATGAGTGACGGTGCTGTTTTTTGCTCTTGCCATTCTTGGAAGATTGCTAGTCAAGGAAAGACTCCTTATTCCAGTGGCAACACCTTTGCTAAATGACAAGCTTGATTTTTCATTTTGCTTTGATGAGGAGTTTCCTTTAAAAAAAAACCTGATACAACCATAATCACAAAGGATTCAAAATAGTGCATTAGGAATGATGACTTCCAACTTTAAAATGTTTTAAAGGCCAATATTAAGTCAAAAAGAGTCAGCTATTTGTATAAATAAAAGTGCCTGTTTTCTCATCATTATTATAAGTAGCTCGACAATCCGTTGTGGATCTTATCCTGCTCACAAAGAAGTCGCCACTCCTGTCGATTCCTGGCAACTTCCATCCATCTTCTAACCCTTAGAATCTGTAGATATTCTATTACATCTCATTCGTGGTCATCCTCTACTTCTTGTGCCCTCTGGTTTTGAAAATGTTAATCTCTTCGTGTATTCGTGATCTGACATCCTATCAATGTGTCCAGCCCATCTAAGTCTCTGCACTTTAATGAATTTCACAATGTTTGGATCGGTGTATAACTGATATAGTTCAAAGTTCTATCTTCGACGCCATAGCCTATTTTCATTTACGGCCCCAAAAATCTTTCTAAGAATTTTTCTCTCAAAAACATCAAGAAGTATTTCATCATTTTGAGATAAGGTCCACGTTTCAGCTCCATATATCAAAACCGGTCTTATTAAGGTCTTGTATATATGAAGCTTTACTGCACGTAGGATATTTTTATTTTTTAAATGTTTCTGGAGACAATAAAGGGATGGTGTGTATCTATGTTATATTCTTGTTACTTTTCTAGAATCTGCCTATGTGCTTGAATTAGATGTGTAGTTGACTTTCCAGCAGTAAATCCGCATTGATATTGACCAACAATATCCTTTGTAAAATGTTGTTTTAAATACTAAGTAAATAATAAGTAAATAATACATTGCCTAAGATTTTATACGCAGATGCTAACAGAGTAATGCCTCTACAGTTCTTACACTCCAGTTGATCACTCTTTTTATGCAACGGACATGTTACTCCCTGTAGCCACTTTTCTGGTACCAATTTATTCTATCATATAAGTACTATTAGTTTATGGATTGCTGTAAAAAGTTGATCATCACCTTTTTTATACATTTCCGAACAGATTTCATCGATTCCTGGGGTTTTATTGTTTTTGTGTTTTAGGATCGCATTTGACACTTCTTCTCTTGTTGGGTCTTCACTGTGTAGTTGACGTTGTAGATTTTGTTGATTTTCTATGTTGGTACCTCTTTCAATATCGTTTATATTTAGATGTTCGCTGAAATGTTGTGCCCATCTGTTAAGAACTGAGTTTTTATCATGTAGAATTTCACCGTTAGTGTCTTTACAAATTTTTAATCGTGGTTTAAATTCTCGATGGTTAGTATTTAAGGATATGTAGTATTTCGTCGTTTCATTTTTATCGAATAAACTTTGTATCTCACTAAGAGTGTTCTGTTCGTATTTCCTCTTTTTACGTCGATGGATATGTTTTTCCTTTATTCTAAGACGTCTATACTTTTCTTTTCGTGTACAACCTGCGTAAATAGTTTTTTGATATGCTGCGTTCTTCCTATTTGTGGCCATTTCGCACTCATGATCAAACCAATGATTTTTTTTTTCTGACTTGGTTTTGCCCAATATTTCAACGGATTTCTTTAACACAATATCTCGTATATTTGCCCATAGTTGGTTAATATCTTCTTCTTCTAAGTTTTTTGTCCTTATTTGATTTTCTATTGGCTGTCTGTATACATTTGTAATGTCAGGATCTTTTATATTAATATCGATTTTTTCTCCCCTTCTCCCGATCTCCTTTTTTAAATTGGATATTTTCTCTTTAAATCGTGCTGTGTTCTCCATACCTTTATAAAAATTATAAAAGGGACGATACCTCTAATTTAGACAAAGTTGCCTTATTTCGTTTAAGGAAAAACTGTGCATTTCTTAAAGGTATCTATATAATATCGATATAACCTAATTACAATAATAAAAATGTTAGTAATTAAACATTATTAAATGAAAAGCACGCACTGTTTGTAGTGATTATTATTATTGACTATAATTTCGGTTTCCATCGAAATTTACCTGCGACTGAACGTGACTAAGAGAGGAAAATGAAAACTCAGAGAATTTTTCTGTTTCCGACTGCAGTGGAGCTTATAAAACCACCACCATATAATTGTGCTCACCGAATTTAAACCGAGATGGTCTGAATTCGGTTTCTACTGACGGAGAGTCCTAGAAAACTGAACTTTAATTAGATTAACCCTTAACCACAGACGTACAAAAACCGGGACACTGAAACAAAAGTCCAGTCAATACTATCCCTACTCTAAAAAATACAAAAGGGTACCCTCCGTTAGCCCTTATCCGGGCAAGATGGGTCTAATGGGCCCTAGACGCCAATTATTTTATCAAAAACTGATAAAAAAAATTTAATGAATTTTATGCATCATTGAATTTGTTTAGTATGTTTTCTTCATAATACGTAACATAATTATGAGCTATTCAAAATATTCATTATCATTTTTTAAATTATTGCGTCCAAAGAATTTTGTCCCTTGGTAACACGGACATATCGGACCCTATTTGTATTTATACCTAAAGTCTAAATGTTTGTAACAGAAGTTAATCTGGCAATAAAGTAGTGTTTTTGGTGGATTATCTAAACGACTTTTATGACTCCGGAAATCCAATAATAAAGTCTAAACGTGTAAGAAACAATGTAAACATCTCTTTGATGTAAACATTAAAGAGATGATTACAATAGGTGTTATATCTATTCTAAATGAATTTTAAAAACTGATAATCATTGTTGGAGTACAATAATATTGTTAGGTAGGTACCTATACATATTTTGAAATAAATAATGTATTTGCTCTCTGCTTTTCTATGTCTCGAAAACCATTATCAGCTGCGGAACTGCAAGATATTACTAATAAAAAGAGGTAAAAAGAAATAAATTAGACTTACTCACAATGAATTTAATTTTACTACCCAAGACGACCGGTTTCGCTTTCTAAAATTTGCAAAGCATCATCAGGTCAGTGGTACAAAGTAAATTAAATGCTGAAATTATAAAAAGCCCATATTAGGGTACTGGTTTATTTTATATATATAAGGATATAGATCAAAAACGATATAGATCAAAAAAGGTTTTTAGTAATTATGCCAATATTACATGTCTGTTTATATTAATATGCATAAAATTGCTTTAGCAGACAAAGTAACAACCCACAAATTGGTAAGATAAAAATCTGTTGCATTGTAATAAATTAGAAATAAACAAAATACTACTTACATTCCTGTACAAGAGTTTTTATATAGTGATTGGTGATACATAGTTAAAACTATCCCGTATTACTGATAATGAGTGATCTTCGGTCAATGTTGTAACTGTCTGACAACTTAGGAGGAAGTTTCTTGAGGGGAGGGATGTTAACAGATGATATAGGAGTAAGGTATATGTTATTGTTTGTTGAAAGAAAATGTGATGTTTTATATTATTTAAATTATTAAAGTTATTTATATTTATTAAAGAGATATATTTTGAAATGTGTGTTAAATTATTGAAATTTTTTTACACAGAAAGAGGACAGTTATATGACAGTGAATGAAAGTACTTGTACTAGTTTGTGGGTGTGCAATTTCTTTGACTTGTAATTGTCAACCTTTGAATAAAAGCATTTAATTTCTGCTAGGCAGAGAATTGTGATGTCAAATGTTAAAATAATAAATTAAAACACAATTAGGGACAAACAAAACACAATTAACAGGACAAAACAAACATAAAACTTTAAAAAAGGGGGCTTATAGGCACTACATTACTTGCTAGGAGAGGAATTGGGTTTTTTTTGTTGTCTACTAGTATTTTAAGAGGTAAATTTGACAAGCTAATGTAGGTTAAAGTGTGACAGTTCTTCTTCTATTTATAAAGTTTCTAAAGTTCTAAACTAGTTTTTGAAGCTAACAGACCTTAGTAGTTAAACAATTAAATGAAATTGAAAATGTAAGCTAATGTGTATAATATTGGCATACTTTTAACAATCACTTGCTGAATTAAATTTAAATTTAAAATTTAAGTGTGACAGTCAAATTAATTGAAACAATTTTTATATAACAAATTTTGAAAATTTTTTAAAGAATCAGAATTACAAAATAAATTTAAAATGAGCATTTGGTAACAAATAATAATCCAAATGTGTAATAAATATACAAAATTTTTTGAAAAAGATTTTGAAAACACTTATTGTCGGTGTGGACGAGCATTCTGCAATGGTATATTTAAACTTCTTCATGTTAGTTTTATTATATTAATGTGTAAACTAGAGACATGGATAAAATTCTTTATAGCAACAAATTCCAAAAATTGATTCGAGTTATTAATTAATTAATAATGAGACCAAGGATGAAATTAATGGAAAGAGTCAACCACAACCGACAGGACGTATGCGGTCCTGCGACGTAATAAAAAGCAAAGGGCACAAAGTAGTGTTATCCTCTGATCAAAGTGTAGATGATCCTGTTGATCCTTTTTGGTTGTTTGTGGACGAAAAAATTGTGAACGAAATAGTGAAGTGTACAAATAAAGAAGCCGAAAAAGTCATGGGGATAGAGAACTGGAAATATTGCAACTCTACAGAGCTATATGCCTTTATTGGACTACTACTTATTGTAAGGCTAGCGGATAGCGGTAATAAGTGCTTTTATGCATACAAAGACTTAATGAAAAGTAAGTTACTGAATCGTAAGTCTAAGCTGAGAATCTACAAAACGGTAATTAGACCAGTGGTCACATATGGATGTGAAACGTGGACCCTCTCAACCACTGATGAAAATCAACTGAGAATATTTGAGCGCAAAATACTAAGGAAGATATTTGGACCAACCCAATGCAGCGATAGTTCGTGGAGAATTAAAATGAACCACGAGCTGGATGAACTAATGCAGAGCGCAGATATTGTCAGATTTGTAAAATCACAAAGACTAAACTGGCTTGGTCACCTAGAAAGAATGCCAGATAATCGAGCTGTAAAAGTAATCCAGAGATGGAAGCCCCAAGGAAACAGAACAAGAGGAAGGCCCCGTAAAAGATGGATAGACGACGTAGAGAGGGATCTTAAAACCATGAACATCAGGCAGTGGCGAAGGAAAGTATCCGACAGGGCAGAATGGAAGAACATTGTTAAGCAGGCCAAGACTCACAAAGGGTTGTAGCGCCATTAGAAGAAGAAGAAGACTTACTGTAAGGCACCTGAATGCCAACATCCATAATCTAGATATACTTTGGAGTAAGTTTTATGGACCTACTATATTTAAAGCTACCATGGGGTTAAAACCATTTAAAAATTTGCTCGTTTTGACGATAAGGCCACGAGGTCTAAACGAAGAAGGAACGACAAATTAGCAGTAACATGCAATTTGGGGAATCAAGTCAACCAAAACTTTTAGAACTACTATTTATCGGGAAAAAACATAACGGAAGATGAGCAACTAGATCCATATCGAGGTCGGTGTCCTTTTAAGCAGTATATGCCTTCAAAGCCAGATAAGTATGACATAAAAATATGATGGGCCTGTGACTTGGAAACATATTACCCTTTAGGTTGAATACCATATACAGAAAAAAACCGAAATACAGCAGCCAAAGGTCTTGCATCTCAAGTGGTAAGGCAACTCGTTAAGCCTTATTATAATTCCAAGAGGAATGTGACTTGCAATAACTATTTCACTGATCTTGCTCTTTCACATGAATTACTGGCAAATTCACTTACTATTGTAAGTGAAAAAAAAAATAAGAGATTTGTTCCTCAGGAATTTCTACCAAACAAGAACCGTTTACAACAAAAACAAGAAAAACAAATGACTAATCTATGGTTTTTTATTTTTATTGTTTTTTTAACGTAATACTAACCTAATAATTCTAGTTGAGAATAAGCTAATCTTGTGGCTTAGTCACAACTAAAATAGTAAATTGATAAGACCTTTTGCGTCTTATTCATTTTGTAAAGATTGTGTTTGTCAGTACTGTATAGATGAGCTGCTCATTATCATAATCTTTTTTCAGAAAAGTTTTAAAACAGTAATGAAAGGCAACAACGCCGTAATCTTTTCCAGGGTATGCGTGAACATCAACCACTCTTTTCAAATAAAATAACCTGGTAGATTTACAAAAGTTTTTATTTATTTATTAATTACTTAAGTCTTTATTTGGCTCCAAATGTTTATTACTTGTGAATGAATATTTTTTCTACATAAGTTTTCTTGCATTTCATTATTTTGTGCAAATTCTCCAGGTAGATCACACCCTCGAGGTAGACTGCATACTATAGTAGCACCTTTTTTTTAATATAGACATTTTAAATTTAACTTTATTAAAAAATTAAAAACGAATTATTTCTAATATATGGATAAATATGAATAGTATATTTAAGAACAGTGGTAGGCCCAACGGACTCGAGTTGCCCGGTTACGTAAGTAAAATGTGTTGTCCGGATAAGGGTTAAGAGAGGCAAAATGCTCTCACTCCCAGTTTCTCACATTTAATTTTTCTGTGCGTTCTATGTGATTAAACATAAGACTCAGCACAAGTTTAACATTTTATATATTAGTTATTGTTCTGAGATCTCTGTTGTTCTAATATTACTGTTACCAAATGGTTGCATTGCTCCCATAGTAATCTCTTTTCAAGTTAATTTTATCTATTCTCATATGTCCTGATGAAGGGTGTTAGATCTACAAACTTACGGTTTTTTTCATCTTTTAATAATTTTTTTGATAGATTTGCGATTTTGTCATTGCATCAAATATCACCAAGTGTTTGAAAAACATTTTAAACTTGAATATGAGCGAAATAAAAAGTCAAGTAAGGGCAAAAAATAGATTTACATATCGATTGATAATTTCATTTTTATGCAGTACATAATTTGTACCTTGACCTACAATATATTTTTAGCACGCGATGTTTAACAAAATATATTTATTTTGTTGTCACAGATATCATCCATCACGGTAAATAAAACTGTTTTATATAAATTATTAATTTTTTATAACTTGTCTTAGGTTGTCCTTTGTTTAAATTGAATATCCTTAACTGAAATATACTAATACGATTTTAATTAACCATAATATTTATAAGGATTTTGGTTTACTACTAAAATATAAAAATAGTACGAAGCAGAAGAATATGATAGGAATATATATGAAGGGCTTAATGTAAAACAATGACAAGCCATACATGAGTTCAAAAAGGGTTAATGCTATGCTCGGTTAAAGTAATAACACGGTAAAGTATAACAAGACACTAAGAATTTATTTCAGTCCTTCGCTAATAGATGGCGCGATAAATCTATGGTAACACTATTGCATAGTATCTAATTTGTCTTAGTTTCTACTCGACATAATGTCAAGCCACATCAAAATGGCGAACATGAGCGGAAGCGATTCAGATATTTCTGTAAGTTTTGACGATTCTAGCAAGAAAAACACTGAAGTTGAGTCGACGTTTAATGACAGTGACCGTGATCCTGACTAAGTACAATCTAGAAGTGACTCAAGTGATGAAAAGACAACGGTATGTAATTTTTTTGTTAAATGTGATTTGTTACGTAATTACCATTCAAGATTAAAGTATGATTGTAGTGGCTTCTGATATGGCTAATTAAATTATTGCATTTTGTTGTAGGATAATGAACAAGGTCCATCAAGAAAAAGGACAAAACCAAACATACCCGACAAAACTCCAACAAGTCGATGGACAAAGAAATGAACACTGTTATTTAAGATCAAAAAGAAAAAATTGACGAAATTTAGAGCTACCATGTGTAAGCGACAAAACGAAAAAAAATGTGCCTGGTCGAGAATTGGGACCGCCTTGCAGTTGCACTAAGAAGTGTAGGGAAAAGCTTCAGGGCCACGAGAGTAATATTTTAAAAGAGTTTTGGAACCTTGGTTCATGGGAGTTACAAAATAGCTACTTATTCGGATGTATATAGATTGTTAAGAAGAAAAGGTTCCACCGAAAGAAGCAAAATCATCAAGAATCGAATCAAGAAAGAGCAATTCAATCCACTATTAATGTTAATGGTGAAAATACACCTGTCTGTAAAACAGAATTTTTAAATATCCATGGACTTTAAGCTTTTAAGTCAGAGTAAATAACATTGTTCGCAAGAAGATAGAAGGTAACCTAGTGCTAGAAAGAGACAACAGAGGAAAGCATACAAACCGTGTGAACAAAATATCTGATTCGGAAATACTAAGTGTTAAAAACCACATACATTTGATTCCAAAGTATCAAAGTCACTACAGTCGACAAGAGAACATAAATAAAGTCTACCTGGACCATAACATGAGTATAGCCAGTCTCTATTCGGATCGATATGTGCCTTGGTGTAAAGAAGCGGAAATTGAACCAGTTAAGGAGCATACTTACCGTAAAATATTCTGTACCGAGTATAATAATGGATTCATGTTTCCAAAATGAGACGCTTGCAAGACATGCGATGAAATTAATATCCAAATAGAGTCAGCAAAATCAGAAAATAAACATTATAGCGAATTAACAACAAGACTTAACTTGTAAAAGTCTAAGGCTCAGGCAATGCAACAATTATTTTATTGCAGGAAAATATGGATGTATAATCTAGGAATCCATGTTTGTACGGAAGACTCTGGTCATATATTTGTCTGGACGGAAAATGTTGCAAAAAGAGGAAGTGATCAAATTGCATCAATACTCAGAAAATTTCTGAGCTCAAAGATAGGTGAAGTAGAACATCTCGCGGATACACTCACCTTCCCTCTGGCAGGGATTTTGCTCTTATAGAAAAACGACATAGAAATTATGCTCCGCTTGTGTACTCTCCTGACGAGTGGCATAAAATTATAAAAGAATCTAATAAAAAGAAACCCTTCTAACTTAACTGTTATGAAGCAGGAAGATTTCCTCAATGTATAACGACTCTTGAGGAACATTAAAAAGAGTACTCGCACTGATGACCAGCAATCTTTGGATTTTTCAACTTTTTATTCAAGAGTGATAACAGAAAAGTATTTTACGTTAAGCATTCTGTGAATGGTACCTACAACCCCGTTACTGTTGTCAAGAAGGGACGTCCAAATGTGCTTTCTGCATCTGATTTACAACAGAAGTATACTGAACCCATTCGGATTGCAAAAAGAAATTCGCAACTGTGAGATCATTATCACCCTACATACTGTCAGTGTATCATTCCTTCTACAATAGTTTACGAGAGGATGTCAGCCCTGATGTTGCTGTTGAGGTCAACGAGCTGGTTGATTAAATAAGATTTTTGGTATTTATTATTAATATTAAAATGTAAAAAGCCATATTTTTTTTAAATAAAGACTGTTTTTTTCTCAAGTTTGGAGTAATTTTATTAATATTATTGTAACTATAGTTCCATAGGGCATGATGCTTCGACATATCTAACTAAAACAACAATAGTTGTTACTGGCTGGTATAATAATATTTTTAACATTTAAAGTCAAATATCTCACTTTTACCTTTTTGAGGCTTGTCATTGTTTTACATTAATATATATATATATATATATATATATATATATATATATATATATATATATATATATATATATATATATATATATATTATATATATATATATATATATATATATATATATATAAATTATACATGCAAGCATCTATGTTAGAATTAAGATATAAAGAAGGATATTTTTGTACTAAAATGAAAAGTGCGCCCTAGTGTTTAAAGTGATTTCAAGAAGTGTTAATCCTCAATAGATTTAAAAGGTATAAGACAAACATAGGTATAAGAGTTTTACGAAACAATGATCACTGAAAATTAAAATATAGTTTCCGGTTTTTCCTAATATTAAAATTGAATTGTAAGCAAAAGTAGCTAGAGATAAGTAGTAAAGATTGGGATTTTAAGCAGTAGTTTACATAATTTGTTAAGGAATAATAAAGAAAAATTAGTTTTTAAGACCGATAACAATCGAGTTTGACTTCGGCGTATTCCAAATGATTGTATGACGTAAATTTTGTTGTCAAGCCAGAAGTGGGTAATATATTGTGTGTATAATAAAACGAAAGGAGGAGACAAAGAAAGTGAATTGGGTGAAAGAAAGAGTGAGAAAGATATGGTTTTTATTGAAGTGTGTTGATTGGTCAAGGAAGAGCTTTGAGGAAATAGTATGAAAAAAACGCGAGGTTTGGTTTAAAAAAAAAAGAATTTTAAAAAGTGCACCAAGCAGTGCAAAGAAGATATTTACAAACAAATTGCATTTTTTGTTATTAATACAACAATTATCTGGGGCGAGGTTGACCATATTTTTTTATTAGGACACCAGATTTGTAGAGTTGTAAGCAGCATTTGATTGCAAATATTTTAATAAGAGATCATTTCTTTGGGCAAAGATTGACCCAGGATGAGAGTACCTTGATCAAGGAGAAGTAAAGTTTTTAAAGAAGACGAGGCCTTGTCAATTTGCAGATTAAATTTTGATTTAAAATTTTCAAAAGCCAGTGATAAGGAAATAGAGGTGTTTTGAAAAGTTATCAGTTGTGTAAATAGAAATAGTTTCTTCTTATTAGATTCCTAGAATTGAAGAACACGTTAGTAACATATGATCTGGATATTTTTAAATTTTTAGAATTCAGACGTCGTAATTTTGATTTGTTGATAAAATTCTTTTTGACCACACTGTGTGACATAGTGATTTAAAATTTTGTTGTTTCTTAATATATTGTCACGATTTTGTCATTAGAAGAAAACTGCAAATTTTTCAGAACGATTAGATGCTAACAAAGGCTGAATATTTCACAAGTTACAACTATAACAGTAAAAATTTCATTCTTTTTACCATATTTGAAGTTGGAGATGAGTTTGGACTTTTACCTTTTAATTTATCTACTTAATTAGATGTTCGGAAATGTTTTTAAAAGTGGGACTATTTGGTCTGTCAAATTCTATATATAAGGTATTTTTTTGTATATAATTAGTTAAGGGCACATAAATAACAAAAACGATAAAAATTCGAAAGTTACAATATTTCGCTTATGTAATAAGACATCCAGAGAGGTTTAACCGTCTTCACCTCATAATACAGCGTAAGATTGCCGGAAGAAGAGGCCCAGGCCAAAGAAGAACATCATGGCTCTAAAATCTCCGAGAATGGTTTCAAGAGACCACCGCTAATTTATTTAGAGCCGCCGTAAACAAAGTTATTATTGCCAATATGATCGCTAAAGTTCGATAATCGGACAGGGTACTGAAAGAAGAAGAACTAGTTGTGGATTATTTATCAAAGGTCTATCATAAAAGTTGGGGTTTTATATGTGTTTTGAGTTATGATAATAAACACAATAATGAGTTTTTTATATGTGTTTTGGGTAGCAATAATATAGATATTAATATAGCCATTAATTAATAACCATAGGCATCATAGATGTCAATCTCAAGGCATTTTTTCATTTTTTTTTAAACAATGGCTCAATAATAATATCTATACATCGCCGGCTTAATCATAAAATTTGGTAAAAAATATTTGCGTAGGTCCGAGAAACAAAATTTTTCACGAGACCAAAAAGCTTTTTAAACATTAGCCGAGATAGATTCTATAAAAATTTTACCATTGCACTTACCAATCCAACTGTAGATATTCAGTAATAAAAATATTCAGTAAATTCGTACATTTTAGCTTATTGCTTCGAAAAGATCATCCACTTGGAGCGACTTCAAGAATATGATTTATTGGGTGATAAATATTTTACGATTAGAATCTTATGCAATTCGTACGGAGATCAATATTTCAAGTCAATTTCTGTGACATCTTTACACATACTATTTCAATCTGAAAATTCGGGAAACATTCGACTTTAAAAAAAAGATATTTTCCCTTTGGCAGCTTAATCGGAAAGTGGATACGCTATTTGATTGATCATTTCAATCTTTTCGAGTGGGCTGTTATGGATGTTTGTATAAGTTCGAGTCTTGTTAGTTTTGGTCCAACTGTTTCATTTCATCTCAAACAAATCATATAAGAAAACCGCACTGGAGAAAGTGAGGACATAAAAAATATATGTAGAGGTAAATAAAGTATGTTCATGATATGTTCAAAAATTTTGTTAGATTACATGGCAATCGATCATTTTAAAACTTTTATATCGGTTTTACCGACAAAATAGATTTTCTCATAAACTAAAAATAAACCTATATAAAGTTAAATAAATAAGGTAGATAGTTAATTAGTACAATATATAACAAAGTAAAAGAACAAATATCAATACAGGTAATAGCGGGAAAACAATGGATGCAACATTATAACAACTTACTATCAGAAGAAAGAATATATTACATGGCGAAAAAGCGAGCGTGACCGAAAACACCTGAAGAAAGCCGAAATCCCATTAATCTTTTCGGGATAAATATGTCCCAATTTATCTCAATAACAGTTTAAAAAATATTTACTGGCTCAAATGCGTCCCGATTGAAACGTAGTTTTGCTTTAGTGATATTCCACGATACACAAATACCGGCATGCTATTGCGCACGCTAGCTCTATCTCTCTCACACTGCGTGACGTCTTGTGCAAAGCAAAGCTTATATTAGAATAGAACAGTTATGCTTGCCCTGTAAATGTAGTCACAGATGACAAGTCATACTGTTTGTCTGGTAGGGTAACTACGCCACCTAGGAAAGAAATCTAAACTACCAACATCTGAAATCTCAATAATATTTTGTTAAATAAAAAATTAAAATTAAATAAAATTAATTAAAACCAAATAAAATTAAACAAAATTAAATTTATTGATAATCAAAATACAGTTATTAAACATAAATACAAGATAATACTAAGTGCAATCCTCTAGTACTGGAGCGTCCTCGCTATTGCTATTAGCGACATACGCTTGGAACAGCGCGATCTTTCCGCTGCTTAATTACGCGCGATTGGAATGGGCCATTCATAAACCACTCCTTTTTTCCGTCTCAAAATATGCCACAACATTATCTGATGTGAGCCCTTGTTGTATTTGACAGTAAGCCAAACGTTGTACAAATTCTTGTAGAACCTTATTTATGCTTTCGTGACAAAATATTGTTTATTTCTTTACGAATTCTTGTATCTAAGTCTCCAATATTTGCAGGTTTCGTTTTATACAACATTTTTTAAATGGGACCACATAAAATAATCCAAAGGATTGAGGTCTGGCGACCTCGCTGGCCATTTAATATGTCCACGTCTTCCAATCCACCTGTTCGGAAAAATTTCGTTTAGGCACCTTCGAACATCTAAAGCATAATGCGGAGGCGCACCATTCTGTTGAAACCATAAACTTGTATCAAAACCTATAAGATTAATTGTACTGGGGAATAAATTAACTAAAGTAGGTACGAGATACCCACTTAAAACTGAAGTTATGCTGGCCCGTTTAAATTACCTTCGAAATAGTAGGGTTCAATGATTTTATTTCTAACAATGCCAGCCAATACGTTTACCTTTTGCGGGTATTGCGTATGATGTTCCCGCATCCAGTTAAAGTTTGCTTTTGCCCAGTATCTACAATTCTGACGGTTGACCTCGCCATTTAATTTGAATGTAGCCTCTTCAGAAAAAATAATATTTTGAACCAAGAGAGGGATTCGGTGGCTGTTATCCATCATTATTTTGCAAAATTGTATTCTTTTATGTGGATCATCCTCGTTTAATTCCTGTACAACTGCGCATTTTATTCACTTTACTTAGTTTTACGTACTATGTGTACCCTTGTTTTGCAAACATCAAGATTACTAATAACCTTACGAACACAAGTGTGCGAATCTTCTTCAAAAGCAAGTAGTAGAACATCTAATGTTGTAACATAATTTACAGAGAGACTACCTGATTTGCGTGCATTTTCAACCGTGCCAGTTTTTTGAAATTTCTTTTCAATCTTACTTACTGTTGACTGGTGGGTAATTCTGGATATTTATCATTCAATAAATTACATACTTCCATCTGAGTTCGCGATTTGTCTCCATACCCAATCATCATGAGTAGACTTCGGCAAATATGCATATTGCATATTTTGCATATTGTGCATATTTTATGCAAATATTTCATATTTTGGCATATTTGTATAAAAGTTTGCATAAAGTGCATAAAAGTTCAGATTTTTATACTGTATTTGAAAATTTTTAAACATACCAATTTATTTCAATTCTTGTATAAAATTTTGTAGTCATTTTAATCAAGAAATGATCTAAGTACGTAATCTCTACAGGTACAAAACATTTACAATTTCAAAGAAGATCAATTTAAGTAGCCCTAAACATTCTTAGAAAGTCTCGGTCACTAAGGCATTCAGTTATTGGATAATCGCTAAGGGTTCGCTCATTTGCATTTTATGATCTAATCCCCAAATCTATCTACAATTTATTGTATCTTAACAGCAGGTAAACGGCTAATAGTTTTGTTCCTAATTTAGGGATTTTCCAAAATCTCCCAGTTTATTGAATTAGGTACCTAAACATTTCTAATTTGATGCTCAGATTTGTAAATCATTTTTGTTTTGATATTCAAAGCGTAAACACTCGTTGTGCGTAACAAAAAGGAAGATTGTGATTTTATAATGCCTAAAACAACCAGTGCTTCAACTTGGATTAAACCTTATAAAGAGCTGTCTATGGATATGAGAAAAATCTACTGTTCAATCTGTGGCAAAATTGTAAGTATCTAATATTTTCTATTAAATATCTAATATTTCATACATACAGGGTGTTTCCAAATGACACTTACAACTTTTGACTGTAGATACTTCTCGAAAAATTGAACAAAACGATATAGTTAATGAGGGGTCAAACTTATTTACTTTTCGAGATACAGGGTGTTAAAATTAAAAAAAATTAAATTCTTTTAGTTAATAACAACAATAACTTTAAAACCAATAAACGTATTTACTTGAAATTTAGTACTCGTAGGTTGTTTTTAAATGAAAAATAGCTTCCTTTAGTGAGAAAAAATTGTCCATGGTACAATACAATGGTGTGTATTTAGAAAAAATTTTCACCTTTACTTTTTTTTATGAAGTCAGCTATTCTAAAACACAATTATTTTTATTGTAATTGAATTAACAAAAAAAAACTTTTGTTGAATTTTAAAATAAGTTATATGATGTACTAATGGTTAGTAACAAAAACTAATTTGTGGATTAATACTGCATTCAAAACACTTAGCGAGTGTTTTTTTTCCAAACCAGTTATTTGATTAACCAAAAACACCTTGTATATTTTTATATTTTAAAGGTTGGGTTAAAATAAAGGTTTTTATTTTTATTTATAGATAGCATGTGAGAAGAAATTTCAGATAGACCAACATGTGAGAACTGCTTCACACATTGCAAAAAAAGGAAAACTAGGAGAAAAACATCAAACTTCAATGGCTAAATGTTTCCAATCTACTTCAAAAAAATTAGATGAGCAAGAAACTTTTAATGAAGACTTGTGTCGCGCATTAGTGTCTGCAAACATACCGCTTTCAAAATTAGCAAATGTAAATTTTAGTTCGTTTCTAAAAAAATATTGCAAACTTAATGTTCCAAGTGGTGTTAATTAATATTAAGGAAGAAATTGCAGATAATTATTTTTACATATCTGTAGACGAAACCACTGATTCCTCAGGAAAGTATATTGCTCATTTATTGATTGGTGTTCTTAAAGAAGATACCTTACCAAAATCTCATCTTATTTCATGCCAGCAACTTGAGAAAACAAATGCTTTAACAATTTCGCGTTTTATACAAGAAACATTAGCAACTTTTTTTCTTCCGACAACTATTCCTTCTAATAAATTACTGCTTATTTTATCGGATGCTGCTCCTTATATGGTGAAAGCAGGACAAAATTTAAAAATATTTTTCCTAGATTTAATACATGTTACTTGTGTAGCGCATGGATTAAACAGAGTTGCAGAGGAAATACGAAAAAAGTTTCCTCTTGTAAATATCATGATATCCAGTGTCAAAAAAGTATTTCTTAAATCTCCTATAAGAATTCAACTTTATAAAGAAATGCTACCTAACATTCCTCTTCCAACACAACCTATTTTAACGCGATGGGGAACATGGTTAGAAGCAGCTAATTTTTATGCAGATCATTTTGTTAAAATAAAGAACATTATTGATACGTTAACAGATGAAAGTTCCCAATCTCTTTTGGATTCTAAACAAACTTTTCAGAGTAACTTGCTTCAACAAGAACTTTCATTTATAAAATCAAATTTTAGTTTTGTTCAAAAAACAATTACTCAGTTAGAATCACCAAAACTGTCATTGTTCGAAAGTACAGCATTAATAAAAGAATTTGCGTCATGTTGTCGGAACGTTAGAGGTAATATTGGAAAAGATATTTTAAAAAAATTTGAAGCTACTATGGAAAAAAATAAAGGTTACCATATTCTTTCTGAAGTAGTCAGTGTTCTAGCTGGAAATATTTCGGAAACAATTAATTTAGAACCAAATGTTTTGGTTAGTTTGAAAAATGCTCCCGTTACATCAGTTGATGTTGAACGAAGTTTTTCCATATATAAATATATGTACTCAGACAGAAGCCACAAGTATTTGTTAGAAAATTTTGAACACCACTTGGTCATTTATTGTTACCATAGTTCTAAATAAGTTTATTCATACTTAAAAATGATGTAGTTACTTAAAACAAATGTAAATCTTAATGAATAGTAGGAAATATTTAGTTATGTACACTTTTTTTTTTAAATAAAATTGTTACTATTTTACGATTTTTTTATTTATTTGTATGAATATTTTGTAAAATATTTGCATATTTTCGGGTGAACACGTGCATATTTATGCGCATATTTTCTACATTTTTATTTGCATATTTGCCGAAGTCTAATCATGAGTATTTAAATTCTTTGCTTTACACTCAAATTGATTTCTACTTAAAATTAATTCTAAGCAATAATACAGAACATTCACGAATTAATACAATTATTGTACTACTTAATTGTTATCGAACGTTACTAAAAATAATTACAGTTTACCAAAAACTAGAAATAAGCTACTTTTTTGCAATTGATAATAAATAATTTATTTTCTAAGAGCATATATTTCAAATTATATCCATTAGACCCGAGTATTATACTTTTTTGAAATAAGCTCATTTTGAAATGAAAAGAGCCGATGACGTCATCACTGTAATGTATATCACCTTGAATAATGAATTTTTATTGCAAAATGTAGAACATTAAATTTAAAAATCGACGTTTTTAGATTTTTTCAAAAAGGCTTTTCATTTAGGAAATATCGAATTTATTCCATACTTTACGGACACACTGTATATATATATATATATATATATATATATATATATATATATATATATATATATACGTACACATATGCAATTTATAGATCCAATATTTTTTATGTTTTTTTTTAGTAAGCGGGTATAGTTTATAATTAAAGCTGGTTTTATTTGTATGGTACACATTTTTAGAATTACGTTTTGTAATCAACATTTAATATTCCAATAAATCACACAATAAATTAATCACAATACCTACCGTTTCGATTCAAATATTTGTCGTATGAGTGTATAGCGTGTACATTTCTGTCTGTTTAAGGATATTCGCATAAACTTCCATCGACTAGCCTACAGCAGAATTCCAAATATAAGAACCCATTTTTCTCGATAATATAAAATCTTTTTATCTTTTCGTACCACAAAGTTTGAGTAATAATTTTTCGTATGAATGTCAAGAAATCTTTTTCGAGGGAATCAAAGTCAAATGTATGGGGAACATATATCAAAAAGAGTAAATCCCTCTTATCAACATTTTTATTTCTCGTATACGTAGGTAGGTTTGTTTAGCCAGCGGTATTATGTTTACGATTCCAATTTCCAGGGAAATTGTTTCTCAAGTTAAAAATCAACGTTTGTTTGCTAATATTATTCAACAAATAAAGGTTCATAAAACAGTTTACCACTTTTCTTAGTTTTCTTTATCCAATAACTGCCGAAAGACTTCAAAGTATAAATAGACAAGTATTGTAATGCTAAATCTTTTTTAATTTTTAAATTGTTAATAAAAAATATGATAACAGGATAATCATGAATACACATTTCTAAAACAAAAATATACATAAGATCACAAGTGAAGTCCTATCAAGAAGCCAATAATCAATTATAGACTATAATGTAGCGCAAAAAATAGATAGGAGCTGGGTAAAAGCTGTAAGAGTTAGAAGAACCTATGAAATATGCAGTGATCACTATCTACTGGAAAGTAAATTTAACAACAAAGGATTAGAAATACAAAGCACACAAGACAAGAATAACATATATACAACTAAAATCAGATATAAAACTAGTATGTCGGACTACAAGAAATAATAGGCCAGAGAAACAAACACTATGGTGAAATAAGGTGGTAAAAAGTTAAATACAAGAGAAAAAGAAATTGTGGAAAAAATTCATACAAGACATGAAGAAAAAAAAAGTTAAAGAAAGAGTAAAAGATGAGAAAAGCTGGGAAAAGTTTGGAGAGAAAATTGAACAAAATCAAAAGATGAAAAAAGGAAAGTATTTTTGAAGTGTGTAAACAATTTTAATTTCGAGCTAAGCGGTTTCAGCTTACAAAGCCGTCTTCATAGCTACGGTCAACTATTTAAATATCACTACTAGGAGAGATCATTTGGTAATAAAATTACATAAACAGCTGATTCTATTTTTTCTTTTTCATTAAAAAAGCACAAAAAAGAGTGTACACTTGACTCCACAAAAAACACATTAATAAAATGTAACAATAAATCACTGAAAACTTTGTTTTCAAAACTTCCACAAAATTTATTATAAAATCTTATCACTAGAGCTGTTTCGGCATAGTGCCTTTCTTAAGTTATCTATTTTTGGCATGCGTTTACACTTTATAGTCTTTAATGAAATAAGTTGAGGAGGGGAAAACAGTTTGTCTTAAGTTGGTCATTTAGAATTATATCTGTGTTTTTTAATTTGTTAATTTCCATAGATTCTAAGAAAGATAGCTTAATGCCTTTATTTTGCCTGTTTTTCTATTATTGAAAGCCCTTTATGTTCTGCTATTCGTTTATTAAAATTTCTACCAGTTGGACCGATGTAAATTTTTGGGCAGTCGTCACATTTAAGTTTATATACACCACTGACTAAGTGCTTTTTATTTTGGCTCTTGTTTTTTTAATATATTTGCCTAGGTTGCTTTTTGTTGTGAAAGCTGGTGTTATTCCTTTATTTTTTATGAGTTTGGCTATATTTGTTGATATTTTGCCTGTATATGTAATCGAGCAGAAGGAACTGGGTTTTTTCTCTGGTTGTGGAAATACTAATTTCAGGTCTTTCTTGTGTAGTTTTGATTTAAAATTTTATTAATTGTTTGTTCGTTGTATTCATTGTTTACTGCTATTTGCTTAATGATATTTAATTCTGTCTCAAAGTTGTATTTTGACATCGGAATTTCTGTTAATCTATGTAACATACTATGATAGGCTGCCAGTTTGTGATGTGTGGGATGGGATGATGAATTATGTATAGTCGTGTCAGTATGGGTAGGTTTATGAAATATGGAGAAGTCATGTTTTTTAAATCTAAAAAATTTATGGATTGATTTTGTTCTGTTTCTATTGTAAATTCATTTCAATAGAATGCAATATTAAAAACAACAAGAGCCAAAATAAAAAGCACCTACACAGTGGTGTATACAATCTTAAATGTGGCGACTGCCCAAAAACTTACATTGGTCAAACTGGTAGAAATTTTAATAAACGAATAGCAGAACATAAAAGGGCTTTCAATAATAGAAAAACAGATTCTACATACGCACTTCACCTTCTAGTCTAGATTATAATCATTCTTTTAATGACGAATTTCAAATTCTTCACATTCAAAATAAAGGCATTAAGCTATCTTTCTTAGAATCTATTATCTATTATCTTTCTTAGAAATTAACAAATTAAAAAACACAGATATTATTCTGAATGACCAACTTGAGACAAACAGTTCTCCCCTCCTCAACCTATTTCATTAAAGACTATAAAGTGTAAACGCATGCCAAAAATAGATCACTTGAGAAAGGCACTCTGCCGAAACCGCTGTGATGATAAGATTTTACAATAAATTTTGTGGAAGTTTTGAAAAATGATCTGCTGCTTGAACTCCAATAATTGGAGATCGGCATTGGTACACGATTTAACATGCAGTTAATCAAAGTCACACTTGGATAAGTACTTCCATGGAAACCCATCGATGTTGCATTTTTGATTCTAAGTATGTTATTTACCTGTTACACAAGTATAAGAATGTATTTGTATTCATTTGAATCTAATAAATATTATTTTAACCCTTAATATCTTAGTGTTACATATAAGTTACGCTATATAAAAGTTTAATATACCTTTTTCTTATTTTACTTCCTGTATGTCCTAGAGTTACATATAATATGTAACAGCTAATAATTTTTTTTGCTAATTTGTGTTTTGAAAATACGCTTAAAAACTCGACTACAGGATATTCTACCAATAATTTACCATGAACTATATGATTTTCGAAAAATATAATAATTCAGGATACCATGGATTAAACGAGGTTGGATTAAAACATATTTTTATAAATATTTTAGTCAATAATGATTTTTCTACCATTAAATACCTCAGATTAAGCGAGCGGGTAAGAGATTTTAGGAAATTCCTTTTTTGCTCGTATTTTTGCTGATATCTGAATTAATTACCGGGCTAACCAAATTTAAACACGGCAGCGGTAATTTCTCTGTTTCGCGTTTGGATTAAAATAGGTCGCTTAAAATTTATTTCCCAAGTTTAGATTACTTTGCTTCACATTAACTCACTGGATCGGCTTCGATTTCGAGTAGACTGTCCTCTAGTCCAATAACGGCAGGCAGTAAATTACTAGGAGCAGAGGATCTTTGGCTTAACTGCCGTTTTGCGAGAAGCAATGGATATGTTGGAGTTACAGATTGCGTCATATTACGTACCGTATATTGTACATACTACGCTTTTGTGTTTTGACTATATCATTGCTTATATACAACACAAGTAATTGCTTCATAAAAGTATCTATATAAAAAATATATTGATTTAATAAAATTGCAGTGTAATATAAGCTATATTTGTTTGTGAAAATCTTAAAAGCTCCAAATTTTCATCTTACTCAAGGGATGTATTATTAGAAAGAACAGAAAGAGTCATACAGTTTTGATTAATGAACTTATTCAAAGAGTAAGTGGTTCTTTAATCCAGGAAAAAAGCCCTTCAGTTTTACGAGTTAATAAAACGGTTAGAGCCTTTAACCTCCACTTCCTAAGCTGGTAAAGAATTTTCAGCTAGTAAAGGATGGCTAACTGGGTTTATAAAAAAATGCACTTTATAATATTAAGATTACGGAAGAGAGTGCTACAGCAGATGAAGCAGCAGCAAAAATATTTCTACGGGAGCTAAAATATTAAAGATGGGACTATTGTGCCGATCAAGTATTTAACGCTGATTAAACAAGACTGTATTGAAAAACATGCTTAACCGTACTTACATGGCAAAGGATAAAAAACTGCAAGAGGACATAAAGTAAGTAATGATCAAGTAACATTATTACTTTGTAGCAATGCATCAGAAGATCGGATGTTGAAACTGCTCTTAATAAATAAATCTCTTAGACCACTTGCTTTAAAAGGCAAATATTTAAAACACTTAATGGCTAACAAGAAAGCCGTGACAACAGCTATTTTTTCAGAATATTTTACAGAATGAATTTTTATGTTAATGTTTTATTAATTATTGACAATGCAGCAGATCATCAACACTTCATCACCATTATCACTATCAACACCATTAGATCAACTGATAATAATTGAATCATTTAAAAAATATTACATAAAGGTAACTCACAAACCCATCATAAGTAGACTAGAAAATGAGCCCTTAACAGTAAAAGACGTGTCTAAACAATTTTCTATTTTTGATTGTTTGACTCATGTTGCATCTGCTTCCGCTCAAATAAGACCAAGAACTTGAAATGCCTGTTGGAAAAAGTTTTGGCCAGCATGTGTAACAAGAAATGCAACCATTCAAATATCGACATTATCAGATGAAATAATTAATTTGGCACATGAATTTCGCGCAGATGGTTTTAATACCTTTAGCCACGATGATATGGATGAATTGCTTGTGGATAATGCATTAAGTGTCCATGATATAATTGATCAAACTTTAGATCTAACTTTAAATGGCGTCGTGAGTCTAGAAGATGATAATGATAAGGAAGAAAAACCAACTCTCCTCACTGCCAAATTAATTTGAAAAGGTCTTTAACTTTGCAGTAAATTAGAAAATCATTTTCTTATTAATGACCCCAATAAATTTTGAACTAGCCTTTAAATTACAACGTGAGCTGCAGAACTGCATGTCAGGATATCGTGAGCTACATAAAAAATTACTAGCATCGCCATCGCAAAGTTTAATTACTGATTACATTGCCAGAAAAGGGAGAGCTATACAGAACAAGAATGAAGTTTGTGAAAATCTATTGCCTTTACCGCAAATATCTATTGCAGATACAGTTTCTTCTGACAATAAAGATGATTTTAAGCTACTTCGCAAACGGCGCAAACTATTATCAGATAGTAATATTGATTAAAAACGGATGTGGCAGTCCAGTGGGACTGCCGGTAGAAGTTATACTTCTATACACGCGATCGTCGTTACAAATTTATATGGGAGTCAATCTGCACAATCATTATATACGTAATGCTATAGGTAAGAGAGAGCAGAAGGAGAAAAAGAATTAGGTATACAGGTATATGGTGCATCGTTTGCTGTATATAAACATTTGGACCTGTAATAATAGTATAGTAAGTAAATAAAGGAATGAATCAATATTTTAATGAAAATATATATTTTTATTTTCATATATGTATAAAAGGAGTTGAATGCAAAAAAAAAATTTTTACACATACTCTGCAGTAAAATTCATTGGTAATTTTGTTATTAATATAAAAATACAATACAATACACTGCCACATAATTTAATATTATAATACAATACAAATTAAAATGCAATATTCATAAGTATTTAAAAATGACAATATACATAACTTAAGTATATCGATACCTTTTTGCCATAACATCGTAAGTCTCGTTTAGTAAATTTTACAGTACGGCAGTTTTTTCAATAAACGTGTTTAGAAATGTCCAATTGAAGTGAAAATTGGCATCCGGACGTATTATGATGAATGTTTGAAGTAAAGTAATGATTTTTCTTCAAAATAGTTTCAGTTTTTTTGTAGTTGGACTTACGTTACTTTGGAAGCATTAAAAATAATTTTGCTACTGTAGTTTTAAACAAGTCCAACACTTACGATAATTTTGGTAAATTCAGAAATAATTTCACATTATGATTGTTATCGTAAGCTCAGCACTTACGATAAAAAGTATGTTTAGACACAGCCTCATAAAGTAACATAAATGTATATAAAAAAATACCAAAAATCATTTATTTAAGGTAATTTATTTGTGAAAAGTAAAAAGTACAATAGGCATTTAACTGAACAACAAATCGCTTTACTCATAAACTTACAAATAGTCATAATATCTAATGTTATTGCATATGATATAATAAATGTGAATTATAGCTAGTCAGCAGAAATCTAATCTTGGGGCCCTTCATCGCTTTCGTCTTCCTCATCGGATTCTGCTAGCTTATCTGGCGTAGCTGACGTTTTCATTAGCCTATATTCTTTATTCTTTTGAAACCTGAGAGGAATTATATTGTAGTCGCAGAGATCAATTAAGTCTTTTTTCTTTGCAACGGAAATAGACAATTTTTGAGACTAAAGCCGTTTTGATTTTTTTTTCCTTTTAATTCCATCGTGAAATTGATGCAGTTCTGGCCATTATTTAAATATTCAACCTCTATAATAATATCTGGGTTACCTTTCTCAAATTTTACATTTTTAATTTCACTGATTTTTATAGGTTTTCCGTTCTTACATTTGAATTTACTCGGTTTTAGTACATCATCAGATATTTTTTTCCATTCTAAGAAGTCGCTGAAATCAATTTTTATTGTTTCAAATGGTTTAAGTTTGGTAGGAGAGTTGGATATCAATGTACACCATTCTGATGGAGCCCATACTACGCGTTTTTTGATAAACCGCTCAATTGTTGCGGAACTGAGTCGACAGGCATATAAGTATGGCCTGGTAGTAAGTATCGCACACTGATTGATGTTATATTAACAGAATCCCTAAGAAAAGTCGGGATCATTAGATGCAACTTCTTGCAAATATTTGTAGATTATGGTAGATATTTCGTTACTGCCACGTCCTCCGTCACATTCTCCCCACAAATAACAAAACCCATTTTGGGTTCCACTTTCGTAAACTATAAGATTGTAATAAGCATACTTTCTGGTGTAGTACAAGAGCAAATTGTCTCCATGTGGTGTGTTTAACACCTTCTGTACGTCGAAATTAGCACATAAAAATTTTGAATCTAAGATAGTTTTTTTTTGATCAGCTAGAAATGAGTCTTTGCATTTTTCTTTGTTTTCCAAATGTTTTTTATACAATTGCTTTGTTTCTTCTGTTTCCTCAAAATCTTTGTCTTTTTTCACTTCACATACTTTGCACTTATCTTTTTTCGGCAAGTGAAATCCGATATTAAATTCTGCCTTAAAAATCTTTCAGAACACTTACAGGGAAACGATATCGTTCTTAGTTATGCCATTTTCTAACTGTTTCTTCTTAAAAAGTTCGTATAAGAATGATACATTACGAAATTCAGTGGGTAAGTGTCTTCTCGATGTTTTATTTCTGCAATAATGAGGTGGAACAGCGGGTAGCAACGTGATACAATCTAAAACATTCTGCTTCTGCTCTTTCCCAGTCTTGTTATGTGGAACATGCTTACCTCTCGGATCTATTTTGGAAAATGAGGCTGACGTAGAGTTTTCTTTCGTATATCTCAAAGTCATTTGTGAAATATCCGAGGTTTTCAATAAAAATTGTTGGCACACCTCGTGTTCCACATCATTCCACCTAATTATATACTTGTACGAACATTGTCTTCTGCTTCTTCCAGCCTCTTGTTTTCGACGTTTTATTATCTTTTATGCCTAAAGCAAAAGTAAAAACCATAAGTAATTACCGAAAAAATTATTTTGTGGTACTTACGTTCTGATTCTGCGGCTATACACAGTGCACTTATAGATCGTAACGCACTTCGCTGCATCGTAAGTAGCAATTTTTGTACCACGTGACTTGCACCTTACGATGTTTTGGTGACCATGCGATGTTTTCACAACTACAAAATAGATTTGTTCACATTTTTATGTGACTTACGTTACAGCAAATTCGGTTTTTTCTCCAAGACTATGCTATTATACCTTACGATAATTTTGCTGGGAGGTGCCTGGCGGCTTAATAGATACGATTCTTCAATAAAACTGTTTTCCCTAATTTTGTCACTTACGATGTTATGGCAAAAAGGTATCGATATGTTTAATTTATCTTGATAATAATATTAATAAAAAAATAGTAATATTAATAAATATTAAATATGTTTACAAAAGGAACATTTTTATTCTCGAGAGAGAAAGAGAGAGAAAATATATCTTCTGTCTTTCTCTTACCTATATCTTGAGTATGTGATGAATTTGCCTATTCACTCAATATATACGAATACACACAAATTTCCAACGTCGAACGCGCGTATAGAAAGTATAACTTCAAAAAATGTTCGTGGAAGATAAAAATAAAAAACCAACAACTCTAATTATGTTGTAAATTTCCATTTTATTTTAAAATTTGGCACTTTTGCCTATATTACATATATTTAATAAGACTAACGTGAGGTTTTTAAATATTTCAAAAATAAAAAAGGAAATTCATATTGGGATTCGAACTCACATATACCAGCGTATAAACCAAACACGTAAGAAATTTGCCAATTAGACATGAGACTAACGTATTTCAAAATTGACAGTTCTCGGTCATACAGTGATAATAACGAACAAAACCAATTACAAACTTGCAATAAAATAATATTTAAAGAGATAAACCAAATATGTTAATTGAAATATTTATGTAAAAAGAAATCAAACTTAAAATATTTCAAATAAATTTCCTAGCTAATTAATTCAATTAAAACAAGCTATTTTACTAAATACTTAAAAGCTTACCGGTAAAACACGTAGATCCAAAAACATTGTTGTTAGGGTGATTGTTAGCGACGGAAAAGGGTCTCTTTTCAGAATGAAATATTTAAACATAAGTAGTTCCAAAAAGTAAGGATATCGATAAGAAAATCAATTGATATTGAAATATCGAGATACCAGGGGTATCGAAAAGCAGATAAAACAGTCAAACAATTAAAAAGTAAAAATTGAGCGCCAATTATTTTGATTTTTAGGATAAAAACAAAACAATAAACAAACAAGGCGGTTTTAAAATGCTTTATTGATAATAATTACCCTTGATGAATTTGCCGTTCTAGTACGTCGCATTTGATGCAAGGTTCCGGAATGTTTGGTACTGATACCGGGTAACTTCTTATTGAATTCGCGTGATCGAATATGCTAGATTTTAGCAGTCATTTTACTATAAGTTGCGTTGTGTGTCATCATTAGACTTCGGCAAATATGCAAATAAAAATGTAGAAAATATGCGCATAAATATGCACGTGTTTACCCGAAAATATGCAAATATTTTACAAAATATGCATACAAATAAATAAAAAAATCGTAAAATAGTAACAATTTTATTTAAAAAAAAAAAGTGTACATAACTAAATATTTCCTACTATTCATTAAGATTTACATTTAATTTAAGTAACTACATCATTTTTAAGTATGAATAAACTTATTTAGAATTATGGTAACAATAAATGACCAAGTGGTGTTCAAAATTTTCTAACAAAAACTTGTGGCTTCTGTCTGAGTACATATATTTATATATGGAAAAACTTCGTTCAACATCAACTGATGTAACGGGAGCATTTTTCAAACTAACCAAAACATTTGGTTCTAAATTAATTGTTTCCGAAATATTTCCAGCTAGAACACTGACTACTTCAGAAAGAATATGGTAACCTTTATTTTTTTCCATAGTAGCTTCAAATTTTTTTAAAATATCTTTTCCAATATTACCTCTAACGTTCCGACAACATGACGCAAATTCTTTTATTAATGCTGTACTTTCGAACAATGTCAGTTTTGGTGATTCTAACTGAGTAATTGTTTTTTGAACAAAACTAAAATTTGATTTTATAAATGAAAGTTCTTGTTGTAGCAAGTTACTCTAAAAAGTTTGTTTAGAATCCAAAAGAGATTGGGAACTTTCATCTGTTAACGTATCACTTATGTTCTTTATTTTAACAAAATGATCTGCATAAAAATTAGCTGCTTCTAACCATGTTCCCCATGGCGTTAAAATAGGTTGTGGTGGAAGAGGAATGTTAGGTAGCATTTCTTTATAAAGTTGAATTCTTATAGGAGATTTAAGAAATACTTTTTTGATACTGGATATCATGGTATTTACAAGAGGAAACTTTTTTCGTATTTCCTCTGCAACTCTGTTTAATCCATGCGCTACACAAGTAACATGTATTAAATCTGGGAAAAATATTTTTAAATTTTGTCCTGCTTTCACCATATAAGGAGCAGCATCCGATAAAATAAGCAGTAATTTATTAGAAGGAATAGTTGTCGGAAGAAAAAAAGTTGCTAATGTTTCTTGTATAAAACGCGAAATTGTTAAAGCATTTGTTTTCTCAAGTTGCTGGCATGAAATAAGATGAGATTTTGGTAAGGTATCTTCTTTAAGAACACCAATCAATAAATGAGCAATATACTTTCCTGAGGAATCAGTGGTTTCGTCTACAGATATGTAAAAATAATTATCTGCAATTTCTTCCTTAATATTAATTAACACCGATGAGTATAGCCCGTTCACATTATTTCTTCTTAGAGACCGATCACTTGGAACATTAAGTTTGCAATATTTTTTTAGAAACGAACTAAAATTTACATTTGCTAATTTTGAAAGCGGTATGTTTACAGACACTAATGCGCGACACAAGTCTTCATTAAAAGTTTCTTGCTCATCTAATTTTTTTGAAGTAGATGGGAAACATTTAGCCATTGAAGTTTGATGTTTCCTCCTATTTTTCCTTTTTTTGCAATGTGTGAAGCAGTTCTCACATGTTGGTTTATCTGAAATTGCTTCTCACATGCTATCTATAAATAAAAAAAAAACCTTTATTTTAACCCAACCTTTAAAATATAAAAATATACAAGGTGTTTTTGGTTAATCAAATAACTGGTTTGAAAAAAAAACACTCGCTAAGTGTTTTAAATGCAGTATTAATCCACAAATTAGTTTTTGTTACTAACCATTAGTACATCATATAACTTATTTTAAAATTCAACAAAAGTTTTTTTTTGTTAATTCAATTACAATAAAAATAATTGTGTTTTAGAATAGCTGACTTCATAAAAAAAAGTAAAGGTGAAAAATTTTTCTAAATACACACCATTGTATTGTACCATGGACAATTTTTTCTCACTAAAGGAAGCTATTTTTCATTTAAAAACAACCTACGAGTACTAAATTTCAAGTAAATACGTTTATTGGTTTTAAAGTTATTGTTGTTATTAACTAAAAGAATTTAATTTTTTTTAATTTTAACACCCTGTATCTCGAAAAGTAAATAAGTTTGACCCCTCATTAACTATATCGTTTTGTTCAATTTTTCGAGAAGTATCTACAGTCAAACGTTGTAAGTGTCATTTGGAAACACCTTGTATGTATGAAATATTAGATATTTAATAGAAAATATTAGATACTTACAATTTTGCCACAGACTGAACAGTAGATTTTTCCCATATCCATAGACAGCTCTTTATAAGGTTTAATCCAAGTTGAAGCACTGGTTGTTTTAGGCATTATAAAATCACAATCTTCCTTTTTGTTACGCACAACGAGTGTTCACGCTTTGAATATCAAAACAAAAATGATTTACAAATCTGAGCATCAAATTAGAAATGTTTAGGTACCTAATTCAATAAACTGGGAGATTTTGGAAAATCCCTAAATTAGGAACAAAACTATTAGCCGTTTACCTGCTGTTAAGATACAATAAATTGTAGATAGATTTGGGGATTAGATCATAAAATGCAAATGAGCGAACCCTTAGCGATTATCCAATAACTGAATGCCTCAGTGACCGAGACTTTCTAAGAATGTTGAGGGCTACTTAAATTGATCTTCTTTGAAATTGTAAATGTTTTGTACCTGTAGAGATTACGTACTTAGATCATTTCTTGATTAAAATGACTACAAAATTTTATACAAGAATTGAAATAAATTGGTATGTTTAAAAATTTTCAAATACAGTATAAAAATCTGAACTTTTATGCACTTTATGCAAACTTTTATACAAATATGCCAAAATATGAAATATTGGCATAAAATATGCACAATATGCAAAATATGCAATATGCATATTTGCCGAAGTCTAGTCATCATACTTGCATGCAAAATTTCATGAATATCGTCTTTTTCATTTTAAAGATATTTACTTGGTTCCATAATATCCCAACACTGTATATAATTTTCTGTCTCTGGTATCATATAACACATTTTTGGCCAGATAAATGTGTACCATTTCTTACTTAAATACGTCTATTACCTTGTAAGTTTGTTTATCATATGCACCTATAACATACTCACTTATAACTAAATTTCACAATTTCATTATTGCATTTAAGATTCGATTAAGGCTGTATTAGAAGTTATGCGGGTAAATGCATTCTCAAAAGTAAACAGTCACTGCTTCACCACAAACATCAATGGAGCATTGTTAAGTAAATTAGTCTCTTGCATTAGAACTTTGAAAGTTAGTTAATAGAGACAGTGTGCGAACAAATCAGTTTTAACTTCAAAAGAGATGGTTTATGAGTTTTAATAGATTTATGATAATAAACCTACTATGGATGTGGTGCAACAAGTTTTGCTTAAAAGTATTGGCGGATAGTTTTGTTAAAAGTCTGAAATTACAAAGCTATAGGTTTTAGATGACGCTTTTAATTTTTAAACAACCTTCTTACAGTATCACAAGTTTATTTGTTCGATGATTTGGATATCTTTCTGTAAAAACACGGTAAGTTCGTTCAACAATTCTATTACGTTGGGATATGTTCAAAAATTATATTACACTCGCAGTAAATAATAATAGGATTTAAAAATCACCATTCCTACATCAATCATCAATCCTACATTTGTCATTATTTACTACGAAACACAAACTGATCTGTCAAACTGAGAAAACTATCAAAACAATACATATAGACAATTAACGTAAAAACCTTTAAAAATTTTTTTTCTTTTCTAAAGAAGAAAAATAATAATAAATAACTAAAGAAGTTCTTTATTAATAAAAAAATAATTAAGTGTTTTATGTTTTAACTTTTTTTTTGTCTTTATAGAGGGGGGTCTGGAATCTTCAAAATACATCAAGTCCAGGACGCCACCTGACTAACTTTAGTTTAATTCGTTCTTCGTACTCCCGGCGATAGTTCCCGAGGTACTTTAAAATGCCCTCTCGTCGCCGAGTCTACGCCGAACGCCTACCTGCTAAACAAGACCCTCCTCTGTCATCACTACCTTTATTCATTCATTCTCCATTTATACACATCCACATTCTATTCATTAACAAGGAGGCTCCCTGTCTCGTTCCAGGTAGTGCGTAGAAGACACTTATCGCTCCTAGTTCGGCATCATTCCCAGATGGGTATTTCCTCCTTCCCCACACTCTGACTCACGCATTCTAACTCATACAGTGTGACCCACTTTTCTAGCGTCACCTTTCAGCATTATTCACTCTTACCTTTAGCGTTGGTCCAGCAGTCTTTCTTCCTCTTCCTTTTTGTTGATCACTGCACAAATATAGCTGTGTATGTTAGTCCAAACTAATTTATTGTTAATCATTCTCTCAATCATTTCTCTCACTGTAACAAAATTCCATCTGCTGCAATCTAACATCTTATGTAACACAGTGTCTGAGTATCCACAGTAAAGGCATTCATCTGTATCAGCCTTTCCAATCCTATAGAGGTAGGCCCTAAAACACCCGTGTCCCTATAGAGGTAGGCCCTAAAACACCCGTGTCCTGTGAGCACCTGCGTCAGGAAATAGTCCAGTTGCCTGTGGCTCACAGTCCACCCAATCTCTTATGTTCGGGATCAGCATTTTCGTCCACTGTGCCACATCTTCCGTGTTGTTCCATTCTTTTTGCCATCTTTTAACTAACCTTTCCCTTTCCTGTCTTCTCTCGACCACAGTAAGGTTTGGACCTCTTGTCTCATAAAGCTCTTTTTTTTCCACCGCCAAAACATGCAACGAAACACATCCAGTGATGGTCCATAAGGCTGCCGCAGACACAGTCCTGTAGGCGCATGCCACTCGCAGCAGACTTGTTCTGTCTACTTGTGTCATGAGACTCCTATAGGCCGTTATCTCTACCGCCTAGCTCCAGACTGGTGCCGCGTAGAGAACGATCGACTGTACAACACCGTGTAAGACCCTCCTCCTTTCGGATTTGGGTCTTCCAATGTTCGGCATCACCCTCCCCAACGCAGCCGCACTATTCGCAGTCTTCCGGACCACCTCCCGCACGTGCTCCCCCCATTTTCCATTCTGGTTCAATGTCACTCCTAGATACTTTACTTGTTTCTTGGGTGTTAGCCATGCTCCCGCACATTTTAATCCAATATTTTGCCTGTGCCTTGTCCCCTTCTGAATGATGGCTTCGGTTTTCTCTGTCGCAAGTTTTAGTCCGTGCTGCGTCATCCATTTCTTTACGACGCCGCCTGCGTTTCGAACCCGGTATTTGAGATCTGGCTCATTCCTGGCCACTAACAGTACAGCGAGGTCATCCGCGAATGCGAAGGGGGTTGTACCCTCTGACGATCCCTGGGGTACCCCGGTCGTCACGTCCACGATCGTGCCCTTTTCCACCATAATCCTTCTCTCGGACAGATACTTCGCCACCACATACATCAGGTAACCAGGACATTCTCTCTCCTCCATTGCCTTCATTACCTCGTTCCACTGCAACGTATTGAATGCATTCTTAACATCAAACAACAGCATAGCCGCCCAGCGATGTTCATCTCCACTGTTGTGCAATGCTCCGAGTACATTCATGATTGAATCAATCGTGCTTTTCCCTTTACAAAAACCAAATTGCCTCCTTGATAAACCACCTGATCTCTCAATCATGTCGTCTATGCGTACTCGCAGCATCCTTTCATACAGCTTACTGATGCATGGAAGCAGACAGATGGGGCGATAGTTTTCCCTAGCTTTGGGAAGCAGTATCAACCTCGATGTCCTCCAAGGCTCAGGACAGGTTTGTGCTTCCAGCAGTGCATTCATGTGTTCCAAAAGCCACGCAGGTTCCACCCGTCCTAGACCCTTCACCGCCTCAGGTGGTATCTGATCTAGTCCTGGGGACCTACGAGTCTTCAGTGAACCCAATGCCTCGATAAGTTTATCCATAGTAAAGGGTACAGCTCGCTCAGCTCCTTCATCCCTCCATACACCATGACATCTGCCGTCCGGAAAGAGCTCTTTTGTTACCTCAAGCTTCTTGTCCATAGGCATTTCGTAAAGAGAATACGCATGGAACTTCGTCATGACGATCTTGTATCCCTGACCCCAGATATCCTAATCCAGCTGTTCACACAACTCTTTTCTGTGCCTTCTTTTTTCTGTACGGATTTTCCTGTACAGTTCCTTCTTCCTTGCGCGGTACTCTTCCTCGATCTCCTCGATGATCTCAGGGTTGATTCCTGCTCTACCTCTTGTTCTTGTTAACATTCTTCTCATTGCTATACATACATTTCTTAGTGCCTCGATGTCCGCATTCCACCAATATGGCATCCTGATGATATCTTGGCGACCAATCTTGCTTCCCTCCATCGCTTCTTTAATGACTCTCTCCAGGCTTTTCACTGTCGATGATTGACAATGCATTATGCTCATTCTCCATTTAATTAGCTCCTCGTAAACTTTCCAGTCATTTTTCCAGTTATGGAGAACTCAATGTACTAATGTTCAGTTCCAGTGTAGTCTGGCAAAACCTTACAGCCTATTGCTTTCGCCGCTATTTCTTGTGTCGCCATGGTCACGTCGATGTACGTACCTGTACCTCTCCTAACAATTGTAGGTTCCAGACCTGTGTTCAGAACCACTAGGTCTAGAGCACCCACCCAGTCAGTTAGTATCCTGCCGCGAATATCGGTAATGGGAGATCCCCACTCCACTGCTTTTGAGTTAGAATCTCCGAGCACTACGTATTCTCCTCCTGTGTTTCCCACTTCCTGCATGATCTCGTCTATCTTCATCTCGTACTCGCCCACCGTCACGTTTGGAGAAATATAACCAGCTGCACCCCCTCCATCCGAACAATCACATATCCTTCTTTCGACATTGTAGATTCGTACAGCAGCTCTCCCGGTCGTATCTACAAACCATCCTCTTCTTTTCACCGCTGTTGGATTTGGTTCCGCCGTCACCAGCACATCGATGTTCTTTTCTACTGCGGCAGTCTCAAAAAGATCATGTGCTAATCTTGCCGTTCCCACATTAGTTTGGAGCACTCTCAGCTCTCGAGTCATATTTTCTTTGTTTGCCATTTCTAAACCTTTTATGTTTTAACTTAGATCCACTCAATCTTTTCCACTGCGTGAAATTTGTCACGAATTACTTTTTTATACTAGGTCTCTTTTTTACTCACAGAAACTAGTAATGCAAAATTAAGCCGCTTGTCCATAGAAATCACAATAAGTTAAGCAAGGATCTTCAATATGACATGTCTTTGATAACTTCTTGGCAGTAACATTAGCTCATTTGTCGTGTTTATTGATTTATTTGAATTTATTTTTTTTAAATTATTTAACTTGTAGTCTTTGGGTATGTTATTTGAATGATATATTTTCAAGCATAATTATTGTTAGAACGACTAACTGTTGCTCTCTTAATTTGATTACCTCCCGTAAGTATTAATTTTTAAGCTAATGAGAAAAGTAATATTTTCTAATCTACAAATTGTCATTATACTACATGAGTCTAGCTATAGTTCCGGCGAACCAAAACTTATTTGTAAATTTTCGAGATAACTTATTATTATTATTTTTAATATACGCCTGGAAAAATGCTAAATTCCCAAGCGCAGCAACTTGTGTTGAATTTATATGAATATTTTGAGTTAGAAAGAAGTAATGGAGGACCTTTGAAGCCTCTTACATCTGTTCAGAAGGTAAAATATCAAATACATGTTTGTTTAATGAGTTACTATTAAATAAATATTTTTTAAGAGACTTGCCGCTGTTTTAAAAATATCACGGCGGACAATATACTCGATAAAAAAGGAAAGAAAACAATCTCGCCCTTTTATAAACAAGCAAAAATAGACGTCGTCTTAAAAGTAAGTCCTATCTTGACGCAATATTTAAATAGTCCTCAGAATGGTTACTTCCGCTTAACATTTAAAAATGCGTTGTTTTACATATCGGCAAAAATAACCCATCACTGCCGTACTTTATTAATGGACATCCCTTAAACTCGGTAACCTCCCACAACGATCTCGGAGTGATAATTAATAGTGACAAATTGGTCTGATCACATAGTGTCGGTGTGTAAACGTGCAAACTCAAAACTGTTTTTAATCCGTAAATGTTTTACACGTATATCTCTAACCTCTGTTAGTAAACTTTACTCAATACACGTTAGACCTATTCTTGAGTTTAAAGAACCAGTGTGGAATCCAGATCTAAGTCGCGATAAAATTCTACTTGAAAATGTTCAGCGTAAAGCCACAAGACTGGCATATGGCCGTGTAAGACCTAACTATAAAGATATACTATCCATGGCTCATCTTACGACATTTTAAAAGATAATTTTGGGAACCTAAACACCATATTCACTTTGAATTAAGACGAAAGATTAAGAGGCCATCGATACAAATTAAAGAGGAAACAAACTACTGCAAGGTTCAGGGTGAACTTCTTGCCAAATAGAATATTTAATATCTGGAACAATTTGGATCAAGACACCATATCGGCAACTAGTGTTAACATCTTTAAAAATAAACTTGATTTATTTATTTTATTAGCGCTTTATTTTATTTATATATATTTTCGGATAGCATTATCTATTTATTTATTGTTTTACAATTCAATTTTTGTAGGATATACTTAATTGTTTAACTTTACTTAACTTTATAATTGGTATTAGTTTTATAAGGATATTTTTTATTTTTTTTTGCTTTTTTATTGCTTGTTTATACCATAATATATAAAACTTTATATTTTTTTGCGCAAAATACGTTTTTTTAAACCGTTTCTTTTGTTTAAAAAATGCCTATATATAGAGAAATTTTATAAATTTAGTTATATTCCCTCTAGGCTTCGCCAACGCCAAAATAACTCTGCGTTATATAGAATGCAGACGTGCCATCCATGAAAAGTGGGACAGGATATAAAGCAGAACCATTAACCACGTTCAGTCAACAAGGGCCTCAAACGTTTTAGCGGTTTTAGCAAAAGTAACCATATATATCGCCGTGATGTTATACCTTTATGGTTTTTCCTAGCTATTTTCCATGACTGACATTGATTCACATTTCCGCTCTATTTCATACAGCAGCGAGGGAGACAGGAGCTGCTTATTGAAGGTTATAAGGTTTATTCGATATCCAGGAACTATAAGGTTGAATTTCCCTTTTTATAAAATGAAAGATTGTGATATAACATTTCAACATTATTTTCAATAACATATTTTAATTAAATTTAAATAATTGTATGGTGGAATATTCATTTAACTTAGAATTTAACTTCTTGTTAGAAGATAACAAAAAATAATTTTTTATTATGTATTCAAATCTACGCCGTTTGATATAGTGTGTATATAATTATCATAATTATTATCATCATCCTGATCATCAGTTGGTGCTACACCAGTTCGTGAAACTTGACCTGCCTCAAAACATTCTTCCATCCTTCCCTCTTCTCGAGTGTCTGTCTTCTTCATCATCTTACCCCAATGTCGCTTAAATCTTTCTGCACATCTTCCAGATATCTAAGTATAGGTCATCCATTATTCTTTTTCCGACCTGCCTATTTAGCATACATTCTTGTTCCGGCCGGCCTATTTAATAAAGTTATTTAAGCTGGATCTCTTTCTATGTTCTGTAGAATTCTGTTCTTCCTCGGAATCCTTATTGTTCGCCATATTATCTCCATTATCTTGGATGTTATATTTTTTCTCTTTGTTTGTCGCCGCATTTGACAACTATATAATACATTCTCCTTTTTTAGTTATATTATTTTATCCCACATATTTCGTTTGTTCCATAGACCACTAAGCAGTTAAAAGATGGTAAAACTTTGTTTCTTATATACTTAAAGATAAAAGAGTAAAACACTATAAAACTATTGCCATCCATCCTAGGTAACCTATGCCAACTAATCAGACTTCCTGCCGTTTGTAGTCTATAAACTGGAGAACTATATGGTATTGTCGAGGCTTTTTGTATGTTGGAACCTACTGAGCACAATGCATGATTTGTACAGAATCCCTATCGTCAATACAAGTAATTAATAAAACATTCTTAAATCATGTTCTAGTAAATTTAATACCTAACATACTTAATAAACTTATCGACTATGAAGTGATTGTCACTATTGTTTGGGTACCTTCAAATGTAGGACTTTGTAACGATGCTCTGATCGTTTAACAGTTCGAACGTGGGAGTGTCAATATTTGCGCATCCACTTCTACAACGTGACGGCCAAGTGGGATTCAGAACGGCTATTTAAGGCGTGTGAATAGCGGAATTAGATAGTCTTGTAGCTAGCGCTCTAGGCTCCCTGACTCGCCGGTGTAGTGAACCTGCGAGCCATTCCGAACAGAGAGATTTCCGTATTGAGGATCATACTCTGTCCCTAACCAAGCGGAACCCATCGGTATTGCGTATTGAGCATTACCGTGGATCTGCACAGAACCAACCGTGACAGAGAGATTTCCGTATTGAGGATCATACTCTGTCCTTAGCCAAGCGGAACCCGTCGGTATTGTGTATTGAACATTGCCATGGGTCTGCACAGCTAAATATTTTGTTTGCGAGCGTATTCGGAGCTTTCGCTGAATTGAAGCGAAGGCGAGTATAAATCTGCGCGCGATCGATTTCCCCCATTTCGTTTCTTAGTACTAATTAATTTCTTTTCTTTTATAGACGTTCGCCGAGGACTTCGTTCATCGCAGGATCCAGACGGGGACGTAGATATACTAAATTTATTTATTGTAGATATACTAAATTAATAGATTTATTTTTATTTCAAACCTGTGTTTTACTGAGTCTGTCGCCCCGAAAGAGCTACCCATCACAAACTGGCGCCCGAGCAAAATTAATAACATGCCGACAGATAAAGACACAGACTCGGTAACAGTGGATAAACCGACTTTGCAAAGAGGAGTTGCAGAGCGAGGCCGAAAAATAAGGCTTAGATCCCAAGGGAACCGCCGACGAATTGAGAGCACGACTCAGAACCTATTTTAAAAATCGCGAGGAAGCGACAGGAACAATCCCAAAAGAAAAAACGTCCAAGGGAACAGAATCCGACACACTGACCCAGGAAATTTCGGGCATCCGAAGACAATTACAGGAATTAACAATAACGAAACAAATGGGGCAACCAGAATTGCTAAATCAAGTACGAAAGTGGAACACACACTTCGACAAGAAATATTCGGATGCAATAGAATTCTTAGAGAGGATAGACGAATTAAGCTTGGCCTACGAGATCGATAAACAATATCTTCTAAGAGCATTACCAGAATTATTAGGAGACCACGCTTTGTTATGGTACAGAAACAATAACAAAAATTGGAAGTCATGGACAGATTTCAGCGAAGATTTTAAAAAAGCTTTCTATCCCAGGGGATATTTGCTACAACTAGAAGAGGAAATCTGAAACAGAAAACAGAGACAGAACGAACCAGTAGATAGATATATCAGGGAGATTCAAAAATTAATCAGACGAGAAGGATATTTTTCCAAAAACCAAGAACTTGAAAGGATATACAAAAATTTGTTACCAGAATATAAGCTTTATGCTCGCCGCCGGGATTTCGGAAACTTAGCCGAATTACAGGATTTAGCCCAATAATACGAAGCTCTAGAAGACGAAAAGACCCGAGCAAATCAGATTTGCCGTGGAAACTGGAGACGCACGGACCAAGCAGAGTACGATGCGAAAACGGCATGCTTTAGATGCAAGATACCAGGTCACAGCCGTAAAAACTGCAAAAACCCATGGAAAAAGTTTTGTTCGCGTTGCGGCAGAGAAGGAGTTTACAGCAGCGACTGCTGTTTCAGGCGTCAGGGAAACGAATTACAGACTGGAGAAACAAGGAGTCGTCTCAACAGGAAAAAAAGGTGCAGATTTAATCTCAAAAGAAGCTTTTACTTTTAATATATCTATATTATCAAATATCCGGCTGCATAATGATACGAGTATTTAAAAAACGTAAATATGACAAATAGCAAGCTCATTGGAACGCAAGGCACTTACATGAAATACAGCTAGTTATGCCTTTCTTAGAACTACATACCATCTATGTCCAGAAAACACAAAATTATTCTAAGAAGATTAAGAATCGGATACACTCGGCTTACACATGCCTTTCTCATATAATCTACCGATCCACCTGCATACAGACATTGCACTAACCCCTTAACGACAAGCATTTCAATAAAGAAATCTTTCTACAAAAAGAAAACAAGGAAAACCGCTTGTTAGGGAGATAATATACAAGAAACCTTGAATGAAACTAAGATATATGCAAATCTGTTTAAATATTTAAGAGGTCTTCAAGTGTTTTATAAACTCTGAAGTATAATAATGTAGAACAGTCAAATTTGTAAATATAAAATACCTATTGACACCATCGTGTCAATGACCTCGTCGCCGAAATCCGTTATTTCGAATAAAAATCAAAAATAAAAAAATCAAATCAAATTATTTGCACTATTAAGAAATATTTTAATATCACATCAATTTTTAATGAAATATAGACAGGAAAAATACCAGTAGAGTGGCTTAAATCGGAGTTCGTACCATTACCTAAAAAACCAGGGGCAGAAGACTATAGATCATAAACCTAATGAGCCATCTGCTGAAGCTATTTTTAAAAGTAATTCAGAAAAGAATTTCAGTCAGTTTGGATTTGTGAACGAAGTTGGTAGAAAGGAAGCTTTATTAAGCATGCAGGAATTGTTTCAGAAATGTAGAGATGTGAGCTGTGATGTTTTTGCATGCCTGATTGACTACAAGAAGACTTTCGATAGAGTCAGGCATAAACAAATGATGATAGTGCTGAACAGGACAGGGATTGACGGAATAGACCTAAAAATAATAGCTAAACTGTACTGGAATCAATCAGCAGTGCTACGAATAGATGGAGAATATACAGATCAGGTCAAAATCTTAATGGGAGTGAGACAGGGGTGCATAATTTCCCCAATGATATTCAATATATACTCGGAGCACATTTTTAAAGAGGCTCTAAAAGATATTGATAAAGGCATCTCAATAAATTGAGTCAAGATCAATATCCTGCGGTATGCAGATGATACAATAGTGTTTTTCAATACCATAAAAGGACTGCAAAACTTTATGAACAAAATAACGGAAACAAGTAGAACATATGGACTGGATATAAACACTAGCAAAACCAAGCTTATGATCATCAGCAAGGAAAACAAACTGAAGCAAATCTTAATACTGGATTAATACTTAAATCTGGAACTATAATTAATGAGTCATGAGACAATACCCAAGAGATTAAATGTCGCATTGGAAAGGCAAAAAGTGCATTCTTGACTAAGAGCTCTTTGTTTAAGAGCCATGACTTTACCCTACAAACAAAAATAAGGCTCCTTAAATGTTATGTGTACTCAGTGCATCTGTACGTAGTAGAAACGTGGACATTGAAGGCGGAAACTCTATGCTATGGAAAAGTTATGGTTACACAGAAGGATCCTGAAGTTACCATGGACAGACTGAGTCACCAATGAAGAAGTATTACGGAGGATGAACATAACCGCAGATTTGGTCAACATCGTGAAGGGCTGTAAGCTGCAGTACTTGAAACATATAATGAGAAATCAAGGCAGATATGAGCTCCTCCAATGCATTTGCAAGGTAAAATTGAAGAAAAAAGGGACCCAGGACGAAGAAGAGTATTCTGGCTTGCTATCCTGAGAGCATGGTATACAAAGATCTCAACACAGCTATTCTGCATAGCAACCAAAAAAGTCATCATAATCAGAATGATTATGGTTGCCAACGTTCGGAACGGACAGGCACCCTAAGAAGAAGATTACATCAATAATAATTAATGTTGTAACTGCAGTAATTATCTGTATTACCTCATGGAAAACTTGAAATAAAGTTTTCTAACCAATTTTTACCTTCTTAAATTTTAAACAGTTGTTTTAGTTACAACAAATATGGTTAACATACTGTGTAACTTTAACGAGAAGACCTATAAAGAAAAGTTATTATTATAGTATTATAATTATAAAAATAAAGTCTGTTGTAGAAAAAATATTAAATATATGTAGAATAAAATAAATAATCCAATAAAATTTTATTAAAATACAGTTTTTTAAATCTCATAAATTGTATAGTATAATTAAAATATTATAAGCCGCTGAATGCACGTGCCATGTACGAAATTAAAATTAAACCCAGACAGTAGATAGTAACCCTGTAGTTAGAAAGAGAGATCTTAAAATCTGTAAGATCAGCAATTCGCCTAACTATTTAAAACAGGGATAATTTGTGCATTTCAAAAAGAGACCGGAGCGTTTCGATTCACTGCTTGGTATTTTCTGTTATGAAATTTAGTTTTAAATATTAAATACAATATTAGCAGTTTTAGCATGGAGCCAATGTGTCATAAGAAACAAAAAGTTTAAATGTTGTTTTAAAATTGAACAATATAGCAAAACTTCGTCGTTATGCGTATGTAATAAACTACATTCTTTGTTTTGTTTTCCATGTTTAGTGTTATTTTTAAAGTTTATGTTTTGTTTACAAGTCGCATTGATTTAATGTATTGCATATGACAATAAAACTTATCTCAGATTTCTTTTGATTTATTTATATAGGAGCAACAGTTATAAATAATAATAATAATAATAATGGAACTGGGACTTCTCCAAACCGAGCATCTTCCTTATTATCAATACGTCCCTGACAGAATGCTTGAAACTGACAACTACAAGCTATACTGGGACCGCACTGTGCTCACAGACCAACTAGTGGCGCATAATAGACCGGATCTCATACTAGTTAATAAACTTACTAGGAAAACATGACTTATTGATGTGGCGATACCCAACACCAATAATTTACGTGTTAAATACAACCAAAAAAAAAAAGATCGCCAAGTACAGAGATCTAGAAATACACATCAGGAGACAATGGAGAATGGAAAGTACCCAGACAGTACCCATTATTCTATCTACTACTGGTGTTATTCCCAAAAACCTCATAGAGAAAATAAAACAGCTAGGTCTAAATGAACATCTCTATAAGGCCATGCAGAAAGCTGTACTCCTCGCGACGTCCAGATGTGTACGAAAATTTTTGGGAGATACTCCAACATACCAAGTCACCTAGGGCTCGATAACATGGAAAGAGTCCCACCAGAGCTCAATCCTTTTGATACCGTCGGTATCTGGGATGAGTGAATTTTCCCCTTAGAGGGAGTGTGAGCCGTATGGCTAAATCTGAAAAATAATAATAATAATAATAATAAAGGTCTTTATTTTTCCTCCACCTCGACAGTTTGCCGTTCTGTCCTGACGAATTAAATTGTAACCATAAATTTGTACAGCGTTATTTGGTACTATTGGCTTAAGCCATGTCTCAGAGACACAAAATATATCAAATTGTTTATTAATACCACAATTAACTAAATCAACTATTTTAGGAAATAAAGAACGAATATTAACATGTGCAAGTTTTAACCTACCTGTTATACTTTCTTTAAAAATTTCCACCTCCATTGTCTAAATATTCTTGATATCGATTTATATGGAATCTTTTTACACCAACTCCAATGGGCCAGAAATCCGATTTATACATATCATCCTTCTTGTTGAGGGGAGCCGATACCACAAATCGCTTTAGAATGTTTTCTTGGCTGGGTAGCTCTTTAACCATAATAAATTTTTCTTTCATTCCGCGTTTGTCTCGTAAAAATGTACGAATATCTTCTTCTGTTGATGTCCTCCTAACTCTGTATATGTATAACCCAACTTTACTCTCCTCTCCCTTAAAACCACTACCACTATCATCATGAGCTATTTCTGCGGTGGCAATATTTCTTCTAGATTTCCGTAGTTTTGTCTTTCTCTTCACAACCTCAGTGTAACTGTCATGCTCGTCTAGTGAAACTTTATCAATTTCAGCATCAATCTTCAAACCTGTTTCGGTAACTGAGCCATAACAAGAAGTTTTGTTTATTTGCTTTTGGATTTGTTTATTTTTAGTGTATTTACCATTGCCGTCTGTCAACAGAGTAGGAGACAGTTTTGGTTCGTGTGAACTACTGTCAGTTCCGACTACGTCACGATATAATCGAATCATCGGCGAAGGTTATGCGACATTTATGTTCTGTGGTATAACCATAGATTTGAGCAGTTCACTCACTATTGGCATGACCTTGATGGGAACTGCTTACACTCGATTGTTTGTTAGTTTTTACACTTTTTTCGGATATCTTTGTTTCTAAAAAACTCACTCTTTGTAATAATAATCCATTATTTTCATTTAAAATGCTGTTCTTGTCCTCCATTTTTCTTTGATAAATCTTTTTAGTAACTCGTTTTCTAACTGAAGTATTTCTATATCAGCTGTTGATTTAACTACATTCAGGTTATGTTTACCATTTTCACAGCACTTTATTAAATTTTTCTCACAAACTTCAAAACCAGCCCTTTTTGCACAGCTGGGATGAAACACATTGAAACACTATTTACATACCACAATTTTGCATTCTTTTTTGGTACAGCATTTGAAATTAATCAGCAAATTATTGTCACCATCAACTGACCCTGCGTCCTCGTCGCCGGCCATCTTTGAAATAATATCACATGTAGACACAAAATTGTTCGCCTGCGGCTCTTATTCACTTTCTATAATTACATTTCTTAATTGAACACCCTTTTAAATCACTACAAGCCGCCACTGTATATGGCTGAAATTAAAAAAACCGAAGATTTTTAAAAATAAACGCAAATAAAAACCAAATCAAACACCGAATTTTATATTGTTTAAATTAATTAACTAAAAAGCACCAACTAACTTTAACAGCTTTTGTTTTTTGTTTCAGGTAATTGGACCATGGTATTATACGGCCACGTCGTCATTACTGTAACACTAATCCTGGAGAACACGTTAGAATTAGTAGGAATTAGGTAAAATAAATGGGTATGGCTACGGTAAGCGATGGGCGAAACGTTCTTACTAGCATGGATTATTTAAATTCTCATTACTTTCAGCTCATCCGAACCGATATTGAACGTGTGGAATATAAACAACTGGCCTTTAGGTATTTGAGATTAAAATATCAACGTTATAAACTATTTAGCACTTAAATATGCCTATTACTTTTTAAATACACCTTATTTTTCAAAAAAAATTATTAGTCATTATTACTAAATAATTATTATATTTATAGGAAAATTGTAACTTATTTTATCTTAACTTACTTCCTGTAGTGGCTTAATTATCGTTTAACAAGAGACTTAAGTATTTTTTTTTATTGAAAATTATCGTGCTCGGCAACAAAGGCCACTTACACGAAAACGGTTACAAATGTAAAACTGTTACAATAAATTACAAGAATATGTTATAGAGTCTATACTGTTATAATACAATCAAAATTATATTTTATAATATAACTGAACGTCTCTGAGGAATTTTAGACTTAAGGTTATCTGATCCAAGTTATTGAGTATATCTTTTAGATCACTTTAAAGGCAATAAAATAGTCTTTTTGCTGAATATTGATTACATTCGGTGAGAATATGGTTAACTGTTAGATGTGATTGACAGGGCTCACAAGTGGGTCGGTTGCCGGATGACATCAGGTATCCATGTGTTAATCTTGTATGTTCTATTCGAAGCCTCCGTGTTACAATAGCGTCTCGTTTGGACATACCGGCAGAGATCAAATCAAGGGGGCTATCGACTAACTGTTGGATTTGATGTAATGCTGAGTTATTGGTGTCCCAGTGTTGTTGCCATCGAATTCTTGCTCGTTTCTTTATGTGAGACTTTACTAATTTGTATATTAACCGTATTATCAGATGATCATGAGGCAAGTTTTGCATGGCTGTCTGCAAGTTCGTTGCCTGTAATACCAATAGGGGATGGTAGCCAGATTAATGTAACTGTTATTTTTTGGGAAGCGATTAGTTGGTAACAATCAAGGATCTTTTGGACATAGGACGATCAGTGAATATATTTTGGATAGAATATATTGAGGCTAGTGAGTCTGTGCATACTGCAACTTGTTTATTAGGTGAAGAAATTGATTTGAAAGCTTGAAATATGCTAAATAGTTCGCCAGTATGAACGCTACAAAATGAGGGGATACAAGATGATGTGATAAGGTTATCTGACGTGATAACAGAACAGCCTACTCCTGTATTATTCTTTGAGGCATCAGTGTAGAGTACTATATCGTGTTTATTTGTAAATAAAATTTCTTTTCAAGATTTTTTAATGTGTTCCCTGGGTGTTGTAAGTTTATCGAATCTTGTAAGCGATGTGTTAAACTGAGGGATGATTATAGACCAAGGAGGATATGGAGGGAGGGATCGTGACATTGTTTGTGATAGAGAGATGTTATTAAGTAATTGTGTTAAAATTAGTGGAATGGATTTTATTGATGGTGATTTAGAATAGTAATGCTGGTTTTTAGTTGATGAAGTAAGAAGAGGATAAACTGGATTGGAGGTATTGGATGAAACGGAGGCAGCATAGGAAAGTAATAAATATTCACGTCTAATCCAAAGTGGGGGCTCATTGGCTTCGCAATATAGACTTTCTACGGGGCTAGATCGAAAAACTCATAAACAAATTCGTAAGGCTGTGTGATGTATCGAATTTAAAAGGTTAAGGTATGTTTTGGAGGCAGAGATATATATGTAACAACCATAATCCAGTTTGGAACGTATGATAGACCTATATATTTTAAGCAGGGAGTTCTTATCTGCGCCCCAATGATAGTTTGAAAGAGTTTTGATAATGTTAATCCTCTTGTTTGCTTTACCTTTTATTTCTAGTATATGTTGTTTCCAAGTGAGTCGTAAATCAAACGTTACACCGAGAATTTTGCATTCCTTGACTACTGGAAAATTCGCTCTCTCAATCATAATATTAGGGGATAGGAAGGGTGATAGTCGACTAAATTTTATTATTTTTGATTTTGTATATGATAAAGACAGGCCTATGGAGCTTGTTTTTTTAACTAGTGTATCTACTGCGGATTGAATAAGCTTGGAAGTTGTAGAGATAGATCGTCCATGGCAGTAAATTATCAGGTCATCTGCGTATAGGACATGCCTAACATGGTATATTATATGAGAACACAAGTCACTTATTGCTAGGTTGAACAGAGTTGGGCTTAATATTGAACCTTGTGGTACGCCGTCAGTTTGATGGTGAAGTGATAAAAAAATGCCATTGACAGAGGATCTAAATGTTCGTGAAGTTAAGAAATTTTGTATAAAATTAAATATTTTACCCTTAATGTTATAATGAGAAAGTTTCTTCAGTATAGATTGTCTGCTAATTGTATCAAATGCACCTTCAATATCAAACACTGCTACAATGTCTTCTTGTCTCCTGTTGAAGGCATCGGAAATATGGCTTTGGAGAAGTACTAGATTGTCTTGAGTAGAGCGATTTCGTCGAAACTCTGACTGTTCTTTTGGAAGTATATTATATTTGTTAAAAAACCACGTAGGACGTTTGTTGATCATTTTTTCAAAGATTTTGCAGATGGTACATGTTAGAGATATTTAATGGATATTACAATTGAGGTTTGCCACTGATTAGGAAACTTGTTAGATGACCAGATTAAGTTAAACATTTCAAGGAGTTTAAGGTGGCCTAAACTAGATAATTTTTTTTTTTTTATAAAAATGTAAGGAATATCGTCGGGGCCGGAAGCAGTGTTCTAAAGAGTTTGAATAACCGAAGTAAGTTGTATGTAAGAGAATTGGGAATTTAAGTAATCGATATCTTTGACAGTTGCCGAAGAACTTGGGAAGGAAGCATCGAATATTGGCTCGATTTGAGAGCAATTTATTTTGCTTTTAAATTTTTTGTTGAAGTGACTGGCTAGGGTCTCACCAATTTCTTGATTGTCACTAATTACATTATCATTTAAAATTATACTAGATATATTAGTATTTGTATTGTATTTGTATTTTTTCCAAAGATTAGTAGGACTGGTATTTTTATTGATAGAAGACACGTAGTTTCTCCATGTCGATTTTTTTTTGTTTTATAATAAACCGCCACCTGGCTCTAGCTTTTTTTTTTAATTCTGTAAGATTTTCTGCTGTTTACTTAAGTATTTAAACCGCGTAAGTTACGTTAAGTATTTTGAACATATCCTCATATTTCTGTGTGTAGCACAATTTTACCATATTACAAACATAAATGAGTTGGATTTCCTTTTTGTTCCAAATAAGCAATATCGCTAAAAGTAATATAAAACTATTGACTACTGATTTTTCATTACAAACAAAAAAAAACAATTGTTCTGTTAAGAATAGAGAATAAGAATCATTTGTTTTCATTTGAGATTTCCGCTTCGAGATTATTTGTTGTTTAATCTTTCAAATTGACATAATCTAGTGTAAGCTTCTTTTGTTTTGGCTCGTTCTGTGCGCATCAAATAATCCCTCTTGTTTCATTATTATAATAGCTGCCTACCTAGTTGTGATATAATAGGCACAAAGTATTTTAAAGTTTAAATATTCTAAATTGTATACATTATTAGGTCTTATGAGCTAAATTTAATTAATTTTTGGGCGAAATAAAAATATTTTTTTGAATAAAATCCTTTATAAAAGGTATATAAAAAACCCAGTTGGGCTATGTTAAATTGACAAAACGTTTTCTGAATAAGTATTCCATCATCAGTGTCTAGTTAATACATGATTGTAGCCACTAAATATGTGGGTAAAAACCCTTTAAAAATTATTAAATGAAATTTAGTTTACATTATGTCTAATTTACAATTAAGATGGTGAAGTTACCGTTGGATTGGTAACATGGCGACATATGACTCTACATTAAGTTGCAAGTCCTGAGACGGTATGTCTACGAGGACTTTATTAAAGCAAGTTTTTATTAAGGATTTTATTCAAAAATTTTTTTTTAATATATGGTATACAGCCAAATACAGGAACTTAGTTTCCTTGTGGAAATAAAAATAATTAATATACTATTATACTATTATATATTATTTTACTATAGATATACTATAATACCTACTATTTTACATAAAAATAAACTATAATTGATTGTAATGAGAATAACAATTTATATTTGTTTTGAAGTTTCGATTTCAAATCCGGAAATCGATTTAAAAACAATTTAAAATAAAAATTAGTAATCATCTATACCTACCTATAAATGTTTATGTGTTACGTTTGTGTGTTGTATAATTTATAAACATTAACAAGTTAAAATCATTAATAATTTTTATTGTGAAATTATTTTGAAAACGATTTCCGGATTATTATATAATCCGGATTATATAAAACAAATATAAAACACATAATTTGTAACGATAATATTTTGCCTACTATAGGGGTATTACTATTAGGGGTAGAAGATGGGGGATAGAAATTCTTGGGGCGAAGATAAGGTAAGCAAAATAAACGCTACTTGTGCGAACGGGCACTCAGGGGTTAGTTGGAGAGCTGGGGTTGTGGATAAGTAAAAGACAATAAGGTTTGGATTGGGCAACTACAGAAAAATGAAATAAAGGGTCATAAATCTCTTGGGACAAACAGAATGAAAATAAACCGGAAACACCTCAAGAAATTTAATATAGGGCGCCACTTGAGGTGCCTAATTATACCTATTACAACCAGCTATTGTGACTGGAGATATAATTATTAAATAAAAAAAGCATATCTTTTCCAAATGAAAACTCAAAAAAAGGGTTAGTTAAAAAAATAATAAACAAAATGTTAAGAAACAAAATTTAACATTTATTTTTGTGTCACCACAAACAGTTACAAAACATAGAGAACATAAAAACAATATATTAATAGTCACAATTCAAAAAAATACAGAAAAAACTTACATGTCATCCGTTTACAAACTCTAGTAGTTGGAGATACTACATAAACTTACAACTGTTATCGCACAGAGATTAACCTTTCTTTAAAACAAACAAAACAAATAAATATCGAAAACAATAAAGCTAGCTGTCATATGTTAACATTAAATTTAAAACAAAACTAATCAAATAAAATGACAGCTAAAGTCAAACCATAAAATTTACTACTTTAAATATTACAATTTTTTATCCTGTATGAAAGCAAAATATTATTTAAAAAAATGTCTGTCTTTACTTTAAAATTTGAAACAAAAGTTACCTTAATTCACCAAATCACACTTTGAATGTTCTGGAACCATAACTGCAACTAACTGGGGGTAGACCTGGGCTCCACTCTCTGCGTAACGAACACACGAACAAATCCATCTCCAAACTGCCAAAAAGCCTTGGATGACAAACAGGGAGAAACAAAACGAGGATGGAAACGACGATTCTTCCAATCCTTACTCAAAACATGAATTGAAGCATTAACTGCCACAAAACTACTTTTCACTGTTACATATTTCCATAAAAAGGGACCAAAAACAGAAAACCACAAATTCGATGGATGAATTTGGACATAACGCCGGAAATCACTGCTCTTCACCGCGGCTCCAACGAAAGTGACGAAATTATCTTAAAAAATTGATGGCATAAACTAGAATAAGCAAAACGCTAAAATAAACAAAACTACGAAAATTAAGACGTAAATTAATTTGAAAACGCAATATCGGGCGGTTTGAACAAAGAAATATCGAAGAATTTGCGCCTGTGACATAAATAAACAATAAAATGATTCATTATCGACGGCGGCGACCTAAAAAAAACGAAAGATTATATTGGTTTTAAATTGAAGGATACCCACTAAGAAACATTGAAAAAATTCTTCGTTATTATAATGAATATACAAGAGGATTTCAATTAACCCCATATACGAGGGGATTCCAATAAATTTCAAATGCTACAAATTAAGGCATTTAAAAAAACTGGTCTATTTTTAGGTTAAGCGTGCATATTTTTTTTTTTCGAAAAAAGCGTATAACTTTTTTTTTGGAGGTAGGTGCAGGTCCAGTTTTTCTTTATTTTACGTATTCAACTTAAACTATATTTTTGATTTTTTTTCAGATTTTTCCGTGTGCGTTATCTTTAAAAATTCAAAAAACTGTTTTTTAGGGGTTTTGGGTGATTTTCTTCATTTTATAGATTTCAAAATATATAAAATCAAGAATTTTTATAGGTTATTATACAGGGTGAGCTTTTAGTGCGACATCGGTCGATAATTCCATTATGGTATGGAATATTCAAAAAACTAATTAAAAAAAATGTAGACAATGATATTCGCCATACCGGGAAAATATGTGGAATTCTACAGGGTGATAATAACTACGTAGTATAGCAAACATACAATTTTTTAAATGGAACACCCTATATATTTTTTCAAATTTGTATTTGTCTTATAATTCTTATTCTTATAGTATTAGGTTTTGCATTACTATACAGAGTATTTAACAAGTTATGACCATTTTTATTTCGAATTGCCTATGAAATCAACACCATGTATATAAAGAAGTAATGCATAAACAACTATTTATTTATATAATAAAGTAAACAGTATAATGTAGTGTTAATATTACGTTTAATTAAAATCATTAACAAGAATTTGTATACAGGGTGAAGTACAAAACAAACTTACGGTTTTCTCAATTTTTTTAAATAGATCACCCTATATTTTTTTAAAAATATTGTATTTATGATACTCTTTCATATATATATATATATATATATATATATATATATATATATATATATATATATATATATATATATATATATATATATATATATATATATATTATATCAATGGTATTCCGGGTTTGACTCCGCGTTAAATGTTGTTGGTTTTGATAAAAACCATTTTGACGACGTTTCGGCAAGATCTCACTTGCCATTTTCAAGTCTCTCTGGATGGTCTGCTTCTTGTCGATGTTCGAGTGGAAGTGACGCTACGGCACACACACACACGCAGTGATCAACCCTGCCCCTAGGAACATGTGTATACCAATGTAAGAATGGGATCCACATGTCCGAAGATCAAACCGGTCACACCTCGCTAGTCGAAGTGGTACCTATCTGACCCCCAGGCTTTTCCACCACCCCTCCTCATCGTGTGACTTACGTGAGGAGGCTTATGATCTGAAATTTACTTAAGATGCCCTGGGTAATAGGACATCCTCGGTTTTTAGTGAATGTGGTTATGCCACCTAACTGTAGGGGTAGCCACATCTAGGCTTTTCTCCCTATTTACTTTACTGACTCAATTGATTTTACTCTAGCTTTACGTCGGGACTTGAGTCCCTAAAAAAAGAAAAAGGAGCGTGTGTTCCGACCATAGAGCCATCAGCCTGAGCTGATGACTCTATGTCCGGAAAAGAGTGTGTGCTCGGTCACTCAGCCGCCGATTTGGCAAAATAAATTTTGTTCTCCTCGCCGGCTGAGCACCCGAGAGGGGTCCGGCCACCAAGCCCATGCATGCCGCACATGACCTCAGTGCTCGGATTTCGCGAGTAGATCTTTCATTTCGATCTGCCTTAAGGGCCTAGTCCGCGGAGCGGTATATAGAAGGCCTGGCGGGCCCCTTCTATATTTGCTATATAAGGTAAATTTACGTTAAACGGTTTAATGAAAAGTATGAATGTATCAATATGAATTTACGTTATTTAATCAGAAAACACTTTTTTTTTTGTTTTTTTTTTTGTTTTTTTTTTTGTTTTTTTTTTTTTTTTGTGGACTTCCTTGTGGCGTCGGGACTATAAAATGCCTGGGCAACAATTCTTTCCTTTTTTCCTTAATCCTATTTGTGTGCGTGTATTGGGGTGTGCATTCCCAAGTGTATAATGCTCTCACACACCCCGGTGTATATTGGACTAATAATTACCTAAAAACCTAAAAACCTAAAAAAGAAAAGCGTACCCTCTCGCCAGAGTTTTTTTTTTGGTGTGTTTTCTGATTGACTGCATTTCTTTGTTCGTTCTTCTTGCAACCATCTCATTCTTTATTTATTCGTTCGGGTTCTCCCTATATCGAGCTATCTGTTGTTTTGGTCTTCTGTGTACCGTCCTTGTGTTTTCATTGTAGTTAGTCAGCTCTCTTAACATTCTGCTGGGGTGGTTTCTTAGTCCGTTAAAAATTTCATATGCTCTCTTGTCTAGCGTGCGTAGGATTCTTGTTTGTCCTGAGTCTCTATATACATATCTCAAGGGTACGTACCTTGGTATCTTAAGGGCATCTCTGACTATTTGATTTTGAGTAGTCTGTATCTTTTTCCTGTTTGTTTTACAGGTGTGTCCCCACGCAGCGGATGCATATGTTAGGACTGGCAGGATAATACTATTCGCAACCCTGATTTTGGTTTTAAATCGTAGTTTACTTTTCCTTCCAATAAGTGTTGAGAGCTGACTTTTCAACGCTTTGGCTTTGCGTATTTGCTGATTGATGTGCTCAGTGAACGTTAGCTTCTTATCTAGATGTACCCCTAGGTATTTAGCCTGGTTGGTCCAGTCTACTGGGGTGTTTTCGATTGTAATTTCGCGATTTGGTACACTTCTTCTGTGACTAAACATTACAGCCTGTGTTTTATCTGGATTTAGGGCTATTTTCCATTTTATGCACCATCTTTGGAATCTGTTTAGTGCTCTTTGCAGATGATTAGCTGCATGATCCGGGTTTCTCCAGCTAACAGCTATTGCTGTGTCGTCAGCGTAAAGACTCAGTAGAGAGCCTGGCTCTTTTGGCGTGTCGGCCGTATAGATGGTGTACAGGTACGGCGACAGCACCGCTCCCTGAGGCACACCCGCCTCCAGGGTCCCGACTTCGGATAGGGTTGCCCCTATTCGAACTCTGAACCTTCTGTTGGCAAGATATGACGCAAGGAGGCATGTCATCGCCTCACTGTAACCAAATTTATTCATTTTATAGATGAGTCCATGGTGCCAGACTCTGTCGAAGGCTTTGCTGACGTCCAGAAAAGCTGTAGCTGTGTACATTTTTTCATTAAATCCTTTGGTGATGAATTCTGTAAGTCGTAGTACCTGTAATTCACAGGAGTGTTCGCTTCTGAACCCGAATTGAGCCTCTGGTATGGTTCCTAGCATTTGTGATTCTTCATTGAGTCTTTTTAGTATAACTCTTTCCGCTATCTTGCTTATAGATGATAATAAGCTGATAGGTCTGTAATTTTGCGGAAATGTGCCGTTTTTACCAGGTTTTGCAATCATTATTACGTGTGCCTCTTTCCACCTATCTGGGAAATATCGTAGTTTTAGCATGTTGTTTATTATGTTAGTGATATAAACAATAGCTTTTGTTGGTAGATTTTTCAGCGCCCTATTTGTGATGTTGTCGGGTCCTGGGGCTTTTTTGGCATTTGTCATTTTTATAAGTTCCTTTATTTCTTCGGGAGATGTATGTGTAATACCTATTCTGCCCTTTTTCCTTCTAAGTCTTCTCGCTGTTCTTTCTACCTCTTCTTCAAAGTCTATGTCATCGTCGGGGTCTTCGTTGTTTCTACACGCCCTTTCTAGTTCGTCCTTCATGACTTCGGCTTTGTCGATTTCCGTATGGACAATCCCGTTTACTCCGTGTAGGGGAGGTATGGGTTTCTTGTCCTTTCGAAGGATTTTAGATAACTTCCAGAAGGCGGATTTGTTAGGATTTAGCTCATCGATATAGGAGTCCCAGCTTTCATTTCTATGATTTTGAAGTTGTTTTTTCACTTCCCTGTCTAGCTCATTTGCAATCCTTTTGTCTTCTACCATTCTTGTGCGGTAGGCTCTTCTTCTTTTCCGGTTTTTCTCTTTGATTAGGTTTTGAAGTTCTATACTTATATCCATGAATCTTCCTTTTTGTCTTGTGATTGTTTCGGTTTTGGAGCTGGCATCGATAGCATTGTTTATTGCTTGTTCTAGTTTTATTACACTGTCTTCTAGTTCTGTAATATTATTAATTGTTGGGATGTTACCGATGTTCTCGCTCACAATTCTTCTAAAGTTTGGCCAACTTGTTTTCTTTCTGTTGTGGGGCTGCAAATAGTTCAATTCTGTTGCGCCCAGGGTCAGGACGATTAGGTTATGTGTCGAATCGCCTTCATTTAGAGAGTGTATCTCGTATTGTTGACCCACGTTGTGTAGGATTGCAATGTCGAGATACGTAGGGAGTTCTCCGTGGAAACATGTCGGTTCTGTTGGTCCGATGACATATGTGTTCGGTCTGTTCTCGAGATGGTTGCAGAGATATCTTCCGTTTCGGTTGGTCGTCCTGTCAAACCAATTGGGAGATCTAGCATTTAGGTCTCCAATAATTATAGTTGGCTCTTCTGAGTTCAGTATTAGGCTTAAATCTTCGTTGAAAATCGGATCATGTGGTCTAACGTAAGCTGACACTATTTTTAGTGTTTCGTTGTTGGCCTTAAGTCGAATAATTGTGGCTTCCATTGTCACCAGTCCGTCTGGTGTTGGGATGTGCTCGTGTTCGAGTCCCCTTTTGACTAATATAGCTGTTCCTCCTGATAATGCTCTATGATCCGTTCTATAGATATCGTAGCCTGGAAATTTTGTTTTTTTCCTTTCCACTAGTTTGGTTTCTTGAAGAGCTACGATATCGAGCTCTAATCTGTTTATTATTTCATCCAGAAGGTTGATCTTTTTGAATATTCCGCCGGAATTCCATGACCCAATGCGTAGATCTTCGTTTTGGTTTGCTAACATTTTCGGACGGCTTCTCCAAATGCAGTCATCATTTTTGTTGCTTTGTCCATCATGGACATCATTTCCATCATTTTGTTATTATACTCTGTATGGAAGTTTGCGATGAGGGTAGCTGCGTCCTGTACCGACACTTCTTGTGGTTGTGCTGGAGATTCTGAGGTGGTTTCAGCGGATTTTTTCGCTGCCTGTGCGTAGCTGACTCCTTTGTTGATTGGAGCGCTGTTTATGGGTCTTCCTACCGGTCTTGTTGGGGCAGGTGTTTTCTTTTTGGGGGCCTTAGAGCATCCTCTATAATTTGCTGTGTGCGCTTCACCACAGTTTGCACATTTGGGGTCGGTTTCCCGGCTTTTCTCACAGTCGTTACTGATGTGGTTTTCTCCGCATTTTACACATCTGGATCCGCAATGGCAAGCCTTTGAGCTGTGATAGAACCCTTGACAGTTATAACACTGTAGGGTGTCTTTTGTGATTTTGAATTCATCCTCCACATAGATTCGCATGTAGCATATATCAGATATTTTTTTAATTTTTGCAACGTCTTCCTCTTTGAGGGTGACGATGAAATGTGGCAGTACTTTTTTATCAGCTTTTTTGGAGATCATATTGATCACCCTTGTTGCTTCTATTCCTTTATTGTATAGTTCGTCTTTAATTGCTACTGTGCTAGTAGTAGCAGATAGCCCTTTTATAATGACTCTTTTTAGTTTATCGCTATCTATGGGATATGCGATGAATTCTATTTTTGGACTGTGTTCTTCTAGGATGTGTACCATTCCTAGGTAATCTTTTCTGGTTTTTGTGTTAATAACAATCGATCTGCCTGATCGAGCAAACTTATTGACTGATATTATGCCTTGGTTGGCTGCTCTCTGCAGGATTTTTTGGTGTTCTCCTACAGTTTTTAGGATTATCGCCGGTGGTTTCGGCTCTTTTACTATAGGCTCCTCGCTTGTTTGCGGTGAGTCTTTTGGTACGTCGTTTTCTTTTTCAACTTGGCTATTTTTGCTCAAGTTATTTTGGGCAGTTTTCTTTTTCTGGCTTCTTTCATGAGCCTCTTTCGCAGCCTTGTTAAATTCGATTTCTTTCCGCTGATTTATTATCTGCGTCTGCTTTTCGGCGACACTTATTTTTGTTTTCACACTACTGTCTGATTTCTCAGTAGTGGTGCCTGTCTTTTTTCCTTTTTTTGTTGTGTCCAACCTGCAGGTTCTTTGGTTGTTATGATTCTTTCCGGCTCTTTAGGCTTGCCTTTGCTACCGGATGGCTTTACGGGGGGAGGTGAACCGATTCCTAGTTCCACTAGCTTTACAACGTCATTATCGAGGGAGGCTTTCCACGGGTCGATTTCCATTATTGACTCTTCTTTCTCCTTGGCTGCTGTTAATGTCATTATATGTTGTACAAGTTTTTGTATCTCCTTGTCCTTTTCTTTGTTTTCGTTTCTCAGCTCAGTCATCTGAGCGAGAAGGTCTTGGATTTGTTTATTTGCCTTTTCCTCGCGGATACGGCTTTCTTCTTTAAGGGATTTGATCTGTTCCGTCAGTACATTGACCGACCTTAAAAGCTCATTGGCTTTTTCCCTTTCCGCCATTTCTCTGGCCTTTTTCTTTACTTCTTCGTCTTCCGAAGAGTCTTCTTTGGGCCTTAGCCTTTTCATTTTCTTGGCGATTTCGGGCTCGGCTTCATTTTTGGAGACGTTGTCCACGGCGGGTTGTGTCTCTACTACAGTTGGGGGTGGGGCTTCGCGCGATTCTGCAGCTGGGCTCGGCTCTTCGTCGATGGCGTCCATCGTATTGATATCGTCATCGGTGTCGATTTCGCTTTTTTCTTCCTCCGACTCCGCGAGGAGCCTATAAAAACAGCTCCTCGACGGTTTAACTAGTAACAACCTCGCATCCGCTTTTCGCTAATATGTAGGACAAGTGCCTATGCCACACTCGGTGTCTTACCCACCGGGAGCTGAAAAGCTCCGTTGACAATAGGTCAGTCGCCCCCACCTAAGCACGCTTCTCTCTCACGTCCGTACTGTTCGGCTGCTCGAGTCGAACTTGACGCTACGGGTGTTAGGCAGCTGGCTTTTGTAGTTACTGCGTGATGCGCGCGCTCTTGTAATTGGTCCGGTGCGCAGGTCAGTGGGCGGGGTCTTGGTCGATTCCGTTCTTGCGTTATTCTTCGGGATAATTGTTTTCCATATTTTTGGCAATCTTTGGGCATCGTCTCGAGAATTTAAATTATTTTCTTGTTTTTCTATTTCTATTGCTTCTCTGATAATTCGTTTTCTCTTGTTTTCGACATTCGCTAACATTACCGTATGTTTGAGGTCAATTTTGTGTCCTGTAGCTAAAGAATGCTGGGCTAGGGATGACGTCGTTTCTTTTCGTTCGATGGCATTGCGATGTTCTTCTTGTCTTACTTGGATCCTTCTATTTGTCTGTCCAATATAGGCTCTATCGCATTCTCCACAGGGAATTTTGTATACTCCTTGGTTTTCTAGGGGAATCTTTGTCTTGGCAGATGGTAATATATTTGCGATTTTTCTGTCGGTGTTGAAGACAGTCTCTATTTTGTGTTTTCTCAGGACCCTGCTTATCTTCTCTGTTGTGCCTTTAATATACGGTAGAGTGGTTTTGGCAATCGGTTTTTCGTCTTCTTTTATTTCTTTTGTTGTTTTTTGTGGTCTTCGTGCCTTTTCGATTCTGTGTGTGGATATATATATATATATATATATATATATATATATATATATATATATATATATATATATATAGATTACACTGTCTACGAACAGTAGATAAAAATAAGGAGCCCATATGAACCGTTCAGGGTATATGCTGAAAATATACGGTATAATCGCACAGTTGCCAAACTCTCAGAGCTTACTTAAACCGATAAACGTATGGTTCAAATATACATTGAAGAAGATCTGTACGACCCCTATAATATATACACGTGAACTAAACGATATACATTTATGATACAGGGGTATTTACGGGCTCCAAAAAATTTTTATAAATTATTAAACTCTACATGTTGATGAATCGACAGAACCAATATTATGGAATGGTCAAGTGAGCTCCGTATATCGGTATCCACTTGACCACGGAGCTCAATTGAACCTGAATTTTAACATGGGCGGAGTCCACTTTATGCCGTAGATATATATATATATATATATATATATATATATATATATATATATATATATATATATATATATATATATCTACGGCATAAAGTGGACTCCGCCCATGTTAAAATTCAGGTTCAATTGAGCTCCGTGGTCAAGTGGATACCGATATATATATATATATATATATATATATATATATATATATATATATATATATATATATATATATACTAAAATTATTTTGTCTACCACATATTATTATAGGGTATCGTGTACAATCTTTCGTCTTCGATTCAAATACCCATATTGCAGCATTCATTTTCTTCTCCACACTGGGAGCGCTCCATTCGGATATATTTTAAAGGTTGTAGGTGCAGAAATGCTATGGGAACGAGGGAGGCACTTTTTGCGCTTAACATACTATTACAAAAATGCCGTGACCAAAGAAAAGATGTATGTGCACGTTTCGTGGACTTCGAAAAGGCATTCGATAAAGTACAGCATGTAAAATTATTGCAAATACTGCAAAATATCTGAATAGATGACAAGGATATTCGTTTCACTAAAAATTTGTACTGGAATCAAACTGCTATCGTAAAAATTAGAGATAACTATACCGATAAAATTCAGTTATGGTGTATTTAGCTTTACTACTTATTATATTAATTTCTTTTTTCTTAGATATTATAATTTAATAAAAAAATTGTAGTATCCCGTCAGTTAATTTTGATTCTGCCTTTATCAGAAGTTTTTTTAATAACAGAAAATAACCAATGGCCATTTTTAAAATTTTCATTATTTTTCTTAAAATTGAGTTTCATAATAGTAAGAAAATATAAAATTAAATCATAAAGGTAAGTCAACTGAACTGTTGATTATACTGATGTATAGCAGGAGACGTCGGTTTCAAGAGTTTCCGGAAATTCGAATGGTAATTCTAAGAACTTCTGTATGTAAATGTTCAGCGATGGGTGCTGAAATATGCATCGAATGCAGCGTGCCATTGTTTTATGTGCATGCTATATATGACGAGGATAAACGAGGTAGTCATTCTGATAATTTAATTTATTCAAAGCTTAGAAATGTAAAATTCGAAATTACTATTTTAAAGTAAAATAGTACTAATGAAGTCAGGAGTACAAACATACATAAGGAACAAAATGACAGAACATTTCATAAAAGGAAAAAAAATTAAGACACTGTACCAATGACAATATTAAAAAAACTACGACAATTAAATTTTCTTGTTTTATATAAAAGTTACAAAAAGTTTTGTTAATGTGATAATCTATTAATATAGATGTATTCTATCATTAGTTTATATACATAATTTACACAGATAAATTACACAAACCTTAATAATCCTAAATATTTTTAAATATAATCAAATTGGTTTTTAAATTATGCTAAATATTTTCACTTTTTATTACCATACTATATATTATTACACTGAGTTCAGTGCTGAGTAAGTAGAGTAGTATCTCTGAGTACAGTTTTCTAAATCTCTAAGACTAATTTTTGGTTAGCGTGCCTTTGGCTTAGAATATTTTCTTAATATGTTGTCCTAAGCTTTTCATTCAATTTTCGCCCGACAATAGGCATGGTGGGTTATTCTTTAGCAAGACTCTCAGTAACCTTGTTACCAAAAATTATTTTGTGCCCTCGCTTACATCATCATTATCATCAATTAGCCCTGATTGTTGCTCTGCTATCCAGTTGGTCACAATTCGTTTGGTGTCGTCAGTCCATCGAGTTGGAGTCTTCCCTGGCTTCGCTTGTCTGCCCATGGTCTCCATTCAAGCCACTTTTTTGTTCACCTATCGTCTTTTATTCTTACAACACGCCTTGTTCATCTCTTTTTAAAATAATATTATAATATTGCCAATATAGCTGAGTTGCGTTCCTGTGACGACTTTATTATAAAATAGTTCATTCGATTTCATGAAATCAACTTCAGAATATCTATACGTGATAAATATTTCGTCTTACATTTAGTTTGTTTTTCTTCTTCTACTTCTTGGAGATCTTTCGATCTGTTTAATTCTTAAGCTGCCTCTGGTTAATTTCCTGGGAGGTAGATTACCAACTATCCCTCCATCTTTTAGGCAGTCTTCCGGGAGGTCTTAAACCGGGTGGGTTGTTTTCTAGGGCAAGTTTTGGGAGTCTATTCTCATCCATTTGTCTTACATAATTGTACCACATCCTCTTACGCTACCTTTCCCATGTTATAATATCTTGAATTTTGCACTGTTCTCTGACGTTTGTATTTCTCACCCTGTCTCTTCTTGTTTTGTCCACTATTGTTCTTAGGGTTTTAATTTCGGCAACCCTTAGCATCTTTTATGCCATATGTCATGATCGGTCGTATGCAAGTCTCCTCCTTTATCCGGGCTTGGAACCGCCATTGTCATCTAATGAGCTACTTAATCCACCCATCAAACAACTCAGGCGGAGTTACATTTACTCTCAATAAAGACCAAACTCTGATTTTATATGTTTATTAATTTAAAAAACATAAATGATGTATCCTCGATATATTACTGACTTACTAATAGTGGTATTTTTCTTTTATTAACTTCCTCTTTTACTTTGGGTAACCAGATCCTACTGCAATCTGCCGAGAAATTTGCCACACAACTTGTTTTCATTTAACGTAATTAGAACCGTTTCTTTCATTTTTCTCTTTTAACCATCTGTTTATTTTAGGACTATACTTAAATCGTTCCATTGAACCCTTTGATCTTGATGTTTTATCTAAATAAAACTAATTGCATTCACAAGGTATTTTATAAATACAATTCTCGATTATTTTTTGTTCATTGTTAGGTTTAGTTTTAGATAAAATAGATCTCAACTTTTTTGTCGTTTTGAATGTTGAATTTATTTTCTATCTTTTTAAGTTTTTGTAATAATCCTTTTATGTATGTGTTATGTATCTGTTATTGTGTGTTGATTTTCTATACAACTGAGTCTGATATCCATCGTTCTTAGATATTAAAACATCCAGGAAAGGAAGTATGTTATACTATTCCTTTTCCAAGGTTAATGTTATTAATTGTCTCTTTTTTATCGTTTATAACATTCAGGAATGTGTCCAATAACTCTGACCCATGAGGCCATATTCTCATAGAATAAGCACTCATCTTTGTATCTCCACTATATTGTGGGTTTTAAATTTTGTTTAGAAATAATATTTGTTTCTAAATCTTCTATAAATATTTTGGCTAATAATGAAGATAAACTTTGTTTAATGAAAATTTTGTTTAAAGAATTCATTATTTAGTTGAAAATAGGTATTTTTAGTATATATTGTCAATAACTCTATTATGGATGATATATTTGGCCCTGTTCTAGTTGCCAATATATCATCACTCTTTAATTTAGTTTTGATTATTTTTAAAGTCTTATCTAGTGGCACATTTGTAAATAAACTATTTATGTCAAAACTTACTAAAATACTATTTGAATTAAATTCAATATTCGATAATTAATTTAAACAATGCTGTGTATTTTTTACATTATGTGTAATTTTTATTTGCAAATGGTTGTTTATCCCTTTCAGGCCCAAGACTTTATTTTGTGAAAATTATAATTTTTTCTTGTTATATGTTATATTTAAAGACTAAAGAACATAAAAAAAAATCTTTAAAACAATATTACGTGCTCCCCTCCACAAATACAGCTATGCCACGTTCGTGTGTTCTGGGCTAATAGAACATGAACGCACGATTGTGCGTTGGTGCAAGAAGCAGTAGTTAATTTTAACAAAACTCAAGTATTAAAGGTGGTACTAACGTCATTATTTATTTATTTATTATTTTCACATTAAGTAAACATTTTAAATGATAGTTCTTGTGATAGTCTTTAAAACATGATTTCACTCGCGACAGACACAGATATACATCGCACTTTTCACATCTTGTTTTAGTTCTGCTGCCACAGTTTTCAAGCCTGCATGATCTGGGACTATCAATTTGGTCAAACAGCGGAAAATGTTCATATCCGTCGTATTGTCTTGTTTCTGATGGTTGAAGACATGGTCTGTATCTTTTAGGATTTAGATCTGGATGTAAATTCTCAATCTGTAGGTTAGTTTCATCCGTTAAAACACGTTTTTTTGCTGGTTCTTCCATCAGACATTCAGCTATTTCAAGTCGAAATTCAAGTAAATCTTTAATTTTCTTTTTGGGGATATGAGAAGCAATAGCTTGGGATTTGTAAAGACGCAAAGCATTCACGACCGATAAATCTATAAAACGAAGTATTACCTTCAGAGTCCATTTCTTTGTTTTTATGTATGTACGGTAGTATTCCATACATTGATCAAGCACATCTACACCTCCCATATGTTGGTTATAGTTGTTAGTAAGTTTTGGCATAGTAATATTAATGTATTGTTTTTGCTTTTTATCCCATCGTTTCACTTTAACTGTTTCGTCAGCTGACGTGCAGTTGGATGCTACCAATTCTGGTTTGTTGTCCATCCATTTAACGATAATTATATCATTACAGACAAACTGTTGTGATTTACCCCGATTCATCTGGCGATCTTTTTTAAAAGGTATACGTTTTCGTTCAGCCAATCTGTTAAACATTAACATTCCAGAACCATGCATCCCCAATTCTGACAGACATTTCAACAATGGAATTGAAGTAAAATATCTATCGAAATAGATACAACTTCCCGGAGGAATTGACTTGGATAGATGCAGTATGACAGCAGCTCCTAATCCAAGCGATTTATCAGGAAAAGGTGTTCTCACTCCTTGGTAGACTTCAAAATCTATCATAATGCCGTCACTGGTTGTTACTACAAACATTTTTAACCCCTGTATATTGGTATCACCTTTTTCAGCCGTGTCTCTATCAATTACATGAAACGCTGTACGTAAAGTTTTAAACCGCTCGCGTGTAATGTGTTTTGTTATCATCTCAAGTTGCATTTCTTGTCTCCAATACATATGTAATCTGGGATATGGGATACATCCCATTATCAAATGGGCACCAACGAAAATCTTCAATTCTCTCATATTAGTATTAAGAAGATAGCCCGTTTTACGCATGTGATAATTGTTTGTGCAATTAACTGCGTCCTCAAAAAACTCATCATTTAGGTAGTCCTCAAAATATTCCATCGGCTTTCGTACGGGTTGTAGGTCTTGATTAGGAAAACTATGACCTTTTTGTTGAAATACGCCTTCTTTCCATAATTTTAAAGGCTTTTTTTATTTTTTCTTTTTTTTCTGTTCAGGAATATTGCTAGTAAAAGCCGCTTCATTCAACAAAGTTTTATCTTCAGTATTGGGCATTCGATCACACTCAGAATCAGGCACTAAAGAAAATTCAGACGGGTCGGCAACAAAAAGAAGAATTATTGTGAAAATATTAATCTGTGTCTTTTAAATACTTAATTAAAACCGTTAATAGGTAAGTTTAGTACAGTAAGAGGTATATTTTACTTTATTTCAGAATTTTTAGCAAAAATCCTTTTTAACTGAACCAACCGCAACCAACTGCAACCTTTCGTCGTTATTTATGAAATCTCCTTTTAACAAAAGAGACGCCTTTATCATATCACGTTAAACACTGCAGCAAAATTGCCAGTATTAATCATAAGTCCTTTCCACAAAATGAACCGTTGGATTTTAATAAAAATGACGCCATTAGAAAAAAACACTGGCAAGTAAATAAATCATAAATATAGCATTCATTATAACATTCCCAAATGGTTAATGTCGGCCAAAATTTAACTGTCGTGTTTGACTCCTATTAAAGCCAGTTGTCATACACCAAATGTACGAGGTCGCCGCTGACAGACGTGATTGTTTCTATTGCCGGAGTTAAATTAGATAACAAGTACTGCATTCTGAAATGATCATCGACGCTTTATAAACATAAAAGCTGCTATCACGTAGGGGCTGAAAGTATACATATGTAACTAATTACACTTTTAGAAATTATTATTATTTTTTTTATTTTAAAAACTCATAACAATGTGTTAACATTATGACTATTGTTATACAGTGCAACCCATCTTACCCAACCCAAAAATCTTACTTGTATTTTTTTTGTGTGCCATATATGGTACACTATGCATTAAAACAAGATTTATCAAATAAAATTAATAAAAAAAATAAACGCCTTTATTGGAAGTATCTGCTCATCTATGGCTAAAATTCCTCTTTTGAAATTTGAGTAACTGATTCCTTAGTTTATTTAGTAGCGGTCGGATTTTTAAAAGTTTATTATGAGCAGGATTACCGGCAGCAATAGCATCGTTATTGTTCGCAAAATGTGAAAAACGTTTTATTTCTTCCCATCTATTACATGACATAACATCTGAGATCAATCGATGATTCAGGCTGGAGTTACAATACCTTCTAGCGTTTGCCAATTGCACTATTGACATATAAATACATGTATAGTTCGTCCCAAACCCTTCTTTCAGTGCGTCATAGTTGATCGAATTCTCTCTAACGCATTAAGCTAAAAGTGACAGAAAAACACGTGAGTCTGTGATTATTATACATAGAACTTAGAAAATTATTTATCGTTCACGGGTATTTGCATATTAAAGCTAATTCTACTTACGGATGTATAATTGATTGGAGTTTAGAATACGCTAAATAGATATCTAATCAATGATGCGCATAAATATAATTTGACGCAGATTGTCTCGATCGTGAAAGTAGGACAGTACTTTCACAATGTCAACTGACAAAATGATAATTGTCATTCCAGGTTACTATTTTCAGACATTTTACAGTGAAAATTTAATTTTGTATTTATTGTCATAAAAATATTTTACATATACCAAGATATACCGAGAAAGAACAAAGACTAATATTAAAATTATTAAATTATTTTAAATTAGAACCAGAGGCTGGGATAACTTCATTACCAGTTTCTGCCGTTCGTGAAGTAAGTTTTAAATTATTCTAAAAAATATTAATAGTATTCTAAATACTATATATTTTAGCATGTTGCCGAGGCGTTAGGAGTTTTGTTACCAACAGTAAGAGGATTGGCAAATAAAGGCAGTCAAATAGATGCTAGCTATTTCAGTATGTGATAATCTAGGACTTTCATTAACCAATAAATATGAACATGTTGTAAACAAAGAGGACCGGAGAAGGTGTACGATATATTGTACTCTATACGGATTGTTAAAATGGATTCATTGATAATTACAGTCCAATTTTCAAAAGTAAAAAAAAAAACTGGAGATTATTATGATTTGATGAATGCAGAAAATTTTGAAAAATGGTTTGAATATTAACTGCCAAATTTAGAAGAACTCCAGTATAGTGGATAAAATACCAAATTCAAGTTGGACTAAACAATCTTTAGTAGAATGGTTAAAAGGGAGATATATACGTGTTTCAACAACCATGATGAAACTTGAATTATTGGAGGTGGTAAAAAAACATTTACCAGATAAAGTTTGTATTAAGAGATATTTAAGTATTAAGTGTGTATTAAGAGATATTTAATAAATGAGATTATATTTGTTTTATTCTACAGATTAGATGTACTAGCACTTCAACATGGTCATAGAGTATTGAGATTGCCTTCATATCATTGCCAGTTTAACCCAATTGAGAATGTTTGGTCAAATTCTAAAAGATATTATGATGCAAAAATAAGTTCTGCAAGTACTGTAAATGAAAGTACTGTATTAAGTATTTGGAAAAGAAGCATTAGAACGGGTAATTTAAGCGTACTAAAATTCGTAGATAATAATTGTGGTTGAATTTAAGGTTACACCAAAAAAATGGAGGAAATATGTAAGACATGCAGAAGATATCATAAATGAATACTGGAAGACAACCAAAAAAATTGATGCCAGCTACATATCTCCTATAATTATTGATTTTAACGAATCAGATTGTAAATTCAGGAATGATATTTAGGAAATATCTTTAACTATTACCGTTATGGATATTTATATGTATTAAAAGGGTTCTTTTTAGAACCACGACATTTTCTTGAAATGTATTCTGAATCGGATTGTGGATTGTTTGAAATATAATATTCATTTTTGTTATTTATAAAAACAGAAGGTAAACTTACATTTGGTATCTTGTTTTTTAACCAAACTCCATTAACACCATTTCATCTGCATACCGGAACTGGTAGATTAACTCAAAAATCAACTGCTTCACTATTTAATCTATTTTCACTATTTAATGATAAATCTTAACAAAATTAAACTATTGGCTGCCACAGAAACTTACTTATCCGAATATGACTGATTTCAATCGATGCTATTTTATCACAGGAATGTTTGCCTTGATGCCTTGCAATTGCCAGTAAAAATTTTTGTCTCGCAGTCAACTCTTAAAAGATTCTAGGAGGAAGAGTTATTTTAAATTAACAAACAATTCAATTCCATAGTGTTTGTAATAAATAAATCTATTCATCCATAAAATAAATCTTTGCTAATTAAGCACTTTCCTTGGAATGTATAGAATAGGAATTATGACAAACTGCCGTTCCAATATATTGCGCAATAAAATTTATATATAGGACGGGACCTCTAATATGTAAATTAAAAAACAAATTTGAATTGTTAAAGTTTTTATTCCATATTAAAAAAAAATAACCTTTTCACATTTAGCCGATTACGATCCTGCAACTGTCAGATTGAACTAAAGTGTCATGCAATAATTCTCGACATTCTTAAAATCCTATATGACGTCATATTTAGTGACGCACTGAAAGAAGGGTTTGGGACAGACTTTATCTAAGAACTGCTCTAGCTCATTTTCAGATAGTTTCAAAGGTTTTTGAGGTCTTTTTCCACTAAATATAATATAGTTTGATAAACTATAGTTTTGATTATCTCATTTGTTAAAAAAAAATTTTAAAAATGCTTAAGGGGAATCCGCTTGTTGCAAGTCAGGTGGCAGGTCAGTAGAACCGAGAAATCTTATATCATCAACTGATGTTACCAAATTTCCTTCTTTCCAAGTTGAAGCATTTCATCTGATTCATTATTATCTATTATATCATCTTCATAGTCTGACTCTGGGGCTTATTCTTATTTAGATATTTTGATGAAAATGTATATTTTTATTTTCATATATGTATGAAAGGAGTTGAATGCAAAAAAAATTTTTTACACATACTCTGCAGTAAAATTCATTGTTTATTTTGTTATTAATATAAAAATACAATACAATACACTGCAACATAATTCAATATAATACAATACAAATTAAAATGTAATAGTCATAAGTATAACTCCATTAAAAATTTGTAAAATCGTTATTTTTATATAGATAAACAAAAGTATCATTTTTAATCCTACCCTATTATCGAATTTTTCGTTTCCAACAATAATTTTTTCAAAACAAATTTTTTTTGGAGCGGGTTAGAGTATTTTTTATATACACCAGTTTGTAAAAATTTGTTCAAAATACATTTTATTGTTTTAAACACAGTCATTGACATTTTTAAATATTTTCTAACAAAAAAAACCAAAAAATTGCCTCTCTGTGACACATTAGCACATTGCCGTGACCAGAATTCGAACCTGGGTTACCACGGCCACAACGTGGGATCCGAACAACTAGTCCACTAGACGATCACGGCTAATTAGGCGATGTGTATTACGATTATAGTTCGAATATTGTAAAACTCTAACCTAGGATTCCATTAAAACAAATTTAGGTCAGTTGTTTACAAAAGAAACAATGCACTTAATATTAATTAAATATACCATTTTATATAAATAAGTACGCTAATAATTAAAAATAAAGTAATCGATCAATGGAAATAATAACAAATAAATGTTTCCAATTCTAAAAATGCTAAGATATTAAATAAATAATATTCATCAGTATTTAAAAATGACAATAGGTATATAATATAACTTAATTACTTATATGTTTAGTTTACCATGATTACAATATTAATAAAAAAAATATTGTTTGGTGATACAACTCTCAATTTATGACATTTATAAATACAATATTTATTTGTTGTTTGATATATCCATGATGTAATATTCAATTAATACTTCTTCCATTATCCAATTATCATTTATACATAACATAATTTTTAATCTTCAATATTATTTTCTTTATACTGTTTCTTAATATTGATTTAACTCACTATATTGAACAATTGTAACTGATTGACTGCGTCTAACTAATTTTCATACTAAAAAACTCATAACTGATTAACTAACTGAATGGACTTTCTTACTAAACTTTCTGACTGACTGACTGACTGAATCCAAATCACCGGGTATTTATATCTTTTTGGATGTTCCAGAATCATCTGGTAAGAAATCATGTTCCATTTGTTCTATTAAATACATGTCTGAATTTTCTGGAACAAACCATTTCGCAAACCAGGCCATCTCCGGTGATCTAGAGAATTCCATACTTTTCTATTAATAATTTTGTTGACATTTAGGCTTTTCAGATCAGAACAAACACTTAAATCAGTAAATATATATAAATTAAACATTTTAAACTAACATTATTATTATAACCCCACTTTTTATTCGTACTAATTCTTAATTTCTATCTGTCACTTCGAGAGTATGTATATCTGGTTGCCTAATCACATGGCTCACTTAAATATATTTACAACATTAAAATACAACTTTTTACAATTATTATATGCTAATTTCTTAAAAATGCCCTCACATAAATAATTTTTATAAAATTTTCTAGTATATAATTTATTAAAATAACCAAATACTTTTCATATCTAATATTATGTAGTATATAATTTATAAATTATTTTCTTTAAACACTAATCATATCAATATATATATATATATATATATATATATATATATATATATATATATATATATATATATATATTTATATATATTTATATATATGCTCTAACTTACTATATTTCTGAGTATCCCTTTGTTTTCTAGCATATTCACTTTGTCCGTCATGTTTTCCATTTCAGCGAGGAACATTTTGTTTTGCTACCTTCTTTCAATTTATTGTTGAGGTATATTGTTCTGCTTTATATATTATTGTTTCATCATAACATAAATGTCACAAAAGTTGATCACCCTGTGTAACGTAATAAGCACTTAATAGTTGCATACTATTATATGAATATTATACATTAAAATTATTACATTATACAATAAGATAAAACACGTTATGTGGGTATAAGTAAACACAGTATTATATTTCTTAAAAATTTACCTTAAATTTATTTAATTTGTATAAAAATAATGAACGAGGATTGATTTTTACGTTAAGTGCAATATCGTATTTTAAAGCTTAATGTCACAAAGTGGTTCAATAAATAACGCCTGAGTTAAATCGTTATTTTGCATGTAATATTCCTTGATGTAGAGGCCGTTAATATGAATAATATGATCCCTAGGGATAAAATTGAAGTTTCGCGTCATCTGTAAAATGGACAGAAAGTGAATGAACCGTGTTAAAAAAAGAGATAAATGTCACTGAAGTATATTTGAGGAAATGAACATATTTGGAACTTTGCCCGGTGAGATAGCTTTCTTGTACCATCTGTTATCTTAAGTATAGGCTAAAATCCGGCAAAAGGGGAAAAGTAACTTTCTTTTAAATAGGAGTAAGTAGTTACTTCTCAGCAATTTTTTTAATTTTCTATCTTAGTAAATTCAGTAATTGCATTAACCATTTTTTACAAGACGTTAGAACATCGTTGAATACTAAGTGAATATATGAAAAAAATACAAAGAGTAAAAAAAAAGACACACAAAACAGAAATAAATGATTCTCTATCATAATAGGTAACAAAAGTGTATAAAATTCAATAAGTAATACAAAATTTAATTCATTTAATACACTGAGCTTGATCTTATAAATGTTTCAATTATAAATTTATTAATTTTACTGTTAAGTCATAAGTGAATATGTGAAAAAAAAAAATAAAAAATAATAATAAAGGTGCAGACATAAAACAGAAGGGTTTTTAAAAGTCTGCTGACAATTTTCTTAATTTTATTAGGTATATTTGATTTAAATGTAGCCTATATCTTGACACTGGTTTTAAAATCTGTTTGTGATTGGCTGCAAAGAAAAACCACAAATATTGGAAAACGTAAATAAAACGTGGAATGAAATGAAAAGCTGACTGTATTCAGCGGAAAAAGATTGTACTAAATGTCCGGATAAGCAAAGAATTAAGGCCAAAAGACTAAAAGTCTTTGTTGGAAAAATTCCTGTATGAAGCCGTCCTTATGGCACAGGATCGCAGTCAATGGAGACATCGAGTCATGCATTACATGAATCATACTGTTACAAAATACAATCTTTCTCGCAATTGATGTTACGTATTCGGTAGTAAACAAAAGGACACTTTTGTTTACTGCCAAATTATCATTATCATTATCGTTTACTGAATTATCCAGATTCGAAGTTTATTTCTGAGAAAAATTTAATTTTCTTGAATGTCAAAATAATCGGACTAGTTTATTTAATAGCGGAATAAATTAATGCTCTGACATTATGTCGTAATATATAGAGTTACACAGCAAAATAAAGACACAGACACAAGAAACAGATCAATCAACAGCTGAATTAGTAGCTAAATCAAGGATTGCTGCAACTACGCAACAAAGCATATTTGTTCATTTTACAAGGTTCAATTAAATGAAATAAACTGAAAATTTCTTCAAACTGGAATACAAGTCAACGTTTAACTTACGTGGTATGAAACAGAATTGGTAACAGCCTAATAAAATGAAAAAAATTAGTGCTTGGGAAGTAACGAATTTAAATATTTTTGAATATCTGGTTTCGTTTAGGGAACTCTACTACTCGTATAGGGTAGGAGTTTCCGCTATTAGTAAAATAATAAAGGAAATGAGCGCCATTATTTGGAACAGATTAGACACAGATTTCATGAAGTTGCCTGATTCAGAGAGAGAATTGGAAGCCATTGCAAATGGATTTGAAACAAAAGCTAACTTTCCTCATTGCCTTGGAGTCCTCGACGAAAAACACATTAGAATTATAAAACCAAGCAATAGTGGTTCTATGTTCTTTAATTACAAAGAGTATTTCTCTTTTGTATTACTTGCTGTGGTCGATTCAGAATACCGATTCAACTGTATAAGTGTGGGTTCATATGGGAGGGAATGTGAGTTTACGATACTAAAGAATAGTACGTTTTGGCAAAAGTTAAAGGATGGTTCATTAAATATACCAAAGCGTAGACCTGTACATGAAAATATATATGATGAATTACCGCTTGTACTTATTGGTGACGAAGACTTTGGTTTGAAAAATATCAAATTTTTTAAGACCTTATAGAGGTACACATTTAGATCATAAGAAAAAAATTTTTAACTGTCGATTGAGCCGCTCTAGAGGATATATTGAATGTGCCTTTAGTATTCTAGCCAACAAATGGAGAATACTGCATCGGCCGATAGATCTTCAAATAGAAACAGCGATCGACGTCATAAAAGCTTGTACACTTTTACATAACTTTGTTAGAGATAAAGACGGCATTAATTTAGAGCATAGCCAAAACCCAATTTCAACGGAAAAAGATGAAATAACACATCCCAATATACAAAGTAGAGGTGGTCCTAATGCGAATGTAATTCGAACAGCATTTGCCGATTACTTCGTGTCTGATATTGGTTTAATACCTTGGCAGGAAGCAGCTGTATGAATATGTTTTTACCTAGATATTATTTATATACTTACACGGTGTTAAACGAAAATTTGTACATCCCTAGAACTTGGCAAAATAAAAGTTTTGACAGAAATCCAAATACAGGTAGTTTTTTATATCGAGTAAAAGAAAAAATAACCTTTATGTCACTTCAAACAAAAATATTTCTATACATTGATTAACTTATAGCTCACAAATTTCTAAAAAAAAAAATAGAATAAGTACCTATATTCATGTCAAGAAGAATGTGCTTTTATTGTATACCTACCTACTTAGTAAATAAAAAATAGTTAATAAAAAATTTAAACAAACTCACCAAATTCTTTTCTTTCTTTTTCTTCAAGTTGTTCAAACTCAGGATTTAATATTGTACATATTTCGCGCCATGCTGCTAATCTTAAGTTTTTATCTTTATATCCGTCTGACGTTTTGTCCCACAAGACAGTTTTATTTTCGATAAGCGATATCAATGCAGACGTATCTAACTCCATTTTTCACGAGCGTAGAAGCCGAAATGTTGTTTGCATGGTAATTCGCGGGGACCGCGTGTTAAGAGTTGAAGTACATCGGTGCTGTCTGATCGGCAGACCCGTTCACATTACATCCGATCCGGGCGTTCAGACGGCTCTTCGCAGTGGCAAAACGCCCGTCTAAAAACTCGGTTCCGTCCTTTTTCTCGAAACCGTCTTAATGTGAACAGTGTTATATAAATTTTATTGTCACTGGCATATCCGTCTCTTTAGACGGGCCGAGAAAACAGACGGTTCTTCATAGTGAGAACGGGCTCTTAGTTAACGGAGTGCGTCTAAACAACATAAGATATGCTGACAACGCAGTAGTTTTTGCAGATAGCCTAGAAGGTTTACAAATAATAATGTGGCGCATATCAGATATAAGTCGAGAATATGAGCTGGAAATCAATGCGAACAAATCAAACTACATAGTAGTTAGTAACCGTGAAATATTAAATACACATCTTTTAGTAAATCAACAGACAATTGACAGAGCAAACAGCTACACATATCTTGGTACTACTAACGTAACCAGTCAATGGGACCACTTTACTGAAATAAAACAACGCATAGGGAAACCAACATCAACGTTCGTAAAGATGAAGTCTCTTTTTAGAAGTCACGATTTACCACTCAGTACCAAAATCTCTATCATCAGATGCCATGTATTTTCTACATTATTATACGGAGAAGAGGTATGGACGCTTTCTGAAGCTTCTTTAGGAAAACTCGAGGCCTTCGAGATGTGGTGTTACAGGCGCATCTTGCGAATTTCATCGTAGATCGTGTGACTAATATTGAGGTCCTAGAATGAGCAAGGAATGCAAGATAACTAACACAATCAAAGAGCGCAAATTGGAATATCTTGGTCATGTTGTGAGAAAAGAACACAGATATGGCTTATTGCAACTCATTCTTCAGGGCAAGGTATTTGGAAAGCGAGGACCAGGGAGAAGAAGAATATCTTGGCTTCAAAACCTAAGAAAGTGGTTCAATACGTCTACAACCGGACTATTCCTAATAGCTGCAAGTAAAGTTATGATAGCTATGCTGATCGCCAACACCCGAAACGGATAGGGGCCGTAAGAAGAAGAAGAAGATAACTAGTACGACAGCTATCAGAATATCTTTCAAAACGTGACTCGTCAGTAAAGAATACAAATTTCTATTCTGTTAATCTTATCTTATCTTAAAAATATTTTATGTGAGGTAAAATATTAAATTAAAATTAAAATTAAAGAAACAAAAGGAATCCTTTATTAAAATATACAACAGGTTAATTTTCATATAATGTAAGATTTTATTGTATACAATTCTTACATTTTTTCGTAATTGAATCATAATAAAAAATACTTCAAAGTACATTCCACATATAAAATGACATACTTTTTTATTAAAACGAAAAAGTTTTATTATAGCGTTTTTAAATCGAATTTCTGCCTCGGTGAATAGAGAGTAGAATGCAATTACAAACTTTGTGAATTAAACTTGTATATGCTTTCGGTATAAACATTTAAATCATACATTAAATATTATTTTGATTTGCTTGCTAAGATATATTTTTCTTAGTATTCCTCGGCGATAAAAAATAAAACTTATTATAAATCAAATTAAAGTTTTTATTGGCAAAGGGTAGACAGTGCGACTCTTAAATAATATAAAATACAGCGGAATCATTTTATGAATTATTAAGTGATATACATTTTTAATTATTTATTTACTTATGCGGTTTTCTTTATTTATTTCGGTGGTACTTCTGAAGAACAGGTTGGTATTCTTTTACATCAGTTGTAAACGTTCATTCTACCCAGGTGTTAATTTTTTTTTGTAGAAGTTATTATTACTTTTACTATTTAAATGTCAGCAGCTGAGATAATGCATTTGTTAAAATAATTATTTACATCATTATAGAGAAGAAAGTTTGTTCCATTTGGCGGTTTATTTCAGTTCTAAAACTTGCCCAGTCAACATTAGAAATCTTTCATTATATTGCTTCTAAGGGTTATGCTTAATAATTCGAACCACTCTGCTGTTCGTGGTTGGTGAACCATATGTAATATTGTGGGATTAAGGTCTCAGTAACAATTAAAAATGGTGTTGGACGTTGAAAAATTTTTGAAACAACAAACTTCGGTAGGATTGTAACTCAGTGAGATGTATATACTGCAGATAGATATTATTTTAGGGTATCATACGATTACTGAGATTGCTTCTAGTTTTACATCTAAATGCAAATGTGTTGAATAGACGTCTTTTTTTGGCAAATATTGAAATACTTCCACTTGCTCTGAGGCATTCTGTTCTTACGTAATAATATTAAGCTTCTTTGATATCCTTTCTTCTTCTTCATGTGCCGAGCTCGATTATGGAGCGTTGGCTATCAAATGGGCTATGATAATTTTGTTGGCGACAGCTCGGAAAAGAGATGCAGATGATGTGTTAAACCAATCTCCCAGGTTTCTAAGCCATAACGTTCTTCTTCGACCTGGCCCTCTTCTTCCGTCTACCTTGCCTTGTATTATTAAATGGAGTATATTATATCTCTCTGGGTGGCGCATAACATGGCCTAAATATTCAAGTTTGCGATTTTTAACTGTTTTGGCGACTTCCGTAACTTTTCCCATCCGATGCAAAACAATTTCGTTACGAACTCTATCCAACCAACTTATTCGTAAGATTCTCCGATACACCCAGATTTCAAAGGACTCCAGTTTTTTGAGAAGTGTATCCGTCCAAGTCCAACCTTCGACACCATACAAAAGAGTAGAGAACACATAACATCTCACTAATATAATTTTCAGAATTAAAGTAATATTGTTTCCACATAACAGTTTCTTCATCTTAAAGAATGCAGCTCTGGCCTTCTCTATCCATATTCTAATTTCTTTGCTCATGTCCCAGTTCTCATTTAGATTACAACCAAGATAAGTGATACTGTTAGTTCTCTCCAGTTGTTCACCATAAGCTATTATCACTTCCGGTTGTATTGGCGTTTTACTGACGACCATCACCTTTGTCTTTGCGGTGTTTAGCTTAAGGCCATATTCATCACACGTTGTGGTAATCCGATTAATTAGATATTGAAGTTCTTTGTAATTGCTTGCAATTAACACTGTGTCATCCGCATATCTCAAATTATTAATATTGACGTCATTCATTTTTATACCACATTGAACATTATCCACTGCTTTATTGAAAACGAACTCAGAATAGATGTTAAATAGTAGCGGGGAGAAAATGCAGCCCTGCCTTACTCCTCTTCGTTATCGGATTTCTTCAGAAGTGTCCCGGCCAATCCTGATGTTTGCACGTTGATGCCAGTAAAGATTTTTAATAATGCGTCGGTCTTTATCATCAATACCTACCTACTGAAGAATGGCTATCATTTCAGTATGTTTTACTCGATCAAAGGCCTTCTCAAAGTCAATAAAACACATATAAACTGGATGTCCGACATCTCTGCATCTCTGTATCATAACCTGAATACTAAATAGTGCTTCTCTTGTTCTAAGGTTATTTTGCGGAATCCAAACTGTGTGTCACCAAGTTGTTGTTCTATTTTTTGGTACATCCTGGAGTGCAAAATTCGTAGAAATATCTTTAAAACATGACTCATCAAGCTGATGGTTCGGTAGTCACTACATCTTTTTGCATTTGCTTTTTTAGGTATCGTCACAAAAGTCGACAGCCGCCAATCCGTTGGTATATAGCCAGTTTCATAAATTTTATTAAACAGATAAAGGAGAGATACTTTACCTGAACTTTCGAAGAGCTTTATTATTTCACTCGGTATTTCATCTGGTCCCGTCGCTGTTCGGGTCTTTGCTAATCGTATTGCTTGTTCAATTTCGTCCATAATTTCAAGCTCGGGCCTTTCATCACTAAACAGTTTCTTAATATACCCTTTGATATCCTTGTGAACTTATGTTTTAGCGATCTGGTGGTTAGATTAGGTGTGAATAGGTCAGATAAAAGTGAATTGGTGTCAGAAGTCATTTGGTGCACTTTAATGCGAAGTTACTACTGCCTAAGACGTTCTTAAGAAAGTCACAACCTTAAGTAAACTACATTTTATTTTTAGAAGCAGCAAGAGGCTTTACTACCCGACTTGACAATGTAAGAAAGCAATGTACCCGAGCAGAAAATGGTAGAAATTCGTAAATTTATCAGAATAATAATAGGATCGGGCAATACAATAATAACAGAAAGCACCATTATACCCCTAGAAACAATAGAGCGAAAAAAGGGAGATAAACCATACAACAATGATACGAAATGAAAATAAAGAAGTGATCTGAAACAATCTACCAATAGATAATATAGATATCTCTAGTTGTTTTTTCACGAATGCGATCATCAAATAAAAATCAGCAAGCCCGAAAATTTTTGTCATCCCCGTGAAATCAAAATAAACTGAAAATAAATGGACGGGGTTGATGGAAAAAAGGGGAGGAGGGGGGAAAGGGGGATATTTATTTTCATAAATTTAATATTTATGAAAATAAATATTAAATAAACTGAAAAATAAAGTAGAATAAAAAGACTGAATGAATTAAGTTTTGGTTGATAGTTTCAATAGGAGTAAAAAGGTATGGATATTCATTAATAAGTGATCAGAAATTTATTTATAAATAAACGTTAAGTGGATCAATATCATGGATAAAATTGACGGGCACAGGAAGTTGTCCTCGTGGTTAAAGAATGTAAGGGAATGGACTCGTATTCGTATCCCGGTCCATTCCTTGACAGTTCTCTGAGTCAAATAACTGTTCAGAATAGCTTAAGAGAGATATATTCTTGACGTTTTAATCACCAACGTCAAGAGTACTTGATAAAGCACGTTCACTAGTAAAATTTGTAATGGGATAAGCACTTTAATTTGCATGTAGATCCAAAAGTCTACAATGTTTTAATCAACAAGAACTGAATGGCTTGTTAGGAACTTGAACCTACGTGAAAAAGAAAAAGAAAAAAAAAGAAAAAGAAGAAGAAGAAAAAGAAGAAGACGATGAAAAAAAGTATTATAATTTGACTGAACAAGTAAACCGTTAGTATAAATTTTGTCTTGGGATGAGACAGTTCTACAGCGAAAGATGTCATGTTGACAGTGACATGCAGGAATTAATAAGCAGTGTTTTGTTTTTATATGAATTAAAAGACTATTATTAAGACGAAAAATTACAAGAAGTGCTATACCGATAAACAATAAGCAATAAAGTGATACGCTGATTTTACTGTACTGATAGCAAAATTTCTCGAGATATTCAGCAATTAGTAAATCGAGTTGTAGAATTTAGTTAAGAAAGGCAAGAATGCACTCTAAATAACGTAATTTATGGTTATCACTAAATTATAATAACGCAAAAAAGTCTAATGATCAACTATACTAAAAAAACCATGTCAAGAATTAAACAAGTAAAATACTGTAATAATTTTGGGTGGCTGGCTGTAATAATTTAGGATTGATGCTGTAAATATAAATCTAATAAACCACTCTAATAATTGCTGACACCATTTGTAGAAGACGTCTGTCTCAATATCCTTATCGATGCATCTACAATTCTTAGGAGATACTTATCCCTGCGAGCGGGGCAAGGCTTACTGGTTCCACTAGTCTGGACTGACTGGTTTCGCCCTCGCGGATTTACAAGAGGGTAGGGAGATTTTGGGAGGAAGGGGATTAAGGACTTCTCGTCTCGGGTCCTGCAAAGAGTGAGAGGCTATGGGCTTACGTTAGAAGCCGGAGCACTGCATAAGCGGAAATGTGTATCTCTTCTAGTCTCTAGAAGTAACGTCCGGGAATTAAAAAAAAAACAAATTTCGAGTTTACAATGTATTAAATAGACTGTACACTACAAAACATTAGTTATGAGTTACAGTTACAACAGTTAGTTAGCACAGCGCGCCCGATCGCCGCGCCTCTCGCGTGGGCCACTCTCGGGCGCCGCGCTCTTACTGGACGTTTGACCCACTTCTGTTTGTTTTTATCTATTGCCAACTCGTACCTTAGATTCTTTTGTCACGTCCGAAGTGAAAATTTGTTTCTACGTTTTCGCTGATTATGCCATCTATTCCATGTGTTAAACTGGATCACGCTATGTAAAAGTCAGCTCAATTCTTATCACTTGTTTAACAATTCGTACCTTGTATTCATTTCCAACAAGGTCTAAGTGTCGTAATTTTTTAAACATTCAGGCTTGTGTTAAACTGGGTCAATTGTTTTGTTTTTAATTTGAAATATATACGTTAAACTGTGTCGAATTTATTCTTTATTAATTTGGAATATATAATAATTACTTAATTAATTATTACTCTTTACTAGGCTAATTATCCCTTAATTTTTCCTTCTTTATTTCCTTGCTATGTTTACATTACAATACGTATTTACTAAAATGAAAACATTTTTGTGTAACAGGGATTTGTGGATCGGATCAAGATTTGGGCTTTCGAAATCTGTACTTACAGAATAATATTAGTAGTATTTATAAAAATAAGAAAAAAACAAAAATAAGTTCTAAAAACAAAATTAAAAAGGTGAAATATTTTATCCACGTTATAAGAGATGAGAGCTACGCACTGTTGCTGGTGAAAATACATCAGGAATCATGTAGGAGAAAATAAAAGGACGACGAAAGTCGGAGTTGAAGACCCGTTTCCTGAATCAAAAAAAAGTTTTGTTTTTATGTTTGGTTTTACTACCGACATCTTTCAGTATGGTATTCTTATCTGGACAATAAAACTATTGTACTGTTGTAAAATTTTTATTAATAACTTTCAGCATTAAATATACGATATTATTCGCATTTATTTTATTTGTCAATTTCACAACGCTGCAACTTGTAGAAAAGATTTTAAAAATTGAATTTAAAATTCCTCTTTTTATTATTAAATTGAAGTGACTAGAGATCTTTGACGTCGGAATTCCAAAGCAACCCTAGTTTGATTAAATCAATATCAATATTCCGCCCGTCTGTGAACTTGCACTGGGATTTAATTTAATTGGGGTAAATACTGAGATTCCATGTTCGGAAAAGCGTCAATCTATGATTTTGACATAAATTACGGCTCTAATTAAATTTTAATAAACCGATACTAACATCGTTATTTAAAATATATGGATGCATCTGTTATACATTCCTAACCCAGCTGATATACCGAATCAAAATAATGCATACCTAGATAAGTCATACCTAAGAAAACGTTAAACATGAGCGTCCACATTTATACAAATGAACAAAACCTTACGGGTAAAACAGAGATATAAAAGCATGTAAAGAACATAATAGTAAAACCCTTAAATATGACCTGACCTTAACCCTTATTAAAACCTGACATATTAATCATCATCATCATCAATCAGCCCTGAGTTGTCCATTGTTGAACATAGGCCTCCTCTAGACTTTTCCATCTGCTTCTGTTGTGCGCCTCGCTATCCAATTGGTCACGATTATTTTGAGGTCGTCGGTCCATCGCGTTGGGGGTCTTCCTCGGCTTCGCTTGTCAGCCCGTGGTCTCCACTCAAGCAATTTTTTTGTCCAACTGTCGTCTTTCATTCTTGCAACATGTCCTGCTCATCTCCATTTTTGCCTTGTAATATGTTCGATAATGTCTTCCACTTCGGTTCGTCTACGAACTTCCTCGTTTCTTATTCTATTTCTTAAGCTTATTCCAAGCATTGATCTCTCCATCTTTCGTTATGTCCTTCTCAATTTTTCGGCTGATGTTTTTGTGAGAGTTAAGGTTTCTGCTCCGTATGTGAGGACTGGTAGAACGCACTGGTTAAAAGCTTTTCTTTTTAAATGGATCGGTATATTTGTTTTAAATACGTCTCTCATTTTTCCGAATGCAGCCCAACCCAGACTTATTCTTCTGAGTAGCTCGCATGTTTGGTTATCTCGCGTTAACCTTATTTCGTGACCCAAATACACATACTTTTCCACAAGTTCTATGGGCGACTTTTTGATTTCTATTAGCTCATTGGGGACGAGGTTGGTCATCATTTTTGTTTTTCCATAGTTTATTTTTAAACCGACTTTCTGGGTTACTTGCTGTAGTTGTTGTAGCATAACTCTGGCTTCTCCTAAGTTGTCTGTTATGAGAACAATATCATCGGCATATCTAAGATGATTGAATATCTTTCCATCGATGCTAATACCCTTTGATTCCCACTCTAGCCGTTTAAATGCGTACTCCATAACTGTTATAAATAGTTTTGGTGACAAGTTATCTCCCTGCCGCACCCCTCTGCCAATTCTTATCTTCTCAGTCATGCAATGGAGGTTAACGGTTGTTGTCGCATTTTCGTATATATTTCGAATAATATTTGCATACCTGTGATCTATTCTGCATTCTGATAATGATTTTAAGATAACAACTGTTTCGACTGTGTCAAATGCTTTGTGAAAGTCGACAAAGATAAGAGCAAGGGGTCTGTTATATTCGATAGACTTTTCAACTAGAGTTTTAAGGCATTGCAAATGGTCGTTTGTTCCGTGTCCCGCTCGAAATCCTGCCTGTTCTTGTGATTGATAGAAATCAAGTTTTGCTTCTAATCTGTTTGTCAGTATTCGAGTACAGAGCTTGTATAGGTGGTTAAGCAAACTAATTGGCCTATAGTTTTCGAGATCTGATTTATCCCCTTTTTTGTGGAGGAGGATTGTAATCGAATTCTTCGCAATCGTTTTACAATTAAACTCGTAGCTCTCTAGGGTACTGAGTGGCACCACGTCACAAGTCGAGGGTTAATAAAAATAAATGCGTTTACTCTTTTTAAAGGTTTTGTTTTCCGTTTTTAAACCTGATGGTGTAATTCGCCATTTTATTTTTATCTTCACAAATAAAATAGAACGCAATAACTAAAACCTCTAAAACACCGTATTTGTATTCGGTGGCAGGTCAGTTGCATGATATGAGGTCTGCTAAAACATTTGCGTGATTTTAATAGCATGTTAACGCATGCAAAATGATGACGTAGTTACTCGGTCGTTCGATAAACTACGAAATTTGTATTTTTGTGCTTTTTTAACATCTCTGTCGAGAATTTTTAAATAGACTCAATAACAGTGTTTTCAAAAGCGTAGTATGTCTACATGTAATGTTTAATTTACTCATTTAATAGCTCCTTTAATAAGCTCAGCTAATTTTTTTTTCTGACATATTACAATTAATTTTATGTCTAAAATTTTATGATTGTACTGTACATATTCACAAAAGAAATACAGTGTTTCGAAAGTTTATAGAATAGTTAAAGCAGCAATAATTATACAACAAAAAATATTTTTATGATTTGTAATGTTAACTGAAGAATTTAAACAAAACCATTTCAAAAGCCGTTAAGAAAGACATAAGGAACTTTAACACTAACGAAACAGCTAATACTATAGAATAAAACAAAAGTCTAAGAGTTCTAAAACGAAAGTTGAATACAGGAACGAGGAATATTTTTAAGGTTTAAAATAAACAACCATATATGAACAACAAGAAATCCCGAAAATCATTAAAGAGTACCATCATCATCATCATCATGCACTCTTCACGGTTCTGTGCTTCTTGTTGCCATTTCTTGGATATTCGTCTAATGTCGTCCATCCAGCGTGTTGGTGGTCGTCCTCTGCTGCGTTTGTCTTCTTGTGGGTGCCAGTCAATTAGTTTTATGGTCATTTGTGTCCTGTGTCTTTCAGTCTCGCGATGTGACCTGCCCAATTCCATTTCAGCTTGGCTATACGTTCTGTTCTTTTCCTTAAGTCTTGATTCCTTATTTTGTCTTTTTTTTGTCACGCCGAGAATTGATCTATCCATGCGCCTTTCTGCCACTCGCATTTTTAGTGCTGTTGTTTTTGTGAGTGTGAGAGTTTCTGCATCGTATGTCATATTAGAAAGAACGCATTGGTCAAATGTCTTCCGTTTCATAGATATCGGGATGTTGCTCTTAAAGATGTCTCTTAGTGAACTATACCAATTAAGTAAGCCGCCCAAGTAAGTGTTATTCGTCGTTGAAATTCGCAGGTCTGGTTGTCCTTGCCTATTCTGATTTCATGACCAAGATATATGTACTTTTCTGTCAATTCTACCACTTGATTTTGGATGATTGGGTGTTCGCTGGAAACTAAATTTGTCATAAATTTGGTCTTACTGATGTTCATTTTTAGACCTATTGTTGAAGATACGTTTTCTAATTCTTGTACCATTTGTTGTGCTTCACCCAGATCTTCGATAATAAGTTCTATGTCATCGCAAAATGCAGATGATTGAGCATTTCTCCATCTATCTATCATATCTATATATCAAAGAGTACCACAAGACATTATATAGTAGAAATGCTCACATTCCAGAGGCAGAAATCGGAGCAATACAACATCAAGGATCGGAGGAACTCCCAGATACAGAACGGCGTTAATCCGAACGAAATCGGGGAAAGGGGTTCGGATTACCTACAACTTTTTTATTGGGAGAAGAAAAACAGCAAAAATACAATGAAAATGACTTATACAATAATATATATATACAATATATTTAATAAATACATATTAACTATATAAATTTCAATGGGGAGCAGTAAAAAAATACTTAATTTTTTCTGGTCGCCGGTCTCGACGTGCTGATCAGACGCTCTGTCTCTTATACGCCTCAGCATCAATATCTTCCCGCTGCTACTGAAGTTGTCTTCTGCCCAACTGATGGCCTTGTTCAGGTCTTTAACAGATTCAGCAGCAGAAGTTTTTGAAGCAGGTGTTCATCATCGACATTTTCTTCTTTAGTTTTTTTAATTTTGAATGGCCCTTACAATTTCTTCATCGGTGAGCATTTCTTGAAAACGACGTCCTTGAGATTAACTTTCTTAGAGATTAAATGCACGAGTCTGTTAGTCGTCCCCACAATAAACAAACGAAGTTTGTGAGTCATAAAGGTGATTATTTCTTTTATAATTTTTCAACCAGGAGCGTCGTTTTCTTGAGATGACACCAATGTGTGGTCTGGTAACATACGCCAAAATAACCCACTTTCATCTGCATTGTAAATTTCATCAGATATCTAATTGCTTTTTAATCACAAGTTTCTCAAATGCAGTTCGAAAGGCTTCAATGCCGTCGGCATTACTCGTTTCTCACCAGTAATTTTGAGATGTCTAACTTCATGAGGTCAAAACAGTAAATAGACCAGTGGTCACATATGGATGTGAAACGTGGACCCTCTCAACCACTGATGAAATTCAACTGAGAATATTTGAGCGCAAAATACTAAAGAAGATATTTAGACCAACTCAATGCAGTGATAGTTCGTGGAGAATTAAAATGAACCACGAGGTGGATGAACTAATGCGGAGTGCAGATATTGTTAGATTTATTAAGTCACAAAGACTAAACTGGCTTGGTCACTTAGAAAGAAAGCCAGATAATCGAGCTGTAAAAGTAGTCCAGAGATGGAAGCCCCAAGGAAACAGAACAAGAGGAAGGCCCCGTAAAAGATAGATAGACGACGTAGAGCGGGATCTTAAAACCATGAACATCAGGCAGTGGCGAAGGAAAGTATCCGACAGGGCAGAATGGAAGAACATTGTTAAGCAGGCCAAGACTCACAAAGGCTTGTAGAGCCATTAGAAGAAGAAGAAGAAGAACTTCATGACGTCGTTTGAATGATTTGGTGACATTTCACGATGGAAATGACGGGTTTTTTTCACACAACATTTCACCTCTCACCGGAACATGCTTTTTCCGCTGTTGTAGGAATCACGTGAACAACGCAGTTTCTGCCTTCGGATTTTCGGGAGGTTTAATGGTTTTTCTCTTCCCTGGACCACTTTGTGTTTCGCTGATGAACTTTCCGATCTTTTCTTTGTTCTTCTTAATGTCCGTAATGGTAGATTTGCTAATACCAAACTGTTTTGAAACGAAACTGTACTAGCTCCTTGCTGTATCAACTTGATAATTTTGGTCTTTAGTTCGATAGTAAACAAAACTAAATAATATGTAGGTGGACAAGGAAAGTAAAAACCGATGTTCGTCATCGATTCATGTCGATATAATCGTGGAAGAGGCAGGGGGAGCCGCGCGAGTCCATTCGGACTACCGCGGCTTTCGGATGACCTTGGGTTCGGATTAACGCGACCGTGGTTTATAACCGAAGAGGAAATTAAATCACCGTTAAAAGGTATGAAAAACAACGAAACACCTGGAGAAGATGGCATTGTAAGTAAGATGATAAAACTAGGCGGCGAATGCGTCATAAAAGCTTTAAAAACATTTTATAATGCCTGCTTTTTAATGGAATTATACCAGAAAAATAGAACAGTGGCATTATGATAATATTTCATACAAAAAGGATGTAATAGAAATTGAGAACTATAAACCTATCACCTTGTTATCTCATTTATATAAGTGCTTTTTAACAATAATTACGAACAGACTGGGACCTAAGCTACATTTTCACCAACCACTAGAGCAAGCCGTATTTAGAAGTGACTTTGGAACAAGTGACTACTTACGAATAATAAAATCCCTAATAGACAAAGTTATAGAATACAGTCAAATTCAAGTGACACAGAGAGCAATGGAGCTCTCAGAAACAGAGTTTTAAATCAAATAGTTAGGAGAAAATCTGGTGTTACGGACGCAGTTAAAATAATTAAAACGCTAAAATGGAACTTAACGGGATATAATGCCATGTAATATAAAAGTTAAACGAGGAGTCCGACAAGGCGATATAATTTCACCTAAACTGTTTACCTTGACCCTCGAAGATATAATAAAATCAACAGATTGGGAAAACAGAGGAATATGTATTAACGGAAAGTACCTAAATCACCTTAGATATACTATGATCTCCTTGGAACGACAAGACCTAGAATTAATGCTGAATGAACTTCATGAAAAATCACTGCAAAAAGGCCTAAAAATTAACTATAACAAAACAAAAGTAATGACAAACACGGAAGACCAAGAGGCAATAAAAATACAAACAAAAAAAATAGAACAGGTAAATGAGTATATCTATCTAGGACAAGCCATCAGAGCTAACAGAGAAAATCAAACAGCCGAAATATCGAGACGAGTAAGAATGGGATGGGTAGCGTTCGGCAAACTTTCTTACGTTCTAAAAAATCAAACAATCCCTCTATACTTACGAAGCAAGGTATATAACTCCTGTATAATACCGGTGCTCACCTACGGAGCACAGACATGGACATTTACACAGGCCAATTTGGAGAGGATAAGGAAGGCACGAAGAGCGATGGAGAGAAAAATGTTGGGTATACCATTTAAAGATAGAAAACGTAACCAGTGGATCAGAACCAGAACAAAGACAGTAGACGCGATAGAACAAGCAGCAAAACTAAAATAGAAATGGGCTGGACACAATGAACGTCTCCAAGACGGACGATGGAACAATGTCATCGGAAAGTGGCGTCCATACAATGCAAAGAGATCAAGAGGCAGACCACAAATGAGGTAAAAAGATGACATCAGGAAACAAAAAGGTCCCACATGGCAGAGAACTGCTCAAGATAGGGAAAGATGGAGAGAACTGGGGGTGACCTACATCCAACAATGGAAAGATAGAGAATAGGTTCAAAAAAAAAACAAAAAAATGCCGTCCCACAAGGACGTAATGAGCACGTCCTAAAACAAGGTGGTCAGACGATATCAAGCACAGCCAGCACAACTGGATTTAGGGTGCTGAAGATCCAATGGAATGGAATTATTTACGGGAGGTTTATGTTCAGCAGTGGACGCAAAACAGCTAATGATGATGATAAGTAAATATTGAATATAATTTGTATTATTTTAATTAGCAGCTTTTTTGTGTAAATAATTTTTATGCAGCTTAAGTATCGACTATATTTTAACTAGAAGTTTTGGGTAAAAATAATGTACATATAGACATTAAAATAACTGACATTTTGACATAGAATCAAAATAAAATGTTTAATTACTTACACTTATCTTTGTATTATTTATATATATATATATATATATATATATATATATATATATATATATATATATATATATATATATATATATATATATATATATATATATATATATATATATATATATTATTCCGCTACCTTTACCAGAACCGCTTATGAACATTAATCAAGCCAGAAGGGGGTCTATAATGCGTGTATCGTGTTCATTTTACGCCATGTTACCATTTGATGAAAGCTGATACCAGTAACTTTAGAGCTACTACTCCCTACCGCCATCGTAAAGATAAGACGCATCCGGAAAAAATATCAGCAGGTTTTATCGCCTAATGATTTCCTTCGAGTGTGCTTATGTCGTGATAGTTCACCAAAGCCAGTCACTTGGTATTGTGTATTTGTAATATGCAAATCAGTACTTGCTCTTATGTGATCTTATAATTTATTATGGCGTTTTTTACTAAATCAATCGAGTCCTAAATATATAAAATTGATAAAAATGGCAGTCTTTAAAGTACTAAAACTAAATTAGCCGTCACGTTAGTTTTTGAAGCGATATTTTTAACAGATATTCTAAATGGCTATCTCAATGAAAAAAAGTAAAATTTCGAAACAATTGGGTTAAATAAATTTTATAAAAGAACTTAGAAAGATTTAAAAATAAGTAATAGGCGCAGTCAGTAGAATATCACGAATTGATTTGTACCAAAGAATTTACTCGTTGAAGACTAAGTATAACCAGCTGGAAACTATAACTTCATTGTTAAGTTATGGGCGAGAAAAATTTTGGAAAGGCTAAAATGCTGACAAAAGTATCTACATTCTAGTAAAGTGCAATTTATGTTAAGTAGCTGAAAGATCTTGAATTTTTAAAACTAAGCGCTTTTGAAATGACTAAGGTCTAAGCCAAATGTAAATAATTAAATATTGGCCAACAATTTTCAACCAGAAAATTTAAAATGTCTTTAATAACTTACTGGAAACTCAAACGATTAAAATAAGTTTTTATTACCTGTAGGAAGAAGTTTATATTTATCTGTACAAGAAAGTTTAACAAATATTTTTTATTATAACGCCAATTCACATAATTCTCATAATGCATATTTATGGCAATCAATCATAGGCAAATTAGTAGAAAATACTGGTTCTATCGTTAATATTTAAAAGCCAGTCGAAGTGATCAGAAAGATGTTTTAAGACAGAATTTTGTAGATCAAAGAAAGTTTCATGTCTTAAGATAGACAAGATATTACATATTATATAATATAACTAAAGCTCGGATTATAGGTAAAATGCCTTTTTTGCCTATTTTGCCTATTATAATTGTTTTTTGCACTTTTTGCCTTTTTTCGTAAATTCCGCCTGTTTGTGCCTTTTTTAAAATTTCATGGTACTACCCATGATATTATTCTATTACTAAACCATTCTATAATAAAATTTTGGGTCAATGATAAAATATATATGGTTTGTTTATATAACAGATTTCTAGGAAAATGTACCTGATCGAGACTTGAGGGTTAACTATTTGGAAATCCCTAAGCTTTATTAGTTTATTATCAGTTGTACAGTCGGTTACTGTATCAGAGTTTAGTCAAAAATTTCTATATCCTAGTTTAGTTTTGTTGCGTATACCGAAAAGCAAAGAACACGTTTTAAAACGTTTTAGACATTTGTGTGAAAAGATGACATCTAAATTAAGGCTATGGATCGCACCTTATTCGCAACTTTCTCTAGAAGGAGATGGAGTAAGTTTTATTTTTTCTCTTTTTTTCTTGAAAAATGATTACCTATTTTCGTTTATAAACAAAAAGATTACGGACAGGAAACCACAAAACATCACAAGCAATCCAGAAATGCTTGACAAGAAAAGATTTGAAGATGACCAGTATGTAAAGAGATTATCGGAAAAATTTAAAAAATAGGAAGTTTAACATTACAACATTCAAAATAGCCAATATAGTGAGATCTCATCTTTCTGAAACCAAACCTAACAACACACAAGAGATATTAAAAAAAAACTATATCTATAAAATGCCCTGTGAATGTAACAATTTAGAGCCTAAGACCACTAAATATTAGGATTGACGAGCATAACACATACATCAAAAATAAAGACTTCGACAAAGTACCGATATGTAAACATGCCTGGAACAATGAATATTGAGTACAATCAACTATACATGAACAATCAAAAACGAAATAGACATTAAAAATAAAAAAATAAAGAAGCAGCTTACATAATGACAACAAATGTGTATCAAACTCATGAACAAAACGTAGCAAACTCTAGTTGCCAATACTAACGGAAGAAGTCAGCATTAAGAATATACTATCATTATTGGAACGTCGGAGATATATCGTCTACCATTAAAATCAAGACATATTCAACCACAATGCATCAACATATAATACATAAACACATAATATACAAACGCAGAATACACAAACTAATATTACTCTAACACACAAAATAATTAGAGTTTAATATCATCCTGAGGGTAAAATAATAATATAGTATATAAATAATGGTATAGTATCGGAGTATAATCCTCAGAATTTTCAACTAAAAGCATAGCTATTTCCCTACAAGATGAAGGCCAAAATACATCAGCTGTCAAATTTGAATAAACATAATCCTAAACAATTTTCGGTTATAAAGCGATAAACACATCTTACTATTTTTTCAAATATTCTTTTGTGAAAACGATTTTCGTAGCGGTAATTGAATCGTAAAACAGCAGTTAAAAATGTAATTTCCATTACAATCAATTGTGGTTTAATCCCATATAAATATAGTATTTAGGCATGCCACAAGAAAACATTTTCAGAACCGTCCATATGTTTGTCTCTTACTTTAAACTTCCTCTTTGTTTTAAAAGCTCACGTCATAAACGCTCTGTCTATAATACTCAACTCATAAACAGAAAATTTTGCTTTAATGTCAACACAGGTACGGGTCCAAAGTACCCCGGCTCTTGCCTTAAATATTAATCAATGTACATATTTGTTTAATACATGTAACATAAGTGGAGTTTCGGTACACCTTCCAGCTTCTGCAGTGGCGGGATAAAGAGGCTTATTAAACTTAATGGAGACAGTATGCTTTATAGAATAGCGGACGGTTAACTTATTAGAAACTGAATTTAGGTTACAGTGTTTGAATTTTACTTGTAGCTTAATTATAATCGAATTTTATTTTTGGCTTTTACTTGGTTAATCAATAATATCTGGTAGACTATCTACTGGGTGGTGAAACGGGCCATAAGAAACTCAATCAGTAATTCTAAATTTTTGAATTCCTGCTTTTCTAATTATTTTACATCAAAAGTCATAAAAAACTGTTTATAGATGACTAAAATCTGTTTAAAAACAAATGTTAAAATTATTCTACGAATTAAACGTACTCCAAAATTTTGCAAGAATATAACGCCGTTCCGGTGAAACAATGACGTAATTGCAAATTTATAACAATTTGACTTAACAACTTTATTAGGTTCTTAATAAATGCCTCTATTAGGAAAAATAATGACGTAAATGTACTACGTCTCCCGGCCGCTAGATAGCAGTTACGTCATTGCTCGAATATTGGTGCCTGTCAGGCCTCTTTCGGAAAAACATTGACGTGCAATTCAGTTGTGTGTAAACCTCGACGTTAGACGTTACTGTTTCAGTTGAAGAATGACGCAATTGTAAAATTCGGTATCGTTCTCGATTTTTGTGTGTGCAAATTTGGAAGAATAACGACGTAAGTGTACATTATGTCATTTTGATTTAAAATTTTTGCTGTTACAACTGTTCTTTATGCCAGTATTGTCTAAAATTAATCTTCTTTAATGTGACGTAAGTGTTCTTTCTGACATTTTTACCTGAAATTTTATACGTTAATATAGGAATTCTTTGACGTTATTTTGAACTATTTTGTTACAGAAAGAGTGCATCTAATATGGGTTCAAGAGCTGAGAAGTTAGTTAATCTTGCTCTTTCTTTAAATAAAAATCAAGATGATATTTATGAAATGCCTGGATGTTAGAACGTAAATCCTGATTCTGGAGTAAAGAGTTATACTTCCGATTCATATGTTATATAAAATGAGAACGCAACTAAACTTAGAATAAGAAAAGTTGGTAACAATTCGTACGATGCAATGAGTTCACAAAGCTCAGAGGAGTTTTCTTCAGGTTCGAGTGATAATTATGAGCCTTCCGTTGTTGACGACGCCTCAAGCTGCTCGTCAAAATCTTCAGAATCAGGCAAAAAAGAAACTGTTCTGCAAGAGTTAGTTAACACTTCAAATACTACAGATGTCGTAGAATGTGATGATAATTCAGCAAATGTTAAAAAAGGCAAGAAAAGGGTAAAAAACACTAAAAATTGGAAAAGTGTAAAAGCTAAAAGATTAAAGAATAGTGGACAGAGCTATGTATCTAGATTAGGAAAAGTGATGCAGGCAAAAAAGATGGGACCACCTTGTCCAGAGAAGTGTACACTTGCGTGTTCAAATAAGGTGTCTGAGGAGTATAGAGCTCAGATTTTCAAGGACTATTGGGAGATGGCTTCATTGCAGAGGCAACGTGATTTCTTGGGCTCCTGTATTCAACCACTCCAACTAAAATATAGACGAATCACCGCTGGTGTACCTCGGAAACCAAACTGTGCTTTCTATCTTATAATTAATGGAGAAAAAACCCGAGTATGCAAAACATTACTAATTAATACTCTTGGAATAACAGAAAGGAATATCCGAACAGTTATCGAGTCAAGAGCATCAGGTAATGGAATTGTGCTAGAAGATAAAAGAGGAAAGCACGGCAAACATAAAAAGGTGGATGAAGAAGTAATTCAATCAGTGCGGAATCACATCAGTTCTATTCCGAGAGTTGAGAGTCATTATGTCCGAAAGGAGACTAGCAGGGAATTTATAGATGGCGGTTTGTCTATTTCTGAATTACATCGGAATTATTCAAGCGAAAGACTTTCAGCTCAAAAAAAATCCGCTACCTATGATACGTATGCGCGAATATTTAATACAGAATACAATTTAGGATTTTTTATTCCGAAAAAGGATCAATGCGATCTCTGCGAGACCTACCGGAATTCAGTAGATATGGAAAAGCAAACCTTAGAGACTAAATATCGGGAACATCTAGCTGAAAAAGAATTAAGTAGAGCGGAAAAGGAGAAAGATAAAGAAAGAGCCAGAAACAAAGAAATTGTGTTAGCTGTATACGATCTACAGGCTGTGTTACCTGTTCCAACGGGACAAACCTCTGCTTTTTTTATAAAAGTCGACTCAACTGTTACAACTTTACGGTAAGTAAACTACCATTGGTCTAAAAAAATGATAGTAATGTAATACTTTTTTACATCTTGTTAAGGGTATAATAGTAGGTACCTCGAAAAATATCGAAAATTTTATCTTTCAAAATTAAGGATTCATATTTGGGCATGTTATAACATCTACTTTAAGATGTCTAAATATGAATCCTGTTATGCGCTTAATGTCTACTCCTAAACATGTTCTTCTTTTGTGTAATGATTTTTAACCAAGAAAATCTTACAGGTAACTGAAATTGGAAATGACAAGTCCGACTGCTTTTTTTGGCATGAAGGCTTAGGCCACAGAGGGGTAACAGAAATTGGATCCTGCGTATTACTCTATCTTGAAGAACTCGCTAAATTGAAACCTGGTCTTGACGTGGTGTTTTACTCTGACAATTGTGGCGGACAACAAAAAAACAGGTATGTTCTGGACTGTACGAGTAGTCAACTTCAATTAGAAAATAAACTAAAAATAATCTCATTTAATTTGATTTGGATTTTTTTTTCAGATATATGATTGCAGCCTATTTGTATGCAGTGGAAGTGTACAATATTAACTCTATTACTCATAAATATTTAGTTCGCGGTCACACCCAAAATGAGGGCGACGCTGTCCACAGCATAATATAAAAAGCTGTAAAAAAGGCTAAAAATTCGGGTCCAATTTATGTACCCGACCAGTATATTTCATTAATAAGATATGCCAAAAAGAAAGGAAATACGCTGGTTGTTAAGGAAATGAGTTTTACTGATTTTGTTGATTTGAAAGCTTTATATGGAGAACTAGCTCCTAGTTTATTTAAGAATGTTAACGGACAAGAATTCAAAATTAGCGATGTAAAACTACTTCAGTTTGAAAAAGGATGCGAAGTATTCCGTTACAAATTAAGTTTTAAACAACAGGAATGGGACAGCGTAGAATTTAAACCTAAGAAGAGGCGTGTTTCTGAAGTAAAATCTATTAAGGAAATTACGACAAAATCTGTTTACACCAACAAAATCCCCTTAACAGATAACAAAAAGAGGGACTTAAAAAGTTTAGTGGACAGTCGAATTATTCCCCAATTTTATAAATATTTCTTTGATTCAGTTATTGATTAAATTTCATTTTTATCTATTGCTTAAAGTTTTTTGTGGATTTTCTTGTTTAGTTCCGATTTTAACTTTTGTGAATTTACAAAATAGTTTAAGTAGATCCTTTTGATCTCAATAGTGTTGATATTTTTTATTTAGATTAATTTAGTTGTACCATGTATCACGTTTAAACTTTCTGTGAATGTACATTTCATACATTACTTATAAAAATATCGACAAAAATGTTGCGTTTTAGTTATACACTTTTGGAAAAACAATGACCTAATTACAAAATCAAAGTATTCCATATACACTACCTAATTTGGATATGTATCAGTCAAAACGGTTCATATTTAACTTTTTCTCCCAATAAAATCACTACAAATGACTTTCATTGACTTCTCTAAAAGTAAATTGCAAAAAATAATAATTTTCATTCGTCTCCTCTGTAAAATTTTCAATTTTACAGTTACGTCATTGTTTCACTGGAACGGCGAACATTTTTCATCACACCCCTAAAAGTCAGGCAATACGTAGTGCAAGAATGTGTATGTGTTGTGTTTGATCATATTGATGTAAGATGTTTGACAATATTTGAATTGTCAAAATTTTTGTTTTATGATTAAATTATAAACAATAAATTTTACTGAATACTACTGCTATTACTGAACAATAAATATTACTTTGTAAACAATAAATTATATTGTTTACAAAGCAATAAAGTTAATTACATGTACTCAGTTGACGCAAAATCGCAATAATGTTGTATGCACGCAATAGTGCAAGCACTGCCAGATCTTTATTTAACGTAAGTATTCTAATACACTCCAATTCAATTCCAAGTTATACAATAATTCATAGAATTTCAATATAGTTTTACTATGATCCTTCCTTCCTTCCTAAAAATAATTTATAATTTCCAAAGATAAAACTATAACAAATGTTTAAACAATCCGCTATTTTATACTAAACAGTATCCCAATTGATTGTAAAATTCTCGTCTAGTCAGAACGCCTGGCGTTATTTTTGCAAACTCTTCAATAATTAGCATTTTTAATGATTCAATATCTGTAAGTTTTTGGTCAGAATGGATTTCTGATTTTAGATGCCCCCAGATAAAGTAATCGTTAGTAGCTAGATCTCCCGATCTCGGAGGCCACTTAATGTTACAGTTAGGTTGAATTAAACAATTATTAAACCTGTTTTTAAGGAACTCCTTAACCTCCCAGTTAATGTGGGCAAAGCGTCCGTCCACTTGAAACCAAATTTTTTCTTCATCTGGAGCTATTTCTGCAAGTCTCGTTAAAATCTCTTCTTGTAGCAAGTCTAAAAGCTTTTTTGAATTTAAAATTTCCTCATAGAAAAATGGTCCAATAATATTGTGTCTAAATATTCATACACAGATATTTATTTTTCGACAATATTGGGTATGGCTTTCAATATTATCCTCGGGCTTTCTTGTTGACCAAATCCTTTAATTTTAAACATTTGGTTCATTATTTAATGTAAATATACATTCATTACTAAACATTAATTTAAAATGTTTTTTAACCATTGTCTGTCTGCATTAGCCCTCTCTAAAATTTCAAACAACAAAATTTCGCTCGTCTCTCAACATCTTCTCTTAGTTCTTGATGACATTGAAATTTATATGAACGGAAATTATTCATTTTCAAAATTTTTAAGGCCGTGGAATTATGAATATTAAACTGGTCTGCAATGGTCCAAGAATTTATTCTAGGATTTTCTACTACTGCTGTTAACACATTTATTTCATTTTGATTTTCCAAATTTCTTGGTATATATATATATCGGTTTCAAAACGTCTTGCGTCGTTGTCCGATGCCTAATTTCCACGAATTTCTATCATTCCATTGTTCTTCGGTCAAGTCTCGGGAGCTCATTGCCTTTGTTATTCCCTCCTTCCATGTTCTTTTTGGTCTTCCTCGTTTCTTACGATTTGGTGGTATCCATTTCATGGCGATTTTTGGTAGTCTTGTTTCTGGCATTCTTTGAACATGGCCATACCATATAAGTTGTTTCCTTTCTATGTCTGTTGCCAGTGATCCATCTACCCCCATCCGATTTCTTATTTCATCGTTTCTAATTCTGTCTGCTCTAGATATTCGAAGTGATCGTCTAAATACATCCATTTCTGTTGCTTCGAGTTTTCTTTTATTGCTTTCTGTTAGTCTCCATGTCTCTGTACCATAGGTTAAGCTGGTTTTTATGAGAGATTCATATATATTGTATTTTCGTCTTTTACCAATTTCTGAGCTCCAAAGAACTCCGTTAAGGCATCCAATTGTTCTACGGGCCTGGGTTATTCGTTTTCTAATTTCCCTATTGTCTGTGCCTGTGGTGTCGAAATCAATTCCTAGGTAGGTATATTCAGTGCAGAATGCAATTTCGGTTGTGTCCATCTGAATGTTGGATAGTTCTGCGCCTATTGGGAGATATTTTGTTTTTTGTGTATTGAGTTCTAAACCCCACTTCTTGTATTCTTCCTGTAGTTTTCTGGCCATATATGTCAGGTCTTCTTTATCGTTGGCTATAAGGACTTGATCGTCTGCAAACTGTAGAGTATATATTCCTCTGCACTTTCTTTTCCACTGATACAGTGCTTTCGCCACGTAGATTTTAAACAATGTGGGGGATATGCAACACCCCTGCCGGAGTCCCTTGTTTACAGGAAATTTTTTTGAAAGTCTATTTCCAATTTTTATTCCCGACGTTGATCCTTCATAAAGCTGTTTAAGGGCGTTAATTACTGTGTGGTTAATGTTTGTTTCCTGCAAAACTTTCCATAGCTTTTTAGCGGGTACAGTATCATAGGCCTTCTGAAGGTCTATAAACATAAGGTGGGTTTCTTGATTGGTACTTGATCTTTTTTCTATTATTTGTTTCAAAACAAACACATTATCGGTGCAGCTCCTTTCCGCTCTAAAGCCAGATTGTTCCTCTTCTTCTTGTTCCTTATATTCTTGTTCGATAATGTCTCAAAGTATCCTTCCATATAGGCGACTTAAGGTACTGGTTACTGATATACCTCGACAGTTTGAGCAGTCCAGTTTACTGCCCTTCTTATGTATAGATGATATGAAGGATACTTTCCACTCATGCGGGACTGGTGCACCGTTTAGATATTGGTTTATACACCAGGTTAATCGTTCAAACAGTTTGTTAGTACCGCATTTGATTAGTTCTGCTGAAATTCCCTCCGGACCTGCAGCTCGACCATTTTTTAGTAGTTGTATCGTTTGTAGAGTAGTAGAGTATCGTTTCTAGTGTATCGTACCTCAGCAATATTGTTTGTAGAGGTACAATAAGAAATTACGGTCCCAGTATTTTCAAAATTTTGTAAAATCTTTTGAATTGTTGAATGACTTGGAAGTGGTCTAATAGGAAATTTTACGCTAAATAAAGAACTGGCACATCGCGGACTATTGCCTGAATAAAAAAATTTTAGTATTGCTACTTTCTCCCCAACTGAATACATTTTTTAATAAACTTTATTATTTTTTAAACAATAAATTACGATAAATTATGGCACAAAGGCCAAAAATTTTGGCAATTCAAATATTGTCAAATATCAGAAACATTATTGTGACCAAACGCAATACGTTATACACATTCTTGCACTGAGCCTGATATTGAGGGGTGGCCTGAAAAATTTATTAAATTTTTGCAAAATTTTGGAATACCTTTACTGGAACAATTTTAACATTAGTTTTCAATGCAAATTTCAGTCCTGTACAAATAATTCCTCATGACTGTTGGTGTGAAAAAATTAGGAAAGCAGGAATTTAACAATTTAGAATTTTCCTTAGAGTCCGATGGCCCGTTTGACGATTCATCACCTTGTTTGTGTCAATAATTTTTATATTCGAATAATTAGCAAAAGATGTTGTTCGTATTTTGCCAAGTGATGTTAGTAAAGTCGATGGTAAAGTTATCTTGTGGTAGTAAATATCCAAGAAAGTAAAAAGAAACATTGTCCAGAATTAAAGAACGAAGAAAAACTTAACAATGAAACCGAAGCCCTAATGACACAGACAAAAATATAAACGAGAACAGACACCCAAGTGAAGAAGAAATTAGAAAGATGAATTAAGAAATACAAAAAGCAATCAGTATAGATTTGAAAAAAATTTAATAACGAAAAAATCCAACAAACGGACAGGCAAATAAAACCTTGAAAGTACTTTAAAGAAAATTAAAAGCTGGAACAAGTCAAATATTCAAATTTACTGTACAATATCCTTCCCAATCTCTCAAATAATATGACTCTACTGTCTTAAACAATTCATTTACACTACAGAAACTCTTTGCAAAAATTTAGCTGCAGGTCTCGATGATATTCCCTTCATATTCCTTTTAAATATACCCGTATCTGCCGTAGAAAAACTTCTTATACTGTACAAAATAATATGGACCAATCAGAAATTTCCAATATTATGGAGAAAATCTATCGGTATACCAATCAAGAAACAGGAGAAATCCTCGAATAATCGAAATTCTTACCATTCCATTTCACTGATATGCACCATAAGTAGCTACTAGAAAAACTAATAAACAAAAGACATATGTGGTATCCACAAAAACATAAAATTTTTGATTTAGCTCAATCCGGATTACGTCCATTCTGAAGCACGGCTGACAAGTTAGAAATGTTACAAACAAAGATCACCACCGCCTTTCAAAATAAGCAAGATTTAATAGCAACATCATTTGACATGGAGAGCGCCTTCGACACTCTGCTGTATAAACTGTATAAAACAAATTAAAAGAATACAATATTACGGAAAAAACATTGTCTTTTATCGAATAGTTTCTTTCTAATCGTCGCTTCAAAGTACCAGTTATCGGAAAAGCTTCCTCAACCTACGTTAAGGAAAAAAGGGAATCCCAAGGATCAGTTCTAAGTACCACTTTATTTATAATAACTATTAATGATAATTGCAAGAATATTCACAACTACAACTGTACATTTACAACTACAAAGGTAATCCAAAACGCAGTAAATGAACTAACTTTATGGTCTATAAGCTTTGGTATTAATTTCGCTACTAGACTATAATAATGAAATAGACAACACTGAAGAAAACCCATATTAAAACCCAAACCAAAACGAAATAACAATAGAAGAAATAAGAGAAATAATACTCAGGCTCAAAAGAGGAAAGGCAGCTGGCTATGATAAGATAACTGCGGAAATGCTAAAAAATATGGGAGAAAATGGAAATGAAATGCTTAGAAAAGTTTGCAATAAAGCATGGAATGAGAACAAAATCCCAAAAGACTGGGAAGTGGGCGTTATTCTACCCATTTTCAAAAAAGGTGACAGACGAGAATGCAGCAACTACAGAGATATAACTCTCCTGAGTATCCCTTCCAAAGTTTACGAACGAGTACTGGAGAAAAGACTACTACAAGAAGTAGAACATAAGCTGGAGCAGTCACAGAGCGGTTTCAGGAAGGGAAGAAGCATCCATGACCATGTTTTTACACTCAAGCACCTAATACAAAATACACGAAATACAAGCACGGAACTATACCAAGCCTTCATAGACCTCGAAAAAGCATTTGATAGAACCCCGCGAACCGAAATAGACAAAAGCCTAAGAAACAGAGAAGTAGACAGCAAACTCAGGAAAGCTATTATGAGCCTATACAAGAACACAAGAAACAGAGTAAGAACTGATAATATGGAATCAGAAGAGTTTAGAGTCAATGATGGCTTACGACAAGGAGGTGTACTAGGCCCCATCCTGTTCAATATTGTACTAGATGTTGTAATGAAGGAAACTAGAGAAGAAACATCGAGAATATTTGTTGGACATAGAAACCTGGAAATGATACAGATAGCGGAGTGTGCATTTGCAGATGACCTCGTCGTATTTGGAAGAAACGAGGACGCACTTAAGAGAAACCTCCAGATATGGAGAGATAAACTCGAAAAACGTAACCTGAGAATTAATGAAAGTAAAACCAAGGTCATGGTATGTGGGAAAACAGACCAACATACAAACATTAAAATCAATAACTATACTTTAGAACAAGTCGAAACCTTTAAATACCTGGGAGTGCAACTAGAGAGTAGGGGTACACAAGAAGCAGAGATAAACAATCGAATAGCAAACGCTTCCCGGATATACCACGCAATTAAGAGCACATTCCTATCTAAAAAAGAAGTATCCCAAAAAGCAAAGATAGCTATCTACAACACAGTTTTTGTACCTATCTTAACATTTGGATGTGAAAGCTGGACGCTCACCACCAGACTAAAAAATAAACTGCAAAGTATTTCAATGAAGTATCTAAGAAGAGTACTAGGGGTGACCAGAATGGACAGGATACTGAATGATGAAATAAGAGAACGCCTTAAAGTCCAATCAATAGAGAAGAAAATCGAAGAAGCCCAACTGAGATGGTACGGCCACATGGTAAGGATGGATAAAAAAAGCCAAGTGAAACAAGTGTGGGAAGCGAGAAGAACCTTGAAAAGACTAAGGGGCACACCCATGAAGACCTGGGACGATGAAATTGCCGCCATCCTAGACAGGAGAGGAGTCACCAAGGAGCAAGCGAAGAAATTGGCAAGCAACAAGAAGAATTGGAGGAAGTTTGTATATGAAACCTAAAAAGAGACTTTACATCCAACACCTTAAGGTAGAAGGGTTATTGATTATATATATATATATATATATATATATATATATATATATATATATATATATATATATATATATATATATATATATATATATATATATATATATATATATATATATATATATATATATATATATATATATATATATATATATATATATATATATATATATGTATATATATATATTAATTTCGCTGCTGAAAAATCAAAAGTACTTTAATACAGTCGAAGAACATAAAATACTAGATTTCATTCTTAATAGTCGACTAACATATAAACCAAATATAATTGACAATAAGTGATTAAAAGATATACTAATCAAGGTATACAGATCTCTCATTTGCCCTCGACTGGATTATGGATGCTTTGTATACATGTCAGCATCAGAGACTTATTTAAGGACTCTTGACATTTAGAATATTGATTGCATTTTGAATATGTCTCGGAGCTTTCAGATCCAATCGCGCTGAAAGTTTTTGCTGTAAAACATATCAAGTAACCTCTGATATACTTTGCTAGAGTGTCTTCGAATCGAAACAACCCTATATTTAAGCTAAGTTACAAACCCTATAATTGTTAGTCTAACAATAAATACCAGACATTACCACGAATTTCACTTTCTTTTTCACGACGTGTTGATTTTTCAATAACAGATACTCATATACTGTCACCAACTCCTCCTCGGAATAATAACATACCTAAAATTAACTTTCGCTTAATAGTTATCACAAAAATAAAACCAACAGCCAAATTCTGAGGCAATCTTTTCTAGAGCTGTTCAACACAAACTAGTATGACGAGATTCTCTGCACAGATGCATCTAAAACTGAGACAGATGTCGGATATTCTGTAACAACTTCAAATAGTATCATTCAGAAGTTCTGCCCCCAAATCCACCATTATCCATACATGAGAGCTGTACACCATCCTACAAGCAGCATTAAAAGTCTTATGTGACCAAACTAAAGCCAAGAACACTGCAATATGTATAGATTTGATGTCCTCCGTCGACTCGATTAAAAATATATCTTCCGAACATCCATTAGTTCATGCCATACATGAAGCAACAAACTGTCTCAATTCTTCTGCAACAAACATATCATTAATCTGGATTTCTTCACACGTTGACATTTTAGGTAATGAGACTGTTGATACCTCTGCAAAAGAAGCAATTATAACAAAATCAGATATCAAATCTGTTCAACTAGCATCAGGTCTAAAACCGCTTTTCAGGTCCCAAATCAAAAAGTCCTGGCAAAACTAGTGGAAGAATTCAATCTCGAAATTACACAAAATACAATCTACCATTAAAATCTTTCAGCTACCTAACTTAAGTAAAGGAGACAAATTAATCGCTCGCAGGCTAAGAATTGGTCACCTGATGGTTCGGAGAAATCACCTGTTTGTGAAAAGTGTAATGAATCATTACCTGTTTAACATATTATTACACAGTGTGTCAAATACAAGCAAAAACACAAAAAAAACACTCTATACAAGGTCTTACAAATGTTATCCTAAGCCAATTATAACTTGTTCAGAATGTACTGGATTTCCTTCGAGAAACGAACTTATTTTTTGCTACGAATAATATAATCGTTATTGGTTTTTTTCTTCTTTAATTCTTACCTTTTAGTTTTACTATTATTTTCACAGCAATTTTTATACTTTAAAAATATTTTGGCCTTTACTTTGTGCTTTTACAGCAAAATCAAATTTTATTAGTAAAAATCCGCTTTCGTCCTTTTACAATCGACTAAAATTCTATAAGGACGCTGCTGTTTAAAGCGAGCCCCAAAAACATGAAACGTTATCCCTTGTTGACTTTTCCCATAAATAAACTTTAGGTTTATATTGTAAGATGGAAAGTGAGCTACAAAACAGAACATCGTAAACCATTATAAATTGGAATTTTGAATACTACAGCATTATCTTTTTATTCAATAATGTCTTTATCAGATTTGTAAATATTAGGCAGTAAGTGTTGTATTAGCCACGTATGATCATGAAAAGTGCTGATATTAGTAGAAAGATGATTTTAAATCTTATTTAAATTTGTCGTAATTTTGGACAAGATACCTATATACTTAAAGCTCGCTAATGCAATAGACCATGTCTAACAACTATCGCAAAGCTTTCCCATGTTCTGTACAACAACTCTTTTTTTAATTATAATTATGTAAATCTACAATCTACATCATTACAGAGAACTAAGTAAATGTGTTACTGGTTTTGGACGGGAAGGAGAGACATCCAGTGATTTCTCACCTTATTCTATTTTGGTTTAATCACCTTCTTGTGTTGAATGTTAAGTTTTAATTTACGTCCAAAGAGCGAATACATTTGTCAGAATTTTTGGTCGAGCTGTCTTCTTTTGGTCTGGATATGTTTCTTTCGAGTGAAATGTTGGTCAAAATGGAGGCCAAGGTGTCTAGCGTCTGTTACTGTTGGTATTCTTACATTTTCCATTCTTACAAGTGGGCATATGTTGTAGCAGTTGGTAAATGTTATTTCAATTGATTTTATTTTGTTTACTTTTGTTCTCCATTTTGTATACCTTAGTATGTTCAGGTGATGTTGCAGGTTTTGTGAGGCTTGTATGGAATCTTCATTTACAACTAGTATTGCTATGTTGTCAGCAGAGAAAGCGATTGTAGTAATATTAGTCTCTGGTAAATCGGCTCTGTAGAGTGAGAAAAGCAGCGGTCCTAGGACACCACCCTGCGGGGCTCCGAAGTTGATAAAGGTTGGATTGCTGGTCATTGAATTTTACAGAGAAATATCTATTTGATATGTAGGATTTAAGTAGGGAGAAAATAGTTACTCGATAGTGGTATTTTTACTTTGTAAGGCAGACCTCTGTGCAATACTTTGTCAAACGCTTGTGAGATGTCTAGAAATGTAGCGTTGCAGTATTTCTTTTCTTCAAGACTTACTGATATTTCATTTATTATTTATTGAACTTATAGTGGAGTGATTTTCCCGAAAATCACACGGTAGTTTTGGTAGCAATGTTAGAAATTCATGATCTGCGTATATCCTTTCTAGCAGCTGTCTTTCAAAAACTTTCCTTACGGTTGGGAGTACGCTGATGGGTGGATAAGATGTTGTTTCATTCGGCTTTTTGCCTGGCTTAGGGATCGTAATCATTTCAGCAAATTTTCATATTTAGGAAAGTATGATAAGCTTAGCATGCGGTTAAATATAATTGTTAGCAAAGTAATGGTCTTGCGAGGAAGTTGTTTTAGCACTTGTGCCGAGATTAAATCATAACCTGGGGCCTTTCTTGAGTTAGGATTTTTTTCTTGTCTTGTATAGGAGTAAAACTTTTAATCGGAAGCATTTGACATGCTGCGTTAATTAGTTCTTCCACTTCTTCATCAGTGTCCGCTGACTCTGTTTGAAATACGTTTGTAAGATGTTCAGCAAATACATCCTCTTTCTCTTTGTTGGAACAGGCCCATTCGCTATTTGGTTTACGGATGGGAGGGATAGTTGTGTATGGTTTCTTAAGCTTCTTAGTCGCCTTGCATAACGTCTGGTCATTTTCCGTAAGCATTATAATGTAATGTTCGAAGGTTTCGTTGTTTGCGGCTTTGATGGCCACTTCAAGTTGCCTACGTAGTCTATTAAATATATGTAGATCTATGTTGTTTCTAGGTCTTTGCTAGGTTCTTCTCGCACGACGTTTTTCAGCAATAAGTTGGGGAAAGTGCAGGGGAACATTTGTGGTATGTGTTGGTTTGCGCTCAGTCTGTGGTGTAGATTGTCATGCCGCTTTTTGCACAAGTGTGGTGAAGTATTAAGCTGCTGTATATATGTCAGGTATAGATTTGATCCACAGAATAAGATTAGTGTTTTCTTTCAGGTAGACTTGAAAATCTGAACAGTTGGGTTGTTTATAACTGTACTCAGGCTTGTATTAACTGGTGTATGATCCGATGAGAGATCGCAGCTGGATTTGATTAGACAGAATAGTCCAGTAGATCTAAAAGGTTTCTAGTGTCACTCGTCCAGTACGTAGGAAACCGTTGGTATGGCAATCATAGTTTTTGTTGGTTATTGCTTTTAGAAGATTACGATCTTTTGTTGTTGTGAGTCTTGAGCCCAAGTGTGTGTGTTTCGCATTCCAGTCTACTCCGGCTACGAACTTATTGCCAAATAATTGGAAGAAGTGGCATGGCGTTGAATTTAGTTGAACGATTGCTGCTTGTATTTTTTCTGTTGCATATTTCGGCAATTCATGATATGATATGCAGCTGCGGATGATTAACACCGAGCCATGAGCTGTACGATCAGGATGAGGTGTGCTGTATCTGGTACAGAGCGGAATATTGAACGTAGTTAAAATGGTAAAATGGGTTTCTGAAATAAGCAGAACATCGATTTTAATAAGGTTTAAGAAGGTGATTTTGAACTTGTTTAGGAATGTTATCAGTTATTGTTCTATATTAGTGTTAAATTCTGATTCGTGGTTGATTTTATGTACTGTCACGTTTGCATATTATCTTTAATGGTTTTGTAGAGTGATATTTAGCTAATTTGTTTTAGTACATACATGTGGGCTGTTGAATGTTGTTCTTTGATTAGTTTCCTCTTTTTGGCATATGTCTATTTTCTACTAGTTTCCTTTAGACTACACAGCCCTTATAGTTATTAGGGTGATTTTGTTTGCATGGTGCACACTGAGCTGGAGTGCTTCTAGATTTTTTATAATCTTTTGTATTATGTTGTCCTCCACATTTGATGCTGTAGTGTGGTTTAGTGCAATATGTTTTACTATAGAAGTATGCTTAACATAGCCTGGATTGGATGATTGACTTTCTCTTATTTGGTGCCTCGACTGCTATTTTAATGTGACATAAGAATTATATGTTAAATAAATGTCTTTGTTGTTACTGTTTTGTTTAAGGTGTATGACAAATAAGGATAAGGGTTTCTTTGTTTGTCTGTGTCGAATGTTAATTATATTGCTATCTTTATAGCTGGCTTTTCCTAGTTCTATTAATATATCTGTTATAGTGTATAGAGTAATGTAGGCACGTACTTCCTTTATTTGGTAAGTGTTATGGACGATTTTTTCTGTTCGTAAATGTCTTATAAGTTTACGGTAGGTATCTATTGTATTTATTGTGATCTAGACAGTGTCGTTTGACGGAGTTCTTTCTCCACAATTTTGCAAAGTTTTTGACCATGTCTTAAGTTTTTTACCGCATGTACGAATATTGGCAGTAATTTTAATAATTTCTGTTATTTTTCTGTTTCAGTTTGTTCAGAGCTATCGGCGCTTGATAATGAGCTGTCTCGGTTTTGTGTTTTTGTTGGTGGTGAGCTTGGAGAATTGGGATCATTATTTTATTTTGTAAATTTACGTTTTGACTACGTAAGTTTTTATTTTGGGTTTTTCGATGGTTGTCTTCACTAAACTCTATATTCGAGTCATGACACAAAAATTGTGCTATGTTGTTTTTCATCCAGAACATTCCAGTTTGCTAGAATATGTCGGTGATATAGTTTTACGGCATTTCCGACAATTTAAATCCATTTTAAAAATGTCACCTGTACCATTATATTTGTTTAACTTTTTCTCTAAAGCATTATTCAAGTTTTTGGTTAGGTCGAGCTTTGAAATAAAAATTGTATTTCTGTTTTAAAAATTAAGGTTTTCTACTTACAATTATGCTATTTAATTTTTAACCTGTGTTGTTTAAATACACGGGCCAGTATTAAATGATGTTAACTCTACAGCTGCTAGAACTGAACTCTAGAACTAAACATGCTTGGGACATTGGCATCAATAGTAGAAAAAAAAACATATATAAAAGAGAAAAAAATTAAGATAGCCGCCCTAATTTTATTAAATTAAGCAAATTGTGTAGCAAAACTAATTAATTTAAATGCTTTAAATTAAGGTACTTTTGTCAATAGAGAACGAATACTTTATCCGTCAGAATACACCAGTAATAATAAAGTAACAGCATGTCATACAAACATGCCTCACAATTAACAATCAGACAACACACAACTTACAATAACTACAGAAAGTTAAAAACTTGATATCAATCGAAAATATAACAACACCTTTCAAGAGTTTTAGCTCTAGAAGTGTAAACATGGCTGATGACTCCAAGACCAGAGCCAACTATAGTCGGTTCGCTATATTTACGCGGGTTTCGGATTAACAAAATTATGCTAATGACTCATTGATAACCAGTTGCAGTAAACGACTTCCCAGAAAATTAGGAAAAAACTACATTAATCGTCATATTTTAAAATACATTAAAATAACATTAGGGTAGGTATAAATTTGTTACAATATTGCAGTTGAACTGATTCTTTGCCAGTGTTGACATTGTATGTTTGGTGGAAATATTTAAAAATGCCTAGACGTGTGTTAGATGTAGATAGTCTAATTTGTAGTGTACATAAGTATTTTACGGATGAAAAAGAAAATGGCGTATGTGATGCTCTAGGAATTAGTGAAACCAAACTAAGAGGAGTATTACAAAATCGCAATAATGAACGGCCGAAAGAAGATCACCGAAAAACTCGCCTATCATTGAAAACGAAAGATATTCCAGATGGAAAAAAATTTGAAATTCGTGATACCATTTATCGAATGCGAGCCAACAAGGAACATGTGACCTTAAATACAATTCTCTCGGAATTAAAAGATAGAAAATTTGACGAAATTGGCAGAACAAGTCTATGGCAAGTGATACATAATTTGGGTTTCAAATTTCAAAAGGAGGATAACAGAAAAGCCCTTTGTGAAAGAAGTTCTGTTGTGCATAAAAGAATTAACTTTCTAAGAAAATATTCTAAATTAAAAGAAGAAAGGGCAAATTTTATATATTTAGACGAAACATGGATATTTTCTAGGGGTGCAACCAAGAGAATATGGCAAGATGATAACGTAAAGTCTATCAAACATACTGATGGAGAAGGGAAGCGACACATAATTTTACATACAGGAGGGAAATCGGGTTTTATAGAAGGTGCTGATTTAATATTTTCATCTAAATCAAAATCAAGTGGCTATCACGATAATATGAACACAGAAATGTTTGTAAAATGCTTACATGAAAAACTTCTCCCAGGTGTAAGTGAGCCCAGCGTAATTATTTTAGACAATGCACCTTACCATTCTAAAGTATTAAACAAAAGTACAACGAATTCTTGGACTGTTAATAAAATTAAAGAATGGTTGACAAAGCAACATATACCATTTACACAACATATTTTAAAATCATAATTATTACGCTTGGCAAATATCCACGCAAAACCAAAAACCTTTGTTGTGGATCAGATTATTGAAAGTTATGGTCATCAAGTTTTACGTCTGTCACCGTATCATTGCCAGTATAATCCCATCGAATATATATGGGGAATAGCAAAACAATATTATGACAACCATATTGGGCCTAACGGTTATAGCGACGACGCAGTTCGGGAAACTTGGCGAAAGGCACTTTCAATTGTAACTCCAGAAGTGTGGTGCAACTGTATATTCAAGTGCGAGAAACGAATAGAAGATTGGTAGACTCGTGAAAATAAAATAAACGAAATAAGTCCAATCATAATAACAATTAATGGTGATGACAGTGATGATGATGACGATGACGATTTTTGTTGGCAAGTTAAATTTTTTTATTTTTCATTAGAAATTCTCTCTATGGAACAAATATACATAGACCATATTTTCTGTGTAAAGTGTAATATAAAATTATTATTAGGTTTATATTAGCCACATTAGACTCCATTAATGAAGTAATTCTCCTTATTATACTGTCAATTATATAAAAGATTTTCCATTATTATTTAATTAAAAAAAGTTATGGATTATTTTTCATTTCATTTGACCAGTTGATATTTCCCCAAAGAGCAGGTAATTAAAACTGGGTACTTACAATAAAATTTTTAATCCGAAACCCGCGTAAATATAGCGAACCGACTATAAATATGAACTGTCAAGTTTTCATTTAACTTTAAATTCAAAATAATATTTACTAGTTCTATCAATTATTTACAAACTTTACTTCAGAAATTTTTTTGAAAACAATTTTCAGATTGGAAATATAAACGTTAAAAACAAAAAAATATTCTAAAATCAGTGTGGTGGAACGTTCATCTGGGTCAAAAAGAAAGTTTTCACTGAAAATACATAGAAATATATTCTTCCACATGTGATAATAATGCTGAATTGTTTCTAAGCACATTAGTATAGTTTATTATTTTACAAATATACGAACCCTTTACATAATATACATATTTTGTTAAATGCATTTAATACTAGTTGTATCGGTTACATAAAAAGTAAAAAATAAAACTGTTATGTTACAATTTTAAATTTATACTATTGATTTGTATTTCAGGTTATAAGCGAAACGCTTTCTGAGATAGATTGCTTTTTGTTACCATAAGAAAAAGAAAGAACAACAAAAAGAAAAGTTTTATTAACTTTCTTCGATATTATTTTCTTAGAATGCGGCCGTTTTGCGTTCGGAAAATACTTTTAATATAACGTTCGAGATAAAGCTTTTCTAAAAACAAATCTGTTTATTTTATAAAAAAATTAATTAAAAAACCCCAGTAGAAAGTAGACCCCTAAATGGGGACACTGTATTTATTTAAAAACTATATTACTAGATATTTCTAAAATATACATTTTTTTGTTGAGCGTGGTCGAAAACCAAATTAATGGAAAATAATTAAAATGAAAGAGACAGTCAAGATTTGATTTCACGTACAAAGTGTCTATGTATCTGTTTATACGTATTTCGCCCTAATAATGCTCTATTTTTTATTGACTACCACACCCAAAAAGAAAAAAGTATTTACATATATATATATATATATATATATATATATATATATATATATATATATATATATATATATTTTTAGTGGATTTTCTTGGGCTTAGGTTCATAAAAAAATTTTTGATTTGATACTAAGGCATTTTCATATATTTTTTCGACGTTTCGGCAGGAAATCCATGCCTTTTTCAAGAAGTAATATTGACTAAAAAACATTTTATGATAGACATAATACGATTTAAAAGTTAAACTTTTGACTTACCAAGCATGTAAAAATTTGTTACTAACAAGTAGACGTCACAATTAAAATAATATTAAAAACATAGGACATACCCACTAAGTCACTACATGTAAAATATATTTTAGATCTAATGTGTTGTTTATTGAAGTTAGTTTATCGTTTAAACAACCAGTTATTTTAACATCATAGGCGTTCTGAGATTGTCTTTTTATGTGTTTTTAAATTAAGTTAAAATATATTTTGTTCAAATTTTTGACATCTTTTTTATCATTTATTGCATTATTATTTTTTTTTATTTGTATAGACTCTAGAAGCTCTCTCTTTTTCCTGTTGGGTTCACTTTTTAGGATCTTGGTTTTCTCAAAATCAAATTTATGTTTTTTTTTCGTTTTCATGTTTTGTGAGGGCGGTTGAGTTTTTTTTGTCATATTTGTGGGAACGTATTCTTGAGTTAAGTAGCTGACTGGTTTGTCCAATATAAACTCCATCACAATTCGAGCAGGGAATTTCATATACAACATGCGATCTTTTTAATAGAGGGGTTTTTGTTTTTAATCTTGTAAAATTCTTTTTCAAAAGATTGTGCCCTTTATGAGCAACCATAATATTATGTTTGGACGGAAGATTTGCAATTTGTTCTGATAATCCTTTTATATAGGGAAGAGACATATAGTTTTTCTTTACCGTGTTTTTTACCGTATATATATATATATATATATATATATATATATATATATATATATATATATATATATATATATATATATACATTTGTTATATTTATCGATTGCGTTAGAATAATGGATTTGTTTTATATAACTACCTGCAAGGTTACTGCATCATTTATATATTAATAATATGCATTTTATCATTAGGGTATTTGTTTCAAATGTTAAATATTATCTTTTAATGTTAATTAATGCAGTACAAATTTGGGTGTTATATTATTTTGATCAATTAAAATCTTTGCCACAAATTGTTCAAATGAATACCAATACTACTACTCTACCATGCTAATCAAAAAGGTCAAATCTGCACTTTTATTTATTTGCAAAAATGCGTTCTTTTAAAGAGAATATCTTTTTCGTAAAGTTTTAGCTAAGTGACATATATGGATAATGTGAAATAAGCACTTATGAATTACATAGTTTAAAAAAAAATTGTAATATTGAAGGTCACACAGCTATGGAAATGTGTGTCCACTAGTGTATTTCTTGAGAATAATTATTTATATATTGAGAAAATATTAATTAGAAAAATGGTCATATCATTCAAACTAGTTATTCCAACGAAACTTCCATTTCGGCTTTGTTTAAGATTTTGACAGAATGGGAAGCGGTTTTCTGGAAGTAGACCTTAAATTTTACTTATATAATGGATAGTAGGGCCTGCGTAGCGCAAGCGGTAGGATACTTGCCTTGCAAGCCGGTGGTCCGGGGTTCGAATCCCACCGCCGGCAAGAACATCTAGACATTCTAAAAATGTCTATAGGCCCCAGGTCGACTCAGCCTGAATAAAAATGAGTACCTTGGGTAAAACCAGGGGTAATAATAGACGGTTGAAGCGTAGCACTGGCCATGTTACCTTCCTTGTATACCGTAGGCCCTAGATATAGCAGACTACCCTGCTATACTCCCAAAGCCGCGACAGCGGTATAAAACGGGAGACTATTATATTATTAATGGATAGTTAGGATGTTCCTGAAATGTTAGAAGCTATAATTCCTAATTCTGGCAATACTAATCTGTAGATAAACAGACCGCACAAAACAAATCAATAGAAGGTTACCTCCTAATCGTCCTCAATTCCTCCATGGCAAATAAAGAACCCTCAGTACCTAACCCGCCTCATTACTTTCGACAAATATTCAACAAACCCACAGATAAATAAATCTGCCTTCATTGATTTGCTTCATAACTACAAGGATTAGTAACACATATATACACAGATGCATCTAAATCAAATAAAGGAACTGGAGCTGCGGTCATAACCCCAACATCGACAAATAAATACAAACTCCCTTCAGAGTACTCCATTTACTCTGCTGAACTGTACGCTCTATACCAGGCCACCCTTGCTGTCAACGCATTCACTAATACCAATTATATTATACTCAGAGATTCTTTGTATTCCGTAGAGTCAATCCAATATGTCTACGCAACTAATCCTTTGGTCATCAAGATAAAATAAGAAGTTCATACCGCTTAATTGAATGGAAACAATTATATTCTTCTGGATATCACCACAAATTGGAATTTAAGAAAATGAAGAGGCAGACAACTCTGTAAAAGAAGTTGCAACTACTGATAGTGCAGTGTACTGAAACATTTACGAGTGCGGACATGAAAGCTGCGGTCAAATGTAAAGTGTTATATATGTGGAAAGAAAAGTGGAAAGTGTCATCGGCCGAGCTACGCGATAGTAAAAAAACGATAAAACCCTGGCCCACATTACCAACAAGTCGGAGAGACCAGGTAATATTAACGCGATTCCGGCTAGACTATGCGCGAATAACTAATAGCTATGTGTTTTCCAACAAACAAGAACTAAGATGCGATAAAAAGTTAACAATTAAACATATATTATGTCCAGAAACGTCTAGCATTAACGCCAAAGCGCATGTTTTACAATATACCCAACAAACTAAGTGATATTTTAGGTCCACAGTGCAATATGTCAAACCTAAAAAGTTTCTTATCTTCTATTAAACGCTATCTAAACATATAAATGTAATACAAATTATTGTTCGCTACTCTTGTTTTGCTAATAGCAAATTTGGCTAATGCGATTTTGTTAATAACAAAAAATATTAGAAAAATTTTAGAAATTATTTATTTAATCCCATGCTTATATAATAATACTAGGACAATTCTCCCGACTAAAACAACTTGTTCATACAAATGGTATAATATTTTGTTGAATATTGTTGTTTGAAGGGTTTACAAAAAGACGGAATTAGGGTTTCCAATAATTTATTCAATGCCATAGTAAATTTACATAATAATGTATTCACCGTCTACACACATCGTGAATAGTCTGGCTGTATATAGATTACCATTATTTTCGAGCATTCTCAATATATATCCAGTCTTCGGATATTCCACTGAAATGCATTAGAATAATATGTTAATATCGAAGAGGTAGATAATTCAAATATCTTCTCCGGCTCTACATTGTATAACTGGATTTATATGAATACAAGAGTACTCGGAGACTGCTCATGAAATCCAATTTTCAAACATTTCTGTGTATTATACTCATTTTATCTAATTTAAACCACGCCAAATAAAGATAATTTAGACGTATCTGTTACGCTTATAATATAATGTATTTAATTCAATAATATTTGTAATAACATACAAATATATATATATATATATATATATATATATATATATATATATATATATATATATATATATATATATATATATATATATATATATATATATATATATATAAAATATACAGGATTATATGTTTAGCTAATAGCATAAAATTGTAATTATTATCAAATTAATATATACTAAAATATGTGTATTTTATTAGGTTCCAGTAAGTAATCTTTGGTATTGGTGAGTAATTTAAGCAAGCGTATAGAGAATGCAAGGAGAGTTTGTTATTAAGAAACAAATATTTTTTTATTCTTTACATATAACACAGATTATGTGTGAGTAAAAAGTATTATTACAGATTTCTTTTTTTTTTAATTAGACTCTCTTTCTTTATCTTAATTTTTTGTTTATAAACGCTAGTTGTAATGATAATGAATGTTTGAAACATCCAGTGCTTTATTTTTTGAAATCGTTATAATATTTAACCGCCGTCTTAATGTTCCTTTAGTCTATGAGATTTATTATCTAATATATGTTCTCTGTATACTGTCAATGTAGTTAGGTGTCTAACATCAGTTTCTATATTTACCGCTATTTTTTTTTGATCTCATGGTTTTATTTCGGATAATTTTCCGCTCTGAAAATTATAATTGATTATGCACCGTGGTCAGATTTTATATGATTTTGTTAATTTCTTTACCCAATTTACCCTCATATCAGGCATTATACTGGGTGTTTTAAAAAGGTATGTGATAAATTAAATCACGTATTTCGGGGACAAAAATAAATTGATTGAATCCATCTTACCTTAGTACAAAAGTGTACACAAAAAAAGTTACAGCCCTTTGAAGTTACAAAATATAAATTGTTTTTTTGCAAACTACTTGACATTTTGTAATAAAAATGGACACTTTACTTTCTTGTTCTGAAAGCATGTTTCACAAAAAAGAAACAACAAAATCTAAGCGCACACAAAAATTCTAAGGGGGTGTGCAGCGCTAAATTCTCCCAAACTTTTGAGTATGTTCAAATCAAATGAATTTTGTGGCATCATTAGTTTAATACATTATTTTTAAAATTTTTTTGCTTTTTATCACTTTTTTCAAAAAACAGTTTTTATTGAGTTACGGTCCTTTTTATCAACCTTTAAAAAATAATGTGCAACTAAATAAATAGCTTAAATGAATTATCAAGTACAAAAATTGTCTTTAACCTCTATAAATATGATATTACAATAGATGTTCAAAATGATCCCCATTTTCTTCAATACACATTCGGTATCGTTTTAATAAGGAAAACCGAATGCGATGAAAAATCATATTTTTTTGACGAAATTGATTTGCAGCTTCAATTATTCTAACCTTCAATTATTGTTCGTCTTCCATTGTTACAGAATACATTTTCTCTTTCATAAACTTCCAAAAGCAAAAATCCATGGGGTTAAGACCTGGACTTCTGGGTGGCCAAGAAATAGGTGCGTCACGACCCCTTCCAATCCACCGACCAGGATACTGCCTGCAGAGATATTTCCGGACTTCATTACTGTAATGCGGTGGAGCGCCATCTTGTAGAAACCACATATTTTGCCTTATTGCAATATTCACTTCTTCCGAATACTCGTAAATCGTTTGCCAAGAACTGCAAATAACCGTTTAAGTTGTTGGGAAGAAATACGAAGCCTATTAGATTGTTATCCACAATTCCTGCCCAAACATTAACTTTGAAAGTCCTTTGGTGTGAGTCATTTTTTTGGCGTGAGAATTTTCGTCGGCCCAAATGTGCTCATTATGATGGTTTGTTATTCCATTTCTACTGAAGGTAGCCTCGTCGGTAAAAATATTTCTAATAAAATTAACATTTCGAGTTATTTCCATTAACTACCAATCGAGAAATCCAATCCTTTTAGGATAATTTTCAACCAATAACTCTTGAACCGTTGTTAAGTGATAATGTTTAAGCAGCTGATCCTTCAAACGCCTCCAAACCCTTACGCGAGGAACATTTAGTTGAGCAGCTATTACCCTTGTACTTGTTAAAGGGATTTCTTCAATGATTTCTAAAATGTCTTTGCATCTATTATAGGACGGCCACTATTGCCAGCAACTTGCGGTTGGAATGTACCCGTTTTACGTAAACGACGATCAATGGTCAGAAATAATCGTCTATTGGGTGTATTTCGATTGGGGTATTTTACTGCATAACGCCTTGCGGCTGCTGCACTATTTCCTTGACATTCACCTACGATATTCCCGATAGTTTATTGAAATCATAATTTAATCTGATCCAACTTACTCAAAGTTAAATGCATATCTGCCATTTCCTGAAATGTGTTGGCCATTGTAATATCAAAATTTTTAATATTAATCTTATTCACACAATAAATGATAGCTTCGAATTATTGTCTATTATTGATGGAACTGTTTGTAATTATTGTATCCGTAGAAATTAATTGTAATTTTATGGCCAACTAGGAAAAAACTAGTTTTTCGAAAAAGTAATAAGAAGCAAAAAAGTTTTTAAAATAATGTGTTAAACTAACGATGCCACGAAATTCATTTGATTTGAACGTACTCAAAAGTTTGGGAGATTTAGGGCTGCACACTCCCCTTAAAATTTTTCTGTGCTCTTAGATTTTGTTGTTTCTTTTGTATGAAAAAATCTTTCAGAAGAAGAAAGTAAAGTGTCCATTTTTATTACAAAATATCAAGTAGTTTAGGAGATAATGCAAAAAAACAATTTTTATTTTGTAACTTCAAAGGGCTGTAACTTTTTTTGTGTACACTTTTGTACTAAAGTAAGTGTGATTCAATCAATTTATTTTTGTCCCCGGAATGCGTGATTTAATTTATGACATACCTTTTTATCTAAAACACCCTGTATAATATGAGTTGGATGGAAGTATCTAAACGTAGTTTTTTGCATAAATCGCTTCCAAGTATCAATAGAAATCAAAATGTTACTATCCGTGGGTTATCAAAAATGGGCTTAACATTTTATTACTCCACAAGAAAAAAACATTCCTGTAGTTGCAACCGCATTTTGTTATGTAAAATTTAAATTACAAAACTATTATTTTTAAAAAGTTGTTCTAAAACCACTATCATTTGTTTTAAGTTTGAAATATTCTTACGCCCACAGGTTTTAGAAATACTGTAAAATAAAGATATTCAGTAAATTAGAAACTCCAATAAAGACAAATCAATTTGAAATATCTCTTAGATATTAATTAACGAAATTCGCTCTATAAATGGTATCATATTACATAAACTTTTAACCAATGTTTCACGATCGTACTTCAGGTTTTGATTCAGATTCGTCTTTAAATTTATAGCGTCTTCGGAAATATTTTGGTTTCCATATTAATTGCATCCCATAGTAATTAGAATAGGCAAATTATTTTAAAAGTACCATAAACTGCGGGATAATATTTTAATAATAATTAAATATTTAAGTGTCGGTCAAGATTTTGTCATTTAAAAGTTTGACTTTCAAAAATCATATGAACAAGCTGAATTTTGCCGAGAATTTCAATTTTAGGACGCCAAAAAAGATGCAAAAAAGTTTTCCACTTTTATCCTCGGGCTTTCTCCTAAAACCCCCCTCGTAGATGGAAAAAAACGAAAAAAAATCGATTTACCAAGAATCAGTACGCCATAGCACGTATTACAAATTTTATTGAACATTGATTTCGCGAGCGTAACTGACATTGAAAATTGTCTATCGCTTCAAGAGATGTTTCTGAGAGAAATTCTACATAAAAAATGCTAGTAAACATTTTAAAAATTATCTTATTTTATATTATGGCTAAATTTTTTATTCAAACCATTTTTTTACAGAGGACATGTTCTTGGTAAATCGACTTTTTTGAGTTTTAACCGGTGGTACAAGTGGTAAAGGTGGTACAGGTAAAGTTGGTACAACTGTTAATATTATCAGTAAAATTTAGCTTTTCCGTATGATTTTTAGGGGTCAAATCTCTAACGACTGGACTATTTGTTATTTTGATATATTTAAGCTTGAGATTTTTGAAATATTATATAATGGAAATAAAGCTAAGAGGGTCTAAACAGTTCTTTACTAAATATTTAATTTGAAGTAGGTAGAAATATTTTTATTTTTTTTTTATATTTATAAATATATTTCTAGTTCTTTTAGTGGATCATTTTTTAAAATACAGCATGTTCAAAAAAATATGATATATTTTTTGATATAAAACTTGGTACTACACAATTTTTAATTATATTGTATTATACCAATAGATATTTATTTTTAGTTTTGTTTGCACAGGGAAGTTTTTTGTCAGATCAGGTATACAACTATGTGGATAAACATAAACTATAGATAACTATAGGCAACTAGTTTATGTAGATAAACATAAACTAGTTACTTTAAACACCTTGCTATTTATAAAGCCTAAATGGAAGATTTTCAAAGTATACTTCACCCTAAACACACACACAGTGATCAACACTGCCCCTAGGAACATATGTATATACAGTGGCGTCCACATGTTCGAAGTTCAAGCCAGCCTCACTTCGCTATTGAAGTGGTACCTATTTGACCCCCAGGCTTTTCCTCCACCTCTCCTCAGCGTCTGACTTACAAGTCAGAGCGTTACTTTGGGGGTCCTGGGTAATGGAACACCCTCTATTTTTCTTGACTGTGGTTAAGCCACCTTCATAGACAGAAAGATTTTTTCTGTATTTACTTTACTGATTCTATAGCAGTTAATCTGACATGACTACGGGACTGAGATCTCTAAAAAAAGGTGTGTGTTCTGAACAGAGAGCCATCAACCTAAGTTGATGTTCATTTCCTTCTTGATGTCCCTGAAATTTTGATCTCCTCGCCGGCTAGGCATCCGAAAGGCCTGAACATGCTTGTCGCATATGACATCGATGCTCAGTTTTTGCGATTGAGGTCTTTTTCGACCTGCCTTATCAGGCAGGATATGGAATCGATATTTCGATCTGACGAATCTTTTTTACTTTACTAATGAATTAAGGTTTGCCTGATGAGATAAGTGTTTCACTTGACATTCAGATAAAAATGGGTATGATGTGATAAGGGGCAAAGGGTTTTTTTCACTAAATAACCTTACCTACAAGTGTGCTTGTGGTGGGGTGTGCATTCCAGGTATATACGCCATCATACACCCCGTGTATATTGTCATCATCATCATTATCATCCAGCCCCATTTTCACATCCATTGTTGATTATAGGCCTCCTCCAAACGTCTCCAGTTCTCTCTATCTCTAGCTGCTGCAATCCAGTTTGTTTCTATTCTCCTTAGGTCGTCGGTCCATCGGGTGGGTGGTCTGCCTCGACTTCGCTTGTCGGCTCTTGGTCTCCACTCCAATAATCTCTTCGTCCATCTTCCGTCTTCCATTCTAGCAACATGTCCAGCCCACCTCCACTTTTGTTTATTGATTCGCAGTATAATATCGTCTACGCCAGTTCGTCGGCGTATCTCCTCATTTCTCACGCGATCTTTCAAGGTCAGGCGCAGCATTGATCTCTCCAACGCCTTTGTGTTACCCTCAGTTTTTCGGCAGTAGCTTTCGTTAAAGTTAGGGTCTCTGCTCCATAGGTCAAGACTGGTAAGATGCATTGGTTAAATGCCTTCCTTTTCAGGTGAATTTGGGTATTTGTTTTAAAAATGTCTCTCATTCTTCCATATGCCGCCCATCCCAACGTGATTAGTCTATTTAGCTCGCAGGTTTGGTTGTCTCTGGTTATTCTGATTTCATGACCCAAGTATGTGTATTTATCGATTAATTCTACCTTGTTGTTATTGATCTGTATCTCTTCGCTGGGAACCATATTGGTCATCATTTTGGTTTTCTCGAAATTTATCTCCAGCCCAGTTTCTTGTAGTATGTAATTCAGTTCTTGGAGCATGTCTTTGATCTCTCCCAGATTATCTGACAGAAGCACGATATCGTCCGCAAAACGTAGATGGTTTAATCTTTCTCCATCGATGGATATTCCTTTCTGTTGCCATGTTAGTCTTTTAAATGCATACTCAAGAACGGTAATGAACAGCTTTGGTGACATGGTATCACCTTGCCTGACTCTCCTTTTTATCTTTTTTTTTTATTAGTTGCTGAATGTAGACTTATGGTTGTTATGGCATTTTCATATATATTTTTAACTATATTACAATATCTGTGGTTGACCCTGCAATCTTGTAGTGCTCTTAAGATGGACGGTAATTCCACTGTATCAAACGCCTTTTTAAAGTCTACAAATATCAATGCCAAGGGACGGTTATATTCGTTAGTTTTTTCTATCAGGGTTTTTAGACACCGCAGGTGATCGTTTGTGCCGTAATTAGGGCGGAAACCGGCTTGTTCCCGAGGTTGGTAAAAATCCAGCTTTGTCTCTAATCTGTTCGTTATTATTCGGGTGTATAATTTATAAAGATGGTTAAGGAGACTGATTGGTCTGTATCTTTCCAGGTCTGCTATATCTCCCTTCTTGTGTAAGAGTACAGTTATTGAATTATTCCACTTTGTTGGGATATTTTGACTCCATAGGCATAGATTAAAGAGCTTTTGAATTTTGGTTATCAGTACTAAGCCTCCTATCTTTATCGCTTCCGTGACGACACCGTCCTCCCCCGGAGCTTTGTTATTCTTCATCTTTTTTAGAGCCTTGTAAATTTCGTCCAAGGAGATTTCTGGGATATCTTCCGAACCCTGATTTTGAACCTTCCTCTGCTGATATTCAACTATATCTAGAGTCGATTGGTTGCTATATAATGTCTCATAGAATGATTCCACAATTTGTAACAAATGTTCTCTCTTTGATGTGATGTTGCCATTTCTATCCTTGAGTTTGACTATTTGTTTATTTCCATTTGTGAGTTTGCGCCTCATTATTTTCATACTCTTATTTTCCTCAATAGTTTTGATGATTTTCTCATCTTTGTATTTTCTTAGGTCTTTTCTGATTTCTCTTGATACTTCCTTGTTCATTTTATTTATATCGTCGTTACTAGAGTTTTCGTCGCTTCTCAGTATTCTTCTTTGTTCCATTTTTTTCTGTGTTATCAGACTAATTTTTTCTTCCTTCACGCTTTTTGGGCAGCATTTCTTTTGAGCTTCTGTTATTGCTTCTACTATTATGACATTTAGGATATTAATATCATTTGTTGATGATTTTTCTTGAAGGAATTTACCGATATGATCTTCAAAATTTTGTTCGTTGTTTGGATGTGTCCATATGTTTATTTGCTTCTTTTTTATCATATTGTGTCGTTCATAGTTGGTATTTAACACAATGGTGGCTCTCACCATACGATGGTCGCTTGATTTCACAAATTTATTTAGCACTGTCACATCTGTAAATATGTATCTTTTATCAGTGATAAAGTAATCAATCTGTATATTGTACTTAACCTAAAAGCGTACGTTTTCGGCAGAGTATTTTTGGGTTTACCTCCTATCTGCTTACTATTACTTGTGTTTGACTATTCTTCATAGGTCCTGTATTTCCCTGTATCCTGTGATTTGATGTTTTTTTATGTACCGTCCTCTTGTTTTCGTCGTAGCTAGTCAACTCTCTTAGTTTACTATTTGGATGATTTCTTAGGCTGTTGAAGGTTTCGTAGGCTTTTTTGTAAATCGTACGTAGGATCCTTTTTTGTTTTAAATCTCAATATACATATCTTAAATGTTCTTACTTCACCTGCCAAGCTAAAAAGTTGATGACCAATTACAATAACTAATAACACCAAATGAATTTTTTTCTCTTTTTTTTTTGTTTTCCTTTATGTAAAGATCTAAAACTTTTTTAATATTCAGATATCAGGTTTGGACAACCTATCTTAAGAATTGCAATGAGTCTAAATCTTAACTTAAAACATCAAAAGCATATACAAAGTCACAAGCTGGACAATGAATAATATGCAGTCTGGATGTTGTGAAAGATTGAAAAATTAACATTAAAAAGAATGAAAAAAAAGTTATATTATTAGAACATGCACGACAAAAGATTAAGTAAGTATGGTGCTAGTGAGAGACTAATGTAAATACCCAAAGGAAAAAACGTGATAATACACTCAGGTGCAAAAAAATCGATCCATTCCTTATGTAAATTTAGGTGTACCCTCGTATAAGAGAAACAAAATAATATTTTAATATTGCTTTTTATATTTCTTAAAATAAATTGGTATTTCAGGTTTTTGTTAAAAAGGGTCTGAAGCAAGTATATGTTTATTGAATGTTGTTTTTAATTCAACAACCATACTAGTGTAGTGATTTTATTTTCAAAACGTGTTATATTTTTATTTAAATATCCTTCCTAAATGTCTCTCCGACAGATGCTGCAAGGGCGGTGACTTTAGTTCAAGATGGTCGTAGCCAATATTATGCAGCTGAGATGATGGGTGTTAGTCGATCTTCGGTTCAAAGAGCAGTTCGGCGTTTTAGCGACACCGGTAACTTCACAAGAAGACCAGAATCAGGTCGTAGAAGGGTAACATCCGAAACAGATGATCGATTTCTGGTCTCCTCATGCTTGAGAAATCGGCATCTAACTTCAGTTGAACTGGCAAATTGTCTGAGCGAAGTGAGAAATGTGGATGTAAGCAGATGGACAGTTCGTCGACGACTTGTAGAAGGTAATTTATTATCCAGAAGGCCAGCCCTATCTCCAATACTATCCATAGAACATCGCAGAGCTCGCCTTGCTTTTGCAAGAGAACATGAAAACTGGTGTGATGCAGATTGGAGCAATGTATTGTTTTCAGATGAGTCCAGATTTTGTCTAAGGTCACCAGACGGCCGAGAAAGAGTGTGGAGAAGACACGGAAGGCGAAATTTTCAATGTAATATTGCGGAAAGAATAAGTTATCGGGGGGGGTCCGTTATGGTTTGGGCTGGTATCAGTTCAGAAGCCCATACTGATTTATTTATTGTAGATAGAGGTTCTATGACTGCTGCAAGATACATAACAAGTATTTTAGATCAGCATGTGGTACCTTTTGCTCCTTTCATTGGACCTAATTTTATTTTTATGGACGACAATGCGCGTCCTCACCGTGCTAGAATCGTCAACCAATATATAGAGGAGGTGGAAATTGTCCTTATGAACTGGCCAGCTTGCAGTCCCGATCTCAATCCCATAGAACATCTATGGGATATGATGGGAAGACGTCTTCGAGCACGAGTACGCCGTCCAAACAACTTGGCTGAACTTACAGCGGCTCTTCAAGAAATATGGGACCAACTGGATAAATTTGATATTCAGAGGTTAATTACCTCAATGCCTAGACGTGTACAGGAAGTGCCCGAGGGGAAAACACTAGATATTGATTTATTATCAGTGTTTTTCTTAATTTTAGAAAGTTTTGAATATTCTTGTATTTTTGAGTTTTGGTGTATGTCTCTATAAATAAATGATTTTTTTGGATAATCTGTAAAAATTATTTTAATCTAACATATACTTTTACATACATGCCTGATTTAAAACTAATATCTTCAAACGTTTTCTTTTTTCAGGAAATAATACCCATGGATTGATTTTTTTTGCACCTGAGTGTATAAATAAAAAAATGATATAGTTAATAATATCGGTAACAGATAATAAAAACTAATGACATTTAAAGTTCTCAAATAAACCAAAAATTATTGAATCTAACAGAACCAAAAAACAGATATTTTCAACTTGTTTTGCAAAAACGCCAAATTAAGTTTTTATTTACCAAAAAAATCCGACGGGTACTTATCATTAAAAATAATAGTCCGGGAGATAGCATTACAAATACAAAAGTTATAATTATTAACACCCTGTATAATTATTCTTCTTCTTCTTCTTCAAGTGCCATCTTCGTTCCGAAGGTTGGCGATCATCAGGGCTATACGTATTTTCGAAACTGCTGACCGAAACAATTCGTTGCTGCTACAGCTATACCATTCCCGTAGATTCTTTAGCCAGGAGTTTCGTCTTCTTCCTATGGACCTTTTTCCTGCTATTTTCCCCTGCATAATTATTCGAAGCAGTTCATATCTTTCGCCTCTTGTAATGTGTCCCAAGTATTGCAGTTTTCATTTTTTGATCGTAAATATGACTTCCTTTTCTTTATTTATTCTTCTCAAGACCTCGACATTTGTGACTCTCTCGGTCCATGATATTCTCAGGATTCTGCGATACATCCACAGTTCAAATGTCTCTAATTTTTTGGTATCAATCTTTTTCAACGTCCATGACTTCATTCCGTAGAACAGCACAGAAAGTACGTAACATCTCATCAGGCGAAGTTTCATTTCAAGGCTCAAATCTCTTTCGCAGAACACTCTCTTCATTTAAGTGAATATGGATCTGGCTTTTTCTATTCTTATTTTGATTTCTGCTGAGCTATCGTTGTCTTCATTTATAAAAGTGCCTACATATTTGTATTTGCTAACTCGATCGATAATTTCATTGTGTAAATATAAATTTTGGACATTTTGTGTTGATTTCGATATATACGTATATATATATGTATAATTATTAAACAATGATTATTTAGGGTCATCAACAGAATCAACAAAAACCTCAATAAATTTTCCATTTAAGCCAAAGATTCACAATTATTGCTTCACCCTCTATAATTATTATTTATTCCATTGGATAGCATCTTTTTAATGATGTATCACAAGTAGGGGATTGAAATTTAAATTTTTTTGGTTGTGGTAGGTGGGGCCTAGAGGGTTGATGTGGTTGAGTTCTCTTTCATGTCATTTTATTTCCCCCTTACTATCCTAGAAACGGTTTCAAGCATTTTTTTGATATCAGCTTTTGTTCGTGAGATATAGCCCATTCTAAAATTTAAAATTGGCATGCTGTATATCAAATTTCACTTATAATAAAAGTTTAATACCTTTGCAGAAGTAAATCTGTCAAAATTTTGTTAATATCTAAATGATAATTGAAAATATTATTTATTTCTGATGTAAATATATAAAATAAATAATATAAAAATAGTTTTAAGTTTTAAAATTTACAAAAATAGTAAAAAGTCATGAAAGAAAAAAAATATCGTATTATATAATGAATAAAATAGTCAAACCGATACCCTATTTTTATGGACACGCTGTATATATTCAGTTTTTAAAACTGATTATCAGAAGTATAAAGTTAGGTTAAGTTTTGTTATCCTTTTTTAACTACTAGTCCAGTCGTCAGATTTGATCTCTAAAAACTAGACAAACATACAAAAAAGCTTGCCACTACTACCCCTGAGCTTCCCATAAGACCGTCCTTCGTATGGGGGTGGCGGTAACGAAAAACATTGTTTTAACGAAGAAACTGTATGCCATAGAAACCATGTTTTAAACAAGAAATGTAGCTAAGTTAATTTTGATTTTTCTGTAGAATGAACAGTTCTCTCAGAAACAACTATTAAAGCGACCGACGATTTTGAAATTTGATATCTTTTGATCTGAGTGTCCTATAGACAAAAATCAAAATGTTTTTTAAAGGTGAAGCGTACAGCTTTTGTATGAAATTTTTTGCATTTTGTCGCAAATGAATTCAGTTTCGATACAATTGGTCAATAAATAAACGGTTATTACTGTTAGAGAATAATCTTCGAAATCTATAACATGAAATTTCGAGTATTGGCAACAAATATGAGGCGTTTGAAATATTCCCAAAAACGCTGAATTTAAACTTTCAAGTTACAAACGATCTCACGTCTACGGAAATACTTGCACCAACACGGCATTAGATGAAATTTATATCTGAAGTTGTGTAGTTTGGAAAAACGTACTTGTGCAATCGAAAAGAAGCAGTTTTAAATGTTTTAAAATTGAAACGTTTGTAATGCGAAAGTTTAAATTCAGCCTTTCTTAGGCATATCTCAAATGCCTTATATTTGTTTTTTTATTATTTAAAGAAATAAAGTCGCATCCACCCAAAGGTTATTAGCGACATTCCTGTAACATTTGTAATAATATTAAATTTAACATTTGTAACAAACAATCATTGTAACAATTAATTACAATTTGTGAACAATTGAACATTTGTAACAATTAATTAATTAAGTTAAATTTTGTGTAACATATTTATAGATTTTAAGTAACCTAATAAATTGTTAAACTTTTGTTGAAGAGTGCTTTCAGGTTATTTGGCAAATTGTAAGAATGTCTTTGATTTACATATTTAGGACAGTCTATCAAGAAGTGCTTTATACTATCTACTGTATTGCATGTTTCGTATTTTGGAGGTTCACTATTTGAGAAGACATAGGCATGAGTATACCTACAGTGTCCAAGTCGTAGACGTAATAATAGTTTGGCATCTTCTACTTCTGGCTGTGGACTTCCATGAAAAAAAATATCACTTTTGATGGTTCTGAGTTTCGAACTAGAGTCATTCCACTCCCGATTCCACGCACTTAATACCTTATTTTTGAAATAAACTTTTAGATCGCCTGCGATACTCCGTCACTCTGTTTCTGATGTGTCACTGGTGATAGCGTTACGCGCACTAGTATCTGCTTCTTCATTTCCTTCTATGTCTATATGAGATGGTATCCATAGGAAGTCGACTCTTCTGAAATTTTCTGGATCTTTCATTAATTTGGCCCTGATAATTTTCTTAATGGGGTGATTAGGGTATGCATTTTGCATAGCTTTGACTGCGCTGAGAGAGTCAGAAAGGACTAGACAACAAGGAATATTTTTAATTAATGTTGGCTTAACTGAGATGTGTCACTTTAAATGGGGATAAACTTGACTGAGCATATAGGACAAAGCTGGTAGGTCTGTGGTATATTCTTGAATTGTGGTTATAGGATCTGCTGACCCCGTGATATTCATTAGGAGCATGTTAAGTTGATCAACGTTTAGAGGGAAAGGTAGAGGGTGATTTTCTATGAAGTTTTTAGCAGGGTCAAGTAAGAGAGAAAATGAGCATTCAGAAGTGCTTGCTGAACTAATTTTAGCTTTTTTAGATTTTGCTTGGACTTTAGGTGGTGAAAAAATGTTACATTCTTTTGATGATGGATCTGCTTCAGGTGAAATAATTTCATCAAAGTTTCTTTTTGGTTGATTAATTATGTGACTGTCCTTATTTGATGCATCTACTTTGTTCAGTATCTCCTCAAGGGTGTGTGTCATTGGATGCTTGCAAGGATATATTTGTTGCACTGGACACCGATGCTTCATTGTTTTGGTTGGGGTTTAGTTGAGCTAGTGGTTCGGAGCACTGTGAAGCGATGTGTCCTGGCTTCTTGCATCTAAAGCAAACTAAACTGTCTTGAGAAATGAATATTCTATATGTCGTGTTGTCAAAAACAAGAGTAAATGACTCTGGTAGTGTTAGATTGTAAGGACTGATATAGATTTGTCTTCGAAAACTAAGGATGTGATTGTACTCAGGCATAGAAGTACTTATTTTGAGGAAGGTCATGGGGGAGACAGGAACTATGCCGATTTTTTGTAGATCATTGATTAGCAAGTCGTGCGGTATTGAAGGACATACGCCGGAGAGCACAAGTCGTTCCGCTGGTGTAACTAACCTTCTTGCTCTGACAATTTCACCTTGTATTTATATTTGATCATGATTATTCATAAAATCGTCCACTATTTGTTTATTGGATAAATACATACATATGCGATTATTAGATAATCTAGAAGAGAAGATTATATTTTTCGGTTGAATTATATTTCCAAGTGGAAGAAGGTAGTCTTGAAGTTTGGTGTTTTCTAAGGCACTAAAGATAATTGCTTGGGGCTTTAAAGGAAATTGCACTCTCGACGCTGCCGAAGAGTATAACTGTGATGTGTTTATTTGATTTTGATGGTCTTGTATTGTAGAACTGTTGTGTGATTCCATGTTTGAATTCATTTCGATAAACGTTTATGAAAAGTAAGTCCGAACCTGTACACCTGCTAAAACAGGTATATCGTACTTTACTAAAAGCGGTTATTTGCTGGTAAAACTGGATTTGTTTGTTGACAACAATAAAAAATAATTGCAATTTGCTGACTTTAATGCTAATTTAAGTGGATATTATGTAAAGAGTTTGTACACTTACAGTTTATTTCAATATATCACTAAGATTCACAATTTATAACTTACATTAAACTTTGTTCGTTAAAAATATTCGGAGCCCATATTGAATACAACATTATAGTGATCGATGCAGAGCCTTATATTTGTTGCCAAAACTCAAAATCGATATTCCATGCTATAAGTTTTGAAGATTAGTCTCTAACAATGGAAATTCCATTGTGACCGGTCCATGAAAGTGAAATATTTTATTGATCAAATGAGAATCGTTAAGAATGGCAAAAATTAACTCTTTAAATTTAAAACGCCTTTTGATTTTTGTTGGTGGTATACTTTGATCAAAAGATATCGAATTGATTTTTTTACCGTCGAGTTAATACGAATTGATTTTAAAAAGTTAATTTAGCGCCCGTAACTGACATTTAAAATCGCCGGGAGCTTTAAGCGTTGTGTATGAGAGAACGAACGGTTCATTCTACAGTGCTGTAGTTTAAGTGCTAATAAACATTTTTATTCTAAATTATCTCAGGTACATATTTTGCTTGAAATAAATTTTTCTACGAACTACAGATTTTTGGTAAATCGATGGTTCGGTTTATCCCTTACTGGGGGGTGTAAGGAAACCAAGAGGTAGGGGTGACAAACTTTTTGCGTCTTTTTTGGGATCCAAATATTGATATTCTCAGCAAAACTCAGCTTGTTCTTATGATTATTAGAGGTTTAGTGTCATTTTCGTCTCTGACGACTGGATTTTACCAATTATTCTGATTATTATACTATATTTTTTAATGCCAATTTATTATAAACTTTATTATTTTACCAAAAGCTTGTTACAAACATGGAGTAATGTGAATGTTTTATTATAAAAAACAAACTCTCTTGTACACTTTTCTAAAGCATCCAAGTAGAATTTTTTCTACAGAGTAATGTAGATAAATTTATTTCTAAAATTCTTCTTGTAGATACAAAACCTGTATCATGGCACACTGACACCAAAACAGTTTCTTCTCACTATTGCCTGTGTAGATGCAATAAAGGTAAAGTTATAACTTACTTCTTTGGTTAAACTTTTAATTATAGGTAGGTAATCATGTTTTGAATTTTATGAAAGACATTAATAATTGAAATTTTATTTTATTAATTAGTTTCTTAACTCAATATTAAAAAAAAAGAACCTAAAATAGGCCAAAATCAACAGCGAAATACAATAAAATAGTGAAAATAATGGAAAATAGCCGTAAAAAAATTTAAGAGAAACATAAGTATATTTGGTATTCACCCAAATGAGAAACTTACATTGTAAGTCGCAATATAAAGTAGATACTACGTATCATGAGATACTCTTACAATAATATTGCTGCCATTACTATGCACTAAGGATCATTCAATCATTAACTCATAGGAGAAATACTTTAAAGAAACATAAAATATAAGAAAATGTTTAAAAAAGGAAAAATATGTTGGTGTAGAAACAAAAAAGTTCGACACAAGTTTCCAAATATTAGACAGAAAGACCATACAATATGACAATATATAGATTACAGATTACCAACTAGGCAGGCTTTCGGCCTGACACACTGTGACCTATAGAGATCAATTGTGTTTCCCTTTGACATATGACAATACAACTTGAAGATAATGTAGAATTTCATTAAAAACCATGCTAAAATACTTTTTGAGCCGAACTTTCAAAGATCTCAATGACAATTGGACAATTTAATCAATATAAATGGTTCTAAACACAATCTTGCTTACTAACTAGGTAACGTAAACTAACTAGAGAATATCTTGCTGTTTTCTTATGAAAAAAGCGTCTAACAAAAAAATAACGAAATCTGTGCATTCTTTCAAAATTGGACGTTCTTCTGAACCTCCCTAAATTTTTGTGTACGTTAAGACTGTCATTATTGTGCTAATAGTCTAGGCGGGATCTGTTTTGGATTGGATATTTTCCATAGGAAGCTATTTTTTTGCTGGAATCCCTTCAGAATGTGCCCAATATCGATAATCACGATGTGCGTTAGTCGCAAACCCTGTGCTAAATTTCTATTTAACAAAATCTGAAAACAATTGAAAATTTCTCATTTTTTTGCTCCTATTTTCGTTTATAATTCGGAAAATATTAATCCTAGAGAAAAAATTATAGGAAGTTAAAAGTCTCGCTATTCAATTTTACACAATATTTCGTTAGCTAGAAACTGAAAATTTAATGTTTATTGTTGAAAAATAGCAATAATTGGAATAAAAAAGAACAAAAAAATTAAGTTAATCCTTTAAACGTTTTCGACTTTCTAAACTTGACCTACAAGCTCCATATTCCGCCTAGAAAAACCTTTTAATATGTTTAAAACGTGTGCTAAATTTTGTTAAGATCGGTCGGATAGGTTTTGCATAATAATTTTGCAACCCAGCCTACTGGAAAAAAATCGCAAATTTTTAAATTTATAGTATATTATAGTATATTTATACGTTGGCCCAGTACTTTTTATATGAAAAGTTTTACGTAATACGCTTTATGGCAACGTCCATAAAAAAGAAAAATAAAAAACCGTTTTCGCGTAAAATGTCGCTCGGAATGCATGAGAGGTGGTGGTGGGGAACATTCACTCGAAATGTGAATCGGCAAGTTCAAAATCATAGCGCGCGCTAAAAATTGCATTATCTCGGCTTTTTGTTAACCAATTTTGCTCTTTTTTTTAATCGATGTTGAAAGGATTTCAAATATCATATTTTCAAATACCATTTTTAATTTTGGGAAATGTGCAATAAACAATTGTATATTAAACAAGTAATTGCATTTTTTCTTTATGCATTTTTTTTGAGATTGCAATTTATACATTGAAGTAAATTGTTACTTTTAGTAAACAAATATGTATTTATAAATTGTTAATAAATAATTTAAATTGTTAAAACAAAGGCGAACGAAAAAAAATTTTTTTTTTTCATAAATAAACTTTATTTTGACTCAATCTTCAATAATTTTTCTTAAAGACTTTTTCTTTTTTTGGAAGGACAAGAATATTCAGGTCTGACCTTGACCTTCAATATCTCGGCAACCAGTACACCGAATGTATCGTTTTTTTTTAAGAAGCGTCTTTTAATGTTCTTTAAGTGTATAAATCTTGAAATTGATATGTTTAAAGCTCGTAAAGTTATTCAATTTGTTTATAAGCCTAAAAAATGTTCAAAACTTTAAAAAAATTTCTAGGCTCTCCTAGTGAACCGATTTGAACTTTACAAAAAGCGTTTGAAAGTTTGAGCCTTCCTTTATATGTTAAAATATTTGCAACTATCTGAGAGCCCTATTTAGGGCCTACTATAAATTTGAAAATTTGCGATTTTTTTCCAGTAGGCTGAATTGCAAAATTATTATGCAAAACCTATCCGACCGATCTTAACAAAAGTTAGCACACGTTTTAAACATATTAAAAAGTTTGTTTAGGCGGAATATGGAGCTTGTTAGTCAAGTGTAGAACGGCGAAAACATTTAAAGGATTAACTTCATTTTTTTGTACTTTTTTTTTCAATTATTGCTATTTTTTAACAATAAATGTTAAATTTTCAATTTCTAGCTAACGAAATATTATGTAAAATTGAATAGCGAAACTTTTAACTTCTTATAATTTTTTCTCTAGGAATAATATTTTCCGAATTATAAACGAAAATAGTAGCAAAAAAATGAGAAATTTTCAATTGTTTTCAGATTTTGTTAAATAAAAAATTTAGCACAGGGTTTGCGACTGGCGCATATCGTGATTATCGATATTGGGCACATTCTGAAGGGATTCCAGCAAAAAAATAGCTTCCTATGGAAAATGTCCATTATGGTCTGAATTTCTACAGATCCCGCCTAGTCTATAATAGAATAGAGTAATTAGTAAATAAAAAGCCTTTTACGGGACATCAAAGAGTGTTACAGATATCAAACAACTGCTTTTGATAAATTTGGTGATAAGAATAATAAAGATTAACAATTATAATGCAAAAGATTAAAACTCATTTTTTACTTATAAACAATGTATAAATAGGTATAAAGAAATAAAATAATCCTGGATTACTGGTGATGGGTGTTATTATAACTATTTGACAATTAGCGGGGAAGTTCTTGAGGAGAGAGATATTGTATGTTTGTTAAATGAAAGTGATGTTTTATATTATTTAAATTAATAAAAATTATTTACATTTATTCCATAGATGTATTTTAGAGATGTATGTTAATTTATTAAAGTTTTATTAAAAGGACAGTTATATGACAATGCATGAAGGTTGATGTATATTTATGAGGGTGTGCAATTACTTTAACTTGTAATTATCAAACTAATAAATTGAATTTGGTTTCTGCTTTGGCTAAAAATTGTGAAGTCAAATATATTAAAATTAAAATAAATAAGGACAATCCAAGACACTTAGGGACAAACAGAACACAATCAAAAAGACAAAACAGACATTAATTTAAAAGGAGCACTTGGTGGTGAAATGAGTCGGATCGTTGTTTCCAGCATAATACATCATGCCGTTTTTGGTTATAAGTTTGCCGGTATCTGGCCATTGTACGTCACTTATGCCTAGTATATATATATTTCCCTTCTGGTCATATCTTGTATCAAATTGTCTAATTTTCCTGGTTGGTACAAGCTTCTTACATTCCATGTTGCAAGTCTTATTGGTCTACATTTGTGTATTCTTAGACGTGCAATTTTATTATCAAAAGGAGGATTTCGCTTGCTATCGACCTAAAAGGTCTCGTCTTTTACATGATATTTTCCTTTCCTGTCGGATCTTTGTTTCCGGATTCCATGATCAGTAACGGTTTGTTTTTATTTTGCGTATTTGCCATGACTAATGACTAGGGATGTTCTATTGATCCTTTAATGCAGTGGTTTCCCCTTGCATTCTGCATTCTTCTGCCGTTGACCAATTTATTGGTTCTTTCGCCTTTGGAGTCGATTTCTCAGCTCCAGGACAAAAGAATGTCCTACTACCTACCGACTCATCCACCCGAAGCCGTTGGTCGGTAGGCAGGGGATTGCTTATACCGGCAATCACTCGGTTCCTATCAGTGTTAGCCATCGACATTGATGTTGCCTACCTTCTACCACGTGGAGGTGCAGATTCGGATTTTTCCTTCATCAAGATTAAGATCTTTCGACATTTCCTAATCGTTCCAGAGCTTTAGAAAATTTTCCTAATCAAATAGATTATTTTTTGTCATAAAATAATCCATTTGACATTGATTTGGCCTACTTTTGTATGTAACAAGTTGATTTTCTCTCTTTTGAAAGAATGTGTTAACAATGACCATATCTAATGCTGCTGCTTATTGAAGCATGTCATCTCCAGCTTTATTTCTAGTTTCAAATCCTAGTCCTTTATGTATTGATTCATATCCTGTCTTAGATTGGTCCACATGTGCATTAAAATTATCTCCTAATAAAACTTTCTCTTCAATGATGGAATATCACTCAATATATTTCCTAATTCATTATAAAATGCTCATCTTTTATTCTCACCCTTAAGGAACATACACACACAACATTTAATATTTCTTGATCGAGTATAAATGTCACATTATTCTATCACTCGTTTTTATTTCTCTTGGTCTTCGTCTTTAGTATTTAAAATGAAATAGCGTTCTTACATTGTTTATATATTGTTTAAAAGTAAAAAATAAGGTTTATTCTTTTGTAAATTTTGTGTACTACTGTCATCACCAAATATATCAAAAGCAGTTGTTACAGAGTTGGTACAGAATACCAGAAAACAACGCAATACAGGCATAGTTGTAGATATTAAAAGCAAGATTTTGACGACCATTGAAGATAAATTACGAAAATGGAAAAAATATATGCAAGAATTATTCGAAGATGCAGCACTAAGTCCTACTGAAATAAACAATTCCTACATTCCAGAAATAACAAACGAAGAAGTAACTATGGCCATTAAGCGGATTGAAGATGGGAAATCACCAGGACCTGATGAGGGGCATGGTGAAATTTTAAAGCTATTAGAGGCACACCAAATCACAGCCCTTACGAAGCTATTCAACAACATCTACGAGACTGGTTACTTACCAGAAGACTGGAAACACCAACATAAAGGCCCAAATTACAATAGGCGATACACCGTTAGAAAGAGTGGAAGAAATATGCTATTTGGGCTGCAATATTAAGGATACTTGGGATCACAGCTACGAAATAAAAACTCGTAGTAAAAAAACCAGAAGCTCTTTCAACAGCCACAGGAAGATTCTCTGCAACTTATTTTTAAGTATCAATATACGCATAATAATTCTAAAATGTTACGTCTTTAGTGACCTTCTCTATGGAGTAGAAAGTTGGAGCCTTACAGAAGATATCATAAAATGATTAGAAGCATTTGAAATGTGGTGCTACCGATGTATGTAAAGGGTCTTATGTATACACCACACAAGTAACGTAACATAACTATTCTCCAGAGGCCAAGAAAAGACAAAAAAAGCCGTAAAGGACAAAAAATTGGCTCACTTCGGCCACATCATGCGTAATAATAAATACTGACTTTTACAGTTGATTCTACAAGGCAAGATTGAGGGTAAGAGAGGCCCTAGACGTAGACGTTTTTCCTGGCTGGCCAATCTTAGGAAGTGTACTGGTCTAACGTCAACTGATCTATTTTGAGCTGCTGTGAATAGAATAATATGGGTCAATGTGGTCGTCAATATCTGTAGAAAATAGGCACATTTAGAAGAAGAAGTTGTTAGATACCGGTATCTACGGTATACCGATATTTCTGCTTTATCAAAAAGCCATTTTTTATCGAGATTATTAACAACTTTAAGAAAAATGAGATAATACTCTCACTATAAATACCAGATGGACGAATATTCTTTTCCATTGATCGACATGTACTGGGGATGGCAATCTTCAGTAGCCAACTGCTCAATTAGATATATCTCACATAAGAGTTTTTAGAAGATTTATTCAAAACAATTTTATTCATTCACGTAGCAGCCATTTAAGAGTTATTTATTTAAAACAAAAATTAAAAATTATCAATTTGTACACTACAAAAATATTATTCTAGTGTTTTAGAATTTGCAACCACAAGTTTATTACAATTTCATAGTCATCTAAATTTTTTACTCGCAACTGTAGGATTCGTTCGAATTATTCAACTCATTTTATTTAACTTTAAAGTTATTCTTCATTGTTCATACAAATTTTATCAATTATTATAGCTGCATGTCTAATAGAATGATAGAAAGCTTTTCCTTCTTCCATTTTACGCTGTTAAGAGTTTGTTTACCTTCTATATTCTTATGCTATATTTTATTGAATGATATTAGTACTTAAAATTAAAGTTAAACCACTTTACATTTAGACTATTGAATATATTAGTTTTTAATATTGTTTTTATTTGCTGATCGATTATTCATAGGAAAAATAATTCTGGTGGATATACCAGACATTTAAATATATTTATTTAAGAGGTATTTAATTGGTAAGAGATTTATGGTTTCAGTATAATTTTTTTATAAATATTATTATTATGTTATGTAATGATAAGTTTATCTTTTGATTTATATTTAAATACTTAACACTGAATAATTTTGGGTATTCCAAATCATAATTTATGAAAATTGGGTATGAAGTAATTTAAGGGGCTACAAACACATCACATCTATAATATGTAGGTATACTTTTCTAATTTGTTTTTTTAAGTAGCGCTATTTATGTCAAATAAGGCTATGAGTACAATAATGGACTAACCCCAATATTAATAAGTTTTAGAAAATACTTAAAAAAAAAACGAAAATTAGGAGATCCACTATAACCTTGTTTAAGAATATTTTTTGGTTTGAATGAATGAAAGTATGTTAGATATTACTTATTTGATAAATTTAATGAAAAATTGTGGATAAACACCTATATTCGATTTTTTAATGTGGATTGGTCTACTATTACTACAGAATGTGTATAAAAACATCAGAAGTTAAAATTTCTAATCCTCTTCGTCGTCAAATGGACTAATTACCTCACCTCTGGCTACTTGAGCTGAAGATCTCAGGTTTTTATAAAATTAATGGTGTAAATGGGTTATAAATTGCATTAACTAAAGAAGGTCTTTTTAGCTCCATTAATGGTATTACTATTTGGATACAGAAGTGGCAATTCCTTTGTATTCTTGGAAACAGATTTTCTTTTATTATTATTATACTTATATGAAGAGTATTGGGAAAGTCTTTCCTAGACCTTAACCATTGAATTGGCCACTCTACCTTGGTTTTTTTAACCCAAAGACTCAGATCCTCATCATACGAAAGGTTTTCTTCCTTACATCAAAGGTGGCACTGATAAAATGAACAAAATTCTTAAACCAAGAGAAATAAAGACAATATTTAATCCCAAACAAAAACTTTCATCTTGTCCGATCAATCAAAAACAACATTCTAAATAAACAACAAGAAGTTTATAAAATGCCTTGTGTAGAATGTCCCTGATCCTATATAGGCCAAACAAATCGTAGAATCCAAAATAGAATTTAGAAACAGTCCATTTCTGTTCGCAATTCCGACTCAATTTCAGCTCTAGGTCAACATCATCTTCATACAGGTCACAAAATTGATTTTAAAACCTCCAGAACCATAGCCCCCATTTGTTTCTATAAACCAAGAATTATCCAAGAAGCCATAGAAATTGAAGAAAGGCCAAATTGTCTCAATAAAAGAAATCGGCGAACGGTTACCTTCGACTTGTAGACCTCTCATAAGAAAAATATCTTCAGCTTCACCCGTCAATCAAATTACTACTGTCAGAAATGTTCGCGCCAATTCCCGCCCCAATCCCCACGCTAACCCCCACGCCAACCACCACCCAAACCACGTCACTGTCGACGATGTAAATGAATCGTCTTCTATTCCCAGCACTAGTAATGCAATGGTTAGTGATGAGTGTAGTAGTATCTGGGGTCTCGGGAGACTGAGACCTTCAAGAAGACATCGAAGAGAATATCGAAAGTTCGTTCCCCCCCGTGTCTTTTTAAACGGCTATTGTTATAATAATAAAATTTAAAGGGAGGTACTAAACAGACGTAGGCTTCTCAACTAGTCATAACAGGTGACGTAATAGTGACAGATGACGTTACAGCTTCCCTGTGATAGATAATTTTAAATGGGACCTTATGACAAGTGATACCTCGTTTGAAAGGTATTGAAAATACCTCATCATCATCATTTTGGCTTTACAACCCTGTGTGGGTCCTAGCCTCCCCAAGAATTTTTCTCCAGTCGTCCCTATCCATCGCCTTCCTCCGCCAAGCACGTATTTCCATATTTCTCATGTCTTCATCGATGTTATCTAGGAATCTTGTTCTGGGTCTTCCTCTTCTTCTTTGACTAATAGGTCTTTAATCAAGGAGCGTTTTTCTAGATGGGTCGGTTTGCTCCATCCGCATTACATGGCCTACCCACCTCAGACGTCCTATCTTTATGTGTTTTACGATATCTGGTTCCTGGTATATCCTATAGAGTTCGAAGTTGTATCGTCTTCTCCAGACACCATTTTCATTTACCGCTCCATAGATGCGCCTTAGTATTTTTCTTTCGAAACATCCTAACATGTTTTCATTGCTTTTTGTTAAAGTCCAGGTTTCTGAACCATATGTTAGGACTGGGCGTATTATTGTTTTGTAGAGTTTTACTTTTGTATTTCTTGATATAACTGTAGATTTAAAAAGGAGATTAAGCCCAAAATAGCATCTATTAGCCGTGCAAATTCTGCGGTTTATCTCTGCGGTAGTGTCATTTTCAGTATTGACGGGCGTTCCCAGGTATACAAATTCGTTAACTGCTTCGATGACGTCATTTTTTATAACAAGTGGCCGTAGTATTTGTGTTTGCGTACCTATTTTCATGTATTTATTGAAAATATCTATTCAGTCATAATTTTGTTTGAGTTTAAGCTCATTTTGAAAAATAAATTTAGTAAATACTAAAATTGTAGCTTCTCATTAAATTAATAAATATTTAGCAACCAGTTCTTATAGTAAGTGTTAAAAATGTGCTCCATCTGTCCTATTGCTCCTGTTTGCTCCTGTCTGCTCCTAAATTGCCCTACATTCTTCAAAAATTTGTTGTTTAAAAATGTCAATATTGCCGGGTGCTGTGTCGTAAACTTAAGATTTCAAGTATCCCCACAGAAAAAAGTTTAATGGTGTGAGGTCCGGTGACCGAACTGGCCATTCTATCGTATCTCGTCGTTCAATCCATCTATCACGATATTCCTCATCTAGATAACGTCTTACTGCACCATATTAGTGTGCAGGAGCACCATCTTGTTGTAGTCTTCGGTCGGGGTCATCATCTGAAAGTTGGTGCACAATTTTTAATTTGTATGGATAAAAATTGTTTTCAGACAACACTCGGTGTACTATCTTTTGACCGATTTCATAGATAGATGCAACTTGGGCTGTAGAAGAAGTAGGATTCACTACCATTTCTGAAATGATGTCAATTTTTTTGTCATCACTAATTGTTGATCGACCAGATTTGAGAGTTTGAAATCTTGAACGCTACCTGTTTGTTTAAACTTCCGAAGAAGCTTCCTCAAATAAGCTCTTGATGTAGGGCGATCGGGGTACCTCTTATTAAAAAGACGTCCCGCTGTATGGAAATTATTTCCACATTCACCAATTATTAACACAGCTGCTACTTTGTCGAGCGTCGAACGTCGAGTTCAAATTCTCAATCACTGATTAAAAAATTGTGAAATACCTTTTTAGTTATTACCTGTATTTAATAATCTTGGAAAATGCTCATTAAAAAAAATTTTAACGAAACTGGCTCCCCAAAAAAAATCGTTTCCAAAACATAAATCTAATCGTAATCGCCAGAGGCCATCAACAGCTGTTTGTATACTCTCGAAAATTAAAGGGATGGGGACAAGTATTCAGCCATCCCTGTAATAGCACGACCTGTTGAAAAAGCGAGTTCATTCTCTCCAATTTTTCATAAGGTCTGCCTCTGACAAACCAACGCTATTGTAGATAAAGGATTTTAAATTTACCGTTCAGATATGTAAAGTAATGATGCTGGGGCTCTGAGCTGTAAATTGTGGTTTGTTGTCAGGTTATTATGGATGTATACAGGAGCTTTAGAAAAGTTTTGTTCGCAGATTTGTTTTTGATACATGTAAATGAAAAGATACGTACACAATGAAAATGTTTACATTAGAAATGTTTACAAAATAAGTAATTACAATGTAAGGCATTTGAAATTTTAGATATGTGAATAAAAAAAGCAGCTGTTGTAAACATTAACACAAAAAATATATTTCTATATCTGTGTATTCTGCCTTATACTTCTCTATATTTCTGAACTTATTTATGTTCAGTGCTAGTGTTATTCAATTGGTTGAAGCATATTTTGCTTTAACTTATGAGATCGATGTAATTGAGGAGTCAGGGGGAAAACAATCTGAGTCCACAAAAACAGTTTTCATGGAAATCGAAATTTAATCATTCAAATTAAAACAAATTGTTTTAACTCAACCGTATAAATCTGTAATTTTTTTTAGTGGTACGTTGACATATTTACAGAGGAACAATCAACAAAAGACAAAAAAATATTTTATTTCCGAACTTCACCGAACTTGTAAATCAGTGTCGAACTTTCTAGAGTTTACGTTTTAAAAATATTTGGTTAAGTGGAAAAGATCTTGTAACTTATCAGCTTTGACCGGAAGTGAACCGTTGTACAAAGCTTTGTTGTAATATTATGAGCTTTTTTTAATTTCCTTTTCGGGTTTTGTTTACCTTTGCATTTAAACAGCGAGCTTGCAAATAACTCAGAATAGGTATTCTAGTAAAAGATAAATTAAAGGCTATTTTTTCTGATTTGCAACACTTAAATGGGTCTCATAGGCATTGTATATTTCTTGAGATACTTGTTGGAGAAATGCTTAGTCTAATTCAAAAATTTGATATCTTTCCCACAGTCCACCACTTGAAACAGTTTCGGTTTCACTCTGTTGTTGCAGAGGATTTCTTTCAATTATCCGGTGTTTCTGTATAAGCTTTGTCATTAATTAAACTCATGTCCCGGTAGCACTCTCTGGGAATGTCCTCTGATGGGAAAAATTACTTTCACAAACTCAAACCATCCTTTTGACTGAACTAGATAATGAGTGAACCGAAAAGCTGTGTAATTGTTTATTTTGCCATCCACAAGAGGCGCAAAATATTATTAAATTTTGAACACATCGTGAATCCCCTTTTTTGCTACCAGTTCATCATATGTATAAAAAACAGAGGTAGAATCGGCCAATACATGTACACTAAAGCTTATAAAATTAAGTTGCCGTTTATAGTAAACATCGTTTGAGGTCACATTAGGGGTTGGTAAATTTTTTTGTAAGTCTATTGTTATGGCTTTGGTATCGAGACGCTATATTTTCGAAATGTTATTTACACACAATAAAAATTTTTACTTCTCGCAAGATGAAGTTGTTTTTCGTTGTTTTTTTTTGTAATTTCTTCAAGATTTAAGTTTTATATTTATCACTTTTGGCATCTAATTTCTTCGAAAGGGCCGAGTAATTTCCGCTTTTATAGTGTCACAGTATCTACAGATGTCCTTCCTAGAAAAACCAAATGCAATACTTACTACCTACTTGCTACCTACTTTCAAAAATTTCGCTAAACTTGTCATATGATAATTTATTATCGGGATATTTTTCTAAGTACATGTACATAGTATTTAATTTAATTATGTTGAGTTCTTCTTTTTTTCCGGGAGTAATGCGATTTTCTTTCTTTCAAGGAACCAATAAATTCTGTTACTTTGACGATAGGATCTTTAGAAATTTTGTGTGGCCTGTTTTCGTGTTTTCTTTTAGCGTCTAATGGTACAGTGCCAGTTGAGGCCAGTGATTCTCAAATTCTTTGCAGTCATAAAGAAGAAATTCCATGAATAGATAAGAATGCTTTAAAACATACTCACACATCACGAAAGTCTCCATCAAAGCCACTCCTAAGATAATAGGAAAAGGAATAAGAAGCAAGATTAGGTGTCCCTGTACCTACTCAAATTCGTCGACGCATAACTGGGAGAACGGTTATCGGAACACCTAAATACCGATTCTGATCGTCATAGTTCATTGAATTGAGTCAGAATGCGTCGCCTTTCGGCTTCATTGACGTTCCCAAAATAACGAAAACGGTGGCACTTGTAATCTGACCCTACCTCATGAGTGGTGGTTCTCAGAAGTTTCATAATGTCACGAACACGGTTGTTTTTCTTCTACTTTCCATTTTAATCAGTATGTACTCACTACTTTACTATTGTTTAAACAGAACCAACCGGCAAACTAGAACACACCAACGAAGTCGCTAAACTAAGCAAGAGAATCACAAATATGCTGCACCTGATCCGACCTGTTGAGAAAGAGAGAAGGCGCGTTCGGACCCTGACTTAAGGTTATTCCCTTGCAGTGCGCGGACTATGATGTTTTTTTCCCAGTACACCGTTTCATTTAACATTTGTAATAAAAGGATTGTAAATGTTTTTCCCTTTTACTTCGTACCATCTGAAAGTAATAGGTATTCATTACTAGAAAACTCCGTCATCTCAATTTTGACCAAAAGTGGACTATGATTGTTTTTTGGCCAAATTCCTCATTTATCTCTTTATATTTTCCCATCCTTTCTGTTGTGGATGAGATGGATGGGAAAAATACAACAGAAAGGAATATCCATCGATGGAGAAAGATTAAACCATCTACGTTTTGCGGACGATATCGTGCTTCTGTCAGATAATCTGGGAGAGATCAAAGACATGCTCCAAGAACTGAATGACATACTACAAGAAACTGGGCTGGAGATAAATTTCGAGAAAACCAAAATGATGACTAATATGGTTCCCAGCGAAGAGATACAGATCAATAACAACAAGGTAGAATTAATCGATAAATACACATACTAAGGGTAACACAAAGGCGAATGGAGAGATCAATGCTGGGCCTGACCTTGAAAGATCGCGTGAGAAATGAGGAGATACGCCGACGAACTGGCGTAGACAATATTATACTACGAATCAATAAACAAAAGTGGAGGTGGGCTGGACATGTTGCTAGAATGGAAGACGGAAGATGGACGAAGAGATTATTGGAGTGGAGACCAAGAGCCGACAAGCGAAGTCGAGGCAGACCACCCACCCGATGGACCGACGACCTAAGAAGAATAGAAACTGGATTGCAGCAGCTAGAGATAGAGAGAACTGGAGACGTTTGGAGGAGGTCTATATCCAACAAGGGATGTTAAAATGGGGCTGGATGATAATGAATAGAACAAACCGGGCAACATGTTTTATGTAGTCTTTGAAAAAACATCGAAAGAGAATGGCTATGAGATTAAATATCTTCTCCTATACAAGAAACAAATAGCATTTAATGTGATAAAATTAATCCTTGACCACACATTGAGGTCGCCGAGAAGTTGGACATTTTAGCCGAGTTTTAAGGATAACGTTAATACGTAGACGCGACTGTAGACCATGAACATAAAATTTTTAATACCTCTAGTGGTTACTGCCATCTATGCGCCAAGAAAATAATTTCAGATCCATACTTACATTATGTAAACGTTTATTAACCATATAAAAATTGCTGCATGTGCACTTGTTCGAATGAAAAAAATCGTTATGAAGCACTGATAATACTGAATGGTATGCATGCTAAAAAAAGCAAGAATTTGGTTTCTTCGTAAATAACTCATATTATATTAAGCATAGAGGATATGTGAGCTTTAGGGATTGTATTCTTTTGAGTCGATTGCTTAGTAATGGTACCTTTTGTGTACTACACAAGCACTTGTCTACAGCAGACGTGTATCTGGTCGCTCATTTGTGACCGTGGTCAACGTGGTTGGTAATGTCTGCCACATCTCTCGACGAGACGTCAGGAACAAGCAATGTACCAATGTACAACTTGGGGTTAGGTTTATTATGTTTTTTGTTAATTAAATTACAAAGGTTATTGTTATATATATATATATATATATATATATATATATATATATATATATATATATATATATATATATATATATATATACGGTAAAAACTCATAAAAATTGAGCTGATTTAACATAAAACTTATCAAATTTAAGTTGTGCAGCAAAACATGCATTAAAAATAATAATTTTATTTTTGTATTTTTTATTTATAATAATAATACCAAGTATATTTTGTTTATCCTCTATTAAAGCTGGAAAGTAATTCTGTCTTTTAAGACCCGTGTGACAGAGGGATCATTTAAGTAAAGTATCTATATGGACTATCCCTGTTTGTTAAAAAAATCGACTAAGAGAAGCAGCAATCAGCTAACCTACACCCTTAATTTTATTAGAACCAACACAAACCCACAAAAACCTAATTGCCTAGCTTTCTAGGTAGATTATCTTTCTCTAGCAGCAAGCTAAGATATGTATATATCGAACGACCAGTTAACTTTCACACCGAATCTCGGAACTAAACAAGAAATCCCGATGCGAGAAAACCATAGTCTTTAGATCGTAGGATAAAGAGATATGTTGCCGGTCCGAAGCTCTGGTAAAGGAGTAAGGTTGAAAAGAAAGTCTAGCAAACCTATCTTTTACTGCCCTAGTGGGTTGCTTTACCCACTCTGGGTAAAGAAACCATCAAAGCAAAAGTTGGTGGAGGCTCTGGACAAGGAGGAGTTTTGTCCCCTTTACTTTGGGCAACCTTGGTAGGTGATCTCCTCAGAAATCTGTCCACGGAAGGCTTTTATTGTCTAGGATATGATGACGATATAGCGATCGTTGTCAGGGGCAGGTTTGCTCAGTTGGTGTCTGAGAGAATGCAAGCAGCCCTAAATATAGTTGACGACTGGTGTAAACAAGAGAGACTGATAGTCAATGCTCAGAAAACAAAAATCGTCAACTTCACCAAAAAAAAAAACAGCACTACAAGGCCTAAAACCACCGGTGCTGTACACGTAAGCCACTCTCACTTAGAGTCCATTTACAAAAATGAAACACAAAATAATTTTTATAACCTACAATTTTGGAATTTAAAAAAATGTAAATTAATTTAAGTTGTTGTTTACGAAAATAAGTGGAGTAATCTAAAAAATAAACTGATATTTTTATATTTTATTAACAATAACAAATTATTTGTTATTACGAAATAAAAATCGGCTAATGAATATAAATTTTGAAAATAATATTTATTTTATGAATATTAATTTTATTTAACCCCCTTAGAATGACAGGTACAACCCCCAATTTTTAAAATGGGAAGTATATGCTTGTGATATATCGTTTGAAAGGTCTTCTCCATTCAAAAATGTTGTCGCTTTCAAGTTTATTAAGATTAATTAAGATAAACTAAATTAAAATCATGTGGTTACCGAAATTCGCTAAAATATACTCAAAACTTATTTCCCGTTTAGGTCTTGATAATGAGAAAGTGAACAAAAACCATAGCAATGTGGTTTTTAGATGGTAACCATTAAAAAACTTCGAAAAAAAGAATTTCCGTGGCAACGTTATTTTAATACGCATTAGTAATTTTTTTTTAAGTTGTCAGTATTTTAGTTTAAGTAAAAAGTTCGTTCAATTCAATTCTGAAAAATGGTTAGATTAACGGAAATGCATAAAATAACAGTTTTACAAATGATTGATTACGGAGATAACACCCGAACACAACAGGAAGTAATTCGCCTATTTCATGAGAAATTTCCTAATTTACCGCCTATATCCCAAGGAACAATAAGTAAAATAGAGAAGCAGTTTCGCGAGTTTAGTCATGTAAGGCAGATAAAAAAAGCAGCTGTCAATGCACTGAGTGATGAACTCAAATTATATGTGTTGCTTGAGTTTCAGGAAAATCCACATACATCGAGTAGACAGGCATCCACTACATTCAATGCTAACCATACATCGATAGTAAACATATTAAAAGAAAATAAATTGCATCCCTATAAGATGATACCTACTCAGGAGCTCATGGAAGACGATTTTGATAGGAGAACTTTTTTTTTGTGAGAAAATGATGGACATGTTGGATAACAATATTATCCAATTAGAAGACGTTATGTTTTCTGATGAGTGTACTTTTTCACTTAACGGTCATGCTAATCGGCAAAATTGCCGCTACTGGGCCACGGAAAATCCTCACTGGATGAGAGAAGAACACACTCAATACCCTCAAAAGGTTAATGTTTGGGCAGGGATTGTAGGAAACAATATCATTGGTCCCTTTGTCATTGAGGGCAACTTGAATGGCAAAAATTATTTGGCACTACTTCAAAATGATGTCATTCCAACGTTGGCAAATTTATATTCTGATCCAGGAAACCCTTAAGTTCCAGCGAATACGATATGGTTTCAGCAGGATGGAGCACCACCACATTACCAACTTAATGTCCGGCAGTACCTCGATACAATATTTCCCAATCGGTGAATAGAGAGGCGAGTATCGATTGAATGGCCAGAGCGATCACCTGATCTTACATTATTAGATTTCTTTTTATAGGGATATATGAAGAGCCATGTGTACAAAACTAAACCTTCTGATTTAAATGACTTAAAAAAAAGAATAACGCTTGCGATTAGGTCGATCACGCCTGTTACGTTAAATAATGTTAGAAGACAGTTTTATTTGAGATTAGGATGTTGCCAAGATGTTCGCGGTGAATATTTTGAACATATACTTCATTAACATTCATAGTTCTTTTTCGTGTTCTACATTTTATTACGTTTTGCATTACATTTTAGTTTTTGATTGTATTGTAGCGAATTTCGGTAACCACATGATTTTAATTAAGTTTATCTTAATTAATGTTAATAAACATGAAAGCGACAACATTTTTGAATGGAGAATGAAAAGACCTTTTAAACGATATATTACAAGCCTATACTTCCCATTTTAAAAATTGTGGGTTGTAGCTGTCATTCTAAGGGGGTTGAAGGTAGGGGTTGCATTTCCACGTTAAAGAATGTCAAGTTATAATTTAAATTTGACGTGTTTCGGGATTTTTTATAAATATGTACAGTAACCTAAATAATGAATTTATTCCATTTGGCTTTTACACACTGTACAAGTAATCAATAAAGATTTTGAATGTGTGAAAAACGCCAAATATTATTTTCGTCCAATGAAAATAACTTTTTTATTCTGGTGTATAAAAATATTTCCTTTACTTTTATCTTAAGGCTTGTGTTTTTTCAGTAAAATATGTAAATGTACCCAATAAAATTAATATTCATAAAATAAAAATTATTTTCAAAATTTATATTCATCAGCCGATTTTTATTTCGTAATAACAAATAATTTGTTATTGTTCATAAAATATAAAAATATCAGTTTATTTTTTAGATTACTCCACTTATTTTCGTAAACAACAACTTAAATTAATTTACATTTTTTTAAATTCCAAAATTGTAGGTTATAAAAATTATTTTGCGTTTTATTTTTGTAAATGGACTCTAAGTGAGAGTGGCTTACGTGTATATTTTTCATGAGTATATTGTTGGGCTTTTTGTTATGATAATCCAAGTTGTGAATTTGCTATTCACTGGTTTATTGTTCATACCAGTACCAGAAAAACCATTATTTTGACGACGTTCCGGCAAGGACGCTTCTAGCTGATGCTTAAAGAAGACTGAGCACCTGATTTGTCAATGGCAACTTCGACCTTGCCGAAACGTCATCAAAATTGGTAGTACTTCGCCGTTTTTCATACCTGCTGTTTCATTGACCATATGAAACCAAAAAACCCCTTTAACCTTGTAGTTACTGTTATACTTCTTTTTTTGGACATAATCAATAGCCTATTTGCCCAGTATTTTCGAAGTAGATGCCTAAATAATACTTATTTTTTGAATCTTGTAGTAAGGATCGAAGCCACATTATTCGGCATTAAAAGCAAATACACTGAACTCCCTTTGACTCTAGTAAAAATAATATAAAGAGACATGAAATTACACACTTACAGAAAAAACAATTCGTGGTTAAAGGATCCACGTGATTGGTATCAATTCAGATCGATTGATTTATTTAGAGAAGCAAGTTCAAAAATAAAAATAAATATAATGATTGCCAACCTTCGTAGGAAGAAAGCAGTCTAAGAAGAGGAAAAAGCATGGTAATAAAGGAGATATTGAAGATTAAATAACATAATAGCTTTTACTGTTTAATAAAGTTTGTTTACTTTTCTTTTTCCTTTGTTTTTATTACTAGACATTCTAGTATTACAGTAAATCTGAAAATTATAAATTTGCAGTATAATTCGTTTTTTATGAAGAATTTTACCTTTTCTGATAAAAATGTCATTTGATTTGGTACAAGCTAATGTGGAAAAGTATTTATTTGTTCGTGGAACTTTAATAATATTTAAACCCAACACATAATATTGCGCGTAAATTACTTGGTAAGTCTATTATTAAGTAATTAGGAATTTTTATATTTATTTCCTATCATCAACTTACTGAAGAAAACAAATTACTTTTGAGCATATAAATATTCACATACTCCTTCGAATTACCATTCAATATTTAGACTTCGTATTTTACTATAGTACTTGTACAGCTGATACATTGATTTATTTCAAAAATGAAGGGATATTTAATTTTTGCCATTCTTCTAATTCTTACCATTGGCACGGAGTTGGCATTTGGTGATTGCCTTTCTGGAAGATATGGTGGTCCATGTGCAGTATGGGATAACGATACTTGTCGCAGAGTATGCCATGAAGAGGGGCGTGGAGGCGGACATTGCAGTGCCAGTTTGAAGTGTTGGTGCGAAGGATGTTAAAATTTTCAATCAATCAAAATCAATTTTATATTGTTCCTTGTAAACTTTATATATTATTAAATTGCATTTAAAAAACTTTTATTTTTTTCTTTTATGTAATAAACAATCTCCAGCTGGACCTTTATTTATCTTAATTTTTAATTATAATATAGTGCCCAATGTGTTAAATATTTAAATAAGAGTCCCTATATTTTTTTATATTCTGGTTAATATGTTTTATTTATTCTTTGTAATTTTTATGTTCACAAACACACACATACACCCAACGATAATAATTTTTTTAAGCCCTTCTTTCTATTCGGATTGCCAAATATAGGCCTCTCCTAATTCTCGCCATTCATCTCTGTTATTTGTAAGACTTTTCTCTACACTGGTCCTGCAGTTCTTTTAATATCTTCGCTCCAGCGCATTTGCGGTCTTTCTCGTGGTTTTTTGGCTTCATATGATCGCCAATTCCCGGTTTCTTTATTCCACCGGACATCCTTAAGACGTTCGGTATGTCCAGCCCATTTCCATTTCAGTTTAGCTGCCTGTTCGACAGTATCTTTTACTTTTGTTCTAATACGAATGTCTTGATAGGTTTTATGGTCTTTGAGTGAGATACCCAAAATATTCGTTCCTTAGCTCTCTGAGTTTTTCTGATCTTCATGTTTATTTTAGTGAATGTCCAGGTTTGAGCTCCATATGTAAGTACAGGTAGGATATAGGAATTAAACACTTTGGTTCGCAGTCTTTGAGATATATTTTTATTTTTAGTACGTAGGAGAGTCTTCCGAATGCTGCCCATCCCATTTTTACACGTCTGCCGATTTCGATAGTCTGATTTTCTTTGCTTACCTTGACATTTTGACTCAGATATGTATATGCATTTACGCCTTCTATCTCTGTCCCTTGGATGCTAATTATAGGTGTGTCATCTTTGTTTAACATTAGTTTAGTTTTGCTGAAACTCATTTTCAGTCCTTTTTTTAGGGATTCTGTGTGTAGCTCCTCAATCATCGTATTCAGTGCATTCCACGTGTCCGCTATTAGTACTACATCACATCATCTACGTATCTAAGATGCTTCAAGTATCTTCCGTTAATAGGTATTCCCTTATTTTCCCAGTCTATTGACTTAAATATATCTTCTAGGGCAGCTGTAAATAATTTTGGAGGTATTGTGTCTCCTTGTCTTACGTTTCGGTTGATTTTTACTGGTCCTGTTTCGATTCCATTACCCAACGTCACGAAGAATATTCTGTACCTGGAGTCGATCCGGTTGTTGACTAATTCTTCTTCTATTGCACACAGTTCTACGCTATTAAAAGCTTTTTCATAATCTATAAAAGCCAGACATAATGGGAGATTTGTTAGTCTTTTCTATTAGGATTTTCAAAGTATATAGATGGTCACAGGTGCTGTACCCTTTTCTAAATCCAGCTTGTTCTACTGGTTAATATTCGTCAAATTTAATTGTTAACCTGTTTGTAATAATCTTTGTAAAGATTTTGTAAGTTGTAAAAGAAGTGAAATTGGTCGATAATTTTTCAGGTCTGTGGTGTCTCCCTTTTTGTGTATTAGTATTGTTTTAGCAGTATTCTATTGTTCGGGTATGTTGCCTTCGAATAGACATTTATTAAATAGCATTTTTAGATATGTGATGGCTTCTTCTCCGCCTTCCTTCAGCATTTCTGCTAGGATTCCATCGCTTCCAGGAGCTTACTTCCTTTTTATTTCTTTTACTGCTCTTTCTATTTCTTCGTGGCTTATTTCGGGCATCACTTCTGAGTTGCCATTTGTTATCTGCCTTTTCAAGGTCTGCTTTAAGGAGTTAGGGGGATCGTTTCTGGAAAGATACAGATCGGCGTAGAACTTTTCAATTGAGTTTGCTATATCAGATTTACTTTTTTCTAGTTCACTCGATTAAGTTCCTTAAATTCTGAAGTGTCTCTTTTGTTTTGTCTCAGAATATATTTTCTTTGTTTCAGCATGTTTTGTGATTTTACACTTATTTTGGACTTTCTTTTTCTGTTAGCGGTTGCCACTTCTGAGCTTGCTTTTAATAGTTCTTTTGTTATGACTTCATTGATTTTATTTAACCTAAGTTTATCTAGATTTAATACTTTCGAGGGTTTTAACTTGCTTTAATATTGTTGTGTATGAAATTTTAGTTTATCTGTATCTATATTCCTAGTTTTTCTAAATTTATTTCTATTTTTATTATGTTTTATCTCTAATTTGACTGACCATTCGGTGAACGCTACTTACTGACTCCGTATTTATTACGGTTACGTCCTACATGATATCTGTTTTCTTACACAGTATGTAATCTATTTCGTTTCGAGTTTTTCCTTCTGGGGATAGCCACGTCTACTTTCTTTGAGATTTTTTCTTATAGAATGTGTTTATTGATAGTATTTGTGGGCTTATAGGAAGTTAACTAAGGTTTCTTCTTTCTCAGTTCTAACTCAAGAGCCGAATTGTCTTATATAGTTTTCGGTTTTTTCAAGTCGTTGTCCGATCTTAGCGTTGAAGTCTCCTATTATCATCGTATACGTGCTATGATAGTTCGTGCTAGTTGCTGCAATTTTCCCATTAAATTCGTCTATCTCTTCATCGTGCTGCGGTTGGAGCGTATACTTGAATTATTTTCAGGGAGATGTTCTCGTTTAAATTTAGCTTAATCATTGCAATTCTTTAAGATATTCCTCCTACGAATGGCTCTACTTTATGTGCATATTTCTTGTAAATTAGAAATCCTACGCCATCTAGTGTTATGCACTCTTCCCCTTTCCTTTTTATGTTTGCTAGACCAACTATGTCCCAGTTTAAGTCCTTGATGTCTTCTTCGAGTTTATAGACTTTTTCATCTTGGCTTAAGGACCTTATATTTAGAGTTGCGATGTTCAATCGTCTGGTTTTTAGCGATTTCTTGCTTCCCCCAGATTCCATGAAGCTGTTCTTTTTTTCAAAGGAGTGGGATTTGCCATTACTGTATGGTCTACCCATTTGCCATATTCCTGTTAGGAGGTTTTTTAGCCTTATAACAATATGCTGGCTAGACGGTTTGGTGAGTTATTTTATACAATCCCTAAAATCAAGGGAGTGCCACTTCCGCCATCCACACCATACCGAAGGTATTCTTCTCCGCCGTAGCTGCCGTTGTGTACTTCATCCGTGACCCTGAACAAGGGGCCCTAAGCAGGTACTAGTTTCCCGAGTCAGGAAATACCTGAAATCTGCGGATGGCAGAGATTGGTTCATATAGGGCTATCCAAAGGAGTTCATATATATATATATATATATATATATATATATATATATATATATATATATATATATATATATATATATATATATATATATATATATGTAAATTGCAAAGGATACGACCGTTGATTAAATTTAAAATATATTCAATAGTTGAATAGCAGAGGTTTGATCGGTCAATAATTGCCAAATGAAAGTCGTCAACTACTTCATTGATTTATTTAAATACGTTTTGCTTTTTTTTAAAGCATCATCAGTTCAAAAAACAATTTGTAGGTTTTTTCTAGACGTTATAGAAACTCTACGAAAACTTAACATTAAAACTTACTAACTAAACGAGAAAAAAGAAACAAAAAACACAAGGAAAAACTGTAAAAGAGCACTATTGTTCATTTCAGTGTGGTTTGACCATTGAAACCTGAAAGAGCTTAAACCAACATTCAAATGAAGCCATCGGTCAAAATTAAATGAACAATAGTGCTCTTTTACAGTTTTTCTTGTGTTTTTTGTTTCTTTTTTCTCGTTTAGTTAGTAAGTTTTAATGTTAAGTTATCGTAGAGTTTTTATCACATCTAGAAAAAACCTACAAATTGTTTTTTGAACTGATGATGCTTTTAAAAATAAAAGCGAAACGTATTTAAATAAATCAATAAAGTAGTGGACGACTTTCATTTGCCAATGATGGACCGATCAAACCTCTGCTATTCAACTATTGAATATATTTTAAATATATATATATATATATATATATATATATATATATATATATATATATATATATATATATATATATATATATATATATATATATATATATATATATATATATATGAAAACAGATTAATCAGATTAAACAGAATAATCAGATTAAACAGATTAATGCCAATAAAAAAATTGGGACTCTTATTTAAAGTTAAAGACTCTTAGTTAAAAATAAGATAAATAAAGGTGTAGCTGGAGATCGTTTATTACACAAAAGAAAATAAAATAAAAGTTTTAAAAAGCAATTTAATAATATATAAAGTTTACAAGGAACAATATAAAATTGATTTTGATTGATTGAAAATGTTAACATCCTTCGCACCAACACTTCAAACTGGCACTGCAATGTCCGCCTCCACGCCCTTCTTCATGGCATACTCTGCGACAAGTATCATTATCCCATACTGCACATGGACCACCATATCTTCCAGAAAGGCAATCACCAAATGCCAACTCCGTGCCAATGGTAAGAATTAGAAGAATGGCAAAAATTAAATATCCCTTCATTTTTGAAATAAATCAATGTATTAGCTGTACAAGTACTATAGTAAAACACGAAGTCTAAATATTGAATGGTAATTAGAAGGAGTATGTGAATATTTATATGCTCAAAAGTAATTTGTTTTCTTCAGTAAGTTGATGATAGGAAATAAATATGAAAATTCTTAATTACTTAATAATAGACTTACCAAGTAATTTACGCGCAATATTATGTGTTTGGTTTAAATATTATTAAAGTTCCACGAACAAATAAATACTTTTCCACATTAGCTTGTACCAAATCAAATGACATTTTTATCAGAAATGGTAAAATTCTTCATAAAAAACGAATTATACTGCAAATTTATAGTTTTCAGATTTACTGTAATACTAGAATGTCTAGTAATAAAAACAAAGGAAAAAGAAAAGTAAACAATCTTTATTAAAGAGTAAAAGCTATTATGTTATTTAATCTTCAATATCTCCTTTATTACCATGCTTTTTCCTCTTCTTAGACTGCTTTCTTCCTACGAAGGTTGGCAATCATTATATTTATTTTTATTTTTGAACTTGCTATTCTAAACAAATCAATCGATCTGAATTGATACCAATCAAGTAGATCCTTTAACCACGAATTGTTTTTTCTGTGGGTGTGTAATTTCATGTCTCTTTATATTACTTTTACTAAAGTCAAAAGGAGTTCAGAATTAAGTGTATTGGCTTTTAATGCCAAATATTGTGGCTTCGATCCCTGCTACAAGAATCAAAAAATAGGTATTATTTAGGCATCTACTTCGAAGATACCTAGAAAATAGGCTATTGATTATGTCCAAAAAAAAGTATAACAGTGACTACAAGGTTTTTAATTGCATTAAACCGAAGAACTTGTAATCCTTTACAGTTAGTAACTGCCTTGCCAATGGGACCTGTGAAAACTTTTGGTCCACTTATAGTATCATCTACATGTTGAAAAAGATGACGCAATGTCAGTTTATTATCGTGTAGTTAGCAAATAAGCCACTGGACTGGACGTTGAAACTTAATTTCCAATAATCCAATAACGGCACCTTTGATTCCTACATTAACGGCAGTGCCATCACAGCCAAAAGCCATTATTTGATTTGGATCAGGGTTTAGAGCTCATGCCAGAGATTACACAAGCGAAATCGAATAAAAAATATAAAAAAACAACAAAGTACCAGAGAAGATTAAGTCGTAAGAGAAGCTATAAAGATAGGCAAACGTGCCCTTCTCAACCAAATAAAAATTTTGTTTAACCTTTGTCTAACAGATTGTTGCATACCGGAAACATGGAACCATAATGCAATAATAATTTTACTACACAAGAAAGGAGACAAGGAGCACCTAGAAAACTATAGACCAATTAGCTTATTAAATCACATCTATAAAATGTTTACTCGAACGACAAGACTAGAAAAAAAGTTGGATTTCTACCAGCCCTGAGAACAAGCCGACTTCCGCTCAAAATTCGGAACAAACGATCACCTATGCGTTCTTCCTCTTATGACATACGGAGCAGAAACTCTTACTCTCACAAAAACAACAGCACTAAAAATGCGCGTGGCACAAAGGCGCATAGAAAGATAGATTCTCGGCGTGTCAAAAAAAGACAGAATAAGGAACCAAGATTTAAAGAAAAGAACAGGGGCCACTGATGTCTCGAATGTATAGCCAAGCTGAAATGGAATTGGGCAGGTCACATAGCGAGACTAAAAGACACAAGATGGACCAGAAAACTAATTGACTGTCTCCCAAGAGAAGACAAACGCAGTAGAGGACGACCACCAACACGCTGGATGGACAACATGAAACTAATATCCAAGAAATGGCAACACGATACACAGAACCCTGAAGAGTAGCGAAAACTGGGAGAGACCTATGTTCAGCAGTGAAAAAAAGAGGTTGCATGATGATTCAGAGTTTGGTACTTTGAATATGGTAAAATATTCCTCCTGAATCACTCTTCTATATCAATGTTTTATCTTCTCCACCATCGTAAAATAATCCGATGATATCTGTATTAAAAATTATAGATTTATCTGTCAATGTAGCCCTAGCTTTGGAACGAGCTCGTCGAACTTTACTTCTGTCTATAACTCGTAATGAATTTTTTTATGTAATGAAACCAATGTCTTGAAAATCTACAGAAATGATTGCAGCTCCAGCATTAGCTCAAACCCCATAACGATCTAATGTTCTGGCAACAACTCGAAATGTGACTTTAGTGATTGTGAGTGAAAAAGTGGAAATAATCGTTTGCGTTTGGAAGATCTCAATTTCACTATTTTTTTTAATATATCTATCTGTTAAACATTTGATCGTATCTTTGAAGTCGTAGGTGATTTAGAAGTGCTAGGAAGAGATTCCACTTCTATTTGCAAGGCTCTTTATTCTTTACGTTGGTTTTATTGGTGTGATCTATTTTAATTCTTCTTCTCATTATTTTAAACGCTTTACAATCTAAACTACCAATCACTATTTTACGGTCAGTCCGTTGGTCGATTAAGAAATTTCGTCCTAATATTGAAATTTTTCGGTTTCTAGGACAGTTGCAATCTCTGTACTCTAAATATTTGTAAGTAGCAACATCAAACAATTTTTTGCTATCCTCATCAAACTTAAAGAGCTTCTTTTTGTAACCGTCTTCTTCTTTTCTGCCTTTATAAGGTTTCAATAACGTTCTATACTTATCGTGGTAAGATATAATTCTAATATTGTTTTGTGTTCTAATAATGATATTGAACTTCTGCGCCACATCTCATCTACTCTTTCCGTCATAAATTCACTAGTTTTCCTCACAGAGACGTTATATTGTTCAGCGCCCAGTGTACTCAATTAGAATTATATCGATATCTAAGTAATTCTATTTTTTTTTTCAAATATAGTCACAAGTGAAGTTTTGTTACAAATAATATTACTAATAAATTCTTCTTCTTCCTATACTGTCCTCATTAACGGAGGTTGGCGACCACATTTCTAAAAGTTTCTCTGTCTTTTGCAACGTGGAATAATTCATCTACAGTCATGTTTGTCCAGTCTCGAATATTTCGCAGCCATGATTTCCTCTTTCTACCTATTCCCTTTTTGCCATCGACTCTACCCTCATGATGACCTGCAGAAGTCTATATTTATCATTCCTCAGTATGTGTCCAAGGTATGCAGTCTTGCGTACTTTTATTGTTCTCAACAATTTTTTGTCTCGACTCATTCTTCTCAGCACTTCCTCATTGGTGACCCTGGCAGTCCATGGAAATCTCAATATTCTTCGGTATATCCAAAGTTCAAAGACTTTAAGCTTCTTAACTATTTGCGTATTTGCCGTACAATAGCTGGGACCAGACATAACATTCAACAAACCTCAGACTCAGCGCAGTATTCAGATTTTTGTAAATTTTAAGAACGCTGCCCTTGCCATTTCTATTCGTACCCTGATCTCTTGTTCTGGATCTAATTCTGTGTTGATTTAATCTCCCAGATATTTATATTTTGTCAATCTCTATATTTGCTGTCCAGCAAGGGTTAGTTGTTCATTATTTATTGGACTCCTTGATACTAGGATAAATTTGGTCTTATCTGTGTTGATGTCAAGTCCCATTTTAATGCATTCACTATTTATTGCATCTAGTAAAATTTGTTTACTATACTTACTGTTAATATTATGGTGTTTACGATTTCTCCACCAATTCTTATTCCCTCTTTTCTTTTCCATAAGGCGACCTGTGAGTACACGTGTCGGAGACAAGACGCATCCTTGCATGGCCCCTCTCGCAATCGGTATATTATTTGTTTCTATATCGTTCACCTTTACTACTGCTTTCTGGTTGCAGTATATAGCCTTAATAAACTCAATGTCTTTTTTGTCTAAATTGATGTTTTTTTATTTATCTATTAACTTCATATGCTGCACTCGGTCAAAGGCCTTCCTAAAGTCTATGAAGCATACATATGTACATTTGTTATATTTCTGATATTTCTGCAAGAGTACCGTCAACGCAAATAATGCTTCTCTTGTACCCATGCCTCCTCTGAAGCCAAACTACGTTTGATCTATCTGCTCCTTACATTTCTTATAAATTTGTTTTTGAAAAATTTTCAAGAGAATCTTTAAAGTGTGGCACATTAGGCTTATCAATCTATAGTCATTACATGATTTGGGATTGTTGTTTTTTGGTAGAGGTAAAAATTTCGATTTAAGCCATTCCTCCGGGATGTTGCCCTCTACATATATGTGGTTGAGAATTCGGGTGAGTCTCTTTATATTACCGTTATCTAAGGCTTTTAACAGTTCAACTGGAATTTGATCAGAACCCGGTGCTTTTCCTTGTTTTGCATTCTGTAGGGCATTCTTTACTTCTGAGAGTAAAATTTGTAGGTATTGTTCGTCTTCACCTATATCTTGTTCATTTTTCCTCTCGTTATGGAACAGATGGATTATATATTGATCTCATACTTCCTTTATTTTGCTCTCTTCAGTAAGTATTCCTTCATTATTATCTCTTGTTATGAGTGTTCTTTTTTGTTGAAGTTTTGTTGTTGAGTTCTACCATTTCCTGGCATTCCTTGTTGATTTATTCCTCCTTAGCCTTTCTGATTGCATATTTGATTTTATTCTTGATGGTTTTGTATTTATTTTCATCTTTATTTTTGTATTTTCTATTTTCAGTTAGTAGCTCAACTATTTCCGGTGTCACCAGTCTTTTTAGTGGTTTTCTCTTCTTCGCCTAGGACCTCTTTTCCCGCTTTTAGTATGACTTTTTTCATATCTACCCATTCCACGCTTCCTTCAGTTAATTCATTTATCTCTGCGTTTAGTTGCTGTTGGCAGTTGTCGTGTTTTAGGTTTTTGATATTTATTTTGGTGGTTTTAACATTTTTCTCCGGTTTTCTGAGTCTAATGTTGACGTTTGCTAGTAATAGATTATGGTCCGTATCTGCATCTGCGCTTGGATAGGTTTTTGCACTTTGTATTTCATTACGAAACCTTTTGTTAATCGTTATGAAATCTATTTGGTTTCTGATTATATTGTTGGTGTTATCTTTTGGAGAAGTCCACGTATATAATCTTCATTAGGGTAGGTCGTAGTATGTATTTTTTATGACTAATTCTTTCTCCTAGCAGTACTGGACTAGTCTATCACCTCTTTCGTTTTTTTTACCTAAGCCAAAACTTCCTACTATATTTCCTAAAGTCGCCCATAATTATTTTTACCTCCTACTTCTTTATATTTTTTGTTACCAGCTCTAAATCCACGTAGAATTTTTCGACGTCAGCATCATTGCTATCAGCTATTGGAGCATACATACATACATACTAATAAATATCTAATGCAAAATATATTACTCCTTAAAATCAGATATCGTGGGTGCTAATAAGTTAATCACCAGAGAATGTAACCCGGTAGACTACGTGGTATTTGATCCAACACTAATGCTAATAAAAAGGACTAAACACTAAGCTCTAATGTAATTCTACTTTCACATGAAATTTATCAGTCACTTCTATACCTGTCCTAACAGTAGGTGTTAAAACAGGTGTAGGAGAGAGGCTTTCTTCTAGTAATTGTTCTTATACTACATTTTCTTTAATTTCTCAATCCGTACCTGTCTCAATTCCTAATAAAACTAAAGTTATATAATATTAAGACGTATGAAACTTTTTTTCGTCTTTTATAAGAGGGGTGGTCCAAATGTTCGAAACACACCTCTGTCCTAGAAGGTAGGCAGAACCGCTTTTCAGGCTCTGTTAAGCAGGATTCCTCCAGCGTGGCCACGATGATATCCGAGACCACCGGCAGGGGTTGTTCGGACACCATCGCCGTCAATGCCAGAGACCTTTCTGTTAAAAAACACCTTCCTCATCGGTGAATTACCGGACCGATCGCCCTGATTGAGACTCAACATCGGCATCTAGCACTTTCTCACTACAACTGAATTTGTTTCTCCTTCTGTTCTTCTTGTTGAAACTTAAACTAATTTATAATTTGTTCGGTCTGTATAATAATGAATCTTTTGGCGATTTAAACCACTTATTTTTCGATTATCTTAATAATAGGGAACAGAATCGGAACCTATATTTAATCAATCTCAATATTACTCTACCAGTTAACATCAGCTATCTGTTATATTATTCTGACAAATCTATATAAAATATTCTAATCAAGTTTATAAACGTTTCTTTGTTTAATGCCACCTCTCTCTTCACACACATACTATGTTTTTAAAATAAAAACCTTATTTAACATAACCAAAAAAAATTAAAACTAAGACACAATTAATGCAGAACTAAATTTAAATTAAGATACTATACCAAAGAAAGCAAGATATAATATTTTTTAATGAAATTTATTAATATGTAAAATTAACAAAAATATGACAAGCTCTTTAACATCCTTCACACCAACATTTGAGACTTGCACTACAATGTCCACCACCGATTCCCTCTTCATGGCATACTCTTCGGCAAGCTTCGTTGTCCCATACTGCACAAGGTCCTCCATATCTTCCAGACAAGCAATCACCAAATGCTAGCTCCGTACCAATAGTAATAATTAGAAGAATTGCAAAAATTATATATCCCTTCATTTTAAAAATAAATTTATCAATTACACAAGTAGTACAGTAGACTATGAACAGTGCAAATGCTGAATGATTAATATGACAGAAAATAAATATTTATATAACCCAAAAACGATTAGAGTCCTTTTAAGAAATCTCTATATAGGTACTATTAAATATTTCCTAATTATACAGTTTTACTTAATATTTTGTGTTGGAATTACATAAATATTATTAAGGTTATAATTACAGCTAATAATTACTTTTTGATAAGAATAAAGAGAATTAATACCAAATCAGTTTTCCACATTTTTTTCATATTAACAAACAAGATTTTTTCTATCTAAAAAAAGTTGTTAGGAATTGTCACGTATTAGGTTTTCTTCTTCTTCGCGTGCCATATCAGAATAATCCGACGTTGGCGATCACCATTGCGAAGGCTTCTCGATCTTCTGTAATATGGAATAATTGTCCTGCATTTGATATCTGTGTCCATTCACAAATGTTTTTAACCAAGAAACTTTCTTCCTACAACTCTACGGCCCTCTATTTTGCCTTTAAGAATCAGTTGTAATATTTTATAATGACTTCCCCTTACTATATGTCCCAGATCAAACATTTTTCAATGTTTAACAGTCTTTAGCAGTTCTCTATCTTTGTTGACACTCCTTAGTACTTCTTCATTAGTTTTTCTTGCTGTCCAAGGTATATTAAGCATTCGTCTATGAACCCACATTTCCAATGCTTTAATTTTGTTCATGGTCGACACTTTTAGCGTCCACACTTCTGCACTATATAAAAGTACGGACCAAACATAGCACTTAAAAATTTTTGTCTTACTTCTAAACTGAGATGATTATTGCAAAGAAATGACTTCATTTTTATAAAAGTAGTTTTAGTCATTGCTATTCTACATTTTATTTCTATGTCTGGATAAAGTTGGTCCGTTATCACAGTTCCCAAATATGTCATTTTGTGAACTTTCTTAACTTACTCCGTTTAAATGTAGCTCTGCATCGGGATGTGGGTCACGACTAAACACTAAAAATTTGGTTTTGTGTGAGTTTATTTTAATGCCCATTTCCTCTCTTACCTCGTGAATACAATCAAGCAGAATTTGGAGACCGTCAATATTATCTTACAGAATTAGTGTAGCGTCTGCATATCTAATCATATTAAGTAGTTCCCCGTTGATTTTTATTCCCTATGGTGGTCTCTGGTATTTCATTTGGACCAACCCAATGCAGCGATGGTTCGTGGAGAATTAAAATGAACCACGAGCTGGATAAACTAATGCAGAGCGCAGATATTGTCAGATTTGTAAAGTCACAAAGACTAAATTGGCTTGGTCACCTAAAAAGAATGCCAGATAATCGAGCTGTAAAAGTAGTCCAGGGATGGAAGCCCCAAGGAAACAGAACAAGAGGAAGGCCCCGTAAAAGATGGATAGACGACCTAGAGAGGGATCTTAAAACCATGAACATCAGGCAGTGGCGAAGGAAAGTATCCGACAGGGCTGAATGGAAGAACATTGTTAAGCAGGCCAAGACTCACAAAGGGTTGTAGCGCCATTAGAAGAACAAGAAGAAGAAGAAGATGGTGGTCTCTTAAGTGCCATTTTAAATAACTGGTCCGAGTAAACATTGAACAATGTTGGCGACAAAATGCAACCTTGTCTGACTCAGTAAAAGTTTGATTCCAGTACAAATTTTTAATGACACGAATATTCGATCCATCTATTCCGATATTTTTCAGTATTTGGGTTCCAAATAGTCCGATATTATGGTGGGTACACATATGCGAGCCGAACTGTTTGCGAACTGCTCGTGAGCTGTTCGCGAAGAGTTCGTCGAAAATATGTTTATGTTCAGGCTATCCAATACCCTAACTATCTACAATAACAAACCAAGAATTAATTTACTTCGTTATTCTAAACATTTCGGTATTTTGTTTACATTATCTGTTATTAATTTCTCTCGCTACTTAGATAAGCCGCGCTCGTTCAGCAATTTTGTTTAACCGAATGATATCATCGCACACTTAGCAGAAACAATTTATAGACACAATTTATAGTTCTGCGAAAATTCTTTGTGTTCGTCCCAAAAACCGACATGCTGTGGTTCCTGACGAGCAACGAACGAACAGCTCGCTAGCGGTTCGTCCCGTCGTACAAATTAACGAATATAGCGTTCACAAACGGTTCGCGAACAGTTCTGCTCGCATATGTGTACCCGCCTTTAGGTTTTACTTGAAAATAATATTTTTATTTACTTTTAGTAAAATCCCATAAATAATTTCTGTTCTTTTGAACCGAGTATTATCAAAGAGCTATATATGGCCGACGCCGTTGATGGGGTCACTGCACATGGCCACCTGCCATCTTTTTGTTTATTTTATTTTGTTTCAAACGTAACAAAAGCCATGAACGATATTCCTACATGAATACTTGATTTCGAATTTTCTGGATTAATTGGATGTTGTTTGATTTTTCACTGCTCCATAGTCAACAAAGATAGTTGTTCTTGTTTAGTATTGTAATTAATAGTAATATAAGAATAAACACCCAACAGTAGTTGTTTAGGTATCAGTATATTAAGTATCAATGGATAGTAGTTAGGGAATGAGTATATAATGTAAAATTTCTCCCTAAAGGCAAATACATTTTGCTTGTTTTGAATAACGATCTTTCCAGCGATGTAGAGAAGTGAACGATTAGATTAGATTAGATTAGATTATGTGAGGTCGTTAAGGCCATGCGGCCTCACCGCACTTCGACCTATAGAGATCTTTTGTGCATACCTTAATCTAGTTAAACTCTAGAATGCCAATACTTCTGATGAAGTTGATTAGCTTCCTAGGTGACTTGTTTCCTATGTCAGAGGACGCCAGACTGACCTCTCCTAGGAATTTTAGTCTTTTGCAGAACAGTGCTACGCAGTTGCATAGTATATGTTCTGCCGTTTCTTTTTCATTGTGACAGAAACGACAGTTCTCACTATCTGATTTGCCCATCTTCTTGAGATGATATCTCAGAGGGCAGTGACCAGTGAGAAGGCCAGTGACCATTTTGATATCTTTTTTACTCATTTCGAGAAGGCGGTTTGTTGCAGTAGGCGACACTTTTATGAGCCTTTTTGCTTGCCTTTGTCCTGGTGTGTTAGACCAATATGATCTTAGTTGATTGAGTTCCCAGGTACGGAGTTCCTCTCTGATGTGGCTTTTCGATAGTCCACAGAAGGGTTCCGGACCCTGGAATGGGGTATTAGCTCCTTCTTTTGCGAGGCTGTCAGCTTCCTCATTTCCTGCAATTCCCTTGTGACCTGGCACCCACATCACAGTTACATTGTTGCGTTCCGCCAGCTTCTTGAGAGATTGTTTACAGTCCCAAACCAACTTCGACTCACATGTAAATGACTTTAGAGCCTTTAAGGCGGCTTGGCTGTCTGATAAAATAAGGACTCTTGCCCTACGGGTGTCTCGGTTGAGACATTCTTGGGCACTTATGTCTATAGCATGTATTTCTGCCTGGAAGATAGTTGGGGCGTTTCCAAGAGATTTGGATAGCCTGAAATTGGGCCCAGTAACTCCCACTCCTGCCCTTTCATCTATCTTAGATCCATCCGTATACCATACGAGTGAACCTTCTTCCACTTTTGGTTCAATTTCTTCACCCATTTGGTGGTTTTTTATGACCACTTCAAAGGGTGTTTCAACGTCGAATTTGACTGGCATAACATCTGTCGGCATGTCCTTAGAATCCAATGGAATTTCTTCTAAGATTTTCAGGTGGCCAACTAGATCTCCAGGTTTCATTATTTGTGACTGTCGCAGTTTTAAGGCGGTAGTGACTGCCTCCCTCCTTATGCAGAACTGCAAGGGAGGAAGGTTCAGCATCGGCTCTAGAGCTGCAGTGGGACATGTTGACATTGCCCCTGTGATTCCTAGACAAGCTAGCCGCTGCACTTTTTGAAGCTTGACGTTAGCTGTTGTTTGTTGTGTTTTTGGCCACCATACGAATGATGCGTATGTGACCATGGGCCTAATTATTGTTTTATATGACCAGAGAGTCATTTTCGGTTGTAGGCCCCAAGTTTTTCCAAACGTCTTGCGGCAGGTCCAACTTGCCACCAAAGCTCTGGATAAAATTTTTTCAATATGACTATTCCAGGTGAGTTTTTGATCTAGGGTTACCCCCAGATATTTTACTTCCTTGGAATAGTCTAATGTGATGCCATTCATAGTTGGAGCCTGTAAATTGTATTTACGTCGCCTTGTAAAAGGTATCAAAGTCGTTTTACTGGGGTTGACATTTAAGCCCTCTTTCGAGCACCAACTTTTAATTTCGTTAAGAGCAGTTTGCATGAGACTAGATATAGTCTGGTCATGCTTGCCTCTAATTGTAACAACTAGGTCATCTGCGTAACCTTGGGTTATAAAACCAGAATCATGCAACTTAGTGAGAAGGTCATCCACAACCAAAGACCACAGCAGAGGCGATAATACTCCCCCTTGAGGGCACCCCTTTACCGCTGTCACAGTCACAGATTCTCCTCCAATACTAGCAGTGATGATTCTCGTTTTTAGCATTGACTGAATCGATTGTATTAGTGAGACTTCAATGCTCCTCTTTACTAGTGCTCTTTTTATGGATTCAAAAGAGGTATTATCGAATGCTCCCTCTATGTCAATGAAAGCGCAAAGAGCTATTTCTTTTGCCACTATTGTCTTTTCAATTCTTTCGACTAGCGAATTCAGAGCATTTATAGTGGATTTGCCAGTCTGGTAGGCAAACTGATGTTTGTGAAGTGGTTTCCTCGCTAATGTTTCGCTTCTTATGTAGTAATCTACTAGTTTCTCCATTGTTTTTGAGAAGTGAACGAAAAAGGAATTGGAATCCACATATAACCATAATGGCAGATGATAGAATTGCAAAAATGTTGATGGAAACATGGTGAATAGTCCAGCTGAAGTCCGTGTGAAGAGGTTTACCCTCCAGACGCTGGTACTCACGTGAGGCATGGTTATATGTTGCCTGAAGTTAAATCTAATAAAATATTAAACATCATTCATTTTTAACAACAACATGTACATTATTTTGATAACTTTAATTTTTGTAAAGGGTTGTACCCTAATATTTTGGTGGCTCAGGCATGTTGAACTACTTTTAACGTTTTTTTTTATGTAGCCCTTCTAAGGGCTTTTTAAATATACCTATATACAAAGATTTAAACCTCTTTTTTTGATTAAGTAATGGTTAATAATATTTAAAATAAAGCAATTTTTAAATTTTAAGAGAGGGGGAAAAATAAATTTAAAAGGGGTTTTTAATAAGAGAAGGAAAAATTAAATTTATATAGGAATTTTAAATAATAGTTGTATAAAGGGTATCTGACCATACTCATTTCTAGCGATTTGTATTTCCCAGCATCTATATGTAAGTGTAGTGCCTACATATAGATCTGGTATTTTGATTAGTAAGTACCTATTTATTTGTAAGTACCTCACCATTTCACTTTTGCTAGGTAAGGTAATCAGTTTTTGGTAACCTTAGTTGTTCTGTTTTAATTTTTGACCTTACCTAGTAAAGCATTATTTTAGATAAAATACTAACCTTAATATAGGACTGTTGCTTTTCATCTGTACACTGATTTGTTTTTCTAATAATACCTTTTACCTGACGCAGTAGTGGTGGTAATTTATTTTATATGACCGTTTGGTTCTAGAGTTCCTCCACCAAACCACTACTGTTTATCTTAACGTGTCTTTATATCTGTACGTATACAAATTAATAGATTTTTATTAATAAATATTGTTTAATAAGTAATATCGTCCATGTCCTGACAATACCTCCTATCTGTGAAATGTCAAATTTTACAGGGGACATAAAAAACTGTCTACAAAGGCGCTTAGAACTAAAAATTGTTTAACATTTTGATATTAGGTATAGATAAGCCATTAGAGATCATATTACCATAGAAGCTATCAATTAATGTGCATGATAAATTTTAAGTGTGAGATAGGCGATATTCTCTTGGAAATTTTGAAGTTATAGTGCAGTTAGGTGGAGTTCAACAGCAGGTATTAATACCGAATTATCAATCATTTTATTACTACTAAATAACTAAAATAAAATATAATAATTCGGAGTGAAACTAGAAATCTTTATTACTCGTATTTATTAATAAAAAACACAACAAATTTAAACAAGAAATCAAAAAAACAAAACACGTTAAAAACTAAAACAGACTTCTTAACATGATAACAATATTTCTTCAGAATCAGTCTGTAGTATTCTGTGGTAGGTTGTCGTAAAATGAATGACAGTCTCTAGGCAATTCAGTCTTTAAGCTATGTAAATGATTCCATTTTGTCAATTTAATGGATCTCCTACGTATGTGTAAATTTTCGTATCCATCGCCATAATTTACTTTCTTTGGTCTAATTGGCAAGTCTTTCCAGTCATCATCAAAATGTAACTTATACTCAATCTTACCGGAGTTCTCGAAATTGTAAGCTATAGCCCTTAAATCTGTTACAGTGGGCTCATTGCTTTTTCGACCAGGTCGAATTGAATTTCGACCTCAAAAATCTGTTATCTGCATAATTCTTAAAAGATGTTTGGTCCAATTCTTTCACTTTATATGGAAATGGTTTCTGACGACCTTCTTTGGTAATTTTCATATAATTTCTTTTCAAATATGTCTCTGTTTCTCTCGATTAAACTGTGAACAGAGTCACACTCCATCTGTGTGTGACCCCGTTCCAAAAACTTCTGAATTATTTACAAATTATTATCCACGGCAAATTTTAAAAGTGCGTTTGCCATTACAAAATTCCTGTTTTGGTACCAATACAGATCTGACAGGTAGTCTATAACAAGTGATGTAAAAGTTGAAGCACTTAAATCTGACTCACTTTCATTGAACCAATAGCATGTAATCTCATGACTATTGAGATCATACATATTGAAGTTGTAACAACATAATTTCGTTTTAAAAAATATAGAGCTGTCGTTAATACTTGGAGACAGTTTGACGGCCTGTACCATTGTAAGTGTAAGGCAAGCGTTTTCGTTGGCGTGAATTTTATCAACAAACTTCTCCTCTCAAGCACGGTCCTTCTTCTTAACATGTTGCATCCATTCATTATACCCTAAATTTTCTACTTCATACTGTACACAGATGTCACATTTGTCTTTTTTGTTTTTGTGGATGGAAATTTTTTTTTTTTGTTTGAGAATTTTGTGCAGGACTTGCTGTGACTTAGAAATTTTATTTTCTTCAACGCACTTGTTTGTATATATTTCAATATATATAAACTTATATATTTTGTATAAGTTCACTTTTGTTTCTTATTATTAGCTCAAGGAATAGTTTGGTCGTGTTAGATCCATTATAGTGTGACGGTAACTTGGGAAGGTCATCGAGAAATTGATTTAAATAAACCATTTCTGCACTGTTGTTTCTAGGTGTTGGCCTCTTTGAGTTTTCGTTAGCTTTATAAGAATGCATGCTGTATTCATTTTTTTGAACCCAAGACTGTACCGTGAATGAACCCAACGCCAACGTGTTTAAAAACATTTGTCTACAGACCCTTTTCATCTTTCAAAGGTAAGCTATATTGTAATGTGCCGTCACGTCTCGATTGGCCTTCTGTAGTCCTTCATTTCATTTGAATTCTGCTGGCATGAGAACAACAAAAACTTTTCTTTGATCCCAGCTCGTCTGGTTCCAAAAGTACTGGAATAATTTTTTTCGAGTTTCGTCAGAAAAATTAGCGCACATTCGAACTTTCGATCGTTTGCAAAGCTACAAGTGGAGCCAATTTGCCTAGCCTTCCTGATTATGTTGTGCTTAACTTCTTTGTTTCTTCTCGTGTAACCCAAATATTCTTTGCCTTCCATTCTAAGCTTTTGGTTTACCACTTTTAACCATGTTTTAGGGTCTGCAACTATTTTTTTCTTCCTCCCTGTTTCCAAGTTTCCATTATCAACGTCAATTTCATTAGTAATATCTTTCAAATATTGTTCTTGTATTGGATCTTTCACGTCGTCAGTATTGGTATTTTTATTATTTTGCTTATCCGCAGGCAACAATAAATCGTTTACATGGTGATTTATATCCTCAATATTTGTGAAGGTTGGGTCATCAAATTCTAGTTCTCTCCGTTCAAACGCTGGATTTCCAAGTGATGAAGCTTCATCTAAAATATTCTAATTCAAGATATTAATCCATATTTTCTATATCCATTATAGGTTCGTTTAAAACTAGGTCTGATGTTATGGGAACAGTGTCCATGGTTTCGAAATATTGGGTCTGATCGTTGACGTGTGCATCTGATAATACTGAACTATCGGCAGAACTGATTTGAACATTGTCAATAATGTTTATTTTGTTCAACTTAGAAGTAGAAACGTTTGACTTAATTGACCGAGAGGTAGTGCCAATTTTTTTTTTTTTTTATTTACAAACTCGCATCAGCCTGTAAGGCTATTAGCGAAAAAAAGAAAAGTAATAACAATAATTGAACAGTGTAACAATTAAATTTTGTATAAATAGTTTATTGCTTTAAGATATTGGATAATCACTTTGGCACCGCACTTTAAGAATAGTTCTCTCAAATTCTCCGGGATTCCGAATTTACACCTTTCCGCACTGTGTAACGGGCACTCCACTAGAAGGTGTTTTATTGTTAGCGGGGTCTCGCAAGCATAACACTCCGGTTGTGGATCCCTTGTCATCAGATGTCCATGTGTGAGGCGACTATAACCAAGCCGCAGTCGTGTGATGATAACCTGAGAAAAACGATTGGTGGAACTATCAGACCATGGTTGAAATATTGGTTTTATCTCAAGTAGTTTTGCCTGTTTTTTACACCATCTGCTATTCCATATGTTGACTATTTTGCTGTGGAAATATGATTTGAGATCTGTCGCTGGAGTTTTTGGATAGAATTCAATAGTTGTTTCCTCTAAGGCTTCTCGTGCATATTTATCCGCCAAATCGTTTCCCGTGATTCCAACATGAGATGGCACCCACAGGAAAGCAATGTTTCTGTAGTTTAGATTATGCAATTCTTGTCTAATGAGTTTGGCCACAGGATGGGAAGAATAGATTTTTGAGATGATTTCTAGAGAACTTAATGAGTCAGTAATTATTAAGAAATTAGTTTCAGGACATTTTGTATATATGACATATGGCTTTATATATTGCAAAGAGTTCTCCTGTTAAAATAGTATTCGTCTCCGCTAGTTTATATTTCTTTATTTCATCATTTGTTACAAAGGCAGATGCTACACAACGCTCTGTTTTAGATCCATCTGTGAATAACTTTTTGAAGGAAGAAAATTGAGAAATTAACGTTTGATATTTAGAATTAATTAGATGACAATTGCTTTCTTTTTTATTTTCTGATAATAGATCCAAATTTATGTAAGGAGAAGACATTAGCCAAGGAGGGGAAGTTGGCATCTTGCTAGGATAGATTTCGGGGGCTTTAATGTTTAATTCATTTATGATTCGTCTGCATCTTTCGTAAAAGGGAATGTGGGTTTTTGCGCGCTGGATATTCGAGCAGCGAATGGTTTGGTGATATTGTAAAGAGTACCGCTTCGATGCATAAGAGAGCATTAATTCCTGTCTTCGTAAATCTAATGGTAGTTCACCCAGTTCGGCCTGAAGACTTAAGATAGGGGTTGTTCTAAATGCGCCGCTTATTATTCTAAGAGCGTTATTTTGAATGGTGTCTAAAACTTTTAGAGTTGTTGTTGAAGCACACGAGTAAGCGTGGCAACCATAATCGATCTTTGAGCGGATCAAATTTTTATATAGTATGAGTAGAGTTCTACCGTCTGCTCCCCAGTTCGTACCAGAAAGACATTTCAAGAGGTTTAGTCTTTTTTGACATATAGCTGATATATATTTGATGTGGTCCTTCCAGGTTAGAGCTTGATCAAATATTAGACCTAGATATTTAATTGTGTTTACATATTCAAGTGTTTGACCACCAAGTTTTAAAGTAGGTATTTCTTTTATCTGTTTTGGTCTCTTAGAGAATATGATGCAGCGAGTTTTAGATGAAGCAAATTGAAAACCACTCCTTTTAGACCATGCTATAAATTTATCGAGTTGATCTTGTAATAATTTGGCCATACTCTGTATATTGTTTCCATTTAAGAATATTATAAGATCATCCGCGTACAATCTCGCTTGAATGGGTTTATTCATTGATTTGATTATATCATTGATAGCTATAAGGAAAAGCGTCGGGCTGATTACCGAGCCTTGGGGTGTACCATTTGTTTGATATTTCACATTAGATAGAAGTCCGTTTACTTTTACCTTGAAATTTCTATTTAGGAGAAAATTTTTAATAAAAGCAAGTATATTTCCTTGATAGCACCATGATTCCAGTGTTGAAATTATTTTGTGATGCCAAGCCATATCAAATGCTTTGTGCAAATCAAAATAAATTGCAATACATTTTTGGTTGTTGTAGAATGAGTTATTAATATGTGATTCTATATCTACTAAATTGTCGGTAGTCGATCTTAAAGGACGAAATCCAGATTGTTCATTAATCAGTTGGTTATTTTCTTCCAGACACCACAATAAACGTTTATTTATAATTTTTTCTAAAAGCTTACACATGACACAAGTTAGAGACACTGGACGATAAGAATCTGCTTTGTTTTGTGGCTTATTAGATTTTAAGATGGGAATAGTTATGGCTGTTTTCCATAAATTGGGAAATTCATGTTTGGTCCATATACGATTATATATTTTTAATAATATTTCTACTGCTTCGTCAGGAAGGTGTTTCAAAAAAGAAGCTGGGATGTCATCGGGGCCAGGGGATGTGTCTTTTAAAGAAACTACCATCTCTCTTAGTTCTCTGATTGTGATAAGTGCATTTATAGGTTCATTGTTGTTTACTACGTTAATAGGGATGGTTTCTTTTTGTTCTTTGTATGTTATGAAATCTTTATCATAGTTAGAATTTGTGGATGTTAACTTGAATGTTTCCGCTATTTTTTCTACGATTTCTGCATGGTTTGTTATTAATGATTTATTTTCTACTTCTAATGAATCGATTCCTTGATATGAGCTAGTGCCTGTTATATTTTTTATTTTCCTCCATATGTTTGTTAAGGATGTGTAATTATTGATCGTTTCTACATATTTTATCCAGGATTGTCTTTTAGATCTCGTGGTAATCAGTTTGGCTTTAGCCCTACATTCTTTAAGATTAATTAAGTTTTCTAGGCTTTTGTACCTTTTGTACTTTTGAAGAGCTTTCTTACTTTCCTTAATAGCTTCTTTACAATCTTCATTCCACCAGGGAGTTACTTTATCTCTTTTTATAAACTTTGTTTTACCTATCACTTCTAGAGCTGCTTCCGTTATGAGTTTATTGAACTGTAGAATTATTTCGTCTATTGAATTTTCTAAACAAATTTTTGATGATCCGTTACGGATAATTTCTTAATAACTGCGCCAATCAGCTTTATCTAGCCTCCATTTCGGTTCAGGTGTAACTGGCGTAGGTTTCATCGAGTGTTTTTCTATTAAAATTGGGAAGTGATCACTCCCATGTAAATCTTTTTCTACATACCAATTGTGATTTAATTGAAGAGTTGGCGTACAGAGTGAGATATCTATAGAAGAAAATGTCCCTGTCGATAAATTTAAGTGTGTGCTGCTACCATAATTTATTATTGCAAGGTTTAATGTGTTTATGATCTTTTCAATCTTTTTTCCAGTGTGTGTAGTTTTAAAGGAACCCCAGTTAGTATTGTGTCCATTTAGATCTCCCAAAATGAATTTCGGATTAGGAACCAGGTAGTGCCAATACTGAAATCAATAATATTGCATTTTTGACTATGTGTTGAAGATTGTATAACACCCACTTGGGTTTTCCCAATTTTTAGGAGATGCAAAATTGTTTTGGTTCTTTCAGACATCTTTAATAAAAAATAACTGTCTTTAACACTAAATTGCTTCGAATAATGATTTAAAATAATCTTTTAGAATTAAACGGAATAGGAAATAACTCCTATCTGACTGAGAGATGAAATGAAACAGTGTCAGAAATACCTCCTAACTAAAACTATGGTTATAATCATGATTATCATTAGCAAAAAACTGATTAATATCTGAAATAACTGTTAATAAATAAAAATAATTTGAATAGGCAAATACCTTGAAATGGTTGAATATACGGTAGTCTCTCGTATCACGTGGAAACAATATGCTCCATTTTTTTTTGGATATGCATGAGTAGTTAGAAAATACAAATCACATGGAATAATAAACGAATTTACGAAGAAATTGTCAGATAGGAGGTATTTTCAAGACATGGCGATATATTTCTCATTAGCATTTTGGCTTTTTATTTCAGTTTCTACTAACCAGTATATTATATAGCAAGACAAGGTAAATAAGGTTTTTTTTAAGTATTTCAGGTTCGTGTGTCAATTGTAATCTATTTCTTGTTGTTCATTACTTTGAAATTATCAAGCTCTTCTCGAGTGGCGCCCACATTCCATTTTCTTAGACAACTCTGTATATCTGCATATAGTAAATTTTTGTAACCTTATATTTCTAGTTGTCTTTTCTGGTTTCATTAAATTTTGGTGTTAAAACGTCTCATTTTCTCATTATCTATATAATTTCATTATCCCGTATGTTTGTCGTTTTATCCCTCAGCCAAGCCTTGGTGTAGAAAAGCTAGCCCGAACCTTCAGTTGAGATTTTGTATCTCTTTGGCCATTTAAATTTGTTCCTCTGAGCTTAGCTATTTTTTTATTAGTATTTTCAATCACTTTTCTTACAGTTCTTCTGTAATTTGTAAGTTCCTACAATCCGTATGTATTACTTTTATCCGTACTACAATGTAGTACGGATAAAAAAAAACATTTTCAAATAAAACCTAATGCGTGATACTTGGTAACGACTTTTTTTTAGTGAGAAAATATCATTTTTGTTAATACGAAAAAATGTGATAAACTGATTTAATTTTAGTTCATTAATCTTATCACACACTAATTATTAGCTATTTTATAAACCTAATATTATATGTAATTCCAATAAAAATATTAAGCAAAATTGTATAATTAGGAAATATTTAATAGTGCCTATATCGAGAGTTCTTAAAAGGGATCTAATCGTTTTTGGGTTATATAAATATTTATTTTCTGTCATATTGATCATTCAGCATTTGAACTGTTCATAGTCTACTGTACTACTTGCGTAGTTGATATATTAATCTATTTTAAAAATGAAGGGATATATAATTTTTGCAATTCTTCTAATTATTACCATTGGTGCCGAGCTAGCATTTGGTGATTGCTTGTCTGGAAGATATGGAGGACCTTGCGCAGTATGGGACAACGAAGCTTGCCGTAGAGTATGCCATGAAGAAGGAATAGGTGGAGGCCATTGTAGTCCAAGTCTCAAATGTTGGTGTGAAGGATGTTAAAGAACTTGTCATGTATATGTTAATCTTACTTAATAAATTTCACTAAAAAAATATTATATTTTGTTTCCTTTAGTATAGTACCTTAATTTCAATTCAGTTATACACTAATTGTTTCTTAGGTTTTTATTTTTTTTTTTAAGTTTATGGTTTATAAGGTCTCATTATAAAAAAATATTGAATGTGTGTGTAAAGAGAGATGGCATTAGACAAATAATCTTTTCGCCACAGAAAATTATTATAAGGATGTTTAAACGTTTTCTTAGAATCTCTTATAAACTTGATTAGAATATTACATATAGATTTGTCAAAATAAGATAACAAATTGCTTATGTTAACTGGTAGAGTAATGTTGTTGGTTAAACCCAAATATATGTTCCCTATGATTAAGACAATCGAAAAATAAGTGGTTCAAATCTTCGATAGATTCATTGCTACATCGGACATAAGGGAGTTTCATAGACTCCAATCATATGCAGATGCTTTGGAAATAGGTTGTGGTTAAATTTCAGCTAAGTTATCAACGAGGAATGGACTTTATTATAGTTAAAATTAGAATAGTCAATATTTTTTTAATACCATGAATGAATAGAAAAGTAATGGTTTATTATAGTCTTCTGGACCTCTTTATATTTTGACCTCCATCTTTCGCTGACAATACTGTTTTTATTTCGGATATCTTAGTTATATGTTTTGCATACCGTCGACTGTTTGTTTCCAATTACTCCACTGTGGCCTTTAATTCAGAATAAAGTAACTTTCTTTTTTTACTAAATTTAGTTCATGTAATAATTTTTTGAAATCATGGATAATGGAACGTTGGAAATTTTCTAATGGATGGCTTGTAATACTGCCTAAGAATCTGATATTCTTACGATGTTCTCACAATAATTAATAACACACCAAGCTAGGGCTTTCTGTATGACAGCAAATCGGCTGTAAAAATAGAACAACATTCAGGAATTGGATATTTTTCAACATAATTGTTGTTTGAAACAAAAAATGCGAAACCAGCACTTTCATCAGTTGTTGATCCATCTATATAAATTATTGCATCTATACAAATGCGCTAGTAGAGATAATGAACATTAATTTTCAAAAGTTACGCGTTCCCAAAGAAAACGTTTGTATCGACGAATAGATGGTCCCGTTTCGTAGGCGACTTGGGTTCCGGCAGTATATTCCCGGTAAGAAACATAAATTTAATATGGTCTGAAACTACTTAAGCTTTGTACAGATCGTGGTTATACATATGCAGTCAAAGTTTATGGTGGCAAATCCGAACGACCAAATATTGGCCCTGTTGCCACAGATGTAGTTACGCAACTGATGTATGCTTTACTAAATTCTGGAAGAACATTGGTCACTAACAATTATTACCCAAGCGTGAGCTTAGCTCATAAACTGAACTCAGAAAAGACTCATTTAATTGAAACATTACGAAAAAATTGCAAATACAATCCAAAACCAGTAACAGAGGCCAAACTGAAAATAGGAGAAATGAGCGTATTACAAAGTAATACAAAAGTGGTTGTGGGTAACTGGAAGGATAAGCGAGACGTTTTATTCCTTACTACAAAAAGCGTTTCAGAATTCCGAGATATTAACACTAGGAGAGGCATTGTTGCCTCTCCTAGTTGCCTGTCCAGATAGGCTGGACACATAATACGAATGCCAGAAAATACGATTGCTAAAAAGCTAACCACAGGAACACCTGTGGGAAGAAGAAGCAAAGGCCGACCGCGAATTAGGTGGTTAGATGGAGTTGAAACCGACTTACGGATATTAAAAATCAGAAGATGGCAACATGTTGCCAGAAACCGAACAGAATTGCGACGAATCTTAGAGCAGGCTAAGATCCACAGAGGATTGTCGAGCCAAAGATGATGAGAGGCATTGTTAGAAAACCTTTTACAATTCTGAAATATAATTCAGTTAAGTCGTTTATTGACGTCTCTGACCAAAAAGCGGCATATGCATCAACAATTAGAAAAGGTATGTTAAAGGTAAATAAAAAACTTTTTTTTGTAGGTGTCAAATGGTACCGTAAAATTATTTTCGAAATGTTTTTATCCTTTTCAACGAAATAAGAAATGAACAATATAACTTTACGCAGTTCCATGAGGCTTTGGTAACTTCACTGCTTGGGCTTAATGGAGATACACAAAGAAATGAAACAGTTGCGCAAAGTTTGGTAGAAACTCAAAAGCGTGGCAGACGTGGCAGCGTTGTGGTTTCCACAACTTGCATGGGATGTCAAGAGCAACACAATTATGTTAGCCTTAAATGTTTTTTTAATAACCGTTTCGTTTCTTTGACAAAAAAACTTAAATAAATTGAATTTTTTTCCAATTCTGTATTTTTTAAGTGAATTTACGTGCGCTCAGATTTGGTACATATGGACCCATATAAACTAAACTACACTATATTATGCCTACTTTGCAAAAAAAAGTACATGGGCCGGGGGTAAAGGTAAGCCAAAATACCCCGGTCGTTAACGTGTTAAAGATAATTAGAAACCTAAAATCCTTTTATTACTTTCAAATGAACTTGATAATAAACAATTAATTAAAATCCTTTGTAAAAGGTATATATTTAAAAACCCAAACGGGCTATGTTAGACAAAACGTTTTCGGAATCCATCATTCCATCATCAGTGTCTAGGAGTACATGAATATAGCCACTAAATATATGGGTAAAAACCCGTTAACAAATAATTAGTTACATTTGGTTGACAGTATTTCTTATAAAATATTAAGATGTTAAAGTTACCGTTGAATTAGGTAACATGGCGACATATGACTCCACGTTGAAGTTGCTAGTCCTGAGACGGTGTGTCTATGAGGACTTTATGGAAGCAACTTCCATGTTTTTTGCAACTTCCAGTCTTTTAACATGGATAAAACAGTACTTAGCGTTATCCTTAAAGGGGCTCTTTAACCCTTGGTTCTTAATAACATCCAAATCAGTATCGTTGATTCTGTAAAATTTCTGGGTATTTTTATAGACAGCAACCTTAAATGGTCCATTCACATCGATTCAAGCTTTGATGTGTATTTACCGATCCCGTCCACTGAGTTAGTAAAGAAATCTATATTATATTAGACAAAAAAATTGTACAACCATCTCCCTTTGCAACTTAAATCTACAACTTCTTTCCTTAAGTTCTGTTAATTGACAAAAGACCTATCTATCTGAAAGACCATATTATTCGGTGGAAGAGTTTTTTTCGGTGGAAGAGAAGCAACTAAATTTTTAATATATGCAGCAACTTATTCATAAACTAGTTCGTAAGGTTCTATTATGCAATTTGCGATTTAAATTTTGCAATGGATTGTATATTTTATTATCTTTTATTTTGTTATTCTGTGATATTGACAATTTATGTAATTTTAGTAAATTTTAATTGCTATTGTTATTTTTTTTTACTTTTTGTAAGCTTTGTCCATAAAATTGTACAATTTTCAGTGATAATAAAGCATATTTCTATTCTATTCTATTCAATTTTTATTATCAAATACAACCTAATACGTGACAATACGTAACGACGTATTTTTTTTTAGATAGAGACAAATATATTTGATACTACATAATACGAAAAAAATGTGGTAAAACTAATTTGGCTTTAATTCACTTTAATCTTATCAAAAAGTAATTATTAGCTGTTTTATGAACTTGGTATTTATGTAATTCCAATACAAAATATTAAGTAAAATTGTATAATTAGGAAATATTTAATAGTAGCTATATTGCGAGTTCTTAAAAAGGATCTAATTGTTTTTGGGTTATATAAATATTTATTTTCTGTCATATTGATCATTCAGCATTTGCACTGTTCATAGTCTACTGTACTACTTGCGTAATTGATATATTAATCTATTCTAAAAATGAAGGGATATATAATTTTTGCAATTCTTCTAATTATTACCATTGGTACCGAGCTAGCATTTGGTGATTGCTTGTCTGGAAGATATGGAGGACCTTGCGCAGTATGGGACAACGAAGCTTGCCGTAGAGTATGCCATGAAGAAGGAATAGGTGGAGGACATTGTAGTGCAAGTCTTAAATGTTGGTGTGAAGGATGCTAAATAACTTATAATTTATTATGTTAACCTCACATATTAATAAATTTTATTTAAAATAATTATATTTTGTTTCATTTGTATATTACCTTAATTTTGATTATAGTTTCTAGATTTTTCTAGTTTATATTAAATAGGGTTTTAATTTTAAAGACAATGTTAATTTGTAGTATTTTTTGTTTTAGATGAATTTTTAAATCGATAGTTTCATATTATTTTTTTCTCACACTCCAGAATACATATTACCAAAAATAGTGAAAATTTTTTTAAATCAATATAGCCCAAAATATCAAACGCTCTTTAACAAAGTTTTTTTTTATTTTTTAAATGCAAATTTACATTCTACTCATATACAGTTCATTGAGTAATTAGTAACTGTTATGACAATATTGACTTAATTTCTGTAAGTTCGGCGACAGTTCTTCATTTTCACCTATGTAACCAAGTCTTCTGGCCAAGTCCTCCTCAGTCTTCGTTCCTCCATTGGTGGCTCATATAATTCACTGATAGTTTGGCTGTGGTGCGTTGAATTACGAATTTTGGTCTTGCTAACTTGAAGTCATATGACATCTTTTACGGTTACTGCTCCTAGGTCAGTTTATTCAGTTAGTGAGGAATACGGCCTGAGCCTCAACTTCAAGAAGACAAAGTGGATGCTGATAAGCAGGAAGCAACAGCCTGCTCGACAGTTACGGATAAGTAACATACTAATTGACCATGTAGAATCTTATGTGTACCTTGGCACCAACGTAAATGCAAAATGGGAACAGGCCACAGAAATTAAGGCGAGAATAGAACGAGCTAGAGCAGCATTTAGCAATATGAAAAAGCTCCTCATAAGCAGGGATTTGTCTCTTCCCCTAAAACTACGTCTAGTTAAATGCTACATTTTTCCGATCTTACTGTATGGTGTGGAGGCCTGGACGCTGACGGAGACGCTCACGAGAAAACTAGAAGCATTCGAAATGTGGGTGTACCGACGCATTCTTCGTATATCCTGGACCGAACATGTCACCAACACAGAGGTAATCCAAAGAATCGGAAAGGAGAAAGAAATCGTGAATACAATTAAACAAAGAAAGCTTGAATATCTAGGCCACATATTGAGACACGATAAGTACCGTCTACTGCAATTGATTGTCCAGGGAAAAATAGACAGTAAGCGAGGGCCAGGCAGGAGAAGACACTCATGGCTCCAAAATCTGAGGAAGTGGTTCGGGCTCACATCGGTCGAACTATTCAGAAGCGCCGCAAATAAGATCAGAATTGCCATGTTAATAGCCAACGTTCGCAACGGACAGGGCACTTGAAGAAGAAGAAGCTCCTAGGTCATTGTGGATGGTTGCATTGCTCACATACCATGGGGCATTGGCTATCATACGCAGTGTTTTTAATTGAAAGCAGAGTTTTACACCGTAAGTCCATATTGGTTTTAGTATGACTTTTTAAAGCAGTATTTTGTTCTCCAATGGCAGTTGTGACTTTGTGCCAATAAACCAATTCATTTGTTTTAATTTTATATTGAGCTGAGTTCCTTAGCAAAAATGTGTTGCTTCTAGGTGAGCTTTTGGTCTAAATGCAGCCCAAGATATTTCATAACGACTCTAGCAGAAATGGAGGCATTGTTTAGACTAAAATATTTAAATCCTGTGTATTAAAATCCTTTATAAAAGGTATATAAATTAAAAAACCCAAACGGGCTATGTCATGAAGACAAAACGTTTTCGGAATCCATGTTCCATCATCAGTGTCTAGGTGTACATGTTTTGAGTCACTAAATATCAGAGTAAAAACCCTTTAAAAGTTTTAACTTTTAATTTAATATAACTTATAGGAGGAATAAATTAAAACTTACTAAAACTTTTATACCACAAAAGTTGTAATTTTTCCTTTTTTTGTGCGAAATCTTAATTTATTAGTAGTTTAATATAACAATTGATAATAAAGCATGTGTAGAGAATCAAAAAATCAAAAAATAAACAAAATAATTTTTATAAAACCTTACTTATAAAACTGAATTTTTTGTTAGAAAAGTCGAAAAAAACGATAAAATTTACCATTTTTTGAAAACATTCATAACTTAAGCCCATTTAAAGGTAGAAATCTGATTCTATGGAAAGTGTGTATACAAAATATCTTCTTCTTCTTAAAGTGCCTATCCGTTCCGGACGTTGGCGATCATCACGGCTATCTTCACTTTGCTTATTGCAGCGCGGAACAGTTCAGTGGTAGTCGTGTTATACCAGTTTCGCAAATTTTGAAGCCAGGAAATGCGTCTTCTTCCCGGTCCTCTCTTACCATTTACTTTCCCTTGGAGAATCAGCTGCAGAAGGCCGTAACGTTCTTGATTTCTCATTACATGACCTAGATATTCCAACTTTTTAGTTTTGACGGTCATGAGAATTTCACATTCTTTCCCCATTCTACGCAGGACCTCCACATTAGTAACTCTGTCAACCCAGGATATACGTAAGATGCGCCTATAACACCACATTTCGAAAGCTTCGAGCCGATTCATAGATGCAACAGTCAGTGTCCATGCTTCCATTCCGTAGAGCAGAACTGTGAATATGTAGCAATTCAATAGACAGCATTTTGTTTTTAATGATATGTCTCGACTGTTGAAAATAGTTCTCATTCTAACGAATGCTGCTTTTGCTTTTATTATTCGCTGTTTAACTTCTGTTGAGTGGTCCCATTGGCTATTTAAATTGGTGCCTAGATATGTATATTGCTCGACTCTTTCGATATTCTGTTGGTTGATTGTAAGTTGAGCGTTTAGTATTGGTTTTTTACTAATTGTCATAAATTTGGTTTTCTTTATGTTAAGAGCTAGTCCGTATCTGTTGCTGACTTCTGTTATGCGATTTGTTAATATCTGTAAGTCATTCAGATTATCGGCAAAAACTATAGTGTCATCTGCATATCTAATGTTATTCAACCATTCACCGTTTATTAGTATTCCTTTCGCACAACCGTCTAAAGCTTCCTTAAATACCCATTCAGAATAAATATTGAACAACAATGGAGACAAAATACAGCCCTGTCGTACTCCACGTTCTATTGCAATTTTATCAGTTAACTGGTCTTCTATTTTGATTTTGGCCGTTTGATTGTTGATACAAAATATATTGTTTAAAAATGTGTAAGGTGGACACAACAATACAAGCAGTTTTTTTTTAATCTTAGTTTTAATATTTTGCGCCGAACATTGCTCAGACCGGGCGATTTCATGTATGAAGCGGAGTGGTGGAAATCGCCTTTCACAGCATTGTTTGGAGCTGTTTTTTTCGCATTTTTTTCCACATTTAAATAGAAATAAAAGTTATAGAATAAATTTTGAGTTTGAAAATATTCATGAATATTTGTATACCTGTTTCAATCTTTAATAGGTAATTTGATTTTTTTTGACCCTTTAGTTTAAAATTATCGGAAATTGAATGTACCAACACTATAATCTTAAACTGAATTCTTTGACATTTTTTGGATATTTCCGGAATAATATCCAAGTTTGAAAACTTTATAAAACTCAAGACATTTTTTTACTTTCAAATACCTCTAAATATGTTTATTTCATACAAATTTAAGGGCACAATAAATCAATCCAACTTGATTATTGCCCATTTATGTCTGACAAACAAGTCCGTAGTTTATGAACACAAAAGGCACGCAAAGAATTGTGAATTAGCTCCTTGACATAATAACAAAAACCAATTCACAATATTTTGAGTTTTCGTGATTAATCAAAAGCAGTCGTTAAGAAAATTGCATTTAGTATGAGAGCTTGTTTGTTCACCAATATGAATGCATTGTACAGTAAGGTAATAACTTTTTATTTTATAAATATATAAATCATAAGACAATTTTTCATACTAAATTACTTAAATACATCATTTATTGTTATATAAGAAATATGCCATCACAGGATTTTATACATTAGTGTACAAGTTTTCAGCTTTGACAACACTTAAAACTAACGAAGAGATCTTGCTTCCTTTTAAACGCTTACGTAAATTTTTGGGCAAATTATACTATTTTCTTGCTTCTTTATATACAGGCACTCAAGTAGTATAATACTACAGTTAAAATATTGAAAGAGTTAAAGCACGTTAGATTTGCAATGTCGACACTTTCTATCTGTTGTTTCGTCGACAGAAACCCAAAGATATTCGGCTTTTAACTGATTTTTAATACCCGTTATCACATCGTTGTAACATGCACTGACATATTTCTTCTGAAAAGTTGAAGGACTCTGTATTTGAGCTATTTTATCTTGAACCTTGCAATTCTTCTTCTTGCAATCCTCTGCAAAAGTTCTAACTTTTGCAGAGTGATATTACGGTTCAAAAATAAATTGCGTTAATCCCTTGCAAAAGTTTCTTGCCCAGCTGACGTATTCTGTCTATAAAAATTCTTTTGTAGAATCTGCTGGAAAGGTTTATTATCATTAACTGGTAGCTTATTTTAGTGAAATGGTCTTTATATGTTGAACTACTTGGAATTGTTTTTGGCATGGGATCTTAAATAAATGTTTTTTTAATACTTAGGTACCTACATTGTGTCCTGCAAAGCGGTGAATTTGAGAACATACTATGTAAGAGATTAAAAGTTGCACTCCGACTAATAGAAACATGGTGCAAGAAACGCCCACTATCTATAACTCCTAAGAAGACAGAGATGGTCTTCTTCACCAGAAAAAGAAGAATCACGGGCTTAATACCCCCAAGGATTCTAAAATACAGTCTAAACTTTTCTGACGAGATAAAGTGCCTTGGTATTATACCCTTGACAAAAATTAACATGGAACTCACACTTAGATGATAGAGCTAAAAGGTTATATATTGCCTATGAGCAATGTCGACCAAAGTCGGACACACCTGGGGCATTTTGCCCAGGGTGATCGCCTGGGTCTAAATTACAGGCAATTACAGACAATACAGTTGTTACAGGCAACAGCTATTAACAAACTAAACCATATTCAGCGGATGGCTTGCATAAATATAATAGGTGCCATGAAAACAACACCAACTGCTGCAATGGAGTTGATCATTGGCATCACGCCTCTAGATATATATGTCAAAGAGGTGGCGCTAGTGAAAATAATGCGACTACAATCAGCTGGTGCAAACCTTGATGTAGGAATGCGACAATTGACATCTTGTTTCTGGTGGGAAGAGCTGTATGTGCTACCCCTGCTACCAGCAGGCTACGACTTAATTAAACCAAAGTTTTGTCTTTAACAAACACATCAAAATCGAAACAAGATAGTAAAGGAAGATAAACGTGGCAAATGCGTATTGCATATACACCAATTGTTCCAAAATGGAAGAAGGCTCAGGATGTGGGATATACTCCAAATCACTGAACCTAAGGATAAAGTAGGGTGGGCAAAACTGCCAGCGTAGTTCAGACAGAACTGGCTGGTATCTTTATAGCCGCAAAAGAGATAACCCAAAAAAGGTATAGCTGGGAAAACTATAGTAATCTGCACAGATAGCAGACAAGCGGTACTAACCTTGAATAGACCACGTGTCACATCAGGCTTAGTAATGGAGTAACGAATCACTAACTCAGAGTAATATGATCATTCTATGGGAGTAATATTAGAAATTTCATTCCTATTATTTCATATATATTCAATATCATTCCTAATAATAGGAATTAAGGCACGCGCATTGCTGACCAATTGGCTAGGAAGGTGGCAAGCCCAAGACTCTTAAGACCTGGAGATCTTTTTGGTTGGTGAAATACAACAATGGCGGAAATTGTCAAATGTCAGTCCCATACGCAAACCGTAAAAAGATAAGAAGAAGGGCGAGGATGTAGACTTGCCAGGGCAACTCTAAGTAACCTTGATAAGTCAGCATCAAAGAAGTACTTAAAGACCAGAAAAAACCGACGCTTGACAGTTGGATTTTGAACTGGTCATCGTCAACTAAGCAAACACCTCTACACACTGGGGCTAGTAGACACACCTCTATATAGGAAGTATGAATGAGAAAACGAAACTGTAGAACATGTCCTATGTGAATTCCCGAAGTTATTCCGGGGAAGGAAGATGCTCCCTGGTGACTTTTTCACCTTCCTAAAAATGCTATGGACGACAGCTTTCTGGGAGGATGCACAATGGGTCAATTGTGGCCTACGTGCTGTGGAACTTAACTCGCCCTCCCTACTCTACAGATACAGATCAATCATAACAATTAATGAATCCGGTAAACGTTGTTGGAACTGTTAACGAAACTAAGCGAATCGTTGATTATAAGACATCGTCGTTACCATTTAGTACATACGCCAGTGCTTTGTAGATCGCAAAATAGTTTTCCTGTATATATTGTGCTGAATTTTGAAATTCTAAATAAGGAAGTAGAGTGATTATATATGAAAGCAGTTCCAATTCCTTTAACTCATTAAGGACTTCCGTACATGTGGTTGTAATTTTGATTACCAACTTACTAATCTTACTATCAAATAATGGAACTTTAGAGGGGGCATTTACTTTCAAATCGCCTGCTAAATAAAATAAAATATAAATAGAAAGGGTTCCTATGGCTACATTTGTAGCAAAATTTTGGATTGTGATTTTAAAGTGATTAAGATGTTAAACCATACACTATTGAACAATAATCGAGCTTTCATCTCATAAGGCTTTTGTATTTATTTTGTAATTGACATAGCTTGATCATGTTTCTAGTTTTTTGTATATATACTTTTGTTATCTTTAAATACTGTTGTAAGCTGATACATATGTAGTGTAAAGTTTAATTTCTGGTGTAGCTTAACTAAAAGATCTCTTTAGTACTTTTTGAATCAATAAATTTTTTGATTTTTCATTAAAAAATATATGTTCAGGATTATCAACCATATGTTTGCTAATAAAATGAGTACATCTACTTATATTAAAATAAAATTTTAGTCCCAATTTCTGCAACCAATGAGGAGATTGTATTTTGTAAACTCTCGTTAACTGGATGGATTAGATTAGAATTATTAGATTGACACATGGGATCATCTGTATAAAACTGGCTTTCAACAGCTGAAAATATTTCATAACACTATTAATAGCAAAAAGCAAGAGAATAACACATATTGGGTTATTGTTGGGGCATACCATTTACCTGTATTTTTTTGCAAATCTACTTGTACTTGAACTCAGCTGGGCAATCACGTTCCAACGTGCGGTCCCACTTAGTAGTACTACTAGTTGGATATTCGTCTCCACTCACGCTCCGACTTTCTATCCAACTAGCGGTCCAACTTCAGTTCTAGTTTGTTTTCACGACGGTATACATCGCTTAATCAAAAAATGTATCGATTAAACATTACGCAAAATATAATTAGGAGGAGGAAAATGGCAGCATTGTGCTTGTTATCCTTAACATTTGAAAAAAAGAAGAAAAATGTTTTTGTTGTTCTTTTCATCAACGTGATGAAAAAATTATTCGTTGATCGTGTGAACTATTGTGACACAAAATTGCTCAATGTCATTGATGAGGATGATTACAAAAATTACCTCAGAATGGACAACTTCACTTTTTCGCTGTTGCTGGAAAAACTTGGTCCACTCATTTTCAAAAAAGATACCGTCATGCGTGAATGTGTCAGCCTGCTCTGGCTGGCATCTGCACTTCTGCCAAAAAGCTTAATTCATTGTAGTGCACCCAATTAGGCACGTACACTTCGTCTGCTCCGGTACCAGTTCCACTTTTACTTACTCGAACTTTTTTATATTCTCTGAAGAAGATAGAACGTAGAGAGTCAATTTTTTTATGCAGAGAAGCTACATTGGCAGTGTTTTCGTACTTCAACATTACATTCAGCAGCTGTTGTTGGGCTGTTTTTCGCGCACTTCGGTTCGCGTATAAAGCACTACCGCTATCCCACTAACAGAAATTATCTCTGTCAACATCGATAAATTCGGAAATTCCTTCACTGTTCATTACGAAAGGCGTGAAGTAGATACGAAAGTTGGCGTTATAATGAGTTAATAATCGGTCGATATGTATGTTTAAAGTTAGGTTTCGTTTCTCTAGTTATTTGTCTAGGGCTGAACTAATTAATTTTTTCGACTCTTGATTTTTATGACTTTTTAAGATGTAGGAAAAAATTATAGATTTTAAGGATTTGTGTGGGAATATTCTATTTTAAAAAGAAATAAAAACTTGTTTTAAACTGGAGCTGGGATTTATTTTGTTGTGTGTGTGTCGTATATTTTTAATAGGAATAATTTTTCGTGCAATTGAAAGTTTATTTTGTATTAAATATTTGCGCCAACTAGGGATCTTTGCGTAAAGTAATTCGTAGAAATCTCATACGTAACAGGTGCCGAAGGTCAACTGACCGAGGAAATTTTCGATCCGACTTCTAACTTCACCATTCACGCTCCTACTTCGTCGCCAGTCGGAAGTCGGACCTTCAAGTCGTCCCTCTAGATGTTCCGACTCGTACCACTAGTTGTCCAACTAATCCAACCAGCCCACTCACGGTCCGATTTCAGATCTAACTGCGGAAGTTGGACCACTAGTCGAACTAAAAATCGGAACGTGAATGGCCTGTCTTAGATTTTTTAGAAAATTTCCTAATGAAATTTAGTATTAGTTGTTCAGAAAAATTTAAAACGATATAAAATAAATACAATAATACTGAACACAACTAACAAACTGAGATCTATATTCTTTTCAAAACAAAACGTAACAACACACAGGAGCGATTAAAGGATTAATATAACTAACAATGTAATAGATAATAAGTATTACTCCTTCACTATTCGTTTTTATACTGCATGATAAAAACGCATGATTAATATGTTGGATCACATTATAAAAATTTAAGAAATTATTTCAAAAAAGAACAAGTTACAAAAACTAGAAACGTGTGAATTATTGATATTAAGTATAAATTAAAAAAAAATTATAATATAGAAGTATTTTTTAGGCCTAATATAAAAGAGAATAGAAATTTATCAAAATAAAGTAATATTTATTTAACTTATTAAGCATATTTGTTATTGAATTACAATAAAAAATTTAAAAAAACCTTAATATTTCCACTGCTATAGTTTGTCTTTTTCTTCGCAATTGATCAGCATCCCTCACACCAACACTTTAAGCTAGCGCTGCAATGTCCACTTACGCGACCTTCTCCTTTGCAGACTCTGCGACAGGTTTCATTGTCCCATACAGCACAGGGTCCTCCATAATTTCCTGATAGGCAGTCCCCAAAAGCAACTTCGGTGCCAATAGCAAGAAGAACCAAAAGTGTAAAAATGAAATAACCCTTCATTGTTTGGTTTGTCAAAAAAACTTGATGATCACAAATGATTGTAGAAGTATGGCTGTATTGCAGGATTGTCTCAATTTATATTCGAAATTCTTCAAGCAATGTGAAGGTTATTGTCCGAATTTCTTCGAATTTGCCGAAACATTTCGACACTGGTATTTTGTGTTTTAATTAAATTTAAATAAAGAGAATAAACAATGTTGCATTTGGGAAATACGCAAATTTTAATTCGCCAAGTAAAGAGTAATGCCTTTTTAATTTGCAAAGTGTTTGCTAGCTGACATTGAGTATAATTTTTTTAACATAACTTATTAAATTTTGTTTAATCTACAGATAATATAGTACTAAGAGTAATATATACAATAACTTATTAGTTTTACAATAAGAAAACTAAGATAAATAACTTAAGAAGCAAAAGATTTGGTATTTAGCTTTTGTTACAATTAAAAAATGTTGTCTATTGTTTATAAACTAGAATTTATTACGCTGCCCAAAATGCATTCAGCAAGAACTGTTATGATACGATCGAGGATAATAAAATATTACATGAATAACAATCTTGTACGGCATTAAAATCTGAACTTAACAGTATCAATGGTAAATCGATTAGATGCCCTAGAGATTTGGATTCACACGCAATTGGTACAGATGCCATACGTATCAAACCAAAAAAATCATACAAAAGATGCTACATTTTTCGGAAACTTTTATTAACCATAAAACATCTAAGATCGCTTTATCTAGGTCAATTTCTTCAAAGTACCCAGTGTTATCTCTTATACCTAATAAAAGAGCAGGATACAAGGATAATTGCTAACGTAAAATGGACAAGACAAAGTTCTTAAATCAGAAGAAAGAAGTGTAGAAGAATATCGTCCGAGTAACATAATAAGCCAAACGTTTTTAATTGTTAAAGGTAATAGATTTTTTATCCATCCTGAGCAACATACTTCCAAGTCTTTTGTAAGGTCTCAAATTTTGTATTATAACGTTCCAACGTCAGTCTTTTTGTCTAGCAGTAACTAGCCTGAACTATCCACACAATACAGGATGATATCTGCAAAACTGGAGGATAAAAAAAATAGAGGAGGTGGAACGAAAAGAGTACAAGAAAGTAAAAGTAAACAAACTCAAGATATAAAATGTGCAAGAACTTTACAAAACTAAAACTTATGAAAGAAACCAAAAAGAAACATGGACAATAGAAGAAAGATGGAATACTTACAGAGAAGAAAACAGCAACTGAAGTGTGTGAAATCAAAAAATGGAATAAACGGTTAAAAGGATAAGATGGTGGAATAAAGAAGTGAAAACCGTAATATAAAAAATAAGAAAATGACATGGGAAAAATACACCGAAACGGGATTAAAAGAAGATTATTACAGGCGGTCACGAGAGGTAAAAAAGGCAGGCACACAAGCAAAAGCAAAACCATGGAAAGAATTTGGAGAAGAACTACAAGAAGAATATGTAACAAATAATGCTAAAAGAAGCTTTTGGACGACAATAGGACACATGGAAGGAAACAAAAGGAAATAAACGCAGTAAGAGATAGATCAAAGCAAATATAAATACACCCAGAACAAATAGTCAGGGTATGGAAAGAACATTGTAAGAAAAAATTGGATACAGAAGTAATAGAGGAAGAGAATGTAATAAATCAAGGCGAAGAAAACATAGAGCTTAAGCAAATAAGTAGAAAAGAAGTAATAGAAAGATTATCAAATATAAAAATAAGCAAGGCAGCTGAAGATGATTAAATTGAACCGAAAATGGTAAAATACATGAGAAAAGAAGGAATATACTAGCTATGGATAATATAAAAAGTGGAGTGGGAAAAACAAATAATCCCTAAAGACGGGGAGAGCAACATCATCGTGCCAATATACAAAAAAGAAAAACATGTAAACTGCGACAACTGTAGAGCAATATGTCTGTCATCAGCATACTTTTAAATACATACGAAAATAATAGAGAATAGACTAAGACAAGAAGTAGCAATGGAACTGGAAAAAGAACAAGCGGAATTTAGACTAGGAAGACAGACAAATGACAACATACTTATCGTCAGGAATCTCATAGAAAGAAGCGTAGATACGGGGTAAAAACTAGTATTAGCATTTGATAGAACTAAGAGCAGCATTTGACACGATAGAAAGACAAATTATGGGGAAATACTTGAGAAAAATAAATATACCACATACATTGCTAAAATTTATGAAAAGTACAGAAGAAAGATCAGAAAAATTTCATTGAAAGAGAAGTATTAAACAAAAAGATAGTCTCAGCTCTTTGTTATTTATAATAGTAATTAATGAATGGGGGAGAAATACTAAAGTAAGAACCAATCAACTACAGACAATAATAGAATATCACAGATTATAACCGGTAACAATAGAGTCTTTAATGTATGCGGAAGATATTTATACAATAGCCGAGATTATTTATTTATCGTATGGCACTTGACACATTTACATTTAAATTTATATATATTTTTTTTATAGCCGAGAATAAACTGCAGAAACTAATGAATATATGGGTAGAACAAATAAAAGAACTAAAAAAGAAAATTAACGAGGAAAAAAGTAACATAATGATCAACGGCAAAGAGGATACGGAAGATAATGCAATAAAAATAAAATGTAAAAACACGGACCAAGGAGTCTAGCATGTGCGCGAGTCATTGAGATATAACTAAACCTAAAAGCGTAATGAATGTAAAGGTTTACCTTATGTAAACCCAGGGAGGATAAGTGGTTTGCCCTTAAAAGTGGCTGCTTCGCACTTCAGAGTGTCTCATTCTCATTGCAAGAAGAGACGCATTAAGAGCATACACGCTGGGACCTGAAAGATGGTGAACTATGTCTGGTCAGAAAAGTCAGGAAGTCAGATAAAATCCTGATGGAGGTCGGCAGCGATTCTGACGTGCAAATTGATGGTCGGAACTTTGTATAGGGGCGAAAGACTAATGGAACCATCTAGTAGCTGGTTCCCTCCGAAGTTTCCATCAGGATAGCTGGCGCTCGTTCCATACGAGTTTTATCCGGTAACGCGCATAATTAGACATTGGGATCAAAACAACCTTATCATATTCTCAAACTTTAAATGGGTGAGCTCTTCGGCCTTCTCGAACTTATAAAGCCGTGAGAAATGAATCAGAGTGCCAAGTGGGCAATTTTTGGTAAGTAGAACTGGCGCTGTGAGATAAACCAAACTTCTCTAAGAATTGAAAATAGTTACAAATTACGAATACAGTATAGAGCAAAGAAATCAAACAGGTTATACTACGCGTTAACCCAAATACTTTGAAAAAAAAGAACTCACACGAGAGAAAAGGATAAAAATATATAATACAATAGTAATACCGACTCTGCTCTATGCAAGTGAAATCTCGACAATTCTGGAAAAACATAAAGAGCAAGATAAATGAATGGCCAACCAAGAACCAATAATGAATAAAATAGCAAAGAGACAACTGGTACGGGCATATGGTAAGTATGCAACCCAACAAAATTATAAAAAAAGTCCATTAAGCAAAGAACATCTTAAAAAAAGAGGCAGACCACGAAAAAAAATGGAAACAGCAAGTAGGAGTGGCAAGAAAAGGTTAAACAAAAATCACTCAAGAAATTAAAAATAATGACAGGAAGTAGAAAAGAATGAAATAATTAGGTGAATGAAAAGTAAAATAGCTAGTCCAAATCCTACACCCTAATAACGTAAAAGGAAGGGAAGAAAAAAAGAAAGAAAGATTTAATTTTATAATATTTGGAGTCCATGTGTATATAAATCTTTGTGTCTAAAAAACTAGTTCATTATTTTAAGCCATTTATATTGGCACATGTGTATTAATCTGGTCCCATTATTATTTCTTGAACTTTCACCATGAAGATCTACTAATTTATGATGTTTTTTCCGTAAATGTTTGGTAAGAAAAATTAATTAGCCTATTGAAATGAACACATAAATATTCACTTTTTTCCCACACATATAGCATATAAACAACTAGGGACTCAGAAACTAGTATATCTAAGGGTATCAAATTGAAACCACAGTCATTCTAGCATTAAAATTTATTTTGCCCTTTAAAATTTTGATGACTGTTCCATATTTACTGTTACTTTGGTAGATTTATTGTATTTAATTTGTATTAATCCTTTTTACAGCAATATGAGATGTGCAAAAAATAGTAGTAATCAACAACTGCTTCTTAATTACCCAATATTCTTACAAACGTTAATAAAAACGTAAAATAAACAGACCTTCCTTTGTAACAAATTATTGACCTTAAAAGACTTACTAACTGTTATATAACAATCTGCTAAAAGCTTTTTATGACCCTCGTACTGGAAACAACACACTGAAAAATAGCGTAATCCTGAAATATGAATCCCTGAATAATTCAAGAGGCTTTTGGTGCATGCGGAATTACTTTCGAAGTTGATAACTTTTACCTGCCTGCATGGTTTATTTAACTGGTATTTTAAAGCATCGGGATAATATTAAGAATGTATTTTTGCACCTAAGACGTAGGTTTAAGTTTAAGAATGTTGGCGGTGATAAGGGTTATTTATCCTAAATTTTAAAACTTTTTTTATTGATTTCATTGACACGTATACTTTTTCCAATGTCAATTTGCCAAGCGTCGGCTTTTGAGATTCTTTGATGCCAATGCCGACCATTGGCGTGGAAATTAAGAAAAGGGATCAGTTCGTCAATAATTTTTACATTTTTTTCATTATATGGATTTAAGACACTTTGGAAATAAGATCTTCAATTGTAGTCAGGATTCTAAAACGGACAGTTGGCTGTCCCGAGATGCATCAATTGTAGATTTATGATCGAGATTACAAATAATACTGAAAGACTAAAATTGCGAATTTTGTCATGAAATTTGGTATGTGCGGTTACAATAAGTGGAACAACTTTTCCAAATAAGTTTTTCCGATTTCTCTAACGCGAAGCAAAATATCGAAAATTTGCCCTGTTTGTGGATTCGCAGTAAGCCGCGTTTAAAATTAAAATTTCAGATGACTATCTTAAAAAAATGTGCACTATCAACATGTATGACTGTGCTAAATTTTAAATCTGTATGTATTTTGATAGCTGATATATAGAGGTGTCTTCATCTTAAATGTGACACACTGTATAATAATGAATACTAGTGTTCAAGATGCATCGCGATAGCTGTAAAGAAATTAATTAGAAGGACTAAAAAGAATCGTCAGAGTCTTCTGAAGTCGAATCGTTCCCAGGTTGGATAACTATTGGTGCTATTGTGTTCAAATAATCAATACCTCGAGTTTGTCCAGTCATAGGAATCATGCCCAAAAAATCACACAATCCATCGATACATACTTTACTCACAATAGCAGTTGAGAAATTGCCGTTATGTCAGTGGACGAGTCGAGCGCAAGACTAAATTATTTACTTTTCTGCAGTTCATCGGTAAGATTAAGGGCAATATTTGCTGCTAAGTTCTGTGACCGTCTAAGGTCCACAAGGTTTTGAAACATCTTTATGGCTGGCCAGTGCCACTGTGGTGGGGGTAAAGATGACTAATGCGAAATGCGGTACAATGCATGGCGCCACTCTACACTACTGTAATCTGATTAAATACATAAATAAAAGCATAATTATATTATAACTCGCAAATTTTGTTTTACTGCCTAGCAGTCTGAGGGCAGCGAAAAATCGCTCCGAGGGCCGCATGCGACCCACGTGCCGCGTAGTGAGTATGGCTGACTTAGATGATCCGCTATATACTAGAGTTTAGTTTCTGTAAGCGGTCGATTTTGAGACATCTAAAAAACACAAATAATGTACTGGAAAAATTGTAATGACCAATAGGCCTAATAAATAATTTAAAATCTTGTAGAACCTTGTCTAGCAAATAAATACTAACAATTTTAGTATTGTGCGTAAACTACGATCTCAAGACTTTTTTGGTTTAGTACGTGTAAAATAACCCTTTATGTGGTACAATCCTGAAAATGATTAAAAATATTTTCCTAACGCTAATGTCAAACAACAAGTTTTTTATAGAAATTTGTTGCCATAATATTGTTTAATAACTGGCATAAGTTTCAAAATTGCGAAATAAAAATTGTTTGTACGCCGGGATAAATAAAAAAAAAACAATGAACTTTAGTGTTAGAATTCTTATAAAACATATTTACTTCTACAATAACTATTCCAGTGCTTTTAAAGAATTATCTGCTGGGTAAAAATAATGAAAAAAGTACACTTGACACTTACTTTCAATTTTTGGACAAGTATTTTATTCCAAATGACACGTGTGCAAAAAACAAAAATAAAATTGACCGATTTTTTTAATAGACTGTTGTAGAAAGAAAAGCTGGTAGCTTATCATACCTGTTCTGTGAAAAGCACGTGGTTGCCACGCCGCATACAGATTTTCGGTATTTATACCTACCAGCAAGCATTCAGTGTATCGACTGAGCCTATAAGTATTGTTCTCCGCAACTCTGATGATAAAATAAGCCGTAGTAGCTTGTGATATATATAGCTACTAGAGAGCGTTATAGGGTTAATCTTCTTAAAGTACCTATCCGTTCCGGATGTTGGCGATCATCACGGCTATCTTTACTTTGTTTATTGCAGCGCGGAACAGTTCAGTGGTAGTCGTGTTATACCACTTTCGTAAATTTTATTATATACTTATGTAACTAAAAAAATGATCCAAAATACCGAATGATGTGTATCTGAGACACCGTTTAATCAAATATCGACGTGTTTTTTAAAAGTATTGTCGCAGTTCCTGATAATGCCGATATTTCGTTTTCATTCGGCTATCCTGTATTTATATTTTATTTTTTTTAAATAACGTCATTACATGCTAACCTGCAATTGTTTCTAACATTTTAATTGCGTGTCACATTATTTTGATGTTTTTGGTTTTTACATTGCTATTATAAATATTATTATATCAAAATCGTACTCATGCATGCTCGTAACTACAGAAACAGCTATAGAATATTTAACAATTAGGATTTTAAATCGTTCAAGTATAACTATGTAACGTTTTCATTTGCATTATTGGTTTTTTTAAACGTCATTTTACGTTTCTCACAATTCCAGGAAGTATACCCAAAAAATATTTCGGTAATAAATAAACATTTTCTTTTAAAATGTCAAATGAATTTGATGTTGCACAAATTTGCAGTTTTGACAGTCGAAAATAGAGGCACTGGATTGCAAAAAATGGAAGCCAATTGTAAACGTGGCAAAGATTTAGGACATTATTATTACGAGTTGTATGGACATTGGTGATGATTATTGCACTAATTGAAACTATTATATACGTCACAATAAAAAACTGTGACAACTTGGTAATGAATCATATTTTAACAAAACAACACATCAATAAAATATCAAATAAAAAAGGAAGCATACGAAAAGAAAATGGGCGTGCATGATTTGGACGCTAAATTTAAAATTCGACATTGAAAAATAAAATTACCTGTTTCTGCATACATGATTTGGACGCTGGGTGTAATCGAAATGTAAATGGAAAGCCAGGTAATAAAATTCTAGAGATTAAGCTTGATAAGGTTTATTTGTCACTTTGAAATACATACGACATACATTTTACGAAATGGAATCGATCGATACAGTTAGTTTGATACTCATGTATCCTATTTCTAACAAACATATTTTTTTTTCTACTCTTTGGATCTTTAAGTCTATTACTTTCACTATTACAGACACTATTAATTGTAAACTCTCACTCATCGCAGCCCACATCTCCGACGGAAATGTTGCGTGGTCGCCAATGTAGTTGTCCAATAAGTAGTCGGAAAACTTTTCAATTTTTGAATCCTTTGTTTGAATAGCCATAAAATCATATATGAAAGATTCTTCGACTTCTGAGGGAGGTAAAAATGGCAGCCCAAAAATATATTTCAGCCATTTAGATATTTCATCGTCTGCCAATTTATATTCCCGAATTAAGCCACAACCACCGATATTACGATACCAAGCTTGCATAAGATGAAAACGGCACCCTTTAATGTGCACATTTGGAAATTCAAAACGCGCAGCATTGTGGATAGCAATTTCAAAATCGGAGAAAATGATTTTTGGATTGAATTTTAGACCAATTACTTTACATTTGCGTTTCAAAACATTAAATAGTTTTATATAGGTTGGTTCCGATTTGTCGGGAAGTAAACAATATGCAAATGAAAACGACCTATTTTCGGAACAAAGATTGTTTCCGAAATCAATTGGCTTAGCCTTGACAAGAGAGAACATGCTAACCAGAGCAAGAGACCCTTATTTACACAAGGATATCGGAAACATCGCCCAAAAATTGAGCGGAGTACATGCAGATCCAGCGCTTCCGCGTTCAAATACACGAGTAAAACACGATATTTTTGTGTTAAATGCCAAAAATGTCTATGCTTAAAGCATATTAAACAGATTTGCGAAGACTGCAATGAAAATTGAAATTATGATTAGAATTTTGTTTATTAAATGTAAAAGTACTTTTTTGTTAACTTTTTGTTGCATTTTCTTAAAGATGTCGTTTATTTTATCATGGGGTTTAAAATGATTAAGATGATTTAAAATAAAAATGAAAAAAAATTGTACATATATTAAATAGTTTTATTTTAATCTTTTCTAATGTATTGTGTAAAATAAAAACTGGGCCTTACAGACCCTACTCGACTGTTCATGTAATTTGCATGTACCCGATTACTCAAGGATTAAAACGAGTTTTAAAAACCTATTGCTAAGCCTATTTCATTCAATACACATTTGCGCGTATTTCATTAATCAAGCATCTTTTTGGGGATGTAATTAAGACATAAACCTATTGCTGGAATCACCAGTGTGATCAAAATATTTTTAGTATATGCCCTCTCAACAATATTAAACTTTTAGTAGAATCAAAAAACTATATTCCTTATTCAAATGTTAAACAAAAATCTCCAAGTCAGTATTAATAGGACTACAAACTTTGACGAGGAATTATCAATAACGTATTCTTCAAATTCACATAATATAAACAAAAAGATAAAAAATATATATCAGGAATTTTTGTTTACTGTATTATGTAACTAACGAAGCATAAATTACGATGTCCAAATAAATCAATGTTTCAACTATTACATTTTATTACCTAATAGTTTTTATGGATTTTCCATAGATCTTCAAAGAATAATTAAAAAAGATTTTGGTACATGGTGCTAGAATAATAACAAACTAATTAACACAGTATATATATATATATATATATATATATATATATATATATATATATATATATATTACTTTAAAGTCAAAAGTTATTCAAGCTGGGATCTGGCGATACAAATGAGAAAAACAAATACTTTTGAAGAACAAAGACAAAGTGTCATTATCCCCTAGGGTGATTCAGACATTGTTTGTTATATTTTTAAGGACTGTCTTATATTTCGTATGCCCATCGATTTGTAATTATAGTCCAGTCTACCAGTATAAAACTAATGTATAAAATCAGATTTCTTTGAAGACTAATCAATTTTTATAAAATTTTGGAAATCAAAATCATACCTGAACTAAACTACCCTGTTTTTTAATTAATAAAAGTGGAAAATTAAACATGTAATAATTTGAAAAACATTTGTAGGTCTAGAATTAAGATTTTTCTGTACTTCAATATACTATTTACCATTTTTTAATCCTTTTTGACTTATTTGATCCCTTATAAAGCACCTCATGTTAATACAGATTTGAAAAAAAAAATAATGTAATGAGCTTTTATGAGATTGTAATGAATTAACATCTTTTATCGTATTTAACTTAGATATTGTATCTTCACATCCTAATTTTTAACCCTTTTAATCATCCCTTATTACGAAAAAAAATGGACAAAAATTGTTTACTGGCTTTTTCTTATACAATTTGATACTTTCTCCATATTAAACTGATATCTTTTTCTTACATTTAACTTAAATATATCTGTCCCATTTTTTAACCCTTATCAATCATGCCTTATCACAAAAAAGTAAATAAAAGCAAAAATTTACAGCCAACAACATAGTGTTATAATAATATATATAATAGTAAATCCAATAGAACAGAAATACCTCAGTATCATGAACCCACAGCCTCCTAAATTATACTCTTTCATTAAACTACACAAACCGGATCACCCAATAAGACCTGTAGTGTCTTTTTATACAGCTCCGTTATATAAACTTTCAAAAAAACTGTTAGAGACTATTTTAGAACACACTAAATTTTCACCTAAATTTACCATAAAAAATACAATAGAACTAGTTAATAAAATACAACATTTTCAGTTACCTAACAACTCCAGATTAATTTCATTTGGCGTAAAAAATCTTTTTCCTAGTATCCCTCCTACAGAAACTTTTATTCTAGTAAAAAACCTTTTAGACCAAAATAGTACAAATCCAATCATTACATCTGAAATTTTACATCTTCTTGAATTTTGCATAAACCAGGACTACTTTGAATTTAATAATGAATTATATACAAATAACAGTACAGGACTTATAATGGGCAATCCTCTAAGCCCATTGCTATCAGATATTTTTATGGATCATCTAGAGACAAAGATTTCAAAACATCCCATATTCTAACAGTTTTTATATTGGTGGAGATACGTAGACGACGTACTGGTATGTTTCACAGGAACTAACAGGCAACTCGACCAATTTTTATCGTCTATTAATTCTCTTCATAGTCATATTGAATTTACAATAGAAACAGAACAAAATCAATCCATAAATGTTTTAGATTTAAAAATTACCAGACTTAAAAACAAACATGACTTCTCCATATTTCATAAACCTACCTATACTGACACGACTGTTCACAATTCATCATCCCATCCCACACAACATAAACTGGCAGCCTATCATAGTATGTTACATAGATTAACAGCAATTCCTATGTCAAAATACAATTTTGAGAAAGAATTAAATATCATTAAGCAAATAACAGTAAACAATGGATACAACGAACAAACAATTAATAAAATGTTAAATCAAAAACTACACAAGAAAGCCCTGAACTTAGTATTTCCACCACCAGAGAAAAAACCCAGTACCTTCTGCTCGCTTACATATACAGGCAAAATATCAACAAAAATAGCCAAACACATAAAAAAGAAAGGAATAACACCAGCTTTCAGAACAAATAACAACCTAGGCAAATATATTAAAAACAACAGCCAACATAAAAAACACTTACACAGTGGTGTGTACAAACTTAAATGTGGCGACTGCCCAAAAACTTACATTGGTCAAACAGGTAGAAATTTTAATAAACGAATAGCAGAACATAAAAGGGCTTTCAATAATATAAAAACAGATTCTACATACGCACTTCACCTTCTAGATCATAATCATTCTTTTAATGACGAATTTAAAATTCTACACATTCAAAATAAATGCCTTAAGCTATCTTTGTTAGAATCTATGGAAATCAACAAATTAAAAAACACAGATATAATTCTGAATGACCAGCTTGAGACAAACAGTTCTCCCCTCCTCAACCTATTTCATTAGAGACTATAAAGTGTAAACCCATGCCAAAAACAGATCACTTGAGAAAGGCAATTAGCCAAAACAGCTGTAGTGATAAGAATTTAAAATAAATTTTGTGGAAGTTTTGAAAACAAAGTTTTCAGTGTTTTATTGTTCCATAAAATTAAGTCCAAAATTAATAATTATAAATAAAAATCTAAGAGGAATTATAGAATAGAAGTAAACAAAACAAAATAAAACAATATATGAACAGAATTCGACTCAATAAACAAATAGGTATAACATTACAAATCGAAATTGCCAACATACATTTAATCCCTGTAAAATATTCACTATTTTGGTGGAAATATAAAATGTTTCTATACCATTAATTTGAAATGAAAAGATACTTTCCGTCAGTATTAAAATTTAAGTCTAGCTACCTAATAACCATTCAACATCTTGAAAGAGGTCTTGATTATAATTAACGTAGCGATAATTCCAAGAATCGTAGCAATATCCGTACAGGTTTTAATGTGTCGACCAAAGCAATATTGTAAAAAAATTTCAAATTTTTTATTTGAAAAAATATAAAGAAGAAGCATACCATTAGCTAGATTTAAAGTGATTTTTTTTTCAAAAATAATATTCGTAATACGATTTACTAAAACTCAAAAAACCTAATTGTTAATCTTTATACTTTCTCATCTTGTTCTGGATTGAAAAAAATTAAATGTGTGAAGAAAAAACCAGGTTTAATTATTATCTTAAATCTCTTTATTTATTCGAATGAGAACATTTTTACGACAAATACAAATGTTTATGTATTCATATCAGGATTCGTCCGAATTGTTGTAAATACATGCTAATCAGAATAATAACCTTCAGATCGGATTTCGGCGAAAGTGGTATTGTCCAAATATTGGTATTGAAGCAAATTATTAAGTTCACGGGTTTTGCCAATTGCGATTAGTACTATAAATTTGCAGTAGATAAATATTCGACAACAAAACATTGAAATCAGTCAACCAAAAACTTTCTACCAGAACAACGTTTCAAACCAATAAGAAAATGAAGGTATACTTAATCTTCACACTTTTGTTGCTACTTACAATTGGTACCGAGATTGCAGTCGCTGATTGCCTGTCAGGAAAATATAAAGGACCCTGTGCAGTTTGGGATCATGAAAGGTGCCGAAGAATTTGTGGAGAAGAAGGAAGAGTTACTGGTCACTGCAGTGCAAGTCTGAAGTGTTGGTGTGAGGGATGCTGACCTTAAACTGGATCTACTCAAATATGGATCGAAGGTTTCACATTTATATTTTTTATCGCATAAAGTATCTTTGTATAATTTTTGTATTTTAAAACTTTTATTTAAGATAATTAAAACTTTTTTGTTTCAAAATTCAATTTATTTTAAATATTTTTTTTGTGTTTTTAATATTAGTTAGGTCGCTTTTTTGTTAAATTAAGAGAAGTAATAGAATTTATTAATATTCTATTCTATTTATCTTACTTACTTAGTCCTAAGCCTTTCTACCGTTAGGTGTAAGGCTGGTGGGGTTAAGATTTGCACTGTTGTCTCCATGCTATCCGGTCTTGTGTTAGATTTCGTGCACTTTCCCATGTCAATCCTTTCTTCTCAACTTCTTTTCTGATTTCGTCTACCCACCTAACTCTTGGTCTTCCTCGTTTGTTTTTCCCTTGCATTCTCGTTGCAAACACTCGTTTTGTTAATCTTTCATTCGACATTCTACACACGTGCCCGAACCATCTTAGTTGCCCCTCTACTATTTTTTCGTTTATTGGTTCTAGTTTTAGGTTTTGTCTGATTGTTTCGTTTCGTATTTTGTCTGTCCTCTTTCTGTTTGCTATTTTCCTCAGGAACCTCATTTCCATAGCATTTTACTCGAGATTTTTGTCTCCCAGTCAATGTCCATGACTCGCTATTATAGATGATCGTAGATCTAACTACTGATTTAACGACTTCCGTTTTTACCTTCTCCGGTATTTCTTTTTTCCCCAAAAATGTTGTTTTCATAGTGTTAAATAAGCTTCCTGTTCGTCCCATTCTCTCATTTATTTCCATGTCTTGTTTACCGTTTGATTCAATTATTGCTCCTAGGTATTTAAAATGTTCCACTTGTTCTAGTTGTTTTCCGTTTAATTGTATTGCGTGTGTCTTTCTCTTATTTGAAATTATCATTGTTTTTGTTTTCTGTGTATTTATTTTCATATTTATGTTTGAGAGTTCTTCTTCTAGGATTTCAAGGTTGTTCTGTAGGTCTTCTCTGTTTTCTGCTATCAAAACCATGTCGTCTGCAAATAGAAGCTCTGATAGTTGAGTGTGTTTCATTTGCCAGTGTCCTAATGTTAGTTTTCTCATTTTTCTCTTGGCTTTCTTTATTACTTCATCCAGTACCACTGAGAACAGCAGTGGGCTCAACACGCATCCCTGTTTGACGCCTTGACTTGTAGTAAATTCTTCGGATTCCTCGTTGTTCGGTCTCACCGTATTTATATTATTATTGTACATATCCTTTATTACATCAATTGTTATCCTGTCAACTCCTCGTTCCTTTAATGTCCTCCATACGTCCTTTCTTTGTATTCTGTCAAACGCCTTTTTCTTGTCCAAAGTAAGTAAGTATTCTATTTATACATATATATATATATATATACACACTTATGACACTTATGTGTAACACTTTTGTCTTATTTTGAGGCTTCAGTCATTATTAATTATAAGGCCAGGATAAGTAAAACTCTTAGCTCATATACAGCTTCCTCAAAATTTATTTGCTTCATCAGGATATGCTAAAATAAATTTAAATTATTTTTTAAGTAATACAATAAAATAAAAACGAAGCGTAAGCGCTAGGATACTTGCCTCGCAAGCCGGTGGACCGGAGTTCGAATCCTACCGCCGGCAAGAACATCTAGACATTTTAAAAATGTCTATAGGCCCCAGGTCGACTCAGCCTGAATAAAAATGAGTACCTTGGGTAAAACCAGGGGTAATAATAGACGGTTGAAGCGTAGCACTGGCCATGTTACCTTCATTGTATACCGTAGGCCCTAGATATAGCAGACTACCCTGCTATACTCCCAAAGCCGCGACAGCGGTATAAAACGGGAGACTATTATTATAAAAGGCCAATACTGCTAAGAAATAAAACATATCTGTAAAGAGACTATAATAGAACCCAAGAAACAATTAGATAGATAGATAGTTTTATTTGACTGTAAGTTATAACAAGGTTTACAGCAAGTCAAAACGAAAATTATAAATATTAAACATTAAAAAAAAATGGAAACAATACATTAAAAATATTTAAAATATTAAAATACATAAAAACGTACAATATAGACCTATAATTAAAATAATATTAAATTTGGTTATGTTTCAGCTTGGGCATTTACAGATACACTCTCGTAATATTCACCTAATTTATAAGGACACATGGTCACTAGGTACTATTTGACTTGGTTTTTAAAAGCTGTAGTTGAATTAATGTATTTAAATTTTTGAGGAAGTTGATTGTACAGTAGTAAACCACAGACAGTAGATGACTTCCTACTTATTTCTAAATGTCGATAGGGTACTACAAACTGTCTCTTATTTTTTGTATTGTATGAGTGAATATCACTGTTACATAAAAAAGTTCGTTTATTTTTATGAATCAATATCAATAATTCCAAAATGTAAATTCCATACACTGTTAATATATTTAAATCTCTAAATAGATTTTTACAAGTCCAACCATAGGGAACACCTGCAATACATCTGACAATACGCTTTTGGGCCTTGAAAACGTCCTTTATACTAGCCACCCCAGACAGTTATACCGTAACTCATTGTCGATTGTACCTCCGCAAAATAAAAAAGACGAAGGTATTGCAGACTAAGTATTCTACCCAAATTTCTCAATTGATAACATTAAGAATTGAGTTTTTTACATACATTCCAACAATGAGTCTTAAAAGATAAACGAGAGTCGAAAGTCACTCCTAAAAACTTCACATCACTACAACTCAAAATACCCTCACCATTGATGGAAATACTTAAATCAGATTTAGTAGAATTTGAGCGGGATGTAAATGATAAAAATTTAGTTTCGTGAACATTGAACAGAAACGAATGATTACTGAACCAATCAGAGAAAGTCTTCAGTGAGTTTGTTATTTTATCTTTTAAAAAATGTATGTCTTTATCGTGATATAGCATTGTTGAGACATTACATATGGTAGTTCAATAATATACAAAATAAATAATATCGGGCCCAATTCAATTCAATTAGAAATCTAGAGACGAAAAGATGAGAAAATAAAAAAAATTCTTTATGGTCAAATTATTTTTTTAACTGTAATATACAATAATTACTTAAATCTAAGGATTAGTTTTATTGCTAGAATTTATATTTACAGTTTTTAATATGTTCGTAAATTGTTTTTAATATACTAATATCTTCAAAAAAAAATCAAATTTGTCAGGTAGACGGGAAGTGAAATTTTTAATATATTAAGATTATCATAAAATTTGTTTATGTTTACTGATTGGTGAGAGCATTCGAGAAAAATATGTAGTAGGTCTCCTTTTTTTCCACACTTACAATTAGGTGACTTGATGAGATTTATTTTATTTTAATTAGTTATTCATTCTGAAATCAAAGTCGAACTGTCATATTACTGCATTCATTTACCTCTAAAAACTATGACATATTCAACCGTAAGAACTTAAAATGCTATCTTCAGTATTAATGAAGTTGAAAAATATTTAACTGTATTGGAATAGATAAACCATCTCGGTTGATTAACAAGTGCATTTATTAGCATATATCAAAACGAACTCTTTCAATATATCATCGAAAAATTCTAAAATATATGATTAATAGGCATATCCTCCGATACATGGGAGAAATACCGAACATAAATTTTATGGGTATGAATTATAAAAGGTTACTCGGATATGAGATAAACTGGAAGTGCTACCAATTTCAGCTATACAACTGACATTCAAATTATGTAAAATATCTATGTTTAATAGAAGTTTTAATAAATTATTTCTACGAGGAATAAGTAAAATTTATATGAGAAATCTCGTGTAAAAATTGGAAAACCGAACTAGTGTGCATACCATAGTGTAAATGATGTTACTATTTATTACAACAGAAGCAACAGAAAAAGTAAGAGAAATTGTTAGAATACAACAAACACGCATATTAATGTTTATTAAAAAAGCATTTGACAGAGTCAAGTTAAAGGACGTTATCCACTTATTGTTCACAAGATATATAGCTCTAGGAATAATCGAAACGATCAAAAATATCTACCAAAAAACGCAATAAAAATAAAAGTAGAAGAAGTAACTGAACCCTCATTTCTGTATGATTCAACCTGATCATGAATGAAATAATTAAAAAAGTAAGAACTATAAAAGAATACCAAATGAGAGAAAAACAACTTTAAATATAACCGCTAGAAAATTTATCAAGTTAGTGTGCCCAAAAAAGACCAAATGCATGGTTATAAAGCACTTATATCTAGCTAAATGTAAATTAGAGCTGGGGGGGTCGGATAATAGAACAAGTAATGGAGTTTAAATATCTAAGCATAACTCAAATTCAGCGAATACAGAAAACTGAGCAGCACGTTGACTGAATGAAAGAATGTGTCAGAAACACGACCTGACACAAAAAGGAAAAAAAGAGTGCTTGAAGTAGTAGAGATAAAAACCCTTGAAAAAATCTATGGTAAACCCCTGTGGTACAATGCCAAAAGTACCGATGTACGACGGTGATGCAAGGGGGAGAACATCAAGGACTGGGTAAAAAATAGAAGAGTGGAATTAAACGAACATATAAGCCTAATAACAACAAATATAGTAGTAAAGACGGAAATAAGCGGTCCCCCAATAAAAAAATGGATAACGAAAACGATAGAGCGACAGTGGCGACACATTGAAAACAGTCAGAATCATATCTACTCAAAAAGAAGAAACGGGTTTTGAAGAACTAGCTCTTACAGTGAAATTTTTTCCGCAGAGATGTTAAGACTAACTTTAGGAATTTAATTTTTACAAATTAAGTTTATGAACTGAAGTTCTACAATGCTGGTTAATGAAGTAGGAGAAGTACGTACAAAATGACATATGGTTTTATTATTTGTTCACAGCTCTTGCTTAACAACACACAGAACTGTCAGATTCTACATCAATTATCACTGGTTCTCTATTTATTGAAACCAATCATTAATTTTTAGTTAAATGTAACAGAAAAAAAATATTTTAATATATCAATATAATATGTCAACAAAATAATTACACATAAAATGAAAAAGACAGCAAAGATTTGATTTCACGTTCAAAGCGTCTATGTATCTGTTGATACGTATTTCGACTTAATAAGTCTCATCAGAACAGTTATTCATAGCCGTTCTTAACGTGAAAAATAATCTTCTCTGTCTTTTAGGAAGCAACAATAAAATGGCTTCGTTATGGACGCAATAGCGACATCTGATAGAAAAATCGGTAAGATAGTTTCGAAACAAATTCAGATTTCTGCTTTAATCTGAACCTTCTATAAATGCAAGGTATAACAGACGTTGATAAAGATGTTAATAGAGACATGGGGAATCTAAAATTTGCATTCCACGACATGTCTATCAACCAAGCAGAAATCCATAACGAATTTGTATCTTGTACTCATACAGAGTAGATCCGAATAAAATAAAAAATACAGCAAAGATTTGATTTCACGTTCAAAGCGTCTATGTATCTGTTGATACGTATTTCGACTTAATAAGTCTCATCAGAACAGTTATTCATAGCCGTTCTTAACGTGAAAAAGAATCTTCTCGGTCTTTTAGGAAGCAACAATAAAATGGCTTCGTTATGGACGCAATAGCGACATCTGATAGAAAAATCGGTAGGATAGTTTCGAAACAAATTCTGATTTCTGCTTTAATCTGAACCTTCTATAAATGCAAGGTATAACAGACGTTGATAAAGATGTTAATAGAGACATAGGGAATCTAAAATTTGCATTCCACGACATGTCTATCAACCAAGCAGAAATCCATAACGAATTTGTATCTTGTACTCATACAGAGTAGATCCGAATAAAATAAAAAATACAGCAAAGATTTGATTTCACGTTCAAAGCGTCTATGTATCTGTTGATACGTATTTCGACTTAATAAGTCTCATCAGAACAGTTATTCATAGCCGTTCTTAACGTGAAAAAGAATCTTCTCGGTCTTTTAGGAAGCAACAATAAAATGGCTTCGTTATGGACGCAATAGCGACATCTGATAGAAAAATCGGTAAGATAGTTTCGAAACAAATTCAGATTTCTGCTTTAATCTGAACCTTCTATAAATGCAAGGTATAACAGACGTTGATAAAGATGTTAATAGAGACATGGGGAATCTAAAATTTGCATTCCACGACATGTCTATCAACTAAGCAGAAATCCATAACGAATTTGTTTCTTGTACTCATACAGAGTAGATCCGAATAAAATGAAAAAGACAGCAAAGATTTGATTTCACGTTCAAAGCGTCTATGTATCTGTTGATACGTATTTCGACTTAATAAGTCTCATCAGAACAGTTATTCATAGCCGTTCTTAACGTGAAAAATAATCTTTAACATAAATATTAACATCTTTATCAACGTCTGTTATACCTTGCATTTATAGAAGATTCAGATTAAAGCAGAAATCTGAATTTGTTTCGAAACTATCTTACCGATTTTTCTATCAGATGTCGCTATTGCGTCCATAACGAAGCCATTTTATTGTTGCTTCCTAAAAGACAGAGAAGATTATTTTTCACGTTAAGAACGGCTATGAATAACTGTTCTGATGAGACTTATTAAGTCGAAATACGTATCAACAGATACATAGACGCTTTGAACGTGAAATCAAATCTTTGCTGTCTTTTTCATTTTATTCGGATCTACTCTGTATGAGTACAAGAAACAAATTCGTTATGGATTTCTGCTTAGTTGATAGACATGTCGTGGAATGCAAATTTTAGATTCCCCATGTCTCTATTAACATCTTTATCAACGTCTGTTATACCTTGCATTTATAGAAGGTTCAGATTAAAGCAGAAATCTGAATTTGTTTCGAAACTATCTTACCGATAATTACACATAAATTTTATTTTTTTAATTAAGAAAAATATTTATTTACATAGCTCACAAATAAAACCAGATTTTTTGGAACATCAGCACAAACAGCGTGAGCCCAATGAGAACAATTATTGCACCGCACCCAATCTTCTCCAGCTCTAGAGTGGAAATAAACATCGTTGTAATATACGCATGGACACTCTTTTAGATCATCATCTTCAGTATTCTGAAACAAATTTTCTTCTTTACTGTCGTCTTTAACTAACCTTTAACTAACGATGTTACGAGTCTTTGGTTTACGTTTTCCCTGTCCACTAATAAATTTAGCTTTTAAAGCCGTAGAAAGTTCCTCTATAGAAACAGAAAGAGTAGAAGTCGAGGCACGTTCTTTTTTGTCGGTGGATAGACAATTATCCTGTAAAATACGTTTTGTACTATTATAATATTTGTAATAATAATGTTGCATGGATGTATGCAGCTTGCACTGAGATTGTAGAGTCGGAGTAACTTGTAGAATATTTGTTGCAGGAAGCAAAAAGGTATCATCTTGTGGCTGTTTAGATGGCCCAGCAGTAGAAATATCGTATGGTTGTTTAGATGGCCCTTCACTTAAAATATCACCTGAAGTCGTTGGGTGCTCAAGTTGCTCATTTGGGATATTTTCCAGTGGTCTATTCATCCGGATTTAAAATCCAAATACCAGCACTTTTAATCCATTACAACCATTTTGCATTATAGTTGCCTTGCCTAGTAGGCTTTCTTGAACAAGGCGGATATCTGTTATTGTGTAGCAACTCGACCAGGATGTGCTTTCAACCACTTGAATATTTCTTGCTTAAAGTATGTTTTTAAGGGTGCGAAAAAAATAACATCAAGAGGCTGCATGAGATGGATGCAATGCAGAGGCAGACAAATAATACTGATGCCTTTTTGTTTCGCATATTCTAAAGCGTCAATCTCCTTATGACTTGCATGCCTATCAAAAATAAGAATAACTTTATCGTCATTATTAGCTTTCACAAAATTTTGGAAATGCTTAATCCATTTTAAAAATATTTCGGTTGCCGTCCATCCTGATTGTTGAGCCACATTATTTCCTGAAGGAGCTTCGTCGACAAGTTCATTTTTCATATTTTTCCTCTAAAATATCATCATTGGTGGGACAAATGTACCAAAAGCATTAACGCAACAAACAATAGTGGTGTTTATTCCGTGCTCTGCACTGGTTATAACGGAAATCTGCTTTCTACCAGTAGTAGCCAAAATTTTCTGATGTTTTTGTACAGTAGTATGGCCAGATTCATCAGCATTATATATTCTATGTGGCTTGTAGTCTACAGACTCCAGAAGTTTTTTATATAACTGAAAAAAATTTTTGACTTGAGGCCGATTAAAGGCCTAAACTCGGGCTTCTAAAGTAGGTTCAGGTTGCCGTAAAGATATATCTTTATTTCGACTTAGAAATCCTTCCATCCATTCCTGTCCGGCCTTTGGTTTTTGTAGGTTAAATTTATAAGCAAAGTTGTTTTTCTCAGAAAACTAAAAACCTAGTTCTTGGACCGATGTGCGAGTCAACCCAAACAAACGAGATTCAAGGAATTTGAAGTGAAGGTGGGTTTCCAGCATCCAAGAGCTTTTAAATTGGACCCCAAAATTTTATTATTACCCAATGCGTGCCTTCGTAGAGTTGCTTGGGGAACACTTAATAATTTTGATGCAAATAACCACCCATTTCCGTTTTTTGAACTGCTTCTATAGCTCTTATTCACTCCAGGATTGGCGATCAGTCTAACGCTTATAATTGCAAGGCATTTTGTTATATCTGTAGTAAATAAATATCTAGATTACATTTTCAGTTTAACACTGAATTTATAAGGGCAAAATGACATACCTATGTCATTATGTCCGTTGTTGAGCTATGTCATTTTATCCATATAGCGTTATGAAAGAAATAAATGAAAAAATAAATTCAAAGAGTGCTTTTTTGTAAAATAAATTATATCAGAGGTACAACAAATCCATTAGTAATAAAATAAATGAAACAAAAATAGGTAAAATAGCGGAAAACTTACCATTTATTCACAGAACTTTTCGTCTGTACAAAAACTTATACTGTACAAACACCCATACTACGCGATAATATCGAAATGAGTGAGATGGGCGTAAGCCCGTTTTCACAGGCCGTTAAATTCCATTCCTTTACTAATGGGAATAAATAAGTATTAAGCATTGAGCCTTAATGCAATCCTACTTTTACATAAAACTACTCTCTAGTCTCTCCTACACCTGACCTAACAGTAATGGTTACTTTCTTATATATGTTACCCTCAACCTTCACACACTCACCGGGAACTCTTTTCTTATTGAGCGCCCACCAGAGAATCTCAATGCTTGTCCAATCATATGCTTTCTCAATATCAATACATACCATAAGAGCATTTTGTTTCTTTATTTCTCTATTTTTTCATCAATTGCCAATCAGATTTCTGACATCTTCATCCACATCATCCTTCCTTCACTTTCTCGGTCTTCCAATAGGTCTGTTCCCCTGCATTCTTGCATAATAACAATTACATTTGCTGTTAATCTTCTTTGCATATAACCAAACCGATTATTGAGGACTTCAGTTTCTATGTAATTCAGATTGCTATGCTCTTCAGATAAAAAATATAATAAGAATACCGTGAATCTTACTTACTGTATGCTAAATATAATATGTATCTCCTTGTTAAGGAGAAGCATATGCTCTTAAAATAGGGTCTATATTTGAACGTTGTGAAAATATTCAAGTATTATGTGAGTACCTGAATGGAAATGAGAGAAGGTACAATTACAGAAGAATTAGATGCACTTAATATAAATTTAAACATTCAGTCATTTAGTAATTATTTCACCTTTTTTATTCTTTTTGTATAGAAAATATTATTACATAATTCTATGTAAAAAATTTCACAGTACAAGCAATATGTCTCTCCGTAAAAAAGATACATGTATATTGATTTGGTTAAAATGTTAATAAAAGTTGTTAGTTTACATAAGGATATAAAAACTATGAAACATTTTTCATATTTTGTCACTGTGTTATATGTTGACTAAATGTAGTCTGTGAATCTATAAATTTGTTTGTAATATTTAACCTAAAATAATTATACATATAATGTATATTATTTCAAACTAATCGTTTGGTGCTTATGATATAAAAATTAAATAAACTCGATCAGTGGCTGGAATTCTATTTTTCAAATACATAATATATACAAAAATTAATACCAAAAAAGAATAGCAGGAGCACGCAGAAACACATTTATTATACAAAGCGATGAAGACGATGAAAGTTAAAAAAATATTTAAACAAATATCTCAGCTAAAGAAGCTCTCACCGAAAGAAAGATCAATAAAAGCACTTAATGTAAAATGGTGGAAGGAACACCTTTTCGAGATTCACAAGGCTTTTCCTTCTAATTTTTTTAACCATTTGTTGTTTGGGTTAAAAAAATGCTTTTTGCTTTTTGTCTCTATTGTCTTATTCACATAGAAAGCAAGGGAACTTTGTCTAGCCAGTTTGTTGACCAAGCAGCATTAAAATCACTTTTATCTAATCTAATCATTTGAAGTTTCTTATCAGGTTAATTTCAACTATAAATTCCTTTCTCCTTTTTTCTATTATATTTAATCTCATATACGGGGTGATACAAAAGCATCATCCCCTACCTTTTTCTTCAAAAAATTTCGAGACAACAAATCAGCTATCAGCATTTCCTTGCCCGAGTTATATTCTACAGTCATATTTTAATAATTTCACCTTCATACGTTGTATTTTAGGGGAGTATGCTTCCACTATGCCTTTCTCAATTATCGAAATCAATATCTGTGAAAACCTTAACCATACCATAAATATAATTATGAAATTTAGTACAAGAAAAGAAGATTGCATTTAGGTATTTAGGCATTTAGGAAACTTTGTAGGCCGAAAGCGCTCAACTAGGAATTAAACTTGTTTACTCACTTCAAGAATACTTTTCTTTTTCCATTTTTTGATTTGTTTTAAATTTGTTATAAACATATTTTGTTCCAATTAGCAATACTTTTTGTTCCACTATAACTCATATAATTAACAATAGAATATACAATTTAAAAAAATAAATCAGCAATCTTGTATACCAACAGATAGGTAACTTAATACTTGATTTAGCGGCCCTAAATAATTATTTATGATCGTACAGCGCCACCACTGGCATATTTCAAATCATAGTATACACTCCGAGCCCATCTTCAAGATTAATTCTGTGTACTCGAGTGTTTGTGACATGCTTGTGCTAATAATGTGGGTGTTTTGATTAAATAATTGATTAAAAACTATTTGACATGGAGAATTTCGTCTTCATTGAGGATCCTTACAATATTGGAGGAGTAAGTTGAAATATAAATACATAAGCATTTCCATAATCCTTATTGGCCTTATTTTTGTGTTAACCTAATTGAATATTGTACCGACTATAAATAATTGCTTTTGTCATTTTTGTTTATAATATTTATGTACATCTGTGGGATTTACATTTCACATCCGAAAAATAGTAAGTTTTCATACCGTTATTTTTTGACAGTGTATAGTGTAATGTATTTAACAATTTGACAAAAAAGTGAGTAAGATACTAACTATCAAAACAAAAACATTTACGAACAATACCTTCGAGTTTAAATATCGACCAAGGGCCTGCTATCAGACGGGTTTTAGTTCTAAGTTTCGAGTTAAATTCTGAACCAGTTCCCTAATGTAACAGATCCGTCTCCAAAGTTTTGAAACAATCATAGCAACTTTTCAATTTCTCTAAAGAAGTTTTTATATTTTTTTATTCTGATGTGCTTACATGGATTTCAACTAAATTTTCTGTAAAATCCAAGAAATGCTATTTACTATATTGACTGTTACCAAATAATCGAAATACTTTATATCTAAATAAAATTGTATATTTAATGTCAAAATTTTACCCTGTTTTATTATAATAAATCCTCCCAAGACCGTGGTGTCTATTTTTTTGCTCCATGTACTTAGATGTCCATGTACTTAGATTTATTAATATGAATTATTATATATATGTATATACCAGGGCATATACTAGGTCAGTTCTTGACTATGGTTGCTTTTTATATGGGTCTGCTACAAATACTAGACTTAAAAAATTAGACCGAATCCAGTACAAAGCTCTACGTTTGGTTTTAGGTGCACTTAAATCTACGCCTACCGAAAATCTATTAGCTGAATGTATGGAACCTCCACTACATTTAAGATGTCTTTTTTTAGCTGAAAAGTTTATCCTTAAATGTCAAAGTAATAACCAATCCTACCTGTTGCAAAAAATATCCGACATATCTGTGTCTAATTTAGTTGATAAATGGTGGCATAACAAAAATTCTCCAACTTTAGCTATAGCATTCTCTAATGTTTCTTCCTATTTAGAAATTCCAGCCGAAACTAATTTCTTCCAATCTAATTTCAATATTCTTTATTCCCAAACCAAAGTTTATTTCCCTACTTTTGATGATAACAACGCCATTCAACTTCAGAAACAACTTGCTAAATTTGATAAGCCATATAGGATTTTCACAGATGGGTCAAAATCCATTTTGGGAGTTGGTTGTGCGGTATATATCCAAAACAATCAAGAACACATTATGTTTAAATTAAACCAACAATGTTCCATTTATTCCGCAGAACTGTATGCAATATATCAAGCTTTGGAATGGACTATCGAGAAAAGAATGTCTGATCAACAAATAGTAATCATGTCGGATTCAAAATCTGCGTTGTCTGCTTTAGATAATTCGAATAAGCATTTATACAAAAACAGTATTATCGTCAAAATTTTAGAAAATCAACTAAAGCTACTTGAAAGAAATAATTCAGTCTCTTTCATTTGAGTAAAAGGACATGCTGGTATCTCGGGTAACACCAAAGCAGATTATTTTGCTAAAGAAGCGGCTTCAAAAGGATTAGAAATTAGTTGGTTCAATAGAAGTGATTTAGTTTCGCTGCGTAAACAAGAATTAAAAGAAAACTGGGAAATTGAATGGAATGCTTTTTGTAACAGAAGTAACAACCTTTATACAAAAATTCACCCTGTTTTACCTACTGTGCCTTTTGCGGCAAGAAGTCATCCCAGTAGAAGAGTATATTCAATGTTTGTTAGATGCCTTGGTAATCATGCTACTGTGAAAGCCTATCTTCATAGATTTAATTTAAGTGAAACCGAACTTTGTGATTGTAATGGTAACACTGACGATATCAATCATTGGATGTTCGGGTGCATATACAATGATGCTGCTATTAAGTATCTATTGGAAAATCTGATAAAAGAACAAATAACTCTTCCTCAGTGTCAATCTTCCATTTTATACATCTCTCGTCATAATATTAGGTTTAACCAAATTTTTTGGGAATATTTAAAAAGGACTAAAAGAAAAATTTAGGATGGAATGTGTAATGTGAATGTATAAATCTAGCTTTGTTCCCTCTGTCTATCCTTATGTTATATAGTTACCTCCTAGCCGTTGCCTGTCTTGTGTTGTAATAAAGTCGCTATGAAAGGCACCTTAGCGTGAAAAGTATTCCTACATTATGTAATCCCTTGTTGGTTCTAAATATTTACTTTAAGTTGGTTAGGGCACTGAATGAAACGAATGAATGTATGGTTTTTTTATCAATCTACTGATTCTTGTGTTACTGACGTTTACATTATATTTTTAATCTACCTCTATGCGAAGTACTATTTTGTTAACAAATGCAATAGGTCAATACATCATTAACAAATTCAAGTAGTCAAATACATTATCGTGGCTGAATGGATCAAGTTATCCAAAGCCATTAATTAAACAAAAAAAAAAAAAAAAATATATATATATATATATATATATATATATATATATATATATATATATATAGTTCTTAAGGTTCTTAAACTCTTAAGTGGATCATAGAGCTTCAGTGAAAACGCGGCATCGAGTTCTATTTTGCGCCAAGGCCCATTCACCTCATTCCAACAACACTTTCTTTGACCTCTTATCTCGTCCATGAGTTATCTTCTTTAAGTTTGTACTGGGCGACCACTTTTTCTTCTTCCTTGGGGATTCCACTCTAGAGCAATCTTTGCAATACTGAAATAATTTTTTTCTGAGTGTGTGACGAATCCAACCCCATTTTCCGGACTTTATTTGATCTTCTACCCTTTTTTGTTCGGCCAGGTGTAGTAGATCTTCATTTCTGATGTTAGTCCAGAAAATACAAATAATTAGTCGTAGACATTTATTAATAAAGATCTGCAGTTTATCTGTAAGGGTTTTTGTCACTTTCCAGGTTTCACATCCGTTGAGTAGAAAAGACATGTCATTTGACTGGAATATTCGGATTTTTGTACTTGTAGTATACTCGCCAAATTTCCAAACAGGGTTGAGCACGCTAAATGCCTGTTGAGCTTTTCGTATCCTCATACGAATATCGTTCTCTATACCTCCGCTTTCTGTTATGACACTTCCAAGATACGTAAAGTTTTCCAAATTTTCAATATGCATGTTGTTGATAGTAAATAGCGTGTAGTAAATCATTGAAAAGTACCTGTGCTGAACGGTTGTATTTATAACAATTGAATAGGATTTGCTTTAACATACCTAAAAAAATTAATTGATGGTTGATCTTCTCTTGCGAAATCCTCACTGGTATTCTTCTAGATTCTTCTCCATATATTTTTCTAATTTTTCTAATTGTTTTTTTATTAGTAGGATATTTCTCTATAGTTTTCGCATTCAGTTCTATCTACCTTTTTGATGTATAGGCATCATAGTGGACTTATTTCAGTCTTTGTGCATTTTTTCGGCGTTTTATACTTTAACTATTAACTCATGAAGTTGGTTTTGTAAAACCTCTCTTTCATATTTTAAGTTATCTGCCACAATGCAGCTCTCCCTGTGGCATTTTTGATTTTTCATATCATCATCAATCAGCCAATCCCGTCCACTGCTGGACATAGGCCTCCCTCAGTTCTTTCCAGTGTTCTCTACACTGGGCCGCTTGTAGCCAGTTTCCCGCTACTCTTTTTATGTCGTCGGTCTATCTAGTCGGTGGTCGTCCTCGGCTTCTTTTATAATGTCTGGGCCTCCATTCCATAATTCGTCTTGTCCATCGTCCATCTTGTGTTCTGGCTAAGTGTCCTGCCCAGTTCCACTTAAGTCTCGTGGTTCTTTCGATGACGTCTTGAACTCCTGATCTTTGCCTGATTTGTCGGTTTGTTATGTGGTCTCGTAGGCTCACATTCAGCATTGCACGTTCCATGGCTCGTTGTGTAACTCTTAGTTTATTCGCAGATTTCTGCGTGAGTGTTAAAGTCTCTGCTCCATAAGTTTTTACAGGCAAAACACATTGGTTATAAACTTTTCGCTTGAGACACATGGGAATTGAACTTTTTAGAATATGGCTTAGTTTGCCAAATGCTGCCCATGTCAGGCCTATTCGCCTCTGTATTTCATTTGTTTGATTGTCTCTGTTTATTTTGATCTCGTGTCCCAGATATTTGTAAGTGTCTGTTTGTTGTATGGTATTATTGTCGATAGTTATATTTCCACTCATTACGAGATTTGTCATAAGTTTAGTTTTCTCAAAGTTTATCTTTAATCCTGCTCTTTCAGACAGACTTTTAAGCGAATGTAGCATAGAAACCGTATCCTGTAAGTTATCTGCGATTAATACGACATCATCTGCAAACCTCAGATGATTTAATCTTTCTCCATCTATATTGATGCCCATATCTTGCCATTGGGTGTTCTTAAATATTGACTCTAGAGCTGCCGTGAACAATTTTGGTGAAATATTGTCTCCTTGTCTTACTCCTCGACCTAAGCTGAATTTTTCTGTGTCTTCGTGTAGTCGTATACTTGATGTAGCGTTCTCGTAGATGTTTTTGATTAGTGACGTGTACCTGTAATCTATTTTTCATATACCTTTTATTATTTCTTCAATTTCTTCTCTTGTTTGATTTGGTATTTTTCCTACTACTATTTGGGGTTCAAAAACATTATAATTTTCTTCAGCAGTCATTTCACCATTTAGCAACTCTTCAAAATATTCTTTCACATATTATTTGCTGTTAATCCTCTATTAGGTTTCCTTGCCCATCACTACACTCATCTTTCTTCCCTATCGTTTTTCCTGTAATTTTCTTCAATATTATTTACTTTGTCATCCGAAGACTTTATTTTTCGCGCCCTTAGGTTTTTCTGTACTTCTTTTTTCGCTTTTTGGCATACCTTTCTATGTCGTCTTGTTTTTGCGATCACAAACATTTTAATATCAAATATGACTTTTTTTAACTCTCCTCTACAATCGTCATCAAACCAGTGGTTTTTTTCTAAATTTTCTTGTTCTTGGTATGGACTTCGACGTTGCTTCCTTTATAGTGTTCGTTAGTTTCAAAACTTTTGTTGTGTGTTACTCATAGTAGTTCTATCTTATTTGGCGTAGCTTTCTTGTATATCCTTTTGGTAAACCTGTACTACCTGCAGTTATTGCAGCTCATAAAATTAAATTTAGGTTGAACGTTCTTTTTCCGTTTATCCTTCTTGTTCTTCTTCTCGTAGCACTACAACCTGAAGTGGGTTTTGGCTGACTGCACAACTTGCTTCCATCTTGAATGGTCGTCCATAATAGTTGAGTCAGTGGGTATGTTGGGCCCCATTGTTTTTAGATCTGACCATATATTGTCTCTCCATCGCATTCGTGGACGTCCCAAGGGCTTTCTTCCTGTGGGGGCTTCCTCCCATATTACCTTAACAAGGCGGTTATTAGGGAGTCTCTGGACATGGCCAGCCCATCTTAGACGTTGGGATTTAATCTCTTGGACTATATCGCTTGCTCTATACATCTGATTGATTTCAGCATTTGTTCTCATTCGGTATTGGTTGCTATTAATGTCGTGATAAGGCCCAAAGATTCTTGTGAGGATTTTCCTGTCAAAGCATCTAAGTTTTCTTTCATTTTCTTTCTCACGCCCATACGTGAGCACCGGTCTAATAACCATTTTATATATTCTAATCTTTGATGTTCGTGTTAGGCTTTTAGATTTAATAGTATTGTAAAGGCGGTACATACATCTGCAGTGATTGTTGCTCCGAGATATTTAAAACTATCCACCCTTTCAAAGTTATATGTGTCTATTGTAACATTTTGCCCTATTCTATCTTGTCCCTTTTGTCTGTTGATGCACATGTATTTGGTTTTCTCTTCGTTTTCTCTACCTCCAATTTATTAAAAGTCTCCTTCACATTGGTGACTGTGTTTACCATGTCTACCGGTAAGTCCACCCCAAAATATATATTTTTTCCATGTTCTTCCTCCTGATGTATTCTTAGTAAAGTCTTAAAATTTTCCGTTTATACACAGAAACAAGCAATAGAGACGAAAAAGAAATCTTTTATGATAGGTTCGAAGAGGAGATAGAAAAAATACCTAAAGAATATGTCATATTTGTACTAGGAGACCTTAATGCCCAGATTGGAAAAGAGGACTTTTTACAACAAATTGCAGGAAATAATACAATACACGAAAACACGAAGGACAATGGGCAAAGTCCATGTAACCTAGCAACAAGAACAAATTTGGTAATAAGCTGAACAAAATTTGAACACTCTAAAATTCATAAGGTAACATGGAGGTCACCAGATCAGAAAACATATAGTCAAATTAATCACATAACGATTAATAAACCAAAATAATCGTCAATAAAGGATGTAAGAACATTTAGAGGTGCGTGTGCAGATTCGGACCACTACATGGTCACAGCCACTAAAAGACAAAAAGTTAAAATTTAAGCAAAACAGAAAAATCAACATAAAAGTGGAATGTCAATAAAATGAGTAATGAAGAAGTAAGAAAAAAATATGAAGAGGCAGTAACAGTTTAAATGAAAGATAAATATAAAGCAAAAGATATAAAGACAGAATGGGGGACGATCAAAAAATCAATAGAAGAAGATGCAAATATGCAGGTAGGTAAAAGTCAGGCTAAAACAAAAAACGGATGGTATACCCAAGAATGTAGAGAAGTAACAGAAAAAGTGCAAGTCGGAAATAAATGGCTAAGAACAGATAAAGAGGAAGATAGAGAAGAATATGAAAAATTAAGAAGGAATGCTAAAAAAGCGATAAGGCAAAATAAAAGAAGACGGGTAGATAAAAAAATGCAGGAAATAGAGCAGGAGAGAACAAACAGAAATATGAAATATTTTTACAAAAAGATTAAAGAACAAATTAAAAAATACAAAGTCAAAACAAACGAATAAAAATAGAGAAAGAACAGTGATACCTAATAGAGAATCAAGAATACAAGCAAGTATGGAGGGATTACTACAGAGACCTCATGACGGAGGAAACAATAGGAGAAGAAATGCATAACGAGAAGAAAACGGTGCACGAAGAAGAAGCAGACAAAGTAGATGAAGTAGACATCGAAATTTCAAAAGAACCAACATTAGAGGAATTGGATGAAGTAATACAGGGAAGCAAAAATGGAAAAGCCCCTGGTAAAGATGGAATTAATATGGAAATAATAAAATACGGAGGAAGGGAACTGAGAGGAAAAATACTGGCACTATTGAAAAATATATGGAAAAAAGAGAAAATACCAGGGGACTGGGAGGTAGGGCAGATCATAATAATACATAAAAAGGGAGATTAACAAATCTGTGAAAATTATAGAGGAATAACGTTACTAAATATAACGTATAAAATATTGACGTCAATAATAAAAAGGAAGTTAGCAAAGATCACAAAGAAGACAGTAGGATAGTACCAATGTAGATTCACAGAAGGAAGATCTACAATAGATGTAATACACACAATAAAACAAATAATGGAAAAAGCAAACGAATATAAATTAGAATTGAAAATGATAATTATAGACTTCAAACAGGCATTTGATTCAATTAAAAATTCCACATAAACTCAGAAAATTAATAGAAATGACAACGAGAACTACAAAAATAAACATAAAAACACAAAGAGGAGAGACAGAGGAATTCAGTATAAATAAAGGGATGAAACAAGGAAATGCCTTATCAAAAACGCTATTAAATCTAGCATTAGAATATGTAAGACGAAATATAAATAAAGGAAATCTCAGAACAAGAGGTGGTCATATAATTACATATGCAGACGATATTGCTATTATTGCAAGGAACAGGAAAATAATGAAAGGAATGCAAAAAGAAATAAGAGAGAAAGGGGAGGTAATGGGACTAAGATAAATCAAGAAGAAACATAAATATTAAGATTAGGCAAAAAGCCAATGAAAGAAAAAATCAAAATAGGAAGTTCAGAGTTTAAAGAAGTTGAATACTTCAAATACCTAGGAGTTACAATAAGCAAATCCGGAGAAAGGAAGTCCGAAATAAAAGAAAAAATATTAGCAGCGAATAAAGCTAATTTTACAAACAAAAGATTACTTTAAAGCAAAACACTGACTAAGAAAACTAAGATGAACATTTATAACACCATAATTGGGCCAATATTAATATATGCAGGAGAAACAATGACGATGGTTAAAAAAGATAAAGAAGACTTAAGAATAGCAGAGAGAAAGATTATAAGAACCACAGAGAGATTATAAGACCAATCAGAACAGAGCAAAATAAATATAGCAGCAGAACAAATGCAGAGATTAAGGAAGAACTTAAGGAAGACATCGTGACTAAAATAAAGCAATGCAGAGTTAGACTTGGCGAGCAGGAGATGAGGCAGTGACATACGCAATGATAGAATGGAATCCAGGAGAAAGACAGAAAAGGGGAAGAGCAAGATCAAGGTGGCTGCAAAAAGTTGAAGAAGACCTCCAAAGGGCAGGAGTCAGAGAATGGAGAGGAAAAACTAGAGACAGAAAAAATGGAGAGATATTGTCAAGAAGATAACATAAACAAAAGGGACTGATCCACCCAAGGAATAGGATCTAGAAAGCATTCGCGGTTTAACTCCACGCTGGGGTGTATAGCCATTATATAGAATGAATACTTTAGTACAACTATCTAAAGGGTGTTTTTTTACAGATAGTTTTTACCCATTTACATAAATTTGACTTTATTCAAAAGATAATCTTCTGGCATTATAATTTAAACTAGTGATTTTGCCCGTCGCACTGCAACGGGGATCCAACCAACTGCCATTTACAGTCACTCTACTTTTGTCTGACTCTCTCCAATTTTTTCTTACTCCCTCTAATTGTTCTAGTAAAAGGGAGTAAATTTCTCATATTCTTCTCCAATAATTTCTTAATTCGGAGTAAGCGTAAACCCATCCACGGGTGTAAACCCACTCACACGAGCAAGTTCGTTGTACTTTGTACGTAGCATGCATGAAAAGCAGATCATATGCAGGAATAAAACAAAAATGTAAAATAAAAATGACTTTAAATCATTGATTTACTCATTCGTAACAACTAACAACTCATTTTAATTTCGGAATATTTGTTTAATTAATATTGCATAAAATTGCACTTTTAAACACATTTAAAAACAGACAGAGTTATGTCTACACAAAAAGAAGAAGAACCTTACAAAACATTTTTAAAAACTATATTTTTAGTGAAAAGTCTATCGCTTCCTTGGATTAGTTATCCTTGCGATGGTCCACAATTATTCCTATAGTTAATTATCAGATATCAGAAATGTCAGATGTCAGCAGTTTAGCTTTTCTTTCCTAGATGGCGCTAGGTTTTACATCTAAATTAACGTAAAGCTTTAAATTATTTTATAATAAATTCTACCTTAAAAATATTATTAAAATTAAATATTAATTATATTAATATATAATTAATACAGTATTATTTATTAAATTTATCGTTTCAAGAACAAAATATGATTAAAATATGGTAGTTCATATTACTTTCCTAGATGGCGAAGTTATTTTACTGAGCTTACAGTGTGAACGGTCGTCATAGCTATTTATATAGATAGATATGAAGAAGATATCTGAAGATCTAATTTTCGATCACTTTTTTCAATATTTGTCGCTGTATATCGGAAATAATTCTTCATGTGCTCAATCGTTTCACGCTTCATCAGTGTAGACTAGCAACTTCAAATATCCCCACATAAAATAGTCTAGGAGTGTTAAATCGCGCGATCTTAGAGACCAATTCACGGTCTGAAACGTGAAACAATGCTATTATTAAACGTTTCCTTTAATAAATCAATTGGGGCACGAGTTGTGTGACATGTTGCACCGTCTTATTGAAACCAGAGCTCCTGAACATTATGGTTCTTCAATTGGGGAATGAAAAAGACAGTAATCACGGCTCTCTAACTGTCAGCATTGAGTGTAACGTTCTGGCCAGCATTGTTTTTAAAGAAGTACGGTCCAATGATTCCACCGGACCATAAAGCACACCAAACAGTCTGTTTTTCTGGATGTAATGGTTTCTAAACATAGATATGAGAATTATCTAACTCCAAATAGGGTAGTTTTGTTTGTTGACGTCCCGTTGCAATCTCGTTTTGGAGCCACTCACCGAATCTACGCCTTGCTAGGTGATGATGTACCTTTAATTCATGCTCATTCAAGTTGGATTTTTTAAACACGCAAAGCAAGATCTTTATGCAAAATCTTCCATAAAGTCGAAGGACACGTATCGCTGTGCACAATAACAGATAGACTGATTCGGGTCTTCCTGAATGCTACGCTCTACAGAAGCAACAACTGAATATTGTCATTTAGAGTAAATGTGGTGGAAAAACGTTCCATTGTTAATCGAATTATTTGCTCTGATCGACTATTATGTTGACCATAAAATGGACGTAGTCCGCGATACGTATTTCGAACACGTATTATTTTTCAAAATAAATTTGTACAATTTGGAAGCGTTGTTCAGGCGTCATGTCTGTTCATGCTAAAATTCCAAACCAACTTAACATAAATCACTTGACAGCTGTCCAAATGACCAACAGTTAAAAAAATGTTACGAAATCACCTTTCTATACCTCTAAAAAAACACCCTTAATAAGACTTTAAACTACCTTTTATCACAAAAAAACCATTTTACCAATTGAAAAGTAAACATAAAAACAATAAACATAAAAACTTATTTTATTTACATTGTCGGACGCACTGCGGCACGGAAATGCAGTAAATTTAACACCTATTACTTCATAATAACACACAACTAAATAAATCATATACCGACTCGGTGTGTGTGTCGTAAGTAGCCTAATATAGTCATTTGAGAATAGCGGCAACGAAAAGCGGATGTAACTAATAACACTTTACTTAATCTTTAAATTAGTAAAAATGCTGCATACATGACCAATAATGCCCCCGCCGGAGGGTTAATTCTAAGCAAAAAATGAGTATATGTCTACCTCTCTGAACGTTTTTAAGTTTGTTATTATACTGAAGAACTTCTCTCTTATTTAAGTGTATATGTACGTTATTTTGGTAACATTATAATATACAGTGATGAGTGTCTTACCACCTGGCAAAATAGCGGAAAGGATAGAAGATAAATTAAGTTGTGAGATAGTACGAGATAAGGCTAGTTATTAGACGTGTCTATTTGACTTCAGTCATAATTATACGGATGACCTCGAAAATATTTTATTTTAATAATTTCTGATGTAAGAATAAATGATTGAATAAATTAAGATATATTATAGTAAAAAAACATTAATTAGTAGCGATTTTAAATTATAAATCTTTAAGTTAGTTAATAATAAAAATAACTTAACTGAAATATTTGACGACACTAAAGGTAGGTATGTTCTTTTCGAAAACAATTTTTGTATGTTAAATTGGTGTAATAGTTAGAGACGTGGTCTATTGACAAGAAGGTTGGGGTTCAATTCACACCAAGGATAAAATTTTTGTTTTATTCAATCAAAAAATAATAAAAAATATGATACATATTAGGTAACAAGTTTTCAAAAACTCATTATTTACAATTTATTCTTATTCCATTGTTATAAACTAGAAATACAAAATAATTTAAATTAAATTCCAGTTTTACAGTCTTCAGTTGTAAATGCAAAATAATCCGGTGAAGACTGTTTAATGTCAAATCCATCACTAAATTCTCAGTGATAATATCAATTCCTCTGTACAGGTAATGATTTTCAAAACAATTGACAACATTGGAATGAATGCGCGCGAACAGCTGCCTGCTTTACAGCTAACCAAATCATCAAGCCTTCAGCCATCAAATAATAACATACCGAGAAGTGTTTTTGCACGGTAAACAGGAACGTTTTATTGAAAAAACAATTCGTAAAAATGGTTTTAACGGTCCAGGAAAAAGTGCAAATTGTTGTCTGGCATGTGAATGGATTATCAGACAACATGATTAGACAACAATTTGTAAATATGTTTCCAAACAGGCCGGCTCCAGCACGATCAACAATTCAGTCTACCATCCGTAATTTTTTTTACTTATAGAACAGTGTTCGCTCCAAGAGGTGTTCGTAGACGAAAGGAGATAAATCCAGATTTGGAACTCAGGAACAGTTTGATTTGTGCAATTATTGAGCAAAATCCTACCCGATCAACATCTCGTCTTGGAGAACAATATGGAATTTCAAGATTTAGAGTAGGTAAAATTTTGAAAAGACATGGATACCGTCCCTATAAACTTCATAAATCCAACGAACAATTCCCTGGGGATTAATATAGACGCTTAGAATTTTATCAAACTGCAATGGAAATGTCACATCAAGATGAACAGTTTTTAGAGAACGTTTTGTTCATCGATGAATGTACGTTTTCGTTGCATGGCCGTCACAATTCAATGAATGGCGGTATTGGTCTCGAGAAAATCCTCGTCAGATTTATGTCGCTCGTACCCAGCGTCCTCGAAAAGTAAATATTTGGGGAGGCATAATAGGAATCATGTTATTGGTCCATTTTTTATAGACGGTATGTTGACCGGGCGGAAAAACTTCTGCAAAATCAAATTGTCCCAGCCCTTCGTAATTTACCAATACCTTTCGATTCCATATGGTTTCAACACGATTGTTGTCCTGCACACAATTCTCGCATCGTCAGTGAATATCTCAGTGCGACTTTTCCTAATCGATTGATTAGTGGCCACGGAGATATTTTTTGGCTTGCAAGATCACCTGATCTTGCACCTTATGACTTTTTTAAGTAGGGATATATCAAGTTAAAACTATATCGGATTGAACACGATAGGCCTAATTCTCTCCAAGAATTAAGAGAAAAGATCTTTGATTCAATGAGAGGTATTAGTCCAGAAACATTAACTAATGTTAGACGAAACTTTTATAATAGATTGGGTTATTGTTCTGCTACAAATGGAGGCTTATTCAAACATTTTTTGTAAATACATTTCATTAGAATAAAATACGTTTATTTAGAATATTTTTATAGAATTTCTACCTATTTAAACATTTTTTTGTAAGTACATTTATTTAGAACGTTCTTTTATGTTTGAAGAATTTTTACTTTATTTTCGAAAGTACATTGTTTTTTCAATAAGATTTTTATGTTTTACTATAAACACTTCTAATAAAGGCTGAAATAAATGTTTAGTGATTTAAAGCAAAACGATATAATATCTGCATAATTTCAAATTTTAATTTTTAAAAAAGTAAAACGTCCATGTTGGATTCGAACCCTGAGCGCCTGGATAAGAACATCGTGCCTTGAACTCTGATCCACCAGACTTTTATTATTATTTAGTGACAGTTTGCGTTATTGTTCTGCTGCTGTTCAGATCATAGTAGAAATTATTCTTGGTTAATAATTTAAAACTTTAGATTCAATAATCACTATTAATTAAATTATTTTATTCACATTTTTGCTTTATTTTGGTCAATCAGTTTTTACTTTATGCTAAATTAAAAAATGGAAATACATCACACATACAACGTTACACATAATAATTATGACCGAGGTGATTTAGCTCGAACCTATCGTCTAAAGGTGTGAGACTATCGATATTGGTAATGTAATGTAATGTAAATTATAGGTTTCTATCGATTATTTCTCACCTCTACGAGTTTCATCTCTTTTTATTTTACAATGTAACTGTGTTTTCTATCTCTTACGTTAAAAAGCCGGGTGGTAAGGCACTCATTACTGTATATACTATGTAAAATTTATTCCTTTCCATTTAGTAAATTTCTCATAAACTCATCTGTGATTCGATCTTCCAAACATAACTCGAATTTTACGTTTAAACTTGTACGAATTTACTGAAATTTACCTAATAAATCCTACATCTCACGGATTGATCTGGGTCAGACTCTATCAAGATGTTTTAGCCTGTTGCATATGCTTTCTAACGTTCAGATAACTGTTGCTTGTATATAAACCGCTTTCGGGTGTATTTGAGCTGACCGCAATGCGTAGGGTTCAGGAACTTGAAAATTGTGGTGAATAATTCCAAACAATGATTTCGTGTTTACGAGGACTCTACAAAATTATGGAAATATAAGTTCTGACAACGGTCAAACACTAATTAGGCCAACAGTTAAATTTTAATGATAATGAATTAGGAGAAATATTCGCAGAGATATAAATTGAGGATTCCAGTTGAGATAATTGAATTAAAACATAATAGAGTTATTAGGCTATTCTCTAGTTTTAATTTTAGTAGATAATATTACATCGTTTTGGTTTCTTATAAGTCTGGTAGCATTTCTTAGTGACGTTTCTTCTGCTACTGTCACAGACATTATTAAAGATGATGCAACCACGATCGTAACTCTGCTATTTTCTATTTCCAGTTTGCCGCATCGTCTTTTCTTTAATAATGGACATAAAAGCCTACAATCTAAAGCTTACTCCTTAATAGTTTTAAGTTAAAGACACCTGGAACCTTACTCAGCCTTAATGCCAATGATACAACGATAGCAGCCAGACATAGAAATATAGACATTGCAGTTAATAACCTGCTGCCGGAAGATGGAAAACAACGAAGAATTGAGTTTACAATGGAAAATCGCTATAAACTCCGAAAAAAACGCAAGCAGTGCTCTTCAAATAAAACATCAATAGCCAGGAACAACTAATAGTGCAAGAAAACTCCATCGAATGGAAAAGCGAAGCTGAATACATGTGAGTCATAATGGACAAAGTACTCACATTTACAAAACACGTAGACGCTAAAATACAAAAAGCAAACATAGCAAAAGCGACAATAAGAGCACTCGCAAGTAAAAAAATGAATTTTTTCTTCTTCTTTTTATATAGACATGACTTTGTCTGTTTTTCAATGTGCCCCCAGTAAGTTGTCGTTCCATCGTTTTCGTGGTCTTCCTACTGATCGTGTTTCTATTGTCTTTTGTTGTCATTCGGATTATATTATCGTTCCATTCTACTCTTCTATTTCTTAATCAGTTCTTGATGTTCTTCATCTTGCATCTACGTCGTATATCTGTACTTCTAGCTCTGTCCCATTGTGTCTTACCATCAATTTTTCTAAGTGTTTTCATATCTGCTGTTTCTAACATCATTTTTGTCCTCCCTGTGTCAGGTCGTGTTTCTGCCGCGTATGTCATTATTGGTCTATTGACTGTTTTGTAAATTCTGCCTTTCGTTTCTTTTCCGATATTTTTATTTCTCCATATTGTTTAATTCAGACAGCCTGCGGCTCCGTTTGCTCTATTCACTGGATATTCCACTTCCGTTTTGAGCCTTCCGTAGCTAGATAAGGTGATTCCTAGATATTTAAACTCCATCACTTTGTTACACTTCTTCAAAATTAACTTTATTTAACACCAACAATATGACAATACAATATAACTAACTGACAACTATATAATAATTTTTTGAAGTTTTAAACTTCACTATCTTTTTCACCAATGGACTTTTCCTATGTGGGATAAATCTTTCGTAACACTGCTTCCTCTTTTATAGTTATTCGCCTCGAATAACTGGACTATCGGGAATCGATTGAAGCCAACGAGGTGGATCAGTTCCATGGTATGGAGCTAGTCTCTCGATATGAACTACCTTGGGTTTACTTCTAGCTGAAAACTGGATGCGATAGATTAGATCATTTATTTTCTGCAGGACGGTGTATGGACCTTCCCAGTTTCGTTGAAGTTTCGGACAAAGTCCTTTCTTACGTGTGGGATTGTATAACCATACTGGGTCACCTCTTGCGAAAGTTGTACCAGTAGCATGTATGTCGAGCCTGGCCTTGGCTTTATCACTTTGAAGCTTTAAACTTTTACGAGCAAATTCGTAGACTTTTTCTAATTTTTCTTTCAAATTTTCAATGTAGGTCGGGAATGAACGTTCTTCTTCGCAGGGAGGCAATCTTCCGAAAATAAGATCTTGAGGAAGCTTCATTTCTCTTCCGGTGATCATCATTGATGGAGAATAACCAGTTGCCTCATGTTCGGAACTTCTATAGGCTAACAGGAATAGAGGAATTAAACTATCCCAATCTTTTTGATTATCAGAGACAAACATTGAAAGGTATTGACAAACAGTTCTATTATGTCTTTCGACCATTCCGTCTGATTGAGGATGGAGTGGCGTAGTGCGAGTTTTCCTAATACCCAAGATTTTCATTAATTCTTGCCATAATTCTGATTCAAAATTTCGTCCTTGATCAGAATGTAACTCTAAAGGAACTTCATGTCTTGATACGACGTGTGTTATAAATGCTTCTGCTACTGTAGTCGCTTCTTGATTAGGAAGGGGTACAATTTCAGGCCATTTTGAAAAATAATCCATTGCTACCATTAAGTACTTGTTCCCTCTCTCTGTCATCGGAAGTGGTCCAAGAATATCCACTGCAAGTCGTTCAAAAGGCTCTCCGGAAAGATATTGTGCCATTTTACCACGACTTCTTGTTCTAGGACCTTTTTTACCATTACATAAATCGCATTTCCTACACCAATCTTCTACATCTCGGCGACAATTGATCCAGTAAAATCTGTTTCGAACTCTGGCCAGTGTTCTTTTGACTCCAAAATGTCCTCCAGAAAGGCTGTTATGAAGTTCTTGCAACACACTTTTAATGTGTGATTTCGGCAGTACCACTTGTTGAACTATACGTACTCCATCGGGACTTTCCCACTTCCGATATAATAGACCATTGGAAAGATACAGAGATTCCCATTGAGCCCAGTACGCTTTTATAGTTCCACTGTATTTGGTTATTTCCTACCAAATAGGTCTTACTCCATTTTTAAGCCATTCTCGTATGACTTTTAAGTCATTATCTTTCTTTTGACTCTTTTTAAGGTTTTCCAGGGAAGTCTGATCATTATCTTCTTCTTGTATAACTGTGGTTACCTGGAGACTTACTTCTTCGGTTATGTTCTCTTTATCTTCAAGTCTTTTACAGTACTGGCATTGTCGTTCCAAACAGGGTCGCCTAGAAAGAATATCGGCATTGTTATGGAGACGCCCTTTTCTATGTACTACGTCGAAGTTATACTGTTGGAGTCTCTCTAACCACCGAGCCACTTGTCCCTCTGGCTTCTTAAAATTCATTAGCCACTGTAAAGCGCTATGGTCAGTTCTAACTATAAAATTTCTGTTATAAAGAAAAGTATGAAAATGTTCTAGGGCTTTTATAATAGCTAGGAGCTCTTTTCTGGTAACACAATAATTCTTTTCAGTCTTTCCCATTGTTTTACTAAAATATGCAATAACTTTTTCTTCGCCTTCCTGTTCTTGTGATAATACTGCGCCAATACCATGCTGAGATGCGTCACAATCCAACAGAAATTTACCATCTTCTCGTGGATATGCTAGAATTGGTGCTGTTGTAAGTCGTTTTTTTAAATCTATGAAAGCATTTTGACAATCCGGTGTGCAGTCAAATTCAATGTTGTTTTCGGTTAGTCGATAAAGGGGCTTAACTATGCGGCCAAAATCTTTAATAAATTTTCGGTAATATGAACAGAGTCCAAGAAAACTTCTAATTTCCTTTTTATTTCCTGGTTTAGGCCAATCTTTAATAACTGAAATCTTCTCTGGATCAGTTTTAATTCCTTCTACTGAAACGATATGTCCTAAATAGTATGCCTCTCTTTGAAATAGTGAACATTTCTTATAATTTAACTTTATTTAACACCACTAATATGACAATACAATATAACTAACTGACAACTATATAATAATTTTTTGACGTTTTAAACTTCACTATCTTTTTCACCAATGGACTTTTCCTATGTGGGATAAATCTTTCGTAACAACTTGTTTTATTATCTGAACTTCCATCTCCAATTTACATCTTAGTAAATTTGAGGTTTCCTCTCTCCAAGTGATCATGTTGCTGAAATAATTATCTTATTTTTTAGTTTTTCCCAGCTTTCCTCGATTGTTTTTTAATATTTCATTCCCAGCGATTTTCTCTGATATTCTTTTCCTGTATTCCGTGAATTCCGTATTTAGTCCTTCGACTTTTTGTTTGTGTTGGCGCCGCTTTCTTCGGGGAGAACTATTTCAGGATGATTCTTATTTTACATCATACTAGGCTATGGTCGCTACCTACATCTGCTGAGTTGAGGCATCCTACGTCAATTATTTTCGATGGATGTATATCCGGGTTGGTTATAACATAATCTATCATAGATCTTTGTTCATTGGTGTTATTAAATGTATATTTGTATTGATCTTTGTGGTCAAAAAAGGGATTGTTTATTCTTAGTTCGTTATTCGTGCAGAAGTTTATCATCAATTCTCCATTTTCGTTTTTAACGTACTCGTCATGTTTTTGCTTAATTTTGGGTATTATTTGATTGCCTATTCGAGCGTTAAATTCCCCCAATATTATCATCTTCGCTCTGACTTGATCAACTACTTGTTGTCAAAAATAAACTGAAGATAAAACAAAAATGAGGTTAATAAATAGTATCGTACTACCGATACTATAGTTTATTTTTATGAACGAGAGAGTAATTAGCATAATTTTAACTGGTAGCTCCGACCACTCCATGGGCGTGCTCAAGATTAATTGAAAAATTACTTTGAATAATTGTAAAAAATAAATGAATTATTTCAGTGTTATAAGGTGTTATGTGTATGTAAACAAAAGTGACCTCTTTTATCACACACTATATTAGAACTGACTGGCCTACATTAAAAAGACATTAATTTTTAAAAATTACAAAAGAGAAAAAGAGTTTTTAAAACCGTCTAAGGTATGTTAAATAGATGAATAAAAATATTAATATAAAACTTACAGCTACTTGTTACAAATCCAAATCAGATTCAGAAGATGAACTTTCAGAACCAAGATTTATAATAACTGGCTCGATCATTTTATCAGTAATATTGTCCAGCTTCCACATTTTTTCCTCTTCTTTAATAGTGTGATTTACTGCCTTTTCCCAGTTTTCAGGTTTTACATTATTTACTGCCTCCAAAAACAACTGTTTAACATCATGAATTTTAAAAGTGGTATTTTTTCTTGAAACTTCACTCTTTATCTGTGCCCATACCAGTTCAATCGGGTTTAATTCACAATGATATGGTGGGGATCTAAGTACTGTCATTCCACGATTTTTGGCAATTTCATCAATTTCGTATTTTTTAAATTTTTCTTTATGAAGGGCACACAACGAATAAAGTTCCTTTCTTATAGATCCGGGATGGTACGTAATATTTTTTGAACTCAGCCAATTCTGCAAGTCTTTTTTTAACCACTTGGTTGTGGGCAGTCCTTCTATAAGTCTGGAGTGATAACTTGCATTATCCATTACTATTACACAGTTCTTAGGAAGAAGATCTATCATTTGTTCGAACCATTCTTGAAAGACATCAGCGTTTATGTCTTCATGGTAGTCACCGGTACGAGTTGATTCAAAAGTTAATAAACCACCTTCAACAAAACCGTCTGAACTGCCAATGTGTACTATTATCAGCCTGCGTCCCTTTCCTGATGGTGGGTTTAAACCAGTAGATAAGTTATTTACAAAAGCGTGCCTTTGACCTGTAACAGTTTCATCCTGCCAAAATTTATTTGGTGTATGACCCTCGTTGATCCATGTTTCATCAAGATAAAATATTTTTCTTTTTTGGTTTCTCATTTCCTTTATGGTTCTTAGAAAATGTCTTCTCCATATGACAATATCGCTTCTTTCTAATAAAATAGACTTTCTGGGATTCTTTTTCCAGCGGAAGCCTATTTCTTTTAAAAGTTTCCATAACGTACTTCGACTCATTTCTGGGTAGTCCTCATCATCTCGAACTGAGACAAGAACTTTATCCAATGTTGGAAATTCTTGTCTAAAGAAGAATTCATGCACTTCCCGTCAAAGTCCTTCTTTAAAATGATATTCTATTTGAAATTTTGGTTTCCCTGGAGCATTACGTGGCATTTGAAAACTACCACATTTCTCTTCTTTAATAACTCTGTAAATCGTGGATTTCCCAACACCAAGTGTACTGCTAACTAACTCAACGGTCTCATCAACACTTTCACATAAACGTTTGTCTGTAAATGATTTAAAGCAATTAAATATTAATGTTTTTTCATTAACTGTTAGGGGACCAATTTTTCGGCGTTTACACGGCACTTCCAAATTTTCCATAACACTAGTATACACAATAAACTGCACCTTGCAACTGAAGTACCTACTTTTAGTGAACTGTTAAGAATTTTGAATACGCCACTTGGACCTTCCTATATACAAAATGGAAAAACCCACTATCACATTTTCTGTGGAATAAGTTTAGAAGGTAATTATCTAGTCAATTACTGTCGTAGATTCCTGGAATTAAAGAATTAAATGTTTGATTGTTGAAACCCTTACTTCGTGGAATGCACTCATTTCAGATAAAATAAAACGTTTTATTTTATCTAAAGAATTAAACTTTATTTTGCAAATAGGCAAAGAATTAAACTTTATTTTGCAAATAGATAAAATAAAACGTTTTATTTTATCTAAAGAATTAAATTATTTTGCAAATAGGTAGGTACTTATTACACTTTTATTGGTTATATATAACCAATAAAATAAACATCTTACATTTCTTGCAAATTCATTAGTACCTGTTAACTTCCATCACTCCGACACTGGCAACCTTATTTAGGGATTAGTAATCCTCACAACTATTGTATTCTATTCTGCTCCAACCTTTATACCTGGTGGTCATACTCAATTTAAAATTGTTTTCCTATATACTTCTGTAAACTTGTTGACAAATATCTGTTTTTCATTGAGTCACCCGTATCAACAGTTTAGGGATTTGCATACATAATTTATTGTTTTATTACTCTCTCATACATAAAAATACACTATAACGTACGCATCTCTCGCATGGCTGGGGGACACGTATCTAATACCACAAAGAAAAAGATACAAGCGGTTCATAACAGCAGCTTAAGAAAAGAGGTTAACGTTCCAAGATACGTCGCCAAACGATTCCTATTCAGAGAACTGCAACAAATGACGGTGACTAAAATAATAAAGAAAAAAGCCAGTATAAAATTCGCAAAACCAGAGAATCACCCTAATTCTATACTGCGAGAGATCATAAGTTACGACGCAATCCATCGATGAAAACACAAACGTATTTTACAGCAAAAAGTGGAATAAAATAAAAGGTATCCAGAGAGACAATGAAATGAAGTAAACACTATAGAGAAAAACAAACCCTAGAGAGAGAACAAAATAAAAAATACCCGGAGAGAATAAAACAAACAAACCCTAGAGAAAACAACCCCCAGAGAGATAGTGAAATAAAGAAAGAGGACAGTTTGTAGCTCTACCAATGGAGACAAGCGCAATAACACTGTGTAGGTCTTAGTAATTTAAGATTTTATTTCAGGACATCCTCCAAAAAAAATTATAAAAAATCCAAAAAACGGCCTCGGCTACCAAAAAAAATTAGAAAACACTAACAAAAATCAGCGCAAGTTTAACAAAACAAAAAACTAACAAAAATCGCAAAAATCCGGACACGTAGGGCCCAACTCCTTGAGCACCAAGTCTACGGACTAGCCGCAGCCCAGAGCGGAAACTTGAGACCCAAGCAAGCAATTTCAGTTTCGCAGATAAGTCACAAGAAGATAACAAAAATAAAGCACGTCACGCTACCCTGAAATGAAAATCAGTTAGGGAACCATGTTGCAATTCTATTACCCAGGACTACCACATGAGCATTTGGCTGATAATTGTGCCCCTATCGCGCATCAGAGTGCTATAGGGGCGAAAGGGATGCTCTGGGGCATTGGAGCGAGGTGGAGTGACTACTGTTTTACACGAGTTAATACACCTCGCTCCAATGAATTGTTATACCCGAACGTAATTCTTAGGGGTGAACATGCTAGAGAGCTTAAGCTCTCACAGGCTGAGTTTAATTAAATTGCTTGCTTGCAACCGTCATATCTTCGGTTATATTTGGACTGTTGATTTAAAGATGGTGCTACTCCAAATAAAATGATATCTTTGGATGGTAAAATGACTGTAAAAAAAAATTTTAACGACCTAGGACTTGTATTACAGAGTGATGGGGAAATATATGGATATGCATGCAGTAGAATTAGGATAAATGAAGTGGAAGGAAGCGAGTGGTGTGTTTATACACCACTCGGTAGGAAGCGAAAATTTATATATATATATATATATATATATATATATATATATATATATATATATATATATATATATATATATATATATATATATATATATAGTAATAGCATTAAACTTTCATGTGTTAATAGTTTGGAATAAAATATGCTTTGGAATAACATTTATTTTTTTGTTACAGACCTTCTGCGTGGTATCGAAGAGGTTTCGAAAAAACTATATCCATCGATTCACCGCTACGAGTTCTTTCTTCTACTTTAGTCCGTTTAATCCCTTCAGAAAAACGTGTATATATCTGTGCACCAATCAGTACTTCGATTATTTGGTTATGGCTACAATTTTGCTCAACTGCGTCTTCCTTGCCATGGCCGAAACAATTGAAGAAGCCGAGTAAGTTAATTGAATTTTTTTTTACGAAACGAAATAATGATCAATATTTAAACACGTATATAAACTTCTTAGAATTTGTTAAATGTTTAAGTTTTAAAAAGATAGCACTTTTATTTCGTTGCAATTAGATGTTCTTCATTGCTTTACAGGGTGTTTCAAAAAGGTATGTCATAAATTAAATTACGCATTCCGCGAACAAAAATAAATTGATTGAATCCAATTCACCTTAGTACAAAAGTGTACACAAAAAAAAGTTACAGCCCTTTGAAGTTACAAAATAAAAATTGTTTTTTTGCAATATCTACTAAACTACTTAACATTTTGTAATAAAAATGGACACGTTACTTTCTTATTCTGAAAGCATTTTTCACAAAAAAGAAACAACAAAATCTAAGCGCACAGAAAAATTTTAAGGGGGGTGTGCAGCTCTAAATCCCCCCAAACTTTTAAGTACGTTCAAATCAAATGAATTTTGTAGCATCATTAGTTTAATATAATATTTTTAAAATTTTCTTGCTTCTTATCACTTTTTTCAAAAAACAGTTTTTATTGAGTTACGACCCTTTCCATTAACCCTTAAAAAATTTCATGCAACTAAATAAATGGCTTAAATGAATTAACAACAACAAAAAATGTCTATATCCTCTATAAATATGATATTAAGTACAATAAATGTTCAAAATGACCGCCATTTTCTTCAATACATATTCGGTATCGTTTTAAGAAGGAAAACCAAGTGCGCTGAAAAATCATATTTTTCTGACGAAATTGATTTGCAGCTTCAATTATTCTAACCCTTAATTGTTGTTCGTCTTTTATTGTTACAGAATACACTTTCTCTTTCATAAATTGCCAAAAGCAAAAGTCCATGGGGTTAAGACCTGGACTTCTGGGTGACCAAGAAATAGGTGCGTCAGGACTCCTTTTAATCCACCGACCAGGATACTGCCTGCAAAGGTATTCCCGGACTTCATTACTGTAATGCGGTGGAGCGCCATCTTGCAGAAACTACTTATTTTGCCTTATTGCAATATTCACTTCTTCCAAATACTCTTGTAGATCGTTTGCCAAGAACTGCAAATAATTATCACCATTTAAATTGTTGGGAAGAAATACTAGGCCTATTAGATTGTTATCCACAATTCCTGTCCAAACATTATCTTTGAAAGTCCTTTGGTGATGAGTCGTTTTTTTGGCGTGAGGATTTTCGTCGGCCCAAATGTGCTCGTTATGATGGTTTGTTATTCCATTTCTACTGAAGGTAGCCTCGTCGGTAAACACAATATTTCCAATAAAATAACATTTTGAGTGTTTTCCATTAACAACCAATCGCAAAATCCAATTCTTTTAGGATAATCTTCAACCAATAACTCTTGAACCGTTGTTAAGTGATAGGGTTTACGCAGCTGATCCTTCAAACGCCTTCAAACCCGTACGTGAGGAACATTTAGTTGAGCAGCTATTACCCTTGTACTTGTTCCAGGGACTTCTTCAATGATTTCTAAAATGTCTTCATCAGTTGCGTCCATTGTTGGACGACCACTATTGGCAGCAACTTGCGGTTGGAATGTACCCGTTTTCTCCTCATCTCTATGCATATTGTCTTTTTGTCGTCTTCTCGTGTATATGAATGTTCCTAATACTAAGCGGTGATTGCTTGCACATTCTGCTTGTCTGTATACTCTTACATCTTACTCTTAAGTTTTCTTTTCATTTATATTGACTGTCGTTTGACTAAAAATTATTTAAACAAATTATACCTCAAGTTTTACATAGTTGATAGCATTATACTATAAATTTAATTCTACACTTTACCAATTACATTTTTTTTTGTTTCAGGTATATTTTTTTAGCAATTTATACCCTCGAAATGATAATAAAAGCTATCGCAAAAGGTTTTATATTAAATAAATACACATATCTGAGAAATCCGTGGAATTGGCTGGATTTTATCGTAATTACCAGCGGATATGCTACGATCGGCATGGAGGTGGGGAACCTTGCTGGGCTCAGAACATTTCGAGTTCTCAGGGCTTTGAAAACAATATCAATCTTACCGGGTAAGTTAAAATAATCATTGCTTTTAATTAATTATTTAATGTTGTTTTTATATACAGTGCACGTCTAAAGTACGAACACCCTCCAATTATTTCTGAGTCTTAATATTAAATGAATACTTCAACTTTTATTTAAGCAATACAAATAATACAAACTATTTCTTTGAGTTGGCTCACATCTTACCCGGGAAATAGGAATTAACTAGTTAGAGCAAATCATATTGATTCTAGTAACAAAAGCATTGTATGTGGAGTACCACAAAGTTCAGTATTGGGTCCTCTACTTTTTGTTATCTTTATAAAAGACATAATTAACTTAAAAATCGATGAAAAATTTTTCTTTTTGCTGATGATACCAGTATCACCTGGAGGAACTTTATTATTGCAACTCTTTATGCAACTACAACTTCTGATCTACTCAAAATAAAAACTTGATCCGATTCTAATTTACTCTCTTGTAACGTGGATAAGATAGTAGCATTATCCTATAAAGAAACTCCTCAACCCTTGCTTGTTAATAACAGCCAGATCCGTATCGTTAATTCTGTAAAATTTCTTGGTATTTTTATAGACAGCAACCTTAAATCCCTTCATATCGACTTGTTAAGTAAGAAACTAGCCTCAGTCTACTATGCAATAAGATCTGTTTCGAAGGAAATCAATTTAGCATCTTTCAAATAACAAATTTTTCTTTGTTCGAGTCTCATCTTTGATATGTTCTTCCTTTTTGGAGTTCTAGTACAGCTGCCCAATCTGATGTTATTTTTTAATTACAAAAAACAGCAATACGGTATCTTTTTGAGCTCAGGAGAATAACACATTGCAAAAGCTACTTTAAAAATTACAGGATTTTACCGGTTTCCTCTATAAAGGGTGTTTCAAAAAGGTATGTCATAAATTAGATCATGCATTTTGGGTCAAAAATAAATTAATTGAATCCCTTAGTACAAAAGTGTACACAAAAAAAGGTACAGCCGTTTGAAGTTTACAGAATAAAAATTGTTTTTTTTGCATTATCTCCTATACTACTTGACATTTTGTAATAAACATAGACACGTTACTTTCTTGTTCTGAAAGCATTTTTCATAAATAAGAAACAACAAAATCTAAGGGCACAGAAAAATTTAAAGGGGCGTGTGCAGCCCTAAATCCCTGCAAACTTTTGAGTGGTCAATTTTGTGGCATCATAAGTTTAACACATTATTTTTAAAATTTTTTTGCCTCTTATCACTTTTTTTAAATAACAGTTTGTATTGAGTTACGGCCCTTTTCATTAACCTTTAAAAAATTACGTACAACTAAATAAATGGCTTAAATGAATTGACAAGTACAAAAAATGTCTATAACCTCTATAAATATAGTAATTCAATAAATGTTCAAAATGACCCCCATTTTCTTCAATACACGTATCGTTTTAATGGAAAACCGAATGCGCTGAAAAATCATATTTTTCTGACGAAATTGATTTGCAGTTTCAATTATTCTAACCCTCAATTGTTGTTCGTCCTCTATTGTTACAGAATACATTTTCTCTTTTATAAACCCCCAAAAGCAAAAGTCCATGTGGTTAAGACCTAGACTTCTGGGTGGCCAAGAAATAGGTGCGTCAGGACTCCTTCCAATCCACCGACCAGGATACTGCCTGCAAAGGTATTCCCGGACTTCATTACTGTAATGCGGTGGAGCGCCATCTTGTAGAAACCACATATTTTGCCCTATTGCATATTCACAAGAAATAGTGGGCCTATTAAATTGTTATTCACAATTAGCGCCCAAACATTAACTTTGAAAGTCCTTTGGTGATGAGTCGTTTTTTTTGGCGTGAGGATTTTCTTCGTTAACTATTTCATTTCTACTGAAGGTAGCCTCGTCGGTAAACAAAATATTTCTAATAATATTTACATTTCGAGTGTTTTCCATTAACAACTAATCGTAAAATCCAATCCTTTTAGGATAATCTTCAACCAATAACTCTTGAACTGTTGTTAAGTGATAGTGTTTAAGCAGCTGATCCTTTAAACGCCTTCAAACCCGTACGTGAGGAACATTTAGTTGAGCAGCTATTACCGTTGTACTTGTTCCAGGGACTTCTTCAATGATTTCTAAAATGTCTTCATCAGTTGCATCCATTATTAGACGACCACTATTGCCAGAAACTTGCGGTTGGAATGTACCCGTCTCCTGTAAACGACGATCAATGGTCAGAAATACTCGTCTATCGGGTGTATTTCGTTTGGGGTATTTTACTGCATAACGCCTTGCGGCTGCTGCACTATTTCCTTGACATTCACCTACGATATTCGCGATAGTTTATTGAAAACATAATTTAATCTGATCCAACTTACCCAAAATTAAAATTTACTTACCCCCTTAAAACTTTTCTGTGCGCTTAGATTTTGTTGTTTCTTTTGTATGAAAAATGCTTTCAGAACAAGAAAGTAACTTGTCCATTTTCATTACAAAATGTCAAGTAGTTTAGGAGATAATGCAAAAAAACAATTTTTATTCTGTAACTTTAAAGAGCTCTAACTTTTTTAAGTATACTTTTGTACTAAGGTAAGTTGGATGCAATTAATTTATTTTTGTCCCCGGAATGCGTGATTTAATTTATGACATACCTTTTTGAAACACCCTGTATATTTTAGAAACTGTTTGCTTAATTCGTAAACACCTACAAGCTTTTTCAGTAAGATCTAATCATGACTACTCCACCAGAACTTCAACCTTTGATGTGTATTTACCGATCCCGTCCACTGAGTTAGTAAAGAAATCTATATTATATTCTTTCTCTTCCTAGAGCATCTTCAGAGGCATTTCGTCAATTTTGGCCTATCCAACAATTAAAGAATGTCATAAACAGTCATGTCAAAAATATCATAAACATGTTTATGATATTCTATAATTGTTGGATAGGCCAAAATTGACGAAATGCACCCGAAGATGCTCTAGGAAGCGAAAGTACTTGGGCAAGATTTAATTAATAAAACTATGCTCGATATCTGCCTTTTTTTATCGAAGTTCATTTATTCGAGCATTCAACCTTATATGAATTTATATTATATTCGGCAAAAAAATTATACTAATTACTATTTAAATGGGAATAAGCCACAATTAACGGTTAAAGTAGTTAAAGGTTAAAGTTTATTGACGTTTTAATTTCCACTTCGGAAATCGTTCTCAAAATACAAACATTAATGTTTGGAAGAGGAAATTGAAACGTCAATAAACTTACTTAGGTAAGTCGTGGTATTACTGTATACTTCTGTGATTATTCCTAAAAGGTGTGGACTAATGCAGAGTTGTTGTAAAGCTTGCCACAATTTAAGTCTTGGAACTGTATCATACGTCGTTTCTAGGTCGATGAAGGCTAGATGTACTTCGGTATCAACCGCTATTTTTTTTTATATTAATTCTTGGAGTATAAACAAGTTATCAGTGCAAGATCTACCAGACGTAAATCCACTTTGGTCTTCGCTAATTAGATGTCCTACATCATCTTGTATTTTTCCATTTATTATCTTTCCAAACAATCTCCCGATAGTAGGTAGGACACTTAATCCTCTGTAGCAGTAAGGATCTTTTCAATTACCCTTTTTAAAGATGAACACTTGGTGAGCGGTTTTCCATTCAGATGGTACTTTAATTTGTTGCAGCATTGATTCATTAGAAAAGTTATTCGTTCTATTAGGGGTGGACTTCCTGCTTTCAGTAACTCTACAGCTATATTTTCAGGTCCTGGAGATCGCCCGATTTTTATTTTAATTGACGCAGTACGGACCTCGTTCTTAGTAGTACTAATGTTACTATTTGTTTGTCTCTCCGTACTGTATTCGTCTCCCATACATTATAATCTGGACTCTTGGCGTACATTTTTTTAGTGATTTTCCCAATTTTCTATAGGAATTAAGTTGCTTAAGGAGTTATGGGTGTTTTTCTTTAGATTAGTGATATTTTTCCATGCTTTTGTAGTCTGAGAACCACCAATTAAATTTGCAACTTGGACACATTTTTGTTCCCAGAAATTATTTTTTGCTTATTTTATTTGATTGCGTGCCTTTCGCTTTTCCTTTGATATGTTACTCTATTGCTAGATGTTTTATTTGTTAGCCATTTCTTATATATTTTGTTTTTTTCTTGTATCACTTCTTTTGCGTTTTCTGTAATCCATGGTGGTTTGCGGTATTTTTTCTCGTTGTTCATAAGCAATTTTTTTATTATCGTTTAGAAGTTGATGTATTCTTGTTCTACATCTATATTTCTTTCCATCTCATTTAGTTCCTTTTCTAATCTAGATTAAAAAAGATGTTTAATACTTGGTTGAAATAAAAGGTGCAATTTATATCTCTCCGTTTTGTACTGTGTAGTATTGTTTTTTTCACTTTCAGTATTCTGTTTGTAGTTATTTAAAGGGCCACAAAAGATTAGCTAAAAGGAAGTTAATGATCTGTCCCACAGTTAGATCCCTTTTTTACTCTGCAGTCTTCGCACTTAAATTTTGATATCTTTTTCATTATTGTATAGTCTATGATCGACTTCTGTTGGAGTGAAGGTTGTTCGCAAGTGTATTTATGAATATCTGTATGTTGGAATTGGGTATTCATTATTTTTAAACCAAAAAGTTGACAGAACTCAATTAAGCTGTCCCCTGAACCATTTTTAACTATTTCTCCGTGCCGTCACACCACGTCATCGTCTATTTGAGAATCTACTCTGGCATTTAGGTCTCCTAACAGTATTATTTTTTGATGACTTTTTATTTTATCACAAATGTTGCATAACTATTCATAAAGGTATCTTTAACTTGTTGATTTGAATCGTCTGTTGGCACGTAGACTTCAACAACTATTGTTTCGATGCCGGACAATGTGACAGTTATTGTCAGAATTCTTTCAGAGATGTACCGTTCGCGTCATAAAAAACTGGTACAATTCTTATAACCGAAAATCGTGTTTTTCAAGTTGTGTAAGTTGATCTTGTCACATGTGTCATTCTAATATCAAACCATCCCTGCATCACTGCATCCCAAAAAATTCTGTTAATTTTCCAACATTTCATTGAAGTACCCATACATTCATTCGTGTTTTATTATAATTTAGAAAATATTTCAATTAAAAAATATTGACAGATAATAAATCTAAACATGACTTTAAATTAATATGTTTAATTTCAAAAATCCAGAGGTGTGATTGGTTTCTCGTAAAGTGTAACATAAAATTGTATTGGGTTGTGGGATACCAGAATAAATAAACACACTGGAAAAATTTAAAAATTTAATTTGAAATTAATACAAAATGCAGTATAAAGTATAAAAGTATAAAATTACAGTAGATGCATTCCAATCATCTCTGTGCCAATACCCTACGTTTAAAGATCCTTCAAACATTTTGGATATTAACTCAACCGTCTCTCTGGTTACTAAATTTATTAGATACGGTTTTTTGTTGTTAGTGATCTAAAAACTTTATACATTTTTGAACGTTATTTTTTTTATTTAGATTTAGTATAATTCTGTTATCTGTGATGGCAACAACGAATTGATTCACGAACCATTGTGTCGAATCCGAACACAGTTTTACATTAAAAAAAAATGTACCAGTTTTATATGACGGGAAGTGTACACAGAGTCTTTTATATTTTTTTTAACGATTTTTTTATAAGAATTGCCCCTGATCCAGACTTCTGATGTAGCGTGTACGTGATTCGAAAATAAAAAGTGGGATTGAAAGGATAAATATATGGTAAAATTGCAAAGGTTAATACATAATATGAGTAATAAAATTTCTTTATATTTTAAACAACATTTTATATATGCTTTGTCGTTTGGAAATCTAGTTCATACCTTTCAACAACAAAATATCCCCTTTTAAATAGCTTCTGATAAGATCTATAACCCTATTTACCTCGCCTGGATTCTCTTTTGCGAAAGTCGCTGCTAAACAACTAAAAACAATCTTATTTAATCTCTTTTATGCTAACTTCTCCCTACAGTTTTCCTACGAAGGAAAAACAGCTTAAATCCCATTACGAGGCCATTATTCTTGAACAAATCACCAGATTATTCCATCGTCCTTTATCGCGTGTCGTATGCGGTGTCCAAATTCGAAATATCATTGTAAGGAAATTTCGAGTCGTTGGCGTAACGATAACGAACTACAGAAAAAATTACCCCGTTGTATAAAAAACTTTATAATACAATGTTTTAAATGAGTATATTAGGGGACAATTAGAGAGGCTATAAAAAACAATTGTCGTTGCTTGTTACATTCTACTGAGATTTAAATGAAATAGTTTTACCTTTCACCAGTAGCTATTATTAATTTTTTGAATTTGTTTTTTTAATCATTTATCCTCAAACGACTTTACGGAAATTTAATATACTTGATTTAGGGCCTTGATTTATCAAGGGCACACAACGAATAAAGTTCCTTTCTTATAGATCCGGGATGGTACGTAATATTTTTTGAACTCAGCCAATTCTGCATTTTTTTTTACCACTTGGTTGTGGGCAGTCCTTCTATAAGTCTGGAGTGATAACTTGCATTATCCATTACTATTACACAGTTCTTAGGAAGAAGATCTATCAGTTGTTCGAACCATTCTTGAAAGACATCAGCGTTCATGTCTTCATGGTAGTCACCGGTACGAGTTGATTCAAAAGTTAATAAACCACCTTCAACAAAACCGTCTGAACTGCCAATGTGTACTATTATCAGCCTGCGTCCCTTTCCTGATGGTGGGTTTAAACCAGTAGATAAGTTATTTACAAAAGCGTGCCTTTGACTTGTAACAGTTTCATCCTGCCAAAATTTATTTGGTGTATGACCCTCGTTGATCCATGTTTCATCAATATAAAATATTTTCCTTTTTTGGTTTCTCATTTCCTTTATGGTTCTTAGAAAATGTCTTCTCCATATGACAATATCGCTTCTTTCTAATAAAATAGACTTTCTGGGATTCTTTTTCCAGCGGAAGCCTATTTCTTTTAAAAGTTTCCATAACGTACTTCGACTCATTTCTGGGTAATCCTTATCATCTCGAACTGAGACAAGAACTTTATCCAATGTTGGAAATTCTTGTCTAAAGAAGAATTCATGCACTTTCCGTCGAAGTCCTTCTTTAAAATGATATTCTATTTGAAATTTTGATTTCCCTGGAGCATTACGTGGCATTTGAAAACTACCACATTTCTCTTCTTTAATAACTCTGTAAATCTTAGATTTCCCAACACCAAGTGTACTGCTAACTAACTCAACGGTCTCATCAACACTTTCACATAAACGTTTGTCTGTAAATGATTTAAAACAATTAAATATTAATGTTTTTTCATTAACTGTTAGAAGACCAATTTTTCGGCGTTTACACGGCACTTCCAAATTTTCCATAACACTAGTATACACAATAAACTGCACCTTGCAACTAAAGTACCTACTTTTAGTGAACTGTTAAGAATTTTGAATACGCCACTTGGACCTTCCTATATACAAAATGGAAAAACCCACTATCACATTTTCTGTGGAATAAGTTTAGAAGGTAATTATCTAGTCAATTACTGTCGTAGATTCCTGGAATTAAAGAATTAAATGTTTGATTGTTGAAACCCTTACTTCGTGGAATGCACTCATTTCAGATAAAATAAAACGTTTTATTTTATCTAAAGAATTAAACTTTATTTTGCAAATAGGCAAATAATTAAACTTTATTTTGCAAATAGATAAAATAAAACGTTTTATTTTATCTAAAGAATTAAACTTTATTTTGCAAATAGGTAGGTACTTATTAAACTTTTATTGGTTATATATAACCAATAAAATAAACATCTTACATTTCTTGCAAATTCATTAGTACCTGTTAACCTCCATCACTCCGACACTGGCAACCTTATTTAGGGATTAGTAAGCCTCCCAACTATTGTATTCTATTCTGCTCCAACCTTTATACCTGGTGGTCATACTCAATTTAAAATTGTTTTCCTATATACTTCTGTAAACTTGTTGACAAATATCTGTTTTTCATTGAGTCACCCGTATCAACAGTTTAGGGATTTGCATACATAATTTATTGTTTTATTACTCTCTCATACATAAAAATACACTATAGTTTCTTAAAAATGTCTTCTAGAAAAAGGGTAAATAGTTTGGGAGAGATGGTGTCTCCTTGTCTTACTCCCCGTTATAGTCTTATGGGACTAGTTTTTGTGCTTTCGTCCAGCTTTTTTTGCATGGTGGCATTTTCATATATGTTTTTAATTATGTTAGTGTATCTTGAATCTATACGTGCATTTTCTAGAGATTCAAGCACTGCCTATAATTCGATGGAATCGAATGCTTTATGGAAATCGATGAACGCCATATGAATTGGAACATTATACTCGGTGCATTTTTCTATCAGTGTTCTTACGGTGTGCAAGTGGTCTATGGTACTAAAATGTTTTCTGAATCCAGCCTGCTCGATAGGTTGATAGAAATCGAGCTTATGTGTTAGGCGGTTGGTAATGTTTTTAGTTTGTAATTTATACAGATGTGATAGCAAGGATATTGGTAGGTAATTCTCGATGTTTGCTTTCTCTCCTTTCTTCAATAGTAGAATGACTTCGGAGTTGTACCATTCTTGAGGAATATTTCCTTTATCAATTACTTTATTAAATAAAATATTTAATACCTATTTGATTTTTCTGCCACCAATTTTCAACACTTTAACTGTAAATTTATCCTCTCCCGGACATTTATTTGTTTTTAGTTGATTTAGGGCCATTCTTATTTCATAGTCGGTTATGTCCGGTATTTCTTCTGAGCCGGTGTTAATTATTGTTCGTTCAGTACGTCGTTGTTGGGGTTGTGTATTTACCGAGAATAATTTAGTGTAGAATTTTTCAATGGCCTCGCTTATTGTCTTTCTGTCTCGGACGGTGACGTTTTTCTCATTTTTTATTTCCATGATTTTTGCTATGCCGCTTGAGTTTTTTGCTTTCAGTACTTTCATATTGCAGTTATTTTGTATTATATCTTTTATTAGATTGTTAGTATAGTTATAAAAACAATATATAAAAATGCCCGCCACTGTATCTCAATTTTAGCAGCCGTTCCCCTTTATTACACAAAAAGGAATTCCATACAGGTTTCCTTCGAAGATTATGTATAGTTTTTATAGCCAATTGATTGTTCGAGATTTTTCCAGAAAATTCCTTTGTTGGTAGTAGATAAAATTTATTGGTTCATGTTATTATAAACCTAAATATGTTATTATATCCAGGATTTTAGATCTTTTGTGTTTTGTTTCTTTCAATATAATAACAATTAAAATATTAATTTTAAGATAAATTTGGAAATTTGGAAAAAATAATTGTTCTGCAACAATAAAACACCGAAAACTTAGTTTTCAAAACTTCCACAAAATTTAATGTAAATATTGCTGTTTAAATTATAAGCATTAGTTAAGATATCAGCGAGGAGCTGTGCTATTGGCACATTAGGAGGGCATAAAGTTGAAACTATTGGTCTCATAGATAAAGTTGGTTTATGTATTTTAAGTAGAACATAAAAACGTGGAGCAATAGAATTATATATTTGGAGCTTTCTTATTTTTTTATTATCAATAAACTTTTTTCTGTGTAATTTAGATATAACGATGGCTTAATCTGCAAACAAGCTAACTCCACTTTTTTCGTAATATCGTTTTATTTGTGTATTGCTTTCTTTACCCAGCTATATATCAGTTCACAAACCGCTAACTACTAATTTTTATCGTAAACCTTTCAAATAGCCTGCCCAAAAACAAGCTACCTCCATGCATAAGACCCCCACTATAGTAAAAGTGCCAACTCCGTGTTGCGCCAACCGTTAGAAAGTAGTTTAAACGTGAAATCGTGCCCATACGGTTGTTATCAAAACAGTCACTTTATGATTATTATGTTTCGGACTGGTGTTCTAAAACAACGTACTACCTGTATTGGTGGCAAAATTTAATGATACTTTAGGGACGGAAAACATATATCATTATTTCATCCTTAAAAAGACGCATCCGAAAAATGCATGTCATATAAATTGGGTTTTGTATCTAAAGATGAATACAAGAAACGCACAACAAGAAAAGAGCAGGCTCGTGCTGAAAAAGAATAGCATAAAAACTGAGAAGGTTACTTATTTGTAGTTGATATTCAGGCTCTGCTACAGAACTAAAATATAATATATCATCACTGTATTACAAATCTAAACTTAATGTGCATAATTTTTGTGCACTGCATTTAAAAACTAAGTAAGCACACTGCTTTTTATGGAATGAGACAGAAGGTGAAGTTTCCGCTGAAGAATTTGCTTCTATCATTTCATAATTTCTTATAGATAAAGTTCTACAACAAATCTTGGATACCACAGACAAAAAAGTAGTGATTTACAGCGACGAATGCGCAGCTTAAAATCGAAACGTTACGGCATCAAATGTTTTGATAAATGTGGCGATGACAAGAAATATCGTTTATGAACAGAAGTACCTTGAAGTAGGTCACACACAGATGGAGGTAGATTCTATGCATGCCTCCATCGAAAAAAAAACCTTCGAAATAAAATTATTAATGTACCTGTTGAATACATTGGTAAGACAATTTGTTTTTTGTTGCAACGTACAAACAGGACTCTTTCGAAGTGTAGTGTAACACTCAGTATCATTTAAGAGGTCTCCAGTTTTTTTGTAGTTATTCCTTTTCCCACATTGCAACAGTTACGTTACCTTTGTCACTTTTGGCAATGTAAATGTTAGGATGGTTCTTAAGGAAAAGTTTAGTCTGTACATATTATTTATTTAAAAAAGGATCTTTGACTTTGGTAATAACAATAATAAATGTACAAATGTTCAATGATGTGTCGAGCTTCTCCGCAGTCGCATAATTGTATCTTGCTTAGTCCCTATAAACCATAAGGTGTTCTAATACGGTTTAATACCTATATAAGCTCTAATACCTATATAGGCTCAGTTGAGTTTATTGCTATTTGTGGTGATGCTACCGTTACCCATCATTGCTTCCATTTTGCTTGGGCGCTGAAATCTTCCTTATGTAATTGTTTTGCCATAAGGTTCAGTACAATATCTGAAACATCTATATGTATCCCTAGATGGGGGTTTGCAATTATGTTTCTATATTCCCTTAGGAGACTCTCTTGTCTACGGATGTCTGGAGCCATAAAGTAGTGGTACTTTTAATACATCCGCTAATAATCCTCATGGTTTGATTAAGTTTAATGTCGATTATTGTAATATGGCTGCTGGACACTGGAGTGCCGTATTCGGCAACTGTAATTCGGATGTTCTGAAAATGGTACCATTTGCTTCCCAGGACGTTCCGCATAACTTGTGGATGATGTTACTTCGATTATTTGTTTTGGCGGCAGTGTGACTTTTAAATTACGGCGTTTGTAATGCCCAGATATTTCTATTGTTGATTAAAATGTAGCAGATTGTTACTACAATATACTTTAGGCTCGTTATTTGCTTGCCTGTTATTTAGATGAAAGCAGACAACCTCCATTTAATCGTATTTGGAATAAGCCACTAGTCACTGTAGTATTAACTAAAAACTATCAAATTTTCTGTTAGTATTTTGCTTGCGACTTGTGTTGTGTTATGGCGGGCGGCTAGTGCTATGTTATCAGCATATATATATATATATATATATATATATATATACAGGGTGGCGCACCGAAAACGAAACAGATGCATTTACTGGCGGGCGGCTAGTGCTATGTTATCAGCATATATATATATATATATATATATATATATATATATATATATATATATATATATATATATATATATATATATATATACAGGGTGGCGCACCGAAAACGAAACAGATGCATTTACTGGCAGATGATTGGCAGCTTGGATCCGTCGATTTTGTTATCGAGGGGGAAACAAAATTGGCATTAAATCACATTAACATTAGCAGCCCCAAAAGCGGGGGTGGCACCATCCCTAAAATCTTAAATGGAAAGGAGGGTCGAATGATCCATCCTTTACAATGATGTAAAATTCATGTACTTCAATTCAGTAGCTTTGGAGATTTATTGATTTAAAGTTTAAATACATCATCGTAAGAGGAGATCAATACATAGCAGCAAAGTTGTTAAAAAATAAAGAATGAACTGACCTGTCAGCCGAGTAAATGTTGAAAATGACCACCATTACTTTTCATGCAATAATAAAGATTTTGCTGAAAACGTTGCCGGACATTTTGCAATATTTGAGGAGTAATTTGATGGCACTCATTTACAATTCTTTGTCGTAAATCTTCTAAGGATGTTGGCTGAGTAGCATAGATTTTGCTTTTTAAGTAACACCACAAAAAGAAATCCAAAGATGATAAATCTGGCGATCTTGGGGGCCATTCCCCCAAGGAAAGGTCTGATCCAAATAATGCCGAACTCTTAATGCGTAATGTGGTGGGGCACCATCCTGTTGGAACATCAACATATTCTCAACGTATCGACCATCATTCTAATTTTCAATTATATCTGTTAGCGCAGGATCTATGGCATTTTGCAGTAATTCCAAATACATTTCACCAGTCAAATTTCCAGGTAAGAAAAAAGGACCAACCAAATGATCGCCAAAAATGCCAGCCCAAACATTTAATTTTTGTGGCTGCTGTGTATGTACCTCATGGTAAATTCTGGGATTAGAGTCCGACCAATATCGACAAATTTACTTCGCCATTTAAAAAAAAAAGGAACATTCGTCGGAAAAGCAAATGTTAAATAAAAATTGTTCATCGTTTGTAATTCGTTCACTCATAACTTCACAAAATTCTAATCGCTTATCAAAATCGTCTTCATTAAGTTCTTGTACAAGGTGAATTTTATACGGATGAAAATTATGGGCCTTTAGAATCCGTTGGATAGTACGTCGACTAACACCACACAAAGTTTGCAATTTGCGGGTACTTAATGTAGGATCTACAATAACTTGCCCTAAAACCCCCACTTCTGTTGCTTCGTTCCTTATAGGATTTTCAATATTACGTTTTTTAGTGGCGACTGATCCAGTTTCCCGAAATTTATCTACAAGTTCTAGAACATATTTTCGGTGCACATTATTGTTCTCATGTCGCTCATTAAAAATTTGTGCTGTTCTATTAGCGCACTGATTATTTCCGAAAAATATTTCAATAATTTCAACCCTTTCTGCCGTGGAATATACCATGGTTAATTTATGTATAAAGCAATAAATGATATTTTAACAACAAAGATTGGTCAAATCAATCGCAAACTAATGTACTATTTCCTATTTAAAATAAGTACGTGGCATTCTCTACTTATCTTTCTTCAAGAAACAACTTTTTTTGTCACAAAGGATACTTCAATTGTTATTTTTATTATTAATAAACCATGGGCGTAGTAAATAAAAGCATTTACTTATCAAGAAAATGCTTTTGCTCAAATTTCTTCTGAAAGAAGTACAAACTAATTTGATGTACCTATTAAAGTCTACTTTAAACTTTAAATCAATAAATCTCCAAAACTACTGAATTGAATACATGAATTTTACATTATTATAAAGGGAGTTGAAAGACCTTTTAAATAATGGATCATTCGACCCCCCTTTTCATTTAAGATTTTAGGGATGATGCCACCCCCGCTTAAGGGGCTGCAAATATTAAAGTGATTTTATGCCAATTTTGTGTACCCCTCGAAAGCAAAATCGACGGGTCCGAGCGTTTTTTCAAAAAAGGAATCATCTGCTAGTAAATGCCTCTGTTTCGTTTTCGGTGCGCCACTATATATATATATATATATATATATATATATATATATATATATATATATATATATATATATATATATATATATATATATATATATATATATATATATATATATATATATATATATATATATATATATATATATATATATATTTCCCAACGTTGGAGGGATGTCAGATGTATATAGATTAAAGAGGATTGGGGCAAGCTCCGATTCTTGAGAGAGCCCATTTTGCCATTTCCTACTGCTTCCAGTTATCACTTAAAAAGATCTATCGCACACCATCTTGCTTAGCAGGGTATTAAGTCGATTACACGGTGTAGTATTGAGAAATTTAAAAATAATTTCGTCCCTCCATACGGTGTTATAAGTAGCAGATAGATTAATGTAAGCCACCGTAGTTTATAAAAGTCGTTAAAAGCCAGCTTCTATATTTGTGCTAAGACTAAGCTACCGGATGGAACCCAGCCTGTTCTATTGGTATGGTCTCTAGAATTACTGAGCTAAGTCTGTAGTTGCATTTTTGCGTGTGGCCCACAATATTTTGGGAATTCTGCGTGGATTCTGTCAAATCCTTATGCTTTTCCAGGTTTGGTATCGTTCAATGCCTTATTAACCTCCTCTATTTCAAAGGGTTTTACGTATTCAGGGGCGTTATGATTGTTCAGTGAAGATTTCTAAGTTCTTTTTTAATTGCCGTGTGGTGTTCTTTAATCTTTGTGGCTTTGGAGAGCTTTACAACCAGTGCAGCTATTTGGCCAGCTGTAACTTCCTGCTCCTGTTCACGAGTCGGAGGGTTGGAGCTGCTTATTTTTTTTAGGAGTGACTCCATGCTTTCATATAAAGCATTCATTTCAAATAATTTTTATAAGTCTATACTTCTAGGGGTTGCTTTCCATTTCTTGCGGTATTCAACGTCTAATTTATTAAGTTTATCAGGATCACCACTCTCTTGGATTTCTTGGTAGAGTTGCTGTAGTTTGTGATTATATCCCGGTATGTATTCCTTTTGAAACACACCTGGTATATGTTTTTTGATACTCGCTATAATGGCGTTGGTAAATATATAGTTATTAGAACTGTTTGGTCAAATCCATCTAACAGTGCTGTCATCAGTGAACTTGAACCAATTAGATTTTTTGAACTTTCATCTTGGTCTAGGAATGAAGTGAATAATTGGTGTTTTGTAATGTACTTCAAGAATTATAGAACATTGGTAACTGCTGAGAAAGGCTTATGTTTAACAGTGAATACATAATACCAGCTGTTCTGATATGATGATGATTAACGTGAAAAATACATTTATTAATATTATAAACATAAATTTATATTAATTTTAACATCAGCTCACAAAGTTCAAATAATAAGACAAGTAAAGGCTTAATGAATTCTCAGAAGAAAACTAATTGATTTAATCTTCACTTATAAACAAACTATAATAAATACAAACTAATGTCAGGTCTAGTTTAATTGTACTTTCACATTAGCTACAACAGAACGTCCATTAAATACTCAACAACCATATAAACTCAAATCAATAATGATTTATGCGCAGCTTTCGTTATGATTTTCCCGCTCAATTTTATTCCGAAATGAATTATCGCGACTCATAATTGCCTCCATAAATAGGGTAAAATCATAAACCGATATATCTAAATCTGTTATTTTGGTTAATGATATATGACTATAACCTTAATAGTTTGTGAATGGAATTTAAACAATTTAATTGTACCTCTTTTCGTAAAATAAATGAAGAATATTGGCAGTGTTATTTATAACAAATCACAGAAAAATATTTGAAAACTATTGAAAATAGAAAGAAAACGCTCAACGAATTGGTTTCAATTTTCTTTCGGGGAATACTATCGCAAAGTGCATTAGAAACGAACAAATACAGAACGTCAAAATTGCGTCTTCTTGTTTATTATTTAGTTAACCTTTTTAGTAGCGGTCAATAAAAATGTGATTACATAGTTGAATGGCCCCTTAAAAAGAAAACATACTAAGTGTACAATGCCAAACAAATAACAAGACTGAAGGCACCTTTAAAACTACACTTAACCGGGATAAAACCTGTTGTCGACGTCATTTTTAAATGCAAATAACAAAATGTCGACACCAAAAACGTAGGTAGGTAAGACATGAACAATGTACATCTACAAACTAAATGGAAGATGCAAACAATTTCTAATTTATAATATTGGCATAAGCTGTAATGTGGTATAAAAACTACTTAAACTATCATTAGTGAAGCCTTATCAGTAATTCCAGGTAATCGTTCAAAAAAGGTATTCTTTTTGTGTCAGGCGATAACTTGTATAGAAAACAATAATCACCTTTAAATGACTGTTTACATTAATTTATTTCGTGAAACATTGAATTCTCTCGTTAATCACCCGTGTATAATTAACAATAATCGTGTGGCATATATACCGACATTTTTTATGCACAAAAAAGGTATAGTGAGATTAGTGGACACTTATTTTACAGAAGATTTTTTAAAAGATAATGAATTGTTGACGGCATCTTAAAATATTAATTTTTTTTATTTATTTCAAAACAAGTATAGGGTGACGCCTATGGTTTTTTGACCTGTTGAGGATTTGCATACATAATGTGCTATCAATATGATGAAAAAGGACTATAGGTACCATATTTGTTTTTATAAAGCTATATAAATTTGTTATTATTTGGACATAAGGTATCCATATCCATAAAAGTTATAAAGTTATTGTTTTAAAAAGTAGAAATTATCTATCAGAATAAATTAATTCGAAAGTTAAATTAACATCAGGATATTTGTACAGAATTAAAATTTGTTTTTCCTTAGGAAGTAATAATTGGAACAAATTTCACATTAAAATAAATTTAGTTCAAAAAGGGGATAACAAAATTAAAGATTCTTTTTTTTTTGGCAGTTAGATAAAAAAGTTTATAATTTTTGTTTACTATATTTATTTTACTGGTCTATAGGTCCAATTTTGAGCGAATGTTATTTTTGACCTAGCTATTTAGATGTAGATTTCCATGGTTTTAAGAATATTCTTAAATTCTTTGAATATAACCGTTCAAGCAAAACCAATTAACTTAGTTAAGAAGTTAATTATTCACAAGTGTTGCTCATTGAAATGTTCCTGTTGTATACAAATATGCACCATAACCTATTTTTCGCATTAAACTTAAATTCGGTATCTTTCGTTTCGGAAAAGCAATTAAACTATACTACGTAATTTTCAGAGGATTAAAGCGTCTACTTTAAGTGGTCGACTACGAACAATACAAATTAATTTTGCAACAATGCAGTTGTATAGTTTGGATCCAGGCCATAAATGGCGCATAGACGGTTATTAAATAATATATACTCTATTATTTATTGCTGACATGATTTCGAGAAAGCTATCCTGTCCTTTTACATGTTATGAATTATGTTAATATTTCATTTGTAATGGGCAGTTTTTCTTCTAGTAAAATATTATTATAAAGTCCACGTTTTGTTTAAAGTGGGAAAAATTTACAAAATAATCTTCTAACAGTAGCAGTATTGGAGCTTCTCAGTTCAGACTGTTATATGAAAATAAAAATTGCAGATAAAATATGAAACATGCTTTTTGAATTGACTAAAAAATAAATATCGTTTACACGATATTTACACTATGTTCTCTATAAACACTAATAGCTCATAATAAAATAATAAACAGTCATAATTGTTAGCTAATGTATTGGAAATGAAGAGTGCTTGATTATCGAATATCATATACAGATAACGACATTGTTTTGTTGACCATAGGAATTAAGATTTATTGCAATCCCATCTCTAGAGTATATTTATTATAATGCTCTAATACCAATTTTTTGGTTATTTTTTAGCCTTAATAGCAATACAAATAAATAAGTAAGTAAATAAGTAATTTGCTTTATTGTCACTAAAAATTTTACAAATTTTATGGACAAAGCTTATAACAAGAAGACAAGAAAGAAGAAAAAAATCAGAATAAGAGTCGTTTGTACTTTTAAATAAAAAAAAACAATAAAATTCTTCCAAACTTAAACATAAAAAATACTACCTAATTAATAACCTACAAACCTCGTAAAATGTACCTAACAAAAAATAAAAATTAGGAAAGCAGATTAACGCAGCCTCCTGCCGACCCCCTGATCGGACACACATTTTTTTCCGGGACACAGAGCCCAAAGTCATGCAAAAGTGAAACTCAGTAAAGTAAATAGGGAGAAAAGCTACACCAAGCTACCCCTACAGTCAGGTGGCCTAACCACAAGTCAAGAAAAACGGAGGGTGTTTACTTTTCCCAAAATCGGCCGCCGTAACAGTTCATAGCCTCCTCTGCGTATGTCAGACGTAGAGGAGAGGTGGAGGAAAAACCTGGGGGTCAGATAGGTATCGAGCCCAAAACGATTAGCTCTTTTGGAACGTGACCGGTCTGATCTTCGGACATGAGGGTCCCACTGACTAGCAGTGGTACACTCATGTTCCTAGGGGTTGGGATGAACTCATGTGTGTGTGTGTGTTCACCTCAGTATTTCTAAGGGCCCTAAACTGTAGGGAGCCGATCAACGGGACTTTGCTCCACCTACCTGCCTTAGACTGTGTGGCTTTATCCTACAAATTAGCTTTTGTTTCATCATTTTTCTATGCAAGTGCATGTAAGAAACCAAATATCTTCTAGTGCATGTAAGAAATTCAGAAGAGTTCCAACGTCCCGACCTGAAGACGGTGAAGTGCCTAGGGTATTTCGCATATGAATATCCTAGAGCAGAGCATACGGTGTGAGAGACGGTTTTACCGTCATGTTATCCCTGAGACGACATTCTTACTTTTCTTTTACTCTGCTAATATGTCCTTACCACTTCTTTTCATTTTTTAATACCACTGTTTAGTCTTTATATAAGTAACCTTATCAAAATAATAATTTAACTATTTTTCTCACTTGGTGAAATATACGAAAGTTTAGAAATTGGTCGTTTTAATAAAGATTCATTATTAAGTAAAAACCATTAGTACCCCAAATATTTTACTCGTGGAAATGGGCCAAACACGAGTCGGCTCCCTTCTACAAACAGCTTCCGCTCCGGAAACTCTCGGTTGTAACGTGTTAATGTGCCGAATGATAGCTGAAGTTAATGAACACTTTGAGGGGAAGAAAAAGATATTTATATGAAAATAATTTATGATACTTTCTTATTTCACAGTACGTAATATTAATTGTTATTAGCGAACTGAAAATGGTTTTAAACAAAAGGGTTCATCGTGTTAAATATGATGATTAATAATGATTACCAACGTTACTGACCTAGATTACGCGTACAGAAGAAAAATAATAAGTGAATACATATATATATATATATATATATATATATATATATATATATATATATATATATATATATATATATATATATGTATATATATATATATATATATATATGTATATATATATATATATATATATATATATATATATATATATATGTTCGGATAAATTTCCTCGGTCGGATGAATGAAAATTACTTAGTTCTCGGGAAAAACCGCGTTGAGAATTTATTACTCGACGTTTCGGCGCCCATTTTGGAGCAATTAGCAAGAGTGATACGGTTCGGTTCGAGTTCAGGGTCTCAATCTGCCTACTCCCCTCACTCGAGACGTACCAGTATCGTGCTCTGTATAAATATAAGAACTGTCTCTCGGCACTGAGGTCTCAATCTGCCTACTCCTCAGTGTCGAGTGACAACCGGTCTTACCCTGTGTGACGATGGTTTTGATTTTTATCAAAACCATCTGCACTACTCACTCCAAGTTGTCCAATCTCGTCAGATCCGTAAAAGACCAAATCCCTAATGAAGACCATGGTGTCTACGAGATACCTTGTTTCAGTTGCCCACGTACATACATCGGACAGACAAACCGACGAATCCATAACCGTATTTACGAACATTCTATATCTGTCAAACATTCCAATACTACTTCAGCCCTAGCCCAACATCATATTCAAACAGGCCACAAAATAGATTTCGAAAAAGCAAAAACCATCGCCTTCATCCGCTCCTTAAAATCAAGAATCATTCGTGAAGCTATCGAAATCGAAAAACGGCCTAACAGCTTAAATACGCGCGATGACGCCAAACGATTGCCGGCAACTCGGCGACCCCTGCTTCAGCGACCTCCCGCCCACACCGCTCAGGCCACGTCAGTTCAGACCACGTCAGCGCATACCGTTCCCGCGCATACAGCGAGTATAAAAGCAGTCACACAGGGTAAGACCGGTTGTCACTCGACACTGAGGAGTAGGCAGATTGAGACCTAAGTGCCGAGAGATAGTTCTTGTATTTATACAGAACACGATACTGGTATGTCTCGAGTGAGGGGAGTAGGCAGATTGAGACCCCGAACTCGAACGGAACCGTATCACTTTTGATAATGGCTCCAAAATGGGTGCCGAATCTCAACGCGGTTCTTCCCGAGAACTTAGTAATTTTCAGAGTGCATCATCAGTTCTCAAACGAAACAATGCGTAATAGATATCAAAGAACTAAGTTTATACCCTACCTTGTAAATGTTACAACTTTTATCTTATTTACATCTACACGTAGGGCAGTCCAGTACGTGGTTCATCTAGATATACGGCCACTACGGCACTGAAGGAGCATTAGTTTCATAATATTTATCTAGCTTTCCTTTGCTTCCTTCGTCATTTTATTTAATTTTTTATAATGGTTTAGGCTGAGCCAATTAGCCAGTTTCTATTTCTTAAATAATAATATTTAATGAGAGAACAAAAGTCGATTTTCTTCATATACAACATTTTTTCAAACACGTCAAATTCATACAGCTGTCAAAATTATACTAATGGCTATATCGCGCTAAAATTTTATATGTATGCCTAAAAAGTTTAGACTAGCTAAAGCTGGTTCTGATTTTTTTGAGCTCGCAGCGCAAAAATCCTTGACGGATGTTTCAAAACTTTATGAACATTGGAAATATGCATATCCATACTAAGATAGAGTCAAATAGAAAAATGCATCCATGGGTTTAAATGAAGAGATTTCAAAAATAGTAAAATAAGAAAGAGATACGTAACATACATAACAGATGTAACCAATATTTTAATTAATTGGCTAAATTAAAAAAAACTCTTAGTTGTTATTTTTAACTTTAACTTTTAGTTCTCATACCTCTGGATTTCGGTGTGGTGAACATTCACGTGTAAACGTTTGTAACATGTACTATCAATTTCAAATTATCGTATTGGTTTAGTAACGAAATCAATCAAAAATGTTCGTGTATATCCAATTTATCTCTTTCATCAAATTCCTAACCAAAATTTCCCACAAAACGTAGCATACCTGAGAATATTCGATATTCGATTTAACGTCGCACGTCGAGCAAAACTTTATTTTTATTTACATGTTTTGTGTGATCACTCACATGATTGCATCTCAGGTTACGTGTTAGAAGCTCATATAGCTATTTTTCATCCATAATATACGGTACTAGTTTTCCTGAGGTTATTTGTTGACCTTTAAAAAGATTTTTAAATAAATTTCAAAATAAAATTAATGTACAGTCTGTCCCAAACCCTTCTTTCAGTGCGTCACTAATTTTGACGTCATATAGGATTTTAAGAATGTCGAGAATTATTGCATGACATTTTAGTTAAATCTGACAGTTGCAGGATTGTAATCAGCTAAATGTGAAAAGATTATTTTTTTAAAATGTGAAGTAAAAACTTTAAGAATTCAAATTTTTTTTTACTTTACATATTAGAGGTCCCGTCCTGTATAAAAAATTTTATTGCGCCTTATATTGGAACGGCATTTTGTCATAATTGCTATTCTATACATTCCAAAGAAAGTGCTTAATTAGCTAAGATTTATTTATGGATTTATTATTATTTATTATAAACACTATGGAATTGGAATGTTTGTTTATTTAAAATAACGCTTCCTCTTATAGAATCTTTTAAGAGTTGACTGCGAGATAAAAAAATTTAGTGGCAATTGCAAGGCATCAAAGCAAACATTCCTGTGATAAAATAGCATCGATTGAAATCAGTCATATTCGGATAAGTAATTTTCGGAAAGTTTCTGTGGTAGCCATTAGTTTAATTTTGTGAAGATTTATCATAAAATCGTGAAAATAGTTTAAATAGTGAGTTATTCTACTAGATTGGGTGTGCAAATGAAAGAGTGTTATGAAGTTTAGGTAAAAAAACAATGGACAGTTTAAATAGTATAAAGCAGTTGATTTTTAAGTTAATCTACCAGTTTCGGTATGCAGATGAAATAGTGTTAATGGAGTTTAGTTAAAAAACAAGATACCGAATGTAAGTTTACCTTCTTTTTTTATGAATAACAAAAATGAATATTATATTTCAAACAATCCACAATCCGATTCAGAACCTGATTCATTGAAATCAATGATTACAGGGGATATGTGGCTGGCATCAAATTATATCTTATATTTTAATAAAATGTGGTTCTAAAAAGAACCGTTTTAATACATATGAATATATTAGGCTTTGTTCTTTCTCGGTATATCTCGGCATATTTAAAATATTTTTATGACAATAAATACAAAATTAAATTTTCACTGTAAAATGTCTGAAAATACTAACCTGGAATGACAATTATCATTTTATCAGTTGGCATTGTCATAGTACTGTCACTATTGAGACCATTTGCGTCAAATTATATGCGCATCATTGATTGGATATCTATTTAGCGCATTCTAAACTCCAACCGATTATATATCCGTAAGTAGAATTCGCTTTAATATGCAAATACCCGTGAACGATACATAATTTTCTAAGTTCTATGTATAATAATCACAGACTTACGTTTTTTTCTGTCACTTCTAGCTTAATGCGTTAGAGAGAATTCGATCAACTATGACGCACTGAAAGAAGGGTTTGGGATGAACTGTATGTAGGGTAGAGGTGGGCATAGTAAGGTGTCTAAGATACTATGCCTGATATTTCAGGAAATCATTCTATTATGTTAAAGTTACAGTTTGACTAGGTAACATAACTAAAAGCATTTAGAGTGAAGTTTACCACACTTGTCCAGTACAGCTGGGAAAAGTGGGGTACCAGGTAGGGCTCTATAGGGTATTTTTATAGAAATATTGTCCACATTTTTTTGTAATCAAAATATAAACTTTTAATTGTTATAAGTGTCTAATAAACAAAATTAAACATTTACAAGTATACTCAAAATTATTAGATAAAAATGAATTAACATTTTTCTTAAAATAAATAAACATGTATACTACGAAATGACATCAAAAGCGTTAAAATAATTAGTCAACAATGCTTACAACACATACATGTCCTTCGGCCTTATGCGATTATAACGCTAATTTAATTACCTAATAAACTATAGTTTATTTTTATGAACGAGAGAGTAATTAGCATAATTTTAACTGGTAGCTCCGACCACTCCATGGGCGTGCTCAAGGTTAACTGAAAAATTACTTTGAATAATTGTAAAAAATAAATGAATTATTTCAGAATTATAAAGTGTTATGTGTATGTAAACAAAAGTGACCTCTTTTATCACACACTATATTAGAACTGACTGGCCTACATTAAAAAGGGTTTTAAAAAATTCACATTTTTTTTAATTTTTAAAAATTACAAAAGAGAAAAAGAGTTTTTAAAACCGTCTAAGGTATGTTAAATAGATGAATAAAAATATTAATATAAAACTTACAGCTACTTGTTACAAATCCAAATCAGATTCAGAAGATGAACTTTCAGAACCAAGATTTATAATAACTGGCTCGATCATTTTATCAGTAATATTGTCCAGCTTCCACATTTTTCCCTCATCTTTAATAGTGTGATTTACTGCCTTTTCCCAGTTTTCAGGTTTTACATTATTTACGGCCTCCAAAAACAACTGTTTAACATCATGAATTTTAAAAGTGGTATTTTTTCTTGAAACTTCACTCTTTATCTGTGCCCATACCAGTTCAATCGGGTTTAATTCACAATGATATGGTGGGGATCTAAGTACTGTCATTCCACGATTTTTGGCAATTTTATCAATTTCGTATTTTTTTAATTTTTCTTTATGAAAGGCACACAACGAATAAAGTTCCTTTCTTATAGATCCGGGATGGTACGTAATATTTTTTGAACTCAGCCAATTCTGCAAGTCTTTTTTTAACCACTTGGTTGTGGGCAGTCCTTCTATAAGTCTGGAGTGATAACTTGCATTATCCATTACTATTACACAGTTCTTAGGAAGAAGATCTATCATTTGTTCGAACCATTCTTGAAAGACATCAGCGTTCATGTCTTCATGGTAGTCACCGGTACGAGTTGATTCAAAAGTTAATAAACCACCTTTAACAAAACCGTCTGAACTGCCAATGTGTACTATTATCAGCCTGCGTCCCTTTCCTGATGGTGGGTTTAAACCAGTAGATAAGTTATTTACAAAAGCGCGCCTTTGACTTGTAACAGTTTCATCCTGCCAAAATTTATTTGGTGTATGACCCTCGTTGATCCATGTTTCATCAAGATAAAATATTTTTCTTTTTTGGTTTCTCATTTCCTTTATGGTTCTTAGAAAATGTCTTCTCCATATGACAATATCGCTTCTTTCTAATAAAATAGACTTTCTGGGATTCTTTTTCCAGCGGAAGCCTATTTCTTTTAAAAGTTTCCATAACGTACTTCGACTCATTTCTGGGTAATCCTTATCATCTCGAACTGAGACAAGAACTTTATCCAATGTTGGAAATTCTTGTCTAAAGAAGAATTCATGCACTTTCCGTCGAAGTCCTTCTTTAAAATGATATTCTATTTGAAATTTTGGTTTCCCTGGAGCATTACGTGGCATTTGAAAACTACCACATTTCTCTTCTTTAATAACTCTGTAAATCGTAGATTTCCCAACACCAAGTGTACTGCTAACTAACTCAACGGTCTCATCAACACTTTCACATAAACGTTTGTCTGTAAATGATTTAAAACAATTAAATATTAATGTTTTTTCATTAACTGTTAGAGGACCAATTTTTCGGCGTTTACACGGCACTTCCAAATTTTCCATAACACTAGTATACACAATAAACTGCACCTTGCAACTGAAGTACCTACTTTTAGTGAACTGTTAAGAATTTTGAATACGCCACTTGGACCTTCCTACAAAATGGAAAAACCCACTATCACATTTTCTGTGGAATAAGTTTAGAAGGTAATTATCTAGTCAATTACTGTCGTAGATTCCTGGAATTACAGAATTAAATGTTTGATTGTTGAAACCCTTACTTCGTGGAATGCACTCATTTCAGATAAAATAAAACGTTTTATTTTATCTAAAGAATTAAACTTTATTTTGCAAATAGGTAGGTACTTATTAAACTTTTATTGGTTATATATAACCAATAAAATAAACATCTTACATTTCTTGCAAATTCATTAGTACCTGTTAACCTCCATCACTCCGACACTGGCAACCTTATTTAGGGATTAGTAAGCCTCACAACTATTGTATTCTATTCTGCTCCAACCTTTATACCTAGTGGTCATACTCAATTTAAAATTGTTTTCCTATATACTTCTGTAAACTTGTTGACAAATATCTGTTTTTCATTGAGTCACCCGTATCAACAGTTTAGGGATTTGCATACATAATTTATTGTTTTATTACTCTCTCATACATAAAAATACACTATAATAACTGTATTCAAATAACCTGGGAGACGAAACTCCATGATACTGTTGGTAGAAAGTGGTTTTCTACAAAAAATTTCATAGAAAAAACATGCACCATTGTAAGTAACCCTATAATATACCAGCCTTGGGAGTTGCACTGATATTTTTCATTTCTCTTATTGGTCTAGATGGAAACGGACACTTCTCTTTATATAGCGGATTTAAATGTGTGTCCCAAAATCCACCGGATGAAATAAATGAGCTAATCAAGAATAGTTCACCAAAGAAAGCCCCAGGCCCGGATCAAATAAAAAACAGAGTACTAAAATATCTACCAGCGAGAGCCATAATATTCTTAAGTAACATAGTTAATGCAATGCTGAGATACAGGAAATTCTCAACTAGATGGAAACAGGCCCAAGAAGTCATCATGATTCCAAAATGAGGCAAAGACAGTAAACTCCTGCGAAACTACAGGCTAATAAGCTTATTTCCAGCAATTGAACGAAACGAACAGGCTTGAAATAATCCCAGAAGCACAGTTTGGCTTCAAAGCTGACCACTCCAGCGAGCTACAGGTACCCAAATTAACATAGTAGATAGCAACTGGATTTAACGACAAGCAATACACAGGAGCAGTCTTCCTGGATCTAAGCAAAGTCTTCGAGAAAGTCCGGCATAAAGGGTTGATATACAAAATGAGAGGATAATGCTACAGGAAGCGCTCCTATCACCCCTGTTGTACTCAATATTTACCGCAGACGTTCCCATAACACCAGAACCACTATTAAGCCTTTATGCCGACGACACTGACACGTTGGACGAAATCGAGGAATGAAGTATCAGACGTAAACTCGCAATAAACTCCGACAAAACGCAAGGGGTGCTACTCAAAAAGAGATTTCAGCAGCCACAGGAACAACTTACTGTACAGAATACTCCTATCGAGTGAAAAAATAAGACAACCTACCTAGGAGTCATCACGGATAAAGAACTTACATTCAAAAAGCACGTAGATTCCACAGTACAAAAAGCCAACATGGCTAAAGCATCCATCAGATGTAGAAAAAGCAAACTGAGGACTAAAACCAAAATAAGATTAATAAACAGTATCATTTTACCGATACTTACATATGCATCTCCCGCGTGGGGACACACCTGTAACACTACAAAGAAGAGAATTCAAGCAGTTCACAACAGCTGCTCAAGAGAAGCTATCAACATACTAAGATATGTAGCAAAACGCTTCATATTCAGGGAACTACAACAGATCAGGGTGACGTAAATAATGAAGGATAGAGCCGGGATAAAATTCACAGAACTGGAAAACCATCCTAGTCCCATACTGTGAGAGATCATGAGATACGACGCTTTCAACCGATCGAAACATAAAATGCCTAAACAACAAATAGGTAGCGAAATACATAAAGAAACCAAATAAAAGTGAAGTCAAATAAAATAAAAAGTAGTGAGAGAAAACAAAATAAATACGGGAGAAAAAATCAAAGAAGGAAACAAACAAAATCACCAGAGATAAAACAAAAATCCCAGAGAGAGAAATAAACAAACCTACAGACGATAGTTCGTAGCTCTAATTATTCGAGAAACAACAACAGGACGTTTTATATAGACATACTACAAAAAAATTAACATGCAATATAAAAAACGGCCTAGACCAACAAAAAAAATTTAAAAAGCGCTGATAAAACCCCGCGAAAGCAAAACAAAACAAAAAACAAACAACCCGGGCACGTAGGTCCCAAGAACTTAAGCACTTGAGCATTTGGGTACCGGAGGGGAGGCTTTAGGCCAAGCAAGCCATTTTATATTAGCGGACAAGTCACTAGAGAATTACAGGAATAAAGCTCGTCACGCTGTCCTGAATTTGATTCGGTTAGGAAACCATGTTTGAGTTCTTTTACCCCGGACTCCCACATAAAGAGCATTTGGCTGATAGTTTTGCCCCTATCGCGCATCAGAGTGCTATAGAGGGCAATGGAAGGGAATGAAAGGGATGGTCTGGAGCATTGGAGCGTGGTGGAGTCACTCCTGGTTTTACTCGAGTTAATACACCTCGCTCCAATGAATTGTTACACCCAAACTTAATTCCTATGGGTGAACATGTCTCACAGACTCGGTTTAATTACTGAGGTACCTACTTCTTCTGAGGGAATATTTTTGAGGTACTTCTTCAACGTCAAAGAGTTGAGGTTTTATACGTGATGCTCTTATAGCATCGAATCAATCACTTGGGTGTTCTGTTTTTGTTTTTTGTATGTTTTAACTTATTGTGGCTTTTTAGCCAAAATTAGTAAAGCTTAAATGATTTTTTGTACTTAAACTGTTGCATTGTTGTTGTTGCATTTTTAATAAGACATATAGTTTTACACACACTATGTTAAAAGTGTTCTTCGTCTGTGTTTAGTAAAGTATCAGATTTTAATAATTTAAAGCAATTTATTTATTTTTACGCACAACAGGCCGTTAAGGCCTAGGGCATTTTTTTTAAAACATAATCCTAATATTAACTAATTACAATTACTTTAAACAAAACTTTAACTTAAATATGTATATACAACATTCTTAACTGCTGTGAAGGACCTGGCGGACAATATTTCTCCATTGTTCTTTTCTCGTCCCTCACCTTCACGTGTTTAAGGTCTTCCTTCACTTTACTAATTCACCTCGTTCTAAGTATATCTCTTCTTTTGGAGCCGATTAGTTTTCTGGTTATTACTAGTTTACGCATTCTGTTTGCTGCCATTCTTTTCACATGTCCCAATCATCTGATTCTTTGTGACTTGACGAACTTAGTAATGGTAGATTCTTTGTATAAAGCCATTAATTCATTGTTGTTTCGTCTCTCCCAACCATCTTCTGTCTTCCGTCGTCCGAATATGCGTCTCAATATTTTCCTTTCCCATCTTTCCAGAGTATCCTCTTCCTTCTTATTTAATGTCCATGTCTCACCGGCATATGTAACTGTGGGTCGAATTACTGTTTTATATATTCTGAGTTTACCTTGTCTAGAAACGTATTTTGAGTTCAGTAGGGCTCTTAAACTACCTAATTTTTTATTCCCTTTTGCTATTCTGGCTTCGAGCTCCCATTTTTTTTTCCGTTTTCATCGAAAACTACACCCAGATATTCAAATTTGTCCACCCTTTAAAACTATAGCTTTTACCACTTACAGACCTCACACTTAAGTCTTCTTTTTCCCTTCTGTCCCTCCCATGATCATATATTTGGTTTTGTCTTCATCGTCAGCAAATGCCAAGCACTGGTGCTCATTTTTCATTATCGTTTCTTCCACCGTCATGCTGCATTTTCTGATTACAGTTTCTAACACTAAGTTGAATAATGTAGTGGATAAAGGATCTTCCTATCTCAAGCCTTTTGCAACCGTAAATTGATCTGATATGTGACTCTGCCAAGCAATTTCACACGTAAAGTTATTTAGTGTCATTTTAACTAGCCGGATCAGTTTCTTTGGTATACCCAAATGTTCCATTGCTCGATACATTTTGACTCTTTCAACTCTATCATATGCTTGTCTAAAATCCACAAATAAAACATGCAGGGGAACTTTACCTTTATAACAAGTCGTTTGTATCTCCTTTAATGAGAAGATTTGGTCTACAGTAGATCTATCCTTTCTAAAGCCGGTCTGATACTCATGTAGGATGTTTAGTTTATTTCTCAATATTTTTGCCAAGATTTTGTATACCGTGTCTAGTAAGGCTATACCTCTATAGTTGTCACACTTCAGTTTGTCTCCTTTTTTATGCAGAGGGCATATGCGAGCCTCATATTTCCTTTTTCCATACTTGCACTAGTAGCTGGTAATTTAAAGCAATTACCATTTTTTAATATCACAATGATTGACAGGTAATAATCTGGTATATTTATGGCCCTTTCATCATTTTAACCAAAAAGTGAAAATACCGGTTAGGTATTTCCATCAAAGTAATTGTTTTAGGTTTTACAACAATTTTCTTGTTTCGCTTTGAATACGGTTGACAGCGAAATGACTCATTATTTTTTTATGAAAAATTTTAACGAAAAAGGACCAACAGGAATTAAAATATGAAAAGCAAATTTATTAATATTTAATTAGCTTTTAAATCACAGTTGGGCGTTAAAAATATTATTAACCTTAATACAAACAAGACCTTTTAAAATTACATAATATAAAAAGCTGATTTTTGGGAACAAAAAATAGTTGTAATCGATCTTTTATATTTTAACAGTTGAATAATTTGCAGTAGGAATGTGTTAGAACCTTTTTGTATGTTTTATTATTTGAACCGAGATCTCTAAGATATTATCAACAATTTCATTATATGTAAAGAATCCACCTAATATTAAAAAAACTAAATTTGTTTCAAGAACATTTGCAGCTTTATTGACTGCGGCTCTAAATAATGATATAGCCGGTTTTCCATCCTATTCTCTTAGATTTTTCAGCCATGATGTTCTTCTTTTACCAGGACTACGTTTACCTTGGATCTTTCCCTAAATGATCAGATGTAATAGTTCATATTTTTCTTCAGGGTGGCTTATAATGTGGTATTCCAGCTTGCGTCTATTTACCATATTGACCAGTTGTGTTGTTTAGTTCAGCCGTCTAAGAACCTCCTCATTTCTAACTCTTTCGATCCAGCTTATTCTTTGTAGTTGTCTATATACCCACATCTCAAAAGCTTCCAAGTGTTTAAGCATAGCCTGACTTAGAGTCCACGCTTCCACTCTATACAGTATCACAGAAAGATATAGTAATTGTATTCAAACGCGAAGGTCAATACTAAGACCCTTTGAATTACAAGTACCCCCTCGAAAACTTTAAATAACAAAGGGGGTGGTATGGCATCTTGTTAGAAAGGGATTTTAGTTTAGCCATTTAAAGATTTTTAAGTTTGATGCAATCATAACTGAGAAAATTGATTTTTATTATGTAAACTTTTGATGCTGTCTCTATCACAAAACTTTAGGTTATATGAAGATAATAATCTCACATAATATTTAAAATGTATTTTTTAATATCCTTTATAATTAAATTAAATCTTCAAAATGACCACCAGTCCTGTTTTCAAAAGCTTTCGTTCATATCGGAATATTATTGTTAATAATGTTCTACAAATTCTTTTTTTAAACTTCCCTGTATTTATTTCCCTTTTGTCGCATTTAGTTTGATCCATCTGATTACAATAATTATATGGCCTGTTTCTACTGGTTTTCGTCTGTTTAACAAGAATCCTTGTTCTTAAAAGGCGATGATCGCTGCCAGTTGTGAATCAATTGAGAGCAGTTATATCTTCAGAAATATCTTTGTTCATACACAAGAAGTAATCAATCTTGTTTTTCGTCTTTTTATTGGGAGATATCCATGTCCATTTTGTGTTTGCTGGTTTCTTGAGTATGTGTTCATGGCACATAAATTTTGTTGTTCTAAGAAGTTATATAATTTTTTTCCTCTTTCCTTTCGTCTGCCATAACCATGCATCCCTATCTTAGATAGTCAGTATTTTCTTCTTTTTTACCTAATTTTGCGTTTAAATCTCCCATAATGATGGTACACTTTGTATCATAATATATTATTTGTATTTATTCCTCACCCACTTGGAAGTACTTTGTAGTGTAAATTCACTTCTTTTGTTTTTATCCCTTGTTAATTTTATTCGTCATGACATTCTATCTAGAAAAGTTTTTAAATTACTAAAAAAATCAGCTCTAATGAAATACGTTTCAAATTATATTCCGTTCACGTGTTTTTGCGAAACCCAATCAAAATCAATTTACAGCTTCGAACCTGGTTTTTTGTACTTGGCTCGTTATCTCTATTCAAAAGCTCGTTGGAGCTTTCGTCGTTCATGTCTCTATATCTGTATTTCTATAGAATGATAGTTCGGGGTGATTCAATAATTACTTTATTAATTACTGAGAAATGCTGACAAACAGTAAGAAATGTTATAGTTAACGTACTGAAATACTCAGAAAATATAAATAAGAAGGTAAAAATAACCAGATAATATGTATTAAGAAAAGCATAAAGTATAAATACGCCGGTAAATGTTGGTCCATAATAGGGGTTTTAGTAGTTTTCATCAATAATACGCATAGAGATGCTTGTAGAAATCAGTACGAATATTCGAGACACTATTATAATTTAAATATAAAGTTTCCATCAATCCCATATCTATAATGTAAAAATGAATCGCAAAATGTGTTGGTAAGCGCATAACTCAACAACGCATGGACCAATCTTAACAATCCTTTATCAAATGTTCCTTGAAGTCTAAGGATGGTTTTTACGGCAAGAAAAATTCGAATAATTTCCGGGAAAACCGTAAAACAACCCTTTTCTTTTTCCCATACAAATATTTTCTAACTAAATGTAGAGTCAATTTGAACTTTATTGCTATTCAATAAAGTTTATATTAAATTGCAAGCATCCACTGTTGTCCAAACAATGTAGGTGTGCTCCTTTTAAAAAATTCTACAGGGGATTGCAAAAATAAGACGAAAAAACAACTTTATTTTTACACTTCGTATATGGGTAAAACATTCACATTTCCCAGACAAAAATTTATACAGTTATTCCTTAGAAATGGATCTGCAATGATCTTTTTTCCATAAATAAATAAAATCTTTTATAAATAAATTAATAAAAATAAAATTTTTCCATAAATCTTTTTCCCATACAAATATTTTCTAACTAAATGTAGAGTCAATTTGAACTTTTTTGCTATTCAATCAAGTTTATATTAAATTACTAGCAGATCCGACAGACTTCGTTCTGTCAAATAGATTTGGAATGTGGCAGTTTATTTCTTTAATTCTCCTGAACAGAACCGTCACCATAATGATAGGGCGGTGTGTGAAGGTCAGCTCGGGTGACCTAAGTATCTTCGCTTCCACGAATTTTGGCCACCCTTTTGGACCCACTAAAAATCCCGACTGGGATGTCTGCCAGAGGGCTTCAAACTAAGAGGGGAACTTAAAGTTTAAATCTGATTGAAATATAATCTAAAGGGATAGTGGGAACCTTCAATGACAAAAGATAGAGATATTAAATTATTTTTATTATTATTATTATTATTAACATAGGGTTAATAACCGATGTAATAAAGAATAATGAAATAAAACGTATACAAGTATTTTCAGTAATTGCTTTATTGTAAATCAAGTGAATCATAATTATTAACAAAAATCTGTTTTATTTTTATTATAGTGCTTTATGATATACAATGTTTTTGTTTGATTACCTGGTGAATATACAAACAAATCTGATGGTTTGCCAACACGGGAACAGGTAAGATCTACGGAGCAATCTTAACCCATTTGGTGGTGTAATGATTTTATTAGCAGGAGATTATCGTCAAACATTGCCAGTGATTCCACGATCAACGCCAGCTGATGAACTCAATGCATGTTTAAAGTCCTCCAATTTGTGGAAACATGTCAAGGTATTACACTTAAGCATAAATATGCGTGTCGAGTTGCAAAATAACCAATCTGGAGACATATTCTCTAAACAACTCATTGACATTGGTAATGGCAAATTTCCTATAGACACCTTGACGGTTGCATTAAGTTTCCTCAAAGTTTTTGTCAGTTAGCTGTCATCAAAAGATGAACTCATTCAAAAGGTGTTTCCAGATGTAGCCCAAATTACAGAAACCATGATCGGTCGAGCGAACGTGCTATATTGGCTGCTAAAAACATAGATGTAAATGAATTAAATTTCAAAATTCAAGAACAAATTGCAGGCGAATTGAGGATATTGACAATCAGAACACCAGAGATATTAAAATAGAGAAAAGAGTCCTCCCGGTTTGCGTGTTCTCTTTACTACTCTCGGAGTCAATAGAAGATACATCTATTAATGGATAAGTTTTGAATAACTTGCGTTTTGCAGACGAAACAATAATAAATAAACAATTATAAATTTTGTAAAAGATAAAAATAAAAAATCAAAAACTTAGTTTTCTGAATTGTCCACAAAAATTTTGAGGTTATCTATGTGAAAAAAGTGTAAATAGAAAAGTTGTAGATCTTTTTGTTACCTACAACTTTGCTATTCAACTAGTATTCAACAATGCTAGTTTTGCCGAAAATCGCGATAAACCGATTTTTACCCTTAAAAACTCACCCCTCCCACTTCCCGACCGCGGATGTAGTGGAATTTATTTTTTCTTCCATTTTTAGCATATTCTCTTCCTTTTCCAATAGGTTTCATTCTACTATAATTATTTTTGGTTTCAAAAATTACCTTTTACCTTTTTTAAAGGCTTCGACACTGGTCTATTAATGTTTCAAAGATCTTATTATTATAGAATGTTAATTTACTTTTTAATTTTATAGTGTAATTATTGTATTTTGTGCACCCGCTAATAACATCCAGTGGTAAATAAAAAAAAAGTGAATATAATATTTTGTTTAATTTTATTATTAAAAATTTATATTATAAAAGTAATTATTTGACTTTTGCATATTTTCCATCTACTACATTTAACTAATATCTTAAACTTAAAGCAATTATAATTTTTACCAAATTTATAGGAAAAATTATAATTTTTCTTTACAATCGTTTCTTTTATAATTCACTTACACGTCCTTGAATACGAAATTTTTGTTTCAGGCCTCAAAACCATCATCAATGCGCTGTTGCACTCTTTTAAGCAGTTAGCGGAGGTCATGACTCTCACGATCTTTTGTTTGATGGTATTTGCACTATTTGCCTTGCAAGTATATAAAGGAGAGCTCCGCAACAAATGTGTGCTCAAAATGGATGATCACAACGCTTCCTACGAAGTCTGGTTCAAGTAAGTCGATACACGTTTATAGATTTTAACGAGCCAAATTGTTCGGATTACTTTTTGTCTGGGGTTGTAAAGAGGTTTTGTTTTAAGCTAAGAAGCTCAATATTGGCACTTAACGGGAAAAGAGTGTGTTTGAGTAAATAAAAGCGCAATGGTGCGTTTGCTACATTCTTTGTGTAGGTAAAATTATACTAAAATGTCGCTGTTTTAAAAAACATATTGTTATGGTACAGTTTTGCACTAAAACACAGCCAAAAGTAGTTATAAAAAAAGGTACAGTAAAACCTCGATATAACGGACTACTTGGGGGGACGGGGTGTCCGTTAAAGGCGAAAGTCCGTTATATAAAAATATGTTTAAAATAAATCGAAAAAACTTTTTTTTAAATATGTACGTATTTAGATGTATATAAAAAATTCAAAATACAAACAAAATTCTATTTAATTGACTTCGGACATTCGTCGTGAAGTGACGTTGCTGTTGATATCGACGCGCTTGCTGTCGGTAATCCAGTTTTGAAAAAGAAACCAGGTTTCGTTTGCACTTTCGATGTTTGCTGTTTTTTTATGATTAACTTTCTAAAATTACGAAAATGCGTAGAACACAGTTGAAGTTCTTTATCTGATGAATAATCAATAACTGTTAATAGATCGTCGAGATGCGATCTTACCTCTGATAACTTCATTTTTAGTAGTCTTGTTTTGTCACCTTCTTCGGTATCATCACTTCTATCCTCATTTTTTAGGTTCATAACTTCATCTGCTATTTTACTTTCAGTCATGGTGTTATACCTTCCTCAGCTATATGTTCTCCGGCATTATTATGTATTGTCCTACAGATATCAGTAACTTCCAACCCTGCTAAATCTGTGTATGCATCTAGGCCATCAAGCAAATCCTTCCAACCATGTTTCATTGTTTGCTCTTTCACCTCCTCCCATGCTGCAGCAAAATTAAAAATTGTTGACTTTAAATTGTAATTTGCAAGGTACGCTGCCCTCTTTTATCTTCTATATTATTTCCATCAATCAATACAACTATTACATCCTCTAAAAACTTTCTGCGATATATTCGTTTGGTTGCCACAATTATTCCCTGATCCATTTGTTGAATAAGCAATGTTGTATTTTTTGACAAAAACATACAGCTAAAGTTGCTAGGTTTACGAGATTTGCCAACCATTACAGGAGTCAATCTATGCGATCCATCGGCGTTGGCCCCAAAAAAGATGAACGGACGAAGTCAAAAAGGATTTTAAAACCATGAACATCAGGCAATGGAGCAGGCTGATGAACTTGTTAAGCAGTGAATTTGTCTAACGGTATTTCTAGTTATATGGATATTCTAAAAATAATTGCTACTTCTACAATCTATTGTATTTAATGAATTAATTTTTTTAATAAAAACAAAGGTTTAATGATTTTTTGTATTTATTTTAGGGTTCTTTAAACTTAAAAAAATGCATTTTATTCTTTTCAAGATAACGGATATCTCTACAGGTTATGATTACCATTGGTAACCACTAGGCACTAAACCCAAAAAGAGAAAAAAACATCTTTCTTTGTTTAGGCATCCCCACGTTACACGCTACACATTTCCAAAGGGTGTGATGAACACCGTTTTTGTTGCTACAAAATGCGCAATATAGAGCTGCAACGTTGTGGAAAATGCGCAGCTTTAACGTATTTCTTAAGGAACAATCCTTTTAAACTTATTTATTTCTTTTGGAAATAAGTTTCGACCATGTTCACGTGGTGAAGTTGCACCAATCAAACCTTTAGCGATACACATCTCAAATTCCTTTAAACTGATGAATTTTGGCAATTTGCTTCTTTTACATAAAAAATATGGGCATTAGTAAGGCAGGCATCCACAAAATAGAGTACTATTCGATGCCACTACTTGTGTGACTAACGGTCAATTTCGTATCAAATTTATCGACATAACCCATATGGTCATTGTAATTATTTATCATTCTTGGAGAGCTCACTTCTACTATAGACCAATATTTTCTTCGTGAGAAGCCATTTTTTTGATTGCAGGGTTTTCAAAATTTGACAAAAATACAACACTTTCACGGTCCATCCATTTCAGTGTTGCAAGTCCTTCATTTGATACTCTCCAACCAGAGTCACCTCTTTGCATATTTTTATTAGTTTGGAGATCAGAAAAATTTTTTCTGTTCTTGCGGATCGTCCCGGAGACATAAATTTTCTTATAAAACAAATATTTTTGCAATTCAGTGGAATTAAAATAATTGTCACAGAAAACAGAAAGTTTTGCCAACTAAATCTTCACAATCTTCAGAGTCAGATCTTCCACAACCCACTTACCCAATTTGTTTTATTTTCTTGGTGTATATTAGAAACTTGTTCATGTAACCAGCAGAGTCTACCTTTAAATAGACTTTATATCCTATTTTTGTAGGCTTATTCGGCATATATTGTCGAATGCCGCTTCGTCCTGTAAAAAACGTCAGAGTTTACGTTACCTATATCTGAACTCATACGCGCAAAACGTACCTCTAAATTTTATCATGGACTCATCCACATATTGATATTTACTTAGTTTCATGAAAGAAATAAACGTTTCTGCAAGCTTATCCAGAGTGGTCGAATTTTGTAAAGTTTATCGTAGTTTTGTACATTTTTTTTCAGTTTAACGGAATTATCATTGAGATGAATGTTACTATAAAGCCAGATAAATCGGTTTCTGAAAGTAGCAATACTGATAAAAAAATCTCTCATTTCTTTTTTGGAAGACCAATAGTCTCTGAAACTTTGCATTTTGTTCAGACTCATAAGCAAATTGACCCCCAAGCATATTTTTATTTCTTCACAGGTTATTGAAACAAAATTATTAATACCACCATTTTTTTGTATAACATACAAATTAGTTTGGAAAATAATGTGTTTAATAAGCTTCTCAGAAAATAAGTGTAGGAACATATCTGTAGGACTTTCAATGGTCTCGGAAACATTTGATTCAGTTTCTATCGAAACTACTTGATTTAATTCACGTGTGAAACGTCAAATATCCACTTTATTATCTATTGTTGGAGTCTACTTTGACTTTGACTTTAAGTTAGTAGCAAGTCGTCAATACTTTACCCATCTTTGTCTTGCTGAGGAACAATATTTTCTGTGTCCGGATTACTGTTTTCTAAAACTTCCAGCTTATCCCTCTTCATATTCTCCAAATCTGAGGTCATCGATTCAGCATCACTTGGTATTTCTTTCAATAATGCCTCAAAGTGAAGTGGATTCATATTAGGCGAGCGGTTTACCCCTCAAAAGACGCTTAGAAACAGAATATACCGACTAAAATTCTTTTTGCATTTCTAATGCACCAAACCTTTTTTATTCGATTCTATATAACAAATAACTTATACAAAAAAGCAATTTAACCGAATTGCTTCGGAATCATTTTTTTAGGTGTATCTCATCAAAATAAACACTTTTTCTCTCTTGATAATTTTTCGAAAAATGCTTCCTTTTCGAGTTATTTGCATTTTTTTGTTGAAAAAATGCCTTAATTAGTGATTTTTGTGATTTTTTTTTCTAAAAAACTACTAAATGAATTGCAATTCTACAAATAGCTTTATAATCTTTAAACCGTCGAGTACAAGGTAAAATATTTTGACAAGGATAATTTTTTTCTATCTTGCTAAAAACGTGGACCCAAATATTTCGAATATGCCTTTCGAGCAGTCTACCGCTAAGTGTGTACAGCGGTTGCGGCGATACAGGCGTGCGGCGCGTAGAAATATTTGTTTAATTTTAAAAAATTAATTCAATACAAATATTACGTACAATTTATTGAAAAAAAAGATATTTCTAATTATTTTTATATAGACATATTATAATTAAAACAATTAAAATTAATTTTTTACATTAAGCAATATATAATTAATTTTCATCGAAAAATATAATCAAATTAAAATATAATATTAATTATACATCGTTTTCATTGTCAATAATTTAAAAATTTTCGTCAACAGCAACAGGATTTCCATCTAATAAGCTGATTTCATTGTCTTCAATACAGTCGCCTTTAACATTTTTACAATTCTCTGGTGTACATGCACATACTGCGCAGCATTCTAAATTATAAGAAATACAATTACAATTTTTCGTAGAACATTTTCCGGTACATGAGCAGAAATACTTTTGTAAAATATCTAAACTAGTTTCGCCTTCAAAATAATTAAAATCGAAACAATTATTTTCCAATGTCCAACCATGGGTTAATGGATCAAGAGATGAAATAATATTGTTTTTTGCTTGAATCCATTCATTTATTTGCCACTTTGCTCTTAAGTAATGTTGTAATAATGCTGGTTTCGAAGGTGGTAATTTTTCATTAGATGCATTTTTTTTAATGCAATATTATATCTTAATTCATTTATGGATTTATGATATTTTTTAAACTTATTTTGAGGGTCATACAGTTTAGATAAAAATAGAGTCAAAACTGTAAGTCCTTCATCTAAAGGTAAAGTAGGCAAATTTCTTAATTTTTCCAATTAACTATCAGTTAATTTCTGCAAAGCTTTATAAGCCTTCTTTTTTCCCATATCATAAAATGAACTTGTGGTATCACAACCTGTTATAGAATGCATTATTAGGATACTGTTGCACATTATTGTTCCAATTTCTTTTGCAATTTGATGTACAGGTATATATCGAGAACGATCCACATTTTTTACAATATTTCCTGTGTGAAACCATAAAAGTGGTTCACTTGTGAAATCATGATAATGAGATAAAAGTAAAATAAATATATCTGTGTCTGGAGATTTAACAATAATTTGAATTTTTTATCCAAATGCTGCTGTTTCAATTTAAAAGCGTGAAAAATAACCCTAGTATCTGCTTCTAAGTGATTACATTCTAAATTTGAATCATAATACTGATTATTTTCTATCACATATGCTTTACTTCGAGGTTCGAAAGCACCAGAAATAATCAACTTTTTATTGCTTTCTATTGGTAAATGAATATTTTTTTTAATATAATTTCCAATGAATTCAACTAAATTCGATTTACTATAACACGCTTAGCGGGATACTCTCGAAAGGCATATTCGAAATATTTGGGTCCACGTTTTTAGCGAGATAGAAACCATTTATCATTGTCAAAATATTCTAACTTGTACTCGACGGTTTAAAGATTATAAAGCAATTTGTAGAATTGCAATTCATTTGGTAGTTTTTTAGAAAAAAAATCCCAAAAATCACTAATTAAGGCATTTTTTCAACAAAAAATGCAAATAATTCGAAAAGGAAGCATTTTTCGAAAAATTATCAAGAAAGAAAAAGTGTTTATTTTGATGAGATACACCTAAAAAAAATTTATTCCGAAACAATTCGGTGAAATTGCTTTTTAGTATAAGTTATTTGTTAATAACAATTGCCGGCCCACTTGTAAAAATTAAAAAAAAATACATTTCATCTTGGAAAAATATATAGAATCGAATAAAAAAGGTTTGGTGCATTAGAAATGCAAAAAGAATTTTAGTCGGTTGATGCTCTGCTTATAGGGGTAAATCGCTCGCCTATATCTCTAAGTCTCTTACGGACCAGTGTGTCTTTGGTTCTAGAAAAAAATTGTGCCTAGTGGTTACCAACCAAAACCGGCAATAAAACGTGCAGTTAAAAGTCACTTTACTTTCAGATACACTTTTTATTATTATTTACGTTATTACATTTTCTAAACAATATACTACTCACCTGACATTTCTGAGACAATTTTTGTAAGAAAAATCACTCGAAATAAATAAATACACAAAGCAAGACACATAATAATAAGTCGCTCTCAATGTACCATTCATGTAAATAGGACGATAATAACTTTTTATCCGGGATATATACGAGTAAATCGCTACGTACATAGGCAACCAATTATACAGAATGGATTTGGTGACCAGCAGGCACATAAAGAAAGATATTTCAATCTGTGGTTAGCAGCACCAGTCCTCAAAGGGCTAAGAAATGACAGATGTCTATGTCAGATTGAAAAGAAGTATTTCAGCAATATCACAATATGTATCTAATAAAAATTGCCAATACACAGGATTTTACTGGTCGTGACTGTTCTTCTTCAGAGGATAGGAAAAGGATTGACGCATTCGAAATGTGGTGCTGGAGATGAATGCTACGCGTCTCGTGGACGGAGCACAGATCCAATCAGTCGATTCTCGAAGAGCTAAACATTCAGACCAGACTCTCCTCTCAGTGTCTTGCAAATGTTTTAAAGTTTTTTGGCCACATTGCGAGAAGAGACAATGACAACTTAGAAAGATTAATTGTATGCGGAAACGTAGAAGGACGTAGAGGCAGAGGACGCTCACCTATCCGATGGTCAGATCAAGTACAGAAAGCCACTGGAGAGACGTTTTCCGAGTCCATGAGAGCAGCCCAAAATCGCAAGAGATGGAGAGAATTGACAGCCCGCATTGTAGGAAATCACGATCCTCAGCAATGAGGAAACGACAAGAGAGAGACTGTTCTTAGTAGAACTAATCTTTTTATATAAAATAAACCACTTTAAAGAACAAAATTGTATAAATATATGAGTTTCAAATATTAAGAATATGGACACTATCGATAATATCATTAATAGTTATTTAAAGAAAAAGATAGTTTTTTTATTTTACTGATTAATCGTTTTCTCCTAATTAAAGAGCCTATAGTGGTCGAGTTTAATTACTACTGAATTTAGACAACTGTTCATGTTAATGAAAAGCAACATCAATATTTCGTAAAACAACACGACAATGTTTCTAACAAACAAATTCATTAACTGGAATAGAGTTAGCAAACTATGCTATTCACAACAAAGGCCAATTGTGCTCTGGTAAACAAAATAGAAATAGGAAATTCTGTTTAGCAATTGGCGAAATGACATTGAATATAATAAATAATTGCATTTAACTCCAAAAACTCTTTTTTACATGGTAATAGTATAAGAATGCTAAAATGAAAACAAATTCTCAGTTATCGCTTTCTGTCGCTTGTATTCGTCTTATGGTACTGTCTTCTATTGGTTGGCAACAATTCTAGCAAGGTAATAATATATGTATATCTTGTGCAACTCAAAACAATGAATATTAGTCCAAGTCAGTCTAGTCTCTTAGGCGTCGTTTTATAGGTAAACTATGCATTAAAATATGCATTAAAATAGAAAATAACTCTCTGAAAAAGAAAACGACTGATGTACACAAAGTGTAATCTATTTATTTTATTTGTAACAAAAAATTTTGTTTTATTTGACAAATTTTTCATTTAAATCAGAAATAAAACGAATACTTCAGTTAGACAAATAAAAACACTGGCAGAACTTCTCAAACAGATGAAATACGACTTTTATGGAACACAAAAAGAAATGTGGAGAATTATCAGAGGACAAAGAAAAGAAATAAAAGAACTAACAAAAACGAAACACATTCAGAAGGAAATATGCTATGTGCAGGCTACTTTCAATCCATATTTGCTAAAGGTGACGATAATGAACCCCCAACACCAGAGGTAAAGACAAACGAAGAAATATATATTGAGGAGGAAGAGCTAAAGGAAGCATTAGGAATATTAAGAAATAGAAAATCGCCAGGAGAGAACAGAATACCGAACGCACTCCTAAAGTACGTAGGACCAGATCTGGACAAACAACTAGAAAAACTAATCGAGAAGATCATGCACCTACGCTATATTTATATTAAGGCAAGTGCAAGAAAAATCGTTGGAATACAACAATACTACATATTTATCTGTGTTTAGTGGCCATTAATAAGGCATTTGACAAGTCAAATTAAAGGAAATTATCCACTTATTGTACGCAAAAGAGATAACTGTAGGAATAATCAAAGCGATCGAAAATATCCACCATAACAACACAATAAAAGTAAAAGTTGAACAAGAACCAACTGAGTTGAATACAACAGTGAGATTTCCTGGGTCCTCTATTGTTCAACCTTAATATAGATAAAATGGAACTAAAAAAGAATACCAAATGGGACAAAAACAACTTAATATGCTATGCAGACGACGCAATACTACTCTCTCTAAGTGTAGATGATTTAAAACGCACCAATTTAATATAACCGCCAGAAAATTTAGCATGTGCATTTTCCTAAAAAAGACAAAATGCATGGTTATAACAGAAAATTTGCTAACATGTGAATTGGAGCTGGAAGATTAGATAATAGAACAAGTGATGAAGTTTAAATATCTAGTCATCCCATATCTAGCTATGGAAAGCTCGAAACAGAAAGAAGAAGATCAAGTGAATAGAGCAAACACTTATTACGTGCAACTAACTAAATGGCTTAAATGAATTAACAAGTACCAAAAATGTCGATAACCTCTATAAATATTATATTACAATATATGTTCAAAATCATTTTCTTCAATACACATTTGGTATCGTTTTAATAAGGAAAACCGAATGCGCTAAAAAATCATATTTTTCTGACGAAATTGATTTGCAGCTTCAATTATTCTAACCCTCAATTGTTGTTCGTCCTCTATTGTTACAAAATACACTTTCTTTTTCATAAACCCCCAAAAGCAAAAGTCCATGGGGTTAAGACCTGGACTTCTGGGTGGCCAAGAAATACTTGCGTCAGGCCCCATTCCAATAAGTTGACCAGGATACTGCCTGCAAAGGTATTCCTGGACTTCATTACTGTAATGCGGTGGAGTGCCATCTTGTAGAAACCACATATTTTGCCTTATTGCAATATTCACTTCTTCCAAATACTCTTGTAAATCGTTTGCCAAGAACTAAAAATAATTATTACCATTTAAATTGTTGGGAAGAAATACTGGGCCTATTAGATTGTCCTGCCCAAACATTAGGCAGGAATACAATTCCTGCCCAAACATTAACTTTAAACTTTGGTGATGAGTCGTTTTTTTGGTGTGGGGATTTTCGTCGGCCTAAATGTGCTCGTTATGATGGTTTGTTATTTCATTTCTACTGAAGGTAGCCTCGTCGGTAAACAAAATATTTCTAATAAAATTAACATTTCGAGTGTTTTCCATTAACAACCAATCGCAAAATCCAATCCTTTTAAAATAATCTTCAACCAATAACTCTTGAACCGTTGTTAAGTGATAGGGTTGAAGCAGCTGATCCTTCAAACGCCTCCAAACCCTTACGTGAGGAGCATTTACTTGAGCAGCTATTACCCTTGTACTTGTTCCAGGGACTTCTTCAATGATTTCTAAAATGTCTTCATCAGTTGCATCCATTATTGGACGACCACTATTGCCAGCAACTTGCGGTTGGAATGTACCCGTGTCCCGTAAACGACGATCAATGGTCAGAAATAATCGTCTATCGGGTGTATTTCGATTGAAGTATTTTACTGCATAACGCCTTGCAGCTGCTGCACTATTTCCTTGACATTCACCTACGATATTTGCGATAGTTTATTGAAAACATAATTTAATCTGATCCAACTTACCCAAAGTTAAATGCATATCTGCCATTTCCTGAATGTGTAGGTAATTGTAATATCAAAATTTTTAATATTTATCTTAATCACACAATAAATGATAGCTTCAAATTATTGACTATTATTGATGGAACTGTTTGTAATTATTGTATCCGTAGAAACTAATTTTAATTTTCTGGCCAATTAGGAAAAAACTAGTTTTTCGAAAAAGTGATAAGAGGCAACTGCAATTAACATTGTAATTTTATATTGTCATTGTTGTATTTTTTCTTCCTGCAAATAATTGGTTGCAAATTGTGATGGATCCGGTTAATAAAAAAAGCTTTTCGCTTTAATAAACGTTACCTTCTCCTATATATCAATCTTATTGTTAAATTCAAATCAGTGTTTATAAAACGTATAAATTTATTTTATCGACTACATACCTAACATTAAAACTAAGATATCTTATATTATATGTTTGTTTAAAGTTATTGCTCAAACCGTGAAGGCTTACCCAATAATTAGTGCTTAATGTTAGCTTGGTTTAACCCGTATACCGCTTGTTCCCCGTAGACCAGATTTATCAAATGAATGAATACTCCCTTGAGAAATTTCCACATTTGCGGCATGGAATCGTTCAATATAAATTTATTAAAACGTTACTTCCCCGTAACTCTGCAACTTTAAAACGTTTTTGGAAAACTGTAACAGATTCCAGTTTATATGCAACCATCATTAATTCTTAACAAACTTAATAACAAAATATGCAATACATATTGAAACTCCGAGTAATATTTTTTATTTGGATTTAGTGTGCATCTTCAAAGAATTTAAAGTTACGCTGTACAAATTTAAAATTTTATAACTTGTAAAAAACTCATAATGTTGTGAATACTTTTGGATAGTTTTGGATAAATATTCGAATTTTAAATATAATATAAAGATACTGCCTAAAAATTATTCAGTTCTATGCACATACCAGAGACTTCAATAGGTCTCCACGGACTAGGAAACCAAAACGAAACAGGAGGTACACTCTTTTATAACCTACATAAACATGATATAGATGCTATGAACGCCTCTTCATTGTTGAGAACGATAAAAGTACGCAAGACTGCATACCTTGGACACATCTTAAGAAATAATAAATATAGTCTTCTGCAGGTCATCATGCAGGGTAGAGTCGATGGCAAAAAGGGAATAGGTAGAAAGAGGAAGTCATGGCTGCGAAATATTCGAGACTGGACAAACATGACTGTAGACGAATTATTCCACGTTACAAAAGACATAGAAGCTTTTAACAATGTGGTCGCCAACCTCCGTTAATGGGGACGGCATAGGAAGAAGAAGACTTGTCAAATAGAACGCAGTTTGTTGCTTATAATGGTTACAAATCGGAAAAGTACCTAGCTTCTTCAGGGGTTCCACAAGGTTCTAATCAAGGTCCATTATTGTTCTTGTTATTTATTAACGATCTGTATGAATCAATTTTCGCACCATGTTTATGTTATGTCGATGATTTAAAGATTTATTCATTGATAAGCGTCCTTAATGATTGTCATTTTCTGCCGAGTGAACTGAATCGTGTACATGAATAGTATAATGCAAATCATTTGAATCTTAATGCCAATAAGTGCAAAGTAGTTAGTTATTCTAGGAAACAGTCTAATATATACCATCCTTATATTATCGACGGCAATGAACTTGAACGTTTGAATAAAATTAAAGACCTTGGAGTTATATTTGATTATAAACTCACCTTTGTTTAACATGTTAATTTAAAGGTTAAAGAAGCACTTAAATCTTATGGATTTATAATTAGAAATAGTCGAAATCTTACTTATACTAAGGCAATTAAATTACTTTATTACACTTTTGTACGCTGTAAACTGGAATATGCCTCTGTCATTTGGTCACCTTTTTGTGATGTACATATCCAAATTATAGAGAGCAGGTGCAGCGTAAATCTTTAAAATTTTTGTCTTTCAAAATTAACGGCATATATCCCAAGAGGGGCATCAGCAATAGTGAGTTATGTAGTGGTTTGGGCATAGTATCATTAGAATCTAGAATAATTAATGCCTCCCTAATATTCCCGTACAAGCTACTACATAATCTCATTGACTGCTTTGATATTCTTCGACAAATAAATTTTAACGTTCCATCTTATCCAGTGAGAAATTCGATTACGTTCAGAAATACACAAACTAGAACCGTTGGTTATTCAATCAACGCTAGAACTAATCTTATGTTAAATTCTCCTCTATTTCTCATGTGCAACTATTATAATTCCTTAAATGCTTACTGCGATATATTTCACTGCAGTTTAAAGCAGCTTACTAGGATGGCTGAGATCTACCTAGGTGATTGAGTAGTTTCTTTATGTAAAAGTAAAATACTCGAAAAATGTGTAATTTAGTTAGTACCTATGAATTATTAATATTTCATTTAACTTTAGTATTGTATTTTGTCCTATATATGGATTCTGTTGGACAATAAACGCTATTATTATTGTTTATACCTGGTAAATGCTTCATTAAATTGTCTGCTCTTGTACGAACTTATTGCCAAGAAGCTTCCTTTTCTGCTTATGAGATATCTTGTTCACTATCTGTTTTAAAATTTTGTATTTCAACTTCGTATTCTTTAGAATCCGCAGAATTCCAATTCATTATTACTATCAACTTCCTCTAGAATACTTTTGGTCCTCCTTGTAGTGCATTTATTTCTATTTCTAAAAAGTAAAAAAATATTATTTTATTCACTAAAAATACAACGCTAAAAGTTACAATCCTTTACAATGTAGTACAGCCACAAAAAGCTAACATCCGTCTCGAGACCGAAATCTTGTGTAACCAACGAACTACGCATCTACGTTCAACAATATTTTAATACTAACAACGGCACAGTACAGTATATTGCTTAAAAAGAATCAGTACTCAGCTACTCAGTAGGTTCACTCTCGCATTTTCACGGTTCCAATTTTGAATCCACTCCTAGGTCCATGCCGGTCCGTGCGCAATAGATTTGGCGAAAAATGCTGCTGTTGCAAGATTTAAAATATTTCATTAGTTTCAAAGAATATTCCAAAATTATAATAAAATAATTATTATTATAGAAATTCTTCGAAAAGTGGAAAATAAATTTCATAAATGGTAAAATTCTTCACATACCCACTATACACACTTCTAAAGTTTGAAAAATCATATTGCCTAATTGACTTAATCTATTTAAATAATTAAACATAAGTATCTATCGTGTTTGTCAAAGTGAAATAGATTTGTACTAAGTAGTACTTGTAAAGAATTTCTACGTCCTTGGAGATCAATATATCACTGTTCCAGAAATATAAACACATAATTGTAAAATTTTGAAAAATGACTTTATTATGTTGGAGGGGTTAAAACTGCATTTTCTATATATTTTTAAATCATCATAACTGTATTTACGGAGTCATCGGTCATGGCGAAATTCGTAAGTAAAATTACGACGATTTACAAATATGTTGAAAATGCAGTTTTATCCCCCCGACACAATAAAGTCATTTTTCAAAATTTTACAGTTATGTAATTATACTTCCGGAACAGCGATATATGCTATCACTTTTCCATCGTTGTCTGGAAGTGGAATCTGATTTTATCTTTCAAAATTATGATTTGACTGTTACTGTTCCTGTCTGTGAGTATCTTAGCTGGGTGTAACATATGTTCTATTATTTTATATTCTGCAAGAATTTGAGTATCACCTTATTTGCAGAAACTATTTAACAGGCCTCCCAAAACCCAGCTTTGGTTTGATTCGTCATGCTTTAGTCTCAAAAAAAACTTAAGCTATGTAAAAAACATAATTTTCTTGAACCTTTTAAAAAAGAGTATTAAATAGCTGAGAAGATATATCGCCAGGATTCGATAAATTAATTTTGTACTCAGCCTGAAGCCTTTTTTAAGTCAATAAATCAAAATTTGTCTTAAGGAAAATCTATTTTTAACCATAGTGCTCTATCATATCTTGTATGTCGCTATACGTTCATTAATATTGAAGACACTGTGTATCTTCCCTATCTACCCTTTTAGTAGTCGCCTTGTTTATTTTTTCTATCTGAATATATTCGTTATATCCTCCCCTTTAATTTGCTATGTCGCATGTTAGGATTCAATCAGTTGTTTATTTTGTGCTCATCCTGAGGCATTTTTTAAGTAAAAAAATCAAAATTTGTGTTATGGTAAATCTATTTTTATCCGTAGTGCCCTATCTTATCTCGTATGTCGCTATACTTTTATTAATATTGAAAATACTGTGTAGTGCCCTTTCATTTAACGTATTTTTTCTGTCTCTAGGTGGCGTAGTTACCTTACTGGACAAACAGTGTGACATCCTAGCTTTTTATATCGATAGATGCTTCCAATTGTAAATGTATGTAAAAATTTGAGTTTAACTAACTACGTTGTGAATGTAGTGATTCTATAGTGGGATATTTAGGCTATATGAAATTTTTTCATTACATTATTTTGTTATTAATAAGTTGTGATTGTGGAAATATATATATATATATATATATATATATATATATATATATATATATATATACATATATATATATATATATATATATATATATAGTGAGTTTAATATTAATTTTTATAATAATATTAATCTTAGCTCTAAGTTTAATATATATATATATATATATATATATATATATATATATATACATATATATATATATATATATATATATATATATATATATATATATATATTCTATTCTAACTTGTATTCATAGTTCGCTACTTGTGTTTTTATAATCTTGTTTTTATTATAACTGCTATCGTAAAATTGAAATCCTCAAATTTATAATTTATAATTCGAATGTATTATTATTTTTTCATCTATAGAAATTAGTTTCCTCATTAGCTCTTCGTTTTATGAGATTTCTCACCAGTAACAGTGAATACAGCGTGATTTTCTAATGAATACAAAAAATTAAATATTCGATTAATCCAAACTGATGGATTCAACATAGTACATTTTGAAGGACAATCAGTAATCATTATTTGGGAAACTATCGATAATTGTCGAAAACGTTAAATTAAGGAAAGTATTCATTATTCCGAAAATCTCATTAAATTTTAGGTCGCCACAAGTCACACTTTTCCTATTTATTTTCGAGCAGTGTATTAAAAATTATATTGAGCAGTGTAACAAAAACTGGAATTTATCTGCGCGTGGATCTCATGCGCGTGAAAAAAATGGAACATGAAGAACAAAGGACTGGCGGCAGAGTGAACCTACTGATTCTTTTTAAGCAATATACTGTGACAAAGGTTAGGTAAAATATGAATGCATTAGCACTAAAAGGTTAACTTACTAGTTTTATAATTTAATTCTGATTTTAATTTTTACCATTATTTTTCATAGTTTAATCTAATAAATTACGGCACTTCTCGAATACCATTTCCATTACGCCTTGTACTAGATGTCTAAAAACAACATTGTAATCTATCTAAAATAATATAAAATATTTTTTACTTATATGGTCATTTATTATATTTTTAGCTATACACAAGACCCTTCGAATTGGTTGCTGCGCAATTCGACAGGAGAACCGTATCTTTGCGGCAATGTCACCGGATCTCGACACTGTCCTCCGACGCACACATGCCTTTGCACTGGCGGAAATCCCAACCACGGTTACACCAGCTTCGACAATTTCCTGTGGTCGATGCTAACAACGTTTCAGCTCATTACCCTCGACTACTGGGAAAACGTTTACAATATGGTAAGTGATCACACTTCTATGCCAATCACAATGGCAATCTTACGTAACACCTATTATATTTGTGTGGCAGCTATTGTCAAGGGATTTTGATAGGTTTTAACCAAATAAAACCAAGTAATAAAATGAATATATTTAATTATGTACCCTTAGTTTTCCGATATTATCCCTTTATATTTAAAAATGGTGATAATTTTTTAGAAAATTTCTTATAAAAGATTTAGCCTTAGAAATCCAAAAAAGTGGTACAGTAAACACTACTGTAGACTGGCGCGAAGCTTGGTGAGAAGAGCATAAGAATTGCGATAATGTTATCTTTTAATGTTTTAGGAAAAAATTGGAAAAATTAGGAGGTTTTCATTCTCATAAAAAAATTTTCGATAATTATGTAAAAAATTTAACATAACATAAATTAAAAAGATACGGACTACAAGACAATTGCCTAAAATGCAATCCTTGTATTCTTCTAATAAGTTGAAGTATTTATTTTGGAAGAATACACTTGCCATTTTAAATGACACAAGCTTTAATAATCTACTAGATTACAATCACGTGATCTTAAAGGCCAGTTACGAGTACTGCCTTAGTTGACCTATGTATACACAAAATTATCATTAAGAAACCATGAGCCTGTAATGAGACAATGCACCATCGTGCTGAAATTACGTACCAGCAATATTTACATTTTCGTCATGCTCTAGAACTAGCAGCATATTTTCTAAAAATTCCAAGTACAGTTCGCTAGTTAATAGCGCAAATAAAATGTAGGATCCAATTAATTTATTATCAAATACACCACACTATAATTATGTTAATGAAGAACTTGTGCTGAGAATTTGCATTATCTCTTTCTGATATTTTTTTGCATTATTGTTGTCCTCTATTACTGCTAAACGTCTAACTCCATTAGGGGTCATACAAGCTCATACCATGACCTTCACAGGATGCTTCATAGTGACCGTAGTACACTGGGGCAAAAGGTCTTCTCCCTGTCGGCGGCGAACAAACTTCACTTCGTCACTCCAAAGATCGAGATTCTGGTTTCATCACTCCAAATTACCTTACTTTACTGTTCTTCTGTCCACTCTCTGTGTGCCAAAGCCCAATCAATGCGTTTTTGCCTCTGTTTTTGTTTAGGAATGGCTTCTTTCTAGGAGTTCGTGTTCGCAATCCATCTTCACACAACTTTCTTTTGACAGTACGCTCCGATATTTGTAAGCCAGTTGATTTGACAATAGCATTAATTTCTTTTGAAGATCTGCGACGATCTTCTAAATAAAGTCGGCATATTCTACGCTCATAGTATTGGCTAACTTTCGGTTTTTGTGCTTGTTCTTTTTGCTGATTTTATCGTTCCAGTGTTTTGATACAGTGTTTTGATGACGTCTACAAATTTTCATTACACCTGATTTTGTGGCGCCACCACCCAATTTATTTGCTGTTTCTTGATATGTGTAACCTTCTTCTCGAATGATAATTGCACTCTCTTTTCTGGCCACCACTCAACACGTTTTGGGTTTCTCGGTGCCATTTTTGTTGAATCGACACTGATATATTCCTCTCCGATAATTAAACAAACTCACCTTAGTAACAACTACCTGAAGTCGCACAAAAATGTACTAAACGCTTCCAATTGGGTTGTTGACTGACTAGCAAAACCCTGACACAATACAGTATTGCCAACGTTGCCATTTACAAATCTCGAATTTTCGGCGTTTCGCTTGAATCTGTTTCCATATTTTATTAAATAATTATGTATATTATTTAATAAAATAATTAGATAAGTCACTTATCTACATTGTAACGATTTAATTTGCCTACCACATTGGGTGTCACTTATACAATATACACAATATAAATTGCTTATAGGGTGTTTAAAGGGGGAAATGAACAATTACTGGGCTGAAGATAGGGCAAGCAAATAAACTGAAATGTTTGCGAACGGCCACTCTTGTTTTGGTTGGAAAATTAATAATTTTGGTTATGTACCAAATGACAGCAAATAATACCACTGACAGTCATATGTCGAAATGAAATATCAAACCTTTTTGAAATATTAATTAATTGTTAAATTTAACTTGATTTAAAAGAAGACTAATATGATAATTAGCTAATCCATAAAGCTTATAATTTTATTTATTTATATGTTTTTAGTGTGTCATAAAAGCTTTGTATATTAATGATAAATGTTTATTTTACTTAACTTTTTAACAAAATTTTTTTAAATTTTTAACAAAAAATGCCTTGTTTCACTGGCTGTGTATTTCCTTTAAGAAAGTTTATTACCTTGGGATTGGATACAAATTAAACACATTGTCCCACATAAACTGCAAATGATCTAGATGGACACATGAAGACACAAAATGGACAAATCTTGGAAAGGCCAAACATTGAATTGGGCTACAGATTATCTTTTTTTTTTCTACTTTTATGAGGGGAGGTGGTCCAAATGTTCGAAACATACCTCAGTCCTAGAAGGTGGACAGAACGGCCTTCCAGCCTTGGTTATGCAGGACTCCTCCAGCGTGGCCACGATGATATCCGAGGCCGCGCGCTAGGGTTGTTCGGACACCATCGCCGTCAATGCCAGAGACCTACCTGCTAAAAAAACACGGCTCCTCAGTGCACAGCATTCACCCGATCTTTCATTCACGCACAATTCTCACGCATTCTAGCACTTTCTCACTACAACGGAATTCTTCTCTCCCTCTATTCCTCCCTGTTCATGTTCAATTTCACCCCTTCTCATTCTGCCTTATCTTCTTGCTTGGTCCTGGGCACCCTGCCTACCTTCGGGTCGCCTTTTTTCTCGTTCCTTTTTTTCCAATGTTCTCCTTACATATCTCTGAACTGCTCTGCACCGATCTGACAACCTAAGCATCTCCTTCGCCAGTTCCATGACTGATTGCACCCTACTTCCTAGCTCTCTCTCAAGCAGGCTCCTCTCACCTATCCGTCTATCGCATACCAATAGAGTGTGTGAAACAGTGTCCGATATTTCACAGTACAGGCATTTGTCATTTTCTGCCTTTCCAAATCTGTAAAGGTATGCCCCAAAGCAATCATGTCCTGTGAGCATCTGCGTCAGGAAATAATTCAAACGCCTGTGCCCGCAATCCATCTATCTTTTCAGATTAGTAGTTAACGACTTCGTCCACTACGCCACCCTTCTCATCTCATCCCATTCCTCTTTTTTTTTTAACGTTCTGTTGCTATGTCTTTATTTCTTCTCTCGTACATTCTTCCTCTTTCCTTCACTAGCACGTGCATCAGAATACACCCGGTGATAACTCCTAGCGCCTCGGCAGAGACTGTTCTATATGCACAGGCAACACTCAATAGACTCTTCCTATCTGCTCGGGTGAGTTTCTTTCTGTACGACTTTGTTAAAACTGCAGAACTCCAGACAGGCGCAGCGTAGAGGACGATCGATGGCACAACAGAATGAAGGGCCCTCCTCCTCTCAGTTTTGGGACCTCCGATGTTGGGCATGATCCCTCCCAATGCGTCGGATCTCACAGCAGCTCTTTGAGTCACCTCTTTTACGTGCTCCTCCCACTTTTCGTTTTGAGTCAAAGTCACCCCTAAATACCTCACGCATTTCTTTGGTACCACTCTCTTTCCTGCACATTCAAATGTTATCCCGTCCCTTTTCCTTGGTCCCTTGAGAATTACAGCCTCGGTCTTACCCGCAGCCAGTTCTAGCTCATGCATTTTAATCCATTCTTCGACTTAGTTTCATGTACGCTGTGCACCAAAGATAAGATCGACCCCTGCAACACTCCAACCGTCACGTCAACTACCACTCTTTTTTCTACCACAATTTTCTTCTCTGACAAATAGTCGGAGACCAAATTCATCAAGTACCTCGGACACCTTCTCTCTCGTAGAGCCTCCATTACTTCTTTCCATTTTAATGTGTTGAACGCATTCCGGACGTCAAACAACAGTAGGATTGCCCACCTCTGGTTAACCCCTACCCCGAGTAACTCCCGGAAGACTTTCATCAGCGCATCCACCATGCTCTTGTTCTTTCTGAAACCGTACTGCCCGCCTGGCTCTTCAGATTATCCTGAATGATAACAAAATGTGTTCTTCAAAACTCGGCTACTTAATTCTCACTTAAAACCATGTGGACTTCTTAAGATATTGGAAACGCTGTTTTTTAAGTTTCTCCCATAGGATACAGCAGAACAAATCGGAGATTAACTAACTCACTGAACAAAGACTGTCAAATAATATTTTGTAATGCCAATGCCTATAATAGTAATGCCAATGCTGCCATTCACAAATCTCGAATTTTCGGCGTTTCGCTTGAATCTGTTTCCATATTTGATTAAATACTTATGTTAATATACACCGAGTGAGAAATACATAAAATATTATACAGAAATATAAAACAATAAAATAAAAATGTAATTGTACTGATAAACTATATAAATCACGATCCTGAGACGAATGTTGCTGGAAAAACGATAATTTTTGTAAAGTTTCCATAATTTTGACCACTAGTATATACTCACCAAATATTAGTTACTAAATTTGCCAGTTGGGTCTGAGTTAAATAAACACACTATATCAATACTAATACGAGTATCAGAAGAAGTTTACATAACCTAACACTTTTTTAAATTTTGAATTTATCAACTTTTTAAATTTAAATCGCTCGTAAGTTTTGCAGAGTCTTCACTTATTTCTTGTAAAAAACTTGCTAGCAGAAAAATGAACTGCTGAAATATATTAAATGGTTTGTGTCGGCTTTCATTAACGCTTGTTAAGCAGTACACGAGCTTAACTCAAGCTACTTCTTTTTTAATTTTTGCCCAGGAAGTGTATTACTTGCGCTAATTAGTTCCAAACTTCATAACAACATTTCACTTCCGAAAGTACTCGGATCAGTTTGAGAAAAGACCAAAAGAGTAGTCGAAGCGAAAGAAAGCAAATAACGCTTCGTAATAGCGAGAAACACGTTGTAAATTTCTTTGGGTGGTCGAGAGTAATGGAAAAGGACGTGCTTAGCATAAATTCGTATTTTGGTTTCGAGTCCTGACTTAATAAATAAATTGTAACAATTCAGCCACTGCATCTAATGTATTTCATTTTACAAGAAAAATCAATGTACCAAGAACTCATTGGCTAAAGGATATGTTTTTTAATCAATATTATTTATAATAAATAAAACTTTTCTTATATTATAGTAACTTAGTTTCCAACGGAGTGTATTAAGGGATTTTTCACCAAAATTTTATTTATTTATACGTAAGTTTCACAATATTTTCCGTAGTTTTTTTTAAGAGTTGTTGTTATGTTTTACCGTCATAAATAGTTTTTATTGTATTTTCTTTTTCTTCAGCCCTTGTTCATCCACTGTTGGACATAGACATCTTTCATTTGTTTCCATTGATGTCTACTTTTAGCAATATTCATCCATTGTGTGTCCACTATATATCTGATATCGCCGTTCACCTCTTTTGAGGTCTGTCCACTCCTCTCCTGTTCTCTCTCGGCCTCCAGTTTGTTATGATGTGCCTCCATTTACCAGCTTTTGTTGTATGCTTACTCCACTGCTAAGGAACATTATTCCAAAAAAATATGATCTTTTTGTTTTATCAAACAAGTATGCTAATTTTACCAAAAGTTAACATACGCGTTAAAGATTTTTGTAAGGTCCTTTGCTAATATTTGTGCTTCCATTACATAGTGACATTGACCTTTTAATTGCATATCTCATAGTTTTATACAGACTTTTAATAAGACGATTTACTTAACTTGTTCTAGATATTTTTAGATGACATATCGTAGCTTTTATGAGTAATAATGCCAAGATTAAGCCTTTTTCCGTTTCTACATTCCTTTTAACTGTATCATGTATAAAAAGACCGAATAAGAAGTGACGAGATCATAACAAAATGGTTCAAGGTATAAACGAGTGAAAAATAATAGAAAAAAGAATGGAACAATTATATCAGTAAAATGGCAGACACAAGGGACGTTAAAATATCAAGGAATAAATCACCACCTAGTAAGAAGTATAGGCCGACCGTGCAAGAGATGGAGTGACAATTTTCCATAGAGGCAACCAAAATTTCTTATATAAGGAAAGAACAAATTCTTTCGATCGCATCCAAGTTGAAGAAGTTTTACACCTAGTGTATAAAAGAAACAAACCAATCAAACATATCATCGAAAACATCTACTTCCATAATCGAATACCGGCAAAGATAAATGAAAAACTAACACAGTGTATACCAGTACAAAGCAGAATCATACAGGGTGAATCGTTAAGCATACTTCTCTTTAATATAATAATATACAAAATAATACAAGTAGTACGTAAAGGTAATGGTAACAGAATGGGGAACAAAGAAATCCAAATTTCTTTAAAGAAAATTATGTTATATTAACACACATCTTCAATATAACGGCCAAGAAAGACAATATGATAATATCAGCAGAAAAAAACCAAAGGCTATAGCGGGATAAGATGGTCAAAAGTGCCCCCGCACCGATCAGCACCGCGACTTGTGCTTTCAATAAAGCATATAAAAACATGACTTCATACAAATTTTTAGCTTCCCAGGGCCCATAGAACCTCTTAATTTTAAAAAAATAAGCTTTTTTCGACTTTATTTTTTTCTGAACGCAATTTTGCTTTAAAAAATCTAAATAATTCATGAAGATGTATCTTTCGAATACAAAATAGCCTGATTTTTTTCAAATTTTTATATTAAAAATTGAGCTCAGGAAAAATTATTGAAATTTTCAATAATTTTTTAGGTTATGTTAATAATTTTTGGCTAACTTTTAAATAGTATTTTTTTATGTATTTTTTTTTTTCGTCCTTTTAAATGGCCAAGGTAGAATTTTCAATTTCTGAGCAGAAAGAATCGAAAAATCAAAAAAACCGTTTTTTTTTTATTCATTTATTTGCACATAACCTCAAAACTCAGTTGGTAATTCAACATTTTCATTCCACTTCATTCGAAAATTCCACAAACGAATTGAAAATTTCAATAATTTTTCCTGGGCTCAATTTTCAATATAAAAATTTGAAAAAAATCAGGCTATTTTGTATGTGAAAGGTATATCTTCATCAATTTTTTCAAATTGCGTCCAGAAAAAAATAAAGTCGAAGAAAGCTTCTTTTTTAGATTCTATGGGCTCTGGAAAGCTAAAAATTTGTATGAAGTCATGTTTTTATATGCTTTATTGAAAACACAAGTCGCGGTGCTGATCGGTGTGGGGGCACTTTTGACCATCTTATCCCGCTATAGCCTTTATGACAACATCTAAATACTCACTATGAAGTAAAATCGAAATTAATGGGAAAATAATAAAGCAGGAATCAAGGTTTAGATATCGGGGAATAGATATATCTAGTTACGAAAATGTTGAAGAAGAAGTACGACAACAAAGACACAAAAACAAAAATCTATAAAGCAGCAATTAGACCTTTATTAACATACACGGCGGAAACAAGATACATCTAAAACGAGATGACTACTAGAAACAACAGAGATGAAAATACTCCAACGAATATCAGTGAAAAGTCTGGAAACAGGAGTGGAACGAACACATTAGTAGAATGGCAGAAAATAGGATAGTACGAATAGCACGAGATAAATCACCAACTATTGGCAGACCAAGAAAAAGATGGTGCGATAATTTAAACAATTGCAGATGCTAATATTGAAGAAGAAACAGGCTTTAAAGACTACATACAAGAAGGAAGAAGAAGAAGAAGAATAAAGGCAGAAGAAAAAAATAAGAAGAATAGTTATAAAATATCCAGAACACTCTCCTATTAATATTTTATATAAAATGTGTTTGAAGATAAATGTCGTCGTTGATTTAATGAAAATTTGTGACTGAAACACTTAATCTACTACTTTACTTAAAATGTAAATAATCCGTTCTTTGCCATTTCAAATTAATTTGTAGAATAAATTTGTCGACAGTATTATTAAACTAAAATTCTGTATAAAATTGTATCTCACTACAGCAGAAATTTACTCGGTCGACATAATTTGGCAACAAGCCAACTGTGTAATTCGGAACATTAGCTTTGATTAAATGGTATGATTTTGATAAAAAATTATGCGATCAGAAAGATCTAAACCGTTGGTTTGGAACAATTGAAATGTATTGTACATGATAAGCTGCTTCATTAAGCCCAGTTAATAGAAAAACATAGAAAGTATAGAAAGAAAAGAATAAGTTCGATTTTCAATTAAAAAACTACTGTTTTTCTAGAACCTTAAAAATTATCGAATAAAAATGAATAAGCAAAGTTATATAGTAAAACATGTGATTAAAAGAAACAATGTTAAATTGTACATGAAAAAAAGCACATAAGCAATGTAAAGAAAACAAAGCAGAATAACAAAGACAAGATAAAGAAGAACATGTTTAAAAAACTTCAGTGAGTGATATATTTAATTAAAAAAATATTAAAAAAACCAAATGGACTATAAAGTTCAAAACGTCTTACTACCAAATCAGCCCATCTTTAGTGAACCTAAAAGCAAGTAACCCACTCAGTTAAAAAAAACGTAAGGTAAAATTTTGACCGTTAAAAGCAAAAATGTGGTTTAGTTTACTTACTTTTGGAGTACTTGTGTAACCGCAAAACCAAACAGTTGTTGAATTTACACTAAGGAAAGCATACTTCAAAGTAATAATAAATTATACAATAATGTCCCAGTGTAATTGGATTACTATCCGTGAACCATAAGCCCCTACTCGAAGTAACATTTCTACATCCGAACTTTCGTACGGGAGTTAGCCAACTGACTTGAGATGCCGGAAATACTTCGTTTCGTTTCTTTTTTGGGTTTCGATTGTGTAATCATTTACCCAGTACATGTAAAGGTTATGCTCGTCTTGCTCTAGGCCAGTGGTCACCAATTATATTCCCTGAGGGTCTGTTTCAAAAAACTACTACACTTCCGCGGTCTGGATACTCAGCACTAAACCAGGCAATGGCGTAACCGGGGGGGGCTTACCCAGAAAAGGAGATCATCCTGGTTACGTAGTAAAATCAGGCAACTAGGCCACCTTGTTTAGGGAGGGCTATGAAATAAACTTAAAAAAAAAAGATGATTATAAAGCTATTATATTGTTTGTTCTCCCGTCTTTGTTTAATAAATTTTTGCGGCGTAATTTGAAATATTTGTATCTTAATTAACTGAACTTAAAAAGGTAAAAGAAATAATAAATTAGACTTACTCACAATCAATTTAATTTAACTAATTAGACGACCGATTTCGCTTTCTACAATATGCAAAGCATCTTCAGGTCACGATACAAAGTTAAATTAATGCTGAAAATAATAAACCCATATTAGGGTGTTGTCTAATAAAGATAAAACAAAGATAGGTGATATAATTACTGTAATTTATATAATTTATATCACCTATCTTTGTTTTATCTTTATTAGACAACACCCTAATATGGGTTTATTATTTTCAGCATTTATTTAACTTTGTATCGTGACCTGAAGATGCTTTGCATATTGTAGAAAGCGAAACCAGTCGTCTGATTAGTTAAATTAAATTGATTGTGAGTAAGTCTAATTAATTATTTCTTTTACCTTTTGAAATGGACTCACACAAGCAACACATTCATGATTTGAGTAACTGAACTTAATTTAATCGTTTAATGATACTGTTTCTGGTTGATTTCTTTCTGCATTTATAGTGTTCAACAATTTTATGGAACATATCTAAACCTATTTAAACATTAAAATGTTGGTAACAGCTTACTTTAAATAGCGTTTGTTTACTTTACCAGCTTCGCTGGTCCGTACACCACTATGCTTGAGTGAAAAACTCTTGTTTAAAAATTCTTCTTCTTCTTCCTTTGCCCTATCCGTTTCGGACGTTGGCTATTAACAAGGCTATTTTGACTTTGTTTACGGCAATTCTGAACAGTTCGGTCGATGTTAGTCCGAACCATTGTCGCAGGTTATGCATCCATGAGTGTCGTCTCCTTCCCGGTCCCCTCCTACTGTCGATTCTTCCTTGGACTATTAACTGTAGCAGCCGGTACTTAGTATGCATCATGACATGTCCGAAGTACTCAAGCTTCCGTTTCTTTACGGTGAAGATTATTTCTTTGCCTTTGCCTATTCTCTGCATTACTTCCACGTTAGTGATGTGGTCTGTCCAGGATATCCGAAGAATACGGCGATATATCCACAGCTCAAAGGATTCTAGTTCCTTCAGGGTAGCTTCCGTTGTGGTCCATGCCTCTGCTCCATAGAACAAGACCGGGAAGACATAACACTTGACCAGTCTTAATTTTAGTTCCATTGAGATTTTGCTTGTGAACCACTTTTTCATATTGTTGAACGCGTTTCGCGCTTTTTCAATTCGTGATCTTATTTCTGTTGACTGGTCCCATTTTGTGTTGACTGTGGTTCCAAGGTATGTGTATGTCTCCACTTGTTCTATTTTTCGGTTGTTTAATGTAAATTGCATCGGAGGTTGTTGTGTTCTGCTGATGAGCATGCATTTAGTTTTGGTTGTATTGAGTTTTAAACCATATTCTTGACTTGCTGTGTGTATGCTTTGCATGAGTCTTTGAAGCTCGTTGCAGTCATTTGCGATAATAACTGTGTCGTCAGCATATCGAATATTATTGATTACCTCTTCGTTTACTTTGATACCCTCCGAAACTTCTCCCAGTGCTTCTCCGAAGATTTGTTCAGAGTATATATTGAACAGGAGCGGCGTGAGGACGCATCCCTGTCGTACACCCTTTTTATTATCTATCTTCCCACTGTGTAAGTTGCCCATCTTTATCTCAGCACTTTGGTTCCAATAGAGACTGGTTATTATGCGCAGATCCTTGCCATCAATATGCATCTTCCTGGGCATTTCCATGAGTTTATCATGTTTGACCTTGTCAAACGCCTTGGAGAAGTCGATGAAGCACAAGTGGACGTCCTTGTGCATGTCTCTGCATCTTTGAATTAAAACTTGCAGACTGAAGATCGCCTCTCTGGTGCCCAATGCGCTTCGGAATCCGAACTGTGTTTCCGATATATTTGCTTGGCATTTGTCAAATATTCTATTGTGTATGATTTTGGTGAAAACTTTGGTAATGTGATTTATCAAGCTTATTAAGCGGTGTTGGTCACAGTGTTTAACAATTGCACAACATTTTCAATTTTGTGGAAGTCAGCATATCGTTTTTTACATTCCAAATCAAGTTCATTAATAAAACGTGAGAACTAAGTAACATCAATATTTTTATTACTATCACAAACGACTTGAGAGGAAAGTTCAAAAGTTCTACCTTAATATCCTCAAAAAGAAGTTCAATCTTTTTAGAAAATCTTGTTGCACTCGGTCGAATGCCTTCTTGAAGTCGATGGATGAAACGAACATAAACGTTCTTTTGGAACTTACAACTTTTTTTAAGAGAACGCGCATACAAAATAGTGCCTTTCTAGTTTCTAGACCATTTCTAAATCCAAACTTATTCTGCTTTCGTAGAGAAGGAATACTCGGTTTTGTACAATTCGTAAAAGTATCTTAAGTGTGTGACTCATCAAACTAACTAGTCTAAAATCGCTGTATTTGGTATCCCTACTTTTCTTTGGTAATGTTATAAACAGTGACTTTAACCAATCATCTGGTATTATGTCTTCGTTGTAAATGTTGTTAAAGAAAGTGGTTAAGAAGGTAACGTTTTCTGCGTCCAAATTTTTTAGGTAGTTCAGCAGAGATTTGATCTGGTGGAGGTGCTGTATTAACAGCACTGTACATTTTTTAATAATTAATATTTTGCCTTCTTAAAAATTTTATTAAAAATCAGATTTTTAATAAAATCAAAATCAAAATAAAATCAAAAATTTTTAAAAAGGTTTGTGTTACAATGTGCTTATATTCTAAATTATGTATCAAGTGTTACATCTTAGTTTACGTCTTGTAGAAATAAATTTGCTATCAAATGATATTAATGAATAGTCTTACCTATATCTTTCTATATCACTAACAGACTAGCATAAATCAAATTCATATCACCTTGTTTTGTCAATTTCGGCTAGAGAGCTCTGAATCTACCAATTACTCTTTTGATGTATTAGCAGGCCACTTCGGAATATTGTCTTTCAATTAATTAACTGAATAGTGCCTCTTAATGGAATTTACTGCTTATGACCAATATGCTACGATCATCTCTTTGTGGTGACAAGGCTAAACACACAAAATTATTTAAACAATAATTGTTATGTATTTTAGATCTAATTTAAAATTTATTTTTACGACGAAAGATTTAAATCTATAGATGGATATTATATTTTTGCATATTCGCTTTCGTAAGCCACCCCAGAATAAAGTTCAAGAAGACGTTCATGCCAAAAGCGGTACTGTTTTATATATTAACATTTTTTTTTAAACCAATTGTAAAAATCAACTTTTTCGACTCGGATTTTTTGTATGTTTTTTGAACCCATTCTGATCAAACGGTATCTGTCAATTTTTTTTCAAAGTTGGTCGTGTTTATTTAAAACTAAAAAATAAAACGAAACTGACTGATGTTAAATGTCAGTTAAACGTGCGAAATCAATGTATGAAATAAAAATTTTATATTTAGGAATTCGATGGTAAACATTCGATATCTTTTTTTTGCCATTTGGCCATTTTGCCATTTTTTATGATTCTTATGAGAGCAATATTTTTTTGGTGGTTACTTATCTTTTAGTTGACCAATTAATGACACTGATTACCTTCGGCGTCCATACAAAAATTATACTTTTTGTTGGAAACGTTCTTCCACATTCCGAATCTTTTGCGGAGTGATTCGTAGCAATTTGTTGACAATTCGTTGATGTAAACATGCTAAAGATAAGGGTGGTGTTCTATAGATTTTATTTTTTAGATGTCCTGAGATAGTTTTTCCAGGGAAGACATATCTGGTAACCGAGGAGGCCACTCGATGCTGCCTCTTCTCCCAATCCAATGAGTAAAAAAGTTTGGTCCGAATATTGATGAAAGTCAAGGCAGAGTTAATCACGTCTTCCAGTAATTTTAAATAAATTTCGCCAGTCAAATTGTCAGTTAAAAAAATGGTCCCACCAGTCGATCACCAAAAATACCAGGCCATACATTAATTTTTGCAGTTGCTGTGTATACACCTCGTGGAAAATTCCCTAAATTCTGTTATGTTCAACTTTATTATGGATGACATAATAAAGAAAGTAAGAACTTAAAAATGATACCAAATGGGAGAAAAACAACTTAAAAATATGCTATGTAGACGATGCAATACTACTCTCTCAAAGTGGAGATGATTTACAACGTATGCTGCACCTGCAATTTAATATAACAATTTAAGCAATTTAATATGGTTATCACAGCAAATTTACTGTGATGTACAAGATGTAAATTGGAGCTGAAAGGTCAGATAATAGAACAAGTGATGTTCCCAGATCATGTTCCATTTCTTTCGAAAAGCGTTCCCAGTGATTATTTTTTATTTTTCTTATATCTGTGTTTCGTTTCTAATTGTCTTGGAATTATGGTATACTTCTTGTGTTTTGGTTGACATGTATTTCAGGTAATCTTTTTTTTTTAATTTTTTCTTTACTTCTGTACAAAACCATGGAGTCCTTCGCCTTGGGAACGATTTGTTTTTATTTATATTTCTTTCACCAAGAACTTCTTTGGCCGAGGCTAAGATATTTGACTTAAGGTTGCGGCATATTATCGTGCACGTATAGTTTCCGGCACGTAGCGTTTCTACTCCAGCAATTGGACTGCACGTTCACATTTTTATACATAGAACGTTTCAGTTTGGTTCGGTGAAGATATAATCTCGCTTTTCTCGACAAAAATTATGTGCAATTGCTCTTCTTTTTAACGATGAAGAATGAAAATCTATGTTAAAAAGAAGGTTTGAAGTACATCCAATGTTAAGAGAAAGGAAGAAGGAATGTGATTACTGGACTTTATACAGAGAATTAATTGATGACGATGAAAAATATTATGGATATTTTAGAATGAATAGAATTCAGTTTAAATATGTTTTAAATTTAATTCCACCTTCAGTTAAAAAAACAAAATACTACATTTAACGAAGCCATACATATCAAACCAAAAAGTATTTTTAAAAAGAAAAGGTATCACTTCCGTACAAAAGTCCTAATTGTTTATCACTTCCGTGATTAATTGTCACAAAGCAATAACAACACATGCGTAAATGACAAAATAGCCTCGAAAATTATTTTTTTAAATACTCTGTATCAAAATCAAACAAATGCCTAAATAAACAACGGAGGGGAAACGACGGACATCTAATTCACATTATCCTTACCAACCGGTTACGACTCGTTACGTAGCCGTCGGCATCAGTAAAATATTGTTTTCTAATATACTGAACAGAAACGTTAAGGCTATGGCTCCACGAGCGACAGATTGTCGCTAGCAGTAGCAGTAAAATTACGGCGGCAGTAAAGCAGTAACATCATGGATCCACGAGCGACAGTTTACAGCTCGCATATCGCCGCGTTTTGGTCTTGTAGTGGCTCCATGAGCGTTAATATGACGCAGCTACAATCAGTGGTATCTTGTCCGTTTATATAATATCCGTGTATATAGCAAATAAAATAAATAAATAAATAAGTAAAATAAATTCACACCAATAATTATGGATAATCTATCATATCAACAAAAAGTTGCTTTAATATTGGCATTGTGCCGTCGACGTAGGGTTAAAAAACAACGGAAATGGTAGATTCACCCTGTTCTAGTGCCTAGACAGACAGAGGGAAATTTTTTTCTTTTACACAACAAATTAAAGGAATATCCTGACAAGTTTTTTGAATATTACAGGATGTCAGTGTCTTCTTTTAATTTTTTTATTATGTGAAATAGAACATGTCATACGAAAACAGGATACATCAATGTGTGATAGCCTAAGCCCAGAAGAAAAATTAGCAATTAATCCTATACATGTATCTACCTAAAAATAAAAAAAAAACAAAATATTTAACTATTTAACTTTCATTAGAATAAAAAGGGGCCGCCACCACTTCTTACCTCTGGGTATTCTGTAATTAGCTACTGAGTTATCAAGTAGATCGACGGCTCCTATATGTCGATTATATTCATTTATCATATTGGGTTGATGTAATGAATCTTCCTTTTCCAATATCTAACTTGCTTTTTTATGTTACAATAATTTAAAAAATTCTGATGCGACATAAAATCTGCTTTGTTGCAATCTTTTATTTATGAATCACGCCAAGCTATCGAAAACGAAACATTAGTACTGAAGGATAATAAAATTTTACTATAAACAATAATTATTGAAATTTTATTTATGACATGATTAGACAACCACTTATATAGAAATGAATCACCAATTCGAAGAAGGAAATCCAAAAAATAGATTTTTGGGAAATCAATAAAAACTGTTTATTCTCTGTATTCAACTTTTTCTTGTTTAATAATGGCATCTATTATAAAGTACAGTTTGATACGGTTAATTAGGATTGAAAAAAAAACATCCATTGATTTTTGTTATCCAGAATATCGATAAAGAGAATATTGGATTTATTTCTTTCTTAGAACTTATAATTTTTTGTTACGATTTGAGATACAAAATTGTATGAAAAAACTTTGAAGTAATTTATAAAAACAAAGAAACAACTTAACAAACACAGAGAAATAAACAAACAAGAACAAAAATATCCGATTAAATGGCAATTACCGGTACAAGCGACAAATTACTGCTAGTGGAGCCACAGACGCGCTGCAAATTACTGCTAAAAAATAGGTCTGGATCTATTCGAACGCGACACGACCTTGACGACGCGTCTCGGTCTCGAAACGAAGCGACAATCTACAGCGCGTGGAGATCACTGCTGTTGTTTTCATTTATCAAGCTACATTTTACTACAACTGCTAGCGACAATCTGTCGCTCGTGGAGCCTTAGCCTAAGTGTCTGAAACGCTATGTTCCGGACAGTGTGCATTGTTCATATTTAAAACCATTTAAATTATATTTTTCGGAAACCAAACGCTATGTGCTGGAAACGCAACGTGCATGATAATATGCCACGACCTTTAATTTTTGCCCAGCTTTCTTTGACTCCATCACTTTCTGTGATATATGTATTTCTGCTTTATTCGGTTATTCGTTTTTGGAATAGGTATCTTGTGGAGTCATCCTGTAAGCTTTGGACTTTTATCTTTGTGGTGTATTCTGGTTATCACATATATGTGTATTTGTTATTACATATATGTGTTTTTATATGGATTTTGCACAAAACCAATTTATGATCGTTTCCTATTTTTGCTCTTCGACAGAATATAGTCTATTAAGAGTAGAATTGAACGATCATATAAGCCGAATAACAAATAGAGTAAGTAAATATGGCAAATGACGGGTTTCCCAATAGGAATACGATCAGTAGTAAGACTACAAAAACGATGGAACGACAACTTACTAGAGGCACAGTGAAAGACAGAAATAGTCATGTCTACATAAAAAGAATTGAAAGAAGAAGGAGAAAAACTGATATGCACAAGATCATATTATTTACTTAGTGTGACTTATGTGACAAAAAAATAAAAGCTATGCAAAGAAAAAATAGTCTAAAAATTGGAGTACTAACTCAACTAATTAAAGAGATTTTAAGTTTACAAGCGTTTTTAAATAAATAAAATAAAGTATTAAAGCGAATTTAAAAGTTTAAAGACTATTACATAGGGAATTGCAAGTGCTTTTAATCGATATCTTATTTAATCCGATTGCGATTAAAACATCTTGGGGTGGTTCTTACCCTGACTTGTATGTAAAAGTAAAATAATCAAATATACAGGAAAAATGTGTCATCCTTTAATAAAAAATTTACATCTCGCTGGGATTTTTAAAATTGTCAGTTCCTGCTACTGCATCGGTTTCGTTTTTGCCCGACCACCCTAAATTTTGTTTTAAAGGTCGTTCTTACAGTTTCTAATAAAAGCTTATTAAACAACTAACAAAATGTCAAGTTGTTTTGTCTTTATTTCAGCAAAAATTTAAAATGTATTAAAACTAAATGTTTCCACCAGTATTTTGAAATATATATGTGAAACCACCCACGATATTGGAAACAAGCTTATATTGGAAACCCTACTCATTTCCAAAGTTTTCTGTTTGTTCATCTCCAGAATTTTCCTCCCTTCAATAAAGAACAAATTATTCATTAAACTTTAACGACACGAAACTTGCTTTTTGCCTCGAGCTTCCTACGACTTCCGTGCTTCCATTAAATCGTACAGAATTAACAAAAACATCCTCGAATTATTTTGGTTACACTTAAGCAACAACTTTTTGCTATACAACAATTTTCTTGTCGGCCATTAATTAAAATTTTATACCCCAAAAGGTGTAACTGTCCCATGTTTAAGCCGGCGGCCATAAGGAAAATGGGGTTGACACATTATTTATGATTCCAAATTCAGTACGTGTTCCAAGGTGAGTGCTGCGTTACCCCAAATAAATTCTTAAAAACTCATGACACGAATACATACTACAACACGCCTGTTTATTATATCAACACACTTGTATTATGCTGGATACGAATGATTTGGAAAAAAATATATAATACGTGTTGCTGCGAGTTATAAATGGAATTTCGTAGGAAGTAAACGAAATCAGAATAAAAAATGATGACAAAATTTCAAATGGAAATAAATGTATTCAAACATATACACACAGGCATATAATATATATATATATATATATATATATATATATATATATATATATATATATATATATATATATATATATATATATATATATATATATATATATATATATATATATATATATATATATATATATATATATATATATATATATATATATATATACAGTGTAGGTAAAAGTTTATGGTCGGTATGGTAAAATTTAACAGGATATCTAACACAGATATAAAATCATATTTTCAGCGAATAGACAAAGATAACAATCATATTTCCCCTTGGTCTCCCCTCCATATTTCTTATTGACGCTTATTGCCCATTAGTGAGACGATTAGTTCCGATCAGAGATATTTTACATATCTCTGGTTCCGATCCTAATATTCCTAAGAAACTAGAGGTGGGTCGTTGACATTTTAAATATACAAGTAATAGTTACATTTACATTACACATTATTAAATCGCGAATCGTCTAAATTGGCTATATTTCACGTTAAGAACGGCTATGAATAACTATTCTGATGAGCTTTATTAAAGTGCGAAATACGTATCAATAGATACATAGACGCTTTGAACGTGAAATAAAATCTTTTCTGTCTTTTTCATTTTCTTCGGATCTACTCTGTATGAGTACGAGAAACAAATTCGTTAGGATTTCTGCCTAGATGAATAGACATGTCGTGGAATGCAAATTTTAGATTCCCCATGTCTTCTTTAACATCTTTATCATCGTCTGGTCATGTCTTGCAATTTTTAGAAGGCTCCAGATTAAAGCAGAAATCTGAATTTGTTTCGAAACTATCTTACCGATTTTTCTATCAGATGTCGCTATTGCGTCCATAACGAAGTCATGTTATTGTTACTTCTAATAAGACAGAGAATTTTATATTTCACGTTAAGAACGGCTATGAATAACTATTCTGATGAGCTTTATTAAAGCGAAATACGTATCAATAGATACATAGACGCTTTGAACGTGAAATAAAATCTTTTCTGTCTTTTTCATTTTCTTCGGATCTACTCTGTATGAGTACGAGAAACAAATTCGTTAGGATTTCTGCCTAGATGAATAGACATGTCGTGGAATGCAAATTTTAGATTCCCCATGTCTTCTTTAACATCTTTATCATCGTCTGGTCATGTCTTGCAATTTTTAGAAGGCTCCAGATTAAAGCAGAAACTGAATTTGTTTCGAAACTATCTTACCGATTTTTCTATCAGATGTCGCTATTGCGTCCATAACGAAGTCATGTTATTGTTACTTCTAATAAGACAGAGAATTTTATATTTCACGTTAAGAACGGCTATGAATAACTATTCTGATGAGCTTTATTAAAGCGAAATACGTATCAATAGATACATAGACGCTTTGAACGTGAAATAAAATCTTTTCTGTCTTTTTCATTTTCTTCGGATCTACTCTGTATGAGTACGAGAAACAAATTCGTTAGGATTTCTGCCTAGATGAATAGACATGTCGTGGAATGCAAATTTTAGATTCCCCATGTCTTCTTTAACATCTTTATCATCGTCTGGTCATGTCTTGCAATTTTTAGAAGGCTCCAGATTAAAGCAGAAATCTGAATTTGTTTCGAAACTATCTTACCGATTTTTCTATCAGATGTCGCTATTGCGTCCATAACGAAATGTTATTGTTACTTCTAATAAGACAGAGAATTTTATATTTCACGTTAAGAACGGCTATGAATAACTATTCTGATGAGCTTTATTAAAGCGAAATACGTATCAATAGATACATAGACGCTTTGAACGTGAAATAAAATCTTTTCTGTCTTTTTCATTTTCTTCGGATCTACTCTGTATGAGTACGAGAAACAAATTCGTTAGGATTTCTGCCTAGATGAATAGACATGTCGTGGAATGCAAATTTTAGATTCCCCATGTCTTCTTTAACATCTTTATCATCGTCTGGTCATGTCTTGCAATTTTTAGAAGGCTCCAGATTAAAGCAGAAATCTGAATTTGTTTCGAAACTATCTTACCGATTTTTCTATCAGATGTCGCTATTGCGTCCATAACGAAGTCATGTTATTGTTACTTCTAATAAGACAGAGAATTTTATATTTCACGTTAAGAACGGCTATGAATAACTATTCTGATGAGCTTTATTAAAGCGAAATACGTATCAATAGATACATAGACGCTTTGAACGTGAAATAAAATCTTTTCTGTCTTTTTCATTTTCTTCGGATCTACTCTGTATGAGTACGAGAAACAAATTCGTTAGGATTTCTGCCTAGATGAATAGACATGTCGTGGAATGCAAATTTTAGATTCCCCATGTCTTCTTTAACATCTTTATCATCGTCTGGTCATGTCTTGCAATTTTTAGAAGGCTCCAGATTAAAGCAGAAATCTGAATTTGTTTCGAAACTATCTTACCGATTTTTCTATCAGATGTCGCTATTGCGTCCATAACGAAGTCATGTTATTGTTACTTCTAATAAGACAGAGAATTTTATATTTCACGTTAAGAACGGCTATGAATAACTATTCTGATGAGCTTTATTAAAGCGAAATACGTATCAATAGATACATAGACGCTTTGAACGTGAAATAAAATCTTTTCTGTCTTTTTCATTTTCATCTTTATCAGTTTATTTTTCTTGTACTGGTTGATTTTCAACAGTAGAATCTTCTTTTTCTTTTTTTATAGAAGTAACCAGCTTCTTAACTCTTTCTTTGTTTTTTTACCTTTATTTTTATTAGAAAATCCCTGCATTTTAAATCATTATTTGTCGTTTACGAATCTACGGTTTCTCACTGGTAAGCCAACTAGTTGATGGTTGATTCAAAAAAACTACGTTTTGTGTAGACGCAAACAGAGGAGCAACGAACACTTTACGTCGACGAGAACGATTAGTTGATCTGAGAGACTACTACAAAACTAAAAATCAGTCGGGCTATCGGTTAACGTTAAAAATAAAATAACTAGGTATTCTGATTAACGAATGAGTTTCGATTTACGTTTGTTCTGCATTTTAGAAGGTGATGGATACTTCCATTAATAAAAATATTAGTTTAAAACAAAAGAAACAAATAGATATGGATTTACTAAACATATGCAAAGACTCGTTTCATCCGTTTTCCATAGTTGAAGAACGAGCTCTTAAAAAGTTTGCAGGGTGGATTCCTGGATATAAACTGCCAACAAGAAAAACTTTATTCGTTACTTCAGGAATGTCATATCAAAACTCAGAAAATTATAAGCAAAATTATCACAAGTTGTTAAAGAAGTAGAAAATATCTGTAATACTATTGACCTCTGGACATCTGGAGTAACTGAGAAGTACATCGTATTAATAGGACAATATTTAACCGAAAATTTAGAATTAAAAATTTATTAGGCTGCTTTCATTTTTCTGGAAACCATAATTCAGAAAACATCACTTTTGAAATTAGTGAAATTATTAATCAGTGATGTCTAAAACGAAAAGTACATTTTGCAGTAACTTATAATGCCTCAAATATGGTCAAAGTTATTAAATATGTTTTGGAATAAAAACATTTAAATTGTTTTGCTCATACGTTAAATTTATTGGTGGAGGACGTACTTAAATGCTGTCATGTACAAATAGATAAAATAAAAAGTCGTTTTTCGACAATTCGGCACAAAACACATTTCGAAAAGTAACTTATCTTCAGAAAGGCTTTTAAATATCAATTACAACATAACAAAACTCCCAAACGGCCAATCCAAGACGTGGAAACTAGGTAGAACTTCACCTATTACATGTTAAAAAGAATGACCGAGTTAGAAGAGTCAATCCGTTCCACATTGGCATTAGTTAATACAGACTTAGACTTCGACCAAATCTAAATAATGAAAACTGGATTATACACCTGTATCGAGAGTCCATTACAATGGTGGATAAACCATCGCCATGTATATCCCAACTTAACCACTATATTCACAAAATATTGTAAATGTGAACACATGTTCAAAATTTAATTTAATTTTAAATAAAAGAAGAACACGTTTAGCAAGAAGTAAGGTAGAAAAACTTATATTTTTAAATGTCAATTTGGACGATTCGTGATTTAATAATAACGTGTAATGTAAATGTAAATATGATTTACTATTTGTATTGTTTAGTTTACTTTTCAAGTTATAATAAATATATCATTCATGAGTTTCTTTCACTTCAATAAATATACACATAAACGATAATATTCATTAGGTTTGTTTATGTACTCGTTTATTTGAAACTACTGGTAACTAGTTACTTGTTTACGAAAACGATTCAGTTTAGTTAACGATAAAAATGTCAACGTCCCACCTCTAGTTTCTTAGTTATCGCCTATCGAATACCGGTTCAGCTGTTGCTAAAATGGTATTGGTGTTGTAACACGACGTTGTCATATAATTTTATATAAAGCTTTTTTTATTGTTTACGTTAAAATGCCGTTTATTATTTTTATTGGAAATAAGGCACAATGTGACTTTGAAATAAGCTTATTTTGATGTTTAGATTTTTAATTCGAAAATCGTACTTAAAATACAAAACATTAATAAATTTTATTTATATAAAACTATTTTCGAAGTGGAAATCAAAATGTTAAATAACACTTAACTAATGAGAAGGTAATGAAGATAATTGGGCTTTTCCAGACTTTTGGTCCACTCCGTATATTTACATTTTATATGATATTTACTTATATACACTAGAATTTTTTATTTGATTGGAGATTAAAATGAATTTTAAAACACTATGAGAAACTATGGTCATTCTAATTATTTATTTTTTTTTTTTTTCAGGTGTTGTCAGCTTGTGGGCCGATCAGTGTTTCATTTTTTACAGTTGTAGTGTTTTTCGGATCATTCTACCTTATCAATCTAATGTTGGCTGTGGTAGCTCTTAGTTACGAGGAAGAAGCAGAAATAACGCAAGAGGTAAGAATTTTGCTTTTCCAAAATATATTATCAGTTTGTATACACATAAATTGTGCAAAAAAAATTAGGTTGTCCAAACTAACCAAGCTAGCATGACACTGAGTTGAAATATAATATTGTCCTAAATGTGGCACTACCGATTATACGGGAAGTAGACGTCAACTTTGTTATTTTGAATAAAACCTAATATTGTTTATTTTATTTTCAAATTCTACGTAAAATTTTAGATAAAATATGTACACAATGGCCTATATCGAAAATGAATTATTTTTGAGATATTTCAATTTTTTTCAAAATTTTGAAAAATTCCACTCTACATTCAATAACGACATCTCCATTAATAATGCGGCTAGTAACGTTACATTATAACCAATAAATAACAAGTATTTACCCGTATCTCCAAAGTTCGTCTCGTGTATTAATTTCATTGGCATAAACTAAGGACTTCATATGTCCCCAAAAATAAAAATCTAGCGGGTTGTACTCAGAACTTCTTGGTGGCCATTGAAAATTACTGCCGTTGAGGAAATACGTCATTAAGATGATTTCTAACAGCTAATGAAAAATAAGGTGGCGCTCCATCCTGCATAAACCACATTTTTCTTCTTACATCCAGTGAGAGATCATCTAAAATATCACTAAGAGTATTTTCCAAAAAGAATAAATAAGAATCTCCATTTAAATTCGGAGGAAAAACATAAGGCCCTAGTAGTTGGTCGCCTATAATACCACACCAAATATTCAATTTAAACTCATGCTGAAAATGTCTAGCTTTAATAGCATGCGGGTTTTCTTCTTCTCAATAATATCTATTTCGCCAATTAAAAACCCCTCGTCTGGCAAAAGTTGCTTAGTCGGTGAACATAATATTCCTAATAAAGTGTCTGTCATTGCGATGTTTATTCAGAATACGTTGGCAAAACTGTAACCGTCGTGGAAGATCTGTTGGAAGTAAATTTTGAACAGTAGTGAAGTGATAAGGATGGAGGTTCTCTTTTTTAGAATTCTAACAATAGACGACTGACTTACTCCTGTTGCTGCTAATAGATGTCGTGAACTTATTTCAGGATTTTCATCTACTCGAACCAAAAGTTCATCTTCTTGATTAGGTGTGATTTGTTTCGGTCGACCACCCCGATTTTTAGTGTGAAATGACCCAGTTTCACCTAAAATACGATATAAGCTTGCAAAAGTTTTGTGATTTGGTTGCCCTCTGTTTTCGTATAACATTCCATACCTTCTGGCTGCCGAGCGACCGCAAAAATTTTCTTGTGCGTATACGCAAATCATATCTCGCATTTCTTCATTAGTAAAATGATTGTGACGAGGCATTTCAATCAAAAAAAGTAATGATTACTTTTAAAAAATGCAACATTACACTACACTGTCACATCAAATGTCACAATGAAATAATATTTGAAATCCTTTTTTAAGACTCTGAGCAGTTCGACTGCGTTCTTATCGAAAACGGTTGAAATTATCATGTTTAAACAGGAGTACCAATTTTACGTAAAAATGATGTTTACGTCATAAAAATTACTAAAAAGTTTCATCAGAAAAAGTTTAGACTCAATTTGATCATTAGGAATGATCCACGTGGCACCATCTATGACAAAACGTAAAATTGTAAATAAAATACTATTTCTTGTCTAATATTATGCCTCTGTGCCAATTTTGATAGCAATTTATAAATATACAGGGAAACTATTAGCAAAAAACTAAAAACTAAAATTAACTTTAACACCCTTTATCTTTTTTCTTAGCAACATTTTATTAAGGCATATTTGGACCAATAGCCATATTTTGGTCCAAATAATCTGTCCTTAGTCTATGTCCCAATAGTTATGACTCACCCTGTATAACTAATTTTATTATTTTTACTACACACAACGCAATATTGTAAAATATTTAGTGTTTCTATTCTTTATAAAATAAAAATGAATAATAAAAGCTGCACAATATAATTATATTGAAAATTATAGGTAAAATTGTATTTCAAATTGCTGTTAAAGTCTTTGAAACCTGACATATTTCCATTAAAAACGTATACTTTTATCCTGTGAGTTTCGGTACAATCGGTTTATCTTTTAGGGTTTTAACTCTCGAAACAAAATTTATTGTGAAACTTTCTTGGCCCAGCTGCTTTTGGCACGTGATTCCGACTGAATAGATAAATAATCCACAGGTTGCGAAGCCGAATTTTCAATTTCGAGTCAAATTTTCCTTCTCCACTTTAGGCACTGTTTGTAAAAATGTTTGGACGTTATTGGCACACTGTTGTAGAGAATAGTCTTCAGTTAGATCGTTTTTTGTAATAAAAAGCATAATTTTTTCAGAAAAAAACAAATTTTCCATATTTCACTATTTTCGGATAGACTTTTGCTTTTTTTTTAACCTGTAGCTGTTGTGGCAAAATTTTACTAATTAAAGGCGATAAACATATTTAGCAAATTTCTTCTGCTTTAAGAGCAGTCTGCATAATTGAAGATCGGTTATTACTTTGGCAAACTTTTCATATCCTCTGCTGTTCATATTTTGTTGTAACCTAACCCCGTTCATTGTCTCATGTTTCTCCTCTAGGACTACTATTGGTGAAATTCTGTTTCACTCGATATAGATTTTCACCCATGCCGATATCGCAATTCTCAAAAGGAATAAACCCGCCGCTACTTGCCTATATAATTTGGATATTATCAGAACCAGTTGAAAAAAAGCCATCACAGAAGTTGGTCGCAAATTCTCGTAAGCTGAAATCGCTAGCTCGCAAAATACTCGCTTCGCTTATTAATATATTACATTTGTAACTAAGTAGTTCGCATCGCATTACTCTTCATAAATATTATCGAGCCAATCATTCATAGTAATCAGTGTTTCCTGAAACCGCAGTTATAATTTTCGTATAAACACTTCATTTATTCACACCAGCATTGTTGCCAGTACATAGAAACGACATTCCGCCTATCAATTCCACTTGTTATTATATATAATAGTAAAATTAGCCCAAGTGAAAAGTCTAGTGAAATATCCCATATCACAGTGTTTTTGGACAGCTATCAGAAATTGCTATTTAATCTTAGCATTAAATATAAGTTAGTGTTTAATCTGTTTTTCATTCCAGCCCTTGGCTGGTGGTCCTTCGTCCTTTAATTCTATGAATTACTTAATGTTTAACCAACTATTTTACTGCAAATACCAGGTCTCCTTCTATTCAATTCCTTACTAACTCTTGTTATTTTGATACAGAGTTTTGATAGCACCTGTTAGTTGATGGTCAATATTTCTATTTTGCAGACTTTTCCAAATTGCTTCCTGGGACACTCTGTCAAATGCTTTCTCAATATCTAGAAATGCGATATATATTTCTGTGTTCTTTATTCTAGCTTTCTCAATTATTTGTTTCAACGTAAATGTATGGTCTTGCGTACTGTGTCCCTTCCTAAACCCACTTTGTACTTCATCCAGATGTGGTTCAACGATGTGTCTTAATTTCTTTTCTAGGATGCTTTCATATATTTTATAGACGATACTGAGTAGATTAATTCCTCTATAATTTTCACAACAGCTTGGGTCTCCTTTCTTAAAGATTGGTAGTATTATGCCAATTCTCCAATCTTCGGGGACTGTACATCGGTTCCAAGCCATGTTCATAATTTTGGTTAAAAATTCAACTCCTTTCGGTGCTATTGTCTTTAACATTTCAGCAGTGATTTTGTCATGACCAGCTGATTTACATCTCTTTGCATTATTAATTGCTTCTTTGACTTCTTCTATTTGAATATAATTTTCTTGTCCATGTTCTCCTTCTACTTCTATCATTACAGTTTCCTCTTTCGGTTGTCTTGGTGTTAGGAGTTCGCTGAAGTATTGTCTCCATCTTTCCATAATCTCATTTGGTCTGATAATTAGTGTGCCGTCTTTACGTTTCACCTGTTTCATCGTTGTTTCTTTACCTTTTCTTAGCGTCTTTAGTGCCTTGTAAAACAATTTTTGGTTACCCCGACTATCTGCATCCATCTTCATTCCAAACTCATCCCAGGCTTTATTCTTCTTCTTCAATACCATTTCTTTCACCACCTTTCTTTGTCGTTTATATTCTTCGTAATTATTTTCTGTTTTCTTGTTTAAGTATATTTTCCATTTCTGTTTTTTATATTTCTAATAGTTTTACCAATTGTTTATTATCTACCGAATATTGTATGTATGTATGTATGTATGTATGTATGTATGTATGTATGTATGTATGTATGTATGTATGTATGTATGTATGTATGTATGTATGTATGTATGTATGTATGTATGTATGTATGTATGTATGTATGTATGTATGTATGTATGTATGTATGTATGTATGTATGTATGTATGTATGTATGTATGTATGTATGTAAAAAAATGATTTGATTGTTAATGCTAAAAAACCAGAAGCATGGTTTTCCATAAAAGTAAATGATAGCCTGGTTCATTCTACCACTTCCACTAAACTTTTATGTTTGTATCTTGATAGTTACATGAGCTGCGAATCTCAAATTAATTATGTTTGCAAAAGAATCAATAGTAGTTATTTTGCAATATTGCAATTAAAAAGTTTTCTTAAAATGAAACAGTTATTAAAAGTTTATTATGCAATTGTTTATTCTCACTTAGCCTTCAATATAAATCTTTGGGGTAGTGCTGTGAATGCTACAAGAGTGTTTGTCTCTCAGAAATGGATAATTCGGTTAATTTTTAATTTATCATACAGACATTCATGTCGAAAATATTTTAAAGAATACAAGATTTTAGCAGTACCTTCTATATAGAAGTGAATATTTGGGTGATGTAAATAATTAATCCTATTTACATTTTATCTTTTAATTATAAAATTGTGATGTTTTACAAATATTTATATTTTTTTACTCGACTTGTCCTATATCATGTAAATGATCTTTCAGCATAAATAAATTATTATTATTAATGATTGTAAATTTTACTTTCACAGGAACGAAAAAAAGAACTTGTAGACCATCGTGAGGACTCTACGTTCAGTTTCGATCCCTCGACGTTAAATGTCAAGAAGTTGTCGAAGCAAAAAATAAAGAAAATCGACGCTAGAAAGGGCGTCTTGTTATCGTCTTACACAAGAAAAAAGACGCGACGTAGAAAAAGGAATAGGAGTTCGACGAACGCCACCAAAACAGGCGCAACAGAAAACAACGGCAATAAACAAGAGACCAAAGACTCTAATTTTAAGTTGTCTCCAAAGAAAAACAGTCGAAGGTAATGTATTCGACTTTTTTTATTTGTTTAACTGTGATGTCTTACTTGTAGGTTTGGCATCTCATATATAGTATTCGTAAAGAAACCGTTTAACCTTTTATTTATATACAAATCACTTTAAGTAATCCAGGTGATTTTAGAAATACTTTTTTTGTTTAGGATAATTACCAATATACTTCTTCACAAAAGATGATAAACAAAAAAAAACGTATTAACCCATTAATAACTCTCTTTTTTTTTGACGTATGATATATCATACGCTGGGCAATGAAGGACACAATGAGTTATAAAACATTATTTATTTAAAAAATTTGTGTGATAAACATGATCAATTAAACGTGTGATATTTGACAATATCTACAATGACAACTATGACATCTACTATGACAAAACATTTCTCGGGATGAAGTCCTACGTTACATTTAAGTATTGATATACTTGCCGCATTGGCGGCACCTTCGTTGTTTTTCAATTTTGTCCACCAAATGACCCACATTATTCAAACGAATTTCGCCAGCAACATATTTTGAAGATTTTGGACGTACTTCACGTGGCGTTGAAATATCTGGAGCTGTCAGAAGGACAGAAGTTTGGTTGAAAGACCGCTATAATTTTTTTTGTCGATTTAATTGTGCCGATACAGTGTTAATCTTGTCAGTAAACTTAAAGATGTAATAAAATTATCAATATAGGTAACAGGTACTTGTGGTAAAAACTCTGTACACAGCTTTTCGGTTGCGAACTTCCTAACAAATTACCCTGTAATTTATCTCTACTTCCATAATAGTGATAAAATTTTGCAAGGTAACCTTTATTGGTCGCAACGCACCAGAATTTATATCCGTAATGGATGGGATTTCCTAGAATAAACTGCTTAATTGAATAACGTCCATAATACGGCTTCGTCCACTGAGGAACTTTCGTTCACTGGCTGGAGACAATGATGAAAACGTTCAGTTAAAAGGTCAATTGGGGGTTAAACTTTAAACGCTTTATTATTTTGTTGGTACAACGTATTATAGTTAAAGGGTAAGAATCTATGTATCTGTTCAAATCTGTTTCGACTCACAGTATTACTAACTAGATGTGAGTAAGAGTCCCCTCTACATTCCCAATACATTCCCCTAGAAGACAGTGGGTGGTATCCAAAGGGAATAAGAATGCCTCAGTAAATATATAAATCATTAACGGACAAAGAAAAGGCAGGATTTTTGTGAAGCGTACTTTACGATTTCCTTACGAAGATAATCCATGAATTTTTCATCAAAATTTTTTAAACACATGGTTTAGCTTCCAATTTTGTTGTTCCCATTTATTTAGTATATGGAGTTCCATATTGTTTTTGAAAGTATCATTTATGGCTTCTTTTTCAAGTTTTTTTGCTTCCCACTTATAATTGATTCTTTTCATAAATTTTTTTTTGTTTTCAGAATCTTGTGAAATTTTACAAACTTAATTTTTCTTTTGTTACCTGATTCGTAAGTTTTAGTCGTAGTTGTATTTGACAGCACTGTTTTTTTCAATTGCTGTATTTTTTGAGAAACAGCTGTAATATCCATGCTTTGAGATAGTGTACCTCGGCCAATACTTTGAAAAGTATAATTTAACTTGTCTTTCTCATCACTTCCGTCATTATCTCTAGAATAAATTCCGTCATTTGGATAATCCAACGTGAGTTGAACTTCGTTACACTGGTCACTTTCCTGAGTTAAAGTATCGTCATCTTCTAAACCCTCACATATTTTTAACAATTCTACTGCATCTTTAGGATTATTAGGATCATATTTTTTTGTCAATTTTTCTAAAACAGAACAATATTGATTAGTTACCACGATTGCTCAGCGTATTATATATCATACGTAAAAATCAAATACCTTCAAAATACGCACCAGTATAAATTTCAATACTATTTATATCACTATTTGATATTTAGAATATTTACTACATAGTAGAACACTACAAAAGAAGTCCTACAATGACTAGTATATAGTAATAACGGAGTAAAACTATACTTCCGTTTAAAAGAAAATTTGTACCTGTATTTAAAAAACAATTTTATTTTCAGATCTGTTACACCAAGCCGTAGTCCTAGTCCAAGACATAGTCAGCACAGTCAACAGAGTCAAGAGTCGCCTCGACCTCAAGCGTTGCCTATACCACACCCTCTTCCAAAACACGTACAACTTAATGATCCGAAACGATCAGATACGCTACATCCGCATAACACATTGGGTAAGTATACTAGAATTAATTTTACTCTTGTACTGTGACAATTTCTTTACTTAGGGGCTTTCTAACCCCATCCCCCAATTCCTACCACCCAAAAACGTCAATTGTTTTGGGTATAAAGCAATCAATTTAAATATTTTGAAAAATTTATACGCGTAATTGGGACTTTTACAGAACTTGTCTATTTTTTATAGACCCGTATAGTGTACGTAACCTAAAAAGGTATTTTTTTTAAAAAGCGTAAACCTGCAGGTAGCTGCAAGTCAAATTTTCTATGACAATTTCTTTGCTTCTAAGCCTCCTAACCCCCTCCTCCAATCCCTATTCCCAAAATCGTCATTTTTTTAGGTAGAAAGCAATCAATTTAAAAAGTATAAAAAATTCACAAACATATTTGGGACTTTTACCAAACGGATTTACGGATTTTTCCATATGATGCATGATGTGTCATATTCAAAATCTAAAAAACTGTTTTTTAGGGATTTTGGGGGATTTTCCCTATTATATAGACTTCAAAATAGATCAAATTAAGGTTTTTATAGGTTAAATATATTCTAAATTAAATCAGGCTTTTAGGACATTCAAAAATTAGGCTAAACAAATTTTTTGACATCGACATAACCCGAATAAATTTTCTAATATTTTTACTTTTTATGTAATTAAAAAATAAATCAGCGCTACTTTAGCGCAAAAAAATCATAAGGATACAATTTATCATTGTTTGGGTGTCCACAGAAACCAGGACTATGCCTTAAACCATGTTTTTTTTATGGGTACCATGTCAAATAGTTGTATGTCTTTTGTTTTTTAAACTCTGTGGTATTTTATTTTGTTAGTTTGTTTTGCACCCGAATTAATCGTCGTCACTTGTTTATAGATACATCAAAAAAAACTTTCCTGTTTATTAATTGTTATTTATTTGTGAAAATCCTAATAGAAGATCTTATAGTGACCCTGATATTCAAATTTACCGAGACTTATGTGCGTTTTCCGCATATAATGAATAAATGTATTAATGTTCGATATACGCGGACAGTTACGCAAACGCGAAAATAGCTTCGTTTCAATAATAAATTTCATATTAATGGAATATATTTTTATTAATATAACTTATTTTTCATCACGTGCCTTTATTGCAGGTCCAAATCCTAACAGATTAGGTCTACAAAGTAGGCAGGCCAGTAGTAATAGCGGAGAAGGTAATAATAGAGAATCTTCATTAGACGATTCTGGAGTCGTCGATGACCATGAGCCTGAGGGTGATGCCACATCGGAGGAGGTAACTTCCCATTTAACGCCTAGTAGTAGGGTAAGTCTCTTAATACTAGTAACATATTATTTTATAGATTTAAAGTATTTCAAATAATTTAAATATAAATTATTCGATAGTTGAACAGCTATTTTGGTCGTGCAGTGGACTTATCTCAGAGTCTCAGCACGAATTTTGTGCAAAAAAAATCTACGGTACCAATTTAGTTTGTTGTGAGTCTAAGCTCATTAAGCAAATCGGGGATCAAAAGATTTCCAGTCAACTCAACAGTCTTCCGGGTTGAATCGCGTCGATTATCATTGCGCCAAGCTTTCGACATCCTCTTTAATGTCTTCTTCATAGCTTGTAAGGTCTCAGTCTTCCTTGCCTCCAGACACCACTACACTGATCACTAACCAATGCATTACTGCTACTGGGAACAAAGGACGGTTCATTTATACCGTCAATGGTAACGTGGTTTGAATGGAGGTTGGCGTGGGGGTTATCGCAGAGATTAGCGTGGGATTTGGCGAAGGGATCTACGTGTGCATTGGCGCAAACGTTTCTGACAGTAAAATTTTGATTGGCGCGTGGAGCAGACGATATTTTCTTTATAAGAAGTCTTCATGTGGAAGGTAACCGTATGTCTTTATCTCTTTTAATGAGACAATTTGCCCTTTCTGGTTTATAGAAGCGGATGGTTCCGAAGTTTTTACAATCAATTTTGTGACCTGTTTAAAGATGGTGTTGAGCTAGAGCTGAAATTGAATAGGAATTGCGAACAGTAATGTTTATCAATCCTATTTTCGTTTCCACTATTTGTTTGGCCTATATAAGATCGGGGGCAGTCGGCACAAGGAATTTCATAAACTCCGTGTTCATTTGGAATGTTGTCTTTGATTGATCGGGCAAGAGATGAAAGTTTTTGTTTGGGTTGTAAATATTGTCTTTATTTATCTTGATTTAAGAATTTTGTCGATTTTGTCAGTGGTACCTTAATGGATGGCAGAAAAGCTTTCGTATGATAAGGGTTTGAGTCTTTGGGTTGAAATTGAGTGGGAGATTGATGTCTGTGGATGTTCCTATTAATGTGATTTTCGCGATAACCGTTTTGAATGTGCTTGTTTTAAACTAGAGAACTCAGCAGGTCTACTTGCATCATCGCAAAGGCGTATTAATATGGAAACAAGGGTTTAATGACTGAAATAATTTGTGAAGATGGATGATGAGAGTTGGTATACAAGTAACGATTGGTATGAGTGGATTTTCGATAAACAGAGTGATATAAAATCTTGGGATTGATTTTTCTTTATGGTAAAGTCGTGAAACGGTAGGGATAAATCTATTTCTACCTCCATCATGAACTGGTTACTAGGATGTATACCATTCAGATGGGTTTGAAAAGCATTCCTGCCATGGGCACAAATGACGAATGTATTGTAAACATCGTTACACAAGGTAAAGATGTGTCATCAATATAGTTATTGTATAGGTAATGAATATATATATATATATATATATATATATATATATATATATAACTTAAAAACTCTGTTACTTGATATATTCATTATTTAACATGTAATAATAAACTATTCAAATTTTACCTTACTTATTTAAAGTCTGCAATCTCTATATTACTTTAGTCTACTCTGTATATTTATAGCTATTTTAAACATTTTACGAAAATTCAGAACATTCCTTTAATATTAAACATAGATTATGATGCCTTTCTGATCTTAACATCGGGCTTTATAAATACCTCACATATTTCAGGTTTTATTTGATGAACTTTCCTGGATATTTCCTACACTATTTTGCTCACGAAGCTTTTCACGATGTAGGCAGTTATTTAAATTCCATGAAGGGTGTTTCGAGACTTGAATTTTCTTCGAAGCAACCGTTTTTCTATAGATAGTGCGTTAAAATTTCATACATCATTTCCGAGTGAAAATGTCGTGTCTAGATTTTTTAAAATGTTCAGGAAGTACATCGAACGGAGAAAGCTTTAGATTTTTATTTTTATTTTTGTCAAAATCACAGATTACGACAGGTAAAGTACAAATCGAATTTAAGGAATACAAATAATGTGCTTGTATTTATTTCAAATGGTGAGCTTTAAAAACTCCAAGTAGAACCAATCATTAATGTCTAATTTATAAAACAGTTTAAGTTTATAAAACAAGGTAGAAATTAAAATAGAAAAATTTCAACCAAAAATAAAGTCGCTTTTGACGTGACAACGTCTTAAATTAGGTTGTGGCTCGGAGTCACTCATGAAAAAGTGTAACGCCCGCTCACGTCTGTTACGATGAGTCACCGAACGAGAGAGAGGCCCGCCGGACCGGCGAATGCCTTGCATCTCTCTCCCACTCAAACATGACCGGTCCGCTGCGCGCGCATCACTCAAATAGAAATTAGTTAAGTTTAGGTTTACATGTACAATGTTTTAGTAAACAAAATATATTTCTATAGTTAAAATTTGTGCAATTCTTATTTTCATTCAATTCCTTGTTCCTATTGTGCAATTTAATAATATTCATATCAATAAATATTCTACCGAGAAAAAGACGTTGTCACGTAAAATCTTCGCCCGTAAAACCGACTTTACAGGCAACCGATTTTTTAATAACAAAATATAGTTACATCCATCGTCTAGAAAGCATTCCACTGTCAGATTCAAACTACAAAAAAGAACTAAATATACTCAGACAAAGCAGTCAACAACGGATATGATCACAACATCATCAACAAACTCATCCACAAAAAACGCCTTAAGACCCTGCGGGAGACTGCGTTCCCCAGAGACCTTACCACCAAACCCAACTATGTTTCACTCCCTTTCTACCATGAAAGTCTTTCTGGAGATATTCGAAATCTAATCCAACGTTCGGTTGAAAACACCCATGTTTCTTTCAAAGTACCCAACAACTTGGGACAACACATCTCTAATTCCAAAGATCCTATCAACTATATGAACCGAAGTGGAGTATATAGACTTAAATGTTCAGATTGCAATGCCACCTACATAGGTAGAACATGCAGATCTCTTTCTTCGCGCTCTCTAGAGCACATAAAAAGAGAAAATACTTCCACTTTCTCTCAACATCTCAAAGAGCACAACCACACCCTCAATATCCCAGAAGACGTTTCACTTATCCACAATATCTCCCAAAAAAATTTCCTCAAATTAGATTTATACGAAGATCTTGAAATTCTTAAAGAAAAACAAAAAAGCCCAAATTGCGTTAATCGTAATGTCATTCAATCGAGATTTTCTCCCTTTCCATCGCCAACTATTCTCCTAACCCACATTCCCAATTTACTTCTACAATTAAAATCTATATTCATTATTAGTTCACCTAATACTCATCTTCCTTAGTTCACTCTAAAAACCTTTCTTCCAATACATCTTACTCTCCATCTATCCCACTCTTTTCTTTTCAACCCAAACTTCATGTCTTAACCACTATAACCAATACTTTCCATGCTTCTATTTCGACACTTCCAAATTCAGATCAGATCATCCGTCATCCCCCACCCCTTCCAGATTATTAAATTCTTATTTTACTTCTCTACACAACTTCCTCAGGGTTTGGCTTCGGTTCTCTGGAGACCTCAGCCTTCCGTAGTCTATCCGTTTATCACAATTTTCTCAAAAACACCTTAATTTTCATTCTCTTTACTCAAATTTAACAGAGCCACCTACAACAATTTCATTTTACTATTATAGTCAATATAGACCAATAGTTCATTCAACTTACCAACTTATAACTTAATCTTTTATTTTCCCTATGTACCTAGTGTTGCTTTATAACAGATAGGGCCTTTTCTCAAGTTATAAGTTGAGTACTTTACGATCAATATATTACAAAACCACTTCCAACCATCAAATTTTGTCCATTTCATATACTTGTCAACACACAAAATATAACTACATCACTCAGTTTGTTAACACCCAATCAGATATTTATATTCATGAACTTGCAACTCAAGAAGTTTTACATTTTCCAGGTACCAAATGTTGTTTTTTGACATACAGGGCCTAATATAATTGAGTTATAAGTCAATTTTTACATGAACTTTATATTACAATAGTTTTATTTCATTCATTGAATAACATTCTCACATATTAAATATATTAATTTCTATACTTTTTCAAGAACCCAACTTTCCACCTGTGTCTAGTTTCCATTTTCCAGGTACCAAATGTTATTAAAACATAAAGGGCCTTATATTAGAATCTTTTCATTACACCACTTGACACTGTATAGTTGGTTGCCCAACTATAATCACATAATTTTCTCACCACAATTTCATTTCATATACACAATTTATAACAATAACATTGATGGTTGATACTGTTATAATTTTATTTTATTTCAACTTTCACAATTTTTTTAAACAACGTTGGCTTCTGTCTTAAATAGACATATACAGTTACACTGACTGCTCTGTCACAACTTCCGTCATAACCTGCCAAGATTGTCATTTCAATCAGTTGCTTTAATAAAGTCCTCGTAGTCATACCGTCTCAGGACTTGCAACTTAATGTAGAGTCATATGTCGCCATGTTACGAATCCAACGGTAACTTTACCATCTTAATTTTAAATTAGACATAATGTAAACTAAATTTCATTTAGTAATTTTTAAAGGGTTTTTACCCCCATATTTAGTGGCTACATCCATGTATTAACTTGTAAGTATTAACCACATTTTACATTAAACTTAGTCAAAACTTAAATTATTTCATGTTCTTTTTAATTAAGTGGTTAAATACTTTTTAGGACACTGATGATGGAATACTTATTCCGAAAACGTTTTGTCAATTTAATATAGCCCAACTGGGTTTTTTTATATACCTTTTTATAAAGGATTTTATTCAAAAATTTTTTAATATATGGTATACAGCCAAATACAGGAACTTAGTTTCCTTGTGAAAAAAACAAAATATTATACTCTATTATAATAGTACAAAATGTGGTGTCGATACGCTAGACCAAATGGTTGATAAATATATGTGCAAAAGACGAACTAACCGTTGGTCTTTTGCATTTTTTATGAATGTTTTGACGTGGCTGGGGTAGACTCATTTATTACTTAAACAAATTTACATCCAAAATGAAACGAAAACAAAAATGAAAAGCAAAGATTGTTTCTTACAACGACAGCAGAACAACTAGTGTTGCCTCAAAGTTTGAGAAGAAAACCAAGGAGACTACATTGGGAAACAAAACACTGTACTGAAAAATGCTTACAGGAAGTTGAACCACACAATAAAAAGCAAAAACTAGAAAAATCTCCAGTTTTAACAAGGAAAAGGTGTCACATGTTCCCAACAAAAAAGGACAGGAAACAAAAACAAATTTTTGAAATATGCAGTAGAAATGTGTGTAACGATCACTGTATACTTAAAAAAGTTTGTAAGTGTTGCAATAAAGAAACATAAATGACTAATCTAGGTTGTTTTTATTTTTATTGGTTTTTTTTAACCTAATACTTAATAATAATTTAATTTGTCATATCAATTTGCTATTCCAGTTAAGAATAAGCTAATCTTGTGTATTAACTTGTAAAAGTAAAATAATAATATTCTTCTGAGTTATGCGTTTTATTTATTTTGTAAAGATTGTTTTTTTCGGTACCTTATACATAACATCGTCCTAGGAGATTTTAATGCTAAAATAGGAAAAGGGGAAATTCCAAAATATCGTAGGAGAATACGGACTAGGAGAACGAAATGAAAGAGGAGAGAGACTATTAGAGTTTTGCCAGCAACACAATATGATAGCAACAAACACTTGGTTTAAGTTACCTCAACGCAGGTTATACACCTGGACTTCCCCGCTACACACAAAAGAAAGAATAATAAGAAATCAAATAGATTATGTTTTAATCAACCAACGATTTCGTAACTCCATTACAAGTACAAAAACATATCCTAGTGCTGATGCAAATTTCGACCACAACCCTGTAGTAGCAAATATTCGCACAAGAATTAAAGTAATAAAAAATGCAAAGCCGAAGAACAAACCTAATATGGAACTACTAAAAGATGTACAGATTAAAGATAAAACCACTGTAAAACTAAATGAAAAACTCTCAGAAATAGACCGAACCCAAATAAATATCCAAAATATAAATACAACTTGGCAACAAATAAAATCCATCCTCGTCAATTCTGCAAGGGAAGAAATTCCAAATACACGATTAATGGCAAAAAAAGACTGGATGACACCAGCTATTCTAAAGATGATAGACGAAAGGAGGAAATACAAAAATAAGAACACAAGCGATTACAAACGATTAAATACAGAAATAAGAAGGAAAATAAAAGAATCAAAAGAGAAATGGCTCGAAGAAAAATGTAAAGAAATAGAAGAATTAGAACACAGACATGATTACTTTAATATGTACAAGAAGGTGAAAGAATTTTCATTCATCCACAAAAAACAACATTGCCCACTGGTAAATAACAACGGAGAGTTAATTCATAACACCAAAGATAAAATAGAAGAATGGGAAAAATTTATACAACAGCTGTTCCGAGATGAAAGAATAGACATTACAATAAATATTGTCACTGAAAGCCCACCAATTCTAAAAGTCGAAGTGGAATATGCCATTAAACAATTAAAGACCAATAAAAGCCCTGGACCTGATGAAGTTTATCCTGAAATACTTAAATTGATCGAAAGTAATAACATTGATTTGTTAGTAATTTTGTTTAATACAATCTACGATACTGGGGAAATACCAGAGGAATGGTTAGAATCTATTTTTATTCCCATTCCAAAACAAGCTAACTCCAGGCGATGCGCAGATTTTAGATTAATAAGTCTTATGAGCCAAATGCTTAAAATTCTATTAAAAATACTTCACAATAGGGTATACAAAAGGTGTGAAAAAGAAGTTGGATACGATCAATTTGGATTCAGAGCCGGAATGGGGACCAGAGAGGCCTTGTTTTCATTACAAGTACTGCTGCAGAAGTGTTACGACCAACAAAAGGATGTCTTTCTATGTTTTGTAGACTTTGAAAAGGCATTTGATCGCGTAAACCATAATAAAATGTTAAATTCCTTGCAGAGCATCAACTTGGATAGCAAAGATCTCCGATTAATTAAGAACTTATATTGGAGGCAGAGTGCCAAGATTAGGATCGACGATCATACATCTAGAAATATTAGTATAAATAAAGGAGTAAGGCAAGGATGCATACTATCCCCTATGCTGTTCAATCTTTACTCGGAACTACTATTCAAGCAAGCCTTGGAAAACCTTTCCACAGGAATAAAAATTAATGGAGAACCAATATCTAGCATAAGATATGCAGATGACACTGTCCTACTGGCTGATACAGACACAAACTTACAGAGGGTTATAGACCACCTTAAGGATGCTTGTCGAGAGTTTGGAATGAAGATCAACGAAAAAAAAAAACAAAAGTAATGGTGATCCAAAGAAAACAGAATATCCCCTTACCTATAAAAATAAATGGGAATATTTTAGAACAGGTAAACCAATACAAATACCTTGGCTGTTGGATTAATTGCAAGCTGGACCCAGAACAAGAAATTAAAGCGAGAATTGCTCAAGCTAGGGATAGTTTCTTTAAGATGCGCGTTCTATTCTGCGATACACATATAAATATTAAATTGAGATTAAAACTTGTAAAATGTTTTATCTGGTCTGTTCTTCTCTACGGAGTCGAAACATGGACTTTAAAAATAAAGAGCCTGAATAGAATCGAGGCATTTGAAATGTGGGTGTACCGTAGAATTTTAAAAATTCCTTGGACAGCACGAAAAACAAATGAAGAAGTACTAGCGAGACTCAATTTAGAAAAAGAACTATTGAGAACAGTCAAAAGAAGAAAAACCAGTTATTTAGGGCATTTGTTGCGCAACGAGAAATACTACATCCCTCAGTTGATAATAAAAGGCAAAATAGAAGGAAAGCAAGGAATTGGAAGAAAAAAATTGTCCTGGTTACGTAATATCAGAAACTGGACAGGACTTGGATTTGAGGAACTCTTAAGAACAGCTGAAGATAGACAAACGTTTGCCACCATAACCGCTAACCTCCACTGATGGAGAAGAAGATACATAAGCTGCTAATTACCATAATCTTTTCTCAGAAGGGTTTTCACACAATAATGAAAGGCAACAATACCGTAATCTTTTTCCAGGGTATGCGTAAACAGCAATCTCTCTTTTCAAATAAAATAGTCTGGTGGATTTACAAAAGTTATTTATTTATTATTAAGTCTTTATTTATTTATTAATTAAGTCTTTATTTAGCTCCAAGTGTTTATTACTTGTGACTAAATATTTTTTTCTACAAAAGTTGCCATGCATTTCATTATTTTGTGCAAATTCTTCAGGTAGATCGCACTCTCGAGGTAGACCGCATACTATTTTAGCACCTTTTTTTTAATCTAGACTAGAATTTAAATTAAACTTTAATAAAAAATCAATAATATTAGAAATATATGGGTAAGTATGAATAGTATATTCAAGAACAGTGGTGGTCCTAACGGACCCGAGTTACCCGGTTACGTAAGTAAAATGTGTTGCCCGGATAAGGGTTAAATTTGCAAATTGTCTTTATCTCATATTGTTTTTCTAAGACAGTTATTAAAATATAGACGGTGCTCAAATGTTCTAAACTTTTATGTTTTTATTCCTACACCATTGAGAGCTCCCTATTATATATATAAAAGGTGCGCAGATACCTGCAAAATATAGTGATCATTACTTAAAATGATAAAACCACTGGCATGTTGACGCAGAATATTTGTACAGAAAATTTTTCAAATAAACAAAACATCAGCTTCCTGCTTGGAATATCAGATTCAACAGGGAATATTTATAGTTCTGGTGCAGACATGTCAGGATTAACCGCCAGAGTTACTTCCTGGCGTTTGCCTGCAAAAATAAGAGAGAGGCTGGAAATACTTCTGCTGAATTCTGATAAGAATATTATATCTGCAATGTAAATAAATGTGCAGGTGTTTAAACTGAGAATGACTGCCTGTTTAAAGTTGGATTTGTACTACGAGATAAAATCTGCTCGTATTTGTTAAATACAGTAAAGGGAAGTTATCTGAGAAATAAAAAAGAATTGCTGTTGCTTTTTTTTTAATTTATTATTTTTAAAATATATATTATATAATATAAAAAATATTTTAAGATCAATTTAAATACCAAAGTAGTAATTATTAAAACTAAATATCTCCAGGTTAAATCTAATAATTTCCTAATTTTCAATTTTTTTAAACTGATTTCCAGATCAGAAATCGAAACAGGCCAAAACAAAAAATGTATAATGTAAACGTAAAAAATAATGACATCCAGCGAGCGTATCTATAAAGAACGTATAATAAAATTATATTATCTGGCTCCCTGAAAAATTATAATTAATAAAAATTTTAAGAATTCGAGCGTGTTCGTTTTTTTTGTATTTTCTAAGAAAATTCACCAAATTAATGTTTATTTTTTACACCATCAGAAAGTATAGATTTTAACGAACAAAAAGCGTATCGACCTTTTTTAAAGAGCACATATTTTGACGTAAGAATTTTTGATTGAAAATTAGGGCCCTTTTTTTATATTAAATCAAAATAAGAGCAAAAATACATATTTTAAATAAAAAAAATAAATATAAATATGTATAGAGCATAAAAGGTAAGTTTTCACATCCTTTCGTCAAAAAATAAATTCTTGTTAGCAATTGAAGGGTTTATTTCAAAAACAACCAATGTTGGTTGGATTTTTAAATGTTGGCACTATCTGATAGCAAGTTATCATTTACATTTATGATACAATGAATACACAAGGTATGATACATAATGTTCCAAAATCGGTTCGCTTTCGCGCATGACGTAGTCAAGAACGCTTATTCCCGCAACATTTGAATGCAGTTGTATAGGGAAGACTTTTAATTTTAAGTTTTTTTATATAATTTGGCTAATTTAATTATAGTAATTATAAAGAGATGATAAAATTATGGTATTATAATATTTATCCTTTATAAAACATAGATATCCTTTATAAGACAAGTTTTAATTATCTTTTATTACACGTAGGTACAGGTTAATTAACTTATACTCCAGAGTTCGATATTTCAGATGTTTAAAAAGATACAGAAAAGTGGTAATGGAGGTACACAAAATTTGTACGTATATATACCTACTGAACTAAACACAAAATCAAAATAAATAATGACAAAGTCAACTTTATTTATATCGAATGAGCTAGCTGGCCATCGAATATGAGTGTAGTGAGGTCACACAATATTGCACAACATTTAAAATGACATTTAAAATTTTTGTAATATTCACACATAAAATTATCTTGGTATTGTTTATAATAATGATAACATTGTATATTTTAATAATGATAACATGATTTAACAAAGAAAAATACGTTATTTTGGAAGATGCTAAATTGATTTCCTCCGAAACAGTTCTTATTGCAAATTGCATAGCAGGCTGAGGCTAGTTTCTTACTTATCAAATCGATATAAAAAAACCATTTAAGGTTTCATGACTAATAATTAATAAAAATAAAGATTTAGACTTACGTCGTTGACCTAGAAGTAGTAAGAAGCTGCTCAACATACGTTTTGGACTCTCTGTGTTCGCCTCTTTGTACGCGATTCTTTTGGTTGGTTAAAAGGGTAGCCGATGTTGATTTAGGCAAATAAAGACTAGGTACTGCCTCAGGTTTGAGTTTTAGCCCCTTTTTAGAAACGTAATTTAAAAGTTCCTGTTGTAGATTTCTTTGGCAATCTTCAGTTTTAAAATGTGTATAACAAATTCTTGCAGTATTATAATTAAAATTATCCTATCTACAACAAGATATAATCCACAGTTTTCTGGTCACACTATCTTTAGGAAATGTATGAAACCTAAAGATTTTATCTTCATTGTCACTATTGCAACAAGCAATTGCACAGCGTACTTTGAAAAAGGTACAAAACCAGATATACAATGGCAAATAAAAACTTTCAGTTTTACAAAAAAATACTATACAGTATAAATAAATAGTAACTAAACACCATTTGTATAAAGACACATATATAAGCATATATCTAAATTATTTTTCTATTATAAAATAGATGACTTCGTCAGTATTGAGATACTTTAAAATATATTTATTATCTCATAACTTGCAATTTGCAATAGTCACCATTGATAACCGATATAATTGTTGAACTTTTGTTTGTATACAAGCTTTCTGTCTTGCCGGTGTAAAGTCGTCTAAAGTCGATATTTATTGTGTTTTGCTTTTGAACTAATTTGTGTCTTATTTTCATATTATTATATTGTTTGATAAGTAAATTTTGCATATAATAATCGGTAGGTTATAGTAATGTGTATATTTTTTATTTTACTAAATTTCATTATAACTCATCTAAAATACCATATTGAATTGTAAAACAGATTTTTCTCTATTGTACTCTATTTTGTTTTTATTTCAGTAAAACTGCTTGGAAGTGAGTGACAGTGAATCAGAATAAGCAAATCTACTACTATTTACCTATTCACAGTATTTCCTCTGCAGAAAATTTTTAAATTTCAAGGGATTTGCATACAAAAAGAGTACTTATATTATTAGTATATGTATGAAAACAAAAATAAATATTTCGCCTGAATCTCCAGGAGAAGTAAAAGTTTTACGCTACTGAAAATATATTTTTTATTCAATTATAACCAAAACAAAACATTTAAAAAAAAAGTAGATCACTTTTTAACCATAATTTTAAAATTAATGTGTAAGTTAATCTGTAATAATGGGTTCGAGGTGGTTCAGGCGATCTTAACTACGTCACAATCCTGGGCCAGCTGTCAAATGTCATGCGCAATATCATACCTTGTGTATTCATTGTACCATGATTTACACTTGCCAGAAACGTATCGTGACAAAAACCGCCGTAGTCTTAAAATTATAACGAGTTCTAAAAACGCTGTTTTTGGATAAACAACAAAAATGTCAGTATAAATTTAGTCAGTAACAACCAATATCATTTGACATCGGCAGTTTTTGCTCTCAATTCGCAATGTTTATGTTTGTTTTAGTATAGCTTCCGTTACTGAGGTAGAGTCGGTTTGCTATTCCCAATCCGAACTGTTTAGTGAATTTAGTAATTATTTTTTTGCGAAGTTAGTTATGTTTTGACAGACTAAAAGTGACTGAAAATTATTATACAACCAAGCACACGTACTCATAGCTAATATTAATAGTAAACAAATTAAATAGTAAATAAAATAGAACTTTACGAATTACCGACAATCAATATTTATTTATCTGCACCATATAATAAATAGTTAGTTATGTTAAATTATAACAACTAAAATATATTTTTTAAATATATACTACCCAAAATTTTATGGGTTTAGTATACACTTCCACTATTTATACTATTTCTTATTTTTTTAATGAAAGAAGTCTGTAATAAAGTTTATTTAAGCTGTTAATACTGTGAGCTAGGAACTTTTGTGTTGTAAGTTTCCAGCTTTGAATCTGTCAAAATATGCCCGAGTTGAGCGAATGGACCTTAATAACGTGCATATTTATAGTTTTGTTTATCATATTATATTATTGTTTGGTGTACAACTCAGAATTATTATTGCTATATTATCAAGAGTGTTAAGACACCCCGAATCAAATGTTGCGTGGCTGGTTAAACGTAAAAGAAACGCAAAAATCAAAAGGTATCGGAAGAAGCTTATGTTAACCATAAAGCCGTTAAAATGCCTGCCAGAGTTACAGGAATAGACTGCAGGTAAGAATTTTAACGGTCTAATAATATATTTACTTATTTACTATACAGATGTTTGATAGCTTATTTACTGCGTACTTAGTTAAAGAATACTTTCTTTGTTTCAGATGTAAACGTTATAAGTGCTTCGAGAAAATTAGGCCTGAACAACGGACACTTATAATGGACAAATTCAATTCCCTATCTTCAAAGAATGAGCAATATAGCTACCTTTCTGGTCTTATTTCATTTCACACCGTAAAACAAAGAAGACCCCGACGTGACCATAATGCAGATGAAGACGACGGTCCTTCTTTTGATCATTTTGTAGCCTTTTATTATAAAGTTAGGAATCAAGTTAAGAAAGAAGAGCTGTGTCACACTGATTTTTTGAGCTTCCATGGCATTGCCAAAAGTCAACTCAGGCGAATTCACTATTCTATTAAAACTTTTGGAATACCAAATTCCGATGGACGTGGAAAGCATGACAATAGGCCCTCTAAAATTCCAACTAATTAAATATTTCAGGGCCAGGCAGTCTCATTACTCAAGGAGAGATAATCTGACCAAGTGTTTTTACCTAAGGAGCTAAGTATGGCAGCCCTCCAAAATTGGAAAAACCACTGTCAGGGAATGGGAATCCCCATAGGAAATGACGTACTGTTCTCCCTGAGCTTTACGGATGACCAAGTCGTCCTATCTCAAGATTTTTATGATCTAGAATTTATGATAAAGCGTCTATACAGAGAATATGTAAAATGAGGGTTACAAGTCAGCATGAAGAAAACAGAATATTTAGTTACCAATTAAGATGCAAGGTTTGAAGTGTTGATAGACGAGGACGTGGAAATGAAACAAGTGGAAAAATTTTAATATTTAGGTGCATTCATTGATTAGAATGGCTTGGGAGAAACCGAAATTAAACACCGAGTTAATCCTCCTCCTCTGTCCTAATCCCTTTTGGGATATGGTGACACCATCAGGCCTTTACAATTTTTTCACTATTTCCCTCCATCCTTCCCTGTTCTGGGCTAGTTGTTCGGCTTCATGTTATCCTTGGTTAATCAATATTTTTGTTTGATCTACCTAACGGCTTGGAGATCTTCCCCTAGGTCTCTTTCCTTCAACTCTACCCTCGACTATCAGTTTTTCCATCGTACCTGTTCTTCTAGCAATGTGTCCAAAATACTGCAAATATCTCTGTTGTATTTGTTTATTAATCAACCGAATTAATCAGGGACGTAAAATTGTAGGATTTCTGAACTCCTTATGGTGGGATCGCAACATTTCCAAAAAGAACAAACAAAGAATCGGGAAAACCATGCTTGAATTAATTCTTTCTTATGGCTCTGAAACATGGACAATTAATGCAGACGTGAGGAGAAGATTGTTAGTAATTGAAATGGATTATTTGACAAGAAGTGCTAGAACATCAAGGCTGAAAATGAAGACCAACGAATCTATAAAAAAATAACATCAATGCTAGAGAAACGGACATTGACAGAATAGAAAGAAAAGGTTTAAAATGGTTTGGACACCTATTGAGAATGCCTGACGAACGTTGACCCCAAAAACTTCACAGATGGAAGCCACCTGGAATAAGAAAAAGAGGTAGACCTCGACGCTCATGGAATGAAGGAATTAGAAGAGCGATGGAATCGAGAGGTTTGGAGGAGGAGCATATCTTGGACGGTGAGGATTGCGGAGGAGAACGGGAATACGGCGATAGCCGTCTCCAAAAGTATTGCATTTACAAGTTGGATCCTGTAATATATATATATATATATATATATATATATATATATATATATATATATATATATATATATATATATATATATATATATATATATCTTAGTGTAAAAAAACTGCACAAAATGTTTTTGCAGAAAATACAAATGTGTTATATCATGTTTATTATAATGCTTTTACGAACGATTTTAAGACTTGTTCACGTTGCGATCAACTGATTTTAGAAATAGAAACCAGTAGTGATAAGATTATTAAAAATTGGAAAAATAGTTACACTTAAACAGAGCCATTAAATTAACGGAATTAAAAAGACATTATAATTTGGAAGCAAGAGCAGGTAGATGTATGGCTATATGGTTCGACTTTGAACAAAATCTACCATTACTGCATATAGCGACGACATAAGAACTAGCGACGTATTTTTTAAAAGCCAACTGTGGTACTATGTATTTGGCATTTACGACATGGCGAATGATTTAGCTTTAATGTACATCTATACTGAAGATATTACAAAGAAAGGGTCGACCGATGTAACTTCTATGCTTTTGCAATATCTTAATCATAAAGATCTATCTAATGATAAATAGTTATCTTTAGTGATATTTGTTCTGACCAGAACAATATTAAAAAAATAACCCACATATTTCCCATGAGGGGCCATTCCTTTCTTCCGAATGACCGAATGACCAGCACTGTGCCCTGATTGAGAAAAAAAGAGAATATATAGTCCAAAAATTCCATAAGATTAGGATGAACTCATACGTTATTAAGAAAAACTCAAGAAAAAAGCCATCTCCATTTAAGATGGTCAATATGACTCCTCAGGAATGTTTTCGATATAAATAAAGCATATTCCCAATACTTTCTAAAGAGCCCAAGACCAAGTTTGGGTCCTAGAGAAGCACGTATTATCAAGATATCTATAGATTCTCCATATTTTAAAACGCGTAATGCCATTGTCCATGGGCTCACTGTGCTGTTCGAAATAAGAGAGCGTTGGCCAATGCTACAGACTTAGATAAGTTATTCCGATTGCTATTAGTTCTGTGAAAATTCAGAATATCGTATCAATATCGCATTTTTTTAAAAAAAACCCTAAAAGCGTTCCCTTTTATCAAAAATTTCGAGTCTCTGAAACGGCACCAACAGTTGACGTTGATAGAAATGACACTAGCAGTGGATGCGGGTAACTCATTTTTTTTAAAAAACATTCTATGTCGTCATCTATGTTCTGGTTAATAAAATATTTACAGCAAAACTTGGCATTTTTTTTGAATTTATATTAAATAATATTTGTTTGTATATATCCTAATTCATAAAAATTAGAAAAAAACATTGGCTTCAATATTACCAGTTTATTAATTTTTTATTAATTTCTGAAAATTTATTTTTTTTTGACATTGGTTGTTTTTGAAATAAATCTTTCAATTGCTCTTGGAGCTCCAGCAACAGCTCCAAGTAAGTTGTGAACAAGGTTTTTCGAAATTAAAATGATTAAAGACCAGACTTCGATCATCGATAACAAATGAAAATCTGGAGGATATTTTTTTTTCAAAATTCCAGTCACCAAATTATCAAGAGAATTTTGGATGCAATCATCATCTGGCATAAATCTACTTTAAATTTGTCTTTATCCTTTTTTTAATTACTTAACTATCACGCAGAGATAATTAGACTAACTTAAAGGAATTTAATTTTTCCAAATTGCGTTCTATGCCTTTCGGCATACGCAACAGAACTAAACTCTGATACAGTATATATTAACCAAACACATATATACAGACTGTATAACTGATAATTGTTTATTAAACAAGGACAAAAGGTTAGGAATTTCCCAATAGTTAAGCCTCAAGTCTCGATATGTTACATGTTCCCAGAAATCTATTATAAACAAAACATTTAAATTTTATTATGGACCCAAAAGTTTATTATAGAAAAGCTTAGTAATATAAGTATAAATAATATCATGGGTACTAGCATACAAATAAAAAAATTTGGTAGATTTGATTGATGATAAAGGAAACAATAAAAAAATGATCAAAAAAATTTTAGTCACGCAAATACCTACTACATTCTTTGTAAGTGTAACTCATTTTATATGTATACGTTGAATGAAGATCCAATATTGGCTGAACTCGTAAAAGAATAATTTATGTTTAAGCTTTGCAATCTCGACATTGAAAGTTAGCTACTTTCTAAGTTTTATGTTTACACCCATCTTTCGTTCTCTTGAAACGGAAATAGTGCTGCCACCTATATCACGTATGTTTTACTGTTGTTGCAGAGAATCGAGGTGACACCTGTTACTGTTGCTGTAAGCCCCAAAGAAATAAAGGTCATCAAATGCAACGGGGTTGGGAGTTGTAAGAAAAAAGAAATGTATACACTACAGCCTGATTATCTATCACATATCGTTGTTATTAGTAAGTATATTGATTATCAATTATTTATTATTTTACTGTTTACTGCAGTTGTAAAATTTGGTTATTGAAGAGCAGTTATTTTTTCTAAGGACATATAATAACATATATTCAATTTTAAAATGTTTGGGTACAACGAGATATTGGATATGTTTAGTGGGTGGTTTTTTTATTAAGGGAGAGTCAAAAGTAGATATTTTTGGATAATCCTAATATTATGCGTTTAATTTTAATCATCTTAAATTAGAACTTATATTAAACAAGTAAGAAAAAACCTTGGAATTAATTATTCCAGGTAAGAGCGCCTTAGAACAGTAAAAATTATTTAGTCAATATCTTCTTAATAAACCATAATAAGGTTAATGGTTAGTCAGATGGATTCCTAGAAAATAAAGGATCCTCCTCATGGAACTAAATGGTACATCTAAAACGTATCTCTATCGAAATACGCTCGAATCTGTATATCCAGAATGTTCAAATCCATTAACGCACATTTCATCATCATCATATAACGGGGGTCCTACGGCGATTGCCGCTTCCCGCATTTCAGCCTCCATCTTTTCCTATCTCTCCAATCTCCCTCTTCTAAGCCTCTAGATTGCATTGTTTTTGTAATTTCTCTTCTCCAGGAATTTAGTGGTCTTCCCCTTTTCCTTCTTTCTGGCGGAACATACATTAAGGCTTTCTTTGGCCACCGCTCCTCCTCCATTCTCATCACGTGACCATACCATTGTAATTGCCTTCCTTGTATTCTATCTGAAAGAGTATCTCTACTTCCTGTACGTATTTCCTCATTAATGATTCTTTCCATTCTCGATACTCGACATGACCTTCTAAGATAATCCATTTCCACAACGTCTACTTTATCTCGTTCATTCTTTGTCATCGTCCAACATTCGGCACCATATGTCGTAATTGGTTCTACAATTGCTCTGTATACGCGAAGTTTGGTATGCATCTTTATTTTATTAGACCACAGTAATGAATTCAGTATTCGGATGCATTTTTTCCCTTGGGTTATTCGGTTTTGTACATCTATCTTAACTCTGCCATCTGCTGATATGATGCTTCCTAGATATTTATACTGGTTGCAGCCTTTTATGACTGCGTTTTCAAGCCTCAGATCTGTGGTATTTCCTCCAATTTTTAAATATTCTGTTTTGCTTATATTTACAGTAAGCCCCCATTTGGCATATTCCTCAAATAATTTTCGATTCATATAATTTATATCTTCCTCATCGGTTGCAACCACCACCTGATCATCTGCAAACAACAATGTATACAGAGTTTCTTGTCCCACTTCGATACCCATAAATCTACATTTATTTCTCCAATTCCTCAATGCTTCTTGGACGTATATTTTAAAGAGTGTCGGTGACAAACAGCATCCTTGCTTTAGGCCTTTAGTGACTTTAAATTCATTTGAGGTTCTGGTTCCAATTTTTACACAACTAACTGCATTTTCGTACAATTTATATATCGCTCGGATATACGTCGAATCCAATCCGGACCTTTTGAGGACCTCAAACATTTTCTTTAACGGGACACTATCATATGCTTTCTCAAGGTCTATAAATACCAAATGGGTCTCTCTACTTCTTTCGACACGCTTTTCAATTATTTGTCGTAGGATAAATATATTATCAAGGCAGGATCTCCCGGTACGAAAGCCGCTTTGTTCTTCAATATCTTGTATCTGTCTTTCAACCCTCTTCTTTAATATTCTGCCGTAAAACCGGCCCACAGAGCTCGTCACACTAATACCTCTATAATTGGAACAGTCTCTTTTATTCCCTCTCTTATATATGGAGCTTATATAAGATTTATTCTAATCTCTAGGAATTTCCTGGTCTCCACACATACATTTATTGAAAAGGTCTACTATTAACTCTAAAAGTGCAGTCGGCCCATATTTAACCAGCTCTAACGCACATTTAATTTCCGTAAAAAAGATTCTTAGCATTTACTTCACTGTGAATGATCTAGTAAGTCGATTTTTTAAATCCAGACCACAAAACTGTAAGGCTAAAAATCTAGATATATTCTACTTAGACTAGAGTACGCTTAGTGTATTGATCTAGACAACTAGACAACAAACACGACTGGTTAATGGTAGATAGATGATGCTTTGCATGGTTGTCCCATGTATGATCACTATATACATATACTACAGTCCTCGAGACGAAAATGCCAGTGAACTTCTAAAAATCATACGAACAAGCTGAATTGTGCCGAAAATGTCAACTGTAGGACGCTAAAAAAGATGCAACAAAGTTTACCTCTTTGACCGCTGGGCTTTCCCCTAAAACTGTACATGTAGAGAAGGATTTACCAAGAATCTGTCCGCCATAGAAAAAAATGTTTCAAATAAAAATGTATCAAAGATAATTTTGAACAAAAGCGTTTATTAGCATTTTTTGTGTATAAAGAAAGAACCGTTCTCTCAGAAACAAAGATTGAAGCGATGGGCGATTTTGAATGTCACTTACGCGCGCAACATCAATTTTTATAGGTGGACAAAAAAATGTATTGTTTACAATTTATTTCCTATCAGAGGCGTTTTCTCGAGCATTAAGAAAAAATATCTACGAACTTGCTACTTACCACTTAAACCATCGAAAATGATGTTTGCGATAGGTACTAAAAATGTTGAGTAAGGCGCATAAAAATTGGGGTCGTGACTTTTTTTGGGTGTTATGATCCTGAATGTGACGATTATTTAAGAGAAATTATTTCAAGTAATAAAACATGGGTGGCAAAGCAAAAAACAGCAATCTATAGAATTGAGATATTTAATATTTCCAAAATATTAAATTCAAACAGAAAATTTAAGTACTTGAAATCATGTATACCATACCATTCTGGGATATAAAAGAAATGTTGTCTTTGTGATATAGCTGCCTACTCATACTGAAAGTACTGGTAATGAAACAGCAGATCATTTTCTCAAAGAAGCTACCAACCAAAGTACTGAAATAACTATAGTTCAACTAGCTAATGATACCAAAAATTAGTTTTTAAAAACTCAGTAGAGAATGCCTCGGTTTCAGACAAGGATTTGGCCCAAGAGAAGCACTTTATAGCTCAACTGTCCTACTTCAGAAATGTAGAGATCAGCAAAAAGTCTTTCTATGCTTTATAGATTACCAGAAAGCGTTCGATTGCGTTAATCATTCAAAATTAGTAAGATTGCTCCAGGAACGTTCGATATATAAGAATGACCTTAAATTCATAAAGAACCTTTATATGAATTAAGTGGCATCTGTGAGAGTAGGACTGGAATCTACCTCATATTTCTCAATCGAAAAAGGTGTACGACAGGGTTGTGTTCTGTCACCCCTCCTTTATAATCTTTACTCTGAAACAATTTTCGATAGAGCTTTAAGTGACATTAAAGATGGAATCAAAATCAATGGACAGACTATTAGTAATCTTCTCTATGCTGATGATACAGTCATAACAGCTGATAGCCAAGAAGCGCTACAAAGACTAATAGATAGAATAAACACTGAAGAAGAACGACTGGGCTTGAAGATTAATATAGACAAGACAAAGGTAATGGTGGTTAGCAAAACACAAAATATGCAATTAAATATAAGAGTAAATAATAAGAACATCCAAAAGGTCCCCTAGTTCAGATATCTCGGTAGTTGGATAACTGAAGATCAAGATCCAGACCTAGAGATACGTAGCAGGATTGAGAAAGCCAGAACAGCATTTACTAATATGAGAACCTTGCTAAACAACAGCAGCCTTAATTTACCGCTCCGATATCGCTTTGTAAAATATTACATTTACTCCATACTGCTATATGGTGTAGAAACCTGGACCACAAAGGCCAATGTGATGAACCAATTGGAGGCCTATGAAATGTGGGTATTAGACTACTTAAAATTTCCTGGACAGATCACACGACAAATCGAAGTATTAAATCGAACGGGCAGAGGACAAGAATTGCTGCCAATAATAAAAAGAAGAAAACTGCTTGTCTGGGTCATATATTTCGAAATTCCACGTACCAGTTTTTAAAGCTTATTATGGAAGGGAAGATGGAAGGAAAAAGGGACATCGGAAGGAAGAAATACTCATGTCTTAAAAACATAAGGGATTGAACAAACCTCGATCCTCATGCACTCTTTAGAGCCACACAAGACCGAGAGGAGTATGCCAGAATTGTCGCCAACATCCACTAATTGGATAGGGCACCATTAAAAGAAGAAGTAGAGAATACCTGGCAAAACTTATGGTAAAATAGAATATATAATAGAAAACTCAGAATTTATCACACCAAACTTACTTATGATTTCTTGATGTCCTCAGTAACTTGTCCAACTTACCACCATACCAATATTTATCTGATCATCAAAACTTCCTCGCTGATTCCAAACAATTCACCAACCTGTATAAAATATTGGCCTTTAAACCTACTCTTAAGGAAATTCTCAACAACCATACAGAGATCACAAAAACTACACAGTTTCTGAAAACCGCACAACTTTACCAAAAGATTTAACCCAATAGACATTAGTTAAAATGATATAATTATTATTTTCGGTAGTTAATATGATGGGAAAATAATAAAGCAGGAAGCAAGATTTAGATATCTGGGAATAGATATAACTGGTTACGGAGGTGTTAAAGAAGTATGCTTAAAAGCAAGTAAAGCGCCACGATCTCTTAATAACACAATCTAGAAGAACAAACACCTAAGACAAGACACAAAAACAAGAATTTATAAAGCATTAATTAGACCTATGGACGGGTAACAAAACGGAAACAGGAGTGGAACGAACACATTAGTAGAATGGCAGAGGATAGGATAGTACGAATAGCATGAGATAAGTCACCAAATAGACGAAGAAGTAGACAATTTAGAAGGCTAATATTGAAGAAAGTAAAGTCTACATACAACAAGGAAGAAGAAGAAGGTATTTAATATATATCTAATGTTATTATTACTGTACCAATGGCTATAATTCTCGAGGCAAAAATGAATACATAAATTTTTGATAATAATTTTTCTTTATTTTCATCTTTAAATATCATTTTACACATCGTCATCTGACAAAATTTTATTATTTTTTTACAGATCAACAAATACCAGATAGGAACTGCTCTGGATGTGAGTCGTGTTGTATGGACTACGAAGGATGGTTACAGTTTCAGCAAGGATTATATCAGATTGTCAAGGATCCTCTGTTTGAACTTGCCATAACAGTCTGCATTGTACTTAATACGATGTTTCTCGCCATGGAACATCATGGGATGAGCGAATCGATACTGAAAGCATTAGATATAGGCAATAAGGTGAGCATTTTTTGTACTCATAGATCTTTAAAACTCAAAATATAATATAATCAGTAGAAAGATCACAAAAAAAATTGAAATCTGTGGAATAAAAATGAATTATATTATTTTATTTTTTAAAAATCTAATGTAAAGCACCAACATCAATTTCAAAACCATATATTTCTTATTTTAATCATGACCGACACCTGTCCGTTTGAAAATCATAAGATTTACTATATACTTCAGTCATCAGAGACGAGAATGCCACTGAACCTCAAAAATTGTTCTTTTACCCCAGGGCTTTCCCCTAAAACCGCTCTCGTAGAGGGGGCAAAACGGAAAAAAATCGATTTACCTCTTGGTAAATCAATTGACACTAATATAGCATCTGTTTTTGCTTAAATATGAATGAAAAACGAAAAAAAAAAGAAATTGTTTAACTGGCTCATAGATGGCGCTAGTGAAATTTTTTTCTATTAAACAGCTGTACTAAATATTTGACGTTGTATTAGATATTTCCGTTGATTTGGAAATGTTTTTAAAGACAAGGAAGTCGTCACTAATTTTTTTGTCAAAAGGGGTCACTAACCTAAGAAAATTTGGGAAATACTGCTTTGAAGGGTACTGAAGTCATTTTAAATAACATAAGTTGAGGTTTTCTGAACCGTATTTAAAAAATTTTAATTATGAATATAAGCCAATGACGATATTCCGACAATTCGGATTTCGTGATGCTCTGGGAACACGGGAGGCCCTTTTTGCTATACAGGTGCTATTTCAGAAATGCAGGGATGTGAATTGTGACATATACGTATGCTTTATAGATTACCAGAAGGCATTTGACAGAGTAAAACATGAAAAATTAATGACTCTAATGCAAGAAATTGGAATTGACAACAAAGATCTTAGAATTATCAGGAACATTTACTACAATTAAACGGCCAAAATCAAAATAGAAGACCAGTGAACTAATAAAATTGCAGTAGAACGTGGAGTACGACAGGACTGTATTTTGTCTCCATTGTTATTCAATATTTATTCTGAATGGGTATTTAAGGAAGCTTTAGACGGTTGTGCGAAAGGAATACTAATAAACGGTGAATGGTTAAATAACATTAGATATGCAGATGACACTATAGTTTTTGCCGATAATCTGAATGACTTACAAATATTAACAAATCGCATAACAGAAGTCAGCAATAGATACGGACTAGCTCTTAACATAAAGAAAACCAAATTTATGACAATTAGTAAAAAACCAATACTAAACACTCAACTTACAATCAACCAACAGAATATCGAAAGAGTCGAGCAATATACATATCTAGGCACCAATTTAAATAGCCAATGGGACCACTCAACAGAAATTAAACAGCGAATAATAAAAGCAAAAGCAGCATTCGTTAGAATGAGAATCATTTTCAACAGTCGAGACATATCATTAAAAACAAAATGCCGTCTATTGAACTGCTACATATTCACAGTTCTGCTCTACGGAATAGAAGCATGGACACTGACTGTTGCATCTATGAATCGGCTCGAAGCTTTCGAAATGTGGTGTTATAGGCGCATCTTACGTATATCCTGGGTTGACAGAGTTACTAATGTGGAGGTCCTGCGTAGAATGGGGAAAGAATGTGAAATTCTCATCACCGTCAAAACTAAAAAGTTGGAATATCTAGGACATGTAATGAGAAATCAAGAACGTTACGGCCTTCTCCAGCTGATTCTCCAAGGGAAAGTAAATGGTAAGAGAGGACCGGGAAGAAGACGCATTTCCTGGCTTCAAAATTTACGAAAGTGGTATAACACGACTACCACTGAACTGTTCCGCGCTGCAATAAACAAAGTAAAGATAGCCGTGATGATCGCCAACATCCGGAACGGATAGGCACTTTAAGAAGAAGAAGACGATATTGTATTGAGCTCCCAATCTCTTTCGATCTTTCAAACATTTTTTTTTTTTTCGAAAATCACTCAGGCATTTTTTATTTTTCAGGTTTTTACTTCCATATTTACTTTCGAGTGTTGCCTCAAGATAATGGCGTTAAGCAAGGACTTCTTTCACTGCGGCTGGAATATTTTTGATCTAATCATCGTATCTGCTAGTCTGCTTGACCTTATATTCGAATTGGTTGATGGACTTTCAGTTCTTAGAGGTCTTCGTTTGGTAAGTGCATATTTTATATTTATAGAAAAAATTACTTGCTAAAAATATCTTCTAGTCAAACAACTTTTAATTGAATCTAGTGTCGTATAGATGGTATGAAGCGGAAAGTGATAAAAAACATTGATATCTTTTTAAAATGGATTTGTTTATACGGTTTTACTAACTTAGTATTTTTAATAAATTAAATTTTATTGTCTTCTCTTATTACATTTAGAGGAATGTAAGAGAGTTTGTTTACAGTTCCTCGTTATAATGTCTTGTTATATATAGTAGGATAAAAGCTTTTAATTTCACTCTAAATGTTTTGCATATTAAATTTAAAAAACGTTTCCAGTTTTTTAATATACGGGAATGTGGATGTTTGCATCTCAAGGTTACTGTTCTAAGCTATATATTTTATTCTAAAATATCTAATTATTAGTAAATTGAGTTTGGATAAAAGCTGCCTATTTAGGATATTTTAGTTTGTTATTTATATGTTTTTATTTATTCATATTTGGGCGAACCCATCTTACTTCGTCTTATTGTATTGTCTCCTTTCGAAAGTTGGCGATCCAAATGGCAATTGAATTTTTGGAAACTGCTATTCGAAAGATTTCTGTGTATAAGCGGTCAAACCTTATCCTGAGGTCTTTCAGTCTCGAGTTCTGTCGTCTTCGAACTGACCTTTTGCACTGCACTTTACCTTACAATATGATTCATATCTTTTACCTCTCAACATATGACCCAAGTATTGAATTTTTCTCTCTTTGATTATGCAGAGTAATTGTTTTGGTTTACTTATGCGCCGTAGTACTTCACCTTTGGTAACTTTTTGTACTTATGGAATTCTTAGCATTGGTCTGTATATATACATTTCAAAGGCATATATTCTCTTTTCTGTTTGAGATTCCATTGTCTAACTTTCACAGCTACACAGCAAAACAGAGAAAACATAACATCTGATCATTCGAACTCTAAACTCTAGACTAAGGTCTGATCTTGTAAAAAATGTTTAGGAGCTGAGCCCTACTCTCCAGAGGAACTTACGTCAGCGGTGGAGTCCGCAAGGTTCCCGGTTTAGACGTAATACTGCCAGAGACACTTAAATGTCGGGAACGACTGGAACCTGCGTAGTTGTTTGTGTCACATAAACGCCTTGCTTAAGGTACAAGTTTTTCCGGTGCCTTGAAAAATCTCGAAGCTCGTACTCCTACCTAAAAAGACTGGAAAGTATTGGCATATTTGTCTTTTTTCGGGCATAAGCAAGTTGTACAAAATGTTGCGTGAGAGAATCGAAGAAATGATAGAGAGGTCTGAGGGATTGTCCTTGGCAGTATGGATTGAAATGGAAAGAGTACGGTAGATGCGGTGATTGGGGTGTTCTGGGCAGTGGAGGGGAGTGAAGTGGGCGGTTCTAGTCCTCTTTGATGTCCGAAACGCTTTTGATATGTTGCAGTGGTCGTCTGTGCTGGGTCCTCTAACGGCGAGCAACTGTCCGGCATATTTGATGAATATAGTCTCATATTATCTAGGATCCAGTACTACGGAACTTAGAACTTAGCATATTACGGGGTCATGGATTGCGAATTTATAGAGCGAATTCCTCTTGTTCCGGGTATAGTATACAAGTGTTCTGATTTAGGATTGGATAAAAGATCATGGTTTGCGTCTCGCGGCGGAGAAGACTGAGGCAATAGTCCTTAAAGGCCCAATAAAGAGAGAGATAAAATTGTGTTTGATTGCGCTGGTGTGCAGATCACTTCTAAAAAGTACGTTAAGTACTTGCGGGTGGTCTTACATATAAATGGGAGTTGCGGGAGCAAGTCCAGAAGGCGATCCATAAGACAGCTGAAAAAGCAGCTATGCTGAAGAGGATAATGCCCAATATGGGGGAAACCAAATCCAAAAGGAGGAGGATTTTACACGGATATTTACACGCGACACCAGTATAGAGTGCGACTGTGGAAACACAGGCGTACAAAAGACTCTTGGTACGCGCGGACAGAACTAGTCTACTGCGGGTAGCAAGTGCTTACAGAAATGTCTGCTGCTGTCCTGGTCACTGGCTATGTCCCTTTACATGTGTTGGCGAGAGAGAGAGAGAGAGAAAGGATATTTTAACGAAAAAATACGGAGATAAAAGGAAAGAACGATAGAAACGAGTAGAGTGATAACAAATAAACTGAATGAAATTATAATACTATCAGAAGAATAACAGGGTTTAACGTTGGGAAGATCATGCACCGACACTATATTTATATTAACGCAAGTGCAAGAGAAATTACTAAAATAAAACAAATCGGCATATCTATGTTTCATGGACCTTATCCATTTATTGTATGCAAGAGAGATACCTCTAAGGATTAAGTATTCGATCGAAAATATCTACCAAAATATCACAATAAAAGTTAAAGTTGAAAAGGAACTAACTGACCATATTAAAGCTGGCAATGTGATAAGACAGGGAGATTCCCTCAGTCGTCCATTGTTCAACCTGATTATGTATAAAATAAGAAAAGAACTTAAAAGGGATACCAAATGGGAGAAAGACAACTTAAAATATTTTGCTACCCAGGCGACGCAATATTACCCTCTCTAAAAGTAAAGATGACTTACAACGTATGCTGCACCAAGACATTCTGCGCTTTTTCAGACCATCTAAACTAATACTGTACCAATGAGTGTTTTTTGCGTGTTTTTACGGTATTTAAATGAGTAAATTTTTTCGTTAAAGTTAAAAATGATTTTTAATTTAAAAAATGAAATGAGTCAAATAAAAGTTAATTAACAAGTTAATAGCCTTAGCAAAAATCCGTACTGTAATTAAATATTGCTCCTCTCAATATTTCCAGGATCAATTTGGTTTACCCACTAATTTGACCCTAATCTATTTGTAATATCGATCAGGCGGTCTGAAAAGCCTCTTAACTTGATAGAGAACCATTTCTTCCAAGTGCACACTAAAAGTTTTGTGTAAAAAAAGGCTATGAATTCAGTAGTTAGTTGACCCCAATAACAATTTATTGAAGCTGCTGACAAATGTAGAGTTGGAGAGTAACATTATTTTGGGGAATAAAAGGTCTTTTAATATATATCTATCTAAATTTTACATTAGGTTTCGGAGTAAAAAATTTTATAAAAATATTTAAAGTATAATTCATGAACAAAAAAAATAAATGAAAAATCTCAAATATTAGTAATGGTTTGTTTAAGGGTTTATAGGTCGTGGTCTTGATATACTTCTTTCTCACATTGTATTCTACTTCAACCTCTGCAGACATTGGTGGATACTGTGATGGGTAGCTCTTTCGGGGCGACAGACTCAGTAAAACACAGGTTTGAAATAAAAATAAATCTATTAATTTAGTATATCTACAATAAATGAAAATAAAAAGGAATCCTACGTTGTATACTTATACAATGAATAAAACTAAAACGAATTCTACGTCCCCGTCTGGATCCCGCGATGAACGAAGTCCTCGGCGAACGTCTATAAAAGAAAAGAAATTAATTAGAATTAATAAGAAACGAAATGGGGGAAATCGATCGCGCGCAGATTTATACTCGCTTTCGCTTCAATTCAGCGAAAGCTCCGAATATGCTCGCAAACAAAATATTTAGCTGTGCAGACCCATGGCAATGTTCAATACACAATGCCGACGGGTTCCGCTTGGCTAAGGACAGAGTACGATCCTCAATACGGAAATCTCTCTGTCCCGGTTGATTCTGTGCAGATCCACGGTAAATGCTCAATACGCAATACCGATGGGTTCCGCTTAGTTAGGGACAGAGTATGATCCTCAATACGGAAATCTCTCTGTCCGGAATGGCTCGCAGGTTCACTACACCGGCGAGTCAGGGAGCCTAGAGCGCTAGCTACAAGACTGTCTAATTCCGCTATTCACACGCCTTAAATAGCCGTTTTGATTCCCACTTCGCCGTCACGTTGTAGAAGTGGATGCGCAAATATTGACACTCCCACGGTTCGAACTGTTAAACGATCAGAGCATCGTTACAATACACTGCGGTATTGTGGTAGCTCACTGATAATAAATCCGTAAACTAATTTTTCCTCTCACTGATAATGTTTCTCGAACATGTTCTTTGATTATATTTCTGGAATATATACTCCTTGTACCTCCTCTAGGGATCTATCAGTTATTCCGGCATTGGAATTGTTGGTACCACAAGGTTTTGTTGTGTTTTTAAGTTTCTATAGTGTCTCTGACCATCCATGGGCAGTAGTAAGATATCCTATCATATACTGTCTCTTTTCTAATATCTGGTGTTGTAATTAAGATAATGTACTTCATACTGTATGTTATGAAAGCACTTTTGGTTCCCATTATTGGTTAATATTGCCAAAGATTTTTTTGGCGTACAAATTCTGATAAACAAATAATAAAATAAGCCATTCAAAATTAGTCACAAGTAGCGCAAAGGAAGATATGTTTTAATAAGTGTGAAGTAATGAATATATTATGAATGTAAAAACTAGGTTAAATAAAAATCGATCAGAAATGTTTGTTTCCAGCATCAGTCAAACTTTATCAATTTTATATGCAATTTTTACGTAGTGGTTTTGTACATCTCAAACAAACAGGACTTTTGCAACGCAAGCACAGGTATTTTGTCATCCTGCGATTTCTACTCGGACACAAACTACAAATCTTGCCTTTTTCTAAAATAAGAACATTCGTCTCATTGTCCTCTTGTTCTTCTTGAACTCCAAGACGTAATTGACGTGGAATGTTCGTCATTGTCATTCGTCTTTTCATGTGATCTTGCACTAACTGCATAGTCAACTCCAAAGCAAAAACACTTTTTTCGTTTATTATTGGATTGTTTTTGTAACACTGATGTAGAATATATGAATTTGCTATAGCAATGTCCAATATGCGGAAAAAATTGTTAAGGGCCATCTTCGGGTTCGACGGCTTGAGGTGCTTTTGGAGCATTTCTCATATAAAGAATCTAAACCTCCCTTATTCTCATTATAATTAGAAATAATTTCTAGTTTTTTACTAGAGGGATCACAATAACGTCTACTATGCATTGAAGATATAATTACTGTAGCCTTTCCCACTTTTCCTACATGAGAAATTAAGGTACATTCTTTCGTAAATCCATAAATTTTTCACCCTTCAGGTCTGTTCTGTTGGCCAGAAAAGTGAAAGTATTGAATATAAATGAAATAGCTGCAGTTGGATCATCTTTTTTGCGTTCCTCCCTGTCTTCAGGATTGTCGAATCAGATAGCAAGTAAAAGAACAGCAATTCTTTTTTTGCTCATGACTGCTTTGAAGATTTCTCTTCCAGTTCCATCTCTTGCAAATAAACGGTCTATATTTTCGTGACTGGAGTTGAAAATTGCAGTGTAAACAAGGAGTCCCAAAATTGCTCTTAACTCAATAACATCCATTTCTCTAAGATGATGGATAGAACTAGCAGAATATTTCTCACGCATTGATCGTAATTTTGTGTTTGTATTCTGCTAAATATGTTGTAGAATGTTATCACTAAACAACATATTCCAAACAGACAAGGGTATCGCAGCCTCCCCGAGGATTTTTGCCTTTGTTTTTAGAATTAGCACTTTTATGACAATTTTGTGTTTACGTGTTCTAGATGAGGGGATAACTTTTGACGTACGCCACCTGTGTCGATTTTTACCATAAACATAGGTTTTGTCACTATCACTTACTGCTAGTTCATTACAATCTGCAGGCTCCTCAGAATCAAAAAATTCCGAACATGTATCGTGTTCCGATTCAATGTTATGATCTTCCGAAATATCGTCTACATCACTGTCACTATCACATTCCTCATTATACAACTTTAAAAGAGTTGTCTCATAATCGTCATCGCCGAAACGCACTCGTTTTGATGGCCCGGCCATAATTTCTAAAAATGCACGACACACAAAAAAGTCACACCAACAGTCCGGCGTCGTCTGAGGAACTACTCTAGACCTAATTGTTACGATAACTTTTTAGAAACTGAGAGAAACTTTTTAAAAATACACCCACTTATCAAGCTCCAATAGTTTAAGGATTAGATAGAAGGACTTGCCTGCAGGCAGTGCCAATTTCCAATAAAATATAATTAAAAATATGGAATCGTCTGTCAGACGACGCCGGACCAGTTAAGGGTTATGATTCTCGCTATTCTATAGTAACAATCAGATTAAAAAACCGGTTACACAAATAATTTATTACAAAAATAAAAACAGAAGTGTTTATTAAGAGAAAAATTATTGTTTCATAAAAGAAAAAAGATTGTAGACGAAAAATCTCGCAAACTGTAAACTTTTTGTCAACATAGCAATCTAGTACAGTATAGTCTAGCGCAACATAAACAAAATTGTGAAAACTGCTCTTCTGCAAAAATCTAGAGGAAAGCGGCAAATAACAGCGGCGATTTTATTTAAAATAGCGATTCCAACTCAGCTAAAAGATGCGCCCTACTGCGGAAAACACTTTCAGTGTAACGTTCCGCGAATTTTTTTCCCTCTTTTCCAACGACTTCTGCTGCAAATCGTTGCCATAAAAATAATATAGTTGCAAACCAACCAACTGTTTCGTGGTTTTTGTGTTATAGTGAAAACAAATATCTCTATTAGGAAAATAAAATAGTGGGTTATCTCTAATTTTTATTGAACCTAATAGAATTATTTCCTATGATTCTAAAATTAAAGGAAACAAACGTAAATTAGTTTTATTTTATTAAGGTTGAGACAGGTATTCATTTTAATTTGTTGTGATTTACCACTGTATTATTTACAATTCGTCTTCTTTCTGTACGATTATCGAATATTAGCGATCAGATTGACAAGAATAACTTTATTTACGGCACCTCGAAACAGATTAGCGAATGTCTCTTGTTACCACTCTCGAAGATTTCGGAGCTAGAATATTCTTCTTTGGCCTGGGCCACTTCTTCCGGCGATCTTGCCCTGGATTATGAGGTGTATACCTCTTATTATGAGGCGAGATTAAACCTCTCTGTTATTTTAATTTTTTTGTATAAAAAAAGAATTCAACAATATTGAAAAAATGCTAAATGATTCCATAAAGGTAAAATGGTAAGTGGACATTGGGCAGGTTGTCGTCCCATTGTTTTCTTGGTCTTCCTACTGATCTTCTTCCTATTTGGAATCCACCTCTGGTCTTTTTTACTACTCCATTTGTTGTCATTTAGCTTACATGATCGTTCCATTCTACCCTTTTGTTTCTTACCCAGTTCTTGATGTTCTTCACCTTGCATCTACGTCGTATATCTGTACTTCTAGCTCTGTCCGTGTCTTACCATCAATTTTTCTAAGTGTTTTCGTCTCTGCTGTTTCTAACATCCTTTTTGTCCACTCTGTTTGAGTTCGTGTTTCTGCCGCGTATGTCATTATTGATCTTATTGGTCTGATGGCTGTTTTGTAAATTCTGCCTTTCATTTCTTTCCCGATATTTTTATTTCTTAATATTGTTTCATTTAGGCAGCCTGCAGCTCTGTTTGCTCTATTCACTTGATCTTTCACTTCAGTTTTAAGCTTTTTGTAGCTAGATAATGTGATGCCTAGATATTTAAACTCCATGACTTGTTTTATTATCCGACCTTCCAGCTCTAATTTACATATTAGTAAATTTGCTGTTGTAACCATGCTTTTTTGGGGAAATTAACATGTTAAATTTTCTGGCGGTTATATTAAATTAGTGTAGCATACGTTGTAAATCGTCTTTACTTTGAGAGAGTAGTATTGCGTCGTCTGCATAGCAAATTATTTTAAGTTGTTTTATTCTTTTTTAGTTCTTACTTTTTTATTATTTCATCCATAATCAGGATAAATAATAGGGGACTCAGGGAATCTTTCTGTCTTATTCCATTGTCAGCTTTAATAGGTTCGGTTAATTCTTCTGCTTTTACTTTGATTGTGTTGTTTTGGTAGATATTTTCAATCATTTTAATTATTACTAGAGGTGGATAACGTCCTTTAGTTAGACTCGGTCAAATACTTCTTAAGGTCCACAAAACACAGATATGCTGGTTTGTTATATTCTAATGATTTCTCTTACACTTGCCTCATTAGAAATAGAGCGTCGGAGTATGATCTTTCTGACCTAAAACCTTGTTGTTCTTCTGCTAGTATTATAATTTCATTCAGTTTATTTGTTATCAATTGGAATGTTAATTTTAGTGTTGTGTTTAATAAATTAATTCCTCTGTAATTTTCCGGGTTCGATTTGTCTTCCTTTTGAAGAGAGATGAAAACCTTTGGAAAATTGATGGTATGACACTATAAAACAGATCTAGAATTACATATATCCGACGGAGATACAAGGTGGGGAACATGAAGGACTGAGTAAGAAGTAGAAGAGTAGAATGGAACGATCATAAAGGCCGAATGAAAACAAATGGAGTAGTAAATACGACGACAGACTGTTTCTCAATAGGGAGAGGGTCAGTGGGAAGAACACCAAACCAAGGAATGACAACATACTGGAGGCACATATAAATCCAGACAGTCATGTCTGTAGAAAAAGAAGAAAAACATTAAGCCAATCTTCGCGTAAAGATGACATTTTAAGGAAGTTATCTGTTTTACCTAATTAACAATTTACAGTCATGTACATCATTAAGTTTTTATAAAATTATAGAATATATTTTATATCACTTTTAATCAAAATATAATATTCCTGTTTTGATTTGCTGCAATTTATTTCAAAATTTCCCGTTTAAATAAGATTTAATTATTTTTTTTACGTTATCAAATAAAAATGCTAAAGTGAAAGCCACTTGTAGCTTTTTAATATCTATATTTTTGCTTATAAGAATTCACTTTCATTTTATAAAAAAGCAATGTATCTTTCAAGTTCCTACGAAATTACGTTGTAGCTGTCAACAGGAAATTCTGATGAGGTTATCAATTTTTGCTTCGCATACACTTATCCCAGAATTTAATATCGATTGATCCATATCAGGTACCTACTTGTTATGCGGTTGTATTCACGAAAAATTAATGACGACGCTTCACATTTTTTTTAAATTAGTTCATTTGTTGGTAGTGTTTATTCACCAAGTTTTTTTCTTTGCAAATATGTGTTTTGGCTTACAAGTCAGTAGCGCAGTTACAGTTTACGATTTTTTTACAATACTTTTAAGTTAAGTATAAAAATTAATGTTTTTTTTTTTAAATTGAAAATATCTTATTAATCCTTTCAAGAATGTCTCTTAGATTGCTATCAAGGTTTTTTGCCTGTTACAATTAAGACGCACGTGTTCTATTGATATGGTGGAGTTGTAGTATTAGTACAAAAGCGGATTGCTGGAGTTTATTAAAGATTCATGAGTGAGATGTGTGTGTGTGTGTGTGCTAATTTTCAATATCCGAATCATATACGTCTCTTCTCTTCTAATTGGCGAAACTTTGTGGCAGGCACTGTTTGGTTACTGTACTTTTTGGTTTTGTACTTGGATCTCTCCGCAAGATCAACCAGGAAACAGAATAAGGAATCAAATTGATAACATAATGGTAAACAAGAAATTGCATAATGGATGGCTATCAGTTAAAAGTTACCCCTGTGCCGACGTATCGTCAGATCATATTCCTGTTATTGGTAAATTTAGGTTTAGATTTAAAAAGGTTACAAAAAAGAATAGCAACAAGAAATGTGATATGAGAAGATTAAAAGATAAGGAAACAAAGGAGACAGTCGCACGTATTCTTTCAGAAAAGCTAAGTAACATGGAACAAACATATGATCCAGAAGAATCACTCCAGAATATTATGTGAAACCTTTAACAAGACCAGAAAATCTAATAGAAAATAAAGAGAAGAGGAAAAGTTGGATAAATGACAATATACTGCAACTCATGGAAGAAAAAAGAAAATGAAAGAATAACAAAAGAATGTACAAAAATATTTAGAGACAAATAAGAACCGAAATACGAAACGCCAAAGAAAATTAGTTAAAAACATAGTGTTAAGAGAATTGTTGAAACAAAAACACGATACATTTAATTTGCATAAAAACGTAAAACAAGCAGCTGGTCTTTAAAAATCCAACACAGCTAGCAAACTGCAAGATCAACAGGGTAAAATCATCACAGGTAAACATTAAGAAATGCGCATATGTACCAAATACATACAAGAACTCTTTGATGATAATAGGTCCTAACAACCTCGAAAACCTTCGTTTTCTCGAGTTAAATTTTTTTATAACTTTCACACTATAAACTTTTTCTTTTTAGCATTTTTAATATACACTTCTCCAAGAAATTAACGCACCACTTTGAAATATTAAAATATTTTATTAGCGTTAATAAAAATTTTCATTGTAATGTTATATTTTGCAAGCCCCTTGTATATGCTACACTCTATATTTATTGAATGTTTTATCGCTATAGTTTTTTTGCAACAAAACAAAAAGAAGCAAAAAATGTACTAATTCTATAAATATACCAATTTCGAAGTGTTCACAAATTTTATTCGGCTACTGTTTAATTGTTGATTATTGGTAATTGTGTTTATTATGGAGCGTCAATCACGTAATTTAACCCGAGATGAATGTGCCCAAGCAGTGATACTGTCGGAAGAAGGTTGGAGTTACCGAAGAATTTGTTGTCGGTTTAATGTGTCCCACACATCCGTCTCACGGGTATTAGAAAGATTTCTCAAAAGAGGAGATCATACTCACAGACCAGGTCAAGGACGAAACCGGGTAACTACCCCTATTCAAGATCGATTTTTAAGAATTTCTGCTCTTCGACAACGTTTTGTAACACATCGAAGTCTACAAATTCGTACTAAAACTGTTCGCCAGTGACTAAGAGAATACAACTTAACACCTAGGATAGCAGCACGAGGTCCTCTATTAACTGCAGAGCATCGAAGAGGGAGACTACATTTTGCCAGAGAACACGTTAATTGGTCAAAGGCTGACTGGGAACGAGTGCTATTTACTGATGAATCCCGATTTTGTTTGTACAATAACGACAGACGTGTTCGTGTGTTCCGACGACCCAACGAACGATATGCAAAGTGTAACTTCTCACACGCCACATTTTTTGGTGGAGGGTCCGTTATGGTGTGGGGTGGTATTTCTTTGACCGCACGTACTGACCTAGTGGTCATACAAATTGTTATAGCTGAAAGGTACATATTGGAGATCCTGGTCAACATGTAGTACCATTCGCTTCTTATATCGGTGAAAATTTTTTACTAATGCAAGATAATGCCAGACCTCACGCTGCACAGATCGTCAGAAATTATATAGAAGAGGTAGAAATTAACACTATGAAATGGCCAGCACATAGTCCTGATTTAAATCAGATTGAAAATCTCTGGGATATCCTTAATAGGCGATTAAGAGCGACACCGATCCAACCAAACAACTTACAGGAAGTGGGAGAGAGGCTGATCCAGATTTGGAGAGAACTAGACCAAAATGAAATACGGCAGTTAATTGTAAGTATAGGCCAACGATGTGAGGCTGTTATACGTAGTAGAGGTGGAACCACTTGGTATTAAGACTTTATTCAAATTATATTTTACTTTTCTTATCATTATTTTTTTAGAATTTTCCGTTTTATTTTTTTTTTGTTCAACATTTTCTGATGATTAGACAAATTGTTGATTACTAATAAACTGTAGAATAAATCTGGTGAAGTTTTATTTTTTATGCTTTGCCTGTTTACAAATAAAATTGATTTATTAAAGTGGTGCGTTTATTTCTTGGAGAAGTTTATTTTTAGCAGTACTTTACGATGGGACGAGTTGTAAATATTAAAATATTCAAGTTTAAAAAAAAAATTATAAAAATTGTTTATGAAAATTGGTACCTACTACTTTTTGAAAAGGGAGACCTACTTATTTGTATTCAGCAAAAAAAAAAATTTTAACTGTCCGCTTACACGCATATAGAAAGGCAACCCCACTACCGGACTATTTTTTATCCTAATGTTAACGGCAAAACTCTACATTTACAAAATATATTTTGTTTAAATCAAAAGTTTGCTGCATACACTAATTTATAAATTCTTGTTTTCAGTTGCGGGTGTTAAAATTAGCTCAGTCTTGGATAACCATGAAAGTGCTTCTAAGTATCATTATAAGTACCATAGGAGCTTTAGGAAACTTGACTCTAGTTTTAGCCATCGTTATTTACATATTCGCCGTCATCGGAATGCAGCTATTTGCCAAAGACTACACAGAGGAGAAGTTTTTTCCTGACCCTGTTCCAAGGTAAAGTAATCTGATAAAAATATTAGTGTAAGAACATTTGCACGACTACGATCACCAATGAGGTTAAGATTTGCGTCTTGTGTTACGTTTCTGGGAGGTTATTTTGAACATTTTTTGTAGCTGTGCGCCTATTTAAAATTTTAATAGTGGTACTTTGTGTTATTGTTTTGGTTTCTTTTATCATCATCATCCAGCCTCAAAAGTCCACTGCTGAACATAGGTCTGTTCCTTGTATGCCCAACTCCGAATATCTTGCGCCACTCTCATTCATTTTTACTTCTTAAATCGTCAGCTCATCGTGTAGGTGGTCGACCGACGCTTCTCTTGCCTTCCATTGGTCTCCATTCCAATACCTTCTTTATCCATCAGCCATTCGTTATTCTAGTTATGTGTCCTGCCCATCTCCATTTTAGTGTGGCTATCCTTTCGATGACGTCAGTCACCCTGGTTCTTCTACTGTTTTTCCTAACACGGATCGCTTCATTCTTTTCTGTGTAACTCTAGTTTGGTAGCTGAGGCTTTTGTCAAAGTAAGTAATTCTGTTCCGTATATCAATACTGGAAGGACGCATTGATTAATTACTTTTCTCTTCAGGCATGTGGGCAGCTCACGGCTGGGTTCGGATGTTCGGTTTTCCATATGCTGCCCACCCAAGACCGATTCTCACTTTTAGTTTATGGGTCTGATTATCCCTGCCAATCATAATTTCATGTCTTAGGTATTTAAATTTATTTACGAGTTCTACTTCTTGCCCACCAATACTGACGTTCTGGTGAGGTACCACATTTGTCATTATTTTTGTTTTCAAATTGTTTAAATTTAAACCTACTTTTCCTGTAGCCACAACGATTTCTTGTACCATCTCTCTTGCTATTCCTAAGTTATTAGCTATTATGACTAAATCATTGGCGAAACGTAAGTTGTTTAGATATGCTCCATCTATTTTTATTCCCTTTGTCAGCCAAAAACGTTGGTTTTTGTTTAATATTATTGTATTAGATAGTTCATAAGAATGTAATAAAGTAAGTATTATACATTTTTGTAATCGTCTATCGTTGTAAAATGTAAAAAATGAAGAGAAAAATATATTATTCCATTTATAAAAAAACAATGACGTCTTTTACACGAAAATGGTGACGTCCTTAGTATATTCAATTGTACCGTAAGATGCACATTTGAAAATAAAAATTGAAGTGTAAAAGCATTTTGCTAAAATTCTGTTAGACCCAAAAATATTGAATTTATTTCAACCTAAACGCCCTCACTGTAAATATAAATGTAATATGATGGCGTGCAAGTCAAAATTACTGAAATATATATAACACATTGTAAAATAAATTTGGAATTAATTCATAATATAAATTCTGATAGGAATTTTAATTTTAATACACTTTTTTTATTTAGGTGGAATTTCACTGACTTTTTTCATTCGTTCATGATGATTTTTCGCATCCTTTGTGGAGAATGGATTGAACCTTTGTGGGACTGTATGAGAGCAGAACGAGCAGAGGTAAAGTATCGATATATTTTGTCATTAAATGCATAGTCAGTAGAAAATGATTATAAAAAAATTGGAAAAAAATTTAGAATATTTGGTAGACTGTAGCATTCAGTTTACAAAAACATTTTATTTTAAGTTTTAGCTACGTAAAGGAGCTGAAAGATCACATCTAGATCATAGAATAATCTGGAAAAGACTAATCTCACAGAAGTATATATTTAGCAATTGCGGTAAACTTATCAATAATAATGAAACTCATAGTGTATTTATTTATTTGATCAATTTTATAGGAAAGTAATTTTTTATGTGTCACAACAATCTTATAGTCTATGAGTCCATGAAAGATTTTTATATTATCGTATATGAATACGATAAAATGGTGTTTAAAAAATCTAATTTCAGAAACTCTCTTCCAGTAGCTTTTCATAAGACCTCTTCATTTATAATATTTATATAAATAACATTTGCTCTGTCATGGATTGTTATTTGGACATAATTCTGATAGTTCTGAAGTCATTTTGTCTATAATCGTTAGTACCCTCAATTTACTAATGTTATATCTTGGTTTAGTTATTGTTTTCTTTGATAGTATTATAAATTTAAATTGAAAAATAACAATTAGGGGTTGTAGTCAGTCGGTGTCGGTACCAGGATTGAATCAAATAAACTATCTCAAAATGAAGTCGTCCCAGGAATGCAACTCAAAAATATTGACAATATCATTTTAAAAGCATCTACTTTAAAATGTATGATATAAACATGCATTGTTAATATAATTGGCTTAGTTAAAATTAAATTATTAGAAGAATTTTATTACCAAGTAATAAAAACAAATGTTTATTTGTATTCTGTGACCGATTTCCGAAGTGGAAATCGAATCATCAAAATAAACTTACTTTTAAGTAAAATTGTAGCTTATTGTAAATTGTGTTAAGAAAGGAAGAAAAGGCAGAATTAAAACAACACAGCAAAATTAAATTAAACAACAGAGATGAAAGTTAATACTACGACGAATATCAGGGAAAAGTCTGCTGGATAGGTAGAGAAGCGAAAACATAAGTAGAGCAAGCAATATAGAAGACATAAATGGATGGGTGACAAAACGGAAACAGAAGTAGAACAAACACATTAGTAGAATGTCAGAGGATAGAATAGTACGAATAATACGAGATAAGTCACCAAATGGACGAAGAAGAAGAAATTGGAAGACCAAGAAGAAGATGATGTGATAATTTAAACAATTTAGGAGGCTAATTGAAAGGAGGCATACCAGAAAGGTATGAGTTCAGAAACTCAATCACATCAGTGACAACCTATCCCGGGGCTGACGCTCAATCGGATCACAACCCAGTGGTGGGTAAACTGGGAATCAAACTAAAACGTATAGAAGGGAAGCCTAACAAAACCAAGATAAACATTAGAAAATTAAAGGATCCCAACATTAAACAACAAGTACAGGAATCCTTAAGAAGAAACATTGGAAACTTGAGTGAACCCGCACAAGGCGGAGTTGCTAAATGGGAAGAAATAAAAAGAGCTGTTGAAATGACAAACAAGACACTTCTGTTACAGGAGCGCGTAAAGAAGAAAGAATGGATGACGGATGAAATCCTTGATATGATGGAAGAAAGAAGACAACACAAATGCAAAAATCAAGTGAAGTATCAAGAAACAAGTCACAATATAAAAACAAAGATAAAGGAAGCGAAGGAACGCTGGCTGAAGGAGAAATGCGATGAAATCGAAGAGTGCGACAGAAGATATGACTACCACAACATGCACAAAAAGATCAAAGAATTAACAACTAAAAAGAAAACCAATAATCCCCACCCGACACTAATAGACGCAGACGGTAACCTTATATCAGACGACTTGAAGCTCATTGACACATGGAAAGATTACGTAGAACGACTTTTTAACGATAAACGCAGAGCGACAGTGGACCAAGATGACAACATGACTGGACCCGAAATACTAAGGTCTGAAGTGGAAAAAGCCATTTCATCGCTAAAAAACGACAAAACACCAGGTCCCGACAACATACAGGGCGAGATCATAAAACTCCTATGCGAAACGGATGACCACTTCCTCGATTTTCTGACAGACCTTTTTAACACCTTTTACGACAAAGGGGAGATTCCGGAGGAATGGCTTCGATCGACCTTTGTAGCCATACCTAAAACACCAAGTGCAAAACACTGTGATCAACACCTCTTAATAAGCTTGATAAATCACATTACCAAAGTTTTCACCAAAATCATACACAATAGAATATATAACAAATGCGAAGCAAATATATCGGAGTCACAGTTCGGATTCCGAAGCGCATTGGGCACAAGAGAGGCGATCTTCAGTCTGCAAGTTTTAATTCAAAGATGCAGAGACATGCACAAGGACGTCCACTTGTGCTTCATCGACTTCTCCAAGGCGTTTGACAAGGTCAAACATGATAAACTCATGGAAATGCTCAGGAAGATGCATAAAGATGGGCAACTTACACAGTGGGAAGATAGATATTAAAAAGGGTGTACGACAGGGATGCGTCCTCTCGCCGCTCCTGTTCAATATATACTCTGAACAAATCTTCAGAGAAGCACTGGGAGAAGTTTCGGAGGGTATCAAAGTAAACGGAGAGGTAATCAATAATATTAGATATGCTGACGACACAGTTATTATCGCAAATGACTGCAACGAGCTACAAAGACTCATGCAAAGCATACACACGGCAAGTCAAGAATATGGTTTAGAACTCAATACAACCAAACCTAAATGCATGCTCATCAGCAGAACACAACAACCTCCGATGCAATTGACATTAAACAACCGAAAAATAGAACAAGTGGAGACATACACATACCTTGGAACCACAGTCAACACAAAATGGGACCAGTCAACAGAAATAATATCACGAATTGAAAAAGCGCGAAACGCGTTCAACAATATGAAAAAGTGGTTCACAAGCAAAATCTCAATGGAACTAAAATTAAGACTGGTCAAGTGTTATGTTTTCTCGGTCTTGTTCTATGGAGCAGAGGCATGGACCACAACGGAAGCCACCCTGAAGAAACTAGAATCCTTTGAGCTGTGGATATATCGCCGTATTCTTCGGATATCCTGAACAGACCACATCACTAACGTGGAAGTAATGCAGAGAATAGGCAAAAGCAAAGAAATAATCTTCACCGTAAAGAAACGGAAGCTTGAGTACTTCGGACATGTCATGAGGAATACTAAGTACCGGCTGCTACAGTTAATAGTCCAAGGAAGAATCGACAGTAGGAGGGGACCGGGAAGAAGACGACACTCATGGATGCATAACCTGCGACAATGGTTCGGACTAACATCGACCGAACTGTTCAGAGGTGCCGTAAACAAAGTCAAAATAGCCTTGTTAATAGCCAACGTTCGAAACGGATAGGGCAAAGGAAGAAGAAGAAGGGGGCTAATTTTAAAGAAGAAACAGGCTGTAAAGCCTACATACAAGAAGGAAGAAGAAGAAGAAGTGTTAACAATAAAAATAGAAAAAATTGTACTAATTTTTATTTTTACTTTTCGCGCAATTTCCACAAAAAAATTTTGATATTTTTCGCTATAGAATTAGAGATATTGCTAAACTTTTACTCCTGTACACTAAAAAAAACATGTACGCTAAGTTGTATAATTAAAGGCTAATTCTGAAACAAATTGTTCATTTGTTAAACAATTATTACATTGTTCTCGATACCTAGATAAACTAAGAGTAGGTGTGATCTGATTCGGTACGATTGTCAATTCCTGTGATAATTGGATGTTACAAACTAGTCAATACGAAAAATAGGTGCATTCAACAAAGACAAAAACGAAAGAGCGAAACGGAAGTTCAATGCAGATAATTACGCTTTGTTGGGCAGTGATGTGTACTAGAAAAATTAACTTCAGACTGTAGCTGTATTTTAGTATATTTACTGCTTTGTTTTTTAATTTTAATTAGATTGTATTACGTTGTTGGATGTTTAAGCTACCAGCTTTCTACAGAAAGCATATTTTTTATTTATGTTTAAAAGCATAAAGCTATATTCCTTTATTACGGCTAAACTATGGACTATATAAAAAAAATTTTATAACAAAACTGATGTACTCGTATATCAAAGACGTCTTTTATTTAAAATAAACTACCTAAGCTTTAAAAAATTGAAAATATTGGTTTTTTAAATTGATTGAAGAGTAACTAAGGACTTTTGATTATTAATTCATTCTGTGCACTTGGTATTATTTGTTGTTCGTAAATTTGTGAGGTAAGAATATCTTATTATTAAGATGTTTACCCTTAATATTCCCGTTACCCGTAATCCATAAATTATTAAATTTATTTACGAGGTTAAAAAATATTTACTCCCAAATGAAATTCGGAAACCTCTTAGCTGAAAAATTTGCAGTTACTAAGGGTCTCAGACAAGGATGTTGTATCTCTCCGACTCTATTTAAGATTTATATCTCTGCAGCTCTGAAACAATGGAAAAGGAAAGTCAAAGGAATGGGTATACAATTGAACGATCAGGATTACATATATACTTTACAGTTTGCAGATGATCAGGTGGTGATCTCAAATGACAAAGATGACATGGAATACATGCTTAGAAAACTAATTGAAGAATACCAGAAATGGGGATTAAATATCAATTTAGAAAAGACAAAATACCTCTCAATTGGAGCTAAAGCAGAACAACTCGATATCAATGACAATCAAAAAATAAATCCATGCAACGAATATAAATACCTGGGCGTCATCTTCGACCGTAGTGGAAAAGACGAACGAGAAATAGAACATCGAATTGTACAAGCACGAAGAGCTATAGCATGTTTGAACGGAATTCTATGGAGTAAAGAAATATCAAAGAAAAGCAAATGGAAAATCTATGAGACAATGGTTAAAACTAGCCTACTTTATGGAGCTGAGACATGGAGAATAACCGAAAAATATAAGAAAAAGGTCGAAGCCACGGAAATGGATGCCATCAGAAGATCGATGAGAATATCAAGAGCCGACAGAATACGGAATGAAGTGATAAAACAACAAATGGGTATAGAGGGCACTATAGTTGAGGATATTGAGAGAAAACAGCTCATATGGTATGGGCATGTGAGCCGAATTGGGGACGAAAGATTGCCTAAAAAAACGATGATGTGGCAACCCCCAGAGAAGAGGAAACGAGGAAGACCACCACAGAGCTGGAACCTGGGAGTTAGGAAAGCGATTAGCGCTCGAAATCTGGACGAAAACCTAACTCAAGACAGAATACAGTGGCGTTTGGGAGTCGGACAACGTCGTAAGACGTTATAAAAAACCGAATATATATATATATATATATATATATATATATATATATATATATATATATATATATATATATATATATATATATATATATATATATATATATAAAATATTTATATTAATGTTTTTTTCTCTTTTTTTGTCTTGTTGTTTTTGGTTACTGTCGTTAGTGAAAAATTCAGTAATATTGTATATCCTTATCACATGTTTACTAGCCATTATATGTCCAGATCTAAAAAATAAACACAAAAACTATTACAACATTCAAAAAACAGAATGTTATAATACAATCTTATTTCTCCTTATTCACTACTTAAACTACGAGAAAACAAATATCTTTAGTCTTTTACAGGATAAAATCACTGGCACCCAAAAAGAATAATATATGAATTTAAATATTTTTTAACTACGTAAATAAATTCAATGATTTATTGATTTATATTGAAATAACCCCCATAAAAACAACAACAAACTATCTTGAAATACAGTAAAAAAACAATTAAAATTTTAATTAAACAATAACATGACCTTAAAACATGAGCATTAAAAGTAAATATTTAATAATTTGATATTTTTACTCCAGAAATTCGCGAACAACAACTAATACCAATCGCACAGAATGAATGTTCATTATCAAAAATTCTTATTTACTCTTCAGACAATTAAAAAAACCAATATTTCCAACTTCTTAGCGGACAAATACACAGGAATTAGAAATGATTGGAAAGGTTTTCCACGCCCCGCCCATTGCGAGGGTCAGTAAGAACAACGAAATAAATCAAAATTATGGTTTTCTTTTAATGTTAACACTTTGTATATTACGCCATATTTTCAACAATATATTTAAATGCGTTCGAAGCAAAAAATATAGACAGGGCTGCATCCTATCACACCATTATTATACAACATATATTCTGAATATACACTGATTGAAAGTTCGAAAGCGGATGGGATGGAAGAATTACTATAGGAGTCAAAAAATTCAGTAACCTGCCATACGAAAATGATTCACTTTCCATCACCGAACAGCAAAATTGGATAAGAAAGAGGCAAAGAATAAAGAAAAGTAAGAAGGAATTTGTATATTGGATTCCATGATAACCAACAATGACGATAGCTCCTCAGAAATTAGGCGTAGAGTAGCAGTGACACAAATCGCAACAGCTAAATTAATTAAAATAACAAGGAATACTGGAATACAAGTTAGGGTTATTTAATACTCTTATTTTTTACATTGCTACATATGCAGCTGAAACATGGGCTCTCAAAAATCGATAGAAGTAAGAGCGAAGCCTTCGAAATGTAGGTCTATAGAAGAATTCTACGCTTGTCCTGGAAAGAACACAGAATCAACCTGTCAATTTAAGAAAAGTTTAATATAAAAAAATATTTATTACACTAACAAAGAGACATAACAGATTTAAAAAACTACCGTCCTATCAGTTTGCTTTCACACATATATAAACTTTTCAAAAAAATTATCAAAATAAAAGACTGGACGCTAAATTAAACTTCTATCAGTCTAGAGAACAAGCTGGATTTAGATCGGGATACAGCACTAACGACCACTTACTAGTGATAAAGAATCTGATAGAGAAATCTGCAGAATCTAACAAACCGTTGGCACTGATATTTGTCGACCACGAGAAAGCATTTGATACCATAAGCGATCAGAAAATGTTAAAAGCATTGACAGAATGCCGAATAGGCCATCGCTACTCTAATATAATCAAATATATCTACCAAAATGCCACAGCTAGCGTAAGACTATCTGAACAAGAAACAAATAAATTCTGTATACAGCGAGGAGTACGCCAAGGAGACACAGTCTTTCCAAAGCTATTCACAACGCTTTTAGAAGTTACTTGTAAGAAGACACTTCTGAACGAGCATGGTATCAACATAAATGGAGAGAAGCTCAGTCATTTGAGATTTGCAAATGACATCGTCCTTATTGCCGATCGTATGGATGATGCAATAATAATATTTGAAAAATTATATCACGCTTCCTTGGAGGTAGGAAGATTAATATGAACAAGACGCAAATAATGACTAATCTGCCGCTAAATCAAAATAGTGCTATTGATGGAAGGGATGTTGTGCAGACTGTATCGTATGAGTACCTAGGACATGAAATTCGGTTGGGCAGAGATAACCATACATGCGAGCTTAGTATAGCATAGCATTGGCCAGGACAGCGTTTGGTAAATTAAACTAATGTATTTAAATTGGATCTACCCATATGTTTCAAAAGAAAAATGTTTGACCAATGTGTGTTACCTGTACTCACTTATGGAGCGAAAACATTAACACTCACAAAAAAGGTAATTAATGAGATTCGTGTGACTCAGATGGCTATGGAGCGCCAGATGTTGGGTGTTTCTCTGAGAGGCCGAATCTCAAACGAAGAAATACGTCGTAGAACAAAATTCAACAGACAACCGATGAACAAAACGTATTTTAGAGTAGAGACCAAGGCAAGAAGCAATACGGACCAGAGGACGCTCACCAACTAGATGGACTGACGATCTAAAGGGTGTTAGCAATAACTGGATGCAGCCGCACAAGACAAAGGCAGATGGAAAGAGCTGTGGGAGACCTATGTACAGCAGTTGACACATACAGGTTGATGATGATGATGATGAATATAAAAGATAGGCTATTAAAAAAAATAAGCCTATCATATCTAACTCAGTGCGGCCACATGAACACTTTGGTGGACAGAAAGCTAATAATATTTTACCATGCCCTGACAAGGGCTTAAGAAATAAGGAGTTTTCCTCATCACTAGTAAAAACTAACAGATCAAGATGATTCTCTAGTAAAAGTACCGTGTCTCTATAAATTCTGTCATTTTAAGAAAGATATGAAGGAGAGAGTGAGATTAAGAAGAATGTTATTAAAACCAAGTATTAGAATAGGTCAAGAATATCGGATTTGTCAGCATATAACAAAATGTTTTACAAGTAGGTCAAATCCAAATTTAGGACCTTAAAGAAGTGAAGTAGTATGATCTTTATTTTCTTCTCCACTCCAGTTGACCGGTAACCCTAGCATAAGTACTCTTGTGTAACTTCAAAGGTATCCCCATTCTTTTTATCTTCTTCTTCTTCCTTCTTGTATGTAGGCTTTAAAGACTGTTTCTTCTTTAATATTAGCCTCCTAAATTGTTTAAATTGTCGCACCATCTTTTTCTTGGCCTGCCAATACTTCTTCGTCTATTTGGTGACTTATCTCGTGCTATTCGTACTATCTTATCCTCTGCCATTCTATAATGTGTTCGTTCCACTCCTGTTTCCGTTTTTTCACCCATCCATTTATGTCTTCCATATTGCATGCTCTTCTTATGTTTTCGCTTCTCTCCCTATCCAACGGACTTTTCCCTGATATTAGTCGGAGTATTTTCATCTCTATTGTTTCTATGATTTGTTTTAGATGTCAGGTGATTTGTCTTAGTACAAATACGGCGTCTACGCAGGATCTTCCGGATCTGAATCCTTGCTGTTCATCTGATAAAGTTGTTAGTTTATTAATTTTGTTGGTTAGGATTTTTGTGGTAAGCTTAAGTGCGGTCTTCAGTAGATTTATACCTCTATAATTATTGGGGTCTTCTTTATCTCCTTTCTTAAACATTGGTATCATTATGCTGTTTCTCCATGCGTCTAGTATCTTGCAGGGCAATATTAATTTTGTATAAGTTTTGTCATCTCTAGGGTTATACTTTCTCCTTCGTGTTTTAGAAGCTCGTTGGTTATTCCGTCTGGTCCTGGTGACTTTTATTTTTGAGTGAATTTATGGCTAGTTCTACTTCCTGAGAACTGATTTATATTTCGTGTCGTAATTCAGGCACGTTATTTATTGTGTTGATTATCATTTTCCTTTGCTTTAAACAGTTCCGTCAGTTATCTTTCCCATTCGTTTGCTGGTATGTTATTGTATTCCTTTAATTCTGCCATTTCTTTCAGTTGGTTTCTTATGAATCTCCATATTTGTTTTTGTGTAACGTAGAAGTCGCTTTCCGCCCTTTTTGTAAATTGTTCCCAGTGTTCATTTTTTGTTCTTCTTACCAACTGCTTTGTTTCATTTCGTATTCTTCTATCGGTATCTCGATATTCTGGGGTTTTTTTATCTAAATAAATAAATTTTTACTCTATATAAATTTATTAATACGTATTTATTTATTTTAAGGGTTCTGGAACTTGCCTTGCAGTATTTCTTCCTACGTTGGTCATGGGAAACTTCATGGTGCTAAACTTGTTCTTGGCTTTGCTGCTCAACAGCTTTAATTCAGAAGAACTTAAAACAAGGAAAGAGGTATATGATCTTTTACTTTGGTATGTTAGTATTTATTTGCATGCCTACCTTTGTGTGTTAAAGTGACTAAACCACTAACTTTCCATTTTTAAATTAAATCGATTGAAGTTAAAGCATTCTTGTGACAGTGACTTCAAAGGATTTTTACTATAGGGTACGTACTAGGACTGTGGAAAATAAGGATTTTATATCGGATATGTATACTTAAACACGAATATATATGATGTTTATTGGTTTTAGATGCACAGCAATATTAATACCAAATACTGAAGGGCGGTTATGTGAAACACAATAACCCGTTGTAAGAAGTCTATCATTATTTTTAGAATCGTTTAGAAGCCATTATTCTGTAAGAATATTAATTAATAAGCAATTTAGCTACAACTGTCTGCTAAAACATCTTAGGTTTCCTTGTCAAAATCGCTTTATCAAGCTAGCTTTCAAATCGAAGTCAATATTTATTTAATTTCTATTCAATGTATTCTTTCCTATCCCTAAATAAATATTTCGTCTTTCAAATCTTTAACAACCTAATGTTTGGACTAAAATATAACAATACCTTGTTTTATAAATTCCAGATGTCCTTTCTTCAGTCCTTTATGCTTTGGGTTTCTGATACTATCTAAAAGAGTTGTGTTTTAGAAAAATTTAATATTTTTAAACAAAAAAGTTTATATTTTACATGTTACAATATATAATTGTTGACCTACATCAACTTTTTGGAAAGTAACTTTAAAAAAAATATATAACGAAAGTACAGTATCTAACAACCATACATAAGAATATATATATGAAAAAAAAAAACAAATCAGTAAAAGCGTTAACAAAGGAAGAGTATACAGAATGGGAAACAAAGAAATCAAAATACTTTGTTACACAGACGATGTAATATAGCCCAAGATATAGATAGTCTGCAAAGACTGGTCCACAGATTTAACATAAAAGCAAAAGATTTTAATATGACACTCTCATCTCAGAAAACTAAAACAATAGTAGTCAGCAAAGAACCAACCAGATGTGAAAAAAAATTGATGGTATCAGTATTAAATAAGTAATGGAAATAAAATACCTGGGAAGACCTGTACAAAAAAGTGAGAGATTAATTAAAAAAACAAATAGACTGGCAGGATGCCTTAATAATTAATATATATAATATAATATATATAATATAAATAATTAATATAAAATCAAGATTTTATAAAGCCAGTGTGAGACCAATAATGACATATGCCCCAAAAACAAGACCCAACACAGCCACAATGCAAAGGCTACTGAAAACGGCAGAGATAAGAGTACTAAGAAGTATTGAAGGAAATAAGCTTAAAGATCGAAAGAGAAGTGAAGACATTAGAAGAAAATGTAACGTACAGTGCATAAATAAATGGACACGAAATAAAAGAAAAGAATGGAATAACCACATAAGCCGAATGGAGGAGACGTGTCGTTAAAATAGGAAGAGATAAGTCACCAATCGGCAAAAGAAATATCGGACGATCGCGCAAAAGATGGACTGACAACCTTCCATAGAGGTATTAATCAGCCAATGAACAAGTAGAATTGCTTATAAAGAGAAGGAATAAGAAGAAGAAGAAAACAGAAAAAATAAAGATATCTAAAGAAAGAGGGGATTTCACTAAAATTTTCTGCTTTTACCAATCCTTTTTAACAGATAATTAAAAGATATCGTATTGAATACGATATTGGCTAATAACAAATATTGCATTATAATTAACGGAATTATTAATTTGAGAACGAGATGATTCAGTAATGATTGCCAAAATCTTAAATACAAATTAACGCAGTCGTAGTGAGGAGATGGAAAACAAATAAAAACAATTGTTTGCTTTTTTTACTAATATTTCACGTTTAGATTTCCACTCGGGAAATCGTTTTCAACAAGGATTAATAAAGAAAAATTTTTAAAAAGATTTAACCACCAAAGTTGTTAAGGGCGTTATGTCTTTTCAAAATTTTCAATTTTGCTATCTTGAAGATATGTTCGGAATACATGTTATATAACACCGTGGACAGAATGCATCCTGGTCTCACTCCTCTATCTATGGATATTACCTTTTTCAACTGTCATCCATATTAATGTAGTAAGTTTGATTGTAATATAAAATATGTATGGTTTTCAAGTATCTATCATCTAAGACCGCTTTTTTCAAGATGGTTATGTGTATCATGTTTTACTCTATCAAATGCCTTTTCGTAGTCGATAAAACAAATGTATACGTCGTCACAGTTGACATCAATGCACTTATTTATAAAGCTATTTTCTTTAGCCTAAGCCTAATTTTGCAAATCAGTGAGTTATGGTCTGACTTGATATCAGCTCCTGGGTATGTCTTGACTGATGTTATGCGATTACGTATTTTTTATTAATCATATTGTAATCTATTCAATTTCTCACTGTATGGGAGTTTGAAGGGAGTTCTGTATGGGTTCTAGAAGTTTTTTCATCACAAACTCTTCTGCTATAAATTTACCCAATTACCCAATTTCAAATTATCCTATGAATTCTCCTGATCGTCTTATACCAATCTTGGCATTAAATGACCCATAATCAAAGTTTAATCCGTTATGAGAAGTATTTTTAAGGTGTTTAATAATTCTTTATAGAATGCTTTACTTATGTCGTCTACTTTGACAGACATGGGGGGCAGAGGATAGATCTGGATAATTTTAGTTGCAATTAGGTAGATATTAATTTAAAGGAGGAGCATTCTTTCCGATATGGGTAAAAAAATTTTAACATATCTAGCAGTTTCTTGGTTTACCTGAATAATGTATGCAATGATCACTAATTTTACGTTGCCTAGAGTTCGTCCATCTCATTTAGCTCATTCCCATTTTGTATATTGATAATCTTTTTATCTCCTTGATTGCATTTTGAGTTTTAGCTGTCCCGAATAATGTTTTAACCATCCATATAATATATTATTTGAGTTCGAGAATGAGAATGAGTTCTAGATCTCAGATATGCAAGCATATGCATTATGCAAAGCAGCCCTCATCCTCCAACACAACACCCTCAAATTTTTTCAACCGTTTACGTGCTGATGCATGTAAGATGAAGGCCAAGTATGTTAATTATGAAATGACCTAACGTAATAATAATAAATAACTTTCGTTATACAATTTCGCATAATTTTTTCATGTTTTCTTGATTCGTGATTTTCATTACAACCAATAATTGTGTCTTAATCCCATATAAACATATTACTTATCAATAAAATAGTCGTATAAGAAAAATTAACGAAACGGACTACCGCGTATTGCGGGAGAGAGAAACAAAAGATCTTGAACAGGAAATAAAACATGATGAAAAAAATTATGTTGGAAAATAAACTGTCTATACTTAGAAGTGGGCAGCATTTGGAAAACTGAGAGAAACTTTTAAAAGTGAGCTGCCCACATGCCTTAAATGAAAGGTATTTGATCAGTGCGTCCTCCCAGTCTTGACGTACGGAGCAGAAACACTTACCTTAACAAAAGCAGCAGCTACCAAACTGAGAGTCACGCAGAGAAGAATGGAGCGGTCCATGTTAGGAATAACTCTGCGAGACAGAATAACCAACGAAAACATCAGGAGAAGAACCGGAGTGACTGACATCATCGAGAAGATAGCCAGACTTAAATGGAGATGGGCAGGACACATAGCCAGAATGACAGATGGGCGATGGACAAAGAGGTTATTGGAATGGAGGCCAAGGAAAGACAAGAGAAGCGTCGGTCGACCACCTACAAGATGGACTGACGATTTTAGAAGACTCAATAAAAACTGGATGAGTGCGGCGCAAGATAGACGGGGTTGTAAACATGAGGAAGAGGCCTATGTTCAGCAGTGGACTCTTGAGGCTGGATGATGATGATACTTAGAAGTACGGGATGAAGATAGAATATTAAATGCTCTAATAAAAACAAAGTAACATTTCACATATCTGATCATTTGTCATCTTAATATTTACAATTGTCTATGCATCCTGGTTTATGGTGAAACAGTTTACTATAACAATAGTTCTTTGAGTTTTAATTGTTTAATAAATTAACCATTTACTAACTAAAAACTCATAAAGACAGAAATAATAAATTGCGCAAGTTATAAATGAAGACGTGAAACCAAGTGGAACAATCTGCACAGAAATAAAAGTACGTCTATAAATATCCATTATAATATTAAATACGACGTTTAGAAAACAGAAGAGATAAAATATTTACCGAAAGGAATAAAAAATAAATGAAAAAGGCAGCTACAGAAAATCCAGCGAGAACCAAGTTGGAAATAATGTATCAGATTTTTATTAAGGTAAATATTTTGAAGATACAAGGTTAAAGTATTTGAAAAATAATTAGTAAAAATCTAAATGATGAGAAATGATATTCCAAATAAACATTAAATTTTTCTACAACCTATCGCTTTTAATATCGATTACTAGTCAAATTTTTGGGATTAAAAATAAAAAATTGGTTTCGTTATCTTTTAACTTACTCTAGCGTTAGTGTTAAAGCCCCATATATCTTGTGTAATGGATGATCTTATAAACTTTTGTCTTATTAAGATTAGATTTGTTCGAAATTCATTCCTCTTTAGTTGATATTTGTAGATTAGGTTTATAATACAGGATGATAAAAAATTTTGCAACGTTAATATCTTCATTCCTTTAAATAATATGAAAAATTGAAAAGATAGGTCAATTTTGTTTTTAAATAGGAGACTTTCACTGAATATATTTAGTCCTCAGGTATTTATATTAAAAATATTAATATATAAAAATAAATAATTATATAAACGTATAATTTTAAATAGGAGGTGTTGTCATCGAATGAGATAGTACTGTGGACTAGTACGCATTTCGATGCGCATCGCCCCGCCTCGAATTTTCCCATTGGCTCTTGACCTGGAAATCCCTATTTATCGCTCAAACAGCGCATATAAATATTGGCGATTTTCAGGTCAACCAGGTCAGTCCCTCACGGGCTCTCCGAGAGCTTAGTGCTCTCGGGGCTCTGCTTCCTGCAATTATTTTCCATACTCTGTGGCTGAGAATTGTTTCAACTTAACTTGGTGTTTTTATCTCGACGAAGAAATTGTCATGTAAGATATATCTTGCCTTTTTCAAGGCAAGACACCGAAGATAAATATTTTCTAAGTCCATAACCCGAAAATGGACTTAAGTAGAGGAGCTCTCGACAGTATATTCGAAGCCCTCTACAGAGCACCCGGGGATATCAGAAGGTGGTTAGACCCTTATTTGTTCCCCCGAGGTGACAGTGTTGGCTCCTTCCTATTGGCAAGCGGTCAAAAATAAACAATTGTAAACCAAAAACTGCACAAAAAATCCCTAAAATTAGTTGTTTTACCACCAAGGAAAAACCCAATATTTTTACTCGATTACATATATAGGCAATATATTAATAAATACAGTTAAACACATAAAAAGAAAGGAATAGCACTAGCTTACAGAACAAACAATAACTTAAGCAAATGTTCGAATGAGGTGGAAAGGTACGAAACCGACTAGGGAAGGTGTCCCTAGTACTGTTGGATTTAACCAGAAGTAGGACCACAAGAGAATGGCACAGAGTTCACACAGAATCCGAGCCCTCATCGTGCACCTATCAGATCGCCTGTCAGGTCGCCTACAAACTAAAACCACCCCCTCTTCTGAATATCCCCGGTTCATGAAGTTCATTAGAGAACCAATCATGGGATATCCTACGTAGTCTGGAAGGGTGTTCTTGTAGAAGGTCTTGTGGCCTGTTCTACGTTGCATACCTAATAACGGCATACATCTAGGGTAGGGTCTGATTTCTTTTCGGAAGGAAAAAGGGAAAGTGGTTCGGAAGATTGATGTTATTATAGAATGAAGATGAATAGAAGAACAAACAGAACAAAGTTTACACCCTTAATGTCTCGGGTTGCCTGTCTATATGGAAGCTGGTTCCTACCAGATTAGGACAGATTAGTTTTTTTCTGTAGTTCCCGCACTGAAGGAGTTTTTGTCAGTGACTACCAAGAATGAGGGGGAAGCATGTTAAGGAACGATAACAATTAAAAACAATAAAAGCCAAAAGAAAAAGCCTTTTGGAAAAAAAACTTTTACCCCACTATCTTGACAGATTTGACGTCATCGATATATGTTTTAAATAGAAAGGGCATATTTTTATCTAAAAAATTAAAAGCCCATATTTTTCTAAGTACAACCGTACCAAACTCATTACATTCAAACTTCAGTATACAGAGTATAAAGGAAACCAGTGCTCGTATTTCTTAAAATTTAATTCAAAATTTATTTTACAAAGAAACTTATTAAAGAATTCATTTCATATTAAAGACAAACAAACTAACATAATTTCAACAAATTCTCAAATTTAGCTCCTTGGTTTAATTGGCAGTATCCAAGACTTCCAATGAATTCTTGGGTTATGTTTGACAACATTACTGGTGTAATTTCAGTACGAATTCTCTGTTTGAGGTCTACCAAATTGGTAGATCGGTTTACATTTACCTTACTTTTCAAATAATCTCAAATAGAAAAGTCCATAGGATTTAAATCTGGTGACCTAGCAGGCCATTTAATGCGACCGCGTCGTCCAATTCAGCGATTGGGAAAAGTTGCATTTATAAACTTCCCATTTATAAAGTCCTATAAACTTCCATTGACCAATTGGGATTTTCTGTTGCCCAATAACGACAATTTTGCCTATTAACGGTACCATTTAAACAAAAAGTGGCCTATTCGGAAAACAACACATTATATTCAAATCCAGTATTTTGATTACACAATTCTTGCATATTTTCGCAAAACTCAATGTATCTATCAAAGTCGTCTTCATTGAGTTCGTATATAGGTTTAATTTTATATGGATGTAATTTGGCCTTTTTTAGAATTTTATAAAGAGCATTACATTGACAGATGTAACATGAGACAGATCTCATTGTTAGTTGATAAGTTGTAATTGAATAATGAGGATTTTCTTCAATTTATAGTTCAATTCAATTCAATATTCAAATTTATTTATATAATACTAAATATGGGCTTTTAATTTTTTATACAAAAATATGCCCTTCTATTTAAAAAACTATCAATGACGTCACATCTGCTAAGATAGTGGGGTAGAAGTTTTTTTCCCAAAAAGGTTAAAAAACAATTCAAAAATCGACTTTTCAGACCTTTAAATCTGAAAATAATTGAGTCATTAGATAATAGATCATTTTCACACTTTATGAACACACTGTATAATATATCACATTAAAAAACCCTTAATAAAATAATTGTTATTTACAGAATACCTTTACAATTAGCAATCTCAATGCAGGCAAGTTCTGACTATATTATTTCTATAATTTTCGAATGCTGTTTTTGGCAACTACTGAGCCAAACCTTAGAAGCTATAGTTCAAATTATATGTTACTTGAGCCACTTACCATTTAAAATTTCAAGGGTAATATTTACCCTTGCTAATAAGTCTAAACTTAAGGCTAAAAATGTTCACCAAAAGTTTTCATCTTGAAATTGAAATTAAAGTGTCTTCCCGATTGTTCATATTATAATATACGAGAATGCAGACATTAACGGTGAGAAATTTCTAAATCATTATCTTGTACGATAATATGTTACTCTAGATCACTTAAGCCCCTTTTATCTCCAAGTAGGTACATTTTACTTGCATGTAGTGTTTCTTCCCTAAACGTTGAAAAACCCCGTGCTTTGCTTACATAAAACGCCTTACCCATTAGTTAGAACATAATATGTTTATCCCTTTTTACTAAAGTATTCAGAGCCCAATAAATAAAATAATTTTATTAAAATTAATACAAATATCTATTTTTTGCGGACTAGTCCTTCTATCCAGTAAGTGGAGCAGAGTATTTTTAATATTTATACTAACATTATAGTTTTATGATAAAGTTTAAATAATATTTTAGAAATAAATGTTTTTAGGTTATTGTTCGTTTTAATTTTAATCATGAATTCTAAGCTTTGTAACAAAATTCCGATACATTAATAATATAAGCAACTTAGTGTTATATTTTAGATACCAGATCATATATGTTATAAAATTTAATTAGATAAATGTAAATTATGGTGTATAGATTATATTTGTTTCCTTTTCTCTGTTTCCATACACTTAGTACAAAAATTTTCTTCTTAAGATGCCTTCTTCTTCTTTTGGTTCCTATCCGTTTCGGATGTTGGAAATCATATTGGCAATCATGGCCTTGCTCGCTGCGGCTCGAAACAGCTCCGTTAAGGTTTTCTTAAACCATGTTCTTAAATTCCGCAGCCATGATATTCTCCTTCTACCGGGTCCTCGCTTACCTTTGACTTTACCTTGCAATATAGACTGCAGCAGGGAGTAACGGTGCTGATTTCTCATAACGTGTCCCAGATATTGCAATTTTATGCGTTTGATCGTAAACACAATCTCTGGTTCCTTCTTCATTTTTTCTAGAACTTGCTTGTTCGTGATCCTTGCTGTCCATGATATTCTTAGCATTCTTCTATAAAGCCACATCTCAAATGCTTCAAGTTTTTTAATAGTGGTGTCTGTAAGCGTCCATGCCTCCGCCCCGTACAACAACACAGAGAAAACATAGCATCTCAAATGTCTCATTTTTGTATCTAGGGATATGTTGTGACTTTTGAAGATGGCGCTCATTTTGTTAAAGACCGTTCTTGCCTTTCCTATGCGGCACTTTATTTCCTGTACATTGCTCCACTGTTCGTTTATAATAGTTCCCAGGTAGCAATACTATTTTACTCGCTCTATCTGCGTCCCATTAATGTAAAGATGAGCCCCATTTATATTCTCCTTGCTGATAATCATTTGTTTCGTTTTGTGGGTATTAATGTTTAGTCCGTACTGTTGACTGTACTCGTTTATTCTGTCCATTAGCCTCTGAAGTCCCTCTAAACTATCTGCTATCACCATGGTGTCGTCGGCATATCTAACATTGTTTACTCTTTCACCATTAAGAAGGATGCCTGCGTCTATTCCGTAAAAAGCCTCGTTAAAAATTTTCTTTGAGTACATATTAAATATCAACGGCGATAGGATACATCCCTGTCTAACTCCGCGTAGTATTTTTATGTGATCTGTTTCTTCTCCGTTAATTTTCATGTATGCGGTCTAATTTCAGTATAGTTCTGAAATTATTCTGAGGTCTTTGTCATTCAGGTCTGCTTCTTTTAAAATGTTTCTCATCTTTTGATGTTGAACTCTGTCAAATGCCTTTTTATAGTCGATCAAGCACGCGTATACGTCGCAGTTAACGTCCCTGCATCTTTGAATTAGTACCTGTACTCCGAAAAATGCCTCTCTGGTACCCACTGCGTTAATGAAGCCGAACTGTCTGTCCGATATTTGTTCCTCGCACTTCTTAAAAATTCTTTCATGGATGACTCTAAGAAACAGTTTCATAATGTGGCTCATTAGGCTGATTGTTCGATATTCTTCGCACTTTTTAGCCCCCTGTTTTTTAGGTATCGCTATGAATTCTGATTCTAGCCATTTATCAGGGATGATTCCTGTATTGTATATTTTATTGAAGACATCCGTGATCCAATTTATTCCTTCTTCCTCCAAGAGTTTTAAAAATTCAGCTTCGATATTATCAGGCCCTACAGCTTTCCTGATTTTTATCCGTTTTATTGCTTCTTCTATAATCCGTCCTTTGATCTTGAAAAAGTGTCTCCAAATATATTCTCCATTTGTCTTTCATCTCTTGGGTGTCAATGATTAATTTTCCATTGGTGTCTATGAGTTTCATTTGTGTTCTCTTTTTAAAAGTACCCGTTATTTCTTTTACCTTTTTGTGTACATTAAATGTGTCATGCTTGGCTTGTAGTCTTTTTATTTCTTTACATTTCTCTACAGCTTCTTTTTCTTTAGCTTCTCTTATTTTTCTTCTGATGTAAGCCTGCATTTTTTTTATATTCATCTTTATTTCCTTTAATTAACCTTCTGCGTTCCATTAAGTGAAGGATTCCTGGAGTCATCCAAGATTTCTTCTTTGTTTGGTTTTAGCAGATCTTGTTTAGTTTTCTTAATTATTTCTTCAAATTGATTGATTTCTCGATGGATGTTATTTTCTTCTTTTAGTTGTTTAACTTGGTTGTTAATATATTCCCCCACTTGCTTTTTAACTTCCGGATGTTGCAGGGCTGTCATGTCGTAGTTAGGTCTAGACTTTTTCTTTATTGTCTTCAGTCTCACATCCATGACTCCCACTCAAGGTATATGGTCAGATTCAATGTCCGCTCCTGGATATGTTTTGACAGATTTAAAACTGTTTCTGAATCTTCTATTTACCAATATATAATCTATCTGGTTTCTAATTACGTTATGGGGTTTATCTGCTGGTGCCTTCAATGTATACAATCTCCTCGGTGGTAGTTTATAAAATGTGTTTAGAACCACTAGCTTGTTATCTTCTGCGAATATTTCTAGTTTGCCACCTCTTTCGTTTCTTTGTACTAACCCAAAAGGTCCGATTAGAGACGTTTTCCATTCGGTCCCAAGTTTTGCATTGAAATTCCCTATTATGATGCTGACTTCGTGTTTAGGTATTCGTTCTAATATATTCTCTATGCTTTGGTAGAGAGTCTCTACTTCCTCGTCGTCTTTATCTGCAGTGGGAGCGTATATTTGTATTATGTTTACATTCACTGGATTGGCTCTTATTTGCAGTAGTATTACTCTGTTGGACACTGGGACAAAATTTAAAATACATCTACTAATTTTTCTTGTTATTATCACACCAACTCCGTGCTCTAGTTTTCCATCTAGTGACCCTGAGTAGAATATTCTGTGATCTTTTTTGTCAATGCTTCCTGTTCCGGGCCATCTCATCTCGCTTATTCCCATTATGTCAATGGTCATTCTTTCCATTTCCTGAATGGCATTGTCTATTTTTCCACTCCTTGCCATAGTTTTTACATTCCATGTGCAAATTTTTAAATATTGTGGTTTTGCTGCTTTTTCTTCCCCCCTCCCCCGGAGATCCGATTGGGGAACTTACTCCGGAATCGTATTTGGTTGTGAGCATTACCATATATGATCTTATACTAGGACTATTCAATGGAATCTTTAATGTAGTGGTTGTCCTCGGCCTTCTACATCCTTATGCCGTTGAGGATCCTTCGCCTTTAGGGCCAGTTTCCCAACCCTCGGACAAAAGAGTGCCCTGTCACTTACCAGCTCATCCGCCCGAGGCCGTTGGCCAGTAAGTGGGGGATTGCTTATTCCGGCAATCGCTCGGTGGAATTTTCGCCATATCTGGCTACCCTCACTTAGTTTAGCCTGCAGACCAATGCAGTTGCCCGGGGTGTGGCACGTGGAGCCATAAGTGAGAGTTAGCTGTCTTATGAGGACCAGTTATCAAGAACCATCTCCCGTCTATGACGCTCGATGTGGTCGTTCCGATAAAAGTTGCTACCTCTATAACACAACTCTACACCCCTGCCTATGTGCTACAAATGTTACCAAATAACGTACATACCTTATCAAGGCCCCTTTACATTGGCGATACACACAGCAAGACTCTCTCTGTCTCGAACTTTTCTTCTTCTTAATGTGCCTATCTTCTAGAGATGTGGTCGACGACATTAACCCATCTTATTCTATTCACAGTAGCACGAAATAAATCAGTTAGACCTGTCCACTTCCCAAGATTAGCCAGCCAGGATATAATTTCTTTATCTTTTCCTAATCTCTAGCTAGAGGATAGTTATATTACTTGTGTCGTATATATAGGAGACCCTCAACATACGTCGGTAGCACCACATTTCAAATGCCTCTAATCGTTTTATGGCATCTTTTATAAGACTCCAGCTTTCTACTCTATAGGATGGACACTAAAGACGTTACATCTAAGAATTCTTATGCGTCTATTGATACTTAAAGATAAGTTGCAGAGAATCTTCCTAAGGCTGTTGGAAGAGCTTCTGGCTTTTTCAATACGAGTTTTTATTTCGTAGCTATGATCCCAAGTATACTTAATATTGCAGCCCAAATAGCATACTTTTCCACTATTTCTATTATGATTATGACTTTAATTTAATACAAAACGTAAAATGTTTTATGTAAAATCCTATTATTCTGTTATTTTGTCAAATCCTACTATTAACTATTCTGCTGATATATTTATTTTATTTAATATTTCGTTAACTATTAACTTTATTAAAGGCATTTTATACAAAAATTCAAAAGTATTGATGTTTTTGTCTAATTTTCTTTCGTTGACTGGAGTAATTGCGTTAAATCTGAATTATGAAGTTGATTTGTAAAATGCGATTACCTCGAAAACTGTTGAGTATTGAAGTTATTAACAAGTATACCTTTTTTTGTTAAAATAATGTATCTTTAATATTTTTTATCGCAAACACCGATAACTGAAAGAGCAAAAAAGTTAAGTGCAAATGTATGCCACATATGTGGCCTATATGGCGCCCTCTAACAGCTACATTAAAGTATGGATCAAATTATAATTTCTGATGTTTAATAGTATTTCCCTGTATCTTTCTTAATATCAACATTTTATAAAAGAAATTTGGCTTAAATCGTAATATTTTAAAGTGTAGAATCTACGGTTTCTCTTTGTACAATTACTTAAGGACCACCCTGTATATACTTGACTCATATCTTTTATCTTGTAAACGGGTTTTTATAGACCTTTCACGCTACCGGCAAAGATTGTGTCATCTGCATACCTGAAATTATTCAGACGTTTCCCATTGATAATTATATCCCCTTCAATGTCTTCCAGGTCCACATTAAATATCTCTTTTGAGTACAATATTAATAATAAGTGGCTATAAGGCTTACTCCTATCTAACATCTTGCTTTATCGGAACATATTCGCTTAGATGGTTGTCTGTTGTCGCTGAATTAGAACTTGTTAAGCAAAAAGTCGTGTCGTTTTACATAGAGCATCCCTATGCGAAACTGTGCATGTGTCAGTTGTTCCTTACATTTTCTATGGATTCTTCTGTGAAAGAATTGTGAATTATTTTAAGGAAAGTTTTAGACAAACGACTAGTCTTCTTCTTCTTCCTTCTTGTATGTAGGCTTTAAAGCCTGTTTTTTCTTCAATATTAGCCTCCTAAATTGTTTAAATTATCGCACCATCTTTCTCTTGGTCTGCCAATACTTCTTCGCCCATTTGGTGACTTATCTCGTGCTAGTAGTACTATCCTATCGTCTGCCATTATACTAATGTGTTCGTTCCACTCCTGTTTCCGTTTTTTCACCTATCCATTTATGTCTTCTATGTTGCATGCTCTTTTTATGTTTTTGCTTCTCTTCCGGCGAACCAACAGACTTCTCCCTGATATTCGTCGAAGTATTTTCATCTCTGTTGTTTCTAGTAATCGTCTCGTTTTAAATGTGTCAGGTCTTGTCTTGAAGTCTTGAAGAGATCCCGCCGCTTTACTTGCTTTTAAGCTTTGTTGTCGTACTTCTTTTTCAACATCTCCGTAACTAGTTATATCTATTCCCAGATATCTAAACCTTGATTCCTGCTTTATTATTTTCTCATCAATTTCGATTTTATATCGTAGTGGGTATTTAGATGTATTTGGTTTTTTCTGTTGATATTATTATATTGCATTTTTTGGCTGTTGTATTGAAGATGTGTGTTTATCTTTGAAGTTCGTCTTCTGTCTCGGCGATTAATGCGGCGTCGTCTGCATAACATAATATTTGGATTTCTTTGTTCCCCAGTCCTGTAGTAGTCACATTAAGAATAAAACTAAAGATCATTAAAAAACACATACAGAAACAAATTGACGTGAGAAGACTGAGTGAACAACATATAAAAGAGAAAACAATAGTAAACATCAAAGAAAATTTACAAAATATAGAGAAACTGAATAGAAATACTGATAACATAGACCAAAAATGGGAGAATATTAAACATGCCGTAATGCTGACAGGGAGAGAAAATTTAACACCGAAAGAAAGGAAACATAAAGAATGGATGAATGAGGAAATACTACAGTTGATGTGTGAAAGAAGGGTACACAAAACAAATAATCCGATAAGATACAAAGAAACAGATAAACTGATAAAAAAGAAAATAAGAGAAGCTAGAGAAAGATGGCTAAGTGAGCAATGCCAGGAGTTGGAACAACTGGAGCGAAAATATGACTTTTTTAATGTACACATAAAGATTAAAGAAATGTCAGGAAGGAGAAGAACAACACAGACAGGACAGATCAAAGATACAGATGGTTTACTCATAACAGATTTACAAAAAAAAATGAATCGATGGACAGAATACATATCACAACTTTTTGATGACAAAGATAGACAAGAAATCTCAAACGAATATACAGATGATACAGGGCCTGATATAATCAGAGAAGAAATAGATTATGCAATCAAACAAGCGAAAAGTGGTAAGGCCCCCGGTCCTGATGAAATTCCCGTAGAACTGCTCAAACTTATGGACGATGAATCTATTAAAATACTCCTAGATCTATTTAACACAATATATAGAACTGGAATAATACCTAGGGAATGGCTCCGTTCGACCTTTATACTACTGCCAAAAAAGGCAAATACAAGGGAATGCAGCGAATATCGTACGATAGCTTTGATAAGTCATGCTCTAAAACTGTTCCTGAAAATAATTCATAATAGGATCTATAGGAAATTAGACGTAGACATTAGTAACACTCAGATGGGATTCAGAAAAGGGCTGGGTACAAGGGAGGCTCTGTTTGCAATGAACGTTCTCTCACAGAGATGCTTAGACATGAACTAAGAAATTTACACCTGCTTTATTGATTTCGAAAAGGCCTTTGACAAAGTACAACATGAACCACTAAGACAAATTCTAATAAAGAAAAATATAGACAGCCGAGATATTCGAATTATATGCAACCTATATTGGAATCAAACAGCAAATGTGAAGGTTGAGGGTAGGCTAACAGAAGAAATTCAAATCCGTCGAGGAGTCCGGCAGGGATGCATCTTGTCGCCACTTTTATTTAATCTGTATAGTGAAGCTATTTGTGAACAAGCACTCGAGGAAGAAGATCTTGGTCTGATAATAAATGGTGAGACGATCAACAATATAAGGTATGCTGACGATACGGTTCTCCTAACGGGAACGCTAGTAGAACTACAACATCTCGTTCAAAGTCTCAATATATACTGTAACAGTTACGGCTTGAAAATTAATTTGAAAAAAACTAAATTTATGGTAATCACGAAATCAAAGAACATCAGAGCTAATCTTGTAATAGACAATACAACGATTGAGCGTGTGTCCTGTTATAAATATCTAGGTGCTTGGATCACAGACGATACTGATCAAATAAAAGAGATTAGATGTAGAATAGAAATCGCTAGATCAGTCTTTAATAGAATGCGCAAACCCTTTTGCAATCGTGATATCAACATAAAGTTACGAATACGAATGCTGCGGTGTTATGTCTTTTCTACCCTGTTGTATGGAGTAGAGGCTTGGACACTAAAACAGTTGACCACAAAAAACATCGAAGCTTTCGAGATGTGGTGCTATAGGCGCATTCTCAGAAAATCATGGATGGACCGCTTCACTAACACGCAAGTACTCCAAACTTTAGACAAAAGATGCGAACTTTTAAAAAATATCATGCAGGGCAAAATTAAGGGCAAAAGAAGGGTGGGAAGAAGAAAAATATCGTGGCTTCGTAATCTACGTGAATGGTTCGGGTGTAGTTCGATTGAACTTTTTAGGCGCGCTGCTAACAAAGTCGCAGTGGCCATGATGATTTCCAATCTCCGCTAGGAGTGGCACGAGAAGAAGAAGAAGAAGAAGTTCCCCAGTCTGTAGCCATGACCTTTACGTACTGCTTGTATTATTTCATCCATTATTATATTAAAGAGAAGTGGGCTTAACGAGTCACCCTGTCTGACTCCGCTGTGTACAGGTATACACTGTGTTAGTTTTCCATTTATGTTTCCCTGTATTCGATTATGGAAGTAGATGTTTTCGATGGTTTGTATAATTGTACTCGATGGCCTTTTTGACTAGTTAAGCTAATAATTCCATGACCCTCAGGTTTTTTGTATAAGGTTTTTAGGGCAGAGTAATTAAGATAGACCTCAGCTACGCTTGTGGTATTTTACCTGTATTATAGATCTTCTATAGACTATCGATGTAATCCATATTGACCATAATTTTAATAAATTTCGAGTTAAATACACTTAATACACAGTTTAAACACTGCTACGAATTCATGGTTAGAATTACTATAGATATTTAGGTAAATTGCTTTAAATATAGCTTAGAGTGTAGCTATGTGTCTATTTTCTATGTTTTATTCTGAAACAACTACCTTTCAGAAATTTTTTTAATCGTATTTAGCTTTTTCTCTTGTGCATGATCTGTCTTTTTAGAATATGCATCTTAGCATTTTACCTTTTTACAACATTTAGGTAAGTGTCAGCTTTATTCAATTCTATTAACTAGTCCAGTTAGAACTTAAATACTTCAGAATTATATGTAAATATATTTTAATAATATACGTATGTAATATAGATCTTTTAGTTTATTTCCTGAAAATCTTACAGTCGACTTTGTTTATTTTGTCTCATATAAATTGATCAATTTTAAAAGTTTCACTTTTGTTTTTACCATGTTTGTAGTAATAGTATGGACACTTGCCATTGTATTTAATGGTGTAATTAACTAATTTTAAACTGTGCAATTTATATTTATGACAAGCTGTCCATCCTTTGAAATTGTTTTGCTGGACTACAAACATGTCTGGAGGAGTAATAAAAACAATATTTTAACAATTTAACTTAACTGTTGAGACATCTTGAGAACCCTGAAGCCAGCGGGGACAAATGAGCTAAATCCAATTTAACCTAAGTAATATTTTTTCACTAATTTATTAACACCCAAATAAGTTTTCACCACCAAACCACCTTTATTGGGAGCGATTCTGTTGGCTCATGGCTCAAGCTAGCAGAATTTAGAAAAAAACTTTTTGCCGATTGCATATTTTTTCACCCATGTTTCAGTAATTTATTACCAACCTAAACATTTTTCATCACCAAATCATCCTTAAGGGAAGCGATTCTGCTGGCTTACGGTTAAAACAAGCAGAATTTAAAAAAATGTATATAATATACCACAATGTTCTGCTAGGTTTTTACGAATTTATTACCACCTTAGTAATTTTTACCCATTAGCTACCCCTTATGGAAAGTCTATAGTAAATAGAAATCGAAAAGTCGCCCATAGAACTTGTGGAAAAATATGTGTATTTGGGTCACGAAATAAGGTTAACGCGAGATAACCAAACATGCGAGCTACTCGCATAAGAATAAGTCTAGGTTGGGCTGCTTTCGGAAAAATGAGAGACGTATTTAAAACAAATATACCGATCCATTTAAAAAGAAAAGCTTTTAACCAGTGCGTTCTACCAGTCCTCACATACGGAGCAGAAACCTTAACTCTCACAAAAACATCAGCCGAAAAATTGAGAAGGACACAACGAAAGATGGAGAGATCAATGCTTGGAATAAGCTTAAGAAATAGAATAAGAAACGAGGAAGTTCGTAGACGAACCGGAGTGGAAGGCATTATCGAACATATTACAAGGCAAAAATGGAGATGGGCAGGACATGTTGCAAGAATGAAAGACGACAGTTGGACAAAAAAATTGCTTGAGTGGAGACCACGGGCTGACAAGCGAAGCCGAGGAAGACCCCCAACTCGATGGACCGACGACCTCAAAAGAATCGTGACCAATTGAATAGCAGAGGCGCAGAACAGAAGCAGATGGAAAAGTCTAGAGGAGGCCTATGTTTAACAATGGACAACTCAGGGCTGATTGATGATGAATGATGATGATGGAAAGTCAATAATTTTGTTGGATAAAAATTTAAGGGGAAAATTATTTTTTTTCAAATTCACTCTCCTCTAATTATAACTGAAATAAAAAAGTGTTTTTTAAATTTTTACTAAACTTTAACCACCCTGATAATCTTGCACCCCTAAACCCTAGGGTTCTGCTAGGTTTTTACCAATTTATTACCACCCTTGTAATTTTTCACCCTCAACTAACCCATGTGGAAAGTCAACAATTCTTAGGTTAAAATTTAAGGTGATGAAAAATCTATTTTTACAATTTTACTGTACTCTATCAATCAATAATTCTGTTAGGTTAAAATTTATTGCGAAATTTTTTTTTATATTTCACTGTACTCTGCTTATAATTGAAATAAAAAAGTTTTCTGGTAAGTTTTTGGTACACTTTCACCACCCTGATAATTTTCCACCACTAAAGCAATTTATTTGGAAACGTTCTAGCGTGAATAGCTAAATATTCGAGATAGCAGCATTAAAAAAAAATATTTTTGAAGTACCACAGTGTTTTGACAGGTTTTTACAAATTTATTACCACCCCATTAATTTTTCACCTCTTAACTACTCCTTGTGGGAAGTCAATATTAAGCTATTAAGCGGAAGCTCCAATATTAAGCTAGCTAATTCAAAGAAAAATTTTGAAATACCACATGATTCTGCTCGATTTTTACTAATTTTTCGCCTCTCAACTAACACGTAGGAGCTTAGGCTAAAATAAAATAGTATATTACTTTATGAGGCGGAGAAGCATGACTTTTCTTGACGCGCCCGATATTACGCGCCGAACGAAGTGAGGCGCGTAATAGAGGGCAAGTCAAGAAAAGTCGCTTCTTTGCCGAATAAAGTATACTATTTTTTCTTCAAACGTAGCAATTTTCAACCATAAATAGTACAATTCATACGCTATTTTTACTCGAAATTAACTGTGACAACTATCAAAGTCGTCTAGATGTTAGAAATTAAAATAATTAAGTCGTCGGTGGGATTCGCGTCATCCTGGTTACAGTTGTTTGACAGTTGTTTGCAATTATTAAAGACAGCTTATTGTTCAATATTGGATAATGCTCAAAAAATTTTAAACCCTCATGATTCGCCAACATCAACATCAGTATCATCAACAATTACCAATGCGTATCAAGAGTCGGGAACATTTTTGCACGGTTTCAATTTTGAAAATGTCTCATTAACTAATTGTACTTTTAATATTACTATAAATAAAAATGATGTTTAATTGTTCTTAATGACATTTGTATTGTTGCTTTGTGACATGTTTCATATTGTTGCCATGACAACATTTTTCCCTCCGCCGTAAAGAAATGGGAAAAAAACTGCTGCCGGCGGAGACATCAAACTTTGACAGGATCAAGTTAGATAAGTAATGTCATCATTATTTGACGTTTGAAGAAAAAAAGTAATTTTTAAATACCACTGTATGCTACAAAGCTTTTCCAATTCATTTACCACCTTCACAATGGTTTACCACTCTATAAGAGGCTAATAATTCTGCTAGGTTAAATTTAGAACTGACAAAACAAAATTATAAAAGTTATTTTTAATAATTTTTTTTGTATTGTACTTTTACTTCAACCTTTTACTATTTTTTGTTATCTCCATATTTTTCACCTAACATACTGGGCATAAATTCCTCCAAACAAAAGTGAAACATGTATATACGAATTTATATTTTTTATTATATAGTTTTTGATAATTAATTAGTTATAGTGTAGACCGATAAATGAAGTGAGTGTGTTAATATATAAATTACAAGGATAATTTAAAATTGTTTGCTTTATTTACTTTTATTTGCCCCCATATTTTCATGAGAAGTGTTTATCAATTATGTTTGTATCGGCCATTGTATGTCGTCACAGTTTTAAAATGTCTTAACTATAACTAACAAGGGAATCCCCGAATTGCAAAGACTCGCTTGAATAAATCTTCTAGCAAAAGCTGCTATCGCTTTGTTGATTTAAATTGCCAAATATATGGCCTAGGAGGACAAATTCGTTAAACTTCCCGTGCTCAAATCGGTATCAATAAAGTGTTATGACTCATTTCGGCCTATCCCAGCCTCATCAGACACTTGGGCTGATACAAATTCAAACTCGAAAAGTCCAACGAATTTCTCCCAAAATTTCACCACAGCAGTGATTAGCATGCAGAGGCGCCACCTTCTTTGGCGGCCGAGGTTGAATTTGTATCAGCCCAAGTGTCTGATGAGGCTGGGATAGGACGAAATGAGTCATTACACTTTATTGATACCGATTCGAGCACGGGAAGTTTAACGAATTTGTCCTCCTAGGCCATATATTTGGCGATTTCAATCAACAAAGCGATATCAGGTTTTGCTAGAAGATTTATTCTTTTATACATTTTGCATATAGAGGACAGAAAACGATATTATTATATCGTTTTAAGAAATGATGCCTACCGAAGCAGAGGTCGTTTACCAACATGTTAGACTGATGGTCTAAAATGTCGCCATTGGAATTGGATGCAAGCGGCACAAGATCGAGTACAAGCCAAAATTGAATTATATATATATATATATATATATATATATATATATATATATATATATATATATATATATATATATATATATATATATTGATTTATAGTATTTAATTATATATATATATATATATATATATTTATATACATATATATATATATATATGTATATATATATTTATATTTATTTATAATATTATATAAATATATATATATATATATATATATATAACTAAATATTTTTAAGTTATCCATTGCAATTTGTATAATTATACACTTTACCCTCCTTTTATATTGCTTTATTTTAAATGATTTTCTGATATTTTACAACTTCCCAGGTAGCTCTAATATTTAAATATTTAGATACATTATATCTCTTTGTACAGACCAAGTTTGAGAGTTCGAAGAATATTTCTTGATTTAGTTTGAAGTTTAAATATGATTATAGTGATTATAGAATCTCACCTAAACCAAAATTTATTACAGTAATGTCTTTATATAAATTTAGTCTTCATAGACGTAGCAGTTGAGTTTTCTTACGATTTATTATACTATGATATACCTATTCTATTCAAGAGACAAAATTAAGCAAAAAATTGAATTGTGTGTTTTCCCAAGCGTCTACAAATTATACATCCATAAAATTAATCGTACAAAGGAAGTAATTGATAGACGGATTCTATCTGAACAAGCAGAAAATGTTTGTTAATTGTCAATCAACTACTTTTCTAATTTTAATAGGACTGTAATTAAGTAATTGTCCAGAAATCTTTGTTAAGGGAAATAAATAGTTAAAAGGGATGTAAGTGACTGACTTATTTCCATAATGTTATTATTATATGCTATCTTTGCATACTACACAAACGATTAACGGTCGTTAGTCGTTTTAATTATGTCTATAAAACGCACCACTGACTAGGCATTAACGTTTATGTGAATATTCGGGTGGAAAATTTTAGCCATTTCCATTTTTACGTGGATGGTCTGGTGAACATTTGGAGAATGTTTATATGAATATCGAGAATTAGTTAAATGGTAATTATCGGTGAAATTTAAAACATATTTATTATATACTTGACGTAAATTTCGCTGTGTTGTGTAATACAGGGTGGTGTCCAGAAACTCTCCTCTAGAGTTCTTTGAAGATTGCGCCTTGTAATTAGTTTTTTTAATACCTCCAGAAAGCTTCTAGTTAGAAAAACGAAAACTGGTACGATAATTAATCATCCAGAGTTGAATCGATTTCATTAATTACGTATTTCTATTACCGGTCATGGGCGTTCGTTTTGGGTAGGTCAACGGGTATTTTAACGCATAAGTTTTTTGTCTTTAATTTTTAAGCATTAGTTATAATAGAATATTAAATTTGTAGGTATTTTAGTACTAGAAGGTACTTTTACTTTCACTAATGATGAAAAAAGGAAGGTGGCTGGAAGGTACAGGAAATAATTATTAGATTGAAACCTGAGAAACAATCAAATAAAATGTCATCATATCGCCAATATCGTTGTTACAAATGATTTTAAAATTGTTTGAAAAGCTTCTATTGAAAAGATTAAACCTATAATATACCACAAATGTATTATTTTACGTAATCAATTTGGGATTAGAAACAATCACGCAACAACAGAGGATGTCAAAAGAATATCTGATTAAATAGAAAAAACACTAGTGGAAGAAAAACCAAAAGTATACACTCAATGATTACTGAAATCGTATATTAATTACAGAGTGTTAAGACTATAATATGAAAATTGCCACTTTAATTTGAGAACAATAAATGCTGAAGTACTTCAGGGTAGTGTTTTGGGTTAATTATTTTGTCTATAGTACAACTATGATATACCAGTAATACCAGCATAACTGCTACATTTGCTAATGGCACAAGTTGGCTGTTGATAATGATGAATTCAAATCAAAAGAAAAATTGCAAGAAACTCTCAACGTGGTTAATGTATGGACCAAGAAATGGCCTAAGAAATCACACTCAATGGGACCAAATCAATAAATGTAGAGATCAACAAAAAATACTTAAACGATAATTGAATTAAATGGCACCCGTTATGTTATATGAAGAAATTACTTTGCATGAATCTAGATGTGAGAATAAGATGGAATAAACACATCAACTACAGTTTGAAAAGACAGATCTCTCAAAATTCAGCTGGAAACTTATTCTGCGAAGCTCTCAGAGTATCTGAAGATAGAGACCAATGAAAAAAAATTGTTAGGACTATTGAAAGAAAACTTAGAAACGACACATCAGATTGAAAACAAAAAGAAATAGATATATGCACCATAAATACAACTATAAATACTTGTGCAAAAGAAACAAAAATAATTATATTAAAAACATATATGTACAACTAGAGGAACATGCTGACTGCCAAGAATCTAGAAAACTTTTCTCAAAAATCAAGTATCTAGCGCAAGAATTCAAACCGCAGACACAGATCATCAAAAATAATAGTGGAAATACTATAACAAATAGTAGTGTCGGTCGTAGAGTACTAGGCTTGAGGATCGAAAAAATACTAGGCTCGAATACTAGGGTCCAAGTCTATGGTCCGGTACCTTGCTCAAGGCTGGGCGCTGCTCGTTGACGGTGAACGGTGGCAGTTTTAAAATATTGCATTTATTTTACTTGGCGATGATAATATGATACCATTCTATGATCCGAGCGAGGGTCGGCGCCTCGTTATGACACACTTAGAATGAAGTAGGTACTAAGAAGGAATACTGTAAATGCTTCCTGGTGCGAAAAAATAGCGACCTATACAGATACCTGAGTATGGAAATTGAGGAACACCATTGGGAAGAGCTCAACAAACATTAATATTAAGATTATTAATAGAAAAAAATTGCTCGTTAGTCTAATTTTATATAAAAAATAGTTTATATAAAGTAGTAAATTATTAAACACATCCAATTTTTTGTGATGCTCGGGTAAGTTCGTGTATAACAATAATTACTTGGCGTTTTAATAAAAAAATAATGTTATAGCATTGTATTAATAGTAATTTACGGTAAAAATATTGTTTACCGGCATCTTGTTAAATTAATAGCCAATCTCACTTACACTTCTCAATTTATCCTTAATTTTGTCTCTAACTCGGTTCCTAATCAACTCCTAACACATAAATTAACATTTCCGGTCCCCGTTGCTGATAGTCAATAATCTTCTTCTGTTCAAACAGGAAGTCGGCGACGAGTCCAAGTTAACTCAGAGCTTTCAGCGGATCAGAGACCTTGTAAGGAAAAGGCGGATGGCAGAACAAAGGGAAAACGAAAACAACTCCAGGTTGGAACAGATCGTTAGGGAAGTTATGCAAAGACACGCCGAAGAGGAAGCATTAAGAGCAGGTAACGGATAGCTAGTTTATATCTGTGACTCTGAAAGTCATGTGTGCTTTGTTTTTAAAGCTTTATGTGTGAGTTTTTAAAACGGATATTTAAATAGCTCTTATTAAGGGTTTATTACGTGTTACTTTTTTTTTTCGGGATATTGTGGTAATTTTTAAGAATATGTAAAATGGAGTTCACGTAAACTACTCAAAAAGGATTACAAATAAGCTACAGGCTATTTGACATTTATTTTAAAATAATAAATAGATATGTTCTTGTCTTTTGTTTATTCCAAAAGTAATTAAAAACTACTTGTAAAAGACTAAAAGCTTTAAATTTTAAAATTAGTAACAAATATACAGGGTTTTCCATAACACTGTATTTTATCAAAGATAGGTATGTTTTTTAAATGCCGTAGGTATATTTTATTTTTAATTTAAAATCCACTTTAAACATTTAGAAGATAATTCAAATGATCTTTGAAGGAGAAAGTAACATCATTAAAGTAACGGAATTCTAATAGACATATAGGGTAGCAGGTGGATACTCCTCTGCGATCCCGGCAGGGAATAGATATACTTTAGGAATAGCACACCTGCCCACGCGAGCTCATGGATTTCCCCAGCCTCCCATCCCAGGGGAAACCATGACAAAACCTAAAGAATTCCCATCTACACTCTTTATTTCCACCACTTTTAAACCAACTCTTAAATTTTTAATGAATAAAAACTACAAAAGATATTTTCCATGAAATAAAAAAATACTAAACGGCCCTCAGTCTGAGTTGGAATAGTTTTGGAGCAGAGGGTGCTAAGAATCCCCGGAAAAATCAAGCTACTATAAAGAGCGACAAATTCATATTACTTCATAGAATGATAGAATTGTTTCAGGCCAGAAGATGAAAAACTCCTTCTTAATGGTACAATGCAGTCATTATTTTATAACAGAAGCAGTGGGACCTAAAAGATCTAAAAAACTACCATCCCATCAGTTTTCTCTCACACATATATAAAGTTTTTACAAAAATTATTAAAAAAAGACTAAACGCTAAGTTAGACTTCTATCAGCCTAGAGAACAAGCTGGATTTAGATCGGAATACAGCATTAGCGATCACTTACTAGTGCTAAAGAACCTGACAGAGAGGTGTGCAGAGTCCATTGGCACTCATATTCGTGGACTACGAGCATTCGATGCCATAAGCCATCAGAAAATGTTAAAAGTATTGAAAGAATGCAGAATAGATCATCGCTACACTAACATAATTAAGTATATCCACCAAAATGCTACAGCTAACGTAAGACTATCTGAACAAGAAACAAATAAATTCTGTATACAGCGAGAAGTATGGCAAGGATACACCATCTCTCTAAAGCTATTTACAAAGTTTATAGAACATACTTGTAACAAGGCACATCTAAACGAGCATGGTATCATCATAAATGGAGAGAAGCTCAGCCATTTGAGGTTTGCACATAGCATCGTCCTTATAGCTAATCGTATGGATGATGCAAAAATAATGTTATTTTTCTTGTAGTGCGTATACGTTTCGGACGTTGGTTGGAAAAAAAATTTCAGCCAGGAAATCATTCCCTTTGCGAAGGTTTAGAAAAATAATGTTTGAAACATATCACCTTCCTTCGAGGTCAAACTAAAGATTAATATAAACAAGACGCAAATAATGACTAATCTGGGGATAAATCAAAATATTGCTGTTGATGGAAGGGATATTGTGCAGACTGGATCGTATAAGTATTTAATACATGAAATTCGGTTGGTTCGGCAGAGATAACCAGATATGTAAGCTCCCACGTAGCATAGGATTAGCCTGGACAGCCTTTGGTAAATTAAACTTTGTATTTAAATCAGACTTATCCATATGCCTTAAAAGGAAAAATGTGTGATATCTGTACTCACTTATGGAGCGGAAACATTAGAACTCACAAAAAAGGTAGTAAATAATCTTCGCATGACTCAGAGGGCTATGGAGCGTCAGATTTTGGACGTCTCTCTGAGAGACCAAATTCCAAACGAAGAAATACGTCGTAGAATAAAAACAACAGACGCTATCGAAAAAATCACGTCGCTAAAATGGAATTGTGCTGGACACTCGCCAGATTATCAGACAACCGATGGTCAAAACGCATTATTAAGTGGAGACTAAGACAAAAAGCACTACGGAGCAGAGGACGTCCTCTAACCAGATGGACTGACGACCTGAAGCGTGTTAACGGTAACTGGATGCTAGCCACACAAGATAGAGACAGATAAAACAGCTGAAGGAGACGTATTTCCAGCAGTAGACGCATACAGGTTGATTAGTGATGATAAATAGGCATGTAGACATAAATATTTACGACTTATAGACGATACGGCATCTATAGCAACAACTTAGGAGGTTATACAGCATATATTAGACAGCCCTGACGAAATGGATAAACGTTTTGAACTTAAAATCAACAGTGCATAGGCCAAATTCATGGTACTATGTCGATAACCCATAATCAATATTACCTTGATAATCCACGAAAATACTATAGAGCGCCTATCATGAATTAAATATCTGAACGCCACGATCAGCAAATAGTAGGATTACAATTACTACTCTGACAGATTATTAAAAATCACCATTAATTTCAATTTTAATTTTGTTCAGTAAGATCTGAAGTTTTCTTGCTAGATTTCATGATCTTCTCTAGCTTATAGAATAGCTTGATCGTCAGCGAACGTGCCTATCATGTCTTCTTCAAGATCTGCAATATCATTGGTGTATATTATTAGGTAGAGCAGCGGTCTCAATACACTACCTTGCGGTACACCTGCTTTGATTTCTTGTAGCCCAGAATAGGCCACCTTCTGCTTTACTCTGAATCTATTTAAAATTTAAAATTCCAATAATTTAATTATTTAATTTCATAATTTGTGAATAAGGTCCTTATGTCATTCTCTATAGAAAGCTTAAGCAGCATCCCGAAAGACGGCTAAACAAATTTTCTTTCTTTTTAGTACTCTTTCTAAAAAATTACTTATTTTATGTATTTGATCCAAAGTCAAATGACTTTCCCTGGAACCATACTGATAAGGTGGTATGAGTTTTTCTGTCGTCTGTTATTGGTTTTAATCTTTTTAGCAATATTTTTTCATATAGGTTTGATAATATAAGCAACAGAGATAATAAAGCTTCATTCTGTGGATAACCTGGCTTTGCTATTATTATGACCTCCGTAACTTTTCAGTAAATCGGCACATGCTATTAAGTGATTTTTTAAGGTTTTATTTCTCCTGTTACCAGATCGAATCTAGGCGCATTTCTAGAATTAATATTTTTGGACTACTTAAGAAGCAGCAAATTTAATTTACATTACATCTTAGTAATTGTTAGTCAGTTCTTCAAGGCCATCTTCCTTGTTTGGTTGGAATGTTCTTTTTTAATTTTCTTTAAAACGTTCAGCTGTTTGTTCATTGTTTCTCGCCCTGCTACCGTCTGCATTTTTTATTGGACGGTTGTGCATGATGGGTCTTTTCAGTTTCTAAGTAGCCTTCCATAATGAATAGTCAGTGCTTTTGTCATACATCCATTCGCTAAGGTAAAGTCCAATAATTGTCTATTTGAGTTAAAATGGTTGGTGTCTTTTCTCATACTCAAGCCACACCTTTTGAGTATTGCTAATATCGTAGGTATACATTCTGTTATGTATTACTCGAAGGAAGATCTTCAAAACGTGACTCATCAGACTTATTTTCCGATAATCACTGCATATCTTTGTCCGGTATTTCTTTGGTTTGATATCAACTTAAGCCAATCAGTTGGTAATATCCCAGTGTTGCAAATTCTGTTAAAGAGACCACACATTTTGACCCAAAAACTTCGGGTACTTAGCATTTAGCACTTACTTTATTTTGTGCAATTTGTATTGCCCATATAACCTCACTTTTTGTTATAGGTGCACTTTTCATAGCAATCGGTGTACAGCGTCCTACTATTTTATCTTCAACTAGTTCTGAAATGCAGTTTTTCCATTCTTTTAACTATTCATTAATAATCAAATTCAAAGGGAAACAGCTGTTTCCGTTTAATTTCGGTGATCTCTTGTGTAGATGAAATGTATCGTGTTTCTTTTCAGAGTGTTTAATTTCATTACATTCTTTACTATGAAATTGTATTTTCGCAAGTCTTACCTGCCTGATTATTATAAAAATCCTCTTGTATTCGTTTTTATTTTTATTACTGATTTCTCTTCTTTGGTCCATAAGTCTCAGGATTTCGTCTGTCATCTACCCTTGTTTGCTTCGTGTTATACTTCGGTTAATTTTGTTTATTAAACGATTTTTAATACATTTTTAATTCTTATCCAGAATATCCTTATTTCTTTTATCTTTGCTTGATCTAAACTTTATTTTTTGTTCTAATACACTGGTTATTTTTTTACGGTATCCTTTGACATATATTCTTTATCAATAGTAACTGTTTGCTTATTAGTTAAAAGTCCTTATAACTCTTTTCAATCTTAATCTTATTTTTCCTACCAGAATATTGTGATCTATTGGTACATCATAGTCATAAGTCATAGTCATCTTTATTGATCCTTTAAGACATTCAAAATAAATGTATAGGATACGTCACTACAGAATTTGGTATAAAAAACATTAATGTGTATAATACAATATTCACAGTGTAAAAAAAAATTGACAAAACATAAAATATATAAAATAACATTTTTACAAGTAAAATATGAAGCTATTGCAGTTTGTCCTCAAGATATTCATTAATAGAATAATATGCTTTTCTTAAGAGTAAATCTTTAACATTTTTTTTAAATTTAGAGATAAGTGGTATTTCTTTCACAGTTTTTGGCAAATGATTGTATAAGGTCAGTCCCATATATCTGAAGCAATTTTGAAATTTGGATGTTCTGTGTTTAGGAACTCGTAAAGATTCAGCACTTCTTGTATTGTAGTAGTGATTGTCTGAATTTACTGGAAATGAATTGATTTCCTCTTTGACATAAAGTAAACATTTATAGATATATAGGCAGTAGAAAGTTAAAATTTGATGTTTAATAAAAACTGGTTTACAAGACTGTTGATAATCCAAATTAAAAATTTTACGGATAATTTTTTTTTGGTTAATGAACACTTTGTTACTATCTACTGAGTTTCCCCACAAAATTACATTGTAGCACATGTGGCTGTAAGCAAGGCTATAATAAACGTTCATTAATGCCGAGATGGGTAGTGTGTTTTTAATTCTAGATATAGCATAAAAAGCTTTATTCAATTTCATGTTCACTGAATTCACTTGCTCTGACCATTTGAGATTACAATCAATGAATACACCCAAAAACTTTGTAGAGTGAGTGGAAGATAACATATTGTTTCTATCGTGGATGGTTAAGATATAGTCATATTTAGATGAGTTGTATGAATGAAAATAAATAATTTGCGTCTTGTCAATGTTTAATATTAGTCTGTTGGTATTACACCAGCGTATATAGCAGTCAACAACAGTCTTCATTGTCATTTTTAATTCCTCTAGTGTACGTGCAGAGACTATTAACGAGGTATCATCAGCAAACATTGATATTATAAGTGCCCTTATGTGATCTGGTAGGTCATTAATAAAAATTAGGAATAATAATGGTCCCAGCACGGATCCCTGTGGTACTCCTTTATTTGTCGTGTATGGTTCTGAGCTTGATTCTTTCATCTTAACAACACTCTTCCTGTCACTTAAGAAATTTATTATCCATTCTAGAAATATCCCTCTAAAACCAACGTTATATAATTTATTGCGAATAAATGTTATGTCTAAGCAGTCAAAAGCACGTGATAGATCAAAAAATAGTCCTGCCACGTGGTTTCTACTATCTAATTCATCATAAATACGCTCAAACAAGCTGCATGCAGCCGTGAGTGTTGACTTTTTTGATCTAAAGCCGTGTTGGGTTGGAGTTAATAAATTGTATTCTTCTATAAAATTTAACATTATGTTGTATACAACCTTCTCTATTACTTTTGAAATTATGCTAAGGACAGATACTGGTCTATAATTTGAAATATCATGAGGGTCATTCTTTTTGAAGATTGGAATAACTTTTGCCATTTTAAATATGGATGGAAATTGGCTGGTTGTTATTGAGAGATTAACTAAATGGGTTAAAGGAATCGATATATGATCACTTATCAGTTTTATTATTTTTACAGATATGTTATCAATACCAGTACTAGGCTTATTTTTTAGTTGATCGATTGTATTTTTTATTTCAATTGGAGTTACGGGTAAAAAGAAAAATGTTTTGTTACACATTTTTGAGGTAGTACAAGAAGAAGGTGACGATGTGCCAAAATGAGTTTGAAGATTGTATTCTGTAATTGTAGCAAAATATGAGGCAAACGAATTAGCAATATCACAAGACTTGGTAATAATTTTATTATCATAATGTAGAATAATATCAGACCTGTTCTTTTGCCTACCAGTTTCACTGTTTACTAAATTCCAAATTGTTTTTGGTATATTGTAAGATTGATTAATTAAGTTACTATGAAAGTTTTTTTTAGTATTTATTAATAGAGAATTATATTCTTTTTTTGCCTGTTTATAGGTATCTTGAGACTCGAGACTCCCTATATTTTTTGCTATCCAGTGTAGATTTTTTAGTTTTTCACTAGCGTGTCTTACCTCATTTGTTACCCATGTAGCCTTATTTGTTTTGTGTGCTTTATACCGTGTTTTTATTGGACAATATAAATTTAGATTGTAATCTAAAATGCTAACAAATGAATTTGTGGCATATTCAGCATTCAATTGTGAATAAACTTCATCAAAAACTGTAGAAGAAATCCCTGCTTTAAACATCCGCATATTTTCATCTGACATATCCCTGTAACTGATGGGTTTTTTATCTTTTTTCGATACTTTATTGGCTTGAAAATTAACACTAAGTGAAAATACTTTATGGTCACTGAAGTGACCCTCGAACACATTTGATTTATAAAGATGTGGTTCGATATTTGTCAATATGTAATCCAATTTTGTAGATGATGTTTTACCTACTTTATCTACGAAAACTCTTGTAGGAGCCTCAGATGTGACTCTCAAATTATAACCAACTAAAAACTCATTAAAAGATTGCTTATTATTAGACATGACAAGATAATCAATGTTTAGATCCCCACAAATATAAATATCATGATATGACTTACTGCATAGCTCCAATATATTATGTAATTTACACAGAAAACTCTGAACTTCTCCTGATGGCGAACGATAAACACTAATAACACAAATTTTCCTATTGGCTATAAACAGAGAAATCGCACAGCACTCACACACCATTTCTTCACTTAAGTTAGAGACATCTAATGTTTTGAATTTAATATCAGTTTTGATGTAGATGATGGATCCTCCATGGATATGGAACTTTCGACAAAAATAAGCGGCGATGTTGTATCCATTCAGGGTCATAAATTGGATGTTTTCTTCAGTACACCAATGTTCTGATAGACAAATTATATCGGGTGTTTCCTGCAATGTTAAGACTTCAAGTTTGAGTAACTTATTTGTCAAAGATTGAGCATTTAGTTGCAATATTTTTAAACAACTGTCTGGTGATGATAAAAGTAACGTTTCTCTTGGATTTACTTGACTAAAAAAGAGTCTGTTCTATCTTCTCCAGTTGACAGACCTCTATTATGATGCTCTCGATCTAAGAATCTTCTTCCTAACCTAAAGTTGTTCATTATTTGATTTTAATAGATTATTGTTATTTAATAATAAATTGTATTTATCATCTTTTTCGGCTAACAGCCTTTTTAACCACTGATTTTGCACTTGGATATGTTTTCACTGTTAATACTGAATTTCTTTATCTTTTAGTTATACATATGAAGTCTATTTGGTTACGAATAAAACGTTCAGGTGTATCTGCTCTGTTATCTATTATAGTCTCCATCTAGCACAAATCTATTACCTATGTAGCTAATCAATATGATTATTATAAATATTATCCATGTTAATCACTAGTCAAATGTTGGCGTAAGGGTATGGTTTTCACATTGACACATATAAAACCAAACGATAACGTGCATTTTCAATTTACATAATGGGAAAATGAGTGTGAGTGGAAATTGATTGCCGTTTTTTTATTAAAGCCACTGTTAATTATGAGCCACAAACTAAACCGCCCTACAAATCGTTCAATCGCGCAGATTTCCGATTTGGTTAATATTTGCGAGCTGGACGAAAAAAAGGTCGAATACGGATTGACATAATAGATGCTGAGAATTTATTATGGAGCAAAATACTTAGTAAAGCGGTAATAATAGACATAACACACAATTAAATAAAAGAGTTTTGTGTAGTAAAGCAGATTTAATAGTTTAAAAACTAATAAAATAATGTATGAAATATAAGTTTTATGAAAATTTTTAACTATAAATTTCCGCTTTACGTGATCTAAAGGTCATGACAACAACAAATAAATTGTGCTTTGCTTTTATTTGTAAATTTCGAACTAATTCAATAAATAAGTTCAAAATGTACAAATTTTAAATTCGCAGGAGTATTTATGACCAAACCGTGTTGTACGGTTGCAATAATGTGAAATTTTTAACTTGTTCAAAGATACAAATGTTAAGGTTAAGGGTTAAGGTTAAGGAAATGCGAAGGGTTATTTCATGCAATGGTTTATAAGTCTGAAAAACCTAATATTTTAACACAGAATGGGATTAATAGACTAGTACAATCTACACAAGACATAACTAGTTTTCTAGTAGAAAGATGGGTCGTCGATTTGGATCAACTTTAATTTGTGAACTACACATCATTCGCGCAAGGTTGTTCTTCCACCTTATACAGATTGAACGAATTTAAAACGGAACATACGAAATCAATGTATTTCGGCTCAACTCCGCTCTAGGTGGTTGGCCAACAATAGGTTGTCAAATAATTATATTATAAAAATCCAATACTTCAGCGGGCTGCTGGATTCTGAATTCATTCAAGAACAAGTCAAAACTCCACCCAAATAGGTTGCCTAGAATCACTGTGAAAACTAGACTACACAAGCAGTTATTATGCTGTCAAACCACTTATCGCTTCCTTATAGTCCAAGAGATAGAGCCGAAATTTTGAACTGATCAGTAATATGACATTTCTCTATTGGAATATATTCATTGTAACTGGGTTAAGACTTTGCCTTACAGGCGGACGCCCCTCGTGGTACAGGGGGTGGCTATACAGGGATGAAGTTGTAATTTTTTTCAGAAAAATTAACGATCGATAATATGGCTAAAAATTTGCCCAGAGTAAGATCTTGGTATAACCAGACGAAATCCCAAAGGGCGGACGCGAGAGTGGATACATAAGGGGTGGCGGACAGGGGTGAAATTGCAATTTTTTGGGGAAAAATAACGATAAGTAATATGTCCGCCATTTTCATGGCTCATTATTTAGCCCCTAAAAACTCTAAATCCAAAAGGGCGGACAGCTGGGTTGGTACAGAGAGCCATAAAACGGGGTCAAATGTACCACTTGCCTGCGCATTTTAGGTCTCGGTAACAATTTTCAAACTGATTTTATTATGATATTTTTATACCGATTGATTTGAAAATTTGTATGCTCACTTCTGTTACTATTCTGAGAAGCGTCAAGTAGAGTTTTCCTCAAAATTTTCTAAAAAAATTTCCGTAAATGAAAATTTTCGTAATTTTTTTAGGTAAAATCTAATTTATAGAATCCTTTCGATTTTCTGTAAGTTATACCATGATTTTATTCCAAAAATTTTTAAACGGTTTTTCCGATAAGAAAAAAAAATTAGAAAAATTTTTCTAAAACATTTGATAAAACTCTACGTCATCGTCTGAATCTTTTATAGAATATTTTGTAGTTTTAAAATTTATATTTACTTTACAAATCACATTTTTTTCTTAAATATAAATATTTTACGAATTAATTTTTAATTGAATAAATGTTTGATATTTGATATTTTATTAAATTAAAGTAATTTTATAATGTTAACTATTAAATATTTTTGGTATAACAAATAGTAATTTTACTTATTTTTTATTACAATAAAAAGGTTTTTAAATTTATATTGCATAAATAATGGTTATTCAGATATAAGAAAAATTTGATTTATTATTACATTAATAATCAAATACAAAATATATTATTTCTATTTATCAATAGGTAAAATTCAATTTGTAGAATTCCTTTAACATTTTACAAATAATTATTAATAAAAATCAATTTAATAGTGGAATTATCAATTTTTTAAGTTTTGAAATTTACTTTGTACTTAGATATTTTCAATATTTTTTTTAACTTTCAAATTGATTGAATTTTTTTTTCATTAGTTAATTATAATTTTACAAATTCTGTTTGGACATTAATTTTGCATCGTTATTATTTTAAAATATTAAAATAATAATGATGCGCGTTCCATTTAGATTAGTAATTCTAGACTTTTATCTTTTATCCAACTTGGTGAAACTGACTTCGATTGTAATGAAGTTTTTGAAACCTTAGAAACTTTCATATGTCACTTATATGGAACAGGACTGACGAGAACAATTCCAAAAAGAAAAGTAAACGATGTCAGATTTTCACTATTTAACCGGCAGTATAAGTTGCATGATATGAACGAGCCTTTAAAAAAAAAACTAAAAAATTTCGATGCTTCAAGCTTACCACCATGTCAAGATGAGTTACATTAACATCTACTGCGAGCCCATTATATTTCAAATATTTGGACAAACAGAAAACAGAATTGATTGTTGAAGAACATGGTTGGGAGTTTGAAGATGAAACATATAAATTCAAATGGTTTAGTGGACCTCAGATGCCAGAATCAGTTCGAGAAGTAGTGATTGAAAATGAAGCAGATAATGAATGTGATATTATTGAAAGTGAAAGTGACCAAGATGATGAATGTGATGACATCAGTGAGAGTGAGAAAAATGACGAAATTTTTAAAGTTTTTCTAAATTTTTTTTTCTTATCGGAAAAATTGTTTGAAAATTTTTGGAAAAATTCATGGTATAACTGACAGAAAATCGAAAGGATTCTACAAATTAGATTTTACCTCAAAAAATTAAGAAAATTTTCATTTACGGAAATTTTTTTGGAAAACTCTACTTGACGCTTTTCAGAATAGTAACAGAAGTGAGCATATAAATTTTCAAATCAATCGGTATAAAAATATCATAATAAAATCAGTTTGAATCCACTCTCCATCCACTATCCACTCTCGCGTCCGCCATTTGGGATTTCGTCTAGTTATACCAAGATCTTACTCTGGGCAAATTTTCAGCCATATTATCGATCGTTAATTTTTCCGAAAAAAATTACAACTTCATCCCTGTATAGCCACCCCCTGTACCACGAGGGGCGTCCGCCTGTAAGGCAAAGTCTTAACCCAGTTACAATGAATATATTCCAATAGAGAAATGTCATATTACTGATCAGTTCAAAATTTCGGCTCTATCTCTCCGACTATTAGGCAAGCTCCTCTTTCCTTTAAAGGAGACAGATAGTTGAACAATATTTTATACAATGTCTATCACTGGGTATGGCTTTATTTTTGTCCAAGTTTTATATTGGTCCACTATTTCAAATGCAGTTCAAACAGACATATATTAAATTGTATGTTCCGTTTTAAATTCGTTCAATCTGTATATATATTTTGTCGTGTTTAGCAAAGCTGCTTCTCATCTTGACATTTAACGGTCTGGATTAAAGAATTGTAAAATCCGCTACAATTAAACGTGTGTACAAAAAACTAGACGATAGAATAGCGGCAAACTAACTGGGATTTAGAAAAAGCTTTGTCACTAGAAAAGCATTATTTTCTATACAAAAACTCATAAAATGGTGTCGAGATATCAATTTTTACCGATTCAAATGCAACTTTGAGAAATGCGGAACACAGAAATATATTATCAGGATGTGAGAATTATTCAATCATATAAAAGAGAAATACGACAAGAATGTGTACTATCCCCTATACTTTTTAATATGTGCTCAGAGGAGATGTTTAAAGAGGCACTAGAAAACAACAGTTCACTACGCTTTTGGAATATATATGTAAGGGCAAAACTGACCGACAAGAGCATAAACATAAAGGAGAAAAGCTTAGCCATCTAAGGTTTGCAAATGATATTGTACTAATAGCTGATAGGATAGATGAGGCCAAAGAACTTTTAAATCAGCTCTACCTTTCCTCGCTAGAAGGGGGATTGAAAATAAATATATCTAAAACCCAGATAATGACAAATCTTGTAGTCAGCGAAGATATATGCGTAGGAACAATATCCATAGACCAGGTAATGGCCTATAAATACCTAGGTCATGAGATTCGCATAGGAAAAGATAACCAAACCGTTGAGCTTCTCCGTCGTATAAGACTGACTTGGGCAGCCTTCGGCAAGCTGAACCATATTTTCAAATCAGTGATATACCAATATGCCTTAAAAGAAAAACGTTTAATCAGTGTGTTTTGCCAGTGTTAACTTACGGTGCGGAAACGTTGACCATGATAAGGAGAACATTTCAAAAGATCCGTGTGTGTCAAAGGCGATGGAGCGTGCTATGTTGGGCGTTTCACTACGAGACAAGATCCCAAATCGCCAGCTACGACAAAGAACAGGAGTGGCTGATGCAGTAGAGAGAGTAGCAACACTGAAATGAAACTGAGCAGGTCATATGGCTCGAATGATAGATAATAGATGGACAAAGCGGATACTGGAATGGAGACCAAGAGATGATGCCTACCGAAGCAGAGGTCGTCCACCAACACGTTGGACTGACGATCTAAAACGTTGTCATAGGAAGTGGATGCAAGAGGCACAAGATCGAAATAGATGGAAAATTATGAGGAAGATCTATGTCCAGCAGTGGATAAGCGAAGATTGAATGATGCTAAGAAGACAACAGTAAAGGCATATCAATTAACGTAACACTAGTGAATAATATCTGATATGCAGATAATACAGTACAGCAGAAAAGGATTGCAAATTTTGTTTAATCGCACTACGGAGTACTGCGAGGGATATGGAATGGTTCTGAACAAAAAAAAAATCATGATTCTCAGTAAGAACAAGATTAAAGACAAAACAATCTATGTTAAAGGAAAGCTTTAGAAAAAGTGCTCAGATGCAATTACTTGGGAAATGAATTAAATGAACAATGGGACCCCAGCCTTGATAAAACGACGCATTGAGATAGATAGAAGCGCTTGCAATAATATGAAAGTAGTATTATGCAATGGAAAACTGGGAATAGAGCTTAAGATGAAAAAATACTGGTCACTAAAATAAAAAATATGAGTTGATGTGATTGGTTATACAAGGAAAAGTGTAAGGAAAAAGAATGGATAAATAGCAATAAAACTATTTAAAATTGCTGCAGACAGAATTAAATGGGTTGTGATGATCGGCAATGTCCTTAAAGGATTATTTGCAAAAAGAAGAAGAATCCACTATAATGCTGCATGATTAGCTCTAACAATGTAGATTACTTGTGCAGTGGATATCAGCAAGTTTCTATGCAATATCGGCACTTTTGAGTTGTGTCACTATAGCAGACAATTTTAGATATTTTCAAACTGTATCAGCGATAATTTTGGAGTTGTGTGAAGGAGGTAAAACATTGACAAATAATCTGTACAATAATTTAAAAGCTGATTGCCAAAGGGGCAATGATAAATTTGTAAAAATTGGTTTATATTGGAATCTTTTTAATTATGAATTTACCTATGCATTCTTACCATCCAAAATATCAATGTCAGTATTGTAATCATAAGGAAAAAAGCTTAAGCTGGGAGCTAAAAATACATGACAAAGAGAATGTAACTAACTTACAAAATGTTGCTTATTTTGACCTGCAAGCTGCTGTACCGGCACCAAAAGGAGACTCTAAGCTTTTTGTTATAAATCTAAGCTGTAAACATATCGTTTCTCTATATGTGAACTTCACAAAAATGGATGGGGAAATGTTCACAGCTATGTTTTCCACGCAGAAGAAGGCAGTAAAGGTGCCATAAAAATTGGTTTGTGCCTGCTGATGTATTTGGAACAGACATCTATAAAAACCGATTCTGACGATTTGAAATTCAGATTTTACTCAGAGAATTGTAGTGACAAAGGAAAAAACAAGTACCTAATTACAAAGTATCAGTACGCTGTAACTCATTTTAAAATTTCTTTTATAATTCATCTCTATTTAGTTGTCGGTCATACTCAAAATGAGGGTGACAACTGCCACCCTTTAATAGAAAGAAATATCGCTAAAGCTTTTAAAGGAGGGCCCATTTATTTACCTACCGACTCATTACGCTACGCTGATCCGAGCTGCTCGTTGCAAAGAACCATTCGAAGTACACGAATTATGTCATAATGATTTTTTTGATAAGGAAAAGCTAAATACATAACAACAAAAACAGCGACAATTTTCAATGAAGATATCCATGACAATACTTTCATTTTAACGATATTTGTTAAATTCATGTAAAAAAAAGCTCTGGTACTCACAAGTATTTTAATACTTTATTTGCACAAGAGGAGTACAGATCAGTTGATACCACCAAGAAAGAAAAACAAAAAAAGGTTTAGAAAGCATGGATATTATAGAAATAGAAAAGGCTTACACTGACAGTCTGCCAGTAACTGAAAAGAAGAAAAAAGACCTTATTAGCCTTTGTGAAGACTAGAGTGTTCCACCAATTCACGCTGATTTCTACCGCCATTTAAAGCATTGTTAATCATAACTTTTCCTATTATTATGAATATATACTTTTTTTTGTTTCGTTCTTCTTATAATTGTTAATAAACACATTTTCTCATTCAAATAAATTAGTAGTATTCTTTACTGAACCTATATTTCTATTGATAGGAATAACAAAAAAAATGCCAGTTTTGTCTTTGCCTTAATTAGTCTTGAAAGACAAAATGTTGATGTGCAATAGTGGCACAACTCAAAATAAGGGTTGAATTTAAAAGTCTGTGTTACAATTTATTAAAGGCTACCTAACGCTTTCCCATATTCACCATTTTTTTTTTTTCAAAAATCCCAACGCCTGTAGTAAAACAAATAAGACAAAATTATTGGCACACACAAACTTTAAACCCCTGTTTTGAAAAATTACCAGTTTTTGTGTTTATCAAATTTATTTTTAATGTCAAATTATGGGCGATCGGAGCACCCACAAAAAGATGCATAAGAAAACCTACTTATTAATATGTATGCAAATACAGAGTAAATTTGGCATAATAAACACTTTTGTTTGCGTTTAGGTATTTTTTGAAAAAAGCACCGTCTTCGAGTTATGAGCGATTTAAGGGCGAAATTATCCCTAGAATTGTTAAATTTAAAAAATCATATCTCAGCTTCTACCAAAGCAATTGTAACGTACGGCCTTACAAAATGTTTGCTAAGGCATATACTTTAATTTTTTTTATACAGCTAACTTTTTATTAAGCCCGTTACTTTTTACATCAAAAAAACACCGTTTTTGCAAATTACATGGTGAGTATAAACTCATGAATAATTTTTTTGATATACAATAACAATTACCGAAAGACGGTCATAGATTTAATTTCAATGCAGAGCATCTGCCATTCGTTTATATCTATGTCAACCTCATTAGGTATCATTTAACATCCGAAGCGAAAAAGATATAGTACAACAAACATATCACGTGATACACGAAACCATCTCTAACATTCCTAAAAAAGAACCAATGATGATAATAGGTAATAAGTGCTTTTATGCATACAAAGACTTAATGAAAAGTGAGTTACTGAATCGTGAGTCTAAGCTGAGAATCTACAAAACAGTAATTAGACCAGTGGTCACATATGGATGTGAAACGTGGACCCTCCCAACCACTGATGAAAATCAACTGAGAATATTTGAGCGAAAAATACTAAGGAAGATATTTGGACCAACCCAATGCAGCGATAGTTCGTGGAGAATTAAAATGAACCACGAGCTGGATGAACTAATGCAGAGCGCAGATATTGTCAGATTTGTAAAATCACAAAGACTAAACTGTCTTGGTCACCTAGAAAGAATGCCAGATAATCGAGCTGTAAAAGTAGTCCAGAGATGGAAGCCCCAAGGAAACAGAACAAGAGGAAGGCCCCGTAAAAGATGGATAGACGACGTAGAGAGGGATCTTAAAACCATGAACATCAGGCAGTGGCGAAGGAAAGTATCCGACAGGGCAGAATGGAAGAACATTGTTAAGCAGGCCAAGACTCACAAAGGGTTGTAGCGCCATTAGAAGAAGAAGAAGAAGATGATAATAGGAGATTGGAATGCAACAATAGGAAAAAATAAAATCGATGACCATTTGAAAGGAACGATAGGTGAGCATGGCTTAGGCGAGCAAAATGAACGAGGTGAAGGGCTCCTTCAATTTGTCATCGATATGGATCTTAGTATAGTTAACACAATGTTTAATCATCATCCGCGGAGATTATCAACATGGTCTTCGCCTGGAGGACGATACAAGAACCAAATGGATTATATTCTTGTCACTAAACGCTGGAGGAGCTCAATAATCAACGTGAAGACAAAACCATTTGCAGGCTGTGATTCGGACCACAAAATGTTACAAGCAGAATTTTGCATTAAGTTATACAGTAAAACAATCACAAATACAAGACAAAAATTGATTTCAAAACACCCGGAAAAGTTTAGAAAAGCAGAAGCAGATTATCAGAAACTGACCTACAAGTGACTACCGGAGATCCTGACAAAACGTGGGAATACACAAAGAAATGGATCACTGAAGCCATCAACAATACTAATCCCAAAGACATAACAGCTAGTAAAAAACATTGAATGTCTAAAAGACTCTAAATATTGTAGAAGAAAGAACAAAATGGTACATCAAATTCAAAACAAAAAGAAATAGAGATATGCACCATAAATACAACTATAAAACACTTGTGCAGAAGGGAAAAAATAATTATATTAAAAACATATGTGTACAACTAGATAAACATGCTGACCGCCAAGAATCTAGGGACCTTTTTTCAAAAGTCAAGTATCTAGTCTATCTAGTCAACAAAGATAATAGTGGAAATACCACAATAGTGGAAATACCAAATAACAAATCCAGACGGTATCGCAGAGGTGTGGAAACAATATTGCAAAATACTAGTCTCTAACAACGACTCAGATAATAACACAGAGAAAAGAAGTCAAGAAAAAAAACCTCAAATATTGAAATCAGAAATTGAGGCAGCAATTAAAAAGCTAAAATTCAGAAAAGCAGTCGAAACACTCAACGAAATAAGAGAATTAGGGACGGAAGTAATGCTTAGAATTAGCAAAGAGATCTGGAATTCCAGAAAGTAGCCAAATAACTGGGGTAAACTCACGTTTATTCCCATATATAAAAAAGGTTCACTGACCGTACCAAGGACAAAAACATAGAGGAGGAGGTGTATCAGAGCGTCATATGAGAGGCTCTGAATCGAAATTAAATCTCTCCCGTCATAGTACAATAATTATAAAAATAATTAGTTTTGCCAAGTAGGAAATCTTAGGATTTCTAATGTTACAATAACAATTTTAAATAAAGTTAAAAAATATAAAAAAAATAATGAATAAATTAGTTTATTTTAAGTCATCATCGATTATTTCATCAAGTATTTTAGTGTGATCAGACATTATTTCACAAAACAAATATATTTCTTCAAAAAAATTAATAACTTTTGGTCTGATTTTGCACTTAAATCGCTCATAATTCTTGCTCTTGCTTTAAAAAATTGCGAGAGGAAAATGTGTTAATTTTTGCCAAATTTACCTATAAAAAGTGTTTGCAATACCTATTTTTACTTTGTATGTTGCAAAAAATTGTTAATAACAAATTGTCTACCATTCGTACAAATAAATTATTTAGGTTTTTGCTTCAAATGATCTCAATAATTGATTACACGGTTTTTATATGCATCTTTTTGGGTATGTGCCGTTGGACTAAAAATTATATTCAAATTTCAAAAGTATTTTTAAACCAATTTTATGTCACTCCCTTCCACATTATTATCTAATTCAAATTAATGCTTACAGCTGAGAAAGCTTCAAACCCAGCCCAACAAACGATCGTCGGATTCCCAAGAGACAAGCGAAGTTATCAAGAAGCGATGAACAGACCTATTTCCATAATAAGTTACGATCCACCGGAATATCAGGTGAATAATGTATATTAGATCTAGGTATACAGAAGATCCTTAAGGTGACCCTAAGAATTTAATAATAATTAATAGATGTCAAAAATTTAAAATATTCGTAAATAATTAGCTGAAAATGGCTTTTTACTAAATTTCATAAAAAACGCAAATTTTTTATGAAATTTTTGATAATATTTCTGTTTAAAGTAGAAAGTATTGAAATTACCTGGTTAGTTAATTAAAATAATAAATGAAAAATAAAATTATGAATGAAAGTATTAAAATTACCTGGTTAATTGATTAAAATAATAAATGAAAAATAAAAGATGTGATTGTGAATAAAATTATCAATTGATTGGCATAACTCATAAATTATTGTCGATTTAAAAAACTCGTTTTTTGTAGCCATTTGAATACTGTATATGATAGAAAGATAAACCAGGCAGCCTCTGGTTTTGCGGTTTTGTGGTTTTGCGTTGGGATGCTGATGTCGGTAGACGCGTTCAGCGAGAAGTAGTGACCTCTTCGACGCTAGACCATTCTTATCATCTCGAGTACTTGTTAACTGCTGCGTGCTGCGCAGTTCTCTCGGAATGGACCAAACCTATTAAGTAGGTGGTCGAGATTAATTCTTTACGGAAAGACCGTAATAAATTAAAACTTTTGTATTGGGTATGCATATTCAGTTTAAAATGCAATAAATTATTTAAAAGCCTCAAATAGTCGATCTTTTAAAAGAATTTTGTGCTTATGAGGTAATTACCGACAAGTGGCATTCCCAAAACTTGACAACCATATGAGTTATAGTACATTTGAAAATGATTGATAGCACACATTTTAAAGCAAAGGCCTAAATACAAGATTGGTCAATGCAGAAAAAACGTTTTACCTTCTATAAATACCTGATAAGCATTTGTAACTAGTTTATCTTGCCAAACTTTTTTTATAAAATGCCTTTCGTTTATTCATGTTTCATCTAAATAAAAATTATTTTTCCTTCTCTCCTTAATTTTCGAATTTTCCTTAAATATTGCATCCTCCAACAAATAATTTATTCTTCCTCTATGAACGCAGATTTATTGTTACTCTAATGAACTAATCCTAATTCACGTAAAGTTTTCTACAATTTATCTCTTTTAATGTTTGCTTAAGATTCGTCTTCGTTTATGTCTACTAAAAGTTTATCCAAAGTAGAAATCTTTTGTTGTTAATAAAATTAATGAACTTTTAACGAATCGATTGTTTTAGAGTATCTTCTATATGAATGAGTCTTCTTCTTGTTGACGTTTTAAGTGCAGTACTTGTAAAATGTTTATGAACAAGAACATCATGTACATTTAGCACTAAAGTTTTCATTGTCACGGTTAAATGACACTTTAATTTGACAGGAGTTAAATTAGGCGTTTGTAACATTTTTACTATACAAGATTACTTATTAATATTGCTTGTTATTACAGAACTAACAATTCTATTCTATTCTGTTATAATCACATAAGATTACAAACAGAACCTGTTAATAGTAACTAAAATGATTCACAATTTTTAAGAAAGTTGAGGGCTTATACATTAACCCTCTCCTTTTTGAAAAGTGTAAATACTTTGTACCTGTAGAGATTACGTAATATCATATGTTGATTAAAATGACTACGGAACTTAAGACAAGAATTGAAATAAATTGGTAGTATGTTGAAAATTTGTGCTATCAATCATTTTCAAATGTACTATAGTCCATTTTACAGATAAGAATTTAAAAATTTGAAAGTAGCTTTTAAATTTCAAATTTAAAAGCTATTATTTTCTTTTTTATTTCGATATACTCTGTACGAGTACTAGAAGCCAATTCGCTAAGAATTTTGCTTAGTTGAGGAAATATGTTGTGGAATGCAATTTTTAGATTCCCCATGTCTCTCTTAACATCTTTATCAACGTCTGTTTTGTCTTGCAATTCTTAGAAGGCACAGATTAAAGCGGAATTCTTGAATTTGGTTTAGAAAATTAGTCTACGATTTTATTATCAGATGTCGCTACATTGCATCTATACGAAGCCATGTTAGAGTTGCTTCCTAAGACATTTATTTCACGTTCAGAGCGATTGCGAAAGCCGTTCTGATGAGGCCTATTGGGCCGAAATACGTATAAGCGGATGCGCAAGCGCCCTGTACGTGAAATCAAATCTTAACTGTCTTTTCCTTTTTATTAAGAATAAGCTCTACATGTAGCTCTACACTTTACTGTATATATGCTCAAACTTGATTGACTTTCTCAAATAAATTGTTCAGCGTCACCTGAGACTAAACTTTATATTGAATTAAAATGAAACAAGATACACATAGTACTGTAATTTATATTATTTATATATAAAATATTATTATAACTTAAAAAAAAAACAAAAAGTGTGATCACTGATCTTTTTTATATATATTATTGGTCGTTGTGTGTTTGTTATAATATTCTTGGATATTTTCTACATCCGGTATACAACTTTGTAGTTTTTGTAGACCAAGAATCTTCTTATAATTAATCGAAATCTTTCCACTGGGATACGCCAATGATTCAGGCAATATTAGTGTATTTTTTTATTATTGTTAAGCCTGAAGGTGTGATTGACTAATCCGTTAATAAATGGGTGTGCTACAACCAGTTTGAGTTCTCGTAGGAGTGATGAAAATGCATGAATTGGCTTATTTTTAGTTGAACCTTCTGATTCCTTGGAATATTTTTGCCACTGGATTCCGCGGAGAACATGGTTTTTTTGTAGTACTCTGGCGACCAACTTTTGTAATTGCGTCTTCAGCATTGACCAATACCGCATTAAAGCGGTTATTTTTATATCAAGTTTTTATCAGCTGTCCGTATTCTTCTATGGTGTATAAACAATCTACTTTTCTAGTTTTTCTTTTAATAACCGCAAAATCCCTATCATAGGGTAGGAAGAAATGATCTCTAATAGAAAAATAATGCTTAATGGTCTTAAATTTTTTGATCGATATCATGATGTTCAAAGCGGAAAAAACCATAACACAGTGTGGTTTTTATTTTGCGCTCCACAGATACCTACCTTATTAGAAATAAGCAAACTTCATTTGGTTCCTTCGTATCCTTACCCTCATGATGCAGGAAAAAAGTTGCTTTTCCTCTTTTATTATTGTTAATACAAAAAACGTTCACTGTTGCCTAGCGAAAATAGTAAACATCTTGCACCAGAATTTGTGGTAGTAGAAGGTTCTGCATAAAATCTATAGAAGTAACTTCAATTTTCTTGTTGGACTCGGTCATTTCTTAAATAAATTTCATTTGAGTAGAAAATTTTTTAGCTCGACGTGGATGAATCATTTTTTCGGCGGCTGCAACTCTCTTTGATTTTTGGTTCAAATGGGTACTATTTATTTCCATTGCAAGCTCCTCACACACACAACATGTGTCTACCTGAGGTCTTCCAAATAATAATACAAGATCTTCTTTAAAAACGTTTTTGTAGTATGAATACTCAACAGTAGCATATTCCGGAAATTGATGACAACTAATGACAAATATAATTACAATTTTTAATGATAAACCAATCTTTGTAAAAACAATTATCATCTATTTAACTGAGTAAAACAATATTTTGCGATTTCAAATATAAAATATTCTTCTTATTATTTAATGTTGCAAAGTCACTGCATGGTTGTTTCTATTTTTTACGCGATAAAATATTTTGTAGAACTGCTCGACATTGCATTTGAAACTAGCTGTAATAATCAAAACATGAAAACGTAAAATAAGTAATATCACTAGCAAGTTCTAAAAGTTTTGTGGAAAAAATTATTTTTTCGTATATTTTTCTATAAAGAAACAAATCGATATATGTGTCACTTGGACGCCAGTTAAGGGACATCTTGAAACAACGAGATTGTTCTATAAAGACTTCCTGTCTTTCTTTTAGCTGTAGAATTTGTAGCAAAGAACCTGAAACGATATCTTGCATGACTGCATGGCATTAGATCGCACGCGGCTGTAAAAAACCAACCAAGTGACTCTAAAAACATATAGTACGAGTCAACTAGATCTGTTTAAGCTGGTTCAGGGTTCCAAAATTTCAGAAGCCAATTGACAGAAGAAGATCATAAGTAGTTGAGGGAACTATCGGTCGTGAAACTCTACACTTCTTAATAAAAGTTCTTTTACTCATATTACCCCTTAATAAATCTTCTTTTATTTAATTAAATAGTTGCAAAATATAGTAGATATTAACAATTACAATTATTTCAAGGAAAAAGATCCAGATGGCGAGAGGAGTAACAGAACTTCAAAATTGTATGCCAGTGTAACATCAGAAGAAAACAGTACACCTGGAAGCACAAAAAAGAAAAGGCGAGATCCTAAGCTTCTGCAAAATATGTCTTCAGGATTGGGAACAACAAATAGCAGTAAAGGTAAGATTTTTTTAAATATAATTAACAATGCTTATTTTGTGATTTTTTTTAGTGCGTAAATACTTCAATAATTAGATATTGTACTAAAGTTGGACATTATCTGGTTTACCAGTCATTTAAAATACTTTATTTTTATAATAAAATGTGCATGTCTTACGTTATAATAATAGGTCTCATTTAATTTTAAGTTTATTTAACATTATAAATAAACTTAAAAGTTTTTATACCATTTTGTAAGTAACTATTTTTAAATTCTTTAGGTAGGTGATTATACCACATATTTTTTATTAATAGTCACAATTTTGCCCCTTTGCATTAAATTAACCCATTATATTGTACATAACTAATATTTTAAATACCTGTCTGGTAAGAACAATATTACACCATGTAGCATATAATGGCACAGTAGTCCCCTATACTACTAAAGTAAACAAATATTTGATATATATATATATATATATATATATATATATATATATATATATATATATATATATATATATATATATAACAAGCGAGTCTTCTACAGCTGGCGCCGCTTCTCGCATCCTAATTTCCAGCGTTTTCTGTCGAAGCAATCTTCAGTTGTTAAATCTCTGGCGGTCATTGCATTGTCTACATCGTCTCTCCAGGATCGTCTTGGTCTACCTCGTTTTCTTCTAGTTGGCGGAGTCCATTCTTCTATTTTTTTTTGGCCATCTATTTTCAGGCATTCTCTGAAGGTGTCCATACCAGTTAAGTCTTTTGGCTTCGATTGTGTCTATTATGTCTAGATCGATTTCCATTTCTCTCCGAATATCTTCGTTTCTCACCCTATCAAGTCTAGTGAGCTGGCAACATCGTCTCCAGTAGTTCATTTCCATGGCCTTAATTTTTGATTTGTTTCTTTGGTTTATTTCCCAGAGTTCGGCGCCGTACAGCCCAATACTTTCTATTATTGTTTTATAGATTCTTCTTTTATTTTCTTTTGTTATTTTTTTATTCCATAATAGTCCGTGTAGCTGTCTGGTGGCTGATCTTGCTTGGCCAATCCTGGAGTGTATTTCTTCGCTACTTCCTGCTTTTGATGGTATTTGGACTCCCAAGTATTTGAAATTTGGTATCGGATACCAAATGAGAGAATACGTGAAATGATGGGAGTCAAGCATACAATGGTTGATGACATAAAAACAAAACAGTTAATATGGTACGGCCATGTACAGAGAATGCCAGATGACAGGATTCCAAAACAGATTTTGACGTGGACACCACAAGGAAGAAGGAAAAGAGGAAGGCCGAGAAAAAGCTGGAGAGAGGGAATTGAAAAAGAACTAGAGGAAAGAAAAATCCCTCCAGGCCTATGGCTGAATAGAGAAGAATGGCGGTTAGGAGTCGGAAGGCGTCGGAGAACGCTGTAAACCGATAGTAGTAGTAGTAGTATTTGAAATTGTCTGTTGGTTTTATAGTTCCCATTCCGATTTGTAGGCTTTCAGGTTTTTCTCCTACAACTAAGTACTCAGTTTCTTGTATATTAATTGTGAGGCCCCATTTGATATACTCATCTTCCAGTTTTCTAAGCATGTAGCCTACATCACTCTCGTCTTCAGCTAGAATGGCTTGGTCGTCAGCGAAGTGTATCGTGTACAATCTATCATCTCCGATTAGGATGCCCATATTGCAGCACTTTCTTCTCCACACTGAGAGTGCCTCATTTAGATATATTTTGAAGAGTGTAGGTGCTATGCAGCAGCCTTGCTTTAGGCCCTTACTAATAGGAATTTCTCTAGTTAATCTATTTCCAGTTTTAATGTTTGCCGTCATATTTTTGTAGAGTTGTTGTACTGCTTGTATATTTTTTTTGCTTATTCCTTGTTTTTCCATTGCTACCCAAAGCATTAAAAGTGGTACACTATCGTATGCCTTTGTCAGATCTATAAAGACTATATGAGTTGAAAGGTTGTGGGTGAAAGGTAATCTTTTCTCGATAACTTGCTTTAGAGAGAATATACTGTCCATACAGGATCTGCCTGCACGAAAGCCATTCTGTTCTTCAACATCTGTCATCTCTTTTTCAATTTTGTTTTTTATTATTTTTCCATACAGTCTTGAGAGTGAATTTATGACACTTAGCCCCCTGTAGTTTGAACAATTCTTTCTATCTCCTTTTTTGTAGATGTTTTTTGTATACAAATATATACAAATATATACAAATATTTGAAAATATGTATTTTTATTGTTAATTTTACAAAAATTATGAAAATATGAAAACTACTCAGAAAGCTTTAATTTTACACAGATAACACAACGTATTCTTTTATATTTCTAAACATATTCAACATAGTGATGACTGTAATCGTACCTAATATCAACAATAATCCGACTTTCAAGTGAATATGTGGATGGTCGTCCATCAGCTCTAGGTAGGCTTTGAAACCTTTTTAAATACACTTGTGCTATGTCTCTTCGAAAATTCAATTGGGATGCACTTGGGTAATGTTTTCTATATATTTATTATCCACGAATTTTGGATAGATGTATCTAGTAGTCAAGTAAAGGTAGGCAACTACCATTTCTTGCCTCTACTTCCAACTCTATTAAATATTTGTATTCGGATCCATTTGATCAGTACCATCCATAAATGCATTGTAGTTTCCAATACAATTAGGTTTAGGAACCCCTATTTTCTTTTTTTCAGTCAATGAGTAGCATTTTATACTGGAGAAACTCCATGAACAGTTAATCTTACGGTAACTACAGAATTATCCATCTAGCGTGTAACCATTACCAAATACATGTGCATCAACAGACAAAAGGGACGAGATAGAATAGGGCAAAATGTGACAATAGACCCATATAACTTTGAAAGAGTGGAGAGTTTTAAATATCTCGAAGCAACAATCACTGCAGATAACGTTATCGCGGAGAAGAGATTAAAGGAATAATTCAGGCAGCAAACAGATGTATGTACAGCCTCCACAATACTGTTAAATCTAAAAGCCTAACACGAACATCAAAGATTAGAATATATAAAACGGTGATTAGACCGATGCTCATGTATGGGTGTGAGACGTGGACCCTGGCCAAAAAAACTGAAAGAAAACTTAGGAGAGGAAAAGATGTTTTGAGAGGAAAATCCTCAGAAGAATCTTTGGGCCTTATCACGACAATAATAGCAACCAATACCGAATGAGAACAAATGCTGAGGTCAAGCAGATGTATAGAGCGAGTTATAAAGTCCAAGACATTAAATCCCAACGTCTTAGATGGGCTGGCCATGTCCATAGACTCCCTAATAACCGCCTTGCCAAATTAATATGGGAGGAAGCCCCCACAGGAAGAAGACCCTTAGGACGTCCACGAATGCGATGGAGAGACAATATATGGTCAGATCTAAGAACAATGGGGCTGCCCACTGACCCAACTATTATGGACGACCGTTCAAGATGGAAGCAAGTTGTGCAGTCAGCCAAAACCCACCCCGGGCTGTAGTGCTACGAGAAGAAGAAGAAGAAGAAGTGTAACCATTAATTGTTGATCTGTGGTTACGACATAGTCATAAGTACCTCTAAGTATCTTTTTTAACTGTTTTACTGTCCGGAGTGGACAATTCTTTGTTAGTCTATTTTCTCTAACTGTCCCTGTTGCTTCATAACCATTTTTTTTAAATAATAAAGAATATCGATGGATGTGAATAGGTTATCAAAATAAAAATGGTATTTTAAAAATATTGTTTTCTTGAGCATCTCTACGATAAGATGCAATAACGGAGCTGTTGCTTCAGCAAATTTTTCTTGGTGCTCTTGATTCGAATTTGGCATATTTCCCTGATTAACTTCAAAATTAAAAAGGCAACCGTTTTTGGAATTGAAACACCAGACTTTATATCCATACCGGATGGGTTTTTTATAATCTCGGGTAAGTCACGATTTTTCAACCAGTTTACAATTTTTTTATTTTTTTTATATTTACCAGATTTTGTGCAAAGTAGGGTATTACGTTCAATAGAGTCTTTATGTACAATATCTTCAGTATTTTCATAATTATCAGTACCAATTAGTTCTCCACTATTGAATACTATTTCTGCAGAAGCTTGTAATTGCTTGTCTAATAAATTGCCTAGTCCACCACCAGATTCATCTTCGGAATCTTCGTCAGATTCTTCTCGGTTTTCCGGGGGTTCTATATTAAACCGATCAACTGTTTTATTTTCAAAAATTCTCTCAAAATTTTTCTGACTCAATGAGATCTGCAATCTCTTGGACTGTCAGTCTGTAACAAAAAATTAAAACATTTCTGTAGATTTAACAATTGCGTACTGTAAAAGACTAGCATGCCGTATAAGTGACATGGACAAAAACACAAAATGTATAAACACTGGATATATATAATGCTCCTTTTTTACATGCATTAATGTTATCAACTTATCACATGAACCAAAATTTTACACAGATTTTTAATATGTACTGGTAAAATAATAACCTACCTTGTATTAGAACACATTTCAAAACATAGTCAAAACAAAGAGGAACTCTCAACATACAATCACAACAACAAATAATTTTCAAATGTATTTTGCTTTCGCGTGCAACTCAGGTTCATACTAACAGACATAAAAACGTCTACTAAGGTTCCGAAGGTCACCCTTTAAGCGCTGTAAGCCACGATGAAAAGATCGTTGTTCACTGGATCATATATGGCACCGTAGTACCTAATGGGTTAGTGGAATTATTTACTTTCATATATTACTGATGATGGTCTGATCAGTACCGGACCAGAAACGTTTTAAACAATTTTATATTTATTTTGAATATTTTTATATTTATCCATTGGGACTTTTGTCTTTGTATATCAATAAAAAACTCACAAAAAATTATTGTGGAAAATTTCACAATTATATCCTAATATCTTAATAGATATTATAATAACTCTTTTTTCAAAAAATTACTAATAAATTAACTGTTTTAATAGGCTTTAGGTATTTTTATCTACGTTGTCTACATAATAAAATCACTTTTATCATATAATGTATTGTTTTAGCATTACGATTTTAGTCCCGTCTAAACATAAATTGATTACAAAGAATCTGCTTCGAACTAAAACATAATTTAGATACATCTGGTTTGTATTTTCCAGTACATTCCCACAGTTTCCTTAATTAAAGTTTTTGGTGTCTAATTTAATGTGTAAAATAAATTGAACTTTGTTAAGGTTAGGAGTAATTTCAACAGAAAATAATTGTTTTCAGTCGAAAGCAGTCGAAATAAATTAATAAAGTTTTGTTTACTTTCTTCTAATTTCAATAAAGTTAATATTTAATTTTTGCTACAGAGATCAAGTTAAGGTTCGGCATTAAATATTTATAAAAAAAATTATCAGAATGATTTCACATAAGCCCATCTTACTAAATGTAATTTGAACAATGAATATGAACAGGATTATCTTGAAAACTATATAGGACGTATTCGATATGCGCACCAGTAAAAATGGTTCTAAAAGTAATTTAGAAGTTCTCAACAACAGAGAAATGTATCGTTCCTCACTTATTGTTAATGTACAAAATATAGAAATTAGCTGTTTAATTAAGAAAAGCTGTAAAAATTAAATAGAAAAATCGATTAGCATAACTCATAAATTAGGAGTAGCACAACAGCTATCCCGTTTGAATATTGTAGATGTCAGATAGAAAGAGAAGCGTGAAAGTCTTAGCGTAGAGTCACGTGTAGTAAAAAATTCTTCGACGGCAAATGGGAGTTAATGATATTTTCACCCGTTCAATGGTAGGTGCTTGTGCCACGAAGTCTTACTCACTTCTTTAGTTAATCGCGAGGTGCGATTCTACTTAAATGCCCGATCGTTTGAAATTTACAAAAGCTCGTTTGCACCCTTTATGAAATACGCGTTAAATTAGATAAATTTCAAGAAGTTAATCTTTAAAAAGCTCTTAACTCGAGCGTTTTGAGATAATTAATAATTTTTCCACAGGCGTGCGGTAATATAATTGTAAGTGGTTGTCAGGTTTGACATAAAAATATGAATATAGCCATTTTTACCGTAGGAAAATTATAGAAGACAAACAAAGGACTAAATAAGGTCATATGCTAAAAATAATAAGAATAATAAAAACAAAATATTTTAATGTGCACTAAATATTTTTCCATACACTTATTTAACTCTCGATCTAAAACGGACATATTTAAAACATATTTATTCGATCTTTGTTTTTTGTGTTAACGTATTCGTTACTCCCTCCCCTTTCCGACGATACCTTGCACGTCACGATCTGACGAGCCGTCGCGCATCCACCACAAAAAGCGTCAAAAATTACCAGAATGAACGTTAGCGATTTCTTATGGGGTTTAACATGGGGAAATACGCCGAACTCTCATAGCCCTTTTACTTCCGTAAATGTTTCACACGTATATCTCTAATCTCTGTTAGTAAACTTATGTCCTTCCGTATTTTAAAACATAATTTTGTGAAGCTAAACACCATATTCACTTTAAATCATGACGAAAGAGGCTATCGTTACAAATTAAAGAGGTAACAAACTAATGCAAGGTCTAGGACGAACTTCTTGCCAAATAGAATATTTAATATCTGGAACAATTTGGATCAAGACACCATATCAGCAACTAGTGTTAACATCTTTAAAAATAAACTTGATAGCGCTGTATTTTGATGCAACTAGTGTTAACATCTTTAAAAATAAACTTGATAGCGCTTATACGAATGACTCTGGAGGGTTCCAAAGCTATGGTGAGAATAGATGGAGATATGACGCAGGCCTTTGATATTGAAAATGGAGTTAGACAAGGGGATGCCTTATCAACAACACTTTTTAATCTAACTTTAGAAGCTGTTGTAAGAAAACTGGATATAAACGGCTGTATTAATACAAGATCTATGCAAATATGCGCATATGCGGATGATGTTGCCATAATAAGCCGCAACAAAAGGGTATTAAGCGAAAAAGTTATAGAACTGAAACGAGAAGCTGCTACGTTTGGTCTATATATAAATGAAAGCAAAACAAAATATATGGAGTGCACAAAATCGAATGAACATAAGAATCTGAAGGTAGACAACCATACCTACAAATGTGCCTCCACTTTTCCCTACCTAGGCTCAATAATAAATGACAACAACAACATCAGTCAAGAAATACAAGCACGGATTCTTAGCGGTAATAAGTGCTTTTATGCATACAAAGACTTAATGAAAAGTAAGTTACTAAATCGTGAGTCTAAGCTGAGAATCTACAAAACAGTAATTAGACCAGTGGTCACATATGGATGTGAAACGTGGACCCTCTCAACCACTGATGAAAATCAACTGAGAATATTTGAGCGCAAAATACTAAGGAAGATATTTGGACCAACCCAATGCAGCGATAGTTCGTGGAGAATTAAAATGAACCACGAGCTGGATGAACTAATGCAGAACGCAGATATTGTCAGATTTGTAAAGTCACAAAGACTAAACTGGCTTGGTCACCTAGAAAGAATGCCAGATAATCGAGCTGTAAAAGTAGTACAGAGATGGAAGCCCCAAGGAAAAAGAACAAGAGGAAGGCCCCGTAAAAGATGGATAGACGACGTAGAGAGGGATCTTAAAAAAAAATCAGGCAGTGGCGAAGGAAAGTATCCGACAGGGCAGAATGGAAGAACATTGTTAAGCAGGCCAAGACTCACAAAGGGTTGTAGCGCCATTAGAAGAAGAAGAGAAGAAGAAGCGCTGTATTTTAGTTATAGGATTGTGTTATTTTAATATTTGTGATTTTTCCTTGTTTATCAGTTTCCTTTGGAATTCTTCTGCATTATTTACCATTAGCTGTTTTGTCTAATGTATTTTTCTAGTTGTGTGGAGTTTAAGACTGAAGTTTCTTCATAGTATGCTCCAGGCCTATCTCGAACGTTTTTTATCGAGGTTTTCTATATTTTCTGCACGAGTATGTAACCGATTTGTTACATACTCATTTGTATGTTACTCATACATACATATTACCCTGTGTTTGGACTAGTTTGGACACGTTGATGGCCTTATCGGGTGGTGTTTATAAAGTGTATTTCTTATCACTACATTGTTTTTACTGGAAAACTGTAGGAGACGTTTCTCCTCTGCTATTTCTAATGCCCAAGCGAAATGGCTTGGCTTGAACTTTGATTGTTATTAAAATTTTTTTTCACGGGCGGTAATCTTGTGTGTGTGAGTGTGTGTGTGTGTGTGTGTGTAGGTGTGTGTGTGTGTATGTGTATTTTATTGGTACTGGTTTGACCTCAATTTGTTTTAAGTTTTCTATTTACACAAGATAGGGTTAGTATCTATATTTAAAACCATTGTATTGCTTGACAGTTAATAATGAAATGTTAGAAACTTAGTTACTAGTTGTTTACTCTGTTTTTATTGTTTACTTTTTTACTTTTTTTTATATATTTATTTGTTTTTTACATTTTATAAATGTTATCTAAACATGCAACACTTTGTATAAGCATTAGTTATCCGCATACACTTTACAACAGAACGTTTCAATTAAATTATTTTTTTTTATTTTCAGAAGAAACTAGTCTAATAAATCCATGTAGCAACCAATGCACTTCAGTCGACTCAGAAAGCGAAGCCAATCGAACTCCTAAACAAAAATCCTCGGATAATCCATTAGATGGTGGCGATAAGCCCTGGCAAACTTTAGTGTCCTACGTAGACGAATTAACTGTGGGTGGTAGGAGAAACTCTAAAGGACAATATGTCGATGGTATGGGCAATTTTCCGGGGTTTGGGAAAAAGAAACCGCCAAGAGTGCCCCCAGATTGTTTCCCAACTAATTTTTACGAAAAGTAAGTTATTTCGAAAAGGTTTACGAAAATTGTTTTAACTTTGTTATGTTTTATTAATGTTACCAGTATTTTAAATACAAATTAATGTTTATCAGTAGTAATTTTGCGCAAATTACTTACATATTTTTATATTTCGAATTAACGTGTTTCGACGTATTTGGTCATTGACACGGGAGCAAAGGTTTTTTAATAGTATCTACAGAATTATGATACAGATTTTACAATAGTAAATATTAACAATATTATGTAAATTATATTTTGTTATACAACTGTGTAGTCTTTAAGAAGTCTAGGCTCTTGAGTCGGCTTGAACAGTTCAAAAGTTCTTTTAAACTGTGGGTTATATTGTTGGCAATGCGAGTGGCTTGCTAGTGTTAATATTTTGTGAGGATGTGCTTGACGGTAATAGGAATATCGTTGCAGTGGGAGCATAACTGTTGGTCTATAGGACATAAGATGACCGTGTCATCTTATGTCCTATAGACCTGTGTCATGTATGTATAAACGTGTGTCAAACCTGTGTGTCCTATCCCCAATTTTCGCATTGCTATCTTCTCTTTTCTCTTCTTCTTCTTCTTAAGGTGCCATGTATTTCTGCGTAGGCGTCCACCGTACATCGTCTTGTCAGGTGAGATGTTAAATATTCTGGATTTAATAATTCTGTTTTTAGCAGCATTGCGAAGCATTTCATAGCTGTGGATTCCTGTCCATTGTCGAATATTGCGCAGCCATGACATTTTTTTACGTCCGAGACCTCTCCTACCCTCTATTTTCCCTTCGAGTATCAGTTGCTGAAAAGTGTATCGTTCTCCTCGTATAATGTGCCCCAAGTATGCAGTCTTCTTACTTTTTACATAATTAAAAAGTTTCCTATCCTGTAAGCCCGCTCTTCTGAGTTCTTTCTCATTTCTGACCCTGTCCGTCCATGATATTCTGAGCATTCGACGCAGGCACCACATTTCGAACACTTCAAGTTTGTTAATGGAACTGGCCTTTAACGTCCATGCTTCCATTCCGTACAGGAGAACAGGCCACACGTAACACTTAAGCATCTTGTATCGGAGGTTGAAGTCCAATTTGCGATCAGTCAGAAACTTACGAAGCCTCAAAAAAGCATTTCTGGCTTGTTCAACTCTGCTCTTTATTTCATTGGGGTAATCATTTCTACTTATAATCATTGATTTTGTCTTCTTGATATTTATTTTCAAATCCCGAGCTTCACTTGCAAGAGTTAGATCATTCAAAAGGCACTGAAGATCTTCGATGTTATCTGCCACTATGGCTGTATCATCGGCATACCTGATGTTATTAATAAATATGCCGTTAACTTTAATACCCTTATTAGAGTCTTCCACTGCTTCTGCGAAGGCTTTTTCTACGTATAAATTGAACAGCATTGGAGACAGTATACAACCTTGCCTTACTCCTTTTTTAATGGAGAAATCTTCTGTTTCGTTGGAATTTTGAAGACGTACTGTTGCTGTCTGATTCCAATACAGATTGGCAATGATTCTTATATCCTTTGCATCCAATCCCAACTCTTGTAGGTATTTTATCATCAATTCATGTTTTACATTATCGAATGCTTTCTCGTAATCGATGAAACAGATAAAAACATCCTTTCTTTGATCTAAACAATTCTGTATCAATGTTTGCATACTAAAGATCGCCTCTCTCGTGCCAAGTCCATTTTTGAAACCAAACTGACTCCATCCACTGACCTCTTCACATTTCTTAAACAATCTAGTGTGAAGTATTCTCAGGAAAAGTTTCAAAAAGTGACTCATTAGGCTTATTAGTCGGTGGTCCTTGCAGAAGTTCGCACGTGGTGTTTTTGGTAGGGCGATAAATGTAGATCGAAGCCAATCTTTTGGAATCTGGCCCGTATCGTAGATGTCGTTAAAGAGCTTGACAATAATGTCTAGGTTTTCTTCATTAAGTAACTTGATTGTTTCTGCGTACATATCATCTGGTCCTGGGGTTTTGTTACTTTTTAATAGTTTGATAGCGTGTACAATTTCAGCTTTTAAAATACTTGGGCCATACAAATGGTCTCCCAGTTGTGGTGGTTTTTGTGTTCTGTCATCATTGAACAAATTGGCTGTGTACATTTTCCAAGTATTAAGTATATCGCTAGGGTCCGTTAATAATTCATTTTGGTCATTATGTATACCAGTGACTTGTTTTTTCTTGAAGACACCAGCAATTTCCTTAATTTTCTTGTGAACATTGAAGCTGTCGCCGAGTTTATATAGGCTTTCAGCCTCGGCGCAAAGTGTAGTCATCCAGATCTCCTTCGCCGCTATAATTTCTTTACGAATTTGACTGTGTATATTTCGGTACCCTACTTCGTCCTGCCTGATCTTACACTGCCTGCGTTGTTCCATCATCTCTAATATTTCTTCTGTCATCCACTCATTCTTGGTAGTTCTTTTACTCTCGAGTAGAAAAGTGTTGTTCAACTCATCAAATGATTCTTTTATGGTGGTCCATGACTTTTCAACATCATTCTCAGTTGCCATATTAGAGAACCTATTGTTTATTTCCTCTGTGTACGCTTCATTTGTTTCATTGTTTTTGAGTTTTCTAATGTTTACTGATGCCTTCTGGTGTTTTCTTTTAGCTGTAGCGAGCCTCAGTTTGATATTTGCTACTAAGGGATTGTGGTCGGATCCTATGTCTGCTCCAGGTAATGCAGATACCTTAGTAATAGCATTCCTGTACCTTCTATTAATTGTCACATAATCTATTTGGTTCCTTATAATGCCCTGATGTCCGTCTAAAGGCGACTTCCATGTGTAAAGCCTCCTGGGTGGTAACTTATACCAAGTATTCGTTATGACTAGATCTTTGTCTTGACAGTACTGTATCAATCTGTCCCCTCTGTCGTTTCTCTGACCAAGACCATATTTTCCAACTACGTGATCTACAGCTCCTTCCCCAACTTTTGCGTTGAAGTCTCCTAATACGATGTTAATTTCGTGATTCTTAGTCACCTTTAAGGCTTCGTCTAGCTGTTGATAAAATCGCTCTAGTTCTTCTTCTGGCTTGTCTGCTGTAGGGGCGTAGACTTGTATAATATTTATGTTAACTTTTCCATGCAACTGAATAAGTATGACTCTTTCGGAGATCGGGACAAAGTTCTTCACGGAGGCGCGCAAATTTTCGCTTATCAGAACTCCCACCCCATGTCTGTGGTGAGGGTCTGTGCTATCACTGCATGAGTAGTAAAGGGTTTTACCAGTAGTATTGATCATGCCTGTGCCTTCCCATCGCAATTCGCTTATGCCGAGAATATCGATGTTAATTCTGTTCATTTCCTGAATTAGATTTTGTAGTTTGCCTGCTGCAAATAAGCTTCTAACATTTCACGTAGCAATTTTGATTGTCTTATCAAGTTGAAACCGGGAGATTCTTCGCACCCCTTGGCCATTTAAGGCCTGCCCGGGACTAGGGGCCGTTTGTTTTGTTTCTTCCAACATGACAAGAAAAAATCTACGGACGGATGTCCTGAGGAATATAATGCGGTAGTTTCCTACTTGCTTTCCGCATCGCAGTACCGTAGCCCTCTAACTGTTTCAGTCTCACCTACGGTATTCTAGTAAGAAGCCGGTTTAGGATCATTTCCTTTACGAGAAGATCGCAGTCGGCAACTGGAAAATGCACGCAAGAGACAGAACAGAATGGCATAGAAAGCTTGAGAAGGTCCAGGCCCTCTAAGGGCTGTAGTACTAAGATGATGATCTTCTCTTTTCTCTTCAGAGATGCTAGGGATAAATAGCTGTTAACATTAGGTTGTATTTCTTTGAGCTTTTGTGTCTTTGATGATTTAAAGTTCCTGCTACTTGCCTTGGATATTCCTTCTGAATTTTAATTTTGTATCTTCTTGGAGCTGTATGTTGTAGATGGGTAAGTTGGATGTAGATGCTTCTTTGCCGATATGAGAAGACACCCATATTATTGTAATTGAAGTCCCTCGGAAAGTTTGGACATGGATCGATTCTTGTATTTTGTGCACTAGGTGATGTTGATTAAAATATTTTCTAACGAATGAATTTCTGATAAGGAATCGGTGTACAAAGCTACACTTGCTGATTGTCAAACGAGAGCTTTTGAAATACTGAAAGAGTTCTTCTAAAAACTGCTATATTCGTTGAATATTCGGTATTGTTCTAATACTGTATCAACTGTAATGACAGAACAGCCAACTCCATCTGCGTTTCGGAATGTATCAGTATAAAGCACCTTATCACAATGGGATGTATTCACAATATCCTTGAAAGCTTGTCGAAAAATGATAATATTTGTTTGTTGCTTAATGAATTTACAAAGAGAAGTGTTTGTAAAAGAAGGTGTTCTAGACCATGGGGATTTTGATTTAATAGATCCAGGTATTTGAGATAATTTTGTGTTTTGGCACAAGGGTTGTAGGATCTATGGGATTGAAAGTATACATCTGGACGAATTTGCGAGTCGATTAATTACAGGGTTAGTCCGATTCGATGAAATTCTGCTAGCATAAGATAGGAGTAGTTACTGCCTCCGAAGGTAAAGGGGAAGTTCATGAGATTCACAATAGAGACTTTCAGAGGGACTGGATCAAAATGGTCATAATCGTATTCGGAGAGTAGTGTTGGAAACAGAGTTTAACGATTGTAATAAATTATTGGATGAGGACAAGTAAACTATTCAACCATAGTGTAATTTGAATCGGATTATAGCTCGATATATTTTGAGTAGTACACTGTCATCGGCACCCCGTTGATGGTGGGACAATGTCTTTAACAAATTCATTCTGCTTAAACAGTTGCCTTTTATTTCATCGATATGACGACGCCAGGTGAGTTTGTTATCGACAATTAGTCCTAAAAACTTGTAATGATCAATTAACTCTAAATTTACTCCGTTTAATGTTATTTTGGGTATTTCTGCGCTGTTGTAACTCCTGGTGAATTTAATTATTTTGGATTTATTGGAAAAGAATCTAAAGCCAGTTTTCTCGGAACATGTAGTAAGGGACTCGACAGAATTTTGTAATAAAGATAAGGTTGTACATGTGGATTTTTCTTAGCAGTATACAATAAGGTCGTCTACGTATAGGGCAAATTTAACGGGAGATTTAATATGAGAGCAAATACCATTGATGGCTAGTAGAAAGAGGGTGGATCTCAAACTAGAACCCTGGGGTACACCATTTTCAGTGGCATAGTTGTCGGATAACACTCCGTTAACTGTGATTTTGAAATTTCTAGTTGCCCGAAAGATTATTTTCTACCAGTTTTTTAAGGATAACATGACGTATCGATGTTGTATCGAAAGCACTTTCTATGTCAAAAATTATTGCGATTACGTCTTGATTGGAGGCCATATCATTTGCTATATCTGTTTGCAGGATAACTAAATTATCAGTGGTGCTTCGATTAGGTCTAAAATATGATTCAGCAGGGTTAAGGATATTGTTTTTTTCTAGATACCAGATTAATCGCTTCATCATCATCATAAGTGGCTCGACAATCCGTTGTGGATCTTGGCCTGCTCACAAAGAAGTCGCCACTCCTGTCGATTCCTGGCAACTTCCCTCCATCTTCTAACCCCTAGAATCTGTAGGTCTTCTTCCACATCATCAATCCATCTCATTCGTGGTCGTCCCCTGCTTCTTATGCCCTCTGGTTTTGAAAATGTTAATCTCTTCGTGTATTCGTGATCTGACATCCTAGCAATGTGTCCAGCCCATCTAAGATTAATCGCTTGTTGGTCATTTTTTTCAATAATGTGCAAAGGGTACATGTTAGAAAGATTGACCTAAACGAGTTTGGAGAGATGGAAAAGGGATTGCTTTTTTTATAGGAAATGTAATGGATTCCCTCCATTTGAAAGGAAATTCTTGTCGGGGCAAGATAAGGTTACACAATTATTTATTTGTAGTTTCTTTATGGAGATATTTGGGAAAAATTAGATGGATATCATCAGGGCCAGTAGCTGAGTTTTTTGTATTGGATAAGGCTAGAGTACATATATTTTAATAGCTTATAAAAACACAAATTGAAAATGTTAAAAAAAATTGTAAAAAAAGACAATAATTACGAAAATATTTACTACCCTCTTCTATCCTCCTTACATATGGCACTGACTTATTAAACGTAAAAACGCCAAAAGACTTATTTTACTTATCTTAATTAAAAACTATTTCACGCAAAACCTTAAGTTTTTTTCAGCTTATTAATGTTTCTTCTTAGTAGTTCTTCTTCGTGGTCACTATTGTCACCTGCTTGATTTTTTTTTATTATTCTACGCTCTTTAACTACGAGGAAGAAAGCTACGTTACTACAGAGTCCGGGCCTAATAATGGTGATGATGATAATGGCAATGATAAATATACAAAATAACGATATATACCTACCTAAGAAAGTTAAAAATACAAAGAATACTACGAGAGATTATAAAAATTTATAAAAGAGAACAGAACATGGAGAATAGAGAAAAACGAAGTCATCGAAACAACAGAAAGAATAAAAAACGAAACAGCTAGAGGGAAAATGAAATTGAACCATAAATAATGAAATGGATGGGCTAGCAAGTCATATAGACCAGTTCCAAATTATATGTAATGAAGCACTAGGAATAGACCAAGACAAAGTCGCTAAAAAGTAACGGCTCGCCACGATCGTTTTATTGTCCAAGTACCTAGAAGAGACCAATTTCTCAACCGCAGCTCCAAATGCAACTTTTGGAAGCTACAAGTGTAAATGATTTAGTTAAAACGATAGGAAAAAGTTTTTGTGTCCAAAGGCTACACAGCAGTAAACAGTTAAGGGTTCTCGAGTTATCCAAGGATGATCGCCTAAATTGGTTTCTTCAACACCAAAACTGGAACATTGGAAATTAGCAAAATGTAATATTTTTAGACGAAACCAGGATTTGTAAAAAATAAGATGACCGATGAATTCGTATACTTAGAGGGCGAGGAAGACAAGCATGAACGGAAACTTTCAGATCTGTTCGCAGATATAAAGGAGAAAGTCTCATATTCCGGGGAGGAATTACGAAAAAACTAGTTTAATTCTAGTATAACCAATTTTAACAGCTTGCAGGTACGTTGATTTAGTTCTACTAACAGTAGAGTGACTACAGACTTCCTGTCGTCAAAATGACCAATTACGACATAGATTGTTACTTTAGCCGGCCAATCACAAAGCTCGTTATTAACTACTTTGTCATTGGCCTCCCGGTGGAAGATTGCTGCGTATTCTCAAACAAAGTGTATATTGAATATTGAAGCTTGCATAAGGGTTAGGTGTGGCAACACTGATTACTAACAAAAGCATAAATAAATAAAAACAATTTAAACATTATTGATTTTACATTGAAATTTTGTATGCTATTAACTTCAATTTGTTATTTAAAGAATTTATGGTGTTCTTTTATTTTTATGCATTCGTGAATAAATTGATTTAGAATGAGAAATAAACAAATATGCACTTTAATAAATTTATTATACACTTTATAAAAAAACAATACATAAATAATTGTAATTATCGTATATTTAAATAATGATTTTTACTGCTTTAAAAGCATTCTTTATTTGTGAAGAACCATAAAACTAAAACTTGAATTCTACACTTTTACTTTGTACAAACTTTGAAACTTAAAACTAATGGAAATATCTTGCTGAATAGACAAAGTTTTATTCACAATCAATGTAAATTGTGCCACTACCGCCAAGGACCTGTAAAGTTTCTTTATGCACAGGACAGGAGGACTATTTTCTTGGAAATTTTCGAGGATTATTTTATTTGTTAAATAGGGTGGTAAGAAATATCGTGATTTGAGAAGAGAAAAAATTACAACGAAAACATTTTGGTCTGTACGTATATTTAAGACATTGAGCTAGACGGTATTTAAACCTGAATGATGAGGTTTGTTTATTTAAAGTTGAAAAAACGTGCAAAAATTTTCAATATTTTGAACATAAGGAATAAAGACAATATATTTAAATAAAATAAAAATATATATTTTTAAATTATGACTTTTTCAGCCAGGGTAAGGGTAACTCCACGTAAACTATGCAAAGGTGGTCGAGTGACCCATCTCGATTTATCTTCAATTTTACAGACGTATACTGTACTATAAAATATGATTATTCACCAAATTTCAGCCTTCTAGGTCCAAAATAGCGGTATATATGGATAATTAAATTTTTTCTAAGAAAAAAATTGTTTCCCGTATTTTAACACTATTTCTTTTAAATGTAATAATTACATGGATCAAGGGCCATTTGGGAATAAAAGGCAATGAGGTCGTTGACAATTTGGCTAAATCAGCATATATTCTTGGAGAAAAAGTAAACAGAAATTTAATTCCAGCGACAGATATTGACACCGTTAGTAGACAAAAACTTAAAAATAATTGGCATTTACATTACAGAGAATGTAACACTGGCTTAAACTTTTATCATTGTAACACTAGGATACCCTCAATAAGATGGTTCTACACAGAATCTAATCGACATTTTATAAAGACCATTAATCGGCTGGGAGCAAATCATGCTCTTACGCCATCCTATATGCATGGAATCGGCTTATCAAATACTCCCAATTGTACTTGTGGCAAAATAGGCGATCTAACACATATTATATTAGAATATGATTTACAAATTATTAATATAAACGAATTTTATAAGGAATTAATAAATTCTAAGTGTTGTTTTCCAACAAACCTTAATCGTTTAATATTTTCAAATAATATGGAAATTCTTCATTGCATTTACAAACATGTTAAAATATGTAAATATAAGTTGTAAATAGTATATAGGCATAATCTGTTAATATGGTTTGAAAAAAAAAACAAAAAAAAAGTATACCACAAATTAAAAAAAAAAACAAAAGAGTTAAAAAAATAGAAATAGAAAAAAAAACAAAAAAAATAAATCCAAAAAAAGAACAAAAAAAAAGCAAAAAACCAAAAAAAAAAAACAAAAAAGCACCAAAACAAAAAAAACAAAAAAAAAGAAAACAAAAAAAACAAGAAAATAATAAAAGAATAAAAAAACAAAATAAAAATATATCCATAAAAATATTAGGTATATAACTAGTAGTAGTAGTACTACTAACATTGATAACTGATAACAAGAAAATTTTGACTATGAATCTGCAATCAATAATAATTAAAATTCAGTCGATTTTAACAATAAACACAAACAAGTCTGGCTAATTGGCTCTGCCAAAGCCATTTATCAGAAAAAAATACACTATTTCTTGCATAGCGGGCTCTAGATGCTCAAAACAATATCCAAAAATACATTTTAAATGTAAAATTTTCCGCTAAATACAATCCCGATATTAAATTTAGCCCAAATATTAAATGTCTTGGTGTCTGGCAAATATTAAATGAAATTAGTCATCCGAAATCACGCGCCAGAAGGGGTGAAATGTAGCCGAAATTACGTTCCGATCATGAATTCTAGACATTTTGAATTGGATTATTGGCGGTACGTGAGAAAATTTGTTTCCTTGCTGGTCACTTTACATTGTAACAATAGAATATTATATATCTGCCTCTAATAATAAAAATAATACATTAGATCTAGTTTATAACATAGGTTTTTATTCACCTTAATAATGTGTCGACTGAATTGATGAGCGAAAGTCAACTATATACCTAAATATATAAAATGCTCAAATTAGTGTAGCTCAAAATTTTTATTTCAGAATAATATTCAATTATTTAGTTTGTCAAATGAAAGAGAAGGTACTAGCAACCGCAGATACTTGTTTGGTCTGTATGTACATAATGTCTTCTAAAAACATGCCAAAACGTGTTATAAATATATTGTTACAAATACAATACTCCCAGCAATTGATCTACGTATTGCGTTTACAACAGTAAACAGAACAAAACGCAGTTGTCAATATTCGAAATTTATTTCTGAGTTCTAAAAATTTAATTCTCCTGAGTGTCAAATAACCGAGAAGTCTATTTAATGACGAAACTCTTCTTCTTCTTCCCTTTATAAGCAATTCTGCTTGTGCATCGGCGGATTAGTACCTCTATGGAAGGTTGTCACTCCATCTTTTGCGCGGTCGTCCGATACTCCTTCTGCCGATTGGTGACATCTCTTGCAATTTGGACGACACGGGTCTCTCCCATTCTGCTTATGTGGTTATTCCATTCTTTTTTTTTTTATTTTGTGTCCATTCATTTATACACTGTATAAATAAATGAACACATTTTCTTCTAATGTCTTCATTTTTCTTTCGATCTCTCAGCCTATTTCCTTTAATTCTTCCCAGTACATTCATCTATGCCGTTTCCAGCAGCCTTTACGTTGTGGCTGTATTGGGTCTTGTTTCTGAGGCATATGTCATTATTGGTCTTACACTGATTTTATAAATTCTTGACTTCATATCAGTGTTAAGGTGTCTGTTTCGCCATATAGTGTTATTAAGTCATACTGCTACTCTGTTTGATTTTTGAACTTGATCTCTCACTTCTTTGTCCAGGTCTACATAGTTAGACAGTGTAATTTCCATGTATTTTATTTCCATTACTTGTTCAATACTGATGCCATCAATTTCTATGTTACATCTGGTTGGTTATATGCTGACTACTATTGTTTTAGTTTTCTGAGATGAAACTGTCATATTAAATTCTTTTGCTCTTATAGTAAATCTGTGGACCAGTCTTTGTAGAATATCTTCATCTTGAGCTATCAATATTGAGTCCTCTGCGTAACAGAGTATTAATATTTTTTTGTTTCTTATTCTGTACTCCCTTCCTCTGTTAACGCTTTTGATGATTTCATCCATGATTAAATTGAAGAGCATGGGGCTTAATGAATCCCCTTGTCTTATTCCGCTGTTTATTTCTATAGGTTTTGTAAGTTGTACATCTATTCTGACTTTCATTTTTTTGTTTTGGTAGATGTTTTTGATAGTTTTTATAATATTTATGGAAACTTCTCTATTATACAGAAGATGGAATACATCTTTGAGTCTTACTCTGTCAAATGCTTTTTTTAGGTCAATCAGACATAGAAATGCTGGTCTATTATACTCTAGTAATTTCTCAGTCAGTGGAGCAATGATGGAATTAGTCAATGTAATGTCGAAATTTAGTTATGTAACAAAATAAAGACACAACAGATGAACCAACAGCTGAATCAACAGATTGCTGCAACTACATAACAAAGCAAATACTCTCATGTTATAAGTGTCCACTAAAAAGCGTCCAACCAATAAAAAACTAAAAATTTCATCAAAGGAAGAACTAGAATACAAAGTAAACGTTTAACTGCCAATATGAAACAGGAATGATAACACAGCCCAACAAATTTTAAAAAATTGGTGCTCGAGAAATAACGAATTTTAAATATTTTTGATAATGAATAAACTTCGTTTGAAAAGATATACACAAAGGCACCTGGAAATCACCAGATGGACTTTCAGTAAATATGATAGATTATGCTACTGTAGACTTAAGACACCAATCGAATATAATAAACGTCCGCACCAGAAGAGGAGCAAATTTGGATTCTGATCACTACTGGGTCGAAAGTAGGATTAGAGTCAAAATTTTCAGCCTATAAAAACGGAAATACGTGCTAAACGTAAACGATACAATGTAAAAGGACTCAAACAAAAAAGAACAAGAACGAGTGACTGCTTTGACGAGGAAAGTCAGATTATATCAGAAAGAAAAAACAGAGCATATTTACTGATGCAACAGGGGCACAGGACCCAACAAGCAGAAGAGGAATATTAATAACTAGGCGAGGAAGAAAAGAAGAATTACCGCCGAAAGAAAAGATAAAATATAAGCAAAGAATTTTAAATACTACAAGATCTATGTAAGCCGATGGAGACGAGACAATTTGACCAGAAATTAAACAAAATCAAAAAATAATTCAAAAACAAGAAGTAAAGAGATAAGGAGGGCAATATATTGATAGAACAGCAAGAAAACGCTAAATGAAAAATAAATTCTCCGCTAGTAACACGCCTTCTGAAAAACTCATAAAGAATGCTAAATTATACGATAGCTTATGAGATCACTCGTATGATTCATTTCATTATTTCTTTCCTGGAGTATAATAAAAACTAAAATTGTATTTTCATAAATGTCACCGCACTGTATATATTTATTATCTATTTTTCATTTTATCCAGTGTATATTTAAAAACCTAGCACTTTATTTACTGTTTATAATCTAATCCTAATTTTTTTCGTTTTAGGTGCGTCTGTTTAAACAAATGCGCCAATTCGAAAATTGGCAAAAAATGGACGAGTCTTAGACAATACGTGTTAAGCATCGTAGACACTGCAGCATTCGAATGGTTTATATTAGTGTTAATTTTCGCCTCCAGTGTTACACTTTGCTTTGAAGATATCCATTTAGATGAAAATCCAGATTTAAAAAGCGTTTTATATTGGACAAACCTTGCGTTTTCCGTTATTTTTATTATCGAAATGTTCCTTAAATGGATTGCCTTGGGTTTCCATAAGTATTTTACTAGCTTTTGGACGTTGTTAGATTTTTTAATAGTTTTTGTAAGTATATGTTTTAATAATATATATCTAACATTGCTTATTTTATATTAAAAAAAGTTTTTGTATCACTATACAATTAATTTGTTACTAAGTGGCAATGACTAGACTATAGTTTATTTGTAGTGTACCGTTTTTATAGAATATTTTTGTTGTGACAAAACAAAAGCATTTTAGTAGAACCTAGAATTCCGATGTGATAGAATCGGGCCACATTCTAGTTTGTAATAATTTTCAATTTACTTCTAATTAATTTTTATAGCTTTTAAGATGTCGCTATAGCGTCTATATTGAAGCCATTTTATTGTTGCTTCTTTTGGTGGAAAAGATCTGATTTTATCTAGAGCTTCTGTACCAGTCGCTCTGATGATTCCTGGTAGGATGATATACGTATAAGCGAATATACAGGGGCACTATACATGAATCAAATCTTAACTGTCTTTTTCCTTTTTATTCCGGTTTACTTTTTATGAGTACTAGAAAGCAATTCGCCAAAAATGTTTGCTTGGATGAGGAGATATGATATGGAATGCAACTTTTAAATTCTCTATATCTCTCTTACATCTTTTAGCATCGTCTGTTTAGCCTTGCAGTTTATAGAAGGTACAGATTAAAGCAAAAATCTGAATTTTGGTTTCGTCAATAGAAATCTTCGCACTGAAGCCATTTTATTGTTGCTTCTTTTGACGGAAAAGATCTGATTTCCCGTTTAGAGCTTCTGTACCAGTCATTCTGATGATTCCTGATAGGATGAAATACGTATAAGCAAGTATACAGGGTGTTTGGAGGTCGATGGAAATTTTTTAAGGGATAATAGGGGACGCCATTTGTCAAATTTTTTGCTAATAATGTATCACTCAAACTGTTAAGGTTTCCGAAATAAAGTTAAATTTGTCAATATTTGAAAATAAGGCTGCTCGTCTATTTTATTTTTAAAAATAATTATCTAAGCGAGATACTTCCCTGGCATACAAAATGCCTTACGTATTACTTGCTCAGATTGCAAAAACCCTTTGTTGAATCTTAATGCATTGTTAAAATAACCTTCATTAATGAAACGGACTTACGGAGTACTTGAGTACTTCGGACATGTCATGAGGCATACTAAGTACCGGCTGCTACAGTTAATAGTCCAAGGAAGAATCGACAGTAGGAGGGGACCGGGAAGAAGACGACACTCATGGATGCATAACCTGCGACAATGGTTCGGACTAACATCGACCGAACTGTTCAGAGGTGCCGTAAACAAAGTCAAAATAGCCTTGTTAATAGCCAACGTCCGAAACGGATAGGGCAAAGGAAGAAGAAGAAGAAGAATGAAACGGATAAGAAAGGTAAAACACAACAACGATACATCATGCTTTTTGCAACATTTATTATGCCTTATTAAATATGTACATAAACTTCAGAAAACAGTCATTGTTGTTCAAAATGAGAACCACCATTCCTAATGAACGCTCTTGCCCTGCGTCCTATTTTTAATGTGGTTACTTTTAACCTCAGTTCTGCCCTTATAATGTCAGCTGCTTCGATAATCCTTTCCATTTAATGGGCTCTAGTTCGGATTGGAACTTGATAAACAAGTTCTTTGAATCTGCCCCAGAAGTGGTAGTCACACGGTGTTAAATCGGGCGATCTAGCAGGCCACAAAATCGGTCCAGTTCGTCCGATCCACCTATTGGGATAGTGATTGTTGAACCAAGCCGTAACAGCACGTGCACAATGTGCACGGCATCCATCATGTTGGTACACCATTCTTCGTCTGAGGGCGAGGGGTAAATCTTCTAAGAGTGATGGTAATTCATTCTCTAGAAAGTCTAAGTACACTTGACTATTTAACCTGGCTGGCAAAAAGTAAGATCCTATTAACTCTCGTCCGATAACTCCTACCCAAACGTTGACACTAAATTTTTGCTGAAAAGATGTTTTTTTCGGTAGATAGGGATTGTCATGTGCCCAGTAATGCAGGTTGTGAAAATTTGTTATTCCTTCTCTATTAAAACTGGATTCATCAGTCTATAAAATACTTTTAAGAAAATTACCATCGTTGATGTTTGCATCTAACAAAAAGCGGCAAAAATTCACCCTTCTAACTGGATCGCCGTCTTGAAGACCTTGTACTGGCGTGTATTGATAAGGGTAGCGTGCATCGTTGTGTACTATCGACCAGATCTTCCATTGCGAGACATTTAACTGTCGAGCAACCTTTCTGACGCTTGTGGTAAGATCATTCGTAACAGCTTGCAAAATTTGGACGTCTTCACCAGGACCGTAACGTCCAGAATGAATACTGGAAACAGGATTGTTAACACTACCAGTTTCACTAATTCGTCGATATGTGTTAATAAAGACACTTACATGGGGAAGTCGCCAGTTAGGGTAACGGCGCTGATATTCTCGACGTATAAACTAATCCATAAATCACGTTATGCAGATACACAGTCTGGTTGTTCACTCAAACAAAGTTCAAAATCGTAATGCACAAAAAACTCACAAGAAACTCCAAACACAATTCGGATGTCAAAACAGTAAAACGCACCTTTCATATGCATACAATAACCATGTTTATAAACCAAAATAAACCACTTCATAGCAGGTAGATTGTTTATTAGTAGACTTCGGCAAATATGCATATTGCATATTTTGCATATTGTGCATATTTTATGCAAATATTTCATATTTTGGCATATTTGTATAAAAGTTTGCATAAAGTGCATAAAAGTTCAGATTTTTATACTGTATTTGAAAATTTTTAAACATACCAATTTATTTCAATTCTTGTATAAAATTTTGTAGTCATTTTAATCAAGAAATGATCTAAGTACGTAATCTCTACAGGTACAAAACATTTACAATTTCAAAGAAGATCAATTTAAGTAGCCCTCAACATTCTTAGAAAGTCTCGGTCACTAAGGCATTCAGTTATTGGATAATCGCTAAGGGTTCGCTCATTTGCATTTTATGATCTAATCCCCAAATCTATCTACAATTTATTGTATCTTAACAGCAGGTAAACGGCTAATAGTTTTGTTCCTAATTTATGGATTTTCCAAAATCTCTCAGTTTATTGAATTAGGTACCTAAACATTTCTAATTTGATGCTCAGATTTGTAAATCATTTTTGTTTTGATATTCAAAGCGTAAACACTCGTTGTGCGTAACAAAAAGGAAGATTGTGATTTTATAATGCCTAAAACAACCAGTGCTTCAACTTGGATTAAACCTTATAAAGAGCTGTCTATGGATATGGGAAAAATCTACTGTTCAGTCTGTGGCAAAATTGTAAGTATCTAATATTTTCTATTAAATATCTAATATTTCATACATACAGGGTGTTTCCAAATGACACTTACAACGTTTGACTGTAGATACTTCTCGAAAAATTGAACAAAACGATATAGTTAATGAGGGGTCAAACTTATTTACTTTTCGAGATACAGGGTGTTAAAATTAAAAAAAATTAAATTCTTTTAGTTAATAACAACAATAACTTTAAAACCAATAAACGTATTTACTTGAAATTTAGTACTCGTAGGTTGTTTTTAAATGAAAAATAGCTTCCTTTAGTGAGAAAAAATTGTCCATGGTACAATACAATGGTGTGTATTTAGAAAAATTTTTCACCTTTACTTTTTTTTATGAAGTCAGCTATTCTAAAACACAATTATTTTTATTGTAATTGAATTAACAAAAAAAAAAACTTTGGTTGAATTTTAAAATAAGTTATATGATGTACTAATGGTTAGTAACAAAAACTAATTTGTGGATTAATACTGCATTTAAAACACTTAGCGAGTGTTTTTTTTTTCCAAACCAGTTATTTGATTAACCAAAAACACCTTGTATATTTTTATATTTTAAAGGTTGGGTTAAAATAAAGGTTTTTATTTTTATTTATAGATAGCATGTGAGAAGAAATTTCAGATAGACCAACATGTGAGAACTGCTTCACACATTGCAAAAAAAGGAAAAATAGGAGGAAAACATCAAACTTCAATGGCTAAATGTTTCCAATCTACTTCAAAAAAATTAGATGAGCAAGAAACTTTTAATGAAGACTTGTGTCGCACATTAGTGTCTGCAAACATACCGCTTTCAAAATTAGCAAATGTAAATTTTAGTTCGTTTCTAAAAAAATATTGCAAACTTAATGTTCCAAGTGATCGGTCTCTAAGAAGAAATAATGTGAACGGGCTATACTCGTCGGTGTTAATTAATATTAAGGAAGAAATTGCAGATAATTATTTTTACATATCTGTAGACGAAACCACTGATTCCTCAGGAAAGTATATTGCTCATTTATTGATTGGTACCAAAATCTCATCTTATTTCATGCCAGCAACTTGAGAAAACAAATGCTTTAACAATTTCGCGTTTTATACAAGAAACATTAGCAACTATTCCTTCTAATAAATTACTGCTTATTTTATCGGATGCTGCTCCTTATATGGTGAAAGCAGGACAAAATTTAAAAATATTTTTCCCAGATTTAATAAATGTTACTTGTGTAGCGCATGGATTAAACAGAGTTGCAGAGGAAATACGAAAAAAGTTTCCTCTTGTAAATACCATGATATCCAGTGTCAAAAAAGTATTTCTTAAATCTCCTATAAGAATTCAACTTTATAAAGAAATGCTACCTAACATTCCTCTTCCACCACAACCTATTTTAACGCGATGGGGAACATGGTTAGAAGCAGCTAATTTTTATGCAGATCATTTTGTTAAAATAAAGAACATAATTGATACGTTAACAAATGAAAGTTCCCAATCTCTTTTGGATTCTAAACAAACTTTTTAGAGTAACTTGCTTCAACAAGAACTTTCATTTATAAAATCAAATTTTAGTTTTGTTCAAAAAACAATTACTCAGTTAGAATCACCAAAACTGTCATTGTTCGAAAGTACAGCATTAATAAAAGAATTTGCGTCATGTTGTCGGAACGTTAGAGGTAATATTGGAAAAGATATTTTAAAAAAATTGAAGCTATAATGAAGCTACTATGGAAAAAAATAAAGGTTACCATATTCTTTCTGAAGTAGTCAGTGTTCTAGCTGGAAATATTTCGGAAACAATTAATTTAGAACCAAATGTTTTGGTTAGTTTGAAAAATGCTCCCGTTACATCAGTTGATGTTGAACGAAGTTTTTCTATATATAAATATATGTACTCAGACAGAAGCCACAAGTTTTTGTTAGAAAATTTTGAACACCACTTGGTCATTTATTGTTACCATAATTCTAAATAAGTTTATTCATACTTAAAAATGATGTAGTTACTTAAAATAAATGTAAATCTTAATGAATAGTAGGAAATATTTAGTTATGTACACTTTTTTTTTAAATAAAATTGTTACTATTTTACGATTTTTTTATTTATTTGTATGCATATTTTGTAAAATATTTGCATATTTTCGGGTAAACACGTGCATATTTATGCGCATATTTTCTACATTTTTATTTGCATATTTGCCGAAGTCTATTTATTAGCATAGCAGGTAGATTGTTTTTTGTTTGTTATGCGTTCAGAGAATGACGATAGCTGATGGAAATTTTATGCGAAGAGTCAGTCTTGTAAGTTTACATTTTTGTTCCATTCGTAAAACAGGGAGGTAGATAATTTTTAAACGTGAAATAGACGGTTGTCGAATATTGACAAATTTAACTTTATTTCGGAAACCTTAACAGTTTGAGCGATAAACTATTAGCAAAAAATTTTGCAAATGGCGTCCCCTATTATCCCTTAACAAATTTCCATCGACCTACCAAACACCCTGTACAGAGGAACTATACGTGATAAACCATAAATCAAATCTTAACTGTCTTTTAATTTTTAAAGTATATTTTAAAATCTTCTTTTTTTTAGCTAAGGCTTATCATTGTAACTAATTAGAGAATATTTTATTTTGATAGCTAATTTAACAAATAACTAATAGTGATATTAATATTGTTTACAGTTAAGAATATTTAATTCTAAAATATAATATTTCGTAGATTTATTGCATAATTCACTCAATTTAAACGATAGTTTGTGCTAAATTCGCTTCTTAGAATAATATGAAAAAAATATGTTCTTTAAAAATGGGAATATTATTCCCATAAATTAAAACTAACTTTTTTCGTTTTAGGTATCGTTATTTAGCTTATTAATTGAAGAAAACGAAAATTTGAAAGTACTTCGATCACTACGAACATTAAGAGCATTAAGGCCTTTAAGGGCCATTAGTAGATGGCAAGGAATGAGGATCGTTGTAAATGCCTTAATGTATGCCATTCCCAGTATCTTTAATGTATTGTTGGTCTGTTTAGTTTTTTGGTTGATTTTTTCTATAATGGGTGTACAGTTTTTCAGTGGAAAATTTTATAAATGTGTTGACGAAGAAGGAGAACGATTGGACGTATCGGTAAGTAAAATCTCTAGAAAAAGAAGTTATCTTTATAAAAGCAATATTTGTTTTTGGAGTTCGGCTCTGACTGAGCAGATGAATACATACCATGTTTAAATCGGTCTACGAATAATTTTTTTTGCGGTGGTATAGTTGAATTAACTGTAGAAGTCGGTATTTGCTATTACACATAATGATGCCAAAGTAAGCCAATTTTGTGTTCTTTGCGGTGTTAATAATTTTTTTGTCTTTTTTAGCCTCTGGAGAATGGTTATGTATTGGTTATGTATTGAACAACAAAGTGGTAGGAACACACGGTGAAAATACCAGAAATGATAATGGAACCAGATTAATAATAACATGCCCCCAAAATAACTTAAAAATATTAAATGGATTTTATCCACATCGCGATATACACAAATACACGTGGATACAACAGACCAGAAATCTGAAATCTATAATAGATTATAGCATTGTAAGACAGAGAACTAAAATTAAAATACAAGATGTTCGAGTAGCCAGAGGGCCATCATGTGGCACCGATCATCATTTGCTAAAAGTTAAAACGATACTTCCAAACAGATACGAAAAAGAAAAAGAGCACATCGAGTCAAATCAGTTAATAAAACAAGTACGCTACAACCTAGACAGTTTAAACCATGAGAGTGTAAAGCTACTGTATAAAAAACGATTAGACCAGAAACTAGAAATGGGTAATTTCGAAAATACCGAAGAACACTACGAACACATCAAAAGGGCGATTCATTTAGCAGCAGAAGAAGCACTGGGGAAATGTGACGAAAATCATAAAGGAATAAAACCATACTGGTGGGATGAAGAAATAGAGAAGGAAATTAAAGATAAACGTCGGAAATACCAAACATTCTTAACAACAAAAACAGAAAACGATAAAACAATTTACAAAGAAGCACAAGCCAAAGTAAGAAAAAAGATCACTCAAAAAAAGAACGAATCATGGGAACAGAACTGCCAAAAGATCAACACCTACATAGGAGGTAGAAGAACCACAGAGAGTTGGAGATTGATTAAAAGTATGAGAAATAATAGGAAAAAAGACGTTATATCACCAATAACAACAGAAAAATGGGAAGAATATTTCAAAAAATTACTAACAGAACAAAGACCAGAATTTGCTAACATGGAAGACAACACGATAGGTATACGTATAAATTCATCACCATTACAAATAAGTAAATCAGAGATGGAAGAAATAACCAAATCCCTGAAAAATGGAAAATCCCCTGGTCCTGGTGACATCCCTGCAGAATTAGTGAAAGCCGGTACAGATAAACTCCAGGAACAGTTAAGAAAACTCTTTCAAGACTACTTGAATGGAGCCGAATTACCAAAAGAGTGGAAATTATCTATCATGTCAACTATCCACAAAAAGGGCAGCAAGGATCAGTGTGAAAATTACAGATGAATTGCGGTAAACAGCACAATAAGTAGGATGTATGGGAAACTTATTAAGAACAAAATAGAAGATGACTATAGAGATTACGAAGCAGAGGAACAAGCTGGTTTTAGAGCTGGGCGATCCACAGTAGACCACCTGTACTCTATTATGCAAGTTATTGAAAAAAAAACAGCCGTCAATAAAGAAGTTCACCTGATGTACGTAGACTTACAAAAAGCATATGACAGTGTACCCCTAAGTAAAATATGGTCAACCCTACAGCAAACCAACATTAAGCATGGTCTTATCAAAGCAGTCCAAAGTCTGTATAATGGAACGACTGCAAAAATTAAAACTCGATCAAGTATATCTGAAGGATTTAAGGTCACGAAAGGACTAAAGCAGGGTTGCTGTATTTCGCCTACCCTTTTCAAAATTTATCTGGAACAAGCACTCAAGCTGTGGAAAAGAAAATGTAATGGCATGGGAATTACTCTCAATGACGAGACTACACTGTACACCTTATGTTTCGCTGATGACCAAATACTGATTACTCAGGATCATGACGACTTGAGTTACATGACTCGGAAGCTAATAGAAGAATATAACAAATGGGGTCTCGAAGTCAACATTAAGAAAACTGAAGCCATGTGTATTGGAGGGACAAAACAGTCCATTATATTAGACGATGGGGTAGAAATTAGAAACTGTGATGAATACAAGTACCTGGGTATGAAGATAACTCAAGATGGAACACTCGATGCTGCTATAAAAGACAGAAACATACAGGGTAGAAAAGCCATATCCATGATGAACGGAATTCTGTGGGACCAAACAATATCTAAAGCGAACAAACAACTCATATACAACACCATACTTAAAAGTGTAATCACATATGGCAGCAAATTAAACAAAGAACAGAGAAACTGTTACTAGCAACAGAAATGGATTTCTGGAGAAGAGCAGCAGGAAAATCAAGAAGAGATCGGATACCAAATGAGAGAATATGTGAAATGATGGGAGTCAAGCATACAATAGTTGATGACATAAAAACAAAACAGTTAATATGGTACGGCCATGTACAGAGAATGCCAGATGACAGGATTCCAAAACAGATTTTGACGTGGACACCACAAGGGAGAAGGAAAAGAGGAAGGCCGAGAAAAAGCTGGAGAGAGGGAATTGAAAAAGAACTAGAGGAAAGAGAAATCCCTCCAGGCCTATGGCTGAATAGAGAAGAATGGCGGTTAGGAGTCAGAAGGCGTCGGAGAACGCTTTAAACCGATAGTAGTAGTAGAATGGTTATGTTAGTTGTGTGGTGTATATATAACATCCTTAACACACGTCGGTACCACCATATTTCAAATGCCTCTAATCGTTTTATGGCATCTTCTGTAAGACTCTAGCTTTCTACTCTGTAGAGGACACTAAACACCGTTAAAACTTTTCTAAGATTTTCCATACGAGTTTTTATTTCTTAGCTACGGTCCCAAGTATCCATATTGCAGCTCAAATAGCATATTTTTCTGCTCTTTCTAACGGTGTATCGTTTATTGTAATTTGGGCGTTTATGTTGGTGTTGTTACTTATGTTTATTATTTTTATGTTCTTACAATTTAGTTTTAGGCCGTATTTGTTACAAGTTTCTATAACATTATTTATCATCCTTCATTTATCAGGAGCCCCTGCGAACTATCTGCCAGCAAGAAGTTGGCCATTTACTGCAATACCATCTTCTGATTCGTCCAAAGCTTCTCTAAAGATGGTTTCAGACTAGATGTTAAATATTGCTGGTGACAGTACGCAACCCTGTCTAACTACTTGTCCAACTGTGAAGATCTCGGACAGTTCATTTTCGGACTGTTGCCTTTTGTTGAATATATAGGTTTTAGATTATATACTCTATCTTAATACCCTAAATACTCAACAAGAAAATGTCAAATCAGTAATGAATGGAGTCTAGAAGCAGCCCAGATTATTTACGCTTACTTTGCCCTTCCCTTTAATGAATTGTTAATTTAGTTACTCTGCATTTACTCACTCATCTTTATCTATTTTTACTTTCAGATTGTTAATACAAAATGGGATTGTCTAACACAAAATTATACATGGATCAATTCCAAAATATCCTTCGACCATGTTGGGATAGCTTATTTGGCTTTATTTCAAGTGGTACGTATAAAATGTTAAATTAGGATAAAAAGTTGTATAAAATAACATGATTTGTGACAAGAGATGTATACAAATAATATGTTTATGCAGACTTTCATTTAATATATAGCATTTTCAAGCAATTAATACACATTTTAAGTATTCAGTTGAACAAATTTTAATATTTGTTTTTCTCAATTTTTATCTTTTCGTGTTTATTTTTAGGCTACATTCGAAGGTTGGATGGAAGTGATGGCGGATGCAGTAGATGCCCGCGGAGTTGATCTCCAGCCCCAACGAGAAGCCAATCTATACTCCTATATTTATTTTGTAATTTTTATTGTATGTGGATCGTTTTTTACACTTAACTTATTTATAGGAGTAATCATCGACAATTTTAATATGCTCAAGAAAAAGGTGAGTAATTTAAATACGCAATATTATTTATCCATTTACGTTTTATTTTGAAGCTGAAGGCTTTTTAAAAGAAGGCGATTTTTAAAATTGTAAATATATTTTCAAACTATCGTTAACTTCATAATTTTGTTCAAGCGAATCTTGTGACATAAATATCGCACAAAGAAAAATAAAAACCTTTGTTTTTGCAGTATATTTTAAAAAAATCTACTCTCATAATGCCGATATGGCTAGCAATTCAGCGAAGTTGGTGGTTCACCACTATTACCTGCTTGAAGCTTTCTGCTCTTTTTCCTTATTCTGCTTGTTTAACATAATTATGTTTAACATTATTAGAACCATGTTTATAAGAGCTATTTCTGGACTAGCAAAGCTGGAAAGATAGATATTTAATGTTTTCCTATTTAGGCTAGTAGCCTTAGACTCTGCGCTAAGACTCCCTTACAGAGGAAGGTAGTATAATGCCTATTTGTGCCTTCAAAAGGAAAGAAATTGCTTTTTTATGTTTCATATGCCTAGCGCGTTTTCTAGATTTTTGTTAAGTACTCTTGGCTACAAATGAACCCATAATAATTTTTTTATAATATATATATATATATATATATATATATATATATATATATATATATATATATATATATATATATATATTTAGGGATTCTACAGTATTCACTGCCTTCCCTTACTCAACCGTTTCCATCTCTCTCTGTTTCCCATTCTCCATCGTTTAGGCCTCTCTTTCTCATGGCGTCGTCTACTTCGTTCCTCCAGTGTTAATCGAGACGTTTTTTTGAATTGTTGATAGTTGGCGCTATAATCGGAATAAACGATTTATTTTGGTACCCTAGAAAATATGGAAACAGTCTAATATTACGGATTCTGAAAAAAATTCGCAAAAAACTGTATATGTATGCCATAAAAATTAGTTAACAGACTTCTGATCTGTACTTGTTTTTCTGCGATAACAGCGCCATCTATCGCGAATGGAAAAAAATTCAGATTCAAAAAAACACTTGTTTACTTTATCACGCAAAATCCAAATTTGCAATAAAAATGCGTTTTTCCATATAAAATTTTAGAGTTGCACCACGCACAGTATTATAGCATTAAACACGTATTATTTGGTTTTTTATTTAACAGTGAATTTCTCGAGATATAAGACCGTTTCCGTAATTTTCCTAGGGTATCAAAATAAATCATTTTTCCGACTATAACGCCATCTATCAACAATTTGAAAAATATCTGAAATAAAAGTTATTTATGTTTGCATAAGGAATCCAAATCCACAATAAAAAATAAGGTTACTATTTAAGATATCAAAGTTGTTCCTCGACGCACCATCAGGGTGTGGTGATGAAAGGTCTTCTTTGGTTTTAGTCGATAGATTTTCGTAAAATATTGAAAACTGAAAGTGTTTTTTAGTTTTTTTATCCGATGTAAATTACGCGAAATGTTCGACCGTCTCGTTTCTTTTCTCCCACCCTGTATAAAAGGACTTATTCAGTAATTATGTGAAGTGCTCGAAATAAATTTTGTAATAAAAACTGTTTCTTCGTCAGCTTTTATTTTCGGTGCATATCCATGTAATTTTTTATCCAAGCCAGCTATAATAAGGGTAAAAACACTGTTGTAAACGAACTAATAAAATTATCTTTTATTTTCTCTTTTTTAGTACGAAGGCGGTGTACTGGAAATGTTTCTCACCGAAAGTCAAAAGCATTACTACACGGCTATGAAGAAATTAGGACGGAAAAAACCGCAAAAAGTAATAAAACGGCCAATGAACCAATGCTTGGCTATGTTTTATGATTTATCTAATTCTCGCCGGTTCGAGATAGCAATATTTGTGTTAATTTTTTTAAATATGCTGAGTATGGGTATTGAACATTACGGTCAGCCGCATGCTGTGTTCTTTGTTTTAGAAGTTAGCAATGCGTTTTTTACAACAGTTTTTGGATTGGGTAAGTATTGATCTAAAAAAAGTTAATCTAAGGTTAAATATTAAATAGAAAGATAGTATACAATGTAAAGTTAGTCCCAGTTTTAAAAGCCGTTTTTTTATTTATTGGCTATATTAATACATTCATATAGAGCCATCTAATCATGTCTTAATAGACAAAAGAGGCGCAACATGCGTACAAGATGTAAAGAGCCGAAGAGAAGCATTTTGCGGATCTGACCATCTTCTATTACAGATAAAATACAAACGCAGAGTTCAAAGAAACAGGAACAAACAACAGAACAACAAGATATACAAAAATTAAGACAAAAAGATGTCATACAGAACTATGAGACAGAAATAACACAAACATTGATAAATACAGGCATCTAGGTACCGAAGAACATTGGAAAGAAATTAAAACAAAAGTAATTAAAGTAGCAAGAAAGATAATGGGCAAAAAAAAGAAACAAACAAAAAGAGAATGGTTTAATGATGAGTGTAAAAAACCATACCGAAAAGAAATGAAGAACACAAGAAATTGTGATGGGTAGCTCTTTCGGGGCGACAGACTCAGTAAAACACAGGTTTGAAATAAAAATAAATCTATTAATTTAGTATATACAATAAATAAAAATAAAAAGGAATTCTAGGTTGTATACTTATAACTAAAACGAATTCTACGTCCCCGTCTGGATCCCACGATGAACGAAGTCCCCGGCGAACGTCTATAAAAGAAAAGAAATTAATTAGTATTAATAAGAAACGAAATGGGGGAAATCGATCGCGCGCAGATTTATACTCGCTTTCGCTTCAATTCAGCGAAAGCTTCGAATATGCTCGCAAACAAAATATTTAGCTGTGCAGACCCATGGCAATGTTCAATACACAATGCCGACGGGTTCCGCTTGGCTAAGGAGAGAGTATGATCCTCAATAAGGAAATCTCTCTGTCCCGGTTGGTTCTGTGCAGATCCACGGTAATGCTCAATACGCAATACCGATGGGTTCCGCTTGGTTAGGGACAGAGTATGATCCTCAATACGGAAATGTCTCTGTCCGGAATGGCTCGAAGGTTCACTACACCGGCGAGTCAGGGAGCCTAGAGCGCTAGCTACAAGACTATCTAATTCCGCTATTCACACGCCTTAAATAGCCGTTCTGATTCCCACTTCGCCGTCACGTTGTAGAAGTGGATGCGCAAATATTGACACTCCCACGTTTCGAACTGTTAAACGATCAGAGCATCGTTACAAAATATATGGAAAGAAGAACCAAAGAAAGAAGAGCAAGCTACGAAGATGCAAGACGGAGGGCCGAAAAATATGCCGAACAGAAAAAAGAAAATACGAAAACGGTAATATACAGAAAATGGAAGAAAAATTCCATATAAGGGAAGCGTATAGATATCTACGCAATTTAAGAGAAGGATACAAACCCCGAACAAATCTATGTAGAAATCAAGAAGGGCAAATAACCAGTGATCCAAATGAAGTAAAATCAGTCTGAAAAACCTATTTTCAAGCTCTCCTAGGGACGCAAAAAAAATGAAGAGCATATTGATATGCATCACATTAAGGAAGACAGAAAATAAAGAACCCCCGACGATGGAAGAGGTAAACACAAGCAATACGAGCACAGAAGTATAACAAAGTTCCAGGCATTGACAACGTCCTCTCTGAGCTATATAAATTATATAGGTGGCGAACACCTAGTAAGACAAATGCATATGCTTATGGACAAGATATGGTATGAGAAAAAATCACCAGCGACTGGAAAACCGGGATTATATGCCCAATCTATGAAAAAAGGGATAAACTGAAATGCGAAAATTATCGTGGCATAACCCTCTTGTGCACAGCGTACAAAGTTTTTACTTATACACTAAATCAACGACTCCAACAACTTACTGAAAATATTGTCGGGGTATACCAAACCGTTTTCCGACAAGGAAGATCTACAACTGACTAGCTATTCACAGTGAAACAAATTTTAGACAAATCGTGGAAATACGACATTGATGTCCATAACATTTTCGTTCAAACAGGCCTACGACTCAATTAATAGACAAATATTGCATAGCTTTAACATCCCTCAAAATTACATCCGACTAGTAAAACAAGTCGTTTTGCTGTTTGCAATGAACGTTCTCTCTCAGAGATGCTTAGACATGAACCAAGAAATTTACACCTGCTTTATTGATTTCGAAAAGGCCTTTGACAAAGTACAACATGAACCACTAAGACAAATTCTAATAAAGAAAAATATAGACAGCCGAGATATTCGAATTATATGCAACCTATATTGGAATCAAACAGCATATGTGAAGGTTGAGGGTAGGCTAACAGAAGAAATTCAAATCCGTCGAGGAGTCCGGCAGGGATGCATCTTGTCGCCACTTTTATTTAATCTGTATAGTGAAGCTATTTGTGAACAAGCACTCGAGGAAGAAGATCTTGGTCTGATAATAAATGGTGAGACGATCAACAATATAAGGTATGCTGACGATACGGTTCTCCTAACGGGAACGCTAGTAGAACTACAACATCTCGTTCAAAGTCTCAATATATACTGTAACAGTTACGGCTTGAAAATTAATTTGAAAAAAACTAAATTTATGGTAATCACGAAATCAAAGAACATCAGAGCTAATCTTGTAATAGACAATACAACGATTGAGCGTGTGTCCTGTTATAAATATCTAGGTGCTTGGATCACAGACGATACTGATCAAACAAAAGAGATTAGATGTAGAATAGAAATCGCTAGATCAGTCTTTAATAGAATGCGCAAACTCTTTTGCAATCGTGATATCAATATAAAGTTACGAATACGAATGCTGCGGTGTTATGTCTTTTCTACCCTGTTGTATGGAGTAGAGGCTTGGACACTAAAACAGTTGACCACAAAAAACATCGAAGCTTTCGAGATGTGGTGCTATAGGCGCATTCTCAGAATATCATGGATGGACCGCGTCACTAACACGCAAGTACTCCAAACTTTAGACAAAAGATGCGAAATTCTAAATGAGATAAAAACTAGAAAGATGGAATACTTGGGGCACATTGTGAGAGGTGAAAAGTACGAACTTTTAAGAAATATCATGCAGGGCGAAATTAAGGGCAAAAGAAGTGTGGGAAGAAGAAAAATATCGTGGCTTCGTAATCTACGTGAATGGTTCGGGTGTAGTTCGATTGAACTTTTTTGGCGCGCTGCTAACAAAGTCGCAGTGGCCATGATGATTTCCAATCTCCGCTAGGAGTGGCACGAGAAGAAGAAGAAGTAAAACAAGAAAATTGCAATATCTCGGACATATTACACGTGGAGAGAAATACACCTTACTCCAACTGATTATGCAGGGAAAGGTCCAAGGAAAGAGAAACATAGGGAGGCGGAGAATGTCATGGCTGCGCAACCTGAGAGAGTGGTACGGATGTACATCAAATAAACTTTTCAGAGCAGCTGTCTCAAAAGTCCAAATAGCTATGATGATTGCCGACCTCCGCCGCGGAGATGGCACTTGAAGAAGAAGAAGTAAAAGCAACAATGGATTCGTCAACAGTAACTGTCAGAGTACAAAATAAGCTCACTGAAAACTTTTCAATAGTCAAAGGATTAATACAAGGACACGGACTGACGCTGACACTATTCAACCTGACTCTTGAATACGTGATAAGACAGCTGAATATAGGAAGAGGTAATCTCTTAACAAATAAATCAATACAGATTGCCGCCTACGCCGATGACATTACCATCATGTTTTGTAGTACAGAAGGGGCAACAGAAATGTATTCATAATTAAAAACAGGGGCAGAAGAGACCGGACTAGAAATAAATATTCAAAAGACCAAAAAAACTAACACAGGCAAGAGCTAGGGAAAGCAGACGCACAATTGAATTAGAAGGCGATATTGAAATTGCAGAAAGTTTCACTTGTCTGGGAGTTACATTCAATCAATCAATCAATCAATATTCTTTATTTCATCTGACTTTTACAAGTATTGAAATGCGTCAAATACAATATATGATCAGTAAAAACTAAAGTACATAAAAATAGTTAACATAAAAACATATAAAATATACACAAAAACATACAAATTGTTAAAAAAATGCCTGCAAGTATTCCTCTAATGAATAGAAAGTTTTACCTTAACTGTTTTCTTAAATACATAAATATTTGACTCTTTAACATAATTAGTTAATTTATTATACAAACAAAATCAAGGGTCCTTACCCACAACGCTCAAGTGACGAACAGGGGTCACCAAATCATTTCTGTAACGAAAATTGTAGCCACTCATTAAGGAAACATCATTTCTGCAAAGAAAATTGCAACTATGTGACTTTATATAAACAACACAACTGAAAATATACAGCGAAATTACAGTTAAAATATTTAATTGTTTAAAACCTGGTCTACAGGAATCCAAGCGCCTTCTAAACGTCAATTTCCCCAACAAACCAAGCAATTGCAAAATTGACTGTACATAAGCAAAATAGTAAAGTTTTCAGATATCTAGGGAGACAAAATTCCTAAGTTGCCATAGAATATAACAGTGAACAGACAATCTTCTCACTACACGTGAGAGCTCCAAGACAAATTAGAATCCCGGGAAACACCTAACAACTTAGTGGAGTGAATATTTACCACTGACCAATTGTCAAGTTTTACTAATGGACTCATCTGCATAGTAGAAGGTAAAAAGGTTACCATATTGGTCTTTGATCCATTTAAGATTAGGGCATTATTTAAACAGTAATGAGTCATACTTTTTACAAGACAGTTTGCTTTTTGTACTACATGAAAAAAAATATTGGAATTTAGTGCAACTGTGGTATCGTCAGAAAATTGAGTGACATAACAGACTGATTTCTGTTGCACGTTTTCTACTCGAACACTTATTGCATCAGAAAAATTATCTAATGGATTCCGAACCAAACATATTGAGCTATCGTTTATCAGTTGATTTAAATCATTGACGAAAATCAAAAATAAAAGAGGGCCAATGATACTTCCCTGTGGAACTCCGAAGAGGACACTTTCTTCTGAAGAAAATATTATATTCCCAATCACATTGACCTTAATTTTTTGAAACCTTTTCGATAAAAAGGTGTGGATCCAGTTTAACGCAGTTCCTCTAACACCACTATGATAAAGTTTTTCCAGCAGTATTGGATGATGTACAGTTTCAAAAGCTTGTGCTAAGTCAAAAAACAAACAAATAACTTTATTACCCTTAATAAAGTTCGATAAAATATGATTGCACAGCGCTAATAGTGCATCTTGCACACTTATACCTTCACGGAAACCAAATTGAGACTTTTCTATAATGTTGTGCTTGATAATATAAGGGAGGAGACGTGTATGAAATGCCTTCTCATATATTTTTGAAAACACATAAAAGTGATAACATTATACGCGGATGGAACAGAAGAACCAGAAATGACATTCAAGGGAGAATATTCAAAGAAAACCAAGCTTACTTTTCACTCACTCATGTGTTCCGCTCCAAAAACACACACTGGAGATCGAAAAACAGGGTCTACAAAACTATGATCAGACCAATAGTATTTTACGGATGCGGGACATTTGTGATGACAATAGACACAAAACGAAAGCTGGTAGTCTTTGATAGAAATTCCTAAGAAAGATATTTGGACCTATTAACGAAAACAGAGTAGGGAGATCCAGTACAACCATGAACTGTACCAACTATTCAAAGAGGCACCGATCTTAGATTTCGTTAAACTTCGGAGACTTCTATGGGCTGGTCATGTAGTAAAAACGGAGACGGAAAGATTGCCAAAAAGAGCCCTAGATTGTAAAATGCAGAGCGCTAGGCCCAAAGGAATGCCACGGAAAAGGTGGGAGGATGAAATGGCAAAAAGCAAATGGCAAAGCAAAATTTGCTTTGTTTGTAATTCCTTGGGGGAGGGTTTTAGGGGAAAGCCTGGGTCAGGAGTATAGGAGTATAGGAGGGGTAGAGACCTTTTTTGGGATTCCAAAATTGTCAAATTTAGCTTGTTCGTATGATTTTTAAAGGTTTAGTGACATTTTCGTCTGTAACTACTGGTGTAAATCTAATTTAACAAATTGTCAGTAACACAAATATTTATAAATAAATAATAAAAATAATTCTTAACAATAATTTTTTGTTTTTTGTTTTGCAGAAGCAATAGTGAAAATAATAGGTTTAAGGTACCACTACTTTACCGTTCCATGGAATGTTTTCGATTTTTTATTAGTTCTGGCTTCCATTCTCGGCATTCTCATGGAAGATATAATGATAGACTTCCCTGTCTCTCCAACTCTTCTTAGAGTAGTTAGAGTTTTTAGGATAGGACGAATTTTACGATTGATTAAAGTAAGTATTAGTAGATAATCTGGCAACATTTTTATAACTATTTTTTTTAAATATACATAATTAAATAATAGGTTTTATTTAGTATTTCCTTTAAATTTTCTAATTATCAAATAAAGTTTATATTACTGAAGTTAACAATTTGTTTAGTTAGATGGAATAAAAATACTGTTTGTGCGGGGAAGAACTGATTAAAACAACAAAAATATAATCAGTCTAGTATACGACGGTAAACATATGATTTAACCTGCAATTTCCATCAACCCGCATCGATGTTAATGAAATTTTGTAATTTACCCTTAACTTTAAAATCTACCCTGTGAGGAAGTATTCTTTAAATTGGGGGTGAATCCATCACAACTGGGGGTTAAAGCTTTTATATTGTATTATAAATCTTCCTATTCTTCTTCCTTCTTATATGTAGGCTTTAAAAGCCTGTTTCTTCTTCAATATTAGCTTCATAAGTTGTTTAAATAATCGCACCATCTTGGTCTGCCAATACTTTTTCGTCCATTTGGTGACTTATCTCGTGCTATTGGTACTTTCGTATCCTCTGCCATTATACTAATGTGTTCGTTCCACTCCTGTTTCCGTTTCTTCACCCATCCATTTATATCTTCTATATTACATGCTTTTCTTATATTTTCGGTTCTCTGCCTATCTAACAGACTTTTTCCTGATATTCGTCGAAGTATTTTCATCTCTGTTGTTTCTAGTAGTAGTCTCGTTTTAGATGTGTCATGTCTTGTCTCCGCCGTGTATGTTAATAGAGGTCTAATTGATACTTTATGGATTCTTGTTTTTCTGTCTTGTCTTAAGTGTTTGTTTTTCCAGATTGTGGCATTAAGAGATCCCGCCGCTTAACTTGCTTTTAAGCTTTGTTGTCGTACTTTTTCTTCAACATCTCCGTAACTAGTTATAATATATAATATAATATAATATAATATAATTTTCAAATCAAAATATTCCGAAAACGGTACACAGTATCGAGTTTTACCAAGAGTACCTTTTTCGTGTAAAATTGAATGATGTTTAAGTTTACTTGAAATTTTGATTAATAATTATACTCTTAAAAAGTTATATTGACTAATACTTAGTACGATCCGTGTAACTAGCGCCCTCTATAAGAATCAGATATAAAAACAAATTCATGGGATGTATCAGCTTTCAAAACATATTCGTATAAAATTTCATTACAATGTTGCCAGTAGTTTCGGCAAAATCGTAAAAAATGCGTAAAATTTTTTTTTCTTCGACGCCCTGTATCTTGAAAACGGATGGCGTTACAAAAATTTTTTACTAAGCAAACCTCAATTATTTTTCAGTTTTTTACCTACCCTAGAGACGGGGTTACCTTTTTTTGAAACACCCTGTATAGATCTTGTTATACATTAACTGTCTTACTAATAAAACACTAGTATTCTAAGGTTATTCCGTATTTATATCTAGAATAGTTATCCTAAGTATAAGGTAAATATAATACTAAAATATTTTGTTACAAATAAACTCGGTATATGTTAGTTATAAGTATTCCAACTTTATTGCGAAATAATAGTTTGGCAATGTCGCAATATTTTGCACAAATACATAGAACAACGACATATTGAGTGAAATATGTCAATTTTGATTTTTCTATGAAACTGACAACTAACATTGTATATATATTACATAAATATATAGTATACATAAATATATCTTTTTATTTATTTGTTATCTTATATATTAAGTTTGAGTATTTTAAAATTGCAAAAAAGTTGCAAAAAGTTGCAAAAAATTGCAAAAATTGCCAGTCTATTATGAAAATGAATTTATTCTTTCTTTGAAAGTTTTTCTTTTTCGTGTATTTTCCATCATGTTAATTAAATTATCAACTTCCTCGACAGCCGCAACACCTCTTAAACATATTTTTTTATTATATATATAGCTACTCACAAAACAGTACAAAAAATAATATATTCTTGTCACTGATGACTTTGACATTCATAAAATAGGTTATACCACGGTTATACTAGACTTAAACAAGGGTGTGGGTCGGTATAATCTTGAAATAAATTCTTATACCAAGTATAACTATCTAAGTTATTCCATGTTTATTGTTAGTGATTTTGCCTATACCTGATTTATTCTGAGTATAAGTTTTATACTTGGATTATTAGTTATGATATTAGTTTTTTCTGCTGATGTTATTATATTGTATTTCTTGACTGTTGTATTGAAGATGTGTTTTAATCTTTGGAGCTCGTCTTCTATCTTCTTTCGCCGATTAATGTGGCGTCGTCTGCTTAACATAATATTTGGACTTCTTTTTTCCCCATTCTGTAGCCATGACGTTTACGTATTGCTTATATTATTTCGTCCATTATTATAATAAAGAGAAGTGGGCTTAACGAGTCACCTTGTCTGACTCTGCTTTGTACTGGTATAGACTGTGTTAGGTTTTCATTTATCTTTGCCTGTATTCAATTATGGAAGTACATGTTTCTTTTATACAGTAAGTATAAGACATCTTCGACTTGGATGCGATCGAAAGCCTTTGTCAGGTCTATAAAACATAGATATGCTGGTTTATTGTACTCGATGGCCTTTTCTGTGATTTGTCTTAGTACAAATATGGCATCTACGCAGGATCTTCCGGATCTGAATCCTTGTTATTCATCTGATAAAGTTGTTAGTGTATTGATTTTGTTGGTTAGGACTTTTGTGGTAAGCTTAAGTGCGGTGTTCAGTAGATTTATACCTGTATAATTGTTGGGGTCTTCTTTATCTCCTATAACTAACCTATAAATAACCTCAAAAATCGATAGAGATATATTTATATTATAAGCAAAAAATGGTTAATATATATATATATATATATATATATATATATATATATATATATATATATATATATATATATATATATATATATATATATATATGTCAATACAGCGCAAACTCTATCGTAGCCATTTTTTTATTAGAATCATCAAAAATAAGTAACGGAATAGTTTTTTCAATGAGTACGTTTAAACATTGCAAATATTCGTTCTTCTCGTACCTATTTGCTCCTTTGGCTTATGGTTATCAAGTTTGGCATATAGTTTTATTGTGATTTTGAGTACAGGTTAATTTATATTATGCCAAGTATTACATAATGTCAGGAAATTTTAGATAGCATATTAGGCGTCAAGATTACGCAGAATCACTTCCAGGTGTGTTCGATTATCTCAGCAGATTTTGGACCAAACCATGACAGATCCATCATCAAATTGGTGAATTTTCAGAACAGTAAAAAATAGGTGTCACCTACCCAGACGTTGACATATAGTAGTGACCTCTAAAATGGCCTTTACATAAACTTGACTCATTCGCGATAAGTCCAAGCCTCCAATACAAAATTTATCATTAATCTGATTTCTTGAAAATTATATCGCAGTTTTTGTAATCGTCTGTTAGACTAAATTTTCTCCGCGCCATCTCTTCACTAACCTCTACTACTCTATCTACAGGTCACAGATCATCCAACAGACTTCTCGTGGTATATGTACGGTATCGTAAAGCAAAACAACAAGAAATGAGTCCCGCTGGACTTATTTTTTTTATGACCTTGCCTGGGTCATCGCGTGTACACTTTGGTTTTCATACAATGTGTTTACAATCATCCAACCACTAAAGTAACTACCACTTAATAAATAAAGAACAGCCATGTATTTATACAATAAAGAAAATATATCAAAATATGTATGTAATTAAACCAGTTTACAATAAACATTATATAAAACCACTTCAGTAAACAAAAATTGTAAAGGAAATAAGAAATAAAACTTGTATTGGCTATTTACTACAAATTTCTTCGTAACTTTGCTCTCTGGTCTACTCTAGTCATTGTAAGTATTATCGTTTAGATGTACCATCCCAGAGCTGTGGTCAGTATATCATTATAACATTGAGTGTACCCTTTGGTTATGATTGTTTACGTTTGTATTGATGTTGTATTAAACCCCTGTCTATCTAATTTGTCGAAATTGGTTGTAGCAAATAATTAGGTACACTCTGCAATATCGTTCTGAAGCTATTTTATTGGGAATTAATCACAAATTTAGATTAAAATACGCTTATTTTGACATTTGGATTTCCATTTCCGAAATCGTTCTATATTGGTATTTTTAGAACGATTTCCAAGGAGGAAATTTCAACGTCAAAATAACCGTATCTTAATCTAAAATAACTTACACAAAACAACAAATAACTTACTTAATAACAATTTTACCGAATAGTTTCAAAATTAATTTTTTTAGGCGTATCCCATCGAAATAAACACTTTTCCCCTGCTGGTATATTTTCGAAAATTGCTCATTTTTGAATTATTTGCAATCTGTTGTTGAAAAAATTGGTGATTTTCTGTTCTAATAAAAAATACTTAATGAATTCTATAGCAATATTTATAATCTTTAAACCTTCAATTTTGATGCTTTAAAGCACGTTCCCTGCACATGGTGGTACATTTGGCAGTTAAAGCACACAGTAGGCCCAGTTGATTTTCTTAAGTCCTCTATCTCTATTTTGAGTCCTCTATCTGTATTAATATACATTTGAAAACTCCAGGGGGATAAATCTGTGATTGACTTATCACTAATAGAAAAATCCACCTAAAGCAAATTCTAGATATCCGAACTTTAAACTCAGCAGACGCAGGGAGTGAACACAAACTAGTACTAGCAAAGATAAGAATGAAAATAACACCAAAACATTTTCTACAGGAAATCACCGAGGAAAAATTCAATATAGAATCACTGTGGAACGACTCTACAAGAGAAATGTACCACAGGAGGCTAGCACAGAAAATACAGCTGAAAAAAATTGACCGTATCGAATATATAAACGCGAGCTGGGAGAAAATTGAAAACAACATTGAAGAAGCAGCATCAGAAGCTCTAGGAAAACGCAAAGTCATACTGAACAAAACAAACAACAACAATACACCATGTTTCAGAAAAGAAATAAAAGAGAAATGTAAAGAGGCACGAGAGGCCTACACGAAGTGCAAAACATCAAATACCCCAGAATCCCGAGTCACCTTTAGAAAAATACGAAATGAAACAAAGCAGTTTGGGAGAAAGTATAACCACGGAGGAGAAAGTATAACCCTAGAGATGGCAAAACTTATACAAAAACTAATATTGCCCTGCAAGATACCAGACGCATGGAGAAATAGCATAATGATACCAATGTTCAACAAAGGAGATAGAGAAGACCCCAACAATTATAGAGGTATAAATCTACTAAGCACCGCACTTAAGCTTACCACAAAAGGCCTAACTAAAAAAATTAATAAAGTAACAACTTTATCAGATAAACAACAAGGATTCAGATCCGAAAGATCCTGCAGGTACCGTATTTGTACTAAGACAAATCACAGAACAGGCCATCGAGTACAATAAACCAGCATATCTATGTTTTATAGACCTGACAAAGGCTTTCGATTGCATCCAAGTCGAAGACGTCTTACACCTACTGTATAAAAGAAACATACCATTCAATATTATACAAACCATCGAAAACATCTACTTCCATAATCGAATACAGGCAAAGGTAAATAAAAAACTAACACAGTGTATATCAGTACAAAGCGGAGTCAGGCAGGGTGACTCGTTAAGCCCACTTCTCTTTAATATAGTAATGGACGAAATAATACAAGCAGTACGTAAAGGTCATGGCTACAGAATAAGGAACAAAGAAATTAAAATATTATGTTATGCAGACGACGCCGCATTAATCGCCGAGACAGAAGACGAACTCCAAAGATTAACACACATCTCCAATACAACAGCCAAGAAATACAATATGATAATATCAGCAGAAAAAACCAAATGTATGACAACATCTAAATACCCACTACAATGGAAAATCGAAATTGATGGGAAGATAATAAAGCAGGAAGCGAGGTTTAGATATGTGGAAATAGATATAACTAGTTACGGAGATGTTGAAAAAGAAGTACGACAACAAAGCTTAGAAGCAAGTAAAGTGACGGGAACTTTTAATGACACAATTTGGAAGAACAAACACCTAAGACAAAACACAAAAACAAGAATCTATAAAGCAGCAATTAGACCTTTATTAACATACACGGCGGAGACAAGACCTTACATATCTAAAACGAGACGACTACTAGAAACAGCAGAGATGAAAATACTCCGACGAGTATCAGAAAAAAGTCTGTTGGATAGGGAGAGAAGCAAAAACATAAGAAGAGCATGCAATATAGAAGACATAAATGGATGGGTGAAGAAACGGAAACAGGAGTGGAACGAACACATTATTAGAATGGCAAAAGATATGATAGTACGAATAGCACGAGATAAGTCATTAAATGGACGAAGAAGTATTGGCAGACCAAGAAAAAGATGGTGCGACAATTTAAACAATTTAGGAGGCTAATATTGAAGAAGAAACAGGCTTTAAAGCCCACATACAAGAAGAAAGAAGAAGAAGAAGAACTCTATCTGTATCTTCATGTGTGTCGGGTTTGTGATGCGCCTGGCTGATTCCACATCCTCTTTCTCCGGTGTCAGTACAAATATGGGTAGCTTCCTCCCATCGCTTTTCCTTGAATCATATTTTTGACTGATTCACAGCCAATATTATATTTCTATTTCAGGTTATCATATAATGTCGGTGGCCTTTGTATTGGAGGGTAGGCCTCTTAAAACCATTCTTGGTTTATTGTCTGCCTCTAGGGGGAGGGCTATCCACTGGATCGGGTTTGTTTTGTTAAACTCTTCAATGAGTCATTGTCCTCATCTGGGTTTTTAGCCTGGATGCATGTCTCACTTTCCCTTCTTGATAACTTGTTAATAGTTATTACTTTTTTCTTCTATGCGATATCTAGGATGGCTCCTGTTTCGTACACACTCTATAATTTAATTACAGGTGGCTTTGGCTTCCATGTTGTGTGATTTTCCTGTTGTTCCGGCTTTTGGGTTGTTTTGTCATCGTCTGTTTCCATAGTTTGCACTTGACGAGTCAGAGAGTGTGGTAAGGTGCGTGCATCATCTCCCTGTTACACTGGTGTCGCTTTGTTGGTTTCGTCTTTTTCTCCTTTTTGTACTCCTCTGTTTTTTGACGCTTTTCGGCTTTTTTGGCTTTTCTGCTGGTGTGAGAATTTTTGTCTTTGGGATTGTTTCCATAGACTTCTCCGTATTTGTAAGCTTTGCAGATTTTTTGACCTCGTTTTACCAGGTGTCCTTCTTATGGCTCTCTTTCGGAGCCGTTTTACTTACATTTTACCGAGTCTTTTTACCTCAGTAGCGTGATTTCTTTGTCCTTTTTCTTCAAGAGCATCCTCAAGGTTGCTAGCTCGGACATTTCGTCCTCGCTGCTAGTATGCCTTTACCGCTTTGCAGCTGCTGATCTCTTAGGTATCTCGTCGTTTAAGTTTTCCTTTTACTTGATGTCCTCTTTTCCTTTTTTCATGGCTTTCCTGTTTTTTGGGCGTTTAAAATCCCCGTTGCTCCTTTCTCCTCTTCTGCTTTCCACCTCGTATGTGTTCTTGTATCCCTCGTGCCGGAGTGTCTAAAAAGTTGTAGTTTATTATTGACAAACTGCCATTTGGTATTCTTGGATTTTCCTTACGACAGGGTGGTGATCGTGAACGATCAAGCATGTTGGAGAAGTAAGAGTCCCTAACTTTGAAGACACTGTTTTTTGCAGCCGTCTGACCCGTTGCCAGCTCGGCTGCTGGATGCCTTCCAGGTACCTTCGCGGATTTTCACGCTCTGGATCAGAACTAGAAAGGGATCTTCTTGAGTTTCGCACTTCACTCGCCCTAACGCCGTTCCTGTCAGATGCAGATTCTAAAATTCTACATCTCACAGTACCATCCTAGACGAAGCACAGTGACTGTCCCGACGGGTCCGATAACCCGTTTGCTTTTTCACTTTCGTTCCTTCAGCGTGTGACCTCCTGGAGAATTCAACAAAATCAAATCCTCTCGGTTTAAGCACATCCGAATTTGCACTTTTGCCTCTAAGCGTTGGAAATCTTCGCTGTTATTCACAATACACCAAGGTTCACGCGGAGTCTTCACCCCTTAGTATTGGTAAGAACTATCCTGAGAACTGATAAACTTGACAGGTAAACATAAGGAGTGTGGGTGCTCCTCATACCTGACAGGTATAAATGTTCAGGTGTACCTGTAAGGTGTACGTGATAGTGAGCGGCCTGCCTTCAAAAACTTACAAATACGTTATAAATAAATGCTGAACTTTCTATTGCTTTGCAGTAAGGTTTTAATATTACTATAATTGCATATTTAAATGTAACTTTTTCTTAGAATTCACTATATCAATATAAAAAATAAAAATCAATTTAACTAGTATCAGTATTTTTTTATTTGCTACTTCCAAATTTACAATTATTTTCTTAAGATGTGTATAAAATTATTTACATGTTTATCCATATTGATATACCTACAAATGTTGTAGATATTATTTATTTGTCAATAATATTTAAAATTCCTTTTTGTAGTACAAGTAATAATGTTTTTCAGTGTATTTATTTCCCAAGAGTTTTGGATTTTTTCGAATATGTGAATTTATTATATCATCACCTATCTGTTTTCATTATAACTCTTTAGGGGATTTAACTCGCATTCGTAAACTTCGTATGTGTACATGACAATACTAAAATTTATAACTTTTCATCTCTAAAGAAAAATTCGTCACGTAATGATGGATGTGGTATTATTTATAAAATTTTAGCAATACCATAAAGGTAACGAAATGTTTAAATCATATATAATTAATAAAATTAAATATCTGGTGGGTAAATTTTAAGTTAATTCGGATATAACTTTTAGAAAAGTAAGTTATTTGTTGAAATTCAAAAAAAGATTATGCTGAAGTTTGCCAATTTGCTCACAGTGCAAAACTGGATATTATTACATTTGTTGCCTATTATCAGAGACCATAGCATAGTTGTAATCTAAATTTGATAATATGGATGAGCAATAGAGCTGATCAATCGGTTTTTCAAGTCCAATAATAGGCGAGCGGTTTACCCCTATAAGCAGAGCATCAACCGACTAAAATTCTTTTTGCATTTCTAATGCACCAAACCTTTTTTATTCGATTCTATATATTTTTCCAAGATGAAATGTATTTTTTTTTTTTAATTTTTACAAGTGGGCCGGCAATTGTTATTAACTAATAACTTATACAAAAAAGCAATTTCACCGAATTGTTTCGGAATCAATTTTTTTGTGTATCTCATCAAAATAAACACTTTTTCTCGCTTGATAATTTTTCGAAAAATGCTTCCTTTTCGAGTTATTTGCATTTTTTTGTTGAAAAAATGCCTTAATTAGTGATTTTTGGGATTTTTTTTCTAAAAAACTACTAAATGAATTGCAATTTTAAACCGTCGAGTACAACTTAGAATATTTTGACAAGGATAAATGGTTTCTATCTCGCTAAAAACGTGGACCCAAATATTTCGAATATGCCTTTCGAGAGTATCCCGCTAAGTGTGTACAGCGGTTGAGGTGCTGTAGGCGCTCGAATCTTTTCGACTTTTTTAATAATGTAATATATATATGAAAAATATTTGATAATTGATTAAATGAAATTTTAATTTTATTTAATACTACGTAGGTAAGTAAATACTAGGTTACAATTACTAAATATTCTACATTTCACTACAAATTTCTTAGATAATTCTAAATTAGCGAAAACGATATAGACTTGTTTTAACTTGTTATTGAGCGCGTGTTGCAACCAATGACGTATAATATATGGACTCGGTGAACGCTTTAAAAAGTGTCCACAACATGTATACCTTTGTTATTGTTTATTGTTTAAAAAAATTAAGAAATTTGCCTACTTTACCTTTAGATGAAGGACTTACAGTTTTGACTCTATTTTTATCTAAACTGTATGACCCTCAAAATAAGTTTAAAAAATATCATGAATCCATAAATGAATTAAGATATAATATTGCATTAAAAAAAATGCATCTAATGAAAAATTACCACCTTCGAAACGAGCATTATTACAACATTACTTAAGAGCAAAGTGGCAAATAAATGAATGGATTCAAGCAAAAAACAATATTATTTCATCTCTTGATCCATTAACCCATGGTTGGACAATGGAAAATAATTGTTTCGATTTTAATTATTTTGAAGGCGAAACTAGTTTAGATATGTTACAAAAGTATTTCTGCTCATGTACCGGAAAATGTTCTATGAAAAATTGTAATTGTATTTCCTATAATTTAGAATGCTGCGCAGTATGTGCGTGTACACCAGAGAATTGTAAAAATGTTAAAGACGACTCTATTGAAGACAATGAAATCAGCTTATTAGATGGAAATCCTGTTGCTGTTGACGAAAATTTTCAAATTATTGACAATGAAAATGTATAATTAATATTATATTTTAATTTTATTATATTTTTCAATGAAAATTAATTATATATTGCTTAATGTATTTTACTGTAATAAAACATTCAATAATATAGTCACCACGTATATTAAAAGAAAAATTACATTATTATAGCATTGTAAAAAATTAATTTTAATTGTTTTAATTATAATATGTCTATATAAAAATAATTAGAAATAACTTTTTTTTTAATAAATTGTACGTAATATTTGTATTGAATTAATTTTTTAAATTTAAACAAATATTTCTACGCGCCGCACGCCTGTATCGCCGCAACCGCTGTACACACTTAGCGGTAGACTGCTCGAAAGGCATATTCGAAATATTTGGATCCACGTTTTTAGCAAGATAGAAAAAAATTATCCTTGTCAAAATATTCTAACTTGTACTCGACGGTTTAAAGATTATAAAGCTATTTGTAGAATTGCAATGCATTTAGTAGTTTTTTAGAAAAAAAAAATCCCAAAAATCACTAATTAAGGCATTTTTTCAACAAAAAAATGCAAATAACTCGAAAAGGAAGCATTTTTCGAAAAATTATCATGAGAGAAAAGTGTTTATTTTGATGAGATACACCTAAAAAAATTGATTCCGAAGCAATTCGGTGAAATTGCTTTTTTGTATAAGTTATTTGTTAATAACAATTGCCGGCCCACTTGTAAAAATTAAAAAAAAATACATTTCATCTTGGAAAAATATATAGAATCGAATAAAAAAGGTTTGGTGCATTAGAAATGCAAAAATAATTTTAGTCGGTATATTCTGTTTCTAAGCGTCTTTTGAGGGGTAAATCGCTCGCCTATAAATAATGACGTGTTTTCAATTAGTTGTATTATTATTCGCTGTATTAAGTGGACTTTCATAAAAGTTAATTGAGAATTGTAAGAATCCTTTTTAACGTAAACACGGTTAGAAGATACAGAGAACCTTAGGAAGTTTTGGAAGCAATGCCGCTTTTTATTTTCATAATAGGAACAGTTATACAATACGCAAATAACTTTTAAATAATACCTAGTTTAACAAAACTCATTTTAATAATGCCACATGTTCCCCTTCCCTGCCTCTGTTCTTATAGTAAAGTTCATATTTTGGCCTTATTATTTTAGTGGAATGTTGTATATCCTTGTTTTATCTCTCGGTCTTTCAACCTCTTCCGCACCCTTTGTTTCTCAGTGTATCTTTATCTCCTCATATATCTTATAAATTACCAAATAAGATCTCCACTTGCAAAACAACCAATTTCCACTTTTTGGACAATCTGACATGAATACGCCACTGGATTCCTTGTAAAAAGACACATCCAGCTACGCATAAATTTCATAACATAACTACCAAACTCACATTGAAATTAAATGGAGAAAATTGGTTGTTGTTTTAAAACGACCATTCTCCAAGGTCGTGTAGGTTTCAAAACAACCAATATCCCTCTGCACCAATAAGAATGCTAGGTTGTATCGCTTGGTCGGTGATTTTTAAGAAAAACAGACCCACAAAATTATAGAGGGATCAGCTTATTAAGCACTGGCTCAAAGTTATTTACAAAAATTTTGGCAGAAAAGTTGTCACAGAATGGCATCAATGAGGAACAACAATTCCTAAATAATAGATCCACCTTAGATACAATATTCATTATCATAAACATTTTATGTTTTTTGTATACGTCCCTCGCAAACACCTAGCAATTGAAATGAGTTTATCGGTCTAATTAAAGAAACTAATGTTAAATGAAGTATATTATGAGTTAAATCCCCATAAACCTCAATGTGTTTGTCATTAATTCGTCAATTTCTTTATTTATTAACACAGTTTTAAAGAACTTTGCCAAAACAGATTTGTATTGTATTTATAGTTTTAAACAAAGTTTAAGCAAGCAACCGTTTCAACTAAAAGGGGCTTTATTATTGGTAATTTTTAAAGAGGTACAAACAAATTATAGTCTGGCAAATAATAAGTAAAATTGTCAACCAAAATCTCTCGCCGTAAGTGGTGAAATGTAGCCGAAATCACGTGCCATCATGAATTCTCGAAAATTTTAAATTCGATCCGTATTGAATTTCAAGCAAATCCGTTGTGACGGTTAAAATTACACTACAACGGTCATTTACTGGAGGGAAATAATATAAGAAAGCTAGAATCTGTCAGAGAAATGAGTAGTAATTATTTTGGACATAGAATACGCCGTGTTATATGACTATTTTGCAGATCAAACGATTTATTTTTCAAGTTATGTCAATATTAGAAATGTGAATAGAAATACACTGGTGGGTAAAAAATTCAGGTCACATTTAAATTTTGTTGATATAAGGTTGAATGCTCGAATAAATGAACTTTGATAAAATAAAGACAGATATCGAGCACAGTTTTATTAATTAAGTCTTACCCAAATACTTTCGCTCCCTAGAGCATCTTCAGGGCATCTGAAATAAGCCAAGAAACTTTTTTTTTTAAATGAAGAAATTGATTAGTTTCGATAAAAACTCGGAAAGTTAATGGATGATAAAAGTTTTTTGTGATTAACGTTTTAGACTTACTTCGTTAATTTTGGGCTATCCAACAATCGCAGAATGTCATAAACATAAAATTAAACATAAAGTTGTACATAACGACACTAAACATGGAAAAACAGTTTAAAATTATTTAAAAAATAGTCGAAGCTACATTCTGGTCGACAACAGGAGAGAGAATGGCTTTCCTGTTACACGAAAGAGTTCCGTTAACAGAACATTTCCGTTAATACCAGCAGCCATTCTCTCTCCTCTCCAGGACAGGGAGACCCGCTGTCCCCATTACTATTTAACCTAGCATTGGAATATGCAATGCGAAAAATCTATACCAGAGTCAAACCAGACATAACTGCCAGAGGAGCAAAGATTATTCTCGCATTTGCAGATGATGTAGATGCAGTAGCACAGACAACACTGGAAGTTAAGGATATAGTATCGAACTTTGAAGAAGCAACACTAAGCGTAGGCCTGAAAATAAACGAAGAAAAAACTAAATACATGGTCGTATCAAAAAAGGAACGACAGCGAATAGGACAAAACATTACCATAAACGATCATAATTTTGAGGTGGTCAAAGAATTCAAATACCTAGGAGCAACAATTACCAGTGAAAACACAGGAGAACGGGAGGTTGAAATACGAATACTGGCGGGGAATAAATCATTCTTTGCCATTCAACATCTAATGAGGTCAAAGCTTCTCTCAAGGCGTGCCAAAATCCAAATGTACAAAACCATAATACGACCAGCAGTGACATATGGAAGTGAAACATGGACATTGAGAAAGAAAGAAATCAATAAGCTATTAGTATGGGAACGCAAAATCCTGCGAATTATATATGTTCCTTGCAGGGACAGCGTGACAAATGAATGGAGGAGCAGATACAACAATGAAATAGAGACTCTCTTCGGGAAAGGAAACATCGTAAGATACATAAAAGCCAATAGATTAAGATGGGCAGGCCACGTGGTACGGAGTGATGACGACAGACTGATTAGCAATGTGTTGTGGGAAAGACCAGATGGTAGAAGATCGACAGGAAGGCCTAGAAAAAGGTGGAAAGACGCAGTCAGGGAAGACCTGGAGAAGATGGAAGTAAGACCATGGGAAATAATAGCACAGGATCGGAATCAATGGAAGGCAATAGTAAACGCGGCAAAAACTCACGAAGAGTTGTAAAAGCCAATGATGATGATGATGATTCTCTCTCCTGTTGCCAACCAGAATGTAGCTTCGACTATTTTTAAAATAATTTTAAACTGTTTGTCCTTGTTTAGTGTAGTATTATGTACAACTTTATGTTTAATTTTATATTTATGACATTCTGCGATTGTTGTTAGCCCAAAATTGACGAAGTAAGTCTAAAACGTTAGTCACAAAAAACTTTTATCATCCATTAACTTCGAGTTTTTATCGAAGTTAATCAATTTCGTCATTAAAAAAAAAATGTTTCTTGGCTTATTTCAGATGCCCCTGAAGATGCTCTAGGGAGCGAAAGTACTTGGGCAAGATTTAATTAATAAAACTGTGCTCGATATCTGCTTTTATTTTATCAAAGTTTATATTTTGTGTTTTGAGGTAGTAATTTGTTTACGGCTGTATCGGTTTCTTATTAGGCGCTAATATATTGCTTTTCCAGAAGTACGAGTATCATTTGTTGTTATCTGTCAGTTCAGTCACATACTGTTATCGTATTTACGATGATTACGACTTTTTTACGAAATATTTGCATTCACTCCAGTGGAACCTTTACAGTTAACTGCCAATTTTCAATGAAGTGTTATTTTTTTGTGTAAGACCTATCGGTGAAATAGTGTATTGTTGATAGTGTATAGCTAATGAATCATAATGCCTTAATTGTGGCACAGACTGTGGCAAGAATTGTAGCATTGATACAAAATGGCTGCAGACAACCTGAAACTGTAAGAATTGTTGGAAGGAGTCTATGTGCAGTTCAAAATGTGTACCAGCGCTTTGAGGAGACTCGTCTAATAACCAGAAGGATATGATCTAGGCGAAATCGAATCAACACCCAAAGCGACGATCGGTTTGTGGTGTCCGCAAGTTTGCAGAATAGAAAATATCTTACAAAAAATCTTACGAAATCATCCTTCAAGAGGTGAGAATTTATAATGTTAGTAAGTGAACCGTTAGAAGAAGACTTACCTCCATTGAAACAATGTACATAGAGCAACTTACTGTTTCAGATGAGTCGCGTTTTTGTCCCAATGGGTCATACGGACGTCGTCGAGTATAGAGAAGACCCGGAGAAAGATATGCTGCGACTTGTATTGATAAACGACTCCCATTTGGCGGTGGGTCGGTTATGGTCTGGGTAGGAATCACGCTTAGATTTATTCTTTATACAAAATGACTCCCTTACGTCTCAAACATAGAGAAGTTTTCGATGATGTTATGCCTTTATAACTATTATGGGAAAACATGGCATTTTTATGCAAGATAATGCTACACCCCATACTTCCAGAGTTGTCATATTTTGATGAAGTGGGAATTAGGCGGTTTAATTGGCCACAACTTAGTCCAGACATAAATCCTATTGAATATGCCTGGGATGAGTTGGGTAGGAGTATCCGAAGGCATACACCCGCTCCAAAAACTGTCCAAGAGCTACGAGAGTTGTTATTGCAAGAATGGGATAACATCGACCAGAATGTGATCCATAATTTAAGTGAAAGTATGCGTCATCGCCTACAAGCGGTCATTAATGCAAGAGGAAGAAATACACGCTATTGACAAAGATTTTTTTCCAATAATATTTAGTTTTAATCATTTTTTTGTCAGTTTATAAACGATAAGCCGCACTTTGTCTTAGCTCAAAACTCAAAATATTAGGTACTATTAATTTAATATTGATAATTAAAGTTAGTTTACAAAATACAGTAGGTACCAATGGTTTACAACCGCAAACAGAAATTTACAACCGAAAATGTCAACGAGACATAACAATTTCAAGTTTACAATTTTATATATAAATAAAATTTTGGTAGAGTTCTTTCTGAATCCAAGTTATTAATATGCTTTATTATTCTTTCATTATTGTGATTTGTTAAATAGGAATGACAACATCTGACCTGCCAATAAATGTTTGTAGTTATTTATAAGAAATGTTCCTTATTTCGATAAAACATTGATGTGTATCTGTATTATTAGTACCCAATAGATAAATGTATTTCTTTATTATAAAATTTCGAAGTAATAAAAACTACTTGAAGTTTTGAAATCCATGTTTTTTAAAAGCAGACTCTTTTTTTCTTACATAACCTGATTAGTTTTTTTTTGGGAAAAACGCTTTCTGTTGCTTTTTCTAATAAATCAATATTGGGAAAATAAAAATATAGCAGAAAGTACATATTTAATAAAATAAGGAATTGCATTTAGCTATCCATACATTTTGAGAAAAACGAATATTTATAAAAATTAGTATATATATATATATATATATATATATATATATATATATATATATATATATATATATATATATATATATATATATATATATATATATATATATATATTCAGAAAAAAAATTATAAATAAAAGAAATATTAGTTTTTCTTTTTAGAATGTTAATAGTAGACGATATTTATAACAAGTTTATTTTTTTACAGGCTGCCAAAGGTATAAGAAAGCTCCTGTTCGCTCTGATAGTATCCCTTCCCGCCTTATTTAACATAGGAGCGCTTCTTGCTCTTATTACTTTTATTTACGCCATCATCGGCATGTTTCTTTTCGGCCATGTACGCCAGCAGGGAGCGCTGGATGATATGGTAAACTTCGAAACGTTTGGAAGATCTATGCATCTGCTTTTTAGGCTGATTACTTCAGCAGGTTAGTATATATAAGTAGACTTTGAAGAATTTACTTGAAAATGCATTTGTGTGTGAAATTTCACAAAAAAAATTTGTGAATATTTTGCAAAAAAATCTGTTTTAAACTACGGTATTGATAAATTGCTAAAAATTTGGTTTTTGTGCATACGTTTCAGCTCATGTGTCTACTTGTTAATCCCTAATCCCTAAAAATAAAAACGATAAAAAATGCGAACACCGCACCATGATATAATAAAACCATTCCTACAATTTTTCCAAACCTTCATACCAAAATCTTAAAATGGGTATTGAGGAAACACAATTTGGATTTTTCAAATATCTAGGTACAAGAAAAAAAAAGCCCTTGCACAGCATGACATTTCAACCAAACACAGTATCGACTTCAGGAAATACCAAAATACTGCGCAAACAAAAAAATTATCATAAGCGATTCATCCTTGAAATGTGTCAAATTCTAAACATCCTTCTTCTTCTTCAAGTGCCCTGTCCGTTGCGAACGTTGGCTATTAACATGGCAATTCTGATCTTACTTGCGGCGCTTCTGAATAGTTCGACCGATGTGAGCCCGAACCACTTCCTCAGATTTTGGAGCCACGAGTGTCTTCTCCTGCCTGGCCCTCGCTTACTGTCTATTTTTCCCTGGACAATCAATTGCAGTAGACGGTACTTATCGTGTCTCAATATGTGGCCTAGATATTCAAGCTTTCTTTGTTTAATTGTATTCACGATTTCTTTCTCCTTTCCGATTCTTTGGATTACCTCTGTGTTGGTGACATGTTCGGTCCAGGATATACGAAGAATGCGTCGGTACACCCACATTTCGAATGCTTCTAGTTTTCTCGTGAGCGTCTCCGTCAGTGTCCAGGCCTCCACACCATACAGTAAGATCGGAAAAATGTAGCATTTAACTAGACGTAGTTTTAGGGGAAGAGACAAATCCCTGCTTATGAGGAGCTTTTTCATATTGCTAAATGCTGCTCTAGCTCGTTCTATTCTCGCCTTAATTTCTGTGGCCTGTTCCCATTTTGCATTTACGTTGGTGCCAAGGTACACATAAGATTCTACATGGTCAATTAGTATGTTACTTATCCGTAACTGTCGAGCAGGCTGTTGCTTCCTGCTTATCAGCATCCATTTTGTCTTCTTGAAGTTGAGGCTCAGGCCGTATTCCTCACTAACTGAATAAACTCTTTCCATTACCTGCTGTAATTCGTCTATGGTACTGGCAAGGATCACCGTGTCGTCGGCATATCTTATATTGTTTGTTAACTCGCCGTTTATTTTTATGCCATCATTTGCATTTTCCATACATTTATTAAATATTTCTTCGGAATAAATATTGAATAGGAGTGGGGATAATATACAACCCTGACGGACACCTCTTTTGATCTGCACACTTTTAGTGAGTTCGTTGCCAATTTTTGCTCTTGCTGTTTGACCCCAGTATAGGTTTGCCACAATTCGAATGTCCTTGTCGTCAATACCTGTCTTTCGCAGAATATCTATTAATTGTTCATGATTGACATTGTCAAATGCTTTTCTAAAATCCACAAAGCACAAATACACGTCCTTATCAACGTCTCTACACCGCTGTATAAGCACCTGGAGAGCGAAAATTGCTTCTCTAGTTCCAAGTGCTTTCCGAAAGCCAAACTGCGATCTATCAATATTTGACTCACATTTATCATATATTCTTCTATGAATGATCTTAGTGAACGCTTTAGTGACATGATTAATCAAGCTTATAAGCCGGTAGTCATCACAGATCTGGGCCTTTGGTTTCTTCGGGATTGTAATAAAAGTTGACTGCAGCCAGTTCTCCGGGATTTTACCTAAATAAGAGAACTAAACTATCTAAACATCCATCGTCCCTAAATAAGAGAACCGACATCAACAACTTGAGCCAGATATATCACTCTCTCATCATACAAAACAAATAAAAAAAAACCCTTACAAGACAGTAACTTCATTCCCATTCTTCTTTCCATTTTTGTTTGTTTGTTTGTTTTTTAAAGAAAAAGAAAAAGGAATCCTTTTTTAAAAAAGGTCTGTCCTCGTTCCGCTCGCTAATTCCCTCAATAATCGTACCTCCTCTCTGCATTCCAAATAAACACATGTACGACAATAATCCACATGTGAAAATTATGACATCCTAGAGCTGATAGAAAACAATCGAAAATATTAGTGTGGTTTGACCCTCAAAAGAGCTTAAACCAACATTAAAATTAAGCCATCGGTTAAAATTAAATGAACAATAGTATTCTTACAGTTTTTCTTGTATTTTTTTGTTTCGTTTCGCTCGTTTAGTTGTTAATCTTTAATGTTAAGTTATCGTAGAGTTTTCATAACATCTAAAAAAACCTACAAATTGTTTTTGTAAGTATGAACCCTGTTGGTTGTTTACTTATATTCTAAAATCTTTTTTATTTGTAGTGAACTGATGATGCTTTTAAAAATAAAAGCGAAACGTATTCGAATAAATCAATAAACTAGTTGACGACTTTCATTTGCCAATTATTGACCGATAAAACCTCTGTTATTCAACCATTAAATATATTTTAAATATATATAGGAAATCATAGGATTTCCTACTTGACGAAAATTCAAATCTTTACCACTGTGCTTTCTACAAGTTGCAAAGCAGACAGATTGATGAATTACTCGGCAAGGGAATCTAAAATATGCATTCCATATGCCTTTCATCATGGTCAAAATTCGTAGTGAATTCAGTTTTTGGTACTCCAAACGGAGTAAAGAAATAAAACATAATAACGGTATCCGATTTTTATTTCGATGCAGGGCAGCGGCAATCCGCTTATACGTATTTCAACCTCTTTAAGTCTCATCAGAGCGGCATAAGCTGCTGCTCTGAATCGAAACAAAATCTATCCCGTCGTAGGACAATAATTATCGAAATAATTATAGACAGACGTTTCAACGCCATCTAATAACAACAAATGAAATCATAAGATTTCCTACTTGGCGAAACTGAATTCAAATCTTTACCACTGTACTTTCTACAAGTTGCAAAGCAGACAGATTGATGAATTAGTCGGCAAAGGAATCTAAAATATGCATTCCACATGCCGTTCATCATGGTCAAAATTCGTCAATATATATATATATATATATATATATATATATATATATATATATATATATATATATATATATATATATATTCAGAAAGTTTTGTCACCCCTGACAAATCATTTACGCGTTGTTTCTATTGTTCTTTTGTTCTCGTAGCCGGTGATATTCTAGAATTTCGTGTTATAGCACAGGTTCGGCTTCCGTCCTATTTTTAGAACAGATGTTCTTATCATATAAACTCGCTGAAGTGATCTTTAATTATTAGAATCAACGAATTATTTTGTAAGCGATATCCGTGTGAATTGTAAGCGATTCACATAATTGTTAATTAAGACTTTTTTATAATATTTGTAATTTAGCGAGTTTGTTTTTGTTGTTAAAATAAAGTTAATCAAATGACGTTTGCATATAAAAATCGAATTCAGTCAATATTTAATAACATTACGATATTTTGTTTTAGGATGGAATGATGTATTAGAATCATTAATGATCGAGTATCCAGACTGTGATCCACATTTTAGAAATCAGAGTAATGGTGATTGTGGTTATCCACTACTAGCAATAATATATTTTACTAGTTTTATTATTATAAATTATATGATAGTTATTAACATGTACATTGCAATTATTCTTGAAAACTTTAACCAAGCTCATCAGGAGGAAGAAATCGGTATCGTAGAAGACGATCTGGAAATGTTCTACATTAGATGGAGCAAGTAAGTTCAATTTAAAAGTCTTTATTAAAAAATTTTAACAATAACCTAAATCAGTTGTTACATGTTTTTCTTTTTACTAGTTTGATAGGAATATGTCAGTTTTAATGTTCTCAATTATAATGTATCTTATCCACTATGTTAATTTTCCATTATGTTTTGATCCATTGTATATTTCTTCTAATTTTCTCACTTTCACGATAACCAAACTTTAATAATATTTTCATAATAAATGTGACATTGTATATGTACTGAATTATTAATTTCGACAGCTTTTATAATAATGAACTAAACGGAAATTGTATCTACCGATCGAATCAGCCATAAACGTTTTTGGTTGCTTTCTTATTTCAGCAATTAGCATACAATTTTATCATCGTCATCAAACAGACTGTAGATGCTAAAAATAGACCTCCTTCTGTTATCTCCAATGCCCCCGATATTGTACCGCGTAACTCCAGATTGTTGTTACCCTCTTTATATTTTATATCATGAGTCAAGCATGTCGGGGGTTTATACCCTTATTGACCGCCCAATGGCTCGCTCATTCACTCTGATTTATTTACAGATTTTTTTAGTAAGTGTTTAAGTTTTCACAGCATAGTCAATAATGGAAACACTTCTTCTGCCTGCTTGTATGTAGGCTCTGCCTATTTCTGTTTCTGTTTCTTCTTCAATATTAGCCTCCTAAATTGTTTAAATTATCGCACCATCTTTTTCTTGGTCTGTCAATACTTCTTCCTTCATTTTGTGACTTATCTCGTACTATTCGTACTATCCTATCCTCTGCCATTCCATTAATGAGTTTGTTCCACTCGTGTTTCCGTTTTGTCACCCATCCATTTGTGTCTTCTATATTGCATGCTCTTCTTGAGTTTTCGCTTCTCTCTCTATCCAACAGACTTTTCCCTGATATTCGTCGGAGTATTTTCATCTCTGTTGTTTCTAGTAGTCGTCTCGTTTTAGATGTGTCAAGTCTTATCTGCACCGTGTATGTTAATATACGTCTAATTGCTGCTTTATAGATTCTTGTTTTTGTGTCTTGTCTTAGGTGTTTCTTCCGCATCTAAATCCCTGTTGTTCATGTAATAAAGTTTATTGATTTTGTTGGTTAGGACTTTTGTGGTAAGCTTGAGTGCGGTGTGCAGTAGATTTATACCTCTTTAATTGTTGGAGTCTTCTTTATCTCCTTTCTTGAACATTGGTATTATTATGCTGTTTTTCCATGCGTCCGGTATCTTGCAGTGCAATATTAATTTTTGTATAAGTTATGGAAACACTTATTGTTTAAAAACATTTACTTTAAGACCTATCGGTATGTTGCTTTTAAATACCATACTTCTCGGTTTGCCGAAAGCCGCTTAACTTTATTCGTCTTTTAATTTGCCTAATTTTTACTGCGAGGGATTAAGTTTGTCATATGTGGTTCTTTTGAAAGTTAATTTTTAAACCTAATTAGGTTGAGACACCATTAAATGTACTTAAGCCTGGGCTTCTTTAAGACTGTCATAAATCACCAAAATATCGTCAGCGAGGCATCAGTGGTTAAATTTTTTGCCATAAATGTTGATTTCTATCTGGCTCCTACTCAAATTTCTTAAAAATATGTTCCAGAAACAGTAAGATGTTATCAGCTAGTCGTACTTCGTGTTTCATTTTAATTTTTTTTTTTATTAGAGTAAAGTTCCACGCTTTCTGTTAACGCTCTTTGGAATAAGTGAATACTTATTTGAGGATTCTTAGAAAGAACGTTATCGAGTCTGTTCTCGCAATGCTTTATCCACAACTCCCTTTTTTATCCTTCTTAGTTCCTTATTGTATTTAGTCACATATTTGCCACAATAACCCCACTCACTTCCGGCCCTTTGATTTTCTTGCAGGATAGCCACAAAGAGTCAAGCGGTTTTGGCAAAACGTCCCGTCTTGTTGAAACCGGTCTATTCATCAAAATGTTCCTGGCAGGATAAAACTTTCTTAGAATCTGAATAAATGACCTAGTCACTATCTTCCTTTAACGTTCCTCCTAAATACGGACTTATCGTTTCTTGACAATGCATAACTAATCGTCATACCCACAATATTTAGCGGTTTGGCTTCTCAAAACCAAGAAAGCGAATTGTTTGGCGATTAATAAGACCGTCCATAGGAATATGATATTCATCGAAAAACCATACGTTGGGCAAGAAACGTGCATAATAGTCAATTCAAAGATACCAATCTATCTCCATCAATCGTTGTCCAATCTGTAAACGGTACGGAAATTCAAATTATATCTTTAACCAGTCGTCGAAGTGACGTTTTGCCGAATTGTAATTTCAGGACTATTCGTCAAAGATTTTTCTTTGGTGACAGTTACACCTGATTAAAAATACTTCTCCTACTACCTATACTACTACTATCCTTTCCCTTGGGCCCTACGACAAGCGGTAAGAAGAAAGATAAACACCAATGAAATGTTCTGTTGGAGAAGAATTTTACGAATTCCGTGGACCTACCACAGGAGAAATAATTCAATTTTAAATGAGCTAAACGTCAGAAAACGGCTTTTCAGCAAAGTCGATCTCCAACAATTAAGATACTTTGGACATGGTATGAGAGTAGACACAGAGAACATGGAAAGAGAAATTACCAGATACAGAGATCTTTTGTGACGAACAATACACGATATCACTACAATACTCTCGAACAATACCTCTCTATGGGGGGTCAGGACTGAAGATAGCGATCCTTTTCCTTCCGTTGAAAAAAGATACTATCCATACAACGAAATTTTGTCATGATATACAGCATAAATATGTTACTTGGTGCAGGGTTATTAAAGTGTATACGATATTTTTCCGAGAATAACTTTACCTCGGCCTGCCTTGATAACCATTTCGTAAGATCGAAAATAGTACTTCACTATTAACGCGTTTACTTCTTCGCAAGATCGATGGTTACCTCCAAACATAGAGCACAACGTTTGTTACACAATTAATAATAAATCATGGCTATGCAAAAACATGCCAACACGCAACGTACTGATATAGTTTGGTGAATAGTTTGGTGCATACCGTTTATCTATGGCTCTATCGTTGGCTTTCCAACTATATGGAATAGATTAAATATATATATATATATATGGATAAAATAGTTATCAATTTATATAGTGTTACACTTCTTTAAACTAACTTTATTCAAACACCAACAGTATTACTATACTTTAACTCAATAACAACTATCAACTGCAGAAACTCAAATATTACTGTTATTAAACTGTCAACTGTCTGTGTTTATATTATATTTTCAGACGTTCCAGATATTAAGTAGAGTAAATTAATTTACATTTAAATGGGAATAAGCCACAATTAAAGGTTAAACTACGTTTATTGACGTTTCAATTTCCACTTCGGAAATCGTTCTCTAGTAAATTCTCTACAGCTGATCGTTCAAGGGAAAATAGACAGCAGAAGGGGTCCAGGGAGGAGAAGACACTCCTCCAAAACTTGCGGCAATGGTTCGGATTGTTATCTGCTGAACTATTCAGATCTGCCGTAAACAAAGTCAGAATAGCCATGTTGATTGCCAACGTTCGGAACGAACAAGGCACATGAAAAAGAAGAAGTAAATTCTCTGAGAACGATTTCCGAAGTGGAAATTGAAACGTCAATAAACGTATTTTAACCTTTAATTGTGGCTTATTCCCATTTAAATAGTAATTAATTTAAAATGCCACAAGAAAATAGCTTTAGAACAATATTAAGTAGAGTAGACCGGGGTCGAAAGTAACATTTTTAATTCAAACAATAATTTCGGGAAAATTATAACAGATACAAACAAATTTTCTCGTTCAGGCCTTAATTGCATGTTTAAACAATACTAAAATAGGTTATTAAGGTTTTTAAATAATTATAGTTTTTAATTATTTGTGAAAAATTGTCGTAGCGGCAAATGTTACAACTGCCCCCAACCCCGGGGCGGTTGTAACATCACGTGGGGTCGATAGTAACAGTGATCAGTGATAGTAAAAGCTTAAACAAATGACGTTTATTTAACGTAAGTACAAAAATTATTCAAAAGTACAAAAGAAGTTATATTTTTACTTAAAATAAAAACAAAAACTTATGCTAAACCAGGAGGAACAGTGAACTTAACCTAACTAATTTTATGCTATACGGAGAGGAACAGTGAACTTAACCTAACAAATTATGGATCAATCTAAACCTTCTTGGCTTGTGTATTCTTCATGTGACCAACGTTTACATTCAATACATTGAACCCAACCTTCCCCTGGCTTACTTGAACCATATGGTTCACAGCATACAAGACAAAAACACTCTTCATCTTCTTCATCACTCTCTTGTTGTTTTTTAAATTATTTTTTTTTAAGATTTTTTGGTTTTAGTTTAGGGTCAGAAAAATTTTTCTTAACCCTTTTTTTCTTCTTCTCTTCATATTCTGCCCTAATTTCTTCCTTTTCAGGGGTATCTGTATATATGGCCGATTTTCTTTTCTTTTTTCCTTTATTTCCTTCTTTTCTATGCAGGGCTTTGAGGAAAGTTCTGACTGCTTCCGGTGTAAACTTCGCAGCTGAAGAAACACGTGAAGTTGCCGCTTTAGGAATATTATTTAGTTCATTGTTGGTTTCATCTGTGACAGAAAAAGATGTCGCTGGTGCGGGTTCTTTATTTTGTTGGATTTCTCTGGTTATCTGGTGTAGGTTCATCGTCTCTTTTTCCTGATTCTGTCGTGTTAATTTCAACATCGTTGGTCACTTTATTTGCTGGTGGAGGCCGATCTGTGACATAAGACGGTGCATAATCTAAAGGTGTAAATATATTCCTATTAAAAGGAAATATTCCCGTGCATATAAAGCCTGCTTGGATGTTGCTGGATGTCGGTGCCATCGGAAGTGCTGTAGCTACTATGGATGGTATATTATAAATGGTCATAGTTTTCCCTGGATTACTACGCATCCATGAATCGCAGCCCAAATTAATTGCTTTTTTTAATGGCCTTATACAGAGCGATCCAACGGTTTTAAGTTATGAGAGCAGTGAGGCGGGAAGGATAACACAACAATGCCATTCTCAGAGCAATAGTCCAGTGCCTGAATAGAAATATGAGATGCGTGATTATCTAGTAGCAGCAGGATTTTGTGATCGGTAGTTGCTGACGTACATTTCCGAAAGTGTTGTAAAGATTTAAGAAATTCACTTTCTTGCATCCACCCGCTTGCGTTTCCCGCGCCTGTACTTCCAGTTAGACAATCTCGAATAAAATTTTCCTGGTACCGAATCCTTGGAAATATAAACATTGGAGGAACAAAATTTCCAACAGCATTTACCGCTCAAGTTAACGTAACTAAGTTTCCACGTTCGGCTGACGTCAATGATCCAACTTGCCTTGTTCCCTTTTTAGTGACAATTCTATTGGGCCTTTGAACTGTTGTGATCCCAGTCTCATCGACATTGTACATGTCTTTAGGTTCGAATTTATATTTGTCCATATCTTTTTGCAAATTATCAAAAAAAACAGGAAACATTATTCTCGTTAAAACTAGTGGCACGAGCTAAACTTGTTGTTTGTACGCACCTTAACGAGAGTTGGGGTTATCGCTTCATAAATCTGCTAAACCAATCTTCTGTAGCCATCTGGTTTTGCTCCCACTGTGGTGGCATTGCTAACTTATATTTATTGGCTAATTCATATACAAACTTTCTGATTTCTTTCGGACAAAAACCATAATATATGTTTGTCGCTCTAATTTGCCATTGGTCTTCGGTAAAAACTTTGTTCCAAGCTCTATAACCCATAAGAAAAGAATTATTTAAACCCTCACCTGGTGCTTCCTTTTTAATTTTGAATCGTCTTAAAGAAACATGAAACAAATCGTACTTCTTTGCCACTGCACGAATAGATATATCATTTTTTATTTCGGCGTATGCAGCTTTATAAGTTGCATTATCTTTGGAACCTCTATTACTTCTTCCAATTTTTGTACGAAACATTCTGGAAATAAAAAAAAAATAATATATTAAGAAACCAGAATGCTTAAAATCGTTAGCGGGGTCGATTGTAACGTTACAATCGCCCCCTCGACATTATGTTACGTTCGGTCCCGACCTCACTTTTTAAAAACTTTTTAATTTTTGATAATGAACAACGGTAAATGTAGACAGTTACTTGCGTTTATATTATCTTCAAATATCTAAACTAACTATATATGCAAGATAAAGTACATACCTATAAAAATAAAGCTTATATTTCACTTAGATATCACTCGAAAATTATTATAATTATACTATTATTATATATTATTATATTATTATACTAAGGAGCACTAAAAACAATTGCGGTCTTGTACACAATCGAGACTGACGCGATATCGCTCACGTACGAATATATGATAGTCGGCAGATTTGTCAGTTTACAAAACTAGCGCAAGCGCTTATTGTTTTCGTGGTTTCAGATATTTGAGTTGTTACTTTCGCCGCCTGTTATTTTCGACCCCGGTCTATCCTATTAAACATTTCGAGATTTTTCGGTGACATCTCGAAAATTCTAGATTTTTAAATACTTCTTTTTTTTCGTTAAGGGACTTTTTCTCTACATAATACATGCCTTGGAACTGTCGTAACAATAGTATAGTTTGTTAATTTAGTTTAATATTGTTTTCACAATTGCACTAAGTGATATTTAGATGAAGTCATGTGATATTTTTTATAGACTTACTGGTATTAAATTTCAATAAAAATCCTAAAAACACTAGTAATTTTAAAGTTTAATAATTTTTGTAGATACGATCCTCACGCTACGCAGTTTATACGCTTCTCCCAGCTGTCAGACTTCATAGCGTCCTTGGACCCTCCGTTGGGCATATCAAAGCCGAATACGGTGGCCTTAGTAAGTTTTAACTTACCGATTGCAAAAGGCAATAAAATTCATTGCCTGGATATTTTACACGCACTTGTGAAACACGTACTAGGACACGTTGAAGAGACTGAAAACTTCCGACAGTTGCAAGAGCAGATGAGTATCAAGTTCAAGAAGCAATTCCCAACTAGAAAAGAACTAGAAATCGTTTCGTCTACCAGGATATGGAAGAGACAGGATAAAGCGGCAAGGCTTATACAGAAAACGTACAAAGACTATCAAAAGTAAGTAAACATGTTTATCTTTTTTGTGTCTATAAATAATTTATTATTTTCTTCTGACAATTAAATTCGTTACATATTTCCCGTAATTCTTCTCAGAACTCTCATCTCTACGGTTTCCAGGAGCCTTTGCGTTGTGGCTGTGTCGGGTCTTGTTTCTGAGTCATATGTCATTATTGGTCTTACACTGGCTTTACAAATTCTTGACCTCATCTTAGTGTTAATGTGTCTGTTTCGCCATATAGCGTTAATAAGGTATCCTGCCAGTCTATTTGCTTTTTGTACATGATTTCTCACTTCTTTGTCCAGGTCTCCATAGCTGGACAGTGTAATGCCCAGGTATTTTATTTCCATTACTTGTTCAATACTGATGCCATTAATTTCTATTTTACATCTGGTTGGTTCTTTGCTGACTACTCTTGTTTTAGTTTTCTGAGATGAGATTGTCATTTTAAATTCTTTTGCTCTTATGTTAAATTTGTGGACCAGTCTTTGCAAACTATCTTCATCTTGGGCTATCAATATTGCGTCGTCTGCGTAAAAGAGTATTTTTATTTCTTTGTTTCCCATTCTGTATCATCTTCCTTTGTTAACGCTTTTAATGATTTCATGCATTATTATATTGAAGAGCATGGTACTCAATGAATCCCCTTGTCTTATTCCGCTGCCTGTTTCTATAGGTTATGTAAGTTGTCCATCTCTGGCTTCCATTTTGTTATTTTTGTAGATGTTTTCGATGGTTTTTATAATGTTTAGGGGAACTTCTCTATTATACAGAAGATGGATTAAATATTTGAGTCTTACTCTGTCAAACGCTTTCTTTGTCAAACGAATCAGACACAGAAATGCTGGTCTATTATACTCTAGTGATTTCTCAGTAATTATTTTTTATAACGAATATTGCATCTGTACACGATCTTTGTACCTGATCTTTCACTACGAAAACCCTGTTGTTCTTCCGGTATTTTATTGTGTTTTATAATTTTATTAATTTATGTTGTTAATTGTTTTGTCAAAGCTGCTCCACAGTATTTCAGTAATTCGTTTGGTATCCTGTCTTTACCTGCTGCTTTTCTGTTCTTCAGCTTTTCAAGTATTTTCTGAACTTCCTATACATTCATATTAAGTTCTTCATTTGTGATAATTTCTGGACTTTTCAGTTCTAGCGTCGTTTGTCCTTCCTCTGCATAGAGCTTTTTAGGTAGTCAATCCACGTATCCTTTTCTGTGTTTTGGTTCTATTAGTTCCTTTACTTCCGTTCTTTGACCTCTTATAAAGCGCCATATTTTCTTTTGCAGACCGTAGATATCATGTTCCATTTCTTTCGAAAAGCGTTTACTGTGATCATTTTTTACGTTATATCGCAATATTCAATAAAGGTATGTTTTACAAATATGTGTCAACATTAGATTGACAAACAAGGAAATTTAGACAGGGATATTTTTGAACACTTTAAAAATCACCACAAAGCTTGGAACTACGTCAATAATAAAGGCGTAGCTACTTCCCTATATGACTAGTCTCAATATAACAATACTCAATGTCAACTTTAAGGTTGTTTAATAATAATGTTAACGTATAGCTGGCACTGTCGGCCGCCAATACATTTAACCCAGGTCAATGAATATTTGAATATTAAACAATAATCTTTATAATAAATATGGGTCATTTATATTATATCTTAAAACTATTTTTGATGTTAATACTTAAGGGTTAAAACCTTAATACAGTGGGAGAAATAGTGGGGCCATCATTAAGCTGTGTTATACAACAGAAGTCAAATTATGTTTTGTTAATATTGTATAATTGTATTGTATAATGTTAATATTGTATTAATACCTTTTCAATATTCTACTTATAAACTTTTCTAACTAACTTTTTGTTTCTATTGTTTAGGCGTAAGAAAGAACGAGAAAGAGAACTGGAAGATGAAACAACGCAAACATCATCACCTGGTACCGGTTGGCAAGGGCGTTTATCGGCCTTTTTGCATGTGCATCGAGGGAGTCGCGCCTCCTCTCGCAAGTCCTCTAGGGCGTCCGACGCTAGTGATCTCAGCGAGCTAGGCGGCCCTTGGCTGAATTTACCGTTGCTGTTGCTCTCCAGCGCCACCAACATGTCCCCCGAGGAGTTGGATTTGACGCGCGACGCCGCCGATGTTAGCATCAAGGTTAGCGAAGCTACGCCAGAATCCGGTAAGTTCTTTTACAGCTTGTTTTTGCTGTAAATTAATTAAATGTTCTCTTGAAAATATCTAGGAAAACTGTTCATATCGTATTATAGATTTTGGAAACGTCTTCGAACGGGAGATATAATTTATTCAAAAATTACGGAAAATGAAGAGGTCAATCAAACGAAACACCACTAAAATAAACCAAAGACTAATACCAGCTATGTATATATATATATATATATATATATATATATATATATATATATATATATATATATATATAGTATACTTGTTATAACGTGTTTTTTCACGCTTTTTAACTGCCGCCCGCAATAAACTTCTTCTGTTTAATCTACCGACTGATGTTGTGTTGTTGGAAATTTACAATCTATGGTTCACAAGTGTCAGTGTAGGGGCATGACCGTTCGTACCTAATAAACGACATAAAGAGGCTTAAAAACATGACAAATGAAACAAATTTCACCAGAATTTCATTTCACAATTGTCGTAGATGTTTAATCGTTTGTTTCCTAATTGTGCTTTCGCTTCTTTCGCGAATGTTGTGTTGTAGATATCATAGTCACATAGATTACACACTATGACTTCTAAAAGAAAAGCATCTACTTTAGAAGAAAAAATTAACATCATTAAAGATGTTAAGAATGGTAAGAAGAAACCAGAAGTTTGTCGTGAAAGAGGAATTTCAAGTTCCACTCTATCTACCATGCTCAAAAATAAACACAAGATTTTCGAAGCAGGTTCGTCTTTTTCCGGTTAATCGAAAAAACTACGTGCCGCAACTAAGAAAGAATTCGATACTGCAATGGTCAAATAGTTTACCGTATACAGGGATGCGAATGTTCCAATAAGTGGACCACTGCTTCAAGAAAAAGCAACACAGTTTTTGCAGGCGCTAGGTGACGCTAGGATGAGAATTTTAAAGCATCGGGTAAGTGGATGATCCGTTTTAAGGCCAGGCACGAAATTACGTGTGGAAAAATTTGTGGGGATCGAAGAGTGTTTCCAAAAAAGTCACCGACAACTGATTGAAGTCATGGTCTATAATAAGACAAAATTACTGGTAGAATCAAACGGACATTTATCCAACAAATTAGGATGGCGATCTTCCTACCATTTAGAGCGTACTAAGTCATTTAATTACTTCCAAATCGAAGGACCACCCACTGGCGTGGGAAATAAGAACACAATCAGTTAAAACAATATGTAGTTTAATAATTGAATGTTACTACAACTAAATTAATATCTAGCCAAAGTTTTAGCACAAGTTCTTTTATTAAAAACAGCCGATCACTGTCCATACACTAGTCCGCGACACACTACACTAGCACTGGTACAGATTAAAATGTTACTAATAATTATCACTTCAACTAAGGACGTTTTCTTCAATATGAATATACTTGATTAATAATGAGCGTTCAGCTTTTAACTATAAGCTATGTAACAATAACTAAAATGCGAGAGTTAAACTCTAAACAAGAAGCGACCAGCTCAGCTAAGCGACAATTTTATACTGAAATACTTAAAATTCTTATTGCAATGCCTGACTATTGCAAGGGATTTTCGGGGGACGGGGGACAACTTCGATATTTCTATACAGAGGTAGGTAAAACTCACCTTTTGAACCCTTTTAGATAAGAAATTTTGGAAATTGGTCGGAGAAAGTTAATCTGTGAGTAATAATATCTTTGGAATGCATTTTCGGCTTTCATGAGAATTAGCTGGAGAATTTACCTAGGTAGAATTTAAGACTTGTAAGTAATTGCTACCAGTGACGTAGCGACACTTGGATACATTTCTTACAGAAATTTATCCAATTACAGTGATGATAATGTTTTCAATGCCGACGAGCTGGGACTTTTTTTAAACTTACTCCAGATAAGACCTCCAAGTTCAAAAATGAACGTTGTATAGGTAGCAAGTTATCAAAGAAAGGGTAACTGTACTCGCGTGTGCCAACATCTCCGGTTCCGAAAAAAGGAAGTTAGTCGTCATTGGGAAATCTTAAAAACCACGATGTTTCAGAGGTGTGTATAAGCTTCCTGTCACATAAATATAATAAAAATCGTGGATGACAGCAGAGTTTTTTTTTTGTCGCCAAATTGCAAATCTGTTTTGCAACCGATGGATAAGGGCATCATAAGGTCCCTTAAAGTTCACTACAGAAAACTTTTAGATAAGCGGATCCTAAATAATGTGGAAACCGTAATGAAGCCCCTGTTACTTTATTAGATGCAATAAATTTTATCCACAAAGCATGGACACTCGTAATTAAATTTAGTATAACTCTCTCCCCTAGAGTATGTTCGTTAGTCATTCAGGTTCTCTACTTTGATATACCTCAAAATTGATGAGATAACCTGTTTCAGCACATGCCATGGCCCAAATTATATTTTTTATGCCAATTGGTTTCATTGGCATGTACTGTTTCAAAGTAGTCCTTCCTTTAAAGGCAACCATACTTTCATCAATTAAAACATTTCTGCTCGGAGAAAAAGATTCAATAAAGGTTTTTTTTTTATTTTTGAATAAGAGGTCTCACTTTGTAAAATTCCCGAGTTCCTCTGGCTGGCATTTGTTGGTAATATTTGAAGAAATCTCTTTAGAGGGAAAATATTAGTAATCCTTTCATTATGAAAATTTGGATCTACAGACTAGTATTTTTGATAGATTAATTAAATTAATTAAATCCCATAATCCCATTAAGAATTCAAATTTCTATGTAAACTTTTAATTCTTCGAAGGACAAATCTAAGGATTTCTGCATAATTACAATGTTTAAATTCAATAAATATTCTTGGTTCTTTAGACCACCCCTTAAAATCATTGGAAACATTAAAAGTTGCTTCATGTTCACTTGATGATGAAGTATTCATATTTTTGTTTTGAGAGGGTTTTTCGGGCTGGTAATCTCTGCCTGCTACAGAATCATCTGAATCCTCATGCTCTATCTAAAGAGTCGTAAATTGTAGAATTTTTACGTTTTCTACGTAGAGACTTGTAGTTAGTTACTATATCTATTTTGGCTGTACCACTTCCAGATAGTAGACGGCAGTATTCTAGACAGAAGATCTTTCTGATGGTGTGTCAGGTTCTACTACATCCTCAGCATCTGAGTCCCTTTCAATCTCGGAATTTGAAGAAAAAATAACAAAATACATTCAGCCACGTGCTAATTGCAACAAAGAAGCACACTAGAATCCACTGGTACAAATGTTGTACCACTACAATATTTACAAGTTGAGTAAACGTTCCGATATCAGAGCCATCTATGCATTACTTATTAAACTACAGATCAGATGTAACTAGGTAGAAATCTGATTTGTACTACTCATTTACTCTGGCGAAAATACTCTGAGATATGTTTGTTTCTGGTCTTAATCAGTTTATTATTAATAGTTCTTCTTTAGTAAAATTATAGTTAGTTTTCAAGAAGAATAGAGTCTTTTCTATTTCTTTGTTGCTCAAATTATTAAGATATATAAGAATGAAAAATGACCGATTTGTGCAACGTAGAAAATATTTATGAATAAAGAATGAAAGAAATGATGCAATTTAAAGAGCAGCTCTCAAGATTGTATCAGAGTTTTCCAATTAGTAATTAACGAATATAAATTTTACACTTTTTTGTAGGTACAACCCCAATAACTCCCATGCCGTCATCACAGAATCGTCGTAGGAGCATTTACAGTTTTCCATTCTTTCTGCGTCATCAAGATGCCGTAGAAAAGCCCGATGAAAAAACTTCTCCCCTTCTAGGGCATAAAGAATTAAAAGCCTCCCAAACACTTCATCCTGTTGCTGCCGAGGAACCGAAACCAAAAAGAGGTAGCGTAATTCGCAGGAAAAGGGCTGGTTCGGTGAAATCCCGACCAACCTCTATGACTGGTGGATGCCAGAGAACTCAGTCCGAAAAGTGTACAAGGTAAGGAGATTTGTATCATAGTTTACTAATATCTTTGTCAGTTTCTCAGTTTTAACTTTTTCCATACCCCATTCAGTACAATCATATTAAAGCCTAGATTAGTTAGGCATAAATTCCTATTTACTGAAGCGCTCCTAACATTGTTCGCGCATGAATTTAATGCTCTCTTTGTTTACATAAACCTTATGAGCAATAATAATGCTGAACTACAAAAACTTTTTTTGGACTATACTAAATTTCAATAAGCGATGCAGGGCGTGTAAACAACGATAAAATTGTATTTTAATTATGAAAGATGTTTAAAATTTATTTACTCGTTCCGATAATAACAGTATATTATTAAGATCACCTTATCAATTTTTCTCTTTTCTTGATTATTAGTTTTTATTGCATATTATATAAATCATTGTAATAACTGAATACATAGTTAGTGAAAAAATAATTATATTAATTAAATTAATGAATAATTTAAACGATTATCCAAGTAACGATTGTCCGAGAGTATTCAAAACTAAGCGAAATATCCATTTCTATTTTGCTGGAAAATTGCTACTCGATGTCGTCGGAAACTGATACAGGTTCGGACCAGATTTACTATTTTGGTATTAAAGTGTATTTTGAATGGATTTATAAGTAGTGTAATTTTGTCGTTTTGATCATTAAAGGACAATTATTCATGTTTATGCTGCTAATATTGAACTAGTAATAATTAATTATTATAATTTTTTTAAAACTACTTAAGTATTTATTTTTATCTGTATCTTCTTCTTCTTTCAGTACCCTGTCTGATTATCGACCGTTGGCGATCATATTGGTAGTAATAAAACTTTGTTTACGGCGGCTCTAAATAAATTAGCGGTGGTCTCTTGATACCATTCTCGGAGATTTCGGAGCCAGGATGTTCTTCGTCGGCCTGAGCCTCTCCTTCCGGCGATCTTACCCTGTATTATGAGGTGTAGAAGGTTATACCTCTCTGGATGTCTCATTACATGACCGAAATATTGTAACTTTTGTTATTGTTATTTCTGTACTCTTTTTCATTCGCTGTAAAACTATTTCATTTCTTATTTGATCAACCCAACTTATCCGCAATACTCATCGATAAATCCACATCTCAAAGGCCTCTAATTTTTTCATGATTGTCTCTATAAGGGTCCAGCTCTCCATACCATACAGCAATGTGGAGAATATGTAGCGGCGTATTAATCTGACTTTAAGGTTTAACGTAATATCTCTATTAATTAGAATTTTCTTTAATTTATAGAAGGCGGCTCTGGCTTTTTCAACGCGTATTCTTATTTCTTTATTTATACCCCGGTTATCGTTAATGTTTGCACCCAAGTAGGTAATATTGAGGATTCTTTCTAACTCTATTCCATACGCTCTGATGTTCGTTGGTTGTAATTCCGTTTTGCTGACAACCATAAGTTTTGTCTTAGAAGTATTAAGTTTTAGCCCATAGTCATCACATGCTTCGGTTATTCTGTTTATAAGTCGTTGCAGGTCTTCTTCATTGGAGGCAATAAGTACCCTGTAGTCTGCATATCTGAGATTGTTGACATTAATTCCGTTGATTTTAATGCCTGTATCTTCAACTAACAAGATCCCAAATCGCCAGCTACGACAAAGAACAGGAGTGGCTGATGCAGTAGAGAGAGTAGCAACACTGAAATGGAACTGGGCAGGTCACTTGGCTCGAATGACAGATAATAGATGGACAAAGCGGATACTGGAATGGAGACCAAGAGATGATGCCTACCGAAGCAGAGGTCGTCCACCAACACGTTGGACTGACGATCTAAAACGTTGTCATAGGAATTGGATGCAAGAGGCACAAGATCGAAATAGATGGAAAATTATGAGGGAGATCTATGTCCAGCAGTGGATAAGCGAAGATTGAATGATGATCTTCAACTAAGGCTTCTTTAAAAATAAATTCGGAGTAGATATTAAAAAGCAGAGGCGATAGAATACATCCGTGCATCACTCCACGTCGTATTTCCACTGCTTTCGTCGTTTTGTGTCCAGCTCGTAAGTTTGCACATTGATGCCAATACAAATTTTTGATAATACGGAGGTCTCGGTCATCAATTCCCAACTGTTGCAAGACACCTATAAGTTTGTCATGGTTTACTCGGTCAAAGGCCTTTTCGAAGTCGATAAAATACATATATACTGATTGTTCTATATCACTACATATTTGAACCATGACCTGCAAACTAAAGAGTGCTTCTCTAGTTCCGAGGTTGTTTCTGAAACCAAATTGTGTTTCACTTAGTTGTACTTCTATTTTGTTGTAAATTCTCGAGTGCAGTATTCTTAGGAAAATTTTCAGTACATGACTCATCAGACTGATAGTGCGATGATCCCCACACTGTTTGGCATTTATTTTTTTCGGTATCATTACAAATGTTGACAGTAGCCAGACTGTTGATATAATATGTCCTGTTTCGTATATTTTATTAAAGAGGCTTAGAAGAGCATGTTTACCCTTATCGTCGAGCAGTTTGATTATTTCACTTTGAATTTCATCTGGACCGGTTGCTTTCCTATTCTTTGATAGCTTTATAGCTCTTTCCACTTCATCGAGTGTTATATTTGGACCTGTCAATATGTTTTTGATTTAAATTTCTGTTCTATCGTCACCAAACAGCTCCTTAAAATATTTTTTCCACCTCTCTAATCTGTCTTGTTCATTGACTATAATATTTCCTTGTTTATCAAGTAAACTACTTGCATCTGTATAACGACTTTAAACTGTACACGTGATTACTGTTGTTGAAAACAAAAATGTCGTCTACTGATTCTGCTCATAAATTAGTTGAAAATACATGGAGACCTTCTCGAAAACGAACTACAAGAAGTTTTCTTAGCGCTAAAATAAAAGAAATAATTTAAAATGATTTTAAATAAGAAACAATAGAAAATCCCACTTTAGTGGTGGGAGTTATCGTAAAAAAAGTGGCGAGTTGGAGTTTGTGATGAAAGTGTGATTGAACGAATTTAAAACGGAACATTAAATTTAATATATGTCTGTTTGAACTGCATTTAAAATAGTGGACCATATAAAACTTGGACAAAAATAAATACATACCCGGTGATAGACATTGTATAAAATATCGTTCAACTATCTGTCTCCTTTAAAGGAAAGAGGAGCTTGCCTAATAGTCGGAGAGATAGAGCCGAAATTTTGAACTGATCAGTAATATGACATTTCTCTATTGGAATATATTCATTGTAACTGGGTTAAGACTTTGCCTTACAGGCGGACGCCCCTCGTGGTACAGGGGGTGGCTATACAGGGATGAAGTTGTAATTTTTTTCGGAAAAATTAACGATCGATAATATGGCTGAAAATTTGCCCAGAGTAAGATCTTGGTATAACTAGACGAAATCCCAAAGGGCGGACGCGAGAGTGGATACATAAGGGGTGGCGGACAGGGATAAAATTGCAATTTTTTGGGGAAAAATTAACGATAAGTAATATGTCCGCCATTTTCATGGCTCATTATTTAGCCCCTAAAAACTCTAAATCCAAAAGAGCGGATAGCTGGGTTGGTACAGAGAGCCATAAAATGGGGTCAAATGTACCACTTGCCTGCGCATTTTAGGTCTCGGTAACAATTTTTCAAACTGATTTTATTATGATATTTTTATACCGATTTATTTGAAAATATGTATGCTCACTTCTATTACTATTCTGAGAAGCGTCAAGCAGAGTTTTCCTCAAAATTTTCCAAAAAAATTTCCGTAAATGAAAATTTTCGTAATTTTTTGAGGTAAAATCTAATTTATAGAATCCTTTCAATTTTTTGTCAGTTATACCATGAATTTTTCCAAAAATTTTCAAACGATTTTTCCGATAAGAAAAAAAAATTTAGAAAAACTTTAAAAATTTCGTCATTTTTCTCACTCTCACTGATGTCATCACATTCATCATCTTCGTCACTTTTACTTTCAATAATATCACATTCATTATCTGCTTCATTTTCAATTACTACTTCTTGAATTGATTCTGGCATCTGAGGTCCACTAAACCATTTGAATTTATATGTTTCATCTTCAAACTCCCAACCATGTTCTTCAACAATCAATTCTGTTGGTACTTTTTTATGAGCATTTGGCCAAATATTTGAAATATAATGGGCTCGCAGTAGATGTTGGTGTAATTCATCTTGACATGGTGGTAAGCTTGAAGCATCGAATTTTTTTAGTTTTTTTTTAAAAGGCTCTGACATCGTTTACTTTTCTTTTTGGAATTGTTCTCGTCAGTCCTGTTCCATATAAGTGACATATGAAAGTTTCTAAGGTTTCAAAAACTTCATTACAATCGAAGTCAGTTTCACCAAGTTGGATAAAAGCATCTTGATACTTATTACATTTAGCGCATGCGTCTAGAATTACTGATCTAAATGGAACGCGCATCATTATTATTTTAATATTTTAAAATAATAATGATGCAAAATTAATGTCCAAACAGAATTTGTAAAATTATAATTAACTAATGAAAAAAAAATTCAATCAATTTGAAAGTTAAAAAAAATATTGAAAATATCTAAGTACAAAGTAAATTTCAAAACTTAAAAAATTGATAATTCCACTATTAAATTGATTTTTATTAATAATTATTTGTAAAATGTTAAAGGAATTCTACAAATTAAATTTTACCTATTGATAAATAGAAATAATATATTTTGTATTTGATTATTATGTAATAATAAATCAAATATTTCTTATATCTGAACAACCATTATTTATGCAATATAAATTTAAAAACCTTTTTATTGTAATAAAAAATAAGTAAAATTACTATTTGTTATACCAAAAATATTTAATAGTTAACATTATAAAATTACTTTAATTTAATAAAATATCAAATATCAAACATTTATTCAATTAAAAATTAATTCGTAAAATATTTATATTTAAGAAAAAAATGTGATTTGTAAAGTAAATATGACTTTAGTTTGAAAAAAAAACATTATCATAATATAATTTTAAAACTACAAAATATTCTATAAAAGATTCAGACGATCACGTAGGGTTTTATCAAATGTTTTAGAAAAGTTTTTCTAATTTTTTTTTCTTATCGGAAAAATCGTTTGAAAATTTTTGGAAAAAAATCATGGTATAACTTACAGAAAATCGAAAGGATTCTATAAATTAGATTTTACCTCAAAAAATTACGAAAATTTTCATTTACGGAAATTTTTTTGGAAAATTTTGAGGAAAACTCTACTTGACGCTTCTCAGAATAGTAACAGAAGTGAGCATACATATTTTCAAATAAATCGGTATAAAAATATCATAATAAAATCAGTTTGAAAATTGTTACCGAGACCTAAAATGCACAGGCAAGTGGTACATTTGACCCCGTTTTATGGCTCTCTGTACCAACCCAGCTGTCCGCTCTTTTGGATTTAGAGTTTTTAGGGGCTAAATAATGAGCCATGAAAATAGCGGACATATTACTTATCGTTAATTTTTCCCCAAAAAATTGCAATTTCATTCCTGTCCGCCACCCCTTATGTATCCACTCTCGCGTCCGCCCTTTGGGATTTCGTCTAGTTATACCAAGATCTTACTCTGGGCAAATTTTCAGCCATATTATCGATCATTAATTTTTCCGAAAAAAATTACAACTTCATCCCTGTATAGCCACCCCCTGTACCACGAGGGGCGTCCGCCTGTAAGGCAAAGTCTTAACCCAGTTACAATGAATATATTCCAATAGAGAAATGTCATATTACTGATAAGTTCAAAATTTCGGCTCTATCTCTTGGACTATAAGGAAGCGATAAGTGGTTTGACAGCATAATAACTGCTTGTGTAGTCTAGTTTTTTCAGTGATTCTAGGCAACCTATTTGGGTGGAGTTTTGACTTGTTCTTGAAAGAATTCAGAATCCAGCAGCCCGCTGAAGTATTGGATTTTTATAATATAATTATTTGACAACCTTTTGTTGGCCAACCACCTAGAGCGGAGTTGAGCCGAAATACATTGATTTCGTATGTTCCGTTTTAAATTCGTTCAATCTGTATATGGTGATTAAGAAAAATTTTTATGAGAAGTAAAATGCCCACCGTAGATAATGTTTTAAAGGAAGCGAACGATGATCCTGATTTGTCGAATTTGACGAAAATCACATTTTATAGAATATTAAAAAAAATTTATTTTCAATATCAACGCAGGAGAAGAAACTCCCTTTTATTATACAAAGACGACATTGTGGTGTGGCAACGAAAATAGATTCAACAGATAAGGACTTATAGAAAAGAGAAGAGCAAAATTTATTATCTGGATGAGACATGGTTGAACGCTGGTCATACAAAATCTAAAATATGGGTAGACACCACAGTAAAATTTCCTAAACAAACTTTTTTGGATAGATTAACAACGGGATTAAAAAATCCTTCAAGTAATTTATTACATTCTACATATTTCAAATCTCAAAACTTACAAATACTTTAAATTTTTAGGAAAAGGTAAAATACTTATTATTTAAAAGATTATTTGTCACATTAGCAGCGAGATTGGGTTTGTTAAAAAACCCCTCTGGGCATTTGAGTCGAATGAGTCTGGTGATTACCATGAAGAGATGATCAGATCCAGAGACAGATCAATCTTTTGAAAATTGGTGAAAATTTTCAATGTTTTACCAATATCAGAAGACAAATATATCATTGTTGTTGACAACGCATCGTACCATTCTTGTAAAATAGAGAAAATACCAACAAGTGCACCTTAAAAAGCAATATCCAGAATTGGCTCCGTTCCAAAAATATAAAATTTGATCAACATATGCTTAAAGTACAGCTTCTTTTAATCGTGAAAAAATGCCATACCAGAATAAAATGGTATTGAGAATTCCTCTGTATCACTGTGAGTTAAACCCCCTTGAACTCATCTGGGCAAATGTTAAAAATGATAGTGCAGAAAAAAAAACCAATTCAGATGCCATCAATCTATGTTATAACTCAATTTCATCCCTTATATATATATATATATATATATATATATATATATATATATATATATATATATATATATATATATATATATATATATATATATATGTTCAAGTAAAAGTAGAAAAGGAAATGTGGCGGCTCGAAAATATAATTGAAACACATTTTAAACCACTTGTTATAAACGTTGATGATAGTGACATATTATCCAGTTGATCAAAATAATGTTTAAAAATAGCCGAGATCTCGATCTCTGCCATATATTTACGCCGAACTAAAACAAATTATGAATCACTTTGTATTTTTATTAAAAAAAAAAACTAACCGTTTTACAATATTTAAACTTTTTGGAATCGTACAAACAACTATAACAAAAATTATAAATAAAACTTATATTTTTTGAACACCCTGTATATAAAAATTTTTCTCTGTTTTTGACATAAAAATATAATTTCTTGGTTTTTTTCGTCCTGTATAAATGGTTCCTATTGTCAGATATGAACTAAAGCAATCAGGTTCTTAGTCTCGCATTTTTGCAAGATTAAAATATAAATTTCGTATTTTACAAGATAATACTTCTGGCCACCAGGGCCGTTCCTGGTGGGTATGCAATAATTGCCCCGTACGTAGGCGCTAAATTTTAGGGGCGCCAAATATTTGGTTACCATTACAAAAATATTCTCAGTTCTAAAACAAAAAAGTCAGTGTTCAGTATTTCCCCGGTAAGCGCTAAAGCAATCACTTCATCCGATTGCTATTCCCTATTATAATACCAAAATTACTAATTAAATTACCACCCTACAATTTTATTAGTGTCAGCACACGACGCGCCGTCTAATGCCGCTCGCCGTGTTTGAGTAAAGAATGTACTGTTGATAAAGAGCAACAAAAATATTATAAAATTGAAAAACAGCGTGCAGTATTTACCTGGCTAAAATTTAGCTTTTAGGGGTGACCGTACTAATCTTTATGAGACTAATAATGGCAATTTTTTGAAATTAGTTGAAATGATTGCTAAATTCGATCCAATTATGATGGAACACCTGAGCAATATTCGAAGGTCTAAAGGGTTGTGCCGAAATATGCCTCATTACCTGAGAAATCACTTCCAAAAATGAATTAATTAATTTATTATCAAGAAATATTCAGAAAGAAATTCTGAGTTGCCTCAGAACAGCAAAATATTACTTAATTATTTTGGATGAATCTCCAGATGCTAGCCATGTTGAGCAGCTGACGGTCATAATTCGCTTTGTTTATTGTTCTCCATATGAAGTCGAAATTAGAGAACACTTTCTGTGTTTTTCAAAGTTTTAAATACTACAGGAGAAGGGCTCTTTAATTTTTTAAAAGAAGAAATATTATCAAAATTTGTAATAAACCTTGATGACATGAGGCAAATGGGGCAAATATGACAATGGGGCAAATATGTCTGGCTAGCATGTGGGCCTTCAAGCTCAAATTCTAAAAATTAATCCCAGGGCAATGTTTTTGCCTTGTTCAGCTCACACTTTTAATTTAAGTGTCAATGATGCAGCTAAAATTTCGTATGAGACTGTAGGTTTTTTTTTCAATTATTCAGGAGTTGTTCAATTTTTTTTCTGCTTCATCCTACAGATGTTACATTTTAAAAAGGAATGTACCAAACTTAACTTTAAAATCAGCAAGTGAAACACGATGGGAAAGCAGAGTTAAAGCCATTCGTCCTCTTAGGTTTCAATTCCTCGAAATTTGTAAAAGTTTACATGATTTAGTGGAAGATAATTCAAGAGATATGAACACGAAACATTCAGCAAGGTCACTATTAGACAAAATTAAAACGTTCAAATTCATTTTTTCTATTATAATTTGGCATGATGTGTTAACAAAAGGTAATATAGTAAGTAAAATGGCCCAAAATCCAAATACAACTTTAAATGAATGCCATACAGAAATAAAAAAATCTTATTATTTATTTCACTGAAAAAGATCAGACAAACATTTCGAGATTTTCATGAATGAGGCTGTAGCAGAAGCAGAAAAAAGTGATGGAGAGCAAACATTTCCATTATTAAGACAAAGAAAGACGAAGCTTTAATTTTCGTATGAGGGTACAGATGAAACAGTATTCGATCCAAAACATAAATTTAAGAATTTTTATTTTTAAATTTTGGACACAACAATTTAATCCCTACAAAGACGCTCTGGGGGAATACATAAGTGCCACGATTTATTTGGATTTTTGGGTAAATTTCAAAATCTAGATTCTGATGTGATCAAAAGATCATGTATGGATTTGGATTTAGCTTTACAAATTCAACATGAAGGAAACGTATGCAAAGATATTGATGGTCTTGATTTGCATAATGAAATTCTGTCATACAAAGTTCTTAACCCAATCACAGACTCTAGCAAAATTTCGGATTCGCCCATAGATATTTTAAATTATATAACAAAGAAAAATTTACAATCCTTGTTTCCAAATCTATTTATAGCCTTGAGAATATTCCTGACCCTTCCAATTTCGGTGGCATCTGGCGATATGAGTTTTTCAAAGCTAAAGCTCATAAAAAATTATTTAAGAACGCCAATGTGCCAAGAAAGGCTATCAGATTTGGCAGTCATTTTAATTGAAAATAAAATTTGTGAAGAAATTGATCACAATGAAATGATTAATGAGCTTGCATCTGTGAAAACCCCACGTGTCATGTAGTAATTCCAATATTTGTTATTTAATTATTTTTCACTTGGTATATATTTTATATTTACTTAAAATAAACTTTATTTAATAAAGTTTTTTTGCATTGAGAGTATCTCCTTTCCGTTATTGTTTCATGTTATATTGAAGAATGCCTTATTAATTTGCGAATTTAGTGTTTTCTTTCTTACTGTTAACTTACATAATATTGTTTTAAAATAAAATAAAAAAAATAATATTTTTTCTTCATTTAATTTTGAAAATAAAACCTTTTTTTAACATGGTTCGTTTTATTTTTCTTTTTACATTCATATCGTATTTTCAATCATATCACAAGAACATGTTATGACATAGGTATCTTAAAAACATAATATGGGGGCGCACAAAAAATCCTGCACGTAGGCGCTCACTACCATAGGAACGGGCCTGCTGGCCACACGAAAATATATTCGTAAATGCGGTCCTGTTAGAGGCCTACACGTGCTAATATTTACGTCCTCTGCATCGCTTATTCAAATTTAGTATAGATAATATTATTTACTATCTTACAAACATATTACCTCTAACAAGAGCCCTACGATATAGACCATGGCGGATCTGTAATAAATCGACTAAATTTGGATGTGAGAGCTGAATTGAATTTTTTTTAGGTTATAAGCAAGGATAGAAAAGTTATAGAAAAAAATCAATGATTTTGGTAATTTTTAAATATTTTAATTTTTTATTAATGTTACCGACCATTTCTACAAAAATCCGAATGCCACCTCTCACATCTACCTCAAAACAGATCCGCCTTGTCTAATAATATTTATATCAAATGACACCCCCAATTTTTAAAGGTTTAAGAAAAAGTAGGACGGCCGTTTCAGAACTATAAATGAATAGCCACATTGTACGACGATGTTAATGGTCAAATTTTATACCATCATTAAGTATTTTTCTTTACGAACACAGGAAGTAGCAAAACGAGCGTTATCTCACTTCTTATAATCTTTACTTTCATATCCCCTGATGTACTGATTTCAATATCGTTTTCGTTTTATTCTTCCATATGTTTTACTTCTCTGTCTCTTAATGTTTCTTCGTTTCTTTTCTTATCCCTAACTGTGATTTGAATTTATTTCATCATCATATAACGGGGGTCCTACGGCGATTGCCGCTTCTCGCATTTCAGCCTCCATCTTTTCCTATCTCTCCAATCTCCCTCTTCTAAGCCTCTAGATTGCATTGTTTTTGTAATTTCTCTTCTCCAGGAATTTGGTGGTCTTCCCCTTTTCCTTCTTTCTGGCGGAACATACATTAAGGCTTTCTTTGGCCACCGCTCCTCCTCCATTCTCATCACGTGACCATACCATTGTAATTGACTTCCTTGTATTCTATCTGAAAGAGTATCTAATTCCTGTACGGTTTCGTATTTCGTCATTCCTGATTCTTTCCATTCTCGATACTCGACATGACCTTCTAAGATAATCCATTTCCACAACGTCTACTTTATCTCGTTTATTCTTTGTCATCGTCCAACATTCGGCACCATATGTGGTAATTGGTTCTACAATTGCTCTGTATACGCGAAGTTTGGTATGCATCTTTATTTTATTAGACCACAGTAAGGAATTCAGTATTCGGATGCATTTTTTCCCTTGGGTTATTCGGTTTTGTACATCTATCTTAACTCTGCCATCTGCTGATATGATGCTTCCTAGATATTTATACTGGTTGCAGCCTTTTATGACTGCGTTTTCAAGCCTCAGATCTGTGGTATTTCCTCCAATTTTAAAATATTCTGTTTTGCTTATGTTTACAGTAAGCCCCCATTTGGCATATTCCTCAAATAATTTTCGATTCATATAATTTATATCTTCCTCATCGGTTGCAACCACTACCTGATCATCTGCAAACAACAATGTATACAGAGTTTCTTGTCCCACTTCGATGCCCATAAATCTACATTTATTTCTCCAATTCCTCAATGCTTCTTGGACGTATATTTTAAAGAGTGTCGGTGACAAACAGCATCCTTGCTTTAGACCTTTAGTGACTTTAAATTCATTTGAATTTATTTCTGTTCATCAATTATGTCGGCAATGCTATTGCTCTGATTTCAGCTGAATAGCTTAACCATTTAACCATATGCTTTATCTTCGAATTTTATTCTCGGCGTATTTGTTCTTCCATAGCGTCCTATAGATCCCCAAGTATCATTTCTTCGTTGATTTTAAATACATTTTATTATATTAACATTAGTTTTAGCACGGATGTAAGTATCCTGGTAACGGAAGCCTCCCCGGAAAGCCACCTAATAAGACCACCCCTAAATAGACAGAATAGTGAGTCGACAGTAGTACAAGTATTGGTGCATAGAGAAAGTGAAGAATACAATAACGACGATGAAGCAGACAGTAGCTGTCCCATGATAGCAGAAGACACCAATCCATCTGAGAACGAGAACGAATTGACTGATGTAGTTGTAGACTTAAACGATGAAGAATCGTGCAGCTGATCTTTGCTGAACGAAAACGAGAGGTCGGAAAATTAATAAGCGATTATAAATTATCTTAAATTTGATAAAGCAACTTGATGCTCATATAGTTTTGTATTTACTGATTTCAAACTATATAAATGCAGTTTTTTAAATAGTTTTTACTTTGTTAGCTTTAGCTTTTTATGTTTTAAATAATAAATCCCTAAACACTATTAAACTATTAGAAAACTTAAGTTATCTTTTACGGTTAAAACCTATTTTAAAGTCGACACAAGCTGTATAGATTCTGATGGCGTGCCTACTTAGTTGTTGTACATTGTATAATCGTATTAGGCGAGCGGTTTACCCCTCAAAAGACGTTTAGAAACAGAATATACCGACTACAATTCTTTTTGCATTTCTAATGCACCAAACCTTTTTTATTCGATTCTATATATTTTTCCAAGATGAAATGTATTTTTTTTTTATTTTTACAAGTGGGCCGGCAATTGTTATTAACAAATAACTTATACAAAAAAGCAATTTCACCGAATTGCTTCGGAATCAATTTTTTAGGTGTATCACTTTTTAGGTGTTTTATTTATTGATAATTTTTCGAAAAATGCTTCTTTTTCGACTTATTTGCATTTTTTTGTTGAAAAAATGCCTTAATTAGTGATTTTTGGGATTTTTTTTCTAAAAAACTACTAAATGAATTGCAATTCTACAAATAGCTTTAAAATCTTTAAACCGTCGAGTACAAGTTAGAATATTTTGACAAGGATAATTTTTTTTATCTTGCTAAAAACGTGGACCCAAATATTTCGAATATGCCTTTCGAGCAGTCTACCGCTAAGTGAGTACAGCGGTTGCGGCGATACAGGCGTGCGGCGCGTAGAAATATTTGTTTAAATTTAAAAAATTAATTCAATACAAATATTACGTACAATTTATTAAAAAAAAAGATATTTCTAATTATTTTTATATAGACATATTATAATTAAAACAATTAAAATTAATTTTTTACAATGTTATAATAATGTAATTTTTCTTTTAATATACGTGGTGACTATATTATTGAATGTTTTATTACAGTAAAATACATTAAGCAATATATAATTAATGTTCATTGAAAAATATAATAAAATTAAAATATAATATTAATTATACATCGTTTTCATTGTCAATAATTTGAAAATTTTCGTCAACAGCAACAGGATTTCCATCTAATAAGCTGATTTCATTGTCTTCAATAGAGTCGTCTTTAACATTTTTACAATTCTCTGGTGTACATGCACATACTGCGCAGCATTCTAAATTATAGGAAATACAATTACAATTTTTCGTAGAACATTTTCCGGTACATGAGCAGAAATACTTTTGTAACATATCTAAACTAGTTTCGCCTTCAAAATAATTAAAATCGAAACAATTATTTTAAATTGTCCAACCATGGGTTAATGGATCAAGAGATGAAATAATATTGTTTTTTGCTTGAATCCATTCATTTATTTGCCACTTTGCTCTTAAGTAATGTTGTAATAATGCTGGTTTCGAAGGTGGTAATTTTTCATTAGATGCATTTTTTTAGCGCCTACAGCACCTCAACCGCTGTACACGCTTAGCGGGATACTCTCGAAAGACATATTCGAAATATTTGGGTCCACGTTTTTAGCGAGATAGAAACCATATATCCTTGTCAAAATATTCTAACTTGTACTCGACGGTTTAAAGATTATATAGCTATTTGTAAAATTGCAATTCATTTAGTAGTTTTTTAGAAAAAAAATCCCAAAAATCAGTAATTAAGGCATTTTTTCAACAAAAAAATGCAAATAACTCGAAAAGGAAGCATTTTTAGAAAAATTATCAAGAGAGAGAAAGTGTTTATTTTGATGAGATACACCTAAAAAAATTAATTCCGAAACAATTCGGTGAAATTGCTTTTTTGTATAAATTATTTGTTAATAACAATTGCCGGCCCACTTGTAAAAATTAAAAAAAAATACATTTCACCTTGGAAAAATATATAGAATCGAATAAAAAAAGTTTGGTGCATTAGAAATGCAAAAAGAATTTTAGTCGGTTGATGCTCTGCTTATAGGGGTAAACCGCTCGCCTATATGTTCTTGTGGCAAATATTTCGTGGAAATTTAATTAAAATTAATTTTTAGATAATTTTGTTTGCAGCTAATGGGAGCCATGTTTGGTAAATATATTTAAATTTATTTTTTAAAACTATTATTAAATATAGTTTGGCTTAACAACTGTCCATTACTTGCTGTACATTGGTCTTTACATTGAAATTAGATGATATCTTTTTTTAATAATGCAAATCAACGTTGTTTAAATTATAATATTTGGATTTAAATGTCTATGGTACATTGGTCTTTACATTGAAATTAGATGATATCTTTTTTTAATAATGCAAATCAACGTTGTTTAAATTATAATATTTGGATTTAAATGTCTAGAACTTTTATTCGATTTATCGGTACTTGCTTTATTGTCCCTCAAGTATCTCTTCTTCTTCAAGTGCCATCTCCACGGCGGAGGTCGGCAATCATCACAGCTATTCGGACTTTTGAGACGGCTGCTCTGAAAAGTTCATTTGATGTACATCCGTACCACTCTCTCAGGTTGCGCAGCCATGACATTCTACGCCTTCCTATGCTTCTCTTTCCTTGGATCTTTCCCTGCATAATCAGTTGGAGCAAGGTGTATTTCTCTCCACGTGTAATATGTCCGAGATATTCTAACTTTCTTGTTTTTATTGAATTTAAAATTTCCATTTCTTTGTTCATCCTTCCCAGAACCTCAAGTATATGTATGTAATATTTTACTGGAATGTACAATAATCTATTCCTCATGAGTATTTGCTTCTGATTTTGTCACTACTATCTTAAACTTTTAATTTTGGTGAACTCTCAGACAATGTGGTTTACAAAAATTCCCCCAAAACCACCATCTGACCTTCTAGAAGCTTCCTTTTGTTGATTATTTTCTTCGGCAACCACTACGACCCAAAAATGTTAATTTTGGTTACGCTCTGATAGTCCAACCTCTTTTCTAAACTGTCATCATTTCCGTCGGATCTGATAAAAGCCTCGAGGCATTGATTGCTTACTTAGTCTGCAACTTACACCAATTTTTGTTATATTGACCAAATCTTCGGTCATATATTTTACAAAAACCTCTGATCTACTAGAAACCTAGTGTTTTCTCATTTTCTTTGTATCTGTATTGGTTTGAAAATTTCATGAGCAACATCACTTAATTCTCTGTAACTCTGTAACTAATGGTCCCATTGAGTCACTTTTTAAAAGTTTTTGTCTAATAATGTGTCTTATATTGAAACGTATAATAAAACTAGGGAGTCAAATTTGCTCCATAAAAACACATGAACGGCATTGCACTGTTTTTATTCAGAAAAATGTGTTAAACTCTTTAAAAATCCAGGAAATTCTTGTCAACCGCAATTTATCCATTGAAAGAACCAGCTTAGTCATCTGAAACAGAAAATTGTCAATGCTTTCAATAATGAAAATAGGTTTCATTTTGATTAGTATTTCTATTGTGAATGATAGGTTATAAATAAATACAGCAAAACCTGTCAATAACGGTCACTAAAAATGACAGAACTATTGGCCGATATAAAAAGGTGGCCGCTAATACCAGGTTTTGTAGTCCACAAATATTGGTTTGGGGAACTTTGAAAGTAGCCGGCTAGTACAAGTGGCCGGTTTTGACAGGTGGCCGTTAACACATATTTTACTGTAACATGGCTCGTTAATGATACCTACCTCTGGTTGGAACACCAGGGCATTCGTCAAAATTTTAATCGCAGAAGTAGATCGACGCCGACGTTAAATAAAGAAATAAAAAAAGAGTAATTATAATAATAATAATTTACCTGTTACGACTAATTATAAGATAAGACGGAGAAAAAGTCTACAGCTGCAGGACCACAGAATCTCATAAGGCTCATTAAATCGCTGTGCTTGGCTTTTGAAATTGCGAGGGGTCCTGAAACAACATACAGGGAATAATATAATTTTTTGTGATACCTTATACCTTACCTAAGTAGGCTGGTAATGGTAATTCAAATTCTCCATTCTTCAACTTCGTAGTTGTTAAGGTCATTCGTTTCTTCAAGATGCTTGAAAAGAATAGTCCATTGTAAGAAGATCGATGATTTATAAGTCGACTGTGCTCTGATGTGGCAACAACCTCTTTCAAACCCTGAGTTTTGAAAGGGCATTTTGGAACATACTTTTTGCCCAAAAATGATTTCCAGTCCAAAACTATTTTTTGTGTTACTTTCACGACGATGAATGCAGACGGCTTTACGCGGGACCCCTTGATTATGTCTCTAAACTCTTTTGGTACTTCAAAAGGCATTTTTAGATTCCACAGTCCAACATTCTTGTCACACTCTAAGTATGAATGTCCACGGATGGTATATGTAATTTTTATTTCACGAAGCCCATGGATTTTGTTGTTTACGATATAATGTATGAATCGGAATATTGTGAAATTAATGTGTGAATAATGCGAACTTTTTATACCTGCCTGTTTATATTTTTACAAGAAACAAAACGAGTCTTTCTATTACGTTATGTTATATCAATGCATAAATGTCTTGTTGAACCTTTAATCATTCAGAAAAATAATTATATTCGATATTCACAAATGTTTGTTCTTACAAAAAAACTTTCTGTTATTGAAACACGCATTGTTTAATAATAATTTTTAAATCAATCCAACGCTATCTACCGTGAAACTTGTGACATATCTGGTTCTTTCACTGAACGCATGGACAAAGCTGGTTTTTTCCCGGTACCCCGAAACTTTGAAGTGTAATTACTCATGACAAGACTACTTTTTGCCCTGTACGATAGCTCTAAAATGTGCTTCTCCGCGTGTTCTATACCATAGAATAGAAATCTGAAATTTGAAAAAAATTGACATGTCTGGTTTTTTCCCTGTAGTCTTCTTTAAACTTTCTAAATTATGTGATCTGTTGTTAGTGGCACCATCTACAGAGTTAAACCCGGAGCTTATTGAGTGACTTGACAGTTTAACTGTGGCAACTTCAAAATTTGGTACCTAATCAAAAGAATAATAATTTTAGAATTATTGATTTGTTTGATTTGTTTTATTTATGCCTCAACCTCAAGAGTCATTTGATCAGTTTCGAAGGATTACTTCGTTTTGTTTCTTTTAAATAAAATACTAAGCTAAAACTGCTGGTTGGTTTCTTAAACGGTTTACATATATGCAACTTATCTGTCAAACAAATTATAGTATTGGTTTGACACATATTTATTAATAAAAGTAACTATTATTCGCCCACAACCTAGAATAACTTGAACATCAATCAGTCTTAACGATTTGCAATAATTATCTTTTAGTATTTGCTTTTGATTTAGAGATATTGTTTTTATATACCTTAAATTCTAAGAGTCAATTACAGTGGAAGAATTAAGGCTCTATAATTTGTTTATTACATGTTTCTTTATAAATATATAACCCTTGATGAGACGTCGCTTACTTTCAAAATCCTTCAACGTTTCCTTTTACGGGCCAGTATTTTCCATGTTCTTATTTCCAGTAGAGAAATGTGGGGCAAAGCTGTCTCTCTAAGAGTAAAAAAGTTACCATCGCTTTATTTTTTGACATTTTTTTCCATAAAAGGCATCGTTCATTCATTCATTCAAATAAATAAATCCTAACATTTGCCAAATTGATTCATGAACAATTTTTAGTTACCTACTTTTGTTAAAAATAATTCAAAAATGTGCAGTTGGTCCCATATGTGGAGTAAAATGACCACGCATATGGGGCACACGGGACATATGGAAATAAATCGATAATCAGGTGGTTTACTAAACAAAAAAAGAAAGAAATATCCATATCAGTTTTTACTTTAACTTTAGGCTAAAAAGCCGAACTTAACTATTATCATATGAATAATAGCAGGTACAAAATAACTATTTTTTTTAGAATTAGAACATGAAAAACAAATAAAACTGAAATAAAGAGGGTAATAACATATTTAAAGAAAACTTTATTCATAATCTTAAATGCTAAAAAACACGTTTTAACAGGTAACAATTTAGAGAAAAAAACGGCCCAAATAATCATGTCACAAAGGGGCGCATAAATGCTACGTCAAGGGGCTGCAATCTATGAGATGTGTGTGGAGATAAAACTAGAACATCCATATTGTTAACTCCTGCCATTGTCACAAATTCCAGATTTTTGGTATGGATTGCATGTCCATCCAAAATTAATAGAACTGGGTCTTTTTTGGCAGGTTTCGTATATTTAAGGAAATGTTTAAATCAGATATCCGAAAATATTTCTGATTGCATCCATCCTGACTGATGGTAAGCAGCTATGGATTCTGGACGTAACCCCTTTTCAAGGAGTAGAGATTTGGACACTCTTGAAAAAATTACTAGAAAAATTACTAGAGGCGCATAAAAACCTGCAGCATTAAAACAAACCTCAATTGTGGAAAGTGTGCCTCGCTCAGCCGACGACAAACATCCGTCTTGCTATTTTTCTTTTAACGGAAATATTTTTGATGGTTTATTTGGTACTGTCAACAGTCCTGCTTCGTCATTATGGAAGATGCGTCTTGGAGAGAAGTTATATATCTTCGACATTTGCTGCAGACGTGTAAAAATCTTTGCAACGTTCTGCTTGTTAAAATCTGCCGCTCTTGCTTGCGAAGTAGGTTCGGGAAGCCGTAAAGAAATATTTTTTCGTCGTTTTAAAAATCCATACACTCAATCGCCCCTAGCTAAGCCTTTTTCATGGTAAAACGAATGAAAAATTTCTCTCCGCAAACTGAAATGCCAGTCTCCTTAAATCGGTGGTTCCTAAAACGAATGAAAAATTTTTCTCCTCAAACTAAAATACCAGCCTCCTTAAATCGGTGGTTCCAAAGCTAAAAAGACAACTCCCAATTTCTAAGATATCATCTGCTAATGTAGTTTCTTGTTCGAGCGCAAAAGTTGTAGTGAATGCCATAGCATCTTCGCTCCATGATTGTTGATTTGTTTTTCGGAATAGTCTTATATCATTTTAAATCTAAAACAACAAAATACATGACAACACACTAACAATCAAGTTTTAGCAAAGGCTTCAATACGTAGTCGCTTTGATTCGAACGGCGTTTCCGTTTTAAGCGTGGTGGGAGAAATCCACTTTGCCCCGAGTGTCCGTTTTGCCCCACATTCCCCTACCTCTAGATCTGTTTTGATGTCATACAGGAAGCGTTTCTTTGATGTTCCACATTCTCTCTTTCCACAGGTTCTTCAAACATAGATTTTCGGCCGTGTCTTATTTTTTCATACCAAAACAAAAAGGAAACAATGGCATGCCCCACTTATCCCAACTCTTAATTTGAATAGTTTTCTATTCGCTTGATTATTTCTGCAGATATCTGATCAGAACTGGGAACTTTAGTGTCTTTTTTCAATTGTATTGCATGTTATACTTTTTCTTTAGCAATACATATTTGGATCGGTATTAGTCGTCCCTCGTCTAATAAAGGTTCCTGTATTTCGTCTAAAAAGTTCCTGGATGTATTCTCTCCATTGTTTAAGCTTTTCTTGGTGTTTGAAATCAGTCTTTAATTTTTATCTAGTAAAAATTTGACCCTATTTACCTTAGTGATCATTGCAGAGGTCTAAAAAATAAAAGGCAACAAAATTTATTAACGTATTTGAAGTAACGGTGTCAATACAGATGTCAGTCTATGAAAAAAATTACAAGTAATATTAGTTTACTATTAGTTACTGTCAGAAGTTTTTTATATAACTAGACAAGCAATTAGACTTCGTAAGTTTTTGGAGGTTTCGGAGGTTTTCATCCATAGGAAGTAAAACCGGAAGTAGATATTTGAACTCTTTGTGTAATTTTGATTGATATATGATTATACTAATTTTGAGTCATTTTGCCAAACTTTATAATTTTTCAACCGAAAAGCGCGTCGAATAATATATCGCTTGTGCTATTTCAGCGACTTAAAAATAGTACTTTCGGTTGCAACTCTAGAACCTGAAGTTCGAGGTCAAATTTCTCACCTTTAATACCAACTTTGGGTGATAAGCTCTCATTCGGCAACTTATTTGTCATTCTATCTGTTCCAATAAAAGAGGAGTTGAATTATGACATGGTATGACATACAAACATGGATAATTCAACGTTTTCACCATTTTTTTTAATTTTGTAAAATGTATGGAAACATTATTTTTATTTCTATTGTAGGTAGATTTCATAATCTTCGGATACGGTTATTAGTAAACACAAATTATATTCCATTGTGATTAATAATTCCTAACGCACAAATATGTTTAAAAATGTTGCTTTGTCAAATGCTAAGATACGTTATATTCGGTAAAACATCCGACAAATATTATGTAAAGTAACAAAGTAGTTAATACAGAGCATATTGTATCACTATAGACTCTTTTTAAAAAGACAATCAGTAGCGAATTATAGGTACTATTCTGGTGCAAGGTTCGATTAAAATTTCTTTATAAACGTCGACGTTTCTAGCAGATTCACTTTAAACGAGATAGTAATAAACGTTTTTACATTACCAAATACTTTGAAATCAATCATAATTAGTATTTTATTCTTGACTTTTAAAATTTTATCTATAAAGCACTTCGGGTCCAAATTTTAAGATTTTACTACATGATCATGTTCTTGCTTTTACCACCACCATTTTCTGCCTTGCATGTGATATATGATAGAGGTTATTTATGAGACACATATAATATATCGTATTTAACGTGCCTAAATAATATTTTAATATCCTAAATAACAAATTATGTAACAAACTAGAGAAACATATAATTATATAAATATTCGATTATTATAGTATTTACTATTATTGCTTTCCTTCATTTTGTATTCTTCGTTTTATGCTAATATCCAATCATAAAGATGTATTTGGATTTGGTTTTGTAGTTATCGATTTAAGGTCACGAAACGACTAAAGCAGGGTTGCTGTATTTCGCCTACCCTTTTCAAAATTTATCTGGAACAAGCACTCAAGCTGTGGAAAAGAAAATGTAATGGCATGGGAATCTCTCTCAATGACGAGACTACACTGTACACCTTATGTTTCGCTGATGACCAAATACTGATTGCTCAGGATCATGACGACTTGAGTTACATGACTCGGAAGCTAATAAAAGAATTTAACAAATGGGGTCTCGAAGTCAACATTAAGAAAACTGAAACCATGTGTATTGGAGGGACAAAGCAGTTCATTATATTAGACGATGGAGTAGAAATTAGACACTGTGATGAATACAAGTACCTGGGTATGAAGATAACTCAAGATGAAACACTCGATGCAGAAACATACAGGGTAGAAAAGCCATATCCATGATGAACGGCATTCTGTGGGACCAAACAATATCTAAAGCGAACAAACAACTCATATACAACACTATACTTAAAAGTGTAATCACATATGGCAGTGAATGTTGGCCAATGAAACAAAGAACAGAGAAACTGTTACTAGCAACAGAAATGGCCTTCTGGAGAAGAGCAGCAGGCAAATCAAGAAGAGATCGGATACCAAATGAGAGAATACGGGAAATGATGGGAGTCAAGCATACAATAGTTGATGACATAAAAACAAAACAGTTAATATGATACGGCCATGTACAGAGAATGCCAGATGACAGGATTCCGAAACAGATTTTGACGTGGACACCGCAAGGAAGAAGGACACACACTTCAAAGACGACATTTGAGAGTGGGCATTCTGATTGTTATTTATTCTGTGACCCTACTTTGACTTGTCTGTCTCTGCTCCTATATTAATGCAACCTTCAACTCAAGCTATGGCTTAGAAGCGAGGGAGCTATTCTGTTTACTCTCTCTTCGTATTTGTTAAACAAGCAACAGAGTTTTACTTACTAATGAAAAAGGCAAACACCAAACACAAAAAAACAATATTGATTTTCTTGTAACTTGGAATAACTCCTCTCATCTTTTGTGTACTTTTTATGTGGCTTTTATATGTGAGGACTCCTAAGTAAAGGGGTTTAAGTGATAAAAAGTAAATTTTGAGTAAATGCTGTTTAAAGTTGAGCCTTCACTGTAATTGCCATGATTTTTTAATAGTAGTTTTCTACTTGGACCACTTATAAAAAGCGATGAATTACTGTTTGAATGTTTCTGGAAATGTAGAGCTAAACTTTGACTGTTAGATGACTCTTCCTTTGGCCTCCACAGTTGTCGCTAAATAAAGTTATGTGTTTCATAGATGGGGAAAGGCTATGATATATTTTAGGAGACAAGATGGTATTTCCTGACATCCACGTGACGCCTGACCTTCGGGCAATATAAAGAAATGGGTCGTTCCACTCTGTAGGCTATGGACCCCTAAGTCCATAGTTGCCTTAAATAATATGCGTTAAAAGTTGACACAATAGGACTTTGCATAGTTTTTGACAACTCGAAGATGATCGCAACTATTGTCATGACACTTATCTTTTGCTGTTCATACGGCTTCTGTCTTTCGCAAGTACAAGTCTTTTTCTGTCTGAGCTAAAGCCTTTTTTCTGCCGAACCATGATTTATTTTTGTCTGGAATTTGTCACATATCACAGATGTCTGTACTTGGCGTTTTAAAATTAAGGTTGAACCGACTACTAAAAATATTCCTGTCAAAGCTTTTCTTTACAAGTTCTTCCTTTTTTTCCTCCTTACAGAGATCACATTAAAGTTTTTACATTATTTTCAAATTACACTCCTGAGGAAGATACCTCCTATTCGGATTCTCATTTCTAGTGTAGTGGCTTGTGTGCCTAGAGAACTTATTAATATGTTCTTTTATGATTTCAATTACTCTTTCAGAAATTTTGTTCGAGAGTGATTTCTTTCCTCTTTTGAAGGAAAGAGAAGGAGACTTCCTGAGGAGACTTTTTTTGCTTTCAACTACATTTTGTAAACGTTTGATGAAGACGGTTGTTAAAGAACAAAAAATAGTAAATTGTTTAAATTAACATACCTATAATTTTACTCGATCTCAAAAAATCACAAGTGTGTATTTTTTGTACTCTCGAATAAATTTTAAATTTTCTGACAATATCTTCATATAGAATACACTACCTGATTAATTTCGTTTGTTTTGTTCCAGTTCCTATAAAGTTTATTGCCGCCATTTTTGTTGGGATTGTCCAATAGGTATTCGTTCTTGTAGTCATTCGACTAACATGCTGGTTTCACTGGCACTTGACGTTAATCTGTCAGTTATTACTCGGTTTCATTCTCTAAATTATTTCCACTCATTTTGGGCCCTACTCTTCAGTTTGTCGCTGCATAACTAAATAAAATGAGTCTGTTTTTCGCCGTTTTTAGTTATTTGAACTGCTAGGAAAATTACATATACATATTACAAAAAATAATGATCTTTACTGAAAAGATTACGAAAATTGTTATTTAATATGTTAAGCCTAAATATTTTTTTGTATTTATTAAATTTTATACATAAATCTATAGATTTACTTAAGTAAATGGTTTATTAGATCATTTGTTATTTAAAATATTAAAGTATAAAGTATATAGCTTGATATTTGAATATTTAAAAAGTGTATGTGTGCATGAATTGTCTGTTAATAAGTATAAAAATCATAATAAAACAAAATTTTTAATAGATTATGGCTTACAGCTTCTAGAAATTAGTCAGAATGTACCTAGAACAACTTCCAAGTAGCCGTATATTAGTAATGTCATACAGTATGCTCTATTTTTAGTGGGCGCAATAAATATTTGCGTGTAGCAATTAACTCGTACTTGGGTAAAGTATATATGATTTTTATTTTTTACAGATCGTAAAATTGGTATTAATATGAATTTTATATTTTTTTTTTAAAAGCACAACTTTTATGATTTTTCTAAAAAAATAAATTGAACATAACAATATAGCAATAAAACTAACAAATCAATATAAAATAACAAATTTTACTTTTTGCCTTTTGCAACTTTATTTTAAGACCAATTTTTGATAAAAAAAAAGACACAGAAAACGATATATTTACATTAAAAAATTTACATAAAATCTATGTTTAAGTAAAAATTATATATATTCACCAGTATTTAGGCGCCACGCCCTTCCGGTAGGGATCTATGGAGGAGTATCACCGAGCCGCAAGCCCTTATCTCTTTCCATACTGCTCCACCATAGGCCGATCAGACACCAGCATATTCTAGTCTAAGCCGCAGATTCATCTAGAATTTTAAACTGCTGCGTTAGCCTTTTTTATTTTTCGGTACACCGAGCTGGGGCTCGAACCCACATCCACTGAACCATTCGACAGTGAAGCGAATGAGAATCGGCCGCCTAGCCCGCTTGGCTATCTGACCGACAAGAAGAAGAAGAAAAAATTATAAAATTATAAAAATTATATATTTTCCTATTATTTCTGTATATCTGATAATTAGGATCCTCATTGGTATGGACGGATTTCTTCCAATGTTTCAAGGAACGAATCCTTGTTTATCTTTATATCAGCATAACATCTTCAATTTTTCAGTAGTTTGTGGTTTTACTAAGGTTTCCAGAAATAAGGTGTGTAAGTTTCCATTTTTTATTATTTTTTTTTTTTCGAGGTATCTGATATATTTATGTTTTCGAAAAATAAAATTAGAAACTGCTTATCAAGAATATACCAGTGGACCGAGTAAAACAGTTTACTTATCTTGGAACAATAGTAAACGAACAATGGAATCACTCACAAGAAGTAAAATGTAGAATAGAGAAGGCTAGGAGTGCATTCAACAACATGGCCAAACTCTTTAAAAGCCACAACCTTAATCTGGAGACAAAAGTAAGGCTCCTACGATGTTATATCTTCTCGATATTATACTATGGAGTTGAGTCCTGGCCACTCACTGATGCGATGGAGAAAAAACTTGAAGCTTTCGAGATGTGGCTATACAGAAGAATCCTAAGGATATCATTGACGGACAAGATAACCAACTAGACTGTACTACTAAGAACGGGGAAAGAAAGAGAAGTGATGTATACGATTAAAAGGAGAAAGTTAGAATATCTCAAAGTATTCGGAAAGCCAGGAATTGGGAAAAGAAGAATATCATGGTTAAAAACCTGAGGAAATGGTTCTCCACAAAAAAAAAACTAATATATTTAAAGCATCAGTTAATAAAATAATTATAGCCAGAATGATCGCCAATATTCGAAACGAATAGGCAACAAAAGAAGAAGATATTGATTTAAGTATATTCTTCTGTTTGTGCCATGTGAGAATCAGTCGTTTGTAATCAACATGGCAAAAGTTTCACGGTCTTATACCATGTGAAAAAATTGCACTGCCTCTTGTATTTTGGTCCAATCTCGAATGTTTCTCAGCCAACAAGCTTGCTTTCTGGCTACCCAAGAAATTGAAAAGTTTTTAGTTTTATTTTCGTTTATTTTGATCCCCGTTTCACCCCCCACTTGATGGAAACGGTTCAACAGAATCTGGAGATCTGCAACGCTATTTGATAGAATTATTGTATTATCCGCATTTGTAGTTATATTAAGTAATTCTCTCTTATTGATATCTCATATGTTGCTATACGATCAATAATACTAAACATACTGTGTAGTGCCCTTTTGGTAGTCGCCTTGTTTGTTTTTTATATCTGAATATTTTCGTTATATCCTCCCCTTTCATTTGCTATGTCGCATGTTAGGATTCGATCAGTTGTTAATTTTGTTTTCAGTCAGAGGCCTTCTTTGAGTCAATAAATTAAAATTTGTCTTATAATAAATATGTTTGTAATCATAGTGTTCTATGATATCTCGTATGTCGCTATACGTTTATCTATTAATAAAGATACTGTGTAGTACCCTTTTGGTAGTCGCCTTGTTTGTTTTTTCTTACTTAATATATTTGTTATTTCCTCCCCTTTCATTTGCTATGTCACATGTTAGGGTTCGATCAGTTGTTTACTTTGTATTCAGCCAGAGGTCTTCTTTAAGTCAATAAACCAAAATGTCTTTTAGTTATTAAACTATTTTTATTCATAGCGCCCTATGATATCCCGTATCTAACTTTACGTTCATTAATAATGAAGACACTGTGTAGTGCCCGTGTGGGAGTCGCCTTGTTTGTTTTTTTTTGTCTTAATATATTTTCATGTCTTTGATATCTTTCCTTTTCATTTAACTGAGCAAAATGAACCTTAGCAGTTTCTTATGGGATTTTACATGGGAAATTAAGCAGAAACGGTATACCAATGTTTTTACAAGTATACCTTTTACTTAATTTTATTTAATTTGACTTAATTTTATTTAATTTTACGTAATTCTGTTTAACTTGATTTAATTTAATTTAATTCTATTTACCTTTATTTAATCTTATTTAGTTTGAATTGTACTTTATTTTGGTAATGGTATTAAATGATGGTAGTTTGGTATCAAGTTATTTTACAAGATAATAGGTTCGATTCTAAGCATAAGGATCTTTTTAAAAAGCATTGCGAGAGCTGGTGGAATACTTATCAGACTGTATGACGAGACCTGATTTGGGTCTTTGCTACATTTTGGTACCATAATTATTTTAGTTACTTTTCACACGACAAAAAGTAACCGATCTTTATAATAGTGTTGAAAATATACAGCATTAGCACTCTAGTTACCCTCTTCAGGTAACTTTTTTTACTTTTAGGCCCGTGATAAGATCATAACTGGGTGCTTTTTTGTTTAATTTTGCAATGGCTTCTGTGATTTCACTAATTTTTATTTTTTTGATCGGTGGACTCATCTGATATGGGGCGTCCAGTATGTGTGAAATGGATTTTTCGTTGTCTGTGTGAACTTTGTTATGAAAGCTGATGTTGAAATTACAAAATAGACCTACAATTTATTTCCAAATCGTCTCCTTCTGTTTTATGTTTTCTTATTATATAAGCGTAATTAAAATATGTGGACAATATTAATAATATTTGATAAAACAAAATAAAATACTTTTGGTATTTCTGTTAATATCTCAACCTAAAGAAAAATATTGTAAAATAATTAAATTTAGATAATATTTTCTTCAATTTTTCAACAAACTCATTCATTCATGATGTGTTTAACGCACTATTAGATTGAAAAGTGCCAATTCAAAGTTGTACCTTAAAATCAATTTGTAAAGGGTAGTGGAAACATATCAATACAGTTAAAGGTTTTCAAAAATACAGTTTTATTTTATTTTATATAAGAATATATTTTTACCCAGTAAAGTAAAGGTATCTTCAGTACTACATTCAAATTTATATTGACTGGTATCTATATTCCATATTGGCAATTTTTAACAATTCCTGTACAGTAAATATTTGTTACGCCCACTATTTTAATCGTATAAATAGCGATTTTGATTTCATGTTATAAAAAATACGCGTTCACAGAAATTGCCCTTAGAAAGTAGTATTTTAAATATTGCGCCTTGCAGATTTTTAAATTTGTCGTTATTTCTAGGTTAGATTCATTGCCGGTGAAAATTTCAGTGAACACGTAAAGCTGTTTTTGGTTGATTTGTATAAAGGTGTAGGTTAAATTCTAAAAAGTAAACAAAATGCCGAATGGTGCATTTAAACTTTATATATATGTATAGTAAAAGTTTTAAATCGTTGCTAGTTAATAGTCAAATTTTATGAGTTGTTTTTTTATTTAGTGTTGTTATAAATATATCATAGAAATACAGGTTATTATAAGGTCAATTATAAAAAAAAAGAATATTGTTAATTTATATGGATTATAAAAATGTACCTATACAATCATAAAAGTATTAGAATAGATCATTTAAAACTTAATAAAATAGTATTTTAATTTTTCTTGTCTTTTTATCGTTAAAAGTTACAATAGTATGCTTCGTTTTTTACAATTTGTTTTATCTATATATTATATAAAAAGGACAAATAAAAATCTAGTTAATTAATGCAGTTTCATGTTTAATCTCATCATTCCCAATAAAACCGTTAACATTGGAGAGGATTTCTAGCAGTTACCACGCTGCTCCCTTAAAAATCTCCGTAGATACCTACGCCCATAGCCCAAATTAAAATGTAAGATGTCGCTGTTTTATCAACTGTGGCTGAGCGACAAGCGAAATCTTGGTTCGGTTGCCAGTTGGGGTCAAAACTCTGTAGTGCTTAGCAGTCTTGCACCTCTCTGGTGGCGAATTTGGGACCGATTCGAAAGTGAGTGTCCTTTACATTAGTCTAAATTCTAGTTAATACTATCATGAATTAGTAAATCAACTCAAATTAAGCAAGAAATTTAAATAACAATAAACAAGATATCAATCCACGCCATAATGACAATCGTTCTAAAGTCCTAACGCTGCGCACATGTCTCAGGTAAGCAATCTCAATTATTTATTTTATAAAATCGGTTCTTTTAATATCCATATATATCGTTATTCATGTTGTAAGAAACAAAATAGAATCAACGTTTTATGTCATATTTTCATATGGCCTATTTCTAAGTCCTAGCTGCGTAGACCGTTTATCGAACGATCCGATGTGAAATATGTACTGTTATAATTATTCTTAGAAACAATTGGAATTTTCTTGATGTTATTTTGTAAGGTTCGTTCTTCTTCATGCTGGAAGCGAAAGTGGTTTTGTAACATGGACCGAATTAACTTTTTTGGACAAGAAGGAAACCGCTGATTACCACAACGAAATAGAGGGGGATCTATATAAAGAATAGTGTGAGAAGACGTTAATTCCAAACTTGCCGAAAGAAAAAGAAAACGTTGTCGTTTTGGATAACGCGTCATACCTCTCTCAGAAATTTGATTTCCCGAAAAAATTGTGGAACAAAAGGCAAGTCAAGGATTTACTATTCGAAAAGAACATTTTCTTCCAGGAATATTACCTAAAAAGTGAATTACTGGATACTGCGGACTGCGGCCGCATTTAGAGACGATTACGACAAGTACAAAATTGAAGCAATTGCGTAAAAATGTGGTGTTAAGATTTTGAGATTGCCGCCTTACAATTGTAAGCTGAACCCTATTGATATGGTATGGAGTCAAGTCAAACAAGGTCCATTTTAAAGAAAAAACGGTAGAACGGATGATACAAGAAGCTTACCAACCGTATCTAAAGAGCAGTGGCATATAATTATGTGAACCACGTCAAGAAACTAGAAGAGGAAATGTTTCCGGTGGACAATTTGCAGAAAGAAACCGGTGATAATTAATATTATAATTAATTATATTAATTGAACCAGTGATAATATAGGAAATGATTCAGAGGATGAGGACGATTTAGATATGGATTGCGATTAGTACTAATTAACGAGAAATATCTCAGATGTAATGCTCATTTGTTTTTTTAGTACGGTACGTACAGTACATTTCAGTTATGATCTTGTGTATTTTATGTATATGTTGTATCTTTAGTCAATTCAGTCGTCAAATTAAGATTTTACCACATATCTCGTTGCAAGCGTTTATTACTATACAGGGTGGTCCTTAAGTAATTGTACAAAAAGAAACAGTAGATTCTACACTTTAAAATATTACGATTTAAGCTAAATTGCTTTAATAAAATGTTGATATTAAGAAAGATACAGGGTGTTAAAGTGCAAATTAAAAATTTTATTTTTGGCTATAACTTTCATGTTTGTAAACATTTATGCATAAAAATTTACAACTGAGTACTTTTAAATATGATAAATTATAATTTGATGCACACTTTGATGTAGCGGATAGAGGGCGCCACATATGCCACATATCTGGCATAAATTTGCACTTAACTTTTTTGCTCTTTGAGTAAACTGTATTTGTGATACAAAATATTAAAGATACATTATTTCAACAAAAAAAAGGTATACCTGTTAATAACTTTTAAACTCAATAGTTTTCGAGATAATCGCATTTTACAAATCAGCTGCATATTTCTGAGTTAAGGCAATTACCCCAGGCAACGAAGGAAAAATAGACAAAAACATTAATAAATCTAAATTTTGGTATAAAATACCAATAACTAAAGTTAATAGTTAACGAAATATTAAATAAAATAAATATATCAGCAGGATAATTAATAATAGGATATGACAAAAAACAGAATAATAGGATTTTACATCAAACATTTTATATTTTATGTTAAATTAAAGTCGTAATCAAAACATTTTGTTTACAAACCAAATTAAGAAATAGTTAAACTAAATTACTAAACTTTTTGTTAAAGTAAGTGTTCGATATGTCTACCATTTTCATTAATTCATTTGTCAATATATTCCATAAAAATCATCTCATATTAAATAGCATCATTGGTTCTAAAGAAACTGTTAAAGTATTTGTTTCTTCCCATATTTGGTTGCAAATGTTTATGGCATTCTTATAGACACGTTGTTTTAATACGCCCCATACACCAAAATCAAGCGGATTAAATTCTGGGCTACGTGGTGGCTATAATGTATAATGGACGAATCTATATCCAAATCTTATAGTATAATATGTCGCAAAGGTTAACTAATGTATTAAACTGTGATGTATCTCATTCATTGGTTACTTATATACACTCATATGAGCTTACGAGTAACTATAATTACATATCGAACAAATGGACTATTATGATAATGATGATAATATTATGAACTAACGAACTAATATTATGCTGAACTAAATTGCCTGTTTGTTTACTATATTTATAACAATATCGGTTATTAGGCCAACGATGATGTTTTTGTAAAAATGCTGAGTCTTTAAGGTAAGATTTGTAGCAAAAGTATTATGAAACAAGACACGTGTGTTATTTCATACCTGTGCTTTAGTTTCCATTTGTCATAATAAAAATGGGTAAACAACAATTTACGTAATGAATAATAAGTATTATTTTGGGTTTTTTTATAAATTAAATAATTATATCAATATCTCACCACATTGCCAAGGAATATGACTGCCACGTCCAATCCAACGTTCAGAAAAGGTATATTTAACTATGTTCTCAACGCCTTCTCTCTAGAATGTGGTGGTGTACCATCTTACATAAACCATATATTTTGGTTTTTCAGCATTTTACAATAGGGAAAAAGTAATACAACGCCAGTAGGTATAGAAATTTAAGAAGCGATAGAAAAGGGAAATTGTATACATGATGACGGCCAGCGTCTGAATACGGACACGGCACCTAAAGAAGAAGATGAAGAATATTTTCTCCAATAAGACATTTAGCAGCCATAACAAAAATTTTGTAATGTTACATTATCATCTTTGAGTTGTTTTAATAAGAATAAACTATGAATTATGCTTATCTACAGGTATTGAGTGCTTTACCGCACAAATATCACAACTAAGAATTATGAGGCAGCTGACTTATAAAATGCGATTATCTCGAAAACGGTTAAATTTTGAGGTTACTAACAAGTATACCTTTTCTTTGTAAAAATAATGTATGTTTAATATTTTTTAACACAAATAAAGGTAACTTTAAGAGCAAAAAAGTTAAGCGCAAATCTATGCCACACCTGTGGCATATGTGGCCCCATCTATCAGTAACATTAATTTATGTATAAAATTATAATTTATCCTACTTAAAAGCGTCCAATTATAAATTTTTGTCCAAAAATATTTACAAACGTAAAAGTTATAGCGAAAAATAGAATTTTAAATTTCCACTTTAACACCCTGTATCTTTCTTAATATCAACATTTTATTAAAGCAAGTTGACTTAAATCGTAATATTTTAAAGTGCAGAATCTATGGTTTCTGTTTGTACAATTACTTTAGGACCACCCTGTATAAATATGGATATCCACAAGGGTGTATTTTATGAAAAAATAAACCAATATTATCAAGTGAACAAAGACGCCAAATAGTCGTGGAATTATGATGAAATGAATGAATTAAAATCAACTTAAACCTAACCTTAAATCAATCGGACTGTAACACCGTTCGCCTAAAGCGTAAACGGCAGTCTGTGAAATGGTGCATAATTTCAGTCAAACAAATGAATAATGATTGTAATACAGCGTTTGCCGGCAATACCTGTAATGACTAGGCTTTTCACGGAATGACGGTTACACCGATTGCCTACTACATATATATAGTTATCATGTCGTATAGGGTAAACTACTTGCATCTTTTTTTGTATATATGTATATACGAGGTATTAGATATTTTATGTAGAATTTTTATAGAATTAATTTGTTTTTTTTGTTTATTCTCTTATTTAACTCAGTTAAGCGAGTACCGTCCTGATTTCTCAGTCTATCACCAAACTACCACACACCTACCACTGTGCCGATATGAGCGGCATTGCTGCAAGCCGTAAGACTAACACTGCATTCTGAGTGTGACTTCTGCTATAGATAATGAATATTTTATATTTTCTTGCAAATAAAATCTATTCTCCATCGAAACATCCAGGAAAAATTAAACAACAGCGTTCACAATATAAATAACTTTATTCTGAAACACAATTGAATAATTAAAACCGTTTTATAATTACGATTATAAATTTAAAATACAAAGCTAGAATCACAAATTTCTTCACTAGCTAAAACTAATGATAATCCCTAAAATATATAATGTATTTTATAAAATAACAATTATAGTTCTATATGTAATACAACAGTTACTTGACTATCACAGTTAGACTTTATAAAAACAAATTATAACAAAATATGTCAAACAAAAAAGTAACTATCAAAAAATGTCAAAGTTGTAAAAATATCAATTGTATTTAATTTAAGCTACCACAAAAAAAACAAGTATTTATTTGATAATAAGACATTCATTTCCGACAAGATTAATTACTTCAAGTTTCATATGTCTTAAATTGTCTCTCAAAACTAGAATTAAATATAATCATATTTCAGATTAATACATTTGTTAAAATCAGTGCAGTGATTTCACACCTTTAAACTATTTTATATGTAAAATATCGTTTAATATAACTAATCCCCTATTTGGCTTTGTAATCACCTACATAAACTTATACATAAAAGAATATATAAAAAGTGTGAAGAACACATGACAAACACACAATTCGGCTTCAGAGATGCATTCGGTACTCGAGAGGCACTTTTCGCAATACAAGTTCTCTTTCAAAGATGTAGAGACGTGAATTGTGATATTATATATGTATGTTTTGTTGATTACCAGAAAGCGTTCAATAGAATAAAACATGACGAACTGATGAAAATTTTAAATTCAATTGGTCTACACAGCAAAGATCGCCGTATAGTAAACAATATCTATTACGAACAAACTGCAGCTGTTAGAGTTGGAGATCAGTTAACAGACGACATAAAGATAAAAAGAGGTGTGCGACAGGGATGTATATTGTCCCCATTATTGTTCAATACATATTCAGAGCACAATATGAACCTAGCGCTAACGGACATAGACGAGGGAATACTTATAAACGGAGATCGATTGAACAACATAAGATACGCTGATGATACTGTCATTCTTGCAGACAGTCTTAAAGGTCTCCTTTAAAGGTCTGCCACCCTGTCTCCAGGGTGGCAGAAGTAAGTAGCAGGTTTGGGCTTGACTTTAACATCAAAAAAACCAAATACATGGTTATAAGCAAAAATAGGATACCACCTGGTCAATTACTAGTTAACCAACAACCTATAACACAAATCACCAACTTTTGTTATCTGGGTACAAACTTAAATGAACAGTGGGACCAATCGACGGAAATTAAGATAAGGATCGAGAAGGCAAGATCAGCTTTCGTCAAAATGAAAAAAATCTTTAACAGCCACGATATAAAATTGACAATAAAAGTTCGTTTACTAAAATGCTACATATTCTCCGTTCTTTTATATGGCGTGGAGTCATGGACCTTAACTGAAGCATCACTGAAGAGACTCGAAGCATTTGAGATGTGGTGCTATAGACGCATGTTGAGGATTTCCTGGATAGAAGTACTACATAGAATGGCTAAAGAGCGCGAACTAGTCATAACCATAAAACGTCGCAAACTAGAATACCTGGGCCATATAATGCGCAATGAACAAGGATACAACCTACTTCGGACCATACTTCAAGGTAAAGTGCATAGGAAAAGAGGTCCAGGACGAAGAAGAATATCCTGGCTGCATAACCTGCGAAAATGGTTTAACTTAACCACTACCGGACTTTTCAGGGCAGCAGTCAACAAAGTCAGAATAGCCATGTTAGTGTCCAACATCCGTAACGGATAGGCACCATAAGAAGAAGAATCACCTACATAACTAGCACGTAGAAGAAGCATTTACATTAAAAAATAGATAGGCAAAAAATAAAGGAAGATAAGGCTCAATTTGGGTTGTAGTCCGTAGAAGAAGAAGTATCTTTTATTTGCAAACAATGTCTCGCTTGCGCATTCGTCCATTGGCACTGTGATTGAGTCACATATATGCAATTTAGTTTCCTGGTTGATTTCCTTTTTTCCCAATAGTTGCACAGTATATTCTCAGTGCTTTTTTGTCCCATTTGCAATTTCTAGGCCTAGCTTTCATAGTTTGATATAATTGTACCCAGGTTCGCGTAGTCTTGTACTATTTCTAATTCTTGTCCTTTACAGAACACTCGGGTTTCATCTTCAATATTCTTTTTCTGGTGTCCTATTTTCATAGTGTTGTATTTGTTAATGTTTCTTTCTAACTTAATTTTTTCTATTTCCTCAGTCTATCGTATATCAGTTAGTGGTTGTATCTTTCTCTGGTTGTCCGCTATGAGGACAGTAGTCTGCCTACAGTATAATTTCAAAAATCATTATTCTTTAAATTTGGTGAACTAGATCAAATAAAAATAAGTAAACCAATCTCTAATCTTCAGTCTTCAGTCAGATCCAATTTTCGCTTGTACTGCTGGTTGAAAGTGGCGATACAGAGTCAATCAGTGGTGTTGCATTTCTTCTTCTTCTTCTTAGGGCGCCTGTCCGTTCCGAACGTTGGCGATCATTCTGGCTATGATGACTTTGTTGGTTGCTATACGGAATAGCTGTGGTGAGGTTTTTCTATGCCATGCTCTCAGGTTAGCAAGCCAGGATATTCTTCTTCGTCCTGGGGCCCTTTTTCCTTCCTTTTTACCTTGCAAAATGCATTGGAGTAGTTCGTATCTGACTTGACTTCTCATTATATGTCCTTGCCGCATTTAACACTTAGATATCTATAATATTCTATGACTGATTAAAAAATGATGCAATGATTGAAAAACTCATTGATTAGGAGTAATACAAACGCAGGGGCTAAAATTAGTTACTTGAATACCAACCATTCTCCAGTTTAATTGTGTGTCACTAGCATTATCTAAGCAAATATCTATTTTAACATAATATATAAATAAATAAAGTAGATACGTTTATTATATCCCTGAGACTACAATATGTTACCGGTAATTGGTGTTTACAAGAAAAATATTCCTATAGATAAAACTAAATTTCCGCTGGTAAAACTAGATAGAGTTGCCAAATAGAAATTTACATTAAAGGCATAGACTAAAAGACAAAATAGTTAAAAGGCACTTCTTAAGGAGAAATACGCCAGTAATTAATTTTTATAGGAGCTCATGTTAATGATTTTAAGATTTGTTGAATTTATAAAAAATTGGCTTTCTCCTTCCAATACGCAAGTATAAATAAATGCCCTCTTCTTTTTTGGAACATTCGGACGGTTCCGCCTTTATACGAGGATTGCTGCTCTAATTTAGCAACACGCAGTGATCAGATTTTAGAAATATATATAGTGGAACTTGTATAATACAGGCTCGGTAGCTTTTGGTTATTGGGAAAAGTTTACATCCTAGATGTTTCAAAAACATAAAAACACTGCCTGTAAACTACACAGCCAACAAAAAAGCGTGGATAACTTCTGCTATTTTTGAAGAAGAATTGAGAAAGTGGGACAAGGAACTCTCTTCAAAAAAAAGAAAAATTCTTCTGTTAGTTGACAACTGTGCAGCCCATGGACAATTTGACCAATCAACCTAGTTTTCTTACCAGCCAACTGCACGAGTGTCTTGCAGCCAAAGGACCAAAGTGCCTTTATCGGAATCAGCTTTTGAAAAGGATGATTTTTGGTATGGGCAATGAGGAACCCGTGAACATTACCATCCTCGATCCAGTTCAGTTCAATAATAAACCCAATAGTATCAAGACTACGTATACAACTTTTCCATATATATAAAAGGTTTATCCAAACAACTAACAAATCTTTTAGCCAAACATAACTTAACAGTGGCTCATAAAGGCAACAATCTTTTAAATAAATATTTCACTAAATTAAAAACACAAATCGGTAAGATAGTTTCGAACCAAATTCAGATTTCTGCTTTAATCTGAACATTCTATAAATGCAAGGTATAACAGACGTTGATAAAGATGTTAATAGAGACATGGGGAATCTAAAATTTGCATTCCACGACATGTCTATCAACTAAGCAGAAATCCATAACGAATTTGTTTCTTGTACTCATACAGAGTAGATCCGAATAAAATGAAAAAGACAGCAAAGATTTGATTTCACGTTCAAAGCGTCTATGTATCTGTTGATACGTATTTCGACTTAATAAGTCTCATCAGAACAGTTATTCATAGCCGTTCTTAACGTGAAAAATAATCTTCTCTGTCTTTTAGGAAGAAACAATAAAATGGCTTCGTTATGGACCCAATAGAGACATCTGATAGAAAAATCGGTAAGATAGTTTCGAAACAAATTCAGATTTCTGCTTTAATCTGAACCTTCTATAAATGCAAGGTATAACAGACGTTGATAAAGATGTTAATAGAGACATGGGGAATATAAAATTATCTAAAAGAACGGCTATGAATAACTGTTCTGATGAGACTTATTAAGTCGAAATACGTATCAACAGATACATAGACGCTTTGAACGTGAAATCAAATCTTTGCTGTCTTTTTCATTTTATTCGGATCTACTCTGTATGAGTACAAGAAACAAATTCGTTATGGATTTCTGCTTAGTTGATAGACATGTCGTGGAATGCAAATTTTAGATTCCCCATGTCTCTATTAACATCTTTATCAACGTCTGTTATACCTTGCATTTATAGAAGGTTCAGATTAAAGCAGAAATCTGAAGTTGTTTTCGAAACTATCTTACGGATTTTTCTATCAGATGTCGCTATTACGTCCATAACGAAGCCATTTTATTGTTGCTTCCTAAAAGACAGAGAAGATTATTTTTCACGTTAAGAACGGCTATGAATAACTGTTCTGATGAGACTTATTAAGTCTAAATACGTATCAACAGATACATAGACGCTTTGAACGTGAAATCAAATCTTTGCTGTCTTTTTCATTTTATTCGGATCTACTCTGTATGAGTACAAGAAACAAATTCGTTATGGATTTCTGCTTAGTTGATAGACATGTCGTGGAATGCAAATTTTAGATTCCCCATGTCTCTATTAACATCTTTATCAACGTCTGTTATACCTTGCATTTATAGAAGGTTCAGATTAAAGCAGAAATCTGAATTTGTTTTCGAAACTATCTTACGGATTTTTCTATCAGATGTCGCTATTACGTCCATAACGAAGCCATTTTATTGTTGCTTCCTAAAAGACAGAGAAGATTATTTTTCACGTTAAGAACGGCTATGAATAACTGTTCTGATGGGACTTATTAAGTCGAAATACGTATCAACAGATACATAGACGCTTTGAACGTGAAATCAAATGTTTGCTATCTTTTTCATTAAAAACAGAAAATCCAAAACTCAAAAAATCACATGTTGTTTAGGAGATACCATGTATTAACTGTGAACGTGTCTATATCGGGCAAACCAGTCAACTGCTTCAACCCAGAATTCGTTCTCACAAATATGACAAGAAGAACATCACTGCGCTCACAAAACATGAAAATGAGAAGAAGCATAAATTTGACTTCGAAAAGATCAAAATTTTAAAATCCGAACAAAACAAAAAGAAGAGGGAGATATACGAATCAATAGAAATAAAAAGAAATACCAACGCAATCAATGACAAAAAAGATACACAGAACCTAAATAAAATATATTTCAATCTGATTTAAATAATAATAAATATAACACCATAAAAAGCTCTTAAAGTCATAACATATCTCCACTTTACCTTTTTCGAAAACATCATACGCTCATATAAAAATAATTATATACTAATGACAGTAAACCATGAGATATCAGATAACAATTTTTACTTCTGTCAATTAAGAATGTAAGATAAGAATGATAAGAAATAATATTAGGAATGAACTTCATTAAAAGCATAAGTTACACTTCATATAAAATTAAGGCTAAACAGAAAATGCAAAGTATATATAAATAAAAAATGATACTATACAAAAATATTATCCAGTATGTTAGATTATAGCTGTAGGTAGGTATTTGGGTAACTCCGTTTCCCGTTACGTCTTTTTTATTTTAAATTACATAAATTCTTAAATAAATCAGTGCTAGTTTTAGAAAAAAAGTTTTTAAAGAATCACTTCAGGCAGGAATGTATTCGGTTTGGGTAATATTATTATTAAAGCCACAGCCATCAAGACGTGCCACAAACTATGCAGATACTTGTAGTTATCCTCCGTCTGTAAAAAAGCGTAACAAACTAAGCCTACCGTGACAACTGTTACACCGATCGGTATCTTATAATACAAGTAATTTCTATTGGCAAATCTCTGTTTTACTTTGCGGTACTTCAAGATCCAACTGACAGCTACTATCAACAAACCTGTAATAACCGGTAAACCAAAAACCCATAAAGAAGTCTTGTTGATGGTAGTACAAAACGCTAGTACTATAGCTCCCACCATGTGGCACATAGAGGTTAGTAACTGCGGTAGGTCTGCTATAGCGATGAGTGTTACCCATATGGCTAAGATGGCGCAGAAGAAATCTCCGAACTGTAGAGCTGAAAGACGAACGAGGCAGAAGTTGATCAAATTCTCTCCCGCATCACAGGCATGGTAGAACGTAGAAAAGAAACAGATAAAGAAATAGGTGACTGCTTCGATGTAGTATTTCCTTCTATAGGCTATATAGACTGCTGGTAGAAAGATTAAATTGCTCAATACTAATAGTAAAAGTTCAATTACTACCATATAATAGGGAGTCGCTTGAGAATTGTCTGAACAATCCCAACCTAAAAAAGAAAAAGTTTATATTTACTAAATTATTTATGCTTTAATATAACTTTTAAAAGTTAATGAAACATTGGAATCTACTCGTTTTTGTATTATCAAAAAGCCACACTTTTCGCAAATGAATTATTTAGTAATAAAAAAATCATACTAATCTGTTTGTAGAGTAACATATTTATGCCGCAATTTTTTATGGAAAAGAAGGTATATTTTTAAGTAATCTCGCTTTTTAAGTATGCTGCTTATGATGTATGCTGCTTTGATGGAGTAGATCGACAAAAGATGTTAAAGCAACTATCTATGTTAGGGATACCCAATAAGTTGGTTAAACTTATACGACTGACTCTTGAGGGTTCCAAAGCTATGGTGAGAATAGATGGAGATATGACGCAGGCCTTTGATATTGAAAATGGAGTTAGACAAGGTGATGCCTTATCAACAACACTTTTTAATCTAACTTTAGAAGCTGTTGTTAGAAAACTTGATGTAAACGGCTGTATTAATACAAGATCTATGCAAATATGCGCATATGCGGATGATGTTGCCATAATAAGCCGCAACAAAAGGGTATTGAGCGAAAAAGTCATAGAACTGAAACGAGAAGCTGCTACGTTTGGTCTATATATAAATGAAAGCAAAACAAAATATATGGAGTGCACAAAATCGAATGAACATGAGAATCTGAAGGTAGACAACCATACCTACAAATATGCCTCCACTTTTCCCTACCTAGGCTCAATAATAAATGACAGCAACAACATCAGTCAAGAAATACAAGCACGGATTCTTAGCGGTAAAAAGTGTTTTTATGCATACAAAGACTTAATGAAAAGTAAGTTACTGAATCGTGAGTCTAAGCTGAGAATCTACAAAACAGTAATTAGACCAGTGGCCACATATGGATGTGAAACGTGGACCCTCTCAACCACTGATGAAAATCAACTGAGAATATTTGAGCGCAAAATACTAAGGAAGATATTTGGACCAACCCAATGCAGCGATAGTTCGTGGAGAATTAAAATGAACCACGAGCTGGATGAAGGAATGCAGAGCGCAGATATTGTCAGATTTGTAAAATCACAAAGACTAAACTGTCTTGGTCACCTAGAAAGAATGCCAGATAATCGAGCTGTAAAAGTAGTCCAGAGATGGAAGCCCCAAGGAAACAGAACAAGAGGAAGGCCCCGTAAAAGATGGATAGACGACGTAGAGAGGGATCTTAAAACCATGAACATCAGGCAGTGGCGAAGGAAAGTATCCGACAGGGCAGAATGGAAGAACATTGTTAAGCAGGCCAAGACTCACAAAGGGTTGTAGCGCCATTAGAAGAAGAAGAAGAAGCTTATGATGTATAGAAATTAACTGATAATTCTAGTTTTAACTTATTCTATATAAGGTAATTTTAAGTCACACTCTAAAAAGATACTATGAAAGATATTAAATCTCCCTTTATACCGTTAATGCGGCTTCTTGATTATAGCAGATAAATCTGCTATCTCATATTATTCAGGCTGAGTCGGGGCCTGTAGATATTTAAAAATATCCAGATATTTTCACCGGTGGGGATCGATCCCCGGTCTTTGTAACAAAAATTATGGGTTGGCTGATATAGTATCTATATGTTGTCCTAACCTTCTGGGGCCTAGTGTCATGTATATACAACATAAAAATCAAACATTTCTAGTGACGCCATCTTACGTAATTTATTCTTTGGAGACTTGCATAAGTAACTGAATTATTTTAGGTCAAAACAGTGTATAACAAATGAAGCATGAAAGATGGCCCACCGTCCTCGTTTACGACGTAAGTATTCATAAAATATTAATGTCATCATATACTTTTGATACATATTTTTATATGTATTGTCTATCTAGATGATCAGTTTTTACTACCCAATCTTTATTTTGTAAATTCATGAAGACATATTACGTGGGGCCTCAACCTTTATTGTTAATTTTATGTCATATAGGTATTACGTAGAGTCTTAATGTATACTAACAATTTTGTACGATTTTCAACAACGTAACAAATATTTCACTAACTCAACAAGAACTTGAAGAGCTTCTTTATGAATCGGATCTAAACCTTTCCGATGAAGGAGACCCCTTATTTGTACCTCCAAAATCAAATAACCACAATTATGACTACATAAATTCTTCAGATAACGCGGATACGTCAGAAGAAACCTCAGAGATTCTCTCGGAGTCAGTATTATCACTCTTATTGTCACTAATACAAGAAACATGTACGTCTCGTAGATCTATCAGAGTAAGAGTAAGACGTAGTGGAGGTCGCCGTAATGGTACTCCAGTAACAATACCAGTTTTAACTGATGCATGGACCGGTAATTTCTCTTCCATACAAAAAACCTTTTACCAGCCAAGGTATAAAGATGTGGATTGTCAGTTATGGACTCCTCAAAATTTTTTTAAGCAATATATTGATGACCGCATATTGGAAACCATGACTGTAGAAAAAAAAAGGAACAGAGCTTAAATTGACAAGTAAAGAGTTAAAAACATTTATTTGTGTCCTATTCGTTATGAGTGCTATAGAGCTCCCGAAAATTAGAATGTATTGTTCGAGAAAGTATGGCGTCTCTATCGTCAAAAATGCTATGACGCGAACCCGATTTTTTATAATCGGAACATCTCTAAAGGTTGTTTTTGATCATGAAATCGATGATCAACAAAGAGTAAACAAAATTTGGAAAGTCTTACCTCTGTTCCAACAGTATATTAAATGGTTGTCATGCTCAAATAAGATCTGATGATATAAGCATAGATGAAATGATAATACCCTTCACCGGTCATTGCGGAATTCGTCAATACTGCCCAGGAAAATCAAATCCTGTTGGTATTAAGATTTTTGTACTTGCCAATCCTAATATGCGATATGATAGTATATCAGGGTGATTCAACATTATCAGAGTTTACAGCACAGAAATATGGCTTGGGTGAATCAGCAATTCTTAGTTTGTGTGAAAGTCTTGTTCCTGGTCATCACATTTACTTCGATCGCTATTTTACGACAATAAAACTTGCTGATGTATTACTAGAAAGAGGTTCTCAGCAACAGGCACGATTGTAAACAAGAGAGTCCCTCGGAATTGTATTTTTTCTCCAGAAAAATAGTTCATGAAAAATACAAGAGGTACATCTGACACGAAGGTTCGAGGTGATGGAAGCATTGTCATAACTCGCTGGTTAGACAACAAACCTGTTACGATTCTGTCAACATACCATGCTGCTAACAACCCACATCAATGCAGAAGATGGTCAAAACGTAAAAAGGAATACGAAATAGTTAATAGACCTGAGGTGATCAAGAACTACAATCAGTTCATGGGTGGAGTTGACAGAATGTTGGCAGTCTATCCGGCACGAGCAAGTACAAAAAAGTGGACAATAATTAGTGGATCAAAATAATTTGAAAATATTTTAAAAAATACTCTGGGTCTCAGGAGGCTAAGTATAACTTATTACCAATAATATTGAAACTACTAAAAAATGATTTACGTAATTTATCTTTTAATTGTGTATTTTTTGTTTGTGGGTATTTATTTTTATTTCCGGTACGCTATTCTACAGTGGTTGATTCAGTAATTCATAGTGAATATTTATTTACCTTTGAACTGAGATTCATCACTTATTTTACACAGAAATTTTTGAAAACTATGGATCTTAATAAAAACATAGTCTACGTTTGTGTTTAAATCACCAAGAAAGAAAATTGTCTTTCCCATTAACATTTTTATGTTTTCAGCACCCACAGACTACTATTAAAATCACTACTATAAAAATAACATTTTTAGTAGTCAAAACTTAATCTATTCAAATAGGACAATGACCATTAAGCAAATTGATTACAATTATGGAAAGTTTACCTACTATACTTAATGGGATAAAATAGATGTATAGTTTAAGTAATTAGAAATAAGTTATATTTCTTTCTCAAGTGAGAAAGGCACTTTGAAACGGCTGTAGTGATAATTTATAATCAATTTTGTGTAAGTGTCAAAAATTAAAATTTTCAGTATTTTATTGTTAGATAAAATGAATTTCCATCAAGTAATGGTCGAATCCACCACTTATTATTATGTAATAATATGTATATTACTGTCGGTGTATGTCCCACCGCTAATAACCCTTAGTGATTAGTGGTTAATACGGGTATATTTGTGTAAATAAAAAAAAGCAAGTTAGAAAATATAGAATATATTTTTATAAAATCTAGAGACCGCTTTATACATAATTTTCCTTTATCGTATCATACAGAGTGCTAGTCAAAAGTCCGTTCCTCCCCTCGTATCTTTTGAACGGTTATTGTTGAAATAGTAAAATTTGGAGGGAAGTAATAAACAGACGTAGGCTTCTCAACTAGTCATAACAGGTGACGTAATAGTGACAGATGACGTTACAGCGCCCCTGTGACAGATAATTTTAAATGGGACCTTATGGCAAGTGATACCTCGTTTGGGTATTGAAAATACCTACAGTCATACTAATTTTTTTCTTTACTTTACAGTAATACTAAAATTGTAGCTTCTCATTTAATTAATAAATATTTAACAACCAGTTCTTATAGTAAGTATTCAAAATGTGATCCATCTACTTCCTGACAGTGATGCATCCTATTTCTAAACTCTTGCCGTACTCGTTCAAATGTGTCGGGGGAAATTGCCCTACATTCTTCAACAATTCGTTGTTTCAAAATGTCAATACTCTCGGGTGCTGTAGCGTAAACTTTAGATTTCAAGTATCCCACAGAAAAAAATCTAATGGTATGAGGTCCGCTGACCGAGCTGGCCATTTTATCGTACCTCGTTGTCCAATCCATCTACCACGATATTACTCATCTAGGTAACGCCATAATGGTGTGCAGGAGCACCATCTTGTTTAAACGTTATTTCCAAGTTGCTGAATTCATCTGGATTATGCTCCAGAATTTCATGTATTAACATCTCATTAACATCATTTTTGTAACATCTCCAGATACACTTCTCCGATTAAGTTAGTATTGAGAAAAACAGGCCCAAATAGGTGGTTTCCAAAAATACCTGTCCAAACATTTTTTTTTTTTGGAAATTGAGTATGTGTTTCACGAAAGACAGATTTGTGTCACTCCAATACCTCACACTGTGTGTGTTAACATTTCCATTGAGAGAAAAAGTACTCTCGTCACTAAAACAAATTGTTTTTATTTAATCGGACTGTTGGTTAATTATATTGGACATATTTTCACAGAATTCTAGTCTTCAGTCAGAGTCATCATCTGAAATTTGATGCACAATTTTTAATTTGTATGGATGAAATTTGTTTTCAGCCAACACTCGGTGTACTGTCTTTTGACTGATTCCATAGATAGATGCAACTTAGGCTGTAGAAGAAGTAGGGTTCACTACCATTTCTGAAATTATGTCAATGTTTTTGTCATCACTAATTGTTGGTCAACCAGATCGTTTGACTTCTTGAACATTACCTGTTTGTTTAAACTTCCGAAAAAGCTTCCTAAAGTAAGCTCTCGATGTAGGGCGATCGGGGTAAATTTCATTAAAAAGACGTTCCGCTGCATGGAAATTATTTCCACATTCACCAATTATTAACACAGCTGCTACTTTGTCGGCTACAGTACGTACCATTCCGCCTTTGTAAAAATTTAAACGTCTCGTTAAACAATAATTAAACTAAATATTAACTAAGAACAACTTGAATAAACTTGAATTGACTAAACCAAGCAGAAACAAAAACTAAATACGTATTCAGGTATAAACGCGTTTGCAAACTAAAAACTCTTAAAATACCACAATTCCCGCCTTGATTTTAAAAGTGACATATGTCATATCAGATTAAAACTATAGAATAAGTCAGTAGAGTTCACTTGTTTTTGTTTTATTATTATGGTATTGTAATCATTGTAATGGCCGTTGGCTACATTCATTCATTCATTTTGGCTTTACAACCCTGTGTGGGTCCTAGCCTCCCCAAGAATTTTTCTCCAGTCGTCCCTATCCATCGCCTTCCTCCGCCAAGCACGTATTTCCATATTTCTCATGTCTTCATCGATGTTATCTAGGAATCTTGTTCTGGGTCTTCCTCTTCTTCTTTGACCAATAGGTCTATCAAGGCTACATTATTATTATTAAAAGTATTCAATAAATAGTGAAATATTGTTTGATTGAATGCTTCGAATCCAGTAATCACTTCAAAAACAAATAGAGAATTGACAAACGTCAACTTTTTTAATAACCAAAGGCGGACGTTAGAATTATTATTAATTAAATATCAAACTAGAATTTTAGTAGTTATTTAATTTATTCGTCAAAATCATCTTAAATCCAAACAAAATTTGTATGATTGAATAGGTATATTAAAATAATTGTAGTTTCGTATGTAATTAATAAATATTTTAACGTTCGCCTCTGGTTGTTTGTCAAAAAAAAAGAGAATTGAAAACGTCAACTTTTTGACAAGTAACCAGAGGCGGAGGTTTTAATATTTATTAATTAAATGCGAAACTACAATTTTAGTATTTATTTAATTTATTCATCAAAATGAACTTAACCTTAACCTCACTTGTTATGACTAGTTAAGAAGCCTACGTCTGTTTATTACCTCCCTCCAAATTTCACTATTATAAGTATAACCGTTCAAAAGATACGAGGGGGGGAACGGACTTTTGACTAACACTGTATAATATCAGATATACTTGAATTTGTACTCCAATTCAAATAGAGCAAAATATGCATCACATGTCAACGCGATATACCATTTTTCGAACTTGTATGTAATTACTTTTTAATATTTTTAAATGACAGTTTATTTTAGTTCATTTTAACTATTATACATGGATTTAATATATTTTTAACATTAAACTTACATTCTTTTTTAAATGGTGGCTTATATATTCGATGGTGTATGATTTTAGCGGTGTGCGTGAGTTTTGCCATGTTGGCAGGATATAAATAAAATTATCTCATGAAAAATTCTGACGCCGTTATTCTCCCGTCGGAGAGTAAACTAGAGAACAAATAGATCGATAATTATGTATAACGTTTATTTTCCGCGATACGGCAGGCGTTTTATTAAAAACCAATTAAGATATGCACGAAAAGGTTTAATAAATATCACATGATATCGATTCTAAAACTATTGATAAAGGAGTGCAGTTTGAATGTATACACTAATGTTTGTATTTTGAGAACGATTTCCGAAGTGGAAATTGAAACTTCAATAAACGTACTTTAACCTTTAATTGTGGCTTATTCCCATTTAAATGGCAATTACTCATTCAGAGTTTCGACCAACACTGTATATCAAAATTAAATATTTCGCGGTGTTAATAATTTTAGACAATAGTAGACTATATTAAAAATCTTTTGAATATAAATATATTTTTGCTATGAAATTATTAAAAAAACGTAATTATCTTTTAAATTATCTCCTGTAACACTGCCCAACCTTAGATTGAACAACGAGAACGAGAACATCGAGGAGAGTCCAAAAATGTAAAAATATACAGGGTGTTCTATTAAAAAAAAGACAAATTTGTTCCACCCCGTCAATATTGGTGGCCCTATATATTTGAAAATATTTTTAGAGTATGGTATTTTTATCCAGAGCTTTGGTGGCAAGTTGGACCTGCCGCAAGACGTTTGGAAAAACTTGGGGCCTACAACCGAAAATGACTCTCTGGTCATATAAAACAATAATTAGGCCCATGGTCACATACGCATCATTCGTATGGTGGCCAAAAACACAACAAACAACAGTTAACGCCAAGCTTCAAAAAGTGCAGCGGCTAGCTTGTCTGGGAATCACAGGGGCAATGTCAACATGTCCCACTGCAGCTCTAGAGGCGATGCTGAACCTTCCTCCCTTGCAGTTCTGCATAAGGAGGGAGGCAGTAACTACCGCCTTAAAACTGCGACAGACACAAATAATGAAACTTGGAGATCTAGTTGGCCACCTGAAAATCTTAGAAGAAATTCCATTGGATTCTAAGGACATACCGACAGATGCTATGCCAGTCAAATTCGACTTTGAAACACCCTTTGAAGTGGTCATAAAAAACCACCAAATGGGTGAAGAAATTGAACCAAAAGTGGAAGAAGGTTCACTCGTATGGTATACGGATGAATCTAAGATAGATGAAAAGGCAGGAGTGGGAGTTACTGGGCCCAATTTCAGGCTATCTAAATCTCTTGGAAACGCCCCAACTATCTTCCAGGCAGAAATACATGCTATAGACATAAGTGCCCAAGAATGTCTCAACCGAGACACCCGTAGGGCAAAAGTCCTTATTTTATCAGACAGCCAAGCCGCCTTAAATGCTCTAAAGTCATTTACATGTGAGTCGAAGTTGGTTTGGGACTGTAAACAATCTCTCAAGAAGCTGGCGGAACGCAACAATGTAACTGTGATGTGGGTGCCAGGTCACAAGGGAATTGCAGGAAATGAGGAAGCTGACAGCCTCGCAAAAGAAGGAGCTAATACCCCATTCCAGGGTCCGGAATCCTTCTGTGGACTATCGAAAAGCCACATCAGAGAGGAACTCCGTAACTGGGAACTCAATCAACTAAGATCATATTGGTCTAACACACCAGGACAAAGGCAAGCAAAAAGGCTCATAAAAGTGTCGCCTACTGCAACAAACCGCCTTCTCGAAATGAGTAAAAAGGATATCAAAATGGTCACTGGCCTTCTCACTGGTCACTGCCCTCTGAGATATCATCACAAGAAGATGGGCAAATCAGATAGTGAGAACTGTCGTTTCTGTCACAATGAAAAAGAAACGGCAGAACATATACTATGCAACTGCGTAGCACTGTTCTGCAAAAGACTAAAAAAGAGGAGAGGTCAGTCTGGCGTCCTCTGACATAGGAAACAAGTCACCTAGGAAGCTAATCAACTTCATCAGAAGTATTGGCATTCTATAGTTTAACTAGATTAAGGTATTTTTAATATTGTTGTGAAGCTATTTTCTTGTGGCATTTTAAATTAATTACTATTTAAATGGGAATAAGCCACAATTAAAGGTTAAAATACGTTTATTGACGTTTCAATTTCCACTTCGTATTTTAACCTCTAATTGTGGCTTATTCCCATTTAAATAGTAATTAGATTAAGGTATGCACAAAAGATCTCTATAGGTCGAAGTGCGGTGAGGCCGCATGGCCTTAACGACCTCACATAATCTAATCTAATCTAATCTAGAGTATGGCCCTATCTGTATTTGTCTTACGACAAATAATGCCCTGTCTCTCTTCGCACTAATGCCGCACCCTGTATGTACATTTTACAATATGGCTTGATGAAACTGTATAATAAAACGAATGTAAAATAATTATGAATCTGTATGAAGACATCAGATATTGACTTACCTCTATACTTATTCATACAGGCACAAGTAGAAAATACCACTCCATCAGAAACTACAAACATACATCTTCCGTTTCTAGAGCACTGGCCAAAAATGCAAGGATGAGACCCAATGTCGAATATAAGGCTAGTATTACAAGTTACGTTGCTCTTTAAACATGGTCCATCACAATCGCAACCAGCACATTCTGTTTCCTGTATGATATTTTCACTGCAATTTGTAGTACACTGCTGGCATTCTCCGGATCCATCGCAAGAAAGCTCACAATCTATGACACATTGTTCATACCGCTCTTGACACGGTGCTGGACAATGACAAGGTACACACTCGCCGCAAAATAGTTTGAATGTTGCGTACCAAACTCCACTTTCAGGGTATGGTACCAAAATAGTGGAATTCTCCGTTGTCTTATTCAAAATTAATTGGGACTGATTTTCTATACCGTTATAACTACATTTATTTGGCCAAGTAGGAACTTCGATGGCTCCTCTTCGTATACAAGCTACTATCACATGATTTTCTGGTTCGCTTGTAAACGCTAGGTATTGTTTTTTTAAAACTCTAGGCTTAAAAGCTAAAATAAACTGTAAAGTTCCTCCCACGTCGGTACCTTCTCGAATTCTAAATTTCATAAGTGAAAAATGAGAGCTAGTCATATTGATCGGGACTGCTAGCTTTGACTCTAACTCTTGTTCCAACTCAAAAGAAAATAGGAATGTTTCAGATGTAGCTTCTCTGATCAATTCATAATGTTTATAAGGAACCAAATCTGTTATCTTATAGTTGTGAAAAGTTTTTGAAAATGAATTATTGAAGTATGTTTCGTTTTGTAACACATCAAAGTATGTGGAATCTTCTGGTAATTCATTAGAGATATATTTAAGTTGAAAAGTAAAATTTCCCATAGAAATATCTTCATTCTCTCCTTCAAATTTGTATTCGATATAGTGCCATGAATCAGGACTGGTAGAAAAGAATATTGTTCCGGAATTGTTCGTACAATATACAAACTCTTGTTTATGATGAACCTCTGCAGAAGGAGGTTTATTTGCCTCTATTCTTACCAACAATCTGTCAGCAGTGTCAGGGAATATTATATTGTTGATCCGTAATACAGCCTGATCGTTCAAGTTTGTAACGAAAAATTTGAAATATCTGCTTTCGTTTGGATGGCCGATTAACTGGTACAAATTATCGTCTACAATGATCAAAGGGTTGTCAACCTTGCTGACGAAAAGAGAGGCTTCGACATTTGAGTAACAATCAGCGCGTAAACCTATAAAAATTTATTTGTTATTAATTGATGAATTCTTTTCGCAAAATTTATTTTTATTTATTTATTTATTTATTTATTTAATACACGGGATAATCCCATTAACAGTTTAAATTACAATATACAATATCACAGTTAGGATTCAAAACTTGAAATTACTTATAATATAAAATCAATATTAAAAAGTTTAAAAAAATGCAAGAGATCTTTTTAACTTTGTTAAAGTTATATTGAAAATATTAAAATCGCTAACATTTAATAGCCCCATGTATCTATCCAATGGGTTGTGAATACCATAGGTTGTTCTGTGGAAAGGAATATTGAAAATATTGTGGTAACGTAAAGCTTGGTGGGGAACAATAAAGTTGTGAACAAACTGGATAGTTACCAACCTTGTGAACAGGCTGGGTTCCGCTTCAGATACGGAACAAATCATCATCTACAAGTTATAAAAACGCTAATAGAAAAGTGTACAGAGTATAACAAGCCTATCTTTCTTATATTCGTAGATTATGAAAAGGCGTTTGATACTATAGATCATCATAAAATGCTTCGAGCATTGGCTGACTGCCGCATTGACTACCGATATATCGCCTTGATTAAAAGTATTTACGAAACTGGTACAGCTTGTGTCCGCCTTGTGTCAAAAACAATTGGTCTTAAAATTAACACCTCAAAGACAAAATTTATGACCAACCTTGTAGTCAGCGGTAAAATTCTGATTGAGAGCCATAGCATCGACCAAGTAATAGCTTACAAATATCTAGGGCATGAGATTCGCTTAGGCCGAGATAATCAGACAACTGAAATACAAAGAAGGATAGGTCTCACAGGGGCTGCCTTTGGTAGATTGTTAATTGTTAATTGTAGATTGCGGTTAATGATTATTAACATAAATATAGTGAGCATATTTTTTCTCCAGAGTCAGTCTTCTAAAATCAGCAGAGAACCACTTGGGAAAAGTTGAAGTTCTATATTTCTTCAATGGAACAAAGTAAGCAATTCCTATAGAGAGAACTTCATAGAATAACTTTGTAGCAACTTCAACATCATTAACCATACATACCTGCCAGTCTATGGAAGAAAGGAAGTTGTTAAGCGCAATGTAATCGCCATTCCGAAAATCATAAAACAACTCATCATAAACCAACTTATTTCTATTTGTTTCTTTCACATCGAGGTTTAAGCAACATTTATAACCCACATGATGGATGCTAGGCTCTACAAGGGATCACTTGCTTTTAAGATATTAAGCTCCCTAACATTAGAAAAACTAAATCCAAAAATACATTACGATTATTGGGAATATTAATATGTTGATACACTTTTAAAAAACCAGAGGCTTGAGCAATATTCACAACTATTTAATACTTTTATCTCTTCTTTCTGATGACTGCGGGAACTACATTTCTGTGATAAATTAGCTGTATTTAAACATGTCAGTATGACTTATATTCGTGTCCAACTAATTTTATTATAAAAACGTTTACAACAGTGTCGGGCCCGATCTTTTTTGCCTTCAACCTACATCCCATTGCGGTACGCTGCATTAAAACAACGATACAGCTGGGGCTATTTCAAGGTTATTTCTATACCACACATTAATGTCGTTCATTGAGAAAATGTATTTTCCTCTATTTTTTACTATTTATATGACATAGATTAACACGGTTAGTGGGAAAGTGTATTTTAAACTATATAACGGCGCCGATATTAATAACAAAGATAGTAATTACTCACCTTGTTGACTAATGGCATTATACTTAGGATCTTGGTAGGCCAAAAATGCCACCACAAAATATGAACCGGGATCTGGTGATGTCATATTTATAAATTTCTCCTTTTTATTTGTTTGTATTTCAGTGCTGTACATAGCACATCTTGTTATATTCTTGAAGGTTTTTGGGAGAGGAGAACCGTCGGGATTTATAACTGGAGGAGATCCATGTTTTAAATATAAGGAAACGTTCCTTGTCTTGCATGCTAAAATAAAATTATTGTTAAATGTGTTAATATCAATTTAAATCCGCCATTGCCAGTCCCAAACCCGGATGAGAAAGGAGGAGGGTGAATGATTAGTGATGGGTCTTGATGGCAGTAGCTATGCCAAGTGGTTGCTGTCATTAAAACCAAGCAAATCCCTAGTTGACGCACATCAATGATAATAACAAATCCTACCCGCCATGGGAGGGGTGTAGGCGAATTTTTAGCGAATTATACATGGAACCCTTTAGGTAAGGTATGGTACCTAACCCTAACAGAAGAATCCCTGACCCAACGAAGTAAGGACAATGATTTTAAATTATTTCCGCCATACAAGAAGTACAATGGACAGGCCATGGCGTAATCCAAAAAACAAATTATGATATACCTATAGGTATATTACAGTTGCCATAGAACGAAACAGGACTTTGGGACAACCTTTATAATCAATAACAAAGTCAAGCACTTGGCTATAGATTTGAAACCAATAAGTCCACGAATGAGCTGCTTAAGAATCAGGGATAAGTTACTTAATATTAGTCTTATTAACGTACACGCACCAGTAGAAGACAAGAAAGACGACGAAAAAGCATGAAAAATGGGTTTACAAGTGCAGGATAAGAGGTCTATCGGGTAATGGTGGAGAGCTTATATATAGATGGTGTCTCCCGAAGTACCAAGGACCTGCATAATAGCCAAAAGAAATATCAAAAGACTAATGTTGATGAATCAGGAAATACAGGGACTTAACGACAGTAAAGATGAAGATCATAGAGGAAAGGGGTATTAGGGAGATAGTTCTCAGATCAACATACCTCCCATATGATGATCCCGAATAACGACTACCAAGGGAGTTGGAACAGATAGTGAGACATTTCAAAAAAAATAAACTGTGATAAAAATGCGCACCATCTAACTTGGGGCAGTACAAACCCAATGCAAGAGGTGAGTCATTACAAACAAAATCTTGGGAAACAAACCGCAAAAGCCACTCACGTGGCTAGAACTGTTAAATAATGGCATGTGTCAGGTGAAGTGACATTTGTTTTAACATGACAGACAATGAGCATATCAAGGAAACTTATCGTACTCCTCGTAAAGAAAACTTAGAAGCGTATCAAGCAAACTTGGAATATTGTTTAGATATGGTTAAAGGGACGATAAGGCATATTCAGCTACCGAACAATTTCAAGAGGTTGTCATGTCAGCGTCCAAAGACAACTGTCCGGAGATAATGAGGAATTCCAACAGGAAAGTACCATGGTAAATGATAACCTTGTAAATCAAATTACAGCAGTTAGACGAAAATTTAATTTCGCCAAAAGATCAGGTGAGTGGGGCGATTATCGCAAAACTCTGACTGAATATAATAAGGAACTGAGAACGGCAAAAATCATCAGCTACAAAATACTTCGGTCCAGAGCCGGTCGTAGGAGTGCCAAAAACCATCGTCTGCGACCGGAAAAAACTTGGATCGGAAAGCCAATGCAACCGATATTGGGAAAATATAACCGGTCAAACACATATTGGACAGTTATGTGCTACAGGGCTAAAGTAATGCGGAAAACAAGCAGGAATCAGCTCAGAGTCATAACAGTCTTCCTTATTCTACATGCGCCAGTTAAGGGGCACCTGCATACTCTCCTGTTTCATAGAGACTCGAGCTGCAGACTCTGTAGCAGAGAACCTGCAGAGCACTGGATCGCAGGCGGCAAACACGTTTTGGAGACAACGAACTGGCTCCAAATATATATGGTACTTATCCACTAGACCTGTATAAGATAGTACATGGTTCCAGAATCCTGGAATGGGTATCATAAAGGAATAGAAGATGTACAATAAGCCAATTGGCTGCTGTACGACCGGTTCATAACAGACAGACGGTTTCCACAAACAAAAAGGAATGAAAAGGTTATATGAATGTTCTGTGAGAGGATAGATTCAAAATTAAAATCTTAAGTGAAATTTATTTGTCGGAATCCCACCTGTAAAAAACAGTCTGGTATTGTTTCATTCTTTTTATGAAAAGATTATTAATATGAATATAAAATTCAATAACACTGTCCATATATGTTATCACATTTTACCATTATTATAATGTTACACCTTATCTAGAGAAAGGTCATTTGATACATAAACAAAAAACGCCTAATATGTATATTGAATTTTTATTTCATCTAACAAATAAAGCAACGTTCAGTTAAAATATGTAACATACTTATGGAGTTGCTTGAATAGATAAATGCTTTGCCTAATCTTAATAATAAATTTTTAGATCTAGTTTTCTAAAAATAGGCAAGGCAGGTGGAGATGATGAAATTGAACCGGAAATGGTAAAATACATGGGAGAAGAAGGAATAAACTGGCTATGGAAAATATATAAAGAGGCGTGGGAAAAACAAACAATCCCTAAAGACTGGCAGAACAATATCATCGTGCCAATATACAAAAACGGAGAACATGTAAACTGCGACAACTATAGGGCAATATGTCTGTCATCGGTGTGCTTTAAAATATATACGAAAATAATAGAGAAGAGACTGAGACAAGAAGCAGAAATGGTATTGGGAGAAGAACAAATGGCATTTAGACCGGGAAGACAGACAAATGACAACATATATATCATTAGAAACCTAATAGAAAGAAGCATAGATACGGGGAAAAAACTAGTATTAGCATTAATAGACCTAAGAGCAGCATTTGACACGATAGAAAGACATATTATAGGAAAATGCTTGAGGAAAATTAACGTACCTAATGCATTGATAAAAATTATAGAAAGTACTTACAAAGAGGTAAAAGGAAGGGTACAAATAACAGGGGAAAGATCGGAAGCATTTAATTGGAAGAGAGGTATTAAACAAGGAGATAGTCTCAGCCCTTTGCTATTCATAATAGTAATGAACGAATTGATAAGAAACACTAGAGTCAGAACTAATCAACTACAGACAATAATAGGTTACCGCAGATTACAACCGGTAACAATTCAGTCCTTAATGTATGCAGACGACTAGTACTAATAGCAGATTCCGAGAATAAAATGCAGAAACTAATGGATATATGGTTAGAACAAATAGAAGAACTTAAAATGGAGATAAACGAGGAAAAAAGTTAAGATAATGATAATCAGCGGCAAAGGAGATAAGGAAGATAATCAAATAAAGATAAAATGTAAAAACTCAGAATTGGAAATAATAACAACTTACGAATACCTGGGAAGTATAATAACTAATGATGGAAAAATAGACTGGGAAATAACAAATAGAGCAAAGAAATCAAACAAGTTATATTATGCGTTAGCCCCAATAATGGGAAAAAGAGAACTTGCACGAGAAACAAGAATAAAAATATATAACACAATAGTGATACTGACTGTGCTCTATGCAAGTGAAAACTAGACAATTCTGGAAAAACATAAGAGCAGGATAAACGCAATGGAGATGAGACATCTAAGAAGAATAGTTGGAAAGACAAAATGGGATAGATTAAGCAACGAGACTATTAGGAGAATGGCCAACCAGGAACCGATAATGAACAAAATAGCAAAGAGACAAATGAACTGGTATGGGCATCTGATGAGGATGCAATCCAATAGAATAACAAGAAAAATTTATGAAGCAAAAAACATCGGAAAAAGAAAAAGAGGCAGACCAAGAAAAAAATGGATACAGCAAGTAGTAGAGGCGGGAAAACTTAAACAAAAATCACTGGAGGAATTGAAAATAATGGCAGGAAACAGAAAAGAATGGAAGAGGTGGGTAAATGGAAATTAAAATAGCTAGCCCAAATCCGACACCCTGTTAGGGTAAAAGGAAGGGGAGAAAGAAAGAAAGATCTAGTTTTCTGTACTCAGAGGGATGCAGTTGTGTCAATTTCAACTAATATTATATTGAATACTTCGCAACATTATTCAGCTTATACTATATTGTTACATGCAGCCAATTTAAATTTGTTTCTTAAATATGATGTCTTCTATCATGATTTTAAAAATGTAATTATCAAGTTTTAAATGAATATTTAGCCTCAATTCCTTGGAACAAGGTATTAGATGAATTAGATATTAATTGCTGCATAGAAAATTTTTACCATATTTTATATGATGCCATCAATATGTTTGTTCCTATCAAACGGTTTAAATAATTAAACTTTCCAGTTTGGTTTTCGCGGTAATTTATTTAGCTTGTCATACAGAAAAAAAATAGCTCAAAGGTAGTGAGTATAATTTATAACTTATAATCGAGGGTAAAATTGAAGGCAAGAGAGGAATGGGACGCAAGAAAATGTCCTGCCTCCGAAACATAAGGCAATGGACAGGGATTAACGACATACAATCTCTGATACATATTGCAAGAAATAGAGAATTAATGGAAAATGTGATCGCTAACATCCATTAGTGGATTTGCATCTAAAGAAGAAGAAGAAGAAGAAGAATAGTATAATTTACCTAATTTTAAATTGGACTATAGTGTGGATTTCCAGATTCTGATGTTTAGTCTGATTAAAAAACTACATATTCTTCAAGGCCTGATGGTATACCTGCAGCACTTATTAAGAATTGTATGTTTTCTCTTTGTAAACCTTTACAACAAATTTTCAATTTATCATTGTCATCATCTGTATTTCCACAATGTTGGAAAAATACTATTCAATCAGCAATCCCAAAACTTCTTGATAAATTGGTATCAATAAATCTCACCTGGCTTGCAGAAACATGATTATTGATGAACAACATGGATTTTCTAATGGGAAGTCATTAGTAACAAACCTTGTCAATTACCAACAATACTTGTTGGGTGCATTTGAGAATAAAATTCAGGTCAACAGCATTTACTACAATGATTTCTTTTGACCAGGTTAATCATATCATAATCTTTTGGTCCATAAACTTCATGCATCTGGCTTTGGTGACCCCATTGTTAATTGGATTAAAAGTTTTCTGATTTTCTAATTAAAAATTATATTTCAAAAGAATTCCATTGTTATTCTGGTGTACTACAAGAGTCTCATTGTGGTCCCTTGTTTTTTAACTTGTTCATTAACGATATTGGTAAGGCTATCAAAAACTCACACTTCCTGCTATTTGCTAATGATCTTAAGTTATTTCGTTGTATACATGATAGAGATCTCTTGCAATATGATGTAAATAATGTTTATGGTCAAAACAAAATGGTTTAAGCTTAAATCCAACTAAATGTTCTTGTATTTCATTTGGTCGTATAAATAATCTAATAGCTAATAGATATGTTCTTAATGATGTACTCTTGGATATCTTCCACAAAAAAAAATTTCAATTTTTTAAATCACAATATAACTAGTAGATGACGCCATACTAGTTAATTTAGTAAATTTATACTGTAGCCGAAAACCAGGTAATGGGTTCTACAGAACTCTAGATTGCAAATATCATGATATAGGTATAAAATGACCAATTTTTATTATGTAGAGATTATTATATATTTTAGAATTTAAGAGCAATTGTATAAGTATAAATAAAAGTTGTATATAAATAGTGTATAATTTGATTTCACAGTATTAAAGAGCAAATCTAACTTATCTGCAGACAAAAATGAAGACCATAATAAGTAGAGTGGATCTTGTTGCTCTAGAGCATACACAAATATCAATCTTATGTCGTGTTTATGGTGCAGCATCTCTACCATATAAAATATTAGCAAAAGTAAAAAGATCTCCTCTTTTAAGTCATAAAATAATTTCATTCAAACCTGATAAATAAGTAAAGTCTTAAGTGGTTTGACCCAGCACACTAAAAGCCATTTTGGCAGCACTACCAAGTGCTCAAACGATGATACAATGTATCTATTTGGACTATGCAAATGCCTTTCCCTTAAAAATCAAACTTCCCTCTTATATTTTTCTTGTCAAAATGATAAAATAAACCAAATTGTTGGGGAATTTTGAAAAACAATGAAGAAAATTTAATATGGAAGGGAAGATTCGGCATAAATGTGTCTAGGTTTTTTCCCTCCTGTATTTTGTCCTTATGTTTCATAATTCTTACAAAAGAAACTTAGGATAGAAAGTGTCCCTATCTGATCCCTTATTTGTAACTCCTTAATTGTAAGTTAAGCTGATTTGGAAGCTGAGTGAAAAGTATACCTATTGGTCAATTTCATATTTAAATAGGCACATCATAATATTAAAGATTTAGGTATAAATTTTGATTCTAAACTAACTTTTAAATATCACATTAAGGAATCTTCAGCTAAAGCTTTAAAAATGTTGGGATTTATTCTTAGAAACTGTAATCAGTTTTCAGTACAAACTTTAAAAATGTTATACTGTAGTTTAGTTCGATCAGTTTTGGAGTATGGTTCTCTCATTTGGTCTCCTTCATATAACAGTGATATCTACAGTATCGAGAGAGTTCAAAATAAATTCTTGAGGGTACGTGCTTACAAAATTGGTTTTATTAGACATCAATACACATATGACGATATACTGTCAATACTTAATATCCAATCACTACATGATAGAAGATGTCAAGCGGATTTATGTTTCCTTTTTAAAATTATAAATGGATATGTTCAAGATCCAGAGTTACTAAGTTTAATAAGTTTTAATGTTAATACTAGAAGAACTCGTAACACTGAGATTTTCAACATTCCATTCCACACTACGAATTATGGCCAAAATGAACCCATTACAAGAATTTTACGAACTGCCAATGAGCACAGCAATAGTTTAGAGTTATTTGGAATATCTACAGAAACATTTAAGAAATCATTTGACAGATTTTGAACATTGTTTAATAACTTAAGGTACTACTTTAATTGAATTTTGTTTGATTTTAATTTTGGTTTGTTTTTTATTAACGCAACCTATATATAAGCTTTGTAAAGGTTGACGTCATATTTCTGTAAAAATGGTATATCCGTTAATTAAATAAATAAAAAATAAATAAATAAATAAATCGGGCATTTCGCATTTTAAGGCACTCTAACCTAGCCAAGCTTTTATATGACAGTTAACATACTCTTAAATGGTGTCAGAGTTGCCAAGTCTCCAGTTTTTTCACACTCTCAAATAATATTAAAGAAATGCATATAAAAATTAATAGGAAATGCATTGAAATTATATAAAAATTCATAGATTTTAGTTAAATTAAAGATAATCAAATGCATATACCATAAAATTGATTACAATGATATCAAAAATTATTAGTATTAATTAAATTACCGTATATAATAGAAATGCATTGAAATTATATAAAAATTCATAGATTTTAGTTTAATTAAAGATAATCAAATGCATATACAATAAAATTGATTACAATGATATAAAAAATTAATAGTATTAATTAAATTACCGTATATACTATTTGTTTTATACTTATTTAAAACTTGTAGCTTCTCATAACACAAATTATAATTTCGTAAAAGTAACTTATATTTTAAACCTTCGTATACATTTTACAAAAAAAAATATGGCAAGTTTTATACTTATTTAAAATTTGTAGCTTCTCATAACACAAATTATTATTTCGTATAAGTAACTTTATATTTGTAACATTCATATACATATTTTACTAAAATAAATACGGCAACACTGTGACGCGGTGCCTTGAGGAAATATATTTCTTTAGGTTAGAGTGCCTTAAAATGCGAAATGTCCAATAAATCTGTAATGTGTTTTTTTTTTAATATTCCTATATTTAATATTGTGGGAAGCTGTAAAAGGTACTCATTTATCTTGGCTGAATGTATCGATAAATCCAAAGCTATTAAAAAATGATTAAATTCAACATATGCCACATAGTGGGAAAAGAGAACAAAAATAGGCCAACAGATCTCATTAGAAATAGAACTAACGGATAACACAATGTTTACATGCGTTTTATATAAAATACAGGGATGCAACATATATAATATATACACACATTATATTTTAATAGATTTAAAATACTTACGAAAAATTGACATCCTAGTTTCCTCAGCCAAAAACTTAAATGATGCAAATAAGGTATCTTGAGGAATTTTTAAATGAATCATAATTATATCTTTATATGATTTGTACTGTTCCAAATAGGATGTAACAGTTCTTGATGTAATGGTAACATTGCTACAATTTGCAGTGTTAATAATTAAAACTGCAAAAATACAGCACACAAGATATTTATCCATCTTCCTTATACTAAAAAATATTTTATATTGTTACTACATAGTGGGATATAAATTACCTACTTAATGCAAATTTTTTGATAGTGTTTCATTTATGACTTTTATCTATGGAATATAAATTTTGTAGGATTAATTTTCTATATGCCTATGGTAAAGCAGGTGAAGGTTTAGTTTATGGTCAAGTAATTATAATGACAAAAAATGTTTACTGGCATGGCAGATTGAGATTGCGACAAATAGATTAATAGTGCTGCAATTAAAATAGAAAATGAGATATTATTAATATATAATGGAAGAAAATAATATGCAAGATTATCAGATCTAAACAAACAGTTATTTAAATCTGATAATCAGTAAATAAAAGCAAAAAACTACTGTTTTTGAAATGTTTACATTATTTATGAACACATTAAGTGTTAATAAATAATATAATAAAGTATAAAGTATAGTAAAATAAGATAATAATTCTATCAACTTTCGTAATCCCTTGGAAGAAAATAAATTAAAATAATAAACATGTAGGAGGAATATGATGAATGAAATGTGGAAGGTATACAAGTAATTAGCACATCAGGCTATCAAAGCTAAATTGCTATGATTACTTAAAGCAAATTACCGACATCCTAATTTCTCAATTGAAAAATAACACAATTTCTTACCTTTATAAACATTACTTTAGAACTAAATTTTAAGAAACGTATTTAAAAATGTACAATATTTCAATCCATGTTCATCTTAATAATATTCAATACTGGGAATGCTCATTATTGAGCAAAAAACCCACTTACTAGATTTGTAGTAAGTGATCTTGGACTACCCAGTAGAAAGATTTGCCATTGGCTCTTCAGCTGTTTCAAATGTCAAATTGAAATAGGGTCATTGAAATCGAAATTCATTCGGAGGGAACGACGTTTGTATTATGTATTGTAAAGTTATACTTGTTTCTTGTTATCACAGATAAATGAAACCTAGATTGTAACAACGAAAACGCACGTTTTTATTTGTGCACCCTTCCGTTTGGTGGCACTGCTAGTCCCATTTCTGTGCCTGGAGGCATCCTGGAGGTAAGAAATCATCTTACCAGTACCTCTTTGTTCCTGCGCGTTGTTCGCTGTCAAAGGGTCAAATTTGTTTTTTCATAAATAGTGCAAAAATTGCACAATTTTCGACGATTTTTAATTCTGGAATCGAACACAATACATGGAATAGCAATGGAAACATGAAGAACTGAACAAAAAAGATGTGTTCAGGATTGTATGAATACTATCATAGATAAATAATTACAATCCTAAGTTATTTTACGTGCCTTTTTACTTTACCTTTACCGCCATGTATACTATATGGTTACCATAATACATGGATAACAAATGGGAGAAAAACAACATAAAATCATCTGCTATCTTAATTTTCCCAAACATGTCTACATAAAAAGAAGAAAAAGAAGAAGTATATATGTAGTTGCGCACCCTGGCACTAGGCAATGCGCAAATCGTTTTACTTTTTAACACAGGACTGGCACTGCTAGGTAGAAGTGTGATGTGCTTGTTATTATTAAGTAATTATTGTCTCATCGAGTTAGAATCTATTATTCTAACTCGATGATAATGTCTACACTGGACAAATCTTCTAACTTTCCTACGTAGGCAGGATTATTATTGAGAGTAAATGAATAAGGACATTTATTCATTTGGATCAATAAAAAGAGTTTAAATGCCATGTTAAGAGCTAATTGTCAAGCAAATCGATGTCAAATAACGCCTACAATAATCGTGTTCTGAATTGTTTTTTTTTATTTAAAAATGGATTTGGGAAAGTACCCTGGTGGAATGATAATCTTGCAAATTAAAGGACAGAAGTCAAAATTGTCTAAAAAGTTTGATGAAAAGTTCTGAGAAAATTAAATTTTTGCTTGAAAAATTTTGAAATTTTTTAAAAATGTTTCATAAATTTTTGGTCAGGAAAACAGTATAATAAAAAAGTTATGTGACGGGTTTTCGTAGTGTTGGAACAAACCTATTTTTAATTCAAAGTTATAAAATTTTATTTACATGTAATAAAAAAAAATAAATACTTTGAATATACCTTTTTAAGTTTTAAAATTAAAAATTTAACAATTTAGTATATTAAAAATAAAGATTTTGTTGTGAAAAAAACAAAAAAAAGAGAGTTTGCAAATCAATGGCATCGAAATTTGACTACAGGTAGATGCATAAGTTAAATAAATTGCTCCGTAGGTACTCCTTTCCCACCTCCCCCTAACATCTTTCATGATGGTTTTAAGCCGGCGGCCACGGTTTGAGTTTATGTAGTCACAACCGCATTTGAACTGTCGTTGTCGTTCTATATGCGTCTATATTCTTTGATTATAGTATTCAGAGTTCAAATAAAAAGAACAGAAACATTAAACATTATCATAGTCAGTGATGCCACTCCTCACGATTTATCGTGAAATCTCACGAATTGAAGACAAATCTTACGATCTCACGATTGACGTCTTATATCTTACGATTTTTTAAGCTGCTGTTACTAAATCTTCAAGGTGAATAATGGGTAAAGTAAAAACGATATGAATTGGGAAAGAACAATTTTTGGGGTCCGGTCAGTAATTCTACGGCGAACATAGAAATAAAGATAAATGTTTGTACCTTTTTGCAATTTTTATTTGACTTATAGTTTGACATATAGTGACATTTCCACAGTTTAATTAATCTGTGGTGACAGGACAACGAACAACGCGCAGGAATAAAACTAGCAGTGCCACCAAACGGAAGGGTGCACAAAAATGTATCTATCGGAACAATCGGATCGGAAGATGAAGATAACCATAACCTAACTTTTTGTAGTCGCACAATATATTAAAAATAATAAATGATTATTTAATATATATATTTAATATTATCTTCTAAAAATGAATTCTCTTAATACATTTAGTAAACGACTGCAAAGGCCTGTTTTCTGTCATATTAAGAGTAAGAATAAATACCCATTTTAATTATTAACTGAACTAAAGGGAATTTTTTTTCAGGGTGTTTATCTGATGATACAAAGCAACAAAATGATATATTTAACATGGAACAATCGCGACAAAAAGAGACTGTTGGACGAATAGAAAAAATTGAAGTCAACTATGTGGGTACACCAAAAAACGAAATTCTCATTATGAACAAAAATATATCCACACCTTATGATTGTGCAAAACGTAAGAAAATTGATTTAAATGTTATATTCTTGATTTTAGAGAAAAACGTGTGGTTAATAGTACTGTATTGGTCTTACAAAATTTCATGAACATGAAATACACTTACATACAAATATAACTTAAATACAAATTACACATTATTTTAGATATGGGTGACACTGTCCGCAATAAGTCAGTAGTAGGTTTACTAAATGGAGAAACTCTTTGGCATCTACATAAACCTTTACCAGAAACCTGTAAATTAGAACTTCTTCACTATCACTCTCCAAATCCAATATTAGTCAATAAAACTTTTTGGAGAAGTTGTAGCTTTCTCATGGGTGCAGTAGCTTTACAAGCTTTTAAAGATAATGTTAGGGTATGCCTACATAGTTTTCCCAGTCCTAATGGTAAGCAATATAATTATGCACAAAAATTAATCAATGTAAATAATCCATAATTTATTGATCAAAATCAACTGTATTTAAAAATTAGTATGCCACATGTACATAATTGTTAAAATAAAATGTTTGTTTGTTATAGTCAAATCAGGCAGTTTTGTATATGACATTCAACTGGAGTTAGAAGACTGGAAACCTACAACCTCAGAACTAAAAGTTTTATCCATAGAAATGATAAAGCTGTGCCAACAAGAACTTCCATTAGAGTGTTTGGATGTATCAAAAGATATAGCATTTGATATTTTCAAAAATAATCCCCACAAAACAAAACAAATACCTAGTATAGCTGAACACAACGGTGGGAAAGTTACATTATTCAGAGCTGGTAGTCATATAGATATATCTAAGGGGCCTATGATACCAAATACCAATCATATGGGAAGGATTACAATAGCCAATGTAATCAAATTGGAAACTGATATTGCAGGTGGACCCATTTACAGATTTCAGGGAGTAGCTTTACCCAAACCACTTATTTTAAACCATTTTGCTTATGGCATTCTTGAAGAAAGAGCAAAGTTATTAGTAAGTATTTTTGTCATTAAACTACTATGGAGATCATGAATTCATATTATTTCAAAACTCTTATATATAATTTGTTTCTGTTTCCAAATTCTATCTACGGTCTCTTTTAGGCAAAACATTTTGCCTACTTCTATCATGTTCTTGGGACACAAAAAAATGATTTAGTACAAGATGTAGATTTTAGGGACAGTGGGTTATCTGCTGTATTTTAGATGCATATAAAAAATGCAATCTTTGAGTTGCTTTATGGACACATTATTTATCACAGTATAATAAAATATCTCTAAAAGGTCAATAAGTAGATCATCAATCCAAAGTGTTTTTTTGACAATCTTTTAATGTTTTTTCTCATTGTTTTTTTGCGTCTTACTAATAATATCCTTATGAGCCTTCTTACACCTAAATAAATCATTATGTAAAGTTTTGTATCTTTCACCAGTGATATTTCAATTTTTTGAAATAATTTTCTTCGACAGTATTAACACATTCATATGATAGCTGGAGAACATTTTCTGTACATGGTATATCTTCTAAATGTATAATCTACCTTTAACCTCAAATCAGTAGCTATAGTTAAGTATCAAAAATGTAGACACTAATTTATGAGAAAGGAATAATTGAGTTTTAACAGCAACACTGTTACCAGGTTGTTATAGATAATATATCAACATGGGACGTTTTTAATGGGTCATTTAACCCAGCATAAACCACATAGAAACCAATACTACAATATGTAATAATGATTTTAGAAACTATGCTGCCAATTCTTATGGGTACACAAAGCATGGGGGTTCAAATTAAGTATACTAACCCTGACCATTTCTCCCATTTGAAATGTGGTTCTAGACATATATTCATTGTTTATAATACCATTTTTTTATTGATATTTAAAATAGAGATTGTGGTTTTGTTCTCCATTTTTCTCCAATCTGCATTTCTTGCCAATATCTTAAACTTTTTATTGACTTACAATTAAAGAAATTCTTTTGAATTATTCCTATACAAAACGACAAAAGCACGTGAAAGCCAAACAGGGTCGTACTGAGGTATATTATATGATTTTTAAAAATATTTACTTTTGAAACTATTAGTGTAAGAATTTCTTGAAATTTAATCACTGTGAGCAAAATTTAATGTTCCATTGAAGGAAAATGTGCTAAAATAAAATATTCATTAACTGAGAGATACATAACAAAGTAAACATTTTGAATAAAAAAGCAACACGCTACAATTTGAATTTAAATAGAGTGGCAAGTTTGGATCTGTAACATGAGAATCCATCTGGCTTAAGGCAATAAATTATATTTAATAGCCTCTTGACGAATGAGAGGGCGAATATCAACATGTGCTTATGTTTACAGATGGGAATTTGCTAAATGAATAAACAATAGTTGTACCTATATAACTTTTAGTAATATTTACAATTTCCATTTTTCTTATTTTAGAATGGTGCTCGAATTCCGGGAACTCATATAATAGATGATGAAGATAATAGTTTTGTTGCAAGTATGACAGCCTAATATTAAAATATATGTGTAGAAGTATTACCTTGTTTTATTCATTTGCAATAGAAAGTACGAGAATTTAAATTTGAGTAGTCGTCGTGGGATCCATGGGAGTGTTTATTATGTAAAACCAGTATAATCCCCCAGTAAACATTTCGAGACATTTTGGGTCTTGTTTGACTTTTAATCATGATTATATAATGCCACGGTGCCAAGGATAAAAATGATATAATTGTATTTTTAAGACACTGTGACGTTATACAGTCATAATTGAAGGTCAAATGACGCCAAAATGTTTAGTGGGATCGGCCGGTTTGCGAAACAAAACTACGTGATTCGTATTTCCATGGTTACTGCATAATCACAAAACTTGTTTTCAATGTTTTGCAGATTTTTCTTAAATTCGACAAACGCGCATCTGTCGCCATTTAATACATCATTGCTGCCTTCTATTAAGCGACACGTGAACTTATTTTCCCATCTGTTGGTGACAGTCGAACTAATTTCTCACTACCAAAATGACAACTTGTTGCTGTAATATCAACAAAATCCCTAGTTTGCACATTTTAAATGTAATTTTATCTTTAGGTACAGTTAATTTAAAAATTACGGCAGCATGGATAATGAACGTTTGCTTAAAATAAAGCTTTTTGGATAGTTAATCATTTAACATAGTTATTTTGTACCTAAGTGAAAAAATTATTACACAATATCAAATTTTCGGCAGATTACCAAGTAAGTTATGAAATGGATTCATTTAAGCACAGTTATGAAAAAGCTACTGTTTTCTTTGGAAATTTTAACTAGATATTATTAAAATAGAAAGTTTATAGTTCATGTACATAACCATAAGTTGAAGATTTGTTTTGAAGTAGTGACGATAACTGTACCTAAAAAGTATATAAATTTTAACATTGTGACATACCATCTTAAAACATTTGTTAGCAGATTTTTTCTTCGTGAAATGAATTTTCATTGCAGCAGGTGTTTTGGGTTCTATCATATAAGCTACATTAGGTTTGTATAAAAATAAAACACACAAAAAGAAACGCATTACTTTACTTTTAAATCAGAACATAATATCAATTTTGAAATAAGTTAAACCTATTCAATTTTATACCTAATAAGATAAATAATATCAAACAATATTTAGAACTGAGATTTATAAGAGGTTGGCAAATGTAAAATTCGAATTTTTATTTCCTATACTATTCTATTCAAGGTACTACAAAAGAGAAGAATTAATGTTAAAATAAAAATATGTTTACATGGTAACGTATGTTGGAGTTGTCATTACACCGCAATTATTATTTCTGGATGACATTAGAACATATCCGTCGTTTCCCCAATAAGTTGACCAACTATTTTTGACTAACCAGTATTTCTCTCCATTTATAACGCCATATCCTACAGCTAGTACAGCGTGATCTAAATCCTCCTCTTTATTTCCACTAAAACAAGTAAATAAATCAAAATTTAATTAAATCTCTTTATATAACAGTCCGAAGGGACTTTCAAGAAAATGAAAGCTCATCGTAATCCAAATAATTTGTCATTTTATTTTTTATTATATTTATTTAATACACGGGAAAACCCCATTAACAGTTTAAATTAGAATATACAATATTACAGTTAGGATTCAAATTACTTATAAAATCAATATTAAAAGGTTTAAAAAATGAGACTAAAAAATCTTACACACTAAGAAAAAACAAACAAAATATAACAAGAACAAAATTCAACAATCCCACTATACATATCACAAAGTAAGAGATCTTTTTAACTGTGTTAAAGTTATATTGAAAATATCAAAATCGAGAACATTTAATAGCCCCATGTATCTATTTAATGGGTTGTGAATACCATAGGTTGTTCTGTGGAAAGGAATATTGAAAACATTTTGGTAACATAGAGCTTGATGGGGAACATTAAAGTTAATCTGGCTTAACAGATTTGGACAATCAATAAATCCATGTAGGATCTTATATATAAATATTGCACCTAACATCATGACGGTTCTTGAGCGAGGAGATAATTGTTGTTCGATACGGGAATAATCATGATTTTCAATAGTAGTGTGGACATGGTATGTACAATATCTCAAAAATGTATGCTGGACTCTTTCTATGGTATCAATATTGTTCTGAAAATAGTGTGACCAAATAACTGAACAGTATTCCAAAATAGTTCTAACTAAGCAACAATACATTAATCTTGTTGAATCAATGGAGAAATACTTGCAATTCTTAGTAACGAAACCAATAAGTTTAGATGCCTTTATTGAAATAGAGTTTATGTGGTCACAGAAAGTAAGCTTCTCATCGAAAATAACACCCAAATCCCGAATAGAAGAAACATAATTTAGTGGCTGATTATTAATAGTATAGCTTGTTCCAAGTCTATTGACTTTACGAGAAAAACATTTTTTTAGATATAAGTGGAGTTTGTTCTGATTGCACTAATTTTGTAGTCGGTATAAGTCATCTTGTAGCAAGGCTTGATCTTTTAAGCTATCTATAACTTTCCAAAATCTGCCAACATTAGACATTTGCTATTTAGGAAACAGGAAGTGATGTCGTTAACGAAGATACTACAAAGAAGTGGAGGAGAAGAGTGGCCTCCCTGAGGAACTCCAGATCTTACTGAGATATTGTCAGACAGATGACAACCTATCTTGACTCTTTGACTTCTCCCAGATGTAGAGTCTTTAATCTATTTAACAAACCTGACATGAAAGCCTAAATTAATTAATTTGCCCAAAAGTATTTGGTGATCTAAATGCTTTGGACAAATCTGTGTATATTGTATCTACCTGTTTACGGTCTTCCATATGAGATAATATATCAGATTGATAGCAAACCAAGTTTGTTGCAGTGGATTTTTTGCCATGAAAACCATGTCGTGATTGAGATATTAAGCCTTTACATAACCAAGAAAGTTGCTTTGCTATAAGACAGTCGAAGTGCTTCGGAATTGCAGATTGTATATTATGTGGTGAATACACAGTTTGGAAGAAATTCATGTCTTGACCATTTGTTGCAGATTAGACTTGATAAAATAAGGAGTTAGGTAGGTTATGACTAGAATCGCTTATCATTGATGTACTTCCAAAATGATTTTGGATCATTTCTTGGACCAGTATCTATACCTTTAATATGGTTGCTGAAGTAAATTTCAGACAGTTCTTTATATTCAGCTCTTAGGTGGGAAAATCTAATATAGTCATCATCAGAACGATTATTAACATAAATGTAGTGAGCATATTTTTTCTCCAGAGTCAGTCTTCTGAGATCAGCAGAGAACCACTTGGGAAAAGTTATAGTTCTATATTTCTTCAATGGCACAAAGTAAGTAATTCCTATAGAGAGAACTTCAATAAGTCATACTTTCTTCCATAAAAGCATCACTCTTATATTTGAACTATTTACCGCGAGATGGCGATGGGACACTTTTGTTTTTGCAGGATAGCTCAGCATGCATTCCGCTAAAGTGTCACGTTTGACTTTACAACAGTCTACATGTAGTGATTAATCCTAAAAAGAGTCACATTTAGAATTGTGACAGTTTTTTTGTGAATTATTAGTTATATCTGATTATAGCAATAACAAAAATACTGTTCTTTTTGTGTTGTGACAGTTTTTTCGAAGTTGTAAACGAAGAAAGTACTTTTGCGTGGTGCGGGGTCGTGTTAAATTTTGAGTTAAGCCGGTTTTTTTTTAATATGTAAGTATATTTTTCAAACTATTTTTGGAATATGACTGTTTTGCAGAACTGGCACATACGCTTTTCAAATCCACTGACGCTTTTTTAGAATTATTGACTGTTATTTTCTTGTTTATGACTGTTTATTATCCTTACTAGTTTTTATTTATTATTATTTTTGTTACAGCAAACAGGCTGGTTCCATAACATGCAAAATTTATCGAGTTCAAGGACATGCAGAATAATGGCCCTTGCAAAGAAAATAAAATCAGAGCGTTATGCACCAGATCAAATGCACTCAGGTAATCTGATATTGAATATTAAAACAATAGCGTGCCTGAATAACAAAGTTTTTATTTTAGCTATGTTTCTTCTTTTTCTGAAATGCCAGAAAGATATCTTTTAGAAGAGGAAAATGCTGCAAATGTTACTTATGATAATGCAAACTACGTTATAGCTACCGATAACGATAATAATAAGCCTGATACATGAAAGACGACCTCCAAATCTCGAACTTCGTAAGCGATAATGATGATGAATCCGTAAAAGATCCAAACTATATATCAGATTCTAGTAGCTCTAGTTCGTCCTCCTCTTCTACATCAAGTGTTAGTTCTAGCTCAAGCAGTAGTGATAGTCTCGGTTGCAATGGTTTCATGTCGAATTCAAACAATGTAAGCCAATGCTACCCTACAGGTAGCAGACACTCCACTTGCGGACTCTTAAGCAGTTAATACTCCAGCAGCAAGCATTCAAGTACCAGACGTTGAAGTTGCAGACACTTTAGTAGCAAACTTACAAGCATCAGGAGCCGAAACTCAACTAGCAGACACCCCAAAAAAAGAGGGAAAAGTGAGTAGCAGTGGCAGAAAACTGGTTAAATAACAAAGCCAAGAAATTACGAAACTCTGGCCAAGCATATACCTCAAGATCTAAATCACAAAAACCTATTGTTGCCAGGAGTATCATTCTCAAAAACACATTTTTAATATATTATTAGTTTATTTATACCCAGAAAAGATTGCTGTGAGTTGTGTGATGCGTATGAAAATGCCATAGAAGCAGCTAAAGAGATATTGGAATACAAGTATGTATTACATTTGAAAGAAAAAGATTTATCGAGAAAAGAAAAGGCGAAGGCTAATCCCAATTACATTGTATCAGTCTATGACTTGCAAACAGTTCTTCCTACGCCGCAAGGAACAGTAACTGTTTTTTATTATAAATCGAAGTTGAATTGCTACCACTTCACGGTGTTTGATTTGAAAACTGGTTCAACGGAGCTACTTTTGGCATGAAGGGCATGGAAATAGGGGGAGTGATGAAATAGGTTCATGTGTACTTAATTTCATAAAAAAAAAACTGGATACTTCTAATAATGAAGCTGAGCTTGACTTCGTTTTCTTTTCAGATAATTATTGTGGTCAACAAAAAAATTGAATTTTAGTTGCTATGTACCTATATTTATGCTCTGGGTAAAAACCCTAAAATATGTTCAATAATCCATAAATATTTGATAACTAGACATAGTCAGAATGAAGGCGATTCTGTCCATTCAACTATTGGGAAGGCTATAAAGAAAAGTTTAAAATCTGGTCCTATCTATGTGCCAAGTCAGTATGCACAAATCATTCTTTTGGCAAAAAAAAACAGAAAGAACCTTACCATTTAAATGAATTCGGTTATTTGGATTTTTATTCTCTTAAAAAATTGTGTGACGATATGGGCATCAAATCTTTGAAGATTACTGAAGTAAAGCTTTCTAAGTTTAATCAAGAAAATCCTACCACCCTCTATCATAAAGATTAAGAGTTCAAGCAAGTAGATCTCTATCGAAGAAAAAACGATGCTATTCCAAGTACCTTACAACAGGCCTGCCAAAGTGTACTGAGCATTAAAGAGAATAAGAAAAAAGACCATTCAGCATTCTATAACTCTTTGTAATAGTAAATACAAAAGTTTGTCCTGTTTTTCTGTCCTGTGTTTGTTTTATTATACTCTAACAGCGTGATTTTTAAGATGATAATATCTTGTTCTAAAAAAGTGTCACAATATCGGCACATTTCTATTTTTTCACTAGGAACTGCAAAAATTGAATTTTCTGAGAAAAATAATGCACCAATAACACTGAGCTAATATATTCCAGTTTATAATAAAATAACATATTGGCTTGCATTTAGTCATGGAACTGATAAATAGATGTTCAACTGAACTAAAATCTTTAACACCGATTTTCTCAAAACAACGTTTTTTGAGTTGTGACTCTTTTTTAGCGGGGGTGCGATATCACTTGGCGATGGCATCCTGAAAAATTTTTGAACATACTATACATAAAACTCACCATTGAGGATCATAATAAACTCCATTGGAGTAGAAACTAAATGTTTTGTGACTAGCGTCTATAGCAACACTGATGGGTCCATGACGAACCAAAGCCATTCTTAATGCATTTTCATCACCACTCGTCACATTCACCCATCCTGTAATATGAGCTACCTTTGGAACAGTGTTTGAATGACAGTAGCCATCCTAGAAAGAACAATTTGTAATACGTGTTTTATAATTGTTAGATCTCAACTTACTTGTCCCAGATATGGACCATAATCTTCTTCAGTTGGAATTCCGCCATGTTTAAGCATCCATTGATAGGCTCTAAAGTCTTCACCACCATCGCAGCCATTGTTTCCAAATCTAGAACATTTGTTTAAACATTAATTGTAAAAATTACTGTTTGACTTAGTAAAGAAATATTTGCAAACTAAAGTCTGGACAGAATCATAAATCAAAATCATCCTTAACATATCCACGGTGTACAGGTAAATTTAAATTAAAATTTATATACAGTAGAACCACTATCAACAGTCATTAAGTCGAACATCAAGGGAGTTTGAGATTCATTCTCAATAATTTTGAGTTAGAGAGATGAAATAAATATAATTTACTATTTTTTCAAATTATAATCTTATATACATTGTGAACAACCTTCGCATCATGACGTCGAATTTATATTATTTCCTTTGCTGCATGATACTATAACAAACATGTTAGTTATAGTATCATGCCTTTGTTGAGTTGATTCCAAAAACGTTGCTTCGAATTTGTACAGAGTGGCAAAAATGCAAAAATTACAAGTTACCTATAAAATAAACAAATTAAGGATAAACGTAATAAATATATTAAATTAATTACATATACAACTACTTTACTAGTATTCAATTACTGTGATACATTAACAAAAATAAACAAACGAAAATTTACAGTAAATATTCAAATTGTTCTCCATTGATCGTGAGATAATGACTGAACCGGTCATTACTTTCGTTTTTAACATTCTGTAGCATAACGGGTGTTTTTATGGGGTTATTTTAAATAATATCGCTCGCTCCGCGGCTCGTATCTCAAAACACTCGTATATCGAGGTACCACTGTAGTTGTATACCAATATGAAATTTCATTTAATGTGTTTAATACGTTTATTCTTCATTTATTATTTTGTAACTAACTTGGAATTTTTGCATTTTTGTCAGCCTGTACAAATTTGAAGCATCGTGTTATATATTGAAAAAAAAATGGGGGATCCATTAAAAAAAAGATGATGACGTCATCATACGAAGTTGCTTCACCCTGTATATTACTAGATTATAATTTGAAAAAATTGTAAATTAAAATCAAAAATCGACCTGTTTCGGGAATTTCTAATAATTTTGTTTATGAATTTATGCGTTACTTTATGGACGCACTGTATAAATATTTACTAATATCTCCTATACCTACCATACTTTGGTACGGCTATAAAATTACTTCTTGGGATTGATTTACTACTCTGAATAATATTTTTATATATTTTAAACGAACTTACCCCCATGAACAATCAATCAGAGCTTGTTGAGACAACCTCACAAGATTACCACCATTTTTCAAAAAGTATGCTCCTTCAATAGCTCCAACCGTACCAAATGACCAACACGATCCACAGACAGATTGATCTAAAATAATGTTACCAAATTGTAATACAAATATATTCCCCAAAGGTAGTATTTTAATAGACACAAACCTTTTACTGGTGAAACTGCACCAAATATTCTCCAATCATACGAGTCTGGAAGATTGTCCATTTCGTTTTTCTTGTAAGGGAATGGCTTTCCACCATTGTATACTCCGGTATACTTCTTTCCACGAAGTGCTTTTAGTTCCAGGTCGGATTTATCAGCTAGGTGATTGACAGTTAAAGTATAACCTGAAATAGATCAGAAAAGGATAAAATTTATTATAGTTAAGCTTTAAGAAACATTTATCTAAATCAAAAATCTGTGTTAAATAATACATAAAAATGGTTCCCTATTTTGCAAGAAGATTTGCAACACAATTAAGAAAATAAAGATAAACTAAATAATAAAGAAAAGGAAACAGAAAAACTCACACTTGAGAAAAAACATTAAGATAAATGTTTCTAATTTTTTATAGTAAAAATGATGAAATATAACTATAAGTGAGGTTATCCTCACTTAATTATTATTCATTCGCAAAAAGTTTTTATATGCCAAAGGGTTTTCTACTAATAGTTCTTTATTCAACATATTTAATATTCCTTTGTATAAACCCTTTTTTTAAGAAGTATATAATTTTTTTTCTTACGCATCATTACTACAATTAAAGCTACTGCACATAATTTAAACTTCTTTTTCACCATCATTATTTACCTGTGTGTTTTGTTTACTCTAATCATTAATAGTTATTTAACCAACAAGTGTATTAATAAGGGCGATTAACAATTGAGATATTTTAACGCGTGAGCGAAGCGAGCGCGTTAATGTTCGAGATTGTTAATCGCCATTTTAATTCACGAGTTCGTTACAAAACTTTTCCGTCGACCGTACTTTTCACAAATAAAAATATCTCAGTTTAAATTTTTATTTACTTAACGATAAATAATGACATACAATGACATACAGTACTTACAGTGGCTACTTCATTTTAAATAATTTTTTAGTGGGAATTAAATAGGTATATGTCTGGTTGCCTACACCACAGGTCACTGCCAATCACAGAGCGTTAAATGTGGTTAAATTAATTTATACAAGCAATGTATGTTGTGTTGCCTATAATGAAATCGTTCATTAATAGAAAATCATTCATTAATAGGGGTCATTAATCAATGATTTTGAGGGTGTTAAAATTAATCATAAATGGACGGTCGACGGAAAACAAACTTAATTGTTAGGTTATCAATGCAAAATTGGTAGAGCGTAAGATAGTTGCAAACACAAACCCATATTTTTAATATTAAATCGAGTTGTAACTAATATTTTTTGTACTGAAATTAGCATAATGCAAGCGGACCTTACGGTGATGACAAATTTGGCCGATATGAGCGCTTTAAACGTGACGTATATCCCCTCCCGTCAGCTACACAGAACGAATATGTATTATGTATAATTGTAGATAATGTGTCTGCTTGTTGCTGAGTTTTTTAGTAATATCAACCAGAGCCTACTGCATTCATTAAGAGTGCTACCAACCAAGTAACATTAGATTTCGCTGTTCGTTAAACAAAATAAAATGTAATTATGCAACTTTAAATGTTAAATTATGAAAGAATTGTGGGTGGAAAGAATTATTACCTTTATTTTGTCGATTTACAGCGTGTATAAATCTAATATTTTGGCTGAATATATATTTGCGTTTTTCGTGTTCGTTTGTATCAGCATACTGCCTTCTATGTTTATTAACAAACTTATTAAATTCGAAGTCCAGGTGGCCGGTCTTTTCTGGTTTGATAAACTCAGCCATTGGGTTAAAAGTGTAAATATGTTTGTCTCCAGGCCCAGGAAAGGCGCTGCATTCTAGATCTAAAAAAGAAAGTATTATTTGCAAATAAGTTTATAAGATATGTATAAGTAAAATAACAATATCCGTTATATAAAAATAAGTCCCTATTTCCATATGTCACCCCATAACTTGAGAACTTAAGAGAAGAGAACTTAAGACTTAATTTTAAGAGAACCTAAGGCTTAATTTTTAATAATTTCGCTTTTGTCAGTTACCACGATTTAAATGTCGTACTGGGTAGTGCACACAGACGTACATATTAAAATAGACTAAGTACTCTGTAGAGCTAAGGGACGACACTCTTATCTCTTATCAAGATTTAGCCATACCGCTCACACTCCCTGTAAGGGGAAAATTCACGCATATTAAAAGGATTGAGCTCTGGTGGGACTCTTTCCGTGTTATCGAGCCCTAGGTGACTTGGTATGCTGGAGTATCTCCCAAAAATTTTCGTACACATCTGTCTTGCCCAGATTTAGCCATACGGCTCACACTCCCTCTAAGGGAAAAATTCACTCATCCCAGATACCTACGGTATCAAAAGGATTGAGCTCTGGTGGGACTCTTTCCATGTTATCGAGTCCTAAGTGACTTGGTATGCTGGAGTGTCTCCCAAAAATGTGGCTAAAAGAGAATATTGTATTATATTTTTTTTTAATGAGAAATAAAAAGGCATTATTAATTGATTGATTTTATGGTGGCTCAACTAACTCTAATAGCAATAAGTTGATATGTCCCTTATACTGTAATCATTTCTTAATTTCACAGGCCTGAGATTATGGAGTAAAAATTGTAAACTCCGAAACCGATCGCAACACAACATCATTGATTTAATAAGCATAGAGGATTGTGGATAGACTTTTCTTTGGATTATCATCGCGCCTAGATTTCGACATCCTCTTTGATGTCATCTTAAGGGCTTCCGAGGTTTCAGTGTCTCGAGCGCCCAGACACTACTGCACTGATCACTAACCAATGTATTACTGCCACTGGAAACAGAGTTGACGCTAACAATCTTTACACTTTCAGTGATTCGCGCACAGTGGTGACATCTACTTTGACGGCGAGTGACGAGAAGGATTTAGTTAAATAGTACTCTGTTCTTTTGGGCTATCGAAATGTGCAAACGATTGGAACTTAGCAATGGCTTGCTACTGCCCAGATGAAATAAGTCAAATATTATGGCGTTGGAGTACAAATTAGTCAAACTTTTCACGTATGAATCAGAATTGATAGAACAATATAACTGTTACTTCGATATCTCTACCTCGTCAGCCGTTTTATCCGATTCCGATTCAAACCGAAAAGTTCAACTAATGTTTCAAAATCTTCCCACTTTCAGTGATTCGCGCACAGAAGTGACATCTACTTTGACGGCGAGATACAAGAAGGATTTAGTAAAATAGCCCAGAGGAACAGAGAACAGAGAAATTATTTAAACTCTCACCTCACAATTTACAATTAAAGGTAGGATCAGTTGTCATCATTCTGCGTAACATTAATTAACTTTGTTATGTTTGTTGCATATGTATGTTTGTATTACAAATGGTAAGAGAAAAAAGACGAGAAGCAGACGACCGCATGGCAGGTTACAAAATTATGATTCGAAGGTTTTAGAGTTTTATTAGATTGTACTTACATATTAAAATAAAGTAGTTTCAAAGTAATATATATTTCATTCTCCATTACGAGCACAGTAAACAACAAACCTTGACTGCAATGAAATCAGACTGACTGTGAAAAAGCTAATGAATAATGTCGTTGAGGCAACTATTATTACGGAAGAATACAAAGGAAATGATGTTTTCATAACGCGTATACCCATTATTCCAACAGTCTTACCATTAGATTTTAAACATTTGCAAACCGCAAGGCCAATCGTTGGATGTTTATCATCATTATTTATTTACGCATATCAAAAAAAGATAAAAAATATTGTTTATCAGAAAGCTTAAATGGATATTAAACTTTTTTCCTACAGAATGTTTTTGAATATTTTTTTTTGGTTGTCTCTAAATTTTTAATTAATGAACTTTGACATAATATTTAATTCCAAGGCGGTACTAAGTTCGCCGAATCGGCTAGTTTGTAATAATTAATAATATTTAATTAAAAGAATAATATAATAAATTTAACTTACCGGAAGGAACTCTAAATGTATCATCTGAAATGGGACTTGGGTCGTAAGTATAATAGTCCAGATAATAGTGATCGTAGTGGCTACCCAATAAAGAATTGAATCCTTTCATTTCATACCTAAAAAAGTATCAAACTTACGATAAATGAATATAAACATTCGTTGCCATTTTTACGCCAAAATGCGCATTTGCAGATTGACGTACCCATTAGCAACATCTCTAATGTAACAGTTTATAACCTCCATTTAAACGGATATCACATTGAAAGTCTAGAACGCTCAGCGACGGTTTTCCATTAGAAAGACCTCCTTTCATTAAAAATCCATCAGTGTACAGTATAGTGACCAATAATATATAGGACAAAGCAACAGACAAATTTTTGTCAGATTCAACGAACACAAACTAGGATAGTAGGTAGTTCAAATCAAATAGCAACCATTCAAATTACAAGATGAGATCAATAAGAAAAGTTACAGAAATAAAAGCATAAACAAGAAGCAACAAACATCGCAGTATAAGCAAGCTGCAACAATAGAGATGACACCCTAAACTTACAACCAACTTGGAACTCGCTAGTCAAATAGAAATAAACATCGAAATTAAAAAAGAAAAATTAACAGCCCTCAAATTTAACCAGAGAATCTGATCCTGTAAATTTACCTTATGTAATATGTGTCTATGGTCTCCGACCGAGAAAAGATAAGACACGTAACTTAATGTAAGCCATGTACGTGTAATATTTTAAAAGTAAACCATAACTTACCTCACTGGTATTCCTTCGTTTTTGATCCACATGGTGTATCTATTTACTTTGTGTCCAACTATATTAACTAAGGTCCATTTTTCAGTTTCAAATCCATTTACTACTTCTTTTCCTAAAAATTATCATTTATCATATTGTCCCGTACAATAAACTTGGATAGGTAAAAAGGAGTTCCAGAAGTTGGGCGCTATTTTGGGTAACAAATGAAAATTGACCCAAGGGTATTTCCCAAGAACTCGAAATCCATAGAAAAGGTATGAAATCGCATATCTCGAGGAATACACTCAGTAAGCATTGTTTAGATATAATAAAACCATATGCGCTTCAAATATCCTAAATTCATTTGGAAAGGCAATTAATACTTTAAACTAGATAATCATCTCTAAATGTACCCTAAATAAATCAATCGTGCGGTAAATTTGCCCAGGACTTTACATAATATACCTACCTTCAGATTTAAATCCAGTCAAATCTGGTAAAATGGCTTGCGGAGTAATACTAATTTCTTCCGTGCCATTAACCATAAGGCAACTTCTAACATTTTCTTCAGTTTCTGTTGTAACTGGAGTGATTTTTAAACTCACACCATAACCTGGTGTTCCCAGTTGATAAGTCTTGACCATATCTCCATAGTAATCAATACGCGATCGTTTTGATGGTTCATCATACCTGAAATTTAAATTTCCCATAGTTTTCAATATACACTAATTATTTTAATATAAAGACCAACGAAAAGTATTTGGTAGAAATCAGAGTATCATTCCTGATTTGATATCTAAATATTTAATCCGTATTTATGTTGCGCCATCCATAGTTTTACGAACGAAGATTTCGTTATACAGTGCGTGATAAAAGAAGCGGGACGGTCGAACATTTCGCGAATTAACAATTGAATCGAAAAAAAAAACACGTGTCCAATATTTTTCAAAAACTATCGAATGACATCAAACACGACCCCTCCCCCCAGCCACACCCTATAGGGTGGAGAGGGGGGCAACTTTCAAATTTTAAATGGGAACCCCCATTTTTTATTGCGGATTTGGATTCCTCGTCATAAATAAGTACCGTTACTGAGGAACATTTTTTCGAATTGTTGATAGATGGCGGTATAATCGGAAAACACCATTTATCGTAATACCCTAGGAAAATTACGGAAACGGTTTAATATCTCGAGAAATATACTTCCAAATGAAAAACCAAAAAACACGTGTTTAATTTTATTCAAAAATCTATCGAGTGGTATCTAACACGACCCCACACCCAGACCCCCACCACCTGTTGGTGGGGCGGGGATCAACTTTGAAATCATAAATGGAAAACCACATTTTTTAGGTTACTGTTGGTATAAATGATAAAGATCTTAGAATTATTAAAAACATACTGTAATCAAACAGCAAGCATTAGAAAGGATGAAATGTTGACAGATTCTGTATTAATTCAACGTGGAGTATGAAAGAGATCTATATTATCCCCTCTTATTTTTAATATATACTCATAATAAATGTTCGAAAATGCCGTAGAAGACGTGGACGAAGGTATTTTAGTGAATGGAGAAAGATTCAACATTAGATATGCGGACGACACAGTCGTATTTGCTGACAGTGTGGAAAGTCTTTAAATATGTACAGAAGTAAGCCAACTATACGGTCTGGACATGGAGGCTTTCGAGATGTGGTGTTAAAAACGGATACTGCGGATCTCATGGGTTGATCGAGTGACGAACTATGAAGCTCTCCGCAGAATGGGTAAATAATGTAAAGTGTTCATCGCAATAAAAAGAAGGATGGTCATATTATGAGAAATAATGATAAAAAAAAGTTTGTGTACTTTCTGACTAAGGTCTAGGGTTAGGGACTACCTACGTAACCTGGACCGAAAGCTATATGTGCCCTCCGAATTACGGTGGCGGATCAGTTAAATTAAAAATTGCAAAGTTACGGCAGCCACAGAAATAATAATAGGTATGGCTTACTTCAATTAGTTATTGATATAGGTAGTTTAAAAAGAATATCTTAATTTGTATTAACAGTATACATAAATGACGTTAACCTAAATACTTGTAAAATGATTGATGTCACAAAGGAACAAAAAAAAATGTGGTTTATAATTAATTTTCTATTGATTATATGTTTATGCAGATAATTATTTATTTATGTAAATAAAGTAAATTTCAGTAAACACGTTAAACAACTCAATATTATCTAAGATGCAGATAACGAGTGCAAGAGTTCAATCTTTAATCTTGACGTTTTCTTTGATCAATACATTGGAAAAATTATAAAATTTAGCTAAATGGAATTGTTTATGAAACTAATTATCTCAAATAAATGATTTTGTTAGAGGAACCAAATAAACAGCTGTTAGGTATTTCCAATGTGTGTTTAATATTAAAGATAAACAGATACAGAATAAAATAGTATAAACTAAGATCTTCTTCTTAAAGTGCCTATCTTTACTTTGTTTATTGCAGCGCGGAACAGTTCAGTGGTTGTCGTGTTATACCACTTTCGTAAATTTTGAAGCCAGGAAATGCGTCTTCTTCCCGGTCCTCTCTTACCATTTACTTTCCCTTGGAGAATCAGCTGGAGAAGGCGGCAACATTCTTGATTTCTCATTACACGTCCTAGATATTCCAACTTTTTAGTTTTGACGGTCATGAGAATTTCACATTCTTTCCCCATTCTACGCAGGACCTCCACATTAGTAACTCTGTCAACCCAGGATATACGTAAGATGCACCTATAACACCACATTTCAAAAGCTTCGAGCCGATTCATAGATGCAACAGTTAGTGTCCACGCTTCCATTCCGTAGAGCAGAACTGTGAATATGTAGCAGTTCAGTAGACGGCATTTTGTTTTTAATGATATGTCTCGACTGTTGAAAATGGTTCTCATTCTAACGAATGCTGCTTTTGCTTTTATTATTCGCTGTTTAATTTCTATTGAGTGGTCCCATTGGCTATTTAAATTGGTGTCTAGATATGTATATTGCTCGACTCTTTCGATATTCTGTTGGTTGATTGTAAGTTGAGCGTTTAGTATTGGTTTTTTACTAATTGTCATAAATTTGGTTTTCTTTATGTTAAAAGCTAGTCCGTATCTGTTGCTGACTTCTGTTATGCGATTTGTTAATATCTGTAAGTCATTCAGATCATCGGCAAAAACTATAGTGTCATCTGCATATCTAATGTTATTCAACCATTCACCGTTTATTAGTATTCCTTTCGCAAAACCGTCTAAAGCTTCCTTAAATACCCATTCAGAATAAATATTGAACAACAATGGAGACAAAATACAGCCCTGTCGTACTCCACGTTCTATTGCAATTTTATCAGTTAACTGGTCTTCTATTTTGATTTTGGCCGTTTGATTGTAGTAAATGTTTCTGATAATTCTAAGATCTTTGTTGTCAATTCCAATTTCTTGCATTAGAGTCATTAATTTGTCATGTTTTACTCTGTCAAATGCCTTCTGGTAATCTATAAAGCATACGTATATGTCACAATTCACATCCCTGTATCTCTGAAATAGCACCTGTACAGCAAAAAGGGCCTCCCGTGTTCCCAGAGCATCACGAAATCCGAATTGTGTTCTTGTTAGTTGTTCCTTACGTTTTGTATATATTCTTTTGTGAATGACCTTTAGAAATGTTTTAAGTAAATGGCTCATAAGGCTTATAATTCTATAGTCTTCGCACTTTCTCGCATTGGGTTTTTTTGGAAGATTTATAAAAGTTGACACTAACCATTTTTGGGGAATTATGCCTGTATCATATATATATATATATATATATATATATATATATATATATATATTGTTAAATATATTTGTCAACCATTTTATGCCATCATAGTCCATAAGTTTTAAGAATTCTGAGTGAAAATTATCAGGGCCAACTGCTTTATCATCTTTGGTGCTTTTGATGGCATATTTTACTTCTTCAACTGTAAATGGTGGTCCAGATTCGCAATTGGTGTTTGTTGTAATACCAGTGTTACTTCGTATATCTAAGATAAAATATATCTTCGTATAAACTAAGATAAAATAAGGAAATTAATAGCTCGCAAAAAAGAATGAAAATAAAAAAGTATATAACGATAGAAGGCAACCTTAAACACCTATTACTGATTTATTGGTCTTTATCAGTAAGTTGGAGCCAAGTCAGAATAGGTATAATTAACTTGGAAGATCAGTAGAGGAGCAACGCAATCATTTTGTGACATCAATATTAGAAGACCCTGTTAGAATTAGAAATATGGTCTATTGTCACTTAAAATTGTACAATTTTATGGACAAAGCTTCCAAAAAGTCATAAAATAATAATTATAATTTACTGAAATTACATAAATCATCAATAACACAAAATAAAAGATAATAAAATAAACAATTAATTGCAAAATTTAAATAAATTACAAATTGCATAATAAAATATTACGTACTAATAAGTTCAAGTTGCTCCATATGATACCCAAATATAGATAAAAATACTTTGATTACTTGTACATAAAGGTGCTGTAATTTCCTGTCTTTCAGATAGATAGGCTTTTGTCATTTTAGGGAACTTGTGGAAAGATGTTGCGAGATGTTTAAGATGGTTGTATAATTTTTTTTGCAGAATATAATTAAGATTTCTTTACTAACTCAGTGGCTGGAATCGGTAAATAAACATCAAAGATTGAATTTCTGGTGGAGTAGTCATAATTGGGAGATCTCCCACACGATACACGGACCATATTGTTGCTACCATTGGTGCTCCATTGTCAGAATGTGCTAGAATGGCAGAAGATAGAAAAACGTGGAGGAACATTGGGAAATTTAGCTAATAGCTTCATGATATCACGATACCTGCATCAGGTTAACGACTAAGAAGAAGAGTCATAATTGGGTCTTGCTAGAAAAACATTTAGGTGTTTACGAATTAAGTAAACAAAAAGTAATTTCTGCAATGTGTTGTTCTTCTGAGGTCAAACAGATACCGCATTGCTCTATTTTGTAATTTAAAAAACTAATACTAACTACTACTTCTTTTGGCATCATAATCCTGGATGGGTCTTTGCCTGTCTGGCTATGTCCTTCCGATCTTTCTTGAGCCCTTCTCCTCCATTGTCTTATATTCATGGTTTTCAGGTCGACTTCCACGTCATCGAACCATCTCGTCCTGGGCCTTCATTTTTTCCGCCTTCCTACCGACTTCCACTGTAACATCTTCTTTGTCGTTTTCGTGTCTTCTTATCACTGAACATGTTCCAGCCTTGACAGTCTTTGATTTTTCACAAATCTTACAATGTCATACATAAATCTATATTTTTACTTCTTAACCAATCTATTATATCTGCCTTTCGAGATGCAGAAGTCGGTATTTTTTCCATACGACGGCTGTGATAAAGTGCATTTTTCATTATAATTATCGAACCAGGATCTACAAGAGTCAGTATAGACGAAAACCACTTTTCAAACCCATCCGAATTCATATCCTCATGATAATCGCCCGTTTTGATTGAGGTAAACACATTTAAACCGCCTTGTAAAAAACCTGAATCACTTCCAATATGCGTTATAATGAGACGTCTTCTTTACCCGAAGGTGCTTTTAAGCCGGTTGAAAGTCCCTCAATGAAAGCCTGTCGCGCACTTTTAATATTCAAGTCTTGTCATACTTTGGATTTCGTATGACCCTCATTCAACTACGTTTCGCTCGTAAAATAAATGTTTTTACCAAGTCGTCTAAAATCACGAATTTTTTGCAAATATTTTCTTCGCCATATTACTAATTCGTCTCTCCCAATCAACAAACTTTTCCGATTTCTCTTCACATACCGACAGTCCATTTCATGTAAAGTTTTTTGTAATACTCTCATAGATATTTTATTTAGAGTATCATCTGCGTCTGCATTAACTTCTCGTTGAATAGCCTTTAACGTGGGCAGTTCGTTCCTAAAATAAAATCCATGAACTTTTCTTCAGATTATACTTTTCGTACTATCGTCCAATACAATTTTTGTACGTCCTTTATGGATTCTTTTTTGGATAGGTTTGCTACCTTGAATTATTCGGAGAACCGTACGAGCCGATACTTTCGTTAAATCTCCACACAATGCCGCGACGTCCTCTATAAGCATATCTTGATATCTTCTACGCAATTCCTCATAAAACGATTTTATCATTTGCTTTTCTCTCACAGATAACCACCTTTTAGTACAACTAAACAACTATATATGTAAATCTTAACTGAAATAATTGACAAACTTTATGGAAATTTTAATCCTTTCTAAGAAACAGAAGTGCCTCTAAGTAAAAATATTTTATACCTAAACAGATTATATAGATGCCCACATTATTGGCAATTTCTGTAACATTTGAAACAAGAAAATTTCAAATAATTTTAAAATTCTTCATCACTGGTTTATGACATTATCTTGGCGATTATCAGCTGTCATACTCTTCATGCCCTGTCAAAAAATATTGTGATGAAGATTTACCAATAGAAACCAAATTCAATTGGAATCTATTATTTTACAAGGAAACTTTTGTCTGTATCAAAAATTTGACTCTCATTTAAAAAAGTGATACAACACATTTATTTATAAAATACAGATAAATTCCAGTATAAAGTAGTGTTTTAATTTTATAAAAATAGAATTCTGATATCTACAAAATATTTACATGATAAAAAAATAACTTACCAAGCAGAGAATGGTTCTTGAATCTCAGCATATGGAATGGATAAGATTCCTGTGACACTGTAGGTTTTTTTCCAAGTTGGACTTTGATCTTTACCATGCGCTAAGAAAATAGGTGCTTTAATTTAAAGTGGAATCATTTATCAATTATTGAAATAATATTAATATAATAAGAGAAATTAATAAAAACAAATGTTTTTCTTTAACTCTTATATCATTCGACCTAGTGTGAATCACATATAAAATCAATACTACAATATGTAATAACAACTTTAGAAACTATGCCGTCAATTCTTATCGGTAGATGTGAGTAACAGGTAAGATAAACTTAGCACTTAAGGGCGTAAGTTTTTTTTGGCCCTACATTTTGTACGGCATTTATAACTTAGGTAGGTAATACAATAATCGTGAACTGCAACTGAATGCTGTACAATAATATTGGTACCAAGAACAGGGAAAATTTTTATCTTCAGACAAATTTTTCCCCATTTTTGGTAGGTAATTTGACACAATTGCATTCATACACAAAGTTTCGAATTAGTATACAGATTAATTATTTTGCAACACAGTACATTTTGACTGGGACAGGGGTAAGAAATGTAAGGAACAGGTCTTAATTTGAATGCCCATGCTTTGTGTATCCAATGCCCAAGTTATTATTACATAATCAAGAAGGACATCAAAACCATGAGGATATGAAAGGAGTACCAAGAAGGACTGGAAAATTCAATGAATTTTCAGAAATACTAGAGAACTGCATTTTATTTGGTATCGAAAGAAAGTTATAAACTCCAATTATTATTAAATACTCATACAGAGGACAACATATTTTAAAATTGACCCAAGCTGGCTTCTATTTTCGTTCCTCTTCCTGTAAAAGACCTGAATACCATATGAATAAAATTTTTCTACATTTATTGTTATTGGCAAACATAGACATGCTTTCAAGCCAGATAACATGTTTATATATTTCTGACACTTTGCTGCATTGATTAAGCTGTTTTTCAAAATATTTCTAAACACCATTACCATTTTATATGTGGTAATTTTTTTCTGTCGCAGAACCATTTACTTTAGCCCATTCACTTTAGCATACAAGTTCAATAGAAGTTAGTTTACAATGGTAGGAAGTAAGTGGAAGTATTAGAATATTCCATGTGTTTGCCATTTTTTTAATAAATGTATTTTACCAATTGGTTGTTGACATTTTTGCTCAGAATTCTGTAAATACTACATATCTTCCAAATATTGGCTCTATTATACTGTCAAGAATAAAATAATAAAACAACTATGCAGATTAAACCAAATTAATATAACAATGAAAGAAGTGGCAATGAAAATTTAACAATAGTGAGTGAAGTGGTTGCTAGTGATATTAAAACAGTCAATAAATCCAAAAATTCAACGTAAGTGGCAGAGCGAATGGGCAAAGAAATTAAGCTATCTATCGTAGGGCCAACCAGGTGAGAATCGATGGATTACATTTAAGTCATACACATATAATAAATACAATTTTTATTCAACAGAAAGAATCAACCAATATGTGATAGATGTAAGACAACTCTAAATGTAAATCACTTGTTAAACTACAAAATATATTCAAGAAAATTTCAACAACAATCTTTCCAATGATCTAAAATCTTTAGTAGATGACAACTGTAACATAAATATTATTGTAAATTTCCTTAAAGAAACATAAACTTTTTCATCTATTGTCAATTAATTAAGTTTGTACCTCAATGTAACATATCGCTACTAACCTTTAGTAGTTGATGCAACTGATATTAAGTAAAAAAAGAAGTGTCACTTCAAGATCCAATACACAGCAATCAGCAATAGTATAAAAAGAGAATTGTAGCTGGAAGTGGAAAATCATCTAGACAGAATGATGACCTAACACTAACAATTAACACAAAATTTAGAGATCCAGTTCAACTAAGATAAGAGAAATAAAAAAGAGATAAACCTAAAAGATAAGAGAAACAGTAAAAAATGAACAAGATTAACAATCAATTTGAATATATAATCACAACATACAACTGTTAATATGCTTTTAAATAGAGGAGGAATGAATTTAACAAAGCTTTGTCAATTAATAGCATATTATAGACAATTAAAAGAAGCTATACTAACAATGGATTTAACATTTCAAAGTAAAGTGTATATTATAAAAACAAAAGCAGCAAATAAGTAAACAAATAATTGTTAGTCATCAACAGAATTAGGGTCATCAACCGACAATCACAGAATTACATTTGAAAACAATGTTCAATTTCTTGCAACACTCCATAGGATAGAAATATAGTTAGAACAAAAACAGAAAAAATTGTTAATTTAAATTAGGAAATAACAAAGGTGCTGTAGTCATATCAGACTTAATATCATTTGGAAGATGATCAAAGACAAAATATAATAAAATATATGTAACACAAAACCAAAAAAAACCTATTACCTATATACCTACGAAAAATTAACTTGGTGTAGTTAGCAAATGAGCTATTAAACAATATACCTATACCCCCTTTTAAACTTTTAACGCATCAAAAAATTTTAATGTAATGTCAATTTTTTCATTTTCTCGCAAAAGTAATTGTAAAATTAAATTGTTATTACAGATGCATATGTGAAAATAAAACCTAAAAACAAGTTTATAAAGAATGTGATACAAAGCACTTTAATTTTACTTAACTGATATTTAAAATTACTTTATAAATTTTGGGAATTACCTGACAAAACAATACAACAAAATAATAATACAATAGTAAAGGACCCCATATTTATGTCAACTTAAACTAACTGCATTGGTGTTCTTGTTATAACTAAACTTATTGTTTAAAGAATAGTTTCTCTAATGCTGATAACACAAAATTAATAATTTGATCTTTGCTACTGTCAGCCGGTATTAAAACCAAACAAACCAATCAATTTTCAACATAACAGCGGTGGCGGTTAAGTTAGATATTTATGCAAATTTGATAACCTCGCACTTACAATGTTGCCACGTATTAATATAATTATTCCCTATTTCATTTTCTGTATAAATCGTTTGAACGAAACATTAGAAACAAAAAGAATTATCCCAATTGAAATCATTTGAATGAAATTTACGAAGAGAAGTATGTATTTACACGTTCGAAAGCAGGAATTGCACAAAATCATCATACTATAATTTTTGTCTTCTGTAGAGCCGAACTCTTCTACAATTTAAATTTCAGCAGTCTGTTATAAACGCGAAAAATTAAAAACGCGACATATTTTAAAAGAATCTTAACCTGGATCTAAAATATTTTGTGCATGCCTCTAAGTTAGTTTAAACTACAGATTTTAAACTACGGATCCATGCATAACGTAACAATGTATTATAGAAAACGCGATTTATAAGACTTTTCGTCAAAAAATAGTGTCAGCAAAGTCTAGTTATTGAAAAAAATAGTGTGACGATCAATTATTATTATGATACTTTTACGAAAAGTAACATCGAAGGGGTGTTATTATGGAATATGTAATTATATGTAATTCTTTATTAAATCAAAAATATTTGTTTATAAATTTATAAACCAGTATGTAAAACGTATGACCAAAGAATAAGCCTATATTTTGGTATGACCAAAGAATATAGGACGCTAAGGGTCTATATTCTTTGGTATGACGTATCGTATAATATATACTATACATTATTGCCAAATCTCTCTGTACGAAAAACATGGCGGCTGATGAAAAGTCCTATTAGAACTACATTAAATTTTAATAATAATGTAAATTTATTATTTTAAATTTTATATGTATGAATTATTGATTGATTAGAGCAAAGTCTGATCGGCTGAGTTGGATGAAGGTGTGACAGATCTTTTTCGAAATAAGATATGAACAGCTGATTCTACTGACGATCACAGTAGCTGTTAGCAGTATTTTTGTTATGCTAAGTTGACTGCTGCAGTCAACTTAGCATACCAAAAGGTCTGTGTTAAATATGAATGTACATCAGGGGCAGATACACGTGGAGGGAAATGAAGAAATTTCCTCCCAATCCCAACAAGGTCAAAAATTAAACAAAACCTGTTATTTATGTCTTTTGGTTGGTGTTTCATTGAAAGTTCCCCGCTCCCAAGACAAATGTCTAGATCTGCCACTGATATACATAATTGTACATAATAATTAACAGGAATATCCATCAATTTTTTATTTTCATTTACTCTAAATATAAAGCTAAAAAAATCGCTGCTCATCAAACAATTGTAAAAAAAGAATTCTGGCAACATGACAAATAATCAAATTATGATTTAATAGGATTCTGGGAACTAAGACAGTGACATACACAAATGTATTATTATTATTTATATGAATTGTCTGTCTTATTACAAATAATCAAAAAATATAGAAATTGGTAAAGGTAGACCCTATAAAATATAAAGGTATGCAAAAAAACTGTTTTGAGGCCCTCACAGGACTCTCAACATATCGACGGAAAAGCAGGAAATATGCATAATATGCTTATGTATTTATCAGGAAAACATTCCTTAACAGCTTCTTTGTCAGCGACAGATTTCACATCAATTTCATTCCATATAGGGTTACATTTTTTAAAATCATTTGCCATTAATGTAAAAAAAATGTGACTAGCTTTTGACAATCAAAAGTGTAATAATCCTTAATTCGCCGTTTCCATCAACCACAAGTAATCCAAAGACAGGCATTAGTAAATTACTTAGTTTATATGTTGCGTCGTAAATAGCTCCTAGTTAGTGCTTGTAGCTATTTCAATTGAAGCATCTTTTACCTATCTAAAGTCCACATATCAGTTGCAGACGTCAGTCACAAGTACCTACTTGAAAATCAGTCGATACTTTTTTGGAGTTTTGCAGCCAATTTTGAAAATTTTTCAGGGCAACAACTTTATTAGTCGTTTGCATTAAATCAGTTTGAATGGATTTGGCATTCGATCTCATGACTCATGAAATATTAAGCTAAATAAGTTAAAGATCCTACCACTTAGCTGCCGATGTGTTCGCAGGGTTTTATAACACACAAAAATAGACAAAATCAAAAATGTTAATTCAAAGTGCAAGATATTATTAAAAGCCACGACACTGTTATTCAATTATTTGAAAAAAATTAGTCGATCTCATTCCATTAATTTTTACGCGGTTTTTCTACAACAAATATAAATTATATAATAAGAGTTCCTCATGCATAACAGCTTAATAATTATAATACATAATTTAATAACAAACATATTTCCTTGCATACTAACAGATATTTATAATACATACTATTATAATAATTTTTAAAAGTTTGTTTGCATACATGCAAGCAAAGCAAGTTATTATTGACATTAGTTCACGCAACTTGTGTTACCTATTATCGATATATTCGTTGCATATACAGTAGGTACATTATTTGAATTGGTTCAGAAATAATTTGACAGATATTTTGTTCTTTTTTTACCAAAATAAATATAAACATTAAATTTAAATAATAAAAAGCAAGTCTCAATAATAAATTTGGACAAAACAAGGCTTGAATATTCATAAATTTATATCAGCAGAAGTTGGTAAAACATGAACAATCAGACAGTTGTCATTTATGTCACGAAGTCAAGTGACGTATGACATTTTCAATTTCTGTTTATTCATCTTCATCATTGTGCCGAAACTAAAATATTTTTGAAAAATATTGTTCAATTCCGATTCAAAAATTAAAAATGAGTTTGGCGGAAATATGCGGTTTGTCAGACTACGGCTCACACGAGAGTAGATTGTATAAACATGATTTACAACAATTTTGTACAAATTTTAACAGTAACATGAATCTAGAAGTGCCCCCCTTTGAAAATGTAAGTAAAATAATGGCATTTTTTTAAATTACTTTTATCTTTTACATTTCTTATTAATTAACAATCAAAATTATTTTTTTAGTATCCATCACACACCATGGTATCATCAGTACTATTATTCATACCATTTTAATTTCTTGGATTGCATGAGTTATTGAAGCATAGAAGAATATTTGTAAAATGTTATGTTTGTGCTGGAAAATTTCTTCTTAAATTTTTAATAATGTCTTATAGTAGTTCTGTTTCATAACATTCAGTTTTGTGCTATTTCATTCTAGGTATTCATATTTAAGTCCAATTTATCTGAGTTAATCACCTTGTGGTTTGCAAATTTTAGTAATAGGGCATGTTTTTTTTTCAATAAATATTTTTATTATTTGCCAGTCATTGTTAGTTATCATTTTATGAAAATATTCCTTCTATGATGTTAGAACCCTGTGTTTTGAATTCACATTATTTTTTTCATGAACAAAATATTATATTTTGTGTAAATGTACTCAGAGTCTTAATGGTCTACACATTTTTAGTTTTCTGATAAAAGTATAAATTTACAATAAATAAATCCATCTAGGTCTAAAGATTATATACATAATAGGGAACTAGTGTAGTAAGACGGAACAATGTCTACAACTAGAGACTGTTTTAACTTTAATTTTTTTAGCCTGCCACCAACTTATCTAGATTTACAAAAGATGATACTGGAAAGGAACTAAAAATTAACTTTGATCATGGTACCACAACCTTGGGATTCATGTATCAGGGAGGAGTTGTACTTGCAGTAGATTCCAGAGCCACTGGAGGCCAGTTTATTGGTTCACAAACAATGAAGAAAATTGTAGAAATCAATGATTTTCTGTTAGGTATGTTTATGCTAATACTCAAGTTAAAAGTAATTTTGTATGTATTCATATTAGATAAATGGAATAATGTGGAATCACTGTAAGTCAGTATATTGACCAAACCAATTTTCTAGAGCACATATTAGTAGTTGTTGAAAGCTTCAGTGAAAGAACAAGTATATGTTTTAATATAATCTATAGTTTCTAGTATTAAAGTGCTGGGAGATTTATTTAAAGAATTATAACTTAAAAAATTGGGAAAATTTAAAGGAAGTAATGTTCTAATGACCTTAGTACTTATCATCATAACAGTACTTAGTTCTAAATACCTTTCTGATTACATTGGTACTTACTCTTTGATTAGTTAGGTCCTGCTTTAACCCCTTAACGTATGTGCCCGTCTTAGACACGGGCACCACTGGCACTGGTAATTTTTTCTATTATAAAATAGATGACTCAGTCAGTATTGAGTTACTTTATACTATATTTATTATCTCCTAACTTGCAATCGTCACCATTGGTAACCAATATTATTGTCAAACTTTTGTTTTTATACAAGCCTTCTGTCTTGCCGGTGTAAAGTCGTGTGAAGTCGATATTTATTGTTTTTGCATTTGGACTAATTTGTGCTTTATTTTCATCATATTATTATACTGTTTGGCAAGTAAATTTTGCATATAATAATCAGTAGGTTAGAGTAATGTGTATATTTTTTGTTTTACTAAATTTCATTATAATTCATCTAAAATACCATATTGAGTGTGTGTCAATATTTTGGATTATTTGTATTTTTCATATCAATCATACTATTTACCTATTCACAGTGTTTCCTCTGCACAAAATTTTTAATTAAATTTGCATACAAGAGTGTGCCACTGTTATCTATAGTAACTTAGTAAGATCATTAGCATATTATATATATATATATATATATATATATATATATATATATATATATATATATATAATGTGTATATTATTAGTGTATATATGAAAACAAAAATAAATATTTCACCTAGCCCCCGTAAAGGTTCTACGCCACTGAAAATATTTTTTGTATCCAATTATAACCAAACCAAAACATTTTCGCTAAAAAAAAAATTCGATCATTTTTTGACCATAACTTTAAAATTAATGTGTATGTTAAGGGGTTAAGTAAGTGTGAAAGATAAAAAAAAATAACAACACTCTTAAAACTTCAATTTTGATGTCCTTCCACCTAATGATTGGTGCAACTAAAAGTGCAACAGATGCAGATAAACTGATAAACAGCATTAAAAGTCATGGGAGGAAAATTTATGAAACCAAAAATCTTTATTTAGCATTCCAAGAAAACTAGAAAATACTTTTACCTGTTAATTATGATAATTGGGGCAACTTTGATAACATATTCAATGTCTAAGTGAAAATGTATCTACGTATCTAAAGGGTATGTAGTAATATTAACGATATACCCTATTGGGGGAGAAAGTTCCCAGCTTTTGCTATTCCTAATTGAAAATTAAATCCTTTAAATTAGCAGCATCATTCAAACAATTCTTTAACTTATTTCAGGTACTCTGGCTGGAGGTGCAGCAGATTGTGTTTATTGGGACAGAGTTTTGGCCAAGCAATGCAGAATGTATGAACTCAGAAATAGAGAACGGATTTCAGTAGCTGCTGCATCTAAATTAATGGCAAATATGGTTTACAATTATAAAGGAATGGGATTGTCAATGGGTATGATGTTAGCTGGATGGGACAAAAGAGTGAGTATTGAGAATTTTAAGTTAAATAATTTATATTCCCACAATATAAAATTCTCACTTTTTTATATAAATTTGTTAATTTAATTTTTTACATTTTAAGAAACATAATTCATTGATTTAAATGCATTGAATACAAGAATATGAAGGTATGTGCTATTCTTCTACTACTGCCACTATGGATTTTGACTGTTCTTACAGAATTCCTTCTCATAATCATGATCTTACTCTCTTAGTTATTTCTATTGGACCCTGTTCTATAATTTTGTTTATCTCCCCTCCCAAATAGCTTTTCAGAGACATCTGTATAAGACTGGTCTTTTTTCCTGTATATAATCAATTATATTGGAATTTTCTGAATCTCTGTTATTTAAAATAACAGTATTTTACCTTTCTTTTCTTGTTCAATTCTCTCATTCATAAAGTGGCTTTTAAAAGCTATTTAAGTTAGTCGTTTCTATATATATCTTTTACTTATTTCATAATTTGTGACGAATGTGTTTAATTTATTGTGTTTTTGAATATATAGATATATAGAGCCTGCTACCCCAGGCAAATTTCTTTAGATATTGCTCATCATCCATCTCCATAGACATCCAAACCATTGTAGTGGTCTTCTTTGAATTCTTTAATTTCTTTTTTCTATAAACTTTGTAGGGTGCATTATTTCTTCATTTGTCATTCTCTGCATTCTTGAGAATTAACGTCATTTTTATGCATGATTTTCCTTTGCAATTCTACATTGTATATCTTCCTAATTTGCACTGATATTTATTATTAAGCTTCCAAATTAGGTCTGTGTGTTATGACTTTGTTAAGTTTGATACTTATTGACCCACCTTTTAATATCAAAAGTAAACAGCACTAAAAGTTTTCTTTATTTCAGGGACCACAATTATATTATGTGGACTCAGAAGGTCTGAGAACAGCAGGAAAAGTTTTCAGTGTTGGTTCCGGTTCCATATACGCTTTTGGTGTACTAGACTCTGGTTACAAATGGGATCTTAAGGATGAAGAAGCGTATGATTTGGGTCGTCGATCAATCTATCACGCTACCCACAGAGATGCATACTCTGGTGGTATTGTTAGAGTTTACCATATGAAGGAAACTGGATGGGTACATATCGATAATAATGATTGTAATGACTTGCATTACAAGTATTTAGACGAAAAGAAAAGTTTGGGGGGACAATAATTTTAAGTCATTTTTGAAATAATATAATTTGTAATAATTTCTAAATAAATAATTTCAACCTGCTTATTTCCTTTTCTCTTTGTGTTAGATTAGCTTATACCTTGCAGGAATTCAATCATATTTACAGCTTTAGAAGACAAGTTTTTATTAACCCTGTTATAAATCCTCTATTAGAATCTATTTTGATTAACTACGATAACGAATCTTATCAAATTTTCTTATCTCAAGCTAACAAGCTATGCTTGAACTGCAAACGCTAACGCTAATAATTGTAAAAAACCTATGAACCCTCAACAATCACCCTTGTCTTCGTCTATTTCAACATTGCTAAACACTCCTCCACAAATGGACACTACAGAAAAACTTCCAATCAGCAAACTACATTACAATCAGTACAAATCTTGAACATGTCGAACCAAAAGAATCCTCAGTTCCCAATACTATTACACCTGCAGAAAGTAACAGCGCTACATCACCAGATATTACTCAGCAGACAAGCAGTAAATGTCACATAGATGAAATTGTAACACCAGTTCCATCAGGAAAATAGAAACACACTGAAATAAATTTCGCGAAACCAACACAACAAAAACCTAATAGAAACCCAAGAAAACCTCAGCTACTAATTTAAAAGAAATAATGAAAAATCACCACCATTTATCCTTAACCATAACCAATTTATAGAACTGTTAGAAAATACACAAGGTCTCCAGATATTGCCACTATAACAAATTACACACATGATTTTCCTGTATTAAACTTATATGCTCACATAACAGATAGATCTGTCAAAATCAAATGTACGAAACTTAGAAAAAAAATTACAAAACATCTCAATGACGAACTCTCTTCTACCGACAACGAAAGTGACCTTTTACATGACACAGAGCAAGAATCCCAATAAAACTAAAACTATTCTACAACTAGAAATTAAAAATGGCGTCGTTTAAATTAATTATTCGATGTAATATACACGAATACTATAATAACTTATCGATGTTAAAAATTCTATAGTCTGAGTATTCACCAGGTATGATTTGTCTTCAAAAAACTAATCTTAAGGACAACCAAGAATCTTGTTTACATAATTATCAAAGTTTTAAAAAAAATAGACTAAACCAAAGAATAGCAAGCGGCGGTGTGACAATTCTTGTAAATCGCAATTTAACTGCAAGTAGGCTACCCCTGCAAACATATTTAGAAGTTGTAGCCATTTCTCTAGAAGGGACCACAAAAATAAATATTTGTACTATTTACTTACCCCTGAGGACAATAAATTGATAAAAACAACGCAATGTAATTAGAAAAAATGGTCAACCGTCGTCTCCTTTGGACACTTGAAGATCGAAATATTATTCCAGAACAGAGTGGTTTCCGAGAAAATAGATCACCAATAGATCTAGACAATATTATAGACCTAGAAAACAGTGTACATGAAGCCCTCTCCCTTAATCAAAAATGCCCCTGGTGTCATTGTATCATCACATTACTGTACGATTTAGAAATTAAAGGACACTGCCTTGCATTTATAAAAACATCTAAATGTACAAGTAGTTCAGAAACAAATTGAAAACCTGAAGAACAGAAAAGTGGTCTTTATACCAAAACCAGGTAGGATGGACTACACCCTACCAAAAGCTTTCCGACCAATTAGCCTAACATCCTTTCTGTTGAAAACGATGGAAAGGCTATGCGAGAGATACATAAGGGATGAAGTTCTGGTCCATAACCCACGTCACCCAAATCAACATGCATATACTTCGGGAAGATCTACCGATTCTGCACTGCATCATGTAGTGGGAAGAATTGAAAGATCGCTGTATAATAAAGAATCCACCCTAGGTATATTCATAGACATTTAGGGAGCGTTTGATAAAACCACATTCCCAACTATCACCCAACAGCTCAACGTCAGGAATGTTCCCCTGGCTATAAACGAATGGATATTCAGTATGCTCTCTAATAGAGCAATAAGCATAAATGTAGAAGACGTTTCTGTTAGAGGCATGGTTACGAGGGGGTGTCCACAGGGAGGCGTGTCATCACCACTACTCTGGAACATAGTTTTAGATACCCTGGCTGACCAACTCAGCAGCAACGGTTTCTACAAATAGCCTATGCAGACGATATTGCTGTCCTGCATAGCGGTAAGTTTGAGAACACACTATGTGAGAGATCACAAGTTGCTCTCCGACTAATAGAAACATGGTGCAAGGAACGCTCACTATCTATAAATCCTAAGAAAACAGAGATGGTCCTCTTTACTAGGAAAAGAAGAATCACGGGCTTAATAGCCCCAAGGATTCTAAACTGCAGTCTAAATTTTTCTGACGAGGTGAAGTACCTTGGTATTACCCTTGAGAGGAAGTTAACATGGAACTCACACTTAGATGGTAGAGCTAAAAGAGCATATATTGCCTATGAGCAGTGTCGACGAACGGTCTGACGCACCTGGGGCCTTACACCCAGGGTGATCGCCTGGGTCTACACCGCTGCCATCAGGCCAATGCTAACTTACGGAGCTATTGCTTGGGTACCAAAAGTGCTACAGGCAACAGCGATTAACAAACTGAACCATATTCAGCGAATGGCTTGCATAAATATAACAGGTGCCATGAAAACAACACCAACTGCTGCAATGGAGTTGATCATTGGCATCACGCCTCTAGATATAAACGTCAAAGAGGTGGCGCTAGTGACAATGATGCGACTGCGCTCAGCTGGTGCAAACCTTGGTGTAGGAATGGGACAATTGAGGACTCGTTTCTGGCGGGAGAGCTGGATGCGTTACCACTGCTACAGGCAGGCTGCGACTCAATTGAACCAAAGTTTGTTTTTAACGAACCCTACAAAATTTAAACAAGACAGTATATGGAGACAAACGTGCCAAATGCCTATTGCATATACACCGATGGCTCCAAAATTAAAGAAGGCTCAGGATGCGGGATATACTCCAGATCACTGAACCTAAGAATAAAGTGGGGTATAATTCTAAAAATGCCAGCGTAGTTCAGATAAAACTGACTGGTATCTCCATAGCCGCAAAAGAGATAACCCAACAAGGTATAGCAGGGAAAACTATAATGATCTGCACAGATAGCAGACAAGCGCTACTAACCTTGAATAGACCAAGTGTCACATCAGGGTTAGTAATGGAGTGTCACGAGTCACTAACTCAAGCTTCGGATGATAATACCATCATCCTGAGGTGGGTTAAAGGACACAATAGGAATAAAGGCAACCGCATTTCTCAAGACTTCGCAAGACTCTTAGAACCTGGGGATCTTTTTGGTTGGTCAACTACAACAATCGCGGAAATTGTCAAATGTCACTCCCATACGCAAACCGTAAAAAGATGGAAAGAAGGGAAAGGATGTAAACTTGCCAGGGTAACACTATTTGGCATTTAGCTGATAGTTGTATCCCTATCGCGCATCAGAGTGTTATAGGGGGAAAGGGATGGTCTGGAGCATTGGAGCGGGGTGGAGTGACTTTTGTTTTACTCAAGTTATTACACCTCGCTCTAATGAATTGTTACACCCAAACGTAATTCGGTGAATATGTCTCACAGGCTAGGTTCAATTAAATTGCTTGCTGGCTAGCTTGAAGAGTCAAGCATCAGCAAGAAGCGTTACTGCCTGAATTGACAATGGCAAGTGCAAGTATAACCTGGAAAGCTTAAACAAGATTCGACAAAGTTCTTATATAAAATTAGAATAGCTCAGAAAATAAAAAATATAGAAACAAAGGACTTAGACCCTGAAAGTCTGTATGAGGTAATTAAAAAATATATTCATGAAGCGGCAAATGAAGCACTGGGAAAAGTTGAAAATCGGAAAACCTGAATGGTTGTCAACGGAACTAGAAGAGAAAGTTCTCAAGAAAAAACAAGCATATCACATATGGCTTCAATCCAAAGATCCTCAAGACAGAGAAATATACGCTAAATGGAATAGAGAAGTTAAAAAAGACGTGGATAAGGCGAAAAATATAAACTGGGAGGCTAAGTGTGATGAACTGGACAGATTTATGGGTGGAACAAAAGTGGCGCAAGCTTGGAAAACATTAAAGCAGTTTAGGAAAAATGAGAAAAATGAACACAACATTTCTCTCATAAAGTTAAATGAATGGGAAGAATATTATACGAAACTGCTGAAAGAGGATAGAGTAGAGTACAGATGGGAAAAGATAAGGGAATTAATAGACAACAGAGACGAAAGACAGGAAATCCCTATAATAACATTATCTGAATTGACGGAAACCTTAAAAGAGGTTAAAAACGGAAAAGCCGCAGGGCCTGGAGACATTCCCATAGAGCTGGTTAAATATGGGCCGACTGCACTTTTAGAATTAATAGTAGACCTTTTCAATAAATGTATGTGTGGAGACCAGGAAATTCCTAAAGATTGGAATAAATCTTATATAAGCTCCATATATAAGAGAGGGAATAAAAGAGACTGTTCCAATTATAGAGGTATTAGTGTGACGAGCTCTGTGGGCCGGTTGTATGGCAGAATATTAAAGAAGAGGGTTGAAAGACAGATACAAGATATTGAAGAACAAAGCGGCTTTCGTACCGGGAGATCCTGCCTTGATAATATATTTATCCTACGACAAATAATTGAAAAGCGTGTCGAAAGAAGTAGAGAGACCCATTTGGTATTTATAGACCTTGAGAAAGCATATGATAGTGTCCCGTTAAAGAAAATGTTTGAGGTCCTCAAAAGGTCCGGATTGGATTCGACGTATATCCGAGCGATATATAAATTGTACGAAAATGCAGTTAGTTGTGTAAAAATTGGAACCAGAACCTCAAATGAATTTAAAGTCAATAAAGGCCTAAAGCAAGGATGCTGTTTGTCATCGACACTCTTTAAAATATACGTCCAAGAAGCATTGAGGAATTGGAGAAATAAATGTAGATTTATGGGCATCGAAGTGGGACAAGAAACACTGTATACATTGTTGTTTGCAGATGATCAGGTGGTGGTTGCAACCGATGAGGAAGATATAAATTATATGAATCGAAAATTATTTGAGGAATATGCCAAATGGAGGCTTACTGTGAACATAAGCAAAACAGAATATTTAAAAATTGGAGGAAATACCACAGATCTGAGGCTTGAAAACGCAGTCATAAAAGGCTGCAACCAGTATAAATATCTAGGAAGCATCATATCAGCAGATGGCAGAGTTAAGATAGATGTACAAAACCGAATAACCCAAGGGAAAAAATGCATCCGAATACTGAATTCATTACTGTGGTCTAATAAAATAAAGATGCATACCAAACTTCGCGTATACAGAGCAATTGTAGAACCAATTACCACATATGGTGCCGAATGTTGGACGATGACAAAGAATGAACGAGATAAAGTAGACGTTGTGGAAATGGATTACCTTAGAAGGTCATGTCGAGTATCGAGAATGGAAAGAATCAGGAATGAGGAAATACGAAACCGTACAGGAATTAGAGATACTCTTTCAGATAGAATACAAGGAAGGCAATTACAATGGTATGGTCACGTGATGAGAATGGAGGAGGAGCGGTGGCCAAAGAAAGCCTTAATGTATGTTCTGCCAGAAAGAAGGAAAAGGGGAAGACCACCAAATTCCTGGAGAAGAGAAATTACAAAAACAATGCAATCTAGAGGCTTAGAAGAGGGAGATTGGAGAGATAGGAAAAGATGGAGGCTGAAATGCGGGAACCGGCAATTGCCGTAGGACCCCCGTTATATGATGATGATGAAGTGCAACCTTGCCGAAACGTCGTCAAAAAAATGGTTTTTCTCAAAATTATATATTGGGGGTTAATAATTATATGTAGTATTAAATAAAATGTACAGAAATGAAGAGGACGTACCTATATTCCTATAAAATTTTTTCTCGTGTATCTATTAAAAAACTAAAATTTGTTTATTCTTTTTAGTAAGTTATTAAAAAAATTAAATTTAAATTACAATAAATGCGTGCATAAACAATTATCTTACAAAATAAAATAAATTCCTAACGTAACTCTGTTACTAAGACAACTTTGTCACAACAAACTTTCGATGTTTTTATTAAACGAAAATTCATTTTAATACATACAAGTTTCCTATTGTTTAACTTGTGTAATTGAGTGGGATGATGATAAGTTTAATCAAATTTCAATTAATGCTTAATAATAATAAAAACAACTACTATATTTATTTAATAGTGTAGGACGATATATTTTTTTGATGTTATTTCTGCAATATTCCTAAACCTTACCCTATTCCTAGCTTTTCGTTGCCGTGTATTCCCCGGTGATGTGGAACCCCTACTAGTGAGACACTGTTATGCTTCGCCAATCTGTCAAGTTCTTCTTGGATAATTTCTCTTGTACAATTTGGTGTTGTCGCAATTGTCTCATGTGGTGTTAGCTCAGAAAGATTTCACTGAAAATAAAGGGGAAATTATATAAAACTGTTATAAGGATAGCTATGACTATAGAAAATGTCACACTGAGAGAGCAGTACGGGTAAGATACGGCAATGCTTTTCTTATGGAGAATAAACGCGCGTTGTCGGTTTTCTCCAGCTGTTGATTGCTCATTGTCTCACAGGACCGGCTTGGATAAAATGCATCTGCCGGCAGTACGAGTAAAATATTTTATATCATGTAAACGTATACAGTAGAATAAAAAGGCATTGATGAGTTATTGACAACGAAAACTATGAATTTTGCATATAAAACGTCAACAGTAGATATACAATTGAATCATATTCATAAGAGTAACATTTGAACACCTCTTTACAAAAACAACATACAATAACTGTAGTTTTAATGTTTTACATAAAATAGAAAAAACCTACCTAATTTCTAGGAAAGAATTTGAAAAATTGGAAATGATATTATTTATAGATATTATATATAATATTCAAATTTCCAATTCTTTCATAGAAATTAGATTTTTTCTATTGTATGTAAAATATTAAAAATACAGTTATGTTGTTTCTATAAATAGGTCTTCATTTCTTTTGTAAAACTTCTGCTACAAATTACCATCATTAACATAATCACCTAAATATGGCCATAAACTTGTTTGTCATAATTAGTATTTGATAAACTCCAAGCTTTCCCTATTTCACCCCCTTCCCATCCTTAGGGTGAAAGTGCTTTTGGAAAACGAAACTACACTTCAAAATTTAGTCCGAGTTTCAACAGAGAGCATGGAGTCCCATAAGTTTAAATTTGGTAAATTATTTAACGGTTGCGCTAAACTCGTAGTGTTAAATGTGTTGTGTTTTTTACAAAATACGGAACAACTTAATGTAAGTACTGCTGTAGGACGTACTTCGTTGATGACTGGTGTTAGCGAAAGAAGCATTTACAATTTCAAAAAAGAAAAAGAACAGAGTGGAACGTTGAAATCGCCAAAAAAACGTAAAAAACGAGTGTGTCAATCAAATTCTAGAATATTCACATATGACGAGGGTGTAAGAAGTATTCTACGGAGAATTGTTCATTGTGAATTTTTCATGAAAAATTTGCCGCCATTCTTAAAGCATATACATAACTTCATACAAGGTAATGAGAATATACAGCCGTTGTCTCTTTCTACTTTATACAGACTTCTGAAAGATATTGGATTTGTTTATAAGAAACGTGGCCGAAGAAGCATCATGGTGGAGCGAGAGGATATTATTCATTGGCGCCATAATTATTTGAGAACTATACGACGTTTGCGTAAAGATCATTGTAATATCATATATTTGGACGAATCGTGGGTTAATGTTGGCCAATCTATAAATTACGAATGGTGCGATACTACGATACAAAACAGTCGTGATGCTTTTCTCAAATGTTTAAGTACTGGCTTAAAAGCACCTACTAAACGAGGTCCACGATATGTTTTATTGCATGCAGGTTTTTCAGGAGGTTTCCTTCCTGGCACACAGCGTGTTTTTCTGGCAAAGAAAAATGATGGCGACTATCACGATGAAATGGATGCCGCATATTTTGAGTCGTGGTTTAAGGAGACATTAATATCATATTTACCAAATAATGGTCGCAGGAATGTCATTGTAATGGATAATGCATCGTACCACTCCTGTAAAGAGAGATTCCCTAACAATTCCTGGAATAAAGCTGCAATCAAGGAATGGCTAGTGGAAAAAGACATTTTTTTCGAGGAGTGTTATTTGAAATCCGCGCTATTAGAAGCAGCGCGTGTTTTTAAAGATCAATACGATAAGTATCATCTTGATGAGTATGCTTCACAACATAATGTTTATATTTTAAGGCTTCCTCTATATCACTGCGAATTGAATCCTATAGAAATAGTGTGGAACCAAGTTAAGCAATATGTAGGTACCCATAATACCACTTTTAAAAACGACGAGGTACGCCAGTTGATCGACGACGGTTTCGCACGCGTCACAGAGCAAAATTGGCGCAATTATGTCACTCATGTTGTTGAGAAAACGGAAACTGAGATGTGGACTGCGGACAACCTGCAAGATGACGTAGACCAATTGATAATACACGCGAACACAGGGGAGAGTAGCGAAAGCGAATCCGACATCTCGGATGTAGAGGACGACTTTAGTATAATTAATTGAATATCTGTGAGTAACCTCGATTATTTTACACTGTATAACCAATAAAATGCATTTACCAGTCCAATCAGAGTATGGGCTTTTCGGATATTGGGCTGGGTGCACGGAAATCGAGTTCCCGGAGGTTCCACCCTGTATATTTATAGCTATCAAGAAATGTAATTTAAAATATATTTGTTAGTTTAATAAAGTATAAATATAATATAATGTTAAATAACTTACACTATAAACCTTATACCTGCTCATCTGGTCAAGTGTGGGCAAGGAAAACCATTATCCCATATGGAATAACACAAGGTTTCGCTGAAAACTACCAGATTGCTATGCCAAGGAACTAGGTAAACTTATGTTGTGTGTAAAAAATGCGAGACTGCATTATGTTTTAACAAGGACAAAAACGGCACTTCAGATTTCCACAAAAAAAAATTTCATAGTAGGTGTTAAAATTTCGCAGTGATTCAAGTGCGCAACTTGTTTTTTTAATAACATCGCCGGGATTAAAAAATGTGCAAAGCTTTTTCGATATTCCCGTTCCTGATAATTTTTCACATATTTACAAAAGAAAAAGTTTTTCTTGGATATTGGGCTGGGTGCACGGAAATCGAGTTCCCGGAGGTTCCACCCTGTATATTTATAGCTATCAAGAAATGTAATTTAAAATATATGTGTTAGTTTAATAAAGTATAAATATAATATAATGTTAAATAACTTACACTATAAACCTTATACCTGCTCATCTGGTCAAGTGTGGGCAAGGAAAACCATTATCCCATATGGAATAACACAAGGTTTCGCTAAAAACTACCAGGTTGCTATGCCAAGGAACTAGGTAAACTTATGTTGTGTGTAAAAAATGCGAGACTGCATTATGTTTTAACAAGGACAAAAACTGCACTTCAGATTTCCACAAAAAAAAAATTTATCTTTAATTTTTTACTCCAATTTCCTCATTCTGATTTCATATTTTCTATTCAACTAAATCAACAATAGAAATACTACCTTATATACATTTTGAGCCTCTAACATTGTGTTACAGTTATGTTATTTGTATAGTCGAAATGACAGTTAAAAGGCGTCATCTTGTGACGTCAGTGCTTCCTTCCCAGAGGGACGGGGCAGCGGTTAACATCAAAGGAGTTCGTACGCCCACCTGTCACACCTGCCACGTGCCACACCTGGCGGCACATCAAAGGAAGCTGCCGATAAGAAAGTTCCCACGCTCGCCTGTCACCTGTCAAGTGCCACAACTGCACACCTGGCGGCATCTGGCTTTTTCCCACGGTTCGAAAAATTTTCCCACGGCCAAGTGCCCCAATATCTGCTTATATGCTCTTAAGTCTTCAAATATTGCAAGGCATATGAATTTATGAAAAAAAGTTCGTAGCTATGACGTACGGCCCTGAATGTTGGGCAGTTAAAAGGAAAGATGAACTGTAGCGTCGCCCACAAAAAAACGTAATCGATAAATGCAATTGTTTAACTTATGTAATTGAGTGGGACGATGATAGTAGATATATTTTCAATTTCAATTAATTCTTAATAACAATTAAAAAAATAAATCACGGTTCACTATGTTAGTTGTTAAGAGTGTAGGAAGATGATTTCTATTATTGTAATCGTTGCAGTAGTATTTCTGAACCTTGGTAAGTACGATTATATATAAGAACCCTTTGTTCTTTGTCAGTTGTTAAAATTCTCTTTGCTGTTCTTCTTCTTCTAATGTCTTCACTCCTCTTTTAATCTCTCATCATATTTCTTGTAATTCTTCTCAGTACTCTCATCTCTGCCGTTTCCAGTAGCCTTTGTGTTGTGGTTGTGTCGTGTTTTGTTTCTGAGGCATATTTCATTATTGATCTTGCACGTGCTTTGTAATATCGCGACTTCATCTAATTGTCAATATGTCAGTTTAGCTATATAGTATTATGAATTATATATATATATATATATATATATATATATATATATAGGTATATATATAGATATATATATATATATATATATATATATATATATATATATATTTAAATATATATATATATATATATATATATATAGGTATATATATATATATATTTATATATATTTATATATATATATATATATATATATATATATATATATATATATATATATATATATATATATATTGTTGTACTTTTGAATGTCCATAAGCAATAAAAAACCGATATACAAATTTTATTACTTAAATAAAAATTAAAATTATTGATATTTCATAAAGACACGGGCATATGAATTTTCAAACATCCTGTATAAGACAAAATATGTATTTTAAGTTGTTCGAAGAATTGTTCATTAGGCCTCAGAGACAAGACTTTCAAATATTATCGATAAGAAATTTAAATAAGTCGGTTATTGTGAAATGGTTTTACCCGGAATAAAAGTGTATATAGAAAGTGTTGAACAATGGACCGGGATTTGCGGTGGTTTTCTCCCCGAAAGATTATATCGGTAAAAGTTTATTAACAAAAGACATTGAATTGAGAAACAGGTATCGTTTGTAGCTATTAGTAAGAAATATTTGTAAAGTAGATAGATTTAGTTAGAATAATTAAAGAAGATTTGTTTTCTGGAATTACCCGAATGACGTTTTATAGAGAGAGTTGGGTGGTAACGATATACTCACAAGAGGTGGATGATTTTTATTGGTCAAATTTTGAATGCAAGGAGGTTTGGTTTTGGCTATGAGATAGGAGAGAGAAAAAAAGGTTAGTTAGTCAGTTTTCGTCGTCCAAGAAGGAAGGAGCTTTGTGATTTGTGTTTGTTTGAAGTCCCGAAGACGTAATTTACCGGGTGTGTTTATTTGCGGTGGAAAAGCTGACCAGTGTGAGGAACGGGGTACAGAGAGATAGAAAACCAAAGGGCCTAAGAATATTAATAGCAGACGAAGCCGGAAACATTTGGAGATACAAGGACAGATAGGAGAAAGGTGTACGTCATCTGGACCACAATAGGAGCAGAAGCAGAGAAAGGGTTTTTTTGTTGTGGCGTGGCCATAGAATTGCAACGGCAGAGAAGGAAAGGTCAGTCAAATTTCATTAGAGCCGGAGTGTGATTTTCATTTATTAATTAAGTAAATTGAATAAATAATAGAGACAGTTAATTTTGCGATCACTAAAAAAAAAAGGAATTATAAAAAGAGCTTAGTTATAACACATATTAAAAATCAATGTAAAATAACATTTGGGTCCATGATAGAAAACAACTTCTCATATATTTAAAGTTAGTATATTGCAAATATTACAGGATTGATTGTTGTATAAAATTTCATTAAAATAAAGGACATCTCACATATAGTTCAGTTGACATTCTATGTATTTTATTCAGGTCATATTACCTATCCCGATTAGGACGCCAATTGGAAAATATTTTGAATCCACGATCAAAGGTAAATCGTACAATTTAAATAGCCTGAGATTGTAATTAATTAATGCTGATTTATTGTGATTAATTGGAGATTAGTTCATTTAATAAATATAGACAGGATTTTTCCTAAGTAAGCAATATAATACAATTTAAATAGCATAACAAAATGGCCCCCAACGTGTAAAGCTTTGAAAAATATTTCTAGTTGGCAAATTTGAAAGGATAGGAGTAGACGAGCAGATATTTGAAAGTTTATATGCCGGGGATAAAGTGAAATATTATGTAAAAATTGAGGACATAAAGATTATATATTTTTTTTAAGATACAATTTACCATAATTGATTTATTCGTGATATTGACAATTTATAGGTTACCATAATTGATTTATTTGTGTGATATTTAAATTTGATAATTTTACCATACTTGAATGATTTGATTGATTTTGACATTTGATATTTTACCAGTTGATTTATTTGTGGGATATTGAAATTTGATACTCGTACTCAAGAGTTATTACATTTGAACAGGAAAAGTCCCGTTTGTTGCAACAGACCAGTAGAATTTTATATTTGGCGGGGAAATTATTGCACAAATTTCAAAGTTTCATATTTGGCGGGGATAAATAATCTAACAAACATGTCGGCCACAAGGAGTCAAAGCAAAACGCAAGAAAGGAAAGAGGATAAGATAGAAGAGGAAACAATTATTGATGAAGGATCGGATAATGAAGGAAATGCTACAATAATGGAGGAAAGAAAAGAAACAGGGATGTTAGAAAAATTATTAGCTATGATGCAAATACAGACACAACAAATACAAGAATCGTCACAAAAAATGGATAAAAATCAACTGGAAACAAAACACATAATGGATGAATCACAACAAAGAACGGAACAAAAATTGGACAATTTGGAAGAAAACCAAAGAAAAATGGAACAAAAAATGGAAACGCGTATGGACAAATATGAAAACGAAATAAAAGTCTGTTTAGAAAGAAGTAGGGAAGAAACAGAGAGGAAAATAGAATTGCAGAGAGAAGAAATCGAAACTAAAATGAAGGATATTCAGAGTATGCAAAAAAGGGAATTAGAACAGATAGAAATAAAATTTGAAAATGCGCTACAAGAAGACCGGAAAGAAACGGAAAGGAGATTTAAACAAATTGCAGAGATGGAGATAAGAGGAGTAGAAAGAAAGGAAGTCATCGTACATAGCACAGAAGACGTAAAAGTACGATTTGGCGGGGATATAAGGAAAATACACCCAGTGCCTTTTATAAATAACCTAAAGGAAAAAGTCAAATACATAGGACCGTTTGCAACAGCAAAGGAAACCATCAGAAACCATCTCACAGAAGAGGCAAATCTTTGGTTTGTCAGCAAGGAAGAAGAATTGGACAATTGGCAAGATTTTGAGAGAAGATTCTTAAATTATTTCTGGGGAAAAATCCAGCAACTACAAGTAAATAAAGAGTTACAAAATGGAAAATACCATGAGAGGATGGGCGTATCAGAAAAGAGGTACGCATTACAACTCTATAATAATGCAAAACATTTGCAATATAATTATTCATCAGAACAATTGGTAGAGTTGATATCGCGACATTTTGAAGATACCTTGGAAGACCACATAAATCTCCAAAATTACAAGGACATTGACAGCTTATGTCAATTTTTGCAAATGAGAGAATCACATAGGCATGAAAGAAGAGAAAGAAGACCGCAAGAAAATCATAGACAAAGAGAAAACCAAGAATATAGAGATAGAGGTCAAAATTTTAGAAGAGATTATACAAGACGAGAATTCATACCTAGACGGGGATATGAAAATAGACCGAACGGAAGAGAGAATTATGAACCCAGAACCCAGAGATGGAATGAAAACAGGGATCGGGAAAATCAGAGTAGAAATAACCGCCCATACCAAGGAAACAGATACAATAACCCACGGAATGAACAGGAATCTCGCGGTAATCGATACGGGAATGATAGACCAAAAGAGAACAGAAGAGAAATAAATAATATGCAAAGAGAAGAAAATGAATATGAGAGAGAAGATGACGGGAGAGAAAACACAGAAGAACAACAGGCGTGTTTTCAAGAAGGCGCTCACTAAAAACGAAGAAACAAACAGGAATTTTTTGTCACCCCAAGGAATTTATTAAACTGGCAGGAAACAATGAAAAGAGAAATGGAGTTAATTTAAAATTTGTGGATGGATTTATAAATGAGAAACCAATTAAAATTATGATAGACACAGGCTCTGAAATAACACTGGTCAACAGAAAATTAATCGAAGAAGTAAATTTAACAAGTCTAATTTATAAAATACCTAGGGTGAATTTAGTGGGCGCAAATAAACGGACATTGGCAACAATAAATGAAGGTATACGAGTAATGGTACGATTGAAAAAAAATATGTATGCACTTCAATGTGTAATAATGCCGAATATGTCACATGACATGATTGTAGGCGTTGACGAATTAACGGAAAAACATGTAGTGATCGACTTCAAAACCAATACGATGAAAATAGCCAAGGAAAAAGAAGAAGAACAGGATAAGGAACAAGAGAAACAAATTACGGACGAATCAGAGAAAGAACAAACGGTGGAAATGAACCTGGCGACGAAGAAAGGAAAAGGAAGAAAGAGGGGAAAAGGTCTGAAAAAGATCAAAGAAAAAAAAACCTGGGATTCCTCAAAAGATGAGACGAGCTCAGGAGAAGAAGATGGAAAAATTTTGACAAGAAATAAAAGCAAAACTTGGGATTCCTCAAAAGAAGAGACGAGCCCAACAAAAAAAAACACAAAGGAAAATGAAGAGGACACAATGGAGACAGTGGTGTTTGAAGAAGACACGGAGTACACGGTGAATATGTGCGAAAAATTTGATGGGAGAGAAAAAAAATTGATATGTGGAGAAGGCAAAGAAAATGATTTGCGTATAATTTTAAGAGACTATGAAACGCTGATAAATGAGGAAAACCGAGTGGCCACAAAATACGAGCACTCATTTGAGGTGAAAAACTTGAGAAATTTTCGATCGAAGACTTATCCAATTCCTTATAAGTATCGGCAAGAAGTAAAGCAAGAAATCAAAAAAATGTTGGAAGATCAAATCATTGAGAGATGTGACTCACCCTATATTAACCCAATTGTGATAGTGAAGAAGAGCAGTGGAGAGTTAAGACTCTGTTTAGATGCCCGAAATATCAACCAACACACAGTATCACAATATGAATCACCGTTAAATATCGAGGCCATTTTTGGAAGGATCACGGGATCACATATTTTCTCAAAAATTGATCTAAAGCATAGTTTTTGGTTAATACCTTTGGCTGAAAAGTGTAGAAACTACACTGCCTTTTCAATTGATGGTATAGTATACCGATTTAAGGTAGTTCCGTTTGGATTACAAAGCGCCTGTGCAGCACTTGTACGAGCTTTGCATACCATTTTGAATCACCATGAAGAGTTCATCGTCCATTACATCGACGATTTATTAATTTTTTCACAAGATATGCAGAGTCATATGGAACATATCAAAATAATTTTGAAAGAATTGGACACAGCGGGATTAAAACTAAACATTGAAAAATGTCAATTTTTTCAAAAGGAAGTGATTTATTTGGGTTTCAAACTTGACACCGAAACTGTAAGTCTAGCCGAGGACAGAGTAAAGCTCATCGACGAATACCCAAGACCAACAAATCTAAAAACATTGCGAGGGTTTCTCGGTACGATAAATTATTTCAAGAAATTAATTCCCGATTTAAGCCAAAAAGAAATTCCTTTAATAAAATTGTTAAAGAAAGGGACAAAATGGAATTGGAAAGAAGAACAGGAGGAAGCTTTCAAAATATTGAAACAAGAATTTGCTAAAGGAACAAAAATATATCACCCTATTTACAATTTGCCGTTTATACTCCGTACGGATGCGTCGATACAGAAATTTGCAGGAGTGTTGTCGCAAATACAAAACGGCCAAGAGGTTCCGATATGTTTTATATCTCGAGTGACTAAAACACATGAGAGAAAATACAGTGTCACCGAGTTGGAATTCGCCAGTGTACTATTTTGCGTAAACAAATTAAGGTTTTACTTATTGGGAGCTAAATTCACCATCGAAACGGATCATGCAGCATTGATACACATCATGAAGAATCGATTGGTAAATAACAGAATACACAGAGGCATTCTGCTCTTACAAGAGTATGATTTCCAATTTCGATACATCAAAGGGAAAGACAACATAATAGCTGACGCTTTAACACGGGACGAAGATACAGGAAAAAAGGAGACAATTACATTACATGTGGGATTGAATATACTGACACAAGACGAAGGGATATTTTCGTTAAATGAGATAAGGACCGACCAGGAAGGCCTAGAAGAAAGAGAAAAGAGAAGAGCAGAGCTAGAAAACGAGATATTTTTTAAGAGAATAGACGGAAAGGAATTATATTTAGTGACACCGACATTGGCAGAAAGAATCATCAAGAAACTACACGAGGAAAATGGACATATTGGCAGTAGAAAGGTATGGCTTGTATTTAGGGAAAACTACATCAGTCGACAAGATTACCGCATTGCAAAAGAGATCACACAGAAATGCGAAGTATGCCAGAAATACAAGAGCAGGAATTTTAAAAACGAAAATATTGCAAAGAGCATTGTTTCCCGGAACAACCTGGACATTATAGCCATCGACATGTTAAGCGATCTAATTGTGACCACGCAAAGGAACAAGCATATTCTGGTGATGGTGGATGTGTTCTCAAAATACGTAAAATTATATAGTTGCCGCACCACAAAAGGGGAAGAAATATTGAGAAAAATAGACAATTTCATCGCTACGGTAGGAACCCCAAGAAAAATTTTACTAGACAATGCAACGTACTTCCGAAATGATCGTTTCAAGGGACAGCTTAGAGAACGGGGAATCGAGACGAACTTTGTAAGCATCAGGCATCCCCAAAGTAATCCTTCTGAGCGATTTATACAAGAGGTAACGAAATTTCTTCGTATTGCAACGGATGGTCAACATCGGCGATGGGACAGAAAATTGGGAGAAATAGAGATGTACCTAAATTCCATGCCAAGTACAGTAACGAAAGAAACACCAGAATACATCATGAAAGGCGTCATGCCGATAAGACCGTGGGAAGATCCAGAACAAAGAGAGTATCGACAGGTTATAGAAACCGTTCAGAGGAGATTAAGAAGAAGCAATGAGAAATACATCCAGAGACAGGGTCATAATAGGAAACGAAGACCAGTAACTTTCCAAAAGGGTGACAAAGTAATGGTAAGAGCATTAAGAGTGTCAAATCTTCAGACCGGTATTTGCGCAAAATTGATGCCTGTTTTCGAAGGGCCATACATAGTAAACAACGAAGATGGAGTAAACAGCTATGAGTTGAAACATATGGATTCTGAAAAGATCAGAGGTATTTATAATATCCATGATGTATATAAATATCACGAATGAAGATTTAAATTTGTATAAAGTAGATAGTAGGATAGGATAATACGTAGCATAAGTACAGATAGCATACAGGAAGTGCGTTTATTTTGCCTCGAGAAAATTTAGTTGCATAAATTGATAAATTTTATCGATTATAAAGGCGGGGATTTGTTGTACTTTTGAATGTCCATAAGCAATAAAAAACCGATATACAAATTTTATTACTTAAATAAAAATTAAAATTATTGATATTTCATAAAGACACGGGCATATGAATTTTCAAACATCCTGTATAAGACAAAATATGTATTTTAAGTTGTTCGAAGAATTGTTCATTAGGCCTCAGAGACAAGACTTTCAAATATTATCGATAAGAAATTTAAATAAGTCGGTTATTGTGAAATGGTTTTACCCGGAATAAAAGTGTATATAGAAAGTGTTGAACAATGGACCGGGATTTGCGGTGGTTTTCTCCCCGAAAGATTATATCGGTAAAAGTTTATTAACAAAAGACATTGAATTGAGAAACAGGTATCGTTTGTAGCTATTAGTAAGAAATATTTGTAAAGTAGATAGATTTAGTTAGAATAATTAAAGAAGATTTGTTTTCTGGAATTACCCGAATGACGTTTTATAGAGAGAGTTGGGTGGTAACGATATACTCACAAGAGGTGGATGATTTTTATTGGTCAAATTTTGAATGCAAGGAGGTTTGGTTTTGGCTATGAGATAGGAGAGAGAAAAAAAGGTTAGTTAGTCAGTTTTCGTCGTCCAAGAAGGAAGGAGCTTTGTGATTTGTGTTTGTTTGAAGTCCCGAAGACGTAATTTACCGGGTGTGTTTATTTGCGGTGGAAAAGCTGACCAGTGTGAGGAACGGGGTACAGAGAGATAGAAAACCAAAGGGCCTAAGAATATTAATAGCAGACGAAGCCGGAAACATTTGGAGATACAAGGACAGATAGGAGAAAGGTGTACGTCATCTGGACCACAATAGGAGCAGAAGCAGAGAAAGGGTTTTTTTGTTGTGGCGTGGCCATAGAATTGCAACGGCAGAGAAGGAAAGGTCAGTCAAATTTCATTAGAGCCGGAGTGTGATTTTCATTTATTAATTAAGTAAATTGAATAAATAATAGAGACAGTTAATTTTGCGATCACTAAAAAAAAAAGGAATTATAAAAAGAGCTTAGTTATAACACATATTAAAAATCAATGTAAAATAACATTTGGGTCCATGATAGAAAACAACTTCTCATATATTTAAAGTTAGTATATTGCAAATATTACAGGATTGATTGTTGTATAAAATTTCATTAAAATAAAGGACATCTCACATATAGTTCAGTTGACATTCTATGTATTTTATTCAGGTCATATTACCTATCCCGATTAGGACGCCAATTGGAAAATATTTTGAATCCACGATCAAAGGTAAATCGTACAATTTAAATAGCCTGAGATTGTAATTAATTAATGCTGATTTATTGTGATTAATTGGAGATTAGTTCATTTAATAAATATAGACAGGATTTTTCCTAAGTAAGCAATATAATACAATTTAAATAGCATAACAATATATTGTTGTGATCTGCTTTATGATGTTTTATTATTAATTAACACTAATTTAATTAATCCAATTATTTAATTAATTAATTCACTAATGTATGCAGAGTCATACAATTCAATTACTATTAAAAATTCTCAGGGTGCCTTTTTAATTTTACTTTAATCAGTTTACATTATATATCTCTTCTAGTGGGTTCAGTATCTCCTAGTTGCTCATAATCGGGATAGAACAGGAAACGGAACTAACATTAAAACAACATAAATATGCACACAAATTATTATTTATTTTCAATAAGCAATACGATGAATGTTAATAAATAACTTTTTGTGGGCAATTATCTTTCCCAACAAACTCCTATACTCTAAATTTAATTTTAATTACAAACTATCTATTGATCTGTTTTATAATAATATCTACTAAAGAAAAATGACCATATAAAAATATAATTTATTCACAAAAAAAAATAACTCTTTGAAACTTGGAATCTTAGTTCGTATGCTTATATTTGATTTTATTTTTAGAATATCTTAAAATTTTCTTTCATTCAAATTATTTGACTGACCTTTAATTTTTTTACACCAATGATGTCTCCTCTCGATCAAAACCACAGTTCCTTCCTTGATTGATTATGTCCGGCTACCATCAAATCTTTCCTGTTCTCAGCATCGATCCAAACCGCATACCAGCAAACTACTCCTCCGAAAACACAAGCCCAAGCCTCTTTTGACCGGTATTCTTTATTCACAAATTCTCCTTTCTTTCTCAATTATATCTCGTGGACTATGCAGACTCAAAAGAGGTATTAATCTTCTCAATTTTGATCTGCTCTCAGCTTCCACCTTTTTCACTATCAAACGAAAACACTGGTACTCAGATTGACTACACGAAAACACGTCTTCTCTTCTGGTCTGCCGGTAACATAATAATTCTTTCAATCTCCCCAGACAACCTTCTCAACTCTTTCATTCCCACCATTCCTTTTTAACCAATCATAAGCATTCATCTTTCCCACTTATTTTCGATTTAGAAAATTTCCAACATGATATTTAAAACAAATAAACTACTTTCACTCATATTACTTTTCAGAAACCATTAACAATTTTACCTTTTTCAACAGAAATAAGTTTCCAAATTCTTGTTATCTCATATCTAAATCTAATTCTTATTTACTTTCGAAAAATGCCCAAAGCAAAATACAATTACAAAGTTTATTCCTTAAATCTATAATTATACGGGTTCCATTGTCCTTTCACTATTCACTCAGTCTTTCACGGAACAATGTTTTCTCTTATGGTCTATTACAAATAAGTACAGGGTTGTATTTTAACTTATATGCCCGCGGTATATTAAAATAATAAAAAAACTCTTTATTCTATTTCTGATCGATAAACTAATCCATAACAATATATATATATATATATATATATATATATATATATATATATATATATATATATATATATATATATATATATATATATATATATATATATATACCTATGGATTGAACCGCGTCGATTATCATTGCGCCGCGCTTTCGACATCCTCTTTGATGTCTTCTTCATCATCAGTCTTCCGAGGTCTCAGTCTCCCGAGCCCCCAAACACTACTACACTAATAACTAACCAATGCGTTACTGCTACTGGAAACAGAGGACAATTTATTTATACCGTCGATGGTGACGTGGTTTGGGTGGAGGTTGGCGTGGGGGTTAGCCTGGGGATTGGCGCGAGAATTGGCGCGAGGGTTGACGCGAATATTTCTGACAATAGAATTTTGATTGGCGGGTGTAGCGGGCGATATAACCATAGCCCCATCCGCTTCTATAAACCAAGAATTATTCGAGAATATTGTAAAAATTGAATATATATTCAGAAATTCTACAGTAATCACTGCCTTCCCTCGCTCAACCGTTCCCATCTTTCTCTGTTGTCCCATTCTTCATCGTTTAGGCCTCTCTTACTTATGGCGTCGTCTACTTCGTTCCTCCAGGATCATCGGGGTCATCCTCTTTTCCTCCTTCCTATAAGATTCCTTTCGGTTATTCTCTTTATCCATCTGTTGTCGCTAGTTTTTCTTACATGTCCATACCACTTTAGTAGTTTTTTGTCCTACATATGTTAGCTATGTCTGTTTCTATTTATGTCTGTTTTCTTGTTTATAATCCAATTTTCAGCCCCATATGTCATAATACTTCGCACTAATGTTTTATAAATCTGTGTTTTTGTCTTCATATTTAGGTATCTATTAGGTGTTCTTGTAGTATCTTCACCATGTAACTGAGGTCTACTTGGTCTTGTGCAATCACTACTTGATCACCGGCACCTTCGTACCGGTACGAAACGAATACCATATAAGTATATAGGTATTCGTTTCGTACCGGTACTCTCATGCCTTCTCATTTTATTTTACATGTAGTCAAGGCTTTCTCTAAGTATATTTTGAATAGGGTTGGAGATGTGGAACAACCCTGCAGAAGCCCTTTTGTTGTGGTGAAGTCTACTATGATTCTTGTTCCCATTTTCTTTATACAGAGCTTTTGTAGCTTCTATGAGTTCCGTCTCTATTTCTAATTTGCCTTCCATAGTTCTGACCTTGGTACAGAGTCATACGCCTTTCTCAGGTCCACAAATGCCAAATGTATCTCTATTTTTTGCTTTTTTCTTTTCCAACAGTTGTTCCAGTGTGTATATGTGGTCTGTGCATGATTTTCCTGCCGTGAAGCCTGCCTGATCTTTCCCGATTTTGCCTTTTATCGCTTGCTCAATCTTTTTTCATAGTATCTTCGCAGTATATTACGCTTATTCCTCTGTAGTTTTCGCATCGTTTTCTACCTCCTTTCTTAAATGTAGATGTCATATATGCCTCCGTCCATTCCTTTGGAAGCTGTTCTCCATTTATGGCTTTCAGAAATATCCATTTTATCATCCGGTATAATTTTTTTGAGCCGTACTTTATAAGCTCAGGTGAGATGCCTCCAGGTTCCATTGCTTTCTTATTTTGATTGCTTTTATTGCCGTTTCCATTTTCCTGTCGGTTATTTCTATTTCTTGTTGTGGGGATCTGCTTCGTTCGGAAATTGTGGTCTTTGTTCTGTTCTGTTAACAGTTCCTTGTTATCGTCCTTCTATTCCCTGTTCTGTATATTTTCCAATTTAATTTTTTCTTTTGAGTTTTGTTTCAATCCTCTCAGTACTTTGCATGACTCCGAAGTTCTTGTACCTCTTATTTATGTTTCAATATTTAAGCAGGTTCTTTCCCATTCTTCATTCTTTTGTTGTGTTATTTGTATTTTCACTTCACATACAAGCACTATAGTTGCTTTTTTTCTTTAATTATTCTTTTTGTTGGTTCATTTATTTCATAATAGTGTTGTTTATTTGTTATATGTTCTTTCTCTCCAAAGGCTTCTAATGCTGCTTGTTTTATACTCGCCTTTATATGCTCGTATATTTCTTCGATATTGCTGTATCTGAATTCTATTAATTGTTCTTGGAGTAGTTCTATATTGTATAGTTTTTCTCTTATAATGTTCAACGGTTCTTCTGTAGAGGAGGTCTTGTTATGTTTCCAATTAATGCCCATTTTTGCTGTTAGTAGTTTATGGTCAGTTCCACGTTCTGCTCCTCTTCTGACTCTCACATATTTTATCTTTATTGTGGTATCTTGTTTGACTATTACATAGTCTATTATCGATTTCAGCATTCGTGTTTCTTGCGTCCATGTATATTTATAAATATTTTTATGTCTGAAGAATCCCTTGGTGATTTTTAGGTTGTTTAGTTGGCATAATTCAATCAGACGTTATCCGTTATCGTTTAAGAAAATTAGAAATTGAAAAAAAGCGAAATTGTTCTCAATAAACGAGATGACGGCATACGGTTACCTTCGACATGGAGACCTCTCTTGAAGAAAATATCGAAAAATTTGTTTTAATATTTCTGGTTTAGTTATAGTAGCCATCATGTTAAAATTTTTTTTCTTCTATTCAATTTTATTTTTGTTTGCATATCTACTTATTGTGAAAATGTCTTAAGAAACTTAACAACGCGGCCTCGTTCGTTTTGTGTGCCGCAAACACTGACCATCGTTCGTTGTGTTACAAACTTGACAAATAATACTTTATTTTTAGGAAATTGCAATTACACAATCGATCACCATCCAAATTGGCAATATTTACCAAATGATATTTGCGGAACCACGATATATGACAGGCATCACTACAGAATCATTGGTGGCACTATAGCGAAAGTGGCTGAGTACCCATGGCTTGTAAAATTGGGAGTTAAACTGTTTTTTTTAGCCCCTTTTATTAACTGTGCCGGAACCTTGATTACGGAGAATCATGTTGTAACAGCTGGTCACTGCTCTTATAATAATATGTAAGTAAAAACATTTATAAGTCATTTTTAGTTTCGAGATATAATTCTCCAAGCGAACATTACATTTCTAAACTATTGAGTCCCCACACTTTACTCTTGATCAAAAATTATAACAGTTAACTTAACTGTGTTTACAGTTAAGATATGTGTCTAATGAAATCATATGTGTCATGATAGTGTGTATCATGATTAGACTTCGGCAAATATGCAAATAAAAATGTAGAAAATATGCGCATAAATATGCACGTGTTTACCCGAAAATATGCAAATATTTTACAAAATATGCATACAAATAAATAAAAAAATCGTAAAATAGTAACAATTTTATTAAAAAAAAAAGTGTACATAACTAAATATTTCCTACTATTCATTAAGATTTACATTTATTTTAAGTAACTACATCATTTTTAAGTATGAATAAACTTATTTAGAATTATGGTAACAATAAATGACCAAGTGGTGTTCAAAATTTTCTAACAAAAACTTGTGGCTTCTGTCTGAGTACATATATTTATATATGGAAAAACTTCGTTCAACATCAACTGATGTAACGGGAGCATTTTTCAAACTAACCAAAACATTTGGTTCTAAATTAATTGTTTCCGAAATATTTCCAGCTAGAACACTGACTACTTCAGAAAGAATATGGTAACCTTTATTTTTTTCCATAGTAGCTTCAAATTTTTTTAAAATATCTTTTCCAATATTACCTCTAACGTTCCGACAACATGACGCAAATTCTTTTATTAATGCTGTACTTTCGAACAATGACAGTTTTGGTGATTCTAACTGAGTAATTGTTTTTTGAACAAAACTAAAATTTGATTTTATAAATGAAAGTTCTTGTTGAAGCAAGTTACTCTAAAAAGTTTGTTTAGAATCCAAAAGAGATTGGGAACTTTCATCTGTAAACGTATCAATTATGTTCTTTATTTTAACAAAATGATCTGCATAAAAATTAGCTGCTTCTAACCATGTTCCCCATCGCGTTAAAATAGGTTGTGGTGGAAGAGGAATGTTAGGTAGCATTTCTTTATAAAGTTGAATTCTTATAGGAGATTTAAGAAATACTTTTTTGACACTGGATATCATGGTATTTACAAGAGAAAACTTTTTTCGTATTTTCTCTGCAACTCTGTTTAATCCATGCGCTACACAAGTAACATGTTTATCTGGGAAAAATATTTTTAAATTTTGTCCTGCTTTCACCATATAAGGAGCAGCATCCGATAAAATAAGCAGTAATTTATTAGAAGGAATAGTTGTCGGACGAAAAACAGTTGCTAATGTTTCTTGTATAAAACGCGAAATTGTTAAAGCATTTGTTTTCTCAGGTTGCTGGCATGAAATAAGATGAGATTTTGGTAAGGTATCTTCTTTAAGAACACCAATCAATAAATGAGCAATATACTTTCCTGAGGAATCAGTGGTTTCGTCTACAGATATGTAAAAATAATTATCTGCAATTTCTTCCTTAATATTAATTAACACCGACGAGTATAGCCCGTTCACATTATTTCTTCTTAGAGACCGATCACTTGGAACATTAAGTTTGCAATATTTTTTTAGAAACGAACTAAAATTTACATTTGCTAATTTTGAAAGCGGTATGTTTGCAGACACTAATGCGCGACACAAGTCTTCATTAAAAGTTTCTTGTTCATCTAATTTTTTTGAAGTAGATTGGAAACATTTAGCCATTGAAGTTTGATGTTTTCCTCCTATTTTTCCTTTTTTTGCAATGTGTGAAGCAGTTCTCACATGTTGGTCTATCTGAAATTTCTTCTCACATGCTATCTATAAATAAAAATAAAAACCTTTATTTTAACCCAACCTTTAAAATATAAAAATATACAAGGTGTTTTTGGTTAATCAAATAACTGGTTTGGAAAAAAAAAACACTCGCTAAGTGTTTTAAATGCAGTATTAATCCACAAATTAGTTTTTGTTACTAACCATTATTACATCATAAAACTTATTTTAAAATTCAACAAAAGATTTTTTTTTGTTAATTCAATTACAATAAAAATAATTGTGTTTTAGAATAGCTGACTTCATAAAAAAAAGTAAAGGTGAAAAATTTTCTTAAATACACACCATTGTATTGTACCATGGACAATTTTTTCTCACTAAAGGAAGCTATTTTTCATTTAAAAACAACCTACTAGTACTAAATTTCAAGTAAATACGTTTATTGGTTTTAAAGTTATTGTTGTTATTAACTAAAAGAATTTAATTTTTTTTAATTTTAACACCCTGTATCTCGAAAAGTAAATAAGTTTGACCCCTCATTAACTATATCGTTTTGTTCAATTTTTCGAGAAGTATCTACAGTCAAACGTTGTAAGTGTCATTTGGAAACACCCTGTATGTATGAAATATTAGATATTTAATAGAAAATATTAGATACTTACAATTTTGCCACAGACTGAACAGTAGATTTTTCCCATATCCATAGACAGCTCTTTATAAGGTTTAATCCAAGTTGAAGCACTGGTTGTTTTAGGCATTATAAAATCACAATCTTCCTTTTTGTTACGCACAACGAGTGTTTACGCTTTGAATATCAAAACAAAAATGATTTACAAATCTGAGCATCAAATTAGAAATGTTTAGGTACCTAATTCAATAAACTGGGAGATTTTGGAAAATCCCTAAATTAGGAACAAAACTATTAGCCGTTTACCTGCTGTTAAGATACAATAAATTGTAGATCGATTTGGGGATTAGATCATAAAATGCAAATGAGCGAACCCTTAGCGATTATCCAATAACTGAATGCCTCAGTGACCCAGACTTTCTAAGAATGTTGAGGGCTACTTAAATTGATCTTCTTTGAAATTGTAAATGTTTTGAACCTGTAGAGATTACGTACTTAGATCATTTCTTGATTAAAATGACTACACAATTTTATACAAGAATTGAAATAAATTGGTATGTTTAAAAATTTTCAAATACAGTATAAAAATCTGAACTTTTATGCACTTTATGCAACCTTTTATACAAATATGCCAAAATATGAAATATTTGCATAAAATATGCACAATATGCAAAATATGCAATATGCATATTTGCCGAAGTCTAATCATGATACATGTCACATGATAATGTGCCTCCCAGTGACTTTAAATCTCCCACATTGCAATTGAGATTGATTTGAGTATTTAAGCAACAATCAGGGTTTAGTTTAATTTCTTTGAATAGCTCTAAAATTATCCCCAAAACTTTTACTTCCAGTAATCCCATGATGAATTAGATCTGAATATGATTAGAATGGAGTGATTATCTACCATTGAAAATATTATTATGGTAAAATTGCTTTTATTGAAATACTTAATTATTTTTTAGAGTACAAATTGGAGATCTCAACCCAGAAGAACATCAAGAATGTGATAACGAGAGAAATTATTGTTCAGAGTATAAGCTAATTGAAACAAAATTGGTGTTTAATGCGTATGACCAAGGATCAATGAAATATGATATAGCTTTGATGCGCCTTGCCGAACCAGTTCAGTTTACAGGTAATCTTTGTAAAAGTAGATAGCGATTACTTATAGTAGAAACCCTCAATTCAGAAGAGTGATTTCATAGTTTAAACGCCGAATATCCTCAAATTTAAATGTACACAGCGGCCCTCGAAAACTGCCTGTTTTCTCGATTGCAATTTGCGTTTCCTCATAAGAAATTACAGAATATATAAAGTAGTATATTTATTTGTGCTTCTCTATAGTAGACTTGACCAGAAGTTGTCGTACAGTGTAGCCAATTCTTGTTCACAAGTAGTAATTATGGTCATACAAAACCTGTATTCTTCCACGTAGCGATTATTACCGTCATAAAAATACAAAAAAACATGATTTTTTTCAATAGTAAAAATTAAGCACAAAATTGTAATGAAATAAATTTTATTTATATGTTCCGTTTCGTTACATATTTAAATTTATAAAATAAAAATCGATATTTTAAAACATTATTTTTCAATCGTTTGGCAATGTTGGAATTAGCGAGGAAATTCCGTTTTACAATTCGGACCCAGACATGCCGTAAAACTAGTTTTTATTATTTTTTCGCCGAAGAAATGGTTTATATACATTAGCGTTTCTATGGGTAGTGCATTTTGTGAGTATATTTTATGTGATAAGTTTGTAAACTTATTGTTGTCAATACTGTTTTAACAATACTGTATTGTAGTATTGATAAAACGTGTTATTGATAATAAGAGTGTTTTAGTTTGTCGTTTTATAGTAAATTTTTAGTTATATTCTTATAAAGAATTGTTGAAATTATTGTATATATAGTATATACACAGATTATTGAAATACAATGGACGAAAAACCGAGTTGTTCCAAGAGAAGACAGCAAAATTCTGATGTTGATTCCAAAAATAAAAAGCTGCAAAAGAGACGGAAAATGTTAATGCCCGAAGAGAAGGTAATGATACAAAACGTTTATGAAGGAATTGTCGGCAGAAAAATGGCAATAAATGTTAGCCAAGCGGTCGACATTTGTAGCAGTTTAACAAAAGTATCCGTTAGCTGTATTTATCGTGTACTTAAAAATACATCGGAAAATAAAAAGCAAGAAAAAGGTAAAACTAGAGGTAGGAAAAGCATTGTTTTCGATGACGAGACAAGGAATATTATACGTCGAAAAATTCATTCATTTTATTTTCGGAGTAAAATTCCGACACTGAAAAAAATTTCTCAAGAGCTTGAAACCGATGACTCTTTACTCAAGATATCTCGTAGGGTCTTAATCAGAACCATGCGCGAAATGAACTTTCGATATGTAAAACGCAACAGAAAAAGTATGCTATTAGAAAAAAAAATGAAATTATTCTGTGGAGAAGAAAATATTTAGAAGAAATACGAAAAATTCGCAGCACTGGACGCAAAATATATTATTTGGATGAAACCTGGATTAACGAAGGTCATACAGTTGGAAAAGTTTGGCAAGATTTAAATGTCAAAAGTAAACGCGAAGCATTTATAGAAGGCTGGTCTACAGGATTAAAAGCTCCATCAGGCAAGGGACGGCGTTTAATCATCACCCATATAGGAAGTGATACAGGGTTCCTTGATAATGGTTTGCTTCAATTTGAGTCGAAAAAAAAGTGATTATCATAAAGAAATGACGTCCGAAGTATTTGAGCGCTGGTTTAAGAGAATCTTACCAAAATTGGAATCTGGGTCTGTGGTTGTTATGGACAATGCGCCATATCATGGCCGCAGACTAGAACAATTACCGACGACGGCATGGTGGAAAGAGAGAATTCAATAATGGCTTACAAAAAAGGGGATTGCATACGAAGAATCAATGCTCAAAATTCAACTACTTGACATTGCACGGTTAAGGAAAAGTGAATATCTTAAATATGTTGTGGATGAAACTGCAAAAGATTATGGTGTCAAAGTTCTACGTCTACCACCTTATCATTGCGAACTTAATCCCATTGAACTTATCTGGGTGCAAGTGAAAGGAAAAGTAGCACGCAATAACAAAAAGCTCAAATTAAACGAAGTTAAGTAACTTTTGATTCAAGCAATCCTCCATGTAACTCCAGAGAAATGGGCTAAATGTATAGGCCACATAATTAAAGAAGAATATCGTATGTGGGAACTTGACACTCATGTCAGAGTTTTACTAGAGCCAATTATAATTACACCAGGTGAAGATAATGACAGCGATAGCAGCACTGCATCTTCAGATTTAGACAGCGAATAATATTTTCTAATAGTTTAGTAGGAACATCAGCATAAAAAAACCAAAAACAAAAAAAAACGAGAAGAACATAGTAAGTGTGTATAGTGTTTGTGTTTAAATAGAATAGTACAATGTTTTGTTACATCCAAAATTATTTTTATTTTGTTTTTATAGAATTTTATTTTGTTTTATAGGATTTTATTTTGTTTTGTTTTATACTGTTTAAGTGTTTTGTTTATTTTATTTAATGGTACAATATGGCTCTTGGCGAACACCCATTTAAAAAAAAGTAACGCGCCACAAGATATACCCCTCGGGAGGGGTGGAAACTGTCTTAAAATTTGTTTTAAAAAAATTTCATTGTGTAACTCTTTAAGGGCGGGTCACGTCAAAAGACGTTTTAGCGTAACTTCCGCGACAGCCTGGTGGCATCAGTAAGCTTCCTGCAAAATTACTTGTTTTTTATAGCTTTTTGTTTGTGGCATTCTGTATTTTTAAGGGAATGTATGGAATAAGCCACAAAATATTTATTTATAGGTTTAATTTACTGATTTTTCGATCTCTATTATAAAGACATCGTTTTCAAATATACAAATGATAGCAATATTTATTTTTATGTGGCTTTTTGCTTGTGGCATTCCGTATTTTTAGGGAGAATGTTGGAAATAAGCCACGATACATCTAGTTACATGTTTATTTTACTGACGTTTCGATCTCTATTACAGAGACCGTTTTTAAAGTTAAAAAAAAAAGAAAATTATATAAGAATATATAAATATATAATAATAGACAAATAAAATAAATATAACTATAATTTATATCTTTGAAAACGGTCTTTGGATATAGAGAGGGAAACTTCAGTAAAAACCTGCAGATAAATATATTGTGGCCTATTTTGAACAATAATATTTAAACATGTTAATATAATTAACGTTGAAATAAAAGTGAGTGTACGCCACTGGATTTTCATACGTCTTTCCCCACTTCTACGCCTTCAAACGATGACTCACTCTCCCAAATAGTGAAATTAGAGTTTACTTAATACAACCTGTTAAACTGTTTGTTCGGGCTGTTAGGCCGTTGTCTTCTGAGATTAGTTCTCGACGTTTCGCCAACATTAGGGGTTGGCATCTTCTGGAGATGTTACTACTTCGCTTGTAACCTGAAACTGACCAGGTTGATGCCAACCCCTAGTGTTGGCGAAATGTCGAGAACTAATTTCGTAAGACAACGGCCTAACAGCCCGAACAAACAGTTTAACAGGTTAGACGATGGCCGTGAAAGCCTAACGCAGTCTACTTAATACAGTCTTACCAATGACCACTTTTACTTTTCATTTAATATTTTTGTTGTTTATTATTTATAAAGTCTATTTATTGTTGTTGCTGGTTATTTATCAATGTCGTTTGCTGATTATTAACAATTTATTACAAGTACAGAAGTAAATACGGAAGACCCTGGTGCTTGAAATGACCGACAAAATACATCGACCAACAAAAAGGCTGAATCTAAGGAGAGAACTATTTCAAAAAAGAGAAAATATGATGAATCCTACTTGTCCTTCGGATTTATTCCTATGAGAATTGCTAAGAATCCAGATTGACAACATGTTATTGGCAGTAAAATTATGTGCAATAGCTCTCTTCTACCTGCAAAACTTAAACGGCATCTTGACACCAACCATCCGCAACCGAAAGATAAAAGTGTAAGCTTTTTTGAAAGACACAAAGAAGTACATTAAACCGGTATGGCAGCTTTACAGAGATATGTTAAAACAGATAATGAAAACGCAACACAAGCATCATTCCTGCTAAGTTACAGAATTGCTCGTGCTGGTAAACCACTCACAATTGCAGAGAATTTAATCAAACCATTTATTACAGATTTCGTCAGTTGCGTACTCGGAGAAGATGCAGCAAAAAAAGTTGCAGCAGTTCGGTGTTCCAATAACATTATATCTGATCGAATTCATAAGATTTCAGACCAGATTGTAGATGAATTAATCTGTAGGTTGAAAGACAGTGAGATGTTTCTTTACAATTTGACGAAAGTACAGATGTCATGTCGCCGGGTTATCACTACTGCTTGTTTTCGTGAGATACCCCTTCGAATGATCAATTGAAGAAGATTTGTTTCTCTGTACACTTTTGGAGACCAACACAACAGGAGAAGAAATTTTTAAGTCATCGATAATTATATGACTAAATGCCATATTGACTGAAACAAATGTATTTGGCAAAGTAAAAGGAACTGTAACAAGAATAAAGAATATTGCACCCAATTGTAGTAGCATTGTACAAATTGTTAACTACGTTAAATCACGTCCACTTCAGTCGAGGCTTTTTAAAAAAGCGTGTGAAGAGGTAGGAAGTCAGCATCAATCACTTTTGCTACACACGGAAGTAAGATAGCTTTCAAAAGAAAAAGTTTTATCAAGATTATTTGAATTGCGCAACGATATTCTTTGCTGAACAACCCATTTCTGTATCTGCTAGTACGATTGTTGAACTATTGCATGATGAGCAATGGTTGATGATATTGGCTTACTTAGCTGATATATTCGATAAACTCAACGTATTCTGCTAGTCACTACAAGGAAGAACAGTAACCACATTTACAGTACAAAATATCATCCATTAAAAACAAAATTTGCTTCTGGGTAGAATGTGTGGAACAAAAAAATTACCAATGTTTTACTCTTTTAAATAACTTCCTGGAAGAGAATAAGTTAGGAGTAACCTCAGATGTGCAAAAAAATCATAATTGAACATTTAAATATCCGCAAAAAATCCTTAAAAGATTATTTCCCGGAGAAGATACAGGACATCGACTGAGTTCAGAATCCATTTACAAAACATACCAAGCCATCGATGATAACTATGCCAGAGTATGAGAATTTGATCGACATTAAGTGTTCATCCATTCTAAAATAAAAATTCGAATCAGAAGATTCTAATCTAAATGACTTTTGGATTGCACTAAACATGAATGCGAGACTGGTTGTTCAACTTACGCTTATACCAAAAACAAGTTCAGTAATATTCTGGATGCAGCTCCGGATCTTCGTATTTAATTGTCAGACATTAAGCCTAATTTTAATACTATTATAAATAAATGTGTGAAAAAATTTCATTCTTTACATTGAAATAGTTATAGTTACTTACTTAATTGTATTTATCTTTGTATAATAAATATTTTGTATTCCTTATATTATTTTTCATTCATAATTTCTTCCTTCTTTTACAGTCTTACTTGAAAAATATTAAAACTACAAGGTAATTTCTTTATTTATCAAAATAGGGTTCCGCTAAAAAAGAATATCGTCAATTAAGGTTTCTCCAAAAAAATATCGTCAATTAGATTTGCGAGACCAAAAAAAATTGGGAACCCCTGCTCTAAAGTATTTATACTGTAAACCACAAAATATTATTAGATAAACTAAAAAAATACGGCATCAGAGGTGTGCCATTAAAATTGTTAGAGAACTACTTAAGTGACATAGTCTAGGCGGGATCTGTTTTCGATTGGACATTTTCCATAGGAAGCTATTTTTTTGATGAAATCCCTTCAGGATGTGCCCAATATCGATAATCACGATATGCGCCAGTCGCAAACCCTGTGCTAAATTTTTTATTTAACAAAATCTGAAAACAATTGAAAATTTCTCATTTTTTTTTGCTCCTATTTTCGTTTATAATTCGGAAAATATTGATCCTAGAGAAAAAATTATAACAAGTTAAAAGTTTCGTTATTCAATTCTACACAATATTTCGTTAGCTAGAAATTGAAAATTTAATGTTTATTGTTGAAAAATAGCAATAATTGAAAAAAAAGTACAAAAAAATGAAGTTGATCCTTTAAATGTTTTCGACTTTCTAAACTTGACATACAAGCTCCATATTCCGCCTAGAAAAACCTTTTAATATGTTTAAAACGTGTGCTAAATTTTGTTAAGATCGGTCGGATAGGTTTTGCATAATAATTTTGCAACCCAGCCTACTGGAAAAAAATCGCAAATTTTCAAATTTATAGTAGGCCCTAAATAAGGCCCTCAGATAGTTGCAAATTTTTTTACACATAAAAGAAGACTCAAACTTTCAAACGCTTTTTATAAAATTTAAATCGGTTCACTAGGAGAGCTTAGAAATTTTTTTAAAGTTTTAAACATTTTTTATATATATTAGGCTTATAAACAAATTGAATAACTTTACGAGCTTTAAACATATCAATTTCAAAATTTATACACTTAAAGAACATTAAAAGACGCTTCTTTAACCTTTTCACAAAAAAAAAGATACATTCGGCTTACTGGTTGCCGAGATATTGAAGGTCAAAGTTGGCATACATTTGCCGTGTAACCATTAGTGATAGAGGGCTCGTTTTTAAACAAATACCCTCGTCTTGTCAAGTACTTTTTATATGAAAAGTTTTACGTAGTGCTTTTTATGGCAACATTAATAAAAAAGACAAATAAAAAACCGTTTTCGCGTAAAATGTCGCTCGGAATGCATGAGAGGTGGTGGTGGGGGACATTCTCTCGAAATGTGAATCGGCGAGTTCAAAATCATAGCGTGCGCTAAAAATTGCATTATCTTGGATTCTTGTTAACCAATTTTCCTCTTTTTTTTTTAATCGATGTCTCGGACGACAAGGATTTCAAATATCATATTTTCAAATACCATTTTTAATTGCAAAATTGGGAAATTTGCAATAAACAATTGTATGTTAAACAAGTAATTGCATTTTTTCTTCAAGCATTTTTTTTGGGCTTGCAATTTATACATTGAAGTAAATTGTTACTTTTAGTAAACAATTATGTATTTTTAAATTGTTAATAAATAATTTAAATTGTTAAAACAAAGGCGAACGAAAAAAATTTTTTTTTTATAAATAAACTTTATTTTGACTCAATCTTCAATAGTTTAAAAAAGTCTTTTTCTTTTTTTGGAAGGACAAGAATCTTCAGGTCTGACCTTGACCTTCAATATCTCGGCAACCAGTAAGCCGAATGTATCGTTTTTTTTAAAGAAGCGTCTTTTAATGTTCTTTAAGTGTATAAATTTTGAAATCGATATGTTTAAAGCTCGTAAAGTTATTCAATTTGTTTATAAGCCTAAAAAATGTGATTATCGATATTAGGCACATCTTGAAGGGATTCCAGCAAAAAAATAGCTTCCTATGGAAAATGTCCATTATGGTCCGAATTTCTACAGATCACGCCTAGTCTAACAGACAGCACAAGGTAACTATAAATGGTAACATATGCGGGCCCAGAAGTGTGACTTACAAGGAACGGTGTTGGGGCAGCTTTTATTTACTATTTATGTAAACACTTTACTTACATTACAGACCTCAGGTCAGTTTCGTTGACGATATAGCCTTTTTTATAGCAATAACAATTCCGAAAATTTAAAAGGAAATGGACTTACTAATTTACAAATGTAAAAATAAAAAAAAATGGTTTCAAAGTAACCAATTAACATTATATATTGAAAAAACTAAATGCTTGCCGTTTTCGTCATACACCATTGGGTTGCCAAACTTCAACCAACTTGAAATTGACAACGATACAAAAATTACAGAAACAGAAAACATTAAGTACCTTTGTATAGACAGACACCTAAAATGGGATCATCATATCAAATATGTAGTTAAAAAAATAAGAGGTTTACTCTCAAAATTCAAATATGGGGTGGAGCGTAAAATGTTCACCTTAAAAATCTAAACGTTAGGTATACAAAATTGGATAATTAGAATAATATATAGAAGGGGTCGAAATGCTGAGGTCGAAAAATTCTACGCGGACTTAGAACTATTAACAAAAAACATAAAGAAGCAGGAGGTAAAAATAATTATGGGCGACTTTAATGCTAAAGTCGGTCGAGGAAAAACTGGAAATATAGTAGGAAATTTTGGGTTAGGTAAAAGAAACGAAAGAGGAGACAGACTAGTCCAGTACTGCCAGGAGAAAGAATTAGTCATAACAAATACATACTACGACCTACCCCTACGAAGATTATACACGTGGACTTCTCCAAAAGATAACACCAACAATATAATCAGAAACCAAATAGATTTTATAACGATTAACAAAAGGTTTCGTAATGGAGTACAAAGTGCAAAAACCTATCCAAGCGCAGATGCAGATACGGATCATAATCTATTACTAGCAAACGTCAACATTAAACTCAGGAAACCGGAGAAAAAAGTTAAAACCACCAAAATTAACATCAAAAACCTAAAAGACGACAACTGCCAACAGCAACTAAACGCAGAGATAAATAAATTAACTGAAGGAATCGTTGAATGGGCAGATATGAAAAAAGCCATACTATAAGAGCGAAAGGAGGTCCTAGGCGAAGAAGAGAAAATAACTAAAAAAGACTGGATGACACCGGAAATAGTTGAGCTAATAACTGAAAAAAGAAAATACAAAAATAAAGATGAAAATAAATATAAAACCATCAAGAATAAAATCAAATATGAAATCAGAAAGGCTAAGGAGGAATGGATGAACAAAGAATGCCAGGAATTGGAAGAACTCAGCAACAAACATGACACCTCAAACTTACATAAAAAAATGAAAGAACTTACAGGCAACACCAGACAAAGAAGAACACTCATAACAAGAGATAATAATGGAGAAATACTTACTGAAGAGAGCAAAATAAAGGAAGTACGGGAACAATATATAATCCATCTTTTCCATGACGAGAGAGAAAATGAACAAGATATAGGTGAAGAAAAACAATACCTACAAATTTTACCCCCAGAAGTAAAGAATGCCCTACAGAATGCAAAACAAGGAAAAGCATCGGGTCCTGATCAAATTCCAGTTGAACTGTTAAAAGCCTTAGATGACGGTAATATAAAGAGACTCACCCGAATTCTCAACCACATATATGTAGAGGGCAACATCCCGGAAGAATGGCTTAAATCGATATTTTTACCTCTACCAAAAAACAACAATCCTAAATCATGTAATGACTATAGATTGATAAGCCTAATGTGCCACCCTTTAAAGATTCTCTTGAAAATTGTTCAAAACCGAATTTATAAGAAATGTGAGGAGCAGATAGATGAAACTCAGTTTGGCTTCAGAGGAGGCATGGGTACAAGAGAGGCATTATTTGCGTTGACGGTACTCTTGCAGAAATGTCGGGAATATAACAAGAGTGCATATGTATGCTTCATAGACTTTAGGAAGGCCTTTGACCGAGTGCAGCATATGAAGTTAATAAATGAATTAAAAAACATCAAATTAGACAAAAAAGACATTGAGTTTATTACGGCTATATACTGGAACCAGAAAGCAGTAGTAAAGGTGAACGATATAGAAACAAATAATATACCGATTGCGAGAGGGGTTAGGCAAGGATGCGTCTTGTCTCCGACGCTTTTCAACGTGTAGTCACAGGTCATATTCAGAAAAGCCTTATGGGAAAGAAAAGAGGGAATAAGAATTGGTGGAGAAATCATAAACACCATGAGATTTGCAGATGACACGGTAATTATGGCTGAGAGTATAGAAGATCTACAAACTTTACTAGATGCAATAAATAGTGAATGCATTCAAATAGGACTTGACATCAACACAGATAAGACCAAATTTATGATAGTATCAAGGAGTCCAATAAATAATGAACAACTAACTCTTGGTGGACAGCAAATAGAGAGAGTGACAAAATATAAATATCTGGGAGCTTACATTAACACAGAATTAGATCCAGACCAAGAGATCCGGGTACGAATAGAAATAGCAAGGGCAGCGTTCTTAAAATTCAAACAATTGTTCTGTGACAAAAATCTGAATATTGCGCTGAGACTGAGGTTTGTTGAATGTTACGTCTGGTCGCAACTATTATACGGGGTAGAAACATGGTCACTAAAAGCGCAAATAGTTAAAAATATTGAAGCCTTTGAACTTTGGATATACCGGAGAATGTTGAGAATCCCATGGACTGCCAGGGTCACCAATGAAGAAGTGCTGAGAAGAATGGGTCGAGACAAAAAATTGTTGAGAACGATAAAAGTACGCAAGACTGCATACCTTGGACACATACTAAGAAATAATAAATATAGTCTTCTGCAGGTCATCATGCAGGGTAGAGTCGATGGCAAAAAGGGAATAGGTAGAAAGAGGAAGTCATGGCTGCGAAATATTCGAGACTGGACAAACATGACTGTAGATGAATTATTCCACGTTGCAAAAGATAGAGGAGCCTTTAAAAATGTGGTCGCCAACCTCCGTTAATGGGGACGGCATAGGAAGAAGAAGATAGAAGGGGTATAAGATCTTCAGTGGACCAATTATTTACAGACGGTCATTTCATGGATTTAAACCAGTTTTGGTTTAAATGGATATGCACCATACATATTATCAAACTGGAAATAGAAATTAAACAAAAACTTATATTGCACTGCAAGATACCAGAGGCATGGAGAAACAGGGAAAAGGGAAATATCAGGGAAAAGTCTGTTGGATAGGGAGAGAAGCGAAAACATAAGAAGAGCATGCAATATAGAAGACATAAATAGATGGGTGACAAAACGGAAACAGGAGTGGAACGAACACATTAGTAGAATTTACGAAGAAATATTGGCAGACCAAGAAAAAGATGGTGCAATAGTTTAAACAATATATTAGGCTAATACTGAAGAAGAAACAGGCTTTAAAGCCTACATAAAAGAAGGAAAAAGAAGAAGAAGTACCAAAAAAAGAAAAAACCATTGGCCAACGTTGCACTGACTTTTTGGGACAAAAAATTTTCAATTACCTACCATCTATAATCAAACTAATACACAAGAAGTCCCAGTTTTATAGCTAGTTCTTGGTGAATGATCTTTCCTACTGAGTCATGGCGTTCTTTATAATCAGCACCGACAAATGACTGGCAGCCACCGGTAAGATGTTGGATGGTTTCTTGGACTTGATATCCATATCGGCATTTGTCACTTTGGACTTGAGGGTTTTTGACAATATATTTTCGGTAATTTCTAATTGAAATAGCCTGATCCTGAATGGCGAGAAGAAAACTCTCTGTCACGGGAAACATCTTTCCTGATGTCAACCAATAGTTCGATGCTGTATTTTCGACATATAAATATTCTTGGTGCGCAGTTTTTCTAGCTTAGTGACGTGGTCTATGCGCATTTCTTGTTCTCTTGGTTCAAGCGGCGTTGTGTCATCTACTGTCAGCTAAATTGCTCGATGTAAAGCAGATGTCTCAGCTTGCGCCTGAAAATGGGTTCTTAAATTAGCAACCTGGTTATACAGTTGCTCCCTATATCCACAAGTCCCGTTCCCCCTTGATACTTTTCTTTCTCACTTTTCGCTGAAGACTTTCTATATCTGTTTTTGTCCACTTTATATTACCAAATGAGTAGCTAAGCGCGAAACAGATGTACGTATTTAATGCTTTAAACAGATTTTGACTTTTGAGATGACCGATTTAGCTGTCTTACCCTTCGCACAAACTCAGAAGTTAGTTCGGTTTTCATTTTTCTATCTTCCAAAACTCAGAGGGGAGGTTGTCAATGCATTGAGCCTTGTTATTCTTTTGTGCTCGTATTGCTTGTTTTAGCTCTTCCATCGTCGAAGGTTCTATATTTTCGGTGCCTCCCTCAATGTGATGCATGTCCATATGCTCTTCATTTTCTTCCGTCTCCGTTTATGTTTGTGAAAGACCTATTAAAAGATAAGCCTTGTAAAATTGAATTCGTATGTTTAGAAAATTTACTTTATCAAAAATATTACTAATATACGATGTTTTCTTTCGTAAGTTATTAATCATCATTATTAACGGTTTTATATAAAAGTATGTTATTTCGGAAGTCCAACACATAAAATAATTTTATAACCACAAGAACTAAATTTCTGTGAAATAATTGTAATATTAATGAGAATCCCGTGGTTGTGGGTTTGCCCACGATTATTTCTACTACCGTGTTTATTTAAATCACTATGAGTTATTAGTTTAATTAGAAATTAATTAATCAATTAACGAATTAAATTAATTTTATTTATTGTCGTCAGTATTTGACGATTCTTTTTCACTACACAATTTTTTACGTAAGAAGTGTATTTGGTAGAGATAGAGATACAAGTTCCATTATATTACTTAACTTTTAATAATTTTTTAATAACCCTGAGAAAACAGATCCTGTCTGACCTAATCTGACCAATCCTAACCTAATCTTAGGTAAGCTATCATAACGTAACTAATTCGTACCATATTTTCCCATTTCCGTTTCTAATATACCCAACTAAAACCCCTCCTAAATTCCAATACCTACTCAAAAAAGTCAGTAGGAAAGGATCCGTTCTGAAACAATAGTTACAAGATCTAATTAGGACGAAAGAGAATATATATTTTAGTCAAACAAGCGGTTTACCAAACGGTTAGGTACTCTTTAAATATGAAGCTAATCTTGTCCGGTCGTTCGTTCAGTATGCATCGATTCGGATTTATCAAAATCCAACGCCTTATCTATAGGAAAAAGGTTTATGGGTAGGGTTTCTAATTAGTGTTGTTTGTAAATAATATTTACTAGAAATTTAATATTAAGTGAATTTTTCGTTTCATTACAATGGGGGAAGAAGATCCCCCTGATGAAGTTGTTCATAAGGAGCCATCCAAAAAATGGTTTTAATTTGCAAAAAGCTCATCTGTCTTTATTCTAATAAAGTAATAACGAGGATAATTTAGGTAAAATTCATCCAATGAAGGTAGGTTGTTACACTTTACGTAAGGTTCTAGCTGTCAAAAATATAACAAGTATAGCTAGCGTATAGCTTGCTGTCAAAAATATAACAAGTATAGCTAGCGTAGGTGAGAATAGGGTACAAGTTGAGTTAAAGTCAATAAAAGATGCTAATAAATTAATTAAAGTCGGACATAATCTAACTACATTTATTCCTAATAATTTATTGCAAAGAAAAGGTATTATAAGAAATGTTGATACAACTTCCAATGATAAATACCTGGTAAAAAAAAGGAATAACACCAGCATTTAGAACAAATAACAACTTAGGCAAATATATTAAAAACAATAAGAGCCAAAATAAAAAGCATTTACACAGTGGTCTATACAAACTTAAATGTGGCGACTGCCCAAAAACTTGCCCAAACTGGTAGAACTTTTACCAAACGTATAGCAGAACATAAAAGGGCTTTCAATAATAGAAAAATAGATTCTACATACGCACTTTTCATCTTCTAGGTCATAATCATTCCTTTAATGACGAATTTCAAAATTTTCACATCCAAAATAAAGGCTATATTTATTAGATTCTATGGAAATTAACAAATTAAAAAGTACATACATAATTCTGAATGCCCAACTTGAGACAACAGTTCTCCCCTCCTCAACCTATTTCGTTAAAGACTATACATTGTAAACACATCCAAAAATAGATCACTTGAGAAAGACACTCTGCTAAAACAGCTGTAGTGATAAAATATATTAATAAATTTTTAGTTTAGCACCCATTTTTGTTTTCGTGTCTCTGGTGAGATCTTCAATTAAACCATTTAATGGAATAATTATGTTCTTTAGGTCTAATAGCATTCGTACGGTTACCACCTTATTTAACTTAACGGTTTTAAAGTTAGACTTTTTACATTATATTTTTTTAAATCCCATCGATATGGCGAAGCAGCAAAGTAATGCTAAACCTCTTTTACCACATAAAAAAAACCAGAAATTTTACCACTAGACCTGGGAGCAACACTAACGGCCAGATTTAATGTATGAGCCACACAAGCCACGTACAAAGCTCTAGAATTTATATTAGGAATCAGTTTTTGAAGACCCTTTTTTCCCTTTCATTTTCCATTTTATGTTTGATTCATTGTCTTAATTTACCAGTAAGAGTTGTGTTGTGTTCGGTTCCACGCTTTGTTCCTGTCGCGGATTTTAGTTTTTGGTAAGATCATCAGCTTTTTTCGTGTATTCCTTTACGGCCTAACTTCTGCAGTTTTAGATTCGTCTGTATACCAGGTATATTCATGCAGCTTGGTGTGTGTTTCAACTACCTCATTCCTCGCGTGGGAATTTTCAAATGATATAATAATATCAAAATGGACAATAAAACAGTTTTAACAGCCAATTCTATTTTTTCAAACTCAAAGATCGAGCCCCTAAAGAACAAATATTAGATGTAGTTTACAGCATTCCTTGTAATGATGGTAATAGTAAATATATCGGTCAAACTTCTAGACGTCTCAAGGACCGCATCACTGTACATTTAAGTGACTGTAAGCTTTATCGTGATATATTATGCTTATTAGCTAACCACATTTACACCCAAAATCACAGAATTAATTTTGCAGATGTCAAAATCCTTGAAAAAGAAACATCCTATAATTGAAGACTTTTTTTAGAAATTACCCATATTGCAACAACAGATAATGAGATTAACACAACATCATTATACAACATCTAGGCGAAATTTATTCCTTTCTGCTAATGCTAGAAACAAAAAATAATTAGTATATTAGACTTTTCTGAATAACACCATCTTGTTTTAATATTGCATTTCGCCAAACACTGAATAACAAAAAACAATAAAAACAATCAATAATAGTTTATTTTCTATATATAACAACAGGTAAAATAATAATAATTTGTCTTAAATTGATCTCAACATAATTTTTATATTTTAAATAAATATAAATTTCTTCAACCGAAAACATGATATTTTAACAACAAAGATTGGTCAAATCAATCGCAAACTAATGTACTATTTCTTATTTAAAATAAGTACATGGCATTCTCTACTTATCTTTCTTCAAGAAACAACTTTTTTTGTCACAAAGGACACTTCAATTGCTATTTTTATTATTAATAAACCATGGGCGTAGTAAATAAAAGCATTTACTTATCAAGAAAAACTTACTCAAATTTACTCAAATTTCTTCTGAAAGAAGTACAAACTAATTTGATGTACCTATTAAAGTCTACTTTAAACTTTAAATCAATAAATCTCCAAAACTACTGAATTGAATACATGAATTTTATATCATTATAAAGGGAGTTGAAAGACTTTTCAAATAATGGATCATTCGACCCCCCTTTTCATTTAAGATTTTAGGGATGATGCCACCCCCGCTTTAGAGGCTGCAAATGTTAAAGTGATTTTATGCCAATTTTGTGTCCCCCTCGAAAACAAAATGGACGGGTCCGAGCGTTTTTTCAAAAAAGGAATCATCTTCCAGTAAATGCTTCTGTTTCGTTTTCGGTGCGCCACACTGTATATATATATATATATATATATATATATATATATATATATATATATGTATATATATGTATATATATATATGTATATATATATATATATATATATTTATTTATAGTATCAGCATATATTTATTTATTTATGCTGATACTATAAATCAATATTTAAAACAGTACGGTCGAAAATAATTTGAAATACATACATATATATATATATATATATATATATATATATATATATATATATATATATATTTACATAATTTTATGTTGTAGAATTTCTATTACCAGCTTGTTTACCTAGAAGGCACCTTCTTTATGAGAATTTGTTGGGACGCCATGTAGATGTTCCTGGATGGGGCTACATAGACAACGAAGGCAGACTACCTAACTCACTGATGCATGTTCAATTACCAATAATCAAAAAGCAATGGTGTGAACTGGCGTATAAAAAGAAACTGATTAGTTCCCAGTTGTGCATAGGAAACGTAGGAAATAGTGGTATGTTATACTTGATGATAAAATTAGATATATTATACAAAGATTTTAATAATGAAGATTATGCAACAAAGAAGTAAAGTACGGCTAAAAATTTTTCGATCACAGAGTACATTTGCTTCCAGTTAAATCAACCAGCCTGTATCTCATGGGCAAATCTCCATCTAGTCTACAATTTTCCGTTATGTAGGAGTCAAGGTATTTAGATTCTCCTAGTGGTCAAGTTTTTTCTCGAGCAATTCAATGTCCCCCAACCATCCTTGTTCCTCCCAACCGCATATACTTTGTTTTCGACATGCTAACCCTAAGTTTCCTTCTTCGATAGCCCTTCTCCAATCCTCCAACTTCTCCTCCAACATTTCTTTGCTCTACTTCACTAACACAATATCATCCGCATTGACATCACACTCCGATACCTGAAAGGGTATGGGGATCAGGAGAAGAAAACGAATAATGTAATTAAGAATTCATTAAATCATCATTTAAAATTAATTTTCTTTTTTATTTTTGAGAAATATATTCGAAGTCTAAATTTCAGTCTAATAAAAGTCAAACTAGTAGTATTATTTTAGAAATTTTTCTTTTAAACCAGTCTTTAATCATTTAAGTATTAAAAGAACACAAACCAATTGACACATTGCATTACCTAGGAATTTTCTATTGGTTCTTTGCGGCACCTTTGTTTGATTTGCTGCAATGTTGGATGAAAGATTGTGACGCCCTTTTAACCTTTTTTTAGAAGGTTTATCTTTAGGTGTCTGTCCGAATGGTAATCTGTTGAACCGCCTAGTAACTCCCAACTTTCTTCGACTGATTGAAGTTGGTTACACCCTTATATTGGCCTTGTGTCCAAATTGTCTTGCCGAGAAACTTCCTGCCGTTAAAAAACTTTACTCAAGCCGTTCTAGTTTTAATATGGGATACTATTTCGTGCAATAATTTTAATTTGGATGCATCAGTTCCAAATGCAACATCTTTATTTTGTAGCGTATTAATAAAATCAACAAAAATTCTTGTCGTTCAGCTGTTTTATTTTTATTTAAAATAATATCTTCTCTAACATTATGTTCACCAATGTTGTCAATGATGGTATTGATAATACTCACGACGAGATGCCCACGGTAGTTAAGAGATGTAGCCAATAGTTTACTCCACTCTTTTTTTAGTTTTATGCTTTTCTTCTCTTCTCTTTTTTGGCCACACTTAGAACACATGTTGTCAAATTCGGTACAGTTTTCATAAATTCAAAATGAACAAATGACACATTGTATGTCCGCAATAAGTTGGGTAGCGTAACAACTTCTATTCTATTCAAAGGTTGATATCTAGCTAATGAAACTCTTTCAGACTTTCGTAACGAGATATCAGGATTTCTTCTGAAAAACATTTGCATCTAATCATAACCAGCTTTTTTATTATTTTGTTGAATCTGTGAGGTATGTTTAGTCGCTCTGCAAAAGGAAATGTTATTGTCCTAACATCATTAATAATGAATAAGAAACCTTTACTTTACACATGAGTTTTTGATCATTTCGTTTTCCATGCACAGAATATAGGACCCATACTTAGGCCTTTTTATCATTATCATTTTTGTATCTTCGTTCCAATGTTTTAAGTTAAATGTCTTGGTTTTAAATACAGAGTAGATAGGTCATTTCCCCATTTTTAATAGAATAAAGACCTTAAGTCATTCTTCTGACCAATTACCGCGCTCTATAACTGTTTTTCTCTTACACACATTCGGCATTTTCAATTAAACAGGCCATATGAGAATATAAGTAAAGCCCTTTGCATTACTTACAATTTTGAGGTTAGAATGCAATAAATTAACATACTAAATTTAAAAAAACGTAAAAACTACAAGTTTTCATTAGAATTTTGACATTGATATCCGCCTAGGTCCTTTTCAAGTAGCCTGCTAAAGAAACCTGATTACACCTGGCGTTTGTTTCTAGATGGTATTAATGTTTCTTGTGTTTACTATTTTTTTTATCTTGTATTACCTTTTTATTACCCACTCCATATTTTATATTAATATTTTGACGATTTTAGAACGGGATTCTTGCACTGGCGATTCTGGTGGTGGAATAACAATGAGAAGAGACTTAGATGGAAAAACTCGTCACTATTTAGTAGGGATAGTCTCCCATGGTTTTACGAAATGTGCAACTGGTCCAGCAATATATACATCTGTAGCACATTACGTAAAAATGATTTTAGACCATATAACAGAATAGATAGGTAGTATTCTCAAAGGAATACCAGTTAACAGTTATGCAAACTTTTGTTGACTGTATTTGTTGTTTTTTGTATATGATTTCAAAATAAAACAATTAAATTTTTTGTTTCATGTTATTTCTGTAGAATAATAGTTAGTCTGTATAAATAAACAGACTGTAAAATTTTTTTAATTCTAAATTTTTCTTATTATTTTTATATTTTTATGCGTTTTTAATTTTCAACTTGTTTTTTTTTGTTAACTCGTAAAAGCGTGACATATTTTCTGTCGCAGCTTAAGAAATTTAAATTGATTAGAGATTGCAACTCTCTTTTACCGCGAAGCTTAGGTTCTAAAGCATCTCCAATTAGACACACTATACTTTGTTAAACTGTTTGTTCTGGCTGTTAGGCCGTTGTAACCTGAAACTGACAATGTGTCAGTTTCAGGTTACAAGCGAAGCAGTAACATCTTCAGAAGATGCCAACCTCTAGTGTTATCGAAACCTCGAGAACTAATATCAGAAGACAACGGCCTAACAACCCGAACAAACAGTTTAACAAGTTAGATGATGGCCGTGAAAGCCTAACGCACACTATACTTTCTTTTTAGTGCCTCTTTCTAAATTTATTTTAATGGGTTAGAAAGTTTGGCCATGTTAACATCTTTTCTATACACCAGTAAAGTTTACTGACATCGCTGAAGCTCCGTCAAAGCATACATCTTTAACATCTTTCCAGAAACATTCATATGATGCAGAGTAGAATTTATTATTTTAAAAACGGTTTCTGCATCAGGTAAGTTTACATATTTCAATGTTACTAGCCTTTCAATTGGAAACGTACTACCTTTAGAGATAGATCTGAAAACAATAGCGATCTGCTCGTGGCGAGTGACATCAGAAGTAATCACAGAATTACTCTTTCACTTCATTCTGAATATCCTTTACATTTTGGGGAGAACGTAAAATATTATTTTGAATGCAGTTGTTAAGGCAAGTGCAGTTTTATGGAGCCGATTCTAAATATGTCTTAACACTATTTGATGAAGAGCTTTTGATAAAAGTCGTAGAGTGGACAAACCACAGAGCTGCTTCACGTAAAGAAAACCATAATTTAAAAAAATATTTCTTTTACATTCTCTTACATTTATATTACATGTCCACTATATTACTTTTTTAATATTTGGAAAAACTATGCCCAGATCAAAGTTTGAAACTATTCTTCAAAATATTTGTTTTTACAAGCCGGAAGAAGTAAAAAAGTAGTGCCGGATTGCACAAGACCAAGACGACCTCAGCTACATGATGAAAGAAACTACAAGAAGAATATACCAAGGCTGGCCTAGATATTAACCTCGCGAAAACAGAGTCTTCTTGTCTATAAGGCTGTGCTACGTCCCCTACTCTGTTTAAAATATTCTTGGAAAAGACACTCAAACCATGGAGGAGAAAGTGCGAAGGAATGGGCATACCAGTAAGAGACGAATACCTATACACCTTAAGTTTTGCCGACGATCAAGTAGTCATCGCACAAGATGAAGAAGATCTCAGCTTTATGCTCAGAAAACTAGAAGAAGAATATAAAAACAACGGAATGGAAATAAACTTAGAGAAAACCGAATACCTAACAACAGAAAACAAGGATATGAGAAACCTAGAGATAGACGAGGGAAGACAAATAAATGGAACAGATAAATTCAAGTATTTAGGAACCATAATATCGAACCAGGGAACAACAGAAGAAGATATAAACAACAGACTGAGACAAACAAGAAACTGTATAAGACAACTAAACTCAGTGTTGTGGGATAAGAACATTACGATAAAGACAAAAAAGAGAATATATAACACCCTGACAAGAAGTATCCTGACATATGGGTCCGAAAACTGGACAATAAACAAGAGAAATAGAGGTAGAATAAGAGCAGTAGAAATGGAGTTCCTGAGGAGAAGCTGTAGACTTACAAAAAGAGACAGAATTGAAAACGCAGAGATTAAGCGGAGAATGGGAGTGCAATCAGACATAATCGACTATATAGAGGAGAAGAGACTATCCTGGTACGGCCACGTCAGAAGAGCGGACAGAGGACGCTGGATAAACAAAATCACAGAATGGAGCCCGATTGGAAGAAGAAAGAGAGGAAGACCCCGAAGGTCATTCAGAGATGAAATCGACGAGGCTATGGAGAAAAGAACCCTGCGAGATGGAGACTGGAATGACAGGGAAAATTGGAGAAAACGGTTGAGTGAAGGAAGACAGTGAAAACTGTGGAAATCCTTAGTAGTAGTAGTAGAAAACAGAGTACCTATCTACAAGTGAAGAAGACATAGAAGATCTACAGATTGATGACAACGTAACAATCAAAGGAAAGGATAAATTCAAATACCTGGGGTTTATAATCACGAAAAAGGCAACAACAGAGGAACAAATTACACAAAGATTAGGACAAACAAGAACAGCAATCCGACGACTTAACTCAGTATGGTGGGATAGACACCTAAATATGAAGACAAAAACGCAGATTTATAAAACATTAGTGCGAAGTATTATGACATATGGGGCTGAAAATTGGATCATAAACAAGAAAAACAGCAGTAAGATAGTAGCAACAGAGATAGAATGCCTGAGAAGATGCTGCAGAGTAACAAGAATGGATAGGAGAAGTAATGACGAAATAAAGCAAAGAACATCAATAGAAACAGACATACTAACATATATAGAACAAAAAAGACTAAAGTGGTATGGACATGTAAGAAGAACTAGCGACAGCAGATGGATAAAGAGAATAACCGAATGGAGCTCCATAGGAAGGAGGAAAAGAGGACGACCCCGAAAATCCTGGAGGAACGAAGTAGACGACGCCATGAGTAAGAGAGGACTTGGACAATGGAGAAGGCATTTTTTTAGTAGGTGGATAATACAGTGGCTATTGTGCATTCCTTGGATAGATTATGATAGATTAATATCCAATAAAAATAAGTTTTTGGTCACCTATTTCTGATTTTTAATACCACTTTAATTATCATTATCTTGTAATTTCAATTTGACATGATATCTCACTGTTGTTTTCAGCCATCGATATAGCGGAGCTTTTTTTTCTACTGTTTAACCGTTTATTATCGCCATATAGCGGAGCACGTGTAGATGCTTCGCGAAGCACTTAGTTCTCCGCGGAGCACAGTTTGGGAAACGCTGCTCTAGATCTTTCTAATCTTTCTTTGGGCAATTCTAACACATTTAAAATTATAAATATTCGAGATGTTCCATATTCGGTATAGTAAAAATAAAAAACGAATAAAAAGCTGAAACAAAATTGAATGGAACAATATATACATTATACTTCTGATTACTTTGTTTTTTATATAATTAAATATTATTCACTATAAAAAACAAAAAAATAATTTAAAAGTTCTCTGGTAAGTGGATACAGCTTTGTTAATTGTTAAGTTTATTGAAACTTCTTAATCTATCGCTCTCAATATTTTCTTCGAGCTAAATTTTGTATCCCCGCGTTCAATTTTAAAATTCCAACGTTGGCCGCTATTAGATATATCTACCTAATTTATAATTTTGAACTTATTGATTACAAAATTTTTAATTTTGACTTTAATATCTTGTTTATTTAATATTTTTTAAAATGTTCACAGATTCACGTTCACAGAAGTGAACGATCCCAATTTTGCGCTCCTCGAAAGTTAGTGTCGGTTCCACGACACCCTCGGAACCAGCTGGGGCCACGCCTATGGATGGTCCCTCCCATCCACTGACACACTCCAACTGCGGAAGATTATTACTTAGTTCAAAATTTTTGATAAAAAGAGAAATAAACGAATTAAACTAACATAAATTTAACATAATTTCTTTTGGGTTAGTAATTAAAAAGAATAATCAGTGCCATTACCATAATGGTGATATAAAGGACATTTTTATGCAGCAATCTAGTTTTCCCGAACTGATAACCTAATTTCTTACTTTTCTATATTTATATGCATTTTAACTTTAACTTTAAAGTTTGTTTAAATATAGCGCCTGTTTAATTATACCAAGAACGATATGCAAAGGATTTGCTAGAAATTTTCAGTAAATTCATATAATTTTATGGACAAAATATAAAATTTTGTGTTCATTTTATGAGTGTTTGTGGTTATAATTTTTAAAAGTTGTGGGAATAACACTGCACCGACTTTTTGTATTTTAAACCTTGTGGTCGCAGTGGTCACCGTAATATAATTTTTATAAGATATCTTACATTCACAAGATTTGTGATCATGGGTATCAATGTAAATGTTTAATTACAAATCTTTTGCTTATCTTAATTATTTTAATAAATTAGTTAAAATCTTTTTTGGCTAAAGTATAATATCAGAGAGTTAAATTTGTTAAAGGGCCACCAAGAATGGACCTTCTATACTATACCTTGTAAAGTATGCCATTTAAAGTACACGCAATATTACTGGAGCAAAGATTACTAGAACAAAGACTCCAAACTCGAGAAAGCTATTGTGAGTGTGCAAAAAAACACAGATATTTGCAAATTTTGTTCTTAAAAATTTTTGTCAATTTTTATCACAGTTGAATAACTACCCGAAATGAAAAGTAAAAAACGAAAACATAGAAAAAATATTTTTCGCCCTCTCATGGCACACACCCAAATGAACCATGCTTAGCCGTTCTTTGATTTGGCTCAGAACAGGTCTAATTTTGAATAATCTGTCATGTCCAGGCTGATCAATTTCAATCACGTCATCATTGTTACTGAAATACAAGAAACATTGTATTTCTTCGAATCTGTTATAGCTCATCACATCGCTAACTGTTCGGTGGCCAATATTGGCATTCCAATAGTGTCTTGTTGATGGAAGTTGAATTATCGACATGTAAATAGTAATTCCTATAAATTGTTCTATTTAATATTTTTTTATATTAGCTGGTTTTTCTGGACGTTGTTGCACTGACTATAAATTTGATTGGTCTGTAATATGCTCTTTCACAACCAGTAAATTTTGTATCATTTTTTGATCTTCTCAGATTTCTTTTCCCCCAATTATGAGATTTGTTCCTTTTATATCGCAGTCTTTCATATAAAGGGATATCATCATCTGAGGAATCTGAGGATGTGACAGAAATGAGAGTTTACACGCTGCTCATTGTCACTATCTTGACACAATATCATCTCATTTGTGCCGTCTTCATCAGAGAGATCTGATTCTTCACTATTAGTACTATTTGGAATTCTAACTGCATTCATTGTACCATAAAAGAGTTTCGGATTCATATCTACAAAAACAATCAATGAGTCCATAACTTCATAGTGTGCCATATATAGCACAAACCCTTTTTGCGGTTTTCGAGAGACTTTCAACATTCTTAATTTTTAGTACTTACCTAATCAGATATCTTGTATCACAATACAATAAATTTCAATTTTTTCTCGCCGTAAAAAAAAATAAATAGGAGATAATGGAAGGAACTAGTACACAGTTTATCTAGAGTATAAATAAGAAGGAAGATGCGCTGACTTGGTCAGTTTAAGGCCAAGAAGCGCATAGGCGCCTAATACTTCACAAAGAGGAATGGAACTAGAGAGAGAGAAAGAGAGAGAGAGAGAGAGAGAGAGAGAGAGAGAGAGAGAGAGAGAGACATCACTTACGGAACTTATCTTCAGCTGTTTAATTATTTTTATTTTGTTTAGTATACTCCCACCAACCACTTTCTATCATAAAACTATAGATAACATTTTTTTTTAAATTAAAATTGAGCTAATTTGCTTAGTCTAATAGTGTAGCTGATAACAAGCTTTGGACATTATAAAATCGAATCTCGGTGCTATTTTGTTCAGATTCAGATTCGGATGGTTTTCAATTTTCTTGGCAACACCTTTAACAGAAAAAGAAAATGGAGAGAATAAAGTAGTTATTTTTTCCATTCAGTTTACCATTTCCAAAGTAGTTTATTGAATATTTTATGTTTACTGTCACAAATAACTGAGTAATTGATTAATAATTTTGTATATCAAATGATAATGAGCTTCTTAATAATCTCAATTATGCATAAATTACTTTTTATTTTAGACAAACGTAACAATAGCTCAGACGTTTGTTTAATGGTTTTTGTGGTATTATAAGTTTATTATTATTACATATTTTACTCAAATCAACAGTCGGTTACCTTTCACTTGCTGACTAGTGTATTTTAACGCGAATACGTCACAAATTACGTACTGGGTTTCCTGCAATCCACTTAGCAGAGACGTTTGTGTTGTTGGTATTTCCAAGGCTGGCTGGGTAACTAACGTTTGACCGAAAGATCAGCATGGGTCATCAACAAATCAACTTTTAAACTTGTTTAGTGATCTCTTCATTTTTAAATCGGTTGTTACTGAAATACTGTGATTTTTGTAGTTGTGATATCAAAATGAGTCGTACTTTCGGATTACTGTTAGTTTTTCTAGGATTGTGTACACGGTGTAGAGCACGTGAGTTATTTTATATTAATATTGTCTATTTTAGTATTGTGTGTTTGATTTTGATTGTTAACATTTAGTAGTTTATCGTTCATAAATTTATTCTTTGACCTTTTTGAAAGATAGCTTATTAAAATGCCAATTTACATGTCGCAAATCTATTATATTTCTTAAGTAATTAATTTAATTAGTATTTTGCATATAATTAAATAAATTACCTATATACCTACATATTAAAAAATATATGAATTAAGTTTTAAATGTAGTCCATATTCAATCGACATTTTTATCGAAGACTTGAAAAAACTATAAACTATAATATTAATTCCAATATTTAGGATGTTATTATGCAGTATTATTTCCATACTATGACTTTTTCCAGCTCATACCAGTTTATTCTTTTTTGTTTCTCTTCTTTTCTACTCAGTATTTTATTGAAATATTTCTAGTCGACGGTACTTAAATATGGTGTTTATTTACCCTAACTATGTTATGGATATTGTTCCAAAAGTTGACAAGTGTTATCAATTTATTTGGAATTCTTTATGTTGGTGTGGTTTATCAGTTTTCACAAACATTGAAAAGTTGAAAAAGTCCTTCCGAACTACCTTTATTTTTTCTGATAACATTCTCTTTGACTCTTATCTACATTGTTTGACATGATTTCTGTTTACGACAGTTCCTAGACCATTTCAAAATCTTATTTTTGAAAGTAAGTACATTGGTGTGCATTTAATAATATACGAATAAATGACATAACGCTTTATAGAAGTTGCTTCGGTTTAGTAGTTTATTACCCATAAATTACATTTAAAAACGCCCGAGAGTTCAAGCCACAACACTGCTCAGAATTATACAAAGACACTTCAAAATATGCATCAGTCTCAGAACACAAGAAACATGCAATTAGAGAGGCAGAACCACTCAATTTACGAGCAGAAGTTGAGAAGACTCTCAACCAACTAAAAAAAAAACCCAGGGGTCAATGACATACCAGCGAAGACTCTAAGAGCAATGGGAGACATTAGCGTAGATGTAACTGGACATGTGCAACATGATATGGAGTCACTCACATCAAGCCATATGAATGGCCTGATGCAATCGACCTTATTCCTCATGCAAGCAAAATTCTGCTACATATAATCAATGCACGGCTAAAGAACTTTGTACTTCCAGAGATAGCCGAAGAACAATGCGGATTCGTATCAGGGAAACGACCACGGCACCAGATACATGAGATAGATAATAGAAAAAGAGAGGATGTTGTGTAGAAACACAACATACCAATGCTGCTCTGTTTCGTAGATTACACAAAGGCTGACGATTTAGTAAAATATGGGAGTACCTAACCACTTAGTTAACCTAATAAGAAATGAAGAAAATAAAACACAAACAAACATATACATATTCTGAATATAAAATGAGAAATGTGAATTAAGCCGAAATGATTACTTTTATCGAACGGCTAAGCCGGATATAAATTCAGACTTCAGATCAATATCGGAAAAAACAAAAATAATGATCATAGACCGAGCAAATAATAATCTACCGCACATCCACCAAGTGGCAAATTTCGAAGCGGTAGACAGAATTATATACTTGGGCTCCCTTATAAACAACACGCGATTGATCCTCAAAAATCACGAGTAGACTAGCAATAATCCGAACCGCAAAAGCTAAATTAATTAATATATGGAAAGACCGAATACTAACAAGAAATACTAAGCTCAGGTTGGTCAATGCCCTTATTATTCCTATTTCTACATATTCACAGATGAAACATGGATTAATAAAAAAATCGATAGGAGTAAGATCGAAGCCTTCGAAATGTGGTTTTATCAATCAATCAATCAATCAATCAATAATGTCTTTTTATTTCCCATTCAAAAAAAATATAATTTTCTCTTTTAGTGACATTTGTTCTCCTTGGCACATGCCATCAGGAGGGTTGGCAAACTAATATTATTCCCTAATTAATATACAAAAAATTACACTTAGGCTCATTACATCTAACAAGTTCATTAAAATTAATAAAAAATGAATTAAGTAAATATTCATATAAATGTAAGTAATAAACTAAATGTGTATATCCTACTAAGTAGCACTTCGCCCTAGACTAAACAGTAATAACAAAGTATAACAGTAAGGTAACTATAGCATTTAAAATGATTGAATGTGTCCCTTAGAGGGGGTGAAAGCTGTTGATATAATAATAATAACAAGATAGTCAAGATAGACAAGACAGATAAAAAGATAATAGCTATTCGCAAACAAATTATTAATACTAATTTTAATATTTTAATACTATTGAAATAACACCATGCTAATAGATTTAGTAATTAAATAGGCTCACTAACTCATACCTATACGCCCATGCTTCCCTACAATAACCTGCTAACTCAGCCTTTCCCTGTCTCATCATTGTAACTACTTCCACTCTACTAAGTTCATGTCTACCCAACCACTTTAACCTAATATGTCTCAACACCGAACATTTTCCCAAAAAATGTATCACATCTTCCCTTTCCTTCGTGTTACACATTGAGCAAAACCTTCTTTCATCATTTCTGCCAGGTCGATCATTCAAATATAGAAGACCACATCTTAATTTGAAGAGCCATCGAATGTCCCCAAAATTTTCCATTTCCAGTAGATAATGCATGTTTACTCCTTCTTCTCGCAGTTCTTTGTAGTGTCCACAAAAATTTGATTCGAGTGCCCTATTCTCAGCCTGACGCTGTATCTCCTCCTTCTTTTTTTCTATCATATTCTCAATCATACTAGGCCAGCTTTCTCTCCATTCCCATTCACACCTTACCTCAATTCCAAATTTGTCTCCCATGCTCATCCAATCTTTCCACCAGCCACACCTTGCTCTTATCATTTCTTTTAAAAGAAATTTTGGCAACCTATCACTCGAATATAGTAGTATTTTTTTAACATATTTTTGATGTAAATTCATTGTATATAAGCTGACTCTAGCAATACCTGTCTCCAAATCTAACATAAAGTTAGGACAATACCTTGGACAAGAGAACATTTTTTTTATATAAAATCTTCTGATTATTTCCACCTCATCGTACTCAAAAAGACCCCATACCTGAGACCCATAAGTCAAAATTGATCTTATCACCGATTCATACACTGTTACTTTAGCCAAAAAGGGTATATCAGCCTTAGACACTAACCTACTCCAAGCCGTGTGAATCGCTACTTTTGCCAAACTCTGGCGCTTTTTTAGATGAGCTTTAAACGACAACTTGGGTGGGAGTATCATTCCCAAATAATTATAGTTATTTACTACCTCTAATACTCGATCATTCGGTTTCCAAGATTCCCTGATCACAACACCTCTTCTTCTGAATACTAAAGAATTTTGGATTTATCTAAATTTATTTTTAGATTCCACATCCTACAGTATTTTCCAGTTCATTAATCATCCGCTGTAGCACCTTCGGATTGATTGCCATCAAAACCAAATCATCTGCATATAATAAAAGTCTTATAATTAAACCATTTATCTATAAAAAAAAATAAAAATAAAAATAAAAACGTTTATTGCCAAATATAATTTACATGTCATTCATTTCATTCATTTTAGCCTTCTTTCTTCTTCGACGTCCCTCTCTTGCACCGTCAGCTTCTTGATGTTTTGACCTCTCGGCATCCTGGACTTCTTTGAGTGGATATGTCCTCGTCTTCTTCTGTAGGTACTAATTTATGGCACCGTACCTACTTCGCTGCATGGCTGTTTTCCGGCAACCATCCGGCTAGACCCTGATCAGATGGTGGATCAGTCGATGGGTAGATCTATGCATCCTCTGGATCCTGTTATTCTCGAGGATGCCCCTGGTCTTCTTGTGGCCTGGTGGAAGAAATACCTGGTCCTTTTCTCGGCCACCTCCCTCAGTGGTGTGTACTGGAGCCTTTCTCTGATGGTTGCGTTCGTGATTCTGTTCTTCCATGATGTTCCGTCGATGATCCGGTAGCATGAGGTTTCCGTGGCTTCTAATCTTCTCCAGTGTGTCTCTGCTATGGAACTCCACACTGGTACAGCATATAGCATCACCGATCTAACATAGGCCTGGTATAACTGAATCTTCTTGGCCTTGGACAGTGGACTGGTCCTAAAAATGAAAGGGAGAATTAGTCTTTTAGCTGCATTAGCTTTTACCTTAGTTTTTTGTGCATGCACCCGGAAGTTGAGTTTTCTATCGAGGTGGACTCCTAGGTACTTGACTGTTTTTTCATCCTGGATCCTGTTGCCTCCTACTCTGATTTGGTTTCGTGGTGGTCTGGAACTCTGGCTGAAGACTATGAATTGCGTCTTTTGGGCGTTGATTTTTATCTTCCATTTTTCGGTGTATCTCGTGAATTTGTCCAAGTGGTTTTCTATGTCCCTGATTATTCTTCCTTCGTCTTTTCCGGATGCATACAGAGCTGTTGAAGTTCTTGGATCTGTAGGTAGGTCTGAAACAAAAATGTTATATAAAATTGGCGATAAAATGCTGCCATGAGGCATTCCTTCCTGAATGTCCTGGATTGCTGACATCTTTTGGTCCGCTGATACTTGGAATGTTCTGTTGGACAGGTAAGTGTCACAGATGTTGATGAGGTAGTGTGGTAGCCTAGCTTTGTCCATCTTGAAGATTAGTGCCTTTTTCCAAACCGTGTCATATGCTTTTTCTATGTCCAGTATGGCTAGTCCTGTCCTTTGTTTCCTGTTAAATCTTATTTTGGTGTCGCTGATGATTCTTGCTAGCTGCAGTTCGCAGTTTCTTCCTTTTCTGAATCCGAATTGGTCCTCTTGGATAATTCTTCTTCTTTCTGTGTGCTTCATCAGTCTCTTGTAGATGATCTTTTCCAGAATTTTTCCCATGGTTTCCAGGAGACAAATAGGCCTGTAGCTTTCTGGTCTTCTTCCATCTTTCTTCGGATTTAGAAGTGGGATGATCTTCGCATGTTTCCAGTTGCTCGGAAAATGTCCTTTTTCCAAGCAAAATTTGAAGATATAGTGCAGTTGCACTATGATCTTCTTTGGGAGTTCCTTTAGAGTAATGTTGTGAATCCCTTCTGGTCCTGGTTGTCTGCTTCCTTTGAGTTTCCTGATGATCCTTGAAACTTCATATGGGCTGGAGTAGTCTTCTTCTTCTACTTGGAATTCGTTTCTTCTTTTTATCCTGTTGTATTCGTAGTCGACTTCTCTTCTTGTTCTTGGGTCCGACATGTCCTGGTTTTGTCTGTGTATAGCTGCCATGTTCCTTGCTATGGCATCTACTTTTCCTTGAGTTTCAAAATGTATTCCCTCGTTGTTCATAATTTGTGGCATCTTTTGTTTTCCTCTTCTCTTGGCTTTCAGCATTTTCCAGACGTTTCCTTCGTTTTCTTCTGCTTTCCTGATGTTATTGTGCCACTGGCCACTCAAATTGAGATCCCTGAATCGTACGAATCGAGAGGAGGATTTAAAAATGTGGTGTCTAGATGACTACTTAAAATTCCATAAGTGGACCACATTACAAATGAGGTCCTAAGAAGAGTTAATGTCCAAAGAGAATTGTTAGATTTCGTTACGCAGCCAAAGGTTTCGTGCTTGGGCCATATTTTACCAAATAACAAATATAGTCTCCTAAACGATATCTTTATCTTACTATACGGAATGGAAGCTTGGACATTGAAGAAACAACACATAAGGAAAATAGAAGCGTTCGAAATGTGGTGTTACAGAAGAATATTAAAAATTCAGTGGGTTGAAAGGATTACCAATGCTGAGGTACTACGACGTCTAAATAAGGAGTTAGAAATTATAAACAGCATAAAAAGAAGAAAACTAGAATATTTGGGTCACAGAACCAGAGGAGAAAAATATGAGCTGCTGAGAATTATTATGCAAGGAAGGATCCAAGGAAGAAGAAGCATAGGAAGAAGACGCATCTCCTGGCTGAAAAACCTTAGAGAATGGTTTAACTGTAGTTCATTACAACTTTTCAGAGCAGCAGCTAACAAAGTGACCATAGCCGTTATGATATCCAACCTCCGATAGGAGATGGAACTTTAAGAAGAAGAAACGATATCTTGATGAATAAAGTTAAAGGGCAAAGAGACCTTCGGTGAAAGTGACGTTTATGGTTCAGGGATAAAAGCTAAGGATAAAACATTAAATAAGATTCACATTTTGTTCACGAGTAGAAATTGCTTATACAGTGTGTCAATTTTAAAACTTACAATGGGCTATATTTCAGAAACAAAAGCTGATATCGAAAAATACTTGAAACCGTTTCTAGGATAGTAAGGGAGAACTAAAATGACATGAAAGATAACTCACCCTCATCAACCTCCTAGGCCTCACCCACCACAAACAAAAAAGTTTAAATTGCAAACCCCTACTTGTGATACATCGTTGAAAAGACTAAAAAATGCTATCCAATGGTATAAATAATAATTATACAGTGTGAAGTAATAATTGGGAAACATTGGCATTTTGTGATGAAATCTCATTGTCTGGTATGATCTGCTAGTCTCCAATAATTTTCAAATATTTTTTGCCTCTTATTTTCCGAAATTTTTTTCGTGCCTCCATTTTTGCAATTCTCGTTGCATGGTGCTTTCATGATCTTAGATGAAATTACTTTGCCTGCTCTATGTTCATGTTTATTTCCTACATTAAAATCTTTTTAGCCTTATTTTCTTTCCACTCCTGTTGATTTGTTACACGCTTTCTTCCTTTCGTGTTTGTCATTGCCATTTTTCTTTTTAGTTTAGGTTTATTACTACTATATTGTTTTTCACCTTCTGATTCAGCAATATCATCAGTAGAAACATAAAGTGGATCCTCATCAGAACAGTCGGAATTTTCGATATCATGATAGTTGAAAGTTAACAATTTTATTCAACACCTCAGTTATCACGATAGAATCACTTTCTATATTTCCTGTTGGTTTCACGGTTATTGGTGAAGACAGCTCTGTAACAAATAGAAACAAGAGTTAAAACTATATGTCTCCTGAACTAAATTTAATGTAATTTCTGATTAGTCATAAGAATTCAGATATAAACAATACCTACTAGGTATTAATAGTTTTTATGATGGCAAAAGGAAATTTGAAGTGCTACCAAAGTAATAATATTATTGCTTTTGTATCTATACTTACCAGGGTCAGGTTTTTCACTAATTTTCTTAGATAACTCCAATATACGTTTAATTCTATTCATATTTTAACTGCAAACACTCGTCACACAAAGCCATCACAAAGCTCAAGCAAATATTTATGTAGGTGCATAACCTCAAAAAATTATTCACGAAAATGCAAACAAGTCAATAGTAACTAAAAGAAGACACAATACTATATGGACATTTTGCAAAGAAAACTGTAGTTACTCAATATACGGCAAATATTGTTTAAAAAATATGATGATCATGCAGCGAAGATTACAGTAACTCAACTTATGCAGTTATCGATGAAAATGTGGTAGGTTATTTGAGATACTATAAAACTGAATTGTGTATTTTAATTTGCCTATGCAGCCGCTAGAGTTACCACAATATTCTATGTTACAGCTACGTATAGAATAATTCAGAAGAAGGAAGTAACTCCAATTATACAAAAATTGAGTTGAAGTCGAATTAAGCTTATAATCTTTCAGAGGTCACTAATTAGAACCACATTAAATTCTACGTAATAACTAATCTGGTTGTAACAAAAAGTTGAAAAAGAGTTAGAAAGTGCGCACAGAGTAGGTCGTCCAAGCCATGAATGAATATAAATATTACAGCAGTGACTCTAGACAATGAGAAGAGTGACTTGGCATTTCTCACAATTTAAACTTGTCCATTAAATATTTTTGACGACAGAAACACTACGTTTTTTGTATATTACGTTTAATAAATAGCAATAATTGACAGTGGACTCCCAGATAATCTGGCAAGCCCAATAATTCTTAAAATTATTTTTTATGTGCAAAAAAGACTAAAACCACTAAAGCGCATACATGTTTAGCATAAAAATTAATGAACTAATAACAAACTCTGTGAATGGAAATTCCAAATAGGTTTATTATTGTTGTTAAAAACCTGTATATTTTACCTGATGCGAATACATAAGTAAAGTGGAGTTAAATATGATGGAAAATTATAATTTGCATTTTAGTTGTGCATTAGGTAGCAAAAGTGGGTGTACAATAAACAATTTATTGTTGAGTGTTACTAAGTGGTAGTGGATATGGGATGAGGAAAAAGAGAGTTTCTGTAAAACTTTATTTGATTAGATTGACTAGACTATATTTTTGATAAAACAGAAGACCCAATTGATATTAAATGCAACTGATATATTTTACAGTTGCATTTCATTTTTGGAGATACTAAAAGATATTGGTACCTATTTTATGAGTATTATGTACTATGTTCAGTGGGATTAACCACAATTTCAGTTGAAAATACGTTTATTTTAAACCATAATGTCAAAAATGATAATATCCACATCCCCTTTAGTCCAGAAATCTGGAAAATGATCCTGAAAACAGTTTTTAAGGCAGTATCATAAGAAAAGCGGCTTTTCTAACAGGAAATCCTCTACAATGCGCGACATTGCGAAGAGTTGTGTTCAAAAGAGAAAAACAAGATCGGATGCTGGAAAATCTAAATATACGAATTTGGTTTACGAGGAATACGAAAAAAATTTAATATTAACAATTGATATTATATACACTAAGCTTATTGCGATGGAAAGAACCTGCCATAAAACCACTTTATGCAGACGGCTGACAAAAACTTGGATTTAAATACAAAATCGTTGATAAACGAGTGGCAATTATGGAAAGTAAGAGGATAGTCTTTTGTTTCTAAGAAACAAAGGACTTAGACCCTGAAAGTCTGTATGAGGTAATTAAAACATATATTCATGAAGCGGCAAATGAAGCACTGGGAAAAGTTGAAAATCGGAAAAAAGGTAAACCTGAATGGTTGTCAACGGAACTAGAAGAGAAAGTTCTCAAGAAAAAACAAGCATATCACATATGGCTTCAATCCAAAGATCCTCAAGTCAGAGAAATATACGCTAAATGGAATAGAGAAGTTAAAAAAGACGTGGATAAGGCGAAAAATATAAACTGGGAGGCTAAGTGTGATGAACTGGACAGATTTATGGGTGGAACAAAAGTGGCGCAAGCTTGAAAAACATTAAAGCAGTTTAGGAAAAATGAGAAAAATGAAGACAACATTTCTCTCATAAAGTTAAATGAATGGGAAGAATATTATACGAAACTGCTGAAAGAGGATAGAGTAGAGTACAGATTGGAAAAGATAAGGGAATTAATAGACAACAGAGACGAAAGACAGGAAATCCCTATAATAACATTATCTGAATTGACAGAAACCTTAAAAGAGGTTAAAAACGGAAAAGCCGCAGGGCCTGGAGACATTCCCATAGAGCTGCTTAAATATGGGCCGACTGCACTTTTAGAATTAATAGTAGACCTTTTCAATAAATGTATGTGTGGAGACCAGGAAATTCCTAAAGATTGGAATAAATCTTATATAAGCTACATATATAAGAGAGGGAATAAAAGAGACTGTTCCAATTATAGAGGTATTAGTGTGACGAGCTCTGTGGGCCGGTTGTACGGCAGAATATTAAAGAAGAGGGTTGAAAGACAGATACAAGATATTGAAGAACAAAGCGGCTTTCGTACCGGGAGATGCTGCCTTGATAATATATTTATCCTACGAGAAATAATTGAAAAGCGTGTCGAAAGAAGTAGAGAGACCCATTTGGTATTTATAGACCTTGAGAAAGCATATGATAGTGTCCCGTTAAAGAAAATGTTTGAGGTCCTCAAAAGGTCCGGATTGGATTCGACGTATATCCGAGCGATATATAAATTGTACGAAAATGCAGTTAGTTGTGTAAAAATTGGAACCAGAACCTCAAATGAATTTAAAGTCACTAAAGGCCTAAAGCAAGGATGCTGTTTGTCACCGACACTCTTTAAAATATACGTCCAAGAAGCATTGAGGAATTGGAGAAATAAATGTAGATTTATGGGCATCGAAGTGGGACAAGAAACTCTGTATACATTGTTGTTTGCAGATGATCAGGTGGTGGTTGCAACCGATGAGGAAGATATAAATTATATGAATCAAAAATTATTTGAGGAATATGCCAAATGGGGGCTTACTGTAAATATAAGCAAAATAGAATATTTAAAAATTGGAGGAAATACCACAGATCTGAGGCTTAAAAACGCAGTCATAAAAGGCTGTAACCAGTATAAATATCTAGGAAGCATCATATCAGCAGATGCAGAGTTAAGATAGATGTACAAAACCGAATAACCCAAGGGAAAAAATGCATCCGAATACTGAATTCATTACCGGGGTCTAATAAAATAAAGATGCATACCAAACTTCGCGTATACAGAGCAATTGTAGAACCAATTACCACATATGGTGCCGAATGTTGGACGATGACAAATAATGAACGAGATAAAGTAGACGTTGTGGAAATTGATTATCTTAGAAGGTCATGTCGAGTATCGAGAATGGAAAGAATCAGGAATGAGGAAATACGAAACCGTACAGGAATTAGAGATACTATTTCAGATAGAATACAAGGAAGGCAATTACAATGGTATGATCACGTGATGAGAATGGAGGAGGAGCGGTGGCCAAAGAAAGCCTTAATGTACGTTCCGCCAGAAAGAAGGAAAGGGGAAGACCACCAAATTCCTGGAGAAGAGAAATTACAAAAACAATGCAATCTAGAGGCTTAGAAGAGGGAGATTGGAGAGATAGGAAAAGATGGAGGCTGAAATGCGGGAAGCGGCAATCGCCGTAGGACCCCCGTTATATGATGATGAAGAGGATAGTACATTGGCGTTTACATTATTTAAAAAAACTTCAAGAATTTGAGACCAAAAGCGAACACTTTATTATTTGGATTTATGGTATGACACGTATGATACCGCTAGCAAAGGTTGGGTGGTGATGATGGTTCACTTAGGTGCCAGCTGAAAGGCGTACCTCCGAATAAAGGTTCTCTAATGATTGTTGTCCACTGTGGATCTTTAAATGGTTGGATGCCAACTATGTTAAAGCTTTGCGAAAAAAATTGAAAATGTAGTGTAGATTATCCTCAGAATATGAATTCTAATATATTCGAATAGTGGTTAAAGAACACATTACTTCCTAATATAACACCCAGCAGTGTGATAATTATGGACAATACCAGCAATCACTCAATACTTCTAAAAAATCCGAACAGTTCGTCTTCAAAAGAGGAACTACAAGATTTCCTCTCACATAATGATTTGTAGTTTTAGTCTAGGCGGGATCTGTTTTGGATTGGACATTTTCCATAGGAAGCTATTTTTTTGCTGGAATCGCTTCAAGATGTGCCCAATATCGATAATCACGATATGCGCCAGTCGCAAACCCTGTGCTAAATTTTTTATTTAACAAAATCTGAAAACAATTGAAAATTTCTCATTTTTTTGCTCCTATTTTCGTTTATAATTCGGAAAATATTGATCCTAGAGAAAAAATTATAGGAAGTTAAAAGTTTGGTTATTCAATTTTACACAATATTTCGTTAGCTAGAAATTGAAAATTTAATGTTTATTTTTGAAAAAATAGCAATAATTGGAAAAAAAGTACAAAAAAATGAAGTTAATCCTTTAAATGTTTTCGACTTTCTAAACTTGACTTACAAGCTCCATGTTCCGCCAAGAAAAACCTTTTAATATGTTTAAAACGTGTGCTAAATTTTGTTAAGATCGGTCGGATACGTTTTGCATAATAATTTTGCAATCCAGCCTAAAAAAATCGCAAATTTTCAAATTTATAGTAGGCCCTAAATAAGGCCCTCAGATAGTTGCAAATTTTTTTAAACTTAAAGGAAGACTCAAACTTTCAAACGATTTTTGTAAAATTCAAATCGGTTCACTAGAAGAGCCTAGAATTTTTTTTTAAAGTTTTAAACATTTTTTTTATATATTAGGCTTATAAACAAATTGAATAACTTTACGAGCTTTAAACATTTCAATTTCAAAATTTATACACTTAAAGATCATCAAAAGACGCTTTTTTAAAAAAAGACACATTCGGCTTACTGGTTGCCGAGATATTGAAGGTCAAAGTTGGCATACATTTGCCGTGTAACCATAAGTGATATAGGGCTGGTTTTTAAACAAATACCCTCGCCTTCTCAAGCACTTTTTATATCAAAAGTTTTACGTAATGCGCTTCATGCCAATATCCATAAAAAAGACAAATAAAAAACCGTTCGTAAAATGTCGCTCGGAATGCATGAGAGGTGGTGGTGGGGGACATTCACTCGAAATGTGAATCGGCGAGTTCAAAATCATAGAGCGCGCTAAAAATTGCATTATCTCGGCTTCTTGTTAACCAATTTTGCTTTTTTTGAATCGCTGTCTCGGACGACAAGCATTTCAAATATCATATTTTCAAATACCATTTTTAATTGCAAATTGGAAAATTTGCAATAAACAATTGTATGTTAAACAAATAATTGCATTTTTTTTTCATGCATTTTTTTTTGAGCTTGCAAATTATACATTGAAGTAAATTGTTACTTTTAGTAAACAAATATGTATTTATAAATTGTTAATAAATAATTTAAATTGTTAAAACAAAGGCGAACGAAAAAAAAATTTTTTTTTCATAAATAAACTTTATTTTAACTCAATCTTCAATAATTTTTTTTAAAGTCTTTTTCTTTTTTTGGAAGGATATGTTTAAAGCTCGTAAAGTTATTCAATTTATTTATAAACCTAAAAAATGTTTAAAACTTTAAAAAAAATCTAGGCTCTCCTAGTGAACCGATTTAAATTTTATAAAAAGCGTTTGAAAGTTTGATCCTTCTTTTATTTGTAAAAAAATTTGCAACTATCTGAGAGTCTTATTTAGGGCCTACTATAAATTTGAAAATTTGCGATTTTTTTCCAGTAGGCTGGATTGCAAAATTATTATGCAAAACCTATCCGACCGATCTTAACAAAATTTAGCACACGTTTTAAACATATTAAAAAGTTTTTCTAGGCGGAATATGGAGCTTCTAAGTCAAGTTTAGAAAGTCGAAAACATTTAAAGGATTAACTTCATTTTTTTGTACTTTTTTTTCCAATTATTGCTATTTTTTCGACAATAAACATTAAATTTTCAATTTCTAGCTAACGAAATATTGTGTAAAATTGAATAACGAAACTTTTAACTTCTTATAATTTTTTCTCTAGGATCAATATTTTCCGAATTATAAACGAAAATAGGAGCAAAAAAATGAGAAATTTTCAATTGTTTTCAGATTTTGTTAAATAAAAAATTTAGCACAGGGTTTGCGACTGGCGCATATCGTGATTATCGATATTGGGCACATCCTGAATGGATTTCAGCAAAAAAATAGCTTTATATGGAAAATGTCCATTATGGTCTTAATTTCCACAGATCCCGCCTAGTCTATTTGGAGAGAACTATAATAAGAAACAATTACTTAAAGTGCTTCGTACTAAAACTTATGACAAATAATATATACTGGACACCATTTCAACAGAAGATGGTCATACTGTTTTGAGGTTACCACCTTATTTTTGCATTTTCAATCTCAAAAAACTTATTTGGGGACAAGTAAAAAAACGAATTCGGAAAAAACATATTCTTCCAAAATTTGACGCAAAAGTGATTGATTTAATTCGATAAGAATTATCAAGACATCACAAGTGTTGACTGGAAAAAAGCAGTTAACTATGTTGTTAATGTAGAAGATGAATACAGAAAGAAGGCTAGGATAATTAACTTCAAACAGTGGACAATGTATTATTGATTTGTTGGATAGTGACCATGATGAGAGTTCGTCTACAGAAGAAAGTTTTTCATTATAAATTGTTAACTTTTGTTTAAACAATAATATTTTAAATAAATACTTTTCCGTTGTTATATTTGTGTGACGTCATCGTTAAAGGTTAATAGAAAATACCAATATATCACCTACTTAGTAGTTTTTTCCGACAGGGTAACCGATTGATAATTTTTTGATATTTCACTTTTAACCATTTAAAAAATAAAGAAAGATAACTTTAGATGTGTTTTTTTTTCAAAGTCAGATTTCTCTGCTCTTTGACTATATATGTAGGACATCTTACACATTGTTATTTTATGAATGAATCCTTACATCAATAAATTTGTGTTGGTGAAACAAACAATATCGCGATACGCTCCTGGACAGCGCCTACTCGACACCACCACTTTTTTCGATGGGAGATATATGGAGGCAACTTTAACTCTAAATAATAATTATCTGAATGACATGAAATTTTTAAAATATCCTGTAGTTTCCATATAAATTAGAACCCTGAATTAAATATTAAAGTTTTTTCTTTAAGTATGACGGGATTTTCAGAATATTTAGGCTCATATATGATTAAAAACAATATAATAATTATATACACTTCACATAATATAAGCGATTTAAGCTGCTATATAAACGTTGGTATGTTCATTTAGTCCATTAATTGTAAGTACTAATTTAAGATTTTAAAAGCTACCGAAATATCATTGATATTTCAAAATAATTCAACAATTTATATACCTACTAACAAACATCAAGTTGTAAAAATTTGACATAATATTTCTTCAGATATTAAGTACACTTTAACGTTTTTCACAAAAACTAACCTATAAACCGATTAACGACTTGAGAAGTATTATATGTAAATGACCATTTCTATTAATATTTAGCATTTAAGAGATTATGAATTAAATTATCTATTGTTTCCTTTTGTTTCAGAACTGGAATATTGTTTAACCCCAAGACAGGAAGGAGGAGATTGCAAAATAATTACAGAATGTCCAAAGCTATTTCAAATTTTAAAAAATCGTCCTATAAAATCTGAGGACGCGGATTATTTAAGAAAATCACAATGCGGTTTCGAGGGGACGTTACCAAAAGTGTGCTGTGCTCTCAAAGAAACTGTACAAACTACCACGGAGCGTCAAGTAGACTATGACATTCGTAAGTATAGAATATACAACCACAAGACGTCTACATAAAATAATTCAATATCTGTTTCTTCGTCTCTTCTGTCTCTCTCTTACTCTTTAATCTTTAATTTATGTAATTTAGGTTTTAATAGTTTGTTACGCCATTTTCAAAATATTTAAAGTCTTATTTAACTTTTGCCAGTGACATTGAATCTTTACTGCCATAAGCGACGTCATTTTAACATTAGTTTATTACTTAATCCTCTCATGCATGGAGTCCACTCCAGTGGACAGATTTTTTTAACTCCAAAAAATATATTTTAATTCTATGAAACTTGTGCAAAATACAAGAAATGCCTTTCAGTGGACTATATTCAAGTAAATACTCTATGCTAGTATATATAAATCACCTGACCGCGATGGCAACCTGTGAATTGCCTGGAATAAGTGTCCGTAGTTTCTGTGGAAAAGCAAAAAAAAAGGTAAGACAATATTTTTTTATAGAATTGTGTATTTTACACAATTAGCTTTTGTTATAATATCCAAATAATTGAAAAACTGACTGAAACCTCACCTTGAAGTCATGTTCACTAGAGTGGACATTATGCAATAAGTAACTTAGAATTCCACTCTTGTGGTATAGTCGGTTCGCTATATTTACGCGGGTTTCGGATTAAAAATTTTATTGTAAGTACCCAGTTTTTATTACCTGCTCTTTGGGGAAATATCAACTGGTGAAATGAAATGAAAAATAATCCATAACTTTTTTTAATTAAATAATAATGGAAAATCTTTTATATAATTGACAGTATATTAAGGAGAATTACTTCACTAATGGAGTCTAATGTGGCTAATATAAACCTAATAATAATTTTGTATTACACTTCACACAGAAAATATGGTCTATGTATAATTGTCCCATGGAGAGAATTTCTAATGAAAAATAAAAAAATTTAATTTGCCAACAAAAATGAAAATCAGTCATTATCATCAAAAATATCATATTCGTCATCATCATCACTGTCATCACCATTAATTGTTATTATGATTGGACTTATTTCGTTTATTTTATTTTCACGAGTCCACCAATCTTCTATTAGTTTCTCGCACTTGAATATACAGTTGCACCACACTTCTGGAGTTACAATTGAAAGTGCCTTTCGCCAAGTTTCCCGAACTGCGTCGTCGCTATAACCGTTAGGCCCAATATGGTTGTCATAATATTGTTTTGCTATTCCCCATATATATTCGATGGGATTAAACTGGCAATGATACGGTGGCAGACGTAAAACTTGATGACCGTAACTTTCAATAATCTGATCCACAACAAAGGTTTTTGGTTTTGCGTGGATATTTGCCAAGCGTAATAATTCTGATTTTAAAATATGTTGTGTAAATAGTATATGTTTCTTTGTCAACCATTCTTTGATTTTATTAACAGTCCAAGAATTCGTTGGACTTTTGTTTAATACTTCAGAATGGTAAGGTGTATTGTCTAAAATAATTACGCTGGGCTCACTTGAACCTGGGAGAAGTTTTTCATGTAACCATTTTACAAACATTTCTGTGTTCATATTATCGTGATAGTCACTTGATTTTGATTTAGATGAACATATTAAATCAGCACTTTCTATAAAACCTGATTTCCCTCCTGCATGTAAAATTATGTGTCTCTTCCCTTCTCCATCAGTATGTTTGATAGACTTTACGTTATCATCTTGCCATATTCTCTTGGTTGCACCCCTAAAAAATATCCATGTTTCGTCTAAATATATAAAATTTGCCCTTTCTTCTTTTAATTTAGAATATTTTCTTAGAAAGTTAATTTTTTTATGCACAACAGAACTTTTTTCTTAAAGGGCTTTTCTGTTATCCTTCTTTGGAAATTTGAAACCCAAATTATGTATCACTTGCCATAGACTTGTTCTGCCAATTTCGTCAAATTTTCTATCTTTTAATTCCGAGAGAATTGTATTTAAGGTTACATGTTCCTTATTGGCTCGCATTCGATAAATGGTATCACGAATTTCAAATTTTTTTGCCATCTGGAATATCTTTCGTTTTAAATGATAGGCAAGTTTTTCGGTGATCTTCTTTCGGCCGTTCATTATTGCGATTTTGTAATACTCCTCTTAGTTTGGTTTCACTAATTCCTAGAGCATCACATACGCGTTGTTGAACAGACATTACCGATTTTAAAGGACTACAAATTAGACTATCTACATCTAACACACGTCTAGGCATTTTTAAATATTTCCATCAAACATACAATGTCAACACTGGCAAATAATCAATTCAACTGCAATATTGTAACAAATTTATACCTACCCTAATGTAATTTTAATGTATTTTAAAATATGACCATTAATGCAGTTTTTACCTAATTTTCTGGGAAGTCGTTTACTGCAACTGGTTATCAATGAGTCATTAGCATAATTTTGTTAATCCGAAACCCGCGTAAATATAGCGAACCGACTATATGTTTTATGAGTATAATTTTCAGAGGGGTAGTAGGTTTCTTGTTCACATATTTTTTGTTATTTTCTTGTCAAAGATTTATTATTTATTTAGAGATTTCTAGGAAATTTTTTTATGTAATTACTCATATTATTTTAGTGGAAATAAATAAATTTTATTTATTGACATAATATTACTTCTTCAATGGGAAATTTTATTCTATTTCCGAAAGTAATTTTTGCCGATGAAGACGACAATAGGGATGAAACACCATTATGTTTACCAGAAAATGAAGAATTTATAGGTATTGATAATGATGACAATATTTATGATTTACTAGAAGGTTCAGATTTGGAATCTGATTACAATGACGAAAAGACGTATTCGCTCGAACAGCTGAAGACCAAATTGTTAAAAGTGACAGAAGAAATACATCCAGAAAACGGTGACGGGAGAGAAGAAGAGTGAGAGTGAAGATGACATTCCATTAGCTCAGCGTATTTTGGCATTTTTATCAAAACATAAAAATCAAGAGAACAAAACCAAAAAAGGCTGAGAAAAAAGACTGGAAATGGTGCAATAATGACAGCATGTATGGACCAGCAACTTTGCCACAGTTTACCCAAACAGCACAGTACGTTTTGAGTACGTACAATTTTGGTACTGTACGTACATGATGTAAAATGTACGTTTTAAGTACGTACACTGCGGTACATACCAGTACGTATAGAAGAGTACGTACTATTACGTCTTAAGTATGTACCATGAGAAAGAAGAGCTAAACACATTTATTATGTTAGGTTATGTTAACCTAACCTAATTTGTTTGCTTAGGAATTTTCTACCTCAAGTACAGTTTTGATGTCATAATTCATTGCAAGACAGTTTCCTGAAAAATGTATTTGAGGAACTATATTTAAAACAAAACCATTTGGTAAACTGTAAGATTTATAAGTTTTGCTTGTTTTTTTACTTCAAATATGAATAATAAAGATATATTCACCTATATTTACTTTTATTTACATAAATCATCATAAGTGTGTATAGTATGTACATAATATGTATATATAGTATGTACTAGGTACATACCTTCAGTATGTACTAGGTACGCACCTTCAGTACGTACTAGGTATGTACCATAAATTGGAAAATGTACGTCTTATGTACGTATTAAGTACGTACTTCGTACAGCAAAGTACGTACATTGTACATACTTTATGTCCCATCAGTACGTACTTAGTTTGTCTTATGCACGTACTTGTGCTTACTGGGTAGAGGACAGAAAATATTCATGTTCAAAAGGAAAAAATCCCATTGATTATTTTTTATCACTGTTCACCGCAGACATAATGCATGATATCGTCTTTCAGACCAATTTATATGCTGGCCAAAACAATAAATTAAATTTTGGTATTGCAAGATATGAGTTATAAGCTTTCTTGATCATAAATTTGGTGATGACGTATATCAGATATCCCAGAATACGGCTTTACTGGTCAAGTGATAATGGCCTGAGGATAGACCTTATTGCAGATGCTATGCCTGTTAATAGATTTGAATCTATTTTGAAGTTTTTACATTTCGTAAATAATGAAAATGTAAATCAAAATAACACTGACAAATTGCGAAAAATCCGACCATTTTTGGATAAAATTCAGAAAAACTTCTTAGGTGCCACAGATCCAGAGGAATACCAATCAGTCGATGAGAAAATTATTCCACTAAAAGGAAAATTAGATATAAAGCAACACTTACCAAAAAAAATCTAAGAAGTGGGGAGTCAAAGTTTGGGTAAGAGCTGGAATTAGTGGATATATGTATTGTTTTGAGGTTTACCACGGAGCTTCGGGAGACATAAGTCAAATTAGTAAACCTGGAGCTTGCGCTGATGTAGTTTTGCGTATATCTGATGACTAAGAGAGAATCAATCATAAAGTATTCTTTGATAATTTATTTTGCTCACTTCCCTTATCGAAGAACTACATAAAAGAGGTATACGGGCGACAAGAACTCTCCGATTCAATCGACTACGAAATTGTAATTCTGTTATGAAAACAGATAAACAAACGAAACAAGAGGGAAGGGGAACTTCATGCCTTACAAGTACTGAAGGTACTGCAATATAATTATTTCTAAATGACGAGACAACAAGACTATTTACATTGTTTCTAATTGTGCTGGAATAGAACCTCAGAATAAAACAAAACGCTGGTGTAAATCTACTAAGACTACTATAGAAGTGAACAGACCATTGTCTGTTCAGTTTTATAACAAAATATGGGAGGAGTAGACCTGATGGACCAGCTGTTAGCCCAAGAAAAAAACGCTGGTACATAGGAGTTTTTATGCATTTTGTGGATGTTCTTGTTATAAGATTTTGTACAAGAAAAACAGAAATTCAAAAAAATATCTACTTGAATTTAAAGCCAGTATTGCCAGAGCATTAATAGATTTTGGAACGCAGAAAGAAAATAAACGAGGTAGACCTTCATCTGGTATACCACCTCCCATTTTGAAGAAGATGAAACCGAATCATCATGCACCTCCTGAAATTAGAGAAAGTAATTGGGGGCACTGACCACAACTAATTGATATACCAAATGGTCGAAGATGTCACTCAAAGCTTGCAAAAGGTGCAACGAACCGCTGTGTCCATCGTGCTTTGAACATTTTCATAACAGTAACTGACGCTACCGCGATTTCGCAAGTGCATAGTGATTACTAGAGTAGATGGACTATTTTTTAGGTTTTAAGAAAAAAATTCATGTTTTTACACTTCTATACTATTTTCTAATGTTAATTTTTAATATTTCGCAATAAAATATTTTTCTAAGAAAAAAATAAATTTCCTTAAAACTATTCATGAGAATGAGCTTCAAATGTTGTTTCTTTTTGCAAGTTATGTAATTTTAATTTAATATTGTACAACTAATGAAAAAGTTGTTCTTTTTGCAGAGAAATGCAATTGAGTTTTACTAATGAAACTTTGCTGATTAAAGAAACAAACATTTTTGCTTATAATTTAATTTCAGATGGCAAAACTAAGATTTGAATTTATCGTGAAGGCATTAGCGAGTGATAATAAAACAAATAGCATCACTTGTAGGGGATGTAAGTCAGTAGCGCACCTAGAATTTGGCTCTGGGCACCATTTGATTGGTCACCAAAATTTTTTTTATGGTGTTACCTCCATTTTGAGTCCTTAAAATGTGTAAGTAACAGTGTCAGAATAGGGTCCTGGGGGGGGTTTAACCCCCCAAAACCCCCCTCCCCTCGGTGCGCCACTGATGTAAGTTAAATCTTATTAGAATTTCACGTAGAGTAATACAAAAACAAATCACATAAACTAAACTGTATTGAAAAAAAAGGTATATGTAAAATATTTTGTAAGCGATAAATTTAAAACAAGCGTCCTTATTGTAACGATGTTGTTATGAGACTGTCATGGTCGATCCCCTTCTCTCCGCAACGACCTGGAGCCTCTCTCGAGGGGTGTAAGATAAAGGTCGGGTAAAATTTAACTAAAAGTACCTATATTATACGGGGTTGCTCGAAAGTTTTAACATCACTAAACTTCAATTGAGAGCGACAAAAAATAAAATCTTTATAATGTCAATTGATATGCAAAATATTTTCAATCCTGAAAAAATACAGGCTACAGCAGCTTTTCAAAAAGTAAAAGAGCTCTAAAAAAAAGAGGTACTCCAAGAAAAGTGTGAATCACGTTAGATGAAGATACCTTATCTTTGTTTATTGAGTAACATCGCTAATAAACTGTTGGTGGATGCGGCAACTCTACTTCTTCTTCAGATGCAAATCCACTAATGGATGTTAGCGATCACATTTTCCATTAATTCTCTATTTCTTGCAATATGTATCAGATATTGTATGTCGTTAATCCCTTTCCATTGCCTTATGTTTCGGAGCCAGGACATTTTCTTGCGTCCCATTCCTCTCTTGCCTTCAATTTTACCCTCGATTATAAGTTGGAGGAACTGGTATTTTTCATTTTGCATGATGTGACCTACATACGCCGTTTTCCTTTTCTTGGTGGTTTCGAAAAGTTGGCTTTCTTAGTTTATTTTTTTAAGGACATCTATATTTGTGATTTTCGCTGTCCATGGTATTTTTGGGATACGGCGATAGAGCCACATTTCGAAAGCTTCTAATCTGTTTATATCCCTCGTTTTGAGTGTCCAGCCCTCTACGCCATATAGCAGCACTGACCATACGTAGCACTTAGTAAACTTTAGTCTCAGTTGAAGATCGAACTCTGAACAAGTCAGTACTTTCTTGAATTTTACGAAAGCTTGTCGAGCTTGCTCAATGCGACATTTTACTTCCGTGTCCGATGCCCAGTCTTCAAAAAGCCACGATCCCAGGTATTTAAATTTACTCACTCTTTCAATGGACTTAGTATTCAGTGTTATGGTGGAGTTTTCAAGTGCATCCAAGTTTCTGGAGATGATCATAAATTTGGTTTTTTTGGTATTAATCTCTAATCCCATTCGCTTACTGTATTCTCCGATTATAGTGACAAGTTGAAGATCGACTATGTTGTCACAAATTAAGACACCATCATCAACATATCGTATGTTGTTGATCAATACTCCATTCACTTTGATTCCCATCTTTGCATCCTCCAAAGACTCTTGAAATATGGCGGCTCTCTACGGTTAATTAAAAAAATAATAATAATTTTGTATTTATGGCAATTGGAATTTATATTCTACTTAATATTTTTATCCGTTGTTATCAAATTTTATTTCTTATGTTAATAAAAATTTTTATTCTTAATATTAATATTGTATCTAGAAACATTTGATAAAATATATCATAAAACTCACAAGAATTCATTGTATGCCGATAATTATTTTTAAACGATATTTTTCATGGCATTTACCACAAAAGGTTGAGAATTATATTAAGTGACGTCAGTTGTATTATTTAAAATACATTACTATAATAATATTATTGTCATCATTAGTGACATTGGTATATCAGTTTTAAAGTCAATGGTTTTATACCGATTTTGTAAAATCTGTTAATTATTTACATTGCTCAAGTAAACATAAAAGTTTAAACTTAGATTTAAGATCTCTATAAAAATTCATATTTGATCATATTCTGGGAATACTTTATATTAGTTGTTCTCATCTTTGTACAACAACAAGTTATCGTTTATTGGTTTGAGAATGAACAATGAAAAACCACAATAGAAATATGTTTGCATTAGAAAGTTCATACCTACTTAAACTAAGTTTGTATTTGGAGAACGTTTTCCGAAGTGGAAATTGAAACGTCAATAAACGTATTTTAACCTTTAATTGTGGCTTATTCCCATTTAAATAGTAATTAAGTTGGTAGAATTAACCTAAATAAAAAAAAAACAAATTTATATCCTGTCGTCATATTACTAATTTCTCTCGTGGGTAAACATTTTTAAAAATATCTAAATTTAATTATATAAAGCAAAAAAGACTAAATCAGAAAAGTCAGCATAGGTACCAAATCTGCTTGGAACTGGTTTAGAAGGACAAAATTAAAAAAAGAAATTGACTAACATTTTAATTTAAATAAAATTAAAACGATGAAATCAAATATTTAAGGTAAGTATAGAACCATTTTTAGTACCTCTAAAGTTAGATTGCAGAACGGAGTTTGCAGAACGTTCCAGTATCAGATAGGACTTAGACAAGGATATATATAGCCTATCATGCCTTCTATTCAATATTGCACTAGAGAAAGCGAATTCCTAACCCGATCAATGCAGGCTAGCGTGAGCCGGTCTTTTCCTGCTTTCCTGCTGTGAGGATGTGGGCCCTTTGTGCCCAGGTTTTGGGATTTTGTTAATTTTTTTGGATGATTGTCGCCTTTTTGTTGGTATTTTTTAATTTGTTTGGTGACCGAGGCCTTTATTTATTTATTTATTTATTTATTTTTGAAGCTTGTCCTGAAAATAAACATCAATTATTAAAATTGCCAGTGCTACGTGCGGGGGCAGAGCTACGAATTATCTAGACTTGATGTGATTGCCAGGATTTGCTATTTTGGTCTTTTGTGCCTGCATCGATGAAACGCTTCATATCTTATTATCTCTCGCAGGATCGGACTTTGGTGATTCTCTAATTCTGGAAACCTAATTCTGGCTTTTTCTGCCATTTTATCCATCACCCTTACTTGTTGCAGTTCTCTAAATAGAAAGCATTCAGCGACGTATCTGGGTACATTTGCCGTTTCTCTGACGATATTATGGACCTTGTATTTTCTTTTTATTTGAATTGCTTATGTGTCCCCATGTGAGAGATGCTTCTTCTTCTTCTTCTTCTTATTTTTATATAGACATGACTCTGTCTGTTTTTCAATGTGCCTCCAGTAAGTTGTTATTCCATCGTTTGCGTGTTCTTCCTACTGTTCGTCTTCCTATTGGGGAACCGTCTCTTGCCGTCTTTACTACTCTATTTGTTGTCATTCGGCTTATATGATCGTTCCATTCTACTCTTCTATTTCTTACCCAGTTTTTGATGTTCTCTACCTTGCATCTATGTCGTATATCTGTACTTCTAGCTCTGTCCCATAGAGTCTTACCATCAATTTTTCTAAGTGTTTTCATCTCTGCTGTTTCTAACATCCTTTTTGTTCTCTCTGTCTCAGGTCTTGTTTCTGCCGCGTATGTCATTATTGGTCTGATGACTGTTTTGTAAATTCTGCCTTTCGTTTCTTTCCTAATATTTTTATTTCTCCATATTGTTTCGTTTAGGCAGCCTGCGGCTCTGTTTGCTCTATTCACTTGATCTTCCATCTCGGTTTCGAACTTTCCGTAGCTAGATAATGTGATGCCTAGATATTTAAACTCCATCACTTGTTCTATTATCTGACCTTCCAGCTCCAATTTACATATTAGTAAATTTGCTGAAGTAACCATGCATTTTGTCTTTGTTGGGGAAATTAACATGTTAAATTTTCTGGCGGTTATATTAAATTGGTGCAGCATACGTTGTAAATCATCTTCACTTTGAGAGAGTAGTATTGCGTCGTCTGCATAGCAGATTATTTTAAGTTGTTTTTCTCCCATTTGGTATCCTTTTTTAGTTCTTACTTTTTTTATTATTTCATCCATTATGCATATGTGATTATCGAAAGTATAATGCTGTTTATCAGTCTTATTTTCGTCTTTATGCGCAGTTTGCTTTTTCTACCTGCGAGTTCTCTTATTGCTGCTCTGGTTGCTGCTGTTTTCTGGATAGTTGTGTCCACCTGTTGCGTGAATGTTAAGCCTTGGTCCATAATGACTCCTAGGTATTTCGCTTCTCTTTTCCGTTTGATGGGATTATCTTACACTATAAACTATTCCTTTGGGGTTTCTCTTTTTTTTTTTGAATATGATTGCTTGTATCTTCTCTGAATTTATTGCTATTTTCCATTAGATACACAATTCTTCAATGTTTTCCAATGCTGTCCAAGATTGTTGACCGCTACTTCTAAGTTTCTGTGTTTAGCTGCAATCGCTGTGTCGTCTGAATAAAGGCTGAGTGGTGTTCTTGGTGTTTTTGGAACATCTGCGGTGTATATTGTGTACAGGCGTGACAGAACTGCTCCCTGCGACACTCCAGCCTCCAAAGCTCCGTGTTCGGATAGTACTTGTTCTATCCGAATCCTGAAGCTTCGATTGCTCAAGTACGAAGAGATCAGTCTCGTCATGGTCTCAGTGTATCCCTAGCCTTTCACTTTGTATATTAGGCCTCTAAACCAGACTGTCGAAGGCTTTGCTTACATCCAGGAATGCTGTTCCTGTGTACTGTTTGTCGTTAAATCCAGCTGTTATGTATTCTGTCAGTAGTACTTGTAATTTGCTGGAGTTTTCTGCTCTAAATCTGAACTGATCTTTTAAGATTTTTCCTATTAGTATGTTTCAGCTTGTAGTCTGCTTAGTATTACTCTTTCTACGATTATCTGCTGGTAATCTTATCGGCCTGTAGTTTTGCGGAAACATGGTATTCTTTCCTGGCTTCGAGATCATGATAACGTGGACTTCCTTTCATCGATTTGGAAAGAGCCTGTATCTAAAGATTGCGTTATTTATAATGGTTAAAATACTATTACTTTTGCTGATAGATACTTCAGAGTTCTATTTGATGCCCCTTATTCAATTCTTTTACAACACACTTGCTTCTTTCCCAGATGATTGTCACATCTATAAAAATTCATCAAAAACTATTGTTGGTGTGGGATCAGTAGTTATAGCTCCGAACATTGTATTACAGTTTAAATTATCTTTCACCTGCAGCATTTACTCTGGAGAACTATACTTAATTCTGCAAGCTCTCATTCGTATACGTACCCATTTTTTTTTTAATTCTGCCATAATTACCAACTCTCTCAGGACATTAGATACGATAGAACAGTTATATACAAGTAATCCTATAGGTATTTTAATTAAAGAACAATTTCATTTACTAAATAACGTGAGGCAGCAAGAACGCTTTATATGGGTTCCATCACACATTACGCTTCAAGGAAACGAAAAAGCAGATTTTTATACCAGAGAAGCAATACACAGTGCCTCTTCAGTGTTAGTGAACTTAGTGTTTGTTTCCGACTATAAAACAAGATAAACTTAAATCGCCTGCTGTTTGTTAACCTAACCCGTTTACGTATAGGTCATAGCAGACTAACTCACAGCTACCTAATCTCCAAATTAAATCGCCCTATTTGTGACTTATGTAACTGCGACAATAACGTAACACATATCTTAATATAATGTCCTAAATATATTACTGAAATACCAAAAAACCAATATAAAAGCAGTCTTAAGAACACATTGTAAATTTACAAATATGTTTAATCACTTGAAAGATACTGGTGTTTTAAACAAACTAAAACTGTTAATGTTTTGTAAATCCTATTTATAAATTGCAAAATGTGACATTTTTACCTAATTGTGACCAATTAATCAAAAATACTATTTAGACTTAATTATCTACGTATTAATTATAGTACAGCTAATAACCCAAAGTGGTTGATGCTGTTATCAATAAAATAAAAAAAAAAGATATGTTTAGTGCTTCTCCTCCGTGTTTTATCGTTGAACAGTTACTAGGAGCATTCCTTCCAGGTTTTTAGGATTTATTTGTCATTGTTAATAAGCCCTTCGCTGTCTTTTTAAAGCAAGCTTTCTGTTCTTGTTTGATACCCGGCCTTAATATCCGAAACTCTTTTAAAGAACTGTCTCACATTGTTGTTTTTCCGAGTTTCTTTTATATCTTTGTGTATTTTTTCCTGGTACTCCTTCATGTTTCTTTTTATTTGTTTTTTCCAATATTGAATAATTAAAAAACTGACTGGGAGGGCGTTAAAATAAACCTTGAACACAAAATTAATCTTGCTGTGCCATTGACCAACACGAGGCAGCTTGATGGCGAATTAGAAGTTTTTATAAAAAATATCCAACAGGTAGCTTGGGAAAATACTCCCACAATAACTTCTAGAACAAAAGGGAACAACTATTCAAAAGAAATCAGAGAACTCATAGTAAAAAAAAGAAAGTTTGCAACAATACAGAGCTCCACGAGAGAAAACTGCTACACAAACACTAAAAACGGAGATACAGAATATAAAAAATTTAACAGTTGATTCCTTTTTAAGTAACTTAACAGCTAACCAGAACACAAATTATTTGTTATGGAAGGCAACAAAAAGAGTGAACAAACCAATTATTCATTCTCCTCCTATTAAGTTGGAAAACGGCAACTAGGCTATAAGTAACGAATAAAAAGCAGAACGATTTGCAGATCATTTAGAAAGCACGTTCAAACCCAATGACAGTGATGGGAATAACCATTCCAAACCGAAGAAATAATAACGTTGACATCATTTAGAGAAGTATTAACAGAAATAAAAGACCTAAGAAAGCTCCAGGATCTCATAACAGGAGAACTATTAAAAAATCTACCAAGAAAAGCCGTAGTTAAGCCGACACACCTAATAAATGCTGCTTTTAGATTGAGATATGTTTCCAGAATCTTATACCAAATCATTAATTTGGTTTCAGAAATAAACATTCCACTATAGATCAAGTTCACAGAATAATTAATATAATAGAAAAAAGATTAGAAGAAAAGAAAGTCTGCTCTACAATCTTCTTAGACGTAGCACAGAAGTTTGGTAAAGTCTAACATGAGGGTTTAAACTATTAACCAAGAACATTCATGCCTAAACAGTATTCAGAAATCTTAGAATCATTCATTGCGAATAGATATTTCAGAGTAAAACAAGAAGAAGTGTATACTGATTTAAGGGAGATCAAATCTGGCGTGCCACAAGGATATTAGGTCCGGTCCTGTACCTATTATATACGTGTGACATTCTAGAGCTAGAACAAAACACTATTGCCATCTTCGCGAATGATACAGCCATACTAGCGATAGAAAACACTAGTGAATAGGCGACTGATAAGTTAATACAAAACATACCTGGACCAGAAAATGGCGAATAAAATTAAATAAGACTAAATCTGCACACATTAACAAATAAAAAAATAGAAAAGTTTCCAGTTAGAATAAAATGATTCCCAAGTTTCTTATGACGCGAGGCTGCGCTGTAAAGTCCTTGCCAAAAAGAAGAGAGGGGAGCTTGATATTAGATATAAGAAATTGTATTAGGTGATTGGAAAAAATTTAACATTATCCACTCATAATAAATTATCCATTTACAAGCAAGTACTGAGGCCAGTATGGGTATATGGGTGCTAACTCTGGGGATGTACGAAAGCTAATAATCTACATAATATCCAGAGAATTCAAAACAAAGTACTGCGGAACATTGTTGATGCTCTTTGGTATATCCGTAACAGCAACCTCCACTAGGACCTGCGTATGGAAACTGTGACCGAAGTAATCAAGAGAACAGCAGCAAGTCTCGAGTAGAGGCTGCACAGTCATGTGAATGTTGAGGCAATCCAGCTTCTTGACCACACTGAACTAAAGAGAAGACTCATTCAGAGAAGGACAAAACCATTTGAGTTAGTGTAAATGTGAAACAGTTTAGTGTAAAAAGCAGAGTATAGTGTTGTGATATTATTGCATATTAGTTGTAGTGCATTAGTTGATAGATAAAATAAGAGTAAGCCCTAGGGTAAGCCCTTAGATTTAAGTATTTGCTGTTTATTAAGTTAGGTCAGACAATAACTGATAATTGGTCATTTATGACCAGATAACAATATACAAACACGGTACAGATGTTATACAAAAAAAAAGTTTTTTTGTCTCTGCTCTTATCTGTTTATTCATTCTTGTTGAACATTATCTACGTATAAGAAAATATTACATTTTACCCCATAGACAAAAAAAGTTGATTTAAACTAAATAAAGTTATTATGATAGTTAACGTATTATACATACATATAATTTAAGACTTGTTTTGTAAATATAATTTACAAATATGGAAATATAACTTAAATTCTCAATGAGAAACTGTTTCCTTTAGAATAAATTTTTATTTCACAATTGAGATAATTGCAACCTATTTAAATCCAGTAACCAGTTCCCTGAAGTACATATTTAACATTCAAGACATTCTACATTTGATCTTGTGTAGTAAATGTTATCTCGTGACTGTCTGAGAAAGAAAATATGAGTACTAGTTTATTGTTTATGTTGACTATGTTAGTTTTATGTGTGAAATTCGCTTCAGTTCAAGGTAATCCCATTATTATTTTGCTAAATTTGTTTATTTGAGTGATTTGGTGAAATATTTAAAGACATGTCGGTCAATGACATTGAACTCTCCATGTCAAAGTAGTTAATTGTTTCATTTAATTTAAAAAGTCAAACATTTATGGTTAAGATAATAATTATTTTAATAAAATCGTAAACTAATTTTCGAAACCAAATTCAGAATTTCGCTTTAATCTGTGCCTCCTAAGAATTGCAAGGCAAAACAGACGTTGATAAAGATGTTACGAGAGACATGGGTAATCTAAAAATTGCATTCCACAACATATCTCCTCAACTAAGCAAAATTCTTAGCGAATTGGTTTCTAGTACTCGTACAGAGTATATCGAAATAAAAAGGAAAAGAAAGTTAACGTTTGATTTTTATTTCGATATATACTCTGTACGAGTACTAGAAACCAATTCGCTAAGAATTTTGCTTAGTTGAGGAGATATGTTGTGGAATGCAATTTTTAGATTACCCATGTCTCTCGTAACATCTTTATCAATGTCTGTTTTGCCTTGCAATTCTTAGAAGGCACAGATTAAATCCAAATTCTGAATTTGGTTTCTAAAATTAGTTTACGATTTTATTATCAGATGTCGCTACATTGCGTCTATACGAAGCCATGTTATGTCGTACGGCCGTAGCGTCCTTCTGGTTTTCAGGGGTTTCTGGACGATCTACAACCGCCGCTCTCGAAGAGGATCTCAAGTTTCGAGAGTCCATCTTCGTATTTAAAGAGTTGATTGAGATACCGGCCGCTACGGGCAAAAAGTTCCGCCGAGCCTTTGTGGTAGGTGAGGAGACACCGGCAATCAGAATTCTCTAACAGTTCGAGCTTTCTTACAGACAAAATATTCTTACACTGAATTAATATGTATTAGAATTCTGATGCGTGGTGTATAACTCAAGTTCCACAAAGATGTCGGCCTTCTCGCTTCGTGTAGCCGCGTTCTCTCTCCTCGAGAGAGGTACAAGAATGCCGGCAATGTCGACTCTTGTCCTACCTTTAACTACCTTTTTGTTAACAGTAATTCATATAGTTACTATTTACATAAGGTTTTGGAGACGAAGTGGTATTGCAGCTCAACCTGATCGGAAAAGCAATTTCAAGTCCCCGTCGGGGCTTTTATTCGCTCTTTACCGTGACAGGTCCAAATGACGCTGTGGTCAGTTCTACACGATTTGAGATAGTTATAAGACCAATGTCTTTTCTATCTCAGAAAGTCGTGTTCTACTGTCAGGAAGCGTTTTGTAGTCGACACGCCGGTTCTCGTACACTTGATGATTTAACTTCTAAATTGGATAACCATTATTAGGTATTATTCTTCAATTTTTTGGACGTTTTCGACGATAGCAGGATATTGGTTAATTAATAAAACCCAAAGGTAGCTTGGTAGCGCACCGAACCAACAAGGTCTTACGGGGCTAGTAGTGTATGACGACTGGATCCCGTTCGGAAGATGTGCTGCTCTTTTATACACATTGTGTTTGATAATTTTCAGCACACTTCCGCCGAGAGGCCAACGAGCGCTGTGGTTGGCCGGCCAAAGTAACAATCTTTGTCGTGATTGGTTACCTTGGCGACAGTTAGAGTTGCTTCCTAAGACAGAAAAGATTTATTTCACGTTCAGGGCGATTGCGAAAGCCGTTCTGATGAGGCCTATTAGGCCGAAATACGTATAAGCGGATGCGCAAGCGCCCTGTACGTGAAATCAAATCTTAACTGTCTTTCCTTTTTAATTATCCTAATCTTAAGTGTAGTTGTAGCTGTATTATTTTTTATATACTGCTCACGGAATTAATTTTCAAAAACCTTCTCGTCCTAAGTTAAGTAAATTCAAAATAAGTGTCTTTAACTCATCCAAATCTTCTTTAGTTCGAGGTGAACAAAAATACGGTATTTAAAGGGCAATTTGGTAAGAATATAAGAAAGAGATATAATGAAATCTGATGAGAATTAATAACTCAGGGTGGGTAAATATAATTCTTCTTATTCTTCTTGATCAGCACTTGTTCGTTCACTGTTGGATATAGGCCTCATGTATTTGTTGCTATTGATGTCTACTCTTAGCAATTTTCATCCATTGCTTAGCTACAATATGTTTAATCATCCGTCCATCTGTTCTGCGGTCTGCTGCTCTTTCTTGGTCTCCAGTTTGTTATTCTCTGCGTCCATGTTTCAGAGTTATCTTGAGAAACATACTCGACTCATTGCCACTTAAGTCTCGCTTATCAGTAATTTTTATTCTGTCACAACTGTGGATATTTCAAACACTCTCTCAAACTGATCTCAAGCATCTCCATCGCTCTTTGAGTTATACTGAGCTGTTCTAAAGATTTCTTTGTAAAGGCCAGAATCTACATAGTCACTGGTAAGACACACTAGTGATAGTCTACGCTTTAGATACATTGGTATATCTTTGTTTTTCAAAATTCGGCTATTTGGTTTCACATGGTATCTTCTTCTTAAGGTACCTTCTCCATTACTGAAGGTTACCGATAATTACATAAAATTTATTTTTATTTTGAGCTGTATTTAATAACGAGTGCGTGTTCATACCTGCCCAGTCTCTAATATTCTTCAGACCAGCATTTTCGTCCTGGACCTTGTTTTCCTTTCACTTTCTCTTCAATTATGAGTCGTGAGAAGTTGTATTTTTCTCCTGTATAAATGTCTTAATGAAATGAAAATGCGAAGGCATGGGAGTACCGGTACGGAACGAATACCTATATACATTAAGTTTTGCAGACGATCAAGTAGTGATTGCACAAGACCAAGACGACCTCAGCTACATGATGAAAAAACTACAAGAAGAATATACCAAGGCTGGCCTAGATATTAACCTCGCGAAAACAGAGTACCTATCTACAAGTGAAGAAGACATAGAAGATCTACAGATTGATGACAACGTAACAATCAAAGGAAAGGATAAATTCAAATACCTGGGATTTATAATCACGAAAAAGGCAACAACAGAGGAAGAAATTACACAAAGATTAGGACAAACAAGAACAGCAATCCGACAACTTAACTCAGTATGGTGGGATAGACACCTAAATATGAAGACAAAAACGCAGATTTATAAAACATTAGTGCGAAGTATTATGACATATGGGGCTGAAAATTGGATCATAAACAAGAAAACCAGCAGTAAGATAGTAGCAACAGAGATGGAATGCCTGCGAAGATGCTGCAGAGTAACAAGAATGGATAGGAGAAGTAATGACCAAATAAAGCAAAGAACATCAATAGAAACAGACATACTAACATATATAGAACAAAAAAGACTAAAGTGGTATGGACATGTAAGAAGAACTAGCGACAGCAGATGGATAAAGAAAATAACCGAATGGAGCCCCATAGGAAGGAGGAAAAGAGGACGACCCCGAAAATCCTGGAGGAACGAAGTAGACGACGCCATGAGTAAGAGAGGACTGAACGATGGAGAATGGAACAACAGAGAGAGATGGAAACGGTTGAGCGAGGGAAGGCAGTGAATACTGTAGAATCCCTAAATATATATATATATATATATATATATATATATATATATAAATGTCTTAGATAATTAGTTTTTCTGTTTTTTTACAACGATTAGAAGTTCTTTTTCAGTCCTCATCCTTTTTTCGGTACCTCATTCTTGGTCACGTGCTCTGTCTAAGAGATCTTCAGCATCTTTCGAAAAATCCACACCTCAAAGTTTTTTATACGAGTTCACATTTCCCCTTCTTATAACAATATGGAATAGATTAATGTCTACAAATCAGCATCGTATATCCAATGGTAAGGTAGAACTTATTACGAATTTTTTTAATTCTTTGAAAAGCGGACCAAGCTTTCTTTATACAATCTCGTATTTTGATCTGATGCTAATTGGGTGTTTACATGTGGGGTTTTGATAATCCTCGGAAGAATGCTGTGTCCATTCAGTAACTATGTTCTGGGAGAATTTTTGAGATTTAACGTTGATATGTAACGGTGAATTCTAATATAAAAAGGTGTTGGAGATGTGCTATTTTAAAAAGTTGATTTGAAACGATTGCAGAAAATGTTTTTGTGAGCAGGAATTGATGGCTGCGATATTACTGTTGAGGACTACGATAAACTGAGAATTTGTCTTCTAAAAAGTAGTGATGGTTGGCCCAGTTCGCAATATAGGCTTTCTAAAGCGTTGTTCTGTAAGCTCCTAAAATTATTCTTAATGCGGTTTTGTGTATAGTATCTAGGCATTTTAATATTGAAGGGCGAGCAGATGTATATTTAACACATCCGTAATAAATTTTTGAACTAATGAGACTTCTGTATATTTTTAGTAGTATCACACCATCAGATTCATCAAAATTATCTGCTAAGCATCTTAATAAATTTACGCCCTTTTGGCATGAAAGAGTTAGACATTCAATATGATTTTTCTATGAGAGACGTTCGTCGAATATTATACCCAGAAAGTTTATATGTGAGATGTAGTTGTATAGTGCTAAAATATTTTCCTTTGATAAACACTATCATGTCATCTGCGTAAAATCTAGCTAGAACTGGTTTCTTTCAATCTTTTAAGACGTCGTTCATAGTAATTAAAAATAACGTTGGGCTCAGAATAGACCTTTGTGGGATGCCATTTAATTGTTTCTTGGTTGAAGATCTTATACTGGAAATGAGAACCTGGAATCCTCTTCGAGATAAAAAATTGCGTATGAAATTTATTATATTGCCTTTTAAGCCCCATTGCTGTAGTTTATTCAGGATGATTTTATGGCATGCAGAATCAAATGCTTTATTAATATCAAAATAAATTGCTATACATTTATCTTTGGTGGCAAATGCTTCGTGAACACGACTTTCTAGGCTAATAATGTTATCAGGTGTGCTCTTATAGATGGGCGAATTCTGGATTTTTTTGGAATCAATAATTTGTTAGTTTCCGAAAACCATATTGATTGTTTTTTTTAATAGTTTCTAATAATTTTAGTGAGGGTTCCTTATGTTCTCTACCTTTCCATAAAATGAATTTTATCTATTCATACTTAATTTTTAGACCAATATGAACTTCGGTTTTTATTTTATTAAAAAATCTTTTTTATTTTTAGCTAAACCTGCAGATAGTCCTCTGTTACCTTCAAAAGAAGAATGCGGTGTCGGAAGTATACCGGACAAAATTTATGGAGGCAACACAACGGATCTCGATGAATTTCCATGGATGGCTCTCATTGATTACGAGAAAGGTAAGAAATTACTCTAAGATTAAATTAAAGATTTTAACACATTTGGCAACAATAAATTGATGCCACATATTTTAAACTTTAATAAAATAAAAGGCAGATATCGAGCACAGTTTTTTATTAAATATTGCGAAAGTACTTCCGCCCTCAGAGCATCTTCAGGGGAATTTCGTCAAAAATGTAGGCTATCCAGCACTTAGATGAATGTTATAAACACTGAATATTACATTAACACAACACTAGGCAAAGGCTAAACAGTTTAAATTGTTTTTTATTTTAGTTGTTTTTTAATTTAATCTATTTTTATATTATTATACCATCATTGGTTATTACTTCATAATTTTCAAATCAAAATATTCCGAAAACGGTACACGGTGTTGAATTTTACCAAGAGTACCTTTTTGGTGTAAAATTGTGTGACATTTAAGTTCACTTGGAATTTTGATTAATAATTCTACTCTTAAAAAAGTGTACTGCTATTGAATGATACTTGGTACGAACATTGTAACTAGTACCCTCCATGACAGTTAGATATTAAAACAAATTCATGGGATTTATCAGCTTCCAAGACGTATTCGTATAAAATTTCATTACAATGCTAGTATTTTCGGCAAAATCATAAAAAAATCATAAAAAACCTAACCTTTTTTTCTTCAACGACCTTTATCTTAAAAAGTCATGGCGTTACAAAAATTTTTTTACTGACCAAACCCCAATTTTTTTTTAGTTTTTTACCTATCTTAGAGACGGTGTTACCTTTTTTTGGAACACCCTATATATGTAGGGTGTTTCAATATATATATTCTAACGATATCGATGTTTCATCATCGTAGCCAAGTATTCGCATATACTTGTTATATGTTGACCCTGTTGTCGTGATTTGTGAATTCCATGACACGTTCTATAAGCCTGGAAATAAGATATCGTTATAATTTCAATGTCTTTTTATTTTGTAGATAATGGCAATCATGGATTTTATTGTGGAGGGGTACTAATTAATGCAAGGTATATACTTACAGCAGCTCATTGTGTTAAAGGAAAAGATTTACCAAGAAATTGGAAACTGTAAGTATTACACACCTTATTGTTTTATTTTTTCAGTCAGTCAAGAGACTCCTAAAATTTTTTCCACCATCAGATTTTATTATATTGGACCAGTATCTTATTCTCTGGCGAACTCATTACTGTCTCATTCGGTGGTTGTAATATGTGGATGGATATCTATTTCAAAGCAAGTTCAGGATTGGTTCATACACGTGTATCTATAAATGTGCAATATCCGCTTCCTCACTACACTTTCCTATTACTCGAATTTCTCTATAGTCGGCAAAGGTTGCTATTGCATTTTCCTTTGATTTAGATAAATGTAATTATGTATACCTCATGAAGAATCCCTAATTCTTGTGGGTGACTTTAATGTACAAATCGGAAAGAAAATACTTCCAGGAGTAAAACAAAGATTTAATGAAAATCATGTCAACGCAAATGGAGAACTCATGGCTAATCTCTGCTTTTAACGAACTGAGAATCGATAATACATTTTTCAACCATAAGCTCCAGTATAAATATACATTTGAAAACTTCAGGGAGTACAAATCTATGATTGATTTTATAGTAACTATAATAAAATTCTCCCAAAGCAGATTCTAGATATCCGAACTTTAAACTCAGCAGACGCAGGGAGTGAACACAAACTAGTACTAGCAAAAATAAGAATGAAAATAACACCAAAACATTTTCAACAAGAAATCACCGAGAATAAATTCAATGTAGAATCATTGTGGAACGACTCTATAAGAGAAATATACCAAAGGAGGCTAGCACAGAAGATACAGCTGAAACAAATAGATGACATCAAAGATATAAACGCGAGCTGGGAGAAATATCTTTTTTTAAATATCCCCGAAAATACTAAATATATGAAAAAAATAAAAATGTACTACACTGTAGATTTTTTAATGACTAAAATTTTCCTTTATTTAGATTTGTTGTACAATAAATATTTGGCGAGATATAGCCATTTAAAGCATCGATTTACGATCAAGCTCCATCTTTTTCGAGCCCTTTAAACTCACCCCATTTAAAAACCAAGGGTTCCAAAAAGATTTTATTTACAGATCCTTGTAGCTCTTAAAACCCTCTACAAAATCGTTTTTGAAGAAACACTCTATCGTTAAAAATGAAGGGAATACGTTAAAAAAACCTATTAATGTTTTGAAATAGGGTACCCAGATAGTTCAAAATTAATAGCTTTTTCCCATGCTTTTAGTGGCTGTGATACTGTATCTGCTTTTTACAATAAAGGTAAAAAATTTTTTTTTTATATTCTTTAAAAAAGACCTGACATGAGGGAACATGCCGAAATTTTTTACAGTAGTACTGCTAAGCTTAAAGATATTTTAGATGCTGGCAGATACTGTGCAATAATGTTGTACGGAACTGTTAAAGACACGCAGCTTACCAAGTTAAAAAAAAATAAAAGATTTGGAAGCTTTTCTCGAGCAGATGCGGTACGAGCAGTTCATTAAAGCTACAACGAAAAACTGTGCGGTTAAGCTATCATCCCTTCTGCCCACTGTTGATGCCTTAGATGAGCATTCAAAAAGATGCTATTACCGATTAACAGTGGCTTGGCAATGAAAATATCAGAGCAACAGATTGGGGATGGTATTCCAAAGATGGTTTGTTATTACCCGTACGCATGAACAAACAACCTGCACCCGATGAACTTATTGAAAATTATTTTTTGCCAATGCAAAAAAGGATGCGGCGTTTCATGTGTGTGCAGAAAAGTTGGTTTATACTGTAACTCTACTTGTTCTGGGTGCTCAGGTGAAGGGTGCAATAATAGTCCACCAATAATTGAAGAAGATGAGGATGACATAGATCACGATGAAGATGTAATTGATGACGAATAAAATTAATATTATAATTGTTTTACCTATAACTGTAAATATTTTCAACTATTTATGTAAATGTATAAGAATATATGGTGCCTTTTTATGTTGATAATTTTTTTGTATTTAATTCTACTTTTTTCAATTTATATCTATTAAATTAGTTTATAAAAACTGCAATGTTGTAAATGGTAATTTTCAAAAGTTGAAAAGTTGCAAAATTTTGGCAAAAAATTGTTTTCACCTATAGCACTCATAACAATTGATTTTTAATATTGTTCTGAAGCTATTTTCTTGTGGCATTTTAAATTAATTAATATTTAAATGGGAATAAGCCACAATTAAAGGTTAAAATACATTTATTGACGTTTCAATTTCCACTTCGGAAATCGTTCTCAAAATACAAACATTAGTGTATTACTAATGTTTGTATTTTGAGAACGATTTCCGAAGTGGAAATTGAAACGTCAATAAATGTATTTTAACCTTTAATTGTGGCTTATTCCCATTTAAATATTAATTAATTGATTTTTAAGGGTTGAAAATTTATGAAATTGTGTTTTAAAGTATAAAAAAATCACTATTTAACTAATCCAAACCAAATTTCACTCATCTTAAGATTTGTAATGTTATTTTACAATTTTTGAAAAGTAGGGGTAGTTTGCACCCCTAAGAACAATCAGGGTTCATCGGCATGACATAAACTATAAAGCTGAGGGTGAGTTAAGCTTAAATCCAAATTTTTATCCAAATCGATCCAAGGCGAAATCATTTTTTTAGAATTAGTAATTTTTTTACATTAATCTCTAACAAGGGTTGCTTTTTAAGGGTTGAAATATGATGGAACTCTATTCAAAAGTATAAAATATTCATTATTTAACTAATTCAAACCAAAACTTACCCATATTCAGGTTTAATATGTTATTTTATAATTTTTGACAATTAGGGGTAGTTTTCACCCCTAAAACCCTTCAGCGCACTTCGGTTCGATATAGATTTTGATCCTTGGGCTATCACCTACCTTCTGTTAAAATTTCAACTCAATCCATGCAGGACGAAAAAATTGCGAGGTTTTAACTTTTTTCGAGCTTCATTTCCTGAACTAAATATGTGTCCAAGATAAGACATTTTCCGTCACTATGTTTAACATACTCTTACAGAAACTAGCATAGCAAAACTGAACGTCAAAAGAACCACACACGGAACCAGGCTATGGTAGATGTTCTGAATAAGACTGAGTGATAAATATATTGGATGATGAGAAATGAAAAGGTTAGAGTAAGATAATTGGAAAGAACTTCGGGAGACGTATATCCAAAAATGGAATAAAATGAAAATTGTTCGTAAAACAATTCCAACTTATGTCAAGCAGTATATGATAATTTTTTGATTCAAACCGTTACGCTTTGTTGAATCAACAATCAATTATTTTTTTATAATATCTGATTAGTTGTAATATTCATAGCTTCCTACTCAATCTTTCTAAATATCTAATTTTATAAGCCATTATCTTCTTTCAGTTATTCATATTTTAAAACTTGTTCATTTGATAATATTTCTTTATTCGATCATAAAATACATAAACAAGTTTTTAATCTATTTAGATTTATAGGTAGGTAATGTATGTAAACTGGCGGTCTGATTTTATAAGGAAATTCCAATATTTTGTAACAAGTTAAAATTATGAGTTGCATGTTCTCTCAGCAACAATATTTTTCCATCTTAGCGTTATTATTGTTCAATCGTGTTACTTTTCTTACTTTTGCCTATTAAATGAGACACTACATAAGAAAACGAACTGCGTGTTCATTAGTGCAGCCTTGAGAAATGGTAATAAGGGTTTTACGAGAAAATTTAATTTCAAAAAACCCAAAAAATACTTGTGTTTCTGACACACGTGTTTACTTATGTTTAGTTTTTAAATTTCGTATTTCGGTTTTAAGTATCTCCGTTTTGATTTCAGAGTTGGCGTTAGGCTTGGAGAATATAATACAGAGACCGATTCAGACTGTGTACAAACTGTAAGTGGTCAAAAATGTGCACCTCCTCCAGTTAATATTGCTGTAGAAGAACGAATTGCCCACGAGCAGTACAACCCCTACGACCAAAACCAATACCATGACATTGCCTTACTTAGACTTTCAAGGAACGTAAAATATACCGGTAAGTTTTAAATACTTTAAATAACAAAATAACCAGGTAATACATTTTTAATAAGGAATAAAACATAGGAATTGTAATTAAAATATTTTATTGAAGTTTTGACCTTCTGTTCGGAAATGGTTCTCAGAAACTAAATAACCTAATGATGAAGATTGTGTTTTGCTGGAAACTGGTGGTAATTAAATTGTTTTGGAAGTTTACCTTGCCTGTCTCGCTCGTCATGGCTCATAATGGATTAGGTGCGAAGCTGGTAAAAAGCCTCTGATTTCTTCTGGTGGCGTTATATTATTTGTGGTTAGCGTTTTTCATTTTAGTTTTGTGGTATTATTTACTTTATGTTTTTATTTTTTACCTGTTTTTCTTCAATTTTGAGCTGGTTTAGTCCAGTCGTCAGAAATTTGATACCTAAAAATCATGCGAACAAGCTGAATTTTGCCGAGAATATAATTTTTTTTTCTTCCTCGTAGAGGAAACCTAAATATCGCTTACTCCGGTTAATCATTCAGGGCAAAATCGAAGGAAAACGTTGGGTCGGAAGAAAACAACTGTCCTGGCTGCGTAACATTGGATGGATGGACAGGTCGAACGGTCGAGGAACGCTGTCAATATGACGATAGCCAACGCTTGAATACAAGCACGGCACACAAAGAAGAAGAAGAAAGTACATTTGTTTACCAAATTCGCATCTATAAATATGAGCACGTGTTGATATTCGCCGTCTCGTTCGTCAAGAGGCTATTAAATATAATTTATTACCTTAAGCCAGACAGATTCTCATGTTACAGATCCAAACTTGCCAGCATTTTAAATTCAAATTGTATCGTGTTGATTTTTAAGTTAATATATTTATACGAAAATGGTTGCGTTTCGATTCAATTTGAGTCTCTTACCACTCCCTAACACGTGTTTTTGGGTCTACCCGTCATCAGAGAGAGTTTGTAAGAAGACTCAAACCAAATCAAAACGCACCGACTACTCTGGCAATTATAGAAAAAATAATTACCAGAGTATGCTACTAGAGACATCTAGTGAGGAAAGATGAAGTTAAATGTGTCGATAGCAATACATTGTGTTATATTTATGTTATAGTTATTGTTAACTTATTTACTGGTCGTGTTATTTTTTAGAGTTTAGTTTAATTGTGATATCATGATTAAATTTCAAAAAATTCTTACACTAACAGTTTCAAAAGTAAATATTTTTAAAAATCATATGATACACATCAGTACGACCCTGTTTGGCTTTCACGTGCTTCTATTTATAATTGGGAATTTGTAAAATCAATACGGTTTAGGCATTTTATACTGTCTTGCAAATTACGAATGTTTACTCTTCGAATAAAAATTTTTTATCATCTATTTTTAAACAAAACGAGTTAAAAGATCGCATTCCCCTGATGGTTATCAGTGGAATGCGATGCCAACCGCATATTTACGGCGACCAACAAACACTGTAGGCGAGGTCTGGCGTGACGATGACGCTGTACGCTACCTACGGTGTTTATTGTAGTTGGAGACCACATCCTGACGCTGTATGTGGCCCCCGGCGTTTATTGATGACCATATCCTAAAGTCGCGTACAGACTAGCACACGCATGCGGTGAGAAGCCACGCATATGCGTACGTACTCAAACCATTCGCGCTCAGATCATTCGTTGAAATTAGAAATCACCGCATAAGTATGCGTGCTCAAAGCGCTTCATCAATTCGTGAAAAAATGTCTGAGTAGCTGCTTATGGTTAGTGCCGCGTTTGTGGATATTAGTTCATTAAAAAAGAAAAAACAAAGGAAAAATAGGCGATGGTGGACGACGCATTTATTTAAAAGAAGAACCCTACAAATGATTTCGCGTTAGAACCTAATACTGGACAATTTCTGCTCATTTTCTTCTTCACAACAGCTAAATCTATATCAAGATTTCTTGAAATCGACTTCCATGCATCTTCTTTTTTTGTTTTTGAATAATAAAACTTATTTTTTGGATCCCATAATATAGGGTTTTCTTCATACAAATCTATTAATTGCAAACATTGTTCATTTGACCACTCCATTTTACAGATAAATCAATAAAATGAATAAAACTCAATAAATGCGAACTTGTCTTGCAAATGCAACAAATCCCCAGGCCATCCGTCTAAACTGAGCGCGAACGCACACGTATGTTTCTTTGATGTGTGCGAAAAAACCGACATCACTCTGGCTGGCAGCATGTGTGCTCAAGTCATTCGCGAGAAGCAACGTATGCGGAGAGAGGTTACGAAAGCGCCGTCCACATTTGCACACGTATGTGTATTCGTGTCTGCTCACCGCATGCGTTTGTAAGTCTGTACGCGCCTTAAGGTTATATAGTGACTACGTGAAGTTGCCGGCGACCGACCAACGCTGTATGGCAATGGCACCTCTGGTGTGACGGTGATGTTGACGCTGTACGCGGCCTACGACGTGTAATGGAGACCACAGCCTTACATCGATTCACTACTCTTCATCAATTCGTTTCTAGTCATCAAATTCCTTTCAAACTATACTCAAATTTTTGTTTTAATATCTATTTAGTTTATATAATAATTAAATTTACTATCAAATAATATTCAATTATATTTTATTATTAATTTAATATTTAAACTGACTTTGACGGGTCTGTCAGAAGTAAAAAACATTTATTTTGTTAATACGTTAACAGGTGACGCTAGGAGCAAACATAATAATTTATTGAATTATTTTATATATAATATAATATAACATAGTATGAAGCTTCCAACACTAAGATGGTACAGTACCGTCTACTGTACCATCTTTTCTGGTAAATATTTTGGTAAAAGAATAGTTTCTTGGCAAACACTTTTGATGGCTTGTATGGTTTGAGTGATTCGATATATAACAGACGCAGAACTGGGGAAGAATACAGGTGAACATTAATTTTAAAAGCAAAGTCAAAACTAGTGTAGGAAAAATGCGGTATGCCTCAAAGATGAGACCGAGATGCTCTCTAGAAAAATCAAAAAAGAAATCATTTTTTGTCAAATTCGTAAAAATCATATCATTCTAGGAAATAGTTGTAAGACCACGTTACAACTCTACAATCCACAAAAACATGTAAGGATACGAAAAAAAGTTGTATACTTCGAATACTCTCGATATTTGAATAAGTTAAAAATAGAAAACCATCAGTTATTGTTGCTACCAGATGAATAATAAAGGTGTCAAAGAAACAGATTCAAAAGAGAGTGACAGGCTAGAACGCAACCTTCATGGAATGACTCCAAATACCTAGTAACCTACAAAAAAAATAGTAAAATAAATGAAGAGAAGGTATTCAAATATCAGTCTAGATGTTTCATCAAACAACCTTAACATTCTTCCGAATTATTCGTATTGGATAATAATTATCATTTCGACGTTTAATATAACTTAACCATCCACGGAAATCGTTTTTACATTCCCATTAAACCTAGTAGATAAGATTTTTGTAGCTGTAGATGTATACAAGATTGTCAGAAGCAGAATGCTTTCTCGATTTCGTTAAAACAATATAGTGTCTGGCTTGTGTAACTATTAGGCGCCATTAAATCAAATTTTCATTTTATGTTTTAGGATTTGTTAGACCCATTTGTCTTCCAAAAACTGCAGATGATCAATCTAAAAATTACACAGGCAAAAAACTAACAGTTGCTGGATGGGGTAAGACAGAAACAAGATCGGAAAGTAATATAAAACTCAAGTTAGATGTAAGTATATAATTTTAATTCCTAATATAAATTATTGGTATTAAGTTATTGTCTCTACATCTTCGTAAAAATTTGATTGAATTTTTACAATGTGCCAGTTTTTCGTTAAGAATTTCCAATCTCCGAAAATTTTGAATAACGCTGGGCTTATAACGGCTTCTTAATATTATTCCAAAGCTATTTTCTTGTGGCATCCTAAAGTAATTTCCATTTTATTGGGAATAAGCCACAATTAAAGTTAAAAATAAGTTTATTGACGTTTTAATTTCCACTACGGAAGTCATTCTCTCATAAGTTCTTTTCTTCTTTTTCTTGATGTGCCTATCCGTTACGAATGATGGAGATCATCATGATGGAAATCTTTATCTTATCTGCAGCACCGCGGAAAAGCTACACAGCTGTTGTATTGAACCAGATTCTAAGGTTCTTTAACCAAGATGTTTTTCTTCTTCCTGGACCTCGTTTTTCAAATATTTTTCCTTGCAGGATGGATTGAAGGAGAGTTTAATAGATAAAAAAAACTCGTTTAAATATATTAAGTATGGTAAGGTGCTCGAAATTACGTATTTCGCCTCGAGATACCAAACATTTCTGATCGACAAACTATCGGAAGTTTGTTATTCGTTTGTTAGTCACTCAGTAATATCTACTATTCAGTAACGCTAAGCGTATACACATCGCATTTGGACGGCCGATAAAAGTTTGATCGAACAAATTCTTTTGGTGGCGCGAAGAAACAATTTTAGCGAGCATACGCATCGATCGCCAAACGGCACGGCATCACTGCCACTGCATGGACGGCTACCGTAATCGTTGTATTCCTTCCAAGTTCCAAGACGAACGGTACCAAATGAAAGCGCACACACACATCGATCTTTGTCGACCGACCACCAGAGGACCAGTTGCGTTTTTTGGATACTGCTTAAGCTATGTCGCTCCGTGCTTCCTGCTCCTCTGGTAAATGGATCGAATAATTGCCATTTTTACGCTGATTGGTTATACTATTAAGGTACAAATATATTAAATTCATGTATTATTGATGCCAACTAATTTGTGTCAGCAGTTAATAGCTTGTGTGATTTCCAGCTTTAGTCAATGAATTTTGAGTTAAGTCGCCAGTTCTGAATCCAAAATTCGATAATCTAGGAACTCTATGAGTTTCTTCTTTGGGAGTCTCCTGTAGACCTTGCTTAGAGGGATTAGGAGTAAATTGGTCAGTAGGATTCAACGTTGGTCAGGGGTTTCCGAAATTTTTCTAAATCATCATTACTTTGTACTTTTTAAGAACAGAAAAATATCTTTCAAGGACAGAAAAATATTTCTATGATTACTGAGAATACACTATGTGCAGGCATAAGGTTTTTCAGATAGATATTGTGGATGGTATTGTGGACAACTGTTATATAGCGGATCGTTTAAATTATCAAGTGTTTTCGTCTTCCTTCTGATTATGGGAGTTGCTGTAACCGTGCGTCATGTCAAATAGTGCATTCTGGTGTACAGTGTAGACCTGAGTTCTAGATAGGGAACAAGAAGTACCCTATTTATCTGATTATACTTTTGAGATGAATTCTGGTTTCTAATGTTTCACGTATTTATTTGGAATAGATGTAGACATTTTTGGCAAAACTGTGGATTTTTTTAAATAACGTAGAATGTCCGGTAAATTTCACGTTATGCCATTGCAGAATGAGGGACGATTTCAAACCTAATACATCTTTAATTCTCTTGGATTTGGGTTTTAACAAACATACAAGTTTCGCCGATATAGGCAGGTGATAAATATTCGCCACAAGAAGAGAGAGACGATAGTGGATCTCAGAGAGTGAAGATAGAATTTCGGAAATTTTTCTAAATGTATGGAATGATCAGGATAAATATAGGAGGACTAGGATCATCATTAGATATACATGGGTTTTTAGGAGAAATTACACGATGGATAGGAGAATCACTGAGACTAGTTGTTTTCTACATTGTAACGAAAAAGCAGATCGTTCTTCAAGGTAGATGATGAAAAGCTGATCGTTCACCAGACTTAACGAAGACCACGTTGCTCAGTTTGGGAGCTTCATTGTGAGTGGATATAGGATTACTTTTATTACATATTTATAAAATAAGATGGTTGTGTTGATTTTACTGTTGTTGGAAGGGTCAGATTTGACACCTGCATCACATTTATTGGAAGAGGAGAAGTTGATGAATTCTTATGGTGCCTATCTATTGTGGGAATCTGCGAAGTGATATTGTGAGTGGATTAAAAGTTGGAAAGTATTTAGTAGATCAGAATTGATTTGGGGAGAAGTTTCTAATGAACATTGTGAGGCAAGATGTCCATTTGTTTTGCATTTGAAACAAAGCGATTGGTCGCTGGATAAAAATACTTTGTAGGTAACATTATCATGATTGACCACAATAAATTCGGGTATGGTTATATTATCTAGGGGGTTTTATGTATACTTGACGCCTAAAATTTTAAGCCTAGGTTTTGGAGTAGATTGTTCAATATTTTGTGTGAGATTATTGGACCAACATTAGATAAGAGAAGTCGTTCTGATGGGTTGATTAGTATACGTACAAGAAGTACTTCATTACTTATTTTTATGGTTCCCTGTTTAATTGAGAAAGTCATCAACGACAGCTTTACTGGAAAAATAAATGCATACATGATTATTAGAGATTCTTGACGAATAAATAATATATTTTGGTTGAACGAGTGGTCCTAGTTGCAATAGATAATATTGCAATTTTGCGCCATTAATTGAACTGCACATGATGGCTTGTTCTTTTAATGGAAATTGTCAACTGGTTTGTTGAGATACAACAGCAGAGTACATTGGATTGCTTTGAGAAGTAGTAGGAATTTCCATTGATGATAAATAATTATTCGTCATTTAATTTTACTAAAGCACTTAATTATAATTATAATCATATCCAAGTACGGTTTTAATTTTAAATATCGGAGCTGAAATTAAACACAGATTTCACTTAATAATATTATTTTTATTTTAGGTACCAGTAAAAGCTAATACCGAGTGTTCAAAAACTTACCGGCAAGCCGGTGTTCAAGTCAACAACGGTCAACTGTGCGCGGGAGGCGAGAAAGGCAAAGATTCCTGCAGAGGTGACAGCGGTGGACCACTTATGGCTTACGCTTCTGATGAAGAGTTCCAGTTGAATTGGTTCATTATTGGTGTAGTTTCCTTTGGACCTTCCCCTTGTGGAATGGAAAACTGGCCTGGAGTCTATACGAAAGTTGCTAATTATGTGCCCTGGATAGTGTCGAAGTTGAGGCCTTAAATACTTTTTTGGACATTATCAATGCTTGTTAAAGAAACCTACAATAAGAAGCTTTTACAGTCACTGTTAAATAATTTAGATTTTTAACTTACTATGTAAAATATATAAAAACAATAATGTGACATTATTATAGCAGAATATTTGAGGCTTATAGGATGTAGTCAAAGTGTCCGGAAAATGTTATAATTTCAGACTTTCTAAATATATATATCTAAATTATAAATATACATTGTAAGGCTATTTATGAAGGTACTTAGATCAATTCAGTCATCGATATTTGGAAACTAAGAAATTGTTTTCTCCACTGTATAACTGACCGATGGTACTTACAATAATTATAAGTATCAAGTAATCGGCAGAAAGTTTTTATTATTATTTTCCTCCATGGTACTATAGCAATGTTTATAAATATTTTTTGCAAAAATTTATTAAAACAGCTTCATATTTCTATAGATAAATTGCATTAATATGTATAAATATCTGACATGCAATTGTTTGTAAAAAAATATAATTATTAGTGGCTCTTTTTGTGATCGTTGTGAAACAGCCTACGTGTGCGATATATTGAAAAATTTATTCAAATTATACTCATTTTAGTTTGTATTTTTATATGCTCAAATTTAGTTATTAATAAAATAAATAGAAAATATATAAATTGTCTTAATACGCACCTAACCCAACTTCTCTACACAACACTCATTCTAAAGCAGCCAACACAACGAAAGGAAATCAAACGAAGATGCCAACTTGGCAAATTAAAATTAGTTTTTTAGGCTTACACCTTTAAAATCAACTTGGATCTAGGGATCCCACCTTAAATTTTTACCTTTACCATGCGATCTGCGCGATGCTCCATTACGCATATTATGATTTTAAAATTTTGGCTTGTGATTTCAAGGAATAATAATTTGACAATTTATTTGAAAACTAGATTTAAGCTAGATATTTAATTAACCAATTATAATCTTTCATTTATGTAGTCTTATCGAAATTATCGAAAAAAAAAAATTGGAATATCTCGGACATATTACACGTGGAGAGAAATACACCTTGCTCCAACTGATCATGCAGGGAAAGATCCAAGGAAAGAGAAGCATAGGGAGGCGTAGAATGTCATGGCTGCGCAACCTGAGAGAGTGGTACGGATGTACATCAAATGAACTTTTCAGAGCAGCCGTCTCAAAAGTTCGAATAGCTATGATGATTGCCGACCTCCGCCGCGGAGATGGCACTTGAAGAAGAAGATCGAAATTATGATTAAAATGATGACTAGCAAATCTCATAAATAAAAAACTTACAACTAATTCTTAATTTAAAAGAAAATTTTATCCTTCATATCATTCATAATATTTAACCTTAATTTCCAAAATTCTTTCTTTCCTCTTTCAAAAAGCCTATTTCTTGTTTTATTTGACAAACATTGAGTACTTCTACTGGGTTTTTGTATGTTTCTTTACATTTTATTCCCATTACTAAATAGCAAAATCTTTTACAATGAAACTTTTTTAAACTTCTTTTTTAATTTAAATATTATGTTTATATGGGATTAAGCCACAATTTATTGGTTGTAATGAAAATCACATTTTTTAACTAACCAAAGTTTGACGTTTTGAAATCGTTCTCAAAATATTTATAGAAATTTTGAACAACCTAAGAAAACGGCCAAGGATGGACCAAGGTTATTTTTATTGGCTATAATTATGATGATTATTGATCTAATGATCTCCTTTTTTAATCGGTAAAAGATACAGGTTAGGTTAGGAGAAACAGAAATGTCAAAGTCTTAAAATCATCTGCGCAATGGTGCATAGCGCATCTCGCATGGTAAAGGTGAAAATTTAAGGTGGGATCCCTAGATCCTTGTTTAAAATCAAAACTACTTGCGTGTTGAAAACTTGCTTTAGAGCAGCGAAGTTTTAATTTTTAGTTTTATTAATTTTACTCGATTAAATTGCTAATATTTGTATTTAATTCCTGGGCTATAAAGTTAACACGGACTGCAAACAACTAAAATATAACAAAAAATGAAAGAGGGTGACGCATATATGCAACGGAATCTACGTATTGTTCCAATTCTCTATGCTTAGAGAGCTAAGGTTAAAGTCTTAAAACAGTAATACCGGTAAGACTAGTCATTGATTCAACAGCATCTCGATTATACCTACCACGATGCACATAACAATTCCATGTTCTTAGTAGATTCATAGAATATACTTTCAGAAAAAGTATATGCTGAGAATATGCGTAATTAACGTGCAGAGCAGATGCTAAGTATATGTTATGATATATGATATTCCTCTACGTCCCATTGTCAGTGCATACAACTGCCTTACACAACCATTGGCCAAAACTCTACAACCTCGCCGCAAATGCTTCATCTTTCATCAAAAACTTTTTTCATTTCATCGAGCTTCTTAAACAATACTCTATATCACCGTCAGACATTCCAGTAAGTTTCGATATCGTTTCACTGGTAACAAACAATTCTATAGCCGAAACTAAATATTCTAAAAACGAAATACAGTATCTAGCAGGACCACAGCAAGATCTCTTATTAAACATTGTATGTTCAACACTTATTTTATCTTTCAAAATCAATTTTACAGGCAAATAAATGGTGCCCCAATGGGCTTCCTACTATCTCCAGTAATTGCCAATATCTTTAGGAAAGACTTCGAGACCCGAGCACTATCAACATCAATGCTCAAACCTATATATTCGCTGCGATATGTTGACGATACATTCGTCATTTGGCCCCATCGCAGGGATGCTTTGGTGTCTTTTCAAACCCATCTGAATGGTATACATCCAGTTCACGATAGAGGTGGAAAACGGATTGCTTTCCTACAATTTCTCGACGATATTATAAAGAAAAACCAATCCCAAGGTTTTCATCAGTCTGTTTATCGAAAATGCACACATACCAATCGTTACTTGCATGCCAACTCTCATCATCCCCCTTCACAAATTAATTTATTTATTAATATCCTTGTCTCCAGATCAATACGCCTTTGCGATGATGCAAGTAGACCCGCTGAACTCTCTAGTTTAAAACATGTCCCCATCCAAAACGTTTACCGCAAAAATCACATCAATAGGAGCATACACAGACATCAATTTCGCCCCAAAGACTCAGACCCTCATTATACCAAAGCTTTTCTTCCCTACATCAAAGGTGTCATTGACAAAATCGACAAAATTCTTAAATCAAGAGGAATAGACAATATTTACCAGCCAACGAAAACTTTTATCTCTTGTCCGATCAATCAGAGACAACATTCCAAATGAACAACACGGAGTTCTTTGTTCAGATTGCCCCCGATCCTATATAGGCCAAACAAATCGTAGAATGCAAAAGAGAATTTATGAACATTCCATTTCTGTTCCAAACTTCGATTCAATTTCAGCTCTAGGTCAACGCCATTTTCATACAGGTCTCAAAATTGATTTTGAAAGCTCCAGAAACATAGCCATTCGCTTTTTATCGAAGAATTATCCGAAGAGACATATAAATTAAAAAAGGCCAAATTGTCTCAATAAAAGAAAAAATGGCATACGGTTACCTTCGACATAGAGAGAAACTCTCATAAAGAAAATATCCCACGCCAAGTCCCACGCTAACCGCCATGCCTACCTCCACCAAAATTACGTCACCATCGACGGTATAAATGAATAAATCAACCGGTGTCTATTCCCAGTGGCAGTAATGCATTGCTTAGTGATCAGTGTAGTAGTACCTGGGGGGTCGGGAGACTGAGACCGAGAAAGCTCTGAAGAAGACATCAAAGAGGATGTCGAAATATATATATATATATATATATACATATATAAATTCTAATTTACTAATGATATTACCATATTGCTTCATATTACCATATGATAACTGTACAGTTATCATATTATCATAAACAATAAAATTCATATTTTATGCCGCTCGGTTTTGCTTGCCTGCGAACATACCCTAGCGTGTGTGGCGTCCGGTGAGATTGCCTGCCATAGTTCTCATAGCATCACATGTTTCAGGTATTATTCGGCCCAAAGCCTGAGGTGATATAATAGCAGAATATTTGAGACCCTCGTAGGTTTTTCCTTTTGCAAGAAATCTTAATGTTACTGCTAGTCTCTCATTTGCTGATGCTTTCCTCATAACAGTATCTGGTCTTTGTATTAACGGAGTAATTAAAGATAATAGTTTTAAATAAAGTTTTTCATCCATTTGTAAATAATTTTTGTAATATAGAAGTGCACTTTTGTAATGCTACTAGCAGATTTACCCATGTAGTAAAATGGTAGCCAATAACGATGTCTGTAGTTCTAAAAGTTTTAGTACCAGTTGACAACCTCGTGTCCTGAGAAACGGTCTTTTTCTTTATTTCCCAATTTTCGGATATTTTTTGCAGTAAAAAACGATTGAAAGGTAAGTTTTAATTTTTTTTGTTACAAGTATATACTTTATTTTATTGACTTAAATATTAATTATTAACCAATACATCTTTTTTTATCGTAAACACAACGTATTTTTGAATGTACTACGGATAGTACATGGTGAGATAGGGGATATTTAAGTTGTACTACTACTAGTACAATTTGATTTAAAGAAAAACCTTAGCTACTTACTTTTTTAATTTTTTTTAGATAATATTTTTAAAAATGAGTAAATATAACAAAAATAAGCCATTAAGTGAAAAAGAACTGTATGAGTTGATAGAGGCTGGACTTTCTGATGTGAAAGAGTTCTGTGATGAAGAGACTGATGAGATATTGATGTTCCAAGATCTCCAGAGAGACGACGGAATTATCGATACGATCATCAACTACTTATTTTTGCTTATCTGATAAGTTAATTTTAGGTAATGATAATAATATCAAAAGTCAAGTAAATGATTTGGAGGCAGTATTTTCTGAAAGTGTCATTTCACAAAGCTCAGCATCCCATGTTGTCAACAACGATGATACTACTTTTCAAGATCTACTTAAAAGCAAACTACTGCGTAAACAGTTAATCGAGGAGTTTTTCAAGACACATGATTTAACGGAAAAAAGCAAAATAACGTGGCCAGAAGATGTAAAATACATAACGCCCACTACTATACAATGGGCACAAAAAACAGAAGCAAATCTTACACACCTAAAATCACCAATAGATTATTTTTATAAATATTTTGATGACACCTTGTTTGATACTATGGTTATATACAAAAATCGTTATCACCAGCAAAATAATACACGCTTTGAGAATACAAATATCAACGAAATAAAAGATTTTTGGGCATTCATATTATTATGGGAAACCTAAGTTATCCTAGTATAAGAGTTTATTGCGACAGCAAACTTTGTGTAAATGATGTTAAAAATAATATGGGGTACAACAGATTTTTAAAAGTACGAATCCATCTACATTTTACTGATGCCCATGAACCAAATGACACTGATAAATTTTAAAAAGTTCTTTACGACAAAATACGACAAAGGTGTATGCAATTATCACTTGAAACAAAATTATGTATTGACGAAGAAATTATTCCGTTCAAGGGACAGTTAAGCCTTAAGCAATATATAAAAGGCAAGCCGTGTGCATGAGCTATAAAACTGTATGCCTTGTGTGGAAGTTCCGGTTTATTTTAAGACTTCGTTTTATACCAAGGTCCTACTACAGAACTAAATTCCATTCATCAACAAGTTTTTGGTCAAAGTGCAGCTGTCCTAATAAAACTTACTGAAAGAATAACTAGTCCAAACCATCAGCTTTATTTCGATAATTATTTTTCTAATTATCAACTATTGCAGTGGCTTCAAAACAGACATATTTATGCCTCCTGTACTGCCAGAGCAGAACGTTTTGCAAAACCTTCACTTTTACCAGATAAGCTAATAGCTAAAAAGAACGAGGATTTTCACAAGAAATCATTAGTTATGATGGACAAGTCATAATGACTAGATGGTTAGATAACAAATGTGTAACCATGGCCTCAAATTTTCAGTCAAAAGGAGAAGAAGATACTCGCAAGAGATGGAGCAAAACAGAAAAACAGTATCTTATGGTGCCTCGACCAGAAGTTATAAAACATTACAATGTCAGTATGGGAGGCGTTGACAGATTAGATTTTTTGATTTCTATATATAGAACTTTCATAAGGAATAAAAAGTGGACCATAAGAATGTTTACATATCCTCTTGATTTGGCATGCTGTAACGCATGGCTGGAATATCGAGAAGAAGCAAGGTTCCTCAATATAGCCCAAAAAGATACATTTGACCTATTTGATTTTCGTTTGGTTATTGCAAAAGCGCTCATATATTGTGGACAAATGGGTAAGAAGGTTGAAAGACAATCTTCAACTGATAATTCCCCAGTTCATCTTCTCTACCTAGCAAAAAATGGTGTCAAGAATATGAACCTATCAGAGAAGTTCGATTTGATGATATAGGACACTTTCCTGACTTTGACGATAAACCTACACATTCCCAAACCAGGTGTGAATTGCCAAAATGTGCTGGAAAAACACACATTTTTTGCATTAAATGTAAAGTAAATCTATGTATCAAAAAAAAACAAGCCCAAGCCCAGATAAAGGAGGAGGGTTGTAGGGTTAGGTTAGCAGCCTGCCATATATAAAAATAAAAAAAAGTTCAAACAACCGGCGACGAGCCTCGAACTAGGACAGAAAATATGGTAACGACAAAGGCGAAAAAAAGCACGACGAACTGGAAAACGAACCATATAATGGGAGTGGCGACGTGGAACATAAAAAGCCTAAATAACCGAGATCAGGAAATAGAAAAAGAGTTGAGAGAATATCAAATAGATATCTGCGCCCTACAGGAAACAAAGAGCAAAAGTAATGAACAGACGCGGCTTGGAGAATATTTACTAATATATAGTGGGGTTCCGAAACAAGAAAGAGCAAAGGAAGGTGTAGAAATAATGATCAAAACAAAATATAAAGATTAAATTAAAGAGTGCCAGTACGTCATATCTCAGAGAATACTTTTAGTAAAAATTAGGGCGAACAGCAAAATTATTAACATAATAGGGATATATGCACCAGAAGACTGCTAAACTGACAGCGATAAAGAAGAATTCTATGATGAGCTACAAACATTAGTGGAAAGAGAAGTGAAGCAAAATGAATTACTTATATTATTGGGAGATTTCAATACCAGAATAGGAGACGAAGTAATACCAAAAATAAAACAAAGGTTTAATGAAAGAGTTACCAATGAAAACGGAAAAAGAATAGTGGAATTCTGCACATCAAACGAACTAAGGATAACCAACACATTTTTTGATCATAAATTTCAACACAAATACACGTTTGAAAATACAAGAGGACATAGATCAATGATAGATTATGTGGTCTCAAACAGAAATATTCACCATAGTGGATGTGAGAAGTTTGACGTCACCCAATGTGGGAAGCGATCACTATTTGGTACTTGGTAAAATTAGATTCATGGAAAGATGGAAAGAGAAGCTTAAACAAACCAATGCAGAGGAAATAATAAAAATAGAAAATTTAAGAGATGACTTCATAAAATCATTACATCAAAAAAGGTTAGAACAGAAAATACAAATGGAGAATATCGAAAATGAAAGCAATGTAGAGAATAGCTGGAGAAAACTTAAGAAAAATATTCTGGATGCTGCCCCAAATGCCCTAGGAACAAAAATAATAAACAAAAAGTGGTCAACGAAAACACCATGGTTTACACTAGAGGTTAAACAAAAATGTCACCAAAAAAAGAAAGCTTTCCTAAAATATAAGATTATATGAAGAATATAAAAGAATAAGAACTAAAACTCATCAATTGGTAAGAAAAACAAAAACACATTACTGGGAAACATTCACAAAAGGACTAGAGATGGATTTCTATAGACAACAGAAACAAGTATGGCGCTTCATAAGACAACAAAGAAGCGAAATGGACGAACTAGTGGAAATAGAACACATACAAGAGGATACATGGGTGGCCTTCCTGAGAGAAATGTTTAAAAAACAAAACGAAGAACCTTTACCAGAAACGCTAAATATAATTACTAAGGAAAAGACCGAAATCTCCCAAAACGATGTAAAAGAAGGAATAAACAAATTAAAAAACAGAAAGTCACCAGGAGAAGATTAAAAATACCAAATGATTTCTTAAAATATGGAGGTGATCACCTGGTACAACAACTGCAACTTCTTATTAATAAAATAATCACCACGAACAGAATACCAGATGAATGGAGGAGAGCGATCATGGTGATGTTCTTCAAAAAAAAAAATATAAGAAAGACCCCAATAATTATCGAGCAATAAATCTATTAAATGCAACACTCAAATTAATAACAAGAATAATAGCGACAAAAATAAACGAACGAATATCTCTGCAAGAGGAACAGCAAGGATTTCGGACAGGAAGATCAGGCACGGATGCAGTTTTTGTAATAAGACAAATAAAAGAAAAAACCATTGAGAATATATATAAAGATAACATAGCTATGGTAAGATGTAAAGGAAAATTATCGCAACCTATCAAATATGAAACTGGCATTAGACAAGGAGCTTTGCTGAGCCTATTAATATATTTAATCTGATAATTGATGAAATCATAAAGAAAGTTAAAAAAAGAAGAGGATATAGAATGGGAGAAAAGGAAATAAGGATAATATGCTACGCGGACGACGCCATAATATCAGCCGAAAATGAAGATGACCTACAAAGATTAATTAAAGACTTCGAAGATACGGCGCTCATATACAACATGGAGATCTCAACAGAGAAAACTAAAACGATAGTGATATCAGCGGAACCGAGACGATGTAAACGAGTCGTAAATAACAAAATAATAGAACAAGTGATGGAAACTGAATATTTGGGAATAAAACTGTCAAGCTACGGAAAAGTGGACGAACAAGTACAAAAACAAGTGAACATGGCAAACAGAGCAGCAGGATGTCTCAATAACACAATCTGGAGAAACAAATACCTCACAACGGAAACGAAAACCAGGATATATAAATCAACAATAACCAACAAGACCGATAATGACGTACACAGCGAAAACAAGAGCAGATACGGCGAAAACACAAAGACCACTGGAAACAACAGAAATGAAAGTCTTACGAAAAATAACAAATCAAACTCTAAGAGACAGAGTAAGAAGTGAGGAAATACGAGCGAGATGTGGTATAGAGGAAATAAGCGCGTGGACCAAAAGAAGAAAAGTGGAATGGAATCAACACATCGAAAGAATGACAGAAAATAGAATAGTACGAATAGCAAGAGACAAATCGCCAAATAGAAGAAGATCATTGGGACGACCGAGGAAAAGATGGTCAGACAACGTCAATTGAGGCTAAAAACCGAAGTAAAACAGGCATTAAGCCTATTTATAAAGTAGGAAGAAGAAGAAGAAATAAAACATGCTTAAATTATTTTTTTTACCTTTGGCTCACAATGTATTACGGGTAGCACATTATATATATCAGCTGTCAACTAAGATATTTTATTTTTTTTTGCTACAAAAAATCTTTAAAAAAATCAATTATTTCATAGTGCACATTAAAAAATTTTAATCTATAAAAACAAAAAGTCATAACTGAAAGGGTTAAGTACCTACGTACGTGGAAGAACTCCTTGATGAATGTCAAAGCGGGATTAGGCTAGGTAGGTCAGAAATTAACCAGATTTTTGTGCCTCGTCATATCTTAACCAATGAAGTATTTTCAATTTATAGTTTATTTAAAACCTGAGATGAATTTGAAGAAATGAATTTTTTCCAGGTATCTCCTTTATGAAGTATACTTTTCAACAACTAAAAATGTGAAGGAAAGTTAGGATAAAAAATGTACAACAGGTTTTATAAGTCTCTGAAAGAGTCTATAGCTGAAATAAATAAATATTTTCAAATACATTAATTCATTCACGCCGATGAAAGAGTTAATCATTTGAATTAAGCGATCTATTTTTTTTTGTCCAATTAATAAAATTAAAAATTTGACGCGATATAGACATTTTTTATAAGCACTTAATGCGCAAAATACTGAACAGGGTGAAAGTTTAATAGCTCACACTCCTATTAACTAATTAACACCAGTCTTTATGACAGTTATCTTAAAATTTAAGTACCAAACAAATATGCACGCTTTGAAGAATAAAATTTGTACGAAATATGTAAATATGTGAGCTGTTGATCTGGGTCAAGTACGCTTCTTAGAACTGTCCAAATTATATATTTGTGCCTACATTTTTTGTTATATAACAAAGATTTTATATGGGCATCAGCTCCAATTTCTAATCAATAAACAATTCGTCATGCCGAATTTAAGATGTTATTATTAGATCCATAGTAATCCACTGAAATACTTCATGTTTAGAAATAAAAATAATTTTTTTTTCTTTTTAAATACTTAGGCTATGGCTCCACGAGCGACAGATTGTCGCTAGCAGTAGCAGTAAAATGTAGCTTGATAAATGAAAACAATAGCAGTGATACTGAGTGGCTCCACGCGCTGTAGATTGTCACTTCGTTTCGAGACCGAGACGCGTCGTCAAGGTCGTGTCGCGTTCGAATAGATCCGGACCTATTTTTTAGCAGTAATTTGCAGCGCGTTTGTGGCTCCACTAGCAGTAATTTATCGCTTGTAGCGGTAATTGCCATTTAATCGGATATTTTTGTTCTTGTTTGTTTATTTCTCTGTGTTTGTTAAGTTGTTTCTTTGTTTTTATAAATTACTTTAAAGTTTTTTCATACAATTTTGTGTCTCAAATCATAACAAAAAATTATAAGTTCTAAGAAAGAAATAAATCCAATATTTTCTTTATCGGTATTCTAGATAACAAAAATCAATGGATGTTTTTTTCAATCAAAATTAACCATATCAAACTGTACTTTTTAATAGATGCCATTATTAAACAAGAAAAAGTTGAATAGAAAGAAAAAACAGTTTTTATTGATTTCCCGAAAATCTATTTTTTGGATTTCCTTCTTCGATCTGGTGATTCATTTCTATATAAGTGGTTGTCTAATCATGTCATATAAATAAAATTTTAATAATTATTGTTTATAGTAAAATTTTATTATCCTTCAGTACTAATGTTTCGTTTTCGATAGCTTGGCGTGATTCATAAATAAAACAATGCAACAAAAAAGACTTACAACTTACGACTTAAGACTTACTTACAGACGTAGAACAGGGTAAATCCACCATTTCCGTTGTTTTTTAACCCTACGTCGACGGCGCAATGTCAATCTTAAAGCAACTTTTTATTGAAATGATAGATTATCCATACTATATTATTGTATTATGGGTCTGAATTTATTTTAATTATTTATTTATTTATTTTATCTGCTATATACACGGAGACTATATAAACGGACAAGATACCATTGATTATAGCTGCGTCATATTAACACTCATGGGGCCACTACAAGACCAAAACGCGGCGATATGCGCGCTGTAAACTGTCGCTCGTGGAGCCATGATTTTACTGCTTTACTGCCGCCGTAATTTTACTGCTACTGCTAGCGACAATCTGTCGCTCGTGAAGCCATAGCCTTAAAAGAATTTTCGGCCTTCTGAATATTTGCTACAGAACCATAAGCAGTACTAAATAATCCAGCAACTTGAAATTCTGTAATTACTTTACCTGGAAAACTTACCACCCACTTGTCACATTCCCTACTGTAGGTTTTTTTTAAAGGACCAAAAAACCAATATCCAGTGGCTGTAGTTTATGGCTTGAATGAGGCGGTAGAGATAAAAGATGTGATTCTTTCGGCAATATTTTATAGCTTGCAGGTCACGATGAGAGCTGTGATTGTGTTGCCGCTTTTTTAGAGTAAGAATTTTGTTTATGTTTTGATTTCTTGCACAATTTGATCATAATAATATATATTAATAAATTGTATTTATAAATACATATTAAATTTAGATTAATAGCTTTAAAAACTAATTATTGTTGTGTATTGTGATTGTGCTATGCCAAAACAAATGAATAGTCTGTAGAAAGCTGATAAGCTTTCATATAAGATATACTTCATCTAATTTACTTACCGTTGCACGTCATCCGCGTCATAGCCCGTGAGGTCACATGATACCAACACGAAATATTTAGGCGGTAGGTGTGTTCTTTTTTAGAATCACTTTGCCGAGTACACTGGCATTGCAGCCACTAGACATATTTTATTACATACGCGTAGAAATAATATTTAAAGATTTCTATTAATGTTAACTTAAAGAAATACACATTATGTTTCATTTAACTTGTATAAATGCATTATAAAGCATTTTTATGAAGAACATTTGTTCGGAACACACTGTAACTGTAATCGAAGGTGATATTTTGGCATAAATTGGTAACACTTATTTGACAGTTGCGGTGTTGACTAATGTTAATAAGTAATGAAAAAAGTGTTGTTTTTGTTTATTAACATTTTACATCCTTATACGACGCATACAAGCGGCTCAAATTGTTTTTAACAATATTATTTTTTAACTGTTGTTTTGTTTCTATTTATTTACATTAAATATTAATTTGTTTTGTTGTATAATCCACTTTTGCAATAATTATGTGACCTATTTGATTTAAAATGGATTCATAATTTTCTTACAGTTTCGCAACTATGTCAACTTCGATCTCTATCAAGGATAATGACGTGCAACGGTAAGTTAATTAGATGGACTATAGATTACTTTGAACAAGAAATAATGACGGGACGTTTTTACTGTTAAAGCCCTTAAAGAGGTAAGGATTTTAGTGTGTTGCAGTAGTCTTAAAACTAAGTGTATTTACTGTTAATATAATAGTTTGACAAATAGTTGACATTTTAAAAATTCCTCACTTGCTAACTATTCTGATGTTTTGGCAACGCTGTGGGGTTCTGACGTTGTAAATCTTGAATGACGTGCAAGCATTTTTATATGAAAAATGCTATATAATATATCTGGAAAAAGTAATCCGATTTATTAAAGTGTCGGCTGCATACATTCATGAATTTTGTAACGGGCGGGGTTTGCAATACGAAGAGCTACTTGCCAGTTTTTTCGTAATTTCTCGTCCTTTGGAAAGTAGTGCAGATGAATATCTTTCGTACATCGAGCAAAACATTGTGGCACTGAACAATATCGATCACTTCTGTTCTTATTTTTCATTATGAAATTTATACCGGTGTTAAACTCTAATTTATTCAAATTTCTGACATTTATCCCTATTTTATTAGTTATCTATTTTGACAGCAGTTGGCAGCACCGTCGTTTGAGAACGCGAATACCGCCTGACAGATCTTCAATTAAAATATAAAGTGTACATACCCAAATTCACAATCTTCCTGACATAGCGCTTTTAAACCTACTTGCTTGTAGCAAGTGACCACAAACCATTAGGGAAACAGAATAGCAGACTGAAAAGATCGTATAAGCCGAATAACAACAAATAAAGTGATAAAGATAACTTATTGGAGGCACATAGAAAAACAGAGAGTCATGTTTACACAAAAAGAAGAAGAAGAAAATAAAGAAAAGGAAGAAGAAGAGTCTGTCACATTTTGGGCCATACACGCTGTGGTTTGTCCGTTTCCCATTATTAATCTTGAAATTCGTAGTTTTTATCTTTATAATATACATGTCCCAAATATCGCTTCTTTTAACAATTATAAATCTATGAAAACCTATCACAAATTGAAAGATTAACAAAGCATGTTACTTTTTGTGCACGCTGTACGAGCAATAAAAAAACTGTAAAATTAACCATAAAAAATAAAGTTATGAAAAATCTAAATAGTCACTGATAGTCAAACACGTATTAATCAAATTATAAGTATCTACTTGTATGACTATAACATTACAAGCATTTTTAATTAATCGATTCTAACTAGACTGGTTTAATTTTATAGAACAAAAATTCTGGGCAGTTTTCTAATAGGCCTATCGATTGTTAACTAGTTCATTTAGTTACGCCCTTTTAATGGGAAATCGAGACGCAAATGAGTAATTGGAGTAAAAAATGATGATAACCATAATACGCATTGTCATGGCATTTTAATCGTAGAAATTAATTTTTTGTGTGACTTTTAGTTCACAATAAAAAAAATTAACCAATAAATGCTTGAATACCTTTATGTAATTAATTTTAACCACGATTAATAATTTTACGTGATTGTTTACTGCGTGGTGAGCTAATTGAATGAAAGCTGAAAACAATTTTTTTATTAGTATTTCTTAGCAGAAAAATAAATAAGAGATTAGAAGGAACAATTACCAATGAACTAGAACAACGTTTCTTAAACTTTGTTTCAGGGCAGAACCTTCTTCGGCCTTAGTTGTCTCGTTTCTATTCTGTCTACACTGGAATATACAGTATTTGTCCTCCTTCTAATATCTTCATTCCTGATATGATCTTTTTTGGATACAACACATGCTCTCCTTAGAAAATCCATTTCTACTACTTCTATTCTTTTTCTATCTTTTTTCGTGATCTGCTAAACTTATGCCCCATAAGTCATAGTAGGCTCTACCAGGGTTCGATAGGTTGTCAATTTCCTTCCTTGTCTAATATCTTTAGACCATAGTAGAGAGTTTAGAATGTTCACCGCTTTTTTTCCCTGCTTAGTTTTGTTTTCGATGTCTCTTTTGGTAGTGCCTTCTTTAGATATTATAGATCCGAGCTATTTATATTCATTGCATTTTTTATTTTGTCAAAAGAAATAAATTACGAATTGATTCTTATGGAGGAGCAAATTCAGAAATGTATCCTTCAGAAAAAGAATTTTTGCGTTAAATGTCCAAAAAATCAGTGAATAGTTTAAAAATTAAAAATATTGTTGCAAAATGGCTGGGTTCTGTACATGGTCTAACAACATTTAGTAATAGTAGCGTACAAAGATTTGAAGCTGGAGACTTTCTTAGATTTGTAATATTTTTTATAATTGATCAGTGTGGTTACAGATTGAAATCATATTTGATGACACAGCTAGACAAGATGCTAGAACAGAAGCAGATAATCTTTCTTTCTTCTTAAGAAGCAGGGTATGGAAACGATGATTCCCAATTTTTAAATATTGAATTAGATTAAATTTGAAAAGTGACTATGAATGTAATAGCAACAGCAGTATTAGATAACATCACCATAGAAACTAAAGTGTTGTTTTCTGTAGATCATAATCTAGATTAACAAGAAAACCATTTAATTAAAGCCATAAAAAGAAAAAAAAAGAAAACAATTTCCCTTAATTTTAAGGTGAAATTGAGAGAAAATTATTGTGAATTAAACATTAGACAATATTTTGCACAACTCAATTCACAATTGCTAAAAAAATATTTTTTATAAAACCAATAATTGTTTTGGTTATGAGGTAATTTCAAACACAATAGGTAATAAAAAAACAAACAAAACAAACAAGGTGATAAACAAAAACAATCTCCAAAGAAAACAAACACAAAATCGATAACAGCATTATAAAAAGCATTTTTACATATGGAAGTGAAGTATGGCCACTGAAAGGAAAAAACTTAAAAACATTAGAAGCAACAGAAATGGACTTCTGGAGAAGAGCGGCTGGAAAATCAAGATGAGACACAGTTAAAAACGAAAGATTACGGGAAATTATGGGTGTTAAGCACAATAGAACAGAGGACACCCGAATAAATCAACTAAGATGGTATGGACACGTCCAAAGAATGGGTGAACACAGGATACCAAAGAAAGTATTGAACTGCCGAGAACTGAAAATCAGAAGACGGCGTAGAACGTTTTAAACTGATTGATTGATTGATTAAGGTAATTTACAATGTATAAGTTTTAGGAGATTATGATGCTTATATTTCAGTTTGTATTTGCATTTTTATAATTGTACACATATTAATCATAAATATATTAGTTTAGCAATTTCTTCTTCTTCTTTCTTAAAATTTGAGTACAGTTTTAATTTACTTATTTAATATACATGACATTAAAAGACAACACTTTTTGTACAGTATATTTATTATAAATTTCCTTGAGCATATTTTCATTTTAAATGATTGTTCCTTACTATCTTTTATGATTGGCCTTTCTTTCTCTTCTTTGTCCTCTTATCTATTATTCTCTTCATTTAAAACTTCTAGTTTTCGTTAATATTTTTTCGTTCTTTCAAAATTTATTTGATGTATATTTGGAGACTTGCTCAATAAGTAAAAGATCCTCTTTTTGTGATATTTAAAGAATTACTTCTTTTTGATATACAGTAAAACCTCCGTTAACCGAAATAATTGGGGGGGAGGCCGTTTCGGATAACAAGAATTTCGGTTAAAAATAACATTGTTTTTTATAATATTCTTGATCAAAGTATTGGTATTAAAAAATACTATGAGTTGATTTCGTAATATTTTCTAATAAGTAAATCCAAAATAAAGTAATTAAATCAAGGAAAATGAACAAGTTTAACATGCTTTTTTAAAGAAACAAACAATTACATTACACCTATCTCTACTTCATTGGATAAAATCTGTCTCCTCAAGAACTTCCCCGTTTACTGTCAAACAATTACAATAGCAGACTTAAGTTCTCCAATCAACAATACAGAATAGTTTGAACCATGTTCTTTCAACCATCAATTAATAGAGTACCGGCATGTAAGTAATGTTTTATTTATTTGTTCATTCATTAATTTATTACAGTTTAATAGACTATTTTACCAATTTGTGGGTCTTACCTTGTCTGCTTAAACATTTTATTCATTTTGGAAAACCATAGACATGTAATATTGGCATAATTACTGTAATTCATATAATTTATATCATCTACCTTTGTTTACCTTTATTAGACAACACCCTAATATGGGTTTATTATTTCAGCATTTATTTAACTTTGTATCGAGACCTGAAGATGCTTTGCATATTGTAGAAAGCGAAACCGGTTGTCTGGATAGTTAAATTAAATTGATTGTGAGTAAGTCTAATTTATTATTTCTTTTACCTTTTGAAATGTTTATACGTTAAAAAGTCTGCCCATTTTCAAATAATTTTTTTAATAACAATTTGTATAAAATGTTGAATTTTTTAAAAATAATATATCCTAAAATTGAAGCCTCAAAGAATCGATTGCGATCTGCTAAGTACCTCTAGAGTCACTGTTTAGGCCAGTACAGCTGTTTAAAGAATCGGTCTCCGGGGTAAACAAATTGAATAAGTCACAAACTATTTGGTCAATCTAGCTGAGATTTAGCACAATTTAATACCTTATTAATTGCCCTAATGTTAAATGTAGTTGTATTATATGTCATAATGCAAAAAACAAAGTACAGCAAATAAAAATAACGTTTATAAATTCAGTGGCGGCCGGCCAGGGTCGGCAGAGTCGGCAGTCGACCCACACATTTCCAGATATAGATTTTTTTAAATATTTAATTTAATCAGTATTTCGATAATTAATTGTGGCAGGTAATAAGTTGATGTCATTTGTTTCTTTAAAATAAAAAAATATCTGTGAGATAATAAACACTAAATTTTATTCATGGTTTTTAAAAGATTTCGACCAATTTGAGCGTTAAGTGAACCCTGATAAGACACCTTTCAAATTAATGATCCGAAATCCGAGACATCCATCCGCCTGTGTGAATTCTTAAAACGACAGGTTTCGGGGATTCGGCAAGCCGATCCAAAGCTTGACGATTTACATGTAAAAATCAACGGAATATTAGTCGATGAGCAACCAAACATACATTTCTCTCCATACACATTTAATTGCCAAGTACGGCAAATTTAAATTTGCCGATGCTTCATTTGGATTGGCTGAAACTGTACTGCGAGCGCAGGATGAAATGTTATGTCGGGATGGATAAGTACTTAAGAACTTAAGTAGTGAAGTGATAGTGAGTGCACGGACTGGCTTTTCTGGTATTTCTGGGATTTATGTTTATTTTCTAAAGTAATACTGTGATAATTTACCGCTGCCGTAAATAGTTAAAGGTTAAAGGGTTTTTTTTATGTATTAGAAGTTTTTTTTGGTTAAAGTGTAGACAAATTCAGGTAAATTATCCTAAAAAATGCAAGCTATGGGGGAAACTGTAAGTATTGATAAATCTAATATTGTAAATTATATTTTTCAAAATGGGTTTTCATCTATTCTATACGAAGAATAAATTGTTATTAAAAATAAGGGGCGCCCTTTGCCTAAAATGTTCCGGCTTATAAATATTGGTGTGGGGGTAAGGGAAGTAATAAATCATTTTCAGATAATTGGTACAGCAAGTAGTCATGGCTTATCGGGAGTGAAATAAAAAACAAACTTTTCTGTTGGCCTTGCATTTTATTTTCGACAAATAGGGACAAACATCAAAATCCGTGGTGTGAATCTGGTTACGATAATTTAAAGGAATTATTTAGGGCTTTACAGAAACATGATATTTCGAAAGATCATAAATAACAGCCTAATTAAATTAGATTTATTTGGAAAACAAAATAACTATGTTTCATTAGATAACGCACAACGTGAAAATTTATTTACTCACTGTTATGCGCATAGCATGAATTTCGTTTTGCAGGATATATGTAAAAAAATTAAAGAATATCGTCTTTTTTTTTTGCCAGTTTAAGCGGATTTGCTTCATTTTTCTCAAGCTAGCCTAAACGGACCACTGTTTTAGACCAGTTTGATTCGAAAATCATGCCAACAGTTTGTTAGACGAGATGGAATTTTTTAAATCTCAGTTAGTTTTCACTGTAGCAGATTTTAGTGAACAGCTTTTGGAAGTTTTTGATTTTATTATTGAATGCGACGATTTTAAAAGTGATGATATCTCGATCCGTGAATCAATCGGTTTGAAAACTTTATTAAATGATTACTCTTTTAACATACTTTTAAATATTTTTAAGAAAGTGTTTACTCCAACCGATTTGATATTTAATATTGCTCAAAATCAGTCAACTACTGACATTATTCATTCCAAAAATAGAATAACAAAACTGGTGCAAAATCTCAGAGATTTTCGTAATGATAGTAATTTCCAGTATACACGCAGTGATGTTTTGGACTAGTTTGGTATTTCCGAACCCCCCAAAAAAAGAGAAAGGCATGACACAGACACAGATCTCGAGAAACGAGTATATTTTTAAATTTTGGATACTATTATTATGCAAATAGATACTCGTTTTTCGAATTTTGAAAATTTGCAAATTTCTGACCTCTTTGACGTTTCAAAATTTAAAGGTTACGCCAAAGAATTTCCAAAATATTATTATTAGACAGGTTAATTAAAAATATGCATCATTCTTTAATAAAATAAAATTAGAAAATAAATAAAAACTTGGGATAAGTAACAAGATATGTATTATTTTATATACTGCAATTCATTACAACAAACTGTTACCGAAATTAATAAATTATTGTCATTAATTAATTCTCTCATTAGCACCAACTTCTGCCTTAAATGAACGTGATTTTTCTTGTCTCAAAATAATCAAAACGTATTGTCGAAACACCATGAAACAAGAGAGAATGTCAAGATTGTCCCAATTGTCAATAGAAAAAAAACTTTTAAAATCTCTTCAAAACTCTAATAAATTTCAGGATGACCCATTTTGCAAGTTCCAAACAACGTAAACTACAGTTAAATTATAAACATGTTTAGGTTCTAAATTTATAGGAAAAAGCAAAAAAAAACAAAAAATCTCCTATGATGATTGAAGTTTTTTATTAGACGCTATACCTATCTGAGGAGACAAAAAAAACCTTGGCGACCTTGTCTCTAAAGCCACGAGCCGCCACTGTATAAATAATTGCAAAAAGAAGGATTTTTTGAAATTATCTCGGTCAATTGTTTATGTATTTTAATTTATAAACTCACAAGTTAAAAACTTTTTAAGAACTACCATTTTTTTTAAACCGTTTTTTTAACATGTCTAAGAAACATTTTATCGACAAAAAATGATTTTTTCACTTTTTATAATTGCTAAAAAAAAACAAAGCAAAATCAGCAGTACATCTTCAAGGATGTATTATCAGCTATCCTTCAGATATCCTTTATAAAAACCTTTGAAACAGAAACCCTTATAAGTTTTTTAGTTTTTTTTTCTTTACTGGAATATAATCTCTAAACGGATACATAAATAGGAACTGTGGGTAAATTTGAACATACCAGAAAATAAACTAATACTCCATAAATATTTAAAACACAACTATTGAAAAGAACAAAAAAAAATCAAGTATAAATGGTTCTCAGTAAGAATTATGTTAAAAATATCAAAGACTTGCGAAAATCTTAAATCTTTGGCTGTTATTGAAGCCTCCATGTCAAAATCATCAAAAGTTGAAAGATATCTTACAATGTACAGAGATTGTCATACCCTTATCAAAAACTGCTGAAAAAAAAACAGTAAATGTTATTTTCATGCCAGTATATCAAAAATGAATGGATGCTGCAGTCGAAAACTTAATTAGAATCTGGTTAATCTTTAACTAGATGAATAAATTTTTTTATAGCTGAAGTACGACCAGTTTTATAGACCAGAGAACATTTTTTCCAAGATAATCGTTAATACAGGTATCTAATACCTGCTTTTGATAAATTTCGTGATAATAATATGTAATAAAAGATGCAAAAGATTTAAGTTTATTTTTTACTTATAAACAATATATAAACAACGTAAGGTCGCTATTTGTTTTTAAATAATAAAGGTAAAGACCGCTAAATTATATGGAGAAGTGGCATAATTTTACTGAAAAAGTATAGAAAATCCTTTAGAATGAGAGTTTCTAAAGTTATATTCTAAAAATGCACAAGAAAACTTTGATTTCGGGTGAGAATAAGGACAATATCATAAATATTCAGCACTAAATATTTCAAGAAGTTTCACTTAATAGTTATTGCAAAGTTGAAATTGTTTATCCCAGAAAGCTTTTATCTACAATCTTATTAAGCGTAAACTATTGGATATACATGAACTCTGAAAGCATCAAATTGAAGCAACAGGCTTATTTTATGAAAATAAATCATCATCATTTAACGATTAAAAAGTTAATGCTAAATATTGTAAAGAAGGTATAAACAATTAAAATAACTCACATGCAATAATATGTACGAAGTTATTTTTTTATTCGCCGTGTAGGAATTTTTAAACGAATTAAAAAAAATGTGCCTAATACGAACCTTAAAACTTGAGTTAACCCTTTTTTCAAAAATTCACTAATGCTTTATTTATAAACAATAAGCAATTAAAGAAAAACATTAGAAAGATTAAGAGTTTAAGGTAAGACAGAATATTCTTCTTTCGATTTCGAAAAGAGAAGCGATTTAATGATTTCAAAGACTGAATTTATAAATTCAAATTTATAAAAGTCCAAGAATATTTCCGGTTCTAATCAACGAAAAATATTGTTTTTATTTTAATTTAAGATACCTCATGTCAACATGTAAGCAGTTTAAAAATAAGAATTTGAAACAGTAGTTTATAAAGACCACTGTATACCAAAATTGTACATAACTTGAAAAAAAAAATAATATTAAAAATTTAAAAAAATTATATATAAGATATATAAAACAAAATATAAAAAAGAATTTATTAATAAAAAAAATATATTAAACAATATAGATATAAAAAAAATACATGAAAAATAGTTAGATAAATAAGAGTCGAAAAAAAAAAGAAAAAGAAATAAATAAAAAAAACCCTGAAGCTATTTTCTTGTGGCATGTTAGAGTAATTACTATTTAAATGGGAATAAGCCACAATTAAAAGTTAAATTAATTTTATTGACGTTTCAATTTCAACTTCGGAAATCATTCTCAAAATACAAACATTAGTAAATAAAACAAATTTTTTTTTGTTACTTGGTGAAAAATTCTTATAATAATTTAATTTTATCTGACTCATTTATATTGACAATTCAGACATACATTATACATTTTAAAGTAGACGACTTTAAAATGATATTGATAATATTGTTGAGTTGCGTTCCTGGGACGACTTTACTTAGTTTATTCGATTATATAAAATCAACTTTAATTTGAGAATATCCGTCAGAAAAAATCATAGCATTAAATTCGTCTTAAAAAAGACAAACACTTGCCATGATGATAGTAAAATTCTCCTGTTAGTGATTCCATAGTAAATTATGAGGGACAAACCAGGAAAAAACCTCAGAATACTATCCCGACATGGTAAGTATTTGGTTGTGCATTTATTATTTATTTATAAACAAAATTTTGGTCTAGCAATGGGTTTTAGTTTATCTCCATTATTAGCCGATATATTTATGGAAGATATTGAAACAAATATTAGTTCTAAACAAAATTTAAAACCCACAGTATGGTGGAGATATGTAGATGATGTATTCTCAATATGGCCTCACGGATCAGAGTTGTTGGACACATTCCGAATGATATAAACAACAAGTAAGAAACAATAACATTTACCATGGAAAAGGAATATAATAACACACTACCTTTCCTGGATGTTTTAATCTCTAAGAACGATACTGGATATGAGACCCAGGTGTATAGAAAACCAACACACACTAACAGATATTTAAATTTCAAATCAAATCACAATATTAATATTAAAAAGGGAATCATTAAATCCTTATACGATAGAGCCAAAATTGCTTGTTCTAACGAAAATTCGTTCTTGGAGGAAAAGCATTTGTTAACATCTGTTTTATTAAAAAATGATTATCCTTTATCGTTAATAAATAAGGAATTTTCAACAATCGACCGAATGGAACAGAACAACTTAGAACGAGGTCCTACAGCATACACAAGGAATAATACGAGGAAAATAACAATACCATACATAAAAGGGTTATCAGAAAAACTTAAAAGGATAGGAAATAAATTCAACATTTCAACAACATTCAAAACAACAAACACATTGAGATCTATTTCGTCTAAAACCAAACCTAACAATGAACAAGAAAGGACAAAAAATTGTATTTATAAAATACCTTGTAAATGCGATCAGTTTTATTTAGGTAAAATATCAAGGCCATTAAATGTTAAAATAAACCAACATTAATCTTATATTAAACATAGAGAAAATACCAGTATTAGTAAGTCAGCAACATATAGAGGATACACCATTTATATTTTTTAAATAACAAACATATAAAATCAGAATTTGGTGTTTATTGAAAGTAAACTAAAAGCACGACCAAATACTTACCATGTCGGGATAGTATTATTTTTTTCTTATTTTTCCCTCATAATTTACTGTGGAATCACTAACAGGAGAATTTTACTGTCATCATGGCATATGTTTGTCTTTTTAAAGACGAATTACATGCTATGATTTTTTCTGACGGATATTTTCAAGTTTAAGTTGATTTCATGTAATCGAATGAACTATCTTACAAGTAAAGTCGTCCCAGGAACACAACTTAACAATATTGGCAATATCATTTTAAAGTCGTCTACTTTAAAATGTATAATGTATGTCTGAATTGTCAATATAAATGAGTCAGATAAAATTAAATTATTAGAAGAATTTTTCACAAAGTAACAAAAAAACAAAATTTGTTTAATTTACTAATGTTTGTATTTTGAGAACGATTTCCGAAGTGGAAATGGAAACGTCAATAAACTTACTTTAACCTTTAATTGTGGCTTATTCCCATTTAAATAGTAATTACTTTCAAATGCTACAGGAAAATAGCTTCAGAACAATGTTTTTAAAGCTATTTTTGCAATAATAAAGCAGTCAATTAACGAAAATAACTTTGGAAAACGTAATTTTAAAAGATTTTCTATGCTGTATCAGTAAAATTGTATTACTTTTTCATATAATTTACCAGTTTTCACCAGTATTTAAAATCAAAAGCGACATTACATTGTTTATAAGTAAAAAATGACGTTCAATCTTTAGCAATTCTGTTAATTAGATATATTTATCAACAAAAGCAGTTGTTACATACTGTATTTAAGAGTGTCATTAAAAACGTTTTTATTTAGAAAATAGGAAATCTAATAGAAATGCATTTTATAAAATCTACGAAAACTATTTCTTGTATATATATGAAACCGTTTTAACATCTACTATTGTGGACCCACCATTTGCAAACCCTTGACCAGTAATCAAAAAATTACTCTCGCTACCTTTCACAAGGCAAAATATCCCCAAAAACCTTGAAAATACACAAATCACAGCCAACTAGACCGCCACAATTCACACCCAACATCAAGTAGCCACGGCTGAATCCCACCCCAAATGAGATACAAGTGAACGGCACGGTCTTTTCGCCTTCTCTGATGACGGTCCACCAGTTCATCTTCGATTAGAAGCTGAAGAACTAATCCGGTACGTGTAAGCCCCGTTCTGAAATTTTCTGTCTTAGATTGTGGCGGACGCATGCGCGCATGTCGGTCTTTAAGCACGTTTTCAGTTTTGATGGATATTAACCTAGTAAACTGGATGAGCTGTGATTTTAATAATTAAAGTGGTGTCACTGGTTGAAAAGTTTTTGAAGTGGTGACAGTTTTTTCATATTATTAAACACTGGAGTCGTCGCAGCAACACAAAAGGAAACAAATATTAAAATTCTTCTTTTATACTACTTATACAAAATTTAAATAATAAGAATGAGTATAAATAAGACTATATTTCAATAATAGAAAACCCACTGATTAAATTAAAAAATGGCAGATATAATTTAAAAACAAATTTTAATATTCTAATTTTATTTCTCAATTTCTAAAAATCATTTATTTAGTTGAATCATTGTTTAAGTTATTTATTAGCAGTAGATCCAAAAAAAGGAAATGTAGTCGAGAATAATTATTTACAGATATTACATTTCATTAAAAAATGTGGCAATTAGAAAATGGTAAAAACCAACTCATAACATTACATTGTTTGCTCTTGAGTTTTCGATTATCTTGTAAACATGGATTATTCTATGTTTTATTGATCATATACATTTTTCACAATGTGTTTCTGGCTGAAATTAGATCTCTTCAGTGTTCAATTTTTAATTTTCTTGTGGTTTCTTCAGTGAACTCCTTGGTCTCCTATTTTACTGTAACGTATATTCAGATTATATAATTTTTAATTTTGAAGTTTCTTCCTCCTATTTATGTTCCTGTATAGCAGCTAGTTTTTTCTCTTTTTTAGGAGTCTTCTCCATTTCAAAGTGTGAATATCATCATAGCTACTTGAATTTTGAAGATGGCTCCACTAAATACTTTATTGATTAGAGCTGCAAGCCATTATTGTACTTGGATATTCCGCAGTCATTACTTTTTGCCCTATTATTTTTTTTTCTGATAATATTTTTTCAATTGATAATTTAAGGAAGTTGATATTTATCCCTAGTATATTTTCTCTCTCTACTGCATTCCCTCCTCCTTCTTCTTTTTCTTCTTTTTATCTAGACATTACTCAGTCTGTTTTTCAATGTGCCTCCAGTCGTTCCATTTTTTTCGTGGTCTTCCTACTGATCGTCTTTCTATTGGGAAACCGTCTTTTGTCGTCTTTACTACTCTATTTGTTGTCATTCGGCTTATATGATCGTTCCATTCTGCTCTTCCAGTTCTTGATGTTGTCCACCTTGCATCTACGTCGTATTTCTAGCTCTGTCATTATTGGTCTGATGACTGTTTTGTAAATTCTGCCTTCGATTTTATTTCCGATATTTTTATTTCTCCATATTGTTTCATTCAGGCGTCCTGCGACTCTGTTTGCCCTATTCACTTGTTCTTTCACTTTAGTTTTGAGCTTTTCGTACCTAGGTAATGTGATGATTAGATATTTAAATTGTATTGTAAAAAGGTTTTTTTTCTTCACATTTTGTCTTCACTTCCTCTCTAAAACATGGTGTTTTCTTTTTTGAAAAGAAAACTTATGAAGTATACCTTCCTTGTCTTTTTCATTTATTTTTTTATTATGGAATATGCCTTCCCTCCTTATCGAGTATTATGACCTATTGCGTTTCTTAGCCAAAAGTGAAATTTGTTTTCACTTTTTTTGTTTGTTGTTGTTGTTTTATTCCTCCGAAATTGCCTCTATAAGTCTTCTTCATACCTCTCTAATTCTCGCTCTCTGTTTAACCTCCCTCCATCTCAATTCTTTTATGATCTTTTGTTAGAATTCTCCAGTTATTATCCGGTCTTCCTCTTCTTCTGTCTGCTTGGTCATCGAGTGCTGTCTGGTAATATTATTTTGGTCTTTCCTTAGTATATGTCCCTTTTATTTTCATTTTCTTCTTTTTAGTCGTGACTGTTATTTTTTTAATTTTTTTCTTTTCTGTAGCTTTCTATAGTATATTTTAAGGATTTTTTCATTTTCATACCACTTGTCGGTTTTAAACTTTCTGTAATTACAAATCTACATCCGTATTAATGTCTGTTCTCACTACCCGACCAAAAGACTATAGCATCTTCCATTTCCAACTTTCTCATTGCTGTCCATCTTATTTTCTGTATTGCTGTCATATCCATGTTATATTTTTGCAATTGTTTAATGGCTCTTGTCGGTATGTCATGCCTGTGCCAATACATTCCACGTTCCTATGCAAATAAACTTATTCCTTTGCGTGTATCGTTTATATTGAATATATCTTGTTCCGAGGCAATAGTTTTTGGCCCCCATCTCCAAATTTTTACATGTACCCAACGCCGCGCCGGCCTATAGCACAACCCACTTTTTGGATGACCATTTCACTCGCTCTTGTCAGTTTCGTACTACGTTTACCACAAAAACTTTATTTCCATATTAACAATATGTATGTTTCTTCAATTCCCACAAATCTAGTCCCATATTAACTGAAATGGAATATTAAAAAGGATATTAGTCCAGTCGTCAGAGAGTTGACCCCTAAAAATCACACGAATAAGCTGAATGTTGCCGAGAATATTAATTTTGGGACCCCAAAAAAGATGCAAAAAAGTTTACCACATTTACCACCTGGCTTCCCCCTACAACCTCCCTTGTAGGGGAGTAAAATAATAGTAGGGGAGATAATGTTTATAAGCATTTCTTATGTAGAATAAACCGTTCTCTTAGAAACAACGCTAGAAGCGAACGCCGATTTTGAATGTCATGCGCACGAAATCAATGTTCAATAAAATTTATATTAGCTCGACGGTAAAAATTTGATATCTTTTGATCAAAGTGTCCTAACGCCAAAAATCAAAATGCGTTTTAAATCTGAAGAGCGCGTCTTTCCTAGCAATTTTTTGCATTTTTTACGATTCTCGTGAGATCAATAAAATTGATCACTTTTATTGACCAGTTGTGGTAACATTTTTATATTTAATTTTATAATTAATTTATTTATGTAGAGTGTTGACCAAATTTATTCAATAATTAACTGTGATATCTTTTCTTGGGTTTGATCTCTGAACCTAAATATCTTTCCTTATCTCTTTTTTTTTCTAAGGTTTCTTAATTTTCTCCTTAAACCCCAAAAAATTAAGTGGCGCCCTGTTCCCTATCTTATCTTATCTTTGGTAATTTTACCCATCTATCTTTTTGTTCATTTCTGTGTCTTTTCCAATAGCTCTTATCATATCTTTACTTATTTCGTCCGTTGGACCCATTCCTGGTTCCAAAAGCTAGTTTCGAACCCACGACTCGCTCTCCACCAACTATCTGGCTGCCGTCCGCAGTGTCTCCATTGGTGACCTTTCTAGCACCATCAAAAAAAAGGTTTCCGAGGCTACACATATTTTTATGCCGCCCAAAGCGCGGGGCTTATATCCTTTTGTTTTTTCATTGTCCGTTGCCTTTGCTTGTCTTTCACATTTATATACCGCCCAAGCTACGAGAACCCCGATCAGCTTCCGTGTTCAATTTCTATTTATTTCTTCTGCTAATTGCTTTATCTCTATCTCAGTATTCCGTATTTTCTTCTTCCGTTCCGTCTGGTAAACACACTACAAAAGTTCTCCAGATTTATGTATAAATTTTGGAATTAAACCTGATCTTTCTTTGGTATATTTGTACTATTTTTATATTTTTTATTACCTGTAGACTTAATTTAAAAAATGAATAATTTTGAAGTCAATTTTCTTACTTCAGAGGAAATTAATTATGAGTTAAAAATCAGAGGAACTGTTACGAGTAGAAAAATAAAAGAAAGGAGGAAAATCCTCAAGAGATTGTTAGTCAGGGATAACAGCAATCAATTATCTTTAAATACCTTAGATTATGATAACGAAAAGACTGCTATTAAGAATTCTATTGATAATATTTCAAAGTTAGTTGAAGAGTTTGAAGGTTCTTCAACAGATTCTTGTTTTCGCCAAGTCAAATCACGACTTATTCATTTGTTAGGTAGAATAGATCGTCTTCCTATTCCCGAGCCTTATTCTGAGGAATCTGTTTCTTTTCGAAATGAATCTAATGCTACCTGTTTGTTATTGGAGCAAGAGATGAATGATAAAGTCATTCCTTTAGCTTCTAGTTCTTCTTCGGTCGAGTATGTCTCTCCTGCTGCTCAGCAGATAATACATGTTTCTACTCCCGATTCAAATATCTCCCAATATTCCATATTTAAATGGAATGTTAAATTTAATGGTGATCCCAAGACTGTGTTTGATTTTATTGAACGAGTTAATGAGTTATCTGAGTCCCGTAATGTCCCGAAAGATATTTTATTTAATTCGGCTATTGAATTTTTCTTTGATGATGCCGCGGTGTGGTTTCGCAGTATTAAGTCCTCAATAAGTTCTTGGGATGAACTTGTTGAAGTTCTTAAATCCACTTTTTTATCTCCCGATTTCGACGAAGATCTTTGGGATCAAATCAAAGGTCGCAAACAAAAACGTAGCGAAAAAAGGTTTCCGAGGTTACAATAACAATAATGCCTGGTTACAATATAAACTACTTGTTGACTCGATGATACAGTAATGCATTGGTGACAATCAAATAAAAAGAATTTAGAAAATACCAAAAGGAATTGTAAAAAAACATGAAAGAAAAAAATCAATATTTTATTTTATATGAAGAAATATTATATTTACATGATTATGACGTAATTCTAATATTTATGATTATCATTTATAGCGTTTAAACTTATCAAAGTAGGATATGATGTAAATAAAAGCCATTACAGGACTAATTAGTTGTAATACAAAACAACCATTCCGGAAATAATAGTGATATACTTGCGTATGCCAAACCAAGTATAACAAAAAATACAAGAAGTTGTTATAAAAACTAATCTTACACCTCAGGCAATGTAAATTTATTGTAAAATATGCTTATTTCAATTTATTTCATTGTATCTATTATATCAGATGAATAATAGTTTTTGTGTAGTCCGATGAAGAACAAGTGTTTGGTGCGATACTAGTCTCAAAACTTTTGTTTTCGTATTGATATACCCTAATACTGAGTCGTTTATTTCTTTTAAGCATATTTTGATCTCAGGTTTACTGATTAAACATTGGTATGTTGTGTTTGTGATAATAATTTAATGTAGTTATATTCTTTGTATCCGTTTATTAAAAGGAGATTGACAATCAATATTCAATATTCGTATATTATCATAAGAGAGAAAATTTTGCCGCCAATATTTTTGACTGGTATAAAAGTTTGTTACCTAGCAATTTCCGCGAATTAAATTTTGACAGTTGTCACGAGACGTCAGTAGAGTGATTTTATCAAAATTTCATAAGCAAAAATTGCCAAAAGGCAACAAACTTTAACTCGACTTTAACTTGTTAGTTATTACTCTCATAAACAGTTTTTACAATTTGGACAGCAGGGAGATTGGCCTATAGTTCTTCAGATCTCCCCTGTCTCCTTTTTTGAAGAGAAGTATTGACAAATTTCCATTCCAATCATCTGGGACTTCTCCTCTGTGAAGACATTTGTTGAAAAAAATCAATTCTTCGAAAATAATTTCACTCCCCTCCTTCAACATTTCTACAAGTATTACATCTGGGCGCGGAGCCTTATTGTTCTTTAGTTGTGCCATATCTTGTTTTATTTCGAAGGATTATATGTTAGGGAGTATTTCTGAGTTGACATTCGTTATCTTTCTCTTAAGATCTTCCTTTGCAGTGTTGGGTAATATAAATCACGGTAAAATGTTTGAGTAACTTTTAGGATTTCGTTTTTTTCTCTTATCTCCTAGGTGTCCTTACTAGATAAAAAATGTCGTTAATAAAATTAATATTTTAAATTTTTTATATAATTTTAATTTCTGTTTCCTTTTACAGTGGAGATTCTTGATATTTTTTTAATATTCGTTTCCGAAACTAAAAAAAATAAACGCTGATGATAGTTAGACTCTGAAACAACTTCAATGAAAGACTATAAACTGATAGTGTATGCACTTTAATAATAAAAATGTCGTTATCTCAACCCTTAATCGACCCAGCAGTTCCTCCCATTCCCGAAAATATACAAAAATTACCAGATACACCAGAAAATTCGTCTCAAGTACCCGATGTTATTCCGTCGCAATGTAAAGAATCCGAAGAAAAAAGAGACGTAATGAACAATATTGCCATCACCGTAAGTGGAGATAATTCGATAGATTCCGAAAACAAATTACTTAGTAACGTCGATTCTGGTGAAAATGTTACTAAACCCAACACGGAAGAAATCCGTAGGAATTCCGGACAAGGTGCCAAGCTCGTAAAGCAAAGTAAGATTGAATGTATCGTTGAAAAGGTAAACAATGGGCTTGTAGTGTCGAAATCGAGCGTCCCGTCGGTCAGTAGCGTCGTAGAAAAAGCGTCAGTTGACGAGCGTCTCGCTAAACGTCGGAAATCTTTAGTGCCGATGTCCAGCATGGAAGAGGAGAATTTAAGAGAACGGCTGAGGATGGCGCATCTAAAAAAGTGCAACGGGATTATTTTCAATGAGGACAGATACACGAGGGATACGTTTAGAAGATTATTCCAGAATAAGGTAAGTTTTGATTAGAAGTTTTAATTTATCAACGTCTCAAGTTTATTTTGTGAAACAAAAAAATTGTTCGCGAAAAAAAAATCCATACACAGTTTCTATAATTTGTATTTTAGTTGATTATTCCCGATTAAATCACAGTTTGCCTGTTATTTACACAAATGTTTAATGATTAAGTAATATTTATAAACTATATATTTACTAATAATACAGGGTGCGGCATTAGTGTGAAGAAGTCCATTTACTCATTTGTCATAAGAGGTAAAGTTTGTTTCACGAAAAATGGTTGAGTGCTTAATGGTCACCTGAGTTGATCCTATTGTGTATACAAGAGTCTCTCAATAAACTACCGAAGTACACAGGGTCGCACTTCAGATAGTTTGTTATTTAATATATTTCATTGGTAGCTGTGTAATACACGATTATAAAAATTTATTAAATTATTTCATATGGTATTTTCAGGTTTTTCAAGTGAATATACTTGATAATTGAACAATTTTTAACATGAAGAAAGTAGTTTTTTTTGTTCTACGTGAATAATTGTAGTATATGCATCTAAATTCAGAAAGGTTCTTTCCTTCACACTTTTTACAGACTTAGGACTGTCAGCAAAAAACTGGCGCGTTTAAAAGTTTTTGCTCTTCCTAATCGGATATCGTTAAAAATGTACAGTAATAATAGTTCTATTTACAGTATATACATACAAACGAATACATAATCTACAAAAAATAGATGAATTAAAAAAAATATAGAAAAATATATACAAGTTAATATTTACAAAAAAAAATACCCAAAATAACCAAAATATATTTATGAATACCTAAATACCTAATTCTGTTTTGCTGTCGCTATTCTCTTCAAGATTAATAACAATTGGTTTAATTATGTAATTCAAAGTAACATATGAATTTTCTACGTTCATTACATGGCGTACTGAATTTTTCCAACTTTATGGGGAGATATCATCAACACATTTCCTTATTAATTCAACTACACTACCACTTAAAGTCGGAGAAACATTTTGTGACCTAACATTTGACTTTAGTTGGTGCCACATATGCTCTATGGGATTAAATATACAATAGTAGGGCGGAAATCGTAACACTGTATGTCCCATGTCCTCGGCCAATGTGTCACAAACATATACTTTTTTAATAGAAAATGATTTTAACACTTCTAACAGTACATTTTTTAAATACCTTTCTTCAAAATATATATCGTTTTCTAACAGTTAGTTTTGAATTTCAATTTTCGTGTTATTTACACTTGGAGTCTTATGTAATTGACGACTGTGGTAACTTGCATTGTCCATTACTATCACACTATTTTGAGGAAGGTTAGGTATAAGGCAATTCTTAAACCATTGCTCAAAAAGCTCTGCCGTTGTATCCTCAGGGTAGTCCACGCAAGAGTCTTTATTGTTCTTTGCAGAAAGCCATAAGGCATTTGGCACCCAACCATTTTTTGATCCTGCATGTAAAATTGTTATTCTTTTCCCTTTGTTTGATGGAGCTTTTGTTTGACACCTGTTGGAAGAATCGGACCATCCTTTGGATGGTGTTTCATGAGTGTCAAACAATGTCTCGTCCAGATAAATTATTGGTTGATCTTGTGTACGGTACTTTCTTATGGAAGTTATATATTCAGTACGCCACTTTTGTAAACGATGGGGTTCCATAAGAACTTGCCTTTTGTCAATTGTACGATATCTGAAGCCCATTTTAGACAAAATCCTCCAAAGACTACTACGGCTACAGTTTATTTGTGTATCATCATTAGTAAGCCGTTGTTTTAAAGCATCTAATGTAGATATCCGTTGCTCTTCGTACATTATGTAAATTTTTCGTCTTATTAAGTCCTTATCACTTTCGTCAATACATTTGGTAGAACCGGCATCCTTACGCTTCCTTTCCTGACTTAATGGGATTTGATGTAATTCTTTTCACTGTGGTTAGAGGTATTTTCGTTAAATCAGATACTTCACTGGCAGCAGTATTAGCAGTAAGTCCTCTTGTAAGTAAAGAACTATATATTGTTTTTACGATTTCTCTAGCGTCAGCAGATAAATGCTTTTTCTTCGCTGGAACACTGGAAGAAGCACCATCAATGTTTTTCCACGAACGCCACATAATGCTGTTTTATAGGTATAAATAGGTATAACACTGCTATAACTTATAACTAAATGAAACAAAATGTATATTTAAAAATTTCTTATCGGTTTTATATACTTTTATAAATTATACAGAATAGAGGTAACCTGGATAATTATTCCAGGAAATACTTAACGATCAACAAATTTATTGTGGTCATTAAAAGATCAACCATTGATAGTGAAACTCACTGTTAAAATGTTTACAACTTTATGAAATAAAATGTATTCTAATCGTTTTTATAATTTTATACGATTTTTTAATCGTTTTTATATTACCAGGAATTTATTATACAAACAAGATAACGACACTCCACAGTAGCTTCAATTTTACCTGAATACTTACCTGCTCAACTAATGTTGACTAAGCTGGGGTACTTGCGGGCGGGTTTTATTGCAATCATTATGTACTCAACCACTTTTCGTGAAATAAACTATACAAAAAAAATTTAAGTAAAAGTTGTAACATAAATAAGACCATACTTTAATATTTTAAAATATACAGGACCACTCATATTAACAGGGTGGAACAAACACCTCTTTTTTTAATGAAACACCATGTATATTTCGGCAGTACCTATTATACGAGGTAGTTTTAAAGATAATAATTATGTTTTTTCATTAATTTCGTAGCAAAATTAAGACTGTAGAATTATAGAGATTTAACATCAAACGTTTTTCCTAAATGGAATACTCTGTATTTAAATATTGTTATGAAATGTTATTTTATGATACTTTATTATTTATTAAGCATTTTCTATACCTAACTGCTTTAATTTGTGAGTTTTATTCGTAATTGTTTGAGCAAACATTAATTGCAACAAAAATTAGGTGAAATTTTGTTAGGTTGGCAGTGAACAAATACAAAATAATTTAGACTAATCCCTAATTTGTTAATCTTTAATAAGATATCAAAATAATAGTGATTAAAAATGAAATAACGTTTACTATACAAATAAAATTTAATATAAATTAAAATTTTGACTTAAAAAAATAAAAAAATTGTTGAATTTATAATTAATGTTCAAAATAGCCTCCCTTGGAGTCAATACATAATTGCAAGCGATCTTTAAAATAGCGACTTTTCCTAGTTAATACATTTCTGTTTAATCTTATACATCCATTTCATATTATCTCATTTATATCTTCTTTAGTTGTAGGTTGTGTTTTATACATCTTATATTTTATTTAGCCTCAAAAAATAACATCTAGCTTGTTTAACTCTGGAGATTGTGGAGGCCACCTTCTCGTCCCGTTCCTTCCAAGACGACATTCTCTCATGTGTGTTCGGTACTATTTCAAAATAATTCCGACAGTTCGTTGTCCTAAAAATGTATTTACATTCTTCCGTTTACGTGATCCTCGAAAAAAAAAAGGGTCCCATGACATAATTTCCAGGAATTCTAGCCCAAACGTTTACTGATAATAAGTGATGGATTCGACCGTTACTTAATAGAATTTCAACAATAAAACACTGAAAACTTTCTTCAGTGTTTGATGGTTTGACTATAGGTTAAAATGTGGTGTAATTTTTTTTATTAGAAAAAGATCGCATCCACCAAAAGGTTATTAGCGACGGAACAAAATATAAATAACAAACTCTGTCTGTGTCGTCTTAATTGACAAGAAATACGTGTTAAAAACTGAACAGAGAGACATGTAGCTCCTCAAGTATTAAATTTATCCATTGTCATCGACCTAGAGTCAACATATATAATTTAATTTTGGAAAGATGTAAACCCATATATGGATGTCAGCCACAAATTCATTGTTAGCTTCAAGTACATAAGGCACTGAGGATGATCTGATTAGATCGAAAACGTTATGCTACTGTATAAATTTTGACGACACTTTTAAAAGTTTTAACTATATGTTTTTATGTACCTAAATACAATGGTGAAGTGGTTTAACTTCTGTATGTTTTTTTATAAATAACAAAGTTAAACACCTACAGATTGTACAAAATGTTTATGGATCTGAGATAATTCACTATATTGTCACAGGAACAGTTTTGACCTAGAGCCTGTAGTAGAGCGTTTGGGATCTTGTAGCGCTGTCTTTCTTGGTTATATTTACTAGAAATTGTTAAAAAGTGTTCGACTGTTAATCGGACGTTACACTCATCACATATAGTAAATTAGAAGTTAAATAATAGTGGAAATTATGTCTGTTTAAAATACCCTTCTTGTGGAAAGTAGCTTTATCTCAAAATAAAACGTATTTCAAGAAATATGCATCATTCTAAATTTGTTCCTGAGCCTACCGACAAAATGTTTCTCTTTTGTCCATTGAAGCTATTCTAGTAAACTTTAAAAAGTTTCTTTTTCTTGTTTATTTTGTATCTAAGAATTGCTTATGATAAATTATTGTTGCTAGTAACAAATTTTTGTTATATCCTCCTGGCACAAAAGACATATCAATAGGATCCTGCTCAAAAAAATCATATTAGTAATAGCAACAAAGTAACATAAACTATAAAAATGGTTCAATGTTAAACTTTTAAGTAAGTTTAGTGTCAAAGTCATAGCCAACTAGGGAGAATATTGTGTTTTTATTAATATTTTACACACCACGAATCGTAACTACTAAGCTATTTTGAAATCGTATCTAATCATCATCATCATTGGTGCTACAGCCCTATAAAAGAGCCTCGACCTTCCCAAGTCTATTACGCAACTGGCAACAGTTGGCAATGGATAGAACTGAATCCATTGCCAACTGTTGCCAGTTTGCTGCGCCTATTTGTCTACCATCCTCATCTACACCATCCCTCCATCTGAGTTTTGGTCTACCCCTACTTCTACTTTCCATAGGTTGTGACATAAGGATTCTTCTAGGAGGGTTGTTCTGCTGTGAACTTGCCAGATGTCCTGCCCATCTTAGTCTTCCTATTTTTATAAAGGATACTACGTCTTTACCACCAAATATATGTTTATATCTGTGATATATCTCGTAGTTGTACCTCCTTCTCCAAACACCATTTTCACAGATGCCACCAAATATTCTTCTCAGGATCCTTCGTTCAAATATAAGCAGGAGATTTTCATCTGCCTTGGAAATGGTCCATGTCTCCGACCCATATGTCAACACTGGTTGTATAAGGGTGTTGTATATGGTTATTTTTGTTTTTTGGCTTAAGTTTCTGCTTCTCATATGTCTACTCAGTATAAAAAAGCATTTGTTTGTTAGGATTATTCTTCGCTTGATTTCTTCCGTCATGACGTTCTCCTTGGTGATCAGGGAGCCTAAGTATGTGAATTTGTCCACCACTTCAAAGGTAGAATTATCAACCGTGAATTGGTGGCCGATGTTTCTGGCTCTATTGTTGGGTGTTGATGCCATTATCTTAGTTTTATTTTCATCTACTTGCAGGCCCATATTTTTTGAGGCGTTTGACAAGGTGGTATACATTTCTTCTAGCTTGCGTGTTGTGCGGACAACTAGATCAATATCTTTTTTCGTAAAATTATTTTTGATTGAATATTTTCATGGCAAACCTGATACAATTTCACCTAATTTTTGTTGCAATTAATGTTTGGCTCAAAAATCACGAATAACTTACAAATTAAAGCAGTTAGGTATAGAAAGTACTTCATAAATAATAAAGTATCACAATTTCATTACAATACTAAAATTAACAAAAATATTTCGCTATGTTAATAATTTTAGAAAAATGGTAGACTATATTAAAAATCTTTTAAACATAGATGTATGTTTTGAACTCAAATCTCTACAATTCTACATTGTGTTAAATTTGCTGCAAAATTAATAAAAAAAAACATAATTATCTTTTAAACTGCCAAAACCTTGTATAACACTGCCAAACACGATATTCTAAAAACGAAAACATCGAGAAGAGTCCAAAAATGTATATATATATATATATATATATATATACACATTATATATATATATATATATATATATACATATATATAGTATAGAAACCTCAAAACAAACATGTATATATATATATATATATATATATATATATATATATATATATATATATATATATATATATATATATATATATCAAAATGTAGGCGCATGCCACTTATTCTGTCCAGACTTGTTCTGTCCACTTGTGTCATGAGCCTCCTATAGGCCGTTATCTATAACGCCTCGCTCCAGAATGGTGCCGCGTAGAGGACGATCGACACCATGTAATACCCTCCTCCTTTCGGATTTGGGTCCCCCAATGTTGGGCATCACCCTCCCCAACGCAACCTCACTATTCGCAGCCTTCCGGACCACCTCCCGCACGTGCTCCCCATTTTCCATTCTGGTGCAATGTCACTCCTAGGTACTTTACTTGTTTCTTGGGTGTTAGACATACTACCGCACATTGCAATTCAACACTTTACCTGTTCCTTGTCCCCTTCAGAATGATGGCTTCGGTTTTCTCTGCCGCAAGTTTTAGTCCGTGCTGCGTCATTCATTTCTTTACGATACGGCCTGCGTTCCGAACCCGGTATTTGGGATCTGGCTCATCCCGGGTCACTACCAGTACAGCGAGGTCATCCGCGAATGTGAAGTGGGTTGTACCCTCTTCGTATTGACAGTGCATAATTTATGAATATGCATTCATTTTGTATATCTATACGAATATCCAAAAATGTCTGTTAATGTTTGTAAATGAACGTCAGAAAATGTATGTAAACAGGAAGTGGTTATATAACGTGTCCAATTGTAAGTCAATGTTTTTTCTTTTGTATTTTTTACCTTTGAAAAGTAGACTAACATAATGCGAAGAATAAACAATTCATCATTTGATCGAATAAAGGATTTATGGTTTATTCCTAATTATTATAATTAAGTATTAATTAAAAAAAAATTGATATTTCTGTAATTAGGTACACGATAAATTTTGAAAAATGAGTTTGATAAATTGAAAGAGAAACAAATACTCTTTAAAAATATTAGCAGAATTTGCCTTTGATGTGTAGTATAGTTTTCCTAGTGGCGTATATATTTCCAGCTTAAATTTTAAAAGGTTTTGAGAACAAAAAATAAACTGTGAAGTTGAATATACAATCTATCTTTCAGGATTAATCAAATCAAAATATAAATATAATTTTTCATAGATTTTTAAGTTAATAATTAATCATATATATCTATAATTATTCATTTTTAATGTACGCCATTGACCGAACTCTTAAATATTTAGTCTAAGCATTTTATTATTATAGGATTTGATACCATTTATTATATTTGTTTGGAATTCTTTTATTATGGCGGTATAAAGGAGTAATTAAATTTCTTTAGTGTTTGAGTTTTTGAAACCAAAAATATTTTTAATTTTTTGTTAACTTTGAAATATGTTTCTTGTTCTTCAAGTTCCGCTCCTATCGGAGATTGGAAATCATTCTGCCAATTACAATTTTGTTGGTTACGCGCCTGAATAGTCAAATTGAACTGAATCCAAACCATTCACGGAGATTGCATAGCCACGAGATTTTACGTCTTCCTATGCTTCTTCTGTCTTTGATTTTGCCTTGCTTTATATTCTTTAATAGTTCGTATTTTTCATCTCTCGTGATGTGCCTTGTAGTTCACCTTCCTGATGTTTATGGAATTTAAAACTTTGCATTGTTTTATAGTTTTTCGGGAACTTGTGCGTTTGTTTTGCGATCCATCCATGATATTTTCAGAATATGTCTCAGTGTCCCAGCATCAAACCAATACAAAACCTTGGAGAAAGTATAACATCGAAGAATTCTTATCTTGACCGTTATATTGATATTGCAATTACAGAAAAGTTTTCTCATTCGGTTAAACGTTGACCGTGTGATTTCAATTTTAAGAAATATGTGAATATATTGAAATATATTGAAAATAAAAATCTAATCTTTTAAAATTAAATTCCTACACTAAACTAATAGAAGTTAATTTGCTTATAAACCAAGTTAACTAAAATGATACGTATTGACAACCTGCGTTCCTTTGTAACTTTGTGCCGAAATGTGACCGGTGATAAAAATCCACGCTAACAGAATATGAAAATAAAAATAAAAATAAAAATAAAAATAGAAACGTTTATTGCCTTAACAAAATGTACATGTCACACCATACAAGATATTTCAAAACTTAAGATATCATAGCCTTCTTTCTCGACGTCCCGCTTTTGCACCGCCTACTGATTGAACTTATTCCTCTCGGATCGTGAATTTTTCTATCGTGGACTACTTGGCCCCCTTTTCTGTAGGTACTTGTTTTCGGCATCGTACCTACTTTCCTGATTGGCTGTCTTCGGCAACCACCCGGCTAGATCCTGATCATATGGTCGGATGTCCTTGGCGAAGATATCTCTGGTCTTAAGGGTCTTCTTGTGGCTTGGTGGAAGAAATACTTTGTCCCTTTCTTAGCCAATTCTCCCAGTGGTGTTTACTGCAGCCTTTCTTTGTTGGTTGCATCTGTAATCCGTTCTTCCCATTTTGATCCATCGATGATTCTGTTACATGACGTCTTTGTTGCTTCAAGTTTCTTCCAATTGAACTCCGAAATGCAGCTCCAAACTGAGACAGCGTACAGCATTACCAATCTAACGTAGGCCTGGTATAACTAGATCTTCTCGACCTTCGGTAGTAGACTAAACCTAAAAATATAAGGAAGTATTAGTTTTTTAGCAGTGTTTGCTTTTACCTTAATTTGTTGTGTGTTTTTCTTAAAGTTGAGTTTCCTGTCAAGATGGACTCTTAGGTACTTAACTGATTCTTCTGACTGGACCCTGTTTTTCCCTATTGTACATGATGAATACCGTCTTTTGGGCGTTGATTTTGATCTTCCATTTTTCGGAATATTCCGTGATTTTTCCAAAGTGGTTCGCTAACAGAAGAATAGTGGGAAACCTATTTAACTGCGCAATTTTAATCCCCACTCCCCAGCTAATACAACGGTTTGCTTAGCAAGTGTATTCCTTCTTTCATTTTGCCAGTTTGCTACTGTATGTTTATATGTGCGATTTGCACATAAACCTGTTCATATTGACTACCGTATGACGTTTCACTACAATAGTTAATGAGAAATAAAAGAAATTTTTAATTTATTGGTAAAATAAGTCACATTTTAACGTACGACAAATGAATAAAATACCAAAAAAAAAAAAGAAAAATTAATGAGGAAAACCACGAATTTATTGAAAAGTAGACTTTTGATTATTTCTTTAATAATGTTTAATTTGCAAAGCGTATTCAAAGCAGTTAATTTGCGTCGCCACTACAACACCAAACACAAGAGTGAATGTGATAAATTTGAATCTCAATTCAGACAAAATAAAATTGATTCTTTACAAAAATCATTAGAAGCACAAAAAACCGTTTTTACAAAATATAGGGAATAAAGTTCGGCATTGGGCAAAACGTCCATATATATTTCGAAATTAATTGCTGAACCTAACAAACCATTAACGGATGAAGAATTCATTAAAAAACGTATTCTTTTGGATTACCATCAGATAATAATCTTTTCTACTGCAAACTTTCAAAACATTCATTCTCTTTCATCCCCATTCCAAACTCGCTAACCAATCAGAAAATCTCTATATCCTTGCTTCTAAACAACTTTCTTTGAAAATGATAACGGTTTTATCTTATACTTTCTAAATACAATAACTACCTGGTGGCTTTGGCCTTTCTCGTGAAATAAAAAAAAAGGCTTTTAAAATATAATATCTACAAATACCGGGAAACAAATTGTCTATTCACTATTAAATATTTACTAATGTTTTTCAATATTTACAAATCAATGTACAGGGCGTTGCAAATTTATATGCCCGCCTTTTATAACAAAATAAATTTTTTATTCTACTTTTGATTGATAAAATGAAACACAACAATATATATATATATATATATATATATATATATATATATATATATATATATATTCATATTCAGAGATTCTACATTATTTACTGCCTTCCCTCGCTCAACTGTTTTCTATTTTTCTCTCTCTATTTTTCCATTCTCCATCGTTTAGGCCTCTCTTACTCATGGCGTCGTCTAGTTCGTTTTTCCAGGATCTTCGGGATCGTCCTCTTTTCCTCCTTCCCATAGGGCTCCATTCAGTTATTCTCTTTATCCATCTGCTGTCGCTAGTTCTTCTTACATGTCCATACCACTTGAGTCTTTTTTGTTCTATATATGTTAGTATGTCTGTTTCTATTGATGTTCTTTGCTTTATTTCGTCATTATTTCTCCTATCAATTCTTGTTACTCTGCAGCATCTTCGTAGGCATTCCATCTTTGTTGCTACTATCTTACTGCTGTTTTTCTTGTTTATAATCCAATTTTCAGCCCATATATCATAATACTTCGCACTAATATTAAATAAATCTTTGTTTTTGTCTTCATATTTAGGTGTCTATCCCACCATACTGAGTTAAGTTGTCGGATTGCTGTTCTTGTTTGTCCTAATATATGCTTAATTTCTTTCTCTGTTGTTGCCTTTTTCGTGATTTTAAACCCCAAGTATTTGAATTTATCCTTTCCTTTGATTGTTACGTTGTCGTCAATCTGCAGATTTTCTATGTCTTCTTCACTTGTTGATAGGTACTCTGTTTTCGCGAGGTTAATATCTAGGATAGTCTTGGTATATTTTTCTTGTAGTTTCTTTATCATGTAACTAAGGTCTTCTTGGTCTTAACGTATAAAGGTATTCGTTTCGTACCGGTACTCATATGCCTTCGCATTTTATTTTTCATGTAGTCAAGGCTTTCTCTAATTATATTTTGAATAGGGTTGGAGATGTGGAACAGCCCTGCAGGAGCCCTTTTGTTGTGGTGAAATCTCCTACGATTCTTGTTCCCATTTCAATGGACACTTTATTTTCTTTATACAGAGCTTTTGTAGCTTTTATGAGTTCCGTCTGTATTTCTAATTTGTACATTGCCTCCCATAGTTCTGACCTTGGTACAGAGTCATACGCGTTTCTAAGATCCACAAATGCCAAATGTATATCTCTATTTTTTACCTTTTTTTTCTTTTGCAACAGTTGTTCCAGTGTGTATATAGGGAATATGCATGATCTTCCTGTCGTAAAGCCTGCCTGATCCTCCCCGATTTTGCCTTTTATCGCTTGCTTTTTTTTTCTCGCAGTATTTTCCCATATAATCTTCCTATTGAAATATTAAGCTTATTGCTCTGTAGTTTTCGCATCGTTTTCTATCTCCTTTCTTAAATATAAATGTCATATATGACTCAGTCCATTCCTTTAGGAGCTGTTATCCATTTATTACTTTCTGAAATATCCATTTTATCATCTGGTGTAATTTTTTTTGGGCCGTACTTTATAAGCTCAGGTGAGGTGCTTTCAGGTCCTGGTGCTTCCTTATCTTTGATTGTTTTTATGGTCTTTCTTATTTCCCTATCTGTTATTTTTATTTCTTGTTGTAGGGATCTGCTTCGTCTTCGCCTGTTTTCTTTTCCAATGAATTGTGGTCTTTGTTCTGTTAACAGTTTCTTGTAATAGTCCTTCCATTCTTTGTCCTGTATATTTCCCAATTTAATTTTTTCTTTTGAGTTTTGTTTCAATTCTCTCAGTACTTTCCATGACTCCGAAGTTCGTATACCTCCCATGTATGTTTCAATGTTTAAGCAGGTTCTTTCCCATTCTTCATTCTTTTGTTGTGTTACTTGTTTTTTCATTTCTCTATCTTTTCCTCTGTATTCTTTATAAACTTCATTGTTGTTTGTAGTCAGCCATTTTCTGTATAGTTACTTTTTTTCTTTAATTATGCTTTTGGTTGGTTCGTTTATTTCATAATAGTGCTGTTTATTTGTTATATGTTCTTTCTCTCCAAGGGATTAGAATGCTGCTTGTTTTATACTCGCCTTTATATGTTCGTATATTTCTTCGATGTTGCGTCGATGTTTTAAGCTAAAATGTAGCTAACAGGTGGTTGTTACTGTGATTAAAAACCATAACCATAAGATTTACGATAATTAATTTATTGTTTTACAGAAATTTCCAGAAAATTATTTTATTTTTAAAAATATTTTAATCTTCCAATTCGGCATTTAACTTTTGAAAACCTTGTATGTAAAATAATTTTAATTTCAGTATTTATTTATAACTAACTGTTACTTTTATTTAAACACGATGATGAAATTTAGTTGTCACAACATTAATAAATTAACTGCACTCAAAGTTATTAAACGATGATTACATTCCTATATTTTTAGAAATACCTAACGCTTGTTTTATATCAACATGCCTTTCAAAGTTAAATCCGTGTGAAAGAAACACAAATTAATTACCTATCAGATTTTCTCACGCTGTTATCATCTAAATATACCTAATAAGTGCCGATTACTTACCATATATTTAAATATGTTGAACTTTAAAATACATCTTGTACTATTTCTTCAAAAGATACTAAAAGTTGAATTAAATCTTGACATAAATGGCTTAAATTATGAAACAGCTCAAACAATAAATCAAATTCGATAAAATTTTAAGTGATTCAAACAATTATTTATTAATTACTATATTAATTTCAGAAAACAAACTTTCAGTAAAATAATAAACCAGATATCCTATTCTTATTGTTTTTATATGTAGTATGCCTCTATATCACTTGGTTGACTAGGATACTCAATAATTTAGAAAATAACAATAGTAACAATGATAATTGTTTTAAAATCAATGCTTTAACAAATAACCTTTTTCAAAAATCAAGGAAAAACAAAAAAAAAAGATAGACTGAGTAACATTTTCTACATCATTTACTGTTCTTCATGTAATAAACCGTACATTGGTCAAACTTCTCAACTACTCAAGTCTAGATTCACTCTCCACAAAAGTGAATCACGCCTTCATCCCGAACATTGTTTAAATGAGTTAAACACGTCCATACCACAGGTCTACAGACATTGGTGAATAAGATAGCAGACTACAGCGAAGAATATGGACTATCTTTGAACATAAGGAAAACTAAATTTATGGTAATATCGAAATCAACACAAAATGTCCAAAATTTATATTTACACAATGAAATTATCGATCGAGTTAGCAAATACAAATATTTAGGCACTTTTATAAATGAAGACAACGATAGCTCAGCAGAAATCAAAATAAGAATAGAAAAAGCCAGATCCATATTCACTAAAATGAAGAGAGTGTTCTGCGGAAGAGATTTGAGCCTTGAAATGAAACTTCGCCTGATGAGATGTTACGTATTTTCTGTGCTGTTCTACGGAATGGAGTCATGGACGTTGAAAAAGATTGATACCAAAAAATTAGAGGCATTTGAACTGTGGATGCACCGCAGAATCCTGAGAATATCATGGACCGAGAGAGTCACAAATGTCGAGGTCTTGAGAAGAATGAATAAAGAAAAGGAAGTCATATTTACGATCAAAAAACGAAAACTGCAATACTTGGGACACATTACAAGAGGCGAAAGATATGAACTGCTTCGAATAATTATGCAAGGGAAAATAGCAGGAAAAAGGTCCATAGGAAGAAGACGAAACTCCTGGCTAAAGAATCTACGGGAATGGTATAGCTGTAGCAGCAACGAATTGTTTCGGTCAGCAGTTTCGAAAATACGTATAGCCCTGATGATCGCCAACCTTCGGAACGAAGATGGCACTTGAAGAAGAAGATACCACAGGTCATTTCTTTGACAATACCACCTTTTTTCATCATGAAAATAACAAATTCAAAAGGGAATTTATTCAAATGTCCTACATTATTCTTAATAATTTCTCTGTTAATGTTAAAGGTAATATTAAGAATCTGAGTGATATATAACTTCTCTTACTTCGATCAGTTACAAGCCGTATATCGAGTCTAAATTACTTTAACTTGACTAAGAACACTGAGTGGGCTATTGATTATGCATTTTAGAAAGGAACTACAACGTTAAAGGGGCTTTACTCTTTCATGTGGTCAATGGACCTCCAAATATAAAAACTGCTGAGTGCTACTATTTAAAGGTGTGCGTTTTTGAGAAAGGGGTGAATTAGTCCCTATGCATTAGGGATTAATTACTGCTTTTAAACGTTTTGTTCGATCATCTGCCTATTGATATCCTTAAAATAATAGAAAATGAGTACATAGATGACATACCCAATGAATGGTTGACCTCAACATTTATTTGTCTCCCAAAAAAAGAAAAATGCTAGAGAATGCATCGACCACCGCGCCATAAGCCTGATGTCTCACACACTTAAAATTGTTTTTAAATATCATCCATAAACGCATTTACCAAATACTTGATATGGATATTAAAGAAACCCAATTTCTAGGTACCCGTGAAGCTCTCTTTGCATTCAACGTACTTATCCAGAGATGCTTGGATGTGAACCAAGATATGTAAGTCTGTTTCATATTTTACAACAAGGCTTTCGATAAAGTCCGCCACAAAGGGCTAATGGACGTCCTCAAAGCAAAACAATTACAATACAATGACCTTCGAATTATAAAAAATCTATATTTTAAACAGCAGGAGAAACACATCAGAAGAGATCCAAATTAAAGAGGAATGCGACAAGGGTGTGTATTGTCACCACTTCTATTCAATGCATACTTTCAAGAAATTATGAAAAAAGCTCTCGAGGAAGATAAAGCAGGAATAAAGGTCAATGGAACACCAATTAACAACATTAGATATGCGGACAATACTATCAGAACAAACTCTAAGAACTCCAAAAGATAATGAACAAGATCGTTGAGTATGGAGAAGAATATGGATTATCAATAAACATCAAGAAAACTAAATTTATGAGGATATCCAAAACCCAAAATAATAATAAAAGCCTGACAATAACGGTAAAACTTTAGAACTATAATTATCTTGGCACAATAATTAATCATACAAACGATTACTGCAAAGAAATCATCAAACTTAAAATAGAGAAAGTACGAACAAACTTCAATAAAATAAGAAAGGTACTTTATGTAAGAGAACTAAAATTAGACTTGAGAGTTAGGCTGGCAAGGTGTTATAGACTCTGCTTTACAGGATAGAAGCATGGACACTTAAGGCGTCGACTACTAAAAAGTAAAAAGAATCATTTGAACTGTGGGTATATAGAAGAATCCTGAAGATATCATGGACCGAGCATGTAACAAACAACGAAGTCATGAGAAGAGTCAACAAAAGAATGGAAACATGGGAAACCATCAAGACACGAAAGCTACAATACCTGCAGCATGTTATGCGTAATGAAAGATACAACATACTTCAATTAATTATACAAGGGAAAGTCCAGGGTAAGAGAAGTGTAGGACGGAGAAGAATCTCATGGTTGCGTAACTTGAGGAAATGGTACGGATGCATATCAATAAAACTATTCAGAGCTGCAGCATCTAAGATCAGAATAGCCATGATGATTGCCAACCTCCGTCAACGTTACGTAAAGAGGTTAAGTATTACACAATTATATAATTTTATGTATACACTATTTGATGGTTTTGCATAGAATGCAAAAATGGTATCTGCCCTAAAATACATGTATCAGTTACTTCAAATTACTAGAAGTTCAGGGTCGTATCTTAAATATCTGCCCATCGTGCATTTAAAAAAACAACTCAATTTATTAAAGTATGATACATATTGGAAAGATCTTTGATATCGGTCTTAGTTTTGATTGTATTTTGATATTTTTTATATTAATAATTTATAATAGGCATCTTTTTTGTAGTAGATTTGTTCTTTTCCAAAATTTGTACATTTTCAAAATTAAAAGACTGGCTTTTTTTTAGAGAATGTCTGGCTAAGGCTTTAGTGTTTAATTTTTTGGTTTGTACACTATGTTTGTGTACAATAACCCTTCTTTGTAGATTGGGATATTTGCCCAATTTATGTTGAATTGCAGTCTTTACAAGTTATTTTATAAATATCATCTCACTGATGATCTTCATTAACATTGGGTTTAAATTTTAAAAAATATTTTTCGGAAATTTTTGATGATTTATGTCCAAAATTGATATCATATTTTGCCAAGATTTTCTACATTTCCGACAAATATGTGATACAGTTTTTAGCTGACTATCTTTTCTGAAAAACTGAGGTTTTTTTTTTTTTTTTGAAAAAATAAAAAAACATGAAAGTTTATTTCTGTTTATTTAATTTTTAGGTTATTTGTAATTTTTGGTCATTTTGAATTTACACAAACAATTTAAAATGACAAAAGTTCCCGATCGTCGTTAAATTCGTCATTTAAGCTACATACTTTTGAAAAAGGACCATTGTAGGCATGGAAGAGGCCGATTTTGGTTTACAGGAAATTTCACGAAAAGTTAAAGCTACTTTATCAACGGTGTTAAGAGTTTGGAGGAGGTTGTTCAATGGTAAGACTTATCGGCATCAGGGAGGGTCTATACGTCCTAGAATATTACAAGGTTGTGATTTGCGCTTAAACTTCTTGCTCTCAGAAATAGACAGGAAAGTGTACATCAAGCAAGATATAATTTTGTTGCAGCTACAGGAAGAGTAGTCTCAAGAAGAACAGTTAATCAAAGATTATTTGAAATGGAATTGAGAGCTTACCATCCGCTTTTGGTGTTACCTTTGAGACCGCAGCATAATGCTCGACGCTTAGAATGGTATAGAGCTCGTCAAAACTGGAATGGCCAAAGGATTTTTGTCTGCTTCAGAGATGAATCTAACTATTGTTTAGGTGGTTAGAGTAAGACGTTTTGAGGTGAGAGATAAAATAATATAAACTAGGCTGGTAAACGTTATACAACAAGACAATTTAGCATTATGGTATAGGCTGCTATATGCTTGTCAAGCAGATCACCTCCAGTGTGATATTAATGGCACTCTCACAGCTCGACGATATATCGGTGAAGTACTGCAACCGGTTTTACATCCCTACCTACAAACCATTCCAAATGCAATCTTCTAACAAAATAACGCAAGAACTCATATTGCTCATGAAACCATGGAGTTCATACAAGAATGTGGTATAGAGACTTTATAGTTTCCATCAACATCAGCTGAATTGTCACCCATCGAACATGTGTGGGATATGGTAGGTCGAAACATATATCGATTGTTATTTCTTGTAGCAAACTTAGTAGACTTGTGGCATGCCATAAGAAGAATCTGGATGAGTATTCCGCAATATGATATAAACCACTTAATTCGATCAATACCGCATAGAAGTACTGAGTGTATAGAAAATCAAGGAGGAGCCACTTATTATTAATTTTTTGACAAAAATGACTTTGCAAATATGTTTATAACGTTATTAAATAATAACGTCAGAATATTATTATATATATTTGAATAAAAAAATATTAATATGTCATAGAACAAAATTATGATATCCAAAAATATTTTGTTAAGACAGTTACCTGAAAGAATTCGTCTGTCCTACTAGTCTAGGCGGAATCTGTTTTCGATTGGACATTTTCCAAAGGAAGCTATTTTTTTTGCTGGAATCCCTTCAGGATGTGCCCAATATCGATAATCACGATATGCGCCAGTCGCAAACCCTGTGCTAAATTTTTTATTTAACAAAATCTGAAAACAATTGAAAATTTCTCATTTTTTTGCTCCTACTTTCGTTTATAATTCGGAAAATATTGATCGTAGAGAAAAAATTATAACAAGTTAAAAGTTTCGTTATTCAATTCTACACAATATTTCGTTAGCTAGAAATTGAAAATTTAATGTTTATTGTTGAAAAAAAAAACCCTTTTTTGAAAAAAAAGTACAAAAAAATGAAGTTAATCCTTTAAATGTTTTCGACTTTCTAAACTTGACATACAAGCTTCATATTCCGCATAGAAAAGCCTTTTAATATGTTTAAAACGTGTGCTAAATTTTGTTAAGATCCGTCGGATAGGTTTTTCATAATAATTTTGCAACCCAGCCTACTGGAAAAAAATCGCAAATTTTCAAATTTATAGTAGGCGCTCAATAAGGACCTCAGATAGTTGCAACACATTTTTTTACACATAAAATAAGGCTTAAACTTTCAAACGCTTTTTGTAAAATTTAAATCGGTTCACTAGGAGAGTTAAGAAATTTTTTTAAAGTTTTAAACATTTTTTATATATATTAGGCTTATAAACAAATTGAATAACTTTACGAGCTTTAAACATATCAATTTCAAAATTTATACATTTAAAGAACATTAAAAAACGCTTCTTTAACCTTTTCACAAAAAAAAGATACATTCGGCTTACTGGTTGCCGAGATATTGAAGGTCAAAGTTGGCATACATTTGCCGTGTAACCATTAGTGATAGAGGGCTCGTTTTTAAACAAATACCCTCGTCTTGTCAAGTACTTTTTATATGAAAAGTTTTACGTAGTGCTTTTTATGGCAACATCAATAAAAAAGACAAATAAAAAACCGTTTTCGCGTAAAATGTCGCTCGGAATGCATGAGAGGTGGTGGTGGGGGACATTCTCTCGAAATGTGAATCGGCGAGTTCAAAATCATAGCGCGCGCAAAAATTGCATTATCTCGGCTTCTTGTTAACCAATTTTGCTCTTTTTTTTTAATCGATGTCTCGGACGACAAGGATTTCAAATATCATATTTTCAAATACCATTTTTAATTGCAAAATTGGGAAATTTGCAATAAACAATTGTATGTTAAACAAGTAATTGCATTTTTTCGTCATGCATTTTTTTTGGGCTTGCAATTTATACATTGAAGGAAATTGTTACTTTTAGTAAACAATTATGTATTTTTAAATTGTTAATAAATAATTTAAATTGTTAAAACAAAGGCGAACGAAAAAAAATTTTTTTTTCATAAATAAACTTTATTTTAACTCAATCTTCAATAATTTTTTTTAATTCTTTTTCTTTTTTTGGAAGGACAAGAATCTTCAGGTCTGACCTTGACCTTCAATATCTCGGCAACCAGTAAGCCTAATGTATCGTTTTTTTTTAAAGAAGCGTCTTTTAATGTTCTTTAAGTGTATAAATTTTGAAATCGATATGTTTAAAGCTCGTAAAGTTATTCAATTTGTTTATAAGACTAAAAAATGTTTAAAACTTTAAAAAATTTTCTAGGCTCTCCTAGTGAACCGATTTGAATTTTACAAAAAGCGTTTGAAAGTTTGAGTCTTCTTGTATATGTAAAAAAATGTGCAACTATCTGAGAGCCTTATTAAGGGCCTACTATAAATTTGAAAATTTGCGATTTTTTTCCAGCAGGCTGGATTGAAAAATTATTATGCAAAACCTATCCGACCGATCTTAACAAAATTTAGCACACAATTTGTTTTAAACAAATTAAAAAGTTTTTCTAGGCGGAATATGGAGCTTGTAAGTCAAGTTTAAAAAGTCGAAAACATTTAAAGGATTAACTTCATTTTTTTGTACTTTTTTTCCAATTATTGCTATTTTTTCAACAATAAACATTAAATTTTCAATTTCTAGCTAACAAAATATTGTGTAAAATTGAATACCGAAACTGTTATAATAACTGTTATAACTTGTTATAATTTTTTCTCTAGGATCAATATTTTCCGAATTATAAACGAAAATAGGAGCCAAAAAATGAGAAATTTTCAATTGTTTTCAGATTTTGTTAAATAAAAAATTTAGCACAGGGTTTGCGACTGGCGTATATCGTGATTATCGATATTGGGCACATCCTGAAGGGATTCCAGCAAAAAAATAGCTTCCTATGGAAAATGTCCATTATGGTCTGAATTTCTACAGATCTCGTCTAGTCTATACTGCTTTTTAATGAAATGTAACTTTAATTTGATTTGATCAATCTCGGCTTATGCTGTCAGATTAAAAATGTGGCAATCAGTAATGCATGACGTGCAACTACAGTTGTTTTGCGCTAAGTGTATTGTTAATCAATTTGAAACAGTTTTGTCTGATGCACAAGCATACAAATTGCAATCAAGTTTAACAATTTTAAATGAAGTGATTTGTCTATACTCATTGAAAACTTACGATCGGTGAATTTGTTCAACTTGAACTAATAGTTTCTTATTGATTAGCTGATTGTATTTGAAAAGGTATTTAAAGAAATTAGTTACCTATGGTCAAAATTAATAACTGCTATAAATTTACACCTATAGAAAACATTTAATGATAGACAGGTCAATGATCATTAAAAAAAAGGGAAATCATTTTTAACCTGCCAACAAACTAGATTCACTGAGGTTGTTGTCCTGATTTGTATATGTAAATAAGTTTGTTTTAGAAACTAATTACTTTCTTTCTTCAGAATTTATTCTAATGTGTTTGTTTAGGTCTCGTGACAACATTTTAAAAATTTGAGTGGGTTAAAAATCTAAAATTTGAGCAAGTTCTTTTAAGTTTTGTTAGTCATTGTAAGTAAGAATTATGTAGTTCTATTTTCTACATCATTACGTTTATGTACACAGAGTACTAACTTTCATGATGGTTATTTTTTGATGGCAAGTTTGTATGATTTCATTATTGCCCAATTGCCTTAAAAAACACAAGACAGGGATTTTACCATTTATTGATAAATTTGTAAGTCTTGTCTTGTTTTGAAGCTATTTTAAAACATATTATATAGAATTAATATGGATTTGTACAACGTCTTGATAAATCATTATTATCATCAGTAATTCTACAGAGAAATATACGCTAAATGGAATAGAGAAGTTAAAAAGGACGTGGATAAGGCGAAAAATATAAACTGGGAGGCTAAGTGTGATGAACTGGACAGATTTATGGGTGGAACAAAAGTGGCACAAGCTTGGAAAACATTAAAGCAGTTTAGGAAAAATGAGAAAAGTGAAGACAACATTTCTCTCATAAAGTTAAATGAATGGGAAGAATATTATACGAAACTGCTGAAAGAGGATAGAGTAGAGTACAGATGGGAAAAGATAAGGGAATTAATAGACAACAGAGACGAAAGACAGGAAATCCCTATAATAACATTATCTGAATTGACGGAAACCTTAAAAGAGGTTAAAAACGGAAAAGCCGCAGGGCCTGGAGACATTCCCATAGAGCTGGTTAAATATGGGCCGACTGCACTTTTAGAATTAATAGTAGACCTTTTTAATAAATGTATGTGTGGAGACCAGGAAATTCCTAAAGATTGGAATAAATCATATATAAGCTCCACATATAAGAGAGGGAATAAAAGAGACTGTTCCAATTATAGAGGTATTAGTGTGACGAGCTCTGTAGGCCGGTTGTACGGCAGAATATTAAAGAAGAGGGTTGAAAGACAGATACAAGATATTGAAGAACAAAGCGGCTTTCGTACCGGGAGATCCTGCCTTGATAATATATTTATCTTACGGCAAATAATTGAAAAGCGTGTCGAAAGAAGTAGAGAGACCCATTTGGTATTTATAGACCTTGAGAAGAGAGAGCATATGATAGTGTCCCGTTAAAGAAAATGTTTGAGGTCCTCGAAAGGTCCGGATTGGATTCGACGTATATCCGAGCGATATATAAATTGTACGAAAATGCAGTTAGTTGTGTAAAAATTGGAACCAGAACCTCAAATGAATTTAAAGTCACTAAAGATCTAAAGCAAGGATGCTGTTTGTCACCGACACTCTTTAAAATATACGTCCAAGAAGCATTGAGGAATTGGAGAAATAAATGTAGATTTATGGGCATAGAAGTGGGACAAGAAACTCTGTATACATTGTTATTTGCAGATGATCAGGTGGTGGTTGCAACCGATGAGGAAGATATAAATTATATGAATCGAAAACTATTTGAGGAATATGCCAAATGGGGGCTTACTGTAAACATAAGCAAAACCGAATATTTAAAAATTGGAGGAAATACCACAGATCTGAGGCTTGAAAACGCAGTTATTAAAGGCTGCAACCAGTATAAATATCTAGGAAGCATCATATCAGCAGATGGCAGAGTTAAGATAGATGTACAAAACCGAATAACCCAAGGGAAAAAATGCATCCGAATACTGAATTCATTACTGTGGTCTAATAAAATAAAGATGCATACCAAACTTCGCGTATACAGAGCAATTGTAGAACCAATTACCACATATGGTGCTGAATGTTGGACGATGACAAAGAATGAACGAGATAAAGTAGACGTTGAGGAAATGGATTGTCTTAGAAGGTCATGTCGAGTATCGAGAATGGAAAGAATCAGGAATGAGGAAATACGAAACCGTACAGGTATTAGAGATACTCTTTCAGATGGAATACAAGGAAGGCAATTACAATGGTATGGTCACGTGATGAGAATAAAGGAGGAGCGTTGGCCAAAGAAAGCCTTAATGTATGTTCCGCCAGAAAGAAGGAAAAGGGGAAGACCACCAAATTCCTGGAGAAGAGAAATTTTAAAAACAATGCAATCTAGAGGCTTAGAAGAGGGAGATTGGAGAGATAGGAAAAGATGGAGGCTGAAATGCGGGAAGCGGCAATCGCCGTAGGACCCCCGTTATATGATGATGATGATGCTACAGCCTTAAAAACGTTTTTTGAGAACGATTTCCGGAGCGAAAATCGAAACGACATATATAGTTAATTAAATGTGATTTTCATCACAATCACAACCAAGAATTGTGACTAATCTCATAAAAAAAAATAATATTTAACTTAACCATGCCACAAGAAAGTAGTTTCAGAATTATAATGTTATTTACTCAAATTAATTCCGACTACTATGTAGAAGTTTTCCACTGATGATGATCTGATCGAAAACGTTCTGAAAATTTATAAATCCATTTTGGATAATTTTTAAAAATTTTAATACTAAAATTTTATACAATTTTACAAAAAGAAGTTTTAACTTCATTATAAGTTTTTTAATCTATGGTATACAACCAACTACTGGGAATTTCTCTTAAGTTTATTAATTTGACTAGTAATATCTTCATAGTTACTGGATTTACCAACGTAACTTTCGGAGCGATTTTTTAATTGTAGAATTTGGTTAAAAAAAAAATAACAATATTAGCCTTCCGATAATGCAAAAAGAGTTAGCCACGCTACCGTTACTTATCATCTTATCGAGTATGTAAATGGAACCACTTCTCTCGCTTTCGAATCAATTTCTTGCATTCCCTTTGGGGAAAAAATCGTTAATAATGTCGGCCGTCTTTTGATTTCATATCGTTTTATTGAAACCCAATCAACACAGTGATGCACAAATGGAAAGAAATCTTGGCGGCATCGGGTGCAACAAATCTTTTGCGCTCGTAATTAATTGAAGATTTAATGAAGGTACGTAATAATCATAAATTTATTTGGAAGAAGTACTCAATATCTACATCCTGATTTTCTGGTTTTGAAATGATGCTAGGTTTGCTTATTTTTGTAATAACATACGGGTAATTATTCTCCTATTTAGTAAGTGGTTTATATTGCTTAAAAGGCAAATAAATAAAATCTGTAGATATAAACGATGTAGGCTTTGACAACAGTTATTATAATTAAAGTGATGATTACACACAAAAAATAAGTTGATTTATTTATGGGTTTAGGATTTTTTAAACTATGCTTTAAAATAATTCTAATTCGCTGAATCCAAAAGTACTATGGTCAAAACCATGTTAGATGACTAATCTGGGATTAAGCGATGGTCAGTGGGCCTCAAACAGTTGCTATTTTAAAATTTAATTCCACGTCAATTGAAAAGTAAATCATTTAATTTACTATATTTTACGTTCAGTAAGAATGTTGAATTTTATTGTATTAAAAGCAAATGACACGAATAAAATTATAATTTTATTACACACAATAATATTTATTTTATTAATGACATCTTAAAAATAGTAACCATTTAGTATGACATTTTGTTAGGAGGTATTTGCCTTAAAACACCACGCTGGCAAGGCGGGTTGGTGAGTTTTTAATTCAGCCTCTCATTGTGAGTACCGACGCTGTTTGAAGCCGCCCTCTCCGGGTCAGACGCTTCTAGGTTTGTGATCTTATACTATCCCTAAAATCAAGGGTTGAAAACTTCATCATCTTCGCCGTATCGAAAGTATTCTTCGACGCCTTGGATGCCGTTCTTGACTTATCCGTGACCCTGGAAAAGGGACCTTTAAGAGATGCTAGCTTCCCGGGTTAAGAAGCTCCTGGAATCTGCGGAGGGCAGGGATTGAATCACTTTCCCTGATAGGAATATTCAATAGAATCCAAAGGACTCCAAAGGAGTTCTTACCCACTACCCGAATTGATTCACTGGCGCCCAAGAGAAGACAACTGCAGCCGAGGACGACCACCAACACATTGGATGGACGACATTAAACGAATATCCAAGAAATGGCAACAAGACGCACACAACCGTGAAGAATGGCGAAAAATGGGAGAGACCTATGTCCAGAAGTGGACAGAAAGGGTTGCATGATGAATCATTTAGTATACTACACTATATTGAATACTATTTACTAATCAAGAATGCTAAATAAACTAAATAACAAATAAATTATTCAATAATAATGTTATGTTTTTATTAATTCTAATTTATTGTTTATTTATTATTAAAGGTTCTACACTTATAACACTTAAAAGTTTATTTAAATTCTTTATTTGTACTAATTTATTTTACATTTAATAATTATATAATTTATCTATATTTATTAAAATACGTACGTTACATTTTAAAACGCGACGCGATGTTCAAAAACTAACTGTTCTCTTTCTAACAGAATTCCTTCTTTAAATATAAAATCCCGTTATTCGAGAAGTTTCATTGATCTTCCGGAACTTCTCCGATCGTCAGGATAGCCAAACAGGTCTTTTAGCGAAGGGACTAGAAATTTCTGCCGGCAGGTAAACGGGTCTTTCAACTGAGCGCCGAAATAACTAGAATAGAAAAGAATTAGTCATAATATATTTACAGTTTTATAGGCCATGATATTTATCGTAACAATAAATAAACTTAAACTACACATAAATTAATCAGTTTTATTAATAGTATTTTTGGTAATGTTTGTGATTGCACATGTGAAGCGAATAATAATACCTGTTATTCACTGTACGATGTCATCTACTGAAAATACGTTTAATAAGTATCATACTTTACTATTAGAGTCGTCACTATCCGAATTATCTATGCAAATAATTAGAGGTCCACAACTTGGTCAGTTTGAAAGGACTTAACTTCATGGCCATATTTAAGAGCCATTTGGTCGATGACAAATTTCTCCTGAATTCACATCTTTTTAGTTATTTCAGTAAAACCTGATTAACTAGCACAAAAAGATTTTTTATAGGTGTAGATTTGTTCCTACTGAGTGCATGAAGACGACTGTTTATGGCAGATCCATATAGAAAGCTTCTATGGTCGAGAAAGAATATGCACGACAACATAAATTAATCTTAGGGTCAGGACCCCATTGATAGCGATTAAATACTATGGAATCAGCAACAGGAGAATTTTACTGTCATCATTGCAGTCTTTTTAAAGACGAATCACATGCTACGAATTTTCTGATGGATATTCTCAAGTTATAGTTAATTTTATGTAATCGAATAAACCATCTTACAATAAAGTCGTCCCAGGAATACAACTCAGCAATATTGGCAATATTATTTTAAAGTCGTCTACTTTAAAATGGATAATATATTTGTCTGAATTGTAAATAGTAATAAGTCAGATAAAATTAATCTACTAGAAGAATTTTTCACTAAGTAACAAAAAACAAAATTTGTTTAATTTATTAATGTTTTGTATTTTGAGAACGATTTCCGAAGTGGAAGTTTAAACGTCAATAAATTGGTTTTAAACTTTAATTTGTTAACTTAAGAATATTTAAGGTTTTCTCACAATTCTTTGAGCACTTACTAATATGTTCTTTCCATGTTAACTTAATGGCCAAGGTAATACCGAGATAAGTATACCTAGTGCTTATGAACGGGTATACTTAGGTTGTTAAACATTATCCCACTCGTGGTAGAATATTATCTAATTGGATGGGTACTTTGGATTTGGTGGTACCGAACATCGGTCTCTAACGCACATTCGTGAGGAAAGGTACGGGTACGTACATCGATGTTACCATGACTACACAGAAAGTAGCAGCAAAAATAACATCGATACACTGGATTCTTGATAACCGGAGAAGGAACTACTAACAAGGTTCATGCGTCCGGGATATCCGAAGTCGGATAAGGAGATGGGAACGACTGGAAGATATATGAAGAATTCATTAAATTAAGAGTAGGTATGACACTGGGCCAAAAGCTAACGGTAGAAAACCTGGGATAGGAAGTAGAATAGATCATCGAGAACTGAGCAGGATGCCATACTGATGGAGTGTGGACATCGAAGAGTTCAGAGATGACTGCATAGCCATGAGCAGAAGGATGTGTAAGGGGCAGAGAAGGAAAAAAGTCTATTGACGTCGAGCACAGAAAAATTCGTACAGAAAAAAGGACACACTGGAGAGAACTGTCCGACAAGCTGGATGTGGATCTGTTTGGTCAGGGATATATGATCGCAATGAAAAAGTTTCATGCGTACCCCTCATAAAAAATGAAACTAGACAAAATGCTTGAGGTAACGAGGGACAAGGGAGCTGAGCGGGCCATACCCTTTACCATACATGAATTGATACCGCCCGAATTGGTAAAGGGTCTAAGACGCGCGGAATCTGGGTGGTTTTTGGAGCTCATGCATTGCTTAGAGCATAGACATTTGCTGAGGCTTGGAGGGCATCAAAGTTGGTACTACTTTCCAAAACTGTGGAGAAATATCGCCCCATATACCTCCTTCCATGCATCGGAAAGTTGTACTAGAGGATGCTGCGAAGATGGGCGGTAGAGATACCGACTTACAAGGGACTTGTGATACCAGTAGACAGAACGAGTCTCTTGCGAGTAACATGCGCCTACAGGACTGTATCTGCGGCACCTTGTGGACTATTACGGGTTATGTTTTGCTGCCTGTCTTTGCAGTAGAATGAAGATATCTCTATGAGAAGAGATCATTTGACAACAGCCATAAAAAAAAAGAAAAACAGGGAAAGATCAATGAAAAGATGCCAAGAAGAGTGAAACAACGCGGAAGATGTTGCTTAGTGGACTAAGATGCTGATCTCGAGCTTAAATAACTATGTGGATTGTGGTCACAGGCGGCTGAATTACTTCCTAATGCAAGTGTTCAGAGGACATAAGTGTTTTAAGACGTATCTTCAGAGGTTCAGAAGACAGATACAGATACTGCAAATACTCCGATACTTACGTTACTTCGTTACTTACACATGTTGGAGTGTAATAGATGGACAGTGGAGAAAAATAGAATGTATATAGAAATAGGTATGAACCCTGTGACTGTGAGAGAAATGATCGTGAAGATCGTACAAGAAGAAAGAAGAAGAAGAGAAACATCAGCCGGACCAACGACAGAGATAAGATCTAGATAAGAGAAGAGAGTGCTCCGAAAGTGTCGTCAGAGGCCATCCCACTGTCGGAGTACGATACGTGCGACAGTCAACTGCGCACAAGTAGGGTAGAGTGGTTTTGGTTCTTATTCAGAATAACAGGAAGGCATCTGTTTGCAGGACCTCCTTTTAGGGGGAAATGAACTCGGATGTACTCCTTTACCCTGAATCCAACACACGACAGCCATCCCTAGAGATGGGTTAACATGGTACGGTTTTTAGAAATTTCCATCCTTAAAAAAGAAAAAAAGGTTGTTAAATATAATGCTGAACATAACCGGCAAACGATATCGAGTAAAAAGCACAGCAGCTGGTTTATCCGTAGTTTAAATCCTTGTTTAAAGAAATACTCCCTTACATCACACATAATTGCTTTTATTGAATTAATCAATTGTTGGTACAAATTACAGATAATAGATGGACAAAGCGGATACTGGAATGGAGGCCAAGAGATGATGCCTACCGAAGCAGAGGTCGTCCACCAACACGTTGGACTGACGATCTAAAACGTTGTCTTAGGAATTGGATACAAGAGGCACAAGATCGAAATAGATGGAAAATTATGAGGGAGATCTATGTCCAGCAGTGGATAAGCGAAGATTGAATGATGATGATGGTACAAATTATTCATATTGTAAAAGCAAAACTTATCTGCATATTGCATGTGATACATTACATTTAATGCCTTTACGGTGAAGATCTATAGTGTATGGACTAAACAACAAGGGACTATGGTAAACCATGATGCACTACTCTTGGGCCAATCAATCTATTATTACATCGAATGAATACCTGTCTCTTAAGGAATAAGTTTTCTAACATCTATGCCTACAAAGGTGGAATACTCGTAAGCTCAGCTTTTCGAACAATAGATTTAAATTTACGTTGCCATAATCCCCTGAAATATAAAGAAATATGGCAGATAGATAATTATTATTTGAGTAGGATAACTAAATATAAGTTGGTAATTAAGAAACAATCTATAGTTCCCCTATTCCTACATTTGTACATTTTAAAAGAGTTTTTGATAATTTTAAAAGATTTGCTAGCTGCTTCAGTAATATAATTTAATAAAAAGAACATAATTTCGTTAGTTTTGTTTGTATTTGAGTAATACCGAAAGGCGTTCTCTACAAAGTCACTAAATTTATCCTATTTTTGATTAGACATCGACCATTTAGCTGACGATATAAAAATTGTGTTTTAAATTTTTATATCCGGTACTGAAAGTCTTATGAAAAATGATCGGGTTCATAGGTTTATGTAAGAATAGTATACTCAAAGGCTCAACATAACCAGACGTTATAACAGTAAGTTCTACAATCGATACAATATAGCCTGAAGGAGAAGGTCTACTAGCTGACTTGTCATTTACAACAATTTAATTAGAAAATAAGTCTAAAGCTTCTACTGGTATATTGCCATCGAAGGAACATGAATTAAATTGCCATAGTTCATGATGTGCATTAAAATCTCCGGTAATAATATAGGTAATCACTGTTAATTTGAGAAAAATATTAACGTAATCTCTTACTTCTGCTGGCAGTTAATTGTTTATATATCATTTTTATATTTCTATAGAGGGCGGCACCCCTAGCTCTCTCTCTTCAGTTGCCACTGTCTGTCAAGCAAAGTAGATAGTTTTACTCACTCTGCAAAATGTGGAATTTTCTTGGGAAGCCTGCCTTTGTCTCTCCGAGTCTGTTTTCACTTTGTATATGAAATATGGAATAGACTATCATAGTCTAGAGAGAAAGAAGACAAATGTATGTCTTTTGGTGCATAATACTCTGTTTCTTATCAGATTTCACGTTTATATTTTAATATTGGTATACTCGTACCATTGTTTTACTGAAAAGTCTTAGTTATAAGTTAAAATATTTTAGCAGATTCCTCGGTATTAAATTGGGCATTATGCAATATTCTTGTAAGAGTTCTATACCTACTAGTAACATTACATATTTTTATTTGTTGGAAAATATAATTATATTCCAGAATAATATAAGTATACTATAAGACAAACCTTTCTACAATAACACTGTTCTTTTTCTACCATACCATGTTGATTGTACATATATTGCGATCCCGTACTTATTGATCGTGAGTTGAAGTTAGTTAAACATGTCCTGGAGAAATTTATTTGAACCTTTTTATAGCAGTATTAATTGGAAACAATGTTCTATTGCTTGTTGTACGGTCAACATTATTTTCTTGAACGGATGAGTATTTTTAAACCAGTTTGCTTATATAGGAAAACAATCTAGTAAGTGTTTCAAAATAACATTCAGATCTATAGGAAGTTACTGTTTATTGCTTAAAACAATAAATCAATTAAGGATGGAACATGTCACAATGTTCTTACACAATACAATAATAATTCATGAAAAGTGATGCAAAATTTAAAAAGTTTGTTTTTTTAAAACAAACTTTTTAAATTTAAAAAAATTTATATTTTAATCCACATCTCCAACTTATTTACCAGAATAATTGTTACAAGAATAAAAGAAATTGATAAACTATCAACCTAGAGTAGATACAAGGTATAGTAAACTACTGTGTAATATAAAGGGTTGGCTACTTAAAAGAGTCCACCCTGATATTTGTTATTATTCATTGGATTTAGTGAAAATGCTGAAAAAAGTTGATTTTTATTTTAAAACGGTCATCTTTAAACGATATAGATATCTGTCATTTGTCAACCCCTCCATTTCAGTAACATAAACCCTTAATTTTAAATTAAGACCATGTGTGGCAAATACAGGGTCGTCTCAAAACAAGAACGACGGCGAATAAGGCAAAACATTACTATAAATGATCACAACTTCGAAGTGGTTAAAGAATTTAAATATCTAGGAGCAACAATCACAAATGACAACAAATTAGAGCGAGAAGTTGAAACGAGACTAATGGCAGGAAACAGTTCTTTCTTTGCAATGCAACATCTAATGAAGTCAAAACTTCTTTCACGAGATACAAAAAGCTGGATATATAAGACCATAATACGACCAGCAGTCGCGTATGGAAGCGAAACATGGACGCTAACAAAAAGAGAAATAAATAAATTGCTGGTGTGGGAACGTAAAATTCTTCGAATGATATATGGCCCTTGCAGAGACAGCGTGACAAACGAATGGAGGGGCAGATACAATAACGAGCTAGAGTCTCTATTCGGAAAAGAAAATCTAGTCAGATATATAAAGGCCAATAGACTCAGATGGGTAGGGCATGTGCAGTAACGACAATCGCCTTATAAACAATGTGTTCTGAGAAAGACCAGAGGGAAGAAGGTCTGTAGGGCGGCCTAGAAAAAGGTGGAAAGGTGCAGTCAAAGAAGATCTAGAGAAAATGTGAGTGTGACAATGTTAATTACTGGCACAGGACCGAAAAACATGGAAGGCAATAATAAACGCGGCAAAGACTCACGAAGAGTTGTAGCGCCATTGATGATGATGATGTGTGGCAAATCATTAGACAGACATTTCGCTAGAAAATTCAAGCATCCATAATTTTTCTTTTTATATTAACTCTGTTGTGTGTGACAAAGTAAAAAAGTATCAATGTATTAAAGGTGCTACACCTCTTGAAAAGTAAGCGTAAAGTCTGTTTTGTAATTTTTTCCGTCATGTCAAAAGCTTAAATGAGCACAAAGTTTAGTAATTTGAGTTTTTGGTAGAGTTTAACAGCGATAGTAAATATGTATTTTTTTTAAATTTATTAGAAATAGTCTATTTTATCACAACACGCAAATTAATAACATAATTTTTTTAAATGGAAAGTGGAACAACAGAAATTATTGAATTAACTCTTTGAGAGTGACTCACTCTCAAAAACGTAGTCTGACCCCAAGAACTATTGAAGAATTCCACAATTCCAGCGTCGTCCTTATTTTATTATTTTTTTTTAATAAATTACTTTATTAATAATTAATTCAGTCATAAGGTCTCTGTAGGTACCTTTGTCATTCTGTGAATATCTTACTTAGGTTTAAATGTTGTATTTAGGTGTATAAGGGATTAAAATACAATTGATTGTAATGACAAATATATTTTACATTAGTTTAGACTTTTCGACCCCCAATGCAAAAATCTTCTTCAATCTTTTTTCAAAAAAATATAAATTAAGAAATTATGTTAAAATGTAGTTTTTGTGAATCTATGGTGCTCATTTAAATTATTGCTCCATTCCAACAATTAGTTTTGGTGTCAATATATTACCATATAGTACGCTTTTTAAGCGGTAAAATTGAATTGTCCAAATGTGCTCTACATTCAAATCTGCTCCACCCTACCCTATTTGCGTTAACTTTTTCGAAACAGTAGTAGTTTTTTCATTGTTTTTCATATTTATTTTTCTCTGTATTGTGACTGTCATTATAATTTTGAAGTAATTTACTCTTGTCTTTATGTATATAGAATCAAATCTGCTTGAACTCTAATTATATTTAATAAACATTAAGAAACATTAGACGATCATAAAGTCCAACTAATTAGTTGCTACTTCGTAAAGATGATTTTTATAATGTAATTAAATGAGTAACTGAAGAAAAAAGTAAAATAGGCTTATAAACAATTTATATAATTTTCATGGCTATTGTACCCATAAGAAGTCAGCTTAAGTACGTTTACTCAATGGCAAAAAACTAAAGGCGATAATTAGAGAATCGAATCGTAAACCATTAATTAGAAACGTGCATACCTTCAATGATTCTGTTTAAATGCTCTATAATTATTAATAATTACACATTACACACATGATATCATAAAACTGTCCATGGCCTTCTTTTATTTTGTTCTCCACATAGCGGCAATCGCGGCAATCTACATTATATAAAGAAATTTGTAATGGGTCTTGATAACATCTCAAATTGCCAAAAATGAAATATTGGCGACGTGTGTTGCCAATAAATTTTAGTTACTGTATAAATAAATAATCCATGTTTTATAAAAAACGCAATAAGAACACCCATAAAATTGACGTTAAAGAATTAGTATTCGTCTATTAAAACAGAAAAATTAACCAGATCAAATTTAAAGAAATAAAATCACTTTATATATATATATATATATATATATATATATATATATATATATATATATATATATATATATGCTTTCTGTAGTTTTCCGAATTTGACTTCGAATTTTGGTTTTGATAATAACCATTATGTTGACGACGTTTCGGCACAAGGTTTCGACGAAGGTGGTACTTGTCAGGTAGCCGGAGCCGGAGTTTTTACCTTGTTTAAGCTTAAACTTCGTCAAGGGAGGGGTACTCCTCTTTTTTTTTTCTATGAGTAGTTGCGGGAAGAAACGTGTTGAGAGATGTTCATGTGGAGAAGTAGTGAACTACTAAGGAGCAGGGGGATCAGAAGGTGGTGTGCCTGTGGTGGCGATGTTGCTGAAGCGCACAGGAGAAATTTGGGTGAGCTTTGCAAGGAGGTACTTACAGGGATTACCAGCCATACAATGGAACGGCTCTTAATCAGCGTTTTTGGCGTGCGTGCTGCATATTTTATGGGGGTCGATTCAAGAATTTCAAAATACTCATCAGGAAGTTCTTCTCCAGTGTTGTGTAGAAGTTTGGCTGGACGGAACGGAACTTTTCTTTGTGGAAGCCTGGTGAGTATTTGCCCTCGGCGATTGGATGGAGTCTTTAGTATTTGTTTGGCTCTGTTGTTCGAGCCGGCAATGGTTCTAAGGACATACCTCCTGCTGAGGGATAGGATTCTGTCCTTTATTGGTATTATGTTGGCCAGTGGGTATATGTGCGCTGATAGGTAATGGTAATCACTCTCATACAGGATCTAAGGATTTTACGTTCAGTCGCTATGATGGTGTTGATTTCATATGGTTTAAGAGAGGCGTAGATGCATGCCCTGTATTCGGTAATGGGTCTGACAAATGTCTTGTAGGTGTGCAATAGTGTTTAAGATGCCGTTCCGCCCCATTTGCCGGATAGCACTACCAGGAGATTAAACCTCTTTCTTACCGTATAAAGGGTATTTTGAATGTCAGTTTTCCAGTTGAGAGTGCTAGTAAAATGAACTCCCAAGTAGGAAAATGAGTTTCTGAGAATAATTTCCTCTTCTGACAGAGTTATTCGGCCGCGGACCTCGCAGCAATTTGACGATTTAAAAAGAATTAGAACCAGGTGTTAATTGTGGGTACATTTTTTGTATTTTTCAATGCATTCAACCTATATGTTGAAGCTAACAGTTTACCGTTTAATTTTTTTGTTTTGATTCAATCATTTGTTAAATTATTGTTCAATATATTGTTTTGTTTAACTAACGCCTTTTATTTCTCTACTACCAATACGTTCCCTGATTAAATATTAAATTTAAACCTTTGCTTTGCTATTTTTGGACCAGAAGAAAAGATCAGGCTATATATGTCCATTTGTGTTCGCCAACAAGTTAAACTTATCATTTATACTATCTCTAATCTCAAAAGGTGTTCATTGTGTGCATCAAAATATTTTTTCTTGAAGGTACAGTCGAATCCTTGTTCGTGACTCTGCACCCTGATTTTCTTAGCTACATCTTGCATCCTTTTTTTCTTTTTTTTTTTTTGACGAAATTTGAACAACAGCTAAACCACTGTCGATTTCTTCTCCACCAGAGTCATTAATTTTTAATTAAAATTAATAATTAAATTATTAACAGTATCTCAATTTACACTGTAAACAGTAAACATGTATAACCTTGACTAACTCTATCAAACAAAACGATATTTTTATTTCACTATCTTCATTTGGGAAAATGCAGACTCACATAAGTATGTTGATCCAAAGAATGCTGTGAGCTCCAGAGCTACCTGTCTCAAAGACGGATATTTCTCAGACGATATGAAAGACCAAAATTTCGTATCGGTCGCTCTAGATTTAAGATGTATATCCGAAATTATTTTCTGTACCTCATTTTGGACGAAAATGATCTCCATATTGAACGTAACGGATATTTCAGTGACTATTTTTTCCACACCTTGACAAGAAAATGGATTAGACATGAACGTTACAATATCTGTCAGTTTTTTAAAATCAGCGAAGCGTCTTTCAAACTCACCATGAAGTGTTTCCAGCTCCGTTTCGTAATAAACATAATTTAAATGAGCGGCTACCCTTTTTTTCAACGATGGAAAGTTGTTTAAATCCTTTCTGCTAATTTGCTTAATCAATAATTTCAATTTATTGACAAAAGAATGTATTGTGCTCATCATATCGATAATTGTTTTATTTGTACCTTGTAGTTCAAAATTAAGGAGGTTCAAATGATTTGTTAAATCTGTTACGAAAGCCAGATCACTTAGCCATTTTTCGTTTTGAAGTAGATGAGTGTCGTCCCCTCGTTCTTCTAAAAAAAGAAATTATTTCGGGAGGTAGCTCCTGGAACCTATCTAAAAAATTTCCACGGCTTAACCACCTAACATCTGTATGCAGAAGTAAATCAGTGTGTTCTGCAGAGTCGCTATCTTCCAATTGCGCTTTAAAAAGACGTCGTTGCAAGCTTCACGCTCTGATTTAATTCACAATTTTTGTTGTCATCTTCATGATGTCGTCCATATTTAAAATTTTGGATCACAAAACTTGCTGATGAATAGTGCAATGAAATAAAAGAAACGATGGAAAGTCATCGTTAGCTCGACATAATGCAACAAATCCATTGATAACGCCAGTCATGGATGGTGCACCATCTGTTGTAATACACACGAGTTTGTAAATCGTTAGCTCGTATTGTTTCTCAAAATTTATAAAAACGTTGTATATATCTTCTACGCGAGTTTTTTCTTTCAGAGGCAGCGTTGTTAACAATTCTTCTTTAGCCAACATGTCAGAAAATACCATCCGAATGAAAATACACAACTGGGCGATATCAGTCATATCGGTTGACTTGTCAAACTGCAAAGAAAAGTACATACACTTCATAATATTACTTTTAACTTGGCTTTCCAAATCTTTGCCTATGATTTCGATACGTCTAGTAACCGTTGGATGTGACAACTGGACTTCTTTGATGGCGGACATATCTGTTTTATTTTTGAAGTCCTGAAATAACACATTCGCAGCATCAATGAATGCTTCCTTCACTACATCTCCATCTTCAAATGGTTTTTTATGTTGTGCCAATGTATAAGAAATTTTGAATGACGCAATTGTTGCAGCTACTGATTGTTTAACAGGCCTAGTGAACATTGATTGTTCCGTCTTCAAATTACTTTTCAAGTCTTTTACTTTCCGTTTTCTAAATAAACTGTTTTGCGGAAAATCATGTTTTTACATCTTGAATTAAAGAGTTACGAAGAGAATCCTTATGAATATATTCTCGCATGCGAAAAGAAATATATATATATATATATATATATATATATATATATATACAATAACATAAATTTTCAAAATGGCTACGTATTTATATTATAATGACATTTCGAGGTACCATTATGGGTTTTAGCGCTTTTAAGTATCTTTAAGAAGCCGTTTGGCCACGAATTCTTTCATTTAAATTACTACTATAATAAAAATGTTTTAAGTGTCGCGGATTCTTTTGTCGGAGTCTTTTTAAAAATAAAACTCTTGCAAGAGATATGTTTATCAAGTATTTTAGAATGTGACTTACTGACAAATAAAACACTAGTTGGGTATGATAAAAGCATAATACAAGTAAATTCGTAACTACAATATTTATAATGATTTACTGTAGTTGACGGTTTGAAAATTTGTCGATCAAAGGTATTGTCTACTATTTTGTTTTGTATGCAACTATATGTCAATAAAAGAACTCTTAGAAATAGTACTTGTTGTGTAGTCTCTTAGAAATTTAATCTCGGTGATAAATTTTGTTCCGAAAAAATCTAATGTAAAGTTACTACAGGGTTTGGAAATAGGGTTATAATTATACTTAGGCAAATATGCAAATAAAAAAGTATGAAATATGCGCATAAATATGCAGTATTTTATGCAAAATATGCATATTTATCTAGAAAATATGCATATAATAAAAAATATTTACAATATTTTTTTATTTACAAAAATACTGGTTCGGAAAATGTCCCAGCTAGTACTTGAACCACTTCAGAAAGAACCTGGTAACCACTATTTTTTTCCATGATTACTTTAAATTTTTGAAAAATTTCCTTTCCGATAGTACCTTTAACGTTTTGACACAATTACTTAAATTCTTTTATTAAAGCTGTACTCTCTAACAATGATAATTTGAAGGATTCTAATTGAGTTATAGTTTTATGGACAAAACTATAATTTGATTTTATGAATGACAGATGCTGTTGGATGATGCTATTTTGGAAGGCTTGCTTAGCTTCCAATAAAAATTGGCAACTATCATCCGTTAAGAGGTTAATTATTTTTTTTAAATCAACAAAATGATCAGCATAGAAATTAGCTGCTTCCAACCATGTTCCCCAACGTGTTAAAATGGGTTGCGGTGGGAGTGGAACAGCAGGAAGCGTATCTCTGTAACATTGTATTCTTACAAGTGATTTCAGGAATACCTTTTTGACGCTCGCTATTAAACTGTTAAATAGTGGAAATTTTTTTCTTACTTCCTCCGCAACTCTGTTTATTCCATACGCTAAAAAAGTGACATGCATTAAGTTTGGATAAAATATTTTTAAATTTTGTCCTGCTTTCACCATATATGGTGCGGCATCAGATAAAATAAGCAATAATTTATCATTAGGCGCAGCAGCAGGAAGAAAAAAGTGTGCTAATGCTTCTTGTAGAAACCGTGATATTGTTAGAGCGTTGGTTTTTTCCATTTGCTTACGGGAAATTAAATACGATTTTGGAAAGGTTTCATCGCAAAGTACACCAATTAATAAGTGCACAATGTATCTTCCTGACGAGTCAATGGTCTCGTTCACACATATGTAAAAGTAATTATTACCTATTTCGGCTTTTATGTTGTGGATAACTGAGGAATATAACAAATTTACACTATTTCTCTTTAGAGTTCGTTCACTGGGAATGTTTTGTTTGCAACATTTTTTTAAAAAAGAACTAAAGTTTTCATTAGATAATTTTGAAAGCGGTATATTAGAAGACATATATTAACGAAGACAAAAGTCTTCGTTAAAAGTCTGCTGTTCGGTTTGTTTTTTGGAACTTGACTGAAAGCACTTGGACACTGAAGGTTGATATTTTTCACCGCTTGTGGTTTTTACCTTTTTAGCTAAATGTTTCGCTGTTCTAGCATGCTGATCTATTTGATTTTTTTTTTCAGATGAAATCTAAAAAACAATTAGAAAAAAGATTTAAATTAAATCAAATAAAAATCGATGTAGTAATCTTGAAAATGTCAAGAAATGACTGTACAAGAAGGAAAACCCCAAATATTTAGGCTCTTGGTCTTTTCTGTTTACATTTAAAAAAAAATACTGTGAGCACAAATTAAAAGCACTTAATTAATTAAGTCCAATATATATTATGTTTTTGTTTTTAGCACAATTAAAGCAAACTATGCTATTGTTAGAAAAAAAATGTTAGCGACCTTTCAGTAGACTATTAAATGATTTGAATTTAAAATAGGTATCCTATTTTTTATCGCAAGGAGTTTAAAAAATGCTAGAAAAAAGAAAAAAAAAATCGATTTATTTCAAACTAGCCTTGTGTCGGTACTTTTCTTAAACATAATCTCCAATTTTAAAATCTTTGTTTGTACCACCGTGTAAATTTTTAAAATAAAATAAAAAATAATACGTATGTACTTACGGCTTTGCCACAACATGAGCAATAAACTTCATCCATATCCATAGATAGCTCTTTATAAGGTTCTATCCAAGTTGAAACATTGCTTATTTTCGGCATTTTCAAAGTACAATAATTATTCACAATGAGAAATACACGTTGTTTACGCCTCCAATTTTACAACAAAAGTGAAACCAAGTGAAACTGACCGTCAAAATAAAAAATTTTTACCTAGAGACATAAACTGGTAAACACAAACCCTTAATTCCAGGACAAAACGTGGCAAAACTATAAGGCGCTGTCTTTTATTAGTTACTATACCAAGAATTTGAATACCAAGTGATTATAAAACAAAATTAAATATTGGCATTTTCATGCTATCTGTAAGTTTGAATATAAAAATATATAGTTAACACCAAATTTTCAAATTATATGCACTTTATGCTCACTTTTATAAAAATATGCAAAATTTGACATTTTTGCATTTTTTATGCATTATATGCAAAATATGCAATTTGCATATTTGCCTAAGTCTAGTTATAATATTTGAAACAAACTTTTGGGATGTTGTTTTTGGTAATTTTGCTCTAAAATTGTTTGTTTATAAAACTGCTATGCGATAATGGTCCAATAATTCGATTATGGTACAAAATACTTAAAAAATTTGTTTATAAAAAATGTTTCAAGGCTTGGAAAATATGCCGAGCTCCACAGGGTAATTAATAACTACGTGGTAAAGCAAACATACATTTTTTAAACAGGGCACCCTGTATATTTCCTCATATTTAGATTCTTCTCAATCCCTGTTCCTCCTCCATTTTTTTCGGTCCCTTGCTTTGTCTCTTTAATTTCTCACGCCAATTTCTGACAAGTCTTGCTTTACTGCTTTCAACCATTTCTTCTTTGGACGTCCTCTTCTTTTTTCCTCATTTCTCCCTTCTTCAGTATTGTTTTAATATTTCGATTCTCCGGCATTCGTATAATGTGACCAAGCTATCTAGATCTTTGGGCTCGTATTTTTGCTGTAATTGCTGGTTTTCCATACATCCTCATTATTTCTTTATTCGTTTGTCTTCTCCAAATATTCTCTGCCGTCTTTATTCCACCGAAGATTTTTCTGAGCACCTTTCTTTCCCACATATCTACTTTATTTTCTTCTTGCTGGTTTATAATCCACATTTCACTGCATACATCAGTGTGGGTCTGATTACTGTCTCGTAGACTCGCAGTTTAGCTGTTCTTGACACATTTTTCGCTTTCAGTAATGAATTTAGTGACCCTATCGCGCTGCTTTCCTTCATTAATCTTTTGTGTATCTCTTTTTCTTCTTTTCCCGTGTTCATTATGGTTACTCCTAAGTATTCAAATTCTGACACCTTTTCAAAACTATAGACAGTCTCTGCTCCATTCATTTTGATGTATTTGTTATTATTTGTTATGTGTCCTCTCATTTCCATATATTGCGTTTCTGTTTGGTTTATTATTAATCCGTATTTTTTCGCTTCTTCTTCAAATTTCTGGAAAACTTTTTCTAAATATTTTTTTGTTCTTGCTAGTATCACCACATCATCCACGTACACTATGCACTGTTGCCTGCTATTGAAAAATAATCCTGTTTGTGCTTATATTTGATCTGAATAAATTCGTTGATAGCGGATCCCCTTTTTTTAAATCTCTATTCACTGTGAACTGTCTTGAAAAGCTTCCTTCCATTGTTACCCTATTCATCGTGTTCCTAAGCTTCATTCTCACTAGCCTTATAAGCTTTTCTGGCATTTCTAATGTTCTGGCCTCCTATAGTATCGTTCGATCTAGGGAGAATACATAATTATTCATTTTACATAAGGTAAACAATTCGTTCTAGTTTTTAAATCGGGCTTAACAAAAACATTGGGAAATGACCTATACCGGGTGAATTAAAAAACAAAATTACGATTTTCTCATATTATTGAAATGTACAACTTTCGAGTTCAAAAACGAACATAACCGTTATGGGGAAAAATTATTGGTATTGTGGAGCAAGAAATGTCTGCCGTGGTATGTTATAAACTGCATGTAGTGGTGTAGTGTCAAAAACCTGTGTTGGGTATTATAAATTAGGAATACTTAACCCTGCATCCGACAGGTGAAATTTTGTAAGGCTGTTAGATACGTGGGGTGTGACAAAACCCGTTGAAAATATACTCATTCCCATATCTAGTAGATTTTTATAATAATATGTAATACTATAGCTTAAGGATACATTACGGTAATAAATTCCAGAAGAACATTTGCTAATAATGGTTTTTGCCATATAGCCAATTATATGAAATAACATTTTTTTTTCGAGAACAAAAAAGGTACCGAGAATCGATACATTTTTATCAAAATAAATAGTATGAAAAGAAGAAACTACAATAGAAGGAGTATTTAGCTTATCAAAGAAAAAAACAGAATCAAATTCTACAGATTAATTATTGAGTTATCAGTTCTTAAAGTTGGATCAATTTTCGCAGTATGTCACACAGTGTTCTAAACACAAAAAAACTTCACATGCCTCACACACGTATCTAGTTTTACTACTACTACTACTACTACTACTACTACTATCGGTTTACAGCGTTCTCCGACGCCTTCCGACTCCTAACCGCCATTCTTCTCTATTCAGCCATAGGCCTGGAGGGATTTCTCTTTCCTCTAGTTCTTTTTCAATTCCCTCTCTCCAGCTTTTTCTCGGCCTTCCTCTTTTCCTTCTCCCTTGTGGTGTCCACGTCAAAATCTGTTTTGGAATCCTGTCATCTGGCATTCTCTGTACATGGCCGTACCATATTAACTGTTTTGTTTTTATGTCATCAACTATTGTATGCTTGATTCCCATCATTTCACGTATTCTCTCATTTGGTATCCGATCTCTTCCTGATTTTCCTGCTGCTCTTCTCCAGAAGTCCATTTCTGTTGCTAGTAACAGTTTCTCTGTTCTTTGTTTCATTTGCCAAACTTCGCTGCCATATGTGATTACACTTTTAAGTATGGTGTTGTATATGAGTTGTTTGTTCGCTTTAGATATTGTTTGGTGCCACAGAATTCTGTTCATCATGGATATGGCTTTTCTACCCTGCATGTTTCTGTCTTTTATAGCAGCATCGAGTGTTCCATCTTGAGTTATCTTCATACCCAGGTACTTGTATTCATCACAGTTTCTAATTTCTACCCCATCGTCTAATATAATGGACTGTTTTGTCCCTCCAATACACATGGCTTCAGTTTTCTTAATGTTGACTTCGAGACCCCATTTGTTATATTCTTCTATTAGCTTCCGAGTCATGTAACTCAAGTCGTCATGATCCTGAGCAATCAGTATTTGGTCATCAGCGAAACATAAGGTGTACAATGTAGTCTCGTCATTGAGAGGAATTCCCATGCCATTACATTTTCTTTTTTACAGCTTGACTGCTTGTTCCAGATAAATTTTGAAAAGGGTAGGCGAAATACAGCAACCCTGCTTTAGTCCTTTCGTGACCTTAAATCCTTCAGATTTAAGTAAACGTATCTAGTTTTCCTATCTCTAATTCTGGGACATTTGAAACATCGTCTCTGCTGATAAGGTTGCCTCTTCTTTGCAGGCGGTTCGGAATTTTCACCTAAAATCTTTCAGATACTGCTTCTCAACTCTCTAGATAATCTAGGGTTACTCATTCTTTCTCTTCGATGTTCTTCGATTAATTGGAAACCCAGTTTCTTCAGAAAAAGCCTTCTAGCAATGTTAGGACTATCTTTGTTTTGTCTGTGAATGATCTGGCTATTGATTCCTGCAGTGAGAAAAAAAATTGTCAAAGGCCAGCGACGCCTGTTCCGTGCTAAATTATATGTTGCAGATAGCTCGTCTACTACGTTATCTCTACCTTTGTTCTAATTATAAAAGAAAATTAATTTCAGGCAGCTTTTTATGAGTATCTGTTACTGTTGTATCATGGTTGGAAGAAGATAAAAGTAAAACAACTTTTCCTTTCTTTGGTACATACGAAAGAATAGGGTATCCGTTCTAAAATCCAAATATACTGGAAAAAAACTTCCGTCGCTTTCCCTTGCAGGAATTCTATTGGCAAATAAGCCTTATTTTTCCTGATAGTACCTACTGCATTTAAATTATGAGTCTCACGGAACTTCACCAAGATATGACGACTAGTGTACCAGTTATCAAACGTTATATTGCGTTTGGTCCCAGACACGGGAGCAACCAATCTTTTTACAATGTCTTTCGGGGAATTGCTAACTCGGAATAGACCTTTCTGCTGTTGTCACACATACATCTCCATATTGAGTATGTACCTTAATTCCATATTTCGATGGTTTATATCTTTTTAACAAGTTGTATGTTTTTGTGTATATTTTATATGTTATTATATTAACTGTTTATATGTACTTATAGTTTTTACTGATCATAGATTGTATTTGATGCATTTCAATACTTGTAAAACTCAGATGAAATAAAGAATATTGATTGATTGATTAATATGGCATATATTGTCTGAAAGCACATCTCACTCTGAAGGATTCAAGCTTCTCGTCAATTGTGAAAAATTTAGAGGTAGAATATGCACATTTGCAATTTTCCACAAACCTGTCGAAGAAAGTTCTGATATGAGCTAGTTTATCTAACTTGACTCTTTCTTTACGGTTTGTTATCGAATCTTAGACATTTAATTAAAAATTCGAATCGACGTTGGAACATTGTGCAACGGAGAACGTTCATTTCTGTTTCGTCAGTGTTCCAAAATTCATAAAAATAATGATGGTTATTTCTGAATGCATCAGATAGGTAAAGGAGAAAGGAGCCCCAACATAGCCTTTATTTCTATCACAGATATATTCCCATAACGTGGAGAGTTTTTCCAACTTTTAGATTTTTTTGCAATTCGTTGGTAAGTATACTTAACTAAGTCAGCAATCATTTGTCCATCAATAAATAGCAGGAATCACTCAATTGGTATCTTGGCATGCTTTGCGTGATTTTTGACTCCCGGTAAATGTGTAATTAACTTTTCTGCTCTTGTTCGAACATTTCGGTTATTGGGTTCTTTACTTCATTTTATTTCATTCTTTTCAGAATAATAACAACCTTAAAGAAACGTGATCTTAAACTCAGCAACTGGTCTTGGTGAACGATCAGCTTTTTATTTAGACACGTGTTACCTTTTTCGTTACACCATAAAATGGTATATTTCTGAAGAAGTGTTAAATAAAAGGAAAACATATTAAATTTAATACTGAAGAAATATCATCCCATTGTAATAATATATAAATGTTGGTTATCTCAGTTTTTTAATGTATTCGTGAATGTAATTCAGTCGAGAATATCTAGTCACGCAATCTTACCGCTAAAAGAAATTGCGAATTTTAATCCCGAATACAGGTGTCCCTTACAAAAATAATAAGCCAATTAAGGGAACAACAACGAAAGTGCCACCTACACCTTCCACTGTTGCTTTATAGATTTCTATCAAGGCTCGATTAAATATATTGCTTGTTCTTGTTGGTTGTTAGTGGGTGGATACGTGAGAAACTCAACACGAAGAATTCACTTAACTGATCAGTCATACCTACAAAGTTTTTTATTTTGAGACCAATCATCATTATTATATATTTTACACTATTTGGTGCAAATTGATAAGAAATTATAACTTTTTGTAGAAAATATATCCAATGTATTTACGCAAAGTTAAATTTCGGAAGTATACAAAACAAATTAAATACACTGAACGGCAAAAAAAGTGGCCACTATTAATTTCCTAAAATAAAAATTCATTGGAAGTTCTATGCACTGTTTCACATTGTGTCTTAATTTAAATATTTATTGCGATCATGTATGCTTGTTTTTGATAGTTTTGACGTTTTTGTCGTTGATTTATGTAGTCGGTGTTTTTTCTCAAAGTCGGTGTTCAAGTTGAAAACATTTAATTAAACAGGTATTTAACTTTCCAAATGTGGATTTCGACTAAGCGAATAATTAAGATATAGTGTTATCTTTAGTAGATGTTGCTCGAATTATTGCATTGCTACAAGATCAAAAGTCAAGTTTATGTATCCGAGGTATTCCGAGAACTACAGTACTGAGAGCTGTCTTCTTGGAGCGGTGATACCTATCGTTTTGTTGTGCAAAGAGCAAGCGAGGGTGTATGTGAGTAGAATGGATGTAAATATAGATGAGAATGAGAGAGAAAGAACGATACTAGAGTGGCAGAGAGAATGGGCGAATGACAGCGGAAAGGCAAGGTGAACAAAGGAGCTTATTCCCGATCTGAGGCCGTGGTGGGAATGTAAGTTCAGGAAACTAGACTACTTCCTTTAACTTCTTTTAAATGACATAAGTGTATTGGGGCTTTTCGATCTAGTCCTGTAGATAATCTTTATTGCGAAGCTAACGAACCTCCTCTTTGTATAAGACGAAATCAACTGCTACTCTCTTATGCAGCATCGGTATCAGCTAACCCCTCTAATCCAGTGCATCCCTTATTTGTAATGTCCACGTATAATTTACACAATACCAATTCCTTGCCACCAATAAAACCTATTCCACTAATTTTAGCACAGACACTTAATGATATCTCTCTTACACATACCCTTCCTCTTTATCCCCCTTCATCTCCTCCTTGGATTATGTCTACCCCCAAATTTAACATCTCGCTCACCAACTTCGATAAAAATAAACATCCGAAAGAGATCATTATAAATGCATTTAAAGACATTATAAATACAAATAAATACGACCTAATATTATACACGGATGCCTGAAAAAATGACAAAGGAGTAGGCTGCTCTTTTACAACCTCTTACTCACTAATTAAGTCATCACTTATACCAGCCGTCAGCAGCGTTCATACTGGCGAATTATTTAGTATATAGCAAGCTTTTAACCATATATCTCCACTTAATAAGCAGGTTGCCATATGCACAGACTCTCTAGCATCAATCCATTCTATTAAAAATATATTTACCGATCATCTAATTGTCCAAAAGATCCTAGACTCTTACCAAATTATCTTGTCCCAAAACATAACAGTTACCATAATTTGGCTGCCATCCCATATTGGTATAAAAGGCAATGAAACTGCAGATCACTATGCTAAACTTGCTACAGCATCACCTGAAATCACCGATAAAATTCAAATTTGTAAGGACCTGAAATCATATACTAAAAGAAGAACCAGACTCCTTTGGCAGCAGCATTGGAACATAACTGTTCGATCTTACACGAAATACGACTGTCAATATCCAGTCAGCCTACATTTGACTAGTCAGCCCTCTCAAGACGAGATCTCATTGTGATAAGACGACTTCGGATAGGACATTTAAAAGTCACACACGTCTACCTAATGTCCTCTAGCATCCATCCCTCCTGTCAAAGCTGCCAATCATATTTAACAATCAAACATATTCTCACTGAATGCCATCAACATCCGGCCAGAAGATTACAATACAAACTCAAAAGTGAAGTAAGAGATATCCTAAACAACCCTGACTAAATAAAAGCGGTGCTACAATTCCTTAGAGATGAACACTTATCTCAAAAAATATAATTAGATTTTAATTTAAACATTGTATAATATATTATTATCATTCTATATTATTGTAATATATTCTTAATGTAACACTTAATGTTTGTGTAATGAAAATTCATGTTATAGTACCTGTGTAAGTAGCCATAGTTAGGCCCGTTCCTAGGGTAGTGAGCGCCTGCATGCAGGATTTTTTGTGCGTCCCCATATTATGTTTTTAAGATACCTATATCATAACATGTTCTTGTGATATGACTGAAAATACGATATGAATGTAAAAAGAAAAATAAAACGAACCATGTTTGAAAAAAAGGTTTTATTTTCAAAATAAGAAAAAAAGGTCATTTTAAAACAATATTATTATGTAAGTTAACAGTAAGAACGAAAACACTCAATTCGCAAATTAATAAGGCATTCTGCAATATAACATGAAACAATAACGGAAAGGAGATACTCTCAATGCAAAAAAACTTTATTAAATAATACATATATACCAAGTAAAAAATAATTAAATAACAAATATTGAAATTACAACATGATACGTCGTGCTTTCACAGATGCAAGCTCATTTATCATTTCATTGTGATCAATGGCTTCACAAATTTTATTTTCAATTGAAATGACGGCCAAATCTGATAGATTTTCTTGGCACATTGACGTTCTTAAATAATTTTTTATGAGCTTTAGCTTTGAAAAACTCATTTCGCCAGATGCCATCGAAATTGGAAGGGTCAGGAATATTCTCAAGGCTATAAATAGATTTGGAAACAAGGATTGTAAATTTTTCTTTGTTATATAATTTAAAATATCTATGAGAATCCGAAATTTTGCTAGAGTCTGTGATTGGGTTAAGAACTTTTTATGACAGAATTTCATTATGCAAATCAAGACCATCAATATCTTTGCATTAGTTTCCTTCATGTTGAATTTGTAAAGCTAAATCAAAATCCATACATGATCTTTTAATCACATCAGACTCTAGATTTTGAAAATTAACCCAAAAATCCAAATAAATCGTGGCAGTTATCTATTCCCCCAAAGCGTCTTTGTAGGGATTGAATTGTCGTGTCCAAAATTTGAAAATAAAAACTGATCTTAAATTTTTGTTTTGGATCGAATACTGTTTCATCTGTACCTTCATACGAATATTGAAGCTTCGTCTTTCTTTGTCTTAATAATGGAAATGTTTGCTCTACATCACTTTTTTCTGCTTCTGCTACAGCCTCATTCCTGAAAATCTCGAAATGTTTGTCTGACCTTTTTTCAGTGAAATAAATAATAAGATTTTTTATTTCTGTGTGGCATTCATTTAAAGTTGTATTTTGAATTTGGACCATTTTACTTACTATGTTAACTTTTGTTAACACATCATGCCAAATTATAATAGAAAAAAATTAATTTAAACGTTTTAATTTTGTCTAATAGTGACCTTGCTGAATGTTTCGTGTTCATATCTCTTGAATTATCTTCCACCAAATCATGTAAACTTTTACAAATTTCGAGGAATTGAAACCTAAGAGGGCGAATGGCTTTGACTCTGCTTTCCCATCGTGTTTCACTTACTGATTTTAAAGTAGAGTTTGGTACATTTCTTTTTAAAATGTCCCATTTGTAGGGTGAAGCAGAAAAAAAATTGAACAACTCCTGAATAATTGAAAAAAAAAACTAGTCTCATATGAAATTTTAGCTGCATCGTTGACACTTAAATTAAAAGTGTGAGTTTAACAAGGCAAAAACATTGCTCTGAGATTAATTTTTAGAATGTGAGCTTGAGGGCCCACATGCTTGCCAGACATATTTGCCCCATTGTCGTAACCCTGACCTCTCATGTCATCAAGGTTTATTTCAAATTTTGATAATATTTCTTCTTTTAAAAAATTGAAGAGCCCTTCTCCTTTAGTATTTAAAACTTTGAAAAAACCCAGAAAGTGTTCTCTAATTTCGACTTCATATGGAGAACAATAAACGAAGCGAATTATGACCGTCAGTTGCTCAACATGGCTAGCATCTGGAGATTCGTCCAAAATAATTGAGTAATATCTTGCTGTTCTGAAGCAATTTAGAATTTCTTTCTGAATATTTCTTGACAATAAATGAATTAATTCATTTTGGAAGTGATTGCTCAGGTAATGAGGCATATTTCGGCACAACCCTTTAGACCTTCGAATATTGCTCATATTGCTCAGGTATTCCATCATAATTGGATCGAATTTAGCAATAATTTCAACTAATTTCAAAAAATTGCCATTATTAGTCTCATAAAGATTTGTACTGTCACCCCTTAAAGCTAAATTTTGGCCAGGTAAATACTGCACAATACAAATTATTCTTTTAATGATTCCACGCCATCGCTGTTTTTCAATTCCATAATATTTTTGTTGCTCTTTATCAATAGTACATTCTTTACTCAAACGCGGCGAGCGGCATTAGACGGCGCGTCGTGTGCTGACACTAATAAAATTGTAGGGTGGTAATTTAATTAGTAATTTTGGTATTATAATAGGGAATAGCAATCGGAATACTGAACACTGACTTTTTTTGTTTTAGAAGTGAGAATATTTTTGTAATGGTAACCAACTATTTGGCGCCCCTAAAATTTAGCGCCTGCGTGCGGGGCATTCATTGCATACCCGCCAGGAACGGCCCTGGCCATAGTAGCCGAGCACGTTAAAGTTGAAATAAAAAAAATGACATAAGTCCAAAAATGGATAAAATAATGCACGACAAAATAGTAATTATTGTATAGTTAATACTTTTAGCTTAAACTCTTTTATTCCATATATACAAAGAGCAAGAGTAACACTGTCATAAAAATTATTTTTTTACTACATAATTTCTCTGTGTTAATAGGCAAACATAATTCTATACAAAGTAACTAACTTTGCAGGATATAAATGAATAACGAATATCAACTGTAAACAAGTTTCAAGATATATAGGAAACATTACAGTGTTGACCAAGTAATTGCCTCCATATTAGTCGTAATTCAGCCAGTTAATTATACTTTCCAAATAAATGTCTAACGCGATAAACTTCTTGTTTTGGCGAATAAAAAGATCGAAAAAGGAATGCAGTTATCCAACTGCAAAAGCAAATACTGTTATCTCCTAATGAAACTTTGCTATTAAATAACAATTATTGAAATTGCTACAGTTATTGCATTTTAAAACTAGTTCTTCGGTTCATGGAAAAAGTTTAGCTCTTTCAGTGAGAAGCGAAGAGATTTTATAAAATAGTCCGTCTTATAAAAGGATGTAAATATTTCTTTCTGCATATTACAAGTTCGATTTATTGAAAATGTAAAAAGTAAAATGTAATTTTATAAATGAAGATCTTTAAGAAAAATCATATTCATAGAATGTTAATTTCAATCATTTATTAATTTCATTCTGAAACAAATTCAGAATTAAATAGTGTTCAATTTTTTTATTAAGGATGTGGAAAATCTTTCAAAAATACACTCCATTACTGTCTTAACTCAAAATTATATAAAATACAGCATTAGGGATAGCTACATGAGCTTTTCGTACCAGTCCAAAGCCTATAATAACGGGTGAACCGCCTTTCAATTTCATAAGAATGTATTTTTCTTTAGCTTATGCTTCAAGTAATCAAGCGATAAAGTCGCACCTCTTCCTTTATCATACCATTGGGAAACGTTTCAAAGAAACTTACATTAAAAACAATTGGACTAATCCTAGATTCTACGAGAGAATATGAATTTACTTCGTCTCATAGTATCCAATTTCCAAAATTTTTCGATACGTCAACTAAAGCTCTACCTCTAACTTGGACCATACCCCCTGCACAATGTTATCTAACTCCCACTAAATACAACAAATTTGGAACCTATTGCGTAGTAATAAGCCAATTATTCCGTAATAAACTTTTCTGTTTTTTCAATTGCTTTAAAATTTATACTTCTTCTTCTTGCAGTACCGTCTCCTATCGGAGGTTGGCTACTATCACAGCAATCTTTACTTTGTTGGCTGCAGCTCTGAACAACTGTATTGAACTGCACCCATACCACTCCCTTAAATTTCGCAACCAGAAAATCCTCCTACATCCCACATTTCTCTTTTCCGAGATTTTTCCTTGGATTATGAGTCTAGGCAGAGAGTACTTTTCTCCTCTCATTATGTGGCCCAGATATTCCAGTTTTTTCATTTGTATGGTTTTTATGACTTCGCATTCCTTCCCCATCTTCAGCAGAACATCTTGATTTGTTACTCTTTCTGTCCATGGTATTTTCCACATTCTCCTGTAAAACCACATCTCGAATGCCTCAATGTTTTTGATGTTTATCTTTTTCAGTGTCCAGGCTTCCATGCCGTACAGCAGAACGGAGAAAACATAGCACCTTAACATTCTCGTTCTTAAGTTTATATTTATGTCCCGGCTGCATAGGAACTTTTTCATTTTGACAAACGATTGTCTCGCTATCTCTATTCGCCTCTTGATTTCTCTTGTCTGGTCATTAGTATCAGTGAAGCAAACCCCTAAATATTTGTAGGACGTAACTCTTTTAACTGGCTGATTATTTATGGTTAAATTAACATTGGTGTATAGCTTTTTTGTTACAATCATGAATTTAGTCTTTTTGATGTTCAGTTTTAGACCATACTTTTTGGTATGGGTGTTTATGTTTTCCATCAAAAACTGTAAACTTGCTAGTTTATCTGTTACTATTAGCGTGACATCAGCGTATCGTATATTGTTAATTAACTCTCCGTTAATATTCATACCAATGTTTTGCTCTAGGAGCGCTTCCTGACATATTGTTTCGCTATATATATATATATATATATATATATATATATATATATATATATATATATATATATATATATATATATATATTGGCTTCAGACCAAAGAGGTCAACTATTGACCAAATACATATGTTAAGAGGTATACATGAAAAATGTGTTGAATATAACATACCTATTTACAACTTGTATATCGATTTCAAACAGGCGTTTGATGGAGTAGATCGACAAAAGATGTTAAAGCAACTATCTATGTTAGGGATACCCAATAAGTTGGTTAAACTAATACGAATGACTCTGGAGGGTTCCAAAGCTATGGTGAAAATAGATGGAGATATGACGCAGGCCTTTGATATTGAAAATGGAGTTAGACAAGGAGATGCCTTATCAACAACACTTTTTAATCTAACTTTAGAAGCTGTTGTTAGAAAACTGGATATAAACGGCTGTATTAATACAAGATCTATGCAAATATGCGCATATGCGGATGATGTTGCCATAATAAGCCGCAACAAAAGTGTATTAAGCGAAAAAGTTATAGAACTGAAACGAGAAGCTGCTACGTTTGGTATATATATAAATGAAAGCAAAACAAAATATATGGAGTACACAAAATCGAATGAACATGAGAATCTGAAGGTAGACAACCATACCTACAAATATGCCTCCACTTTTCCCTACCTAGGCTCAATAATAAATGACAACAACAACATCAGTCAAGAAATACAAGCACAGATTCTTAGCGGTAATAAGTGCTTTTATGCATACAAAGACTTAATGAAAAGTAAGTTACTGAATCGTGAGTCTAAGCTGAGAATCTACAAAACAGTAATTAGACCAGTGGTCACATATGGATGTGAAACGTGGACCCTCTCAACCACTGATGAAAATCAACTGAGAATATTTGAGCGCAAAATACTAAGGAAGATATTTGGACCAACCCAATGCAGCGATGGTTCGTGGAGAATTAAAATGAATCACGAGCTGGATGAACTAATGCAGAGCGCAGATATTGTCAGATTTGTAAAGTCACAAAGACTAAACTGGCTTGGTCACCTAGAAAGAATGCCAGATAATCGAGCTGTAAAAGTAGTCCAGAGATGGAAGCCCCAAGGAAACAGAACAAGAGGAAGGCCCCGTAAAAGATGGATAGACGACGTAGAGAGGGATCTTAAAACCATGAACATCAGGCAGTGGCGAAGGAAAGTATCCGACAGGACAGAATGAAAGAACATTGTTAAGCAGGCCAAGACTCACAAAGGGTTGTAGCGCCATTAGAAGAAGAAGAAGAAGAAAGAAGAAGATATATATATATATATATATATATATATATATATATATATATATATATATATATATATATATATATATATATATATATTAAATAATAGGAGAAAGCACACAGCCCTGACGCACACCTCGACGAATCTCAATTTCTTCGGTTAACTCATTATCAACTTTGATTTTTGCTGTTTGTCCCCAGTACAACCTGGATATGATGTTAATGTCGCGACTGTCGATGTTTTTGCTTCTTAGGATTTCATACAGCTTTTGGTGTCTGACTTTATCGAAGGCCTTCTCAAAATCTATGAAACCTACGTAGAGGTCTTGGTTTACATTCAAACATCTTTGCATTAACACACTCAGACCAAACAAAGCTTAATTTAAGCAAAATTTATACAGATGCATCCAAATCCAATAATAGTGTAGGTTCAGCAGTTGTTACTACAAATACTATTTATTATAATTACAATTTCCATTAATCAGTAGCATCCTATCTAGAGAACTGTACGCAATTTTATAAGTATTCATTTATATAAGTGACCAGAACATCTCCAAAGCTGTGATAATTATCGATCTATTCGGTCCATTCCATACAATAAAACAGCTGTATACAAATTATTCTATAGGCTATCTAATTTAACAACAGTTACATCTTCTAAAGGAAGCAAAACAGTAATTTTGTTTCATTTGGATCATATATCATACCGGTTTGCAAGACAACGAAACAGCTGATCATCATGCACGTTAAGCAATACAACGTGTGTCATCGGTATTAACGAATATAATGTCGGTATCTGATTTCAAGTGTTTAGTTAAACAAAGAGGGAAAATAAATGGTACCAGTCACACTCATTTCTACACACTATTAAGACTACAATAAATTTATGGTGTTAAACAAGCATTGCCTGTCAGATATACGTTAAAGTCTCTCGTTTGCGTATAGGACACAGCAGAATAACCCAGGGTTGCCTTCGATATCTAATGATTTCTAATGATTTCTAAATCAAATCGCCCTTTGTGTGAGTATTGTAACTGTGGTATATCTGTAGCACATATTATGGTCTTCTTCTTCTACAGGTGCTTATTTTCTAGAAATGTTGGCGACCACATTGACCCATCTTATTCTATCCACAGCAGCTCGAAATAGATCAGTTGACATTAGACAAGGCCACTTTCTAAGATTGGCAAGGCAGGATATACGTCTTATTCCAGAGCCTCTTTTACCCTCAATCTTGGCTTGTAGAATCAACTGAAGAAGTCAGTATTTATCATTACGCATGATGTGGCTGAAGTAAGCCAATTTTCTGTTTTTTGTGGTGTTATGAATAGTTATGTTACTTGTGCGGTGTATATATGAGACCCTCAACATACGTCGGTAGCACCACATTTCAAATGCCTCTAATCGTTTTATGACATCTTCTGTAAGGTTCCAGCTTTCTACTCCATAGAGGAGGACACTAAAGACGTAACATCTAAGACTTCTTATGCGTATATTATTACTTAAAGATCATTTGCAGAGAATCTTCCCAAGGCTGTTGAAAGAGCTTTTGGCTCTTTCAATACGAGTTTTTATTTCGTAGCTGTGATCCCAAGTATCCTTAATATTGCAGCCCAAATAGCATTTTTTCCACTCTTTCTAACGGTGTATCGCCTATTGTAATTTGGGCGTTTATGCCGGTGTTCTTACTAATAATCATTATTTTTGTCTTCTTGCAATTTAGTTTTAGGCCGTATTTGTTACATGCTTCTACAACGTTATCAATTATCCTTTGAAGCCCCTGCTCATTATCTGCCAGTTATTTCTTCGTTTGTTATTTCTGGGCCGTAGGGATTGTTTATTTCAGTTGGACTTCGTGCTGCATCTTGTAGCGTAGATGCATATCATAATTATCTTGGCATACAAATTTATATTCAAGGCCAGGTCGCTCATGTCAAAGAGAGTGGGCGTGGTTCTTTCAACCATATAGAAGCTGTGTATTATTTTTCAAATCCAAGAACAATTAGATAATATATTAGAAGTTATTATTATTGTTGGCCGCCATTTAGTCCGTAGGGAGAACGAGTAGATAAAAGAAAATTTTACGATAAAACTGTACTTTTATTATTTCTTTGTAATGAACAAAAACATTATTAAAAGATTCTAGGTTAAAAAAATTACGTCATTCCAGAAAGACATTAAAATACCAATTTGTGTTTCCAGTATTCAATTACCATGAGAAGTGTTTATACAAACTAAAATTAAAAATGAATTTATATTTTATTCCAAATTTCGAAATTCGTTCACATTAAAAAAAATACTGTTATTTATTATCTAGAATATCTATTATAATTAAAATAATAGTAAAGCACTTCACTGTTTCTTTTTAAGTTCGTAAATATTCCTCGCTTGCTCAATAGAAAAAAAATTTAAAAAAAAATTATCGAAATTATAATGAATTTTCTAACACTTTTGAAACAGCTACAATCTTCGAATAATTCCTGCATATATTCTTTCCATCTTCGTAATTTATCTTCAGTGGTAGTCGAAATCTGGCCTTCAATGTTTACAACTATGCCTGTATTGCGTTGTTTTATGGTATTCTGTACCATATTATGGTATATTGTCCTAAACACATTAATGAATGGCAAAAACACTGCCTGGCAGTATATCACAAGTTTTAACACCTAATTGCATCCCTTTCATTAGTTTTTTTACTACTCCAAGAAGGATAGTGTGAATTTGATATGTATGCTGATCATAGAATTATGTCCTTTAGTTTTTTTCTCTCTGTGATCTTTCGAGATATTTAACCATCGTTAAATCTCTGAAACAGAAATTCAGTAATGCCATTATTTTAATATGTCGTTCGGCTACTAAACAGATCTTTGGGACTTCAATTGGACTATGTGTAAGCTCTTTACCGATGCTTGATAGAGCTTTTATTTGACACTGTAAATGCTTATAGTGAAGCTACATCGAAGATTCTGATAGTTTTGAAGGATAAATTTTTGAATCTGTAATACGTCTACAGTATTTAATAAACCTCGTTAATCGTGTATACTAAGATTGGTGTATCTTACCCGATATTCCTATTTTTCAACAATCAGTCTCTGGTCTTAAGGCCTTGATTTTAATTCTTTGGCTGGGTCCTTATAATTGCTTTATAACTTTCTTCTTTGGGCACGCGGGCGGATGTGGATCATTGTAGGATCACCTAGGCATATTAGTGGGATCGACTATAGTTAAGTTTGCTCCATCATACGTGTCCTAAGTAGCCCTCACCACAGTAATAGTCCATTTTTTTATTCGTTAGCATAGTTTACTATATTGGAAAGAGTGCTCCTCCTTCAACATGATACCTATCTAATAACAACTAACATTATCCAGGTATAGGGGAGGATGGGGCATTGTGAACCATCTATTGAAGATATGCACATACTGTTAAACCAGAAATGATTTTGTTTTGTTTAATTAATTAGGGACGTTCATTAAACATTTAACTGTCATTTAGTTGCAATTGAAACATAATTTATTTAACGTATTTTTAACAAAAAAATGACAACTGACTATATGTCAAAAGTTCACATTGCCCCATAGGGTGGGGCAATGTGAACTACTGAGGAAAGTCACACTATTTCATTATCTAATGGCTATGTTTGGTAAATAAAATCAAGTAAAAAGATTTTTTTTAATTAAAAATACTTAGAAAACCGGTAACAGAACATTAGTAAAAATAGACACATGTTATATTTATTCAGAAATACAAAATTCACACTGAAATTCTTCATCATCTTCTGGATCTATTCCCGCACATGCTTCATGAGCCCATTTCAGACAGGCCGAGCAACGTACCCATCCTTCTTCATTGGCTGATGAGGAGAACCACTCGTTACAGTAAAAACATTCAGCATCTTCACCATTGCCATCATCTTGTACTTGATGGTTACATTTATTTTTTTTCTTTCCCTTACCATCTTTGGAAGGACAAACTTTTATTTTTTTGTTACTTCTTTCACTATCTTCGTGCTTATCATCATTTATTTTTTTCTTAGCTTTTTCCTTTTTCATTGTTTCTATTGCCTCCTTCGTGTTTATTTTAAGTTCTAATTCTAGCTTATACGGACTAGATGTCAGTACAGCCGTTTTACCTTTTTTGGATTTCCTCTTTGGTTCCATTAATTTACTTCTCTTTGGCAGAGGACGAATGTCTTTAGGACTGTTTGCTCCAAATGAAGTTGTTGCTCTATTGTGTGCAGGGGAAATTGTCAATTGAAAATCGTTACCAGTATGAAGCTTTGCAATTGAGGTTGAAGCAATTACATCATCTTGACTTAAGTGAGGCTCTGCAGTTAAAGTTGAAGGAATTGCCTCATCTTGACTTGACACTGGTAGACTATTATTCTCCAAATCTCTTTCAGTCGTAGCAGATGGTGCAAAATCGAGGTCTGTAAATATATTGGGATCATAAGGTACTATCCCACATTTTTTAAAAGCGTTAATAGCAGTCAAAGGTGTTGCAGCTTGTAAGAAAGCCTCACCAAAAATTTTAGAGATTTGGAAAGCTGTTACCACTCTGCCTGGGTTGTTATTAAGAAACTTTTCTAATGCCATATCATAATATCGTGCTAAAGGAGCCATGACACCAACATCGGTTGGCTGCATTCGATGGGTGGAATGTGGAGGCAAACAAATGATATGTACATGTTTTTCCCTAGCCAAATTAATTCTTTCTATATTTTTTGTATGGCTGCTGTGTCCATCCAAAATCAATAAGATCGGATCGTCTTCACTTGGTTTCGTTTGTTGAAGAAAATGTTGAAACCGTATTACTATTTATCCAGCCACTATCGCTACAGGCGAATATTGAACCTGGAGGTGCACCAGCTTGGAGTTCAACTTTCATTCTCTTTCTTGCAAAGATTAACATCGGCGGTATGAAGATTCCTGATGATGACATGCAAATAACGGCTGTTGTTATTCCACTTCTATCAGCAGAAGTAAGCCGTCCAACTTGTTTCCGTTCTTTATGCGCCAAGATTTTACTATTACATTTGGGGACTGTACCTAGACCTGTTTCGTCACAGTTAAAAACACGCGTTGGATTGACATGTTTAGAATCCAAAGTAGCTTTATACAGATCAAAAAATTGTTTTACATTGTAACGATTAAAAGCTTCAGCTCTTGCAGCAGATGTTGATTCGGGTTTACGTAATGAAAGCCCTGGGTGCCGTTTTCGAAATCCGTACGCCCAATCTAAACCTGCAAGTTTGTTTGTTTTATTATATGGATGGTCTATGTTATTTTTTTCGGCTAACTGGAAAGCTAGGTGACGAAGATCAAGCAAAGTAATTCCGTATAAACGCTTCTCCATATCTAAGATATAATTATACAATTCTTCTTCCTGTTCCTTGGTAAAAACCGTTTTGTAGAAACCTAGACCCTTTTCGTCAGGAGAAATTCTTGTTACTTTTTCTTTGCATCTGCGAATTAACGTTGCTTTCGGGATACCATAAACTTTACTAGCTTTTAAATAGCCCATTTCCCCAGCTTTAACTGTCCGGATAGCATTCTTCAAGGCAACAAGAGACCAGGATTGTTGCTCAGTTTTCCTCACATAATTCCGTACCATTTCTAACTGCAAAAGAAGCATATAATTAAAAAAGTGTCAAGAAAATATAATGGGGCAATGTGAACCACTCCTAGTCCACGTTGCCCCATGCGTAGTACACATTCAAAATATGGAAATTAACGTACCAGTTCACAACGTATCAAAAGCAAATCTTAATTATTAAAAGCACATTTTACAAGCAACACCACAGTATCAAAAAGTTAAAATAATCATGTCTACTTACCGAGAAATCTTTAGTCAAAAGTAGTAAATTCCTTAGATCAGCAGCGACGAAACACGTGTTTTTAATTATAACACGTCTGAACGTACTCCCCGTGCGTTCACACTCATACTAAAAGTAGATAAGATGTCTACGCATATTTGTAGTAGTTACTAGATGCAGTGTTGCCAATTTTAAACAAAATAACCGATGTGGTTTACATTACCCCCATGGTCCATGATGCCCCATCCTCCCCTATGCCCCTACAGCTGACAAACCATTACGATATAAGTGAAGCATTCTTTAATGAAGTATCCAACATTTTGAAACACCTTCCCAAAAAGGACCTAACCTTGATTATGGGTGATTTAAATGCCAATATTGGTAGGGGACAATCGGGAGAATTTATAGGCCAGTTTGGGCTGTGAGAAAGAAATGAGCGAGGAGACCGATTGGGTGAATTTGTATCAGAAGAAGAGTTTACAATTACTAACACTTTTTTTAATCTCCCATACCGAATATTATACACGTGGAAATCACCTCAAGATACTTCAGGCCACATATACAGAAATCAAACAGATTACATTGTGATTGATAAAAGATTCCGTAACAGCATTATATTATTCAAGACATACCCAGGAGCCGATATCAAGTCAGACCCTAATATACTGATTTACAAAAGGAGGGTCAGGCTAAAGAAGATTCGACGTAGTGTCAACCCAAAGTACGACATCAGGCTACTCAAAGACCAACGCACAGAACAAAGTGTAAAACAGTATGTACATATTTGAATACCATTATTCAAACGGATTTAATATACTAGGAGCTTGAAAAATCTCATAGAGCTTCACAAGACATACAAGAAAAACTCTCCAAACCACCAAAAATTAAGAAAAAATCGTAGATCACAAATGAGATTCTAGATATGATGGAAGAGAGGCGAAAGGTCAAAGATCAGGACAAGACATTATACAAAAGAATAGAAAAAGAGATTAAAAAAGAAATCAGAATGGTTAAAAACACCCCGCTGAGAGAACAATGTGCGGAAACACAGCTATTACAACAGAAACACGTTTCATTGAATATGCACAAAAAAGTTAAAGAAGCTGCAGGCTTATACAAGCTTGGAAGAGTTGGATGTTTGGCAGACAACCAAGGTAATCCACTACTAAGTGTGGAAGAGAGACTAGACACTTGGAAGAAATATGTAAAAGTAACATTTGTAGATGAAAGGCAGATTGTCATTGAAGACATAGAATGCCAAACAGGACCCCTGATTACTATTGAAGAAGTCACGGTAGCTATTAGAAAAACTAAAGATGGTAAACCTGTTTGTATGGCTTTTCTTTAGACCACGTCCTAGCATCCATATTTGCCTTTTTTGGTCTTTTGTTGACCTCCAGATGTGTAGTTTTTGATAATTGGTAGAGTATTTTTCTCTTGAAATACCGCCTAGCTTAATATTTGGATCAGAAACAGAATTGGTGACTAAAGCCACATCTGTAATCGTTCCAACTAATCATGTTTATTTATAATTTTAATAGTAAATTCGTTTAAAATAGTTTAAATACCCAGTGGATAATAATGTCTATCGTAGTAATAGACGTGAGGATGAAATAATTCCAGCTTATATCCTATAAGACCGAAAACTAATTTACTACAAAAAACCGAGCCTAAAACGTACTTTACTTGTTGATAAACATAATAATCTTTATCTTAGGAAATGATTTAAAATCAATTTTTTCTAGTATTTTTTCATCATATCTACCAAGTTCATCTACAACAAATAATTATGAACCCAAATAAATAGGATAAAGATAAATATCACTATTTATAAGGCACGTGTAAAAGTTACATAATTAATATGGAAAAATAAAGAAAATCATGATGAAATATCCGGAATAAATATTCATATTTAATTGGTAAGGCTACCATCAATCTGAACAAAAGCGTAAACGATTTTTATTTCAATCGGATGTCTATAAATATTAATCATTTCAAGAACTTTCATAATGAATGGTCTCCAAATATGTAACTGTCAATATCTCAAAATTCTTAATGACTATTTTTGTAGATTGCCTCTTTAAAATTATCTTGATTTCTTTCTTCGCCCATTAGGCAAACTGGTCTTAGCATTTCCTTTTGTTTGGATGTTACAAGATAATGGCTATGAAGCTGTGTTCGTTTTTATAATGGGTAAAAGGTGTGTGTTGTGTTTATCAATCTTTCTTAAGTGATAATGTTGCATCATAACATATAAGAGATCATCAACATCATACATGTTGTTAAATCCTGTCAGTATATTGTAAATGCGAAATACATATATTATTCCTTTTGTAGAAATAATTTCTATAAATAATAAATAAAACAACACATTGGTTACGAATATGTCACCATACTTTTTTCAGATACTGTGATATTTCGCGTATTCTTCCTTTATTTCTGTATTAAATTTAAACAAGGTTTAATAGTGGAGACAAATCTGATGCTTGCAACTATAGACCTATTGCCTTGTTACCAGCACTATCAAAAATTATTGAAAGGCTTATAAAAGTTCGACTTATGCCCTTTGTCCTTAAACATAATATTTTATCGCAAAATCAGTTCGGCTTTTTGTCTAATAAATGTACTAGTGATGCCATGTTTTTTGTGTTACATGAGGTATATCTATCACTAAATAGTAACCTCTCCCCCGCCACCGTTTTCTGCGACTATTCCAAAGCCTTTGACTGCGTAAATCACGACATTCTATTAAAAAATTAACTTTCTATGGAATTCGGGGTGTGTCTTTGAATTGGCTCAAAACTTACTTGGTAGGTAGGAAACAATTGGTTAGAATAAAAGACACCGACTCTAGTTGTAAAGACATTGAGTGTGGAGTACCGCAAGGTTCAGTATTAGGTCCCATTCTTTTTTTACTTTTCATTAATGACATCACTTACTTGAAAATTAAAAGGACAATTTTTCTACTTGCTGATGATACCAGTATTACTTGGAGCAGCTCTAATATTTCAACGCTTCATTCAATTATAACCGCTGATTTGCTTATAATCAAGGCTTGGTCAGACTCCAACTTACTTAGCTTTAACGTGGATAAGACAGTAGCATTATCTTATAAAGGAGTCATTCAACCCTTGCTTTTGAATGAGAGTCAAATCAGTATCGTTAATTCCGTGAAATTTCTAGGTATTCTTATCGACAGCGATCTTAAATGGTCCTTGTATACTGACTCCTTAAGGAAGAAACTAGTCTCAGCTTGCTTTGCAATAAAATCTGTTTCGAAGGAACTAAATTTATCTTCTGTCAAAATGGCATATTTCTCATTGTTCGAGTCCCATCTTCGATATGGGCTTCCATTTTGGGGTTCTAGTACAGCGGCCCAATTTGATACTATTTTTAAGTTGCAAAAAAGAGCAATTCGTTATCTATTTGGTCTCAAATAAACAACTCATTGCAAGACCTACTTCAAAAATCACGGAATTTTGACGCTTCCCTCTTTATTTATTTTGGAAACGGTTTGTTTGATTCGCAAGCATCTAAACATTTTTCCCGATAGACCTGATCATGGCTACTCCATTAGAAATTCGGATTGTAACGTTTATTTACCGATCCCGTCCACTCAGCTAGTAAAGAATTCTATTCTATATAGTACAAAAAAACTTTATAATCACCTTCCAAGAGATGAATCTCTTATCTCTCTGAAAGACCATATTATTCAGTTGACGAGTTTCTTAATGTATAACAAAGAAACAAAATTAGTATTGTTTATAATTACATTTGGGTGTCTCAAGCAGTGGCTACAATTTGTCTCATTTGTTGTTGTCTGTACAAATTATGTAAGTGATACAATAATTTTACTAATTTAAAATTGTATTGTTCTGTTTTTTTTTATTATATTTGTTTTTGTTTTATACTTTTTATACTTTTTGTACTTTTTGACTGATTTTTTTTAGCTTTGTCCATATAATTGTTCAATAATTTTCAGTGACAATAGAGCATATTTCTATTCTATAGTATGTAAATTTTCATCTGCTTTTAATCTGTACTAGATATACAAATAATCCTGTGGATTGTCTTCTTCTATTCCGTATTTTCTATTTCTCTTCGCCGATGAAGAACGTCACTCATGTTTTATCCTGCTCTTACACTAGGGTGACTAAATCATAAACTTGTTAAAAACAAAACACACTTAAGGATGGCTAGGGGACTATACCCTTCAGTTAACGGGGGTCAAGAGGGGCCTCTGTACGAAGAGAATTAAACATACATTTCAATTAAAAATAAATCTATAGAAAATAACATAGTGTTTACAAAAGCAGACAAAGGTAACACTACTATTGTTATAGATAAAATAGAGTATAATAACAAAACAATATAATTTTTAAATAATCAAAATATTGAAATGGTAAACAAAGATCCGACAGAAAACTATCAAAAACAAATTAAGCTAGCGTTAAAAAATTTAAAATCAATAGTAAGTTCAACAGAACAGAAATACCTCAATATCATGAATCTACAACCTCCTAAATTATACTCTTTTATTAAACTACACAAATCGGATCACCCAATAAGACTTGTAGATTTGAGAATGACTTGTAATTCATATTAGAGATTATTTTAGAAAACACCAAATTTTTACCTAAATTTGAAGTAAAAAATACAATAGAACTCTAGAATACAACATTTTCAATTACCTAACAATTCCATTTTAGACCATAATATTACAAATCCACTCATTATATCAGACATTTTACATCTTCTTGAAATTTGCATAAACCAGGATTACTTTAAATTTAATGATTAAATATATGCAAATAACAGTGCAGGACTTATAATAGGTAATCCTCTAAGCCCATTGCTATCAGATCTTTTTATGGATCATCTAGGGACAAAGATTTCAAAACGTCCCACGTTCAAACAGTTTTTATATTCTTGGATATACATAGACGATGTAGTGGTATGTTTTAAAGAAACTAACAGGCATCATCATCATCATCTTTGGCTCTTCAACCTTGTGTAGGTCTTGGCTTGTTCACGAATTAGTCTCCATTTCCCCTATCGTTCGCCATGGCTTTCCAATTTCTGACCCCTAAATTCCTCAAGTCATCTTCGACTTGAGTTTTAAATCTAGATCTTGGCCTGCCTCTCTTCCTGGTTCCTATTGGCTTTTGATATAATATCTGTCTTTGGGGGTCTCCAGTGTCCATTCTTTCAAGGTGTCCTAGCCATTTTAGTCTATTAATTTTAATAGATACAACTCAAAATTGTAGCGCCTGCGCCATATCCCGCTTTCTTGTACTCCTCCGTATATGCGCCTAAGTATTCTTCTTTCAAAGCGGCCTAACAGTTCTTCGTCGCTTTTTACCATAGTCCATATCTCTGACGCGTATGCCAGGATATGCCACGTTTAATAAGAGTTTCATATATTAGTATCTTGGTTTTTCTGCTAATTATGTGTGATGTTAAGAGCTGCTTTATTCCAAAGTAAGCTCTGTTCGCCAGGTATATTCTTCTCTTAATTTCTAAGCTTACTAGGTTGCTGTTATTTAGTTGTGTTCCAAGATATATACCTGTCACCAGATTCACCTATTCTGTCATCAGATCTTGTGGTGCCGCTATTTGTGTGCCGCTATTTGTGTTCGTGACCTTCATGTATTTTGTTTTGGATACGTTGACCTGCAGTCCCATTCTCTTCACGGCTTTTTCAAATGTTTTAAAAGCCTGTATCAGGTCTCTTTTTGTCCGTGTTGTCTATGTCAATGTCATCTGCGTAGGCCAATATCTGTACACTTTTATTGATGATCGTACTTCTGGTTGTTATGCCCGATTTCTCTATGGCTCTTTCTAGCGCGATGTTAAACAATAGGCACGATAGACGGTTTCCCTGGCGTAATCCAGTATGTGTTTGAAAAGACCTTGACACTCTGTTTTGTACCTTGAAACTAACAGGCAACTTGACCAACTTTTATCGTATATTAATTCACTCCATGGTCATATTGAATTTACAATAGAACAGAACAAAATCAATGCATAAATTTTTTGATTTAAGAATGATCAGACTTAAAAGTCCCCGTATTTCATAAACCTACCCCCACTGACATGACTACACATAATTCATTATCCCGTCCTACACAACATAAACTGGCAGCCTATTATAGCATGTTACATAGATTAACGGAAATTCCGATTTCAAAATACACTTTTGAAACATAATTAAATATCATTAATCAAATAGCATTAAACAATGGGTACAACGAACAAACAATTAATAAAATTTTAAATCAAAAACTACACTAGAAAGCCCCGAAATTAGTTCAATGTGCCTCCAGCAAGTTGTCGTTCCATCGTTTTCGTGGTCTTCTTACTGATCGTCTTCCTATTGGGGAACCATCTCTTGCTGTATTTACTACTTTATTTGTTGTCATTTTGCTTATATGATCGTTCTATTCTACTCTACTATTTCTTACCCAGTTCTTGATGTTCTCTACCCTGCATCTACGTCGTATATCTGTACTTCTAGCTCTGTCTAATAGTATCTTGCCATTAATTTTTCTAAGTGTTTGCATCTCTGCTCCAGGTCGTGTTTCTGCCGCGTCTGACATTATTGGTCTGATGACTGTTTTGTAAATTCTGCTTTTGATTTCTTTCCCGATATTTTTATTTCTCCATATTGTTTCATTCACTCAACCTGCGGTTATGTTTACTCTATTCACTTGATCTTCCACTTTAGTTTCGAGCTTTCCGTAGCTAGATAATGTGATGTCTAGATATTTAAACTCCATCACTTGTTCTATTATCTGACCTTCCAGCTTCAATTTACATCTTAGATATCAGATATCAGTAAAGTGAGCCTTTGCAATTCGGGGATTCCCTTGTTACATGATGTCCCTATTACATCATTGCGAGTTTCGCATTGAAAGGTAGAACTGTTATACTCGGTTCGCTATTCCCAGTTAAAACTGTCTAGTGAATTTAGTAATTATTTTTTTGCGAAGTTAGTTACTTTTTGACAGACTAAAAGTGGCTGGAAATTACTATACAACCAAGCACACGTACTCATAGCCAATATTAATAGTAAACAAACTAAATAATAAACTTTGCAAATTATCGACAATAAATATTTATTTATCTGCACCATATAAAAAATATTTATGTTAAATTATAACAACTAAAATATATTTTTTAAATATATACTACCCAAAATTTGATGTGTTTAGTATACACTTCCACTATTTAGAATAATTCTTCTTTTTTTAAACAAAGTAGTATGCAATAGTAGGATACCTTAACTATTAATACTGAGAAGTAGGAATTGTTGTGTTCTAGGTTTGCGACAATGAATCTGTCAAAATATGCCCGAGCTAAGCGAATGGAGTTTATTGTTTTAAAATAATTTTTCTCTTAGCGGTGCTTCGTTTTATAATAAGTTGTTTAAAATTTTCTGATTCCAAGTTACAATATAATAAGCAGCACGGTTTTCGGATTGAAAGATTTCAAGTGATTGTCATAAAGTTTTATTTTTCATTAAAAGAGGTTTTTACCATCTCAATATCGTAAGTCTATTTTTTTTATTTCTTTTTTTAAGATTTTATTTGGTCCAATTGAGGAAAAAAAACATCAAAAATCACTTAGGAAAAGGAGAACGAGCTACGGTAATTTGAAAACATTTTAATTCGGGCTAATCAACTGTAAGAGCAATTAAGAAGAATTAAGTTGCTATAAGAAAATCTATAATTTCTGGTAAAAAATTAAGCGCCGTCGCAATTTGGATTGAGGAACTAATTCAAAGAAGAATTCATGTAAGTGGTTATTTAATCCAGAAAAGAGCTCTTCACTTCCCAAGCTGGTAAAAAATTTTCAGCTAGCAAAGGATTGTTAATCGGGTTTATAAAAAGAAATGCATTTCATAATATCACGACCACAGGAAAGAGTGCTACAGCAGATAAAGCAGCAGCAAAAATATTTCCACAGGTAGCGAACATTATTGAAGATGGGTACTATTGTGCCGGTCAAGTATTTACCGCTGATGAAACGGGACTGTATTGGAAAAAAAATGCCTAACCATACTTACATTGCAAAGGATGAAAAAAAAATGCAAGTGGACATAAAGGACGTAAAGATCGAGTAACATTATTACATAGGATGTTGAAACAGCTCTTAATAAATAAATCTCTTAGACCACGTGCTTTAAAAGGAAAAGATTTACTTTACAAGTAAAACGAGAAAGAGTAGTTGATGTTCCCCTGTTTTCATGTTCATCGAGACGATATGAATAAATATAAATAGTCACAAAAACGAATAGAAATATGGACTAGTTTTTTTTTAAACTTTTTTATTTTTGTCTTGGTTTTATGTAATTTTAAAAGGCTACGGGACGTATCCTTACTTTTTTAAGGCAAGTAATGTCTTTTTTATGCAATTTTTTATATGCGCTTTGCTGTGGAACGTATCCACCGCATAAAGCAAGACTTTGCTGTATATTAAAAACAACAAGAGCCAAAATAAAAAAGCACTTACATAGTGGTGTATACAAACTGGCGACTGTCCAAAAATTTACTTTGGTCAAACTGGCAGAAATTTTAATAATTGAATAGCAGAACATAAAAGGGATTTCGATAATAGAAAAACAGATTCTACATACGCACTTCACCTTTTAAATCATAATCATCCTTTTAATGACAAATTTCAAATTATTCACATCCAAAATAAAGGCCTTAAGCTATCTTTATTAGAATCTATGGAAATTAACAAATTAACAAATACAGACATAATTCTGAATGACCAACTTGAGACAAACATTTCTCCCCTCCTCAACCTATTTCCTTAAAGACTATAAAGTGTTAATATATACCAAAAATAGATCATTTGGGAAAGGCACTGTACCGAAACAGCTTTAGTGATAAGATTTTATAATAAATTTTGTGAAAGTTTTGAAAACAAAGTTGTCAGTATTTTATTGTTTTATTTTATAATTATATTTTTATATTAGCTTCCTATGTTAAAGTCTGGACGTTGACAAATACTTACTTTTTTCATTTAGATGACATTTCTATCAGATACTAAAAAATCAAGATTCCACAGATAGCAGCTTTCGAACAATACAAAATGCAACTGCTTACGTAATATCCAAGCAACAACTTAATTTGCATTGTCATTGAATATACTGTGTACAGTCTCTTTTAAACTGAATCGTGTTTATACGTTTTCAAGATTTCCATCAGCATTTTGATATATATTTTCTAGGCGTGATTGAATGTAATGTGTTTAAACATGACGTTACTGACACGACCATTTATCAAGCTTACTCTAGAGACGTCTTAAGGTTTTTTCTTTGAAATCAACGCTGTCTGTATTATGGTAGCTATGTATGATACGGAATGGATTTCTTTTTATGTTGTGTAAAATGTTGAAATGTGTGTTGGATCTTCCAGTATATATATATATATATATATATAGACTACTGCCCAAAATTAACGCACCACCTTAAATGTACCATAAGTTTGAAGCTATTTTTCTTCTAAACGAATGATTGGATTCTGATGATGTTTTTTTTTATATTATAGGTCTGTTTCTAGTAAATCAATGTCTTAATGTTTTTTAGAAAATATTAATGTTTTACTCATATACAGGGTGTAAATATAAAGTTGTGTTTTTTCATCGTTTTTTGCAACACCCTGTTGAATTTATTAGCCATAAACGGTACATTTTATTAATATTTTGAGATAGATCTATTCTTTTTCAAGATTTTCAACATTGAAAGCAAAGACAACATTACTTAAATAAACTTTATTGACATTTAATACAAATAAAGCCTAAGAAAACATAACCTAAATAATCTTTAACAATTTTCCTTTCCCAATAACGGGTATTTCCACCTCTACATCTAATCACTTCTTCACAGCGACGAGGCATACTTAAAATCAAGCGGCGTATTTGGTCTTGATCAATTGCATCATAAACTTCTCTCACTATAACTTCTATCTCCTCAAGACAGACAGGTGGTGGTTGTCGGCTCTTAAGTTGACGATCAATAATATCTCACAAATTCTCTATTGGATTGAGATCAGGGCTGTAGGGTGGCCAGTTCATGGTTTGTATTCCAACCTCGTCCAAATATTTACGGACCACACGTGCAACATGTAGTCGAGCGTTATCATGTATTTAAAGAAAATTATTTTCTATGTAAGGAGCGAATGGAACTACATGGTTAGACAAAATGTCTGTAATATACCTTTCACTTGTTAAGGAATCTCTTCGTAAAGCAACAAGGTCCGTTAGAGCTGTAAAAGATATTGCTCCCCAAACCATTATAGATACTCCAATGAATAAAGTAATAGGTCGTATATTTTACTGTGCGTAGGTCTATCTGAGCTATATAAGCGCAATACGTCGATTCATCAGTGAACAACAGTGATTCCAGTCATCAACATTTCAGTCAAGGTGCTCTCTGGCAAATTGTAATCTACTTCTACGATGATTTACGTTTAAAGCTGGTGCTCTGACTGGTATCCTCATATGCATATCTTGTTCAGCGAGACGCCTTTGTATATTGTTTCTACTAATTTGAATATAATGAATACTTGCTACTTGTATTTGTAAAGGTCTCATTGTGAGAAAACGTTCCCTTATAACACGAAGCCTAATAAACTGATTTTGTCGAGGTGTTGTAAGTCTTTTTCTTCCTTGTCCACGCCGTCTCGTATGGTCGTTTTTTTCTTGAAAACGTTGAATGACTCGTGATATTGTAGTATGAGGTACTCTTAACATTAAGTCTATTTCACGATAACTTAACCCTACATTAGCTAAAGTAATTTCCTGAACCAATTCATCTCGGCTCAGACAGTCTAAAACTGTCCTGTCAAATTGTTTGATTTGTCATAGCCCAGTCGTGTGGAAGTTTAGATTTGTATCCTTTGTTTACCCTAAATGTTATGACAACTTTTCCGTGGTCCAGTTTTGTTTGTCTACTAAGAATGTCTTGATGGGCGCCTAGACGAGAAGCAAGTGACCCTGTAAGTTTCTTTGTCGTATATTCTTCTATTAATTATCCGTTAGTTTTCTATTAGGGATAGGGTTGTGCATTTGTCCAATTGGAGAATCTATTGCAACTGGCTGAATGACTAATGTCTATGCAATTAAAAAAAAAACTAACTGCTTCCTTTAATGAGTATTACAATTCGATAAAATCACGTTATGCTTTGAACGTACTTTTCTTTTTTGATAAAGATATCGATGATTTTTTTACGAAAATGTTGAAAAAAATTAAACTTTTTTGAAATATTAATAAGATCTAGCGTTTGATTTTAATAAATTACACAGGGTGTTGCAAAATAAGATGAAAAATCAAATTTATTTTTACACCCCGTATTTGGGTGAAACGTTGACATTTCCCAGAAAACATTAATACAGTAATTACTAAGAAATAGGTCTGCAGTGCGAAAACAAAATTATCGATCCAATCCAATTAAAGGTACACAAGAAAATTAGCTTAAAAATTATGGTAGAGTTGAGGTGGTGCGTTAATTTTGGAGAGTATAAAATCACGTAATGCTTTGAACATACTTTAATTTTTTTATAATAGGGATATCGTGATGATTTTTCTACAAAAATGTGGAGAAAGAATAAATCGATCTCAAAATGTTAATAACATGTAGCGTTTGTTTCTAATACATTCCACAGGGTGTTGCAAAATTAGATGAAAAAACACAATTTTATTTTTACACCCTGTATATAGGTAAAACGTTGACATTTCTCAAAAAACAATATTATAGTAATTAACTAGAAATATACCTCCAATGTGAAAAATAAATCATCATAATTAAATTAAGGGTTCAGAAGAAATGTAGTTTTAAAATCATGGTCCATTTTAGGTGGTGCGTTAATTTTGGAGAGTGGAGAGAATATAAATATATATATATATATATATATATATATAAATATATATATATATATATATATATATATATATATATATATATATATATATATATATATATATATATATATATATATATATATATATATATATACTATTATTTATAACCAAAATTTACTTTAGCGAAATTTTCATCTATTTTTCTTTTCATAGAAAATGTTAAAATAAAACAATTAACCAAATTTGTAAATTATTCTCTCAGGGTTATTCGTGATCCGTATCTTACCAGTGGCGCACCCAGAATTTGTCTTAGGGGGGGGGTTTTAAAATTTTTTTATGGTTTTATGCTACCTCCATGTTGAGTCCCTACAATTTGGGTTTTAGTTTAATTTAAAGTACTAAAGATAGCAGTTCCAAAGATTCAGGTATCTATTATCCTGCCTACCAACTAAAACCACCCTCTCTTACTTATGCGCAGTTGACTGTCGCACGTACCGTACTCCGAAAGTGGGATGGCCACTGTAAGGCTGACGACATTTTTGGAACACTCCCTTCTCTTATCTAGATCTTATCTATTGTTCTGAAGCTATTTTCTTGTGGCATTTTAAAGTAATTACTATTTTAATGGGAATAAGCCAAAATTGAAGGTTAAAATAAGGTATTGACGTTTGACATTAATCGAACTTGTAAATACAATACATTTTGAAGACGGCTATCGCCGTATTCCCGTTCTCCTCCGGGAATCCTCCCGGTGCAAGGCATGCTCCTCCTCCAAACCTGTCGATTCCATCGCTCTTCTAATTCCTTCATTTCAAGAGCGTCGAGGTCTACCTCTTTTTTTTCTTCCAGGGGGCTTCGATTTGTGAAGTTTTTGGGGCCAACGTTTGTCAGACATTCTCAATTGATGTCCAAACCATTTTGAACCTCTTCTTTCTATTCTGTCAATGACCGTTTCTGTAGCATTCATGTTATTTCTTATAGATTCGTTGGTCTCCCTTTCCCGCCTTGATGTTCTAGCACATCTTCTCAAATAATCCATTTCAACTTCCAACAATCTTCTCTTCAGGTCTGCATTAATTGTTCATACTTCAGAGTCATAACAAAGAACTGATCAACCATGATTTGTCCTATTCTTTTTTGTTCCTTTTGGAAATGTTGCGATCCCACCATAAGGAGTTCAGACATCCTACAATTTTACGTCCCTGATTAATTCGGTGTTTAATTTCGGTTTCTCCCAAGCTGTTTTTAGCAATGAGTGGATCTAAATATTTAAATTTTTTCACTTGCTTGATTTCCACGTCCTTGTCTATCAACACTTCAAACCTTGCATCTGAACTGATAATTAAGTAAATATTCTGTTTTCTTCATGCTGACTGGGTAACCCCCATTTTAAATATTCTCTCTATAGACACTTTATCATAAATTCTGGATCATAAGAATCTTGAGCTAGGATGACTTGGTCATCCTCAAAGTTTAGGGAGAACAGTACGTCATTTCCTATGGGGATTCCCATTCCCTGGCAGTGGTTTTTCCAATTTTGGAGGGTGCCTCAATATATAAATTAAACAGTAAGGGTGACATACTGCATCCTTGTTTTAGTCCTTTAGTTTCTTTTATTGGCTCTGATAGTCTATATCCGATTTTTAGGTAAGTAGTGTTATCCCTGTATACTTCTGTGATTATTCCTAAAAGGTATGGACTAATGTCGAGTTGTTGTTAAGCTTGCCACAATTTAAGTCTTGGAACTGTATTATACGCCTTTTCTAGGTCGATGAAGGCTAGATGTACTTCTGTACCAACCGCTATTCTTTTTTATATTAATTGTTGGAGTATAAACAAGTTATCAGTGCAAGATCAAAGATCAAAAATTCAAACGTCAATAAACTTATTTTAACCTTCAATTGCGACTTATTCCCATTAAAATAGTAATTAGATCTTATCTCTGTCATTAGCCCGGTTGGTATTTCTCTTCTTCTTCTTTCTTTTTAATAACTGCTTGGATGTAATTTTGTGAACACTATTCCATCCCTCCGTATTCTCCGTCATCTTTACGATCATCTCTTACAGTCACAGGGTTCATACCTATTTCTTTATACATTCTGTTTCTCTCCACTGTACATCTATTCCACTCCAGCATTGTGTGAGTAACAGTGTCGGAATATTCGCAGTATAGGCATTTATCTGCATCTGTCTTTCTGAACCTATGAAGATACGCCCTAAAACAGACAATCTACCCAGTCCCTTAAGCTTGGAATCAGCATCTTTGTCCACTGAGCAACATCTTCATTGTTGTTCCACTCTTCTTGCCATTTTTCCATTGATCTTTCCCTTTCTTTTTTTTATAGCTGTTGCCAAATGCTTTCTTCTCCCATAGAGATGTCTCTTTTCTTTTCTACTGCTCTAACACATGCAGAGGAACACAACCCGTGATAGTCCACAAGACCGCCGCAGATACAGTCCTGTAGGCGCATGCTACTCGCAACAGACTCGTTCTGTCTAATTTTTTATAAGCCTAATATTAGGTATCTATATCTAAATATAATGAAAAATATTATTAATTATTGCGTATTTATTTAATAATTATCGTGTTCTACATATTTAAAGTGGTAATTTAATTATTCAATCAGCGTTTTGGATTTTTTGTATTGTGTGTGAAAGACAAGTTACATTTTTCTACTATTCTTTATATATTGTTTACTTTATATGCCCTGGGGGGGGGTTTAACCCCCAAAACCCCCCCCCCCCTGGGTGCGCCACAGTATCTTACATCTGTATTGCTGCATTTAGATTTATAGAAGCCAATTAGAAATTAAAAAGTAAATTAAAAAAATAACAATTTATTGACATACAAAAAAAAAATAGAAATATGGAATATGTAAATGATTTAATATTATACTGTCAAGCAGTGCCGGATTTAATTTATGGACCGCCGGGGGCTTAAGTCATACTATACTGCCACTCTCCAATAGGTATAGATGCGTCTTAGCTTAACAATTCATTAATACTATTAGGTAATTTATTACAAATATGTATACAAAAAAGCCACAAAGACACAAACTCAAAACTTATAAAATAAATTAATATTAATTACAAACAAATTTTCCTGGACTTCCTACTTACAAAAAGGCGATGATTTTATTAAAATCTAATTTTGTAAGCAGATCATTACCTACTAATATTTAAAACAGCGAACGAATTTAATGTTTCTTCCATCATCGTATTTCTCAAATAATTTTTGACCCGTTTTAAAGTGAAAAATGATCTTTCACCAGTTGCATTAGTAACCATCAACGATAAGAAGATTGTTAGTGCTATTTCTACGTTAGGAAAGGTTGCAATTATATTATTTTTATGCAAAAGCTCCATCACAAAAGTAGTACTGTGAGTTGTTGGATTTTTATACTCAACTTGGCCTAGTAGTGACATTATAAAATGTTTTAATTGAATACACTCACTTGCTAGAGATGTATCCAAGTCATTCGAATAAAACTATTCACTAATACCGACGCTTTGTCTGAAATCACGTTATCCTCTGAAAGAGGTAGAGAAAATAAAAATGAGAAAGTGATGACAAGATCTTCATAAGCTTTTCCTCTAGATTTCAGATTATTTGCCAAATAATCAATTGTTTTATCACTTGGGTTCTAATCTTATTTTGCGATGTAAGGATCTCTTCTGTATCTGCTTCGTCAAACTGAAATTTTCTTTTGCGACTTCTAATTTCTTTGCGGTATTACGTTGCTGCCATTTTGTTCAAATAAATTACATTTATCATGAAAAGGCTCGTAAAAATGTTGTAATGAGCTATACAAAGACGAACATGTATATAAGTCCATATTTACGCTTTGTAAAGATTTACTCGCTAGGTCAGTTCTTTTCAGTACTTCGAACCAAAAGGTAACATAAATACCAAATTCTAACGTAGCCATCTTTTGGTGTAAATTGTTTGCTTGACAGCGAACGGGCATCTTCTCGTCGTCATTAGAGGATAACTCTAAAAGTGCTTGCTTTATATCTTGATAGCATAAATTAAAAAGCTTTTAATGCATTAAATCGTCCTGACCATCGAGTCAGATTAATTATTTTTGGAACAAATGTTGTATAGCCACAATTTTTTAATAGATCAGTGAGTCGTTTCCATCTGTAAGTTCAAGCTGAGAAAAAAACATAAATTTCTTCAACAACTAAAAAAAAATAAAGTATTTTCCATAGTGTATTCTGCTGCATGTTGCACAATCAAATTTGGGGAATTATTATTGCATGGTTATTCGCATTATCATACGATTGTCCCCTGTAGTCATCGATATTTATATTCAGGTTGGACAAAATTTTTACAATGCTGGCTTCCATATCTTCTGATTTGTGACCAGTGTTGTCTAAAAACTGTATGAAGCTCTCGACAGGTGTTCCGGTGTCCGAGCAATACCTAATAATGAATGTCAGTTGATCTGTACGTGTTATATCAGGCGTAGCGTCAACACTGATTGAATAATATTTGCCACAATGAATTTGTTTTACAATTTCTTCTAATATGTTTTCCGAAAACACTTGCAAAAATTCAAAACAAATTGTTTTTGATAAACAAAATACTGAACCATAGCGTTCTGAAGCACATCTTTCAATACGTTCTTTTAAAAGAGGATCATATTCCGCCAACAACTCTAGTAATCCAAGGTGGTTGCCATTGCTAGTAGAACCAAATTTTTCGTCGGTTCCTCTAAAAGGTAGTCCCCTACTAGCTAAGAATTTTATGGCACTAACGACTCTTTGTAATATGTTTCGCCAATATGTGGTCTCATGTTCAATCTGTTGCCGTAGAGAATCATCGATCTTTCTCATACTCATTGAATTTCTTGAAATAAAATTTTTAAGATGTTCTAAATGAATGATGTTACTATAATTAAATTAAAAAATACGTATTAAAATTTATTAAATTCTTTAAGCCAGTCTTTATCAATATATTCAATTAAAAAAATATTTATAGTCATATAGTTGCTTTTATTTATTTATTTAAAAATGGAAAGCCCAAAATTAAGATTTCCTTAAAGATTGCTCAAAATAAATAGCATCTTCCTAATTCTAATCGTCCTTAAGCCATGTTTTCTTCTACTAAAAATCTATCACATCACGGATAATAATACTTTACGTTAACGATCGAAGAGACTAAGTACATCTTCAATGATTAAACCTATCTATCTTATGCAAACATGCATTTCCTTCTATCAGTTTGTTTATCTAAAGGTAATTCTCAATAGATTCTACAAGGGATTTGCCAATGTAACTGATTATAGAAAATCGTGTATAGGCCGTCGTAATGATAAATTAATTTATTGATTAGCATCACGAACAAGATGAATGTCTTTCCTTGAATAATGATGTTACAGCCTTTATAAATAAATCTGCTAATACAAATCGTTTAAAATTTGCATAGAATAATTTCTTATAGTATCATATTAGTATAATGCTAGTAATTACTTCATATAATTGTATATATTTGCCATTATATATGCGGATATACCCAGTCATTTCTTTTCTGCATTAAGTGTACAATCGTATAGTACAGTATGATAATATAAAAGTACTGTCACTTCTTGATCCATAATATTTATAGTATTTCATGACAAATGAAATCAATTTGATTTGGTTTGATGACAAATAAAATATATATATACAAGGATTTCCACAGTTTTCACTGTATTCCTTCACTCAACCGTTTTCTCCAATTTTTCCTGTTTAGCCAGTCCCCTTCCTGTAGGTTTCTTCTACTCATTGCTTCGTCCACCTCATCTCTGAAAGATCTTCGGGGTCTGCCTCTCTTTCTTCTTCCTATCGGGCTCCACTCTGTTATTCTATTTATCCACCGATTTTGGTCTGCTCTTCTGACATGTCCGTACCATGTTAATCTCTTCTGTTCGATGTAGTCTATTATGTCGGAGTTCATTCCCATTCTCTTCTTAATCTCCATGTTATTTATTCTGTCTCTTCTTGTTACTCTGCAGCTTCTCCTTAGGAATTCCATCTCTGTTGCTCTTATTTTGTTTTTGGTTTTCTTATTTATTGTCCAATTTTCACACCCATAAGTGAGGATACTTCTTGTCATGGTATTATATATTTTTTTCTTTGTTTTTATGCTGATGTTCTTATCCCATAGTACCGGGTTCAATTTTCGTATGCAGTCTCTTGTTTGTCCTAGTCTATTTTTTATCTCTTCCTCCGTTGTTCCTTTGTTTGATATTATAAAACCTAAATACTTATACTTGTCTGTTCCTTTGATTTGTTTACCTTCGTCTATTTCCAGCTGTTTTATTTCTGTATTCTCCGTTGTTAGGTATTCAGTTTTCTTTAGGTTTATTTCCATCCCATTCTTTGTATATTCCTGCTCCAGTTTTCTCATCATAAAACTGAGGTCATCCTCGTCTTGTGCGATCACTATTTGGTCGTCGGCAAAACTTAGCGTATATAGATATTCGTTCCTTACTGGTATACCCATTCCTTCGCACTTTCTTTTCCATGGTTTCAGGGTTTTTTCCAGGAATATTTTGAACAGGGTGGGGGATGTGGAGCAACCCTGTAGTAGTCCCTTTGTCGTCTTAAATGGCCTGCATATTCTATTGCCCGTTTTGATAGCTACTTCGTTATTCTTGTAGAGTGCTTTTACCGCGTTTATTAATCTTCGTGGAACTTCGATGTCTTCCATTGCTTCCCATAGCTTGGTTCTAGGTATTGAGTCATATGCCTTCTTAAGATCAACAAAAGCCAGATGGACGGATCTATTTTTTGGCCATTCTTTTTTTTCTTTATATATAATCAATCATAATAAAATCAAAAGTCAATTTTATATGACAAACATACAAAAATAAAAAAGAAAAACTGATTTTACCCCACCTGGCGGGCAAAATGACACATTAATAGCGATTTGTATTCTTCAGTCGGTATAAATTTTTGTTTTCTTATCCTGAATGTGTTGCTTGTGTGAGTCCATTTCAAAAGGTAAAAGAAATAATAAGTTAGACTTACTCACAATCAATTTAATTTAACTAATCGGACGACCGGTTTCGCTTTCTATAATATGCAAAGCATCTTCAGGTCACGATACAAAGTTAAAATGCTGAAAATAATAATCCCTTATTAGGGTGTTGTCTAATAAAGATAAAACAAAGGTAGGTGATATAAATTATATCAATTACAGTAATTATGCCAATATTACATGTCTGTGGTTTTATAAATGAATAAAATGTTTAAAATGTTTAAGCAGACAAGGTAAGACCCACAAATTGGTAAAATAACCTATAATACCTTGTCTGCTTAAACATTTTAAACATTTTATTCATTTATAAAACCACACACATGTAATATTGGCATAATTACTGTAATTTATATAATTTATATCACCTATCTTTGTTTTATCTTTATTAGACAACACCCTAATAAGGGATTATTATTTTCAGCATTTTAACTTTGTATCGTGACCTGAAGATGCTTTGCATATTGTAGAAAGCGAAACCGGTCATCTGATTAGTTAAATTAAATCGATTGTGAGTAAGTCTAACTTATTATTTCTTTTACCTTTTGTTTTCTTGTCTAGTCCATCACACTCAGCATGTGTCCTCTTTTTGACACGAAAAACAGCACAGCCAATGCTCACCCTTTTTAGACAACTTGTACAGTTCTGTACAGTAAATGCAAGCAGCATCATCATTTTCTTCATCAGTAGAAAAAGTTTCTCTTTCATTTTCCGACTCGCATTCTATAAAAACATCCCTTTTTACCGCTCTTTTTATTTTTGGAGGAAACTCTGGTCGCGGTTTGCTTTTTTCTTTTGCCTCCTCTAAATTTGGAGTTGTCATATTAGACGATAACACCACAATAAAGTACTGCTGTGACTACAAATATCTAGGTATCACTATTTCAAAAGATGGAACATTAGACAAAGCCTTAAGAGGGAGAAATACGTCAGGGAGAAAAGCCATCACAATGTTAACCAGCATTTTGTTGGACCAATCCATCATCAAAGAAAATAAAAAGAGGATATATGAGACTATAGTAAAAAGTATCACTTTATACAGCTGTGAGGTATGGCCACTGAAAGAAAGAAAACTGGCAACGCTGAAAGCGACGGAAATGGATTTTTGGAAAAGAACCGCAGGAAGATCTAGAAGAGAAAGGATTACCAACAAACGCATTAGAGAAATAGTGGTAATCAAACCAACAATCACAAATGACCTAACAACAAAACAAGTTATCTAGTTCGGACACATACAAAGAATGGATGAACAACGAATACCAAAAGAAATATTAAAATCGCAACCCGAAGGAAAGAGAAAACGAAGTAGACCGAGAAAAAGTTGGAGCGAAGGAATAAATAAAGAACTGAGAAAGAGGGCAATAGAAGAAGACCTATGAAACAAGAGGACTAAGTGGCGATTGGAAGTCGTAAAACGGCGGAGAACGTTATAAATCGACAAGTAGTAGTAGCAGTAACTTTGGTGTTAAGTTAAGAATAGAAGTGCCTTGACGTTTCCTTGCCTTTTCTTTTCCCTGGCCGAAAACAAATGGTCCGACTGGAACTGAACTTAAATCTGCCGTAGGAACCACTAGATAAATGCCACTTGTTGGATTTTGCAAGTTTGACTAAGCTGTCATCATATTACGAACTTCTACAGGAGGAATGTCCAGGTTCTTCATTATAATCATACACGTTTACAGTAGGTTACATCGTGGTTTATTGGGTAATTTAGCAATTGAGTAATAAAGCAGTTTTGGAAAATCCATGAGCAGTATTCCGAGCATTAGCTACTTTTCCATAGGCTTCATTTAAAATACCATCAATTTGGAACTGAGTCACAACTCGACCAGGATCAGCTTTTTGAGCCATTTGTTTATTTCTTCGTCATAATAGGTTTTAAGTGAACCAAAGAATGCTACATCGAGAGGTTGCATCCGATTGTACAGTGAGCCGGCAAACATAAAAGTACAATGCCAGAGCGTCAAGATATTTATGACTTGAATGTCCATCCACAATTAACAAAACCTTCTCGGTGGAAGATGCTTTGGCATATTTTTCGAAATGCTGCAACCATTGTAAAAACACTGGACCCGTCATCTAGCCAGTCTCTTGGAGAATACATAAAGTTCTGCTGGTGTAGGGTCAGCTAATTCGTTTTTCATGTATTTTTGTAGAAATAATAGAATAGGAGGAATGTAGCTCTCGTTAGTGCACATACAACAAAAAACTGTCACGTGGGAACCTAGTTCGGCGCTGATAATTGCACCTACTTGTTTGCGACCGGCTGTAGCAAACACTTTCTGCGGGCGTTGTACGGTAGATAATGCAAATTCATCTGCATTATATATCTTCATGGGATCAATATTTTCCTTTATCAAAGTGTCCTCTAATACTTTAAAAAACTTACCTACTTACGGTTTATTAAAAGCCTGCGCTTTTGCTGCAGATGTGGCTTCGGGTTTACGCAGTGTTATATCTGGAATTCTTCTGCGATATTATCTTAACCGTCTTTTCCAGCGGCCTTTTTCTGGTTATTAAATTGATGTTCAAACCCATTTTTGACTACTAAATTATAAGATAACTCTAATACGTTCCGTATTGTTAGTCCAAAAACCTTGACTCTAGCATTCTTAAAAGTTCAACCAACTGTCTTTCTATTTCTATGGAAAAAGTAGGTTCAAACCTGCTTAGTCGTTTTTCGCCTGTTTTTTTTTGCAAGGCATGCCTTCTTAGAATTGCTTGAGGTATATTAAAAAAATGTGATGATTTGAGACGATGACACGTTTCAAGTATTCTAGATTCCAACCGACATTGATGTATGACATTCTTCAATTTATAAAGACCTCTATATTTTAGGAGTTATATGTTTATTTGGTTTCCTCTGCTTGCTTTTCTCTTGTTTGATGTTATTTGATGTTAAGATTACCTTCACAAGTTCTTACATTGTTATGTGGTTATTTCCATATAACGTTTGTTCCTCTAAATTGTTTTGTACACAACTGCTAAGGTTATACCAAAAAAATTTATAGTTTTGAATTGGCTGTTGTTTTTTATTTTACTTTTAAATGAGAGGTGATTTCTAAGTGAGAGCTTTTTTTCTCGTTTTACTTTTGTTTGACCTTTGAGCAGAACTATGGGTTATTTGTGTTGCTTTTAATTACTGGTCTGGTACCAGTGGCTCACAATCAGCTTCTTTTAGGTTCTTTTTAATGTTCCTCCATATGAGCGTTAGTTTTACCATCGGAAGTCAGTTTAAAAAATTACAAAATAATTTAATTTTTTTATCTCAATTTGATTATAAATAATAAAAATAATAAAATCTTTGAACTTACTTGTTAATTTTAAACGTCTTGTATTTATTCTATCCTTGTTGTGTTTATACTTTCAGTTTTTAGTTTAGAAATGTGAATTTATTACCAATCTAGACTACACAAACATTTTATAAAAAGTTTAAACTTTAAATACAATAAAAATAAAATACAAAGTTTAGTAAATAACTCTGGCGTATTGCAATATTTTCTTAAACAAAACCAAAACCATAAAACTGACCAGTTTTACCTGATTTCTTTGACTATTTGCTACCAGTCTACAATTTATGTTTCTTGATAATTAAAATCGTACCTCAGCATTATCGGTAATAAACTAATTAATTTATGATCAGTCTCGATCGAAGTTATTACAGTTCCCTCTAATTAACAGCATTAAAGCTTGCTCTAAATACACGAATAAACAAGCTATTAAGGCCTCTTGATAAAATATTACCTGCAGTTGCAGTTAATCAAAGCGACAGAATACATAAGGAGTAAAAAATTATGGAAATATAAAGGTTGTATGATTTTGGTACTAAAAATATATAAAATTCCGAGATCTTATTATATTACAGGTGTGTTGAGAAAGATTACAGCTTCTGCATCGCGGCTTAATAATGTAACACAAATAAAAAATGACGAGTAACGTAAATGTTTTTTCCCAACTATCACAGACGACGTGAAAAACAGGCATTGGAGAGACGTGTCAACTTGAGCTGGCCTTAGTTTGAATTTAATCTTCAATCTACTATAATCTTTTAATATTGTTACGAAGCTGTGTTGACAGTTAGTACAGTGTTACCCAACTTCTAAAAAAAATCCCATAAGATTAAGATTATTTTGTCGTAAACTTCTCCGATATTTTAATGGTTATTCGGGATTGATATGAATCAAAAAATCCAATATTATTAAAATCGGTTTACCCGTTTTTGAGTTATAAATAGTGTAGCTAAAACGATTTACAACTTTGTTGTGCGATTACAATCAACTTTTCGGCAGGTAACCCTTGCCTTTGTCAAGATTCTAAAATGTACTAGATTGAGTACAAAAAGTTATTGTAAAATATATAAAAAAAAACATACCAAAACGTAACGCAGGACACTGACATTCATGAATTGACAGAAGTAAAAATGAATATCTGATATCTCATGGTTTACTGTAATTAATATATCTGTACCTCGGAAGGATACAACACTATGTTCATTTTCATAACTTTACAGAAGAGCAGTTTTAAACTTTTTTTTTCACCAAAAAGTGTGATTGCTGTAGCTATTTATTGAAATATTGAATATTTTAATAGAACATTCTATCTATTGTTATTTACATAATCCATTCATGTGTTATAATTAAAAAACAATTTTTTTTTGTATTTTTTAACCGTTTTATTAACCATGGTATTGTATCCCTCCAATGAAGTTATTGAAGTGGAAGTCTAAGTTTTTTTTTTAATTTTTTTACTTAAAACTTTTTAAAAGACTTAAGTAAAAGACTTTTACTTAAAAATCAAAATATACCTCAAAGACTACGAACCAAAGTGGTTAATTCTTTTATCCTACCTGTATTTACATATGGAGCTCAAACCTGGACATTCACTAAAATAAACATGGAGAAGATCAGAAAAACTTAGAGAGCTATGGAACGACAGATGTTGGGTATCTCACTCAAAGACCATAAAACCAATGAAGACTTTCGTAATAGAACAAAAGTAAAAGATGCTGTCGAACAGGCAGCTAACCTTAAATGGAAATGGGCTGGACATAACGAACGTCTTAAGGATGGCCGATGGAATAAAGAAATCGGGAATTGGCGGTCATATGAAGCCAAAAGACCACCAGGAAGACCGCAAATGCTCTGTAGCGACGATATTAACAGAAGTGCAGGACCCATGTGGAAACGTCTTACAAACAACATGAATGGCGAGAATTAAGAGAGGCCTATATTCGACAATCCGAATAGAGAGAAGGACTAAAAAAAAACTGGACTTAGTTTAGGGTATTCAATATTAAATACAATACTATTTGATTTACAGAATTTATTTAACCATTCAATTCACCTTTACAAATACAAATAATACATCTATGTATTTAACCAAAATTGTATTTTACATACAAACCACACAAGCCAATACAAGCCATACAAATCACTCAAGTAAGTCTCCTTCTGGGTAGCCACTAATAGTATTACTAGTATGCTTTAAGTTTTTAAAAAAATCATTGCCAAATATAGAAACAGATGGCAGTATTGGTAATGGATCATTATACTTTTGTTGTGATATAGGTATTGAACTTTATGATACCAGTTGCAAATTTTTCGACAATGTAAGGTGTCGGCTTCGAAACCTAACAAGGTTAATCTCCTGGTTTTTATCATGAAAAATACTTTTCAAAGGTAGAATGTTTTGTTTTACTTACAGTTAAATACAGTTTGACAGAAGAACTTGTTGTTTGTTAATGTCTCTTTTTCTATTAATTAAAGGCGGATTTTGAGATGTTTTGACATCATACAAAGACCTAAAATTTTTAAAATCTTCTAGTTCCCTATTATGTACAGTATAATTCATTTGGGTTTATCTGACTGCTGCCAGTTCCAGGGCGTTAAAATAGAAATTTTAATTTCTATTTTATTTCTAATTTTAAGTTTTAAGTATCAGCGCATGAACAGTGTCCGCCTCCATGTGGGTGTGATCCTTTAGTAAAAACTTCTGAGTGATAATAATTCATTGAATGATCCACCTATTTCATTTAAATGAGTCAATTTACAGCAGGTAATTGGTTATTTACTTGACCAATTACTTCCTGTTTTATTGTCAACTAATCACGTATGTGATTCATTGCTAGTACTTGGTTCAAAGAATATTTTGAAGGTTGGACGTCTAAAATTACTGCTTTTTGTGATTAGTCGATAACGAACCTGACTTTAAAATGTATAAACAGGGTAAAAAAGGAAAATAGAAACAGTTGTTTTATGATTTGTATATTAATTAAAATATTTGTATTGCTTTGTTGTATTTTCTAATAATGTGAGTTTCGTTAATAGGAATTTTCAATCTGTTGTATATAGTTTTGTTTTTATTAATTTCGTTACAGATATTTACCAGAGTACACAACATTGGATTGTGAGTACTTGTGTGTACTTTATTAGTACAGTTATATGTCAATTCTATTTTATTGGATTATTTTTATCAACATTTTGGTTACTGATTTCCATTTATTGAAACAACAAATTCTGAAGATACTGACAGCCATTGATGTTAACATTTGTAGACTTTGAGAAAGCGTTTGACTCCGTCCAGCATAGCTCCATGTTAAGAGCTCTTACAGAGTGCAGTATTGATCATAGGTACACAACTCTTCTTCAGTTAGAATGTATTATGGCAACACAAATACATTTCCCTCAGAGAGGGGTATTAGGCAAGGAGATATCATCTCTCCTAAGCTATTTACCACTTTTTTGCAGAGTGCTATGAAAAACAATAATTGGGAGAATATTGGAGTCAACATAAATGGAGAATTTCTGAACAACTTGAGATTTGCAGACGACATAGTCCTTATTGCAGACCGGGTAGATCATGCCTGCCAGCTTCTTCCTTCAGAGCTCGTGTACACGAGTTGGACTTAAAATTAATTTCTCCAAAACACAATATATGACCAACCTAGTACTGGCGAAAAACATCTCAACTAACGGCACGCAAATTAAACATGTGTATAGCTATAAATATCTGGGTCACGAGATTAAATAAGGAAGAGATAATCAAACAACCAGAGATAAACAGGAGAATAGGACTGGCATGGGCGGCTTACGGAAAACTGAGAGAGAAGTCTTTAGATCAGATATTCCCATGTGCTTGAAAAGGAAGGTCTTTGATCAATGTGTACTCCCAGTTCTAACGTATGGAGCAGGAACATTGACCCTTACCAGAAAAGTAATCAATAAAATACAAGTGGCACAGAGAGCGATGGAGAGGTCAATGCTGAATATATCCCGCAGAGACAGAGTATCAAATACAATAATTAGGAGAAAAACTGGTGTTACTGACGTAGTTCAAGGATTACAACATTGAAATGGAACTGGGCGGGGCATGTTGCGAGATTAAAAGATGGAAGGTGGACGAAGAAAATTCTGGAATGGAGACCTAGACACGATGCTTATTGTAATCGAGGACGTCCTCCAAGAAGGTGGTCAGATGACATCAAGCGCATTCAGCACAACTGGATTCAGGGTGCTTAAGATATAATGCATTGGAATTATTTACGGGAGGCCTATGTCCAGCAGTGGACTCAAAACGGCTGATGATGATGTTGAAAATCGAACTGATCTTCTACCGAGACTGATACAAGGATACTTCTGAGTGATGATTTTTACTTGAGGATACTTATTGAGTTTTCAAAAGAAACACGTAATAATGTTAACATTTTTATTTTGCCCGTAACGACCATAGTATGATTTCTTTTACCCCACTGCAAGGAATAACGGCATCTGCCCAATTCAGTATTGCAGATCCGATTTCATTTTCACTACGAGTAGTTCATCATAACTTTTGTCTATATTAGACTGATCTTCCCTCCCGATGAGAGGGAGAAGGAGAAATCATGGTTGAAGAACCTGAGGAAATGGTTCTCCACAACAACAACGAATCTATTTAAAGCATCAGTCAATAAAATAATTATAGCCAGAATGATTGCCAATATTCGGAACGAATAGGCACTGAAAGAAGAAGACTGATCTTCTTCATCAAAACTCAAGGCATCTCTAATAATATGCTCTTCATTTAAAACATCATTGCTTGGTGTATTATTTGATTCTAAAATAAATCTAGGCACATCACTACATTAATGGTATTACTCAGGGCTGGCCAATTTGAGAAAGTGGACTGGTCCAACGTTAATTGATCTATTTTAAGCTGAGACGAATAGAATAAGATGCGTCAATGTGGTCGCCAACATCACTAGAAGATAGGCACCATTCAAAGAAGAAGAATCGCCAGATTAACCAGTCAAAGGGTAACACCACCAATAACTGTTAATTTTTTCTGCATAGAAGCGATGTTCATTTCAATCAAATTTTCATCGATATTTTCCCAGTTTGAATATTTTGTTTGGTATTTCGCCTTCTTCCATTCTTTCTACATGTCCTATCCAACGCAGCCGTCCTATTTTAATGAATGTTATAATATCCGGATCCTGGTATATTTTGTATAGTTCAGAGTTGTATCGTCTTCGCCATATTCCGTTTTCTTTTGTGCCCTTATATATGTGTCGCTAAATTTTTCTTTCGAAGGTGGCTAACAACGTTTCCTCTCTTTTAGTGAGTGTCCAGGTTTCTGAGCCATATGTGAGTCTTATTAGGGTTTTATATATTTGGCATTTTGTCTTTCTTGCGACGTTATCTGATCTTAGGTGTCTAATTAAGCCATGGTAACATTTATTTGCAATAAATATTCGCCTTTTCACTTCCTTCGTAACGGTATTATCAGACGTGACTAGGGATCTCAAGTATATAAAGTTTTTTACCCCCTCTATGTTGTATTCTCCTATTGTTATATTTTGTGGCTGCCTTATTTCTGCGTTTTTACTTACCTGCATATATTTTGTTTTGGTTTGATTGATTTTAAGACCACTATTTTGTGCAGCTCGTTCTATTTGGTTGTATGCCTCTATCATTTCTCTTATTGATCTTGCGATTATGTCAACATCATCTGCAAATGCTAGTATTTGCACGCTTTTATTAATGATTGTTCCTCGTGTATTGACTGTTGTGTCCCGCAGTATTTTCTCGAGTACGATGTTAACAAGATGCATGATAGAGCGTCTCCCTGGCGTAGTCCCTTTTTCACATCTATTGTTTCCGTTAATTCATTTTGTATCCGGATTCTAGTTTCTACTTTTAGAGATTCTTTTTATCAGTTCTATTAAGAGGAAGACCGAAACTGAGGTACTTAGAACAAATAGAAAATGATATAACAACCTTAAAAATAAAAAACTGGAGAAAAAAAAGCACGAAACAGATCAGAATGGAGAAGAATCCTGGAACAGGCCAAGACCCAAAAAGGGTTGTCGAGCCAGTTATGATGATGATGATTTTCCCAGTTAGTTATTTTCCAGTAATAAGTTAGAACTATTAGATAAGGTAAAAAGCTCGGGATTGTTCGAAAAAATAATTCCATGAGATTTTTTTAATTTAACAGTCAATGTTTTCGGACCGCACAATTTTTTAAAACTTTTTGAATCATTCTAAACAAAAAATTAGTCTGTTCTAGTTTTTTTAAAATTGATTTCGGATGTTGGCCACCATTACGGCAATCTGTATTTTGAAAACTGCTGCTCTGAAATGATTTGAACCACGTCTGTAGATTTTTCAGCCAGAAAATCCTTTGCCTTACTGGTTCTCGTTTTCATTCTAGTTTTTCATGTAAAATAAATTGCAATTAATTATATATTTATTTAGAATTTACTATTTTCTAGTTAGGTATTTTGGACTTATTTCATTTTAAAACATTGTTTGGCACTGCCATACGCGCTTCATTCTCAATTAACAAACAATTATTTATGCACCAATGGTCTTATTAGATGATTACGCCCATAGAGCAACATAATCCAGCCAGTGCTCCATACAAAAGTTTATCTTTTACTTCATATAATATAAAAACCAAAATTGAGACGTTTTTACTTTTTATTTTACTGCCCCTACAAAACATATGCATATCTTTAAATATTTTTATATACAATATTTTTGTATCAATTTATTAATAAAAATGTATGGGTTTTTAATTTCGCCTGATCAGAAGACAAACAAATTTATGTAGAAAATGTTTTAATTGAATACAAACAATGTCCTAACATTTAAGGAGCATACTTATTAAACTGTTTATTCGGGCTGTTGGGCCGTTGTCTTCTGTTGAGATTTGTTCTCGACGTTTCGCCAACACTAGGGGTTGGCATCTTCTGGAGATGTTGATGCTTCGCTTGTAAGCAGAAACTGACGACGCGTTGTACTACGGAGGCAATATTTATAATTCCCACTCGCCTCCCCTCCACTGGTTTCGGCTTGAGGGGGCGTGTCGTTGTTTATAGTAGCTTTTCTATCTCCGTGTTTGGCGGGAAGGGCGTTTGTGGATTTTAATACTGGTATCCATGTTTTGTTGATTTTTAGTCCTTCTTCTATCCTATTGAAATTGTTTGGGTGCTTGTATATTTCCACCGCTTCCCGATATAACCGTGGGTAGTACTGTGAAGTTTTGTCCAGCATCTGTGTTTCTTCAAATAGTATTCGATGTTCTCCGCTTCCCAAAGCGTGTTCGGCAACGGCAGATTTGTCGATATGTCCTAAACGACAATGGCTTTTATGTTCATTTATCCTGGTGTTGGTGTGTCTTTTTGTGGTTCCCACATATACCATTCCACATGTGCATGGTATTCGGTATACTCCGGCCGTTGCTAATGGGTCGCGTTTGTCTTTTACCGATCTTAAACAATCCTTGATCTTCTTTGTAGGTCTGAAGATGGTCTTTATGTTGGCTTTCTTGAGTATTCGCCCAATTCTGTCCGTTACCCCCGATATATAGGGCAAGAACGCTTTCCCTTTACATTCTGTTTCTTCGTCCCTTCTTCTAGATACGTTGTTCATCGCCTTGTGTATTTCTCTTCTGGTGTACCCATTAGAGGTGAGCGCTTTTTCAATATAAAGAAGTTCACTTTTGAGATGTTGTGGTTCACAAATTCTCTTCGCCCTCTCTGCCAAAGTTTTGATGATGCCTTGTTTTTGGCTAGGATGATGATTTGAGTTCCTGTTTAGGTATCTGTCTGTGTGTGTAGGTTTTCGATACACTTTATGTCCTAAGTGACCTTCCTTTCGATTTACTAATACATCCAGGAACGCTAGTTGTTGAGCTTTTTCTGTTTCCATCGTAAATTGAATATTTGGATGTAGTGTATTTATATAAGCCAGGAAATCGTTTAGTTTTTCTGCTCCGTGACCCCAAATCACAAAGGTGTCATCAACGTATCTGAACCATACCCTAGGCTTGTATGCTGAGTCCATTATCTTCTTCTCTAAATGCTCCATGAAGAGGTTGGCTACGACCGGGCTTAGTGGGCTTCCCATTGCTACTCCATCCATCTGTTCATAAATTTGGTCTTCCCATGAAAAGTATGTGGTAGTTAGGCAAATACGGTATAATTCCACCATATCCTTGGAAACTAGTCCCTCAATTAAATTCAGAACGTCTTCTAGGGGGACTCTTGTAAATAGGGAAACCACATCAAAACTAACAAGAATGTCAGATTCCTGCAAAGTTATTCCTTTGATCTTCTCAATAAAATGGGCGGAGTCTTTTACAAAGGCATCGTTTTTTCCTATATGTGGTTGTAAAATATCGGCCAGATGTTTTGCAAGGCTGTAAGACGGAGATCCTATGGAGCTCACAATAGGGCGGAGAGGTACATCGTCTTTGTGTATTTTCGGCAAACCATACAAGCGTGGTGGGACTGCTTCGCTGTTGCATATTCTTGGCTTTATCTCCTCTGGTATGGACGAAGATTTAATAAGTCTGTTGATTTTCCGTAGGGTGACTGCTGTGGGATCTTTTTTAAGTTTCTTATAAACCGCAGGATCTAGAAGATTTTGTATTTTCGTTTTGTAGTCGGCTGTCTTCATTACGATCGTGGCGTTTCCCTTGTCTGCTGGTAAAATTACAACATCTTTGTCTGCGTTTAACGATTTTATGGCACGTATTTCTTGGTGGCTCAAATTATTTTTCGGTGTCTTAGCTTTATGCAAAATTCTTGCTGATTCTGTCCTTATTTCTTCAGCTGCTTCGATTGGTAAGTTGCGGATCGCAGACTCTATATTAGCGATGATGTCTTCTTTGGGTATAACTTTAGGCACAATCGCAAAATTTCCCCCTTTGGCTAACAATGATGTTTCAGCTGAAGTTAAAACTTTATCTGAAAGATTGACCACTGTTCTTTCTGTGTTTTGTTTTGATTCTACCTCCTTATGTTTGGTTAAGCGTTCGTATTTGTTTTTCTGGCGTTCAGTGTTCCTTTCTAGTTCATTTTCCATTTTTCTGTAACAAATGGATTCAATTTTATTCCAATCTTCATATTTCAACCTGCTGCTCAAAACGTAAAACAAATCTAGAAGCTCCTTGTCAACCTTCGCCAAATTTCGTCTGGTGTCATGTATTCGTTCTCGTAATAGTGCTTTTTCCATGCGTGTATATATTCTATTGGCTTGACTTGTTCTGATGGATCGATTCGTTCGTAAGAAGTTCGGTAGTACCCCGTTGTCTCGACATCGTGATAGAAAAGCTAACGACGCAAGAAGTTGAGCATAAAGCTAAGACACCGAAAAATAATTTGAGCCACCAAGAAATACGTGCCATAAAATCGTTAAACGCAGACAAAGATGTTGTAATTTTACCAGCAGACAAGGGAAACGCCACGATCGTAATGAAGACAGCCGACTACAAAACGAAAATACAAAATCTTCTAGATCCTGCGGTTTATAAGAAACTTAAAAAAGATCCCACAGCAGTCACCCTACGGAAAATCAACAGACTTATTAAATCTTCGTCCATACCAGAGGAGATAAAGCCAAGAATATGCAACAGCGAAGCAGTCCCACCACGCTTGTATGGTTTGCCGAAAATACACAAAGACGATGTACCTCTCCGCCCTATTGTGAGCTCCATAGGATCTCCGTCTTACAGCCTTGCAAAACATCTGGCCGATATTTTACAACCACATATAGGAAAAAACGATGCCTTTGTAAAAGACTCCGCCCATTTTATTGAGAAGATCAAAGGAATAACTTTGCAGGAATCTGACATTCTTGTTAGTTTTGATGTGGTTTCCCTATTTACAAGAGTCCCCCTAGAAGACGTTCTGAATTTAATTGAGGGACTAGTTTCCAAGGATATGGTGGAATTATACCGTATTTGCCTAACTACCACATACTTTTCATGGGAAGACCAAATTTATGAACAGATGGATGGAGTAGCAATGGGAAGCCCACTAAGCCCGGTCGTAGCCAACCTCTTCATGGAGCATTTAGAGAAGAAGATAATGGACTCAGCATACAAGCCTAGGGTATGGTTCAGATACGTTGATGACACCTTTGTGATTTGGGGTCACGGAGCAGAAAAACTAAACGATTTCCTGGCTTATATAAATACACTACATCCAAATATTCAATTTACGATGGAAACAGAAAAAGCTCAACAACTAGCGTTCCTGGATGTATTAGTAAATCGAAAGGAAGGTCACTTAGGACATAAAGTGTATCGAAAACCTACACACACAGACAGATACCTAAACAGGAACTCAAATCATCATCCTAGCCAAAAACAAGGCATCATCAAAACTTTGGCAGAGAGGGCGAAGAGAATTTGTGAACCACAACATCTCAAAAGTGAACTTCTTTATATTGAAAAAGCGCTCACCTCTAATGGGTACACCAGAAGAGAAATACACAAGGCGATGAACAACGTATCTAGAAGAAGGGACGAAGAAACAGAATGTAAAGGGAAAGCGTTCTTGCCCTATATATCGGGGGTAACGGACAGAATTGGGCGAATACTCAAGAAAGCCAACATAAAGACCATCTTCAGACCTACAAAGAAGATCAAGGATTGTTTAAGATCGGTAAAAGACAAACGCGACCCATTAGCAACGGCCGGAGTATACCGAATACCATGCACATGTGGAATGGTATATGTGGGAACCACAAAAAGACACACCAACACCAGGATAAATGAACATAAAAGCCATTGTCGTTTAGGACATATCGACAAATCTGCCGTTGCCGAACACGCTTTGGGAAGCGGAGAACATCGAATACTATTTGAAGAAACACAGATGCTGGACAAAACTTCACAGTACTACCCACGGTTATATCGGGAAGCGGTGGAAATATACAAGCACCCAAACAATTTCAATAGGATAGAAGAAGGACTAAAAATCAACAAAACATGGATACCAGTATTAAAATCCACAAACGCCCTTCCCGCCAAACACGGAGATAGAAAAGCTACTATAAACAACGACACGCCCCCTCAAGCCGAAACCAGTGGAGGGGAGGCGAGTGGGAATTATAAATATTGCCTCCGTAGTACAACGCGTCGTCAGTTTCTGCTTACAAGCGAAGCATCAACATCTCCAGAAGATGCCAACCCCTAGTGTTGGCGAAACGTCGAGAACAAATCTCAACAGAAGACAACGGCCCAACAGCCCGAATAAACAGTTTAATAAGTTAGACGATGGCCGTGAAAGCCTAACGCAATTTATCATTTAAGGAGCAGTTTATTTAAGATATATTTATATTTATTGAATATAATGGAATGTTGACCACAACACTTTAATTTAAATAAAAATTCAAATCCATGATTCTATTAATAGATTTATTTATTCAGCTGGTATTTTTTTATTTGTTTTGTTAACGACTATATCCTGTCTGGGTTTAATAACATTATTTCGTCTAGTGCTACCTGCAAATGTCATTACATAACACAGCTCTGATAAATTTTCTCGGCTGTTTAAATATTGCTTAGTTACTAATTAACACCAAAAATGGTATATACAAAAATAAATAGCATTATACAACATCCGTCGATAAAAAATGCTTTTTATCTTTTTTATCTCCCGTTTCTGGCCATCATTCAGGAGAACCTGTTCTCATTAGTAGAATGGGCATTGTACCGAATATACTGAAATTGTTTTAAGAATTCTGGATTTTTTGTTTGTTTAGACATGTAGCATATCATTTTAATTAGCTATTTAGTTTATATGTATCGATTACTGTTAAAAAAACGGTTTTCTTTTTATTATTTATTTGTAATGATTTGTTTCTATAAATATTATAGACCATGCGGTATTTGTTTTGAGTTGGGTAAATCGTATACAATCCTAAGTTTTTTGCTTTAATTGCTTTGGAATATTATTAGGAACGATAATTTAACTATGCGTACACTTCAAAAGGTGTGCTAAATTTTTTATTAAACAATTTGTAAAAAAAAATGAGGAAAATTCAATGTTTTCCTCCTTTTCTTTACTATATCTCGGAGGCTATACATTTTAGATAAAATTTGTTATGACAAAAAACTTTACAATTAAATTTCCTATAAGACAAGATTGACTGCAAATTGAAAAAATAATAATTATCATTGCAAAATTAGCAAAAAGAATTTAAGAATGGTGAAAAAACATTGATTTTAAAATTGATCGATAAATGGATGATGAAGAAGAGGAAGTTTTTTTAAACAACTATAAAATTTTTAAGCTAATAAACAAATACAATAACTTTTTCAAATAACATTTTTTTTTCTAAAATGTCGAAAATTCAGCAAAGGACACGTATTTAAGAGAAAAAACATTAAGATTGGTCAATTAGTGCCGAAGTTATGATCGAAAATGACTTAACAAGTAATCGATTCGGGATTCATTAAATTAATTTTTTATTGAAGTTTATTTATAAAATAAATATTAAATTAAAATTAATATTTACAAGTGAGTAAATTTAGATTAATTGTTCAAAAACACTACATATAACATTGATATTGTAACCTTAACAAACGAAAAAAAGGAAAAAATTACGTAATTTTGCAAGTGATTGTTTTTTTATACGTAAAAATATGGAAAATAAATAACTATAGTCTACTAAAAGTATAATATTTACTCACGGAACACCAGTTTAAAAATATTGATCAGAATTGCTCCACTAAAAGCTGATATAATTAAAATTGTGTCGCTATTTTGAACAAATGAATGCATTTTTTAAACAGATGAAGTTGTTATCCCCACCAATGCTGTAGTTTTTAAAGTTTTAAATAACATTTTAACCAAGTTGTACAGAAGGAAAAAGGTGAAGAATTATATCTACTGCGTACTTGGTACAACAAAAGTATTTGTTTAAAAAAACAGATCTCAAACCTTCGTACTATTGTTATAAATGCCAGTCAACTTTTTTCGATCATAACTTAGAAACCAATTGACCAATCTTCTCGTCTTTCGCTAAACTTTTGACGTAAGTTTAGAAAAAAAAGGTAATTAGAAATTTAATAAGTTATTGTATTTGTTGATTAGCTTAAAAATTGTACAGTTCTTGAAAAAATTAGGTTCCCCATGTAAATTACTTCTTTTATTTTCTTTATTTTATTTGCAATCTAAACTTTTTTTTCAAAAATTTAAATTGCAAAATTATTTTGCAATAACTACTTGCTGAAATTTTGTATAGTGTTATCTTTCATATTTCAAGTATTTCCTGGGTGAATTTTGAAAGTTTTATGTGGCTTAAAAATATCTGAAAAAAATTATTTTAAAAAACATTTACTTTTGATCCTTTTTAAATTGTTTTTGCTAATTTTGTATCATAATTATTATTTTTTGTTATTATTTTGACAAGTTATAATATATGTATATTATTATATATAGCATTTTTCATATAAAAATGCTTGCACGTCATTCAAGATTTAATACGTCAGAACCCTACAGCGTTGCCAAAACATCAGAATAGTTAGTAAGTGAGGAATTTTTAAAATGTCAACTATTTGTCAAACTATTATGTTAACAGTAAATACACTTAGTTTTAAGACTACTTCAACACTAAAATCCATTAGAAAACATTTTAATACAAAATTAAATATTCTAAATTTTAAACTTACCTCTTTTAGGGCTTTAATAGCAAAGACGTCCCGTCATTATTTCTTGTTCAAAATAATATATCTTATATGAAAGCTTATCAGCTTTCTGCAGACTATTTATTTGTTTTGGCATAGCACAATCACAATACACAACAATAATTAGTTTTTAAAGCTATTAATCTAAATTTACTATGTATTTATAAATACAATTTATTAATATATATTATATTATGATTAAATTGTGCAAGAAATCAAAATATAAACAAAATTCTTACTCTAAAAAAGCGGCACTTTATACACTTTGGCCATACGCCGAACTGTCAATAAAATTTGAAGTATTCGTGTATCAGTTGCGTACAATTGTCTAATATATTTAATTAAAATTATTATTTTTTGGAATATTAGACTCAAAGAATTATTTCATAAAATTTATATTATTAATAATAACAAATGTTTTTGGATATTTAATCAATATAATTCTAAAATTTCCAATATAATGATGATTTTATTTTTCTGATTATTACACCATGTTGACGCCTATTAAAGATCGAGAAGTTCCATATGGGTTTCGTATTATCAGCTGTGTTAGGAAAATTTTAACTCTAAGGTTGACGTTCTGGAAATTTTAAATATAAGTGACGTCACTTTATATAACTTGTGACGTTCAAGCATTTTTATATGAAAAATGCTATATCTATCGGCGCATGCTTTAAAAACTCACACAACTGACCTTCAAACCAGTAGCGCTCTTTTATTTTATCTTTATACGTCATGAGCAGCTTAATTTATTTAAAAAAGAAATGAACGAAATACAACTTTTGCCAAAAATTATTAACTATTAATTTAATTAAAAATGTACTTATAATACATAAATAATAAACGTACATTTGTTGTAATTATAAAGATAAGACTAAAACAACAAAATATTTTAGATGTCCAAATCAAAAAAATATTTAACCGTAGCTGAGATTCAACTGCTGGCTGTTAATTTTGTAAACGATATTGACGAAACACGAAATTACAATCATCGAAAATAATATTGACTAAACACGAAATATAGAGAACAATGAAATAAATATTAAAAATAATTTTCGAGAGAAGATAAATAACAGAAATGTCGATTTGTGGGGTCCGATAACAATAGAAGCGTTGTCACATTTTATGGAGTTTACTGAAACTGAGTTATGGTCGATAACAAAATAATATCTTGTATTGTGGAATATACCAATCTTTATGCCAACCAGGTCCTCAGTTCTACTGATGATATTGAACCGTTATCACGGCTTCACGAATGGATGCCCACCACAACTGGTTGATTATTGGAATACTGATGAATTGTTTAATTTGCAATTTCCTAGAAAGAACATGAATCGTAATAGTTTTGAAATACTTTTGAGAATGATTCATTTTTTCAACAATAATGATTCTTCTAAACAAACTGACAAGCTATATAAAAAAAATCGATTGGTACAGCAATAAGTAACAAATTATATAATGCACATGAGTATGTGTGTATTGATGAAACACTTTTACCAGGGGTCAGCTTTCCATAAAATAATATATGAAACTAAAACGCCATAAATATAGAATAAAAATATTTAAGTTATGTTGAGATAAAGGATATACTGATTAAGGAAAAACTACATTGCAAGAAACAAAAGACAATCCCTTTAGGCGTAGTTATGTCTCTTACAACCGACATTGTAAGCAAGAGAAAACTAGTAATCACTGACAACTGGTATAGCAGCGTTTAATTGGCTTACAATATAATTGATGCAAACACACATTTTATTAAAATAATTGTAAAAGAACGTACGCAGTTATTAAAAACAGTTGCTGCTGCAAAAGTTAAAGTAGGAGAAATATAAGGAGAACAAAATCAAATGGGTGTATGTATACTAAACTAAAGTGATAGCAAATATGTTTTTATTTTGTCAACAAAACACGATGGCAGTATGATAGATGTAGCAGGGCGTAGAGGAACTAAAAATAAACCAGAAGTCATAGTTGATTATAATCATGGAAAAATTTCTGTTGGTCTCTCAGATCAAATAAATGCATATTCTAATCCATTGAGAAAATCGCTAAAGTGGTTCCGCAAGGTGGCCATTGAACTGCTGTTGACAACATCTGTAGTATATGCATCATCATCATCATCATTAGTGCTACAGCCCTATAAAAGAGCCTCGACCTTCCCAAGTCTATTACGCCAGTCAGTTCTATCCATTGCCAACTGTTGCCAGTTTGCTGCGCCTATTTGTCTACCATCCTCATCTACACCATCCCTCTATCTGAGTTTTGGTCTACCCCTTTTTCTACTTCCCATAGGTTGTGACATAAAGATTCCTCTAGGAGGGTTGTTCTGCTGTGATCTTGCCAGATGTCCTGCCCATCTTAGTCTTCCTATTTTTATAAAGGATACTACGTCTTTACCACCAAATATATGTTTATATCTGTGATATATCTCGTAGTTGTACCTTCTTCTCCAAATACCATTTTCACAGATGCCACCAAATATTCTTCTCAGGATCCTTCGTTCAAATATAAGCAGGAGATTTTCATCTGCCTTGGAAATGGTCCATGCCTCCGATCCATATGTCAACACTGGTTGTATAAGGGTTTTGTATATGGTTATTTTTGTTTTTTGGCTTAAGTTTCTGCTTCTCATATGTCTACTCAGTCCAAAATAGCATTTGTTTGCTAGGATTATTCTTCGCTTGATTTCTTCCGTCATGACGTTCTCCTTGGTGATCAGGGAGCCTAAGTATTTGAATTTGTAGTATATGCATATTTACTACAAAAAATCCGTTACAGGAAGCACTATGATAATAACTGACTTCAAGAAGATCTTAGTAAAATATTTTACTTCCGAAAAAAACCACCTCAAATAACATCAATAATAATCGAAAGCATAAACAACACAAATTGGAACAACTTGAGGGTAAAAGTAAACATAAGAAGCGTAAAATGTTTAAACAATGTTATAAAACAAATAACAATAAATACGGAAGAAAATTCTCCACCAATCGGAATAAGCCAATGTCCAAATAAGCCCCCTTTATGTTTACTTTGTTTAATTCAAATTCATAGCAATATTAAGTAAGCAGTAAAAATAATTGACTAGTTTTGCACGTGCTATATTTCTTTGTAATGCCTATTCATAATTATTTATCTAATTATAACCTGTGTACTGGTAATGAGTTAAATTTATTGTTTTTATAAAAGTATAATTAGCCAAAAAAACAAATAAATAACATCGTGTATTTTCTTTATATTGGGTATTTTGAGATCGCGACCACAAATCGCTATATTTATAGATGAATATTGTATGAAGCCTTGCTGGTCCCGTCAGTGTGAAAAATATACGCTTATATAAACCAGCGGCCTGATACGATTAAATATTTGTGCTGGTCTCATCGGACCAATGCTGCCCACTAAAATAAACTGGTGCTGGTCCGATGGGACCAGCGCGGCAGGGAACGTGTTAAAGATGAAGGAATGTACAAAAAAACCAGCATTACTTTTACTACAATTTTATGTAGAAATATTGGTACATAATTCGTCAGATTAAAACAGCGTAAATTGTTCTATGAACATTAAAAGGTTCAACATGTCTCTTTGATGATTTATTAAAGCAAGTATTAAATTTTTTTTTCGACGAATACTTATGATCTCAACTACCATCTAAGCTATTAATTACTGTCAAATTTAGATTCATGTTTATAGTACTATTTTTTAAATTACAAAGGATAAAATAGATAGGATCTACAATCTCGTATGGTTTCACAACATCCAATTTGTCATTCCATTTAATAAATCGATTATTTTTAATTAATATATGAAATGAGCAACTAGACTTCTTCAGCGAGTATCAGCCCACGCTACTGGGCTATCGTATAATTAGGGTATGTCTATTTTTAATGGGTTGGTAAAAGTTAATGAACGGGTGGCTACTTGTATAAAAATACCATCGTAGTAATTATAACAAATCGACAGGGCCGGGCAACAAATCTTAAAGAGAAATAACATGTAGAAAAAGATTTTACAATAATAGTTATAGTTTAAGGATTTGACAATACGAAATAAAAATAAAAATTAATTTTATATCCAATACACAACAAAACTACAGCAAAGTTTCCAAAAAGAAAATAGTAATCGTTTACCATTCTTTTTTATTTTCTAATATATTTTTAACATTCTTTGTTATTTGTATTTTATATATTTTGTCTGAGGTGCTTGTTTATTTCTTTTGAGATGATGAATTTCATTTTAGTTAAAACTATAGTTTATTTTTATGAACGAGAGAGTAATTAGCATAATTTTAACTGGTAGCTCCGACCACTCCATGGGCGTGCTCAAGATTAATTGAAAAATTACTTTGAATAATTGTAAAAAATAAATGAATTATTTCAGTGTTATAAAGTGTTATGTGTATGTAAACAAAAGTGACCTCTTTTATCACACACTTTATTAGAACTGACTGGCCTACATTAAAAAGGGTTTTAAAAAATTCACATTTTTTTCAATTTTTAAAAATTACAAAAGAGAAAAACAGTTTTTAAAACCGTCTAAGGTATGTTAAATAGATGAATAAAAATATTAATATAAAACTTACAGTTACTTGTTACAAATCCAAATCAGATTCAGAAGATGAACTTTCAGAACCAAGATTTATAATAACTGGCTCGATCATTTTATCAGTAATATTGTCCAGCTTCCACATTTTTTCCTCTTCTTTAATAGTGTGATTTACTGCCTTTTCCCAGTTTTCAGGTTTTACATTATTTACGGCCTCCAAAAACAACTGTTTAACATCATGAATTTTAAAAGTGGTATTTTTTCTTGAAACTTCACTCTTTATCTGTGCCCATACCAGTTCAATCGGGTTTAATTCACAATGATATGGTGGGGATCTAAGTACTGTTATTCTACGATTTTTGGCAATTTCATCAATTTCGTATTTTTTAAATTTTTCTTTATGAAGGGCACACAACGAATAAAGTTCCTTTCTTATAGATCCTGGATGGTCTGTAATATTTTTTGAACTCAGCCAATTCTGCAAGTCTTTTTTTAACCACTTGGTTGTGGGCAGTCCTTCTATAAGTCTGGAGTGATAACTTGCATTATCCATTACTATTACACAGTTCTTAGGAAGAAGATCTATCATTTGTTCGAACCATTCTTGAAAGACATCAGCGTTCATGTCTTCATGGTAGTCACCGGTACGAGTTGATTCAAAAGTTAATAAACCACCTTCAACAAAACCGTCTGAACTGCCAATGTGTACTATTATCAGCCTGCGTCCCTTTCCTGATGGTGGGTTTAAACCAGTAGATAAGTTATTTACAAAAGCGTGCCTTTGACTTGTAACAGTTTCATCCTGCCAAAATTTATTTGGTGTATGACCCTCGTTGATCCATGTTTCAAGATAAAATATTTTTCTTTTTTGGTTTCTCATTTCCTTTATGGTTCTTAGAAAATGTCTTCTCCATATGACAATATCGCTTCTTTCTAATAAAATAGACTTTCTGGGATTCTTTTTCCAGCGGAAGCCTATTTCTTTTAAAAGTTTTCATAACGTACTTCGACTCATTTCTGGGTAATCCTTATCATCTCGAACTGAGACAAGAACTTTATCCAATGTTGGAAATTCTTGTCTAAAGAAGAATTCATGCACTTTCCGTCGAAGTCCTTCTTTAAAATGATATTCTATTTGAAATATTGGTTTCCCTGGAGCATTACGTGGCATTTAAAAACTACCACATTTCTCTTCTTTAATAACTCTGTATATCGTAGATTTCCCAACACCAAGTGTACTGCTAACTAACTCAATGGTCTCATCAACACTTTCACATAAACGTTTGTCTGTAAATGATTTAAAACAATTAAATATTAATGTTTTTTCATTAACTGTTAGATGACCAATTTTTCGGCGTTTACGCGGCACTTCCAAATTTTCCATAACACTAGTATACACAATAAACTGCACCTTGCAACTGAAGTACCTACTTTTAGTGAACTGTTAAGAATTTTGAATACGCCACTTGGACCTTCCTATATACAAAATGGAAAAACCCACTATCACATTTTCTGTGGAATAAGTTTAGAAGGTAATTATCTAGTCAATTACTGTCGTAGATTTCTGGAATTAAAGAATTAAATGTTTGATTGTTGAAACCCTTACTTCGTGTAATGCACTCATTTCAGATAAAATAAAACGTTTTATTTTATCTAAAGAATTAAACTTTATTTTGCAAATAGGCAAAGAATTAAACTTTATTTTGCAAATCGATAAAATAAAACGTTTTATTTTATCTAAAGAATTAAACTATATTTTGCAAATAGGTAGGTACCTATTAAACTTTTATTGGGTATATATAACCAATAAAATAAACATCTTACATTTCTTGCAAATTCATTAGTACCTGTTAACCTCCATCACTCCGACACTGGCAACCTTATTTAGGGATTAGTAACCCTCACAACTATTGTATTCTATTCTGCTCCAACCTTTATACCTGGTGGTCATACTCAATTTAAAATTGTTTTCCTATATACTTCTGTAAACTTGTTGACAAATATCTGTTTTTCATTGAGTCACCCGTATCAACAGTTTAGGGATTTGCATACATAATTTATTGTTTTATTACTCTCTCATACATAAAAATACACTATAGCAAGTAGAAATCCAAACAATTCTTGGTTGTCGAAACAAAACTTCAAATTTCTGCTTAAATCTGTGCCTTCTATCACAACATATTGATTTATCTAAGTAAGAACCTTTCGTGAATAATTTTCTTATACCATTAAAAGTCAACAAGGATAAAGAAAAGACAGTTAAGATTGTATTTCACGACGTATATTGCCAAGCATATTCGCTTATACGTATTTTGTCCTACCAGGACTCGTCAGAGCGACTGGTACAGAAGCCCTAAATGAGAAATCAAATATTTCTTCGAGTTCTTTTATCATCCACTTCACCTGCAACTACCAATCTTTCCATATCTTCCCTACTGGCTATTTATTCAAAGTTCTCTTACTATTGAGATACTTGTGCGATGTGCTGTCCAGGGTATCCATATTATTTTAGGATAGAGCCACATTTCAGAGATCAATATACGTTTTGAGTCAAACGTTTTGATGGTCGTCCTGTAGAGTAGGTAGCGATAGAAGAGATAAGCGTCCATACGTTACGATAAGGCGTAGTTTGGTGTTCTTAGTTATGACTGTATCTCCTCAGATGTTAATGAGTTTGACCATTGCTGATCTGGCCACTATATTTCTTGTTTCCATTTATTATTTTCGGCTGGTTATTTCTAGTTATATCAATGATTACTATCTTGGTCTTCTGGAAAATAATTTGAAGTCCATATTGGTGACTATAAACGTCATTGAAAATTGGGACCATTCCCTAGAAATAAAATCTAGAATAGAGAAAGCAAGATCTGCATTACAAAAAATGGCTAAGCTATTTAAATGTCGTAATTTATCAGAACACATAAAAGTCAAGTTACTACGATGTTATATCTTTCCTATACTGTTGTACGGAGTTGAATCGTGGACTCTTACAGAGGCTACCTGCAAGAAAATTGAGGCTTTCGAAATCAGGTGTTGATAAAGGGTGGCAGTTGTTTGCATGTATTAGGCTTACTAGTTCTGTGATTTTCAAAATCAAGAAATATTTACCCATCACGTACCTGAAACAAATTCTATCTGAGTGGGAGCGAAATTAATTTCAATAATTTTCCTATAAAATCTGGTGTTTCACAGGGCAGCGTTCTTGGACCAATATTATATGTGCTATACACAGCAGATCTACCCTCCACTAATGAAACCATCACTGGCACGTTTGCAGATGATGCTGTCATCCTTGCAGCCGACGAAATGCAATTACAACATCTAACATTCTACAGGTACAGCTGAATGAAATCGAGACATTACAGGTGGAGAATTAAAATGAATGAAACAAAATCAGTCCAAGTGACTTTTACCTTGAAAAGAGCCCCGTGTCCCCCAGTTTCACTTCTTCTTCTTCTTCAAGTGCCCTGTCCGTTGCGAACGTTGGCTATTAACATGGCAATTCTGATGTTATTTGCGGCGCTTCTGAATAGTTCGACCGATGTGAGCCCGAACCAATTCCTCAGATTTTGGAGCCACGAGTGTCTTCTCCTGCCTGGCCCTCGCTTTTTTTTCACCCTTTTTCTATCCGAATTGTCGAATAAAGGCCTCTCCCATTTCTCGCCATTCATCCCTGTTGTGTGCTAGGCGTTTCCACATTGGTCCTGCGACTCTTTTGATATCGTCGCTCCAGCGCATTTGAGGTCTTCCTCTTGGTCTCTTCGCATCGTACCGTCGCCAGTTTCCGACTTCTTTGTTCCATCTACCATCTTCGAGACGTTCGTTGTGTCCAGCCCATTTCCATTTTAATTTAGCTGCTTGTTTCGCGGCGTCCTTTATTTTTGTTTTGTTCCGGATTGCTTCGTTCGTTTGCCGATCTATTAGTGAGATACCAAGCATCTGTCGTTCCATGGCTCGCTGAGTTTTTCGAATCTTGTCCATGTTCTTTTTTGTGAATGTCCAGGTTTGAGCTCCGTAAGTGAGAACAGGAAGGATACAAGAATCGAACACTTTGGTTCGAAGGTTTTGGGGTAACTTTTTGTCTTTAAGTATGTATGAGAGTTTTCCAAATGCGGCCCATCCCATTCTTACTCGTCTGCTTATTTCGGTAGTTTGGTTTTCTTTGTTTACCTTGATATTCTGACCCAGATATATGTATTCTTCTACATGTTCCACTTTTGTTCCTTGGATGGTTATCGTCGGTTGATCATCTTTATTCGACATTAGCTTAGTTTTACTCAGATTCATTTTCAGTCCTTTTTTTATGGATTCCGTATGAAGCTCATCGATCATCGTCTTCAGTTCTTTCCAGCTGTCGGCTATTAGTACTACGTCATCTGGATATCTTAGATGGTTTAAATACTTTCCGTTTATCGACAGTCCCTTCGTTTCCCAATTTAGTGATTTAAAGATGTCTTCAAGTGCGGCAGTAAATAGTTTTAGAGATATGGTGTCTCCCTGTCTTACTCCTCGGTTGATTTTTATTGGCCTCATTTTCATTCCGTTATCCATCGTGACTACCATTTCAGCGTGTTGGTATATATTATGTATTAATATCCTATATCTAGAATCTATTCTGCTGTTGACCAGTGCTTCCTCAATAGCCCATAATTCTATGCTGTCAAAAGCTTTCTCGTAGTCTATAAATGCTAAACAGATTGGTAAATTGTATTCGTTAACTTTTTCTATTAGGACCTTTAGTGTGTGAAGATGGTCACATGTACTGAACCCTTTTCTAAATCCGGTTTGCTCTACTGGTTGATATACATCGAACTTTGTTGTCAATCTATTTGTAATTATTTTTGTGAATGTTTTATAAAGTTGTGATAGTAGTGATATTGGACGATAATTTTTCAGATCTGTATTGTCCCCTTTTTTGTGTATTAATATTGTGTTAGCAGTATTCCATTCCCTTGGTATGTTTCCTTCAAATAGGCATTTATTAAAAAGTATTTTTAAAATACTTTTTTTTTTTTAAATAAATTTATTTTTAAAAACCGCCCAAGCACTGAATCTAGAACAACTCAGCGTTAATAAAATTAACTCAGTTATAACAAAAGAACTATTGAATGCTAGCTCAGAAGTAGCAACCCGCCATAACAACAAAAAATCCAAAATAAGTGCATAATCGAAGAGTATGCTGAAACAACGAAAAGAGCTCCTGTCACTAAACAAAAGAAATACCACAGAATACAAAGAACTTAATCGAGCCATACGAAAACAGATAAAAGACGATATTAAAAAACATCAACAAGAACATGTAGAAAGAGTGATAGAGAAAAATCAAAGTCTGAAATATACCAAACCGAAATTAGGAAAGAAAAATATTATAAATATAAAAAATCAACAAGGCCAACTAGAAACAAGCAAAGCTCAGATATCAAACATAGTTGAAAACTTCTATACTGAGTTATACCGCTCAAGAAACGATCCCCCCGACTCTTCAAAGCAAAATCTGAAAAGACAAATAACAAACGTAAATTCTGAAGTAATGCCCGAAATAAGCGAAGTAGAAATAGAAAATGCAATTAAAGAATTGAAAAGAAATAAAGCACCGGGTAGTGAGGGAATTCTGGCAGAAATGTTGAAAGAAGGAGAATAAGAAGTCATCAGGCCCTCGCTTACTGTCTATTTTTCCCTGGACAATCAATTGCAGTAGACGGTACTTATCGTGTCTCAATATGTGGCCTAGATATTCAAGCTTTCTTTGTTTAATTGTATTCACGATTTCTTTCTCCTTTCCGATTCTTCTCTCCAGTTTCACTTAATAATATCCAACTTTCCCAATCCTCTAGTACTAAATACCTAGGAATACATCTTGACTCAAAACTCACCTTATATTCTTAAGAATATTCTTAATATAAGAATATAAGGTGAGCGGAAGCAAATTGACCTAAGAATGAAAGATCTAAACTGGTTAGCAGGCAGGAAATCGAAACTGAGCCTTGAAAACAAAATCATTGTATACAAAACCGTCATAAAACCTATCTAGACGTATGAAATCCAACTCTGGGAGTGTGGGAGAAAGTCAAACACAGTCATAATTCATAGATATATAATAGTCTCCCGTTTTATACCGCTGTCGCGGCTTTGGGAGTATAGCAGGGTAGTCTGCTATATCTAGGGCCTACGGTATACAAGGAAGGTAACATGGCCAGTGCTACGCTTCAACCGTCTATTATTACCCCTGGTTTTACCCAAGGTACTCATTTTTATTCAGGCTGAGTCGACCTGGGGCCTATAGACATTTTTAAAATGTCTAGATGTTCTTGCCGGCGGTAGGATTCGAACTCCGGACCACCAGCTTGCGAGGCGAGCATCCTACCGCTTGCGCTACGCAGGCCCTAATTCATAGATGCCAATCAAAAATACTCCAAACGATAGCTGATGCACCTTGGTATGTGTCAAACCTAACACTTCATAAGACCTAAGAAACCCGTTCGTACAGGATGTAATCACTAAATACAATACGAAGCACTGGAATCACATAGTAACCCCTTTCTCCAACCTCTGCTAGAACACCATGCCAATAGGAGACTCAAAAGGAACTGGCCAGCTGACCTGAAAAACGGTTAAAGTGGTCTTGTCACTGGAGAAGACCTCACCACGCCAATAGGAGCCCCTTGCTCCGCAGCTAGCAAATTAGCTTATAGAACTTTATTTGAGTTTTTATTGCTAAAGATTGTGTCATAATAAAAAAAAACTCCGACCTATTAACGAAGAGAGTTGTCTATTTAGAATTTTGGCTTTGGGGACCGTTTGAATTACATGCTTCGTGAAAGTTAGTTTTTTATCCAGCGTTAGGTATGCCTAGATATTTGGCTTGGTTCGTCCATTCTATTGAGTGTTGAACAGGGATAGTTCTCTACCCCGGTCTGCCTCTCCTTTTTTAGTACATGACGGTCTGTGTTTCCTCGGGTTTCCCTTGTAGCTAGGTGTGAATCTCTATTGCTGACTGCTATTGCAGTGTCATCTGCATAAAAACTTAACATCGATGTGGGTTCAGTTTTACGTCCAGTTAGTGGGTAAGTTTTACAACTTTAATATTGTTTCGAAATTTGTGGTTTATTGAGATGCAATCTATTTGATTCCGTACTATTCTACCTTGTGGTATATCTTGAGGAGATTAGAACGATTGGACGTTCACCTCTTTGATTTCTTTCTCCCAAGCCAAAGTTAATAACAGTTATAAGTGATGCCATTACCAGTATTATAGACATAATAGAGAAATGTAACTAAACATTTTCTTTCAGGTGAATCTTATTATCAAAAATTTACTTATTGTAACCAGTCTATTATATATTGTAAATATAGAAATAAATTTAAAAAATAAATCAGTATACATATTCTAATTCTAAAAATACTTTTAATGCAAACATACTTTATTTATTCTTTATAGAAACTGAGTAAAATATTTAAATTTCTATACGAAGCATACAAAATACTTATTTTTTGAGGAGTATTAGGTTTAAAATCGTATTAGCTATTCTATCATGTGAATCAAAATTTCACCAATGCACGATTGTACTAGCGATCCGATGCTGAACCTGCTTTGATGCCTAATTAGAGGGCAACTTTGATGCAACCGAATAACATTTACAATTTGATCGATCTCATTTCTGGCTACCGATTGAAAAAAGTTATCAGTAGACGGCATCGATTTCATTGATTCTTATCTTCTGGTTGGACGGACAACACTTCATTGTTTTTAGTGCGGTATAAAGAACGAGCGAGAATTCAGTAGTTTTTGTCGGTAATGTTAGTTATTTTATCGACTTTAATTGATCTCATCGACAAAGTCTCTGAAGGTTGTTCGTTATGCTTAGGAAAGTTATTCGAAACCTCTTTGGTTTGCGGTGTTGATGCTATTAATAGGTCGTAATTTTTGGAGGGAAGTTTATATATTTGTAATTTGTATTTGTATTTTTATTTATAAACGTAATACATATTTAAAGTATTTCTTGTACTTGTACTTTAAAAAAAAAATCGGTTGCCTGTAAAGTCGGTTTTACGGACGAAGATTTTACGTGACAACGTCTTTTTCTCGGTAGAATATTTATTGATATGAATATTATTAAATTGCACAATAGGAACAAGGAATTGAATGAAAATAAGAATTGCACAAATTTTAACTATAGAAATATATTTTGTTTACTAAAACATTGTACATGTAAACTTAAACTTTTTTAAACTAATTTCTATTTGGGTGATTTTGTTGAGGATAGGACGATGATAGGAGAAATATGAAATGAAAGGAAGTGTTTCTGCTGTAATGTGTCTTGAACGCCAAGAACGCTCGAGAAAGACAGAGACAAAAGCACGGAAGCACGCACCGATTCAACGCGCCTAATTCTCTAGTGCTGCGAGCGCAGCGGACCGATCATGTTTGAGTGGGAGAGAGACGCAAGGCATTCGCCAGTCCGGCGGGCCTCTCTCTCGTTCGGTGACTCATCGTAACAGACGTGAGCGGGCGTTACACTTTTTCATGAATGACTCCGAGCCACAACCTAATTTAAGACGTTGTCACGTCAAAATAAAATATTGGTAAAAAAAGTGTTGTACTGGAAGGGTTCATAAGGATGTTGGTAATAACATTAAAAATGTATTTTAATTCAGTATGACGTTTATATTAAACTTATGAAGCAATAGTACAATAATAGCGATATTAGTGACTTTTGGTACCTACTTGTTAAACGGTAAAATAAAAACGGTTAAATTTTTACTTACATAGTTTTACTTGTGTCTTCCATCTACCATTCGGTGGGTATGGGATTCCTTCAGTGTGTCGACACAGCATTTTTTGATCTCCACTTCCAGCTTTTCGCTGCCATTTTTATTTTAGTTCTCTCTTCGGATCAGAAAATTGTACCTTTTCTTCGAAGGATCGCAATGTGATAATGGATGTGTTGATACTGACCTTAGTACTTAAGGGTGAATTCTCTCAAAACAAAAGCATTTGGACATCCAAAACTATTGGTGAGAAGGATATTTTTACTGGTATAAATCGGCCGTACTCCAGCTAACTGACTAATTGTTTATTGTATTTGCCCTAGCGTGTGTATTGAGTAATTGCTTTGTTACTAAATAAAGTTGGCTTCATTTTCTACATAAAGAATCGCTTATTATATTCGAGAGACTTCTTTTTTTTTAATAAAAATTTTCACCTTCCGTTGGTAAAAAGGGTTGGTACCTATACTAGCCAGAAAAAACCCCTCCTAACTCCAATTCTTCCAATTTCTTTATCTTCTTTACGGCTGTGTTTACGGCAGAGGTTGGCAACCATTATGGCTCATCATCATCATCATTAGCTCCACAACCCATGGTGGGTCTTGACCTGCTCAAGGTTAAGTCTCCATTCTCTCCTATTCTTCGTCTAGGCTTTCCAGTTTCATACTCCCAACATTCTCAAGTCTTCCTCCACCTGATCTTTAAATCGTGCTCTGGGTCTGCCTCTTTTTCTCACTCCATCTATTCTTTGATTATAAATATGTTTTGGCGGCTCCATCTCATTCATTCTCTCTATGTGACCTAACCACCGCAGCGGGTTTATTTTGATGGGCCTAATAATATCAGGTTTATCATACAGGCGGTAAAGTTCGAAATTATAGCGTCTACGCCATAATCAGCCCTCCTGTACTCATCCATAGATATACCGGAGGATTTTACGTTCAAAGCGTCTTAAACGTTCTGCATCGCTCTTTGTCATCGTCCATTCTTTTTGTAACTAGGCTTGTTGTTAAATTTTTTTTAATCCGTAATAGGATCTATTTGCCAGATATATCCGTATGTTAATTTCTGCACTTACTGCATTATTCTGATTAATTTGTGAGCCTAGGTATATAAACTCTCTTACTCCTTTGAATATATTCATATACTTCGTCTTACTAGTGTTAACCTCTAGTCCCATTCTTTTTGTGGCTGGTTGAAGCGACTTGAATGATTCGACTACGTCCACCTTTCTTCTTCCAATAATGTCGATGTCATCGACGTACGCTAGTAATTGTACGCTGCGATTAATAATAGTTCCTCTGGTTGTTATTCCAGATTCTCTTATCGCTTTCTCTAGTGCAATACTGAACAGAACGCATGATAGGCTGTCTCCTTGTTGAAGTCCTATCTGAGACTGGAACGTTCTGGAAACTCCGTTCTGCACTATAACTTTAAGGTGGGTAGACATATGCGAGCCGAACGGTATACGTATCGTACGCGTACAGATCCTTGAAAAATATTCTACATCGTACTGATCGCATACTTATCTCGATCCATGGAAAGCGACAAACCAACAACGAACACACATGTGCGAAATGATTCATTTTATTTATAATTTGGGTACTGATTTATGTTCCTATTTTTGCTTGTTAATAAAAATAAAAATATGTACAATAATCAGTTTACTGTTTTCTCACGTCTCTCTAGGAAGGAACACGTCATTCACACAATATCGATTTGATGACACAATAGAAATTTTCGCTGCGTCTAGTAAGCGCTGTCCAAACTGAAAGACGAGCTTCCTTTGAAGTCGTGAAATAAACCGCAACAATTTGGTTCGCGACGAGTCACGATGAAACAGTACGCAAGCGGTTTTTTCTGCCGTACACATTACCGAATATAGCGTTCGCATACCGTATGCATACCGTTTGGCTCGTATATGTGTACCGACCTTTACACTCGACTCTTGAAAGGGTCGCTTTCACCAATTTGACCAAGTGTGCTGGTATGCTGAATTATATCATGCCCTTGTACAGTGCGTTTTTTTCAACACTATCATAGACACATCTAAAATCAACAAACAGGTGATGAGTATCAATGCCATACTCATACGTTTTTCCAGAGCTTGCCTTAGAAGGAATATTTGATCGGTCGTTAATCTTTCTTTACGAAACCCACACTGATGTTTACCTATTATCTCTTCACAATATCCCGATAGTCGGTCGTAAAGAATATATGCCAATATTTTGTATGTTACGTTTAGGATGGTTATTCCTCTGTAGTTGTCACATATTGTTTGATCTCCTTTCTTGTTAGGTACAATTATACCTACATTCCAGTCTTCTGGCAACTTTATTTGCTTCCAGATCAGTTTTACCAGTCTACATATACAGTATGTCAGTTTTTTTTTGCCATACTTTAAAAGTTCTGAAGGAATGCCATCTTCCTCAGGAGCTTTGTTTTCTTTTAATTTTTGTATAGCTTGGAACACTTCTACCTCTGTTGTGATGTTATCTTTCTCTCTTTCGTCGTCAATGTCCTCGAGTTGGATTTATAATTCGTGGAGCCTTGTCTCACCTCTTATATTTAGCCTTTCCTTGAAGTTTTCTGCCCATCTTTCCACTATCTGGTCCTGATCACCAATGATCTCCCCAGTTCTATTTTTAACGATTGATAATCTAGGTTTGAATTCTTTCCTGTTCTGGTTAATCCTCTTGTAGAACTTTCGAACCATTATGGCTATTCTGATGTTAAATGGAAGTTCGATATATAAACAACTATAACATTCTCGCAAGTTGCGCAGTAATGAGTTTTTTTTCCTACACTTATGCAATAACTTTTCTTCTGATGACTTCATTGTTTGTTAAATGATCAATCCATGATATTTTCACGATACTCCTGTATACACTTAATTCTAATACTTTTAGTTACTTAATTATCGCTTCGTTCAGGGTCCACGCCTCCATCCCATATAGCAGTATCGGGAAAAAGCAACACATTGCCAACCTAACTCTTAAATCCAGCTTCAGATCCCTTTTACAAAGTACTTCTTCAGTTTGTTAAAATTTGTAAGTGCTTATTCAATACGCACTCTAATTTTTTGAGTAATCATTCCTGTGATTGATTAGGTGGTAAGATTGTTGTAATTCTCTACTTGCTTTAGAGTTTTCCCGTTAACATTAACCTTTCATCATTATTTTGTGATGAAATAACCACAATTTTAGTGTACAATATGTTTATTTTGATAAAATATCTACAAATATAGTTAAGTTAATTAAAATTCCACAAGAAAATAGATTCAGAACAATATTTTGTGATGATTTTGAAATTTTAACATTTTTTTAATAGTTATTGTAAGAAAGGCTATATTCTTTTGAATGATCAACCATCTTGTTCATTAGTCTCTGCAAATCTTTGAGATTTTCTGCCAAAATCACAGTATTATCCGTATACCTAATGTTGTTAATTGGTTTTTCATTGTCCTTTATTACAGTAGTTTTTTTCCAACATTTCTGCCCACGATTTGTTTAAAATTCGCTTTCATGTTGTGCCGTCTTGATTCCTAATGTCATAGTCACATCTTAAACTTGGACGTCCTCTTGGACTTCTGACGCCTCTTGGATACCACAGTGTGATTTTAGTGGACCACCACCTATTGTCAGTTCTTCTCGCTAAATGTCCCGCCCTTTGGCATTTTAAAGATTTAATTCTATGGATTACATCAATACCCTTGGTTTTCTGTCTAATCCATTCTATTCTTTTTCTATCTCTCTTTGTTATACCTAGCATGCATCTTTGTGACTTTGAGTTTCGATATTAGTGTGCAAGTTTCGCAGCCGTATGTCATGATTGGTAGTATACACTGATCGAATGCTTTTTTTCTGCAGGTGGGTTGGCATCTTCGATTTGAATATAACTGCATTTCTACCAAAGGTTTCCCAAGACAGTTTCATTCTTCTGTTGGTGTCTGAAAGTAAGAAGCCAGATTTATGTATTAATTGTCTGAGGTATGCATACTCGTTTATTGTCTCAAGTGCAGTGTTGTTTATTATTAAATCTTGGACATCCACTAGCTCGTTGTACATGGTTTTTGTTTTTGTCAAGTTCATTTTTAGGCCAACAATTGCTAGCTGCAATTAGACCGTTTATACATTCTTGTAGATCTGAAGGATTATTAGCAATCAGAACGATGTCGTCTGCAAATCTTAGATGGCTGAAGTATTCTCCATCAATGGATATTCCGTTGCTCTACCAGTTCATAGTACTGAATATATTTTCTAGAGTTACATTGAAGAGCTTTGGTGATATTGCGTGTCCTTGTCGGACGTCTCTGGTAGTAGGAAATTCTGAAGTGTTTTAATAAATTTTTACCTTAGCTTTTGCTTTTCTGTATATATTTGCTAAAGTTTCTATGTGCGGTTTGTCAATGCCTTGGTAGGTCAAAGCTTTTACTACTGCCTTGGGATATATAGAATCGAAAGCCTTCTCACAATCTATGAAAGTTAATGCTAGCGGGATTTCATATTCTTTAGCTCTACTCATTAATTCTCGAAATGTATGAATGTGATCCATGGTACTGAAGCCAGCTTGCTCTCTAGGCTGTGCAGCATCTAATGCGTTTGTTAATCTGTTGTTGATGATCTTTGTGAATATCTTGTATATGGCTGATAGTAGACTTCTTATATGTCTGTAGTTTTATGTATATATATATATATATATATATATATATATATATATATATATATATATATATATAAATATATATATATATATATATATATATATAAATATATATATATATATATATATATATATATATATATATATATATATATATATATATATATATATTGTTGTGATCTGCTTTATGATGTTTTATTATTAATTAACACTAATTTAATTAATCCAATTATTTAATTAATTAATTCACTAATTTATGCACAGTCATACAAATCAATTACTATTAAAAATTCTCAGGGTTCCTTTTTAATTTTACTTTAATCAGTTTACTTTATATATCTCTTCTAGTGGGTTCAGTATCTCCTAGTTGCTCATAATCGGGATAGCACAGGAAACGGAACTAACATTAAAACAACATAAATATGCACACAAATTATTATTTATTTTCAATAAGCAATACGATGAATATTAATAAATAACTTTTGTGGGCAATTATCTTTCCCAACAAACTCCTATACTCTAAATTTAATTTTAATTACAAACTATCTATTGATCTGTTTTATAATAATATCTACTAAAAAAAATGACCATATAAAAATATAATTTATTCACAAAAAAAAAATAACTCTTTGAAACTTGGAATCTTAGTTCGTATGCTTATATTTGATTTTATCTTTAGAATATCTTAAAATTTTCTTTCATTCAAATTATTTGACTGACCTTTATTTTTTTACACCAATGATGTCTCCTTTCGATCAAACCACAGTTCCTTCCTTGATTGATTATGTCCGGCTACCATCAAATCTTTCCCGTTCTCAGCATCGATCCAAACCGCATACCAGCAAACCACTCCTCCGAAAACACAAGCTTAAGCCTCTTTTGACCGGTACTCTTTATTCACAAATTCTCCTTTCTTTCTCAATTATATCTCGTGGACTATGCAGACTCAAAAGAGGAATTTATCTTTTCGATTTTGATTTGCTCTCAGCTTCCACCTTTTTCACTAACAAACGAAAACACTGGTACTCAGATTGACTACACGAAAACACGTCTTCTCTTCTGGTCTGCCGGTAACATAATAGTTCTTTCAATCTCTCCCAGACAACCTTCTCAACTCTCTCATTCCTACCATTCCTTTTTAACCAATCATAAGCATTCATCTTTCCCACTTATTTTCGATTTAGAAAATTTCCAACATGATATTTAAAACAAATAAACTACTTTCACTCAAATTACTTTTCAGAAACCATTAACAATTTTGCCTTTTTCAACAGAAATAAGTTTCCAAATTCTTGTTATCGTATATCTAAATCTAATTCTTATTTACTTTCGAAAAATGCCCACCGCAAAAAAAATTACAAGTTTATTCCTAAATCTATAATTATACGGGTTCCATTGTCCTTTCACTATTTACTCAGTCTTTCACGGAAAAACTCGTCAGGGTCCCGTCACGGAACAATGTTTTCTCTTATTCTAATTACATAATAATATGTAATATTACAAATAAGTACAGGGTTGTATTTTAACTTATATGCCCACGGTATATTAAAATAATAAAAAAACTCTTTAGTCTATTTCTGATCGATAAACTGATCCATAACAATATATATATATATATATATATATATATATATATATATATATATATATATATATATATATATATATATATATATATATATATATATATATATATATATATATATATATATCTATATATTATATAATATATATATATATATATTATATAATATATATATATATATATATATATATTATATAATATATATATATATATATATATATATATATTATATTATATATATATATATATATATATATATATATATATATATATATATATATATAATGAACCAGAAGTATTTGCTGACAACGTAAGGAAGTAAACGTTAAATAGTGGGTTTGCAGCAATAAAAATGAAATGTGTACTCTTTTAAATTTTTATTCCAAGCTTTTTTTTTTTTATTTTTTTTTTATTCAAGTGGAAGTAGCTTCCACTCGAACATCGACAAGAAGCAGACCATCCAGAGAGACTTGAAAATGGCAAGTGAGATCTTGCCGAAACGTCGTCAAAATGGTTTTTATCAAAACCAACAACATTTAACGCGGAGTCAAACCCGGAATACCATTGATGTAACATACAGCTCCCGCGGAAATATCAAAACTAACATATATATATATATATATATATATATATATATATATATATATATATATATATATATTATATAATATATATATATATATATATATATATATATATATATATATATATATATATATATATATATATTATATAATATATACATTATCATGATTGTTGGTGCCTATTTCACTTTTGAAATGTAAAAAACCAATGTCACGCCGGAGAATAAAGGTATCAAAGAAAATATCTAACCTAATATGATTTATCGATCAAGTTCATTAAAACAAGATTTTCAGAACGCAGAAAAATCTAGAAAATTTCAAACTGGAAGTACAGCAAAATTGCAATTTATAAACATTAAATGAATATTTCTACAAAAAGCCGACTTAACCGTTTATTGAAGTTGTAACAAGATTTGATAAGTAACCTACAATTAACGCTGAGATTTTAAGATATGAGATTTCCACCCAGGAGGTACTTTATTTGATAAAAAGACGCTTAATGATAATACAGTAGCGTAGCACAAAATAATTGTAGTTATGCTTGTCATTTTCTGTAATTGAGATTATATTGCCAATTTGGTTTATTTATTGAAGTTATACTTCTATACGCACGGTCGGCGTTGGAAATTTGCATGAGAGTGAATCTGTGAAACCACTACATATGTAAGATAATGAGTAAGAGAGAGACAGAAGATATATTTTCTCTCTCTTCCTCTCTCGAGAATAAAAATGTTCCTTTTGTATTTAATATTATATATATTATATATTGTATATATATATATATATATATATATATATATATATATATATATATATATATAAAATAAAGTTTTATTATGAGGTTGCAGTCATTAATAGGGCAGGAAAGTGAAACTCTTTGTTCTTTATCAAGCTTTCGCAAAATTTATTTGCTTCTTCAGGATATGCTAAAATATGGTATCAGTAAATACAATGAAATTATAATTAAATAGCATTGTATAAAACTAGTATAAAAACTTACAACATGAGGTTAATCCATTAAATTTTCAAATTTACAAAACATTAAAACTTAACTTAATAAAATTATATAGTTATGAAGTACAATATTTTAATTTTATTTAATTTTGTAGAAATTCATTATGACATTGATTATGTTGATGTTTGATTTATGTCAGAAAGACACTGTTTCTGTTTATTATATTTTTTGTTATTGATAACTAGCTTTTGATTGTTATTATGGTTACGTACAAAGTGGCGCCAAATATGAATATTAAAATTTTTTGAAATTATAGTATTTATAGTCAGAAAATCTAATATTAGAAAATTATAGTATTCATTTTCGTAAGATAGAATGTAATTATAGATATTGCTTAGTTTATCAATATCAGTTTTTTTATTAACGCATTGATATTTATTTATGCATACCATTTCTAAGAATTCTCTTTTATTTAATTGGTTTTCACGTCTTAATATATTAGTTTCATTGAAATTAAATAAATGATTTTTATTAATTGCATGATCTATTAATGCACACGTATTTTTATTATTTCTAAGGTCACTTTTATGTGATGTTAGTCTGCCTATTAGATTTCTAGATGTGTGTCCGATGTATGACTTATCACAATTTTCGCATGGTATTATATAAACTACATTTGAACTTTCCATAATACTAATAGGTGATTTAGTTTTTGTATACAATGATGCTAATGTTTTAACATTTTTAGTTGCAATTTTAATATCAGAATAGTTAGCAAAGATTTTAGTTAGTTTAGGTGTTAATGTTGGTATGTAAGGTAGTGATGTGAAAGTAAATTGAGATTGCACGATTTGTTGATTTGCTTCTCTTGTTTGATTCATGTCAATCATTCTATTATTAGGATTGTTAAATAAAAATTTGTTAATTATTTTAATTGGGTATGAATTCTCTAATATAATGTCTTTAAGTTCTAATAACCCTTTGTTGATGTTATTGATGTGTGATAATTTGACTATTCTGTTTTTTAAAGCCAATATCAAATTTATTTTCATATGAGGTGGATGTTGTGAATAATAATTAATAAATCTGTTACTAAATATAGGTTTTCTGTACCATTCAGTGCTTAATACATTTTGTGCATTACGTTTGATTTTTATGTCTTAAATCTTAAGTCTTTATGTCTTAAGTCTTTTATGTGTTTAATGAGGTTTTCATTTTTCTTACTTCCTGACGAATTTCGACTACTGTCCGTAAACTATAAAGTAAGTTTCATCTATAAGGTTTTGTTTTCAATGCTTGAATGAATGAATATTGAAAAATGTCACAATGATTCCATTAATTCGCACAATACTGTAAAATAGAATTGGTTGTTCATTTATGTTTCGAAAGCAATAACGTTCGTTGCCTTTATTTTAAGTTAAATATTACAAGGATACCGCAGCGTCACAATGACGATGATTATTTAAAAGATATAACAGTTGAGTTAAAAATTTAAACTCAACTTTAACAAAAGACGAAAAAAATAAGTACTAAATGTTAATAGTACCGCCGTATCCAATTCGTGTGTGTTGGATTGCCTTTTTCAAAGCAACATTAAATAGAAGACATGCAAGAGTATCCCCTTGTCTAAGCCCACCCTTTATCTCAAAAGTTCTGGAATTCTCTCACTGTATCCTAACACTTGCTTTTCAGTTAGGCATTGCCATGTGTTTTCTTAAAATAAAAAAAACAGGTTTAAGTCTAGAGAACGTTCTAATGAAGTTAACTACAAATGAAGGAAATTTTGTATTTGGCAGTGTTGCCATATCCTTGTAATGAATCGCGAAAGAGCATGCGATATAATATTAATTAATTTAATTAAACATGGAAAACATAAAATGGTAAAACATCGAGAAAAATAATATATAAATTACTGTAAATACCAAAGTTAGAAAGTGAATAATAAGTTAAATTCTGCTTTAATGATTTTAATATATATTTTTACTGTGTTATTATCTTACCATCTCATAACTAGTGATTTGAAGGTTTTGACACTATTGCCAAATTTATCCGCTAATCTACCAAAGGGTAATTACAATTTTTTTTCCAATAACTAACTCCAACTAATAGGTATCGAAAGAAACAAATATTCTTTCGTTCGTGTTTTATATTTATTTAAAAAAAATTTTAAAATACCAGATTTCATAAAATAATAAATAAAAATGTACTGTTTCAAAGCATATTAGAGGCATAAAACATGTACATAATAAGGATATGGCAATACCGCAAATGCAAATTTGTGTTTTATTGAAGTTTCTTTTGTAGCTAACTAGATCGGAACGTTCTCTAGTCTTTAACCAAAAAACACTACACATACTTTTACAACATAAAATAACATAAATATTTTTTTAGATCAGGTTAATAAAAATTGGTTACTGAAAGCTGTGTATATAACATTCTTCTTTACACTTTTCGCTGAATCCCAATCAAATGTTTATAATATGGCATATTGTTTTCAAGAGTTCAATGTGAGTCAAAATCTTAATTTAGCACAGCACAAACAAATGTGATGAAAACACAATCGTATATTAAAATCTCCATGAAAATCGTCAGTTTTATTCCCCTGTAAAACAAAAGTTTATTTCCTCACTAACCATTCTACATCTATTTATACGGACTGGGTAAATATTTAAAGAAATATTATATCCGTGAATTTACGACTCATAAACACGTCCTGGGCTTTTCTGTTATTGGGATGAGAACGATATTTGTTTAATTAATTTTGGCCAAAAGTAGTACAAATATAAAAAATATTTAATCCGTAGGTAAGTACCAATAAGAAAACAGACAAGCTAAACGTTAATAATACAAACATATTAGCTAATTGTAATGGATTGTTATGGTGCCTTGTTTCTGCGGTTGACAAATTCTTACTTAGACTCCATCTTGTAGCCAAATGTCCATGTTTTAAGTTGAAATTGTAAGGGTGGAATTGATACTTTCTTGCAACATTCGAACGTGACTTTTAAATTTTATCATGGACTATTATTGATGGGAGAATTGTGTATGAATTTGTACCTTTCCTGGAGCTCTAATTTTATGCTGAAATACGGGCAGTATTCTTCAAGAATCAGTCTACTTCAAGCATCAGCAAGAAGCGTTATTACCTGACTTGACAATGGAAAGTGCGAACTTGCCGAAACATCGTTAAAGCTTATGGATACGATCCATGATACTGAATTCACTTCTGAAGCCAGCTTGCTCTTTTAGCTGTGCAGCACCTAATGCATTTGTTAATGTTTTTGATGATTTTTGTGAATATCTTATATATGATTGGTAATAGACTTATAGGTCTGTAGTTTTTGATATCCTCTGTGTTACCTTTCTTAATAATGAGAATAGTGTTTGCTGTATTCCAGTTATCTGGTATACATCTTGATATTAGGCAGTTTGTAAATATGCCAGCTAAGATTTTTCAGGTTTTTTTGCCTTTAAAAAACAAATACATGCCATGATGACAGTAAAATTCTCCTGTTAGTGATTCCATAGTAAATTATGAGGGAAAAACCAGGAAAAAAACCTCATAATGCTATGCCGACATGGTAAGTATTTGATCGTGCATTTAGTTTACCTTCAATAAACACCAAATTCCGATTTTATGTTTGTTATTTAAAAAACATAAATTATGTATTCTCTATATGTTACTGACTTACCAATACTGGTATTTTCCTTTTAAAGACGAATTACATGTTATGATCTTTTCTGACGGATATTCTCAAGTTAAAGTTGATTTCATGTAATCGAATGAACTATCTTATAAGTAAAGTCGTCCCAGGAACGCAACTTAACAATATTGGCAATATCATTTTAAAGTCTTCTACTTTAAAATGTATAAGGTATGTCTGAATTGTCAATATAGATGAGTCAGATAAAATTAAATTATTAGAAGAATTTTTCACTAAGTAACAAAAAACAAAATTTGTTTAATTTACTAATGTTTGTATTTTGAGAACGAATTCCAAAGTGGAAATTGAAACGTCAATAAACGTATTTTAACCTTTAATTGTGGCTTATTCCCATTTAAATATAAATTAATTTAAAATGCCACAAGAAAATAGCTTCAGAACAATATTAAGTATTAGTCAATATAACTTCTTTAAGAGTATAATTATTAATCAAAATTTTAAGTAAACTTAAACATCATTCAATTTTACACGAAAAAGATACTCTTGGTAAAACTCGATACTGTGTACCGTTTTCGGAATATTTTTATTTGAAAATTATGAAGTATTAATTGATGCTGGTATAAAATAGTTAGTAATTAAACAAAACTCACAAGAATAAAATTAAATTAATGACTAAGAACATAAAATAAAATTCAATTACAGTAAGTGTTCAAAATGCCCTCCGTTTTCGCAAATACACAAGTCTGTTCTTTTTTCTAAAGATTCCATTAACCTTCTAAACGGTAGGGGATCAGCTATGATTGAAGCAATTTGAGCAATTGACGTTGAATTATTTCTTCCAATTCTTGGCGTGAATTTACCTCTGTAGCATAGACTTTTATCTTAATATACGACCAAACTGCGTAGTCCAAATAGTTAAAATCGCATGGCCGAGGAGGCCAATGAATCGGAGCTTCTGCACCTCTACCAATCCATCGATTCCGAAAATGATTACTCAACCAATTACGACATGTTCTATCAAAGTGTGGTGGAGCTCCATCGTGCATAAAAAATAAAGATCTTCGCTCGTTTAGCGATAAATCTTCTAATATCTCGAATAAGGAATTGTTTAAAAAATCAAGATACATATCACCATTTAAATTTCCAGGTAGAATATGATAACCTATTAATTTGTTACCTAAAGTTGCTGCCCAAACATTAACTTTAAATGAGTGTTGGTAATGTGATACCCTTTTGACTCGTGGATTCTCATCACACCAGTAGTGTGCATTATGGGAGTTAAACATAACTTGTCGCGTAAAGGTGGCCTCGTCCGTAAAAATAATGCATTTTAAAAAATTTGGATTGTAGGCTGTCCTTTGTTGCAATGTTTCACAAAAATCCACTCTAACCGGTAGATCATCTGGCAAGAGCTCTTGGACTTGTCTGTAATGATAAGGATGTAATTGCTGTTCTTTCAGTATCCGCCAAGCACTTGAAGAAGAAGTATTTGTTTGTCTTGTTATATTCCTTACGCCAACTGTTGAATCTTGATCAAGTAAATTTAAAATATTATTTTTTGTATTAATTGTTCTTGTTGTTCTTGGTCTACCAGAATTTATTTTATTTGGTTCCACATTCCCAGTTTCTCGACAACGTCGTTCAACGGCTCTAAATGTTTTTTTATTTCGTAAGTTTCTTCTATTATAGGAAACTTTTCTGCATAACGTGTCACAGCTGCACTAGAACATCCTAAACATTCGCCTAAGGTTAATAACATGTCAGTGTATTCAACATTTGAGTACATTTTAATTTGATTTTACAAATAACAAGGTTTCAGAACTCTAATTATTGTTGATTTATCGTCATAACAATCAATAAATGTCAGATTTCCATGGCACACTTGAAGAAAATAGAGGTATACCTATTAGAACTTTATCATTACTACCAGCATCAATTATTACTTCATAATTTTCAAATCAAAATATTCCGAAAACCTTACACAGTATCGAGTTTTACCAAGAGTACCTTTTTCGTGTAAAATTGAATGATGTTTAGGTTTACTTGAAATTTTGATTAATAATTATACTCTTAAAAAAGTTATATTGACTAATACTTAGTACGATCCGTGTAACTAGCGCCCTCTATGAGAATCAGATATAAAAACAAATTCATGGGATGTATCAGCAAAGAATATAGACGCTTATATAAGCGTCTATATTCTTTGGTATCAGCTTCCAAAACATATTCGTATGAAATTTCATTACAATGTTGCTAGTAGTTTCGGCAAAATCGTAAAAAATGCGTAAAATTTTCTTTTCTTCAACGCACTGTATCTTCAAAACGGATGGCGTTACAAAAATCTTTTACTAAGCAAACCCCAATTATTTTTCAGTTTTTTACCTACCCTAGAGACGGGGTTACCTTTTTTTGAAACACCCTGTATAACATACTCTCATAATGTGCTATATATTGCCCGGAGATTACGCGATTGATGTCTTCGTGGATGTATGAGGTAGGATTGTTCAAAAAATTGCACATGTTTTCAAAATATAATAATTTATAAGGACTCTTCGAATTTATGTCACTTAGTATATACGTATATGTACATATATATATATATATATATATATATATATATATATATATATATATATATATATATATATATATATATTATATATATACATACTTATTACATAATAAAAACCATAAATCGTATGGTAAACGTTCTATATACATATATTTAAGAAAGCAACAATCTCAAAAGGTTCTGATCGATGTCTTAAATAGCTAATACACCTTAGTTATGGTAATTTTCACTTTGTATGAACGTAAATATGTTTCGTCACAATTATTTAAATGCTCACCTGCAGATCTGAGCGCGAGTTAATTGCTATTATATCTAGCCACGAGATTATCTTTATCCATTTGAAGAATGCAGATGAATCCGGCGTGGGTAAAGTAATTCTTACCAAGCGATGCATGTCGAGATAAATAGATACCAGTAGCAAAGACACAGAGGAAGAAATATACGGCTACACTGTTTTGTGTGGTCTTAGATGAATGAGGATTGAAAATCTCATCTATTATTTTAGAACAGTTACGGGCGCGCTTAGGTATATCAACTATATTTATTGTAGTAATTTAAAATATGCGTCATAAAAAGTATCAAGTATGACAGCGTTTAAGTTAACACAACAAATTACTAGATTGCAGAAAACTACTTGCATTACAACGTGCAGAAAACCATACGTTGTTTTATATCATACATTGTTGTCTGACTTAGTGTTATGTAGATTCAGTTAGTTTGCAATTTTTTGATTTTTTGATTTTTTTGATTAATAATTTTACCATTTTCAATCAAAATACTTTTTTAGGTTCTTACAATTGAGGCGCTCCGAGGAAAAAGGGCGAATACGCCAGTTACAGTTTTTTTTTAATGCAATGGATAGCCTGATCATTATTCGAACAATGTACCACCATAACATGGTTTATTCGTCCTTTCTATTCAGAACTATAATAGGTTGACTTAACGGAAGCAAACTGTATGAATCTTAAAAAGTATGGTAAATGTTCCGTGGAACAACGGCGAATACGCCACCGCTACGTCGGTATACAGCTAGCCCTCCCACTTCTGTCTTGCCAAATTTCTGAATAAAATTTCCGTGATTTCCGTCTTATTTTTACCGTTTTAAGCTACAGTGTCGTTTTGCTTGTCAAAACAAGTAGTTTTTATTTTGATTAGTTTGAATAGTTTGAGTTACTTTACTAATAAAGTTAAAATTTTACTGCTACAATGTCAGAAAGCGAGTTTACAGAAGACCAAAACAAAGGCTACACTAGAAAAAGGTCGAAAACTGAAGACACGTGGCAAAAGAATGTGAATAAAGTTAAAAGAAACTCAGGTAAAGAATACAGCACCATTAAAAACAGAAAACTTGTGCCTAAGCGGACTGTGGGAAGTCCCTGTTCCTGTGGATGTTTTGAGAAAGTAGGTTTGGAGAAAATTAGTATAATTTTTAAAAACTTTTGGGAATTATCTGAGCAGAACCTACAAAACACTTACTTATCTAAAAGAGTGAAATCTGTTTCTGTCAACCGTTGTCGCATTAAAAATCGACCTAGTCGAAAGTTACGTAGTATTGAGTACAGTGTACTTTTTGAAAGCAATGAATTTAAAGTCTGCAGAAAAGCATTCTATGCGATTCATGGTGTCACTGGAAAGAGGGTTCGAACTGTTTTGAATAAAGTATCCACAAGTGGCACTGTAGAATTGGACAGAAGAGGAAATAAAAATCCAGTTAACAAAGTAAGTGTAGAAATGAAAGAAACTGTAATGTTACATGTAAATAGTTTACCCAAATGTTCAAGCCATTACAGCAGAGCAAAAAGCCCTTACCGAAAGTACCTTTCCACAGACTTAAACATAAACAAGTTGTATGACCTGTACTGTGAGTGGATGACAGAAAATCACCCTTTAATTGAACCTGTCAGCTCACGGTTCTATCGTGACACATTTAATAAAAAATTCAATATTGGTTTCAACCCTCCTAAGTCGGATACTTGTAATTTTTGTGACAAAACAGATATGGAACTTTCAAATTGTGATGATTTACAACGTAACCAATTACAAGTTGCCAAGGAACTTCATTGAAGACGAGCCAAAGCAGTTCAAAAAATACTTAAAAGTTATAAAAGTAATAATGAAGACTCAGTTTCAGCAATTTGTATAGATCTGCAGCAAACTCTCCCTACCCCTAAACTGACGACATCTGTACAGTATTACAAAAGGAAGCTTTGGACCTACAATTTTGCAGTCCATGATGTTAAATCTGGAAAATGTGTTATGTACATGTGGAATGAAAGTACTGGAGGTCGTGGTTCATGTGAAATAGTAAGCTGCTTGTCCCATTACTTTGATTCTATGGATCATCAAGTCAAAAAAGTTGTGCTATTTAGTGATAATTGTGGCGGCCAGAACAAAAATATGAACATTGTTTTAGCTTGTTTGAAAAATTCATGAATTAAAATTTGATTTCATAGAACATTACTTTATGATTCCTGGACATTCATATTTACCTTGTGACAGGGATTTTGGTCACATTGAGTTAAGGCTTCGAAATATTGATGTTTATTCTGAAGACCACTATATTGACTTAATTCGTCAATCAAGGAAGGTCAGACCATTCAAAGTAGTAAAAATGACATCATCAATGTTTTTTGATTTTACTGCTCTTGAGAAGTTAATTACAAAAAGAAAATCAACTGCTAGTTTTAAAGATGGTAAAGTATTTCTTTACTCCAAGTTGTTCAAACAAGGGTTTTCCATACAACCAACGTACCAAAATGTTTTGTCCGAACAAGTTGTTTTGCAGAAAGGAAAAGTAGGAGAATATCAACGCCATTTGTTTGACTTATCTGCCGCAGTTTTGTCTCCTAAATACCAACAGCCTATAAAACTTTCAGAGGAAAAAATAAAAGACATCAAGTCACTTCTTCCATACATACCGCTTCATCATAGGAGTTTCTTTGATGAGCTGATCTCTCTCCAAGAATCACAAACCAATTTGGCAACGCTAACTGGAGAAAGTCAGGATGATGTTATGGATTTTTGCTTGAATTAATAATTTATTGTTTGGTGTTTTTTTAGTTTTTGATTTATCTTAAACAGAACAATTTTTAATTAAAAAATGTTTTTCATATCATATCCTTTGAATAAAACTTTTTTCAATATCCTGAATTATAATTTTGGTTTAGATGGGGTGATCTTATTTGCTTAACAAGCAAAACTTTTTATAAAAAAAATAGTTTTTACCTAACCGCATTACAAAATTTTGATGACGTGTATATTCTCCCTTATTGAATTAAAAACACTTTTTCAACTTTTATCGCGTTTTTCTCAAAATGCCCATTTGGCGTATTCGCCGTTTGTCCACGGAGCGCCTCAATTCGTAGGTTTACAAAATGTTTTAACCTTAAAAACAGAAAGCTCCTTTGGACTCAACATTATTAACTACACAAGTACTCGCTGCGAAAAAGGTATTAATTTACTTAAAATGCTCTGTAAGAGATCGTGGGGTGCAGATTAGAATATTACATTGAATTTTTATCGAGATTATAAAAGATCTATTATACATTACGGCTGTTTGGTATATGGGTCAGATAGTATAACTAATTTACATAAACTTGATAGAGTCAAATTTAGAGCTTTGAAAATTGTGTGGAAAAATACTGAAAGAAAAACTGGAAAAATCTATCTCCAATAAAATCGGTGAAGATCAGGCGGGGTTCACCTCAGGAAGATCTTGCATAGACCACATTTATACACTCCAACAATTAATTGAAAAAAAAAAAATGGCAAAAAATAGACCAGTATACCTGGCATTCATAGATTTAAAAAAGGCATATGACACGGTCCCCAGAAAACAACTGTGGAACACGATGAAGGAAATCGGAATAACTCAGAGGTTAATAGAAGCCGTAAAAAACCTTTACAACAACAACAACAAGGTAAGAGTTAAAACCGGCAATAAATACTCCAACGAATTTAAGACCACAAAAGGCTTATTGCAGGAATGCTCTACATCTCCGACACTATTCAAGATATTCCTCGAACAAATATTAAAACCATGGAAAAGGAAATATGAAGGGATGGGAATACCATTCCGGGACAACTTCTTGTCCACATTAAGCTTTGCAGATGACCAAGTGGTAACGGCTCAAGATGAAGAAGATCTGTGCTATATGTTCCGAAAATTAGAAAAGGAATACACAAAAAATGGACTGGAAATAAATCTAGAAAAGACCGAATATTTAACAACAGAGCAAGAACCAGTGAGAAACTTGGAAATGGACGATAATAGGGAAATTAACGGCACTGACAAATTCAAATATTTAGGATTCATACTCTCAAAAAATGGAACCACCGAGCAAGAGATAACCAGCAGATTAGCACAGACAAGAACATGTATTAAACAAATGAACGGGGTATTGTGGGATAGACAGATTATCAGAAATACAAAGAAGAGAATTTATAACACCTTGGTACGGAGTATAATGACCTAGGGAGCAGAGAATTGGGTAATAAATAAACGAAACAGGTCCAAAATCACAGCAACTAAAATGGAGTTCATGAGAAGAAGCTGCAGAGTGACAAAAATGGATCGCATCAGAAATGAGGAGATAAAACAAAGAATGGCAGTAGAACAAGACATACTCAGCTACATCGAAGAAAAACGTTTAATTTGGTATGGACATGTGAGAAGAACAGATCATACAAGGTGGATAGCAAAGATTTCGGATTGGAGTCCAATAGAAAGGAGGAAAAGAGGTAGACCCCGAAGATCATGGAGGGATGAAGTGGACGAGGCCATGGAAAGACGAGACCTTAGAGATGGAGAATGGCAGAACAGAAAGGACTGGAGACGTTGGCTGAAAGAAGGAAGGCGGCGACAGCTGTAAAAATCCATATATAGGTAGATAGATAGAAAATTATGTTAGGGTTGATGTAAAGCACTCCAAATGAAGCCACACTGGTGCTAGCCCCTGAAAACCCACTCTTATTACGCAGAGAATATCTGGCGAGCAAATACTTCCTAATACAACATTATCTGCGCACCTATAATGTTAAAATAATTATTCAATTAAATACAGCTGATTTAACAACTACAATTTTCTTAAAAAAAATTTCTCGCCACTTGCAAAAGCCTTTGTAACTTGCACTGAACTTAAGATAATAAATTCTTCTTATAATCCTATTTGGGAATCATTAGACAGACCACACCTGACAAGTGTTCTATCTAACACTCCCAAGGAGATCTTAAGTAACTATTCAGACTACATTTGCAATCTATACAGATGGGTCAAAATTAGTAACATGTACTACCAGTGCTTACTTTGTACCAAAAATAAGGACTTAAAAAGCATTTACATTAAATAATTAATTCAGCATCTTTTCCGCTGAAGCATGTGCTATATATAAAGCACTTGAATGGTGTTTTGAAAACCAGTGGAACAAAATTGTCGTGTGCACTGATTGTTATCAAAATTAAATGCATTAGAAAGTCACAATTAACAGCAATATATTCATATTCAAAAATTTTCAACAATTACTAAAATTATCAGCCTTATGATGTTTAACTCGTATGGGTTAAGAGATATTCAGATATATTGGTTAATAGTATTGCGGATTCAATAGCTAAAAATTCACTAAGACATCCACATAATTGATTGAAGAATTTGACATGTGATCTCCTTGCATATGTAAAACAGCGTATTAAATTTAAATGGGATATATAGTATTTTTCATATAAAAATGCGTGCACGTCATTCAAGATTTACGACGTCAGAACCCCACAGCGTTGCCAAAACATCAGAATAATTAGTAAGTAAGGAATTTTTAAAATGTCAACTATTTGTCAAACTACTATATTAACAGTAAATACACTTAGTTTTAAGATTACTGCAACACACTAAAATACATAAGAAAACATTTTAATACAAAATTATATATTCTAAAATTAAAATTATTATTTTGTGGAATATTAGACTTAAAGAGTTATTTTATAAAATTTATATTATTAATAATAACAAATGTTTTTGGTTATTTAATCAATATAATTCTAAAATGCCCAATACAATGATGATTACTATACCATACAATACTATACTATAATATACAATGATTAAAAATGATGATTTTTCTGATTATTACACCATATTGTGCCTATGAAAGATCGAAGCAGTTCCGTATGGGTTTCGTATTATTAGCTGTGTTAGGAAAATTTGAACTATTAGGTTGACGTTCTGAAAATTTTAAATATAAGTGACGTCACTTTATATAAATTGTGACGTGCACGCATTTTTATATGAAAAATACTATATACACCTAATCCTAGATTAAAACTTAAAATAAGTGCCTTGAAAGGAGCAAAACGTTGATAATTATTTTAAGAATACTATAATCCATAATACGCCTTTTACAGTATGGAATAACCATTAGAATAGTTTGTTGGCGCAAATGATGAAAAAATATAGTTGTTAATTATGAATGTTATCGGTATAACTTAAAACAACAATTATAAAGATTTACTTATTGAGAATAATAATAATACTAAAAACAATATTCATTAAATAAAACAGAACATCATAAAACAAATTTGATCAAATATCCATATAAATAGAAGTGAAGTTACACGTCTTTCTCCTTTCTACTCGTAATTTGACAGATTACGTCAAAATAAAGAATCTTTAAATAAAAGTTCTCTGGCCTATATTTAACTTTAATACAGACGTCCTGTATTTTATTAAAGGACAAAAATTAAGGTTGCAAAACTGGGTATGCGTATACGTCAAAATAAAGGCGCTCTTATTACAGGACGAAAGAAAACCCCTCTTCAATAACTCTCTATTTTGGTTACTTCCGGATGGAAACTTAAAATTAATTCCAAACCAGAATTGTAGGTTTCATTCCGCTTCTAAATATGTCATCATGCTGAAAATCGCAGAATTTCCGAGTATGTACAATAGCAACATTTTAATTAACTAATTGTTCTAAATTAAACATTATGTTTATATCCAATGAAGACACAATATTGATTGTAATGAATATTATATTTTAAATGCTGTTTGACGTTCGTATTTTCACTCCAGAAATCGTTTTTGAAAAAGATTATTTTAAAAATTGTACGAAAAATAAAACCAAAATGTTGTTAAGCGGGTTATGTTTTCCAAAACTGACATGTGACTTACTTTTCCTTGAAAAAAAAAATTATGTGCGGTGTTTGTGTCCGCAAGCTATTACATTCTAATTATTTTTTATGTTTTTGTAACGCATTGAAAGAAGCAGCAACCATCACATCTCAGGCAATTAATGAGCATAACAGGCAAGCTATACGCACCTTTCTAGGTGCGTTAAAGTCTCTGACAAACTTACTTCATTCATTCAGTTCTTCAGCAGGAGTACCACAGGGCTTAATAATAGCGCCAGTACTCTATACAGTCTAAAACAGTAACCTTTCACTCCCCCATATCTCGTCTTAAAGTATCCTGCTACATTCTGACGAAGGTGGTGCAACAAATTAAGAGTAACTCCCAACCCAGCGAATATACAGCTAATACTATTCAGGAATCCCAAATACTAGAACAGGACAACCACATCTTGCTTAATGGAGAACGGCTACTTGAGTGACAAATTTTCAAAGATACCAAACTGGTAGGTCGACCTTCACAAAACACTTAACAGGTTAAAAAACAGAGCCAATCACCTAAAAGTACTTGGGAATACTAACTATGCTATTCTCCTTAACACAAAACGTTAATTAGACCGATTATCGAATCCAAAGCTGAAATGTACATAACACTTAACAAAAGACAAATCAACCAAGTCATGGCTACTGAAAGAAAGATCCTGAGGAGAATCATGGGCAAAAAACGTGATTATCTGTTAGCATTAAAACATAACAATATTCTTAAAAAGACCCACCGACGAGGACAAGTCTTAAGAAGAGCAAGACTCCCGAAAACTAAAGGTCCCTTTCTGCTAGCTAAACTTCTAAGCAATGAGCACCGGAACATCTTCGAAACAATCCCCCTAATATATCGCGAGCAATAGCTGGTAATTGCAAAAAACGCTCATCCAAGAGCCGTTACTGAAATAAAATAGACTTGAACAGCTAATAACTGAAGCGAAAATTTAAATGGTAAATAACTAAGTTCAGCCTAAGCCAGAACTGAGAGCTAAAAATCCAAACCCATACCCCAGCATCTTCCACATTTTCCACCTTAACACAAATGTATGCTTACAAATCCCCTATTTAAACCCCCTGCAACAATCTACTTATCTATATTTTTCTGGTATGTCTTGTTAGAGGGGTGATTCAGCATTCGTATCTTCGATGGAACTTTGAAACAGATGTTCGTGTATATAAATTGCTTTTGTAAATAGGCGATATTATTGTAGGCGATAAATATAAGTGTATTTATAATTTTATGAATGAGATATTTGTTATTTAGTGAGTTTATTTTGTAGTTGAGTGAATTCAATACAATTGGTTAAACTGCATACTTCACTTAATTCCTGAACCCACAGAAGAACGTAATAGTATTATTTGTATTTATATTATGCCTTTGTATTATGTGTTTATGTGTGATTATATGTTTATGTATTGTGTTGTATATGTATTATGTATAATTGTAGATGATGTGCCTCGGACTTTCTATTAATCCGCTAATGTTGCTATATGCGTGTTGCTGACTTTTTCTTTTAGTATTGACAAGTAAAGCCTCCTACGTTGTAGTGATAGATTTGCTACACATTTTTCTCTTTTTCATGTCTATTTCTTACATAATTATTAATACATCTTTTCCTTACACTCTATGCCCCTTGTCTCCAGCATATTTGCACATCTGTGATTTGTCGAAGTCTCTATTTTAATGAATGATTTATGCTCGTTTATCCTGACACTCAAAGGTCTTGCAGTTTCTCCCACATAGAAATTTTTGGACTCACATAGTATTTTATAGATGCAATTCTTTGATGTCTCTTGTATGTTGTTTTGGAAAGGATAGATCTCAGTGGGTTCATTGTTTTGAATGTTGTTGTGATGTAGTACTTATTTAATTTTTAATTTTTCTGATAAGCCCTTTACATATGGTATTGTTTTCATCTTTTAATCCCTTCTTGTGTTTTTGGATTGCTTGTGGTGGTTTGTTGTTTCCTTTCTTAAATCTTGTGAAATTAATTATTTATAAATAACAATAGGTAGCCATTTTTAATCAAAACTTTTGTCACAATATAGCAGGTATTTTTCTTGCAGGTATTTTTCTTAATAGCAGGTATTTTTCTTGCTGAAATGCATTTTCTATGTATCAGGTGCTTCGGGCTCTATCGTAAAATAATTTAATAAAATTCCTGTTTTGATGTTTAGGTTGTGGTTCAAGTAGTAGTTTAAATATCTGTTGGTTTGGGTTGGTTGGTGTAAACTTTGGTTGCATATCCTATATCCTCTTTTGTGATAAACACATCCAGGAAAGAACGTGAGTTATTGTTTTCTGTTTCCATGGTAAATTTGATGTATTCTTTTTTCTTGTTGACGTCCATCAGAAATTTAGTTAATGCTTCTGGTATCTGAGACCAAATAGAGAATACATAAGTTTTATTTCTAGAAATCTTTATATAGTTGAAAATAGTTGTTTATGCAAAGTGTTAGTAGCTCCATTATAGCTGATACATTTAGTGTGATTTTGGTTATCAATGGATCATCCTTTTTTAATTTGATTCTTACTATTTTTAAAGTTTGCTTCAGTGGCACATTGGTAAAAAAACTGGTGATATCGAAACTGTCTAGCATATTATGGAGTTGTATATTTCTGCCAGTTTTGGCAAGAATTGTTGTTTTTAAGAATTTTTTTTTGTGCTGTGTGCTAGAGGCTGTATTATGTCTAGGAAGAACTTTGATATTTTGCTGCAAGGAAAACCTATGCTGTAGCAAATTAGTCTGAGGGGGGCGGAGTACATACCAATTTTCAGTAGCATGAGTTCTCCTTGCAGCAGACTATCAAAGTTTCAAAGTTGATAAATCAAAAGAAAGAATATTGTACTGGAGCCTTTTTATATATTTCGCAAGCATTTGATAAGGTCTGGCATGATGATCTTAAATAAAAACACATTTTCTTCATTCACTGTATATACTTCTGAGATTCTATCTCACTGATCGATATCTCCAGATCAGATACAATAAAACTGTATTCAATATAATTCTAATTCCATAGGGAGTACCTATATTCATGTCTTTTGACAGTCACTTTTTTATTGTTAATATTATTTAACACTTATTTTTAATAGAAAAAAGGCTGTTTTTTAACATAAATTACTAGATATTATAATATATATATATATATATATATATATATATATATATATATATATATATATATATATATATATATATATATATATATATATATATATATATATATATATATATATATATATATATATAATTCCCATTCCAGCTTGGATTTGAAGTCATAACTCCAGAGTTTTCCAGTTTTGTTTTTATCCATAGTTTTGACGTTCCGTATGAGGCTCCTAAGCTAATTTTACCTATATCTTAACTTAGCACAAGCTCAAATAAAAGACGCCACGCTTTCGTCATTAAATATCGTAAATTTAAAACGTACTTAATAAACTCGCAATCATATTTTAATGCTCATAATAAATGCGCTTCGAAGCGTTAAGCGAAACTAATGGACGATAATCTTATGAAAATTGCCGCTTGTTGATGGATAAGGAAGTATTCTTAATTAGTACCGGCATACGTTTATGTATTTAAAAAATTTTAAAAATTCTAATACTGATGTTTAAATTAGATACAGCAATCAAGCAACGGTACAATCCGAATTTAAAAAGGATTTTAATATACAGAATTGCTAACATAAAGTCCATCCGCTGAGTCTTTGCACAAGTATGACATTATTCACAATTTTTTTTTTTAAATTAAGTTTCTTTTCTACTCACAGAAACTAAAACGATGAACTTAAGCTGCCTGTCCATACACAACTGCACACATGGAACAAATATGACGATGCAATTACTATTTTTATTGTGAATAAGCCACACTTTAAGTTTTCCATACACAACTGCACACATGGAACAAATATGACGATGCAATTACTATTTTTATTGGGAATAAGCCACACTTTAAGTTTATAATAAGTTTATTGACATTTCAATTTCCACTTCGGAAATCTTTTTCAAAATACAAACATTAATAAATTAAACAAATTTTGTTTTTTATTACTTGGTGAAAAATTCTTCTAATAATTTAGTTCATTTAATATAATGATTATTATGTTAAATTATTATATTAGATTTTTGTTTCGATACAGGGCAGCGGCAAGCCGCTTATACGTATTTCGACCTATTTAGGTCTCATCAGATCGGTATATGCCACTGCTCTGAATCGAAACAAAATCTATCCCGTCATAGGCCAATAATAATAAAATTATCGAAATAACTATTTACAGACGTAACAACGCCATCTAATAACAACAAGAGAAATCATACGATTTCCTACCTGGCGAAACTGAATTCAAATTTTTCATGTTCAAAATTCGTAGTGAATTCAGTGTCTGGTCCTCCAAAAAGAGTAAAGAAATAAAACATAAGAGTAGTAGTAGTAGCAAATCGTATGATTTCTCTTGTTGTTATTAGATGGCGTTGTTACGTCTGTAAATAGTATAAGTATTGGCCTACGACGGGATAGATTTTGTTTCGATTCAGAGCAGTGGCATATACCGCTCTGATGAGATATAAAGAGGTCGAAATAATCGACCTCTTTATATCTTTAAATAAAAATCTAATACCGTCAATATGTTTTTTATTTCTTTACTCTTTTTGGAGTACCAGAAACTGAATTCACTACGAATTTTGTCCATGATGAACGGCAGGTGGAATGCATATTTTAGATTCCCTTGCCAAGTAATTCATCAAGCTGTTTGCTTTGCAAGTTGTAGAATGCACAGTGGTAAAAATTTGAATTCAATTTCGCCAGGTAGGAAATCGTATGATTTATCTTGTTGTTAGTTCATTTAATTTATCTGACTCATCCATGTTGACAATTCAGACATATATTATACGATTAAAGGTAGACGAATTTAAAATAATATTGCCAATATTGCTAAGTGGCGTTCTTGGGACGACTTTATGCGTTTACTGGTAGTACACTTAATCGTTGCTAGTCAATAAAATAGTTTCTAATACGCTTATTCCTATCTTTCTTTTTTTTTTTAACGGCATAGCCATTAGTCATTCAGCCAGTTGCAATAGATTATCTAATCAGACAAATGCACAACCCTATTCCTAATAGAAAACTAACGGATAATTAATAGAAGAATATACGACAAGGAAACTTACAGGGTCACTTGCTTCTCGTCTAGGGGCCCATCAAAAGATTCTTAGTAGACAAACAAAACTGGACCACGGATAAGGTGTTATAACATTAAGGGTAAACAAAGGATACAAATCTAAATTTCCACACGATCATGAAAAATTCCATTCTTGCGTACAAATTCTATAGAACTGTGCATGTGTCTGACAAGAAATCTATAATGATATTATATATTTGTTGTGAGCCTGTAGCCAGTATCGACTGGATGTTGAATGGTGCATACATATTAAATTCAATTAATTTTTTGTATAGAGAGTTTGAATGCTGTTGAAACTTAGGACATTCAAAAAAGATGTGATCAAAATCAGCCAGTTTTCCGCAATGTTTGCAATTATCATCTTGAATCACATTTATTTTATATCAATGACTTGGATAACACGTATGTCCAAAGCGTAGTCTATTTATGGTGGTTATATATTAACGTGGGGATTTAAAATTCTTAAACCAAGTAGTTTGTGGAATAACTGGTTATAAAGTGATGTATCTTGTTTGGTTTGTAAAGCAGTAAAGATTCCATTGATCTTTCCATGTCGATAGCTCTTTTTTTTAAATCGTATTGGCATCTGATACACATAAAGAATATGACAATAAAGTGCCTGATATTATACTGGTTCTAGCTAAGTAATCTACATATTCATTATCTTTGAGTCCAATATGTGCCTTAACCCAAATAAATTTGATATTAAAGCCAGAGTCTGCTAAGTGCTTTAATTGAGCCTTTATTAAAAAAATATAAGGATTACTAAATGTTTTGGGCAAACAAGTGTTTTTTATGTTCTGTAAAACTGAAAGACAATCTGAAAGAATTAACGATTTTTTTAATATAAGAGTTTTTAACATATTTCAAAGCTTCGAGTATGGCCAATGATTCCGCCGAAAAAATTGAAAACTCATTGGAAAGTTTGTACTTACATTCAGAACCTCCTGAGGGTAGAAACTAGGCACAGCCAGTCCCTTCTATTGATTTAGATGCGTCCGTGTATATAACTGTGGCATCACTATAACAGTTCAAAATAGATCTCAGAATATTGTTGCTCAATTTGTTGTTATCACTATATGTGGGTATTGTAACTTCAGTTTTATGGAAGAAAGCAAATAAGTCTAAATTTTTGTCCACTTTGGCCAAATTCTTTAAAAAAATAGAATTGTTCTGTAAAGCAGTGCACAAAGGTGGAGATGGCTTTTTAATCCAATATTTGTGAGTGAGATCCGATTCGTTAAGTTGACATATACTGGAAAATAATTTGGGATTTGTTGAGTGGGCTTTGAGTACCCATTTTCCTATCTTTCTTTATGAGACTGGAAAAATAATTTTTATCAGTTCTTTATATGCCCCTTATGGCTGTATAATTATAGTTTTAAAGATAAATTTTTTACAAAAGCAAATCTCAATGATTGTATAACCTTCGTTGCAAATGCTAAATATTTTTCTCAAAATGCTTAATATTACAACGCCACTGCATAGTTGTTTGTATTGTCTACGTAATAAAATATTTCCCGTAACTGCTCGCCACTGCATTTAAACCTAACTGTATCTTGTTTTGGTATTGTTAATTTTTACGCCACTATTTTGTGCCTCTCCTTCTGTCGAGTTAAATGCTTCAATAGTATCTCTTGGTAGATATGATATCAATATCATCTACAAATACTAGTGTTTGTACATTTTTGTTAATATTTTCCCTCCAGTGTTCTCTTAACTCTGATAAGGTTCTGTAATGTGACGTTAAACAGAATACAGGACAAGGTATATCAATTCCTTATGCCTTTTATAACTTAGATTGAATTTGTAAATTCGTGGATTTGGAACACTCAAATCACAAATACTTTGTAAATTTAGTATTCCTTTGGCAAATTGTGTTGGAAAGCTAAATTCTCTCAATGTATATATCAAAAGGCTATTACAAGAAATTTCGCCAATAATTATGTTCTGATTATTTCAGCCAAAAATTATCTGTAATTCTTTTATTATATATTTGAGCCAAAGCAGGGCCAAAGCAAAGATAACTATAGATGTGACAAAACTTTCTATAATCTTGCTCACGTCGCCCCTACTAAATTTTTATCAGGTGACCGTATCAACGGTTTCACTTTAAATTTCTAGATGAAGATGTAATTGAAGACATATAGTTCTCTAATCAAGGATGATATGTCATTCAATATCTTTCCACTACACACTAGCTTGAATTAATAAGAAATGTATCTTTGTCTATTAGCATTATCATCAATAATTCAAAATGTCCCAGCAGCCGAGTTATTTACGGCTCGCAATCAAACTACTGCAAGTAATTAAGCAGATGGCAGAAATGCCTTTTAAGTCATCGTTCACATAAGATTTTTAGAGATGATAACTGTAAAGAAAATTATTTTAAATGCTCGGAAAATAACGTATTTACGAGAAAATGCAAAAAAACATTATTCTTTATAAAAAGTTCTGCATGGTTCAAAATCTGGAGTGCAACCATCAGATAACAAATAACCAAACTTTATTAGTGATATACGAAGTTTCCCAAAAAAATGTGAATTTTGTTCAAGAGTAATGAATATATTTTTATTTAGTTTTGATAACATCGACAATTGTTCAACATTGTTTATTTACATTAAAAAACATTTTTGTTCGACATATTCACTGTGATTAAGTGAAAAATTCAAGTTTGCTCATCAATGCAAGACATTTAATAATTATAAACTTGATAAAAGAATTCTAAATACACTTTTAATCAAAATCTGGTGCTATAAAAACAAGTATCTCTTCTATTATATACTGATAATTTTTAAATGATTTAATCATGTAACCTCGGGAACCTTTTTTGGATAGTACTAGAAAGGTCACCAATGGAGACACTGCGGACGGCAGCCAGATGGTTGGTGGAGAGCGAGTCGTGGGTTCGAAACTAGCTTTTGGATCCGGGAATGGGTCCAACGGACGAAATAAGTAAAGGTAGAACAGGATAAGAGATATTGGAAAAGATATAGAAATAAACAAAAAGATAGACGGGTAAATGGCATTTGTCCATTATCAACTTAACCTCGTTTAAACTGTAGACATACCTTTCCAAAAATCATATTGCCTATCGCTTATAATTTTTTTTTATCTTCTAGTTTTTCCTCTAATCTTTCCCTGATCAGGGACTTTGGCACTTTGCCGAGAGTATCCGGTAGCGCAATTGGACTATATGATTTTATGTGCTTATTATGTCTCTTTTAGCAGGAATTACCTGCAATGCTTGTGGAAATGGTTGAAACAAACGTTTAGTTTCAATTTTAAAGTTAATATGTAATTATTTGAAAATTGTTTAAGTACCAATCCAAAAAATTCAAATTGCACAATCTACTTCCACTTAAACCATGCTGTATGTATGAAAAGTTTATGTGACAGGAGGCAAGATAAATATAACTTATGTATTAAAATTTTATGATTTTTGAAAGTGCCGGCTCTCTTTAATTATCAAGTTCATTAAAAGTATCGCAAAAACCGCTATTTTGCCAATTGAATGAGTGCCAATCAAGATGGTCGTCAGATAAGGGCCGAGAGTTTATAATTAACAATTGCCCATGTTTCCTGTTGTCGCGTCTGAATACTTTTTAATTACTTCAAAATTGCTTTCTCATTATTAATCAAGTTGAGGGTAACTTTTCTCACGGTACTTGTCATATTTACTTATTAAGTACGACTACTCAAAAAATCATAAACAAAAAGAAAGCTTTGAAAAAAATAATAAGGTAACAAGTCCCACAAAGATCTTCAAAATTATAAAGCGCGTACTTGTAGAAACGTATTTCAAAATGCTTTAATAATTTGTTATTAAACTATTTTGTATAGAAGCAGAATAACAGTCAGAAACAGTTAATACAATACTGTTTACTGTCACAAACTAGATTCGCAAGCACTATACAATGTAAGGAAATAAAAGACTACAGGCAGATAATATCCTTTAAAAAAGTAAAGTGTTTGTAAAGGCGAAATTCCTCTTCTCTTCTTCTTAGCTTTTTGTCGTCCATGTTTGGACATAGGCCTCTCCCAACTCCTTCCATCGGTCTCTATCCTGAGCAATATATTTCCAATTTGTTCCGGCTATTCCTTTAATATCATCAACCCATCTCATCTATGGTCTTTTTCTTAGTCGTTTACTTTCGTAAGGTCTCCAATGTTGTATTGTAGTATTCCAACGTTGGTCTTTTTGTCTAGCAGTGTGGCCCGCGAAGCTCCATTTAAGTTTGGCAATTTTTGTTGCTATGTCCTCGACTTTTGTTTTGGATCTTACCCAGTCGTTCCTCTTTTTATATGACAGTCGTATACCTAACATTGCTCTTTCTATTGTTCTTTCTGTTGTGGCTAGTTTATTCATGTTTGCCTTGGTTAGGGTCCAGGTTTGACATCCATATGTCATGATAGGAAGGATGCATTGGTTGAACACTTTGCTCCTCAAGTATTAGGGTATTTTGCGGTTCTTAAGTATCCAACTAAGTTTTACAAATCCTGCCCATGCTAGTCTTGCTCTTCTAGTAATTTCCACATTTTGGTTCTCTTTGTCAAGTCTCAGGATTTGGCCTAGGTAGATGTATTCCTGGATTTGTTCTATCTCACTGCCATTTATAGTTATACGTCTGGGGTCATCTGTGTTTGTCATTATTTTTGTTTTTTTCATATTCATTTTTAGGTCGACGTATTGGGAGCTGGCTGCTACTTCCCCCATCATAATTTGAAGTTCCTCGAATGTGCTCGCTATAATCACTATGTCGTCAGCGAATCTGAGGTGGTTTAACTTGTTGCCATTAACGTTAATGCCAAAGGTTGACCAATTTGTAGTTTTGAAGACGTCTTCTAGGGCCAGATTGAAAAGCTTTGGCAATATTACGTCTCCTTCTCTCACTCCTCTCTTAATGGGGATGGGATTTGTATTTTCGTCTAGTTGTACTATCATAGTTGCATTTTCATATATATTATGTATTAGTTGCCTATATCTCGAATCTATTCTACAATTATTAATAGCTTGTTCTATGGCCGACATCTCGATACTATCAAACGCCTTTTCATAGTCGACGAAGGTAAGAAATACGGGTAGTTGGTATTCATTTGCCTTCTCTATCAATGTTCTCATTATCAGCAGATGGTCTGATGTACTATATCCTTTGCGGAAGCCAGCCATCTTCGTTCCGAAGGTTGGCGATCATCAGGGCTATACGTATTGTCGAAACTGCTGACCGAAACAATTCGTTGCTGCTACAGCTATACCATTCCCGTAGATTCTTTAGCCAGGAGTTTCGTCTTCTTCCTATGGACCTTTTTCCTGCTATTTTCCCTTGCATAATTATTCGAAGCAGTTCATATCTTTCGCCTCTTGTAATGTGTACCAAGTATTGCAGTTTTCGTTTTTTGATCGTAAATATGACTAGGTTAACCGGTTGTTAATAATTCTCATAAATAGTTTGTATACTTGACTGAGCAACGATATAGCTCTATAATTCTGAAGATCACATTTGTCCCCTTTTTTGTGTAAGAGTATTACTAGACTCTCGTTCCAGTCTTTAGGGATCTTGCTATTATGGAGACATCTATTAAATACCTCTGTTAGTACAGGGATTGTTAATGTCTTGCTTGTTTTCAAGAGCTCGGCAATTATACCGTCGTGTCCTGGAGCTTTATTATTTTTTAGTTCTTTTAAAGCTCTTTCTATTTCGAATCCCTTTATATTTGGTAGTACTTCTGATCCCACGTTTTTATTTTTCTTTTGACGTTCTCCTTTGTTGTTTCATTAGGCTGGCCTTGCGAGCTGTACAACGATGTGTAGAAGTCTTCGACAATATTTGTTATTTTATATTTGTCCTTCTCTACCTTATTGTAAGGCGAAATTACTTTGTTTAATATAAGTATGTATAGGAATATGACAAAAACCAGATAACTGGGGAATCAGATTTTTAGTTTCTGCATGTTGGCACAAGGGACTGCAACTTATGAAACTTCCACTATCCACACTTGCTTAATCCATTTATACCTAATGGGTACCAATCCACCATATAAATGAATTGTTTAAATAACTGCAATAACCTTACGCATGATATTTGCTGATTGAATCATTCCTAAATTCTACAACGTGGAGACCACTTATGGAATAAAATTGTTTTTGTTCTTATTTTAGAAAATTACAATTACTCAAATATTTGAGCCTTAATATTGCGTATTTCTGAAGTCCTTTCATTGAGGTTTGCAAGGCAAGTTGGCTGTGTTGCATATACTTTGTTCTTAGATAATCCCATAGAAAAAATCGAAAGGTGCAAGATCTGGCAATTTATCTGGCTACTCTATCTAATAGTACCTCTCTGTACTACCCATTTAATGGAAAATATTTTGTTTAGGTAAGAAATTTTCATTTGGTATGTTCGGGCTGCATCGGGATATAAGTTGGCCAACGCAGGAACAACTTTGTTTCTAATCATGCTTACATTCGATTCGGTTATTACATTTTCTTCTACAAATTACAAATCCGAGGATATCTACCATGGACATAACAATTAGTCATTAGCATTGCTGTACTTTAGATAAACCTCTAATAAAGATCCCTAAAAAAAATGAAAAAGTCAAATTGTTAGAAAATTCCTATAAATTTTAGCCTTTCCATTTTATCTTATAAATTTGATTTTTTAAGAAAATCTGAGATCAAAATATTAATTTACCTTAGTTAATTATATTTATAGTTGAAAAGATGAATCCTTTTAAATACGATGTAAGTTATTGCATTGTTTCTTGAATCAATTACTGTTGAATGTCTACAAAAAATTTAGAACATTATTACCTCTGAGCAAACACCAAATCAAGTAAGAAATTATGATACTATCAGCTAGTATTATTTAATTTGTCCATATTTATAAAGTTAATAGTCTTACCAAATTTGGATTATTCATTATTTCAACATATATTTTACCTAATCACTACTTACTTGTATAATTAAGAACTAAAAAATAATACAGTGTATTATTTTTTAATAGTACACATTAAACAAAGAATTAATTAATTTTACGAAAAAAATTACTTATTAAACTATAAATATTTAAATTAATATTAATCTCGCTACCTATTCGCCATTACAAAAACATCTAAATTACCTCTAAAGAATCCAACTGCAGTTCATAGTAGTTCCGATTTTGGCCTTACCAAATCCAAGTGCTGGTGATCCCCTATTGAACGTCATTTCATTCCTTCTCTTTTTTGGCGTCCAGCAATAAGGACGCCTATTTTGTGTTGGTCTTCATAAGATCACTGAGAATCTTAGTTATTTTTGGAACTATGTTTATTGGCCCAATAATGTCCTGATTATGGATTGTGATATGATGTATTTCGAAGCCATGCTGTCTTAATTAGCCGCTGTGAAATGACACACCCAGTATTTGATTATTCACCGGTTGGCTGTATGATGGTGGACCATCTACAGTCGGTTCACAATTTGTTGATAGCTCACTATAAGTTTAACCCTAATTAGAAAACTGAAATACAGAGAGGATAGGTAATACGATATAATAGTAAAAACCAACCTAAAATTGACGGTTTAAGACGTTTTCGACTAACCCACCTTATATGTGAAGGAATACAATACCTTATAATCCTATTACGGATAAAACTTATTTATTTTATTCAAAAATAAAAAGTTTCTTGCCATTTGTAAAAGATACATTTATTTAATTAAGGGAAAAGGCGCCAAATGTCGCCTGGCAAAATTTCCAATGTGTTTTATATGTATCCATTTTTTTCGAATCCAGAGAAAACTAATAAATATTTTTGAAAAATTTAAACGCAGAATGAAAGATTACATTATTACTCAGGGCAGAAAGTCCCTGAAAACTTCTACAATGTTTATTTTAATATGTTATGTAACAGGGGTGAAAATAAAAGAGATAATATAGTATAATTTTTAATTGAAAATATTGCATGCAAAAGAAACTTTTTATTTATTCTAATAAATATTTCATTCTGCCTTTAAATTTTTCAAAAATGCTGTTTAGTTTTCTCAGGATTTGAAAAAAAAATGGATACATTTAAAACACATTAAACATTTTGACAGGCGACATTTTGCGCCTTTCCCCTTTAATACCTTACGATTACAACTAATATTACTTACCTTATATAATTACGATTAGAAAACTATTCAAATTCAAAATAAATAGGATCAACTTCGGAATCCGAGTCATCTTGAGGGTTAATAATTAGCGGTTGTGTCTCTACGGTCGCATCAATTATGTTATCAAGATCCCACATTTTTTGTTCTTCTTCTATTACATGCCTTACTGCATCTTTTCAGTTTTGTTCTGTAATATGTCGTAAAGACTCGTATAACAATTCACGTACAGCTTGTATTTTATATAAGGTATTTTTTCTAGCCACATAACTTTTCATTTGTGCCCAAATGAGTTCAATTCGATTTATTTCGCAGTGGTAGAGTGGAAGTCTAAGGACTGTAATGTTTCGCCTTTCCGCCATTTTGTCAACTACGTATTCCTTGAACTTAGATTTGTGTTGCCGGGCAATTTTTAGAAGTTCTGCTTTTACCATTCCATCTTCGTAAGGCAGATACTTATTCCGCAGCCAGTCAAGAATATCCTGTCTCTTTTCAATCATCTGCTCAAAATACTCTTCGAAAACATCACCTGTCATCTCCTCGTGATAGTCTTTTGTGCTTTTGGACTGAAATTCCAACAAACCATGCTTAACAAATCCTTTCTCACTGCCAATGTGAGAAATTATTAATCTACTGCCTTTACCAGAAGGTGGGGAGATACCAGTAGACCAACCTTCCATAAAGGCTTGCCTGGAGCTTAATATATTTTTATCTGACCAAATTTTTTTTAGAGTATGACCTGAGTTTACCCACGTTTCATCCTGGTAGAAGATGGGCCTTCCTTCAGCCCGGAATTTTCGTATGGATCTTAGATAATTTCTTCTCCAACATATTATCTCCCCCCGGTCAATCAAAAGTGATTTTCGGTCTGATTTCTCCCACCGGAAATTTAATTCTTTTAAAACTTGCCACAATTTAGTTCGTCCGATATGAGGCAAATACGGGTCGTCTCTAACTTCTTGTAAAATTTTGTTTAGGTTTGGTATTTCTTTTTTGAAAAAAAATCCATGAATTTTCCTTCGAATACCATTTTTGGCAAATTCATCAATTTCAATAGGCTTTTTTCCTCTCTTTAAGTGTTCGTTTATGTTTGGGTTAGCTATACCATGTTTTTTTCTTTCTGATAGGAACCTATATATAGTTGACTCTCCTACGCCAGTTATGTTGGCACAACTTTCGACTATGTTGCGAACAGTGTTTGTGGGATTCTGAGAAACCAGAGCATCGCGAACATTCAGGACAATAGTCTTCTCTCTTGGTGAATAGACAGACTTACTGACTGTACGCAACAGTACCGGTGTAAAACTTGATGATGAAGCCATCACAAACAATCCAACAAAACGAGCACGAGCGAAAGGTACGTATATGTTCGTATGTATATGGAATAAAAAATCACTCACGCACTGGATATAATTCGCAAAAGAAATATTCGAGACGCTAATTACTGCCGTAGACGCAGAAACACCGACGAGCCGTAAATTACATGCGATCAAAAACGTACTAAACAAAAAAATTGTTTTCGTTCGTAATAACTTCACCCTTTTAAATTAAGTTTCGAATATAAACTGAACAAACGAGGCACGTGGCCAAAGCATACCTATTATATTATTAAAAATCTGGGGAATTCCATCTTAATTATCTTGCAACGAATAGTACCTTCGGATATGAATTCCAGGTTTTCTAGTAAAGTGATTAAACGCGAAGATTAGTATTGAAATATCCAAAGAGATAAGGTATTCTTATTTACAAAATTGTTAATATAATATAATTACATAACATTAGCCGTGAAAGTTTTAATTGTTTTTTTGCTAAATATATTAGTATTAAAATATAATTAATATTATATATATATATATATATATATATATATATATATATATATATATATATATATATATATATATATATAACAGTATTAAAAAATATTATATTATTTTTTAATGAATAAACACCTCAGGAACGCCTATGGTTTACGACCGTTTTGTGAGTTTGAGGCACATTTCGTGCTCTTAACAATTTATGAACGGAGAATATTATAAATGCCTTTTTTGTGGAATGTCCCTTTTGTTCGGTTCTATGGATTTTTATGGTTGGTAAAAATTATATCCTTTCTACAAGCCACACAAGCGTTTGGAAAATTCAAGTTGTACCAATTTTATATTTTTTTATTCGACAGTGAAGATTATTTATGAACTAAATAATAGTGATCTGATTTTATTATAAATTTTTACGAACGAATTTTAAAATTTGGGATAAAATATGATTTTGTTTCCCTATAAGTATTTCTTATTCATAATTGAATACCAAGATACAAAAGGTTTGTTTTTTTTTTATTACCATATAATGCAATTATAATTTTAGTTTCATATAAGCACTTTCCATTTGTAATTTCATATCTAAAATAGTGTTTATTCTTTTCCAAGATGATGAAATTTTCCTGGATTCTTTTAATAACTTTTTGTTCACACAATAATAAAGGTTAGTTTTGTTAATAGCTTTGTTTTAAATTTTTCAATTTATTTCTCTATCTTAGCTCGTTTTCTTACGAGGGTAAATAAACGATGGCGCCCTTTAATTCATTTTAATTTTAAAGATAATGCGAACATATTGTATATGAATTTTGAAAGAACTACACCCAAATCTCTTCGGAAACAAGCGAAGGGCCTAGAATGATTATGTAGGTAATACTATAGAGGGTGGTCTTAGAGAGTTGTAACTTTGGAATATTTTTGATAAATCAATATATTCTCATTTTGGTAAATAGTTTTCTTACATTACAACCTGATATAGAAATAATATTACAAATTTGCAATTATATAGAAATACTGATGTTGGACATACTTATCCAATTATATGATCTTACATATAATGACATGAATATTTCATTAAATATTTTATCTTATATGTATCTAACCATTGTGATTTATTATAGCTATTCTTGATGACAAGCCTCTCGTTGTCTCCTGCAGTCCTTTCTATCTGAGAACTTGCTAGATACTGACGATACCAAAGATTTTCATTCATATGTTAATAGTGTTACTAAAAAATAAGGTACAGTTTTAAAATCAAAAGACCAAAGTTAAGTTTTTTTTGCTAATCTAAATGTTTCTGTCCCAACCGCCAAAGACATTTTCCAACATCTTCGATCTTGAACAGGTCGAAGAATTCAACACAGAATATACGAACATTTAATTTCGAATTCTCACTACGATTCGATTTCTATTACGGTCCAGCGTCATCTACAAACAGATCATGAGAAAGTTCTCAACTTTGGAAAGCTTTTGAGACTTTGAAAATTTTACAACCATAGCCATCATCCCGTTTTTATAAACCAATGATTACCTAAGAAGCCGTTCATATCGTATAACGTCCCTAACTATTTTATTAAAATGGATGACGCCACTTGGTTACTTCAACATTGAGGCCCCTTCTCAAGCAAAACAAATCATTTTCCATATATATATATATATATATATATATATATATATATATATATATATATATATATATATATGTATATATATATATATATATATATATATATATATATATATATATATATATATATATATATATATATGGTTTCAGTTGTTTTCCGGGTTTGACTCCGCGTTAAATATTTTTGGTTTTTAGAAAAACCATTGTTTTGGCGATATTTCGGCAAGGTTATACTTGCCATTGTCAAGTCAGATTAATTCTGCTTCTTTTTGTAGTTCCAGGCGAACTTCCAGCAAAAAATGGTGTTAAGTTATTTATATTAACAATATTAGAAAAAAACATCCTATGTAGCATATCTGGAGATAATCTGGATGAGAAAGGTTTAAAACACGTTCTTTTAATCCTATTATAAGGTTCATTTTCATCTTATTTGGATGATGAGAGTAATAGCTTATAAATCTATCACTACATATGGGTTTTCTGAACCATCTGATTTTCAACATATTGTTTGTATTTCTAACAATTCTCATGTCAAGGAATGTTGACCTAGAGCTGAATGGAAATTGCGAACAGAAGTGGAATGTTGTTAAATTCTATTTTGGATTCTACGATTTGTTTGCCCTATATAGGATCAGGAGCAATCTGCACAAATAATTTCATAAACTCCGTGCTGTTCATTTGGTCTCTTGTCTTTGATTGATCTCACAAGAGATGAAAGTTTTTAATGGGGGGTAAATATTGTCTTACTTCCTCTTGATTAAAGAACTCTGTCGATTTTGTTAGTGACACCTTTGATGTAAGGAAGAAAAGCGTTCTATGATGAAGGTCTGAGTCTTTGTGTTGAGATTAAGTAAGAGATTGATATTTGTGGATGCTGGTTTTCGCGGTAACCGTTTTTATTACATCTATACACATATATATTTACTTATACACATATTTTAGTACATATTTTTTTTCTTTGTTACGAGATATGCCGATACCTACTAACTTTATTTTGCTATTAGTTCCATTAACCTTTTCTTGTTGTTTGAAACGTTCTAAACGTTCGGCATTCCTTTCCTCAGACAGCTTAGCTTCCTCCATAGATTTGTTAGTTGTTATTCTGGAATCCTAAGAGTCTTCGAACATTATTACCACAAATTGGTCACATTGCTCCTGTAGTGATCCTTTTCCAAGTTTACATGCTACTTTTCTAACTTGGCTGCACCGTACTGAAGACGACCAATAGTCAGAAATACGTATATACGGTTGCCTTTCATCTTATACACATAGTTTGGCCCCGTAAGAGAAGAAAAATGCTAGTTCACAATATATATCAACTTGATGAAAAGCATAAGCAATTTTATTGAACCAACTATTGGACTATTTTAATTCTAACTAAAATTCATAGCAGTCCACATCTTAAAACGTAATGTAACGCAAAATCCTATAATATATGTAACTTTAATTCAATATAATCTGTTTCATTACCAAAGTTGTTTACAAGATCTTAATAGGCGGATCTAAAAATTTCGCGTTTGCAGTTTGCGGGGACAATTACGGGTTTTTAAAGAAACCGATGCATATACGTCATGATAATAATGGCCATCAAATTATATGCAACCGATATAAGTCCTATCTGTTCTGAATTCGAAACCAATCATTAAGGGCATTGCACTTAAAAAAGTTGTTTTTTAGCGTATAATGGCCTTTCCTGACAAAAGTACTACCTGCCGCCAAAAGTGAGACCGGGTTCATAAAATTCAATTGAAATAATTTTGTTGATTTATATTAAGACAAAAAAGATATAAACCTTGTTAAAAGAAACATCATATTGGAATATTTAAATAAATAAATAAAAAATGATCATAAATTCACTTAGTTAAATAATCAGATGGTAAGATGATAATTGGGTTGAGATTGAGTGGGAGATTGATGTCTGTGGATGCTCCTGTTTGATTTTCTCGGTAACCGTTTAGGGATGAGGGCTTGTCTACTTGCATCATCGCAAAGGCGTACTGATCTGGAGACAAGAGTATTAATGACTGAATTATTTTTGTGAAGGTGGATGATGAGAGTGAAACTCTCCACTCATACCAGAAAATGTTGGTATGAGTGGATTTTCGATAAATAGTGATAAAAAGATTGGGATTGGTTTTTCTTTATGATAACGTCGAGAAACGGTAGGGTTGAATCAGTTTCCACCTCCATCGTGAACTGAATACTAGGATGTATATCATTCAGATGAGTTTAAAAAGACATCAAAGTATTTTTGCCATGGGACCAAGTGATGAATGTACCGTCAACATATCGTAGCCAACATGTGGCTTTGAGCATTTATGTGGATAGTTCTCGAGTCTTGAAGTCTTCCATAAAGATATTGGCAATTACGAAAGATAGTGTTCTACTTACTAAATATAGTGTGCCCAATGTGGCACCATTTATTTGTCTGTAGAATTGATTTTGAAAGATGAAATAAGTGTTGGACAATGTTTATGGTGGTCTTGCTGGATACTGGATCTAGTTTTTAGAATGTTTAGAGTTTCGTCTATAGGAATGTTTGTAAAGAGTGAAAAGATATCGAAACTTACTAGAATGTCTGACGGTGAAATAGGGTATTGTTTAAGAAGTTCGGTGAAATAAAAAGAATTTTTGACGAAGGGTGAAGCATTTTCGGCGAGATGTTGTAGAGTTTTGGCTAAGTACTTAACCAATTGTTGTCCAGGGCAGTTGTATGCACTGACAATGGGACGTAGAGGAATATCGGGTTTGTGAATTTTGGATTGACCATATATTCGAGGTGTTCTGGAAGACTTTTTACGTGAATACGTATTTCAACCTTATTAGGTATCATTAGAGCGACATATGCAGAGCTTCTGCAGAGAGGAAAACCGACAAAATATGGATCGGGAGATCAGAACATTTGCTGTACTTTTTGAAGTTCAAATCTAAAAAAGCGTTTAGAAAAAACACATTTTACTCCTACAGTAAAGTAGTACTTTAGTTATTTAAATTTTATCTGTAATAAACTTGTTTCCTAAAGACGGAAACATTTTTCATGGCTTTTGAATACTCCACAAGAATTTGGACCAAAAAGAGTAAGCTTACTTCAGGTTTTGCCAACTTGTCAGCTTCCCATCTTTTCTTCCAGAACCTTCATATCCGGGCATCTATTTTGCTAGATGCTAGAATGTTTTAAGGAAACTATGGAATAGGAAGAGTATTTGTAGTTCCGAGCAGCTTTAATTAATATAGGAAAAGTCATTGATTCATAACAAAAATAGAGATGATTTGATAATGATTTGTTATGATATTATAGTTAATGCTACAACAAAACCTAATATTATAATTTTTAATTGTATGTACTATACAGCGAGTAGGTGGTCTGCGTATTATTAATTTAACGACCAGTCTTCGACAATTTAAGGTCTCTCGTACAGTCTTCACCTGTAACAAGCATTCTTTATTAACTATATCTTTCTTCTTAACGTTAACTAAATCACGAAAAATTAAACTGGATCCTTATTATTTCGTGACTGCAGGCCATTCTCTTCACAAACTAACTGGCATTTTCGGTAAAAAATAGATAGCAATCTTGTACTGCTGACCGGTGAAAAGAATTTCTTAATTATATGATTAAGGTAAAGTCGAAAATAAGTATTTTGTGTTTATCGATTATATGTGTAAGGATGTTAAGCATAAATCAGTGCATATTTCTTTTTTTATATTACGCAACTTGATTTTTTATAAAATAAAATTTATGCACTCAAGTAATACGAAACATTGTGTTTTTTCCATTTTAAATTATTATTATTTTTTTCATAAAGCAAGTAAAAGTTTGACAAATGGTTGAAACTAACCTTGTAAGGTTCAGTATTTAATGCAGGTTCGTCGCTAGAACTGGCGTGGTATGACTTTTGGTCATACGGTCATCATATATTTGCTCTAAGCGGGTTTAAATTAATAACTGTAGGAAAAATAACTAAATATATATATATATATATATATATATATATATATATATATATATATATATATATATATATATATATATATATATATATATATATATATCGGTTTCAAAACGTCTGCGTCGTTGTCCGATGCGTAATTTCCACGAATTTCTATCATTCCATTGTTCTTCGGTCAAGTCTTGGGAGCTCATTGCCTTTGTTATTCCCTCCTTCCATGTTCTTTTTGGTCTTCCTCGTTTCTTACGATTTGGTGGTATCCATTTCATGGCGATTTTTGGTAATTTTGTTTCTGGCATTTTTTGAACATGGCCATACCATATAAGTTGTTTCCTTTCTATGTCTGTTGCCAGTGATCCATCTACCCCAATCCGATTCCTTATTTCATCGTTTCTAATTCTGTCTGCCCTAGATATTCGAAGTGATCGTCTAAATACATCCATTTCTGTTGCTTCGAGTTTTCTTTTATTGCTTTCTGTTAGTCTTCATGTCTCTGTACCATAGGTTAAGCTGGTTTTTATGAGAGATTCATATATATTGTTCAAGTTTTTCACGTGAAGAGCATTATTTATTATTTATTATTATACACTCGCGATCATAAAATCCGGGTCACCTTGAAAATCACCGATATTTAATTTTTAACGAGCTTTATCGTAAATAATAATAACACAAATACAAACTAATGCGTGTTTCTGAGAATTGTTGCGGTTTCCTTTGTAACCAATAGTACCGATTTCGCGCTAAAGTTCACACTTCCCAAAATGAACGCTACCTGTAACTCCGCTTGTTTTAAATGTCTCGTTTGTACTTCGACTTTCTGTTCAAATGCAAAGGACAAACGTTTATTATTGCCACCATTAGTGTTTATTAGTGCCATTATTAGTGTTTATTTTTTGACAAAAATGCCTTTGACTGTTGTTGAAACGGCACAAATTGTTGCACTTGTGGAAGACGGTCACACTCAACGGCAAGTCGCAAGAACTGTTGGCGTAAGCCTTTCTACGGTTCAACGAGTGCTTCAACGCTTTCAGGAGGCAAGTTTGCTAACAAGGCGACCTGGCTCTAGACGAAGAAGAACGACCAAGGCACTAGATGACCGTTTCCTTGTATTTCAGGCTTTACGAAACCGGACCTCAACTGCGGTTATGCATCAAAATCGTCTAGAGGAAGTACGAAATCGCAATTTTAGTGTTGCAACAGTCAGAAGAAGACTTCGTTTTTCTTGACTATCTTCTCCGGTAATGGCTAGAGGACCACCACTTTGCCGGGCGACTCGAGTTGCACGACTAGCTTTTGCTCGACAATACGCGCATTGAGGAATTAACGATTGTAGAAAAGTGTTATTCTCAGATGAATCCCGTTTCTGCCTAACTGGATTCGATGGAGGTGTAAGAGTTTGAAGGAGAACCAGTGAACGATTTTCACAAGCTTGCATTGCTCCAAGAATGCCATTTGGTGGAGGCTCGGTCATGGCTTGGGGAGGTATATCTTCCGACTTCCACACAGAATTACCTTTCATCGAAAATGGATCCCTAACTGCACGAAGGTACATTACCTAGATTCCGGAAGAACATGTTATGCCCAACATGGCAGAGCTTGGAGAAAACGCCGTTTTTATGCAGGAAAACGTGCGACCGCACGTTGCCAGGATCAGTATGTAATACTTGGACGAAGTTGGAATTACGAGGGTACCCTGGCCAGCTAGGTCTCCGGACCTGAATCCCATCGAACATCTCTGGAACGATTTGAAAAAACATATTCAAACCCATACACCTCCTCCTAACAACGCACAGGAACTTAAGAATCTGTTAGTGAGAGAGTGGAATAACATACCACAACATGTAATCCGGAGAAAAATTGAGAGTATACCCCGTCGCCTGCAAGAGGTTATTAGAGCAAGGGCAATACACGATATTGGTCATTGAAATTTCACTGATTTTTTACCACGTTTTGTGGCCATTTAGCATTCGGTCGTTTGTATATATGGACTATAGTTATTTCATCTACTTTCACAGCAAGTATAAAAATCTCTTGTGTCGAGTAAGAGTGACATATGCTGTAATGTTTGATGTCTGCTCTACAATAAGTCGCGATACCGTACTGAGCGTGGTTGATTGAAGCTATTAGTGTGTATCCAGGGATTTGGCCATGGGTTTTTAATTGTAGGTCGTCTGATAAAAAATTAACGATGATCGAAAGCTAGTAAAAATTTTAAAAACATATTACATCGACAAACTGGTATAAACACAACAATATCATTTGTTCCGTAAATGTAGCGGACCATTATTCTCTTTAATGATTTACAATCTCAGAAGTTACGTAAATCATTACATCTTAGTTATGTTAATTGTAAGAAGTCTAACACCTCATGTTTAATTTCTTGGCTATCAGAAATCTTCTTCTTTTCTCAGTATCAGCCAAAAAGAAAGATTCAGTGGCCTTGCTGTTAGCTTGATTTCCTAGCACACATAATTAGTTTTTATTTGAGAACTATATAAGTTGATTGGTGGCAAAAGGCAAAAATTTTAAATTCTTAATACGTATTTATATACATATATGTAGAAGTATATTTCAATTTCGTAATGGTGTTTTTTATTATATTCAAGGAAGTCGTTATTCGTCGTTAAAGCCAACTCGCAAGTGTCTCGTGATTAAATAGCACAAAAAACTGTTGCAAATTCAGAGCAATCTTATATTTAACAAGTCATGCCGGCCAAAGACGTTCGTCTGCATCCTTCGCAGACAAAAACCAGATTAATATAGACCTAACTTACTCAAGGAACTTCTGACACTTTTTATTTAAGTGTTGTGGTAATTCTTAATTTTCCAGTACCAACAGGCGGTACATCAAAGTGCCGCTTATATCTTTTGTAGACATAAACCAGATAACGCACGATCTCGATATTATCTTCACGGGAGGGCGTACCATTACATGCCTTTTGCGAGCTGATAGTCATCTGACGTTTTAAATTGACTCTAAAGTGAAGGATTTTAATGCGGTGTTAATTCATAACATTTGCAAAATAATACAGCAGGATTTAATAAGAAACTTAAACTAGCATATCATTTTGTTTATTTAAAATGTATTGGACAAGTTATATGAAAAGAAGGCTCAAAGTTGTTTACACAATCTAAGCCTTATTTAATTTACTATAATGAAGAAAAAAATTTGTTAACTCATCCTACACAAAACATTATACAGAGTGATTTACGTACACTAACTACACCTTAGATTGACAGCATATTATCCTATTCAATTATTAGAAGAGCAAGACTAAAGAAGACCGAACCAAAGACGCCTAGGTGACATATTTATGCGAATGGAATCAATATTGGTGTGGCTTAAGATACAAATACGAGGCGTGTCTTTTAAGTAAGTACCGTTTTGGAATTAAAAAAACACGTGCCAAGATATGGCAATAATTTTATTTTTACATGAAAGCCTGTACCTTAATCTACTTTTCTACATAATTTCCGTGAATATTGAGGCACTTGTCATAACGTGGCACCAGTTTTTTAATACCCTCCTGATAACATTCTGCCGCCTGACTTGTTAACCACTGCATCACAAATGTTTTGACTTCGTTATCGTCTTGAAGACGCTGACCGCCCAGGTGTTTCTTCAAGTGCTGGAACAAATGGTAGTCGCTGGGCGCCAGATCAGGGCTGTATGGAGGATGATCTAGAGTTTCCCATTTAAATGATTTGATGAGATCTTTGGTCTGATTAGCCACATGTGGACGGGCATTGTCATGCAGCAAAACGATACCCTTACTCAACTTGCCACGTCTTTTGTTCTGGATTGCACGACGTAGATTTTTCAATGTCTCATAATAAGACGCTGCATTGATTGTCTCATTACGAGGCAGAAACTCCACTAGCAATACTCCTTTTCTGTCCCAAAAAACTGTGCACATGATTTTCCGGGCAGAAATTATTTGCTTAAACTTCACTCTTTTGGGTGATGATGAATGTCGCCATTCCATGGATTGTTGTTTCGATTCTGGTATGACGTAGGCTACCCACGTTTCGTCACTAGTAACAATTTGGTCTAAAAAATCTTCACCTTCACTGTGGTACCGCTCAAGGAAAGTCAATGCACTGACTAAACGTTGGGTTTTGTGCAAATCCAGCAATGCATTTTTGGAACCCAACTTGAACACAATGTCCGGTAATTCAAGTTCTCGGTAACAATGCGATACAAAATACTACGAGAATACTAAGGAAAGCAGTCGGACAATGATAAAATTGTAAAGCGTCTGTTTTCTCTCACCTTTTCGTCCACTTTCTGCACCAAATTTTCATTAACGACCGAAGGACGCCCACTCCGTTCTTCATCATGCACATTTGTGCGGCCATCTTTAAATGCTCTCACCCATTTCCTTACCATTCCATCACTCATAATGTTTTGTCCGTAAACTTCAACGATCTCACGATGAATATCGATCGGTTTTACGCCTTTAGCACTAAGAAATCGTATAACAGCCCGTACTTCACAATCAGCGTGACTCACGATTGTTGGAGGCATCTTAAACACTGGAGTAAACAAGTGTACAATGAAGAATCAGACTGTAATGGCGTCAGTGCGTAGACAAGAGATGTAGGTAACCAGCGCTCATGCGCGGAATGCCGACCGTAGCGCTGCGGCGGCGGAATCGCAAAACGGTACTTACTTAAAAAACATGCCTCGTATATGGAGAAATGTAACTGAAGACACTGACCTTTCGTAGGGGTAAAAATAAAATTCTCCTTGAAGAATTACTAAAGCAACATTTACCATAATTGATTATATTGCCTCTGATTTCTCACCCCTTAATGTACGCTCTACAATTATTAATACAAGACTATCTGATCATGAAGCAGTATATACCAAGTTAAACACTCTTAACAAACCATCCTCAAAAACCCAACGTTTAGGTAGGATTTTTTCCGCTCAGAACTTTCGTAAATTCCAAAATTTGTGCTAGACTTTTGGGTGACACTTTAACTCTGTGGACGTGGACTGTAACTTCAGTGATTTTTTAGATAGACTTGTTTGTATTTTCAATAGGGCATTTTCTTTAATAGCAATTAAGTTGAACCATCACAAGCCCTGGACTACCAAAGGTATCCGCATATAAGCCAATAATATGTACTCTATTCACAATAGCATTGTAGGTGGAGTACCACAAGGTTCAGTATTAGGTCCTCTACTTTCTTCCTTATCTTTATAAATGACATCACTAACTTTAATTTTAAAAAAAAATTTCTTTTTGCTGACCTAGACAAAATCTAATATTACAACTCTTCATGGAAGTATAACTTCTGATCTACTTAAAATAAAAGCCTGGTCCGATTCTAATTTACTCTCTTTTAACGTGGATAAGGCAGTGGCATTATTCTACAAAGGGGCTCTTTAACTTTTGCTTCTTAATAAGATCTTTAAATTACAAAAAAGAGCAATACGGTATCTTTTTTGCCTCAGTAGAATAACACAACAAAAGGAGCGGTTTTTACTGTCGGCGTACACACAATTCTTCTTAGAGGGACAGGTGGCTTCTAGCCGCACGAGATTGAGCAATAATAGGTCTGTGATGCCCTTAGATGTTCTGGGCCGCACGCGCGTTACACTAAAGGAATCAGCGTGTCCTCCCTAGCCGAGCAGCCCGGGTAACCCGCTGAACCTCCTTCATGCTAGGGATTGGGGCTTGCAATTGTTCCCCATAAACGAGGAATTCCCAGTAAGCGCGAGTCATAAGTTCGCGTTGATTACGTCTCTGCCCTTTGTACACACCGTCCGTCGCTACTACCGATTGAATGATTTAGTGAGGTCTTCGGACTGAGCGCGGTGGCGTTTCGGCGTCGTCGATGTTTCGGAAAGATGACCAAACTTGATCATTTAGAGGAAGTAAAAGTCGTAACAAGATTACGAAATTATTAACAAAAAATATAACAGAAAATTGGCTTACTTCGGCCACATCATGCGTAATGATAAATACCGACTTCTACAGTTGCTTTTACAAGGCAAGATTGAGGGCCCTGGACGTAGACGTATATCCTGACTGGCCAATCTTAGGAAGTGGACTGGTCTAACGTCAACTGATCTATTTCGAGCTGCTGTGAATAGAATAAGATGGGTTAATGTGGTCGCGAACATCTCTAGAAGATAGGCACATTTAGAAGAATTGCAGATGGGCACATTTAGAACATTGCAGAAGCTACTTAAAAAATCACGGAATTTTAACTCTTTCCTCTTTATATATTTTAGAAACTGTTAGCTTAATTCGTAAACACCTATATGTTTTTCCAGCAAGACCTAATCATGACTTCTGCACCAAAAATTCAACCTTTGATGTATATTTACTGATCCCGTCCACTAAGTTAGTACAGAAATCTATATTATATTCGCCAAAAAAATTATACAACCATCTCCCTTTAAAACTTAAATCTGTAACTTCTTTCCTTAAGTTTCGCAAAATGGAAGATATTACTCAGTGGAAGAGTTTTTAATCGAATAAGTGAGAAATTACAGTACGTTTATGTACAAGTAACTAAAATATTTTTATATAATATTTGGATATCACATGCAGTACTTTAACTTATTAAATAATTGATGGATTCGACCGTTACTTGATGGAAATTCATTTTATGTAACAATAAAACACTGAAAACTTTGTTTTCAAAACTTCCACAAAATTTATTTTAAACTCTTATCACTACAGCTGTTTCGGCTGATTGCCTTTCTCAAGTGATCTATTTTTGGTATGCTATCTGTACCAATACAAAAAGCGAGATATCATAGCTGTTTATATTAAGGTTTGCCATTCAGAATTAAATTATAGATTAAATAATATATAATTTGACATCCTAGATTCTAACGTGAGAATTAATAGATAATATAATAGATAAAAAACACGACTATACACAATTCATCATCCCATCCCACACAACATAAACTGGCAGCCTATCATAGTATGTTACATAGATTAACAGAAATTCCGATGTCAAAATACAATTTTGAGACAGAATTAAATATCATTAAGCAAATAGCAGTAAATACATGGATACAACGAACAAACAATTAATAAAATGTTAAATCAAAAACTACACAAGAAAGCCCTGAAATTAGTATTTCCACCACCAGAGAAAAAACCCAGTACCTTCTGCTCGATTACATTTACAGGCAAAACATCAACTAAAATTGCCAAACACATAAAAAGAAAGGAATAACACCAGCTTTCAGAACAAATAAGAAACTAGGCAAATATATTAAAAACAACAAGAGCCAAAATAAAAAACACTTACACAGTGGTGTGTACAAACTTAAATGTGGCGACTGCCCAAAAACTTACATCGGTCAAACTGGTAGAAATTTTAATAAACGAATAGCAGAACATAAAAGGGCTTTCAATAATAGAAAAACAGATTCTACATACGCACTTAACGTTATAGATCATAATCATTCTTTTAATGACGAATTTCAAATTCTTCACATTCAAAACAAAGGCCTTAAGCTATCTTTGTTTGAATCTATGGAAATCAATAAATTGAAAAATACAGATATAATTCTGGATGACCAACTTGAGACAAAGAGTTCTCCCCTCCTCAACCTATTTCATTCAAAACTATAAAGTGTAAACGCATGCCAAAAATAGATCACTTGAGAAAGGCAATTAGCCGAAACAGCTGTAGTGATAAGAGTTTAAAATAAATTTTGTGTAAGTTTTCAAAACAAAGTTTTCAGTGTTTTATTGTTACATTAAACTTATTAGTTCGTAATGTTTTAATTTTGCAATGAATTGTGTATCTTATTATCTTTTATTTTGTAATATTGACGATTTTTATATAAGTTCAGTAAGTTTTAAATTGTTATTGTTATTTGTTGACTTTTTGTAAGCTTTGTCCATAAAATTGTACAATTTTTAGTGACAATAAAGCATATTTCTATTCTATTTAATAAAAATGTAGTAATCTAAACTGTTTTCTAAGATTTAAAATAGAATTAGATTGTTTATTATTTGCAATCACTCCATCCACAAAGGAATTTGAAGAAACCTATTTGTTTATTAAATGATAATTATTAACATACGCTACATAAAAAAGGTATGTAAATCACCTGTCCGAAACGTGTAATTATGGAACAAAAAATTTTTTAATGTCAATATCTTGCTGCGGTTATTAATGTCAAAATTTGAAATATAGCAAACCTGCGGCTCCTTTAAGAATGTACTCTATTAAGTTGTTTTCTTAAATTGCTTTACCGCCGTAATTTTCTTAAATATTGTTCTTCCGTTACTGCATACAAAATGGTCATTTATGCCTATAAAAAGAACCAAATTTTCATTTTGTAAATTAAAAAAATAATATGTTTAGGTCATATTAAACTGTTTCCAAATGCTACGGCAGAAATATGTTAATTTAATTGATCGATTAGCCACTGATTTTATGTGAAATTGATTTTTACATTGTAAGAGACATTTTGTTACAATTACTTTTTCTTCTTCTTCCTTCTTGTATGTAGGCTGTAAAGCCTGTTACTTTTTCAATATTAGCCTCTTAAATTGTTTAAATTATCGCACCATCTTGGTCTACCAATACTTTTTCGTCCATTTGGTGACTTATCTCATGCTATTCGTACTATTTTATCCTCTGCCTTTCTAATAATGTGTTCATTCCACTACTGTTTTCGTTTTGTCACCGATCCATTTATGTCCTCTATATTGCATGCTCTTCTTTGTTTTCGCATCTCTCCCTATCCAAAAGACTTTTCCCTGATATTCGTCGAAGTATTTTCATCTCTCTTGTTTCTAGTAGTCGTCTCGTTTTTGATGTATCAGGTCTTGTCTCCGCCGTATATATTAATATAGGTCTATTGCTGCTTTATAGATTCTTGTTTTTGTGTCGTGTCTTACGTGTTTGCTCTTCCAGGTTGTGTCATTAAGAGATCCCGCCCCTTTACTTGCCTTTAAGCTTTGTTGTCGTGCTTCTTGTTAACATTTTCGTAACTAGTTATATCTATTTCCAGATATCTAAACCTTGCTTCCTGCTTTAATATTTTTCCATCAATTTCGATTTCACATCGTAGTGGATCTTCAGATATTGTCATACATTTAGTTTTTTCTGCTGAAATTATCATATTGTATTTCTTGGCTGTTGTATTCAAGATGTGTGCTATTATTTGAAGCTTGTCTTCTATCTCGGCGATTAATGCGGCGTCGTCTGCATCACATAATATTTGGATTTTTTTGTCCCAAATTCTGTAACCATGACCTTTACGTACTGCTTGTATTATTTCGTCCATTCTTATAATAGAGAGAAGTAAGCTTAACGAGTCACCCTGTCTGACTCCGCTTTGTACTAGTATACACTCTGTTAGTTTTCCATTTATCTTTGTCTGTCCTCGATTATGAAAGTAGATGTTTCCGATGGTTTGTATAATATTGATTGGTATGTTTCTTTTATGTAGTAGGTGTAAGACCTCTTCGACTTGGATGCGATCTAAAGCCTTTGCCAGGTCTATAAAGCATAGATATGCTGGTTTATTGTACTCGATGGCCTTTTCTGTGATTTGTTTTAGTACAAATACGGCGTCTAAGCAGGATCTTCCGGATCTGAATCCTTGTTGTTCATCTGATAAAGTACTTAGTTTATTGATTTTGTCGGTTAGAACTTTTGTGGTTAGCTTAAGTGCGATGTTCAGTAGATTTATACCTCTATAATTGTTGGGGTCTTGTTTATCTCCTTTCTTGAATATTGGTATTATTATGCTGTTTCTCCATGCGTCTGGTATCTTGCAGTGCGATATTAGTTTTAGTATAAGTTTTGTCACCTGTTATAATTACGCTTTTTTATTTATATGCATACAAGTACGTACCAAAAATTGCAATGTAACTAAGGAGATCAAAGTTTGAAAAGTTTGAAAATTTGTATTCAGTTTTTTGTCTGGTATATATACATAGCAGCATTAAAATATGGAATTTTGAGAAAATTTTAAAAGCCAAATTATTAATCTAAATGTCATACAACTCTTAGATCATCTTGAATATCTGTTACTCAGTGGAACAGCTAACTTATTCCTTACTCACTCTACGTTGCTACAGTGATTTTGGGCCTGACCAATTGTCTACTTCCGTGCAGGTTAATATTGAGTTACTGTTTGCTATCTTCTAAATCACAGTTTTTTCAAATTTCCTTCGACATTGGACCAATGAAAATGGTTCAATGCATACAGTACCACTGATTTTTCTACTCCTTTCCACACCTCTACATCTATTTGATTTTTCTATCAACCACCGTTACTCCACCGACCAATTCTTCTAAAGTTATCCTCATGACATGTTTACCTTCTTCTTCTAATGCCTCATCAATTAAGGTCATTGGCGGTCATCACGGCCCATTTTACAGCAGTTCTAAAAAGTTCTATTGTTGTTTTTCCACTTTATTACTTTAAACTGTTCAACCAGGATGTGCGCAGTCTCCCCGGGCCTCTTTTTCCTTCCCCTTTCCCTTGTATAACCAATCAATCAACTCATATTTTTCATTTTTTAGTATGTGACCAAAGTGGTTAATGTTTTTTCCTTTATAGTGTTGAGTATGTTTTTTCTTCTTTCATCTTTCTTAATGTTTTCGTGTTTGTTACATGTTGTATCGATGATATTTTCTACATTCTTCTATAACACCACATCTTAAAGCTGGCAAGTGGCATTTTGCATCCGTAACTTCCATACTTCAACTCCATATAAAAAGGCAGAGAATACGTAGCATCCTAAGGCTCTAGTTCTAATTCCTACTCTTAATTTTCCATTGCATAATACTGCCTTTATCTTATTTAAAGCGCCTCTGGCTATCGCAATGTGTCGTTTTATTTCAAGACTGCGGAACCATTGTTTATTTAGCTTACATCCCAAGTAATGTTCCCATGTTTACCATAAATAATAAATAAGTCAGGTAAAAATCGAATCTTTGTCTAACCACTTGTTTTGCTCTGAATTGGCTTGAGAACTTCTGATATCGTACTGTTGCCATATTGGACTTTTAGTTTTTTAAAGTGTCACCAGTTGTATCAGTGTACCCATCTCTATTAAAATGGGCCAAAAATTGATCCATCTTACGTACTTAAAATTTTCTTGACTTCTCAATGAATGGTTTCAGGTTCTAGGTTTGCTCAGGTGTACGTTTTACTTTAAAAACCACGCTTGTTAGTGCTGTCTTTCATAATGTAGGTAGGTTTTAAATTGGTTTTGATGATATGTAACAAGATAAGAAGTCGAATGTAGCAGTTATAGAGGGGTAATAATGTTCAGTCTATAAGATATTGTCTATTATAATTGTCCATACCTTGAGGAAATTATTAGCGGATATTTAAGTGAAATTAGACCTCGACGGTCAACAGTAGATAAGATTTTCGTATTAAGCAGATCCTTGAAAAAGTCAGAGAATTTGATATCGACACTTTTCATTTGTTTGTAGATTTCAAAGCGCTATATGATAGCGTTGTATGAATCAAGGTATATGAAGCAATAACACTTCGAAATTCCTGTCAATCGATAAGATTAGTAACGATCATAATGTTAAAAGTTAGATGTAAAGTAGAAATCCAAAATAGCTACTCTGAAGAATTCAGTACAGAAGAGAGGGACAGGGGGATACGCTGGCGTATTTCCTTTTTAATATTGACTTTAAAAAATGTTGTAAGAGGGGAAAAACCACTCAAACGTGGTACAATTTTTAACAAATCTGTCCAAATACTAGCATATGCAGATGACGTGCATCTTGTCGCATAAACGACTCATAAATCCAGAAAAATTTGCACTGCACTTTCTAACACGGCAGGAGATATGTATTTGGTCATCAACAAACTTGAGTTGGCAGGCTCTCGTAGACCGAGACTGATGTGAGTTTTATTTTGAGTAGGAATATACTATACCCGGATAGTTATGTAGGTGCATAGGTAACATGCCGTTTAATTTAAAATTTTTAAGTATGTAGTCTGCCATTTAAACTCAACTACTGTTTGTTTTTGCTAAGTATTACAAAATTCACTAAATATGGACTAATAAGCTAAAAGCTTTATAACTAATATGGTATACAGCCAACTCCTGGGAACTATCCCATTTTAAGCTAATATGTAGACTTAATTCAATATTGTAACAGGTAGCTACATTTTATAGGTTAATTTATATATATATATGTATATATATATATATATATATACATATATATATATATATATATATATATATATATATATATATATATTTATATAAATCACTAAGCGCATTATCAGAAAAGACAGTTTCTATTTAAGATGAATATCTAATACATGTGTTGTTGTCGACGGTATTCTAAATGGATATTTCGTTGGTAAGTATTTACCTCTAGGCAACCAAAGTAGAGAACATTCGTGAGCGTTAGAATACTAGAACGATTTATTTTGTTTTATCTTTCCAACAATAATACCTGTATGAGTTGGTATTCTGACGTAATTTATTGTACCAGTAATTAAACAGATATTATTACATTTCGGTATGCATATGATTAATGTAGTAATGATAATGTAGTAATGTAAATATATTTAGTATATTCTAAGAGAATACTCGATGATTTATCTGTGACAAATTTAAGAATATCGCATTCCCCGCGATAATTGAGAAAATATATTGTTAAAAAACCTGACATAGGTTAAATTTATTTCTTTCTCAGTTGTTATCTAATTTTTTTTCCACAATTCAATCAATGAGAATTCGCCGCTGATAACGGCTTTTGATATATATGTATATATATATATATATATATATATATATATATATATATATATATATATATGTATATATATATATATATATATATATATATATATTAATTAATTAAATTTTTTCCTTAACGGTAACTCCCGCTTTGATATTACTGAGCGTGTTTTGGAAAATTTCTTCAGAGTATAAGATAAACAAAAGAAAGTGGAGATAAAACACAACCCTGTCTGACTACTCTACATGCCCATCAATTTGAACTATGGCACTTTGGTTCCAATATAATGTTTGCACTATATTTATGATTTTACTGTCAATGCACTTGAACTTCGGAAAATATGCAAATAAAAATGTAGAAAATATGCGCATAAATATGCACGTGTTTACCCGAAAATATGCAAATATTTTACAAAATATGCATACAAATAAATAAAAAAATCGTAAAATAGTAACAATTTTATTTAAAAAAAAGTGTACATAACTAAATATTTCCTACTATTCATTAATATTTACATTTATTTTAAGTAACTACATCATTTTTAAGTATGAATAAACTTATTTAGAATTATGGTAACAATAAATGACCAAGTGGTGTTCAAAATTTTCTAGCAAAAACTTCTGTCTGAGTACATATATTTATATATGGAAAAACTTCGTTCAACATCAACTGATGTAACGGGAGCATTTTTCAAACCAACCAAAACATTTGGTTCTAAATTAATTGTTTCCGAAATATTTCCAGCTAGAACACTGACTACTTCAGAAAGAATATGGTAACCTTTATTTTTTTCCATAGTAGCTTCAAATTTTTTTAAAATATCTTTTCCAATATAACCTCTAACGTTCCGACAACATGACGCAAATTCTTTTATTAATGCTGTACTTTCGAACAATGACAGTTTTGGTGATGCTAACTGAGTAATTGTTTTTTGAACAAAACTAAAATTTGATTTTATAAATGAAAGTTCTTGTTGAAGCAAGTTACTCTGAAAAGTTTGTTTAGAATCCAAAAGAGATTGGGAACTTTCATCTGTTAACGTATCAATTATGTTCTTTATTTTAACAAAATGATCTGCATAAAAATTAGCTGCTTCTAACCATGTTCCCCATCGCGTTAAAATAGGTTGTGGTAGAAGAGGAATGTTAGGTAGCACTTCTTTATAAAGTTGAATTCTTATAGGAGATTTAAGAAATACTTTTTTGACACTGGATATCATGGTATTTACAAGAGGAAACTTTTTTCGTATTTCCTCTGCAACTCTGTTTAATCCATGCGCTACACAAGTAACATGTATTAAATCTGGGAAAAATATTTTTAAATTTTGTCCTGCTTTCACCATATAAGGAGCAGCATCCGATAAAATAAGCAGTAATTTATTAGAAGGAATAGTTGTCGGAAGAAAAAAAGTTGCTAATGTTTCTTGTATAAAACGCGAAATTGTTAAAGCATTTGTTTTCTCAAGTTGCTGGCATGAAATAAGATGAGATTTTGGTAAGGTATCTTCTTTAAGAACACCAATCAATAAATGAGCAATATACTTTCCTGAGGAATCAGTGGTTTCGTCTACAGATATGTAAAAATAATTATCTGCAATTTCTTCCTTAATATTAATTAACACCGACGAGTATAGCCCGTTCACATTATTTCTTCTTAGAGACCGATCACTTGGAACATTAAGTTTGCAATATTTTTTTAGAAACGAACTAAAATTTACATTTGCTAATTTTGAAAGCGGTATGTTTGCAGACACTAATGCGCGACACAAGTCTTCATTAAAAGTTTCTTGCTCATCTAATTTTTTTGAAGTAGATTCGAAACATTTAGCCATTGAAGTTTGATGTTTTCCTCCTATTTTTCCTTTTTTTGCAATGTGTGAAGCAGTTCTCACATGTTGGTCTATCTGAAATTTCTTCTCACATGCTATCTATAAATAAAAATAAAAACCTTTATTTTAACCCAACCTTTAAAATATAAAAATATACAAGGTGTTTTTGGTTAATCAAATAACTGGTTTGGAAAAAAAAACACTCGCTAAGTGTTTTAAATGCAGTATTAATCCACAAATTAGTTTTTGTTACTAACAATAAATTAGTACATCATATAACTTATTTTAAAATTCAACAAAAGTTTTTTTTTTGTTAATTCAATTACAATAAAAATAATTGTGTTTTAGAATAGCCGACTTCATAAAAAAAAAGTAAAGGTGAAAAATTTTTCTAAATACACACCATTGTATTGTACCATGGACAATTTTTTCTCACTAAAGGAAGCTATTTTTCATTTAAAAACAACCTACGAGTACTAAATTTCAAGTAAATACATTTATTGGTTTTAAAGTTATTGTTGTTATTAACTAAAAGAATTTAATTTTTTTTAATTTTATCACCCTGTATCTCGAAAAGTAAATAAGTTTGACCCCTTATTAACTATATCGTTTTGTTCAATTTTTCGAGAAGTATCTACAGTCAAACGTTGTAAGTGTCATTTGGAAACACCCTGTATGTATGAAATATTAGATATTTAATAGAAAATATTAGATACTTACAATTTTGCCACAGACTGAACAGTAGATTTTTCCCATATCCATAGACAGCTCTTTATAAGGTTTAATCCAAGTTGAAGCACTGGTTGTTTTAGGCATTATAAAATCACAATCTTCCTTTTTGTTACGCACAACGAGTGTTTACGCTTTGAATATCAAAACAAAAATGATTTACAAATCTGAGCATCAAATTAGAAATGTTTAGGCACCTAATTCAATAAACTGGGAGATTTTGGAAAATCCCTAAATTAGGAACAAAACTATTAGCCGTTTACCTGCTGTTAAGATACAATAAATTGTAGATAGATTTGGGGATTAGATCATAAAATGCAAATGAGCGAACCCTTAGCGGTTATCCAATAACTGAATGCCTCAGTGACCGAGACTTTCTAAGAATGTTGAGGGCTACTTAAATTGATCTTCTTTGAAATTGTAAATGTTTTGTACCTGTAGAGATTACGTACTTAGATCATTTCTTGATTAAAACGACTACAACATTTTATACAAGAATTGAAATAAATTGGTATGTTTAAAAATTTTCAAATACAGTATAAAAATCTGAACTTTTATGCACTTTATGCAAACTTTTATACAAATATGCCAAAATATGAAATATTTGCATAAAATATGCACAATATGCAAAATATGCAATATGCATATTTGCCGAAGTCTATTCATAAGTATTGATATTAGTTTTTCATGTCTTACTTTATCGAAAGCTTTTTCGTAGTTAACAAAGCACAAGTATAGATCAACACTTACATCCCGACGTCGCTGAATCAATATGTTGATGGCAAATAGTCCTTCTCGGGTACCCATTCCATTTCGGAAACCGAACTGCGTCTCGCTAATATCCTCCTCTAGCCTTTCGTATATTCGCTTATGTATTACTGTCAGCAGTACTGAAAGTAATACATAAACGAATATGACTCATGAGGCTCAGTGTTCGATAATTAGAGCACTCTTTTGTTGCTTGTTTTTTAGGGATGGTTATAAATGCTGACTTCAGCCACTCTTGTGGTATTATTCCCGTATCGTACACCGTGTTAAATAAATACATAGAAGTTATTCTCTTCCACTAGTTTTAACAGTTCTACTGGTATTTCATCTAATCCAGCTGCCTTATTGTCTTTAGAGTTTTTGATAGCATATTTGATTCCATCTATCGTGATCTTCTGTCTTTCTAAAGGATTTAATCCTTGTATTTTCTGCATTTCACCTCTTTGATCTTGGAAAAGTTCTCTAACGTACTCCTCCCATCGTCTTAATTTATCTGGTAAATCTATTAGTATTACTCCTTTTTTGTCTTTTATGTGTCCTTGCTCTCTATTTCGACCCATTCCAGTCACTTCTCTTATTTTTTTGTACATATTTCTCATATAATATTTTGTTTTTAGTTCTTCTATCTCTTTACATTGTTTCATCAAATAGATTTCCTTAGCTGTTTTGATTTTTTCCTTTCGTTGTATTTCTTTATACTTCTGTAGATCTTTTCCTTTATATTTCCTTCTTTCTTCCATCTGTAATAATATTTCGTCTGTCATCCACTGTTTTTTAGCCTCTGATCTATGTTGTTTCAAACTTTCTTGAGCTAGTTTCAGTAATGTGTTTTTTTATATTATACCACTTTTTATTTACATCCATAATTTGTTGTCAGTTAGTGTTTTTTGCATATTAATATTCACATAATTTTTTAATTCGTTTTTTATTTCTTCGTTTTTTAGCATTCTTAAATTAATTTTTGGTTGTTGATTTCTGAGTTCAATTTTTTTTAATTTTATTTTCACGTTAGCAACTAACGGATTGTGATCTGAGTTAACATCTGCTCCAGGATAAGTTTTATTAACTGAGGTTATAGAGTTTTTATATCTGCTATTTACCAGTATAAAGTCTATCTGGTTTCTGACAATGTGGTTTTCTGTATGTGAAGGAGACGTCCATGTATATAGTCTTCTCGCAGGAAGCTGAAACCAAATATTCGCAATTACCATATTCTTTTCTTGGCAGAATTATATGAGCCTTTGTCTTCTCTCGTTTCTAGTTACTAATCCAAACTGTCCAACTATATTTTCAACTGTATCTACTCCAATTTTTGCATTAAAGTATCCTAAAATATAAGTAATATGTCTAGATTTTGTTAACTTGATTGTATTGTGCAATTCCAAATAAAACTTTTCGATTTAATCTTCGATCTTATCAGCTGTGGGAGCATAGACTTATATCATATTAATATTACAGTTCCGTGCTTGAATTTTTAGCATTATTATTCTTTCTGAGATTTGAGTCACACCTAGCAATGATTTTCTAATAGTGTTGCTTATGATGAAAGCTACTCCGTATCGATGATCAGTTTTGTCTCCTCCAGTGTAATAAATATTGTGGTTATTGGGATATCTCTCCATTTTCTGACCACTGTACATCCCTAACCCCAAGTATATCTATATTTAGCCTCTGTTTCTCTTTAATAACATTATGTAACTTTCCAGGCTAATACATACTTCTGACATTCCAGTTAGCTATTTTTATCTGAGAGGGTTGAGTATTTTTTTTGGTTTTTTGTGCAAGTGTTTCGCATGTTAACGACCGAGGAGGCCTTGCGTTCTGATGGTTGTCCTCCCCTGCCGGATTTTGGTCTCCGATTACCATAATCAATAACGTCTCTTGCGTAAATAGTGCTAGCCATTATAATTTACACTAGAGATGTCATCAGGGACCTTTAGTGCAGTGGTTTCTCGTTGCCTTCTGCATTCTGATGCCGTTGACCACTTTTTTGGTTCTTCCTCCTTCGAGACCAATTTCTCAGTCTCAGAACAACAGAGTGTCCTTACACTTACTAGCTCATCCGGCCTAAGCCGTTGGCCGGTAAATGGTGAATTGCTTATCCCGGCTAACACTCGGACGTCAGAGCCTCGTTAGTTATCTAAAAGACCATGATCTAGATTATCATACGAGCAGGTGAGATTGACATTTGAATAGGAGTGGCTATATGTTGCGCTTCACTATCCCATTACATCCCAGTTTTGGATAGTTTCTCTTGATTTAGTAATTATTAGTATGTGATTGGAATCCACGTCTACCCGCCTATAACTTCTAACATCTATTATTAATTTCGCGTGCTTGCTTTCTACCAGAACGTGGTCATTTTACGACGATAATTTACAATTGTACCTATTATCGAGATTATAATATAATTGCCATTATAGTCACAAAAAGGTAATTTTCTATTTTATGCGTCCGCTGAACATATCTTCTAAACGGGAGACATTTATTGGTCGTTTTAAATCTAATATTCTCAGAAAGGTCATCTCCTAACAGGTCTACTGTAAACTGTACATGTCCATTTACTGCCGTCTTATATTCATATTTGAATTTTAAATGTACATAAGTACAAGAATTAATAACATTTAAGTTGTTCCATGTATTTACCAAGTAAACATTTCAATGAATAAGGAATGTTGGTAGGTGTTAATCGAAATACTCGCATTCTTAATTTTTCCCACATTTAACGAAATCATTACCATACTAATAAAAGCCGCTTCAAAGAAACTTAATATAAAGAACACGACTTTATTTCACAAAACATCTGCAACTGCCCACGTCTACATAAATATTAAACGGATGCAGTTGGCGGAATCATAATTGTCAATGTGAATAATAAGATTCATTTATTATAGTTTATTCGTCTTCCGGGTTTGGACCGTGTCATTTGTGAGTGACCCAAAAGTGGGTTCATCTCGACGTTTCGCTACAATTGTATGTAGCTTCTTCAGGAGAACAAAAAAAGAAAAAGAAAAACAAGAGACAGGAAGATGGGTAGTTAGCAACGGTAACTCAGTTACTCAACGCAACCAGAGGCGAATACTAACTACCAAGATGGGCATTTGGTCACAGTAACTCAACTACTCAACGCAGCCAGAGGTGAAAACCAAATGCCAGGACAGGGATTCACGTCCAACAGCTCAGAACACTAACGCGTCGAGAGGCAGGGAGTGAATCCTCATTTACGTCATTCATAAGATTCATTTACGTCAACTTTTCAAGCATTGTTATAATCACTTCGTTTATGTTACATTGTTTTTAAATAGTTTTGTTAATAGTACGCGTCACAACCGAAACTCTGGCATATTGATCACACTGATTACTGTTAAATCTATAAATCTATAGTATTCATTTAGCCTAATTTGACATTACACTGCTCGAGCATGTACTTTATTGGGGTTATTTTTTTGAGTCTGGGTTACAAAGACATTCTTTAATGCGGGCTTTAATCAACTGCCGCTTTCTGGTACATAGTAACATATTTGGCGTTCGCCCATTTGCTTAACTCTCACATGCTCTCTATGAAGTTCATACAAAACTGTATGATATTTTCTTTGGTCATAAATGCAGTTAAACTCCTAGCTTTGCGGCACGGTGCAGAATCGTGCATAAAAATGTAATTTTTTCTACCTGTGAACCATTCTTTTAACTGGGACAGTAGCCGAGTTTCAAATACTCGCTTATACTGGTCCTATCTCATTGGCTCTTTTACGATATATAAGCGTCCCATACCCTTAGTCAAGAGTACAAACCACACCATGACACTAACCGGCTGTTGTATAACTCTCTCCGCACAAACGCAATTTTGTTCCACCAAAATCTGGAATTCTGATTCGTCGGAGAAGCATACTTGTAAAAATGATAATATTCGCTTTTCACAAACTCCATTTGTTAAAAAAAAATCGGTTGCCTGTAAAGTCGGTTTTACGGGCGAAGATTTTACGTGACAACGTCTTTTTCTCGGTAGAATATTTATTGATATGAATATTATTAAATTGCACAATAGGAACAAGGAATTAAATGAAAATAAGAATTGCACAAATTTTAACTATAGAAATATATTTTGTTTACTAAAACATTGTACATGTAAACTTAAACTAATTTCTATTTGAGTGATTTTGTTGAGGATAGGACGATGATAGGAGAAATATGAAATGAAAGGAAGTGTTTCTGCTGTAATGTGTCTTGAACGCCAAGAACGCTCGAGAAAGACAGAGACACAAGCACGCACCGATTCAACGCGCCTAATTCTCTAGTGCTGCGCGCGCAGCGGACCGATCATGTTTGAGTGGGAGAGAGACGCAAGGCATTCGCCGGTCCGGCGGGCCTCTCTCTCGTTCGGTGACTCATCGTAACAGACGTGAGCGGGCGTTACACTTTTTCATGCATGACTCCGAGCCACAACCTAATTTAAGACGTTGTCACGTCAAAAGTTTTACTTATTTGTCCCCAATCCTCAACAGTCATACTTCGGTGTTGTTTGGCCCATTAGAGTCTCTTTCTCTCCATGTCTTCGGTGAGCCATGGTTTTCTCATAGGCCAACGACTTAACAAATTCTTTTCGGTTATAGGAAATTGGGCTGTGCTTCTGGAAACATAAATTTCTTCATTATTAATCATAGTAGTCAGATGTGCCACACTGTTTTTATGATTTTCGAGACAAATATCAATACGAGGAGGAGTGATTCGTTTCCTGTCACATTTTCCAACACAGCCCGGTTTCAATGCCTCGTTTGAATCCATTTTTATTTTTATTGAATTAACTATAGCCTTTGAAACACCTGCAGTAGTTGCTATAACTCTCTGGGAAAGTGTAGAGTGCAGCAATAACGTCTTTATTTCTCTAATTTTCCCTGGGGACAAGTCTGAAATTTTGCCCATGCTAATAGAATAATTTTGATTTTGAACAATTTTTTTAATAAAATAAAATTAAATTAAATTAAAAAATCGTGTCAATAAATGACACGAAAACCTAGCGAAAAATAATTATAAAAAATTTAAAACGATTTGCAAATATTTTTAAGCCTTACTGCGATAAGAGCAGATGACCAACTGAGATGGAACAGCAATAATTATTATTTCATACCTAAACAGTCTGCCAGTATGGCCGCTTATCAAAAATTTATTAGTTATACCAGAAGAAATATCAAATAAAATACAAATATGAACACCAATTTTTTGGTCAAAAAATCATATATAGTAGGAAATACAAAAATATGTGTACTGTCCTTAATAATTTGTCACCCACAGTACGATAATTGAAATATTTTTTATTTCAATTTACCGCATGAACCCCTAAGGTAAAGATAAAAATGAGCAACCTCCAGAACGACACAAGGTATTTATACAAAAAAAAAACAGCAGAAAAATGCAGCAACAAATATATTAAATAAAGCGATAGAGTCTAGGAATGCTGGGAAAAAATTAAAGCCAACATAGACTCAGCTAAAGAAGCTCTAGGCGAAAGGAAGATAAATAAAAGCAAGTCTCTTTCAAAGCAAAAAACTCTGTGGTTCTGTACAAAGGTGAAAGAAAAAATGCAAAAAAAGAAGAAAAAAAAATACTGACCTGAATTGCATGTCAAACAAAACACAACAAGGGTACGAGGATTACAAGAGAACAATGAATGAAACAAATGTACTTTATAAGAGGGTTCATAAAGATGGTGCTTCAAGAGGTTGAAAGTGGAGGTGGCATGAAGGAATTAATAGACTCGAAACAGATCAAAACGGATGCATGAATTGACCATCTAAAGAAGTTATATGCAGACAAACCACAAATGACGTTGAAAACAGAATCACCAGAAATTACCATAGACCAAGAAAGCATGAAATAAAAAAACACTTGAAAAACTAAAGAACAGACAAGCTGCAAGTCAAGATGGGATACCTACCTAATAAATTTTACTACAATGAGGGATCAACATTAACAAGATTATAAGACACAATAAAACCATGAATATTAGGGAAATAAGATTTTTATTCATAATCCGTTATAGGTTTTTATTAAAGTTGGTAAAAGAGAATGGGCTAGCAGTTTTGCTGTTTACAAACTTTTACAGCAGTAAACAGCGAAACCGGTAATCCATTATCTTTTACCAATTTTAATAAAAACCTATAACGGCTTGTGAGTAGAAGACTTATTTCCCTTACATTCAAGAATATGTGCTCACACCAACAATATTTTCATCAATTAATAAATTACCAGTCGCAGAACTCGGCGCAGCGTGAAATTAATAATTAAAAAAAAACAACGGGTTGCTGTAAAGTTATTTAAAAAAAAACTTCGGAATCTTGTAAAATGAAGATTTATTAAGTATTTCGGCCTAATAGGCCTCATCAGAACGGCTTTCGCAATCGCTCTGAACGTGAAATAAATCTTTTGTGTTTTAGGAAGCAACTCTAACATGGCTTCGTATAGACGCAATGTAGCGACATCTGATAATAAAATCGTAAACTAATTTTCGAAACCAAATTCAGCTTTAATCTGTGCCTTCTAAGAATTGCAAGGCAAAACAGACGTTGATAAAGATGTTATGAGAGACACGGGGAATCTAAAAATTGCATTCCACAACATATCTCCTCAACTAATCAAAATTCTTAGCGAATTGGTTTCTAGTACTCGTACAGAGTATATCGAAATAAAAAGGAAAAGAAAGTTAAGATTTGATTTCACAATTTTACGTAAAATGGTCAACACTTGGTATTTATTAGCTAAATAATGATTGTTTTATGCTTTAAGATATAATATCATAATATTTCAACCCTTAAAACCACCCTTGTTGGGGCTATATATAAAAAAATTAATTCTGTACTTCATATTTTATATCATGCTCAAGGCGTTGATTCTTTTTAGGGGTGTAAACTACCCCCTATTGTCAAAAATTATATAAAAACATTGTAAACCTTAATAAAGATAAAATTTGGTTTTGATTGGTTAAATAATGATTGTTTTATAATTTAGAATATAATATCATAATATTTTAACCCATAAAAATTACCCTTAATAACATTGCAATTTTTATAAGTAATTTAATAGATCTATCAGAAAAAAAGTAGAATTATGTACGTACAAAAATACGAATTTACAAATATAAATACAAATAGTTTTTTATTCATCTTCATCGAGATCGATGTCATCTTCGGCTTCTTCAATAACTGGTGGAATATTGTTGCAATCTTCCCCCAAGCACTCAGAACAAAATTTCCTGCACCCGCATGAAACGAAGAAACCTTTTTTGCATTAGCAGAAAATAATTTTCAAAAGTTCATTGGGTGCAGGCGGCTTGTTCATGCGCACGAGATGTAAATAACCTTCTTTTAAAATACCACCCCCAATCTGTTGCTCGGAAGTTTTCATTTCCAATCTACTGTTGAATTTGGTAGTGGCTGGAATCTTTTTGTGTGCTCGTCTAAGGCATCAACAGTGGGTAGAAGGGAAGATAGTTTGACTGCACTATTTTTTGTTTTCATGCATCTGCTCGAGAAAAGCTTTAAAATCTTTTATTTTTTTCAACTTATTGAGTTACATGTCTTTGGCGACTTTCGGCGTATTACTGTAAAAAAATCGGTTGTGTGGTATTTTATATACATTGAAAATGCTCCATTACACTACCAAGCGAGCTATTCGAATTTTTGTAAAAAAAATCGTTTTATAAACATAGCTCCTTCATTTTTGGCGATAAAAAGTTTTTTCAGTGACTATGTAAGGTTTTTTAAAGAGCTATAAGACTTTGTATATTAAATTTCGTAAGATCTCTTAGTTTTTAAATGGGGTGAGATTAAAGGGCTCCAATAAGGAGGTGTTTGCTTGTCGATCATCGATTTCCATAGTTAAAATGTAATGATCCCACCCCCCGAAATGTGGTGGCAACCACCCGCAAGGTTTTAGCGTCCAGCGGCATGTTATAAAAAATGATCCTTGGGCTATTCCCTACTTCTATGAAAATTTCATGTAATTCCATCATCATCATCATAAGTGGCTCGACAATCCGTTGTGGATCTTGGCCTGCTCACAAAGAAGTCGCCACTTCTGTCGATTCCTGGCAACTTCCCTCCATCTTCTAACCCCTAGAATCTGTAGGTCTTCTTCCACATCATCAATCCATCATAATCATGTAATTCCATGCTGGATGAAAAAATTGCGAGCCAAAATGCTTCATTTCCTTGCTTATTATAGTAAGATTGTGCAAAAATATGAAATGAAAATATGTTCCTAGCCAATGTGCCCTTATTACAGAGACTATACTAAATATGCGAGGCAAATTCACTAAATGAATTAAAAGTTTAAGAAGTTTTAAGAGTATCATGGAAAAATTGTTTATAAATAACATAAAAAGTAACAATAAAAAGGCGACTTAAAAAAGTACTTGTACATCCCGTAGTCATTATCTATTGTGTTTTGGATGATATTGCAATGAAAATACGATAGTTATATTAAATTATTTTAACGTTCTACTCCAGTTAAAAAAAAAGAGCAAAGGTCCAGTAAATCAGATCAGATCAGAACATTCCCAGATATGTTTTGATTGTTTATTTAAAAATAGTTTAACTAAAGAATTGATGAATTCCCAGATAAGTCTTTTTGTAGTATCTCATAGTAGACATTTCAATTGTAGAATCCGTCTATACATTTTTGTCGAGTAAAAAACTAACTTAATAGACCTAAATACTTAAAAAGTTTGACTTCAAAACTTGTTCTGACCAGTGTTTGAAATTATAATTAAAATTGTGAAATTTTACCTGATTATCAACATCATTAAAGCCACTCCAGTGATATTCTAGCTGTTTAAACGAATAGAAAACCAGAACATAAATTACCAGTATTTTTTTATTACAGATATAACAAATACTCGTCGAATGTAAATCCAGTTCTCAATGAAACGCAATAAACATTACCAGCACTTGCTACAAATACATATTTATTAGGCTTAAATGGTTACGTAATTTGATCGTAGGTCAGGCCTGAAAAGAGTTGTATGCAGGTGATTGGTGAGCAAAATCGAGTTTTAATTGGTCATTTCAGTCGACATTCTAATGAAATGCAGTCGCCCTTCGATTCGCCCCAGATCAAGAGTTGTACTTTTAAAGAATAAATAAGTGTAACAGATATCAGGCAATAACCAATACAATCAAAATTGAATTTTAAATGGTAGTAAATACTTGGAATTAAATTGTCTTTCATTAATTGATACAGCGCTTTAAAAGGTATAAAATCATAGTTATATAGATTGTAAAAGTTTTATGGGATGAAAATTAACAAATTGTATAACGCCTGTTACTCTTTTTCTGCATTCGAGTCCAAACCTAATAAAAAATAAAAAATAAAAATAAAAACGTTTATTGCCTTAATAAAATTATACATTTCACACTGAAGATATTTCAAACCTAAGGTATTTTAGCCTTCTTTCTTGACGTACCGCTCCTGTACCGCCTACTGGTTGAACTGCTTCCTTTCGAACCTTGGATTTATCTGTCATGGACTCCTTGGCTTCTTTTTTTGTAGGTACTTGTTTTTGGCATCGTACTTACTTTCCTGATTGGCTGTCTTCGGCAACCACCCGGCTAGACCCTGATCATATGGTCGATGAGTCTATGTTTTGATCTGTACATCCTCTGGATCCGATTCTTGACGAGGATATCCCTGGTCTTTAGGAGTCTTCTTGTGGTTTGGTGGAAGAAGTATCTTGTCCTATTATCAGCCACCTACCTCAGTGGTGTATACTGGAGCCTTCCTCTGATGGTTGCATTTGTTCTTCTTTCTTCCCATGTTGATCCATCGATGATCCTGTAGCATGAAGTCTCTGTAGTTTCTAGCTTCTTTCAGTTGGTTTCCGAGGTGGAGCTCCATACTAGGACGGCGTAAAGTATTACCGATCTAAAGTAGGCCTGGTATAGCTAGATCTTCTTGGCCTTCGGTACTGGGCTGGACCTAAAAATGTAAGGAAATATTAGTCTTTTAGCAATATTTGCTTTTACCTTGATTTGTGGCGTGTTCTTCGTAAAGTTGTGTTTTCTGTCAAGATAGACTCCTAGGTACTTGAGTGAGTCTTCTGATTGGATCCTGTTTCCTCCCATTGTGATTTCTACTACTGGTGGACTTTTCTCGTGTGTAAATATGATGAATTGCGTCTTTTGGGTGTTGATCTTAATTTTCCATTTTTCCGTGAATTCGGTGATTCTTCTAAGGTGGTTTTCTATGTTTGTCATCTGCGTAGAGGGCTGAACTTGTTCTTGGATCTGTTCGTAAATCTGAAACAAAAATGTTATATAAAATGGGCAAGAGTATACTGCTCTGAGGTATTTCTTCCTGGATGTTTTGAATTTTTGACATCTTTTGGTCGGCTGAAACTTAAAAAGTTCTATTAGTTAGATATATATCACATATGTTAACTATATATTAAGGTAATCTAGCTCTGTCCATCTTGTAGATTAAGGCTTTTTTCCAGACAGTGTCATATGGCTTCTCCATGTCTAGGATGGCCATTCCTGTCTTCTGTTTTCTGTTTAACCTGATCGATTACTGCTTCTTTTCCTACACTGCTGAAATCCAAGAAATCTTCTTGTTTCATTACCATTACTGCACATTTGACGCTTATAAAAGACAGTGTTCGCTCTTAAAAAGGGGGTTGGAAGGCACTGTCAAAGATCAAAAGTGTATGCTCCTTTTTTAGTGTCTAAAGACGCAACCTCCTTATCCACCTGTTTTGCCTTGTAAACATCGTCTGAGAGCTGATGGTGTTTACCCTCTCTTGTCTCAAATTTTCTTTCCCCTCTCCCTCCTCAAGAAATTTTAATTTTGTTTCGAAAATATCGTTTTTTGGATGCAAATACCTAATAGTCGTTCAAATATTGGCTCGTATGTTAACTGAATAACCTTAAAACAAAATATGACGGACTAGTCTTGAATATCTAGTTACCCCCCATTCAAATGTAAAACCCCCTACTATTTTGTTATGTTGATAAACAGGTAATTGAAGATACCAAGAAAAATAGAACAAAATGCAACATGCCCAAGTGGGTATTTCTACATACCTAGTTATTGACCGACTGAATATTATGTACACGGATATACGGGTTCTGATACCAAATAAATCGTCAAATCCAAATATTCGCGGGCTCCTACCAAGTAAGCTCTTGCAAATTTGAATTACTCATTTATTCAACTGACGAAATTGAAAGAGAACTATTTCAAGATTGAGATATCTTGTTTTTACGAAAATTTGACTTATCCACTTATTCACGGATGGCACAGATATTACAATGTGGAATATATATAGTACTTCAAAAAATTGTGTCTTTTGTGGCGTTTGCACCATGTCACTATCGACGGTATAAATGAACCGTCCTCTGTTCCCAGTGGCAGTAGTGCATTGAATAGTGATCAGTGCAGTAATATCTGGGAGCTGGGGCGACTGAGATCTTGGAAGCCGTGAAAAAGACATCAGAGAGGATGTAGAACGGCACAGTAATAATCGACGCGGTATAACCCGGAAGCTTGTTGAGTTTAATATTGATTCTTGTAATAGTATTAACCTTAACTTTAGGTTTAATCGTACTAGTCGCGGATTAAGTTAAAACAGTACTGCATTATGTTTCATTTCTTAATATTGCTGGAATAAATGAAATTAAATTAAAAATAACGTTCTAAATTTGCCACTATGACAAAATTTGAAAAATTAAAAATATCTAATACAAACCATTAACTTTTCATTCAATTTGAAAGTAAATATTATGTTGGAATCTCTGCAATGTAGACAATAATTAATAAATAACAATATAGAAAATGTATCTGGAAGAAGACTAAGTGGTAATATTTCTCTATAAAAATATATGAAAAATGACAAGTAGCTATTTATAAAGAACATACAGGTACTTCCTGTCTCCAACGTGTACAATCTGATCCTGAATAAGAACGACAATAATATTTCCTATAGTATTTAGTTTCTATAATATGATTTATTTTTTAATTTTGTTATATATAAAGGAATATTCGTATTTTAGGCCGCTACTAAAACGGATGTTTTTGTTTGTGTACTGTCGGTTTCCTGTGACTGTAGACTTAATTGATTATCATAGCCGAACTGAATGGATGTTTTTAGATTTTCATAAATAATTTAATAAACCGTTCAATATATTCAACTGTAAGTTTAGACATAAAACACTTCTAGACATAATATACTAGTATCTCTAAATAACTGTAAAACAATTTTCAAAATACTAAAAATCATTGTAGTCAAACACTAACTTGGGATGTTCTTCACGAAGATCATCTATGCACTCTGGAAATGGTTACTGCCGCTTTCACTCATAAAAGCTTTTAACCAAACATACAGTTATGTAACATTTTAGTTTCAAGGGTAAAATGTAATTCTGAAACAGTTTCTTTGTCTTAAAAAATTTCATTCTGTGAAATAGGTCCAACCAAAAACATTTACTTTCCGCAGTTTAGTTCAATAAGATTTTTTTGATCGCTATGTAATAATACCGACATACTAATTAAGAGCATGCAATAAAAAAAAACATATTATCTTTGACACAAAAGTCGTTAAAAACGAAATTCTTTAACGTTTTGTGCATAGATCAAATCGAATAGAAATCAATTAATACACCAATAAATATGTCTCCTTTCGACGGTTGGTAATTAAAATATCCAATACACACTTTCTAGCGGTATCTGAACATGTAAATTATACCAGAATAACTGGCGTAAATAATAAGCACATAAATTCACATAGGAAGCACTTCATTTAGACTTATGGCAGGGTTAATGTAGCGTCTTATTAGGCGCTAGTGATTAATTAATACTTAACAACAACTTATTATGATTAACTATGAGCGCTAGTGCCATAATTCCACTTTAAACCTGTTGGGTGCATTTCTTCCATTCCTGTAATTTATTTGTTATCTGTTCTTTAGTGGCTTTACATAGTGCACGTGTTACTCTATAAATATTAAACAGCATACAATTGAAACACAGGAAATGTGCGAATAAGAAATTATGTCTTTGTTGTTCCGTTAATATGCAATATATGCATCTGAAGCTACCGTTTGCCATTTATTGCTGACAAAAAATAATAAGTAAATCGATTTAAATGTTTCCGTAAGCTTTTAAAAACTTCTGGTATATCGTTACATCTTCAATTATTTAGCAATTAACAATAACAGTATTTTTTTCGCAAAATTTTTCCGAGTTATTCATCTTAACATCTCAGAAGGTTGGCAATCATCACAGTTCTTAGATTGTTGAGCCAGAAAACTCGTCTTCTACCTCGACTTCTTCTTGCATGTATTTTTGTTTGTATGATCATCCGCAGCAGTTCGTACCGCTCACCGCTCAGAACATGACCAAATGTTGCAACTTTTTAATTTTGATGGTGCTAAGGACTTCTTTCGTTTTCTCGTTCATTTCAGTACTACATCATTACGTACCAGTAGAAGGGACAATCTTTGATTTTCGGAATATTTTGACTCCATAGTTTCGGATCGTTATTTTGTTTACTTTTTTTTTCAGTGTCGTACTTTGAACGACAAAACGGTATTTTGATTAGAGAGACGAGTGGACGATATTTTCTTTATGAGAGGTCTCCTTGTCCAAGTTAACCAAATGCCGTCATGTTCTAAATTTTGGCCTTTTTTAAATTTCTATATTTTCTCGGATAATTCTTGGTTTATAGAAGCGGATGGGGGCTAGGGTTTCGGAGTTTTCAAAATCAATTTTGTGACCTGTATAAAGATAATGTTGACCTAGAGCTAAAATTGAATCAGAATTGCGAATAGAGATGTAATGTTCATAAATCCTATTTGGAATCTACTGTTTGTTTGACCTATATAAGATTGGGAGCTGTCTGCGCAAGGAATTTCATAAACCCCGTGTTGTTCATTTGAAATGTTGTCTTTGATTGATCAGACAAAAGATAAAAGTTTTTGTTGGGTGTAAACATTGTCTTTATTCCTATTGTCACTACTCTATCTCACCATAAGACATTTTAGTAAGTTTTGATATAGTTTTACCTTTGACAAAACATTCCTAGAGACGAAACTTTAAACATTCTGAAAACTAAATAGAGTTTCCAGCAAGACCACTTATATTTCATTAAAAAATGTATGTCATATACCTATATAAATTGGTTTTGAGCATCCTTAAAGATAAAAATCTAGAGGAATTAAATCTGCTGACTAAGGGGTCTTTAATTTCTCATCAAAGAAGCAGCTGTCATCCTACTTAATAGAGAATACTTAATAGAAAAAAATGTGTAGCAAACCTATCAGCAACAAGAAGATACCAACATAAACTGATTAATAGAAAGTTAGCATAAAGTTATTATAACAAAAGTAAACAATTTAAACGAATCTAAAGATTATGTGGCAAATTGTCATTAAAAAAATGAAAGCTGATGGAATGACACTTTAATTCTCACATATGTTGCCCCTTTAAATCCACCTCCACCTGTTATCTTTTAAATTTTACATAGTTAATAAATAACATAAGATATTCGGATATTGGTAGGATGTTTTTTTGTCTTACAGGCAAATCAGTCCAATTTGCTTTAATGTGATCAAGTTGTACCTTAATAAGCGAATAGAAGAGTACCTTCAAATCTGTCTATAACCCTTGAAAAAACGAAAATCATAATTAATAGCCTTATATGGGGTTGAAAGCTTTCTAGCTTCCTTTGTATATATATATATATACATATATATATATATATATATATATATATATATATATATATATATATATATATATATATATATATATATTATATTGGACAAACCAGTCAGCTACTTAACTCAAGAATACGTTCCCACAAATATGACAAAAAAAAACTCAACCGCCCTCACAAAACATGAAAACGAAAAAAAACATAAATTTGATTTTGAGAAAACCAAGATCCTAAAAAGTGAACCCAACAGGAAAAAGAGAGAGCTTCTAGAGTCTATACAAATAAAAAAAAAATAATAATGCAATAAATGATAAAAAAGATGTCAAAAATTTGAACAAAATATATTTTAACTTAATTTAAAAACACATAAAAAGACAATCTCAGAACGCCTATGATGTCAAATAACTGGTTGTTTAAACGATAAACTAACTTCAATAAACAACACATTAGATTTAAAATACATTTTACATGTAGTGACTTAGTGGGTATGTCCTATGTTTTTAATATTATTTTAAATGTGACGTCTATTTGTTAATACCGAATTTTTACATGCTTAGTAAGTCAAAAGTTTAACTTTTAAACCGTATTATGTCTGTCATAAAATGTTTTTTTTAGTCAATATTACTTCTTGAAAAAGGCATGGATTTCCTGCCGAAACGTCGAAAAAATATATGAAAATGTCTTAGTATCAAATCAAATTTTTTTATGAACCTAAGCCCAAGAAAATCCACTAAATATATATATATATATATATATATATATATATATATATATATATATATATATATATATATATATATATATATGTATATATATATCCAATCACTTTTGAGCTTTAATTTCTCTATTTTTTAATTTTTTCCCAATGTCTGCATGCATAGAATCCACACTGTTTATACCCAACTTCTAAAAATTTTTGATGTACCTATTTTAATGATATGCAAAATACTAAAATTAAAATGACTGAACTTTATATGCCGATTAAGATCTACCCAGATAAAAGCTTTGGGAATTACAGCGATCAGAGTTTTTAGCCTGCGAATAAAAAAGAATAAATCCGAAAAATATGTTAGACGGGGCAGAAAACTACCTCGTTTCTTAAATGACCAGGTAGGAATAATGAATAGATATATACTGGTCCACAACTCTGTAAATAAAAGAGAAATGTTCAAAGCAATGCAAGAGGTAGTAATACCAAATCAGTTGGTAAATTTAACAAAACTAACTCTTAAAAAAGTTGAATTTAGAGTACGAATTCAGAAGGAACTGTCTGAACCTTTTAAAACAAATAACGGGCTGCGCCAGGGTATACTATTTATTCTGGCTCTGGAAAAAGTAATACGTATGTCACATATCACAATTATTAGTTCAATATATAATAAATCAGTGCAAATCCTTGCCTATGCTGATGATACCAATATTGTTGGGAGAACGAAAAACGCTGTACGAGAGGCGTAGCATTTTGTAGCAAAGAATCAGCTACAAAAATGGGCTTAATAATAAACACCAACAAAACAAAGTATATGAAAATAGGCAACTACAAATCCTACGATCACCTGTTATACGAAACGACGTCTTCGAAGCAGTGAACGAATTTGTATACCTGGGAGCGCTCCTTAACACTGAAAATAATACCACCGCAGAGATAAAACACAGAATTTGCATCGCCAACGGAAGCTTTTTGAGCTCAATATCGTTAAATCCATAATTATATCGAGAAATACAAAAATAAAACTCTACAAAACAATAATACGCCTAGTCCTAACTATAGTTTATTTTTATGAACGAGAGAGTAATTAGCATAATTTTAACTGGTACCTCCGACCACTCCATGGGCGTGCTCAAGATTAATTGAAAAATTACTTTGAATAATTGTAAAAAATAAATGAATTATTTCAGTGTTATAAAGTGTTATGTGTATGTAAACAAAAGTGACCTCTTTTATCACACACTATATTAGAACTGACTGGCCTACATTAAAAAGGGTTTTAAAAAATTCACATTTTTTTTAAATTTTAAAAATTACAAAAGAAAAAAAGAGTTTTTAAAACCGTCTAAGGTATGTTAAATAGATGAATAAAAATATTAATATAAAACTTACAGCTACTTGTTACAAATCCAAATCAGATTCAGAAGATGAACTTTCAGAACCAAGATTTATAATAACTGGCTCGATCATTTTATCAGTAATATTGTCCAGCTTCCACATTTTTTCCTCTTCTTTAATAGTGTGATTTACTGCCTTTTCCCAGTTTTCAGGTTTTACATTATTTACGGCCTCCAAAAACAACTGTTTAACATCATGAATTTTAAAAGTGGTATTTTTTCTTGAAACTTCACTCTTTATCTGTGCCCATACCAGTTCAATCGGGTTTAATTCACAATGATATGGTGGGGATCTAAGTACTGTCATTCCACGATTTTTGGCAATTTCATCAATTTCGTATTTTTTAAATTTTTCTTTATGAAGGGCACACAACGAATAAAGTTCCTTTCTTATAGATCCGGGATGGTACGTAATATTTTTTGAACTCAGCCAATTCTGCAAGTCTTTTTTTAACCACTTGGTTGTGGGCAGTCCTTCTATAAGTCTGGAGTGATAACTTGCATTATCCATTACTATTACACAGTTCTTAGGAAGAAGATCTATCATTTGTTCGAACCATTCTTGAAAGACATCAGCGTTCATGTCTTCATGGTAGTCACCGGTACGAGTTGATTCAAAAGTTAATAAACCACCTTCAACAAAACCGTCTGAACTGCCAATGTGTACTATTATCAGCCTGCGTTTCTTTCCTGATGGTGGGTTTAAACCAGTAGATAAGTTATTTACAAAAGCGTGCCTTTGACTTGTAACAGTTTCATCCTGCCAAAATTTATTTGGTGTATGACCCTCGTTGATCCATGTTTCATCATGATAAAATCTTTTTCTTTTTTGGTTTCTCATTTCCTTTATGGTTCTTAGAAAATGTCTTCTCCATATGACAATATCGCTTCTTTCTAATAAAATAGACTTTCTGGGATTCTTTTTCCAGCGGAAGCCTATTTCTTTTAAAAGTTTCCATAACGTACTTCGACTCATTTCTGGGTAATCCTTATCATCTCGAACTGAGACAAGAACTTTATCAAATGTTGGAAATTCTTGTCTAAAGAAGAATTCATGCACTTTCCGTCGAAGTCCTTCTTTAAAATGATATTCTATTTGAAATTTTGGTTTCCCTGGAGCATTACGTGGCATTTGAAAACTACCACATTTCTCTTCTTTAATAACTCTGTAAATCGTAGATTTCCCAACACCAAGTGTGCTGCTAACTAACTCAACGGTCTCATCAACACTTTCACACAAACGTTTGTCTGTAAATGATTTAAATCAATTAAATATTAATGTTTTTTCATTAACTGTTAGAGGACCAATTTTTCGGCGTTTACACGGCACTTCCACATTTTCCATAACACTAGTATACACAATAAACTGCACCTTGCAACTGAAGTATCTACTTTTAGTGAACTGTTAAGAATTTTGAATACGCCACTTGGACCTTCCTATATACAAAATGGAAAAACCCACTATCACATTTTCTGTGGAATAAGTTTAGAAGGTAATTATCTAGTCAATTACTGTCGTAGATTCCTGGAATTAAAAAATTAAATGTTTGATTGTTGAAACCCTTACTTCGTGGAATGCACTCATTTCAGATAAAATAAAACGTTTTATTTTATCTAAAGAATTAAACTTTATTTTGCAAATAGGTAGGTACTTATTAAACTTTTATTGGTTATATATAACCAATAAAATAAACATCTTACATTTCTTGCAAATTCATTAGTACCTGTTAACCTCCATCACTCCGACACTGGCAACCTTATTTAGGGATTAGTAACCCTCACAACTATTGTATTCTATTCTGCTCCAACCTTTATACCTGGTGGTCATAGTCAATTTAAAATTGTTTTCCTATATACTTCTGTAAACTTGTTGACAAATATCTGTTTTTCATTGAGTCACCCGTATCAACAGTTTAGGGATTTGCATACATAATTTATTGTTTTATTACTCTCTCATACATAAAAATACACTATAATGGACTCCCTGAACTCTAACAAATAGTAATAAAAACATGTTAGGATGTTACGAAAGAAAAGTACTAAGGCCAATCTATGGAGTAGTGAATGGAGTGTGTAGAAGACGATAGAACTTCGAACTTTATAGAATATACCAGGAACCAGATATTAAAATATATTAAGATAGGGCATGTAACGCGGATGGAACAAAATGACCCAGTTTGAAAAACGCTTCTTAAGACCCAGTACAAGGTTACATGATAACATCGATGAAGACATGAGAAATATGGGAATACGTGCTTAGCGGATGAAGGCGATGGATAGGGATGACTGGAGAGAAATTCTTAAGGAGGCTAGGACAAACGCATGGATGTATAGCCATAATAATGATTTACTGGTCCATGTAGTACTTCTTGACAAATCCAGTAGCTGTGGACTATTAGGAAGACTCTTAGAAAGATGAAAAGGTAGCAAGCGATATACAATCGCTAGTAATCATATTCTAAAGAATCAGGTATCGATCTAAATGAAAAAAAAAAGGAAAAAATCAAGAAGAACTTTTTATCCTTATAATAAATTGAGACCATAATGTAGCAGTATATTAATTACTTTCTTTTGAGTATATGCAAATAGTGGTCACACAGCTACTGTCACTTTTAGTAAATACTGATATCCGTGCTTATGTTTATAAAATCTTAAATATTATTATTTTTAAACAATAATTATTGCTAATATCTTACACTAATTTAATAATACTCATTTTAAATTAGTCCAAATTTATAAAAAACTCGAATCTAATTAGATTAACTCACAAAAAGAGTTACAAAAAATTATTCAACTGATTTTTACAATAAGCATTAAGTCAATTAAATATTTTTTAAATAGGTTCATATTAAATTAACTTATGAAACTTTCTTCCCATAGATTATATTCCCCGTATTCCTTATTGGTTCATCGATCGTAAACTGGTCTAAGTATGTTGCATCTGAACGCGATAAAACAGAAAGAAAATTGTCATTTTTTTCAATAGAAAACCTTATAGGTATATATCGTAAAAAGACATGTACAACGTCATAAAGAGGTCATAAATCTAGAACTTTTTCCTCTCAGCTAACGACATTTTTAACCGATCGGAAAAAGTTCCATATTTTATGGCTCCCATAAAAATACTTTCGTTTCTAACGCTATTGATCCTTTGAGAGAAACTGATTTATAAGATGAAGCGGTGCAGTGATTTTTATTAATTGAATCAACTTTTTAACCACGCACTGCTGAGCTGGATATTAAGGAAGTTGATCTGATTGATTCCGATTTCTTGACTGAGATGTGTGAGAGTTTCTGCCGCCTTTTGAACACGGCATTCATAAATCCACTATAATTGGTTATAAAGTTTTAAATGGCCCATCTTTAGCTGTTCAAGTCTATAAATAACGAGAAGTACATACATTGTGATAATAATACCATAAAATTTGAAATAATTATTGTTTTCTTCCAAACTTTGTTGAGAAATACTCATTACCCAATGTGCTGTTATGAAAATTGTTCCTAATGTTGATTTTGAAAATCTATAACCAAATCATGTATATATATATATATATATATATATATATATATATATATATATATATATATATATAGGTATATATATATATATATATTTATATATATATATATATATATACATATATATACATATATATATATATATATATATATATATATATATATATATATATATATATATATATATTATTATGATTGTTTATTTTGACTTTAATCTTAGTTTATTGAGCCAATAAAAAAGAATTATAACTTATTTGTTATCAAAAGTAAAATAATCCTTATATGTATTACCTGTGTTCGATGGATTAAAAGATTTTCTAGTTGTCTTTTATCGGGGTAGAGAAGAAAGGATAAGAATACAAATATATTATATTACAAAGATTTACGTTTCTTTATTTTATATGAACGAATAAAACAATTATTAAATTCTGTCGTTATCTTATCAATCAGCATACAAGAAAATAAATCAAATTTTTATAATAATAAGATTATAAAGCTACATACATTTATATTACGTGAAAACCAATTTTACTTAAAATTTTCTTTACTTGAAACAAGAAACAACAAAACTTTAAACTTTTGATTAGCCTAACAAAACCTTAGTTCTTAAATTTGAATGCTAATGACCATGATGTCAAATCGATCCTTCACAGATATAAAATTCAATTGTACAAACACTTACAGCTTATTTTCTTCTTGAGTTGTATGTTGGAACATACCCAGAAAAATCCAGTCTCCTCAACGATGTGATCTCTCCTCTTTGGCACCTCGGCTCCTTCTTAACGTCTCTGCAAACCTCCTGCAGACTACACAAAAAACACCTGATTCACTTCTCCAAACTCAGCTACTTATTTATGACACCAGGACCTCCTTTTGTCAACTTGATGCCGTAAGAATACTTTCACATATACTTTATAAAATGCCCACGGTAGATACAAGGACCTCTTTTAATCTACTTGTTATCTCCTTCTGCAAACTATTCACTTCTTTTCGTTACGCCGGTATCCAAACTCACGAACCACACCCTATCTTGAGACAAACGACTGTTTCCTTTCGATGACCAAAATATCTAACTCCTCCGATCTCCTGATCGGCTCACAAATTCCCATTTAAAAACGACCGTCCAATCAAAAGCTCAAATTGTGTTTACCATGATTTTGGAAAAGCCTAATTTCGGTTTCAGAGAAAAACTAAATAGCTTACTTTAAAATTGGTTTTGTCAATACACAATTTATACATATTTCAAAAGATTAGAATATCGTCATTTAATACTCGACTATACAAACAATGAAAAGATTAACTAAGACAGGTAAAATGTCTTCTAATTCTAAACAAAGGTTTTTTTGATAATTTTGTTTGAAACGGAAACAAATTTCTATTCTTATCTACACTAAATCTTACCTTAAATTACTATATACATTTTTGTTTATAATGATATCTTAAAATTTTATTCCGATGGATATTTTTATTTATTTTTCTTTGGTTGGGAAAGAAAAAGTATGACAAAATATATATATATATATATATATATATATATATATATATATATATATATATATATATATATATAATATATATATATATATATATATATACAAATTTTTATCAACTTAAGCAATAAATAAGACAAAAAGAAACAGGTAAACGGAAATTTGAGAATCTTTAGTTTATGAATATATTGGTATAGTATTATTAATTTGTATTTTCACTAGATTTATGGAACATAATATAAATTAAAAATTAAAATATCGTTAAATACAGTCAATAAATAGACAATAAATAAATTAAAATAAATTAAATATATCCAATATTCTACATTTTACATCAACAGGCCATATCGCCCAGTGATGATCGCGGAATTTTAATAAAAATTGAAGACAACCGAAATTCAGTATCCAAAGAATCAAAAAAGCGTTAACCCAAATGTTGCACTTTCTAAGATCAGAAGACATAACTGTCAGTAGGGGAGGGTGTTGTACCTTGTGTCACATGTTTTTAATGACTTGTAACTATTTCACTTTTTAATTTGTTAAGTTGAGATTTAGTATAACAAATTAGCAACATGACTCTTAAGCAACAAAAGTATTTAAAAGTCTAACAAAATATGTTGAAGAGATAAATTTAATTAGAAAATAGTAAATAGGGTTAACATGTTCGACAAACATAATTAAACTGCTTCTTTTAGATCTAAATTTTAATCAAACGAAACCTTTAAACTGATTTTCATAATTAAAAAAGCAAAACTAAACATATTTGTGTTTATTCTAGGTCATACTGTCCAAAACTTATTCTAAATCTGAACATTTGAGCTTGACGAGCTATTCTACTAACGTAAACTGAAAGGGGCAATTTTGCAATTACATCTTCTTCAAGGAAATTAAAGCTTGTAGTTAGATCATTGAAGAACTTCTCGGTGTCTTTACACTGTCATAAATATTTTTTTAAATTTAAACAGTTTTTAAATCAGAATTTTCAAACTTTTTTCTCTCTTTGAATATGTTCCTTACAATTTTCTTCATCACGGCTTTCACTACTAAGGTACAAGTTATCATTTTCGGATTCTGAACTTAATGATGATTTTTTCTTGGTTTCCTTCTGAGCAGTAAAAGTTTTTCTTTTATTTTTGATAAACTCTTTTGCGTATAATCCCCAAATACTTGCCGTTTAGTATTTTTAAGAGTAGCTGGTTTTATTTTTTTTCAATATGATATTTCATATTTGCGGGAGCGTCTGTCACTATTCAAAATTTCCCTCGTGGTCTTCCTTCACTGACCTTTTTCCAGGGAGGTGCTTTCAGAAATGGACGTAGAATTTTTGAAGTAACAGGAGCTGATATCGAAGGAAAATTAATTTGGTTTCGGTTATTCAGAATACTACAAGAGCTTTCGGTCTGATTAGCTAAAGCAGCACTTGAAGAGGCTGCATAAAGTGGCAGCTTAATATTTGATTAAAGTTGATAAGAGTTAGAAAGGAAAGAGGACAAATTCCAGAATTATTAATAGGTGAATTATTATGAATAGTAAATATCTATGCAGCGCAGGCACTATCTACTTACTCCAGTATTACAGTCAGGTATTTATTGATAATTGGCTAAAGAAAAAAATAGGTTATTTGATAGTTATATCTTTTTAGGTAATGATCAACAAATTAGATATAATAGTGCACATGTAAGAAATATTGTCAAAACGCTATTTGGAACCTGGAATATATGGTTTCCCTGTCTGCAATGAGGCCTTCAAACCAAATTAAATACAGATCTTGCAATAATAATGCTACAGCAGTACTTTGCAATATATGTTTACAGGAAAATAATGATAGTGATGATGATTTTCTAGAAAATACTCATGTGCCAGTAAATAGAAATGTTAATGTTAATGTCCACGAGGTTTAAATTTTAGGAGACATTTTATTCAACAACGTTATGCATGAGAATGTGAATATATTATTGAATACTTATATATTATGTTAAATATATTCTTTCTTATTTTATTTGTCAAAATGTATTTTTTTATATTTTAATTTAAAATAAATGAGGGTTATGCTATACTCAGACAACTTGAGCAAGTATATCTTTACTGAGTCGAGGTGTTTACCTCCTTTTAAATAAGTGTTTATTCCTTTCATAAAACCTTTCCTTATCAAATATAAAATTAATTACACATTTAAAATATTAATATTCTTTATTTAAAAATAAATTCCTGATAAGTAAATTTAAAAGTAACACTTAAAAATTATTATAAAACTAAAAAATGGAATAATTTACAATCTCCATAGTATACATTAAAAACAAAATCAGCAAAAAAAATATCCACAACTAGCATTTACATTAAGAATTGTTAACAGGTTTCAATATAATACATACCTTAAATACATTAAGTACAACATAAGAATAGTTATATATAAATTATTGTTCTAAAAATCCATAACTATAGATTACCATTAACCATTATAATTTGCAATTATAATAGCCACTACCCCATTGGTAGTAGGAGTGTTTGTTATTAGTGTAACATATTGCCAGAAGTACATTTAAGATTACTTACCATTTGAAGCACATTGACATATTCTATAGGAACAACAGGTGTCATATTACAAGTATTACTTGAAATTATTATTAAATGTACAGGTAAGATTTCTCAAAATTTTCATACATAAAAACTCTTTTTTCTTATTTTGAATTGGAAAGGCAATGGGGGCGGTCAGATACTTATGATGTTACAGTAATTAAACTTGCATGTTCTCCTAGCTGGTGGGCTTCCTTTTGTCCTACAATTATACTATGAATATATAGTAGATTTACCTCTTCCAAATACTTCTGTGCTGTCCCGAGGACAATCGATGCTTGCATATATGTCGGGAACAGCACCTTTCACAAACTCCAGCACTACATCAGGCTTTGGTTTTTTCAAAGGGCCACCACCTATAGCCAGCATGCTGTTTACGCTGTTATGTTTCTTTGTTTTTTCTACCATAAAAGCTTTGGTTAAATAAATAAAAGTATTTTACCTCTGTTTCAATTTGTTTTACAATTTTCGTAGCTGTTCTTAAGTCTTTAATATATCTACCTCAGGCTGGCAGTTATATAATATGCTTGTAATGTACTCCCAACCCTTCTTTTTTCATTGAGGAAGCACCGTCTGTCCTTTTATTCTCTACAGTATTTTTTTCCTTTACCAGCTGGATTAAAAACACCTTTCCTTTTGTTGAATACACTGCATATTTAGTACAATTTCCGCTCATCTAAAAATCCACATAATGGAAATTTATTCCCTCGAATGCATATTTTTTATAATATATTACATACCTTAAAATAATTCATTAAAAATTAATTGCTTTTAATACACAACATGCCTCTTCTTCAACAAAGCTAAATTTGGCGGTAAAAGTATTTAAATAAAGTTTGGTGATAATGGCAATAATCGACAGAATCATCTTTTTATTCGATGTCGTCAATCAAATATACTTAAAATGTTCGTGCTTGAGATCAATCTTGTACGAGAATACCCAAAGTATCGTTTATAGAACACAACACAGACTTGAGCATGACATTGACGTAAGTTAGACTTGGCGGAGCACGTGCTCAAGCACGAGCTTGAGTACCGACTATGAAAATGGGCATTAATCTTTTTATTATTTTAGCTCATGTAGTCAACTTTTGTAAAGCATTCTTGGTTATAAATAAATATGGGCTTTATATCTTTGTTATGTCATATTTAAATTTGTAGATATTAACCAATCATTAGAATTAAGTGTATGTATGTTATCTGTTTGATTTTACTTGTTTTAAATGGAATTTTAAATAGTATGTATGTTATTTGTCTATCTTAATATACATACCCAAAGCGAAAGGACAAAACCAGCGGGCCCTAGATTGGACGTATATATTAATACTCTCTTTCTGGTGGTCATGTATTATAAAGAGATGGTAATATTATTAAATAGAATATTGGATATACCGAGTCTGCAATGTCATTTCCTTGGAGAAAGATAGTCTATTGTTCCAGTTCGGGAATACTGTATGTTGCTACAGGTATAGATTACAACGAATTTTAATTTCCGATTTCAATATCGGTCCGTCTAATTGAATGACCTCGATGACATGTCGTCTCCGGTGTAATTAATAAACGTATGAAAAACTGATTGCATCTTGGTGCAAGTTTCCCTATTTATTAATTGTTCTAACTATTGCGCAATATGGTGTAATATTGCGTAGTTAGCAGGTACGCTCTTATTGTGGCATTGTCTTGAAGAGACAATGCCTTTATGATTTTATTGGTAGTGGAAATAAAACACAGTCTTTCTAAGAAGGAAAAAACTCAGCTTCAGAGTCTTAGAAAGTTTGCAGAGCCCTTCGAACAAAGTGCTCTAGGGAGCTACCCTACACGGGTAAAACCATGTACTAGACACTACTGACTTGAGATCCGAAAATGTCCCATATTTAAAGATAAATTAACTTTTATATGAAACATTTTCATCTCTCAACCAATTAAATTTAATTATATGTTCCAGAAGGAAGGGCGATGAACATCGAAGTGCGTGATTGGTGGCACTTGATGACATCCCCCCTGCTTTGGAAACTCTGAGGCTGATAAAAAAAGCTGATTTTATTAAAAAACTTAAGAAAAACAATTTTTTTACAATTCAAATATAGAAAAGAAAAAAAAATGCATAAAATATATCAAAAGTGTATATGTCCATATTGTCAAATCTACTTACAGTCCTCTAACACACACTACACTCGCGTACACTCGCGTAGCGCGCACTTGCACTGCACAAAAACACTCACAGGCGGTGGTCGGTGTTGTTGACAGCATCTGCAGGTCCATCCTCGACGACGTACTCGTTCTACGGCGGCTTCGTCCTCTCTAGCTATCCATTTCCCATCTGCATGTCGCCGGTGAGTTTGCCTGAGCCTCCGTGGTGCTCTGGACCACATAATGGTAGGGCAGGCAGTGACTGGCTACTGCGGAGACATCCATTGCATCAGGTACTTAGCATCGAGTAGGCTGGCTCGTCGGAGATATGGCACATTGACGGTTTCAGGGCTGCAGAAGGTGGATATCGGCATGTTAGTTTGGTGTACTAACATCCGATGCTTTCCCCGCTGTTTTCTTGAGTGGTTTTGATGCAGGTATCGTGTTGGAACTGTTTGCGATTTTCAATCGCGGAGCATGAGAACTCTAACATCTCGGAGTCGTGGTAGAGTTCGTTGAAGGTTGGGCGCCATGTCGTCTCCGGTGTAATTAATAAACGTATGAAAAACTGATTGTATCTTGGTGCAAGTTTCCCTGTTTATTAATTGTTCTAACTATTGCGCAATATGGTGTAATATTGCGTAGTTAGCCGGTACGCTCTTATTGTGGCATTGTCTTGAAGAGACAATGCCTTTATGGTTTTATTGGTGGTGGAAATAAAACACAGTCTTTCTAAGAAGGAAAAAACTCAGCTTCAGAGTCTTAGAAAGTTTGCAGAGCCCTTCGAGCAAAGTGTTCTAGGGAGCTACCCTACATGGGTAAAACCATGTACTAGACACTACTGACACTACTGACTTGAGATCCAAAAATGTCCCATATTTAAAGATAAATTAACTTTTATATGAAACCTTTTCATCTCTCAACCAATTAAATTTAATTATATGTTCCAGAAGGAAGGGCGATGAACATCGAAGTGCATGATTGGTGGCACTTGATGACAATGTGTTGTGTCATTGATTACATCTCTTAGTTTTCTTCTTTTCCATACTTTTCGGTCATACTTTTGTCTGCTTGTATATAGCTGTAGTAATTTTTTCATATTTATATATTGGTAAGTATCTTTTTATGACTTTTAATATTTACCGTTTGAAAAAGTTTGATGATTTTTCAAACCTATTATTAAAAATAGTTTTGCCAGCCGCCTATTTAAAGGACTGAATATTTTAATTTTTTTTACGGTTAAATTCACATAAAAGATTGAAAACCCAAATGATATCGATCAACGGTTATGCAAGGATATTCTAGTGCATTTCAATACAATAAATTTTTTCGTGAAATGATTGACTGGCCTAAACTTTTCTCTTGACATTTTGTAACCATCAAAGTCGAAGCGATGCAAAATATGTGATGCGTTGTAGACAAGAACATGTCAAGTGAGACGGGGCTTGTCAAGAGTTGAAACGGCTTTTCATTAAGCCGCTAGAGTATTAACAACGGTACTGCTGGATTTTTACTTGCAAGAATCTAAGAACTACGGAAACAACAACAATTTATTATGCTACTTAGTAAATATGCTATTCTTAGTCGAAAATTATTACATTCAGATATAATATGTAGTTGGTAAAAGGTATCAGCATCAGGTATTGTGTTTTACCATTTTATTTTTATCATTTTTTTAATTAACTTGTCCATTGACAAGCAATCTATTTCATTGTATTAAGACAACTTTGGATAGTTCTTAGTCGATCCGTTTTCTTTGCTTGTAATATATTATTATTATCACATCCTTTTATCTCTTTTAGTAATGTTCCGTAGATGTTTTAAATTGATGGTTGAAAGTTTATTGCTATCTCCTAGTAAGTTAAATTAACTACTCTCTTATCTACACCAGTGTTTTTAATGGACAGAACTTTTATTTTTGCTATTTCATTTCATTTCTCTGTTTGGTTTAATTGTCTGCTTCTTTCAAAATTAGGTTATAATGCGTAATTAAATTTATATTCTGTCTGTAATTAGGGACCAACTCAACGAAATTATCATGGAGATAACCCAATCCTGGATAACGGCCCTATCATTGAAAGAAGAATTTAATTTATTATTGTGCTTTCAGTGAATTTAGTGATCGTAATCTATTCAGTGATCGTAATCTATTGACTAGATATGAATATTATAGTTTGAATAATTTTTTTTTTAATATTAATTGACGTGCCGTGTGGGCAATTCATTATTTGCCGATCTCCGTGCAATCCCCTGTAAACCAATAACACGTCTAATAGATAGCATGCTCAACGACCGAATGTTTCAAGTAGTGATGGGCACAGATATCAGCCTACCAAAGAAACTTAAGAATGGCCTACCACAGGGGTCAGTGCTCTATCCACTACTATTTAGCTTATACCTAGCAGATATGCCGGAAACACAGTCAAGAAAGTTCGGATACGCCGATGACTGGGCCCTCGCTACACGATGCAGAATACTAGAAACGTCTGAAGAAGTTCTGACGGCAGACTTATATACATTGGGCAAATATTTTCGCAAGTGGTGACTTCAACCAAATGCATTAAAAACAGAAGTTAGTTGCTTTCACCTGAACAATAAACTTGCTGGAAATGAACTCAACATACGGTTTGAAAATACCACACTTACCCGCAACAAAACACCGAAGTACCTGGGCGTAACACTAGACAGAACGCTATCATTTAAAGAGAATTTAACAAAAACTGCCCAAAAGTTGAGTACAAGAAATAACATTATACAGAAGCTCTGCAGTACCACCTGGGGAGCATCGGTTTCCACTCTCCGCTCCACTGCCTTAGCCCTTGTTTTCTTGACCGCTGAATATTGTGCTCCAGTCTAGCTACACAGTCCACGCGTAAAAAAGGTCGACAATCACCTGCACAGCACTATGAGGATGATAGCTGGTACAATTAAATCAACCCCCACCCAATGGCTTCCAGTATTAAGTCACATCCCACCTCCACATTTACGACGAGTCGACGCACTTACACGTGAATACAAAAAGATCATGAACAATATAAACCTGCCGATCCACCGAGATATCGAGGATGCACGAAATACCCGTCTCCGTTCTAGAAAACCACCAATGAAAACGGCACGAATGATACATGAGGAGTTCAACATCACGAATGCATGGTCCCAAGAATGGAACGAATGGCAAAATAACATGCCTTATATTACCCACAAGCCACCTAGTTTTGATCTTCCACGCAAAACATGGTCCACTCTAAATAGGATCCGAACCAGACACGGCAGATGTGCATATATGCTACATAAATGGGGAAAGAACCCGTCTCCTCAATGTGACTGTGGGGAGAACCAAACCATCGACCACATTATTCAAGAGTGTCCCTCAAGATCCTATAATGGTAGCCCTAAAGACTTCATGTTTGCAACTTCAGTTGTTCAGAGTCAATTGATTATATAAATACACTTGATGTTTGTTTGTAACTATTTAAAGTTTGTCAAATACCTATATTACTAGTGTTTGTGTATTTGTTCTAAATGTGTTGTAATTGCCATACGATAAATAAATAAATTGCTTAAACATTTCGACTCTCTTGAAATGGCTATTGAAAATGGCAAATATAGTCGAAATGTCAATATATATAATACACATTCCATGTTTTCCATATTTATATCTATACATGTTATCTGTATAAGTAAAAGTCCGTCATAAAATGTAAATGAACGCAAATGTGCTACTGCTTCTTAAGTTGTTGAATAAAATCCCGCTGTTTTGGCTGTGTTAATGACAGAGTATAATAAACATTTTTGAAAAGATGAGTAACGTGTACAACTTCGGTAACATCGTTGCTAAAATTAAGAGCATACACACGAGTAAATTTTAAAAATGGATTGGATTTTTAAGATCATAGGACTAGTTGTATATTAATAAATGTGCTCATTTAAAAAATTAAAACGAAAAAAAAAAATTAAATAATTTCCCATAGATTTATAATATAATATAACTTAAAATATCGAGTGGAGTCTGGTATAGATCTTCACCATCTATATCAGATATATTTCCAAGTGCTAGTTTTTTTTTTTTGTAAATTTAAACATTGTGTTTAATATATTTTCCAAGAACCAAAAATAAATGCAGAGACGTACGCGAACAGACGTATGCCAACAATATTAACATTTGCTAACATATTGTACCATGTTACAACAGAGCAGATAACAAAAGAGCGTATTTTAAAGCGGTTTTAATGTAGAGGTGGGTATTTCATTCATTATGGCATTCCACCGTAATGTTGATGCGAAAAAAAAAACAACAATTAAAAAAAAATTGTTATTTTCAATGAGAATTTTTTATTATTTAGCACTAAATTACGGCTGTGAGCCGCACAGAGAACATAAAACGCACAAGGATTAATGTCTAAAAAATTTTTTTGAAGGCCAATATTATTTCCTCTAACATTTGTCCCATTATCATTATAGTATCAGTAACCGATAAAAAACCTAGAAAATGCACTACTAAGCTCTAAAAGAAAATAAAAGAAGAATTTATAAAACGATAATAGAAAGTAGTGGGTTGTACGGTGCCGAACATTAGAAAATCAATCAAAGAAACAAATAAAACATTAAGGCCATGAAAATGGACTATTGGGGACGATGTTGCCGGCACACTAGACTTGATAGGGTGAGGAACGTAGACATTAGAAGAGAAATAAAAATTGACCTAGATATAATAGATACTATCGAAGCCAAAAGACTAAACTGGTATGAACACCTGCAGAGAATGTCTGTAATTAGATGGCCAAAAAATATAGAACTCCATTCACTAGAAGAAAAACCCACTTAAAACTGTAAAACAATTGATACTACCATGGAAATGAATCCCAGAGAAGTGATTAGATCAAACCATTTTATCTCGACTGAGAATAGGTCATATCGCCATCACCTATAAATATTTGATGAGTGAAAGGGTGTAAAAGAAGAGGGTGAATCGAAACCACACTTGATACCTGCATGTACTCAGTATTCGCCAGAGTATATACCCCTCTAGTAAGGTAACTCCCATAGAAAGTTTTGGGAGAGAGTTTCTAGCGCCAAATACGGGCGGGCCGAAACTAATTACATTTGGCGGCAAATTCAAAACATAGGTTCTGAATTTAAGGCGGCAAATTAAAAAAATATGCTCTGAATTTTAGGCGCCAAAATTCAAAAAGTATGCTTTTAATGGAAAGTAAATATAGTCATAAAATAAGAAATAAAAACTTATTCTATGCCAAAAAATATATTCTCTCTGTCCAAAAATATAGTATACATTGTATATATTTTTATATATTAATGTATAACATATCTGATACAGAGAGAGTATATATTATGGTACAGGAAACTTTTTATTTAATATTTTATGATTATATCTGTTTTCTATTACATTAACAAACCAAAGTCGCAAAAACAACAAAATATAATTTTCTTTGGTAAAGTATTGGCAACAAATCTCCTCCTCCTCATTCCTTAAGCCCTTGTTAAGGTGTTAAGACACTCTAAATATTGTTAGCTTGCTGTCTCCATTGGCTGCAATTCCACCTTGATTTTTCCACCAATCTTCATTTAGTCTTCCCATCTTGTTGGAGATCTTCCTTTTAATATACAAATATAGATACATCTTTATTCATTAGTAATGGTTTGTTGTAAGTTCCATACCTTCTAAAATACTCTGGCTTAAAGTACCATCTGTAGATAATAAAGTGTAAACTCTAGCATTTCTGCGATCTTGCTCTTTAGGATCATCACAAATTAACATGTAACTCCATGTAACTATTGCTCAGAAGTAGAAGATCCATGAAAATCTAAAATAATGAAATAATAGAATTAAGAATGTATGACTTTTTTTATAAAATAAGGCCAACTTTCGCAATGCAATTATAAGAGTTAAGAGTTTTTTTATAAAATAAGGCAACTTTTAGGAATGCGATGATAAAGAGTTAAGAGTTTTAATGATTTTAAAATATATATAGTATATAAATATAAGCCTAAGGTTGGTTAAGATTTAAAGGTAATTTTACTACAAAAACAAAATGTACAAAATAGTATCAAGTTTGTATTTACTAACAAAACTTTGGTATAATTAGGTGCTGTTTTTACCTGGTGCTTGTAAAAATAAACTCATAATCCTCAGAAAGTTCAATAGCCATTTGTCCAACTTTAACTTTCACCCATCAACAAAAAATATTCTTTTGATTGGGAATACTATACCATTTTGGTAATCTACCTTCTTCTCTTTTAGCTGTGTTTATTAGATATATAAAAATTGATGTATACTGTTTTTATTGCCTTATATTAAAATTTGGGATGCGATGTTTTTATAACACCATCTGGAACTTGCAAAGGAGTGGATTACAATGTTGCCACTAACACATTTTTTTTTGTGGATACTCATAATAATTCTTTAGAAATAAGTTATTGTAAATTTAAGTGGTGATTTTAGTAGAATTTGCTACATTATTTTTTTTTTTGGAAAACATTTTATAGTATAATCATTATTTGAGTAAATATGCAAAACTAGTGAAACCATGGCAACAGCACTTACATTAACGTCATTAGTGTTTTGCTATGTCATACCCCCATCTAACGTGACTAGTAGCGCCGCCGCCATTACGAACGGATGGGCCCATGCAAATCACTCTCCCCACCCATCCTATTCCACTTACGCTACTATTGGGTATATATTGTGGTATTCGTCACATTTTACTGGAATGTCCTCTCTACAGCGTAGAAAACCTTTAATATTGCAAGATACCTTAGAGGCAATATTAATTGATGGAACTGGTATAAAAAATTTATCATCACACTTGTCATTATCATAAATGTAAGTATTTAATAAATTGTAAACCTTTAACCTTTTCTACGCCAATGACCTTTTGAGGTTAAGACATAATTAAAAAATTTACTTTGGAAACAACATGTATACCTAAATTAAAATATTATAGAAACTCTTTTTTATAATACAATTGAACGAAATTAAAGTTAAAAATATCTAGGATTTTTGTTTGGAATATTTTGTTTTCAGATATACAAAAAAAAACAAAATGATATTAAAATGTATTATTAGGAATATAAAGATTGAGCACGTTCTGAATGAACATGTTGCCCAAGTGGGCGTTTACTTAAAACAAACCAATCTACTATATAACAATTACCTTTTAAGAATACGCCTGAATACGTTATTGAGTTATTTGGAAGATTACAAAATAATTATTATAGCAGGTCACAGGTAGATTACACCATTAATTTTTCAGGTAAATCTCTGACTGAGTTTAACTGCTTGATTTTCATTGGCGTATACTATAACAACTGCCAGTATTTCTTTAGTAGTTACATATTTAAAAAAAATCTCTAGATTTTAAAGAGCTGTATCAATTTGTTTATATACTCGTAGACATAAACATTTTTAAACTTGATTCTAATAGCTGTTTTATTTATTCTCTGGTCAGACTCAATATAGATCAGGCAATGTTCTTCGTTTTGTTTTCTTTAACCCTCGGGTGGGCCCGCTTTTAAAAATCACAAGAGTGGGCGCGCGGCAGAAAAACCGCAAGCGGCAACCTTATGCCGCAAGCAGAAAAACGTACAGATTAAATTCAAAAGATTTAGGTTTCTTCCAAGATGCATTATATTTGATGATAATGTCGATCGTGCAGAACGTAGGAGACTGGATAAGTTGGCAGCTGGCCTTAAACTGGTGTAATTTGGAATATAACCTTTCAGAATTTGTAACATGCGCTGAAATGTATCCTGGTTTTTTAGGGAACTGCCCTTGGATACAATATATTCCAAGCGAACCCTTGAAGTATGGGCTCAAAATGTTTACTTTATGTGGTGCCAAAATGAATTAAAACATAAATATATTATTTGGGTAAGATAATTGATTCGTTAAAATTCCTCTAGAATTATTTCAAGTAAACAAATTTAGCATTTTCTCTTATGGATGAACATCTTCGAGTCCGAGCCATACTAGAAAATTTAAACATAGATTAGAAATTACACATTGAGGCTATAATTAATGATAATGACAATCCAACGAATAGAAAAGTACATTGGTGATGCTACTTTTGCGACTAAAAAATAACCGGAAGACGACTGTTTTTGCTGTAGATGTAAAAAGCTTTTGTGCAGGGAGTATACACGTGCAGTATGCGAAGAGTGCCAAACTGAGCCCCGTATTTATAGTCGGTACTCAAGCTCGTGCTTGAGCACGTGCTCCGCCAAGTCGAACTTACGTCAAAGTCATGCTCAAGTATTTGTTGTGTTCTATAAACGATACTTCGAGTATTCTCGTACAAGATTGATCTCAAGCACGAAAATTAGGGATTTTAAGTAAATTTGATAGATGGCATCCAATAAAAAGAAGATTCTGTCAATTATTATCATTGTCACCAAACTTTATTTAAATATTTTTAGGGCCAAATTTAGGTTTATTGAAGAAGAGGCATGTTGTGTATTAAAAAAATTAATTTTTAATAAATCATTTTAAGGTATGTAATATAATATAAAAAAATATGCATTCGAGGGAATAAATTTCAATTATGTCGATTTTTAGATAAGCGGACATTGTACTAAATATGCAGTGTATTCAACAAAAGGAAAGGTGTTTTTAATCCAGCTGGTAAAGGAAAATAATACTGTAGAGAATAAAAGGACAAACGGTGCTTCCTTAATGAAAAAAGAAGGGTTGGGAGTACAATACAGCGTATTATATAACTGCCAGCCTGAGGTAGATATATTAAGGACTTCAGAACAGCTACGAAAATTGTAAAACAAATTGAAACAGAGGTAAAATATTTTTATTTATACCAGCAAAATTTTTATAGTAGAAAATGCAGAGAAACAACAGCATGCTGGCTACAGGTGATGGCCCTTTAAAAAAGCCAAAGCCTGATGTAGGTATGGAGTTTGTGAAAGTTGCTGTTCCCGACATATATGTAAGCATCGTCTGTCCTTGGGACAACACAGAAGTATTTGGAAGAGGTAAATTTACTATATTTTCATACTTAGATAATTGTAGAACAAAAGGAGGCCCACCAGATAGGAGGACATATAAGTTTAATTACTGTAACATCAGAATTATCTGACTCCATCCATTGCTTTTCCAGTTCAAAATAAAGAGTTGTTATGTATGATAATTTTGAGAAATCTTACCTGTACATATAATAAGAATTTTAAGTAATACTTGTAATATGACACCTGTTGTTCCTATAGAATATGTCAATGTGCTTCAAATGGTAAGTAATCTTAAATATACTTATGGCAATATGTAACAGTAATAACAAACACTACTACTAATGGAGTAGTAGCTATTATAATTGCAAATAAACAACATTCGCCAAAAAAAGGTTTGAATTATTCCAAAGTTTAATAGTAATCTATAGTTATGGATTTTTAAAACAATCATTTATATAATAACTATTCTTATTTTGTACTTAATGTATTATATTGAAAACTGTTAAAAATTCTAAATGTAAATACTAGTTTTGGTTATTATTTTTTTTTTTTTTTTTTTGGTGATTTTGTTTTTAATGTATACTATGGTGGTTGTCAAGCAATTATTATATTATTTTATATTTAACAAGCCTGATATTATTCCATTTTTTAGTTTTATAAATTGTTACTTGCAAATTTACTTATCGTGAAGGTTTATAAATATATTTTTAAATAAAGAATACTAATATTTTAAATGTGTAATTAATTTTATATTTGATAAGGAAAGGTTTTGTTAAAGGAATAAACACTTATTTAAAAGGAGAGAGACAACTCGAACTCAATAAAGATATACTTGCTTAAGTTGTCTGAGTATAGTATAACCCTCATTTATTTTAAATTAAAATATAAAAAATACATTTCGACATATAAAATAAAAAAGAATATATTTAACATAGGTATTCAATAATATATTCACATTCTCATGCATAACATTGTTGAATAAAATGTCTCCTAAAATTTAAACCTTGTTCCACATCATTAACATTTCTATTTTCTGGCACATCAGTATTTTCTAGAAAATCATCATCACTATTTATAATTATTTTCCTGTAAACACATATTGCAGAGTACTGCTGTAGCACTTATTATTGCAAGATATGTATTTAATTTGATTTGTAGGCTTCATTGCAGACAGGGAAACCATATTTTCCAGGTTCTAAATAGCCTTTTGGCAACATTTCTTACATGTGCACTTTTATATCTATTTTGTTGATCATTACCTAAAAAGATATATCTATCAAATAACCTATTTTTTGTTTAGCCCATTATCAATAAATACCTTGCTTTAATGCTGGAGTAAGTAGATAGTGCCTGTGCTGCATGCATATTCACTATTCATAATAATTCAGCTATTAATAATTCTGGAATTTGTCCTCTTTCCTTTCTAACTCTTAATCAACTTTGATCAAATATTAAGCTGCCATCCTGGATGTTGAACAAAAATATCCATAATCTCAAAAAACAAAAAAAAAATATATTGTATTGAAGCGAATTGGAAAAAAATATAAATATAAACAAACAAGTTAGGTTAGGAACCCGTGCTCAAGGCAGGTCAATCCGATGCTTGAGCACGAGCTGTCATTTTTGTGTACTTAAGCTCGATTTCGTGCTCGAGATCCGTTTATAAAACACAAAAACGACCAAGGTCGACCTCAAGCATCGACCGATACTTGAGTACCGACTATTAATATGGGCCTGAATTTATATCGGAAAAACTAAGTTTTCTTTTTTATTAGAGTAGAATATAGTTTTTTAAGTGTTCTGTCCAGTGTTCATTAATTTACTTTTAGTATTAGTTAGTAACATGTTACTATACTTATTAAATCCTAATAAAATAGTGTTTTACGTAAACTGGTTCCAAATACTTTTATTAACACAAGCTAAGAGGTAACAGGCGAAGCGATCGTTTTAACCGCGCGCGAGTACTAGTTTCCAAAAATGTATAGCGACTACTAAGGAGTAAAGTTTAGGTATATCCGGTTCTTCTTCTGTTTCATATAAGTTAAGGTAGATATGTTCCAGGTGTTGGTCGTCTTTATATAGATCCTGGCAGTATATTCTCCACGTATCTGCTATATTCTCTCTATCAAAACAGGCCTGTTGGTTGGTTGGTTAGATCGTGTCCCTCAATTTACTTGCATATATTGTTGTAGTATTGTTGTTTGTCAGTCTTGCATCTTCGTTTTACTTCTTTGTTGAGCTTTTGACATATGTTGCTGTGCAAACCAGTTTGACAAAGATTTCTTTTCGTCACAATTATTATTTTAAACTTGTGATCTGTTATCTAGTTGATACTATTTTATTGGGAATAAGCCACAGTTGAAGGTTAAAATAATTTTATTGATGTTTCAATTTCCACTTCGGAAATCGTTCTCAAAATACAAACATTAGTAAATTAAACAAACTTTGTTTAATTTGTTAATGTTTGTATATTGAGAACGATTTCCGAAGTGGAAATTGAAACGTCAATAAACTTATTTTAACCTTCAATTGTGGCTTATTCGAAATAAAATAGTATCTATTTTAAAATGCCACGATAAAATAGCTTCAGAACAATACTGTTATTTTTTTTATTTAAACAAATATACCCGCATCAACCACTAAGGGTTATTACCGGGGGGACATACACAAACAGTAAGATACATATTGATACATAAAAAAAATATTTTTTACAATCTGGTATATAGTTTAGTCATTTTAAGATAGCTTAATAAAGACTGTAAATTTAACGTTAGCATACTTTTTAAATTATCACTAAGGGCACACGCGATTATTTCGTTCTGGTACACTGGACACTCAACAATTATATGTTTCACTGACAACTGAGTGTTGCACTTGGTACACATCGGAGCAGCCTCCTGGTTGAAGATATGCTTGTGTGCAAGGAAAGTATGTCCTATTCGGAGTCGGTTGATGATGACTTGGTCTTTTCTATTATTTGGTAAGATGAGTTTGGTTCCTACTTGACTTAGATATTCTTTGAGTTTGTTAGCAATGTGATCCCAAGTAGTTTGCCACGCTCTGTACACGTGGGCTAAAATAACCGTTGGGGTTCCACTGTAATATGAATGTGCTGTCCATGAACTTTTTATGTGTTAACTATTTATTGTTAAGAACTTGATTCTAAGTCAGTTTCGTCAGTAGAAGAAGGACTGTTGAGAAGCAGTTTCTTCTTCAATCTGGTGATATTCTTTTTTAAAGTTTTATTTTGTATTTGAGAATATATAAAGTTTAAAATTTCTTTTATTTCTTGGCTTTTATTTGAATAATTTTTAACAATGCGTTCAGGATGTTTTGAGTGAAGGAAATTTGCCAGAAAATCACATATTTCATGAAAAGTAAGTGTAAAGGAAGGGTTTCTATTTTCAATTTTTTCTTTAATTTGATTTAGAATAATTGGAATATCTTCTTGGGTTTTAGGCTTTTTGTTAGGTTTCTGAGTATCGGGAGGAGGTAGGTCATTTTCAAGAATTTCAGGAGAGGATATTTGTCTTTTAGTTGCAGGAGTAATTTCAGTGGTTTTTCTATCGCTTTCAATTACTAAGGAATTATCTCGGAATATTTTTGGTTGATTCAAGATTTGTAATTCATTGTTTGTTTGTGAGGAAGTGGTTTGGTCCTTTGTAGCTGATGCGTGATTTTGTATGGTATTGGGTTCTGGTTCCATTAATGTTTCGGTATCTTCTTGGTGTTGGTTTCGTGGTTGATCTTGTAGCTGATTATGTTTTTCATTGGTAGAGTTATGTATATTCACGTGGTGGTCAGTTTCCATTTGATTAATTGAGTTGCTTGATGATGATAAAGAACGACAGTCAGAATCGTGATGTCCGACAATCTTGCATCTGGAGCAGTTTAAACCATCTATGGAAATGTATAGTCGATATGATGTATTGTCGAATGATATTAGAAATGAGTCAGGAATTGATGCATTTTCTAAAGGACTTATGAACATTTGCCTCCTAAAGCTGAGTACGTGGCTGTATTCTGAGTCTTGCATGCCTACTCGTAGAAACGTCATATTGCAGGCGGATTTTATACCCATAGTTTTTAAGTGCTCTTCAATTATGCTATTAGGTATAGTAGGACATACATTAGATATGATGAGTCTCTGGGCAGGGGTTATAAGTCTTCTTACTTCAATCTGGTTACCATCAATATTATTGTGGGAGCTAAGAAATTGATCAACACATATTTAGAGGAAAGGTAGATGCAGATGCGGTTGTTTGCTATTTTGGATGCCCAAACAACATTTTTGGGCTGTACTATTGATCCAACAGCTTTTATATATTCGAAAACTTTTATTCCTTGTATGGTTGAAAGTATAATACCTTGGTCTTTTGAAGGATATTTGAAACTGTTTAATGCATTGGAGTAAAATATATGTGACGTAGTGGGTATATTTCGTGAGGTAGTAGCTGATTCCGGTTCATCCATCTTCCCGCTGAGAATTTACGTACATTGGCACAGAGGACCTGAAGCCGGACCTGGCCACTTAATAAAATTGAACAGCAGCCTAGCCTAATTACTTGTTAGTAGCAAGAACCAGCAAAAAGTTGTTGTCGATAATCGATAAGTTGAATTGAAATCGATAAAATATTTTGCCTTTTAAACTTCTGATTTTAAGGTTATTAATAATGCAGTTTTGTACTCACAGAATTCTACGATTTTTAGTACACTGTCACATTTAACTTTATGTTGCAAACAGTATAAAAATTAAATTATATTTTTAATTTGAACTACCAGTAATTAACAAATTTGTCAGAACCGATATAGAGCTGTATGATCTGCTAATACTGTTATTTGTATTTTTTCTTTAAAGAATTATTTGTCTTTGCAGTATTCAAGTGTGTTATAAGACAATGTTTTACAGCTTCTAATAATTATCTTATCAGATACCATTAAGAATAGATAGCAAATTTTTTTTATTACTCGAAGAAGAAGTTTTTTCTACTTCTGGGTATTCCTGTCTTTCCCTCCTTTTAAAAGACGTATTATCAATTGGACGTGAAATTCTACTCTTTATCAGTAGAATTTAAGTAAATTTAAAGTAATTATTATTAGATGTTGGAAAAGTGTCTTAATATAAATAAAATACTCAAATTAAAAATGTGAAAACGACAAATATTTTAATCGACGCCTCTGGCAATTCTTGTGCCTTAAACAGAAGAAAGTTTAAAATGTCCTTGCCACAGATAAACAAACGAATTAAATATTCATTGAAATAGAATAAGACTGTTTACAAATTGAAAGCATGTGGTACTAGCTTTTTAAAGTCGGTGATATATGAGGTCTTCAGCTACCTCTACAGGATACTTAGAGTTTTGTCGAACATATAATACGTTAATGGACTTTAATGTTTAACAAAACCGTGTATGTGTAGGCAACAACGAGGCACTAGAATCTGTCACTTTATAATCGTTGCAGTGTCACGTTGTGTTGTTACAAACACATGAGTATGCCTTAAAGCACTAATCATTTATAATAGACATATTTCGCATTCAATTTGAAGACTTAATTATTGCATTCTAAACAGTGTTTAATCATTTAGTACACTTCTAAATAAAGAAGCTTCGATACCATTATTATATTATATTATATATATGTAGGCAAGTACTAATAATCCCTTTAATTCTACTACTATAAAATAATCGCGAAAATAATAGCGAAAATAAATTGAATAATCGTAAAAGGATGTCTTCATTTCTTTAAGAAATAAAAAATAATAAATAATATCGTTCTCATAACTTTATTCCTACTTTGTATCTATCTGTCTATCCTCTGTCAGCTGTCATTACACCTTGACAGAGCGTCAAATTCATATTAAAAAAAAAGCGGTAACAATAAGAAGCCTACATAATGAAAAAAATGGAATTTGTTTTCCTACTTCGAATTTTTACTAATTTAATAATTTTGATTATTAAAAACTTTATCTTAAAATATTTTTTCAAATATGTTTAATTTTCGATAAAAAGTTGATATAATGGATACTTCTGTTCTATTAAGAAGATTTTATTTTATTAAAGATTACTAAAAGTTTAACTAGCTTTTGTTAAACGAAGCATAACGTCGAAGTCTAAAAGCCTTGAAATTTGCGTTGAATTGTCTTTAGACCTTAAAAAAAGATGGCATAATGTTCTAGCAAACACTAGCAGGGTAAAAGTTTCGATAATTACTCTTTAATTACCGTTCTTGACCTACCTCTGCGCCATTTATTTGCCAGTTGTTCTGCAACAGTCTTCGCACTTTTTTTATCGCACCCATTTTCTTCGAGCATCGCGTGTTTTTTTATTATGATTCAATTAGTGACGCACAAATAAGTAATTTCGTAAGATATTTAAACAATTCATATTTAATTAAAAGATTATGTTTTTTATTATTTTTTATTATGTCCCAATTTGACTAAACTAGTCAGTACTTAAATGTTTCTTCTTTTGTAACTTCAATTAGCAAGCAAGCAATTTAATTAAACCCAGCCTGGGAGACATGATCACCTCTTAGAATCACGTTCGGGTGTAACAATTATTGGGTTAATTTGGGTCCTAAAAAATTCAGGGCTAGTTGCTTTATTCGTCTTATCTTCATGTTACTTATCCGCGAAACTAAAATTGCTTTTTTAGGCCGCAAATCGCCGCTCTGGACTAGTTCCAGTTCGGAAACTTGGTGCTCAAGGGTTTGGGCCCTAGGTGTCTGGATTTTTTTATTGGTTTTAATAGTTTTTTATATTTTTTAGTAATCGAAGCCGTTTTTTGAGTTTTTTATAATTTTTTTTTGATGGATTTTTTTGGATTACAGGATGTCCTGTCATATAAAATCATAACTAGTGCATATATTGTAGCATTTGAAATTTATTGGAATCCCCTCGTATATGTGTTAATTGAAATCCCCTTATATATGCATTATAATAATGAAGAATTTTTTCAATGTTTCTTAGTTCGTATCCTTCAATTTAAAAACCCAAATAATCTTTCGTTCTTTTTAGGTCGCCGCCGTCGATAATAAATCATTTTATTGTTTGTTTATGCCACAGGCGCAAATTTCTTCGATATTTCTTTGTTCAAACCGCCCGATATTGCGTTTTCAAATTAAGAATTTACGTCTTAATTTCCGTTGTGTCTTGTTTATTGTGTCTTAAACCCAAAGTGTTTTGTTTATTCCAACTTATGCGATCAATTTTTTAAGATAATTTCGTCACTTTTGTTGGAGATGCGGTGAAGAGCGGTGGTCTTCAGCGTTATGTCCAAATTTTACGTCAAATTTGAAATGTTCCTCGTTGTTCGTCTTTTTTTATGAAAAATATGTAAAATATAGTAGCAGTTTAATGGTTCAGTTACAGTTTTAAGTGAAATGTTGCCATTGTATCCAGTTGTACCTTTTCCTGTTTTTAAGAAGCCAAGTCCAGTTTAGTTTCCAAGGTTTGTGTTCCAGTGACCCATTTTCCTTTTTGTTCGTGTGTCAGAGATACCCAGCCATTGTTGAGTTTTTAAGAAGTCCAGTTTACAGCGCAAGTGTAATTTTTGTGAAATCCAGGTAACTTTCAAATTTTAAAGTAAAGACAGACATTTTTTTAATAATAAGAATTTGCTTTCATAACAAAAAGGATTTGTAATAATTAATAAACTGTAAAATTTTAGGGTTTGACTTTAGCTGTCAATTTATTTGTTCAGTTTTTTTTTTATTTAATGTTAACTCACGACAGCTCTTTTTATTATTTTTGATTTTAGTTTGTTTTATTTAAAAAAAAAAGGTTAATCTCTGTGCGATAAATTTGGTAAGTTTATAATAGTATCTCCAACTCCTGGAATTTGTAAACAGATGAAACATGTAACTCTTTTTCATATTTTTGAATTATTTTTCACTGTCTATTTTGTAACTGTTTGTGGTGATACAAAAGTAAATGTTAAATTTTGTTTGTTAACATTTTGTTTATTTTTTTAACTAACCCTTTTTTGAGTTTCCATTTGGAAAAGATATGTTTTTTATGTTTAATAATTATATCTCAAGTTACAACTAGTTCTTGTAATAGTTATAATTAAGCACCTTGAAGTGGCGCTCTTTATAAATTACTAGAGGTGTTTCCTGTTTCTTTTTATTTTGTCCCAAAAGATTCATGACCGTTTGTTTCATATTTTTGTAGTTGCCCCAATCCAAACCCCTTGATATTTTTTACTTATCCACGACCCCAGCTCTCCTAACAAACCCTGAGTGCCGTTCGCACAAGTAGCGTTTATTTTGCTTACCCTATCTCCATCCCCATAGTTTCTATTCCCCAATATTCTACCCCCAAAATCTTACCCTATGGTAGGCAAAATATAATCGTTACAATATATGTATATAAATCATTTTACCTGGGGTCTTCACTGTGCTGCGCTTGTCCACGTTGTTATAGACCTACGAACTATCCAATTTTGTGTGATGTTGTTGTTGTTTTATTTTCTCTCTGGTATATTTATTTATTTTCTCTCTAGTCTTTATTTTGTTTTTATTTCACTATTTGTAGTTTGCGTCGTGTTTGCTTCTCTCGGTGGAAAGTGTCGTATCTCGATGTATCGATGATCTTTCGCATTATGTGGCTTGGGTGGTTCTCCAGGTCTGCGAATTTTGTACTATCCCAATCTTTCATTATCTCAGTCACTCTGATTTGTAATTCTCGAAATAAGAATCTTTCAGCAACGTAGTTCGGTACGTTGGCTGCCTCTCTTAGGCGTCTGTTATATGCCACTTGTATTCTCTTTTTTGTGATATTGCATATGAGTCCTCATGCGAGAGATGCATATGCTAGTATAGGTAGAATTATACTATGTATTAATCTTATTTTTGTTTTCATCCTCAGTTTACTTTTTCTTCCTGTGAATCCTCTTATTGACGCTTTTGCCATGTTTGCATTTTGTATTGTGGTGTCTACGTGTTTTTTGAATGTTAATCCTTTATCCATGGTGCCTTCTAGGTATTTTACTTCGCTTTTTAACTCGATGAGGTTGTTTTGCACTGTCAGTTGTTACTCCGGTTGCTGGTGCCTCTTTTTAAACAGTGATGCTTGCGTTTTTTCGAAATTTAAGGCGATTTTTCATTTAAAACTTCACTCTTTCATATTGCCTATCTCTGTTTGCAGGTTATATACCGCTATATCTATTTTTCGATGTTTGGCCGTTATCGCTGTGTCGTCGGCATATAGGCTTAGTAGAGTTTCTGGTATTCTTGAAATATCGGCGGTGTATACTGTGTACAGCAGAGATGACAGGAAAGCTTCCTGTGGCACTTCAGCCTCCGGAATTCCGTGCTCGTACAGGACTTGTCCTATACGGACTCTGACACTTCGGTTGCTTAAGAATAAAGAAATTAGTCTCGTCACTGCCCCGCTGTATCCGTATCCTCTCATTTTGTAGATTACTCCTGTATGCCAGACTCTGTCGAAAGCTTTGCTTACGTCTAGGAAAGCAGCTCCTGTATATTGTCTGTCGTTGAATCCAGCTGCTATGTACTGTGTTAATCTGAGTACTTGTAGCTCGCTGGAATGCTCTGATCTAAATCCGAACTGTGCTTCTGGTATTATATCTAGTCTATCTGTTGCGGCTTGGAGTCTGCTGAGTACGGACCCTCTCTATATTCTTACTGATTGCAAGTAGTAAACTTATTGGCCTGTAATTTTACGGGAATGTACTATCTTTTCCTGGCTTTGGTATCATGATGACATGGGTCTCTTTCCACCGGTTTCCACTCTTATCCGTAAGTATTTCAGAGACCTCTTTGTGATCTGATCTGGTCCAGGTACTTTTCTTGGTGAACTGGTAAATTAGTTCGTTTGTCTCCTCCGGTGATGTTAGATAGATGATTTCGTTTGGGTCCTCAGGTCTTTCTCTTTGTTCTTCGACTTCTTTTTTTAAGTCGATATCGTCGTCTGCGTAACTTCATTTATAAGCAATGTAAGCTATTATATAGCGTCGTTCTCTATCTCCACAAGTGATTGATTTGTCATTGGTCCTCCTTTGGATTTCATATTTCTCTTTTTCTTTAGTTCCATTACCTCTTTTGCAGTTGGTGATTAATTCTTCAAATGATTTTCTATTTTGAGCTTCTCTTATTATATTTATATGTATATATATATATATATATATATATATATATATATATATATATATATATATATATATATATATATATATATATTAATGTGATATTAAAAGTCAGAGATGCGCCAAGCAATTAATTAGCTAATTAAATAATTAATTAAACTTATTTAAATGATGCAATTATGATTTTATCACACTATTTAATTCTCTTATCTCAGGGTTATATTCGTGCTTCAATATCTTATGCTTTACATATGATAGGTAAGGTCTGAGGAATCCCGGAATAATAAACATATATGATACAAAATTAAATATTGAAATTCACACTCAAATATCTTAAACAAAAAATATCCCATACAATGATTATCAAAATTTTGTTCTACGTACGTGAACCTTCAAAAATTAATGTTATATACTATATAAATTAAAATTTCAAATCAAAATTGTTGTTCTATATCTCCTGATAAATATTTCTATCTTTTCTGAAGCAATTAAAAAAAGCTTTGTTGATAACGAAAAAAACTGACGAATGGTAAAAAAAAACTATCTCTCTGAAGATGAGTTGTCCAAATCCTTGTTCCTGGTAGCCTACACTATCTATTCTTTGCAGTTCCCTAGGTAATCCGCAATCTTACAACAAATTATTGCGAGCCTCTCGTCTTCAATGATCTTCTTTAGATGCACGTATCGTTCAAAAGACGCTAGCCTCTTCTCCTCTCGATAAACTGAATCTCTCGTTCCGGCCTGAACAGTGACTCTTGGAATATAAGTAGAAAAATATAACTTACAATATTTTACTGGATCAGCTTCCGTCAGATACACTTACTCCAAGAAAACTCACAAACATTTACTTCTACTGCTTACTACCTCTGGAGAACCACCAGAGAACAACGACTGTTTGCCTTGAACCCTTGGAAAAACAACTGATTATCTTTTCTCTCTCAAAAATCTAGCTAAACTCTCATTCCTACATACCTATACCACTTTTTTCAATCTCCCCCAATCAGAGTTCGTCACACTTATCCCCATCTACCATTTAGATAACAAACAACAATTTTACCTACAATTATAAATTTCCTAAAAACTATTAACATGCTAATCGGTTTTTAGAAATTCTTAAGAACTAACGGAGAATTATATTTTCTAAATATTTCTATTCTATTGTCTTATTCACTGTATATCGACGTATAAGTCTATTTGGAAAACCCGCTCGCATTGTTCACGATTTTACTAAGCTCACTCACGTCACTCGAATATATTTTACAAAGAAAATAATTTATTCATATCCTTAAATTTTGTTTACTACAGGTAATCCAGGATAATGGACTTTCATTTCTTCGATATATCTTTTATTTTGTACTTTAAAATATATTAAAAGCAAACCAATATTATTTTCAATTTTACACAGCTTAACAATATATATTCATTTTACAGAAAAAATAACAGCGCAAGCACAACCAGTCCTCTCTGGTTTCTTAATCCCTAAAGAACACAAAAATGGAGTTTGCCTAAATATGAAAACCAGAGGGACATGCGTATTTGGTAAATCTAAGTGAAAATACGGCTTTAATTTATTTGGTAGTTTTACCACATGTAGAAACTGTAGGAATATTTTACCAAATAGTATATTGGGAATAAACAACAACAGGATGTTTAATAAAAAACTAAATTTCACAGAAAAAAATTTAACAATCGCTTCATGTGCCTTTATACATTTACAGAAAAAGTCATCATCTGTATAAGGTAGAAGATTTACGTTTTCAGATAGAGTGGTATTATGGAAATTAATATATTTTTGGACCACACTAATTTCTTCGTACTAACCAAGTATTGTCCAATACCTTTGTTTACTTATTAAAATGTAATAAATAAACTTGAAGCACACTTATAGTAAATGGAAGATATCGGTTAAACATTTCTTGTGTAAATACCCGTATTCAGCCTGTTAAATGTCCTCATAATGGACATCTGGTATGAAAAAGGAAACCTGTCATGTACTTTTCTGTTACACAATAGAGAGTCTTTACTGGGAATTTATAAAATAGTCATAACAATAAAAGAAATAGGCGTATCTAGAATAGGAGAAATATTTTATTGGCACCTTTTATCAAGTAACTTAAAAACGTTCTGTTATTTACAACATAAATATTATTACATTACCAACACGAATTTTGCATGAGTGTTTAGCAACAGTTAAATCATTTTAGAACATTCTTTCGATCTGAAATTCCAAACGTTTTCAAATACATTGATTTTTCTTCTTCTTAGAGTGCCATATCCCTACGGAACGTCGGCGACTACCATGCTTATAATATTTTTATACTGATCTCGGTCTTGCGCTACGTGTAGCAATTGGTCCGCTGTCAAACCTGTCCACTGCCGCAAATTCCTCAACCAAGAGAGTTTCTTCCGTCCTATCCATTTCTTTCCTTCGATTTTACCGTTGAGAATTAGCCGAAGGAACTCATATCTTGGTCCTCTGATTATATGTCCAAGATATTCTAGTTTACGCCTCTTAATAATATTTAATAGAGTTCGTTGATGTCCCATTCTTCGAAGAACTTCTTCGTTTCTGGTTCTGCTAGTCCATGGGATTTTTAGTATCCTTCGATACAACCACATCTCAAACGCCTCGATTTTATTCATGATATCGGCGTTTAAAGTCCAAGTTTCACATCCATACAAAAGTACAGACCACACGTAACATCTTGTAAACTTTTCACGGATTTCCAAATTTAATGAGTTATTGGATAATAGAGGCTTGAATTTTTGAAATGAGTTTCTTGCCTGTTCAATTCTACATCGAATTTCGAAGGATGGATCTAGATTTTGGGTAATCCAACATCCAAAGTATTTGAATCTCTGAACTCTCTGCAGCGGTTGTTGGTTTAATATCAGTTGGGTTGCGCCGATATCCACTTTACTGGTCACCATGTATTTAGTTTTATCGATATTTATCGACAGTCCCGGTAAATCGGTATTTATCGTTATATAAATTGATTTTTAGTTATTACTAAAATTTCCGTAAAGTAAATATTGACAAACTTTAAAAAACTCTGGTTTCGCTGTTAATACTTTAAGTCCATTTGACTTTCAACACAAATAAATCCTTATGTGAATATAATTAACATTTTTTAATTTTTAAACATGAAGAAATAACAATTTTTGTCATTCGTCCGAGGATTCTCAATACTTGTATCGTGTGTTGAGAGATTAAAGATATGAATTACTTCTAATTATATTAGAAGATAAAGTACGGTGCAAAAGATAAGTAGGAAGACATCAGAACTGATGGCTAAAGAACCTGATGAGATGGTTTTACTGCTTGTGCATGTTGTGTATTTATTGAAGCACATACTAACAAAACATAACCATTTATTTACTTTTATATCTAAAACGGTTACATTTAATTCAATTAATCATAGCAGCGTAAACATTCGTAGCTGCTCACCAACATCACATAACCTCACCTAAACCTGTCTAATTTTTCGGAAGAGTCTACTGTTCCGATGCAGGATTAATATATAACATTTCCTCCCTCGTTAGAGATCAAGCTTAATGGGAGCTTTTACTAATTTTCCGGAGCGCGTTCTAATATTGCAATCCGTGGATGTTTCATCTCTAGGTAGAGACTGGCTTGTTTCTTCTTGTAATAAACTTGAGATTGACTCCTTTGGTTCTAATTGAACCGGTTCGTGTCTCGGATTTGGATTCACTGTGGATTTAATTGTAACACTGTCACGTAACACTGGCATGTTACCACACACTTTAGGAGTTTCTGACTTTTGGGTCTCGTCAGAATCTAGGATTCTATCGTCACCTCTTTTTTTTCTCATCTCATTTGCTTGCGCGAATAACATCATTAATACATACTAGATAAGTAGAGTAACTTATAATTTTCATAATCTTATCTTTCTGTCATACTTTTGTTTGTTTGTTTTTAATAAACACATTCATTAGCTCTATACAAGGTATGACCATTGTTGATTGAAATCGATGAATGCTTACTATTATTGCAAGAAGGTTTTAACATATTAAATCTAGTTCTAGGACGAACTTATAAAATACTTTCTCTCGGAGAACTTTACTTCATCTTGTATATCCCCTTCTGCTAACTACATAACTTTCGAACGACGATAAATCATGTTTTCAGAGACGAATTTGCAATGGTTATAGCCAACCTTCATTAGTAGAGACGGCACTAGAAGAAGAAGAATATGTTTTAATTTATCTAACATTAATTTATCTAACTTTTCTTTAATTGCAACTACCTTTTACAGTACCGTCCTTCTAACTTGACCTTCTGCAAGTTCTATTGACAATGCTGTCTCATAAGCTCTTTCAAAGAAAATATCTTCTGCCAGGAGTTTACGTTTTATTGTGACTGATCGTACACCACACACAAGTCTGTTTCTGAGAGATTCTTTTAAAAATTGACCAAATTTACAATATTATCACTTTTTAGTTTTGACACAAAACTTTTAATATCCACCTGTGGCTCTTGATTTGTGTTGTAAAATTTATACCTTTCAGTGATAACTAACCGTTTTGGACTATAATGTTCAGTCAGAACTCTTTTTAACTCCTCAAATATTTTTGAACTTGGAAGTTCTGGTGCTAATAATTTTTTTAAGTCACTGTAAACTTCTCCACCAATTAGAGTTTTCAATATTGGAACTTCCTTGTCTTCTTCCACTACATTACATAAAAAACTGCTCAAGTCTCTCTAGATAAGACGTGACATCACTTTTAGCAGGATCAAATTGTTCAATGGCTCCAATTAATGACATTTTTCGACTTTTACATGAATGTTTTCTGTGACTTCTTCTTTAGTGCCTCATTCGGTCCAGGTGTTGGCGATCATCAAAGCTATAATGGTTTTGTTGGCTGCTCTGCGAAACAGCTCCGCGGAGGTCATCCTAAACCATTGTCGGAGGTTTTTCAACTACGAGATACGATAGCGTCCCAGTCCTCTCCTGCCAAATACTTTACCCTGTATAACGAGTTGAAAAATTCGATATTTTTCTTCGTTTCAATGTTGGTGACGTGGTCCACATACGATATTTTTAGTATTCTCCTGTAGATCCACATCTCGAATGCTTCAATCCGCTTTTCAGTAGCTTGCGTCAGTTTCCAGGCTTCAACTCCATATAGTAACACTGGAAGAATGTAGCACCTCACTCTCCGCATCTTGGTTCTCAAACTGAGACCACTGCAGCACAGCAAGGATCTCAACTTGATAAATGTAAACTGTGCCATTTCAATTCTGGATCTAATCTCTTGAGCATAGTCCTATTGTGAGTTGAGGGTGATTCCGACGTAAGTGGATCTGTCAACTCTCTGGATCTCTTCGCTACCTGCCATTAGCGCTTCGGGATCTAAATTTGCACGGATGACAACCATGAATTTAGGTTTCTTAATATTAAGGTCTAGTCCGTATGTTACGCTCACAATTCTCACTCGGTCTAGTAAGGTTTGTAGATCTTTTAGACTGGTTGCTAGTAACCCAGTATCATCGACGTAGCGAATATTATTGATGTATTCACCGTGCACTCGGATTCCCATCTCTAATTTTGTGAGTGCTTCAGTAAAAATTTCCTCAGAGTATATATTAAAAAGAGTTGGCGAGAGCACACAGCCTTGCCTTACTCCTCGCATGATCTTCACTTGGTCAGTCAGCTGGTCTTCGATCATTCGTCAGTATAAATTCATGATGATCCGAATGTCCTTCTCATCCAATCCTACACTCTTTGTAGGGCGGCGACCTTCTTTTGATGCTGACAACGGTCAAATGCCTTGTCGTAGTGACTCGTCGCCAAATATGTTGTGTATTTAATGAAGCACAGACAAACAAAACATAACTATTTATTTACTTATAAAACGGTTACATATAGTTCAATTAATCATATCAGCGTGGACATTCAGAGCTGCTCATCGATATCACATAACCTTACCCAAGCCGTCTAATTTTTCCGAAGTGTCTACTGGTACGATGCAGGATTAATATGTAACAGTGCGCAGAAATCTTTCGTACAGCTGTTGTACAATTTCCATTTGGATTGCCAACCTTCAAAAGGAGACGGCGCAATAAGAAGAAGCATGGTCAGTATGAAGCAGCTAATTTTAAATAAAAAATATTTATTAAACTAAATCGAATCATGTTAAATACAGCATTTCCAGAGAGTATTAAAAGATATATTTAAATATTTAATTTTTTTGGAAAGTACCTAAGTCACCAGATATGACACTAAATGTGTCACCTCGATTTTATAACACAAATGTAACATGACATAATCTTAAACAGTGGCTAATTATTAGCTGGAACTTAATCAATATATCGAGCTCTAGCAATTAAGCGTGTATAGGACACGAAACTTAGTATTATCCATAATTAATTTAAATAATACACTTAATTAACTAAAGAAAAATAAGGTCAAGAAAATAATTGTATATCTTGTTACACATCCTGTTTGGAATTAACACATCAAAATTGATAAAGACATAGCGTTTTCATTGGGAAACTCAGACTCAATTAAACATTGTATGCCATCTAAAAAGACAGTTTAATAATAAAGATATATTCTCTTATAAACTCAGTTGACTATCTTAATCGAAGTATATCAACACCAGAACGTTGGGACTGGTGCAAGACAGATTTAATGTTCTGTGTTGCTGAATGTCACTTATACATAATGTATGTAGTTGTCTTAGTAACAGACACTTTTCTATTCTCTTTAAAGATAAAAATTATCATTTTGCGTTTATACAAATAAAAATAAAAATATATTGGCAAAAAGTGTTGTATTATTTAATTTGATATATTTAAAAAAAAATAAATTATAATTATTATCGAGACAATTGTTAATATAAGTTATAATTCGAATAACTATATAAATATTAAAAATTTAAAAGCTAATATAAATTAAATTTTTGTCAAACAAAACTTTATAAAAATATTTTCTCGTGTGTAATAATTTTATAAATACAACTCAGAAGCTTGCAAATACACTATGAAACACAGAAAGAGATGATCAGGATGTGAGAATAATTACCAATTTATACCGATATCAGAAAGCGATTGTACGAGTAGACCAACAAAAATCTAAAGAGATACCTATACGACGAGGAGTACGACAAAGATGTGTACTATCCCCTCTACTTGTTATTATGTGCTCAGAAGAGATCTTTAAAGAGATAAATAAAAGCATATCAATTAACGGAACACTAGTGAGTAACTTCAGATAATATGCAGACGATAATCTTGAGGACAGCAGTAAAGGACTGCAGATTTTAGTTGGTTGTACTACGAAGTACTGCAAGAGATATGGAATGGCTCTAAAGATAAAAAGAAAACAAAAATCATAATTATCAGTAAGAACCAGATTGAAGCCAATTTGTAACGGGTGGCTCTTTTATATAGACTCAGTAAAACTCTATATTCAAATCAAATAAATAACAAAATAAAATTATATCCTAGATAATATGTAATATATAATAGTCTCCCGTTTTATACTGCTGTCGCGGCTTTGGGAGTATAGCAGGGTAGTCTGCTTTATCTAGGGCCTACGGTATACAAAGAAGGTAACATGGCCAGTGCTATGCTTCAATCGTCTATTATTAGCCCTGGTTTTACCCAAGGTACTCATTTTTATTCAGGCTGAGTCGACCTGGGGCCTATAGACATTTTTAAAATGTCTAGATGTTCTTGCCGGCGGTAGTATTTGAACTCCGGACCACCGGCTTGCGGGGCAAGCATCCTACCGCTTGCGCTACGCAGGCCCTAGATAATATGTACAAAATTTAATTGTCAATCGTTAAATGGTTATTAAGCGTAAAGTGACTAATCAACACTTAGAGACGGAACAGGTCTGTCTTAGATCAATGCCCTAAAACCGGTAAGAAGCTGCCTCTATATAAAAACTTTAGCAGAAGCAGTTGGCCTTCGGTTAACAAAGCAGTTAGCCTTCGGTCAACACCTTAGGGCCAGTAAAGTTTTGAAGTTTTGGAGTGGAGTGGGTTTTTCCTTTTCTTCGTATTTCAGAAAGTCCAAATACATCCCATTTTATGCAGTTAAGCTCTATCTGCAATTCAATTAGTTTCTCTTGAGTTGCAAGCGTTTTTACGTTTTAAGTGGCAATATGCAATGTTCATTGTCCGTGGTAGCCGTGTCTGTCCCGGTGATTCTTTGCATCCTCTGAAAGGTTTGTCATCAATGTACAGTTTTCGTGGGTCGTGACGTGCATGTTCCACACCCACTTCTATATCATCTTGGATTATACCATGGACTTCCGAGAACTGACTTCGATTGAGACAAAGGGATTCCTTGAAAACGGTATCTGGAATTTCTTTAGATAATTAAACTCTTCATGGCTTTGTCTTTTTTTTTAAATAATGATTTTTCTTCATTTTTTTCCCTCTTTTTTCATTTATAATTAAATTATACATAATCATAATGTCTTCATATTCCAATTCAGAGTCCAGTAAATTAATTAACAAATGCTTTTCGATTGAAATCATTTTAGCAGCTGGCCACTGCGACAGCCCACGGATGGGTTCAATATGCGCTGCGCAGAAAAATAAATGCACGGGTCGCCCGTGGCCTCGGTTTGTGTTGGCTGGGTTCAATATGCGCCAGACCTAAGGGCCTTTTCCTAGTTTGTATTATGTCATTTACAGGGAAGATTAGCCATTTCACTAGGCATCACAGTTTGTCCTCTACAGGAATCGTAGAGGAGTGCTACCCGCTGCCGTGTATGTGTATTACTAGGGTAATATACTTACATGGTTAGTTGTGTCCATGATAGAAAAAAATATAAATTCAACTGTTGTATCCGATAGTTCAAGGAACATGTCAGGACGTGTGTTCATGAAATTGGATTTTATTTTTCGTTAGGAGCTTGTGACAATATTCTTGCCACTCCCGAATGCTAATAAGATGTAGTCCTGCAGTCTCTTTATTTTGTGTTTATAGACCTCTAATAACTTTCCAGGCTTTATTCTTTCTTGTATTTCCACAACACTTATTAACCTCTTCGCATGTTCTTTCCCAGTAATTATTTTTCTTTACTCCTACAGCATTCTTTACTTCAGTGTTGTTAATTTTCTTTGCTCTTTATATATTTTTATCCTCGAGAGTTTCAATAGCTATCCGTTTGTCGTAAGCTTCTTTTTTTCTTTTAGCAGAGTTTCTAGTCTATTGATCCACCAAGGGCATTCTTCTGTTTTAGTGAATACAGTATTTTTTCCTAGCGCTGCTTTTACAGCATGATGAATACTTTATGGTTGATATATATGTTTACTGCTGACGTATCTGCGTAAGTTTGGTCGCCAGTAGTAGTTGATATAGGAATTCCATGAAAGTTTCTTCGCTTTCTGGTCTTTCGGTATTTAATAGAGGAAATATATGCTTGCTGTACAAAGGTGGGGATCTGAACTACACATAAAACTAATAGAGGAAATACATGCTTGCTGGAAGAAGGTGGGGATCTGAACCACACATAAAACCTCTTTTGGTGTTCACATCCATAATCTATGGCTTCTCGTTTTTTGTTTAACTATTATGTAATCAACGATCGACTTTAACTTACTTGTAGGTTGGATCCATGTTTAACTATGGATATTCTTATGTATAACCAATCCATTAGTTTTCTTCAACGAGTGCTGGTGACACAACTTCATGAGAAGTTAGCCATTATTATTGACATCAAGTTCACCATACTACTTGATTCTTTTTATCGGCAGCATTATCGTTCGGAGCGTATACTGCTATTATCACTAAGTTGTGACCTTTTATGTCTATGATAACTTAAATTATTCGGCTATTAATTTATTCCCAAGATTTAATAAGCTTTTTATATTTATTTTTCATAGCCAAACTTACGTCTTTTTTTTAATGTCTCAGAAAAATATTTTTCCAAAATCTACACTTGTAGGCTCCAAAACGTCCTAAACGAATTAACAAGTCCTTCTAGAGGGTTTCATAACGCTTGTTTTTTTATGATTATCAGTAATATAGTAGCATAATGTCAAGATAAATTAATACATAAAGGTGAAGGTCAAAAGTGAGTAGGTATGCAATTGATGGTCATTCATCAAGTTTTCATCATTATAAATCCAAACAACCCACGTAAAACGTTTTACTTGTGTGCGCTATGGAGTTCGTTCGCAATTAGTAGCATAGCAGCGTTTTCATTTAGTAGATTTATTTCTTTAAATATAAAAATATTTCTCATATGTATTTGTTTTTATTCAACTTTTTATAGTGATAAGTAATTCGTTACTTCTTCTGATAAGTTCTCAGTATAAAAAAATCTTTGATAATCTCAATTTTGGTATAGAAGTTTGAACTGGAATAAAACAAACATGATTTTTATAAATTGGCATGAAATTGACTTTATTCGAAACTTTTTTTATAATCTTTTGGCATTGTAATTAAATAGGATTTTTGGCATATTACCGTCATGACTGGCTCTGGCGTAGTCTAATCTGGAGGACCAATTTTTGATCACTTTTTTTAATGTTTGTCGTATATCGGCAATAACGTGGCGAATGTTGTCCTCCAAGTGGTCAATCGTTCCACGCTTATCGGCGTAGACTAGCACCTTAACATCCCCATATAAAATAGGCTAGCTGTGTTAAATAACACGATCTTGGAGGACAATATACGGTCCGAAACGTGAAACTATGCGGTTACTAAAAGTTTCCTTTAATAAATCAATTGTGGCACAGCTGTGTCACAGCGCCGTCTTAATGAAACTACAGCTCCCGTACATCTTGGTTGTTTAATTGGGGAATGAAAAAGGCACTAATCATGGCTCTATAGTGGTCACCATTAACTGGCCTTCTGCTAATCTTCTGGTCAGCATCGTTTTTGAAGAAGTGCGGTCCAATGATTTCACCAGGCCATAAAGCACACTAAACAGTCAGTTTTTCTGAACGTAACGGTTTCTCAACATACATTTGAGGATTATATTAACTCCAAATAGAGCAATGTTTTTGGACATTGAACCAAAAGTGAGCTTCATCGGTAACCAAAATGCGCTTATGAAAATGGGAATCAACGGCAATCTCGTTTTGACCCACTCAACGAATCTACGCCTTGCTAGGTGATGATGTACCTTAAATTCTTGCATGAGTTGGATTTTGTAAGCACGCAAAGCAAGATCTTTCTGCGAAATCTTCCATTAAGTAGATGGACACGTATCCAACTGCTGTGCACGATGGCAGATAGACTGATTCGGGTCTTCCTCTATGCTACGCTCTACAGCAGGAACAACTTCTTCTGTACACACTGTACGACGTGTATGTGGAGATATATTATGATTTAGAGTAAACTTGGTGCAAAAACATTTCATGGTTAATCGAATTACTTGCTCTGATGGACTATTATGTTGACCATAAAATAGACCTAGTCCACCATACGTCTTTCGGACAGAACCACAATTTTCAAAATAAATTTATACAATTTGGAAGCGTTGTTCAGGAGTCAAGTCTATTCATACTGAAATGCCAAAGAACACTTAACGTAAATCACTTCATCATCATCACGTAGCGCTACAACCCTGGGTGGGTCTTGGCTGACTGTACAACTTTTTTCCAATACGTAAAGGTCCAGAGGGATTTAGAATTATTTCACGAGAGTAAGCGGTCCTAAGTAAGCCCTTTGCTATCAGACGTGAGTGCCAAAATAAATAAAAGTCCGGAAGAGTATTATTCCACAATCTGTGATCAGTCAAATAGTCGACACTCTGCTTGTAGTCCTATACATCGAGAAGAGTAATTTCGATTGCACATTGAGGCCTGAGGAACCGACATCTCTGTTGACAATTGAAGAGTCTTCTGTGCATAAAGTACTAATAAACCTTTCATGTAATATAAATATATATTCAAATGTAAGAAATTCAAACTTGTAAGGTACTCTACATTGCCAGTAGCACCTTGTTGACAACAGAGTCCCCGGTGAACCTCTCGTCGGTGTAACTCGAAGACACATTACTTCTTGATTCACCAGAGGATGGAATCGAAGAAGCTTCGTGCATCTTCACGAGCGTAGGTGGCTGAAAATCATCCTGGAACTCCAGGCAATATGCAGATGATGATCTAACCGTACGACATGGCGTCCCACGTTCTGCGCCATGTCGTTTCGGGGAAGTAAATGTCGGTAAATCCGTCTTTCAGCCTCGTACGCTCACGCTCTGCAAGGGGCTTCCTGTGTAACACACGAAGTATCTCTTGCATTTGTCCATGTTATGTTGGACTGTCGATGTGTATTAACAGCGAATCTTGACTACTTAAGACTGCTTAATTTTGTACATAACAGAGTGTAAGGGGGTAGAATAAAGCAGAGCCCCGACAGTCATCCACGGCCTCTCCTAGAGTACCGTACACTATAAGGGGCCTTTTGTCATGGCCCCATTCTACCAGTTTAAACTCTGCGGCTAGTTATATTTCATCTTTAAATGGTCTTTTATTTCTGTTATGTAAAAAATTAAGCAGGCTTTGTCAAGACTCGCTACTAATAAACATCGAGAGTCCAACCCAACATGGATAAATGTAAGGGATACTTCGTGTGTAACACACGAAGCCACTTGAAGAGCATATGAGGCTGAAAGACGGTTTTACCAACCTTTTCTTTTCGAGACGACTGGCGATATTTTTTGGTTTTGCCGGAAACATGTCGGACGGTAAAAGAGAACAAAATAAAATTAAAGAAAACAATTAATAGAATGTATGAGCAAATATAATTATTTTATATGATTTGTCGCATTCAAAATACATAGACATAATGTAATGTAAACATAACATTTCGAAAGAAATCGAAGAAAAAGTGAAAACACAAATTAATAAACTTCTCTTTATTATTTTTATTTCACTCTAACAAACAAAAATGCAGTTTTTAAATTTTAAGTTTTTATAGCAATTTTTGCAAATTCTTCATCCGAGAAACAATCTTTTTAACAGATTGGTCGCCGAAGAATGACGTATTCTGGGTAAGTACGAACAGACGAAACGAATAATTCTGTGACGGGAAGGTACCGGTTTGGCGCCGGAACTGTGGTGTGACTGATGGTCGAATGAATCGACCTTAAGCTTCAGTGACGAACTCTTGCGTGGTCTGTGGTTGTTGCTTTCATATAGTCACAAAGAAAATAAATAACACATTTGTTTGCTCTTAAATATTAATGGTGCATTTCGAAATTTTTTTACAAAGATATATTAAGCTATATAAAAAAAACTATGTCTTGATAATAAACTAAATAAAAAAACGGGTGTGGCAGTCCAGTGGGACTGCCGGTAGAAGTTATACTTCTATACACGCGTTCGCCGTTAAAAATTTATATAGGAGTCAATCTGCACAATCATTACATATGTAATGCTATAGGTAAGAGAGAGCAGGAAGAGAAAAAAAATTAGTTATATGGGTATATGATGCATCGTTTGCTGTATATAAACATTTGACCTGGAATAGGAGTATAGTAAATAAAGGATAATGAAAATATATATTTTTATTTTTATATATGTATAAAAGGAGTTGAATGCAAAAAAAATTTACACATACTCTGCAGTAAAATTCATTATGTTGTTATTAATATAAAAATTACAATACAATAAATACACTGCAACATAATTCAATATAATAATACAATATAAATTAAAATGTAATATTCATAAGTATTTAAAACTGTCGATATACATAACTTACTTTACGAAGATAAAAATAAAAAACCAACAACTCGGATTATGTTGTAAATTTTCATTTTATTTTAAAATTTATGTTTTTTGCGTATATATTTAATAAGATTAACGTAAAGGATTTGGCAATTAGACATGACACTAACGGATTTCAAAATTGACAGTTCTCGGTAAAACAGTGATTATTTTAAATACAAAAGCCTAAAATAATTATAAACGTTTAATTTTAAATAATACAAAACATATCACATAAATAATAATATTAATACATATTATATTATATATAATATTATATATATTTATATATATATATATATATATATATATATATATATATATATATATACAATATTATATATAATATTAAATATATATACAAAATATATGAAATAGATTTTATCCTTTCCAGTGATAGATCAATATGTAAAAACATCGAGGTGCTGAACAAATTTAATACTGGCAGTGACCATAGACTAGTTCGTGCCGATATACATATTAACGTAAAGAGAGAAAGACGAAAACTATTAACAACAAACCCTTTACCGACGGCAGACATCCTAGCCAGTAATAAAGAGAAATATCAAGAGGAATTAGCACGGAAACTAGTAGCAAATACCTTTGAGCACAAGAATATAGATGAACTAGCTGAGAAAATAACTAAAGACATACAAACAGTCACTAAGAAACTTTGTTGCAGAATAAGAAAACAAAAAGAAGCTAAACTAAAACCCGAGACTCTAGAACAGATAGAGAAAAGAAGAAGAACGAACAGAGATAACCCGAAGTGTTAAGAAAAATATTTGAAAAGACCTCAGAGCTTATAGAACAAACCAGATTCTTGAAACCATAGAGAACAATAAGAACATGAAAGTACTAAAAACATGTAAATCCGCTGGCAGGAATAAAAACATAAAGATAAAAGACGACCGTGGAACATTGTGCTCGCATAAGGGCGAGCTCGTTAGAGATCGTTAGAGAAATCCGAAAATTTTATGAGAAGCTGTATACTTCTACTATTCCAAACCCCGGTATACCAACAAAACATATCTTAAATGTGGGCTCAGAGGATCTCCCTGAAATAATAACATCAGAAATTAGAGCCGCCCTAAAACAAATGAAAAATGGGAAAACACCAGGAGAAGATAAAATTACTTCAGAGATGCTAAAAATGGGAGGCACTGCATTAGAAGAGGCAATGAGAGCATTACTGAATAAATGCCTATTGGAAGGACAAATACCAAAAGCATGGAAAAATGCGGAAGTCATTCTACTCCATAAAAAAGGAGACGCCGCAAATATAGAAAACTACCGACCAATAAGCTTGTTGTCACACCTTTACAAACTACTAACTCGAATAATAACAAATAGATTGACAGCTAAGCTAGATGCATACCAACCGGTGGAGCAAGCAGGCTTTCGTAAGGGTTTTAGCACTATCGATCACTTGCAAACAATCCGGACAGTTATTGAAAAAACAATAGAGTACAACATACCACTACATCTGGCATTTGTCGACTATCACAAAGCATTCGACAGTATCGAGAAATGGGCTTTCTTAACAGCACTGGACGACGCCAGAGTAGATTCAAGATATGCTGCCCTCCTTAAGAATATATACGATGATGCTACTTTTCACGTAAAAATAGATGATGATCTGGAAACTATGAAAATAGACCTTGGCAAAGGCGTGAGACAGGGTGACACCATCTCACCCAAGTTATTTACTCTGGCATTGGAAAATGTCTTCAAAAAACTAAATTGGGTCGAAAAGGGATTAAAAATAGATGGAGTATATCTTAACCATTTGCGTTTCGCAGACGACATAGTACTAATAAGCACAGATATCCATGAACTAAAATCAATGCTACAAGATTTAAATCACAAATCAAATCAAATAGGATTAAAAATGAATCTCGACAAAACAAAGATATTAAGCAACAGCCTAGAAAACATCACGATAGATAACATCAATGTAGAAAAGGTAGAACAATATATATATCTAGGACATGCAATTAAAAACGAAAAGGAAAATCAAACCCTAGAAATTAAAAGAAGGACACAATTATCATGGGCTGCTTTTGGGAAGTTGAGCTTCATTTTAAAAGACAGAAAAATCCCAATGCACTTAAAACGAAAAACCTATGACACTTGTATACTACCAGTTGCAACTTATGGATTGGAAACTATGGCAATAACAAGAAAAATGGCAGAACAATTAAGAGTAACTCAACGGGCCATGGAGAGGGCCATGTTAAATATAAGCCTCAGAGACAAAATTCCTAACACCGAAATACGTCGAAGAACTAAAGTAACCGACATCATGGAAAAAATAGCGACATTGAGATGGCAATGGGTAGCACATGTAGCAAGACAAGACACCAACAGATGGTCTCATAAAGTGACATTCTGGAGACCTCGAGAAACAAAAAGAAGCGTGGGAAGACCCAAAAAGAGATGGATAGACGATATAACAGCTGTAGCTGGAAAGCAGTGGATGAGAATTGCAAAAGATAGGGAAGCGTGGAAACAATTGGAGGAGGCCTATGTCCAACAATGGATGAATGAAGGCTGAAGAAGAAGAAGAAGAAGAAGATATATACAAAAGGAACATTTTTATTCTCGAGAGAGGAAGAGAGAGAAAATATATCTTCTGTCTCTCTCTTACTCATTATCTTACATATGCAATGGTTTCACAGATTCACTCTCATGCAAATTTCCAACGCCGACCGTGCGTATAGAAGTATAACTTCAAAAATTATTGGATGGATTTTGGATACGATGTGAGGTGAGAATATTGGATTAATTGGAACTGGAAAAAATAGGTTTTTATGAAAATATTATAATTAACAACAGGTTTGCAAGTATAGTAGAAATTGGATTTGATAGCAGTGTTAAATTAGTTCTATTTTTCCTTTTTTACTTTGAAACTCTAGACATGTTCTGAGATAATTGTTTAATGAAGGACCCATTTTATAATTAATCGGGGGCGTTAATTAATGTTTTATTGGTTTCAAAGACTTCTGAATAAAGCGCTATGAAAATAACTTCTTTAGATCAGATAGCAACTGTTGTTGTAGCAACTGGCCTATAATCAGAAATCGCAATAAATGGTTTATATCTTCTTCGATTTGATAAAAAGTTAAGACAGCGTTGGACACGAACAATGATGCCTGCCGGTTAAATTCAACTCCAGGTAGATGGATGGTTTACGTACTTTAATATTATTATTTTAATATACCGTACCGAGACTTTTCTCTCTCTCTCACTTCACTTGAGACAGGCTTGTATGAAAAAATTTTACTTGATATTTATGAAATATCTAAACATTTAGATAATGGAAGTAATTTCAATTTTATAAAAACCGACGTAAACTTTTATAGTTAGATTGTTCTTAATTTTTTTGGCGATCAGGGAAATGGTGTACATCTTTTTAAAGAATTGCTTATGTAATTAAAAACTATATAAAGATCTTTATAGAAGCAACTAATTGAAGCATAGTTTGAGGACACACAAACATTTCTAAAAAAAATTTAGCAGTATTAACATAAATATTATAAATTCCACTATTGAAAACAAGAGAAAATAAGGCAAAAGAAACATGGATTATAGATATTATAAAGTACAAAATCCAAGATATAATAAAGAAAATCTTTGATCTTATTTTTTTTGGTATAGTGTGAATATTGAAACTTAAAATAACTGGAGACGAAGAATTTCGAAATTATTTGAAATTTTAAAAAACCAGTAATTGTAAAAAACGAATAATCGTTTGTCTATATGGGATTAACACATAAGACAAACACTGTAAATCCATAAAAACCGCAAATATGCTGACAAAAGTCCGTCGCTCTGTGAGTTCGCTTACTTTATTTGAGGTTTCATCGAGACTGGGGGCACTGGTAGTTAGCATAGATAAGAGGGTTCAGTTAGGTTAGGTTAGGTTAGTATGTTAGATTAGGTTGAGTTAGTTGGTAGTTAGTGTTGTAGTGTTCGGTCAGCAGTTAATATCGGTCTCAGGCACCGACGCAACTATTTACGCACTATCGTAAACACTGAACGCAAACAAAGTAAATAAATTATAACTGTAATTACATGCCGTTATCTTATAAGGTTGGTATTTGTAGATGATCACTTATGAAAAGAAACAGTAGCGACTTCAATATCTGTTAGAATCAGCCGCCACATACACTGAGCAGTAGAACCATGATTCTGACAAATATAAGATTTCCAGTCATCAGCAAATTCTTCTTCCATCCTAATTGTCGACAAAGATGAAGAATATTTGGATTTCGAGTCGAACTACGATGAAGCAGATTGCATTCAGGGGGCTCTAGAAGCTTATGTCTTAGACGAAGAAACTAATATCGCATATTTCGGGCCATCAGTTAGCAATACTCCAAGTCTTTTGGGTAAGGATAGGCAAATAAGATGGAACGAAATATCTCCGTTATCGAAAAATACAAGGACAATATCTGAGAATATCGTAAAGGTTTTACCAGGACCAAGTATACACAGGAAAAACTCGAAAAACTTAAAAATTCCCCTAGAAATTTGGAAATATTTTTATTTAGAAGAAATTATTAATACGATTGTTTTACATACTAACGAAATGATTGAGAGTATTCAAGCAAATTTTACAAGAGACAAAGATGTAAATTCTACAAATTCAGATGAAATTTATGCACTTCAAGGTTTAATAACAATAAAACATTAGGAATGATTTTTTGTCCCTACTGGTGCATCAAGGATGTAAAATTCCATCAGATCTAATGTTCACAGCTTCTATCAAAGTATTGTACTCGATCCTCTGTTGTTAATTCAATTGTGGAACATTTGTACGAAGTATTTTGGCTAAGGTCGATTCAAACACATTAGTCCGGTCACGGCACAGTTCCGGCTCCGAACGGAACAACCCGTCATAAAAAATTATTGAGTTTTCATTCTTCGGACACGGACAGTTATTCGCGCATCGAAAAACCGTCATTGTTGTATACTTACGCACTCTTATTTTTGCTGGTATTGAGCTTTCTGATGCAAGCTTTGTTCGCACTCTTGGTCAAACCACTGGTTTTTCTTCTTGTTATTCCTTTCTTTTCCTATAGTTTCCACTGCGGCACTTTCTATGGCGTACGTTATATTTTGTCATTTCTGGTCTATAGTCAATTCTGGCGTTGATGTTTCTTCTTCTTCCAGTATCTGCAATTTATTTTGAATCAGTGCCTGATATCGGCGTTCATTATCAGGTAAATCGAGCCTTGAAATGTCCCATCTGCTTTCTTGTTGGCGTTGCTTTGGCTGTCTGGTCTTTAGCCTTGTTCTCATTTTTGTTTTGACCAAGAAGTGGTCAGAGTCACTTTCTGCTCCCCTCAGACTGTTTGCGCTGATAATATTGCTAGAATGTCTTCCATCGATAAGCACATGGTCCATATGGTTTCTTGTGATTCTTTCATTTGACATCCAGGTTACTTTATGTATATCATTTCTTTGGAATTGTGTAGTTTTTACTATCATATTATTGGCTACAGCGTTCTCTACGCTACAGTGTTCTCATGTAAGCTATGTGTGCCGATCACCGTTCTAAGATAGTTCTCTTTACCCAGTTTGGCATTGAAGTCTCCCAGTATGATTTCGACGTCGTATCTGGGTGCTGTTGTGTACTGTTGTTCTAAAATTTCATAAAATTATTTCTTGTCTTCTTCATTTGCTTCTTCGCTTGGTGTGTGGATTGAGAGGAGGGTTAGGTTAAACCATTTTCCTTTGATTTGATTGGTTTGAAATCAAATATGGCAGTCTTGAGTTTTCCGTTTTCCAGGGGAAAACCAGGGAATTTTACATTTGCAGGCTTTCCGATCCTGTCCATCTCATTTCCTGAATCGTTGTTACGTCCATCTTATATTTTTGAAGGTGTTTTATGGTATGTGTTGCAATTCCGGGCCTGAACCAGCTTAACACGTTCCATGTGCCTAAGAAAATGTCCTTATTTCGTAGCTTGGGTCTAATCCGTGTTCCATGTCTATTCCGAGGCAATGATATCCGATTCGGTCGGCAAAAGTGTATAAACTATTGTTCTAAAGCTATTTTCTTGTGGCATTTTAAAGTAACTACTATTTAAATGGGAATAAGCCACAATTAAAGGTTAAAGTACGTTTATTGACGTTTCAATTTCTACTTCGAGAATCGTTCTCAAAATACAAACATTAGTAAATTAAACATATTTTTGTTTTTCTGTTATTTAGTGAAAAATTCTTCTAATAATTTAATTTTATCTGACTCATTTATATTGACAATTCAGACATACATTACACATTTAAAGTAGACGATTTTAAAATGATATTGCCAATATTGTTGAGTTGCGTTCCTGGGACGACTTTACTTATAAGATAGTTCATTCGATTACATGAAATCAACTTTAACTTGAGAATATCCGTCAGAAAAGATCGTAACATGTAATTCGTCTTTCTAAATCGCTTATAAATAAGGAGTTTTCAACAATCGATAGAATAGAACAGAACAACTTAGAACGATATCCTACAGCATACACAAGGAATAATACGAGGAAAATAACAATACCATACATAAAAGGATTATCAGAAAAACTTACAAGGATATGAAATAAATTCAAAATTTCAACAACATTCAAAACAACAAACACGTTGAGATCTATTTTGTGCAAAACCAAACCTAACAATGAACAAGAAATGACAAAGAATTGCATTTATAAAATACCTTGTGAATGCTATCAGTTTTATTTAGGTGAAACATCAAGGCCATTAAATGTTAGAATAAGTGAACATCAATCTTATATTAAAAATAGAGAATTTGATAGATCTCAAATATGTAAACACGCATGGGATAATGAACATAGGATTCAATGGAATTATTCAAATATAGTCCTAAAAGAAACGGATGGTAAAAAGAGAAAAATCAAAGAAGCAGCTCTAATTATGCTAAATGAGACCAATTGTGTCGCAACTTCCTCGGCAGAATGTAGTAGGATCTGGTTACCCACATTGAAAGAGGAAGTTATATTAAAAGGAAAATAGCATTATTAGTAAGTCAGTAACATATAGAGCATACATCATTTATGTTTTTTAAATCACAAACATATTAAATCAGAATTTGGTGTTTATTGAAGGCTAAACTAAATGCACGACCAAATACTTACCATGTCGGGATAGTATTATGAGGTTTTTTTCCTGGTTTTTCTTTCATAATTTACTATGGAATCACTAACAGGAAATTTTTACTGTCATCATGGTATGTATTTGTCTTTTTGAAGACGAATTACATGCTATGATCTTTTCTGATGGATATCCTCAAATCAAAGTTGATTATATGTAATCGAATGAACTATCTTATAAGTAAAGTTATCCCAGGAGCGCAACTCAACAATATTTACAATATCATTTTAAAGTCGTATAATGTATATCTGAATTGTCAATATAAATGAATCAGATAAAATTAAATTATTAGAAGAATTTTTCACTAAGTAACAGAAACACAAAAATGTGTTTAATTTACTAATGTTTGTATTTTGAAAACGATTTCCGAAGTGGAAATTGAAACGTCAATAAACGTACTTTAACCTTTAATTGAGGCTTATTCCCATTTAAAAAGTAATTAGTGTATAAAGTGTTGCCGCTTTTTTAGAGTAAGAATTTTGTTTATGTTTTGATTTCTTGCACAATTTGATCATAATATATAATATGTATTAATAAATTGAATTTATAAATACATATTAAATTTAGATTAATACCTTTAAAATCTAATTATTGTTGTGAATTGTGATTGTGCTATGTCAAAACAAATAAATAGTCTATAGAAAGCTGATAAGCTTTCATATAAGATAGATTATTTTGAACAAGAAATAATGACAGGACGTTTTTACTATTAAAGCCCTAAAAGAGGTAAGTTTAAAATTTAGAATATATAATTTTGTATTAAAATGTTTTCTAATGGATTTTAGTGTGTTGCAGTAGTCTTAAAACTAAATCTATTTACTGTTAATATAATAGTTTGACAAATAGTTGACATTTTAAAAATTCCTCACTTACTAACTATTCTGATGTTTTGGCAACGCTGTAGAGTTCTGACGTCGTATATCTTGAATGACGTGCAAGCATTTTTATATGAAAAATGCTATATATTATCATTTTATTAAGCCGTCTGTATTACCAACCTGAACTGTATACCAGTTTACTAATGGATTTTAAAGTACATTATTTTACTTGGTGGGTGGTAGTTTCGACTTTCAGACAAATAACCAAATTAAAATTAATTTAGTGAGAAAAAACAGGCAAGTAGCTTATTTACAATCTTGAACGGTTTCATGATGAAATATTGTAACATCCTGTTGTTGCGCAATAAAATACATTTTTTTTGTTTTATAAATGATTGCCCTTTCATCATTAACATCCAATTTTTTTTACATGTCAAACATTTAATTAAATTCGAGGGAATTGCCGTTCTTGTTAAGAAGTAATTTAATTTGCTGCATCCATTATCGAAACATGTGTACGTCTGCCATATAAATTAGATCGCTGTGGATGATCAACGATTACAGAATTTTGTTTCATCTTCATTGCCGATGATTACTGAGTGATTCAATCTCGATGACTGGATCTGACCCCGACATTCTTACCACCCAGTAGATTATAAGATGTATTTACATTTTTTATATAAATAAGGAATCTCTTATATTTTTATTACACTCACCAACAAAAATATGGAATATTTGTGTTACAGTCGGTTCGCTAATCCCAGTCCCAACTGACTATAGTCAGGCTATATATAGACTATATAGGCAAATATTAAATGAAACTATAAATCACAAATCACTCGTCGTAAGTGAAAAGTAGCCGAAATCACGTGTCAATCATAAATTCTCGGAAATTTTAAATTAGATCATTGGTAAGAATCTATGTTTCATTGCTGGTCACTTTACGTTGTAACAATAGAAAAATATATTTCTGTTTATACTAATAAAAATAACACATTGGATCTTGTTTATAAAATATGTATTTATTCGCATTATAAGTATTCGTGATTATGAGTATGGATCTAATTCTTGATTACACTGTAAGGTAATATGTTTTCATTTTCTCATTAAGAAATATTTAGAGTGTTATTCTTATTTTATCAGTATACTTTTCAGCACAGTTAAGAAACAATAAAATTTGTGAATTTTCTTATACTATTGCACAAATAATTGTATTTTTCAATAAATGAATAAAAAATACATTAATGGTTGAAACCGTATTTTTGTTTGTCTTCAACAGTGCTTCAAATATTGGAATAAATTAACTTTCTCGCCACAACGGACCGTTTAAGTCAAAACTTTGATTCTTAATCCAAAATATTCGCCAATTCGTGAAATATACTATTTATTCTAAGATTTAAAAATTTGTTTATGACAATAAAAGAAGTAGTTTATCTCGTCAGAAAAGGGACTAAAATGTATTAATTTCAGTATATCATTTTACTAGATCACTGTGGAAATTTTTTTACGGTTTTTGCAGAAATGAATTGTATCACCTATTTTTAGCATACTAGGCGCGTGGAATGGAATTGTCACCTGCAATATAGTTGTAACATTGACACACTTTCAAATCAAATAAAAATAATTGCTTCGTGTTTTATTTTTATGTGTTCACCTAAGAGCAAATTTACGTCACACTTTTCTTCTATCGATTTCTTATGACAACGTTACGTTTTTTATTACAGTTTATCTTTAAAGTAGCACACGACTTGGATCATTGTAATTAAACATCATTATTGATGATACTTTTTATTTGTAGTAAACTAGGATTCAACAGGTAAAAGATGATTTGTTTATCGTATAATTTCTGGATTTTTCATAACTAAATGGTTACGTGGTTATGTCGCAGTACAGAAATGAATATAACAGATTTTTTTTCTGTTAATATATTGAGCTAATAGGGCGAGTAAGTGTTCAGGTATACCTATTGCCATCAGTATGTTCCACAGTTTATCCTATCTTACACTGTCAAATACCTTTATATAATGGACAAACCGTTTAAATATCGGGACCTGATATTCTCTTGCTTTTTATATGAGATTTCTTACATTAAGAACTGGCGTGAGATATTAGAGCTAGTAGAGTTAGTAGATAGCTAGTGGCGATCATAGCCTACGTTAACCACAAACACAACAGGTATACAACCATTATAAACGAATTAGAAATGAAACGAATACTTTCGTTGGGCAAATAAAAAGGGATTGGCAGAGCATCTCAAAACAGATGAATCACGACTTCTACGGAATACAAAAAGATATATGAGGAATGATTAGAGGACAAAGAAAAGAGGTAAATGATCTAATAAAAACTAAACACATTTAGAAAGAAACGTGGGCAGATTACTTTCGATCCCTATTTGCAAACTAAGAAATAAATATTGAGGGGGAAGAGGTAAAGGAAGCATTAAGGAAATTAAAAAACAGAAAATCAATAGAACAGGACAGAATAGATAAACTCTTTAAGTACGGAGTATCAGATCTGACCAAACAGCTATTAAAACGAATCTAAAAAATAATAGAACAAAACAGAATACCACAAGACTGGAGATCTAGAATTTAAATACATCTCTAAGAAAAAGGAGACAAATCCGGCACGGTAAGTTACAAAGGAATTAACCTATTAAATAAAGTAATAATAAATAAACTGCTATAAAACGCTATATTTATAATGAGGCAAGTTCAAGAGAAATTATTAGAATACAACACTTAAGACCTTAAGAAGGCATTTGACTAAAACAACACAATAAAAGTAAAAGTAAAAGAAGAACTAACTGACCCTATTAAAAGTAGCAATGGGATAAGACAGGGAGATTCACTGAGTCCTCTAATGTTTAACATAATTATGAATGAAATAGTAAGAACTAAAAAAATTAAACCAAATGAAAGGAAAACAAATTAAAATATTCTGCTATGCAGACTGCAGATCACGCAATACTACTCTGTCAAAGTGAAGATGACTTACAACGTATGCTGCACCAATTTAATATAACATGTTAATTTCCCCAAAAAAAGACAAAATGATATCACCTGATTCATCATCTTTCATACAATAAGAATTGAATTCACGTGACTGACTTTGTTAAAGAATACGCAGTAGATTTTCCTAATATGCATGTTATTATTTAGTCTACAAAGCAGCTTAAATAATTCTAGAAAGCTGTTGGTATTGGAAACGCCTAAAACGGGTATCGATTCCAGAAAGTCTCGTAGACCTGTATGCTCGTCAGCTATAGTAACACATACTTTTAAGTTTAGATTGCCCATAATGTTAACAACTTCTTTATTTGGGATCATCATCATCATCATCAACCTGTATGAGGCCACTGCTGGACATAGGTCTCTCTCAGCTCTTTCCATCTGTTGCATCATCCTAGAAGATCAAAAGTATCTGCAGACATCCACACTTTTTTAGATTTGTTCTAGTCGGCATTAAACTGTAACTTGCAATCAGTCACGATTTTTAAACATTAATCAAATCTGTTTGAGTCATGAATGTTCAAGATAAGTTAAATATTTTCGAATCTTTCATTACACTGGCTTTGAAATTGTTTTGTATCTCTTGTTTGTGATAGACTCTTTTATCAGACCCTAGCACACGCTTTTAATTTTTGATTTAATGTTGCAAAAAGAAGTTAGTGATCAAAATCACAGTCAGCTCTAGGTAGTATTTTACATTGGCTAATAAATGTTTTCTAGTGATTTTTTTTATCAATATATAATCAATTGGATTTCGGTGTCAGCCATTAAAAGAAATTCAAGTATACAATCTTCTGGAGTGATGCTTATACATAAAGTTTGTAACTACCAGAGCATTGTCAACGCAGAACTGGATAAGGCAGTCTTTCCTTGCCCAACCCACACCTATTCATTATTTTCCCACAACATTTTATGTATGCTCGTCAGCTATAGTAACACATACTTTTAAGTTTAGATTGCTCATAATGTTAACAACTTCTTTATTTGGGATCATCATCATCATCATCATCAACCTGTATGCGTCCACTGCTGGACATAGGTCTCCCTTAGCTCTTTCGATCTGTTTCTGTCTTGTGTGGTTTGTATCGAGTTATTGCTAACACTCTTCAGGTCGTCAGTTTATCTAGTTGGTGGGCGTCCTCTGCTCCGTATTGCTTCTTGTCTTGGTCTGATTCGGTCTCTCAGAGAAACATCCAACATCTGGCGCTTCATAGCCATTTAGCCATCTGAGTCACGCGAATCTTATCAACTACCTTTGTTGTGAGTGTTAATATTGCCGCTCCATAAGTGAGTACAGGTTACACACATTGGTCAAAGATTTTTCTTTTGAAGCATATGGGTAGATGCGATTTAAATACATAGTTTAATTTACCAAACGCTGCCCAGGCTATTCCTATGCGACGTGGGAGCTCACATGTCTGGTTGTCTCTGCCCAACCGAATTTCATGTCCTAGGTACTTATGGGATGTAGTCTGCACAATATCCGTTCCATCGACAGCAATATTTTGATTTAGCACAAGATTAGTCATATTTGGGATATTATTTTAAAGATATTATTGAAGAAAGATTGTGTCATCATCAGCTGTTAAGGTAGGCTTATACAGCCGAACTAAATGAACAATAGTGGGGGACCCACTCAATCGTAAAAAAATAATGCAATCACTGAGAGCTCGGTAGCCCATTACTTAAGTACACAAATGTCCCAAAGTAGTTTTATAATGACCCTCATTATAGAAGTAAGGCTCAGATAGAAATTTGTTTGTTCTACTTTTTTTTCACCCAACAGTTACACTAGAATATCACCCTTCAGAGTTCCCAAAGCTTCATATACCTGGGCAGAGAACTAAATAGTCAACTAGACCACTCAAAAGAAATTAGAAGACGCTTTGAAATAGCAAGATCTGGTTTCACGAATATGCGTAAAATGCTCTGTAACCCCAAGCTATCAGTCTCAATAAGATTGAGAACACTAAAGTGTTATGTGTGGTCTTTATTACTATATGGCTGTGAGACCTGGACATAAAAACAGTATGACGTCAACAAATTAAATTCATTTGAAATGTGGATGTACCGCCGAATGCTAAGAATAAGCTGGGCCAGCAGAACTACGAATGAGGAAGTACTGAGAGCAATGAACACGCGCCTTAATCTGGTCAATACTATCAATTTTAGAAAGACGTCATATCTAGGACACATAATGCGCCATAGAGAATTTAAGCAGCTCCGGGTAATACTAGAAGGCAATACTGAAGGTAAAAGGGGCATAGGACGAAAGAAAAAATCTTGGCTACGAAACATCAGAGATTGGACCCTCACAAAAGGAAATGAATTAATTCATCAAGCCTAGAACAGAGAGAAATTTGCCATATTGATCGCCAACGTCAACATAGGAGGAGAAGAAGTTTCTTTTCCAGAATAGTTTGTTGGCCAGCTTGAAAAACACCATGGACAACGACAGCTTCTTTTTTTTATCCGTAGTATATTTCACATGTAGAGCCTGATAAGTCACGACTACATGCCCGGTAATTGATTTCATACATTCATACAAAAAGAAAAAATTGACCATTGTTTGACCTTAATTTGTTAATAACTAATTAAGTAAAAAAATCGACTTGAGGAAACATAATAGGTTCTTGTTATAGAAGTCCCTACTACTCAAAACAACTGTCGTTTGCCTGGAGGGGTCAATGTCACTAGAAAAAATTTATTTCCCAGGACTGTTTTCGTATGTTTATGTTCTTTTCTTGCCATGAAATAATCTATTTGCAATTTTGTGTCATTAATTGACTACTCTGCTTTTGAAAGAATGTGTTAAAAATCGCCATTTCTAATGCTGTTGCTAATTTCAATAGTGTAACTTATAATTAAAAAGTATTGTATTTTTTCACTATAGTTTATTTTTATGAACGAGAGAGTAATTAGCATAATTTTAACTGGTACCTCCGACCACTCCATGGGCGTGCTCAAGATTAATTGAAAAATTACTTTAAATAATTGTAAAAAATAAATGAATTATTTCAGTGTTATAACGTGTTATGTGTATGTAAATAAAAGTGACCTCTTTTATCACACACTATAGTAGAACTGACTGGCCTACATTAAAAAGAGTTTTAAAAAATTCACATTTTTTTTAATTTTTAAAAATTACAAAAGAGAAAAAGAGTTTTTAAAACCGTCTAAGGTATGTTAAATAGATGAATAAAAATATTAATATAAAACTTACAGCTATTTGTTACAAATCCAAATCAGATTCAGAAGATGAACTTTCAGAACCAAGATTTATAATAACTGGCTCGATCATTTTATCAGTAATATTGTCCAGCTTCCACATTTTTTCCTCTTCTTTAATAGTGTGATTTACTGCCTTTTCCCAGTTTTCAGGTTTTACATTATTTACGGCCTCCAAAAACAACTGTTTAACATCATGAATTTTAAAAGTGGTATTTTTTCTTAAAACTTCACTCTTTATCTGTGCCCATACCAGTTCAATCGGGTTTAATTCACAATGATATGGTGGGGATCTAAGTCCTGTCATTCCACGATTTTTGGCAATTTCATCAATTTCGTATTTTTTAAATTTTTCTTTATGAAGGGCACACAACGAATAAAGTTCCTTTCTGATAGATCCGGGATGGTACGTAATATTTTTTGAACTCAGCCAATTCTGCAAGTCTTTTTTTAACCACTTGGTTGTGGGCAGTCCTTCTATAAGTCTGGAGTGATAACTTGCATTATCCATTACTATTACACAGTTCTTAGGAAGAAGATCTATCATTTGTTCGAACCATTCTTGAAAGACATCAGCGTTCATGTCTTCATGGTAGTCACCGGTACGAGTTGATTCAAAAGTTAATAAACCACCTTCAACAAAACCGTCTGAACTGCCAATGTGTACTATTATCAGCCTGCGTCCCTTTCCTGATGGTGGGTTTAAACCAGTAGATAAGTTATTTACAAAAGCGTGCCTTTGACTTGTAACAGTTTCATCCTGCCAAAATTTATTTGGTGTATAACCCTCGTTGATCCATGTTTTATCAAGATAAAATATTTTTCTTTTTTGGTTTCTCATTTCCTTTATGGTTCTTAGAAAATGTCTTCTCCATATGACAATATCGCTTCTTTCTAATAAAATAGACTTTCTGGGATTCTTTTTCCAGCGGAAGCCTATTTCTTTTAAAAGTTTCCATAACGTACTTCGACTCATTTCTGGGTAATCCTTATCATCTAGAACTGAGACAAGAACTTTATCCAATGTTGGAAATTCTTGTCTAAAGAAGAATTCATGCACTTTTCGTCGAAGTTCTTCTTTAAAATGATATTCTATTTGAAATTTTGGTTTCCCTGGAGCATTACGTGGCATTTGAAAACTACCACATTTCTCTTCTTTAATAACTCTGTAAATCGTAGATTTCCCAACACCAAGTGTACTGCTAACTAACTCAACGGTCTCATCAACACTTTCACATAAACGTTTGTCTGTAAATGATTTAAAACAATTAAATATTAATGTTTTTTCATTAACTGTTAAAGGACCAATTTTTCGGCGTTTACACGGCACTTCCAAATTTTCCATAACACTAGTATACACAATAAACTGCACCTTGCAACTGAAGTACCTACTTTTAGTGAACTGTTAAGAATTTTGAATACGCCACTTGGACCTTCCTACAAAATGGAAAAACCCACTATCACATTTTCTGTGGAATAAGGTTAGAAGGTAATTATCTATTCAATTACTGTCGTAGATTCCTGGAATTAAAGAATTAAATGTTTGATTGTTGAAACTCTTACTTCGTGGAATGCACTCATTTCAGATAAAATAAAACGTTTTATTTTATCTAAAGAATTAAACTTTAATTTGCAAATAGGTAGGTACTTATTAAACTTTTATTGGTTATATATAACCAATAAAATAAACATCTTACATTTCTTGCAAATTCATTATTACCTGTTAACCTCCATCACTCCGACACTGGCAACCTTATTTAGGGATTAGTAACCCTCACATCTATTGTATTCTATTCTGCTCCAACCTTTATACCTGGTGGTCATAGTCAATTTAAAATTGTTTTCCTATATACTTCTGTAAACTTGTTGACAAATATCTGTTTTTCATTGAGTCACCCGTATCAACAGTTTAGGGATTTGCATACATAATTTATTGTTTTATTACTCTCTCATGCATAAAAATACACTATAAAAAGCAACTCGAACTTAATGATTGCTGTATTATTCTAAAGTTACAAACATGGTCTTTCTTTACTAATTTTCTTGAACTGGCGTCTGTATAGGCTGGTAGCTAAAGATGCGTCTCTTTTATAAGGCGTCTTATAATAGTTGTAGAAACCGGACATCTGGTGTGACTTGATTAGTATTCGGTCTAAATAAAATTAAAACATTAAAAAAATAACAACGTTAAACTAGCACCGACAGCAATATCCATCATAATTCTCCCTTTGTATGCGTTCCTCTATAGAAATAAAGCATTCTTAGCTATGTCGATGGTTATCATACTCAACCAAATTTGTATGTGGTGTAACAATGGAATAGAATTCTTTGTGAATTTGCCTGATGTATTAAATCCATTTACATACAATGCGGCATGTGGATTATAGATATTAGAGATTTGTTTAATATTTCATGCTCGAATAAAAGTAACAATCATTTTTTTACTTCTTTGTTCAAGTAAGGTGCTGCTGCTACTTAGAACAGGAAATCATAATTTAATCAAATAAAGTAACAGTACTACAACAGATAATTTTTTTGTTATTTTAGTCATATGGTTAAAATATTCAGAGCTGACAAAAATGTTTTTTTAATTGACTACTTGCTAACTCCCATTAATGAATAGGTCTTTTAATGTCAATGTTGTATGTGTAATTTTACCTTACGTAGGGTAAAGGTTACAGTGATTGGCCACTTAAGCATTGGAGTTTGATAAATGTGTAAGGCATTAATTTGTATTAAAAACCATATATTTAAATAATATACTAAATATTAGACTAAAGTATCCTCTTTATGACTCCGTATGTCATTTATTGTTTAAAAATGTTTAATATTTATAAAAATAAGTTTTATTCTTGCAAAAGCAGATTTTATAGTGATTGGCCTAATTTTGATAATAATTGGCATAGTAAGTAGATAGTAATTGGCCACCAGTAAAAGGCTAAGTTATCCTAGGTACATATTTTTCTTATTTATGTATCCTACCTGCGTTATTTTAATTTTGGTTAAAAAACTAAAAAATCATTAAAAATTATATATAATTTTAGTGATCAAAGACGAATTTGGTTTCAAAAATTTTTAATAAATGCAAGAAATTACAAACCAATTACAATGTTATCTTGTCAAAACAAACGTTACACAAAAAGTTCTCCATTACGGAGGATTTCATCTTATTTTTGGAAATACATTTTATATGATATGTTTTGGAACAATTTGAACATTTTACTCCATATTGATTACGTGTTATATTATTAACACACGTATAGCACAGCCCAGTGTATATAGTTTTGTTCCTAAATGGATTAGGAGCAGATGGTGTAATAATAACGATATTCGTGTTAATGATTCCATCTTGACTGTTGTCACTAAACAGTTTTCTTTTTGTTGTTTCTGGCACAACAGTAAGATAACTTTCGATGTTTTCAGGGCTATCATGGAAGTCCATTTTTGGCAAGGTTTCCGTTAGGTTGAGTAAAGCATCACCATCGTCTGCGTGTACTATTTTAGATACTTCCTTGGTTGCACAGCTATTAACACTTACATTTGGAGAATATTTCATATTGGGATCATTGTTTTCTATATCACCTGCTGTGCTTGTTACGGCTTCTGGATCTGTATTATTTTTAAAAACAAGTTTAACGTTAGTGTTGTTTGGGATCTTTCTGTATAATTATGTTTAGGCTTTCTTTTTGTTGCTGCTTTTTTTTATTCATTTGTTTTCCATTTAGTTCTTTTTTGTTCAACCTTTCAGTCTTACGTTTCTCCTTTTTCATCTCCAGTTCTTTTTTTATAGCTATTTTTTCTTTAATTACCTTTTTCGTAACGGAAGAAGTCAGAACAAATGGTACTTTCTTCGTCTCACTTTTTCCTTTCCTTTCAGGAGTTTTCGGCCAAATAACATAATCGCTGATTGATGAAGATGACTTATTTAATAAGACGTGTTCAGAGGCGAGCGATGAAGTGCTAGGAATTTGGTTGTCGAAGCTAGTATTTTCTTCGATTAGAATAGGAATATTTTCAATGTCAAACATTTGCTCATTTACGATAATTTCCGAAGTATGCTTAATAAAACCCTAATTTTTTTCATCCTGTAAATTTCTGATTTCAAGAGTTAATTCTGGCTCACAGATTTCAAATTGGATCGTCCCATGGAATTGGTCCGTTTCTCCTTGCTGCTCTGTATCTTCGCGTTTATCTATATCTTCCAGTTGATCAGTATTCACGGATGGACTTGCCTCCAACAATCTTTATAAACATAATAGAACGTCAAAAAATCAAAATTATGTGCATCACTTTCAACAAAGTTTTTAAGCCTTTCCATTTTTTCCTCTCCAACAATCTTTTTTAATGTTTCGAATGTAATTTTACTGACTTCTGTGTCTCTATCTTGTTCTTTTGTCTTGCCAGTGCATTTGGAATAGTCAATTGCGGATACATTCCAAGGGAAAAGCCCACAGACACGAACACCATTTTTAATATTTTCTGGTTTTATATTATCAACCACTGTTTTTAAAACGGCAGCAAAATTGTCCTTTGTTACAACTTCAGTAGGGTACACTCTCTGAAACTTTAATACAGCACTTTTCCATCCTTCTTTGAAGGGCTTAAAGACGGCCACATCTGCAGGTTGCAAGATTCGAGTCCAGTTAGGGCACAGAGCAATTAGAATTATCTGTAGCTTTGTGCATAATTCGCTTATTTCATAGGTTAAATGTGTGCTGTGACCATCGAACAAGGCTATTGGAAATTTGATGTTATTTTTGCTTAAGTAAGGATAAAGAATGTTTCCTATATATTCGTAGAACAGTTGATTTTTCATCCAACCCTTATCACTGCATCCAATTCCCCAGGTGTCAGGTATCGATTTAACAATTTCAGCTGGCAGTCTTTTGTAAGCATAGATAATCATAGGGGGGTCACAACACCACAAGCTGAAAATGTAAACATCACTATGATATTGTTTTTTGAATTATGTTGTATTTCATAAACGGTTTTCGCTCCTCTTGGCGCAAGAAATTTTTTGTTCTTTGGTCAAAGCCAAAAACAGGTTTCTTCTCCATTGTAGATTCTTCAAGAATCTCAAATAATTGTTTTTCCTTTAAATAGTCTTCTACATTAGTAAACCAGTTTCTTATGTCTGCTTCGGCTACAACTGAGCTAGCTGCTGTTATTCCCTCTGCGGTTCTTAGAGTTATATTTGGGTGACGTTTTAGGAAGTGATACCATCTTCTTCCTGGATGGTTAACTTTAAACGGATTTTCTCTAGGGGCTGCGTCAAGGAAATATTTCACAGAAGCTTGAATGTCTTCCATTCTACGAGGAAATCCTTTCTTGTATGAGGTCAAAATCCATCTTTCTAGAACTGCTTCTTCTTCTGAAGTTAATACTGGGTGAGGTCCAAGAGAAACTTTATTATTAAATCTGACACTTGTTCGGAACTGAAGTGTTGCTCGAGGAATCTGATATAACTTGGAAGCTTCTCTTTGACTCATACCATTTTCAATAGACTCTAAAGCCTTAATTATATCTTCTTCTTTATATTTTTTTCGGTAAGAAACACCTTCACAGACCTTTGGCATGTTATAACTGAAAAAAAAGCATTGCGATAGTGATTGGCCACATTAAACTATAGTAATTAGCCTACGGCCAACGACTGTTTACTCTTAGAATATTTAAAGGTAACAATAAGAATAATGTAATTTAGAGTGCCCATTTTTATGGAAAACAAATTATATCTGAAAATTTATTTTAGAAATTTATCACAGTAATTGGCCGGCCGGCCAATAACTGTTTATATATCTAAATTATTGATATAGTTATTGGCATAATAAATTCGCGCGTTTTTTGTTATCTAAAAATGTTTGGGGCCTAAAATTTGATCAGTTACAACCTTAGTATAATATATCATGTTAAATTATATCTATATCTATAACGATTAACTTTATAATGGATCAAAAACAAGTGTACAATCCTTAAGAAATTCGTAAGATTTTACCTGTGAACAACTAAACTGGCGACAGCAAGAAGTAATTACACCCTTTAAGCACTTTATTGTGACTGTAACCAGATGAAACTTTAGGTGAACATTAAGCGACGTTGTCAAAATTATTCTGTAGATTTGATTTATTTCAGTAACAGCAGAGATTCTTAATATTTATAAATTTATGTTAACATGGCCAATCACTATAGCATGGCCAACGACTGTATCATTTACCCTATACATTGTAAATCCTAAAAGTATTTTTGTGTGGCTTATTTAGTTAGATTTGAGCTTAATAAGTTAGATATTTAGTTAGATATTGTATTTATATTAACTTAAAATAAAATTGTTTGTAGTAAAAAGTATGTTTTATGTTTGTTTTTGGCGTTTTGACTTCCACTCCGGAAATAGTTTTTTTTTATTAACATTTAAGATATTTACAATCTGTTTTGCAGTGAAAACAATAAGTAAAATTTTTTGTCTTTACATGACAGAGAGATGTAAGGTCCAGTGACCAAATCATCACGACACAAATTGGTTTTTACCGGTAGGATGCGCACATACACTGATACGCGAGCACTAAAAGCGGCACTGATCACAATGGCTGGGTGCTGTTGAAGGCGTAACTCCCACTGCTGTAGGCTCTGTCAGGATCGGTGAGGTAGGTCCAAGGGGTCATGTCGCTTCAATCTCTTCGCTTGTTGGTTGTTGAGAAGATTGTGTGCCAGGGTATTAGGATGCACCCGCAACCTGTTTTGATATTGTTCAGAAGTTTTTTTGCACTCTTCAGAGACTGTTAGTACCTGAAGATCTCTATGTATTGCATCATTCTGGATATACCAAGGTGCATTTGCGATTGTTCTCAGAGTTTTGGATTGGAATCTTTGTATTATCATAATATTAGATTTGCTAGCTGAACCCCAGAGCTGTGAGCCATATGTCCAAATGGGTTTTATTATTGTATTGTATATCAGCAGCTTGTTGTCAATCGATAGGTGAGAGTTTTTTCCCAACATCCAGTATCCATAAAATAAGAAGTTATTTAACTTTTCGTTGTTTATTAATTGGCGCTTTGTTACAGCCAATTTGGCAGGTGACTTATTTAGCCTCGAACTTGTAGGCGAATAGCCATGTTTTGAGTTGAGAATTCTGATTTAAAAAAAATGCTTTTGGCACTAGATTGGTATTATTTACTGTACAAATGCTCATATTATTGTGAGCTGTGACATATTCATATGTCTGTTTAACTTTAAGAATGCCTTCTACAAAATACGACACATAAGCTTTGCAAACATTATGGAACACAGAAATAGATGATCTTCTTCTTCTTATTGCACCGTCTCCTCTCGAAAATTGGCGATCAAAATGGCAAATGTGGATGAGCAGTCAAGCCATCTCCTCAGGTCTTTCGGCTACGAGTTCTGGCGTCCTCTAACTGATCTTTTGCCCTGCACTTTACCTTCCAGTGTGATTTGAAGTAATTGATATCTTTTATCTCTCAACACATGACCCAAATATTGTATATTTCTCTTTTTGATTATGCTGAGTAATTCTTGTTGTTTCCTCATGCGCTGAAGTACCTCACCGTTGGTTATTTTTGGTACCCATGGAATTCTTAGCATCTATCTGTATATATATACATTTCAAAGGCATCTAATATTTTTTCTGTTTAAGAGTCTTCTTCTATAAATGCAATAGTATGTAATAGTATGTAATAGTATGTAATAGATGTAAATCATCAATAATTTATACCGATATCAGAAAGCCATCATACGATTAGACCAACAAAAATTTTAAAAGATGAAGAGTACTACAAAAATGTGTACTGTCCCTTTCACTTTTTATTATGTGCTCAAAAGAGATTGTAGCGTTTTACCAATAAAACGAGTGGTTTTTATTTATCTTAATATATTTATTTATAAGTTTCTAGTACGATAATATCTATTAACTAACTAAACTAATATTAGCGCAGCTTACAGGTAATTATGTCCTAGAATAATCTTAAATAGTCCACCTCTATTCTCGCTTGAACGCCTCGATCTGTTAAGCGGTCGATACATCGAGAACATACTCGAACACACATCATCGTCTCCAGAAATGCAATCGTTGTATGGGGTACGTCGAAATAAGCTTGTGTGTTACACTGCTGTCCTCTCAGATCTGAGCGCCCCGATTAGCAAATTTACATGAAGGCCCAGAATGGCGCAATCTACAGGAGTCTCCAGCTCTCCACAAACTCCTGAAAAATAAATAAGAGTCTACTGTCTTTGAAGGACACGATCTCTTCGAGTTAATGCAACACACAGTGATTTGTACAGCGGTTTATCGGAAGATCACTTTAAGCATGCTTCTGACAATCTTTCAATCCAGATTTTCTAGTGTATGGTCTATCTTGGGTAAACCCAAATTCTTAATGTCATAATTGCATACAATTTTCTTCAAATTAGGTAAAGCACGCCATTTATCCTCGTAGCTTGTGCTGTCTGTATACAACTTTCTAGTCACCATATACAGCAAAGATCGAGGACTATCTTCTAATCTCAGTACTCTTTCAACTTTAGGCTGCTGATTTTTTAACTCGTCCAAAAGACCGAACTTCTTATAGAATACGGAAAAGATTCCTTTAGTCATCTGAAAGTCTTTGGCAACATAGTGGGCTAGAGGGCTGCTAAACTTCTGTGGTCAACCCGATTCTAGCAGCCTTGCTCTCTGCGTAATTTTTCATAAATTCATTAAAGCTTGATCGCTGGTCATCTTTGATATTATGTTGAAGTGTTTATTTTTCATAAATTCATTAAAGCTTGATCGCTGGTCATCTTTGATATTATGTTGAAGTGTTTATACTTGTTATAGTTCATTAAAGCCGGCTCAAGAAGATTTATGTGAACTACTTTTGGTTTACCTTTCTTAATACGGTATATTACCTCATTTATTTTTTTTTTATCTCATACGGACCTTCTCATTGTCTTTGGACTTTAGGAGACGCCTCGACGACGTTGTGGATTATAAAGTCAAACAAGATCACCTACTTCATAGCTTTCATTCTTGCATCGAGAATCATATTGGTCTCTCATTCTGTCACTGACTAACTGGATGTGTTGTCGAGCAAGTTCACGAATGTTGTTCATTCTTAATTTCAGGCGGTCGACATATTCTTCGCTTGCAACATGTTCTTCGGAAGATTTGCAGCCAAACTCTAGGTCGCAGGGTAAACGAACTTTACGACCTAACAACAAACAGGTTGGAGTCTGGCCTGTAGTTTCATTCACATCCAAGCAGTAGGCCATTAGGAACAAATGAATGTGCTGTTGCCAATCTTTGATGTTCTAATACATTTTTGGACAGGTATTTACCCATCGTTCGGTTCATCCTCTCAATTATTCCATCTGATTAAGAATGCAGTGGCGTCGTTCTAGCCTTATTGACACTAATCAATTTGCAAACGTTTTGGAAGAGGCTTGACTCAAAGTTTCGCCCTTGTTCGGAGTAGATCTCCAAGTGAACACCAAAAGGCTAAAGAATTCTTTAACAAGTACCTCTACAACGGTAGCAGCTTCTTTCTCCCCTTTATACCAACTAGACCATTACCGTTGCACACTGTTCACATTTCCGGTACCATCTTCTTACATCATCTTTACAGTTCACCCATTAGAACCGTTCTCAAACTTTTTGCAGAGTCTTCGTAATACCAAAGTGTCCACCTGATGCACTGTCATGCAACTGACGCAATACTTCTGACACTTTATTTTTAGATCAATAAAATTAACTAAAGCTTAGATTCTGTACCATTATTGTTGCTCTATACAGAAGATCATCTTTTAGTACTAGGCAATTCCATTATTTTTAGTAAGACTTAACTTCTGGACTACATACACTAATGTCTTGCCAAGAAGGTCTTTTACTTCGACGCATCCAATTCAATAGTCTTTTTATACATGGATCATCTGCTTGGGCATTTTGTAGCTGTTGGGGCTGCCATTTATCAGTAATGACGGTGGTTCGTGTCATGGGGCAAAGTCGTTCTTCTAATTTAAGACAGTGATTACAATTTGCACTACATGGCCGTCTCGAAAGAGCATCAGCATTTAAGTGAACTCTTCCAGCCCTGAGTTCGATCTCGTAATCATATTCTTGTAATCGTTCTAACCATCTTGCCATCCTTGTCTCTAGATTACGAAATTATAGGAGTAACAGGAGAACATGTCAATACAATATTTGTATAGTGGATTTTAAGAAATATTTTTCTTAGTAGTTTTCAACCCTTTCCTCCTTTATTCGCAAAACAAAGACAATAAGCTATGTCTTATCCTTTTAAGAAACTCCTTTTTAAAAGTACAGTGGTAAATTTATAACCTAGAAATAGTAAATTTTTTTATTATTCTTTAATAAACAAAATAGTCTTTATAATATATTAAAAATGTTTTAAAACTTCTATACTTTTTTTTTGTATGATTTGCCATGGTGGTATTTTACCTTTTTAGTAAATTCGGCATGATCTTGTAAAATGTAAAACTTTTGTATTGTTTACTGTTTTCCAACATTACAAATTTTATTATAAAGAGAACTCTAAAAATATACTTTTCTTGTATCTTCATTGCAACATTGTATTTAAAAAACATCAAAGAAAATAATTTGTTAAATATAATACTTTCGACCGTACTTTAAATCAGATTAAGACCATCTCAAGTAATATAACACCGTAATAATGACCAGAAAGGCACAATCTGAATTTTACCTGAGAGAAATAATTAAAAGATAATTTCACCATCAACAAGTCGTTTAATCAAGACCGATCTGCTATTAAGTTGAGTGCCGCTGTAATACTGGCAACAGCCAAGAAATATATTTAAAAAAGAAAGCCGAATTTAAACATATTAGTGCTTTTAAAACTTGTGTCGGTCCTAAAATAAGATTAAATATATTCTATTTATTTAAGTACCATTATATGATTTATAATTTGTTTATAAAAGTAATAGTAAAAAGCCATCATTGTAATATCACAGATCTATTTTAGAGTTTATCTTCTTCTAATAGCCTACGGCCGTAATAAACGCAATGCAAAATTATAGAATAGACAGCAGATATATTAACTTAATAAAAGAAACTATGAGCCAAGCTACAGCTACATACTACCTAAACGAAAATGAACACACGAACCCTGTACCATTAAACAGGGGAGTCAAACAGGGAGATACTTTATCACCCAAACTGTTCACCTTAGTTTTGGAGGACGTTTTTAAAAACCTAAATTGGAAATATAAGGGAATAAACATCAATGGCCGCTACCTCAGTAATCTACGATTTGCAGATGACATAATCCTGATAGCTACTGACCTACAAGAAATGCAAACCATGCTTTTAGAACTACATACCGAATCTTCTAAAATAGGACTGAAAATGAATTTAAACAAAACAAAAGTCATACACTCCGAAGACACCGTGACAATAATAAACGATAAAGTTATAGAAAAAGTTGAAGAATATATATACTTAGGACAAAAAATAATACTAAATAGGGAAATTGGAAAAGATAGAAGAAATAGGAAAGAGCAATGCTAGGTATATCACTTAAGGACAAGAAAACAAACACATGGATAAGACAGAAAACCAAAGTCACCGATGTGGTGCAAAAATCATTAAAGTTGAAATGGGAATACGCTGGACATGTAGCTAGGAGCGATCTAAACAAATTGCACAGACCAATTTTAACCTGGAGACCATACCAACACAAAAGACCCAGAGGCAGACCTCCTATGAGATAAACAGATGATCTGAAAAGGACTGCCGGGAAAAATTGGCTACAAGTAGCGTACAATAAAAAACAATGGAAAGGAAGACTTGAAGAGGCTTATGTTCAGATGTGGACGTGAATGGCTAGACGAAGAAGAAGAAGAAGAATAGCCTGGTTATTCTTCTTTTATCCAGTGTTTGCAAGATAGCTGGTGCTAGAAAGAAGTAGCGTACAAGTCTTTAGGAACAAAAAACAATAAGAAAATATAAGGGTATAATAAAAAACGCGTTAGTTCACCAAACAAATTGAATCTTCTCTAACCTGTGTAAGTTTGGTAGAATACAGCGGTATTCTATCTAGCAATCTGATTCCGGCTTTAAGCTTAAAGCTAAAGCCGGAATCAGATAGCTCGTGAAAGACTGCTCTTCCCTGGTTTACGTTGGCAAAGGAAACAGAAATTCGATATTAACGATCAGAAAAGAGACAGCGGTTGGCATCCCACGTTACTGTGGAATTAGTAAATATTTGCTTTTTGATAAATGCACTCGACCTATTCCAAAATGTAGTCGGACCAAAATGTTGTATTTTAGACAATTGGTGACATCCTGGATGCAATATAATTTTCTCGCATTGTTAGATTTTACAATATCAGTGAAATACATTTTGACAAGGATCAGTTTACATCGGTCTCGAGAAATCGATCTTTTATTGCTAAATTTCCTATAGAATCTTTTTGTGACCAACAATCATTGAAATATTGAACTCTATTGTATGCCATGATTAGTGCGATACCCAACACAATCATAATTTCATATTTATTGGTGGGAATTATTTGTTTTTGGGTGTCGTTTCCAAATTTCTCTAAACGTAAGTTCGTACAATGTGCAATATGTCGAAGGAGGCTCTGGAAATGACTTTTAGAAATATTTCTATTTCGGCCATGGTATAAGGAAGAGTACAATCGACTTTTTTTCCGATGGAGCCGAAAAACGTGGTAAAAAGTCCCATCGTTATGAAACCAAATGCCTGGTTGGTACGTACCTTAGCCTTCTTCATTATTTTCGTTACTACTGCATTCTTTTTCACTTTCGTCACTTATCATCTGAATCTCTTTATCCATCTTATTGCCCTGGGAACCTGAATATATTTCGTGACGCTCTCGTTCTTCTTCTCCTTCAAATCCTGATGGATTGTAGTATTCATCATATGAGCCACTAGTCTCAATAGGATCGTCTTCTGATTCTGTATCGCTGGCAAAAATGGCTGCTGCCTCCTCCTCTAGCTCTTTCTGTGTCAATATCTTTCTACTCATCTAGAACAAAACAAGACTGTTGGGACATATATAACACACCATAAATGTCTGTTGGGACATATTTTACCCATAAAACAAAATACTGCTGTTATTGAATATTTTTACCTTTTTTGTAGGGAGCTCCACTCAGAAAAATAAATTCGCAACAACAGTAACAGCGCATAACTGTCCTTGTGATAATTATTAACAAAACACATTCCACATATCAACATCACGGGAAAACGTAGCATGAAAACAGTTCGCAATGTTGCCGCTTACACAAATTATTGTGTTCTTAAAAAGACGGTTACGATAAAAAATCATGTAAAACGGTTCAGATTTAGTCCAACAGACTTGATGATTTCAAGACTGGGATACATACGTCCCGTCAGACTCGAAAAGGTTTGAAATATTCCGTTTTTAATTTTGTATTTCCCATTTCGATTGACCATATCTCATTATTAATCTTATGATGATTAAAGGTGAACAGGAATAACTAAACATTAATTTTATAAATTTTTATATACATATAAAACTTTACTATTTTTTTGACGTGACAACGTCTTAAATTAGGTTGTGGCTCGGAGTCACTTATGAAAAAGTGTAACGCCCGCTCACGTCTGTTACGATGAGTCACCGAACGAGAGAGAAGCCCGCCGGACCGGCGAATGCCTTGCGTCTCTCTCCCAATCAAACATGATCGGTCCGCTGCGCGCGCAGCACTAGAGAATTAGGCGCGTTGAATCGGTGCGTGCTTGTGTCTCTGTCTTTCTCGAGCGTTCTTGGCGTTGGAAAACCGAGAAAGCGTCATAATACAAGTTCACACGTGTGGTTAAAGTATCGTCAGCTGTGTCTGTAGTGAAAATGTGGAGTGCTTAGATTCGTCATTTACAACAACTACAACAATAAAGGTAAATAATTGTACACTAATATTTCATTATCGTAAACTATGATTGATTGATTAATTGTTAGATTGACACAAAAGTTGAGAAACTGAGTTTATAAGTTATGTCATACTATTGACAAATGTTGATAGTGTTAGGTAAATTATTAGTTTAAATCACTCTGCAATCAATCGTAATTCAGTCGATTGAGAAGAAACAGCGCGTTTCAACTGCAAACAACTATTGTGCAATTTAATAATATTCATATCAATAAATATTTTTTACAGGCAACCGAAAAAATCGGTTGCCTGTAAAGTCGGTTTTACGGGCGAAGATTTTACGTGACAACGTCTTTTTCTCGGTAGAATATTTATTGATATGAATATTATTAAATTGCACAATAGGAACAAGGAATTGAATGAAAATAAGAATTGCACAAATTTTAACTATAGAAATATATTTTGTTTACTAAAACATTGTACATGTAAACTTAAACTTAACTAATTTCTATTTAAGTGATTTTGTTGAGGATAGGACGATGATAGGAGAAATATGAAATGAAAGGAAGTGTTTCTGCTGTAATGTGTCTTGCGAAAGTCAAGTCGATGGTTGTTCCTTTTAACGTAGTTGATAGAAACGTTTGATACGCAATCAAGATTATAAACTCAGTTTCTCAACTTTTGTGTCAATCTAACAATTAATCAATCAATCATAGTTTACGATAATGAAATATTAGTGTACAATTATTTACCTTTATTGTTGTAGTTGTTGTAAATGACGAATCTAAGCACTCCACATTTTCACTACAGACACAGCTGACGATACTTTAACCACACGTGTGAACTTGTATTATGACGCTTTCTCGGTTTTCCAACGCCAAGAACGCTCGAGAAAGACAGAGACACAAGCACGCACCGATTCAACGCGCATAATTCTCTAGTGCTGCGCGCGCAGCGGACCGATCATGTTTGAGTGGGAGAGAGACGCAAGGCATTCGAAGGTCCGGCGGGCCTCTCTCTCGTTCGGTGACTCATCGTAACAGACGTGAGCGGGCGTTACACTTTTTCATGAGTGACTCCGAGCCACAACCTAATTTAAGACGTTGTTATAAGTTTATTTATATTGACATAAGGTTTATCTATTCCAAAGAGAACTTAGTGTCAGTTAATTTTTTATTTAGCTATATATATATACTTTTTTACACGGTAAATGATATAATTTTTTATTTTATTATTATTTGTGCTGTTTTTACACCTATTAGTAATTTATTTAGTTATGCCAATGCATTAAACCTTGCCATAACCAAAGAAGGTAAAAAGAAAGTATGGGAAGAATACTTGGAGAAACATTTTCACGACCTTAGAACAATAGAAGAACCCATCATTGAAGAAAATTTAGGACCCGAAATCCTATCAGAAAAAATAACGTTAGCCGTCAGACAAATGAAGGATGGAAAGGCACCGGGACTTAATGAAATTCCTGCAGAACTGCTGAAGCTATTAGATGCAGAGCAAATAATAATAACTGACAGTAGTTTGTATCTCCTTTAATGAGAAGATTTGGTCTACAGTAGATCTGTCCTTTCTAAAGCCGGCCTGATACTCATGTAGGATTCTTTCCGTATAGCAATTTAGTTTATTTCTCAATATTCTTGCCAAGATTTTGTATACCGTGTCTAGTAAGGCTATACCTCTATAGTTGTCACACTTCAGTTTGTCTCCTTTTTTATGCAGAGGGCATATGCAGGCCTCATACCACTCCGATGGCATTATTTCCTTTTCCCATACTTGCACTAGTAGCTGATATATTTTTTTTTGTAGTTGTTCTCCACCAAACTTAATCATTTCTATGCATATGTCATTTTTACCAGGACTTGTTATTTTTCATTTCTTGTATTGCTGTCACCACCTCCTCCTCTGTAGACTGCCTTTCAACTATCGCATCTTCTCCAACCATCCAGTTGTCTACTGCTTCGTGCTCCACCTCACCATTTAATAATTCTTTAAATTTTTTTTTTTTCATTCCGTCATTATTTCCCATCTTTAACTTCTTGATAGAACGACCTCACCTCTTTGTTTTTAAACTTCTTTCTATCTCTTTTAATTTCAACTCATTGTGGTATCTCTTTTTCCTTCCACACAGAGCTTTCAATCTTCCTCGAATTTTTCTATATTTTTGTTTTTTACATTCTCTATTATCTGTAAATATTTGTTGTCTAATCTTCTTCGTTTCCTTTGCTATCGCTTGACACTCTTCATCAAACCAATCTTTGTTTGTACTTCTCTTGAAGTCGCACTTAACTATTTTCTCGCTAGCTTCTCCTACAGCAGATTTAATTTGTTCCCAGACTTGATCTGTCTGTAAATTTTGGTCACATTGTTGTAGAATTTTATTTATTTCTTCTTCATATTTATTTCTTTTAGTACAGGTTTTTAGGCGGTAGTTTTAGTTTCGAGAAAAAAAATATAAGTTATCTTAAAAATTTGAAGTCCATATTATTGCATTAGACTCCTATTTACTAAACCGTTTTATTCCAGATTCCATGTGAAAAAAAAATTCCAAATTTCCCAACACCTGAAAACGAAGGATATATGAATATAAACTATCTAAGGACTTCAAGAAACCACGCCAGCAGCTTCTGTAGAACAACATTATTTAAAATCGTCACACATCGACGGGGCAAGAAATGTTTGCCAAAGATATATGCAATTTTTTTGTAAGTTGCAATATCCCACTGTATAAATTGGATAGCAAGGTGTGTCAAAATTTTTTGAAAACATATTGTAAAGTTGAAAATAAGTCAGTACAGGTACCAAGTTCTTCAACTCTTCGCAAGAAATATGTGAGGGCATCTTACAAAGACGTTATTGAAGGTATTAAAAGCCGGGTAAGAGATAAACATCTGTGGATATCTGTCGACAAGACTACTGACACCAAGGGTCGGCAAATCGCGAATTTAATTATTGGAGTTTTAAACAGTTCAGCTGATGACTCCAACAAGTCGTATTTAATCAGCGTAAAATGTTTAGAAAAAACCAACTATGCAACAATTGCTCAATTTTTTAATGAATCTTTGACAAATTTCCTTTTACCGGATCAAGTACCTTCTGAAAAAATGTTGCTACTAGTTAGCGATTCCGCTTCCTACATGGTTAAAGCTGTTACTAGTCTTAAGATTTTTTTTCCCGAATTTGATTCATTGTACATGCTTAGCGCATGGTTTAAACAGGGTGGCAGAGAAAGTTAGACTCGTGTTTCCAAATGTAAACACTTTAATCAACAATGTAAAGAAAGTACTTTTAAAAGCACCATTGTGAGTAGAAGTATAGACTAGACGGGGGACGTGGTTGAATAAGGCCATATTTCTTGCAAATAATTATATTGAAATCAAAAATGTTATATAAATTTTGAGCCTTCTTGTTGTTCAGAAATATCAAAATATTTTTAGTGAGAATTCTGTTCAGAATGAGCTGTCCTATATAAAAGCAAATTTTGACATCATTGTAAACTCTATTACAAAACTAGAGAGTCAAAAAGATCTTTAAATGATAGTATTTGCATTGTTGATATTGTCGAAGAAAGTAAACCTTTCAGGGACAATTGGAAAAAAAATTAAAGATAAATTTAGTAAAGTTTTAAACCGGAATGAAGGCTTTTCTTTATTGCGATCAATAAATAACATAATCAATGGAAGCTTTAACGAAGTTATTAATATGGATCCCTCACTAGTGTCAAATTTTAGATTTGCCCCAATTACATCCTGTGATGTTGAAAGATCGTTTTCCTCATATAAACACATATTAACTGATAGAAGGCATAACATTACTCTTGAAAATATTGAACATTTTATGATTATATACTGTAACAGCAAGAACGAGGACATTTTCTTGTGAATTTTTATTATTATTTTTTTATTAAATGTAGTAATAAATAAACACTCTCTAAGTTATACTATAATTTTATTTCCCATTAAAATCTCAAACCCTAAAAATTAAAAAATATTTTTTTTCTTCTTCTTAGAGTGCCATATCCCTACGGAACGTCGGCGACTACCATGCTTATAATATTTTTATACTGATCTCGGTCTTGCGCTACGTGTAGCAATTGGTTCGCTGTCAAACCTGTCCACTGCCGCAAATTCCTCAACCAAGAGAGTTTCTTCCGTCCTATCCATTTCTTTCCTTCGATTTTACTGTTGAGAATTAGCCGAAGGAACTCATATCTTGGTCCTCTGATTATATGTCCAAGATATTTTAGTTTACGCCTCTTAATAATATTTAATAGAGTTCGTTGATGTCCCATTCTTCGAAGAACTTCTTCGTTTCTGGTTCTGCTAGTCAATGGAATTTTTAGTATCCTTTGATACAACCACATCTCAAACGCCTCGATTTTATTCATGATATCGGCGTTTAAAGTCCAAGTTTCACATCCATACAAAAGTATAGACCACACGTAACATCTTGTAAACTTTTCACGGATTTCCAATTTTAATGAGTTATTGGATAATAGAGGCTTGAATTTTTGAAATGAGTTTCTTGCCTGTTCAATTCTACATCGAATTTCGAAGGATGGATCTAGATTTTGGGTAATCCAACATCCAAAGTATTTGAATCTCTGAACTCTCTGCAGCGGTTGTTGGTTTAATATCAGTTGGGTTTCGCCGATATCCACTTTACTGGTCACCATGTATTTAGTTTTATCGATATTTATCGACAGTCCCCAATTTGTGCATTCCATGTCAACTTTATTGATTAGCTCCTGCAGATCGTCGATGTTTTTAGCTAGATTCACAGTATCGTCGGCGTACCGTATATTGTTAATTATTTCTCCTCCTATGATAATTCCTTTTTGATCTTTTAAAGCTTCCCTAAATAGATTCTCAGAATACACGTTAAAGAGGGTGGGAGATAGTATACAGCCTTGTCTTACGCCTCGTTCAATACTGATTGGCTTTGATTCTCTGTTGTTGGTATTAATAATGGCTGTTTGATTCCAGTAAAGTTTGGCAATAAGTTTGATGTCTTTCTCGTCTAGTTGGATGCTCTGCAAGGCGGTAATTAGTTTGGTATGCTGAACGCGATCAAATGCCTTTTCAAAATCAATGAAGCACATATATACGGGTTTTCTTACCTCCCAACATCGTTGAAGGAGTGTTTGCATAGAAAATAGTGCTTCTCTAGTTCCAAGGCATCTCCGGAACCCGAACTGCTCTTGACTAATTATTTCTTCGCACTTGTTGTTAATTCGATTTAGGAGAATATGCAACAGTATTTTAACGGCATGGCTCATTAAACTAATGAGTCTACAGTTGCTACATTTCTTAACGTTTGGTTTCTTAGGTAGAGGAATAAAGATCGATTTTAACCAGTCCGATGGAATTTCACTGGTATCATATATTTGATTGAAAAGTACAGTGAGTTCTTTTATATTGTCATTTGAGAGTAATTTTAGCCATTCGCTGTATATTTGATCTGGTTCACTGGCTTTGTTGTTTTTGGCTTGGTGTATGGCTTTTTCCACTTCAGCTTTTAAGATTAATGGTCCTGTATTTGCACTTAAGTTAGGTAGTGATCCTCGATCATCCTTAAATAATGCTTTAATGTAGTTTTCCCATTCCTCCATTACTTCGTTTTCTAGGGATAGTGCGATGATATTTTTTTTAAAGTGCATATTATATAAATGCACATTGCATATAATAAAGGCATATTTGGTTACTTTTTAAGTGCATGTTGCATGCATATTTTAACCATTTTTTAGAGCATATAATCCAGTCTCTAGTTATGAGAATCTCATTTCTGTTTCTTTATTCAAATAGTCACAAACAGTAGCCCCCATCGTAAACTGGCATTCTTTAATTATTTTTTTGGTTTTTGTTTACATATTTTGCTTGTTTCTTACCTTCCACCCGACCCCACCCGTTATCTACAACCACTAAGCAACAGTTTCTTCGAGTCATAAAGTGTATTAGTGTTCTGAAGCCACTTCCGAGTACTTTGGTTCAGTGTGTAAGGTACAAATTAGTCTATACATATAAAACTACTTTTAAAATGTAAAAAATAATTAAAGCTTGTCAACTCTCTGCCTTAAGGAAAATGTGTCTTGCTGTTTAGTGGTTCGCAGTAAACGCTGTTTTTCTTTATTTTGCAAAACATTACTTTCTGATATCGACAGATAATATGGAAGTTTGTATGCATTGAAAAGATAAATCTGGGTTTACTAACACTTTTATAGCTTCCTTTACAAGGTAATATCATTTGTTGTTATATATTCTTCAGGAGTTGCACGCAGCATGCCAATTACAGAAGCGTTGTGCCGAAAGCTCGTTAGTATCTACCTGCATTTTATTTTTATATCGTGTAAAATTAATATATTTTCATAATACAGCATAAACTAAAGTTAATAGTTTTAAAATAATTTTTCCGTCGACCGTCCATTTATGATCAATTTTAACACCCTCCAAATCATTGATTAATGACCCCTATTAATGAATGATTTTCTATTAATGAACGATTTCATTATAGGCAACACAACATACATTGCTTGCATAAATTAATTAAACGCTCTGTGGTTGGCAGTGACCTGTGACCAAACATATAACTATTTATATTCCCACTAAAAAATTAATTTAAAATGAAGTAGCCGCTGTTAGTACTATCTGTCATTGTATGTCATTATTTACTTTATTGTTTAAAATTCTGTGTATTTGAAAAATCAAAGGATGGATATTGACGAAGAGTTTAATTTAACTCCACCAGAATTTAACTTCTTCTATCACAGAATATACAGAGGTCCAAGAAGACTTAAATATAAATTTGTCAAAATGCTATACAGCAGATAATCATATATCAATATCTTCGTTTAATTTCAGTAATTGCACAATTTCGAATATTAATGTTTACTATAATAAAACTACCACTAAGGAAACTTTGAATAAAGTCAATGAAAGCTGAAAAAATTGTTGTTTATCGTTAAGTAAATAAATATTTAAACTAAGATATCTTTATTTCTAAAAAGTACGGTCGACGGAAAAGTTTTGTAACGAACTCGTGAATTAAAATGGCGATTAACAATCTCGAACATTAACGCGCTCGCTTCGCTCACGCGTTAAAATATCTCAATTGTTAATCGCCCTTATTATATTAATACATGCTAATAATATATTGATATTAATCTTTTTTTGTTATTACTTTTTTAATTATTTCATCCAGGATCAGGGTACCAAAAGGGGGCTCAGTGACTTTTCCTGACTTATCCCATTGCCAGCTTCAGTTGGTTCAGTTAGTTTTTCTTCTTCTTTTACTTTTATTGTGTTGTTATGATAGATATTTTCGATTGATGTGCATTATTGTACAAAAAATAAAACATACGCAAGGAATAAGAAAATCAATGAGAATAAGATCTGATAATAGGACGAATTCCAAAAAAATTCCAACGGCAAGAATACATATTATATCCGATCCAAGATAAAAAAAAAAAGAGAAATTACTTAACTTACGTTGGCAGAAAAAATACTTTTTTTATCCCTCGAAGTAACTATATCTAAAAGCAGTTCAAAGGTTCGAAACTGTCCAAGTAGTCTCATCGATTAATACACAATATTACGTCTATATATACAGGGTGTTTCAAAAAAAGGTAACCCCGTCTCTAGGGTAGGTAAAAAACTGAAAAATATTTGGGGTTTGCTTAGTAAAAAATTTTTGTAACGCCATCCGTTTTAAAGATACAGGGCGTTGAAGAAAAAAAAAATTTCGCATTTTTTACGATTTTGCCGAAACTACTCGCAACATTGTAATGAAATTTTATACGAATATGTTTTGGAAGCTGATACATTACATGAATTTGTTTTTATATCTGATTCTCATAGAGGGCGCTAGTTACACGGATCGTACTAAGTAGTAGTCAATATAACTTTTTTATATAATTATTAATCAAAATTTCAAGTAAACTTAAACATCATTCAATTTTACACGAAAAAGCTACTCTTGGTAAAACTCGATACTGCGTACCTTCTTCGGAATATTTTGATTTGAAAATTATGAAGTAATAATTGATGCTGGTATAAAATAGTTAGTAATTAAACAAAACTCACAAGAAGAAAATTAAATTAATGACTAAGAACATAAAATAAAATTCAATTACAGTAAGTGTTCAAAATGCCCTCCGTTTTCGCGAATACACAAGTCTATTCTTTTTTCTAAAGACTCCATTAACCTTCTAAACGGTAGGAGATCAGCTATGATGTCATTAAAACGTTGAATTCTTTCTTCCAATTCTTGGCGTGAATTTACCTCTGTAGCATAGACTTTTCCTTAATATACGACCAAACTGCGTAGTCCAAAGGGTTAAAATCGCATGACCGAGGAGGCCAATGAATCGGAGCTTCTACACCTCTACCAATTACGACACCTTCTATTAAAGTGCATGCTCCATCGTGCATAAAAAATAAAGATCTTCGCTCGTTTAGCGTTAAATCTTCTAATATCTCGAATAAGGAATTGTTTAAAAAATCAAGATACATATCACCATTTAAATTTCCAGGTAGAATATGATAACCTATTAATTTGTTACCTAAAGTTGCTGCCCAAACATTAACTTTAAATGAGTGTTGGTAATGTGATACCCTTTTGACTCGTGGATTCTCATCACACCAGTAGTGCGCATTATGGGAGTTAAACATACCTTGTCGCGTAAAGGTGGCCTCGTCCGTAAAAAGAATACATTTTAAAAAATTTGGATTGTGGGCTGTCCTTTGTTGCAAAGTTTCACAAAAATCCACTCTAACCGGTAGATCATCAGGCAAGAGCTCTTGGACTTGTCTGTAATGATAAGGATGTAATTGCTGTCCTTTCAGTATCCGCCAAGTACTTGAAGAAGAAGTATTTGTTTGTCTTGCTATATTCCTTACGCTAACTGTTGGATCTTGATCAAGGAAATTTAAAATATTATTTTCTTTATTAATTGTTCTTGTTGTTCTTGGTCTACCAGAATTTATTTTATTTGGTCTCACATTCCCAGTTTCTCGACAACGTCGTTCAACGGCTCTAAATGTTTTTTTACTTTGTAAGTTTCTTCTAGGAAACTTTTCTGCATAACGTGTCACAGCTGCACTAGAACATCCTATACATTTGCCTAAGGTTGATAAAATCTCAGTGTATTCAACATTTGAGTACATTTTGATTTGATTTTACAAATAACAAGGTTTCAAAACTCTAATTATTGTTGATTTATCGTCATAACAATCAATAAATGTCAGATTTCCATGGCACACTTGGAGAAAATAGAGGTATACCTATTAGAACTTTATCATTACTACCAGCATCAATTATTACTTCATAATTTTCAAATCAAAATATTCCGAAAACGGTACACAGTCTCAAGTTTTACCAAGAGTACCTTTTCCGTGTAAAATTGAATGATGTTTAAGTTTACTTGAAATTTTGATTAATAATTATACTCTTAAAAAAGTTATATTGACTAATACTTAGTACGATCCGTGTAACTAGCGCCCTCTATGAGAATCAGATATAAAAACAAATTCTTGTGATGTATCAGCTTCCAAAACATATTCGTATAAAATTTCATTACAATGTTGCCAGTAGTTTCGGCAAAATCGTAAAAAATGCGTAAATTTTTTTTTCTTCAACGCCCTGTGAAAAATCTTGAAAAACGGATGGCGTTACAAATATTTTTTACTAAGCAAACCCCAATTATTTTTCAGTTTTTTACCTACCCTAGAGACGGGGTTACCTTTTTTTGAAACACCCTGTATATATATATATATATATATATATATATATATATATATATATATATATATATATATATGACTTCTATAAGAAGATACTTATATTAATTTCCAATAGGAATATGTTGACATAACACAAACACATTTATTGCTTTCAAAATAAATCAAAATATAGAATATGACACTAACCATTGATGTATTGAGGTATAACGGCAATAGCCTAACCAGTTATTATCTTTCTCGGTTAGCTCGAACATATAAGGAAATGTATTGGTAGCTACCGCTGACAAAAAAATATTAACAAGTCATAACATTTGATGAGGAAGATGAATATGAACGATAAGTTTAAATTGATTTGTCTGCGAAACTGTCTTAGAAATGAGCACTCTATATAGGAAATATGGCCCGATAAAAACTATTTTACAAATAATAAAGACCTAATTTTTCACTAACTAAATTAAATCTTTATATATAAAACTTTTACTCGAAATAAAACTTTCAAGGCATTCGGCAAGTGGCTTAGTAGTTAATCTGGTAGTTGCCTTCTATTATCGTTTGTTCGGTAACTACAATTTTTTTTACAAACAGGTTACGAGAGGCTATCAAAAATGTGACCTCAAAAAAACGAATTACAAAACCTTTTTTCAAACCTACCAATAATTCCAATACTGAGTGGGACTAAACCGAGAGATTCGGAGTATATTTAAATGCTATAGATAACATAGGTACTTGAGGAAGATCATAAAAATGCAGATTGAAACATTTACAAACATTTTTAACAAATAATACTCCTTAGTTAGGGAAACTTAAAATCCAAATTGATATCTACAGAATTATCTCAGACATACAGAACCTGATTGATCAGTCAATCGATTTATTAGTCGCCAATATCAAAATCAACTATTTCAGAGGAACTCTTCCACCTTACATCATAACTAAAATTCAACAAAAAACGGTCCTTCATAATTCAAATATTCTCAACTCGTTAAAATAGAGACAACTGTCTCTTGGCACTGATCAAGTTGGAAGTAAATACCATCACAAGCAATGGTGCATGATCATTGGACTGCCGAGATTATTAACGCTTACATCCAGAAAACATGGTCCTTTTAAACATATCTCAAAATACTCTATTTAATCCAATTCATCAAAGATTTGACCCTGATTTTTATAAGCCTACTAAGGGTATATTTTACTCGTAGTATCTGTGTATCCATAGTATACGCATATACGCTTTTAAAATCTGCACGAATGCCTCCGCTCTAGATGAAATTAAACCAAATCAGCGTGTCTCTAGTACTGTTTACTCTAAAATTTTTAATTTCTTTGTTCGTATCCATTAAACTGATCACAAAATGGAGCTTAGTGGTTGAAGAAAGGCCTCAGAGTCAACTGCAATGCAGCAGATCTTCACAGCGATGAGCAGATATTACAAAAAAGCTTTCCGACAAACAGTATGCAAAAGCAGTACATGTAACAGATGACCGTGAACAGTGGAAAAATATTAATCATCAAATGATCCGAGCTTGTGAAGCTCAATGATGAACCAATACAGGACAACACATCTTGTGTATCAAAAAACTTGAAAGTATTTACGAAAATAATATCATTCCCTAATTCCAATTTGACTCCTAAAAAAGGTCCTCCATTAGAACTGCGTTAACTAAAATTGTCACCTACAGTACTTAAAACGGTAAGAAATTAGCCTTCCTCGACGTTCAGTCTGGCATGTCGGACTACTGAAGAAGCTACTAATATCGGGCTGCCTATCTGTTTTGCCAATCATATCCATCTGTTTCTGTCTGAGTTATTGCGGTCAGTAAGTTGACGCTTTTACCACTTCATTACCAATATAGATCGTGCAGAAGATAAAGAGTGCCATTAAAATCAGATAAATCCCAACTTATACTCTTTAGATACCTAAATTTTAAAAAATCTTCCACACATCTTCTTCTTCTTCTAGTGCCGTTTCCACTAATGAAGGTTGGCTATAACCATTACAAATTCGAATATACGTTCTGCTATTCTTAAGAGCGTCTGTGTGTTTAACCCGGTTCAGTCGCGTATATTTTTCAGCCAGGATATTTGTCGTCTATCGGGATCCCTTTTTCCTTCGATGTTACCCTTCATAATCAGCTGCAACAACTCGTACTTATTATTTCTAAGTATGTGCCCCAAATATGCTGTGTTTCGCCTTAAAATGGTGGTCAAAAGTTCTCTGTCTCTTCCCATTCTGTGCAACACCATTTCGTTCGTAATATGATCGGTCCATGGTATTTTCAAAATTCTCCTAAAAAGAAGCCACATCTCGAAAGCTTCCAGTTTTCTCAATAAGTCAACATTAATAGTCCAGGCATCGACACCCTAAAGAAGAATAGAGTGGAGATAACATTTTTCCATCCGATATCCGATTTGCAGATTGAATTTTTGGTTACTCAGAAATTTCTATATCTTCAAAAAGGCTGCTCTTGATTGCTCTATTCTTGGGCGAATTTCTAATTATTTTATTTTGTCCACTTTCTCAATATCTTTATTTTTTATCTACCACACATAGCAAGTGAAAAAAGAATGGAATTCATATTGTGGGGAGACCTACTGCACTTCACCAAACAGATTACTTACCTCGGTGTAGTGTTCAGCAAAACACTGAGAACGAGACTTCTCTTTCCAAATATCGAACATCTCATCAACATATAAGAGGTTTTATTCTTTTAGCTTGTCCGTTCCTTGGTCGTTTTAGCGTAGGTGAAGGAGGAATTCTAAATTAAGTAGGCTCTTTGTACTTAACGGAAGACAAATAGTTAAAATAATCCTCGACAGGGAGCGTCTCAATGACTGATAGAGAAGTATCGTTTCTATAGATATTATATAGGACCGGTGTAAATAAAGTTTTACCAAATAAGCGTCCGCGAATCAACTGAGGATATAGCAAAAGGCAGCAGGTATGTCGTTAGTGATTTAAGGCTGGATAAAAACAAATTCCTCTCAGGCTTTACATTACATAATTACAGGTGACAGTCAAATAATAATTCAATCAGCTGGGAGACTGCGGTGCAAAAGATAACAGAAAACCACTGCACTATTTCATCCTAAGAGAATTTTCCTACATTTTGTGAGTGACAGCCTATTAGGATGTTGAGAGTAAGGCGATCCGATTGAGAATCAGCGTTGTTACATGTTTGGAGTGATAGCTGTGAAATGGGCTATTCGGCAAAATGCGAAAGGGAACCAGGTCGCAAGTGCCAAGTATGCTGCTGGAACATCCAATCACAACACACTGTTGTTACGAAAGACCATCAAAATAGAAATCTCTGGCAGTCATTGCATCTTCAACATCTTCTCTAAATGACCGAGTGGGCGGAGTCCATTTTTCAATTTTTTTTGGCCATCTATTTTCAGGCATTCTCTGCAGGTATTCAATGTCTAGATCAATTTCCATTTCTCTCCTAATGTAATACATAAGGTTTACAGTGTTCTGGAAAATTAAATAAAGTTGAAAAGAAATACAAAATCATGGCGTTTCTATTTTTGGTGTAAGTCAAAACCACTGAAGGAGCACAGGACCGCTTCCGAAGCAAATATTCATATTATCTCGATATTTAATTCAAGTTATTAAATAAAAATGTATGTAAGATTCGTGAAAAATGTTCCTTTACTGGTTTCTATGAAGCATCCGCCACTGGGATTTCTCTAGCTAAATGTCATCCACCGTCTTCAACATACTGAAAGATAATTATAATTAATTATTTGTAATGGTACATGATCGTTAGAAATAGCGGCGATAAAATGCTTAATACTCTCGAGAGATATTACAACTGTTAACGGCCGACATTTTAAGATAAAATCCGTCAGGGTATAATTGAGGCTGATCTGATAGAGAACTATTTGAAGTACTTGCTTTCTATAGATAATTTTAGTGTTTAACGATGAAAAAGTAAGGCAAAGTATAAGACAGCTTGTTAAATATGTTAATGTTGTTACCGTCATACGGTTTTGTTCTTTAACGCAGTTAAGTGGATGTACATATTAGGATATCGTAATTTATATATCAGGGGTGAAAGCACTGAATATAATAACTCACCGATCGTATAAACAATGAAAGAAACATACGTATATTAAAAAGTTAATTATGAATAATAATTGCAAATATAGTTGCCCTAAGCTATTATCAAATTAAGCATTTTGCAATAAAATTTGGAAAGTATTTTATAGAAAAGAGAATAATAAAACCCGAAGCAGAAAATTATTTGTTTCATATAGTTAAAGTGTTATATTTTATATTAGATTCGAAAAAATTGATAACACGATTTTTATTTAGCGTATGGACTTTCACAGTACAATAAATATACAAATACAATAATAATATATACATATATATTAAATATATTATTTAAACACTAAAGATAGAATGAATGACACTAAATATTAATGTCCAATTTACATAGCCATTCAATTGCTTCTGGGGAACATTCCGCAAAGTCCTGGAGGTTTCCACGGTAGGCACGATTCAAGCAGTCTTAAACACAATGGCTTATGGTCTGTCTAGATTGTCCGCAATCGCACTGTGTACTTTCTGCACGACCCCACCTGAACAGCGAATCAGCACATTTACCATATCCGGTACGTATACGATTAAGCCTTGCCCAAGTGGACCGGGGCAGATTTGATCCGATGAAACCCTAAGTTGGGGTGGATATCTTAATATAGTCCGATTCTACTGTTGGCATCCATCTTGTTGTCCATTGCCTATGTATATCATAGGAATTATCAATTTTTCGGGCAGATCGTATTGGAGGATTTCTAGATCTCGCTGGTGCTCTTTTGAGATGTCTGGGATATCTTGATGTATTGGTAATTGTACGTTGGCTACAATTTTCTGGTACTCTCTCACTAATGCTGCTGTACGGCGTAGATCTGGTGGAGCAATATTGCTTAGAGTAGGCAGCCATCTCACTGGCGTTGGTTTTATTGTTCCAACGCCAGTTCCATTGGAAAGTGAGTATTTATAAGAAAACCTGTGTGATTAGTTAAGATGGTAGTTATTGGAGAGAATGGGAAATTGGATATTGGAAAAGGGGGATGTTAGTGTATTAATGGTGACAAGAATAGAGTTAAGTATGGCGGATTATATAGGGTGATATTAAGCTATGGGAAAATAGAAAGAAATGTAGAAGTAAGTAAAACTGGATGTGTAGTTAAAAGAAAGAAAGTCTCTGTTGATGCTGGTGTGACGATTAACACAATTGGGACTATTTTTCTTTTCCTTGACTATCCCCAAATCTTCAAAAAGGTCAAGTTTGAGATAATCTTTTATTTCATAAATGAATCTTGAGTGATGTGTTTCATTCTAGATCTAAAACATAAAGAAGTGCTTGAATGATTTCTCGGTAGTTGTCAGCTTCTGTATTGCCCAGGAAATTATGGAATACTTTAAATGGAGCTGCACAAGCTCTTTTTTCTGCTCTGTTTAACATCAATTTAAAAGCTACTAAATTGTTAAATTCCTTCTTTCAACTTTCTTCTTCTTCCTATGCCGTCCCCATTAACGGAGGTTGGCGACCACATTTTTAAAAGCTTCTCTGTCTTTTTGCAACGTGGAATAATTCGTCTACAGTCATGTTTGTCCAGTCTCGAATATTTCGCAGCCATGACTTCCTCTTTCTACCTATTCCCTTTTTGCCATCGACTCTAACCTGCATGATGACCTGCAGAAGACTATATTTATTATTTCTTAGTATGTGTCCAAGGTATGCAGTCTTGCGTACTTTTATCGTTCTCAACAATTTTTTCTCAACTCTTTCAACTTAGTATCACTTATTCAGAGTTGAGTTTTAAGGTACTGAAATCCTTTACCATTTTTGTTTATAGCTTTCACGAAATTTTTTATGAATCCCACCGTTATGTGAAGTAGTGGCAGGAAAACTTCTAGTCTTGTGGCACCATAGGTTTTTGAGAGACATTTTAATTCCAGGTGTTAAACTTTTTTCTTTTTGGCCAATTTTTCACTACTAAATGTTTATCTCTTGCACGATATACTCATTTACACAAAAACAGCAAAATTTAGTATATAGCGAGTAAGTATAGCTACGACTTTCAGATCAGGTATTAAAAATATTTTCTTTCGGAAGGGAAGAGTAAAAACAATCATTCTTTGCCATTCAACATCTAATGAGGTCAAAGCTTCTCTCAAGGCGTGCCAAAATCCAAATGTACAAAACCATAATACGATCAGCAGTGGCATATGGAAGTGAAACATGGACATTGAGAAAGAACGAAATCAATAAGCTATTAGTATGGGAACGCAAAATCCTGCGAATTATTTATGGTCCTTGCAGGGACAGCGTGACAAATGAATGGAGGAGCAGATACAACAATGAAATAGAGACTCTCTTCGGGAAAGGAAACATCGTAAGATACATAAAAGCCAATAGATTAAGATGGGCAGGCCACGTGGTACGGAGTGATGACGACAGACTGATTAGCAATGTGTTTTGGAAAGACCAGATGGTAGAAGATCGACAGGAAGGCCTAGAAAAAGGTGGAAAGACGCAGTCAGGGAAGATCTGGAGAAGATGGAAGTAAGGCCATGGGAAATAATAGCACAGGATCGGAATCAATGGAAGGCAATAGTAAACGCGGCAAAAACTCACGAAGAGTTGTAAAAGCCAATGATGATGTATGATGATAAAGATATAACGGGATTTAACTAAGCATCCAGAAATCAGATCTAAGTAACCCAATTCAGTTTAAAATTTAAAATCCTTTCAATAATATTATTCATTGCTTATTGCTAAATGCGATTATTTGTTTATGTCATTAAAAATATCGGTGTAACTAGAACACGCGCCGACCTAGTGAAATTAGCAATGTAATCAAAAGTTTATTAAATAATGTGTACAAATTATATTAGTTAAATATTATTATATAAACAAACACACGTGAGTGAAATACCCGAAAAATAACGGGAATAGATTATTAGGAATTAAGAATTAAAAGTGAACAGTCGAAGCTAGTAAGTGTTGTACTTAGGAACCAATAAAGTAATTATGGGTATCCAGTGAGTTCGAGTTAATCAACCTCATGCAGGGTCCTAGAGTTCTACTATATGGAACTCTTGATGGAAGCAATCCCATAAACATTATAAGAATATACAACATTATTAAAACCTGTGTTGTTAACTAGAGCTCCAAGATATATTATAGAGAAGACTACGTCGCATTCTTCAATAGTTTGGGTTTCAGGAGACTTTTGTTGCCGATAAATAATCATGATTTTGGTTTTGTTTTAGTTAACCATGAGTCCAAACTTAGCACTTTTTACCTCGAGTTGTTTTAATTTACTTTTTTGATTTAATTTAAGTTAGTAAGTAATTTCTTGTGGAGTAGAGGCTAGAAGTGTGGGGTCGTCTGCGGAACTATCCAAAACTTTGCGTAATATAAACTCTGAATAGATGTTAAATAATAAGGGAGATAAAGATTTCTCCAAAGTGCATTCGTCAGATAGACCTCCGTCCATTCGAATATATGCCAGGTTAACTCTATGAAATTTATGCAGATATATGCAGGTTCAAACTGCACTAACAGTATAAAATGAGGCTATTATTATTATATTTTTCAATTTACTTAAATGTTTGTAACAAATAAAAGCAAAGTCAAACACAAAACTTTTTGTTGGGTGTTAGAAAATGTTAAAATTTTAATTGGTATCCTTCGTAGAATTAAATAATTCCTCGAACATTCTACTCAATGTCTTCGTATCTTCGAGCTTACCTTAGCAGTCAATTATATTATGCTTAAACTGTATATTTTTATACTGCTTAAGGTCTCCGTAAGTAATTATATTTTTATACCAAAACAGTTTTACCAACTAATTACATCACACTTTTTTGGTTACCATTAATAAAGATAGGAATCTCTTCTGTCTAACTTCAGTTAACATTTACGGAATAATATATGGAAATATATTTAAAATTTAAAGTCAACGTGTAATGTGCTTGAGGATTATGCATCACTATCATATCAATAAATCAAGATGATTATCAAACCCGCCATTCAAATTTTGTTACCAGTATTTTTAATTTACCAACCAACGCTTGACTTGGCTCTCTCAGTGGGCTAATTAGACTTTATACATACATAGATATCATATTACAAAACGGTATTAACACTTCTTTTCAGATGTTATAGGACGTCTTTGCATAATTAGTGTTTATATGTTTTTTTTTGTAGCGCTGTTATTTTAAATCGTGAAATAACACAAAGAAAAACAAATTTTATTTTCAGTTCATAGGTACCATAAAAACAATCAAATCGCCTTGAGTCCATCTGCACTTTTTACATAAAAACTTACTTACAGTCTGTCCCAAACCCTTCTTTCAGTGCGTCACTAATTTTGACGTCATATAGGATTTTAAGAATGTCGAGAATTATTGCATGACATTTTAGTTAAATTTGACAGTTGTAGGATCGTAATCTCTCTTTTTCTAATGGAAAATAATTTAATAATTTTAATATTAGTCTTTGTTCTTTTTCGATATATATCGGCATATTTAAAATTTTTTTATGACAATAAATACAAAATTAAATTTTCACTGTAAAATGTCTGATAATACTAACCTGGAATGACAATTATCATTGTGAAAGTACTGTCACGATCGAGACAATATGTGTCAAATTATATTTATGCGCATCATTGATTGGATATCTATTTAGGGTATTCTAAACTCCAACCAATTATACATCCGTAAGTAGAATTAGCTTGACGATAAATAATTTTCTAAGTTCTATGTATAATAATCACAGACTCACGTTTTTTCTGTCACCTCTAGCTTAATGTGTTAGAGAGAGGTCGATCAACTATGACGCACTGAAAGAAGGGTTTGGGACGAACTATAGTTCTGTTTTTTTTTAAACTAAACGTTTAATTTTTCTGGTTCTTATATTAAACTTCCATCATTCCAAACTGCTCCACTTCTATCTTTTTCTAGCTGCATATCTTTGTAAGGTAAACCTTTTACAAAATTTTCTGTTAGTCCATTCGTCAGAGTTTTGACCTCTAAAAATCATACGAACAAGCTGAATTTAGCTGATGCAACTGAGATAATTTTGAGCAAAAATGTCTATTAGCTTTTTACGCGCGCGAAATCAATCTATAATACAAAAATGAATCGCAAAATGTGTTGGTAAGCGCATAACTCAACAACGCATGGACCAATCTTAACAATTCTTTTTTTTTTAATATTCCTTGAAGTCTAAGTATGGTTTTTACGGTGAGAAAAATTCGAATAGTTTCCGGGAAAACCCTAAAACAGCCCTTTTCTTTTTTCCATACAAATATTTTCTAACTAAATGTAGAGTCAATTTGAACTTTATTGCTATTCAATAAAGTTTATATTAAATTACAAGCACTAACTGTTGTCACAGACAAAGTAGAGATTTCACAGTTCTACTCTACATAGAGTAGAGATCTACTCAGTTTTCTTTTGTCAACTTCATAAACGAAACAAATTCTCTAGTTTTCTTTGATTTATTTTTGATTGATTGTTTTATATCGTATTTTGTGCAAAGTGTTTTAATACCTGTGATTAATATGTGTATAATACATGTGATATGCCTCCTATAAGACGAAGTAATTTACGTAGAAGAACCTGAAATGCTACAAACCAAACTAATTACCGATCTAATCATACTGCACAAGAACGTGGCGACCGAAATGAACGTGAAATAATTCGTATATTACGAAAGCGGGAAGCAAGAGCGAGAGATTCAACTAATAATCGCGCAAGTTTCAATCGAGCTGCTTTCAATTACGATTTGTCAATTGACTACAGTAACTACCAATGTTACTATTGGATCTATGAACTTGGTTTGCTCTCATTGTAAGGCATTGAAATACAAAAATAAATCCAATGGATTGTGTTGCGCAAATGGGAAAGTGAAATTGATACTATTGGATCCATCACCAGAGCTATTGTACTTATTCGCTTGAATTTTTTAACTCGCTGGATTTACCAGGATTGCGACCTCACAATTTTCAATTAAAGTTTGGATCGGTAGTTATAATGTTTCCAGCTAGCTAACTTCGCTAGCACTTTAAAAACACTTGTTCTGCTTATAGACGTACCCCTCAGTTGCATTAGAATATGTTCTTTGGAATTTAGTTTTTTTTTGTTAAAATAAAGTTAATTTGGAATCACAGAAAAATGTAACAACAATAATTGTCAAAAATATTTTAGAGGTTATATTAATTTTCATAATTTAAGTTGTTGAGAACGATTTCCGCATGGAAAATCTAAACTCAAAGCAAAAAACATAAGGTTATTAATAATGTCATAAACAAGTGATTTCTTTCCAAAATAAAATAAAAAATAAAACCAGAATATTTAGTTTTATTCGATATTTCTTTAGAATCCTTATATAATTTATTTTATAGACATTCTTAACATTTGTTCTTCTTTTATTATTAATGATACTTGACATCAGGACACTTTTGTTAATAGATTTTTATTCATTATAGTAATAATATTAATTTTAATATACACTAATATATCAACATCTCTAATTTTTTGGTTGCATATAAATTATCAATATTGACCAAGAGAGTATACCTCTAACGACTTAGTTGTAGACAAGTCGCTTATAAAATAAGATAATCCATAGATTTTCTTTTATGTATATTACAGGGGAACGAAAAATTATATAAAATTATATCTTACATAACGTTTATACTTCTTTTGATCTTAACATTCAGCTAAATAATTTTACATACTTCTCTGAGTTATTTTATACGTATTTGTGACAGTGTTAAAAACTAAAATTGACTCGTTTTCATCTACCGATATGAACAAGGAACACCCTTCTGTCACGATTTCCATTTAGCAGGAGGCATTTCTTAGACTCACTAGCCTCGGCTTTATTTATCTGTTATCTTAAGTGCAACTATCTAGTGAGAATGTCAGGAACGAAGTGGAGTGCATTTTCACCTTGTTAAAGAAGTTGACTAGAATACTTAAAATAATTTCTATTGGTATTCTCTTCCAACTAATTACTTGTTTCAAATGTTAAAATGTTAATCACTGGACGTTAGAATTTATATCTGAGTTGTAATCTGGTAAATTTTAATTAAAAGAAGACACAAGCCTAAACCCAAATGGCATCAAGTGAAGTAAAGAACAGGATATAGAGAATAGAGAAAAATAAGTCGTTGAAGCCACACAAAGAATTAAAAACGAAAAAAACTGGAGGGAAGATAGAATAGAACCATAAATGATGAATTGGATATGCCAAAAATTGGTTATATAATATATTGGTTTTAGATCATTATGTAATGAAGCATTGAAACCAAATAAAATATCAAAACATTGGAAAAATAATCTTTTTTAATCATAATATTAATTGAAGGGTTTAGAATAAACATTGTTTTGACATAATGGTTTGATTGATATTTTTGATTAATTAATTCGCTGTTGCTCGTGAAAAGGGGGATAAGTCATAAAACTTGAAAACGAGAAAAACACTGTTTAAAATTTTACAAAAAAATGATTTTTTTAGAGTTGTTTAGAATGACAGTCTACTTGAATTTTTTTACATGTACTTTTCCTAAATTAATGGATTAACATTTTTTGCTGAGTATTTAAAAACAAAATAGGTTTAAAACAATATTTTGTATTACTTGCCTCGTTTTTCAAAAATAAGCATAATGACTTACTTCCTTTGTAATTGAACATAATAATGATAACACAGAAGATAATCAAAAATTTTATTACGTTAATACAAGCTTACTTAAGTGCAACATATATTTAAGTCTCTCTCTCTTGTCGTTTCCTCATTGCTGAGGATCGTGATTTCCTACAATGCGGGCTGTCAATTCTCTCCATCTCTTGCGATTTTGGGCTGCTCTCATGGACTCGGAAAACGTCTCTCCAGTGGCTTTCTATACTTGATCTGACCATCGGATAGGTGAGCGTCCTCTGCCTCTACGTCCTTCTACGTTTCCGCACACAATTAGTATTTCTAAGTTGTCATTGTCTCTTCTCGCAATGTGGCCAAAAAACTTTAAAACATTTGCAAGACACTGAGAGGAGAGTCTGGTCTGAATGTTTAGCTCTTCGAGAATCGACTGATTGGATCTGTGCTCCGTCCACGAGACGCGTAGCATTCGTCTCCAGCACCACATTTCGAATGCGTCAATCCTTTTCCTATCCTCTGATTTTATTGTCCATGTTTCGGCACCGTAACTGAAGATTGAAAAAACGAGTGTCCGTACCAGTCTCATTTTGAGTTTTTTGGATAAAGAGCGGTCCTTCCATATTTTTGACAGTCGACTCATCGCGTTCTTGGCCATCCCTATTCTTCTGCGAATTTCCGTATGGGAGGAGGCTGCATTGCTTAAGGAAGATCCTAGATACGTGAACTCGTCTACTTTCTCGAATTGATTTAGGGCGCCTGTTGTTTGGAGGATATTCGCGTGGTCCACAATCATGATTTTTGTTTTCTGATTATTAATCTTAAGCCCACACTTGTTGCTTTCGGTTTCTACTCTCTTTATCAGTCTCGACATCTCCTCTTCAGATTTTGCTATCAGTGTTGTATCGTCTGCGAATCTTAAGTTTGAGATCTTTTTTCCTGCAATGGAGATGCCGCCTCTCCATCCATCGAGTGCATTCCTCATTATGTATTCTCCATATAAATTGAACAGGTCTGGAGATAGTATGCACCCTTGTCGTACACCTCTGCTGGTTTTGAAGGTATCAGATTGCTGGTTTTCAATTCTTATTTTAACTGAGTTATCTTCGTATAAGTTTTTAATTTATATTGCCAAATGATCTGGAACTCCCATCTCATGAAGAACTGTCCAGAGAACTTCCCACTTCACACAATCAAATGCCTTTTGGTAGTCTAGAAAACAGATTATAGTTGGAATTTTAAATTCGCGGGCCTTTTCTATGAGCTGCCGCATATTAAGGATTTGCTCGCTCGTACCCTATCCTTTGACAAAGCATATATTTAAGTACTAAAAATATTAAACATTAAATTGAAACTTTTAATCGTCGTCAGAAGTTAATGAATCCAGGAGCACATCAGCTAAGTCTTTATCTGTGGGTAGGTTTTTGTAAAAGTCCCACAGTGATTCTGATATGCACGGTAGTAAGTTCATCAGGTGCTTATTCTTTTCTGTCATTATAGTGAATTAGTTGAGCCGAGTCATGTTCTATTTGACTACTAAATTTTTTCTTTTTTTTTTTCTAATAAACTGTGATCCGTATCGCACTCCATATGTATATGGCCTTGTATTAAAAACTTATGATCAATAATTTTTAAATTTGCAGTGCATGGTTAAGCAGTTAAATAACCTATTGTTATAAAATTGTTTTTAATCTAGTCAGGACAGCAGTCTAAATACATTATTAGGTGTTCGACTTTAGAATCTAAATCTTTTGTTAGGTATTGATATAGGCAGGAAATTATTTCATTTCCGCCCCGTTTTGCTGAAGATTCTTGCCATAAATAGTAGTGAGCTTGTAAGTTGTCACAAACGTGAACTGTAAGATTAAAAGTCCACAATTGCCTCTTGTAAAACAACTCACCGCTTTGGCAGTCTGGTGTTGGCAGGCATTGCTGGAGATCAAGAGTAATAGTTTTCATTTTAACATGATCCTTAGTCAGAAATTTATTTTCTTCTTTGCTCTTATATCCTTGATCAGCTTGTAAATAGTGTTCGTTTAACTTTCTTTTAGTTGTATTATTTCATCGTCATTCTTGCACATATTAATTTTCATTTTTAATTTGTCACAAACCGTACCACAAACATTCAACGTTGCTATTTTATTGCGAAGCCAAATAATTATCACGGGGAAAATTTTTACAATGTGCATTTTATGAGCTAAAAGACATTTCCACTTTTCTAGAAAAAGAAATCTGCCTGGAAGTCGAAAAGTTTTGAGCTGCTTTATTAATTGTGAAATTAAGTTACTTGGTCGACATATTAGAGAAATGAAGTACTTTGAATCTATAACTCCAACCAGAATACACACATATCTTGGATACCAGTGGTAAAGTAAGTGCTTATTGCAGCAAGTTGGAGATGTAGAGCATAAATGTAAAACAAAAAGAACTAAATATGTTTGAAAATGTGAATGAGTGTGTCAAAATACACAAGGAAGAAGATCAGTGTATGAAAATTGTTTATATGGCCAAAGAAATTCATTTAATCATGTTGGTACAAAACTTTAAAAACTATTCATTTGCTGACGGCAAATTGGTAGCAATTTACGAGTGGGTTAAGGGTCCATTTCGAACTTCACAAGAAATATTTTACCGCAAGTGACGAAATTAAAAGAGCATGTTGTAATAAATCTGTAAAAAGGAGTGCCTTTTCTACACTAAAAACAGGAATATTTCGTATATTATTGTAATATAAAATTTTCTTTTTAAGTTTAATTGCTGTGTGGCCCTGGTAGTCACTGATAATTAGTAAAATACAAAACATATTTCTACAATTTTAAACATAGCTTTTTAGGTACATAAATAAAAATAATATATGTTTATGTACATTTAATATCCCTGCCTGAAATATTTCATATTATTTATTGATTATTAAGGTAATAATTAATTAAAAGGTTTTGTCAATATTTGGTTGTCGGTATACTTTATAAGCCTTGGGTGAATGTTAATTGAAAATCCGATTACTTTTTTATTTACAATGTTGTTAGCACTGACAAGCAAAATTCTCGTAAATGTATCGGTCCACAACCCACTAATAGGCTAATTTTATGCTCCACCATTGTGATGTCAGTTAAAGGTTTAGTGGGTAGCATGTTTGGCATCTCTTAAATTCTTAGACTCTACAAGATTTTTAAAATAACTTTTAATCAAACAAATTAAATTTTTATTATCTTAATTTATCCCGAATTTAGAATAAACAGTCAGAAAAAAATTAGTCTAAATAAAAAAAAGTGGCACAGTAGACGGGACTGTAGACTAGTGCGAAGCTTTATAAAGGGTGATTCATTTAAAGGTACTTTTTTCAACAAGAAAAAACAATGAAAAAAATAAATTTTATTTAAAGATATTTATTATTATACAAATGAACTATTCTTTACAATTACTTATTAAAGATAATTTCTTTTAAATGTTGGCTATAAGTACGATTAAGTTGGTCCATTCTGAAGTTCCAATTCTCGGTGACTCGTTCCAGCATTTCGATTGGTATTTCACCAATGACTTGAGTAACATTGGCGTCCAATGCCTTAATCGTATCTGGTTTATTCATGTAGACTTTGGACTTTAGGTAGCCCCAAAAGAAAAAGTCTAGAGGTGCGATGTCACAGGATCTAGGCGGTCAATTCACTGATCAAAAGCGTGAAATAATTTGATCACCGAATCGTTCTAGCAGTAAAGCCATGCTTTCACGGGCTGTATGGCAAGTGGCGCCATCTTGTTGAAGCCAAATGTCGCCAAGACCACGAGCTTCAATTTCAGTTACAAAATAGTCAGTTATCATGACACGATAACGGTCTCTATTCATAGTAACATTCTGGCCTGACTCTGTTTTAAAGAACTATGTACCAACGATTTCACCAGCCCATAAACTACACCAAACAGTTGTTTTTTCAGGGCGTAATGGCGACTTGAACCTCTTAAGGTTGTTCATACCCCCAATTACGGGCATTTGGTTATTAACGTACCCATTAAGATAAAAATGGGCTTCATGTGAAAATAAAATTTTTCTCGAAATCAGTGGATCTTCTGAAAGCTGATCAAGAGCCCATCGACTGAAACGGTGATGACTTGGAAGGTCGGTCGGCTTCAACTCTTGCACTAATTGAATTTTGTATGCTTTTAAACCAAGATCCTTACGTAAAATACGCCAAGTTATTGCATATGACAAGCCAATTTGTTGAGAATGGCGACGAATCGATTCTTCGTTATTTTCGAGTACACTATCCATTACCGCCACTATATCTTTTTCAGTACTTACTGAATGTGGTCTATTTGGTCGCGCGTTATCCAATAATAAAAACTTTGTGTCAAACTTACTAATCGTAAAGCGAATTGTACGTTCGGCAGGCTATTATGTGGACCATAAATTGCTCTAAGCGAACGAAACACATTTTCGTAAATCATCAAATAGTTGTCTAGCCTAATTTGACCCATTCATTCTTTCTTCGTCTCTTGTAGTGCACATTATGTCTATATTTTTTTCTACAAAATCTTTTGTATTTCCTGCTCTCTTGTGTTTATAGACTTCACGTTCCAAGTACGGATGCGAAGTATATTTCTCGTTTTCCATAAATTCGTTGTCCTCTTTCTCGCTTTAAGTGGCGGCCACAACGGCGCACAGCACATCGCACCGCACCTAGCCTTGACCATAGCCTCGCTGAAGCAAAGTAAATACAAGCATTGCTGTAAATGTGCGTGGCCACAACGACGCACCGCTCCTTCCTTCGCACATGGCTGGGTACCAATGCCTCGCCTACGTAAATTGAGCTTAGTATTCTCTGATCTTCGCACAGTGATTATTCTAGAGATGGATAAAGACAAATTTATTATTAGTTGTGTGCTTATTCGTGAACCAATTTGGAACAAATAAGCAAAAGCCACCACAATAGTTTGGTTTTATCAAAACTGTGAAAAGAAGTGGCAGAGGAATGTGAAACAACAGGTAAATAAAACAATAAAAATGTATAATAAATTATATTTTATATACCTGTACATTTTCATTATCATTACCAAATAAATGTGCGGTGCACGGTGCGTCAATACGACCACTAATGTGCAAAGCAAAGGCTAAGCTAGGTGTGGGGTATGGTGCTGTGCGTTGTACTATGCGATGTTCGGTGCGCCGTTGTGGCCGCAGCTTTAGTCGTCGTAATGAAATATTCCTGTTCCTAAGCATAATCCTGTTTCTATGAGCTGTATGGTTAGTCTATTAGTAGGGTGCTAACCTGGCTGTAGAAAAGAATTAAAAATCAAAGTATTAAAGCATATAAAAATATGCTGAAGAAAAATATCACATGTAATTAAGCAAGCAATAATACTATTACAATAAAATAAATAAAATTATTAATAATAATAAATAATAAATAAATAAATATAAATACAGAACTGCGAAAAAAGTCACGACTTTTGATAAAAACAATACCAGATAAATATTATTTATTAACTTAAAAGGATGTTTTGATTTATTGTTTTGGTTGCGTTTTAATAATAAGAGATACCCAATTAGCTCCAGGTGTTAAAACACAATAGAGACATTTTTTATACGTTACACCTATCGTCAATGTACACTTCTCAACAATTGAAGTGGATATTATGAAAATGTGTATTTTATTTTTTGTTCATAATATTGCACCAAAAAATGGAACAACTATTGGTACTATGACTCTGTCTCGACACCGTGTAACAGTCATTGTCTCAATAATTAAGACGACTAAGTCCGTGCGACGGTCAAAACATATGCCTCCCCACACGCAAACGGATCCACCTCCAAAAAGAGTGGTTGGGACTCTCAGATTTTCACTGTAACGCGGTCCTCTTTCCCTCCACGCCAATATTCGGCCATCATTCATATACAAACGAAATCTGGACTCGTCAGTAAAGAGACAATTCCTCCAATTTTCGAAATTCCACTGATAGTGTTCCATTGTCCAGCGATATCTGCATGCACGCTGCTCCCTAGTTAATCGTGGATGGGTAGCGCGCAGTCTAGCTCTTAAATTGGATGCATTTAACCATCTTCTGACAGTTTGACTGAAAATCTCTCGTCCAGTGACATGCCTGAAGATACTGTTAATTCTGGGTTTTGAATCTTGAGTGACACGAACCCGTAAATGTTGGGTTTCTTCTTGCCGTCAGAACTACAAAACGGTCTTGCCGACGAGTTGTAGATCGTTCTGTTCCTCCTCTATGCCTGTGTATTGCAGATCCAGTTGCTACATACCGATTCCATGCACGACTTATCACACTTTGCGACACATTTAGCCTCATAACAACCTCTTGTTGAGTTATGCCTTGTTGGATCCAACGAACTAATTGCTCGAGCTGCACTAGTTCTCAACGTCTTTGCGGCTCTAAATGTTTTTGTGATAAATAGATTTCTTGACTTATTGACAACTGGTAAAGCCAATACAAGCACTTTTATACGAATGATATATTCAAGTTAGGAACAACATGTCTCTCTTTGTACGAGATAAGGGCCGATAAGAATAGGGAGAAAAAAACCTTATGCAAAAAATATTGGCAATAAAGATAGCATATAGAGTATAGTACAACCAATAATTTTAAAAATAGTTTTATATGTTAATTTTAGGAATTTTAAAATTATCCATTTCAATTGTTGAGTAATGTATATCTACGATGGTCTACATCGCTTTTACATTTCTTTTTTATCTTTAATAGGTCTCTAAGAAATATTTGATTTTAAACATAATTATTATTAATCGAAAATACGGCATTTATGTCATTGTATATAAAATAAAGCTATTGATAGGCGATATAGCCCAGGGAAATAAGCTTATTTTCGTGACACTCGTCTGGTCAGGCAACCGGCAGTTGTTTTGAATAGTATGGACCTCTGTAACAATAACCTATATGTTTCCTGTAGTCGATTTTTTGGACTTAATGAATTATTAACAAATTAAGGTCAAAAAACGGTAAATTTTCGCTTTCTCGTCTATCAGCAAAAAATAAAGCGTTTCAAACAAATTTGAGAAATGAAAAAACTTATAAATCATATAAAAACCTTCAAAATGGCATTTTCTAAACATTCCTATCCTGTTGCTTAGAAAGTTGCAAAAAAGTGAAAAATTTCGGTTTTTATAAATGTTAATAACTTTTTTTCAAATAAACTTATGACCTTTACATTGGATCTAGTTAAATATATACACACAGTGTTGGGTTTTGAGGTGTTTAAAATAAGATCAAAATTTCAAGTTGATCGATCAAAAAGTTTAAAAGGCATTTAATTTGTTTATCCCAAATTAAATTTTTTTGCAACATTATAAGTCAGAAAATTAACTAGGTATATGAAATATACGGATAGATTTAAAAAAGAATTATTCTATTATTATTATTTAAAAAAAAAAAAAATAATTTAAAATATTGCAAACTAATTTGGCAAAAACATGTCAATTTTTTGCTTATAAACAATTACAATAACTTTTTAAAGATTGACTACAAAAACCTGATTCTTTCAGATTTTGACAGCCTGAATTTTTTAAAATTTTAAAAAGAAAACAAGTTGACCTAGGAAACTTTGGGACGAAGTTAGTCTGTTTTTTATAAATTGATAGCAGCTCTGTTCATAGCAATTAAGAAACCTAATTAGGGTCATCTGAAAAAACATACTTTCAGGTTTTAACGTGAAAAATTCGAAAAAAATTGCATTTTAATGGAATCGTTCGCAAAACTTCAAAATTGTGGTCCTCAAAATTGGTCAGCTTTGCAACTAATGAGAGCGCAGGAGGGGGAAGGAACTGTTAATTGTATCTCTGTTTCTTGTTTATCGATTTCGACGTTTCTTTTTTTAATTTTTATGTACTTTTTGCGAACATTAGGAATATGTATTATTTAAATAGTTAGGTTGTTAAATAAACCATCTAATTTATAAAAAAAGTATTAAAAAAACTTATATTCCAATATGTTTTTTAAAATAATAAATAAAATAGTTCTATAATGTTGATTACTTTAAAAGCAATGTGAGAAAACGATCAGATGAAGTATATGGACTTTCTGTGAAAGAATAAAGTGGTAGAAAAAATATAGTATATTATTTTATTATTAGTGTAAATAATACTTTTGTGGCGAGGCTATAAGTTTGACATTAAGCCGAGGCACAGAAAGTCATTTTTACTCCGACTAGGACTTTAGAACCGAATAGAAATAGAAATTTACATAGTAATTTTTTATAATTAGGAGAGTGGAATAGTTGTAATAATGTCAGTAGTACAGCTGTCTTAATAACATTTGGGTAAAGAGTAGTAATCTACGTAAATATTTGAAAGGACAAAGATCTGAACTCGTTCCTCTCGAATGTCTCACAAGAACTGGCTATCGTATGCGCTGGGTTGGTTATATAACCGCGTCTTGGCCAAGCCAAGATAGTAGTAGTAGTAGCGTGGTACCATACAGCGGTACCACGACGCCCTGTGGAGGTTCTTACGTGACCGGCATTTCTGTGGAGGGCGGCCAATAAAGATGGTGAAAGTCAGTCAACGGGGACCAGACGTAATTGTTGACCATTAAATTTATGGGACCCTGAAGTGTTCTGCATACTGGTATTGAGTGATACGAATAAAAATTCAACAATCGCTGTTTGTTAACGTCTGCCGCGAAACGTTTGTAGCCAAAGACATAAAATTCATGGTTTCGTTTGGTTTATAGATCAACTCAAGTACAAAGAAATTATGAAGTTCGTAAATCAATTTAAATGTTACCTTGACTCGATTGTGTTAGCAGACGTAATAAATGCAGGAAAAATATATTCCTAATACGATGAGATGATTTTTTATGTTTAAGTCTGTAATTTTCAGTACTAAAATTATATATAATGTTTTTCAATACGCATTTGCAGACTATCAAATTTAAAGACAAAAATTTGCATTAGCTACTAAGAGTTATTATCGGAAAATATTTTTTGGTATTTTTGTTTATCGGTATTTTTGTTGGCTTAGTTATATGAAGTTACAAGCGAATTAAGAGGAGATTCTATCGCAAATTACCATAATCGCTGAGTAGCTTTGAACTGGATTGTGTACAAAAAATGTGAAAGATACTAGGGTTACCTTCACTAAAAATTTTCTAAAATCCATTAATCTCACATTATTTGCTTTAACAAAGATGTGGGATACGGCCAATTGCATAAAATTATATAAACCTAATAGATGCACTTAATGCATGAAACAGAGAACGTTTTGAGGAAACCAGAAGTAGATGTAAAAGTATAAAAAACGACATCGTTATACTTGCAAAAAGAAAATTTTAAAATATCTGTAACACAATAATTAGTAGTTATTTTTGTGAAACTGTTTTCTTCTGCCAATATTTATTTAGAGATTCTTAATATTGTTCTGAAGCTATTTTCTTGTGGCATCTTAAAGTAATTACTATTTAAATGGGAATAAGCCACAATTAAAAGTTAAACAAGTAATTTTGGCTCTAACTTGTTCTAACGAAAATTCGTTCTTGGAGGAAAAACATTTGTTAACTAACATCTGTTTTATTAAAAAATGATTATCCTTTATCGATTATAAAGGATAATCATTTTCAACAATCGATCGAATAGAACAAAACAACCTAGAACGAGATCCTACTAGATGACCACTAGATGAATAGCGCGATCTTGTATATCCAATCATTTAGCAGTTTTCCAACATATTTCATCATCTTTGCTGTTATGTTATCGCTTCCAGGGTATTTGTTGTTTTTCAGATTTTTTATGATTTCCTCGATTTGTTCTTTGCTGGGTGAATTATCTTCTATGTTTTCTAAGTGTTAGATTCTTGCTTCTGCTTCCATACATTCTCTTTGGTTTGACTTATTATTGCCATTTAATTATTCATCAAAATACTCTTTCCATCTTTCGACTATTTCTGCTTCACCGCTTGTATTATTTCCTGCTTTGTTTTTAACGAACATGAGTTTTTGTTGGAAACCTCTTTTTTCATTTTTAGTACCTTGATATAGGTGTTTTATTTCTTTATTTCTGTAATTCTCTTCTATTTCTTTTAGCTTATTTTCTATATGTTTTCTCTTCTTTTCTCTCAGCACCCTCTTTACTTTTTGTCTTTGCTCCATATATCTATTTTTTGTCTCCGTTGTTTCTTTCATGATCATTTCCATCCTTAATGATTTTCTTAGTTCTATTTCTTTTTGGCACTCTATGTCGAACCAGTCTTTCCTCTTTTTATTCTCTTGTTTATTACATTCCTTTGCGGCTTTGTTCATTACTTGCTTTATGTTTTCCCATTTGTTCTCAGTTTGCTCTTCTATTTGTATCTTTTTTAGTTCTCTTTCCATTGTGTCTTTGTACATTTCTGTCCCTTTCTTTGTTGCTAATCGAATTTAGTTATTTATACATTTCTTTTCTTTTATTTTGTTTTTGTGTTCTGGTATCAGTTGCTTAATTTTGATGTCCACCATGTAATGATCTGAGTTACCGTCTGGTCCTCTGTATGTTCTTATCTTCTTTATACATTGCTGTTCTTCTTTTTCGATGAGCACGTAGTTTATTTGGTTTTTAGTCTTTCTATCTGGCGATATCCATGTTTGTATAAAAAGTGTTCTTTTCGACATGTTTTTTTTGTGTTTTGGTCCGGTTTTCTTTCCTTTTTTTCCTTTTTTTGTATTATCGCTAACCTTTTTCTGTGCTTGTTTCGTCAAAGTTATTCCAGTAGTACAGTTAGTTGCTAGTTTTTTGATGTTGTTTTGACTATTGCGCCTTCTTTGTCATTTCACTTCCATTCGCTGTTATTTATCCATATTTTTTATTTGCCCGTATTTATCGTTCTTTTATGGTTGCATCTTTGTTGATATATACTTTGTACTCTTTAATTTCTTTTAACTTGTGCTTTTTTCCATTATTTTTCTTTGTTCTTCTTGGTTTTATAATTCAATTGGGCATGTTTTTTGCCTAACTTGTGAGCATTCCTTATTTTAACCTCTACTCCTATATGTTGTTTGATGAAATTGTTTATTGTTCCTTTTAACCCTGCTTGCTGATATGTGTCTATCCTTAGGCCATTCATAACTATGTTATTTATTCGTCGGTATTTTTCTATAACTTCCATGTTTTTTGTTATTTTTCTGAGTTCCTTCTTAATCTCTATATTTTCCTGTTTTAGTTCTGCATTTTCTTTTCTCAGCTCTCTGTTTTCCATAATGAGCTTTTCTATTGTTTCCTTGCTTACTTTTTGATTTCTTTTTATTTCCTTAATGTCATCGGTGAGGTGGTTATCATTATTAGTAATTGATAAATTTTTGTTTCTCATTTTTTTCTCTGGAGTTTTTGTTGGTGTTCTCGAGAACTTCTTGCTCTTTCTGCAAATGTTATCTTCTTCCTCGCTGTCTTTATATCTGTCCTTCCTTTTTGACCCTCCTTCTCAAAAGTGTATCATCACTGTCTAAATTTTTCAGATCTTTTTCCATTTTCCGGCGCCAAACACTGTCTTCCCACGTCAACAGTTCAGAGAATACAGCGTTTACCGTATTTATTTTATGTTTATTAACCGTTGTTATTTTTCTGTGTCTACCCCGAGAGTCTACTCAAAATGGCAACATCGCAATTTCAAAGGTCAGAGTTTCATTTCTATGCTTTGATGTTAAATAGTCTTATCAATTATAGCGATCTTACTTTTTATAGAGCCTCGGTGTTTTTCGATGTTATTTCACCGATTTTAAAGTTTTTTTCTTAGCACTGTCCTTCACTTAATGTCTTATATTGTTCACTGGATATTTTCAATAATTTATTTTCCGTTACAACTCTCAGAAATTGAATTTATTGCAGACGACAAATAAAATATTTGTTTACGTTTTGGCTACCACATTAAAACTTATTAATCTTAAATTAACTGTGATCTAAGAATTACTAGTAATCATAAAGGTGGGGTCCAACAGGGATGTATACTATCACCGTTGCTGTTTAATATATACTCTGAGGAAATATTTCAAGAAGCAGTAGAGGATGTTGAGGAGGAAACTCAAATTAATGAAGAATGTATCAATAACATCAGACACGCGGATAACACGGTGGTATTCGCTGGCAGTTATGAAGCCTTCCCGGAGTTAATGAATAGACTCAAATAAGTGAGTCAGAGATATGGACTTTCACTGAACATCAAGGAAACAAAAAGTATGATGATCTCTAAGAAGGAACAGCAAATTGAAAGAATCAGTGTGAATGGTCAACCAATAGAAAGAGTAAAAACATAGACCTACCTTGGTACAAACGTCAATGAAAATTGGGACCACCCTAGAAATAAAATGTACGATAGAGAAAGCAAGATCTGCACTTAAAAGCGAAAGATATGGGTTACTGCAATTAATTCTACAAGGAAAAGTAGAAGGAAAACGCGGACCAGGAAGTCGAAGGATTTCCTGGCTAAAACATCTAAGTACTTGGTTCAACACAACAACCAAAAATCTTTTTAGAGTCGCAGTTTACAAAACACAAATTGCCAAGATGGTCGTCGCCAACATCCCAAATAGATACAAGAAGAAGAAAGTTACCTTAAAAAATTAGTACTCTTTCTTCTTCTTAACATGCCATACACCAAAGTGCGTAGGCGACTATCTCATTACTAGAATTCTGTTCTTGGCGGCGTGACATAGCTCGCCTGTATTGTGTATTCCTGTCCATTCTTTAATATTCCTTAACCAGGATAATTGTTTGCGGCCGGCTCCTCCTACCTTCGATCTTCCCTTGTAGGATCAACTGTGGTATTTCATATTTTGCTCCTCTCAATATGTGCCCAAGGTAACCAATCTTGCGTTTTTTAATTAATTCAAAGAGTTCTCTTTCCACGCCGGCTCTCTTAAGGACGTCATCGTTTCGAACTCTATCCACCCAAGGTATGCGCATCATTCTTCTCAATGACCACATTTCAAATGCTTCAAGTTTGTTGATAGATGTTTTTTTCAAAGTCCACGTTTCCATGCCATAAAGCAAGATGGACCATATATAGCACTTGACCATTCTGTAGCGTATTTCGAAATTTAGGTTTTGATTACATAGGAGCGGTCTGAATTTCACAAAAGCTTGTCTTGCCATTTGTATTCGGGTTTTTATCTCTTGTTGTGGATCCGATTGGTCATTGATTGTGGTGCCAAGGTATTTAAAAGTTTTCACGCGTTTTATGCGATCGTCACCTATGCATATTATCGGGTTTTCTGGAGGGTTTCTGCTAATGACCATATATTTCGTTTTCAAAATGTTGATTTTGAGGCCATATTTTTTACCTATGCTATTCACCCTATCTCTTTAAGTTACTTATATTGTTTTTTAGGATTAGGGGCAAACAAATCGATCAAGAGGGGCAAACAAATCGATCAAGGGTGATCAAAAGAACTTCATATAAGGCTGTACTTGGTGCCGTATAATCTAGGATATATTTCATATCATTACCAGATGAAGTATTCAGCAATTTGGTTAATGAAGACGATTTGAAACGGGTACCTAATATTTACAAGAGACTGACAATTCCGGCTTTTTAGACAAATATTTTTCAAAACTTCTATATACTCCAGTCGTCAAAGACGAAAATGCCACTGAATTTCTAAAAATCATACGAACCAGCTGAATTTTGCTGAAAGGACTTTTGCTAATTTTAGGACGCTAAAAAAGATGCAAAAAGGTTAACACTTTTACCCCTGAGCTTTCCCCTAAAACCCCCCACATAGAGGGGGGAAAACGGAAAAAATCGATTTACCAAGAATCTGTACCATAAAAAAATGATTCTCATGAGATCAATACAATGTATCCCTTTCATTGACCGGCCACTATAGAGTTTCCATTACTAGAACCTAATCTTCAAAACCTATAGCATGAAATTTTAGTTTTGAGTCTTGCCACCAAATGTGAGGCATTTGAAATATTCTTGAAAAAGGCTGAATTTAAATGTTCAAATTACAAATGATCTAAAAGGCTTAAAACTGCTTTTTTTAATTACACTAATACGTTTCTCGAAAGTGCTTAACTTCTGCTATAAATTACACCCAAAACCTTTTCTTTGCCAAAAATCAAAATCGAATTTTCATGTTATAGGTTTTGAAGACTGGTCTCCAGCAATGGAAATTTTAGTACGACCTGTCAATAAAAGTAATAAATTTTATTGATCTCACAAGAATCGTGAAAAATACCAAAAATTGCGCAAAGTATATTTGCTGAATAGCTTTATAGAAACTGACACGAAAGCTGCACTGTTTACCTTTACAATGCATTTTAATTTTTATCGATAGGATACTCTGATTAAAAGATATCGATTTTTACCGTTGAGTTGATACAAATTTTATTTATCATTGATTTCACGCGCGGACCTGACATTCAAAATCGACGGTCGCTTCAAGAGTTGTTTCTGAGAGAACGGTTCATTCTACATAAAAAGTGGTATTAAACATTTTTGTTCAAAATTATCTATGTTTGCAACTCAACATCTTACATATATCAAATTTCTTAGATACTAAATTTATTATTTTTATGCAAATTTATCCTCAATCTGGAAGACATAATATGTATTGATGTTTACCTCATTTTAATTCTAATAATTTTTACTACAAGACTATGTACCAGAAATTAACTTTTTCCTTGCTTTGCCTTGAATTTTCGTCTTCTAGTGCCGACTCCACTTATGAAGGCTGACTGTAATCATTACAAATTTATCTCTATCTTCTGCTTTTGTTTTAGCCAGGATATTTGTCCTATTTTTCCTTTGATTTTGCCCTTCATAATCATCTGCAACAACTTATTTCTAAGTATGTGCCCACATATGCTGTCTTTCTCCTTTAAATGGTGGTCAAAAGTTCTCTGTCTCTCCCCATTTTGTGAAAAACCATTTCGTTCTTAATTCTTTTTAAATTCTTTTAAATTTTTTTAAAAATCCACATCTCAAAAGCTAAAAAGGATAGTGTTACGATAGATAATGACGTGTCATATGACTCAAAACTGTAAACATATTTATAACTAGTATCTTCTCTATTCAAGTATTTACTAGATCGTAAAGGTCGATTCTCACTATACGTTCCGTTTACTTTCCATACCCGTTCCATATACCTCCCATTATTTTAACCACAATTCTCAGTAGACGTCGCGTTTACTTACAGTAAGTATGGTTTTTCTCAATGAACTTTAAATTAGAGTGGAAACAACTTACACATTCAGTTGTGTAGACAAAAATTACTTTTTCTGAGTCATCCTGTGTCACAGTTGCTAAGATTTTGCATTATACACATAAACAAACAAATAATTTAAAATTTATTCAGCATCGAGTTCCTTGACAATAGCTGACCAAATATTGTCTTTAAATGAATTATCGTTATATTTTTTATTTTCAAAATCATATAAGGCATTATTTTGCCTGACAAGTTCCATCAATTTTTTGTCATTCATATTTATCTTAACAACTTAGACTGAACCGCGATGTAATAATATTCGCACTATCCATACCGTACCCGATACATCGCAGCTTGTCGCAGAAAAAATACGTGGCCGGTAATCTTGAACGCGAGGCTTCGGGAATGGTAGGTAAACGGAACGGAAAGTGGGCATATACTATATGATTTGTGTTTAATAATATTTTATGTAAATGGAAAGCCACGGATATGGAAAGTAAACGGAACGTATAGTGAGAATCGACCTTAAATATACCTGCCGACAGAAACCTCTAGAGCCATGGGTCCCCCCTACGATATAAAAAAACCTGTTTACATTGATGGAACTGCTTTGGGATGAAAGGTCATCGATTGATCGCCGGAATTCCAGAACTAACGGCATTTTATATTTAAAGAAGGAACTCTGCTGAAAACAGTTAGTTTTTGAACATCGCGTCGGGTTTTAAAATGTAACGCACGTATTATAAGAAATGTAGATAAATTATATAATTCTTAGTGTAAAATAAATTAGATATATTTTACAAATAAAGACTTTAAATAAACTTGTAAGTGTTATAAGTGTAGAACCTTTAATAATAAATAAAAACAATAAATTAGATTAATAAAAATACTACAATAGAGTGGATGTAACATTTTGCCATCCGATATTGGATTTGCAGATTGAGCCTTTGGTTACTCAAAAATTTCCTCATTGTCAAAAAGGCTGCTCTTGATTGTTCTTGATTGCTGCTCTTCAGTAATCCAGACTCATAAGTAGTTTATTTTGTCCACTTGTTCAATATTTTCATTTTTTATCTGGATCTTTGTTGTGACTTTACCCCTCTTTTATGCATTGCTGTCCATTCTTTTATATCGTGCAATTAGTCTGTATTGTACAGGCCTGTTTATTTTCTTATTATGATAAACTAGTTTGTTACTATTAAGAAATATTGAAAAATGTGACATTTAAAAAATCTAACGACTTATAGCTCAGACTAGTAAATAACTTTTTACTGAATTTTTTATATACAATACACCATAATTTAACACGTCTCAATCAAATCGAACTATACTACTAGCATTTTTATCTTGAGCGATCTCAACGTTTATTTCGTGGGCGGTACAATATGATGCCTCGCAATTCTTTCAGAATCTGTTTTTTAATATTTAATCAAAACCTCTGGCGTGAATAAGCGATGACGATACGAATCTCGAATTTTTTACGAGACCACCTACTGGTTTTATTTCACGAACAATTACTCTGATTGCTATCAAAATGCAGGAGTCTAGTGGCATAAACCGCGATTTAAGTTTGTATTGTTTATTGGTCGTCAGATAATTTAAAATATTCATAGGTTTTTTCTTAAATAAAGATAAATTAAAAAAAACACAACTTATGTAAAATTACAATATGGCTTTTGCATATTGTCTAAAGATTTATGGTGAATGTACATGAAGAATCAATCAAAAGAACTTATGCGCTTATCAAATTCTGATAATAACCTCAATCTTACTGTGTAGAAAAAAAACTTGTACTTTTCAACTTGAAATACCGGGCACATAATGTAAACAAAAATATAATTGTTTTATAGCATATAGGCCTTTGTTAAACCGTTTAAAACCTTTCCAATTAATACTCAAGAACTAACATCAGACAAGGAGACTTAGATAATATGTAAGGAAGGCACCTGAATTAGCAGATGCACAGGAATTAACAACCAAGATCTGAAAATAATTAATCTGAAGTCTCTACTGGAATCAGACAGCAAATCTCAGAGTTGAAGGTGAAAACACTAACTATGTGAAAATCATGCGTGGAGTAAGGCAAGGCTGTATTTTGTCTCCTCTAATCTTCAAACTATACTCTGAAAGAATATTTATCGAAGCTTTGCACGAAACTAAAAAAGGTATTCTACTAAATGGTTACCGGCTAAACAATATCAGATATGCAGATGACACCATAGTATTTGCGGACAACTTAGAAGACCCACAAGTTCTCATGAACAAAATCACGTATTACAGTCAACAATATAAACGTTAAGAAGTCAATCCTTATGATAATTAGCAAGAAAAGAATAACATAAGATCAACTTTACGTCAACCAATCCCGTGTAGAAAGAGTGACGCACTACAACTACCTCGGCACCATAATAAATGAAGAATAGACCAATAACCAGGAGATTAGAGCACGCATCGCTAGATCCACCTTCACTCTGTTCTTTTTTGTGCTGTTGAATCATGGACCTTAAATGAAGATATGTGCAGAAAATTAGAAGCATTTGAGATGTGGCTATATCGGAGAATGCTTAAAATCCCGTGGACTGACCGAGTCACAAATGAGGAGGTCCTCAAAAGAATGAATAAGAACCGAGAGGTACTGACCACTATCAAATCTCTACAGTTACAGTTGTTCGGACATATGTGAAATGAATCCAGATATGCTTTCCTTAAAGCTATCCTGCAAGGAAAAATATTTGGAAAACGAGGTCCAGGAAGAAGAACATTTTGGTTAAAGAACCTCAGAATCTGGTTCAATACAATATCTGTGCAGCTTTTCCGCGCTGATGCAGATAAGATAAAGATTGCCATGATGATCGACATTTTTAACGGATAGGTACATCAAGAAGAAGAAGAAGAAGGCACCTGACATATTTTAGGTTTACAAGAGATGTACAGATGGCGTTACGATAAGCAAGCCAAAATTACTTGGAAAAAACTTCTGGCTCAGGTTTTTAGTGTTAGCGACTACTTACGTAGCCTAGATCAATGGCTTTACTTGCCCTCCGAAGCACGGTGGCTACTGCAATAAATTAGAAATCAAATTTATATTTGGTGTCTGTGTCGTGGATCGAACTTTGGTTGTCCAGCTTGGTAAGTCAGTACCATAACCACTAAGCTACAGCCGCCACTGACTAACGGGCTTAGATTCTTCTTCTTAGGGTGCCTGTCCGTTCTAAACATTGGGGATTATTCTGGCTATGATGACTTTTTTAGTTGCTATACAGAGTAGCTGTGTTGAGGTCTTTCTATACCATGCTCTCGGGTTTAAGCCAGGATATTCTTGTTCATTCTGGGGCCCTTTTTCCTTCAATTTTACCTTGCAAAATGCGTTGGATTAGCTCATATCTGCCTTGATTTCTCAATAAATGTCTCAAGTACTGCAGCTTACAGCCCTTCACGATGTTGATCAAATCTGCAGTTGTGGTAATCCTTTGGCGTACTTCTTCATTGGTGACTTTGTTGGTCCATGGTACCCTTAGGATCCTTTGTATGACCATAGCTCAAAAGCCTAAAGTTTTTATAGAGTTTCCGCCTGCAATGTCCACGTTTCTACTCCATATAGAAGCACCGAGTACACGTAACATTTAAGGAGTCTAATTTTTTTTCTAGGGTGAGGTCATGGCTCTTGAACAAAGAGCTCATAGTCGAGAATGCACTTTTTGACTTTCCAATGCGACATTTAATCTCTTGGGTATTAATCTTAAGTAGTTATACTGTGAGATACGTTCAATTCTCATTTGGTTTACAGACAGATTTACTCCAGTTATGTTTTCCAATTAGAATTGTACAAACAACTATAAAACAAGAAAAAGAATATGTATATTTAAGACAACTAGTTAAATTAAATAAAGAAAATCAGACCGGAGAAATAAAGAAAAGGATACGGTTGGCTTGGCTATATACTAAAAAATAGAAAATACCCCCAATATTTAAAAACAAGAGTCTTAAACGAATTTATACTTCCTGTTATCACCTACGGTTCTCAAACTTGGACGTTTACAAAGGAAAACATGGAAAAAATAGCAAAGACCCAAAGAGCCATGGAAAGGCAAATGCTGAACATCAGGCTATCAGACAAGAAAAGAAATACTTGGATCCGCAACAAAACAAAAGTGACCGATGTATTAACGCAGATAGCAAAACTTAAGTGAAAGTTCACTGAACGAATATGTAATGAAACATAAAGTGAACAAAAAGATGACTTTTTTACGTATTTTTCAAATAAAACTACTTTCGAAAATTTACTACCAAGAGAAATAAATATGCTGAATTTTAACTAGTCTAAAGTGAGATGGATTCCGTAAGTTAAGGATAAAATTTTGTTTGGTTATCAGTGATACTGGCATCGGCTTATTCATAACGGCACACTTGGCACGCGGCTCGCCGATCAATGGGGGCAGTTAAGTTGTTGGCCAAGTTTGATTCAGTTATTTCAGAAACCTTAATAATGTGAGTAAATGTAAAAATAACAAAACCCGTATTTGACACTACTTTTTTAGTTCAAAATGAGATAAAAGCAATATTTTAGTCGAATCTATACGTAATGAGGTTACACGCATTGTCAAAAAGCCAAATATTATACTACAATTATTGGCTCTATATTAGTACTCAGAATATGACCATATATTAGTACTCAGAACAAATAACGTTTGTGCGCCGCGTGTGGCGCATGCATTAAATCTCGATAATGACGCTGTCAGATCTACAGGTGAAATGTCTGGATTTTTTATATGATACAAGAGGTTTATAATAATTGTTCTTCCCCTTGTCGATGAGATTTACTAAAAGAGCACGTGAAAAGTCTAACTTTAAAAGTGTTGAGCAAAACATAATGGAAAAGTTGTATCAATGCTATTATACCTCTAAAAAAATAACTAAAGAACATTATTACTGCATTAAATATTTTATTGAAGATCCCACCAGACACACAAAAACAAAAATGGGTAATAAAACAATAATTAAAAGTATAAAAACATTTAAATGTTTGCTTAGTTGTAATTTGGCATGATTAATAATGAAGAACTGATGTCTTCAGTAAAAGAAGTCTAAGTCAGAAGTCACACCCTGCTGATATAGAAAACATAATAGCTCACATGTCTTTATTCAAAGGCCGCCAAAGTCATTATACACGGACACTGGACAAAAAGAAAATTTATCTACCATCAGAGTTAAATGTAAAAAATATGTAGAGACCCTTTAAAGAACTTCACCCACAAGTTTCTTACTTTGTTTATTATAACATTATTTCAAATTCGATTTAACTACCTACCTTGCGATAGTGACTTTAGTTTCATTTCTTGTGCAAAAAAATTAGTTGTTGATGTTCAAGAAGAATAGGATGATCTTATTCGGCAGTTAAGGTTTAAACCTTCTCCATTAAAACTGGTTAATGCTGGAAAAGAAACTGACTGGTTTCTTATGGACTAAAGTTTTATGTATTTATTTTTAAAGAATCCAAAACCAAAAATTTCATTGAAATCAGCATAAATGTACCGAATATCTGAGTAGCATCCTGGACAAGTTTTAATACGTCAAAATTATTATGGTCCATGGACGTTCCAGACTATTACTGGGAAAACAACTCAAAAAAAAATAACTCTGATACCAAATAAAGCGAAAAATAAAATAAGTCAACCAAAGGTTCGCGATCTAATGGGGTTAACTAAATATCTCAATATTTTAATCTAGAACCAGAATCCGGGGAAACCAAGGATCATACTCCAGTCGTAGAACTATATAGCGAGCGATGGTAATAGCAGTGGTGGCCAATAGACATCATAAAAATGTTCGTTATTTCTACGAGAAGATTATATTATGTTCATTTTCCAATATATTTTGCTAAGTTTCTACCGATTTTTGTTTAAAATATCTATAAAAATATGAAACTTCTACAATTATTTTGATACCCGCATTCCTTCCAATGAATATCTTAGTAAACGTAAGATTTGACATAAATTGAAGCTGGACAGTTTTCCTTGATTTTTCCTTTAAAATTTTAATTTTTGGACAAGTATTGTTTTTCAAATAAACGCTTCAAATGATTCAATGTTGCTTCAAATGTTCAATTATTAATTGGATGACATTCATGACTTTTATTAAATTTTGAAAGTCGTTACGAATCAAATCTTTTAGTGACAGATATTCTTCTCATTTAATGTCTATATTTTGTTAGTTATTTTTTATGCAGTTTTTAATTTAAACCTGCTTAGAGTAAATATATATCGAGAGTAATTAATCGATGTCAAGAACCGCTATTCTATAACGCTACCCGTGACGAAGCTATCTTGTGGCGCTAGTTTAGTGACGCTCGCCTCAGCATTTTACTGTGGAAAAAAAGTAATAGAAAGCCAGTATAGAAGCTTCGCTTCAAAAATTATTAAAGAAAACAATACAAGAAATCAGTTTTTTTTTATTTTTAAATTGAATTTTTATCTTATTTAAATTCGGCAGTAATTAATGTCTACCAATCAAACCTTCGTGTAAATAAAATCTATAATATGCATTTAATACAAAAATTTAGTGGTAATTCATTTTGAGTGGATTAGAGAAATCTCAACTATCTTCGCTAGAATGTACTTTACCACTAGTAAATAACGCCGAAGAGTTATTACGGCAAAATGTTACTAACAGTGCAAACAAGGATTTATGGAAAAGTTGAATGAGGACCGATAGACTCGTAAAGTATAAAACAGGTTAAAGATGTGTTACGCCTACGATTGAGGCCTTGTAACATTCAATAAATAGCAATTTATTATGGCTCTTATATATACATTAAAAGCAATGCAAAGCTTAATATATGGGATAGTTACACGAACAACCTTAGTGGTATATTTAGGTTAAATATCTGCATAAAAAGCAGAAATTCTTTGTAAACATACTCATATGCTCTACTTTATGTTAATTATAGTTCACTATACTAGTACTTTAATTAAAACTTAATCTATTAGAGTTGTTCATAAAGGATATGCTTAAATCTGTTTACGTTTTTAGTAAAAATACTTTTGTTACACAGCTGTTTCTGGTATCTTTTTATGGTTAAATTGTCACCAGTGACTCAATACTTCCAGACTTTTAGTTCTTACGGTTTAAATATTAATATTTTAAGTTCATACAGAGGCATCCTGAAGTGTGATTACTCTTGCTTTAAGCACTATACTAATGTTCAACAAACAATGGAGGTTTACTGACCATATATGGCACGTTTAAATGATAATATGTGGACTAAGACACTCATTAAATAAAGAATTAAAGAAAACAAGAGACACAAGATAAGATACTTACGAGAAACATAAGGAAATTAGGTACAGAAAGCACAGGATACGAAACAGCGGAAGCGGATAGAGGAAACCTATGTACAACAGTGGATATAAGAGGTTGACAGATGGTAATGATGATTATATATTTTAAAATATGAGATCTTTAAATATTATTGTAAGCATTATAGAGCTTTCATGTTATTTTTGAAGATATGATACAGATAAATATCAATTTATTAAATTTTATATCAATTTATACATCAATATATTATAATTTGTTCGATAGAGAAGACTCTTGTATAAAGTTATTTTATTGTAACCAAATGAATTACTTTAAAATATAGTAAATGCACAAGACAATACTAATAGTTTAAATACATACATATAATTATAACATTATATTTTAATTGTTAATGAATAATTCTTTTGCAGGAACTTTTGGAGCAATTGTTCAAGTTATTCGATCAAGACCGGGACCAGTGCTTAGCCCAAGAAGATTGGATAGAATTCTTGAAGCAAAGATTAATGTAAGTGATACTTTTACTGCTAAACACCATTAATAATGATAAGAGCAGGGATATAGATGAAATGGGAATATTAATAAACGGGTAGATAAGATTGATTTTTTAAATTAATTATACATGCAAAGTAACTTTAATCCATGTTATCCACGATATTATTATACACAAATTATTCATAAAAGTCAAGATAATTGAGCACCAAATTTGTCAGATTTAATAAAAATATATTCTTCGGTGGTCAGTTTTAACTAATTAACGTAACCAATTTTAATTTAATATTACGGTCTGGTAGCGTAGCCAATTTGATAATCAATAGAACGGTGCCACGATGGTCAAGTATCGTCAATAAATATTAAAGTGTTTGAGAAAAATCTATTGATGCAACGGCAGATGAAATAAATAACAAAATAAAATTTAAAAAGGAAAATCATCATCAGTATTAAAAGAGTGTTAATTGTTACCGATGTGTAAGCATATGTGTAAGTTCAAGTTGATATATATATATATATATATATATATATATATATATATATATATATATATATATATATATGTCAAGAAAGCCTGTGTGAGTTTCAAAAAGGAAAAAAAGGAAAAAGGTATATGAATATTGTGACAATATATTTATTTATATTATCGTCCTGAAGTGATTTTTAAAGAGCTCTTAATTAAGCACATTTTCAATTTACCAGTCAAAATTTTACTCTTTTGTTTTCATTTTTAAGTGATTATACTCTTAAAATAGTGTACTTATAAGTGATGGGATCGGAAATGTTCTGAAAATTTACAAATTCATTTTGGATAATTTTAAAAATTTTAATAAACATTTTATACAACTTTACAAAGGAAGTTTTGACTTCATTGTAAGTTTTTTTTAAATAACAAAATATAATTAAAAATGAAATCGGTAAAATAGTAGCATTAATAGATATTAAACAATACACAAGAGTTTCACAAGACACACCAGAAAAATTGCTCAAACCACCAAAAATTAAGAAAAAATCGTGGATGACAAACGAGATTTTAGATATGATGGAAGAAAGGCGAAAGGTCAATCAGAACAAGACATCATACCAAATAGAAGACAAAGAGATCAAAAAAGTAATCAGAATGGCTAAGGATACACAGCTGTGAGAACAATGTGCGGAAATACAGCTATTACAATAGAAACACGATTCATTCAATATGCACAAAAAAGTTAAAGAAGCTGCAGGCTTATACAAGCCCAGAAGAGATTACCATTGAAGAAGTCACGACAGCTATTAGAAAAACTAAAGTTGGTAAAGCTGTAGGGCCTGACAAATTTTATACAGAATTCCTGAAAATTATGGACGAACAAGGAATAAAATAGATAACGACTATATTTAACAATATATATATAATATATATATATATATATATATATATATATATATATATATATATATATATATATATATATATATATATAAATATATATATGAAAATTACTAAGTTCTCGGGAAGAACCGCGTTGAGAATTTAAAACTCGACGTTTCGGCTCCCATTTTGGAGCCATTTTCAGTCAGACTGACGTCTGACGTCACTCGACACTGAGGAGTAGGCAGATTGAGACCTCAGTGCCGAGAGACAGTTCTTGTATTTATACAGAACACGATACTGGTACGTCTCGAGTGGGGGGAGTAGGCAAATATTCCCCAAATCTGGTTAAAGTTAACCTTCGTCACCATACCAAAAAAATTAAGTGCAAAAACATGCGAAGACTACAGAATAATTAGCCTAATGAGCCACTTACTTAAAACGTTTTTAAAAGTGTATATAAAAAATGTGAAGAACAAGTGCCATGGACACAATTTGGATTAGGCACCCGAGAATCTCTATTCGCTATACAAGTGCTCATCCAGAGATGCAGAGATGTCAACTGTGATGTATATATTTGTTTTATTGACTATAAAAAGGAATTTGATAGAATCAAACATGACAAGCTCATATCAATCTTGAAAGAAGCGGGCTTGGATGATAGAGACTTGCGAATTATATATAATTTATATTACAACCAAACTGCCAACATTAAAGTGGATGATCAGTTGACAGAAACAATCTCCATAGATAGAGGAGTGAGACAAGGATGTATTCTGTCTCCAGTGCTCTTCTTCTTCTTCTTCACTGGCTTTACAACTCGGGGAGAGTCTTTGCCGCATCCACTATTGCCCTACATCCTCTACGATCTTGCGCTTCTATTTCCCATTGTTGTACCCTAATTCTAGATAAATCGGCTTCAACATCATCCTTCCATCTTTTTCTCGGTCGACCTACTGATCATCTACCATCTGGTATTTCAAAAAACACTGTCTTTAACACTCTGTCATCTTCTGATAGTACCACGGGACCTACGCATCTTATTCGGTTTGCCTTCATATGTCTAACTATGTTTTCAGTTCCATACAGAGTCACCAATTCAACATTGGTGAAATCTATCACTGCTGATTTAAGTCTTTTTGCAATGACAAAGCCACATCCGTATTTATGTCTATTCTCACTACTCGACCAAAAGACTATAGTATCTTCCATTTCCAGAATTCCTATTGTTGTCCATTTTACTTCCTGTATTGCTGTTATATCCATGTTATATTTTTGTAGTTGTCTAATGGCTCTCGTCGCTATCCCAGGTCTGTGCCAACTTAACACATTCCGCGTTCCTATGTAAATGTCCTTATTTCGTTGCGAGTGTCGTTTATATTTTCTATCCGTCCTGTTCCGAGGCAATAGTTTCTGTATTTAACATGTACTGGGGGCGAGCAAATACTGTGACAACTACAGGAAGGCGTCTTGGTTAACGGAGTGCATCTTAACAACATTAGATATGCTGACGATGCAGTAGTTTTTGTAGATAGCCTAGACGGTTTACAAGCAATAGTGTCGCGCATATCAGATATAAGTCGAATATATGGGTTGGATCTTAATACGAACAAAACAAAGTACATGGTAGTATAACAACCCATTGTCAGAGTAAACATCTACACATATCTTGGTACTAACACAAACAGTCAATGGGACCACTCTACTCAAATAAAATAACGCATAGGGAAAGCAAGATTAGCGTTCGTAAAGAGGAAGTCCCTTTTCAGAAGTTACGATTTACCACTTAGTACCAAAACCTCTAGCATCAGATGCTATCTATTTTTTACATTATTATATGGAGTAGAGGCATGGTCGCTCTCTAAAGCTTCTTTGGGAAAGCTTGAGGCCTTCGAGATGTGGTGTTACAGGCGCATCTTACGAATTTCATGGGTGGATCGTGTGACTAATATTGAGGTCCTACGTATAATGAGCAAGGAATGCGAGATCACTAACACAATCAAAGAGCACATACTAGAATATCTTGGTCATTTTATGAGAAAAGAACACAGATATGGCTTATTGCAACTCATTCTTCAGGGCAAGGTATTTGGAAAGAGAGGACCAGAGAGAAAAATAATACCTTGGCTTCAAAACCTAAGGAAGTGGTTCAATAGCTGCAAGTAAAGTTAGGACAACTATGCTGATCGCCAATATCCGAAACGGATGAGCACCGTAAGAAGAAGAAACAATACAAAAAAAACTTCTTCAATACTGGTCTCATTTCTAAATTTTAGATTTAGTCCAAGATATGAGGCTAAAATAAGTACCAACCTCTTTTTCTATATGTATCGATTTCCTTGAAATTGTAACAGTACTTAAAAAATGGCTCAAATATCAAAGTCTACCTTATGACAATATGTGCTTTTCATATGGGGGTGATTACCACCCCAACTCGGGGATGGAAAAGTTTATGAAAAACAAAAGATGGTAATAGTATAGTGTATTTCAAGAGAAAAATGTTCTTAATAGTTTATTCGAAAAGTCAATATTTTTGGAGTTATTTGGTAACGAAAGCTCACAAATTACACGTCAAAAATCATATTTTTAAACGGTTTTTCGAGAATAGCTCTAGGCAAACTGTTTGGACATGAAAAAAGGAGATTTGCTTTTTATTATTACCTTAGTAGGGTGCGATTTTCAGCATTGTAACCCAGACTAAAAAAAAACTCACCACGCCTATGACTATTCTAATACTAATTTTTATTTTTTACTGAATGTTCTCTACTTTGTTTAAATAACTTCTTGATGCATTTGATGATTTCCTACAATCTTATTAATTTTCTGTCATAACTGTATATATGAATTTGGCAACCTGTGACTCTTTTACATTTTGAAATAATACCATAATAAATTTATAGTAATTAGCAAAAACTAGTTCTTAAACAGTCCTCAATACTTAGGTACACTAACGATATTTGTTTTTGCAGCAATGAAACACAGATCGATTTTGCAGAACAATTGGAGAGTGTAGCCTACTGTTTATGTGGAGAGAAACCTATATATTTGGAACAATTTAATTTGATATTTTTAACAAAGGGGGTAAGTAATATTTTAAAATATTTATCTATGCAGCACACTATTTTATAAATTTATTTAGTTATTGTTTCTTTTTTTTTTAACTAAATTATCTGTTTCGATATAGTTTCGTTAAATGTCTTGGTCTGCTACGTCTCGCTTGGTTTTCTGTCTGATCCATTCTATTATTTTTGATCCCTCTTTGTTATACCTTCATAGCACGCATCGCTTCATTGACCTTTGATTGACTTTTCGTATTCGAGTATTTCTTTCTTTAGTATCCAAGTTTCGCAGCCGTATGTCATGATTGGTAGTATACACTGATCGGATGCTTTTATTTCTACCAAAAGATGCATAAGCCAGTTTCATTCTTTTGTTGATTTCTGGGAGTAAGGAGCTAGGTTTATGTATTAATTATTAATTTAAGGTGTATATACTCGTTTACTGACTTAATTACAGTGTTGTTTATTATTACATCTTGGACATCCTCCAGCTAGTTGTACATGGTTTTTGTTTTTGTTAAGTTCATTCTTAGGCCAACCTCATTGCTTGCTGCATTTAGGTAGCTTAAATGTTCTTGTAGTTCTGCCGGATTATTAGCAATCAGAACGATGTGGTCTGCAAATGTTGATGGTTGAAGTATTCTCCATCAATGGATAGGCCTTTGTTCGGTCAGTTCATTTTGCTGAATATTTTTTCTATAGGTGCAGTGAAGAGCTTTGGTAATATTACGTCTCCTTAAGGAACGCCTCTGGTAGTGGGAAATTCTGGAGTATTTTCATAAATTTTTGTCTTGGCTTTTGCTGGTCTGTATATATTTGCTAAGGTTTCTAAGTACGGTTTGTCAATGTCTTGATTGGTCAAAGCTTTTATTACTGCATTGGGATATATAGAATCGAAAGCGTTCTTGAAATCTATGATGGTTAATGCTAGACGTATTTCATATTCTTTAGCTCTACTCATTGGTTATCGGAGCGTACGGATATAATCCAGGGTACTTAATCCACTTCTGAAGCCAGCTTGGTCTCTTGGCTGTGCAGCATCTAATGCATCTTTTAATCTGTTGCTGATGATCTTCGTGAATATCTTGTATATGCTTGGTAGTAGACTTATAGGCCTATAGTTTTTGATATTCTCTTTGCTACCTTTCTTATTAATGGAAATTATGTTTACTGTATTTGACTTCCGGCACATCTTCTTGGTGACTCATTGCCTTTTCAAGTGTTTCAGGTACTTTGTATAGTTCTCTGTAGAATTAAGTCACCAGTAGTATTGTCGTCTTTGTTTGTTAGAATAACGATTTGCTTTTTGCCAATTAATAATGATCTTCTTGTTTTCTTATAGTTTTTTTTCTGTTTTCGATTGCATTTTTCTACCAGTCTTTCATTGTACTTTCTTATGTCTTACTTAATACTTTTCCTTACTGTCTTACAAAGTTCTGTGTTTTGTATTATCTGTATAATGCTACTTACTTTTATTTTCCCTCTTCGTTTTAGAATAATTTTGGTTTTATCAGACAGTTCAGTATCAGACTATGTTCATTTTGTTGGTGCAGGCCTCCAATTTCTTTAGTACTATTAATGTTGATTTATATTATTTGACAGCTGTCGATTTGGTCATGTAATCATTCATCAATGATTGTTCTTTGGTAGTGATCTATGATTTCTTTTCTATTGTTAATATTTATACCAATCACTGTTGGTTTTGTGATTATTTTTATTCTTTCTTGTGTCAGATATACAACAATTTTTGCTCTGATTAATCTATGGTACTGTCTGTTTGAAATTTATTTATTACCCTGATATCTTTTATTGTTGCAACCTTGTTGTTTAGAATGAAGTAAATTTCGTTCTTAGTGGTTCCATTTGGTGATACCCAAGTTTATTTTCTGTTCGATTTTTTTTTTTAAATGTATTTGCAATAGACATGTATTAGTAGTGTGCAAACTGAACTAGTCTTTCTCCCTTTCATTTCTCTCACCGTCTCTATACTTTCCCATGACTTGTTCCTTGCCGTTTCTCTTTCCCACTTTGGCATTAGTCACCAATTAAATACTTGAAGTAACTTTTATTGTTATTCAATGCTTCAATTATGTTACTGTAGAGTTCCTTTATTTCTTCGTCAGTGTGAGTAATCGTTGGGCGTATAATATATTTGTATAATTTGTATATTGTATCTCTTCGATTGTTATACGGTTAAGCTCGCTACTCTATAATAGATATTAGTTATATCTACTACTTTTTATTCCCATTTATTGTTGATTAGGAATCCAATATCGCCTGTTCTGACAATAGCGGCATTAGTGCGAGGAAATCCTATTACTGTAGATATTTGATATCAAAAATATATTTATTCAAAATATTTTTAATATAGTCTACTATTGTCTAACATTATTAACATAGTGAAATACTTAATTTTGATATACAGAGTTAGTCGAAACTTGGAATGAGAACTATTTTCACAATTTTCTTAAATTAAACACCTATTTGTATTTTAGTGTACAGATTTCCTACACCTTACTGCTTTAACTTGTATTATTCGTGATTTTTTGAGCCAAATAATAATTGCAACAAAAATGAGGTGAAATTTTATCAGGTTCTCCGTGAAAATATTCAATCAGAAATAATTTTTCGAAAAAAAAAATACATATTAATTTAAATTAATCCTTAATTTGTTAATATTGGATGGGATATTAAAATACCTCAGTAGTTAAGATTATTGGTGTGTAAAATATTAATAGAAACAATATTCTACCAAGTTGACACTAAACTTGCTTAAAGTTTAATATTATATAACAATAAAATACTGAAAACTTTGTTTTCAAAACTTCCACAAAATTTATTATAGGTAATATCTTATAACTACAGCGGTTCTGGCACATTGCTTTTCTCAAGTGAAAGAGTCTGCCGAAACAGCTGTAGTGATAAGGTATTATAATAAATTTTGTAACGAAATATTTTTGCCTACCAAATGGGGTATTATTATAAGGGGTAGAAAATTGGGGACTGAAATTATGGGGGTCGAGATAGAGCAAGCAAAATAAATCGAAGCGTATGCGAACGGCACTCAGGGTTTGTTAGGAGAGCTGGGGTCGTGGATAAGTAAATGGCAAGGGGGTTGGATTGGGGCAACTACAAAGAAAATGAAACAAAGGGGTTACTTACATGAATCTCCTGGGACAAATGAACAAATAGAACAACAAGAAAGACTTCTAGCTATTTAAGAAAAAAGGACGCCGCTTCGAAGGATCCTAAACTTGCTGGATGAAGGAAAAAAGGCTCTTCCTTCCTAAAGAAGTAAACACAAAAAAAGATTAGGAGATTTTTCTAAAATAACAGACAAAATGGTTCAGAGAAATAAAATAAACATTTATTTTTGTCTCAAACAAACAGTTACACAAACAGATAAACAAATTACATGGGATTATACCAAAATAAAATATAAAAAAGACTTATATAATATGTCCTACCTGTTTACAATTGGGAAACGCTACAAAAAACTTTCAAAACTATTATTCAGTTATTTATACTGTGGCAGAAATAGATTATTAAAATTAAATATCTATCTTTTAATTAAAATGAAACTTCATGAAGTTAACCTCTTCTAAAAAAAAACAAAATAAACAAACGTCATAGAAAATTTAAGGCTAGCTGCCATATGTCGACATTTATACTGACGACAAAGAACAAATAAATTGACAGCATAACCACACCCTTGATTTACAATATATAATACATATTACATTATTTAATTTGTTATGAAAGCAATTATTCTTATTTGAAAAAAATGTCTACTTTACTTTGAAAATTAAACACAAAATGTTACCTGGGTATTCACATAAAATTTTGCACTGAAACTGCTGGGATTATTGCTAAAATTTCTGAGGTTGAACTCTCTGGACACGATCAAAAAAACTGCTTCAGGAACAAAACAGGAACAGCGAGGTTGAAGAAGCACTGAACACAAAACTTGGAACTTTTCTCCTTAAGAAAAACTGGGACAGGTAGAATTGGACTGCAATTACACATTAAATTGCTACTATTAACCGCTACTAAACTTATTTTTCATAACGTAGGACGAAGAACAAAAGGACATTACAAATTTGATGAAAAATTTGGATCCAAGATAAAATCGACTACCTCTGGTAGCGATCGCAGCAAGAATGACGAAATTATCTTTATAATTCATTCACATAATTTGGAATAACACCTGACGGGAATTAAAATGCAAAATATCCTATTTCTATGACGCACAAAAACTTTAAGACGACTTCAAATAAGACTCTAAAAGATAATGCCGAGAAAGTACACGTCTGTAAAATAATAACCAACTCTAAAATGGTTTATATTAACTTGAGCTGACCTAAGAAGAAATTGAAATATATTTCGGGTATTTTAACATGTACGGTAGGAACAGAGATACATGGAAAACAATCTTCGTTATTTTAATACATATATGACGGGATTTAAATTTAATACTTATACGAGGAGATTCCAATATATATATATATATAGAAACTATTGATATGGCTTTTGTGCAGGAGGGTATAACAAAAATGTGCTACTAGCAATAAGAATTTATCATCAGCAATTCCCAGATAGACGACAACCAAGAGAATCTTTTCTTCGAAGTTTACTAGACTAGCCTCAACGGACTGAAAACGCAAATTACGAAAAATATGATCGAACAAAATAAAGAAAATGAATTAAATGTAATCCTTAGTATTACTGAGAATACGCATATTAGTACGAGGGATATGCACATGTTTTTGAAATTAGTGGTCTAAAAACACAAGTTGCATCCGTATCAGGCACAGTTGCTTCAAGAGGATAACTATAAGAAAAGAGTAAAATTTTACTTATGGGCGCAGGAACAAATTCAGAATTATGCATATTTTTTGGAATGCGTTTTATTTGGAGATGAAGCTACTTTCCACAAGAATGTAATTGTAAACAGACATAATTTCCACTATTATTCAATTTCTAATTTACACCACATTTTCACCCATAGTTAATTAACATGATCATAAATGTTTAGGCCATTAAAAATTCGGCGGGCGAACTTTCGACACCAAATTGTCTTTATACCTGGAGTAATCGAAGGGTCAATTTTATTATAGGAAATTTCGACACCGCGGCGTAAAGCAGGTAGGTAGGTAATTAGCGGCGATGAACATTTGCACCCAAGCAGGACAAGCGGGTTTTCCCAATATTTATTGTCACGGCGGGGGGCGTGGCACTTGTGTACTTGTGACTAAATTATTTCAGTTGTAATTTATTTCTTGTTTGACGTTGACTTGTGCACGTATACGGATATTTAAAAAATGAATTTGATAAAAAGTTCCCGTGGTCGAGATTTATTAGTGGTGGAGCATAATTCGTTCTCGAAACAGAAAGTGTTAAAAAGCGGCGAGATATTTTGGCGCTGCATCCAAAGAAACACTAAGTGTTCCTCAAAAGTGTTTACAATAGGCTGTGAGGACCTCACCATCACAAAAAGTGATTTGGTACATAATCATGAAGCCGATCCAAAAAAGCTTGAAGTAAAGATGGTAACCAATGCATGTAAAAGAAAAGCCCAAGAGGACATATCGGAAAAGCCTGCCAAAATTACAAGAACTGCTGTTGCTGAGTGTGATGCCAATTTGCTGACGGTTCCTGACATAGCTAGCATAAGAAAGAACATTTACAACTGTCGTCGTAAACTGTTACCAGGTCCGTTACCAAGAAGCATATCAGAAGTCCATAACGCGGTTAGTAATTATTCTCCTAAAACCTGTCGCAATGAAAGTTTTTTGTTTTTAAATCATCCTGAATTAAATGTAATTGTATTTTCATGCGAGGCAAATATTCGTTTGTTGTGTAAATTAAAAACTTTGTATGTATATGGATGGTACAGTTTCATACAGTACCAAATATTTTCTACAATTATTTACTATACATGGCTTGGAAAATAGACATTATGTTCCTTTAGCATACTGTTTGTTAAAGGACAAATTGTCAATGACATACAAAAATTTATTTTCTTTATTAAAATCTAAGATTTTTGAAACATTTCAATTATCATTAGAGCCAACTGAAATATTTGTGGACTAAAAATGAGATCATAGGACCATTCTTTTCGAAGATTACGTAAACGGATTTTTTGGACAACGAATTGCAGGAAATATTTTAAGCAGTACCGTTGAATATAGGTGAGAGAATATAGATGGATATGAAAAGTAAGAAGTAAGAAGGTGGCCTTCACGATCTCCAGATTTAATCAAGCTATGAATTATTTGCTGGGGCTAAATAAAATGTAAGGTGTATAAAACACCAGTTAGAATGGGAGAGAGAGAATATGAATAAGAGAATTAGAAATGAATATGTATGAGATTAAACAGAAATGTATTAACTAGTGTAAGCTGCCCTTTTGAAGATCACATGCAATTATGCATTGACATCGACGGAGGCCTTTTTGAATATTTATTATAAATTTTATACGATTTTTTTTGACGTGACAACGTCTTAAATTAGGTTGTGGCTCGGAGTCACTCATGAAAAAGTGTAACGCCCGCTCACGTCTGTTACGATGAGTCACCGAACGAGAGAGAGGCCCGCCGGACCGGCGAATGCCTTGCGTCTCTCTCCCACTCAAACATGATCGGTCCGCTGCGCGCGCAGCACTAGAGAATTAGGCGCGTTGAATGGGTGCGTGCTTGTGTCTCTGTCGACAAAATCACTCAAATAGAAATTAGTTAAGTTTAAGTTTACATGTACAATTTTGTAGTAAACAAAATATATTTCTATAGTTAAAATTTGTGCAATTCTTATTTTCATTCAATTCCTTGTTCCTATTGTGCAATTTAATAATATTAATATCAATAAATATTCTACCGAGAAAAAGACGTTGTCACGTAAAATCTTCGCCCGTAAAACCGACTTTACAGGCAACCGATTTTTTGTTATGTAAATATTTTGTTTTACACTTAATTTTATTTGTATATTAAACGTGGCATCACTTTTAATTACTTAGGTATTTTGATATCTTATTAAATATCAAAGAGCAAGGATCATTTTAGATTATTGTGTATTTTTTTCACGCCCAACCTAATAACATTTCACCTAATTTCTGTTGCAATTAATGTTTAGTTAAAAAAATCACGAATAACTCACAAATTTAAGCAGTTAGGTATAGGAAATGCTTAATAAAAAAATAGTAAAGTATCATAAAATAACATTTCATTACAAAACTAAAATACAGGGTGAAGTTTTGTCTTTTCTTTAACTTTAGTCACTTTAAGTTCAATTTTTTGTTGCCACTTCAACATACTTATCTTATTTTCATTTATTTCTTTTCGAATTTTCTTCCTGATTTTTTTTATCTCACACGGAGGTTTAGTATTCATTTTTATTTATAGATATTTAGAAAATTATATGTAATAAACATTTTATTTTTATTTGTCAATTTTACAGATTGTAGATAAACTTTTTCGACTGATAGACGAAGAGAACTCTGGCGTCATTTCTTCTGAAGCTATAATGGAGTTTTTAAGTACAGTGACGAGTACGAGGTAAGTTGTAGTCAAAATTTCATCGGTTTACAAATAATCGTAACCACTTCACACTTACAGATCTCGTTCAGGTTTTGATAAGGGCAGCATCGATCGACTTGAACAATTATTTAGACAGACTGTGGGAGAAGGAAAGGAGATTAAAAAAGATGATTTCAAAAAAATTGTCGTCTCCAAAAACGTAAGTGTCTTATTTTATTGAATAAAACCATTAAAATCTACATACAATGTAAATATATTGCAGAGGAAAAGGGAGAAGGTACAACTGTGGAGTAAGCTTGTAATATGGGTTAAAAACTCACCACTAATTAAAGATTCCTTTTTCTGACAAGCACAGTCTTGTATAGGAGTTCTGTTAGTGTTTTACCGTTTTGAGGAATTTTGCAATAGTGATTGTTAGAATCTCTAACTTAGTGAATATCGATATTAAAAATGATTTTTAACTATCGACATTTTCAAACCCAAGATGATTTGTGTTTTTATATTTTGTTATAAGAATTTTGAAATTTAGGATCTTAAAATATTTTTAAGCTTCTAAAAATTTTTGAGATTATTTGCAATATGGCCTAATGTTATGTTACAAATGAAGGGTAAGGGGAAAAAACAAACGATGTCCATTTTATAAGAATTTCAGGTAATCAACTTATTGTGTTGACAATATCCGGTCCCAAACACGTGCTAACTTGTATGGGAATAATACCAACGGTGTCCAAATAAGAAAGCATTAGAAAATACCCATACTGGTTTAAAACAAACGTTGTCCTCGCAGTACTGGTAAACAACCGACGTAGTCCAACTAGTTGCATAGCAACGACAGTTAACAGGGCGTGACAATTTTACGTCATGTTTTGTTCTTTTCGTCTTTCGCGGCAGTTTATGTCAAGATGAGTTCGAGTGAAGAATATTTGTGTGACGATCTGTTAAAAAAACCAAGAAACGACAGAAAATTGCTCGAACTGCAGATGTAATGAAAAAGTTAAGATTGCAGGCTCACGAGTTAGGAGATGATTGTAAGTGTAAAAGACTGAAGTGTTTTGAAAACACTACTGCTCAAGAGAGGCAAAACATACTTAACGGATTCAATCAACTAGGATCAATTGATGCTCAAAACTGTTATTTAGCTGGATTGATTGCTGTATTGCCAGTTGTAAGACAAAGGTCACGACAAGTCGATGGAGAACAACACCATGATGCTACCTACCGCTACAGAGTACGAGTGAAGAGAGAAAACATAGAAGAAATATCTGTCTGCAGTAGTGCTTTTACTGCAATGCATGGTATTACTAGATCTAAGTTGGTTCATATTCAAGCATCTCTGAAAACATCCGGACTTGCTCCTGTCGACAAAAGAGGAAAGCATTCTTCGAAACATCGTCAGTTAACTTCTGATTTGAGTAACCAAATTCAGCAACATATTGCTTCATTTCGGGGCAGGTTAAGTCATTATAGCATTCAGGACTCGAAAAAAGTGTATTTAAGTGAAGAGTTAAATATTATGAAAATGTTCCAAATGTTTAAAGAAAAGTATCCTATTGCATCTGTTTCATATGACACGTACCGAAATATCTTTAATAACAAATTCAACATTTCATTTGGATACCCAAGGGCAGATACCTGTAGCAAGTGTGATGAGTTTAATGCAAAAATCAAGACTTTTCATTCTGTTGACGATGCAGCACAGATAAAAGCTCTATCTACTGAAAATAACTTGCACAAAAGTCGTGCCCAAGTTTTCTATGATAGAAAACGAGCTGCCCGAATAAAAGCTAGGAGAACTTTTGAATATGAATCAATCGTCATGGACTACCAGAAAAACATTTTGCTACCCAACATCAGCACTAACGATGTTTATTATAGGAGACAACTTTCTATGTTTTCTTTCAACATTCATGTGCCGTCTTCAGGAAAATCCTGTTTTTTTACATATCCTGAATATGTGTCAAGGAAAGGATCCGACGAGGTATCATCGTTTCTCTTCTATTTCATTTTTAATGAACTACCAACAGAAGTCCGTCATCTTCACATTTTCTGCGACTCAGCTGGTGGACAAAATAAAAATTTCACAGTTGTTCGGCTACTTCATTACATTGTCCATGACATAAAGCGTCTAGATACTATTCAAGTTACATTCCCCATTAGAGGACATTCGTATCTAGAATGTGATAAAAACATGGGCTTGATAAATTTGAAGACTAAGATGGAACTACCCGTAGATTGGATAAATGTGTTAAAAGATGAAAGAAAAAAGCCGGAACCGTTCAAAGTTATAGACGTGGACCAGACATTAACGAAACAGTGGACTACATTTCTCCAAGAAAAATTTATTCGTAAGTGTCCAATAGCTCTGCAACAAGTAAGAGAACTTCGATTGGTGAAAGACAAACGCGGATTGGTTTTTTACCGAACCACTTATAATGGCATTTGGGAAAGCAAGCAAATAACAGGTAGATCAATAAAATCTGTTGTTCCAAGAAAAATGAAAGATGGCGAATTTGAGCTACCAAGTCAAGCATACCATAGACCATTACCGATTTCCCAGGCTAAGTACAACGATTTACAAGTTTTAAAACGATTTTGTCTTCAAAATGCTCAAGAATTTTACGAAACATTGCTATACAAATGAAAAATCTCTGTGTAGGCTTATGTAGAAAGTGGACAACGTTGGTTTTTAACATGTTATTTGTGACGTTAACGTGCTTTTTTATTTTTTCAACCAAATCTAATAATGTTAAGTTCGTATTCTTTTGTTTAGATATTAATAATATAGTAATAAACTACTTAAAAATATTTGTATGCAGTTTTATTTATTTCTAAGATCATAACCAGCAGATTAGTCACGTTGATTAACTTTTCTCTGTAAGTTACTTTTGTGACATCGTTTCTTTTTTCCCCTTACCCTTCAAATATGAGCTAGCCGATATTTGTAGCTTTTATAATAACATTAAGTGTTTTGTTTTAGAATCTCGCGTAAAAATATGATAACTTTTAAATTGGGCCCCAAGAGATGATACAGAGCGGATACAGAGGATATGAAAAAAGCTGTTCTGCTTGAACAGCTTTTTCAGTCAGAGAAAAAAGAATGGGTACTTTAAAGGCAGCTAAGACTTTTTGGTGTTCCAAGGACTACCGTGCAGCGACTAGGCAAAATGGAGTACATAAATGTAGAGCAATTTGTGCAAATAAAATTGGGGCGAAGTGCAATCCTGACTCTTAAATTGGAAGACACACTAGTTAAATATATTCTTGAAATGGAAGCTAAACCCGTAAAGACATTAGGCGTGTGGCATTTTAATTGTCAGAAAAAACGGCATAAGTCATCCTTCTGGAAAAACAGACAAAATAAATCTAAACAGCCTAAGAGGCTCCTTAGATTTATTTTTACAAAGGGTAGAAATACTTATAAGAAAACCAAGTGGGACCTCTTTTGCTCGGGCCAAGAGGTTTAATAAAGATATTATTAACAAACTCTTTACTCCTTAAAACAAAGCGTATGAAGAGTTTAATTTTCCAGCAACTGTCGTATAAAACAAAGTAGCCGACGTCATCGGACGTAAAGGAAAAAGACAAATTGCTTCCTTAACTTCAAAGGAGGGAGGCTCTTTATTTACCTTGATAGCCTACATGAGTGCAGGGGGAAATTATGTACCGCCAATGCTTATTGCTCATCGGAAGTTTAATTAACAACATTAGGTATGCCGACGATACAGTCATAATAGCCGACAACTTAAAAGACAGAAAGAATAATGAACAAAATATTAAGATATAGTGAAGAATGCGGACTCTCTCTTAACATCGAAAAATCCAAATTCGTGAAAATTAGCAAGAACACCAATACAAACGAAATATTAATGGTAGGCGGCCAGCAGATTAAGAGAGTAAAAAGATATACTTACTTGCGAACGATAATCACAGAAAATAACGATTATACTGCAGAAATAAGAGTCAGAATTGAAAAAGCACGTGCCAACTTCGTGAAAATGAAAAAGATTTTATGCAGCAAAGATCTGACATTGGCCCTCAGAATAAGGCTAGTTAAATGCTATGTACACAGTGTACTCTACTATGGAGCTGAATCATGGACATTAAACAGGAATACAATAAATCGATTTAACGCGTTTGAAATGTGGACATTTAGAAGATTGTTAAAGATTCCATGGGTAGATAGAATTACGAATATAGAAGTGTTAAGGAGAATAGGCAGAGAAAGGGAAATGGAAAATACAATAAAAGAAAGGAAATTGCAATATCTCGGACATGTGATGAGAGGCGAAAGATACAACATCTTGAGACTCATAATTCAAGGAAAAATAGAGGGTAGAAGACGCGTAGAAAGAAGACGCGTTTCCTGGTTGAAGAACCTGAGAGAGTGATTTGGTTGCAGCTCAAGGCAATTGTTCGGAGCAGCTGCCTCGAAGGTCAGAATAGCCATGATCATTGCCAACCTTCGTCGCGGATATGGCACTTAAAGAAGAAGAATGCTCATATTTCCCAGGAAAAATATGAAGGTGCAATTAATAAAAGGCACTCTAGCTGGGTCAATATCAGCTGTCCATCCAAGTGAATAGGTTCAGACAACCTCATTTGTCCAATGGTTTAGATCCTTTATAGCCACACACCACAGTAAAACCATCTAAATCTTCATCTGTTCTTTTAGTTTTAGATGGACATTATAGCCACGCCTGCAATTTAGAGGTTATTAATTTGACGAGATAAAATCATGTGGTGGTAATCTGATTTCCGCCGCACTCAGCACCTAATTTTCTGCCCCTTGACAAAACGTTTATGGGGGTATTAAAAACTTACCATAGTGAGGAGAGTCGACGATGTATTCACCATAATAATAGACCTTTGTCGCAATATGACATTGGTGAACTCTTTAAAAAGGCCTATCTAGAATCTCAGACGGAGGAAATTGCAGTGAGTGTATTTCCGCTACTGTAATTTTTCTTCTTGACAAAAACTGTTTGTAAGCGGAAATAAAAATATTACCCTTGATGAAGATGATCTCACTGCTATCAGAAATAATTTAGCTACTTTGATTCCAAGCAAAAGATCAACCACATTTCAATTAAAAATAAGACCATCAATTCTAGACGTTTAACCCGGGCCATCTACTGGAATGCAAAGAAAATTTCTGACCCTTATGACATTTTGCTAACCCCGATTTCTAAAAAGAAATCCACCAACAGAGGAAGAACGCACCGAAAGCAGCTGTAATTACCTCATCACCTTATAAACGCGAATTATCGCAAAGCGTTGCTAATAAGGGTAAACAAAATGTCAAATTAATAAAAAAGAAAGTTTTCTTTCAAAAAGAAGTAAAGTTGAGCTAGCAGGGGACTCTGAAAGTAAAGACGATGAATCGCAGCTAACTTTAGAGAATGAGGATGATATGCCTGGCCAGAAAGAACCAGATAATTCGACCAATTAAATCAAAGAACTCTTTAAATATTGATAAGAAAACGGATAGAGGAGACAAAATATAAGTGAAGGAACTTGTATTGGTACTGAAATAATTGCGATAAAAAAGTAAAGTGAATATGGGATAAAAAGCAAAACTTTTAAAGTTTAGAATTTGTTGTAGCATTTTTATATCATCCTTTATACCGCTGTTAATAATAATATGTATTTAAATTGATTGCAGATTGGATTGCTAAATTGTCTGAATTCGTAACTCTTTTCAATTGATTATAAATCACTAAGTTATCAATGTACTGTTTTCTCACATTGTTAGAGAAATTTATATTTTATATTTTCAGCCATTTTTTACGGACAGAGTTTTCCAAATATTTGATAAAGACAATTCGGGATCCATTTCACTTCAAGAGTTTCTCGATGCAATGCACCAGTTTGCTGGACAAACACCAGATGACAAAATACGATTTTTATTTAAAGTATATGATCTGGATGGTAAGTAAATCAATTTTGGACGTATAACTACAAAATTCGTTTAAGACTATGTAATTTTAAAATTATGATTATTTTTTTTTTTATTTATTTACGCTGCAACCACAAGGTTATTAGTGACCTAAAAAATATAATACAGGTAAAGGTAGAAAAAATTACAATAATTGATACAGTTCTGAGTCTTTAAGATAACTTATTGTGTTTTTTAATATTCATGTTTTTTCCTAAGACTTGTGATGGAACAGACATGAAGTCAACAGTGATATTATTATTCTTTAGAGGAATTATTTACCGATGAGTCGGAATCTTCTTCCGATAATTAAGTTTTCACTGTAGAGAGTAAACCTATGTGTTTGCCAAGTTTTCGTATTAATTTGGTGCTTATGGTTTTTATTCTTTTGTCGATGTAGTATGAATGTACATAAGAGTCTTCTGAGTACAATTTTGTTACGCTGATTATGTCTTTTGATCCTTGTATATTTTCGAATAGATCCACTACTTGATCGAAGCTTAACAATTGCTTTTCCCTTTCTACATATTCTCTAACTGTTTCCAATAATGTTTGGAGATTTGGTATATCATTTCTTAAGTTTTTGTCATCAGTTTTGGTTTTTTTCTTTAATTGAAGCTTAGGTTTTTCAAAGTTTTCTTCGGAGGGTGGCGTGATTGCATCTTCTAGGGTTCTTTTTCCGGTTGCTTTGTTCGAAGTTACTTGGGGTTCGTAAGAATTCAAATGTGTATTTTTATTTGGAGGTAAGTGTTGACTTGTTTCGGGTAAGGTTGATTTATGTATTTGGGTATTAGAGGATGACTCAGACGATGTAGGTGTTGCGATTGTAGTGTTAACTGAAGAAGTGGTCAAATGTATGGATGTATTTTGTAGTGAGCACTGTTGTGTTTGGTTTATTGATAAATTTGGGATTGCCACTCTTTGTAATATGGTTTGAGAAGACGTAGTAAGTGTGGAGGGAGTGGTATTTGAGATTGCGGGAGTATTTTGTAGATTATCTTGTTGAGTATAATTTATTGATGAATTTTGTCTTATTTCTGTTTGCATTGCACTATCATTGTGAGGATGGTTAGAAGGTGAAATATTTGGACAATTAGCTGCCTGGTATCCAGTTAATTTGCATTTGAAACAATTTTCGTTTTGGGCTATAAATATGCGGTATAATGTTTGTTCCAACTCGATAATAAAAGATTCAGGTAGTACAAAGTTGTCTGGAAAAGGTGAAACGAAAATTTGTCTTCGGAAGCTTAGAATATGACTAAAGGCAGGATTGGTTGCTCCTATCCGTAGATATGATATGTCTGAGAAAGGATTTAAACCTAGTTTTATTAATTCGTCCATTATTATGTTAGAAGGTATGCTTGGACATACATTGGACAGAATTAAGCGGACTGATGGAGTTATTAATCTTCTCGCTTTTAGTATATTTCCATTTACTATTATTTTCTTTGTTTCTGCTATGAATTTATCTACTAGGTTTTTGGATGATAGATATATGCATATTCTACCGTTTGATATACGGGATGCGAAAATTATATTTTTCGGTTCTATATGCTGACTCAATCCTTCAAGATAGTCATTAATTGTACAATTCTCTAGAGTGTTAAACAAAATAGCTTGATCTCTGCTTGGGATTAATATACTACGTGGTTGACTAACTGCTTTTGAGTATGATGCATTTTGTGGTAGCTGATTGGAAGATGACATCTTTTAAATTGATTTTAAAATCCGACTAAAACCGATGCTGTTTTACAGCTTTCGTTGTGATACCAGTTCATGTAAATTGGATAATACTTATAACTGATTGCAGTTGTTTACTTATACTTATACTTACAATATTCAGTATACAAATCACTTTCACTTTTATACTTAATTACTTTTCTTAAGTTATTAAACCACTATAAAATTAACTTCTTTGCGAGCTATTTTAGATTAGACTCGAACATGATTTTGATTTTAATATAATTCACTATTTACATGTTCAGAACTGAAGAAATAATCGTTTAAATATTTAAATTTTTAAGAGAAACTTTGAAATGCGTCTAAACACTTTGACAGTTTTTCAAAAATTATGATTTACTATCGGCATTATTAGCATATTTAACCTTTTAGAGTGCTGCCAAACATTTAGAAATACATTATAAGATTCTATGCAATTTATTAAATTCAAAAAACCTTCCAATTCAAAGTTTAAGAGTCATCATAATAAATCTCAATCATTACAATTAATATTTTAATGGAAGCTTAACATTAAAACAGCAATCAATAAAAACTCATTTATACCTATTCAAACTACCTATGTAAACTATTAAACTCATAATTTGACAACAAAGAGACATCAAGCCTAAGTAAAATCATTTTTGCAATAACAATATTATTCTTATCGATATTGTTCTAAATATACATATTAGTTTCTTCTAACTAATACAAAACAAATCAGTAACTAGTATCAATTTGATATTTTCAACGAATTCTTCTAATTAACATTCTTTATCACTTTAAATAATTTTAGGTGACGGTTTAATACAATTAAGAGAACTCCAACATGTCATGAGAGCGTGTATGGAAGAAAATGGAATGCAATTTAGTGAAGAACAAGTAGCTGATTTGACGTTGGCCATGTTTGAAGACGCAGATTCTAACCATAGGGGCGCTATTACGTATGAGGCTTTAAAAAACCAATTAGAAAAACACGGTGGACTGTTAGAAAATTTATCAATAAGGTAAAATGTTTTAATATAATTGACTCCATTACATTTCCACTCTAAAACTCGTTTTCAAAAAATAAATTTAAAAAGAATTTTATTAACCTGTTAATGTTTATTGTATTTATTTGTAATGTATACTTTTTAAATGATTTAAAGTATATATATATATATATATATATATATATATATATTTATAGTGAAACTTTAAAAAAAAAACTAGTTCAAGAAATGGCGGTTCGTTTACATATAAAAATTTTGATTTTTGATATTGATAAGCAAATAATTAACAGAATTAACAGAATTTAATATGTTAAGCTTGCATTACTAAAAAACCGGATGAAATTAATAGTTATTTAACCAACAAGTGTATTAATAAGGGCGATTAACAATTGAAATATTTTAATGCGTGAGCGAAGCGAGCGCGTTAATGTTCGAGATTGTTAATCGCCATTTTAATTCACGAGTTCGTTTCAAAACTTTTCCGTCGACCGTAGTTTTCAGAAATAAAGATATCTTAAATTTTTATTGACTTAACGATAAACAACAATTTTTTCAGCTTTCATTGACTTTATTCAAAGTTTCCTTAGTGGTAGTTTTATTATAGTAAACATTAATATTCGAAATGGTACAATTACTGAAATTAAAGGATGGTATTGATAAATGATTATCTGCTGTAAAGCATTTTGACAAACTTATATTTAAGTCTTCTTGGACCTCCGTAAATTCTGTGATAGAAGAAGTTAAATTCTGGTGGAGTTAAATTAAACTCTTCGTCAATATCCAACTTTTGATTTTTCAAATACACAGAATTTTAAACAATAAAGTAAATAATGACATACAATGACAGATAGTACTAACAGCGTCTACTTCATTTTAAATTTTAATTTATGCAAGCAATGTATTTTGTGTTGCCTATAATGAAATCGTTCATTAATAGAAAATCATTCATTAATAGGGGTCATTAATCAATGATTTTCAGGGTGTTAAAATTGATGATAAATGGACGGTCGATGGAAAAGTTTATTTGCGCGTGCTTAGAATAACATTTAACCTAATCGCAATCGGTCGAATTTAGCAAAAGCTAAAGCACTCCCTTAATTTTCCATTCTTGAAAAAGTTGAATGTAGAGTACTAACTCAGGGGGAACTCTCTGAAACTTTTAAAATAAATAACGGGCTGCGCAGGGAGACACTCTCCCCTTTATACTGTTTAATCTGGCTCTGGAAAAAGTAATACATATGTCACAAATCACAACAATTGGTTTAATATATAATAAATCAGCGCTAATCCTTGCCTATGCTGATGATATTAATATTGCTGGGAGAACGAAAAACGCTGTACGAGAGGCGTATGTAGCATTAAAAGAATCAGTTACAAAAATGGGTTTCGTAATAAACACCAACAAAACGAAGTATATTATAATAAGCACGCAACCACAAATCCTACGACCACTTGTTATAGAAAACGACGTCATCGAAGCAGTGAATGAATTTGTATAAATGGGAGCGCTCCTTAACACTAAAAATAATACTACCGCAGAGATAAACCGCAGAATTTACAAGGCCAACAGATGCTATTTTGGGCTCAATCTCCTCCTTAAATCCACAATTATATCGAGAAATACAAAAATAAAACTCTACGTAACAATAATACGCTCAGTCCTAACATATGGGTCAGATACCTGGACTCTAACAAAAAGTAATGAAAACGTGTTAGGATGTTTCGAAAGAAAAGTACTAAGGAGAATCTACGGAGCAGTGAATGGAGTGTGAAGAAGACAATACAACTTACGATACAAAAATGCGGATGGTACAAAATGACCTAGCTAGAAAAACCGTCCTTGATAGACCCATTGGTCAGACAAGAAGAACAAAGTTCCTTGATAACATCGATGAAGACATGAGAAATATGGAAATACGTGCTTGGCGGAGGAAGGCGATCGATACGGACGACTGGAGAGAAATTCTTGAGGAGGCTTGGACTAGAATTATGATGAGAAGCGGCGATAAAAAATGTAGGAAAGACAAAACCTTGTAAAAGGCAACCTGTACCCTGGATGGAATAGTGAAATTTCATGAACATTGAGTCATATTGTAAATATGCCTTTAGTAAACTGAAAAATATAATATTGTCGAAAACTTACTTAACTTTATAAAACTTAGAGCTTATTTAAGATATCTTATGAAAAAAAGAAAAAAAGATACTTGGAAAAATTACGTATCATCCATAAAGTCATTAACTCCCTCACAGCTTATTTGGTCTAAAATTCGTAAACTAAAAAGTTGCTTTTAGGCATATAAATGCACTAACATATATAATAATAAGATCATCACTTGTAAAAGAGCTATTGGAAAAACTTTACTTAGTTTACTCTCAGAATCTTTCAGAATCATGAAAAAATAATCTGACGATCCATTAAATGATGCCATAACTCTTCAAGAACTATAATTTTCCATTGTAAACTCTATCAAATCTCGAAAGTTACAGTTCTTCGGACATATTATGCGAAATGAATCCAGATATGCTCTCCTTCAAGCCATCCTGCAAGGAAAAATATTTGGAAAACGAAGTCCAGGAAGAAGAAGAACATCTTGGTTAAAGAACCTTAGAATCTGGTTCAATACAACATCTGTGCAGCTTGTCCGCGCTGCTGCAGATAAGATAAAGATTGCCATGATGATCGCCAACATTCGTAACGGATAGGCACATCAAGAAGAAGAAACTCCAAAAACACATTTGAAGGAGACGATGATATTCCATCAATAATCATAAAACAACTACCTTTCACACAAAAAATAGTATTGTTAGATTTATTCACCACCTATTTTTTAAAACATAAATTTCCAAAAGTTTCTGGTCTCAGGCAATAACTATTCACATTATTAAACCTAATAAGCCCAAAGATTGTACACATCGTACTGTCCTATTTCTCTCACATCCAGAATGTGCAAAATACTGTAAAAATGTTTAAATCTTCGTCTAACATGCTTTGTGATGCCTCTAAAACTCGATACACTACTTACACTATATTCAAACCTACAAACTGCTGCATCTTCACAAGTGAGACCATGGCCATTTTGGCCTTAATTTTCTTCAAAACGTTTAGTGAAGATAAATGTGTTATCACAGACTCATTAAATGCACTATTGGGTCAAACAAATATATCCTACAAATCCAGTGTATGGGGCATAAAAAAATAAGTTAAATATAATTCAATTATCTCGAAAAGAAGTAGCATTATTTATCTGGGTACCGTCGCATGTAGGAATAGCTAGAAATGAGAAAGTGGACAACTTCAATAGAATAATAGCTGAGTGATCTATTAGCTTACTATATATAGCATTAGACCGTTTTATTATTATTATTTGAGAAAACAAACTTACTATATTACTGGCAATTTTTTGACATATAAAACTATATAATATAACAAGCGAGTCTTCTACAGCTGGCGCCGCTTCTCGCATCCTAATTTCCAGCGTTTTCTGTCGAAGCAATCTTCAGTTGTTAAATCACTGGCGGTCATTGCATCATCGACATCGTCTCTCCAGGATCGTCTTGGTCTACCTCGTTTTCTTTTAGTTGGCGGAGTCCATCCTTCTATTTTTTTTGGCCATCTATTTTCAGGCATTCTCTGAAGGTGTCCATACCAGTTAAGTCTTTTGGCTTCGATTGTGTCTATTATGTCTAGATCAATTTCCATTTCTTTCCAATACTTTCTATTATTGTTTTATAGATTCTTCTTTTATTTTCTTTTGTTATTTTTTTATTCCATAATAGTCCATGTAGCTGTCTGGTGGCTGATCTTGCTTGGCCAATCCTGGAGTGTATTTCTTCGCTACTTCCTGCTTTTGATGTTATTTGGACTCCCAAGTATTTGAAATTGTCTGTTGGTTTTATAGTTCCCATTTCGATTTGTAGGCTTTCTGGTTTTTCTCCTACAACTAAGTACTCAGTTTTTTGTATATTAATTGTGAGGCCCCATTTGGTATACTCATCTTCCAGTTTTCTAAGCATGTAGCCTGCATCACTCTCGTCTTCAGCTAGAATGGCTTGGTCGTCAGCGAAGTGTATCGTGTACAATCTATCATCTCCGATTGGAATGCCCATATTGCAGCACTTTCTTCTCCACACTGAGAGTGCCTCATTTAGATATATTTTGAAGAGTGTAGGTGCTATGCAGCAGCCTTGCTTTAGGCCCTTACTAATAGGAATTTCTCTAGTTAATCTATTTCCAGTTTTAATGTTTGCCGTCATATTTTTGTAGAGTTGTTGTACTGCTTGTATATTTTTTTGGTTATTCCTTGTTTTTCCATTGCTACCCAAAGCATTGAAAGTGGTACACTATCGTATGCCTTTGTCAGATCTATAAAGACTATATGAGTTGAAAGGTTGTGGGCTAATCTTTTCTCGATAACTTGCTTTAGAGAGAATATACTGTCCATACAGGATCTGCCTGCACGAAAGCCATTCTGTTCTTCAACATCTGTCATCTCTTTTTGTTTTTTATTATTTTTCCATACAGTCTTGAGAGTGAATTTATGACACTTAGCCCCCTGTAGTTTGAACAATTCTTTCTCTCCTTTTCTCCTTTTTTGTAGATGTTGTTAATATGTGCTTTTGTCCACTCCGGTGGTAAGTCGTGTCCATTATAGAATAAGGTGAAGACATACGCCAGTAATTCCCGTAATATTAACATATAAAACTAATATCTCTAAATTATTCCAATAAATCCAGTAACACAGTTTTTTTGTAGTATTGATCGATGGTTGGTACCACCAAAACCGCTAAAAAGGACACCAGTTATGAAGAAAATTATTAATTGGAGGCCGTATTATTTAACAATTCCTTATTTAAAAAATAACTATGTATATTTAGCATTTTTGTTAGGATTCCTTCTAGTCAATGCAGCTTTATTTATATCCAGGGCAATTCAATATGCTGGATCCAATTGGTATACGATATTTGCTAGAGCTTGTGGTAAGTAATGTAATAATAAACCTTATCTTATATCTTATTATTTAAACCTTTACAGTGTGGAAAAAAATATGCAATATCTTTAATAATTTAATATAAGAAAACATATTCTGGAAGGTCTAACATTTTTTAGGCAAACATGTTAAATTTTAACGCGATGCAGCCATTAGTATATTTTGACAGCTGCATAAAGATGACGTGTTTAAAAAAAGTTACATTTAAAGAAAAAAACATGATCGTACGACCACTTCTCAGCAATGCTTGGACCTTATGAAACACAGTGCGTCAGACTTTTGGTATCGATTGGTAACTGTTGATGAAACCTGGATCCTTTACTACCCACCAAAGAACAGAATGAATGCACGGAAATGAACGGAAGCGGGAAAAGTGCTCCAAGAGTGACTCAATTAGTTGTAAAGATTATGGCCACTGCATTTTAAAATGGCAAAGGCATAAAAAGGTAAAACTGTCAATAGCCAATATTGTTGTGCTTTATTGGCCAAACTGAAGTAGGAACTTAGTAAAAAACGAGTCCATATGTAGAAGAAAAAAGTGTTATGACAATGGCAAAAATTCATAAGTTGGGCTTAGAATTGCTGAATGAGTTGGGGTTTCTTATCCAGTTTATTCTCCTGATTTGCCCCTCTTCGATTATTATGTGTTCCCAAATCTGAAGGGATCGCTCATAAATAAAAGATTCATTTCGAACGAAGAGATAATTGGCATATATAAAAATATGACATCAAATGATATTTTTCTTAAATTACAACAAAAGTTTATTCTCAGTTGTTATACCTATTATTATATTTCTAATTCTATATTTTTCAGGCCAGTGCTTAAATTTTAACTGTACATTTATTTTAATTTTAATGCTGAGGCAAACAATTACCTTTCTACGAACAAGGGGCTACAGCTCAGTGCTTCCTTTAGATCAACATATATACTTTCACAAATTGACAGGAGTATTTATTTTTGGCTACAGCATTTTCCACACTATCATGCACATCTGTAATTTCAGTAAGTATATTTTTCATATTTATGTATAGCACTGCGAATGATTATAATACTCTACTCCTATAGTATTATCGTTACACTTCTTTTAAATAACTTTATTTAATACAAATAATATTACAATACAATATACGATACAATGTAGAATACAATATACAATACAATATACAATACAATATAAAATACAATATACAATACAATATACAATACAATATACAATACAATATACGAGGCGTGTTTTTTAAGTAAGTATCGTTTTGGAATTAAAAAAAGACGTGCAAAGATATGGCAATAATTTTATTTTTACATGAAAGCCTGTACCTTAATCTACTTTTCTACATAATTTCCGTGAATATTGAGGCACTTGTCATAACGTTGCACCAGTTTTTGAATACCCTCCTGATAAAATTCTGCCGCCTGACTTGTTAACCACTGCATCACAAATGTTTTGACTTTGTTATCGTCTTGAAAACGCTGACCGATCAGGTGTTTCTTCAAGTGCTGGAACAAATGATAGTCGCTGGGCGCCAGATCAGGGCTGTATGGAGGATGATCTAGAGTTTCCCATTTAAATGATTTGATGAAATCTTTGGTCTGATTAGCCACATGTGGACGGGCATTGTCATGCAGCAAAACGATACCCTTACTCAACTTGCCACGTCTTTTGTTCTGGATTGCACGACGCAGATTTTTCAATATCTTACAATAAGACGCTGCATTGATTGTCTCATTATGAGGCAGAAACTCCACTAGCAGTACTCCTTTTCTGTCCCAAAAAACTGTGCATATGATTTTCTGGGCAGAAATTGTTTGCTTAAACTTCACTCTTTTGGGTGATGATGAATGTCGCCATTCCATGGATTGTAGTTTCGATTCTGGTGTGACGTAGGCCACCCACGTTTCGTCACCAGTAACACTTTGGTCTAAAAAATCTTCACCTTTACCGTGGTACCGCTCAAGGAAAGTCAATGCACTGCCTAAACGTTGGGTTTTGTGCAAATCCGCCAACATTTTTGGAACCCAACGTGAACACAATTTCCGGTAATTCAAGTTCTCGGTAACAATGCGATACAAAACACTACGAGAATACTGAGGAAAGTCGGACAATGATGAAATTGTAAAGCGTCTGTTTTCTCTCACCTTTTCGTCCACTTTCTGCACCAAATTTTCATTAACGACCGAAGGACGCCCATTCTGTTCTTCATCATGCACATTTGTGCGACCATCTTTAAATGCTCTCACCCATTTCCTTACCATTCCATCACTCATAATGTTTTGTCCGTAAACTTCAACAATCTCACGATGAATATCGATCGGTTTTACGCCTTTAGCACTAAGAAATCGTATAACAGCCCGTACTTCACAATCAGCGTGACTCACGATTGTTGGAGGCATCTTAAACACTGGAGTAAACAAGTATACAATAAAGAATCAGATTGTAATGGCGTCAGTGCGTAGACAAGAGGTGTAGGTGACCAGCGCTCATGCGCGGAATGCCGACCGTAGCTCTGCGGCGGCGGAATCGCAAAACGGTACTTACTTAAAAACATGCCTCGTACAATACAATACACTATTGCATTATACTATACAACAAACTGACAATTATAAACTACAAAATTCAAAATACAACTGTTCTAAACTGTAAAAAACATCTGTTTATATACATTTTCTGACGTTCCAAACCGCACTAGACATTTGTAGATGTCATCTTAAATGTTCTGGAATTTTAACACTTCTTCTTATTTGTCAAGGGGCTTCTTCTATACGGGATAAATCTTATGGAACTTTCATAACATTATAAATATTATGCACTCATAATGCACAATAATATTATGCACAATAAAAAATTACTATATAGCAAGATAAATCATAATTAGACTGGATTCAGAATTAAGTTTGGGACGAGAAATATTTTTTACAATATGTGTTTTAAATAAAACATATATTGTGAGTAATATCTCCGAATCTGGTCAATATATTAGAAAATCGAGCTCAGTTAAAAGTTTCCAATTCACTATCTTTCTGGTTTAAAAATTTTTAAATTTAAATAATAAACTAGATTGAGAAACATCGATTCCAAATCCAATATTGCCAAAAATATAAAAAATATATAGTAGACTGCAAATTTCTGAATGGAAAAATTATTTTTCAAATTTATTCATTAGTTTTAATGTGTTAATGGTTGACGTATTGTAGGTATTGTGGTTGTCAACGATCCTGTGATAAACGAAATGAATTTTACCACGACTGAATGGTTATTTACCACTAAGCCACATTTATTTGGATTGATCAACGGTCTAGCGAACCCAACAGGATTTGCTTTATTATTTATTTTAATTGCAATTTTCATCAGTTCTCAAGCATTTGTTCGAAGAGGAGGATGTTTTGAGGTACGTATTTTTAAATATAGACAATATTTTATATAATTGTTTTTCTTCTTCTTCTTTTAATATCCTTACGCCCATTTTTTGAATCATGGTTCTGGTCACTATATTCTAGTCTCTCTCCTAAGGCTTAGCCTCCTCCAAACTATACCTCCAACCTTGCCAGTCCTGCGCCAATCTTCTCCAGGCTCTTAGTCTAGCAAATTTTGCGCGTCCGTTACCACTTCATCCTTCCACCTTTTCCGTGACCCTTCTTTTGGTCTTGCGCCCTGCATTTTACTATCTAGGACTCTTAATAGCAATCTTCTGGTCTATCTTTCTCACTAAATAACCTGCCCATCGAAGTCCAGCCCATCTTCTGTATAATAGAGAAGTTCCCCTAAATATTATAGAAACTATCGAAAACATCTACCAACACAACAAAATGAAATAGATAGAAATAGGCAGCAGATTAAGACAAGGGGACTCATTGTGCCCCATGCTCTTTAATTTAACCATGGATAAAATCATCAAAAGGGTTAACACAAGAAGAAGATATAGAATGAGAAACAAAGAAATAAAAATACTCTGGTTACGCAAACGGCGCAATATTGTTAGTCCAAAATGAAGATAGTGTGCAAAGACTGGTCCACAGAATTAACATAAAAGCAAAAGAAATGAATATGACAATCTCATCTCAGAAAACTAAAACCACAGTAGTTAGAAAAGAACCAGCCAGATGTAAAATAGAAATTGTTTGCATCAGTATTGAACAAGTAATGGAAATAAAATACCTGGAATTATGTATTACACTGTCTAGCTATGGAGACCTGGATAAAGAAGTGAGAGATCAAGTACAAAAAGCAAATAGACTGGGAGGATGCGTTAATAACACTATATGGCGAAACAGACCAGTATAAAGCCAGTGTAGTACCAATAATGACATATTCTTCAGAAACAAGACCCGACACAGCCACAGAAACGGCAGAGATTAGAGTACTGAGAAGAATTACAGGAAATATGCTGAGAGATCGAAAGATAAGTGAAGACATTAGAAGAAAATGTATCGTACATTGTATAAATGAATGGACATAAAATAGAAAAAAATGGAATACCCACATAAGCAGAATGGAGGAGACCCGTCTCGTCAAAACAGCAAGAGATAAGTCACCAATCGGCAGAAGAAGGATCGGACGACTGTGCAAAAGAAGGAGACACGACCTTTCATAGAGGTATTAATCCGCCAATAAACAAGCAGAATTGCTTATAATGAGGAAGAAGAAGAAGAAGATTTTCCTATATATTGTTCTATATCTTTTATTTAATCTGTCCATTCTAGTTAATCTTTTTTATATTTTTCAACATTGCTTTTTCATTATTTATTTTTGTGATGTTAAATTTTGTATGAGAAAAAAATTGCTATGTGCCCAATCTATAAAAAGAGTGATATTTTTGATTATCGTATCTACAGAGGGATCGATATAATAAACACCGCCTACAAATATTATCATATGTACTTTAAAGCCATATAATTTCCTAGTCTTTGCTGAATACAAGGCAGTGCTTCGATTATGTATATTATGATATGTATGTTCTCCCCTTTTTTGCGATTTTTTTATAACGAATCTTCCATCTTCAGGTTTTGATTTTGTTTCCTTAGATGGGTCCTGATAATTTCTTCATCAGTCCCTTTGGACTGATGGGCGTATGTGAGCGACCATGCTGCTCATTTCCATAGGCCCTCACCACATCAGTAGCCCATTTTTTTTGTATACTCGTTAGCACAACTAAACGTTAAGGTACTACATTTGATCTGATTTCTGATAAAAGCAAGATCCACTGCTTGTTCCAGTTCCAGTTCCAGAGGATCAGGTCTGCTTGAGCCCGATCTAGTTGAGTATTGTATTGATCAATGAGCTAATAGAAATCGAAAAGTCGCCCATAGAACTTGTGGAAAAATATGTGTATTTGGATCACGAAATAAGGTTAACGCGAGATAACCAAACATGCGAGCTACTCAGAAGAATAAGTCTGGATTGGGCTGCATTCGGAAAAAATGAGAGACGTATTTAAAACAAATATACCGATCCATTTAAAAAGAAAAGCTTTTAACCAGTGCGTTCTACCAGTCCTCACATACGGAGCAGAAACCTTAACTCTCACAAAAACATCAGCCGAAAAATTGAGATGGAGAGATCGATGCTTGGAATAAGCTTAAGAAATAGTATAAGAAACGAGGAAATTCGTAGGCGAACAGGAGTGGAAGACATTATCGAACATATTACAAGGCAAAAATGGAGATGGGCAGGACATGTTGCAAGAATGAAAGACGACAGTTGGACAAAAAAATTGCTTGAGTGGAGACCGCGGGCTGACAAGCGAAGCCGAGGAAGATCCCCAACGCGATGGACCGACGACCTCAAAAGAATCGTGTCCAATTGGATGGTAGAGGCGCAGAACAGAAGCAGATGGAAAAGTCTAGAGGAGGCCTATGTTCAACAATGGACAAGTTAGGGCTGATTGATGATGAATGATGATGATATCCTAGTAGACACTTTTGCCTCTCTCTACATCCTTTCTTATTGAGCTCCAAAGAGGCGTTTTTTGATAACTGGTTCAGTGTCTGTTCCTCTCGAAACACCTTCTAGCTGAGTATTTGGAACGTAAACAGAACCCGCGACTAGAATCTGATTGTTTCTGTTGTGTTTATATTTATAAGCTCAGAAGAGCTTACCCATTATCTCATTTTTTGTTTTTATTCCCACGATTTGGAATGAAATACTGTCAGAAACCACAGACCTTGCTAAAGTTATAATCCTTTAGAGTTCGTAAGCTCTCTGGAGCATCGCTTGGCAAGTCGATTTTTTTTGTACCATGCATACCCTGAGCAAGTTGTGGTGTAACTGTCAGCCATCAGCTTCTTATTTTTATTAACATTTTATTAATGCAGGTGTGAAAATAGTTTTCAATGTTTCTGTTTTAGTTATAAATGCTTACAATATACCTTTTCCCCGATGTAATTGTTTTTTTTTTATTAAGTTTTGTGTTTTGTGACGTGTTTTAAGTAAATGGCTTGTTTCTATAAAGAATCAACTTTACTGGTTTTAAAAATAGTTGCATATTATATTCGAACAATTGCAATAACTCGGATGGCGCGAAAAATACCTTCCTCGGCCGGATTTAAACTGGTAACTGTTCAAACTGTTTATTTTATTTTATTTTTAGATTTTTTATTACACCCATCTCATGTATGTTCCTTTTTGGATCCTACTAATTCTCCATGGACCAAATTTCTGGAAATGGTTTATTATTCCTGGATTAGCTTACGGTCTTGAAAGAGCTTATAGATCAACTTTTATTGTTACCGAAAGAGGTAAAACATATATAAGTTCAGGTCTATTGCTTCCATCTAAAGTTACACATTTAGTTATAAAAAGGCCAGTAAGTTTTGACTTTCATCCAGGAGACTACGTATTTGTTAATATTCCAGCAATCGCTAAATATGAATGGCATCCTTTTACTATTAGCAGTGCTCCAGAGCAAGAAGGTAGGTTTTTTAGTGTTTTTATTTACAATCTTGAATTTTCATTACCTATTAAAATTTTGTAAAAATAAGTTCTGGACCGCTAGTCAAGGAAATGAAGCAACGAACCTTCGAAAATCGGAGCAGTAAAACGGATTGAGATGTAGTTTGGAGCATTCGATTCGTAAGATCGTCAGGAAATTTTGTGTAATAATGCGATAATAAACAAATTAAAAATTACATGTATGCATAAGTAAATGCAAATTATGCATTTGGAAAATGGATTTTCCAGAGTTGCAAATTAAAAAAAATTTAACTGTGCCAATACTAAATAAAATGTCGCTGAACACCAATAGCATGTTGCCGAAAGCCTTAGGTACCAAAGATCCAGGTTCAAAAATTTTGTTTACTGGAATTTAATTTTTTTACATTGCTCTCCTTTTTTATAGTAACGTTGATAGCACTACAAGTTGTAGCACATGCTACCTTGAAGCTACTTCAGGTAAAGAGTTCTTTACCTACTTTCACTGAGTATTTTATTTAACTGAGGTAATTTTTTTTTAATTTGCATTTCTAGAAAATGCATTTTCCAAATACAATTTTTCATTTCTTTGTGATCGCATTAGTTCACAAAATTTCCTGACGCTCTCACAGTCTTACTGCGCCAGTTTTCGAAGATCGAGCCGATTTTTGTGCTTCATTGCCTCGCCTACTGCATTTGTTATTATTATTAGTGATAAGTTAAAAATTTAAATGTAAGTAAAGTAAGTTGGGGTAATTGTGAATTTGGGGCAAGAGCGTCTTTTAGACTGTTTAAAAACAATTCCTAAAATAATCAAATAAAATGTAGTAAACTTTTACAAATAAAGTACAATTAGCTTTGTGAAGTGGAAAGTGCTGTACTTGAAAGTATTTTCGAAGAAGCTTCTGAAGAAGAGTCAATCAGTAAGTTGGATGCAAAGGCTTTACCTGGTGGAAGTCGTCGAGGCTTTTATTACTGGAAAACATGTTCCAAGTAATGCTATACCCTGTAGAACTGATGCATTTCCAGTGATAATGCCTCAACAGAAAGTTTGTCAGCTCCAGATTGAGGAAGGACCAAGTAAAAGAAGTGCGGGATTGATAAAAAGCAGAGCACCCGACTTAACTGAAAGATATATGCGAAGTTATTGGGTGGTTAAAACTACTCAAAATTAAATGGTATTTTCGTGGATTGTAATTTTAATGGCTCTCTGAATTTTTGTGGGTTATTGTGTCAAATTTCAAATCAGAAGAAACTCTCTTGGTTGAGGAATTTGCGGCAGTGGACAGGTTTGACAGCGGACCAATTGCTACACGTAGCGCAAGACCGAGATCAGTATAACAATATTATAAACATGGTAGTAAGGTTCACACTTCTTCGTAAGGTTCCTTCTTCATTACGGAAGGGTGGCTATAACTACAACAAATTGCTCTCTATCTTGAGCTGTTCTTAGTATCGAATGTGTCCATGTCTGTCCAGTCTCTTACATTCTTCAACCTGGAGCATTTTCTTCTTCCTGGACCTCTTTTTTCTTCTATTTCCTCTTCCATTATGAGTCGTAGAAAGTTATATTTTTCTCCTCTCTAAATATGTCCTAGATAACTTGTTTTTCTGTCGAAACCGTTGATTGAAATATTATAGGGGAATCCAATATTGCAATCAATGGAAAAACACACATTTCAAAGGCACACTCCGTATAGTAATAAGGAATAAATGAATGTTTTTACAAATTGATATCGGATATCCAACGATAAATTAAAGTTTTTTAGAAATGTTTAATACATTCATTAATATTTACACTTACATTGAGTTATTGCATTCAAATGACTTAATATTGATTTATACTTTTTTATCATTGGTTTATTCTTGATTTTGTAGCCATAGGATAGGTGGGTTTAAATTAATTGTCTTTAAAATACCTAGTTTAAATTACCGTCCTTGAAGTTGTAGCATGTATAAATTTCTTATAACCATCGAATATTTAAGGTATAAAATTTTCTTGGTACGCCCCTGGACCATGTATGTATAATAATATTAATAATAATATTTTAGACTATATGTGGCTCCATATTCGAGGAGTTGGCCAATGGACAAATCGTTTGTACGGATACTTTGAAAAAGAACAAGAAAAGCTTCATAATGGAGAAATACCACCGTCTACACCTGCAGCACCCGTGAAGAGACTATCAAATGGAAGTATTACTAATAATAACCAAAATCCTCTAAAGAAACTTCACGCTACAGTTGCACGGACGTTATCAAATCAAAACAAAAAGCCTGCAATACAACTTGTTGGATTTAGCAATGGCAGCTTTCAAAACGAGCAAACTCCAAAAGATTCCAAATGTGAGACTGAAACCAATTTTAGAGCAGCATGTAGTACGGCAGGTAAAATTTTTGAAAAATGTTATTGATCTTAAATTAACTGTAAAAAACTCTTGGCAAATGTATTGTTTGTTTGATATTTAAAAAATCTAATTCTTTTATTTTTAGATTTACCAAATTCGAGACCTAGAAAGTTGTCACCAGAAAATAGACTTCACAGATTCCTCTTTACTAACAAAGCACCTCTAGAAAAATCTTTATCAATGCCAGATATGCAAACCAAGGCAAAACGAAGGGAAAGATTGATGGTGTAAGTTTACCTTATTTACTTTTTTATTGGCAATAAATCATTTAAAAAATTTAGATAAGATAGAATTGAGCGAAAATGATTCGTATACATATACTGCTGTAATAAAAGTTGAATCTATTTAAAACATTTTTAAAAATGTCCCTAAGTTTTTATATTTTACAAAAAATTGCAAAGGTCACTGTTGCTGTTACCTTGCGTGATCTAACATGAGTGAAAAAGGCCTTGGATATTATGTGGATTGAATATATAAATAAAAGAAAGATATATATAGGTATTGGTAAAAATTTGTTACAACAAAAAGCGTTCGGTTTATTTTTACAAAAACGTTGTTGAAAATTGAAAACAACTTAATGACATTGAAAATAACTTAATGAAGAGAAGCTTAATGAAGATTTAAAAGAAAAACATGATACAAAAGAGAAGAATACTCTTTTTACTTTGTACGTAGAGTGGTTACACAGATATCGAAAAGAATACAATTTAAAAAAGGATTAAAATATTAGCAGATGCTGCATGTGCCGAATGAACGCATCATAGTTTACTCAATTAATTCACGGATGATTTATTACAAAAGTAAAGCTATATTCGGGGGAAGAACATAATACAGAAATCTAATGTTGAAAAAGGCTATTAATGGTACATGCGAGATAAAAATTTGGTTACCTAATGAAGTCTTTAATCAAAGTCAAGTCAAAATATCTGAAAATATTGCAACTGCCAACTCTCTGTTAAACAGACTGTTAAACTTCTCCAAACTTTTTCAAATACGATAGTAAACGACGGTTTTACTTGAATAAAGCTCTTAATTTATCAACCGATAGATACATCTTCAGCTAGCTCTAAACAATAAATATGTTCAATAAAATATAAATTTTCACATACAGTAGACTCCCGTAAGTTCGGCCACCTCGGCACCGGACCCTAGGCCGAACTTAAAAGTGGCTGAACTAAACGATGCTTATCTAAAAAATGCCCATTTATTGTTTGTATGGATCTAGCAAAAACAAAACACATATACATTAAGTAAAAGACAACATAGAGGAATACTCTGACAAATATTTAACACATGAAAAGACCGTTACAAAAATACTATAAAACAATACTTACAGAGCTCTAGGCCTAATAAAATTTAAAAATATTATTGCACATTGGTGGTTTGCCTTCTTAAACACTTATAAAAAGTAATTTTTTTCTGAATTTTCTTTTTTAATTATTTTTGATGTGCAAAGTCACGCCACTTTTTAATAATCATTACATCGATGGCAGTTGCTTCTTTTTGCTGTTCGACATAGGTAGCTGCCAGTTGCAAAGCTGTTTTGTCTTCAGCGTAGCTCATTTTATTTTCTCCATCTTCCTCTTCATTCTCAGCAGAATCTGTGTCGTTATTCTTCTCATTTTCTTGGCGAATGACACACTCGGCGATTTAGTCGTCGTTCAAAACCTCGTTGTGTAGTTCCTTTTCAAAGTTGATCCATCCCAAAACATCTTCTTCAACAATGGGACCACAGTTCGATAAAAACTGAAGGTCGTGCAATAGAACTGCACTGTCATCAGGTTCGTTAACAAGAATGTTGTTTGGTTCATGTGCTGATGTGTTTGCTTGATCAATCTTATCTTCTCTATTTGGACAAAAGTTTTTCTAAGACTTTACAAACGTCGACGGTGGTATTTCGTCGTATGCCTTGACCGACATGTACACAACATCCTTTATATTAACTGACTGCAGCACTTTTAAGAGATCTAAGTTGTCATCAGCCTCCAGTTTGGAAAGAACTTCAGAAAGCAGTTTTCTGCGATACTTTCTCTCGAAGCACTCAATGAACCCTTGGTCCATTGGTTGTTGAAGACTGGTTACATTGGGCAGCAGGAACAGAAGTTTAATTTCTTTTTCATCGTCACACTGAAGACCTTTCTGGTGAGTAGGCGCGTTGTTAAGCAGTAGAAGTGCTTTGATGGGCAGATTTAATTTCGTCAAATGTTTTTTTACTTTTGGAACAAATTCGCACACAAACCATTGCCTGAACAAATATGTGTCCATCTATGCTAATTTCTGCGACCGATAATGCACTGGTAAAGTTTCCATCTTTATGTTCCTAAAGGTTCTCGGTTTTGATGCTATGCCAATGACAAATAGGGATATTTTGTGGGTCCCCGAAGCATTTGAACATAAGGCGACCGTTATCCTCTCTTCGCTGACTTTAAATCCTGCCGCAGATGTTTCTTATGGGGTGGCAAAGGTTTTTCTGGGCAGAAGTTTAAAATTTAACCCAGTTTCGTCGATGTTGTCGATTTGCTCGGGATTAAAGTGTTGGTCACCAATGATTTTTAAAAATTTTGCAGAAAAATTTTTGAAAAAAAAAACTCCAATAAAATGGACCCCGTGTCCCTTTTTCTATCGGGAGAGCCATCCCTCACTAGTCGAGAACGCCTCTTCTGGTTGAAGCTTTGAGGGCAAGATCATAGCCTTCTCTTTTTGGATTGGTTCACTTAACGGGGTTCCTCGTCTTCGTTCTTGAATGAACCACAACTACAGAGCATCTTCCACCAATTCGTGTTTTGCTTTTCTCAGTGTGCAACGCTTTTGTAGAACTTTTTCAGTTTCGATCTGTGTACAAAAGCCTTCGATAGTTTTTCTATTGCGCCGCTAGTCGTTGATGGTACTTTTGCCTACGTTTAAATCTCTGCAAATACTTTGCACAGATTCTCCTTTGTCCAATTTTTCCGAATCTTGTAGTTTGTGTTTGACTAATGCCTAGTATTTGCCTAGTATGACTAATGTTCAGAGAGCCGGCTGGCCGGACTAAGCGGAGACCGAACTAACCGAGGCCGAACTTACAAGAGTCTACTGTACTGTTAATCATTAACTGTTGACTATTTTTTAATATCTATTTTACGTGTATCAATATTCCCTGACACCTAGACACATTTAATAAAAAATTAAGTTTTTAGTTTAAGATTTTTTTGTACTTCATATTTTATTATTTTTTTAAATTTAGATTAAGAGAATATATGAGATCAGAATCAGAAAAAAGTTTTAATGAGTGTCAAATACGCAGAGCGAGACTTCAATCATTGGGATTGGCTTACCTAAGTCCACAAAATAAGAGTTTGGCTCAAAGTTTCAGATACATGAGAAACAAACCAACAATTATAGCATTTAAAACACCTAGTTTGGAAGACTGCGAAAAGAAGAATTCGACTACATCTTTACGTCAAATGGGTAAGTCGAATGAGTAAATATAAGTCTTTATAATTTGTATTATTAGGTAAACCATGTTTACTCAATTTTGTTTCCGTTACATTAATTTTCCCTTCCTTTTTATAATAAACTAGCTGAACCGCCTACGATTTGCTGTGGCTTGGTTATTATACTGATATTATATTCAATTTATTTAACAGAGTTAAGTATTGCATTGATTTTAGAACAATTTAAAAAATAATTGTTAACAATTATTATTTTGTGAAGTTAGATACATTTTGACCATTCTGGAAGTGTCTTAAACTAACAATCATTCACTACTAACACATGCAAAATAAAACAGCATAAAACTATAAATCAAAGGTTGAATGTTTATATTTTTGAAATTGTATAATCATCTATAGATTTGTATGTATAAATGGAAAGATTACTATTTACAAAATAGCTTTTGCCAACTCTTCGTGAGTCTTTTACTATTGCCTTCCATGTTTGTGGATCCTGTGCCAGTAATTCCCATTGTAGCACTCCCATTTTCCCTAGATCTTCTTTGACTGCATCTTTTCACCTTTTTCTAGGCCGCCCTACAGACCTTCTTCCCTCTGGCCTTTCCCAGAACACATTGTTTATAAGGCGATTGTCATTACTGCGTATCACATACCCTGCCCATCTAAGTCTATTATCTAATAGACTGCTAGTCGTATTATGCTCTTATATATCCGGATTTTTGTACCTCGTGAAAAAAGTTTTGACTTCCTTAGATGTTACATTGCAAAGAAAGATCTGTTTCCTGCCATTATTCTCGTTTCAACTTCTCGCTCTAATTTGTTGTCATTTGTGATTGTTGCTCCTAGATATTTAAATTCTTTAACCACTTCGAAGTTGTGATCATTTATAGTAATGTTTTGCCTTATTTGCCGTCGTTCTTGTTTTGAGACGACCATGTATGTATTTTGTTTTGTCTTCATTTATTTTTAGACCGATGTTTAATGCAGCTTCTTCAAAGCTCGAGAAAATATCCTTAATTTCTAATGTTGTACATTATAAATAATACATTAAAAATTGTATCAGTAAAATCTGATGATTTCATTTATTTCAGTTCGCCAAATAAGTCAGAAAAGTTTTACCTTTTCTCCAGAACGACAAGTAGAAGAAGGTCAAGTGGGCTTGACATTTACTGAAGCTACGTTCTCGCCCAATTTGGTTTCTTTAAGACCAATGAATTATCCAGTTGGAAAACCATTGGAAGTAAGTATATTTATATTTATAAAGTCATAATATAGGCATTAGGTAAAATAATCCAGTATCGTTTAAAATGAAAAGTTTGCAGTGGTAAAAAACGCATAAAGTGCATTAAATATTAAGTCGAAAACTTGTCTCCATTTTGGGACCTATTTACAAAACAATTTAAATGATTTGTACTAAAAATGGTATGCATTTTAGAAAAATACACACAAAAGTAAATTACTTGAACTACATTCAGGCAATCGCTAAACAATTGAGGTTGCAGGTTAAAATTAGTATTACATTTCTTGCTGGAATACAATATTAGTGGTAAAACATAGTGGTGCAAGATAGAGACAAATTTTTTAGCTCTGCATTTAAACCAAAACTTAATTATTTATTTATTTTTAATTTAATACCAAAGATACAAGCTCTTTACTAGGTTAGTGATATCAAGATTGGAGAAAAAATTATATTTCGACCAACCGAGAGAGCAGGCAGGATTCCCTTTAAATTATGGTATCAATAATCACCTCCATACAGTAAAGACACTTATTGAAAAATCTATAGAATACAACAAACCTCTTGTCCTTATTTTTATAGATTTTCATAAAGTGTTCGACACGATTGAAATAGACAGCCTTATAGAAGCAATTAATGACAGCAGGATTGACCATAGGTATAGTGAACTTATTTACAATATTTACAAAAATGCCACTATGACTGGCATTTTTGGCCATTTTATTCATAACGGCATTAGAGTATGTCTTTAAATTGGTCAATTGGGACCACAGAAGAGTATCAATAGACGGCGAAAAGCTTAACCATCTCCGATTCGCAGAAGACATTGTCCTTATCACAGGTAATTTAGGAGAAGCCACAGATATGTATGTTAAATGAATTAGACTTTGTATGTTCGAAGGTGGGCCTCGGAATGAACTTGACCAAAACTAAGTTTATGACAAATATGGTCCCCAATAACCATTTAATTATTCAAAGTGGTAGAACTGGTGGAGAAATATACGTATTTGGGTCATGAAATAAGAATCAGCAGGGATAACCAAACATGCGAAATCCAAAGACGAATTACTTTAGCTTGAGAAGCCTTTGGAAGACACACTTAGGGCCAACATACCAATTAGCCTCAAAAGAAAAGTATTTGACCAATGTGTATTACCGGTCATGACCTATGGGGTGGAAACTATGACTCTAACCAAGACTGCAGCTTCAAAATTGAGAGTGGCACAGAGATGAATGGAACGGTCTATGCTGGGAGTGACGTTGCAGGACAGAATAAGAAACGAAGATCTGCGAAGAAGGACGAGTATTGCTGATGTGGAACGCATAGGCGTATCACCAAAAATTGGTAACAGAGAGCACAAAATCGTAAAAAATTGAGAAGTTTAAGGGAGACTTATGTCCAGCAGTGAATAAATGAAGGCTGGATGATGAGAAAAAGAAGAAGACCTAGAATATAACGGCTGGCAGCATTGGAGGAAGATTAGGGAGTTAATAAAGCACTAGTTTGTTAGTTGTCTTACTTACGTATTTATATTTCTATTGTTCATACAAATTATGTTACATACGTTATTTATTAATCAGAAAATTCTTTGTAAGCGAACAAAATCCAGAAATATAAAAAGAGAAAGATGTGAAGATTTGCGCATTCAAGTTTTGGATAAGGAAGGAACTGAGGTGATTTGATGTATCATTGTTTGTGTAATTTGATGTTTTGTTTTACTAACTATAATATGTTTTGATTAAAGCTTAGATGTATAGTATTGGCCAAAATGTACATATATTTTTTATTTTAAAATGCATATTTATAATCTACTCAAAAACAATACATTGAGTAATTAGTAAATGTGATGACAATATTGACCTGATTTAGGCACCGTCCAGCGACAGTTCTCCATTTTCACCTAATGTATCCAGGTCTTCTGGCCAGGACCTTTTCAGTCTTTGTTCCTGCATTGGTGGCTGATGTAATTCACTGATAATTTGGCTGTGGTGCGTTGAATTACGAATTTTAAAGTGATATGGCATCTTTTACGATTGGCACTCCTGGGTCATTGTGGATGGTGGCATTTCTGACATACCAAGAGGCGTTAGCTATCATACGCAGTGATTTTGATTGAAAGGTCAGCAAATTTTTTGTGTTTGAAGGCTTGCTACAATCTCAGAGTTCTACGCCGTTGGTCCATATTCGTTTTAGTGTGACTTTTTAAAGCGGCATTTTGTTCTCCAATGACAGTTATAACTTTCTGCCAAGTAACCAATTCATTTGTTTAAATTTTATATTGAGCTGAGTTTTGTGGCGTTAATGTGTTGCTTCCAGGTCAGCTTTCGGTCCAAATGCAACCCAAGATATGTCTCTAGCAGGAATGGGGGCGGGCACTTTGACATAAAATAAACAGTAAGGTGTTTCACAGGCCACACATAACTACTCAAGTGTTAAAAACCATAATTGCATGCTGTATATTATGTTTTAAACTAACATATTAACAATTAAATTAACTATATTAACATATTCGAGTTTAATTTTCTGTGTTTTTAGATTTATTTAGACGGCCCATATGGAGCTCCGTCCAGCCACATTTTCAGAGCCCAACATGCAGTACTCATTGCTACAGGAATAGGAGTAACCCCTTTTGCATCAATCTTACAATCAATTATGCATAGGTATTGGAAAGCTAGGCACACTTGTCCCAAATGCAAATTTGCTTGGGCTAGTGACATACCAGCCACTGTTATGAACCTTAGAAAGGTAACTTTTTATTTATGCCCCAAAATAAAATAAGTAACTTATATAAAAAATCAGGGGTCAATATAACGAATATAATATGTACCTGTAGTTAATAGAATGGCACATTGAAAAGTTTTTGACCTAGTGGTAAAATAATAAGATTTTTATTTAAAAATTAATTTTTTAATTTGTCCAATCTAGTGTGATTCTGAAATATCTTTCACAAATCCATTTACTGCTGCTATTCACATTAAATGTGTATCTCAAATAGTTGCTATCAACCCTACTAAAATCTACTAAATCAAAAGCTTTGTCGAAATATATGCAGACTTAAGGTCGTGGCATATTATCGTGCACGTTGCGTTTCCAGCACATAGCGTTTAGTTTCCGAAAAATATAATTTAAATGGTTTTAAATATGAACAACGCACACTGTCCAGAACATAGCGTTTCAGACAGTTAACGTTTCCGTTCAGTATATTTGAAAACAATATTTTACTGATGCCGACGGCTACGTAACGAGTCGTAACCGGTTGTAAAGGATAATGTGAATTAGATGTGCGTCGTTTTTCCCCGTTGTTTATTTAGGTATTTGTTTGATTTTGATACAGAGTATTTAAAAAAATAATTTTCGAGGCTATTTTGTCATATGCATGTGTTTTTATTGCTTTGTGACAATTAATCACGGAAGTGATAAACAATTAGGACTTTTGTACAGAAGTAATACCTCTTCTTTTTTAAAATACTTTTTGGTTTGATATGTATGGCTTCATTAAATGTAGTATTTTGTTTTTTAACTGAAGGTGAAATTAAATTTAAAACATATTTAAACTGAATCCTATTCATTCTAAAATATCCATAATATTTTTCATCGTCATCAATTAATTCTCTGTATAAAGTCCAGTATTCACATTCCTTCTTCATTTCTCTTAGCATTGGATGTACTACAAACCTTCTTTTTAACACAGTTTTTCATTCTTCATCGTTAAGTAGAAGTGCAATTGTACACAATTTTTGTCGAGAAAAGCGAGATCATATCTTCACCGAACCAAACTGAAACTTTCTATGTATGAAAATGTGAACGCGCAATCCAATTGCTGAAGTGGAAACGCTACGTGTCGGAAACTATACGTGCACGATAATATGCCGCGACCTTAAAACTACTTATTGTTTTTTATTTCAACTGCTCCACTGTTGATCACCGGTTTCAAATTTTTATAAGTATACTTTTTCTTTTCATCTAAGTACTTAAATTAAATTTTCTGATGAAATTATACTTATAAAATATCAAGTAAACTCATTCTATCCTCTTCTTTTAATATTGTTTTGTTTAATTTGGTACTATCTTATTCGCTTGAAGAACATGGCTGTTATTCAAACTTGACAATTGCGATATTGTTTTCTTGTAAATCTAATTTATTATATTGAAATTATTTTAGGTTGACTTCTTCTGGATAAATAGAGATCAACGATCTTTTGAGTGGTTTGTTAATTTACTTTCTCAGCTCGAAATTGAACAAGCAGAACTCGGAGGTGCCTTGGAGAGATTCCTTGAAATGCATATGTATATCACAAGTGCATTGCAAAAAACTGACATGAAGGCAGTGGGATTGCAGCTCGCTTTGGACTTATTGCACGAGAAGGTAATATTTAATTACTATAAAAAAAAATCATGACAAGAAATTGTGGAAGGTGATTAATAAATGTAATTTAATCTACTAATTGTTCGAAGTGCAAATCAAATACGTCGTTTTTTAATAAAAAAATTAAAATAGTATTGGTTCACAACATTTTAATAGCTTCCCGTACATTTAATTAGGTAATATGCGGTCCTTTATAGTGAGCAAGCTGAAAGCTACGGATGTATTTACGATGCCTTTTAGCAAATTAAAATTTGGTCAGTGTTATCCGAATTTTTAACTCTTTAAGATTTATCAGAGGCATTTTTCCGTCACGTCAAATTGTCAGTCAAAATAATGTGAATCTTGCAACTGTCCCAAGGTGTTTCTATAAAGAGAAAATTCGTCCATATAAATTGATTCTAAAGTGACGAAGAAACGGAACAAAAATAAATATTTTACAAATATGATATAAAATACAATTCTTAGTATCTTTCTTCAGGTGTTATTTTTTTTTATTTTCCCTACTGTTTCTTGCACGATGGTGATACTTTACTCTATAGTTTCTGCATTTCTGCGTTTTAGCACCTTTGTATTGAGGTTTTCACTCACCTTCAATCGAACATTGGGATCTTTCAGTTTTTTAATATCATCTTCATCGAATTACTTGTAACCTTCTTCATTCTGACTTGATCAGAATTTATGTCTGCCCCCGGGTATGTTTTGACAGATGTGCAGCTGTTCCTATACCTCTTATTTTCTAGCATGTAATCAATCTGATTTCTTACAATCCTTCCCACAGAATCCTGTGGAGATTTCCAGATGTACAATTTTCTTAGGTGTAGCTTAAACCAGGTGTTATGTAGCCATTATTACTTATTGATTTGCTTTCGCAAAAATCTCCAATGTATCTCCCTGATCGTTCCGGTTTCCTAGTCCAAATGGTCCAACTGCAGAAAATGTTTTGCTGGCCCCAACTTTGGCGTTGAAGTCACCCATGGCAATTGTTAGGTCTTGCTTTTTTTTGTTTACGACTTGATTGAAGTATATTGATGTCGATTGGTCGAATCTACCGAATGAAAATGTCTGTTTCCAGCAGGATGGGGCAATACCCCATTATGCTTTAATGGTAAAGACTTAGGTAAACAAAATTTTTCTCAATAAATGAATTGAACGAAGAGATACTATTGAGTGGCCAGACCTTACGCCCTTGGATTCTGTGGGGTTATATCAAGAACATACAACACAACCAACTTGAACTGCAGACCTCAAAGAAAGGATAACTATAGAAATACCAAATATTTTATTTCAAACTTTAAACAAAGTTCGGGACGAGTTTTATTGGAGACTTGACCCTACGAGATATAGCTGAGATCAGCTTGTTTTTAAAAACGTAAAAAATAAACAGGATGTTTTATTAAAAATAAAGTATAATTTAGGTTTAAAAAGCGCACATTTGAATTTTAATTGGTCCCAGCGTTTTCCATAATTTTCTATAATATGGACACAACCAATTTTATTCCATAAGTGGTTTCCACACTATACCGGGTGGTCCAATAAGCCGATCTCTCAGCTATAATCAGAAACTAAGTATGTTATAACTTTAGGAGAAAAAATTCCTTAGTAAAAGTGGTCAAGAGAAATCGGTGGAAATAACTTTCAAGTTTCTGGGTTAACAGCTAGGGGGCGCAATATATGAAGAAAAATTTGAACCAGTTTTTTGTGAAATATGCCCAATTATACCAAGTGTTAAATAAGTAAACTAGAAAGAGACCTAAATTCCGCACAAAGTTGTTCAAGTACTTTTTTTTTATTTTTTCAAATAAAGGGTGGGGGAGAGTGGGAAAGTATTTGTGGATAAATACCTATAACTAGGGTTTGGATCAACCGATTTTAACGAAATTAGTGTCATTAGAAAGAGTGTGGATGATTTAATTTACATCTACTATAAAACAATTGCATTTAGTTTTATTGATAAACTACAGTCTAAAAAACAGAACAACGAATATTGGTGAAAAAGAAACCACTGTATTTACTTAAACTCAAAAAATCTTGAAAAAAACACAATTGTTTCACAAGGTAAATCGTGCAAAAGTATTTTTAAGAAACAGATAAAAGGATAAAAGTGCCGTGTTGCCGTTTTTATCGGAATATTAAAATAACAGTTGAATCTAAAGTTTAAAGGGAATTCCAAGTTTCTGACCTAAACGTTCACTTTATAATATGAAAAACCAACCGGTGATGTTTTAAAATCCTTAGAACAATAGTTTTGGGTATGTTTAATTATATAGAGATTTGCCGACTACTTACATGTGGATTCTGTTGAATTAAAGCAAGAACATTGAATTATCTTCGGTCATACCTCTACTACGTCGTTTAAAACTACCAGTTTCTCTTAATCTTCTTGCCTTTCTTTCAAATACTTCTTTGCCATAATGTCTCCTGTCAGGATATCTCACAGAATTTATACGTGAGGCAATAGCGGCATTTTGGTGACATTCGAAATAAACTCAAATCATATCATACAATTCTGCATTTGATATACTCATCACGAATTATTAATACTGATAATTAATTACTAATATTACCAATATTAATATCTATTGAAAAAAGTGCAATCTTCAATTCGAATTATAATATAACATATAACACTTCTTAACAATATTTTGACTGTTGTCAATAAATAAACAATATGAACTCCCCGTCAAATTTATTGTCGTAGCCTAGTTAGTTTCGAAAAAACTATTTTTAATCATATGAAATAACAATGGTCAAAATAGGTATCAACATTAAGATTCTTCTGCTACAAAAAAAAATTGGAAGTACCTACTGACTTATTTTTTAACTTAATTTATAATACAGGGTGAGTCAATACTATACTTACTTATGTTTATGCGTTTTTATTCATATGTCGAGTTCGACAAAAGCTATTAACATGCGGTTTGTGCCATTTTGTTACGAATTTAATCCAGTTCCATTATAATTTACAATAAATAGGTGTTTCCATTACACATTTTAAAGAAAAACAAATTTTAATCTTTCTATTCGAAAGTACCCTCTACCTATGACAATTTAAACTAAATGCAATTATTTTATAGTAGATTTAAATTAATTTATCAACACTTTTTCTAATGACACTAATTTCGTTAAAATCGGTTGATCCAAACCAAAGTTATAGGTATTTATCCACAAATACTTTCCCACTCTCCCCTATCCTTTATTTGAAAAAATAAAAAAAGTACTTGAACAACTTTGTGCAGAATTTAGGCCTCTTTCTAGTTTACTTATTTAACACTTGGTATAATTGGGCATATTTCCCAAAAAACGGGTTTTTAAAGTTTTCTTCACAGGTTACGCCTCCTAGCGGTTAACCCACAAACTTGAAAGTTATTTCCAGTGATTTCTCTTAGCCACTTTTACTAAGAAATTTTTTCTCCTAAAGTTTTAACATGAATAGTTTCTGATATATAGCCGAGAAATCGGCTTATTGGACCACCCGGTATAACCAAGCAGATCTCAAATAAAGTACATTAAATGTAATTAATAGTTATATATTTGTTTAATTGACATTTCTTTATTTAGGAAAAAAGGGACTTAATAACAGGACTCAAAACTCGAACCAACGCCGGTCGTCCCAACTGGGATAAGGTTTTCAAGCAAATCCTTGATCAGAAGAAAGGAAAAGTGACCATTTTCTATTGCGGTCCACCACATTTGGCGAGAGTATTAAGATTAAAATGTGATCAGTACGGATTTAATTTTAGAAAAGAAGTATTTTAAATATTTTTGTAGATAGAATGTTGTTTGTAAAGTATTTATTTAATTTAAATCTGTTGTATTTAGTAAGTAGGATAATTATTTTTTAGTATTTTTGTCAAACTATAAATTTTAATGACTATTTTTATTCTCTGTTGTGAGTTCGAAGCAGTGAAGTATTCAATTATTATAAAATCACAACATCTTCTTCTTCTTCCTATGCCGTCCCCATTAACGGAGGTTGGCGACCACATTTTTAAAAGCTTCTGTCTTTGCAACGTGGAATAATTCGTCTACAGTCATGTTTGTCCAGTCTCGAATATTTCGCAGCCATGACTTCCTCTTTCTACCTATTCCCTTTTTGCCATCGACTCTACAGTGCATCAAAGGCTTTAATCTTTTTAACTATTTGCGCTTTTAGTGTCCATGTTTCTACCCCGTACAATAGTTGCGACCAGACGTAACATTCAACAAACCTCAGTCTCAGCGCAGTATTCAGATTTTTGTCACAGAACAATTGTTTGAATTTTAAGAACGCTGCCCTTGCCATTTCTATTCGTACCCGGATCTCTTGGTCTGGATCTAATTCTGTGTTGATGTAAGCTCCCAGATACCTATTTATATTTTGTCACTCTCTCTATTTGCTGTCCACCAAGAGTTAGTTGTTCATTATTTATTGGACTCCTTGATACTATCATAAATTTGGTCAAAAAATCACAACATGATATATTAATATATTATATGGAATACTCTTATATAATAATATCAATATAATTGCATATATTTGAGTGATTTTGTTGAGGATAGGACGATGATAGGAGAAATAGCATCGCACCAGCGGACCGATCATGTTTGAGTGGGAGAGAGACGCAAGGCATTCGCCGGTCCGGCGGGCCTCTCTCTCGTTCGGTGACTCATCGTAACAGACGTGAGCGGGCGTTACACTTTTTCATGAGTGACTCCGAGCCACAACCTAATTTAAGACGTTGTCACGTCAATAAAACAATCTTTGTAAAATCAAATTTCATTTATTGTTTAAGTAAGTAATACAATATTTTGCGGTTTCAAATATAACATATCCTCAAATTGTTTAATATTGCAACGCCTCTACACAGCTGCTTCTCTTGCCTACGGGATAAAATATCTCATGGAACTTCTCGCTGCTCCATTTGAAACTAGCTGTAACCATAATATTTCATCATCAATAGACTCATATCGCTAAGAATAAGCAGATGGGCTAAAAACCTAAAACTAATTTGCAATTATTAAATAATAACAAATATATAAATATTGTTTATTTTTTACCATCTCATGTTCAATGAGCTAAACAAAATAGTTAATACTTAATATATTTAACTATAAATAATATTAAATATTTTTAAAGTATTTCTATTTTTAAAGATTAGCTTTAAATAAATGCTTTAGTTGTAAATATTTTTAGACTTCTTGACTTCAAACTCACGACAGGAATAATAAAATTTACAGATGAAAAACTAGATTCAAATTTTTCACCAGCAGTAAGAGTGAGCCATCTACTGTATAATAAATAAATAATACTAGATGTTATAAGTAATATATAGTATTTTCTTTATTTGTGTTACTATGAGAAATACAATAATGAATTTTTAATGTTTAAATGAAATATCTAGTAGCAGATCATTTCGTAATTATGTAGTTACATTTATACCTAGCTGTTTTATCTCTTCTGATTTAATACATATTAACTCTAATAATCCAGAAGCATTGTATTATAAGTGCTAAAGTCCGTGTCAAACGGTCAAATATTTGATCAAACTAGTTTGACTGTTTGACCAAACCAAAAAATTTACAGCATATGAAGTCCAACGAGCAAAAAGACAATTAAGTCACATCCTGAGTTTGATCAAATCCTCTAAAAATAGAGGATCTTCTATTTGTCAAGGTCAGTTTAATCAAACTTTAATTTTGATTGGTCGAAAAATATTTAAGACAAATGAAAATCACATCGAAAATCAGCAGTTAGACATAACGTGATGAAATTCATTTTCTTTTTTTGGTTAAGTTTACCGAAAGTACAAGCTGATTATAGCCGTAAATGTCAAACATGGAACAAAAAATTTCGGTATAGCAGTGTTTGCATGTTTTTATAATGTAGATGATGTATACTTCAAATATAAAAAGATAAAGCGTTAGAAAAGTACATACTGTTTATATTATGTTATGAATTCTGCAATTTTTGGTTTATATAAAACAACAATGAGTAAATATTTATTTCTTTGGAGATTAATTGCAGTTAATTATTAGAAATTTTTTTAGCAATTACCCTTTGATAGATTAGGGGATAGATTTGGCAACCGTCAAATCAGCGTTGCCAGATTACAAAAGTTGTTTGCAATTAATCTCGAAAGAGACAAATATCTACTCGTTATTGATTGATATAAATCAAAAATTGCAGAATTCATAAAATAGTTTAATCAAAATGACAATGTACTTTTTAAAAGCTTTATCTCTTTATATTTGAAGCATACAACTTATGCATTACAAAAACATGCCAACACTGCCAAACCGAAATATTTTTGACATTTGCGGCTATGTTCAGCTTGTACTTTCGGTAAACTCAATCCATTTTTTCTTTGGTTGATAATTTGTGGTTTATTTGTCTTCCTATTTTGTTATAAAATAAAAATACAATTTTAAAATATCTTGGAGACTGAAATAAGTTTCTACATAATTGATTTATATCAAGAAAGAAGCTGTTTATATAATGTCGAGCATCCACATTATTATAAAAAAATCCTTTGTCTTTTTATTTTTATTATGGAAAAAAAAAATTGAATCGTAATTAAAGCACTCCAAGTTATCTCCAGGGTATAAGAGTACATCCTTGAACAATCGTTGCAGTCCGATTTATTCATTTTTACCTCTTATTTATCTGTCTGTCTTCTTATTTTCACACGTTCCGTACGACCCTCCAGTGGCGGCTAGTTTACCCTTCTCTTTCTCTCTTCATACTCTGCTTTTGATTCTTCTTACTCTTCTCTGCAGACTCCCTTATTACTTCTACCTATGCACTCCGCCTCCAGTCTCTCTTACTCTTCTCTCTTTCTTTCGTCTTTTTTACATACATGTCGATTGTTTTTCATAGATATAGCGATTTTATTATTTCTATCATTTTCGTGATTGGCCGTGGCCTGTCTCCCAACTTTGTTTTAAGCATACTCTTCTCAGCCACTCATCTATTACATTAAATGCATCAGAACACATCACAGAACTGTATTTTCTCTGCTAAGATACATATAGATTTTTCTTTATATCTAAATAGTAGCCATCTTTAAATATTTTTGGCCTTTTGTTATCTGGTGATTTACCCTTTAACACACTTGATTATTTTATTATTTTCCTCGTCATATATAACTGTAAATTTCAATAGGTATCGTATCTGGGACGTATTATGAAGGGCGGTAAATATCAACTTCTGAAAAATATCATCCAGGGAAATATTGTGGGAAAATAATTATAAAGATACGTAAAATATTATGGCTGTGAATGGTTTTAATGCAACTTTAATGAAGTATTTCGTGCAGCTATATAACTTCTGAAAAATATCATCCAGGGAAATATTGTGGGAAAATAATTATAAATATACGTAAAATATTATGGCTGTGAATGGTTTTAATGCAACTTTAATGAAGTATTTCGTGCAGCTATATGCAAGATTCAAATAGATGTAAATTTGCATGGCAAAATCCTTATTTAATCCAGTTTTCAGCACCATTTTATCCTAGTTTTTTCCATTGTTCTACTCAATACTCTTGTCATCCATTTTGTTATAAGCACACATCTTCTCTCAAACTTAACTAACATTTTTCTCTTCATCTCTGGTGTTACTACGGTAATTTATATAATATCTGCTTATTTTATCTCCTATCATTTTTTTGAATGCACAGCCAGCATTTAAATTTTACCTCTTTACCATTTCTTGGCAGCTCTTTGTTATGAAGCAGTATATAGGCAGTTGGTAGTTGGCTAGATCCCCACGCTGTACAGATATTATTCAAACAAACATGTTGAATGTAAAAAATGTGTAAAATACAAAGTTCGTCTACAGTTTTGAGATATAGTTAATGAGTGAATTGAGTCGATCGATAGATGGGTAATTTACAACTCGCTGACAACTCTTTTATTTTATCTTAAAACTCCACGGCTGCCATGGCCTATAGCACTGCAACATTACAATGCATGTATCACTATAATAATATGTATAAAGAATCGATTAGTTATTAATGTTTTTTTTAGCAGCTATTAAAATACTTGAATTCTTATTGTAACTATTCCTATATCTAATGAACTGCCATGTGATTAAAAAAATACTTAAAATAATGATTTAAAATTGTTTAACAGTATGGCAATCTCTTATCGACTCTAACTGCAGCTATAATGGTAAATATGCACAAATGTTAAAACTTCTATTATAATTTCTTAAAAAACCAAAAATCACATTATGTTCTTACTAGGTAGGACAAAACACTTACATTATACATACATTATACATAAAATATAGATACATTATACAAGCATATACATATATTGCATACTAGGTCGTATTTGTTTTAAACCGACCTTACAACTATTAAATGTCTTACTGTATAATGCTTTGTGTACTGTGAATTGATTGAAAAAAGAAAGGAAGGCATATGCACCTCATCAATTAGGTAAAAATGATAAAACTGACAATGAACTGTAAAACTGACTACCTATTACAAACTGTAAAAAGAACTATTTATGCAACAAATAAAAAAATAATGCCCTTGCATTCAATTATCTACTCAAAATAATATATTTTAAATTTAACATTGCATATTAACCATTATTGATAATAAAAATAATATATTACAGTTACAAAAATAAATATTGATCACATATCCTAATTATGTATATTTATTGTATGTTGATTTTAAGATTTTATGAGTATAAAAAGTTTTTAATAAAAAATTTACAAAACCACCATTGCATTTTATTGGTTAGTTCCTAGTTCTTTCACCCGTTGTCCTTCCCACATTGTATCTTGAATCCAAGCTACCATTCATTTCTAGCATCCATTTCTACTCTCCTTCTTTTAAGCGCATTTACAAACACCATACTCTTACCTGTAAGACTTCCAAGATTTCAAGACCCTATCCCGATTTTTATAAACCGTAATGGTGTTCCAACTCTGCCTGTATCAGTTATGGGGTTAATTGTGTAGCACTATACCCAATGCAGCCCATTCCAAGGCCGGAAAAAAGAGGAGGGATAGATAGTAACACCTCTTTGAAAAAACAGAGTTTAGCGGCTCAGTTGATAGCACTCTGTGAGATCCCCTTGTCTACGGTTACAGATGAAGATGAAGACCACAACAACGATGAAAGCAGGGAGGCTGTAATTCTCCTCTCCTATTTAATATTTTCATGAATGACCTAGTTACATGTTTTTTGTAAAGCAGCTTTGCGAAATTTGCTGATGATATCAAATTTTGAAGAACTGCTGAACATATTTTAAATCAGGAACTGCTTCAGGACTTAAATCGTTTGTTAGAGTGGTGCCAAAAAAATAAGCTATATTTGAATATCAACAAATGCAATTTTATAAGTTTTTCTAGAAAAACTACTAGGTTTGAGTCTAGTTACTTTATTGATAACCAGCCACCTAAAATACATATCAACAGTAACAGATCTGGGTGTAATTTTGAATGGGAAATTAACTTTTGTTGATTATATTCCTTCTATATCAATAGGGGGTCAAATATGCTGGGCTTTATTATTAGAAATTCTATTTTTTCTCCATTGCAGTCACAAGAATGGTCTATTGTTCTTTGGTTAAGTATATGCTGGAGTACTGTTCAGTCATATGGTCTCCGTATTTCCTTATACGTTCTGCTTGATCGATGAGTGGTAACGGTAGATGGAATGGTAGAATTGATTGTCCTTCTCTTGTGAGTCAGATTGGTCTTAGAGTATCATATTTCTATGGTTTGTGTACATATCATCTATGTACTTTTAGGGTTCAATTTTATAGAACAACCGATGGTGCTAATAGCCCAATGCATAAATACTTATCTTTGTTAAACAATCTGTATGTAGATCTATGTATTTGATATGTCTCTCAATAAATATATAAATATTTATAGAAAAGAGTTACTGGTACCTTAGAGTGTGGAAACTAACTCAATTATAATAATAAGTACTTGTATGTTGTTATTGTAACTAGGTAATACTTAACATATTTTTTATGGTTAAAATTATTTTCCCATCTTTATAGTGCTGGATCTTAGAATCATATAATTGACCACTGGGTTTATAGGTTTTACAATTTAATTATATACATGTGTACATGCATGTGTATATATATTTTTAGTCTACATTATTTAGTTAGTATTATCATATTAAATACTGTGTACTTAACCACTATTTTGTATAATTGTGGGGTAGTCCTGTATAAAATAAAGAAATATCAAAAATTCATTTACAAAAAAATCACCATTTAATTATAAACTCTCACCAGTTAAGAGACAATTATATAGGCAAATACAAAACAATGATAAAGTAGACTTAGACATTATAATGAGTTGATATTCACCAGTTTAAACAGCACAAATGGATTGAAACATATAGTAATAAATATAAACTACATGAAAGAAAACCATACTGGATTAAAATTAAAAAAACTCTAAAAATATAAACCAAAATGCTAACGAGTTTCCTAAATAAGATATAATGGAAAAATTGACAATTTAGACTCTGAAAATTACTTTACTTTAGACTTGAAGAAATAATACTACTGCCCATACATATAATTAATTTGTAAATAGATTTAGGCAAAACACTGACTAAGAAAACTAAGATCAACATTTATAACACCATAATTAGGCCAATATTATTATATGCAGGAGAAACAAAGACAATGGTTAAAAAAAATGTGGTTTAACCCCATGCTGGGGTGTATAGCCATTATATATAAATAGATTTAGGTCATTGGCCATTTGGCAAAATGATTTAAACACACATTTAAGATTATAGTATCATATTTTTAATATCGATTTATAATTTTAAGTTGTAAATAAAAGAAAGCAAAAGATTTTACACTTTTATTGCTTAATCCTAACAATAATTATAGATTTTATGAAAACTCATCTTTTATATCATCCCTATTATCATTTTTAATTTTAGATATGTACTGCTTTTTCATTTCAAAAACAATTATTCCAAGTGCTGTACCAACATTTAAACTATCAACATTATTTCCAAGTGGTATATTAATTCTAACTCCATTTAAATTTGAAACTAAACTATAAGAGTTTAAGCTAATACCCTCAGTTTCACCTCCCACAATAAGAACATTATGTTCATTTGGATTAAACTTTAGTCCATAATAAGGTACAATAGGAATAGACTCTAATAACGTGGACAATAGTTTTTTATCATAATTTTCATCAACAGTGGTCATTGATATAACTCTATTATCAGCAATAAAGAAGTTGCAGTTTGGAGGCAGATCTTCCATAATAGTATCCATGTTAACTTTTTTCTTTATTTTAAGTTTAAAATGGGCTCCACAGGCACTTCTCAGTACTTTTGAATCCCAAACATTTACACATCCCTTTGTTAAAAGTACTTGTTCACATCCAACTCCACTACTAGTCCTTAAAATAGCACCTAAATTATCTGCTTCTCTAATATTGTCACAAACAATTGTTAATGGAAGAGCACCTTTTGATACACTGTGGGATTCAATATCAGGAATTTTAAATATTCCCATTATACCAGGACATGTTGTTAAATCCGACCACATCTGCATTTCTTTTAAAGGCATTTTATACAATTTTGCTCCTATTTTAGGAATGGATGGTTTTAAATATTCTACTTCCTCAAATCTACTAAACAGAATGTATTGGAGTTTGCATTTGGCATCAAGGGCATCTTTTATTAACCTCTTCCCTTCCAGCAGCATAAGGTCTCTTTTATCTCTTTCCTTGTTTGATTTTATTTCTGTCAATAATTGACTTATTCTAGGATCATTATTCTTCATTTTCGTGTAAATAAAATCACCATTTTCATCTGTGGTAGTTTCTAACATATCCATTGTAATTTTAGGAGACATTCTCTTCTTTGAAATTGTAATAGGCTCTATATCTTTTGACCTATTATTTTCTGGTGATTTATTTTTGAAATAATTCCCAGACCATTCTACACCAAGTTTACCCTTTGGTGAATGTTTATCTGCTTCTTCATCATATTCTTCAGCAGGAATTAGTTTGGCAGGCTTACGACTAGACCACTTCGCTAAACATCGAGATTGTTGGTTTATGCTTAAAAACGTATCAGAAAATACCAGAATTTTAAGTTTGTTAAACATTTTATTCCCAGATATTTTTTCTCTTTATTGCGACACTGAATATAAATAAAATATAAACGAGGATTTTGTTGGTTATGTTAAATAGTTCACATTCACATCTTCTTTTATTAAAATATAGTCTTTAATCATTCCATATATAGGATATTTTGACTTATTCATTATTGGAAACTTGGAAACATACAACACTAAAGATAATACACCAATATATTAACAATGAATATACACGCGTATGCGTCTATAAACGATTAATAAAGTAGTTTAATTTCTTTTTAACACAAATTTCCTATTATACGCTATACCTATCCATATTAGTAGTTCAAATAAATCTACTGTTGCGCGTTGCGGAGAGTTTCGCTGAAAAAAGAAGAATAATCAGAAATAATGGGATGGGAGTGTATATTCAGTAACTGGCTCTAAAAGCTTTATATTTGACAATGTTTGACAATACTAATCGATAAATGACTATAAAATTTAAAAATAAAGATTTAAATATTTATTTTAATTGATACAGTTTAAGCTACATGTTGATAACTGTTTTTAATAAAAAGTACAATTAATATTTTCAATGAACACGTCTACTTGCTTGGTTGTATAATAACTTAAGGTTTTATTTAAGAAAATATTGAAAGTTAGGCAACACTGCGACTATAGTAAATAAGATCACAGCACACTTCCAACTAGCAGTGCCAGTCCTGTAATAAAGAATAAAACAACGATTGGCGGATCGCGCAGTGTCAGGGAGCGTAACTATATATATACATGGTAGTAAATTCAAAATGCACGCAAAATTACATAGTAGCTGTGCCTAGGATTGTAAATTGTAAGCTCCATAGATAAAGAATATTATATTACTGAGTGGTAAGCTCATAGCTCATTTTAAAGGAAGGGAAAATCGATATAGACCTAAAATAAAAAAAACCTTATTCTATACGATATGTATATATTTTTCATATACTATTTAGGTTTTCTTGTTATGTTGATGTTATATTTTTATTTCGCATTACATTAAAATGCCAAAAAGGTTAAACAATTAAATAAAATATAGAATAAAAACTTTATTTATAAAAATGTTACAAGCAAAGTGCAGCATAATTTAGTGTTTTTAATATTGTGACAAGAACTTGTCAGTATTTAAATAATTATTGTTTTGTTATTCTAATGTCAAGTTTTATGTGAATACAAGCCTGGTCTTGGTCTTCTTCCTGGTCGTGCTAAAAACAAACTCATAACAGCTGTTCTTTTAATGCCCCTATGTCCAACTTTCGATTTCGATTATATCCTCCTGTTTAAAGTGACTAGCCCATACATGAAAATTGTTATAAATAGTTTCTGTCTTCTCTAATTTAGGGCTCTTAACAGCATTCACCCATTTATCTAACATATCCCTATAATTTAGTGGACTTGCTAGTAGTATCCCTATAGTATCTATATCTATGCCATTTGGAACTGGAACACATCTTTTTTGTTCAGTTCTTCATGTTCATGTTTACATTGTTAAGGTCCATTAGCTCAACTCGGGCATATTATTTTGACAGATTCACAGCTGGAAACCTACCCTACAATACAAAAGTTCCTAGCTCGCAGTATTAACAGCTTAAATAAACTTTTATTACAGACTTCTTTCATTGAAAAAAGAAGAATTCTAAATTATAAATAGTGGAAGTGTATACTAAACGCATAAAATTTTGGGTGGTATATATTTAAAACATATATTTCAGTTGTTATAATTTAACATAACTATTTTATATGGTGCAAATAAATAAACATTGATTGTCTGTAATTCGTAAAGTTCCATTTTATTTACTATTAATATTGGCTATGAGGACGTGTGTTTGGTTGTATAGTAATTTCCATCCACTTCTAGTCTATCAAAATGTAACTAACTTCGCAAAAAAATTATTACTAAATTCGCTAGACAGTTCAGTTCGGACTGGGAATAGCGAACCGACTATACACCATGTATTGTGTTCTATTCCATAATTAAAAATCGTCGAAAATTGTAACTTTTTGCACTATTTATGAAAAAACAAAAACAAATAAAAATATGACGTCATATTTTGCTCAAAGGAACACTTTGTTTAATGACGATGACGAATGACCAGGCAAGACAAAGTGACATAGAATAAGGCGCAGGAACATGGAGACATCGAGCAAAAAGCAAAAAGACAGTCTTTTTGTCTTTTTGCTCGATGCATGGAGGTAAGATAATCTCTTACCTCCATGCGCAGGAACGAGACTAGCAGTGCCACCAAACGGGAGGGTGCACAAATAAAAACGTGTGTTAACTTTGACTATCCCTATTACCAATCTAAGTTTAATTTATCTGTGACTAAGGTTGCCTAGATTTTGTGCTTCTCTGGGATGTAAACTGTAAATTAAAAACATATCTAAACTTTAGAAGTTAAAAAGACTCTACTTTCATTGTCTAAAATCTAAACCTTAGAATATACCTTGGAATATAATATTAAGTAGTTTCATCCGACGTCCCGACGATGAAAAAGAGTTTACTCTTTTCAGCTAATATCCCATCTGAACTTGCTAGCCACAGTCACAGTAGCCACAACGCCCACAACACAAATAGAAGAAGACAAAACCAAAACAAAAATAATAATTGTTTATAATAACTTAATAACGAAATAACGATTTATTTATATTATTAATATATAAGATTGCAACCAGTATTCAGTATTAAATAATGATTTCTACAATTCAAGCTAATTTAAATATAAGCAACCATTTATCCAATATCGAGACTACAGATATTACTACTTCAGACTTTCCATTTATTTGCCGGCTATGTGCAACAAAAGATGATAACTTAGAATTTTTTGAAGAACCGATGCAGCTTATCTTTATAAATTTAACAAATTGTCAGGTATCACAATAATAATTAATCAGTAATTGTCTAGTATATTTAGATCCTGTAGAATTATACTAAAGATGCAGGATGTTTTCTTTGTTTAAGATATTCTCCCAGTTGTGTCAGAGTTATAAAAGTATTTATTATTATTATTTAGTATTTTCTTTTATTCTTTTTGGTGCTCATTACCCAGTCATTTATACTTTGAACTTGTTATTTATTTACCTATTTTTCTATGTATGTTTTTTGACTGAATATGTCATTGTTGCTTCCATCACTGTTTAATAATCAACTGAGGCTTGTGTTAGCTGAGTTTCTTACTATTTTAGTAGTAGTAATGAAGTAAACTTGGTACTTAATATACTGTAATTAGAATACTGTATAGAGGGGCTCGACAAAGCCATGTCCAATATAATCAAAGCTAGGAAATGAGTAAAGACCGTTTTACAGCTCGCATGAAAACCTGCTGCAATTTTTAGCATGACTAACTTTCATGCAAAGTCTTTATGTCCGATTTTACAACTTGCAACTCGGCTTGCAACGCAATTACGTTGAAATTGTTAACCTTAAACCCAACTTATAAACTTTTGTTTTCTTTTAACTACTTATTGCTTTTTATTTAATACTATTAAGTAAATTTCAAAATGCCAAGATTATTAAAAATAATCAAATATAAATGGAAAAATTCAGTAGCAGCAACCTTAAGTATTATTATTTCTGCAGTTAGTCATTTAGTTACTAATTTAGAACGCCGAGGACGGAGATGGTGAATAAGACCATTGACATTGTGGAAAAATCAAACTTTCTACAAATTCCCCTTCACTTGCATGAAAACTTGCAATGAAAAATGGCACCAAACCGATTATCGCGCAATTGCAAGAAGTTGCAGCTGACGACATACTGCGCATGCCTTTAGGCAACTTTCTTGCATCTTGCAGGTATAATTGTAAGCTGTAAAACGGACTTAAATTTGATAGTAATTTTTATATTTAAATATTATTAAGTAATAATAATTTTTTTTATTTTTACTTGACATGATAGAAAATGGTCCTGACTCTAATGCTTATGCTTTTTCTATGTATATTTAATAATTATTTGTCTTAGATTAGAATAAAGAACATACTTATATGATTTTATTATGTTTCAGTTTGACCAAAATGACCATTTACCAAAAAATATCTGCCCTAATTGCAAGAATAAATTATATGAAATTAATTTATATATTCAAAGCATTAAAACAGTCTACAATATGCTTCAACATGCTTTATCGTTCAAACTAGTTGACAAACATATAGATAGTGTATCAATTAATCATGATTCAAGTGATACTGACCTAAAAGAAGACACAGATCAACCCATTTGTGAAACCATTATAAAAAAGAAAAATTCTCCTCTTAACTTGGAGCAGGAGAATTTCACTACATGTCAATACTGCAATAAATCATTCATATCTTCAGAAGAACTCTCAAGACACATGCAACAAAACAAAAGTTGTAAATCAAAGAGATTATTTTGTGGAATATGTGGAAAGCACTTTAATTTTCAATATAAAAGAAAAGCGCATATAATGGCTGAACACTTGGGTGAGCTACCATTCCAATGCAAAGTGTGTGGGAAGAAATTTAAATTCTACCAGAATCTTACCAGGCATGATAGATCTGCTCATAAAGGACTGACACCATACAAATGTGAAATTTGTGGTAAAGGTGAGTAAAAATATCCATCCATAAGTTTCCATTCTCATTTGACATCTTTAGTCATACTTTTTAAGTATACTGCTTTTGTTTCAGCAGTATTTTATAGAATTTCATTATGACAACATACATCTATGTATAAAAAATTAAAAGAAAATACTTAACTGACATTGTATTTCTTTAAGTTATAAAAATATATTAATTTTTGGGTATTTTTGTTTGATGTATGTTTTCTTGGACAGTTCAATAAATTTAATTCTAGCACATTATCAGGTCACTCACAGTTGTCAATTGTAGATCTCATACTTAGTCTTTGTGCTTATGAACCATGGCACATGAATTATTATAACAACTTGTTTTGGAATGGTTCCATGATTGCTAGGTTGAATTTTGAAGCAGTACCCCACAGCTGTATACAGCTTCCATACATTCAAATCTCTTACAATGTGGCATTGTATGTTAGTACTTTATTTCATATTGTTAACTGAGACATTTTTTTTGAGTAATCAATAGTATTTTATGTACTTTATATATTTTCTTTTTTTTTGTTTTCATGTATGAATTCTCCTGATAAGTATTTTGACTATATGTATTTTTTATTTTATTTTTATTTATTTAGACACCTTACAGACACTATAGACTAATAGTAATTACATGTAAAGTGTTTAAGACAAAAAAAAATAAAAAAATGCAATAAATGAATGAAAGAAATGAACATTAATAATACAATAAGAAAAAAATACATTAAACCCCTTAAACCTAGTGCTGATGAGCAAGCAATGTGTTAAGTTTACAGCTTTTTACATTAAATATATCCACATGAGTCAGTCTATTAAATACTTCATTATTTACAAATATTTAACCTATTGTTTATTGGTGATATGTTTCTATAGTAATTTGTAAAGAATAGATCTAGGTTAGTTATCCTTAACCTACTCTTGGGGACTCTAAAGTAAATAAACTCAATTAATCCACAGTTTTTGTACTTAATACTGTTAACAATCAAGTATATGAACATAATGGCCTGTTTCTTCTAGTGGCAACTGACTGCAACTGAAATGAGTCTAACATTACCCTGTATGAGACCACATAATATGGATATTTCTTATTTTTCCTTACATATAGAAATCTTAAAAATCATTTTTGCATTTTTTCAATCATTTCTGAGTTTGAAAATGCAGTAGGAGATCAGATGACTGGAGCATATTCCATATGTGGTCTCACCAGGGCATTATAGAGTTTTATAATTGTGCTTATTCTGAAATTTTTGCTATTTCTACTGACAAATCCTAAAGCACGATAAGCTCTGTTAGTTATTTCATAACAGTGTATATTGAACTTCATGTTGATTTGGAATTTAACTTTTTAACTAACTAATATGTAGGGCTAGGTACTTTAATAGCTTATCATCTGCGAAAGATGAATGTTATTTACCAGTATTGCATTAAAAGAATCTTTAGTGCTTTTAATAAACAACATTTTCAAAATCAGTTGGCACTAGCAGATTGGAATAACATTTATGAAAGTGATGATGCAAATGAGGTATGGAATAGATTTCATAGTATATTTGTACATCATTTAATTTGAGTTTTTCCATTAAAAAAATGTATGCAAACCAAAATGCAAGGAAAAATATTATATTAGGGATGAAGGAGTAGAGGCTGCAATGAGACAAGTTTTTATCCTTTATGTCATTAGGTATAATGACAATAGCTTCCGACAATAGTATAATAATGCAAAAAAGAATTATGAAAGAATTTTGACACAAAATAAAGCAAAAAAATTTTAACAAAAAACAGATCAATCTGATAACAAAATTAAAACAATATGGTCAATAATTAATAACATAAAGGGTAGGTAATTCAACAATATAGAGGGAAATTCAGATTCCAGGAGCAGATAGTACAGTACCTAATACTAGTAATGACTATTTCTTAAACTATGCATCACTATTGGTACCTGAATTTTCCACAAACAGTTACGAATCATTTATAGAACAAGCGAAGAGATCTATCTTTTTTGTTTTGACGTGTATTTCGCTCTGCATATATGTGTATGTCTTTGTAATATATCTATGTATAATTTTTGAAATAAAGATTACTACTACAACTACTACTTAGTATGTTTATTTTAGGATTTTCAAGACTTGAAAGAATGAAACACCATGCAAAAGTACACTCCTTTGAAAAACCAGACAATCCTGTATATTTTTCATGTAGGCGTTGTGGAAAAGCCTTTACAAGTCGTTTGGAATATCGGTCCCATCTAAAAGAACACAAGACTGTTACAGAAAATTTAAATTATAAATGTACAATTTGTGATAAGATGTTTTCTTCCAAGTATGTCCTACAAAGCCATATGGCAATTCATGACGGAAAAAAGGATTTTTTGTGTACAATTTGTGGTAAAAACTTCCTGAAAAAGAGCTACTTGGATACGCATTTGAAGATACACTCAGGGGAGAAACCATATGAATGCAAGCAGTGTGGGAAAAAATTTCGGCAAGCAACACCATATAGCAATCACTTGGTGATCCATACAGGTAATTTTTTTACCCTTCCGCTCATGAATTTTTATTTTTAAAGAGAAACATTTTATTTTTATTGCAAAGGGTTTTTAACTCTTAACTTGGCAAAATGTTGAATCTAAAAATCTGAAAATTGGTATGTTTGCTGTTTGGGCATCATACAAATATTCTATAACAACAAAAAAAAATATATGACATCTACATGTCAAAAATTTGGATTGTATATCAGAGTATACATCGCCAAATAGACCGAAAAATAGGCTTGTATAGCATATCATACATTGTAAAATTATGAAGGACAAGTAATATGAATTTAATCAAAAATATTTATTTATTAATATGAACATCCATAAAACAATTCCTGTTATGCACTAAACATAGTCTAATATTACAGTTGTTACAAAATATGTCAGTTTGTCCCTTCTTGCAATTTCTGCACCTGCCTATTCAGCGTTGCCAGGCCCAAAATATTTATTTCCCCAAATTGTGTTTTAAAAGTTGCCAGATTTTGAACAGAATTCCCCAGATTTATATATTTCAGTTTTTAACAAATCTCCTACATTTAGGTAAACCGTGTTGCGCTGTGTGTTGCCTGCCATGTAGGTTACCGATATTATATCCAGCCATATGAGTTTTCAACGCTTCTTGTTTGTTTTGAGCTGCTGTCACATGGCATATTATACAGATTAATATTACAGAACGACAACGAAAAAGCTGATCTTTTTGGCAAGCACCTTCAAAAAGTATTCACGCCATACCCTTCTACAGTATCTACAGAGGAAGAAACAGAACTAACCAGATTCCTAACAGCACCGTTTCAAATGGATCTGCCCACACGAAATTTACAGTCAACCAAGTAAAACAAACAATAAATGAAGTCAACATCAAAAAAGCCCCTGGATTTGACTTAATCTCTGGCAAGATTCTAAAAGAAGTCTCGGATAAGTGCATAAAACTAATAACCTTTATATTTAATGCAATCCTGCACCTAAACTACTTACCTAGTTCATGGAAAGTGACACAAATCTTAATGATCCTTAACCTTTAACTACGGGCGACCCTCCATTAGTCATAACTACGTGCGCGGTGTATTCTGTACACCACCGACTAAAAACGCAAATAAAAGCCACAACTAGGTATTTTTAGTACATATATTGTATATAATAAATGTAGGCATATATTTAAGAGAATGTCTTCACATAAAAAATAATACATAACGAAAATATAAAGATTAGCAACAAATATAAGAACAAAAACTCAACCACTTCTTTTTCTCTAAAAATAACCTTCTTGAGATTCTTGTATATTAGCTTAACATTAAAAATATTATAAAACTAGTATATAAATCTAAAAACTATGAGTAAATAATCATTCACAAATGAACATATTTGAGAATATGTGTGCTATTCACTTTCGTTTTCTTCCTCGTTTGCGTCTTCTAAATTACAATTTGCACAAATTGTAACAGAGTGCTCTTTACAAACCATTCTATTACATTTGTTGCAAGATATTGTTGTAACTCTATTGTTGCTCCTTCCACAACAATGGCACCTCCCCCGTTTTTTTGCTGGTGGTTCTTCATCGTGGTCGTCTTGTACGTTTTTGTATTTCTTCAAGAATATTTTTAAATCCAGAGGTAAACTCTGTATTTCCGCCCTCTCAGAAAGATGAGGTCGTATCAATGCCAATGATAATTCTTTTAGAAAAACTCTTCTATATTTTTGAGGATTGTCGATGTTGGCAGCATTGTACAGGATCTGGCTGTTAATTCCGGCAATATTCAGGAGTTGAAAAAACAATCCCACAAAAAACAAGACCACAAAAACAACTAGAAGGTCGTTAAATAGTCCAATAATAGGTACTCACAAATATCCAAATAGATAACGGTATATTAAGTTATGAGAAAATGCTAAAATAAAATATTTGATCAAATGTATTATCATAAAACTAGTTTTATTATAATAAAATGAAAGTTTTATTAAAATTTTAATAACAAATTACAAATTCTTTTATTCAAAACGTTGCAAAATGTCTAGCTTTTGTTACATATAAGTCGCTATACATTAATAATGCTATTTTTTAGTAGATAAACGTAATATAAATCTCACAAAATTTACTTACATAACTAGGTGCTTGGTGTACTACATACACCACTGGTAAACTTCTCCTGAATTTTTCCAACCGTCAGTCTATCTCTGCAGCAATCAATTTTACAACTGTTGAGGTTTATAGCTGACACATCAGAGATAGGTTAGGTAGAGGGACACGTGGGCAACCAGTGCTTATCAGAAATAGCGGCCAATTTAGTGCGACTGGTGTACTGAGTACACCGTAGCCCGTAGTTAAAGGTTAAACACGGAAAAAAACCGGAAAATGCATCTTCATGCCGGCTTGTAAGTCTTTTGCCTATGATTAGCAAAGTCTTTGAAAAAATATACTTAAAAAGGGTAAAAACGATAATAGACGAACATAAAATAATTCCAGAACATCAATTTGGTTTCCGAGACAAACACTGAACCATAGAACAAGTGCATAGGCTAGTCAACCAAATAAACAAGGATTTTAACGCCAACAGATACTGTTCTGCTGCTTTCCTTGACATATCTCAGGCTTTTGACAAAGTATGGCACATAGGACTACAAATAAAATTAAAGAAGCTCCTACCCTATCCTCACTTCCAGCTCTTAAAATCCTACATAGAAAATAGACACTTCCTGGTGAAGCACGGTACCGAGCACACTAAGATATATCCTATTCACTCAGACATCCCACAAGGCAGTGTTCTCGGCCCAATTCTATATCCTTTATACACAGCGGACATTCCAACATCTAGTACAACTACTGTTGCAACGTATGCAGATGACACTGCTATCCTGGCATCCCACATAGATCCATTAACAGCATCAAGAAATCTTCAATCAAACCTAAATATAATTCAGCAATGGATGAAAGTATGGCGCATCAAATCTAATGGAACTAAGTCAAGACATGTTACATTTACGCTACGTAGAGAAACATGCCCCCCCTGTATTTATTGATAATTGTCTAATTCCTCAATCCGAGGACGATAAATATCTTGGCATGCACTTGGATCGCCGTCTAACTTAGAAAAAAAAACATATTTTTAACAAACGAGAACAGCTTGGACTTAAATTGAGAAATATGTATTGAATCATTGGACGCAATTCAAAACTATCTTTGGATAACAAAATTTTACTCTATAAGTCCTCTTTTATTTTACTCTCAAGCCCATATGGACTTATAGGATTCAGCTATGGGGCACTGCTAGCGTCTCCAATACAAACATCTTACAGAGATTCCAAAACAAGGTGCTGCGTGCCATAGTCAATGCGCCATACTATGTATCCAACGAGGTGATTCAACACGACATCCCCCTAGAATCCGTAAAAGAAGCCATACAAGGTTTTAGTGCTAAATACTGTGAACGAGTGCTCATACATCCTAATGCGTTTGCTCGACAACTAAATGTGCGGAACGTCTTTGAAGTGCGTAGACTAAAACGGCAATTGCCGTCCAACTTGTCCAACTGAACATAATAAGTGTATTCAAACTAATAAAATTTTAATTTTAGAATTGTAAAGAGGTTACTAACTGGAGTAATTCTCTACATGTGTGCATTTTTTACCGTACCAAATGTTTAATGCCCAATAGGCAGATTGTTGTACTCAATGGAGTTAATAAAAAAAAAAATGTTGAGGCCTATGAAAGATCGAGCAGCTCCGTAACAGGGTTGTATTTTTAGCTGTGTTAGGGAAATTTTAACTCTAAGATTGATGTTATGAAAATTTTAAATACAGGTGCCGTCAGTTTGTATAAATAATGACGCAACATTATTTTTGTATTAAAACACTATTGTTTAAATACGGTATGCCATTGTTAACACAGATATCAACATCTTCCTTCAGATATTGTTTACTATGATCAACCTCCAATAACTTTTAAAATTTTTTACACTTTTCTTCTTTTTTAGGAGAACGTTTATATAAATGTCAGCATTGTGAAAAAAGTTTCAAGCAGAAACCACATCTTACAAGACATGAAATGCTTCATACCGGAGAAAAACCATATAAATGTTCGTATTGTAACAGAAGTTTTTCACAGAGCGGCAATTTGAAGTCACATATAAGAACCCATACAGGAGAGACGCCATATTATTGTACAATTTGTTCAAGAGGATTTTATTTACTAGGAAGCATGAAAAAACATATGAAAGCGTCACATAAAATATTGTAAAATTAGTAACTACCGCACGTTCTTATGTCTTAGTACTTGATATTATTGGCTTTGGTATCCTTATTTCCTGTGTTAATTAAAAAAATTTTTACAATTGATGTACTTCCGTTTAATATTTACACATATAATCCAGTAATCAGAGACAAAAATGCCACTGAATATCTAAAAATCATACGAACAAACCGAATTTGGCGGAGAATGTCAATTTTAAGACCCCAAAAAGATGCAAAAAAGTTTACTAGACCTCCCAGGCTTTACCTCAAACCTAGGATTAACTAGTCATACCGGGAAGAGACTGCATATCGACATTTGGTGTCTCACAAATCATAACGACAGATCAAACAGAAGTTTCAACAAACAACCAAAATACATTGTACCACTCTTTACCATATCATCAGACGTGACTAGGAATCCCAAGTATATAAAGTTTTTTACCCCCTCTATGTTGTATTCTCCTATTGTTATATTTTGTGGTTGCCTTATTTCTGCGTTTTTACTTACCTGCATATATTTTGTTTTGGTCTGATTGATTTTAAGACCACTATTTTGTGCAGCTCGTTCTATTTGGTTGTATGCCTCGATCATTTCTCTTCTTGATTTTGCGATTATGTCAACATCATCTGCAAATGCTAGTATTATCTTATATCTGATAATAACGTTACGGAGGAAGTGAAGAGGCGAATATTTATTGCAAATAAATGTTACCATGGCTTAATTAGACACCTAAGATCAGATAACATCGCAAGAAAGACAAAATGCCAAATATATAAAACCCTAATAAGACCTGTACTCACATATGGCTCAGAAACCTGGACACTCACTAAAAGAGAGGAAACGTTGTTAGCCACCTTCGAAAGAAAAATCTTGCGACACATATATAAGGGCACAAAAGAAAACGGAATATGGCGAAGAAGATACAACTCTGAACTATACAAAATATACCAGGATCCGGATATTATAACATTCATTAAAATAGGACGGTTGCGTTGGATAGGACATGTAGAAAGAATGGAAGAAGGCGAAATACCAAACAAAATATTCAAACAGATGCCAGTAGGAAAAAGAACAAGAGGAAGACCGAAACTGAGATACTTAGAACAAATAGAAAATGATATAACAACCTTAAAAATAAAAAAACCGGAAAAAAAAGCACGAAACAGATCAGAATGGAGAAGAATCCTGGAACAGGCCAAGACCCAAAAAGGGTTGTCGAGCCAGTGATGATGATGATGACTCTTTACCATATATTCCAGGTTTAACCAATAAACTATTAAACACATTTAGAGAAGTACCTAATATCAAAATTGGACCAGAAATATAAAAACAATATCGAAATTACACACCAAACTTAAAACACCCTTAAATATTAAAGAAAGCTCCAATGTAGTGTACTCTCTACCCCGTAATAATTGCAATAATATATATATATATATATATATATATATATATATATATATATATATATATATATATATATATATATATATATATATATATATATATATATATTGGAGAAACGTCCAGAAATTTGTCCGGAAGATTAACATCGCACAAGAGTGACATTAATCTGAATAAAGTACAAGCCTGTGTATTAAGTGAGCATTCTATTACGATGGGCCACACGCCTAACTATGATCAACCAGAAATATTGAGAAGGGAAAGAAATTACAACGAAAGACTGTTTCTAGAAATGTGTTTAATTAAAACTACACAAAACACCTTAAACAAAAGAGAAGACAAATCTTAGTGCTATATACAAAATCTTCTTTTAAAGAAGAGAACAACAACGATATTAAAGTTCTTTAAAAGTTACACAGATTAAAGGGATTATTCCAAGTTCAAATACGATAAAATTTATTTTTTATTTGTGTTTAGTTTTTCCCTTCTTAATTACTTAAGTAACATAAACTCTGTTGCTTGTTTAATAAGTGCAAACGAAACATTTTTACTTACGTCAAAATTTGCAATGAAGGTTTGCATAAACATAGACACTTCCTTTGTCAAACTAACCTAAAATGAATATAAAAAATAGAAGAGATATATGGAAACCGTAGTAATAAGTTTTGACTGAAAGCAAAAGAAAATCAAATAAAATAATGTGATATAAGGTTGAATGCTCAAAGAAATGAACTTTGATCAAATGAAAGGCAGATATCGAGTACAATTTATTAATTAAATCTTGCTCAAGTACTTTCGCTTCCTAGAACATCTTCGGGGTATTTCGTCAAATTTGGCCTATCCAACAATCTTTGAGAATGTCATATACATAAAATTGAACATTAACACTACACCACACAAGGACAAACAGTTTAAAATTCTTTAAAAAACGGCGAAGCTACATGTTGATTGGCATCAGGAGAGAGAACATTCTCTAGTGATAATAGAACACAATTTACTAATTATGAGTTTAGGAATTTTATAAAACATAATGGAATTATTTATAAATATACAGCTTCATTTCATCCAGCTACAAATGGTCATGGACAACCTTACGTACAGATTAAAAAAAAGGTTTAAGAGTTTAAAAAGAAATGATAGAGAACATGAACTTTGCAAATTACTGCTACAATATAGGAAGCTCCCACATTCGTTAACAGGAAAAAGTCCTTCATTTTTAATGTTTGGGAGAGAGATGAGGTCAAGATTGGACTTAATAAAACCAGATACTATAACTAAGAATTACAATGATGAATGTACCAGAGATATTGAATTAGGTACCAGCGTTTCGGCAAGAGATTATTTTAATGAAAAATGGAAGTTTGGTAGAGTTATAAAAAGATTGGGTCACACAAAGAGTTACACCTACCTTACGTAGATCTTCAAGAATACATAAACCCATTGCAAAAATGAATTTGTAAAGAAAATCATTGTCAATAGAAGAAATGTTTTGTTTGTTGCATATATTTAAGTTTGTATTACAGATGGTAAGAGAAAGGAAAAAAAGAAGACCTGCATGGCAGAAGGTAAAGGTTAAGATTCTTAGTTTTTGTATTGTACTTACATAGTAAAATAAAGTAGTTTTTAAGTAATATATATTTCATTCTACACTACATACATTAGATGGCGCTAAGATTTTAAATCTAAACTAATAGAAAGCTTTAAATAACTCTTCTACCTTAAAAATATTATTAGAATTAATTATTAATTATATTAATATGTAACGTATCGTTTGAAGAACAAAATATGATTGAAATATCAAATGGTGGTAGTTCAGATTTCTTTCCTAGATGGCGTCGTTAGCTTACTGGAGAAACGGTGTGACTTGTCATCATTGCCTTTTATATAGATAGATTTTGTTGGTCATAAACTGCCACCATATCGGTCATTTCAATATTTTAAAACAAGTTATGACGAGGCATTTTACAATTTAAATTTCATGCAACACAAAAGCACAACTTTTAATGCGAAGGTGGTATTAAAAACTTATCTAACTGTTGAAAATGACATCAGCAATGATCTAATTATGAAAACTTGTACAATGATTATTGTTAAGAGTTTATTTTTCGGGTATAACTACAATGAAATGCAAAAAATTGAATTTTGCATCGTAGATTTAAAATGCGTTTATCTCGAAAACTGTTGAATTTAGCGAGATGAATGTAGTATATCTTTTTGAAGTAAAAATAATAGGGGAATAAAATTTTTGATCTAAAAATTATGTAGAGTGGGGAATAAAAAAATTGAACGTATTAAATGAGCACTGAAAGACGTATGTGGCGCCCTCTGGACAGTACATCATTTTGGGTGGGAAATTTAGGTCTCTCGTCACAAAAAACCTCACTTATTAAATTTCGTGTTGTTATTCCATGCCTGTCAGAAAATATTCAAAAATAAATATAATAAAAGTTTAAGTTTGACACGCTGTACTTGTGTTATTATTAACTTTGGTACTACGGTAAGTTAGCTTAAATGAACCTATCTTAACTTCAGGAATATGAGGTTAATCTATGGCCCATTCATTACCAAATACCCTGTATATATTTATGCATGTATTTCCTATATATATATATATATATATATATATATATATATATATATATATATATATATATATATATATATATATATATATATATATATATATGTATATATATAATGAACCAGAAGTATTTGCTGACATCGTAAGATACTAATATTGTTAATTTTATAACACGAAGATTTTTGAAAAACCAATAATAAAAACCACTGGATTGTTTTGACAAAAACTAATGGGGATAGAATAAAATAATAATAATAATGTCATGAATGTGTTTAGAATAAGTCTTAGAGACCAATAAGGACTTTTCCCGTCGTATTGTGAGGTCTAGCCAGAGGGCAGGTTTCTTGGAATGCTGAAATGTCATTTAGATCATTCACTGCCATTTTTAGATCCGTGACCTCATTCATCGTCCTTCTCATCCTCGTCAGATGCTGGTCTAGAACTTCGTTATAAGCCTCCCAGTTAGTTGAACGTGGATTCCGATAAGTGACTTTTGCTGCTTTCCACTCAGCAGCTCTCCTCAGACACATGCCATTCTGATATAATATAAAATTGTTCAGGAAATTTGAGGCTTATTACTTCCTTCCTACTTTTGGTTATAAAAGTCGTTTTTTGTGTACATTCAATATGTCCCAATTATTTATCGTAATAAATTACATTAATGACTCACCCCTTTTGTTGGTGTTCATGCTCTCCGGTCCTGTGGTGTGCGTTGGCGTCGCAGCTGACGAGCAGCTGCATCTCTGTTTTCCTGCAGTGTCTCACCAGCTCCTTCACTTCATTGATCGGTGTCGAATAATCTCTCTCGGTCCTCCTCTTTTCACGATCTTGACTCTTAATGTCGTCAGATCTCTGGAACAGCTGTTAATAATCTCTAGCCCCTTTCTGGCAATCACACAGGCCCGGGGGACTTCAGTAGATCTATTGTAGATCACTACTCTACTTAAACCTAAACCTTCAACCTCCCTTTGGTTTACCCAAGGTTCTTCTACAAGGGCAATACCAAATGTCCTCTAAAGCAATGTAGGTTGCTTTGCAGTATTGTAGGTTAGATAGATAGAACAGATAGAATGGGTTTTGTGGTATTTAAATACTAATTCAGGTAGGTACGTCGTTTCATAATCAACTAACGATATTTTGCTATTATTTAAATCTGGCCAATACTTTCCAGTGGATGAGTTGAAAGTGCTGTTTTACTTTAAAAATCATATGTATTTCTTTTATGTTCGATAATGAAGTGACTTAGAAAGTACCATTGGTATAAGAAAAAATCCTTTCTTCTCCGATGGCCAGTGTATTTGTATATTTTTTGAATATTTTTGTATTTATATTAAAAATATTTTTATATTTTGTATTTTGTATAAAAATTATACAAGTAAATAAAAGTTGTAAATAAATATTCTATATCGAAACGTGCTAATAATAATAATAATAAATCCTGCTACAGTATCATAGAAGTATAATCTTTCGCCATGTATGTATACAATAAATTAAGCTTTAGTCAAGAGTATCCAATTATCAACTATTTATATTATAGGTACTAATAATAATACATCATTACAGTATTGAAATTTCTGCAATTTTAGAGATATGGTAGCTAAAATAAAATAATTTCCAATAAATTGAATAAACAGTAAAATATGCCCTTCGGAATGTATATATGGTTATGAAAATATGTACCTACCTAATGTATGAAATGTTTATAATATGCAGCAATAACTAAATTATTATTATATTGAATGTTGTCAATTTCAGCGATATTGAATTGTTGTCATAATTCTAAATATATCTAACAAATTCAAAATAATTATCAAATAACATTACATGGGAGTTTTCATAGAAAAATAGTCGACGCTGAAGTACCTGAGGGTCTTAAAAGTACCCTTAAAAGTACCCTTGTTTTGGACGCTGCCGGAAGGATTATCGCAGGTACCAGATATTAGATATAATTAGGGTTTAATGATGGTCATTGAAATTTACTTAGTTACTAGTTATTAGTTTGTCAGAGAATAGTGAAAAGTGAACATGGAAATTTCAACGTTAGTAAGTAATCGTGTAAAATTTTGCTCAAAGTGAACAGTTTTACTTTTTCTCAAGATAAAGTACTAAAATCGGGAGAAACGTATTGGAGGTGCGTAAAACGGTCGTGTAAAGCGAAGATATTCACGAAAGGGCCAGAAAAGTTAGTGATCCGAAGTAATCTAGAACATAATCACGAGTGTGATATCAAGACGCTTAATAGACAGATTGTGCGTAGCAGTACCAAAAGGAAGGCTAAGGATAATTTGACCGAAAGGCCGTCAAAAATCATACATAGTGCGTTGAAAGAAAATGTAGATTGCTTGAGCCACATGTCTGTTAAAGACGTTAATTTAATACGAAATCAAATATAGAGTGAACGGCGAATGGCTCAACCGAAAGTGCCCAAAAGTAAAGAAGAAACTATTTATAGTAAATATTATGAATATCAAAACGTAAAATCGTAAAATGTATGTCGTATTTATTTCAAAGTGACAAATAAACCTTATCAAGCTTAATCTCTAGAATTTTATTACCTGACTTTCCATTTACATTTCAATTACACCCAGCGTCCAAATCATGTATGCAGAAACAGGTAATTTTATTTTTCAGTGTCGAATTTTAAATTTAGCGTCCAAATCATGCACGCCCCTCTGAAAAGGCTGCTGAATATCAAACTATCAAATAGAAAATGAAATAGCATAGACAAAAGTTCACAGAGGGTAATAAATAATTTTTATGACTAATGTACATTGTAACGGCTTCACTAAATAATAAACTGACTATTTCAGGCAAATATTATGTCAGAGGTTATGTCGAACTTGGCATAAACGCTTTTATGTACTTTCAGTAATTCCAAATTTTAAATTAAAGATGGTAAATTTTATTAAATAATAATAAAGACACTTTTGCTCTAAAACGAAGAGAAATTTAATGACAGTAAACTTTTGCTAATGTTGCAGTTTGCCAACGCAAAACAATAATTTCTGGAAACATATTTATTTACAATTAATGGCTTTCTCAGTTAAAACTAGAGAGTTTTTGTGCAAGCAAATACGTATACGTAACGCAAGGTTAGTAGATATTAAGTAGGTTGTCTCGTAACTATGTGGGCGAAGCGAGGGGAAGGCAGAATGATTACGTCACTCATACGACAAAGTCAAATTTGACAGTTGATGGACAGTTGTCTGCACGTCTGAGTTTAAGTTCACGTTTGTTGTTGTCTCTATTCTATAGTATCATTTTAGTTCGTTTATTTGTTTAGTTATTGTTTTTTATTTTTAAGTATAGGTATAAGGACAATATTATTTATAGAGACTTATTATTTAGTTATTTGTGTACATAAACACTTGTGAAGTGTGTTTTCGTAGCCGTGATATCAAGGTTTGTCATAACAATTATATGTAGTTTTGTACGTTATAATAATGATATATTTTTTAGATGAGATAAGTATATATAGCTTGAAGATTTGTGCTTGAAGGACTAATCATTTTTTGTATTTTAATCTAATAATAAATTATTTATATTAACTATTGGTTTTTTTTGCCTACCACTAGATATGATAAAAATGCTGCAAATTCCAGGAAAAAAATAATAAGTAAGTTCCTACATATTTAGTATTTTTGCTTTTGAACTTTTTCTACTGTTTTTTTGGGGTTTTGTGCGAAATAAACTGTTATCTCCATTTAAAACACACAATATTATCACTATAATCAATTCTATTTTTTGTCATCAGACTATTGATTTTAGAAAAAAAAATTGATATAATTACTAATATAAGAACCACTTAACATCCCTATACCCAAGAAAATCCCAAAATATATTGCAAAACCTAAGTTTTTGAACCTTATATTAGCATTGAAGCTTATGGCAATTTTAAAAGTGTCGTATGGGTGACGTATTCCCGCCTTTAAAAAGCGAGCATTTGATTGGTCTATAGTTACGAGACAACCTACTTAAATATTTACTAACCTTGTACGTAACGTATCTTTTTGACATATAAGCATGCGCATTAATGGTTGAACTAACGTATCTAGATACGTATTACCTAACGTAACGGGCTGGTACGTTACGTTCATACGCATCCCTATCGAGCCGAAGGTAACCGAATGCGCAAGGGAATCTTACCCGATTACCAAAATTTCAACATCCACATTTCATAAGCACACGTGGTACGTGTATTTTTACATTTGTGGTTACGTATATTTGTTTTGATTTTTATAAATAATGGAAAGCAGTAGAAAACGACTTCACTTCAGCAATGAAGATGATTTGTTCTTGTTGAAGGAAGTTGTAGGCAAGAACCCGTACGACCATTAAGAAAGGTGGAATTTAATTCCAAAGCTAAAAATATTTTTAATTGTATCAAAATTAAAGCGGCCGTATAGTCATGCAAGATGTGGAGAAGAAGGGCATCTTCTATGTCTTCGTCTTCTTCATCATCAATAAAGGCACCTACATTTAATATCGCGTCCATGTCAAAAATTATAAAAAATATTTGTTATTTATTTAATATCAAAACTAGGGTTAAATGACAAGGACAAGACTAGCACTGACAATTTATTAGTTAATCACTAATTCGGTGAGAGCAACACCATCGTTACGTTACCTGCAGAACAAAAACTATCAATTTAACGTTCATCTTCTTCGATACGTTAGTTCTTTACATATAGGGAGATACGTTACGTTAGGTAGTTACAAAAACTCCCTATTATCTATATAAAAGGCTATGATCAGTGTTGCCAGATGATCAAAACGAAAATATTGTACAATGCTGTCGAAATTATCGTTTTTTAAATGATTTTATCGTACACCGACTGACAAAGGCTGGTTAGTCTAAAGGGTTAAGGCTAGGGTTAGTGTAATTAAATTAATTAATAAAATTATGTTATTGATAAACATAATACAAAACAAAAAAAAATAACTTATTCTTGTTCAGCTAAAGTTTCAAAAATAATTTCTTCTTCTTGTAGTTCTTCCTGATCTTGATCTTCCAATTGTTTTTGTCCATACATTTTAAAGGATGTCATGGATTTTATCATTTCATCTGTAGGTTTAAAACTTACACATCCATTATCCAAATTAATACGCTGAGATGAGTGCTTAATTCCATTTAATGTTTGGGTAATGATTTTATTTCTGACTTTAGTTTTTATTAAATTAACTTTGGAAAAAATTCGTTCGCAGCTTGCACTAGAGTGAGGCAATGATAACACACACAATGCAAATTCACTTAAGTCTTTAAACAAATAATTAGGGGAGAGTCCCACAGTACCGGCCGGCATACAGTACCGGCCAGTTGAAAGTTCTACAAACCTATAATAGATGGTACGGCGATGATTATCGGTATTAGTGCTAGACACTCCTATAAGTACAAGCCCAGCGCGGTGTCAACTTGTCGCGACAGGATTCTTGTCAGTGCAAAGATTTGTGTTGGGCATCATAGACGTACACTGCATATTTAAAATTCTGTTGGTGATTTTCAACATTTAAAGATCCAGTTTAAAACAAATAACTCCTGGTATGTATAGTGTACTTATATAACTATAAAAAAGTATACTTTAAATCAATATTTGTGCGTTTGTTTTTACCTGTAAACAAACTTATTTTTTTTTTCGTTTCCTCCAGTACCGGCCACTGCATTGTCCTGCAGTACCGGCCAATAATAAAGTTCGTTTTTAAAAGATTTCTTTTACTTACAGGTACGCAAAAATGCCAAGTGATAAAAATAATGTTCATGTGAGGCAAAAAAAGGGCAGCTGGGATCCTGCGAACATGCGAAAAGCCGTGGAAAAGGTACTGAATAATGAGATGAGTGCACGCCAAGCTGCCGAACGCTATCAGATACCACGAACTACATTGAATGACAGAGTAAGTGCTATTAAAAATAATAAAGAGATATCCATTGAGCCAGTTATGGGTCGTTTTCACAATACTTTTTCACCTGAACATGAAGAAACATTGGCGACACATGTTAAAGACTTGGCCAATAGACTAATGCCTTTAAACAGGCAAGAATTTTTACGTCTTGCTTTTCAACTGGCAGAGAAGTTGAAGTTACCTCACCAGTTTAATAAAGAAAAAGAAATGGCAGGGAAAAACTATTATTATTCTTTTATGAAAAGACATAGTGATTTATCATTGCGGAGTGCTGAATCAACGAGCTTAATGAGAGCAGTAGGATTTAACAGACCTCAGGTTGAGCGTTTCTTTGATGGTTTAGAGACTTTGATACAGAGGTTTAAATTCACTCCTTATAAAATATGGAATTGCGACGAGACTGGTGTCAGCATTGTCCAAAAACATGCCAAAGTTTTAGCTACTAAAAACCAAAAACAAGTAGGAAAACTGACTTCAGCAGAACGTGGAAAGAACGTGACGGTGCTTTTTGCAATGAGCGCTGGAGGTCAATTTGTTCCACCATATTTTATATTTCCACGAGTCCGAATGAATGAAAGACTAATGGTTAACGCCCCAAATGAGAGCGTAGGCGAAGCTCAGCCAAACGGCTGGATGAATGCCGAATTATTTTTAAAATGGATGCATCATTTTGTGCAGTATTCTAATCCTACAGCCGAGAATCCAGTTCTCCTGATTTTAGATGGACATGCGAGTCATAAGGACTTAGATGTTATTGAATTTGCCCGGAAAAATAACATCCATATGCTTAGCACCCCACCACATACGACCCATAAGCTACAGCCACTAGATCGTACGTTCATGAAGCCATTTAAATCTGCTTATAATAATGCATGTGACTTGTGGATGAGATTAAATCCCGGTATTAGAATCAGTGAATACGAGATTGCTGGCTTAGTTGCTTCAGCTTTTAATCGAGTTTCTCGAATGGAAATCGCAGTTAGTGGCTTTCGTTGCACAGGCATACACCCCTTTGATAAAAATGTCTTTAATGATTTGGACTTTATTTGTTCTAACATAACCAACATTACAGAACAACAATCAACGTCAGAATCATTGCCTTCATCTTCCCAACTGCTAGAAGCAACACCTTCAACATCAGAACCGTTGCCTTCATCTTCCCAACTGCTAGAACCAACATCTACTACTCCTGCTCCTGATCTCGTAGCCCATATTACAAATTCTGTGCATTCCGACAACCAAACTACTCTTGTTAATGGAGAATCACAAATTGCTTTTTTTCGGCAATTAGAATCTCAAGAAGTAGCTACAATTGACCTATCCACAGACAATTTTAAAGCTGCACTTACAGAACTCTCACCGGTTCCTGATGCTTCTAAAAGAAGAGCAACTGCCCGGAGTCGTAAAGCTGAAAAAAGCGAAATTATAACTGGTTCTCCATACAAAAAAATGCTGGAAGAGAAAAAAGCAGGCAAAACAAGCGTCGAATCACTTAAACGAGGGAAGAATTTACTTGTGGAAAATGACGTTAACAAAAAAAATAAGGTCTCAGGAAAATATGTTCAAAAAGGTAAAAGCTTGTTGTCAGGAAGATATGTTAGTAAGAAAAGTAGGAAAAATAAAGATGAAAACCTACCTCCTCCTAGCAGACCGGTTGAAGAAGAGACAGTTTGTCCTTTGTGCACTGAATCTCATGAAGAGGATTGGATACAGTGTGGAAACTGTAATATTTGGGTTCATGAGGCTTGTGCGAACATATCAGAGCTATCCAAACAATATATTTGTGATTTCTGTATTGTTTAATTGGTAATATATTTACTGGCCGGTACTGGAGGCCAATTTTATAAAGTTTGATTTTTCCTTATCTTTAATTTTCATTAATAAAGTGATTATTTTGAAACATTATGATTGTTTATTACTTTCATTGACAGCATAATAGTCCTTTCATACATGACAGGAAGTATTAAACATGTACCTTTTAGCATTTTGATTTTTTTGTTGATAAACCTTAAGGTGACGGTACTGTAGGACTCTCCCCTACCCTCAAAATTTGTGATCTGACCTAGCTTGCAATAAAATAAATCAAGATCCTCTTCAAGTGGCAGTTCTTCTAAATGTTGTAGAGTTCTCCACTGATCATCGATTTTCTGCATTTTATCAACGTCTTGTTGTGGATCACAAATACGTGGTAATAATTCCATCAATGGAAAAAGCGTATTAACGTGTTTAATACTGCATTTTTCTAACATACTTAGTTTGCTAAGAATAGGATCTGCAAAGTCATACCTCTTTTTAATTTCTAAACAAGAATTAATTAAAAAGCGTCTGCATCTCTCATAAAAATCTTGCTTAATATCATTTTCTAAATTATTAATATTTCTGAGAACGCCAATTCCGAGATAGATATTATTAGGAGAATTAAATTTTGCTTTATTTGCTGGATCAATTTTGTCTATATCTGTTTGCCTTACATATTGAGGATCCATGTACGCCATTAATAAATCTTTATAGGTATTGACCATTTGCGTATGCAATTTCATTATAACGACTTTCTCGCTCTGAGAATATTTGTTCATATCAACAAATTTCGGCAAAACCCACTCTAAAAATAAATAAAACAGTTTTATTGCTTTGTCGAGAAAGCGACAAAAACTTTAAAGAAATTATCGTACATTTATCAATATTGATCGTACATCGTACAGTAACTTTAATTATCGTACAAATACGATAATTATCGTACTTCTGGCAACACTGGCTATGATGGCAAGTCACACCATGTGTCAGTAAACTAACGACGCCATCTAGGAAAGAAATCTGACCTACCACCATTTGACATTTCAATCATATTTTGTTATTGAAACGATACGTTTAATTAATAATACTGTATTAATTACATATTAATATAATTAATAAATAACTTTAATAATATTTTTAAGGTAGAATTTAATACAAAATCTGAACAAAGAAATCTGAACTACTGACATTTCAACCTATATACTTTATTCAACCAATAATACAAAAAATATTAATTAGATACATATTAATATTATTAACAAATAATATTATTAATATTTTTAAAGTACGATTTAATACAAAATAATTTAAAGTTTTACTTTAGATTTAAAATTCTAGCGTTACCTAGGAAACAAATCTGAACAGATAAACTGACAGATAAAATAAATTAGAATTATCTGACATACAAAATATAAAATATTTGTTTGCCAAATAAAGTACTGAATAAAAAGTTATTTGGAAAATAAATTGTGTTTATTGTAGTTCGTTATTATGTTGTAGGTTATCGCAAAATCAAAAATATAACCTAAATGTTGTTTAGTGTAGGTTAGAGACATTGATATTAAGGATTTAATGAAATCGGAGAGTATAATCCATGGACGTATAAACATAGATGGACCCAGCAATAAGATACCTTAAACACACACTGTTTTGAAGCTTCGATATTCCTGGACAAGAGGGTAAAGGGGAGTAAAACGGGTATCGATAGACTGTGATACTTCCTCAATGAGCATAAGCGTGCTTGAATTTTTACTCGCGGGGATAATTATTCAGACGTTAATAATTGGAAGTAGTAATAATGTATAAAAACACGTTTTTATAGAAAAAATAAAATACAATTTTATTTGCTTTAAAATTAATACAATAAAATATAGTTGAGCTCAAGTTAATTTTTTAATAGGTATCAAATAATCCTACGATAAAAAAAACAATTAAAAAATATACATTTGTCAACTTTAAGTACATACCTATATTTATTGATAATGTGTTAAAACATATTTTTTCAAATTGTGACAAATTTGTTTTAATACAATATCAATAGATTCCACGTAGTAAGGGTTTCTGCTACAAAATTATTTATTGATCATTCCAAAGCTCTTGCTGGCATTTGACATAAAATTATTTGCAAATATACCTACTTATTAAAAACTAGGCGTGAAAATGTATAAATTATTGGAAAGCTATTTACCGAACAGAAATATTAAAGTAAAAATGGTAAATAGACATAATAGAAGATGTTGGTATAGAAATAAATTTTTATTGATTGCGAAATAAAACAGTCTTAGTAAGAACGCTTCTTATGAGCACGGTGTTAGCATCTAAAGTAGTCCTCGTTTCATGATGAATTCCAATTTTAAAATATTTCTCAAGAACCAATTTTAAAAGTTGCATAGAGTGACCATCGATTGCATCTTCATCATACATATGGTCACCAAAATGCTCATAGATTGATTTTGCGACATTTTTTATGGTTTTATTAATCAAAATATTCATAAGGTTTTTAACTCGTCTGTTGTAGATATTTATAGTTTTATTAAAAAATCTGAAATATTTTTCAGCTTCCTTACAAGTTTAAATAACCAAAAAGTATGCTTTTGAAAGGTTTTTATACTGTTTTCTCTGTTGAAGTTTAGAGTAAGTTTCATCATTAATCAATATTATTTGGAAACCTACATAGAAAAATAAATGAGTTTTATTCATTTCACTAATTTACTGTTACTTCATGAGAAATATTAAATTAAAAAGCTACTAAACAGATCTTTTTAATCAGATGATGTCTACTTACAATTTAAAAATATCTATACTAATTTCATGAACTAATATCTTGTTCAATACATTAATTGATATGAATAAACCCAATGGTACGCCTATGAAAGACATATTTTAAAATGTAAACACACAGGCTTCCTCAGTTTGTCATCTTAAATAATGTAAACAAACAGTACGTACAAATTAAATGAGACATTGGGATGTAAACATTTCGTTTTTTTTGCAAATGCAAAACTGTAGCACCATTATTATAATTTATTTATTTCACTATTTACAAATATTACTTAAAATACAGCCAAAATATCGAAAAACAACTTTTCCTCATCTTGGGTAAAAAGTAAATAAACATGGGTAAAACACGTAAAAAGTAAATAAACATGGACATGACATGGAACAGCATTTGAAGTTTGACGTAGAGCCATAAGACAGAGAAATGTAAACACCGTTGCCATTAATAAATAGGTTTTAGTGCTTCTACATATAAAATAATTGGTTGATATCTGTTATACGCTATTATTAAATGATATGCACACTATGTGCACACGTGATGTTTTAATTACAATTAAATATATTAATATAAGTAATAAATTATTATTTTGGTTTGATAGCACCTGTAGAGTATAAAATAAATATAGTAATATTTTCAGCGATACGTGAATAAGATATTTTAATAAAAAAATGTGACAACATTTGAAGGTGCTGAGAATGTGACCTAGTCAAATAATTTTGGCTTCACATTTTTATGTAAATAACTGAGTCTGAGTCCATCTGTGTTTATACGTCCATGGTATAATCAATATGATTAATGTTTATAAACTTGCTTAAGGGAACATAATATTTAATGTAGAATTGAACATTTTAATTTTTGTAATGATAAAGACTTTTTAAAAAGGTTAAGATTAAGTTAACCGACAGCGATCTATATTCTGAGAAAATATTGTAAATAGTTGTAAATTAAGTAATATAAAAGTAGGTGTATACATATTTTCATTTACTGAGTTTAGGGATTCAACATTTTCATAATTTTGATAATTAAAAAATGGATTCATCATCATCACTGGCTCCACAACCCATGGTGGGTCTTGGCCTGCTCAAGGATAAGTCTTCATTCTCTCCTATTCTTCGCCTTGGCTTTCCAGTTTCGTGCGCCCAACATTGTCAAGTCTTCCTCCACCTGATCTTAAATCGTGCTTTGGGTCTGCCTCTCCTTCTCACTCCATCGATTCTTTGGTTACAAATATGTTTTGGCGGCTCCATCTCATTCATTCTCCCTATGTGACCTAACCACCGCAGCTGGTTTATTTTGATGGACCTAATAATATCAGGTTTGTCATATAGGCGGTAAAGTTCGAAATTATAGCGTCTACGCCATAATCCGCCCTCCTGTACTCCTCCCTAGATATGCCGGAGCATTTTACGTTCAAAGCATCTTAAACGTTCTTCATGGCTCTTTGTCAACGTCCATGTTTCCGACGGGTAGGTGAGGATGGGCTTGATAAGAGTTTTGTATATCACTAGTTTCGTTCTTTTTGTAACTAGGCTTGTCGTTAAAAATTTTTTTAATCCATAATAGGTTCTATTTGCCAGATATATCCGTCTGTTAATTTCTGCACTTACTGCATTATTTTGATTAAGTTGTGAGCCTGGGTATATAAACTCTCTTACTCCTTTGAAAGTATATGTTCCGATCGTTAGATCTTCGGGTTGTGCTGCTTGTATATAATTTGATACTTTCATATACTTCGTCTTACTAGTGTTAACCTCTAGTCCCATTCTTTTTGTTGCTGCTTCAAGCGCCTTGAATGATTCGACCACGTCCGCCTTTCTTCTTAGAATAATGTCGATGTCATCGGCGTAGTGCAATATTGAATAGAGGGCATGATAGGCTGTCTCCTTGTTTAAGTCCTATCTGAGACTGGAACGTTCTGGAAACTCCGTTCTGCACTCTAACTTTACACTCGACTCTTGAGAGGGTCGCTTTCTCCAATTTTACTAAGTGTACTGGTATGCTGAATTCTATCATGGCCTTGTACAGTGCGTTTCTGTCAACACTATCAGAGGCACATCTAAAATCAACAAACAGGTGATGAGTATCAATGCCATACTCATATGTTTTTTCCAGAGCTTGCCTTAGAAGGAATATTTAATCGGTCGTTAATCTTTCTTTACGAAACCCACACTGATATTTACCTATTATGTCTTCACAATATCCCGATAGTAGGTGGTAAAGAATATATGCCAATATTTTGTATGTTACGTTTAGGAGGGTTTTTCCTCTGTAGTTGTCACATATTGTTTGATCTCCTTTCTTGTGTATAGGTACAATTATACCTACATTCCAGTCTTCTGGCAACTTTATTTGCTTCCAGATCAGTTCTACCAGTCTACATATACAGTATGTCAGGTTTTTTGCCATGCTTTAAAAGTTCTGAAGGAATGCCATCTGTCCCAGGAGCTTTGTTTTCTTTAAATTTTTGTATAGCTTGGATGACTTCTACCTCTGTTGGGATGTTATATTTCTCTCTTTCGTCGTCAATGTCCTCCAGTTGGATTTCTAATTCGTGAAGCCCAGTCTTACATCTTATATTTAGGCTTTCCTCAAAGTTTTCTGTCCATCTTTCTAGTATCTGGTCCTGATTACCAATCATCTCCCCTGTTCTATTTCTAACGATTAATAATCTACGTTTAAATTTTTTCCTGTTCTGGTTAATCCTCTTGTAGAACTTTCGCGTTTATGCTTGTGCCTTATAGTTCTCTAGCTCGTTTACTATGCTCTCTGCTGTTTGGCAATGTCGCATTTTTTTGCACAAATACATAGAACAACGATATTTAGTGAAATGTCAATTTTGATTTTTCTTTGAAACTGACAACTGAGACCAAATATATCTTTTTCTTTATATGTTATCTTATATGCTGAGTTTGAGTATTTTAAAATTGCAAAAGAGTTGCAAAAATTGCCAGTGTATTTTGAAAATGGATTTATTCTTCCTTTGAAAGTTTTTCTGTTTCGTGTATTTTTCATCGTGTTAATTAAATTATCAACTTCCTCGACAGCCGCCACACCTTTTAAACACATTTTTTTATTATATAGCTACTCACAGTACTCACAAAACAATACAAAAAGTAATATATTCTTGTCACTGATGACTTTGACATTTATAAAATAGGTTATACCACGGTTATACTAGACTTAAACAAGGATGTTGGTCGGTATATTCTTGGAATAAATTCTTATACCAAGTATAACCTATATCTAAGTTATTCCATGTTTATTGTTAGTGATTTTGCCTATACCTGGTTTATTCTGAGTATAAGTTTTATAAACTCCATTCGCTTAGCTCGGGCATATTTTGACAGATTAATTGTCGGAAACCTACAACACAACAATTCCTACTTCTCAGTATTAATGGTTCAAGTATACTACTATTGCAGACTTCTTTCTTTGAAAAAAGAAGAATTATTCTAAATAGTGGAAGTGCATACTAAACCCATACAATTTTGGGTAGTATATATTTAAAAGATATATTTTAGTTGTTATAATTTAACATAACTATTTTTATTATATATGGTGCAAATAAATAAATATTGATTGCCGGTAATTTGTAAAGTTCTGTTTTATATACTATTTAGTTTGTTTACTATTAATATTGGCTATAAATACGTGTGCTTGGTTGTATAGTAATTTCCAGCCACTTCGAGTCTGTCAAAAAGTAATATATTCTTGTCACTGATGACTTTGACATTTATAAAATAGGTTATACCACGGTTATACTAGACTTAAACAAGGATGTTGGTCGGTATATTCTTGGAATAAATTCTTATACCAAGTATAACCTATATCTAAGTTATTCCATGTTTATTGTTAGTGATTTTGCCTATACCTGGTTTATTCTGAGTATAAGTTTTATAAACTCCATTCGCTTAGCTCGGGCATATTTTGACAGATTAATTGTCGGAAACCTACAACACAACAATTCCTACTTCTCAGTATTAATGGTTCAAGTATACTACTATTGCAGACTTCTTTCTTTGAAAAAAGAAGAATTATTCTAAATAGTGGAAGTGCATACTAAACCCATACAATTTTGGGTAGTATATATTTAAAAGATATATTTTAGTTGTTATAATTTAACATAACTATTTTTATTATATATGGTGCAAATAAATAAATATTGATTGCCGGTAATTTGTAAAGTTCTGTTTTATATACTATTTAGTTTGTTTACTATTAATATTGGCTATAAATACGTGTGCTTGGTTGTATAGTAATTTCCAGCCACTTCGAGTCTGTCAAAAAGTAACTAACTTCGCAAAAAATAATTACTAAATTCACTAGACAGTTCGGACTGGAGATAGCGAACCGAGTATACTCGGTTTATTAGTTATGCTGATAATTATTAATTCTTTTGAAAATTTTGTTGATCCTAAAAAATTGACTGCAAATTTGGGGATCAATAAAAAATATAACACAAAACTCGAGCTTTTCTAACAAATGAATTGCCAAACTAAAATAACGCTGGTTTTTATACGTAAATCGATTTCAGAAGACGACTTTACGCAAAAGTTCAGCGATTCTCCAAAAGTGACTTATTTGTTATAAAAGTTGTATAACAGATTAAAACATCATTTTGTTGTCGTCCTAACCTTAAATAGGTTGAAGGTAGATTAAATTGAGTAAAGTAAAACCTGCTTAACAATACCAAGAATATTAGGTAGTATCTATAGGTACTTTCGGTAATATTGAAAACTGAAATATTGAAACAAAAACATTGGAATTTCCAGTTACTTAGTTATACCAGTTAAGTATTTTATGCATTTTTTGTATAAATATGCAAAAGCCGCAGATATTTTCATAAAATAATAGTCAAGTTAAATACAAGTAAAAAGTCGTTTAGAAATATTTGAAGTGAAGATTTAATTAAAGTGTAACTATTAAATCGAAGTCGATGAAGGGCTACAAAAACGAGGAATGAATGTTAATTAATTTATAGGAATGTTTAGTAGCAATCCAATTTATTTACTTCGATTGCAGCTCCCACCATAACATAACCGCACTGTGTAGTTGCCGTAATTTGAAAAAAACAAAAATAAACGAAGAACCTTGCATAATATATTACCCGAGGTTACAAGTATATCAGCAGTCCATGCAGATTGTGTTTTACAATTATAACATGCAAATGCATAATGTATTTTTAGATAAAATATGAGATAGTGCCATGTAGTAACGGAATGGATAAAATGCGGTTTGTAAAGCGTGCACGAATCGCCCATATAAACGAACAGGATAATGGGCGACAGAAACGGTCGTTTTGTTATAACTATAATACCTGTTGGTTATAGTTCTAAAATGTTTTCGCTTCAAGGGTCCTCTGCATACATGCTGTGGTATATAATAACAATATGTATGTATTATTAATAGTATCATTACGGTATAATTAACAAGCTTTTGTTATACCAGAGTTCATTCACAATGGTATTGTTCTCCTGCATGTTGTATAGCTTTCTATAATATTAATTATATTATTAAAACAAGGATCTATTTACATCGAATATTTTCTTTTAATTTTTAAGAAAAGTACTAAAAAGATACAACAATAGAAGTTTATTTTGAGAAAATAAAATGGTTTGTGGTATTTGAGAAGACAATTTTACAAATCGCTCACTGGATGCAATAATGGCACATTTAATAAATTAGACTTTGTAGAATAATTTCGTAATTTATCAATAGTAAATTGAGATTTTCGTGAATATTTTCATGTCAGTTCTAAATATTTTTCTCATGTTTTTTTATTTATAAAAAAAAACATATAAAATGATAAAAGTTTTTTTTTTCTTTATTTTTAAGAAAAAAATTAAAATTATTAAAAATGTGCCATTATTAACATTTATATTTTATTTAAAACAAATATTAAAATAAGTAACAAATTGAAGACGAAGAATATAAAAATAAATAAAAAAAATGCTTTCATTGGTATTTTTATTCGACAAAATATTACAACCCGCTTCTGTAAAAATACCCTATTTCTAGAAAAATGACAAGAAACAAACTCTAACAATAAAAAACCAAACTATTTTGAAAAAACTGACTGCATAAGTTTCTAGTATAGTGAATAAAAAACAAAAAGCTACAACTATAACCATAAAAGAAAAATACTACCTAATAATATTTTTGTATAAGTAATTAAGACAACCCTTTAAAATATGTTCTTAACTTATTTTGAACACACTGTTACAGCTTTTAAGTGTGCGACAATACATTAAAATTATAGTTTGCAAAAAACTAAGGTAATAAAACAAACACAATATAAAAAAAAGGGGGTGGCAGTCCAGTGGGACTGCCGGTAGAAGTTATACTTCTATACCCGCGTTCGTCGTTACAAATTTATATGGGAGTCAATCTGCACAATCATTACATATGTAATGCTATAGGTGAGTGAGAGCAGAAAGAGAAAAAGAATTAGGTATACAGGTATATGGTGCATCGTTTGCTGTATATAAACATTTGACCTGTAATAGGAGTATAGTAAGTAAATGAAGGATTCAATTAATATTTTAATCAAAAAATATATATTTTTATTTTCATATATTATGTATAAAAGGAGTTGAATGCAAAAAATTTTTTTTACACATACTCTGCAGTAAAATTCATTGTTAATTTTGTTATTAATATAAAAATACAATAAACTGCAACCTAATTCAATATAATAATACAGTGCACATTAAAATGCAATATTCATAAGTCTTTAAAAATGACAATATACGTAACTTACTTACGCATATGTTTAATTTACCATGATAATAATATTAATAAAAAAATATTGTTTGGTGATACAACTGTCAATTTATCTGACATTGACAAATACAATGTTTAATTGTTGTTTGTTGTGTATATAAGTACACATTTGAACTTTCTTGAAATATTTACAAGTTTTAATTTATAATTTAACATGCCTAACGAGGCTTGTTACTCCCGTGCAAATTTCCGATTCACTCCCGTGTAAATTTCCAAAGTCGAGCGCGTATAGAAGTATAACTTCAAAAACAAACAACTCGGATTATGTTGTAAATTTTCATTTTAATTTAAAATTTAGCATTTTTGTGTATATTACATATATATTTAATAAAATTAAGGTGGGGTTTTTAAATATTTCAAAAATCAAAAACGAAATTCATATTGGGATTCGAACTCACATACACCAGCGTATAAACCAAACACGTAATATATTTGCCAATTAGACATGACACAAACACATTTCAAAATTGACAGTTCTCGGTCATACAGTGATTTATTGAGATTATTATTTTGAAATACAAAAGACTAAAATAATTATGAACATTTAATAAATAATACAAAACATATCACATAAATAATAATATTAATAAATATTATATATTGTCATACTTCTTCTTTCCCAACCAAAGAAAAACATAAATAAAAAAATCCATCGGAATAAAATTTTAAGATATCATTATAAACAAAATGTATATAGTAATTTAAGATAAGATTTAGTGTAGATAAGAATAGAAATTTGTTTGGCAAACGACCTTTTTCCGTTTCAAACAAAATTATCAAAAAACTTTGTTTAGAATTAGAAGACATTTTACCTGTAAGTTAATCTTTTCATTGTTTGTATAATCTAGTATTAAATGACCATATTCTAATCTTTTGAAATATGTATAAATTGTGTATTGACAAAACCAATTTTAAAGTAAGCTATTTAGTTCTCTGAAACCGAAATTAGGCTTTTTCAAAATCATGGTAAACACAATTTGAGCTTTTGATTGGACGGTCGTTTTTAAATGGGAATTTGTGAGCCGATCATGAGAACCGGAGAAGTCGGTTATAATTTGGTCATCGAAAGAAACAGTCTTTTGTCTCAAGATAGAGTGTGGATCGTGAGTTTGGATACCGGCATTATGAAAAGAAGTGAATAGTTTTGCAGAAGGAGATAACAAGTAGATTAAAAGAGGTCCTTGTATCTACCGTGGGCATTTTGTGAAGTATACGTGAAAGTATTTTTACGGCATCAAGTTGACAAAAGGAGGTCCTTGTGTCATAAGTAGCTGAGTTTGGAGAAGTGAATCAGGTGTTTTTGTGTAGTCTGCAGGAGGTTTGCAGAGACGTTAGGAAGGAGCCGAGGTGCCAAAGTGGAGAGATCACATCGTTGAGGAGACTGGACTTTTCTGGGTATGTTCTAACATACAACTCAATAAGAAAATAAGCTGTAAGTGTTTTGTACAATTGAATTTTATATCTGTGAAGGATCGGTTTGACATCATGGTCATTAGCATTTAAATTTAAGAACTGAGGTTTTGTTAGGCTAATCAAAAGTTTAAAGTTTTGTTGTTTCTAGTTTCAAGTAAAGAAAAATTTAAGTAAAATTGGTTTTCACTTAATATAAATGTATGTAGATTTAATATCTTATTATTATAAAAATTTGATTTATTTTCTTGTATGCTGATTGATAAGATAACGACAGAATTTGATAATTGTTTAATTTGTCCATAAAAAATAAAGAAACGTAAATCTTTGTGATATAATATATTTTTTATTCTTATCCTTCTTCTCTATCCTGATAAAAGACAACTAAAAAATCTTTGAATCCATCGAACACAGGTAATATAAGGAGTTTATTTTACTTTTGATAACAAATAAGTTATATTTTTTTATTGGCTCAATAAACTAAGATTAAAGTCAAAATAATATATATATATATATATATATATATATATATATATATATATATATAATATTGAATATATATACAAAAGGAACATTTTTATTCTCGAGAGAGGAAGAGAGAGAAAATATATCTTTTGCCTCTCTCTTACTCATTATCTTACATATGTAATGATTTCACCGATTCACTCCCGTGCAAATTTCCATCCATAATGCATTCTTCTTCTGCTTAAATAGGAACAATCACAACACAAACAACGCAAAGTTCGTTGCGGTTGATTATTATTCTTTTAGGGTTTGAGACTGTTGTAAAAATGTGCATGGCACTTTTTAATAGCATTGGTCCGCAATAATTGTACTAGGTCTTCATATTTTCTTTTAGGTATCTCTAGAGGCGCTTTGTAAGCACATTTTAATTTTATGTTTCTAAGATTCAGAGAGACAGTGTCGTTTGTTCGCAGATTTTTTCTTGGTTTAATACATACAGCTCTATATTCAGACTGATCGAATGACGTCTTATAGCAAAATTAGTCCAAATTATCTCTTTCAACTTTAAACATGCATTTTTCACTAAACTTCACAGTATCATTTAAAGAGTCTTTAGTAAAATTAAAGGAGGTTTGCAAAGTAAACTATTTTATATAAAAAAACTCATAGTAACTCATTTCCACTACTGTAAAAGGTTCTCCGGTTTTGCTTGCCGTTTGCAATAATATTACGTACTGATCTGATGTTGAAATCGGCCCTGATCTAAGACTACTTTTTATATTTTTTTCTATGAGGGAGTGGACATTGTCTCCTTCATTTTGAGTATGTCCAGTAACCAGGTACTTATGAGTAATTGATTTTATTTTACTGTAATAGGCTCATGCATAAAAGTAAGCTGTTAGTACAAATTTGTTTTTCTGCTGTCCCGAACAATTATCTGAATAAAATACAATTTCCACATTATTTCCATCGTATTCTTCGGATTTTCGTTGCAGATATTTTAAGAGACATGACCATATTTCATTGGGCCCACGTTTTCCCTGTCCCTCATGCCATATAAAACAATAAACCGATCCCTGCCCTTTACTCCTCAGGTCGCAAACTGTAAAATTGTACATATAAAGTTTTGACTTATAATAAAACGTGGACTCATCACCTTTTGCAAGCAGAAATGTAGCTTCTAAGTCAAAACAGGCAACCTTATAAGATTCAGATATTTTATCCTTGTCCACTTGCTTCTCTGCCCTGCCTAATTTTTTTTCGTGTTGATGAGATAACTAGTCAATTTCCATCGCTTTCTTTTCTTCTTCATCAGCTTTTTCAAAAGCAACGAACTTTTGGCATTGGTCTTTCTTAGAAACAAAGAATGCCAAGTTGTTTTCATAATTAAATACATCCCTGTATAGGTAAAAGAAATAAATTAGACTTACTCACAATCAATTTAATTTTACTACCCAAAACGACCGGTTTCGCTTTCTAAAATTTGCAATGCATATTCAGGTCAAACGGTACAAAGTAAATTAAATGTTGAAATAATAAAAAGACCATATTAGGGTGCTGTCTTATAAAGATATAGATCAAAAAAGTTATAGTAATTAGGCCAATATTATATCTCTGTATGTACTTAGACTAACAAATTATTTGTCCTGGGCTATGCATAAATTCTTATAGTCTCGGTATAAATCTGTAATCGTTTTTCCTCGTTCAATATACTGTTTTTCAGAATGTGCTCTTGTATAGCGACTTTCGATATTTGGAATTGATTCAATATGGGCACGAATATCAATTTTGGCGCCAGACTTATTGAAGTTATACTTCTATACGCGCGCTCCACGTTGGAAATTTGTATGGGAGCGAATCTGTGAAATCATTACATACGTAAGATAATGAGTAAGAGAGAGACAGAAGATATATTTTCTCTCTCTTCCTCTCTCTAATATAAAAATATTCCTTTTGTATATATAATTTAATATTATATATATTATATAAAGATATATATACATATAATATTATATATATATATAATAAAATATTTATTAATATTAATATTTATGTGATATGTTTTGTATTATTTATTAAATGTTCATAATTATATTAGTCTTTTGTATTTCAAAATAATAATCTCAATAAATCACTGTATGATCCAGAACTGTCAATTTTGAAATACGTTTGTGTTATGTCCTCGGTAGTATAGTAGTCAATATCCCCGCCTGTTACGCGGGAGACCGGGGTTCGATTCCCAGTCGGGGAGGACTTTTTTAATAAAATTATTACATGGTAAATTAAACATATATGCGTAAGTATATTGCATTTTAATTTGTATTGTATTATTATATTAATAACAAAATAAACAATGAATTTTACTGCAGGGTATGTGTAAAAAATTTTTTGCATTCAACTCCTTTCATATATATATGAAAATAAAAATATACATTTTCATCAAAATATTGATTCCATCCTTCATTTACTATACTCCTATTACAGGTCAAAAGTTGTTTATTATTTGTTAGTAAATTGTTATTAATTCTGTTTCTCTTTCTGCTATGTCTTACCTATAGCATTACATATGTAATGATTGTGCAGATTGACTCCCAAATAATTTTGTAAGGCGAATGCGTGTATAGAAGTGTAACTTCCACCGGCAGTCCCACTGGACTGCCACACCCGTTTTTTTTGCTTTCCATGTCTTCCTATTTTTTCTTCGAAACTGCCTTCAATTCTTCCACTTATTAGACTTCTAATGCAATGACTTGTTACTCCCAAAGTAGATACAAAAAATATCTTACATACTTGAATTTTATGATTATTTTTTGGAAAATAGAATGCATTGTTATTTGTTTGTTTTTTATGTAAGCTGGTCTCAGTTTTCATAACTTCTAGCATTATTGTCGAAATAAATGCTCTTTGCTTCTTGATATTGCTCAAACCCCAATATTTGCTAAATAGCTGTTCTCTTTCTTCCCTAGAACATTTAGTCGCACACTTAAATCTGCAATGTACTCCACATGGTGGTTTAATTTTTCTGGCCGCCATTTGTTGACTTTTATTAAGTGTCTTATATGGCTTGCTGTTATTTCTTAAAGTTTTGGCTTGGTTTCTCTTCCAATTTTCAGGCACCCTTTTTCTCTTTCTACTTTTCTTCTTTGCCTTAGGTTTTTCCTCCACATTTTTTTTCTTTTAAAACTCCTAATGGTACATTTTCGTCGCTGCTTGAAGATGTGTTTGTGTCGTCTTCATAATTTGGATCATCTTAGAGTCATCTGAAAAACCGGCACCTTCATCTCCTTCGAAAAGGGTGTTTACATTTACCAAAGAGAAAATTGGGTTTTCTATTGAATTTTCTTTTTGAGATGTGTGCAGATCTTATATTCCTTCAACTTCTTCCAACAAAATATTTTCTACTTCCATTATTACAGCAGTTTGTAACTGAACATCGTTACTTTTTTCAAATGACTTGTTTTTAATTGTTTCAACATGGAGAGTCTCTTGTTCAAATTCAATAACACTCTCACAAGAATTTATATTTTTATTTATAAATATTAAATATTTTTATCGTCGGCATCGACAGATCTCAAACATCTGATACCTACAGCGTCTAACAGTTTTGCACGTCTTGAATAAGAATCAATCTTTGGTGTATTAACTAAAAAAAATATTGCTGCAACCTTACAAAATTCAAAAAACAAACTTTTTCATTCATTCAGCAAATTCCCAACTATGTATAAGCAAAGGCACGTGTTGGTATTCGCTTTCTGTAATATTCGTCAAGAGACTATTAACTATGATTTATCGCCTTAAACGTGAATGATTCTCACTTTACAGGTCCAAACTTTTCAGTTTGATTAAATTCAAATTGTAGCGTATTGGTGTGTTATAGTTACTGTTATTTACTGGTCTTGTTATTTTATATAAGTTTTATAGTGTGTAGTGAACTTCTAGTATCCAAAAACAAAATATTTAAGTATTTTAAGCATTTTGTTTACAGTAGGAAATAAGATATTATGCAAAATGAATGTATTAAATAGTAATTACTAATACAAAGTTACTAAAATTTTGCTAAAAGTTATTTAAATTTCATTGTCAATAGTGGCACAATTTATAAATATTTCTACTTAGTAAACAGTAGGTCTCTAAAAATATTAGCATTAATGGCACAATTATTAAAGATGTTTCACAAATAAACCCTTATTAATATAAATATACATATGCAATAGCGGCAGTTTTAAAAGTGCCATTATTGTTACAATAAAATTATAATTGTTAAAACTTACCCAACTAAATCAATGGCCGGTGTTGCTCCTCAGATGTGGCAAAAATGCGCGAAAGTCAATAACGTCATTTGCGCTATCTACCGGGGAATGAGACAGCTATATATATATATATATATATATATATATATATATATATATATATATATATATATATATATATATATATATATATATATATATATATATGCCAGTATTGTTATAAGGTAGAGCTTCAAAAGCTAGGTATTTTAATTATTAAAACTCAAAACAGCAAAAATTTGAGATGTGCCACTATTGCATCCAGTGAGCGAAATGAGATAAGATGTATTTGAATTATAATAATATACAGTTAGTTCATGACTATTGATGCACATTTTAATTTTACTTTATGTTTATAGTTCCAGGTTTTAACAAAAAATAATTATCCAGTGCGGATTTTTATGAAAAACATGTTTTATTTGTTTTTGTTGTAAAAAATATTCCTATTATTCTTTTAGAAAAATGTTGGAGTTACCTTTTATTAACATTTCATTGTTATTTCATATAATTTATTATTTTGTATATAGAATAAAACTACAAACTCTACAACAACAAAACCAATATGACTTTTTAATGAAATGTAAAGTATAACGACTTTTTAAATTGCATGCCAACAGAATTGTACTGGAACAAACACAAATCCTCATGTAGATTTGCTTTAAATAACCTGGTTCAAAAATATGGAAAAATGATTAAAAATGTAAAAATATAGTATGAATCTGATAGATAAAAATCGTTTCGGATAATTCGTAGCAGGAAAATTTATAATAAAACAATTAGTATGAAAATTATTTATGTATTTGTGGATTAATAGTCTTGTCACACCGTTTGTCTAGTAAACTAACGACGCCATCTAGGAAAGAAATCTGATCTATCACCATTTGATATTTCAATCATATTTTGTTCTTGAAACGATACGTATAATTAATACTACCATATTAATTACATATTAATATAATTAATTTTAACAACATTTTTATTAATTATTATAATTTTATTATTATTATATATTATAACAAATTATTAATTCGAGATATCTCGCGTTGAATGTTGACTGAACACCTGAACAGTTGCAAACCGTTTAAAATCATTTTAAATAGTGGCATAAAATATATTAAAACGTGTTAACTGTTATGAATAACAGTTCCAATGACAAATATCTGTTATAGGTAACGGTTCCAAGGAACAGTTACAAAGTAACAGAGCAAAAATGGAAAACGGATAAGTAAACATGATTTAAGTATTCCTTGACTTACGGAAGGAATAACTTAGTAAACAAGTAAATTAAATGGTATAAAAATATAATGCAAAGAAAAATGTTTCTAAGTATTTCTTGACTTACGGAAGAAACGACTTAAAGTGGAAAAATAAAATACTCAAAATATAAAATGAGAAATGCAAAAATGAAACAGATTATAGAAATATGTCTAAGCATTTTTTGACTTACGGAAGAAACAACTTAGAACAGAAAATAAACGAGAGAATCAAATATAGCAAAATAAATGCACAAATATTTATAAGTGTTTCTTGACTTACGGAAGAAACGACTTTTAATAGAAAATAAGAAAAATCAAATATAGAAAAGATGTGAAAATATTGCTAAGTGTTTCTTGACTTACGGAAGAAACAGCTTAGCAAAAAATGGAAAAATGAAATAGACAAATATATAAGTATTTTCTTAACTTACGGAAGAAAATATCTTAGATAAAATATCAGAAATAATAATGCGATATGAAAATATTTCTAAAAGATCTTTTGACTTACCGGAAAAGAACGACTTAGACACACAATAAAATAACAAGTCAGATATCAGAGAAATACTTCTAAGAGCTTTTTGAGTTACCGAAAAGATCTACTTAGATACAAAGTACAAAATCAAATATATAAAATAGAAAAGGCAAGATAAATATTCCTAAGTGTACTTAATTTTACGGAAGAATAACTTAGACACAAAATACAAGAAAAATAAACAACCAAAATAATCAAATAAAATATCAAACAATCAGTACATGAACAAATATAGATCAATGTAATATTCTAACCTGAAAAGGTCTGAATATACAATAATGCTAAAATAAAAAGGTATACAGGAAATCAGAAATAAAACAATAACTTAGTTGGAACAATAATAGCACCGACTAGGTCTACAGTAGAAGAGGCAAGCTCGACTGACCGATGAGAGAAAATCTACCTGCTTTTATGTAAAACAAATCCTTTGTTTTACGTAGCAAAAGTGGAATTTCCCTGCATCGAGTCAATTAGAAATTTGGATTTGGCCAAACTTGGAATTCCCAAGTATTTTGACCAATATCCAAATTCCTTGATGCGTCCGGCACGGCTGTCAGCTCCCGGCTGACGGTAGGACAAGCTAACGGTAACGTCGAACGATTTAGTATAAGTCTGATCATTGAAAAAGGTGTATCGCAGTTTATCGTAGTTTGTTTCTTTTTTTTACAAATACTGTGCGTCATTCATGGAGGGTGATAGTGAAGAAGAACATTATCAGTACGAAAGTAGTGGATCAGAATATAATATAAGCCGTTCATGTTCTGAAAGTGATACCGAAAGTGTTTTTGATGAATTTAATGATTCAGATGATACTGATACTGATGTAACAGCAGCACGTGAATGGTGTTAAATTATTTTATCGTCACCGCCGCCATCACCTAGATTTCCGTTTCATGGGAAATCTTCTGTAAATTTTGAAATTCCTGAACCAAACAGCGTCTTACACTTCTTCAATAAATTCGTTGACGATAGTATTATTGCTCACATTACCACCGAAACCAATTGGTACGCGGAACATAATACCTAAAAATGCTCCAGCTACGTCGAAATTATTACATTGAAGGGAAACTACAGATGCTGAAATAAGTGTTTTTTTTGGTTTAGTTATTCTACAGAGCATCATAAAAAAGCCGGACCAACAACTGTATTAGTCAAAACAATCCACAATATCAACTCCATTTTTCAGAGAAGCTATGAGCTATCAGAGATATTGCCAAATAAAAAAATATTTACATTTTTCTAATAACGAAGAATATAAACCAAACGGGCATCCAAATCCTAAACTAAATAAAATTTGGCCTATTTATGAATACTTTTCAAAAAAATTTAGGAAGTGCTATTCTCTCTAAGTTTGTTATTATGCAAACGACGACTTGGATGGAAACAATACATTCCGCTCAAGAGAGCTCGATTTAACATAAAAAGTTATATGTTGTGTGAGTCTAAAAGCAGTTATGTTTGGTGATTTATAATATATACCGACAAAGGAACTATAATCAACCAAAATTATGCAACGTACGGATTTACATCGCAACCCAATTTCACTTCTTTCACAACTTTACAAAACCTTTACAAAGATTATTACAAACAGGTTAATAATTAAATTTGACGGATATCAATCAGTAGAACAAGCCGGATTTAGAAAAGGATACAGCACCTGTGACCATCTGTATACTTTAAAAATCCTAATAGAAAAGACTAACGAATACAATCTCCCATTATGTCTGGCTTTTATAGATTATGAAAAACCTTTTGATAGCGTAGAACTGTGGACAATAGAAGAAGCATTAGTCAACAACCGGATCGACTGCAGGTACAGAATATTAATACATAATATTTACGAACAAGCTGAAATGATAGTGACGTTGGGTAATGGAATCGAAGCAAGACCAGTAAAAATCAACCAAGGAGTAAGACAAGGAGATACAATATCTCCAAAATTATTTACAGCTGCCCTAGTTCACCATCTTTAAGTCAATAGACAGGGAAAATAAGGGAATCCCTATTAACGGACGATACTTGAACCATCTTAGATACGCAGATGATATAGTACTAATAGTCGACACGTGGAATGCACTAAATACGATGATTGAGGAGCTACACATAGAATCCCTAAAAAAGGACTGAAAATGAATTTCAGCAAAGCTAAATTAATATCAAACAAAGATGACAAACCTATGATAAACATCGAAGAGACAGAGATCGAACACGTAGATGAATATACATATCTGGGTCAAAATGTCAAGGTAAGCAAAGAAAATCAGACTACCGAAATAAGCAGACGTGTAGAAATGGGATAGGCAGCATTCGGAAGACTCTCATACGCACTTAAAAATAAAAATATACCTCAAAGACTGCGAACTAAAGTATTTCATTCCTGTATCCTACCTGTACTTACATATGGAGCTCAAACCTGGACATTCACTAAAATAAACATGGAAAAGATCAGAAAAACTCAGAGAGCTATGGAACGACAGATGCTGGGTATTTCACTTAAAGACCATAAAACCAATGAAAACATTCGTAATAGAACAAAAATAAAAGATGCTGTTGAACTGGCAGCTAAAGTGAAATGGAAATGGGCTGGACATAACGAACGTCTTACGGATGGCCGATGGAATAAAGAAATCGGGAATTGGCGGCCATATGAAACCAAAAGACCATGAGGAAGACCGCAAATGCGATGGAGCGACGATATTAAAAGAACTGCAGGGCCAATGTGGAAACGTCTTTATGGAAAAATTAAAAGAGAGATCTCTTTTTGGTTGTGGAACAATCAGACAATCTAGAAAATATGTACCAAAAGAGAAATTGAAAGAAGACAAAAAGCTGACGATGGGGCAAATAGACTTTGCAGTGTGATGATCCCCAAATGGAAAGATAGACGGGTAAAAGCAGTTACTGTGTGTAGTAATATGCACAATGCTGCTGAAACTGGCCACGTTCTTCGCACGAATAAAAAGGAGAGAGATACCTTGTTGAGTGTCCATCTTCTATAGTTGATTATAACAAATATATGGGCGCTGTTGACCGCTTTGATCAAAGAATGGCAGCATATTTCATTTGTTCGAAAAGTAGAAGATGGTGGGTGAAGCTTCTATATTACTTTATAGATGCATGTATTGTGAATGCCTATATACTTTATAGAGAGTATCTACAAAAAACGAATCCACGAAAAAAGCATTGTAGCCACCTGGACTTTAGGAGCAAATTAGTGGATCTGCTCATAGGAAATTAAAAGGCCAGAAAACGGCCGCGACCTACAACTATAAACAGAAATGATTTTGGGAACATTACGCACGTTCCAGTTAAAAAAACCAAAAGGAGGCGTCAGGAATGTTCCAAATGTGGAATCCAGAAGCCTAGTAATTATAAACTCCATGTCTGTGATGTAGCTTTATGTGTGGAATGTTTTGGGCCATACCATAACACTTAAGAAATTTAAAATATATATTGTTTTATTTAGATAATGTTTTGATTCGATACTGTTTGTATTTTTAGTGTATTTTTATAAGAAATATTATTGAATGGTTTTGTTATACCATGTATACCAGAGAAATTTCATGATTTTTTTCCTTTAATGCTGGTACAATAGTTTACCACATTTTTACAGAAAAATCAACCATCTAAAAAATACAAAAAAAATTTTTTACTACTTAGTGTAGGTACATATTTTTGTGTAAAAAAAACTTTGTGTGTACTTTTCAACTTAGTTTAGCAAAAAAATAATTTTGCGCCTTAAAGGGTTAATATGTCTTTATATATATATATATATATATATATATATATATATATATATATATATATATATATATATATATATATATATATATATATATATATATCAACATCAACAACAGCAACAACCAACATCATATTCAAACAGGCCACAAAATAGATTTCGAAAAAGCAAAAACCATCGCTCCCATCCGCTCATTAAAAGCGAGAATCATTCGTGAAGCTATCGAAATCGAAAAACGGCCTAACAGCTTGAACTCGCGCGATGACGCGAAACGATTGCCGGCAACATGGCGACCCCTGCTTCAGCGACCTCTAGGGATGGGAAAAACCTACCGGTTTTAACCGAAAACCGGTTTTTTTACTTCGCAATAACCGGTTTTATCGGTTGTTTTTTGCCCCGGTTATAACCTTTTTATTTTTAAATTAAAAACCGGTTATTAGGTTTTTACGGTAATTAGGATTAGGTTAGGTATTATTTTGGATCCCAATCATAATTAATATTTTCAAGTAATTATTCCAAACAAAACCATAATTCAAATTTTATTTTATTTTATAAATACGGAAGCAAATTGAAAGTGCAAACTTGTAACCTATTTAATTAAAAAAATCGAAAACCGGTTTTTGGAAAAATCGGTTTTTTTGGCCGGTTATAATCGCCACGTTAAACCGTAAGCAAAAAAAACCGGTATAACTGAAAACCGGTGTTTTGTCAAAAACCGCCATCCCTAGCGACCTCCCGCCCACACCGCTCAGGCCACGTCAGTTCAGACCACGTCAGCGCATACCGTTCCCGCGCATACAGCGAGTATAAAAGCAGCCACACAGGGTAAGACCGGTTGTCACTCCACACTAAGGAGTAGGCAGATTGAGACCTCAGTGCCGAGAGACAGTTCTTGCAATACAGAACACGATACTGGTATGTCTCGAGTGAGGGGAGTAGGCATATTGAGACCCCGAACTCGAACCGAACCGTATCACTCTTGATAATGGCTCCAAAATGGGTGCCGAAACGTCGAGTAATAAATTCTCAACGCGGTTCTTCCCGAGAACTAAGTAATTTTCATTCATCTGACCGCGGAAATTTATCCGAACATATATATATATATATATATATATATATATATGTATATATATATATATATATATATATATATATATATATATATATATATAATGTTACCTAAAGTTAAAATTAAAATCTAATTTATTAAATAAATTTGTTGGAAGTGCTTTCTTATGATATTTCTAGTTCTTTACACTTTAAAATAAACCTTAATGTTTTTTACTTAAGTTTTTATAATAACTTTTTTATACATGTATGTTTATTACATGTTCTTTTGCTGTGCTAATTTTGTTAAATTGCAAACTATACCTAGTTTCAATTAATTGTTTTATACAACGTTAACTCTGAATGTCCAGTTTCGTAAGCTTTTTCATATTTTTAACATCATTGACTGCTACATCATGTCTTTGTAAGGTAGCACACTTTTGTTGTAACTTCTCTATGGATGTTTGGTTTCATATTGTTCTTTTTAGATGAACTGATGATGCTTTCTGAGCAGAAAGCGAAACGTCTTCAATAAATAGATGAAGTAGCCACCTTCTTTGTCTTTTATTTCTCCACTTTGACCGAAAAACCCACCACTCTTCGAGTGTACCTTAGTTTATATATATATATATATATATATATATATATATATATATATATATATATATTTCTTTGTTAATTTACATTTTGCATTACTTTTACATATTAAAATATGCCAATAAAAAATTGTCACGTTTTGACAGAATTTTTCAAATTAATGCGTAAGGCAAGCGGTTAATACAAAATAATTTAAAGCTTTATGTTATTTTAGATTTAAAATCCTATCGCCATCTGAACAAAGAAATCTGAATTACTGACATTTCAAAATATGACTCAATCATATTTTGTTTTTGAAACAATACTTTTAATTATTAATACAAAAAATATCAATTACGTATTAATATAATTAATCCTGCAAAAAAATATTCAAATAACTAAACTTTTTGCAAATTAGTTTTAATTTAATTTGATACGTTTAGTTTTAAAGAAGTAAAACACTTTAAAAAAAATTGATTTCTCTTCTTTATTGTCTCAATTTTTACTCTTTTTGTAAATATGTTCAAGTAGTTTAGTATCCGCATGGTCATGTATATCTTTTAAATATCTTCCTAGTAAAATAACTCTCCGAATTTAATTAAACGGTTTCTAGTTATTTTAGATCCAAAATACAATATTGCTGTTGTTGAATACAATTCTATATCACTTACAACTAGGTTAATGTTGAATTTATGGTACACTGAGAGTTTCATTATTGATCAAAACATTACAATATTAATTTTGAAATATGTGCTCGGCCGAAAATCGTTACGGGAGATTTTAGACAGGTAATTAACGATATATTTGCCTTTATATTATGTATATGTGTATAATGTAAATTACTGAATATCCTCTAGAATTAAATAGCATATTGTATAAGTAAAGCGTTGCATGATTAATACTTGTAATTATATATATTGTGCAAAACATTTTATTGATTTGTTTGTTTGTTTTAGAAATGCTGCGATCCTAAGATTACTATTCATTGTTTGATATGAATACTAAATTCCACAAGGCAACTAAATTCCTGTAGTCGACTGTATACAATGTATCATAAAATTTTTTATTTAAAAATTTCTTTATAAAAGGTATAATAACAAAAACCCTATCGGGCTACATCACAGAACGTTTTCGGAATAACTATTCCATCATCAGTGCTATCCTAAAGTAAGTTAAATTAAAACAGCTTATATTTAGACAACTTATATTTTTCAAGTACCAAATGTCATGTTGTAACATATATATTCTCTTCTCAGTTTTTATAAATGTTTTAAATAAAAAAACGTGGCGCGATTTTTGCCATTTTTTATAATTCTCATGAGATCAATACAATCTATACCTTTCATTGAATGGCGACTATGAAGTTTGGATAACTAGAGCTTAACCTGCAAAACTTATAGCATGAAATTTTAGTTTTGAGTTTTGGCAACAAATGTGGGGTATTTAAAATATGTTTAAAAAACGTTGGGATTTAAACGTTCACATAACAAACAACTCTGCCTGGGGGTTATCGGCGCGAGGACTGGGTGGATTGAGTAGCTTAGAAGCCGCGTTCAAGCCCACAGCCGGCCCCAAGCCCGGATAAAAGAGGAGGGTTGATGGGCCAAGTTAGCATCCTACCCATTGTGAAAGAAAACAAGGCTCAAAGAACCGATATAAAGACTCGGAACCAGACGCAACCTAAGATGACAAACCACGCAAAGAGAAGGAAACGAGAAGAAAAAATAAGCCAACAATCAGATTAGCAACATGGAACATTATCTCTTTCAACAACAAAGACCAAGAGATAATAGAAGAACTAATAAATAAAAACATAGAAATTTGAAATGTATGTGTGGAGACCAGGAAATTCCTAAAGATTGGAATAAATCTTATAAAGCTCCATATATAAGAAAGGGAATAAAAGAGACTGTTCCAATTATAGAGGTATTAGTGTGACGAGCTCTGTGGGCCGGTTGTACGGCAGAAAATTAAAGAAGAGGGTTGAAAGACAGATACAAGATATTGAAGAATAAAGCGGCTTTCGTACCGGGTGATCCTGCATTTATAATATATTTGTCCTACGACAAATAATTGAAAAGCATGTCGAGAGAAGTAGAGAGACCCATTTGGTATTTATAGACCTTGAGAAAGCATATGATAGTGTCCCGTTAAAGAAAATGTTTGAGCTCCTCGAAAGGTCCGGATTGAATTCGACGTATATCCGAGCGATATATAAATTGTACGAAAATGCAGTTAGTTGTGTAAAAATTGGAACCAGAACCTCAAATGAATTTAAAGTCACTAAAGGCCTAAAGCAAGGATGCTGTTTGTCCCCGACACTCTTTAAAATATACGTCCAAGAAGCATTGAGTAATTGGAGAAATAAATGTAGATTTATGGGCATCGAAGTGGGACAAGAAACTCTGTATACATTGTTGTTTGCAGATGATCAGGTATTGGTTGCAACCGATGAGGAAGATATAAATTATATGAATCGAAAATTATTTGAGGAATATGCCAAATGGGGGTTACTGTAAACATAAAAAAAAACAGAATATTTAAAAATTGGAGGAAATACCACAGATCTAAGGCTTGAAAACTCAGTCATAAAAGGCTGCAACCAGTATAAATATCTAGAAAGCATCATATCAGCAGATGGCAGAGTTAAGATAGATGTACAAAACCGAATAACCCATGGGAAAAAATGCATCCGAATACTGAATTCATTACTGTGGTCTAATAAAATAAAGATGCATACCAAACTTCGCGTATACAGAGCAATTGTAGAACCAATTACCACGTATGGTGCCGAATGTTGGACGATGACAAAGAATGAACGAGATAAAGTAGACGTTGTGGAAATGGATTATCTTAGAAGGTCATGTCGAGTATCGAGAATGGAAAGAATTAAGAATGAGGAAATACGAAACCGTACAGGAATTAGAGATACTCTTGCAGATAGAATACAAGGAAGGCAATTACAATGGTATGGTCACGTGATGAGAATGGAGGAGGAGCGGTGGCCAAAGAAAGCCTTAATGTATGTTTCGCCAGAAAGAAGGAAAAGGGAAGACTACCAAATTCCTGGAGAAGAGAAATTACAAAAACAATGCAATCTAGAGGCTTAGAAGAGGGAGATTGGAGAGATAGGAAAAGATGGAGGCTGAAATGCGGGAAGCGGCAATCGCCGTAGGACCCCCGTTATATGATAATGTGAGAAATTTGTGCAATCAAAAATCCCAAGAAGAAAGGTAAAGGTCAAAGAGACTATAACCAATATTTTCTACCATACAGTGGACTGAAGAAAAAAGAACGAGCACCAGCAGGCGTAGGTATACTTGTTTATAAAAAAATTAAAGACAACATAAATAACTGCCGTTATATCTCCGAAACAATAATACATATGAACATCACAACGGACTACCACGAATTAAATGTCATATCTCTCTATAGCCCCGAGGACTGTAAACCTGAAGAGGAACGAGAGGCATTCTACGAACAATTGCAAACCATCCTGGATGAAATACCTCATGAAAAACCCTTTTTTCAATTATTCTAGTAGTAAAGTATTTTCTCGTAGATTCTCCGACCCGCTAGAAACCTGTCTGGCGTTCCATTCAGTTCAACAGGGTCAAAGTCCGGTTCGAGGGAGCACTAGAATAACGGCTGTTTAATATATATATATATATATATATATATATATAGATGAATTTTTATTGTAAAAGAGTGAGTCTGCATAGTTATATCGAGTTTAAAGAATTGTAACGCGGAAATGTAGTATATAAATTGAAATCTTGTAAATAGTCTAAAAAATAAATATTGTAAATAAATAATATAAATTAAAGTAGTTGTGTTCTAGTTTTTAAAGATAAGTGTAATAATATATATATAAATTTAATAAAGACTTTAATAAACTAAGTGTTAGAACATTTCATAATAAATGACGATAATAAATTAGATTTATAATAATAGTTTAATACAAGGCATGTTTTTTAAGTAACTACCGTTTTGCGATTCCGCCGCCACAGCGCTACGGTCGGCGTTCCGCGCATGAGCGCTAGTAACCTACATCTCTTGTCTATGCACTGACGCCATTACAGTCTGATTATTCATTGTATACTTGTTTACTCCAGTGTTTAAGATGCCTCCAACAATCGTGAGACACGTTGATTGTGAAGTACGGGCTGTTATACGATTTCTTAGTGCTAAAGGCGTAAAACCGATCGATATTCATCGTGAGATCGTTGAAGTTTACGGACAAAACATTATGAGTGATGGAATGGTAAGGAAATGGGTGAGAGCATTTAAAGATGGCCGCATGTGCATGATGAAGAACGGAGTGGGCGTCCTTCGTTAATGAAAATTTGGTGCAGCAGAAAGTGGACGAAAAGGTGAGAGAAAACAGACGCTTTACAATTTCATCATTGTCCGACTGCTTTCCTCAGTATTCTCGTAGTGTTTTGTATCGCATTGTTACCGAGAACTTGAATTACCGGAAATTGTGTTCACGTTGGGTTCCAAAAATGTTGACGGATTTGCACAAAACCCAACGTTTAGGCAGTGCATTGACTTTCCTTGAGCGGTACCACAGTGAAGGTGAAGATTTTTTAGACCAAATTGTTACTGGTGACGAAACGTGGGTGGCCTACGTCACACCAGAATCGAAACAACAATCCATGGAATGGCGACATTCATCATCACGCAAAAGAGTAAAGTTTAAACAAACAATTTCTGCCCGGAAAATCATGTGCACAGTTTTTTGGGACAGAAAAGGAGTATTGCTAGTGGAGTTTCTGCCTCGTAATGAGACAATCAATGCAGCGTCTTATTGTGAGATATTGAAAAATCTGCGTCGTGCAATCCAGAACAAAAGACGTGGCAAGTTGAGTAAGGGTATCGTTTTGCTGCATGACAATGCCCGTCCACATGTGGCTAATCAGACCAAAGATCTCATCAAATCATTTAAATGGGAAACTCTAGATCATCCTCCATACAGCTCTGATCTGGCGCCCAGCGACTACCATTTGTTCCAGCACTTGAAGAAACACCTGGGCGGTCAGCGTCTTCAAGACGATAACGAAGTCAAAACATTTGTGATGCAGTGGTTAACAAGTCAGGCGGCAGAATTTTATCAGGAGGGTATTCAAAAACTGGTGCCACGTTATGACAAGTGCCTCAATATTCACGGAAATTATGTAGAAAAATAGATTAAGGTACAGGCTTTCATGTAAAAATAAAATAATTGCCATATCTTTGCACGTCTTTTTTTAATTCCAAAACGGTACTTACTTAAAAAACACGCCTCGTATAAATGAATGGGCGACAAGACGGAAACAGGAGTGGACCGAACACATTAGTAGATTGGCAGAGGATAGAATAGTACTAATAGCATGAGATAAGTTACCAAATGGACGAAGAGTTATTGGCAGACCTAGAAAAAGATGGTGCGATAATTGAAACAATTTAGGAGGTTAATATTGAAGAAGAAACAGGATTTAAAGCCTATGTACAAAAAGGAAGAAGAAGACATAACAAACGATCTAAAACGTTTAAAACTTTTTTTTTGAATTACAAAAGTACATTTTTTAAAAATATCAAACTTCTGCTATATATTACACCCAAAACAGTCTTCTTGGAGGCATTTCCCGCGACTTTCGATCGTTTATAATGTAAAACATTAAATTCTGCGTTTTTTTTCATATTTCAAATGCCTCATATTTGTCGCCACAGCTTAAAATTGAAACTTTATGTCATAAGTTTTAAAGCTTGATCTCTAAAAATGGAAATTTTACTACGCATGGTCATGAAAGTGATCAATTTTATTAATCTCGCGAGAATCATAAAAAATGGCAAAAGTTGCGCCACCTTTATTTATTTAACACATTTATAAAAACTGAGTTTTTTCTCGACAAAATACAGAAACTGCATACGAAAGCTGCACTCTTTACCTTTAAAACACATCTTGATTTTTGTCGATAGAACACTTTTATCAGAAGATATCGAATTTTTACCGTCGAGCTGATACAAATTTTATTGAACATTGATTTCGCGCTCGTAACTGACATTTAAAATCGACGGTCGCTTCAAGAATTGTTTCTGAGAGAACGGTTCATTCTACACAAAAAGTGCTAATAAACATTTTTGTTTAAAATGATCTCAGCTACATTTTTTATTTAAAACATTTTTTTCTACGGCGTACAGATTACTACTGGTAAATCGATATTTTTGCGTTTTTACCCCCCTACGAGAGGGCTTTTAGGGGAGCCTGAAGGTAATAGGCGAGCGGTTTACCCCTCAAAAGACGCTTAGAAACAGAATATACCGACTAAAATTCTTTTTGCATTTCTAATGCACCAAACCTTTTTTATTCGATTCTATATATTTTTCCAAGATGAAATGTATTTTTTTTTAATTTTTACAAGTGGGCCGGCAATTGTTATTAACAAATAACTTATACAAAAAAGCAATTTTACCGAATTGCTTCGGAATCAATTTTTTAGGTGTATCTCATCAAAATAAACACTTTTTCTCTCTCGATAATTTTTCGAAAAATGCTTCCTTTTCGAGTTATTTGCATTTTTTTGTTGAAAAAATGCCTTAAATGGTGATTTTTGGGATTTTTTGTCTAAAAAACTACTAAATGAATTGCAATTCTACAAATAGCTTTATAATTTTTAAACCGTCGAGTACAAGTTAGAAAATTTTGACAAGGATAATTTTTTTCTATCTTGCTAAAAACGTGGACCCAAATATTTCGAATATGCCTTTCGAGCAGTCTACCGCTAAGTGTGTACAGCGGTTGCGGCGATACAGGCATGCGGCGCGTAGAAATATTTGTTTAAATTTAAAAAATTAATTCAATACAAATATTACGTACAATTTATTAAAAAAAAAAGATATTTCTAGTTATTTTTATATAGACATATTATAATTTAAACAATTAAAATTAATTTTTTACAATGCTATAATACCTAATGTAATTTTTCTTTTAATATACGTGGTGACTATATTATTGAATGTTCTATTACAGTGAAATACATTAAGCAATATATAATTAATTTTCATTGAAAAATATAATAAAATTAAAATATAATACATCGTTTTCATTGTCAATAATTTGAAAATTTTCGTCAACAGCAACAGGATTTCCATCTAATAAGCTGATTTCATTGTCTTCAATAGAGTCGTCTTTAACATTTTTACAATTCTCTGATGTACATGCACATACTGCGCAGCATTCTAAATTATAGGAAATACAATTACAATTTTTCGTAGATTATTTTCCGGTACATGAGCAGAAATACTTTTGTCGCAGATCTAAACTACTTTCGCCTTCAAAATAATTAAAATCGAAACAATTATTTTCCATTGTCCAACCATGGGTTAATGGATCAAGAGATGAAATAATATTGTTTTTTGGTTGAATCCATTCATTTATTTGCCACTTTGCTCTTAAGTAATGTTGTAATAATGCTGGTTTCGAAGGTGGTAATTTTTCATTAGATGCATTTTTTTTTAATGCAATATTATATCTTAATTCATTTATGGATTCATGATATTTTTTAAACTTATTTTGAGGGTCATACAGTTTATATAAAAATAGAGTCAAAACTGTAAGTCCTTCATCTAAAGGTAAAGTAGGCAAATCTCTTAATTTTTCCAATTGACTATCAGTTAATTTCTGCAAAGCTTTATAAGCCTTCTTTTTTCCCATATCATAAAATGAACTTGTGGTATCACAACCTGTTATAGAATGCATTATTAGGATACTGTTGCACATTATTTTTCCAATTTCTTTTGCAATTTGATGTACAGGTATATATCGAGAACGATCCACATTTTTTACAATATTTCCTGTGTGAAACCATAAAAGTGGTTCACTTGTGAAATCATGATAATGAGATAAAAGTAAAATAAATATATCTGTGTCTGGAGATTTAACAATAATTTGAATTTTTTTATCCAAATGCTGCTGTTGTAATTAAAAAGCGTGAAAAATAACCCTAGTATCTGCTTCTAAGTGATTACACTCTAAATTTGAATCATAATACTGATTATTTTCTATCACATATGCTTTACTTCGAGGTTCGAAAGCACCAGAAATTTGGGTCCACGTTTTTAGCGAGATAGAAACCATTTATCCTTGTCAAAATATTCTAACTTGTAGTCGACGGTTTAAAGATTATAAAGCTATTTGTAAAATTGCAATTCATTTAGTAGTTTTTTAGAAAAAAATTCCAAAAATCACTAATTAAGGCATTTTTTCAACAAAAAAATGCAAATAACTCGAAAAGGAAGCATTTTTCGAAAAATTATCAGGAGAGAAAAAGTGTTTATTTTGATGAGATACACCTAAAAAAATTGATTCCAAAACAATTCGGTAAAATTGCTTTTTTCTATAAGTTATTTGTTAATAACAATTGCCGGCCCACTTGTAAAAATTAAAAAAAAAATACATTTCATCTTGGAAAAATATATAGAATCGAATAAAAAAGGTTTGGTGCATTAGAAATGCAAAAAGAATTTTAGTCGGTTGATGCTCTGCTTATAGGGGTAAACCGCTCGCCTATAAAAGAGGTAAACGTTTTTGCTAAACGCTTTTGATGTACCAAAATTAATATTATCGGCAAAATTCAGCTTGTTCGTATGATTTTTAGGGGTCAACTCTCTGACGACTGGACTAATGACAATAATTTGAATAGTTTTAGCTTCTAGAAAATTTATGGTGTTCATTAAAATATCATCGTATTAGTTTGCTTATTATATTATGTATACACAACAAATATAATTGATCAGGAGTTAAATATATCCAATTAGTTTTATTTATAAGATGATAAGAAACTAGATAAACGAGTCTGTTATGATTTCACTGAGAGATTATTTCTTATCTTGGAATAAAAATGTAAAACACACATTTAAACAAAATAATTTTGATGTGACAGTTTGTATTAGTTGTAAATATGGATACTTTTGATACATTCCTATTGATTTTTTTCATATGTGCTATAATTAATTACGTAATAAGTGTTTTCATCAATTACTGGACACTTAAAGCCATTCCTCCTGAACAAACACGGAGCAAGTATTATATATTTAATTGTTTAAGTAACGCCAGCACGACTTATTGCATCCACGACCACCTACAACGAAAAGTTCGGCTGTTAAGTATTCTTGCAAGACAGAAGACTACTTCATGGATATCACCGGTAGATTCGAAGTTAAAACTAGATGACGAGAATGTGTACGAAGATTGTGAACGTTTCTAACAGTGATGTATCGTGTGAAAAGTGAAATCTATTAAACATATTTTATAGTTATTCAAATAACATCTAATAATTTTTAATATGTTTTCTGTGAGTTTATTATTTATCTTATTTTAGTTTTTTTAGTTTATTATTTAATATTTATTAATACATTATTAACCATACAATCCTTCTTTCATAACGCCTGTGCATCAGTAATAATTATTTCTACATTTAATTTATCTACAGATTCATAATTGTAAGAGTTTTTTAAAATTTGGATGTTTTCTTTTTTCCCGAATTAGCAGTATTATCGTGTCTAGTGTATACTCTATCTCACCATCATCTATTTGTTCCGCTATTATGTTGGTACAATTCAAAGTCATTAAGGTGTAATTTTATGATATCTCAGCCTGAGCCTCATACACATTCTATAATTCCACTGATACACTAACAATGATTAGTTCAAACGTGAAAGATAATATATATTGGAACTGACATAAATTCAGTTCAGCTTTACGTAGGATTTAATATTTACCAAATATTTTTTCTTCAATATTTATATCAAATAATATTATATTAATCAATAGATATTAAAAAAAAATTAATTAAATGTATTGTAATAAAAATGATTTTATTTCAAAGATGATTGACTTGCGAAAAATATCTGTACAATCCCCGTCTATCCCATAAGATATACAGGGTGAGTTTTTAGTGCGAAATCGGTCGATGTTTCCATTGTGGTACAAGATATCCAAAAAACTTATTTAGAAAAAATGTAGGCAATGATACTCTCCAGGCAATGAAAAGAGACAATGAAAAGAGAAAGAAGAACCAAGAAATAATTATCGCCGGTGACCTAATTTTAAGAACAGGAAGAACAGAAAACGACAGAACAGTTGGTAGATTTGGAGAAGATATAATAAACGATAACGGGGAGAGATTGATTGAGCTATAAGAAATAAACCACTTAAATATCACAAACGGCTTCTACAAACATAAAGACATACACAAATACACTTGGACACAAGAAACAAGAAAATTGAGGTCTATTATTGATTATGTTATAGTAAACCACGAAAGCTCGATAAAAATAAAAGACGTGAGAGTAAAGCGAGGCGCAGAATGCGGCACAGATCACAAACTAGTAATCGCTTGGATGGAATTCCCCTTCATATGGACCCAACAGAAACCGACCCAGGGAGAGTCTGACCAAGTTACGGCTCCGGCTACACCTGTCAATACGTGCTCAATACAAGAAAAGAAATTCAAAATCAATTTATTAGAAAAAGACTTAATAAAAGACCTATATAAGCGAAGATTGGACCAAAAGCTAGAAGAGTTTCGGTATGAATCATTAGAACAAACATACAAACACATAAAAACCTGCATGAACACAGCAGCCCTAGAAGCTCTTGGAGAAGTGGACCAAAAATACACCCACCAAACTACGAAATTAACTAAAGACACACTAACATGAATAAAAGAGAAAAAAGAACTCCATATAAAATACCTGAACACAAAAAACTATGAGCACTTGGCACTATACGGAAAAAAAATAAAGAAGTGAAAAGAAAAGTGGCAAATGAAAAAAATGAAAGATGGGAAAAAACATGCACAGAGATAGAACAGCACATAAGAGGAACGAGAAATTCAGAGTCATGGCCCATCTTAAAGTCGCTCCAAAGAAATAAGACAGAGAAAATCAAGATCGGTCAAATCAAAGAAAACGAATGGCAAAAATACTATAAAAAATTGCTAACCGAAGACCGCCCCGAATTCAAAGAATCAGAAATAGACGGAATAGAAATCTACACACATGACGAAATCGAATTAAGCCTAGCTGAGGTGAAAACAACGATCAAAACTCTAAAGAACGAAAAAGCAGAAGGTCCCGGCGGAATACCAAATGATTTGATAAAAAACGGATCGGAAAAGTTATTCCGTATGATACATAAAATCTTTGAGAGAGCACTGAATGGAGAAGACTTACCGGCTGAATGGACCCAAGCATAATATGACATCAATATACAAGAAAGGAAATAGAAAAAACTGCGAAAACTATCGGGGAATCAGCATTATATCGTCTATAGGCAGACTGTATGGAAAGACCATAAAGGAAAAATTAGAAATATATATACAACATAAAATCGGAGAAGACCAGGCAGGTTTCACAGCGGGGAAAGCATGCTTAGATCACATTTACACGGTCGAACAACTAATAGAAAAAAGAATGGCCACAAATAGATCCGTCCATCTGGCTTTTGTTGATCTTAAGAAGGCATATGACTCAATACCTAGAACCAAACTATGGGAAGCAATGGAAGACATCGAAGTTCCACGAAGATTAATAAACGCGGTAAAAGCACTCTACAAGAATAACGAAGTAGCTATCAAAACGGGGAATAGAATATGCAGTCCATTTAAGACGACAAAGGGACTACTACAGGGTTTGTTCCACATCCCCCACCCTGTTCAAAATATTCCTGGAAAAAACCCTGAAACCATGGAAGAGAAAGTGCGAACGAATGGGTATACCAGTAAGGAACGAATATCTATATACGCTAATTTTTGCCGACGACCAAATAGTGATCGCACAAGAGGAGGATGACCTCAGTTTTATAATGAGAAAACTGGAGAAGGAATATACAAAGAATGGGATGGAAATAAACCTAAAGAAAACTGAATACCTAACAACGGAGAATACAGAAATAAAACAGCTGGAAATAGACGAAGGTAAACAAATCAAAGGAACAGACAAGTATAAGTATTTAGGTTTCATAATATCAAACAAAGGAACAACGGAGGAAGATGTAAATAATAGACAAGGACAAACAAGAGACTGCATACGAAAATTGAACCCGGTACTATGGGATCAGAACATCAGCATGACAACAAAGAAAAAAATATATAATACCATGAAAAAAAGTATCCTCACTTATGGGTGTGAAAATTGGACAATAAATAAGAAAACCCAAAACAAAATAAGAGCAACAGAGATGTAATTCCTAAGGAGAAGCTGCAGAGTAACAAGAAGAGATAGAATAAATAACATGGAGATTAAGAGGAGAATGGGAATGAACTCCGACATAATAGACTACATCAAACAGAAGAGGTTAATCTGGTACGGATATGTCAGAAGAGCAGACCAAAATCGGTGGATAAATAGAATAACAGAGTGCAGCCCGATAGGAAGAAGAAAGAGAGGCAGACCCCGAAGATCTTTCAGAGATGAAGTGGACGAAGCAATGAGTAGAAGAAACCTACAGGAAGGGGACTGGCTAAACAGGAAAAATTGGAGAAAACGGTAGAGTGAAGGAATACAGTGAAAACTGTGGAAATCCTTATATATATATATATATATATATATATATATATGATATTCTCCATAGTTGGAATTCTACAGGGTGATTAATAACTACGTGGTATAGTAAACATACAATTTTTTAAATGGGACACCCTATATATTTTTTCATATTTATATTTATCTCATAATTATTGTTCTTATAATATTGGGCTTTACATTACTATATAGAGTATTTCAAAATATGACCATTTTTAATTCGAAATCCCTATGAAATCAACACCATGTATATAGAGAGTAATGCATAAACAATAATTTATTTTATACAATAAGGTAAAAAATATATTGCAGTTTTTAAATTAAGTTTATTAAAATCATTGACTAAAATTTGTATACAGGGTGAACTACAAAACAAATTTACGATTTTCTCAATTTTTTTAAATGGATTACTCAATGTTTTATTTTTTAGAAATGTTGTATTTATGATACTCCCTCATTTTTATATATTATTTCCTATATTATATAAACTCATTATTTTTGGAGATATTTTTAGTTTTCTTCAAATTTCGGGAATACATTCAATTTTTGTAAGTAGAAATAAGTATTGAGTATTGAATAATAATATATTATTTTTATTCAATTAGTAACTAACAAAAATATAAACCATAATTATATATAATGAATGTGACAGTGAATGTGATATTAAGAAAATAAGTCTATAAATGTTCAAAATCTTCAACGTCTATACAAGTTTGTAACCGATATTCAAATGACCAAGCCACATTTCTTAACATTTGTAAGATTTATTATTTTATTAAAAGCTTCTCTTATTCTATTTTCATATCACCTGGCGTTGTTGGAGGCTTTTGGTATACAAGGTCTTTTATATAGCCCCACGTGAAAAAATCAATTTTGGGGAATTCCGGTGATCGCGGTGGCAAAACAATTGGTCCTTCTCTGCCTATCCACCTCTCAGGTAAATTATTATTTAGATGATTGTAAATAGGAGCAGTGTGGTAAACTAGAGCACCGTAATATAAAAACCACATTCGTTGTCGAATATTAAGCGGTACATTTTTCACTAGTATTGGCAAATGAGTATTTAGAAAATCCAGATATATGGCACCATTCACACGACCGTCCAAAAAATGTGGGCCAATCACATAATCGCCAACAATATCACCCCAAACATTTAAAGACGGGCGTGCATGATTTGGACGCTGAATTTAAAATTCGACACTGAAAAATAAAATTACCTGTTTACCTGCATACATGATTTGGACGCTGGGTGTAATTGAAATGTAAATGGAAAGTCAGGTAATAAAATTCTAGAGATTAAGCTTGATAAGGTTTATTTGTCACTTTGAAATAAATACGACATACATTTTACGAAATGGAATCGATCGATACAGTTAGTTTGATACTCATGTATCCTATTTCTAACGAACATAATTTCTTTTCTACTCTTTGGATCTTTAAGTCTATTACTTTCACTATTACAGACACTATTAATTTTAATGTAAGTTTCAGTTTGAAATTTTTTTAAAACATCAATAAAATGGAAAATATTTGGATGAGCATGGTAAAAATTATCATTAAAACGCGAGTGGAACGATTCACAAGCATTAGTTGTTAATTGTAAACTCTCACTCATCGCAGCCCACATCTCCGACGGAAATGTTGCGTGGTCGCCAATGTAGTTGTCCAATAAGCAGTCGGAAAACTTTTCAATTTTTGAATCCTTTGGTTGAATAGCCATAAAATCATATATGAAAGATTCTTCGACTTCTGAGGGAGGTAAAAATGGTAGCCCAAAAATATATTTCAGCCATTTAGATATTTCACTGTCTGCCAATTTATATTCCCGAATTAAGCCACAACCACCGATATTACGATACCAAGCTTGCATAAGATGAAAGCGGCCCCCTTTAATGTGCACATTTGCAATTTCAAAATCGGAGAAAATGATTTTTGGATTGAATTTTAGACCAATTACTTCACATTTGCGTTTCAAAACATTAAATAGTTTTATATAGGTTTGTTCCGATTTGTCGGGAAGTAAACAATAACACAATGGTATATAATGTCCATTGATAAATACATGTATGGTAAAAAATTGCTTGAAATATTGAGCACAGTAACTAAATGTACCGTTCATATAAATCGTTTCACTGCCGCACAGAAAACGCATGTTAGTGTTACACGAGAAGATGATAATGTTAGAACTTAGTTCAACCGCAAATATAAAATTCTCGTCTTTAAGTGTTTCGATATTCATAATATTTACCTCTACCTTACCTTTAGTTTTTTCTTTACTTTTGGGCAGTTTCGGTTGAGCCATTCGCCGTTCACTGTATATTTGATTTCGTATTTAATTAACGTCTTTAACAGACATGTGGCTCAAGCAATCTACATTTTCTTTCAACGCACTATGTATGATTTTGGACGGCCTTTCGGTCAAATTATCCTTAGCCTTCCTTTTGGCGCTGCTACGCACAATCTGTCTATTAAGCGTCTTGATATCACACTCGTGATTATGTTCTAGATTACTTCGGATCACTAACTTTTCTGGCCCTTTCGTGAATATCTTCGCTTTACACGACCGTTTTACGCACCTCCATTACGTTTCTCCCGATTTTAGTACTTTATCTTGAGAAAAAGTAAAACTGTTCACTTTGAGCAAAATTTTACCACGATTACTTACTAACGTTGAAATTTCCATGTTCACTTTTCACTATTCTCTGACAAACTAATAACTAGTAACTAAGTAAATTTCAATGACCATCATTAAACCCTAATTATATCTAATATCTGGTATATGCGATAATCCTTCCGGCAGCGTCCAAAACAAGGGTACTTTTAAGACTCTCAGGTACTTCAGCGTCGAAAACATGCCCGCCCTTAAAGACCGCCCAGTTTGACTATGAGTGGAAACAAAATGGGGATTGCTTGATGCATAGTAATGAAAATCATGTCGATCCACCCTCATCATGTAATGTAGCCTCATCTCCAAAAAGGACATAACCGAAAAAAAAACGATCAACGAGACCATTGACAAAAAGCTAATCTGCGTTGATAATGATCGATTGTCAATTCTTGATGTAACTGTATGCGGTAAGCATGCAGTTTATGTTTACGAAGGATTTTTGCCGCCGAAGTCTTATTAATGTCATGTTGATTAACGCCACGTGAAATTTCTCGAATGCTGATATAAGAATTTTCAGTAGTAGCTATCAGTACATCATATTATTTTCCTTCACTTAGAACAGTTTTGGTTCTCTCATTTTTTTCATATACAACTGGCCCAGTGCGAACAAAACAATCCATTAATTTTTCAAAAGTCCTTGCGTTTGGCTTCCTCTGTTTAGGATATCGTTGTGATATATTCTGGATGCAAGTAAGAAATTTCTCAAACTTTCTCCTAATACCCAGATCATTATCTGTTTTACACTTCTACAGAAAAATTCATTTTTAACAATAATGACAAGCCACACAGACCGATTAAAAAGGTAATAATATAAAAACTGTCATTTTCAAAGCCTATTGTTCACGGTTTAATAATATGAAAACTGTCATTTTTTCAAAGCCTACTATTTTAACTTTGTATCTGACACAAATGACCTTTTACTTATAATAACTGAGCGTGAAAATCGGCAGTTAGGCAGAAAAAACAATTTAAGGAAAAAACCACAAAAAAACAGGAAGATAATAAAAGAATAAAATAAAAACAAAATAAATATATATTGTTCTTAAGCTATTTTCTTGTGGCATTTTAAATTAATTACTATTTAAATGGGAATAAGCCACAATTAAAGGTTAAAATACGTTTATTGACGTTTCAATTTCCACTTCGGAAATCGTTCTCAAAATACAAACATTAGTAAATTAAACAAAATTTGCTTAATTTACTGTTTGTATTTTGGGAACGATTTCCGAAGTGGAAATTGAAACGTCATTAAAATAAATATATATCAAAACAAAATTTATGTATCCATAAAAAATATTAGGTATATGTAGTACTAACATTGACAACTGATAACAAGAAAATTTCGACTGAATCTGCAATCAATAATAATTAAAATTCAGTCGATTTTAACAACAAACATAAACAAGTCTGGCTAATTGGCTCTACAAAAGCCATTTTTCAGAAAAAAAAACCCTTAAAATCATTTCAAATTTGACCATTAGCCAAACAATTACCATATTAGTTTCTGAATAATCTAAATAGTTTGAGACGTTCCAGTAATATAATTATCAAAAATGGCAAACGAATTTTATTCGACAAAATAATGTTAGACATTATTAGGAATTTGGAATTTTTGATCCTACTTAAAACTATCTTAGAAAATAGCGGTCGTCGATTATTTTGTAAACTATGACACATATCAGTTTAGTATTGTATGAAATAAAAGCCATATATTGTGGCGTTTGGAGCACATATTAGGCAAACCTTTCGAGTTTGATTCGGTATTAATAGAGCGATATAACAGTTATTTCGGTGTAATCCCTACCTCTTCAGTCTACTTGGGCTTGATACGAATTCATATCGGAAGGTCCAGCTAATTTCTTCAAAATACTTTCCACGTTAGTGGTTATCGCATGCTGTTGCTATGATGAAATAAAAGCCATATATTACGGAGATTGCAGCACATAGAGGTGCATGCGCTAACTTTGGACCTTCCGATATGAATTGAAATAAATTCGGTGGGGACTACACCGAAAAATTTGTCTTATAGTAAATCTATTTTTACTAAAAGTGCCCTATGAGTTCTCGTATGTCGCTATACTTTATTTAATAATAAAGATACTATGTAGTGCCCTTTTGGTAGTCATTTGACCTCGCTATGTGGCTAGTTCCAAATACTATATATATATGTTTTTCACTGATCATGATAAGATAAAATTGAAAATGTTCTGAAATCTATAAATCCATTTTGGATAATTTTTAGTAAAATTTATACCATTTTACTCAAGAATTTACTTCATAGTAAGTTTTTTCATCATATATTTATTGATTTTCAAAAAACCATTTAATCTCGTTTAAGTAGCGAAAATGGTTTGGCTTTTTGCAATGATTAATTTTCTTTGTTTTAGTTAAAAGCAGCAATATCTAATCTACAAACATTAAAATTATTTCTCTACTAAACAATTGATAAGACATTGATACTACAAATTGTCTCGTTTACTCATATAATTTTAAATTTATTGTAGTTTCAATTAAACAAAGACAATTTTTATTGGATATTTAAATATAGATAAAATCTTTATATGTATTTTATTATATTTATATGTTTTACAATAAGTGTAAATACAAAAATACAATCTGGAATCGTCAAATGGAATAAATTCGTCATTTCAATAACAATGACAATAAAAATAACAAAAAAATTTCAAAAACAAAAAAAAAAAATCCGCAACTTATTGATTTTCGATTTAACAATAACATCTTGTTGTGTAAGAACTTATCTTATTTAGCACTCGTAGATTGAGGGATGCATCTAAATTTATAAATGGCAAAGTAGAAGTTTGTGCTATACCACACACAAGGTTAATTTGTTTAGTTCTAGATAATTCAAAAACAAAAAACCATGCTGTTCATTTTATTGCTCCTCGCCTGTGTATCCTACAATTTGAAAATATTTGCTTTAAGTACTGCTGACGACAGTTAATGTTACTGTACTTCTGGTTGAAGCCACATTGTGCTTTCTTAAATTTGTGAATTAGGATATAAATTTGCAAAGGTTGCACAAAATTTTTTGAAGCAAACTTTTATAAAAAATTATAAAATAAAAGAAATATCTTTTATTGGTTGATTTTGTTGGGTAAGTCAAGACTGCTATGAAGTTCTTATTACCATTATTGTTTCATTGATACATTTAAATCCAGGTAACTAGTGCCACAGTCAAAGATATAGTATTTTACTTTTGAAAGGACTTTTATCTTTTCACGCAAGTTCGTAGTTTTTTCTTTGGTAAACATTTAAAATGGATTTGATTTTGTTTATTCTTACAATTTTGATCGCAAAACAGTCAATAGTGGGCGATTTCGTCCAACGGGGGTTATGGGGTTAATGGGGGAATAAACTTCCAACGTATTTCGTTTTGGGCTAAATAGGAGCGTATGCTATCGAAATTGGATTGAGACTTAAAAAAATCATATAAGTCACGAAGCTGATTATTAGCGCCAACGAAATTGGTTCCGTTTTCACTAAAAATTATTGAAGTTATACTTCTATACGCACGGTCGGCGTTGGAAATTTGCATGAAAGTGAATCTGTGAAACCATTACATATGTAAGATAATGAGTAAGAGAGAGACAGAAGATATATTTTCTCTCTCTTCCTCTCTCGAGAATAAAAATGTTCCTTTTGTATATATATTTAATATTATATATACGTATATAATATATTATAATAATTATATCGTAATATAATATAATATAATATTTATTATTATTTATGTGATATGTTTTGTATTATTTAAAATTAAACGTTTATAATTATTTTAGGATTTTGTATTTCAAAATAATCACTGTTTTACCGAGAACTGTCAATTTTGAAATCCGTTAGTGTCATGTCTAATTGGCAAATCCTTTACGTGTTTGGTTCATACGCTGGTGGTTGTGAGTTCGAATCCCAATTATGAATTTCCTTTTTTATTTTTGAAATAATTAAAAACCTCACGTTAATCTGATTAAATATATGTAATATACGCAAAAAACATAAATTTTAAAATAAAATGAAAATTTACAACATACTCCGAGTTGTTGGTTTTTTATTTTTATCTTCGTAAAGTAAGTTTATGTATATTGGCAGTTTTAAATACTTATGAATATTACATTTTAATTTATATTGTATTATTATATTAAAATATGTTGCAGTGTATTTATTGTATTGTAATTTTTATATTAATAACAAAATAAACAATGAATTTTACTGCAGAGTATGTGTAAATTTTTTTTTGCATTCGAAGTTGTTGGTTTTTTTTTGCATTAAACATACTCCGAGTTGTTGGTTTTTTATTTTTATCTTCGTAAAGTAAGTTTATGTATATTGGCAGTTTTAAATACTTATGAATATTACATTTTAATTTATATTGTATTATTATATTAAAATATGTTGCAGTGTATTTATTGTATTGTAATTTTTATATTAATAACAAAATAAACAATGAATTTTACTGCAGAGTATGTGTAAATTTTTTTTTGCATTCGACTCCTTTTATATATATATAAAAATAAAAATATATATTTTCATTAAAATATTGATACAATCCTTCATTTACTATACTCCTATTACAGGTTAAATTTTTATATACAGCAAACGATGCACCATATACCTATATAACTAATTCTTTTTTTCTTTCTGTTCTCTCTTACCTGCAGCATTACATATGTAATGATTGTGCAGATTAACTTCTACATAAATTTTTAACGGCGAACGCGTGTATAGAAGTATAATTTCTACCGGCAGTCCCACTGGACTGCCACACCCGTTTTTTTTGTTTATGTTAATTAGTTATGTAACCTTCATTAACTATTTATTACTCGTTTCTAAAATACAGAAAGAAAAGGCCTATTTATGAGTAGAATAAAAATAGTTTTACGAAAAATTGTTTTTGGCAATTAATTATCTAAACAAGTTATTTAAAATAAAGTTGTTATCTACCTATTTTCATGTGTTTATATTAATTTTTTAAATTCAATTTTTTGATGAAAACAATAATTTTAAGTATTCGTCATGAAATACCACTGACTGATAAATCTAAAGAATTAAGAATTCGGATAACTTATGTTGACCAAATTTTAATTTGCTTATATGTATCTTGAATATGTCGGTTATTACAGCTGGCTTAGCGTCAAGGCCTGCATACTACGTATTAAAACATACAGAGAATTATTAAAATGTTTTAAGCCGATATTTTTTTGATTTTCTTATTAATAAAAGACGTATTTGATTTGTACCTCGTGCAGTTAGTAGATCATGTTACATTTATGAGTCATTCTTCCCAATTTCTTGTCATACTATAGCGATCGTGTCCCAAGGCTACATCAGCATCATATTTACTCTTATATTATATTATTGCAAGTTCACAATGGCCAGTTATGTAAATTATTGAACACTGTAAACTAATATATTAAGTTGGCAGTATACGATCAAAAAATGTAATCATTGTAATTTTTGTTTGTCTGTCTGTTAAGTTTATCAATTATTGTTTATTTTAATTCAATATACTTATCATGTCTTGTTTGTATCTCTTAGTAAAAATAAATTTATGAAAAGTTAACACTCATATAATATTAAGTTTTCTTTTCGTTTGTAATTTTTACTTGTACATAATGTTGAAGTATACCAGAAACTATGTCTATGTAAGTTTCTAAAGTCCTTTTTAAACAGAGACATCTGCTACTTGTTACAATTTAATTCCATCAAAGGTTTTGTTCATGGTGACTGACTTCTGTGCAACTGATACAAATAGTCATTAAAGTCCTGTTACGATCCTGTCAAGAACTTGTAGCAACAATATAACTTGTCCTAAAGTTTGGAGATTTCGAAGGAGCTCCCGCCTGATGGATTATTAAAAGTTTTCATATTTTCTTACTGTTTGTTCATCGCCGACTACTTTAAAACTCGAGCAGCCAAGTGAGTAAGGTTAAAATTATAAATAGAGCTTACTCAAACAGAATGCAATAATTTTCACTTCATCAGCAGCAATTACACTCAGTATCAAGTTTTACAAACTCTTGAGTGTGCTTATTTCGTGAAAGTTTCTACGAACTAATTTCTGTTACTCTGTTAGCAAAACGAGGAAAGATCCAATTAGCGGCAATTCAAAAAAAATCAACTTCAACGTTTAAAAAGTTTCCCAACTTCCAAACCGAAGCAGAATCATTAGCACACTACAAAAATACAAAACTTGTAAATGCAATGTAAATTAAAACTAGTGCGTCTACCTATTCAGTAAAAACATTTTTTGCAAGAATTACACAATTTACTCTAGAACAAACTTCCGCGATTTCCATGAATTAGTTTATTTTACAGTTCAAATTCCACACGTTGCATGAAAAGAAACGTATATCTATTTACAGTTCCAGTTAGATAGTATTATTACTTAATTAGTTATTATTAAGTCCTGATTTTTGATAACACTCCGCTATCGCCAGATTTTAACTCTAATTAAATTAGATGCTAATAACAACAATGGAAAACCAAATATAGACAAATCGAAGAACGATCTGAGCAACCAAAACAAAACATCACCAAAACAAATCAATCTTTTAATAAAAAACGTTTCGTGCAGTATTTCTGCACTTCTTCAGTTCTAATGATTTTAAAGTCATATAAAGATGTCAAACAATGTCAAATGCATAGGTTTAGGTGTTAGAACATACATTTAAAATTACAATAAAATTACATTAAGAGTTTTTTCTTAATTTATACAAACATTAAAAAGTCACAAAAATGTCACAGTATGTTAACAAGAAACAATATAATATGATATACTTAATATTTCTATTATATCGCTGATGTAAAATATAACGAAACGTGAAACCAGGAGAAAAAGTAACTTGTTTCAATTAGAGCTTAAGAGTTGGGTACACAATTTAAAAAAAAATTATAAAAAAAGACATGGAAAGTTAACTCTATTATTAGAGACACCAAAGAAATTAAAAAAAGTAATTTTTAACAGATAGGGCTCGACTATTGCGAAAAGAAAAACAAAAATTATTATGGTTTATTATATATGGAAATCAGACTGTATGAAAAATCAACTGGATAAAAAAGTTACTCGTTAAAGCAGGACAGAATAGAAAAGTCGAATTTTTATAAATCTGTATTAAAAAGCAAGGTTGAAAATATATAGGTACAGATGACCATTGAACACTAAATTGTGTTGGAAAACCTAGAAGTTCTCGTTGAAATGAATATAAGAGATTAAGTTTAGAAGTATCGAAGTAGAACCGATGGTAGCTACTTTTTCCTCATAGAGGACAAAAACCGAAAATTTAGGCCATGTCTTGATCGGATTTGGGTGTACACAAGTTAAGTTTATGAATTATAACATTTAACTAGAAGGAATTTAAGGATTATTCAACAGCAAGGAGTGATAAATGATGCTGAGATTATCGATGTCTGTACGTCTGTTCATGGAGTTTTTTCCCCTTAATATGTGACACATTTCCAGGAAGGATCTTTTACAGAAATTATCCTCAGTTCCTAGAGATTTAATATTCTTAAAGTCGATTTGGTGGTTAAGAGAGATAGAGCGAGTACTAAGAGCACAAGAGTTCTTGTTGCATCCGATGTCGCTTTTATGAGATATAAGACGCCCTTTAAGGGATCTTTTTGTTTGGCCAATATACTTCAAATGACAGTCTTTACATGGAATGTTGTATACTATATTTGATTTCTCCCAGATATCTAAAGGTGTTTTAGTACGTGAAAAGAGATTTCCAACTGTTTTGCAAATTTTGATGCCTATTTTAGTAGATATTCTTCTTCTTTTGGCATCATAACCCTGGATGGGTCTTTGCCTGTCTGACTATGTCCTTCCATTCAGATCTCTCTTGTGCCCTTCTTCTCCATTGTCTTATGTTCATTGTTTTCAGGTCGTCTTCCACGTCATCCAACCATCTCGTTCTGGGCCTTCCTTTTTTTCGCCTTCCTATGGGCTTCCATTGTAACATTTTCTTTGTTGTTTTTGCATCGTTTTGTCTCTGCACATGTCCCAGCCATGACAGTCTTTGACTTTTCACAAATCTTACAATGTCATAACCTTCATTTAACTCATTAACCTCGTCGTTTCTTCTGATTCTCCATGTGCCATCTTCCTCTTGTACCGGGCCATATACTTTCCTCAGTATTTTTCTCTCGAATGTCCTGAGTTGGGCTTCATCTTTTTTCGTCATTACCCAAGTTTCACATCCATAGGTTACTACGGGTCTAATCAGTGTTCTGTAGATAGTCATTTTTGTTCTTTTGTCTAACAATTTCGATGTCATCAATCTTTTATTAGCATAGTATGTACGATTCCCGCTGGAAATACGTGCATTAATTTCGCTACTTACGGAGTTTTTCTGATTGATTTCTGTGCCGAGATATGTAAAGGCATCCACTCGTTCGATAGTATAGTTGTCTATCGTGATATTATTTTTATTGTCAGTTATTCTTTTGACTGTCATATACTTCGTTTTTGCTTCGTTTATTTTGAGACCTCTTTTTCTTGCTTCAGGATCAATTTGTTTGAACACTTCTATTAGTCGTGGCTTATTCCTACTAATGATGGCTACATCGTCTGCATATGCAGTAATTTGTACTGATTTGGTGTTTATATGGCCGGTTATATTGGTTTTTCTGATGACTGCCTCAAGAACTAGGTTGAATAGCATGGTTGATAGGGCATCTCCCTGTCTTACTCCTATGTTGATGTTAAATAGGGGAGTCAGTTCTCCATCTACTCTGACTGCGGCTTTTGAACCCTGCAACGTCATTTTTATGAGGCTAATGTATTTCTTAGGTATACCTAGATTACAAAGGTCTTCCAGCATTCTGTCTCTATTCACACTATCAAAAGCTTGTATATATTATCAAATCATATAAAAAATATTATAAATTATTAATATAAAAAATCATATTATATAGATTTTAGTAGATATGGGTTTCAACAATTTAGTAAGTTTCTCTGTAACATGTGACAAATAGGGTAATGAGCAATATCTAGGAGGAGACTCAGATGTGGATACCTCATCAACTTGGAGTTCATTGTTGTCAAGTATGGTATTATGAAAATCTCCCACATTGGTATAGGTCGGGTCAAGTAAGGACCTAGCAGTGGAAAAAAGATATTTATTAGTAAGAAAAGTGGGATAAGAATTCTTAATTATTATACTTTTAATTAACTGAGTGGCTTCCCTTCGGTGTAAAGGATGTGACAACTTAGCCTTAGGAATTATCTTTAAGGATTTATAAGTGATCGCCAACGTCGGAAAATTCTGATATGGCACGAGAAGAAGATCGCTCTGCTTCCCTTCATTGATCTTTTGTCTATCTCTTTTTCTTCTTTTCCAGTGTTCGTTATGGTTACTTAAAGGGTTACTTAAGATTTCAAATCCTGGCACTTTTTTAAAACTATAGACAGTCTCTGCTCCTTTCATTTTGATATATTTGTTATTATTTGTTATGTCTCTTCTCATTTCCATATTGCGTTTTTGTTTGGTTTATTATTCCGTATCTTTTCGCTTCTTCTTCAAATTCCTGGAAATCTTTTTCTAAATGTTTTTTGTTCTCGCTAGTATCACCACATTATCCGCGTATGCTATGCACTGTTCCCTGCTATTGAAAATAATCCTGTTTATGCTCATATTTGATCTTCTTATGATTTGTTTTAATACTAGGTATAATAAATTCGTTGACAGCGGATCCCCTTGTTTTAACAGTGTGAACTGTCTTGAAAAGCTTCCTTCCATTGTTGCCCTATTCATCGTGTTCCTAAGCGTCATTCTCACTAGCCTTATAAGCTTTTCTGGTATTTCTAATGTTCTCATTGCCTCAGATAGCATTGTTTGTTTTAGAGAGTCATAAGCTTGTTTAAAATCGATAAATAGCATATGTAATCATAAGTTTTCATTTTTTTGTATTCATTTAACGTACTTATTTGATCAGTAGTTATTCTTCCTTATCTAATACATCCCTGGTAATCTCCAACCACTTTGTTATCATATTTTCTTATTTATTATTTATTTTTACGCTCAACAAGCCGTTAAGGCCTAAAGCATTTTTTTAAAACATAATCCCAATGTTAACTAATTATAATTATTTTAAACAAAACTTTAACTTAAATATGTATATACAACATTCTTAATGCTCTGAAAGACCTGGTAGACAATATTTCTCCATTCGCTTCTATTTTGTGCGTTTCTTTTCCAGTCCCTTATCTTCATGTGTTTAAGGTCTTCCTCCAATTTACTAATCCACCTCGTTCTGGGTCTACCTCTTCTTTTGGGGTTGAATAGTTTTCTGGTTATCACTAGTTTAGGCATTCTGTTTGCTGCCATTCATTCCACATGTCCCAACCATCTGATTCTTTGTGACTTGACGAACTCAGTAATGGTAGGTTCTTTATATAAAGCCATTAATTCATTGTTAGTTCTTCTCTCTCAACCATCTTCTGTCTTTCATCCTCCGAATATTCGTCTCAATATTTTCCTTTCCCATCTTTCCAGAGTATCCTCTTCCTTCTTATTTAATGTCCATGTCTCACCAGCATATGTTACTGTGGGTTGAATTACTGTTTTATATATTCTGAGTTTACCTTGTCTAGAAACGTATTTTGAGTTTAGTAGGGCTCTTAAACTACCTAATTTTTTATTCCCTTTTGCTATTTTGGCTTCAAGCTTTCATGTCTTTTTTCCATTTTCATCGAAAACTACGCCCAGGTATTCAAATTTGTCCACCCTTTTAAAACTATAGCTTTTACCACTTACAGACCTCACACTAAAGTCTTCTTTTTTTCCTTCTGTCCCTCCCATGATCATATATTTGGTTTTGTCTTCATTTAGTTCCAATCCGAATTTCTGTGCTTCTTCAATGATTTTCTTCACAACTCTTCTTAATTCTTTTTTGGTTTTTGCTAGGATCGTTAGATCGTCAGCAAATGCCAAGCACTGGTGCTCATTTTCACGATCGTTTCTTTCACCTTCATGCTGCTTTTACTGATTACAGTTTCTAACACTAAGTTGAATAATGTAGTGTAGAGAATGATTCATTCTCTCTCCTGATGTCAACCATCTTGTAGTCATAGTCATAGTCATAGTCATAGTCATAGTCATCTTTATCGATCCTTTAAGACATTCAAAATAAATGTATAGGATACGTCACTACAGAATTTAGTATAAAAACATTAATGTGTATAATACAATATTCACAGTGTAAAAAAAATTAACAAAACATAAAATATATAAAATAACATTTTTACAAGTAAAATATGAAGCTTCTGCAGTTTGTCCTCAAGATATTCATTTATAGAATAATATGCTTTTCTTAAGAGTAAATCCTTAACATTTTTTTTTAAATTTAGAGATAAGTGGTATTTCTTTCACAGTTTTTGGCAAATGATTGTATAAGGTCAGTCCCATATATCTAAAGCAATTTTGAAATTTGGATGTTCTGTGTTTAGAAACTCGTAAAGATTCAGCACTTCCTGTATTGTAACAGTGATTGTCTGAATTTACTGGAAATGTATTGATTTCCTCTTTGACATAAAGTAAACATTTATAGATATATATAGGCAGTAGAAAGTTAAAATTTGATGTTTAATAAAAACTGGTTTACAAGACTGTTGATAATCCAAATTAAAAATTTTACGGATAATTTTTTTTTGGTTAATGAACAGTTTGTTACTATCTACCGAGTTCCCCCACAAAATTACATTATAGCACATGTGGCTGTAAGCAAGGCCATAATAAACGTTCATTAATGCCGAGATGGGTAGTGTATTTTTAATTCTAGATATAGCATAAAAAGCTTTATTCAATTTCATGTTCACTGAATTCAATTGCTTTGACCATTTGAGATCACAATTAACGAATACACCCAAAAACTTTGTAGAGTGAATGGAAGATAATATATTGTTTCTATCATGGATGGTTAAGATATAGTCATATTTAGATGAGTTGTATGAATGAAAATAAATAATTTGCGTCTTGTCAATGTTTAATATTAGTCTGTTGGCATTACACCAGAGTATAAAGCAGTCAACAACAGTCTTCATTGTCATTTTTAATTCCTCGAGTGTACGTGCAGAGACTATTAACGAGGTGTCATCAGCAAACATTGATATTATAAGTGCCCTTATGTGATCTGGCAGGTCATTAATAAAAATTAGGAATAATAATGGTCCCAGCACGGATCCCTGTGGTACTCCTTTATTTGTCGTGGATGGTTCTGAGCTTGATTCTTTCATCTTAACAACACTTTTCCTGTCACTTCTTCCTGTAGCTTCGTCACTACTTCCTGTAGCTTCGCCTATTTTAAAAATTTTAAACTGTTTGTCCTTGTGTAGTGTAGTGTGTTGTACAATTTGATGTTTATAACATTCTCAATGGGTTGGCAGGGATTCTAAGCAGTGATTTGTCTCTTCCCCTAAAACTACGTCTAGTTAAATGCTACATTTTTCCGATCTTACTGTATGGCGTGGGGGCCTAGACGCTGACGGAGACGCTCACGAGAAAACTAGAAGCATTCGAAATGTGGGTGTACCGACGCATTCTTCGTATATCCTGGACCAAACATGTCACCAACACAGAGGTAATCCAAAGAATAGGAAAGGAGAAAAAAATCGTGAATACAATTAAACAAAGAAAGCTTGAATATCTAGGCCACATATTGAGACACGATAAGTACCGTCTACTGCAATTGATTGTCCAGGGAAAAATAGACAGTAAGCGTGGGCCAGGCAGGAGAAGACACTCGTGGCTCCAAAATCTGAGGAAGTGGTTCGGGCTCACATCGGTCGAACTATTCGACAACGAACAGGGCACTTGAAGAAGAAGAACATTCTCAAAAATTGCTGAAGATGCTCTAGAAAGCGAAAGTACTTGGGCAAGATTTAATTAATAAAACTGTGCTCGATATCTGCCTTTCAGTTGATCAAAAAAAATATAATGTATATAATTGTACATAACACATGGTGATGTTATTTATTTAAAATTTATTTAAACAACGTCTAATATTTCGAATATTTCAAGTACTGTATTTCAAATATGTTGCAAAACTGCAACATATTCCTTGCATTGTTACCTTTACTTATCACAGTTTTGTTCTTTATGTATATAATGGATTAAACTTTAACGTCAATCTTATAAAGACTAATAAACATATAAAGTCAAAATTGGTGATAAAACGCCAATATTACATAAACATTGATTATCCTTTATCGCGAATCTAGAACGCTTTCAAAGGACTAATTCCATTTTCGAAACTCCTGCTCGGGTAAACAATCTTTAAGCAAATATTCAATATTGGTAAGCCTGCTAACCCTTTACCTTTTCAAATTAAAAATCTTCGTACTGATAATTTATCGCGAAGGTAAATCAGGGTTTTAACTTGAAGGAGAAGTGTGAGAGGAAACTCGGAAATAGCAAACGAGGGTTGGTAAATTAAAAGGTTACAAACAAATGAATTCTTTACGTGAGTATCAACATAACAGTTAAAAACGGATTAAATAAATCGAAAATAATATTTTAATATTATGAAAGTAAATTTGTTTGTCTCCTACTAAAACCCCAAATATCGCGATTAGTAAAGAAAAATAATTTACTGTTTGTTTACATAAGTGCATTTAAAAAGTAAGGTTATTTACAATTCGACACAGTCATATTAGTGGACCTCCATTAATTAGATTTGCGACGTTGCCAAAGTTAAAAATAATTCTGCTAACTGAGGACTGATAGAAACTGGATTTTTCAACCTTAAAAGCGGATCTAGTTCCTTTGGTGATTCTTAGGAACATATGTGATAATTACGATAGGATACGGACCGTGATGATTACGCGTCAGAAGGCAAGAAGAGAAAAGATAGAGGGTCAACTCTACCTTTCCTGAAGAGCAAATAAACTGTCAGAACATCAAGCAAAAGGAAACCAAGGGAAGAAGATTCAGAGGATGAGGACGACGTTATCAGTGTGTTCAAGAAGATTATAGGATAACTAAAAGAAATCATGAATTAAAATAAGGCATAAAGAGAAGAGATGATACCGCTAAAAAAAGAAAAAGCAAGAATTGGAAAAACAAATTAAGCCAAGTTGAAAACAAAGTAGAAAGGATTGAAAAACGGATGAAAACAAATAACATAGTAATTACCAATAGTCGCAACAGATGAAACACTCTTAACAAATAATGTAATAGATTTTATACAAAAGCACCTAAAAGAGGATGTCGGAATACAATCTGCATTGAACCTAAACAACAATATTTGTCTGGTACAAATAAATAATTAGGGCTAAAAATAAAAATGCGAAAATGAAAGAAAAAAGCAAACTTAGATTTCTTACTAGAGGAATGATCTTCATCAACTATGACCTGACCGAAAAGAAAAGACGTATGAAGCAGGAAATTGTAAATAAAGCAAGAAATTAAGGGCTGAAGGCAAAAACGTGAAGATAGGGTACACAAAACTAACTGTGGATTGTATAAAATCTCAATGGACCGGAAATGGAAATTTCAAACGAGAAAATTCTAGAAATATCGACCCAAAAACGACCCTAGCGATAAACAGGAAAATAAGTTTGAATATAAATAGCGCAACAAAAAATAAGAATACCCACCTAAATATTTTGACATGAAATGTACGAGGAGGGAATATTAATTAACCTGATAGAAGAAGTTAAGAAATATAAAATACACATCATAGGAATACAAGAAACACATATGACTGGAAACAACATTAAAAAGACCACTCCATACATGTGTTATACAAGTGGATGCGATAATAGGAATTTTGTAGGTTTTCTGGTACATAAAGACGTGGAGTAGGCAAACCGATTTGTAACAAAATCTGGCAGAATGTGTGCAATTACAATTAAAGGAAAAGAGAATATTATTATGCTATCGCTGATAAATATACACTTTCCAACAGAAAAAAAATGAAAAGTGAAAGATGAATTTTATAAAGAATTAGAGTTATTGTTTGAAGAAATGCCCAGACTAGATATTAAAATTATTATTATTACATTATTACATTGTGTTGTAAAACTCCAATTGAATCAAAGTTATCTTTAACAATGGATGATAGTAATAGTTGTATTAGAGATTAATTTCCTTCTTCTTCTTCAAGTGCCATCTTCGTTCCTAAGGTTGGCGATCATCAGGGTATTTTCGAAACTGCTGACCGAAACAATTCGTTGCTGCTACAGCTATACCATTCCCGTAGATTCTTTAGCCAGGAGTTTCGTCTTCTTCCTATAGACCTTTTTCCTGCTATTTTCCCTTGCATAATTATTCGAAGCAGTTCATATCTTTCGCCTCTTGTAATGTGTCCCAAGTATTGCAGTTTTCGTTTTTTGACCGTAAATATGACTTCCTTTTCTTTATTCATTCTTCTCAAGACCTCGACATTTGTGACTCTCTCGGTCCATGATATTCTCAGGATTCTGCGATACATCCACAGTTCAAATGCCTCTAATTTTTTGGTATCAATCTTTTTCAACGTCCATGACTCCATTCCGTAGAACAGCACAGAAAGTACGTAACATCTCATCAGGCGAAGTTTCATTTCAAGGCTCAAATCTCTTCCGCAGAACACTCTCTTCATTTTAGTGAATATGGATCTCGCTTTTTCTATTCTTATTTTGATTTCTGCTGAGCTATCGTTGTCTACATTTATAAAAGTGCCTAAATATTTGTATTTGCTAACTCGATCGATAATTTCATTGTGTAAATATAAATTTTGGACATTTTGTGTTGATTTCGATATTACCATAAATTTAGTTTTCTTTATGTTCAAAGATAGTCCATATTCTTCGCTGCAGTCTGCTATCTTATTCACCAATGTCTGTAGCTCTTCAAGTGTTTCTGCGATCAGAACGGTGTCGTCGGCAAATCTTAGATTGTTTAATCTAACACCATTTATTTTAATACCTACGGATTGCTCAGAGAGTGTTCTATTCATTACGTCCTCGGAATAGAGATTAAACAGGGTTGGTGACAGTATACACCCTTGTCTCACACCTCGCTTTATTTCAATTTCTTCAGTGGTATTATTGTCTACTCTCACTACTGCTTTCTGATTGTAGTACATATTTGCTATTAGTCGGATGTCTCGTTTATTTAAATTCTTTTCTGTCAGGAGTCTGATTAGGTGATCATGCCGCACTTTATCAAAGGCCTTGTTGTAATCTATGAAACACATGAATACATCTTGATTTATGTCAAGACATCTTTGAGACATAACGTTCAGTGCAAACAACGCCTCTCTTGTTCCAAGTCCATTTCGGAATCCAAACTGGGTATTATTGATGTCCATTTCCAGTTTTCTGTGTACTCTAGAGAGTATAATTTTCAGAAATATTTTCAGTACATGGCTCATCAGACTGATTGTACGGTAATCACTGCATTCTTTGGCATTTATCTTTTTTGGTATAGTAACAAAGGTGGATAAAAGCCATTCTTGTGGTATTTTTCCTGATGTATAAATGCTATTGAAAAGTTTAACTAAAATGTGAATCGAGTCTTTTTCTATTAGTTTAAGGATTTCCGTTGGTATTTCATCTGGACCTGGGGCTTTACCATTTTTCATTCTTTTTAGTGCGTACATTACTTCTTCTTCCGTTATTTCTGGACCTTCGTCTCCTTGTTGCTCAGGTTGTTGTCTATCATCTGCAAAGAGTTCTTCAATATAGTTTTTTCATATCTTCAACTGTTCTTCTAGTTCTGTTATTATGTTTCCGTTGACATTATATAGGGTATTTGGCTGCTTACGTTTTTGTGTACCTGCAAGTTCTTTCACTTTTTTATGTACATTAAAAATATGATGTTTTGCTTGCAATTGCTCTATTTCTTCACATTTTCTTTTATAAAAATCTTCTTTTGCTATTCTGATTTCTATTTTGATTTCTTTCTGTATTTGTTTATACCTTTGTTCGTTTTTTCCTTTCATTATTCTCCAATTGTCCATGAGAAGAAGGATCTTATCAGTCATCCACCTTTGCTTTATTTTTGGTTTTTCTTTAGTCAGAATTTTCTTCACAGGACCTGTTATCGCCATTTTTACGTTTTGCCATTTTTTATCTATGTTGTTCGTTGGCTGAGATGTTTCTTTTTCATTAAGTATTTTGAAATTATTATTAATTAATTTTTGCAGTTTGTCATTTACCTCCAGGTTACATAAATGACTGACGTCTATCTGATTTGCTCTTCTTTTCTGCTCCAATCTTTTTAGTTTAATACTCATTTGCGCTATTAGAGGGTTATGGTCTGAAAAGACATCTGCGCCTGGGTAAGCTTTAACGGATTTTAAGGAGTTTCTGTATCGTTCGTTTATCAGTAAAAATCAATCTGGTTTCGAGTTATTCTTTCGCCATTGTCCTGGGGTGATTTCCACGTATAAAGTCTTCTCTTTGGTAAGTTGAAAAATGTATTAGATGTAATCATGTTATTCTCCTGGCAGAATTGAAGTAGTCTGTCACCTCGTTCATTTCTTTTACCGAGTCCGTATTCTCCTACATGTTTACCACTTTTTCCTTTACCAATTTTTGAGTTAAAATTACCTAGAATTACGGTAATGTCTCGTGGTTTCGTCGATTTTAATACTTGATTGATTTCTTCGTAGAATTCTTCGTCAGAGGCTAATTGGTTGTTTGATGTATTTATCTGTTTTAACCAGACCAGATATATCATTTGTAGTCAGTTTCATGAGTCAATTTAACAATGTATTTAATGAATCTCATTGGAAATGTACAAAAAAAAAATATTGAGGTATTTAAAAGACACTTTTAATTATTCTCTGATTTACTCAAAAAATGATTCAGAATGACAAGGTTTTGTAGATGCTGATTGGGCAAGCAATACATTAGATCGAAGATCCTTTACTGGATATGTATTTAAACTCTGTGACTCTGTTATATCTTAGCAAAGTGCAAAACAAAGAACAGTAGCTTTACCTTGCTGCGAGGCAGAATATATGGCCTTGTCATAGGCTGTTAGAGAGGGTGGTTTCAGTGCTTATATTTCAGTGCGTATAATCAAAGTGCTTTAAACTTATCAGCAAATCCTATGTATCATAAAAGAAGTAAGCATATTGATTAAGATATCATTTTCTGAGAGACCTAATATCTGAAACGATCAATAATGTAAAATATATGCCTACGGATGTTATGCCAGCTGATGTGTTGACTAAAGGTTTAGTTGCTGAAAAACTGTACAGATTATTGAAACTCTTTGATATAGGTAACCTATAAATTACAAGCGAAATAACACAAGCGAAATCCCTACGGAATGGAAGATATCATACCTCAGTACTATATATAAAAAGGGTGATAAAAATAATTGTCAAAATTACCGAGGAATAGCTGTAACCGGAACTATGAGCCGAATATATGAAAAGGTTTTAAAGAACCGAATCGAGAGAGAATACCTAGATTATGAAGCAGAAGAACAAGCAGGATTTCGTACGAGTCGATCCACTATTGACCACATTTTCTCCTTAACCCAGATAATAGAAAAGAAAGATGGCACGGAATTAACAGATTCATATGTTGTTCGTCGACCTACGGAAAGCCTAAGACAGCGTTCCACTGAAGAAGCTGTGGCAATCAATGTAAAGCACAAATATTAATATAGAATTAATAAAAGCCGTCAAAGTGCTATACAACCAACCAATAAAAAAAATAAAAGCAGGGACACAAATAACAACAGGATTTATAACATCAAAAGGATTAAAGCAATTATGTTGTCTGTCCCCCACTTTATTTAAAATATACCTCGAAATTGCTTTAAAAAGATGGAAACAAAAATGTAGGACAATGGGAATACCGCTCACCAACACTATGGTATATACGCTCAACTTTGCAGACGATCAAGTAATAATGGTTCAAGATTAGGACGATTTAAACCATATGGCACGAAAGTAAATAAAAAGAAAACCGAATACCTGTGCATTGGAGTAGAACAAAAAGATCTCATATTAGACGATAACACCACGATAAAGCACTGCTGTGACTACAAATATCTGGGTATCACTATTTCACAAGATGGAACATTAGACAAGGCCATAAGAGAGAGAAATACGTCAGGGAGAAAAGCCATAACAATGTTAAACAGCATTTTATGGGACCAATCCATCAGCAAAGAAAATAAAAAGAGGATATATGAGACTATAGTAAAAAGTATCACTTTGTACAGCTGTGAGGTATGGCCACTGAAAGAAAGAACACTGGCAACGCTGAAAGCGACGGAAATGGATTTTTGGAGAAGAACCGCAGGAAGATCTAGAAGAGAAAGGATTACCAACGAACACATTAGAGACATAATGGGAATCAAACGAACAATCACAGATGACCTAACAACAAAACAAGTTATCTGGTTCGGACACATATAAAGAATGGATGAACAACGAATACCAAAAGAAATATTAAAATGGCAACCGGAAGGAAAGCGAAAACGAGGTAGACCGAGAAAAAGTTGGAGCGAAGGAATAAATAAAGAACTGAGAGAGAAGGCCATAGAAGAAGACCTATGGAACAACCGGACTAAGTGACGATTGGAAGTCGGAAAACGGCGGAGAACGTTATAAACCGACAAGTAGAAGTAGTAGTAACCTACAAATTTTGTTTTATTGATAAGTGGGGGTGGTTAAATATTGATATCAACTAAACAAAATTTAAATCTTAGGGCTATATGTCATTTACAGTAAGTTAAGGTTGGTACAATGTAAACTGTCAATTGTATTTACTTTTGGAACAAAATAAAATCAGTCTTAACTGTATACTCTACTGATTCGTTTCATTTAAAAGTTTTAACACCGCCAAATCTTATTTTCTTTCAAATAGTTTTGTAGAGCACAAAAAAACTTTTAATTAAAAAAAAATCTATTTTGGTAAAAAATTAAGCGATTTTGAGTTATAGCCAAAAAAACGATTTTTGACGTTGTATGGAATCTTGAGGAAACCAAGACAACCTAGAAAATGATTTGAAGTCTATCGGAATTAGAGCATGGAGAAGAGTTGCCAGAGACAGGGGCGAATGGAGGATTGTTCTGAAGAAGGCTTTGGCTCATAAAGAGCTGTAACGCCACTGATGATGATGATGATGATGGAATGTTGAGGTTATGTGTGAGTTTTTTGAGCCTAAAATTTAGTGAATCTTTATTATTTGTGATGTCAAACAATACCTTAAAATTTGAGGTCAAGTTTTCCCTAGGGTCATTTTAACATTCTAATGCTAAAATGTGGAAAAAAATATAAAAGTAGTGTTTAAAATCGCGACAAATTATATTCACTTTAAAGCTCAATTGAAAAACAATAATATTCCAACAATGGGCCAGAGTGGTACTGAAGTTTAAGATAGCTCGTAAATTTGTGCACGGAAGGGGATTAAAACGCAGATAACTGAGCAAACTTTGAAAATCGAGGTATTTGCACTTAATCTTGTGGGTGGACAGTCCAATGTTAATAAATTACGTTTGGCAAAACGTATCGACGCCAATGGCTCGAACTGTCGACGCGAAAGGGGCGGGAATCGAACAACCGTTCATTTATTATTGTCTCCTGTATGGAATTGTTTTGTGCTGAAAAAGATATAGCGATACTTCAGCATTTTTAACTAGATCCCTAGTTTTTCATATTTAATTAAAACTAATTGAAAACTTGAATAAGAATACTCTTTTGATTTGTTATCTATTATGTATAAATTAAATAATAATAAGAAAATATCATAATACCAAAATTTTGATCTCGTGCGGTGGAAAGCAAAACGCAAAAACACAAAAATACAAAAAAAAAATGAAAATAGTATTTTACTTTACAAGTTCAGTAAGTGGCTGTAAAACTAAAATATAAACAGGTTAAGTCTTGCTATCCAGAGAAATAAAAAATTTATCATAGATAAATGTGGTTACATCACTTAGGTAGGGCAAAGGTAGGGCAAAAATTGCAAGTATAGAAGAAAAGTGGGAAAATCTCAAGACCAATTTAATCATAGCTGCTGAGGAAACTTGCGGGAAGACAAAAATAGCAAATAATAGCATGAGGAGAACTGAATGGTGCACGGACGAAATACGAAGGAAAGTAAAGAACAAGAAAGAAAAATGGAAGAGATATCTAAGTACAAAGCGCCCCGAAGATTATGAGGCATATAAAGAAAAAAGAAAAGAGGTTAAAATAGCTGTAAAAGCAGAAAAAGAAAGGTCATGGGAAAAGTTTGGACTAAAAATGACAAATAATTATAGAGAAAATAAAAAACTCGTCTATGGCGCATTAAAACAGCTCAGACAAAAGAAAGAACACATGGTGCCGAATACAAAAGACAAGAATGGAAAGGTAATAACAGAAGAAAACCAAATAATGGAAAGATGGAGAGAACATTTCAAAGAGCTAACTCATACAGACGTAGACAACATAGTGGAGATACAAGAAATAAATGAAGAACAAAAAGTAGAACCCATAACAACAGAGGAACTAGAAAAGGCAATTGAAAGAGTTAAATTAGGCAAAGCAAGAGGCAAGGATCATATCACCCCGGAAATGATAAAATTCATGAGAATAGAGGGAGTGGACAGCATGAAAAAACTAATGAATGATATCATAAAGAGAGCAGAAATACCACAGGACTGGAAGAAAGACATTATACTACCAATACACAAAAAAGGCGACAAGAGAAACTGTAATAATTACCGAAGTATTACTATATCAAGTATTTCTGGGAAGGTATTCGCAAGAATAATAGAAATAAGAATAAAAACTCAAAAAGAACCAACTATGGAAGATACACAATGTGGATCCAGGAAAAAAAGAAGCACGCAAGACCACATATTCACAATAAGACGAGTAAGTAAGAACGTAATCAATAAAAATAGAGAAATACATATATGCTTTACTACTACTACTACTTGTCGGTTTATAACGTTCTCCGCCGTTTTCCGACTTCCAATCGCCACTTAGACCGGTTGTTCCATAGATCTTCTTCTATGGCCCTCTCTCTCAGTTCTTTATTTATTCCTTCGCTCCAACTTTTTCTCGGTCTACCTCGTTTTCTCTTTCCTTCTGGTTGTCACTTTAGTATTTCTTTTGGCATTCGTTGTTCGTCCATTCTTTGTAAGTGTCCGAACCAGATAAGTTGTTTTGTTGTTAGGTCATCTGTGATTGTTCGTTTGATTCCCATTATTTCTCTAATGCGTTCGTTGGTAATCCTTTCTCTTCTAGATCTTCCTGCGGCTCTTCTCCAAAAATCCATTTCCGTCGCTTTCAGCGTTGACAGTGTTCTTTCTTTCAGTGGCCATACCTCACAGCTGTATAAAGTGATACTTTTTACTAGAGTCTCATATATCCTCTTTTTATTTTCTTTGCTGATGGATTGGTCCCATAAAATGGTGTTTAACATTGTGATGGCTTTTCTCCCTGACGTATTTCTCTCTCTTATGGCTTTGTCTAATGTTCCATCTTGTGAAATAGTGATACCTAGGTATTTGTAGTCACAGCAGTGCTTTATCGTAGTGTTATCATCTAATATGAGATCTTTTTGTTCTGCTCCAATGCACAGGTATTCGGTTTTCTTTTTATTTACTTCTAGACCCCATATATCATACTCTTCAATTAATTTTCGTGCCATATAGTTTAAATCGTCATAATCTTGAGCCATTATTACTTGATCGTCTGCAAAGTTAAGCGTATATACCATAGTATTGGTGAGCGGTATCCCCATTGTCCTGCATTTTTGTTTCCATCTTTTTAAAGCACTTTCGAGGTATATTTTAAATAAAGTGGGAGACAAGCAACATCCTTGCTTTAATCCTTTTGATGTTATAAATCCTGTTGTTATTTGTGTCCCCGCTTTTATCTTTATTATTGGTTGGTTGTATAGCACTTTGACGGCTTTTTCTAATTCTATATTAATATTCGTGCTTTCCATTGATTGCCACAGCTTCTTCAGTGGAACGCTGTCGTAGGCTTTCCGTAGGTCGACGAACAACATATGAATCTCTTGATTCCTTGCCATCTTTTTTTCTATTATCTGGGTTAAGGAGAAAATGTGGTCAATAGTGGATCGACCCGTACGAAATCCTGCTTGTTCTTCTGCTTCATAATACAAGTATTCTCTCTCGATTCGGTTCTTTAACACCTTTCCATATATGCTTTAGTGTTTTGGAAAAGGCGTTTGACAGAATACAAAGAAAGGACGTATGGAGGACATTAAAGGAAAGAGGAGTTGACAGGATAACAATTGATGTAATAAAGGATATGTACAATAATAATACAAATACGGTGAGAACTAACAACGAGGAATCCGAAGAATTTACTACAAGTCAAGGCGTCAAACAGGGATGCGTGTTGAGCTCACTGCTGTTCTCAGTGGTACTGGATGAAGCAATAAAGAAAGCCAAGAGAAGAATGAGAAAACTAACATTAGGATACTGGCAAATGAAACAGACTCAACTATCAGAGCTTTTATTTGCAGACGACATGGTTTTGATAGCAGAAAACAGAGAAGACCTACAGAACAACCCTGAAATCCTAGAAGAAGAACTGTCAAACATAAATATGAAAATAAATACAGAGAAAACAAAAACAATGATAATTTCAAATAAGAGAAAGACACACGCAATACAATTAAACGGAAAACAACTAGAACAAGTGGAACATTTTAAATACCTAGAAGTAATAATTGAATCAAACGGTAAACAAGACATGGAAATAAATGAGAGAATGGGATGAACAGGAAGCTTATTTAACATTATGAAAACAACATTTTTGTGGAAAAAAGAAATACAGGAGAAGGTAAAAACGGCAGTCGTTAAATCAGTAGGTAGACCTAGAATCATGTATAATAGCGAGTGAAGGACATTGACTGGGAGACAAAAATCTCGAGTCAATGCTATGGAAATGAGGTTCCTGAGAAAAACTAGAAACAGAAAGAGGACAGACAAAATACGAAACGAAACAATCAGACAAAACCTAAAACTAGAACCAATAAATGAAAAAATAGTAGAGCGGCAACTAAGATAGTTCGGGCACGTGTGTAGAATGTCGAATAAAAAAGATTACCAAATGAGTGTTTGAAACGAGAGTGCAAGGGAAAAACAAACGAGGAAGACCAAGAGTTAGGTGGGTAGACGAAATCAGAAAAGAAGTTGAGAAGAAAGGATTGACATGGGAAAGTGCACGAAATCTAACACAAGACCGGAAAGCATGGAGACAACAGTGCAAAACTTAACTCCACCAGCCTTACACCTAACGGTAGAAAGGCTTAGGACTAAGTATTAATAAGTAAGTACATCACTTAAACCATATTGTAGATAAGACTGGCGTATTCTGGAAAAATTGCGTAAAAGAACTCCTATGTCATGTAAAGAGGTAACCTTAGCAGGTTTTAAGGCCGCCAAAGATCGATTGACAGTGATGGTTGGCGCGAATGTAGTTGGAGATTGTAAGTCAAAATTTCTTTTAGTTTATTGCTCAAAAAATCCAAAGCATTAAAAACAAAGCTAAAACGGCTATACATATATATATATATATATATATATATATATATATATATATATACATGAAAGTAAGATAGAGAAAAAACATCATGAATGAAAAAAGATCTAAGTAACGAGATTATCTAATGCTGTAATGATTTATAAATATCTAATTAAATAAGGTTTTTTTTTAATATTTAATTTTAAAAGAAATATCTAAAACAGACTTAAAATATCTATTTAACGAGATATTTTATCCAGCTTTTATTAATTTCATGAGCACTATCAGCTATTACGAAATGAAATGAAGTTCCTGTCTCACAGTCCTTTGTTTCTACTGCTAAGGGCGATCGCGCATACAAAAGTCCCTATTATAACCTTGCGACAAAGGTAACTATGGAGATAAAATCATATGGGAAGTTATATCTCATATTCAGGAAAAAATTCACTTATCTACTTGCCTTTTTCTTTGAAGCAGAGAAATGTAAGTAACAAAATTATACTGAATAATAAAAAAATGGACGTAATTTCAAAGTAAAAAATCTCCGCTTGCAGTTTAATAACCAAATATACTTGAAGCTATTATAAACGAAAGTTCAATATTTAAATGATTAATTTGTAAATTTAATTATTATTCTCAAAAGGAAATTTTTTGTTGAAAGGTAGGTATTTTCGTTTTTGTGCCATCAGCATTTGTTTTATTTACATACTTAGTGACAAAAAGAGGTAAACACCCATAGATATTTGTGTACTTTTATTATTTTTGATATACATGTTCAGTGTCCCTTACTAGATGATACTGATGTATAAACTTTCAGTTTGATTCGTCAACTTACTTCAGAAGCTGGCTCAATAATATCATAATATGTTCGGGATCCACGAATTCCTATGCACTCATTGATACGCCTAGACGTGTCTGATAATCGTTCTTACGAGGTAGTTAATATCCTGTTGTGGTATCTAATTTCAGGCTAGTGTAGTTTCGTGAATAAGAACTACTAAAGTATGTATAGAGTGTTGCACATTCAAGAGATTGCGGCCTATCTGTCCCTGACATATTTAATTGGAGACAGATCAGGCTATCGTGGTAGCCAAAGTAAATGGTTGATGTGATGTTGATCTATGAAGGCTAGCGATTATCTGGCAACATGAGGTCTGATATTGTCTTCCTGAAAAATTGAATTTTGGATGTTGTTTAGATATAAAATAATATGAGGCTTCACTACCTGAATATAGCGCCGTGCTGTCATATTGCCTCTGATTAAAATTAGTGGTGATATCCTACGATATACATAGCACTCCATCTAGAACTCATAGGGTGTGATGAGCATACCGCTCTCTGTCAAATTGTGGATCACGCCCTTCACCATGTCGTCTCCTTACTCTTCTAAAAACAGTGATGCTAACCTATTAATTCTGGATTGTGTACTCTTTATTCTTTAACACCAATATTTCGTTGGTGGCCACCAACATCATCAGGGAATGCTACAATTTAGTTACATGAGAAATTACAGTCTTTTAATATGATCATACTTACAATGTGAGGATAAAGGCATATCGATAGCTGGTCATCATTTTAAAAAATTATAAAGATATAAAACATTGAAAAATGGTACAAAAACAAACACAAACATTTTTTCTGTCGTAAATACATGGCCTCTGTAATGATTTATATTTTATTTAATAACTATTAATAATCTAAAGCCATCGAGTTTGTTTTAAAAACGTGTGTTTTAAAAACGGCGTCAGTGGTGTGGATAACGATCATACCAAATATGGCGGTGGGACTAGTTATTTAGAAGATTTAATCATAATCTAAAAAAGTGCAATACATTTTTAATTAACTATGATTTATTTATCCCGTGGTAAACATTAAAAACACGACATATTATACATAATTACATATACATATTATACATGAATTCAATATCAACACATACTATCTTTTCGTAGATTTTAAATCGGCCTATGATAGTCTCCTAAGAAATAAATTGTATGAAGCCATGGATGAATTCCACATCCCCGATAAACTGATAAGATTGGTTAAGGCTACAATGCGTAAAGTTGTTTGCAAAGTCGAAATACAGGGCGAACAATCACAGGCATTTGAAACGCATGTTGGGCTGCAACAGGGAGATGCGCTGGCGTGTCTCCTTTTCAACATAGCTTTGGAAAAGGCGGTCAGGGATGCCAAAATAAACAGCAGAGGAAATATTTTTAATAAATCATCCCAAATTTTGGCATATGCAGATGATGTTGATCTAGTTGCCCGCACAACACGCAAGCTAGAAGAAATGTATACCACCTTGTCAAACGCCGCAAAAAATATGGGCCTGCAAGTAAATGAAAATTAAACTAAGATAATGGCATCAACACCCAACAATAGAGCCAGAAACATCGGCCACCAATTCACGGTTGATAATTCTACCTTTGAAGTGGTGGACAAATTCACATACTTAGGCTCCTTGATCACCAAGGAGAACGACATGACGGAAGAAATCAAGCCAAGAATAATCCTAGCAAACAAATGCTATTTTGGACTGAGTAGACATATGAGAAGCAAAAACTTAAGCCAAAAAACAAAAATAACCATATACAAAACCCTTATACAACCAGTGTTGACATATGGGTCGGAGACATGGACCATTTCCAAGGCAGATGAAAATCTCCTGCTTATATTTAAACGAAGGATCCAGAGAAGAATATTTGGTGGCATCTGTGAAAATGGTGTTTGGAGAACGAGGTACAACTACGAGATATATCACAGATATAAACATAAATTTGGTGGTAAAGACGTAGTATCCTTTATAAAAATAGGAAGACTAAGATGGGCAGGACATCTGGCAAGATCACACCAGAACAACCCTCCTAGAAGAATCCTTATGTCACAACCTGTGGGAAGGAGAAATAGGGGTAGACCAAAACTCAGATGGAGGGATGGTGTAGATGAGGATGGTAGACAAATAGGCGCAGCAAACTGGCAACAGTTGGTAATGGATAGAACTGACTGGCGTAATAGACTTGGGAAGGTCGAGGCTCTTTTATAGGGCTGTAGCACCAATGATGATGATGATTATACATAAAGATAAATTAATACAGTCAAATAACAAGTTGTATCTGAAAGAGATAATATTGCATATAATATTTTAAAGAGTAAAATGAATATACCGTATGAAATAAAAGAAAGTCGTTCGTTTTACAAATTATATATTTGATAACTACAACTTAACTGACACTTAAAAATTTAGTTCAATTAACAAAGTTAGAAAAGTTATTATTAACAAAAAAAAAACAAAATTAGTTTGATATTCGGCAGAATATCTGCCGAATATCACAATGGAAATACTGTGTAGAAATAAAAATAATTATGTTGCAAGAAATTTTAAGATATTTAGGATGGAGATATTTGAGTATTCTCAAGAATAGAACGATCTACCTTACTTAGAAGATTTTTTATGAATACTTTTAATTTATTCTCTAAAGTACGGGCCATTACTTTGTTTACATATTTGTATACTAACCTGTGGAAAGTTATTGCTGAAGATTTTTTATTAACATTGCTTCTGCTACCGCAACTACGTTAAGAACAAGAAACCATTATTATGCACTATCACAATATAATATTACAGTTTTTATAAAAGTAATATAAAACTAAAAATATTCGAAAAACAACAAACGTAAACAATCATACATAATCTGTCAAAACGATCATAACAATATGACCGAAGTGAGGTCGTTTTTAGTCACGTAATGCCCTCTCCATAGATTCTAACTCGATGTCTAAAGCACTTGTTAAGTTCATTATAATTTGAAGGATATAACCTTTAAAAACTTCTTCTTTTCTCCGTATAGGTCCAAGAAGAAGGTTTTTTGTGTCAAAAAATACGTTGATAACATCATTTTGGCACTTTCTAAAGATAAAATTATACAGAGGACAATAAACAATTTATTCCTTTCCTTGATACTAAATTAGTAAGAACAAATAACTACATCATGGTGGACTGGTATAGAAAACCCTCTACATCGCGTAGTTACTAACTCGTTTTTCAATGTGCCTCCAGTAAGTTGTTATTCCATTATTTTCGTGGTCTTCCTACTGATCGTCTTCTTATTGGAGAACCGCCTCTTGCCGTCTTTACTACTCTATTTGTTGTCATTTTGCTTATATAATCGTTCCATTCTAGTCTTACCCTATTTCTTACCCAGTTCTGGATGTTCCTCACCTTGCATCTACGTCGTATATTTGTACTTCTAGCTCTGTCCCATAGTGTCTTACCATCAATTTTTCTAAGTGTAAATCATAAATGTGTCTTACCTATTTTTCTAAGAGTTTTCATCTCTGCTATTTCTAACATCCTTTTTGTCCTCTCTGTGTCAGGTCTTGTTTCTGTCGCATATGTCATTATTGGTCTAATGACTGTTTTGTAAATTCTGCCTTTCGTTTCTTTCCCGATATTTTTATTTCTCCATATTGTTTCATTTAGGTAGCCTGCAGCTCTGTTTGCTCTATTCACTTGATCTTCTACTTCCGTTTCGAGCTTTCCGTAGCTAGATATTTAAACTCCATCACTTGTTCTATTATCTGCCGTTCCAGCTACAATTTACATCTTAGTAAATTTGCTGTTGTATTTGCATTTTGTCTTTTTTGGAAAAATTAATATGTTAAATTTTCTGGCGTTTATATTAAATTGGTGCAGCATACGTTGTAAATCATCTTCACTTTGAGAGAGTAGTATTGCGTCGTCTGCATAGCAGATTATTTAAGTTGTTTTTCTCCCATTTGGTATCCTTTTCAGTTCTTACTTTTTTATTGTTATAATTAGGTTGAACAATAGAGGAGTCAGGGAATCTCCCTGTCTTATCCCATTGCCAGCTTCTATAAGATCGGTTAGTTCTTCTGATACTTTTACTTTTATTGTGTTGTTTTGGTAGATATTTTCGATCACTTTAATTATTCCTAGAGGTATGTCTCTTGCGTACAGTAAGTGGATAACGTCTTTTAATTTGACCCGGCCAAATATCTTCCCGGTCACTTACCACAAATTATAAACGATGCAATTAAAAATATAAAAGCCAAGAGAGAAATAGGAATGTCGAAACAATCACAAATAATGATTAAACAGATTATTCAATTGTAACTTTACCATATATTAAGGATCTCACCCCTAGACTGGCAAAAGTACTAAATTCCTTTCACAATTTTAAAATAGCAAATAAAACAGTGTATAAAATTAAAAATTTACATACTAAACTAAAAGATACTACACTTAAGGAGCAAATATCTACAGTATCCCTTATAAAGACTGCAATAAAAAATACATTGGTCAAACAGAAGGGTACCTTAACAGTCGTATCACATTACACAAGAGTAACAGCAGACTGCATCATGACCGTTAGTCGTTAACAGTACATGCAGTAAATGTAGGACACTGTATGGATTACTAATCCGTTAAAATTCGAGAAAGAGAAACTAATTACAAAAAATACTGTTACTAGAGATGCCTTTCACAGCATAAACAGAAAACAATATGAACAAAAAAAAAAAAGATTAAAATCATCTCAGTGAAATTTATTCTTTTCTTCTAACAGTTGACAAACAACACATGAAACTTAAGAACCCTCTAGACTCTATCTTGGACTAAATTAAAGTCAATCACCATACTATCACATAATTCATAAGAAGCTTTTGGTAAAATAAAAACTTTAAAATAAATTTTTGAATTTTTCATAACATAAACATAAATTTTTTTCAAAAATCAATCAAAATTGAGACTTTTACCTAATGTACCCAAGTATATTTGGCAATAAATAAATTTTTATCAAAATTTAAATTGTCACCTTGTGTTAAGTGTGTATGTGCTCAGTGTGTATGAAGGGCATATGTAAGAATCATAGCGTACCAGTTGAGGGTTAAATACAATGAAACTAACACTAGCAACCACAAAACAGGTATATAAATATCATTTACTTTAAAATTAAATACCAATATCAACTTTACAAGATGTAATATTTCTGATTATCATATTTACTACGTGTATAATAACATTCATCAAATACTTCGTAGATATCTTCACCACACCTTGTTATTTCTATTATGTTGAGTAAAGTCATCAAGCATTTCGGTTGGATGCACTTTTGTAATGTGCCTATAGTGATTTTGGATAAATTTGCAACACTCTATTTCAATTTCTAAATGCCTGAGAACACACTTTAGCGTCATAGCATTACTCAAACAGTTTAGCATATAGTAGTTGCCATCTCCACTTTGTGCCGGAATCCCTTTCAGCGTAAAGTAATTAGCTACAACATTATAAGCAGCACACAATAAACTACATATCACGTAAACTATCAAGATGACGATAAGACTCTCACCGTCCATGTTTAATTGTGTTTAATTTTAGCTGTAATTACCAGTTCTGATGCACTATCTAACATCTACTTCTTGATGCACTTGTAGGGCTTATCGATTCACTGTTGGAGGACATACTCTAGTCTGGGGAAACTACTATAATAAGCACAAATTTGCGCACGGTAATAATCTAAGTTCGCATATTTTATCTGATAAAACTTATTATGTGGATTAGCTTCAAGTACGGTTTTATTGCTTTATAATGAAATCAAGTTTTTCAGTCGGTTTTTTTCATATTGTAAAACTAAGTTTCTTATGTTTAAATATATAGAACAACCAATTTACGAAGTTACATAAAACTAAAAGGAAATTTTTAAAAGCTTACTTTATACATAAAAATTTAATATTAAAATGCAACACAAAAAGATAACGAAAAGGTTTTTGAATTTTCAAAGAATGTCGCCAACTTGGCAAGTTTCTTTACAAGAAGTTTTATCAGAGGAGAAATTTTAAACTAACAATTTAAGTGTAAAAAAACAATTTTTAATACTTTCTCACGGAATATTTATTACTGATTCTTCCACCTCTTCTTATTATATATAGGAGTATTACTAGGGATCTTCCAATATCACTCAATTGACAATTAAATATGTGTAATGGATTCGACCGTTACTAGGTGGAAGTTCATTTTATCTAACAAAAAAACACTAAAAACTTTTGTTTTTAACACAAAATTTAATGTAATTTATTATTACTATAGCTATAGCTGTTTAAAAGCTTTGATATTTTTTCAAATAAAAAAGTTGTTCGGTTAGGAAATTGACTGTTACATATTTGTAACGCTAGGATGTAATGTAAGTATATTCTTCAGTTATTTTGTACCAATATATCAAATGTTTTGTTTCCATTCTATGGTATTTTTAGTAACATTTTTCGAAGTATAAGTATACAGAGTGTTTATAAAACTTTACAATTTAAAAATTTGAAATTTAAAAATACAGTATGTACCTATTAAGTTGTTTTTTTTTTATTTCAGAGGCTTTGCTGCCGTTCTTCAAAGGGGCCTGACTGTTTAAGAAGCTATTGATATAGCCTTTGGAGAATACGGCGAGATAGATTACTCTATAGAGGCAAGTTATATAGCGCCACCGGATCCGGCTACTCTGACTGAGGACAAGTGCAAGTTTATTTAAAGAAATATTCGTCATCTCCCAAAGGCACTGGCAGTACTCCATCTCCATCTTCTAATGCTCAAAAAGTAGCCGATACAATTAAATATGATGGGATAGAACACCTATAGAAAATGTCACACCGAGAGTGCAGTACGGCTAATATAGGAATTCACAATTGCCGGATTTCACGCCTTGTGCTTGGTGATACAAACAGGTTCAAGTGGTAGTCACAGAACCGTACCCAGATCTCTACGCCGGGCTCTGTTATTTATTATAAAATAATATATTGATAAAATAATTCCCTTCAAGTAGCCAAATAAGAGGCATGAATTTGAATAAAAAGACCTTAAGTTTTTAGCGAGAATTTTATTATAAAACTGTATACTTTATTAATCTAACAAATGTATTTTAAATTACATTTCTTGATAGCTATAAATATACCGAGTGGAACCTCCGGTAACTCGATTTCCGTGCACCCAGCCCAATATCCAAGCAAAACTTTTTCTTTTGTAAATATGTGAAAAATTATCAGGAACGGGAATATCGAAAAAGCTTTGCACATTTTTTAATCCCGGCGATGTTATTAAAAAAACAAGTTGCGCACTTGAATCACTGCGAAATTTTAACACCTACTATGAAATTTTTTTTTGTGGAAATCTGAAGTGCAGTTTTCGTCCTTGTTAAAACATAATGCAGTCTCGCATTTTTACACACAACATAAGTTTAGCTAGTTCCTTGGCATAGCAACCTGGTAGTTTTCAGCGAAAGCTTGTGTTATTCCATATGGGATAATGGTTTTCCTTGCCCACACTTGACCAGATGAGTAGGTATAAGGTTTATAGTGTACGTTATTTAACATTATATTATATTTATACTTTATTAAACTAACAAATATATTTTAAATTACATTTCTTGATAGCTATAAATATACAGGGTCGAACCTCCGGGAATTCGATTTCCGTGCACCCAGCCCAATATCTGAAAAGCCCATACTCTGATTGGACTGGTAAATGCATTTTATTGGTTATACAGTGTAAAATAATCGAGGTTACTTACAGATATTCAATTAATTATACCTAATTCGTCCTCTATATCCGAGATGTCGGATTCGCTTTCGCTACTCTCTCCTGTGTTCGCGTGTATTATCAATAATTGGTCTACGTCATCTTGCAGGTTGTCCGCAGTCCACATCTCAATTTCCGTTTTCTCAACAACATGAGTGATAACATTGCGCCAATTTGGCTCTGTGACGCGTGCGAAACCGTCGTCGATCAACTGGCGTACCTCGTCGTTTTTAAAAGTGGTATTATGGGTACCTACATATCGCTTAACTTGGTTCCACACCATTTCTATAGGATTCAATTCGCAGTGATATGGAGGAAGCCTTAAAATATAAACATTATGTTGTGAAGCATACTCATCAAAATGATACTTATCGTATTGATCTTTAAAAAGCACGCGCTGCTTCTAATATCTCGGATTTCAAATAACACTCCTCGAAAAAAATGTCTTTTTCCACTAGCCATTCCTTGATTGTAGCTTTATTCCAGGAATTGTTAGGGAATCCCTCTTTACGGGAGTGGTACGATGCATTGTCCATTACAATGACATTCCTGCGACCATTATTTGGTAAATTTGATATTAATGTCTCCTTAAACCACGACTCAAAATATGCGGCATCCATTTCATCGTGATAGTCGCCATCATATTTCTTTGCCAAAAAACACGCTGTGTGCCAGGAAGGAAACCTCCTGAAAAACCTGCATGCAATAAAACATATCGTGGATCTCGTTTAGTAGGTGCTTTTAAGCCAGTACTAAAACCTTTGAGAAAAGCATCACGACTGTTTTGTGTCGTAGTATCGCATCATTCGTAATTTATAGATTGGCCAACATTAACCCACGATTCGTCCAAATATATGATATTGCAATGGTCTTTTCCCAAACGTCGTATAGTTCTCAAATAATTATGGCGCCAATGAATAATATCCTCTCGCTCCACCATGATGCTTCTTCGGCCACGTTTCTTATAAACAAATCCAATATCTTTCAGAAGTACCTATGTATAAAGTAGAAAGAGACAACGGCTGTATATTCTCATTACCTTGTATGAAGTTATGTATATGCTTTAATAATGGCGGCAAACTTTTCATGAAAAATTCACAATAAACAATTCTCCGTAGAATACTTCTTACACCCTCGTCATATGTGAATATTCTGGAATTTGATTGACACACTCGTTTTTTACGTTTTTTTGGCGATTTCAACGTTCCACTCTGTTCTTTTTCTTTTTTGAAATTGTAAATGCTTCTTTCGCTAACACCAGTCATCAACGAAGTACGTCTTACAGCAGCACTTACATTAAGTTGTTCCGTATTTTGTAAAAAACACAACACATTTAACACTACGAGTTTAGGGCAACCGTTAAATAATTCATCGGATTTAAAGTTATGGGACTCCATGCTCTCTGTTGAAACTCGGACTAAATTTTGAAGTGTAGTTTTGTTTTCCAAAAGCACTTTCACCCCCTACCCATTCTTAGGATGGGTAGGGGGTGAAATAGGGAAAGCTTGGAGTTTATCAAATACTAATTATGACAACAAGTTTATGGCCATATTTAGGTGATTATGTTAATGATGGTAATTTGTAGCAGAAGTTTTACAAAAGAAATGAAGACCTATTTATAGAAACAACATAACTGTATTTTTAATATTTTACATACAATAGAAAAAATCTAATTTCTATGAAATAATTGGAAATTTGAATATTATATATAATATCTATAAATAATATCATTTCCAAGTTTCCAAATTCTTTCCTATAAATTATGTAGGTTTTTTTTATTTTATTAAAGCATTAAAACTACAGTTATTGTATGTTGTTCTTGTAAAGAGGTGTTCAAATGTTACTCTTATGAATATGATTCAATTGTATATCTCATATTGACGTTTTATATGTAAAATTCATAGTTTTTGTTGTCAATAACTCATCAATGCCTTTTTATTCTACTGTATACGTATACATGATATAAAATATTTTACTCGTACTGCCGGCAGATGCATTTTATCCAAGCCGGTCCTGTGAGACAATGAGCAATCAACAGCTGGAGAAAACCGACAACCCTGCGCGTTTATTCTCCATAAGCATTGCCGTATCTTACCCGTACTGCACTCTCAGTGTGATATTTTCTATAGTGTATTAAATTCCAAACGACAAAAGAAGACGTGTTGGAAGATTTTGCAAAAGTTCAACACTCACGATGTGTAAAAAATGTAACTTAGGTCTCTGTATTGATTGTTCCGTTACCAAAATCACATAAACCAAAATGTTTAAATTCCTTTTTCATTATTTTTAGTTTTTAAATAAATAGAATTGTTTACAAATATTTTTTATATTTTTTGCACCCATTAGCTCCTACTGTTACATATATGTAACATCATATACTGAGTGATTTATAAATCCGAATGCGTAAATTCATTTATTTTTTTGTTTTTTAACGAAACTGCTCCAAAAAAATATTAGCATCACATTAAAAACTGCGAAAAAATAATCTAACCACTAATGGGTTAAGTTGTTGTTTCGTTCTTTTTTATATATCTGTATATATGTAATCGAGCAACGACAGCGACAGCAACAAAAACGAATTAGCAAGGTTAAATAGAGAAATTAAAAGAGCATATGGGGATGATAAAAATAAACATAAATGAAGAATGCGAAGAACTAGAGAGACATGCAAACCATATCCAGGAAATTAGAACCAATCACACAAACAATAATGGATCAAAACCAACATATTATAAATGACGAGAAAGGGAGTACGGAGGTATGGAGAAAATATTGTGAAACTCTATATGCAGATGATCTCCAGTATGCTAATCACCACGAGTTCACTGCAGAGAGAGAACCAAACATTCTAAAGTCAGAGGTAGAAAAAGCAATCAAAAATTTAAAAAATAGAAAATCTCCTGGCGCAGACCAGATCACCGCAGAAGTTTTAGAAAAAACTGGAGATGTTGGAGTAAATGTTATGCATATGATCTGCAAAAAGATTTGGGAAACCGGAGAGTGGCCCAACGAGTGGACAATATCCACTTTCATCCCTAGATTCAAAAAAGGAACTCCGCTAGGTTGCAGCAACTACAGAACGGTAATCTTAATATTCCATGCAAGCAAGGTTCTACTTCATGTAATACATGAAAGACTAAAAGCTTTTCTAATATTTCAGATATCAGAAGAACAAGCGGGATTTGTCCCAGGAAAAGGCACAAGAGAACACATCCTTAATGTCAGACAGCTAATCGAAAAAACTCGTGAATTCAATACTCATATGCTTATGTGCTTTGTGGATTACACAAAGGCCTTCGATAAAGTCAAATGGCAGCGGCTATGGTCCATATTAGCGGAAATGGGAACACCCCACGACTTAATCCAACTAATTAGAAGTCTATATGAAAATAACAAGTGCACATTAAAAATAAACAACACCCATTCCCATCATTTCAGAACAGAGGCAGGTGTGAGGTAGGGATGCATAATCTCGCCAACTCTGTTTAATATCTACAGCGAACTCATTATACGAAAGGTACTAGACGGATGAAAGGGTGGAATATAAATAGGAGGTCAAAAAATCAGTAACTTGAGAAATGCTGATGACACTTTAATAATCACGGCAAATCAAGAAGAAATGGAAGATATAATGAGATGTCTGGAGGAGAAAAGCAAAACATATGGACTAAGCTAAATAGGAGTAAGACAAAAATCACGATAGTAGACAGCTCGGAATAATCTTCAACACATTAAAGAAATTGAGGGTTTTGAAGTAGTAAATAGTTTCATATACCTGGGGTCCCTAATAACAAATGACGGAGGGTGTGACAGAGAGATACGTAGAAGGTTGACTATTGCTGGAACAGCTACGATGAAACTGGTAACAATTTGGAAAAATTCTAGCAATAACAATAACAATACACACAAAACTAAGGCTGGTAAGGGCACTCATTTTTCCCAAAGCTACATATGCATCCGAAACGTGGACCTTATAGAAAGCGGATAAAAATAAACTAGACGCTTTTGAAATGTGGGTATGTCTCATACCGCCGCAAGTTAAGAATATCCTGGATTGATCATCGCACCAACGTATCGATATTAGAACAACTTAAAGTAAAGGATATATTGCTTAAACAAATATAACAGGTTAAAGGAAAGAGACCTTGGAGAAGATCTCCGAGCCGTTGGGTAAATCAAACAAAAATATTGATTAACCAAGGGTTACATGAAGCCGAACAACTAGGCCAGAACAGGGAAGGATGGAAGAAAATCGTGAAAAAACTGTAAAAACTGTAAAGGCCTGATAGTTTCACCACATCCCAAAAGTGATTAGGACTGAAGAGGAGGTAATCGAGCAGAAAGTACTGTTTTTTTTTCTCTGTTGGTGAAAACACTAATTTTAGGGCTTTCTAATGCAGTTTTGTTTTAAAATTTTATTTCTTGTTTGTTCGTTGTATCCATTATTTACTACTATTTGTCTTATGATGGTCAATGATATGGCACCTTTTGTACCATAGCTGATGTAAGGTTTGTTCTTATTTTTAGAATTACAATATGTAATTTTTTACTGAACCTGATGATGACTAGAAAACTCTAGTGATCGAAAGCGGTCGTCGTTTACTAAATAAATAAAAGTCCTGAAAAAATCTCATACAGGGTTTTAAAGATTTTAAACGGTATATTCAACACCCTGTATCAGATTTTCACATAAAGTGGATGATTTTTACACATATTAACTGGGGTATAGTGATTTAGCAAGCGAAACACTAAAGTATAATGATAAATAATGGAACATAATTTGTTTTCTATAGACGAAATTTGTGTAATTGTTTTCTGTGCTATTATAAACAAGTCTTTATGTATAATAATTAGTGTTCCGTATTTAATCTTATGTTCTACTTTAAAATAATTAATCTCATACTTGGATTCTGTTTTTTAACTGAAAGAGAAGGATTATACGGCACTGTCTTTTTTGTTGTTGTATCCGTAGCGTTTGAATGAAGATTAAAGCGACTTCTAGACTTTCTCACGTGCTACGGATATGACCCACGCTGATGATCCCATTGTCCTATTCACATTATAACGACCGCACGTCCGGTACATCCGTTGCCTGCTGCGGGTCTCTACGAGACTACATCTTGGATAACTTTATTAGCAAGTTGACGTTGTATGGAAAATTTATATTACAATAATGAGTTTCTATTGTTTGTACATATAATTGAATAACTGTGATATTAAAGAGTGTTAATCTCATTTATCAACTGAGGTTAACTTTTACCAATACATACATGTACGACAACGTTTAAATTTCAGGTTAAAACTCATTGTATCAGCTTTTAACATATTGTGCAAAATACCGAGCAACCTACCTGTAGAAACAAATATATTCATAATAGCTAGATACAACTTAAACACAAAAAAAAACGTAAAAAAAGTAATTAAATAGATCATAGTTTAATTTCAAAAAAATTAGGGACAAACAATTCATGATGTCGTAAAGTGGTATAAATTCAAATTCTCACTATTTTTCAGTAATGCGAAATAGGGAAAAAAATAACACCACAGTCTATCTGAAAAAAAAAATCATCGATTTTACGTAATTTGAAGATTATACGTTTTTGAAGGTTCTAAAAGGCATATGAGGGATAGACAAATTCTTAAAAAGTTCAAAAATCATTTTTTGCCTATAAGAGGTTTCTTATACCTGTTAGAGAAAAATTAATGGTTTAAAAAATAAAACTTGTAGATCTTAAAAAGTTCTTTAATGTGTAAGTTTCTAACTTACAATACATAAAAAATTGAGCGAGATAATTGCAAAAACTCTAAATTTTGCAGTAATTTATAAATGTTAACAACTTTGTTTTTTGAATAATGACATGTAAAGTAACTACTTGCAATGATGTAAATTAATGAGTTATTGAAGTGTGCTAAAGCTTAGCTAGATCTAGCAAATAGTTTGTAAGTTATTAAATTTGTTTTTCTAAGAGAGCGATTATTCAAACAGTGTACTGTACTTGTCCAAACAGTGATTCGAGCGGTATTTGGCAGATCGTAATCTATTTAATGCAGCTTCAGTTTTAAGACCTAATAATCGTAATAATAAAAAAAATCAACGTTTTACAAAAACTGTTATTAAACAAACCGTTTGAAAAAATACTGACTTTGTAGCTTATAAACATTTATAATAACTTTAATGTTTTTTATATCACGCGCTTTTAAATAAGCTCACTGAAATAGCATTTTGTTCTTAAAATCATATTTCTGTTGTTTATTAACATTAAGGGCTAAAAATTGAACATATTATATACAGAAAAGGTTTAAAAAGTCATAAACCGTTAAAGTGATCGTACGAGTAAAATACTGCTATGTGAAATAACTTTCTGAGATCTGTTTTTTTCAGGATGGAACTTTAAATTGAAGCGCACTGGAAAAATTTGCGATATCTCGCCTTCTATGGGATAGGAGAAAATTCATTTTATTAACCTGGTCAAACCCTCGTCTATCAATCTGGCCCCTTTCTGCTGATCTGTTGCTCCCCGTTCCGAACCGGAAAACAACAAATCAGGAGCTTTTGGCTCTTTATGGCACGATGTCATGCCTGTAAATCGCGTCGAGATATCACCATCCTCCCTGCAGTTTCTAACGTTCGCACTTTATAAAAACAAATAGCATTTTTCACTAAAAAAAAGTACGAAAAACTGCTGAGAAAATACCTGTGCAATGGTTTATTAATAAACTAAGGTCTAACAAATCTAATCTTTCTCTTATTAAACACATTGCAGATGCCACTACGGATCCCGATTTGTTCAAACTATATAAACAACGAAAACCTAAATATAATTGGCAATTACAAATTGCTAAAAAGTCAGCTAACTGTAATTTTATTACTAATTCCAATAATAAACCTAAAGACTGCTGGAAAAGAGTAAATTTCGAAGGAAACAACATAATATTCAGTTTGGTACAACCTGATCTACCTCCAGTCAATATATCTCAATTTTTTACTACACTTGCATAGAATATAATAACATCTCTTACCACTATTAATCTCGATATCCTCTTCAATTATATAAATTACCCTTTTCCGAGCAAGTCCTTTTTTTCGTCCCGTTGTGGAAGAAGAGGTCTCTCAAATAATAAAGTGTCTTAGTAATTCTAATTGTAGGGATGTTCACGAAATTAATAGCAGAATTTTAAAAGAAACTTACCAAATACTTTTAACACCTTTTTCTCATCTTATTGATTTATTTCTATTAACTAAAGTATATCCATAAGCACCAAAATACTCAAAAGTACTACATATCTACAAAAAAGGTGATTCCTCATAAACTGACAATTACAGACCCATAAGCATTGTTTCTACTTTTGAAAAAGTAATTGAAAAGGTTATCAAATAACAATTTTATTTTTATTTGGAGTCAAATAATTACTTTAGCAACTCACAATATGGATTCAGAAGTGCTCGTTCTACTACAAACGCGGTATTTAATGTTGTGAACGAAGTGAATGAGGTGCTTAAACGCGGCAATCGCGCATAGCAATTTCTCTTTGCGACTTGTCAAAGGCTTTTGACTGCGTTTCACATGATATTTTAATATTTTGCGCCACAAATTAAATTACTATGGAATTAGAGATATCCCTCTTAAGCTTATAACTTCTTATCTATGTAATAAACATCAGGAATTAGAGGTATCCTTCTTAATCTTATAACTTCTTATCTATGTAATAAATACCAGGCGGTATTGTCTAAAGGTCATCTCTCCGATTTTTTATCCGGAACACATGGAGTCCCTCAAGGTTCGGTCTTACGACCTCTCCTATTTATTATTTATGTCAACGATTTGCCTAAATTCCAATATACAAATCCATACAATCCGCAGATAATACGACATACGTCATATCAGGAAAAAATAATGATGATTTAAAAATGTCTCATGAGGAAGTTTCTACTAAATCTAGCACATGGTTTGTTTGTTGCAAACAAACTAAAGCTTAACTCTGATAAAACGCAAAATTTGGTTATATTTGTAAGTAATTTACACAATGATCCTGATAACAAAGATATTGTTAAACTATTGGTAATAACCATAGATAATTGACTGAACTAGTCAGCTCATATCTCACAACTTAAGGATATTAAGGAACTTAAGCTATCAAGTTTACTATTTTTTATTCGCTAACTAGCAAGAATTGTCGAACTTCGAAACATTAAAAATGACATATTTTTCGTTATTCCACTCTCATCTAAACTATGGTGTAATCATATGGGGCAATGCAATAAACGCAGTTTAAATTTTTAGAATGCAAAAGAAAGCTATCCGGATTTTAGCAGTGGTTAGTTATCTAGAACACTGCCGATATTTCTTTATCAATTTCAAAATTATGCGGGTACCTACTTTGTTGATATTTCAAGTTCTAACTTAAATTCAAAGAAAACGTGCCCATTTAATAAAGCAGTCTGATGTCTACGTTCACAATACGCGAAACAAATCGCTGTAGAATTCGTCTTTCAGATAAAAATTGTGTTAATTATAATAACAATATTTTACCATATCTTCTAAAACAATATTTTTACTGCTTAGAAGAATATATGACTCATTGCAGAATATCCACTGAACTGCTTATTGTAACTTTGCCATAATTCTTTTTCTGTTTAATATGTGTTATAGTTTGTATATATTTAAGATACGTTTTATATTCCTTTTCTATATACTATGTATTTTTTTTTGCTACAAACAATATTTGTATTTGTTACGTTAAATAGATAACTCTCTCTTCACAAACATAAAATGAGATTCACGGAACATTGACTAATAGTAGGTCGATAAAATAAAACCCGAAGTAGACCCCATGATAAGAAAGAACTCGGTACTTTCACTCGAAGTAAAAATTTTCATAAACTGCTTATGGAAAGACCTCATGAAGTAATTATGAATATGAATGCTACCTTAAATAGCCTTGGTGATAAAATTGCCGACGTCAAACCGTGAAAAGTTAAGAATTCTCTGTATTCCAGAATTTGATTGATGCCATGTTTCGTGAGCTCCGACTTTTAGAGGTTCCATGCAAATAGTTTTTCTACGATATCGGGTTTGTATGGTCTGAAGGAATCGAGGCTTAGTGTATACCGTCGTTTTAGTAGCGGCAGCAATACTTAAAGTTTCAGAACCTTCACAGCTGATTGCAATTTCCGCGACAAGTACCCAAATACCCAGTTGCGCGACAAGGTCAGGTATTGTCAGAGTTTCATCCGTACATCTTATTCTTAGCTCTATCTCAGATATCCACCCATTTCGTTTAGTGCTTTTCGAAGAAACGTAACAAGCTGGTCATATTACTTTATTCGCTGCAGGGCAATTTTAAAGAACGTGGCTCAAACTCTCTTTACGTTCGCATCCCATTCGACACCTTTACTCATGTGGTGATTTTCATGGGATACCTCTAGTAGAAGGTTTCCTTTTAGCTGAATTGCCTTAATATAATCTCTCCCCGACCAGTAGGGTGGTGAATTGTTAATTCAGGCAAAGCTTATAAAGTGTGAACAGCCCTGACAAAGACCATTACTGCTATATCCGGCATCTAAATTCTGGCTCAACTCAGGTGCGATAAATGCAGAACTGCCCGCTGTTGTTTTCGTCCATTTTACGATTTTCTCCCAGAGAAGTGACATGTATGGTAGAGAGAGGGTAATTTCTGTAGCTTCAGTCGCCGAGCTAATCAATTTCGTTACTCTTCTTCATATGATAGCCAAGGCATATGGCCATAGCCATTACGTCCAGACCACCCGCTTTTGTGGAAGCAGGGTCATAATTTTCCGCATGGTTATGCGAACGGATCTGTCAACATCCTTTAGAGTTTTCATAGTTATCGTGGGACTCTGTAGCTTGTCAATATATCTCGGCAGTAGGTAGAACACACACCCTTATCTGGTCAATACTATCAAAATTATAAAGACGTCATATCTAGGGCACATAATGCGCCATAGGAAATTTGAGCAGCTCCAAGTAATATTAGAAGGCAAGATTGAAGGTAAAAGGGGCATAGGACGAAAGAAAAAATCTTGGCTACGAAACATCAGAGATTGGACCCACACAAAAGGAAATCAATTAATTCATCAAGCCCAAAATAAAGAGAAATTTGCCATATTGATCGCCAACCTCAACAGAGAAGGCACTTAGGAGGAGGATGAGGTAAGATTTCATTACAAGCAGTTTTTGTTCTGGTTTCAGCCCCGCCCGTTAAGTACGATCAACAGTCTGCAGATCGCTGAAAGCTACCTTGGTCTACCCGAGAGCATTATACCTTCACCCTAGGTATCAAACCAGCTCACTCGGATGCAGCTGCCGAATCTTGTCGTTATCGACAGAGAAAAGAGAACGCGTTATGCAGATTAACATCGCAGTTGAGAGTGACAATTACCAAGGTTAACATTAACCGTGATAGCTGCATCGTTACCAGCGTTTATCGACATACCTCTCTTCTCGAATAATTCAATTGCTGTCCGAAGATATCTGGTACCATCTTTGCAAACTATCACTATTGCCATAAATGGGTCACATTGCTCTTGAAGTGATTCTTTTTCCAAGTTAATGTTCACCTATTCTTACTTGGCTGCACCGTATTGGTGACGACTAAATAGTCTTAAATACGAATTTACAGTTGCCTTCCATATTATACAGGGTGAGTCATGAGGAGCTTTACATACTTCTACCATATGTAGAGTCCCTCAGGGAGCATATCATATGGCCACTAAAAAATGTCAACTCCTCTTCTTTATTAATTAACAGGGTGATTTGTGTAATTGACCATTTATTTCATGTTACTGTAGTGTTTATACGGCTCATTTGATTTTTTTAATTTTTGCATGATACAGTACACTACTATCAAGCATTCGACTGGTATTAGCTAAACTAAAAAATTCCAGGACTGGCTTTGGAAAAATTAATTTAGGGATTCGTATTAAATATTACACCCTGTATAAATTTTTTTTAAAATGCAATAAGTGATTTTCAAACTACATAAATAGCCAATGAAAACGACATATGCGACAATGTTGTCGCACTTTTATTAAATTTTTAGTGAACGATCAAATCTTACCAAAAATAGAACAACCATAATGAAGTATCAAATTATAAGGTATTAATTTAAACAAATGTTATAAATTTCAAACATTTTAATTAAAATGAGTTCCTACAACATAATCTAATACGTAGAAAATTAACATCTTTACTGTCACATTGTATTATCTCTACGATAGAATCAATTGTTTTTCAATTTTAAATTTTTACTCATAGATCGTATTGGGGCATTATTTTCGATAAATAATAAATTAAATTGATTAAAAAGTCAAACCTCTTGTATGTGTTAGTTTTTGTTGATTGTAAATGATTAAAATTTTATGTCAAATAATAATACATTGCATGAACTGTACTAAATAAAAATAAATCTAAAAAAGTTTAAAATGAAGGTTGGCGTTGACCGTTTGACGTTTCTTAATATTTTATACCCATTGTCATTATTGTCATTACCAATTGTTATTTATGTGTACAAGAATACATATTTCTTCTGTCATATCTACGTTAAGTACATTGTGTTAGATTTGGTAGAGCTTTTGTTACTTTCGTTCAAAATGCCACATCAGTTTTTGACCACAGAATATGCAGACACAATATTTGTTTATGGATTCTGTAATGGGAATGGTAGGGCTGCTAGTAGAGAATATCGCAGGAGATTTCCTAATCGTCAGTTTTTAATTATTTGCGAGAAAATGGCAAGATGACATTAGGGACGCCGTTACTATGAACCCTACAATGAGCACTAGACAAGTAAGTCGAGAACTCAATGTTACTCAATCAAAAGTAAGTAGAGTCTTACAAAAAAATAATCTATACCCATATCACATTCAAATGGTTTAGCGACTACATGCTGGAGATGAGATCGATAGTTTGGAATTTTGTAGATGGATTAACAATAATCGACCAACGCTATACAGGACACCATTTACAGATGAAGCCCAATTTACCAGAGACGGGATAAATAATTCACGAAATTCACATGTGTGGGCAGAAGAAAATCCCCATGCTATTCGAGAACGTCGTTCTCAGTTAAGGTTTTCGGTTAACGTGTGGATTGGTGTCATAAATAACCAATTAGTAGGTCCTCACTTTTTTGATGGTCCTTTAACAGGGCAGGTCTATTTGAACTTTCTACAAAATATTTTGCCGAATTTGCTTGCCAACGCGAACGTTGCTATCCGAGGGATGTATTTTCAGCATGATGGGGCACCCCCACACTTTTTACTGGCAGTGAGACAACATCTCAATAATGTTTATGGCAACCGGTGGATAGGACGTGCAGGTCCTATTTCGTGGCCTTCAAGATCCCCTGATTTCAATCCCGTTGATTACCATATTTGGGGACGATTGAAGCAACTAGTTTACGCAGTGAATATTAATAACCGACAACAATTAATTGATAGATTACACATTGTTGTAATACTATTAGAAACGATCCCCAGAGTATCCGTAATTCAATACGTCAATTAACAATTCGGCAACAAAAATGTGTACAGGCTGCAGGGTTCCATTTCGAAAATCTATTTTGAATTATTTTAATTGTGTTACCATTATTGTATCTCTTCCAGTTCTAATTTATGGGTTTATCATAACTATGTACATATTTTTAGTTTTTTTTTTTAAATTGTTCTTCGTTATTGTTAGTAGTTACTGTTTTTTGTTGTGCAGTGACTCAGTTTATCATTTCAATTAAAATGTTTGAAATTTATAACATTTGTTTAAATTAATTACCTTATAATTTGATACTTCATTATGGTTGTTCTATTTTTGGTAAGATTTGATCGTTCACTAAAAATTTAATAAAAGTGCGACAACATTGTCGCATATGTCGTTTTCATTGGCTATTTATGTAGTTTGAAAATCACTAATTGCATTTTAAAAAAAATATATACAGGGTGTAATATTTAATACGAATCCCTAAATTAATTTTTCCAAAGCCAGTCCTGGAATTTTTTAGTTTAGCTAATATCAGTCGAATGCTTGATAGTAGTGTACTGTATCATGCAAAAATTAAAAAAATCAAATGAGCCGTATAAACACTACAGTAAAATGAAATAAATGGTCAATTACACAAATCACCCTATTAATTAATAAAGAAGAGAAGTCGACATTTTTTAGTGGCCACATGATATGCTCCCTGAAGGACTCTACATATGGTAGAAGTATGTAAAGTTCCTCATGACTCACCTTGTATACTATTGTTTTTCTTCCTTTTACCTTTTCACTCGCATTATCCTTCACTACATTTTTAACAACGTTTTGTACGTTTGGCATTCCTTTCCTTATGTAGCTGTAGCTTCCTCCGTGGCTGTTGTTAGTTGTTGCCTTGAAAACCATCAGGAACTTCTGAACACTATTGCCATAAATGGGTGGCATTGCTCATGTAGTGATCCTTTTCTCAAGTTAATGTTCTCCTATTCTAAGTGGGGATTTTTAAAAACTTAAGTTGAAATTCTTTTTTTTAATATTTTGAGAGGTTTATCTAAATTACTCTGTATACTAATGTATATATTTGATATTGTTAGTAATTTATATTCGAAAGGGTTATGCAATTTCTTGTTTCGCCTTAATTACTAGAGAGCGACATTCATTCGGGTCGTGCATCAGGACAAACGATGCCACTTTATATAGAAATAATTTAAATTAATGCTGACGATACATTCCAACGACACCGCCATTCCAGTCGATTCCACTCTACGATTTCAACAGACGCGCTTTGCGAACGTAAATTTGGTTTGCATGGAATGCTGCCAGTATATCTTCAGCAAAAAATAATATCGATATTGCAGTGATTTTAATTGGATATTATATTAATTGAAATCTGGTTGTTTGTGTCGTTCTGGTTTTTAAAATATTTAAAAAATTTTAAATATTATGTTTATATGGGTTTGGTTGTACACAATGAATGGAATGTAATGAAAATTAAATTTTTAACCAATGTTTGACGTTTAGATTTCCATTCCGGCAATTATTTTCAAAAAAGATCGCTTTAAAAATGCGAGAATGTGTAACCAACAAAGTTGTTAGCAGGTTATGTTTCTCCAAATTAACGGTCGACTTATTTGACGTTGATATTGTAGGCAATAGCTTGCTTTAAGTTAAAAAACAAATCTGATGGTGGAGTTTGTACCCTCAAAATATTAAATTATGACTATTTTGAACTTTTGAATGGATCCCATTATTCTGCATGGAAATATAGAATTAAAGTTATTTTGGAAGAAAAAGAAGTTGAACAATGGATTACTACGGAGTTCAATGAGAATAAATATACAGAAGAGTCACAAAAGTTAGCAGCGAAATAAAAAGATAGAGTTGTAGGTCAATAATTGTACAATGTATAGATGACAATCGATTAGAGGGGTTTCGAGATAAACCAACAGCTTATATGTGGCATGCTTTGCAAAGAACGATATGAAAAAAGAGGACTACCTGGACAAATGATTTTGAGAAAGAAATTAATAACTATGAAATTAAAAGAGATCGATAATTTGGAGCAGTTTTTTAGTGAGTTTAATGATGTAACAAGACAATTGAAAGCAGTGGGAGTGGAAATCAGGGACGAAGATTTAGTATGTTACTTACTACTCTCTATGCTACCATTCTTCGAAACAAATATTGCAATTCTACAAAATTTCTATTAAAAAGACTTAACGATTGAATTTACAAAGTAAAAAAAAATCGGTTGCCTGTAAAGTCGGTTTTACGGGCGAAGATTTTACGTGACAACGTCTTTTTCTCGGTAGAATATTTATTGATATGAATATTATTAAATTGCACAATAGTTGTTTGCAGTTGAAACGCGCTGTTTCTCTCAATCGACTGAATTACGATTGATTGCAGAGTGATTTAAACTAATAATTTACTTAACACTATCAACATTTGTCAATAGTATGACATAACCTATAAACTCAGTTTCTCAACTTTTGTGTCAATCTAACAATTAATCAATCAATCATAGTTTACGATAATGAAATATTAGTGTACAATTATTTACCTTTATTGTTGTAGTTGTTGTAAATGACGAATCTAAGCACTCCACATTTTCACTACAGACACAGCTGACGATACTTTAACCACACGTGTGAACTTGTATTATGACGCTTTCTCGGTTTTCCAACGCCAAGAACGCTCGAGAAAGACAGAGACACAAGCACGCACCGATTCAACGCGCCTAATTCTCTAGTGCTGCGCGCGCAGCCGACAGATCATGTTTGAGTGGGAGAGAGACGCAAGGCATTCGCCGGTCCGGCGGGCCTCTCTCTCGTTCGGTGACTTATCGTAACAGACGTGAGCGGGCGTTACACTTTTTCATGAGTGACTCCGAGCCACAACCTAATTTAAGACGTTGTCACGTCAAAATCTTCGAGCATAAGTGGAAAGAAAGAACGAAGGCATCTTCATCCAGTATTGCAAAATATGAAAAACCAGCAGTTTTTTTAATGAAAACCGTAGTTTGTTACAGATGTCACAAGTCAGAGCATATGCAAAAGGATTGTAGAGTGAATGCAGAATATATAAAAGAGCACCTATGAGAGGGTTTAATAAAGGATATAGAGGAAATGGTCCAATAAGAGGAAGTTTAAGGGGTAAGAGTTTTAGAGACCAGAGAGGAGGTGGTGATCAATCAAGACAAATCTTCAAACCAAGAAAATTACATAGATATGGGAGACAACAGTTACAATCAGGAAAATTAAGTATGTTTTTTGACTGATCATGTTAAATTAGATTCTGAGGTATGTAGAAATAAAGATAAATTATTGTTTTATATAGATTCAGGATGCCCAGATTACTTAGTAAACAATAAATCCTTTTTTAAGATTATGTAAAATTTGTTAATCCAATTCATATAGCAGTAGCTAAAAATAATGATTATATGCAGGCAATAGGTGTAGGAAACATTTAAGTTTAAGTCAAGTAAGAAATAATGAGGTAGAATGTACACTTAAAAATGTCTTTTTTGTACCAAAATTAAAGTGTAACCTATTGTAAATTAAAGTAAAGTTAAGTAAAATGTAAAGTATAATACTTCCCTTAATCCTTTTTGTGATGTTCTGTGTCATTCAGAAGTATAAAATGAAGCTAAGGAACAAAGAGTTTGAGAGTTTTAATCTACAATCCGATAGTAGAATAGACAATTACAAAAATGAAAAGCAGTAAAGCAGCTGGATGGATGGAATAACAGTTGAACTGCTTAAATACGCTGGCAAGAAAACGTGGAAAATTTTAGCAAGCCTAGTTACGAACTGCATAAGATCAAGATGCATAACAGACCACTGGAATACGGGAAACATATTTCTTATTCATAAAAAAGGTAGCAAAGAGGATATCAAAAACTACAGACCTATAAGTCTACTACCAATCATATACAAGATATTCAGACAAATCAGATCAACCACAGATTAACAAATGCATTAGCTACTGCACTGTCAAGTAAGCAAGCTGATTTCAGAAGGGATTCATTCTATCCATTGATGGAGTATACCTTAGTCATCTAAGATTTGCAGATGACATCGTTCCCATTGCTAATCATCCTACAGAGCTACAAGAATTTATAAGCGACCTAAATACAGCTAGCAATGTTGGCCTAAAAATAAACTTGACAAAAAAAACCATGAACAACGAGCTAGTGGATATAGTACTATCTACTACCAAAAATCAACAGAAGGATGAAACTGACTTTTGGTCGGTGATAAGTTCGGTGATAAGTTCAGCCTCGTTACGAATACAGATAGCTGGCAGTGACGTGTTTTTTTTTAACATGTTACCCTGATCTGTGCAGGTCTGAAGTAGCTGATGAAATAGTTTTTATAAGTAAACAGTTTTTAATTAATTAATAGTTTGAGCTCTTACTGTGTGAAATTCCATTATATAAAATAATACTCTCGACATCTTAAAAATTCCAGTTTATTATAAATTAACTCTCTTTCTTCCGATACCCATTGCAATAATGACTTGTGGCATTGTTCTTGAATGAGCTGGCTAATAGGTTTATAATTCTAGCAATTACCATTGATATTTTATGTTGTTTTAGTCGATTTTAGTCAGTCATTGTTGGAATTTGTTCCAAACAGTTTTACTTATTATTTTTTGTTGTGAATAACTAATTGTTCTATTTAATAAAAAAAAAATGCCGGAAAAAACGATAACAGGGGAAATGCGACAATGTGTAGTTCATTTATTGGAGTATTTTAAAAAAGAAAAAAAAAAAAACAACGGACCTTTGCTTTCGTTATCATCGGTACATGAACGAGTAGCGAACGCTTTGAAAATCAGTCTTCGCACAGTGACAAGAATAAAGAGTGAATACAAGACAGGGGCAGCTCTTACTACACCAGGAGAGTCACGTAATGTACAAAAAAAAGACTAATGATGTCAGCGATACTATAAAAGGAGAGATTAGAAATGTACTGTATGGCATGAAAGCAAAAGGAGAGCACGTTACAATTAAAGTTCTAAATACACAATTAAGAAACAAGCATCTCTATGACGGTTCTGATACAAGTTTGTGGCGTCTTATGAAAAATTGTGGGTTTTCATACAAACTAGAAAATAGTAGACGAGTGCTATGTGAGAAACCATGTATTGTCTCCAAACGACTGTATTTTTTGAGGCATTATATGAGAAATTTTTTAAGTCCAAGCCCACTTGAGTTCGTTTTTTTAGATGAAACATGGATATTACTAAAAGGGGCATATAAACGTACTTGGCAAGATGACTGTGTGAAAAGCATCAGAAAAGGACACGAAAATACAGGTAAACGCTTTGTTGTTTTACATGCCGGAAGTAGGCAAGGATTTGTTAAAGATGCTGGATTACTGTTTTCTACGAAATCGAACAGTGCAGACTATCATGATTCTATGGATCAAGAGTCTTTTAAAAAGTGGGTCTCGGAAAAGCTGATACCAATGTTGGAGGAACCATCCCTAATTATTATGGATAATGCCTCATACCATAGCTCTTTAATAGAAAAGTTACCGAATGCCAGTTGGAAAAAATCGGACTTACAAGAATGAATACGAGCGAAAAGAATAATTTTTAACGACGATTCGGACAAGACAGAGCTATTGAGTCTTTGTCGCCAGAATAAACAACAAAATACCAGGTACGTTATAGACGAGCTACTCCAAGAACATGGGCATCAGGTGTTGACATTACCTCCATATCACTGTCAATATAATCCGATTGAGTTGGGCTGGGGCATTTCTAAACAATACTATGATCGTCATATTGGAGAACATGGACGTGGAGATGAAACAGTGAAAAAAGTTTGGGGCGATGCATTAGCTGAGGCAACACCTGCAGTGTGGGCGAGTTGTGTTAACCATACTGAAAAATTAATTCAGGACGACTGGGCAAAAATGGTCAAATATGATGAAAATGAAAGTAGGATTATCATCGATTTGGCGGAAGATTCCAATGATGAAGACAGTTCCAGTGAAGACGCTGACTGATTAGCTAATTAATCAAGGTCAGTACGTTGTAACAGTTCAGAATTCGCTACAGTGCTTAAAACTTAAAAAATCTGTATCATTTTTTAATTAAAATGGGTTAAATAATTAACACTTTTTTTGGGTATATTTCAAAATCCTTTTAAAATGTCCTTTTCGTTGTATCCTGTCCTATTGTACTGCAAGCTAGAAAAATACTTTTTCGCAATTTATACGTATATTCCGTTATTAGAAATTTAATGAAAAATAATTTATAATTTTCTTTTATAACTATTATTTCGTTTGACATGCTACATTTTGCTCCGCCACTGGAAGAGGTAAACGAATCGAGCTTAGACAAGGAAAGAGATAAAACAACTTATTGCAAGTATTTTTACGCGCACACGCCAAGAACGATGAAAACGATTATACTACTAATCACGACATCCGGCTGCAAAACTTGGACACTAAAAAAAGGTATAATCGCGAAACTCAAAGTCATTCAAAGAACCTCTAAGCATTAGAACGGCAAATGTTCTTAAATTATAATAAAAATAATTTACTTTTAATACATTGACCCAAGGTGAACCTACTTATTGGCGGCCGACAGTGCTCGCTACACATAAATACTTTTATTTACCAATAACATCTAACCTAACATTGAAATGACACAGGTATTAAAATATTTGTAGGTATATATACAGTACATGTCGTGGCATACAGCACGAACTGTAAGTCGCGGACCTATGTTTATAAATATTGTTTCAATATTAGTCGTAAAATGTAAACAACCCAATATTAACGAAATAAAGTATCTAGTTAATTTAAATATATTTCGTTATGAGTTTTATCACTAAGGACCGAGAAGAGCACTTTATCTCTTCCAATACCACAAATTGAGCAATACATGCTAGGTATAACAAAGAGAGATAGAAAAATAATTGAATGCATAAGACAGAAAACCAACCTCACTGATGTCAACAGCAGAAATAAATCTTTAACATGTCAGTGGGCCATTTAGCGAAAAGAACTGACAATAGGTGGTCCACTAGAATTACACTGTGGTATCCAAGAGATGTCAAGAGACCAAGAAAACGTCCAAATTTAAGATGTGACACAATTGAAAGCTCGAGTAACTAAAAAATAGTTTTTTAACAGTCTCTTTTATCGACTCTACCCAAATATATACATAGTTAAAGTGGTTTCGTCAAACTATTTAAAAAAATTTTACGATATACTACAATTATTCTATTTTTTTCTGGGCTCGTTGATGATTCGTTTTATGATATGTCTCCAATACAATGTTTTAATTTTCTCGTAGGTAAATATACTAAACATTGTTTAATTTCCGTTTATCCTCATTAAACCTGTTCTAAACAAATCCCAATTTATTCCTCACCTAAACAAATACAGTTTGGACTGACACAACGTAAATATCCCTGTATTCTGCATTTACCTATTGGTCTGAATTGATTTTCTGTACCGTATCTGTCTATAGAAATATAAATTGCACACATACATAGAGAGATTCGCTGGTAAATTAGTCAAACGAGCTGAATATATAAATGAAATGGGAAATCAATATCAATACATAAAAGCTAAATATAATGCTCATGGTTATCTACGATGCAGTTACACGTCATTGGAGTTCAACTGTATTTGGTTTAGTCGACTCTGAATGATGTCTCTGAATTTGAACGAATTCTGTGTAGTCTCGCTTTGTTTGTGTTTTATTTATCGAAATCTGATATTTAAAATGGGATGATAGGCGTATTTACATTTGTGTTGGGTAGGTCCCAGAAGCCAAACATACATTCGCTCAATTAAATGCTTCCCGATGGACAGAATTCTATACACCACATAAATATAAATAAATAAGTATTTATTTAAATTTATGCGGTCCACTATACTGAAATATTAGTTGAATTTTGAAAAATACACAGCTCAAATAATATCAAAAACCGTATCCGTAGTTAGTTTCTAAATCATAAGCAATATGTTTTTAGAAGGCTAAATTGTGATTTCCTTTTATTATTTCTCCTTTGACCGACATCCCCGTGACCAAAAGATTTTGTTCTTTTGGAACTAACTCATTGAATAATTGTTTGACGGTCGTACTCCTGTATATACATATATATATATATATATATATATATATATATATATATATATATATATATATATATATATATATATATTGTGACGATTAGGGTTTATAGAAAATAATTTATAAGTTATATACTACATAATATTAGATATTTGGTTGTTTTAAATAAGTTATATACTAGAGAATTTAATAAAAATATATTTATGTGAGGGTATTTTTAATAAATTAGCATATAATAAGTGTAAAAAGTTGTATTTTAGTAATTATAATGTGGTAGATAGATTTAAGTGAGCCATGTGCCTAGGCAACCAAAAATACTCTCGAAATTTGACAGATATTTATACTCTGAAGTGACGTTTAAGAATATTTACGAATATAAAGTGGGTTATAATAATATATTGTTTGAAATGTGTATTTTATTAAATTAGAATGTTAAGTTACTAATTTAATTATATATTCTGATCTGAAAAGCCTAAATGTAAACAAAATTATTAATAGAAAAGAATGGAATTCTCTGGATCTCCGGAGATGGCCATGTTTGCGAAATGGTTTGTTCCAGAAAATTCAGACAAGTATTAAATAGAACAAATTGGAACATGATATCTTACGAGATGGTTCTAGAAATTCAAAAACATATAAATACCCGTGATTTGGATTCAAGATGGCAGTTTTTGAAAGTTTTTAGTCAGAAAAGTTTTAGATAGTGCAGTCAGAAGAGTTTTAGGGCAGTTTTGGAAGTTTTTAGTCAGAAGTCAAGCAGTTTATTATGAAAGTTAGTTGGAGTCAGTGAATCAAGTACAAATAGTCAAAATGTTTAATATAGTGAGTTAAATGAAGATTAAAAATTATGCATATAATTTAATGCACATTTATAATTATACACAAATAATTATTGAAGATAAAAAAAGGTATATTGGAAGAAATTAAATTATATTATGGTTGGAGATTAGTATAAATCAACTTATAATAATTGGATATTGGTATATTGAAAAGAAGAATAAATATAAATGCTGTTTGCTGGTTTTGGTTGGTGGTGTATACATGCTGGTGAAGAAAACTATATCTTAAATTGGTAGAAGCTGATAATTGGAAAAAGAAATTTCACAAAAACAAGGATAACCGAAGTACGAAGACTTTCAGTGGTGACTAGAATATATATAGTGGAAAACAGTTCATTTAGGCATTCAGTGAAAGAAAGGTACAAAATTTTGTTAATATAATTTAGTTAGTGTCATAACAATTTCAATTTTGAAGATAGTTTGTTTAAATTTTAGATTGTCTATAGAATTTAATTAGTTTTATAAGAATATCAATTTAAAGATAGTTTATTTTAAATTTACATTGACTAGGTTAGATATATATGTGTGTTTCATAATAGTTATAATAAAGATAATTTAAAAAAGTACTTACAAGCTAATTCTTTGAGAACCGCGATAAAAAACCCTATATATTATATTATTAAAAATACTCATTGCTCATCATTCAAACAAAAAACACATCATAACAATTTGGCGCCCAACGCAGTGGCTCTCTATTTAAAAGAATTAGTTTGGGAAGATAAGTGCTCTCATATAATTAAATTAATTATCAGTAGAAAGGAAAAATTATAGAATTTATTTTAATTATATTTGAACAAGTAAAGTCTCAAAATGTCTCAAGGAAAGAAATTTACAAGAAGCAAAAAGAATGAAGAAGATGTGGAAGTAGAAACACAACCTATACAAGAGGAGAGTTTAGTTCAAGTTCCACAAGATACTGCAGAAATGAATCCAGAAAGAGAGGAAAATGTCAATATGGCAGCTTTGATGTCATTAATGATGCAGATGAACAAGACAATGGAAGAGAATTCAAAAGAAATCAAAGAAGACATGAAAAAAATGGAACAGAAAATGGAAGAGAATACGAAAAAAATGGAAGAGAATTCAAAAGAAATCAAAGAAGACATAAAAAAATTGGAAGAGAATTCAAAAGAAGTCAAAGAAGACATGAAAAAAATGGAACAGAAATTGGAAGAGAATTATAGAAAATTAGAAAAGAAAATAGAAGATAATAATAATAAAATTGTAAAACAAATGGATAAAAAACTTGAAGCTGCAGAGAAAAAAGTAGCAAATGAAATAAAAAGTATACGGAATGACTACAAGAAAAGGATAGACAATGAGAGGACAGAAGTAAAGAGGATTATTCAAGATAATAAAATAGATATAGAACAGAAAATAGAGTTACAGAAATGTAATTTAGAAGTAAAAATTAACGAAGACAGGAGAAACACAGAAGAAAAATTAGACGATATACAACAAAATATCGAAATAAATAGTAATCAAATAAGAAATGTGGAACAGAGAATAGATGCTATTTCACAAATGAGAGACATAGGGAGACCTTACTTAAATTTAACAAATGAGACTGGGATTAAATTCTCTGGTAATATAAAAAATTTGCATCCTAGAGTATACATAAATAGTTTAAAACATAAATTAAGATTTGTGAATAATATTAATGATATTAAAGATTATATTAGAATGACATTAAATGACAATGCAGCAACTTGGTTTGCTAGTATTGAGAATGATTTAGATAATTTTCAAACATTTGAAAATAAATTTTTAAATTATTATTGGGGTGAATTAGAGCAAGCAAAGTTTAGAGAAATTCTATATTTTGGAAAGTATAATCACAATTTAAAATCAAATATGGTAGATTATGCATTAAAACTGATAACAGTTGCAAAATATTTAGAACCACCACTTAGAGAGGATGAAACAGTCTTAAATGTATCTAGACATTTTGATGCTGATGTTGTGCAAACCGTAACTGTACAAAATATTCAAACAATAGATAGTTTTATTAATTTTATTCAAAGAATACAAAGAGGCAATATGACAAGTAATAATAACAACAGAAAAAACAACAATACTTTTCAATATAATAAAAATGATAATCAACAATATAGACAATCATATAACAATAATACTAGGTATGGTGATAATTTACAAAATTTTAATAATACTAACATTAATCCAAATAGACAGAACTTTAATAATAATACTAGTTATAATAGACAAAATTTTAATAATAATACTAATTATAATAGACAACATTTTAATAACAGTACTAATAATAATAGACAAGATTTTAACAATAGAAGAAATACAGAACGACCTAACTATAACAGACAGGTAAATTGTGTTCGAAGGAATAGAAGCTGCGAAGACAGGGAACGAAGTAGTACAAGTCAGGAAAATGTGAGTAGAAGTCATAGTAGGGAAAGACATAGGACATCAGATCCAAGTGGTCAGATACAATCTGACAATTCTAATAATCAAAATTTTGTGCAGTAAACTTTCTGAATTACAAGTTAGGCCATTGCTATTATGAAAAACCTTCTGAATTTATTTCTTTAGATGAAGAGAAAATTATTGAATCTATTAATTTAATTTATATAAATGCTTTGGCCAAAAATAAAATGATTAAGATTATGATAGATACTGGTTCAGAAAGTACTTTAGTCTCGGAGAATTTTATTTTTAATACATTAAAACTATCAGATATAATAAAGATTCCAAAAATTAAAATTATTGGTGCAAATAATAAGAAGTTGGGTGAAATTGATAAACTAGCCAATTTTAAAATTAATATTCTTAATAAAGAAATTAATATGCAAGGATTTATTGTCAAGGATTTATGTGTTGATATATTAATGGGAAATGATGAATTGGAAAAGAAGAAAGTAAAGATAGATTTTGAAGAAAAAATGGTAACTTTGGAAGGGCAAATAATTAAATTTATGCAGAAAGATGAGGTGGAAGAAGGAATAAGAGTTGATAGGATATTATTAAAAGAAAATAATGATGTTTATGAAGAAGAAATGTATTTTGATGATAGGGAAATGTCCCAAAAGAATGTAAAGAATAATTATTGTAGTGAATATTTAAGGAATGGAAATTTTAAGCAGATGGATGCCTACGAGGCGGAGTGCGTAAAATTGGAAGCAAGGAATAATGAGTACATAATGAAGAATAATTTTATTTGTAAAGAAGAAGATATGATAAAAGTTTTAAATTGCCCTGAAGAATATAAATCAATAGTCATTTCCATATTGCAGCAACACAAGGGACTTGTCAATAAAGAAAATAGAATTGCACAAAATTATATCCATAGTATAAAAGTTAAAGAAGAAAAAGATTTTAAAACAAAATCATACCCAATACCATATAAATACAGAGAAGAAGTAAACAAAACAATTAATAATATGTTAGAAGATGGGATCATTGAGAAGGCAGACACACATTTTATTAACCCCATAGTAGTAGTACGAAAAAGATCAGGTGAAATCAGGTTATGTTTGGATGCAAGGAATATTAACAAGATTACTGAAAAGCAATTTGAAGCACCAATGAGTATAGATGGAATATTAGGAAGAATTACAGGAATGTCATTTTTCACTAAAATCGATTTACAGCATAGTTTCTGGTTAATACCTCTAGAAAGAAAAAGTAGACAGTATACAGGATTTCAGATAGATGGAGTAGTATATCAATTCAAAGTAGTACCATTTGGACTTCAATCATCTTGCAGTGCTCTATGTAGATGTCTTCATGATATTTTGGATCAATATGAACATTTTGTAATTCACTACATTGATGATATATTAATTTTTTCTAAAACGGCTGAAGATCATGAGAAACACCTAAAAACTATAATAAATAGATTAGACAAAGTTGGACTAAAAATAAATCAAGAAAAATGTACATTTTTTCAAAAAGAAGTCATATATCTAGGTTATAAACTTAACACTAAGGGAATCGAAATGGATCCAGAACGGACACAAGTCATTCAGGAATATAAAACACCACATAATTTAAGAACTTTAAGAGGATTTATTGGAATAATTAATTATTATAAAAGGATGATACCAGATCTAAGTATAAAAGAAATTCCATTACTTGAACTACTGAGAAAAGGTGTAAAATGGAGATGGGATCAGAGAAGAGAACTAGCATTCCAAGAGATTAAAAACATTTTTCTGTCAAATTTGAAAATATACTATCCTGACTACACACAGCCATTCATATTAAGAACAGATGCATCAATAGAGAGATTATCAGGGGTATTATTACAAATACATGATGGGGTCGAATACCCAATACAATTCATTTCAAGAATTACAAAGCCACATGAAAAGGGTTACTCAGTTTCAGAATTAGAACTAGCAAGTATAATACACTGTGTCACAAAATTAAGATTTTATTTGTTGGGTAATGAATTTACAATAGAAACAGATCACCAAGCTTTAACGTCTATATTAAATAACAAATATGGAAACAGTAGAATACATCGGTGGAGTCTAATACTTAGTGAATACTGCTTTGAAATCAAATACATTTCTGGAAAATCCAATATAGTGGCAGATGCTTTATCAAGGTTAGAAAATACACCACAAAAAGGGCAGCGCACAATAAAAATTGGATTAAATCAATTAGTAGAAAGTACTGGATTATATTCTAAAGAAGAAATTATAAGAGATCAGATCAATTTGAGTGAAAAACAAAAAGTCCTTAGGAAAGATGGGGTATATTATAAAATAATAAATGGCATAGAAGTATATGTAATAACTAGAACTTTAGCAAAGAAAATATTGAAAAATTTACATAACAATTATATGCATATTGGTTCAAGAAAGCTATGGATGCTATTTAGGGACAATTATTTTGCAAAGAATGACATAAGTATAGCAAAGGAAATTACTACCCAATGCCCAATATGTCAACTAAACAAAGAAAAGAATTTCAAAAACCAGAACACATATAAATCTAATGTTGTATATGAAAAACTAAATACAGTTTCCATGGATTTTATTTCAAATTTAGTTCTCAGTCCAACAGGAAAAAAGCATATACTAGTGATAGTTGATTTATATACAAAATTTATTAAACTATATCCCTGCTCTAGAACAAATGTTAAAACATTAAAATTATATATTAATCAATTTTTCGAAGAAATAGGACCATTTAGAAATTGCATAATAGATAATGCTACATATTTTAACAACCAAAAATTTCGGACATTTTGTGAGAAAAAGGGAATCAACATTCATTTTACAAGTATCAGACATCCTCAGGCAAATCCTGCAGAAAGATTTATTAAAGAAGTTATAAAATATTTAAGGATACTGTGCCAAAACCAACACGAAACTTGGCAGCAACATATACCACAAGTAGAGTAATTTTTAAATAATACACATAATTTGAATACAGAGGAAGTACCAGAATATTTAATGTTTGGCCATATAGGAAACAGAAAGTGGATTAGTGAATATAATCAGGATATGTTAGAACAAGTAATGCAGAAAGTGAATAACCGAATTAGGAGGAAAGCTGAAAAATATATCAGAAGACAAAATCGAAATATAAAAAAACCAATCACATTTCAAAAAGGAGACCTAGTGTTAATTCGTTCACTTAGAAAAAGTAATGTTAAAGAAAACCGTTGTAAGAAATTACAACCAATGTTTGAAGGTCCATATACAATTGAAAATCAGAATGGACTAAATAGTTATGTGTTAATAGATGCAGAGAACAGACTAAGAGGCATATTTCATATCAACGACATTTTTCAATATCATGAAGAGATTGAATAATGATTTCTATACCTTTAACACAAATATAATAACACTAATAACTTACTGATAGATCCATTTCATAGATAGATGGTAGATTTTTTTGTTGTGAATAAATTTGACATCATACTTGTTGAATTTTGTACATATGGAAATTGTTTGGTACCCTAAAAATCATAATTTGGGGTTAGATACTATAATTGCTATAAAAATGTCTTTCTAATATAATAAAGTGAAAAAACTTACCAATTTATATTGATGAAGTTATTTTGAATGGAAATAATTCCTAGATTTTGTCTATAAATAAACAGAACACCATATCTATTATATTTTTAATTAAGGTTATATTTTATTCTCTGATATCGCATCCATTGTTCCATTTGACATGACAGTTTGACCATAGAATAGCCGAACTGTGCTCCGTTGTTCTCTGTTTTGACATAGACAGCGAACAGGGATGTATTTAACACATTTTAAATAAAAAAAATTTTGATTTATTAAATTTAATAAGGTATGAGAAAATTAATATTTAAAAAAATAATAAGTAAATTATTTATTTTAAATATTATTTTTGGGGTATTGTGACGATTAGGGTTTATAGAAAATAATTTATAAGTTATATACTACATAATATTAGATATTTGGTTGTTTTAAATAAGTTATATACTAGAGAATTTAATAAAAATATATTTATGTGAGGGTATTTTTAATAAATTAGCATATAATAAGTGTAAAAAGTTGTATTTTAGTAATTATAATGTGGTAGATAGATTTAAGTGAGCCATGTGCCTAGGCAACCAAAAATACTCTCGAAATTTGACAGATATTTATACTCTGAAGTGACGTTTAAGAATATTTACGAATATAAAGTGGGTTATAATAATATATTGTTTGAAATGTGTATTTTATTAAATTAGAATGTTAAGTTACTAATTTAATTATATATTCTGATCTGAAAAGCCTAAATGTAAACAAAATTATTAATAGAAAAGAATGGAATTCTCTGGATCTCCGGAGATGGCCATGTTTGCGAAATGGTTTGTTCCAGAAAATTCAGACAAGTATTAAATAGAACAAATTGGAACATGATATCTTACGAGATGGTTCTAGAAATTCAAAAACATATAAATACCCGTGATTTGGATTCAAGATGGCAGTTTTTGAAAGTTTTTAGTCAGAAAAGTTTTAGATAGTGCAGTCAGAAGAGTTTTAGGGCAGTTTTGGAAGTTTTTAGTCAGAAGTCAAGCAGTTTATTATGAAAGTTAGTTGGAGTCAGTGAATCAAGTACAAATAGTCAAAATGTTTAATATAGTGAGTTAAATGAAGATTAAAAATTATGCATATAATTTAATGCACATTTATAATTATACACAAATAATTATTGAAGATAAAAAAAGGTATATTGGAAGAAATTAAATTATATTATGGTTGGAGATTAGTATAAATCAACTTATAATAATTGGATATTGGTATATTGAAAAGAAGAATAAATATAAATGCTGTTTGCTGGTTTTGGTTGGTGGTGTATACATGCTGGTGAAGAAAACTATATCTTAAATTGGTAGAAGCTGATAATTGGAAAAAGAAATTTCACAAAAACAAGGATAACCGAAGTACGAAGACTTTCAGTGGTGACTAGAATATATATAGTGGAAAACAGTTCATTTAGTCATTCAGTGAAAGAAAGGTACAAAATTTTGTTAATATAATTTAGTTAGTGTCATAACAATTTCAATTTTGAAGATAGTTTGTTTAAATTTTAGATTGTCTATAGAATTTAATTAGTTTTATAAGAATATCAATTTAAAGATAGTTTATTTTAAATTTACATTGACTAGGTTAGATATATATGTGTGTTTCATAATAGTTATAATAAAGATAATTTAAAAAAGTACTTACAAGCTAATTCTTTGAGAACCGCGATAAAAAACCCTATATATTATATTATTAAAAATACTCATTGCTCATCATTCAAACAAAAAACACATCATAACAATACATATATGTAAAACGTGGAGCGCGCGTTTAGACGTATAACTTCAAAAATCTTTTTAGTTGTAAATTAGTCTTAATTTATGTGTTTTTAATCCAATCTAATAAATTAATTGTCAAATTTCCCTTTGTTTATTGTATCGCCCTAATGGGTTAATACTATAAAAGGAATAAACTTACCCCAAATTTACTTTACTTACCTTAATACTATTTTAAAGTTATATTAAAGTAATAAAGTCTATTTAATAAATATATTCTCAAGAAATAGAACAAACTACGCCTATGCACATATTAAATGTGGAACGAATAAACTAAAATATCATATTTGTCTCATTCCCATTCTTTCTAAGAACGTCAATATATATATATATATATATATATATATATATATATATATATTGACGCAAATTTTATATATTTAGACGAAACATGGATATTTTCTAGGGGTGCAACCAAGAGAATATGGCAAGATGATAACGTAAAGTCTATCAAACATACTGATGGAGAAGGGAAGCGACACATAATTTTACATGCAGGAGGAAAATCGGGTTTTATAGAAGGTGCTGATTTAATATTTTCATCTAAATCAAAATCAAGTGACTATCACGATAACATGAACACAGAAATGTTTGTAAAATGGTTACATGAAAAACTTCTCCCAGGTTTAAGTGAGCCCAGTGTAATTATTTTAGACAATGCACCTTACCATTCTGAAGTATTAAACAAAAGTCCAACGAATTCTTGGACTGTTAATAAAATTAAAGAATGGTTGACAAAGGAACATATACCATTTGCACAACATATTTTAAAATCAGAATTATTACGCTTGGCAAATATCCACGCAAAACCAAAAACCTTTGTTGTGGATCAGATCATTGAAAGTTACGGTCATCAAGTTTTACGTCTGCCACCGTATCATTGCCAGTTTAATCCCATCGAATATATATGGGGAATAGCAAAACAATATTATGACAACCATATTGGGCCTAAAGGTTATAGCGACGACGCAGTTCGGGAAACTTGGCGAAAGGCACTTTCAATTGCAACTCCAGAAGTGTGGTGCAACTGTATATTCAAGTGCGAGAAACTAATAGAAGATTGGTGGACTCGTGAAAATAAAATAAACGAAATAAGTCCAATCATAATAACCATTAATGGTGATGACAGTGATGATGATGACGATTATGATATTTTTGATGATAATGACTGATTTTCATTTTTGTTGGCAAGTTAAATTTTTTTATTTTTCATTAGAAATTCTCTCCATGGAACAAATATACATAGACCATATTTTCTGTGTGAAGTGTAATATAAAATTATTATTAGGTTTATATTAGCCACATTAGACTCCATTAATGAAGTAATTCTCCTTATTATACTGTCAATTATATAAAAGATTTTCCATTATTATTTAATTAAAAAAAGTTATGGATTATTTTTCATTTCATTTGACCAGTTGATATTTCCCCAAAGAGCAGGTAAGTAAAACTGGGTACTTACAATAAAATTTTTAATCCGAAACCCGCGTAAATATAGCGAACCGACTTTATGTACTAACTATCTAATCATCTGTACCATTTTTTAAAAGTTTAAGACACTAGCCGGTCCTGACCGATAGCCGATAGACCAACACGTGTATCCACAAAAAAAAGTGGTAATAAGGTAACCTGCAACGCAGTGCCATAAACTCGTCAATATTTTTGTGCGTCTATCATAGTTGGTTATTTATTGAATTACTATTGACAAGTATTTATATTGGTAAAAAATATAAATGTAATTATTTCACAGTCAATGTCATAAAATATTTATTTGCAGATTTTTTAACTCTTACCAAGGGTAACAATGGTTACATGGACGCTTCGTAAGTGTGGTGTACCATACCACAACAATATCTTCCGGTAATAACTTTTGCAGAATATACATAAAGCTCTTATAATTAAAAACTAATACTTATTTATATAAGTTTGTTTACATAAAAATAAGATGTAAAATTTGTTTTAAGGATTATGGATTTGCTGCATTGTTTCGTAGTTATGTGGTAATACTTCCATAAAATGTGTGTCAATGTGAGAGCACATGCAGGAAAATAATAATTAACAGTGTCGACATGCAAATAAGATAAATAATCAAACTGAAAGGTATTCGTTTTTTACCACTCTCCAAGTAAATATGAGTTTATTCCTCACAAAAAACTAAAAGCTTTTTTACATAAAATTGGTGATGTGCATTTTCTATACCGTAAAATAGAACACATTAAAATTCAACATTTTCCGTGTGCATAGAAAAAAATATAATTAATTTTAAAAATCATAAAACGTGAAAGCATTTAGATGTAAATGCAAAACATAAAGACCTTATTTTTAATACCAGGAAAAAATAATATGTCAGCTTAATAAGATTATAATATATGACATATATAAAGGATTTTAATTTTAAAGATACATTGTATTTGAACAAAAGAAAATATATTTGGCAGAAAAAATTTTCATGAAAACTCTTTTTATAAAGTCCTTCGCTACACAAATCTAAAATAAAGGAAATATCATTGTATTCCCATTGTTGCTTTAAATTTTTTACCAACTATCTTTTTTATTATTGCCTCCAATGTTTTGGCAATTTTCAATGCTGTTGTGTAAGGAAAGAATACATCTCTGTAATTTTCACATGCCATCTATCCTCATTTTTGAATATGGGGCATATTTAAGCTTTGGTCAAATGTTTGAGCATATTTTCCACTTTCCATATCCTCTTGATAACGATATACATCCTTTTATTGTAGTTTTCCCCCATTCTTTAGCATTTATGCAGCTATTCCGTTTTCTTCTGGTCTTTTTTTATTTTGAGCAAATTGATTATACTTTTATTTTTTACTAAAATGGCATAAGGAAATTTTTATTCTCATCTGTATTTTGTCCATTCAGTATTTTACTTAAATGTTTCTTCCATATACCGAACTCATTATAACCAATGATCATTGCTTCTCACTTAGGTCATCTCCTTCATATCAGTCCTATCGGCCTTTATCAGTTTTTCCTTTTTATTTTTTTTTATTTTCTCTATTCTAATTCCATACCTGTCCTTCTATTGTTATCTTACTGAGCTCTGTGTTCGATACGTAAACAATAATCTTATTTCGAATACTTTTTTTTTTCTTTTTTTTATGATGGTGGTAGTCCAAATGTTCGAAACATACCTCGGTCCTAGAAGGTGTGCAGAACCGCCTTCCAGCCTCAGTTATGCAGGATTCCTCCAGCGTGGCCACGATGATATCCGAGACCGCGCACGAGGATTGTTTGGACACCATCGCCGTCAATGCCAGAGACCTACCTGCTAAAAAACCTATCTCAGCGGTGATTTACCGGCCGGATCGCCTTTATTGGGACGTAACAACGGCACGGCATTCAAGCGATGTCTTATTCACGCACAATTCTCACGCAATTTACACTTTCCCACTACGACTGAATTATTCTCTCCCTCTGTTCCTCCCTTTTCATGTTCAATTTCACCCCTTCTTATTCTGTCTTATCTTCTTGCTTGCTCCTGGACACCCTGCCTCCCTTCGGGTCGCCTTTCTTTTTGTTTATTTTTTTCCAGCGTTCTACTTACATATTTATGAACTGCTCTCCACCGATCTGACGACCTAAGTATCTCCTTCACCAGTTCCGTGACTGATTGCACCCTAATTCCTAGCTCTTTCTCAAGCAGGCTCCTTTCATTTATCCATCTATCGCATACCAATAAAGTATGTAGGACAGTGTCCGATATTTCACAGTATAGGCATTTGTCATTTTCTGCCTGTCCAGATCTGTAAAGGCATGCCCTGAAGCAACCATTTCCTGTGAACATCTGCGTTGGGAAGTAATCCAAACGCCGGTGTCTGCAATCATCCATCTTTTCAGATTAGGAATCAACGACTTCGCCCACTGCACCACCCTTCTTATCTCGTCCCATTCCTCTTGCCGCACCATTATGGACCTCTCCCTTTCTACTTTTTTTTAAACATTTTGTTGTTATGTCTTCATTGCTTCTCTCGTATATTCTTCCTCTTTACTTCACTAGCACGTGCATCAGAATACACCCGGTGATAACTCTTAACGCCTCGGCAGACTCTGTTCTGTATGCACACGCTACCCTCAATAGACTCTTTCTATCTACTCGGGTGAGTAGCTTTCTGTACGCCTTTGTTAAAACTGCCAGACAGACGCAGCGTAGAGAAAGATCGATTGCACAACAGAATGAAGGGCCCTTCTCCTCTTAATTTTGGGCCCTCCGATGTTGGGCATGATCCCCCCAACGCGGCGGACCTCACCGTAGCTCTTTGAGTCAGCACATTTACGTGCTCCATTCACTTTCCGTTTTAACTCAGAGTCACCCCTAAATACCTCACGCATTTCTTTCGAACCACTCTCTTTTATGCACATTCGAATGTTATCCCGTCCCTTTTCCTTGGTCCCTTAAGAACTATAGCCTCGGTCTTACCCGCAGCCAGTTCTAGCTTATGCATTTTCATCCATTCCTCGACTTATTCATTTCAAATACTAAGCGATTTTCACTTGCATTTTAATTACAGTCATTAATGAGAAACTCAACTCGCATAAATAAGATGTTGATGATGATTGATATTCTTGCACCCTTTGGGCATACAATTAAATGGACTTTGAAAAAAAGTCCAAATTTAAAACTTCATATATCAGCAAGTTCTTCTTTAATTTTTGTTGAAATCCCAATTTGTTAAAAGAATTCTCTTAACAAATTCAGTAACTATGTGTACTTGTTATGGCTTGTTTGTATATATTTGGGGAAATATTCACAGAGCTGTTGTCTTATATACAGAGACACCACCAACGATTCTTGAAGTTAAGAATGCAGTTAAAAATCTAGCCAGACACAAATCACCCCGAATAGATAATCTCCCAGTTGAACTATATAAAAAAGGTAGCCACAATATAGTAATGGTGTTACAGCATCTTACAAAAGAAATATGGACACAGAAATCCCTCTCCAATGATTGGAATATTGAAATACTTTGCACCATACACAAAAAGAAGATATCTTTGAATGCTCTAACCACAGAGGAATTACGCTCCTAAATGCAGCGTATAAAATATTTTCCACAGTACTGTCACCGTATGACACCATATGCAGACAGATCGAATAGTAGGAAAATTACCAGGCTGGTTTTAGAGGTGGTAAATCGATAATTCATCAGATTGCAACCCTGAAACAAATTTTGGAAAAACACTGGAATGTGGCATTGATACCCATCACATATTTATAGACTACAAAGCAGCCTACGACTCTGTGAATAGAAGAGAAATGTTCAAAGCAATGAAAGAGCTAGGAATACCAAAATCAGTTGGTAAATTTAACAAAACCAACTCTTGAAAAAGTTGAATGTAGAGTACGAATTTAGGGAAAACTGTCTGAACCTTTTAAAACAAATAACGGGCTGCGCCAGGGAAATCCTCTCTTTTATATACTATTCAATCTGACTCTGGATAAAGTAATACGTATATCACATATCACAAACACTAGTTCAATATATAATAAATCAGTGCAAATTCTTGCCGTTGCTAATGATATCAATATTTTTGAGAGGACTCTGTATGGGGAGATACGCTGTATGGGAGGCGTATGAAGCACTAAAAGAATATGCTTCAAAAAACAAATATCAAAAAAACGAGGTATATGAAAATAAGCACGAAACCACTTGTTACAGAAAACGACGTCATACAAAAATTAAACTTTACAAAACAATAATACGCCCAGTCCTAACATATGGTTCAGAGTCCTGAACTCTGAATAAAAAGTAATGAAAACATGTTACCATATAAAGGATGTTACCATATTATACATAAAGGATGTTTCGAAAGAAAAGTACTAAAGCGACTCTATGGAGCAGTTAATGACAATAGAGTGTGGAGAAGACGATACAACTTCGAACTTTATAGAATATCCCAGGAACCAGATATCGTAAAACATAATAAGATAGGGCGTTTGAGGTGGATAAGGCATGTAATACGGATAGAACAAAATGACGCAGCTAGAAAAATGCTCCTTGCCAGACCCATTGGTCATAGAAAAAGAGGAAGGCCCAATACAAGGTTCCTTAATAACATTGATGAAGACATGAGAAATATAAGAATACGGAAGAAGGCGATGGATGGGGACGACTGGAGAGAAATTCTTGAGGAGGTTAGGACATGCGCAGGATTGTAAAGCCAGCATGATGATGATGTCATTTAAGATGGTTATCACTGTAAAGTTTACATTTTCTTGTATAATTTTTATTTCCAGACGCAGATGGTTCCAAAGATCTTTTTAAAACTGTACCAAAGAATGTAATACAACCAACTTAAGCACCACTTTGCAATAGCAGCACAAAGCAACATTTGTTATTGGATCAAGTTTTACCGCTTATATACAGTCAAATTTAAACTTTCAGAATAATCTAGACACTAATGTAGCAACTTTTCTTTGTTAAATACGGCAATAAAATGCAAGAGGGAAGAAATTGCCTCATAGATACAGCAAGTAAACAAATTTTCCTCCATTCAACAACTGTAGCAAATCTTAGACGGCGTATTAGATCTTCCACTTGATTTGGTAATATTATTAAATAACGAATGTACTGGGTGTGATAAGGCAAGGGAGTCACCTACTAATTCTGTAGTCAAAAGGGGTCTCTGATCTAAGAAATTTGGGGAAACGCTAAATTAGATTTAAACATGTAAAATAATTGAATATGTGCTGACTATTTAAAATGTAAAATGTAGTATGAGAAAATAATCGTTTGAATTATATACGTTTTCTTGTAAAATGTGACAACACAATCTTGTTGGTTTTCAAATCTTAGCCAAACGTTCAAAATGTGATTTTTGTTTTCTGGAGTTGTATACAAATTTTATTTAATGGAGATATAGGGCCAGATTCTCATGTTTTCTCAATAGAAAAGGGTGGCAACTTCGATTTATTTGAATTTTTATGGGTCTGGCGACCGCCAAGTTGCCTCTAGGTCGTAAGTTATTGCGAAGGCAGGGTAATTGATGGTCTCGATAGAATAGAATTTTATTCGATTTTTTTATTACGCATTCTTCATAAACTCAACTAAATCATAGGCAGAATTGAAAACCAAAAAATATTTAGGGAAAGCCGAGACAGAACAAAATACTTAACCGTTATTTCACAATTTGAAGTAATGATGAAATAAAGAAAGAAGTAAAAATGAAATAAGTAGGGTAGAAATATTCAATTGTATCAAATTCAGGTTTTTCTGTAAGCACTGACAACTGAAAGTCCTGGCCTTTTGCCTGGACTTGTTTTAATAAAATATTTATAATAAAAAACGGTGGCAAATTTAAAATTTATATAATTATTTTTTGCAATAAATTAAAAAATATTGGATGCATAAACGTAAAAACTGGAAGTTATGTACTTTACGGTAACAGAAATTAAATGTGATATCCGTATTGATATATAAACATCATGTACAATTATACACAATACATATGCAACAGGCAATACACAAACATAATCTACGTTAAACACACAATACAAACGAATAAAATACACATAACTGACAGAATTTGATATTGCGGGGGTAAAAAGACCAGTCTCAGAATTTTTTCCAACCAAAAGAAATCTATTGTCTACAAGATCGAGGTAAGTAAGGAAATCATCAATTAAAAGAAAAACATAACCTACTAAATATTTTTTGGGTATACATTCTCCTGTAATTTTTTAAAATAATTATGGAATGGATGAAATAGATCTAAACAGATCACGACATTGTTTTATTGACCATACAACACAATGGCAATCGCTGTGAGATGTTGCTCATTTCCACCTCTATATTCATTTTACAGTAAGTACGAATTGTCATAATAGTCACATTAACATTAAAAATTTCAAACGAAGTTCTGAAAAATTAACAATTAAATAATAAAATGCCTATTTCGTTGTATACCGTCCAAGAAAAAGTGCAACTTGTAACATGGTACTTTCAGGGTCATTCGATACGCGAAATAATTGATTTATTTATTGCTGCCTTCGAAAATAGACCCCCACCAAGTGTTACAACAGTTAAAAATACCATTAAACATTTTCAAACTTCGGGATGTATAAACAGTTGTAAAAAGTGTCATGAAGATAATGAACCACGTGTTAGACCTGTCGATGAGGAGCGTCAAAACAGGGATATTGATATTTGTGCTCTTGTGAAAGCTAATGAACCCTGCAATAGTGTACAAATTGCTAGAAAAGTTAACGTGACTGCTCGAACTGTCCAGCGAGTTCTCAAAACGAAAGGGTATCACTGTTTTAAGATACAATCAACACAAGAAGTGTATCCGGAAGATAACTTTGGGCGGATAGAGTTTTGTGAAATTATGTTAGATAAACAGAAAAAAATGTACACTTTTTAAAAAATATTTTATTTTCTGACGAATATTTGTTACATAAAAAACACAACCGATCCGTTGCAAGGTATTATTCTCGGAAAAATAAGCACCTCAGTGTTGCAGTGCGAACGCAGCATCCGCAAAAATTAAATGTGTGGAGTGGGATGTTAGGCGACCTTATTGTCGGTCTATTTTTTATCGATGAAAATCTAAACGAGCCCAAATATTTACAACTTTTACAGAATGAGATCATTCCGGCAGTTCCGACGTCTTCCCGTTATTTTTCAGGAGGTTTATTTCCAACAGGATGGGTGTTCGGCTCACAACTCTAGAGCAACTATTGACTTCCTTAATCAAACGTTTTCTGATCGACTGATAAGTACACGTGGAACAATTAAATGGTCCTCTAGATCCTGTGACTTAGCACCTAACGATTTATTTTTTTGAGGTTTTCTCAAAGAAACATTTATAGGCATCAGTTTGAAAGGTCCACAAACCTAGTCGAATTAAGGGAAAAATACTTCATTTCTCTGCAAGTATTACACCAGCCCTACTCCAAAATATAAGGAGATATCTGTATGAGAGATTTGGTTATGTTTAGCACAAGGAGGTGAAATATTTGAACCCTTAATCCATTAATCTGCTTTCCTAATTTTTATTTTTTGTTAGGTACATTTTACGAAGCATTTCCTAATTAGGTAGTATTTTTTATGTTTAAGTTTGGAAGAATTTTATTGTTTTTTTTTTATTTAAAAGTACAAACGATTATTATTCTGATTTTTTCGTCTTTCTTGCCTTATTGTTTTGTCCATAAAATTTGTACAATTTTCAATGACAATAAAGCATAATACTTATTTACTTACTTATTTATTTGTATTGCTATTAAGGCTAAAAAATAACTCAAAAATTATTATTAGAGCATTATAATAAATATACTTTAGAGATGGGATTGCAATAAATCTTAATTCCTGTGGTCAACAAAACGACGTCGGTATCTGTATGACAATAAAACACTGAAAAAACTTTTGTTTTTAATACTATCACTAAACTTATTATACTATCACTATAGCTGTGTCGGTAGAGTGCCTATTTCAAGTGAGAAATGCCTTTTATGCCTATTAAGAAATCACTTTCTGTAAGGTCTTACGCTCGCGCATTTACTGCATCCGTATGACCTTAAATATTGATTTTAGCAAAAAAATGAAAAAAAAAAAAAATGAAAATTGTCAAAACTATAATTCTTTTCATTTTTGTTTATGTGCATTCATGTCGTAAATAATAAACGAGATAATTCGATAGTTATGCTTCCCCTCCCTTCCACCATTTTCCGACTTAACTCGGAAATCACCGACCGCATGAAAAAAGTTGTAAAAAAGAAATTGTAGGAAATTACATTTGAAATAATTTCAGTTCCTACCATTTGTGCCGAAAAGTTGAAAATGGCGGAGATATTGAGCCAAAAAGGTTCTCATTTTTCATTTTAAAACTCAAGATGACGGCAAACGCAAGGTAGGATTCAGTCGAATTATATAAACATAAAAGAGATATCTAAATGTAACCAGCTGCTAATATTCCAAGTCATTAGTACCATATAGTGCAGCCACGGTTATAAATATTCATTCCTCAATTTACTATTATAGTATACTTGTTTTGATTCGTAGTTTAACCTTTGTATTTTATTTAATATTGGTATAAAGTGTTTTTAAAAACGCGAGTTTAAAAACGAGTTATTTAATTGGCACTGTCAGTAGGATTGAAAACTAGTTATTTAATTGGCGCAGACAGTAGGATACCTGAAGGTTGCAGCAGATTCCAGATAATTGAAGTACAACCGTTGGTTTTCACCATTCATATGGAAAACCTACAGTAAAAAAGTAGGTTACTAAGAATTTTCCTTACTTCTTATTCTCCTTTATATGTTTTGAAAATTATTACCAGTTTTATTTTATTTATTCAAATGACTTCTTGGTACCTTGGTATCAATTCTCAATGACAATCACAATAAGATAAATTCAAGTTTATTTCAACATCACACCTTGTTACTAGAAATGTCGAAAACATACTCAAAAGGGTTTGACACAATTAAAGAAAATCAAATAATAATAAGTAAGCAAATGACAATAATTTCAGAAGAAATTAAAGAATTAGTAACTGTAGAAAAGGCATTTTCAACAAATATAATAATAGATAACCTAATAAATCAACTAAACGACCTAAAAATTGTAGTCAATAACATAGAAACCGCTATATTACTAGCAAAAGTAAATAGTCGTCATGGTTCAATTATTATTTCTTTACAATTAGAATCAATAATACTAAATTTAAACAAAATATATTCGGAACGAAATGTACCACAACTTCAAAATTTTATGAATTATTATAATCTCTTCTCAACTCAGGTAAACATTCATAAGAACTTGGTAATTTTCAAGATTCATACCCCAATAGTTAGTAATTTCTTCAAGTATTTCCGAATATATCGTATACCTTTAAATAACCTTACAATTATACCCGATCGACCATTCCTGTTTCATAGTAACGAAGAAAATTGGACAATATCTGAACAATGTCACGAAATCGAAAACTATTATTACTGTCCAAAGAAATATCTGCAAGAAAATACACAACCATGTTTAAACAAACTCATCCAAACTGGCAAAAACAAATGTATAAGCACCAGTATCATTTGAAGAAGACTACAATAACCACAATTAATTCGAACCAGTTAGTCATCATACCCATCAATCTCATAAGAATAGAAGCAGATTGTGAAAAGAACGGTATATACGAAATAGACAAACCTTCAAACAATACATGAAGAATAGGTATATTTACCCAAATTCGAATTTCAATATAACTTAACCCAAGTTCCAACAGTAAAACTAAAAACATTAGATGACTCAAAAATCAAGTATATCCAGACCATAGCAGAGAATGTCGAACTTCCAGAATTAAAAGAAGCCAAGACGTACCATAATTGGACCAACACATCTCTCATCATCTTTATTATACTAATCTCTGTTCTAGCATATTTCAAAGTATTCAAGCACGAAATCAACTCCATCACAAGAAGTCGACCAAGAGGGGCGCATGGCTCAGAAAATCCAACTCCCTTGTTTTCCGAGCTTAAGGAGGGAGAAATTATATAAACATAAAAGAGATATCTAAATGGAACTAGCCGCTCATAATCCAAGTCATTAGTACCATATATATATATATATATATATATATATATATATATATATATATATATATATATATATATATATATAATGCAGCCACGGCTATTAACATTCATTCCCCAATTTATTATTATAGTATATGTTTTGATTGTCGTCATTTTAAACTTAGCCCACTATTGACTCCTCTCTAAAGGTTTGAATAATAAAATTTGGGGCAGTTGCCAAACAAGGTTAGGCCTTATTTCGTCTAACTCGACTGGACTGTAAGTAAATACAACTATTTAATTATTCTCCTTGTCATGTTCTAAATATTTATTTTTCACTGTATTTGAACGTTGTATAGTAATAGAAATATGTACATAATGCGCAGAAATAATACGTGCGTATAAACAGAAGTAAATAACTAAATATTTTTAACATTGACATATATCTACTTGTGAATTTATCTAAATATGCAAGCAATCTAGTCAAATCAAATAATTTGCCAACAACCTGTTACAACGAACGAACTGCCAGAACGTGTTAACTTAATGTACTGTGGTCGAGGATTCGCAATACCAATCAATATCGAAGAGGTACAAGGTAGGCAGAAACGTCGGTATACATTTTGCTCGTTGTGTTTCGACCAAAGTTGTTGATTTGAATTGTTAAATGAGCGAAAATTATGCTTTATCCGAACCTCTTCTGGCTCAGTGCACCGTTGTGTTTCGTTAACGGTCGAAATTTATATTTAAACGCGGTAATTACTTGTAATTCAATTTATCTAACCCAATTATTGTCGCCATGTTGAAGGTTCTGTCGAATTTTGTTAGGGGATTAACGAAAAAAATTTATTCCTTTGTCTCTCGCACCGAAATAACTGTTTGGATATATCTGGGCATTCATTTTAGCGTAGGTAATTGCCTTTGTAATACTCATCACTAAGGGTCTTGTAAACTTTTAATCATCTACATATAAATAATAATAGCAAATAAATACAATATGAAAACTATTCTAGGTACGTGTACCAAATAGGGCTCATCCAACAATTATTACCTTTCTATGTAATATAATAACATGCTCCAATTCTACTAATATAAAAATAAAATTCAAAAAAATTATTTCGTAATTAGTATTATCATAATCAAATAAATTATTAACTTTTATTTTAGGGCCTTGTCTTATCTTCCAAATATGGCCCACACTTGGTCCCTAATACGGCCCACCTAAAAATTTAATTGATGAAGCATATTAACGGCAATCTAAACAATACCAAATATTTAATAAACATTTATATAATTACTAAATGATTGAACAGCTGACAAAAGACTTTGCAAATAATGCAAAAAGTAAAAGTGTTTACGAAGAATTTCGTTAATTAATACTATTATAAAATTTAATATTAAACTCACCAGTCTTCCGGGTTGAACCGCATTGATTTTCGTTGCACCGAGCATTCGACACCCTATCTGATATCTTCTTCAGGGCTTCCGAGGTCTCAGTGTCCCGAGCCCCCAGACAATACTACACTGATCAATTTTTACTTCGCTACTGCCACTGGGAACAGGGGACGGTTCATTTATACCGTCGGTGGTGACGTGGACTGGGTGGAGGTTGGCGTAGGGGTTAGGTTAGGGATTGGCGCGTGGATTGAGGCGGGAGTTGGCGCGAACATTTCCGACAGTGGGATTTTGATTCGAGGATGGAGGGGGCGATATTTTTTTTATGAGAGGTCTCCATGTAGAAGGTAACCGTATGGCGTCATCTATTTTATTGAGACAATTTGGCATTTTTTAATAACCGCGGAAATGTTTCCGAAAATTTTATTCGCCTCTACGGGGAGGAACTTTACCAGCTCACTAAATCATATAGCCATTCCCAAATTTCTGAAACTCAAACACCATACTTCTTCTTTTTCTTCTAGCTCCAAAATTCTTGTAAAGGCCAGTTTTGCGCTTTTCCGTGAAGCTATTCATTCCACTAGACAAAAACTAGATGTCACAAATAGCAATATTTTTAATATCTGGTCATCTATTCACTCTGTCAATGTACATCCTATATTATGGGACAGTTTCGACCGTATCAATACACAAACAGCCCAAAATACCTTCAAATCTAAGAGTGAAACTCAGAAGCGCAAATTATGGCATCTAATTTCCGAACAAATTTCAAAACCTTAACGTTGGAACCCACTAAAAATGTTCATAACTTTTCTGATACCCCTATTTCTATCATTGCCACTCAAGCTTTAGCCAAAAGTTTCAATTACTTTGTTACTCCAAGTCACATTCCAGTTGAGGCAATCATCTGTCAAACTGAAGAAGCCGACTCCAGTTTCCTTCCGAAGATGCTGAAATAACTAGACAAGACATCGCTAGAGTTCTTAGAAAGTCAAAGCCTCCTACTCAGAACATTAGCCAATCCGAGAAAAAAGCCCTGAAAGAACTTCAGTCAAATCCAAATCTAGTCATTCTTCGCGCTGATAAAAGCAATGCCACCGTCATCCTAAACACTTCTTCTTACATTAATAAACTCTCAAATCTCATTAGTATTCCAGACTACAGACCAATTCCTAATAATCAAACCACCTATCTGGAGAAAACAACAAAAGCCATTATCAATAAAACCTCTCTTCCTGTTGACATAAAACAATCTCTAATTCATCGTAAAAAGTCCTACGTCCATCTCTACGTCCCATTGTCAGTGCATAAAACTGCCCTACACAACCATTGGCCAAGTATTTGGCAAAAACCCTACAACCTTTTGCCGAAAATGCTTCATCCTTCGTCAAAAACTCTTTCCATTTCATCGAACTTCTTAAACAATACCCTATATCACAGTCAGACATTCTAGTAAGTTTCGATATTGTTTCACTCTTTACAAACATTCCTATAGATGAAACTCTAAACATTCTGAAAACTAAATACAGTATCCAACAAGACCACTTATCTCTGTGAAATAAATGGTGCCCCAATGGACTCCCCTCTATCTCCAGTAATTGTAAAATTTCTTATGGAAGACTTCGAGACCCAAGCACTATCCACATCAATGCTTAAACCCACATCATCATCATCATCAATCAGCCCTGAGTTGTCCATTGTTGAACATAGGCCTCCTCTAGACTTTTCCATCTGCTTCTGTTCTGCGCCTCTGCTATCCAATTGGCCACGATTCTTTTGAGGTCGTCGGTCCATTGCGTTGGGGGTCTTCCTCGGCTTCGCTTGTCAGCCCGTGGTCTCCACTTAAGCAATTTTTTTGTCCAACTGTCGTCTTTCATTCTTGCAACATGTCCTGCCCATCTCCATTTTTTTTTAGAAAAAAAAAATGGAGATAAACCCACATGTTAGCTACGATATCGTCCTATGGCAGGGATGCTTTGGTGTCTTTTCAAACCCATCTGAATGGTATACATCCTGGTATCCAGTTTACGATGAAGATGGAAACTGATTCATCCCTACCGTTTCCCGACGTTATCATAAAGAACAACCAATCCCAAGGTTTTCATTACTGTGTTTATCGAAAACCCACACATACCAACCGTTACTTGCATGCCAGCTCTCATCAGCCACCTTCACAAATTAATTCAGTCATCAATACCCTTGTCTCCAGATCAATACGCCTTTGCGATGATGCAAGTAGACCCGCTGAGTTCTCTTATTTAAAACGCCCTCATCCAAAACGGTTAGCGTGAAAATCGCATAAATAGGAGCATCCACAGACATGAATCTACCATTTAATTTCAATCCAAAGACTCAGCCCCTTATCATACGAAAGCTTTTCTTCCTTACATCAAAGGTGTCACTGACAAAATCGACAAAATTGAGTTGAGCGCCAACTATTTTTAGAAAAAAAGTTAATAAACGAATAAAATCAACAGAAATTAAAAAACATATTTATTAGAAGGAAAATAGCAAACATTGTAACGTTCATAATGTTACAATCTTTCTGATAGTCAAATCACATATTTTTTAATACTTTCCACAATAAAACAGTGAAGTTGCAAAGAATAACATTCAAAGTACCGAAAATTGAAAAATTATTTAGGTAGTTCGTTAACACAGTGACCCAATAAAAGTTCCGTCGGTGCTTTAAAGAACGAGTTAAAACAAACTTACAAATTAGATTTTAAGCCGAAAAAATCGTATGGTAAAAGTTTAAGCTTTTTAAAACTTTTCGAGTTTCCTCGAACATTCGTAGCTACATATCGCCCAACGTAAATTGTAACAGCTCGTACTACTCCAATCTGCCTTCCTCAGCGCTTTGGTAAAACCACCACAGGTTTAATTTTTTCTAAACTTAATTTGAAAAGTTACTCGAACTTATTTAATAACCCCAGCGACTAGTTTGGAAAATTTACGTAATCTCAACTAAAAATAAGACTACAAAGAAGTTCATAAAACAAAGTATTCCGTAATATTTCAATTTAAAATATAGTGTTTTCTTGGCACAAGTAATAGTAAATCAAAAACAAAACAATTAAAAAAGTCCGTAAAAGAATTAAAGTAATTCTTGCAGTTCCTCGAACAAAACAGAGAGAAAATAAATTTGTCATTGTCCCGTTTATTTGTTACTTTTTGGTTGTAGATAAAAAGGTTTTCCTGGCAGCTTTCTAAAGTTGTACCCGTTTTGGGGAAAGTTCAGCAGGTTAGAGATGAAATTGACGTGCTGACGGGGCTGGCTGTTCACTTCCGGACCCAGGCGTATCAATAAAATTGTAATGAGGGTCACCCTATCGTAAAATATTATAACATCCCTTTGTGTTTCGAAGAACGTCCAATGTATTGGCCTCTTAAAAACGGCATTTCGAGCAGCGTGGCAGACAGTTGTGGCGAAAATTACTTTTTAGAATCAAAATAAAAAAATTGTTTTATTAAATGCCCTTAATAAAATACTCCTGTTTTTATTTAGCAATAAATAAACTTAAATTAAAATATAAACTGTTAATAACCAGTTAAATATTACAATAATAAAATTTGCTTCGAAGTTTGTACGTCATATTCTAAAAATGGCCGCAGTTAGAGTTTTGTTTATTTGTAAAGTATATTAAAGACTGTCAAAAAATGTAAGAATATGTGATAGAGATCACCAAACAGGAATTTATACTCCAGTATACTGCTTTCTTGCCATGGATACGACCTGAAACTACAACTTAAACCAATAGGAATTCTGAATGAAAACATTACAAGAAATGAATTAAACCTTGGCTGTTTCGGCTGATTGCCTTTCTCAAGTATCAGCTGTAGTGATAAGAGTTTACAATAAATTTTGTGGAAGTTTTGAAAACAAAGTTTTCAGTGTTTTATTGTTACATAAAATGAATTTCCATCAAGTAATGGACGAATCCATCAATTAGTAACTTGAGGTATTTGTGTAAATATGACAGTAGCCAGCAATTTTTGGTAAAATTTTGTGGGTACTGCTAGGCAACCAACTATACAAATACCTAAATTCAGTGGTGGTAAAGTACAGATTTTTACAAAAGGCCCTTTATGTTTTTGCAACATTTGGTACCTGGAAAATGGAAAGCAGATATATGTAAGAAGTTGGGTTCTTTAAATTTTATTGTTGAAGAGTGAAATGTTAAATATGTTAAATGATGTATTGGTCTATTTGAAAGTGCTATTGAGATGAAGTGTAAATAGAATAAATTTTGTAATGTACTATTTATGTAGTACTTAACTTATAACTTAAGCATGGAAGGCCCTCTATGTTAAAAATTAACTTTTAATACTTGAGAAATATAAAAATATAGGGTTAAGTTAGTTAAATGTTATTGTGTGTGACATAATATGTAAAAACAAACAAAACATTGATGTGCAAGAGGTGGTTTTGTAATGTATTGTTCGTATATTACTCAACTTATAACTTAAGTAGAAAAGACCCTATATGTTAAAAAGGAATATTTGGTACCTGAGAAATGTAAGAAGTATAAGTTATAAGTTCGTGAGCATAAGGTGGATAGATAAAGTTAATAGAATGTTGATATATATTGACATAATATGTAAAAACAGCAAAAGTAGATGAGCTATAGGTCTTTCTGTTTGGTTAAAATTATAATATGTGATGTTTTAATGTATCGACGAAGCACTAAGGCACTGGAAAAAGAAGTGTAAATGGATTGGTCTGTCTATTGGGGATGAAACGTTATACACGTTGCACTATGCAGATGGCCAGGTAGTTATTGCCCAATACAAGGCAGACCTGGAGTATATGGGTATATGGCTAGAAAACTAATGGAAGAGTACAAAAAATGGGGCCTCGAAGTAAATTTACAAAAAACGCAATATCTTTGCATAGGAGGAGAAAATACTGCTGAATGAGCTGTAAATTCTATAAGAGAAACACTCACTCATAAATGTTTATTTAGGTGCTGGTATAATTTTAATATGAAAATAAGTTATATGTAAATTTATCAATTAATATAAATATTGTGTGTGTATGCAATCAAATTACGGTACCTGTGATGTTAATCTAAGACTTCTTCTTCTCCCACAGTGCACTGGGGTTAACTAGGGGACAGAATCTCCTCAGCCGCGTCGTCAGGTTTGCACAAAAATAATACTGGAGTGTTTATCGCGCTGACTTATACAAGACTAAAACTGAGGTGCGTGTCGTCTCGTAGCTTTGCTCCCTTAAGACTTTAGGGGGCGGACTGTACAGGCCCGTATTAATTCACGATTGACAAGACTTGCACACACGTTAGTTAAAGAATTAAATATAAAAATAAAATAATAAAAATTATTAATAAAAACTAAGAATATGTGTGGAGGGACGTAACAACTGCAGATGACCTCGACTTAGAAGACGACAAAATTAAGAAATGCGATCAATGTATATATTTGGGGGTAAAACTAACAAAGACAGGAAGAACTGATAAAGCCATAAAAGACAGAATAACCAAAGGGAAACGAGTTATAGGTGCATTAAATTCAGTACTATGGCAGAAAAACATAAGACTGGAAACGAAAAAAAGAATATATAATACCATATTGAAACCAGTAATCGTCTATGGCTCAGAAGTATGGCAGTTATCACAAAAACTTAAAGGTAACCTATTGGCAGTTAAAATGAATTTTTTAAGGAGAGCAGTGGGAAAGTCTAGATTAGAACATATGAAAAATGAGGACATAAAGAATCAAATGAATGTACAAAGATCAATTATAGAAGATATCGAAAAACAACAATTAACATGGTATGGATATGTTAGACGTATGGGGGAAGAAAGACTACCAAAAAAAAATATTAGAATGGATACCACCAGAGAAAAGAAAACGAGGACGACCACCAACAACATTTATGCAAGGAATTTCAAAAGCAATGTCAGAAAGACTCTACAAGAAGCTGAGATCTCCAGAGATCCGAAACCAAACCTTGAGGGAAGTATATGTGGATAAGTAAAATAAAGTCTCTTATAAAGAAAGATAAACAGGTGATGATCTAGTTAAGCAGATGTGTGAGGATTACTGTATATTGTGAATTATATGTATTTTTACCGAGTGAAATAGTGAATGGTGTTCGTAATTATATGGATTGATGTAGGAGGTGGTCAGACAGATTGATTAATTTAAATACTATGTTACTAAAGAGTTATTTATGATTGATAAACGAAGATTCAGATGTGTGGCAAGACTTTAAATGGATCATGAAATTATCTGGATATGTGAATATGAAGGGATGTATACGATTGAATTATTGTATCATTGTGAATGGTTTAAGAGGTGGAAGTAGATTAATCTGATCTACTTATCTGAATTAAGTTATGTCGAAAAGGAGCATAAAGAAAATTAGGTATAGGGAAAGTTAGATACATCGAAAGAGAGGTTTGGAGTGGACTGAGAAAGATGAATACATGACAAAAGAAGAATGATTAAAGTAAATTTTAATGTAGCAGTAGAAATTAAGGGAATGGTTCATGAAAATAGTTGGCGATGGATGGGAAGAAAGTCACGGTTGAATGAGACATGGCGACTAACACAATTTGGACTTCTCTGTTTTTCTTTGATAATTTCAAGATCTTCATATAAGTCTAGTTTGAGGAAGATTTTTGGGGAATACTGTGAATAAGTGATACGTCTTCTGGGATATTGAGGGTGTGGTTATGTTCTTTTAGATGTATTAGTACATTAGATTTTTTATTTTGATATTAGGAATTTAATTTTTTATTACTATTCAAATTTTATGTTGGGGTATACATATTAGGTGAAAGAATTATATTTTATAATTAGGGATTTCATTATATTTAAATTTAGGTAGGTAGACTATACATAGGTAATAGATGAGAGGTATGTACTTTGATTTTTAAATAGGAATATCCAATTAAAAGGAATTATATTACAGGTGTCTCAATGTATCAACTAATAGCTAATTGGGAATTCAATTGGGTTATACGTAATATAATTATGTTTTGTTATTACCTTATTTTTTTTAGTTTCAGAAATTACTTGAACCCTACAATGCTCAATTTTTAATTTTAGATTGAAAAAAATTATATGTATAGCTATTTTATAAAGAAGTCCGAAAAAAATACTTAAAAAAATTTAAAGTTATTTTTTTTTATTTCAGGACATTTTCGGTAATGTATCAATTTTGATACAAACTGCATTTGGACAAAATTATATATAGGAAATAAAATACTTAAGTACCTTTATAGTATAATATTTTTATTGATGAAATTGAAAGAAACAGTTTGAACCTTATTAAAACATAAGTGCAAACCACATTTGTCACATTTGACATAGGTTAATTTTTTACAATAAGGCTTTTTGCATTTGGTTCGATCGCTAGTATAGATTGGCCAATATCCTACAGCCTCTGTTCGAATATCATCTAAAGGAATACAGCTTGTTGGCCCTTTCTTTTTCTTCAATTGTATATTATGTTCAATAGAATTTGTAGATGGTCATCCTAGCTCATTTTCTGCTGTATCTACGTGATACGTCTTCTGGGACATTGAGGGTGTGGTTATGTTCTTTTAGATGTATTAGTACATTAGATTTTTTATTTTGATATAAGGAATTTAATATTTTATTATTATTCAAATTTTATGTTGGGGTATACATATTAGGTAAAAGAATTAAATTTTATAATTAGGGATTTCATTATATTTAAATTAAGGTAGGTAGACTATACATAAGTAATAGATGAGAGGTATGTACTTTGATTTTTAAATAGGAATATCCAATTATAAGGAATTATATTACAGGTGTCTCAATATATCAACTAATAGCTAATTGGAAATTCAATTGGGTTATACGTAATATATTATGTTTTAATCCACAAGGAATCTACGTTCCTGTATTTGGCTGTATACCATATATTAAAAAATTTATTAAAATCCTTTGTAAAAGGTATATATTTAAAAACCCAAACGGGCTGTGTTAGACAGAACGTTTTCGGAATACATCATTCCATCATCGGTGTCTAGGAGTACATGAATGTAGCCACTAAATATATGGGTAAAAACCCGTTAACAAATAATTAGTTACATTTGTTCGACATTATATCTTATAAATACTTATGATGTTAAAGTTACCGTTGGATTAGGTAACATGGCGACATATGACTCCACGTTGAAGTTGCAAGTCCTGAGACGGTATGTCTACGAGGACTTTATGGAAGCAACTGCTTGGATGATGGAATGATGTATTCCGAAAACGTTCTGTCTAACACAGCCCGTTTGGGTTTTTAAATATATACCTTTTACAAAGGATTTTAATAAATTTTTTTATATTATGTTTTGAATTACCTTATTTTTTCAGTTTCAGAAATTACTTGAACCCTACAATGCTCAATTTTAAATTTTAGATTGAAAAAAATTATATGTATAGCTATTTTATAAAGAAGTCCGAAAAAAATACTTAAAAAAATTTAAAGTTATTTTTTTTTAATTTCAGGACATTTTGGGTAATGTATCAATTTTGATACAAACTGCATTTGGACAAAATTATATATAGGAAATAAAATATTTAAGTACCTGTATAGTATAATATTCTTATTGATGAAATTGAAAGAAACAGTTTGAACCTTATTAAAACATAAGTGCAAACCACATTTGCCACATTTGACATAGGTTAATTTTTTACAATAAGGCTTTTTGCATTTGGTTCGATCGCTAGTGTAGATTGGCCAATGTCCTACAGCCTCTGTTCGAATATCTTCTAAAGGAATACAGCTTGTTGGCCCTTTCTTTTTCTTCAATTGTATATCATGTTCAATAGAATTTGTAGATGGTCGTCCTAGCTCATTTTCTGCTGTATCTACCAGTTCTGCCCCACTCAGCTCATCTTCAAATACCACTGGAATGTTTGATATGTCTATATTTTCTAAATCTACATCATTATTCAAGTCTTCAGTATCACTTACATCACATTCATCTTCACTATCATCCCAATTGTCGACTATAACTTGCAATTCTTTATCTGATAAAGACCTCTTTATATGCCAGCTAGACATCTAAAATAATATCCAAATTACATTATGTATCATAAATTATACAAACAAATTTTTTACCATACCTTTAAAAATAATAGTAGATGCTGAATAAAACTAATACTGGATGACTTGTGGATGTATAATAATCAGAAAACGCAAATTTGCACATTTAATTTTCATTAATAATCACCTATAAAAAAATTTTAAACTCAGCGTTATCGTCAACACGACGGTTAAGTGATAACTTACTAATTCGCGCGTTTTATAAAATATTAGACGACATTGCCAGGTTACAAAATGTGTATATATAATAGAGTGGTATATATCGTTTATGTTACATAGTGCTGTTTGGACTTAATATTATTTCACTGTGTTATACATGTAAATTCTCAATATGTTTCATATATGATACATTGAGCAGTGTAGGGTTAAGACAACTCTAACAGCAGTATAATATACCTTGGGAAGTAACGTTGATACTTTCCTGGCGCCCACAATATTCTTTAGTAAGTTCCTTATTTCCGTTAATTTATCTATCTGTTTTTTGCATTTATTTGTAGTTACCTGTTTTTAGGGGTATGCAAATTGGCCAAATGCATACGGCCCAATGTCAGTTGGTCATTTTCCGGCATACTCTGCTAGCCTTGCTGAATTAGGTCTCACAAATTTTGCATTGTGAATCCACTTCTAATTCTAGCTATTTATTTTGTTGCAGTTTCTACATTTCTTGTCACTTATTCTCAATCACAATGTTTTGCTTTTAACGGTCACAATGCTGATTCCTGTTGTACGTACTATAAGTTTTTTTTATTTAATAAAATTCTAACAGGAATCTTATGATTATTGCTGTCGGATCATTCACTATGATCAATAAGCAAGTTAGTTCTATATACAAAATATTACAAAAAAACTTATCTGTTACATTCAGCAATATTTCTTAGGCTTTAATACATTATAGTACTACTAGCTAACGTGTACACTTTAGCCGTACTTTGCTCTGCTTTTTCACTTTTACTCACTTATAGCAATAACTTCTTAAGTCTTCTTCTCTGGTTGGCATTGTCTAGGAGTTTGATGGCCTTGACATTCACGTGGTTGGAGAGCCTTTGTTCATGACTCTCGGCAAACTTACTTATTGTCTGGATAACCGTATCCATCTGGAGGTCTCGATGAAGATCACAGTTTCCGAAGTACCATGGAGCGTTAACGATGTTCCTTAATATTTTATTCTGATATTGTTGTATAATTTGGATGTTACTTTCTTTTGTACAGCCCCATAGCTGTATCCCATATGTCCATATCGGTTTAAGGACTTGCTTATACAATAACAATTTGTGATTGTATAGCATCCATCATATATCTACCCTGTCAAGTAGACAGAGTGGATTTTTTCCTATCAACCAGTACATTTTTCTGAACTTAATTTCTAATTCCTCTTTTTTTTCTTAATATGTGCTTTCTAACATAGCTTGGAATTTAATGTCGTACTCAAATATTTTGCAGCATTTGCATAAGGTATTTGGTTTCTATTTATACTAACTGGAATATGTTGTTCTCTTTTGTTAGTAAAATTGACATGAACAGATTTTGTTTCATTCAATTTGATACGCCATCGTTTGGTCCAGATGTTAATTTGTTTAACAGAGTTCTGTAGCATGGTTGCTGCATCCTCGTGGTTTTGTCCGACTGCTAAAATGCATGTGTCGTCTACAAATGTGCAATTGTGTTAGGTTCTAATGATGAAATATCGCTGGTATAGAGTCGGTATAGCACTGGCCCCAGGACACTTCCTTGTGGAACTACAGCTTTAACTTCTCTTAATTCTGAGTATGATTCCTCATATTTAACTCGAAAGTATCTGTCAGATATATATGATTCTAGTAGTTCAGAATATTGTTTTGGTAAGTAACATCTCATTTTATGATATAATCAGTCATGCCACACTTTGTCAAAAGCCTGCGCTACATAGAGGAAAATTGCGGAACAGACTTTTCCTTCTTCTAGAGATTTTTCTACTATATCTGTTATTCTGTGCACCTGATCTATCGTTGAGTGGCTTGTTCTAAACCCAAACTGATGATTAGGAATTAAATTTTTTCCTCTATAATCGGTTTTAGTCTCTTACTCTCAAGAGTAATTTTTCGTATAATTTAGACATGACAGGTAACAGTGAAATAGGCCTATATAAACAAGCTTCTTGTGGAGGTTTTCCTGGTTTTAGTGTCATTATAATTTCTGCCACCTTCCATAACTTTAGTACGTACCTCAGCCTAAAGGAAGCGTTTATAAGATGTGTTAATTTTGTTATAGCTTTCCTTGGAAGTTGCTTTAACACTTCCCCAGTAATTAGATCAAATCCAGGAGCTTTCTTTGGATTTATATTTTCTTTTATTTCCAAATATACTTCTTTTGGAGTTACAGGGCTAGTCTTCATTTCATCTTGATCAGGGACCTCCCAGTTAATTATTTCTTGTTCTTCATTTGGTTGAAAAGTATTTTTTAGGTGCTCAGCAAACCTGTTGGCTTTTTGTATTTTGTATACGTACTATAAGTAATACAAAAATAATAAATATTTAATGAAACTACAATGACTTACTAGCTTTTTGTCACATTAGATATAAGCTAATTATTATATACATTGAGTATAAGCTCATTCTATAATTAACACTTACGATACGGCATTACCAATATTATAATGTAAATACTTTTGTTTCCAAATCTTCCAACTACTACGCCAATGGCTCCGGTAGTATTGTCATTTAAGGTTACGATGCACGTCGCTGCCTAAGACATCGACAGGGCGGGATAAATCGTCGCCTTAGACTTCACCGGTCGTGAATACAGAAACTTTCTGAAGCAGAGCAAACCGAAAAGACATTATATAAATCAAAGTCAGCTGAGAATACGAGAAATCTATGGGGCTCTAGAAGAAGGACTGTCAAACGTAAACTTAATAATGGCTGCGGTGGATGCAATTAATATTTGAATTACGTCTGGCAAAGGTATACAAGTTATGGATGATTGAGAGCTAGTTAAGAATAAATGTTTATAATTATTTCGCCAGCATAAACTCGAACATGCCAATTTTAATTGTTCGAATTTAATTTTACAAATAGTACAGCTTAAAACCTAAATTATAAATTATTGCCAAACTAGAGTGCCTTTGTTGCACATAAATTACAAAGCAGACTCATCATTCAATCTTCTCTTATCCACTGCTGGACATAGATCTCCCTCATAATTTTCCATCTATTTCGATCTTGTGCCTCTTGCATCCAATTCCTATAACAACGTTTTAGATCGTCAGTCCAACGTGTTGGTGGACGACCTCTACTTGGGTAGGCATCATCTCTTGGTCTCCATTCCAGTATCCGCTTTGTCCATCTATTGTCTGTCATTCGAGCTACGTGACCTGCCCAGTTCCCTTTTAGTGTTGCTACTCTCTCTACTGCATCAGCCACTCCTGTTCTTTGTCGTAGCTGGCGATTTGGGATCTTGTCTCGTAGTGAAACGCCCAACATAGCACGCTCCATCGCCCTTTGACACACACGGATCTTTTGAACTGTTCTCCTTGTCATGGTCAACGTTTCGGCACCGTAAGTTAACACTGGCAAAACATACTGATTAAACGTTTTTCTTTTAAGGCATATTGGTATATCAGACGATTTGAAAATATGGTTCAGCTTGCCGAAGGCTGCCCAAGTCAGTCTTATACGACGGAGAAGCTCAACGGTTTGGTTATCTTTTCCTATGCGAATCTCATGACCTAGGTATTTATAGGCCATTACCTGGTCTATGGATCTTGTTCCTACGCATATATCTTCGCTGACTACAAAATTTGTCATCATCTGGGTTTTAGATATATTTATTTTCAATCCCCCTTCTAGCGAGGAAAGGTAGAGCTGATTTAAAAGTTCTTTGGCCTCATCTATCCTATCAGCTATTAGTACAATATCATCTGCAAACCTTAGATGGCTAAGCTTTTCTCCGTTTATGTTTATGCCCTTGTCGGTCAGTTTTGCCCTTTTACATATATATTCCAAAAGCGTAGTGAACAGTTTCGGCGATATGGTGTCCCCCTGGCGTACTCCACGTTGTATCGGGAATTTCTGGGTTTGACGATCACCCACTCTAACACTGGCTGTTGCGTTTTGGTATATGTGTTTAATTATATTTTATTAATAATATTAATATTTTATTAATTATTAATAATATTATTAATTTATATAATTATATTATATTAAATATAAAAAAAGCAGACTACGGACGCAAAATAAAAATGTCATGAAAATAAAATATATTGAATTGTATTGGCAAACAATAGTAACTTTTCCATTATCATTATTAATTTTTGCACAATATAGAAAATAATGGAATCACTAGAAAAATTATTCAACAGCTTCAAATACCAGTTCTTCTTTTTCTTCATGTCTTTTTAGGATGTTGATTACCATCATAGCTATTTTAATTTGATTCACTGCAACCCTAAGTACTATGCTTGTATCAATACCATATCAATTTCGCAAGTTCTTTATCCATGAAGTCTTTTTTAGTCCTAGACTGCATTTGCCTTCTATTTTCTCTAGAAATATCTATATTTGGGACCCTTCATTACATGTTCTAAGTTCTCCAGCTTTGTCTTCTTAATGGTTTTTATAATCTCAGTAGTCTGGCTGAGACATTCTAGTATTGTGGATTTTCGAATCTTCTCCATCCAAGAAACTTTTAAAATTCTTCTATAGCACTACATTTCGAAAGCCTCAAGACGATTTAGATTATTTGTAGTTACAGCTCAAGACTCACATCCACAGAATTTGTACATCTATTCTTATTCATTGTCTCACAACTGTCACCTTCCAAAACAAAAATAAAAATTTCAATAAATAACACACATTTCATAAATGTATCTCCAGAATAAATATAAATAACTTTAAAGAACTTAATGGTATAGAACATTACTTTTATCAAACAAACAATTACATTTACCTATCTCTACTTCATTGGATAAAATCTGTCTCCTCAAGAACTTCCCCGTTTACTGTTAAACAATTACAATAGTTGACTTGAGTTCTCCAATCAACAATACAAGATAGTTTGAACCATGTTCTTTCAACCATCAATTAATAGAGTACCGGCATGTAAGTAATGTTTTATTTATTTGTTTATTTATTAATTCATTACAGTTTAATAGACTATTTTACCAATTTGTGGGTCTTACCTTGTCTGCTTAAATATTTTATTCATTTTAAAAAACCACAGATATGTAATATTGGCATCTTCTTCTTCCTATGCTGTCCCCATTAACGGAGGTTGGCGACCACATTTTTAAAAGCTTCTCTGTCTTTTGCAATGTGGAATAATTCGTCTACAGTCATGTTTGTCCAGTCTCGAATATTTCGCAGCCATGACTTCCTCTTTCTACCTATTCCCTTTTTGCCATCGACTCTACCCTGCATGATGACCCGCAGAAGACTATATTTATTATTTCTTAGTATGTGTCCAAGGTATGCAGTCTTGCGTACTTTTATCGTTCTCAACAATTTTTTGTCTCGACCCATCCTTCTCAGCACTTCCTCATTGGTGACCCTGGCAGTCCATGGAATTCTTAACATTCTCCGGTATATCCAAAGTTCAAAGGCTTTAATATTTTTAACTATTTGCGCTTTTGAGTGTCCATGTTTCTACCCCGTACAATAGTTGCGACCAGACGTAACATTCAACAAACCTCAGTCTCAGCGCAGTATTCAGATTTTTGTCACAGAACAATTGTTTGAATTTTAAGAACGCTGCCCTTGCCATTTCTATTCGTACCCGGATCTCTTGGTCTGGATCTAATTCTGTGTTGATGTAAGCTCCCAGATATTTATATTTTGTTACTCTCTCTATTTGGCATAATTACTGTAATTTATATAATTTATATCACCTATCTTTGTTTTAACTTTATTAGACAACACCCTAATATGGGTTTATTATTTTCAGCATTTATTTAACTTTGTATCATGACCTGAAGATGCTTTGCATATTGTAGAAAGCGAAACCGGTCGTCTGATTAGTTAAATTAAATTGATTGTGAGTAAGTCTAATTTATTATTTCTTTTACCTTTTGAAATGGACTCATTGGACACAAGCAACACATTCATGATTTAAAAATGTGACATTTAATAAAATAAGAGCTCTAAAGTTACACACAAATGTTGCCTTGTTTAACTCAATCTATTTTATTCTATTCTTTAACATAAAAAGGTACATAACACAGTACGATTTTAACTATAATAATAAATATTCACTACCATACACATATAATTCGTTCTCAGGTCTATTCTACTTAATATCTTATAGTCTAAAATAGTCTTTAATAATATGTCTTTCTAAAAATTTCACAAAGTCACAAAGTTAGTAACGATCAATTACCACGGACGTTGCCTCTTTTTGCCATTTCAATTATGACGTAATTGCACCGACCACAACATTTGAATATGCAAATATGGTTGCTGAGCGCTAACGCTACCGACTCTTTTTATTCAAATTACTAACAAACGTTTGTTTTGTTCATCTATTCTGGACGTAACAAGGCTCATTGTGAGACGCCGCCGCCGCCCATTTTTTATTTTTTATAATTACTTGTCAGCGCCGCTTCTGCTTCATCTGCATAATTTTTGTTCTTTGCGAGTTTCGGAGGGTACCACAGCGGTTGATGGGTGGAGAGTCGACCGCGGAGTATTTTTTATTGTTATTTTACATTTTTTTACATTAGGACTATAAAAGTCTAATATATTTTTATGCACTAATCTTACCTTTTAATCCAAGCAAGCTGGTGTATTTTTAATAATGGTAAATTTATAATGAAGCTCTTTAAAAGCTCGTTATATATCAGTCTTCACTTTTTACGTTGTTATTAAATGCTGTGTATATTATAAATAAATCTAACTGCTTGATTTTATTGACTATAGTAACCTTTCAGTAACTTTGCTAACGTAAAAATCAGTGGCGGCTGGTGTGGTAAAATTTTGGGTAGGCCAAGCCAGCAAATTACATAGCTATGTGTAATCAGTGACGGATCCAGTGGGAGGGGTCACGGAGTCATGACCCCCCCCCCTAACTAATTTTTAATGATTTCTCTGTTCATTTTAACTTCTGCGTTGTATCTAATTTTTGCGATTTTTGATTTTTCATCTAGCAAATCGCGAACACAAAACGCACTCTTCTGTACATCCTTAAAGGACAGGAAATTACTTAAATGTTCCTTGCAACTGGAATGATTTTTTAAGGAGGCAGACGTATTTTTTAAATCAAAGTATCCTTCACAATTCCATACACATTTTTTATTAGAAAATAACAAACACGGCCAACAATATAGTCAATATACGCAATGTTGGAGTAGGCCTTTCATTCATAATAATTTTTTTTCTATCAATTTCAGTTCTAGATAATGGCGATTCCAATAGTGAAACAACAATGTTCAAACACTCACTATTAACATTACTATTACTGCAACTCAGTAAAACGTCATAAAAACTCATTTTTATGTATCAGTTATAAAACAATCCCACATATATAACTTGCATACAATCAGGCGATATAGAAATCAGGCAAATGTGATTTTTTTTCTTCAAATTTTACGAATTTTTTCAAATTTATTTGGGCAACCGTGCACTTGTTTGCAATTGTGTTGTTTGTTTAAAAATGGGTTACAATTATAGATTATGCTACATATTTTTTTATCATAATTTAAAAGAAAATTTATATTACAATTCGATAATTACGTTACAAAGGACAATGATGGTCGGTGTAGGCCCGATCGTCTGGTGCCTAAACAGCAAGCATAAACACGACAATATAAATCGTTGTCCGGCAAGCTGCTTAACTTCAAACGCTTTTTGTACGGGGATCTTATGTGAGCTGGATCGGCCAGTTCCGATCGGGCCTATTACTGATATTTAAAATGTCTGAATACGATTCGATGCTTTCTGTGGTAATATAATAACATAGTTGTTTTAACAGACGCTAATGTATTGAGTAATTTAGTACATTTAAAAGTTATTTACATGCATTAACATAATTTTTGAATATAAGAGTCCCGTTACTTACCTATAACTTTTCTGTGTTCGGGTATCTTCCTAGAATAGGAAACAGCCTGGCCTGACATTTTTAAGTGGAAGTTATCCCACCTTTTTTGGGAAGCTTGGCAAATTTTGAGAGGAAGAAACTCACTTCTGGCAGGGCAGTCTTCGAGTAAAGACGCTTGCTTATCTTACCGTTCTCTGTGAATTTTTTCTTTAAGTGTGTATACACTTAAATATTTGAAATATCTTAATCTAATACCATATTAGATTAACTATCGTTATAAAGCACCTTTATTTTAATAACTTCAATGTTTGCTACTAGTAAAGGTACTAGAATCAGTGAAATAGTGCAGCAGTCATCTCGATTTATTAAGTCATTAATAAGTTATCGAAATCATATTACCTTCAATTATCTGGGCGAATAATATTGTAATAATATTACCCAATCGTGGACGAATCTGCGTCAACCACTTCTTCACCTGTCTTCTTCTTAGGGTACCTGTCCGTTCCGAACGTTGGCAACCAACTAAGTCATCCTAATCATTCCGATTATGATGACTTTGTTGGTTGCTATACGAAATATCTGTGTTAAGGTCTTTCTATACCATGCTCTCAGGTTAGCAAGGCAGGATATTCTTCACCTGTAGTTAAGGTTAACTACCGATTTAGCAATTCAATTAAAAGAATATTTACTTCTTTCATACGAACTTTTAATCAGCTATTAAGAACTTCTCATAAATAACAATTACAAACATTTAATACTCAGTAAAAACAGTTAATTACATTACAGTGCGAGACAGTAATATCATGATATCTAAACATAAAAGATGTAATATTATTCTTAAAGTTTGACAAAAGAAGGTATTTGAAGACAGTTTGACAAATAAAATGATCTAGACAAGTTCCTTTCTGAACGTGTATAGTCGTTAATACATGATATAAATCCATATTAACACACATAAATACTATTTATAGCAGTTCTAGGTATGGAAACTGATCATCGCAGGTGGAACATCAAGAGTGTTGGTCTGATAAAAAAAAACTCACAGGACTCTCCCTTCAGAAAGCATCTCGCAAAGCTCAAAATAGAGTTGGATGACCAATTAGAGCCAATAAAACATTATGACGTCACCACATCATGGCCTTTTATAACAAACTGAGTAGGACATATTTTACAAATTTGAAACTAAAAATCAGACACGCCAAAAACAAAATACACGAAGGAAAACTAAGAAATCTTCTTATTTAATTATTTAACATTACAATTTGACCCTTTTTAACTTAACCATAAAACTTTTAACAAAATACAAACCAGACAAACAGACCAACAATAAAATTTTATATTTATCTTCCAGTAGAACAAGGTGGCTTTAGAAAGGGGTACAGCACAGTTGAATGCCAATGAAAATATTAACAAATCCAATTGTCCACTTTGACTAGCTTTTACAAACATTAAAAAGCTTTTCACAGCGTGTAACTATTGGCGACAAAGAGACATTTTTGACGCCAGATACAGAAGATTTAAACACTTTGACTACTTGTCAAATATTCTATAAATTGTCACAAATACTGAGATAACTTTTGTATTTTTTTTTTCACAAACTATGTGTATCATATATGAACATCTTTATGCGTATCTATGCGTAAATCAAACTATGCGTATCGTTCGGTTCAGTTTGTGGGTAAATTCTGGCGGAAGATTATGGCGCTTCGCCAATATATAGACCTATTTTTCTTACTGGTACTTTTATAAAAAAATATTCCTCTGTCGCCTTTATCCACTGAAAATAAATGAATCGGTCATTTTAAAAAGTGCGTAAGTCCACAATTTTCAGAAACTAACTTTTTGTGCGGAATAGACTCCTCTAAGATACACTCACGTTGTGTGCAAAAACGACACCAGTCGTACATAATCTGTCAAAATACTCTACAACTAAAATTGAATGTCAGTGCAAACACAACGCGAGTCCAGGACGTATGCAGTTTTTGCTGTGAATTTTTAAACATAATTTCTAAGAATTTGGTTGGTTGCCGAGATCATACGTTGAGTCGTTTATGTTACCATGTTTTTATTTCAGTTTTCATTAATTTGTTGTGTTGTGAGGTTAAGTGCTTGACAACGATTAATTTAAATTTATTGATTTTTTTGATATTTAAACAAAGAAATAATATGCCTACTTCATCTGACGATAGTGTATATGAACATATACCCCCAAAAAGGGAAAACCCAATCCAGATAAATACAGAAGGAATTTTGTACGTAATGCCAAAGGGTTTACAACACACTATCTACAGACACTGGAGGCCTATTGGGCCGAAATACGTATAAACGGATGCGCAAGCTCCCTGTACGTGAAATAAAATCTTAACTGTCTTTTCCTTTTTATTTCGATATACTCTGTACGAGTACTAGAAACCAATTCGCTAAGAATTTTGCTTAATTGAGGAAATATGTTGTGGAATGCAATTTTTAGATTCCCCATGTCTCTCTTAACATCTTTATCAACGTCTGTTTTGCCTTGCAATTTTTAGAAGGCACAGATTAAAGCGGAATTCTTGAATTTGGTTTCGAAAATTAGTCTACTATTTTATTATCAGATGTCGCTACATTGTGTCTATACGAAGCCATGTTGGAGTTGCTTCCTAAGATAGAAAAGATTTATTTCACGTTCAGAGCGTTTGCGACAGCAGTTCTGATGAGGCCTATTGGGCCGAAATACGTATAAACGGATGCGCAAGCTCCCTGTACGTGAAATAAAATCTTAAATGTTAATAAAAAGAAAAAGAAGAAGAAGAGTTACTTATACTGGTTAATTTTTTTCTACGCTCCTCTCTCCGTACATAAATATTCGATACTATCTAAATTTTCGATTTCAATATCCTTTTTTGCTCAAAATGGAGAATAATTTTAATTTACCCGCATTTTTTAATGAATTGCCTTGTATATAAAACTTTACCAACTATTGTTCTAACGGTACAATAGATAACACACGAAATATTTTCTACTCACACCTAATAGCATGTGTGTGTGTTCTGACAGAAACAAAGAGAATCAAACTCAACTGCTAAAATCTACTTAAAAACCGTTGGTCTTTAACATAAAGCGAGGCTTTGATTGTGATTATTGCGGTCTGTGATTGACGAGTTAATCAATTGTACGTCAGTATGTGGCCGGACACTAACTGCTCAGTTATTATCATTTATACTTAATGATGCGTATATGAAGGTCTGACCCTCCGAAAGCCCTTATATAACTAATCTCCTCTAATTATGGCAACTCCTAAGTGATTAAGGTGGTTTGCTATTATATAGAATTGCGTACATAATATCTTGCTTATATATCTAAATTCAATGTTAGTGGTTAACGTAAGAAAACAAAACATAAAGAGCAGGAGGTAAAGAACATCCGAAAAAAGCAGATTTTCTTATTGGTGGTATAAAAAATATTTTTTTAATTAAACACATTCTTGATGTTTTTCCCGATTAAAATATTTCAAAACTTGTTGCCTGTTATGACGGTAAACTTCATATTTTCAAAAGGTAGTCTATACTTCTTCTTTTTTATAGTTTTTAATTTTTTTCAATAGAAGATGTCTGTTGGAAGAAGGTCGTACTTTAACTAATTGGCATATTGTACATTTTCCATGTTGATATAATACCCGTCCAGGATTCTGGAACCCTACGTCAGCCTGTGCAAGTCTATTAGGAGTATCATATGGTTTTAAAATCACTTGATAGTCCCCAAAAAGTGATCCAATACCTTGCAGTTATGCTGCTTGGTTGACTGCTTCAGGATTTTTGCTACAGAGTTTGCAGCTTAAGTCTCTATAAACATCCTCATTGTATGCAGGTGTTCCTACACTGGTGCATGTCCCTATTAGTACATTGTCGACCAATATCCATTTTGACATTATATTCTACAAGTTTCAGCGAATATGATATATTTTAGCAAGATGGAGCACCACCCCATTACTAAATCAATGTTAGGCAGTGCCTCAACTGAATTACTTTCAAATATGTGAATAAGGAGGCTAGGTTTGATGGAATGTCCAGTACAATCATCTGATCTGATCCCATTAAACTCCTTATTGGGCTATATAAAAAATATTGTATACAAAACTAAATCACTCAAGTTAGTTAACTTACGAAGACGAATAACGCTTGCGATTAGATCGATCACGCCTAAAATGTTAAGTAACGTTAGAAGAAATTTCTATTTAAAATTAGGATGTTGACAATACATTCGCAACGAGAATTTAAACATCTTCGACATTCATATTTATGTATTTTTTGTTTTTTTACATTATCAAGGATCAAATCAATAGAAGCTCTGTATTACCAAAGCGCTCGGCGAGGTTCAAGGTGCTCTATGGCACTCCAGCCTGAAGAGTTCCGTGTTACTATTCGAACCTCGAAGCTTCGGTTGCTAAAAGTTTGAAGAGATCAGTCTCGTCATGGCCCCACTGTATCCGTAGCCTCTCATTTTGTCTGTTAGTCCTTTATACCTGACTCTATCAAAGACTTTGCTTACATCCAGGAATGCTGCTCCTGTGTACTGCTTATCAATAAATCCGGTTGTTATATACACTGTTACTCTGAGTTTTTGTAGCTCGTTGGACTGGTCTGCTCTGAAACTAAACTGAGTATTTGGGATAAGTTCTAGCATGTCTGTGAATTAAACAAAACGAAAATAGTGCCAAATATACCTGTTAAAGATTTTACAACATAATCAAATAGTCATTTCATCTCCGTAAAGAATAATTTGGTTTTCTTAAATAATTAGATCTTTTTAAATTTAATACAGAGGTAGGATATATACAAATTTTTTGTAGGTTTTAGTGTAAAAAAGTCTTCAAAGACAAACTACTCTTTTGTTTGAAGTTATACTTCTATACGCGCGCTCCACGTTGGAAATTTGTACGGGAGTGAATCGGTAAAATCATTACATATGTAAGATAATAAGTAAGAGAGGGACAGAAGATAGATTTTCTCTCTCAATAAAAATGTTCCTTTTGTATATATATTTATTACTATATATATTATATATATATATATAATATTATATATATATAATATATATATATATATATAATATAATGTATATATATATATATAAAATTTTTTTAATATTATTATTTATGTGATATGTTTTGTATTATTTATTAAATCTTCATAATTATGTTAGTCTTTTGTATTTCAAAATAATAATCTCAATAAATCACTGTATGACCGAGAACTGTCAATTTTGAAATTGACAGTTAAGATGCAAAAAGCCTGGTTGTACAGGAAAATCAAGATGGAAGTGTTAGAAGTGCAATTTCCATTTGTACCATCAAAAGGAAAGAAAGAGGTTTTTTATGTTTCATATGTGCTAGTTTTTTAGATTTGTTAAGTACTTTTGGGCACAAATGAGCCTATAAAAAAATATAACATATTTATATATATATATATATATAATAAATTTATATATATATATATATATATATATATATATATATATATATATATATATATATATATATATATCTTATATTTTTTTATTGTCCAAAAAGTGTTATATGAACTGTTTTAAGTACATTTTAGACAAAAAAGATTTTTTCGTTTGCTAAAAAAAGCGGTTCTGAAAGGGTTGATCAAAGAGCCGAGAAACTTTTCTACTAAGACTTCGATATAAAGATAAATCACATGCTAGGATTGTTCTGACGGCTATTCCTAAGTTAAAGCTCTTTGTCAATAAAGTCATCCCAGGAAAGCAACTCAAAAATATTGACAATTTCATTTTAAAGTCATCTACTTTAAAATGTATAATATATGTCAGAATTATCGATATGAATGGGTTAGATACATACAAATTATTAAAAGATTTTTCTTACCAAGTAACAAAAAGAACACGTTTATTATGTTTTGTATTTTAAAAACGATTTCCGAAGTGAAAGTCGAAACATTAAATAAACTTAATTTTAAAATAAAATTGCGGCTTATTCCCAATAACAATAATAAATTACATTAAGATACCACAAGACAATAGCTTCAAAACAATATACTAACAGCTTCTCCTCAACTGATGTTTTGTGTAAAACTTAATGAGGTCGCTGGTTAATAATTTAATTTAAAATAACGAAAATTGCCATATTTGTAAATGGATATGTAAAATGAAATTTTGTAGTTCAAATAACAATTGGTAGACTTATTGTAACTTATTGTCAATTCTATATGAGATTCACTTACCTTTGTCTGTGGCTGGGGCACCGCTCGAAGTCTAAGGGTAATCGGGACGCACAGGTGATTCTGGTTTGATGTATGTTTTCACGACGACAAGTTGTTGCAGAGTAACCGATCATACGAAAGGAAAATACGTATGTACGAAAGTCGACTAGGGTGGTTCTTTTGTTCTTAGGACCTCCGCGAATAGCAATAAATTAAACTTAAAATGACATTTTAAACTTTCTACATAAAGGACATGTACGTTTCCTTAAGGACTCTGAAGTGTTTTAGGTTGATGTATAGTTTCCCAAAAACATGTTGTTTTTCAGACAAGTAAATTCTCAGAACTTGTCAATAATGAATCAGCCAATTTGAGTTCGAGAATTTAAAAGATGTGGAGCTAAAGCCATATTATAATTCGCTTATATATTATAAATAAATAAAAGATTTAAAACTAAATAATAATAACTGATATTCTGAATAATAAAAAATAAAATATTTAAATAAGTCTTGAACACTTTTCCAAACAACTGAATAGAGAAAAAATATTAAAAATAAAATAAATATGCATCATTTCGAATTAAAAGGACACAAGTATTTTAATGTTTTTCAGATATTGCATCATATTATACACGGGGTTCTTAATAATGGTTATAATACTGATCTTAATATACTCTGTAAGTATTAAAAAGTTATCGCCACTTTAATTAAATTTCATATAATATGCTTGTAAGTACATTGAAAACATTGCTCGAAAATTTCTAAAGTAAGAATCAGCGAGAAGTTTTACTCAACTAAAACTAATTTAAACTAGAATTTTACACGCGTCCTTTCCTTGATCCCATTTGCCTGCTTCCCACAATATCCTAAGATAATATTCTAGGTTCAGTAACTACAAGTTAATACTATTACTAACTGCTTACGTTGCTTTATTAGTTTGCTGAATTTTCTGTAACAAAGTTAGCTGATGTTTACTTTGATGTTTGTGTATGTAATTTCTATATGTCATACATGGGGATTATCCCTGAGTATTATCCGGACTCAACATTTTGTTTCACAAATTTCACTGGCGGTGTTAACAAATTCTATAATCTCATTATTATATCATATACATATAATTATACATATATACATATAATATATATATATATATATATATATATATATATATATATATATATATATATATATATATATATATATATATATATATATATATATATATATCGTATATATATCGTCGATGGTGACGTGGCCTAGGTGGGGGTTAGGGTGGGGATTGGCGCAGTGGGATTTTGATTCGAAGATGGAGGGGACGATATTATCTTTATGAGAGGTCTCCATGTAGAAGGTAACCGTATGGCGTCATCTTTTTTATTAAGGCAATTTGGTCTTTTTTCTATTTCTATGGCTTCCCGGATAACTCTTAGTTTATACAAGCAGATGGGGGCTATGGTTCTGGAGTTTTCAAAATCAATTTTGTGACCTGTATGAAGATAATGTTGACTGGGAGCTGAAATTGAATCGGAATTGCGAACAGGAATGAAATGTTCATAAATCCTATTTTGAATTATACGATTTGTTTGGCCTATATAGGATCGGAGACAGTCTGCACAAGGAATTTCATAAACTCCGTGCTGTTCATTTGGAATATTGTCTTTGATTGATCGGACAAGAGATGAAAGTTTTTGTTCGGGGGTAAATATTGTTTTTATTCCTCTTGGTTTAAGAAATTTGTCGATTTTGTCAGTGATACCTTTGATGTAAGAAAGAAAAGCTTTCGTATGATAAGGGTCTGAGTCTTTGGGGTGAGATTGAGTGGGAGATTGATGTCTGTGGATGCTCCTATTGATGTGATTTTCGAGGTAACTGTTTTGGATGAGGGCTTGTTTTAAACAAGAGAGCTCAGGGGATCTACTTGCATCATCTGAAAGGCGTATTGATCTGGAGACAAGGGTATTAATGACTAAATTAATTTGTGAAGGTGGATGGTGAGAGTTGGCATGCAAGTAACGATTGGTATGTGTGGATTTTCGATAGACAGAGTAATAAAAACCTTAGGATTGGTTTTTCTTTATAAAAACATCGAGAAATGGTAGGGATGAATCAGTTTTCATCTCAATCGTGAACTGGATACTAGAATGTATACCATTCAGATGGATTTGAAAAGACACTAAAGCATCCCTGCCATGGGGCCAAATGACGAATGTATCGTCAACATATTGTAGCCAACATGTGAGCTTAAGAATTGATGTGGATAGTGCTCGGGTCTCGAAGTCTTTCATAAAGATATTGGCTATTACTGGAGATAGAGTGAGGCCCATTGGAGCACCACTTGGTTTGGTGCCATTTGGTGCTACTTAGAATAATACTATTACAATAATTAATATTAAACTTAACAGTGTTCCGGGTTAAACTACGTCGATTTTCATTGATGTCTTCTTCAGAGCTTCCGAGGTCTTGATAACATACGTTTTTTTAACGGATAACGAGCCGATGCAAAACGAGTATTTGTGTAGACGATTCATATATTTCAAGAAATATCCGCCCATTGTCAGTATGGAATCTTCGACATATCATCTACGTCATCTACGACATCTTTGTTTTTTTGAAATAATCGTGAATTTCGTCTTTTTGACGTTCATTGTTAACCCTTTCTCTTCACTATCTGTGACTACCTTGTTTAAAATGGCTTGCAGGTCTTCTACTGTCTCCGCTATTAAAACCGTATCATCTGCGTATCTAATAATATTAATTGGTTGGGCGTTAACTTTTATCCCAATCTCTTCTTCCTCCAATGCTTTCTTCATAATTTCTTCCGAATAGAGATTAAATATCATTGGTGACAGCACACATCCTTGTCTCACTCCTTTTTTAATTTGAATTTTATTTGTTGTGCTATTTTCGATGCGTGCGACTGCTTTCTGATTATAATACAGAGTAGATATTCTTCTTATATCGCGAGTGTCTAACTGTTTAGCTTCCAAGCTATGTATCGTTTAGCTAAACAGCTAAACGTTACATACCCTTCTTAATTGACTGTAAACGTGTTTATTATTTACAATTTTAAATTTACTTATAACACAAAGGCAACGGCAGTTAAGGATTTAAGTAAACTTTGACATTTTGTATCAAACAAATTAAATTACTCACAGTAGATCTGTTTTGTAACACAATACCTTTCATTGAATTATCAAATGAAAGTGCTTTCTGTCATCAGTTTAAGAATTACAGGATTTTTACATTTTCCATTTTCAGTCTGGGAGCAGGTGTTTTTATTTTCACTTAGTTTTAAAACGGTATTTCTAACACTAAATAATACAGTTTCTTTTATAGTATTGGCATAGTCAGAGAGTATAGCAGCTAAAATTTGTTGAGTTACTTTGTAAAATTTTTTTTATAAAGGTTAATGTTCAATAGAATATCACGATATAGACATCGTGCTAAGGATGTTGGTAAATAGTAAAAGGCAGTCAATCAACCAAATGCTAGAGAACTAGAAATTCTGTGTTTCTGGCTATCTTCTACCTTGTTCTTTACCATTCAATATAAGCTCCGGTTAGTGACATCAGGGTTGGAGAAAATATTAGACTTCTACCAACCGAGAGAGCAGGCAGGATTCCGTTTAAATTATGGCACCAATGATCACCTCCATATAGTAAAGACACTCATTGAAAAATCTATAGACTACAACAAACCTCTTGTCCTCACTGTCATAGATTTTTATAAAGCGTTCGACACGATCGAAATAGACAGCCTTATAGAAGCAATAAGTGACAGCAGGATTTACCATAGGTATAGTGAACTTATTTATAAGATTTACAAAAATGCCACTATCACCGTTAAGATACACGATAAAATCCAACCAATAAAAATAAAATGTAGCATACAACATACATTGTCACCGAAATTATTCACAACGGCATTAGAATATGCCTTTAATATGGTCAATTGGGTCCACAGAGGAGTAATTATAGACGAAGAAAAGCTGAACTACCTTTGTTTCGTAGATGACATTGTCCTTATTACAGATAATTTAGGAGAAGCCACAGATATGTTAAATGAATTGGAATTTGCATGTTCGAAGGTCGGCCTCAGAATGAACTTGACCAAAACTAAGTTTATGACAAATATGGTGGGTGCCCAATAACCATTTAACTATTCAAGACAAAGTGGTAGAACTGGTAGAGAAATAAATATACGTATTTGAATTATGAAATAAGAATCAACAGAGATAACCAAACATGCGAAATCCAAAGATAAATAACTGCGAGAAAACTGCGAGACACACTTAGGGCCAACATACCATTTGGCCTCAAAGGAAAAGTACTTGATCAATGTCTATTACCGGTTATGACCTATGGGGCGGAAACTACGACTACCGGACTACCACTTCGAAATTGAGAGTGACACAGAGACGAATGAAATGGTCTATGCTAGGTGTGACGTTGTGGGACCAAATAAGAAACGAAGATCTGCGAAGAAGGGCGAGTATTGCTGATAATGGGCATACCGAAACTGAAATGGAACTGGGCAGACCATGTAGCGAGAATGTACGACTCACGATGGACGAGCAAAATTACAAATTGAAGGCCAAGAGCAGACAAACGTAGTAGAGGAAGACCACCTACTCGTTGGGCTGACGACATCAGGTGTATCATCAAAAATTGGCAGCAACGAGCACAAAATCGTAAAGAGGACAAGGAGGAGTTTAAGGGATGCCTATGTACAGCAGTGGACATGATAAATGAAGGATGGATGATAATGATGATAATGATAAGCTCGAGTAAGCCAGAGCGCTGTTATCTTATTACGTGACCAAGATATTCTAATTAAAAATTTCACATTTCTTACCGACTCTTGTTTTCACTGTTTGTTATATTAACCCACAAAATCCTGATAATACTTGTGAAGCACCAAATGATTGTACAGCAAAGTAAAAAATAAAAAATAAGAAGCAACGAAGAAAGCAATTCTTAGTTTTAGAACAAAGCATGGGTCTTAAAAATTTTTCTCAATTTCCAGCTCCTTCTACATGCGCTATTTAATTTGCTGCTTTTTTATGTTGGTAACCAAATAAATGTTTAGTATTAAAGTTGAGGCCGAACTGTTATCTGTTTCAGTTACCTTGGTAACTAGTGTTTCTAGAAATTCCTTGCTATTTGCGACCAGTGTTGTGTAGTCTGTATATCTGAAGTTAATTATTTCGACGCTCTTTATTAATCACTACTTCCTCATAGGTTTATTCAGGACTGTAAATATTACAAATTACAAAATAAATTTAAGCCAATAAGAGTGTTCATCAATCAATCAAAAGGGATCATTCATTGACAATACACATTACAGTGAGTGAGTGTAATGTTGTTTAAAACCAGTTTGGGCGCAGCGCCTTTTCAAGGTATGGGCTCCCTTGTCACGGAAAGAATTTGGCAAAAGCAGACGTGAGTCTGCGAAAGAAGTTTGTGTTTGTGTTGCAGTGAAGGAAGAGATTGGTACGACGGGTGGTTTGCTAAGAAGCAGTAGTCAGTCAGTGTGAGTGTAAATAAAGAAGATTGTCAGCCATGCCGTTCTGAGGGGTACCTTCGCATATTACCAGCTATACATTAGGGAACGACTTTAAGCATTTTTGACTTGTAGATTGTTAGAATCTACGATGTATTAGTGACGTCGCTTCTAGGATTTTGAAATACTCATCAGGAAGTTCATTTCCATTAAAATTAAGATGTTTGGCCGCGATTACGGGGACTTTCTTTGCGGAATGTCTGATGAGTGTGTTTACTAGGCAATGGCAAGATATTTTTAGGACCTCCTTTGCTCTGATGTTGAACGTATCTCTTGTCGCGAATTAGAATTCTCCTCTCTAAAGTAGGTATATTTGCAAGTTGGTGGAATAATGCCGACGGATAGTCTGCATGTCTTCTTATGATCGTTCTTAGGATTTTGCGTTCTATGGTCATGATGGCGTTTATGTATTTGGCGGTTGCTTAGTAAAGAACAGCCCTGTATTCAATAATCGGTCTAATGTAGGTTTTTTAGGGGTGCAGAAAAGTCTTATTTTGTGTACCTCAAGATCTGCCTGACAGAGCTCCTAGGAGTGTAGCCCTTCATCTCACTCTGTTTAGGGTGAGATTTTGTTACGTATCTCAATTGAGGTTCCTCTCAAATTGAACTCTCAAGTAGGTGAGAGAACTTTGGAAGGGAAATCTAGCTCCATAGAGCTCTATCAGGTTGCCTTTGTCCTTAAACCAGGCAGTGCTCAGATATCTGAAGAGGATGGCTATGCCTTGGTTGAGTTGAGACTGCGTCGGTAAGAGTGAATGGGGTAGTGGAGGTCGCTGTTATAAACTGTGTAAAGAATTGGCGTTAAAATTAAGTCTTAAGGTACTCTAGCTTATTAAGTAAATGATGTGGAGAATTTGTCATTGATTCTAACTTTTATGGTACGATTGGAGAGATATGAGTGTATTGTTTTTAGAAATGTGGTTGGCAGTTTAAAGCGGAGGAGTTTCTAGGTCAAACTTACGTGCCAGACCTGATCAATTGTCTTCTGGACATCTAGGAATATGCCTATGGCTATTTTGCCTTTTTCATTGATTGAGCGTGATATGAAGATTGCTGCTTTTTTTTAATGCATTTTGGGAGAAGTGTTCAGCTCTGAATCCTAATTGAAATTTTGGAATTTTATGGTTTTCTTCTAGGAATGCTATGAATCTCTTCTTAAGAATACTCTCGTAGACTTCACCTAGAGTATTAAGAGAAATTGGTCTATATTATTCAGTCTTCATTAGGGATTTCACTGGTTTAGGGATCATGATTGTACGGGTCACTTTTCAAGGGGTAAGAAAGTACACATTACAAAATTATGAGACCTACTTGGAGCCTATACAGGCTAGCGAATGAATACCATATTTGCATTTTTTGTTTTAGTTTTGTTCTTTTTCCCAAATCTGTACATTTTCATAATCAAAAGAATGGCTATTTTCCAGAGAATGCTTGGCTACAGATGTTGTGTTTGATTTTTTGGTTTATACACTATATTTGCGTGCAATAACCCTTCTATGCGGATATTGGTGTGTTTGCCCAATACATGGTAAACGGCAGTCCTTACAATTTATTTTATATATACTTCATCTAATTTACGTCATCCGCGTCATAGCCCGTGAGGTCACATGGTACCAACACGAAATATTTAGGCGGTAGGTGTGTTCCTTTTTAGAATCACTTTGCCGAGTACACTGGCATTATATACGCGTAGAAATAATATTTAAAGATTTCTATTAATGTTAATTTAAAGAAATACACAATAATATGTTTCATTTAATTTGTGTAAATGCGTTATAAAGCGTTTTTATGAAGAACATTTGTTCGGAACACATTGTAACTGTAATCGAACGAAGGTGATATTTTGGCATAATGTTTGGCATGGTGTTGACTAATGTTAATAAGTAATGAAAAAAGTGTTGTTTTTGTTTAAGTATTCCATTTTACATCTTTATACGACGCATACAAGCGGCTCAAATTGTTTTTAACAAGATTATTTTTTTACTTTTGTTTTGTTTCAATTTATTTACATTAAATATTAATTTGTTTTGTTGTATAATCCACTTTTGCAATAATTATGTGACCTATTTGATTTAACATGGATTCAGGATTTTTTTACACTTTGGCAACTATGTCAACTTTGATCTCTGTCAATGATAATGACGTGCAACGGTAAGTAAATTAGATGAAGTATATAACATATTGGGCAAACATATTGTGCAGAGATAAAATATGATTGTGTATTACGTAATCTTTAAATAATTAAAGTGCTTATTGAGAATGGCAAATAGCCGAAACATTTAAGCAATAATTAAGTGTTTTATTTATAAGAGACTGACAATCCCAGAAATTCAATAAAAATTTTATTTCATAATATAAATATAAATACGTGAATTGCAAATTCACGGTCAGGAAATAACAGACAATAAAAGAAAAACAATATATGGATTGGTCATGATAATAGGTCACTGTATTTTTTACTCTACTTATTAGAAATTCTATTAGGGGAGGATGGGGCATTGTGAACCATCTAAGGAAGATATGCACATACTGTTAGACCAGAAATGATTTTGTTTTGTTTAATTAATTAGGGACGTTCATTAAACATTTAACTGTCATTTAGTTGCAATTGAAACATAATTTATTTAACGTATTTTCAACAAAAAAATGACAACTGACTATATGTCAAATGTTCACATTGCCCCATAGGGTGGGGCAATGTGAACTACTGAGGAAAGTCACACTATTTAATTATCTAATGGCTATGTTTGGTAAATAAAATTAAGTAAAAAGAATTTTTTTATTAAAAATACTTACAAAACCGGTAACAGAACATTAGTAAAAATAGACACATGTTATATTTATTCAGAAATACAAAATTCACACTGAAATTCTTCATCATCTTCTGGATCTATTCCCGCACATGCTTCATAAGCCCATTTCAGACAGGCCGAGCAACGTACCCATCCTTCTTCATTGGCTGATGAGGAGAACCACTCGTTACAGTAAAAACATTCAGCATCTTCACCATTGCCATCATCTTGTACTTGATGGTTACATTTATTTTTTTTCTTTCCCTTACCATCTTTGGAAGGACAAACTTTTATTTTTTTGTTACTTCTTTCACTATCTTCGTGCTTATCATCATTTATTTTTTTCTTAGCTTTTTCCTTTTTCATAGTTTCTATTGCCTCCTTCGTGTTTATTTCAAGTTCTAATTCTAGCTTATACGGACTAGATGTCAGTACAGCCGTTTTACCTTTTTTGGATTTCCTCTTTGGTTTCATTAATTTACTTCTCTTTGGCAGAGGACGAATGTCTTTAGGACTGTTTGCTCCAAATGAAGTTGTTGCTCTATTGTGTGCAGGGGAAATTGTCAATTGAAAATCGTTACCAGTATGAAGCTTTGCAACTGAGGTTGAAGCAATTACCTCATCTTGACTTAAGTGAGGCTCTGCAGTTGAAGTTGAAGGAATTGCCTCATCTTGACTTGCCACTGGTAAACTATTATTCTCCAAATCTCTTTCAGTCGTAGCAGATGGTGCAAAATCGAGGTCTGTAAATATATTGGGATCATAAGGTACTATCCCACATTTTTTAAAAGCATTAATAGCAGTCAAAGGTGTTGCAGCTTGTAAGAAAGCCTCACCAAAAATTTTAGAGATTTGGAAAGCTGTTACCACTCTGCCTGGGTTGTTATTAAGAAACTTTTCTAATGCCATATCATAATATCGTGCTAAAGGAGCCATGACACCAACATCGGTTGGCTGCATTCGATGGGTGGAATGTGGAGGCAAACAAATGATATGTACATGTTTTTCCCTAACCAAATTAATTACTTCTGTTTTTTGTATGGCTGCTGTGTCCATCCAAAATCAATAAGATCGGATCGTCTTCACTTGGTTTCGTTTGTTGAAGAAAATGTTGAAACCATATTAAAAAGAGTTCACTATTTATCCAGCCAGTATCGCTATAGGCGAATATTAAACCTGCAGGTGCACCAGCTTGGAGTTCAACTTTCATTCTCTTTCTTGCAAAGATTAACATCGGCGGTATGAAGATTCCTGATGATGACATGCAAATAACGGCTGTTGTTATTCCACTTCTATCAGCAGATGTAAGCCGTCCAACTTGTTTCCGTCCTTTATGCGCCAAGATTTTACTATTACATTTGGGGACTGTACCTAGACCTGTTTCGTCACAGTTAAAAACACGCGTTGGATTGACATGTTTAGAATCCAAAGTAGCTTTATACAGATCAAAAAATTGTTTTACATTGTAACGATTAAAAGCTTCAGCTCTTACAGCAGATGTTGATTCGGGTTTACGTAATGAAAGCCCTGGGTGCCGTTTTCGAAATCCGTACGCCCAATCTAAACCTGCAAGTTTGTTTGTTTTATTATACGGATGGTCTATGTTATTTTTTTCGGCTAACTGGAAAGCTAGGTGACGAAGATCAAGCAAAGTAATTCCGTATAAACGCTTCTCCATATCTAAGATATAATTATACAATTCTTCTTCCTGTTCCTTGGTAAAAACCGTTTTGTAGAAACCTAGACCCTTTTCGTCAGGAGAAATTCTTGTTACTTTTTCTTTGCATCTGCGAATTAACGTTGCTTTCGGGATACCATAAACTTTACTAGCTTTTAAATAGCCCATTTCCCCAGCTTTAACTGTCCGGATAGCATTCTTCAAGGCAACAAGAGACCAGGATTGTTGCTCAGTTTTCCTCACATAATTTCGTACCATTTCTAACTGCAAAAGAAGCATATAATTAAAAAAGTGTCAAGAAAATATAATGGGGCAATGTGAACCACTCCTAGTCCACGTTGCCCCATGCGTAGTACACATTAAAAATATGGAAATTAACGTACCAGTTCACAACGTATCAAAAGCAAATCCTAATTATTAAAAGCACATTTTACAAGCAACACCACAGTATCAAAAAGTTAAAATAATCATGTCTACTTACCGAGAAATCTTTAGTCAAAAGTAGTAAATTCCTTAGATCAGCAGCGACGAAACACGTGTTTTTAATTATAACACGTCTGAACGTACTCCCCGTGCGTTCACACTCATACTAAAAGTAGATAAGATGTCTACGCATATTTTGTAGTAGATACTAGATGCAGTGTTGCCAATTTTAAACAAAATAACCGATGTGGTTTACATTACCCCCATGGTCCATGATGCCCCATCCCCCCCACATGTTTCCGAAAATTATATCAATATTTTGCTAGAATTATAAAAAATTTGAAAATATCATTAAACATAGTAATTATTTTTTTTTGATTACCATTTGAGCTTTATAATAAATTACTTCACAATTAGTTTATCCAGTAATCCAAAATTTAGTTATTTGTAAAGAACGTTTATCTTCATTAGGATGCGTCTGCGTTACTAGAACCGAAAATGTAAGAGCCAAAATATTGAACAGATATTCGTACCCTACCGTTTTAACGTCGCCGTCCAATTCCTTTTGTAGAGTAAAAATCTCATTGGATGTGTACCGGTGGACCAAGCGGTATTAAGGTCGAGTTTATTTTACCGCAAGCAAAGCGGTGGATGCACGTTCGACCAGCCACAATTTGCAATGTCAACTAATTATAGAATATCCGTTAATTAAAACCACCAACCGACCATTAATACGATTAATCAATACTGTAGTAAAACGATGCGGATGAAAATGCAACCAAGTACTTGCTTTTTATACAGAATCCGTCGATTTATATAAAAAAATATCATTTACATTTTTCTTGTTAATTCTGCATTTATTTTTAGGTTTACTCCAGTAAAAACGCATATTTAAATCAGTTACAATTTTAATTGTCGTATTAGAAATATAAAAATCAGTTTAAATAATGAGAGTTTGGCTTTTAGGAGAATTAAAATCCTGCAAAAATTTCTATCTACTATTAATAACAGTATGTCTTAGAGGGCTTAAAAAAAAGTTAATGTGTGCAGATTTAGTCTTATTTAATTTTATTCGCCATTTTCTGGTCTCGGTATGTATTGTGTTTATTGATTCTTGCAACTTATCAGTCGCTTCTTCACTAGTGTCTCCTATCGCTAGTATGGCTGTATCATCTGCGAAGGTGGCAATAGTGTTTTGTTCTAGCTCTGGAATGTCACACGTATACAATAGGTATAGGACTGGACCTAATACCTACTACAATTTGGAAAACTTCTACTACAACCGGAGGTTATGGTTTTGGTTTTTCGATTGGTTTTTAAATTTGTGTTTTTGCACTTGATTTTTGCAGAGAGAGGAGATAATGGAGTATCCATTTTAGGTTTTTGTTAGTTTTCCTCTTTCGTTTCTTATCCAGCCCGTTGAAAAAGTTTATCTGCTTATAATTTCTTTTGTGATTCATTTGCACTTGCGGTTAACCCTTATGTTGTTCGGTTTTTTTTCAGCTGTGCTAATCTATTTTCAATATTGATGATTATTTGACTCAACCGTTGATTATCCATATTAAGTCCCTTATTTATTATTCTGAAGAAAATGTTCTTCTGATTGACACCATACATTAAAGAGCGACTGATCATTTTGTGAACGTTGTGTATTCTCTGCGAACATCGCATTATTTTGTTGGACTATTAGTGCGTCCGTTTCGGTATGCATAGAAAACATTATAAATATTTTATTATTTCGCTTATCTAAGGCTATGGTTTACAGCCATGGCCGTTGATATCACTTAAGATTAGTGATATCTTAATTCCTACTTAATTACAATTACCACTGATTAGATAGACAGTTCTCAATACGTCTGTCATCAACATTATGATCTAATATTAATATTGTTGAGTTATTTGCAAGCCATTTTGAAAAAAAAACTAGTCACAATAACCATTCCAAAGATTTTTTAGATATAAAACATCTAGAGAAAAACATATAATGTATTTCAGCGATATAAAACATAATACTATTAACACAATATTTACAATGGTAGAACTAAACTACTTCTTAATTAGCGCTAAATAGTCGGCAGCAGAACCAGATGATATTGCAACCATGAATTTTTCTCAAAATGGACGAAAATGGCTATAATAATTTATTTTTAATATTTTAGTATATTTAAAAGTTTAAATGTATTTTTTTAAAATACATACACCATATCATTTACAAATTTATTTTAAGCTTTTGGTGGACCGGCCCTGGCAAGGTACGGTTAAGTTGTACTGATATCGTACTCCTAGTTTTTAATAAAAACAAGTGGTTTTATTAAACAGTTTTTTAAAATTAAAGTGTTTATCTACTAGATACTACTACGTAAGTCATCTATACGTAATTATTATTTTATTATTGTGAAAAGAAAACGTCAAATAATAAATATACACTACCGTACAATCATTTTGTGAGGTTAGCTGCTATAAGTAGCTTATAGTAGCATGCGATTGGTTTTTCATTTACCAGAGTCGGAGTAAGGCCTTCGCCACCGCAGCTTAAAATGACTTGACACAATGTAAACACACCTTCCGATCTAACCAGTCCAGTAAATCAACGTTCGAGTATCACAAACAGATATGCTTCAGCCGCTTCATATTCTTTTCCGAGTAAGAACCAAGCAATTGTATTTAGTTGTATCGATAATGCTAAACTGCAGGATTATCTCATTCCTTTGGGTACAATCATCAACCCAAAAAATATTATTTTTTCATCTCGATTATCTCATAATAGAATCTGCATGTATTTGGAAAACAAAACTGTAGTAGATAACTTCATGACACAACATGGCTCTATAGAAGTACTCGGCGAAGTTTTAACAGCACGAAGACTTGTCTCTCCAGCAGAAAGACTAGTCTTGTCTGGAGTCTGCCCGTTAATTCCTCATCAACTATTAGTTGAAGAATTACAGAATATCGGTTTAAAGCTTATTTCCCCAATAACATTTCTGAAAATTAGCTCGACTCTTCCCGAATATAATCACATATTAAGCTTTCGGAGGCAAGTTTATATAAGCCCTATAACATCACCAATTCCAGATTCTATTCTAATAAATTTCGACTAAACACCTTACCGCATATTTTTGTCACAAGGTACACTTACCTGCTTTAATTGCAAAAATGCAGGACACATATCATCTTAATGCAAAACCAGTTCAGTAACGGAATCAACTCATATTGAGTCAAACAATGAAGTACCAAATCAAACAGCTTTAACAAGTATACTATACAAGGTACCAAACACCCAGCAGTCATCAAGTTATCCATTATCAAATCCGAGCATATCACCTACACCTACAAATCTCCACGACAAAGAAACTACTAATACTCCTACTCATAGCAACACTTTTAATCAACCTCCTTCAGCGGCAATACCGTTTTCACAAACTTCGGAAGTAATATTTTTCAATCTATCAGCTTCTTTTCCATTAGATACAACTGCAGAAAATTCTAATAAAACTGATACATCACCACAATTTTTTGAAACAACCATTTCAACCAATCTTACAAATAAAACTATAAGCTCGACTTCTGTCACTACCAATGAGTTTACTCCAGTACTTCCAAATGTAATAAAGCCACATCATCTAAGTGAAAACTCTAATAGCAATTGCGAAAACGCAAGTTCTTCCATAAAACGCAGTATTGGTGAGATCGACACGCCTCCTTCGGATTCAGCAATTTCATCAGAAAATCTGTTTGCAAAACCCAAACTCTCTAAACCAAAAAAACCGCGCTCATCTAAAGTCCAATCTACACGGGAAACTCTTGAATATTTCATTGATAATCATACCCCACCATTCGTTTTAAATTTCCACCAATTGTCCTTACTGATTGATAATGTCCAAGGCTCCCCTGACACTATTAGCGTCGTAAAAGAATTTACAACTGATATGGCTGGTTTACTCCATCTTTTACAAAGCAGCTATCAATATGCAAATGATAGATCTACAAAAAGCAAGTTTACAAAACTTCAAAAGAAACTACACAACCACTTAGGAAAAGAGATTTCTGACTTAGATAGTGACTCTTCTGTAGACAATCGTTCAGTATCATCTAACTCTCAGGTGTGAGGTTCCCTCACACGTCGGAATAACAGGAAATGAAGAAGCTGACAGGATTGCACGAGAGGCAATTTTAAGTAATTTGTCGGAGCCGATAAACAAGTGTGTTTCCAGTGACTTAAAAGCTTATTTTAAAAAGTGTTGTGTTTGTGGCGAAATGAGTGGTCTCAAACTAATTCCAATTTAAATAAAATCAAAAATAATGTGTCTCAGTGGTTTCCATCGTCGCGCAATAGACGAGAACAAATTGCGGTTGCGCGTTTACGTCTAGGACATACCAGATTAACGCACTCCTACCTTTTCACAAAGAAAAATCTACCTATGTGTGATCACTGTAACGTCCGATTAACAGTCGAACACTTTTTAACAATTTGTAGTAAATATGACCAAGAAAGACAGCGCTACAAGATCCACTCGCTCTACCACAGGCTTTAGGTCAAAACTGTTCCTGTGACAATATAATGAATTATCTTAGATCCATAAACATTTTGTATAATCTGTAGGTGTTTAACTTTGTTATTTATATTTTGTTCCGTCGCTAATAACCTTTTGGTGGATGCGACATCTTTTTTTAATAAAAAAAAAAAATATTTTAAGAAAAATAAATCGATTTTAAATATGTTTGCTGTTATATTGCTTTTTTGAAAAACCTAATAACTAATTAAACTACAATGTCTTGCGGGTAAGCCGCTGGTCTAGCCGTTAAGACCTATTGGGCGTTAACTTAAGTGCTAGTAATCTCAAGTATTCCTCCAAGTTCCCTTAGTGCTCTATGAACATCTAAACATTGTTTTATTTTTCCTAACTATTCCTCCATTAGCTCGTTTTTGAAACGGCTCCATGCTCTCGCTCCAGCTTTTATGTGCTTGAGATAAGTGAGATTTACTTCTGGTAGTTTATCTTTTTTTTGCTACTCTAAAACTCCCGTTGTTTTAAACGCTGCGTTGGTGTGAGTTTCATTTACATATGTAATTATTTTACTAAATGAAATGGATAATTAATAGTTTGTTGTAGAATAAAATTACGAAATAGTATAGGAACTTGAGGCCCAGTTTTGTGCATAACCGAATAATTTAATTTGAGAGTAAAAATGAAGATCTTGTTAATACATTTTATTGGTAATAAGTACAACGCAAAATTGCTTATGATCAAAAGCTGTTTTTACAATACAATTTTTAAGAATTAAAAATATCTTATAGAAAACTTATAATTAAAAAATTATTTTTTTTTGGTTGCCAGGTAGAAACTTTTCTGCAAACTTAAAAAAGAACTATTTATTTATTATAGCCTCGATTTTTCGATATTCTCTAAGAAGAGAATGACTTCTTTGCAGTTACAGTGGTGAAATGTGACTCAGAATGGGAAGACAATAGTTAAGTGTAGAATTAATTGTACCTGAGATCATTTGTATTGTTTGGTTTAATTGGGTGTCAATAATCTTCATGTGTTTGCTATTCAGCCATACCGTGGAAGCATATTCAGCCGCATATACAAGTCCAAGGGCGGATGATCTGAGTACGGAGGCTTAGGACCCCCTCGTGGTGCCACATAGCTTTTAAAATATATTATTTCGCGTTTTCAGTTTTGCTGCTGTTCTTTGTAGGTGCTCTTTAAAACTTAATGTTATATCTAGAGTCACTCCAAGATATTTTGGTGTTGAGTAATGAGTAAAACGTCTATTTTCAAAGTGAACGGAGAGTTTTTTAAGAGGATTTTAAGTCTTGTCTCTACAACACAAATTTCTCTCTAAGCTACTATCTTCTACTCAAAATTATTTTTCTTAATCTCAAGTAAATTTAAAATAATATTTTAGATTTTATTTAATAGCGAATATAACTAATCGATATTTGGATTAGTCAAGAAAAAATTTGGCTAATCGTAGCTTAGTACTCTGAACGAGTCACAACTAGTGGAAAATGGGCCTTTGTGGTAAAAAGGTGGAGACAGTCAAAAGAAGTTACTTGAGCGAGTTTTGTAAAGGAGATAGCACTAAAAAAGAGAAGGAGAGCTGTAGTCATAGGTATTCTGGTATTATGTAGATAGATTCATCTAGTGATTGCCGCTATAAACAATCTTCCACGAACAAAACAACAGCTTCGGATAGATGAGTTAGTAGGTGGTATGGCTGTGTTTTATCCTGGGGTTAAGAAATTGTCCCAAAAGGCGGATGAGCCTTTATATGGTCAAAGGCATGTGGATGCAGAAGGTAAGGCGAAACCACTACATTAAACATCGTCAGAGTTTCCTAGAACAATATGCAAAATACGGTCAATCGCATAACTCCTAGTACGCGGTGAAACTTTAATTTTTAAGGGCTGCTAAGAATTCCCGCGAGGAGGATTCACCTGAATGTGACAAATAACTATTTAGAAAACAAATCCTTTTTAAATTTAGTAAGCCGCTTTTTCAATCAAGGAAAGACGCATAATACGATTAAGAGAATGAACAAATTGAACCTAAAAATATTAGGCATAAGCTAGCCTGGTTCCAGTAAAACATAGGTTATCGATAAAGCGATATATTATTCAGGAAATGACACCCGAGATCATCTATATGGAGTTGGGATAACTATCTCAAGGAGAATCCAAACAGCCGTTGTAAATTTTGTTTCTCTTTTTGGACAGAATACTATTATTACAAATACAGGGTAGGTCAGTAAACGTCCATATGGTGCAAGAGTATGCTCCAACTGGAGGTAAATCAGAAGCTAAAACAGAACATTTTTATGAATAACTTAAACAATTTGTACAATAAACCAGGAAAAATGAAATATCAATAATAATGTGTGGACAATATAATAGGTGATTATAGTTTAGGAATAAGAAATGCTAGAAGCGACAGATTGGCTCAATTTTGTCAAGAAGAAAACCTGAAGTCCAACATGCCATAAACAACTCAAAATCTAGCAGAGTCCCTGGGCCAGATAACATTCACATCGAGCTGATAAAACTTATAAATGAAGACAATTTAAACAAAATAAATATCCTCCCTAACAACATATACATCAGATACCTATAGAATAGCTACTTTCGACCTTTGTTTCGCTACTAAAAATAAAAAATCCTAAACACTGTAATGACTATAGATTGATCAGCTTAATGTCACAATTATTGCAAACAGTTTTAAAGGTTATACATGCAAAAATATTTAGAAAATGTAAAGCGGACATAAGTAATAGACAGTTTGGCTTTCGTAATGGCTTCGGAGCAGTAGAAGCTCTTATATAGTTTCACAACTTTTGCTCAAAAATGTCGAGAACAACAAAAATATCTGTTCGTCACCTTTAGAGACTATGAGAAAGCTTTTGAAAAAGGTAAACATAACATCCCCATGAGATGTCTAAAGCAAAGAAAACTCGACAAAAATGATATAAACATAGTAAGAAATCTCTATTGGGACCAAAAATCATCATCATCATCAATCAGCCCTGAGTTGTCCATTGTTGGACATAGGCATCCTCTAGACTTTTCCATCTGCTTCTGTTCTGCGCCTCTGCTATCCAATTGGTCACGATTCTTTTGAGGTCGTCGATCCATCGCGTTGGGGGTCTTCCTCGGCTTCGCTTGTCAGCCCGTGGTCTCCACTCAAGCAATTTTTTTGTCCAACTGTCGTCTTTCATTCTTGCAACATCCTGCCCATCTCCATTTTTGCCTTGTAATATGTTTGATAATGTCTTCCACTCCGGTTCGTCTACGAACTTCCTCGTTTTTTATTCTATTTCTTAAGCTTATTTTAAGCATTGGGACTAACAAGCTGTGGTAATATCAGATGAAAATAGCACGGTTGGGCAATAGATAAGTAGAGAAGTAAGACAAGGCTGTGTACTTTCACCATTACTATTTAAATTATACTCCGAATAGGAGTACTTCCGTAAACGGAAATTTATGTCTGAGTTCTTTAGGTGTTTTTAGCAACAAACAAAGTATTACAGCAATACGGTGTTACGGGAATCAGATCTGTCCGGTTTAAATATCGAAGCAGTTAATAAAATTATACCAGCGAAAAAGGAGTTACGAAATACCGAAGCACTTCTTTTCACGTGAATCCTTTGCGACTTAGAAAATGGCGCCAAAAAAATATACTCTATTATATCGGCGAATTTTTGTTGTGGTGACTACGACTAAATACACTAAAATTTTGATTTATCCCTATTTAAATTTCCCCAACTGGGTGACAAATCTTAGCATGAACTTAGTTATTCTCAGGGATTATAGGGTTTTTACCAGACATTTATATTGATGGTTAAAAAGACGTGTCTTTATTAAACGCTAAAAAAAAAGTCTTCTTATAATTAACTAACTGATGCTGTTTGTATCTTTCTTAGTCTGTCTATAAAATAACATACACATTTATTGGATCATAGAAGCACACTAACGCCAACCACTTGATACTCTATAGGCTTCATCTATTAAACAATGTTACTGATTATACTACAACCTTGTTTTATTCCATTAAGCGGAGAACACATCTAAGCGACCACGATTGCATTTGCGTCTACGATGGCGATGGCGATCTCGGTTTCTGTAGAAAACGAATACATTGGACCGATAGTGACCTGCGATTTCAAATACAATTGGAAATATAGCTTATTAAATGGGCGATTTACAAGAAGAAGAAGCATTGCATAAATTTAATACAAAGTATACGTAGGCGTGTTGCTTTTTCCATATACACATGCAGATATTTATGCAGTTTATTTTGCAGAAAAAGAAGAGATGTTTGGGTATATGACATTAACCTGAGACGCAAGCAACAAATTTTAACTAACCAGTCGTTGGTACAAAACGATTTTATTTTTAACACGTACGTTCGTGTAATATGGATAAGACAGGTCGAACAATATATCATATTTTTACAATTTCAATAAGTTTTTCGATAACCATTTTATTTGCATCGACGCGACCAGCGATAAACGTTAAAGATGAACCAGAACGATGCACAAATTCCTTTGATCGCCAGCAGGTCGCGACCAGTATGTGCTGATTCACTTATTTGTTTCAGACGAGTCGAATCGCGGTCGCCATCGTGAACGCCATCGCTTCATGATCGCTTAGGTGTGTTTCCGCTTAATTTAAAATAGGTTGATTATCGATCAGACTGAAGATTTTATCAAAAACTGTAAATATGATATGCCTTCTTAGGTTACATTATGTTATATTCGTTTTTGTGGGTGGGTAGTAAAAATGTAAAGAAGTCGTTTGATTACAAATATTATTAAAGTACAATCGGCCAAACTATAACCGTATTATGCAAGCAAAACAATTCAGAAGGGTACGTACATACTATAAAGTAATTTCCCGGATAAGGCAATATGTCTTGTCCTAGGCAGCTTAATTATATATTAGGACATACACCAATTTTCCTAATGATATTTCTATTCTAACTAACAAACTCAGTCATGGCGCAAATCTATTGTTGTAAGAATATGTGGTTATTAATTTTAATTCTTTACAACTGCTTATTTTTGTTTCTTATTTCTACAACTGTTTAATGATCTGGTATTATTTAATATTTTAGTGGGAATAACATAATAGGAAAATGGTTACTCGGCAAAAATGTCGTTATATTTGTTATGGTATCGGCTTTCAAATTTGTAATCGATTGCTTTGTCTAGATAGTTTTTGTACTCATTTTGTTAATAAGTTTTTTATTGTAAATTAAAATAAGATATTAGGTTAAAGTAAGATGAGAGAGAATGTAACATTTAAAATTTTCGATTTTCAGCACCTATCACATAAGCCTCTTCAAGTCTTCCTTTCCATTGTTTTTTATTGTACGCTACTTGTAGCCAATTTTTCCCGGCAGTCCTTTTCAGATCATCTGTCCATCTCATAGGAGGTCTGCCTCTGGGTCTTTTGTGTTGGTATGGTCTCCAGGTTAAAATTGATCTGTGCCATTTGTTTAGATCGCTCCTAGCTACATGTCCAGCGTATTCCCATTTCAACTTTAATGATTTTTGCACCACATCGGTGACTTTGGTTTTCTGTCTTATCCATGTGTTTGTTTTCTTGTCCTTAAGTGATATACCTAGCATTACTCTTTCCATCGCGTGTTGAGTGACTCTAAGTATATTCATATTCTTTTTTGTGATTGTCCATGTTTGTGCCGCATAAGTTAATATCGGAATAATGCATGCATCAAAAACTTTAGATCTAAGATGTAATTGAATTTGTTGATTTCTGAGGATATAGTTCAGTTTACCGAATGCTGCCCAAGCTAACTTTCTTCTTCTTTTTATTTCTTCAGTTTGAATTTCCCTCAACCCGCACTGGACCAGCGTGAGGAGATAACGGTCCAAACCTTCAAGTCAATGTACAGGACAAAAAAGAAAAGGCCCCCAGTGCCCAGCACTTCCCAGAGACTTGATCACGGCAGCTATCAAACAACTAACGGAAGGGGGGGTGCTAAGAATCCCTGGGTAAGACTCGGCTGCCACAAGATGACAATTTGGCTATGCTCCTACAATATTCGAACACTGACGGACGACAATAGATTCCCAGAAATAGAAAGTGAACTAAAGGATATAAAATGGGATATCCTTGGTATATGCTAGACCAGAAGAAAAAGTGATGAGTATATACTACTAAAAAATGGCACACATTTTATGCATAAAGGTGGCGAATACACGGGAGTGGGATTCTTGGTAAAACAAAGCCTCACACAGTGTATCGAAGAATTCAAGCCCATATCAGACAGAGTAGCATATCTCATCATCAGGATTAATAAAAGAACCACTCTGAAAGTGATCCAAGTATACGCTCCGACCAAAAGCCACGACGATGAAGAAGTAGAAATATTTTATGATGAAATAAGAACAGCTATAGATACAAATAAAGCAAATTACGAAATACTATTAGGAGATTTTAATGCTAAATTGGGCAAAAAAGAGGAAGATTACGAACATTTAATTGGTAACTATGGCTACGGAAAAAGAAACGATAGAGGAGAAATGCTTCTCAATTTCATGAATGAACATAACATGTACTCAATGAACTCCTTTTTCAATAAAAAACCAAGCAGAAAATGGACATGGATGAGCCCCGATAAAAAGACAAGACAAGACGTATCAGTATTAAATCAGTTTGACCTAGGAAGCGATCATAGAATAATAAGAACAAAACTAATAATTAACAAAAAACTAGAAAGAAAAAGAATACATGAAAAAAGATACAAATAAACATCTGAAGAAATCAAAAATAGTGAATTTAATAAAAAGATAGCGCATGCATTAAATCAAGTTTGCATGCAGCAGATAAACTCCAATGATATTGATGATTTGAATAACCTTATTACCGAAACAGTGAATAAAAGCTTTCTGCAACTGAAAAAACCAAAAACAACATACAATGAATTAGACAAAGAAATATTACAACAAATAAAAAGAAGGAAGATCTTAAATAAATCTAACAAAAGGGGAACCGACGAATATAGAGAACTTAATAGGCAGATTAGAAAAGGAATCAGACAACAAAAAAGAAAAGAAAACGAAAAATTAATAACAACAACTATTGAAAAAAATTAGAGTATGAAATGCCTCAGACCGACACTAGGACGACGTCAGATGATATCATTAATGGGAAACGACGAAAATGAAATCACAACTAGAGAAAACATACTGACACGAATAGAAGAATTTTACACAAAACTTTACAGAACACATCAACAAGATGATGAGATGAGACCAGCACGAAAATTAATAAAAAATGTTGGATCAGAAATAATGCCAAAAGTAACAATTTCAGAGGTAACTACAGCATTGGAAAATATGAAGAGAAATAAAGCTGCAGGAGAAGATAATATTACCACAGATATGATATTAGAAGGAGGTAAGGAACTAATTGCAATTGTAACTAAGCTTGTGGACAGTTGTTTACATCAGGGCAAAGTCCCTAGAAGCGGGAACAACTCTTAAGTAATCTTATTACACAAGAAAGGTGATAGTCGAAAATTGGAAAATTACAGACCCCTCAGCCTACTGTCACACCTGTTTAAAATACTCACCAAAGTCATAACTACTCGACTAACAAGGAAATTAGACGAATACCAACCATATGAACAGGCAGGTTTTAGAAAAGGCTATTCAACTTCCGATCACCTGTTAACCACAAAAATATTAATAGAAAAATGTAACTAATACAAGTTTCCAGTTTTCCTAGCATTTGTAGACTACGAAAAAGCTTTCGATGCCATAGAACACACGGCCGTAATAAACGCAATGCAAAATTATAGAATAGAGAGCAGATATATTAACTTAATAAAAGAAACTATGAACCAAGCTACAGCTACATACTACCTAAATAAAAATGAACACACGAACCCTGTACCATTAAACAGGGGAGTCAAACAGGGAGATACTTTATCACCCAAACTGTTCACCTTAGTTTTGGAGGACGTTTTTAAAAACCTAAATTGGAAATATAAGGGAATAAACATCAATGGCCGCTACCTCAGTAATCTACGATTTGCAGATGACATAATCCTGATAGCTACCGACCTACAAGAAATGCAAACCATGCTTTTAGAACTACATACCGAATCTTCTAAAATAGGACTGAAAATAAATTTAAACAAAACAAAAGTCATGCACTCCGAAGACACCGTGACAATAATAAACGATAAAGTTATAGAAAAAGTTGAAGAATATATATACTTAGAACAAAAAATAAAATAGATTACATACATCTCACAAATTGGAAGAACGCTATTACCCATGTCTTCAAAATAGAAGAAAAATTGTGGATGGGAAAGTTGGATGGGACTCAGTGGATTCCCTAAATTTCAATAGTTATAAACAGGGCTGTAATTAAAAAGTTTAATGTGATAAATATAAATATTTTTATCAATGAAATATAGATTTTATCCAAAACGTTTAAGAATGAATTTGCTATATTTGTGTTAAAGATAATAGATACGGTAATCATAATTTTAAATCACAGAATACAAACTAATTTTCATTGTTGGATTGTCTATTCAACTATTTATCAATCTTTGTAAAATACGTAAAATATTTATTTACTAGAATAAAATCGTTGGTCAGATAGCCAAGCGGGCCAGACTTCATTATGGATGATCTAGTGGATCGATGGTTCAAATCCTGGCCAAAAAACAATAAAAATAACGAAACTAAATAAGCTAAGTAGTCTCCTGCTTAGACTAGAATACACTTACGTATCAGATATACCTATGGATGAGCAGTTCAACAACAACAACAAAAGGGGTTTGCGGCTCAGTGTTACTAATTCCATAAATATCTATTGGTCGAGTGTTTAAAATTAAAAAACCAAAATATTAATAATTATAAATAAAAACGTTCTATCAAACATTATAATTGTTATTTGGCAATTAATTGTTTAAACAAATTATTAAAAAACGCTGATGTCTTCGTAATTACATTTTCAAATTATACATAATTCAAATTTCAATTTAGACAAGACTTTTAATATGCCTTCATGAAACGCCACTGACAGAGTAAATAATTAAGAGTTCGGATAAATTGTGATAAAAAAATTTTAATTTGCTAAAACGTATCGTGAATATGTCTGTTGTTACAGCTAAAGTGCCACATATTACCGATTACAATGTACGTAGAGCTATTAACATATTATGAAACGATACTATTTTGATTTTATTATTGGTCCACGGCGTATTTGATTTCGTCAGTCCAATTCCAAAACCGCGAATGTGCCAAATTGCCCATTTCCGCTTTATGTTATCATTTAGTGATATTGTTAAAAAATGATTTAAAGGATAGAAAGAATAATGAAGAAGTGCCAAGAATTAAAAGATCAAGGTAAGTAAATATGTAATAGTAACTCTTATAAGGCCCGGACTTTTCACCTCCGGATAACTAGATATTGGGAAGTTTATCTGATAGATCGGCATTTCTGTCATCTGTCAGATAAACTCCCCGATAACTAGTTATTCGCAGGTGAAAAGACCGGACCTATGCAACTTATACAAACTTCTTTTGTGGCTCGTAGGTTAGTGAGTTTTAAAATTTTAAGTTGTCATAACTTTGTTCATAATAAATATAATTTAATTAAATATTTGACATAGCTATTTAAAGACACACTTTTTCTATAAATCCCTAGTTTATGTTTTTTTCTTTTTCTGTTTTCAGATGATCTATTTAACGAAGTTCCTTTAAGAACCACCATCGAGCATCCAGATGTACCTCAGTACCATGTAATGCAAAATGTACAAACATACATAGGTAAGAAAACATTAAAATCTTATTACTCCTATACAAGTTTTTTCAGTCATTTCCGGCAAAAAAATAAAAAACCTAAAAGCTATGCTATGGCTGGCTTTTGTTTGGCTGTATGCACTTGTCAGCAATTTTCGATGTTGATTCTGAACAAATTGGTCTAAAAATCATGTCTGCATAATTTACAGACATTAAAACGTTTTTAAATGAAAATGGGATTCAAAAGTTCATTTTTATTCCAGGCGATATGTCAACACCTCTTCTGGTTAACCATCCGAACAATCTACTCCCAGCTTCGCCACAAACACTACAAGAAGATTTGATTGTGTCTGATTCATCTTTAGATGTCTATGAATCTTCACCTGCGTCAGACATACACAGTTCATTGGAAAGTGATATTGAAGGTGTTGCTGACCGTAAGAGAACTATACTAACAGACATAATACCTAAAAATCTGGCGAAAAAAGAATCTATGAAGAAAAAAAGAAACGAGAAGTTGTGGAAGAAAAATGTTAAAAAAGTGAAAAGGCTTAAAGGAGAGTCTTACGTTGGCTATAGGGGAATCGAGATACCTTCACGGCCTCTTTTGCCAGCACCTTGTCTGAATAAGCAAAAACATAAATGTGCAACTTTAATTTCGGAACAAAACCGAATTAAAATTTATAATGATTTTCGTAATTTTACCTGCAATAACGATCAACGTCAATTTGTGTCTAATCTAATTTGCAACAATGTGTATTGATGTTGTAGTTGAAAGTGATTGATCATAAGTTTTTTGAAACGGGACACACTGAAATGGAATGTGATTCCATTCATTCAAAAATAGAGAAGAAATCAAAATATGTACCCGTTTATACCCCCGAGGGTTGGGCGCAACTTATAAGAGATGCACGTATCACATGATCTCCCTTTGTTGTAAAGTCTTTGACGTTTGATGCCTTTTTAGATTTTAAAGGATTTTTTAGTAATAATTCCTTTGAATTAAGTGAAATTCCTTGGAGAAAGCTTTGCTGTCTTCAATATATTAAAGAAAATAATGTCAGGGGGCCTGCGTAGCGCAAGCGGTAGGATGCTTGCCTCGCATGCCGGTGGTCCGGAGTTCGAATCCTACCGCCGGCAAGAACAACTAGACATTTTTAAAAATGTCTATAGGCCCCAGGTCGACTCAGCATGAATAAAATGAGTACCTTGGGTAAAACCAGGGGTAATAATAGGCGGTTGAAGCGTAGCACTGGCCATGTTACTTTTCTTGTATACCGTAGGCCCTAGATATAGCAGACTACCCTGCTATACTCCCAAAGCAGCGAAGCGGTATAAAACGGGAGACTATTATATATAAATAATGTCATAAAAGTTCTTTACAAAGTAAACTTTACCGATGATTTTATTGAAGTGGACTACAAAAAAACACGAGGCCGCCCAAAACAAGCAGAGTTACAAAAGGCCTATCAAAATGACTTACACATCAGCGAGGCAAAATGGAAGGACTTAGATAAAATGTGCAAGGATTTGACAATACCAAGAGGTTACCATGATTTTTACGGCACCTTAAAAAAATCAAACGGTGAGGGACAATCTACCGGAACCCGATATTGGTGAAGAATCCGATACTGACGAAGATAAAACGTTATTGTTTTATTAAGTTTTTAAAAAGAGTATACGACTATGATTTATTTTAATTTTCTTTTATAGAGAAAGAATTTTTGTTTTTCTTAGAAAACTTTGATGTTTGTTTTTTATTTTGTTCAGTCCGATGATAACGAAAACTAAACTTTTATAATATTGACTTATATTCTCAATAAAACTAGTTCATTTTATCAATATTATGGTTTTATTGGTTTCAACGAAATACAATATGTCTTAAATTTTGAAAGGCCAAAACAACGAATACTTATGCATTATTTTTTGGAAAAACATTAAAAATGTAGGAAATTTTTAGCCGTCATTATTTAATGCTGTACAAAAGTAATTTTTTAATAGTCGTTAGTTTCATAAATTGAAATTTCTATTTTTAACAATGTCCCCAATGTTTGAAACGGCTTTTTCTCAAAACATCAAATATGCACATTCGTGTCTTTGGCATTGGACCGACGATTTATAATTAGTACAATTATTATATTGTGTTACATTTATGAATAATTCTCAATTTCTTGTCAGAATATACATTTATTTTAGCATTAAATCAAGGTAACTCTTAAGATTTATTAATATATTATTATAATTTTACTTCAACTTTATTCAATTTCTCTATAACAAATGAATTTTATATCGATGGTTATTTCACGCACATATAAATTTAATCCAATTATATCATTATAAGCGAACGCTTTAATTATCAACACGGTAAGCCTTTTATAATATGAACACTAAATACACTAAATATATTAATAGATACATCAGCATTAACGACTAGCTCTAATACCTTTAAAGTACCATGATGATGAGGATAATAATAACTATAACGATTTTGTCTTGCAAACGTTGATAAGATTATTGAAAAATCTACTTAAGTATTGAGGCATTCGTAATTAAAAACGGAAAAGGGAAAAATCGTGCAGAGAAAAAAAGGACGAAGAAGCCGAGATAAAAGACGTGTTTCCCTGCTAAACGTAGGAGTAGACGTAAAGAAGAAGAGCTTTTCTCTCATAGTCGTCGAATATTAGCATGTTAATTTGCCAATTTTGTTTTATATTGTAAATATTCTCAATATGTGATTTAAAACTATTAATTAATGTTACTATTTATTATAATTAACAAATTAAGCAAAATAATTAAAAATAATATTTGAAGTAACTCGAACAAACAGCGTAATCAATTTTCAACTCATTTAAACCTTTAATCAAAAATTAAGTATAAGCAAACACACTTATTAAAATTAAACTACTTTAAACCTACTATCCCTTTTAAGGGCAAATTTAGTACAACAGTGTCACGAGGAAATTACCAAAATCAGAGATCTTATCTTTTTTAAAAGTAAGCTCCAAGGATCTTATTACCGAAATAATTTCCAACAGCCTCCCCTTCTTTTCTTTATTAAACATCAACACTTAATTTCCTCTTTTTGTTCCGACAAGTCCCAGTTGTGACAGAAAAGGGGTAAAAAGCGAATGACAAAATGTGGCTTAGGATGTGATAAAATTAATGGTTTAACTTGTTTCTATTAAGACCTTATTCGATATATAATGAATAATTTACAAAGAAGGCCAAAATTGTAACTCCTAATAAATAAATTTCTTTCTTTTTTTTTCTTTTAAATCTCTCTAAAGTTGTAAAAATAATATAATTTAAACTCGAAACTCAATAGGATTGTCAGTGAGTTTTTTATGTGATATTTTTAGACCTCAATACTTGGTTGAGAGTTACTAAAGTAGAAATCCTCAATTCAGAAGAGTGATATCATAGTTTAAACGCGGAATATCCTCAAATTTAAATGTACACAGCGGCCCTCGAAAACTGCCTGTTTTCTCGATTGCAATTTGCGTTTCCTCATAAGAAATTACAGAATATATAAAGTAGTATATTTATTTGTGCTTCTCTATAGAAAAACTGACCAGGAGTTGTCGTACAGTGTAGCCAAATCTTGTTCACAAGTAGTAATTATGGTCATACAAAACCTGTATTCTTCCACGCAGCGATTATTACCGTCATAAAAATACCAAAAAACATGATTTTTTCAATAGTAAAAATTAAGCACAAAATTGTAATAAAATAAATTTTATTTATATGTTCCGTTTCGTTACGTATTTAAATTTATAAAATAAAAATCGATATTTTAAAACATTATTTTTCAATCGTTTGGCAATGTTGGAATTAGCGAGGGAACTCGGTTTTACAATTCGGATCCAGACATGCAGTAAAACTAGTTTTTATTATTTTTTGCCGAAGAAATGAACGAAGAAAACTTTGGTGTTTCTATGGGTAAATAGTGCATGTGTTTTTGTGAGTATATTTTATGTGATAAGTTTGTAAACTTATTGTTGTCAATACTGTAGTATTGATAAAACGTGTTATTGATAATAAGAGTGTTATAGTTTGTCGTTTTATAGTAAATATTTAGTTATATTCTTTGAAATTATTGTATATATAGTATATATCCAGATTATTGAAATATAATGGACGAAAAACCGAGTTGTTCCAAGAGAAGACAGCAAAATTCTGATGTTGATTCCAAGAATGAAAAGCCGCAAAAGAGACAGAAAATGTTAACGTCCGAAGAGAGGGTAATGATACAAAACGTTTATGAAGGAATTGTCGGCAGAAAAATGGCATTAAACGTTAGTCAAGCGGTCGACATTTGTAGCAGTTTAACAAAAGTATCCGTTAGCTGTATTTATCGTGTACTTAAAAATACATCGGAAAATAAAAAGCAAGAAAAAGGTAAAACTAGAGGTAGGAAAAGCATTGTTTTGGATGACGAGACAAGGAATATTATACGTCGAAAAATTCATTCATTTTATTTTCGGAGTGAAATTCCAACACTGAAAAAAATTTCTCAAGAGCTCGAAAATTAAGACTCTTTACCCAAGATATCTCGTAGGGTCTTAATCAGGACCATGCACGAAATGAACTTTCGATACGTAAAACGCAACAGAAAAAGTATGCTATTAGAAAAAAATGAAATTATTCTGTGGAGAAGAAAATATTTAGAAGAAATACGAAAAATTCGCAGCACTGGATGCAAAATATATTATTTGGATGAAACCTGGATTAACCAAGGTTAGAAAAGGTTATACAGTTGGAAAAGTTTGGCAAGATTTAAATGTCAAAAGTAAACGCGAAGCATTTATAGAAGGCTGATATACAGGATTAAAAGCTCCATCAGGAAAGGGACGGCGTTTAATCGTCACCCATATAGGAAGTGATACAGGGTTTCTTGATGATGATTTTCTTCAATTTGAGTCGAAAAAAAAACAGGTGATTATTAAAGAAATTGAAAGGGAGGATTCAACAATGGCTTACAGAAAAGGGGATTGCATACGAAGAATCAATGCTCAAAATTTAGCTCCTTGACATTGCACGGTTAAGAAAAATTGAATATCTTAAATATGCTGTAGATGAAACTGCAAAAGATTATGGTGTCAAAGTTCTGCGTCTACCACCTTATCATTGCGAACTTAATCCCATTGAACTTATCTGGGAGCAAGTGAAAGGAGAAGTAGCACGCAATAACAAAACGTTCAAATTAAACGAAATTAAGAAACTTTTGATTCAAGCAATCCTCCATGTAACTCCAGAGAAATGGGCTAAATGTATAATCCACATAATTAAAGAAGAACATCGTATGTGGGAACTTGACACTTATATAAAAGTTTTACTAGAGCCAATTATAATTACACCAGGTGGTGAAGATAATGACAGCGATAGCAGCACTGCATCTTCAGGTTTAGACAGCGAATAATATTTTCTAATAGTTTAATAAAAACATCAGCATAAAAAAAACCAAAAACAAAAAAAAACGAGAAGAACATAGTAAGTGTGTGTAGTGTTTGTGTTTAAACACATCAAACATTATTTTTATTTTGTTTTTATAGAATTTTATTTTGTTTTATAGGATTTTATTTTGTTTTGTTTTATACTGTTTAAGTGTTTTGTTCATTTTATTTAATAAGACAATATTGTCTTATTGCTCTTGGCGAACACCCATTTAAAAAAAGTATCGCGCCACAAGACATACCTCTGGGGTGGTGTGGAAACTGTCTTAAAATTTGTTTTAAAAAAATTTCATTGTGTAACTCTTTAAGGACGGGTCACGTCAAAAGACGTTTTAGCGTAACTTCCGCGACAGCCGGTTGGTATCAGTAAACTTTCTGAAAAATTACTTCTTTTTTATAGCTTTTTGTTTGTGGCATTCTGTATTTTTAGGGGAATGTAGGGAATAAGCCACAAAATATTTAGTCATATGTTTATTTATTGACGTTTCGATCTCTATATCCAGAGACCGTTTTCAATTATACAACTGATAGTACTATTTATTTTCTATGGCTTTTCACTTGTCGTTCTGTATTTTTAGAAATGATGTTGGGAATAAGCCACAATATATTTATTCAAATGTTTAATTTACGGACGTTTCCATCTCTATAAAGAGAGCGTTTTCAAACATACAAATGACAGATATATTTATTTTTCTATAGCTGCTTGTTTGTGGCATTCTGTATTTTTAGGGAGAATCTAGGCAATATGGAAGGCCCTAAGTGGATAAGAAGAAGCAAGAGGACAGAGAAGGAAATTGAACCAGGGATCTAAAATCTTGTTCTTTTTTCTCAGGAGCCCCAAATCGGTAAGTACCAAAATTAGTTTATGGTCTCACGAAAATATTTTTGTTATTTTGTTTTCTTTTTGGTAGAATATGTAGTTTTTTAATAATTTCTTTATCTGATTTATGATGATAGGTATGGTTAGTAGTTATCCCTAATATAATATAGTTATTTCTCTTTTAAGGAGACTTTTAATATATAATTCTTAGTTTTTATTGAATAGTAAGACCACTACTCTCAAACGGTGGTTAATCTGATCCAGGGTGCCTTGCTGCTTGATGTTAGATGTATTCTATTATCTTATTTTAGTTACAACGGGTCCCACGTTGGGCGCCAATGTGCAACCATTGAACAACCCTTCAGAAACGATGGGCGCTAATGTATAACCATTGAACGACCCATCAGAAACGTTGGATGCCAATGAATATAGCGCAATGAAATAACAATATAGCGCTTCCTCCGAAAGTTCAAAAATTTAAAATTTTAGTATTAAATTAAAACTGAACAAAATCACAAAGCAAATCTTGCCTATAAGCTTTATAAATATAAGATGATATTAATTTTTTTTTTGTGGCATTGACTTTCGTCATTCAGCCAGTCTCGAAAGGTTATAATATATTCCTTAAAAAAGTATACACAGATAAGTACAGATTATTTCTTTCAGACAAATGCACAGCGATATCACTAAAACTAAATAGACGAATAATTAATAGAAGAACACGTCGAAGGAAAATACAAGGACACTCGCTTCTCGTCTAGGGGTCCGTCAAGACATTTATTTTAACAGACAAACAATACTGGACCAGGGATAAGGTATTGTTATATATAGGATAAACAAAGGGTACAAGTCTAACCCTATACACGCTCATGAAAACTTTCATGAACGAGTACCAGATTTATAAAGCTATGCATGTGTCTGACAAAAATTCTATAATTAAATTATATATTGTTACAGAACCTATGGCTAACAAGGACTGTATTGTATATTATATGGAGCGTATTTATTGCGTTTAGTTAATTTTGTACACAGGGAGTTTGAATGCTGAATAAATTTAGGACATTCAAAGAAGATGTGATCGAGGTCACCTAGCTTGCCGCAATGTTTGCAACTATCATCATCGATGACTTTAATTTTAAATAAATAGCATGTCCAAAGCGTATTCGATTTATAGTAGTAATATATTTACGAGGAGCTTTGAAATTCTGAAACCAGGTTGTTTGAGGTAGAGTTGGTTGTAAAGAGGTATACCTTTTATGGTTTGTAGAACAGTAATGTTTCCATTGCTCTTTCCATCTAAGTTGCTGATTTTTTTTGAAAATCGTAGTAACATCTGATGTGTTAAGCATATATTTCAACGTAGAGCCAGTTGTTACACTCATTTTAGCCAAGTGATCTACATATTCATTGTGTTTGAGACCAATATGTGCTTTGACCCAAATAAATTTTATGTTGACTCCAGTCGATGATAAATGATACAATCGGTCTTTTATTTCAAATATGTAGGGGTATGATACTTATGATATCAGTAGATAGCTTGTTGTTGGCTTCAAAAGATTGTAAAATTAGTGGATAGTTGCTGATGTTTGCTTCAGAACATAACTTGCTGATGATGTATTTGTTAGTTGCTGAATTTGTAAGTTGGCTTTAGATACTTTTATCTTAAGATGACCATTGGGCTCTACATATTAGGAGTTAATATTTCATGGTCGCAATGTGCTGTTGAATTATTAAGTTCGATCTAACAAAGGTACAGGAAAAATTAGGCCAAAAATCTAGAAAAAGTAACCTTGTGTTAGCCACTTCATACATGTCTTAAAATATGTCCTTGCCATATAAAAATTTAAAATAATTACAATATTAAATAGAAAACAACATATTCGCAAGAATAAAATGAATATAATTATTATTAAATAATTTAGGTAAATTATAATAAAGATACTAACTGCATATTGGACGAATTATAAAGTTAAATTATATAAAGAAAAATGTACCCAAGAGGTTATGCATGCATTTTCATGCAATTCACTTTTTTCAGGGGCCATTTTAAAGGTTTTTAATCTTTAACACTTTGACTGCCACACCAAATTCACCATAAGGGTCCTGTGCGCCACACTAATTGTTTTTATGAAAATGTATTTAAAATTGTTTATCAACATACCTTAGATATATTGCTCACATAATTTAATTATATATTTCGTAGGTCGACTACTGTACGAAAAATATACACGTGGCCTGGAAAAGCATTTTTTTATTCTTCTAATTACGGATACACGGTCTAGACTTCTAAAATGGTAATCTAGATCTAAAACGGTAGCGTGACGTTGGCTTGTATTTGTTAGTTCAACTCTAAACGTTGCATTGTGCAGTTCATTTATTCCATCGAGTTAGAATCTATGAAGAGGGCATCGCGTGACTAAAAACGACCTCACTTCTCATATTGTTATGATCGTTTTTAACAGATCGTGTATGATTGTTTACGTTTGTTATTTTTTGAATATTTTTAGTTTTATAATACTCTTATAAAAACTATAATATTATATTGTGATAGTGCATAATACTGGTTTCTTGTTCTCAACGTAGTTGCAGTAGGAGAAGCAATGTTAATAAAAAATCTTCAGGAATAACGTTCTACAGGTTAGTATACAAATATGTAAACAAAGTAATGGCCCGTACTTCAGAGAATAAATTAATAGTATTTGACTGTATTAATTTATCTTTATGTATAATATATCGTGTTTTTAGTGTTTACCGCGGGATAAATAAATCATAGTTTATTAAAAATGATTAAAATTTATGATTAAATCTTCTGAATAACTAGTCATATTTGTACCTATAGTAGTTTTAATATTATTGAGTCCGGCCCTGATCCCACCGCCATATTGGTATGATCGTTAGCCACACCTACTGACGCCGTTTTTAGTACACAGGTTCATATGCTCATAGCTTCTCCATAGATTCTAACTCGATGATTTATTCTCAAAAGTAAGTTTTTCTTGTATATGTGTGTAAAATGTCATTATATGAGACAGAACAGGCCCGGCTTCATGCATTATGGGATGAAATATCAGATATGAGTAATGATAATGATGATCCATTTAAGAACAAATCTGAAGAAGATCCTGACTACGAAACAGAGAGTTCACGGAACAGCAGTGAATAAATAAATATAGGGGCGTAACTGATAGTTTATACACTTATACATATTTGCCAATGAAATAATAATTAATTAGTTAATAAGTTAATTATTTTATTATATCCCAATCAGCTTGAGAGAGAGGGTAGAAAATTACAAAGGCAATATGTTTATGTGCGAATGACACAAGATGTTATGTACGACTACATTTGAATGCAAGTTTATATATTCTATTGGCATGCTGCTACATTTTGTTTTTGTTTGTTTCAGATAGCGAGTCAGAAAATCAAGATTCTTCAGGGAAAGAAGAAAATACAGTGGCTGATTGGGGATTAGTATTTGGCGATATGAGAAATTTTAATTTTGAAGAAAATATAGGATTGACAGAAGAAGCCCTAAACATGAAAAATAAGGAATTAGCCTACTTCAGACTTTTTGTAGACGAAGAAATTATCAGCATTATTGTCGAACAAACCAACATATACGCAAATCAGGTGATTATGAATAACATCGTTGAAGAAACCATCGGTTATTCTTCAAGACTGCATAAATGGGGAGACACAGACTTGACTGAAATGTATTGCTTTTTGGGGGTACTTATTTGGATGGGTCTGGACCATAAACCTAAACTGATTTATTCTGGTCAGAATCTGCGGGATATGTGTCTCGAAATAGATTTGAAATTTTGTTGCATATGTGGCAAATAATGATTTATGTCAAGCAGAAGACAGACTGTACAAAGTTCAGTTCCTGGTAATTTTGCTAAATTCCAAATTTAAAAAGGTTACAGTCTTCTTCTTCTTCTAATGGCGCTACAACCCTTTGTGAGTCTTGGCCTGCTTAACAATGTTCTTTCATTCTGCCCTGTCGGATACTTTCCTTCGCCACTGCTTGATGTTCATGGTTTTAAGATCCCTCTCTACGTCGTCTATCTATCTTTTACGGGGCCTTTCTCTTTTTCTGTTTCCTTGGGGCTTCCATCTCTGGACTACTTTTACAGCTCGATTATCTGGCATTCTTTCTAGGTGACCAAGCCAGTTTGGTCTTTGTGACTTTACAAATCTGACAATATCTGCGCTCTGCATTAGTTCATCCAGCTCGTGGTTTATTTTAATTCTCCACGAACCATCGCTGTCGCAAGTCGGAGACACATTTTGCGACCTAACATTTAACTTTAGTTGGTGCCACATATGCTCTATGGGATTAAATAAACAATAGTAGGGCGGAAGCCGTAACACTGTATGTCCCATGTCCTCGGCCAATGCGTCACAAACATATACTTTTTTAATAGAAAATTATTTTAACACTTCTAACAGTTCATTTTTTAAATAAATTTATTCAAAATATATATCGTTTTCTAACAGGTAGTTTTGAATTACAATTTTCGTGTTATTTGCACTTGGAGACTTATGTAATTGACGACTGTGGTAACTTGCATTGTCCATTACTATCACACTATTTTGAGGAAGGTTAGGTATAAGACAATTCTTAAACCATTGCTCAAAAAAAGCTCTGCCGTTGTATCCTCATGGTAGTCCACGCAGGAGTCTTTATTGTTCTTTGCAGAAAGCCATAAGGCATTTGGGACCCAACCATTTTTTGATTCTGCATGTAAAATTGTTATTCTTTTTCCTTTGTTTGACACCTGTTGGAGAAATCGGACCATCCTTTGGATAGTGTTTCATGAATGTCAAACCATGTTTCGTCCAGATAAATTATTGGTCGATCTTCTGTACGGTACTTTCTTATGGAAGTTATATATTCAGTACGCTACTTTTGTAAACGATGGGACTCCATAAGCACTTGCCTCTTGTCAATTGTACGATATCTGAAGCTCGTTTTAGACAAAATCCTCCAAAGACTAATGCGGCTACAGTTTATTTGTGTATCATCATTAGTAAGCCGTTGTTTTGAAGCATCTAATGTAGGTATCCATTGCTCTTCGTACATTGTGTAAATTTTTCGTCTTATTAAGTCCTTATCACTTTCGTCAATACATTTGGTAGAACCGGAATCCTTACGTTTCCTTCTTGACTTAATGTGATTTTATGTAATTCTTTTCACTGTGGTTAGAGGTATTTTCGTTAAATCAGATATTTCACTGGCAGCAGTATAAGCAGTAAGTCCTCTTGTAAGTAAAGAACTATATATTATTTTTACGATTTCTCTAGCGTCAGCAGATAAATGCTTTTTCTTTGCAGGAACACTGAAAGAAGCACCATCAATGTTTTTCCACGGACGCCACATAATGCTGTTTTATAGGTATAAATAGGTACAACACTGGTAACACTTATAACTAAAGGAAACAAAATGTATATTTAAAAATTTCTCATCGGTTTTATATACTTTTACAAATTATACAGAATAGAGGGAACCCGTATAATTATTCCAGAAAATACTTAATGATCAACAAATTTATTGAAAGATCAACCATTGATAGTGAAACTCACTGTTAAAATGTTTACAACTTTATGAAATAAAATGTATTCTAATTGTTTTAATAATTTTATACGTTTTTTTAATCGTTTTTATATTACCAGGAATTTATTATACAAACAAGATAACGACACTCCACAGTAACTTCAATTTTACCTGAATACTTACCTGCTCAACTAATGTTGACTAAGCTGGGGTACTTGCGGTCGGGTTTTATTGCAATCATTAAGCACTCAACCATTTTTCGTGAAATAAACTATACATTTTTAATTTTCTATTCCACCAATCTTGCACCATTTCTTGCTTTCAAGTTTTCATTTAATATATACGACTAATTACAACTATCTCACGTACATACCATGTAATCTTAACGAGTTAAAATGAAGGCGTCCAACAAACATTTAGATCGAGTTTCCAAGAGAGAATGCAATAACACTGCGTCGGACATTATTTCTAAACTAATTAAGTAATATGGAAACTCATTCCGAGGCTATACACGTTCCTTATTGGACAATGCCGCTTCCAGGTAAGTTTTGATTGAGGTGTAAATCCCTCGGTAAAGCTATTATGTGATGACCGAGCCTAAGTTATTATAGATGCTAATCCTTTATACCTAACAGGTATGAAATGACAATGGAAAATCAACATTAAATTTAATCTAAACGGGCAATTAAAACAGAGATATGTAATTCAAAAATATTTAAAAAGGGAATGTTGGTATTTTAATAAAAAAATAAAAGTTTAATAACATGATCTAGAATTAGGTGACCAACAAAACTCAAAAAAGATGATTATGATCTATAACTCGTTGGCTACGGAACTATTTATAACAAATATCTATACAAATTTTTTTAATACAATGAGATGAAAGAACATGTAAATAAATAAGAAAAAAGAAAAACAATTTGATTTGATAGTTTGAATGATTTTTTTTTAACTTAAGATATCTCAGCTTGGTTTGGATATTTAATTTTTTTTAACCCTTAGCTGGAGACGTGCCGTCTGACTGACTACAGCATAAAGAATTTTTAACACCATATACAAATAACTCCGCCCATCGGCACACCACTTCATCTATTCTTTATATTATTCGTTGAGTATTAGTAACCCGAATTAGATAAAGAAATAAACATATTTGGAAAAGTTATAACGTAAGTTCTCTGTTATAACCGCAAAATCAGTTTTAGTTAGTCTGTTAGACGGCATGTCTCGGTTCAGGTTACATTTTGTTTCATTGAATTGAAAACGTCGCGTATTTGTTACAATCATGGCCGGTCCATTAAAAAAAATCCGTTTTACTGATATTGATTTTAAAGATACAGCTTTGAAGTGGTTTGTCGAATTAGATAGTGACGCTAGTGATGTTGATCAAGTACAAGATGGTGTTTATTTAGAATCTGATAGCGTAAATGCATGCATACTGCACCAAAGTTACAAAAACAATTCTAAAATTAAAGAAAAATCTGCTTTTGCTAAAATATTAGCAATACAATTAATAGAAGATCATAAGCGAATAATGGGTAATTTTCATGCACCTCGGCTAATTCGTGCTACTATAGCGAATATTCTTGGAATTCCTGAGAATAATCAAGTAAATTATAACGAGCCGTTAGTATAATAATAGAGAAGAGAAAAATATGTTATTTGTGCCCTCGCAAGAAGAACCGTATGACAAAATACCTTTGTGGCCGATGTAGAAAACCTGTGGGTCTTTAGTGTACGAAACCAATTTGTACCAATTGTATGTAACTTTTACAGTTGTTGGACATTTTTTTCAACATCAAAATAATTTCGCGAGTTAATTTTTACGTAATTCAGTATGTGTTAGTGCCTTTCATATAAAAAAAATTTACTTGATGTATATTTATTTTTTCACTGGAATGAAAAGTAAAATTAGTGACTGTCACGAACTGTAAATGATTAGCTGTTAGAAAGTCGTAGTTATTTTTTTATTCTCTGACAATATTTTGAGTTTCTTTACTGTGTTCAATTGCAAATACAAACAGCTTTTAGAGTACTATTAAATATATTGAAAAAGTTTCCAAGTTTAGTTTTTATCCCCTCTCCTACATTGTAGTCCGTCAAATGGCATGTCTCTCTGTGTGTATTAAAATAGGGTCTCTCCAGTTAAGGGTTAAGAATATAAACTACGGCTATTTCCATAAAAAAATAAGACATATCTTAATTCTTCATTTTGAAATACTCGTCCAAATTTTTTCACCCTGTAACTGGTCCTGTAGCTTTTTGACTAGATCAACTTCTTCTTCTTTTTATTTTTATTTTATTTCACTATACTTTTCCTATAAAATGTGTGTGCTTTGCAGATGATACAACTCTCATTAATACTGATATTAATCAGTATAATTTAAAAATGAAAATAGATAGTGATACCCAGAAAGCAAAAAACTGGTTTGTACATAATGGGCTAAAGCTTAATGAAGAGAGAAATCAGAATATGCTTTTTAGAAATAGTGTGTTAAACTATTAGGAATCTTTCTAGATGATAATATGGATTAGAATGCTTATACAGATTACTTAGGTTCTAGATTTGCTACAAGTATATTTTTAGTACTCAACTAGGATTCCTAAAAGTACCCTTAGAATGTGCTACTTTGCACTATTCCATAACCATTTACAGTACGAAATAACTGTTTGGGGTAATCTTTTTACGAATTTTTAAACTACAAAAAAGAGTAGTGGGGATACTTGCAAGAGCAGAGTATATGGGACACTGTAAACCTTTATTTCCGGATTTAGGTATTACGACACTACCTTCATTATATATATATATATATATATATATATATATATATATATATATATATATATATATATATATATATATATATATATATGAGACACTGATTGAAATTTAAGCCAACAAAGGTAAGTTTAACATATACTCCAACGTCCATGATCACGATACAAGATCTAGAGATGCTATTAGAGCACAACGTTTTAGATTGACAAAGAGCATAAAAAATTCGACTGATGTTGGTTTGTATACCTTTTTGCCAGATGAAGTAAAAGTCTTCACTTGTTATCGTTTAAGCTTAAAATCAATCCAAACTGTTCAAAACATTGTTTCTATTCAACAACGGAGTACCTAAGTACATCTTTTACACAATAGTACTAGTTTGTTCAGGGTATTTGCCTATTTTAATATATTTTATGTTTTCCTATTTTTATTTAGTGTGTTTGTCGTTTCTTAAATTGGTAATATTAAATATAGGTTTGCAATGTTTAAATTATTAAAAATTTTATATATATGTATGTAAAAATTTTCACTATTCCTTTGACTTGTTAAAAACAAAACTATTTTTTTATATTGACTAAATAAATTCTATTCCATTCATGACTCTCTCTGTTTTCAAGGTGCCTTCGTCTTTCTATGCGGAACCTTTTCGTACCGGCTTTACTACTCTATTTGTTGTCATTCGGCATATATGATTGTTTAATTCTACTATTCTATTTTTTACACAGCTCTTAATGTTCTCTACCTTGCATCTACGTCGTATACCTGTACTTCTAGCTCTGTTCCATAGTGTCTTACCATCAATTTTTCTAAGTATTTTCATCTCTGCTGTTTCTAACATTCTTTTCGACCTCGCTGAGTCAGGTCGTGTTTCTGTCGCGTATGTCATTATTGGTCTGATGACTGTTTTGTAAATTCTGCTTTCATTTCTTTTCCGATATTTTTATTTCTCCATATTGGTTCATTACGGCAACCCGCGGCTTCGTTTGCTCTATTCACCTGATCTTTTACTTCAGTTTCGAGCTTTTCGTAGTTAGATAATATGATGCCTAGATATTTAAACTCCATCACTTGTTCTATTATGTGACCTTTCAGCTCCAATTATCATCTTAGTAAATTTGCTGTTATAACCATGCATTTTGTCTTTTTTGAGGAATTTAACATATTAAATTTTCTGGGGGTATATTAAGTTGTAAATCATCTTCGCTTTGAGAGGTAGTATTGCGTATTCTGCATAGCAAATTATACAATAATCAGGTTAATCAGGTTATACAATAGGGGGCTTAGGGAATCTCCATGTCTTATCCCATTGCCAACTTTAATAGGGTCGGTTAGTTCTTCTTCTACTTTTACTTTTATTGTATTGTTTTGGTAGATATGTCTACTTTCAACGATAATTTATATGACCTAGTGCTTTACATACCCTACCGAGAAAGGTTGCCTTTAAGCTACAACATGTTTTATTAATGTTGAGACTGGTAGCGTCATCCACTACAAGGCTAGCAAATTTTTATTTCAATATAGCAGAAAGTGAACAGCTGTGTTCGTATATGCTGCTTGAAAGAGAATATTTTGGCTTTACGTTGAGTATAAATGTGTATATATTCATGGACGCAAGAAACACGAAAGCTGAAATCGATAATAGACTACATAATAATCAAACAAGATACCACAATAAAGATCAAAGATGTGCGAGTCAGAAGAGAAGCAGAATGTGGAACGGACCATAAACTACTGACAGCAAAAATGGGTATTAATTGGAAACATAACCCCCATACAGAAGAACCGTTGAACACTATAAGAGTAAAACAATACAATATAGAACTACTCTAAGAACAATCAATAAGAGAACTATACCAACAACGCGTACTCCTTGGCTAGATGGTCGATGTTTTGCCATCGATATTTAGGTATTCGATAACATCGATGCTAAATCGATGTTAAATGAAAATATCCAGCATCAACTCCAGTAATCTTTAGTTTTTTTTTAAATACAATAGAATTAGTGTAAAATTTCACAGAATGGTTACTATGTCAGAAATATACAAATTGAAATAATGTTATTATGAAATGCAAAAAAAACGGATCGGAAAACCGATCAGAATTACCGGCAGAATGGACCCAAGCATATATGACATTAATATACAAGGAAGTAAATAGAAAAAACTGCGAAAACTATCGGAGAATCAGCATTATATCGTCTATAGGCAGACTGTATGGAAATACCATAAAGGAAAAATTAGAAATATATATACAAGATAAAATCGGAGAAGACCAGGCAGGTTTCACAGCGGGGAAAGCATGCTTAGATTACATTTACACGGTCGAACAACTAATAGAAAAAATAATGGCCAAAAATAGATCCGTCCATCTGGCTTTCGTTGATCTTAAGAAGGCATATGACTCAATACCTAGAACCAAGCTATGGGAAGCAATGGAAGACATCGAAGTTCCACGAAGATTAATAAACGCGGTAAAAGCACTCTACAAGAATAACGAAGTAGCTATCAAAACGGGCAATAGAATATGCAGTCCATTTAAGATGACAAAGGGACTACTACAGGGTTGCTCCACATCCCCCACCCTGTTCAAAATATTCCTGGAAAAAACCCTGAAACCATGGAAAAGAAAGTGCAAAGAAATGGGTATACCAGTAAGGAACGAATATCTATATACGCTAAGTTTTGCCGACGACCAAATAGTGATCGCACAAGACGAGGACCTCAGTTTTATGATGAGAAAACTGAAGCAGGAATATACAAAGAATGGGATGGAAATAAACCTAAAGAAAACTGAATACCTAACAACGGAGAATACAGAAATAAACAGCTAGAAATAGACGAAGGTAAACAAATCAAAGGAACAGACATGCGTAAGTTTTTTTATTTTTTTTTTCAGTTTAATTTGGTTGCAAAAATGGAAGCTGTAAAGTACTATTTGGAGAAAGACCTTCAGGAAGCAGTGGATAGTGCAAAGAAGTTGTCTTCTTGTTTTTTATTTGGATGTATTGAAAAAATTGTGCTGCATACTGGTTTACCATGCAAACGATAAATATCTTGGCTAAAAACATTTGCGACTAGACCGGGTTGAATAAACAGACGCTATTAAGAAAGGCAGCAGATAGAGACGAATTTGCAATGGTTATAGCCAACCTTCATTAGTGAAGTCAGCTCTAAAACAAAGAGAATAAAATTTAAAAAAAAGTTTTCTACCATAATTTGTTGTCAACCATACATCTAATATACCTAACCAATATTTAGTTACTATATCACGCGGATGTCACAGATATCTTTGTGTTTCCATACTTTAGGCGCACAGTGCATATGGTGGATGTAGAACAAACATTTTTAATATAAATGAACAGAATATAAAATTCTTAATCTTAAACTTTTAATGCATAAAATAATGTCTAAGTACAAACTTTATTAAACATTCTCATAACCAAAACTAATGTCTCTCATTTATATGGACATATTTAGTTGTCATGTGATCGTTTTCGTTGAAAGTGCAGAAAATGTTTCAAACTTTCTGAATTTCTAAGTTGGATTACGCGATTTTGGACTCTGCCTCACACTGTTCTGCGAGTAATTTCAAAGTTTTTATGTACCAACTTCAAGTTTATACCGAGTGTGAACTGCATATTGAAACAGACTACAGTGTATTAACATGCTTAAATAATATCTTTACTTTAGAATAACGGAAATTGGATACTTTGTTATTTTATAGTACAATGTAGTACAACAACTTTAGTTGAAACGAATCGGAAATTTGATTAAAAATGCCGCAATAAAACATAATCGACGTAACTATTAAGGTGGCCGAAAAGTTTCGAATTATATAGACAAACAAAAAGAAAAAAATATAAAATTCAAAATAAGGTTAGTTCTAATCAAGTTGCCAGTACAGTTAGCAAGAAAAAAATCAGATTATATAATCAAACATCTATCTCAGGGATCCTTACTAGGATTTCTTTCAGAGCCTAATAGTTTGGATGAAATTTTCCTCAGGACCGCAAGTACAAGTGGTGGTATGAAATAACTTTAAAACTATATGACTATCACATAAGTTTATTACAAGTTACGTAAAAACAATATAATTATAAATTATATGTACTGTTTTGCATGTAAAATGTCTTTTACTTGACTCCAGGAATGTCAAGTCCTGAATTTGTTAATTCTTTGAAGTCGACGGGCGAAATCTTTCACAGCTCTCTAGAATAGCATCTATCTTAGCAGCTTGCGAAGAAACTGAAATTCTCAAAATTTTTTCAACGTTCTCATTAGTTAGCCTAGATCTGTACTTGTTTTTTATTAACTTCAGCTTACTGAATGTAGATTCACAGACATATGTAGATGAAAAAATACACAAAATTTTCTGAGCATAGTCAATTTAGTTAGGAAATTTGTCATTTTCAACTGCTTCTCCAAAACTTATAGTGAGCTTTTCCTTCTTTTTTTCTTCAAAAACATTTTTGGGCTCTGTATATTCTGAAGATTAATTAACTCATTTTTCAAATTCCTAGCTTCGTATCCAAAAATAGAAATTCATTCATTCATTTTGGCTTTACAACCCTGTGTGGGTCCTAGCCTCCCCAAGAATTTTTCTCCAGTCGTCCCTATCCATCGCCTTCCTCCGCCAAGCACGTATTTCCATATTTCTCATGTCTTCATCGATGTTATCTAGGAATCTTGTTCTGGGTCTTCCTCTTCTTCTTTGACCAATAGGTCTATCAAGGAGCGTTTTTATAGCTGGGTCGGTTTGCTCCATCCGCATTACATGACCTACCCACCTCAGACGTCCTATTTTTATGTGTTTTACGAAATCTGGTTCCTGGTATATCCTATAGAGTTCGAAGTTGCATCGTCTTCTCCAGACACCATTTTCATTTACCGCTCCATAGATGCGCCTGAGTATTTTTCTTTCAAAACATCCTAACATGTTTTCATTGCTTTTTGTTAAAGTCCAGGTTTCTGAACCATGTTAGGACTGGGCGCCAAAAATAAAAAGATGAGCTACATTTGCTGTTGTTATTGCCCATGGATTTTCCACCAAGCGAAATGGTTCTTGGAATTTCTTAAAGTCACTAAACCTCACAGACATTTCATCCTTTAGGTCTGTTAACAGCTTCATATGGATTTTTTACAAACAGTGCTTTAACGGAAGAAAGCTGGAATAATCTTCATTTGACAATTCTTCAATATACATATTCAGCTTTTGCTTTAGTGAAAACACAATACTCATCATTTTCGTTACAATGTTATTGTAGTCTCTTGCAATTTGGTCAATGTTTTATTGACCAAATGACCTGCTTGAATGGGGCCGAATTACCAAAAGAATGGAAATTATCTATCATGTCAACTATCCACAAAAAGGGCAGCAAGGATCAGTGTGAAAATTACAGAAGAATTGCGGTAAACAGCACAATAAGAAGGATGTATGGGAAAATTATTAAAAACAAAATAGCAAATGACTAAAGAGATTACGAAGCAGAGGAACAAGCTGGTTTTAGAGCTGGGCGATCCACAGTAGACGACTTGTACTCTATTACGCAAGTTATTGAGAAAAAAATGTCGTCAATAAAGAAGTTCATCTGGTGTACGTAGACTTACAAAAAGCATATGACAGTGTACCCCTCAGTAAACTATGGTCAACCCTACAGCAAACCAACATTAAGCATGGTCTTATCAAAGCAGTCCAAAGTCTGTATAATGGAACGACTGCAAAAATTAAAACTGGATCAAGGATATCTGAGGGATTTAAGGACACGAAAGGACTAAAGCAGGGTTGCTGTATTTCACCTACCCTTTTCAAAATTTATCTGGAACAAGCACTCAAGCTGTGGAAAAGAAAATGTAATGGCATGGGAATCCCTCTCCATGACGAGACTACACTGTACACCTTATGTTTCGCTGATGACCAAATACTGATTGCTCAGGATCATGACGACTTGAGTTACATGACTCGGAAGCTAATAGAAAAATATAACCAATGGAGTCTCGAAGTCAACATTAAGAAAACTAAAACCATGTGTATTGGAGGGACAAAGTAGTAGGGACGATGTGGCATTCTGTGGGACCAATATCTAAAGCGAACAAACAACTCATATACAACACCATACTTAAAAGTGTAATCACATATGGCAGTGAAGTTTGACCAATGAAACAAAGAACAGAGAAACTGTTACTAGCAACAGAAATGGACTTCTGGAGAAGAGCAGCAGGCAAATCAAAAAGAGATCGGATACCAAATGAGAGAATACGAGAAATGATGGGAGTCAAGCATACAATAGTTGATGACATAAAAACAAAACAGTTAATATGGTACGGCCATATACAGAGAATGCCAGATGACAGGAGTCCGAAACAGATATTGACGTGGACACCACAAGGAAGAAGAAAAAGAGGAAGGCCGAGGAGAAGCTGGAGAGAGGGAATTGAAAAATAACTAGAGGAAAGAGAAATCCCTCCAGGCCTATGGTTAAATAGAGAAGAATGGCGGTTAGGAGTCGGAAAGCGTCGGAGAACGATGTAAACCGATAGTAGTAGTAGTAGCATTTCAGTTTCACTTTGACTGCCGATTTTCATTTCTCGAAATTGAAAAACGAAAAACTGAGCGAAAATACACGAGTCTTAAATGACAAGCGTTGTCATAATAAATTACAAAGTTGATGTTCATTATCTATGGTTGATGTTATTCTCAAAGCGGTTATCAAGCTACCCAAAATCGTTCCAAAAGTAAAAAAATTAGTCGCAGAAGTAGCTACTTTCGGTGCAAGTTGTGTAAAATGGTATTTTCGATTTAATAAATCATACCGAAAGTTTTATTTTCGGGACGGCTGCAGAAAAAAACTATTACTTACATTGCAAAAACATCTAATTCAACAATTTAAAAAAATAACTACAAAAAGGACGTTCTTTCATATTTTGTCAAAATTTAGGGCCTATGCGCCTTATGTTTGGCCGTATGTTGGCGGTTATGTGTAGTTTTATGGCCATTTGTAACGTGCAGTTTTCAGCTGTTGAAAATATGGTGGCTATGGTTTGATCCACCATAAATCGTTCAATACAGTAACAATAAAGCACGACAAGTTAAAGAGATATTAAAAAATATTGAAATAAACACCTGTGATCTAAGAATTATTAGAAAACCTTTAAGGAAATTAAACATCGTCTATCCGTACAGAGGCAGGAGAATCCGATGATATGAAAATCGATTACAATCTAATTAGTAGATTACATTACGTATATATGTCACCCTGTTCAATTTCTTGTTGGATTGCAGTTATTTCACTTTTTCGTTTGACGTGATGTTCTCTGTGAGAGGGTGTCTAAACAAATTTTGTCAAACAAAATCAAGAATGTCTTTCAATTTCGAAATTAAAAATTATTACTTTTCTTCTAATATATTTCTTATTAAAACATCGAAAATAGTAAAGCCATTCTATTCGCATTTATTGCTACATTTACTTAAAACAATGAATGTTTAAAAAATATTATTGCAGTATCTATGAAGTAATAGCAACTATCACAAACCGTGTCAAAAACCACTTATTATTCAACTCAAGAATGAATGTTTTAAAAATATTCTTGCACTGTCTATAAAATAATAGCAATTATCACAAACCGGGTCAAAAACCACTTATTATTATTATCGAGAAACGCAGACGTACTTAAATATTCAATAGGGTGAAAAAATTTGACGTTTGATAGATTTCTCCTTTGTATAACATCAAGAATATTAAGGAAAAATATTTCTAAAATAAAAAAGTTTCTTTTGCCATTGAAAGAAATAACGCCCGTCAAAGCTTCTTTCACTGAACCATAAATATGATAAACAATTCTCAATATATTTCGCGTTTGCTAGAGTTCGGATAGCTATTTAACGAGAAACAGTTTTTTTTTAATTTAAAACTATGAACTTTGTAATAGGGGATATTAGAAAATAAACAAACAGTAAGAAAATTAGAGTTTTTCCTTTAGTACCTTACGGTTTTCATTCGTTAAAACTAGAGACTGGAAAATATGAACTAAAAAATGCATGTGATGTGTATTTTAAAACACACTAAATATGCATAAAATAACAGCTGAGCTGAGCCCATTAAAATCGATGATGGTACTAATATTGTATCTTTTATATATACTTTATACATACTTGTTTTTTATATACTGTATAAAACTAGGACATTCCCGAAAGGGCACGAAGGTTGCGTCGACGCAAACATTACGAAAAAGGGTTTATTGCTTTTTGAAACTTCTGACTAATATAACTTGGAAGGGGTTTGACTTTGTTAAGTCTGTGTAAAGTATTTTTTTTTCATTATCAGAGAAATGCCAGTCATCCAAAATAAGCTCATTAACGATTTTATTTCGTTTCAATATAAGATATTCTTAGACCAACAGGATGTCACACTCGGCATATGAAATAATCTTATTTCAATCTGTATACCCAAAAATATTTTTAATTCGTCAGTAGTAGTATCCTTTTATTGTCGAATCCAACGTAGAAGTGAATTGGTTCTTTCTGCTTTTTGCAAAGCATATTGGTTAGTTTCTTGTACCATAATATTCATGATATCGTCATCCACAAACAGTAAAAACAATCAATAGGCTAATTATCATGTACACCTGAGATATTATCGTTTATGCGTTTTAAACAAAAAAAAAAACGGGTGTGTCAGTTCAGTGGGACTGCCGGTAGAAGTTATACTTCTATACACGCGTTCACCGTTAAAAATTTATATACGAGTCAATCTGCACAATCATTACATATGTAATGCTATAGGTAAGAGAGAGCAGAAAGAGAAAAAGAATTAGTTATATAGGTATATGGCGCATCCTTTGCTGTATATAAACATTTGACCTGTAATAGGAGTATAGTAAATGAAGGATTGTATCAATATTTTAATAAAAATATATATTTTCATTTTTATATATGTATAAAAGGAGTTGAATGCAAAAAAAATTACACATACTCTGCAGTAAAATTTATTGTTTATTTTGTTATTAATATAAAAATTACAATACAATAAATACACTGCAACATAATTCAATATAATAATACAATATAAATTAAAATGTAATATTCATAAGTATTTAAAACTGCCAATATACATGTAACTTACTTTACGAAGATAAAAATAAAAAACCAACGTCTCGGATTATGTTGTAAATTTTCATTTTATTTTAAAATTTATGTTTTTTGCGTATATTAAATATATTTAATAAGATTAACGTGAGGTTTTTAAGTATTTTAAATATAAAAAAGGAAATTTATAATTGGGATTCGAACTCACAACTACCAGCATATGAACCAAACAAGTAAAGGATTTGCCAATTAGACATGACACTAACGGATTTCAAAATTGACAGTTCTCGGTAAAACAGTGATTATTTTGAAATACAAAAGCCTAAAATAATTATAAACGTTTAATTTTAAATAATACAAAACATATCACATAAATAATAATATTAATACATATTATATTATATATAATATTATATATATATATATATATATATATATATATATATATATACAATATTATATATATATATATATATATATATATATATATATATATAATATATATATAATATTACATACAAAAGGAACATTTTTATTCTCGAGAGAGAAAGAGAGAGAAAATATATCTTCTGTCTCTCTCTTACTCATTATCTTACATATGTAATGGTTTCACAGATTCACTCTCATGTGTTTGAAGTATAACTTCAAAAAAACTAATTGGCCTGAAAGAAGGCGAAAAATATTATCATGATGGCGATACACAGGTTAAACCCAAGCTAATATATCAAAACTATTTTTATTGCCTTTCGTTTATTGCCTGGACCCCTACTTGACTCAACGATTAAGGGAAACAATTACTTCCATTTATCCAATAAAACCATTTTCATCGTATTCCTGAAATTATCCATCCTCATTTAAAGCTAATACTGCCAACTAAGGCGTTGATTTTATAATTTAATTATAGTGACCAATAAATTTACCGAGGCTGTTAAATATTTAATATGTTCCACATCTGTTTAATTTTACTGTAAAATTCATTTTATTAAAGATTTAATTAATATTATGGTAATATTTGCTTGATTGTGGATTCATAACTATCCATAAATGGTTTTTCTATCCGTTTAATTTATCACTCTCATTATAGATAAAACACGGTAAGCTCACATATTTTGAATAATCGGACAGAAATTTACAACTGGTGTATTTCTGGGGCAGAATATATTTGGTTACCTTAACCGAAACAAATAAATACCCTACGATTTCTTTTGACCTTATTGTCTGATGATTCTATACGCCATTTACCTTGTAGGCGTTCAGGCTGCGCAAAAATATTTCTTCTGTTCTTCTTTTTGTTGTATTGACATCAAGTATATCGCAATAGTTTCATATTAACAGCTGTACTTGAGTATAAGGTTTGCACAGGACCTCTTTATTTGTAATAGGACTAGTCCACGTATTTGTAAGTAGAATGCTACGATATCATATTTCTAATGCTTCTAAACGGTTAAGGAATCTTAATTTTAGCAATATATTTAGATAATGTGCATGACAATTTTTTTTACTGATCTCTTATTTTACTTATTACAATTATTGCGTAGCGCAACCTAAAATTATGATCCATTTCAAAATAAACAACTACTTTTAGTTTTAAGTCGAGTTGTACCCGAGAATGCACGATAGATATTGCATATATTCTTTGCACAGAATTGCGAGATTATCACGTACTCTCTTCTCAATTTTATTAGAAAAAACATCAGTCATTGTCACTGTCATATTTAATTAATTAAAAATAATTCTCCCATTTTTTCACCACAGAATGTTTAACTAAAGCAAAATAAAGTGTTTCAAGTTGTAAGTGTTTTTTAAATTGTAATCCGAGAAGTGTGATCGCCATTATAATTCGAACCAGACCGAAGGTATTGCCCCAACAGGCAGTGAGCAACACTTCAGGAGGAGAAGATAAAATCCCCCGGTGTTCTACAACAATATATTACAAGAATATACAGTTACATTACAATGGACGAAGAGACATATTGAATACATTTAATATTTGTATAATTAATGGTTATCAAATTTTAAACTACACTTCTGCTTCTAAATTTCCTGGTAAACCCTGGCTTCACAGAGGTGATTAATATGCTCTATACAGGAAACATAAGAGAAAGGAAAAGGACAAACAAAATTAGGTGAATGTAATATACTAATCTACAGTGAAGTAGCAAAAGACAATAGGGTTAAAGAAGGCGAAGCCTTACTAATACACTAAAGACACACTAATAGAATGAAAGTTTTGGAATTGATATGGCAAGCTAAGAATATTTTGTAGTTTTCGACTAAAATAATTTTTTAAGTTATACTTCTATACGCGCGCTCCACGTTGGAAATTTGTATGGGAGTGAATCTGTGAAATCATTACATATGTAAGATAATGAGTAAGAGAGAGACAGAAGATATATTTTCTCTCTCTTCCTCTGTCGAATATAAAAATGTTCGTTTTATATATATAATTTAATATTATATGTAATAAATGTTCATAATTAGATTAGTCTTTTGTATTTCAAAATAATATTCTCAATAAATCACTGTATGATCCAGAACTGTCAATTTTGAAATACGTTTGTGTTTTGTCCTCGGTAGTATAGTAGTCAGTATCCCCGCCTGTCACGCGGGAGACCGGGGTTCGATTCCCAGTCGGAGAGGACTTTTTTATTAATATTATTATATTATTGTCATTTTTAAATACTTATGGATATTGCATTTTAATTTGTATTGTATTATTATATTAATAACAAAATAAACAATGAACTTTACTGCAGAGTATGTGTAAAAAAAATTTGCAGTCAACTCCTTTCATATATATATGAAAATAAAAATATACATTTTCATCAAAATATTGATTCAATCCTTCATTGTTAGTAAGTTGTTATTAATTCTGTTTCTCTTTCTGCTATGTCTTACCTATAGAATTACATATGTAATGATTGTGCAGATTGACTCCCAAATAAATTTGTAATGGCGAATGCGTGTATAGAAGTGTAACTTCCACCGGCAGTTCCACTGGACTGCCACACCCGTTTTTTTTTCGGTTGGTTAAACAGTCTACGGGTATATGTTTAACAGATAGAATGTTACCACAGTGTGTACATGTAGGTGGATCTTGTAAAATCATTAAATGTTTATAAGTTAGTCTTGTGTGGCCAATTCTAAGTCGTCAAATTAAAATTTTGTTTTTCCGTGTCATGAAAGGAAATTCAAACTTTTGAATGGTGGGATGAATATCACGAAGCTTGTAAGGGATTTATCCTAGTGATCTTGTCAAGACACAAGGTTGATATTTTTAAATACAATTTTAAATCTGTATGTTTTTAGTCGTAATATTTGAAAAAGCGGCCTGTTTTGGAGGAAGGTCGGCAAGTTCGTTACCAGCAATTCCCACATGAGAAGGAATCCAGATCGTGATTCTGGATACTCTCAGTAAGATTAAACTATCGAAAGTCTTTTAAATAGATTCAAACAGTCTACCCATTGAGAAAGTTACACTTATGCCTCTGTAATTGTTACAATCGTTTCTGGTCCCCTTCTTGTGAATAGAGGGTATGTAAACAAGTCTTCATAAATGAAGTGTGTGCTGTATTTACAAAATCATTAAAAATGTTTACGAGGTTTCAAATTGCACATCCAAAAAAATTTTTAATAAGTTTTTTTGGTATATCTTTGGGTCCTGGGGCTATTCCAATTTTTTTACTTTTTAAAGCTGTTACCACTTCCACTATTATTTCCGACTCTTGAAACTTGAAGCAGATATCTTTCTTTCTATCTTTATATTGGAACCTATTCTCCATTAGTAACTTTTTATAATGCTTTATCCTATTTTTTAATTTAATAATTTCTACTGATTTTGCTTCTTATGCATCTGTTTAAATTTTAAGTGATCTGAGAGTTTTCCACACATGCCTTGACCAGGAATTGCCAATACATCTTATACATCTATTTCATTACATTTTCATTCCCAACTGTGATTCTTATACATATATGTTTATGTCTATGTTTATTTTAATAAAACAACAGAATGTGTTGCACCTTTCACGCAATAAAGTTTTTTGATTTGTATGATTGTATGATTGTTTAAAGTGAATTATCACTGACACTTTGAAATTATATAAGACAGTTGTCAGTAGTAATATCCCTAGGACATTGATACGTCTGTTCATGAGATAATTTCATGACAATCGAAAGCTCGTTCCTTGGTAACAGCACGAAGCCGAAGGCTGAGTGCTGTTACCAAGCAACGAGCTTGAGAAATTTGTCATGAAATTATGAGGCATTCATAAATGTCCGAGGGATATTCAGCGGATAATTTTTCGAAAAAAAAAATCATAACTCAACATAACGAAAAATATTATATATTTTATATATATATATATATATATATATATATATATATATATATATATATATATATATATATATATATATATTCATATATTCAAATTTCATTTATACTTTGAACATTCTCATTGCCGAAACGTGACATTTTGAAATTTATTTGGATGAAGTTGTCAAACTCGATCGTGTTGTCATAGGGATTCAAAATTGCACTGAATGCAATTATCAGTCTAATGTTGACATGATTGGGTGAAATTGTTCCACATGACACAAAATGACGAAATTTGAATGCTTGTTAGAACAGTCGAAAAATTATCAAATAAATATTCTTGTGTAAGAAGTAGCATTATTCCTGATTCTCGATTTGGGTAGGTTTTATATTTATATTATATGATATTTTATATGATAATAAATTCATTTTAGATGAATTCAAACTGTTATCTCTTATCAAAAATAAGAATATAAATCAAGAACTCAACATGATCAATCAAGAACAGTGAGTATTAATAAATTCTCAAATAACAGTTGTTTGAGCAAAACGTACCTGACACTGAACATTACATCACCGAGAATTTGTATACCTATAGATGCAAGAAATACCGATAATAAGAATGTATATTTAAGTATATTATATAAAAGTTTAAGTGGTAGCTGCCAACAGCGCTCTGTTTTTATTATGAAATGTCCCCGCTAAAAATCACCTGCAAAACGACCATTCTATTTCATCTGAAAAACCTGAAAAATATATTAGTATCTATGAAAACTGGCAGGCTCCTTCAGGATTTGTTCTATTTCATTAGAAGATAATTTGATGATAAATTTACTTACAACCAACTTTACCCACAGTGCATGAGAAAGAAGCAATTGAATAATCGCAGTCGTTATTTGAATTATTTCAAAATTTAAGTGATATTAATATTCTTAAAGTTGAAAAGAAGAACTATAAAAAAATAAAAGAATGATTTTGTACTTTAAAATTTTAATGGAAAAAACGTTCCCTAACTAACTTTATGGCTCAAGACCTTCTAATTAGAATGTTTGCGATGTAAGGTAGATGCTGATGAAGACACGATTATGATTGTACGGTAATTCTTTGATGGAATAGCAAATTAATAATATTAGGCTTATCCACAATCTCACAGGACCATCTTCCTCACATGCACTATGTATACGCTAATGGAAAACATGATCAATAAACGACTTTTATGGTATTTTGAAAAACACAAGAATATTAAAAAAAAGATCTGTCTACCATAGACAGTGCTCTACAAAAGATAATCTAAAACTACTCCAAACCCATATCTCTAACGCAATTAATAACAAACAAGATCTGATGACAACTATCTTTGACATAGAAGGCGCATTTGATACTATCTCTAGAAACTCAATCTTTGACAAACTTTCTCAATGTAACCTTACTGGCAACATATATGCATTTCTCAATTTCCTGACATCTAGAACGTTCAGGGTTTTTGTCAATTACTTTCTTTTTCTCCAGACATCCAGCATGATGAAGTTCCTCAGGGATCAGTTTTGATCACATCCTTATTCATTCTTGCGATTAGCAAGTTAAGTCAAAATATTGCTCCACCAATCAAATTCGTTTTATATGAAGATAAACTAATAATTTATATCCTCTAATTTCATCATCACACTAACCCCATAACAACTCTCCATGTAACTTAATTTTACATCATTGTTCTATTCTTCTGCAGCCGTTATTAAAAGATATAAATTTGTCTCATAAAGCAGAACTCTACCATTCTTTAATAATCCCTATTGGACTAACACACTTCCACATCATAATATTTTCTTTAAAATGTTAATACATTAAGAATTAAAACATAATGACGGTATTAGATTTTTGTTTCGATACATTAAGGATTCTTTTCCAGAACTTTAAAATAAAATAAATGCATATGTACCATCTCATGTCGGGATTATTAGTGACGAAAAAGCCGATTGCCTTGCCAAAAAAGCGGCATCATCCATGACCATTATTAATATACAAATCTGCAACAATCTAAAAGCTAGGCTATTCACTTGCTAGATTCAGCAGTGTAATACGACTCTCCAAATCAAACATGTACTTACTGAGTGTCCTTTTGTGCCAATATACGCCAACAGCGCGGGATCAGCACTGTCTTCAAAGAGGTCCAAACCAACACATACTAAATGAACAAGGTGATCAAGTTCCTCGAGAAAAGTCAACTGCTAAACAAAATATAAATACAATTTTTTAAAATATTATTATTACGTACATAATTTTCTTGAAAAAATAAAATTTAGTTTATTTGGAACAGTATTTAATTCTTTAGTAGTGTGAAGAATTATTCCGTAGTTAAATTAAAAAACAAATACAGTGATATAAGACAAATTCATATTGAAAACAAAGGAGCACACGCAACGGATGACATACCGCATGTCCTGAAACATCCACGTCAGTAGTTAAAGGTTAAAAATAAAATAGATTTGACATTTTATATGTAATATATCTAATTTAGTCACGTAATCTTTAATTGATTTATCTTTCTTATACCTATACGTGTATAAACTTACCTAGAAAGGAGGTTAACTGCGGCATATTGTTTTTCAAACGTAGCTATTCTATCAGAAACATAAATAAAAGTTATATCCCATCTTTGGATCTTGGCAAACTGACGAAAGAGCTTCCAGAATCCATTTGAGAAAATCGGATTGGCGTAATAGAGAAATTGATATGTTTTGTTTGTGACTAATATCTAAAACGATACCGACTCCTAAGTAAAGGCAACGAGGAAATAGGGATGTAAAAGCAGGGGTGCATTGGTTGCTTATTTCATTAAATATTAACGATTTATAGAGTTTTGCCAATTTCGTTTCATTTCATTTATTTAAAATATATTCTTGGTGGGACACAGATTATATTCGATCTCCTTTTTGTCACATAAAACAGAAATATGCAACAAATAATATGTGTAGTTTATGCACATATATAAAATACAAAAATAATGTAATAAAATAAAACAGTTACTCCAATAGTTCCGAAAAGGCTAGTTTTCATGGAAATATATGTAAAAAAAACTTCAATATAAACTAAATTGATAAATAAGTAAACATATTCAGAAAATTTACAAATAATATATTTTATACAGGCAGTAAACAGCAGTCTCAAAAATTTTTAAGGAACTAAGAAAAATAATAGTTAAAAAAACATAAAGACTTGTATGTTACTAAACACAATTTGTGATTCTAGGGAACAGTTTGGTTTAACAATAAACATAAATAAAATAAAAATCATGGATATTAGTAAGAGGGGCAAAGTCATTACAATGATCCAGATAAAAAATAAAGATGTTGAGCAAGTGGACAAAATAAAGTACTTAGGAGTCTGGATTACGGAAGATCTGAATCCGAAATCAGAAATTCGCTCAATAATTGAGCAATCAAAAGCAACCTCTTTGAAGATGAGGAAATTTCTGAGTAACCAAAGACTCACTCCATTCTTTTTTATGGTGTCGAAGCCTGGACTGTTAATATTGACTTAATGAGAAAACTGGAAGCATTTGAGATGTGGCTTTTTAGGAGAATTTTAAACATACCATTGACCGATCATATTACGAACTAAATGGTCTTGCACAGAATGGGAATAAACAGGGAATTTTGACTACCATTAAAAGGAAAAAGACAGCATATTTGGGGCACAAACTTAGAAATAATAAGTACGAATTGTTGCAGCTGATTGTGAAGGGTAAAATCGAAGGAAAAAGGGGTCCTGGTAGACGACAAATATCCTGGCTGAAAAACATTCGCGACTGAACCGGGTTAAACACACAGATGCTCTTAAGAAAAGCAGAAGATAAAGACGAATTTGTAATGGTTATAGTTAACCTTCATTGGTGGAGACGGCACTAAAAGAAGAAGACAGATTTGTAAAAGCTACTAGGCCAAGGCGGATCTGTTTTGAGGTGGATGTGAGAGGAAATTTTTTGAAGATATAGTTAGGCGATAACTTCAGTAATAGTAATTGAGTTATATTCCTTTTAAAATAGGTCGAGAACATTATTAAAAAAAAATAAAATATTTAAAACTTATAAAAACATATTTTTTTTGTATTTTCCTTGCTTATAACTTTAAAACAATCCATTTTGAGCCGATATCGTAACAAAAAGTTAAAGGGCTAGTTCAAAATGTTTTAAATTTATTAGAATTTTTGCAAAATACCAACAAATATAAATAAAGAGAAGAAAACAAGCCTTTTTTTATTTAATGTTTATCAGCCACCTAGATTGCATTAAGGACCTTCATAATTTGAGTAAAAATCTTTATAACAAAATAAAATAGCCCACCAAATTTCACTAAAATTAATTGAATATATTTCCCATAATAATTTTGAAACCTAATTAAAAAAAAAATTAATTTTTAAAATTTTGCAAAACAAACTAGACCGAATAGAAGTTTGCAAATTTTTTCAATTATAAAAAAGCAATTTATCCATCTAACGTATTCGGAATTAAAATCCAATTATTTGGGTGCCCTCAGGAATGTTTTAAAATTATAAACAATTTTTTGGCTTTTAAACAAATCGAATATGTCGGCAATTATTTAATATAATAATGGTATAATAATAAAACCATCGGTATTACACGTGAAAAATCCAAAAAAATTAGGTTGAAGAAAATTTAATTTTAAAGTTTAACATTGGTTTACGTAAAAAATGTATTTTACCGGTTTTTAATCTGATAACTTGGATACAGACACCTAAAAATGCATTACCAAATTTCAAAGATGCTTTAGTTTTTTTTTAAACACATTAATTTATTTATACCTCAGTCGTCCGAGACGAAAATGCTACTGAACCTCCAAAAATCCTAACAAGACAACTCTCGTACTTCTTTAATAAATGGAAAGTTACGAATATTCTCATGATAGTTAGAACTGGAAAATAAGCCATATAGTTTACATTTTACAGACCTATAAGTCTTCTACCAATGATTTACTTTAAAACATTTAAGAAACTTCCCAGAAAACGGTTGGAGCAGATTCTTATAGAGCACAATATAGAACACGATATATACGCGGCATGGATCAGTTTGATTAATTATTTTTGAACAGCTACATTTTATACAAAGAAGATATGGGACATAACAAAAATCAAGTCTCATTTGCAGTTCAGAAGTGATCTCACAAACTCTCCTATTTCTACATTTACGTGACGAAAACGCACAGATTCACAGATAAAATCAAACCAATTTGAAAACACAGGACACTTTGCCGTAAAGAGAACCTAACAAAGATGTGCAGTAGCCAAAATAAAAAACAATCTAGGTCAAATATAATTATCAAAAAATGTAATGTTGCTTTATGCAAAACTTGTTTTGAACCGTACCACAAAAATTAATATTTTGATTTCTATAATTGTTAGGCAATAAATAATAATATGTTTATATACTGAACATAAGAAAAATATAATCTCTGGCGGTCATTGCATCGTCGACATCGTCTCTCCAGGATCGTCTTGGTCTACCTCGTTTTCTTCTAGTTGGCGGAGTCCATTCTTCTATTTTTTTTTTGCCATCTATTTTCAGGCATTCTCTGAAGGTGTCCATACCAGTTAAGTCTTTTGGCTTCGATTGTGTCTATTATGTCTAGATCGATTTCCATTTCTCTCCTAATATCTTCGTTTCTCACCCTATCAAGTCTAGTGAGCTGGCAACATCGTCTCCAGTAGTTCATTTCCATGGCCTTAATTTTTGATTTGTTTCTCTGGTTTATTTCCCAGAGTTCGGCGCCGTACAGCCCAATACTTTCTATTATTGTTTTATAGATTCTTCTTTTATTTTCTCTTGTTATTTTTTTATTCCATAATAGTCCGTGTAGCTGTCTGGTGGCTGATCTTGCTTGGCCAATCCTGGAGTGTATTTCTTCGCTACTTCTTGCTTTGATGTTATTTGGACTCCCAAGTATTTGAAATTGTCTGTTGGTTTTATAGTTCCCATTTCGATTTGTAGGCTTTCTGGTTTTTCTCCTACAACTAAGTACTCAGTTTTTTGTATATTAATTGTGAGGCCCCATTTGGTATACTCATCTTCCAGTTTTCTAAGCATGTAGCCTACATCACTCTCGTCTTCAGCTAGAATGGCTTGGTCGTCAGCGAAGTATATCGTGTACAATCTATGATCTCCGATTGGGATGCCCATATTGCAGCACTTTCTTCTCCACACTGAGAGTGCCTCATTTAGATATATTTTAAAGAGTGTAGGTGCTATGCAGCAGCCTTTCTTTAGGCCCTTACTAATAGGAATTTCTCTAGTTAATCTATTTCCAGTTTTAATGTTTGCCGTCATATTTTTGTAGAGTTGTTGTACTGCTTGTATATTTTTTTGCTTATTCCTTGTTTTTTCCATTGCTACCCAAAGCATTGAAAGTGGTACACTATCGTATGCCTTTGTCAGATCTATAAAGACTATATGAGTTGAAAGGTTGTGGGCTAATCTTTTCTCGATAACTTGCTTTAGAGAGAATATACTGTCCATACAGGATCTGCCTGCACGAAAGCCATTCTGTTCTTCAACATCTGTCATCTCTTTTTCAATTTTGTTTTTTATTATTTTTCCATACAGTCTTGAGAGTGAACTTATGACACTTAGCCCAATGTAGTTTGAACAATTCTTTCTATCTCCTTTTTTGTAGATGTTGTTAATATGTGCTTTTGTCCACTCCGGTGGTAAGTCGTGTCCATTATAGAATAAGGTGAAGACATACGCCAGTAATTCCCGTAATACTTGTGGGCTATGTATTGTAGAAAAATATACTGGTATTTATATATACGAGTGATCCTTCGACACTTTGTTGTCATCCTAAAGAAACCCTTGTAGCTATATTTACCAGTCATATTTTTCGTAAGTAGTCATATTGAATATACCCTAGGAGCTGTAATTAACAAACCAAGGAAACAAAAAATTGCCATTAATAGAGTTAATAGGGAAACTTCTTTGGCAGTTTTTCCTACATGAACATTACATAATAGACATATATTTGACTTATTTTTCCAATGAAAGTAATTGATTGTTAAATATAAAAATAGCTACTTGCTTTAAATTAAATATGAAATAACTTAATACAGAACACTCTACAATATAAAAAGTTTTAGAGATGAATGAATTAAACCTAGAAAAAGACATACAAAATTGGTTTTAAAAGTTTAAAGTTTCGATAGCGATATAAAACCTAAAACGATGAGAAAAAATAACAACACACTTATAAATGTTTATCCTGGGTATTTTATACAATTTATTTGTAATTATCTTTCTTAATGTTAATTCTAGTTCATATTATGATATAATTGTAGTTTATATAATTGCATTTAGTTAGTCTTTCTAATACATCATCCTTGCTTGATTTATCCTAGTTTGCTAGTCCGATCCATCCTTGAAAAATAAGGGTGGAGGATTTTGAATGATTTATCTTCAGTCGGTCAGAAAATAAAATAACATATTTTGCTTCATCTTATTATGGAACAGACGGCTTTGAAACAAGTGCTGATATGTCCATAACTGATCGTCTTTGATCGGAAAACCGACAGCTCACAAGAATCTCAAAGTAAACGGAAAGTATACACGATATTTCTTGTAAATACAAACAGATCTTTGGTTCAGAAAATGTAATTTAGTAATTGGATCTTTATGTGTTTATATTAAAGTGGAGTTTTGTTTTTCTTTTGTGTTCATACATTTAATACAGAAATTTATGAAGCGCTTTTAAAACTTTTTCTGTAAAAAGTAACTGTAACAAATATATTAAATTTATAATTTCCTATATGCACTGTAAACATCAATAGCCACCACCATTCTACATAGGGATAAAACTAACTCAACATACGAGAACAATTTAGGTATATTTGAGTAATTTGAGACAATTTTAGATTAAATCTAAATACTCGACAGCCAATGGTCCACTCTACCGTAAAGTATAAGAGGCACAAAAGTAAATTTATTTATCGTATGGCAAATAATAACAGGTGGATAAAAACAAGAAAAAAAAACTGGAACGAACATGTAAACCGAATGGGACCAGATAGATTAGCGAACATCTGTAAAAACAACAAGCCGTATAGTAGAAGACCCGTTGAAAGGCCGCCAAAAAGGTGGAAAGGTAATGTTCAGTCAACAACGACCGAAACAGAATAAGAGGCAGACAAACAGGAGTAATCCTAGTCGCGCGAAGAAGAAGAAGAAGCATACAATAAGAACACATAATTAAAATTCAATATAAAACGTTACATGAAGTATTACAAACGCACATCTAATGTAATATCTCATCGAGAACTCCAGGGAATCGCCTTTGGGGACATTTTTCAACAATGTGACGGACGGTCTGTCGTTGCGCACCACAGTCACACTCAGGAGTGAGGGCTTTTCGCCATCTATATAAGCTGTCAGCACATCTACCGTGGCTTGTTCTTATTCTGTTTAGCGTTGTCCATGTATAACGGGTCAGTTCAAAGGCTGGCGGTTTCTGATCGATACAAGCCATTTGGTGCGCTTCCTGTGGTGAGTCGCTCTATCATTGTCTTCTCCAAGCGTTGGTGAGGTTGAAATGTTTCCGATATAAGGAATTGGCTCTTAACAATGGAGGATATCTGGAGCGCAGTCTTTTTATTTCGATATCAAGCTTATCATGGTGGATGAGTAGTTAATGGTCAGCCTCAATTTTTTAATATTCTCTAAGAAGAGGATGACTTCTTCGTAGTTTCGGCGGTGGAATGTGTCTCAGAATGGGAAGCCAATAGTTTGGTGTGGATCTGATTGTACCTAAGATCATTCGCATTGTCTGGTTTAATTGGGTATCAATAATCTTGGTGTGTTTGCTATTGAGTCATACCGGGGAAGCATATTTAGCCGCTGAGTATACAAGTCCGAGAGCGGATGATCTGAGTGCGGAGGCTGAGGACCCCCATGTGGTGCTACATAGCTTTTGGACTATATTATTTCGCCCAGACAGTATCGTATGCAGCTGATAGGTCAATGAAATCAACAGATGTTTTTTGCTTTCTTTTACTTCAATATGTGTTGTTAGGGATAGAATCTGATCTGTACAGCTGCGGTTAGGTCTGAACCCTGCTTGCTCAATAGGCATCAATTCAAATATGTTTATACGAATTCTGTTGTAGATTAAGCGTTTTAACGGTTATAGACACAGCTCAGCAGTGCAATTGATCGGTAATTTTGGGGCAGATCATTTGAATTTCCTGGTTTTAATATGGCTATAATAGAGACTTTTTTTAGTGAATGGGGGATTTCTCTTGATTTAAACATATCTGTATCGAAATCAGCCACACATTTTCTAGCATATTTACCACAGTAAAGTAAAAATTCTGGATGGATGTTATCGAAGCTGGGTGCCTTGCCAGACTTAATTTCTGATATTGCTAAAATAATTTCTTCTGGAGTAAAATTGTCAGAATATTTAGACATGAGCAGGCATGCAGACTTTAGTATTTTTAGTTCTTGTTTTACTTTGGTGGCGTGGTCACTATCTCTAGGTGTTCTTAAGGTTGATACAATGTGGGAGGTCACTTCTGTTGGAAGCTATTGGTACTTTGTCTCTAGTTGGAAGTCTGCTACTACCAAGTTTTCCAAGTTAAATCCTTCTCTTCATCATGTGCAGTACTTTGATTGGTTTTAGGTCTCTGAATATGAACCGTTCAACGACGTATCGGAGCAAGTTTGCAGCTTGTCTAAGACGGTTGTTGTGTGCTGCTTGAAATTGTTGCTGTTTGTGTATCCCGAAACAAGAGATGCATATGTAATTATTAATAATAATAATAATAATAATAATACTTTATTTCTTTTTTGACAAATACAATTTGTATAGGATCAGTCACAGTTTAGAAAACAAAATAAGTAAATATAAATGTAAATCTAAAATTACGCTAAACCTAACATTACAAGACAAACACAAATAGAAAATGTAAAATTACTAGTATATACTTAAAATAATATCAACTACTAAAATATTCATCAACAGAATAAAACGTATTCTGCAATAAAAAGTCTTTTAAAGTTAATTTAAATATTTTCATATTCTTACATTTTTTTATTGGCTCGGGTAACTTATTATATATTCTTTGACCTATTATTGCAGGTGAGTAAAAATGCATATTTCCTTTAGAAAATGGCACATGTGATTTTTGATTCTGCCTTGTATTTATATTGTGAATTTGACTATTAGTTTTAAATTTCTCAAGATTTGAATGAATAAAAACACAAACTTCAGAAATATATAAACACGGCACAGTTAAAAGTTTATATCTAGTAAAGTAACTCTTACAGCTAGTGATTCGAGAAATACCAGCAATACAACGGACTATTCTCTTTTGAGACAGAAAGACTTCACCGAATTTACAAGACCTACCCCAAAATACTATGCCATACCGCAAACGAGACTCCACCTGAGCATAATACAGCATAATTAGCTGTTTTTCACTTAGTATATCTTTGAGGTTTCGAAGTAGGTAGCATGATGAGTTTATTTTGGAAATAATATCATCACATTGCCTTTTCCAATTGAGACATTCATCAACATACAAACCCAAAAACTTTAGGCAATGAACTTTTTCAATTTGTTTAGAATATATTGATAGTTCGATATCTAACAGATGTTTCTGTCTATTGTGGAAATGAATAGCATGCGTTTTATCCGCATTAAGATGTAAGTAATTCGAAGAAAACCAATTACTAAGATCACACAAAAGTTCGTTACATTTATTTTCAAGAGATATATGTGATTTATCTGATATAAGTATTGAAGTATCATTTGCATAAAGTGTAAACTGTACAGCAGAATTTATTGAGACAATATCATTTAAGTAAATAAGAAATAATATTGGGCCAATTACAGAACCTTGTGGAACACCCATATGAATGTAAATGTAATCTGATTTCCAAATATTTACTGATTGTTGGGATATATCTGTTAAGGAGACATACTGACGACGTTCTGATAGGTAGGATTCTATCCATTTTAGAGAGAGATCTTTTATTCCAATATTTTCTAACTTATTAATGAGTAACGTATGATCGACACAGTCAAATGCCCTACTGAGATCACAACAAATCCCGACAGGGCATTCATCCGCATCAATATAGTTAGTTAAAGTCTCATAAAATATATGAGCTGCTGTATTTGTAGACTTACCTGCCTGAAAGCCATGCTGATATTTACTAACAATACCTTTTTCCAATAAATAAGAGTTTAATCTGTTAAGATAACAGTATTCGAATATTTTTGAAAATACTGAAGGGACAGTTATTGGGCGATAATTACTAATATTCTTTGGATCACCTTTCTTATGTACAGGAACGACTTTTCCCACCTTTAGATAATCCGGGAAAATACCATTGCAAAAAGACAAGTTTATTAGAAATGTTAAAGGTGATAATATGAATGGAATTACTTTTTTTTAATAAAAATTGAGGTATTTCATCAAATCCACACGATTTTGAAGATTTCAATTTTCCTATCAATAATTCACTCAGCTCATTTGGAGTGCAAGGACATAATTGTAAAAAATTGTCATTTTCATTATAAGGCGGTTTCCTTAAAGTACTATTTTGATGACTGGGAATTTTAAAACGTACCTCAATTGGAGCATTCTTAAAGAAAACATTGAACATGTTAGCAACAATAGGGCATTCCTCTATTACACAATTTTCATCTGATTTTAGACATATATTTTTCCTTCTATTATTGTCAACATTATTAGTCACGTCGGCAACAAGTCTCCAGGCACTTTTTGTAGGATTATCTGATGATGAAATAATATTCTGGTAATAATTTTTCTTTGTCAAACATAAAAGTTTCTGGTGTTTCTTTTTTTCTAACTTGTAATATTCACGAAGACACGGACAGGATCTAGATAAAACATGCAAGTTTTTTAAGTTACTACTAGATAAGCGTACTTCAGTGTTTACCCATTTTTTACGATCATTTATAATACGTTTATTTTGCAATGGAAAATTAATGTTAAAATAATACGAAAAAATATCAACAAACACATTAAAAGCCAAATTAGTATCAAGTATACCATAAACAAGATTCCAATCTTCCAGCACAAGACTCGTAACAAAATTATCTATCCCACTCTCAGAAAAATATCGCTTTTGACAAGACATAGGCAAGGTCGATATATCGATTGGTAGTGGTAGTATATTGGTAGTGTGATGCTGTTTATTAGTCTACATTTTGTTTTTAAAGCTAATTTGCTTATTCATGTGAGTCCTTTTATTGCGGCTCTGGCCGTTGCTGTTTTCTAGACTGTAGCGTTAACATGTGGTGTATGTAAATGTTAAACCTTCTTTGTTTTGCTATTCGATGGGTCTATCTTGCAATGCAAGCTGTTCTTCTGTGTTATCTCTTCTCTTTTTGATGATAATTGCTTAGGCCTTTTCTGGATTTATTGCCATTTTTCATTGGATACTTCATTCTTCTATCGTATTCAGTACAGTCTAGATTTCTTACAGCCACAGGTTCCTATGTTTTATAAATCATTTTACGGTAAAATATTACACTACGTTACATAACATTATTTCCGTTAGATCTATTCATAATATCATATTATTGACTAGCTTAGTTACGTTGTTTTAACACTAATATATTACGATTTAATAAATACAACTCTACTTGATCAATTTTATTGTATGGTTTTAGTTACAAAAATCTAATTGCTGATTAAGGGAAATAATCTTTCTTGAAGGATCTTATCATTAGATAGAAAAGTATAATATTATTTTATTTTCAACAACGCAATTTTTGGTAGCACCATAAAATCTCCGATTAGACGAATGAATCTCTTCGGTGTGGTGAAACATGCAGATGTACCCTGCTCTCTAGGTAATAAATAAACACAAATTTCCATGGTCAACGAACGGTCTGCTGCTGTAGGGATTATGCAAATGTAATGATTGCATCGGTCCCACACATAGATTTCCTCCCAGCATCCTCTATCAAATTCTGGTGCGGTCTTGGTCCGATATAACTGAATTAGAAGCAGAGGCAGATCGTTAAGAAAACTTCAAGGGGACATAAGACGTATTTTGTTTATTAAAACTTAAATAAATAGTATTGTAAAATAAATTTAACTTGATATTATGATTTATTAATTAATAAAATAAGACAGAAAGTAAGCAAATTCAAATAGACAACTGATTTACAAGAAATCTACAGCAGAAGATTTTAAAAATCGGTATTGTTCTAACCTTTAAACAAATAAAGGCCTACCCCAGAAAAACACTTTCTCATGTATACTATTTAATCTGTCTCTGAAAAAAGTAATATGTATGTCACAAATTACAACTACATAGTGCGTATACTAAGATTTCGACTTCTTCTCTGAAGTCTTAATCGGTGCTTCACTTGTCCTGAGCACTTTAACTGTATACTTGTACACTCTACACACTTTACTGTTTACAGTACTACTGTATTAAATAACTAGAAAGATAAATACTTCAATAAAAGCCAACTTATAGTTATCATCCAAGTGGAATGTGCCAATAAACAATTAAAAACCAATAAAAGTTTAGGACCTAATGAATTGTATCCTGAAATACTGAAACTATCCGTATTGCCGAGCGGTTTTTATTTGGTGGAGGGTCACTTATGGCATGGTAAGGCATATCGTTTAACGCTCACACTAAAGGTTCTAGAAGACGATGTTTTACCGTTTATTAATATTCTTGGAGACGATGCAACATTTATGCATGATAATGGACGGTCTCACACTAGTCAGAACGTTACTGAATACCTTGACAAGGTTCAAATCATACGATTTGTTAGGCCTGCATGCAGTTCAGATGTCAAACTCATAGAACATGTTTGGAATTAAATGAAAAAACGTTAACGCAGTCGTATGCTGGCCCCCAGAAATTGAATTGACAGTTAGTAATCAATGTAGTAGTGTTTGAGGCCTCGAGAGACTGAGACCTCAGAAGCCCCGAAGAAGACATCAGAAAGGATGTCGAAAGCTCAGTGCAGTGATAACCGACACGGTTTAACCCGGAAGCATGGTAAGTTTAATATTAATTCTTGTAATAGTGATCTTAGCTTTAGGTTTAATTGTACTACCGCGGAAATCTTTCGAAACAAATATATATATATATATATATATATATATATATATATATATATATATATATATATATATATATATATATATATATATATATATCGAGAAAAGCAGTACTACGACCGTCAATACAATATAAACTAAGGAACACTCGAAGAGTGGTGGGTTTTTCGGTAAAAGTGGAGAAATAAAAGACAAGATTGCCAAGATTCTTGGCAATGAACACAATCTCGTTAAAAGACAGTTTTTGGAAATGTGTTCAATACTTAAACACCCTAACGCTCTTAATAAGAGAACAGACATTAGTAACTTGAGCCAAATTTATCATGCTTAATATTGCAGAATTAGGCTTACTATGGTGTTTACCTTAAAAATTGTCCTCTAAGGTGTATGTTCTATCATATTTTCATATTAAATAAGTTCAAATAAAATAAAATAGTTTCTTACTTTACTTAACTTAGATTTATTCAACTAACATTTTATTGATTATTTTGTCAATGTTACTTTTACATATTTAAATAATTGTTTCTGCTCAAATAGTTTAATAAAATTTTATAATAAAATAGATTCATATAATCTATATTATTCTCAGTTCCAAATGTTGGACTGCTGGATTTTGAATCAATCTTCACCTGTTGCTGGCTGTTCTGCCATAACATAAACTTTTTAAAATACGCCTTGCTGTCATATTTTGACGTCAAGGCCACTGTCTTTTCTCGTTCGGCGTGGTACCTAAATGCTGGTCGCATTTCACCAACATATGTACATCAAATGAACTTTTCAGAGCAGCCGTCTCAAAAGTCCGAATAGCTATGATGATTGCCGACCTCCGCCGCGGAGATGGCACTTGAAGAAGAAGAAGAACATTACCACATGTCTTTTGCTGTGCTAAGTTGAGTTAATTTGTAAACTGTATTTAGTTCCAATTAATTGTCTATACAACATAATATTGTAATGTCCATTATCATAAGCTTCTTTACACATTTTATATCTTTGACTGCTACGTATCTTTTTAAGGTAACACACTTATAATAACTTTTCCATGGATGTTTGGTTTTTCATATTGTTCTTTTTAGATGAACTGGTGATGCTTCCTGATTAGGAAGCGAAACGTCTTCAATAAATAGATGAAGTAGCCACCTTCTTGGTCTTTTATTTCTCCACTTTGACCGAAAAACCCACCACTCTTCGAATGTTCCTTAGTTTATATATATATATATATATATATATATATATATATATATATATATATATATATATATATATATATATATATATATATATATATATATATATATTATATATATATATATATATATATATAAAAGAAGAAGGATTTCTGGAAGAAGTAGAAGAAGAATACTAAAGAAGAGCTGTGGGAGATACCTAGGCAGAAGTAAGTGGTAAGGAGGATTGATATTTTATTTTCCCAAGATATAACTTATCGGCATATAACCTATAACTATAAATTATATTATGGATGTAACTTATATAACTAAATTGAATATTAGAAAAGTCGTCCTCACAGGAATAATGATGATGATGTATATTTAAATCCCAACGAAAACATTTTTTATGAATTGTATTTTTTTGATTTTGTTTATATATGTAACATTATTTTGATTAATAAATTTCCAATTATTACATTCACTCATGGTCGAAAAGAGAAATATTTCTAATACTTTAACCCTTTCCCTGAACTGCTTAAATTTATCTTTCGTTCGGTTTAAATGGTCGAATTTTTCAAATCCATTTCCCTTATCTAATAATACTAAAAGCGCAGTGTCATAAACCCTCCTATAAAACCATTATCCTCTTTCCCTGATTCCAGATCAACTTACATTACTTTAGGGATTCCGTTCAAATCCTTTCCTGAATCCAGTTTATTGGACAAAAATGAACAAGACCCTATGGAGTTGTCAGTATGAATATTAAATAGTTTGCAAGTGTTTCCTACGATCATATATTTAAAACGAAATATTTTTACCGCATTTTATGTTTAAAGGTAAAATTTATATCTGGTGATTGCTAATACGACATTTAAATAACAGAATAAAACTGAAATATGAAGCATAAATAAATGATTTAACATTTTGGCGGTTTTATTTAAAAATTATTTATTTTTAATCTTTTAATTTATATATTTTAAAAGATTATATAAATAACTTTATTTAATCAAGTAATTTTGATCGACACATTAATTTCTAAATAAAGACATCTTTCGCAAAAATGTTTAATAATTAATCTATAATAAACTACATTGGCACAAAAATATCAAAATTTGATAATAATTGGATGGTATAAGTAGAAATCTCCAATTCTTACTTAAAAGAGATTCTTCTACTTCTTTAGGTACTATATTAGGTCTTCTAACGTTGGAAATTATATTGTATTGACGAGTTATTTACGATCTTCAGCTAATTCAATAGCGAATTTTCTTGAGTCATGACAACTGCTTCGTTTCAATTCCTCTATGGCCCTCTACTTGACCTTTTATGATAAGCTGAACGATTCTGCACCAGTCTCCTCTAAAAAATTGCCCTAGGTAGAAATTTATTTTATTTCAATAGTTTTCAATAATTTACAAATGGTATTTGTTTTATATAATTCAGCTTCATTGATCTGAGTCATTGTTCAGTGTATTCCATGCAAATGCATCTCAAACGCTTCTAAGCGATTGATTGTATTAACATTCAGTCTTTTACAACTTTACAGATAAGAAAAATCTGCATACACAGACGTGTGACTTACCCAAGAAGTGTTGGGTCTCTAATACTCTAACGTTGTGTCAGGATAAGATGCCCAAGGAGGATAGACCTATGATACTTTATCCCATCACCACTCCAAGACGGTAGGTGTCCAACTAAAACCCTCTCCTCCGTCACTCCAGATTTCAAGATGGAATAGCTAGTTAATACAAAAACATCATTCCTGATGTATTGCTATCACCCGATATCTTTAATTTCTCCAACACATTTATCAGGAAAACCACATCCAGACGAACCACTATGGACTTTCAACCGTATGCCTTAGCAAGGCTACCATTTCTCTCGCGTCATCTGTCTTTCATTTTCTTTTATTTCGGCCTGAAAAAGTCCGAACCTCACCCAGGTGCTGCTCGTTTGTTTCAAAATTTTGTTGTGACTTCCATCTCCTCTTGTTATTTTGATAAGAGCAGCTCCCTGAGAAATTCGTGGATCTGTGTCCACCAACACTCATTGATCAAACTATGCCCACCTAAACTAAAAAAGGTAATAATCCTGCCGCCTATGCTCAGACTACTCAGCTTCGAAGGTTCGGAATTGGTGAATTCGTCCACTCCGCCACATCATGTGTTGCCTCCCATTCTTCCCTGCCACTGGCCAATTCAAACTAATCTCTCGCTCTCCAATATTCCGCTCCCTACGAGTATGAATCCGCTTAGGATTTTTTCATAAAAGGTACCCAGATCGTGAACCCATTTTACAATCTACAGTGTGCTACAAAATACAAAGAATTAGGAAATGTCAGGTATGCAGTAAAGCAAGGTAGACAAAAAATTTAAAAAAATATCCAACAAGACATAATTTTGGCAGCAGAACATCAATACTGTACAGTGCAAGAATTATCTAGGGATTTTGGTGTTGGAAAGTCTTCAATATCAAACGTATTTAAAAAGGTAAAATACCATTAGTATAAAGTACATCTTATCCATGAATAAAATAACGGTTATGTTAACCGGAAAAATACCCGTTATTGGTCTGATGAAAATCCATACTGGATGTAAGTGTCCCATACGCAAAGACTACAAAAAACGAACATATGGGCTGGTGTTGAGAAAAATACAATATTATTGGTCCATATTTTTTTGATGACAATGCACCGCCACATTTCGCTTTCGATTTTTTAAACAGAACTTTTCCACAACGCTGGATAGGAGAAAGGAGACCAGTGGAATGGCCCGCTAGATTATCTGATTTAAACCCATTAGTTTATGGGGTTATTTAAAATATTAACACTTCGTTCGACGACAGTGGTCTGTCAGGCCAAGCCTACGATGTAAAAGGTTAATCTAAATTGTCGGGATTTTCATAACCTTTAATAAAAATGAACACCTACATTTACTGGGCTGGGTTTCTCCAATCGAGAATATGCAGTGTAATTCTTAGATTTGCCTCAGTTGTTATTTTGGTTTCGTGTGAAATAAGTCTGATAATAAAGTAATTTCGCGAGAACTATTCGTAGCAGTTAATTGTTTTATTCATCAATTTGCGTATACTGTTTTTAAGGTTAGCAGGTCTTTTAATAATTTTGTAGCATTTTATTTTGAAATCCCCTCGTATATGTGTTAATTGAAATCTCCTTATATATGAATTATAATAACGAAGAATTTTTTCAATGTTTCTTAGTTCGTATCCTTCAATTTATAATCTTTCGTTCTTTTTAGGTCGCCGCCGTCGATAATTAATCGTTTTATTGTTTATTTATGTCACAGGCGCAAATTCTTTGATATTTCTTTGTTTAAACTGTTTAAACTATTACGTCTTAATTTCCGTTGTGTTTAGTTTATACCCTAAGTGCTTTGTTTGTTCTAGTTTATGCGAGCAATTTTTAAAGATAATTTCGTCACTTTCGTTGGAGCCGCGGTGAAGAGCGGTGATCTCCAGTGGTCCAGCGTCATATCCAAATTCACGTTGAATTTGTAGTTTTCTGTTTTTGTCCCTGTTCAGGGAAATCTTCGTCTTACGTTATGAAAATCAATTTTAGTAACAGTTAATCGTCTAATTCCACCTGTTCCGGTTGTTTAAGAGGCAGAGTCATAAGTTTTGTGCTCAGTGCCGGCTTCGGCCTCAAATGGTCGATCCAATTTGCAGTGTGAGATTACGTCCCTTTTGTTCGTGTGTTCGTGTCCAGGATTCAACTCCAGTTTCCAACCTCAGGAACTTGTTTTTGTGTTATTGTGAAATCCAGGTAACATTTTTTTGTGTAAATTTAAAGTAAAGCAGACATTTTTTAAAAAAAAGTAATAATTGCTTTCATACACTTTCATATAAAAAAGAATTTGTAATATTTAAAGTAGTAAATTTTATGGTTTGACTTTAGCTGTCAATTTATTTATTCAGTTTTGTTTTAAATTTAATGTTAATTTATGACAGCCCGTTTTAGCATTTTTAATTTGTTTTGTTTTCTTTAAAAGAAATGTTAGCTTACATTTAAATTTTGTAAGTTTTTGTAGTATCTCCAACTCCTGGAAATTGTAAACAGATGACACATCGTAAGTCTTTTTTGTTTTTTGTATTTTGCAGCTATTGTTATAATATTTTGTATTGTCTTTTTTGAGCATTCTTGTGTTCTCTATGTTTTGTAACTCTTTGTGGTGACACAAAAATAAATGTTAAATTTTGTTTCTTAACATTTGTTTATTTATTTAACTAACCCTTTTTGAGTTCTATTTGAAAAAGATATGTTTTTTATGTTTAATAATTATATCTCCAGTTACAACCAGCTGGTTGTAATAGGTATAATTAGGCACCTCAAGTGGCGCCCTATATTAAATTTCTTGAGGTGTTTCCGGTTTATTTTCATTCTGTTTGTCCCAAGAGATTTATGACCCTTTATTTTATTTTTCTGTAGTTGCCCCAATCCAAACCCCCTTGTGTTTTACTTATCCGCGACCCCAGCTCTCCAACTAACCCCTGAGTGCCCGTTCACATATGTTTCGATTATTTTGCTTGCCCTTCTCTACCCCCATTAGTTTCTATTTCCCCAATTTTCTACCCCTTGTATTAATGCCCCGTATGGTAGGCAAAATAAATCGTTACAATTTTTGACATTGAAACTTAGGACAATTATTTTTTTGATGGATCCTTGTGAAAAAGAAATTCAACGTTTGAAAGAGTAACTTCGGATGTAGACAATGATTCCGATAGTTCTATTGCCAACGATGATAGATAAGCGCTTAGCGATCATGACACGGAATCTGAGTAATAGGATACCCTGGAAGCAACACCAACGATTGAAGAACAAACAATTAACAGAGAACAATCTGACAGAAGATTATATTATTATGCAAAGGATGGAACTAAATGGAAGAAATTTGCACCACCTACAAATATTCGCACACGACGGGAGAAAATAGTTTCTTGCTTACCAGGAACTATCCGAAAAGCAAAAAACGCAATGAATCCCATTGAATCGTGGGATCTTCTAATGCAAAATATTATTGAACTTGTAGTAGAATACACCAATATTTATATTAGAGAGATATCTGGAAGATACGAAAATCAAAACGACGTCAAACTTACATCTGTTCCGGAAATGGTTCTCAAAAAATTTAGAAGAATTTTGGGCAGACGATGGCATGGAATCAGAAATATTTGCAGCGATGATGGTACAAAGACGATTTAGATTTTTGTTAAATGTAATACGTTTTAATAATAAACAAACCAGGGACGAAAGGCTCTAAATTGATAAACTAGCTTCGATAGGAGAGATTTTTAAAATATTTTTAAAAAACAGTCAATGTTGTTATATCGCTGACTATGTAACTCTCGAGGAGATGCTTTTTGCTTTTCGTGAAAGGTGTAGCTTCCGCAGGTATATTTCAAACACACGTCTCTGTGGAACAGGAAGAAATATTACGATAGATCGCTGGTTTGTTACTTGCAACCTTGTTATCCAACTGAAAATGGACCACAAGCTAACGGTTGTGAGTACAATGCAGTTCCAAAGAAATAGATTGCCCCCAATTATGACCAATGTGAAAGACCGCTCTGTAGATTCTTGTGTTTTTGGTTTTGGAGCACATATGATGATGACATTGCATGTACCCAAAAAAAATAAAAATGTGTTACTTTAAAATATGTTCAGCCAGAGATGAGCTGATTTTAGATTTTAGATGAAAGCCTTAATTTTATTCTATATTGATACCAAATGTGGAGTCGATATTGAAGATAAAATGGCGTTACCTTACGATGTGTCTAGAAATACTAAACGATGGCCACTAGTAATTTTTATGGAGTTCTAAATATCGCCATTATAAACGCTTTTGTAATTACCAAACATAATAATCCTAATACGGAATATACTAAACAACGAAGACAATTTATCAAAAAATCAGGAAACCTACTAAAAAGTTATTTGGAATCAAGGGCCCCAACGCCAGGATTACATTCTAACATATGACAAGCTGTTATAAAATACTCTGGAATGCCGACACAAAACCGACCTAATCCACCACCAGGTAAAAGAGGGCATTGCAAATACTGCAAGAAAAGGAAAACCCGATTTTTGCACATTTTTCAAATGTTGTTTATACATGGATCATATCATAGCCTGCTGTGAGGAGTGTATTCAGCAAAAAACCTAACAAACTGTCGCGTGATTAATTTTTCTGTATTTCCTGTGTCATAGAATTTTACTCAATTCTTTGTGTTTTTTAATATAGTTTCATTATTATTTTGATCAATTTTTGTAAAATAGAACAATTTGATTTTTTGTAAGTGTGGTAAGCTGTCAAAATAATTATGTCAAATATATCCATTATTTTTGATCTGCTTTAATTTAATAGTAGCTAGGCATAAACAAACAAAATATTTCCATCAGATGGAAGAAACCATCTGATGGAAGTATATCAGTACAAATAAAATATTGTATTTTAAAAATACTAATTAAAAGAAAATAAAATTATAGCCTTATTTGTGGTCCCAATGATAGACCACCGTCGTGTGGTCTTGTTATTATTTAGACGTCATCGATCGGACTGTTAAGTTTACACAAACATACCTGATAATATCCGTCAACTACAAGACCAAATTAGACAAGAAATGCAGAACATAACACCCGCTATGCTACAGAATGAAAATATCTGTCATTGTCTCACGGTTAATGGAGAACAATTTAAACATTTACTATAAAATTTCGTTTGTTTATTTTTGGTAATGGGTCATAGTTTATCCTTCATTTATTATTTTGTGGGTAACTTGGAATTTTTTCATTTTTGCCACCTCTTCTTCTTCTTTTTCTTCGCGCGACTAGGATTACTCCTGTTTGTCTGCCTCTTATTCTGTTTCAGTCGTTGTTGACTGTACATTATCTTTCCACCTTTTTGGCGGCCTTCCAACGGGTCTTCTGCTATACGGCTTGTTGTTTTTACATATGTTTGCTAATCTATCTGGTCCCATTTGGTTAACATGTTCGTTCCAGTTTTTTTTCTTGTTTTTATCCACCTGTTAATATTTTGAATTTTGCATTGTTCGCGTATACTTTTGTTGGTTTGTCTGTCTCTTAATGATATGCACGCTATTAATCTTAATACTTTCATTTCGATATGGTTTTTTTGTTGTTTCGTCTTTCTTGTATCGGTCCTTGTCTCCGCTGCATATGTTAGGTTTGGTCTTACTGTTGTCTTGTATACTTTCATTTTGCTTTCCATGGTCAGATATTTGTTTCTCTATATGGTTTCTCGGAGACAACCACTTACTCTTGCCGCTTTTGATGCTTGCCTTGTGGTCTCTGTTTTTATATCCCTGTCACTAGTGATCTCTACTCCTAGGTAATTGAATTTCATTACTTGTTCTACAATTTTGCCGTCTATTTCTAGTTTGATTTTTTTTGCCACCCTGTACCAATTTGAAGCAATGTGTTGTACACTTTTGGAATCAGCTCATCAAGGAAAATCTATAAATTGAAAAAAAGAGGGTTCCATTAAAAAAATTGGTAATGACGTCATTATGTGAAGGTGGTTTACCCTGTTCATAAGATTATAATTTGCAAAAATAGTAAATTAAAATTAAAAATTGACCTATTTCGGAAATTTTTAATAATATTGTTTATTTAGCTAATATGTAATGAACTCATGCATTACTTTTTGGAAGCACATAAAGCAAATGGATGACCTATATGTTTTTGAAATATAAATTTTTGCTTTTTTGGATTTTATAGTTAGAATAAACGTTTATTCAAAATTCACAAGTATTTTTGTTAGATAAAAACCCTAAAAGAAAAAAAAATCCAAAAGAGAACATTAAATCCACCAGTGACATCGATTAATCCAATCTTTCTTTCCATGTCCAAAAAGCATCGCAATAAAAAAGTATGTAATGAAAGTGCACTACCTCCATAAAGAAGATATTCCCAGAGCGTCGTCTTTTGTCATCACGACGTATTTGTCAAAGTTGCGTAGAGACGAATACCCGAAGGAGAAAAAGAGAAATATTCAGGTCACAAAGAATTGCTACCTTGGGGCACTACGTCAATGTAAGGCCTCTTCTTCTGAACGTTATCGTGAAGACGACGCGATGCGCGATGTCGGGTCAGTCATCATCTTAGTTTCCGTGCTTGTTTGTCGCTTGGGAACATTCAAACTTTATAGTACAGTCAAAAAAGTTGAAACAAAAATAAACAAAGGATATAAGTAGGGTAGATAGGAGCAGTTAACAGATCTGTATAAACAAGGTGGTCCTTAAGTAATTGTACAAAAAGAAACAATAGATTCTTCACTTTAAAATATTACTATCTAAGCCAACTTGCATTAATAAAGAAAGATACAGGGCCTTAAAGTGAAAATTCAAGTTTTTTTATTCTTCGCTATAACTTTCATGTTTGTAAACATTTATGTAGAAAAATTTAAAACTGGATGCTTTTAACTATAAGGGATTATATTTTAATGCAAATATTATTGTAGTTTATAGAGGGTGCCATATCTGCTACATATGTAGTATAAATTTGCGCTTAATTTTTTTGCTCTTTAAGTTAGCGCTATTTGTGTTTAAAAATACATTACTAACATTATTAACCTTTAACTACGGGCTACGGTGTATACAGTACACCATGCGTGTTAAGTTGGTTGCCGTTTCTTAAAACTATTTTCTACGTTTACGGCGCTCGATGTAACCTATCATCAGTATAGTATCAACCATTGTCTATTACAGTCGATACGTGATTTTTGATCGAATAGTTGAGTTGTAATAAAAAATATCAAAGTGAGTTCCCGAACGGTGCCTTCAGTACACCACGCACATGGTTATGTAAGTAAATTTAACGAATGTTAAACTTTAAATTACCTGCAAACGAGTTATTTTCTGTGTAGTAAATGTTACATTGTACTTTTTTTACAAAAATGTGAAATGGAAACTTAGGAGAAGTATTTTTTATAGGGATCGAGTGCTTGTTAGAAACCCTAAAAGTCTCACACAAGATGAGCTTAGAGCTATGGCTGAAGCATTGTTCGAAGAAGAACCTGAGGAAGAAGTTAGGGGAGAAGAGGATGCTAGTTCGTCAGAAGAAGAGGATGAAATTACGGAAGACAACAATTATAACACTGAGTCGGAGATAGAACTAAATGAAAGAGTCTTCTGATTCAAATAACCAGAGCGATGGTGAGAGTTTAGAAACCGATGAAGATGAGTATTTTATAGCGAAAGATAAACAAACAAAGTGGTATAAATATTCAGTGGTGAGCAAATGTAGCAAAACTTCCAGCAAAAATATTGTAAAAATACTTCCTGGGCCGAAGCTGAGTGCTAGAGATATTACCAATGAGAGAAGTGCTTTTGAAAAAATTTTTAGTGACGACATTATTGAAAATATAGTTGAGTGTACAAACTTGAAAATTGCAAATATGCGAATAAAGTATAACCGGCCGAGACGGGCTAAAGACACAACAAACACAGAAATTATGGCATTTCTGTATCTGTATCTGTACCTGCAGGAACTAAAAAGCAAAACCATACACATTTTCTTGAATTGTGGACTAAAGACGGAACCGGCTCAGAAATATTTAGAGTGTGCATGAGTGCTGATTGATTTTTATTTTTGCTTGCTGCTCTAAGATTTGATGACAAAAATAGTAGAGGGATACGCAAGGAAACTGATAAGCTTGCTGCTATTCGAGTTATACTGGATCGTTTTGTGAGGAACTGCAACAATAACTACTGTTTAGGAGAAGAAGTAGCAATTGACGAAATGTTAATACCTTTCAGAGGTAGATGCAGTTTTATTCAATATATCCCGTCCAAGCCTGCAAAGTATGGGTTAGAAGTATTTGTATTGTGTGATGCCCAGACATTTTATGTTACAAATTTAGAGGGGTATTATGGTAATCAGCCACAAGGACCTTACAACAAATCAAATAAACCTGCTAATATGGTACATCGTTTACTTCAAGACTGGAAAGGGAAAAACCGGAACTTGACATGTCATAATTGGTACACAAGTTACTCATTGGCCAATGATCTTTTGAAAGATAAAGTAACAATGTTTGGCACACTAAAGAAAAATAAACGGGAGCTGCCGTTGGAGTTCCTACCACATAGAGAAAGAGAAGTTGGATCGTCCCTTTTCGGATTTCAAAAAGAGGTAACTATAGTGTCATATGTCCCTGCAAATAATAAAGCTGTGCCTTTGATATCAACTATGCATAATGATTCTGCAGTAGATCCGGAGAAAAAAAGCCAAATATAATTCTCACAAAGGAGGTGTCGACACAGTAGATAAAATGTGCGATACATACTTGGTATCAAGGAGAACGCAAAGGTGGCCGATGGTTATATTTTTTCAGCTCCTAAACATCGCAGGAATTAACAGCCAAATCTTGTATAATACTGCAAATATAAACAATCCTCAAAAATATAGAAGGATATTTTTAAAGGAATTATCTTTATCTTTGTTGAGACCACACCTTTCAGAAAAAGCTGAAATACAGAGTTTGCCCTTAGATTTAAAACTATTCCTGAAGAAATATAAAGCTACTGTAGTGGTACAAGAATAGTAAAAATATAGTGACAACCATTTCGTGTCAGACATGCAGGAGAATGGTTTGCAAAGAACATTCCACCATTATTTGTCCTAAGTGTATTAACTCAAATAACCAGGAATAAGACGAAAGTGAATAAAGACTCGTATGTGTTTATTTTTCTACCTAGTTAAAAATTTAAAAATATTCGCATCTTTTTTTAGGTTGGTGTTTCAATATGTAATAAATTACTGTTTTCGTTTTTTCTCACTGGTTTACCATTTTGAATTATTTTTTAGTTTTATTGTTTATTATATAATAACTAATTATTGATTAAACACAAGTTGTGCAATTTAATATAGTTCTAATTATTAAAGAAATTTTGTTTCTGTAGCTATTTGTAACTGGTGTATAGAGTACACCGCGCTCGTATTTGAGATTCATGGTTGGCGTAGTTAAAGGTTAAAACTACATTATTGTAACAAAACAAAAGTATACTTGTTATTATCTTTAAAACTGAAAGTTTTCGAGATAATGGCATTTTAGAAATAAGCTGCATAATTATGATTTAACGTAATTACTACATGTAACGAAGAAAAAATAGACAAAAACATCAATACTTCTGAATTTTGGTATAAAATACCTTTAATTAAAGTTAATAGTTAACGAAATATTAAAGAAAATGTATCAGTAGAATAATTAATAATTAGATTTGACAAAATAAAAGGATAATAGGATTTTACATCAACATTTTACGTTTTATATTAAATTGAAGTCATAATCAAAAAATTTTATTGAAAAACCATATTAAGAAATAGTTTAACAAAATAACATTAAACTTTTTGTCAAAGTAAGTGTTCTATTGTATTTATAGTATGTTGTTTATAGTTGTTCGATAGTATTGTATTCTATAACCAAAATCGAGAGGATTAATCTGGGCTACGTGGTGGCCAAGGAAAATGACTACCACAACCAATGCAATGTTAAGAAAAGTTGATATTGAAGTACGTTCTTACTGCCCTCGTATAATGTAGTGGGGCACCAGCTTGTATAATTCACATATTTTGCCTTAAATTAAATGGCAATTTTCCATCGAATCAAGGAAAACCACTTCAGGAAAACCACTAGCGGAGTATCCTATGCACAAGCTAGTAAAGGAGAACAGCAAACATCCACAAGAACTGATGGAGTCAAGAGCACCTGGGCGGAAATTAACCAAATATTTAATGTAGAAAAAATGATGGCAACACTTCAAGATATGAAGAGAGAACTACTACAGGCAAAATCATTTGCAGAAAAAGCAATGGTTTTCATGAAGTACGAAGACATCTACAATGAACCATAAACATCTGAAGATACTCCAGTTCAACATAGCATCACTGAGGCTAAGGATCAGCGAACTTCGAGAGACAGTCATAAGGCATAATCCAGATGTCATATGCCTGTCTGAAACAAGATACATGACGGACTCCCAACTTCCAAGGATTACAAACTACGATGGATTCGGAAGAAGAGACGAACCAAACGACAGAGGAGTAGCCATCTATGTTAAAAACAACATAGAATGGAACCAAGTTTTGATGGACACACACCATTTCGAAAGTGTTGGAATTAAAGTAGGTATAGCTAATATCTTTTCAATTTACAGGAAGCACTCGGAAGACCTAGCCATAGAAGAATTAGACGCCTTACTCAACTCAACACCAACCGTAGTCGTAGTAGGAGACTTCAACGCCAAACACACAGCATGGGGATGTATGACGGACACAGCACCAGGAACAACCCTACTAAGATACTGTGAAGACAGAGATAGGATGTTATTCGCCCCAGACGAACTAACAAGGATCAACCCAATAAGAGGACACAATAACTCAACACTGGATCTTTTCATCACCAAAGATGTAATAATAGAAGACGTCAGAGCCTACTTCGAATGCAGTTCGGACCACAAACCAGTGATAGGAAGGATGACATCAAGAGTCGACTTGCCAAGGATAGAACCAGTAGAAAGATGAAGATGGAAAGATGCGAACTGGCCTAACTACAGAAGACAGCTAAACTAAATGGAAATGAAGAGAGAGTTCCAATCAACAGAAGAAGTAGAGGAAAAGATCGAAGAAATCACAAGAAGAATTCAACGAGCCATGGAAGCAAACATTCCAAAATCCATGACGAACAACAGAGGACTGGTCATCCCAACAGAACTACAGGACATCATCAAGGACAGAAACAAGGCCAGAAGAGCATTCCAAAGGACTAGAAGACAGGAATTCAAAGATTACGGAGACATACTATCTGAAGAAATAAGAGTAAGACTGAGAAGTCTCACTGAAAACCAGTGCCACAACAACATCAGAAGAGCTGAAGAAAACCATGAAAATGTTTGGAAAATGCTGAAGGCAAGAAGAAGAGAAAAACAAAAGATGCCACAAATCATAGACAACGAGGGAACACACTACGACACCCAAGGAAAAGTATATGCAATATCAAGGAAGATGGCAGCCACACACAGACAAAACCAGGATATGTCGGATGCAAGAACAAGGAGGCAAGTCGAACAAGAATACAACAGGATCAGAAGAAGGAACGAGTTCCAAATAGACGAGGAAGACCATACCAGCCCAAGCGAAGTTGCGAAAATCATCAGGAAACTGAAAGGAAGCAGAGCACCAGGACAAGAAGGAATCCACAACATCACCCTCAAGGAACTTCCGAAGAAGATCATAGTACAGCTGTACTATATCTTCAAATACTGCCTGGAAAAAGGACATTTTCCAAACAACTGGAAACACGCCAAGATCGTACCTCTTCTGAAACCAAGGAAAGATGGAAGAAGACCGGAAAGCTACAGGCCCATATCACTCCTGGAAACGATGGAAAAAATCTTAGAAAAAATCATCTACAAGAGACTGGTGAAGCATACAGAAAGAAGAGGAGTCATCCAAGAAGACCAGTTTGGTTTGGAAAAGGAAGAATCTGCGAACTTCAACTAGCAAGGATTATCAGCGACACGAAGATAAAATTCAACAGGAAACAGAAGACAGGATTAGCCATACTGGACATAGAGAAAGCATACGACACGGTTTGGAAGAAGGCACTAATCTACAAGATGGACAAGGCTAGACTTCCACACTACCTGGAACAGGTTAGGATACACGCCACTAAGGGAAGTGGCCGAGACCAAAACCAGGTGGTTCTTCAACCAGGCCACACGAAGACTACGAAAGACCAGGGATATCCTCGAGAAGAACAGGATCCAGAGGATATTTAGATCCACCCACCGACTGATCGACCACCTGATCAGGGTCTAACCAGGCGTGCAGGGAAGTAGGTACGTTTGCCGATTCAAGTACCTACAGAAGCAGATGAGGACACCACCCAGGAAAATCCAGAAGCCGAGAGGAAGAATCTACAAACGCTGGCGGTGCAAGAGCGGTACGCCGAAGAAAGAAGGCAAAAATTTTTAAGTTTTTGATATGTATATATTTCTAGTATGGCAATTAACGTTTTTATTTTTATTTTTATTTTTATTTTTACATCGAATCAATAATCATTTTGTAAAAAATATAAATAGTTCTCACCATTCAAATTACGAGGTAACTTACATGGCCCTAAAAAATGATTACTTATGATTCCACTACTACTACTAAGGATTTCCACAGTTTTCACTGTCTTCCTTCACTCAACCGTTTTCTCCAATTTTCCCTGTCATTCCAGTCTCCATCTCGCAGGGTTCTTTTCTCCATAGCCTCGTCGATTTCATCTCTGAATGACCTTCGGGGTCTTCCTCTCTTTCTTCTTCCAATCGGGCTCCATTCTGTGATTTTATTTATCCAGCGTCCTCTGTCCGCTCTTCTGACGTGGCCGTACCAGGATAGTCTCTTCTCCTCTATATAGTCGATTATGTCTGATTGCACTCCCATTCTCCGCTTAATGATTCCACACCATCCGTTAATTTTAAATTTTTATTGGAAATGCCTTCCTCGCTGAACATGAAGATATTTTGTATTCCAAAAATGATTTTTCCTTAAATTAAAAACACCATGGCGTGTAAATGTAGCTATCGATGAAAGAGTGGTCAAGATTTTGCCTGTTTCGGATATCATTTGCAAATCTCCATCTTAAAAGTATATCCTTTGATCCTACGTAATGATTTTTAATCGGCATAAGTTGTCTCGTTTAGGACAAAATGAACCAATTTCGTCTAAATTTGGAAATATATGTTTAAAGGTTTGGTAATTAGGTTACAAAACTGTCAGATGAAGACGGTAGGTGTCGCGTCAGTCACGCACGGAGCGAATAAGCAAAATATTTTTTATCGAAGCTTATTTTACGCACGCCATTGGAAAAAAAATCATTTTATTTTAATTTTGCTAAACTTACATCTTCATTATAAAATAAGCAACATTTTCACCGAGCTATGTTATATCTGTATTATCTCCCCTCACTGAGTTAATTAAAATACTCCAAAACTTCCGCCCGCGGCCAATCAATTATTGACTTATTTCAAAGCCTCAAAGTTGTAATTAAATTTAGCCTGTTCCTATAATCATGAGATGCTGACTAAAGCCCTTCTGGCAATACGAATAAAATTAGCGTAATTTTTGTGGAAGTGACATTTGCAAAAGTAAAAGACAGATATTCTGTAGAACTGCCTTTAATCAAAGACTGGCCACGGTAATTCTATTGAGAAATTAGGAAGATGATTCTTTTTAGCTGCAAACTCGAGTATTTCAAAAATTGCGGTCTTTGTAGTTAATTCTTAAAGGCCTACGATTACGATCACTTTATAGTTAAAAGTTGAAGCGTCGTGATAATAATTTTTATGTTAAAGTAAACCATCAAAAAAGAATTGCGATAACTATGAAAGGAGTCTTTATTTTGTTAATTTATAAAACAAGCAAGTTTGAGCTGATTTAATTTCTCCTATTCACTAACATGCCTGACGTTAATCAAAACTCCTTATATTAGCTTAGTCTCTTATATTATATAGTATACAGGGTGTTTTAAAACGGTATGTCATAAATTAAATCACGCATTCCGGGGACAAAAATAAATTGATTGAATCCAATTTACCTTAGTTCAAAAGTGTACACAACAAAAGCGCACAGAAAATTTTTAAGGGAGTTTTAATTTTCTAAAAATAATGTGTTAAACTAATGATGCCACAAAATTCATTTGATTTGATCGTACTTAAAAGTTTGGGGTGATTTAGGGCTGCACACTCCCCTTAAAATTTTTCTGTGCGTTTAGATTTTGTTGTTTCTTTTGTATGAAAAATGCTTCAGAACGAGAAAGTAACGTGTCCTTTTTTATTACAAAATGTCAAGTATTGTAACTTCAAAGGGCTGTAACTTACATATTTACAAATAAACATACATATTTACTTAACTGTGAAATTTATTACTACATTTATTACTACCTCAGTCATAATCCATTAGATTTCTAGGGGGTACGAAATACGAGAAAAAAGAGGGGTCTGAATTTAAAGCACTTTTTTTAAGTGCCTATTTGGTAAACTTTGTCAAAAATTAGCAGAGTCATATAATATATATTTTGAGAATATTTCAGACTAAGAAAGCTTATTTCTAGATAATTTCAGTTTGTTTTTTTTAATTGCAATTCAAACTACTTTAGTATAAATGTTATTAAGTAAAAACCAATTAGGGGTCCGAAATTGCCGCATTTCCTCCATATCTGGCTGGTTATACATATAGTTTTTCGAATATCCGGTAATTTCTTACTTAGTAGTACTGTGTGATGTAATCCTTCCAATCTATTCCAATATCCTTCTAAGATTTCTTTCCTCTATGAATATTTGTCGGTACTTTCATGTTTTACATGTTGTGTATAGCTCTTATGACTAAATAATAAATTAGCTGCAATGCTAACCAGCTACGATTGTTTTGAAATTGCATATTATTTTTTATACAATAATGTATATCTGTCAATTTTAAAATTTACAATGGACTATATCTCACGAACAAGAGCTGATATCGAAAAATGCTTGAAACCGTTTTTAGAATAGTAAGGGGAACTAAAATGACATGAAAGAGAACTCACCCCCATCAACCCCCTAGACCCCACCCAACACAACCAAAAAAAAGTTAAATTGCAAACTCGTACTTGTGATACATCATTGAAAAGTCTATAAAAAATGCTATCCAATGGTATACATAATAATTGTACAGGCTAAAGCAATAATTGTGAAACTTTGGCTTAAATGGAAAATTCAATGAGGTTTTTGTTGAACTACAAATTTGTTAAAAATGTCAATTAAGTGAATGTTCAAAGTGGGTTCCGTTGTTTTGTAAAGAATAATACAGCCTATTTTCAAATTCTGCACGAACTTAGGCAAATGCTAAAACTATAATACATTGCTATAAACAACTGACTTGTGGTAACCCCATAGAAAAAAGTCAGGTGGGGGTAAATCTGATGATCTCGGTGGCCTCTCAATAGGATATCTCCTTCCAATCCATTTGTTCGGTAAATTAGTATCCAACCAGTGCCTAACCGGAGCTGCATAGTGAGCAGGTGCTCCATCTTGTTGGAAGTGCAGCAAATATTTGTCTAGAGCTAGGTTTTTTTAATTGTCCCTTTGGTTCTCTAATTTATGCAGAATTAAAGGTTCGATGGTGTTTTGCAGCCTATCGAGATAAATGTCGCCCCTTATTTGCCTGGAATAAACAAGGGGCCAACTAAAGTATCGTCTAATATTACTGCCCAAACATTCAGTTTTTCAGGATATTGAGTGAATTCAGAGAACTTCTCTGAATTGATGCGGGTTCGCATTACTCCAATTTCGAACAAGTGGACAAATATGCATATCTGGGAACAATGATTAACTCCACAAATGATTACATTCAGGAGATGAAAATCAGAATAGAAAAGACTAGAGCAAATTTCAAAAAAATGAGAAGAGTGCTATGTACAAGGGATTTAAAATTGGAACTAAGAGTGAGGTTGGCGAGGTGCTATATTTTTTTGACTTTGTTCTATGGAATGGAATCTTTTACCTTAAATGCGACATCAATGACAAAACTAGAATCATTCGAGCTGTGGGTGTATAGAAGAATTCTGTAAATACCGTGTACAGAACACGTCACAAACAAAGAGGTTCTGAGAAGGATGAATAAAGAAATTGAAATTTTAAATATAATTAAAACAAGAAAATTGGAATATCTCGGACACGTTACACGTGGAGAGAAATACACCTTGCTCCAACTGATTATGCAAGGAAAGATCCAAGGAAAGAGAAGCATAGAGAGGCGTAGAATATTATATCTGCGCAACCAGAGAGAGTGAACCGAATAGCTATGATGATTGCCGACCTCCGCCGCGGAGATGGCACTTGAAGAAGAAGAAGATTACTTCAGTACCGATAGTTTTATTTATTTACATTACCATTCAGCATAAAAGTATATTCATCAGTGAAACAAATATTTTTAAACATTCTCGGTTCAACGCGAATTCTTTCAGGCATGAGTTCACAAAACTCAATTCGTCGGTTTGGATCATCATCGCCTAGTTCTTGAAGAATTTGTGTGTTGTACGGGTGAAACTTATGTAATTTCAACACCTTTCTAACCGGCTCATGTGAAAGTCCTGTCATTGCAGATACTTGACGTGTTGATGCAGTAGGCTCTATTGAAAAATTTTCAAGAATCTCAATTTGGGATGCATCATTCAGTAATCTTGGGACATCCCTTTTTTATTTTGCACTGATCCCGTTTCTCTAAACTTTTTAACTAAATCGCGGACGTACACGTAACTTACAGTTTTGTCCAATATTTGAGCTGTTCGTAAATATCACTGGTTCTGGAAGGCAAATATGAAAATGATCTCCACGCGTTCAGGTATACTGTAAATCATCGTGACAACTACAGCTGAATGACAGTACCGATTGTACAAATGATGAAAAATAATCACATTTAAAATTCTTAAATAAACCAAAAATTATTGAATCTGACAGAACCCAAAAAATAGATGTTTTCAACTTGTTTTGCAAAACCTGCAAATTAAGTTTTTATTTAACGGAAAAGTAATTCCGACGGGCACTTATCAGTAGTAATATCCCTAGGACATTGATAACAGACGAGATAATTTCATGATAATCGAAAGCTCGTTACCAAGCAACGAGCTTGAGAAATTTGTCATGAAATTATGAGGCATTCATCAATGTCCGAGGGATATTCGGCGGATAATTTTTCGAAAAAAAAATCATAACTCAACATAACGAAACATTTATTTATTAAAAGTACAGTTAGTGAAAGTACAATTATTAAAATTTAAGTTAACATTAGATTCGTTGCTGTTCTCTACTATAGAAGATCTATTACCACGCATAATATTTATAATCTTGTTGTGGTGTTCTTGATCGAGATTCAAGTATGGTTTTATAGATTTTTTTCTTTGATTAGCGCATTTATACTTTGAACATTCTCATTGCCGAAACGTGACATTTTGAAATTTATTTGGATGAAGTTGTCAAACTCGATCGTGTTGTCATAGGGATTGAAAATTGCACTGAATGCAATTATCAGTCTAATGTTGACATGATTGGGTGAAATTGTTCCACATGACACAAAATGACGAAATTTGAATGGTTGTTAGAACAGTCGAAAAATTATCATTAAAAATAATAATCCGGGAGATAGCATTATAAATACAAAAGTCATAGTAAGCCGGCTGATATTAACACCCTGCATAATTATTAGACAATAATTATACAGGGTCATCAACAGAATCAACAAGAACCTCATTAAATTTTCTATTTAAGCCAAAGTTCTCTTTCATGTCATTTTAGTTTCACCTTACTATCTTAGAAACGGCTTCAAGCATTTTTCGATATCAGCTTTTGTTCGTGAGATATAGTCCATTGTAAGTTTTAAAATTAACACACTGTATACGTCTCTCGATAATAACTTCTAGCAATTGATGTTAGTTTATTTGTCTAAATACAATAAACTAAAGATTTCGTAACAAGTAGTCTATTTTGAAAACTAAATAAATATTTCGCTGTAGAATTCACAGTATCTATTCGACCCTTATCTCTCTAGTTATTAAAGTAGCAAAAGAGTTAATATTGTCAATCTCTTCAGTTCGCAGCAAGCGGTTTGGGGACCTTTTAAATCCCTTCTTAAGTTCAGGCGATGGCCTGTAGAGAGTAGATAAATACATAGTGAAATAGGTCCTGGTGAGAATATGAAGTAGTTAAGAAATTGTATTTCAGCTTGATAAATTTGAAATTCCTGTAAAGTTTCGAGGAATTCTGTTTCCGTCGAATTAGATTCAACAGAATATTAAAAGCATGACTGCATATAATTTACTGTTAGCTTAGTATTCACAGAATATCTCCTAAGGTTATAGTTGTGTTCATAGTATAGTTAGTGTAAACTCTCTAAACCCTGAGTGGAAATGGTTTTTAGTTTTTGTTAACCGTTTCGATAAATACGCCTATTAGAAAATCTGGGGATATTTTTATACATGATTTTTTTATATTGTAGTTTATGTAACATAAATAATAACAATTTGTTGTAGTAAATAAAAAAAAGAAGTAAGCAAAAGTGTTTTTTATTTAATACGTATAACAAAAACATTTCAACGTTTAAAAGAATTATGTTTAGTGCAATATATAATCTAACATTGATTTAGTACACCTCCTTATCTATTGTTAAAATACCTGCAATGATCATTTGGTGTATACGTTTATGCCCACTTTGCAACTAGAAGTTCCCGGAGATAAAACGATGTTTGAATGCTGCCATAACAATTAGGCCGGTTAATGACTATTTTGAACTTAATTTTGCTCTTCACGAGGGATTTGCTTGAAAATTTTGATTTAGGTTTTTCTTACCCTCTACTTCAATTTTAAATTTGAGCCCAAGGTTGATTTTACTTGGGTGGTGAAGTTTTGTAAGGGATGAATATAACTATAGGTTCTCTTTCTAAAGATTCTTGACTTTGGTTCGTTGTATCTTCTACTGTAGAATTTTGCTTAGCTTTTTTTTTTAACCTGTGAAAAACAAAAATTAAAAGGATTGAAACCAAGGTATAAATTCGTCTCATATATAGCTTGGGCCCATTTTTGTTGGGGAGATAGACTAGAATCTTTCTTTTACTTTTGTTATGGTAATTGTTACAGTAGATTGGGGCAGGGTCCATTTATAAGCCCTTAAGATACTTAGAAGTTCGAAGACAGGTTCATTGTATTACCCTTATTATACAGGGTCACAAGGACCTAATTTTTGGTGCTTTTGTATAGCATATCTGCTATAATCAGCCCGGGCTCCAAATCTAAGCCCTTCCCTACCATTCCGAACATCTAATCCCTTAGTAACCTTGTGGCCTTACAGAAAGCCACAGCTCCCCCATTTGGCTCGGTTGCATAAAGACTGAACCGAGGATCTACCATCTCTGATAGGCTAGTGCGGGGCACTTCCAGAGAACATGCGAAGATTTTCCACCTCATTACAAAGACGGAACCGTTAGCCATTCGCCAATCCAAGCAGATAAATTTGCCGCCTGGGTCTACAGTGGCCGGTAATTATACTGACCACCAAAGACTATTTTCTACGGTCTATAAGGAGAAGTTTGGTTGTAAGACTTTTGTATGGCCCTACTATGTGGAACCTAGCGTATCGCATATCTCCAAAATCGGCAAAGGAATCCAGGAACCTTCCACAGAAAAAAATTTGTGAGACTATCTGATCATTACTGAATGGCAATCCAATTACAGGTTCAGGTCCTACCGGCAGAGTGAATGAGCCCTGTCTTGCCAGGGCATTAGCCCGCTTATTCTCTTTCACAGTTGGGTATTTTGATTAACCCTATTAGTCAGCGCAAAATCAGAAAGTGCTCTCTTGCATTTAAAAAATAGCTGAGAACTAACTTTGGGCGCTTCCCAAGCTCTTAGGGTTGCATGACTGTCAAAACAGATAGAGGTCCTGCCTGAGTAGGCCTTATCAAATTAGTGGATGTTGGCAAAAATTCTGGCATACTTCTCTCAGTATTGTGTGGCTCTAAAGAGTGCATGGGCCGAGAGCCTACCCACATTAAAATCCGATTCCGCTTTTACATGCACCTGCCCGCTCCACAATTTTGGACCCATCCGTGATGGGAACAGATGAGTACGTTTCGACGGAGTAGGGCAGCATCTCGTGTCATCCACTTATCGCGGTTAGGAAATTGAAACAAGAAGGGAAATGAGAGCTCAAATGGAGAAGGAAGCAATCTGTCCTATACCATAGAGAGTATAGGACAACAATTGAGGGTCTGTCTGCAGATGCCACAATGGCCCATCCGCCCATTTATTTACAACCAGTAAAAGAACAGTTGAGACAATAGGCTGCGATCGTGCCTTTATATTTCATAATAATTGGTTAACTTATGTTGTTGATCTACATGATTTCTGTCTAAATTTAGAGGTTTGAATATTAGGCACTCTTTGGAAGAGTGGTAGTCTTGATTTTTAGTAATAGTAGTAGCTAATTTTTGTCTTGAAATTAGTATATTATTCATTACTAGTTCACATCCTTGTAACTTAACTAATACCTACTTCTATTTCAGTGGTGGTGCCACAGGTAGATACTTTTGTAGACTTTGAGAAAACATCAATGCATTTGATACCATTTGGATAACCGTTTTAGTGGCAGCAACATGAACCCTTTGGTACTGAATAGCATTGTTGATCAATTCGAGCATTTGTATGATGCAGGCACTAATCTGGTTATTCTCTTGTAGAAATTTTTTAGGTCAGATGAATGTTTTGGATTTGCTTCTTTTACATGGACCATGTGAAATGATTATTGTGTGATTATTAGATGGAAGTGAGTATAAATAGAAATAAGTGAGTTCTAATCAATGTTATGCAATAGTATTGGTTCCAAACATGCGATTAAAATACTTATTTCAATTAAAGTAGCTATAAAATAGTTAAAAATATTAATTCTGTTTTAAAAAATAAGACCTTTTGCACGAACTTAGTGAAATAAGTCATTTTGCATGTAAAATTTTGTGCACATAAGCTGATTTACATGTAAATATAGTAATAAAGCAATAAATGAATAGTTTATATAATTTTCGGAATAAACTTTTATTTTTATGTTGTCATAATAGGTGGTTAATGCAACAAACAGTTTTTTAAATATGCAAGTCATCATCAAGGCAGTCACACATTTCTTTCTGCTCCTTACCACCAGGTGCTGTAGTGGGTTCATCAAAAATCAAACTCTTGTACTAACCAAGGCGTGGATCAGAAGTAGGCCAGTCCTCTCCAAACAGTTTTTTCAAAAGTTTGCCAACGTCTTTGGTTTTTTCTTTGGTTAACACATGATGAAGTGGTAGTTCTTCTAGTCTCACTTGCCTTAGATTATTTTTTCTTTTCTTTTTCAAAGAGACTTCTCCTCATTCATAGGGACTCCTTTATATTTGTAGTTTTTTAAACTCCTTACCAACACAATCTTTTTGTAAGACTTTCCGTTTTCCTTTTTTCAGAGGTTTTTAATTTCTTCTTGTGTTCGGAAGCGTTTTTCAATTCTCTTCAGGTCATTAATTGATTGGATGTCCTTATAGTATTCACTTAGCTTCTTAGTATCAAGTAGTGGCCAATCTTCTCCTGGTGTTTTTATCTTGCCTATACCACTGTAGATGCCAAGGTATTCCTGTTTCATTGAAATTATGGGTTTTTTTTGCAACTGCTTTTCTACTCTTTCAAAAACATGGTCAGCGGATAAAAAACTATGTTTGCGTACAGGGAAATACAATAAAATCTTTTGCTAAAAAAAGTTAAACAGGTCGTATTCTGAGTGCATTTCTGCGCTCTAAATATTTTAGTCGACGGTTCACCACCTCTGATTCCATCCCATTAGTCACCTCATACGATAAACAGGGACTAGGACAATAGCAGTATTCTGTTTATCCATTCGCTCGAAAATAGACTAGGCGGGATCTGTAGAAATTCAGACCATAATGGACATTTTCCATAGGAAGCTATTTTTTTGCTAAAATCCCTTCAGGATGTGCCCAATATCGATAATCTCGATATGCACCAGTCGCAAACCCTGTGCTAAGTTTTTTATTTATAACAAAATCTGAAAACAATTGAAAATATCTCATTTTTCTGCTCCTATTTTCGTTTATAATTCGGAAAATATTGATCCTAGAGAAAAAATTATAAGAAGATAAAAGTTTTGTTATTTAATTTTACACAATATTTCGTTAGCTAGAAATTTAAAATTTAATGATTATTGTTGAAAAAATAGCAATAATTGGAAAAAAAGTACAAAAAAATGAAGTTAATCCTTTAAATGTTGTCGACTTTCTAAACTTGACTTACAAGCTCCATATTCCGCCTAGAAAAACTTTTTAATATGTTTAAAACGTGTGCTAAATTTTGTTAAGATCGGTCAAATAGGTTTTGCATAATAATTTTGCAATTCAGCCTACTGGAAAAAAATCGCAAATTTTCAAATTTATAGTAGGCCCTAAATAAGTCCCTCAGATATTTGCAATTTTTTTTACATATAAAAGAAGGCTCAAACGTTGAAACGCTTTTTGCAAAATTCAAATCGGTTCAGTAGGAGAGCCTAGAAAATTTTTTAAAGTTTTAAACATTTTTTAGGCTTATAAACAAATTGAATAACTTTACGAGCTTTAAACATATCAATTTCAAAATTTATACACTTAAATATACACTTAAAGAACATTAAAAGACGCTTCTTAAAAAAAAACGATACATTAGGCTTACTGGTTGCCTAGATATTGAACGTCAAGGTCAGACCTGAAGATTCTTGTCCTTCCAAAAAAAGAAAAATTGAAGATTGAGTCAAAATAAAGTTTATTTATGAAAAATTTTTTTTTTTCGTTCGTCTTTGTTTTAACAATTTAAATTATTTATTAACAATTTATAAATACATATTTGTTTACTAAAAGTAACAATTTACTTCAATATATAAATTGCAAGCTCAAAAAAAAATGCATGAAGAAAAAATGCAATTACTTGTTTAACATACAATTGTTTATTGCAAATTTCCCAATTTTGCGATTAAAAATGGTATTTAAAAATATGATATTTAAAATCCTTGTCGTCCGAGACATCGACTCAAAAAAAAAGAGCAAAATTTTTTAACAAGAAGCCGAGGTAATGCAATTTTTAGCTCGCGCTATGATTTTGAACTCGCCGATCCATATTTTGAGTGAATGTCCCCCACCACCACCACTCATGCATTCCGAGCAACATTTTACGCGAAAACGGTTTTTTATCTGTCTTTTTTATGGATGTTGCCATAAAGTGCATTACGTAAAATTTTTCATTTAAAAAGTACTTGACAAGACGAGGGTATTTGTTTAAAAACGAGCCCTCTATCACTTATGGTTACACGGCAAATGTATGCCAACTTTGACATTTAATATCTCGGCAACCAGTAAGCCGAATGTATCTTTTTTTTAGAAGCGTCTTTTAATGTTCTTTAAGTGTATAAATTTTGAAATTGATATGTTTAAAGCTCGTAAAGTTATTCAATTTGTTTATAAGCCTAAAAAATGCTTAAAACTTTAAAAAAATTTCTAGGCTCTCCTAGTGAACCGATTTAAATTTTACAGAAAGCGTTTTGAAAGTTTGCGCCTTCTTTTATGTGTAAAAAAATTTGCAACTATCTAAGGGCCTTATTTAGGGCCTACTATAAATTTGAAAATTTGCAATTTTTTTTTCAGTAGGCTGGGTTGCAAAATTAATATGCAAAACCTATCCGACCGATCTTAACAAAATTTAGCACACGTTTTAAGCATATTAAAAGGTTTTTCTAGGCGCAATATGGAGCTTGTATGTTAAGTTAAGAAAGTCGAAAACATTTAAAGGATTAACTTCATTTTTTTGTACTTTTTTTCCAATTATTGCTATTTTTTCAACAATAAACATTAAATTTTCAATTTCTAGCTAACAAAATATTGTGTAAAATTTAATAACGAAACTTTTAACTTGTTATAATTTTTTCTCTAGGATCAATATTTTCCGAATTATAAACGAAAATAGGAGCAAAAAAATGAGAAATTTTCAATTTTTTTCAGATTTTGTTAAATAAAAAATTTAGCACAGAGTTTGCGACTGGAGCATATCATGATTATCGATATTGGGCACATCCGGAAGTGATTCCAGCAAAAAATAGCTTCCTATGGAAAATGTCCCATCCAAATCAGATCCCGCCTAGACTAAAAGGCATCTACTTACATACGGTTGCGACTAGACATCCTTATTTTTTTAAATGAATGTGTTAACAATCGCCATATCTAGAATAGGTACGACTATTGTTAAGCTTAGTGTATTGGTAGTAATTAATCTCACAAACTATTATTAACTTCCAATCATAAGTTATAAAATATAATAGTGTTTTAATAAACACAGTTTTTCGTGTAGGATATTCTTTAGAATCTAAAACTATGCACAGCATCTATTATCACTTGCTTACGCATGGCTGACAGAATTAATTGCATTGCCAATTATAAACATATTTGCACCGTTCTGAACGTAATGCAAGTTTATATTTTGTGAATTTAATATACCCCTTGATGTTTGAATTGCTCTTAATACAGAATACTACGCGTCTCCCCGTAGAATATATCCATAAACCTAAACAACAAGCTGCAGTAATTGACGTTGAAAGATGATCAACTCATCTGGATCCCTAAACATGTACTTGCTGCGAGAAATATCGGTAGGAAATACAGTTCATAGACGTACCCGAAAATATGCTGGGCGGCACAAGTTAGGGATACTGTCAATATAATGATAATGGTAATTTTGCATGAATTATTGGTAAGTAAACAATTAAAAATTAAAGGTAAACAACAAGTACTGACAAAGCACCTGTACAACCATTTGAAAATGACCTTTGTTCTCTTAAATGCGATAAACAAATATAGTTGAATTTGAACGTTTTTATTTAGAATGCGTAGCGTTTTCACAATATTAAAATGAATGAAAAAAGTTGCTTTTTTTGCTTAAATGTCTGTAATTATATAATAATAACTTTCTATTAACTTCCCTCAGATATTGCAGTTGAAAATCAGTTACGTAATTTTTCGATTTTTCAAGTGATTTTTTATCGTTATTTTATGAAGTAATAAACTTTTTTTTTTTTGGACTGAGGTGGAAAGGTTCTAAACCGACTAGGGAAGATGTCCCTAGTACTGTTGGATTCGATCCGGAAAGGAGCACATGCTCGGACATAGCATCCAAAGTATGGATTATATGCGCCACATGCACCCCTGACCAGTCGCCTACCAACTAAAAACCACCCCTTCTTCGGACAAGGCACCCCCGGACGAGTTCAATCGGTGAACGAAACATTGAGATGCCTTGTGCAGTCTGAAAATTTGGGAGAAAATTGTAAAAGGTTTCTTACCTAAACCGATAAGAACCACTTAAAATGATATGCAGAGACGGTATTGTGGGGAAACAAAATATGGGTTCATAAAAGTGCAGGTGTGTTCAGCCTGACAAGGAAGGAATGTGAATTAAAAGAGGCATGAGGTCGTGAAAACTACGTACGTAATATAATTACAGATCTGGCCGTAAAGGTGCCGTCTATTCCGTCGTGCAGCCGAGCTGTAAAGAACTCATGACAGCGTATTATGCAATTTGTTACCTCAACCACCCTGTTCCTGTCTCGCTCTTTCTAGCGTCTCCTTTTTCTTTATAATTTGCGTAATTATGTCGACAGTAACATCGTAGGATTCTTTGTTTTGCGTCGCTTTCTGTATCAGATTGTTGGGCGTTATCGCTCCTAGCCTTGATATTAGATTATTCCGTTCTCTTTGGAAAGTAGTGCAAGCAAAAATGCAGTGTTCTGCGTCGTCTATGACACCACAATCTATGCACAAATCATTTGTTGTCTTCTTTATTCTATACGTGTACGACCTAAAGGAGCCATGGCCGGTGAGAAATTGTGTAAAAAAATAATTTAACCTTCTGAACCTACATTTAGACCAAGTTACCACATCAGGGATTAACATTTTGGTCCATTGTGCCTTCTCTGTTTGTGCCTTCCATTCATTTTGCCATATTTGGAGCATATGTGATCTTACTTCGGATTTTATTTCCGGTAAATGACCGTTTTCTCTGTTATATAAAGTGACTCTTTCTTTTGCTAGGAGGTGAATGGGGAGCGTACCTGTTATGACCTGTAGGGCAATCGTAGAGGTAGTCCGGTATGCGCTTGCTACCTTTAGTAGAGGCTTCCTTTGTGCCTTTGCAAGCAGTTCTTTATACTTAGCTATTCTCAAGGCTTCGTACCATATATGAGCGCCGTGTAAGAGGGTAGAATGCACAATCTGAAGGTACATTCTTCTTTTGAGGGCACTTGGACCGCCGATATTTGGCATAATTTTTATTAATGCCGCGGTTCTCTCTTCTGCTCTTTTGCAAGCGGTAGGCGGCAGTAAGGCTATTTACAATGGGGTGTCGCCAGATGCCCCAAGAGAACCGTTCTCGACCACGTGTCGTGTGGCCATTCATCCTTCAGCACGGTGTCTCACACCTTGGATTCCGGGTTTTTTCCGCTGGTTTTCTCCGTCGGTTTTTTTTCTGCGACAGGTTGTCTCCTGAGGTTGGAGTAAAGATTTGGGAGCAAGGAAGGGGAAGGGAGTCCCTCGCTTTGTAAATGTTGTTAGATGAGAGGGAGAAGGATATGGCGGAGCAGCTGGGATTGACTGCTCCCGCCCAGGGAGCTTTGCAGACTACCTGGAATTTTCGGGCAGTTGCTGCCTCCCCTGCTGTGCGAGAAAATAAGGAATAGGTAGTGGTGGTAAAAAAAAAAAAAGAGGTGTGGAAGGCGTCGCAATTTGAGAGTAGTTGCGGCGCCTTTTAGCGTCCGGTGGCGAAGTCCGGCGACCACCCGGTGCGACGACACCGGACGCTGAACTGTTCTTGGTTTCACCGGTCGTGCTCCCCTCACAATATTAGGGACTAAGACCAGTTACTCGGCCCTCCCACCGGCGTCGAGGTAAAATCACAGTCCAGAGAGGGATGAAGTAATAAACTAGAAACAACTTAAATAAACAACTATAAATTTAATTTATTTAAATTATTTATTTCTTTGAATAAAAAACAAAAAACTAATGTTATTTGTTAATGCAAATAAGTGACTTAATTAATTTATAGAGTCGTATAAAGGCATATACAACAACTGTATAAATTAATTAAATTAAATCACTTATTTATGCCTTTAAGATAGCCAATTGAAACTACAGAGGAGTAACAATAGACGGCGAAAGAAGATCACAGATAATTTAGGAAAAGCCACCGATATGTTAAATGATTGGATTTTCATGTTTGAAGGTGGGCCTCAGAATAAACTTGACCAAAACTAAGTTTATGATAAATAGGGTCCCCAATAACTATTAAACTATTCGAAATCCAAAGACGAATTACTTTAGCGTGGACAGACCCTGGAAAATTGCGAGACGCACTGACCAATACTTGTTACCGGTTATGATCTATGGGGCGGAAACTATGACTCTAACGAAGACTACGGCTTCGAAATTGAGAGTGGCACAGAGACGAATGGAACGGTCTAAGCTGGGAGTGAAGTTGCAGGACAGAATAAGAAACGAATATCTGCGAAGAAGGACGACTATTGCTGATGGTGTGGAATGCATAGTGGAACTTAAATGGAACGGGGCAGGCCATGTAGCGAGAATGCACGATTCACGATGTACGAGCAAAATTACAAATTGGAGGCCAAGAGCAGACAAACGTAGTAGAGGAAGACCACCTACATGTTGGGCTGACGACATCAAGCGTATCACCAAAAATTGGCAACAAAAAGCACAAAATCGTAAAGAATGGAGAAGTTTAAGGGAGGTCTATATAGTTGTATAATTGTTGTATTATTGTTTATTTAATATTAAGCTATATCCCCAACCTATGCCTCGCATTTGTATAGAATAAACTGTAGGATTGCCGCGTTCGGTTAAAACAAAATTTAAAATATTACATTTTGGTTGTCCACGAATTTTGCTGTATTCAAGTAACTTTTTGTTTTATTTTTCTATATAGTATGAACTGTTTTTTAATGTTATATTTTCTATCGTTTTAGAATAGAATAGAGTAGAAATATGCTTTATTGTTACTGAAAATTGTACAATTTTATGGACCAAGCTTACAAAAAGTCAAAACAATAACAATAACAATTAAAATTTACTAAAATTACATAAATCGTCAATATCACAAAATAAAACAATAAAATAAACAATCCATTGCAAAATTTTACTAAATTGCAAATTGCGTAATAAAACCTTACAAACTACAGTTGAGTACAAAATAATCGACTCAAAATTATTTTGCGAAAGTACGTCTCCTGTTTCAATCTAAAAAGTGTAAATTTAAAACTATTTAGTGTATAATCATTAACCTCATTATTGATTTTTAAAAAAGTTTTGTTTTTTGGTGAATCAGATGACGTATTACAAATAAAATAATGCAACATGTAGAGAGGGTGGTCAGAATTTGACTCATAAAAATATACACGCACCGACTTAACGCGTTTGGTTAACGTCGTACGTCTCAATTTCCATATCAACCCACTACTACATCAGTCAATTAAGTTCTTAACTGCATTACAAATGGATACCACATCCGTCAAAGCAGCTCAAACAGTAGCATTATTGACAGAAGACCTGAGCCAGAAGGCCGTGCCAAATAGACTAAATTTAAGCCAATCTGCTGTGTCCCGAGTGTATTTTCGGTACCAAGATACTGGTGATTATGTTCTTCGACAAGGAGGAGGCCGTAAACGGAGAGAGATGATCGATTCCTTGTAGCGAAATCCCTGAGAAATCGACATTTGACTGGTGCTAATCTCAAAGAAGAGAGGTCCGAGGTGTGGTTACCAGCGTTTGGACAGTAAGAAGGAGACTGAAGGCAGCCAACCTGACATCAAAAAGGCAGCTACGGATTCCAAGCTAACTGCTGCCCAGAAGCACTGGAAATTAGAATTTGCTCGCGAACATCTGGAGTGGGACGACTGTTAATGGAGTCAGGTATTATTCTCCGACGAAAGTAGGATCTGCTACATGGCAACGACAAGAGGCGTCGAGTCTATAGAAGGCCAGGAGAGTGATTTACGTAATGTTATATACGAGAACAATTGTGTCATATTAGATAGGTACACCTACAATAAATTGGCATACGTTGAGCCCGGACATAAATACAATAGGGTACGTTTGGGAGGAGCGTAAACGAAGGATCCGGGACAGAAATCATGCACCAAGGAGCATAGTGGAATTGAGAGCTGCGCTTAATAATGAATGGAAAGCAATGCCTCAAGAATTTATTAGAAAACTCATCCGATCCATATTAAATACTGAAAAATAAAGAGATTGATTTTGTAATTGATGATTTCGCCGTTCATAACGTCTTTCTTGCGTTAGTTCCAATAATGAATATTTAGAAAACTCTGTTCGTATTGCATATTATTTTTAATATGCGTCTTCCAAATAATACAATAGCAGTTTTTGTAAGTTCAATTTTGTAAGTTATTGTTTGCACATTACATTTTTTTATTTTCATTTTTCTTACATCGAAACAGAAGGTATTATCTCAAATAGCGCTTTTGAGTCGATTGTTTTGCACTCAAGTGTAGTTTACGAATAACTTTAAACTGCTACATGTGATACCCAAATATTTTTAAAAATACTTTGTTGCTTGTACCTAAACGAACTGTAATTTCTTAGTTATTCGTTAAGAAACTCTGCCACTGAATAATATGGTCTTTCAGATAGCTAGGCTTGTTAATTTATGGAACTTAAGGAAAGAAGCTGTAGATTTAAGTTGCAAAGGAAAATGGTTATAACTTTTTTGCCGAATATAATATAGATTTCTTGACTAACTTAGTGGACGGGATCGGCAAATACACATCAAAGCCTAAGTTTCTATTGAAGTAGTCATGATTAGGCCTTGCTGGAAAAAAAGTAGATGTTTACGAATTAAGCAAACAGTTTCTAGAATATACAAAGAGGGAAGAGTTAAAATCCTGTGATTCTTGAAGTAGCTTTTGCAATGTGTTATTCTACTGAGGAAAAAAGATACCGTATTGCTCTTTTTTGTAATTTAAAAATAACATCAAATTTAGCAGATGTACTAGAATACGTACAAAAGGAAGGCCATATCGGTGATAAAAGTATTTAAAAAAAAAATAACTATAATGTTTCAGTTCTGGACGAAAAGTTTTAAATAGAAAAAACTCAAATTAGTGACATTAAAAATAAAGGCCGATTTAAGAAAAGGTATAGTGAAAGTGGAACTGTTAAACAAAAAAGAGGATTAAAACTGAAGGAGCTGCCGTAGATACTATAGTGTACGATTGGTTTTGTCAAGAAGTAAGAACATTCCATTATCTGGACCGATAATAAAAGAAAGAGCTTTAGAGGCGACGAAAAAACTCTATTTAAATTTTAAAGCTTCCAATGGTTGGCTTAACAAGTTTTGCTTAAGACATAAAAATATAACATTAAATTTAGAGCAATTTCTGCAGAAGCTGCAAATGTTAACCTTGACGACGTCTGAGAGTGGCAATAAAAACTGCCAATTTATTTAATTTGCTATTTACATTTTGTCAATTACAATTTATTTAATTTGCTATTTACATTTTGTCATGAAAAGTGTACTGGCAGTAAATCTGCTAAGGAAAGGCTGACCGTATCATTGTATGCAAATTTAAATGAAGAAAAAAAAAGAAAATCCTTTGGTGATTGCTAAAAGTAAAAATCCTCGATATTTTAAAAATGTTCATCTTGATAATCTCCATGTCGACTGGTACTACAACAAGAAGGCCTGGATGACCAGAGATATTATTAGAGATTGGCTGCACAAATTTGACAGAAAAACGCAACGTCAAAATAGAAAAATTCTCTTATTTGTAGACAACGCAACATCTTCTTCTAAATGTGCCTATCTCCTAGAGATGTTGGCGACCACATTAACCCATCTTATTCTATTCACAGCAGCTCGAAATAGATCATTTGACGTTAGACCAGTCCACTTTCTAAGATTGGCCAGCCAGGATATACATCTACGCCCAGGACCTCTCTTACCGTCAATTTTGCCTTGTGTAATCAACTGTAGAAGTAAGTATTTATTATTACGCATGATCTGGCCAAACTAAGCCAATTTTCTGTTCTTTACGGTGTTAATGGAGAATAGTTTTGTTACTTGTGTGGTGTATATATGAGACCCTCAACATATATGGCATCTTCTGTAAGGCTCCAGCTTTCTACTCCATAGAGGAGGACACAAAAATCGTAACATCTAAGAATTCTTATGCACATATTGATATTTAAAGATAAGTTGCAGATAATCTTCCTAAGGCTGTTGAAAGAGCTTCTGGCTTTTTTAATACGAGCTTTTATTTCTTAGCTCCGATCTAAAGTATCCTAAATATTGCAGCCCAAATAACATATTTTTTCCACTCTTTCTAACGGTGTATCGTCTATTGTAATTTGGGCGTTTATGTTAGTGTTCTAACTAATGAATAATATTTTTGTCTTCTTGCAATTTAGTTTTAGGCCGTATTTGCAACATGCTTCTACAGCGTTATCAATCATCCTTTGGAGCCCCTGCGCACTATCTGCCAGCAACATTGTATCGTCTGCATATCTAATATTGTTTATAAGTTGGCCATTTACAGAAATCCCATTTTTGATTGGTCCAAGGCCCTTTTAAAGATGTTTTTAGAGTATATATGTTTTTTCATCGATTTTTTTTTCATCGATTTTTAAGTTAGTGATGTCATTGATAAAGATATATTAACTATTCATAGATACTAGCGTAATGACAATTTACAGCGCATTCATTTACTTCTGGATACAACGATATAATTAATTTATAATTTTTATTATAAGCCGTTACTGCGATTAGTTTATTTTACAAAATTTATAGTACTATTTATGTTACATTTCTCCTCTAACAAAGTTTTTATTTTGTTAAAAAGTGTTTTTGGATTTTTCTTGAAAACAATTTAAATACAGTATCGATAGCAATTTAAGTAAGCAGTTATCAGGCGATGTTAGGAATATTTATATTCCACTAATACATCAATAAATTACCCACTAAATCATCATCACTTTTGTATTCTTTTCGTAGAGTAAGAACTATAATCAAAATAAATATAGACGGTTGCGTTTTGATTCAATCCGAGTCTCTCACTATTCTCCAACATGTGTTTCAAGGTTTATTTTTCATCAGGAAGACTTGGAAAAAGCATGAACTGGATAAAAACTCTGACTATTTGGCAATTATAATAAAATAATATACCAAAGTATGAAATTAGGACCTTTAACGAGGACAATTTAAGCACTGTCGATAGTGAATAAATTAAGCTGTAAATTTTTGCTAATAAAGCTAACTTTTGTTAAATTTTGTTGGTATATATAGATAATAAACGCTGTCTTCCTGTTTTTAAAAACTTTTTGTCCAATTAGTTATAATTAGTTAACGGAGTTGTACTAGAATCCTTTGAGCTGTGGATATATCGCCGTATTCTTCGGATATCCTGGACAGACCACATCACTAACGTGGAAGTAATGAAGAGAATAGGCGAAAGCTAAGAAATAATCTTCACCGTAAAGAAACGGAAGCTTGAGTACTTCGGACATGTCATGAGGCATACTGAGTACCGGCTGCTACAGTTAATAGTCCAAGGAAGAATCGACAGTAGGAGGGGACCGGGAAGAAGACGACACTCATGGATGTATAACCTGCGACAATGGTTCGGACTAACATCGACCGAACTGTTCAGAGGTGCCGTAAACAAAGTCAAAATAGCCTTGTTAATAGCCAACGTCCGAAACGGATAGGACAAAGAAAGAAGAAGAAGAAGTTGTACTTCTGTACACCTCAAAAGTTCCTGCAATATCCTGCGTATCTAACCAGTCTGCATCCTGTGGTCAATTTCTCGATCCAAAGTCCCTTTTTCCGTAATGTAAAAGCCATGGTATTTAATTTTTCCCACTCGTTCTAGTTTTTCCACAAGCAATTCGATGTTTTCAACCATTACTGTTCCTTTAAACCACATATGCTCTGCCTGTCTTCTCTTCCGCAATCGCAACCATACACCCTTTTTATCGTGTACAGCTATAGATTGCTCGAAATGCATACTCGATATTGGGTTCCATGTTTTGAGTAAGTTACAACGCATTTGTCCTTCTCAAAATATTCTTACCTGTACTTAAAGGTTTAAAGATTAAAATGGTTTTTATAGAATTGCAATTTACTTAAATTAGTTAAGAATTAAATTCCAAAAATCACTTCAAATAATTCGAATAAGAAGCATTTTTCGAAAAATTACCAATATAGAAAAAGTATTTATTTCGAAGCGATACACCTAAAAAGATTTTACTCGAAGCGATTTGGGAAATTGTTGTTTTGTTATTTGTTAAGAACAATTTCTGGCCCACTTCGAAAAATTAATAAAAAAATTATTTAAACGTGAAAAAAAATATAATATCGAATTAAAAAAAGGTTTGATGCCGTAGAAATGCAAAAAATTAGTCGGTTTATACTCTGCTTATGGGGATAAACCGCTCGCCTAAAAGCTTCGTGCTAGTCTACAGTACCGGCTACTAAAGACTTGTTTACACGAGTAGAGTTGTGAGGAGAGTAGAGTAGCGAGTAGAGTCGACTCTACTTGCTACTCTACCAAAAATGGCTTGATACCGTTCACACGAGGAGAGTTACAAGTATAGTACTGATGCTAGTATAGTGTTGAGTGGGTGTTTGTTTAGTACAAAATGAATTCAAGAAAAAGAAAATTGATTCAAAATTGTTTAGCTAGTGTTGCAAATGCATTTATAACTGAGGTCGCTGAAGCTATCGATGATGAGGTAAATAAACAAAGAAAGGAGTGGATGAGAGAGTGGCTTAAAAAAATTAATACACACGGGGCCTCAGCTTTTATCTTGATAAGAATACATTTTTTATTTCTTATTGTATTTTTTATTAACAAGTAATAAAAACCTGTAACTTACCCGTGAGCCTTCAGTTTTCTTGTTTCTTTTTGCAACTTTCATGATTGCTTTTATAGGAGTGAAACACATCACTTTCAGAACGTATACATCGGCTGAACCTGAACCCCATTTTTTTGATTGTTGTATTTTTAAGCACTCTTGATTATAAGTGCACCTTATATTCTTAATTTTTTGCTTCAGCTCGTTTACTCCAAGCCCCCTTTTGGCATTCTTTCGACGATTTCATCCTCCGCAGCTTGCCTCATACTTTTATTTCTGTAGTGTACACTACCTAAATTCCATAAAAACTGGTATTCGCCATACATCTCTACGAGTTTTAAAGTGAAAATGAAATGAAGTTCATCTTCGGTGAACTTCATTTTCACTATTTACACAAAACACAACTCCAGACGGAATGACAGCGTCCCTATGCACTCTCCTACCTACTCTACTCTACCAGAATTGACCGCGTTCCATGGGTAGAGTGCGCAGGCGAGTGGATATTTTGGCGGTGGTGGTGGTAGTAGAGTAGAGTTACTTCGCCACATGTTGCTAGTCACTCTACTCTACCACGTACTATGCACTCTACTTGCTACTCTACTGCGCTGAGCGTTTTTACGGGTAGAGTTACTCTACTCTACCAAGTACTTGCATCATTACTCTACCCGTGTAAATGGGTCTTAAAACCTTTTTTTTTTCTATAGTAAAATTATAATTAATTCAGTTTAATTACTAAACATTTTCTTTACCTTTAATAAACTTTATCTTGTCTTAGAAAGAATAAATAAAAATATGTTAATTTTTCCCTAAACAAAATTGCTACGTCCTTGATATGAGTATCGTACTGTAACTAAATTTACAACTCTGCAGATTTTGCCTTCGCATATGATGATGGATACGCCAGGCATAACACCATTTCCTTATAGACTGCTTTCGGAGACACGAGTAAATATCGTCTTGGTTTACTTATACGCCGTTAGTAAATATTGATAGCTCATAATGTAACTTCCTTCCCTGCAGTATGCAATGCAATTTCTATCCATTTTCGAGAAACGGAGGAGCCGCTTTAAGTCTCGTTTAATGTGAATGACGAGCGGGTTGTTGCTTCTGACGGATTCTTCGTACGGCATATTTCTTTATTATGTCAAAATAAATTGGAAACCATCGATTTTTGTTTTTATTAGCTGCTTTATTATTCGACGCCTAACGTTAGGTCGGAACTTAAATTTATATGTGATTTTTACTAAAACAGTTTTGTAAGAATTATATTATGTATATATACATATATATATATATATATATATATATATATATATATATATATATATATATATATATATATATATATATCGGTTTCAAAATGTCTTGCGTCGTTGTCCGATGCCTAATTTCCACGAATTTCTATCATTCCATTGTTCTTCGGTCAAGTCTCGGGAGCTCATTGCCTTTGTTATTCCCTCCTTCCATGTTCTTTTTGGTCTTCCTCGTTTCTTACGATTTGGTGGTATCCATTTCATGGCGATTTTTGGTAGTCTTGTTTCTGGCATTCTTTAAACATGGCCATACCATATAAGTTGTTTCTTTTCTATGTCTGTTGCCAGTGATCCATCTACCCCCATCCGATTCCCTATTTCATCGTTTCTAATTCTGTCTGACCTAGATATTCGAAGTGATCGTCTAAATACATCCATTTCTGTTGCTTCGAGTTTTCTTTTATTGCTTTCTGTTAGTCTTCATGTCTCGGTACCATAGGTTAAGCTGGTTTTTATAAGAGATTCATATATATTGTATTTTCGTCTTTTACTAATTTCTGAGCTCCAAAGAACTCCGTTAAGGTATCCAATTATTCTACGGGCCTGGGTTATTCGTTTTCTAATTTCCCTATTGTTTGTGCCTGTGGTGTCGAAATCAATTCCTAGGTAGGTATATTCAGTGCAGAATGCAATTTCGGTTGTGTCCATCTGAATGTTGGATAGTTCTGCGCCTATTGGGAGATATTTTTTTTCTTGTGTATTGAGTTCTAAACCCCACTTTTTGTATTATTCCTGTAGTTTTCTGGCCATATATGTCAGGTCTTCTTTATCGTTGGCTATAAGGACTTGATCGTCTGCAAACTGTAGGGTATATAGGCAAGTTTCTCCCAGGTCAATGCCCATTCCTCTGCACTTTCTCTTCCACTGATACAGTGCTTTCGCCACGTAGATTTTAAACAATGTGGGGGATATGCAACACCCCTGCCGGAGTCCCTTGTTTACAGGAAATTTTTTTGAAAGTCTATTTCCAATTTTTATTCCCGACGTTGATCCTTCACAAAGCTGTTTAAGGGCGTTAATTACTGTGTGGTTAATGTTTGTTTCCTGCAAAACTTTCCATAGCTTTTTAGCGGGTACAGTATCATAGGCCTTCTGAAGGTCTATAAACATAAGGTGGGTTTCTTGGTTGGTACTTGATCTTTTTTCTATTGTGTTTCAAAACAAACACATTATCGGTGCAGCTCATTTCCGCTTTAAAGCCAGATTGTTCCTCTTCTTCTTGTTCCTTATATTCTTGTTCGATAATGTCTCGAAGTATCCTTCCATATAGGCGACTTAAGGTACTGGTTACTGATATACCTCGATAGTTTGAGCAGTCCAGTTTACTTCCCTTTTTATGTATAGATGATATAAAGGATACTTTCCACTCATGCAGGGCTGGTGCACCGTTTAGATATTGGTTTATACACCAGGTTAATCGTTCAAACAGTTTGTTAGCGCCGCATTTGATTAGTTCTGCTGGAATTCCCTCCGGTCCTGCAGCTCGACCATTTTTTAGTAGTTGTATTGTTTTTATGACAGTCCTCTCCTCGATGTTTATCGTTTCTCCCTGTATGTGTATTTCAGTTGGAGACATTTCTCTATATTCCTCTCTGTTTTCTGTTAATAGATTTTCGTAATGTCGGATCCAGTTCGCTGTTGTTATTAATTGTATGTTTGTTTCTCTTTTTTCATTTGATTTAACTTTTGTCAGGAATTTCCAAGGACACATATTTTTTGCTATATCACATTTTTGATAAAATCATATACAAAACCGCAAAAGATAAGTTTTATTTTAAGGTCAAGAAGGACGAAAAGGAAACTTACAAAATTTTATGTGTTTGAAATAATTGTCAAAATTTAACCAAACCAGAAAAAAAATTTCCAAAAGGACAAGGTAAATCAAAGTATTTTTATATACATTTCAAACGAGCATTGCTAAATTAAAATCCATTTAGTTTATTCGAAGATACAGCTGTTTAAAAATAGTCTTTTTTTTAAACTAATAGTACTTTTTTGTGACAATCTCAAATTGCATAAAAATTTAGGCGAATGTACTTTTAAGTTTATACAACAATGTTTACTTATTGAATTGCTTTGTCCAGACCTTTTACTACTTTTTTTGGCCGCCTACAAATTGAGCTTTGTGCTTTATAAGTAAGCCAGCACATGTGGTTGTTAATGATTTCTCTCATCTGTTTGATTATTTTGCAATAATAAAACTCAACTAATTATTAAAATATATAACAAAACTTAAATTTTTAGTATAAAGGAAACCTCCAGGTGACCAAGAACTAAAGTATTGGCAGTTTTAAATTTAAATTTAATCTTAGTTATTAAATTCGTAAACGCTAATTTTGCTTTTATATGGTAGTAAAAAATGTGATCTTCATCCCACGTTTTCTCCTTGTCTTCTTAAGAACAAGTTAATATTCTTTGCGTGCACAAACAACTTTTGTTTTAGTTTTTGAGTTTTGTTTATGTGATACTCACAGCAATTTAGTAATAGTAATAAAATAAGATAATTAAAATATCATTGTCACACTTACAGGCAAATATTTGATTGGATAAATATGTGCAGATTTTTTTTCCAGCCGAAAGTCAGTCAACAATAAAACACAAAGAGCAATGTCAATATAAAAAAAACATAGTTTCCCTTATAAACTCATAGTTATCCTTATTTTAGAGTAAAAATTTCCTTTATATTTCAAATGTGTTAAAAGTTTCGGATTTTTGAACTTTTAATTTTTGAAAATAAAGATATGATTTGCGGAAATCATTTAAGTCACAGTTGAAAAGTACAAATAAGAAAATTACAATCATTTTCGTTTTTAACGTCCGACTACATATTTTAAAAAATTGATTGCAGTCGATAGTGACTGCATTACCATTGTAGAAAAATTATGAACTAAATATTACTAAAAAAACTTAAAACGAACAAATAAAATTAAATGAAAAGCCAAAACATTTCGACAATGGTGCTGCCAAACAATATTTGAATGGTTTATAGTTCTTTAAGTCTCATTTACTGCTCCTTATTGGTTTATAATAAAGTTTTTAAAAATCATATTTAATTTTATTTTAATTTGTATAGATTTTTTCCGGTAACTTTTTATTGTCAACATAAAATGATTTATCTAGACAGACACTGTAGCAAAAAGGGATTCCCGAGATACCGTATTCCTGAAAAAGGACTTTTCATGTATTTCCAATTAAGCCCGTAGATATTTCTCATTGAAGGAAACCCTTTTTGGTGCACCCAACCCCCAACGTATTAATCACTTCTCTTTGAAAATCCACATAGGGCATATAGAGTGCGGCAATGGTCGTCACGTCGTTATTAATGCCCTTTTTGCATGTAGAATTACAATTGTCCTTTTTCTGTCCTTTTCCTGACTTTTTGTCGTTTTGAGCAGCAGGGGCGGTAAAGTTTTGGGACACCAAAAATGTTGATGGAAAGTGGTTTTACAAAGTGGACAAGTGAACCTTGGGAATAGGACAAAATGCTACAGGGAATAACGAAACATTGGTATTTCTTTATTTTTTATTTTTATTTTATTTATTTTACTTGGTAAACGTTCAAATATCTACCAAATTAATACTTTGATGGAAAAATAAATGTATCTAGAAAACTGATAACTTTAGGTATAGGGAGTATTTCATAAATTTTGATGTACGATATGAGTACTTTTCGATAGTGATATAAAATACAGGGTGTTCTACTTAAAATTACCAAGAAAATAACGTACTTGCATTTTGGCTTACCCTGTATTTGATTTAACGAATATTATGAAAACAAATAATTTTTTTTAGATAATTTTTAACATTTATTGAAAAACTGTGGTTGCAATAGATTAATGTCCCTATACTCCTTTTTAATTATACAGGGAGTTAAACTTGATACGATTTTCAGGTAATATTGGTTATACCTTTTTTAATAGCCGGTATAACATAATAAAACTTTACATTGTTGTGATGTGGAAGTGAAGCAGATTTCAAATTTAAAATAAAATACAGGGTGTTCCGTTTAAACACACATAAGTTTGGTCTGCCACCATCTTATGGAACACCCTGTAAGATTGTAACTAATTTTAAAATGTGGAGTTTAAAGCTGCCTACAATTTTTGTCGATAATTTTTATTCTAATCAATCACCCTGTATACCCACTGGACAGTTCGAATATAATTATAAATTTCAAATTGTTTTTAATTTTCTGTGTCTGGTTCTTCTCGATCGACGATGATGAAATAAAATGTTGAAGTCTTAGAGTAAAATATAGTTTTGTTGACATCTACTGAATTATATAACACTACAGTTGTTGACAAGGTAAACATTTATAATAAACTGCCGTCCCAAAATGGTCCCGAAGCTATATTTATAATCTCGCTAAAATACTACGATTTATCAAATAAGTGTATTGCACTCGGCATAGAACAAAAACCTTTAATTTTTGCAAACTGGCAAATATAATTTGAACCGAGGAAATGATTGCAAGCATTTCATCAATACCTATTAGGCAATCTGTAGTTTGCAGGAAGTTGAACAAACTTTAATTAAGCTACTAAGGACATGTTTCACAATTATACAAGGGGAAACTTTAAAAATTCAGGAAATTAAGTTACTACTATCAACTAGAACTATTTATAAAATATATTTTTTATCTAATGATCTCTATTCACCAGAATTTTCCTTAAAAACTTCTTTAGAGGCAGTAACTATTTCTGTTTGGTAATCAAATAAAATTACTTTCTGCAATATTAACATACCGCTAAACTACAATTTAACAGAGCGCGAATTAACAGATCTAATTAAGAAACTTCCTAGTCCATTTATAATTACTGGAGACTTTAACGCTCACCATGAATTGTGGGAATTAGAACTCAGGATCTAGCGTTCACGTCAATGAAGCCACTGAATCATATACGGCGGGGAGAAAAGTAGATGAGTTTTTAATTAGCAATAGTATGTCCCATAATATAGAATATATAATAAAGTATATTATATAGGTGATAATATTTAATTGATAGAAATAATATTGAATATAATATTAAGGTGAAGTGAAAAATATTGAAGACACGCATTCTTTATGGCTTGGAAGCGTGGACATTAAAACAAGTCCATCTGAATAAGTTGGCCGCTTTCGAATTTTGGGTTTACAGAAGAATTCTACGAATATCATGGATTCAAAGAATGTCAGACGTGGAAGTAACTAGAAGGATAGGAAATAAGGCGAAAATAATATTAACTATCAAAAGACGAAAACTTTAGTACTTAGGACATGTGATGAGAGGGCAAAAATACGTATTATTACAACTTATTATGCAAGGCAAAATCCGAGGAAAGCGAAATGTGGGAAGACGAAGAATATCCTGGCTTAAAAACTTAAGGGAATGGTTTGAATGCAGTAGTGCAGAACTTTTACAGCGGCAGTCAACAGAGTCCGCATAGCCATGATGATTTCCAACCTTCGATAGAAGATGAAACTTAAAGAAGAAGAAGAAAAATATGATTTCCCATTTTCCATAAAAAAGAAGTTTATGGAAATTTGAACGAACGTTAATACTAAAAATTACCACTACCCTACCGAAACAAAAAGTAATGTTGAAAAAACATGCGTAATTGTATAAATATGACAAATGTTCTTCTTAATATATATTTAATATATTCCCAAAAATTGGATATATATATATGTTATCTAGGAATCTTGTTCTGGGTCTTCCTCTTCTTCTTTGACCAATAGGTCTATCAAGGAGCGTTTTTCTAGCTGGGTCGGTTTGCTCCATCCGCATTACATGGCCTACCCATGTATGTCGACCATATAGAGTGTATATATCATATGTTCCTTTTCTTAGAATATGTCCTATACCAAGAAGTTAGAGAAGAAAGGAAAATAAGTTAAAACTACAAAAAAAAATATTGACCTCGAATATATAATGCCAAAAAGTAGCATTTACCAGCTTGTAATGTACGGCAAAATAAAGGAGAGAGGAAGCTTGGGAAGAACACAAATGGCTTGTCTAAGAAACCCAGCACAATGGTATGGTTAAAGTTTCAAACAACTCTTTAAAACAGTTGCTACCAAACTTTGGCCAGAATGATAGCTAGTACTGATGCCAAAAAAATCGAATGCCGTATTTTGCAGGTTTTGATGGCATGTACTGTATAAAATTAACACGACCTCTAGATGCAAGTAACTGTTCGTCAATGGTTACATTCTCTTTTGGTACCATAACTGTTTGGCACTGTTTCACAAACAACTCCCATACATATCGGACGAATGAAGATGAATCGTCTTACATTTTCAAAACGATTTACTACCATTGTAGTTTTATACGGTGGACTTGTCGATTTATCCAAGAACAACTCTCTGACAGGGGTATCCCAGTTCTTTTCGATACCAACCAGTAGTAGCACGCCAAAAAATACATTCATTTTGTCTTTTTAAATTTTTCGCCAAAGCTTTCCCTTGGCCTTCAAGACTCAGTTTTTTGGTGCCATAACTGTTTGGCACTGTTTTACAAACAAATCCCATACATATCGGACGAATGAAGATGAATCGTCTTACATTTTCAAAACGATTTACTGCCATTGTAGTTTTATACAGTGGACTTGACGATTTATCCAAGAACAACCCTCTGACAGGGGTGTCCTAGTTCTTTTCGATACCAACCAGTAGTAGTAGGCCAAAAAATACATTCATTTTGTCTTTTTAAATTTTTCGCCATACCTTTTCCTTGGCTTTCAAGACTCAGTTGACTTCTCTATTGGTACATATTATTTCTTCAACCATTTCAACAGTCACAACTTTATCCCAAGCATCTTACGGAGACAACATTTCGTTTCTTATTTTCGATCCGGCTGTGAAACGAATTATCTTGTGGATTTTTGTTTTTCCTTGTAAAGAAGGCATGGATCTCCATTAAAAGTTGTTTCTGCTAATAAATGATGTACCGGATGTTTCAATTATTGAATTATTTTGATTCAAGTTCATATCATCACTACTCGAAGAATTTTCAGAATACTCGTCTGAGCTATCTTTGTATATTGCAAGCTGCTTGTATTCTTGATCAGTTTCCGATACTTTACTTTCATTATTTATAAAATCGTTGTCATCCTCCTCATACCAAGTACATAAAATTTTTTCGGAATTATCATTGTTGGGATGGACAGATCTTTTTTTACTTGAGGATGCCACAATTCTGGCATCAAAGTATATCGTATTTTACTTGTAAGGCAACTTTTTGCATTTGAAAACACAATTTTTGTATACTACTTGTGTTTTGATTATCTGTAAAAAAAAAACACACAAATCTGTCGGGTAAGAGGACTCTTATATAAAATAATTTTCCGAAGAAGTTAGCCCAGAAAAGAATATTTGTCATTCACATTTAACGCTCTGTGATTGGCAGTGACCTGTGGTGTAGGCAACCAAACATATAGGTACCTATTTATATTCCCACTAAAAAATTATTTAAAATGACATAGCCGCTGTAAGTACTGTCTGTCATTGTATGTCATTATTTATCGTTAAATAAATAAAAATTTAAACTAACATATTTTTATTTCTGAAAAGTTCGGTCGCCGGAAAAGTTTTGTAACGAACTCGTGAATTAAAATGGCGATTAAAAATCTCGAACATTAACGCACTCGCTTCGCTCGCTTCGCTCGCGCGTTAATATATCTCAATTGTTAATGGCCCTTAATAATACACTTGTTGGTTAAATAACTATTACAGTTTAGGCAATGGATAAAATATGCGTAATGGAATGGTACCGAAGAATCGCTGTCATTCTCGACAAACCTTTGAACATTAATTCGATAAGTGTCTCCCAGACTCATTGTATGCGTTATAGCGGTATAAATGGAAACTTTTTTCTTTTAGTTTTTTGTTTATATTATTTAAATTTTCATATAATAACAAACATTTATACATATCAAAAACCCGTTGCTGAATAGGCAATGATTGGAATGAATTTAATCACATTTTACGAAGATGTAAATGTACACTTGAGTCCCTCAGACTCATATTTTATCGCCTAAGGTTAACATATTTATCCTAGTTTAAAATCTAGACAGCCATGCAGCCTCTCGTATTGCTGGTTGGAAACTAGTTGATTGAAGATTATTAAAATCTATGTATATTATCCATGTGAGTGTTCGTGAAGATTAGTATTGTTTACAAAACTAAATTAAATCATTTTTCTATAGAATTTATTGGTTTTAAGTAGTTTTCACGCTGTATTACTACTAAACAACTTGATTGTTCAATATAGTTCCTAAAAATTTACAGAAATCGTTTAGTTTTTGATCGAAACTTTTGAATAGGATGTTTATCTCTGAAGATTATAATTTCAGGTTTGTTTAACCGAGCTAGATATTTTTACGTCTTACAAGTTATATTTAAATAATTACTTAATGTGTCCGTTTATCTATTAAAAATAAACTAGATCGTATAATAAAATCAAGTGAAAACTTGATACGTAGATACGATTGATATAAGTCTTTCAAAATACGTTTAAATATGTAAGTTCTTCATAAAATAAAATTAAAATATGTTAGGCTAATCCGGTTCTGTGCTACCAAATTATCGTGAACGGATTTCATAATTCATATGGACTAAAAAACGCACTTCGAATTGTAAATAAAAATATACGGAAAAAGGGCATTCATTACAGACTATTCATACGAATGAATTTATAGAATTAGTTTTTTATTATGGGATCAAAGCGGAAAAAACGCGATTTTGAAAATTAAAAATTCCGTTTGTTACTTTACTTTATTAACATTATATATGTATATAATATTCATACGTATATAATATATATATATATATATATATATATATATATATATATATATATATATATATATATATATATAATAAATATTTACCTGTACATAAATTACACTTATATGCATAACATGTCGCATATCATTAAGACAGGTTTAAAAATTAAAATTACCCAAGATGGGCCTCTAGTATTTCTTAAAAAGAAATATAATATTAAGTACACCTAATAACTTTTTAATCATACGGTTTTTTCTTTCTGTTCTCTATGTGTCAAGTGTCAGAGTTAAAACACACCAGTAAAAGATGCCATAAACTTAGTTTTACTATCTTTACCTAAATTTAAAAAATTTTAGAATGTATTTTGTTCATTATTTTATATTTTATATGTGTGTTATTAATGTTGATTGTCAATGCTTTTATAAACGACTAGTAAGTTGCACTAAAGAATTGTGATATTTTATAAATATTTACATATTTTTCTTATCAAAGTGTCTTGAAAAAGGAATAAAACCTTTCCGAAAGCTATACAAAAAGTCAAAAGAGTGTTTCATTAACATCCCGACCAATTTTCTGACTGCAACCCTAATAAACTGTGTTGTTTGAATATATCGATAGTTTCTAATATTCAGTATTTATTGTATATAAATATATATATATATATATATATATATATATATATATATATATATATATATATATATATATATATATATATATATATATATATATATATATATATATATATATATATATATATATATATATATATATAAATGTGCACTCGTAAGTGAATGGGATATTTTCGGTCAATTTGGAGATTAAAAAAGAAAAGAGTTGTGCTACTTTATCTTTTTATTGAATACGTTTCGCCCACTGTTCAATGGGCATCATCAGTTCATCTAAAAGAATGGTATTAGCGATACATCTAATATAAAAAACAATTAAGTAAACGATCTTACCTTTAAAAGATCTGTAGCATTAAGATATTAGTATGGTGAAGACACATCAAAAATTAATTTACTAAATAAAACAGCAAAAACACAGAATGCCGGAAGATTCCCAATTTAAGTAATTTTATATTAATTAGTTTTATAATTTAACTTTTAAAAACATTGATGGATTCTAAAATACAATTACATTTTTTTGATAGATTTTAGAATCCATCAATGTTTTTAAAAGTTAAATTATAAAACTAATTAATATAAAATTACTTAAATTGGGAATCTTCCGGCATTCTGTGTTTTTGCTGTTTTATTTATTAAATTAATTTTTGATGTGTCTTCACCATACTAATATCTTAATGCTACAGATCTTTTAAAGGTAAGATCGTTTACTTAATTGTTTTTTATATTAGATGTATCGCTAATACCATTCTTTTAGATGAACTGATGATGCCCATTGAACAGTGGGCGAAACGTATTCAATAAAAAGATAAAGTAGCACAACTCTTTTCTTTTTTAATCTCCAAATTGACCGAAAATATCCCATTCACTTTCGAGTGCACATTTTTTATATTAAATTAAACGGTCATATTCCTTAAAGATATATATATATATATATATATATATATATATATATATATATATATATATATAGAATAAAAAAAACTAAATATATACCGGAGAGTTAGGCAAAGTAGTCCCTAATATTTTTTAGGGCTAGAAATAATAACAAAAATCGAAATTTAATAAAGTTTAATGAGATCATAACATAAAGTTAAAGGAGACACACCAATTAACATTATTTTTAAAAAGCTCTAAAGGGACCGTTTTACACGATGGTTAGGGTGAAATGACCCCGTCCATGAGGTAGAATAACCCCCATAGCTCTTTTGTACAGAAAATATAATTTTTACATTTTTATTTACAAAAATCGCAAATATACAGTTTCTGCTTTCCAATTACACATGCACCACCCACAAATGACACCATTTATTGAAAAATTGCACTTAACCCAAACCTCCTTCGCCTGCGATTTATTTTACGCGAATAATTCCGAGAAAAATATCATCAAAGCTCTTATTTTCTTGTATTTTTTCTAAACACCTTTCTGTTTACAGCTTTTCTAGCTGCTTGTGAAGTTGATTTGGGAGTTTTTTGGTTTGATTTCGTCAAAATATAATTTGATGTAGACGTGAACACAGTTGATCAAGACTTTCGCAACTTTTTGCCTGAGGAGGTGCCGGAGGTAGTGGAGATATACATATCATATGGAGTTACAAAAGTATCCTCCCAAAGAAAAATTAAAAATTTCACATATTAGTTTAAAATTTTAAATAAATCAACAGTTTAAACTAGAATAGGTTTGCGGTTTGGAGATATTCCTTTATTGCTTCCTACTGGACGGGCGTGTTACCTAATATGCCGGTGTATATGTAACTATAGACAAAGAGGATAAATTGTTACAATTTTTCTTATAATTAGATCTCTCTTAAGCTAAAATTAGACAATAAGAGTTAATGTTTTTATTATATACTTATATTATATTATTTTCTACTATTATACTTTATATTAATACTACTAATATTTTCTTATTAAATACATTTTTGGAATCTGGGATCACTAGCTTTTTTCAAAAATTTTCCAATGTTATTAAGATCAACATTACACACTTAGCTATTAGTATTTAAATAGCCAATATAAGCACCAATATTCAGTTCAAAATATGTTCCGTTGTTCAAAAATGAATGTTTAAATAATCACCATATACGTATATTAAAATTACAAATAACAAAACTGTTTAAAAAGAGTTCTTCTTGTTCTTTTTTTATGTAGGCAATACTCTCTGTTTTTTAATGTACCTCCAGTAAGTTGTCGTTTCATCATTTTAGTGATTACTGATTGTCTTCCTATTGATAAACGTCTCTTGCCGTCTCTACTACTCTATTTGTTATCATTTGGCTTATATTATCATTCCATTCTACTCTTCTATTTCTTACCCAGTTCTTGATGTTCTCCAACTTGCATCTACGTTGTATAACTGTACTTCTAGCTCTGTCCTATAGCGTTTTGCCATCAATTTTTCTATGTGTTTTCATCTCTGCTACTTCTAACATCCTTTCTGTCCTCTCTGTGTCAGGTTGTGTTTTTGCCTCGTATGTCATTATTGGTCTGATGAGTGTTTTGTAAATTTTACCTTTCATTTTTTTCCCGATATTTTTATTTCTCCATATTGTTTTATTCAGGCAAACTGCTGCTCTGTTTGCTCTATTCACTTAATCTGCCACTTCAGTTTTGAGCTTAACGTAGCTAAGTAATGTAATATCTAGATAATTGAAGGAGTCAGTGCAAAAAGTGGCTAAGTTAGAGGTGTTCCCACATCTAGATTTTTAAAAACTAACACGTGTGATTTTTTTATAAACAAGATATATACTAAACGGGACACCATAATTATAAATTTATTTATTTATGAGAAAAAAATATTTTTAAATATTGACTTAACTACTTTTTGTAAAAATATATCTAAAAATTAAAAACTGGAATTATAACAAAAATATATTTTTAAAAATCTTAAGTTTACTTCAAATTTTACTCATCAATATCAACATCACTTTGGATATGTTCCTCTTTATTCCCAGCGTCATGACGGCTAGCGGTAGTCGCATTTTCGACATCAAAAAGAGTCCTCGTATATAATTCAATATTATCTGAAATAACTAGTTTGACTGAAGTTTTGTAACAGCTTCAAACTTTTTGGGTTTTATTTTTAAGTATCTGTTGCCATATTCCAATGAAAAACTACTGGAAATTTTTCTATTCATACCTACTTTAAAAAAGGTCATGTTGTTACATATTCCTGTGATAGACTATCTGGTTTGAATGGGTTTACCGGTTTCAAATTTGACGAATCTGTTTTTGGAAATACCCGTTTCGGAAGTCTTGATATATGGTATCTGGTGGTGATCTGTTAGGATGAGTAGTATGAACGGCCTCTGTTGTCTGCTGGATGAGCTGTAGTTCTAACTTCTTTGTCTAACCTAGATTTAAAAATTCCAAATCTTCACATTCGTATGAGAGAGTAGTATTACATCGTCTACATAGCAGATTATTTTAAGTTGTCTTTCTCCCATTTGGTATCCTTTTTTAGTTTTTACTTTTTTATTATTTCATTCATGACCAGGTTGAACAATAGAGGACTTAGGGAATCTCCCTGTCTTATCCCATTGCTGGCTTTAATAGGATCGGTTAGTTCTCATTCTACTTTTACTTTTATTGTTTTATTGTGCTGTTTTGGTAGATATTTTTTAAAAAAAGTTAAGACCAATATATATTTCAGTATTTCTCCATAATAATAGTATAGGCTAAAAAAATTTAAAAAAGAAACCAACCTACCCACAAGAATATATTTTTTGTTCTTGTTATTTACTGATTTATTTTAAATAAAAAATACTAAGTGGTTCTTCGGCCATTTAAATTAATTTTTAATGATGCACTGACGTCGCATTACGTGCTTTTATTTATGCAGCCGTATCTCATGTTTATCGTATGATATTTATTTTAGCTCTCTCTATATAAGTTCACCATGGAGAGCATATCGATTGAGAAATGTGATAGCAAACTGTTTTGAAGAGATATTTATCCTAAAGGAGGCAGCAGGCAGCAGCGGGTGGCATGGTGGCTCTGAAACCGCATAAATAGGCGAAAAGACGGAAGAACCGACGCTCAGCTGCGTCACATTGGTTGCATATCTCTACAAAAGTGGGAAACGTCAATTTCCTGGTTAACAAAGTTGCAGATACAGGAAATAGAGAAAAACGAGATATTTTGAAAATATCTATTTGGAGAACACGTGTAAAGGATGGCGTATAATGAAATTTTAACAATATTCCATATATTCACATTTGGGTAGAATTTTCAATGTAGAATGATTTCCGCAAATTTTAAAATCTTCAAAGTGGCCATTACTATAAATATTTATACAATGTATATAGGTATTTACTTTTTCCGAAATACAAACTGCAACACGAGCAAGGCTGAAAAATAAATTAATTTTAAAACCCTACATGAATTCAATCATATATTCTGGGAGAAAAATATTTCGATTAAACCTAACTTCACTTTTCGTTATTGACTTTAAAATAAAAGTCAATAACGAAAAATTAGCCCAAATTACATTTACAACTAGAAGACGTACTTATGCACAAATTAGTCTAAACAATGCCCCCATTTCTGCTAGAGACATTGTGAAATATCTTAGGTTGCATTTGGACCAAAAGCTCACTTGGAAGCAACACATTAACGCCAAAAATACTTAGCGCAATATAAAATTAAAACAATTAATTGGTTACTTGGCAGAAAGTCACAACTGTCATTGGAGAACAAAATACTGCTTTACAAAGTCATACTAAAACCAATATGGACTTACTGCACCCATCCATAATAACCTATGAGTACCAAAGGTAAAAGATGTTATTTCACTTTAAGGCAACAAGGCCAAAAGACCTGCTTGCATAGGTAAAACTGGAAAACTGTCGCTGGACGGAATCCAAATCAAGTCAATATTGTTGCAATGTTTTGTTTATAAGTAGATTGTAAATATGCATTTAAAATAAAAAAAAAATTACCAAACGTCGTATAAACAATTTAAATTCAAAACACACTATCGATAACATACTTTTGTTTTAATAGACGTTAATTTAATAAAAAAAGTGAAATTAACTGTTATCATTTCGCTAATAACCTTAATAGGTCAAAGTGAGTTTTTTTGTAAATAAAAAAAAAACATTCACAGTTTCTGGCAGTAAGAAATAATTATAAGAAATAACATTTAAGGTAACGTATACTGGTAAAAAAATTAATTAGAATTTACTATTATCATTTAACATTTCTTTACTTAAACGACGTTTGCCTTCATTATTTAGTTTTTGACTCCACCTATGTCGATTACCGTGAATACTGAAGGGCACTGTAAAGTGGAGTAAGGAAGGTAGATAAATATTGGGAAAAAGAGCAGATTATTTTCATCTTCCTATTTACATTTCATAATAAAAAAAACCCACCTGCTGGAATAATTTCTCGAAAGGTATTTTCGAGAAAAATATTTATTCCTTGTCTGAGTGCTTTGAAAGCTTTTACCTCATAAGGGCGAAGGCAACTACGGATAATTCTAAGTGTATTGATAGATTATCTGAAGGAAAAATAAATCGACAGTGAAATTATACTTTACTTTTCTCCAATTTATGTGTCTAGCAGACATTTTTTTTAGTTCTTTTGAAGTAGATATCCTCGAGAGCACTCATTATTTTATAAAAAGAAAAAAATTAAAATTTGTTTATATTTCCATCAGTAAAACATTTTTTCTTCATTTAAAACTCAATTGTATTACGTTTGTGCCGTATCTACAAAAATTTAAACACCAAATTTTAAAAATGTATAATAAATTGGAAGCAAATTACAATTTACTTCCATTTTTTCATTAAATCCAGTTTTCTAGCTAATATTTCACGTCTATACCTAATTATAGTAATTTATAAAAATAATGACCCCCCTTTCCATTTAAGATTTTAGGGATGGTGCCACACCCGCTTAGGGGGCTGCAAATGTTAATGTGATTTTATGCCAATTTTGTTTCCCCCTCGATAACAAAATCGACGGGTCCAAGCGTTTTTTTTTAAAAGGAATCATCTGCCAGTAAATGCATCTGTTTCGTTTTCGGTGCGCCACCCTGTATATATATATATATATATATATATATATATATATATATATATATATATATATATATATAAACAAGGAAACAGTTTCTGAATAATATTATAGTATGCTTAACAAAACATTTCTAAAATTGCAACCAACTCAGTTCTGTTTTTATAATTTCGTACTGATTTGAGTTCTTTGGATTTAACAAAGAATGAATATCCGGCATCAGCATAAATTTTGTATGAAATAAAATCGATGATATCCGAATGAGAGATTGAACAGTGGGATTTTATTCATTTCATGTAATAACATTTGCTATAAATGAGTCCCTCACTGTGATTCAGCATTTTAGATTGCTGTCAACAAAATTTTATATTTATGACAGTAGATACTGCTTTTTTCTGTAACATACGTGCTCTGAAAAAATATCAGCCATTTTATTGTTAGCTGTTATAAATTTTTATTTCGAGATTTTAGTTGCGTGTTTTTATTGTTTATTTGTTATTTAAATTTTTTTTCCTAAATTTAACGAACATTATTGTTGCATCATTCTTCATAATATTCCATATTTTTGTGGTAATAAACTGACTTGCTTAATTTTTTTAATATATATGGAAACTACATTATATTTACTATGATCTAGGAAGAGGATGAAGATTGGGGAGCAGCATATGGGCCATTGTGTAGATTCATTCATTCATTCATTCAATTCATTAATTTATTTTATCAAAATATATATTTTATGAACTACACACAACCAAAGATATGAAATCATCTAATATTTTTTATTATTTTAAGCGGATTTAAATAAACCACCCCTCAAAGTCAAAGAATATTTATTTTAAAGCAATTTGATCACCAATACATAAAAACTAAAGAAATTCATAAGTTCTTAAATAATAAAATTAAAAGTATTTGTTTTAAAATTAATAGCATCCAAAATTTCAATGTATAAGGAATGATTTTTAAAGAATTTTTTTTATTTATGTTTTATTTAGTAGTCAGTGTTACTAAATCTAGGCCTTATGCAAGCTCCAATTCGCGTGGGCATGCTCCTAAACAAATTGTAATTATTTTATTGTGGTAGGTTGTTTCCTTTCTTCAAGAGCAACTTGTACTAACGTACGGTATTTTATGGATTATCCCAGCGAGGTCTAATTCATTTTTTAAGTATATAGAGTTAAGATCGGGTGAGCAAGTAGGTCACTACAGAATAGTGATATATTCTGCTTCAAAAAAGTCTGTAGTGACTGTGCTGGTATGTGGAGGTGCATTATCTTTTTCTTCTTTAAGTGCCATCTCCGCGACCAAGGTTGGCAATCATCATGGCTATTCTGACCTTCCAGGCAGCTGCTCTGAATAATTGCCTTGAGCTGCAACCAAACCACTCTCTCAGGTTCTTTAACCAGGAAACGCGTCTTCTTCCTACACTTCTCCTACCCTCTACTTTTCCTTGAATTATTCGTCTCAAAATGTTGTATCTTTATCCTTAACAATCTACTAAATGTCCACATTTCAAACGCGTTAAGTAGATTTATTGTATTCCGGTTTAATGTCCATGATTCAGCTCCATAGTAGAGTACACTGTGTACATAGCATTTAATTAGCCTTATTCTGAGGGCCAATGTCAGATCTTTGATGTAAGTATAAAATCTTTTTCATTTTCACGAAGTTGGCACGTGCTTTTTTAATTCTGACTCTTATTTCTGCAGTATAATCGTTATTGTCTGTTATTATCGTTCCCAAGTAAGTATATCTTTTTACTTGTTCAATCTGGTTATTTTCTATTATTATCGTTCCCAAGTAAGTATATCTTTTTACTCTCTCAATCTGCTGGCCGTCTACCGTTAATATTTCGTTTGTATTGTTATTCTTGTTAATTAAAATGGTCTGAAACCTATTCCTTGGCATAGTTTCTGCAACAAATGAAACAGATAAAATCTTCTTGACTTGACCAATAATTTCATAATCCAGGAACTATAAGGTAATCCATTAAAAAGTTTATCCCGATAAAAGCGTAAAGTTCTTCCTTGGACATATTCAGTTGTTTTCCCTTTTGTGTGGCATAAAGGTTACTCTGATAAGTTATATACTTTATGCTTTTATCTACAACCTTAACAAAAATATCTAAAGCGGTCTCACATTCTCTAAAATGAACTTCTTCCCAAATATACGCAGCTTCTGAATATTAAGGAGTTTCTGTAATTTTTTCCAATTTACTCCGTTTTCTTTCTGGGCATTCAGGTTCCGTGTAGTTATGAGACTTTTGATCTTGATGTTTATTAGGTTCCTGATATTAGGTATTTGTCCTTCGTTAGATTGGTCATGAGGATCCAATTAAGAATCTTCAATATTTGCCTTTTCTTCTCGATTTAGTTGTAAATCTATTCCAGCAGTAGAAATATCTAGCTTATTATCGACATCTGATTCAACATCAGTATCTTCATTATATAATGGAGCATTATAACATTATATAATGGAGGCAAAAAATCATCAAAATCATTATTTTCCATGAGTTCTAACAATTCGGCATTAGTCAAACCATTTTGTTTCGGCCACTGTGAACAATATCTGAAATGAAAAAAAAAATATATTACAATTAGGCCCAACGGTACTCTCAAGTACCAATGAAACAAATGTCATTTTTAGTAACTAAACATTCAAAACCATTTAAAAATATTAATTAGTTAAACAAAAAGCTTACATACCCTGCCATTTTTTGTAAACGAAACACTGTAGACGTTATTTCAACAATAAAAAATACACTTTGCAGGAAGCATTTATAGAGAGCCCTGACTACCATAACAATTCTACAAACAAATGAAGAATTCGCACTGCACATCACATGACAGTAACTACAACCAATGAAATCGCGTTGTTCAAGGCTAGGCTTAGATGTAATACCCAGGTTCCCAGACCGCTGGGAAATAATCGCTTAAAGCTAGTGAGAGTAAAATAAAGCTTAATGCAAAATAAATGATGTGGTACTTACGTGTACTGGTGACACTTAAAGGTCGACAAATTATAATTTCGTCTGGGATTGAAAGGGTTAAGAAAAACACCGAGAAAACCACCGGTACGACCGAAGTGTGAGTAGTCGACACATACATTCGGCTTATTCGTGTTCTTTTGTCCTTCTGAAATGTGTCAAAAATCGACAAGTGGACTGATTGAAGTATTTGCTATAGTCGGTTCGCTATATTTACGCGGGTTTCGGATTAAAATTTTTATTGTAAGTACCCAGTTTTAATTACCTGCTCTATGAGGAAATATCAACTGGTCAAATGAAATGAAAAATAATCCGTAACTTTTTTTAATTAAATAATAATGGAAAATCTTTTATATAATTGACAGTATAATAAGGAGAATTACTTCATTAATGAAGTCTAATGTGGCTAATATAAACCTAATAATAATTTTATATTACACTTCACACAGAAAATATGGTCTATGTATATTTGTTCCATGGAAAAAATTTCTAATAAAAAATAAAAAAATTTAACTTGCCAACAAAAATGAAAATCAGTCATTATCATCAAAAATATCATAATCGTCATCATCATCACTGTCATCACCATTAATTGTTATTATGATTGGACTTATTTCGTTTATTTTATTTTCACGAGTCCACCAATCTTCTATTAGTTTCTCGCACTTGAATATACAGTTGCCCCACACTTCTGGAGTTACAATTGAAAGTGCCTTTCGCCAAGTTTCCCGAACTGCGTCGTCGCTATAACCGTTAGGCCCAATATGGTTGTCATAATATTGTTTTGCTATTGCCCATATATATTCGATGGGATTAAACTGGCAATGATACGGTGGCAGACGTAAAACTTGATGACCGTAACTTTCAATAATCTGATCCACAACAAAGGTTTTTGGTTTTGCGTGGATATTTGCCAAGCGTAATAATTCTGATTTTAAAATATGTTGTGTAAATGGTATATGTTCCTTTGTCCACCATTCTTTAATTTTATTAACAGTCCAAGTATTCGTTGGACTTTTGTTTAATACTTCAGAATGGTAAGGTGCATTGTCTAAAATAATTACGCTGGGCTCACTTAAACCTGGGAGAAGTTTTTCATGTAACCATTTTACAAACATTTCTGTGTTCATATTATCGTGATAGTCACTTGATTTTGATTTAGATGAAAATATTAAATCAGCACCTTCTATAAAACCCAATTTCCCTCCTGCATGTAAAATTATGTGTCGCTTCCCGTCTCCACCAGTATGTTTGATAGACTTTACATTATCATCTTGCCATATTCTCTTGGTTGCACCCCTAAAAAATATCCATGTTTCGTCTAAATATATAAAATTTGCCCTTTCTTCTTTTAATTTAGAATATTTTCTTAGAAAGTGAATTCTTTTATACACAACAGAACTTCTTTAACAAAGGACTTTTCTGTTATCCTCCTTTTGAAATTTGAAACCCAAATTATGTATCACTTGCCATAGACTTCTTCTGCCAATTTCGTCAAATTTTCTATCTTTTAATTCTGAGAGAATTGTATTTAAGGTCACATGTTCCTTGTTGGCTCGCATTCGATAAATAGTATCACGAATTTCAATTTTTTTTCCATCTGGAATATCTTTCGTTTTCAATGATAGGCGAGTTTTTCGGTGATCTTCTTTCGGCCGTTCATTATTGCGATTTTGTAATACTCCTCTTAGTTTGGTTTCACTAATTCCTAGAGCATCACATACGCGTTGTTGAACAGATGTTACCGATTTTAAAGGACCTCCATTTTCTTTTTCATCCGTAAAATACTTATGTACACTACAAATTAGACTATCTACATCTAACACACGTCTAAGCATTTTTAAATATTTCCACCAAACATACAATGTCAACACTGGCAAAGAATCAATTCAACTGCAATATTGTAACAAATTTATACCTACCCAAATGTTATTTTAATGTATTTTACAATATGACCATTCATGCAATTTTTACCTAATTTTCTGGGAAGTCGTTTACTGCAACTGGTTATCAATGAGTCATTAGTATAATTTTGTTAATCCGAAACCCGCATAAATATAGCGAACCGACTATATTTGAGTATTTGCTAATAGTTGACGAATGTACGCTCCACACTTCATCTTGGCACTTCGGATATGGCGTATTAATAAATAACATATAGCAAAGTGTGGTGCCGCCATTACAGCTGCCTACGATTTAATCTGTTATCTGTCAATAAACTAACTTTTTGTGATTTTAAATTTTTCCATCTATTAACATTTTAATTGCTGTAATTTGATAAAAAATGTTGGGTTTTAAATTATTTATATTTATTTTTTAATGCATACCTTATGTGTTTAAAGAATAGTCAGCAAATATTGATAAACGATTAGGCGTGTTCACTATTAAACTGGTTTTTGCCAGTTGCTTTCGAATTCAAAATAGGTAACCACTTGGAATGGAAAAGCATTTATTAGTCCCGTCTAAGATCGGTAGCACAAAACTAAATAAAAAATATACTAATAAGATATCAATATAATTATTTATACTTACAAAAACTGTAATATGTTTCTTAAAACAAAAATTTATAAATTTAATCTTTGTATAACTACGAATTAGAAATTAATATCAGTATTTGTATTCAAGTTATATGTTAAAAGATCAATAAAATTTCCTTACTGAAACTTAATCAACTGTTTAATGTCTCTGAGAATACTGTCTGGTTTTCATCATGCTGGTTTTCGTTGTCTTCTTCTTTTTATTACACAACTTTTAAAAATCCTGTAGTTTTGTCTCAATTGTCAAACTTAATGTTGTAAGAATCTTTTTTTTTATTAACAAAATCGCATCAGCAAAATTGGCTATTTGCGAAACAATAGTAGCAAACAATAATTTGTATTACATTTATATGTTTAGATAGCGTTTAAAATGTTAATTGAAGTTAAGAAACTTTTTGCGCTTGACACTGCACTGTAGACCTAAAATATTGCTTAGGTTGTTGGGTATATTGTACAACATTCGCTTTGGCGTTAATGGTGGACATTTCTCTACTATATGTTTGATTGTTAATTATTAACATATACATAAACATATTGGATTGACTGTACGGAACTTAGAGAGTCTGAGAGTATAATATAATAGCGTATAGTTCAGCAGAGAAAATGGAGTACTCTGAAGGGAGTTTGTATTTATTTGTCGATGTTGGGGTTATGACTACTGCATCAGTACCTTCATTTAATTTAGATGCATCAGTGTATATATGTGTATAATCCTTGTAGTTGTGAAGCGTATAATTAAAAGCGGATTTGATTACCTGTGGATTTGTTGAATGTTTGTCGAAAGAAATGAGGTGGGTTAGGCACTATAGGTTCTTTATTTGTTATGGAGGAATTATTGACGATTGGGAGGGAAAGAATTCTGAGAACGTGTACTTTAATTTATCTTAGCAGATCCTAATCCTTGCGTAGAGGGGTTTGGCCATTCTTGGCTTATTTATTAAGAGATTTGGGAACTTTTCTGAGAAACAGTTTTAAATAAAAGAGTTTTTTTAAGTTATGCATGATTACTGCGGAGTGTGCTACACTTAAATAAAGTCTTCTGTATTTTAGGGACGGTTTATCAACATTACAATAAGTAACAATATATACAGTAGATCCATAATCTAATTTTGATCTGCTTAATGTTCGGTATAACATTAAAAGTGTTTGCCGATCCGCACCCCATTCTTGATTGGCCAGAGTTTTTATAAGATTTAATCACTTGTGACAAGATAAGATCAAATTTTTTATAAATATGAAGTTTCCAGCTTGGAGTTTCTTTGAATGTCATGCCCAAGGACTTTATTGACGTTACATGTTTTAGGTTCTCATCACATAGTCTTAGGTTGGGTGCGTTTGAGAAAACAGGATGAAACGAGTTTTTTCAGTGGAAAAACAGAAACCTTTTTTTGTGACCGGAGTTCTAAGTGTCGTATGAAGTTCTGTGTGTGACAATTGTGAGAATGTTGGTTTTTGCTTTTAAGGGTATTTTCTGGTAGCCTTTTACATTTTTTCTACTACATTATTAACAAATGAACCACAGTTTTAAACTATTTTTTTACCTGTTTTGACTTTTTACTCGAAAACCGTTTTAAAGTTCAAATTTTATCTTTTTATTTAAAAATAATATAAAAAAAAATGAGGAAAGAATTTTGTATTACTTAAAATATTTTAGTATAACTTATTACATCGTTAAGTCTTAAGCAGTAGTAGAATTTACGCAATAGGTTTCTATTATATATTTACACCCTTTCAAGCTTAGGAAGGACTAATATTGAGTATAACATAAACAGTACATACAAATAACTTTGACCTTGATAAGTAGCTCAATAACTACCAGTACACGTCTTAAGCCTGAATAAAGAAGATATTTTTGCGTCAGGAAGGGTATTCGGCAGTAAAAAAACCTTGCTAAAACCATGAAAATATTTAAGGGGCTAGATCATTACCCGTAAGCGACGTGCCATTGCAAACCTCACCTGATTTCTGCAAAAAAAGCTTCAGCTACCCCTTAGACGACAGAAGAGATCAACGAAGCTAGTCCTAAAGATTGCAACATTCAACATTAAAAGTATGACAGGTGAAGGCAGAGAGGTCGCAGATTTTATGCAGAGGAGAAGTATTGGGGTACTAAGTTAATATGCAAGTTAATATACAGTAATGTCGTGGCAGAAATAAAATGAGTATTATTTTCAACAACAAGTGGAAGGAACATCTAGTAAGGGTAAGCGAAAAAGTGATAAAATAATAAGTATACAACTGAATACAGGTAATAACAACGTTAACATTATATAATGTACCCACGCTTAACAGGTATGGTGTAAAAAACAGGAAAATAATCAATTTTGAAGAGCCGTTGATTCCGAGATGCTCGAGATATCTGTAAACGAAAAGTGTGTTACTGGAGGTCATCTGAATGGTCATATTTATAGACAAAGAGCGGAAATAGAAAACGATCATTACGTTTGGGGAAGGGGAAAGAGAAATGATAAAGGAAATAGTGTAATTGACTTATTGACTTTATCAGTGGAATAACATTGGGCTGTGATTTATACATTCTTCAAGAGTAGAGTGCTGGAATAGTTTAAGGAAAAAGATACGGAAAATGACTGGTGGATAGTTTACTGCCAAGTTATAATACGAGGATTAGAGGAACTGATAGGAAAAACATCTGATAAACGGTCTTCTAGGCACAAAAAAACTTGGTGGGGGAATAATGAAATAAAATTCAAGAGTGGTGAGAAGAAAGAGGCCAGAAAAGATATATGAGTTCTAACAGAAAGGAATATAAGGATACAAACAATATAGCAGAGACAGAATCTTAGCCCACTCTAGCTACTGATGAGAAATGGTCGTCAGTAAAACTATACAAAGTTGGAAATGCCCAAGGGGATAAAAATATTATACAGCATTGCTTAAGCCAGAGACAAATTATCAAAGGACTAACTGTGGTAGTTTAAGAGTTTAGATGGAACAGTGTTAAGATCCAATGTTAAAATAGAGCGAAGGTGATATGGGTATTTTGGTGAGCTGCTAAATGAAAAACACCAGGGGAGAGATAGAGTATGTGGGATCCCGTATGGGAATGCAATATGCAAGATAACGGGAAAATTAAGTTTATTGAGTCTTTGAGTAGAATGAAGAATGGTAAGCCAATAAGACCAGAGTGAAAGGCTTTAGGAGAGAAAGGGATTGATGTGTTGCGGAAGATAATGACTAGGATATATGAGGAAATATTGCCCAATACATGGAGAAAAAGCATGATGAAATTATTAAATAAAGATAAAGTGGTCATTCAGGACTGTAAGAATGATAGAGAGATAAAAGTAATGTCGCACACAATAAAAAATTGGGAAAGAATTGTAAAGATATTGATACGAGAAAACCTGTTTGGGTTCATGCCAGGAAGGAGAATAGATGTGAGAAGAAAAGAAAGTTATATTTGATATATTTATAGATCTTAAGGTGTACCAAATAGTCCTTAGGCAAGAGCTATGGAATTGTACGAAAGAGAAATGGGTTCTTGAGAAGTACATAGCTCGTGAAGGATACGTATGAGAAAACGTTTTTCAAAGTAAGGATTGATTGAACAATTTTCCAGTGACGGTTGTTTTGCATCAAGGCAGACGAGAAATTATTGTAAGCAGGTCAAAAATGTAGTATATGTTGTAAGAACAAACAGAAATGTTTGGGGATATCAAATTACTTCGGGAAAAGCTATGACGAGTACATGAATTTTCTTTAAATCGAGAGAAAAAGCTATACAAGAGTATGTGAAGCCTGCGTTGGTGTACAACGGTGAAGTACGGACAGTAAAAAAGTTTCAGGAAATAAAGACAAACGTAGCTAATGTTACGGTAGATTTTGGGTAAGACTCGATAAGATAAGATCAGAAATGACGTTGATTAGGAAAAGAAACAAGACTACAATCTCAAAAAAGGTTCAAGAACAAAAACTGCAATAGTTTGCTCAGACCAGACGTAAGAATGAGAACTATGTGAAATGAAGGATAGAGTTGCGAGAAAGAACTGTAGAGAAAAATCTATTAAAAAATTAAACTTATCTAAAAATATTTTTTTCATCCTATTCAAATGAAAGACAAACAGATTTATTTATTCTTTTTATTCATACAGCGGTATTCTATTTAATTGTATGGACTGGCCTAACGAAAAACCACTTTGAATGGAAAAAGCAACCAGGTACCTAATGGATTGTTTACGTGAGATATATATTTTCGACTAGATTATTTTGATGTTGTTTCATTCATTATTCAAGTATTGTCTGGTGCATGCAGTGAAAACATTCTATTTTTTCATATTAATTTTGTTGGAGATTACGATCGAAGCAATCAGTTAGGACATGTTAGTTGGTTTTACCGATTTTAAAATTTTTTTCATTTTTCATTTTTGTTTTCGCATTGGATATATTATGTACTTCAAAATTCACAATAAAGTTAAACAAAACTGGAAATAGTAGGTATAAAATACTTGAATCAACAATGCTTAATCTGATAGAATGCAAAATGTTTGTTTGGATTCATACGTTTTTTTTTATTTCATACTTAGGATTTTTATTATTTCATACTTGGTAAATGATGATATTTAAGTTAACAATATTTATATATATACAGTATGATGCAAAAGTATGGAATAAATTTATTATTTCAGAAACAGACCACTTTAAAAAAAAAATCTTAAAACACGTCAATTTTAATTTTTTAATGACCATCAATTGATATACATGTCTTGAACATTACGTCATCAGTGTCGGCGTAATGACGTAATCGACGATTTTTTTAAATAATAACCAAGGCCACCCGACAGCTCATTTGAAAGGTCTCCTTATCGTCTTTGCAACGATGTAATCACTTGAATATTTATTTCTACAGGGTTCATCAAAATTATGAACATTGTTAAGTAACATGGAATTACAATAAATATTCATTCACTGAACTAAAATACATTAGGAAAGGCCACTGGGATTAAAACAAAATAGTGTTTTTTGCAGGTTCCAAAAAAACAATACATTGATAATAAATAATGCTACATTATAATCTGAAATTAATTATTGTAGTAAGTATTCCAAGTTATTATTCAAAAAAATTTAAATCAGTATTGTCATTGACTCGTCTTTATTTGTCGATGATCTGTGAATCTATCAAATAATAGACGTCAAAGTTTTACTCTTCGAGTTTTTTGCCGACATTAATAACAGCATTTACAAAAAGGAAACTAACAGAAACAGGACGAATCTAGATTTTAATCATGATTGGTTATGGAGATAGAGTGAGGACTCAAGCAGAAGTTCGTAATTTATTTAATGCTAAATACCCTAATCGCAAACCAATTATTCAATCAACAGTAAGTAAGATTTAAAAAAAAATAGAGAAATGGGCCATGTTAAAGATCTTCCCAGTAGTGGTAGAACATCAATATCCGAAGCCAAAAAACTGGTCGCACTAGATCATAATGTCCACCAATAAACTGTTGTAAGAGTGTTAAAAAAGGAGAAGTGGCATCCGTACAAAGTACATCTAGCCCAGGAGCTATTAGAAGATGACTTTGGTAGAAGAATTAAATTCTGCGAAACCGTTATGGGAAAATGTGACAGAGATCAGGGATTTAGACAAAAAGTAGTTTTTGGGGATTTAGTAGAGATTTAGACAGAAAATCCACATTAGATGGAAGAGTATAGGACACAATATCCTAAAAAGATGAATGTTTGGGCCGGCATTATAAACAATCAAATTGTAGGGCCATATTTTTTTTTTTTGAGGAAAACTTAACTACTTCTCGTTATCTAGAATTGCTACAGGATTATCTGTTGCTATATCTGAATTAGCTATTTCCAAATATAAATGATTCGTAGTACCCACATGATGGATTTCCCCCACACTACGGCGTTACTAAGTACGAAATTACCTTAATAACGTTTTCCCAGGTAGGTAGATAGCTGGAAGGGAACCCATCGAATGGCCACCAAGGTCTCCGGATTTGACTCTATTAGACTTTTTTTGTGGGGAAATTTAAAGAGCAGAGTGTATCAAAATCGGCCGAATAATGTACAAGAGTTGAAAGAGCGCATCAGAAGGGAAATTGCATAAATAACACTTTGTCATCTAAACTGCTAGGAAAGAATTTATTGTGCTCACCTTTCACATTGAGTTATTGCTTAAAGTCGTCAATTTGAACATTTGTTTTAATTTAATTGTATTTAAGTAAACGTTTGTTATAAGTTATTTGTATTAATAAACCAAAAGTTTTGGTTAACTCTGTAGAAATAAATATTCAAATGTTATATCGCTGCAAAGGCGATAAGGAGACCTTTCAAATGAGCTGTCCCGTGACCTCGGTTTATATTTAAAAAAATCGTCGATTACGTCATTACGCCGACACTGATGACGTAATGTCCAATACATATGTAGCAGTTGATGGCCATTCAAAAAATAAAACTAACGTGTTTTAAGATTTTCTTTTTTTAAATCGTCTGTTTCTGAAATAATGAATTTATTCCATACATTTGCATCATACTGTATATAAATAACCTGTTAATAACCTTTTATTTCGACATATATCTACAGTTCACCTTTGTCGATAAACGTACCAGGTTGTTATTTTAATTTTAACGGCCATATACTAGACTGCATTTCATTACAGTTTGAACTTTCACAAGTGTTCCTGTTGAGAGTTGATATAACTCAAAACACGTGCAGAACAATAGTGGAATTCGAATTCTAATGAAATGCAATTTTTAAATTTCATATTCTTCTTTAAGTGCCCTCTCCCGATAGGAGGCTGGATATCCTCATCACTATCTTTACTCTATCTACTACTGCTCTGAAGAGTTCTATAGAACTGCATTTAAACCAGTCCCTTAAATTCTTCAACCATGACACTCTCCTTCTTCCTATAGTCCTTGCTCCTCTAATATTTCCCTGTATTATTAGCCTTAGCGGTTCATATCGATGTCCCCTCATTACGTGTCCCAGATATTGTAACTTTCTCATCTTTATTGTGTTTATTATTTCGCATTCTTTGCCAATTTCTCGCCATACTTCCGTGTTAGTTTTCTTCTGTGTCTATGCTATTTTAAGCATCCTCCTGTAACACCACATTTAAAAGGAATGTAACTTATTTATATGTTCTTGATTTAATGTCCAGCTTTCCTGTCCATATTGCAGTATCGAAAACACGTAGCATCTCAGTGCTCTTACTCTCAGTTCTAATCTAAGATCTTTGTGGCAGAGAATTGTTTTCATTTTTACAAACGCATTTCTATCCTGGCTCTTATTTCGGTTGTTTAATCATTATTGTGTGAAATTCAGGTTCCTAGGTAGTTGTATTTATCATCCCTTTCTATCGATACATTTCCCAAATGTATGTTTGTTGGTATATTTGTTTTCTTTACTAGTTTAATCTCATATATATACAGGGTGAGTCATAAGGAACTTTACATACTTCTACCATATGTAGAGTCCCTCAGGAAGCATATCATGTGACAACTAAAAAATGTCAACTCCTCTTCTTTATTAATTAACACGGTGATTTGTGTAATTGACCATTTATTTCATTTTACTGTAGTGTTTATACGGCTCATTTGATTTTTTTAATTTTTGCATGATACAGTACACTACTATCAAGCATTCGACTGGTATTAGCTAAACTAAAAAATTCCAGGACTGGCTTTGGAAAAATTAATTTAGGGATTCGTATTAAATATTACACCCTGTATAAATTTTTTTTAAAATGCAATAAGTGATTTTCAAACTACATCAATAGCCAATGAAAACGACATATGCGACAATGTTGTCGCACTTTTATTAAATTTTTAGTGAACGATCAAATCTTACCAAAAATAGAACAACCATAATGAAGTATCAAATTATAAGGTATTAATTTAAACAAATGTTATAAATTTCAAACATTTTAATTAAAATGAGTTCCTACAACATAATCTAATACGTAGAAAATTAACATCTTTACTGTCACTTTGTATTATCTCTACGATAGAATCAATTGTTTTTCAATTTTAAATTTTTACTCATAGATCGTATTGGGGCATTATTTTCGATAAATAATAAATTAAATTGATTAAAAAGTCAAACCTCTTGTATGTGTTAGTTTTTGTTGATTGTAAATGATTAAAATTTTATGTCAAATAATAATACATGGCATCAACTGTACTAAATAAAAATAAATCTAAAAAAGTTTAAAATGAAGGTTGGCGTTGACCGTTTGACGTTTCTTGATATTTTATACCCATTGTCATTATTGTCATGATCAATTGTAATTGTTATATATGTGTACAAGAATACATATTTCTTCTGTCATATCTATGTCATATCTACGTTAAGTACATTGTGTTAGTTTTGGTAGAGCTTTTTTTATTTTCGTTCAAAATGCCATATCAGTTTCCGACCACAGAATATGCAGACATAATATTTGTTTATGGATTCTGTAATGGGAATGGTAGGACTGCTAGTAGAGAATATCGCAGGAGATTTCCTAATCGTCGAACTCCCAGTCATCCAAGATTTGGGTCAGTTTATAATTATTTGCGAGAAAATGGCACTTTTCCTATTGGAACAACAGAGCGACATGTAGATGAAGCGCAGAAAGATGATCTTATGGACGCCGTTACTATGAACCCTACAATAAGCACTAGACAAGTAAGTAGAGAACTCAATGTTACTCAATCAAAAGTAAGTAGAGTCTTACAAAAAAATAATCTATACCCATATCACATTCAAATGGTTCAGCGACTACATGCTGGAGATGAGATCGATAGGTTGGAATTTTGTAGATGGATTAAAAATAATCGACCAACGCTATACAGGACACTATTTACAGATGAAGCCCAATTTACCAGAGACGGGATAAATAATTCACGAAATTCACATGTGTGGGCAGAAGAAAATCCCCATGCTATTCGAGAACGTCGTTCTCAGTTAAGGTTTTCAGGTAACGTGTGAATTGGTGTCATAAATAACCAATTAGTAAGTCCTCACTTTTTTGATTGTCCTTTAACAGGGCAAGTCTATTTGAACTTTCTACAAAATATTTTGCCGAATTTGCTTGCCAACGCGAACGTTGCTCTCCGAGGGATGTATTTTCAGGATGATGGGGCACCCCCACACTTTTTACTGGCAGTGAGACAACATCTCAATAATGTTTATGGCAACAGGTGGATAGGACGTGTAGGTCCTATTTCGTGGCCTTCAAGATCCCCTGATTTCAATCCCGTTGATTACCATATTTGGGGACGATTGAAGCAACTAGTTTACGCAGTGAATATTAATAACCGACAACAATTAATTGATAGAATTATACATTGTTGTAATACTATTAGAAACGATCCCCAGAGTATCCGTAATTCAATACGTCAATTAACAATTCGGCACCAAAAATGTGTACCTGCAGGGTTCCATTTCGAAAATCTATTTTGAATTATTTTTATTTTGTTACCATTATTGTATCTTTTCCAGTTCTAATTTATGGGTTTATCATAACTATGTACATATTTTTAGTTTTTTTTTTTAAATTGTTCTTCGTTATTGTTAGTAGTTACTGTTTTTTGTTGTGCAGTCACTCAGTTAATCATTTCAATTAAAATGTTTAAAATTTATAACATTTGTTTAAACTAATTACCTTATAATTTGATACTTCATTATGGTTGTTCTATTTTTGGTAAGATTTGATCGTTCACTAAAAATTTAATAAAAGTGCTACAACATTGTCGCATATGTCGTTTTCATTGGCTATTTATGTAGTTTGAAAATCACTTATTGCATTAAAAAAAATATATACAGGGTGTAATATTTAATACGAATCCCTAAATTAATTTTTCCAAAGCCAGTCCAGGAATTTTTTAGTTTAGCTAATAACAGTCGAATGCTTAATAGTAGTGTACTGTATCATGCAAAAATTTAAAAAATCAAATGAGCCGTATAAACATTATAGTAAAATGAAATAAATAGTCAATTACACAAATCACCCTGTTAATTAATAAAGAAGAGGAGTTGACATTTTTTAGTGGCCAAATGATATGCTTCCTGATATGCTTCTACATATGGTAGAAGTATGTAAAGTTCCTCATGACTCACCCTGTATATATATTATATGTTATATATTATATATTATATCTATATATATTATTATTATATATTATATATATATATATATATATATATATATATATATATATATACATTTATAAATTCATCGGATTTCACAACACCCCTTATACCAAAAAATCTTTGGAAATATGTCATGTCGTCGAAAAGATAAATATTTAAACTTCCTATCTGCACACAATTTAGCGTCGGTATTTTTTTGAAGCCGCTCCGATACGCATACAAAAAGAAAAATAAAAACATTCTATTTCTTTTATTCCCTCAATTCAGTCTAAATTCCTCCTCGGCAAACACATATAACGCATCTCCCGCACACAACAGATGCCAGTAATTCTGCCAAAACCGATTTCCAAAGCTGCTGGATTATCGACTCGTAAAAGAAGAAGAATTACTTCGCTCGCACACCCTCCCAAAACGTAAACTATAATGAGGTGATGGAATATATGAGGAATTTAAGCCGAGAAGGATATATTTGACTGAGTTGAAAGCTTAAAGCTTATTGTAGCTCCGTAAAACAATAATGCTTTTAGAAGAAATAACTACACACTATTAATAACTTGGAAAAGGAAAAATTGTCAATTGTTTTATTAATTTACCTTTATGTTGCTTGTTCACAACTTGTCAAAAACATTTACATTATTATTCTCATCTCATGAAGTGGATAATTATAATTATTCAAAATAAAATAATAATATAATCCAAAATTGTTTTAAGAATATGGAATTTAGGCAGATTTATAAACATAGCTCTAATTTATAGACAACAAGAATCAAACAAAATGCCCAATATAGGCAAAGATTTATATTAATAAAAGGCAGAAATCTTAACATATAGGCAGCATATATGCATTATCAACTAATATATAGAGTGAATTAACTTATGTATACAACATTATATTTTAGTCAATTTTTGGCAACTAATTGCCTTCTGAGCCATCCATATGTGTATTGGCTTTAAAAACAATTTAAATGTTTTTACAAAGAATATCGAGTAGGAGCTTGTGAGATTTATATATTTTCAAATTACTGGCAAAAGAAAATGTTCACTTTCCCTTATAAATCCATCAGTAAAGGGTTTCTCTTTTTCCTAAATTCACAAGCCCTTTTTCCTTTTCTTAAAAAACGAATTGGGGTCACTTCTGTTGTTGGCAGATTTGCTGATTCACCCAATCTAGGTCATTGAACATTGCTTTAAAATTCACACGAAGAAGAAGTCCACGTTCGCCATCATTAATTTTGTCAAAAGTGTTGAATAGCTTCTATGAAAGAACTTATATTTCTTTATTATATTCTCGCGTGATTTATGAAATAAATTTAAATTTTCATTGCGAGCTCTTCTGGAAACTGTTGAACTAGAAGGGAAAGGGACTCGTATTGAGTTATTTAACTTGAGATCTGTCACGCTAAAATAAATGTACAGGAACTTTTGGCAAAGAATTTTGAATAACCTATTTAGAAGGAATCTTAAATGAGAAGACGGCTTAAGAAGTGTGGCTTAAACTTTTGTAAATAAACTCGTTTACATGAAAAAATTCTAACAATCGTAATGCAAATATATACAGGGTGGTCCCAAAGTAATTGTACAAACAGAAACCATAGATTCTGCACTTTAAAATATTACGATTTAAGCCAACTTGCTTTAATAAAATGTTGATATTAAGAAAGATACAGGGTGTTAAAGTGGAAATTTAAAATTCTATTTTTCGCTATAACTTTTACGTTTGTAAATATTTTTGGACAAAAATTTATAATTGGACGCTTTTAAGTAGGATAAATTATAATTTTATACATAAATTAATGTTACTGATAGATGGCGCCACATATGCCACAGGTATGGCATAGATTTGCGCTTAACTTTTTTGCTCTTAAAGTTACCTCTATTTGTGTTAAAAAATATTAAACATACATTATTTTTACAAGGAAAAGGTATACTTGTTAGTAACCCTAAAATTTAACCGTTTTCGAGATAATAGCATTTTATAAGTCAGCTGCCTCATAATTCTTAGTTGTGATATTTGTGCGGTAAAGCACTCAATACCTGTAGATAAGCATAATTCATAGTTTATTCTTATTAAAACAACTCAAAGATGATAATGTAACATTACAAAATTTTTGTTATGGCTGCTAAATGTCTTATTGGAGAAAATATTCTTCATCTTCTTCTTTAGGTGCCGTGTCCGTATTCAGACGCTGGCCGTCATCATGTATACAATTTCCCTTTTCTATCGCTTCTTAAATTTCTATACCTACTGGCGTTGTATTACTTTTTCCCTATTGTAAAATGCTGAAAAACCAAAATATATGGTTTATGTAAGATGGTACACAACCACATTCTAGAGAGAAGGCGTTGAGAACATAGTTAAATATACCTTTTCTGAACGTTGGATTGGACGTGGCAGTCATATTCCTTGGCAATGTGGCGAGATATTGATATAATTATTTAATTTATAAAAAATCCCAAAATAATACTTATTATTCATTACGTAAATTGTTGTTTACCCATTTTTATTATGACAAATGGAAACTAAATCACAGGTATGAAATAACACACGTGTCTTGTTTCATAATACTTTTGCTACAAATCTTACCTTAAAGAGTCAGCATTTTTACAAAAACATCATCGTTGGCCTAATAACCGATATTGTTATAAATATAGTAAACAAACAGGCAATTTAGTTCAGCATAATATTAGTTCGTTAGTTCATAATATTATCATCATTATCATAATAGTCCATTTGTTCGATATGTAATTATAGTTACTCGTAAGCTTATATGAGTGTATATAAGTAACCAATGAATGAGATACATCACAGTTTAATACATTATTTAACCTTTGCGACATAATATACTATAAGATTTGGATATAGATTCGTCCATTATACATTATAGCCACCACGTAGCCCAGAATTTAATCCGCTTGATTTTGGTGTATGGGGCGTATTAAAACAACGTGTCTATAAGAATGCCATAAACATTTAAAACCAAATATGGGAAGAAATAAATACTGCAACAGTTTCTTTAGAACCAATGATGCTATTTAATATGAGATGATTTTTATGGAATATATTGACAAATGAATTAATGAAAATGGTAGACATATCGAACACTTACTTTAACAAAAAGTTTAGTAATTTAGTTTAACTATTTCTTAATTTGGTTTGTAAACAAAATGTTTTGATTACGACTTTAATTTAACATAAAATATAAAATGTTTGATGTAAAATCCTATTATTCTGTTTTTTGTCATATCCTATTATTAATTATCCTGCTGATATATTTATTTTATTTAATATTTCGTTAACCATTAACTTTAGTTATTGGTATTTTATACCAAAATTTAGATTTATTAATGTTTTTGTCTATTTTTCCTTCTTTGCCTGGGGTAATTGCCTTAACTCAGAAATATGCAGCTGATTTGTAAAATGCGATTATCTCGAAAACTATTGAGTTTAAAAGTTATTAAAAGGTATACCTTTTTTTTGTTGAAATAATGTATCTTTAATATTTTGTATCACAAATACAGTTCACTCAAAGAGCAAAAAAGTTAAGTGCAAATTTATGCCACATATGTGGCATATGTGGCGCCCTCTATCCGCTACATCAAAGTGTGCATCAAATTATAATTTCTAATATTTAAAAGTACCCAGTTGTAAATTTTTATGCATAAATGTTTACAAACATGAAAGTTATAGCCAAAAATAAAATTTTTAATTTGCACTTTAACACCCTGTATCTTTCTTAACATCAACATTTTATTAAAGCAATTTAGCTTAAATCGTAATATTTTAAAGTGTAGAATCTACTGTTTCTTTTTGTACAATTACTTAAGGACCACCCTGTATATATATATATATATATATATATATATATATATATATATATATATATATATTCATATATATATATATATATATATATATATATATATATATATATATATATATATTCATATATATATATATATATATATATATATATATATATGTATATATATATATATATGTATATATATATATATATATATATATATATATATATATATATATATATATTCATATATATATATATATATATATATATATATATATATATATATTCATATATATATATATATATATATATATATATATATATATATATATATATATGTATATATATATATATATGTATATATATATATATATATATATATATATATATATATATATATATATATTTGCATTACGATTGTTAAAATTTTTTCATTTCAATCATCATCATCATCATCATGTGCAGCTTTATCAACCGTTTCCAATTACGGTGCAGCTTCCCTTATATATATATATATATATATATATATATATATATATATATATATATATATATATATATCTATATACGTAAATAGATATACATACAAAGATAAAAATAATTAAAAAAAATTAAATTAATAATTTCATTACTTTTGTTACCATGCCATTTACATCCTCAAAGACTTGCACATTTTTTTAATTAAAAAATCCCCAAGCAGACACATCAATATTTTTAATTAGGGAGGTATTCCGTTCCAAAAATGAAATAATTAGTACACATCGGCTTATTTTTTTTCATTAAAATTCCCACGTTTTTTGGATCTTATCATCGCGTTTTCGTTTCCTTCGAATAAAATGGTAAAAGTTCTTTTCACATAATTTCTCAAGGAAAATTCTAACGGTAAACAACCCTCTTGTGTGAACGACCTACATTTCGCATCCTAGTAAATCTGGCAAAGACACGAGTGACCCCGATTTTCCTCTTCTCGCCCCAACACACAAGCGTCGGAAAAATTACGGGGGATTTAATGGCTAATTTTTGGCTAATTAGCCCAAAAACTGTATTGTATTGTAATATTTAGCAGAACATTATAATTTTATAAACAGTCAAATATTTTATTATTACTTTTTGAAACTTTTTGGCCCAGTTACTATTTAATTACTTTCTTTTTAGGTACATCTAACTTAATCAAAATATTTTGCTTTCTTTGATTTGTCTATATGTTACGGTTAAACATCGAACATTTATAATCTAGACGTTTACCGGATAATCTTGATTTAACATAAACGCACCTGTCATTTATTTATAAGATTTATAGAATTTTAAATAGGTATCCTATTTTTTACTGTAAGGACTTTAAAAAATGTTTGAAAAAAGAAAAAATACATCGATTGATTGCGAACTAGCCCGAACTATTCTCCAATTTTAAAATCTTTGTTTGTACCACCGTGTAAATTTTTAAGATAAAATAAAAAATAGTACGTATGTACTTACGGTTTTGCCACAACATGAGCAATAAACTTTGTCCATATCCATAGATAGCTCTTTGTAAGGTTTTATTCAAGTTGAAACATTGCTTATTTTCGACATTTTTAAAGCACAATAATTATTTACAATTAGAAATCCACGTTGTTTACGCCTCCAATTTTACAACAAAAGTGAAACCAAGTGAAACTTACCGTCAAAATAAAAATGTTTACCTAGAGACATAAACTGGCAAACACAAACCCTTAATTCTAGGACAAAACGTGAAAAAACTATAAGCTGCTGTCTTTTATAAGTTACTATTGTTATCACCTAATTAATAAATTCCATTATTAGTTGATTTTTGATTTTACAGCTATGAATTACTTATATTTGTATTTCCAATTTAAGAGCATGTCAGTGCAATTATATTTAAAGAGGAGCTATGTCGTGTAATCGCAAGTTTGCATCTTAGGTGGTTCACTTCAAACTATCAAAAATATTTGGACTATGTTCCCTATGGAAGTAATCTTAAACCATCATATTATTATGTATTTATCTATTTCCAGTATTGTATATAACTTTATGTCGTGCTTTTAGTTAAAGAATAGAAAATTATGAACCTCTTAGAGGGAGCGACCATAGACTAATTAGAGCAAAAACCACTTTTAACACTGAAGTTAAAAGACCAAAAATGATCCTCAAAAAGAAAAGTGGAAGGTGGCTATTTCCAGAAGATATAGCACTTTACGAAGAAAATATTAAGACTAGTTTGGATACACACGACTTAGAGAATATCAGGATCAATGAAATCAACAATAATATTACTCAAATATTGAAAGAAGCTGAAAAGAAATACTGTCCTCGTCCTGAAAACAATAGCAAAAAATTAAGCCACACCACAAAACATCTTCTAGAGAAAAGAAGAAAACTTAGGGAAAATCAGGATCATAACCAAAATGAACTAAGAATTTTAAATAAGAAAATTAAAAAAGAAGTTAGAAAATATCTGAGACGATACAATACGATGGAAATCACTAGAGTAATAGAAGAAAACAAAAGCTTGAAAGTACTCAGACAGAGCATGTCCATTGGTAGAAAAAACGTCCACAAATTAAGAAATGAACAGGGGCAAATCATCGAGGATAGAGTTCAAATTATTAACACGATAGAGAATTTTTATAGACAACTATACAAAGAACAGCAATGTAACCGGAGTGGATCATTACCAAAGATAATCAATCAGGGATCTGAAATTTTACCGGACGTAACACCCAATGAAGTTCGAAGGTCAGTGCAAGAAATGAAAAACAATAAGTTCCCCGGAGGCGATGAAATAGTGGCAGATGCCTTGAAAGTGGCTGGAAAAAGATTATGGCAGGTCCTTGCCAAACTATTCACTAGATGTTTGCAGGAAGCAATAACACCAACCCAGTGGTATAACGCAGAAATTATCATACTGCATAAAAAAGGGGATCCTACCAACTTCAGGAATGACAGGCCCATAAGTCTACTTTAACATATTTATAAACTATTTAAAAAATAATTACGAAACGACTAGAAAATAAATTGGAATTTTATCAGCCCATAGAACAGGCGGGTTTTAGAAAAGGCGATGGAACAAACGATCACCTACGGGTAATAAAAAATCTTATAGAAAAATGCACTGAATATAATAAACCACTAGCTTTAATATTTTTCGACTATGAAAAGGCATTCGACACCGTAAATCAACAAAAAATGTTGGAAGCCTTGACAGAGACATAGACCAGGTAATGGCCTATAAATACCTAGGTCATGAGATTCGCACAGGAAAAGATAACCAAACCGTTGAGCTTCTCCGTCGTATAAGACTGACTTGGGCAGCCTTCGGCAAGCTGAACCATATTTTCAAATCGTCTGATATACCAATATGCCTTAAAAGAAAAACATGACCATGACAAGGAGAACAGTTCAAAAGATCCATGTGTGTCAAAGGGCGATGGAGCGTGCTATGTTGGGCGTTTCACTACGAGACAAGATCTCAAATCGCCAGCTACGACAAAGAACAGGAGTGGCTGATGCAGTAGAGAGAGTAGCAACACTGAAATGGAACTGGGCGGGTCACGTGGCTCGAATGACAGATAATAGATGGACAAAGCGGATACTAGAATGGAGACCAAGAGATGATGCCTACCGAAGCAGAGGTCGTCCACCAACACGTTGGACTGACGATCTAAAACGTTGTCATAGGAATTTAATGCAAGAGGCACAAGATCGAAATGGATGGAAAATTATGAGGGAGATCTATGTCCAGCAGTGGATAAGAGAAGATTGAATGATGAACCTCTTAGAATTTAAATTACGGTTCTGTCATAGCTTGTTACAAATTTCTTAATCTGGGCCTGTGTTTTTTGTTTTAAATATGGCGATTGCGTGCTGACACACTTCAAAGGCAGCATCTAAGAGTGGGCGTTCTGATTGGTATTTAGTCAGTGCCTTAACTGTATAGCAGCATATGATTTTACCATAAAACTTTCAACCAAATGTGAGAAACTTAAAATTGTGTGACTGATCAAAATAATTTGATCATTTACTGTAGTTTACTCTCCTTGATTTCATCTCTCAGTACTCTCAAAGGTGTAAGGGATAAAATCGTAAACAAGCTTCGTCGGAAATCCGACGATCTATATCTACTCCCTAGACTTACACATATTTTGTTTCACAAATTAAAACATTTTTTTAGATAAAAATTAATTTAAGTACCTACTTAAGTACTAAAATCCAAGCAATTACTAAAAATAATCACTTTATTATCTAGACATTCCAATTTAAAAATACTTTTGGTTTAAAAAAAGATACAATGTTATGTATAACCCTAAGTAATTAAATGTTTTTCATTCCGTTATAGACCTGGGGAGAAATGTGTGCTTCAGCCCTTCATCTACGTCTTGGCCATCGTCGTATCCTGCCCTTATTTTAGAAAAGAGAGCACGAAGAGGAAAATGCATGTTTCATAATTCTTTTAGCCGGTTTGTTTGAGCATCCAATTTCGTGTGCGTCTGTCGCATTACCCGGTTAAAGTTTTTCTTTATTCCGTTTTATAAATGAAATGACTTTCCCCAAAGCGATGGCTGATGAGACAGAACAGAGAGAGGAAAGTGAAGCTTTTTCCATTTCTATTATACCAAGAGGGTGCAATTAGAACATAAGATTATAAAGAAGCTACTTTTGGGGATAAGGTGATGGGTAAATTTAGTGTTTTTTAAGTATATTTACCATTTTTTATTGATTCCGTCGAATGGCTCAGTAAAATATATCAGAAACTTGGTATAAATAGTTTTTCTATCTAGTGAGATGGTTAAGATATACCATGACATAAGTTTGTAAATATATTTTGAATTTTAACTCTTTCTTTTGGATTTTTTTATATCATTTTTGTAAATTATAGATGCAATATACCAATAGTTGTATCAATAATCAGAATAAAAAATACGTTTTATAAGTTATTGTAATGAGTTTAGGTCCTGTCTCTTGATTCAGGGGTTATGTGGTCTCCTCCAGTGAAAAAATCACTTGTTCATGATAGCGCATGTTGGAAAACGTCGCTTTAGTCTTCTCATAAACTTGATGTTAAAGAATGCGAAAATTAATTGATTGAAATGTGTGTTAACTTTTTGAATTAATCATAATTTCTTTTGCTAAATTACTTCTTTTACTATTGATATGTTCAGATCCTCATAGATTCTTTGTTTACGAACTAGAGTGCATCGATAATTCTCTTAAGATTTTTGATTGACTATTATATTAGATCTTTTTATTATAGCAATATTGGATTTACTACCTTCTTAACATGCCATACACCAAAGTGCGTAGGCGACTATCTCATTACTAGAATTCTGTTCTTGGTGGCGTGACACAGCTCACCTGTATTGTGTATTCCTGTCCATTCTTTAATATTCCTTAACCAGGATAATTGTTTGCGGCCGGCTCCTCTCCTACCTTCGATCTTCCCTTGTAGGATTAACTGTGGTATTTCATATTTTGCTCCTCTCAATAAGTGCCCAAGGTAACCAATCTTGCGTTTTTTAATTAATTCAAAGAGTTCTCTTTCGACGCCAGCTCTCTTAGGGACGTCATCGTTTCGAACTCTATCCACCCAAGGTATGCGCATCATTCTTCTCAATGACAACATTTCAAATGCTTCAAGTTTGTTGATAGAGTTTTTTTTCAAAGTCCACGTTTCCATGCCATAAAACAAGATGGACCATATGTAGCACTTGACCATTCTGTAGCGTATTTCGAAATTTAGGTTTTGATTACATAGGAGCGGTCTGAATTTCACAAAATCTTGTCTTACCATTTGTATTCGGGTTTTTATCTCTTGTTGTGGATCCGATTGGTCATGGATTTACTACCACAACCCCACAGTTCTATGCCATATGTCTATATCGGTTCGATAATTGTTTTATAAATTAAAATTTTATTATTTATTGATAACTTAGAGTACTTTGCTATTAACCAATTGATTTCTATTTCTCTTAGTTGTCTTTGTTTTCCTTTTTTTCTGATGTGCTTCTTCTAACATAGGGTTTGGTCTAGGTGTAGCCCAAGGTATTTAATTATTTTAGTCCTGGGTATTGCTGGTGGTATTTCTCGTCGTAAAGTAAAAGTTATGTGGTTACCTGTTAAAAGTTACCTGTCCCAGGTAGATGTATTCGCTTACTGTTTCTAAATTTATGCTGTTCAACGTTATTTCTCTAATGTTCGGTGTATTTGTCATTGTTTTTGTTTTTTCCAAGTTCACCTTAAGACCTACTTTTTCCGAAGCTGGAAATAGTTGCGTCATCATGGTCTGTAGTTCTTCGAGAATTGTAGCGAATATTACAATGTCATCAGCGTATCTCAAATGACTCAGTTTTCTTCCATTAACATTTATTCCTTTATCTACCTAGTTAATGTCTTTGAACACGTTTTTCAGTCCAAGTGTGAATAGTTATGGTGAGATAGCATCTCCCTGGCGAACTCCTCTGTTGATTGGTATAGCTTTGGTTTTCGCATGTATTTGTATTTTCATTGTAGCTTTCTTGTAAATATTATGTATGAGCATTCTGCATTGGAAGTCTATCCTGCAGTTGTTCATAGCTCTCTCTATTGCCCTAAGTTCTATAGAGTCGAATGCCTTTTCATAATCAACGAAGCCAATGTATAAACTCAAGTAATATTCATTGGTTTTCGCTATAAGCGTTCTAACTGTAAGAAGATGATCCGCTGTACTGTAACCCTTTCGGAATCCTGCCTGCTCTACTCGTTGATAGCTATCGAGCTTCGACGTTAACCTGTTAGTTGTTACTCTCATAAACAGTTTGTACATTGGGGACAGCAGGGAGATTGGCCTATAGTTCTTTAGATCTCCCCTGTCTCCCTTTTTGAACAGAAGTATTGTCAAACTTTTATTCCAATCATCTGGGACTTCTCCTCTGTGAAGACATCCGTTGAAAAAATTAAATTCTTCGAGGATAATTTAACTCCCCTCCTTCAACATTTCTTCAAGTATTCCACCTGGGCCCTGAGCCTTATTGTTTTTTAGTTGTGCCATAGCTTGTTTTATTTCAAAGGATTATATGTTGAAAGTATTTCTGAGTTGACATTCGTTATCTTTCTCTTAAGATCTTCCTTTGCAGTGTTATCTGGGTTCTTGTTTGAGGAATATAAATCACGGTAAAATGTTTGAGTAACTTTTAGGGTTTCGTTCTTTTTCCTTATTTCTTTTCCATCTTTATCCTTTAATAAGATTATTATAGGCTTTCCTAAGTCTGATCTTATGCATTTTAGGCCTCGGTTCTTTTCTATTATTTTTTCTACCTTGTTTTCATTATATATCCTTAAATCTTTCTTTACTCCCTTCTTTATTTGTTTATTTAATTCTTTGAAATTATCGGTATTTCGCTTTCCTTCGCTTAGAAATGTGCGTCTCTTTTCCATCAACCGTTTTGTTCCATCACTTATTCTGTCTTCTTTATTTTTCGTTTTCTTTAAAACAGTCAGTCCTGCTTTCAAGAGCTGATGTTGCATATCTTTATTAATTATATTCATGTTGGAATATTCTTGTTGATAATGTTCTACAAATTGTTTTCTTAAGACTACTCTGTACTCATCTCCCTTCTGTTATATTTTAGTTTAATCTATCTAATTACAATAATATGTGGCCTGTTTATACTGGTTTTCGTCTGTTTAATTTGAATCCTTGCTCTTAAAAGGCGGTAATCGCCTTTGTGAATCTGCCAGTTGTGAATAGATTGAGAGCAGTTATATCTTCAAAAATATCTTTGTTCTCACACAAGAAGTAATCATCTCCTTTTTCGTCTTTTCATCGGAAGATATGCACGTCCATTTTCGGTTTGCTGGTTTCTTGAAGTGTGTGTTTATGTGTGAAGTTAATGGCATTTAAATTTTGTTGTTCTAAGAAATTTTATAATTTTTTTTTCGTGTGCCATAACCATGCATCCCCATTTTAGTTTCAGTATTTTCTTCTTATTTTACTCCACCATATATTTCGTCTATTTTTCCTGTATAGTATAAGCGATTTCCAGAGTTTAGATGCATGCATTGTTCGCCTCTTCTTTTCACTTCTGACAGTCCTACAATATCCCACTTTATCTTGGATAGTTCTTTTAATTCGTAGACCTTTTCATTTTTAGCCATAGATTGGATATCGTATGTGGCTAGTGGTAACTGTTTTTGTTTTTTCGTATCTATGTTTGAACGTTTTGTTGTTGTGTCTCTCCCAGAATCCGTGAGGCTGACCGGTTTTCCGGTGTGGGATTCTGAGTTGCTAGCTCTACCCACCTGGGGTATCGTCCCATTTTGTTTCAAGTTCAACATGTTGTGTTTTGAGGGCATATTGGCATTAAAACACCACGCTTGCCAGACGGGTTGGAGAATGTTCGCAGTATCACAGCCGGTTAAATCAGTATTTGATTTTCGCCTGCGCCTTTGTGGTAGGAATTGTATTTCTCAGCCACGGGTCACTAACGACACAGCTGCTGACCTGTGTCTTGTCCTCCGTTGATTCGCGGGTACCTATTTGGAGAAGCCTTATTCATACCTGCCCTGCATATCTACAGGAACGTTTCCTATCAGCCATTGGGACGCCCCGTGTCGGGATTGAGGACTTCCCCGCCCATTTTGTCTTGCACAAAGTACTAAAGGACCTCTAAAAAGTTCCGCGTCCCTCCGCTACACAAGCTGAGACCGCCACAGACAAATCCTATATTTGTGATTAAATTACCTAAATATAAAACATTTGCCTTATTTCTTTGTTTTGATTTATTGTTCTCCTTTACTCTTTTTTACTATTTAAATTAAAATATACTAAGATTTTTTTAACATATAACTGGAAGAAAAGAAGGCATTGAACGAATAATAGTTAAAGGCAACGGGCAAAAGATTCAGAGGAAGATCTCCAGCACGATAGTCGGACCAAATATAGAACATAACTGATGATTTTTTTCTCCGAAGCAAAACAACATGCACAGAGGAGAGATAAATGGACAGAAATAGTCAAACAAATTGCACGACGCCACTCTATCTTTACTAAAGAGAAAACATACAAGAGGAGGTGTACCTAGTATATGTGTTATGTATTTATATTTAGAAAAAAAAAATATTTTATGTAAGTTCTTAAATTATTTCCTTGTTGTACTTCCTGTGTGAACTTGTTTGTTACTCTGTGTTCTGAAAGATTTTGTATATCTCAGTAATAGATATATTTCTGTTCTTATTACGTTTATTAAATAGAACTTGTTGTACGAGTTTATCAGTTTCTTATTAGCCCATGTATTCCCTTCCTTTTCTCATTATCCTCATCATCATGCTCTTTAAATTTATCCTTACTTTATAAATACATTTCTTCAGAGCTTACTATCTTAGATAATACCAATGGTAATCACATTTACTGACGTATTCCGCCTAAGCGTCTCTCCTCAGGTCTGCTTTAGGTTTCTTCTTCTATTCATTCAAGGAACGTGCACATCAATAATTCCGTGTATTGGGTGATCCACCTCTCGACGTTCCGCATCGTCATAACCCATGCTATCTCATTTTTGCAACAATTAGTTCCACCTCTAGACTTCCCCTAATATACTAACTTTTAATTATATCCTTTTTTTTTCCTAATATCTTCTTCTTCAAGTGCCATCTCCGCGGCGGAGGTCGGCAATCATCATAGCTATTCGAACTTTTGAGACGGCTGCTCTGAAAAGTTCATTTGATGTACATCCGTACCACTCTCTCAGGTTGCGCAGCCATGACATTCTACGCCTACCTATGCTTCTCTTTCCTTGGATCTTTCACTGCATGATCAGTTGGAGCAAGGTGTATTTCTCTCCACGTGTAATATGTCCGAGATATTCCAATTTTTTTGTTTTTATTGAATTTAAAATTTCCATTTCTTTGTTCATTCTTCTCAGAACCTCTTTGTTTGTGACGTGTTCTGTCCATGATATTTTCAGAATTCTTCTGTACACCCACAGCTCAAATGATTCCAGTTTTTTCATTGATGTAGCATTCAAGGTCCAGGATTCCATTCCATAAAATAAGGTCGAAAAAACATAGCACCTCGCCAACCTAACTCTTAGTTCCAGTTTTAAATCCCTGGTACATAGAACTCTTCTCCTAATATACTAACTTTTAATTCTATCTTTTTTTTCGCTCGACTTGTCTATCAAAGCATTCATCTTCAAGCATTCAAGATTTCCGTCACATGCACTTGTTTGTACTCTTTTTTTTTTAATTCCCATCATTTAGTTTCATTTTATCACAGCTAATCATATGACAGTGTATAGAATTTTTCCTTCCGTGTCACTGGTATCTTTCTACTACACAACGCACCACTCGCATCCTTCTTCTTCACTTACCACTCTCTAATTCTACTGCAGGCATCTCTATTAATTTCTTTAGTATTCTGTAATACCATTACTAGGTACTTTAAAATATTACTTTTCACAATCATTTTACAATCCCACTTTCACATGAAATGTGTCAGTCTCGCTCACACCTGTGCTAATACTAGTTTTTTACTTCTCATACATTTGTTTTTTTATTGCTGTTGTCTTTGTAAGCTGCCTTATAATAACAATTGCGTCTGCTGTTGATCTTTGCATAAAACCAAATTGATTAGCGGATATTTCGCTTTCGTCACGTATCCGTATATTGTTTCTCCTATTAGGGAAGAAGGGGGCTCCTTCAGACAGGGGGCAGCTTCAGACATTGATATTGTGGGTAAATTTAAGGACTCGGGGTGGCAACACTGACATCAAAACATTCCATTACTACTCACACTATTGTAGTTTAGTCTGTAGAATAGTGCAGTAGAAGGTTCATGTCATAAAGTGAAAAAGTTAGTTTTTGGTTTTTGAAAGTCAAATTTTTGAATTGAAGGTAAGACGAGTTTTTTATTAGAAGATAAGACTTAGGATAATTAACATTGCTACCAGTTTTAAGTCCATTTATTGCTGTATAACCTATACTATTTACATTTGTTACTGATGGCACTCTTAGGTTATATGTTTACATTTAGTCTGGACACATCGAGTGGGGCACCTTCAGACAAACGCGATGGAAAATAGAGACACCTTTTTTTAAAATAACGTGCTTAAAAGTTTTTCAAAGACAAACCCTTTTTAAATAACTAGTAATATATATATATATATATATATATATATATATATATATATATATATATATATATATATATATATATATATATTACTAGTTATTTAAAAGGGTTTGTCTTTGTTGCAGATTGTCTGAAGATGGTAAGAAATAGAAAGAAAGAAAAAACAAAAGGAAATTTCGATGCCGAATCTATGAAAAAATGTGTAGCGGCCATCCTAGATGGTGAATCGATAAGAAATGGTGCTAAAAGATTTGGATTAAAATATCAAACTGTTGGTATGTACGTTAGGAAGTTTAGGGATAACATGATATGAAATTAAGATACGATACAAGAAAGGTTTTTACTGACAAACAGGAAGACGACCTTGAGGCATATTTAATTAAGTGTTCAAAAATGTTGGTTAAAGTCTAACCCAGACCAACGATCTTACTATTTTTATGCAAGCAAATATAAAAATACCCAATTCAAGTTCTGTTTTGAAAGTCAAAGTCATCAAAACTTTTGAAAATTATTCCCGCAAATTTTCAGTTAATTGGTAATAAACCTGATCTAGTATGAAAGTTTTAAGAAGCATCTCATGTTGTTATTTTAAAAATCAGACCAATCTACACAAAAATCCCCTTCATCTTAAATGTATTACCGGATTTAAACTGAAGTTAGTTTAACATCATCTAAAGAATATACATCTACCCATATTCCCTGCTTTTAAAACTCTTTTCTCGATTTAATATTCCTTTTTTAGCGTTTGAACCTACTTAACATTCCAGTCCCTCTGGCAAAGCAAACTTCTGGATCTAACGTTAGAATACATTAAGATATTTTTAACGATAATACAGGTAGCTGGGTTTAAAATTACCGTAATCCCCTTGTTCTGAAACTATTTTCCCTATAGAGTTGGAATCGGAAAGAAGCAGCTTCGGTACAAGTAGCAGCCGTATTATTCCTGCGAAGAAAATTATCTTTCTTCGGGCAAAAGTAATACATATTCATCACTCATGCAATTGTACAAAACAAACGATGTCCTGCGTCGGCGTTACGTACTACTGGGAGAGAGATGGGATTACAATGTATAAATCGCTAATTGGGACCTGTTATATTACAGCTCACCAGTTATTTGGTAGGATGGTAGATAGTGTATATAATTTATGATTACTAAAAAATATGCAGTATGTTTCAAATATAATTAATACGTTAAATACATTGAATCTCGTTAAGTTTAGTGGAAACCCATAAAATCAATAGACTTTAAATATGCGTCTTATTTATAATTTTAGGAAACTCTGGTTTCGTCGATCAGAAGCCAAATCAAGTATACAGAGTGTTATAACTAGAATTGAAAATGAAACGTCAATAAACGTACTCTAACCTTTAGAGTTTAACTTAGAGTTAAAATCAAGAGCCTAAAATGCGTAAAGCTTTACTTAAAAAAAGGATAAAATCTTAAATTTTAAAAAAGCTTAAAATAAAAACAAAATTTATTTATTTTTCAACAAAAACAAAAACCTTGGAATAAACAAAATCTCCAGGTGTACGTCATTATCTACGTCATAGATCTATGTTGACATTGTTGCCAAATAACAAAAAAATTCCCGAATTCATTTTAAATCAAATAAATTACATAATTATTGCAGTGGTAGATTATATAACAAAACAAATTAATATTCAACAAAAATAAATAAAAAAATAGATATAGAAAACAAGAAGTAAGTAATAATCTTACGATAAAAACAATTTAAGCTGCTTAAGGAAACCTGGTACATTTTCTGTATAGGTTTTACGAAGATCCAATATGTTGGAGCATTGTGTGGAGCTGATTCAAAGAAATTTAAAGTCTGGTTAAAGTTCAGTGTAAAATTGTTTTTATTGTCTTCAAACATTAGTTGTAATGGTTGCATTTCATCGTTAATGGATTTTTCCGGTTTTATTTTCTTAGGTTTGGGTTTTTGAAATGTGAGTTGTTTTTGGAGGTCTTCAAGCGGCAGTGTAGACTCTGACATTTGCCGTTTAATGGAAACAGTCTGGTTTGTATTACAAATTACATATATCAATCTTCTTTCATGTTGGTATGCAATTAATATTATAACCATTCTTTATTTTATTATGTATTTTCCATTGTTGTTGTGTATAACCTCAGAGGTTCGGACGACATTAAATAAATAAATAAAATTTAAGCTGCTTGTGTATTATAAAGAAGTAAAATAGAATAAAAGCAACAAAACTTTTGCATTACTTATTTACTTTAAAACGTTCAGATTAGATTTTCAAATCTTTAATGATCCGTTGTCGAGAGACCAACATTCTATTGGACTCCTGAAAGAGGATCATGTTACCTTCCCTTCGTGCGAGTTCCTTTGCAACGTGGTGAGCTCTCACCGTTCCCATATTTATTTGTAGATACTTCGTAATAAATATTTCTTATCTCTCTAACCTACTTAAATTGTCCCCGTACACTCTCTATATAAATTTTCTAGGTGCTTTCATTCACTCTATCTTCCTCCCTTCTAATGTATCTCTCTTGAGCTTCCGTTTTTCCAGGATGAGTTTTCTATACTCCAGGCATCGTATTCGGCTTTGCGCCCGGATTCTTTGACTTCTGGTTACTGTAATCTCGTGCCTGGTACATCTATAGCAAGAGTTTGCCCAGTTTTCTCCCTTGAATTTGTTTTTACTACGCCCAAACTGGCTGCGATCCACGTCAGTCCGACCATGACGTTTGTGTTTCCCTCTGTATTTTCTCTTATAGAGATAAATTTGATGTCAGATATACCCTGCTGCCGGTATATCTTCGGACCTACCTCAGGATTTCTTACTTTATCTTCGTCTGGACCTAATAGTCCCGGACGTACTCTACCGTGTTTTTCTGCGTACGAGCCACAATAGTCTTCTTCATGCGCTCGGCCTGTTCTTTCCCTGCTACTTCGAAGAGGAGGTCGCCTCCCCTGGTCTTCTTAGCGCATTTGACACGAATCTCCTTCTTCCCCGTGTCTATGCTGCCCTTTATTTGTTTGAACAACTCAGCGTTAGATATTCCGCCTCCTTTACCATCACCTACTGCGTCCCCTTTCTCTTTTCTTCGCGTTGATACTCTTCCAGCAAGAGGTGGAGGTCCATACCTCTAAAGGTGACTTCAAGAAGGTTGCTGAGGTTCATATATTTGTAGCTACCCGCTATTTTGAGGGATTTTCCTCTGGTCTCCCCATAATCTCCATGTTTTTCCTTAATTTAGACAGAATTGCCAGTAGCCTCTTGTCTTCGTCTATTTCCGTCTCCTCTTTTTCCACAGGGACCATGAAAATAATCTTACGGCTTCCTCGGTTCTCCTCCTTCTGGACCTTCCTTGTAATTGTGATCATAGTACTGAGTTGGATGTATTTCACTTGCTCTGATCCATATGTACCTTCTGTACATATTCTCAATTCAATTTTTTTCTTAATCAGGTCGTGGAAACTTTTCTCCTCGCCAAAAAGTTCAGATTCCATAACCAATATCAAGCCGCCTGCAGCTTTATTCTTTCTTTTCAATTTGGTGACCGGACCGTAGTGAACGATAGTGATCTTCTTTGCATTTGTTTCTCTTTGATGATTTTCTTTATTTTTTCAAAGCCTCTCCCCCCTAATTTAAAGACCTTTGGGATCATTTCTATCTCTCTCTCCAAGTTTTTCGAACGAAAATTACTTAAAGTCCACCTGTGTGAACACGCTTGCCGTCTCCTTCGTCGTGACCCCTTCACCGGTTTTCTTTACTACCTTCTTTCGTTTGTCAATGCTGCCGAGGGCGACTTGTCTTAAAGTGCTCTCCATCTCTTTGGTGACTCTCATTAAGTTTTTTTATTTCTATTTTAATCTTAACCTTCGTGTTTGTATACTCGGACATTAGTTTAATTAAACTATTTATAATGTGCCTTATGCCAAACCTCTCCTCCTCCTCCCTAGGCCTTTTCTCTCCAAGCGAGGAGCTTCTTTGTAAGGTTGTCTTCCCTGGAAAATCCTGCTTGGTCAGACCTCAGATCTTCCAACAAATCCCCCTTCCTCTTCGCTACGTGTCCATAAAGTTTCCACAAGTAGGGACGAAATTATACTGTCCGGTGAGGCAGTGCGTCCTTACCCACACTAAGGCTTAAAATACAGAGAAGGTTTGCCAGTTCTTCGAGGGCTCCGTTTGCGGCCTTCTGACGCTAGGTCATTCACCACTTAAACATGGATCGCCTGACACCGTGTGGTTGCGGATTTTTATCGAGGTTTACTCCTCTGAGGGTAGTGTCGTTTTATGATACTGATACACAGCAACGTCGCCCCCGTTGTCGGAAGTAAGGAACCAAGTTATCAAAGAGCGATGAACTTAAGAATAGTGGTTGGAAAACGATAGGTGGATGGTCGGAAATGGGTTCGAGTGCGCAAAATCCGGGCTCAGTTCCGCTCAATCTATTTGCAGCATTCCCTCAGCTGCCTTGTCGCACTCGCCTCACAAGAATTAGACGCCAGGTCCGGCCAAGAGAACGACTGCCTTTCCATTTAGTCGGCTTTTACATTTCTATAAACTAAATTTCTTGTTGTCAGTTTTATGAAATTTTGGTGTACATTTGTGTCTCTTTGAACATTTACCAGCCTTCTGGTACATGTAAAAGAATTTTCATCTTTTTAGTACAGAGATAATTCTTAAAAATAAGGTATAGAAGAATACTACAACTAAATTTTGTAACAAAAATAATGTAATTAGTATGATGTTTTGTGCAAGTTGGGTACCTATTTTTTTAAATTATTAGTCAATCAACTATGTTGTGGTATTAAAATTTTGTTAAATTTTCGCAATATCTTATATATTTATTTAAAAAAAAAACATTATAATACTAAGTGGCCATATACCGGCGAGACTCATCTCTAAACATGCGAAAATCACAGAGGTAGGAGAAGCATCGTGTTGCTAGGCAACCGGAAGTCGTCTCCATAACGACGCCCACCAAAAAACATTCGCAACAAAGGAGCGGGATTAATAGCCTCACAGATAATGTTCTCCCGGTGTTTCAAATGGCAAAATAAGTGTGTGTTGTTTGTGCAACGGCAGTAGCTCTTTTCGGGACATACGATGTGTTCCGAACACACCATCTCTTTGGCTTAATAGCCGACAGGAGAGTTTCGAGCACCTGCGCGTACTTTCACTTCCGATTGAGACTAAAGTAGATATTTATCTTAGCATATGTTGTCTCTTTGTATCCACTATCCAATTTTGTTAAATTGTTTGTGTTTTGCTCATTGTACATAAATTTTGTAAAGCTCTTCAGTGAAGTACCTATGTACACGAATTCGTGGATCGTTCTTGGTATGAACAAGATATATAAACATAAACTATAAAATAAATTAATAACTTTTGTCTTTTTTTGTGTCTGTTGTAAGCCTCGATTTATTTTATTTACGTTATCATAGTTTAATAAGCATAGGATAAGAATTTGTATTTAATATACTCGAAGATTATTGAATGCGGTATTTCTAATCTTATTTCAATTGTCTGCGTTGCTATTGATCTCGTTTAGTGTTTTTATATTTTTTTAACATTATATATATATATATATATATATATATATATATATATATATATATATATATATATATATATATATAAATCAAAGGAAATCTTGCTTATAAGCTGTCTTCTTCCTTTGCCCTATCCGTTTCGGACGTTGGCTATTAATAAGGCTATTTTGACTTTGTTTACGGCACCTCTGAACAGTTCGGTCGATGTTAGTCCGAACCATTGTCGCAGGTTATGCATCCATAAGTGTCGTCTTCTTCCTGGTCCTCTCCTACTGTCGATTCTTCCTTGGACTATTAACTGTAGCAGCCGGTACTTAGTGTGCCTCATGACATGTCTGAAGTACTCAAGCTTCCGTTTCTTTACGGTGAAGATTATTTCTTTGCTTTTGCCTATTCTCTGCATTACTTCCACATTAGTGATGTGGTCTGTCCAGGATATCCGAAGAATACGGCGATATATCCACAGCTCAAAGGATTCTAGTTTCTTCAGGGTGGCTTCCGTTGTGGTCCATGCCTCTGCTCCATAGAACGAGACTGGGAAGACATGACACTTGACCAGTCTTAATTTTAGTTCCATTGAGATTTTGCTTGTGAACCACTTTTTCATATTGTTGAACGCGTTTCGCGCTTTTTCAATTCGTGATCTTATTTCTGTTGACTGGTCCCATTTTGTGTTGACTGTGGTTCCAAGGTATGTATATGTCTCCACTTGTTCTATTTTTCGGTTGTTTAATGTCAATTGCATCGGAGGTTGTTGTGTTCTGCTGATGAGCATGCATTTACACATATAAAATATGATTATTATGGTATCAGTGGATAACTTATTGTTGGCTTCAAAGGATTGCAGAGTGTAGTGGTTAGTTGCTGATGTTTTCTTTACTGGATAACTTGCTGGAGATGCCGGGATCGAACCCGGTTTATTTCTGAGCAGCTTTTATTCTACCGAGCTATTATTTGAGTGGTACATCACAAGGCTTTTATAAAGTTCCACCTAACAAGGGAAACAAATTAATTAGGCCAAAAAACTAAAAAAATAAACTTATGCTAGCCATTGCATGTATTTTAAAATATCTCTTTGCCACATGAAAATTGAAAATAATTACAATATTAAGTAAATAAAAAATAGCAAATTGGCAATGATAAAATGGATATAACTATAATTAAACAAATAAGTTAAATAATAATAAAAATATTAACTACATATTGGACGACTTATGAGTTAAAAAGAAACATGCGAGGAATAGGTTATGTCTGAATGTTTAAAAAATGAAATAAAATTTTAAATCATTAAAAAACACTGGATATTGATCAAATTATAAATACTTACCACAGAGATGATTTAATAATATAAAATGAATTTTGAATTGAGACACCAGCATCTACTATATATAGTGTGTAAAAGCCAAATGGAATAAATTCATTATTTAGGTTACTGTACATATTTATAAAAAATCCCGAAACACTTCAAATTTAAATTATAACTTTACATTCTTTAACGTGAAAATGCAACCCCTACCTTCAACCCCCTTAGAATGACAGGTACAATCCCCAATTTTTAAAATAGGAAATATAGGCTTGTGATATATCGTTTGAAAGGTCTTTTCATTCTTCATTCAAAAATGTTGTCGCTTTCAAGTTTATTAAGATTAATTAAGATAAAATAAATTAAAATCATGTGGTTACCGAAATTCGCTAAAATATACTCAAAACTTATTTCCCGTTTAGGTCTTGATAATGAGAAAGTGAACAAAAATCATAGCAATGTGGTTTTTAAAAGGTAACCATTAAAACACTTTAAAGAATTTCCGTGGCAACGTTATTTTAACACGCATTAGTAAATTGTTTTATATAAGTTGTCAGTATTTTAATTTAAGTAAAAAGTTCGTTCAATTAAATTCTGAAAAATGGTTAGATTAACGGAAATACATAAAATAACAGCTTTAAAAATAATTGGTTACGGAGATAACACCCGAACACAACAGGAAGTAACTCGCCTATTTCATGAGAAATTTCCTAATTTACCGCCTATATCCCAAGGAACAATAAGTAAAATAGAGAAGCAGTTTCGCGAGTTTGGTCATGTAAGGCAGATAAAAAAAGCAGCTACCAATGCACTGAGTGATGAACTCAAATTAGATGTGTTGCTTGAGTTTCAGGAAAATCAAGGAAAATATACTTACATCAAGGAATCCAACATTAAGTGAACAGTTAGTCGTTATAACAACTCTCTTTGAGAAAATTTATAAACTCAAGGCACGAAAATGTAATGGAAAATTAAACAATATGAATATAATTTTTGTAAATACCACAACGCTGTGAAGTTCACAATAAGCAGGTTCTATAATGAGAATTTATCACATACTGTTGTTATATTACTGTATTTGTCTGATGTATTATTAAATTTTATATTCTGTAAGTAGAAATGAGACAAAATTTAAAAATAGTTCGTGAATAATTTCATTGCAAAGATACAACGAACGAACTGTATATCTTATATTTATTATAAATAATTTTTATTACAGATGTCTGCATATATAATTTTTAAAAGATTTTTCTAGATTTTCTATATATTTAAATATAAAATATATAATGTGCTTGTATAAATTGTTTTTCTTTGTATTTCCCATCGCCCTACAAACGTTGTTTGTTATTAATACTTTACTATTTGTTTGTGGCACAACCATTGAGTTTGGTCAGTTATGTGGTCACCAGCTGTAGCTGTTTAGAGCTAGTTTTGTTCATCCCACATACTTCATTTTTTCTTTATCACTACTATATAGGACATACTACTTTATACTTCTTATGACGACGTATCAAATGGAGAACTAGCAATCTGACAAGAGTATTATTGCGTATAAATATGAGTGAAGATTGTTGTTAGGTCAAAAAGAGTAAAACCATTATCTTTTAAACCCTGTCTAACATTACAAGTCAAACAGAAATGTCTAATGTTTATTCTTGGATATATGTGAGTTTTTTTTTTAATTCACAGTTCAAATCTACTGATCTATCTAGCTACTAGCAAACTAAACAGTTTTATTTTTTATAAGAGAAAAATCTAGTGAAGTTTTCATTTTATGTAAACTAAATTTTTCAAACCAATTTTGTTGTAATTAAATAAGCCGCGCCTTTAGAACTTTTAAATCATGACCAGTTTACATATTTGGTATATACATATTTTTTATTTATTTTAATACTCCGATTTCATATAAGCGTAGAATAAATACAGTTTTAATTTCCATTTGTTCCAACTTGATAAAACATACACTGCATGTTGTTTTTTTACTGTATAATTTTTAATCCCATTTACTACTCACTCATCATTTCCAAAGCTTTTAACTCTAGAAATTATTTACAAAATAAAAACCTACATATACATGCGAAGGAAAATCATCAAAAAAAAAACATAAAAAATGTATATCCTGTTCGCAAATATTTAACATTTTTTAAATAATTTTAAAATAATATAAAAAACAATACTACTATAATAAATAAACATTATTTTAGGAATATAAATTTAAACAATATTTTTATTATTGCTGAAAAATAGAAACAAGTTATTTATAAAGATATTTTTAATATATAAGGGGTGATCAACTTTTGTGTCGAAGTGACAAATCTTTATATAAAATTATATGCAAATCATTATTATATATTAAATTATTTAGTCGTTGCTGGATCGCCTGGAGGAAGATAGGCTGAGCGCAAAATAATATCTCTAGGTCTAATTAATTAGAATTAGATGTCGAAATTAATTAACGACACTATCTCTGTCCCCTTTCTGGTAATCACTTAGATCCGAAGGACCTCAGTAGAGCTATTGTAGATCAGTTCTCCATTTGGCCCCACTAAACCTTTGACCTTTGGTTTACACAAGGCTACTGTACAAGGGCAATATCAAACGTCCTCGCAAGCACTAAAAGGGGTGCGGAGGCTGTCTTGCAGTATTGAAGGTTAATCTGAACCAACCCCATACCTATCTTCGTTAACTTGCAGTTATCTGAAGGGTACACTACCAAGTGCCAGCTTTCTAGTTTTTCTTCTTTAGTGTCATGTGGGATTTTACATCCCTATTCCTTATTTTCCTACTTAACATGGACCAGTACTATGTCCTCAGCATCGGATTCAGATACTGAAGGCATATTATCAGGCTGATTACCAGCGAATCTATAAATTCTGGCTCTCAGTCTAGGACCCTGATGCTGAAGGGAAGGTCCTTGAATTTTACCACTGAAACACGACTCCTCGCAAAGAGTGCCCACTCCTTCAATTACCTCTTTAAGTCAGTTTTTTGTGACCTCTCTTGCGAAGTTCAGTGATAGTAATTGTACGTTAAATGAGGATCTTTTAAATTGAGGAACACTACCGCTACCCGAGAGGGTGGCATAAAGTATATATATATATATATATATATATATATATATATATATATATATATATATATATATATATATATATATATATATATATATAACAGAAGAGCAAATAATCTATCTTGCCAGAGGGACAGAAATTGCAAAATAACCTCTCGTAATGAAAAAAAAGCCTTGTTTGGGATCTTATTTATTTTTGCAGTAAAAAAAGAAAATCATGTAAATGATCAAGAAATATGGGCAAAGGACGGAACCGGTATGGTACCGGCCAGAGCTGCATTTGGTTACAAAAGATTCCTTTTTCTCCTTCGTGCTCTACGTTCCGATGATGTTGGGACACGTAAAGATCATGAACAAAATGATAAATTAGCTGCTATTAGAAGTATATACTCAGACTTTCTGAATAATTTTTTGAGTAATTACTGTTTGGGGAAATACGTCACTATAGACGAAATTCTTCACACTTTTAGAGGACGATTTGCCTTTGTACAATACATGCCACAAAAGCCAGTCAATTATGGCATAACACTCTATGCACTTTACGATAGCAGATCTTACTAGGAATTTCGAGATATATTGTGAAATATAAAGAGACGGACGGACATACAAATGTTCAAATAAACCATTCGATATAATACAGCCTTTAGTTTTTCCCATAAAAAACTCCAAAAGAAATATAACTATGGATAATTGCTATACTAGTTATCTTTTAGCTGATTATCTCATAAAAAATGGCCTGGTAGTTATTGGAAACTTGAAGGAAAACAAAAAAGAACTTCCTTCCTAATTTCTTTCGAACAAACTACGGGCTATTGGATTTTCAATATTCGAGTTCCAAGATAATATGTCCCTAGTTTCATACGTTCCTAAAAGGAATAAATCTGTAGTATTGCTCTCTACCATGATCATCATCATCATCATCATCATCCAGCCTCAAGAGTCCACTGCTGAACATAGGCCTCTTCCTCATGTTTCCAACCCCGTCTATCTTGCGCCGCTCTCATCCAGTTTTTATCGAATCTTCTTAAATCGTCAGTCCATCTTGTAGGTAATCGACCGACGCTTCTCTTGTCTTCCCTCGGCCTCCATTCCAATAACCTCTTTGTCCATCGCCCATCTGTCATTCTGGCTATGTGTCCTGCCCATCTCCATTTTAGTCTGGCTATCTTCTCGATGATGTCAGTCACTCCGGTTCTTCTCCTGATGTATTCGTTGGTTATTCTGTCTCGCAGAGTTATTCCTAACATGGACCGCTCGATACAGACGAAATAGACGAAGATACAGGAAGACCAGTAATGATTTTAGAATATAATAAAACAAAAAGTGGCATCGATACGGTTAACCAAAAATGTGCTACCTACACGATACAAAGGATTACCAGAAGATGGCCATTAGCAACATTTTTTCGCATACTACATTTAGTTGGAATAAATTCCGAAGTTATTTATAATTGCACTAAGCGAAATATGTCTCCACAAAGAAGGAGAAAATTCTTACTTGAATTAGGTTTCTCCCTGATGAGGGATCATTCAGAAGACCGAGACAAGATAACAACACTTCCAAAAGATGTAAGAGAATTTCTGCTGCCTTTTTAAATTAAGAAAGAACCCACCAGCACGGTAAACCAGTGGTTGGTTCCATATATGCAGTGCACATAAAAACAATAAAACAACCGTTTCCATATGAAGGGCCACGGGAAAGAACGATCAGACTCCATTTTTGGTCGGAATTTAGATATTGGCGCCATATTTTAGCTTATCTTGGAAAAAACCCAAGCATGGTTTCATTTGTACAATAACGATCACCGTATAGAAGATATTAAAGGGGAAATATATAAGCCAACGGAAAAGAACGATCAGGTTCCTCGCGCTGATGGCTAATAACGATCAGATTCCGACGACCTTGTAACTAAACGTAGATTGTCGTTTATTAGTTTGTTTTTGCGAAAATTCATATTGTCAAGTGATCTTAGTGATAGTGATATATCTACTGAAAATAATCAGCCAGGAGATGTCAAAAAGCGGAGAAAAACCGGCAAAATGAGTAATGTAATGAAAAAATTACGTGTCACCACTCACGAGGTCGGGAAAGACTATAAGTGTATTCATTACAACTGTTTTCAAGTCATCCCTTTGAATGAAAGACAACGAATAATTTCTCATTTTAATGAGTTAGGGGACTACAATGTTCAAAACAAATATTTAACAGGTCTTGTCACGGTTATACCTGTTGGTAGACGGAGAAGCCAAATCCCTGAAGCTGAAGCAAATTTTAATCAATCTTCCTATAGCTATAGAGTTCGGGTAAATGTGAGTGGCTTGTTACAAGATACTGTTGTTTGCTATGAAGCGTTTTTATCTTTACACGGCATCACTAATCGCCGTGTTCAAACCATAAAGAAAAATTTACTTGAATTTGGCGATGCTAAAGAAGATGGACGAGGCGGTCATAAAAACACACATAATAAGTTGACCGATGAAACAAGAACAATGGTAATGAGCTTTATACAGTCCCTGAAAGGTAGGAAATCTCATTATTCTTTACATGTGCATGATACTAGTAAAATATATTTACCTGCAGAACTTAATACAGCCAAACTTCATCGAATGTTTAATGAATCACATAATAATAATAAAATAGGCTACACTACATTTCGTGAGATATTTGTGGGTGATTTCAACATATCATTCGGCTATCCACGTAAAGATACATGTAGCTCTTGCGACACTTTCAAAGCTAACATTGCCATTACGACGGATAAAATTGCTAACTGCACTGATGCAGAAAACAAAACATCATTGATAACAATACTGCAGACACTAATGCGTGAAAAGACAATCCATTTACGGAAAAGCGAAAAGTTTTACACCATGAAAAAAATATATAGAAAAAAATCACAAAAAAAACGAAACAATGGTAGCCATAACGATGGATTACCAAAAAAACCTCCCCACTCCCCAACATACCAACATCTGATGTTTACTATCGCCGACAACTCAACTTCATATCATTTAATATTCATGTACTGTCAGATGCAACTTCAGTGTTTTATACGTACGACGAAAGTGTTGCCAGAAAGGGTGCCGATGATGTTTGTTCGATGTTGGAACATTTTATTTTGCATATTTTGGACTCAAACATACGCCATCTGAATTTTTTGTGATCCGTGCGGCGGACAAAACAAAAATTTTACAGTAATTCGCTTTCTCCACTATGTAGTGCACAAGTAATGTTAATCGATTCGACCTAGTAAAAGTAATATTTCCTATTCGTGGACATTCTTACCTAGAATGTGATAAGGACATGAGTTTGGTGAATTCCAAATCGTATACGGAAATACCGGACGACTGGAGAGATGTATTAAAGAATAGTCGCATTAAACCATCACTATTCAAGGTAATAAACTGTGCAGATGAAGTTAACTTTCAGACATGGACCGAGTATTTGTCCCATCTTTACGTGCCAAAATGTCCTACGGCGACTAGGCCTATCAGGATTTTAAAAATAGAAAAAAACCACCCACGGTTTGTGTTACACAAAGACCACTATTTTGGCCTATATCTTACAGCCTTATTAGTTCCCTCAAAAAATCAGGCACGTAAGAGAAAATTGAAACCTGTTCCACTAAAGAAGCTATATAATGAACCTCTGCCTATTAAGACTGCTAAGTTGCACGATTTATTGCACCTAACCCAATTCCTGACAAACTCTGAAGCGCATTCCTTTTACCAAGGACTAGTTTCCGATGCCGGTACGAATGAAGGTAGTGATGTGGAATTTGCCGACGATCCACCAATCGACATTCGATTTGTACAAAATAAACAAAATGTGAGTCTGATCGATTTTTCCCGTGGTCCTTCATATGTGTTTGTAGCCTTCAATGGAAGACTAATTTAATTATTTTGTATTTAGATATTTTTCTTTTGGGATCTTGTATGAAAATATTTTTTATTGTAAACCTTTTCTTTGTTTTATTATTTTTTAAGGCTGAATCCGTTTTTATGTTTTGCACCTGAGTCGTTACATTATGTTAAAGTCATACAATAAATTGCTAAAAATAAAGCTTTTGTTGTGTGCTTCGTTTACGAATTTTTCTAATAAGTTTTGATAATTTTTAACTTTTAATACCATTTTTTCTATGTGCGGCATTAAGTACAGCGGTGTCCACTCACGTAACTTTAAAATTGTTCATTAAACATTGTTAAAATAAACTCTTCCGACTTGATTGACCAGAATTTATTTAAAAAAAAATCCAAAATATTTGATATTTTTGTCCGTGAGTTTATATTGAAAATAAAATAAAATAGTTAATAAAACCTATTTAATATTATTATTTACTGTCACTTTTAGAAAAATAAATACACTTTACACATGTTTAAAACACTATATATACTGTGTACAAAAAATATAAAATGTAAGATAAAAACTTTAGAAATAAAGTAGATGCTTGGCGCTAGAGCCTAAAGATATCTTATCTTTAATAATTTTTGCCCAACGTCGCTTTCCTTGTCTCATAAAAACCAATGAAGATTATCTATCTCAAGTATCCCGTTATATTTTCGGTTATATTCTAAACCTCGGTAGTTTAACCCTGCTTTTTATCTTAATATCTCCAGCGATGCTCCCCACTGAATTATGTAATAACAACTGTAATAATTAAGAAAATTTCAGTTAAGCCGTGTATCATACGGTGCCAGCTATCAAGGAATGTCACCAGGAGGTCCCCTCTTCGTACAGGCAAGATCCACGTTCTGGCATTGTTTCTAAAGGAGATCGTCCTGCAAGTTATGGCATTCACTGTCCGGACATTAATTTACGGGGTCGAATATCCGACCACGGGTTTGTTTTGCTTGCTTGAAGTGTCCTTGTTCTTTGTTTTTGCAGACCCGGATTCAGCATAACCAATATAAGTGTTTTATATTGACATACCTTAAAATTTTTTTTTAAATATATTCAGCAAATATCAAATTTATATATTATAAATCCCTTATTTCAGAATCAAGTCACATTTGGATAGTTTGCAGGAGATGAAAAAAACGTTTTGTTTTACAAAAGTTAATAGATTACACCTAATGTAAGAATTAATCAAAAACAAAAGATTCCAAATCGTTACTTCTTCTTCTTCTTCTTCTTAAAGTGCTTATCCGTTCCGGATGTTGGCGATCATCACGGCTATCTTTACTTTGTTTATTGCAGCGCGGAACAGTTCAGTGGTAGTCGTGTTATACCACTTTCGTAAATTTTAAAGCCAGGAAATGCGTCTTCTTCCCGGTCCCCTCTTACCATTTACTTTCCCTTGGAGAATCAGCTGGAGAAGGCCGTAACGTTCTTGATTTCTCATTACATGTCCTAGATATTCCAACTTTTTAGTTTTCACGGTCATGAGAATTTCACATTCTTTCCCCATTCTACGCAGGACCTCCACCTTAGTAACTCTGTCAACCCAGGATATACGTAAGATGCGCCTATAACACCACATTTCGAAAGCTTCGAGCCGATTCATAGATGCAACAGTCAGTGTCCATGCTTCCATTCCGTAGAGCAGAACTGTGAATATGTAGCAGTTCAATAGACGGCATTTTGTTTTTAATGATATGTCTCGACTGTTGAAAATAGTTCTCATTCTAACGAATGCTGCTTTTGCTTTTATTACTCGGTGTTTAATTTCTTTAGAGTGGTCCCATTGGCTATTTAAATTGGTGCCTAGATATGTATATTGCTCGACTCTTTCGATATTCTGTTGGTTGATTGTAAGTTGAGCGTTTAGTATTGGTTTTTTACTAATTGTCATAAATTTGGTTTTCTTTATGTTAAGAGCTAGTCCGTATCTGTTGCTGACTTCTGTTATGCGATTTGTTAATATCTGTAAGTCATTCAGATTATCGGCAAAAACTATAGTGTCATCTGCATATCTAATGTTATTCAACCATTCACCGTTTATTAGTATTCCTTTCGCACAATCGTCTAAAGCTTCCTTAAAAACCCATTCAGAATAAATATTGAACAACAATGGAGACAAAATACAGCCCTGTCGTACTCCATGTTCTATTGCAATTTTATCAGTTAACTGGTCTTCTATTTTGATTTTGGCCGTTTGATTGTAGTAAATGTTTCTGATTATTCTAAGATCTTTGTTGTCAATTCCAATTTCTTGCATTAGAGTCATTAATTTGTCATGTTTTACTCTGCCAAATGCCTTCTGGTAATCTATAAAGCATACGTATATGTCACAATTCACATCCCTGCATCTCTGAAATAGCACCTGTACAGCAAAAAGGGCCTCCCGTGTTCCCAGAGCATCACGAAATCCGAATTGTGTTCTTGTTAGTTGTTCCTCACATTTTGTATATATTCTTTTGTGGATGACCTTTAGAAATGTTTTAAGTAAATGGCTCATAAGGCTTATAATTCTATAGTCTTCGCACTTTCTCGCATTGGGTTTTTTTGGATGATTTATAAAAGTTAACACTAACCACTCTTGGGGAACCACGCCCGTATCATATATACTGTTAAATATATTTGTCAACCATTTTATGTCATCATAGTCCATAAGTTTTAAGAATTCTGAGTGAAAATTATCAGGGCCTACTGCTTTACCATCTTGGTGCTTTTGATGGCATATTTTACTTCTTCGACTGTAAATGGTGGTCCAGATTCGCAATTGGTGTTTGTTGTAATACCAGTGTTACTTCGTTTATCTTCAAAAGTTTTTTCCACGTATTTAATCCAAATATCTCTTTTATGCTCTATTTCCAGTACTATGTTTCCCTGATTATCTGTCAGGAATCCAGTGTTCTTGTGTTTATATAAGCCTGCCGCTTCTTTAATCTTTTTATGGAGGTTAAATGAATCATGTTTTTGTTGTAATGACTCTATCTCTGTACACTTCGAGCTAAACCAATTTTCTTTTGCTATTTTAATAGCCCTTTTTATTTCGTTATTTATGTTGTTGTAGTAATTTTTATTATCTTTAGCGTTTCTTCTGTCTTCCATCATACATAGAATCTTCTCCGTCATATATTCCTTTTTATTTGTTCTTTCAGGTTTTAAGTATTTCTCTGTTATTTATTGACTTACTTTGTGCAAATTTTCTAGTTCTACATCTGTGTTATCTGTTTCTGTACGGGCCCATGGTTTTTCTGTACGAGCCCACGTTTTTTCTTTTAGGCGTTTTTGTACCTTTTCCTTTACTGTTTTATTTTTCAGTTGGTTAATATCGTACTTCATAATTTTTGGTCTTTGAACTTTCTAAGTTTTTGAACTAAGTTTCATTTTGGCGATAAGTGGATTGTGGTCCGAATTTATGTCGGGTCCCGAGTACGCTTTAACAGATGTTATAGAGTTTCTAAATCGTTTGTTAATAAGAATATAGTCTATTTTATTTCGTACTGTGTGATCTGGAGTATCCTGGGGAGATTTCCACGTATATAGTCGTCTTGGAGGAAGATCATAAAAGGTGTTTGTGACTACGAGCTGTTCTTCAGTTGCAAATTCAATCAAACGGTCTCCGCGTTCATTACGTTCCCCTAGACCAAAGGATCCCACTAAATTTCCACTTTGTCCTTTGCCAACTTTGGCATTAAAGTCTCCCATTATTAGTATTATTTCGTTTTTCCGAATCCATTTGACAATATTAGTAAGGTCATCGTTACTAAACTCTTTAAATAAACATTTTTAAAACGGATTTAGGTTGTTACAGTAATGAAATGTCAGGTTTCAAAACAAAAGTAATTAGGTATTACTAAACAATTTTAATATTATACAGTTTATTTTGTGACTTCCTTGGATTTTTCTTAGTTGCTGATGTTTGAATAATATTTTCGTAAAATGGTTTGAACGGTTTCTCCACCCATTGAAGCAGTGTGGTCAAATTTTCTTTTTTGGACTTTAGTATTGGAATTGGCTCATGACTTCGTTGTTTGTTACATGCTCGGTCCATGATATCCGAGCAAGATATCATGGACCGAGCATGTAACAAACAACGAAGTCATGAGAAGAATCAACAAAAGAATGGAAGTATTGAAAACCGTCAAGACACGAAGGCTGCAATACCTGGGGCATGTTATGCGTAATGAGAGATACAACCTACTTCAATTGATTATACAAGGGAAAATCCAGGGCAAGAGAAGTGTAGGAAGAAGAAGTATCTCATGGTTGCTTAACTTGAGGGAATAGTACGCATGGACATCAATTGAACTATTCAGAGCAGCAGCATCTAAGATCAGAATAGCCATGATGATTGCCAGCCTCGGTCGAGGAGATGGCACGTGAAGAAAAAAAAAGATTGGAATTGGATCTTATACGCCTATTGAGTTAGCATTTTAACTGTGAAATTGCTTGTTATTGGAATGGAAACAATGAAGGTAATCCATATCGCACCATTAATCTATTCACTAACTCGAATACTGCCGGAAGCATCAACGCTGTAGACAAAATATTACAATTTGGAAATTGAGAACGAAATTCGTTGGTACCTTGTTAACTTCTGTGTCTCAAACCGTAAATAGGTTTTGGTCACTTGCGGTAACAATGATCTCCGTGTACTTATGAATGACATAAACTGGTTTAAATTTTCTGAGTTTTCTTTTAATAACACCAAAAACACGGTCACCGGGTAGAAATAAGTGAACTCAAAGTAGGAAAAACTGTTGATTTTTTTGAAATCTGCCTGTATCGGTTAAACTAAAACACATTCTTGTAACTCAGTGGGTTTTGTTTTGACCTAGGCAATTGTCAGAAAACAGGTGTAGTACATCTGTTCCAATATATTTTCCAATATAAACTAATAGAAAGCTGCAGACTTCATTCGTGCTTTTTCGTGTTTCTACTTCGTGGTAAATAGAAAGAACGGATTTTCGTGACTGAATATTGTGATGCAAAAAACAATAACGGTAAGCTGCGACAGATAAAATAGATCTTGTACAGGAACTGCAGGAAGTTAAAGGTACTGCATAAAATCGAAGGCGATTGCTTCTACCACATCTCTTTGAATGCATTCCTCAACTTGATCATGCAGGGCAGTGCAAAATTTTTACTTAGTCGGCAGTGTACGACGTTTTCGGCAACCGCTACTTTTTTTGCTGCTTCACCAAGACTGGGGCTTTTTATTTTTAAATTAAGATTCTCACAGACATGTGTCAATTGTAGCCTACCAAAATGTAGCTTAAAATTTTCATAAAAAAATGTATTGTAGTAACTGTATTTTACTGTACTTTCAGGATACTTTTGGATACTTTTTAATAAATATTTTGTGCATTATTCTTATATTAAGTTTCGCATCTAAATACTTAAATTCCTCACCAGAGTAATGAGACTCTTTGACTGGAAATGTAGTTATGTGGCTACGGATAAGTTCCCTAGTTTCAGCATCAATAATGTTCCCTTTTATATTTTCCCCTTTTATCTGTGGGTATCACATACCATACCACAAGTCTTTTAATTTTATTTAGTCTTTTTCTTCCAATGGCGGGAATACTTAAAAAGGCACCTTCGCATATATTTTATTTAGACTGATCAACATTAACAAAGAGCTTGTAACTTCTTGTCCTATATTTACCTCCTTCATAACGTTTTCTTGTTCTAGATACCTCTATTACTTCTATTATTTCTTGCAGATATATATCCTGTTCGTTTTTTATTGTCTATCTTCGTTCACTTTTTCAAAATATTTGCATATATAATAAATAAATAAATAAGTAAATAAATAAATAAATAAAATACTGCAGATAATTGGTTTTCTTCTCTTCAGCTAGTGAAAGAGTTACAGTCCAGAGGCCTTACCTATGTCGGAACCATAAGAAAATCAAAAAGGGAAATATCTTCAGAATTCTGGCACAATATTTCACTCTACTGTGATAATCCCTGGGATGTAATCGTTGATGTACCTAAATTACATACGAAAATGCACCCAGCTCCTTCAGGATTCTTTGCAAGAAAGTTCCTTTTAAGCCAAGATGCAACCCTGTTCTTGTCTGACTGGCTTTCGGATTTTCCAATATTCGTTCAAAAACAACACTTCACAAGAAATACTTTTCCTCTGTACTTAACACCATTTTAAACAATTAGGCCTTAATAATAGTATGTTAAGAAGAAGAAAGCCTTAATAATTAATTGTTTAAGGATCACTTGACAGGTCTATACAAGTTAATTTGAATATGACAGCGCGCACAAAGAGACATCTACGTTTAAGTTTCAGTACTGTTTATTTTAGCCAATACTATAATATAGTAGTATTTCCCAAACATATTATGTTTGGGAAAGTATATACTATTTGTTTTCATATTTTTACATTTAATATTTTTCTGTTACGGTACTGTAATGGGACCTAATTCAATGCTATGTATTCTAACGACTTTGGTAAAATATATTGCTTCCTGTAAAATTGCTAAACTGGTTGTCTCATTTATTATGTTTTAAGTACGGAGAATTTGACTTCTGTTTTGTATTGTGTGTCACAAATATGCACAAGTGTACGGTTTCGTATTACGGTCTCAATTAACTTAAATTATCGCATTCAAAATCACAATACAATAGGGTGATTTATTGATGTACCCTCTTCCACCCAACGGTCAAAAGGTTCTTTTCTGACCTGCAATCTCGACACTTCATCTCAAGACAGCGAACCAAACGGACCTAGTGTGTGATAGGTTCTTGCCATCGAGCGTCGGCGGGCGCCCCGACGCGGTACCAACGATATTCCACTGGCTAAGAATACGACTTCAATATTTCAAAGGGTAAGTCTATATTATTTGTACAAACATCAATAATGAGTAAGACCAGTTGATTTCTTAATTTATTTACAGTTGTGTTTGCTATTTGTCGCTAATTTATTCACAAACAAAATATTACATTTTTATCTTTATAATTATTTATCTATTATCATTTAACCAGCGACCTCTGAAGTTTTATACAAAACACTATATTTTAATAAATACTATGAAGTTCATAAAGTTGCAACTTTTTTCAGTGAAAATTTTACAAATATGTACCTAAATTTTTGTTTTTAATATTTTTTGTAACTAACTAACTAACTTTGTAACTCAACAATGTAACTAAAATTGCACCTCACCGGTTACAAGTTAACAAAAAATACTCCCGATATAATTTTAAATTGGTCACACTTAATTTATAATTAAAATTGTTACCATATTTTTAGTTATAATGGATGTTGTTCGATTTATTAATTATTTGAATATTAACATACATTATGCTAAATATTTGTAATTAGAGGTAAATATATGTGTGAACAAAAGCTTAAATTTCGGAGCTTAAATCGATGTTTCAAAATGGAACTAACAGCACGTTCAATTTATCGTATTGAGGTCTAGTTCAGGCACAATGTGCCCTTAAGTGTACTATTTCAACTTCGTCATATATACGTAAATGAAACAAACAAAACAATTCGATACGGTCTCAATTATGGTTCTGATAAGAGAGATAGGATCGTTATTGTTTTGTGCGACAACGACACAGCCCGGTCTACGATAAGTAATGACGTCGACCCAGATTCGGGCAGAATGGACTTTAATTTGGATTACGCTCCGGGACACGCGGAGGGTCGTTATTATTAAGCGAAGAGAGAGTGAGTGGCTGCGTGGTCTCCTCTCTAGTGATGGGAGAAACGAGAATAGATCTGTCTGAAACTTAAAATACCACATTTTATTTAAATTCAGATTCAGATATTGGTTCTACCTTCAACTTTTATTATATTTTTTCCATAGCTATAGTTTATTTTTATGAACGAGAGAGTAATTAGCATAATTTTAACTGGTAGCTCCGACCACTTCATGGGCGTGCTCAAGATTAATTGAAAAATTACTTTGAATAATTGTAAAAAATAAATGAATTATTTCAGTGTTATAAAGTGTTATGTGTATGTAAACAAAAGTGACCTCTTTTATCACACACTATATTAGAACTGACTGGCCTACATTAAAAAGGGTTTCAAAAATTCACATTTTTTTTAATTTTTAAAAATTACAAAAGAGAAAAAGAGTTTTTAAAACCGTCTAAGGTATGTTAAATAGATGAATAAAAATATTAATATAAAACTTACAGCTACTTGTTACAAATCCAAGTCAGATTCAGAAGATGAACTTTCAGAACCAAGATTTATAATAACTGGCTCGATTATTTTATCAGTAATATTGTCCAGCTTCCACATTTTTTCCTCTTCTTTAATAGTGTGATTTACTGCCTTTTCCCAGTTTTCAGGTTTTACATTATTTACGGCCTCCAAAAACAACTGTTTAACATCATGAATTTTAAAAGTGGTATTTTTTCTTGAAACTTCACTCTTTATCTGTGCCCATACCAGTTCAATCGGGTTTAATTCACAATGATATGGTGGGGATCTAAGTACTGTCATTCCACGATTTTTGGCAATTTCATCAATTTCGTGTTTTTTAAATTTTTCTTTATGAAGGGCACACAACGAATAAAGTTCCTTTCTTATAGATCCGGGATGGTACGTAATATTTTTTGAACTCAGCCAATTCTGCAAGTCTTTTTTTAACCACTTGGTTGTGGGCAGTCCTTTTATAACTCTGGAGTGATAACTTGCATTATCCATTACTATTACACAGTTCTTAGGAAGAAGATCTATCATTTGTTCGAACCATTCTTGAAAGACATCAGCGTTCATGTCTTTTTGGTAGTCACCGGTACGAGTTGATTCAAAAGTTAATAAACCACCTTCAACAAAACCGTCTGAACTGCCAATGTGTACTATTATCAGCCTGCGTCCCTTTCCTGATGGTGGGTTTAAACCAGTAGATAAGTTATTTACAAAAGCGTGCCTTTGACTTGTAACAGTTTCATCCTGCCAAAATTTATTTGGTGTATGACCCTCGTTGATCCATGTTTCATCAAGATAAAATATTTTTCTTTTTTGGTTTCTCATTTCCTTTATGGTTCTTAGAAAATGTCTTCTCCATATGACAATATCGCTTCTTTCTAATAAAATAGACTTTCTGGGATTCTTTTTCCAGCGGAAGCCCATTTCTTTTAAAAGTCTCCATAACGTACTTCGACTCATTTCTGGGCAAACCTTATCATCTCGAACTGAGACAAGAACTTTATCCAATGTTGGAAATTCTTGTCTAAAGAAGAATTCATGCACTTTCCGTCGAAGTCCTTCTTTAAAATGATATTCTATTTGAAATTTTGGTTTCCCTGGAGCATTACGTGGCATTTGAAAACTACCACATTTCTCTTCTTTAATAACTCTGTAAATTGTAGATTTCCCAACACCAAGTGTACTGCTAACTAACTCAACGGTCTCATCAACACTTTCACATAAACGTTTGTCTGTAAATGATTTAAAACAATTAAATATTAATGTTTTTTCATTAACTGTTAGAGGACCAATTTTTCTGCGTTTACACGACACTTCCAAATTTTCCATAACACTAGTATACACAATAAACTGCACCTTGCAACTGAAGTACCTACTTTTAGTGATCTGTTAAGAATTTTGAATACGCCACTTGGACCTTCCTATATACAAAATGGAAAAACCCACTATCACATTTTCTGTGGAATAAGTTTAGAAGGTAATTATCTAGTCAATTACTGTCGTAGATTCCTGGAATTAAAGAATTAAATGTTTGATTGTTGAAACCCTTACTTCGTGGAATGCACTCATTTCAGATAAAATAAAACGTTTTATTTTATCTAAAGAATTAAACTTTATTTTGCAAATAGGCAAAGAATTAAACTTTATTTTGCAAATAGATAAAATAAAACGTTTTATTTTATCTAAAGAATTAAACTTTATTTTGCAAATAGGTAGGTACTTATTAAACTTTTATTGGTTATATATAACCAATAAAATAAACATCTTACATTTCTTGTAAATTCATTAGTACCTGTTAACCTCCATCACTCCGACACTGGCAACCTTATTTAGGGATTAGTAAATCTCACAACTATTGTATTCTATTCTGCTCCAACCTTTATACCTGGTTGTCATACTCAATTTAATATTGTTTTCCTATATACTTCTGTAAACTTGTTGACAAATATCTGTTTTTCATTGAGTCATCCGTATCAACAGTTTAGGGATTTGCATACATAATTTATTGTTTTGTTACTCTCTCATACATAAAAATACACTATAATGTTAAACTGTTGCTATAACAACTGTTTTGAGTAGATAAAGTATCACTTTAACCGAAAGGGTGGATAAAGTGACACTTTAACAGCAAGAGTAGATAAAATGTTTTAACTTTTTTTTATTCAATAAAATTTACAAATTCAAACACATTAAGTATTTAAAACAACTGAAATTTCACAATTAACATTATTAGAAATATCTATTTTTGGAGCATCACAACTTGTATTCGTTTGCTTAAACACTTGATTCGAGGTACTGGATTGATTTTCTGGTCCGCCAAGTATACACTTGGATACAGCAATCTTATTCCTTTTCTTTTGTCAATTCTTTTCCGTCCATTTCGTATTTATTCACTTTGTACACAAAACGCAAAAATATTCTTTGCAAAAACCAAAACGTAAGATTTGTTTGACATTTGTTGACAGAGTAATTCATATCCCTAGCAACAGAGCAACACAATTGCGATTTTTGTGCTAAAAAACGTTCTAGAAGATAAAGTACAATTTTATCGTCTTGTATAATAAATACTTAGTAATAAGTACTTAGGAACAGTAATCAACAACAAAGGAGACATCGAGGATGATCTTAACAACAGAATGGAAAACACAGGAAAACTATTCCAAGCACTCAATAGAGGATTCTTTAATAACAAAGAAATATCAACAAAGACCAAGATGATAATATACAAAACAATATATAGACCTAAAGTGACATATGGAGCAGAAAATTAGATATTGAACAAAAGACATCAGAGCAGAATGCAGGCAGCATAGATGAAATACCTCAGAAGAACGATAGGAGTAAAAAGAACTGATAGAATCAGAAATGAAGAAATAAGAGAAAGACTCAAAATCAAACCGATACTCGAGTCAATCAAAGAGAAAAAATTGGCATGGTTGGACATCTAACCCGGATGGATAATAACAGACAAGTAAAAAGAGTGTGGGACGCCAAACCAATAGAGAAGAACAGAAGAGGAAGACCCATTAAAGAATGGAACAGTGACATCTCGCAGATACTGCAGAGTAAGGATAAGACTTGGCAGGAAGCAACACAGATGACATCCAATAGGAAGAAATGGAGAAAGCTCTCTTTACTAAAGGGCTTACAAAATCTGGTTGCTCACAAAACATGCCGAAGATTGGTGAATCTATAGTTACTGTTTTAAGAAGCTTAAGGAAACTGTGACAAAAAAAGAAAACGAAATATGCAATATTAAATGCGAAGAAATATAGAACGAACGCGAGTATCTCAGACATGAAAATTTATAGGAAACCTCATAAAAAGAACAGCCAATTTAAATCCCATAACTAAAAAAATGTGGGAAGTATATTAAAAAACAGTATTAACAAAAACAAACCCGAAATAGATAATCTCCCAGCTGAACTTTATAATGAATACGGACACAGATATCCCTCCCCAATATTTGGAAAATTGGAGTACTTTGGACCTTACAGAAAAAAGGAGATATCTTTGAATGCTCTAACCACAGAGTTATTACGCTTCTAAATGCAGCATATAAAATATTTAAAATGGATAATAATACACTGATAATAATATATTTGAAGTTAAGATAGTCTTGCACTGGGGTAATAATACGTATTTTGGCATATATGATCCTAATTTAATGATAATAAAACTCATAATCATTTTTTTCCGAATAAAACATAATTTCTTAAATAAAACCATTAGCATAAGAATATAAATTAACAAGTACAAATTGTGTTTCATGGTTTCATTTATAACCTAAGCCTTTGCTTCATGAGTTATTCAACATCTCAGTCATTACTTGCACTGATGGAAACTGGGAGTGATTCGTAAAAATCGTGGTATTCTTTTTTTATTAAATTTTTGTAACATAGAGATAGTAGTCCATCTTTTTTCTTTTACTTATACCCAGGGGTTCATTGTAGGCATTGTCAGGAACTAGATCTCTTACGCTGCATTCAGGTTCAAAGGTTTGTAAAATATAGAATGTTTTCAGAATTAAATGTAACAATACTGTACAAGTTATATTAAAATTAGATTAATGAGAAGAAGTATGCAAAAGAACTTGCAGTACAGAAAAGTATGTACCGGGATATTTTTTCTACCGAGTTTAACCTTCATTTCAGCTCTTTAACATTGATACATGTGATACTTGTGAGAGTTTTAAAAATAAGCGAAAAGAGGCAGATCCTAATGAAGTTGAAGATATTTAAAAAAAAACGGCAGTTACAAAACAAATACAAGTTAAAAAGGCAGGATAAGATAAGATGCAAGCAGAATTTTAAAGTAAGTCGTAGCAATGATGAATTTGCAAAATTGCAAATTGCCTATGTTAACTAATCGAAAATCGTTTTATTTAAAGCAGTTTTGGAAATTTAATTTTACCGTGTATAATGATAGTACTGCAGAAGGTTCCTTCTTCTTGTGGGACGAGTCTATTGCAAAAAGGGATGGCAACGAGATAGCTTCCGCTGCAATTATGTAGTTGAAAAATTTACCTTCTACAACAGAAGAGGAAGCATTTTGGTCAGACAACTGCTTTGGGCAAAACTGATTTTTTTATATGTATTATGTCCATAACACCTCAGTAGTTAGAATTTATCATAAAAATAAGCAGACATAATACATGCACTGATTGAGAGGAAGAAAAAAAGACTGCCTACTATGAATATTTTTGTATCCCATGAATGATCCCAGTTTATAAGGACCTGCAGTTCTTTAAAACCGCTTATTGTTTATGAGCTCAAAACAGGTGACTTTTTTAACTTAACTGAAAAAATTGGTAAAGAATCGATTAGTCCGTTTATTAATACGAAACGGACCACAGATAATGAACCCTTTCTATCCTATAAAATTGTACACTTAAAAGTCGAAAGAGACCACTCTGGCATTACGTTTTATAAAAAAAAAACATTTTCCCAGGAAAATTTTAAAACTGTCAATTTTAAAATGAAAATAAGCAGTTCTCTCGATGGTCTTCTACCAAAGATATTGGAAAAAATAAATAATGAAAAATCAATTCAAATTGATAGTTGAAAATATAAACCACATAATGAAATTGCTAGAATGGGTACCTTCTATTTACCATTCCTTCCATAAATATTTAAAAACTACAAACAATAAAGTTGTCGTTAACGAAGACAATCTTTCATATTCCGAAGATGATTAACTGCTTTTTAATTTAAGTTTTATATTATTTTTATAATGTTAAGTTCTGATTGTAAGGTTTTTTTCCTAATAAAATCATATCAAAAGGGCTGTCTGTTGTCCTGTTTTTTTATTAATATGGTACCACCGAACGAAAAAGGTTGTAGTGCTAAATTATTTATTATTTCAATACAAAACAACTTAACGTCGATTATGTTACTGTAAAATAAAATACAAAATATGCTTTACCACTTTCTTGAAAAACATAAAGCTGCAACATCATTTGATGATTTTAGAAGCATTTTTAATTATGATGTACGAATTAAGACCACTAATTTTGATTTACTGCAAAATAAAGTGAAAGTGACTTCCACCCTTTTAATTCTAAGGAACAGATTTAACAGGATAAGTAATTTATTGGGCACTAATATTTCAGCAAATAATATTGTAAATTTTTTAAGATCTATAGGAATATTTACAAAAAATTAATTTTGTAATTTTGTAGTATTAAATATATACTACAAAATAAACTTATATTACCAAAATATTTTTATAATACTGAACTGTCGATATTTGTTTCTCGATTTTGTACCTATGGTTTGTATTTTATTTTTGTCTTTTATTAATGGAGTTACTTAACAGGTTAAGTGCCATGAGAGGCCAACACGGACTCTCACATAAAAGTATATACGGGCCGCGTGATGCCAACATGGACCGATACCATCGATAATTTTCTGTACCATTTTAGTCCTTTACGTAATGGCGAATTATAGCTTTTCATTTGATCTGATATATCAATGAAGCTTTTGAATTTATTATATTCGATGACATTCTTTGGCTTTACAACATCACCGCGTGCCTTCTGCATTGTCACCATTTCGTCTGCGAATTTGGTACTAATCATCAGCACATCTCGCATGTCCTTCCACTTCTGAACAACGATGCCCGAATTACTTTGTTCAGCTACATATTCACCTACTTTAAATTTTTTGGAAATGACGTTATTGGGATTATATTTGCGGTTTGCACGCAGCATACCAATCATATAAGTTTTTCGGAGTAGGAGTTCATGTTCAAATGTGACAGAACTGTAGTAGTTATCAATCGCAAGTGTTCGTCCTTTGTCCATCCATAAGTTTCATAACTACATTTGTTGGTACGCTACTACCCTCAGCATGTTCTTTTCCACAATATACGTTAAGATCTTAGGTATAACCACCTTTCAGACAAAGTTTGAATAATTTTATCCCAAATTTGTGCCTCTTGTTGGAAATATACTGCTTGAATTTTAGGCGCCCTTGAAAAGGCACCAAAGTTTCGTCAATGCACACATTTTCCTTTGGAATGACGGCAGCCTTGAATTTATCCTTCAGTCTGCTAACCAAGGGAACAATCTTCTGCAAACGTCATCTGTTGTTACTGAATTGTCATTGAAGTGCAGCGTTTTTCACAATAACTGGAAGCGATTCCTTGACATTACTTTTTTAATATTATTCACATAAAGATCATTATTTGACCAGAAGGATTGAAAAGATGGAAAATGACATAATCCCATCCATATAACTATACCCAGGAATCGTTTTATCTCGGCGAAGTCAGTGTTGTGCCACGCGGTAATACGTGCACTTTTTTTCTGATTTTTTTCCTGACACTGCAGGGCATAAGGATTTGTTTCTTCAACCTAAAAATAAAAAAAAAATCAAAATCAGTTGAACAAAATAAATTAGACATTTTTACCATCATGGATAAAAGATAATCGTCTACAAAATATTCGTAGAATTGAATGAGCGATTTGTTGTAGAAGTTTTCGTATAATTGTGTATGAAAACCTGCAGAATCATAGTCCTCAAATGTAAATTTCTGTAAATTTTCGCTGTTAACCGGCCCCCAGACTATAGCTGCATTCATTTCATTAGATACTATTGGTCCTTCTAAAATTTCCTCCTCAGCGACTTCAGAATGTTGGGCAATGACAGATTCTATAGCAGCATCAACATGTTCTCCGATACTCGTATATTCTTTTCCTTTACTGGTGGACGCCGATACATCTTGTCCCAACGGTTTGGTATTTCGAGCCACTCGGTTTCTTTTTGGAGCACTCGATTCATTTTCACAATCACTAGAATCAGTTGGTTGGTACTCGTCCGAAAGATACGTGTCGCCAAACTCATCCAACTCTTCATCTGACAGAATTTCTTGCCAATATTTTTCAAGTTTTTGTTGCTCTTTCTCGTACGACTGCATTGTACCGCTCTTATCAAGTACTGACAAGAAATACCCGCAAGCCACGGTCCGGCGCCTTCGCTTGTTAGATTTGCCGATACGTTATCAACAGGAATAGACAAGTCAAGGCGTCACTCCACGTTGGACTCACACTGGCATTTTGTGAAAAAAGTCTTGCTGGTGGCCGCGAAACTCCAACGTGGACTCACATTTTAAAAAATTAAATTTTGACCAAAATTCGCATTTTAGAGTGTTAGTTTTAGATGTGAAAGTTAAAGAAAGTAATAGAAATACTTTTTCAAAAAAAAGTGATTGGCCAATGGAGACCCTAAAATTTTTAATATGGTGGAAGTTAACCTGTTAAAATATATCTATCTCTATACAATATTTTCTAAACTAGGGAACTATTTCAACTGACTAGTTACAAAATAACATAATGAGTATCTTCCTACTTTTCATTCTCAACTCCACTAGAGAGCTCTTATCTCGGATATCGGATTCAGCTGCGCAAATTAAGTATTGCCTTGAATATGTCTGATGGATGAGTGCCGATTGGAGACACTCACTTATGCAAAGGGAAAACTAGCAGGCAAGAGGGAATGAACTAATAGACAGGCATTATTTTGTTTTCCCCATTCAACTTCGTAATATATTCCATAAAATAAAACCACAATTAGAATAATGTAGTTATGCCAAAGGAAAGAGGGAATGTAGAATATTTCAATGTCGTGGTTTATTTTAAATTAGGTTGAACAATGTTCCTTTTGAATGAAGAGTATTTGAGTAAATTATAGTTTCAATCTAATTTTATACATTGAACAAAACAATGCCTTTATTTTTGTATTTCTATATTTTTGTAATTACCATAACATAAAGACATTTCTTTCTGGTATTTTAATATTGTTTACTAACTTTAATGGGAATTAAGCATAATAGATAGATATATAGATAGTTTATTTGACTGTAGGTTACAACAAGGTTTACAGCAAGTCAAAACTAAAATTATAAATATTAAACAGTACAAAAAAATGGAAACAACACGTGTCATTAAAAATATATAAAACATTAAAATACATAAAAACGTACAATATAGATATATAATTAAAATAATATTAAATTTGGTTATGTTGCAACTTGGGCATTCACAGATTTTTTTTTTTTAATGGCATAGACATTAGTTATTCAGCCAGTTGCAATTGATTTTCCAATCAGACAAATACACAACTCTATCCCTAATCGAAAACTAACGGATAATTAATAGAAGAATATACGACAAGGAAACTTACAGGGTCACTTGCTTCTCGTCTAGGGGCCCATCAAGACATTCTTAGTAGACAAACAAAACTGGACCACGGATAAGGTGTTATAACATTTAGGGTAAACAAAGGATACAAATCTAAATTTCCACACGATCATGAAAAATTCCATTCTCGCGTACAAATTCTATAGAACTGTGCATGTGTCTGACAAGAAATCTATAATGATATTATATACTTGTTGTGAGCCTGTAGCCAGTAGCGACTGGATATTGAATGGTGCATACATATTAAATTCAATTAGTTTTTTGTAGAGAGAGTTTGAATGCTGTTGAAACTTAGGACATTCAAAAAAGATGTGATCAAGATCACCTAGTTTTCCGCAATGTTTGCAATTATCATCTTCAATCACATTTATTTTATATAAATGACTTGGATAACAAGCATGTCCAAAGCGTAGTCTATTTATGGTAGTTATATATTTACGTGGAGATTTAAAATTCTTAAACCAAGTAGTTTGTGGAATAACTGGTTGTAAAGTGGTGTATCTTGTTGGGTTTGTAAAGCAGTAAAGATTCCATTGATCTTTCCATGTCGATAGCTGATTTTTTTTAAAAATCGTAATGGCATCTGATACACATAAAGAATATGACAATAAAGTGCCTGATATTATACTGGTTTTAGCTAAGTAATCTACATATTCATTATCTTTGAGTCCAATATGTGCCGTAACCCAAATAAATTTTATATTAAAGCCAGAGTCTGCTAAGTGCTTTAATTGATCCTTTTTTAAAAAAATATAAGGATTACTGAATGTTTTGGGCAAACAAGTATTATTTATGTTCTCTAAAACTGCAAGATAATCTGAAAGAATTAACGATTTTTTAATATAAGAGTTTTTAACATATTTTAAAGCTTCGAGTATGGCCAATGATTCAGCCGAGAAAATTGAGAACTCATTGGAAAGTTTGTATTTAAATTCAGAACCTCCTGAGGGCAGAAAATAGGCACAGCCAGTCCCTTCTATTGATTTAGATGCGTCCGTGTATATAACTGAGGCATCACTATAACAGTTCAAAACAGATCTCAGAATATTGTTACTCAATTTGATGTTGTCACTATATGTGGGTATTATAACTTCAGTTTTATGGAAGAAAGCAAAGAAGTCTAAATTTTTGTCCACTTTGGCCAAATTCTTTGAAAAAATAGAATTGTTCTGTAAAGCAGTGCAAAAAGGTGGAGATGGCTACCACCACATACATCTGAAAAAGTAACTAATATAGAGGTGTTACAAAGAATGAAGAAAGAATGTAAAGTCATAAAAACTGTTAAAATTAGAAAAATTTAATATCTGGGTCATATAATGAGGGGCGAGAAGTACGTATTACTTAGATTAATTATGCAAGGGAAGATACAAGGGAAGAGAAACCCAGGACGACGCAAAATATCCTGGCTAAGAAATTTGAGAGAGTGGTTCGGTTGCAGCTCATTAGAATTATTCAGAAGCGCGGCCAATAAAATTAAAATAGCGATGATGATTTCCAACCTCCGATAGGAGAAGGAACCTGAAGAAGAAGATACCTATCTGAGGAGACAAAAAACCTTGCCCATCCTGTCTCTAAAGTCACTGTCATAGGGGTTTATGCTAACGAAGACGCTGCAACAGGAAAAAATGAAAAATTTGACGATAATCCCCTGAATGTATTAGAAGGAATTAAGAAAAACAAGTATCGGGAACTAGTTCAATGTATTTCTACATGGGCCACTCTGTATATAAGAATAAATAACAAATTAATTTAATTTTGAACTAAATTCCACAAATATGTTACTAAATTGCTAAAACTTTAATTACACGGAATAACTTTAATTAAAATTTTGATTAATATTAATAAAACATATTGCTAATAATTTTTACAACATAAATGAACACATAACTATGGTTTAGTTGGTAGAAAAACAGAAATTACAGTGAACAAATTGATTCCCAAAATAATTTAATATGAAACAAAAAGCGGATTTCAGCCGCTACACTAAAAACATAAAACTAATAAATGAATTATTACATAAAAAGCTACAAATATAATATTTAATACAAAATTTACAGCAAAAGGCTTTTTTTCGAGTGCAGTAATTAAAAACTAAATATTCGAAACGTATTTTACTATTTAATCAGGACATTTACAAATTTAAATAAAAAAATAGAAATTATTTTTCATTAGTAAAGTAATTTACTAACATAATATTATTGTCAATATTCTTGGGACGCGTCCCTAGAACAATTTTATTGGAAGATAGTTTATTTAACTTAAAGCTCTTCAGAAAAATTAAAGCATTTGATTTGTCTTTAAAAAGACAATTACACCAAATTATTAGAGTAAAATTCTCTCATTATTGATTCCATTGTAAATCATCATGATAAACGGGGAAAAAACTTATATTACTTATATTTGATCTTACAGGGGCCTGCGTAGCGCAAGCGGTAGGATGCTTGCCTCGCAAGCCGGTGGTCCGGAGTTCGAATCCCACCGCCGACAAGAACATCTAGACATTTTAAAAATGTCTATAGGCCCCAGGTCGACTCAGCCTGAATAAAAATAAGTACCTTGGGTAAAACCAGGGCTAATAATAGACGGTTGAAGCGTAGCACTGGCCATGTTACCTTCCTTGTATACCGTAGGCCCTAGATATAGCAGACTACCCTGCTATACTCCCAAAGCCGCGACAGCGGTATAAAACGGGAGACTATTATATATGATCTTACAAAAAATAGTTTAGATCATATCAAACCAAAAAGCGTTTTAAAGGAAAAGAGTGCAGCTTTCTTATGCGATTTTTTTTATTTGGAAGCAATTAAAAACAGTTTCTATAAAAGTGTTGCAAAAATGTGTTTCTATAAAAGTGTTGTAAAAATATAAATATAATTTCGATTATATTTATATTATGTCTTACTTGGGTGCTCGCCACTGGGCAGCTTCCCACTATGTTATTGTACCGGGTGGTCCAATAAGCCGATCTCTCAGCTATATATACTATTCATGTTATAACTTTAGGAAAAAAAATTCCTTAGTAAAAGTGGCCAAGAGAAATCGCTGAAAATAACTTTTAAGTTTCTGGGTTCGCTGCTAGAGGGCGTAACCTGTAAAGAAAACTTTAAAAACCAGTTTTTTGGGAAAAATGCACAATTATACCAAGTGTTAAATAAGTAAACTAGAAAGAGGCCTAAATTCTGCACAAAGCTGTTCAAGTACTTTTTTTTATTTTTTCAAATAAAGGGTGGGGGAGAGTGGGAAAGTATTTGTGGATAAATACCTATACCTTTGGTTTGGATCAACCCATTTTTACGAAATTAGTGTCGTTAGAAAGAGTGTGGATAAATTAATTTACATCTACTATAAAATAATTTATAGGCTCCTCGCGGAGGCTTTTAATAGCTTCGCGTTTGCGAAGATTACGGGTTCACCTCAGTGTGTCGTCAGGGATGACACTGTAAGGCTTTGACATTTAACAAAGTCAGACAGAAACGGCCCCTGCTCCTGAGGTGAGATAAACGGCAAAAGGAACCCTCCCTGAGAAATCAGGGAGTGAACAATCGTGAGGTAGCTGGGACGACCCCAGGAAAACCGACTGGCAGCGGTCAGGAGGGACGAAATAACAGAGTCATCTGTGTAGCAAACTCCAATATAATTTTGAACACTTATGTTTACGGCCTTACAGCATTATGAGTGATAGTCTCCCCCAAATAGTGATGTCACGTAGGTGGCATCACAAGAAAACGAAGATGATGATAATACCAGTATATCATCCAACCCATCTGTCGCTAGCTCCATAGAGCTCTATAATAAATTTATTAAAGCCACCACTAACCCCCAGATAGAAAATAGAATATCTTTAGACGACGATAATTCATATGTCCCAGAAATAAATAACGAAATTCTCAGATCATGATTTTGAAATTGATTGATTCAATCAATCTGAGGCACAGTGCATTTACAATGCTAGAGGCTGGTGTTTCAAAATTCGCGCTTGTAAACCATGTAACTTATCTGACATAATAGCTCTGCCTTCGTAGCCTTGTCCACGATGATTTTTGAGTTATCGTATAATAAAGCTTAAAAATTCCTTCCCTCTTATATCCTGCACCACAATCAATCTTAAAAAATCTTCATTTCAACAATGCTTCTCTTTTTCTACATATTGCACACGTAATGTTTATTGTCAATTGGAGCAAATGTTAGTTGTTTCATTTATCAAAATAAAGAAATATTTGCTTCGTTTAACCACTTCAACAAATATTTTCTCAGTAACAGTGCCACAACAGTCTATGAGGTAATTGCCCATTGTTACTTGTAATGTTAGATTCCTGGCACTGAAAGATACACTGAATCCCAATCTGCACTCGCTGTCCCATGTCTCTTTACGGACTGTTGCTGTTGAGATTAAGCAAATACTGCTCAGACAGGTGGTATGAGTGTGGGATAAGGGTAGGGCAACAATACCGATAGTTTCGTTACACTTAAATCGAATTACAATAGTAAACAAACTGTATGAAATATTGCAGTGTTGCCACATATTTAATATATTCTAATATATTGGTAAATGTTTACATTGTGGAAAACATATTTTTGCAAAAATTATTAATTCAAATCAAGCATTCTGCGTAATTTAAAATAATTACCCAAAATGATAATTTATAGCAGTGATGTTCATTAGCTAAAGTTGCAAATAAATAATTATAAAACTCAAAAAAATATATTTATAGACTAAAAACAATAGGGAGCTCCGAAGTCTCGTAGACACCTTTATATTCACGCCTGTATACAGATCTCTTGTTGGCTCTCGATTGGATTATGGGAGCTTTTTTAAGGACTCTTGACATTATTCAGAATACCGCATTACGAATGTGTCTTAGAGCTTTCAGATTTAGTCCCGCCAAAGGTCTTTCCTGTGAGACAGGTTAATTTCCCCTTTCGCTTTGCAGGAAACAACTTCTTCTGACTTAGTTTGCTTGGGTGTCGTCGAGTCGAAAACAACTCTATGAGCTAATGTACAAACCCTTTCGCTTAATAATTATTACAAAAACGAAACCAACAGCCAAATTATAAGGCTATATTTCCTAGAGCAGGTCAACTAAACTCATATGACGATATTCTCTACATAGATGCATTTAAAACTGAGAAACGAGTTACATATTTTATAACAACTACAAATAGTATTATTCGGAAGTTCTGCCTTTCATTAACCATTTATATCCATACAGGAAAATTTACAAATGCACCCATCATACATACACTATCCTTCAACCAATAAATGCTTATCTAACCAAACTTAAGCTAATCCTTTCAAGATGAGCGCACACGATCGTGCACTTTATTTCAAAAAATTCCCGCCTCTTGTCTAATCAACTTTGCGGATCCAGAACGGTAGCGAACGATACTTCACAAGTCTGTTTATGATTTAAACACGGACGTGTGACTCAGATGGTGTGATTAAATTGAAAAAGTAGAAGATGACGAGGGTGATCAAGAAGACTCGTTTCTGCCGTTGATGCATGTTGATGAGCATGAGATACCTCCAAGTTTAGACCCATCGTCTGCAACTGCTCCTGAAAAGTCTACAAAAAGCCGAGACTATCGGCTTTTTGTAGACTGGACAAAGGATCTGGAAGCATATTGCAATACAATCAGAAGGAACACTGCTATCCAGAACGACCGCCAGCAGCGGTTAGGTCTCCTTTGGTCTATTTTGAAGACTATTTTAACGAAAAATTTTTTTAGCATGCAGCAGTTTGTACAAATACTTATTATATGCAAAAAACTGGAACAGTTCTAAACACCAATTCAGCAGAATTAAAAAAAATTGTAGGAGTTCATTTTATCATGGGGTGTATTCCATACCCACGCATTCACATGTACTGGTGGACAGAAATGCGATTAGCTTTAGTTGCTGACAAGATTTCTAGGGATCACTCTGGAAAGTGCAACCTGTACTTGATCAAGTAAAGCTTGCAACAGATTAGAACGCCAACAAGGTTTTTATTCGATAGACGAACAGATGATTCCAGTTTGTGGGAGATGTCTACGTGGTTTGAGACAAGTTATTAAAACAAGGCCACGTCCACAAGGGTTAAAAGCTTTTGTCGCCACTACTCACGATGGTTTGATGATTGACTTTAAAGTTTACCGAGGTGCTAAAACAAACCTTGGAGACAGATCTCTACGTGTGGAAGCTGCTGTCATTCTTCATCTATCTAAGTCTATTCCACGTTGTAGTTGTGTATATTTCGACCGGTTTTTCTCATCTATACCTCTACTGGAAAAATTATTAGAAATGGAACTTTATGGGACTGGCACAATGATGACGAATCGAATTCCTGATAGAAAAAATTTTGATTTTAAGCAAGATAGCAAAATGAAACGTGGTGAATCTCAACAGTTCATTAGCAATGATATTGTTGTTGTAAAATAAATGGACAACAAATCCGTCCTAGTAGCATCTAATTGCACTGATGATTCTTGTCAAATCAAGCGATGGGATAAAAGTCAATCAGCATTTACAGACGTTAAATGTCCAAAAGTAATCGCGAACTACAATAAGAATATGAGAGGTGTAGATATTCTTGATCAGTCCATAGAAAACTACCGGACCTCCATCGAAACGAAAAAATGGACTCTAAAAGTCATCTTTCGTTTTTTTGACCTTTTCGAATGCTTAGCGGTTGTACGTATTAGAATCAATTGCAACGAAGCACCCAAAAATAAAATAATGGACTTATTGGAATTTCGAATGCAGGTAACAGATGGTCTAGTCAATACCCCAGAACGTAAAAGAAGAACTGATATTGATGAACAAGATGAGAACCTGCTCCCGAATACGTTAAAGTTCCGTCGACCGAACCCACCTTCTGTGGCCAAACGGTATGATGGGTATGACCATCTTCCATCATTTAATAAAATAGACAGTCCAAGATCGTGCAGAATGAAAGGTTGCAAAAGTAGATCTAAGATACTATGTACCAAATGTAAAGTTTAGAGTAGATATGTTTCAAAATAATTTTTAGCAGTTTAAGTCTGAACATCACGATCGTGCAGGATCCCCTCACGCTAAGGGGGACGAGGGGGATTTTTTAAAATATTTATTTAGAGTACCTTATATAATAAATAAAGATGTTCAGTAGTCAAAAATCTTAATTTAAAAAAATAAAAATTCAGACCTGAAAGGGCTAAGAACACTGCAAAATGTACAAATTCGGTGTCCTCGATCTACTCGATTATTATATTCCGAACATCCATTAATTCATGCTATACATGAAGCAACAAACCGTCTTACTTTTTCTGAAACAAATATATCAATAATCTAGATTCCTGTACACGTTGGCATTTTATGGAATAAGACTGTTGATATTTTTGCCAAGGAAGCAATTACAATCAAATTAGACATCAAATCCATTCAACTAGCATCAGATCTAAAACCATTTTTAGGTCCCAAATTAACCCATTAAGCGCCGTTGATGCGAAAACGCAACATTTTAAAAGGAATTTTTTTATACAACTAAATATTTTGTTTTTAGAAAATTCTTTATACATTTTAATTCCTAAAGGCTTGATGATATTGAAATATATTTTATAGAACAAATATAATTAATTGTTTATCTATTATAAATTAATTTCTTCAGCAGTTTTTTACATGATTCGTCATGACTATATAATCTTCTTGTAGAATTTTCACTTTGCTTATAATATAATGGTTTATATGATTTTTATAAAGCATAAACTACAGATTTAGCAATAACCATACAAAAAAATTAAATAATTTTATCAAGAAAAAGTTACATGCATTCAAACTTATTGTTGCGTTTTCGCATCAACGGCGGAATGTGTGTCTCTAGGTAATACCGGCTACGCTACGTGACAAATCGAGTGTAACCGTATTTGACTAGTTCAGTCTTGTCTAGAGCGTTTTAGTATAAGCATATACAGCAATAATTGTGTTTCTCTGTATTGTTGCGGATAAAACATATATAATGAGTTCTGGCAAAAATAAGTGGAAAGATAATTATGATCGGAATAGACCTCTTACTATTCAAGAATTGGAAGCTGCTATTAAAGAAATTCAAAATGAGACCGAAATTAATGCTGTTATAATACCACCAGATGTCGATGAGCTTACTGATGAAGAGGAAATAGATGACGATTTATTGGAAGGTATTATACGGTATAATTATATAAGATACTGTTATGTAACTTTTATTTTTTTATTACTTATAGGCCATGATAAGCCTCAAGACACTGCTGGGACATTCGAATTGATGGCTGAGGACAACACAAATGAATTTGAAGATAATTATAATGAACCTTCTACAAACCAGGCTACTTCAAAGAGGGCAAAATCTGTTCAATATAATCCAAACTGGAGCAAAAGGGACCCCGTTTACAGTAATTTTCCGGAATCGCAGGAGCACATTCAAAAACAACGTATAAAGGACATGCTTTACGGTAAATCACCAGTTGAAGTATTTTATAATTTTTTTGAAGAGGAATTATTAGACGTGATTTTAAAATACACTTTAAAATATGCCAAGGACAACAATCGACATGATTTTTCAATGACAGTATCTGATTTAAAGAAATTTATTGCTATTTTGATCTTATCAGGATATCACACGTTGCCACAAATAGAGATGTATTGGAGCAGAGATGAGGACAAGGGAGTACCATTAATTAAAAATTGCATGAGTCGAAATAAGTTTCGCAATATAAAAAGATATATACATGTATGTGATAATGCTCAACTTGACAAGCAAGATAAGTTTGCTAAATTGCGCCCATTATTTGACAAAATAAACAAAAGAAATCTGCAGTTTGGTGTATTTTCACAAAATTTATCAGTCGATGAGGAAATGATTCCTTATTTTGGTAGACACTCCGCTAAAATTTTCATCAAAGGGAAGCCTGTTCGCTTCGGTTTTAAAATTTGGTGTCTTTGTTCTCAAGATGGAAATTTGTTTCAGTTTATTCCATACACTGGAGCACGAGAACATAAAAGTGATATGGGACTGGGAGCAGATGTTGTTATAGATCTATTAAAAGTTCTTGAATTTCCTTCTCAACACAGAATATTTTTTTACAATTTTTTTTCGTCTTTTATACTATTTCAATATCTTACTGAAAATAATATATACGCCACAGGAACTGTGCGGGAAAACAGAATCCAAAAGTGTCCTTTAGATAGCTCAAATGATTTAAAAAAAGGGGGCAGAGGTGCTTTCGATTTTAGATATGATTTAAAATCCAAAATTTGTGTAGTTAAATGGAATGATAATTCAATCGTTATTATGATGTCTATGTCAAATGTCAAATGATGAGTATGTCAAATAATATACCAATAAATCCAATTTAGCAAGTAAAACGGTATGATAGAAAACAACGAAAAGAAGTAAGTGTAGACCAGCCATTTCTAATAAAAGAATACAACAAAAATATGGAGGGTGTTGATTTACACGATAACGGCATAGCCAATTATCGTATAAGAGTAAGAGGAAAGAAATGGTGGTGGCCTCTTTTTATAAATACTATAGACAGTACAATCGTCAATGCATGGAAAATTTATAAATTGGCAAATGACTACAATATCGCAATTAGAGTTTCGCTCTTATATTGTTATGGCGTTAATAAAATCAGAAGAGAGTAATTCATTATCAGCCAGCGACGATGAGGGTACATCAGCTCCTAAATACAAAGGACGAGGAAGGCCAACAAAGTCAGAAATACCGAAAGAAATGAGAACTGACAAAGTGAACCACATCGTAATACGCCACCCTGAAAAGTCAAGAAAAAGATGCAGACAATGTAAAAGCCAAACTATATATATGTGTCAGAAGTGCAATGTACATTTACACTCTACATGTTTTGACAGCTTCCATAAATTGTAATATTAGGTTTTATAGTTTTTTTACAAATATTTTATTTAGTTTTACTACTTTTGTATCTTTAATTTTGAAATAAATCTCATAATCCATAAAAGTGTATTTCATTAATTTCTTAACAGATTCCGCCATTGATGAGAAAACGCAACATTATTTTTTTAGAACACCCTGTAACCTAAAAAAAATTATATCCAGTTTTGTCTTTAAAACACCATAAATAACTAACCCTTATATTATTTTTATAAAAAATTTACATATTTCATACCTTAGCGGTTAATGGGTTAAAACGTACTGACTAAACCAATGGAAGAAATCAACTTCGAAACTACAAAAAATACAACCTACCATCGAATCTTTCAACTAACTGATAGAAGAGACAAATTATTCGTTCGCAGGCTAGAAATTGGTCAAGGGCGGTTGAAACATGAACACCTCATGGCTTTGGAGAAGTCACCCGTCTGTGAAAAGTGTAGGAAATCATTAACCGTTCATCATATTCGTACTCCTACACAGTGTATCGAGTACGAGCAAGAACAAAAAAAAATAATCTATTTTTTCTCTTTATTGTAAATTATAATATAACGTTAAATTTATAGTCATAAAATTAGCTGAGTGTCAATAACAAGGTTATTGAGACAAAATAAACTAAATAAAAAATTGCCGTGGCAGTATGGATAATATAGTTTAGATAAAAAAAAAACATTCATGCTATGTCTTTTACTCTTTATTTTTTTAATTGGAAGATTTCTATAAAAATTAAAAGTTTTGTTTACATAAATGGAAATGTACTATTAATTTAAAGCCGGTAAACTGCTAAAGCTTCACGTTTTTTCAAAGTTTACTTAAAGGCATTGTATGAGACAATGCGTGCTACCCCACTTTATGTAGCTACCGAACAAGCTACGTTTTTGCGAATAGGAAGAAAACAAAAGATCTCCGTTAAATAAAAGGAGAAACGCCAAAACCGACGGTGATATGAATGGGCAGGTGGCCCGCCCGCCAACTAAAAACCGGAAGTCATTCCTTAGGGAATCTTCTCCGGAGGCGGTAATGTGTGCCGCTTCCGCCATGACGAAATGCCAGAGCCGAGGAACTGTCGAAATAACGAGTTTTGCCAACTTCTAAAACTAACCACAGATATCTAGAATTTCGAGTAAACGATTCACTGTTTCTGCTGCTTCTATGCATACATAACATGTTACGTTTTTTGAATTTTAAGCATTAGGTTTACGATAAAAGATAACATCATCTTTAGGTTTAAAAATTATGTTTTTTAGCTGGAAATAAAACTATACCATTTAAATGCCTAATCTTATAGAATATTCAAAATTTGAGATATTAATTAGTAATATTTTTTTAGTAAGTAATTAACAAGTTAATTACTTACTAAAAATTTTCTATCCAATTATAAGTTACCTACTGTTTATTATAAAACTTAAGAGGTCGCTGGTTAAATGATAATATATAAATAATAATGAAGAAAAAATGCAATATTTCGTTTGTAAATAAATTAGCGAAAAATAGCAAATACAACTGTGAATAAATTACGAAATTAACTAGCCATACTCATTATTGTTGTCGGTACAAAGAACATAGACTTACCCTTTGAAATATTGAAGTCGTATTCTTAGCCAATGGAATCTCGTTGGTATACCACGCCGGGACGCCCGCCGCCGAGGCTCGAGGCTCGCCGCCGAGAACCGATCACACTAGGTCCGTTTGGTTCGCTGTCTTGGGATGAAGTGATTTGAGACTTAAGACGGTCAGAAAAGAACCCTCTAACCGTTACGTGTGGTCTGTATACCAAGAGAGTCTTCTTCTTCATGTGCCTTGTCCGTTCCGAACGTTGGCAATCAACATGGCTATTCTGACTTTGTTTACGGCAGATCTGAATAGTTCAGCAGATGACAATCCGAACCGTTGCCGCAAGTTTTGGAGCCACGAGTGTCTTCTCCTCCCTGGACCCCTTCTGCTGTCTATTTTCCCTTGAACGATCAAGAGAGTACACCAATAAATCACTCTATTGCATTGCGATTTTGAGTGGCGATAATTTAAGTTAATTGTCACGGTAATACGAAACCGTACACTTGTTTCTATATTTGTGACCCATAATACAAACGAGAAGCCAAATTCTCCGCACTTAAAACATAATAAATGAGATAGCCAGTGTAACAATTTTACGAAATAATAGAAAGCAATATATTTTAACAAAGTCGTTAGAATACTGAATAGAACAAAGTCGATAGAATATTGAATTAGATCACATTATAATACACTAAAAGAAAAATATTAAATGTAAAAATCTGAAAAGAAATAGTACATACTTTCCCAAACACCTACTATTATTTATCACTATACCGAGCGAATTTACGTTAAGCTTATTATTTTAAAATTACGATTTTCTATATGGTAATTCTAGGAGAGATGGCGTATAAAATTTAGAACTTCGTTATCTTTATTGAAAATGATACACAAACGTGTAAATTATAAAGTTATGGAGCATTCAGCTGAATAGCTTTTCATAATAAACTAAAGATGTTGTTTTTAAAAAATAAATAAATGAAATGAGCAAAAGGTATTTCAAGATTAAAGCCTTCTCTCCTCTTTTATATTAGAGAGATGACTCGCCATCTAAGGTGAGATGGCGTACTTATATTATATTAATAAAAAACAATATTTTAGGAGAATATTCAAGTCTACATATTAATTTTTAGTTTAACATATTTTTCTTCCACATACATCACAAAAGTTTACTTATTTTGTACAACCCTCATGCATCCAACGGGTACAATTAATTAACGTACTGAATCCAGGGTTCGCGCTTAGTGGTCTTTTCATAAAATTCGCCGCAGCTAACACGTATTGCTTTATCTTCATCGTCGCTGGAAGAATCGTCGTAAATGATACATAGATTCGTCCCCATGGTCTGTATCAGAAGAAGAATCTTTATATTTCGTATTGTTTTTAGTGCGTGGTTTCTTAATTTTACGTTTCGACACTGTAGTAATTTTCTTCTTTTTACGATTAGTTTAAAATATTTTTTTTTATATCAATATTGGCGCTATCGGTTAATATAGTTGCAACTTGCTTACTTTCTCTTTTCTGTGACTGTTTCTACAGGCTAAGGAGTAATATCTCTGGAACACTTTGGTTTGTTTATGTCAACTGCTAAAGGAATTTGCTTGTGAATTGTTATTAATACTTCTTCTTCCTCTTGTGTCACTCCTATTGGAAATTGGAAATCATCAAGACTATCCTGACCTTGTTTACAGCTGACCTAAAGAGTTCATTAGTAGTACAGCCAAACCACTCTCTCAAATTACGCAGCCATGACATTCTTCTACGGCCTGGATTCCGTTTTCCTTCTATTTTTCCTTGCATTATATTTTAAAGTAATGCGTATTTATGTCCTCTCATCACGTGACCCAGATATTCGAGTTTTCTTCGTTTGATCGTTGACAAAATTTCTGGGTCTTTTCCTATCCTTCTCATTACTTCAAAATTTGTAAGTTTTTCAACCCAACTTATTTTCAGCACTCGACGGTAGCACCACATCTCGAAACTTTCAATATTTTTTATAATGCTTGAGAGTCCAGGCCTTTACACCGTATAATAGCGTGTTAAATACGTAGCCCCTTAGCATTCTTAATCGGAGAGGCATGCATATATCTCTGTTGCAGAAGAATTTCCTCATCTTTATGAAAGTGGCCCTGGCAATTTCGATTCGTCTTTTTATTTCATTGTTTTGGTCTCCAGTTTTGTTTATTGAAGTACCCAAGTATTTGTAACTTGATTCTTTTTCAATTTGAATGCCGTTTATACTAATATGTGCTGGTTGTGTCATGTTCTTACTAAAGACCATATACTTAGTTTTTTTGATATTGATACTTATGCCATAATTGTTGCAGGCAATATTTATATTTGTAAGTAATCGTTGTAATTCTTCTACTGTTCTTGCAACTAGTACGGTGTCGTCTGCGTATCGAATATTATTTACAACCTCTCCATTGATTACGATTCCTTCGTTTGCTTGCAAAAGGGTTTCCTGGCAGATGCTTTCACTATAAACATTAAATGGCAGCGGTGACAAAATGCATTCCTGTCTTTTTTCTCTACGTATTTCTATTGCTTGTGATATCTCATTTTCTATTTTGATGTTAGCTTTCTGATTCCAATATAGATTGAGGATTATTCGCAGATCTTTATTATCTATTTCCTTTCTTTCAAGAATGTCTTTTAGCTTATCATGGCGTACTCTGTCAAACGCCTTTTCAAAATCGATAAAACATGCATGTACTTCCTGATTAACGTCTAGGCATCTTCGTGTAAGAACATTCAAACCAAAGAGAGCTTCTCGAGTCCCTAATCCCTTTCTGAGCCTCATCTGTGTATCACTAATATCTGAATCCAACTTTTGATAAACTCGGTTGTGGATGACTTTTAGGAATATCTTTAGTAGATGTTTCATTAAAGATATTGTTCGATGTTCTGAACATTCTTTTGCATTGGATTTCTTTGGCAATATAACGAATGTAGACAACAGCCACTCTTGAGGTATAATACCAGTTTTGTATATTGTGTTAAATAAGTGCAATATTATACCTACTGAGTCAACATTCAAGAGCTTTAGCAATTCAGTAGGAACCTCATCAGGTCCATTTGCCTTTCCAGTTTTGGAATTTATAAGTGCCGCTTCCTCTTCACATTTTAGGATTTCATGTCTTGTTTCACCATTTACCTGAACAATGTTATTTCTGTTGTCCTCTAACAATTCTCTTAATACTGCTAGTACCCAAATAAGCGCTGGAATTACGAATGGATCTAATGGTGCAATCCCAGTAGCATTAAATGACGAAACATCATTTTAAACTGTTGCTGATTTGTGGCGAAGAGTCGAAAAAATTGAAGTCTGCCTGTTCTTCGTCCTATGTTTCTTCATAAATATAAATTACACGACTGGCAATAAAAAGCTTTTAGTGATGTAAAAAAATGCTCTATCAAGAGGCTGTAAAAACTGAGTGGTGTAGCTTGGAAGGCAAAAACAGAATAACATCATTTTCTGAAGCGTATTCCTATGTTTTGAGACTACTGCAATGAAAAGAGCGGCTATCGAAAAGTGGTTACACCATTCCTATCGGTTTTCTTGGGACAAATTATTCTTTAAGCTATCGCAGAAAAAGTTCGTTGGTAACATACGCTAATTTTTCACGCATAAACTGCTACTTCAGGTGGTATACCTTCTTCAAATTCTACTTTTTTGTTTTTACCTTTAAAAACCGACACCTTTGGTATAAAGGACCCCTCAGCGTTACAGCATTCGAGTACTAAAATCGTTTCTACTTTTTTAGCTAATGTTACTGAAGCAAAATTTTTTGAACATTTAATTGCTAAAACATGTTCCGGCATGTTATTAAGCTGAAACCTTGTCTCGTCAATATTGTATATTGAGTACAGTAAGCAGAAACATCAGTTTTGTTCATTCCTAAAGCTCTGGCAGCTGATAAACATTTAGATTTTCTTACTGACGATTGCTAATTTCTTCGTAGAAATGATTCCAACCAAGGATAACTAACTTTTTGGCTATCCGTATTAAATTTGTGCTTTAATTTAAGTTTTTCAGCTAATTCACATGTCATTGATCTTACCATTGTCCGAGTAGGAGCAAAATTATGTTGCTGTCATTTTTTGATATGACTTATCATTACTTAATTTCATTATTTATCCCAAGAGAAAAAGTTGAACCAAGTTAACGCTTTTGGAAGTCTCCGGTTTTTCCACAGCGGCGTAATTTTAATTAATGCTTGCACAATCTGCTGTTTCGACCATTTGCCTTTAGACACACTGCCTCTGCACATATTCTGTCTGCATGTCTGTAAAAAATAAAAAAAAAGTTTAAAAACCATTTAACAGCATGAGCCATCTCTCCTACAGTAATCACCAGCCAACTCACCTTAGTTATAAGGAGAGGTGGCTCAGTCGTTTTTACATCGAAATTGTGGAATGTGGCCGCAAAAAGAGGTTAGAATAATAGAAAAATAGTCAAACAGGTTATTGTGTTTTATATGTAATAGATATATAGCATTACCTTACCTGAAATTGTATCTGACTATCGTAGTGTAAAAATTTTCAATGATTTCGCAAAATATATTTGCTTTTACAAAGCACGTGTTTAGAACGGCTCCGTAGATAACTAACACTAATTTCAATACAGGCTTTCGTACAAGGTTGCCAGAATGTTAGCAATGTGAGTGGGGACGGGGATAGTAACTGCGAGTCGTCTCACTTGATAAACCATCTCTCCTAGAACTACCCTGTATAGAACAAAAAAAATGGGTTATCCTTATAAATTTACAGGAAACAATTATACATTATAATTTAGACTTTCGTTCTATTTTTAAAAACGCAGTAATTACTTTAGATCTTACTAAGGAAATAATATTATGTACACTACGAAATTAACAAAATTTTAATGAATAGAAAAAGCGTTGAAAGTTTTTGTTTGATTTTAACTTGGCCAATATTTCATTTGCATACAGACAGCTAGAATAAAGTTTAAAACTTTCAAAGAGAACTCTACATTAATTAATTAATTTTTCATTTACCGTAGGCTCTGGACAGATCTGAGCAAGAGGATTTCTTCTCCGTAGTTTAATATTAAATTAATTTCGTGCTTAACAGATTTAATGTATTTTTGCTGCAGTAATATTTTTGTAAAATAAACGAATAAAGAAAATGCGAAAAATTCAATTAGTTTACTTTTCTTTTTAGTTAATAAAAATCTGAAATTAACTGCATGTTTCATACAAACAAATAGCAATAATAAAATGTTGTTCATTTGGAAGATGTGCAACACATTTTCACTTACTAAAAAATGTTTATTATTAGTTTTTTGCAATAATATAAGTCGACGCCATATTTGATCACATTTCTGTAAGATTTTATTACATTGTATATAATTGCATATTATCTATTAGTATTGTCAATCTTAATAATTATTGTACAGAGTGAAACAAAAGTCTAATTCTTGAAACGTCTAATTATTCACGTATTCCCATATATCTCATGTCTTCATTGGTGTTATCAAAGAACCTTGTTCTGGGTCTTCCTCTACTTCTTTGACCGATGGGTCTATCAAGGAGCGTTTTTCCAGCTGGGTCATTTTGTCCCATTCGCATTACATGCCCTATCCACCTTGTAACGTTTCAATCAACCAATTGACCGTGACACCAAGCTTTGCTTGGTACTTGTCCCCCTTACTATATTATTCCAAAGCGACCTAACTAAATTATAAATATTTTTAGTAGCCGTTCCGTCCTATATAAGCCGATACAAATTTTTATTCGCTCTCTTTTTAATCATGTCACTACAATCATTCTACAATGAAACTTTAGTCACACAAATTGGTTAGTGTCTTAGCCGTATACGGGTATCTGTTTCTAGATTTAAGACTCTGTTTTTTTACTTGTTTTCTTTTGCACAGCAGATACTTTCTGTTTTAATTCAAATATGGTTGTATAAATTAATCATTACATTTTTCCTCCCCTGTATTCATCCGATCCTAATAATACCGCTGAGGGTCGAAAATACATCTCGCGAACAGAAGAGTTTTAGTCGTTAAGAGGAAAAGACGTAACCGGGCAAGTGAACCCATGCACGCATATTGAATTGGTTTTGTTCGTAGTTTCGTGAAGTAGTTCAAATCATGGTAATTAGACCCAGCGGTAAGTTTTTACCTAAACCTATAAATTGTCTTTTACTGTTTATTGCAACCATTTAAATTTTAATACATAATTATTTTCACCTATGAGTTAAAGTTCTTTTATCTCGCCAGAGTTATCGAAGGAATAGTTCGTGTTAATTTAATTACTATTAATTCGTAATAGTACATTGTTTTCCCACACTTTCTTTCTTAAAATAAAGCAAACCTTTTAACTTTTATTTTTTTTATATGTACCTATATTACCTTATTTTCTTTAATATCTTATTAATAAAATCTTTTCCTATAAATTTATTTTTATTAATACCACGCTGTGATTAGAGATTTTGCTGAGGTCGTTTTTCTCTGAATACTCAGCTTTATTTCTGATCAGGTTTCTCTTTTTGGGAAAAAACTGATCTTTGTATGAATTTTCCAGCCACTACCGTGGGGAGCAAGCAACAGACAACCACACTACCTTGGATAGCAAACAACAGCCAACTACTCTACCTTGGGAAACAATCATCAACCACCAATACTACCTTAAATCCACTGATGCATCAGAATATAATTTGAAACTCATTTACCAACATGGGGACAAAAATGATTGCTATAATCTAGACCAATAACCCCCCTTAGCCCAACCAATAACCACCTACAGCGGCTAACTTCCACAAAGATCGGAACCCTTCCTAGAGAACTGAACGACTCCTTCAGAACGAACTAAAGCTGAATATTTTTTATACTTAAATTATTTTATACCGGCAACCGACAAAATCTTTGAGTCTCAGTTTAAAAATTTGGGCAGAGCACCATTCTGATGGATGGAACGGTTACAACCTCAGAAGTCCTATCCTATATGTTTTATGATATTAGGTTTCTGGTATATTCTATGAAGTTCGAAGTTGTATCGTCTACTCCACATTCCATTGTTATTCACTGCTCCATAAATTAGCCTTTGTTCTTTTCTTTCAAAGCATCCTAACATGTTTTCATTATTTTTTGTTAAAATCCAGATCAGATATCTGAACCCTGTGTTAGAACTGGGCGTATTATTGTTTTGTAAAGTTTTATTTTTGTATTTCTCGATATAATTGTGGATTTACGGAGGAGATTGAGCCCAAAATAGCATCTGTTGGTCGTGCAAATTCTGCGGTTTATCTCTGCGGAAGTATTATTTTCAGTGTTAAGGAGGGCTTCCAGGCATACAAATTCGTTCACTGCTTCGATGACGTCATTTTCGAATGGCGAACAAGTGGCCGTAGGTTTGTGGTCCTAATTATTTCTGTAATGAATTATCCAAATTGTACAAAAATCTGGATACACCTATTCTGCAATATGAATATTGTAAATATGTAACGTTATACACGTCACATCTTTATTAATTTATATTTAAATAATTAGTTTATTTTAATTTCTTTATTGATTTATTAATTCCTTTAACCTCAGTTTCTCTCTTTACTATTTTTTTTATTTAAAAAGTAGTTGGCCCCATCTCTTTCCGTTAGACAACTGTCCGTTAGACTAAATATTCTGTTCCATGTTGACAGAAAAGCTATATCTATCATAGGCTTACGTCCTCATGTCATCTGTGCTTACTTCATTTCAATCTCCCACTTACTTTCTGTCAGTCACTTCTAACGTAGTGAGAATATAACTTTTGCCTCTTTGAAATTTATAAAAGAAGGCAAACATTATTATAAGTCTGTTATCGTATAAAAATTGACCACGTTCAAGACCGTATGAAAATTTATTGACCACATTCTAGTTTATTGGCTGAATTAATTGGTAATATGAAATCTATTGACCATTGGAGGACCTAACCATTTAATTGGGAGTCGCCCATATGGTACAACTGCAGCTCTCCGGAGGACATAACATCTAATTGGGAGGACATCCCAATAAGCATCCCAACGAAGCCATAAGTATCGTCCTCACTAATTTATTGTTAAGCTTTGGCAGGGTTGATCACTGTTTTTTTATTCTTTTTAATAAATATTATTAATTAAAATTTGTTCTATTTGCTATCAGCTAAAAGCTCAAGTTCAATCCCTAGTTTAAGACAAGACGAACTCACACTTGAGATACTGAGCTAGCCAAGGCATAGACGATAAGTTCCCATGGTTGATTAATGTATTATTTTTACAATAGTACTTCAATTCTTTTTGGTAGTCTTATCATTACACATTGGCGCCCAACGTGGGGTGCCAATGTGTAACGATAAGACTACCAAAGAGAATTGAAGTACTATAATTTTTATAATAGTACTTTAATTCTCTTTGGTAGTCTTGTCGTTACAAATATGATGCTTTTAATGTTGCCCGATTTACTATTTTTCGGATATCTAGTTACTAAGTTAGTCTTCTTAACGTGCCCCATTCCTAAAGACATTAGCGATCATCATAGCCCATTTGACCTTATCTGCAACCGTTCTGAAAAGTTCTATTGCCGTTTTCCCACTCCATTGTCTCAGATTCTTCAGCCAGAACGTGCGTCTTCTCCCCGGTTCTCTTTTGCCATCCACCTTCCCTTGTATGACCAGCCTCATCAATTATTATATTATAATAATTGGTTAATCAAATAAGTTAGTAATTTCATGTAATTAGCATTTCTAACAGGATTTTTAAGCATGATCAACGAAAACGAAATTATCTTGATATTTCACGAATTTGATTATTGTGCTAAAGGTCAGCAGATTTATTGTAATAAATCTTGTTGATAAGATATCGACAATTTCTTATTGATATTTCACAAAATTGTTACTTTTTTGTACACTTTTTTGTAAGTTGGCTTTTATACAACTAAAGATTTTTTAAAAAAATTCAAGTAAATGTATTAAATATATATAAGAATATTGAAAACGACGTTTCATTATAAATAAACTACATAATATTTTTATCTTTTGCTTGTGAAGTTTTCCGTTTGATATCTTCTTGAGTAACCCCTTCTTTTTTTGTTTTAATAAAATATTTAAATACATTAAATATTATTTCACGACTTTATCCTGATCTACACTTTTGATTTTCCATGATGGCAGACTTTATCCAAATCACCAGCAACTTGCCAAATACAGCCACAAGAAACAAACAATTACATCTGTTTATGTACAATCGTTACTGAAAAGTAGTTACGCTACTGACATTAAGCCAGAATAAGGCTTAAAGAGTAAAGACTTTTAACTAAACAAAACCTCATTTGTGCGCTGGTTTGTCAGATTTGGCGTTCACTGTACAAATTCACTAAATTCTAGTCTTAAACGAGTATGAAATTAAGAATGTTGAATGTTGACTACTACTTATAAGAGGGATCTTCTATTCATCATCATCACTGGCTCGACAACCCTTTTTGGGTCTTGGCCTGTTCTAGGATTCTTCTCCATTCCGATCTGTTTCGTGCTTTTTTTCTCCAGTTTTTTATTTTTAAGGTTGTTATATCATTTTCTATTTGTTCTAAGTATCTCAGTTTCGGTCTTCCTCTTGTTCTTTTTCCTACTGGCATCTGTTTGAATATTTTGTTTGGCATTTCGCCTTCTTCCATTCTTTCTACATGTCCTATCCAACGCAGCCGTCCTATTTTGATGAATGTTATAATATCCGGATCCTGGTATATTTTGTATAGTTCAGAGTTGTATCGTCTTCGTCATATTCCGTTTTCTTTTGTGCCCTTATGTGTCGCAAGATTTTTCTTTCGAAGGTGGCTAACAACGTTTCCTCTCTTTTAGTAAGTGTCCAGGTTTCTGAGCCATATGTGAGTACCGGTCTTATTAGGGTTTTATATATTTGGCATTTTGTCTTTCTTGCGACGTTATCTGATCTTAGGTGCCTAATTAAGCCATGGTAACATTTATTTGCAATAAATATCTTCTATTAATAACATTAATATTAGTGTAGTATTAATAAAGTATATTGTACACAATTATTATACATTATTTAGATTTTTTCGAATATATTTGGCATTAAGAGGTTTAAAATGGTTTGGACACCTATTGAGAATGTCTGACGAACGTTGGCCCCAAAAACTTCACAGATGGAAGCAACCTCGAAGAAGAAAAAGAGGTAGACATCAACGCTTATGGAATGAAGGAATTAGAAGAGAGATGGAATCGAGAGGTTTGGAGGAACAGCATGCCTTGGACCGAGAATATTAACGGAGGAGAACGGGAATAAGGCACCCTAAGAAGAAGAATATTAAATAAATAATTTAGATAGCAACTCATAAAAGTCTACAAAATAAATAATATTCTTAAAAAAGGAAAGGAAAGTGTTTAAGTAGCATTCTCGTTATCGACTTATTTTCCTTATTCCAAATACCGTTTGTACTTACGAAAATGTTTCCTTTTATATTTAAAATATATCTCCTATTTAAAAATTTTCAAGCGCGGCTCTGTTCTGTGGCGTATTCTGCTCTCGACACCTCCCAAGATTAATCTATTGTCACTTATATCACATTGTTGTCGGACAATCTGAAGGAATGTCATTTTTAAGTAGATTTCCTTTGAAGATATTTTATTAAAAAGGTGTTTACAAGCGCTTCCCAGCGAAAATTTATGCATTTTGCTAATGTATTCTCGGTCTCTTCGAATTTTCAATCCTCTTATTGAATGACTCTTCATATAAATGGTGCAGCTAATTTAATGTAAAAGTATTTCATAGAAAAATACTAGCAAAAATTTTATTATTTAACAAAATACGTTAAAACTAATACGGTAAAATATGGAAAATTCTAAATTGTTGTATTCCTGCTTCCCAAATTATTTTACAACAAAAAGTCATGGAAAACTATTTCTAGAGGACTGAAATCTATACCGAAAACAAATGTTAAACTTGTTTTACGAATTAAACGTATTCCAAAATATAATACATTTTTTTGAGGCCACTCATAAGATCAGGTCACTCGCAGTGCAAGAATGTGTATGACGTGTTGCGTTTGGTCACATTGATGTTTCTGATATTTGACAATAGTTGAATTGCCAAAATTTTTATTTTGTGATTTATTGATTAAAAAGAAATAAAATTTGATTAAAAAATGTACTCACTTGAGGAGAAAGTACCAATTATAAAAATGTTTTATTCAGGTAATAGTGAGCGAATTGTCAGTTCTTTATTATAGTGTATTTTTATGTATGAGAGAGTAATAAAACAATAAATTATGTATGCAAATCCCTAAACTGTTGATACGGGTGACTCAATGAAAAACAGATATTTGTCAACAAGTTTACAGAAGTATATAGGAAAACAATTTTAAACTGAGTATGACCACCAGGTATAAAGGTTGGAGCAGAATAGAAAACAATAGTTGTGAGGGTTACTAATCCCTAAATAAGGTTGCCAGTGTCGGAGTGATGGAGGTTAACAGGTACTAATGAATTTGCAAGAAATGTAAGATGTTTATTTTATTGGTTATATATAACCAATAAAAGTTTAATAAGTACCTACCTATTTGCAAAATAAAGTTTAATTCTTTAGATAAAATAAAACGTTTTATTTTATCTATTTGCAAAATAAAGTTTAATTCTTTGCCTATTTGAAAAATAAAGTTTAATTCTTTAGATAAAATAAAACGTTTTATTTTATCTGAAATGAGTTCATTCCACGAAGTAAGGGTTTCAACAATCAAACATTTAATTCTTTAATTCCAGGAATCTACGACAGTAATTGACTAGATAATTACCTTCTAAACTTATTCCACAGAAAATGTGATAGTGGGTTTTTCCATTTTGTATATAGGAAGGTCCAAGTGGCGTATTCAAAATTCTTAACAGTTCACTAAAAGTAGGTACTTCAGTTGCAAGGTGCAGTTTATTGTGTATACTAGTGTTATGGAAAATTTGGAAGTGCCGTGTAAACGCCGAAAAATTGGTCCTCTAACAGTTAATGAAAAAACATTAATATTTAATTGTTTTAAATCATTTACAGACAAACGTTTATGTGAAAGTGTTGATGAGACCGTTGAGTTAGTTAGCAGTACACTTAGTGTTGGGAAATCTACGATTTACAGAGTTATTAAAGAAGAGAAATGTGGTAGTTTTCAAATGCCACGTAATGCTCCAGGGAAACCAAAATTTCAAATAGAATATCATTTTAAAGAAGGACTTCGACGGAAAGTGCATGAATTCTTCTTTAGACAAGAATTTCCAACATTGGATAAAGTTCTTGTCTCAGTTCGAGATGATAAGGATTACCCAGAAATGAGTCGAAGTACGTTATGGAAACTTTTAAAAGAAATAGGCTTCCGCTGGAAAAAGAATCCCAGAAAGTCTATTTTATTAGAAAGAAGCGATATTGTCATATGGAGAAGACATTTTCTAAGAACCATAAAGGAAATGAGAAACCAAAAAAGAAAAATATTTTATCTTGATGAAACATGGATCAACGAGGGTCATACACCAAATAAATTTTGGCAGGATGAAACTGTTACAAGTCAAAGGCACGCTTTTGTAAATAACTTATCTACTGGTTTAAACCCACCATCAGGAAAGGGACGCAGGCTGATAATAGTACACATTGGCAGTTCAGACGGTTTTGTTGAAGGTGGTTTATTAACTTTTGAATCAACTCGTACCGGTGACTACCATGAAGACATGAACGCTGACGTTTTTTAAGAATGGTTCGAACAAATGATAGATCTTCTTCCTAAGAACTGTGTAATAGTAATGGATAATGCAAGTTATCACTCCAGACTTATAGAAGGACTGCCCACAACCAAGTGGTTAAAAAAAGATTTGCAGAATTGGCTGAGTTCAAAAAATATTACGTACCATCCCGGATCTATAAGAAAGGAACTTTATTCGTTGTGTGCCCTTCATAAAGAAAAATTTAAAAAATACGAAATTGATGAAATTGCCAAAAATCGTGGAATGACAGTACTTAGATCCCCACCATATCATTGTGAATTAAACCCGATTGAACTGGTATGGGCACAGATAAAGAGTGAAGTTTCAAGAAAAAATACCACTTTTAAAATTCATGATGGTAAACAGTTGTTTTTGGAGGCCGTAAATAATGTAAAACCTGAAAACTGGGAAAAGGCAGTAAATCACACTATTAAAGAAGAGGAAAAAATGTGGAAGCTGGACAATATTACTGATAAAATGAGCCAGTTATTATAAATCTTGGTTCTGAAAGTTCATCTTCTGAATCTGATTTGGATTTGTAACAAGTAGCTGTAAGTTTTATATTAATATTTTTATTCATCTATTTAACATACCTTAGACGGTTTTAAAAACTCTTTTCCTCTTTTGTAATTTTTAAAAATTAAAAAAAATGTGAATTTTTTAAAACCCTTTTTAATGTAGGCCAGTCAGTTCTAATATAGTGTGTGATAAAAGAGGTCACTTTTGTTTACATACACATAACACTTTATAACACTGAAATAATTCATTTATTTTTTACAATTATTCAAAGTAATTTTTCAATTAATCTTGAGCACGCCCATGGAGTGGTCGGAGCTACCAGTTAAAATTATGCTAATTACTCTCTCGTTCATAAAAATAAACTATAAGCGTAAGATATCTCAATAGATCAATTCCAACTCATTCAACAATTCAAAGGATTTTACAAAACTCTGAAAGTACTGTGACCGTGATTTCTAATTATATCGGTACAAACAATGTTGCTGAGGTATCAAGAAATTAAAAAAATCCAAATGAAATAAATGTATTAACAGCAGTAGTAGAAAATCCTAGAATATTAAGTTCTCGGACCATTGCAAACCAGTTCAATATTCATAATTCCTTAAGACACAAGACATTAATTCAGTTTCATATAACTTTTAATATCATTGAGAACTAAAAGAAATAGATGATGAGAAACCTGCGGAATTTTTTTATGAAATTTTAGAGAGAGATAATGCAGACAGACTTATTAAAAAACGTTTTGTTTAGTGATGAATGTACATTTACATTAAATTATAAACCAAATGTTCAAAATTATAGGATTTAGTCAACAAAAAAGCTTGAGGATATTATTGAAAGCCATAGCCAATATCGTCAAAAAATAAATGCCTGGTTAGGAATACTTACACACAATATTATTGGACCATTTTTTATGAGGAAAAGTTAAAATAAAAAAAGATTCTAGACTTGCTACAAAAAGATATTTTACTGAGACTTCCAGAAATATCTCCAGATGAAGAAGAAATTTGGTTTCAAATGGATGAATGCCCTGTGCACAATATCTATGAGGTTAAGAAATTCCTTAAAAACGGCTTTAATAATTGTTTGATTGAACCTAACTGCAACATTGAGTGGCCTCGGAGATCGAAAGAACTAGCTTCAAACGATTATTTTATCTGGGAGCAACTAAAATCAAAAGATCTATTCTTACCAAAAATTTACATACAGGGTGTCCCGGAAAATAGTGCGTTCCTTAACGATATGTGCAGATTGCAGCATTTAAAACAAAAAAGTCTTATAACATTTTTTTATGAAGTTAACCGTTTTCAAAAAAAAAATTATTAATTTTAATCCATTTGATTATTGTTCGTAGAAAAGGAAATACAGCGGACAACGTTGCGTTCCTTGTTATTCTTCGTTAATTACTGTAAATCAGCTATCATGAATCATCGATCGTTAGGCATAATATGTATTGATACTGATAACAGTGATAGAGAAAAAGCATGTATTTGTTTTTATTAAATATTTAATAATTAAAGTTTGAATACTGTTTTTACTTACATGGAAAATTATTATTACAGTAAAAGTTCGAAATGGTCACCATTTGCACAGATACACGCGTTTATTCGACGAATCCAATTATTCTTAATATTATAAGTATGTAAATTATGTCTGATTATTTCAGCAGCATCAAAAATTCGTTCTCACAATTGAGCTTCTGTTTTAATTTCATCCTGGTTGTCGTATACTAATGATTTTAGATGTCCCCAAAACTAAAAGTCCATAACATTGCATTCTGGTGTTCGTGTCCATTTCTACCGATCCAACGACGAGGCAAAGTGATGTCGAGGAAATCTTTAATATGTCTCGTAAAATGTGCTGGAGCCCCATCATGAAGAAACCACATTTCAGAGCGTATTTGTAACGGAACGTCTTCAAGAAGTATCGGTAGAACATGCTGCAAAAAATTTAAATAGAATTCTCCATTAAATCTTCTGGGAAGTTCGTACGGTCCAATCAGACGATTACCAATAATCCCAGCCCATAAATTTATACTAAATTGTTTTTGAAAATTTGTCCTACGTGTAACATACGGGTTTTCATCACTCCACACGTGACAATTGTGAAAATTAAACACACCATTTCTCGTAAAACAAGCTTCATCTGCACACAACACTTTGCACGGAAATTCGGGTTCTCTGGCCATTTTGTTTTGAAACCATCTACAAAATCTTAATCTTCGAGGTAAATCGCCTTGGTGTAAATCTTGCACTCGTTGGTACTGGTAAGGATATAACAGTTGTTCCGTAAATGTCTTGTGAACAATGTTCTTTGAAATGGCAACCATTCTAGCCACAGATCGAGTACTTACTCTTGGATTATTACTGACTATATCCAAAATCACATCTTCTGCATTTAGTCTACGGTTACTTCGTGTTCTACCGCTAGTTTTTTAAGGTATCACACAACCCGTCCCTAATAACCTTTGGGGCACATTCACAAAACTTCGGGCATAAGGATGTCTTCGTTCGGGATAGCGTTCAACATAAAGTCTGACAGCCTTATTGCTTGTCACAGTGGGCTTCACCGTACGTAATTAACATATCGTGATACTCGCGAATCGAAAACATGACAATACTATTTATTCTTGAGCTACGGGTAATTACAACTGTTTACAAATAACGTACCTTTTCTGTATCAAAATAAATTAAACTATGGCATTCTGCCCATACTTTTTGGAGCCCAACGTTGCCGGATGTATTTGCTTTTCTGTGGACACTAATCAAATGGATTAAATTTAATATATATTTTTTTTTTGAAAACGGTTGACTTTATAAAAAAATGTTATAAGACTTTTTTGTTTTAAATGCTACACTCAGCCCATACTTTTAAGGAACGCACTATTTTCCAGGACACCCTGTATATTAAAGCACTAAAAATGCGAATTATTAAAGAGTGCGCAAAAATAATGCCACGAGTCCTGGCTAATGATAGGCGAGAATTTTACAATCGATTGTTTGAACATTTGTTATACTTTGGTGTTCAGAAATTATTATAAATTATTTTCAGGAACAAGGATCACAGTAAAACTATATTGAAATTATTTGAATTGTTGTATAACCTGGAATTGAATTGAAGTGTATTAGAATAGCGTACATTAAATAAAGATCTGGAAATCCTGGCACTCTTGCCTGAATACAACATTATTGCGATTTTTCGTCAACTAAGTACGTTTCATTAACTTTGTCACACGTTTAACATCAATATGATCAAACGCAATACGTCATACACACTCATGCACTACGTGTGGCCTGACTTTTAGGGGTGCCTGAAAACTGTTTTATATTAGTTGTGTTCGCGGAGACAGTCCCTGACTAGTTTTGGATAAATTTCGGACCGATTTGGTATTAATGTTGTGCGCTGGCGCGATTAGTTACTAGTTTTTAACAGTCAATTCTCCGCGAACGATTTCCGGACGTTTTTGACTGTTTCTAACCCCAAAACATCAACACATTGTTTTGTTTATATGTACAAGGAGGAACACAGAAGTGTGACACAATTTTATGTAAGACGATATTGCAAAAATGCGTAAGTAAAAAATAGGGTACTAGCAAAGAATATATATATTCTTTGGTACTAGTGTAGTAAGACAGAACGATGTATATGGAGATGACGATCATTTATATCAATGACCCTGAACGTCCAGAATTTCTTCTAAACCCTCGTCGCTGGATGTAAATTGATCGCTCATCTGTAAATAACAATAATTCCTTAATACCGATAAATATGTTTACTGTTTTTAGTTCCATATTTATAATGTAATAAAATATACTTTCTTTTTAATCTTATTTATTTATATCGCTAAAAAGATGAAAGTTTTAGTTACATTTATTTAAAGATAAAGAACGTAAAGATTCTATTGCCATATCTTAACACAATAAATAATAGGTTAGCTAGTATTAACACTAACGATTGACCAAAAAATTCTGACTTCTGACAATTTAGTTTCTATAGCGCTTGCGCTAACTAAAAATCCACACTTTAATCCATGAACCAAATGGACTGATCATGAACCAGTTAGAAACACTCCGCGAACATCGAACTCTTTGTCAAAGTCCCGGATTTTTAACACCGCGAACGCTCGAAAGCAGAACTGCGCATGCCAATCAGTCAGAAACCAGTCAGGGACTATCTCCGCGAACAAAACTATTGTTGTTGTTTTTAATACCGATTTTATTCTATATATATATATATATATATATATATATATATATATATATATATATATATATATATATATATATATATATATAAAATAACGGGCGCAAGACAAAAAGTTTTCTAGCAGGAAATCCGATATAATTTATGAATTCTCAAAAAAAATGAACAGTTTTAGTAAAGCATCATTATACTTTCGTGTCACTAATAACTAAACTTTACTTCGGTCACAAAGAAAAATTTATGGTTAGTTACACGAAAGTGTGAAAGTTCTCCAAGTTATTTTTAATTTATCGTACACTTAGACTGCAATTACTTTCGGTAACTACATTTTGATGGTTCTACTAAACTTTTTCTTCAATATATTTAACTAAAAGCTTCTAGAAGCTGCGAAGTTGTAGCTTAAGTGATAAATATAATGAACTTTCTAACGAGATTACATAAGTGTTAAAATCTTAATATAAAACTTGGTAAAACGTGAAAAACACTTCGTCAAATAATGTGTCATACACCATCGCAAATTATATTTTGGATTGACTAAAAAATTTGTTGATGTATTTCTATTTAACAATATTTAATAAAAACGTTTATTTTCTGTCTTGGACATGCCGAATTTAACAGTTAGCTTTAGATTCAATTTAAATAAACTAAAAAACATCATAAATATAGCCGTTTACAGAACCATAGAAACTAATTATATTATACTCACAGACTCCCTGTTTCTGTTCATACTAATTCTATGTTTATCAAGATAAAACAAGAATTTCATACGTCTCAACTACGACTCTTTTATTGTATGTCCAAAGATATAATATTTGTCTACAAAATTGGAGGCTCGTTAGCCTATGGTACGTGTTGCACGCGTCTGCGCAAAGGTAGCAATTAAGTGTGGGAGTGGTTTAAATAGCAATCTGTGTTCATAAAAAATTCGAACCATTCCAATTCGGCTATAGAGAAGGGTATTCTACCAAAACGGCATTGACAGAAATCGTCACACACCTCATACAAAGTATGAACGATGGCAAGTTTCACTAGGTATTTTTCTCGATGTTCAAAAAGCCTTTGACCATGTTTGGCTTGTGGGACTGGTCAAAAAACTATTGAACATCGGACTACCACTCTCATTCGTCAGACTCATCCATTCATATGCGAAATTTGTGAAACTTTCAACTTGCACTATCCAATCCATAAAAAAGATTGACAATGAATGTGATGGATGCACAGAATGGAAGTTTCACATAGAAAGAGCCACAAAATCGCGTGCAAAATATGGTGAAGATGCCGAAAAAGACTAGAGCAGCACTGATACAACTAGTATAATATACTGTGCAAATTTGAAGAAGCTAATAATGCTGCCAAGATTAGAAATGTTTAAAACCGCAATATTCATCAACCGCCTAACCGTATACAATGAGAGCTTTGTTCCAGTGGGTAAAAACAAAAAAATTGTAGACCTTTGGGGCTCTCTAGCATGAGGCTTTATTTGGAAGAAATAAAGATCAAATTACAAGCAGGTTGTATAACTTCTTCAAATCAAAGAGAGACTCATCCAAAGGCTAGACAATTTCGCGGCCCAAAATAAAAACTGGTCCTTCTTTTAATTTTTACTCTATATGGTAAATACAAATGGAATTGCTGCAGACGAAATTAAAATTAAGATTTAATTTTAACTTAACTTAAAAACTCAAAAGTTATACCTTTATGGCAGCTGATTTATTCCATCACAACGTGGAGTTATCGATGAAGAAAATGAGAAAAAATGATTTTGATGAGGAATTAATTTTTTAAACTCTAAAATTACAGAAATAATGAATTACCAAAGCTCACACTGTGTAGAAAGGTAAATGAAATACCGCTTCAGCAACAAAAAATAACATACTTTATGTATGTTATACATAATATGGGAGAGATCATGAGAGTTTTGGGAAAATTTACCTACTACGTTGGAATAAACTCACTGCTTTTACTTTAGTGTAATATTTAAATAGTCAAAATAGTCAGAAATCAAATAGATTTTATTATCGCTAACAGAGGATATAGAAATTCTATAATATCATCTAAAACTTATCCAGGAGCGGACATATCCTCCGATCTCAACCCGGTTGTTTTGTCGATGAGAGTAAAATTAAAGAAAGTCAACAGCCCTAGCACGAAGAAAATCATGGATACAAGACGTCTCAAACAAGACAACACATATGCGGAAACGAAATTTAAAATAAACGAGAACTTAGGGAAAGTCAAAGAGGATAATGCGGAAACTCTAACTATTGACCAAAAATGTGGAAAAATTTAATACGCCCTTGTGTCAGTTGGAAAAGAAACCCTCAAACCACTTGGAGAAAAAACAAAACCTTTAATGACAGTAGAACTTCTTGAACTTATGGAAGAACGACGAAAACATAAAGAAAATACCTGAATAAATACAGAGAAATTCAGAGAATCATCAGAAATAAAATTCGAGAGGCAAAAGAGAGGTGGTTCTCCGACAGATGCAAGGAAATAGAATATCTGGATAAAAAGTATGATAGCTTTAATTTACACAAAAAAATCAAAGAAATGATAGGTTCTAGAAAACATACAAGAACGAATATCCTTAAAAATGATAAAGGGGATATAATTACTGATATGAAGAAGAGATTATGTCACTGGACCAATTACATCCAACAACTATTTAATGATGAAAGAAAAGAACTGTCATTAGAGATCACCGAGGATACCGGACCACCAATATTAAGAGAAGAAGTCATCTATGCCATCAAAAACACAAAAGAGGGTAAAGCTACTGGACCAGATGATATGCCAATCGAATTATTAAAACTCATCGATGAAGATGTTATTGATGTAATAGTTGAACTCTTTAATCTAATTTATCAGACTGCCACAATCCCCAGACAATAACTGCAATCGACCTTTGTAGCAATTCCCAAAAAGCCAAGGGCAACAACTTGCTCACATCACAGAACAATAGCCTTAATGAGTCACACCTAAAACATTTTTAAAAATAATTCACAGCAAAATTGTTAAAACTCTTGAATATGAAATTAGTGACACACAATTTGGCTTTAGAAATGGTATGAGTACAAGAGATGCTTTGTTCAGCTTGAATGTGCTGGCTCAGAGATGCATGAACATGAACCATGATATGTACTTATGTTTTGTAGACTTTAAAAAGGCATTTGATAAGGTTCAACATAAAAAGCTTGTAGATATATTAAAAAGCAAAAATATTGACAGTCGTGATATGAAAATTATATTTAATTTATATTGGAATCAAACTGCCAAGGTAAGAGTTAACAACCAGTACACCCAAAATATCAAAATACAGAGAGGAGTCAGCCAGGGTTGCGTGCTGTCCCCACTACTTTGCAATGTCTACAGTGAAGTGGTATTTCAAAAAGCGCTCTCAGACTCAATAGAAGGTATATCTATCAATGGAGAAATTTTGAATATCTTAGGTTTTGCAGACGATACAGTAATAATGACGAATAAAAACAATGATTTACAGAACGTAATGCAACGCCTTAATGAACGCTGTCATGAGTACGGACTGTAGATAAATTTAAAGAAAACTAAATGCAAACATCAGATGTAGACCAAACCAAAGAAATTAAGACACGCATAAAAAGTTTCTTTGTTGTCGGGATATAAGGTTAGAACTACGCCTGAGAATGCTTCGATGTTACGTGTTCTCTACTCTTCCTTATGGTTTGGAAGCATGGACACTAAAACAAGTGTTACAGAAGAATCCTACAAATATTATGGATTCAAAGAATGTCAGACGTTGAAGTAACTAGAAGGATAGGAAATGAGGCGAAAATAATATTAACTATCAAAAGACGAAAACTTTAGTACTTAGGACATGTGATAAAGGGTCAAAAATACGCATTACAACTTATTATGAAAGGCAAAATCCGAGGAAAGCGAAATGTGGGAAGACGAAAAATATCCTGGCTTAAGAACTTAAGGGAATGGTTTGAATGCAGTAGTGCAGAACTTTTTAGAGCGGCAGTCAACAGAGTCCGCATAGTCATGAGGATTTTCAACCTTCGATAGAAGATGGAACTTAAAGAAGAAGAATATTTAAATGTATCTTTATTTTACTATTTTCTTTTTAGAAAGTTTATTTTAATTTATTGGTATATTTCACTTTAGGTTTTATTTACAAACACTTTATTTTGATATTATTGATATGCATTATTTGTGCAAAATTGGGAGCTTTGCATATGTTTTTTAATATAAAATAAAGGTAAATAATATTGACAGTAATAAAGCTAAAATAACTGAAATGATCAATTTTTATTTGGTTTTTCCTGATAGTATCTGTGTCATACAAGGTAATGATTGGATATAAATATTGGTGCAATAACGTAACTAATATCAATTTCCTAAGCAAAATACATGTTTTTAAAAGAATGATAGTGCTATTTTTGCACCTTTTCGAGAAGTTTAAATTCAAATATACTAGAAAAAAATAACAAAAAATAACTTGTGCTGAAACCAACTGACTAAAATGTTAATTATCTCAGATTAACCAAACCTAGAGTTACGTCATCTTGGCTTAGGAGGGCAGCATGGTAAGGTTTCGATATTATTATTCTGGAGCCACTGGTTTATTATCTTTGCAGTGTGAACAGGACAATGATCTTGTTGGAGAATAAAAGTATTTTCTGGATACAACTGTTCTACACTAAGAAACATGATGTTTTCTAGAATATTCAGATAAGTCTGCCCAACAAACCTGCCGTCAATACGCCATACCATTTCCATTCTTCTTCTTCTTACTCTTCTTCTTCTTCTTCTTCTTCTTCGTCTAGTCATTCACGTCCACATCTGAACATAAGCCTCTTAAAGTCTTCCTTTCCATTGTTTTTTATTGTACGCTACTTGTAGCCAATTTTTCCCGGCAGTCCTTTTCAGATCATCTGTCCATCTCATAGGAGGTCTGCCTCTAGGTCTTTTGTGTTGCTGTGGTCTCCAGGTTAAAATTGATCTGTGCCATTTGTTTAGATCGCTCCTAGCTACATGTCCAGCGTATTCCCATTTCAACTTTAATGATTTTTGCACCACATCGGTGACTTTGGTTTTCTGTCTTATCCATGTGTTTGTTTTCTTGTCCTTAAGTGATATACCTAGCATTGCTCTTTCCATCGCGTGTTGAGTGACTCTAAGTATATTCATATCCTTTTTTGTGATTGTCCATGTTTGTGCCGCATAAGTTAATATCGGAATAATGCATGCATCATAAACTTTAGATCTAAGATGTAATTGAATTTGTTGATTTCTGACTATATAGTTCAGTTTACCGAATGCTGCCCAAGCTAACTTTCTTCTTCTTTTTATTTCTTCAGTTTGAATTTCCCTATTTAGTATTATTTTTTGTCCTAAGTATATATATTCTTCAACTTTTTCTATAACTTTATCGTTTATTATTGTCACGGTGTCTTCGGAGTGCATGACTTTTGTTTTGTTTAAATTTATTTTCAGTCCTATTTTAGAAGATTCGGTATGTAGTTCTAAAAGCATGGTTTGCATTTCTTGTAGCTCAGTAGCTATCAGGATTATGTCATCTGCAAATCGTAGATTACTGAGGTAGCGGCCATTGATGTTTATTCCCTTATATTTCCAATTTAGGTTTTTAAAAACGTCCTCCAAAACTAAGGTGAACAGTTTGGGTGATAAAGTATCTCCCTGTTTGACTCCCCTGTTTAATGGTACAGGGTTCGTGTGTTCATTTTCATTTAGGTAGTATGTAGCTGTAGCTTGGTTCATAGTTTCTTTTATTAAGTTAATATATCTGCTGTCTATTCTACAATTTTGCATTGCGTTTATTACGGCCGTATGTTCTATGGTATCGAAAGCTTTTTCGTAGTCTATAAATGCTAGGAAAACTGGAAACTTGTATTCGTTACATTTTTCTATTAATATTTTTGTGGTTAACAGGTGATCGGAAGTTGAATAGCCTTTTCTAAAACCTGCCTGTTCATATGGTTGGTATTCGTCTAATTTCCTTGTTAGTCGAGTAGTTATGACTTTGGTGAGTATTTTAAACAGGTGTGACAGTAGGCTGATGGGTCTGTAGTTTTCCAATTTTCGACTATCACCTTTCTTGTGTAATAAGATTACTTTAGAGTTGTTCCAGCTCTTAGGGACTTTGCCCTGATGTAAACAACTGTCCACAAGCTTAGTTACAATTGCAATTAGTTCCTTACCTCCTTCTAATATCATATCTGTGGTAATATTATCTTCTCCTGCAGCTTTATTTCTCTTCATATTTTCCAATGCTGTAGTTACCTCTGAAATTGTTACTTTTGGCATTATTTCTGATCCAACATTTTTTATTAATTTCCGTGCTGGTCTCATCTCATCATCTTGTTGATGTGTTCTGTAAAGTTCTGTATAAAATTCTTCTATTCGTGTCAGTATGTTTTCTCTAGTTGTGATTTCATTTTCGTCTTTTCCCATTAATGATATCATCTGACGTCGTCCTATTTTTCATTCATCTAGATGAAATTTATTCCCTTACATTCTCGCTACAATGACCAGCTGCTCGATGTCTATCAACATATAGAGGATTAAATCTATTATTATCTGGTCCATACACCCCAATTTGGTCCTTTTTAGAAGATTAAAAAGTTTTCTTATCTGTAAATATTATCTTGTCCCAAAAATTTTGATTCTGTAGCTGATGGTTTAAAGCAAATATAAGTCTTGATTGCTTCTGTTGCTGTGTAAGAGCTTGTTTTTTTGCTGCAGTTCGGTACCAAAGACGCGATGCTTTAATTCTGCACAGAGTTGTTGTCTTTCTTTAAAAGGATTCTTTCTATTCTAATCTCTTTAAAAGAGTACGATTTTTATGAGCGGTAGACATTTTTGGTCTTCCAGAACCTTGCTTTTTTTCGAGAGTCTCTTGTTCTCACCATATTTTATTAATATTAAAAACTGTTGTTCTGTTTACATTAAAATGGTTCGATACGGCAGATAGTGACCAATTATCTTCTAATTTCGTTACAATTAAACTATCTGACAAATTTTAAAATTTGGCAGTGACAGTGACTGTATGTAAATAAGAAGTATTTATCCTTCAAAGCACACTGCTTAATTTTCTACAAAATACGCTTTAAGAGTAGTATCAGTTTTTTTGAGAACCAGCTGTACATTTGAATAAAACCAGAATAAAAATTTGTTACCTATCAATTTTACCAAGAATTTACGAAAATCGCCCAATATTGGCTTTATCCATTACTCTCCCACGATCACATTATTTTAAAATTTAATATGATTAATCCAATCCTGCTCGTCTATTATACGAAGATTCTTCCCCATTTTATGTTACATAATTTAATTTTCCGCTTTAATTTTCGATATTTGAGGCCCATACGTGCCCGACCATGAAATTATCCTTGTCTGTGGCACTCATGCAAATGAAGCAATGAAAAATGTTTCAACGCCAGCTTTGTGAATGTGCTCTTTTGTGACAGTGAGGTAATTCAGCCTTCTGATTGAACTGAAAAGGTTCAACCGTGAGGATTACGATTTTTCCAAAATATTTTTGTTTTCCGGCATTTAGCAGGATGAATATTAATGCAAACACGTCATCAATTATAACCACGGTACATTGTTGTTTTGTGTGTATAGGACGAAACGGTTCTTGTTGGCTAAAATCAATTAGGATTAAGCCTTTTATATATGACCGCTCATTTTCTGCAGTTAGTAAGATAAAAACAAATTATGTAAAATATTGCAAAATCAGTAAGAATTTCAACTTAATTTGTGAAAACACAAGTTATCAAAATATGAAATTATTATTAGAAAATATTTGAAAAAATCTATTTTTGAAATTCAGATTAGAAACAGTTCTTTATTTTAAATTAATATAATATAAAGGTATCCGTTTTATTTTAAAAATGGATCAAATCTAACATAGGGGAGTGTCTTGTATCTTGAATTCAGTTTATTTCAAATAATTGTGAAATGCAAAAATATGCTGAGGATTAACCCGGTATCTGGCAACACCAAAAATAGATGTCGCAAAATTATTTTATTGTGTATATAATCTTATATAACTCTCAAAAACACACTGTGGTACAAAAAAACCGGAAGGAAATAGGGGAAAGTGGTTTTTGAATCCGTTGCCTACAAGCAATATTGCCAGTCAAGAAACACTATTTGATACTGATAACTTCACTAATGAAGATCTCAAAATATAGTTAATCATAAATAAAAAACTGTTTAACTAAAGGACATTTTTTGATTTAATAAAAAAATTAAAAGTACCTAAGACTAAAAAATTATAAATATAGGCCTAATTCTAACGGTGGAATGATAAAAAGCAATTTTTGTTCGGTGTAAAACAAAGCCGCATGTTACATTTTTCACACTGCACAGTTGTATAGCCAGTTTTACAAAATCTACATCTTCCTTTAGCGGTATAAAGTGGCCAGTGACCTAACGCATCTGTTCTGGTAGCATCATCAGGTCTTACAACAAGCGGGTGGCGAATAATGTTATCTGTATTTTTTATACTTGATGGACGGCCTCGCTTTACTTTGTTCTTTCCAGTGTTGGACAAAGACCTAGCTAGTTCCATTTTAAACTTCTTGAGAGGCATAAAATTTATATTATTGGCTTTACTGTCATTTTGATATAATATCCAAGCATTTATAATACAGACATCTAAGAGCCAGGTAACTATTGGAAAGTACCATCTTTTACTACGACTTGGACTTCTGTAAAGACCCAATAAAGAGTTAGCTTTATCCACTCCACCCATGTGTTTATTGTATTGAGTGATTAGATTTGGGCATGGCACGTTTATTTTTCTTTTATGTTCTTTAGAATACCTTTGTACATGATTGACTGGCGCAATCCCACAACCAGTGCTAGCAAGAAGTACACATTTGTTATCTGCCCATTTGACAACTATAATATTCTTTTGTTCATCGGATTTATAAACATAGGAACCCCTGCCACGTTTTAGCAAAACCTTATCAGTATCCAAGGTGCAACCTGCTATTCTATTTGAGCGAATAGTGCCCAAGCTAAGGATATTATACTTTTCCTTCAAGTAATCAAATGTCTCAAACTGGAAAACCAATTGTCACAAAAAATCATTGAATTCTGGGGGTCATTCAATATTCTACATAGTGCAATCACTGAAGATGCACCGACACCCAAGGATTGTTCTTCTTCAGAAATCTGATTGATAGTTCCCTGTAGTTGTGAAAATGTCGAAGCTCCTTGGTAAGGAATGAAATCGGCAATATATCCTGAAACACCTGCCCTTACAAAGAACTTGTAACCCCATTTATGAGGCTTATTTTGTATGTATTGTCGTAAATTGCCACTGTATGTACCTTTGTATGCAACCATAGCCTCATCTATGGAATATTGGTTTTCGAACTGATACTTATAACAATTTGTAGAAATATGATCTAAGAGGGGACGAATTTTGAAATAGCGGTCTTTCGTTTCTGAAGTTCTCAGTGTTCTCAGTTTTTGAAATCTTTTTAGGGACATAACATCAGCAACAAGAGGAATTCTTAAAGAAGTAGCCCAATAATCTTCTATTGCTGGCAGCTGTATTACCCCCATAAAAATCAAAATGGAGAAAAAGTCTGTTATTTCGGAAGTATTTGTGTTGACACTTAACCCAGTTTTTTGAGTACTGTATAAATTTGTCTGGTATACAATATTCTCTATTAGATTTAGTGAAAAAAACCTCGTAAAATACTCAAGAGGCAAGGCTACCTCTACTGCATTATTGCCTATAGTTGGATTTTCGAACGGAATGGTTTCTATGTCACTTTTAGACCAGTTATAATTTACTGACTCCACTACTTTTTTACGTTTTCTTGGTGGTTCTTCATGATCGCCGTCTTCATTTGTTTGATTAGCCTCCTCTTCAGTTAGCAGTTGATGATTATGAGGTGCATCATTTTCATCTGATTCTGCGGCAATTTCATTTATATTGATGTTTTCAACTTCTTCATCATACTCCTCCATATCAGACAAATCAGAGAGATCAGGGTTAACAGGAACAATACACGACATTTTGGTCTTTTTTCCATAAAAGGAGGTAGTTGATATTTCATTTAAATTTTCCATATTGAAATCTTATACTGAAAAAAAAAGTCAATTACTAAACTGACAATGTTGCTTCAGAGCCACATGATGTTTGTTCAACAAAATAATATCATTACTTACCGTATACAGCAAAAAATAGCAGAGAATTACACTAAAACAACAACAAAAAGAAAATTTGTTTAATTAATTTTTTGTATTTTGAGAACGATTTTCAAAGAGGAAATCGTCACTTCGAAAGTTTTAAAGTAAAATTGGGGTTTATTTCTAACAATAATAATTGTAATTTGCATTAAGATATCACAAGAAAATAGTTTTAGAGCAATATTAAAATATCCAAGAAGTATACGTACTAGAAGAATACAATTAAATTAATTTAAAATAGAATTTACTGCAATTTTAACGTATTGTATATGTTTTAATATCTATAATGGAAAATTTATATTACTAGTCTGTATCAAACAGTCAGAGAATATCCAGCAAATAATAGTATTTACCGATTTCAAATAATTACATTCATCAAACACAAAACTGTCCTCGAATCTCTCTACGTTAACCATTTATGCTAACTACGTACCTATCTGTAGCAATTATACACATTATTAATTAGTTTATCATGAATTCAGAGATTATGTAATCCCAAAATCGAAATAACTTTTGGACCATTCATAGCAAACTATATTTCATTATCTGCCTCATATGCAATCGGCATTGCGCATCATTTAACATATCGCCAATTTGGGTGGGACGGTTAACTTTTTCATTGTTTGTCGCATGATTTACAAGCCGGTTATTCGAAATGAAAAAGTCCCGAATGCGATACCAAAATGATTTTAAATTCCGTTCTACATCATGTAAAGCATACTAGAATATTTTTCATCTACGATCCAATGAGTTTTAATTGATGTATGATTGTTTTTGTTTGTTTGCTTGAAATATACAAATCCGCTTTGATTTTACAGCCATGTTTTTATTTATACACGAATATGTAGTCGTCGTAGAAATGCCCAAGTTCAAGAAATTAGTACATTATCAGTTCACAGTATTTTGAAAAGTAATAAATTGCAACCTTACAAAATGACATTTGTTTATTAAATTATTGAAAATGATTTCGACTGACTAACATAATTGCAGCGAATGGAGAGACGAGAATCCTCATTGGGTACCAGAGAGGCTCCCAATGAGGTTGCCTCTCTGGCATAATATCTACAAAAATTAAATGTTTGGTCTGGAATATTAAATAACTATTTGATTGGTTTTTTTCTTCATCCATTGTACTCTTACTGTTCAAAGGTAAAAAAACATGCATTGAAATAATTCCAGGAATAAGAGAAATTGCGGGCAATAGCTTGGAACAAGTTTGGTTAAAGCAAGTTAGTGCTACACCTCATTACGGACGAAACGTTTGCAGAATGTAAAAGAACAAAATGGCTTTCGTGCATAAAGCACAAAGCCTACAAATTGGAATGAAAACTATAAAATCAACTAAAACCTTCAAATACTTGGAGTCTAAATATCATCAAAAGCAGGTAGTAAAAAATACTTTCCAGGATTAGCCAAGTAAAATTATCCACAAGACAGTTACACGAACTCATGTAAATTAAACTATTGGAGAGAATGTTTTCAGATCACCATCACCAGACTTAATAGGGCGAGGATCGAATATATTTGGAAAGGAGTGAAAATTGTTGACGTAATAGACACAATTGAAGCCATAAGGCTAAACTGATATGAACACCTGCAAATAATGTATAAAAAGAAAGAAAAAATGGCCTTCGCCTACTAGAAGAAAACGGTAGACCAAGACAGTCCTGAAGAGAAGACGCAATGATCACCAGAGGTTTAAAGCTTAATTTCCAGCGTTTTTGTCTAAACAATTTTCTAAGCAGTTTTTAAATCTGTGGTGATCATTGCGTCTTCTCTCCAGGACCGTCTTAATTTACCGTTTTCTTCTAGTAAGCGAAGGCCACAAGTTCTCTAGAAAAACCGCGTTGAGAATTTGAAACTCAACATTTCAGCACATATTTTGGAGCCATTATCAAATGGGAATGGGACACGGTTCCATTCGAGTTCGGGGTCTTAATCTGCCTACTCCCCTCACTCGTTACGTTCTTTCAAAATACAAGAACCGTCAATCGACACTGAGGTCCCAACCTGTATATTATCCACAGCTCCGTGTCCCCTCTCAGAACAAATTTGATCTCCTTCGACTATCGACAACTTATTCACACGTTACTAATATGATATATTTTTTACCCAAAATTCTCAAATTAAATATATTATGAATGTTTCTCTCGTTGAAACGCTTCCTCTGCCTTGAGTTGTCCAATTCCTCGTTCTATGCAAAATGAACTATCAGTTCTCAGCAGCCTTCTATGTAATTGACAATATTAAACAAGATATTGCAATTTAGTGTCTTCAATGCTCTCCTTCGAATACACGTACCTTTCCAATGATGCCAGCCTCTTTTCCTCTCGCCAAACTTATACGTAGAATACAAGTAGGACAAGTTTACTTACAAATTTGTACCAGATCAGCTACCGTCGGACACACTTACTTCACCAACTCACAACTTATTCTTTATCACTTACTACCCTTGGAGACCAACTCGAAATCCAACCATTCACTTCAAGAAACTGGAACTAACTGACTCTCTCATCTCCTCTATCCATCCATCCAATCTCTCATTATACACACCCACATCCACTTTCCAAATTCTCGGCCAATCAGAAATTTGCATACCACTCCCACATAAAATCAGAAATACCTACAAACTTTCCTAATTCATATTATTTCTACAAGAACACTTAATTTCTACTCTGTATTTACATATTCCGAACAATCATTTATTTATTAACTATTTTTATTGTCTGGTTCATGGAACCTGGATTACTGAACACTTTATGGCTTATAGGGAAAAACCATCGTTAAATTCTATTCATCGTACCCGCACTATTCACTTGTTATATTTATACAAAAGATTATTTATGACTAAGATTACCTTTGGTTAATTCCAGGCAGCTCGGAGTATTTTTATTTTCTATAATCTCTAAAATATTGATTTCATCGTACATTTAATATTTTTACTCTTCAATTTTGAATACCACAACAATATATATATATATATATATATATATATATATATATATATATATATATATATACAGAGAAGCTTTTTAGTTTTAATTTTGTTTAAACGCGAATAGTCATATTACAGTTTTTTGATTTTTGTCGGTAATTTACAGATTCGTATAACTGATTACTAAGCTTAAATAAAAGAAAATCTTTTCGAAACTATCCTTAACACTTTTTCACCAGTCACACTATGAAAGTCCAATTAGTTTTCCGCCATCCTGGCTGAGTAGACATAATTTGTAGGTTCTGTGCGAATTTGCATTTGTAATTGACGAAAATTGGACAGTGTAACTCATAAAATCTAAATTACGAGTCGCATAAAACTGATGGCAGAGGAAAACATTTCTGCAAAATGCCCGCATCTGCATAATGTCACCTTCAGTGAATTAAAATGATATTAATTTGGCGCTGACGTCGTTAAGAACTTTCTTGGGACTTGGTGGATATTAGAAGTATATTCAGTACTCTGAATTCAATATATCGAGGGATTTAATGTTTAGCTGGAATGTTATATGCTACATATTTCAATTTAATATCAATTATTTGCCGAATGGCAAGTATTTCATATTGCGTTTTGTGATTAGTAAGTATCATTTGTTTTTAATTAGCGTTGAAATGTACTTTATTGCAGTTTCGAAATAAACATTGAAATTTGATATATTATTAATTATTACATTTACTGCTATATTCATCTAGAAATTAAGCATATAATAAAATTATACCTTTTATTGATATTTCGATTTCCAGAACCAAAAAAATCATAAAATTCAAATAAATAAGTTAATTTTTGTTTTATTTAGTATTGTGGTTTTTGTTATTTGGCGGTTAATAAATTTTTGTGACAGTTTAATTTGCCCTGTCTTATTCCAAATGCTGCGATAAAGTACCCATAGGAAAATCACGTAACATCTTTACAAATTCCATTTGGGATTCGCAACCTTTATTACTTTCGTTTTCACTTCTTTCACTCATTGTAACAACAAGACAATACGATGACTAATTTTGGTACACAAGAAGAGGTTTGATTTTACAGGTAGAGTTAATCTATCCTTCATAGGTTTGTGATCTGGTATCGTCTTCTCCTCTGCCGTTATGTAAGTCTTATTCGGCATCCTTTTCCAGAAAAGCCCTGTATCGTCACAGTTGAAGACTAGCTGGGGGAAGTATCCTTTGGCTTCTATCAGTTCGGAAAACGTTTTCATGTAAACCTCAGCTACTTTTACAACCAAACTTGTTGCCTTACCATGCCTGATGACGAAGTGAATGCCGGTTGTTTTGCTAAAGTTGTCAAACCAGCCCCGACTGCTGGTTTTAAACGAGTCCTCCGATTCATCATTTGTGGGTGGAAGTGTGTGGGATCTGCTTTAGCAAATCTTCGTAAATCGCTCGTGCCTTCTCAGATATGATACTTTCTGTTAAGATTTCTCCTTGAAGCTGCTTCTCTGTCACCCACACCATTAGTAGTTTCTACATCTTTTTATGAAGTGAAATGCGGAGCTTAAAATTATTGTAACACCCTTAGCTGGCATTATACCATTTATCACCTCCTTCCGTTTAAGTACAGTACATTTCATTGATGTGGTACACGCGTACATCCTCGCCAAGTCAGTTACTCGTACATCTTGCTCATGTTTTTCAATAATTTCACATTTTAGTTCAAAAGATATCATCTTCTTCTTCGAACCGGTTGTAAAAATAAATGTAATATTGTAATGTACAAAAAGCACAAAATGCCAACTTATCAACAATACTTCGAAAATGTGGGAAACAAGCAAAGCAGACAGACTGAGGTCTATAGTAAAAATTTACACAGTGTAAATTACACCGATATCGAGAGTACAACATAGTTAGTATTAGAATCTGAATTTTTGTCGGATTTAACTTTCAATGACTATTTAATTTGTTGGTCCAAGTAATAGTCATGTACAGACCCGTGAAATGATCTTTATGGCGAGGCCGTAAAGATCTATTATCAGTAGTAATATCCCTAGGACATTGATAACAGACGAGATAATTTCATGACAATCAAAAGCTCGTTCCTTGGTAACAGCACGAAGCCGAAGGCTGAGTGCTGTTACCAAGCAACGAGCTTGAGAAATTTGTCATGAAATTATGAGGCATTCATCAATGTCCGAGCGATATTCGAAAAAAAAAATCATAACTCAACATAACGAAACATTTATTTATAAAAAGTACAGTTAGTGAAAGTACAATTATTAAAATTTAAGTTAACATTAGATTATTTATTAATAACATAAATTTATTTGGATGAAGTTGTCAAACTCGATCGTGTTGTCATAGGGATTGAAAATTGCACTGAATGCAATTATCAGTCTAATGTTGACATGATTGGGTGAAATTGTTCCACATGACACAGAATGACGAAATTTGAATGGTTGTTAGAACAGTCGAAAAATTATCAGTAAAACTAACTTTTATTTACAAAGCAAATTAGAAGTAGTCAAATAAGAGGTATGAATTTGAAAAAAACCGTTTCGTCGTATCTCCAATCTTGCTCTCATCTCAAAAGAAAATATCGCTCGCTCCGCGGCTCGTATCTCAAAACACTCGTATATTAGGGTCCTCGTTTGTCGAGGTACTTCTGTACATTTCTTTTATCTCTAATAAAACATTTCAGTATAACATACTCAGGAATAAAATAAATACATAACATTTTAAAGATAAAAATGAACAAAAAATAATAATTGAAGATAAAAAATATGCAATATTTTTGTTTGTGAGTATATATAATCACTAAAAAACAACAATACCACTAAAGTATTTCATAAGCAAATATTTTGACATTTTAAATGAATAAATTATAGTTTACCTTTAAGGACTGAATATTATTAAATTTATGGTTACAAAAATGCAGTAAAACACTTTGTATATAAACATAAATTTGGCAATCGTCTTGGTCCATAAATTACATCAATATAAGAAGGTTAGTAATAAAAATATCGGAATTCCAAGAATTTCGAAAACATTCGAAGAGCTCCTGCGATAAGAATGTCAGATTGCCGAAACTTATTTGATAAGTTTTTAAAAAAATAAAGGCCATCACAACATTCTTTAAGCGTTTTCCAGATCCATCGTAGGAATGGAAATGACAACAGGCACATATACGCTTTTATCTGGAAACATCGACGGAGCCGGTAATGGCCGGCATTGTGCCGACTAATTTATGACTCAATATCGCAGCGAGAGGCCCGATCGAACGGTAACGTAATGTTGATAATCTGTAGTGAACCAGAACGGAACGCATCCTCTTCCATCCCCCGTTGAGGGAGACCTCCTGCTAGGAAATTTCCTCAAATATAATAAACGATCCAGAAGGAATCGATTGCAAGAAGTGTTAAATGAAAATCATCACCGTTATTAATACAGTCCGGAATCACAATTACAAGATAAATTACAGCGTTTTATTGGGAAACCATAAGAATAGAAAGACGTAGCTTATTTGATGTTAAAATATTGCTTACACTCTCTACAGGGCCATTTGGTGGGTAAAATTATTTTAGATATTTGTTATTTTTAATTAAAAATGAAACGGTTACTCCAACATAGAAAAATAATCCATTTTCAAAAATTAATATATCTTTATATCAATTTTAAAATTTGTAACGTTATAAACGTCACATCTCTATTAATTTATATTTAAATAATTATTTGATTTGTTTATTAATTTATTAATTTCTTTATCTTCAGTTTAATTTTTACTATTTTTTATTTATAAAAGTAGTTGGCGCCCTCTGTTTTTCTCTTCTTCCTCTGTCTTTATTTTTTTTCTCTCTTTCTGTCCCATAGAATAAATATTCGCCCTCTCACTTTTGTTCGGCAGACTATTCTGTTCCGTGTTGACTGACAAGCTAGTTTCATGATATCTATAGCAACATTCTATGACATCTGTGCTAACTTCATTCAGTCTCCCACTTTCTGTTAAAACAACTTTTTTGTAGTGGGATTATTTTTTGCCTCTTTTTGAAATTTGTAAAAGAAGGCAAAAATTATTATAAGACTCATTTTTATGGTCTACAAATTCTCTTGGGGTAAGTACTTTCATTGTGATATTCTATTATTCTGACCACATTTCCAATATTTGTAACTTTACTTTCTTTCAAAAGTACATTTTTTTTTGATATATGCATTAGGACTCTTTCTATCAAAATGATAAAAGAGTTCTTGGTATTTTTGAGAGAAAAATTCTTAGAAAGATTTTTGGGGCCGTAAATGAAAATGGGCTATGGCGTCGAAGATACAACTTTGAACTATATCAGTTATACACCGATCCAGATATTGTGAAATTCGTTAAGTTGCAGAGACTTAAATGGGCCGGACACATTGCTAGTATGTCAGATCACGAATACACGAATAGATTAACATTTTCAAAACCAGAGGGCACAAGAAGCAGAGCACGACCACGAATGAGATTGATTGATGATGTGGAAGAAGACCTACAGATTCTAGGGGTTAGAAGATGGAGGGAAGTTGCCAGGAATCGACAGGAGTGGCGAATTCTTTGTGAGCAGGCCAAGATTCACAACGGATTGTCGAGCCACTTATGATGATTAGGACTCTTTAACAGAATTTAACTAAGTAGTAACATTCATATTTCATTTTATCCTTGCCATACGCTATTTGTTTAAGTGTAATTTTGTAAGATGGCAAGGAAGTTAAACCTTTCTTTTTGATGTGTTTCTAATGCAAGTTGTTTCTTATCTTTTAGTTTATTGGACGTATACAAAACTTTATTGGTTTACTGGACAATTTATTGGTTTACTGGACAGTTTACTGGACATTTTATTGGTTTATTGGACGTATCAAAACTTTATTGGTTTACTGGACAATTTATTGGTTTACTGGACAGTTTACTGGACAGTTTACTGGACATTTTATTGGTTTAATGGACATATCAAAATTTTATTGGTTTTATTGGCATATTTGGATTTCAACAATTGGTCAGGATATACAGCCACGTGTGACTGCAGCTCTCCAGAAGCCACAAATTCTAATTGGAGGACCCAACAGCTAGAACACACAAGCAGCCCATCGAAGCAATAAGTAACACTTATTAACTGTTTAGCTTTAGCAGGGTTAATTATTGTTTTTTTATTCATTTAAATAAATATGTTTGGTTAAAATTTGTCTTATTTGCTATCAACTGAGAACTCAGGTTCAATCCCTAGTTTAAGACAAGACGAACTCACCCTTGAGATACTGAGCTAGGCAAGGTATAGACGATAAGCTCCCATGGTTGATTGAGGTATTATTTTTACAATAGTACTTCAATTCTCTTTGGTAGTCTCATCGTTACAAGTTTGTATTTGGTATATTTCATTGTTCAGTCAATTCATTCCTTTTAGACCTTCAGATATTTCCGCGTTATCAGAACTTTCTTCGTAGGAAGCAGTGATGTTTACATCCAGATGGTCAGGAGTATACTCAGGTATTATTTACGATTTGTTGATGCACATGTTTAGTTAACATCAATTTATAGATTACAGACGTAATATATAGGTTGCATACGACTGGGTAATAAGTAAGGAATGTCTAAAAATACGAATGCGTTCAAATAACATGTGGTTTGAGGACAAACAAATGCCAGCAGATCTTTTAAAATCCTCTGGGGCATATTGTCCTCACAGTAATTAGAGGGTGAAAGCTACATATATCAATTTGACCACAATTTATTTATTTAAGAGTATAACATTAAAAAATTTTGTTTTTAACACTTCCACAAAATTTATTATATAATTTATTATCATTGCAGCTGTTTTGGCACTAGTCGCAAAATTACAGCTTAAGAAAGTACCTTTCTCAAGTGATCTTGAGAAAGCTATCTTGTAGATCGCTTTGAGTGCATTACCAGACCACGCTGCAGCGGACATTGTTTCATATTCAATGGCATCGAATTAAATGCCCTTTCAAACTTATTTAGAACATCGATGATTATATCACACATAGTTTGTTTTATCTAAATTTAAAGATACAAAGATCCTAACTAAATACCATACACAAAACAAATCTTCCCATCAACTTATACTCAAATAATGGAAATAAAAATAGAGTCTGCTTTTTGACTTTAGATAAAAACGAGAACTATCTCCTACTAAATTGTCATTGTTTCATACATTTTATTTTGTTTTCAATATCTGGTGGAAATTTGTCCAATACATAAAGTTTCCGAAATCACAAAATTGCATTTTTCTCTAAAAACGTATACAGTCTTACCGAAACAGCTTTTTCAATAGCGTTTCGGTCTTATTGGTTTCTGACAAAGTAATAAAGAAAATGTTTTATGTTATGATATTAAAAATAATCAATGTTTTCAATACCACATGTTTGTTCAGCAATTTCTTAATAGTGCATTTTTGGATTGAAAATTACTGAAATATATAAATTATTATCTCTAAAAATTATGCTTTTTATAGATGATTTCAGTTCAATGATAATTTTAAATTTATATTACCTTGCTTTAATTTTATACTAATAATTGTCATATCTTTTTTTAAATGTATATAGGGTGGCAAACAACAACATGTAAATATTTAGGAACGTGGCTAACCGAAGATCAGATCAAACAAAAGAAATCAGATCTAGAATAGAAATGGCAAGAAACACGTTCATAAAATTGAAGAACTTACTTTGCAACCGTAACCTTAATCTAGAGATCCGCACAAGAATGCTACGTTGTTACGTTTTTTCTACTTTACTATACGGCATGGAAGCGTGAACAATAAAACGTGGACAATCATCTGAAATCAAAAAATTAAACTCCTTTGAGATGTGGTGCTACAGGAGAATCCACAGAATATAGTGGACTGAAAAAGTAACTGATATAGAGGTGTTACAAAAAATGTGAAGTCATAAAAACTGTTAAAATTAAAAAGATTCAATATCTGGGTCATATAATGAGGGGCGAGAAGTACGTATTACTTAGGTTAATTATGCAAGAGACGATACAAGGAAAGATAAACCCAGGACGACGCAAAATATCCTGGCTAAGAAATTTGAGAGAGTGGTTCGGTTGCAGCTCATTAGAATTATTTAGAAGCGCGGCCAATAAAATTAAAATAGCGATGATGATCTCCAACCTCCGATAAGAGAAGGAACCTGAAGAAGAAGGGTAGCAAAAAAAAGGAAACATCTACATATATTTATCAGATTTTTATAATTCTTGATATACATTTTCAATGTTTCTTACAAGAAAATGATTAAATTTTCAGTTTATTTTGTAGTTTATTTCATCAACTAACTGCAGAAGGTGGTTCATTTATGTGTTGAGGATTTACGATTTTTTTTTACAATCAATGGCACTTCTGAATATCGTTCTGATGAGGTGTTCGATATCTTGTTGGGATACCTCATTTCAGGCTACTGCAATTTCGCAAATAAGAGCTGGCTTGTGGTCAGGTTGCGTAATTATATATGGTTTCGATGAGTTTTAAGTACTGATAATCTATACGACTTTTTTTCAAAGCTTTCATTACTCTATTAATTTCTATTGAATGTAAAATGTATTTGTAAATTTGTAAGTTTTGTAAAATTCTACGAAAGCGTGAAACAATGGTCAATTATATTCTGTGAATTCTTCTATAATCCCTTTTATACAGTGGAGGTGGTCGTCATTACCAAAGTTTTTTCTAAAACCCGCCTGTGTCCTCGATTGGTAAAAATCTAATTTTGTTTTTTATGTATTTGTTATTTTTCTTGTAAATAGTTTGTAAAGGTAGTTTAATAGAGTTATGGGTCGGTATTAAAATGTTGAATGTTAAGTGCAGTTTGACGTGCAGTGAGCGAAATGATTGAAAATAAAGCAGGTTGGACAAGCCTACACACAACTATATCTGTGGAGTAATCAAGTAAAAAGAAGAGGAAGAAAGAGAGCTGAAAAAATGGCAAAAATAAGAGAGAAAGATGCTGTAAGTCGAAGGTAAAAAAAAGAGTTAGATTGTATGAGGTAGACTGTGTGAGTTACACTGTATCAGTCAGACTGTGAGGTAGGAGGAAATGTCCGACGCCATACTAGGAGCGATGATGGTCTTCCGCGCGCTACCTGAAACGAGGTTTCTCCCAAAACAAAAACAAAAAACCAGTTTTTGGTATCAAAAAAGGGACACAGGGAAAAGGGACAGATAGCCTTCTTGCTAACAGTCTATTGATAAATGAAGGGAGTGCTCCGAAAGTGTTGCTGGTCTTACAGCAGCCATTCCTCTTCCGTATCGTTGGATGATAGAGGAGGGTTTGGTTTAGTAGGCAGGCATTCGGCATAGACTCTTTACATTCTCCAAAAGTTTTTCCCTTCCAATCTTTGCTACTTTTATAACGATATTGTGTTATCCCGGATCTTTATTTCTTTTCATTTTCTTTAAAGCTTATTTTTTTGCGTAACATATTCGTCACTATCGTCTATTAAAAAGTATCGTCTATTAAAGTAGTTAAAACACGTATTTACGTAAATATAGCTATTTTATTAAATTAAATCAAACTCGTTCACAATGGTCATAATTAAATCGCACCAAATTATTATCTCCCGTTCCGTTGTGTTTATGTGTCATCACCGAACTACCCGTGACCATATAAGGCAATTAGTGACCCAAGCCAATCACCGTATTAGAAGTTGAGTGTGACTTCACCATGTCATAACAGAACTACCAGTATTCCATTTTAAGCTGATTAGGACATTTGGAAATTAGTGACTTAAGCTGATCAGCGTATTAGGGTAATAGTGTGACTGCATTAGGCATTCATTTCTATCCTTGGTTGACTTACCCATTTCCTAAATTTTCCAACTTTTTTCCAACTGTTTGTTGTTCATGATGGTTTTGTCGACTTCTATATAATTCTGTATAGACTACTACTAGATCTACTACTACCCTTAGCAATTCCTCTTTATAAATGATCATAGTTTCATTTGCCTTTACGTTCCCTAGATCCTCTTTGCCATTTGTTATTTTTTCTTCATAACTTTGAAGGTCATGTTATCTTCAATCTTTTGTTGGATTTGTTCACTTTTACGCCACGTCCATCTCCGATGGTGTTCTTTGTAGAATAAGCTGTGTATTTGGAATAGATTTTTTTCTAGCAAAAAAATTATATTATGCTTGTTCCTTTTCCCCATACCAAAATTATCCAGTGATGTTACTGTCTCATTTGCCTTTCTCCTAATTTTAGCATTGAAGTCACCACATAGCAAGCTAGCAATTTGATTAAATTTAGCCTGTTAGACTTGTTTCCCCTTAAAATAACGCTCGGATATATTAATTTGTGATTAAAACAGGAGTCTCTCAACTATCTGTGTTCTCTCTACTATCGGCCACTATCAGTCAAATGCTCTTTATATGGAACTTCCGGGTAATAGAACTAGAATATGCTTCTTTAAGCGATTTAAAATTCAGACTAGCGTGAGATGCTTCATTCCTATTGTCCCCTAGTGGCTTATCCACGAAACTAAAATTGGTTGCATACGCGTCAAGCCTCCGCTCTACACTACAACCAGTTAGGAAGGAGACTTGGTACTCAAGGATTTGGGCCCTACATCCCCGGGTTTTTTATTTTTGTTAATGTTTTAACCAAAAATGTAGCTTACGCCGGTTTTTGTTAGTATTGTTTTAATTTTTTGATGGCCCAAGCCGCTTTGTATGTTTTTTGTTTATTTTTTTGGTAGGATGTCCTAAAAGAAAAATCTTTTTCTACACAGTGTTTTGAGGTTGTCAGCAAAGATAAAGCTTTCTTCTGATTTTTAATTTATGTTTTTTCTTTGGGGTAAAATTTTATTTTTACTTCAGTATTTGTTGTTTCAGACGTTTGTGCTTTCACCGATGAAACGCATCATAACCCATTATCTAATGCGCGCGATGATAATCGACGCGGTTTAGCCCAGTAGACTGTTGAGCTTAATATTAATTCTTGTAATTTTCTTCTTCTTCTTCTACTTCTTGGAGATCTTCCGATCTCTTTAATTCTGAAGCTGCCTCTGGTTAATTTCCTGGGAGGTAGATTGCCAACTATCCCTCCATCTTTTAGGTGGTCTTCCTGGAGATCTTGAACCGGGCGAGTTATTTTCTAGGGCAATTTTTGGGAGTTTATTCTCATTCATTCGTCTTACATGACTGTACCACATTCTTATATCTTGAATTTTGCACTGCTCTCTAACGTTTGTATTTCTCACCCTGTCTCTTCTTGTTTTACCCACTATTGTTCTTAGGGTTTTCATCTCGGCAACACTTAGCATCTATTTCGTTTTGTTGGTATCTTCGCGCACTTCTATGCCATATGTCATGATCGGTCAATTCTTGTAATAAAAGTACTAATATTACCTCTAGGTTTAATTATTGTAACTTCTGCCGAAAATCTTTTGGAACATAACGTCTCAATAAAAAATATAACGGCATTTGGTTACCTTCGACATTTTCTTTCTTCATAAAGAAAATATAGTCCGCTCTACCCGCCAATCAAAATCCTACCGTTAGGAATGTTCGCGTTTACCCTCGCGAAAATCCCTAAGCTAATCCTCACGCCAACCTCCACCCAATCCACGTCACCATCGATGGTATAAATGAACCGTTTGCTGTTCCCAGTAGCAGTAATGCATTGGTTAGTGATCAGTGTACTAGTGTCTGGGAGATCGGGAAACTGAGACCTCGAAAGCCCTAAACAAGATATCGGAGAGGATGTAAAAAGCTCAGCGCAATAATAAAGATGATGCGATTCAACCCAGAGGACTGTCGAGTTTAAAATGCTTCTTCTTTTTCTTCTTTTTATATAGACATGACTGTCTGTTTTTCAATGTGCCTTCAGTAAGTTGTCGTTCCATCGTTTTCGTTTCTTCCTACTGATCGTCTTCCTATTGGGAAACCATCTCTTGCCGTCTTTACTACTCTTCTATTTCTTACCCAGTGCTTTATGTTCTCCACCTTGAATCTACGTCGTATATCTGTACTTCTAGCTCTGTCCCATAGTTTCTTACCATCAATTTTTCTAAGTGTTTTCATCTCTGCTGTTTCTAACATCTTTTTTGTCCTCTCTATGTCAGGTCTTATTTCTGCCGCGTATGTCATTATTGGTCTGATGACTGTTTTGTGAATTCTGCCTTTCGTTTCTTTTTCGATATTTTTATTTCTTTATATTCTTTAATTTAAGCAGCCTGAGGCTCTGTTTGCTCTATTCACTTGATCTTCCACTTCGGTTTCGAGCTTTCTGTAGCTAGAAAATGTGATGCCTAGATATTTAAACTCCATCACTTGTTCTATTATCTGACCTTTCAGCTCCAATTTGCATCTTAGTAAATTTGCTGTTGTAACCATGCATTTTGTCTTTTTTGTGGAAATTAACATGTTCAATTTTCTGGCAGTTATATTAAATTTGTGCAGCATACGTTGTAAATCATCTTCACTTTGAGCAAGTAGTATTGCTTCGTCTGCATAGCAGATTATTTTAAGTTGTTTTTCTCCCATTTGGTATCCTTTTTAGTTCTTACTGTTTTTATTATTTCGTCCATAATCAGGTTGAACAATAGAGGCCTCAGAGAATCTGCCTGTCTTATCACATTTCCAGCTTCAATAGGATCGGTTACTTCTTTTTCTACTTTTACTTTTATTGTAATTTTTTTTTGGTAGATATTTTCGATTGTTTTGATTATTCCTAGAGGTATCTCTCTTGCATACAGTAAGTGGATAACGTCTTTCAATTTGACCCGAACAAATACCTTTGTAAGGTCCATAATGCCTTTATAAGGTCTTATTTTCTGGGCCGTATTCTTCTTCTTCTGATGGCGCTACAACCCATTGTGAGTCTTGGCCTGCTTAACAATGTTCTTCCATTCTGCCCTGTCGGATACTTTCCTTCGCCACTGCCTGATGTTCATGGTTTTAAGATCCCTCTCTACGTCGTCTATCCATCTTTTACGGGGCCTTCCTCTTGTTCTGTATCCTTGGGGCTTCCATCTCTGGACTACTTTTACAGCTCGATTATCTGGCATTCTTTCTAGGTGACCAAGCCAGTTTAGTCTTTGTGATTTTACAAATCTGACAATATCTGCGCTCTGCATTAGTTCATCCAGCTGGTGGTTCATTTTAATTTTCCATGACCTATCGCTGCATTGGGTTGGTCCAAATATCTTCCTTAGTATTTTGCGCTCAAATATTCTCAGTTGATTTTCATCAGTGGTTAAGAGGGTCCACGTTTCACATTCATATGTGACCACTGGTCTAATTACTGTTTTGTAGATTCTCAGCTTAGACTCACGATTCAGTAACTTACTTTTCATTAAGTCTTTGTATGCATAAAAGCACTTATTACCGCTAAGAATCCGTGCTTGTATTTCTTGACTGATGTTGTTGTTGTCATTTATTATTGAGCCTAGGTAGGGAAAAGTGGAGGCATATTTGTAGGTATGGTTGTCTACCTTCAGATTCTCATGTTCATTCGATTTTGTGCACTCCATATATTTTGTTTTGCTTTCATTTATATATAGACCAAACGTAGCAGCTTCTCGTTTCAGTTTTATAACTTTTTCGCTCAATACCCTTTTGTTGCGGCTTATTATGGCAACATCATCCGCATATGCGCATATTTGCATAGATTTTGTATTAATACCGTTTACATCCAGTTTTCTAACAACAGCTTCTAAAGTTAGATTAAAACTGGGGCGTATACTCCGATAATATTCAGGTCTTAGTTATCCATTTATATCTTTGATGTGATTTTGCTATCTTTGGTATTTGGAGTACTAATAAGGCTACACCTTCTTTGGCCCTGTTTTCTTTTGCTACTCCACTGTAGATTAGTATGTATTCAACCGATTTTGATGGACCTTTTCCTGTCTTTTTTGTTTCCTGTAGAGCAAAAATGTTTATTTCTTTCTCTTGAGTTTAATATTAATTATTGTAATAGTGAGAGTCTATATGACGTCATATTCACGTATTTTTACCATTTTTATGGTGCCACATGCCAACTAAATGACATGCAAATTTTATTATACTATTAGATTATAATTTTAACCTCTATAACTGTTGACAAATATATTAATTAATTGATTTCAAAAATGTTCGTCCCTTATATCTTTTAAAATATAAATGTCATAAAACTATTTTTACTCCAGTTATGCACAGTTGATTTATTTAAATTCTAAATTAAATTAAATTAAATTCTAACGATCTGCTTTGTCTTTGTTAAGATAATAAAGCATTAAAACTGATTAATTCTTATACATTGTTTTATTTTAATTAACTGCTTTTTTTAAATAACTGAGAACACACTTTTTCTATAATCAATTGTACCGTCATTCCTCTTTCCTTTCTTACTTCATAAATTTGAGCACAATCCAATCATCGTAACATTCTTTGCGAAACAAAACAACGGGACGAATAAAAGAAGGAATCTCATTTAAGCCTACTCCCAGTAATACTCAAACAAAAGGTCCATCAACAAACGAAATTGTGTCTTACACTCGTCCGAAGGAATTAAGAAACTAGACTTGTTTTTCATCTTCTCATCGTTCAATCGTTTCGTAAAAAAAAAACGAAAAGTTCCAATTAGAAGGACTTACCCGGAATCTAACTGAGCAATAAGAGAAAACATTGAACAGTCCCTATAATCCTTCGTTACGGACGCTTGTGAAAATTTAAAATTATTAAACTTTATAGACTTTCGTCTGAAAGTTTCGCAATTAGTCGCTAAAACTTCAAAGAAATTATTTCTCTTTTAGCGAAGGAACTTACATTTACACCCATAAAGGAATAAATTAACATTACTAAGGTTTTTAAGTATGGATTTGTCTGATTGATAATAAAGAACAATAGAAGATAAGAACATATATATGTAGATATACAGGGTGGTAATTATACAAAAAGTAACAGTAGATTCTACACTTTAAAATATTACGATTTAAGCCAAATTGCTTTAATAAAATGTTGATATCAAGAAAGATACAGGGTGCAAATTTAAAGTTTTATTTTTCGGTATAACTTTCATGTTTGTAAATATTTATGCATAAAAATTTAGAACTGGGTACTTTTAAATATGAGAAATTATAATTTGATGCACACTTTAATCAAGCTGATAGAGGGCGCCACATATGCCACATATGTGTCAATAATTTGCACTTTTTTTTTGCTCTTTGAGTTACCTGTATTTGTGAAAAAAATATTAAAGATACATTATTCTAACAACAAAGTTATACCTGTTAATAACATGAAAACTCAATAGTTTTCGAGATAATCGCATTTTACAAATTAGCTGCAAAATTCTAATTTAACCCTCTATTGCACACACCATTTTAGACAGCAGCAAAAAAAAATTTAAGGTTAATATGGGAAAGTAAGGTAATTTAGACTAGTTTTAGGTAGTTATTTATTTTTAAAAGTTTTTATTTCTTGGAAAAAAAAGTGTATATTCAGATATACATTGTGCATATATTATTAAAAAAAATTGCAATTCTATACCTAGAAATAATTTTCATAAACGGAGATTTTCAATCTCCTGGCTAGGAAAAAAAGAGTTTCAAAATAGGATAACTGTTAGTTTAAAGAAATTTCCTAAAACAAGAAATATTTTGGAGTGCACAGAATTACTTTTACAAAAAAGCAAGTATCTCAAGTGTCATGTAAAGACTTATTCTCACTACAAAGGAGACCACGTATTAAAAGTTATGATTGGAATAGCACCATCTGGTTTAATTACATCTGTAAGTCCTCTTTATGGTGGCCGTATTTCAGACAAAGAAATTTTAATTGAATCAAGATTATTAGACAAATTGACACAAAACGAGGATCCTATAATGGTAGATAAGGGTTTTTTTTATAGAAAACGAATGCATTGAAAAGAAAATCGAATTAATAAGTCCGCTATTTTTGGGAAAAAGAAAACTATTATCAATTCAAGATGCTCTTTGTACTGCTGTAATTGCTTTAGCAAGAATAAACGTTGAAACAACTCTTAAACGGCTAAAAATCTTTAAAATTCTTAAAGGAAGAGTTAGTTTATTTCTAATTCCTTATATGAAATCTGCCATAAATATTATTTAAGATATTGTTAACCTTTCTGCACCAATATCTAGTAATAATAAATATTAATTTATATTTGTATATATCTAAATTAACAGATGTGAGTGTAGTGAAGTGTAAATATTTTTCCAAGTGAAAGTACCTATAAGAAATAAAACAATCTTTTAAAAACAAGTTTTTTATTTATATAATTGGAATAAAACTGGTAATACATTGTAAAAATATACGCCTACCAAAACTTATAATTAATTATGATTATAACGTGCATTTTAATCTAAAATTCATTTCTATTCTGGATAGGGTAACTAGAAACACATTCAACCAGTGTGTACTTCTCGTGTATTTATTATTTATTTTGGTAATAATAATTTTCGTAAGAAAACCGCCACCAAATTTTAAGTAAGATTTTTTGTCTTTTTAGATGTCCCGAGTACAGAAAATGTTAGAATTGGCGTTGTGAAAGCATCCTATCTTAGTCAATTCATTTGTACCACATGAAAGTGAAACTGGAGATATTTGTAACACGGATGATTTAATTATTGAAGATGTGATCTAAAACCCCCATATAGAAAATACATCTGAAGAAGAACCAGAACCAGCTCGTCTAAAAACCATGTGAACGTAATGTTGGAACAAGAAGAAACTTCAAGAAAGATCAGAAAAAAGAGAAGACATGTTAATGTATAAGTTTGGAAAAAAGTGCAAAATAGGAAAAACAGAGAGCTAGGTATTGTTTACAAAGGTAAAAAGTGTACTACTGTAAAATGGGAATATAATATTCCAAAAAGACAAAGAATAATACAACAAAAGTGTTCTTGTAAGACATCAGCCAGAAATATATCAGAACCTAAAAAAATCTGGGATGCAATGCCATCTACTATCGGATAAAAACAGAAAGTTGGCTTTCACAATTTTTTGGAAAATGAGCTGGGGCGAAAAAAACATTTTTTGTAGATCTAAACGTAAAATCTGAAACACCCCAAAGAAAACTAGACCGAAAATACAAAAACAAATCTATAAGAAGTAATAGTTTTACTTATTATTTAAGAAAACAAAACGATCAAATTAAAGTGTGTTAAAAATTTTTCTTATCACCCTAAGGATAGGAGAATGGACAATACGCTATTGGAAAATTGTAAAACCACAAGAACGTCAGAACGCCACAAGTGTGCATGTGACTGCTGATGAAGATGATCCTGCAGCCATAAAAGCTCAATCAAAGGCTAGCAAAAGAAAACGGTTAGATTCGGAAAGAATAAATTCGTTCAAGTTATTTTTTGAAAATTTGCCAAAAATGGAATCCCATTACTGCCAATCTACATCTCAAAAATTGTATCTTAATCCACAATATCAGTCAAAACAAAAACTTTATAAACTTTACTCTAAGGACTAGCGTAATGACCCTGGAGCCATTTTCAATTGCATATTTTAGCAATTATTTTGAAGATATGCATTTGAGTTTATTTAAGAGAAAGAAAGATGCGTGTGATTTGTGTGTGGCTAAAAGAGTAGGCAATACTACAGAAACAGAGTATGAATTGCACACATTAAAAAAATAAGAAGCCAGAGAGAAGACGTCAAATGACAAAATTAGTGCCAATAATTAAAGTGTTTACTATGGATCTACAATCTGTACTTCTTTGTCCAAAGTCCAACTTCTCAGCTTTATAAAACCAAATTAGCCGTCCGTAATTGTTTCTTTATGATATTAAGACCGGTTGAGGGGACTGCTTTGTGTGAAGTGAAGTTAAAGGGGGTGTTGGAGCAAATGAATTTGCAAATATAGTTTGTCATTCTGCAGCTACTCAATTGTAGTTCATTCAACCTGTAGAGAAGTTGATTTTTTACAACGACGAGTACACCGGGCGAAATTGCAATGCAATATTGTCGAGGGCTTTGTTGAACTGCGTTGTATATAACAAAATGCCTGTTTAAAAATATGTCGAACGTGGGCACACACAAATGGAAGCTGATGCTATGCACTCATGTATAGAAAGACAGTCAAAAAACAAAATTATAAATATCCTGCGCAATACGTAGAAGTCAACCAAAATGCTCGAAAAAAACCAGAGCCTTATGAAACAAAATACTTAACCCATACATTTTTTCGAAATTTTTAGCAGTCAATACTTATCAACCAATAGGCCTAAAAAAAAGGCAGGCGATCCTACTGTAACAGATTTGCGTGCACTACAATACAATCCAGATGGAACCATTCAGTTTAAACTTAGACATTCCGAGCAATGGCAGGTTCTTCCAGTCAGAGGGAAAAAAAGTAGTTTTAGGAGTACCACTTGAAGAAATACCACTACTTTATCTAGAACTGTTGAAAATTCAAAAAGAAAAGTTTAAACATTTACAAATTTTAAAAACTACTATGCCGAGTGATTATCACTTATTTTATGATAATCTCAAATACATTTAAAAAAATATTATTATGTACCTACTTATTATATTAGAGTTGTATTGAAAATAAGTAATATTTTTGTAATTTTTAATTAAGCAGTTAACTAAAATATAATTTTGCAATAAATTTGTTTTATATTGCTTGTGTGTTTTTAAACTCGTAACTCCAAATTATTATTGGTTTAATTGGGACAAACCTCGTAACTCCACAAACTTTTAGTATAAACTCTAAAGTTTTAAAAATGATTCTCCACAACATCAGGTATATTATTTTATTTTACAATGTGCGACTCATTTTGACAGAATCGCAAAATTTATTCCAAATTAAAATTTTTGCATCTCCTTAACGATTTGTCGTTTTGGAGTTACGAGTTTTGCTAATTAGGGTGACGATTTGTAGTACGGTAAGTAACATTTACAATTGCATTTGTTCATAATACATACTGGTTTTTCTTTAAAGTAATATTATTTTTCCCAATTATGCATAAATATTTAATGTCACATTAAATATTTAATGTGTAATGAGAAGCCAGAGTTAAAAATAAACTATGGAAAAACAAAAATGATGACCAATCTCGTCCCCAATGAGCTAATAGAAATCGAAAAGTCGCCCATAGAACTTGTGGAAAAATATGTGTATTTGGGTCACGAAATAAGGTTAACGCGAGATAACCAAACATGCGAGCTACTCAGAAAAATAAGTCTGGGTTGGGTTGCATTCGGAAAAATGAGAGACGTATTTAAAACAAATATACCGATCCATTTAAAAAGAAAAGCTTTTAACCAGTGCGTTCTACCAGTCCTCACATACGGAGCAGAAAACTTAACTCTCACAAAAACATCAGCCGAAAAATTGAGAAGGACACAACGAAAGATGGAGAGAATGCTTGGAATAAGCTTAAGAAATACAATAAGAAACGAGGAAGTTCGTAGACGAACCGGAGTGGAAGACATTATCGAACATATTACAAGGCAAAAATGGAGATTGGCAGGACATGTTGCAAGAATGAAAGACGACAGTTGGACAAAAAAATTGCTTGAGTGGAGACCACGGGCTAACAAGCGAAGCCAAGGAAGACCCCCAACGCGATGGACCGACGACCTCAAAAGAATCGTGACCAATTGGATAGCAGAGGCGCAGAACAGAAGCAGATGGAAAAGTCTAGAGGAGGCCTATGTTCAACAATGGACAACTCAGGGCTGATTGATGATGATGATAATGATTTAATGTCACGTAAAATTGATTGCAAACATTTTACTTTGCCTACCAGAGGGCACTTTATTTTTACACATTTTCCTGAAACAATTCCATAGCTATTTACTTGCCATCCATGGTATATTATTTTAGATAAGAATTCCCAAATGTTCAACTTTACTTTGAGTTATTCTTTTATACATTTTTAAAGCAACTGATTCATACTTTTTCCCATGTAATGTTGCAATATTTCCTTTAAAATTGAAATTAAACAATTGGTTGACTTTAAGTGGCCAATTTGGGTTTTTATTTTAACTATATGTAAATAAATGATAACAAGTGGTTCCAGTTACTCTCATTCGCCTCAGGTTTTTCCACGCTCTCCAGTTTGGTTTAGCGTAGTTAAAAACAGTTCAACAGAATGATTGTAGCTTACTTTAACATTATTTGTATAAAATATAGCTAAATCATATTCTAGTACAATGTCAGTAGCCCATGTATCAGCAAAGACTGGTAGAACTTTATTGTTGCCAATATTATTGTGACTACACTACTGTGAGATATCTGAAGCATTTCTTTCCCATAGAACTTTGTGTTTTGATGTATAGGAACCAAACTTTTTAAAGTCAGACTTAATTCTGAATCTTGCCTGCAAGTAATAAAAAGGAAATATAAACATGAAGGTATCGCAAAATGGTTATTTTACTTTTATCAAATCAGTATGTAATTACTTATCGAAAAATATATAGTATTGTGTCAATTATATGTTTGTATTTGCCTGAATTTTTAGCCTTACATGTACAATTACAAACAAAATTTTTAATATTATCAATCATTTCAATTTTCACCTGTATTTTGTGGAGTAGTTCTCTCAAATTTCTCGTTTGAAGGTGCAATGTTTGTAATTGATGTCCCTTATATAAGCATCCATTATACAATTAATTGCACAAGTTCTCTCTCAATATTTCTAATAAAGATATTTTAACAAAAATTTCATCAAAATGTATATAAAATAGTTATAAAAATTTTTAGTTAAATTAAAAGAAAGACAAAAAATAGAAAAACAAAAATGGACAAAACTATAATTAAGTTAAATATATCGAATAAGAATATATAATTTATAAAGAATGTAATACAGCAATAAATGATAACTAAACGCCAAATCTATTGTACCAATGAGAATGTTATTAGTACCAGTTAAATATATAACAATATATAGTTAAAAGACAATAATTAGATAAAAATAATATAACATATACAATAAAAGTACATGCAAATACAAAAATAGAGAACACTTAAAAAAAAAGAAATATAAATCTTATTTGAGCCTAATTTATTGATTTTTTCTGTACAAAAATACTAAGCTGAAATTAATAATTTATGTAACGATTGAACTTTTCGAATTTTTTCTGGTTCTATTGGCGATATTGAGATCCGTATTGTCTTTGTTAGAATTACCTGTTTTTGGTGTTCCTTGATGTGTTAGTTTTTGATTTGATGTTAATTTTATTTCAGTCTGTTGTGGTTGTGATTTCTTGTATCCGTGTTTTTCCTGAGATGATGGGTTTACCGGTTGTTTGAGTTTCACGCCAGTTTTATGGATAACTGGTGTTTGTAGTTGTGGACTTTCAACTTCTCGTTCGACTAAAGTAGTTATAGGGGTGCTAGGTTCACTTTGTGTACGATGTTCGCTTCGTTTCTCTTCTTCGGTGTGGTCCAGATATTTTAAATCTTCTATTGTATACTTTCTACCATTTACAAATAGAATATCTTTTTTAACGTAACAGTTTGGTTCGTTGCTTTCTTTGAACTTGAGTAGATATTTTTTTATAAGTTTGTGCTCTTGCCTTTGAATTTCTGTTTGGTCGTTAACAATGCTTATTTTTGAACCTTGTAGGTTTTTTTTATTTTGAAAAATTAATTTTTTTGTGAGGTACGACAGAAACTCTATTTTAATTGGCGCAGATTTACCTCTTCCCAGTTTATAGATATTGTTTATATCACGCTCGTTTATTTTTATTTTTAATAGACTATTTATCAACTCTAGTACCACATGAAAGTCGAAGATTTCTTCTGTACTATCCAAACCAAATATGATAATATTGTTTTTTTCTATTTTGTCTCTGAAGTAGTTCTATTTGTTGTCTTAGATGCGAATTTTCTCTTTCAATATCATTCACTTTTCGTTTAAATTCTTCGATTTTTAGTGAGAGTCTCACCTCGCTAGCATCGATTTTACTTAAAATTTCATTATTTCCTGCCTTTATAGCATCTTCCAGTTGTTTTAAATTTTCTGGTTCAGGTTGATGCATAATTTACAAATTTTCGTGCGTGGCCACCTTTAGTTTGAATTCTTGTTTGGTATAAAAAAAGTTAGTAATTGATAAATTATTATTGTATCGTAGGTTAGGATTATTCTTGTTTTTTGCTTTTATCTCATTAGTTACTGGTTCAATCAGATTTATTATATCATTAACAAGTAGTGTAGTAAATATATATCAACTTACAGTAGTCTGAATTTATTATATTTGCCTTATTCCTTCTGTTATGTAGCAATTTTTGGGAACGTGTGTTGTTAACGTGGCACTACACTAATTATCTTGGTTGATTGCATGCATGAATTGTCTCTCTCTTGTTAATTAATTAATAAAAATTTTTTTTGTTATTTTTTTTGTTTTATCTTAATATAGGTAATAATTATAACTAATAAAGTAGTAAAACTGACCTTTCTGTAGGACCAATATAAATAAGCAATTTAAAAAATGGCCCATGCTCAACTTAACTGTTTTAATGGGCACTACTGTTTATTTACCTTGAACCAATTACAGAACTACAAAGTAAAAGTAATATTTTTTAAAATTTTATTGTCATTTAATTATTTTATTGTAATATTATTAATTGTATATTTCATGGAAATAAACGTTATTATTATTATATTATTATAATGTTTGTATCACTGCGGTTTTCCCGCTGCATAATAATATTCCACAAGTAATAATATGGTTGGAATGTAATCTTACGTCTTTTAAAATTACCTATCAAATTTACAATGTCAACGAACGATATGCCTATTTCGTCCGCCATCTTTCAAAACAAGTGCTGCCACCTATAGTCGTTTGAGAAACGCGAATAATCAAAAGGTGTTACCTATTAGTTAAAAATACCATTTTATAGTTAAATTAAGGTCAATCATTTACAATTATGTTTTTGTTTTTTTAGAAAATATTTCTTAATTATTTTTAAATATTTTTAATTTTTTGTTGTATTGCCACAATTAAGAGGGAGATAATAAAATGATTGGTTTAATTATTCTTGTGTGTTTAATAGTGATTAGTCTCTGGATACCATGAAATAATTTTTTATTTCTTTACAAAAATGATTCCGTATCTGATACCCACGTGTGCGGTTTATATTAAAAAAATAGGTGTGTTCTTCCAGTGGTAAACATTCCATAAATATGCTATAAAGTTAGTTTATTTCAAAACTAAGGTTGTTGTTTATATTCTGGCGATACAAGCTCATTACGAAATATTTCATCTTAAATCATTTACTTTATTCGCATTAAAAGTTTAACAGATGAAGTATATTTTGTTACCTTAAGTTATTCCATTAACTATGATTGCATGTTTAAATGATTGTTTTTATTTTCACAGCAGAGATGAAATACCAAGAAGAACGATAGGAGTAAAAAGAACTGATAGAATCAGAAATGAAGAAATAAGAGAAAGACTCAAAATCAAACCGATACTCGAGTCAATCAAAGAGAAAAAATTGGCATGGTTCGGACATCTAACCCGGATGGACAATAATAGACGTAAAAAGAAAAGAAGAACAGAAGAGGAAGACCCATTAAAGAATGGAACAGTGACATCTCGCAGATACTGCAGAGTAAGGGTAAGACTTGGCAGGAAGCAACACAGATGGCATCCAATAGGAAGGAATGGAGAAAGTTTGTTAAGAGCTAGGACACCTCTGAAGACTGTCAAATATTGTAATTTAATGAATTGTATTGTAAACGGCCCAACACCGAAAGGTACAAATGAGTTCTACTGATTAAGTAAGTAAGTTTTATTTTCAATTAAAAAATAAATATTTTTAAATGTAATATGTATTTTTATATCGCCAAACTTTTTTATTAAATAAATAAATGAGTTGAAACGGATGAAAAACGATTTTTTAATTAAATTGTACCCTAATACACTGATAAGCTAATTCCCTTGCTCAGCATTCCCGTGTAGCAAAAACCGCCTACTCACCCCACAGGCCATCCCTGTCGATAATATATGATAAAACAGCCGAAATCGCAATAATTTATTAGCATGCGAGATTTCAAGTGCGCGCAAACGACGCGACAAGCAGCAGGTAGTAGATTGCGAGGCGTCGGCGCGCGAACTTGCTCCGTGACGCAAGCATCGTTCGATAGCGGCGTCGTTGTTAGTGCCGAATAACCAGCCTCGGCGTATGGTGCTCAGCTGATCCAGAGACAAAACAACACGCGAGATCACAACACACAAACACATACCACCGAATTTTCGGCTTCACGTGCCTGAAGAGGGACAGCGACGTTTCTGAAACGTCTTTTAAAGACCGGATTTTTTGAGGTTATGTGCCGTGTAACGGTAGTTTGCCGCGTTCGAGTGTCGACCAATCATACGACGTGGTGAGGAGTGAAAGGGTGATGTACTGAGTGTTGTTATTGTAAGCGACCACGTGTGAGTGGGGGGTCAAAGACTGCCTCACAGTGCGTGTACCAGCGGGGCTAGTGACAAAAGCTGGACATGTGCCGCCCAATGGGGAGGCCACCGCCGAGGAAAAAGCCTCCATACCGGTGGGTTTTCTCTATTTTCTTTGCATATTTAAGATATATACCTAAATAATTATATCTATATGGCAATTACCAAAATAATCTGCTACTTCTATGTACTACAGGTGTTTTAGTCCGGACCATTACCGGATAGTTTACCTTTATTATAATGTATACAATATGGCCAATGTTCATTACAAATTATGTATTAAAAACTAATAATTAACTGCCATTACGTTGATATCATTATTAAGATAAACCTTTTACATAAAACAAACCCAGCGGCATAATATTTACTTTTTAATAAAAAAAAATATTTATATCAAATGTCTTTCAACATAACTTATATAGAATATTTTATGTTTCACTATTACACTATTGACTAGAAATGGATATTTTTATATTTTGTCATGTTTGTCTTTAATATTGTTTTATTTCTGTAATTTTTCGATTAACGTACAACAAAATTCTAGCTGTAGCTATATGAAGGATATGATACTTTATCATAGGATGAAGTTTAACTACGACAATTATTTTACCTTGGCCTTTAGCTTTAAGTTACAAACTACCAGGAAAAACATAATATAGTAACATATAAAATATTTATCATTTACACCATGTAACATGTATCATAATTAGACTTCGGCAAATATTCAAATAAAAATGTAGAAAATATGCGCATAAATATGCACGTGTTTACCCGAAAATATGCAAATTTTTTACAAAATATGCATACAAATAAATAAAAAAATCGTAAAATAGTAACAATTTTATTTAAAAAAAAAGTGTACATAACTAAATATTTCCTACTATTCATTAAGATTTACATTTATTTTAAGTAACTACATCATTTTTAAGTATGAATAAACTTATTTAGAATTATGGTAACAATAAATGACCAAGTGGTGTTCAAAATTTTCTAACAAAAACTTGTGGCTTCTGTCTGAGTACATATATTTATATATGGAAAAACTTCGTTCAACATCAACTGATGTAACGGGAGCATTTTTCAAACTAACCAAAACATTTGGTTCTAAATTAATTGTTTCCGAAATATTTCCAGCTATAACACTAACTACTTCAGAAAGAATATGGTAACCTTTATTTTTTTCCATAGTAGCTTCAAATTTTTTAAAATATCTTTTCCAATATTACCTCTAACGTTCCGACAACATGACGCAAATTCTTTTATTAATGCTGTACTTTCGAACAATGACAGTTTTGGTGATTCTAACTGAGTAATTGTTTTTTGAACAAAACTAAAATTTGATTTTATAAATGAAAGTTTTTGTTGAAGCAAGTTACTCTGAAAAGTTTGTTTAGAGTCCAAAAGAGATTGGGAACTTTCATCTGTTAACGTATTAATTATGTTCTTTATTTTAACAAAATGATCTGCATAAAAATTAGCTGCTTCTAACCATGTTCCCCATCGCGTTAAAATAGATTGTAGTGGAAGAGGAATGTTGGGTAGCATTTCTTTATAAAGTTGAATTCTTATAGGAGATTTAAGAAATACTTTTTTTGACACTGGATATCATGGTATTTACAAGAGGAAACTTTTTTCGTATCTCCTCTGCAACTCTGTTTAGTCCATGCGCTACACAAGTAACATGTATTAAATCTGGGAAAAATATTTTTAAATTTTGTCCTGCTTTCACCGTATAAGGAGCAGCATCCGATAAAATAAGCAGTAATTTATTAGAAGGAATAGTTGTCGGAAGAAAAACAGTTGCTAATGTTTCTTGTATAAAACGCGAAATTGTTAAAGCATTTGTTTTCTCAAGTTGCTGGCAGAAGATGAGATTTTGGTAAGGTATCTTCTTTAAGAACACCAATCAATAAATGAGCAATATACTTTCCTGAGGAATCAGTGGTTTCGTCTACAGATATGTAAAAATAATTAACTGCAATTTCTTCCTTAATATTAATTAACACCGACGAGTATAGCCCGTTCACATTATTTCTTCTTAGAGACCGATCACTTGGAACATTAAGTTTGCAATATTTTTTTAGAAACGAACTAAAATTTACATTTGCTAATTTTGAAAGCGGTATGTTTGCAGACATAATGCGCGACACAAGTCTTCATTAAAAGTTTCTTGCTCATCTAATTTTTTTGAAGTAGATTGGAAACATTTAGCCATTGAAGTTTGATGTTTTCCTCCTATTTTTCCTTTTTTTGCAATGTGTGAAGCAGTTCTCACAGGTTGGTCTATCTGAAATTTCTTCTCACATGCTATCTATAAATAAAAATAAAAACCTTTATTTTAACCCTAAATTTAAAATATAAAAATATACAAGGTGTTTTTGGTTAATCAAATAACAGGTTTGGAAAAAAAAACACTCGCTAAGTGTTTTAAATGCAGTATTAATCCACAAATTAGTTTTTGTTACTAACCATTAGTACATCATATAACTTATTTTAAAATTCAACAAAAGTTTTTTTTTTTGTTAATTCAATTACAATAAAAATAATTGTGTTTTAGAATAGCTGACTTCATAAAAAAAAGTAAAGGTGAAAAATTTTATTAAATACACACCATTGTATTGTACCATGGACAATTTTTTCTCACTAAAGGAAGCTATTTTTCATTTAAAAACAACCTACAAGTACTAAATTTCAAGTAAATACGTTTATTGGTTTTAAAGTTATTGTTGTTATTAACTGAAAGAATTTAATTTTTTTTAATTTTAACACCCTGTATCTCGAATCGAAAAGTAAATAAGTTTGACCCCTCATTAACTATATCGTTTTGTTCAATTTTTCGAGAAGTATCTACAGTCAAACGTTGTAAGTGTCATTTGGAAACACCCTGTATGTATGAAATATTAGATATTTAATAGAAAATATTAGATACTTACAATTTTGCCACAGACTTTTCCCATATCCATAGACAGCTCCATATAAGGTTTAATCCAAGTTGAAGCACTGGTTGTTTTAGGCATTATTATAAAATCACAATCTTCCTTTTTGTTACGCACAACGAGTGTTTTACGCTTTGAATATCAAAACAAAAATGATTTACAAATCAGAGCATCAAATTAGAAATGTTTAGGTACCTAATTCAATAAACTGGGATTTTTTGGAAAATCCCTAAATTAGGAACAAAACTATTAGCCGTTTACCTGCTGTTAAGATACAATAAATTGTAGATAGATTTGGGGATTAGATCATAAAATGCAAATGAGCGAACCCTTAGCGATTATCCAATAACTGAATGCCTCAGTGACCGAGACTTTCTAAGAATGTTGAGGGCTACTTAAATTGATCTTCTTTGAAATTGTAAATGTTTTGTAGCTGTAGAGATTACGTACTTAGATCATTTCTTGATTAAAATGACTACAAAATTTTATACAAGAATTGAAATAAATTGGTATGTTTAAAAATTTTCAAATACAGTATAAAAATCTGAACTTTTATGCACTTTATGCAAACTTTTATACAAATATGCCAAAATATGAAATATTTGCATAAAATATGCACAATATGCAAAATATGCAATATGCATATTTGCCGAAGGCTAACAATAACTATTATTACCAAAACCTAGCAATCATCACATAAATATTATTTTTTATAGTAAAATTTTCAGTTCAATAAACAGTTATTTCCAAGTAAAAATCTAAGGTGTATATAACTATAAACGCTCAACTTTGCAGTAGTGCGACCAATTATTGAAGCCGCATTAGGGTCTAATAGACCCAAAATTTACAATTTTACATTTTATGTGTTTTTTGGAGCATAATAGAGCATATCACATTGCGGAATTTTATTTTCTATAAAAAGGATATAAATAAAACCTAATTTATAACAATTAGAATTATAAAATATAGAAATTATAAAATAGAAAGTTTTGCATAATATATTCACAGGTTACACGCTACTTTTACACATTTTACAAAAATATTTTGATTTCCGGTCGTTACCACGAGGACATGCACTACATCTGCGGCTTTGGTTTCAATAGACAGAATTGCTATTTCTTCTTCTTCTTCTCCCAATCTCTTTAATCCATAACTTATTTTGTTGGGAATATTTTTTTCTAGCCTTTGCGATTGATAATTATTTAACAAACGCATGAACATTTTTTTTAAACTAGTCGACTCCGCATAATTTGTTGTTCATGCAATAAACCACAAATGCGTTTATATATGCCACTTTCAAAAATGAAAAAAAAAGTAAGTGGCCACGTTCTACTATTTCTGGACGTATTGTGTAAACTACATAATTGATCCACAGTATCGACTCCTTTTCTCGTCGTGATTTCAAATTTTAAAATCTGTGGTGTCATTTTCTCTCCGAAATAATAATGGTTTGTTGGTGTGTGATGTTATCAATTCCTTAGGCAATATAGCAATATTTCAATAAGTTCATAGCCACATTGAGTTTGTTCCTTATGGCTCCAATAGTAGCATCTGATGTGAAAGAATGCATACACAAATTAAAAAATTCCAACCTAAAATGTGTTGACTACTATGGTTTTAACAGTAAAATTATTAAGGCATCTCTAGATATAATTATTGAACCACTCACAATAATATTTAACAAACGTATTAACGAGGGTTACTGGCCTGATGTATTCAAAATATCAAAAGTAATTACATTTCATAAAAAAGGAAATTAAAATGCTCTAGACAGTTACAGACCTATGATCATAGTACCAATAATAAGTAAAATTTTTGAAATCTTAATTAAAGTTTGTATAACAAATTATTTGGATAACAAATCAATCTAGCTCTTAATTTGGTTTTAGAAAAAAATACTCAACAACTAAAGCTTTATTAGAATTAATAGAACATATTTTACACCGTTTTGATGCAGGTGAACCTAATAATGGATTAATGTGTGACCTTACTAAAGCTTTTGATTGTGTGGATATTTAAACACTATTTATTAAATTGGAGTACTATGAAATTTTAAACCTTTTAAAATCATATCTTACAGGAAGAACATAGATTGTTATATGTAATAATCATGAATCTAATCCTCTACCAGTTTCAACCGGAGTACCACAAGGATCAGTTTTAAAACCTCTGCTATTCTTGATATATATAAATGATTTTCTAAGTGCGTTTGAAAATACCAACTGTGTTCATTTTGCAGATGACACAACCTTATTATGTAGAGATAAAACTGATTAGAGTCAGGAAATATTAGAAAAATCTAAATTCTGGTTTAACTGTAACAAACTTAAGTTAAACGAGCAGAAAACCCAGACAATAGTATTTAGTTCTGATAGATGAGTTAAACCATCTGAACCAGTAAAGTTACTAGGTGTTAGTATGGATACAAGGTTGAACTGGTCGCACCATATTGAAGGATTGTGTAAGAAGCCAGATTTTTGCCATGCGAAAACTAGCTACTTCTGTGTTTTGTAAATTAAGATATTCTTAGATCAGTTTATTTTAGAATGGTTCATAGTATTCTAACATATTGCATAGTTCTTTGAAGAAAATCGTCCTATACAAATTTTCACTTTTCAAAAAGCAGCAATCCGAATTTTTGACTCAGCAGAATATCGCGTTAGCTGCAAACCCTTCTTTAAAACATGAAATTCTTCCTTTACCTTCAATATATATATATATATATATATATATATATATATATATATATATATATATATATATATATATATATAAATATATATATATATATATATATATAGATATATATATATATATATAGATATATATATATATATATCTAAAAGTTTGTTAACTGTTCATAATATTCTCATCATCAGTTGGCGCTACAGCCCTTCGTGAGCCTTGGCCTGCTTTAAAACATTCTTCCATCCTTCCCTATCTTCTCCAGCCCCTCACTCCAATCTCCCTCAGATCTTCCTGTACATCGTCCAGATATCTGAGTTTAGGTCGCCCCCTTCTTCTTCTTCCGACCGGCCTGTTTAGCGTAGGTATTTTAGTGGGATCACTCTCATCCATCCGCATAACGTGGCCCACCCACCTTAGGCGGTTTATTTTGATGGTCTTTACAATATCTGTATCACCAAAAAGTCTATAGAGTTCAAAGTTATATTGCCTTCTCCACATACCCTGTTCGTTTACTCCGCCATATATGGTCCTCAATACTTTTCTTTCCAAGACTCGCAGTAACTCTTCATCTCGGGTCGTCATTGCCCATGTTTCCGATCCGTATGTGAGCACTGGGCGTATTATTGTTTTATAAAGTTTGCACTTTGTTGCTATTGACATACTTCTCGCTCTTAGTTGAGGGCCCAGGCCAAACTAACAGCGGTTAGCCACGCATATTCTTTTTTTATCTCGTTGGATGTGTTATTTTTGTAGTCTACCAGTGATCCTAAGTAGCAGAATTCTTCTACCAATTCTATCGTTTCGTGTTGCACCTCTAAGTTATTTTGTTGAATTCTTGATATGGCCAGCATACATTTAGTTTTCTGGATGTTAATCAGAAGTCCAATGTTTTCTGCGGAATTTTTGATACGTGTAAAAGCCTCCACTGCTTCATTTTGGGTTCTTCCAATTATGACGATATCATCAGCGTATGTAGGTATATTTAAAAACCCTTAAAAGGGCTATTTTAAAAAACACAAACATTTTCAGAATAATAATTCCATCATCAGGTTAAAAAGCAGGTCAACATGCCTGAGCCACCAAAATAATAGGGTACAACCCTTTACAAAAAATTGAAATTAGCAAAAAATGTACATGTTGTTGTTTAAAAGTGAGTGATGTTTAATAGTTTATCAGATTTAACTTTAGGCAACACATAACCATGCCTCACGTGAGTTCCAGAGTCCGGAGAGTAAACCTCTTCAAACGGACATCAGCTGGTAACTGCCATCAGTTTTTAAATATACCTACATACAAAGATTAAACCTCTTTTTAATAGATTATAATTTGTGCAATTGTTTCTATTCTGGAACACTGTTTCTATAGTATATAGGAGTTTGTTTGTTTGAGCTCCTAGTGTGGCCATTTGTATGAAAATTATTTTACACCCAACTGAATTGTTTTTTTTTTATATTTTTGTTTTTCACTGTATATGTTATATTATGTGTTCTTGTAATATTTCTTAGTTATTTCCTATGTATACATAAGTGACTTATTTATATTGTAACATGACATGTAGTGTTTACTAGGAAACTACATAAGCTAATTCCTGTTTAGTCCATGCGCTACACAAGTAACATGTATTAAATCTGGGAAAAATATTTTTAAATTTTGTCCTGCTTTCACCGTATAAGGAGCAGCATCCGATAAAATAAGCAGTAATTTATTAGAAGGAATAGTTGTCGGAAGAAAAACAGTTGCTAATGTTTCTTGTATAAAACGCGAAATTGTTAAAGCATTTGTTTTCTCAAGTTGCTGGCAGAAGATGAGATTTTGGTAAGGTATCTTCTTTAAGAACACCAATCAATAAATGAGCAATATACTTTCCTGAGGAATCAGTGGTTTCGTCTACAGATATGTAAAAATAATTAACTGCAATTTCTTCCTTAATATTAATTAACACCGACGAGTATAGCCCGTTCACATTATTTCTTCTTAGAGACCGATCACTTGGAACATTAAGTTTGCAATATTTTTTTAGAAACGAACTAAAATTTACATTTGCTAATTTTGAAAGCGGTATGTTTGCAGACATAATGCGCGACACAAGTCTTCATTAAAAGTTTCTTGCTCATCTAATTTTTTTGAAGTAGATTGGAAACATTTAGCCATTGAAGTTTGATGTTTTCCTCCTATTTTTCCTTTTTTTGCAATGTGTGAAGCAGTTCTCACAGGTTGGTCTATCTGAAATTTCTTCTCACATGCTATCTATAAATAAAAATAAAAACCTTTATTTTAACCCTAAATTTAAAATATAAAAATATACAAGGTGTTTTTGGTTAATCAAATAACAGGTTTGGAAAAAAAAACACTCGCTAAGTGTTTTAAATGCAGTATTAATCCACAAATTAGTTTTTGTTACTAACCATTAGTACATCATATAACTTATTTTAAAATTCAACAAAAGTTTTTTTTTTTGTTAATTCAATTACAATAAAAATAATTGTGTTTTAGAATAGCTGACTTCATAAAAAAAAGTAAAGGTGAAAAATTTTATTAAATACACACCATTGTATTGTACCATGGACAATTTTTTCTCACTAAAGGAAGCTATTTTTCATTTAAAAACAACCTACAAGTACTAAATTTCAAGTAAATACGTTTATTGGTTTTAAAGTTATTGTTGTTATTAACTGAAAGAATTTAATTTTTTTTAATTTTAACACCCTGTATCTCGAATCGAAAAGTAAATAAGTTTGACCCCTCATTAACTATATCGTTTTGTTCAATTTTTCGAGAAGTATCTACAGTCAAACGTTGTAAGTGTCATTTGGAAACACCCTGTATGTATGAAATATTAGATATTTAATAGAAAATATTAGATACTTACAATTTTGCCACAGACTTTTCCCATATCCATAGACAGCTCCATATAAGGTTTAATCCAAGTTGAAGCACTGGTTGTTTTAGGCATTATTATAAAATCACAATCTTCCTTTTTGTTACGCACAACGAGTGTTTTACGCTTTGAATATCAAAACAAAAATGATTTACAAATCAGAGCATCAAATTAGAAATGTTTAGGTACCTAATTCAATAAACTGGGATTTTTTGGAAAATCCCTAAATTAGGAACAAAACTATTAGCCGTTTACCTGCTGTTAAGATACAATAAATTGTAGATAGATTTGGGGATTAGATCATAAAATGCAAATGAGCGAACCCTTAGCGATTATCCAATAACTGAATGCCTCAGTGACCGAGACTTTCTAAGAATGTTGAGGGCTACTTAAATTGATCTTCTTTGAAATTGTAAATGTTTTGTAGCTGTAGAGATTACGTACTTAGATCATTTCTTGATTAAAATGACTACAAAATTTTATACAAGAATTGAAATAAATTGGTATGTTTAAAAATTTTCAAATACAGTATAAAAATCTGAACTTTTATGCACTTTATGCAAACTTTTATACAAATATGCCAAAATATGAAATATTTGCATAAAATATGCACAATATGCAAAATATGCAATATGCATATTTGCCGAAGGCTAACAATAACTATTATTACCAAAACCTAGCAATCATCACATAAATATTATTTTTTATAGTAAAATTTTCAGTTCAATAAACAGTTATTTCCAAGTAAAAATCTAAGGTGTATATAACTATAAACGCTCAACTTTGCAGTAGTGCGACCAATTATTGAAGCCGCATTAGGGTCTAATAGACCCAAAATTTACAATTTTACATTTTATGTGTTTTTTGGAGCATAATAGAGCATATCACATTGCGGAATTTTATTTTCTATAAAAAGGATATAAATAAAACCTAATTTATAACAATTAGAATTATAAAATATAGAAATTATAAAATAGAAAGTTTTGCATAATATATTCACAGGTTACACGCTACTTTTACACATTTTACAAAAATATTTTGATTTCCGGTCGTTACCACGAGGACATGCACTACATCTGCGGCTTTGGTTTCAATAGACAGAATTGCTATTTCTTCTTCTTCTTCTCCCAATCTCTTTAATCCATAACTTATTTTGTTGGGAATATTTTTTTCTAGCCTTTGCGATTGATAATTATTTAACAAACGCATGAACATTTTTTTTAAACTAGTCGACTCCGCATAATTTGTTGTTCATGCAATAAACCACAAATGCGTTTATATATGCCACTTTCAAAAATGAAAAAAAAAGTAAGTGGCCACGTTCTACTATTTCTGGACGTATTGTGTAAACTACATAATTGATCCACAGTATCGACTCCTTTTCTCGTCGTGATTTCAAATTTTAAAATCTGTGGTGTCATTTTCTCTCCGAAATAATAATGGTTTGTTGGTGTGTGATGTTATCAATTCCTTAGGCAATATAGCAATATTTCAATAAGTTCATAGCCACATTGAGTTTGTTCCTTATGGCTCCAATAGTAGCATCTGATGTGAAAGAATGCATACACAAATTAAAAAATTCCAACCTAAAATGTGTTGACTACTATGGTTTTAACAGTAAAATTATTAAGGCATCTCTAGATATAATTATTGAACCACTCACAATAATATTTAACAAACGTATTAACGAGGGTTACTGGCCTGATGTATTCAAAATATCAAAAGTAATTACATTTCATAAAAAAGGAAATTAAAATGCTCTAGACAGTTACAGACCTATGATCATAGTACCAATAATAAGTAAAATTTTTGAAATCTTAATTAAAGTTTGTATAACAAATTATTTGGATAACAAATCAATCTAGCTCTTAATTTGGTTTTAGAAAAAAATACTCAACAACTAAAGCTTTATTAGAATTAATAGAACATATTTTACACCGTTTTGATGCAGGTGAACCTAATAATGGATTAATGTGTGACCTTACTAAAGCTTTTGATTGTGTGGATATTTAAACACTATTTATTAAATTGGAGTACTATGAAATTTTAAACCTTTTAAAATCATATCTTACAGGAAGAACATAGATTGTTATATGTAATAATCATGAATCTAATCCTCTACCAGTTTCAACCGGAGTACCACAAGGATCAGTTTTAAAACCTCTGCTATTCTTGATATATATAAATGATTTTCTAAGTGCGTTTGAAAATACCAACTGTGTTCATTTTGCAGATGACACAACCTTATTATGTAGAGATAAAACTGATTAGAGTCAGGAAATATTAGAAAAATCTAAATTCTGGTTTAACTGTAACAAACTTAAGTTAAACGAGCAGAAAACCCAGACAATAGTATTTAGTTCTGATAGATGAGTTAAACCATCTGAACCAGTAAAGTTACTAGGTGTTAGTATGGATACAAGGTTGAACTGGTCGCACCATATTGAAGGATTGTGTAAGAAGCCAGATTTTTGCCATGCGAAAACTAGCTACTTCTGTGTTTTGTAAATTAAGATATTCTTAGATCAGTTTATTTTAGAATGGTTCATAGTATTCTAACATATTGCATAGTTCTTTGAAGAAAATCGTCCTATACAAATTTTCACTTTTCAAAAAGCAGCAATCCGAATTTTTGACTCAGCAGAATATCGCGTTAGCTGCAAACCCTTCTTTAAAACATGAAATTCTTCCTTTACCTTCAATATATATATATATATATATATATATATATATATATATATATATATATATATATATATATATATATATATATATATATATATATATATATATATATATATATATATAGATATATATATATATATATAGATATATATATATATATATATCTAAAAGTTTGTTAACTGTTCATAATATTCTCATCATCAGTTGGCGCTACAGCCCTTCGTGAGCCTTGGCCTGCTTTAAAACATTCTTCCATCCTTCCCTATCTTCTCCAGCCCCTCACTCCAATCTCCCTCAGATCTTCCTGTACATCGTCCAGATATCTGAGTTTAGGTCGCCCCCTTCTTCTTCTTCCGACCGGCCTGTTTAGCGTAGGTATTTTAGTGGGATCACTCTCATCCATCCGCATAACGTGGCCCACCCACCTTAGGCGGTTTATTTTGATGGTCTTTACAATATCTGTATCACCAAAAAGTCTATAGAGTTCAAAGTTATATTGCCTTCTCCACATACCCTGTTCGTTTACTCCGCCATATATGGTCCTCAATACTTTTCTTTCCAAGACTCGCAGTAACTCTTCATCTCGGGTCGTCATTGCCCATGTTTCCGATCCGTATGTGAGCACTGGGCGTATTATTGTTTTATAAAGTTTGCACTTTGTTGCTATTGACATACTTCTCGCTCTTAGTTGAGGGCCCAGGCCAAACTAACAGCGGTTAGCCACGCATATTCTTTTTTTATCTCGTTGGATGTGTTATTTTTGTAGTCTACCAGTGATCCTAAGTAGCAGAATTCTTCTACCAATTCTATCGTTTCGTGTTGCACCTCTAAGTTATTTTGTTGAATTCTTGATATGGCCAGCATACATTTAGTTTTCTGGATGTTAATCAGAAGTCCAATGTTTTCTGCGGAATTTTTGATACGTGTAAAAGCCTCCACTGCTTCATTTTGGGTTCTTCCAATTATGACGATATCATCAGCGTATGTAGGTATATTTAAAAACCCTTAAAAGGGCTATTTTAAAAAACACAAACATTTTCAGAATAATAATTCCATCATCAGGTTAAAAAGCAGGTCAACATGCCTGAGCCACCAAAATAATAGGGTACAACCCTTTACAAAAAATTGAAATTAGCAAAAAATGTACATGTTGTTGTTTAAAAGTGAGTGATGTTTAATAGTTTATCAGATTTAACTTTAGGCAACACATAACCATGCCTCACGTGAGTTCCAGAGTCCGGAGAGTAAACCTCTTCAAACGGACATCAGCTGGTAACTGCCATCAGTTTTTAAATATACCTACATACAAAGATTAAACCTCTTTTTAATAGATTATAATTTGTGCAATTGTTTCTATTCTGGAACACTGTTTCTATAGTATATAGGAGTTTGTTTGTTTGAGCTCCTAGTGTGGCCATTTGTATGAAAATTATTTTACACCCAACTGAATTGTTTTTTTTTTATATTTTTGTTTTTCACTGTATATGTTATATTATGTGTTCTTGTAATATTTCTTAGTTATTTCCTATGTATACATAAGTGACTTATTTATATTGTAACATGACATGTAGTGTTTACTAGGAAACTAGTCAATAAACCTATCTATCTATCTATCTATCTAGTAAAACAGATATCTCGGGTCACATTAGTATTTGCATTTTTGATTTTTGATCAATTAACCTTTTTACTATCATATTGTGAATTGCTGAAAGCGAAAGTCCCATGAGTTGCTTTTCACTATATACCACCATATTTATTTTTTAAAATGTAATCAATCAACAATAATTAGAGTTTTAAAACCTTGTTATTTTTAAAATCAAATCAAAATGTACTCAAATGTTGAATACACTGATATGTTATTAACCTTAGGCGAATGTTTAGGATGTTCTAGTGCAGCTGTGACACGTTATGCACAAAAGTTTCCTAGAAGAAACATACCAAGTAAAAAAACATTTAGAGCCATTGAACGACGTTGTCGAGAAACTGGGAATGTAAGACCAAATAAAATAAATTCTGGTAGACCAAGAACAAGAAGAACACTTAATAAAGAAAATAATATTTTAAATTTACTTGATCAAGATCCAACAGTTAGCGTAAGGAATATAGCAAGACAAACAAATACTTCTTCTTCAAGTACTTGGCGGATACTGAAAAAACAGCAATTACATCCTTATCATTACAGACAAGTCCAAGAGCTCTTGTCAGATGATCTACCGGTTAGAGTAAATTTTTGTGAAACATTGCAACAAAGGACAGCCCACAATCCAAATTTTTTAAAATGCATTCTTTTTACGGACGAGGCCACCTTTACGCGACAAGGTATGTTTAACTCCCATAATGCACACTACTGGTGTGATGAGAATCCACGAGTTAAAAGGGTATCACATTACCAACACTCATTTAAAGTTAATGTTGGGCAGCAACTTTAAGTAACAAATTAATAGGTTATCATATTCTACCTGGAAATTTAAATGGTGATATGTATCTTGATTTTTTAAACAATTCCTTATTCGAGATATTAGAAGATTTAACGCTAAACGATCAAAGATCTTTATTTTATATGCACGATGGAGCTCCACCACACTTTGATAGAAGATGTCGTAATTGGTTGAGTAATCATTTTCCGAATCGATGGATTGGTAGAGGTGCAGAAGCTCCGATTCATTGGCCTCCTCGGTCATGCGATTTTAACCCTTTGGACTATGCAGTTTGGTCGTATATTAAGGAAAAAGTCTATACTACAGAGGTAAATTCACGCCAAGAATTGGAAGAAAGAATTCAACGTCAATTTAATGACATCATAGCTGATCCCCTACCGTTTAGAAGATTAATGGAATCTTTAGAAAAAAGAATTGACTTGTGTATTCGCGAAAACGGAGGGCATTTTAAACACTTACTGTAATTAAATTTTATTTTATGTTCTTAGTCATTAATTTAATTTTCTTCTTGTGAGTTTTGTTTAATTACTAACTATTTTATACCAGCATCAATTATTACTTCATAATTTTCAAATCAAAATATTCCGAAAACGGTACACAGTATCGAGTTTTACCAGGAGTACCTTTTTCGTGTAAAATTGAATGATGTTTAAGTTTACTTGAAATTTTGATTAATAATTATACTCTTAAAAAAGTTATATTGACTAATACTTAGTACGATCCGTGTAACTAGCGCCCTCTATGAGAATCAGATATAAAAACAAATTTATGGGATGTATTAGCTTCCAAAACATATTTGTATAAAATTTCATTACAATGTTGCCAGTAGTTTCGGCAAAATCGTAAAAAATGCGTAAACTTTTTTTTTCTTCAACGCCCTGTATTTTGAAAACGGATGGCGTTACAAACATTTTTTACTAAGCAAACCCCAATTATTTTTCAGTTTTTTACCTATCCTAGAGACAAGGTTACCTTTTTTTGAAACCATCCTTCTAATTCCGTCGCTAAAGTAGATGGAAAGAAAATCAAGGGTATACAAGACACGTGAAAATATAACAATTACAAATCAACAATTCTCAAGCGCACTAAGGCAGGCACAACAAAATTTGAAAATGAATGATTGTGATTAATGTCCACAGTCTTGATCAAAATGTCAACCAACCTCGGTCGGATATAAAAGCTGTAGATAATAACAGCTATTGTGAGGAGCTAGCATCAATAGATAAAGTGTGGATTTATGCCACAAAGCATAAACAATCTTATAGTACCAAAAAATTAATATCTACAAACAAAGTTCCCCGGACATAAGTTCTCGTGCACTTTGTATAAGAACAAGGAAAATGGATCCAATTCCTTCAGAATAACGGCAGCTGCAGTATTGAAGAATATTCTTTTTTAACCACAGACGTGGCCAAAAGGCATAGAAGTGAGTGAATATTCAGTCGCAGAAAACATTCCGTCAATAATTTTTTTAGGCAAACCAGATACATTAACCAAAAAAGATAGAAGTCAAAGTGTTAGTTCGAATAACTCTGTACCATTTTATATTAAACAAAAATCGTTAGCAAAAGTTGACCAGATTAATGGCTGCAGATGCAACAAAGAAAAGGCAGAGTTCATCGAAAGCAGAAGCAAAAAATTAATCTAAATATTTTAGCAGGAAGCACGTTACTACAAGAGCCTAGAATAGATGAAAGTATAAAAAAAATAAGCTTTTTTTAATTGCGTTTTTCTCGAAACAATTTTTTTTCAAAACGTTGTTTACTACTACTACTACTAAGGATTTCCACAGATTTCACTGTCTTTCTTCACTCAACCGTTTTCTTCAATTTTCCCTGTCATTCCAGTCTCCATCTCGCAGGGTTCTTTTCTCCATAGCCTCGTCGATTTTATCTCTGAATGCCTTCGGGGTCTTCCTCTCTTCTTCCAATCGGGCTCCATTATGTGATTTTATTTATCCAGCGTCCTCTGTCCGCTCTTCTGACGTGGCCGTACCAGGATAGTCTCTTCTCCTCTATATAGTCGATTATGTCTGATTGCACTCCCATTCTCCGCTTAATCTCTGCGTTTTCAATTCTGTCCCTTTTTGTAAGTCTACAGCTTCTCCTCAGGAACTCCATTTCTACTGCTCTTATTCTACCTCTATTTCTCTTGTTTATTGTCCAGTTTTTGGACCCATATGTCAAGATACTTCTTGTCAGGGTATTATATATTCTCTTTTTTGTCTTTATCGTAATGTTCTTATCCCACAACACTGAGTTTAGTTGTCTTATACAGTTTCTTGTTTGTCTCAGTCTGTTGTTTATATCTTCTTCTGTTATTCCCTGGTTCGATATTGTGGTTCCTAAATACTTGAATTTATCTGTTCCATTTATTTGTCTTCCCTCGACTATCTCTAGGTTTCTCATATCCTTGTTTTCTGTTGTTAGGTATTCGGTTTTCTCTAAGTTTATTTCCATTCCGTTGTTTTTATATTCTTCTTCTAGTTTTCTGAGCATAAAGCTGAGATGTTATGCGATGACTACTTGATCGTCGGCAAAACTTAAGGTGTATAGGTATTCGTCTCTTACTGGTATGCCCATTCCTTCGCACTTTCTCGTTTGAGTGTCTTTTCCAAGAATATTTTAAACAGAGTAGGAAACGTAGCACAGCCTTGTAGAAGTCCTTTTGTCGTCTTAAATGTATTGTAGGCTTTATTTCCACATTTAATAGCTACTTTGTTTTCTTTGTATAGTGCTTTAACTGCTTTTATTAGTGTTTGTCGGATTCCGAGATCATTCATTGCTTCCCATAATTTGACTCTAGGTATTGAGTCATATGCTTTCTTTAGATCAACAAAGGCCAGATGGACCGGTCTACCTTTTGCCATTTTCTTCTCTATCAGTTGTTCTAATGTGTACGTATGATCTAGGCATGATTTTCCTACTGTGAACCCTGCTTGGTCTTCTCCAATTTTTCCTATTATTTCAGTTTCTAGTTTTTCTTTAATAATTTTTCCGTAAAGTCTACCTACACACGATATTATACTAATTCCTCTATAGTTTTCACATTTTTTCCTGTTTCCTTTCTTATGTATGGATGTGAGATATGCTTGTGTCCATTCCGCAGGTATTTCTTCTCCATTTAGTCCTCTTTCGAACATTCTATGTAGCATGCGGAATAACTTTTCCGTTCCGTTTTTAATTAGTTCGTTTGGTATTCCTTCGGGTCCTTTGGCTTTTTTGTTCTTCAATGTCTTGATTACTCTCTTAACTTCTGCCAGGCTTATTTCTATCTGGTCGTATGCCCCATTTCCTGCATGTTCTATATTCTCTTCCTGAAATTGGGGACGGTTTTCTGTAAGTAGTTCTACGTAGTATTCGTTGTTTACTCTATCTCAAAAACTACTTGATCGATCCTTCTTACATTTTGCACACTTCTTTTATAAATAAATTACTAGAGCACAAAGCCGAAATATTGTGCAATTTGTTGTTATAATTAATTTTACATCAAATTAGTCCAATTTTAACAAAAATTTTTTGAAAATTCTAAACATTTGTCTTTTTTCTTTTAAAATTAAAAAATATGATAAAATAAAAAATATCTCGATAATGTGCTTTGGAAAACTCACAAACTTACTAAATATTTTTGTGTTTTTGTCAAGAGATGATTAAGTTATAAGTTAAGATGAACACCGTAAAGTAACTTTTTGTTCATCTGGAAAAATTATCTGTCATTTTTTTAATTTTTAATGTTTTTGTACCAAAATTTCAGATAATACTCTTGAAAAATTTACTGATGTTATAAATATATTTATATTTATAACATTAAAAACAATTTTAAAAAATTTAAAAATATGTTTAAAATATTGAAAATAAATCCTAGCCCCCTCTAAATTCCATTTAATACTGAATTTGACTCCATGCGTGTAATTTTAAGGTGTAAGGTTATTTTATCGTAATTTAAATTGTTATATATTATTTTAGTATGTTGTATTCTTTTTTGTCGTAATACATTTTGACATGGTAAATTTCCTAATAAGAAATGTATATTTTTGTATTTTCCCACAATCTAATGTTTCTTAATTTTTAAAATTATATGTCAGATCTCGAGTGCTTAATCTAAATTAATAATTGTAAATTTTACATAAATGTTTCCAAAAAACGTTATGGTAAACATATTTATTGAATCTGCACCCTCACGAAGTTAAATATTTCTGAGGACCTCCCCAATTTTAATAAAGCTCTATCCGAGAACGAAATAAACTACACGTTTTGTGGTATAAAACTTGTTTTAATATGCAACTGTTTTCACTTAAGCCGAATAGAGATTTAAAAATTCCGTACGTAATCTCCGGGATTGGAGAACGAAACTTCGCTTGTGCTGTTGTTTTCGCATTAAGCCTGCTTTTAGTTTTTGCTATTTTACTTTGGTTCCCGCATTGAAATTTTGCCAAACATGCATAAATATCTTTTTCAGATATCGTTATTTTAGAGATCCACATGTATATAGATCGTTTGTTATAAAATTTTCTATTTGTAAACTAACATATTTGATAGTTAAGCCCCTTGAAAAAAACGTGAAGGATTAAACTTGACTATACTTCATTTCAGATGTCCGTGCAGTAAAGCGGCTATATTCCAATAGCGCACTATTTCAAAATTCTTTAGGGTTTCAGCTTGATCTATAAATTTCTTTATATATATATATATATATATATATATATATATGTATATTATTTATATTTAATATAATCCCATATAATTTTTTAATAAGTTAGTAAATTATTTACTAATGTTTGTATTTTGAGAACGATTTCCAAAGCGGAAATTAAAACGTCAATAAACGTACTTTAACCTTTAATGGTGGCTTATTTCCATTTAAATAGTGCCATAAGAAACTAGCTTCAGAACAATATTAAAAAACGTTATGGGCCCAGTGTTATTCAAAATTTTCGGAGATTGGAAATTCTTTACAAGAAACTGGCATATTGTCAAAATTCAATCAAATTTTTACGAAGATGTAGAGACAATAACCTAATACCAAAGGACTTGAAGTTACGTCCAGCATATTCAAGCAGAAGGTTAAAAAACATTCTACATAGAACCAGTTTGTCCATGATCCGCGAAAGGTTACAATTTCATAGATCTAATTTATTTTTTGTTGAACAATATATTGTAAGTATTGAAGATTTGCTTTTCAATGTGATATCAAATTCTGATTTTGATCAAATTATTTTTAGTTTACAAATAGTATATGAAAATTCATATAAGAAACAAAGAAATATACATTTAAATAAATTTAATATTATTTTAGAACAAAAAAGGATACACATCTTCAAGTCTTTATAAATAAATTTATGATATCTATTACATTTTAATAATTACGAATAATTGTTATACCTGGTAAAGGTAATTACACCTGGTTTAATTGCATACATTCGTGAAATGCATTTTAATAATTCGTACTTAATGTGCATGAGCAACTATTTAATTACTTTGTAATGTAATTATTCAATTACTTTTAAAGTAGACAGCTTCCAAATGTTGAAAACACCGTACCTATATATATTTTGAATTTTTGGAAATTTCAAATACTCGTTGGTAGATTTTTGTAACGGCGTCGAGGCAGATTTTTCTCCAGCAAAACGGCCAAAGCTGTATTGGAGGGATTCTCTACAGGTGTTAAAGCACCGTCGGGAAAAGAGAGAAGGCCTATAATTACCCGCATTGGAAGTTCTGAGGGTTTTCTTAAAGAAGGGTTGCTTTTATTTGAACCCCAAAAAACGGGCAAACGGGCAACTATCATATCCAGTCATTTAAATCAAGAAGTAGTCACTATAGCTTACATGATAATAAAGGTAAAACCTACTTGCCTGAAACTTTAAATATAATGAAAATGTTTTTTCTGTTTAATGAAAAATATCCGGAAGTTAAAACTTCTTATCAAAGCTACAGAGAAATTTTAAGACAAAAATATAACATTAGTTTCGGTTATCCGCGATCGGCTACCTACAGTCAATGTGACGAAATTACTGCAAAAATGAAAGCAGCTGAAACAGAACAGAAAAGTGGACGTACTGAAATAACCAAATTAAAAGCACTTAGAGAGCTCCATCTTCGTAGGGCTCAAGCGTTTTATGACAGAAAAAAGGAAAGCAAAAGAAGGGCACGAATAGAAAAGAATTATGAAGCTATAGCTATGGACTTCCAAAAAATTGTTTCCTTGCCGAATATCTCCACCAATGATGTATCTTACCGAAGACAGCTCTCGATTTACTGTTTTAACATCCATGTGTTATCAAACGCTCAGATGAAGTATTTTCGTTTCTTTTCGACTTATTTATACATCATTTGTCTCCAATTGTTCAACATCTACACACTTTCTGTGACGAAACAGGTGGACAAAACAAAAACTATACATTGGTAAGGTTTATTCATTACATGGAATAAGTAGTAAAACGTCTTTAATACATTACAATAACATATCCCGTTAGAGGCCATTCGTACCTTGAGTGCAATAAAAATATGGGCCTCATTAATCTTAAAAAAAGAATGGAAACGCCTGCTGAGTGGGAGGAAAATATTACAGCTTCTCGCATAAAGCCTGTCCCATTTAATGTACTTTCAGTATCTCAGTGTTTCATCAAGGGATGGACTTAATTTTTAAACGATAGATATGTCAAAAAAGCTCCTTTTGCTATACAAAAAATTAAAGAGGCGATGTGTGTTAATACTCATGTCCGCACTGTACTCGTATTTCACCGAGATTCATATAATGGTAGCAAACTTCAGGATCCCATCCGTTCTTTCGTTCAAGCTAAAAAGTCGCATAAATTGTCACCTCCGGAATTTGAACTACACTTGCAATCATACTTCCACTTTATTCCTATTATCGAAGACAAGTTCAAGGGTACATGTACAAGTACATGAGTATACCTCATGAAATAAAGATAAAAAAACACAAAGGAACTGTCAATAATTCAAATCTTGAGGAATTCCAGCCGAATGAAGAAACGTTTGGCTCAGAAAAGAAACGCACCTGGACTTTCATGATTTTCTTCCGTAAGAGATTGACACTGACTGATGTTTTCCTATTTTTTACAAAAATTGATTGTTTCATTGTTTTCAACCGTTTTTACACGGTATTTAACTGTTACCTTTTTTTCAATAAAATATTTTGTGACATTTAATGGTTTTCTCCCGAGACCCTGTAACTTTTACAAATACTTTGAAACCCATTTGCATGCCCATGTACGTTTTAAACTTGTAAATAAAACAATCAGAAGCTCATTAACTATTGTCAGGAGACTTTTTAAAACCCTTATTACTATAGAGCCTAATAAATACTGGTTTTCAAACGGAAATTGCACATTCCTTTACTGCGCGGACATCTGAAATTAAGTATAAATACCACGATCCGTATCCTGTTTATCATAAGCTTTACATTTATTTTGTTTTAGTTACTGATTTTAGGTGAATATATTAAAATTAACCTTTTATTATTATCTGTGACCTTAGTATTAGCCAGATTTTCTTCTAGATGTGCCTATCTTCCTATTATGTTGGCGATCACATTGTCCTGTCTTGTTCTATATATAGCAGCTTGAACTAAATGCCGTTATAGAATATAAGCTCATAGGACATTTGTAGGGGTCATTAAGCCCATCATGAATTATAATATAAATCAATACTACAATATGTAATAACAACTTTAGAAACTATGCCGTCAATTATTATCGGTACAGGTAACTACACCGGTAAGGTAAACATATTACTCAAGAGGGGGCATTTTGCAACTTAATACAAAAATAATGACCTGCCACCTGCGATGTCGTACAAAAATATAGGTAGGTACCAGTAGCAGGGACAATTTTTGATTTTCGGAAAATTTTGACCCCATTTTAGGAAATCTGACACAGTACGGCATTCATACACATGGTTTTGGATCGTTATTTAGACTACTTTTTTTTGCAGTTCCGTACATATCGGCTGAAACAGGAGTGAGAAATCTAGAGCGCAATCCTTCATTTTAAACCAATCATTGAGGTTATTTAAAATCTACGGCATCAACTCCAAATGATTACTAGATGCATAAAAGAATTTTTGGCAACCATGCCGTCTAAAAGTTATGGTCCTTACAAATGTTAGACAATTATCTGTATTTGGTAATAGAATTTTTGTTCTTTCTGTAGGATACTTATTTCTTGTACGGTAGTCACTTTTTTGACACAATATAACTAAAAACCATCAAACTAATTTATAGCCGGTTATAATAAATGGTACAATTTAAAAATTAAAAAAAAAAAACAAAAAACAAAAACTTGAAAATTGAACATATTTTTAAAATACCCTGTGGTCTACGTTATGTTATATTTTAAATATTGTGTAATATATCTAAACTTATTAATATTTATTATCTTAAGACAAATTTCTTGGTAATGAAAAGAACAAAACAAACTTAATAGACCTTCGCAAAACCGCTCTTCAATTTAGCCGCTTAGCAACTCGAAACATAATAATTTTCATATGGGTTTTCCAGCCTCGAAATTGCGTATTTTCGCTTTTTTAGGATCTTAAATTGTTTATAACTTGAAAACTAATAACTTTAGAGAAAACTGACACTCGACTTTTTTTGTTTAGAAGATGACCCAAGAAACCTAAAAAATGTTTCTCGGAGTAAAACATTGTTTAAACCATTTCTGTCCAAAAATTTTGCCATGCTTCTTCTAATTTGTTTACAAATTTATATTTTTAAACATAAAATTTTGTTTTTGTTATTAATTTATGTTAAATATATTATAGTGTATTTTTATGTATGAGAGAGTAATAAAACAATAAATTATGTATGCAAATCCCTAAACTGTTGATACGGGTGACTCAATGAAAAACAGATATTTGTCAACAAGTTTACAGAAGTATATAGCAAAACAATTTTAAATTGAGTATGACCACCAGGTATAAAGGTTGGAGCAGAATAGAATACAATAGTTGTGAGGATTACTAATCCCTAAATAAGGTTGTCAGTGTCGGAGTGATGGAGGTTAACAGGTACTAATGAATTTGCAAAAAATGTAAGATGTTTATTTTATTGGTTATATATAACCAATAAAAGTTTAATAAGTACCTACCTTTTTGCAAAATAAAGTTTAATTCTTTAGATAAAATAAAACGTTTTATTTTATCTATTTGCAAAATAAAGTTTAATTCTTTGCCTATTTGCAAAATAAAGTTTAATTCTTTAGATAAAATAAAACGTTTTATTTTATCTGAAATGAGTGCATTCCACGAAGTAAGGGTTTCAACAATCAAACATTTAATTCTTTAATTTCAGGAATCTACGACAGTAATTGACTAGATAATTACCTTCTAAACTTATTCCACAGAAAATGTGATAGTGGGTTTTTCCATTTTGTATATAGGAAGGTCCAAGTGGCGTATTCAAAATTCTTAACAGTTCACTAAAAGTAGGTACTTCAGTTGCAAGGTGCAGTTTATTGTGTATAATAGTGTTATGGAAAATTTGGACGTGCCGTGTAAACGCCGAAAAATTGGTCCTCTAACAGTTAATGAAAAAACATTAATATTTAATTGTTTTAAATCATTTGCAGACAAACGTTTATGTGAAAGTGTTGATGAGACCGTTGAGTTAGTTAGCAGTACACTTGGTGTTGGGAAATCTACGATTTACAGAGTTATTAAAGAAGAGAAATGTGGTAGTTTTCAAATGCCACGTAATGCTCCAGGGAAACCAAAATTTCAAATAGAATATCATTTTAAAGAAGGACTTCGACGGAAAGTGCATGAATTCTTCTTTAGGCAAGAATTTCCAACATTGGATAAAGTTCTTGTCTCAGTTTGAGATGATAAGGATTACCCAGAAATGAGTCGAAGTACGTTATGGAAACTTTTAAAAGAAATAGGTTTCCGCTGGAAAAAGAATCCCAGAAAGTCTATTTTATTAGAAAGAAGCGATATTGTCATATGGAGAAGACATTTTCTAAGAACCATAAAGGAAATGAGAAACCAAAAAAGAAAAATATTTTATCTTGATAAAATATGGATCAACGAGGGTCATACACCAAATAAATTTTGGTAGGATGAAACTGTTACAAGTCAAAGGCACGCTTTCGTAAATAACTTATCTACTGGTTTAAACCCACCATCAGGAAAGGGACGTAGGCTGATAATAGTACACATGAGCAGTTCAGACGGTTTTGTTGAAGGTGGTTTATTAACTTTTGAATCAACTCGTACCGGTGACTACCATGAAGACATGAACGCTGATGTCTTTCAAGAATGGTTCGAACAAATGATAGACCTTCTTCCTAAGAACTGTGTAATAGTAATGGATAATGCAAGTTATCACTCCAGACTTATAGAAGGCCTGCCCACAACTAAGTGGTTAAAAAAAGACTTGCAGAATTGGCTGAGTTTAAAAAATATTACGTACCATCCCGGATCTATAAGAAAGGAACTTTATTCGTTGTGTGCCCTTCATAAAGAAAAATTTAAAAAATACGAAATTGATGAAATTGCCAAAATCGTGGAATGACAGTACTTAGATCCCCACCATATCATTGTGAATTAAACCCGATTGAACTGGTATGGGCACAGATAAAGAGTGAAGTTTCAAGAAAAAATACCACTTTTAAAATTCATGATGTTAAACAGTTGTTTTTGGAGGCCGTAAATAATGTAAAACCTGAAAACTGGGAAAAGGCAGTAAATCACACTATTAAAGAAGAGGAAAAAATGTGGAAGCTGGACAATATTACTGATAAAATGATCGAGTCAGTTATTATAAATCTTGGTTCTGAAAGTTCATCTTCTGAATCTGATTTGGATTTGTAACAAGTAGCTGTAAGTTTTATATTAATATTTTTATTCATCTATTTAACATACCTTAGACGGTTTTAAAAACTCTTTTTCTCTTTTGAAATTTTTAAAAATTAAAAAAAATGTGAATTTTTTAAAACCCTTTTTAATGTAGGCCAGTCAGTTCTAATATAGTGTGCGATAAAAGAGGTCACTTTTGTTTACATACACATAACACTTTATAACACTGAAATAATTCATTTATTTTTTACAATTATTCAAATTAATTTTTCAATTAACCTTGAGCACGCCCATGGAGTGGTCGGAGGTACCAGTTAAAATTATGCTAATTACTCTCTCGTTCATAAAAATAAACTATAATGCTGTACAGAAATTTTTGATGGTAACATCCCACTTATCAAAGGAAAATTAGTTTTGCACATACATCAAAAAATAAATTCAGTTCATTGATTTCAGGGAGGTATATTTTATGTTTTATGCTGTAGTCATTAAGGAATGTGCACATTTAATTAGGTCCCTTCTGACTTTGACCTTTATGGTAAGTATAAAAGTGACCAGTATTCTCTGTGAGGTTGTGTATTTAGAATGCGAATACTCAGAGCTGCCTAAAATAAAAGAGTTGTTGGACTGGAATGTGCGGTAGTGGCATATTATGCATATAATCAATAGCTACTGTCATCACTTCTGGTCTTTCAGTACACAGGGTTTATGCGTCTTTAATTTAATATACATTATTTTTTATAATAATCTTCTTCGCTCGCCTTTTATGAAATATTAGTTTCGCTCCAACTGCCCTCTTAGCGTTATCGTTAAGGTTAACATCTTTAAGCCTTCTTCCATGTCTGTCGAACTTTTTTCGACCGATTCTTGACACAGCTTCTTGTGATTGGCCCTTTACTTCTATAGGTAGGTTGGGTCCTACCCGTCAGTCTTGTTTAACACCGTTTACTACATTCTTGGAAGCCTTTGAACACCATCTATTTGGGTTAGATTGTTGAGATTTTTTTCAATTTCTATTGCTTCTTTAATTTCACGTTTTCTTATAGTTTTAGAGTTAGCTAGTATGTTGGTTTGGTGCAGGTTTATTGTATGTCCTGTATTAGAGACATTTTGTGCAAGGGACGACATTCTCTCCTTTCGATGATATTTCGATGTTCTTCTCCTTTAACATGGATTCTTCGATTGGTCTGTCCGATATTTGATTTTTCACAGTCCCCACATGGAATTTTGAATATTCCTTTGATTTTCTAACGATATTTTGTTTTTGCGTATTGTAAAATAGTTGAGATTTTTCTGTCAGTATTAAATATTGTTTCTACTTTGTGTTTTCTCAGCACTTTTCCTATTTTTTTTTTGTTGTGTCCACTACTTAATTTATTTGAAAACGAAATATCAACTGCAAAATTTTATGTAAGCAACATTTATAAGCAACGATAATGATGAAAAATATGTATATATTATAACTTTTGTATTCATTTAATTTTTTTAAACGAAGTTTGCTGTGCATCTTATAATAATATAAATTTTCTAATTTCCAATATCTGAGGCTTGGTACAACAAGTGCCCAAGTGACTTTTTTGCATTTTTGACATTTTAGGGTCTAAGTGTCTTAAAAAACCACAACGGTTTCAGTGCAAGACATGCCTACATCTATCTAATTTTAAGAATCACATTTTTATAAAATCAAGAAATACCTATCTCCCAAAGTCTCGTTTAAAATTAGTACTAGAAATACCTATGTAGACATAGGTTTTCTGGTTAAACTGAAAATTTGTACAAGAAATGCATAAGTCGACTTAGGCATTATTAAGATTTAAATTTTTAATGTCAGAACTGCCTATGTGGTAACAGTCACTTCTTGTTTAAATGTATGGTTTTTGCACCGGCAACATCGCAACGTCTGCTTAAGGGTTATTTTATATTTGAGATTTGTGTAGTCTCTATGTCAAATTTGAAGATAAAGTGGTCGATGTGATTTTAGTTTTTGCCATTGATTTAAAGTTATTTTTGTGACTAAATTAAGTTCGGTATTTTTATTTTATTTAACCTGTCATTTCACCCTCCTTAATATAAGAAGGAATATAATATAAAAGAGGTAAAAAAGAAATAAATTAGAAATAAAATTAAAAAGACAGTCAAGATTTCACTTAACGTACTCTGAGAACGCCTATGAATAACTGTTCTGACGAGCTTTATTAAAGCGAAATACGTATCAACAGATACATAGACGATTTGTACGTGAAGTGAAATCTTGACTGTCTTTTTAATTTTATTTTTATTCGGATCTACTCTGTATGAGTACAAGAAACCAATTTGCTAACGATTTCTTCTTAGTTGAGGAGACATGTCGTGGAATGCAAATTTTAGATTCCCCATGTCTCTTTTAACATCTTTATCAACGTCTGGCTATGTCTTGCAATTTTTAGAAGGCTCCAGATTAAGGCAGTTATCTGAATTGTGTTTTGAAACTATTTTACGGATTAAATAAATTAGACTTCGCGTGACTTTGCGGGACCGGATAAGAAACTAAGATCTGCGAAGAAGGACGAGTATTGCTGATGTTGTGGGACGCATAGCGGAACTTAAATGAAATTGGGCAGGCCATGTAGCGAGAATGCATGACTCACGATGGACAAGTAAAATTACACAATAGAGGCCAAGAGCAGATAAACGTAGTAGAGGAAGACCACCTACTCGTTTGGCTGACGACATCAGGCGTATCACGAAAAATTGGCAACAAAGATCACAAAATTGCAAAGAATGAAGGAGTTTAGGGGAGGCCTATGTCCAGCAGTGGACGTGATAAATGAAGGCTGGATGATAATGATGATCATTCCATTCTACTTTTCTATTTTTTACCCAGTTATTGAGGTTCTCCACCTTGCATCTACGTCGTATATCTGTACTTCTAGCTCGGTCCCATATTGTCTTACCATTAATTTTTCTAAGTGTTTTCATCTCTGCTGCTTCTAACATCCTTTTTGTCCTGTCTGTATCAGGTCTTGTCTCTGCCGCGTATGTCATTATTGGTCTGATGACTGTTTTGTAAATTCTGCCTTTCGTTTCTTTCCCGATATTGTTATTTCTCCATATTGTTTCATTTAGGCAGTCTGCGGCTCTCTTTGCCTCATTCACTTCTATTCACATTTTGTCTTTTTTGGGGAAATTAACATGTTAAATTTTCTAGCAGTTATATTAAATTGGTGCAAAATACGTTGTAAATCATCTTCACTTTGAGAGAGTAGTATTGCGTCGTCTGCATAGCAGATTATTTTAAGTTACTTTTCTCCCATTTTATATCCTTTTTTAGTTCTTATTTTGATTTTTATTATTTCTTCCATAATCAGGTTGAACAATAGAGAACTCAGGGAATCACTCTGTCTTATCTTTGTGTCATTTGAGTTAGAAAAATGCTTAGCTACACCCATGCTTTAACATTATGGACTTTAAATCACACTATCTACAGTTGCATAAATAAAAATAAACGTGCCGTTTGTTACGTTTGGGAAGAATCAATAGGCGCTAGATAAGGACAAGAAATAGCATCCTGTTTGAGGCACTATATCCTTTCCTTACCGGCAAATATTAATAAAATTAGCATGTACAGTGACTGCTGTTCACGACAAACAAGAAATATTTATGTTGTCTCTTTTGATTGAAGATTTAAACAGTAATAAAAGAGATCTTGTGATTAATCATAAATTTCTTGAACCAGGGCATACTCATCAAGAAGCGGATATGATCCATACAGCTACTAAAAAAGTCTAGAAATATACAACTGTCAAAATAGAAGAGACCTAGAGACTTCTTCTTCTCATGGCGTCGTCTCCTTTCGAAGGTTGGCGATCCAAATGGCAATTGTAGTTTTACCTAGAGACTGGGCGAACCTAATTATAATCGTTCCGAGAAATCCTTCTATTGAATTTATAGAAATGGAACAAAAAGATTTACTGAATTTCTCAGTAAATTCTAAAAAGTCACTACGTGCATCGCAAACTAAACACTAACAATGAAAATATTTGCTGGCTTCACATAAGATGGCTACAGTATCGTACAAATACATTTTCAAAAGTTTTTTATAAAATTTCTTTTGATTGAGATTATTTTAAGGTAATGGATTTATCAAGAAAGAAAGCAACATGTGCTACACGTTCAGCTCAACTGTCTGGGCTTGCATCAAGCAGTAGTCCATGCAAAGTTAGGCTAATCCCACTAACCAATCAGAGAATTCCACTATTAGATAACAAATTAAAGACCTCAAGGACTTAATGACTTACATTTCTGTAACAAGCAGGTACTTTTATGAATGTATTTTTGCTAGACAGGCACCAGCCCAAGCTGTAGATGGTGAATATTTACCTGACGAGGGCATATATAAAGATGATATGTAAACACCTGGAATTTACTTGTCCATCTTTATTTTTAAGTAGAATATGTATCGCAGATAATTTGTATTAAATTGCCTATGTCAATACACAATTAATAATTTACCTAAAATTTTTATTTTAAGAAATGACTGTCACTCATCATCAGTTGGCGCTACAGCCCTTTGTGAGCCTTGGCCTGCTTCAAAACATTCTTCCATCCTTCCCTATCGAGTGTCTGTCTTCTCCAGCCCCTCACTCCAATCTCCCTCAGACCTTCCTATACATCGTCCACGTATCTGAGTTTAGGTCGCTCCCTTCTTCTTCTTCCGACCGGCCTGTTTAGCATAGTTATTTTACTGGAATCACTCTCATCCATCCGCATAACGTGGCCCACCCACCTTAGGTGGTTTATTTTGATGGTCTTCAGAATATCTGCATCACCAAAAAGTCTATAGGGTTCAAAGTTATATCGCCTTCTCCATAGACCCTGTTCGTTTACCTCTTCATATATGGTCCTCAATACTTTTCTTTCAAATACTCGCAGTAACTCTTCATCTCGGATCGTCATTGCCCATGTTTCAGATCCGTATGTGAACACTGGGCGTATTAGTGTTTTATAAAGTTTGCACTTTGTTGCTATTGACATACTTCTCGCTCTTAGTTGAGGGCCCATGCCAAAATAACAGTGGTTAGCCACGGATATTTTTTTTTTATCTCGTTGGATGTGTTATTTTTGTAGTCTACCAGTGATCCTAAGTAGCAGAATTCTTCTACCATTTCTATCGTTTCGTGTTGCACCTCAAGTTATTTTGTTGAATTCTTAATATGGCCGGTATATATTTGGTTTTCTGGATGGTAATCAGAAGTCCGATGTTTTCTGCGGCATTTTTGATACGTGTGAAACGATGTCACTCAAGCATACAATAAAAGAAGAATTTATGGTAAATTTTTAACTGCAACTTATAAACTAATTTATTATCTCAACAAAATCACATGGTCAGTGTCAAAACTGTATTAAATAAACTATTTGTACAACACAAATTTAGGGGGACACAGGGAGACAAATTTGGCCTTATTGAAAGAAATCAAATTTTGACTTAGGCACTTCTTGTACCAAGCCACACATATATTTATTTATACACTTATAAATAATACACAAATTATTGTATAAAAAACTCAGTCAACTTAATAATCTTCCAAATTAATTCCGCATTTGGAGTATATTTTTTTTGTATTCGCCCGAAGCCCGCTCCTGTTTTTCACTATTTCCCATCAGCACCAGCATCAGAATTCCCACTAGACTTGTTTAAAGCGTTCGTTCGCTGTTCGGTCTGATATCCGTTACGAGATTCTGGAGTTATAATTAGACGCAAATGTTCATGATGTGTTTCGCTTGCGCCACAGACAATAATAAAATAGCACGACACATGCCGCTCCATATCCACTACACTAACGCACTGCTGTGAGGTCAGTAGCGTGTCTCTGAAGACTTAATTTAGCAGTTTAGTTCACCTTTAACTGGAAAAATAGTTTCCAGAAATATCATTTACTGATGATTATTAACTAATGGTGTCAAAAGCTATGAATAATGCGTTTTTTTAATTTTTATATCGCCATATCAGGCATAAGTTTTGAGAAAAACTTCATTATAAAAAACATGATCGTCTACAGTTCAAACTAAAATTTGTAAAATTTTGATAAAATGAAAGGCAGATATCGAGAACAATTGTATGTATATGACATTCTGCGATTGTTGGATAGCCCAAAATTGACGAAATGCCCCTGAAGATGCTCTAAGAGACATGTTTAAAAAAATTAAGCAGATAACACGTTCCTTTACACCAAACTACCTTGCTATCAAAGATGATAACGGAACTCTACTCACTTCTAAAAAAGATATTTTACACAGATGGAAAGAATATTGTGGACGACTGATGATGGAGGAAAGCACAGACGCCCCATCACAACAAGAAGATGCCAGTTTTGTGACGGAACCTGACGTACTCAAAAGCGAAGTTGAAGCAGCAATTATGAGGCAAAAAAGGCAGAAAGCTGCCGGTCCAGATAACATACCTATTGAAATGATTTGGGCCCTAGATGACGTTGGAGTGGATATAATACATCAAATTTGTCAAAGAGTGTGGGAGACAGGTAAATGGCCTGAGGACTGGACACAATCACTATATATTCCCATACATAAAAAGGGAGCGAAAGATTTATGTAGCAACTATCGCACAATTGCTCTAATTGCGCATTGCAGTAAGATACTGTTAGACTTAAATCTCGAGAGGATAAAGCCCTTTTTACTACCTAACATTGCGAAGGAACAAGCAGGTTTCGTCCCCGGACGTGGTACTAGAGAACAAATTTTAAACGTACAACAGATTGTAGAAAAATCCAGAGAATTCAACATCACAACATATTTGTGCTTCATAGATTATAGTAAAGCTTTCGATTTGGTCAACTGGAGTAAAATGTGGCAGGTTTTGTCTGAAATGGGAGTCCCCAATCATCTGATACTGCTAATTAAAAACCTGTACAATAACAATTATGGCAAAGTTAGAATAAATGGTGAACTAACCGATAGTTTCAGGGTCACAAAGGGCGTGAGACAAGGCTGCATACTAAGCCCAATTCTATTTAACATCTATGGTGAATGGATAATGCGGAAAGCTACTGAGGACTGGAACGGTGGCATCACCATTGGCGGAAAGAAGATTTGCAACTTGGGATATGCAGATGATACTACTATCCTCGCCAGTTCTGAAGCTGAATTGATTCACCTGCTACAACGGATAGAAGACGTAAGCTTAACGATGGGCCTTAAAATAAACAGAGATAAAACGAGAATCATGATAATTGACAGAGCTAACAACAATCAAAATCATCTGGTCATGATAAACAATATCGCTGTTGTAGATAAATTTGTGTATCTGGGCTCATTAATAACCAACAAAGGAGGCTGTACTGAAGAAATAAAGCAGCGGTCAGCTATCCCAAAAAGCGCTATGGCAAAATTAACAAAAAATTGGAAAAGCCATGAAATAACTACCGATACAAAAATGAGACTAGTAAGAAGTCTAGTTTTTCCAGTTTTTACTTATGCATCGGAATGCTGGACCCTTACTGAGAAAGACAAAAAGAACATAGATGTATTTGAGATGTACTGCTGGAGACAAATGCTGAGAATACCATGGGTGGCCCGAAGAACAAATGAATCCATACTGGACCAGCTAAACATAAAGAAAGGACTAAGAACACAAATATCAGAACAAATAATAAGCTATTTTTGACATGTGCTTCGAAGAAATGGCATTGAAAAACTTACCATCCAGGGAAAAGTAGAAGGCAAAAGAAATAGAGGTAGATCTCCTACACGATACACGGACCATATTGTTGCTACCATTGGCGCTCCATTGTCAGAATGTGCTAGAATGGCAAAAGATAGAAAAACGTGGAGGAACATTGGGAAGTTTAGCTAATAGCTTCATGATATCACGATACATGCATCAGGTCAACGACTAAGAAGAAGAAGAAGAATGATCTTATGAAAACTCTACGAAAACTTAAGATTAAAACTTAACTAACTAAACGAGAAAAAAAAATACAAAACACAAGAAGAACTGTATAAAGAGCACTATTGTTCATTTATTTAATTTTTGGTGATTTTTTTTATTTAATGTTTAGTAGATTCAGTTTTTTTTTGTATATATAGTATATATATATATATATATATATATATATATTTATATATATATATATATATAATTATAATACTATAATTATAATAATAATTTACTCATTAAAGTAGCTTTGGTTCTTTTTGAACATTTTTTATATTGGCCAACTTAGTTGGTTGTTAAAATATATATGTAGAGCCAGTGGTTCCCAAAAACAATTAATTATATTTAAAAAATGGAAGACACGTATTTACATTTAATTATTGTGGACTTACCACCGGCATTTCTTTCAAATAGATGAATGACTTGGCAGGCTGTGCAGCTATTTTTAAAATCTACGAAAAACATGCTCCGACTAAAATACAAAAGTATTGCGTTGTTAAAACTGAGGTTTATAATGATAATCAATGATTTTAGTACGTTAACGTAAACGAAAAAACTAAAGGATTATTGAATAAGTTATTTTTATTAAAAATAGTATCCAGAAAAGTTAAGTCTAATGCAAAGTCTGAACTCCCCGTCAGTTAATCAGATATTTTAAGGGTTGGAACAAATCAATCCAGTAGAATGACCACGATTTTATTTATGTTATGGCATTATAAATTTATTACTAGTGCAAAAAAGTAAACCGTGCGAATCACAAGAGGTCTCACGTATTATACTGGTGGGACCAGAACACAGGAAATATTAGGAATATAGGTTGACATTAGCCTTAAAAAAACTTTTACAATATTGTAAGGAGAAGTGTTACAAGAAGGTGAAACAACAGATTTTCCATGATGTCTTTTTCAGGGTTTCCGAGGTTTCAGTCTCTCGAGCCCCCAGACACTACTGCACTAATCACTAATCCATGCATTATTGCTACTGGAAATAGTGGACAGTTCATTAATACCGTCGATGTTGACGTGGTTTGGGTGGAGGTTGGCGTGGGGGTTGACATGGAGTGAATATTTGTGGTGGTAGGATTTTGATTGGCAGGTGGAGCACCAGAAAAAACTGCAGAACCATAGTCCCCATAAGGTTCTATAAAAAAGAGTTATCCGAGAAGACATAGAAATTAAAAAAGGTCAAATTGTCTCAATAAAAGGTTACTTCGACATGGAGACCTCTTATAAAGAAAATATTGTCCGCTCTACCCCCCAATTAAAAACCTGTCGATAGAAATAATCGCTCTAACTCCCGCGCCAATTCCTACGCCAACCCTCATGCCAAACTCACCCAAAACGCGTCATCTACACCTCGTCCACGTCACCATTGATAGTATAAATGAACCGTTCGCTGTATCTAGTAGCAGTAATGCATTGATTCGTGATCAATATAGTAGTGTCTGGGGCTCTAGAGACTACGAACTTGGAAATTCTAAAGAAATGTATGGAAAAGCTACCAAATTTCTTCAATATATTTTTGCATTAGACAGTTAAGCTGTACTGAAACTGTGAAGTGACTAGTTCGTAATAGATGGGATCTGTATCTGGCTAAACACAAAACATGGGGTTTTTTAATTTTTGCTAATTACTACTGTGATTTATATTGCTTACTACTGTTTACTAGGAAATTGCGCAAGTCCAAAGAAATATGCATGTATATCACCACTACTTTAAATTTTAAAATTTACAATATTCGTGCACTGAATATGGTATATAATGAATAATAAAATCAATAAAAAGAATAGAATAGGATCAATAAAAAGATTATTGAATGCAACCATACTTGATAATAAATTAATAGCATTAGTTTCAAGAAGATGAGCTTGTACAGTAGTTGTAGCTTCAGGTGCCAGATTACTTATTAGCCTCTTACAATAAAGAACATTTGGATTACCAAATGTACGAAAACAAGCTTTTGAATACGCTTCAGTAAGGATGTCTATATCTTGACAAAATATGTCACTGATGCACTTTGCGGTAGGTACATAAACCCTAACTATCACTAAAGTACAATTATTATTACCAACTACAACAAAGAAGTTTTCAATACACCGACCAGTGTTCAACTGACGGCTTGCGAGGGATTTGTTAACTTTAATTAAAACTATACCGCCTCTTTATAAGAACTCACCAAATAATTCAATTACAGGATGATAAGTATAGGTTAGTTAAAATTTAGCTTTACTTACATGACGCCTATCTTTTTACCTTACAGTTATTAGTAAGTACAGTATTACCCAATTTTGCTAAGCAAAATACCGACTCCAACAGTATGCAAAAAGGCCCAAATGCAGTATGACGAGTCACTGACGAGTGGGCAGATTGAGATCTCAGTACCGTTTGACGTTTCTTGTATTTCTGGAAAATAAGATACTAAAACGTTACGCAAATTGAGACTCCCAACTCGAATGGAACCATAGAACCATATCCCTCTTGATAATGGCTCCAAGAACTCCGCAGTTCTTCCCAAGAATTTAGTATTCTTTATATATGTTACGAGCAAAGCCCGAAATTGGACAATCCTAACATTGTACACAAATTATTGTCCACTTCTAGCAATGTACCCCCAAAATGTACAATGTTTGAAATAATCAAAATAATTGTCGAAACGCTCATCGATTCGAATCGATTATTATTAACAAGCGACACACCAAATCAAAAATGGAAAAATTAAATCGAAGAAGAAATTGTTATACAATAGAGATATTGTTAGTGAAACATTTCAAAGCTTCAAGAGTATAGGGAAGATGTTTGTAAAACATCTTAGATTTTCAAGAGAGATGTATGATAATTTAAAATAATTTAATTCTACGAATCCAAAAGTCAAAAACGCTGGTTAATTATGGATTTATAACCTCAATTGATGTTTGTTTGTCGTTAATAACAAATGGGGAATAATCGTAAAAATCGATATGAATCGATATCTGATATATTATCTTAAACTTTGACGCATGGCTACTTATTGAAATTCGAACATTGTACAGCAATTCTTTTATACAAAGTCCGCCGATTATATATATTTCGGAGATTGTACAGTAAAGGAGTACAATGCTAGAAGTGGACAAGATTTTTTGTACAATGCTAGGATTGTCCAATTTCGGACATTGCTCGTAACATATATATATATATATATATATGAAAGATTATACATAAATAGCTTTTCCTATATATAGTTATTCCGAAAGTTCCGAAAGATTTCCGCGGTTAGTAGAGTTGAACATAAAGCTAAGAGATTATTACTACTGCAAGAATTAATATTTAACTCAACAGCCTTCCGGGTTAAACTGCATCGATTATCACTGCGCTGAGCTTTCGACATGATGTCTTTTTCAGGGTTTCCGAGGTTTCAGTCTCTCGAGCCACCAGACACTACTGCACTGATCACTAATCAATGCATTATTGCTACTGGAAATAGTGGACGGTTCATTAATACCGTCGATGTTGACGTGGTTTGGGTGGAGGTTGGCGTGGGGGTTGACATGGGAGTTGGAGCGAACATTTGTGGCGGTAGGCTTTTGATTGGCAGGTGGAGCACCAGAAAAAACTGCAGAACCATAGTACCCATAAGGTTCTATAAAAAAGAGTTATCTGAGAAGACATAGAAATTAAAAAAGGTCAAATTGTCTTAATAAAAGGTTACTTCGACATGGAGACCTCTTATAAAGAAAATATTGTCCGCTCTACCCTCCAATTAAAATCCTACCGTCAGAAATGATCGCTCCAACTCTCGTGCCAATCCCCGCGCCAATTTTTACGCTAACCCTTACGCCAAACTCACCCAACATCGCGTCATTTAGGCCTCGTTTACGTCACCATCGATAGTATAAATGAACCGTTCGCTGTATTTAGTAGCAGTAATACATTGATTGGTGATCAATGTAGTAGTGTCGGGGGCTCTAGAGACTAGGAATTTGGAAATTCTAAAGAAGACATCAGAAAGGATGTCAAAAGCTCGGCGCAGTGATAATCGACGCAGTTTTAACATACATTTATATTGTATTCAAAATTATATAAGTGAATCTACCTACAGTCTACTTTAGCACTGCACCTACATGTCATATTAGCACTAAACTGCTACGGTATCTGTTATTTAATAATTTTGGGCCACATGTCGAAATGTTGTGAGTAAACTAAAGTAAGACTCGAGACTTACTTGGAGTCCATAGATATCATTAATAACCAAGAGATTAGTAATTACTTAATTAATGGTAGCCAGACGCACCCATGTACAAATATGGTATTTAGAACCAAACATAGTGATAACACCAACTATTAAATATGCACCAGTTGTATAGTTGCCAAAGTTGCAGCAAAAACGTGCCAACCGCAAACTAAGCAAAGTGCAAATGATACCTAAATGCAGGTTTAAAATACCTTTTCAATTGCCCACAAAAGGGATGTGGCAGAGAAAACGCTGGACCAAGACTTTTAGAGTTGTACCTGGCAGAGTTATACCTGGTACATGCACGAGTCTAAAACTAAAGAAGAGCCGGTTGCAGGAATATTTCTAGTCTACTAGGGAAATCTACAGATTTCTGGCAGCCATTCTGCTGAGATTGCTGGCAGCAAGATTGTTGCCTATTTTTTCAGAATGCTTTCAATAACAGCAGCAGAAACAGCTGTTTCTATTATCTGATCGAACTTGTTTTCCAATTTTCCAAGTTTCGGAAAAAAAGTCACAGAAGGAAATCGTATTAGACGTTAATTGGCCCTAATAAAGCGATACCCAAAGTTTGGAGAAAGTATATATCATAAACTTTCAAATTATATCCATTAGACCCGAGTATTATATTTTTTGAAATTAGCTCATTTTTATCGATCTAAAAATGTCCTAAAATACAGGGTATTACATTAATTTTGATGATTTTTTTTAAAAGGCTTTTCATTTAGGAAATATCGAATTTATCCATACTTTACGGACACACTGTATAAGATGTAGTAATATTTATCTTTGTGTAACGTTACTGAAAATTCCTAGTTCTTCTATTTTCTCATTATTGCATATTCCAAAACCTTCATATTATACACATTTAGTGCATAATATTTTATTAAGCAATATGAAAATTTACTCTCACAGTGCTATCCACACATTTAAAAGTTTCAGGCGTAGAAAAGACCTTTCGTTAAAATTACGTTTCTAAAGTCGATAACAAACTATGAAGCCCTTGAGCTGCGGCAGAGCCTAAATGCGGAGTAACTTATTATAATAGAAATAAATTTTGTTAAATGGAACTTAACTTTCTCGAGAAAGTTGTGAAAGGATCATCTAAAATTTCGCCGTATAAATTGGGTTATTTAGAAAGACTTAATTACTTAACCGAAATTTCATAAATTTTAGTTTGTGTTGGCATATTCCAGTTTAATAAAACGTAAGCATAAAACCACATGGTTTTTACTAACAACTACAGTAAACACAATAATAAAATTTGATTAAAAGTTTGCGAAAATGGTTCAAAGTATGTACCTACGATTCCAGAAATAACTTTATTCATCTATTCTTCATTACATTCTTCCTTAAGTTAAAATTAGTCTTCAAAATACGCTTTCCACGTAGAAATATTTTCAGGCTGGAAAATAGATAAAAGTCGAAAAGACTCCGATCTAATTATTGTGATGAATAAGTGGATATTCTATGTGTTCGTTTATTAATTAGACCAATTTTAACTTGACTATATTTCTGTAACTGTATTTCATTAAAAAGTCTAGAGGATTTCAAGTATGTACCTATGATTATATGCTTAGTTGACTACTGAAAGGCATTTTATTGTGTAAGATGGATAAATTTATGGCACACCAATGCAACTGGTGACATTTATTAAAAATCTTTACCAGTCCATCATAGCAACAGTATAACTAGATCAGAAGTTCTTAAACCAATTCAAGACCGAGAGAGGTGTTAGACAAGGGTGCGTATGGTCACCTGACATATTTACCTGATTTATTTAACATTTATGGTGAACATGTCATAAAGATGGCTTTAGATGGAAGGGCCGGTGGAGTAACAGTGGCTGGTAGGAAAATCTCCAATTTAAGATTTGCTCATAATACTACACTTATATCAGCAAGAAGAGTTGAATAAGAAAGCAATATAGTTGGTCTGAAAATCAATACAGCTAAGACAAAAAGAATGGTGGTCGACAGATTCCACACTATTTAACTGACTAACATGTTGAAGGAATACCAGATAGTGGACAGTTTTGTCTATCTCGGGTCTAATATAACTAACGATGATAACTGTGGACCAGAAATATGAAGACGAATTGGTTTGGTAAAAAATCCAAACTAAAGTTTGGAAGTCCCTAACTAAAGTTTGGACGGACAGGTCTATCTCTCAAAATATCAAGATGAGACTGGTAAATTTCCTTGTATCCTCAATGTTTCTTTACGGTGCAGAGACTTGGAAAAAATTAATCGCTTTGAGATGCGGTGCTGGAGAAGAATGCTGCGTATACCTCGGACAGCTCATAGGACAAACGATTCCATTCTAAACCAACTTGAGATTAAAAGAAGGCTGTCCATAAATGTCTGCAGTATATTCTACAATTTTTCGGTCACGTGGTTCGCAGAGGTGACGATAATTTTACAGAGAATTAAGAATTAAGAAATTAAGAATCCACCTAGAAACTTATTCTGCGAAGCTCTCAGAGCAGCTGAAGATATAGACGAATGGAGAGAAATTGTTAGGAATATTGGAAGAATTTACGATTCTCAGTAATGGAGAAACCACAAGAGAGAAAGAGATATTCTTGTTGTGAACAGGTGTACGTTGGTGGTGATCAAATACTTTTAAAAACGAAAACGAGGTTTTTGCCACAACATGTTATCACTATTGTCGCTTTTGCTCACCGATGATGACCTTTTCCTTAGTATGAGATTTAAGAATATTAAAAGTATTTCCAGTTTCATTTAAATTGTCTTGATAATATAATAGAAGAGTAATAGCTTACGGAAGACCTTAACACCAGAATAACTAAAACAATTTTAATATAGTTCGAATTCAATAAAAACTGATGACTTATTTTAAAATTTCCAACGATAAATATCATCAAGTTAAATTTTATCAATAAAAAAGGATATCTAGAAGTTATCCTGGATTAGAAATTAAATAGGTACAGTAATTTTAAAAGAATCAGGTGAACATTCAATTTTTTATGCGTTTCTTAGTTTTGGTATGATCTGGTCATATCAAAAGATTATCAAGATTATTAATAGATCATTGGTACAATAACCAGAACTTAAACACCGGCATGTTAAGTTGCAAAAAGTAGAATGACCTCTTTAAAAATTACAGAAGTAATTCCAACACATTTTACAGTAGCTTTATAAGTAATACCGATATTCCATCCTTAAGGTGAATGTATACTGTAGACTTTTTGTGTAGATTTAGAGATGTCTAAGATCACTAGAGACGTCCGAGACTTAAATCTCTAGTGAACACGACGTTGAGATCTGCCTAGCAGGAGTTAGTCTTTAATATCAGTAGCGAAAAATAAATCTAGCTACACTGTAGTGGACACACCGTCTTAAATATGTTGCTCGAGACACTTTAAACCTGGTCTAGAAAAAAAGATGGAGGAAAGCACAAAAACTAATCCCATAAGACTACAACGGGGAGTAAGACAAGGAGACACCATTTTTCCCAAACTATTTACCCTTGCTCTAGAAGACATTTTTAAGAAACTAGAATGGAACAATAAGGGTATCAACGTCGACGGATCATACTTAAACCACTTGCGATTCGCAGATGACATAGTTTTAATAGCCGATAATATCCAAGAACTAAATGATATGTTACAACAATTAAATGCAGTTTCAGGAGCGGTAGGCTTAAAAATGAACTAGAGCAAAACAAAAATACTGAGCCGAGACCAGACAAATATAACAATACAAAATCATAACATAGAAAATGTTGCACATTATGTATATCTAGGTCATGTTATCAAACTAGGAAAACCAAATCAAGATGCTGAAATTAAAAGAAGAACACAACTGGCATGGGGCGCTTTCGGCAAATTAGCATATATCTTAAAGAAAAAGGTGTATAACACATGCATACTACCAGTTTGTACTTACGGCTTGGAGACAGTAGCCCTTACCAAAAAATCTGCTTAAAAATTAGAAACAACGCAAAGAACAATGAAACGAATCATGCTTGGAATATCACTAAGAGACAAGATTAGAAACACCGAGATAAGACGTAGAAGATTAAGGATATTGTGGAAGAAATTGCAAAAATGAAATGGCGCTGGGCAGGTCACGTAGCCCGATATAATGACAACAGGTAGACACGGAGAATTCTGGAATGGAGACCAAGGACAACAACAAGAAGCATGGGAAGACCTCAAAAAAGATGGGTAGATGACATAAGAACAGTGGCAGGCAAACAGTGGATTAGATCGGCGCAAGATAGAGAAAGATGGAAGCAATTGGGAGAGACCTACATTCAAGAGTGAATGGAAAATGGTTGACAAAGAAGAAGAAGAAAAAAGATATTTAGTGATATTGTGTAGAAAAAAACTGCGTAGGTACCATGTCTGAAAAAATTAAATAAGATAAAAATACGACATTCAAATTAATTCAATTGACTGAAATGTATCACAAATTGTGGAATGTTTCATTAAAGAACTACAGACACAGAGATTTAAAAGCAAAATTATGTGAAGAGCCCTTAAAGGATGGGAAAAGGGCATCTCAATAAATATCCAAAAAATAAACAACCTACGTTTTGCAGATGACAGAGTCCTTCTCGTAAATAGTCAAGAAAAGTTAATTGAACTTATACGACTGGTTGAAAACAAAAATCAAAAATTTGGCCTGCAGTTAAACATATCAAAGACAAATATCATGATATGATATGTATAGACTACATAATAATCATCCACACATAACCACAATTTACCGATTGCAGGTTGTGATCTTTAATTTATATCTGGGATCATTAGTCCCGAACACAGGGTCACTATAGGAAGAAATAAAACGTAGATGTGATCTAACAAAAGTCGCCCTAGGAAAGATGGCCAAAATATAGAAGCACTTTTAAATTTCACGAATTTTAAAAGTAAGGTTGGTCAACAGCTTAATATTTCCAATACTGACAAACGGATGTGAATCTTGGATCATACGACAACCGAAAAAAAAAAAAGAAAGATAGATGCCACTGAAATCTTCTGTTGGAGAAGAATCTTACGAATTCCGTGGACTGACCATAGGACGAATATTTTAATTTTAAATGATCTTAAAGTCAGCAAACGACTATCCGGCAAAGTATATCTCCAACAATTAAAATACTTTGGACATGTTATGAAAGCAGACATAAAAAACAGGGAAAGACTTATTATCCAAGGAAAGGTAGAAGGTAGAACGGACAATATACGATATTACGATGACCACTACACTCCCCTCTGGGCGGTCAGGTTTGAAAAGAGAGAAATCTACAAAATATTTTATTTTAAATAATAAACAGCGATTTCACCAGTTCATGTTATTCCACTGGACAATTATAAATGCTGTTATGACTTTTTTATACCGAAAACGGCAAGACTTATTAAATAAATCATATCTGTTTATATTAAAAATTTAATATGCATGTCAAAATGCCACTTCCAATGTTTAATATTAAAATACCGGCTCCATATCAGCCTCATTTTATACTAGGTGCTGCTCGAGATTTTATTAAAATAATATATCACTACCTTCGCTTAATAATTTAGACGTCTTGTCTCACGACTCAAAATCAAATCAGCAGTAACGAACGAAAGTTGCAGAAAATTTGCTTTAAAAGTTAAGTTAAGTTTAAAAATTTGCACTTAAGAGGTAGTTGCGACCTATAAATATCTGGATAATATTTTACATACTGTAAATTCACCAATATAGATACTACGTAATAAAAAAATTGTGAGGAAAAGGAATTACAATATGAAAACTCCACTTTAGAGAAAAAATTGTCTCAAACTAGGATGTGCTCTAGCTCTTATACTGTTTAACATATTTACACTTTGTTTACAAACATTCTCGAAGAACATCGTAATAAATGAAGGTCTATTTGACTACAATTTAGAATCAATATGTTGATTGGAAAATGTAAAACAAAATAAGACTTATGAAGCTTGATTGTAAAATAAAAAATAATTGAGTAAATCTGGGATAGTAGGGAATAAAGAGATGTTAAAGTCATACAACAGATTAGTAAATCAATCAATCAGTCTTGGATCAATCCATTTAGTCAATCTTGTTATTGAGTAATTTATACAGAAGGGAAATATCAGCTTAAGTTTGCCCAGAGACAATTTGGGAACGTTATCACGTTCATTGACTACATCCTAATAAAACACAGATATCGAAACTCAATTCAGGCAGTAAAGGCATATCCAGGAGCAGACGTATCCTCTGCTCATAATCTTCTTATTGCTAGGTTTCAACTTCAACTAAAAAAGACGCAAAAAAGCCGCAACAACAATAAACTTAACATACAGAAACTAAAGTCAGAAGAAACAAAAGAAAATCTGAAACACGAAATCAACATAAATCTAGATAGAAACCCAAGAAATAATTGCAACGTAGAGCAGCAGTGGCAACTCTTCAAAACCTCTATATTGGAGCCAAGTAAGAAAGTACTTACAACAACCAAATGTAAGAAAAAAGAGTGAATGACCAAGGAAATTCTAGAGTTGATGAATGAAAGAAGAGAAAACAAAACCATCAATACGATCCGCTATAAACAGCTTCAAAACCAAATAAGAAGAAAAATTAAGGAGGCTAAAGAAACCTACTTTTCTGAAAAATATAAAGAAATAGAAGAACTGCAAAACAGATATGACAACTTTAATCTACATAAAAAAGTCAAAGCACTAGCCGGAGTAGGAAGTAGATGAACCACAAATATATTGCTCGACAAAAATGGAAATATTACATTGGAGACAGAACAAAAACTACGATGATGGAAAGAGTACATCAAGGAACTATTTCATAGCCAGAGAGAAGCTAGTTCATCTGTAGATAGCCAAACGGGAGATGTAGGCCCAGAGATAACCAAATCAGAGGTTAGTCAGGCATTAAACTCAATGAAAACCAATAAATCTGCTGGTCCTGATGAATTACCAAGCGAGTTATTAAAGTTGGTCAACGATAAAACCTGGACATAATAGTAGAACTATTTAATGCTATCTATACTACGCGAATCATCCCTAGAGAAATGTTGACATCCGCATTTGTGTATTTGCCAAAGAAAGTGAATGCCAAAGAGTGCAGTGACTATCGAACCATAAGCTTAATGTCACATACCTTGAAAATTCTGTTGAAAATTACCACAGAATTCACTCTAAATTCACTCGCAGTTAATTTCAGCCGGTCTAAAACTATTTTAAAAATTGTGGCACATTGTGTTCAATAAAACTTGAAGCTCTATCTTCGCTAGTAGCCTCTGGAGTTCTAGTGGTTATAGTCTGTTGTCGTTTTAAGAACGAAGTAAACCATTTAGGCTCTATCATTTTGAATTTTAGACCAAGATGTTGGAACCGTAATATCAAGAGTCGTAGCATATTGAAAAGCCAACATTCGATCCTGCTTTGGTGTAAGTCCATAATAATTATCAGATGCATTTTTTAGATAGTGACATAAAGCGTCTTTCATGTTAAAGATCTAAAACAATATATCATAGTTATTGCCTAAGAAAATTTGGACTTAAAAATATTTATACCTGTCTGTTCCTCTGACATCCTACATATACAGATGAAATACCTCCAGGTTCCGTGCAAGAGTGCGCATACCTATATTATAGTTTTACGAAACAAGCTTCAAACTCAACTTGTCGATAATACGAGCACGTACAGCTCATTCCATAACGTCAGCAGTTGTTTTTTTATAGGCTCGCATCGTTACGTCTGCAAATACTTAAAAAATATAATTAGATAATACTTTGGTTAAACAATCGATTTCATAGTGATATATGGGGCAGGTTAATACAACCTGCTCCATTCATAAAATGCCAACCAACCCCAATGAAGATTTTTCAACTAAAATGGCTAACACGTGTTTACGAATTTATTTTTTTATTATAACTAATAAATTAACAATCAGAATAAAACAATGTATTCTATAAGTTAATGTGATGAGTTTAGGTCCTGTCCCTTGGTTCTGGCGTGATGTGGTCCCCTCCAGTGAGAGAATCACGATAACTCGATGTTGTAGTATTGCGGAAATTAATGGATTGGAGTGTGTGTTCACTTTTTGAATGTATTGTAATTTCTTTGCTGGTATACTTCTTTCACTGTTGAGATATTGAGATCCTCATAGATTCTTTGGTTGATTACGTACCAGGGTGCATCAACAATTGCTCGTAAAATTTTTGAATGGCATCTTTCCGTAATAGCAATATTAGATTTACTACTACAGCCCTACAGCTCTATGCCATATGTCCATATTGGCTTGAAAACTGTTTTATAAATTAGAATTTTATTATTTATTGACAGCTTGGAGTTTTTTCCAATTACCAAATGATTTCTTTTTGTCTTAGTTGTATTTGTTTTCTTTTTTTGGTGATGTGTTCTTTCCAACACAGGGTTTGGTCCAGGTGTAGCCCTAGGTATTTGGTTGTTTTAGTACTGGGTATTTCCTCATTGTTGATATATATTGGTGGTGGTGTTTCTCGTAGTAAAGTGAAAGTTACGTAGGTTGACTTGTTTTCATTTATTTTTATTTTTCATTGTTTTAGCCAGTTTTCAAGCTCATACAAATAGTATTGGAGTTGTTGTCTATATTAATGTGTTTGTGACTTGTAAGTGCTACTGTATCATCTGCAAATGTGCCAATTGTTACGTTATGTCAAGTTGGTAGATCAGACATATATAATATATATAATAAAGGTCCCAGGACGCTGCCCTGTGGAATTTCCGACTTAATGGGATGCATTTTGGATTTTTTTTTTCCATTTACTTTTGTTCTAAACTGTCGGTTTTCCAAGTATGATGTAAGTATTCGAAAGAATGGTGGTAATATTTGTTTAATTTTATAAAGAAGTCCTTTATGCCAAACCTTATCAAAAGCTTGACGTACATCTAGTGACTCCATTGGGCAATATTCCTTTTCTTCTAATGTAGAATTGATTTTATGGGTTATTCGGTGGCATTGCTGGATAGTTGAGTGTTCTTGTCGAAATCCAAACTGATAATTTGTTATCCAATCTGCGCCTATAAAGTCTCGATCTATTCTTTTTATTAAAAGTTTTTCTAGTAATTTGGAGATTGTTGATAACAGACAGATAGGTCTATAGAATGAGACTTCACTTGGATCCTTTCCTGGTTTTGGGACTAAAAGTATTTCTGCAATTTTTAGATTGTTAGGCCAATAATTACATTTAATATTGCGTTAAATATATATGTAAGGATTACTATACCCTTTTTTGGTAATTCTTTTAGCATTTTTGGTGTTATTAGGTCAATTCCTGGTGACTTTTTGATATTTAGTTTTAAGATTTCTTCTTGAAGTTCTTTGGGTGTTGTTAATTTTATTGGATTTACTGATGGTTGTTCTGAGTTTAAATAATTAATAATTTCTTGATCTTCTTCATTGTTTTGTGTTTGGAATACTGTTGCTAAATGTTTAGCAAATAATTCTGATTATTCTTTATCACTTCTTGCCCATTGGTTCTGTGTGTCTTTGGTTTTTCTTACTGGTGGCGATATTGCTTGAGGTTTTAAGGATGATTTAATTGGTTTCCATATTGAATGGTCGTATGTTTTAAGTTGTGTTACATGTTTTTTACTGACTCTTCTCTTGCAATTTTTAGTTGTGTTTTTCATTTATTGGTTAAGCGATTGTAAAACGTTTTATCCGCTGGGTTCCGATTTTGTTGCCATTTGGCTCTTGCTCTTTACGAATTCATAAACTGTAAATTCGTTTACGTCAGATTAAAGAGCTATCAATATACTTTCACACCACCATCACAGAAAATATTTTAAATGTTTGTACTAGATTATATTAAAAAAAGTGTAAGACAACGAAAAATTACTCACCAAATGTAAAATCACAAATCAGCACTATATTCACTTGATGACGTTACAACTTCGACTGAAAGTATGGTAATACAAGCGCCAACGGTTTGTGCATGCAGAGTATTGTGTCGTACGGCTATAGCGTCCTCCTGGTTTTCAGGGGTTTCTGGACGATCTACAACTGCCGCTCTCGAAGAGGATGTCAAGTTTCGAGAGTCCATCTTCGTATTTAAGGAGTTGATTGAGATACCGGCCGCTACGGGCAAGAAGTTCCGCCGAGCCTTTGTGGTAGGTAAGGAGACACCGGCAATCAGAATTCTCTAACAGTTTAAGAACAGTAACAGAGCTTTCTTCTCGCTTCGTGTAGCCGCGTTCCCTCTTCTCGACAGAGGTACAAGAATGCCGGCAATGTCGACTCTTCCTGCTGCCAGTCGCTTCGTATAACTACCTTTTTGTTAACAGTAATTCATATAGTTACTATTTACATAAGGTTTTGGAGACGAAGTGGTATTGCAGCTCAACCTGATCGGAAAAGCAATTACAAGTCCCCGTCGGGGCTTTTATTCGCTCTTTATCGTGACAGGCCCAAATAACGCTGTGGTCAGTTCGACACGCTTTGAGATAGTTATAAGACTAATGTCTTTTCTATCTCAGAAAGTCGTGTTCTACTGTCAGGAAGCGTTTTGTAGTCGACACGCCGGTTCTCGTACACTTGATGATTTAACTTCTAAATTGGATAACCATTATTAGGTATTATTCTTCAATTTTTTGGACGTCTTCGACGATAGCAGGATATTGGTTAATTAATAAAACGCAAAGGTAGCTTGGTAGCGCACCGAACCAACAAGGTCTTACGGGGCTAGTAGTGTATGACGACTGGATCCCGTTCGGAAGATGTGCTGCTCTTTTATACACATCGTGTTTGAGAATTTTCAGCACACTTCCGCCGAGAGGCCAATGACAGCGCAGTTAATAACGAGCACTGTGGTTGGCCGGCCAAAGTAACAATCTTTGTCGTGATTGGTTACCTTGGCGACAATTGCACAGGTTGTATGTTTTACTATAAACAGCGGGTAATTTAAATGCACAATGTCAACGTACTCCGCATGACAACCAACCCCAGTCTCCCCTAGTATTGCGGCGTCTGCATAGAAGATTATTTTAAGTTGTTTTTTCTTATTTGGAACCTTTTTTAAGTTCTTACCGTTTTTATTATTCCATATATAAACAGGTTGAACAATAGAAAACTTAAACAATAGATGACTATTAAAACATAAGGGAAGAAATTTAAAGCAACTAATGTAGATAATAAAATTTAAAAAATAATTAAGTCAAATCAAATTCGACTTATTCGATAACTAAGTTTTTGTACCTTTTTTAGCACTAAATTAAAAAAATAGTGGCAAACACTGATCAATATACTAGATTTATCCTCTTTCAGGTTTTTAACAAACCAGGCGATTGCATAACGGCCATCGATTGGCTTGAAATAAAAAGTCAACAAACATCAGCAGTTGTTTTTGCATCACATAAAATTTTATAGGAGTACGTTATACGCATACCTCTCGGCTATGCTATGCATATAACGTAAAATTAAATCCCTGCGAAACGGCGCGTAAAGGTTGCGAAGCCAATTTTATGTAGAGGGTGTTTTTTTTTTAAACGGCACGTTCTAGTTATGGCTTGTATAAAGAGGGGAAGCAGTAGGAATGAGCTAATTAATTATTTATTAAATACATTGAAATAATAAGTACTTTAAGACTATGTAACATATTTGCCTGGACATCAATCAAGATATATAGGCATGTTTTATTGACTATAATAAAGCATTCGATGAAGTACGACATGAACAATTAATAAATGTCCTGAAATCAAAGAAGATTGACTACAACAACCTCAGGATCATATCAAATTTGTACTATAAACAGCGAGCAAAAATACGTGTTAACGAACAGCTGTCAGAAGAAATTGAAATTAGACGTGGAGTAAGACAGGGATGCGTATTGTCGCCAATAATTTTTAATGCCTAGTCCGAAGAGATCCTAAAAAACGCTATTGAGGGTGAAATAGCTGGAATAAAGGTAAATGGAGTTCCCATTAACAACATTAGATATGCAGACGACACTGTGATCTTAGACTAAAATATTAAAGATCTTCAGAGACTAGTGACCAGAATAGCGGAGTATGTAGAGTACGGTCTAACAATGTACGTCAAGAAGACGAAATTTATGAAAATATCAAAACTCAAAGAAATAACGAGAATCTTCTAATAAACAGAAGCAACGTCGAATATGTGGACAAATATGCATATCTGGGAACAAGGATTAACTCCACAAATAATTATATTCGGGAGATTAAAATCAAAAAAGAAAAGGCTAGGGCAAATTCCAACAAAATGAGAAGAGTGGTATGTACAAAGAATTTAAAATTGCAACTAAATGTTGGGTTGGCGAGGTGCTATGTTTTTTCGACTTAGTTTTATGGAATGGAATCTTGGACCTTCAATGCGACATGGAAAAAACTGAAATCATTCGAGCTGTGGGTGTATAGAAGAATTCTGAAAATATCTTGGACAGAACACGTCACAAACAAAGAGGTTATGAGAAAGATGAATAAAGAAATATAAATTTTAAATGCAATTAAGACAACAAAATTGGAATATCTCGGACATATTACACGTGGAGAGAAATACACCTTGCTCTAACTGATTAGGCAGGGAAATATCCAAGGAAAGAGAAGCATCGGGAGGCATAGAATGTCATGGCTGCGCAACCTGAGAGGGTGGTAAGGATGTACATCAAATGAACTTTTCAGACCAGCTGTCTTAAAAGTCCGAATAGTATGATGATCGCCGAACTCCGCGGAGATAGCGCTTGAAGATAAAGAACCTATTTTATTCCTAGCTAAGCGCATTCAGCCTACGACATCTTTATCTATGGACAGATCTAAATTTAAGAACTTGTAAGGTATTAATAGTTACAAGTTTTATTTAAAAATTCTTTATAAAAGGTACATAATTAAAAAGGCACTTTCGAGCTATATCATAGAACGTTTTCGGATTTAAAAGTCCATTACCAGAAAATTACTACCAGGTATAGATGAGTCAAACCACTAAATATCTGGGTAAAAATCGGTAAAAAATTACAAAATTTGTTATATGTTACATTATTGTTAAGAATATGTTGTAATGTTAAGGTATTTAACAGATAACCTGCATGCCAACGTAAGACCCCCAATAGGGGTTGTTTCTGTTTTAATTTCTCTAGCAACCACTTCACTCACTATTGTTAACTTTTCATTGTTTGCTTCATCTCTAGCACAGGAAGCTGGTTTTTCTTTTTCTCGAAAACCTGCATTCTTTCTTCTTGTTTACATGCCATCTCCGCTACGAAGGATGGCAATTATCACTGCTAACTTTTGACACTACAGCTCAAAATACTCCTGTTAAGCTACATCCAAACCATTCTCTGAGGTTCCTCAGCCTTTCATTGTTGTCTTGAATGTCCCAGGACATTCTTTTTCTACCTCTGCTGCACTTTCCTTAAATCTTTCCCTGCATTATTAGTTTTAGCAATTTATATCTGTCACCACGTGTTCTATGACGTGTTATATATATGTAGTTTTCTTATTTTGATGGAATCCAGTGTCTCCCTGCTGTTCTCTATCCTTCTTAGTACTTCTTCCTTGGCTATTCTGTCTGTCCAGGAGATTCTCAGCCTTCTTCGATATGTCCACATTTCAAATGCTTCCAATTTATTGAGACATTGTTTATTTGTCCATGTCTTCACACCATACAAAACACCAGAAAACACATAACACTTTAATACTCAAAAAAATTGTTAACCTTTCGCTACCGAAGGGTCAAGTTGTTTTGTAGTTGACGGAGGGGGTACATTATGTACCCCATGCATTTTTATAGATTAAATATTAACATAATGCAATAATTTTAGTTAAAACATAATTAAAACAAATGCAAGTATTTTTTATTGAATATAAGTAACAATAAAAAAATATATGGTGTCTTGACAAAAATTAATTATCGTTTTTTTGATTAGCTTTACATTTTGTACATATTATTGTTTGAATTGTTGTGGTTGTTTGATGTTCAGCACAAACAAAGAATTTACAAGAATTGCACGTTTTTCTGCTTTTGCGGTCCTTCTTGCGTGGACAAAGTAAACATCGCCCTGAGGATTTCAAGATGGTGGCGTCGTTTTCGCGATTCTCCCTTGGTGGCGGTGGGCATAATTCGTACATCGCGTTTATAATTCGCTTATGGAATTTTTGTGGACTTTGTAGTCGCCTATCGACATGGGGCTTTATAAGTTCTTGACCCAGGTTTAGTAAAAATTCTCTGCGTCTGTGAGAAGCTTCATACGCACGAATAGAATTATTTGTCGTCCACAGAACGTATGCGTTCAGACCTGCAATGTCTAGAAGATTTTGAAACAAAACAAATAGCCATCTCTTGGAGGCTCTTTTACAAGAATATTCATTTACCATCTTATCCATAGTATCTACGGCACCTTTTGTAGAATTGTAATGCAAGATTATGTCTGGCTTATAGTCCGTCTCTTCTCCGCTAATTTTATCGTCGTTATGTTCTGTACTCAATAAAATTACTGCCTTATTCTTTTTAGGAACTTAAGACGCCAGTGGTATTTCCTCAGTGAAGGCAAAAACTGAGGAATTTTTTTTGTCTAGAAATATTGGGTAGTAGGGCTGGGGGGATATCCTGCTTGTTTTTTCGAAGTGTTCCACATAATGTTATTTGTCGATCTAGGAGTTGTTTTGCCAAGGGAACACTGGTAAAGAAATTATCAGTAGTGATGCCATAACCGGTTTTTAGAAATGAGACCAAATCAAGTACTACTCTTTTGCCCTGGTCTTTTTCTGGTTTCTTACCATCTTTTCCAAAATAAATCTGAAGGTTAGCGGCATAGATGATTGTTGCATCAACTAGAGCCCATATTTTGATGCCATACTTGGCTGGTTTTGATTTAATGTAGACTCTAAATGGACACTTACCTCTAAAACTTACAAGTTGTTCATCAACAGTTAGATGAGAGTGGCACTTAAAACTTTCTTTACAGTGTTCTACAAACTTTGTAAACACTTCCCTAAAAGCTGCTAGTTTGCTAGTTTGTCAGAACTTCTACGTTCTTCTCTAGTGTTCAAATCATCGAATCGCATAAGTGAAATTAAATCTAGAAATCGGTCGCGTGACATGGCAGCCGGAAAAATAGATCGACTGTACAAAGGGTTTCGACACCACAAAAAGTGCACTGGTTCCCTATTGGCTTTTAGCGCACTCGCCGTAATCAAGAGTCCCAAGACCGCATAAATTTTCACTGAATCAGTGGGCAACCAGGTTCTTGTTTTATTAGGATTTTTCCCATTCCAATCCTGAAAGTATTTTTTCGCTTTCTGGTTTGTACATTTGACGATGATCTCTACAATTTTCTCATCTACAAATAATTTAAAGCAATCACTAATTTTAGCGACATTTTTAGATTTTTCTGTAAGCCCTGGTTTTTCGAGCAAGTTTTTTGTGCGACATCTAGTTTGTCGTAAAGGACGATTTTTCCAAACTGTACCATTCTTGGAAATAAATGTGGAATCTACTGCCCCCAAAACTGGTTTATCAGAATCATTACTGTCGCTCTCAGATGGCTAAAATATAATAAACTCAAGATAGAAATATCGTACATAAAACAAAAATAAAAATTATCTGCAGAATTTCAGGCTCATATTCCGCTACTTCTAAATTATCATCTAATTCTGAATCATCCGATAAACTATCTCTTTCAGAAAGGTAATCATCATCACTTTCCTCTGACTACTGCACTGCAGTTTCACGATCCTGTTCTTTCCGAAGGTCTAACATTATTTTTTTCGACATATCGATAAATCGTGTAATCACAAATGGATAAACTAAAACGGTATGTTAGCACTAAGTCATCCACAGAACTGATTTGTGTGTTATTGCAAACAACAGGTTTGGCGCCGTGCGCAAAACGTCTGGTTTAATCAGTGGCGTCGACCGCAATGAACTGTACCGCGGTTGACGGAGGGGGTACAACTTGCACCCCAAGCACAGTGCTGCACTTTTCATAGGTAAAAATATGTCAAATTGAAAACAAATGGTTGGATATGCTTTTACACATCCCAATGAAGAAGTAACTAGAACAGTTAAACAAAATTCCAACATTTTTAAAAATTATTCATGAAAAATCGAATTTGGGGTACAATCTGTACCCCCCTCCGGTAGCGGAAGGTTAAACTCCTTTATAAAAGGTATATAATGATATAGGATGTTAACAGATGATATAGGAGTAAGGTATATATGTTAACATCCCTCCCCTCAAGAAACTTCCTCCTTAATTGTCAGACAGTTACAACATTGATCGATGATCACCCATTATCAGCAATACGGGATAGTTTGAACTATGTATAACCAATCATTATATAAAAACTCTTGTACCGGAATGTAAGTAGTATTTTGTTTATTTCTAATTTATTACAAAGCAACTGATTTTTTCTCTTACCAATTTGTGGGTTGTTACTTTGTCTGCTAAAGCAATTTTATGCATATTAATAAACACAGACATGAAATATTGAAATAATTACTATAACTTTTCTTATCTATATCTTTATAAGACCTAATATGGGCTTTTTATAATTTAAGCATTTAATTTACTTTGTCCCACTGACCTGATGATGCTTTGCAAATTTTAGAAAGCGAAACCGGTCGTCTTGGGTAGTAAAATTGAATTGATTGTGAGTAAGTCTAATCAATTTCTTTTGCCTCTTTTTAAAATGAGAGGTGTTCCTGTTAGTACTTTGCAGTCCCATTAAGATAAGTTTATCTTTTTTCTGCAAGATGTTAGAAATGTATATGTATAAATGCCTCTAATTAAATCTTGTCATATAAATTTACTTTAAGAAGCCAATGAAAGTTTTGAATTATCATTGAACTACTTGTTACTTTATTTTGGTGCTACATATAAATATACAGTCGATCCGCCGGATCTTTGCACATCGTCATCATTCTTATTATAGGAAATAAATCAAAACATGTGAGTCAAACGTATGTCGGCTATAAGAATTATTATAAAAATTAGAAAATGGCTAATATTACAATTGACGTTTTTATACTTCTCTTTTATTTCATTTATTGCATTTAGAAAACTGGATACGTATACATTTATGAACGTGATTTTTTAATTTTTGGAAACCTATAGGTTGTCCAATAACATCTACAGTAAATAAATATTTAAACCAGAGTAATAAGAAATTAAAGTATTTTTATTGAATATAAGGAAATATATGGTACTGACATATCGTCAGATGATGTTCCTGTTGTTGGTAAATATCGGTTTAGATTTAAGAAGGTTACAAAAAAGAATAGTAACAAAAATGTGATATGAGAAGACTAAAATGTGAGTAAACAAAAGAGACGTTTTTAAAGATTAGATAAGAACATCTAATAGAAAAAAGAGAAAAAGAACAGTCAGATGAATGACAAGATACTGCAACTCATGGAAAAAAGAAAAAAATCAAAGAACAACACAAGAATGTACAACAATATTCACAGACAAATAAGAACACAAATACGAAAGGCCCAAGAAAATTGGTTAAAATCACAGTGTGAAGAAATATATTTATTGAAAGAAAAACACGATACGTTTAAAATGCATAAACAAGCAGCTGGTCTTTAGAAATTAAATACAGCTAACAAACTGCGAGATCAACAGAGAAACATCATCACAGATAAAAATCAAGAAATTTGCATATGGACCAAGTTTATCAAAGAACTCTGATGATAGTAGATCCCAACAACCTCCATCCCACATATGTAATGACCACTTACAAATCACATCAAATGAAGTGGAAAAGGCAATATTACAACCAAAAGATGGCAAAGCTCCTGGACCTGACAATGCACATGCTGATCATAAAACTATTTAACACCAACGGTACTCAACTCCTAATAAAAATATTTAATGAACCAAGAACATGGCTGAAGTCACGCCGACGTTTATTGCTGTACCAAAGAAAACAAAATCCGTATCCTGCAGTGATTTGCCGACCATCAGCTTAATGAACCATCTTTTAAAGTTATTTCTAAAAATCATACATCAAAGAATATATAGACTGTGTGAAGAAAAATTCAGCCGTAGTACAAAGTTTAGTTTTCGGAATGCAGTGGGTACGAGAGAGGCTCTCTTTAGCATAAAAAGGCTATTTCAACGATGTAGAGATGTGAACTGCAATACATATGCATGCTTCATTGATTACCATAAAGCATTCAAGTTAATGAACAGAAAGAGTAAAAATTGGGACCATTCCTTAGAAATTAAATGTAGGATAGAGAAAGCCAAATCTACATTTCAAAAATGGCTAAGCTATTCAAATGTCATGATTTATTCACACCCATAAAAATCAGGTTACTACCATGTTATATCTTTCGTATACTATTGTACGGAGTTGAGTCGTGGACTTTCACAGACACTACCTGCAGGAACATTGAGGCTTTCGAAATGTGGCTTTATCGTCGAATCCTGAAGATATCTTATACCGGTCACGTTACTAATCAGGACGTTTTATTAAGAATGGAAAAAGAAAAACAGCTGATAACCACAATAAAAACAGCCAAAATAGAATACCTTGGTCACATCATTAGCAACAACGAAATATACGAATTGCTGCAACTAATTTTACAGAAAAAAGTAGATGGAAAACGAGGCTCAGGAAGGCGAAGGATTTCCTGGCTGAAGAATCTATGTATGTGGTTCAACACAACAAATATTTTCAGACCAGCAGTGTGCAAAGTACAAATTGTCATGATAGTCGCCAATATCCGAAACGGGTAGACACTACAAGAAGATCTAAAAAACTGAATATAAATCTACTCCAGTGCTCCATCATCTTGATAATTTTGTTTATTCAGTGTTAAATATGGTTTTCAGACTTAAGTAATCACTTTGTTTTAAAAAATGGTCATACAAAAATTAACACAACGAACTTCAAATAAAGAAATCTATGCATAATAAATTAAAAAATAGAAAACTTGAGCTGGGTAAAAAAGAATTTATTATAACAATAATATAATTTAAATATTTATTGAAGCCTCATACACTATACAGCCATGTAGCCAATCATAAATTTAAGAATTCTTCACTGTCAGAATCTGAGCCACTCATATTACCAGTGTCTATTATGATTGGTTTAATGTTAGTGTCAACCATATTTTTTTCTCGGATATACCACTTTGTAATAATTTCATGAGTATGTTTCACACATTTTTCCCAAATTTCTGTGTTACATTGGTTTAGTGCCTCTTTCCACATATTTATAACAGCATTATCAGAATGTCCATCTCTACCAAGATTCTTATTGTAATATGACTTGCAGTTTGCCCAAATTAATTCAATAGCGTTGAATTCACAGTGATAAGGAGGTAGTCTCAACACTTCATGGCCATGTTCTTTTAGTAGTTCATGCTAACAGATGTTTTGCCAATAAATGCAACTTCTTTATCCCTTAATTCATTACTTATACTTTGCAGAGTAACATGTTTCTCTAAAAAAAAAAGGACAGATAAGTACAGAATAAACCACACTGTTATAACTAGTTCAATGAAAAAGAAGTAATACTTTGATTTTATAAAACTATAAATTATTTCAAATTAAAAAACTCACAAGAAAATTGACTTAATATCCATTAATGTATTCAGCAGAAATTTTCTTAAACTACTCTCAACAATCTTTTTTACAACATACATTTATATAAAGTATTGATTAAAAAGTACCTTCTGGTTATCATGGTACATGATACCATTATCTTATGGTATATCAAATTCTGATTGAAGAAATTTTTAACTACTTACTTTGTTGGTACATGTCGTATACTGTATTACGCACTGCCATTTTTGATCCCTCAGACAGATCAGTTGTTTTGTTTTTCGGACGAGGTCTACTTTTGCCTGGCTTTGAAAGAATGTGATTATTTTCTTTCCTTTTAATAATTGTACATACTGTTCGTCGTTATATTTTTAATGCAGCAGCTACTCTCTTAAATAAAGAATTGTTTAATGATTTTCATAAACGAACATACATTTCAATATGTTACCTGTTGAACAGACGAAAATGGCTCCAAAGGCCCATTTACTTTTTCTAATTCGAAATACTCCAACACATTCAACACAAGTTGCTAAGCTTGAGAAGTTAAAGGCTTGCCAGGCATACTCTAAAAATAAAAACCTTTAAAAATATTTCATATTGTCCGTTGACGTAGTTTTAGCTATATTTAAATAATTAATGTCAATTTAGAGGTTAAAAAAATTTATTATTCGTTATTAGCTAATACATGAATTCTTACCTTAATAAATTGAACACGAAGGTAAGGGTTAGTCGTTATAACAACTGTTTGTTAAAAATATGTATATTTAAAGTATGAAAAAGGATTGATTATTTAAATCAAACGAAAATAATTTATAAAAATATTACACTCTGTCAAAACAAAATTTCCAATTGTCATGTCAATTGTCAGTAGACGAATCAATCAGCGATCATTGTTCTATGGCTGTCTTTGTTCAATGCATGGTGTTGTGTATGGACAGGCGGTTTAAGTTAATAGTTTTAGTTTCTGTGAGTAGGAAAGAGACGTAACATAAAAAATAATTCGTGAATAATGTCATACTTGTGCAAAGATCCGGCGGACCGACTGTAGAATTTTAGTGAGTGTCTCAACAGCATTAGATGATAGGTGACGTGTCCCGCATATCGAAATTTCGGTAGACCGCATATCAGACGGTATACCGCATACCGAACTAGAAACTTTGCCGTAGACCGCATACCGAACCGGCATCGAACCTTTTCTATTTATCTAAATCCATTTTTACTGATAGAAGACAATTATTTTTACTGGAAAATTTGGAAAAGTATTTTGTTGTAAATGCCTTTTATAGTATTTTTCCAAATAAAAACCAATTTTGAAACATAGTACTTTTTGCGGCCTATTTGGTTCTACTACATTATTAAATTTTATTACAAATTGGATTGCATATTTTTTGCGAAAAAGCTGCATATATATGCGAATATTTTTTCAAAAAAATGTTGCATATATTTCGCGCTCTAGACATAACCATTATTTTGTTATAACAGTTTTTTTTTAAACAAAGATACTTTTCATTTTTTCAATTTCCTAATAATGCTTTATGTTTTTATAGATAAATAATTTTTTTGCCAAAATTGTGGTTTTTATTTACATTTAATGTTCCTCCTTAAATCTATGCCCAATCTATAACTGGCATATCCAAAAATGTGTCATTTTCTCTATGAAATAGGCGTAAATCGATTTTTTTCCACCGAAGTGTGTTATAAAAAACAACTTTTTTTAACTAATAAATAAAAAAAACTATTGAGGGTATACTAAAATGAGAAGCTAGCCTAAAATAAAATATATACTAGTTTTTTATGATAATAAAAGTTTATTTTTAATAAACCATTACAATTAAACATTTTGTATCTAATTTTCTAAGTATCAAGTTGAGGAACAACGGAAAAGGATTTAAAAATATTGCAGCATTTACAAATGAATATAAAAAAAATGTTGCCCAACAGAAGATTAAAAATTCTTCGTATTATGTAGGTATACTTTCCAATAAGTCTTATTAAATTCTTTACAAAACTCTGTTTTTTTTATCAAAAAAGAAAATCTTTTGAAAATGGAAGTTCCAATCGCTTTTTTACAAGTATCGATTATCAAAGGGTCCGTTTAGAAAAAAAACATCGAAAAGTAATTTCAGAAATTAATAAGGCATTTCTTTTACTCAAAGAAAAAGACTGTCTCTAGAAAAGTTTAAAATTCATTAAAAAGCTTTCAGCTTTCAAATTTGCAGACAAAGTTTGCGTGAAATTTTAATTGTAGCGTTTCTTTTAATGAAAAACGTTTTAAAGATAATTATTCTAATGTGAAATTAAAAGTAAGCTGAAGTTTTAATGCACGAAGAAGTTTCTTCTGAATCTGGTTTGCGATCCAAAATACAAATCACTAAGAAATATAAAGAAAAATTAAAGCGGTCTAACAAATAAGCAGTATTTCTCATAAATAAAGAAAAAGTATAAATATATTGTTAGATTCGATAAACCACGTAGTAAAAACTACGCACTAAATCATAACAGCTATGCAGTTATCAAAGACATGTTTTGTAAAAATTTAACAAACGGATTGTAAAATGAATATACACAAAATATATTGTTTTTCAGCATATATTCTCGAACATTTTTAACTTTGCATCTGAAACTTTAACTAAAGAATTAGAAAATTCGGCAAACGATTTTGGGCAGTTATGGAGAAGTTAAGCTCATCGAGCAAAAAGACAAAAGAGGGAATCTAATCTTTAAGAAAAGGAGACCAAAAGTCATAAAAGTTGCCTCTTAATATGGAGGATATATCCGGGAATGCAAAGGCACCAAATTTAACCCAGATAATCCTGACATAAGAAATAGTATTAAAACTGCAATTTTTTGTTATTAATATGTTTTATTTGGAACACTTGAATACATTACTGTAATAATATTGCAAAAAATCGCAATGTACACAAAAAAAAATTAGCGTCCTACATCTAGGACGTCAGGATCAAGCACTACCATTTGTGGGGTAACTCACAAAGCAGCGTACATGGATACCAACATCACATTTTTGACATCTTGTAGTTGTTTTTTTATGGCAGTAGCGACATCTAGTTTGTTTTTCTTGATCAATCACATAATGATGCATTCCATCGAAACGAGAATCGGCATTTTCTCTTCGACTTGGCCGTCCACAAGAAGATGAAGTTGCTTTTGTATAAAGCTGAAGAAGTGAAGTTGCAATGCGTCGTCGAAAAGCTAATTGATCCAAAGTGCCCTGATTGCTTCGATGTAGTTGCCAAGCATTCTGTATAGCCAAATCGATACAGTGAGTAAACAAACAGAAGTACCACTTTTTTTCTCTAATACCAGTTCTATATAAACTTACGTTTTGATCGCATCGATCTACGCCGCCCATATTTCGATTATATAATTTTACCATAAATGGTTGAGGAACAAGTATCGTTTTTTTTTCTTGTCGCGAATATCGCTTTACTTGATGAATAGGATTCGTACCAACTGCGTTCGAGCAGAGCGATACAACACTATTATCGTGCCAGCTGACAATTGTCAATTTCTTATTACCGTCAAACTTAGCATCGTACGAACCTCTTTTGTCTTTTTGTAACTCCTTTGCCGATTTATTCTTTTTATTCTGTTACTTCTTATGGTTCCTGTTCCTCTGATATTTTTTTCTGTCAGCATTTCAAATAAAGGCATTGTACTAAAAAAATTATCAAAAAATAAATGAAATTTTTTCAGCTCCCACTTTGATCTAAGAATGTCAACATAACTGAGTACCACACCTACATCGACACCAAAATCCTTGTATTTAGGCGATACGTGTGATGCTCCCTGGTATGGGTCAAACCACGTTACGTACCCATTTTTGTTACATCCAACCCAAAGTTTATATCCCCATCTTATCGGTTTACCCTTTATAAACTGTTTACAGCCGTGACGCCCGAAATAAGGAACCATGGCTTCATCAACACTGTGGTTCTCGTCTAAAACTGCATGTTTTAAAAAAATTTGATTTAGTAACCTATAGAGAGGTCTAACTTTACTGAATTTATCAGAATGATCCAAATTATTATTATCGGCTATATGCAGAACGCTCATTATAAAATCAAACCTATCCCTAGCAAGTGCCCCAGAAACTAAGGAATTACAGACGTCTCTATCCTTTTCCCAATACATCTTCCTTGGGTATTGAGCATAACCACTAAGAATAAGAATTCCTACGAATGCTTTGATTTCTTCGATACATATAGGCTTATTTTTCTTATTTTTCATACTTGCATATCTATTGGATTCGACAACCAGTAAATCAAAAATTTCTTCATCGAACAACTTCATGAACCAGTCTATGGGAGTATCTTCTGTATCAATATTGAGATCATTATCCTTTGACCAATCAAGTATTTCTGCTTGCTCTGAGGTGGTTGCTACTTCAGACCAGTGGTATTGCCGTGAAATTTTAAAAACTTTCTCAGATTTAACAGAATTTGATAATGGAATATCATCATCCGAGTCTGAGTCAACCGAACGAGGTACATGGATTTCAGCTACTGTTCTCAACATATTTGAAGGCGAATTATCCGGAGACACGTTTTCTTCATCACCAGAATCCTCATCTGTTTCAGCGGCATCTTCCGGAAGTAAGAGAACTATATTAGCTTGAGAATGAGGAAATTCATCTTCTTCTAACATCTCCAAGGCCTCATGTAAAGAAAAACCCCTGAAACAATAAAAGCAGTATGTTCATAACACTATCAACAAATTCTTTTGGGCTAAATACTAAGTAAAATAAACAAAGAAATCCAATGATTACAATAATTACTCAAAATTATAATTTTCATGCCATAATAGTACATAATCCTGACATCCTACATGTAGGACGGTCAAATTTATCACCACCTGGCAGCCAACTGGCAAACATTTTGGATAAAATTATTTCACGATTTGGAAAAATGAACACTTATATACAAATAACATCATAAAAAAAGTATATTTTATCAAAAGTTTAATATTCATTTCTTACCTTGCAAATCTGATTCCATGCTCAGCCATATTTTACGTTTTTTACAACCGCACCACAAGTAGACGTTTCAAGCGATAGGAACAAACTAAACAACAATGGGACGATTTGTCCTTGAGTAACATTTTGTGATAGACGGCGTTATCAAATTTAAACAGGGCCGTGTTCAAAAATTATTGAAATTAGCGTCCTACATATAGAACGTCAGGGTTATTAGGGTTAAAGTAGCTATAAAATATTTTTAGAATTATTCTTAGACGAGAAAGTTTTAATTAAATAATACCGATAATAGTCGAAAATGTGACAAAATTGTTAAAAAACTTCAATATAAACATAATTCAACTAAATTTGATTTCTTAAACAAGGAAAGTGACTCTCTTTCCTTGTTTAATGTGGCCTCTCAAAATAGCACTTCCCGTCTAACAATATTTTTGGCCCCACTACCTGTACATTCCCTCTTCTCTCTTTTTGCTCGATTGTTAAGCTACACAGATGCATCTAAAACTGCGACATAGGTCGGATACTCAATAACAATTGCAAATAGTATCATTCAGAAGTTCTGCTTTCCACCATCCACCTCCATCCATACAGGAGAGCTGTACACCATCCTTCAAGCGTTAAAATGCTTATCTAGCTAAACTAAAGCCAAAAATGCTGTAATATGTAAAGAGTTGATGTCCATTATAGACTTCATTGTGATCATATATATATTTCGAATACTCATTAGTTTATGCCATAGATAACAAAACCAACTGTCTCACTTCTGGAACAAACATAACATTAATCATGGTCCCTTTACAAGTTGACATTTTAGGTAATAAGACTGCTAATAGTGTTGCAAAGGAAGCAATTACAACCAAATCAGACATCAAATCCATTCAACTAGCATTAGATCTAAAACCATCATTAAGGTCATAATTCAAAAAGTTCTGTCAAAACCAATGAAAGAGATCAACCTCATAACTATACAAAATACAACCTACCATTGAACTCAGCTATCTAAATTAAATAGAAGAGACAAATTAATCGTTCACACTATAAAAATTTATAATTTGCTTATAAAGGGTTGAAAGGGGGAAATGAACAATCAATGGGCTTGAAGACAGGGTAAACAAATAAATTAAAACGTTTGCCAACGGCTACTCGTTTTGGTTGGAGAGCTAGGTCGTGGATAAGGATTTCTTTTTATTGGGGAGGAAGGTAGGAAGTAAGAAACTGGAAAAACTAACTACGAAAAATAACCAAAAAAATACTTACAGAGATGTCCTGTGACACTAAACAAGAAGATTACTAAATTTGTAAATATGATTTGTAATATGAACCTCAAAATTGCCTACAATTTATGTTTTTAACTTTGATGGATATCTATTAGTATAGCTGATCTACTGAGGTTTATCACACTAATCAAACACCATGTATAAATATATATATATATATATATATATATATATATATATATATACATATATATATATATATATATATATATATATATATATATATATATATATATATATATGATTAATATGTACCTACATTTTTATTTTCAATCTTTAAAAATTGTCATGATTAGAGTTTATTTTTAAATTATATAATTATTTTAACCAGTTGTACATTTTCATTTCGTCGGTTTTGATAAACATGGGTTATTTTATGCAAATGGACTATTATAAAAACGTTATAAATATATTCAACGATGAATGAAAGCTTGAAATGTTGATTGACCAGTTTTTGCTTTTCCATCAAGTAAAACAGAAAACTGTAGTATTTATAGACAAAAATAGATAGATTTATTTAAAAATAAACGCGTTTCATTAGTTTTTTTTTTAAATATTTATAATAAATCGTTTTTAAAAACAAAAGTAAATCCTCTTCAATTATCGACGTATTGTTTCAGTTGGCTATCTTAAGTTAGAAGAGTTTTTTGTTTTCAGTCATTATTCATAATTCCCACTTATTAAAAAGAAAAGAAGTTATTTTATATAAAATTTTAAAACAGCTTTCAAAAGGTAGACCTACGGTTTTTTCAACTGGACCGTGTTATGCCTGGCAGCTGGTTCCTTTCCGTATGCGTGGAAGAATTGACGGTTAAAAATATCCTATCTTATGTAAAGAGACAAGCTTTATCTACCAGAGGCTTCTCTACAAGAAGCTTTAAACGTAGATCCAGATTTTAGCTTAAATCTGTGCCTTCTAAGAACTGCAAGGCAAAACAGACGTTGATAAATATGTAAAGAGAGAAAAGGGGAATATAAAATGGCATTCCACAACATATCTCCTCAAATAAGCAAAAATCCTTGGCGAATTAGTTTCTTGTACTTATAAAGAGTATATCGAAAAAAAAAAGAAAGAGAGTTAAGATTTGATCTCACACATAGTGTCTCTTTATATTTGCTTATAGGTATTTCATCCTCATCAGGACTCATTAGAGCGACAATTTACAGAAGCTCTGAACGTAAAAACAATGTTTTTTGTCTAAAATCAAATCAAAATCAAACCAATAAGCCAGTCAATCATAATTGACTGGATTTAATGCAACATAATACCATGGAATCTGATTTTTCTTAAAACTGAAATATTACAAAATGCAATGCAACAAAAATCTTACTATAAAAACATGTCATTGACTAAACGGTAAAAATAAAAGGAATCTCTGTATTAGATTTGCCACCTTATCTTTGTCAAGAGCGGATAGTTTAGTATTATTAAAACTATTCCTGTTTTATTGGAGTTTAAAAAAAAAACAAGATATAGTATACTACTTCTTGGAACAAGAGTATTTTACCTTATTTGAAAATATTAAATAGTTAACTAAGTATTTGAGGAAAATTTATATATTTTAGATTTATGTATTCCTAAGCATCCGACACCATGTTAGGGTAAAAGGAAGGGGAGAAAGAAAGAAAGTATTCCTAAGCATAAAAATTTACACTATACGCTTGCAGGTTGATATTGGTTTTATAGTTTTGTGTATAACCTTTTCAATTGCAAGGTTTGTTAATTATTTTCATTTCATGTGCCACTAAAAAACTAAATAAAAATACTGTGCATATATTATGGATATCATGGCTTGCTAACTATTTCCATCTACCTCCAGTATTATGCATGCAAATGTAAACACACATATAAATTAGAGATTCCAGTGGACCGAATCTCTTGTGAAATTGTAATATAACCTTTATGTACATTTAGCGAGTATGTTGGCCAGTTGGAAAGTCATCCAGCAGATGTGATTTATAGAGATATACATTATATATATATATATATATATATATATATATATATATATATATATATATATATATATATATATATATATATATATGTAAATACTTTTTTCTTTTTGGGTGTGGTAGTCAATAAAAAATAGAGCTTTGCTAAGGCGTACTATTTATTCTGAATCCAAGCTTTCGGTGGTTTTTTGCCACCTTTATCAAGGTCTACAAAAAAAATTACTATGTTGTAACAAACTGAATGGTGCCAAAAAGGCTGTAAAAAACTATAAAAAACTTACCCGAATGTAAGATTCGTGGCATAAACAACAACGTTAAATAACATGATAAAACTGAGGTTGCAACTAAACTTAAAAATGTTACTGTTAAAAAACACTTTAAAAATTACTAAAAACGTTAAAAGTTAAAAACAAAATGAAGGACGACATGTTGAAACAGTCGTCGTTGCAGGCTTGATTTCAGTCACATTTCACGAGCAGAAAGAGAAAGTGAGTGGATAATTATTGTTTAAATAGTTTGGAGAAAATACAAAAAACAACTTTGAAAATAACGTCTAACAGAATACTGTTAGTGAATTTTTAGTACTGCCAACTGTATTACCAACTTGAAATTAAGCGGGAAATTAAAAATGTAAATTATAACATAAGCAATCGAAAGAAAATAGTATTTAGTAAATAGGTTTAGAAAAAACAACTCAAAACAAAACAAAACTAAATAAGTAATTGCAGTTTGATCGTAAATATTCAATTAATAATGATATTTCAAAAAAAGGAAAGAACCAAAGAAAACTCTGAGATGCAAAATAGCTCAGTCAAAAGTCAATATAAAATTGTAAATTTTGCTAAGATTCTGGATCTCAGATCTCTTATTAAGATTGTTATTATCACTCTTGCTGATATGTACCATCTCTAAGAAAGTTCTCTTGAATTTATTTTTCTCTCTGGCTAATATTTTTACATTGTTGAAATCTATCTTATGGTCTAGATCGATAGTATGCTCTGCCAAAGCACAAGTAGGTTTGTTTAATCTACAATCACTCTTATGAGAAATAATACGGCTAGACAGATTCCTTCCAGTTTCACCAATGTACGTGGATGGACATTCAGTACATTGAATGCAATAAACAACATCTGTAGTCTCTAGAGTGGTTAGGGGTTGTTTTATTTTGCTATACAGCTGACGTATGGTTTTGATGTTCTTGTTAGCTATTTTGATATTCTTAAAGTCTTTAAAAATCTTAGTGAGTTCAACGGTTAGTTTCGGAATATATGGAAGGGCATAAAAATACACACTTGTTGGAGCAGAAATATTTTGTGCTGAGGGCACTGATTGTGACATAGTAAGTATGTTGTTTCTATTAACAAAGGGGACATTAAAAATTAATTTATTTATCAGTCTTAGAGGATATGAATTTTCAACAAAAATATTGCGTAAGAGGTTGAGATCATGTTGGAGATAATCCGGATGAGACAACCTTTTGACACGTTCTTTCATCGCTAGGACTAAATTAGTTTTCATCCTCGGGGGGTGGTAGGAGTGGTAGCTTATGAATCTATTGCTACATATGGGTTTTCTATACCATTGTGTTTTCACAACATTATCCTCACATCTATGCAAACTCATGTCAAGGAAAGGCAAAGATCCCTCCCGCTCCTCCTCGCATGTGAATTGCAAGTGTGGGTTTTGTTGGTTGAACACATTTAACGTAGAGTGTATGGAGTCTGCAGGTAGTGCCAAGATTAAGTCATCCACATATCTCTTTATGAACGGTATTTCAAAATTGATTTGTTGCAAACTATCTTCAATCAAATCATCTAAGACATAATTGCACAGTATTGGTGAAATACTGGAACCCATTGGAGTACCAAAGACTTGTTTGTAGTAACAGTCATTAAAAATAAAAACATTAGAGTCAAAAACAAAAGAAATGAGTTTTTTGATATTAGCTAAGTTAAGGGTTGTGTGTATTGATATGCCATCCCAGTGTTTCTCAACGCTAACCAATATTGTGTGTAATGGTAAATTAGTGAACAGAGACACTACATCAAAACTAACGAGCTTATAGTTCGTAGGTAATTTAAAGTTATTAATAAAAGAACTGAAACTGAAAGAGTCCTGAATGCAAAACTCGCTGTTATTACTGTACGTTTCTGTGAGAATATTAGTTAAAAAACTTGCTATGGGGCCATTAGGTGTACCTATTGAGGACACTATTGGTCTCATAGACAGAGTAGGTTTATGAATTTTTGGGAGAGCATAAAATCTAGGAGCAATTGCATTGTAAATTTTCAAACTTTTACCAACTGATTGATCTATTTGATTCTCCTTTACCAAATCAGAAACTAGTTTATTAGCCTTTTGTTGCAAAGTACACACGGGATTATTGTTCAACTTTTTATAATATTTAGTGTCAGTGAGTAAGTCTTCACATTTTTGTATATAGTCCCTAGTGTACATTGCTACAGTGACATTGCCTTTGTCACTCTGGACAATCTTGATCTCAGGGTGATGTTTCAAAAAAGTTTTGCATTTGATATAATATTTATTTAAGAAATGGTCTTTTTCATCTTTGTTGAGAAAGTTAGTAATTATATTAGTGCATTTGGACCTCAGAATGTCCTTATTGACATTCTCAATTGGTCTTAAAATGTTTTCGATGTCTGCCAACAAAGAGGAAACTTTAAAATCTTTTTTGTTAGGAAGTAAAGCGAACTTAGGGCCTAAAGCCAACAACTTTTTAACTTCTACAGGAAATTCTAAGTCTGTGAGGTTTTTAAACCAACTCTCCCTGAAATCAATACTGTCAAAACTATCTAATCTGAACTTATTAAATTTATTGATATTGGTTCTCTTAATTTTATGAAAAAGATTGTTATAAATTACTTGTTGTCTACGTTTGAACTCAACATATGTGTAATAATTAAGTATAGATTTTGATTTGGCCTGGAGATCTTTTAGCTTATTTTCTAAATGATTAATATCAGCAAAAGTAATCTTAATTTCTAGATTGAGAATATTTTTTCCAAACCTTTTACTAAGTCCTTGAGCACGAAAATCTATCTCTCCTCTCCTATGATGAAGTAAATTATTCACATTTGTCAAGCTGTTCGTGATATGGTTCGGAAAACAATCTGCATTTCGACACTTAATTAAAAAAGTCTTTCTGTTCCTTAACGCTGCCAGTTTGGTGTTCACATTAGCCCATTCCTTTAGATACGACACATTGTTTCTCAACGCTAACCAATATTGTGTGTAATGGTAAATTAGTGAACAGAGACACTACATCAAAACTAACGAGCTTATAGTTCGTAGGTAATTTAAAGTTATTAATAAAAGAACTGAAACTGAAAGAGTCCTGAATGCAAAACTCGCTGTTATTACTGTACGTTTCTGTGAGAATATTAGTTAAAAAACTTGCTATGGGGCCATTAGGTGTACCTATTGAGGACACTATTGGTCTCACTGGGATGACATATCAATACACACAACCCTTAACTTAGCTAATATCAAAAAACTCATTTCTTTTGTTTTTGACTCTAATGTTTTTATTTTTAATGACTGTTACTACAAACAAGTCTTTGGTACTCCAATGGGTTCCAGTATTTCACCAATACTGTGCAATTATGTCTTAGATGATTTGATTGAAGATAGTTTGCAACAAATCAATTTTGAAATACCGTTCATAAAGAGATATGTGGATGACTTAATCTTGGCACTACCTGCAGACTCCATACACTCTACGTTAAATGTGTTCAACCAACAAAACCCACACTTGCAATTCACATGCGAGGAGGAGCGGGAGGGATCTTTGCCTTTCCTTGACATGAGTTTGCATAGATATGAGGATAATGTTGTGAAAACACAATGGTATAGAAAACCCATATGTAGCAATAGATTCATAAGCTACCACTCCTACCACCCCCCGAGGATGAAAACTAATTTAGTCCTAGCGATGAAAGAACGTGTCAAAAGGTTGTCTCATCCGGATTATCTCCAACATGATCTCAACCTCTTACGCAATATTTTTGTTGAAAATTCATATCCTCTAAGACTGATAAATAAATTAATTTTTAATGTCCCCTTTGTTAATAGAAACAACATACTTACTATGTCACAATCAGTGCCCTCAGCACAAAATATTTCTGCTCCAACAAGTGTGTATTTTTATGCCCTTCCATATATTCCGAAACTAACCGTTGAACTCACTAAGATTTTTAAAGACTTTAAGAATATCAAAATAGCTAACAAGAACATCAAAACCATACGTCAGCTGTATAGCAAAATAAAACAACCCCTAACCACTCTAGAGACTACAGATGTTGTTTATTGCATTCAATGTACTGAATGTCCATCCACGTACATTGGTGAAACTGGAAGGAATCTGTCTAGCCGTATTATTTCTCATAAGAGTGATTGTAGATTAAACAAACCTACTTGTGCTTTGGCAGAGCATACTATCGATCTAGACCATAAGATAGATTTCAACAATGTAAAAATATTAGCCAGAGAGAAAAATAAATTCAAGAGAACTTTCTTAGAGATGGTACATATCAGCAAGAGTGATAATAACAATCTTAATAAGAGATCTGAGATCCAGAATCTTAGCAAAATTTACAATTTTATATTGACTTTTGACTGAGCTATTTTGCATCTCAGAGTTTTCTTTGGTTCTTTCCTTTTTTTGAAATATCATTATTAATTGAATATTTACGATCAAACTGCAATTACTTATTTAGTTTTGTTTTGTTTTGAGTTGTTTTTTCTAAACCTATTTACTAAATACTATTTTCTTTCGATTGCTTATGTTATAATTTACATTTTTAATTTCCCGCTTAATTTCAAGTTGGTAATACAGTTGGCAGTACTAAAAATTCACTAACAGTATTCTGTTAGACGTTATTTTCAAAGTTGTTTTTTGTATTTTCTCCAAACTATTTAAACAATAATTATCCACTCACTTTCTCTTTCTGCTCGTGAAATGTGACTGAAATCAAGCCTGCAACGACGACTGTTTCAACATGTCGTCCTTCATTTTGTTTTTAACTTTTAACGTTTTTAGTAATTTTTAAAGTGTTTTTTAACAGTAACATTTTTAAGTTTAGTTGCAACCTCAGTTTTATCATGTTATTTAACGTTGTTGTTTATGCCACGAATCTTACATTCGGGTAAGTTTTTTATAGTTTTTTACAGCCTTTTTGGCACCATTCAGTTTGTTACAACATAGTAATTTTTTTTGTAGACCTTGATAAAGGTGGCAAAAAACCACCGAAAGCTTGGATTCAGAATAAATAGTACGCCTTAGCAAAGCTCTATTTTTTATTGACTACCACACCCAAAAAGAAAAAAGTATTTACATATATTTTTTCCAAACTAGTCAAAAAACTTTGGACTACTTTTTATATATATATATATATATATATATGTATATATATATATATATGTATATATATATATATATATATATATATATATATATATATATATATATATATATATATACAGTGTGACCCATTTAGAGTGGAAACACCTCTATAAAATTTGAAGTTGTTAACCAATTTTTTTTTAATGTCATGTAATGAAAGGTCTATTGCGGGACAAGATATGAAATATTTAGTTAAATTTTTAGGGCAGTCTACGATACTTTTTCTTCGTCGAAAATGGAGAATTTGTATTAGCGATTTTTTTATTAAAAAAATTTCTCCGCCACTGGATTAAAAGTGGCTTTAAATAGCTATGACAAAAATTTTAATAAAATATATTTATTAATAACGAAGTTATGACAACTTAAAATTTTAAAACTCACTAAGCTACGAGTCAAAAAAGAACACCCTGTATCAACAGATAACCATAAAACTAATTATTTTTTAAATAATTTTAATAATAAACCACTACTAGCAGCATAATGCTGCTGAAGAAAACACAGATTATTAAACACATTTTTATTAGATTTTTATGTTGACTTGACTTTTGTGTTAAAAATATTCTATTCAATTAGTACACTTCTTAACTTTTTTTTGATTATTTCGTCATAAACAAATCATAGTGCACTAAAATTGATCGGGTGTGTTTATTTTATACAAAAATTAAAAAATAGTAAAAGCTAATGATATATCATTATTGTTATATACAAAAATCCATAGAGATAATCACAGTATCGATAAATTCTATATGTTGTCCAATTAAATTAAGTAGACCCAACTCCACTAATGTTATTTTTATTGCACTGTCATTCATTTTCCCATTTGATATAAATAATTCAAACACAAATTTATTACCAACAGCCAATCGATACACATTAGCCATGTCTATTTCAAGTCCTAGACACAAAAGTTGGAAAGTCACGTAGAAGAAGGGCATGAACTCTCAAGCGTCCATTTACAAACGAAACAGAATTAAAACTTTAGTACAAATTAAATATTCAGGGCGTCCATCTAAGTTCTCAGAGAAGATTTGATTAAATTTATGCCGAACTCCAGTGAAGTTTTACACATGGGTTCGAATTTCATTACTATCAAAAAAATTAAGTATATTTATTTAGTTGATTAAAATGGCTACAAAATAAACTGATTTTTACATGGTTGTTATGATAAAAACAATCTATAATCAAAAACTGCTATTTGTTTTTTAGATAACTTAGTAGACTATTCAGGATATTTAAAATTTTAGTTGTGATAGAAGTTGGACCTTGAATTTTTGTAAACATATCTTCAAAAGTTTGTTTATAACTCGAATTTGAATATGCTGTATAGTTAGCACCGACTTTCTATCGTCCGGGGGCAAATTAAAACAAAAATATAACTTCCAGACCATCTTTTACCACCTTTAGTCAAGGCAAATTATGACATGCATTTAATATATTTTTTACCACCAAAAATGAAATGTTTTAACCAAATAATGCTTCAAATATAATGTGCAGAATAATTTTGAATTACGTTCCGCTAATGAATTTGCTTTTTTGTCCTTAAAAATAGAAAAAAGTTTCAATTATCAGTTTCGTAGTGTCCAATAATAGGCTGTCTTTTGGACTGTGGTTGAGTGACATATTTATTTATGTTATTACGGCGGACTACGATTGTCCAGTAAAGTCACAATTTTTGAGCCTTTCCACTCTTGAAGCTCCATGACATATTGTTGCCACCATTGAACAGAACGAAGACGGCCGTAGGGACGTCCAGGCATAATCCTGTAGATAATCTATGCCTATTATATATACTTTATTTCCAACTTAATGCTTTTTCTTCTTTTTTTATGTAGACATGGCTCTGTCTGTTTTTCAATGTGCCTCCAGTAAGTTGTCGTTCCATCGTTTTCGTGATCTTCCTACTGATCGTCTTCCTATTGGGGACCATCTCTTGGCGTCTTTACTATTCTATTTGTCTCATCATTTGGCTTATATGATCGTTCCGTTCTACTCTTGTATTTGTCACCCAGTCCTTGATGTTCTTCACCTTACATCTATGTCGTATATTTGTACTTTTAGCTCTGTCCCATAGTATTTTAATAACAATTTTTACTAAGTGTTTTCATATCTGCTGTTTCTAACATCATTTTTGTCCTCTCTGTGTCAGGTCGTTTTACTGCCGCGTATGCCATAATTGGTCTGATGACTGTTTTGTAAATTCTGCCTTTCATTTCTTTCCCGATATTTCTATTACTCCATATTGTTTTATTCAGGAAATCTGCGGCTCTGTTTGCTCTATTCGCTTGATCTTGCACTTCTGTTTCGAGTTGTTAAACCTTTTGGAGGTTATACTGAATTGGTGCAGCATACGTTGTAAATCATCTTTACTTTAGGAGAGTAGTATTGCGTCGTCTGCATAGCAGATTATTTTAAGTTGTTTTTCTTTCATTTGATATCCTTTTTTTAGTTTTTACTTTTTTATTATTTTATTAACTTAATGCGATAGAGAGAATTTAATAAACTATGCCGCACTGAAAGAAGGATTTGGTTTGAACTATAGCCAATATATCTGTTTGGGTTTAATATTCCATGCTTAGTCTTAAGATTATATTGTATTAAACTTAATTAACTATATAATACAATATTAAACTCCACATCAGTGAGAATTGGTGTATAAAACTTATTTCTCTAAAAATTACTTGTTTGATTTACTATTCAATGTTTCATAGCATGTTTTTTATCAACAATAAAAACGTGCCCTTTGGAGTAATCCTCTCCTTTTACCAATTTACCAGTCACCCGAAAGATGAAAAGTATCACGACATCAAAAGCACAGGAAAAATATCAAAGGAACTGTCTAGTTCGTAATTAAAATATCTTGAATGGCTTGTGTCGCAAAATTCAGAAGTCTGAACATGAACGTACTGGCCGTACAAATTACTGGTGATTCTATTTATTTTGAGCGTTTTGTAAAGCTTGACATAAACAAGTAACTTAAAAGTAGCTTTTAAAAAGGATAGCGGCATGGCGATTCAAAGCATTTAAAACCTCTAAATTAACACATTTGTATTGTTTATAAAATTACTAATAGAATATTGTCCCCACGATCTACGAAACACTTTTTAAAAGTTTAATATTAAGTCTGCATTATAATTAAACATTTGTTAAGAATAAACTCAGATCTCATAACTATATAAGCATTTGAAACTACTGCTTTTTATTGAACAAATCTCTAAATAATTCTTGTAACCATTTCAACCACTATCATCATCCAGCCTCAAGAATCCACTGCTGAACATAGGCCTCCTCCTCATGTTTCTAACCCCGTCTATCTTGCGCAGCTCTCATCCAGTTTTTATTGAGTCTTCTCTATTCCAATAACCTCTTTGTCCATCGCCCATCTGTCATTCTGGCTATGTGTCCTGCCCATCTCCATTTTAGTCTGGCTATCTTCTCGATGATGTCAGTCACTCCAACTCTTCTCCTGATGTCTTCGTTGGTTATTCTCTCTCCCGCAAGTTATTCCCAACATAGACCGCTCCATTCTTCTCTGCGTGACTCTCAGTTTGGTAGCTGCTGCTCAACCACTATATCGTTAGCTTATTCATATTTAAACTTTTTACCTTCACCTTTGTTCTCTATGTACCCTTTTCTCTCCAAGTGTTAAATTCTGATGGCAATTCGTAGTTTTAAGAAGCAATGGAGAAGACTCATATAAGCAATCAACTAATTAAAGCAACGCAGGATTTTTTTGTTACTTTTTTTACATATATTTATTCTATTTGTCAAGAATGTTATAAACACTCATGTCACAATGTCACTCAAAAATAACCCTTATTTTCCTGCTTTAATATTTTTAAAACTTGACATACATATTCTTCTTCTTTTGGTGAATATTAGTTTTGAATCATTCTGGCTACAATTAATTTACTAATGTATGCTTTAAATAGATTAGTTGTTGTGGATAACCATTTTTGAGGTTTTTTTTTCACTATGATATGCTTCTTCTTAGAATTCCCCTCTTTCCGAATGCTTTATCTTCAAGGTCATGCAAGGGTTATTTTAAGTATTCTATATTTAGTATCATTTCTTATTATATGTGCAAGATATTTTAAATTTCTTCTTTTAGCGTGTACATTACTTCTCCTTTTTCCCCATTTTCTGCAGAAAAGTATCGTTAGTTATCTTGTCCGTACATAATATCCTTAGGATTCGCCTGTATAACCACATCTTAAAAGCTTCAAGTTTCTTTCCGCCACTTCAGTAATTGTTCAGAATTGAACCCCATAGGATAGTATTAAAAAGATATACCATCATAAGAGCCTAATATTTATATCTAGATTAAGGTTGTAGCTTTTAAATAGTTTGGCCATGTTGTTCAATTCATATCCAACCTTCTCTATTTTTTCTTCGTCCCCTGGAAGTGATTCTACTCTGTTCTTATGTTACTGATGTTCTTTTAAATAAATTGCTAACTCGGTAGTTAACCTTAACTACAGGTGATGAAATGTTTGACGCAGATTCGTACAAAATTGGGTAATATGATTACCGTATTATTCGCCCAGATAATTGAAGGTAATATGATTACGATAACTTACAATAAATCTCGATGACTGCTGTACTACACTGACTTTATTATACTTTTACTAGTATCAATCACTGAAGTTAATTAAAATAAAGGTACTTTATAACCATATTTAATCTAATATGGTATTAGATTAAGAAACTGATATATTTAAGTGTATACACACTTAATTTCTCTAATTCACCGAGAACGGTAAGATAAGCAAGCGTCTTTACTCAAAGACCGCCCTCTTAGAGGTGCCATTCTTCCTCTCAAAATTTCACAAGCTTCCCCAAAAAAAAGGTGGAATAACCCAAACTTAAAAATGACAGGCCAGACTGTATCCATTTCTAGGAAGATAATGAGGTTCTAACGACATAGAAAGTAACGAGAAGAAACGTGAGGAGATATAAAATCTTTTGGATTAGGTTCGTACAGAAAAATACTATAAAGTGTTTTACGACGATGTTTACTGAATTTATCAAAAAGAAACCGCCTAAAACCGGGAAATAATTAACCCGGCCCTACCGTAAAGTATACTATTTCGGCGGCGTGTTTTGATCAGTAGGACCTCTGTAAGTTAAATTAAAAATTATCTAATATTTTAATTATAAAAAAATGTTACAACTTTGGAGTACGTATAGGAAGGTTTTTAAATTGAGGTCTTTTTAATTTTTTAAACTTTTTTTACATCTTTCTATTAATGATAGTCAGTAGCTTCTAAAACTGTTAATTTCCTAAAATAGTTTTGAATTTTCTTGTTTTTATTAGTATTTAGTAGTTTCTAAGTTTAAGTTAGCTTAATTTAATTGAGTTTTGTCTGCAGGAGTACAAGTTCTTTGCCAGATTTTCTTTACTTTTCGCTTCTCGGCTATTTCTTGTATAATTATTAAAGGCAGTTTTTTAAGGTGGGCTACTATGTACTTGGCTTGAAATTGTGTCCCATATTGCTTTGTGTATTGTCGTTGCAAAATGTTCTACCGTGTGCTTTATATCAATATTGGTTTTAAGAGAAATATAGAGATCCAACAAGGTATCTAGATTTTCATGAAAATAAGACATAAGACAATTCAAAACAAGATTTTTTTTTGGAATTTCCTGGTAAATTCTAATGTCAACAGGATCAGGGATTTTAGATTGCTTCGCCTGTTGATATGAAATCAAAAACTTTTTGTTGCTTTTAATAGTTAGTCTAACTATTGGTGATATACATTTAGAGTCCCCGTTGTGTATGCTTTGTATTAAAATCACCAGCCGCAATAAATCTGTTGCCAAGGATAGTAAACAGCTACTCATTTTATTCGCCAGTTATTAAGTGCCTTGGTGGGATATACGTCAGAAAAACAGTATTATTAAACGATGTCTAAAATCTTTGCGCATTTTTTGAATCCAAACTGGGTATGATACCTATATATCTTCCTTCAGTTTTTGTAGAGATTTCCGTGTATTAGAAATAGGAACATTTTAATTATGTGGCTGAATAAAAATAATGTTTTGTATTATGAACATCTAATTATATTACATATCAATTTACAGTGTACTTTTTATGAGGAATGCAAGTAAATTTTTAGATTTTTACGAATAAAATATTTGATTTTTTATAATGCAAGTCCTGACCTGAATATCTGACAAGCATTAGAAAGAAATTCATTAACAGACAACTTGGATCAATGTGTTTTTTTTTTGCCTTAACGGATAACAGTGAAGTTCAATTGAATTTGTAGTATTACGCGAATTTCTTTTTCTTTGTCGAAGTATTACAATCGAGGCGCCTTGGATATCCCGTTTTTTTATGTCTAGTTTGATTAAAATATATATGACAGCTAAATTAACTGAAAATATTTTTCTATATAATGAATTTTTCCTTTGAAATGTATTGTATACTGTATCCAGAAATTTAGTGTCTCATTATAAAAGTTATTTTAATAACAGCTGTAAAACTGAATAATCCCTTGTAAATACTCTATTGTTGTATAATTATCACAGCTACCAAAACTGCCAGGACCGGCATAATAGCCAAGCATAGCACGACTGTATATAGGTATATATAATCAGATCAAATATTATCATTCAAGCATAATGTCAAAAAACTCTTTTTATAAACATACAAATTTCTCATAATTATTGTTATTAATCATTATTTCAAGTCTCAACGAAGAAAATGTTTTTGTGTGTTTGGTGTTTTATTGGCACTAGTTTTCACACTGGCCAGTCAATTTCATAATGATTTTTTAGACTATAACTTATCACTAACTCAGGGGAGTACTGTGTAGTGTCTGTGTTAAGTAAATGTCTTGTTACTTTAGTAAAGTCGACTTCATTGTCTTTACAAAGAGACGCTAATTGTATCTGAACGTCTGAGGTCCCTTCGGTGAGTACCGATTTACTCGTTTTAAAAGGTTCATATTTATTCATGTTGACTTGTTATGTTTAAGTTTTCCGTTTCATGTCTGAAAAAGTTAGCAAAAAATGGGAAATATTCTTTATTAATAATTTTACGAAAAAAAATTATTCTTCATTAAAGTTTATGCATCACATAGAAATCATTAACAGATAATCTTATAAAATATAAAGTGGTAGACTTTATATTTTCTAAGATTTAGATTTAGATTTAGACTTCGACTTTATCAGCGGGATACTTTAAAATTCTACATAAGTCAGTTCTTATGATTGTGAATGAAGTATACGTAGTAGTTGAATTTATATTAAATTCCTTTCTTGGTTTAAGTTATCTATTGTACTTTTAAAGTAAAATTGCACTTAAAACAAATTCCCAGCGTCAAATCAATATTCGAAATGAATTGTTCGTTCTCTGTATGTGATCAGTGAGTGGTAATTTAATATGTCTTCTTTATAAAACGGAATCAAACAGCAGTAGCAAAGGGAAAATTGTGGGAAAATATTTTCCTATGATTTTATATTATAATAATATTATGATAACGTGGATTTCTGTAACAAAGAAAAACAAAGCCAATCAAATCGAAATGCAAATCAGAATTCCCAGGTTTTCGATGTAAGTTTCTAGTTCCAGAGTTTTAACCTTATTTAAGCTTTACGCTTCTTCAAGGAAGGGTACTCCTTTTTATTTGTGGAGTAGTGGTGGTGTGGCAAAACGTAATGAATGATGTTTTGTGTGGAGAAGTAGTGGACTACTAAGGAGCTGGGGTTCAGAAGGTGGCGTGTTTGTGTGGGCGATATGTTAGAAGAGGAATTTGGGTAATTTGTGCCAAAAATGTCGAAGGAGGTACTTCAGAGGTTACCATCCATACAATAAGAACAGCTCTTAATCAGCATTTTTGGCGCGCAGTAGATAGCTACCATATTTAATAGGGGTTCATTCTAAAATTTCAAAATACTTATCAGGGAGTTCATGTCCAGTGTTTTGGAGAAGTTAAGCTGGAGGGAACGGGACTTTTCTTTGAGGAAGCCTGGTGAGTATTTGTCCTTGGCGATTGCAAGGTGTCCTTAATATTCGCTTTGCTCGGTTATTCGAGCCTGTAATAGTTTGAAGGACATACCTCCTGCTGAGGAAAAGGATTATGTCCTTAATAGGTGTTATGTTTGCCAGTGTGTGTATGTGTGCTCCGCCTCATGTAGAATCTGAGGATTTTTCTTTCGGTGGCCATGATGGCATTGATTTCGTAGGGCTTGAGAGAGGCGTAGATGCATGCCTTGTATTTGATGATAGGCCTAATGAAAGTTTTATAAGTGTGGAATAAAGTTTTAGACGACGTCTTGCCCAGTTTGCCGGCTAGCACTGCCAGGAGTTTAAACCTTCTTTTCACCATGTCAAGGATCTTGAATGTCGGTTTTACAGTTAAAAGTCCTTGTAAAATGGACTCCCAAATAGGAAACCGAGTTTCTGAGAATAAGGTCATCTCTTAACAGAGCTATTCGGCCCTGGACATCGCGACAATTTGAAGATTTAAATAAAATTAGTTGTGTTTTGGAGGGATTTATGGTCACCCTTCATTTATTGCACCACCTAATGACTCTCTCTAGATAGTTTTGCGCTCTTTCAAATACAAACAATTGTCTACGCTCTCTATCTGATTCCGACGTGAGGAGAGCAGTGTCATCAGCATACAGCAGAAGGGTCTCCGATCTATGCTGTGAGCGGGGGATGTCACTATTGTAGACTGTATAATATTGGAGCATGTGCTCAAATATTTACAATAAGACAAATGCTTAAAAAGTATTGGGAACGACGTATAATCACGACGTGCATCAGATTTTTATAGACTTCAAACAGGCTTATAATTCAATTAATCGTGCAACATTATGGAAGGCAATGATCGAGCTCGGCGTACCCAAGAAACTAGCTGCAGTAACACAAATGTGGGTAAGTAACTCTTTTGCACACGTTAGACTAGGGGGAAAAATATCAAATGCTTTCTGCGTAAACTCTGGACTGAGACAGGGAGATCCGTTGTCCCCATTGTTGTTTAACCTGGCCTTAGAATATTTCATGCGAAAAGTATATCCAAAAACCAAACCAGACATAACTGCTCGGGGAGCAAAAATCATACTCGCCTTTGCCGATGACGAAGACTCAGTAGCACAATCAATATTAGCAATTAAGGATATTTTCTCGAGCTTTGAAGAAGCTGCATTAAAGATCGGTCTAAAAATAAATGAAGACAAAACAAAATACATGGTCGTCTTAAAACAAGAACGACGGCGGATAAGGCAAAACATTACTATAAAGGATAGAAAATTCGAAGTGGTAAAAAGAATTGAAATATCTAGGAGCAACAATCACAAATGACAACAAATTAGAGCGAGAAGTTGAAACAAGAATAATGGCAGGAAATAGATCTTTCTTTGCAATGCAACATCTAACGAAGTCAAAACTTCTTTCACGAGATACAAAAATCCGGATATATAAGACCATAATACGACCAGCAGTCGCGTATGGAAGCGAAACATGGACGGTATCAAAAAGAGAAATAAATAAATTGCTGGTGTGGGAACGTAAAATTCTTCGAATGATATATGGCCCTTGCAGAGACAGCGTGACAAACGAATGGAGGGGCAGATACAATAACGAGCTAGAGTCTCTATTCGGAAAAGAAAATCTAGTCAGATATATAAAGGCCAATAGACTCAGATGGGCAGGGCATGTGATACGCAGTAACGACAATCGCCTTATAAACAATGTGTTCTGGGAAAGACCAGAGGAAAGAAGGTCTGTAGGGCGGCCTAAAAAATATGTGGAAAGATGCAGTCAAAGAAGATATAGAGAAAATGGGAGTGCGACAATGGGAATTACTGGCACAGGACCGACAAACATGGAAGGCAATAGTAAACGCGGCAAAGACTCACGAATAGTTGTAGCGCTATTGATGATGATGATGATGTGTCCATGTAAGTGTTAAAATAAAATCAAATATTTTTTTCTCATCTTAAATATGTGGCCTGTGAGGCAACATATTTAAGGGCAAATAGGCAAAAATAAATACGACATGGTAAACTAAATGATAATGATACAAGGATTATTATTAACTGTTTAAGAAAACTTAGTTTAATAATTCATTATGGTAAACTGGTTGCAGATGATTATCGGCTTTACTGGCACTATCTAACGTGTAAAGGGATAGTTTTTGAGTAAAAAAGATATTAACAAATAGTGAATATTTGCCAGTTTGCTAACAAACTGTGAGTCAGAATCTGCACATAAGTCAAATGTAAATTATCCGAATTAAATATAATAATATTCTTTCCATACGACATAAATAGATGCATTGGTACTAAAAAAATAGTGTCAACTGGATGAAGTTCACTTAGAAGAATCGTCGCTAAACTCTCGAATATGCACTTAAAATGTATTTCGCGTATATTCTTATTAAGTTATTCGATTTACCTAGCTGGAACTTTTTCCCGGAGGAAAATTATTCGAATTGCCAATAAAAAATAAACGGTAATTATATTTTCCAATGCCGGTTTGAGAATTCTACTGATTGCGCCATTTATATTTTAATACAAAAATACTTTTTAAAGAAATGTTTATTTGTTTACAAATAAAACTCATTGGAGTAAGAATATAATCTGAGATATAAAATTATATCTAAGGACGTGAAATGTCCTCATTTGATCTGAACCGTTGATTATTTAGTATTATCTCATTTTTATTATTATAATCATTACATATAAAAAGCCTGGAGTAATAATATAATCTGAGTTACCAAATTATAAACGTAAGAATGTCCTTATTTTACCTAGATTGTTGAATATTTATTCTGTCGATCCAGCATTTTCACATAAGGGATTTGCATATGACAGTGGATCAGACTATGCCGACTTCTTATTTCTCACGATATAACTTGTACGAAGAACTTTACAGTATAAAGAAGGATCTACTACGATAATGTAATAATACAATGAAAATTAGGGGTCGATGTAGATGTAAATACGGTAATTTTAGAAATATAATACATAAATCTATGGAGGGCCGTACAATAGACACATGTCCAAAATGCAACTTTTACAGGAGAGACCTTTACAGATTATTGATTTTTTCATAAATCAATTTTTTGGTCTATGATCTTTAAATGATGCGGAATTTATTATTTTATAATTTTTTGTGAAACTCTTGTATGTATTCTCCATAAATTTTAATATTTTAAGGATTTTTGTGTGACTTTGACTTGTGACTTCTCTAGCGGTTAAAGTGGTATTGTGTAGTTTGGTAATAAAACATCAAGTTCTCTCTCCTGATGTCACCCAATATATAGCTTCTTTACATTTATAATAAGTTTAAACTCTTTGCCCCTTGTTTCTTGTTGTGTAAATGTATCGGTTAATGTTTATGATATTCACCGTATTGTTGGATAGCCTAATTTTGACGAAATGTCCCTGGAGATGCTCTAGGAGCGAAAGTACTTGGACAATATTTAATAAAACTGTGCTCGATTTCTGCCTTTTATTTGATTAAAATACACATTTGTTAAAAACTGTTTAGAAGCACAACATTTGAAAAATTTAAAATTTATAGGTATTTACATTTTACATATAATTGAAATAAGTAAATAATTATAAAACTAAAACGCACACGCACACGTCACTAAAGTTCATCTGTTTCATCTTGAAGATGAGGGCCTTCATCGGCAATATTGTCACATGTCCAAATATTATTATAAAATTCGTGGAAATAAATCTCTTTTTTTCTCTGTAGATAAACGTAGTTGTGAATCATATCTGTGAGATACAGAGAGAGTTAAAAATTTTCCACGACGTCTAAAGTTGACTACATCAAAGTTATCATCAGTCAGGTTTTTCTTATATGTATTTGATTTTCCTTTGCTCGTTAATATCACATTACAACCACTTCATATCATGCCACTTGAATGCCAAACCATTTTCATTCTTTTATTCAAAACTAGTTGGTCATTGAAGAGTTTGGAAAAGTCATAAAAGTTTTCTTGCTTCATTTCACTTACCTCAAATTTGTTTTTTCTTCCCGTGGATCGAAGAAGCTAAAACCAGTCATGTGGATGGTGTATTGAAATCTCACCTTTTTTTCTTTTGCTTTTCTATTAGGGCGTGGTGTATGTCAGTCTCCATATGTGTGTGCTGAGGAATTAAGAACTTATGGTTTATAATTTGTACATGGGTGGATTCCTCTACAAATTTCAAAAACATCGCCGACATATGAGAATTTTTGTTCTGACTACCACAGGTATCGGAATAAAACGTTACAAACTTTACTGTATGTGATAGATGATTTTTTGAGAAGTGATATTTTATTTCCTCTTCGACACATATTATAATGTCTAGATTTCACTGAAACTCTAATAATACACAACATAAGATCCAAGAAACGGTGTTGGTAACCATTGCTGTAGGTCAAACGTATAACATGCTTTGTTGTCACTTGTTTTTGATTTTTCTTTGTCGAATTTTTTTCATGTTATATGCCTTATCTGCACTGAAGTGATGCTCTTCGCATTCAATTGTAAGGGCAACTTTGTCAGGATCACTAACTGCTCTCTTGGTTTTTATGTTCAATAAATCATAATCATCATAAAATTACTAACTCGTTTAAAATCCAGTGACTAGAAATTCTCGGAAATAATTTTTATCAGTACTTTGTATGTCCTTAACGAGTCGTTAATGAGTCATTAATAATGACTTTATAATTACGGTTTTAAGGTAACTGATATTAAATTAGAAATTAACTTTTACAAAACTTTATAGAGTATCAATTATTAAAGATGGTATTATAACAAACAAATAGTTTGATATCTATAAAACAATCTGTCTACAATCAAATTCCATTTATTATTTAGGTCAGTAATAATTTTTTAATTAGTGTGATTTAAAAAAAATTAATTTGTTTAATATTGCAACGCCACTGCATGGGTCTGATCATAGATATTCTATTGTCTGCGCGATTAACTATTTCGTGGAAGGGCTCGTCACTCGATTTGAAATAAGCTCGGTGTATTCTGTATGTTATAAGCAATACAGTAATTTTGTGACTTATGACCATTGTACCGCCCCCATATAAATAAATTATTATTATGATCACAACAAGTAAAGTTCTTTTTTTTTAGTATTCTGTAAAAAAGAAATATACAAGCTGAGAGATAAAGACAAAAAGGCAACAACAGAAAAACAAAACATTCTGAAAATAACCAGAGAGTTTTATAAAGATCTCTATACCAGCCAAAGACCATAAGACAATTTCCCGACACGAGTAAAGACTCTTATAAATCAGGGATCGAAAATACTTTTACCCATTACTGTGTTAGAAGTAAGAGCAGCTTTATAGGAAATGAAGAACCATCGATCGCCTGGTTATGATAGACTCGTTATTGAGGCAATAAAAGTAGAGGAGAAATTCTCTTAAAATCAGTAAGCGAATTGTTTAATAAATGCTTACATGCGGATACGATTCCAAAAGACTTGAACAATGCAGTGATAGTCTTGTTACACAAAAAGGCGATATTACTGTATTAGAAAATTATAGACCCATCAGCCCCTTGACACATATATGCAAACTTTTTATCAAACTCTTAACAAAGAGACTAACACCTAAACTTGATTTCTATCAGCCCAAGGAACAGGCAGGCTTCAGGGCAGGATATGGCACAAATGACCATTTGCATACCATAAAGATCTCAATAGAAAAGTGCATCGAGAACAACATACCACTGGTTCTTGCATTTGTCGATTACGAGAAGGCTTTTGATTCTGTAGAGTTTGAAACAGTACTGGAAGCCCTAAATCAAAGCCGAATAGGTTATAAATACACGACATTAATCAAAACATCTATGAGAACGCTACATCAAGTATACGACTACACGAAGACACAGAAAAATTCAGCTTATGTCGAGAAGTTAGACAATGAGACAATATTTCACCAAAATTGTTCATGGCAGCTCTAGAGTCAATATTTAAGAACACTCAATGGCAATATATGGGCATCAATATAGATGGAGAAAGATTAAATCATCTAAGGTTTGCAGATGATGTTGTATTAATCGCAGATAACTTACAGGATACAGTTTCTATGATACATTCCCTTAAAAGTCTGTCTGAAAGAACAGGATTAAAGACAAACTTTGAGAAAACTAAACTTATGACAAATCTCGTAATGAGTGGAAATATAACTATAGACAATAATACCATACAAACAGACATTTACAAATATCTGGGACACGAGATCAAAATAAGCAGAGACAATCAAAGACATAAAATACAGAGGCGAATAGGCCTGACATGATCAGCATTTGGCAAATTAAGCCATATTCTAAAAAGTTCAATTCTTATGTGTCTCAAGTGAAAGGTTTATAACCAATGTGTTTTGCCTGTACAAACTTATGGAGCAGAGACTTTAACACTCACTCAAAAATGTGCGAATAAACACAGAGTTACACAACGAGCCATGGAACGTGCAATGCTGAACGTGAGCCTTCAAGACCACATAATAAACCAACAAATCAGGCAAAGATTAGTAGTTCAAGACATCATCGAAAGAACCACGACGCTTAAGTGGAACTGGGCCACTTAGTCAGAACCCAAGATGAACGGTGGACAAGACGTATCATGGAATGGATTCCCAGAAACTATAAAAGAAGCCGAGGACGACCACCGACTAGATGGACCGATGATATAAAACGTGTAGCGGGAAACTGGCTGCAAGCGGCCCAGTGTAGAGAACACTGGAAAAAACTGCGGGAGGCCTATGTCCAACAGTGGACGCGATGGGCTGATTGATGATGATGAAAACTAAAGTTTTATTTTCAAACGAATCTATTTTTTAAATTTAAAACTATTTAGATTTGTTGTTTTCAAAATAGCAGTAAGACATTTAATTTTGATAACGTAACATTATCAACATGAATATGAAGAAATAGTAGGTATACTACCTATTTGTTCTTATCTTGCGTTTTATATAGGTACAGGAACATAAAGTATACATTCTTATTGCAAACAGAACGGATGTGGATGCTGTGCTTCACAAGCCTAATGTTCAGCTGTTGTCAATAAACTTTATAGTTTTGTAATAAAACTGCAACTTTAAAATCAATGCGACTTTGTATCACGTGTTTTAGTTATAATAAAATAAGAAAATTTTGTTAGTTTTCCAGAATACTTTTTCGTCGTAAAACTTTCTTTTAGTAGCGCATTATTGTTGAAAGCTCGTAAGTTACTGTGATAAAAATATTTATTTTTGAATGTAGAAAATATTTTTGACGCTGTTCAGTAAAATTGTTTGAAATCCTTAAAATTTTTACGCTAGAGACTACTAAAAAGTGTATATTATATTTTTTTTAATGCATATATTAGGTACTGTTGATTTTAGATATAGATTTTCTGAGCGGCTTTGAGTGTTAAAGTCATAAAACACGTACGCAAACTTTCTGTATGTTATTATAAATATGGTTAAAGCTAAGTGTTAACTGTCAAATAAACGACAACTCAAAAGCCGATATTACAAAGTTTGCTGAATAAATAAATAATCAGTCCGCTAAATAAATCTCTACTTATTTTCTCTAATGGATGTTAAAACAGAGCTGTAGTACATTATGTCTAAAAAGGCTTTAAGTTCTATATTAGCAAGGTTTTACCATTCCAGTTCCAGCAGTTTATAAAATATTATTAGTACAGAACTAAAAAATATTTTACATTCAAGAAAATTGAACCACTATAATAGATTACATGGAAAACGCTAAACAGATAACCACTCCCGTTTCACGTTGTGCTAGTAATCTAAGAAGAAGCAGATAACAGGAGGCCGATACTTGGTCTGCAGGTGGATCTTTTTCAAAGTTGTCTCGTTCTAAAACGTATTTAAAATAGCTTAATTCTTTAATACTCTTCCAGTTTAAATTATAATGTTTTTCTATAATTTTTTCAACATCAACTGTTTGTTCTTGTTTTACTTGTAAACTATGTTTTGGTATTATTACAGGAAAAAACTGGTCTATATTTTTATTTCTTTGTGACTATTTGTCTCATGAGCTTGAGTATTTATTTGACTTACTTAGTAATACTAATGTAGAAGGTTTGTCGGCTCGCTCTGCATTACAGTTGGAAACTGCACTTTAGCGTACTGAGCTCACTTGATTCTGGTCTGTTCTCTGTTGGAAACATTTTGACTTCACTTAGAACTCACTTTTATTTCACATTAAAATATTAAGTTTGACAGTTATTTTGACAATTGCTTACCCTGCATAGATGAAGACCCAGTTACAGAAAAATATACGGCCATATATATAGCCAATAATTAGAACTAAAGGACTTAATTTTAGTGTTCCGGATAAACTCATTTTTACTGTAATTTTGTTTGATTAATTGCCGAAACGTCGTAAGAATTTTGAGCAAGTCCTGTTTTAGTTACCCAAAAATAAAAAAAAATTGGGGCTCAGAATGTGTGTGGGGAGGCAGACTTGGCGCTTACTATAGGTTTCACAAGTCCTAAAAAAATCTTCACTTTTGTTGATGTCTTACCCACCTTTAAATTTAATCTTTAATAATATAAAATATTCCAAAAAGTTTATAAAGCAACAAAATGTGTTATTCAGCTTTTACTGATCCCAATATTAATGATAACAAGTTGCTTTGTAAATTATTTTGTGTACCTTTGAATTTATTTTTGTCGTGTATTTCTACAGACGTTGTATAAACACTTTCAGGTACAATGTTATTTCAGTAAATGTTGTGTTTCGTCCTTCAAGCCGAATACTGTTTAGTATATTAGTTAATTGTGTTTAATTTTCCGGACGAAATGAAAAACGTCGGAGTTTTTAAGTAAACAAACTTTGGCTAATCATCCCCGGAAAATGGGAAAAAACAACATCACATTGAGCTAAAAAATAAATTAACCAAAACGGTTTAAAACAAAATCAACTAACATTATGGCGGGATATACATATATTACACTTCTCAACAATTGAAGTGGATATTATGAAAATGTGTATTTTATTTTTTGGTCATAAGGTCAAATAGAAAAATGGAGTGATCTAAATAAAGATTTATTTGTACTTCGTATTTTCATACAAATGAACTGAAAGAAAGAAATTCTTTAAGAAAAAAAAATAGAAAATAAACAAAAATTGTAAAATTAACCATCCAAAAATTTCTATTCCTGCTCAATTTCTAATATCCCGAAAAGAAAAATTAATAGTGTGTGGCTCCACCTCTGTGTCTCCTTAGTGCTCTAACTCTATTTGGAAGACCTCTTATTAAATTAGTTAATGAACTGCTGCGGTATACGTTCCCAAATCGCGCGTAATGTATTGGCCAATTGATCTAAGGTTTGGGGCGGTTGAAGGAGCCTGTTTTGTTGCCTAGACATTTCGGTCCAAACATGTTCAATGCAATTCATATCAGGTGAACACGGTGGCCACTCCATTCTTGTAATGCCATAAGCTTCTATACACTCGTTGACAATTCTCGCACGGTGAGGGCGAGCATTATCATCAATCAGAACAAATTGTTCGCCTATTGCACCAAAAAATGGAATAACTATTGGTACTATGACTCTGTCTCGATATCGTGTAGCAGTCATTGTCTTATTAAATAAGACGACTGAGTCCGTGCGACCGTCAAAACATATGCCTCCTCACACGCAAACGGATCCACCCCCAAAAGGAGTGGTTGAGACTATCAGATTTTCATTGTAATGCTGTCCTCTTTCCCTCCACACCAATATTCGGCTATCATTCGTATACAAACGAAATCTGGACTCAGTAAAGAGACAATTCCTCCAATTTTCGAAATTTCACTGATACTGTTCCATCGCCCAGCGATATCTGCATGCACGCTGCTCCCTAGTTAGTCGTGGATGAGTAGCGCGCTCTAGCCCTTAAATTGGATACATGTAACCGTCTTCTGACAGTTTGACTGGAAATCGCTCGTCCAGTAGCATGCCTGAAGATACTGTTAATTCTGGAAGCCGTGAATGTTGGGTTTCTTCTTGCCCTCAGAACTACAAAACGGTCTTGCCGACGAGTTGTAGATCGTTCTCTTCCTCCTCCATGCCTGTATGTTGCAGATCCAGTTGCTAGATACCGATTCCATGCACGACTTATCACACTTTGCGACACATTTAGCCTCATAGCAACCTCTTGTTGAGTTATGCCTTGTTGGATCCAACGAACTAATTGCTCGAGCTGCACTAGTTCTAAACGTCTTTGCGATATAATGTTTTTGGGATAAATAGATTTCTTGACTTATTGATAACTGGTAAAGCCAATACAAGCACTTTTATACGAATGATATATTCATGTTTGGAACAACATGTCTCTCTTTGTACGAGATAAGGGCCGATAAGAATAGGGAGAAAAAAACCACATGCAAAAAATATTTTCAATAAAGATAGCATATAGAGTCTAGTACCGGCAATTATTTTAAAAATAGTTTAATATGTTAATTTTAAGAATTTTAAAATTATCCACTTCAATTGTTGAGTAGTGTATATATAATATTAGTATAAATAATATTCAATGGTTGAATAGCAGAGGTTTTATCGGTCAATAATTGGCAAATAAAAGTCGTCAACTACTTTATTGATTTATTTGAATACGTTTCGCTTTTATTTTTAGAATCATCATCAGTTCAAAAAACAATTTTTAGATATTATAAAAACTCTACGATGACTTAACATTAAAGATTAACAACTAAACGAGAGAAACGAAATAAAAAAATGCAAGAAAAATTGTAAGAACACTAGTTCATTTGATTTTAATCGATGTCTTCATTTGAATGTTGGTTTAAGCTCTTTCAAGAGTCAAACCACACTCAGTGTGGTTTAACAGCAGAATAACAGTCCGACCATATTACTTATTTTTTTTAAACGTGCGAACTCCAGACTATGTCTTCTTCGAAGGTGTTTTTCGAGAGTTTCAATGCAGTCATTCTGGTAGCTTTACACTCTATACGTAACACCCAATCCTGAATACGCTAAACCAACGTGGTATCCTGATTTGGTTCAAGACAAAACATTGCTGGAAAACGTTCAAAGAAAAGCCACTTGAATTTCTTTGAGACCGAGAAGACCTTCTTATGCAGAAAGTATTTTTTAGAACTTCTTTTGAACTTTACCGACAACGTGGAGACTTAATCACCACATTTAAAATATTAAAATTCAATTTTATTATTCAAATTTTAAAAAAGTCAATTTCTGTCCTTTGGTAAAATCAATTTTGCATTTAAAATTTGTTCGAAATACATCGAAATACAAACCACAATATTTTATCTCATTCAGACCAATTTAAAGATTATTAAATTATCCAGCTACGTCAAAAAAAAAGCTAATTACCTACTGTGTATATTGAAGTCAGCTGTCTTCAAATTATCCAGGACTTCCGTAGAACAAATACTTTCACTCAGACTTTTTCTTTGTAATCAATTAAAATCCTGTCCAAAATATATACTGGCCGATCTTATTCTTCAATTTTTTCGCCGCCAGAGTTTTTCTAACGTACCTAAATTAAAAAAAACCGTCAATTCGAACAGATATCTCCACCTCTCTGCCACAAAGTTTCCGTTTAATTTCTACAAATTCGAAGGCTACCAAAACTTAAACAATTGTATCTTTAAAGAAATTATGGGTGGACAAATTCGAATGTAATTATAAGTTCTAATTGTTTCTAATTCTCTGTGTCCGATTCTTCTTGATCGACGATGATAAAATAAAATGTTAAAGTGGTGAAGTAAAATTTAGTTTTATTGACATCTCAACTATTACACTACAGTTGTTTTTAAGGTAAAAATTTCTACGTCCCAAACTTGTCTCGAAGCTATATTTATATTCTCACTAAAATGCTACGATTCATCAAATAAGTGTACAGACCTCTGCATGAAACAAAAACCTTTGCCTTGTGAAAGATGGTAAATATAATTTAAACCGAGGAAATAATTGCAGGCATTTCCTCAATAAAAATGGTGTAGTACATACTGGACTCGTCCTTAGTAATGTGAATGGCTATATTTGCCGTATGTACTGCTTTACGTTTTTAATAGTTTGTTGAAAGAACACAGCATTTAGATATTTTATAATCTATTAATATTAGAAAAATAAACTTAATATACAGTTTTAGGAATGGATCAACTTAACATATTTTCTAAAAAATATAACCAATACTTTTACATAAGTAGAAGGAATATCACAATAGGTTCATTCTTTTGGCTGAGATGTTTGTAGGCAAGTCTTTCCAAAATTGTTTTCTATTTTCTGGCAGTACATCGTTTAATGACTGAAGGATATTTTTCTTCTTTTTTTTCTGGAAATCCACATGGTGCGGTGTGATGACTGAGCAGTTTAATCTCTTTCATTGATTTTTTTTGTAAAAAGTCCAGTTGTTGTTAGGGGCTCATTACACCATAGTTTATCTTGCACGACAAATGATAACTGCCTCGTTCAGCTTTAATATTAACTATGTCACTTAAATATAAACGTAATGATGATTTTAGCTTTTGTTTTGGGACACGAAATGGGACCAGTGGTAGAAATCAAAATGTTGCATTTTGTATACATTGACATTTCCAGATTTGGATTTTTTCACTGCATTAACAAAGTCTTCAAAATCATAAGTTTTCTTTTGAGCCTTTAATGATTGCTCTACTTGATGGTGAAAACTGTCTGCACTCATGAATGAATGATCAGGTTGGAAATAGTTTAAAACTATTTCATTAGCTGCAATCAGAGTTTATTATGTACACTAAAAATGTGTAAAGGCACCAGTTTTTGTTTTGGGAAGAGCAGTTGTTTAACCAAAGAACTATTTTTTCAATATCTCTGTGTTGTTTTAAAACCATGTACAACGCATTAACATTATCTTCTTTATTGCGGCCTGAAATTCCTTCATGCCACAAAATGGACTGAACTTTTGCTTTACTTTTTCTCCCTACAGGTGCAAAGGTTTCATGTTAGGCTACTAAATGCTTTACAAATAATACTTTCTTGAATATCTCCACTCATAGCAACATGATAACCTTCGGCATGTCACTTGAAAAACATATTGCATTATTTTCTGTTCAGACAAGCTTTTATATGCGTTTTCAGCTTCTATAAATATTTCGTTATGATCTTTCCATTGTTTACATATACCACACGATATGTCAAGATTCTCTTTTTTGTGGGCATGAAGAGTAAACTGCTGACATTTTTCGCACTCCTCATGTCCTAGTTGTGCGAATGATATATGTTGTTATTTAACAATTCGCCTGTATAAATCATATGATACTTTTCCTTTAAACTCGGGAAATTTGTTAATGAAATCACTATGCATAAGTGCTACATTAACATCACCTGGAAGGTAACGCACATTTGGAGCATGCAACCCGTCTGTAATGCGAAATCGTGGGATGAAATGATTCGATATGTTCGATAATTAAGTGATGGGGTCCTTTATTTTTTGATGGCTGTCTTCCTCTCGTATCACTAGGTGGAGTTAAAGTACCTTTAGGAGTATTTGTGAGTGTATAATGCACAAACCTGTCATTATTTTTCTTAAAGCCTAATGTGAGGAGGAAAAAACTCTTACAAACCTCTTGTGTGACGTCAGAACAATCTTTTAGCTTGTATTGAATAGATAGTGATCTTCTATTTCAGTGTTTTTATTTCTTCTTTGTTTGATTATCAATCTTATCACATGATGTCAAAATGAAATGTCTACGTTCAGACGACGTCATTTCCGGAATAATTTTCTGTCCACACTTTTTTTTGCATAAAGCATCAGTGTTTTTACACAGTATATGTTTTACTGCATGAGATATTTTAATTTCTTTAATTTTTTAGTTTAAGTTAATTTTTTAAGTTTTTTTATTTCTTCCAGACTGGTTTCAAACCTTTTTTTTTCTTTGCGACAGGGGTTAATTGAATTTCTACGGCGATATTATCAATATGTTGGTCTGCATTGTCATTACAATACACATTCGTTTGTTTACTATTTACATTTGCAGTTATCAGAAAATCAACACTAGCGCAGATGGAACACCTAAATGTTCTTCCAAGTTTATATTATCATTGATTGGTTGGACCACATTTGTAAATAGATTTTTAAATAGTACTTTAGGTACATCTATAACTTGTAGGTTAGTATGTGATTCTAAATAAACATATTTATAAACATCAAATTCTTCCAGTGGACGTGATATCAGTGTATGTTTACTAAGGTCATAAACTAATATATTATGGTTGTCTATTACCTATTGAGTTATATTGTCAGGTAATCTCACATCTCCAACATCATCTGACAACGTTATAGTGCAGCTACAAGGTTGGGGTTCTTCATTAGCTTCTAATAAATCACTGGAAGGACATTTTGTAGGTAAAATTAGCTCTGATTTCTCATCTATTGTGTCAGCCTTGGTGGTTTTTAGAGCTAAGTTTACAATAAGTTCAGAACGAGTTGAGACTGTATTAAACTGTGAAGTACTTATGTTCCAAAACAACAATTAACTAAATGTAATTTATATACTTACTGAACCACTTCAACAACAAAAATATTAGCTTATTATAACCTAAACTGAACACAGCAAATTTTTAGCAAAATCATATGTTATAAACATAACCTCACAATTTACGGTCAACATAAATACAATGCAGTAAGTACATCAGCTGTTTAAATATCCACTAAGCAAGACTGCAGTAAGTACCGGGTACTAAGCATAAATGCAGTATGTACAAAGGAGTTACTGCATTCTTGGTTAGTCTATTGTATTTACGGCAGTCTTGCTTATTATTTTAAAACTGTTGATACACTTACTGCAAAAAATGATCACTGTTGGAGATACGGCAATTTTGAGTAGCCCATTGCATTCTGCACAGTTGAAAATATAGGAAACCATATATAACTCAATATTCAATATTTTTGGACTTACGGCACTTTTACTCTACTTACTGAATCGTAGAAAAAACTACGATTATAAAAATCTACTCCTTCCTAGAAACTTTTAAATCGCACGGAGAAAGTTTTATTAATCGGCACTATAACATTTTCCTCCAAATCACTAATCCCTAATTTCACGGTAAATTAATTATCTAAATATACAGTAGAGTTTATACTTTGTAGCTTTTGCGCATAATTGAAATTCATGTAAAAGTAGTCAAAGCCCAATAAAGCCCATAAACGCGTAATATTCTAATATCTGTAATTTTTTTTACTTATTTAATAATAATAGAAATTATGTTTTTATGCCGCTAATCCTAACATATTTGGAAGATCCCAGCGTTTAGATTAATAAGGTGGTTGTTAATTTTGTTAAATGTGATATTTGTAAGGGTCCTAAAGTTTTCAAGTATATGAGAGTTTTCTTCATATTCTTTGCTACCAAAACTATCAGTTTCTTATTTATATAGCACTGGGAACTTTAAACTCAGTGGTAACTTCATTATTGTCAAAAGAATTGCCACGACATAGTAATTCAATTCGACATGTCATCTTTAACTCAAAATGTAATTTAGGAAGAATAAATTAATTCAGTACAAACCAGTTTTTTTCTGTATATTTATACTTACGGATAAACAAATTATATGTACTAGACTACAGTTTTGCAGATACCCACATGTAAGACATTTGCATACAATTAGTAACAATCATGAAGCAAAATGACAAAAAAAGGTAATTGTTGACTCTTGTTGCCAGCATAAGGAAATTGTACATAATAAACGATATAAATACAAAAAATATACCCTAGAAATACTTGTACGTACGTTAAATTGGCTTCTGCTTATATTGATCCACGCGGAACAAAGGTTAAAAATAAAAATAAATATCTGAACAAAAGCAACTAAGTTAAGTGCTTCTGGTGTGTCAAAGTCAATAAAGTTGAAAGAAAAGGCTATATGTATATGAAGAAATATATTATTTATATTAGGGAAAAATATATTAAGATGTATATTCAGAGTGAAGGTTAACATTCCACAATATTTCAACTTAACAGACTTAAATTACTAAATGCATTAATTTTTTTTTTTTTTTTTTTTTATTCAGTTTGATGGCCTTGGCCGAGCCAATTAGCCAGACAAATTTAAAGACAAACAATTTTTACAATCAGAGGAATTTTTTACAATTAGAGGAATAAACATATAATCATCCGTACAATCTAACGTGCAATTAGTAATAATTAGCAATTAACAATTAATAATTAGTAATTAGTAATAATTCTTTTTTTTTTCTTTTTTAATTTTTTTTTTTTTTTTTTTTTTTTTTTTTTTTTCCTGCGCTAAGACATAACCCGATTCAACATCTCGGAGGTTTACATCTTTTTTTTTTTTTTTTTTTTCTTTATGATTTTTTTTTTTTTTATAATTTTTTTTTTTTATTTAATTATTTTTTTTTTTTTTTTTTTTTTTTTTTTTTTCTATAATACAATATTTACTTAAATATAAGTTAGTTTTAAGCTACAATTTATATTTACAGTTTTTGATATGTTCGTAAATCATTTTTAATATATTGATATCTCTAGAGAAAATCAAATTGTTCAGGTAGACGGGAAGTGGAATTTTTAATATAATAAGATTATCATAAAATTTGTTTATGTTTACTGATTCGTGGGAACATTCAAGAAAAATATGTAATAAGTTACCTTCTTTTCCACACTTGCAATTAGGTGACTCCGCGAGACCCAACTTGTACATATGAAGAGGGGTAAGAGCATGATTTGATCTTAATCTGTTTATAACCCTTATGAAATGGCGATTTGATAGAGTATGAAACCATCTTTTTATGGGTATTTCAGGCTGCATTTGTTTGTAATTATTTCCAGTTCTCGTGTTTCGATAATATGTTTGCCATTTTTCTTTTTGATGCTGTTTACTAATTATATCAATGTCTGAAAAGGGGAGTAAGTTCAAGGGAGCTTCTTCGCCTATGTCTAGGGCAGATTTGGCTAGGCTATCTGCTATTTCATTGCCCTTAATGCCCGCGTGTCCCTTTATCCATGATATAATAATGCTTTTCCCTAAATTTGTAATTTTATTGTAAATAGTCATAATTTCTAGTTCTATATGATTTAGTTGTTTGGACCTATGTACGTTTGTTAGTCTGTCGACGACACTCTTACTGTCTGTAAATATTATGCAGCTGTAGGGTTCGTTACTATGTATATGCCTTAATGCAAGAAGAATCGCTGTCATTTCAGCAGTGTATATCGATGATTCAGCTGGCAATTTCAATAATTTTTTAAATCCGCTTTGAACATTAATTAATGCACATCCTACTTTGTTTTGTACTTTAGATCCGTCTGTAAAGTAAAACTGATAGTTTGGCCATTTATGCCGTGTAAATGATTGAAAAGCGACTGGATCTAAATTACTGTCCATAAAAAAGGTATTAATGTGTTTTGAAAAAAGCTCTTCTAATATATGGGAATACATAGGTGAAACTTGATTTTCATACGCATAGAAAGTATGTCGGTATTGAGATATCCTCAGGTAACTATTTACCAGAAGAGAACATTTTTTCTTTGTCCAATATTTATGAGTTAGATCTAAAATTGATAAAATATGAATATCCTGTAGATAGTTAGTATTTTTCCCTATGGCTCTAGTAATGAATTTATCACTTAAAAACTCCCGTCGAAATTTCAGAGGTGGTTCTATCGCCTCAACTTCCATTATATTAACAGGTGTAGAATTCAAATATCCAAGACAAAGCCGAAGGCATTTATTTTTTTGTATTTCTAATTTATTTAAATGTGTGTTTGCGGCAGTTCCATATAAATGACAACTGTAATCGAAAATGGGACGAATCATAGTACGGTAAAATAAAAGTGCTACATTTGGATCAGCGCCCCAGTTAGTTCTACAAAAGGCTCTTAGAATGTTCATTGCATTTTCAGACTTTTTTATGACATGATGAATTTGATCCTTCCATAGGAGTTTTCTGTCTAAATAAGTACCGAGATATTTTATACAATTTTTAATAGGGAACTGAATTTGACCTACTTCCAGTTGCCCTTGTGGAATTTGATGTTTTCTAGAGAAAATACAAATTTCAGTTTTAGATTCTGATATATCTAAACCAATATTTTCATAGTGATTAAGAACAGCTTTAATTGAGAGATCAAAATTATTTTTACATATATCCAATGATTTGTGGGCTGTGTAAACTACTACATCATCAGCATATTGAATAATTTTTGTTGGGCTATTAATACAATTTTCTATATCCATATTATATAAAATAAATAGTATTGGGCTTAATATGCTACCCTGTGGAAGTCCTATATTCGTAAGACGTGGTGGAGAGATGGAATGGTTGATTTTTAAAAAAGTTGATCTATTAGTGTACAATGTCCTCAGAAAACTAGCTATGGTGATGGGGAAGCCGATGTCTAATAGCTTTTTATGCATAATGTCCAAGTTAACGGTATCGAATGCAGAGGAGACATCAAGAAAAGCAGCCATAGTATACATATTATCAGTAAAGTTTATTAGTATGGATGAGACTAAGGCAGTTATGGCATCTTGGGTTGATTTTGATTTTCGAAATCCATACTGAGATTTTGGGAGAATATGTTCTTGCTCTAACCAATGTTCAATTCTATTTTTTATTAACCTTTCTAACGTCTTTAGGAAGCAAGAGGCTAAGGATATTGGTCTATATGATCTACTGCAATTTTCTGGCTTACCAGGTTTTTTAATAGGTATTAGAATATATTCCTTCCAGCTGTCTGGAATTTGTGACGTATCATTCCAAATGTCATTAAAAATATTTAATAATGATATTTTATAGTGGTGAGGAATATGGTATATCATGGAATATGAAATATTGTCTTTACCTGGAGCACTGCTATTTTGTTGACTAAGTACTCGCTCTAACTCCCACATTTTAAATGGTTCTTCTAAGCCAAACCTATCTCTTGACACTGTTTCGCTGTATTCTGGAAAATGTTGTGAAGGTACCCACTGTGGAGATATTTTCTTATGAAATTCATCTAGCCAGCTGGATTCTGGATCTATTGGAATCTTGTTGGACTGTTTACGGTTTTTAAAAGTGTTTACTTTCTTCCACACTTCACTGATTTGTGTTTTTGAATTTAGGCTTTCGCAGTATTCTACCCAATTCTGTTTTTTCTTTTGTTTGAAAAGTTTTTTTGCGACAGCGTCAAGTCTCTTAAATTCAACTAAATTATTTCTTGTAGGATCTTGTTTATATTTTCCATATGCAATTTTTCGGTTATCAGCGGCGGTTTTGCAACTTTCACACCACCATTGGTTCGAAATTCGTCTCTTATGTGTTCCGTTAGATGAAAACTTTGGTATTGCTAAATTGGCTGCTTTATTAATGTTTGCTATTAGAGTTTGATAGTTTCCAGGAGGATTTACAGCTTCTAGTACAGATGTGTATAATTTCCAATCGGCCTTGTTAAGATTCCAGATCTTGTGATAGTTTTGAGCTGTAAATGAAGTTATATGATCTGTTTCCATGTTAATGATAATCGGAAGATGATTGGATCCATGAGGGTCCTGTAGGACTCTCCAAGTAAAAAATTTTGAAATATCTTGTGTACAAAAGGTTAAGTCAATAGCGGATGGACTCTTACTAGTTGCTAATGTGGGCGATCCATCATTCAAGCATATCAAATTACAATGATCAATACATTCTAAAAGTTTTTTACCATAGCTGTCTTCAATTTCGCAACCCCATGCGATACTGTGGGAGTTAAAATCCCCACCAATAATAAACGGTTTAGGTATGTCTTTAAAGAATTCCAACCATTGACTTTCAGATATCTTGGTCTTTGGTTCAATGTAAACTGACACAATATTGATGGGATTTTTACCTCGGAGAATTTTAACTGAAATACATTTGTGAGTGAAAGGATATCTATTTTTAAGATTTATTTCTTCGCATCTTAAGTTTGATTTTAATAAAATGGCAGTTCCACCATAACCGTCTGCCCGATCTGATCTAAAGCAATTGTAACCTTTAAAATTATAATAGTATTTTGATTTAAACCACGTTTCTGAAAGCAATGCTATGGAAATATTATTTTGATATAGCAGATATTCTAGATTTACTTTATTAGCTACTGCTGAACGACAGTTCCATTGCAGCAAATTTATGTTCGCGTTTGTGTCTGCGAATTTGAAGACAAGGTATGGTTTACATGTTTACTAATTAATTCCACAATTTCAGATTTTGATACATCGAAATTGTTTGTTTGTTTTATATTACTTATAATATTGAGAACTACTTCTAAAACTAAACTTATTGTTGCATTTAATTCCTCTGATTGTAATTTTACTCCGGCTGAGTTTTTTAAATAATGTTGACTATTAAAAATTCCCCCCGAGACAAAAGAGGTTTTTGGTTGAGTAAGTATTTCTTTTCTTGAAATTTCAATGGGATCAGGGCTGGTTGGTCTGTGCCTTTTGTTTGGGTTTGAAGTTGTAGGAGAAGGAAACATATAATTAGTAAAATTGTTATTATAGGATTTGGGTTGTAAATTGTGGGACTGTGAGTACTGAGGTTGAGAGGAATGATACTGTATTGTACTAGAAGGGGTAGGTCCAGATTGAGGCTGTTGGGAATAATTTGTCGAGGATATTTGACCACTTTCCATGGCAGAAGTATTATGAGCGACTATGTTTGCGTACGTATTTTTTGGGACCTGTTTATTTGCATCAAAGAAATTAATATTGCAAGAGCTCATGGTTTCCTTTACAATTTTTTGTCTTTTAAATTCTGGACAAGCAGACAAATTAGTAGTAAGATGATTTCCTTGACAGTTAAAGCACCGTGGTATGTAATCTGAATTTTTACAATCTTGTGTGGTATGGGACTCCTGACATTTGCTGCATCTTGGTTTACTTCGACACTGACCTCCCAGATGACCAAAACGGAGGCAGTTATAACATAATAATACTTTCTGGTTATACGGCTCTACCTCCTTGATAACTTTATTAATAGAAATATATTTTGGTAAGATTTGTGATTTGAAAATAACAATGCAAGACTTTGTGGGTACATATTCTACTATTTTACCTTCATCCGTAATTTTTTCTACTTTACGTTTTATTCTTTTGACATTAGATACTTCAAAAGTGCAATGTTGATCAAATTGTCTTATTTTATCTTTTATGTACGCCTCTGAAAAATCTTTTTCTATATCTCTAATAACACCTTGTCTATGAAGAATAAATTTTGGGATATACAATACAAAGTTATTTTTAACAAAAATATTTTCGTTTTTATTATTTATTAGAAAATTTGCTGATTTATAATCCTTTAACTTGATCCTAACCCTATTCCGACCTATAGAATCGATACTTATAATTTTATTGTCTATCTCCGGAAAGTTAGAAAGAATAATATCTCCGATTTTAAGAGCATTTAATTTACCTTTAAATTCGACCGAATTATTCTCAACATAAATATGATACGGGCCTAAATCAGTACTTACATACAAAAACTCCTGTCTTTCTTTCGATGTGTTATCGTTATCGATGGTCATTGCTGTTGTTGTTTGTATATCATTTGTATTTTTTTGACGTATATCTGGGGGCACTGGGTCGTCTGGGGGTTTCCCCCCGACTAACTGGTCCATTTAATTGTTCTTAAAACTCACAATCTAATTTTATTTTTACACCTAATCTGCAGATTTATAAAAACACAATTTTTAAACGAAAACAGTTTAATTTCGTTCCGCTTTGTCGATAGGCACGTCCGATTCGTAGGTGAACTAGAACACGACTGCAATAATGCATTAATTATAATTACTAATTTCAAAAACAAGCACCTGGATGTTAAACATACTAGTACTCATATGATAGATCCGTTTTTCGTACGATAACATACAGACGAAAGTATACGCAGATGATTTCTTTCTCCCGGTTTTTTATAGCGTTCTCCGCCTTCCGGTTCCCAGTTTCCAGCTACGTCGGTCATTCCATTCGCTAGGATGAAGGTTTCTTTTCGACATTGCCTTCTGAATGCCGCCCAGCCAGGATTGTTTTGGCCTTCCTCTCTTCCTTCTTTCCCTTGGCGTCCATTTTAAAATTTGGTTTGGCAGCCTGTCTTCGTCCATTCTTTTCACATGACCATACCAGATCAGTTGTCTCCTTTGAATTTCGTCAATGATGGTTGACTTGACTCCCATTATATTTATGATATGGTCATTTTGTATTCTATCAAGCCTTGATTTTCTAGCTGATCTTCTCCAGAAGTCCATTTCCAATGCAAGTAGGCGTCGCTTAAGGGATTTAGTAAGTTGCCATGTTTCGCATACATAGAGCACTATACTTTTAAAGATGGAGTTAAAGAGGAGATGCTTTCTTTGATTTGATAGTTCCCAAATATATATATATATATATATATATATATATATATATATATATATATATATATATATATATATATATATATATATATATTATACATACATTATTAATACATTAATTAATACATTAAAAAAAGTGACACCCCTGCAGAAAATAAAGGTTTTAATATTCCACGTTTCTAAGAAAACTAACTTCAAAATGCATTTAAATTTTCTATAACGATAATAAAATGCTCAACACCATAGCCGTTACAGTAGTTTTTTTCAAGTTTATTTTTAGAGGTATTACTCATTAGGTAGTAATGCTGATGTAAACAGTTTTCATTCAAACATTTTCACGTTTTGCGTAGATTACTTTCAACAATTCTAAATACAAAACAGATATACAAACATAAATTTCAAAAAACTGTAAATTAATTTGTAAACTTAATTGATACAAAAAGAACAAACCGCTATTTGAATGCCTTTTATATTTACATATTTATTAAAATATTCTTCTAGCTTATATTATTTCGAAATTACATTTTATTGTAGCAAAAATAATACATTTATTGAGTTTAGAATAAAAAATGAGTAAATTAAAGTAGTGAAAAAAAGTTGAGAGTATTATAAGACATGATAAATGAAGATATCAAAGAAGTTTCGAGACCCTGGTGTTCACCACTAGTTTTAGTAACTAAAAAAGATGATCAAAAAATAAAGTTATCCATTGCTACAAATAGATGGTAGACACTTTATTAGATTATAAATGTTTTTTGATTATGATTTAAAAAGCCGGTAAGTACATCCTAATAATCGAAATAACAGATTTTCTACTCGCCGTGGTCTCTACAGGTTTCAGGTTCTACCATTTGGTCTTTGTGGTACTCCAGCTACGTTTGAACGTCTGATACAATTTAAGAGAACAGGACTCACTTGAAAAACATGACGACTATATCTTGATGATAGAATGATTATGTCCAAAACCTTTGATGAGAATCTGAAAAACTTTAAGAAGATTTTTGACAGGCGAAGTATTTGACAGATTGAGAAATTCCAATTTAAAGCTAAATTATAAGAAATGTCCACTATTTCCAAGAGAAGCATACTATCTAGGACATATTGATTCAGTAGAAGGAATTAAAACTGATTCAGAGAAGATTTCACTTATTTCTAAACCAAAAAATAAAAACAAAATTGGAGGTTTTCTTGGACTTTTATTGGATTATGACAAATCCCAATTGTATTGGCGCCACATTATCACAAGAACATGAAGGTGAAAAAAAGATATTGCATATTTCAGTAAAACAATAGGAAAGTTTTAAAATAATTACTGCGTTACCAGAAAAGAGCTCATACCTATTATTATAAAAGTCCTAGAACGTTTTAATACTTTACTTTATAATAAAAATTTTATAATTAGAGCTGACCATAGTGCTTTGCAGTGGCTCATGAATATAACAATAGAAAGAGGCAAACAATATAACAATACTTGTTTACAACTTTTACACAATGACAACTGTCAACTTCAAAACCTCAAATAATACTAGGAGAAATATTTATTTTCTTTAAAAATTATTGATCCGTGGAAAACTTGATACAACACAATTTTTTTCTCACTTATAATATCTTACACCAAATATTTAAGTAGAAAATTCGTCTCTTAGCGACATTTTAGCATCAAGCGAATAATTCCCATAAGTTTTTTTAAAAAAAGCTCTATGCAGAAGAAGAACAAACGACGCTAGAACCGAAAACACCAGAAATTACCACAAATAAAGAACTTAATACAAATGAACAGGAAGTTCGGAAAATACTTGAAAATTTGAAGAACAGAAGAGAGGGAGGTAAATACGGGATACCAAACGAATTACTGAAATATTGTGGAGCAGCAGTGACAGAACAATAATTAACAACAATTATAGAGCAAATTACTGAGAAATCATTAGAATATAATAGATCAGCATTTCTGTATCTGATTAATCTAAAGAAAGCATTTGACAGAGTAAGACTCAAAGATGTAACTCATCTTCTATATAATAGAGAAGTTCCCCTAAATATTATAAAAACTATCGAAAACGTCTATCAAAACAACAAAAATGGAAGTCAGACTAGATGGACAACTTTCAGAACTTATAAAAATAGGCAGGGGAATAAGACTAGGAGATTCATTGAGCCCCATGCTCTTCAATTTGATCATGGATGAGATCATCAGACGTGTTAAAGAAACAAACAACAAAGAAACAGGACACACAATGAGAAACAAAGAAATAAAAATACTCTGTTACGCAGACGACGCAATTGATAGGCCAAGATGAAGATGGTCTGTAAAGACTGGTCCATAGATTTAATGATAATCTTATCTCAGAAAACTAAAAGAATAGTAGTCAGCAAAGAAAGACCCGACCAAGATGAAAAATAGAAATTGGTGGCATCAATATTGAACAAGTAATATAAATAAAATACCTGGGACTTACAGTGTCTAGCTATAGAGACCTGGACAAAGAAGTAAGAGATCAAGTCTTCTTCTTAACGTGCCCTATCAAGTCCCCTTGACGTTGACGAAACTGTCTTTGTCTTGAGGTATTCTAAAGAGTTGCTCAGCTTTCCTCATTCCTGTCCAGTCCCTGATATTCTTCAACCAAGAGGCCCGCTTTCTACCAATTCCTCTGCGTCCTTCGATTTTACCCATCATAATAAGTTGAAGAATATTATATCGGTCTCCCCTTACTACGTGTTCAAAATAGGCCATCTTTCTACATTTGATGTTATCAAGCAGCTCGCGAGCAGCATTTGCTCTCTCAAGGACTGCCACATTTGTCAGCATAGCCGTCCATGGAATTTTTAGTACACGTCTGTGCAGCCACATTTCAAAGGCCTCCAGACGATTAATGGTGGATATTTTTAATGTCCATGCTTCGGCATCGTATAAGAGGACTGACCAAATGTAGCATGTAACCATGCGCTTTCGAAGTTGAAGTTGCAAGTTATCATTACAGAAGAATGACTTCATTTTTAAAAGTCGTGCGGCCTATCTCGATTCTACGTTTTATCTCTTGATCTGGATCTAGTTGTTCAGTAATATGACAACCAAAATAATTAAAACTGGACACTCTTTGAATTATATGACCATCAACATATAATCGTGTATCTTGATGTGCTAAACGGCTAAACACCATGTGTTTTGTTTTTGAACAGTTTATGTTTAGGCCAAACTCTCTTCCAGCTGTATCAATGGCATTTAAAAGGCATTGTAATCCATTCATGTTATCACTTAAAATAACTGTATCGTCTGCATATCTGATTGTATTTATCAGTATTGCTAGTCTGTCGTTCACTGATATAAAATTTTTTACATATTTCTTAAATTTCTTCTTCTTCTTCAGTGCCTTATCCGGTCCGGATGTTGGCGATCATCAAGGCTATCATGGTTTTGTTGACTGCTCTGCGAAACAGCTCCGCTGAGGTCATCCCAAACCATTGTCGGAGATTTTTCAACCACGAGATACGACGGCGTCCCGGTCCTCTTCTGCCAAATACTTTACCCTGCATAACAAGTTGAAGAATTCGATATTTTTCTTCGTTCCGCATCACGTGGCCGAGGTACTCAAGCTTACGTTGTTTAATTAAATTAAGCACTTCTTTTTCTTTTGTCATGCGCTGTAGGACCTCAACGTTGGTGACATGGTCTACATAAGATATTTTTAGTATCCTTCTGTATATCCACATCTCGAAGGCTTCGATTCGTTTTTCAGTGGCTTGCGTCAGTGTCCAGGCTTCAACTCCATATAGTAACACTGGAAGAACGTAGCACCTCACTATCCGCATCTTGGTTCCCAAACTGAGATCACTGCAGCACAGCAAGGATCTCAACTTAATAAAAGTAGACCGTGCCATTTCAATTCTGGATCTAATCTCTTCTTAAATTTAGACGTTATAAATATGCCAACTCCATTCCTATGATGTCTGTCATCGTCTACACTTCCAGAATAGTATAGTGTGCCTTCATCTTGTTCACATATTCCCGTTCCAGGCCACCGGAGCTCAGTGATGTCCATTATATCAATCTAACCTCTTGAACTAAGTTACTGAGCTTACCTGCTGCATAGAGGCTTTTAACGTTCCAGGTACCTAATCTGATTGTACTGCTAGACATTTTTAAAGTTGTCGTACTTCCAAAATTGTAGGGATTTCGTGTGATGACGACCGGGGAGGCCCTACACTCTGATGCGCGCCCTTCCCTGCCGGATCTTGGTTTCCGTGATCCATGATCAGTAATACTTCCGTTACGATTATATTGAGCCATGTTAATTTTACTAGGGACCATAATGTGGTGGTTCCCGTTGCCTTCCCAATCTCAGTATCACAGCCGCTTAACTCATAATGTGAGTGACGCCTGTGAGTATCTGGAATTAAGCCTACAGGATTTTTACTTCCCACAGCCTTAATCCAGTAATGACATTACTGGTGCCTAATGTCATATCCTCAGTTGATCCGCGGGTACTTATTTGGCAATGCCTTATTCGTACCTGTCCTGCATATCTGCAGGAACTTTCCCTATCAGCCATATGGGACGTGCCGTGTCGAGATTGAGGACATCCCCTGCCCAGTCTGTCTTCCGTGAAGTACAGAAAAGCCCCTATTCATTTCAGAGCTCCTTCTCCACGAAAGCTGAGATCGGACACAAAAAAGAGATCAAGTACAAAGAGTAAATAGACTAGCAGGATACCTTTAACACCATATATATATATATATATATTTAAAAACCCTTATACCACTAGTGGTGAAATACACACAAAATATTGAAATAACTAATTATAGGATAAACTATAGCATATTATCAGCTGTTCCGAAATATTATCATTTTAAATGCGAAAACATGCTATAATTTATATTTTATGTCTGTACTAAAAATTTAAATACACTCGTTGGTGTTGACAAATTAATTCTGAGTGAACACCACTGAATCTCGTAATATTTTTGTAATAAAGACAGAACATAACCTACAAACAATACCTAAATATACAAGAAAAAATCCAGTTTGTGTTTTGACCAGTTTTTTATTTGACAAGTTTTATGTCTACTTTTAACCACAAATATGATATCTGACAGTTTGTGATATATCCAAAACTATCAACAATTCTTGTTGGCAATGTAAACTTGTAAATATTATATTTAAAAATAGATTTATTATAGCTGTTCTATTGAATAACTTTAATTATTGTTTATCTCTGTTTTTGTTTCGACCATGTTTCGCTTCTAACTTGTAACACAATGTGCCAGAGTTACATAGGAAGCTACCTCTTTATGTCTTTCTTCATTCGTACCGAGCTTTTATGGACACTAAACAATATTCCCAAAGTTTAACATTTTCACTCTGTTTTCCTCTTATAATTAGAAACCTTTCTGCAATCTGTCGACGTTTAGAATGTATCCAAAGTAACCACTCCACCTGCTGCTCGCCACAAAAGCTGGGATGCATATGGTCGTATATTTCGAAACATTGTTGTCAAATGTTAGGGAATGTATAGGTATTTATTTGTATGATATTTATATTAAATATATTTTCTAAAAAACATAAACTAAATTGTTAAATTACTATGTATTCGCAAATAAATATTGTTTATTAATTATTCCAACAATTCCATTGTTGAGAACGATAAAAGTACGGAAGACTGCATACCTTGGACACATACTAAGAAATAATAAATATAGTCTTCTGCAGGTCATCATGCAGGGTAGAGTCGATGGCAAAAAGGGAATAGGTAAAAAGAGGAAGTCATGGCTGCGAAATATTCGAGACTGGACAAACATGACTGTAGACGAATTATTCCACGTTGCAAAAGACAGAGAAGCTTTTAAAAATGTGGTCGCCAACCTCCGTTAATGGGGACGGCATAGGAAGAAGAAGAATTATTCCAAGCACAATAACCGAAAAAAGTGTTCAATGTTATTATAATTATTATCCAGCAAGGAACTAATGCAAATTTAATAACTATATTTATTAACATAAATATAAATAAACAAGTTCGGTATATTTGCAAAATATGCCGAAGTGTCTTAATAATTCCTAGTGGTAATTAGTGGAAAACTATGGATCGCCAACTAAATAACCAAGAACCAACTAGTTATCAACGCATCGAGGACATAAATCCAGCCATAAGAATATCCTGCCTAGCCCGGACTTCTTAACCTGGAAGAAATCGAAAAGACAGTTACAACTCACTAGATAAACAGTAAATAATAATAATAATAAAGATTATGGCTGAGTAAAATTATTCATACATCTAGCAGATACGAGGTACTTGAAAATGTTAAACCTCGTGAAGAGGTTGACATACTGGAAGACCAAAGGGATGAACAGCCACCACGTATATTTATACAAAATGTCGAGTATATCAAACCATTACAGGAATTACTACAGCAGATAGCTCTGATTAATATAGAACTGTCGAATTAATTTTTTTTTAGCTAACGGGGAGTGAAAATCACTAATCTTTTTTAACTATGTTCCAGAGTCACACAAGGAAACATCTTGATCTGAATTCGGTCTTATAAAATGGATAAATATGCCAGGTTTACTAACACCAATTTACTACAACAGAGGTACAAATTTTGTTAGTCTTTTTCGTCTAGTACATATGCGCTACAAAGGATGATTATCATTAAAGCTCGGATTTATAGGCAACAAAAATTGAAGAAAAAGGCGCCTATATAGGCAAAGATTTTTATTAAAAAAGGCAGGAATATTAACATTTAGACAAAATATAGGCAATAAAGGAATATAACTTATTATTTATTGTACAAAGTGAATTAACGTAATATTAACTTACGGCAGGTATATTTACACATCATAATCATAACATTAGTCTAAATAAACTAGTAACTAAATAACTGTAAATTAATTATTAAACATTGTAACCACTTAAAATTTTATCATTATTAGAACCAACTAAATGTTTTTCAATATTTTCGGTCTTAAAACTATGTCTTCGATCACTTAAAATTAATTTGTACATTGAAAACGAACGTTCGACATCGACAGATGTAATTGGAGCATATTTAATAATAAATCTGACATAATTTGAAATTCCTCGGATAATTTCCCATTCAAAACTTAAGCAACATTAGATAAAAACGAAAAACCTTCATTCTTGTCGAAAACATATTTCTTTTTTTTTTTAAATAAATTCACGGTTACTTCCAGGTGCCGATTTAATTTTCGTCTTTAAATTATCTAATAATTTTACTGACTCACATAAATTTATCTCTTGTTTTTCTAATAAGGTAATTGTGGTAACTATTAATTTATAATTGTCATTGATATAAGCGAGTTCCTGTTTCAATTTGGGATTTTTTAATATTTTTTTTGCTTCTCGAATGGCTTTGGAAATATCATCATCAAATTCTGACATAACTAACTCTATTTCATTGCAGTGTTCAAAGTAAAAAAAAAACTGCTTCGAGCCAGGTTCCCCACCTTGTAATTACTGGTTTAGGTGGAAAAGGGACACCGGGAAGTCTTTCTTTATATATTTGCAGCCTCAACGGAGCCTTTACAAAAACTTTTTTTGATAAAATTTATAAATTTATTTACCAACGGGAACAGATTTCTTATTTCTTCAGCAATTCTATTTACCCCGTGGGCTACACAAGTGCAATGAAATAAATTAGGATAAAAAATCTTTAAATTAACAGCAGCTTTTAACATATATGCCGCAGCATCTGTAAACATTAAAACTATTTTATTCACTGGTAAAAAGAGGTTTGTTAAACTGTCTTGTATAAATCGACTTATTGTTAAATTGTTTGTTTTTTTTTTCAATTCTTTAACGACAACTAAATAAGGTTTTCTGGCAAAGTTTTCGTTCAAAATTCCAATCATTAAATTAGCTATATACCTGCCGCATACATCTGTCGTTTCATCCACGATAATATACAAAAAATTGCCTTCTAATATAATATAATAATAAGGGTTATTATTTTTATATAGAGGAATGTTGGATGTAATCATCATATGGCATAAATCAAATTTAAATGTGTCTTCCTCGTTTTTTTTTTTAACTGCTATTGCCCGCAATCAAATATACTTTTGACTTTATGCTGGTCAATAAAGTACTTTTTTCTACTTGAAATCTGAGAATTAAAAAATAATAATTAGAATTTTAAAACCGCTTTAGAATTTAGTTATGTTGTGGGGCGAGAAAAAAAGAGAAAAAATAAAACTTACCGATTTGCCGAATGGTTTAAAAAAATGCTCCATCTCCTTCTAGAGAAAGTTCCGAATAAGGTGCGATCCATTGCCTTAATTTAGATGTCATCTTTTCACACAAATGTCTAAAACGTTTTAAAACGTGTTCTTTGCTTTTCGGTATACGCAACAAAACTAAACTAGGATATAGCAATTTGTGACTAAACTCTGATACAGTAACCGACTGTAGAACTGATAATAAACTAATAAAGCTTAGGGATTTCCAAATAGTTAACCCTCAAGTCTCGATCAGGTACATTTACCTAGAAATCTGTTATATAAAAAACCATTGATATTTTATTATTGACCCAAAATTTTATTATAGAATGGTTTAGTAATAGAATAATATCATGGGTAGTACCATGAAATTTTAAAAAAGGCACAAATAGGCGGAATTTACGAAAAAAGGTGAAAAGTGCAAAAAACAATTATAATAGGAAAAATAGGCAAAAAAGGCATTTTGCCTATAATCCGAGCTTTAATTATCATAATGGAAATTTTAAATCTCGGCTGCTGCTTAAAAGAGTTAAATTGCACTGCACTAAAAGCGGAGTGTTATCTTATCTTTTTTAACCAAAATGTCCTTCCATCCTTAATGCAGTGCTTGTTCGAGACTGAGAAAACGATATAAGCAGTTATAATTTTACCTTAAAAGTTTCTACTCGATAATACCTACCGTTTTTTTTAATGTACAAGTGCTTTGCGTCTATTTTTTACATAAAATCATTTACATATATGGACACGGCAACGTCGCGGTGTAAAATTTCCGGTCCTAGCTGTATAGTTTCAGATCCTGGTGCCGGAGATATTCATGTCCATATTACTCCCTATTGCTATCTCTGTTCAATAATGGTAGCCACAAAGCAAATTAGCAGTAAGGAACAATACATTTGAAGTGCTACATGGAATTTCATGTTGCCGCTTCGGCCAAGCATAATGGAGTTTTTATTGGAAAAGGTCGGCTAGAACGGATAAAGTGTCCTTTTACAACGTAATTTAGATTTTATTTTTAATAATTTAAACAGTTAATGGCAACAGTTTACGTACAGTTAAATTAGTTTTACACTTCGAAACCGAATATTTTGTTTATGCATCAAAAATATTATACCTATATAATTATTTCAAGCAAAATTATTAATCTTCTTTCATTTTTTAGTTAACAATTTTTTTATTTTTCCTTGTATTTTTTGTATTTGTATTGGGTAGTTTGGGTAACTACCCAATAAGTTTTGCAAAAAAAAGGTAAATATCTTATGATTGCCTTTATCTATTTAATCACTATTGAATACACAAGAATAACGAAATCAATAATTTTAGTTTCTTTTACTGAATTGCAGAAATTCAGAAAAGCATTAAAAATTCTTTTTCGTCGACTGTCCATTTATGATCAATTTTAACACCCTCAAAATCATTGATTAATGACCCCTATTAATGAATGATTTGCTATTAATGAACAATTTCATTATAGGCAACACAACATACATTGCTTGCATAAATTAATTAAACGCTCTGTGATTGGCAGTGACCTGTGGTGTAGGCAACCAAACATGTACCTATTTTGAAAAACTAAAGGCAAATATTGAGCACAATTGTAATAATCAAATCTTGCCCAAGTACTTTCGCTTTCTACAGCATCATCAGGGGCGTCTGAAATAAGCCAAGAAACGTTTTTTTAAATGAAGAAAATTGATTAACTTCGATAAAAAACTTCTAAAAAAGTTCATGGATGATAAAAGTTTTTTGTGATTAACGTTTTAGACTTACTTCGTCAAATTTGGGCTATCCAGCAAGCGCAGAATCTAATAAACATAAAATTGAAACATAAATTGTACATAACACTAAGTACACTAGAACAAGGACAAACAGCTTAAAATTATTTAAAAAGATTTTACGGTACATTCTTGTCGGCAACAGGAGAGAGAATGTTATTTAACGGAAATGTTAAGGTGAAATGTGACATATCACAGCTTTGATGGGCCGTCACAATCATGGAAATGTGATCTGCACATATTAAAATTCTGTGTAAGTAAGCTGGCATTGACCAAAGGTCCAACTAACACTACTATAGAAAATCAGCTTATGAAATATGACATATAGAATATTTTAATTAAACTAGATTGCATAATCCAGATCTCACACTTACAACTGTCTGTAATAATAAGGTTGTTAGTTTGGGAGCAAATGAAGTGGACATAAAGTGTGAATGAAAGAAATAGACTGAACAATCTATTAGACAGTGGGTGGTTGACTACAATAAAATGGTCTACTAGGCACTATCAATACTGTAAAAAAGAAGAAATCTGACTATGAAATTGAAATACTAAAAATTAAACAAAATTGAAAGCAGTGTATAAATGGGGTATAATTCAAGTAGTTTAGTTAAATCCCCAGTCAATGGGAGAACTATACAACTAATATGTACAAGCATTACAAGACCAACTGACTAACAGCGGGAGATGTTGAAATATACAACTGTGGAATCACAATATTTCAACATCTCCCACTGTTGGTCAGTTGGTCTTTATTAACGTTTTTACATATTAGTTGCATAGTTCTCCCATTTACTGGGGGTTTAACTAAACTACTACAATTATAGTTTTTATAGTTACATAACCAGTATTTATGTCATTGTTAACTTAAATAACATTGAACATTTGTGTGAAATAGTGTGTGTAAAAGTGTAAAAACAGTCAATATAATAGATTTGTATTTCAGTGAAGAAACAAAACGTGAGTTTAATCTGTAATAATGAAAATGACTGAGCGGATACTTTATTTAGCCACTCAATGATGCGGTCATTTTAGCAGAATTGCAGCCAGTGAATTTAAATCCGAATTCCTCGAGTTTAGACCCTAATAGTATGTTCCTGCATAAACTTGGACCAGGTAGACCATGAAAATATATATTTTTATTTTCATATATGTATAAAAGGAGTTGAATACAAAAAATTTTTTTACACATACTATGCAGTAAAATTCATTGTTAATTTTGTTATTAATATAAAAATAGAATACAATGCACTGCCACATAATTCAATATTATAACACAATACAAAATAAAATTGTACCACTACATAAAAAAGGAAATCAGTTAGAATGTGGAAACTACCGTGGAATCACGCTGCTGAATGCAGCATACAAAATAATGTCCAATGTCATTTATGAAAGACTTAGACCACACGCTGAAAAAATAGTTGGCAAATACCAAAGTGGTTTCTGTAGACAGAAGTCAACAATAGACCAGATATTTGTTCTGCGACAGATCCTCGAAAAAACAAGTGAATATAACATCGACACCCATCATCTCTTCATAGACTTTGAAAGCGCATATGACAATATAAACCGAGAATTCTTAATAAAAGCAATGAAAGAATTTAATATACCAACACAACTAATAGAACTGATAAAAGAATCTCTAAAAGTAGAAAGTAGAATCCGGATACAAAATGAATTAACGGAAACAATAGATGTGAAAAAGGGACTACGCCAGGGAGACGCTCTATCATGCATCTTGTTCAACATCGTGCTCGAGAAAATACTGAGGGACACAATAGTCAATACACGAGGAACAATCATTAATAAAAGCGTGCAAATACTAGCATTTGCAGATGATGTTGACATAATCGCAAGATCAAGAAGAGAAATGATAGAGGCATACAACCAAATAGAACGAGCTGCACAAAATAGTGGTCTTAAAATCAATCAGACCAAAACAAAATATATGCAGGTAAGAAAAAACGCAGAAATAAGGCAGCCACAAAATATAACAATAGGAGAATACAACATAGAGGAGGTAAAAAACTTTATATACTTGGGATCCCTAGTCACGTCTGATAATAACGTTACGGAGGAAGTGAAGAGGCGAATATTTATTGCAAATAAATGTTACCATGGCTTAATTAGACACCTAAGATCAGATAACGTCGCAAGAAAGACAAAATGCCAAATATATAAAACCCTAATAAGACCGGTAGTCACATATGGCTCAGAAACCTGGACACTTACTAAAAGAGAGGAAACGTTGTTAGCCACCTTCGAAAGAAAAATCTTGCGACACATATACAAGGGCACAAAAGAAAACGGAATATGGCGAAGACGATACAACTCTGAACTATACAAAATATACCAGGATCCGGATATTATAACATTCATCAAAATAGGACGGCTGCGTTGGATAGGACATGTAGAAAGAATGGAAGAAGGCGAAATACCAAACAAAATATTCAAACAGATGCCAGTAGGAAAAAGAACAAGAGGAAGACCGAAACTGAGATACTTAGAACAAATAGAAAATGATATAACAACCTTAAAAATAAAAAACTGGAGAAAAAAAGCACGAAACAGATCGGAATGGAGAAGAATCCTAGAACAGGCCAAGACCCAAAAAGGGTTGTCGAGCCAGTGATGATGATGACAAAATAAAATGCAATATTCATAAGTATTTAAAAATGACAATAAACATAGCTTACGCATATGTTTAATTTACCATGATAATAATATTATTAAAATAATAATAATATTAATAAATGTTTAAAAAATGAACATTTTTATTCCCGATGGAGAAAGAGACAGAAAATATATCTTCTGTCTCTCTCTTACTCATGTGTTACATATGTAATGATTTTACCGATTCACATAGAAGTATAACTTCAAAAAGAAAAAGATGCCCAGAAGTCCATTTTCTGAATAATACAGAAAATTGTACGCTTATCAAAAAAAGGTAAGAAGAGAGTAATAAATCCAGAAGAATGGCGAAAAAGTAGAGTTTAACTCCTTAAGAATTCAGGAAAAAGTTATATTTCAAGAACTAAAAAAGTTGTGAATAAGAAACAATGGGACTTATTTACTCTATCATTGCATTTAGATGTGTTCAGAGAAGTTTAGCGAAGACCATAGTGCTCCATCCTAATGAAACCAAATGTTCGGATTAAACCAAACGGTTAGAAAACAAAAATAAAAATCGACCTATCAGAGCTTTAAATCTAAAAATAATTAAGTCATGAGTAGACTTCGGCAAATATGCAAATAAAAGTGTAGAAAATATGCGCATAAATATGCACGTGTTTACCCGAAAATATGCAAATATTTTACAAAATATGCATACAAATAAATAAAAAAATCGTAAAATAGTAACAATTTTATTTAAAAAAAAAGTGTACATAACTAAATATTTCCTACTATTCATTAAGATTTACATTTATTTTAAGTAACTACATCATTTTTAAGTATGAATAAACTTATTTAGAATTATGGTAACAATAAATGACCAAGTGATGTCCAAAATTTTCTAACAAAAACTTGTGGCTGAGTGTGTCTGAGTACATATATTTATATATGGAAAAACTTCGTTCAACATCAACTGATGTAACGGGAGCATTTTTCAAACTAACCAAAACATTTGGTTCTAAATTAATTGTTTCCGAAATATTTCCAGCTAGAACACTGACTACTTCAGAAAGAATATGGTAACCTTTATTTTTTTCCATAGTAGCTTCAAATTTTTTTAAAATATCTTTTCCAATATTACCTCTAACGTTCCGACAACATGACGCAAATTCTTTTATTAATGCTGTACTTTCGAACAATGACAATTTTGGTGATTCTAACTGAGTAATTGTTTTTTGAACAAAACTAAAATTTGATTTTATAAATGAAAGTTCTTGTTGAAGCAAGTTACTCTGAAAAGTTTGTTTAGAATCCAAAAGAGATTGGGAACTTTCATCTGTTAACGTATCAATTATGTTCTTTATTTTAACAAAATGATCTGCATAAAAATTAGCTGCTTCTAACCATGTTCCCCATCGCGTTAAAATAGGTTGTGGTGGAAGAGGAATGTTAGGTAGCATTTCTTTATAAAGTTGAATTCTTATAGATTTAAGAAATACTTTTTTGACACTGGATATCATGGTATTTACAAGAGGAAACTTTTTTCGTATTTCCTCTGCAACTCTGTTTAATCCATGCGCTACACAAGTAACATGTATTAAATCTGGGAAAAATATTTTTAAATTTTGTCCTGCTTTCACCATATAAGGAGCAGCATCTGATAAAATAAGCAGAAGTTTATTAGAATGAATAGTTGTCGGAAGAATAAAAGTTGCTAATATTTCTTGTATAAAACGCGAAATTGTTAAAGCATTTGTTTTCTCAAGTTGCTGGCATGAAATAAGATGAGATTTTGGTAAGGTATCTTCTTTAAGAACACCAATCAATAAATGAGCAATATACTTTCCTGAGGAATCAGTGGTTTCGTCTACAGATATGTAAAAATAATTATCTGCAATTTCTTCCTTAATATTAATTAACACCGACGAGTATAGCCCGTTCACTTTATTTCTTCTTAGAGACCAATCACTTGGAACATTAAGTTTGCAATATTTTTTTAGAAACGAACTAAAATTTACATTTGCTAATTTTGAAAGCGGTATGTTTGCAGACACTAATGCGCGACACAAGTCTTCATTAAAAGTTCCTTGCTCATCTAATTTTTTTGAAGTAGATTGGAAACATTTAGCCATTGAAGTTTGATGTTTTCCTTCTACTTTTCCTTTTTTTGCAATGTGTGAAGCAGTTCTCACATGTTGGTCTATCTGAAATTTCTTCTCACATGCTATCTACAAATAAAAATAAAAACCTTAATTTTAACCCAACCTTTAAAATATAAAAATATACAAGGTGTTTTTGGTTAATCAAATAACTGGTTTGGAAAAAAAAAACACTTGCTAAGTGTTTTAAATGCAGTATTAATCCAAAAATTAGTTTTTGTTACTAACCATTATTACATCATATAACTTATTTTAAAATTCAACAAAAGTTTTTTTTTTGTTAATTCAATTACAATAAAAATAATTGTGTTTTAGAATAGCTGACTTCATAAAAAAAAGTAAAGGTGAAAAATTTTTCTAAATACACACCATTGTATTGTACCATGGACAATTTTTTCTCACTAAAGGAAGCTATTTTTCATCTAAAAACAACCTACGAGTACTAAATTTCAAGTAAATACGTTGATTGGTTTTAAAGTTATTGTTGTTATTAACTAAAAGAATTTAATTTTTTTTAATTTTAACACCCTGTATCTCGAAAAGTAAATAAGTTTGACCCCTCATTAACTATATCGTTTTGTTCAATTTTTCGAGAAGTATCTACAGTCAAACGTTGTAAGTGTCATTTGGAAACACCCTGTATGTATGAAATATTAGATATTTAATAGAAAATATTAGATACTTACAATTTTGCCACAGACTGAACAGTAGATTTTTCCCATATCCATAGACAGCTCTTTATAAGGTTTAATCCAAGTTGAAGCACTGGTTGTTTTAGGCATTATAAAATCACAATCTTCCTTTTTGTTACGCACAACGAGTGTTTACGCTTTGAATATCAAAACAAAAATGATTTACAAATCTGAGCATCAAATTAGAAATGTTTAGGTACCTAATTCAATAAACTGGGAGATTTTGGAAAATCCCTAAATTAGGAACAAAACTATTAGCCGTTTACCTGCTGTTAAGATACAATAAATTGTAGATAGATTTGGGGATTAGATCATAAAATGCAAATGAGCGAACCCTTAGCGATTATCCAATAACTGAATGCCTCAGTGACCGAGACTTTCTAAGAATGTTGAGGGCTACTTAAATTGATCTTCTTTGAAATTGTAAATGTTTTGTACCTGTAGAGATTACGTACTTAGATCATTTCTTGATTAAAATGACTACAAAATTTTATACAAGAATTGAAATAAATTGGTATGTTTAAAAATTTTCAAATACAGTATAAAAATCTGAACTTTTATGCACTTTATACAAACTTTTATACAAATATGCCAAAATATGAAATATTTGCATAAAATATGCACAATATGCAAAATATGCAATATGCATATTTGCCGAAGTCTAGTCATGAGAAAATAGACCGTTTTCACACTTTTTGAATGCACTGTATAATGTAAATACTTGTAGTAATACGATAATTTTAATAAGTGTGTATATTCCCATAGAATTCTTGGTTTTAAGATTAAAACAAATTTGCAAACAATACCGTTTTGTAAAACATTCCACTAGTAGTCTTTTTTCATTTAAAATCACGTCATTTTTCTTAAGAAAGCGATGCTAAAAATAAAAAGTCTTTTGATCTACATATATCTTTGTAACAAAATAGAGAGTCACATCTCAGATCGGTTTAAAACAGCTGTTGGCTAGATTTAAAGTTAGCTGGTGAAGAGCCATATCGCAATAACAGAAGAGTCTAGGCGAGAGCAACATAAAATGTCGACCAAATAAAGTTACTTGTCTATTCGGCATGTCGGAGAATATTTTTAGAGTGGAAGTGCTCTGTTAAAGTTACGGTCAGGTTGCGGTCGAACGGAATGAATAATTCAAGAGAAGTGGATATGGGAAGGAGATGCTAGCGGGTAAAGGGTAGAAAAAGGTTTTTCTTGAAATAAAACGACCGAATATATTCTTGCGATGGCTTGCTGAAGACTAAGTTAGGGTCTTTTTGCGCCGTTGGCGTTGTTATTGTTGTTTAAGTTGAGGACCGGAGAAAATATCTAGACGGTGGGCTTTAGGAGGGCTCTATTTGTTCGTTTTTATATTTTATAAGGGAAAATCAAAAGCATTCATTCATTCAAAACAAATTCAAATAAGTTATATCAAACAATAATCAGCTTTAACAAAAATGTATATTTTTAACTTTTACAGCATCTTAAGAGAAAAATAATATTCTGTAAGAACCATGCCATAATATCAAACAAAAATAATTATGATTTGATTATTACGATTTAAATTAATATCATTTACGAGTATCTGTAATATAATTCTCATACATTATAGCCCAGTCTGGTTAAAAAAAAAAAGGTCATAAAACGTTTCGCTGATATCTGAAGCTTTTAAGACATAGGTGGGGTTACCAGATGACGAATAGATGAAAAGGTACTCGTATTTTTACCTTGAGTTTTATTTAAACAATAATTTATTGTCACAATTTGATTTTTTGTCTATAAGTTTTTTCCCTTATATTTTAAATAAACAATATTTATATCATTTTTTTATATCAAGAATATATTTATTTTCCCGTTTTTTTAATGAAAATTTATAAATAATTTACGAGATATTCGCAAAAAAGCAGTTTGTTTTGCACTATATAAATAAATTGTATGTATGTATGTATCTATCTCAGACGTTAAATGCATATTGCGTTTTCATCGAAATTATTTATAAAATAAACGTTTGAAAAAGGGGGATGTTTTTTATCTATAAACAATTGTAACTTCTATATTTTTCAAGCTACAGACTTGTACGTACAACCATTGGATAGCTGGTAAAAAAACTCACATTAAACTTTCGAAAGATCAACATAGGAAAGTGAAGAGGATAACTGTTTCATCTCCGTTTTTTTTTCCACATCGGAACTTCAAATAGCAACACGTAGCAAAAATTTACATTATCTCGGCTTCCATTGCAGCTGGAAGCCTCTTTTTTTGTTCTGGGGTAGATCATCGAGATATGAATAACAAAATAGTTTTTACTGGCCGGAAAATATGGAAAACCTCGTTAAAATTTTGGCCATCCTATGGTTTAGTGATTGGCAGTCGGCCAACCACTGGTTATTGCTTAAAAAAAATAAGAAAAAATGCTTAAAATATCTTATCTTGCACCAAACTATGCTAAAAAGCCTAAATTATAATAAATATTTTAATTTAAAGTTGTTACAGCAATTGGCCGTTACGCCAACCATAATAACATGGACATATTTAAGATACAGTGCATGTTCACTTAAATTTACCACAAAAAACTCATAACCTTACTATTAAAACCACTTATAATGTAAGATGTACCCCACTAAATCGCCATAAAACATTTATATATCCAGATTCATAATACTATTAGCCAAGATAACTCACCTCGTGAAAAGCCTTCCTTAAAAAATTTTTTTAAAAAACTCCTAAAACTGACCACTGACTGACTAGACCAAATATATAACAATGTTGCCAAATTTCAATGCAAATAAATTTATTTCCTTATAGTTTCTGAATATCTTAATATTTCGATGTTTGTGAAAGTGGCCAACCACTAGTGACCGGCCAACAACTGTACCTGTTACCCTAGTTTTTAATTTAAACCTATGTAGAGTAAATATATCATAAATAGAAACGAATTGATTAAGAGTAGTGAATCGATCTGAAGACCCGCTATTCCATGACGCTACTCGTACGAATGTATTTGTGGCGGTAGTTCCGTGACGCTCACGTTAGCATTTCACTATAGGTAAAAAAGTAAAATACAACGCCAGTATGGAAGCTTCGCTTTAAAAATATAAAAATAGGTTCACTTTATTCAGAAATATAGAAATAAAATCCAATATTATTTGAGTGATTTTTAAACTCACTGTCTGTCAGTCTTGAATTATCTGATGTGCTTTAATTAAAATTTGCGAGACGATCATTATGCCCTAAAAAATATTATCACTTGAAGCGATATCCATCGTTGTCTCCTCCTTTGACAAAAAAAAGGTTTGATCATTATTCCCCAAGATCGCGTAAGAATCCCTTTTGTTGAAAATGGGAGAGGATAGACGCCTCATTCAGAATTCCAAAAGGTATCATTGAAAACGCATTACTACTAACAGCGGTAACGATCATTATGGCGGGCATTTCGAAGTTTATAAAAATAGATCTGAAAGGCTTTCATCCTAGAGTTAATGCAGGCTCTTTCGGTAAAGGTCGATGACCTAAAAATGTTCGTACGGAGTAATACAGATCGTAGCAAACACAATTAATAAAATATATATTATTATTCGAAAGGGTTCATATGGTTAATATTACGTGTAATAAGACACAAAGAATTAACATGATTATACTAATACTAAGAAAACTTTATTATAAGCTTATAAATAATAAAACTAAATAGACAAATAATAAGTCAAGACAAAATATTGAAAAAAAAAATATACTTATTTATGCCAAATGTTAAGGCAGAATGAAGGTAAATTAAATTATATATTTAATTGAATTAATAGTTAAAAATTTAGTACTCTCTTTCAAAAATAACATACAATTGATGGATTCGACCGTTACTTGATGGAAATTCATTTTATTTAACAATAAAACTCTGAAAACTTTGTTTTCAAAACTTCCACAAAATTTATTTTAAATTCTTATCACTACAGCTGTTTCGGCTGATTGCCTTTCTCAAGTGATCCGTTTTTAGCATGGGTTTACACTTTATAGTCTCTAATGAAATAGGTTGAGGAGGGGAGAACTGTTTGTTGATTTCCATAGATTCTAACACAGATAGCTTAAGGCCTTTATTTTGAACGTGAAGAATTTTAAATTTGTCATTAAAAGAATGATTATGATCTAGAAGGTTAAGTGCGTATGTAGAATCTGTTTTTCTATTATTGAAAGCCCTTTTATGTTCTTCTATTCATTTATTAAAATTTCTACCAGTTTGACCAATGTAAGTTTTTGGGCAGTCGCCACATTTAAGTTTGTACACACCACTGTGTAAGTGTTTTTTATGTTGGCTCTTGTTGTTTTTAATATATTTGCCTAGGTTGTTATTTGTTCTCAAAGCTGGTACTACTTATTCCTTTCTTTTTTATGTGTTTGGCTATTTTTGTTGATATTTTGCCTGTATATGTAATCGAGCAGAAGGTACTGGGTTTTTTCTCTGGTGGTGGAAATACTAAGTTCAGGGCTTTCTTGTGTAGTGTTTTATTTAACATTTTATTAATTGTTTGTTCGTTGTATCCATTGTTTACTGCTATTTGCTTAATGATATTTAAATCTGTTTCAAAATTGTATTTTGACATCGGAATTTCTGTTAATCTATGTAACATACTATGATAGGCTGCCATTTTATGTTGTGTGGGATGGGATGATGAATTGTGAATAGTCGTGTCCGTATGGGTAGGTTCATGAAATATGGAGAAGTCATGTTTGTTTTTAAGTCTGATAATTTTGAAATCTAAAAAATTTATGGATTGATTTTGTTCTGTTTCTATTATTTCTGATATTTTTATTATCTTGCTGTTTAATTCACATAACTATATCATTGCCAACACGGGAATAAAAATCACCCATAATGATTATATTCATCATTTGTAGTCTCGTTTAGTCCCAAGGTGTTCGTAGTTTTCCCTTGTGGTAGGGATTAGATCCAACAAATTAGATATTGACACGCGAACATATTTGAAATATAATTACGACGGTTATGTGACTCAATTTACTGTTAAGTTTATTTTAAAATATAGTTTAAATAGGCTTTGTTCAAGTAAAAAGGTCAGTTTAGATTTGCTGTTAAATATTTTATTTTTAAAGCTTCTACGACATTTATTTTTCGTTATCAAAAACTAAAATAATAATTTTTCATTCTTCTTTATGAAATCCATATTGCTCAATAAATCAGCTGTAACTCAAAACTGGGACATCAATATCCATGAGGTCTTCGGAAAAAATTTCAATACATACTCGAAACCAAACAAACAGAGATAACCCATTTTCTGCCGTCTGAACATAACAAACGCCAACAGTAAATCTCCCGAACCATAGCGTATACAACGAATTTATTTTCGAGATACACAAACCTAACCTCATAATTTAACAATATGTTTTGTCTAAAGCCATAAAAGTTTTTGCCGAATGATAGATTTTTCTTTACAATCCTAATCCCTGGCTTTGGCTCTTGGACGATTGTATTATCGAATAAAACGCCGCTGACTTTCAGTAAAAAAACAGCGGAAATAAATGCCGTGCATACACAAAGCTAGCGAAAGTCGATACAGAAATATAGCGCTTAAAAATGTATTAAAAAAACAACAGTCAATATGGATAAAAATTGTAGGACATTAAGATGGATGTAAGATATACGATATGGTAAATTTAAGCATAGTATTATTTTGACTTTTTTTTCGATACCCGAGAGACATAAAAAATTATAATATTTTTTATAAGCTACTGACGACACAAATTACAATCCAGTAGATAATATCACTACCTATTACTTTTGCCAATACATAATCGTTTATACAATGATCCTTACAACTTTAGGGTATTTGAAGCAATTATCCAATTTTCTTTTACAGGAAAAATATGTAATGTTGGAGTTACTTCTCGTATGCACCAGAGATTAAATCAAATAAAAATCCATTGGTGATCATAACCCGTAACTGGTGAGGTCCATTTTTTGTTACGTGTATGGTGAGACAAATATGGAAGGCAATAATAAACGCGGCAATCGTAGACTCACGAAGAGTTGTAGCGCCATTGATGTTGATGATGAGCATATTTCATGCCCTTTTGTACTCCATTCAGCTTATTTACAAGAAACAAGAAACGAATTGTTGTAGATAACAAAATCACCATAAAATACGTTAAATAAAACTGTCAATTATTCTTCTTTTTTTTTTGTTTGAGTTTAGGTTGTTCAAATTTGCAATGTTGCCAGTGCGAATTCTTCTCGTATACGTATAGCATTTTTAAGGACGTTCAAAAATAGCCATTCAGATTCATACACGAAATTTTTCATTCGAGTTAACTCGTATACGAAAAAAATTAATTGAATCCGAAAATACGGCCTCAGATCAATGTAATAATTTCATCAAAGTCATCAAATTCCATCCAATCAAATTTCAGATCAAAGTCATAATGCACAGAAATAAGTGCAACTGTTTATAGTAAAGAGAATGGTCGTCAAAAGGAATTTATTATTGGGGAAAATTTAAAAACATTTTTTTATTGGTTTATGATAAACCAAGTAGCATCTTAGATCCTTTGGAACCACTTTGTAGAGAGAAGGATTAAACCACTTTTTACTAAACACTCCTTTGTCGTCCTTATATTATACACAATAAATTAATATAAAATTGTGATATTAAAAGAACAACTAATAAAAATACACTAGGTTTTAAGTAACGATATAAAATTTTCAACTAATCGGTAGGTCACTGTAGCTGATAGTCATTTTTAGGTTTAAAAAAGATTGATCGCAAATTAAACGTTTTCTATTATTTTGATCATTATTGATAAGTTAAAGCTTCCGAAATTCCTTAATTCCATCAATAACTCCAATAAATTGGATCAGATCCAATAAAAAATCAATACATAAGTCAGAAGGATATTTATAGTTTTACCGACACAGTCGTTGATTTATGGCAAGGTCTTCGTGTGTGTAATGTTTTTATTTACTTTTCGAAGAAAAGATTAGTTTCAATTGTTAAACTATTATATTTATGTTTGAAAATAGTATTACAAAAATATCTTATACGGAGAGTCTATATACTATTTTGTATAGAAACTTTCAAAGCGAAACTTCTATACTGACGTTGTATTACATTTTGCTCTATAATAGAATTCTGAATTCGAGGGTCACAGAATTAGCGCCACCAGAAGGCGTCACGAAAAGGCTGTTATTCACATCGATTTACTACCTACTCTTGATCAATTCGTTTCTAGTCATTATATAATTTTTATAAGCAGGTTTATACTAAAAACTGCATCAAAAATAACTACTGAAATGGAGAACTAAAAAATTAAAAGAATATCTGTTAAAATATACGATTTCTAACGATTTTAAAAATTTAAGTCAAAAATGTCATCCAATTAATAATATTATTTAATTACCTGTTTAAATTTATGACACATCTCGATTTAAAAGAATTTCACATAAATACAGTTATTATTTAATGAAATTTACTATCAAATGATATTTATTTATATGTTTAATATTAATTTAATATTTCGCTTGAATTTGACAGATCTGTCACAAGTAAACAACGTATGCTTTGGTAATACGTTAGCAGATGGCGTTAGGAGCAAACATAATAATTTATTGAATTATTTTATTGTTATATTGAATTATTTTAAATAAAAATTAAAAATTATTAGATTGTTTAGAGTTTTCTATGCAAAAAACTTGTAAATCTATATTAACTAATTGTTATTACAAAGCCTTCAATATGTTTTATTTGATAATTAAATACTTTTTTTAAATGCTTTACTTATTTACTGGTAGACGAAGGTACTTATAAAGGTTTATTTTTGGCATCCAGTTGTAGATAATTTTAAAAATCCTCCCAATCCACTAAACGAAACATAGAGGTTTTATTCATTGGAGCCCATAAAACTTATAGTCAGAAACCTGTCCCTGTCGAAGTCTCAGGAATAAGTTATTTCTCTGGACTAGAAATGAATCTGTCCTTTCCAATATCACGAAATAATTTTATTCCCTTTAAATGTTTATATTAGTTCTTCCATTTACTAACAAATACGTAGACTTCGGCAAATATGCAAATAAAAATGTAGAAAATATGCGCAGAAATATGCACGTGTTTACCCGAAAATATGCAAATATTTTACAAAATATGCATACAAATAAATAAAAAAATCGTAAAATAGTAACAATTTTATTTAAAAAAAAAGTGTACATAACTAAATATTTCCTACTATTCATTAAGATTTACATTTATTTTAAGTAACTACATCATTTTTAAGTATGAATAAACTTATTTAGAATTATGGTAACAATAAATGACCAAGTGGTGTTCAAAATTTTCTAACAAAAACTTGTGGCTTCTGTCTGAGTACATATATTTATATATGGAAAAACTTCGTTCAACATCAACTGATGTAACGGGAGCATTTTTCAAACTAACCAAAACATTTGGTTCTAAATTAATTGTTTCCGAAATATTTCCAGCTAGAACACTGACTACTTCAGAAAGAATATGGTAACCTTTATTTTTTTCCATAGTAGCTTCAAATTTTTTTAAAATATCTTTTCCAATATTACCTCTAACGTTCCGACAACATGACACAAATTCTTTTATTAATGCTGTACTTTCGAACAATGACAGTTTTGGTGATTCTAACTGAGTAATTGTTTTTTGAACAAAACTAAAATTTGATTTTATAAATGAAAGTTCTTGTTGAATCAAGTTACTCTGAAAAGTTTGTTTAGAATCCAAAAGAGATTGGGAACTTTCATCTGTTAACGTATCAATTATGTTCTTTATTTTAACAAAATGATCTGCATAAAAATTAGCTGCTTCTAACCATGTTCCCCATCGCGTTAAAATAGGTTGTGGTGGAAGAGGAATGTTAGGTAGCATTTCTTTATAAAGTTGATTTCTTATAGGAGATTTAAGAAATGCTTTTTTGACACTGGATATCATGGTATTTACAAGAGCAAACTTTTTTCGTATTCCCTCTGCAACTCTGTTTAATCCATGCGCTACACAAGTAACATGTATTAAATCTGGGAAAAATATTTTTAAATTTTGTCCTGCTTTCACCATATAAGGAGCAGCATCCGATAAAATAAGCAGTAATTTATTAGAAGGAATAGTTGTCGGAAGAAAAAAAGTAGCTAATGTTTCTTGTATAAAACGCGAAATTGTTAAAGCATTTGTTTTCTCAAGTTGCTGGCATGAAATAAGATGAGATTTTGGTAAGGTATCTTCTTTAAGAACACCAATCAATAAATGAGCAACATACTTTCCTGAGGAATCAGTGGTTTCGTCTACAGATATGTAAAAATAATTATCTGCAATTTCTTCCTTAATATTAATTAATACCGACGAGTATAGCCCGTTCACATTATTTCTTCTTAGAGACCGATCACTTGGAACATTAAGTTTGCAATATTTTTTTAGAAACGAACTAAAATTTACATTTGCTAATTTTGAAAGCGGTATGTTTGCAGACACTAATGCGCGACACAAGTCTTCATTAAAAGTTTCTTGCTCATCTAATTTTTTTGAAGTATATTGGAAACATTTAGCCATTGAAGTTTGATGTTTTCCTCCTATTTTTCCTTTTTTTTGCAATGTGTGAAGCAGTTCTCACATGTTGGTCTATCTGAAATTTCTTCTCGCATGCTATCTTTATTTTAACCCAACCTTTAAAATATAAAAATATACAAGGTGTTTTTGGTTAATCAAATAACTGGTTTGGAAAAAAACACTCGCTAAGTGTTTTAAATGCAGTATTAATCCACAAATTAGTTTTTGTTACTAACCATTAGTACATCATATAACTTATTTTAAAATTCAACAAAAGTTTTTTTTTTGTTAATTCAATTACAATAAAAATAATTGTGTTTTAGAATAGCTGACTTCATAAAAAAAAGTAAAGGTGAAAATTTTTTCTAAATACACACCATTGTATTGTACCATGGACAATTTTTTCTCACTAAAGGAAGCTATTTTTCATTTAAAAACAACCTACGAGTACTAAATTTCAAGTAAATACGTTTATTGGTTTTAAAGTTATTGTTGTTATTAACTAAAAGAATTTAATTTTTTTTAATTTTAACACCCTGTATCTCGAAAAGTAAATAAGTTTGACCCCTCATTAACTATATCGTTTTGTTCAATTTTTCGAGAAGTATCTACAGTCAAACGTTGTAAGTGTCATTTGGAAACACCCTGTATGTATGAAATATTAGATATTTAATAAAAAATATTAGATACTTACAATTTTACCACAGACTGAACAGTAGATTTTTCCCATATCCATAGACAGCTCTTTATAAGGTTTAATCCAAGTTGAAGCACTGGTTGTTTTAGGCATTATAAAATCACAATCTTCCTTTTTGTTGCGCACAACGAGTGTTTACGCTTTGAATATAAAAACAAAAATGATTTACAAATCTGAGCATTAAATTAGAAATGTTTAAGTACCTAATTCAATAAACTGGGAGATTTTGGAAAATCCCTAAATTAGGAACAAAACTATTAGCCGTTTACCTGCTGTTAAGATACAATAAATTGTAGATAGATTTGGGGATTAGATCATAAAATGCAAATGAGCGAACCCTTAGCGATTATCCAATAACTGAATGCCTCAGTGACCGAGACTTTCTAAGAATGTTGAGGGCTACTTAAATTGATCTTCTTTGAAATTGTAAATGTTTTGTACCTGTAGAGATTACGTACTTAGATCATTTCTTAATTAAAATGACTACAAAATTTTATACAAGAATTGAAATAAATTGGTATGTTTAAAAATTTTCAAATACAGTATAAAAATCTGAACTTTTATGCACTGTATGCAAACTTTTATACAAATATGCTAAAATATGAAATATTTGCATAAAATATGCACAATATGCAAAATATGCAATATGCATATTTGCCGAAGTCTACTGAAATACGTATATACATAAGCTTAAATTAGAAACAAATAACTTGATTTAAATGCTTGTTTTAAACCTTAAAAAAATACAAGAAACATATTATGTATGCACATTAGGTTTCTAATGACTTTTCTAAGGCATGTTTTTTAAACTAAACTATTTTTTTAAACGTTTTTGAAAACATCGTTTATTTAAAATTTTACGAAGTCAGCAGTATCTGTTTTAAATTCTCCACCGGCAAATTGAAAATGTCGTGGAAACTGCTTCCAGCTAACATGTCAAACTCTAGGCAAGAAATTAGATTTATATGGGGGCCTTCGTCGGCAACATATCGTGTTAATTGCAAAAAATGCTGCAAATGCAACGGAAGGAGCTGTAACTGTTATCCAATTGTGAATCTTCCAAATGCAATTCTTTCAACACGTTACTCTTGATTTATATGATTTACAGAATTGTGTATTTGTACAATGTGCTCCATTTAAGTTTTTCTCACTAAGACCATAAATTGTTCTCTTATATTTCTACGATAATTAATGTAAACGATACGTTTTTATGTAGTGTTATTTCTTGATTATAAAAATAATTGTACGTGTTACGTAAATTAATTTTAATTAAATTGAAATCAAAAGCATCTGTGAGATAACAGTTATATAAGCAAAAAATAGGGAGCTGTCTTTGTAATTAACCTTTAGAATACCGGGAGGCAAATTTTCGCCCGAGCTTGCCTATTTCCGTTAATATTTTAATTTTTACTGTTCTTACGAGGTTGTATTCGTATCACATTGTTTTTTATAAGCCTAATCCGACACCCTGAAAGGGTGAAGGAAAGAAGAAAAGGAAAAAGTAACAACACCAAAGCTGTTTATTATTTCTAAAAATTAAAAGATTACTTTAAAAATAGTAAAGAGCATTACATGTGGACTAAAAAATCACCATACTCTGGTACCAAAAAGTCCCATTTTCGTGGTATATATCATTTTACAGTCTGCAGTATGGAATGACGTTCTAGTTTTTTGCAGATGTTGATACCGCGTATTGTAAGAGTTTACGAGTGTATTTGGACAAACAAGGAGATACTATGGAACGCAACCAACTAAAAGGGGTAATTTTAGATTTGATTTTAATTCTGCGCCAATGATTAATCCACATCTTCAATGTAAAATTAAAATTGATGGGAAAATAATAAAGCAGGAAGCAAGATTTAGATATCTGGGAATAAATATAACTAGTTACGGAAATGTTGAAAAAAAAGTATGACGACAAATCTTAAAAGCAAGTAAAGCGGCGGGATCTCTTAGTAACACAATCTGGAAGAACAAACACCTAAGACTAAACACAAAAACAAGAATCTATAAAGCAGCAATTAGACCTATATTAACATACACAGCGGATGCAAGACCTGGCACATCAAAAATGAGACGACTAATAGAAACAACAGAGATGAAAATACTTTGACGAATATCAGGAAAAAGTCTGTTGGTTAGGGAGAAAAGCGAAAACATAAGAAAAGCATGCAATATAATAAACATAATTGGATGGGTGACAAAACGAAAACAGGAGTAGAACGAACACATTAGTAGAATTAGTTAGTAGAATTAGTAGGATAGAATAGTACTAATAGCACTATATAAGTCACCAAACGAACGAAGAAATATTGGCAGACCAAGAAAGAGATGGTGCGATAATTTAAACAATTTAGAAAGTTAATATTGAAAAAGACACAGTCTTTAAAGCCTACATACAAGAAGGAAAAAGTAGAATAAGATTTTAATTCTGGATCCCTGGTTACAGAATTAGTACGGATAACTTCTTCGTTTGTTTGAAATAAACAAAAGATCCCATTGACAAAAAACTAACATTCTGCGCAATGCTACAATGCTTACAAAGAAATTAAACGTACATCCCTCCTTAGATTATATCCGCTTGAAAATCGTGATATTTATTGTTTACTGTTCATCATGCTTTGTATTTCCAAAAACAACAGAAATAATAACACAATATAATGTCACAAAAAAAATTCGTGGATATCCAAGATAATTTTTGAATATAATCTAAAAGATTGCTAGCTACGGTGATTATGAACATTACTAATATTGCAGCAAAAAAATATTTTCGTGATCTTTCGTGGCTTCGTAGACCCACAGAAAAATAGGCGACCGAATAATTTTATTTCATCTAACTAACAAAACAAAAGAAAGTATCAGAAATATATTAAAAGGGGAATGTCATTAAAACGTAGAAAAACCTGTAGAAGAAACGAATTCACCACAACCAAAAAGAAAAGGAAGGTGGCATATTTTCCCAAGGAAGAATAGTCCAGTCGTGATAGCATTTGACCTTGCGTGGCAAGTTGGCCCAAATTTTATTATTCTATAAACATCTCCGCCACTATCACCTTTTCGACAAAAATGGTAGGGACTGAAATTGTTGCAAATGTAATTTTCTACAATTTCCTTTATACACATTTTTTCGTGAGGTCGATATTTTCTGAGTTAAGAGAAAAATCGTGAAAGGGGAAGGAACATATTTAACATTTTTGTTTGAGTACATTTTTGTCGTAGTAAATAATAAACGAGATCTTTTTATATGTATGCTTCCCTCATCTTCAACTACTTATATATCGATCGCATGTTTTTTTTTTTTTTTTGGCAACAGTATATATTACAAATCTGATGGCGTTATCGCCAGGATTATGCAACAAATATTATATAATATTAAGTATTTTATTAACACAGTCGTTACAACAGTTTAGTAAAAATTTTGGTGATCAATGATTAATGTATATCGCTTTATTTTGTTGATTTATTATTAACTTTTCTTCAACAAATATTCACGGAAATTGAAAGCAAGAGTCGGGTCAATGTTGCTAAGTCATTCAATGTAGCCTCAATCAATTTCACGCTTGGCTAATGATTAATTCAGTTAGGTGCCTATTTAACGGGGTATTTAACAGATATCTTACTGTGCCCTCTATCCTTGTAAATGAGGCATAAAATCAAAATGGTGTAGAGTGTTTTAGACTTGACAATAAGGCCAAAATCTAAAAGATTTTATTGCGATCACAGAATTTTCCAGATTTGGAGAAATAAGTTTGAAGCACAGAATTATTTTAACCTAAGAGGATGACAGGCTTTAATCTAAATTTAAAGGAATTCTTAAGTGCACACATTTTTTATCCAGTTAAAGAAAGGCTTCAAATTTAAATGCTACTCTTATGTTGTTAGTTTGTTTCTTGTGGTCATGTTTGTCAAAAACAAAATAAAGTAATTATTTATTTATTTATTTATTTATTAATAAGATATTCATCAAAAACCATGTTGCAACATTTCTGCTTAACGATAATTGATAATTAAATTTGACCAGAGCCAGGTCTCATTTTCATAACTCAGGGAAACATATGTTGATTATCTGTACAAATTTCCCTATCTAACACTAAATACTACGTAATGTATCATGCATAGCGACAGTAATGTATACAATAATATGTACGTTGTGTGAAACGTACATTCCCCATTCACAGCTCACTTGATATAGTTATAATTGTAATGGTATGTGGACTAGCCATTAATATTTACCTAGAATAATAATGCTAATTATACTAACTACAAAAATGTTGAAAACTATATTTAATTTACAGTTTAATTTGTTTAATATAAAAACTACAGAACAAACAAATGGAAAATCGAAAGAGTAATATTCATCGAATGAGTATTTGGCGCTTTTTACTAGAGAAACACAATATATAAATACCAGGATGCAGTAATAATGTTAATCAATATAGCAATGAAGAATATAAAGCAGTAGATGACCTCTTAGACATTAATATTAAGAGAGTAACTTATTATTAACCCTCCGTCGGTCGCATGTGTATCAAAATGATACAAGCTCGCCAATTTTTAATGCTATTATTGAACCCTACAGTAAGAAGAACCCACCTTTGTAGTACCTTCCTAGACCAGTTTAGTCTACCGCTCAGTCGTATTTGGAACGTCATAGTGATTGAGTGTGTTTACATACAAGCATATTTTAGGCTTTCGGCGTACTTATTATAGGTGAGTGTTGTTTTATATTTTTACTTTTAGTATAATGGCTGCAAAGCGGGTTTACAACCTAAATATTCCGAATGATGTATAAATTTATGTTAGAAGATGACGGAAATGAAGATGCCCCTAACCAAGTGGAAGATTTTGAGGATGAACCGTACACAGATGCGGAAGATGGATAAAGAGTTGGTGACTCTGATACTGAAGAGAGTGAGACAAAGAAAGAACCAGATTTACACGACAATTTATTTTACTTTGGAAAAGATATAACCACTAGATGGATACAAACACCGCGCGCGAAGAAGCGACGCACTTAGCTACATAACCTGGTTACAAGTCTCTTACAAGGAGCAATACATGAAGCACGACTAGCTAAGTTATATATTGTAAAATGTTGGAGTCACATATTTTCTGATAAAATGCTACAAACAATAGTCAAGTTTACAAACCAGCACATTTATCTTAAAGTAAGATGACACGGACATCATAGAACTCAATGCCATTCCCTCAAGTTACGCAACCATGAGATTCTTCTTCTTCCTACACTTCTCTTGCCCTGGATTTTCCCTTGTATAATCAATTGAAGTAGGTTGTATCTCTCATTACGCATAACATGCCCCAGGTATTGCAGCTTTCGTGTCTTGATGGTTTCCAATAGCAGCAGATGGTTTCCAAGCAGAAACTTTGCACGCCAACAAAATGATGTTAGAGGATCTCTGGTTTACAGATAGACACGGCGTGGAAATATTTTGATTGGTTATAAGTTTCAGAAGGTTCAAGTTTCTTATGAGATGCCTGCGTTTCAATGACCGCATCAAAAGACTGGAAAGGAAAGCTGTTGACAACACTGCGCAGATTCGTGACCTCTTCGACGATTTTGTTCATAATTGTAAACATGGCTATTCACTAGGACAGTGTGTGACTATTTACAAAAAACTGAAGGCTTTTAGGGGACGTTGCAGGTTCAAACAAGATATCCCTTTAAAGCCATCCAAATACGGAGTAAAAATTTATGCTATGTGTGATGCAGTCCCTTTGTACAGTTAGAGGCTGGAAATATATGCTGGAAAGCAACCCCAGGGACCCTATGAACAAAGTAATAAACCATCTGATGTCGCTAGAAGATTGGCAGAACCTATTTATGGACCGGGCGCAATATAACGGCAGATAATTGGTTTATAGATGTGCAACTTGTTACCGAATTAAAAAGTAATATAGACTGCAAAAGCGCTCAGCAAATTTCGACCAACGAAAGAGCCCGATCAAGAAGCTGAATCAGTGGCCGAAGAAGATGTAGTTCAAACAAAACATCGTCGCTGTGCTTTATGTTACACAGCATGATATATTTGTGGCGAGCATACAACAACAGTGTGCACATCATGTTACTCAAGGTTACAAGAACAAGAAGACTCAAGTGACACATAAGTGACAGATCGCCACCACAATAAACTGAAATAGAGATTTTTTTTGGTTTGAAATGTTTATATAAAAATATTATATTTTATATTTGCGTCATATAAGAAGGCAACATTTTATTTTTACCAATTTTTAATGTAATAAATCAAATCATTTTATACGAGTACTTAGGTTACGAGTCTATACGAGTATTTCTATATAAGTTACCGTTTTTCGATAATATATATAGACGTTTTAAATCCTCCTAAAAGAATAAATTATAAAAATAATAAAAAACACAACTAAAACACTACATATATCTATTTAACTGCTTGTTAGTAAATTTCATAATCACGTATCAAACAGATACATTGCAACCGTTCCTGTCATTAGATTTTTACCCGTAATCACGTCTTATGATTTACGTACACAAATAGTTTTTTTGTTATGACAATGTATTTACACAGACAAAAAATGGGGACCATTATGAATTATTGGATGTAACCTAAAACTACGCTTGTTCCAAAAGCTATTGCTCTTACTGTAATATAAATCTCCAATAATAAAGATGTCCTTATTATTGGAGATTTTAACATACTCAATTATGTATTAGGCACATGTGATAAAAGCTTAAGAATGAACCAGTTTTTGTGACCCATACCAAATGAATTTAAAAGTAAATTATATGGGTAGAAAGTTGAAGTTTAAATTAAGTTTATTGACGTTTCAGTTTTCACTTCGGAAATTGTTTTCAAAATCGAAACATTAATAAAATTATTAATATTAATTATATTTTTTTATTGTGATTATAAATATGTTGTAGACAATATTACTAAGCCTATCTGTCATTCCATGTCTCTCTTGCAACAATTCCTACATTGGTCAAACATCTCAATTATTGAAATCACGTATTACACTACACAAAAGTGATTCTCGACTTCACCCTGACCGTTGTGCATTAGCCAAACATGTCCATTCCACTGGTCATCTCATGGACTATGCAAACACTAAAATTCTCCACCGTGAGAACAATAAATCTAAAAGAGAGTTCATTGAAATGTCTTATATTTTCCTTAACGATTTCTCCATTAATGTTAAGAGTGACATTAAGAATCTAAGCGATATATACCACTTGTTACTTAAATCAGATACCAAGAACAATACTATATCACAGATAACTAACTTGACTGATATATCCATTAACAACTAACATACCTTTATAATTAATTTTCATTAACAAAAAAATATATAACATTCCCTTGCTTTTCTTAGATACATCTCAATAAGATGCAATAATACATGAACAATAGAATATAATTAAATAAAGAAAATCAAAATAATATTTCCCTATACTGGGATTTAAATTCATTCGTTTTTACCAATGAACCTTAACGACATAAAGATTCATAAGAACTAATGAAGTTGTCAGCGCTTGCGTTCTGGCTAAAACAGAACCTCACTTTTAAACTTTCTAAAAATCAAAAATTTAGTTATTGCCGACAATTTAAAGAATTACCTCCTTTTAAACGTAGTTACATTGGGTTTTTCGATTAACCTTGGGTAAGCTTTTACTTGTCAAGTTCAAAGCTACCATACATGTCAAACCTTAAAAAAACTTTTTTTTGCACATAGTAACAAAAAACACCACTATGTTACTAGCAAAGTTTTTAATATTCTACCTCTACAATTCTAAGTTACGGTAAGATCAATAATGTTTTAATAGATAATATATGGTAGCTAATTATAATTTATTCTCTTTCATCCCTGAAGAAGCCAAATTAATTCTCTTTGGCGAAAACGTTCGGCGAAACAATTGATACACATTAGAGTCTTTCTTGCAGATTTCCCCAATATTTAATTTAAGAGTTTACTATATATATATATATATATATATATATATATATATATATATATATATATATATATATCTATTTATCTGTCTATATACTAGAGCTAAGATTAATACTATTACAAGAATTAATATTAAACTCAACGCGTCGATTGTCATTGCCCAAAGCATTCGAAATTCTCTTTGATGTCTTCTTCAGGGTTTCCGAGGTCTTAGTCTCCCGAGCCCCAAGAAACTACTACACTGATACTTCTTCTTTTACTTTCTCCTTATTATCAATTCTGCTTGTTTATTGGTGGATTAATACCTCTATGGAAGGTTGTCCCTCCATCTTTTGGGCGGTCGTCCGATACTTCTTTTGCCGATAGTTTATACCTCTATAAATTTCTGGATGTTTTTATCTCCTTTTTTGAATAGTAGAATTAGTTTGCTCGTTCTCCATTCTTCTGGTATTTTATTGTGTTTTATAATTTACTAATTAATATTGTCAATCGTTCTATCATTGCTGCTTTACCATATTTCAATAATTCGTTTGGTATCCCGTCTTTACCTGCTGCTTTTCTGTTCTTCAGGTTTTCAGGTATTTTCCGAATTTCCTGTACATTTATATTAATTTCTTCATTTGTGGTAATTTCTGATGTTTCCGGTTCTAGCGTCGTTAGTCAATCCACGTATCTTTTTTATATGTTTTGGTTTTATTAGTTCCTTTACCTCCGTTATTTGACCTCTTATGAAGCGCTTATTGGAAATGTGGGTTTATAGACGAATGCTTAAGATACCTTGGACAGCAAGGAAAACTAATAAAGAAGTAGTAAGGAGCGCCAACAAAAATAGAGAACTGCTAAAGACTGCTAAACATCGAAAAATGTCTTGTCTGGGGCATATAGTAAGAGGAAGTCGATATAAAATATTATAACTGATCCTTAAAGGCAAAATAGAGGGCCGTTGATATTTGATCCTCTTTTAACACTGTTCCCTCTTTATTTTTTATTTCGTTTATTTTGCCTTTATATTTATTGTTTTGTTCTTTCATCTTTTTGTAAAAATGTTTCTTATTTCTGTTTGTTCTTTCCTGCTCTATTTTCTACATGTTTTCATCTACTTATCTTCTTTTATTTTTCTGTCTTCCTCTTTATCTGTTCTTAGCCATTTAATTCTGGCGTGTGCTCTTTTTCTGTTATTTTTTTACAGTCTTGGTTATACCATCCATTTTTTGTTTTATCCTGACTTTTACCTACCTTTATATCTGCACCTTCTTCATTTAAACTAAATAAGAAGTTTAAAAGTGAAATTTGAGTATACGCCATTATAAAAACTTCGCTTAAAAAAAATGAGGCATAATAATAAAATGGCACCACTAGCCAAATACAAAAATAACAGCATAACCGACACAGTGATTGGGTAAATATTATGATATGACTACTTACAAATAAAATTCCGAAATATTAACAGATTTAACTAGAATACAAAAAATAAACAAGAGATAATTCTAGCATCTTCTGTTACTTCTACTGTTATCTTATTTACAGCGATTATTTATTTTATAGAAGTCAATGTCTAATTTTGTCCAACTTCCGTATTTCATTTTCTTTCTCCATCCATCCGCCACTGGGTTTAGTACAACTATATTCTTCCAATAAAATGCCAACATAACTCTTAAAAATCGTTAGTTCAATGTAAGGGTAAACACATTTTAGTTCACTTTTTCCATCCTTTTGTTGTGTGCCCTCGTCTGCCACTTGATATTTTTTATCGGCGGCATTTTACTCCACTGGAACAACGCCAACTGCGACTTTTATTTGTTTGCAGACAAACAAAATGGGTCGTGGAAGTGTGGGTGACAATGGCATGGTATTTGTGTTTTGACAGGTTGTTTGGTTGTTACTGTAATCGTTGCGCGAGTTAAAAATATTACATCAATTCTTTTGAGAGAAACAAAGTGGATGGAGAATGCTTTGAGTCAAATTTGAAATATTGAAAAGCGACATTTTACCTGTCAGTCAAAGATATTGACTACGCGCAAATATAAAATGTATTGTAAATTTCTCTAAATGTAATCTTAATATTAAGAGAAATATACAATCATATCATATATAAACCATTGGAAATTTATAATCACAATAAAAAAATATAATTAATATTAATAATTTTATTAATGTTTCGATTTTGAAAACAATTTCCGAAGTGAAAACTGAAACGTCAATAAACTTAATTTAAACTTCAACTTTCTACCCATATAATTTACTTTTAAATTCATTTGGTATGGGTCACAAAAACTGGTTCATTCTTAAGCTTTTATCACATGTGCCTAATACATAATTGAGTATGTTAAAATCTCCAATAATAAGGACATCTTTATATATAAAGATACATAGATAGATATATAGACTGATAGATATATAGATAGATAGATATACTAATAACGAGATCAGGGCTTATATAAAAATGTAAAACTATATTTTACTAGATTTTTTTAAAACAAATCAGATTAATTTAAAAAAAAAAACGGAAAATATTTGTTGTCGTTTAAAAATACAAATGTGATAATTGCAAATTGTTTTTTTTTAATGTAGACGTAAAAAGGAAAATAAAGTGAATAAGCCAAAGCGGTGTCGTTGTGTGCTGTAAAAGCACATACGTGAGCATCAGACCTTTCATAATTTTGACTTCTGCTCGGTGTATACGTCTGGAAATGCATTTTTTATTAGCCTATAACACAGCGTAACTGTCTACGTAATAAAACAAATATGCAACAGAAGGAATTTGCAACGCAAATCCACGATAATGCAATTGAAACAGCTGCTCCTCCAATATAAATTCTTGTTAGACTTGAGTTTCGTTAAAGCAAAGCAGCCATAACCGTATCACAGGACTATTACTGAATTGAAAACTTGGAAAGCCTTTATGATTATGGTCGGTATCATGACAATTTCTTTTGATCAACTCTATGCCCAAGGTATTTCAGTGAAGTTTCGATTCTAGAAACGCGATATCGCGTTTCTATATAAATGGTAAAGCGAATGCTATCTTTTTTAAACTAATCTAAATAAAATATAATATAAAATTATTACAATAAAAAGCGTGTAGTTTTACCGTTACCACAACTAACAAAAATGGTGTAATATTTATTTTAGTTTATCTAAAGCAGTGGTTCTCAAACTTTTTTAGTCGCGGCACCCATGTAGGGCTAAAAATATTTCGAGGCATACCAACGCTTGAAGCGATTTGGGAAACGACAAAAAATGAAAAAAATACAATTCTGAGTCTCATTTGATTTCAATATAAACTTTATTTTAGATCAATAAAATACAGTACATTTGATATTTAAATATCCCTACTTAATGTGATAAATGAAATTGTTTCGATGATGTTTTCATTATATTCTTTTTAATTAGGGAAATCATTGTAAGTTTGACCCTCAAATACCTTAATGCTTGAAGTTTGCTTTTGTATTTGTTTTAATGTGAGCATATGCGGAGAAATAAGACTCACAGAGATAAGTCGATGTGAAACACACAAGTTTTCTCACTGCAACCTTACCAACAACATTATTTTTTGAATATACCTGCATCCAGAACCCTTCTTGGCTCACGGTATTTGAGTGTTAATTTGTTATCTTCGTTGATCTCAAGTAGATTTTGAAAAACTGCATTTGTCATTCTGACAGGTTTATTTTTTGGGTCGCACGAAAACGGGTCCATCATCCAGCTATTTAAGTCATCTTAGTCGATGTCAGGAAAATAGTTTACAATACTTGCAAATAAGCAATAAAAAACCTTGCAAATAAGCAATAAAAATTTCAAAGAAGTTCGTTTGAGGATTGATTTCATTTGTTATAACAAATTCCTGCAATGGAGAGAAATTTGTGAGGTTCGTCTTTTCAACACATGTTTTGAAAAATGTAACTTTGTTACGCAAGGCTTTGATTTTATCCAATTGTGCTGCTTCTTAGCCTTGAAGCGAAGTGGTGGTTTTATTTATTATTTCGAAAATGTCTGAAAGGTATCCCAATTATAGCAGCCAATTGACATCTTTTAATTCTTGGATTCCTCAGTAAATGTGACAATCAGTGTATCGTTTAGTTTAAATAGTCTCCCCAAAATTGTTTTCCTCGATACTCACCGGAACTCTGTGTGGAGCAAAAGATTAAAGTGATCCATAACCATATCTTCAGCAGTGAGCTTTAAAACGGGCGTGCTCGAAGCGGACGGCTCTTCACATTGTTAATTATTTTCACAGAACCATACAACGTCTTTCAAATATTGCGGCATATTTTTAGTTACCAAAAAAGGCGATGTAAGATACAATGTCTGCTGAAGGCATTTTCTGCCACTACCTTTATTCTACACACCACCCCCCTAATTTTATCAACCATTGCAGCCGCTCCATCACTGCAAATATCCACACATTTACTCCACTCTATATCTTATATACTCGTGGAAAGTTTTGAAAATTTCTTCACCAGTGCCATACCTTTTAAGATCTTCGCACATAAGGAGTTCTTCTATTTTCATCTTCAATGGAAACCTCACAAACACAAGCAAAACAGTAAGTTCAGCAACGTCGGTACTTTCATCAGGCTGTAAACTGAAAAATATACATGTTTTTAATCTATTTATAAGCTCTCTCTACAAAATCTGAAATAGTGTGAATTCTCTTGCTTATAGTGCTGTTTGACATCTGCATATGATCAATCTTTTTGGTCTGGACCTAACATGCATTGTACGACACCCTTTACGCAAGGTTTAATCAATTCCTCGGCAATGGTATGGGGTTTTTCAGTTTTTGCAATGCGCAAACTAACAATAAATTATGCTTCAGGGGTTATCAGAGGCTATCCTGCTGAGGGTAGTAATTTATTTAATAAATGCAATGAGTAAGAGCTTTTTAACTACCAAAATAGTTGACAGCACGATTGAACACGAGTAAACTAAAATACACTTTACTCATAGGTATGTCATATTGATAACCCTACGTAACTACTAAAAATTAAAATAAATCAATATTATTATAATTCTAGCCCTACAGTGAAACAAAAATATTAGAGAAAAGGCAACTGCGAACAAAATTGCAGATGGAAAAGCGACAAAACACAACTGAACAAAGCTACGAAAGATCTAACACATTTTCTAAATAATTATCGAAAACAAAGGTATCTAGGATTATCTAGGTTCTTTTGCAGCATCTAAAGATAAAAACTACCCATTTTAGAAAGCTAAAAACAGCTAAAACAATCACTGCAGTAAGAGATATGCAGGGTAAATGGGCCAAAGATAACAAAGAAAAATCCGCAGTATTTGGTGAAGACCTGGTAAAGTTTTTAAACCAAACGAACCAGATCCCTACGATAAACATAGCAAGATTCATAACTTCATACATGCCGCACTTCAGTAGGATTTGCCGATTAAAACCTTCACGCTTCTGCATTCAAACCATTTCCTCAAGTTCTTAAGTTTTGCGTTCCACACAGATTAAGTTATGGTCAAACGATCCAAATCTTCCATGCCAGATCGACCGGTAAAAACGCGCCATATTATAGTCAATAAAACACGGATAGATATCTAAACTGATATCCAGGCACCTTTGTATCTGTATATTAAACGAAAAAAAGCTTCGCACGTTACTAGACCTTTTCGAAACCCAAAATTCGTATAATTAATGTCAATGTCCAGTTAAATATATATTAGGTTATATATTTCAGACTTTCAGTATAACATGATGCTGATAGAAAAGGCTTTTAGACATTCGATATTTGAAATTATCTTCAGGCCATAATAATGAAAGACCTCCCCAACGAAAACTTAAATAGATATAGGAATTAGATACATAGATATATCTAATATTTCAATTAATAACCCCAAAAAATAATAATTAGAATTAATAGAGAATTATCTGTTAATTGCAGAAAATTATGAAAGTTACTTTTAAATCGGTAATATACGGGGTAATCAGATTAAATTTTTCTTATTTACATAAAAAACAAAAGCTTTGTCAAAATTGTTGACGGCAATATTAGATCCCTGTAAAATAAGTCAAGCGTACCTAATCTGTAATCAAAGATAATTGTTTACGTACCCTTCGGCGACTACATTTCCGTGTTGCTTTAATTGAAGAATATCTCCAGCAGAATCAACTAGGGTTGTGGAGGTAGGTAACAACGTGTGACCTATATATTCTTCCTGTTGTTTTAGTCAAATATTTTGCGACGGCGATGGAATTTTTATGAGCAGATTATAAGTAATATTTTTACCGCCTACTTGCATTGCAAATTTTCCATTTCCTCAAGAAAAAAAAGGAATGGTTGCACACTATTTTTTAGGTCTTACACGTGTTTTTATTGTAGTTGATATTATATATATATATATATATATATATATATATATATATATATATATATATATATATATATATATATATATATATATATATATATATATATAAGAAAATTGGTTGATAACAGCTGACTCAAACTTAAATTCAAAGGAGAAACATAATTGGATAAATATCTGATAGACAAAAAGTATTCTCGTTTTATTGTACCCTACATACTCGTATTTCGCCTATTTTAATAGGCATTACCAGGGAAAGCTACAATGATGGTCATTAGGTATATCTTACATTATATGATAAATTATTTTTTTTTACTTACTATGTGAGGATGTTTGTCAATATGTTAGATTCAAAAGGAATAATTATACACAACAATAAATGAAAACTAAAATTAAGACACAGAATTTACACATATACACATATTTGACATTTACAATTTAAATTAATGTGTCTAATGCTAAACTAAATATTTTTTTATTATATCTGATAGATTTATAAATTGAAGCAGGGTTAGACATTTATTTGATGTCCTATTTTATTTTATATACACAGTTAGTACAATTTTTTGGTCATTATCATATTAAGTGAAAAAGTTTAAGTAGTTTATCAGCAATCAACCTTATTAATAAATTAAGCGACAGATCTTAAGTAAACCTGTTATCGTTGGTTCTTTTATTCTTATCCAAGGCTAGTACATAGGAGTATATTTCACTCAAATGTTTAATATCTGATTTTTTGTTCTTCTTCTTCTTTCTACTTTATAAATGGGCTTAATGCCTGTTTTACTTTGGTTTTTAGCCTCAATTGACGTTGTCTCACCATCTTTTCCTCGGTCGTCTCAATCATCTTCTTCTATTTGGCGATTTGTCTCTTGCTATTCGTACTATTCTATTTTCTGTCATTCTTTCGATATGTTGATTCCATTCCATTTTTCTTCTTTTGGTCCACGCGTTTATTCCTCTATACCATATCTCGCTCGTATTTCCTCACTTCTTACTCTGTCTCTTAGAGTTTGGTTTGTTATTTTTCGTAAGATTTTCATATCTGTTGTTTTCAGTAGTCTTTGTGTTTTCGCCGTATCTGCTCTTGTTTCCGCTGTGTACGTCATTATCGGTCTTATTGTTGATTTATATATCCTGGTTTTCGTTTCCGTTGTGAGGTATTTATTTCTCCAGATTGTGTTGTTGAGACATCCTACTGCTCTGTTTGCCATGTTCACTTGTTTTTGTACTTCTTCTTTCACTTTTCGGTAGCTTGACAGTTTTATTCCCAAGTATTCAGTTTCCATCACTTGTTCTATTATTTTGTTATTTAAGACTAGTTTACATCGTCTCGGTTCAGCTGATATCACTATCGCTTTAGTTTTCTCTGTTGAGATCTCCATGTTGTATATGAGCGCCGTATCTTCGAATTCTGTAATTAATCTTTGTAGGTCATCTTCATTTTCGGCTGTTATTATGGCGTCGTCAGCGTAGCATATTATCCTTATTTCCTTTTCTCCCATTCTATATCCTATTCTTTTTTTAACTTTATGATTTCATCCATTATCAGATTAAATATTAATGGGCTCAGCGAATCTCCTTGTCTAATGCCAGTTTCATATTTGATAGGTTGCGATAGTTTTCCTTTACATCTTACTATAGCTATGTTATCTTTATATATATATATATATATATATATATATATATATATATATATATATATATATATATATATATATATTCTCAATGGTTTTTACTAAATCCAGTTATATTCCCTTTTCATATATTAAATGTATCGCGTCCCGAATTCTCACTCTATCAAACGCTTTCTTTAAATCTATCACATATATGCTGGTTTGTTGTATTTCAGTGACTTTTCTTTTATTTGTTTTATTACAAAAACTGTATTCGTGCTTTGTCGCTATTATTCTTGTTGTCAATTTGAGTGTTGTATTTAATAAATTTATTGCTCGATAATTATTGGGGTCTTTCTTATCTCCTTTTTTGAAGAATATCACCATGATCGCTCTCCTCCATTCATCTGGTATTCTCTTCGTGGTGATTATTTTATTAATAAGAAGTTGCAGTTGTTATACAACTTGATTACCTCCATATTTTAAGAGTTCATTTCGTATTTGATCTTCTCCTGGCGACTTTCTGTTTTTTAATTGGTTTATTCCTTCTTTCACATCGTTTTGAGAGATTTCGGTCTTTTCCTCAGTTATTATATTTGGCGTTTCTGGTAAAGGTTCTTCGTTTTGTTTTTTAAACATTTCTGTCAGGAAGGCCACCCATGTATCCTCTTGTATGTGTTCTATTTCAACTAGTTCTTTCATTTTGCTTCTTTGTTGTCTTATAAAGCGTCATACTTGTTTTGTCCATAGAAATTCATCTCTAGTCCTTTTGTGAATCTTTCCCAGTAATCTGCTTTTGTTTTTCTTACCATTTGATGAGTTTCAGTACTTATTCTTTTTTATTCTTCATATGATTCATTCGTTTTTTCTGACTTATATTTTGGGAAAGCTTTCTTTTTTTGGTGACATTTTTGTTTAACCTGTAGTGGTAAACCATGGAGTTTTCGTTGACCACTTTTTGTTTATTATTTTCGTTCCAAGTGCTTCTCGAACAGCCTCCAGAATATTTTTCTTAAGTTTTCTCCAGCTAGTCTCTACATTTCTTTCATTTTCGATATTCTCCATTTGTATTTTCCGTTCTAGCCTTTTTTGATATAATGATTTTATGGAGTCATCTCTTAAATTTTCTATTTTTATTATTTCCTCTGAATTGGTTTTTTAAGCTTCTCTTCCCATCTTTCATTGAATCTAATTTTACCAAGTACCAAATAGTGATCGCTTCCCACATTGGGTGACGTCAAACTTCTCACATCCACTATCTGTTTATGGTGAATATTTCTGTTTGTGACCACATAATCTATCATTAATATATGTCCTCTTGTATTTTCAAACTTGTATTTGTGTTGAATTTTTTGTTAATACAATTATCATACTCTGCTGTAAAAGCCATCTTTAGAAATATTTTCTTATTATAGTTACTTTCAACACTTAAGATTTTAAGGGAACTGTAATCCATACTGTGATTATTATCATGTACGTGTTTGACAAGAGTGCATCTTTCTGGATATAATTTACAGTCACTTTTGTAGGAGGTAATCCGATCTTTTATGGATCTTAAACTTTGTCCTATATATTCCTCAATTCAATCGGTGCAAGGGATTCTGTAGATTATATTTGTTGTTAATTCTTTAGGATGTCTATCCTTCAACTTTGAGAACACTTTATTTATGGTTAGAACTGTTTTATTTGAAATTTTTACATCCGCAACTATTTTAAATATTCTATCTAAAACTGGAGTGATTTCTTTGATATAAGTAGATTTTTATGATATAAGATATTTCTTTGATATATGTAGCAAATTTTTGCTGTCCTTAGGATAGAGTGTGTTGATTTATGTTATTGTCTTTTTGAATTGTTAATGGATCAATAGATGTAATGTTCAATATGATTTTCTTAATCAGTGCATGTGGATAAGAATTATCACTTTTCTTGATGAAATGATTTATCCGATATTTGACTAACTCTATTCTTTATTTTAATGACACCTTTGATGTCCATAAAAAAGTGAAAGAGTTGACAGGTAGGCACAGAAAGAGACAAAAAACAATATTAAAAAAAATAATAAGGAGATAATTACACAATAATAGAGACTATAATACACAAGGCAAACTGAATAGATAGAAAGAATACATTCAGACACTTTTTGACGATGATAGACATTATTCTTCATCATCCACAAATGATCGAATAATTGAAAAAGGTACAAAAATACCTTAAATAAAGAGTTAGAGTATAAGTAATACAAATAAAAATACTCTGTTACGCAGACGACGCAATATTGATAGCCCAAGATGAATAAGCCTTGTCCACAGATTTAAGATAAGAGCAATATAATTTAATATCAAATGTCAATCTCATCTCAGAAAACTAAAACAGATTAGATGTACAATCAGATGTAAAATAGAAATTGATGGCATCAGTATTGAACAAATAATGAAAATAAAATACCTTGAAATCACACTGTACAGCTATGGAGACCTGGACAAAGAAGTGAGAGATCAAGGACAAAAAGAAAATAAACTGGCAAAATTCCTTAATAACACTATATAGCGAAACAGACACTAAAATGACGTCAAAAATTTATAAAGTGAATGTAAGACTGTTTCAATTTATGCTTTTTGAAAGCTTGCAAAGATGCAAAATAATTAAGTATCGTAATTTTACTTTTAAAAATATTCCAGACAAGACGTAAAACATTTTTTCTCCGTTTTAAAACGTCTCGTAAATAAAAAATAGCAAGCAGTATTCGCGTTTCTCTTTCTTCTGACATATCGGTTTGTTTCCATTAACATACATTTACACCTAGGGCGATCCCGTGTTTCTTTTCAATATTGCATGAAACCCAAAGGGAAAGGGCTCACTCTTACGGATGAATATAAATATAGGGCAAATGTAAGTAATACGCTACCGTCCCAATTCCCAACAGATGATTCTTCCAACATAATGGAAAGAAATACTGAGTGCGTGAGGGATGATTGATGAACAGCGAGAGGAGGAGGGTAAGGGGCGGCAAAGGGGTAGTAACAGAGGGAAGATGCGTTTCAGCCACGAAATAAATCGCAAGCCTTGAAATTTATACCATACATATAGAAATTCCAGTGCTGCAATATCTCAAAGAGGATAGGAATTTGTATTTGCGATTTAATAAATAGCAGCCTCTAAAATGTATGAGCCGTATCTTTTTGTAAAGACGTTGCTAATGTAAATTAAAAATATTTTAAGATATGAAGTTACGAATTACGAAAATCGTGAAGTATGTAATAAAAAACAAAATTTTAAATCAAATAGCGGCATAAATCTATGTTGCCTGTCTTGACGAATCCCTTTTATGCAATTTGCTATTTTTATTGGGAATAAGCCATAATTTCTTTTTAAATTAGGTTTATTTTCTGGTTTCGATTTCCACTGTCGAAATCGTTTACAAAATATAAAACATTTTGAACATATAAAACATAATTTGAACAAATTTTGTTTTTGTTTCTTGGTAAAAAATTCTTCTAATAATTTAATTATATCAGACTCACGTAAATTGACAATTCAGATATATATCATACATTTTAAAGTAGATGCTTTAAAAATGATATTGTATATCGCATTTCCGCTTGAAAAGAGTCACAACTCAAAAACATTGTTTTGAGAAAATTGATGTTAAAGATTTTAGTTCAGTTGAACATATATTTTCAGTACCATGATTAAATGCAAGCTCATGTTATTTTATTTTAAAGTAGAATATATTAGCGCGTTATTGGTGCATTATTTTTTCAGAAAATTCAATTTTTGCAGTTCCTAGTGAAAAAATAGAAACATGCCGATATTGTGACCCTTTTTGAGAACAACACGTTGTTACAGTATATTAAAAGTAACACAAAGCAAACAGAAAAAACTTTTGTATTTATTATTACAAAGAGTTAAAAAATGCTGAATAACAACTGGAAATGTGATTATTCTTTACTAAATTCAAAATATCTTTTTTCTTATTCTCTTTATGCTAAGTACACTTTTGTAGGCCTGTTGAGAGGTACTTGCAATTGTATTGTTTTTTCTTCGGCAGAGATCTACTTGCTTAAACTATTCATCTTCGTAGGAGGTTTTATAATAGAGTGTGGTAGGATTTTCTTGATTTAACTTAAAAACCTTTACTTCAGTAATTTTTAAAGATTTGGTGCCTGTTATGGCTATATCGTCACACAATTTTTTCAGCAAATTAAAATTCAAATACCCGAATTCATTTACAACTTTGGATTTGTGCATACTGACTTGGCACATATATATTACCAGATTTTAAACTTTTCTTTATAGCCTTTTTAATAGTTGAATGAAAAAAATTGTTGTGTTATTTGAAGTATTTTAGGGTATTTACCCAGAGCCTAAATATACATAACAACTAAAAATCTATTTTTTTATTGGCCACCAGAATTATCTAATAAAAAACGAAATAAAGCTCAGCTTCATTATTAGAACTACCCAATTTTTTTTATGAAATTAAGTACACATGAACCTATTTCATCACTCCCCCTATTTCCATGCCATTCTTGCCAAAAGTAGCATTCCGTTGAACCAACTTTCAAATCAGACATCGTGAAGTTGTAGCAAGTCAGTTTCGATTTATATTAAAAAACATATACAGTTCCTTGCGGCGTAGAAAGAACTGTTTGCAAGTCATAGACTGATACAATTTAACTGGGATTAGCCTTCGCCTTTTCTTGATCCTTTTCTTTTCTCAATAAATCTCTCTAAATATGGCATTTTCATATGAATGTCTCAACTCACAGCGATCTTTTCTGGGTACAAAGAAACTAAAAGTAAACTCTCTGTTAAAAATTTTTGGAAACATCACTAAATTTGCGTGCATTAGATTGCTTTCCTGGCAATTTTGTTAATAGTCATTAAATATATCAGTTAAATTTTTTTCACCTTCAAAGTATTCCCTGATTTATTGATTTCATTGCGAGATAATGGCTCTCAATACGAGGAATCGATCTAATGTGCTCACGAACTCCGTCTTTAATCGATGAATCCACTTTTTTATGGTTTTTGTGTTTGCCTCTTAAGTCTACTTTCAGCAACTCTTTTTCAGCTTTGTCAACGACCGTCCTTGTATTGTTGATATCTAGCGTAGCCATAAAAACGTATTTGCATACGCGAACTTGCTCATTATTATTTATATGAAAAAAGTATGCCTTACTATGTTGTCTAGAACTCTCTGCACTGCTCTACCTCTACGCTGGTTTGACTGATTTCCTGCAGTTGTGAATGGAATCACTCTGTCCATTTAAATTTTTCCAGAACTCAATGTTTTTTAAGAATATCTTTTCTAGTATTTTCATCAATTTTATTAGAGCATTTCAGCCGGAATTTATCTCTACAAGCAGATTTAATATGCGTAGTAATAATAGGTTTTTGTGATTTAGATCTTGAGTATATGCTTGACCATAGTTTCGTAATTTCTTAGCTTTGTAACTTAACCAGTTTTCTGCCACTACTACTCGCTTTTTTCCTCTTTTTTTAGGCCTGATCATATTGATGTTGCTGGTTAAGTGTTCGCTGGTTGGATGTCCCCTAGTTGAGTATTTGGTACTTCAGGTCCTGATGCTTGTAAGTTTGCTTCAAGAGTGTCTGCAACTTCAACGTCTGGTACTTGAATGCTTACTGCTGGAGTATTTACTGCTTGAGAGTCCGCAAGTGAAGTGTCTGCTACCTGGCTTACATTGTTTGAATTCGACAACAAACCATTAAAACCTGGACTATCATTACTGCTTCAGCTAGAAATATTAATTAATGTAGAAGAAGAGAATAAACAAGAGCTACTGAAACCTAATTTATAATTTGGATCTTTTATAGAATCATCATCATTATCGCTTACGAAGTCGCAGATTTGGAGGTCGTCTTTCAGTTCTGGTGAAAGGTCAACCCGTAATAATGATATACCAGGCTTATTATTATCGTTATCGGTAGCTATAACATACTTTGCATTATTGTAAGTATCAAGTGTAGCATTCTCCTCTTCTAAAAGATGTCTTTCTGAGATTTCTGAAAAATAAGCAACATTATTATAGCATAACTAAAAACTTTGTTATTTAGGCCCGCTATTTTTTTATTAGTCAATATAAGATTACCTGATTTGCGCCCTTGATCTAGTGCATAACACTCTGATTTTATTTTCTTTGCAGGGGCCGTAATTCTGCATGTCCTTGAACTCGATGAACTTTGCATGTTATGGAACCAGCCTGTTTGCTGCAACAAAAATAATAATAAATAAAAACTAAGAAGGATAACAAACAGTCATAAACAAGAAAATAACAGTCAATCATTTTAAAAAGCGTCATAATTAAAAAAAAACGTCAGTGGATTTGAAAATCATACGTGCCGTTTCTGCAAAACAGTTATATTCCAAAAATAGTTTGAAAAAATATACATACGTATTAAAAACTGACTTAACTCAAAATGTAACACTATTCCGCACCACGCAAAAGTTCTTTCCTCGTTTAAAAAAATTTTTATTTATTGCAGTAATTAGATATGACTAATATTTCACACAAAACTGTCACAATTCTAAATGTGGCTCTTTTCAGGATTAAGGACTACTAGATACTGTAGCGGAATGCATGCTGAGCTAACCTGTAAAAAACAAAAGTGACACACCGGTAAATATTTCAAATATAAGTGTGATGCTATTATGAAAGGAAGTACGCACTTCAATCGAAAGTGCGATCAATACTTGGAGCATGTTCATCTCAATATTGGTGACTTTTGAGTTGTGACTCATTTTTAGCGGAGGTGCGATATGATGACATAAGACTAACATATATGTTTATGATGACACAAGATTTAATTGTATACGAAATTATACATGGAATATATTTTTGTCATCAAATCTGACATACAATTTTGCAATTTTGTCATATGTCATATTTGGTTTCTCTTTACATTTTCTTGAATCTCAAAGTTGGTTGACGGGAGATTTTTTGCACCCCTTCCCCATTTAAGAGGTGCCTCGGACTGAGGGTTATTTTTTTGTTTTTTTTTACCCATTTACTGCTTATGAGTCACCTATATTGGTCACATACTCTAGTATAGAATTGTCTGATATAACTATTTGGATTTTTGACTGCAGTTCTTTTCTGTTTATCCTTATAATTACAGACGCCACTGTTTTCTTAAAAGACAATGAGATGTTGCGCCAGTGTTAAATATTTGGCAAACGTATCTGGGTTATCGTCTACAACAATAAAGTAATGCACCTGTTTTTAAATAACTTTAATAAGTTTTATTATAGTTTAAAAAAAGCCTTGCTTATTTAACTGTCTACTTATAATTAACTATTCAAAAACCATTTACAAAGGCAAACTTGGGATTCTAATTTTAATATGTAAGTTGTGTTGAGTCAATCTTAAACAGAAAATTTTAAAAATAATTTTGAATCATAGAACCACAACTTTATTTCTTTAAAACGATTGTGTGGTAAGACGGTAAAAGCACACTATTTACATTGTGAACTTAAAAACGGTAAAATGTTTGAAAATATCTTTATTGTTTTTCGTCATATCATAATATTTTATTTCATAATTCCATTACATATTATTTTATTTTTTCCATTTTATTACTCGAACGAGTATAAAAATATTTTTTCTATTACAATTTAAATCAGAGCTGTACTGCTGCATGAATTTTTGAATATTATTTCGGATTGCTTTATTTGAGTTCAAAGAACAACTATATTTGCAAATATGTAAATATTGGGGTAAGGATATTTAGTTGATTAAAGAGTTGAATGAAGAGTTGGGCGCCAATTATTGTTAGAATAAAAATAGTAAAATGAAAGATTGTTCTAATTCCTTCATTCCATGAGCGTCCATCAATAGGGCTGAAATCCGTATAAATGGATGCGCAAGCTTCCTATACGTGAAATAAAATCTTAACTGTCTTTTCCTTTTTATTTCGATATACTCTGTACGAGTACTGGAAACCAATTCGCTAAGAATTTGGCTTAGTTGAGGAGATATGTTGTGGAATGCAATTTTTAGATTCCCCATGTCTCTCTTAACATCTTTATCAACGTCTGTTTTGCCTTGCAATTCTTAGAAGGCACAGATTAAAGCGGAATTCTTGAATTTGGTTTCGAAAATTAGTCTACGATTTTATTATTAGATGTCGCTACATTGCGTCTATACGAAGCCATGTTAGAGTTGCTTCCTAAGACAGAAAAAACTTATTTCACGTTCAGAACGTTTGCGAAAGCCGTTCTGATGATGCATATTGTGCTGAAATATGTATAAACGGATGCACAAGCTGTATACAGCTGAATAAAATGTAACAATTAGTGCTGTGTTATAAACTATAACAGACAAGGAACTGTGTGATATTAGTTTAACAAATTTGTGGAGAGTGCTGAAACATTTAGGTTTTCGATACAAAAAGGCAAATAATAGACAAGTATTGTGTAAACTCTCTAATGTTGTTTCAAAAACGGTGGCATTTTTAAAAAAATACATGAACAATAAAACTGATAGTCCGAGACAAGTTGTATTTTTAGATGAAACTTGGATTTTCGCTAAAGGAAATATGTCAAAATCATCCTGGCAAGATGGCATCACAAAATGTTATTCTTCTAGTTGTTTCGGTAATGGTAAACGCTACATTATACTTCATGCTGGAAATGATGTGGGTTTTATTCCTGACGCTAGTTTAATTTTTTCGTCCAAAAATAATACACGTGATTACCATGGAAATATGGATGCAAATATTTCCGAATGTTTGGTTTAAAGAAAATTTGTTAAAAAAATTGGAGCGACCATCCATAATAGTGTTGGATAATGCATCCTACCACTCAAGAGTTGAAGAGGGATTTTCTTCAAGCAGCTGGATAAAAGAAGAAATAAAATTGTGGTTGACACAAAAGAAAATTTATCACAGTGACATATTTCTAAAAGTCGATTTACTTTAAAGGTGTAGAGAGCACAAAATTCAAAAGAAATTTGTTAGTGACAAAATGGCTCTTATATATGCCCACGAAGTTCTTTGACTTCCACCCTACCATTGCCACTATAATGCAATTGACTTAGTTTGGGGTATAGCCAATATTATTTTTATAATAAACATATGACGCTAGCGTTCTTAGTTTATGAAAATAATCGCTAGAACGAATAAAGGCAAAACAATGGCAAAATTGTATTATACGGAATACATAATCGTTTAGTCTTTTCAAACCGAGTGAGTTATAGATGAGGTCCGGGCCTCTAATTATTCAGATAGACAATTCAGATAGTGACGACTCTGATAGTGAAATATCAGACAGTGAATAGGACAAATCGTTTGCTAAAAAGAAGTAACAAAAAAGTTTGAGAATTTAATTTGGACTTTGTGAAGTGTTTTAGTTAAACGATAAAGTACCTTCGGCCTAATTACTGGACTGCATACTCTCAATAGCTTTGGTATTAATTACTGGACTACACGTGTTGTTGTGTATACAACCTTTTGTTTTGCTGAAAATTTGAAAGTGATTTAGTGTCAATTTGGTTCCAGGTTATATTTAATACAGTGTCTGTAGAAAGTAAAGTCTTGGATGTATTTTATTCTATTTTGAACATCCCAGCAACTTGGCAAGTGTTTTCCAATTTTACTGCATGCAAAACCATTCGTATAATTTTCACTCTACGCAAAATAGCGACTTACAGAGATCTTGATGAACATTTGATGTCGACAAATAATTTCAAGTATTCGAAATATTCCGTACCACTTCTTTCAACACGCCCTATATATACATAATATATTCATATTATTTGCCTTTGATACAGTAAAATCCAATATTATTACTGAGCGTAAAATACAGGAAATTAAATATTTTTACTTTTCAAGCGATCGGAATTAAATATTAACGCCTTACTGCTTGGGGCCCACTGATCATATCTTAATTACATTATCGGCCGTCATAGGGTAAAAGGACTATATCACTGATTGTTACTACTGTAAATTATTCGATTTGTTTAGTCCTTTTTGTTGTACCAATACATATGTAATAGTTAATTTTCACAGAAATGTTTTCTGTGCACAAATTGAATGCATGTCATATTTCTAAATGAAAACCTACTAAACGCTTCCGGTTTTTGTTTTGCTTACACTATTACTAATCTAAACTGTATACTCCTAACACATTAGAAACACAAGTACGCGTTTTGTAATCTGTGTGTATGCAGATGTAATGCGCGTCACGGTAGTTTACGTAAACGCTTGAGTTAACGTCTATGCTAAATGTCAAATCTTCTATTTACAAGCTATTACTAAAGTCCATTAAATATTAACTAGAGTAAAGTGTTTTACAGAAAATCAAAGAAATAAAACAAGTAAACGGAAATGTCAATTTAGCTTTTATAAATATGTTTTAACCAAGTACATTTTACTCTGAGAATAAATTACAATCTGTAATTTCAAATTTTAATTAGGCGGTATAGAGCAGCCGTCTAACGTGTTTTAATCTAGTTCGTATAAGATGATAAACACAACAAACGAAAAATAGGAGAAATTAGCAATCTTAAAAAGGAGGAAAATATTAGAGCCAAAAAAAATCTTGACAGTTATGTAAGTACGACTAAAGAACTCAAATGAGAGGGTAAAATATCGTCCGAGATAAATAAAACTCATACTGAAACCGATCGGTTATCTTTAAATAATAAGAACTAATAAAGTACAAAATAGAGCAGTACATCGATTTATGTAGAGATTTTTTTTGTTGCAATTGTTTTGTTTTGTTGATTTGTTGCAATAGGCGACACTTTTATGAGTATATTTGCTTGCCTCTATCCTACTATGTTATTATAGTGTTCTTTTAGTTGATTGAGTTCTCAGATCTAATGTTTCTCTCTCTGTGGCTTTTCGATATTCCACAGAAATGTATGTGACCCTGTACCCGGGAATGTGGTATTGATTTCTTCTTTTGCGAGGCTGGCTGTTTCTTATTCCCCACAATTCTTTTGTGACCTAGTACCCACATTACAATTACTTTGTGATGTGGAAGAAAATTACTTTAGAGCCTTTAAACTGGCTTAGCTGTCTGATAAAATAAAGACGTTTGCCCTACGAGTGTTTCGGTTAAGACATTCGTGGGCACTAATGTCTATTGCATGTATTTCTGCCTGAAAGATAGTTGGAGCGTATCCAAGAGATTTGGATAGCCTGACATTGGCTCCAGTAACTCTCACTCCTGCCATTTCGTCTATCTCAGATTTATTCGTATACCACACAAGTAAACTTTCTTTCAATTTCGGCTTAACTTTTTCACCCATTTGGTACTTTTTTATAACCAGTTCAAAAGGTGTTTCGAAGTCGAATTTGACTGGCACGGCATCTGTCTGGCTGTCTATAAAATCTAATGAAATTTCTTCCAAGATTTTTAGGTAATCAGATAGCTCAAAGGTTTTTCTCTCAGCCAATTGTTCTCTTTAAAAAAATATGCTCTTTTAAGAGCACAACTGCAAATAGATAATGATACAATCCAGAAAGAACACTCAAACACTACTACTGCTTTTGTTAAATTTATTTTGCTACTAAGTACATGTGCAATATTTCTGTTATTCTCAGCTAAAGGATGGTTAAATAATATGTCTAGTCTGTGTTGATATACGTGGATACTTTGAATATATCGAAAAATTGACATCTGATCTTAAAATAATTCTGCAAAATATTATAGGTGCACTACAAAAGAAAAAGAAGAATTCATCAACATATATGTTGTAAAAACAACAAGTTACATTAATATTAGTTTATTTTTCGTTTTCACAGATTGGCTTGAATCTTATGCGACAGACTGGACTTGCATACAAAATATTTGTCTCATAAATGCCTTACAAGGGCCTTGGGTTATAACCGACGCCAGCCTGTCGACACTTTAAGATAAAAATTGGTTCAAGCCAAAATAATAGCAGATGTATTGTGTATTCTCCAGTTGCTAGACGAATGTGCGGCTATGTGCGGGACTCGGTTCCTAGTTCTCATCTCTTCGTCTCAAAAGTGCAGTGAAAAGTGCTTTAGTTTTCGCTACATTCCTGCTCCCAAAAACACCGGTATAATAATAAAATTGAATACGTTTTATTTGTCTCTAAGTACAACCTGATAAAACCAAATACATTAGGAATCTACGCCGTGAAGTCTGCTTACATTTATCGAAGGAATGTCTTTACCAGTCCATGATCCTAAAATGTTTGGTACTGTACCCGCTAGGGAAAGGGAGTTAATAAGCTTTCTTCCAATAATTGGTAAAGATCAAAGAAAGTTCCAACAATATATACGTTAAAATCTTTTTTTTTATTATTAAAAATTAGGCGAAACTGCAGTGGTTTTTTGCAATGAGTTAGTTTTAAGATTACAATAATACATTATATCATGCTTTAACGCAAACTTAAATAAACTTAAAATTAAGTAGCCGTTTTAAAGTTCAGACATTATTTATAATCATATAACAAATTTAAATACTACCTAAAATTTAAATCAAAAAGAGAAGCGACTTCAATATAAATTACAAGATACCTTACAGGCAATATTATACTTATATTCCATAAATGTACTAAAAAAATTGTACAACGCCAATGACCCTATGAGGTTGAGGCATAAACAAATAATAAAAAAAAAGAGAAGCAATAAATATACTGTATTTCAAACAAATAAAGAAGCGGCTGGCCTACGACATGTACATTTTTCCCCATAGCCTACACCTTATTAAACATGTAGGTTGTTCCTGTGAATAAATGGCACGGAGATTGTATGAAAACAAATATTATTCACAAATAACAAACAGAACGGAAAACAAATTCTGGCTACCTAATAAAGAACACGTGCCGAAAACTTCAATTCTCGTGAGGTCACAACCTCTGCGTTTGTTTATAATTACTCAGTATTAGCATTAGGCAATTCACGCGATGAAAATAAGTGTAAAGGTGGATTTAATTAAACATTAATAAATTATTGTTTGTATTAACCGGCACTTCAAACATAAATTATATTAAAGGTTATTAAAAATTGACATTGTTATTCGTTAAACTTAACTATTAGGTATATAAAAAAATTTTGGTAATAAACTGAGGTAAAAAAAATAATAATATGTTCTTTTTTATAAATTTATGTTGATTTGAAAACAAGTAACCAAAATTAATTTTATATTTTATCGATTTAATTTATTATATATATATATATATATATATATATATATATATATATATATATATATATATATATATATATATATATATATATATATATATATATATATTGTTATGATTCATTTTATCCGCCAAAAATAAAATTAAAATTACTTAATAGACCATCTAAATAGATTTTCAAGATATCCTGGAGAGTTGTTATGCTATGTAAAAATTAAAAATATTATTGGTTTGCTCTTATTATATTTCAAATTATAAAATATAATAATTAAAAATATTTCAACCGATAAACCAGAAAAGATATTTCAAAGAAACGAAAGTCCATTATCTTTGGATTACCTGTAGTAAACAAAATTTAAGATATGCATAAATTATTTTCTTTGTAAAATATATTTGAGTGAACGTAGTGAATTGAACAATACGACCGGGTTTTCCAAATGGACTTGTACAGTAAATAAAGACAATAGGGTAGAATTTAGAAATTATATTTCTCCGTTAGTTTTTAAGAATTTGTAGGAACGATTAACATGTTAATAGTTTTTAGGAAAGTTATAATTGTAGTTAAGGTTGTTGTTTGTTATCTAAATGGGGATAAATATGACGAACTTTGATTGGCAAAGAGTGAAAAAAAGTGGGAGAGATAGATGAATGAGAGTTTAGCTAGATTTTAGAGGAAAAAAAGACATCAGTTGTTTTCCAAGGGTGCAAGGCGAACAGTCGTAATTCTTTGGCGGTTCCCAAGTGATAGTAAGCATTAGAAGTTAATATTTGTGAGTTTTCGTGGACTAAGTGTATCCTGACGGAAGCTGATCCAGTAAAATATTGTAAGTCATACTTTTCTACTTATATATTCCAAGAGTCACTCTTCAGGCCGGAACGAGAGATTCAGTTTATCGAGAGGAGAAGAGGCTAGCTTTTTTTTTTGAACGATACGTGTATCTGAAGGTGATCATTAAAGACGAGAGGCTCGCAATAATTTGTTGTAAGATTGCTGATTACCTAGGGAACTGCTAAGAATAGATAGTGTAGGCTACAAGGAACAAGGATTTAGACAATTCATCATCAGAGAGATAGTTTTTTTTTACATTCGTCAGTTTTTCTTTATCAATAAAGTTTTTTTTAATTGCTTCAGAAAAGATAGAAATATTTATCAGGAGATGTAGAACAATAATTTTGATTTGAAATTTTAATTTATATAGTGTATAACATTATATTTTGAAGGTTCACAGAACAAAATTTTGATAATCCTTATATGAGATAATTTTTGTTAAAGATATTCGAGTGTGAATTTTATTTCAATATATAATTTTGTATCATATATGACTATTATTCCGATATTCCTTAGACCTTACCTATCATATGTAAAGCATAGATATTGAAGCACGAATATAACCCTGAGATAAGAGAATTAAATAGTGTGATAAAATCTTAATTGCATGATCAATAAGTTTAATTAATCAATTAATTAGCTAATTAGCTATAATTGTATATATATATATATATATATATATACATTTCGAGGATTTACTGAACATCCAAAACGATGTAGAGAGCAACCAATAGGAACCAGAAAAGGTAGAGGAAGAAGACCAAAGTCCAGGCGAAATAACCATAGCATAAAAAAAATATATACAAAAACTTAAGAAAGGTCAGGCGGCTGGGTTTCGGCGGCTTACATAGTGAACTGAGTTTATTAATCTAATTTAATAACTTTATTTATTATAAAATGTTCAAACACTTAGTTTATTAAAGTCTTTATTTAATTTATATACAAGATTACACTTATCACTAAAAACTAGAACACAACTACTTTAATTTATATTATTTATTTACAATATTAATTTTCCGACTAATTTATTTCCGCGTTACAATTCGACGACTCGATACCATTATTCAGACTAACTGTTTTCAATAAAAAGATCCTCTATATATATATATATATATATATATATATATATATATATATATATATATATATATATATATATATATATATAGCCGTTATTCCAGAGTTCCGTAGAATCTCGGCCGACGACCTTTGAACTATCTCGAACAGAATGGGACGCCAAACAGTTTTTAGCAGATCAAAGAACCTACTAGAAAATTCTTGTTAGAATAATAGCATGTTTACAGGTTAAATATGAGTCATATTTATCGTAACAAAAGGCGTTATTCGTTTTTGCCTACGATTGTCTAATGTTTACTTTACTGTGCCATGTTGTACTGGCTTGTTTTCTTAATTTATAGTCCCATCTTAAATTTAGACGTCTTCTTGGTCTCTTAGAGCATCTTAGACCACAGTGTCTAATGTCAAGTCTAGTGGACCATCTGTTGTCAGTTCTTTTTGCTAAACGTCCGGCTTATTTTAAAGATTTAATTCTATAGATTACATCATTTACCTTGGTTTTTTTGATATTATATATATTTATATTTATAAATATGTGAGTTAAACTAAAGAATAAATACCTTATCAGAAATTATATGTATTTCAAAAGTTGTTTTTTAAGTTAAATTTCAGAACGTTGTTCTTGGGTCTATTCGTAATAAATTTTAAAATGAAGCAACTGCGTTCTCTGTTTTTTTTTTGTAGGATTTAAGGAATTTCCCGTAATGCCAAATTATGTGACGAAACAATACTTTTTTAAATAGATTTTTTATAATTGAGGTTATTGTTCGAATTGTCCAAAAAGTTACAGAAGTGTGTTTAAATAACAGTAGAACTCTAAAATTATTGATATTTCACAATATTGTTTACAAATATCTTTTTTGTTACCGTATGTTACAGTTATTAATATATAATGAGAATTAACCAAAATTGTACAACCAAAACTATTTTATTGATATATCATTATGGTGAATTCTAGTAACATACTCATTACAAACTGAAAAACGTAATTCTTTAATATTTATCTTTAAAAAATTGCTCTTCCTAAAACTTTCTTTTTCTGTACGGCGTAAAATGACGAGTAGTATTTTTCCAAAATTACACTTACACAATAATAATTTACTTATTCTATGTATGATTTATAAATATTTATATAGAATTTAAGGTAGATATTTTTCTTAGAATATTTCAGTTGACAAGAAGAACTGAACAAGTTTTTCTTCTCGAGGCCCATGGATTTATAGACAGTGAAAAATATTCACATTCCCTTAACTTTATAAAAAACTGATCAAAAAACTGATCTGATGCTAACATTACACAATAACATAAATTTTTAATATTATTCTAAAGCTATTTTCTTGTGGCATTTTGAAGTAGTTACTATTTAAATGGGAATAAGCCACAAGTAAAGGTTAAAGTAAGTTTATTGACGGTTCAATTTCCACTTCGGAAATCGTTCTCAAAATACAAACCTGTATTTTAAGCCAACTCTTTACATCAGGAATATTTCATCGTCATCAACGCTTGGAGAAAACAATGGGAGATCGACTCACCGAAGGAAATACACCAAATGGCCTGTATCGATCAGAAATCTCCAGGCTTTGAACTTACCCTTTTGAAAAAAGGTTTTACATTAAATTAATAATACATTTTGTAATACTTTATGTATTGTTTTATATTTATTTTTAATTATGGTAAATAATTGTGTTTTTATTGTATCCCATACGATAAAAAAATTATTTTCATATTTTTTTTTAACCGTGATGAGGTTTAAAAAAGCTTGTTCTGCTAGTTTAATAATTCTTATTTATGAAGTCACACATGCGCTGAAAGAAATGTGTGAAATTACACATCTCGAGTTCGTGATACCTAATGGTGCATACACGAAACAGGGGATTGCAATGTTCTACACTGATATAGTTCAGTCAAGCAAAATCCCTTTATTACTTAAGTGAACAACATAATTGCAATTTCGAAAGCAAGCAACCAAATTATAACCCAGAAAACCACCGCCCTGTAGCCCTACACAGCATGGTATAAAATTAATAAAAAAGCTTCTACTTAATAGACTTAGTCACAGGATACTTGAAAATGTCCCCACTAAGCAGGCTTTCGTTTTCATCAAAGCTGTACGTTCTATCTCACTAAAAACTTATATTAAAGCTAGTTTTCAAAACAAAAAAGCAAAAAAACAGCCGCAGTACTCATAGATCTAACGGTAACATGATACTGTTTATAGAAAAAAAATAATGTATAAACTAGCCCGTATTATTTCCTTCGGAAACATAATCAATTCCAGATAATAATGGAAAAGATTATGAGCAGATAGATGAAACTTAATATTGGCCTTTCACAGGCTTCTATGCTTGGCACTTTATTTTTTCGCCTCTATATTGCTGACAGGCGTGCAACCAAATATCGCAAGTTTGAATGTGCTGACGACTGGACCCTTACAATAAGTCAGCAATTCTTAGAAACTAGAGAAAACACTCTCATGAATGATCTGCCCATCGTCAACGAATATTTTAAGAAATGGAAATTAAAACGAACTACTACAAAAGCTAAAGCTTTAACTTTTTATCTTAACAACATACTGACAAACTATCACAATACATGCCAGAAATACATGGGGGTCACTCTAGACAGAACGCTAACATTTAGAGAAGACGGCACTACATGAGGTTCATAGTATCAACTTTAGGATACTCCGCTCTTGGCTTGATATATCTGGTGGCAGAATACTGTGCATTGGTTTAGTTAAACAGCAGGCATACCCACCTGGTCGACAGTCAGCTACCCTGTGGTATGCTTATGCCTTTTTATAAGTGGTATATCATTCAAATTTTAATGCCCGATCGGAAGAAAAATAGGATCTTAAAACAAAGACGGATTACCATAGTCTAATGGATATCACAGACAAACCTAATGGATTGAAAAGTCCTCTTGAGATTTGGGCAACCATTAATTGAATCAGAACAAAATGCGAAAGATGCTTAACTCTCTCTACAGATAAAGTAAACTTGCCTTGCCTTCCTGTGACTGCGCCGTTACGAGACAGACGATCACGCACATAGTACAAGACTGTTCACGCGCAGCATATACAGGCGACTCTAAAGACTTTATAATGGAAACAAAGAATATATTAAAAAAATATGTTGCATTTTCGTATATATTTCGAATGTTATTTATATAGCTTTCTGCTAGTGTATTTAAGCTGGCGACCAATTTTACCGTATCAAGTGCTTTGTACGAGTCAACAAAAACGAATACCAGAAATCTATTATATTCGAACAACTTTTCGATTAGAGTTATAAAGCTATTCAAAACGTCATTTCTTTCGTAGCCAACATAAAGTCCCGCCTGTTCTTTCGACTGGAAGTAATCTAGTTTTCTTTTTAATCTATTTTCCAGTATCCGAGCATTTTCTATTTCCTGTAACTTTTTTTAGTACTAAAGTTTATTTTAAATTTTTTATAAAAGGTACATTATTTTAAATCCCTTTCGGGCTACACGACGGAAAGTTTTCGGACTAAAAAGCCCATTATCAGTGTTTTGTTAATAAGTGCAGATGTGTCAAGAGATTTTTAATTATATACCTTTTATCAAGAATTTTAAATAAACTTTTGTGATTGGTGGTAAACAGCCTACTACAGGAATTTCAATTTCCTTATGGATTTCTCAGTACTCTCATCTCTGTCGTTTTTAGTAGAATTTCTGTTGTAGCTCTGTCGGATCTTGTTTCTAATACATAATATGTTATTATTGGTGTTACACTCGCTTTATAAATTCTTGACTAAAGTGTTATTAAGGCATCCTGCTAGTCTTTTTGCTTTTTGTTCTTGATTGCTCATTTCTTTGTACATGTCTCCATAGCTGGACAGTCTAACTCCAAGGTATTCTATTTCCATTACTTGCTTTATGAAGAATATTGCATACGTACACGATCTTCCAGTACGAAAACCCTGTTGTTCCTATCCTAAACTTTTCCTCTAATTCATTAGTTCTTGTAAAAATGTGCAAAAATATTTTATGGTGTATGAGAAAAATTATTATCCGTTATTTAAAAGCCATGGTTGCATATTTTCTACATTGATTAATTTTGTTACATATTTTTCAAATATCATTTCCAATTCATAACAGAAAAGCTTTAATTGTATTTACGGAATACATAATACGAACATATTAAATGAATTTCAATGTGGATAATTTCTCAACAAAGTTTAGTCTATTAAATGTTCGGTCTCAAACGATTTCATGTTAACTTAGCGCGTTGATTTAAACAATTTTCCCCGTCAATAAAAACAAGCAGTCGTAAGGCATGATGTTGTCAGCTTCTTTTTATAGATTTTTGGGTGCGTGCCAGGTTTACTACATATATTGTCTATCCATATGAATGTATCTTATTGTGGACATTACGAGAAGATGTCTCTAAAAACAAAATTTATTTTTGAAATTACTTGCCAAGGACGTAATCTTATTTTTAACTTTCACATTTCAAACTGATGACATGGATTACGTTTGAAAAGAATGACTGTCATCGTGAATCATTCAAAATATATATCTGGATTAAATTTCGAAGAAGATGGATAGAGGAAACTCTCCCAATTTGGACTGCGCTAATGATTGTAAAAATTTGTATAAAATACACTTAAAAAACAAATTATAAAACAAAAAATAAACTATGTTTAGATGCTTTGGAATTAATAAAAAGGGGCTCCTAGAAAACTATTTTTTATTACCCGATCTTTGAATTGTGGCAACAATTATTTCAAGAGATAAAATAAAAATTCAAATCATCTAAAAAAGTAAAACGAATAATTGTAAAAAAGTAGTACCTAACTCACCAAATAAAATTATATTTCTAGATAATAATTTGGATTGGAATTCTCATACAGATTACTTAAGTTCTAGATTTGCTACAAGTATATTTTTAATCACTCTTTCTCTATCACTCTAGAAAGAGTGATAGAAAAAAATCGAAGTCTGAAATATACCAAACCGAAATTAGGAAAGAAAAATATTATAACTATGAAAAATCAACAAGGCCAACTAGAAACAAGCAAAGCTCAGATATCAAATATAGTTGAAAACTTCTATACTGAGTTATACCGCTCAAGAAACGATCCCCCCGACTCTTCAAAGCAAAATCTGAAAAGACAAATAACAAACGTAAATTCTGAAGTAATGCCCGAAATAAGCGAAGTAGAAATAGAAAATGCAATTAAAGAATTGAAAAGAAATAAAGCACCGGGTAGTGATGAAATTCTGGCAGAAATGTTGAAAGAAGGCGGAGGAGAAGTCATCAGGTACCTAAAAATACTTTTTAATAAATGCCTATTTGAAGGAAACATACCAAAGGAATGGAATACTGCTAACACAATATTAATACACAAAAAAGGGGACAATACAGATCTGAAAAATTATTGTCCAATATCACTACTATCACAACTTTATAAAACATTCACAAAAATAAATACAAATAGATTGACAACAAAATTCGATGTATATCAACAGTAGAGCAAGCCGGATTTAGAAAAGGGTTCAGTACATGTGACCATCTCCACACACTAAAGGTCCTTATAGAAAAAGTTAGCGAATACAATTTACCAATTTGTTTAGCATTTATAGGCTACGAGAAAGCTTTTAACGGCATAGAATTATGGGCTATTGAGGAAGCACTGGTCAACAGCAGAATAGATTCTAGATATAGGATATTATTACATAATATATATCAACACGCTGAAATGGTAGTCACGATGGATAACGGAATGAAAACGAGGCCAATAAAAATCAACCGAGGAGTAAGACAGGGAGACACCATATCTCCAAAACTATTTACTGCCGCACTTGAAGACATCTTTAAATCACTAAATTGGAAAACGAAGGGACTATCGATAAACGGAAAGTATTTAAACCGTCTAAGATATGCAGATAACATTCAAGGAATAAAAGTGAAACATGTAGAAGAATACATATATCTGGGTCAGAATATCAAGGTAAACAAAGAAAACCAAACTACCGAAATAAGCAGACGAGTAAGAATGGGATGGGCCGCATTTGGAAAACTCTCATACATACTGAAAGACAAAAAGATACCCCAAAACCTTCGAACAAAAGTGTTCGATTCCTGTATCCTTCCCGTTCTCACTTACGGAGCTCAAACCTGGACATTCACAAAAAAGAACATGGACAAGATTCGAAAAACTCAGCGAGCCATGGAACGACAGATGCTTGGTATCTCACTAATAGATCGGCGAACAAGCAGCTAAATTAAAATGGAAATGGGCTGGACACAACGAACGTCTCGAAGATGGTAGATGGAACAAAGAAGTCGGAAACTGGCGACCGTACGATGCGAAGAGACCAAGAGGAAGACCTCAAATGCGCTAGAGCGACGATATCAAAAGAGTCGCAGGACCAATGTGGAAACGCCTAGCACACAACAGGGATGAATGGCGAGAAATGGGAGAGGCCTTTATTCGACAATTCGTATAGAAAAGGGGTATAAAAAAAATATTTTTAATATGCAACTTAGTTTATAATGATTCCTAAAAGTACCCTTAGAATGTACTACGTTGTACTATTCCATAGTCATTTACAGTACGGAATAACTGTTTGGGGTACTTCTCACCCAAATCGAATTTTTAAACTACAAAAAGAGTAGTGAGGATACTTGCAAGAGCAGAGTATAGGGGACACTGTAAATCTTTATTTCTGGACACGCTGATTAAAATTCATGCCAGCAGAGGAAAGTTTAACATAAACTCCAACTTTCATGATCATGATACAAGATCTAGAGATGCTATTAGAGCACAACGTTTTAGGTTGAGAAAAAGCATACAAAATCCGACTGATGTTAGTTTGTATAATTTCGTACCAGACGAAGTAAAAAGTCTTCACTTCTTATCGTTTAATCTTAAAATCAGATCAAACCTATTAAAACACTGTTTCTATTTAAAAACGGTGTACCTAAGTACATATTTTACACAATAGTACTAGTTTGGTCAGGGTATTTACGTATTGGTATATCAGGACCTGTTGATAACAACGGTATCGAAGACACTTTGTCTCAGTACCAAATAACCGATGTAGAGCCATACGTTGCCATGTTAAAAATTCGAACGGTAACTTGGACATCTTAATTTTTAATAATATATAATGTAACACATTTGTAAATTTATATCATTTAAAGGGTTTTTACCCATATATTTTAGTGGCTCATAGCATGTGCACTTTGTTACACTGATGATGGAATTTACATTCCGAAAAAGTTCTGTATTTGTGATATAGACCGTTTGTGTATTTTATTTATACCTTTTACCAGAAAAAATTTTGAAATATTTTTTTTTTGTGATACATGGTATACAGCCAGCTACAGGAACTTAGTTTCCTAGTGGATATTCATCTAACTCTCTAAAATAGTGTGTAAATATCCATTTTGGTAAATACACTAAAAAATAATTAAGTACTTTCTTTTAAGTAATTAAGTAATTTTTAAAGTCTACTTGCAAAATAATTTTGAATCACTAACAACAAAAAAAACGGCAGTAAAGAACGCAGTTAGTATTATTCAAAATATTGTTTATCTAATGCATCATTCACTTCGTAATGGAAGGTTAAAATGGGGCCTTTTAAAATAAAAATAAAATTGGTTTTTAGCCAAACACAATAAATACACTACATAAGTAATTAAATAAATGACATGATCCATTACACATTTATAAACCAAAAATGTCTGCAGCTGACTAATTTATGTCAGATGTATGGTTATGCGTAATTTTAAATAAAATAGTAGTTACTGCAAACTTTTTGCCATAATTTCTGTTTTTCGTTAAGAGATATCTTATAAATATGTAAGCTAACTTTTAATTTGTTATTTTTTTGTTTGCCTAGCCTCATCTTATTTTTAGTATCACAACAAATCGCGTATATACGCGAATTGTGTGGATGACAATGCCAGGAAAACTTATTTGGAAAACTAAAAGGGTTGAAAAATAAACTAAGAAAGGTCAACTAGAGTCGTAGCACCAATTGTCGTGATGATAACGAAGATAATAGGCATCTGACATACAGTTTCTTTCCTTGTACTAGGCAAATTGTCTAATTCAATGGATCGTTATACGGAATGCTAGAGGCGACAGATTGGCTCAATTTTGTCAAGAAGAAAACCTGGCGATCATGAACACATGGTTTCGATTACCATCCCGTAGACTGTATACCTGGAGGTCACCACAGGATAATAAACAAAATTGTTTTATAAGTCAGATCGACTTTATTCTAACCAATCTAAGATTTAAAAATTCCATTGTAAGCGTTAAGACTTTTCCTGGAGCAGATGTCCCCACAGACCATAACTTTCTTGTCTCAAAAATGAAACTGAGGGTAAAAAAGTTAATAAAATTCAACAGTTCTAAGGTAAATATTCAGTTAATCAAGATAAATGAAATCCGTGCTGAGGCTTCAACTCATATCAATCAAGAAATGCAGAAATTAACATCAGAATATGAACATTATATGTAGCAAAATCAAAGATTCTGTTATAAAAATACAGAAAGAAACTCTACACGAAAAACAGAAAGCCCAAACTCTTGGATGACTCAAGAAATACTGGAGATCATGGAACAAAGAAGAAAATATAGAAACAAACACCCAAATAAGTACAGAGAAAAACATAAATTAATAAGGAACAAAATAAAATATGCTTAGGAAAAGTGGATGATGGAAGCATGCACAGAATTGGAAGAATTGCAGAAAAAGCATGATCATTAAAATTTACATAAAAAGTGAAAGAATTATCTGGAAAATCACGAACAAATACACCTAACCGATTAATTGACAAAAACAATAAACCTAATAATAACCTAAATGAAATAAAATAAGTATGGACTAAATACATTGAAGATCTTTTGATGGACACAAGAACGGAACCAACACCAATTGATAACGAGGAAGCTCCAATAATATTAAAACCTGGTCCAACATGCTATAAATAACTCAAAATCTGGAGTCCCTAAGCCAGATGAAGTTTGTATCGAGCTGATTGGCTGGATACAGAATAGCTGCTATCGACCTTTGGTCCGCTACCAAAAACCCAAAAACCCCAAACACTGTAATGACTATAGACTAATCAGCTTAATGTCACACTTATTAGAAACATTTTGAAATATTAGACATGCAAGAGTATTCAGAAAGTGTTAAGCGGATATGAGTAATAGATAGTTTGGCTTTCGTAACGGCTTTGGAGCAGTAGAAGCTCAGTATAGTTTCACAACTCTTGTCCAAAAATGTCGAAACCAATAAAAAGATCTTTTTGTTGCGTTTATAGACTATGAAAAAGCTTTCGACAAAGTAAAACATAACATTTTCATAGAATGTCTAAAGAGAAAAGGACAAAAATGCCATTCACATAGTGACAAATCTTTAATGGAACCAATAGGCTGTGGTAACATTAGATGAAAATAGCACGGATGCGCAACAGATAAGTAGAGGAGTGAGACAGGGCTGTGTACTTTCACCATTACTATTTAATATATATTCCGAAGAGTTATTTACGCCAGCACTTGAAAACTGTACAGAAGGGATCAAGGTAAATGGTGAAAATATAAATACAATCTGTTATGCTGACGGGTCAGTCATTATCGCTGAAAGTGAGACAGACCTGCAGACATTACTAAATACAATTTGTGATACTGGGAATAGTCTGGATTAACAATAAACATAAACAAAACAAAAACCATGGTCAACAGTAAGAGGGGCAAAATACTAATAAGGATTTAGATAAAAAATGAAGATAATGAGCAAATGGACAAAATGAAATACTTAGGAGTCTAGATTACTAGAGATCTAAATCCGAAATCAGAAATTCGATCAAGAATAGAGCAATCAAGAGCAGCCTTTTTGAAGATGAGGAAATTTCTGAGTAATTAAAGACTCAATCTGCAAATCCGATATTGGATAGTAAAATGTTTTATCCAGTCTGTTCTTCTTTACGGTGTCGAAACCTGCACTGTTAACGTTGACTTAATGAGAAAACTGAAAGCTTTTGAGATGTTGCTTTTTAGAAGAATTTTAAACATACTATGGACCGATCATATTACAAATAAAATGGTGTTGCATAGAATGGGAAGAGACAAGGAACTTTGGACCACCATTAAAAGGCGAAAGACAGCATATTTGAGTCTTATACTCAAAAATAATAGGTACAAGTTGTAGCAGCTAATTATGAAGGGTAAAATCGAAGTGGAGAGGGGTCGTGGTGGACGACAAGTATCCTGGCTGACAAACATTCTCGACTGGACCGGGTTAAACATACAGACGCTGTAAAGAAAAGCAAAAGACAGAGACGAATTTTCAATGGTTATAGCCAACCTTTATTAGTAGAGATGGCACTAGAAGAAGAAAGAAGAAGTGCCGTAATTTTAAATTCACACTTTTATTTATGTTAGTCATGTTAGTGAATGGTATTCACATTACAAGTGACCGAATTTCAGCAAATGACATTCCGTGTGTTCCGTATTTGTAAGTCGGAACAGCACTTTGCAATGTTATAGAAGATATAACAGCCTTTCCCTCCTAAAATTTAATACCACACTACAATATTATAAATCCATCCTTTTTGGACTTACTATTATTCTTTTGGAGTGACGGAAAGGAATCTCTGAGCAAGGTGAAGAAATGATACTTGGATCGCCTGGACTATGAAAATGTGATTTATTAGTATCAATTGGTTCTGATTTTACCTCCGTTATGTGGTGTTAATAACAACGAAGGGCCAACAATTCTGACATCTGAAATCATAAATGCAATTAAAACAAATAAAAGCCCAGGTCCAGACGAAATATACCCAGAAACGTTAAAATTAATCAGCGAAGAAAATATCGAAATATTTGTCCTTTTATTCAATCGCATTTATAATACAGGCAAAATACCCCAAGATTGGCTGGAGTCAATATTCATCCCACTACCAAAAAAGCCAAACCCACAACACTGCAATGAGTTCCGTCTGATAAGCCTTATGAGTCATGCAGTAAAAGTCCTACTAAAAATCGTACATAATCGTATCTATAGAAAGTGCGAAACAATCATCGGAGACGATCAGTTTGGATTCAGAGCCGGCATGGGAACGAGAGAAGCCCTGTTCAGTTTATTAGTTCTCGCCCAAAAATGCTACGACCAACAGAAAGATATATTTATATGCTTTATAGACTTCGAAAAAGCATTTGATAGAGTAAGACATGACCTACTATTAGAACGTTTGCAAGAAGTCGGTTTAGATGGAAAAGACATCAAATTCTTAAAAAAACTTGTACTGGAACCAAAACGCCAGAGTTAGGATCGAAGGTTCTACATCCGCAGAAGTAGAAATTAGGAGGGGAGTTAGACAGGGATGTGTTCTGTCGCCTCTGCTGTTTAATCTTTACTCCGAGTTTCTATTTAAAGAAGCATTGGAGGATTCCAAGGATGGAGTCAATGTGAATGGCGTAAATATCAACAGTATCAGATACGCCGATGTTACAGTGTTAATTGCGGATTCCGACTTAGGTCTACAACGACTCATCGACAAGACCAACTCGACCTGTGAGCAATTTGGTATGAAAATAAACATTAAAAAAACCAAAGTGATGTCAATCCGAAAAAACCAAAACGTACCTCAACCTTGCACAATAAATGGGCACATTTTAGAACAGGTCAATAGATTTAAGTACCTGGGATGTTGGATCGATAACAGCCTAAATCCTGATCTAGAAATAAGATCGAGAATAGAACAGGCCAGAAAATCTTTCGAAAAAATAAAAAACTGCTTTGTGATTCTGGAATAAAACTCGAAATTCGACTACGTTTATCAAAATTCTACGTCTGGTCGACTCTTCTATATGCAGTTGAAACGTGGACCCTTAAAACATCAACCGTAAATAAATTGGATGCCTTTGAAATGTGGATCTACCGGAGAATACTTAAAATTTCATGTATACAATATACCTCAAACGAAGAAGTGCTGCATAGAATCGGCAAGGAAAGAGAACTTTTTAACACAGTAAAAGTTAGAAAAACATCATACCTAGGCCACATACTGAGAAATAATAAGTACCAATATGCCCAACTTATAGTGAAAGGAAAAATCGAGGGAAAGAGAGGCCTAGGAAGGAAAAGACTATCGTGGCTCAGGACCATCTGACAATGGACAGGGCTAAATTTTAAACAGCTAATCAGAACAGCTGAAGATAGAGAAGAGTTTAAAATTGTAGTAGCCAACCTCCATTGAGGAGAGGGCACTTTAAGAAGAAGATGTGGTGTTAACACCACTTGACGTTGACTCACTGGTAGCTGTTTGGTTGTCGATATATTCATTTATAATCGTGTGTGCATAAGGCAAAACATTCTTTTCTAACTATAATAATGTATCTTCCTCTATAGCTCTTAACTGGTCAAAGTGTTGTTTCCAGTATTGTATACATATCCATGTTAGTATATATGATTGTAATTTTATAGATGTTTTAATTCATTTTTCCTTAAAGTTAGTAGAATTGGTGTATGTAAGGGGAACGCTTACACACGTGCAATTGCGTTAAAATAGAAGACGAGTGTAACGTCAGGTTAATGGTTAAATATGTCTTAATAATGTGTTTTGTTATTACTATGATCTTACTGGTGAGTAAATTTGTTGGATTCTTTTTTATCTCATGCTACATAGATGTTGTGTTAAATAAATAAATAAAGTCCAACTTAAATACTTCAACTTCATTACCTACTCCTGTATGCAATTTGAAATATTTTAAGTCTGCTCCACTTTGCTTAGATCATATGCTTCATTAAACTAATGTGTTAAAAGTGTATTTTCGTGACTTTGATCTAGTTAGACAAACAATTTTTCTTAAAAAATTAAAACCATCTGACAAACGCAACTAACAAATTAACGTGTTTATTGTATAGATTAATATTTTACGACGTAACTTTAACGTGACTTCCCGAAAGATGTAGGTAATCTAAAACTCGTAAAGTTTTTAAAAGTTATTACGAAAAATCCGGTTCATTATTTTTATTTATAGAAAAAACTGTGCCAAACACTTAGTATTAGTGTATTTATAAGCTAATTTATTTCGACTTTTATATATTTAACGGTGTGTTAATAAAAACGTTTAATATTATCATGTTATTTGTGAATAGAATATTAAGGACTCACACCAATTAACGGTGAGTATCTAAGTAAATAAGCAACCAACTCGTCCAGATTTTCTTCGGCTCATTTCCTTTAATTAGCCTGTTTGCGTCTACTATTTGATGTAGACCTCCCTTTGGAAATTGCACCCTTTTCTGTTTTCTGCTTGTGCTAGCAGGTTGTAAGTGGCAGGTCATTTATTGTTTAATAAGTTATTTATTGCTTATTTACATCGGTTAGTGATGGTGGAATCCCATCTTTGTTTTATCTCGTTCCTTTGTTCGACAGAGACGCTATATCTGGATGGTCTTATGCCAGAGTAAACCTGAAGCCGAAATTGAAAGGTTTTAGTACGACAGTTTAAAGTTATACAGGTGTTATAAAATATACACAATATATTTTAATCTTGTTTAAAGTATAAAAGGTCCTACGACCTATTCAAGAATACATTTTTTTAAATTTTTCAGTAACACGACATGATGTTGTCTACTTTCAACACCTTAAACGCCACAATGCATATTAAAAACAAAGTTATGTGGGCCAAACTATTAAATACATTTTTACAGTATTAGTTTATGCATTTTAAATAGTTATACTTTACTTTAAGTACAAAATCTTACATTTTTATTGTTTTTTGGAACTATTTTAAGTGAGAAGCACGTGTGCATCTCGTGGCCACAAATAACTTTTGGATTCCTGGAGCCATGTGATGCACACTTGATTCTCGTATATTCGTAACTCGTAACTTGTTTATTTTATACGTTACATTCGCTAGACAAATGCATTTCGTGTTAGTTATTAGTTGGTTATCGGTAGGCGAGGTTGTAGTGTGTATTATCAGTTTTTAATAATATGTCATATGAAATGGAGCAAAAGCGTTTGCAAAAGCTAGTGGAAGAGTTTTTTTCAGACAAAGAAAGTGATGACAGTGTTGGGGATAAATATTTTGAATTAGATAGTGATGACGAAATAAGTAGTTCTTCGTCAAATCAAGGTGTTCCGAAGAGCAAGAGACAAAAAATGCAAGGTAATTTACAAGATTTGCCTTCAACATCGCAAAACTTAAGAACAGTAGACGATACCATTGACAATGTTATTTCCCCATATCGACTGCCAGATGATGAAAACTCTTCAGAAGACGATGACATTGTGATTGATCATAACCAGCCCTTGTTATGGAACATGGCAGATGGTAAGAACTTGAAAAACATTACATTCAGTGTTCAAGACTCGGGTCTTTTGAGATGCATAATAAAACTCCACTTGACTTTTTTCAACTATTTGTGAATGACGACATTATTGATTGGATTGTGCAAGAAACTAATCGATATGCACATCAAAAGATGAATATAGGTGGTCACCGTCCAAAAGCTAGAATTCATATATACATAGATACAAATACCGAAGAAATAAAGACATTTTTGGCCATTCTTGTCTGGATGGGATTGCAAAGATTGCCAAAATTGTGTTCATATTGGTCAAAAAATCCATTATACGAAAGCAAAGTAGTGTCTTTGAATTATTACTGTCGCGTAATCGGTTTGAATTATTACTTGCCAATTTACATTTTAGTGACAATGAAAATATTGATAAAGGACTTGGACTGTATAAACTATCACTCCTATTGGAGACATTGGTATCAAATTTTCAGAGAGTGGTAGTGCCGGAGGAAGAACTCTGCATTGACGAAACTGTAGTTCCCTTTAGGGACCGACTGTCATTTCGGCAGTATATCAAACACAAGAAACATAAATTCGGGGTGAAGATATACAAACTCTATTTGGATTGAGGTTATACTTATGATCTACAAATTTATTATGGTAATGATAAAACTGAAAATATGTCAGTTCCGGATAGTGTTGTGTTTAATTTAGCTAATAACTTATTAGATGTTGGACGTACTATGTACACAGACAATTTTTATACTAGCGTTACATTAGCACATAGGTTGCTAACGAAAAATACACATTTGGTGGGAACTTTGAGGCAAGACAGGAAACTTAATCCTAAAGAAGTGACAGGTGCAAAATTAAAGAAAGGGGAGATTATTGGGATGGAGAGTAACACAGGTGTAGTAGTAACTAAGTGGAAGGACAAACGCGAAGTGCTTATGCTGAGTACAAAGCATACTGCTGAAATGGTAGATATCCATCAAAGGGGAGGAATTGTTGAAAAGCCAGTTTCTGTTGTCGACTACAATAAGAGCAAAGGATTTATAGATATATTCGACCAACTAAAGTCTTGATCTACAGCATTACGAAAATCAGTGAAATAGTATCGCAAGATAGAAATTGAGCTTCTTCTAGGGTCAATTATTGTCAGCGCCTATATAATTTACCAAAAAGTAACCAACAGTAACGTGTTTATCACATCTTTCAAGGAAGAGTTGGTTTGTCAACTGGTAGATTTCACTAGACTAACTAATCCAGAGCAAGATATGCCACATGCTCGTGAAGGTCACCATATGAAGGAAATGCAAAGTTCGGCCAGAAGAAGATGTGTCACATGTTACGCAAAAAATTCAGCAGATAATGGTAGAAAATTTGCACCGACTAAAACTCCCTTTTCTCGTTTCAGGTGCATTCAGTGCAATAAATTTTATTGCATCACATGTTCTTACGAGGTTCATTCATGTAATCTATAAACATTTGTATATGCGCAAATATTATTTTTTTCATTTATTTCTTAACCAGAAACATGTATTGCTAATTTTTAAGGAACATTTATTGATCTTTTGCATTAAAAATAGTTGTTTACGTTATGTATAAATCAAACTTAGTTTCAAGCTACATAATAGCATATTGTTTTATTGCTAGACACTAGTATCCTACAACTACAGGCTAAATATATAAAAGAGTTCACCAGGCCACTGAGAAATTGTATTCCAAATAAATGAATGGGTACTGTAAAGCGCGAATGTACCACGTAGCCTGAAACACACTAATGGTATGAGATGCAAAGGTGCTTCTCATGACGTCAGTAAGTTCAATGACTGAGATGCACACTTGCTTCTCATGGCGTCTAACGTGTTAAGGCTCTTTTACCAGTGTATGCAGTACATGGTTCACTTTGGCAAACCTTTTAGAATTTAGTTCTGTTTGCATTTAGTTATTATTTGTAAAAATAGCAATATTTAGATCGCATTTTTCGTCTCATTTTCCTCTTCACTGTTATTGTCGTTCTCTTCTTTCATGTCATCTTCCAATACTTCACATTGTTCAAGTTTTTCATAAAATTGATGGCATGGTGGTACGAATTGCAAAACTGATCTGATATCATTAAGTTTTGCTTGAGTTACTGTAAACAATTCCTAAGTTAAAATAAGCTGGGTTTACAGGTTGGCTTTTCAATCTCTTATTTAGATTTAATAAACAAAATTGTGTTTCTTTGTTATGAGTGTATTTTAATTCCATAACTCCTGGATCGTCCTGAGTTAATTTCATTTAATTTACTTTTAACCATTGTACTTTTTGTTCATCTGAATCTTTTTGCGATTTACGAGATTTTGTTTTAATGCATCCATACACTTGATATCCTCTTTTTCCATGCATACTACTTTAAATTTGTTTTTATTAACTCTTGAGTTTGAAATTATGTTATGCCACTGTGTAGGGACATACATTTCAGGATAATATTTTAACTTTTAATTTTAATTTTTATTTAGTTCTGAGCCAGTAACTGTACTTTTCTGTGATGTAGTGTCTTAACCTTTAACATTGCCTCGTATTTATTTTTCTAAACTGCTTTTATTCCAATGTTCAACCTGTCACATGTTTGACAGGTATATTTTGTGGATGTTTAAAACTAAAATTAAAATCACGCCCGAACATTTTTTCATAAAGCGATTGGCTTGGAATTTGGTCGACATTTTTTTTCTCTTAAACTATCAACTTAGAGTCTATTAATGGTAAATTTAAATTACAATCCAAATATTTTTTTTGGGATTGAGTTCTACAGTAGTGACCTACAATGGTAAAGAACATTTATGTGTGATTTTTGATTGAATCGATTGTAAATTTGGTATGAGGCACTTCTTTTCCTCTAAGATCACTGAAATTTTCAGGTTTTTTCTTAAGCAAGGGTCGATGTACTCTAGTACTATTGATTTGTAATATTTCCATTAATATTTTTTAGCATACTTTAATATCTCCGTTTTCAGAAAAGACATAAAATTCACGATTTTCTCTTTTGTTTTTAAATATCTGTGTTTTTACGACGTCTTATTATTATGTCAATACTTATAAGTATTGACATATTTTTTAGTAGCTTCCCTTTTTTTGCTTTCGAATATTTTTTTTCTACCTTATAGGATTAGATTTTCTTTTCTTGTTTTGAGGCTTTTCCTGATCTCTGGTATTTTCTTCATCTGTAAAACACAAAATTATTAATATTTTATATAGGTACGTAAAAATTTTACAAGTAACATTACTTTTGTATGTTATAATACATAAAAAATACTTTTAAATACACATTCACTATGCTTAAGACAGACAATTTGCATTTTCTTTTGATAAAGTTAACTATGTGATTTTAATTTTTCTTAGCAATTCCACTACAAAAATGATGGGATATAATGCTTCATTCTAATTATAGAATATATATATATATATATATATATATATATATATATATATATATATATATATATATATATATATATATATATATATATATATATACGTTCAAATTATCGGGTAAAGTGATCTGTAATAAAAATCTTTCTTTTTTCTAAATTACTCAATATTTCGCCATTTATTTAAAAGCTTTCTCAGGAGTAAACTAAAAACAATTTGAACATTACAAAAAATGAAGTACAAATACATTTTAAAACACTCACAGAATTTAAAAGATTTCGCAAATGAAAAATGACATTGAAGTATTTGAAATATTGAATGTCAAGATTAAATTGTCTTAAGCACGTTCGTTACAGCTATACGATAAAAAATTAAAATTATTTCAAATGTAAAAATAAAAATAACAATAAAAGAAAAGTTAGAAGAATAATATTCATTTGATGAATTATTAAGGTTAGTTGTTATTAGGATGAATGTTGGCTATTTTTAATATTTATAAATTTTGTTCAATATGTTACAATATATGTTACTTAACTATCCAGTGTCCGTTTTATAATATAAAGTGTTTTTATTTTTGTTAATGTAATACATTTCAACAAATATTGGTTCAAAATATTCAAAAAATTTCAAAATAGCTTTATTGGTCAAACATCACAATGGCTAAAACAACGCATCACACAACATAAAAGTGATTGCCGCTTGAGAAAAAATACTTGCGCAGTGGTTGAGCACTATGAAAACACTGGTCATATGTTAATGTTTTACATTAACAAAAATAAAAACACTTTAAATTGTAAAACGGACACTGGACAGTTAAGTAACATATATTGTAACATATTGAACAAAATTTATAAATATTAAAAATAGCCAACATTCATCTTAATAACAACTAACCTTAATAATTCATCAAATAAATATTATTCTTCTAACTTTTCTTTTATTGTTATTTTTATTTTTACATTTGAAATAATTTTAATTTTTTATCGTATAGCTGTAAGGGACGTGCTTAAGACAATTTAATCTTGACATTCAATATTTCAAATACTTCAATGTCAGTTTTTATTTGCGAAATCTTTTAAATTCTGTGAGTGTTTTAAAATGTATTTGTACGCCATTTTTTGTAATGTTCAAATTGTTTTTAGTTTACTCCTGAGGAACCTTTTATATAAATGGCGAAATATTGAGTAATTTAGAGAAAAGAAAGATTTTTATTACAGACCACTTTACCCGATAATATAATATTTATAAATTATTTTTTGGTCGAAATAATCACTTCTAATATATATATATATATATATATATATATATATATATATATATATATATATATATATATATATATAGGTAAAAACCATGTTCGTACGTTGGTACAACTGCTAATATTTCACTAGCGCTCCCAGCGGACACTGGAAGAGATACATTTTCACATGGTTCACTTTGGCAAAAGAAACGTTACAAAACATTACCATACTTTTATAATAAAGTTTTATGTTAACAAATATTATTATCTTGCCTGATTCTGTAATATCCGTGTCAGAACTTGGATGGTGATCAACTCATTATGCTAAATAGAATTTATTAGTTTCCAGCTGATGTTTTGTTTTATTCACATAGGTAGTTCATTTTGGTATAAGTTTAGAACAAAAGTTTGCCTCATAATGGTATGAGGCATATTGAAAAAGTAAAAACGAAGGAAATGTACATAGTTCAGTCGGGCATTAGACCATTTATCTGAAAATTATACATTAAATTGGTTGATATTTATTTTTTAAGGCCTTGATCGAAAATAATATTTTGGAAATATACTTCTTAATGCCGTGTCCGTATTTAGACTTTGGCCATCATCATGTGTGCAATTTCCTGAAACCGTTCTGTATCGTTTGCTGCACGAAATAATTATTGTTCTACTGTGGTACCAGACGATTGTCTCTAATAGCTATAAAAATTTCTTTCGACCAATCCATTTTTTTCTTTCCACTTTTCCTTGTATTATATCGCGAAGTATATGGTATTTGTATTTATATCAACCCATCATAAACATTTTTTGCTAAATTTACTTGAAACTATTTACAAATGGTCTGTTTAATTAGACTAGAGTTAGCAAATGCATGGTGTAAAGCAAACTGAAAAATGCCATAAATCTTTAGATTGCACAATTTATTTTAGTCTCATAATAATTAATTCTGAAAATACAAAGCATTACTTCATACTTAATTGTGAATGCCAAGAAAATGTACAACGAGTTGTCAGTAAAAATACCGTAGTTTTTTTAATGAGCTATTTTGTGGCGAAGGTTATTTATTCACTTTTGTAAGTTACCAAGATTTCCGTTCGAAGCCCATTTGGGCTTCAAGTCGCTCTAAAATGTTATTTGTATTATATATATATATATATATATATATATATATATATATATATATATATATATATATATATATATATATATATATATAACTGTTTTGGATGGGTTGGAGTCAATAAAAGGGCTATTGGTTAACTATTTTTTTAATCTCGAGCTTTCAATTGTGTTTACAATTATTATCAAGAGCTAAAAAAGACAAAATATCTTACAAGGTTAAACTGAAAAGAAAAAACAATTTTTTATTCTAATATTTTTATATTTAATGGTGTCTTTTATAAACAAATTTTTGGTAGTCCTATGGGATCTAGTCTTTCACCCATTCTAAGTAGTTATGTCATGGATGATGTTATCAGTGATTGTATCAGTAATTGCACTTTTTTCATTCCTTTTATTAAGAGATATGTAGATGATTTAGTTTTGGCACTTCCTAAACACAAAATTCATGAAACAGTCAACATTTTCAACAGTCATAATCAACATATACAATTTACAGTTGAGGAAGAGGTAGATAATTCTCTACCATTCCTTGACATGCGAATTGTAAGAAATACAGACAATATGTTGAAAACCAGATGGTTCAGAAAACCCATATGTAGTAATAGATTTATAAGCTATTACTCTCACCATCCAAATAAGATGAAAATGAACCTTATAACAGGATTAAAAGAACGTGTTTTAAAACTTTCTCATCCAGAATATCTACAAGAAGATCTTCAATTATTAAAAAATATTCTAATTAAAAACTCTTATCCTCCAGATATGCTACATAGGATGCTTTTTTCTAATATTGGTAATATAAATAATTTAACACCATTTTTTGCTCAATCTCAAAACATTGTATCTAACAATCAGAACATCTATTATCATTCACTACCTTTTATACCATCATTAACACCCATCAAGAATTACTGGATATTAGTGACTGTCAATATAAACAAACAACACAGTTTATTAGGGTTGCAGTCAGAAAATTGGCCGGGATGTTAATGAAACACTTTTATGACTTTTTGTCTAGCTTTCGGAATGGTTTTATTCCTTTTTCAAGACACTGTAATAAGAAAAAAATGTAAATATTTATAAAATATCACAAATCTTCAGTGCAACTTACTAGTCGTTGAGATTATTTATAAAACCATAGACACTCAACATTATTAACACACATATAAAATATAAAATAGTGGACAAAATACATTTTAAAATTCTTTAAAATTTAGTTACAGATAGTAAAAATTTAGTTTGTCATCTTTAACTGGTGTGTTTTAACTCTGACACATAGAGAACAAAAAGAAAAAATCCTATGATTAAAAAGTAATTAGGTGTACTTAATATTATATTTCTTTTTAAGAAATATCAGAGGCCCATCTTAGGTGATTTTAATTTTTAAACCTGTTTTAATGACATGCAATATGTTATGCATACAAGTGTAATTTGTGTGGGTACAGGTAGATATTAATATTATTTTGGATGTTTTTTATTAATATTATTGGTCGTCGCTGATGTGTTCTGTTCTATTTTTCATTGCAATAAAGGTATTACGTTTTTGACTTTGAGGGTGATTAGAAGCGTAGTTAAGAAACCTTCCTGATGTTGTAGGCTTTTGATACCACTCTACTATACTATAGTTATTAGATTTGCGAAATACTTTTTTATCTAGAAACGGTACATTATTGTCATTGTCCATTTCAACAGTAAATTGTATATTTTTGTTGAACGAATTAAAAACTTTTAATTCTGTATATGATCTTATGGGACAGCGTAAATTATATCATCGACATATTTGTATAGAAAAAGTAGCTGGAAGGGCAAAGTAGGGACAACTGCTGCTAATAAATGATCTAAAATAATCAAAGCTAAAATCGGACTGATAGGACTGCCCACGGGCGTTCCAAGAATTTAACAGTAAAAAATATTATTAAAAGAAGAGTACGTGTTTTGGAAAATTAATTTTATTAAATTTAAGAAATTTTCTTTGGACAACATTGTCTGATCTTTAATAAATCCTGGTCTCACTTAGACCGTATTATCGAGTATACTAAATTTTCTGTAATATTAGTGAACAGCGAAACTACATCTAGAAAAATCAATACATAGTTATCAGGTAGGATTAAATCTGTCACATTAGTTACGAAAGAGAAAGTGCCTTTAATATTGAAATCTCTTTTATCTTTTTTATCTTTAGAAGCATTTTATACTATATTAGATAATGATTTTAATATATCGATAGCCTAATGCTGACAGATCGTAACCCACAAAAAATTGAAAATTCATATTTTTGTGTCAAAGGCAACCAACCGTGCATCTCTATATGCTGTTAAATTCTCGTAACCTAAATAAAATAGTAAGGTGCCCATTCCCGCGATTTCTAACAAGTCCTAACCCGCTTGCGTTGTTTGTTTACTTCCAACTCATCTTATCCCACAGTGTAGCTTGAATGGCAAAGCGTGTTGGTAGTCAAAACGGTCAAAAATGTTAGGAAGGGAATATACTGGTTATAGAAGGCTACAAAACATTGTGAAACATGATATTCTACGCTTTGAACGTAAAATGAAGCCAGCCTGTGTCTCGAAGTTTTGCGCTACCGCGCCGACTCGCTTTTGCCAAAAAATATCAGAAAACTTAAGAAATGAAATATTTTTAAAATTTTGGGAAATGTCCTGGGAACAAAAAAGAATGTTCTTCGCTCATATGGTTACATACAAGGACAAAAAAAGATGTTATGTAGATGGACCTTCCAGGCGAAGTGGTACCTACGAATACTTTCTGACAGTAAAAGGCGATAAATTACAAGTCTGCAAATTTATGTTTCTTAACACACTAGGAGTAGGAGAAAAGATGGTACAGAACTGGGTAAGGCACGAAAAGATGGATTTCTAGAAAGTTGTGACATGATCCAAACAAGGATCAAAGAAAAAAGAGAGTCTACACCAAAAGCAAAACAGGAAATTTTGCGAGTACAGAATTTACGAGAGTTTCTGAACAGGCTGCCTAAAATAGAGAGCCACTATTGCAGCAAGTCTACTGGAAAGTTATACCTGGAACATAATTTTAAATCGAAAACTGAAGTATATAATCTTTATAAAGAACAATGTAAAGAGAGGGAGGTACCATTATCAAATTGTAAATTCTCTACAGAATTTGACGAAATGAATTTAGCATTGTTTAAACCACGTAAGGACCAATGTGATATATGTTCATCTTACAAGATGAAACAGGTTACAGATGAACAATACGCATCCCACATTAGAGCAAAAGACCTAGCACGCGTCGAAAAAGAAACCGATAAAACCAGAGCCATCCATAAAGAAATTTACTGTTTTGTCGTTGATGTGCAGGCAGTCAAATTATGTCCAGTGTTACAGGCTAGTTCTTTGTACTATACAACAAAGCTACAAGTACATAACTTTACAGTATATAACTTGGAAAACCATCGCAGCATGAATTTCGTTTGGAATGAGACTGAGGCAGACCTTGCTTCATCTGTATTCACTACGTGTTTAATAAAACATCTAGAACAATATTTGACATTTGAAAAGAAAAATGTTATAATATTCTCGGACGGCTGTGGTTATCAGAATAGGAATGTTGTCCTTGCGAATGGTTTATCGGTTTTAGCTTCCAAGTATGAAGTCGAGATTGAGCAAAAATTTCTAGAAAGAGGCCACACTTAGATGGAGTGTGACTCTACTCACAGTCTAATTGAACGAAGACTAAAAAATCGGCAAATATTCCTACTCTCAGACTATATTTCGGTAATATCAGAAGCCAGGAAGAATTCTGCACCTTTGGAAGTATCCTATCTCACCCACACTTTTTTTCTAAACTACAATGACTATAAAAACTTTCGCTACAGCTCAATTCGTCCAGGTAAATCAAAAGGAGATTTGAAGGTAACAGATCTTAGAGGCTTAAAATACCTACCAAATGGGGATATATCATACAAAGTGGCCCATGATCAAAAATATGAACTCATTCCTCAGAGAAAGAACACCGTCAATCACGATTTGGTTTACGATCAACTTTATTCGAATAGATTAAAAATAACCACAAAGAAATGGAAGGATCTTCAAGATCTAAAGTCTGTATTACCTGCACATATGCACTACTTCTATGATACGCTGCCTCACGAAGACTTAATCACCAAAGACAATAACAAAAATCAAAAAAAGAAAGCCAAGATTTAAACTTATTATTTAGTTATTTTATTTTAATTATTCCCAAAAATATTAACTGTAACGATGTTTAAATGGTATTCCCTTAGTGTGCTACATTTTATTTAAAGTAAACACACATTTGTATCTGTTTTTATTTGAAATTAATAAAAATAAAAAAATAATGATTATGATTTAAAATGACGTAAACCACACTTTTATGAGAATACCTTGAGTTATAATAACTTACTACATTTTCTAAGAGTTCGATATACTCGTAAGCCGCCATGACGTTGGTTACAATATGTCGTATCTCTTAGTACCCTGATCAAAATTAAACAAATTTATATTTTTACAATAAACTCACTTAGTAGCCATTACATAATTATTTATTTAAGAAAACATTACACAAGCAATCTTTTATAATTATGCTATACAGTTTTTTGTGCCTCTTGTAAAATTTTCTAAAATTGGGTTACGACCTATCAGCATTAGGGTATCGATATTGTAAGTGACATAATTGATAGAACTTGTTATAGTACGAAGAGGGTACTTGACTTTATGGATTTTTGGTAAGCAATATATTTGAAAAACATGCATTATAGATAACTAAACCTTTGGCTTTTTAGGTTGCCAGGGATGTTATATTGGACAAATCAGACAGTGGCTGAAACAGCGGATCACAAAACACAAAAGCGAGTGCAACAGGAGAAATAAACCACGCGCTCTAGTCAATTATTTTAAGCAACATATAAGAAAAAAGTTAATGTATTTTGAAATTGGTCTCAGTAATTGTTTTAGTGTAATTGTTAAAGTCCTGTGATGTGCTGGTTTTTATGTTATTGATTTCACTCTGTGAGACTATGATAATAGATGCGTTATGTCGGAGGAGCTAAGAATTTTTGTTAACATTGTCCATTGTCCATCTTCTACCTACGTTAGAAAGACGGATAACTAAAATTTTTGTTAAAGATGGAGCATTAAAACACAAACATAAATTATACAAATATACACGCATATTTCAAATCTACTTACTTTTTTTTTATTTAAAAATTTGTCTAAGTGTAAATAATATATATTAACGAATTTCTATTTTTTTACAGGTAAGTAAACCGTTGATAGCAAGTTTTAGTAGGTAAGTAGGCAATTCGTTTAAATATCGACCTTATTATCAAAAGAATTTTGTTGAATGCAGTCCCTGCATGTCTTTCTAATGGGCTAGTTTTATCGACCACCTAACCTTAATTATCAATGGGAAATCACGTGGTCGATAAACCTGGCCCATTAGAAAGAGATACAAGGACTGCTTTGCGTCAGTTTCCTTAGTCGCACTGTGGGAACGAGACTGTATTGCAGAATGCAGTATATTTGTATTATATGTCTATGCACCGGACCAACTATGTTCCGATGGGACCAACAAATTTTTTATGGTATCCCACTAGTGCTTAATGTGAAATTTTATATTTGGGGTACTGGACAAATGTTTACAAAATATATATGGCAGCGAACGTATCAACTAAAGGCGTTTAAATATGTAGCAAATATTTTATATGTAATCAATAATATTTTTTTACTTTGCTGTTGAGGTAACTTATAAAGAACCATTAAGCGAAATAACTTGGAAATAGATACAGAAAATATATTTAAACCTAATTGCGAGAATGTAAAATTTCTCGAAGTTTCTTAAAACTTCTGGAAAATATTTTCAACAAAGGAGAGTATATTTCCGAAGTTGGAGTGATGCTGTCCAACTTAGATACTACTTTACAAGATTTCAGGACAAACTACTTTTCTAGATGAATAATGAATGTTGTTTGCAAAGTATAAAGAAAAGTCAAGCACAATATAGGTCTCTGAAAGTTAGCAGGGCTGGATCATTTTAAATAGTGGTGTGGAAGACGACAATAGCTACCTACAAAATAAACAAAAAAATTATATAGTTATTCAGACACCACTGAAACTTGTGCTTCGGTGCTATATTGGATTACAGTTAGGATCGCTAAAATTTGTACACTTACTATCTTTAAATAAAAATTTTCTATTTGTTGATACACCAGCTAACAGATTGCTATAAGCACATACAGGGTGGTCCTTAAGTAATTGTACAAAAAGAAACAGTAGATTCTACACTTTAAAATATTACGATTTAAGCCAAACTGCTTTAATAAAATGTTGATATTATGAAAGATACAGGGTGTTAAAGTGCAAATTTTACATTTTATTTTTCGCTATAACTTTCATGTTTGTAAATATTTATGCTTAAACATTTACAACTGGGTATTTTTAAATTTGAGAAATTATAATTTAATGCACACTGTGATGTAGCTGCGGGAGGGCGCCACATATGCCACATATGTGGTATAAATTTGCACTTAACTTTTTTGCTCTTTGAGTTACCTGTATTTAAAATACAAAATACTAAAGATACATTATTTTAACAAAAAAAAGATATATTTGTTAATAACTTCAAAACTCAACAGTTGTCGAGATAATCGCATTTTACAAATCAGCTGCATAATTCTGATTTAAGGCAATTACTCCAGAAACGAAGAAAAAATAGACAAAAACATTAATAAATCTAAATTTTGGTATAAAATACCTTTAACTAAAGTTAATAGTTAAAGAAATATTAAATAAAATAAATATATCAGCAGGATAATTAATAATAGGAATTGACAAAAAACAGAATAATAGGATTTTACATAAAAAATTTTACGTTTTATGTTAAATTAAAGTCATAATCAAAACATTTTGTTTACAAACCAAATTAAGAAATAACATAACTTTTTGTCAAAGTAAGTGTTCGATATGTCCACCATTTTCTTTAATTCATTTGTCAATATATTCCATAAAAGATCGTCTCATGTTAAATAGCATCATTGGTTTTAAAGAAACTGCTTCCCATAGTTGGTTGCGAATGTTTATGGGATTCTTATAGACACGTTGTTTTAATACGCCCCGTACACCAAAATCAAACATATTAAATTCTGGCCTACGTGGTGGCTATAATGTATAATGGATGAATATATTCTTTTGGATACATATCCAAATCTTATGGTATATTATGGAACTACATCTTATTTGTCACAGAAGTTAAATAATGTATTAAACTGTGATGGATCTCATTCATTGGTTACTTATATACACACGGAATAACTTATCGATGACATTACTTATTTATATGATTACGTTACAGCTCTTTAAGGTTAGATTTGTAGCAAAACTATTATGAAACAAGACACATATGTGTTATTCAATACCTGTGCTTTAGTTTCTAATTGTCCTAATAAAAATTGGTAGATAATGTACGTAATGAATAAGTGTTCTTTTGGGATTTTTTATAAATTAAATAATTCTATTAATATCTCACCAAATTGCCAAGAAATATGACCGCAACGACCAATCCAACGTTAAGAAAAGTTACATTTAAGTATGTTCTCACTGCCTTCTCTCTTGAATGTGGTGGTGTACCATCTTACATAAACCACATATTTTGGGTTTTCAGTATTTTACAATAGGGAAAAAGTAATACAACGCCAGTAGGTATAGAAACCTAAGAAGCGGTAGAAAAGGGAAATTGTAAACATGATGACGGCCAACGTCTGAATACGGACACGTCACCTAAAGATAAAGAATATTTTCTCTAATAAGACATTTAGCAGCCATAACAAAAAATTTGTAATGTTACATTATCATCTTTGAGTTGTTTTAATAAGAATAAACTATGAATTATGCTTATTTACATGTATTCAGTGGTTTACGGCACAAATATCACAACTAAGAATTATTATGCAGCTGACTTTTAACATGCGATTATCTCGAAAACGGTTAAATTTTGAGGTTACTAACAAGTATACCTTTTCTTTGTAAAAATAATGTATCTTTTTAATGTAATATTTTTTAACACAAAAAGAGCTAACTTTAAGAACAAAAAAGTTAACCGCAAATCTATGCCACCCATGTAGCATATGTGGCGCCCTCTATTAGTTACATTAAAGTATGTATAAAATTATAATATATCCTACACAATAGCATCCAATTTTAAATTTGTGTCCAAAAATATTAACAAACGTAAAAGTTACAGCGAAAAATAAAATTTTAAATTTCCACTTTAACGACCTGTATCTTTCTTAATATTAACATTTTATAAAAGCAAGTTGGCTTAAATCGTAATATTTTAATGTGCAGAATCTACGGTTTCTGTTTGTACAATTACTTAAGAACCACCCTGTATAAAAGGCTATGTAGCTAGACATAATACCTTAATTTTCAAAAATGTATAAAATATTTATTAGCAATCCATTATCAATGTGAGTTTGGATAATATTACAAAAGAGACTCTGAACTTTTAAAAATATATTTAATTTCGAAGATAATGGGGACAATAGACAACATTACTTACTTTCTATAAGCACGATTTTCACCTAGTTTCTAATATTGTCGTAATAACTGTCGTATAATGAGCGGCATTTGAAATTTATTACAGAATTGTCGATTATTCGACAGAACTTGGTCTATTGACTGAGTAGAACTAGATAGTATAATTGAAGCATTTAATGAAAGTCGCGGTATTCCAGATTAGTAGAGAATATTTATAAAAATACTACAACTGAAGTTACACGAAAACTGAACTGAGAACTGTCGTTTTCCAATCTTGATAGCTCGAGGATTGTTTGACGCGAAAATAACAAAACGGTCTCAAAAAGCGGTTGTTTGATATCTGGCTGAAATCAAACTATCCAGCAGAAAAACGAACTCGAGAAAGGCCTATCCAATGGCAAGAAGAAACTTCGACAGATTTCTAAAATTTCGGTCTATACTACACAGTAATGGTATATTAAAAATCTATCAACATGTTTTGGTCTAAAAGTAACTATAAACGATTATACTAGAATCACATCCCAGTCCAGTAGTTACATCGACATTATGACAAATTTTTCCGAAAATATCTGCAGAGTGGGCGTATTTGAACCTTCTTTTTCTGATCATCGAGCTTAATTTTTATTTATTTACTTTTAGCATAAAGTTGTTGACACAAATCAAATATTTCAATGGTTTATTACTTTTTTTAGTTTAAAAAAGATTAAACGTAAGCTAGCTAGTACAAACATGGACTTTTTCTGTGATATTAATCACAGGCCTACATTTTTTTTTTCATGAAAAAGTGTTTTAAGTTTAATAGGTGTCCAATAGTTAATTGGATGTGCTGATCACGAATCTGTACTTAGTTTTTTTTTCACCATGTCAGGTTTTCAAGAAAAGTGTGTTTCAAATTTTTCATAGAAACTACCAAAAATACTTGAAAAAATATTTATTGAAACTTTATATAATACAAAATTATACTGCAAAATTGAGTTGTTTAAAAAAAAAAACAGAATTCAGTATAACCTATATTAGACAATATTTGGTTTTTTTGAATAAAACCGTTTTCTTTTTCCATGAAAAGTGCGTTTTTTGGTCTTCTTTTTATGGATTTTTTTGGTCGAGTCTCTCTTCAAGGTCCAGCAGTAATCAGCCATCATTCTTTTATCCCATCTTCCTTGGTAACATCTCTCCATCTACTTTATATGTTGATGCAACCTCTCTTTCTGCTCTTCGATGACAGCTCCAAGATTTTCGGGAAAATAGTCAACGTGGGAATCCAGAAAATGAAGTTTGACGCTCATATTGCATCCTTGTTTTTTTATAATTTTCGACCATGTTGGCTACAATTTTTTTAAAGTTTGAAGACTTGTTGTAACCAAGGAAACTATCTATGACTTCTACGAAGAAACTCCATGCTTTAGATTTACTCTATCCTGAGTCATTGTATTCTGGAACATTCTGTCCGATTTTAAGGTTCGAATTTGAGGGCCTACAAAAATTCCTTCTTTAAGTTTAGCTTCAGAAAGTGCAGTAAATTTGTCGCACAAATATTTAAAACTTCATCAATCCTAACTTTATGTGAAGAGGAGGCAAAAGAACTAATTTTGGTTTAACTAGATATCACGTTGCACATTTTTTTGTCCCGGTACAAGTCTTTCTCTAAGTGGCCACTGTTTCTTAACGTAATGTAAATTTTGTTCTTGACTGTCCCCTTCGCACAAAAAAACATGGATACTTTGTAAATTCAGTCTGCTGATCCAAAAGCATAGACATTATTTTGAGATCTCCACAGAGTAGCCAACAATATTCTCTATACTTTATTTTATTTAGCAACAGCTCAAGATTCTCATATGTTTCTTTGAGATGCACAGAGTAAACAACAGGCACTGAGGCATAAGTTAAATCATTGTCTAACAAGAATTAATAATTCTTTCAGCGGCAGGAATTTGCAATGTTAAATTTGTTTTATAACCACCAAATACAAATTAAAGACATACTAAAAAGCAGCTATGATTTTGGAGTCTTAAATGTGGTTTATTTTATATCTTTAAAACAAATATACCGAGAAAATTTTATTATGAAAATAAAAAATGCGGTCAGTGAGGTTACGAGAGCAACAACGTTTAAAGTTATTTTTTACAGCGTACCAGGTGGGAGGTTCTCGGCAGCGTCGCGACGTCGTCGTTTTGTGATCAGTTGAAAAGTCGTCGGCCGCATATACGCTTACCTAAAACATAGCGAAAAACGTTTTTATCCCTACGCGAGATGTTCGTGTGTGCGTTTGACCCATATTTATTTGGCACTTTCCTTCAATCCGTGATGGTGATCAAAAAGTGTTGTGTGATTAGATGACGTATTCTGAAGGTTACTATATACAAGCAGTGCATTTGTGCGGTTCTTACTAGTCTACGTGTTGTGACGTATTCTTTCTGTGGTATATATAGTTACAGATAGTTGGGATAATCTTAAATATTTTAAGTCATTACACTGATTGCAAGATTACAGTAAGAAGTTCACTTTGTAATAAGATCTATTAACATTTTTGCAACAATATCGTAATCTTCAAATATCTTTGAGGATTACGATCATCAACTAACTACTTTTAGACCAGATAAATAAGTAAATAAAAAGCTTTTTTTATGATACTCGTTAATACACGTATCTCACAATTATTGCTTTTTATAAATTTGGCGATACCAATATATATTATAATAAACAAAATATGCAAATATATTTACGTCATTTTTTACTTATAAGCGTTTATATTTTATAATATAAACAAAATAAGATCAATATTTGGTTTTAAATACTAAAGGTAAATAAAGACCGGTAAATTAAATGAAAAGTGACACAATTTTAGTAAAAAATCATAGAAAATCCATTAAAGTGATAGTTTATAAAGATTTATATATGTATGTATATATATATATATATATATATATATATATATATATATATATATATATATATATATATATATTATTGTGATATTTAAAGTCTTGGTGCGCCAAGCAATAATTAGCTAATTAATTTTTTGATTAATTAAAATTATTTAAATGATATGATTATGACTCTATCACAATTTTTAATTCTTTTATCTCAGGGTTAAATTCGTGCTTCAATATCTATGCTATTACATGTGAAAGGTAAGGTCCAAAGAATACCGGAACAATAAAAAACACATATGATCTAACACTATATTATTGAAATAAAAATAATGAAATAATTCACACTCAAAAGTTTTCAATAAACAAATCTCATATAATGATTCTCAAAATTTTGTTCTACGTACGTGAACAATCAAAATTAATGGTACAAACAATATTAATTGAAATCTCAAAATCCCAAACTATTCTAACTCTCCTAATCAAAATATTTATATCCTTTCTAAATTAAGTGTAAAAATTGTGTTATCAATAAAAGAAAAAACTGCAGAAAACAAAAATATCTCTCTCTGATGATGAGTGGTCCAAATCCTTGTTCCTTGTAGACTATATTCTCTCCTCTCAACCGCTCCCTATGTAATCAGCAATCGTACAACAGATTGTTGCAAGTATATCGTCCTTAATGATCTCCTTCAAAAGCACAAATCATTCAAATTATGATAGCCTTTCTCCTCTCGATAAACTGAATCTCTCGTTGGCCCGAGTGAAAAATGACTCTTGGAATATCTTTTCTTTACGATAAACTGAATCTCTCGTTGGCCTGAACAGTGACTCTTGGAATATAAGTAGAAAAATATGACTTACAATATTTTGCTGCTTCAGCTTTTGTCAGATACACTAACTCCACAAAAACTCACTAACATTCAACACTACTGCTTGCTACATCTCGGGAACCGCCAGAGAACAATCACTGTTCGTCTTACAGACTTGGAAAACCAACTGATTATCTTTTCTCCTCCTAAATCTAGCTAAACTTTCATTCCTACATACCTATCCCACCTTTTTCAATCTCCGCCAATCAAAACTCGTCACAATTCCCCCATTTTTTCATTTCGATAACAAACAAATTTTTACCTATAATTATAAAATTTCCTATAACTTATTTACAAATAATATTTTTCTATAATTCTTAAAAACTAACAAAAACCTCTTTCTAAAATCTCTTCTATTGTCTTTAATCACTGCATTAATGTATTTGGAAAACCCGGTTCAATTGTCTTTGGATTTCACTTAAAATTATGCGGGTCACTCAAGTATAACAAAGAAATAATTTATGCATAGCTTACATTTTGTTTAGTACAGGTAATCCAAGAATTTAATAACTTTCCTTCTTCGAAATGTTTGTTGGTTATTATCCTACTTATCTGAATTATTTTAATGTTTTTGAACTTTGAAATATTTTAATCAACCCAATATTTTTCTCGATTTTACATATCATAACAATATATATATATATATATATATATATATATATATAAATATATATATATATATATATATATATATATATATATATATATATATATATATATATATATATATATATATATATATATAAACAAGGTTCCTACAGCCTCTGCCGCTTCTCGCATTTTGACCGCCATCGTTTTCTGTCCATCCATTCGTCTTCTTTGATGGCTCTATCTCTCATTATCTGCCGTATATTTTCTTCCCAGACAACTGAAGGCCTTCCCCTTCTTTTTCTTTGTTGTCGTATGTAATTTAAAGCTTTATTTGGCCATCTATCTTCATTCATTCGCTTCACGTGACCATACCACACTAGTTCTCCCGTTTCAATTCTCTCTACACTGGAATATACAGTATATGTCCTCCTTCTAATATCTTCATTTCTGATATGATCTTTTTTGAATACACCACATGCTCTCCTTAGAAAATCTATTTCTACTACTTCTATTCTTTTTCGATCTTTTTTCGTGATCTGCCAAACTTCTGCTCCATAAGTCATAATAGGCTCTACCAAGGTTCGATAGATTGTCAATTTCGTTTCTTGCCTAATATTTTTAGACCATAGTAGAGAGTTTAGAATGTTTACCGCTTTTTTTTTTCCTGCTGCGTTCTGTTTTCGATATCTCTTTTGGTAGTGCCTTCTTTAGATATTATAGATCCGAGATATTTCTATTCATTGCATGTTTTTGTGTTTCTAAATCTGGATCTTCTTCATCATTTCCTATTTTAAGATACTTTATCTCAGACATATTCTTTCTTTAGTTTTATAAACACGTAGTCTATGTCTTCCTCATCATTTACTACGACTACCTGATCATCTGCGAAAAATAAAGTTGTTAGACAGTTACCACCGCCTGTGTCTATTCCCATTCCGGATACTTGTTTTCTTCATTGCTCCAACGATGATTGAATATATATTTTAAATAGGGTCGGAGATAGACAACATCCTCATTTAAGCCCCTTTGTTATTGGAAATTATTCGGATATAAAGTTTTCTTCTTTAACGACACTTCTTGCATTTTTGTATATAATTGCGATAGCATCCACACACTTTCTACTGAGACCTACTTTCGTCAATGTTTGAAACAGTTTTTTCAAAGGTACCGTATGGTATGCCTTCTCTAAATATACAAACAATAGGTGGGTAGATAGATTCCTTGCCGTGCACGATCTTCCTGCACGAAATCCATTTTGTTCTTCTATGTCTTGGTATTCTGATTCTATTCTTTCTTTTATTATTCGACCGTACAACCTCCCCAGAGGGCTGATAACAGTTATTCCCCTATAATTAGAGCATTTGCGTTTAACCCCTTTCTTGAATATTGAGCTGATGAACATTTCAATCATCAGGGATATTTTGTCCTTTTAAGCCTTTGTTAAATAGTTGAAAAAACATCTCATATAATACTTTTGGTCCATACTTTACCAACTCAATTGGGATGTCTCAAGGTCCTGCTGCTTTTTAGTGCTCCTAGTTTATAAAGTTATTTTTGTAACTTTATTGCTAAATTATTGCAAAAATACCTTTAAAAGTGCAAAACTTTTCTAAAAATGTACAAAAATATTAATTTCGCGTGTCAGTAGGAATAATATCACATGCAGCTATACAAATTTCAAGAAGTTTCACTTCACAGTTATTGCAAAACTGAAATTTTTTATCCCAAGAAGTTTTTCTCTACAACGGTATTATGCGTAAACTGTTAGGTCTACATCAGGGGTGGCCAACCTTTTTAAGTCGAGTGCCAATATGAGAACAAAAAAAATTTGGCGTGCCACTAAAATTTTTCGACATACTAACATTAATAATATACGGTACAATATGTATTTCTTATGTAAATTCCACATTTTTCCGTTTAGTCAAGATAGTGGAGGTTTAAAAAATAACGTAATAAGTAAAACATAACAACAAACTTACTTTATTGTTAATAAAAATAAAATAAAAACATTAAACAAAAAAACTTAAATATTTTCTTATTATCTAAAATTCAAATTATTAAACAGTTACTAATTTAATGTGGTATTTGAACTTATATTTTTTTTAATTAATTCATCTATATTGGGATTAATTTCGGAACTAGCCAACATAATTAGATTTTTTAAATGCATGTCAGTTAATCGTGACCGATATTTTGATTTTATTATGTTCATAATAGAGAACATTTGCTCACAAACGTACGTTGAACCAAATCTACAACAATATCTTAGAGCTAACTCGTGTAAATTAGGAAAATTGTTTGCTGGTACAAATTTCCAAAATTCAATATAATTGGGATCAGTAACAGTTGAAATAATTTCCCTATATTTGGTTTTTAGTATAGTGTGGTTCTGTAAATCAATAATTTCGATCTCTATTCCAGCTGAGTAACAATTGATATCTTGCAGAGAAATAGAAAAAGGATTTATGAAAAGGTCAACATTCATTTTGTCTTTTTGAAAATCTTCAAACCGGGTATTGAATGAACCTAGCAAAATAGATATAAGGTTTTTAAATTTGTCATAATTTGGAGTTCTACTGACCTTGTTGGCTAATTCCTGCATTAATGTGAAATGTGTCAATCTCTGTTCTCCAAAATCGTTACAAAAAAGCATAAGTTTATTCACAAAAGAAGATATATGACCAACTAGAGTAGGAAAAATACAATTTTTTCCCTGTAATCTTAAATTTAATAAATTTAAATGTCTCATAATATCAGTGAGAAAAGCTAAATCCCAAAGCCAATCTTTATCATTAAGTAACGAGCACTCACTGGGTAGTGAGTGCATTGTTTTCTTGCAAATATTTTAAGACGCACTCCTTCAAGTTCCAAAACCTTTCGAGTGCATTTCTTTGGAGAGCCAGCGCACACTGCAATGGAGAAGTAACTCTCCATCTTGCTCCGTTTCTTCTGCGAACAGTTCTCGAAATTGTCGTCGATTCAATGCCCGAGCTCGTATTTTGTTAATGCAGCGTGTTACAGGGTCAACAACAGATGACATGTTTAGGTCCTTGACACAAAGAGCTTCCTGGTGAATAATACAATGGTACTTAAAAACTTTTCTTCCCAAATAGTTTTCCAGTAATGTAACAAACCCTTTTAGTCTACCAACCATGCAAGGAGCTCCATCTGTACAAACACTATCTAATTTTGACCATTCAACTTTGTTGACTTCGATTACGTTTTTAAGCCGTTGAAAAATGTCCTCTCCTGTTGTTGTGACTAGTTGGCGCAAATCCAGAAGCTCTTCGGCATTTTCAAAATTATCATTGGTATAACGGACAAAAATGCTTAACTGCGCATTTTCTGTGTTGTCACAACTTTCATCCAACGCTAAAGAAAAGAATTTGCAGGATTTTAATCCACTTATAATTTGGGAAACAACATCCTGGCCCATATCATCTATACGGCGCATGACTGTATTTCGGGATAATGCAATATTATCGACCATATTTTTGATCTTTACATCTTCCACATTTTTAGCAAATATTGCCAGACTATTTTTATTTATCTCCTCTCCATCAGAGTAGGCTTTTTTCTTCCGGGCTAACAGCAGAGAAAGTTCATATGATGTTTTAACCATAGTTTCCATTTCATCACTTCTCTTCTGAAACAGTGACTGTTGGCTGGCTAGGGTTTTCTTTTTTTTTTTCAATAAAGTCGGCTCGCAAATGTGAACCAATAGGATATTTGTTGCTGAAGTCCTTATGCAGTTGTTTATAATGTCGTTCCAGGTTAAATTTTTTCGGAACTGCTACAGACAATCCACATATCAAACAAACAGGCTTTGAAGTATTACGATTAGTATATAAAAATTGTTCTTCCCAAGAAGGTTGAAAATCGGGAATTGCAATATCATCTTCGTATTTTCGTTTTGAAGTCGAAGGCTTACTCGTGGACATATCGAACAAATACTTTTAAAATTTTAAAGAAACAATGCGCGATGACAAAATGTGCACATACAACGGGGCAGTTTAAAATAAACTAACCAAGGGTAACGCAGTCCTATTGCACATTACGACAGCTAGGATCACGTGCACCAATCGCAGCAATATCGCTCGCCAGAGGATGCAATGATGCCGCATCTATCGTAACTTCCGTAAACCTACCAAGTTTCTTCTTATTATTTTTTGTTTTTTAAGTGTTAATTTTTTTGAAAGTGTTTTAATCCAAAACGCTACGCGTGCCACTGATAGGACTCAATCGTGCCACAGAGTGGCACGCGTGCCGCGGGTTGGCCATCCCTGGTCTACATGAATTCCGAAAGCATTAAATTAAAGAGAAAGGCATTCAAATTAAATCGTTTAACGATAAAAAAATTTATGTTCAAGATTGTAAAATAGGTTTAAAGAAGAAGTAAATTTGAAGCTGTTTTATTCGAAATGTTTTTTACTCAAATTTCCGAAGAACCCAAAATTGCCCTTTTTTAGTGTTTCAAAAAGTGAATTCATAAATTTAAATTTATAAAAGTCGTAATATCGGTTCTACAAGTCAGGATCAACGAAAATTGAAGTTTTGTTTTAATTTGGGTACCTTGTCGGATAATTATAAAAAAGTCAATTAGTAATTTTTTGAATTGTTTATTTAACCCAGTAATTTGTTTTAATTGTTTAAAAACTAAAACAGACTGTTTTTTTACTTTGTTTGTCACACACATATATAATGCACATCACACACACACTACGGTTTTTTTAAAGTTTTTTTACACCTTCATTTCTACTAATAGCTTTTTGATGCAAATGAAACACCGCATTTTTGTATTTAGCTTAATTGACGCCTTTAAGTGTTTGCCTCAAGATACCTCTTATTGCAACTACAATACGAAGATACTATTCCTTCAGATTTTTATCCTTTCTTTGGACAAGAGCCTTTATTAGTTCGATGCCTAGGTCCTGAAGGAAGAGAACCCTTCAATTACATTTTTTATATTCCATTTTGGGCGGATAAGTAAAAATAAAGAAAATGCGTTAAAGAATGAAATGTTTAATAATGTATATAATGTTGACAATGGTCACCTTTGTGCAGATCTTTTGGAACTGAAGCGGCTGTAAACAAATTTCTGCAAACAAAAAATTATATAGAAACCTTTAGTAACATTTTACAAAGAGTGGACATATTTTGTGCCCTTCTCCTCCTCTATCCTTTATCCTTCGTAATTGGAGTGGCGATCTTCCTCGGGTTCTTTTACCATCTACCTTGCCTTCAACCACCAACCTCTCCATGCCTTCCATTCGTCTGGTAATTTGTCCAAAATACCTCAATATATTTTGGTTGATGATTGTGGTAAGCCTATCATTGATGTCGAATTCTGTCAACATTGAGACATTTGTGCGGTGTGCTGTTCAGGGTATGCGCATCATTCTACGATATACCCACATTTCAAAGGCCATTAAACGTCGTGAGTCGAACTTTTTAATGGTCCAAGTTTCCGACGCATAGGTAGCGATAGGAAAGATAAGCGTCCGTACTAGGCGTAGTTTCGGATTCCTTATTATGTCCGTATCTTTCCAGATTTTAGTAAGTTTGACCGTTGATGATCTGGCCATTGTAAGGCGTCCACGTATCTCTTCTTCGCATCCACCATTGTTTGTGATAACAGAACCTAAGTAATTGAAACGGCTTACCACTTCAAACCCTGCTACGTTTCGTATTTCCAGCTGGTTATTTCTAATTCGATCGATTATCATTACCTTGGTCTTCTGTACATTAATTTTAAGTTCATATTCACGAGTAATAGTATCTAGTCTGTTCATGATGTATTCAAAGTCATTTTGATGAGTCATACTAAAGTGTCGTCAGCATAGCGGAGATTGCTGATTTTGCAGCCTCTGACTGATATTCCTCCTTGTCATCTGTCGAATAAAATGCGCATTATCTGTTCGCTATATATATTGAATAACGTGGGAGAGATAATACGTCCTTGACGAACACCGGCTTTTAGTTTAAAATTATCGGAGTATATGTTGTTGACTCTTACGTTTGCTGTGTTGTTGATATATAGTTGTTTCAGTAGGTTTATTAGATGTTCGGGGTACCCATTTGTCTCAGTATTTCCCATATTTTATGCCACTTTACATTATCGAACGCTTTCGAATAGTCGAAGAAGCACTAAATATGTTTCTAGATTAAATTCTCTAGATTTTTCTTTCTATTATTTCTGGATCAATCCACATTGTTCTTGTGGGATCTGTGGTGGTAAAAGTATTGATTTTAATCTCTCGTTAATTATAGTTAGCAGAACTTTACCTGCGTGGAAGATCAGGGTTATAGTGCGGTAGTTATTATAGTCAGTTGGTAAGCCTTTCTTATAAATGGGTATGAAAGTGATCTTACACCAATCATCTGGCCATTGTCCTGTGTTCCACATTTCATTACAGTTTGAACATTACTTTAATTCCTATGTCTCCCATTTCTTTAAATGCTTCCGCCGTGATTCCGACTTCTTGAAATTTTCCAGTTTTTAATTTTTTTATTGCGGTTTCTTTTTCCGATCTTAAAATATGTGGTTCATCGTCATTTATTTCTTCTGAAATAACGTCTTCATGGTCACTATAAAACAACATTTCAGAATATTGTTTCCATGTCACTGTTATGCCCTCTGGATTGGTGATGATCGTTCCCAAGTTATCTTTACTTGTCTGCGTTTGTGCTTTGAACTCTTTAGTTAAGTATAGATAGTTATATAAGTATAGTTCTTTAGATTTTTGATGGTCGGCGTGTTCTTGTAGTTGTTTGCATATTTCTTTAATATGATTGTTTTTGTCTATTCTACTTGATGATTTTATGCGTCTGTTTACATTTGCTATATTGGTTTCAGTTTCTGTTGGATTTGAAGCATTGTTTCTAATTTTTCTTTGTTCTTCTACTAGGTTCAGTGTCTCATCAGTCATCCAGTGTTTTTCTTTCCTTGGGGTCTATAATATTTATTGCGTCTATAATCCACGTCTTTGTATGTTCCCATGTTTGATTGGGATGGACAGTAATGTTCGGTGTGTTATTATGTGCTAGTGTTTCTTTGTATTTTCCAGGCTCTTTATGTATATATTTAATTGTTTTATTGATTTTGGTTTTTTTACGAAATTTAATATGCAATTAGCCGCTGGATTTGTCTTTACGTTGTTGACTACTGAACTTTTCTATCGTTTGCTGACAAGAATATAATCTATTTGGTTTTTATATCTTCCCTTAGTGAAGTCCAAGTTGATAGTATTCGCGGATGATGCTTTTTGTGCCCACCTACATTTAAAATATATGACTTTTATTTATATTTAAAAGATATTACTTTTATTTACAAAAATATCGGTCAAACCCAATTATTAAATACTGACTTAATTAATAGTTAAAAGATCTCCAAATATTTTTTTCTAATTTTAGGTAGAAAAAACTATATGAAACTATATGCCATATGTCAAAAATTACTGTAATTACTGAACTGGAATACACTGTATCTGTCACTTCACGAAGATAATTATTTTCAACATTTCGCGCCTCAAAAATGATTTGTGAGTGTTGAATAGATGAAATAAAAAAACCGTTTCGTTAACTTAAAATAAAATAGAGTGAAGATGTGACCCAGAAACGTTGTTTGCTTTAGTGATTGTGAATATAATGTGCCAAAAATGTGTTCTCGTGGCATAACGTGGAGCGTAAACAGGAAATTTTGTGTTTGATCTGCATTTTAAGGAATATTCGGAGAAACAGAATTTTGCTCCGGAATATGCTGAGCTGGTTTGTAAGTAAATGTCTGAAGTTTGCATTTTAATTTAGTTTTGTGTACTTATTGACGCTACAAGTTTACAAAATATAATAATGATTTTATTAATTTTTACAAAAACTCTAGAAAAAATCTTTACACTCTACAAAACATTTTTTAAAACTCTTACTAGTTTGTAAAAAATTATGGTATCGTAAAAAATATATAAATAAACAGATATTTTATTACTAAATTAGTTTAATACATCCAAAATGTGTATCTATTGAGTTTAGGCTTTCGAAGCCGTTTTTTTAATGGTCTTCTCACATTGTCTTCGGTGTTTATTTAACCGTAATTAAGAATTATTTCTTTTTGGTGTTTGATCAGCAATAATTGAAGTCCTAATCAAGGGATAATTATTATGTTTGATCCACCAAATGACTTTGATGCAAAAGACTGTAATTTTAAGCATAGAAACAATTAAAATATCTCAGACGCAATAACATGTAATAAATTAATTTTTTTTATTCGTTATGTTGGCATTTTTACACGAATTAAAAAATAGCCCTACGACCTGTAAAACCCGATTTAGCCATTTTTATAAATTTACCAGAGCTTTATTTATAAATAATACGAAATTTAAAAAGAACCATCTAAAAGATTCAGAGTTCGATTTTCGGCAAAAAAAATTAAAAATGATTCCTTTTAAAATGAGCCGTTTTGATGCGCCAATAATAAAGTTTTTAACGTTCGGCCAGGCGCGCCCTAAATAATTACATCATCAGGCGCGCCGCAGCAATTTGCTGCCATGTAGTTTCTTATTGTTTTCGACACTTTTAATTATTGATTAACTGTATCGTTATTTATTTTGTCAAAAAATACGAACGCTTTATTAATTTAACTAATTTTAATCAATTGTACAGAAAAAAACTTTTAATTTATTTGATCATTACAATTAATAAATACAATATTAGATTTAGAATGTCTTTTACAAGTGAATGCACTACATTGTGTACATTTCATAGAGGTATACGACTTGATTTTTATACTGTAACAATTGCAGCATCTACCACGTTTAGCAGGATTTTCGTCTTCTTGATGGGGTACTGGTTGCTTCGGAAACATCCTGGACAGGAACTCGGTTATATCACGTGGAAGTGTTTCAATTTGTCATCGTCTATGAAGGAGTTCATTGCAAGATGTTTGAGAAAATGTCTCCATTTGAGTGATTTTTCAGAATTTGCAGCGGAATGTAGAACAAAAGCATTTATGCCTCCAATATTTATTAAATTATAGAATATAACACACAGCCATCTTTTAGTAATTTTTGAAACACTGTATGATGAACATAATTTATGTACAGTATCAACTCCTCCTTTTGTTTTATTGTAATCTAAAATCAACTGTGGTTTCTTAGTATCCATGTCAACTGTACTTTCGTTGTGCATAGACGATAATAATATGACTGACTTACTTTTACGCGGCACGTAAGAGGTAATTATATAATCTTTTTGAAATCCAAATATGCTAGATTGAACTGCCCTTGATTTATGTGGAAGAAACTCTTGAGGAATTTCTCTTTTGTTTTTCTTTAGCGTCCCAAGCAGAGTAACTTTCTTCTGCAGCAAATATCTAGCTAACGGAATACTAGTATAAAAATTATCTGTTGTTATGTTTCTTCCTGTCATTTCTACGTACTCTATTAGACGTTTTACAACGTCAAAGGCCGAACTTGATACGTCGTATGGGCCACTTGACTGTTTATCGCAATATATCTCTAAATTGGCGGTATAAAATGTTTGAGTTTGAGCATCACATAACGCGTACATTTTTATCCCGTACTTATCAGGTTTGTTGGGTATATATTGTATCCAGCTACACCTACCTCTAAAGGGATGGAGCATTTCATTAATTGTTGTATTCTCTGACAAATTGTATGAGTTTTGACAATTTTTTATAAATCTGTCAAAAAACGATCTAATGGCCGACAGCTTGTCTATTTTACATCTATCACTCCTTGTATGTTTATCATCAAATCTAAATGAACGTGCAATAAATAGGAAACGTTTGTAGCTTATTACTGCTCGAACAATATCAATACCTGTGACATATTTTTCCCAAAGTTCCATCACATTTGTGTGATTGCCGTGCTTTATGCCAATCAAATAGGGGAGTCCAAAAAAGGCCAATAACTCACTCCTGTCCACATTCCTGTAATCTCTATCTCTCAAATATTGCGTTTTATCTCTATGTTCATTTATACATAAATTGGTAAAAATTAGAATTTATTCAACCATATCAATATTGATAATAGTAAAAAACGCATCAATTTCTGTTTTTATTCTACGTGCAGTTCCTTTTAATCCCGGTGGTACTCTCATTATATTTTGTTGCTTTGTCTTAGATGTGGCAAAAGAAGTTTTATACCACTTACTTGTTTTATCCTTGCCAATGAATGTATCTTCAACGTTTTCGTAAAACACTTCCTCCTCATCTGACATATCTTGCTCTGAACATGTATCGTCGTGGTTCTCCTCAATTTGTTGTTCATCCAAATCACTATCACTTTCCAATATTTCATCTGTTGCATCTTCAATATCTGTCATATTATTTAGAATTTCCTCTAATTAACACTTCCTTTGGATTTTTGCGAGACATGGCGTAATCTAAAATTATAAAATATGTTATAATATTGAATTCTACAATAATCTAATATATTTCATATATATTATTAACTCTTATAAATAATTATATTATTAACAATTTTACTTACCAATAAAATTTAAATTTCTCGAAAAAGATATAATAATATATTAGTTATTTAAAAAAAAAATTGCGCGAATTTCACTACCAGGCGCCTTGCAGCAATTGTCTGCCTCGATGTACTATTCACAATAAAGTACGATAACCAACTAATTGGATTTGGATTTTACAAGACGATGATGGGTACCGACTAAGGTTAACCAATAAGGGAATTTTAAAAATATCACGTATTTTTGATTGTAAATATTGAGTTTACGCAGCAAATTACTGCGGCGCGCCCGGCTGAAGGTTAAAGATAAGTGAGTTTTTTTATTTCAAAAACTGAACTTAGTCCATTCATTAATTTTTTTAAATTTGGAAAATCTCGTGGCATAGATTATAAAAATGCATCTAGTTAATTTGTGAATTATTAATTTAACCAAATAATTTGTTTAAACAATTTAAAATAAATATTTATTTTGCAAAATTTTACTTTTCTCTTATTGCTTTTAGTAAAAAAGATTATAAAATTATAAGAAACTTAAATTTGTATGTATTATACTTTTACTAATAATTTTACAAAAACTTAATTTTTATTGGGAAATTAAATGTACCTATACCTGTTAGTTTTTCTATAATTATCCTTAATATTTTTACAATAACGTTTTCTCCAAAAAATTACAAATACATTTTACACAAATTAATTGTTATAAACCTGAGAAGAGGAGTGACATAGATAGACATAAGAATGTTAATACAAAACGAAAAAAAAAATGGAAGGAATTTGTTAAGAAGTACATTACACCCCACACTATCATAATATGTTAGAGTGAGTTTTTGACGTCGCTGAACACAAATATATCGTCGGTATACTGCGAAAACCAGGTAAATGTCGAAATACCGAAATAGAGAAAAAACGTTTTTAAAGTTTAGTTTTTTATTGTAAATTAAGCAGTCAGCTTGTTTTTGATATTAGGTATTCTAGTGAATGATGCATATATCTGAAATGATATTCTATCATTAGTTTGAAAAAGTTGAGACACCTATCTGACTAATCCTAAATTTAAGTTGGAAATGCTATCACTTGGTTTTACCTGTAAATCTAAATAGATCAGTTACTCTTCAAATAACATATTTAACACAAATATAATAAACCAAGTATAATATTTTCCAGTTTTGTGATCGAGATATGAAGCTTTGACTAGGTAATAGCAATGTTATAAGGTATTAGTCGATATTTATGACATTTAACTGGTTTTCCCTGAAAATTTTATTAACAGCTGTTTGTAGTTATAGTTATTATTTATGTGAATGATAGGCAGTTTTCTAGAAAAAACAAATTTATTTCGAATATAATAATAACAATATTATATATAATAATAATAACAATTTATGAGGCTTCCTCGTCCGATTCGTCACTGAAAGCAGGCTCTGGCAAGATGTCTGTCACATCATTTCCCATTTTCAAATTACAATACCACCCTCGACATTCCTCCGGTATCACTCCCTTATCACATAGATGTATCAAATCTCTCTTTTTTGCTATGCTAATTGGCAAATGTTAATCATAAAGATATTCAAGATTGCATGTTTGTATTAGTTGATATTAGTTGATAACTTGGCGTGCTTTTTTCTTGTTGACTGCCGTGCAGTATCAGTAAAAAAATAATTGAAGCTTTTTGACATGTCATAATTAAAATAGATTCTGTTTGTCTCTCCTTTCACGAATCTTATTCTTTTTATCTTCAACCACATTATTTTTTCGCAGCTTTGGTCTTTTGTCTGGTTTTTAATTAAAGTGTGTGACAAATTTTTTGAATCATAAAAGTCGTAGTAGGTATTTAAATTCTTTACATTTGTATGGTTCTATACATACTTTTTGATCATCAACCTTGATATTTTCAGTTCCTCTTGCATTTTGAACAACAGACAAGTAATCTGGCATCCCATAGATAGATCTGTGTTTGTTAGCGGTTTGGATACTATGCATAGAGTCAACTTCCATATAGGAATGTACAGACTCTAAAAATTTGTGTTCAATAATATTTAAATGGTCTATGTTTTGAACATCCCATAGTAGTAAGGCTGCAACATGCTGATTACGATTCTGTCCTCTGAATGTATCAGAAAATAAACTTATTTTACTAACATATTCTGGAACACATTTTGATAAGTAGTGGAGTATAATGCTTCCTATTTCAGAACTTCCTCGTCTACCGTTAATTTCTGACCAGGCAAAACAGTAAGCTGCATTTGGTAATGCGGCTCCATATACACACAAATTGTAGAATTTTGTTTTTCAAGATTACATACTTCTTTTCTTTTCTGATCTCTGTAACTGTCTTCGATTCGATTTGTCAGTTGGATTAGCCCTATCATATTTATTACAAACTAAACATTGATCTTTTCTAGGAACAAAAAAGCTTAAATTATAGTCTTTAGAAAATATTCTTCAATATATGTAATTTCGCTAACACCTTTCAGTTTGTTCTGCCGACAGTCATTTATATAAAGTTGGTACATTTTTCTTATACCTAAATTTTTGTCCAAATATCTACGCTTTGCACTTTGGCGAATATAATGTGGGCCCATGGTTGGAAACGACTCAATATGAGCCTTCACGATTTTTCGGGTTTCACTGCTTGTTTTATTTGGCGGTGTATGCTTGCCTTTTTTATCCGTATCTGCATAACAGCCTAGAATATCAGTTTTTCTTAAAACATCTTGTATTAACGACGCTGATATATGAAGTGTCTTACAAAAAAATTTCTCACATACCTGTATGTCTTGACCATTCAAAGAAAAGTAACACTTTTTGAAAAATGCACGTGTTTTTTTTAAACTTCGACAAACTGCAACGACTCTCTTTGGTAGCTTCATTTTAATACGTGCAATAAGAAAATTTTTCTGGCCTATATATTCTAACTTCCAATGATCACGACATAGTCTTTGTCTGTAATCTTCGCTGAAATAACTGGCACATTTGTAAACGCACTCTGAACAGTTAACTGGTTTTGACAATTTTGCTGGTCTAATCTTTTTTTTATCTCATAAGGCAAACCCTTAGCATGCCTCCTTTTTGCGACATTTATTACCCATTCTTTGGAGTTAGCTTTTCTCCAACGTTTTAGTGGATATACGGCTTTCCATACTTTGTCAAAAAGTAGATTTAATATTCAACTAGCTATTTCAGTTAACACTAAATTGTTCGTGGGTGCACCTATTTCAGTATTTTTTTCTCGTCATTTAGTCTATCAAGGTCAGCTGTTTGTAATTCATATAGACTTCCTAGAGAGAGTAATCCCTCTTCACTTAACTGATATGTGGGGTCTTCATCTGAAAAGTCACTATTAAAAATTTATTTCATCATTGAGACTATATTGTTCTGAGAATCATCAAGAATGGAACTGGTGTCTTCAATTTCAAAGAAATCTAAAAATCACAAGATATAGCACAACAAGTAACTAATTAATACCTATTAACAAAGTATTTCAAAACTTTCTTACTAGTCACAAATATAGAAGACAAGCAATTTTATTTAATAGTCTGCTTAATTTTAGCATAACCTTTTAACTTAACACCATTAAGATCATTTATGGTTTTAGCTTAGTAATCATTTCTAAATTTTAACTCAACCCGTTTTCAGGTAGAATGAAGTAAGTGTACTTAAAGGTTTTTACTAGTCGATATGAAAGAGAAATTTTAATAAATCATACACGTAAAATGTATTAAAGACACTTATCACCATTTTAATGAATATGGTATGCAGTAGTAAAAATATATTGTTGTCCAGCATAATAATATATGTGGGCTTACTTTGTTTTACATGCAACAGAACTTTAATTTTATGGAAGTAAGTAGCGATATATTGTTTTATTTAAAAAAGTTGGTTAGATGTAACTTATTTGTTTATTATACAAATTATCTGCTGAACGTATCACTTATTGGGTTTTACCTGTATACAGAGCGGAAAAAGCTGAGAATTTTGGTATACATAACTCAATATTTTAAAATTTGTCATTTACCTAGTTTTCGCAGTATACCGACGAATTTGATTGATAACTAACCTTAGAATTGTTAATGCAAATTTATATAAAACTTTAAAAAATTATCCGAAACATTGATTTTTAAATTTGGCGTTTTTAGCAGCTCACGCCTTTTACTTTACATACTTATTCTCTAAAACGTACTAGTAGGTACACATAATTTATCTTTCAAGTTAAAGCTGGGTGAAAACTACACTAATATGAAGAACTATGAATAATATTAATTATGGTACAGAAGAAGATGAAAAAGAAATCAATTTGAATGCCACGATTATTTGCTAATCATTTTTTTGCTTTATAAAAGTTTTTTTTAATTTATATTTAAGAAATCGTCGTTAGTTTATTCATGAATTTTATAATAAATTCTTTATTGTTCATAGTGTTAATTTTTACTATCACCACTGGTGGTTTCACATACACGAATTTTAGTTTCTGAACAGCCTTTAATTTTACAATAATACAATTATTAATTTGCAATAAGGTTGATAGCATCGTAAATTTCTTTATTATCCTTAAAATTGTATTCTGTTATTACAGTACTTTGTTTTCTATAATTTGTTTATGAATCCTTTTAACCTTCTAGTACACGCGTTCTATTTTCTTACGAGGCTACAGGCTTGGATTACATTAGTAATCCATACGTACTGGAGCTCTGGAAAAGCAATATTATTTGAAAATGTTGTTATTGTTTTAATGAGGTTTTAATAATACCACTAAAATCTATAATTGGCTTTATTTTATAAGTAAAATGTACATTAAATTAAAGAAGAAATAATAAAAACAATGAAAATTAAAAAAACAAATACTATAAATCAAAGTTACCTACAACCAAACGTTACAAGCCAAACTTGGGTCTATAATATCCTAAATATAACATCTTTATTTGATTCAGACTGTATGTTTTGTTTTATCTCATCAGTATGGTCAAAAGTTAATAGACTAAAAAATAGAAAAACTAAGAACAAAGTCCCTATAATACTATCGGAAGCTTCATGGATAGAAGAGTTCCACCAAAATATCACTCCACTGTCTGCAGAATTAGTAATTCCTGACCTACAAGTAAATGCGCAATACGACTATTCAGAACAAATCCGCTTCTTAATCAAACCATTTTCTGGCACTGAACTTTACTTTTCGTTAAAGAAAAATTCAAATTCAGCACCAGGTGCTGATGAAATCCATTACTCGATGCTATCAAATCTTTAAAAAATTGGTAAGACTGTACTTCTGAATATATACAATGAAATTTGGTCACGCCGCATAAAGATTCCTGACGATTGGCACGTTTATACTATTCTCCCGATCTTAAAACCCGGAAAAACGTTAAATAATTGTGATTCTTACCGTCCAATAGGACTGGCTTCATGTATACTTAAAACATATGAGAGACTTATTAAAAACCGTCTGGAATTTTGGTTAGAAAAGAACGACCTATTACCAAAAACTCAGTTTGGTTTTAGAAAAGGTAAATCCACACAAGAAAGCCTGAGTCACTTATTGATAGACATTTATGGTTCCTTTACTTACAAGAAAACAGTTAGTACTTTGTTTTTAGATATAAAATGGGCTTATGACAATGTTAATCTCCACATTCTATATGCGAAAATGTTGGAAATAGGAATACCTGAAACTGTAACATGGAATATCATTAATTTGTATGTTAATCGATCAGTACACATTAGATTAAATGGATATAAGTCTAACACACGGTACACATCTTTGGGACTTCCACAAGGTAGCATCTTGAGTCCTCTATTGTATATTCTGTATACTGCAGATTTAGAAAATAAACTTCCTCAACATATAAAAATCTTACAGTATGCTGATGATGTTGCAATCTATGTAAAAAATAAATCAATAGATAAATGTAATTAGTACCTTAAATCAGGATTAAATATTATAAAAAAATGGGCGACGGATAAGAATTTAACAATCTCGGAGAGTAAATCAACCATTGTTACTTTTACCAGAAAACGATATTCTCCTCCAAACCACCTACAATTTGATAATTATAAAATTCAATATAAAACCTCAATAAAATTTCTTGGCGTATTCTTAGACTCAAAATTAAATTGGAAAGAACACACAAATTATATATTGCGAAGAACGGAAAACGCAATGAATATCATCAAGACTGTAAGTGTCAGTAACTGGGGAGCTGACCCAACATCTCAATATTACTATACAGAAATTTAATGAGATCGATTCTAGATTACTGATCTATATTTTATGGCTCAGCATCAAACGCTGTACTCCAAAAAATCGAAAGTATAAAAAATAAAGCACTTAGGTTAAGCACTGGTTATCTTCGTAATACTCCCATATTGGTCATGGAATGTGAGCTTAATGAACCTACACTTTCATTACGCAGAGAATTCTTAAGTGAGAAATTTATAGTTAAAGTGGCAGTTAACAATAAACTGTTGTTGAACAAAATTGTACAACTAACCACTACATACCTAACTCATCATTACTGGGAAAAAAAAGAAGCAGCTTTTAGTTGTGGAAAGTTTTCTCAACGTTTTTAGTTACATTGACGACATACACCAAATGGAACAAACCTTGTCTCGAAAATTAAACTATGAAGATTATTTATCTCCATTTAATTGCCATTTAAGTAATATTCTTGCCACAGATTTTCTTACTAAAATAGATCACCTTCAATATGTACAACATCATTGGGGAAGTTATCAAAAATTATATACAGATGGTTCAAAAATGGACGGCAAAGTTGGATATGCTATATTCTACCCCCAAAAAAGTATAAAGATAAACAACAGATTACCCGACAAAATGACAACTTTCACAGCTAAACTCGTAGCAGTCAAAGAAGCCTACAAAATATGTATGAATCAAAAAGAACTAAACTATGTTATATTTACAGACTGCCAAAGCATTGTAAATAAACTGAAATATAATTTACATAATTTTGAAGAAAATTATATCATCAGTGACATCATAGCACTGAATAGTGAAGCTTTGAAATCGGGTAAAAATATCATATTGTGCTGGATAAAAGCACATATTGGTATAAAAAATATCGAAATAGTAGATGATCTGGCTAAAAAAGCAACAATGAAAGAATCCACTCTGCAAACCTATCAACTTCCTATGGGTGATTTAATATCTGTAATCAGGTCTCTTAAACGCACAAAATGGCAGGGACACTACAACAATTCAGAAAAAGGCAAATTTTATAAAAGAATCCAACCCACAATTTCCGTCAAGACATGGTTTAAACAAGTTTCCAACAGAGGCTTCATCAAAACTATTTGTAGAATAAGAAGCAATCATTGTATGACTCCAGTATACAAAAGAAAAATAGGACTGGTAAATAATAATGAATGTATATGTGGGGAGCTAGCTGATCTACAACATATGCTGTTAGAATGTCCTTTACATTTTATTGAAATATCAAATTTTTTTACCAAGCTAGTTCAAGTTAATGTTCAATTACCTTTTAATCTAACACATCTTTTAGAGTCAAAGAATCTAGATGTATATAAAATTTTATATGGTCATATTAATTGCTTAAAATTAAAGCTCTGACAATAAAAAAAATAATAAAGAATAAAAAAAAGTTACTAAGAAGATATAAACCTCCGAGGTGTCGAATCGGGTTTATGTCTTAGCGTAGTAATAAAAAAAATTAATAAAACAAAATAAAACAAAAAGTAAAAAAAAGTAAAAAAAAACAAAACAAAAATAAAAAAAAATAAAAAAAAATAAAAAAAAAAAGATACAAAAAATAAAATAGCAAAATCAGAGTAAACTAGTAAGTAAGTTTCTAACATTCCATGTCTTAACTGTCATTACAATAGTTTTAAATTTAAATACTAACAATATCTTGTATAAAGAGAGAACTCAAAACAAATTGACTGGCCAGTTGGTTGTCAAAACCAGTGCCAATAAAACACACACACACACACACACACACACACACACACACACACACACACACACACACACACGTTTTATCTCATCACAATGTAAATATATTTTCTTTAAATGTCCTGGGCAAGTCCACTGACTACAGCCGCTCCACCATTTTCTTGTGCTCTCATTCCTTGTTCGTCCACAAATATGACAAGGCCCAAGGACCAAAGATCGAGTCGGAACTTCTTTAGGAGTTTCCTTATTTATTTTTAAAAGCAATTTATTTTGCTAAATGTCCTGAAGAAAAGTGCTTCTTGGAAGTGATGCAGTGTCATTATTAGCCTTATACAGAGAAAATACATCAATTCCTGATATAATTAATAAATCACAGAACACGGTAAGTGGCCAACGCCGAGAGTTTCGGGAAATATCATATTGTGCTCACCATTGTGGTCAACCAGGTCCACACCGAATTTTGTTTTGTTGTAATCCGTTATTATTTCGGGTTTGTTCTTGTTTTCTGTTTCAGGATCAATACTGTTATCATGGTGCATGGTTGAAATAGCTAATACGACCTTATTTTTGTTTGGAAGGTACGTTACCAAGGTACATTTTTTTTGAGGAATCTGAATAGTGAAGAATGTATGTCTCTGTTTTGAGGCGTTATAATTTCTTGTGGTAGCTCTTCTTATATGATATAATTCTTATTTTTACGAATTGAACCAACAATAGTTAATCGAAAGTGAAACTGGAACAAACCATGAAGTGGAGATATCCAGGAGTGGCTAGTATACCTGTTGAATACAAAGCACGTGGTGTTCGTGTGTATTAAGGTATAAAAAAAAATTGCTTATTACAAGCTTAAATTTTTATTTTAAGAAGATCTTTTCGGAATTAAATCATTCCATCATCAGTTAAATTAAAAGTTGTTAAAAAACATTGTATGGCCACTTAAAAAAACTTTCGAAGGACATCCGTATTAAAATATAATCCTCATGGTTTTATCAAGGTAAATGCAATAGACTTAACTTATTGATTATTAAAATACTGAAAATGGGGGCATCTTACATGACCCCCTGTAGCTGGTGAAGTTTTTTCGACTTACATTACCTCTGATCTGTTCTGGAGTCTTGGGCTAACTGAGTTAGCCCAAGACAGTTAGCAAAGTTAGCCCAAGACTCCAGAACAGATCAGAGGTAATGTAAGTCGAAAAAACTTCACCAGCTACAGGGGGTCATGTAAGATGCCCCCATTTTCAGTTTTTTAATAATCAATAAGTTAAGTATATTGCATTTACCTTGATAAAACCATGAGGATTATATTTTAATACGGATGTCCTTCGAAAGTTTTTTTAAGTGGCCATACAATGTTTTTTAACAACTTTTAATTTAACTGATGATGGAATGATTTAATTCCGAAAAGATTTTCTTAAAATAAAAATTTAAGCTTGTAATAAGCAATTTTTTTTTATACCTTAATACACACGAACACCACGTGCTTTGTAATAGTTAATCGCTTTTGAAGCAAGTCCATGGCCAAAGGTATACTGGTATACCTTTGGCAAAGGTATATATATATACCAAAGTAAATATCTTCAACACCAGTACGTTTCTTATCATCCCACATTTGCAAAACATTTATCCTTCCAATTTTTTAAAACACCTACTAAAAAGAGTATACCAATAAGTCCCCAAATTTCTTTGACGTCGGTCATTTTAGCATCTCTGTAGCGTTGGAAATTTGCTCCTACCTTCTCAATATAGATGTTGGTACAGCGCATAATTTCTTTGACGATATTATCATCTAGCATACATTTGAAGCATTCAAACTGTGTTTTTGCGTTTCTTTCTTTTCTTATTGTTCCTGGTAACTTCAAAACAATATTTGTTGCACGAGTTTTTGAAGTAGGTGCAGGACATATCTTACTCCACTTTTGTTTTTTTTTGTCTTTGCCAAGATAGTATTTTGATATTATTTTTTCCTTATCTTATTCCCCTTGAACCTCTTCATCACAGTCTTGTTCCGATTCTTGTTCAGACATGGTACATTCTTATTCTCGAACATTATCAGATACATATTGCTCATTATTATAGTCATCTGAGCAGCTATCGTCGTCACTACCATCTATATTCGGTCCTGTTCGTTCTCTATTTCATTATTCCATTCTCTCAGCATTTTTTCAAAATTAGAGTCGCCGAATCTTACTTTTTTTGGTCGAAAAATTACTGAAAACTAAAACAAAAATAAAAAATAAATATTTACTACTCTTTTTTACTCAGAAAACTTACAATGGTACAGAACACAATCTATTTCTTACACCTACACACATGAAACTACAGTCGTAACCTAAAACAGTTCCTTATACTATGCCCTGAAGGTATAAGGAGACAGGCAACTTTACATACAGTATAGTCCGAATAGCAATACAGTAAAACCTCCGTTAACCGAAATAATTGGGGGGGGGGAGGCCGTTTCGGATAACAAGAATTTTGTTTAAAAATAACATTGTCTTTTATAGTATTCTTGGTCAAAGTATTGGTATTAAAAAATGCTTTGAGGTGATTTCGTAATAATTTCTAATTATTAAATACAAAATAAAGTCATAAAATTAAGGAAAATGAACAAATTTAACATGCTTCTTTAAAGAAATCTTCTATTTTCTTTTGCGTTTTCGTTTGACAACGATGTTTTGCAGCTATATCTCTCCATCGTTAATTTGCAGAACGTCAGGAGTTTGCCTCATTCGATTGTTCGACGAAACGTAAAGCAATCTGAAAAGGACAAAACTTAATGCAATGGTAACAAAAATTAAGAACCTAGTCATGCCTCTAACTAATTAGTCCTACTGTATAAAATTCTTACCAAAAGAATCATATATCAATGATGTTCTGATCGATGAATTCACTTTCTGAGTCATCGGCTGCTAACCACTCACATATCTCTTCTTGGTTAATTTCGTCACATCCCGGCAAATTTTTTATTAGAGGTTTAATTTCTTCTTTCGTTTCTTACCATTTTCTTCTTCAGGATCGTCAATAAAAATCCCATCAAAAAGTTTGTTCCAGCATTTTTCCAAAATTGAAGATTTGATCTTGGCCCACGACTCAGCACACCAATAATCTTTATTGTTAAAGATTAAGAATTTCAGGAACACTTTTGGATTCATTCGTCTCCTGTAATAACAGATGTCTTAAGAATGCTCCTCTATAATGTCTTTTGAATGTCTCTATTACTCCCTGGTCTAACGGCTGAGTTAGGCTCGTGACATTCGGTTGCAAAAATCTGACAATTGTCACTATTTTGTATATTTTGGGGGTGAGTTGGCACATTGTCAACAAGCAATAATTCTTTGACGGGAAGGTTTTTTGATTTAAAAAAGGAGTTTACACTTGGGACGAAGTAGTCGACATCCATGAGTTATTTGGCTTCTATAAAAAACTGGAAGTGCTTTTTCGGAAATATATCTTATAGCTCTTGGTTTTTTTGATTTCCCAACACACATAGGCAGCAATCGGTGAGTAAAATTATTGGAATTGTTACGTTTTGCGATAAAAATTTACTCTTTAGTGACGAAATTATTGAAACTGTCAGCCGTTTCGGTTAAACGATGTTTCGGTTAAAAAGGTTTCGGTTAAGGGAGGTTTTACTGTATTATAAAATTCAATGGATTACGTCTGTAATCCGCGCGTCAACTGGAGGGTTAATCAAGTCTTCCAAAAAATTTATTATTCCCTACAGTTCTATTTTTTTTTCTTAAATAATACTTTTATCTCAACAATTCTATTAATCTTTTTTAACTCTTTTGGAAAAATAAAAAAATAATATTCAATTATACGGAATTTTACAACACTCATTTTAGGAAAAAGATTTTAATTGTTTACATCACTCATAATATGAATAATAAACAATAAAATTGACCTAAATTATAAAACCAAATTAAAAGCAGTTATTCAATTTGAAGCTTATTTCATTCCTGCGTACCCTGAAGATTTTATTTTACCACGGCCTGACGTCGCTATATTTTTAAATTGGAATTAAAATCCGATGCGCGCTCTATTTCTGTAATGGAAGATCTCGGAGTAAGTCAATTTCTATTTTTGATGACCTCATTATGTTTTGTATATTATAAAAGCGACAAGTTGATGGATGGATAGAATATTCGAACCTCGTGCTTACTAAATATCTGCACACAGCTGTTCAGGAAATCCTTCAAAGCTTACAACCGTTCGTGAAACATATTAATTTTGGGCAGCACACGTTTTTATTATATAATTAATATTTTTTGACATTTTTATGCAGAATCTTATTATGTCTCACATCAATACAATATATACGTATATATATATATATATATATATATATATTATTTCCAAAATGAACTCATCATGCTACCTACTTCGAAACCTCAAAGATATACTTAGTGAAAAACAGCTAATTATGCTGTATTATGCTCAGGTGGAGTCTCGTTTGCGGTATGGCATAGTATTTTGGGGTAGGTCTTGTAAATTCGGTGAAGTCTTTCTGTCTCAAAAGAGAATAGTCCGTTGTATTGCTGGTATTTCTCGAATCACTAGCTGTAAGAGTTACTTTACTAGATATAAACTTTTAACTGTGCCGTGTTTATATATTTTTGAAGTTTGTGTTTTTATTCATTCAAATCTTGGGAAATTTAAAACTAATAGTCAAATTCACAATATAAATACAAGGCAGAATCAAAAATTACATGTGCCTTTTTCTAAAGGAAATATGCATTTTTACTCACCTGCAATAATAGGTCAAAGAATATATAATAAGTTACCCGAGCCAATAAAAAAATGTGAAAAGAATATGAAAATATTTAATTTAACTTTAAAAGATTTTTTATTGCAGAATACGTTTTATTCTGTTGATGAATATTTTAGTAGTTGACATTATTTTAAGTATACACTAGTAATTTTACATTTTCTATTTGTGTTTCTCTTGTAATGGTAGGTTTAGCGTAATTTTAGATTTACATTTATATTTACTTATTTTGTTTACTAAACTGTGACTGATCCTATACAAATTGTATTTGTCAAAAAGGAAATAAAGTATTATTATTATTATTATTATTATTATATATATATATATATATATATGTATATATATATATATATATATATATATATATATATATATATATATATATATTAATGTGATATTATAAGTCAGAGGCGCCAAGCAATTAATTAGCTAATTAATTAATTAAATAAACTTATTTAAATGATGATTCTATCGCACTATTTAATTTTCTTATCTCAGGGTTATACTCGTGCTTCAATATTTATGCTTTACATATGATAGGTAAGGTCCAAAGAATACCGGAATAATAAAAAATATATGATACAACATTATATATTGAAATAAAATTCACACAAAAATATCTTCAATAAAAATATCTCATATAATGATTATCAAAATTTTGTTCTATGTACGTGAACCTTCAAAAATTAATGGTGTATACAATATAAATTAAAATTTCAAATCAAAATTGTTGTTCTAAATCTCCTGATCAAAATATTCCTATCTTTTCTAAAGCAATTGTTAAAAAATGTGTTGTTAATAAAGAAAAACTGACGAATGGTAAAACTATCTCTCTGATGATGAGTTGTCCAAATCCTTGTTCCTTGTAGCCTACACTATCTATTCTTAGCAGTCCCCTAGGTAATCAGCAATCTTACAACAAATTATTGCGAGCCTATCGTCTTTAATGATCTCCTTCAAATGCACGTATCGTTCAAATGATGCTAGCCTCTTCTCCTCTCGACAAACTGAATCTCTCGTTCCGGCCTGAACAGTGACTCTTGGAATATAAGTAGAAAAATATAACTTACAATATTTTACTGAATCAGCTTCCGTCAGATACACTTACTCCACGAAAACTCACAAACATTCACTTCTACTGCTGACTACCTCTAGAGAGCCACCAGAGAACAACGACTGTTCGCCTTGAACACTTGGAAAAACAACTGATTATCTTTTCTTCCTCAAAAATCTAGCTAAACTCTCATTCCTACATACCTATCCCTATAATACCTATAAAATCTGAAATGAAAAAGACAGAAAAGATTTGATTTCACGTTCAAAGCGTCTATGTATCTATTGATACGTATTTCGACTTAATAAGTCTCATCAGAATAGTTATTCATAGCCGTGCTTAACGTGAAAAATAATCTTCTCTGTCTTATAAGGAAGCAACAATAACATGGCTTCGTTATGGACGCAATAGCGACATCTGATAGAAAAATCGGTAAGATAGTATCGAAACAAATTCAGATTTCTGCTTTAATCATTAGAGATTAAACACGTACTATATATATTAAAATTTAAAAACATAATTTCTCAAAACTTCTTTTTTTGGACCTTCATCATTTTAGCCCTGAGCTCTTTAATTAATTAATGGGCATTTTTTAAATCACCTGGATTATCACTACTTTTTCAATTTGGCTTAAATTTTTGTACTTAATGAACATTAAAGTATTTTGTACTGTTCTAAATATTATTAACAATATTGGATTTAGCTCTATATACTTAGGTTTTTAACAAGTAATCTTTTTTATTTATAACACTAATAATTCTATTTTATATGAACTTACGAATTATTTTCCAATTCTAAGTAGATAAAAAATCTATCACAAATTCCACATACAAAAGTTTTTTCGACTTTCAGACATTTTAGCATAAATATGTAAATAGCAATAATTCATCTTCCCTCCAATGCAGAGGACTAGCGTCAACTTTTCCTATTATCCATGTTTTTCCGGGAACAACATCAGTAAGGATTATCCAGACATAAGCACGATAAATGCACATTTCTCGAGACACGGCCCTAGCTTAATTTGGAATAATAAAGCCCTAAGAGAATGTTAATGGTATTTTTTTAAAACAATTTAAAAAGTCTATTAGGGTTTTTAAGGAAAAATCAGTTTAATTAAAGTTAAATATAATTGGGACCACTATTATAGAAATGTTTTGTGGTATTAAAATAATTAACCAAATTACTCGTGTTTTGTTGCAACTAGATTATAGTGTAATTGAAATTTATGATATAATATGTAATTTAATGTAATCATAATAAAATTATTATTGTAAACCTATACACATACACTCCGATATCATGAAAGAAAGAAACACAGTGGCTACGATATTTAAAATCCACAGGTTTTTGACGGTTCTAATAGGTATATGAGAGATAGCTAATGACAAATTCTTAACCCTGCAGCGGTGGCGCTAAGTCTCTCAGACCCAAGCGTCGTACTAGACGGTATAAAAAGAGTGGAGTTTACTATGAACTTCGTGCTCTTGGTACCTTACTAATATTTATTATTGCATCGACCGTCGAGCCGAGAACTTTTGCCAGATTTTTATCTTTATTGTTATAGTCTATTTGGATTCATTAGACTTGGCGCCACCACTTAAGTAACTCAAGTGACTGTTGTTTTATTTTCGTTTCTTGGAATTTAGTTCGGAGATCCATTTCTGAAAACATATAATATCTACATAAATTACTCTTCAAATGCATACAAAGCCATATAATGGCTTCGACAAAATCTGTATATTTTTTACGATAATGCATAAGAAGTCATAATATGGATGGTCACTAAATGTCGTTTTCTATGACAAACCCAAGTAAATAATCACTAAATATCATCTAACTTATAAAGAACAAACACCAATTAGACATGAAATAAAAAAAAAAATGATTACTTACTTGTAAAACGCCGATGTTTGAAGATAAATTTTTGACTTGTTCTAAAAAATCGCAATGCACAGCACGTTGTAGGGATGGAACACCGGTTTTCGGTTATATCGGTTTTTTTTTGGTTATTGTTTAACCTGGCGGTTATAACCGGCCAAAAACCGGTTTTCGGTTTTTTTAATCCAATAGGTTACAAGTTTGCACTTTCAGTTTGCTTCTGTAGAAGAAGAAGAAGAAGTTTATTGATTCAAATTGATTCATTGATTCATTGATTTATAAAATAAAATAAAATTTGAATTATGGTTTTGTTTGGAATAATTACTTAAGAATAATAATTTTGAATGGGATCCAAAATAATACCTAACCTAATCCTAATCACCGTAAAAACCTAATAACCGGTTTTTACTTTAAAAATAAAAAAACAAAACAAAAAAACAACCGATAAAACCGGTTATTGCGAAGTAAAAAAACCGGTTTTCAGTTAAAACCGGTAGGTTTTTTCCATTCCTAGCACGTTGTAACTAAAAGATTGGGTTGACTTGTCTAGCAGAGTTGCCAGATTTTAAAAATATATAGAGGTTACCAAATAAATGTACGGTTCACGTTATGCTATGCCTACGTATGTGCTGAACTTTAAACTTACAAAAAAAAAGTAAACTACCGAATCCATATATGGATTTCCATGCGGTAGAGGGTTAAATAATTTTAACATTCTATTAAAATTGTTATTAAAGAAACCGTTTGGCAGTAAGCTTTTATAATTTTCATATTTTTTATGTCGTGCGCTGGTAAGTACGGTCACTTCTTCTTCTTCTTGCAGTACCGTCTCCTATCGGAGGTTGGCTACCATCACAGCAATCTTTACTTTGTTGGCTTCAGCTCTGAACAACTATATTGAACTGCACCCATACCACTCCCTTAAATTTCGCAACCAGGAAATCCTCCTACGTCCCACATTTCTCTTTCCCGAGGTTTTACCTTAAATTATGAGTCCAAGCAGAGAGTACTTTTCTCCTCTTATTATGTGGCCCAGATATTCCAGTTTTTTTGTTTGTATGGATTTTATGACTTCGCATTTCTTCCCCATCTTAAGCAGAACATCTTGATTTGTTACTCTTTCTGTCCATGGTATTTTCCACATTCTCCTGTAACACCACATCTCGAATGCCTCAATGTTTTTGATGTTTATCTTTTTCAGTGTCCAGGCTTCCATGCCGTACAGCAGAACGGAGAAAACATAGCACCTTAACATTCTCGTTCTTAAGTTTATATTTATGTCCCGGCTGCATAGGAACTTTTTCATTTTGACAAACGATTGTCTCGCTATCTCTATTCGCCTCTTGATTTCTCTTATCTGGTCATTAGTATCAGTGAAGCAAACCCCTAAATATTTGTAGGACGTAACTCTTTTAACGCTGATTATTTATGGTTAAATTCACATCGGTGTATAGCTTCTTTGTTACAATCATGAATTTAGTCTTTTTGATGTTCAGTTTTAGACCATACCTTTTGGTATGGGTGTTTATGTTTTCCATCAAAAACTGTAAATTTGCTAGGTTATCTGTTACTATTAGCGTATCATCAGCGTATCGTATATTGTTAATTAACTCTCCGTTAATGTTCATACCAATGTTTTGTTCTAGGAGTGCTTCCTGACATATTGTTTCGTTATATATATTGAATAATAGGGTCACTAAGAAGGTGAAACAACATAATAATAAAACAAACAACTTTCTATGACCAATAGGAACGAAGATCACAATTTTTTTCCATTAAAATCATATTTACCTTGTTTATTAATACTAATAGCTAAAAATTAAACAGATTTTAAACGAACATGGACTGTCAGAACCATTTTTCAATTATTTAACCTTGGGATTACCAATTCTTGGATTCTATACAGAGATAACCATAATCAACTTGGTGATGCAAATAAAACCTTTATGAAGTTTTTGGTGTTTAAGATAGTTGTTTCTGAGTTGCTCCTTAAAGATAACATTTCTGAAAATATTCTGGAAACATTTCAACACTGGTAACAATACAAACCTAGAACATTACTTCAAACGTCTACTAGGAGAAAGTTACAGGAAAGCTTCCAGGTTGTAAGGGCAAAACAAAAATTTATTGTGAATAATGTGACATATTTTTATGTTTAACGGGAAATAACAATTGTTTTACAATCATTTTGTATTAATGCAACCCTGATATCCTTTAGAATGGACATGTTTTTTTTTCATGGTTTAAGAGAAAATAAAAATTTAGAAACATTTACATGTGTTTTTAAACTAAAAATTTTACGAATTTTATTATTTGATAAAAACGAAATCAAAAAAGGAAACTTAGGAGGCTATATAATATGTATGATTGTTGATTGTTGAAACATAATTAACTTATAGTTATTTACATACATTTTACTTTAAAACCTTTACGTTTTCTTAATTGTATTATTTTATATTTTTACTTTTTACTTTTGTAGGCTATTAACAAAAATAACAATGTCACCTAAAATTACTCATTTCATTCCCCTACTTTTCAAATGTTTTCCAGAAACGTTTATAGCATATAAAAGTAGAATCCATCGGGAACCTTTAACATACTGCAATATCCTTGCGACATCGACTCTGAACTACTCAACTTTTGAACTGCTAAAGTTTTATATTGTTGCAGGTTTCATGAAGTACCGTTTTTATGGTAGTCCAGCATCTGGAAATCTTTCATACGTTTTACGACTTCACAACGATACATTTTTAAACGTTATAGTAATACGAAATAAGGGGTTAACTAACATTTTTAATTTCATTTTTCTACTCAATTGGTTTTATCTCACTTTTTTAAATTTATTTTTTTATAATCTTTCATCAGTCATATTATTTATTGTTTTACTTTTTTCTATAGTCACGCCATCGTTGTTGTATTGTGTAATACTTAGATTTAAATAATTTTAATGAATAAATTTCTTTTTGATTAATTATATTTTTAGGTAAGAATAAAAATATTTGCTCAAATAATTTTTCTACCCCTTATTAAAAAGAGGTATTCATTATCATTCATGATCAAATTAAACTAAAAGAAGCTAATATATTAAACAAATTCCAACAGAAAATATACGAAAACTTGATAGATTTAGATACTAATGCCTACGGGATAAACCAACAATAGGAAAAATTAAAAAACTGCCTTCTTGTTCCACGTAAAGAGGTATTAAAAGAACCGATAAGAAAGAGAGACAACTAAATGACCGACGAAATACTCGGCAGGATGGACCAAAGACGACAAGACAAGAACAAAGACAGTCACAATTACAAAATCATTACCAATAAAATGAAAAAAAATGATAAGAGAGGCAAAAAAAACTATGAGAAAAAATGTAAACAGATACAAGATCTTCAGAACAAATACCACCTACTCAACCTACATTAAAAGGTTAAAGAAATGGCAGGGCTGCAAAAAAGAAATCACAACACAACTCTTCTAGATAAAATGGAAAATACTATGATAACCACTGATAAAAAGCTAAAACGATGGAAAAAATATATGGAAGAGCTCTTTGACGACGAAATGGGAAATTTACAAGACATATCTCTCGAGGTCAGGGAAACAAGTATAGAAATTACAAAGGAAGAAATATTGTATGCACTAAAGAACACCAGAGACGGAAAAATCCCGGACTGAGATCAACTGCCTATTGATGTTCTTAAAATATTAGAAAACGAGTACGTGGATGTCTTTTTAAAGCTCTTTAATGAAATTTATTAGTCAGGTGACATTCCCAATATGAACATTTATTTGTCTTCCAAAAATTAAAAATGCCAAAGAATATAACGGCCACCGCACCATAAGCCTGATGTCTCACACACTTAGAATATTTTTTTAAAGATCATTCATAAACGCATTCACCAAATACTTGATATGAATATTGAAGTAACCCAATTTGGATTCCGTAGAGGCATAGGTACCCGTGAAGCTCTATTTGCATTCAACGTACCGATCCAGAGATACTTGGATGTGAACCAAGATATGTACGTCTGTTTCATAGATTACAACAAGGCTTTCGATAAAGTCCGCCACAAAGAACTAATGGACGTCCTCAAAGCAAAACAATTACAACATAATAACCTTTAAATTATAACAAATCTATATTATAAACAGCAGGCACGCATATGCATTAACAATGAGTTTGAAATTAAAAGAAAAGTGCGACAGGGGTGTGTATTTTCACCACTACTATTCACTGCATACTCTGACGAAATTAATATAAATAAAAAGAGCTCTTGAGGGAGAAACAGCAGGAATAATAGCCAAGTTGAGTATGGAGAAGAATATGGATTATCAATAAACATCAAGAAAATAAATTTATAAGGATATCAAAAACTCAAAATAATGATGAAAGCCTGACAATTAACGGTAATGCTTTAAAACAAGTTAAAAACTACAATTATCTTGGCACAATAATTAATCACACAAACGATTATTCAAAAAAAATCAAATTTCGAATAGAGAACGCACGAACAAACTTCGATAAAATGAGAAAGGTACTTTGTGCAAGAGAACTGAAATTAGACTTAAGAGTTAGGCTGGCAAGGTGTTATATTTTCTCTACTCTGCTTTACGGGATAGAAGCATGGACACTTAACGCGTCGACTACTAAAAAGTTGGAAGCATTTAAACTATGGGTGTATAGCAGAATCCTGAAGATATCATGGACCAAGCATGTAACAAACAACGCAGTCATGAGAACAGAATGGAAATATTGGAAGCCATTAAGACACGAAAGCTGCGATACCTGGGGCAAGTTATGTTGAATAAAAGATACAACATACTTCAATTAATTATATAAGGGACAATTCAGGGCAAAGGAAGTGTAGTAAGGAAAAGATAAGTAGTAACTGGACGTTTGAAGAGGATATAAAGTTTATATGTATACAAGAAACAATATGCAGAAAATTGATGTAAATATAAATTTATATTTGTTATTTATAAACAAAAACAGACTACTGAGCTCATTTGAAAAAAAGTTGTGTTTCAATTTTATATTTAACAAATTGCACAAGCAATCAATTTCAAAATATTTCAAATTATTGTTTGTAATAATAGTAATAAATGCGCAAACGATTGGAACTATCAGCAAAAGCTTAATAGTACTCTGATGAAATAAGCCAAATAATATGGCATTGGAGCACAAATTATTCAGACTTTTCACGTCTGAGTCGGAATCAATAGAACGATATGATTGCTTCGATAGCCTAGAGGAACAGAAAACTATTTCGTTCTCGTACCTCGCTGTCAAAGGAGAGGGCACTTTTGTGCGCAAACCACTGAAAGTAGGAAGCTTTTGGAGACATTAGCTGGACTTTTCGGTTTGAATCTGAATCAGCTCGAACGACTGACGAGATGCAAATACCAAAGTAACAGTTATATCGTTATGCTGATTCTAATTCAGATGTAAAAAGTTTGACTGATTTGTGCAAGAAAGCCATAATATTTGGCTTATTTCATAAGAGCTCTAGCAAGCTTCTGCTAAAAGTTTCAATCGTTTGCACATTTCGACAGCCCAGAGAAACAGCAAACTAAATCGTTCTTGTATCTCACCGTCTAAGTAGATGGCACCTCTGTGCGCGAATTACTGAAAGCAAGAAGATATAATTCCAAAGTTGAGCTGGTATGTTATTATTCTTTCAATCGTTTTTATTTGTATAAGTTATTAGATTATTACAGCTTGGGTATAACTTATTAATTATTAGTATATTTCGCACAATTTTGTGTAATTTGGCGTTGTAATTTCATCGCCAGAAATAACTTTATTTAGTTTTGTTTTTTGATTAACGTTAATATATCATTATTTAACCCTCGCAAGCCGTTGCGGGGTTGCAGCTGCACCCCAAACCATTTTTTCCCACCTACTTTTTTTAATACATTTTTTTGAGTCTTGTCCATTTTTTATTTGCATTAAATTCAATTTTAAAAGCATTCCACCCATTATAGCATTTAAAACTCATTGCGTTTACGTGATTTTTTGGAAAAGTTACTGTGGGGTGCCAATAGCACCCCGTGATTTGTGAACGGAACATTTTGATGATAAAGTTAGTAAAGAAAAAGATGCCTATAAACCTAAAATGACACTTCAATATAACAAACCAAAAGAAGCTGTTGAAAGCATAAAGTAAACTTAATGACACAAGATGGCTCATGGTAATGTTTTATCACCTTTTATAGATTTCAGCCATAATTGCTTTTAAAATTTGGAAAATATAAATTCCAAATTAAGATGGGAAACATTTGGATGCAAAAAGAAGCTTTTTATTATACTTAGGACGGGAATTGGTGAAAGAAAATGTTATCTACATATATAAAAACACAAATAATATGCACTTTCAGTTATGTCAAGTGATGAAAATTGCATATCCTGAATTGAACGTTTCTGATGTTCCATCTGGATCTAACATAGATTCGGGACAAGGTCGACAAGGTCGGTGTTACTTATGCTAGAGAAAAAAATACCAAAAGTCCAGCCATTATTGTATTGTAAGTAACAACTTTGTGTGTGTTGCTCACTTTGTGAAAAATTTCATGTGTTAGTCTTGCAACGATAATATTTTTTTTAAGAAAAATAAGTATTTTGTAAAATTATGTTTCATATTATAATAAACGAATTCTAATTATCTTTTAAATAAATTTCCCCAACGTTTAAATATAAAAAAATAGATATACGAATGGGATGCAAATGCACCCCGTACAGCTGTTAACATAGGAATCTAGGTACCGTCGTACAAGCGCGAACGAATAAACGCCTGCTCACGTCTGTTACGATGAGTCACCGAACGAGAGAGAGGCCCGCCGGACCGGCGAATGCCTTGCGTCTCTCTCCCACTCAAACATGATCGGTCCGCTGCGTGCGCAGCACTAGAGAATTAGGCTCGTTGAATCGGTGCGTGCTTGTATCTCTGTCTTTCTCGAGCGTTCTTGGCGTTCAAGACACATTACAGCAGAAACACTTCCTTTCATTTCATATTTCTCCTATCATCGTCCTATCCTTAACAAAATCACTCAAATAGAAATTAGTTAAGTTTAAGTTTACATGTACAATGTTTTAGTAAACAAAATATAATTCTATAGTTAAAATTTGTGCAATTCTTATTTTCATTCAATTCCTTGTTCCTATTGTGCAATTTAATAATATTCATATCAATAAATATTCTACCGAGAAAAAGACGTTGTCACGTAAAATCTTCGCCCGTAAAACCGACTTTACAGGCAACCAATTTTTTTTCAATAAAAATCTATACACTTTTTTGTTAATACATATTGGATTGAAAACCTACTCAAGGTATGTCATAAAAATTAATCTATCAATGACACTATTTTATTGAGGCAAAGGTGACAGTGTCTTAAATTAGTACGATTAATTAGCATTCCAACAATAATCATGGAACGTCAGCATTTAATATATTAAAATGATAAGTGTTGTGAATATGATTGCGGCTGGTCTTTCACTACCTGTTGTAAGTCATTTTGACGTGTCTAGGAACATTATTTCGCGATTATGGCGTCGATATGAACGATTTGGTAATGTCGATAAAGGACATGGAGGACAACTCCTCGACAGGATGAGTATGTGGTAGGATTAGCTCGTCGAAATGTAGATATATCTGCAAGTGAACTGTGCAGGGCTTTAAAAAATACCGACAACATTAATGAATAATGATAATATGAAGCTGGTCTGCACGTCAGACGCCCATTGATGGTTCCCATGTACGTCATGGAAATCGTGGACTCAGATTAAAATGGGCACAACAACATGTGCATTGGTGTTTACAAAAATAAAGTTCTGTGTTATTCGTAGATGAAGTTGAGTTTTGTCCCCAACTTGATTGAAAAAGAATAAGTGGTCGACAAGAGAAACTCAGGAATATACAGGGTGTTCACCATATGGTAATCTACAAGTTATGATGTTATTCTTCTTGATGTGCCTATCCGTTACGAATGTTGGCGATCATCATAGCAATCTTTATCTTATCTGCAGCAGCGCGGAAAAACTGCACAGATGTTTTATTGAACCAGATTCTAAGGTTCTTTAACCAAGATGTTCTTCTTCTTCCTGGACATTGTTATCCAAATATTTTTCCTTGCAGGATGACTTGAAGGGGAGCATATATATATTCACTTCGCATAATATGTCGGAAGAACTGTAACTTTCAAAATTTTATGCTGGTCGGTACCTCTCGGTTCTTATTCATCCTTCTGAGGACCTCCTTATTTGTGACTCGGTCAAACCACGGTATCTTAAGCATTCTCCGATATAGCAACATGCTTCCAGTTTTCTGCACATATCAGTTATGATGTGGACTGGAATAATTTTTTATCATCGAACTGCTTCGGTTTTTGGGAAAGATACTTTTAATCAATATCAATATATTATTCGTATCTTAGAACCTGTTGTCCTTAATTTTAGCTCTGATTTACGTTACATGTAGGATAATGCAAGGCAACATATTGCAGAAACAGTAACAGATTGTTTTCATAATGAGGATAATATATTTTTGCTATAGCCATCATAATCACCAGATCTAAATCACATTGAACATGTATAATGTATGCTTCAGAGACGGATTTTTTCTCATATAGATAATGTTCAGATTAGACAAGGTCTTCAAAATCTTCTTATAAAAGAATGAATCCTATTGGCTCACAACAAACTTTATAATTTAATTTTAATAATTCTAAGGCGGTGTCAAGATGTAATTATAGCTGCTACAGAAAACACAGATTATAAAACACATTTTTTAATAGATTGTTATGTTTTAAATTAACAAATTTCTGTTAAACTTGTACGTCCCCCCTTCATTTTTGATGTATTTAGTTTGTCCATATGTACCATTAAAACGTTAAAATTTAAAATGTCAACTTTGAGCTTTATGTAGATTATCATATTTAAGTACCACTCCTTGTTTTAATAGTAAATCTGTATAATATATTGATGAAAGTTTTCGAAGTTATCAAAACTTAACTTCCCAGAGTTGGTTTTATATCTTCTTCCAGTGCAACAGCTCTTACAACCACTTCGATATAAATATTTTCGTAAGTTTGCTCCGATTGGATGTTTAACATATTTCTTAAAACCGAAGCCCTTGATCTTCGAGCTACTTTTTACCGTAATCGCACCCCAAAGACCTCTAACTATTTATATACGAAGCACGTTGGTACAACTTTAACAACGTTATTGCCATCGCTGGTGTTGAGTTTTGAAAGTCGGTTTAAAGTTTAAGATAAAGCTCGTAGGGTTTTCTCTTTAGACTACATTATTAAAAGTATTTTTTAAATATTTGCATAAAAAAATAAAATTCTTGAGTGTGTTAGTAGGGAAGATAATCAACGGCGATTTTATAAAAGTTTAGATACGTAGTTTAGTTACTTTTATTTATCTTAGATTTCTAAATAGAATGGACAAATAAATAAATAATTGATTGCTCTTTTTATTATTGTAGAATTTTGTGTAGCCTATCATCCTCTAATCTACGATTTTATATTCTGCAAAAATCTCTTGGGTTTATGGAATAATTTATGGAATAATTTATTGGTACCAGTGTAATAAGACAGAACAATGTCTACGGAGATAAAATTTATATCAATGAATAAATTTATTTAAATAATAAATCATTTCTACTACTTGATTGTGATCTGACAAACTTCTGCCCCGTAAGTCATAATAGTCTCTACCAAGGTTCGATAGATTGTCAATTTCGTTTTTTGTCTAATATCTAATAGTAGAGAGTTTAAAATGTTTACCGCTTTTTTTGGCTGCTGCGTTCTGTTTTCGATATCTCTTTTGGTAGTGCCTTCTTTAGATATTATAAATCCGAGATATTTATATTCATTACATGGTTTTGTGTTTTTAATTTCTAACTCTGGATCATCTTCATCATCTCTTATTTTAAGATACTCTGTCTTTGACAGATTCATATTGAGACACCATTTTTCATATTCTTTTTTTAGTTTTCTAAATATGTAGTCGAAGTTTTCCTCTTCATTCGCTACGACTACCTGATCATCTGCGAAAAATAAAGTTGTTAGACATTTACCATCGCCTATGTCTATTCCCATTCCGGATACTTGTTTCTTCCACTGCTCTAGCGATGATTTAATATATATTTTAAATAAGGAGATAGACAACATCCTTGTTTAAGCCTCTTTGTTATTGGAAATGATTCAGATATAAAGTTTCCTTCTTTAACGACACTTCTTGTACTTATGTATATGATTGCGATAGCATCCACATACTCTCCACTGAGACCTACTTTCGTCAATGTTTGAAACAGTTTTTTGAAAGGTACCGTATCGTATGCCTTCTTTAAATCTACAAACAATAGGTGGGTAGATAGGTACCTTGCCTTCCGTTTTTCGATTATCTGCTGCAGAACGAATATACCATCAGTGCACGATCTTTCTGCACGAAATCCATTTTGTTCTTCTATGTCTTCATATTCTGATTCTATTCTTTCTTCTATTATTCGACCGTAAAACCTCCCCACTGAGCTAATAACAGGTATTCCCCTATAATTAGAGCATTTGCGTTTATCTTCTTTCTTGAATATTGACCTGATATATCCAACATTCCAATCATCAGGGATATTTTGTCCTTTTAAGCATTTGTTATATAGTTAAACCAACATCTCATGTAATATTTTTGGTCCATACTTTACCAACTCAATTGGGATGTATCCAGGTCCTGCTCCAGGTCCAGGTTCTATTAGGTAGGTAATAAATAAATTTATACACTTGTATTTTTCAATCTTTTAATAAAATATAAGAAAAATATAATGGTATCTATATTTACCAGTGATCATTAGTCACTTTGTTGTCATCCTAAAGAGACCCTGGTAGCTATATTTACCAGTAATTTTTTGCGTAAATTTAGGAAAAATCATTAGCGGAATTTTTTAAAGATTTTTTCCGTAAATCTGAGATCACATTGAAAATGCACTAGGAGCTGTAATTAACCAACCAAGGAAAAAAAGTTTTGTCACTTAAAGGGTTAAATAAATGTAGAATTACATAGTCACGTTTTTTCTAAATTACAGATCTTTTAGTTTATCTACGTCCATTCAAAATCCGACAAGTATTATTCCGTGTAAAAAATGAATATCCTCATTATATACTAAGATTTTTCAAATGAGTCCGTTTAAAACCCAATGCTCCATTTTGTTGGTCAATTTCGACTTAACCGGCTGAAACTTATTCCTTTTTTTATCGCTATTATTACTGCAGCACTCACGGCCCTGTTTACCATAGCCAACATCTGCATTTAATTTCGAAACGCTTTCAAGAATTTACCAGAAATTACTACTGCTGCTAGTGTAGTGCTTATAACGAGAGTCATCAGCTCTCTGTGAGTAATATTTAATCGATCGTAAATGTTTCACTATAACTTTACATTTTATAGTACAGGAAATTATATTATTTTTCTTAAAGTTCGATAAAAAATACTAATGCTTTATGAGTTTTTTTATGTGTTTATAAATATAGTAATTTGCTCTATGTGAAAAATATTTAATCCATCCTAAATGTTCCACATCAATTTTACATTTTATAGTACAGGAAATTTAAAATTGAAGGGGTTAGAATACAAAGGGTATAAGTACTAATTCCAATATGTTGAGTAAACTGGCTTTAAACTTAATTTGCTACAGTCAAATCTGCAGTTAAAAAAACTTTACAATTTCGATAAAGAAGGTAAATATAAGACAAATGATATATTCTAGCATTAGTAGTTTAAAAATTAAAAGCTTTTTTTCCATAAAAAATGCAAAAAAGTTACTTGTACCCGTTGTATTCCAGCATTATGTCAGCCTTAGTAACAGGTGGAAACAAAATATCTATAGGCTATTATAAATTTATTCACATAATAACACATATTTTACTATACAGTCTCATAATCAGAGTCAATTATGGCACTATCATCCATATCGTTGTCAGAATCTGATTCATGCGCTACCCTGGAAGTTGAAGCTGTCACATTATTAGACTTTCGAGTTGTAGACTCTCCTGCTTTTGTCTCTTTCTTTTTTTGTCCTTTATAAGGTAGATCCTTGTAAAACTGATGATAGACAGGTGATATATAGTCTAGTAATGTTTGGAGATCCTTCCACTTTGGTGTGATAATCGTTATATCGTCGGTATTTGTGGACAATATATTCTCTAATTTGAGGGAAAGTCGACCTCTTGGTAAAACGGATACCCATTTAGAAAACGGAAAGTCCTCTTGAAGAGTATGTTTAAATTGAAATGAAAATATTGCAGCATCTTTAGAGTATTTAAAGTGGTTTATCTCTCTAAAATATAAAGGCTTTTTTTCCACATCTAGTTTTGGATCGTTTATTAGAGTATTTAATTTTTGGAATGTAAAAAACATTTGTTGAGTCATTTCATGCACAACAAAACTTCTTGCAGATGATTTTATAACGAAAGTCCAATGTTGTGGAATAAATACTTCTGGATTTGTTTCTTTTGGCTTGTTCAATAAGAGCAAATGCACGATCACATTTCATATACGTGTGTCCAGGTTCTAAAAATTTATGGTGGATTTCCTCTAAGTGAGTAGCTTGTACAAGAAACATGAACAATTTGCTTATGTATTTATTTTTATTTTGCCCTCCACAGGAATCACTGTAGGCAATAAGTTTTGTTACGGTTGGTGGTAGCGACTTGATGAACTGCAGAAGACACGATCCTATTGCCTGTGACCCTCTCGAAGCAATATTTTCAGACCACGTAAACATATGAGCCTTGTTGTGCAACAAATCGTAAACACAAAAATTATATGTCCACAACTGCCTCAAATAAAACACTTTAGATGTTGTGATCAGCGGAGTGGGTAAAGTTTGTTGCAGATCAAAACATACAACTAAGGTATCTGCTGAAGATATGTAGGTATCTATATCTATTTTTTTTTTGTTTCACAGGCTAGCTCAGCTTTACGTTGGTGGAGAGATAGTTGAACCTTAGTTTCAGTGACATTTCTTTGATCTGTTGAGTGTTTAATAATATTTTGGTACTTATCACATCTGGAACAGGTATCAGAATGTGGCTATGAAATCGTAAATTGAACTGATTATTGAACACATATCTGTAATAAGATAACTTTACTGGGGTCCTATTATCTTCAAGGCAGATCTCTTTGTATAGAAGCGGCATTGTCTTTCCTAGAATAGTGACTTCTGTATCTCGGAAATTTGTTGATGTGATCAGTAATCAATTTTGTGTCGTTTTCACTGATCTTTCTATTGCTCGGTCAAACGTTTTTAAAAAATATGGCTTGCACACTCGTTTTTGCAACAAAAAAATTTGTGTACTAAAACCCTTGCTTATGTTTCTGTTCATTTTTCTTTTTGCAACACTTACTTTTATTATACACGACGACAAGAATGATGTCTGATGGTCGTACGATGGCAGTTCATAAAACGCATTAAATAATTGCTGTCTTTCATTTTGAGATATATTTTCTGTACATTTATAACGACATTGATGTGGATACGCGACTAAAGATTTGGCCTCGTGTAATTTAATTTTACGGCACACATACTCTTTCCCGTGGGTCCGTAGATTGTGACGTTTTTTAATTTTCTATGAGGATTCGTGCCTTTGCCGTTTTCTAGTTTTTTTAGAAGATAGACTACTTACGGATGACATTGCCTCATTTGTTATAGAGTTGGCTTCATTCCTATAACCACTTTCACTATCAGTACTGCTCCCAGAAGGGTAGTACGAGAAGGGTGGTAGTAATATTTATCTATTAGTTGAAACGGTTTAGTTTAGCTTTAGCTAATTAGCAAATGAACACAAAAACAATAATTCAAAGTATTGTACTAAAAGTAAGGTATATTAAAGTCACCCAAAGCTGATTAAGTAAGAATACAAAGGGTACAAGTACACTTACATTCGTTGTATTCTAACGATATCTACAATTATATTCACATATTTTTTCTAGTACCCAAAAGGTGGCGTTAGGAGTTACAAAATGCACTTGGATCCTATGTATTCCAATAAATAATTGTATCTAGTTTTCAGGAGTACATATATCTCATTTTATAAGACAAAGGTACTTGTACCCTTTGTATTCTAACCCCTTCAATTATTCTTAAATTTGGAAAAAATTTAACTAATGCTTTATAAGATTTTTTATGTGTTTACAATGAGAGTCATTAGCTCTATGTGAAAAATAAATAATTCATTGTAAATATTTCACTATAACTTTACATTTTCTAAAAGTTTTCACTCGTACTCTTCATCTTTAAAACGCATTTTTGATTTTTGTCGATGGGACACTCTAATCAAAAGATATTGAATTTTTACCGTCGAGTTGATACAAATTTAATTTTAAATTTAAAATTGATTAGGCACACTGACATTCAAAATCGCCGGCCGCTTCAATTACAGCTACTTACCTGCAATATGTATGGATATAGGGAGAGTATATTGTAGTGTATGTCCAAATACCATCTCGGTTAGTATAAACAATTTGTAAATTTTACTCCTGTAGGCAAATTTATCTTAGATCAAATAATGTTCTGGTCTTGGCTGACTGTACAACTTTTTTCCAATTTGTTCGGTCTTTCATCAACCTAGGGTCAAATGGAATGTTCATTTTCCGGAGATCTGCTTGGATGTTATCTCTCCATCGCATTCTGGGACGTCCAAGTGTTCTTTTGCCTGTGGGAATCTCTTTCCATACCAGTTTTACAAGTCTATCGTTATGCAGTCTGTGCACGTGGCCTGCCCATCTTAGTCGCTGTGATTTAATTTCTTGGACAATATCGGCGTCATTGTAGAGTGCTTTTAATTCGATATTGGTTCTAATCTTATACTGGTTTGTGGTGATGTCATGGAGAGGTCCGAAAATTTTTTCGTTCAAAGCGTCTGTGCTTTTCTTCGTTTGCTTTGGTCATGGTCCATGTTTCGCATCCGTATGTTATTACAGGTCTGACGATGGATTTATAGATTTTGATCTTTGAACTTTTTGTAAGATTTTTAATTTTATGAGCTTATCCAGTGGGAATAGACAGAGGTTTGCAGATTGGATTCTGTCTTTTATTTCTTCAGTAACATCGTTGTCAGCTGTGATTACGGCCCCCAGATACTTAAAACGTTGTACTCTTTCGAAATTGAAGGTGTTGACCATCACATTTTGTACTATTCTGTCTCTTCGTGTAGTTCTATTTATACACATATATTTCGTCTTCTCTTCATTAATCTTCAGCCCTACTTCACTTGTCGCTTCTTCCACCTTGTTGAAGATTTCGTGGATAGGATGGAGTCTCCAATGAGATCTATGTCATCTGCATATGCGAGTAATAGCTTGGGACCTTGAACCGATAGCAATTCTGTTTTTATTTCGGCCGACCTCATGGCTTTCTCGAATACAAGGTTAAAAAGTAGTGGAGATAACGCATCGCCCTGTTTGAGTCCACTGTTGATTTCAAAGCTGCCAGACAGTTTATTATTTACACGTACTTTAGATATTCCACCCTCCATACAGACTTTGGTCATCCGAATGTGTTTCTTTGGTATTGAGAATGGCTCCGCCATGGCATTCCATACTTGGCTTCTTTCTACGCTATCATATGCCTGTCGAAAGTCTATGAAAAGATAGTGTATGGGTCTGTTATACTCCCAACCCTTTTCTAGAAGTTGTCTCAGCGTAAATAGTTGATCTATTGTTGATCTGTATGCCCTGGTCTTATAGGTCCACGATACAATAATTTAGGACTGACCCAAGGATCAGTCTTGAATCCTGTATTATTAAATTTTTATACTGCTGACTTGTATAACAGCCACATAGAAAACTCTATTTTGAAGATAATAAAATATGCTGATGTTTTTTTTATTCACTCTGTTTCCAAAAAATATGATAACAAACATTAGGTAAAATACATGATTTGTCAAAAAAAATTTCCATTAAAATAGATTTGAAAGTTCTCTTTAAAAATCGAGTGTTTGTATTTTTATACGACATAAATTACCAAAAATAGATAAATTTAAACTACGAAATTATGAATGAAGCTTCCAAATTTTCGTCAAATATTTGGGGATGATACTTGATCGTAAACTAACATGGAAATCACATATTGAGTTTGTGCTGAACAAAAATGTAATAAAGTATTACATTTTCTAAAATCAATCTTAAAAACCTGGTAAGGGGTTGATATTGAAACATCTTTACTTTTCTATAAAGCTAATATTAGATCTATTACGATTGTATATTGTTTGCTGTATATATGTTTCTGCATCTGATTGGATCCTAAGGACGGGAGATGTCATGCAAAATACAGTTGTACGTTTTTTGTTTAGGCGCTATGAAATCAACTCCAATTAATGCTTGACATGTTGAATGTTGAAGCTTTAAAAATGCCAATAAAATATAGAAGAGATTATCTAAGCAAAAAATTTATTATAAAAATATAACAGAAAGATCCTTTCCTTTATATAACTATAAGCAAATTGAATGAAGCAGATCTAATAAACAAATATTGGAAACTTAAGAATTCAACCTCACTTTGTGAAGCATTTCGCAGTATATCGAACTCTGATCCTGGTTTAAACCCAGATGATAGCTTAAACTTCGAAGATTTTCCTCTTATTACATTTCACAAAAGTAATCATGAAAATGTAGCTAATAGTTCCAATATTTTAACAAGTTTCTCAGAAGATTGGGCAGAATCTTCAATTATCTACACAGATACGTCAAAGTTCACTTCTGCCACTGGATGTGCCTTTTATGTTCTATCAAGAAACATAAAAAAATGTTCAAAATAAAGTAATGTTTTTTCAATTTTCAGCGCTGCAGCAATTGCAATTTACGAAGCTTTATTACAGATACACAGATCTAAAAATACACAAAACAGGTCTGTAATCATTGTTTTTGACTCACTTTCAGTACTGACGACTACTCAGACGAAAATGTTTTTAAGTGTTAACTTAAAATTAAAAAATACTTTATAAAATCTATAAAAAAAACAAGAGAAGTATCCAGCCTCCATCTTTTCCTATCTCTCCAATCTCCCTCTTCTAAGCCTCTAGATTGCATTGTTTCTGTAATTTCTCTTCTCCAGGAATTTGGTGGTCTTCCCCTTTTCCTTCTTTCTGGCGGAACATACATTAAGGCTTTCTTTGGCCACCGCTCCTCCTCCATTCTCATCACGTGACCATACTATTGTAATTGTCTTCCTTGTATTCTATCTGAAAGAGTATCTCTAATTCCTGTACGGTTTCGTATTTCCTCATTCCTGATTCTTTCCATTCTCGATACTCGACATGACCTTCTAAGATAATCCATTTCCACAACGTCTACTTTATCTCGTTCATTCTTTGTCATCGTCCAACATTCGGCACCATATGTGGTAATTGGTTCTACAATTGCTCTGTATACGCGAAGTTTGGTATGCATCTTTATTTTATTAGACCACAGTAATGAGTTCAGTATTCGGATGCATTTTTTCCCTTGGGTTATTCGGTTTTGTACATCTATCTTAACTCTGCCATCTGCTGATATGATGCTTCCTAGATATTTATACTGGTTGCAGCCTTTTATGACTGCGTTTTCAAGCCTCAGATCTGTGGTATTTCCTCCAATTTTTAAATATTCTGTTTTGCTTATGTTTACAGTAAGCCCCCATTTGGCATATTCCTTAAATATTTTTCGATTCATATAATTTATATCTTCCTCATCGGTTGCAACCACCACCTGATCATCTGCAAACAACAATGTATACAGAGTTTCTTGTTCCACTTCGATGCCCATAAATCTACATTTATTTCTCCAATTCCTCAATGCTTCTTGAACGTATATTTTAAAGAGTGTCGCTGAAAAACAGCATCCTTGCTTTAGGCCTTTAGTGACTTTAAATTCATTTGAGGTTCTGGTTCCAATTTTTACACAACTAACTGCATTTTCGTACAATTTATATATCGCTCGGATATACGTCGAATCCAATCCGGACCTTTTGAGGACCTCAAACATTTTCTTTAACGGGACACTATCATATGCTTTCTCAAGGTCTATAAATACCAAATGGGTCTCTCTACTTCTTTCGACGCGCTTTTCAATTATTTGTCGTAGGATAAATATATTATCAAGGCAGGATCTCCCGGTACGAAAGCCGCTTTGTTCTTCAATATCTTGTATCTGTCTTTCAACCCTCTTCTTTAATATTCTGCCGTACAACCGGAAATATAGTTAAAGCACGTAATGAATATGTTAATTAATTATCAAAAAAACCATTACAGATGGAAAGTTAACTGAATATAAACTTTCTAATCCAGATATGTGTACAATCATTAAAAATAATATCAAAGAACAATGGAAACGAGCATGGAATAAATCCAGCAAACACATTTCCAAAAAATTATTCGGTTCCTCATAGATTTATTCTTCTTCTTCTTTTGGTGCCTATTTGTTTCGAATATTGGCGATCATTTTGGCTGTAATTATTTTATTAACTAATGCTTTAAATACATTAGTTGTTGTTGTGGAGAACCATTTCCTCAGGTCTTTGTAACCATAATATTCGTCTTCTCCTAATTCCTCGCTTTGCAGATACTTTGACTTGAAGGACTATTTTTAGTAATCTGTATTTAATGTCGTTTCTCATGATGTGCCATTAACATGATAACATTAACGCTTTTGCTTATTGCAATCCTGTATACCGGATCACCAAATCATCGTCATGTAACTAAGACGTGCTCATGTCTTAAGGGAACTTGTCTTGTAAGGGAACCCATAGTAATAATAAATAAAACAATAATTAAAATTGATTTATTTTTACGTTATTGCAAATATTGTCTATTTTTTTTGGTTTTCTTTACAAATAAAAATATATTTACCTATATAATTAGGTGACAAAGTCAAACCAACTCACATAGTGAATTACTTAGCAAAAATACATAAAATATGAACTCAAACAAATACCTACTAAAATATAATCGAACTTTCGTGCTATATTTAGCTAGAATCAGCAAGAATCGCAGAGTAGAGAACAAAATCAAATACCGAACTTCTGCAATATAGTGATTAATGGTTTCAAATATTTGCGCAAACATAATCAAAGGAAGCAGAGTCAACGGGAAACCGAGACATTAAATAAAAGAAACGAAATTAATTTCTGTGAGAAAGAAATAGGAATCGCTTTTATAGCTCAGTCAGCAATTAAATGATAAACTCAATGTTGTTTTCTTTTGGTGTACAAAAATAAAAACAGGAAATAACAAACCGTAGTGGGAAAAATATCTGACTTGTGTATACACGCAGTCGGTTGTATCATTGAAATAAAAACTCAGGTATATTTTAATTTTTTAATTATTGTATTCTACCTTTTGGCTTAATTTTTTAAATTAGGTAAATTAGGATTAATAGTAAGCAGGCTGAGAGACTCAGCCTGCTTACTATTAAAGATGCAAAGTCAAAATTTGAATGAATCAGTCAAAGAATCAAGTCCTACTCAATATTCCCAGAGTTAAGAAACTACAGGAAATACTAATTATAACTTTGACCTGTTCTCAGTTACCTTCCTCAGTGGTGTGTAGTGGAGCCCTTTCTCCACTTTCTCCACTTTATACTGGAACTACATAAAACATCATCGACCTAACGTAAACCTGGTACTATTACATCTTTTTGGTCTTCGTTAGGGGGCTTGTCCTGAGAATATAAGGTAGTATTAGTTTTTTAGCTATAGTTGCTTTTACCAACAATGTAGTATAAAATGGGCAATATGATACTGCCCAGAGTCATTTTTTCTTGCATCCTGGTCATCTTTTGGTCAGATAAAACTTGAATCGTTCTATTAATTAAATACGAGTCACATGTATTTCTTCCAGACCGTGTCGTATACCTTTTCAATGATGAAAGATGACCATTCCGGTTTTCTGGTTTCTGTTGAAGCGTATCTTCGTATCACTGATACTCTTGCTAGCTGTAGTTCACAGTTTCTTCCTCTTCTGAATCCGAATTGGTTTTCTTGGAATATTGTCCCTCTTTCTGCATGCTTCATCAGTCCTCTGTAGATGATCTTCTACAATACTTTTCTACTTTTCCTATTGACTCTAGGAGGGATAATGGCCTGTAGTTTTCTCGTTTTCTTCCGTCCTTCCTTGGTTTTAGTAGAGGAATGATTTTTGCATGTTTCCAGTTATTCCAAAAGTGAGCTTTTTCTAGGCAAAATCTGAAAATGTAGTGTAGTTGCATTATCATTTTCTTTGATAGTTCCTTAAAGTCGATATTGTGGATGTCTTCCGTCTCTAGTGGTTTATTTCCTTTTAGCTTCTAATAATTTTAGCAACTTTTGTTGAGTTTCGTAGTGTGTTCCTTCCTCGTAGAATATGGGTGGCATCTTCTGTTTTGTCCTCTTATTAGATTTTAACTTCTTCCACACGTTTCCGTGGTTCTCTTCTGCTTTCCTGTTGTTGTTGTGCCATTTGTCTTCGGTGATGATTCTGAGTCTTGTCCTTATTTCTTCGTATAGTTCGTCTCCGTAGATCTTGAATTCCAGTCTTCTAGTCCTTTGGAAGGCTCTTCTGGTCCTGTTTCTTTTCTTGGCGGTCTTACCCTGTGTAACAGCTTTTGTATTCTCAGTATACGCGGGAGCGGTATGCGCGAAAACTGTCGGGGGTCGCTAAAGCAGCGGTTGACATGTTGCCTGCAATCTTTTAGCATTCATCGTACGTGTTCAAGCTGATAGGGCGTTTTTCAATTTCGATGGCTTCACGAATAAATATTGATTTTAAGGAACGAATAGAAGCGATGGTTTGTAACCTATCTGAATATGATGTTGGGCTAGGGCTAAAGAAGTATCGAAATGTTTTACAGGTATAGAATTTTCGTAAATAAGGTTATGGATTCGTCGGTTTGTGTGTCCTATGTATGTACGTGGGCAACTGGAAAAAGGTATCTCATAGACACCATTTATGGATCTGATGAGATTGGATAACATGGAATGAGTAGTGAAGATGGATTTTAGTTAAGAATTCTACTAATCTTGTGAGTGAGATCTTTAATAAAAGGTAACAAGATTTTAGATTGATCACGAGGCAAGGTTTCTTTTTAGAGGATATTCCATATCTAAGGATGGAATGGGGTTTAGATGTTTTTGAATGCTCCTATTTATTTGGATTTTGTGGTAGCCGTTTTTAAGAGTGTTTATCTTATTGAATTCTTTTCGGATGATCTGTAATTGTTGTCGCTAAGTCTTATAGAACGGAAAACAAGAGTGTTAATAACTGAAATGAGTTGGACGGGGTAATGATGTGACTGGGCATTGAGATAACGGTTTAAATCGGTGGGTTTTTGGTACACGGAATAGGAAAAACAGTAAGGTGGGTGTTTCTGAATAAGAACATAAAGAAATGGCAAAGACGCTTCAGACTCAACTTCTATCGTGAATTGAATACTGGGATGTATTTCATTCAGGTGGAAGAGCAAGGGATCTAATGTGTCTTTACCATGAGGCCAAATGTCCAAAGTTTTAATATATATATATATATATATATATATATATATATATATATATATATATATATAGATATATATATATATATATATATATATTTAATAGAGGATGTAGGATATACACTACAACGGAGGAAGGTCATGCAAAATTTACGAGTAATAAAAATATACCTTAATTTTGTTTATTAAATAAAGAAAGCCTTTGCTACATCTACAACTTCACCATAATACGCTATAATTAAAATTTAAGTTTGGTTTATAAATACAACCTAATATCAAAGTTACCAGTTTCCTAAAAGTTTGGCTGCACAATTGACCACACCATTACGAAAACGAATATGGTTGCCTTTTTCCACACTCATTGTTCTCCAAAACAATATTTGGCATTCAAGTCGGGCTTCCTATCGAATCGTTCTAGTTTAAGAAAGGTCCATTTATTTCTCTACTGCAGGTCCGGTGTGTTGTTTGTTATACACTTCCATAGAATTAATAAAAAAGATTTAAATTGTTTTATAAAAAATTTTCAGGCGATATATTATGTCGTACTTACTTATACTCATATACTGAAATTACAAGACAATCTGAAAATTAGGCCAGTTGTGTAAATATTTCTGATATGAGTATAAATGAGCTAAAACCTTAATTGGCAATTTTGATAATGTCTGCAGCAAATAAAGACAGTCATCTATTCATGAAATGTCTGTTTGACAGTAATTTAATCAAGCCTGTATTAGTAGTCAGCGTTTTAAATATCGAATAAACTATGTTAGGTTTGATAAAAAGAAAACATGAAAAGAAAGACAGCAAGACGATAATTTTGTGCATATACGCGAAATATGGGATATTTTTATTACCACCTAGAGAGAATAATATACACCTTCATCCTAGACTTTTATAATATGATAGACATAAGCGAATTGAACTTCTATAGTATATGGTGTCATCTAAATAAAGATTAGAAAACAAAAAAAGGTTACAAATGGCACAATTTTTTTAAGGAAATAGGAAAAGAGTTAGTAGCTACTGAAACACGTGCAGATGAAGCTTCTACATCACAAGGTCATCCGCAAAAACCCGGAGAATAAAACTGTGGTAGATGTTGAAAATGCCCCAGAAATTTGGACAGAAAATTTTCCCGAAGATATCAGAAGTGCAATCGATTTGTTTGTAAGGATCATCACATAACTACTTGCCTTGAATGTACAACAAAAAAATTGCAAAACAATAATTCTTTATTATGATTTACTAAAAATGTTAACAATTTTAAATCTTTAAATTTTATTTAATAAATTTTGTGTATTACACAACTATTTTTTACAAATATTACTTCACTGTTTGATCGAAAGCTTGGTCACTATTGACTCTATTGGTATTACGTGCCACAAAAAATGTGCTTTTAGGATGGTTAACAAAAGAAGCCCAAAATATAAGGTAGGTGTAGGTAATATGGCCATGTACAGTAATATGGCCATCCAACAAATTTCTTACTATTTTTATGTTTAAACGGTAGAACTCTTGATATTAGCATAGTAATACACATTTAGTGCCAAAATTGTTAAACAGATGGTGCCACATTCTCTATAAGTCAGAACCATACACCATTGTTGTGAAAACTCGTCATTGCAGAAGCTGGTTATTAATTTCTTAATTAAAAAAAAATCTTAACTGAATCTAATAGGTAAGTTTTTAATATATTAATTGTACTTACATGTTTCGTATACCTTCAAAATCATGTACATGTTCTTATTTTATTGTATAAATTTTGATTTAATACATTTTTTCTTAAACCAAATATCAAAATACAGTGTTGAGTAATATGGCCAGGTGAAAAGTAGGGTTATATGGCCATGGCCATATTTATCTTACATGGCTATATTACTCTACAATGCATATTTTGTTTGCTGTATTGATATTATTTCTTTTATTACAGAAATAAAAAATGCCCCAGTATCAGCGCAGGGGCCTACGAGGCAACCGGACGGAAGAAAATTTGGCAGCAGCTTTAAGAGCGGTGGAAAATGGGACCGCAGTTAACACAGCTAGTCGTACATATCACATCCCAAGGCGGACACTTCGACGATATTTAGAAGAGGGAAAACAAGTAAAGTCTTGTCTAGGGCGAAAGACTATACTTACAAATGCCCAAGAAGCAGAATTAGTTCAACGTATTATCCGTGTTTCGCAAATTGGATATCCACTTACTGCAAGGGTACTTTGTAAGTGTGTATATCGGTTTACAGAACTCAATAATATCCCAAATCCTTTTCAAGAAAGCAAATGAATAGCTGGTCGTTATTGGCTACGTAGTTTTATGAAGCGCAATCCTCAAATCAGACCTAGGAAAGCACAAAACTTAAATCCGGCTAGGGCACAAAAGCTTAATAAATTTATTGTAAAAGATCATTTTACTAAGCTGGAAGGTATTTTAAGAAAAATGGACATACTTGATAAGCCCGAACGGATATATAATGTAGACGAGAAAGGTTGCAGGTTAACACTTCACCACCAGCAGAAAGTTTTGGCGCAAAAAGGGGCTAGAGAGTACATGTTGTTGCAAACTAACATGGAGAAAGTGTTAACATTGTTTCTTGTGGTAATGCTCTCGGTACAGCAATCCCTCCAATGATACTTTTTAAGGGTAAACGTAGTAAGCCAGAATGGGTGGACTCACTACCTCCAGGTGCTGTTGTTCAAATGACTGCAAAAGGTAGCATGAATATTAAAACGTTTTCAGTTTGGCTTCAACACTTTTTAAAATTTAAGGTTGCTGGTCCATGTATGTATCATATTTGATGGTGCAAGATGCCATTTGGATCACAGTATTGTAGAAACTGCCAAAAGATACAAAATTACTCGATACTGTTTACCTAGTAATACTACTCACGAGCTCCAACCAATGGACAAAGCTGTATTTAGAGCCTTTGAATATTACTGGGATGATGAAGTTATGAAATATTATTCTATTCATAGCGATCGTGTTATTACCAAACAGAGATTTGGGGCAATTTTTTCTACAGTTTGGGACAAAACAATGACACCATCTAATATAAAATCGGGGTTTTCTTCAACGGGAATTTATCCGTTCAACCCAGAAGCTATCCCAGAGATAGCGTTTGCCCCTCGTACTATCACATACCAACATCAGGAAGATAAAGAGAATGTCACATTATCAGAAACTAACGCTTGTAATAAAGCAGATGATTTATCCATGCCATCAACTTTGGGCATTCAACAAAAATATTACCGTTGTCATTCTACTTTGGGATTACAACCAAAAAATAACTCAAAAAAAGTATGTCTGGTCACTGATAGTAGTAACTCTTGTCGTCCCTCTACTTCGGATTTTCAACCGAAGAATCGCCCGGAGAAACCATTTCTAGACACTGATAGTAGCAACTCTGACTTATCCTTTAGTTTGCATGATTCTAGCAGTGATGAAGTTATTGATTCAGAAGACGATCACAGTGATTTCTCAAACATCCAAAATACTTCATTCACAATTATGCTCGAAACACCTGAAAATGCAGCAATAAAGAACGATAACAAAAAGCCTAGAAAACCAGTTATCAACAGTCGAGCCCAAGTTGTTACTAAAGATTTATTCAGTAGATGTATTGGAAAAAGTGATTCAGAAAATATTGAAGCCAATACGCATACTACAGATGGTAAAAGAGTCTCGTCAATGCTACGAAAATTACCCAATCCAAAAAACAAATTTAAGACCTTGCCTGCTAAGAAAAAGGGAACAAAAAAACAAGAATCTTGGTTTTGCAAATTATACAAGGAAGTCAGGATGGTAGATATGAGACTGTGTAGCGTATGTAGCACTTATATCCACGAAGAGTGCATGGGTCTCACAGCTAAAGACAAAATTGATACGTTCTTATGCCCTGATTGTGAAAAATAAGACAATATTAAGTTTCTCTACTGTATTTGCTTAACATGTAATAAAACTGTTAAAAAATCTAAAACTATTTTATTCTATTTTGTGTTAAGCTTCGTTATTAGATATAAAAATTTACTTTCTGTAGAGTGGCCATATTAGCGACACCATGTTGGTAATATGGCCAATACCAGTATTTTTTTAATTAAGTCATAAATATCATAGTTTTATCAATTTTTGAAAAATTATACAATAAATATATATTTAGATAACCCATGTAACTGTAATAACAGTTACTTTTTAAAAAAATTATATTTGGCCACAAATACGGACAAAAGTTTTTAAGGTGGCCATATTACCTGCACATACCTTAGATGAAATTTCAGAGTGATTTTGCCAACCTACATTGGAGACAGCACGTGTAGAAAAAGATTTGCAGCGTAGATTTAACCTCCATGAGAGGGACATAAATTATGAGAAACGAGTTAAACATTTATGGAATCCATTTAATAATCAAGCTGATAATATTAGAACAATACCATATAAAAAACATTAATTGTAAAAACGTATTTAGAAGTCATTAAATAATATTTTAAAATTTTTCGTTACACGAAGACATCTACCCTTTCATCTTAATAAAAAATCTGTTTTGTTTATGTCAGAAAATACAAATTTTAGGGGTTTTCCGTCAACAAACAGAATTGTAAACAAGCACAAATAAATATTGTCCACATAAAAAACAGGGCAATAAAACTTATACGACCAGCCCTGGTAGTTTCGGTAGGGTCGATTTATTTTCTAGAAGCCAACGCTATTGAGGAGATCTAGGTGAAAACCCCAAGAACTGAAAGATTTGATTTAATGCTGACGGAACGATAGTATGGGTTTTACGGTTTTCAATCTGAAATTAATTAGTTTTCTATTCTTTTTGGTGCTATCTCGGTGAGACTGGGTTTTAAGATAATTACGTTTCCTTGACGGTTAAAATATTTGTGTGGTTTGACGATTCCCCCACATTTTACGGCGTTAAGGATCCACAGACTTCTCTTGGGATAGATTTATTGTTGTACGCTATTTTGGGGAATAAAAGAATTTAGCTCTGATATATTTTGCCAGCCTCCCTTCGTTAAAAGCGTTATACAGGAGATTACAAGGAAAAGAGGAAATACTCTTGTTTATAAACTATTTAAAGCTATTTCATTTCTTGATGTCCGTCAATGATTTTCGCCATAATTATAAATACAAATAAATACATATAAATATATTTATATAATATTGCTATGATTTGCTCAAATGTACTTACTTGATTTTATCTTTATAAGAATCTGATCTCTACTTACGCTTATTTTTATAAAACAAATAAAAACTGAATAATATATCTTAGGACTCTTTTACTATTTAAAAACAATAAACGTGGCTTCAAAGTACTTTAGGATAGTTGTCATTTAGGAAAAAGATAAACAATAGGAAAATTAATTTATAGACAAACAATTATAAACGTATAAACAAAGGTTATTTATTTTTAAAATATATCACTGTTAAAGATTACGATTATCATATAAATTTTTACCATACACGATTCAAAAAAATTTAAATCACTCATCCATCAAATCAAGCATCCACTAATTATCAATAAACATTAGATATAATTATGTCCAAATCAAAGACCTTTTATTTTAATTTTTATAAATCAAAAAACAAAATCAAAATTTATTCATTACTTGACTTCTCTAATTAATACGAAACAATTTTAAAACACAAATAATTAACACACATCTTAATATCTAGGGTGCTCGGTAAAAGAAGTATAAGTCAATTTAGTCAACTTTTCAGGAGAAGCAAAAAACGATAAATAATTTTGTTCTGAAGCTAATTAATTGTCATATCTCCTAAATCGTAGTACACAGAATACCTATTTTACTTTGTAAATACTAATCTTAAACAAAGTAGGTATACTTATATTATTTTTTTAAATAAATGGAAATTCCAAAAAAATTTGACTTATATTATTTGGACCACACGTACCAGATGACTTATACTATTTTGTTTAGCCCGAAAAAGCTGTTGTTTATTAAAAAATAAATAAATGAAACATCTTTATGCAATATTTATTAAAAAACAAACATATAAAAACATAGGAATAATGTTAATACGGTTTCGGCAGACCAACGGCTACGTCCCTTAATGGAGAAAAGTATTTCTCTGTGTCAGATGAATCTTCATCATCTGAAATCCCATCAGCAGCATCAGTTGTCTTTAAATTTTTATAAAAATCGTGAAATACTGGACTTATTAGAGGAAGAAGATCCAAAATATCCTTTTTATTGTGCGTTGATATAGCAAGAGCGCTTTTATACAAATTGCTGGGTACCAACCTAGCATTAGTTTGTCCTCTACGTATTACACTTAGCGTCAGAAATACCTCTTTTTCATCAGGTGATGTTTTATAAAAAATAATTCCATTTTCTCTTGTATAACGAAACCAGTTCACATCAAACCAATTGTAAGGATTTCCTCTTGTATCTTTTTTACGCATTAGGTAAAGTTCTACAACATTGAATTTCTTCTTTTTTCCTGTACTTCTCTCAAGCTGATACCAGTCGTGCGGATGGCTAATTGGAACACTTAACCTTTTTTTTTCTTTTTGATCAATCCATCAACAATATCGCACTTTATATGACTGTGTCCACTCACCATGAATTTATGGTCAATAACTTCTAAATTAATGTTATTTTGCATTGCTACTAAAAACATCATAGCAGCATGTGAATTTTTGTTCTGACCACCGCATGTATCCAAGTATAAGACTACTTTGGAAACATATGGTGGTAGTGATAATAATTCTTTATAAATACATGTAGCTGTATTGTTACCTCCCCTTCCCCCTTTGCCTTCGTGCCACATGTAACATGTTACTCTTCCTTCTCCATTCTCATGAATAGTTAGGTTATGTCCATAACTGTCTTCATTAGAAGGTAACAGAAGAAGTTACGTATGGAGTTGGGAGACAATGCTGCAAGTAAAAAGTGAGGCATCTAAAAGTACTATTCATTTTGCTTTTTCTGTATCGTTACTGTTTATAACATATGCATTGTCTGCAGCAATGTGATGAATATTTATCTCGTCTTTTATTTTAGTTTTATTAACTTGACTTTCAGTAACTTTGAGTTTATTACTCAGCTTCAGCACATTTCATTTATGGCACGTATCTACTTTAGGTTTTTTAAATGAAATGTTTATTTTATGGAACTTTCTTTCATAGATAGGTCTAAGACAGGTGATTAATTTTCTTCACAGTATAATTTGTACATTTTCTGAAGATTAGAATAGTTTCTTTATTATACTTGTTAGCAGAAGGATCACGACCTCCCTGGTCATCAACAATATGTGTAACAACATTTCTTATTTCCCTGGTTTTTAGATCGTTACACCTTAAATACAATAAAAGAAAAGCATATCTTTCTTCTTCTAAACGTACACGTTATAACCTCCCCTTTGGTCCTGTTGGTGGCAAATATTGTATTTAAGTTTTCGTTATTTTATTCTAAAGAGCACATAAAAGCGTAAAATTAGGCTCTAACAATGCAAGTTTTACAGCGACCAGTCAGTGAAAGTGATACATTATATTGATCTAATGATAATCGATAAAAATGACAAAAATCCCGTAACTTTAATTTATTCAGCAGCTTTATAGAAACTTACTGCATTGTCAGCAAAATGCAATATTTGCAGTCGAAAGCTGCACTACTTTTGATTTTTGTGGACAGGATACTAAAATTAAAAGATATTGAATTTTTATTATCGAGATTATAGACATTTGATTTAAGAAATTGATTTCGCGAAACATAATATAACATTTTCAGCAAATATAACATGAAACATAACGTTTTCAGCAAAATGCAATATTTGAACACGAAAGCTCCACTAATTCTACCAAAATGCGTTTTAATTTTTGTGGAGAGGACACTAAAATTAAAATATATTGAATTTTTACCATCGAGTTTATACACATTTAATTAAAAAAATTGATTCGCGCCCGTAACAGACATTTAAAATCACCAGCGGACGTTTCAAGCGTGGTGTCTACACAAAAGCTTGGACTACTATAATATCCTGTTTTTTTATATTTATATAAATGATATTTATTTGTTCTTTTAAAACCAGTAAATAAAATCCCTAACATAGATCAAAATTTTAAGTGTTAAGAACAATAATTTTTGAAGCGAAATCTCATACCTTCATAATCTCATTCTTGGGTCAAGATTTGGATTTCACATTTAGATATACCGAGTGAGATAAGGCCGAATTTTTCTTTTCAAATGTAAGGAAGATACTATCCTATTATCCAGCTAAAAGTAATAGTTCTTATCGTATTTATTGGCAATTTAAGGTCTATTCTGTGCTTTAGTTCTGATAAAGAGTGATCTGTGAGCAACTTAATGTAAATTGGGTCTTTATAAAACTTGTATTTTATAAATATAATACTATAAAGATGTTAAAAAATGCTTCTATAAAGATTATATATTAGACTATCGTATAGAGGGTTTCATTAGTATTTCAGTGAGCTTGTTTTCCCGTTTTGCTTCCCAGGAAAACGCGTGTTTTTCTTGTAGCGGGAACAGGAAAAGTTGTTTAAAGCTTTCTGATCATGGCCTAATTCCTAACAGGTTTTCTGGCTTTTACGTTTTTCTAGTTTGCCCATTGTGGCATAATTTCATTTTATTCGTAAGTCCCTAATTTTATTATTATTGCAAAATGTTAAGTGCATAAATTTCTTTCTTATAATATTCCAGGTTTTGTTGGTTTAAAAAGTGAAACAAAAATATATTAAAACAATTCTAGAGACTTTATTTTATAGTTACATATCGTAGTCATTACTATTAAAGTGAAATTTCTACACTAAAACCAATTTTAATGACGCTTTTTCATGTTTGTTGAAATTGGTATAAGTCACGAGACCAAAATTCTATTTCCCCTTTTATTTGAAAACGTATTCAATTCCTTATGTCCCGAAACATGCATTTGCACTTAATAGAAAGTTAGTAATTTCTGTTGAGTACACGCAATTTTCACATTCTAATGGAATATATACTTAATATTTTAGAATTAACAATAGGTACCTACATACATAAATGAGTTCTTCCAATGGGAATACTCGCTGTATCTAAATTATCTAAATAAGTCAATTTATTTAATAATTTTTGGGCAATGCCTTCTTCTTCTTCTTATGTTGCCTATTTACTTCGGATGTTGACGACCCTGATGGCAATCTGTATTTTGCAAACTGCTGATCTGAAAAGATTTGTGGTTGTTGTGTTGAACCACGTACGTAAATTTTTGAGCCAGGAAATACTTCGCTTTGTGAAACGACTGTGAAAGCCGTTCTGAAGAGGCTTATTAGGACGAAATACGTATAAGCGAATGCACAGGCGCCCTGTACGTGAAATCAAATCTTAACTGTCTTTTCCTTTTTATTCCGATATACTCTGTACGAGTACTAAAAACCAATTCGCTAAGAATTTTGCTTAGTTCAGGAGATATATTGTGGAATGCAATTTTTAGATTCCCCATGTCTCTAATAACATCTTTATCAACGTCTGTTTTGCCTTGCAATTCTTAGAAGGCTCAGATTAAAGCAAAATTCTGAATTTGGTTTCGAAAATTAGTTTACGGATTTTAATATCAGATGTCGCTATTTGCGTCTATACAAAGCCATGTTAGAGTTGCTTCCTAAGACAGAAAAGATTTATTTTTACGTTCAGAGTGACTGTGAAAGCCGCTCTGAAAAGGCCTATTAGGCCGAAATACGTATAAGCGGATGCACAGGCGCCCTGTATGTGAAATCAAATCTTAACTGTCTTTTCCTTCTTAGATAAAATCAATAAAAAACTAATAATAAACTCATTATTTTGATATTAGTAGACTTAGGCAAATATGCAAATAAAAACGTATGAAATATGCGCATAAATATGCAGTATTTTATGCAAAAATATGCAGTGTTTTATGCAAAATATGCATATTTATCTAGAAAATATGCATGTAATAAAAAATATTTACAATATTTTTTTATTTACAAAATACTTAAATATTAGAAATACATAACATATACAATTATTTTAACATATAAATATTATTTTGAATTGTGGTAACAATAGATTATTAAATGATGTTCAAAATTTTCTAATAAAAACTTATAGCTTCTATCTGAATACATATATTTGTAAATAGAAAAACTTCTTTCGACATCGACTGATGTAACTGGGGCATTTTTCAAATTTACTCTAATAGATGGTTCTAGATTAAGTGGTTCGGAAAATGTCCCAGCTAGTACTTGAACTACTTCAGAAAGAACCTGGTAACCACTATGTTTTTCCATGGTTACTTTAAATTTTTGAAAAATTTCCGTTCCTATAGTACCTTTAACGTTTTGACACAAAGACTCAAATTCTTTTATTAAAACTACTCTCTAACAATGATAATTTTGAGGATTCTAATTGAGTTATAGTTTTTTGGACAAAACTATAATTTCATTTTATGAATGACAGTTGCTGTTAGAGGATGTTATTTTGAAAGGCTTGCTTAGCTTCCAATAAAGATTGGCAACTATCATCCGTAAAATGGTTAATTATTTTTTTTTAATCAACAAAATGATCAGCATAGAAATTAGCTTGTTTCCAACCATATTCCCCAACGTGTTAAAATGGGTTGCGGTGGCAGTGGAACAGCAGGAAGCATATCTCTGTAACATTGTATTCTTACAGGTGATTTCAGGAATACCTTTTTGACGCTCGCTATTAAACTGTTAACTAGTGGAAATTATTTTCTTACTTCCTCCGCAACTCTGTTTATTCCATGCGCTAAACAAGTGACATGTATTAAGTTTGGATAAAATATTTTTAAATTTTGTCCTGCTTTCACCACATATGGTGCGGCATCGGATAAAATAAGGAATAATTTATCATTAGGCACAGCAGCAGGAAGAAAAAAGTTTGCTAATGCTTCTTGTAGAAACCGTGATATTGTTAAAGCGTTGGTTTTTTCCACTTGCTTACAGGAAATTAAATACGATTTTGGAAAGGTTTCATCGCTAAGTACACTAATCAAAAAGTGCACAATGTATCTTCCTGATGAGTCAGTGGTCTCGTCCACATATATGTAAAAGTAATTATTACCTATTTCGGCTTTTAGCCGAAAGTTTTCATTAGATAATTTTGAAAGCGGTATATTAAAAGATACTAATACACGACACAAGTCTTTGTTAAAAATTTCTTGTTTGGTTTGTTTTTTGGAACTGACTGAAAGCACTTGGACACTGAAGGTTGATATTTTTCACCGGATGTGGTTTTTACTTTTTTAGTTAAATGTTTCGCGGTTCTGACATGCTGATCTATTTGAAATTTTTTTTCAGATAAAATCTAAAAAAGAATATAAATATTCTATAGTTGTACCCATTTTTAAAATCTAACATTGTAGAAATAAACTAAAAATGAACCGTTTTTGCATAACAATTAAAATATTTAAATGAAATCAAATCAAAATCGGTGTAGTAATCTGGAAAATGTCAAGAAATGTATGTACAAGAAAGAAGAACCCCCAAATATTTACAAGAGGCTCTTGGTCTTTTCTGTTTACATTTAAAGAAAAAATACTGTGAGCATAAATTAAAAGCACCTAATTAAGTCCAATATATATTGTTACGAATATGCTTTCGGCATGGCCCATGTAACGGTTGCATCTCGAAAACGCTTCGAGAACTTTCGCGATGTATCGAGTGCGAGAGAGAACAACCGGTCACGTAGGCGAATTAGAGGTGGGACTACTTTGGATTATTCTAGAATAATACTTTTGGTATATTGATGTAACGATGTTATGAGTTAGTTTTAGTTATTAAGATGTTAACGACCTTTCAGTAGACTATTGATTGATTTGAATTTTATATAGGTATCCTATTTTTTATCGCAAGGAGTTTAAAAAATGCTTGAAAAAAGAAAAAATACATCGATTTATTGCGAACTAGCGTTGTGTCGGTACTTTTCTTAAACATAATCTCCAATTTTAAAATCTTTGTTTGTACCACCGTGTAAATTTTTAAAATAAAATAAAAAATAATACGTATGTACAGTGCACAGATTCTAAACATGTCGGTGGGAGATGGCTTCTATGCGTTGTATTATAGTTGGTGTATGAGAGAAAAAGTTTTCTGAAATAACAAATTTTATATTATTATTTGTTATTTCAATATTTTGAAAATTTTCTCTCATACATCGACTATAATACAGGGCATAGAAGCCATCTCCCACCGGCACATTTAGAATCTGTGCACTGTACTTACAGTTTTGCCACAACATGAGCAATAAACTTTATCCATATCCATAGATAGATAGCTCTTTGTAAGGTTTTATCCAAGTTGAAACATTGCTTATTTTCGGCATTTTCAAAGCTCAATAATTATTCACAATTAAAAATACACATTGTTTACGCCTCCAATTTTACAACAAAAGTGAAACCAAGTGAAACTGACCGTCAAAATAAAAATTTTTACCTAGAGACATAAACTGGCAAACACAAACCCTTAATTCCAGGACAAAACGTGACAAAACTATAAGCCGCTGTCTTTTATTAGTTACTATATCAAGAATTTGAATACCAAGTGATTATAAAACAAAATTAAATATTTGCATTTTCATGCTATCTGTAAGTTTGAATATAAAAATACATAGTTAACACCAAATTTTCAAATTATATGAACTTTATGCTCACTTTTATAAAAATATGCAAAATTGGACATTTTTGCATTTTTTATGCATTATATGCAAAATATGCAATTTGCGTATTTGCCTAAGTCTACTTATTAGTTACCATTTATATGCACCTACTCAAAGAAATATACTTTATTGAAATATCATTGTATAAACCACTTACAATGATCTTCATATAAAAATTTTTAAAAACTTGATATTGTAACTCGACCTCAATTAGTACCTGTAATTTTAACAATAATGCGGTACGTGAAAGTGAAAAGCTGAGAAAAAGTTATAAAATATGGAAAACTGACGAAATAAAAAAATAAAATGTTGTGGATTTTTTTTAAATCGCTCTCATCTATACTAAACAAAAGTGAATTACAATGTTTTTCATATAATGTGTCGATAAGAAATAATGCGATTTGAAATGTTAGACGTATTTGTACTTGCTTCGGACTTTGGCATTGTGTGCCCTGCGGCAGACAGCTACTATGCTCTACACTGAATAAAAGCTTTTAGATTGTAGATAAGTAGACATTAGAATAAGGCACCAAAAAGCCTCGCATCACTCGCCTGAGGCGTTTTTCTCCATACTCCCACAAAAGAAATAAACAAATACTTTTGCTGATCTTAACTTTTTTGAGGCAGAGCTTTAAGGTATTTCCAAAACAAACCAAAAATACATAAATTAAGAAAAAAATTAATAAAGTGCAACGTTATAAACGTTATCTTTATTAATTTATATTTAAATAATTACTTTATTTTAGTCTCTTTATTAATTCATTAATTTTAGTTTCTTTCTTACTATTTTTTCTTCAAAAAGTAGAGCGGCCTCTGTCTTTCTTTTCTTTTTTTTTTCTCTCCGGTAGAATAAATATTTGCCTTCTCTCTCTCTCTGTCCGGTAGACTAAGTATTTTGTTTTTTAATGACAGAAAAGCTAATTCCATCATATAGGAACATCCTATGACATCTGTGCTAACTTCATGCAGTCCCTTCCTTCTTTCTGTCAATCACCTTTAATGGTGGGATTATTTTTGGTTTATAATTGAAATTTATAAAAGAAGGTAAGAATTAAAATAAGCTTCATTTTATGGTCTGCAATATTCTCTTGGTTTTATTGGCCATATCCAGATTTTTTTGGCCGTATTATGAAAATTTATTGACCATTGGAGGACCTAACCATTTAATTGTGAGTCACTTACATGATATAAATGCAGCTCACAGGAGGAGCTAACCGTCTAATTGGAAGAACACACAAGCAGCCCATTGATGCCATTGTTGCCTCACTATATTTATCAGTATCACCCTCACTATATTCATTGTTAAGCATTGATTGGTTCCTGTTTTTAATAAATATGATTAGTTAAAATTTGTTTTATTTGCTATTAGCTGGAGGTTCAGGTTTGATTCCTAGTTTAAGATAAGACGAACTCATACTTGAGATACTGAGCTGGGCGAAGTATAGACGATAAGCTCCCATGGTTGATTGAGGTATTATTTTTATAATAATATTTCAATTCTCTTTGGTAGTCTTATCTTTACAAGAGAATAGTGTTTCAGCTGTAATATATAATAACTAAAATAAATTAATAAAATAACCACTTTCATAATCATTTTATTTTTGTTTCCTTTACCTTTTTTATAACACACTGGTTAGAGTTGGTAAATTTGAAAATAAATCCATGTTTAGTGGGGGTAAATGCTTGTCCCAGATACCAAACAGTTTTGTATTTATCAGTGTTTCGTATCAGTTACATCCGCGGAACCGATACCTACGTTTATGATGATACCTCATTTTAATCAGTAGGGTAAACAGGAAAATTAAACTTCATTTAATTACTTTCTCGCAGATAGGGATTAGTTATTGATGTGTATAACTAAATTAACAGGGTTGGCAACATTTATGAAGTTGTTTACTAAGAAAAGCTAAATCATCTGTTATACATAAATGATTTAAAATTATTTGTTTAAACCTGAAAACCACTTTCAAATTAGATAATAAAACGTTTTCTTGAATGAAATTGGTGCGCACTTCAAACTAGAAAAGTGTCGTATTTAAATAAATTCAGAGAAAAGATTAGGCTTAAATTTGGATAAAAAATAAAATCGAATAAGAAAATTGTATTTGTACATGTATGTTACTGGCTTATACACATAAATTGTATAAGGAATCGATTGTGATACTGGATGGAGAACGACGGAGAGTGACATTAAATTCAGCAAAAACGCAGTTAATTCTGTTTAAGATCTCAAATTCTCCCGTCACGTGCAAGAACAAAGAAAGCAAATAATGTCCAATGGAAAAAGGCTTGATTTCAGACCGTCAGTGTCCTACTTGGGTCTCGAATTTACAAAGACACTCAACTGGAACACTGACCTTAGAAACACTCTCGACAGGATAAGTAAGAAACAAAGCCAGACTCCTAAAAGCACTGTGTTCAAAATTTGGGAATACTAGCTAAGTCACTCTCCTATACACTTACAAAATTTATATAAGACCTATCATTAAATATATTGCTAAAGTTTACACTCTACTGAACAAACGTCAACACAACCAAGTCATGGCAACAGAGAGAAAAATTCTAAAGAGAATCATGAGTTAAAGCCAAAACTTCCCTTTAGCGCCAATCTACCGTATTATAAACATCGATTTCATTCATGATAGGATACTCAACCTTAATACGATATTAAGAGATACGTTCTCTCCACCATAAATAGCTCAAAGAATAGAGCAAAGAAGGTTCTCAAAAAAACCTGTCACCGACGAGGACACACACTTAAGTTCTTCTTCTCTTTTTGGCATCATAACCCTGTCTGGCTATGTCCTTCCATTTAGATCTCTCTTGGGCCCTTCTCCTCTATTGTCTTATATTCATGGTTTTCAGGTCGTCTTCTACGTCATCCAACCATCTAGTCCTGGGCTTGGGTCGCTTTCATATCTTCTTATCGCTGAACATGTCCCAGCCACGACAGTCTTTGACTTTTCACAAATCTTACAATGTTATACCCTTTCTTCAGTTCATTAACCTCGTCGTTTCTCCGTCTTCCTCTTTCACCGGGCCGTATACTTTTCTCGGTATCTTTCTCTCGAATGTTCTGAGTTGGGATTCCTCTTTTTTCGTCATTACCCAGGTTTCACAACCATAGGTTCCTGCGGGTCTAAGCAAAGTTCTGTATAATATAGTCATTTTGGTTCTTTTGTCTAATAATTTCGATGTCATCACTATTTTATTAGCACAGTATGTACGATTTCTACTGGAAATATTTCTGTGTGGAGGCATCCAAACGTTCAATAGTATAGTTATCTATTGCTATATTATTTTCATTCTCAGGTGTTGTTTTGATGGTCATGTACTTAGTTTTGGTTTCATTTATTTTAAGCCCTCTTTTTTGTGCTTCAAGATCAATTTCCTTAAACATTGCTATTAATCGTATCTTACTTTTACTGATAATGGCGACATGGTCTGCATATGCAGCAATTTGTACTGTTTTGGTGGTCATATGGCCGGTTATATTGGTTTTTCTGATGACTGCTCCAAGAAGTAGGTTAAACAGCATGGTTGAAAGTGCATCTCCCTGTCTCATCCCCATGTTGATGTCAAACAAGGGAGACAGTTCTCCATCTACTCTAACTGCAGCTTTTGAACCCTGCAACGTCATTTTTATGAGGCTGATATATTTGGTTGGTTTACCTAGATTTCGGAGGTGTTTCAGCGTTTTGTCTCTTTTCACACTATCAAAAGCTTGTTTAAAGTGTATTTACATATTATATAATTCTATGTCGTATTCATAAGCTATCTCTTGTATTGTTCTAAGTATGAATATGTTGTCTGTAGTGGCTATATTTGGTCTGAATTCGTATTTATAATAACCAATTATATTTTCGGAATTGACAGGTATCTACTCACTAGAATCCCAAAAAGCCAAGTTCCATTCCTGTTTGCCAAAATTTTAAACATAGCAGGCAGCGAATGTTCTGATGAGTACTTAAACATTCTTAAAAATACCCATATAAAATATCGTAGGCATTAGCCTGCACTTGCCCAAAAAGCTGAAAAGAGCCATTCCTAACACACTTGGACACTGTCATAATTTAGTAACTGCATGAATAGGTGATAAACCGTTAAATGTAACTTGGCCTTCTTCATAAAAAATAAACATATAAAATAGAAAATCAAAAAATACAAAAACCTAAAAAAATATAAAACCATAAAATAAAACTAGAAAACCAATGACCACGGCCTCTCGAACTAGTCTCTCTCTCGTCTCTTGTTGTTTTTACATTTTGAGGATTGTGATTTGTTCGGTTGTGCCGAATAAGTGGTCCTTTTGGGCTTCTCTTCGAAACGTCTACAGAAACAAAAAAATTTCTTTAACTTATCATCAACTCGACAATTCACACAATCAAAAACTATAGAATTTGCTACAGACATGTTGTAGACAGCCTTTATATGTCAAGTTGGATAAGAATGAAAACGCTTATACGATGAGCTTTCCAAGGTATGCGTAACATTTTTCTCCATTGCTACATCTCAATAAAATTAATTTTTTGGCGTTTAGGAGGAGGCATTCAATAATCTCATCTTGATTTTTTGAGAGACCGATTTTCAAAATTTCGTTCAGCGACTCATAACACGTTTTGCTGTAATAATAAATTTTTAAATTGCTGCTTAGCAGTTGCCATGGTTAGTAATACTAGATTCAAGATACATAAAGCTCTTTACTATCTGGTATTTCCTCAAGTGGTTCTTCTTCTTAGGGTGCCTCTCCGTTCCGAACGTTGGCGATCATTTTGGCTATGATGACTTTGTTGGTTGCTATACGGAATGTCTGTGTTGAGGTCTTTTTATACCATGCTCTCAGGTTAGCAAGCCAGAATATTCTTCTTTATCCTGGGGTCCTTTTTCCTTCAATTTTACCTTGCAAAATGCATTGGAGTAGCTCGTATCTGTCTTGATTTCTCATTATATGTCCCAAGTACTGCAGCTTACGGCCTTTTACGATGTTTATCAAATCCGCGGTTGTGTTCATCCTCCGTACATTTTCATTGGTGACCGTGTATGTCCACGGTATCCTCAAGTGGTTACTCAGCTGAATAGTGTTGAATTTGTCTATTACCATTATTTTCGTCTTGTTTTTTTTTAATTATAAGACTAAGTTTAATGCTTTGCAACTAAACTCTTCTTAAGAGATCTAACATTTCTGGTTAATTTGCTGCTATAAAAGTTTAGTGTTGCCAACAAGTTTTAAACTAAATTGGAGATTTTTCTACTAGAGATCATTACTCCATGGATCCATTTTTCTAAAGCCATCCTCATGACACAAAGATGAGTTTTGACAAAACGCATCTTTGTCTAGCCCCTCTCTATGCTCTAAATTGGTCTTGAGAATCCTAATCTAGTTATACTGTTGTCATATTAAACTGCTACAGATTTTTAATAAGGGCCACCAGTTGTATCGGTTTATCTATATTAAAATGAACCAAAGCTTTATCCAGGTAACACAGTAGCTTTATGGTAGTCAACATATTATTATGAGTGGCTAATATTTTCTTGACTTTTCAAAGAGCTGTCTCAGCTTAAGGATTTGCCCAAGTGTACTCTGTAATCCTATGTCACTTAGTGACTGCAGCATTTCTCTTGTTAGTGTGACAATACCTTGAGATTTATTTGTCTTTTGCACTTTAATTGCATCTTTTAGTTAAGTGAGCAAGATAATAGGTTCTCTAGAATAGTTAGAGGGTCATATATTTTCTGCTAGAGTCGCGTTATTTCTATATAAATCGCTACAATAGTTTCGGCACGATTTTCGTATTTGGAAATCTGTGGTAAGGATTTTGACCTATTAAAATAAATCTCTCGATTCATTCCTACTCCGACTACCATGTTTTTATATTTCTCTGCATATTTGGGAGATATAACCCGCTTTGTCTTTACTGAGTTGCCTTCCCAGTTTAATGTTATTTTCTGCTTTTAATCACAGTCCAAGTGATACCAGTTGTTCATGGCTTAAAATTTGTGAAACCGCTGTCATATAGTTCTTTTTGTCTTATTGAGATTTATCTTCAAGATAGATTCAAGTATTTTCATGATTTCTATTAACTTGACCTAAAGAAAGATTTTTTTCCAAGTTTTGTTGGAATTCATTAATTTTTGAGGGGTTAGGAGACATGATTTTGCTTGGGGCTCTTCTTTTAAGGATAAAGTGGGACGTTTAGTACTAGGAGTTGGTCACAATTATTATAATCTGCGTCCGTGTATATTTTCCAGCGATGACCAAGGATTTCCCTGATATTTCATCAGAATAAATTGACGTTCTTATCACTGCGCCACCAACGTGTTTTGTTACTATTATTATTTATTTATTATTAATATTTACTACTATTTTAAATGTTGTAAATAAATATTAAATAAAGTAGGAAAATAAATGTTTTATGCTAACTTTTACATTTGTTCCAGAGTGATAATGTAGCCGACTCTGAACCCGCTTCGAAGGACATGACAGCAGTCAATGCGGTAAGTGTAAAGTTCAATTTTGGCTCTGTTTAATAATATTTCACGTACATTTCTTAGGGAGGAACTTCGAAAAATTCTACGTGACTTAACCTTAAAATTATAAAAACATAACCAAAATTTCAATTTAAGTAATTTTATTATCATAAACGATTTTATTTGCTAAAAATACATATCTCAATCAAAATAAGAAATTTTATTTTTTTTTATCGAACGTAACTAAACAACCATAATGTACAGTACGTATATTTAAAAATATATGCCAGTCTTAACAAACATTTTTAGATAAACTATAGTATTTAAATAAATAAAATAACTGATGGATTCGACCGTTACTTGGTGGAAATTCATTTTATGTAACAATAAAACACTGAAAACTTTTTTTTTAATACCTCCACAAAATTTATTATAAAATCTTATCACTATAGCTGTTTCGGCAGATTGCCTCTGTCAAGTGATCTATTTTTGGCAAGTGTTTACACTTTATAGTCTTTAATGAAATAGGTTGAGGAAGGGAGAACTGTTTGTCTCAAGTTGGTCATTCAGAGTTATATCTGTGTTTTTTAATTTGTTTATTTCCGTAGATTCTAACAAAGATAGCTTAAGACCTTTATTTTGAATGTGAAGAAATTTGTCATTAAAAAAATGATTATGATCTAGAAGGTGAAGTGCGTATGTAGCATATGTTTTTCTATTATTGAAAGCCCTTTTATGTTCTGCTATTCGATTATTAAAATTTCTACCAGTTTGACCGATGTAAGTTTTTGGGCAGTCGCCACATTTAAATTTGTACACACCACTGTATAAGTGTTTATTAGTCATTAAGCAAATAGCAGTAAACAATGGATATAACGAACAAACAATTAATAAAATGTTAAATCAAAAACTAGACAAGAAAGTCCTGAAATTAGTATTTCCACCATTAGAGAAAAAACCCAGTACCTTCTGCTCGATTACATATACAGGAAAAATATCAACAAAAATAGCCAAACACATAAAAAAGAAAGGAATAACACCAGCTTTCACAGCAAATAACAATCTAGGCAAATATATTAAACAGAACAAGAGCCAAAATAAAAAACACTTACACAGTGGTGTATACAAACTTAAATGTGGCGATGCCCAAAAACTTACATATCGGTTAAACTGGTAGACATTTTAATAAACGAATATCTGAACATAAAAGGGCTTTCAATAACAGAACAACAGATTCTACATACGCACTTCACGTTTTAGATCATAATCATTCTTTTAATGACGAATTTAAGATTCTTTATATTCAAAATAAATGCCTTAAGCTATCTTTGTTAGAATCTATGGAAATCAACCAATTAAAAAACACAGATATAATTCTGAATGACCAACTTGAGACAAACAGTTCTCCCCTCCTCAACCTATTTTATTAGAAACTATAAAGTGTAAAAACGCATGCCAAAAATAGATCACTTGGGAAATGCAATCAGCCGAAACAGCTGTAGTGATAAGAGGTTAAAATAAATTTTGTGGAAGTTTTGAAAACAAAGTTTTTAGTGTTTTATTGTTACTTATTATACGACTTAGTACATTGTTTCTGACAAAAATAATTTTTGCACTGATTAATAAATACTAGATTAGCCATCATATATAATCAGGTAAATGATCCTATATGGTAGTGAAGCAAATAACGTATATGTTCTTAATTATTTTCTATGTTTTATCTGATTGACTTTTTATAGAATATGATTAGTATTACAAACTGAAGTAGCTATGAACTCTTAACATTTTTGCAAATTCTTACCCAACAAGTGACACAAAAATCTTATTTTCCTAAAATCTCCTATAATAGTTTTCCCCTGTGCTCGAAAACTATTTCCCTTTTCAAAAATCTTTAATACTTGACACTTTTGTGTTTATTCAGGTCACATTGTAAACCTATTTAACTTATTTACTTCAAATGCAGAAACCATTTAAATTAATATTTTTTTATCGTCGTTTTAAATTAACTAAAGTCTTTCTGAATGTCACCTGTTTTGAAGTCTTTTCAAAAAATCTCAAACTGTAATTTAACTCAATAAATGCAATAAAAGCTATAAAAGTTTGTGAATGAAAGTTTGTTATGTTTATTTAACCCGATTCATTCTCAAAAAGTTTTATAATTTGTTTTATATGTTTACAAACATATAGGTCAATTATTTATTTAACACGATTAGTATACGAAAAGTTTTAATTAGAAACAAAAACCAAAATCTCATTCAGTCTTTTTGAAGATGCTTGGTTTTATAATAAATGCGTAATTCACTAATATCTATACCTTTTTTTAATATTTATTTACGCTGTAACCACAAGAGTTATAAGCGACCTAAAAATATAATATAGGTAAAGTTAGAAAAAATTATAATAATTGATACAGTCCTGAGTCTTTAAGATAACTTATTATGTTTTTAATTAACTTAAGCCAAAAAACAAAAATAACCATATACAAAACCCTTATACAACCAGTGTTGACATATGGGTCGGAGGCATGGACCATTTCCAAGGCAGATGAAAATCTCCAGCTTATATTTGAACGAAGGATCCTGAGAAGAATATTTGGTGGCATCTGTGAAAATGGTGTGTGGAGAAGGAGGTACAACTACGAGATATATCACAGATATAAACATATATTTGGTGGTAAAGACGTAGTATCCTTTATAAAAATAGGAAGATTAAGATGGGCAGGACATCTGGCAAGATCACAGCAGAACAACCCTCCTAGAAGAATCCTTATGTCACAACCTGTGAGAAGTAGAAAAAGGGGTAGACCAAAACTCAGATGGAGGGATGTTGTGGATGAGGATGGTAGACAAATAGGCGCAGCAAACTGGCAATAGTTGTCAATGGATAGAACTGACTGGCGTAATAGACTTGGGAAGGTCGAGGCTCTTTTATAGGGCTGTAGCACCAATGATGATGATGATTGTGTTTTTAATGTTTATGTTTTTTCCTAAGGCTTCTTTTAAATTATTTGGGATTTGGGTGCTTATTCCTTGCTGCTTCATATGTTTTGCACTGAGTTAGTATATGCTTCACGGAGAGGTTTGCTTGACAATTTTCACACATTGGAGGCACAGTTCGCGTAAAAAGGTGTTTATGTGTAAAGTTACTGTATCCTAGTCGCAAACGTGTTATTCTCACTTAGTCGTATTTATTCGCTGTTTGTTGGAGCCACGGTTTCACTAATTTTTTGATTTTCTTGAGTTTATTTTGTGATGTACTCCACTTATTTTGCCACGCACTTAATACTTTATATTTTATTTCTGACTTGAAGTCATCTGAAGAAACCTCATTAATAAGAATAGAGTCCTGGCTGAAAGATGCTAAGCGGGATAGTTCATCTGCTTCTTCATTTCCTTGTTTTCCTGAATGTGATGGAACAAACATAAAGTCAACAGTGATCTTATTATTATTTAGAATCTCTATTTCTGATTGGATATGTGAGGCAATTGGATTATTGGTATATAAACGTTTGATAGTGTGAAGTGAGCTTAGTGAATCGGTTATTATGAGAGAAGGAGAGGTTTTCGACTCACAACTCTGCAGTACGTGACGAAATAATAAGATTGAATTTAAATTTTAAGGATGTATTGAGTGTGAGGATGGCTGCGCCAACACCGTCTGAAGATTTGGACGTCAGTGTATATCTTATAGTGAATTATATGTTTCCATTTCTATTAAGAATGATTGTTTGATCAGGTCTCTTATAGTCTCACTTTTTTATATATACTAAGGTTAGTATTAATCTTGGGAATTGGTATTAACCAAGGTGGAGAAGTTAGGAAATTTGTTAGGAGAATTTCAGACAATTGAAGATGTAGGTCATGAAGGTTTCTTCTAACTCTTTCGTAGGTGGATCTAGTCTTGTTGCAGAGAAAGTATCTTAAAATCGATATGTGAACGTATTGGTATAAGTAGGGTGTTCTTTATTACTAGCTATGTTAGAAGCATATCAGAGAGAAAGGTATTTACATCGTAAACTTAGGGGTGGTTCTCCTGTTGGCATTGTAAACTTTCAACTGGTGTCGTTCGAAACGCACCTGTAGCTATTCGTAGAGCTGTGTTTTGAACAGTTTCTAAAGTTTTTAATATTGATACTTTGCTTGATGAATAAACTATCGCATCATGGTGAAGTTTGGATCTAACTAAGAAAATGTTATCGTGAAAATGTCGGTGAAAATTGTAATCGGATAGTTCTAGATTATGATTCTAACTGACTAATTGTTTGTGGTAAATGTTTTTGAATAGATGTAAAGTTTTTTTCTTTGGCAAGTAAAACTAAGTCATCAGTGTATAATCGTCCTTTAACAATTGGTAAGCATTGTTGAAATATGTCGTTTGTGGCTATTAGAAAAAGGGTTGAGCTTATAACTGATCCTTGTAGTACTCTATTCTCTTGAACTTTTTTATCTGAGTTAACGTTGTCTGATCGAACTATGAAGTTACGAGATTAAAGAAAATTTGAATAAAATTTTAACATATTGCCTCTGATATTCCAATTATGCAATTTTGATATGATATTAAGTCGCCAGACAGTATCATAAGTTTTATTAATATCAAAAAAGACTGCAATACAATCTTGCTTGTTTGGAAATGCTTCATGTATTCCTGACTCTAAGTCTATTAGGTTATCTATAATGGATCGATTTTGCCTAAATCCGCTTTGTTGTGGAATAAGGAGTTTTTGTTGTTCTATATACCATCTCAGCCTTTAATTTACCATTTTTTTTTCAAAAACCGGTTTTCGGTTTTTTTAATCCAACAGGTTACAAGTTTGCACTTTCTTTTTGCTTCTGTATTTATAAAGAAAAATAAAATTTGAATTATAGTTTTGTTTGGAATAATTACTTGAGAATAATAATTATGATTGGGATCCAAAATAATACCTAACCTAATCCTAATCACCGTAAAAACCTAATAACCGGTTTTTACTTTAAAAATAAAAAACCGGTTATAAGCGGGACAAAAAAACAACCGATAAAACCGGTTATTGCGAAGTAAAGAAAACCGGTTTTCGGTTAAAACCGGTAGGTTCTTCCCATCCCTAACCAATAGTTTTTCTTGACTTTTGGGATACAATAATTAGGGAAGCAGCCATTCAACAATTTAGCATTTCCAATTCCTATGGCTCCTTTGACGATTCACCCCCTGTATGCTATCGACCAAGTTCTCATAATAACTACAGTAATATACCCAATTCTGTTATAGTTACCGATTCTCTCCGTTCCATTTATACAATTAACCATTTTTACACTACACGTACAATTGCTCTCCCAATTAAAATTAAAACTAGCTAACATACAAAACTGTAACAGGTTTTCCCTTTTAAGAGAAATCTTTCTCTATCAAGTCGTCTGCCTCACAGTCCTTCCATCTTCACCTCGATTTTCCTCTACCTCTCCTTCTATCAAAACATCTCTAGGTCTGACATGACCAAAGCATTGCAGTTTTTGTTTTTGATTTTTTTTATGACTATAGTCATACTGGTTCATTCCCCTTATCAAGTCTTTTCTGATCCTGTCCTTTCTATTCTTACCCAACATCCACCATAACATTTTTATTTTAGCTGCCTTCATCTTCTTTTCCTGGATCTTCTTTACATGCCACATTTCACCACCGTACACCAACGTAAGTCTCACCACAGTCTTACTAACATAATATCATTAGCAAAAAAAACAGACCAAGGAGCCCCCCGCCCTTATTTTCTCTGTCAGTACATCCATAACAAGATTAAACAGGTAAGGACTCAGTAAAGAGCATTGATGCACACCAACCGCCATGGAAAACTTTCGACCAATCCGACAGCATTTCTTACTTTGATATACGCTCCTTCATACATATCCCTCACAAGTATTACATTCTTCTCAAAAACCCATTTCTCTCTCATACATCTCCATAACTCTTGTTTAGGATTTGTGTCGTACACTTTCGCAAGTCTATAAAATTATTAAATGTAGCTCTATTTTTTTCTCGCTGGATTTCTCGATCAACTGTCCCAAACTGTTCTTCTCCTATCGATGTCTCTCTCCGTAACCTTCGCTCTACAGTTATCTCCCAAATTTTTATTGTGTGTCGCATTAAGTGGATCACACAATTGTTCTTACAGTCCTAAATTTTCCCTTAATATTTATACAATACCATCACTGGTATCCTGGAGCACAAAATCGCAAAGAATGGAGGAGTTTAAGGGAGGGCTATGTCCAGCCGAGGACGTGATAAATGAATTCTGGAATATGAGAAAATGAAGATTATCACTAGTATTCTACTTGCTTTCCTTTCCACCTTACCTTTATCTCCGTATTTAATACCACCGACTGGTGTTGACTAGCTACACACTCAACCTTTATCACTTGACTGTTGGTAACCTCTTTTAGCTGACTTCTTCTACACAACACAAAATCGATCTGACTTCTCTTTTCAAATTTTTTGTCTTCTTTTTCACATTGGCTTTAAAGAAAATGAAACTGCAGATTGCATATTTTAACAAGCAAAAACAAGCAATACTATTTTTTAAAGTTGAGGTAAAAAAATTAGGAAAACTAATGGAGTAATTTAACTTCAACCATGAAAATTATAAATTCTCAATAGATCTCATTAAGTTGCTGCTACTCGACTTCGTCTAGGGCATAGCCGACTTATTTACAGGCATAAATTTGGTACACTAAACCACCTTTATGTGCTAACTGTAATGTTCCACTCAGTGTAAGGCATGCCTTATAAAATGTCTAAGATACCAGTTAAGAATACGGACCAACCATAGCATCGGATCCACAAGTGAAATCTTCTAAAATATCCCAAAGACATTTAATATTAAGCTAATAAAAAAACTAGTCATAGTATTTTTAAAATTTAAAGTTCATATTATCTAAATATGTAAATTGCAAATTTAAATATGTCCTAGTTCATTTCAAACAAGACAACTACAGCAGCAACTTATTAGATTATTTCTTCTTCAGTGAAATAAATTGCGAAATAAAATTTAATTTAGTCATAAAGTGTCAAAATATAACTCTGCAAAAGTGTAGAAAACTTCAAAATTGTTTTTGTCGCTATTTTGCTTCTGGTATGCCCCTAAACTAAAGCTGGGGAAGGCAATTATGAAAGGAAAACGGTTTACTTTGAATTAGTTATCGCAAGATGGCGCAGGATATTGAATTTCCTCGGGGCTCTGGATCGAGGAGGTTTTTTATTTTTTATAAAAGGTAACGATAGTGTTGTAGATAACTAGATTATTTTATGATACGGCCAATATTGAGTTCGTAGCCGCTTGTTCAGATTTATAAATTTTTAATTTAAAGGAAAATTACATTTGTATTAGCTCTTTGTATAAGCTAAATATACTTGCACTGAAAGATATTTTAAACATGCACTGTATTACAAAAAGACAACAAAAAAAAAATAAAAAATACTAAATTGAACATAAATACATATTTGTTTTTGTGTTAATTGTGCTTTTATTAATATTGATTTTATTAAAAATTTTGCTAGCAAGAAATAAATCTTGCTTAAAACACCATTTACTGGCAAAAAAAGTGTAAGTAAAATATTAAAGGAGCATTAACATATTTTATACATTAACGTTATTAAGAAAATTTATTAGGATTTAAGCAGATTTTTTTTATTCTCTGACATATCGACTGGTCCAACGAAGACTGTAGTAACTCAAATTTTCCACTTTTTGAGTTACGAGCGCAAAACAATAAAACATAATGATATCTTCCCCAGGAAAGAATCGTATCTCAGTAAACGTAGTTATGCAACCAATATTACGTGTAAGAGTTTTATAGTATCTCCGATTTATGAAAAACAATCGTAGAAAATCATCGTATCTTGAGTTACAATAGTCTTCGTTGTTATCTGAGGCGATAGCATAGGTATCGTAACATGAGTTACTACGGTATTCTTCGTTAGTTTAAGGTTATGTTCAAAAGTTTAGTTTTGTTATAATTGCCGTAATGTGTTCCAGAAGTGAGTTAATATTGGAATTAGCTGAGAAAGCGTATAAAAACACTGAAACGAATATTTCTTATCGTTCTTTTAAAGGTAATGTTATAATAAACTTTATTTAAAATAATAACAGCAAAGTAAAAACCTACTTATTTTTTAAGGTAAACATATTGCTGAAAGTATTGTAGAAGAAAGCAAATACAAAAAGGCGAATGAGGATCCTGGTGACCACGAGACTGATATTAATCCTGAATGTTCTACAGGTTGGTTTAAATTCCGCATGAAAAAATATTACGTAGGCATTTACCTCATTTTTGTTTAATGTTAGTAAGCTTAGAAGAGAATAAAGCCAATAGGAATGAAAATAAAATAATTGAGAAGGAAAGCGATGAGGAACCATTTCATGCAGACTCTGATACTGACTCAGATTACATTCCGACAGAAGACAAAAACATCCCTGAAGTAATAATTGAACCTAATAAGAATATAACTGAAGCAACCACAAATAGAAAGAGAAGAAGTAGAGGCAATATAGAGAGAGTAAGTAGAAAAAGAATTAGAGACGTTAGTAAGTGGCGGATGAAAAATCTAAAACAAATCTAAACCTGGGACTTGAACATGAAAATCGAAAAGGTATTCAAATTAAAGGAAGACAGATGGGTGCACCATGCGCAAACACATGTAGACTAAAATGTGCTACCAAAATAGCTAAAGAAGATAGAGACCTTTTTTTCAATAAATTTTGGAAGTTAAAATATCATACGAGAAAGTGGGATTTTATTGCTCGTCATGTGAGACAGGTTGCCAAAAAACAAGTAACTATTACTGCAGAACAACGGTCTCGAAGAAATTACTCTCGAGAATATTACTTCTACATTCGTAATGAAAAACAACGTGTTTGCAAAACTATCTTTTTGGAAACCCTTAACGTTTCAGAAACTTGGATCACTACAGCATTAAGGAAACTGAAAGATGGTGGATCATTAGAGGAAGATAAACGTAGAAAGCACACTAACAGACCACATAAACTATCACCAGAACTTATAGACAACGTAAAAAATCACATAAATCAGTTTCCTGTAGTACCTTCCCATTATACCCGTAAGAATACGATAAAGATGTACCTTGAAGAAGGGCTAACTATCCAGAAAATGTACCGATTGTACAACGAGCATTGCGAAAAAAATAACATCACTACAGCTGCCACGTCACGCCAGTATAGAGATATTTTCAATGAACAGTTCAATATTGGGTTCTTTAAACCAAAAAAGGACCGGTGTACTGTTTGTTCTGTTTTTAATATAGCTAGTGATGCTGAAAAAGCAAAATTGCTCGAACAATATGAGTCCCATATGAAAAACAAAGAAGTTATCAGAAGACATAGACAGACAGCTTGCACTAGATGATAAGAGCTTGTGTGTGGCTTGCTTTGACCTTCAAAAGGTTTTAGCTACCCCTTTGTCTAACGTAAGTGATTTTTACTGCAAAAGCAAATTATACTCTACATATAACTTTACAGTTTATGATGTTGGAAATAATCAGGGTTACTGCTATGTATGGCACGAGCAGGTGCCAGTTGCCTCTGGAAAGTTTTAGATCTCAAGGCACAACAAAGTGTTAACACGATAATATTCTACTCAGACAACTGTGGGGGACAAAATAGGAATCGTTTTGTGTTTTCGATGTTTGCTTTTGCTGCTGCTCATTTTCATATTGATATTGTTCACAGATTTCTGGAAAAAGGCCACACTCAGAACGAGGGTGACAGTATGCATGCTGTTATCGAAAATGCAAAGAAAAGGCAATCGGTTGTATATGTGCCAGAACAGTGGGTTACATTATTTAGAATGGCTAAAACTACAGGAAGAGTTTATGATGTTACGGAAATGTCCCAAGATAATTTTTTTAATTTTAAAAAACTGACTGATACCGAGAATTGGAAACTTGACAACGAAAAGAAATCAATAAAAGTTAGCAAAATACGAGAAATAAAATTTTCGCATGAACACCAAAATTCTATAATGTTTAAATACGAATTCGATGATGGTTTTAGAGGTTGTGACATAAAATTAAATCGAAAATGCAGAGGACGGCCTTCCACTACTATCAAATTTCCACCGAAACTGTATGATGCACCATTACCAATTGAAGAAAAAAAGCTAAAAGGATTACTCTGGCTGTGTAATACCGGCAAAATACCCACAATGTACCATGGATTTTATAAAAATCTTAATTCAAAGAGTTATGTACCCCCTAAAGTCGAGCTCGAAGTTGATTCAGTTGAGAGCGAAGAAGAGTCGGATGAGGAAAATTGAATTAAAATATAAAACTGCAAATTATATCAGTAGCTTCTTCAAAATGTAGCATTTTATATAAATAAAGTTAAGAAACAAATAATTCTGGTATTTATTACTTTAAAAATATCTCCATCGAAAACTATAGTAACTCATTCAAAAGTCACTTATGACCATTTCTGTCTTAAATCTGTTTTACCCTTGTAAGATCGTTATTAAAAGTATTACTTAATGCTATAAAAACATCCATTTAATAGATTAATGAATTTTGGTAACAGTGTAAATACATTTTTATAATTATCTCAATTACATAAAAAATGAGTTACTACAGTCTTCGTTAGACCAGTCGATATGTAGTATCTAACTCAATCACCTTGTACTCCAAAATTGATTACATTTTTGTGTTAATTTGTTTTAAATTATTCATAAGACCTTATGAAGTTAAATCTTATTCTTCAATCAAAGGACGTTTTAGTCTTATTCTTTTTTTTCTCTATCCCAAAACGTCGAGTATTGCATACCCTAAAAAAATTCGGTGGTGTTTTGAGCCAAACGATATAATATCTTTAATGCTAGTTAAAATATATAGGATAAAAATTGTTACAATATAAATATTTAAAGATATTTAATAGGCATAGCTCCATACATTCTACAATGCATAGGTCTTCAAGAGTATTCCAAATCTTCATACTTTATTATCTGTATACAATACATATTAGTATACAAATCTACCAACATGCAAAAATAAAAACAATACTTTTCAAGAGATTAACTGATAATCCAACATTCAAAAAATTATCTAGTCATTTACTACCTACATATATCTAATGTGTTAGAATAACAATATTAAAAGATCGACAAAAAAAGTGCTGTTTTGGATCAATGTACCAGCATTGATCACAATATTATTGAGCTTCGTTATATATGCAAAACATATCACACAATATTGAAAAATATTTCAGAACTTATAAAATAATAAAACTTTATTAAAATAATAAAGAGTTTTACCGTCGAGTTGATGATATTGTTAAAATGACCAACGTTTGAAGCTCGACATAATATAAATTTATCTAAGGTAAGTTTTCAATAAGGATTCCTTTATTTGTCTCATAGAAAAACTGTATTTCTGAGTATATAAAACTATATGAGCCGTATTTTTTACACAGTTGCTTAAATTTCCTTCAGTAAATACCAGCAACTAATCTTCGTATCTCTCATTAGCTTCTCGTTTTGTAGTAACCTAAATACTTTACTTCTATTTGCATAATGTTCGTAACCACTTTAATTGTTTTGGATGTTTTATTCGCAACTTCCGTCAACTGGTGTTATTGTTCTTCGCCTACTTCTGCATTTAAGTTCTAGACAAGTTCTTTCGTGTTTTACACAAGAACTTCCAAATGTATTCAGAATAATTTTAGTTGTGGAATAAAAGAAAGAAAGCGTGACAGCACGTACTGCAGCTTTTAGCCACTGGATTATAAAATGGATATAAAATTTAAAGTATATATATATATATATATATATATATATATATATATATATATATATATATATATATATATATATATATATATATATATATATATGTATATATGTATATGTAAGGCATCGAGAAAAGGAGGAGTACGACCGTCAATCTAATATAAATTAAGCTACACTCGAAGAGTGGTGGGTTTTTCCGTCAAAGTGGAGAAATAAAAGACAAAGAAGGTGGCCACTTTATCTATTTATTGAAGACGTTTTTCTTTTTTAGTCAAAAAGCATCATTAGTGCATCTAAAAAGAATAATATGAAAAACCAAACATCCATAGAAAAGTTGTTATAAGTGTGTTACCTTAAAAAGATATGTAGCAGTCAATGATATTAAATATGTAAAGAAGCTTATGAAAATGGACATTATAGGATTATATTGTATAAACAATTATTAATTGAAACTAAATACAGTTTACAAAATCACTTAAACTTAGCACAGCAAAAGCACATGTGGTAATTGTACAAGCCATGTTAAAGTTGCTTCCTAAGACAGAAAAGATTTATTTCACGTTCAGAGCGATTGCGAAAGCCGTTGTGATGAGGCCTATTGGGCCGAAATACGTATAAGCGGATGCGCAAGCGCCCTGTACGTAAAATCAAATTTTAACTGTCTTTTCCTTTTTATTTCGATATACTGTGTACGAGTACTAGAAACCAATTCGCTAAGAATTTTGCTAAGTTGAGGAGATATGTTGTGGAATGCAATTTTTAGATTCCCCTTGTCTCTCTTAACATCTTTATCAACGTCTGTTTTGCCTTGCAATTCTTAAAAGGTACACATTAAAGCGGAATTCTTGAATTTGGTTTCGAAAATTAGTCTACGATTTTATTATTTCTAGAAATTTCTTTTGAATGCAATCTATCGGCGAAGGTACAGATTATTAAATGGTGCAAAGGAATTTTACAAATCTAAACCTTAAAACTAATATACAGTGTGATATGATAATATGATATAAAATGGAATCAAAATATTAAAGGTTGTTGTTATGCAACATACTCTTCAAACCTTAATGCCCACCTGAGAATGGTATCTGCTTTAGAATACTGATGTAGTCCTTAAAGTAGGAATCAGTCTGTTCCCTTGAAGTAAACTCTTTTTATTATCGACCTCATTTCGCTGTAATATAAGAGTTATTACAACAAACTTTGTAGCTAGTTTCAATTGCTAACGATGTTTTTACTGAAAATGATCTGATAAGTCTGAAAACCTTCTGAAGTTTTGATCCGATTGGGTAATTTCAATTTTTTATAAAAAAAATTAATATATACCCTTCTACACTAGAAGCTTTTTACCTCACTATAAGATCGTATTTTTGTTTTACCTACGACAAAGGGGTTACATTATTAGGGTTACATTATGACCACTTATAATGTAGAACTCACATCCTCTCTAACAAGGAATAGAATCCACGAAATTTCCAATTTTACTACAACTAAACCTGATGAAATGCAAACTAAACCAATTAAAGCTATGAACAAAATTGAAACTAATTGAAAACTTTGAGAATGCGTAGCAGAAAATTTTATAATTGCATGTAGTTCATGCTCTCAACATTACAGGATTCCAGTGGAAAATTAGATTTAAAATATGACTCTGAACTTGTTGTTTATACATTTTATGTTCCATTGAAATGGTATTGATATAACTATTAAAATAGGATTTAAAACTATTTTTTATGGTACAGCTTGTGAAATTTAAGGCGATACTTGACAAATTTGGTACACTCTACACTACATTGGTACACTCCGTACTACAAGTTTACAGAGAGTGTCCTTATTTATTAATGGAACTTCTATGATATGTCTATATTGTATGTTATTTTGACGTTTCAATTTTTCCTTGGGAAATTTTTCTCAAAATACAAAATATTTTGTTTTTGTTACTTGGTAAAAAAATTTTAGTAAGTCATAAATATTTTAATCTGTTGTTAATTTCTTTACAATAGAATAATACCAGCCCCGTTGGGATGGCTGTCAACATCCGGTATTTAGGTAGTAAACTGTATAACTTTAATAACTTTCCAGAATATTTTATTTTTGTAAGGAGATTTTGTAGAAATATATCGTATAAAATATATCTCAAATAGTGACTGAGTTGTCAATATGAATAAGTCAGATAAAATAAAATTATTAGAAGAATTTTAGAAGTGTACAACCCAGCTCCTACGGAGATATGTGTGTTCCAATGGAATAGTGGGACCCACATGTCTGAAGATCAAACCGGTCACACTCCCTTCCAGTGGTACCTATCTGACCCACAAGCTATCCTTTCACCCCTCCCCCTCGCAGCACATAACGAAAGAGGAGACTACTTATTTTTTACTTTGGAGACCCTGTTTAATAGAACATCTTCCGTATGTGGTTAAGCCACCTTATTTTAGGGGTAGCTAGAAGAGATTTTCTCCCTTTAGATGACTAAAAACTGAATGACTACTTGGGACTCATGTCCCCTAAATGTGTTTTCCGGACAGTGGGCCATCGGCCTGGGTCGATGTCTCGCTGTCCAAACTGTGTGTGTTTGGTCACTCAGTCGTGGAATTGGCAAAATGAATTTTGTTCTCCTTGGCAACTGGGTGCCCAAAACGCCTGTCCATCCGCCCGCGTCTGTCAGTACATGACCTCAATGCTCAGTTTACGCGTCCTTCAGAAAGGTGTTTCGGTGCCGCTGGCGCTCAAACTTAGTGATTAGTCTGATGTCTAATACTACTTTTAGATACAAATTACTTGACTACACAAGACACTTGAGATAATTTCATTTATAACTCACCACAAAAGACACGATTAAAATTAAAGTTCGTCTTCTGTCTCCGAACTACTATTTTCTAGAGAATCCACACTCTCAGTGGCACTATCTTCCTGCAAATGTATTATTAAATCGTCTACAATTAAGTCTAGAGCGGGTTCCTTTTCCATATATTAACGCTTATAAGAAATAGCATGCTCGCAATGGAAAAATTTGCAGAAAAACTCATCACAATATAGAATGACGGTATTAGATTTTTGTTTTGATAAAGTGCAGCAACAACCGTTGATACGTATTTCGACCTCCTTAAGTCTCTTCAGAACGGTATAGCCACTGCTCTGAACCAAAACAAAAATCTTTCCCGTCCTAGACAATAGTTATTAAAATAACTATATACAGACGTAACTACGCCATCTAAAAACAAAAAGAGAAATCAAACGATTTCTACTTAGCGAAACCGAATTCAAATCTTAACCACTGTGTTTCCTAAAATTTGCGAAACAAACAGCTGGATGAATTAATCGGCAAGGGAATCTAAAATTGCATTCCACAAGCCGTTCATCCTAGTCAAAATTCGTAGTGAATTCAGTTTCTCGTACTTCCAACGAAGTATCTGTTTTGTTATTTACTTTGTATTGTAAGGTATGCACCGCCCATTATGGTTTAGGTGACAATAATTTTTTTTAGGCTAAAAAAGGAGAATTGATAAAATAATAACTATTTTGCCTCCGATTAGTGCTGAAAGAGACCGAGAAAGTAGAAGGGATGACGAACAAGAGGTAAGATCTCGTGATTTTGTGAAAGAACTCACAGAAGATACAGATGGTGTTAAAGAAAATATACCTTCTGAAGAAGATATAGAAGAAGCTGTAAAAATATTACCTGTTTCAGTCAGTAAACGAAGACTAGCAGCAGCTACTTCCTCAGTAGTGCTACAATTTTCTCCAGTAGTCCAAAAATAAGAAAGTTATTCAATAAAACGGAAGGGAAAAAAGATGAGCCTTCAGTCAACTGAATGACCGATGATTTTGAATATAAGGTAACAACAAAACAAAGTAATGATTTTACAAAACCCCAAAATATAAAAACTGCAATATTCTAAAACTAAAACTTTTTTAGTCCAGATATTGTTGAATTAATCGTAAAACAAACTAGCCTATAATCGACACAAACATTTCACAAATGTGTAGTCACAAGTATAGATGAGATGCTCGAACTCGATGCTTCTTATTTATCGAAATTTTAATGGGGATTGTTGATATGCCGACGTGCACGGACTATTGGTCTTAAGAGACAACTTATTGCATATGTAATGCCACTAAAGAGGTGTCAAGCAATACGACGCAGCCACATTTTGTCAACAATGATGAGTTGCATAATGACAGATACTTCAAAATAAGGCCTGTTTTAGATCGAGTACAAAGAAACTGTCTCACAATTGAATCAGAGTCTAGATTTTCAGTGGATTAAATGATGGTCTCATACAAGAGGAAAAACAGACTTGAGAAGACAATATGTCAAGGACAAACCAAAAAAATGGGGTTTTAAAACGTTTGTTCGTTGTGGCCATATCGGGAATAGTGTATGATTTCTTTCCCTATAGAGGAAGCGATACCTTTAGAGACCATCGTTTTACATATGGGGAAAATAACATTTGGACTTTTGGGCAAAATGTGAGATTTTTGGAGTAGCTGGGTGAAAAATGACAGACAATGGATTCAGTTTGGTGAAAGCAGGGGCACTAATTTATACAAATTACAACTAACAGTAGATGTAAAACAATTTTACAAAGATGTCACACTAAGCAGAAACACAGTGTCAACTGTCTTAAGATTAAAAGTAGATCATGGATGTTTTTCGAAACATCTACACAAAATAGGAGTTCTCCCAACAGACCGATGTGAGTGTGGAACTAGTATATAGCTGATTTAAATCACATATTCTTCAACTGCCCACTACATCGTAATACAAGCACGTGGCTGCTAAACGAATTGATAAAAGATGGTTTAAGTACACCATTAAACGTAAATCTTCTATTAAGTGAAGACAATATAAAAATCTTTAAAATAATAATTATGATATTTCTTGTAAAAATTAAATTAAAGGTATGAGTGTAAAATAGATCGTATGCGTGAACATTTCCTTTGTATGTTTACCATATATGTTGCCCACCTACCTAACCGTGGTTTATGTCTTGCTTGTTCCAATAAAGCCGCTCTGATGAATCCCTGAGCGTGAAAAGTGTCCTCCTTGTACAATCCTGTATTATTGAATACTAATATTTATATGCAATTACGTGGCTAAAGGTTTCAAGCCAAAGCCAACATAAAAAAATAAAAAAAAAATAGCAAAAATGGGGTCAAAATTTTCCGAAAATCAAAGATTGTTCTTGCTACTAGTACCAATATTTTTGTACGGCATAAGGTCGCCGGTCATTATTTTTATATTACCTAAGTTATAAATGCCGTACAAAAATTTTTTACCAGATTAGTGTGTAGCCTGTGTAGCCACCTGTACCGAAAAAAATTGACATATTTTCTAAAGTTGTTATTACATATTGTAGTATTGATTTCTATATTATGATTCATGCTTTGTCAAATAAACCCTTAAAAATGTACCATGGGCTTGTAGTCTATAAGTACCAAAATAAATTTAAATTTAAGTAGATTTAACGACTCAGATATACCTATTAGAATCAAAGATATTTAATAACATGATAAAACATCATAAAGGTAAATGATTACTCTCGTAATGATCTTTTTATCTCCGTTGTTGTAAGAAATATTCTTTATAAGCAAGAGTTTTAAAAAGCCGACATGAGTTAAATACGCAGAAATATTCAGCATTCAAAGCGAATCGGATGGTGAGGCGGTCAAAAAATACCGAATAACTGTTTTAACTTGTTTGCTTTTTATTGATTAAACATTCCTATTACCGGACAGATTCATTAACCGTCAGCAAACATAATTTGCAGGCGAGAAGTAATGAAACTCTTGGAAAGCAAATAAAATACAGCCGATACAATTAAAAATATAGCTCTTGCTAATGACTTTTTACATTTGACTGCAGGGTAGGTTCTAGGAGAAAAAATATCCGGTGTAGTGTATTATAAAATCTTAACTAGAGAAAAGACAATAAAACTAATTATTATTCAAAATAACTTAAAATATTTATATACGCTATTATACACTCGCAATCATAAAATCCGGGTCACCTTGAAAATCACCGATATTTTATTTTTAACGAGCTTTATCGTAAATAATAATAAAATAATAACACAAATACAAACTATTGCATGTTTCTAGGAATTGTTGTCGTCTTAGCGATTTCCTTTGCAACAAAGAATTTCAATAGTGCCGATTTTGCGGGAAAGCGCACACTTCCCAAAATGAACGGTACATGTAACTGCCGCTTGTTTTAAATGTCTCATTTGTGCTTCGACTTTCTGTTCAAACGCAACGAACAAACGTTTATTATTGCCACCATTAGTGTTTACTAGTGCCATTATTAGTGTTTATTATTGTTTATTTTTTGCCAAAAATAACCTTGACTGTTGTTGAAACGGCACAAATTGTTGCGCTTGTGAAAGACGGTCACACTCAACGGCAAGTCTTAAGAACTGTTGGCGTAAGCCTTTCTACAGTTCAACGAGTGCTTCAACGCTTTTAGGAGAAGGGTTTGCTATCCAGACGACCTGGCTCTGGACGAAGAAGAATGACCACGGTACGAGATGACCGTTTTCTTGTGTTTCAGGCTTTACGAAACCGGACCTCAACTGCGATTATACATCGAAATCGTCTACAGGACGTACGAAATCGCAATGTTAGCGTTGCAACAGTCAGGAAAAGATTTAGTTCTTTTGAACTATCTTCTCGGGTAATGGCTACAGGACCGCCACTTTGCCTGGCGCATCGAGTTGCACGACTAGCTTTTGCTCGACAATACGCGCATTGGAAATTAATGATTGGAGCAAAGAGTTATTCTCAGATGAATCCCGTTTCTGCCTAATTGGATCCGATGGACGTGTAAGAGTTTGGAGGAGAACCGGTGAATGATTTTCACAAGCTTGCATTGCTCCAAGAATGCCATTTGTTAGAGGCTAGGTCATGGCTTGGGGAGGTGTATCTTCCGACTTCCGCACAGAATTACCCTTCATCGAAAATGGGTCCTCAACTGCGCGAAGGGACATTACGGAGATTCTGAAAGAACATGTTATGCATACCATGGCAAGGCTTGGAGAAAACGTCGTTTTTATGCAGAACAACGTGCGAACGCACGTTACCACGATCAGTATGCAATACTTGGACGAACATATCTGGGACGATTTGAAAAAACGTATTCAACCCCTAACATCTCCTCCTAACAACGGACAGGAGCTTAAGGATCTGTTAGTGAGAGAGTGGAATAACATACCACAACATGTAATTCGGAAAAAAATTGAGAGTATGCCCCGTCATCTGCAAGAGGTCATTAGAGCAAGTGGAGGCAATGCACGATATTAGTCATTGAAATTTTACTGACATTTTATTACGTTCTGTATTTTCCATTTTGTTCGTATGAATGTTCTATCAACAATTTGGTTTGTTTTCTGCTTTTTTAATAAAAACAATAAAAAACCGTTTTTTTTTTCTTTCAAAAGAAACATTGATGACAAATAAAAAATACGTTAGCCTAAAAAAAGGTTATTACTGCACCAGAGGCAAAAATATTCCAGAAACTTGAAATTTTCAAGGTGACCCGGATTTTTTGATCGCTAGTGTATCTCATGAATCATATATCTACATGAACGTCAACCTACAAAGTGAGCAATGCAGGAATCTGGAAAAACTACTGCTCAGAATTATACCCCTTACACGTGCTTGTAGACTTAGAAACTTTGTACATTTGAACAGTTTATGTTCTTCCACAGTATGACACATAACACAGGTTATCTTTTTCTTTATCTGTTGTCTGTGATCTGTTCCTTTTCTTTCTGTTTCCAACATCTCCAATGTCAGGAATCTTCTTTGTAGGAATTCCTGTGGTGACTTATGTCGGTATGTCGGAATGTACCTACTGTCTTAAATTGACGTTTTATATAATCTCTTGATAACTGTGTCCCCCTTTAACATGCTTATCCTTGCTATAAGAGGGCTCCAGGACTCTGTCATTATACCTAGTCCACTAATCGTTTCTAAGCATTCGTGTAGAGTATCATGTAATGTTTGCAGCGCCTTTGCTGACGCTTCTTTTATCTCCGCATCCTGAAGTATCTGGTCTATTGATATAAATAGATTCATCCTTGGATTATCGTACCGATCTTGCAACATTTTCCAAGCAGCACTGTAGTTTGCTTTTGTTGTGGTTAAATGTTGTATTATTCTACTTGCTGATCCTCGGAGGCTTGTCTTCAGATACTGCATTTTTTCCACATTTAATAGTTGGTTATTCTCATATATCAAACGTTTGAAAATATCATAGAATGTTACCCAGGATTCATACCTTACCTCAAAACAGGGTAACTTCACTTGGGGTAATATCATTTTTTCTTTCTTGCATCCTTCCGCCTCCAATCTCTTTTTTTCCTCTATGATCATCCTTCTTTTCATTATATAAAATCTTTCTATTTTACCTTCTTCTAGTGCATCCTACTCATTGTCCACAGTTATTTCCATTATTAAAGTATATATTTTTTGTACCTCTTCTTTTAAACCCTCTTGTATATCTTCATCGTTTTCGTCGTCTTCCAATAAATGATGAAGTTTTCCCATCTTAATTCCTACTTCTCTAATTTTTGTTGAAGACTTGTATGAATTTTTAATAAATTCCTCTAAAGTCTTTTTCGTTTCATCATATGTTTTTTGTACTTGTTCGTAAAAGTAAGATGTAAAATATTTATCATCTTTTAAACCCTTTTCTTCAATTTCTGTGTTTGGATCTTCAAAGTCGTTCCACAATTCTTTAAGTGTCTGGTTTTTAATATTTAAATATTCCCTCTTACGTTTTTCTTTCCTTAATTTTATGTCTTTCTAAGTCGTTTAAAAACTTATTAATTTCTTGACCTAGTTATTCTTGTTCTGTATATAATCTATAAATTTCAATTACGTAATATAAGTTTGACCTAAATTCAACTTTTAAAGTTTCAGCAAGATTACCTTACACAACAATGCAATGAACTCAATCTTGTTGACACGGCTTTTTATACAATTTAAAAAATTTAATATTATCACTTGTAACCGGAGAAATAAAATTCTTTATAAAAAAATGCAAATACGATATATGTGGAATTGAATGAACTCAAAGTATTTGTTTTGTTTTTATTTTACCAAAGTACAAGTACTGCTACAAGGAAATTTTTCTTTTTCTTCTTCTTCTTCTTCTTCTTCTCGTAGCACTACAACCCGGGGTGGGTTTTGGCTGACTGCACAACTTGCTTCCATCTTGAACGGTCGTCCATAATAGTTGGGTCAGTGGGCAGCCCCATTGTTCTTAGATCTGACCATATATTGTCTCTCCATCGCATTCGTGGACGTCCTAAGGGTCTTCTTCCTGTGGGGGCTTCCTCCCATATTAATTTGGCAAGGCAAGGTTATTAGGGAGTCTATGGACATGGCCAACCCATCTAAGACGTTGAGATTTAATCTCTTGGACTATATCGCTCGCTCTATACACCTGCTTGACCTCAGCATTTGTTCTTATTTGGTATTGGTTGCTATTAATGTCGAGATTTTTCTGCTCGTAACGAATTCGCTAGATACTAGAAATTCGCAGTTGATGGAATCGATTTAGCACCAGAGGTTTAATAATCTTACTAGTTTTCGTTTTTCCAAATAAAATCATTCTGGAGGTATATAAAAAAAAACTAATTCCAAGGTGAAATCTTCAGAGATGTAGCCCCCTGAAGAAGCTTTTTTTGAATTGGTGAATCGGGTTAAACTGTCATACAATTTAGACAGACTAACCTACAATGAAGCATGTTGCTCTTTAAGTATTAACATTTACAACCATTGTCATAAACCTAGGGTTGCATTATATTTTAAATTTTAATATTTAAACCATATATTGATGTCTCCACTGCAATTTAAGTGTTAGCTACAAGTACAAAAAGAATGCACTGAGGATGATCTGAACTAGATCGAAAACGTTATGCATCTCTAATTTTTGGACGACACTTTTAACAAGTTTTAATTAAATGTTTTTATACTAATATACAAATTTTAAATTTTTTTACTTTAGTATTAGTTTTTTGCCTATGATATACAGTCATCTACTGGGATTTTCCCATTAATTTAAAAAAAAATGATGTATAAATCAAAATTTCTACTGATATGGATTGCGATGTCTCTGAACTAAAACCAATATTAATTCGGTTCTGACATTATTTAGACGGCAAAACAAAAAAAAAAGGCTCTTCAAAAAAGTCAGGTAGTGGGACTTACACAATTTATAATTCTACGTGGTTTGTCTACCTAAATAATTTAGGTAGACACTGACAATTATTGTCAGTCGTTAATTCAATTAACAAGAAATCATCTCAAACTACACTCTGTTTTTCCTGTTTGTTTCGGAACGTCCTGCAAATACTGTAAAATTAGCAGCGCTAATGGTTACATCTTCATCTGTATCCGTCATTGAGGACGGATCATCAACAAATGCGAACATCCGCTACAATGTAAATGGTAGTGTAGAGAACAAATGACCAGGCGAATACATACAAATTCATTCCTTCGTTCGTTCGTTTGTAGTCGCTTTGATTCAGATGCACCTTAATATTATCGTTCCTTTTATAAACACTATATTGGTAGTGGTATCATGAGGTAGTTTCTGATTGCGTTCTAGATTGCAGTTTTTAGCAGTGACATTCTATAGTGATTATTACCTAAAATTTTCTTATATTAAACTGTTCAGAAGTATTTCTCTCCACTTTAAGACAATAATGAAAATGTAGCTTCTTCAGCATTTTATTTATTTGTATTTATTCTGTAGCCTGAGATAATTAAAACAAATAAAATCCATTATTTTTATTAAAACTAAACCTTTCTACGAAACTATTTTAGCTAGGAAATCGTTGCACTATATTGATTTATTTTATTTTGTGCTTCATACCTATCGATTGTAATTTATTTTATATCTAATCCAGTTCAAAGGTTATAAAAGAGACCCAGTCATATACTCAGGGATCTAGATGTGTTTTAATGGCATGCAAGGATTTCAGATAATCCGTAAATGTGGCTGAAAGCAGTTATCACCTGAGGTAAATCGAAAGTGCAGATTAACACGCTGCAGAATGCAGAATTAATTAAACTAAGGCTCATTTATCTTAAAAATGTGGATGTATATGAATTTCTAAATTTTTAATTATAAACCTAATGTCAAATAATTTGATAAAACTTGGTAAATATATTTTCATCCCAATTAAATATTTTTTGAGCACGTATGGGTCGAAAACAGCTCATTTACAATACACACACAGACACACATATATATATATATATATATATATATATATATATATATATATATATATATATATATATATATATATATATATATATATATTGTGTGCTAGAATTTTTAGTAAATTTAATCTTCTCTAATATTTACATGTTAGATTATTGATGTATTTTTTCCAATTCAACTTTCTGACAAAAATAACTCCCAGCAATTTTAGCGAATCTTTTTGTTGTAGTGATTGGTTGTAAAGATATAATGGGATTGGTGTACTGACTTTGTTTTTAGAAAATACTATATATTTAGTTTTAGTTGTTAAAAAAAAATCCAGTTTCCTGTGACATTTTTCAATATCTAACAAGAAACTCTGTGCAAGTTGTGAGAGGTTGTTTAAGTTTTTGCTTTGACCAAATATTACGAGATCGTCAGCATATAAGCGGGCTTTAAGTGGAAGTTTTAAATTTTGTAGAACATCATTTATGGAAATTATATATTTTTGTACTTTGTTTAGACAGTATTTTAATAATAAACAAACTTAGAAATACATGTTGTTACGTTACTTTTAGCGTGAATCAATCAACAAGTCATTATTAAGCTGCGCCAATAAGATTTATGTCATTAACCAACGCAGTATATTAATACAGAGGACTTAAGTGTCATAAGTCGTTTTTAGCCGACAAAACTAGAAAAATGGCCTTCGATATAAGGGATTTAAGTTACATATGTTCATTTGCTCAAACAAAAATAGTGTAATATAACTTATGTTCGTTAAACGAGTTTTATTATTAACCTTATATTTTAAGATAGACTTAATTCAGTTCTATCAGAACAAACTTCTTTACAATTCACAACGAGATATGTAGATAACTCATTTTGGCCACAAATGAACTTAAGTCCTTTTGCCCTAACACTATATATATACTTCATCTAATTTACTTACTGTTGCACGTCATCCGCGTCGTAGCCCGTGAGGTCACATGAACCAACACGAAATATTTAGGCGGTAGGTGTGTTCTTTTTTAGAATCACTTTGCCGAGTACACTGGCATTACAGCCACTAGACATATTTTATTATATACGCGTAGAAATAATATTGATTTCTATTAATGTTAACTTAAAGAAATACACAATAATATGTTTAATTTAATTTGTATAAATGCATTATAAAGCGTTTTTATGAAGAACATTTGTTCGGAACACACTGTAACTGTAATCGAACGAAGGTGATATTTTGGCATAAATTGGTAACACTTATTTGACAGTTGCGTTGTTGACACGTTTTGTACTTTATTATTTTGAATTTTAAAGTGAATACCTCTTGTTTTATATGTTTACCTATTTAATATAATTTGTTCTTTTTATATATATACTTTTACTTAACTTCTATTCTTCTTTTCGTTTTATTTTTTCAAGTTCTTATAATGTTTACGCTATTGACTAGATTTTGAATCTTGTTAACCGAACTAGCACAGCATAAACAAAAGTCAAAAAAAGTTGACAAAGTATTCACGATTTACATAATTCTGTGATATCCCAATATCTATTGAGCTTTCTTCGTTCCTAATTTTAATATTATCTGGTTTAATGGCTTACTTAATGTCGTAAATGCATTTTAAATAGATAATAAATATTTAATTGTAATAAAGTACGGTAATGTACTCTTTATTTAAGCCCTTTACAAAATTGCTTAAAAATTAATAAACAGCCGTTAAGTAAAAAATTCTGGTTACGCAACCAACAACAAGACACAGCTGTCACGTCTCCCATCGCCTAATGCAGCACCCCCAAAAGCTGCTTAAAACCCATATTAACCATCTTCATGTATTATTCCGAGCCACTTAAACGTGTAGGCGGTCTCCATCCTTCCTTAAGAGCAGTTTGTGATTATAGCCGATGTAAGAATCTTAATTGCAGATATATTTAGTAGAAGTTTTGGCTGAAAGCGTATTTATCAAATATTCAACGAGACTAATTAAAGTTGGAGAGTACGGGAATGCGAAAGAAGACGAAGGTACGGGTAAGGCTCTGCAAGCTTTCCGGCTGATGAAATTATAGGGTTATACGTGCGCTGTAGGATTTTATAGGAGACAAAATGATGATTAGAAAACTCATAGTAAAAGGTGTGGTAGTGAATTTTATTAGTTTCCTTCATTACTACTGCGACGGAGAAATATCCGACTCGCGTAATTTGATCTACTTAGAAGTCAGAATTTGTTCTTTGTGCCTTTATACAAATAGTTCAAAAGTATATATTTTTGACGAATATATTTTTTAAAATGGTTTTAACCCTTTTTACTGCAAGTTTATTATGACGAACTTTTTTTAAAGCTTAGATCATAGTTTTGAATACTATAGTTAGTACATCAGTTACAATATTTTGAATATATTTTTGTTTTCTCTATGAAGAAAAAAGTTGGTCAACCGTTGTACTAGAGTTCAATCAAGGAATGATTGTCATGCTAGTTTCTCTGGTGGTACATAGGGTGTACCAAATGATAAAAAGTGTATGAATAATAGATATGGAACTTTAAATTATACAAAAATACTGCAAAATATTGTAATTAACTCTAGAACAACAACGTGGCATAGCTGATGACCAGTAAAAAATGTATAGAACATCCCAGAGGTACTTTTCAGTGCGTCACAGTTTTTCGATTTCTTTCTAATGCATTAAGTTGGGTGTGACGGAAAAAGCGGTAGTTCCGTGATTAAACAGAACTATATTGCATCGTTAGAATAAGCTTACATACATAAGGGGTTCTTTCCTAACCTACGTTTGATTCGTTGATATTTAAATGCGCGCTTTCTCTAGCCAACGCCTATTACTGACAGTTGACGTAAACCTTCGTCCATGCTGGCCATTCTTTCGAAGTGTTGAACAGCAAGTGACGGCTGTCGTTCAGGTCAGCATTTGTACATAGTATTAGGTGTTTATTTGTATTTGTGTAAGGCCAAGATGACAAGATATACGGAAAAAGAACAAGTACAATTATAATATTTCTTTTCGTTGGCCTTTTGATCTTCAATTCAGGAAACGTTTTTAAAAAATTCTTAAATAAAAATTATGAAAGTCAGCTTTATGACTAATGTTAGGAGAGTTCTATATATCTAAAATTATTTTTAAAAGTATTATAACCAGATTTATTACATTTTTAAAAAATACAAAATATTATCACTTCATATGCAGAGAGTGTAGCGTTCGTATGGTCCGTCTCGATATATTCATATGTCTGGTCATATCTTAGTTCATACAATCCATAAAAGCTTAGGTTTTAATGATGTATATCATGTAAAACACAATTAAAAGCTTTGGAAAAATAACTTATAACGAATAACTTATCTTAAGTATTTTGTGATGTTTATGTTATATTATTGAACTACAATTTCTGTCAAGTAAACACCCATTTAGTAAACTGACATATCTCTTAAGTAACTGACCGAAGTTCGTCTTTCGTATAAAGCAAATATTAGCTCAAGCTGCTATTATTGTGTAGTAACCGAATCCACTTTACTCTACTTTCCAAAGTACTTTCCCTGTGACACTTTAACCGGGGTCGTTGTGTTAAAACGATAGGGATGTAATTCTAGGAGGCGATCAACCACTTCATAGAAATTCTCTGGTGTTTAGGGCATCCCCACTCCGACACGTAGATTATGATTCGTCGCTCTGTTATCGGACACTTTGAAGATAGTCAATACGGCTCTTATGTTGGGCCTTATTAATTGTTGTTCAGGTACAGTTTCTATTTTTAGAAGCTCTTTAGTTCATGTTTATTTTTACTACTGTTATTCAGAATGACATGATCAGTATTCGTTATATAACAATGTTTTATTTCTATAATACTATTAAAATTTGAATATGATTACATAAGATTGGTAGACAAATATCATATTTTTTTGCAGCTTGTCGAACAGAATCTTATTTTCGAGGACGTCTTTGACAGCTTTCTGCAAAGCACCTACATCCACTTTGTCTCTTTTTATTCCACTTTTGCTTCGTGTCATTTTTTCTGTAAAAAAGTTTGGTGTTATTTAAGTAAAAAAGCAATAAAGTTTAATTTTGTAGAGTTTATTAGCGCCGACTGCAGTGAGGTAAATAAATCACACGGGCGATAAAAATTGCCTTAATGCCGTGGTGCATATTAAACCAAAGAGACCACTGAGCTTCCTCTGATTTAAAAATTATTTATTGCCTGTGCATTAAAAACACACGTCAGTGCCAATTTCGCCTTACTTTCGTGTCTACTTCCAGTGAAATTAGAGATAAATTAGAAAAAGTAAAATGGTTTGTCCTGTTGTACCTATGGTTATTGCCAGTTGTACCTCTGGCTAGGCCAAATGTACAACAAACGTAATTTCCCAAGGTACAACAAAATATTTACGACTACCAGACCACATTAATTTTTTAAGGTTATGTAAACCTTATGGATTGGTGAACACAAGTTTTAAATAGCAAACATATATTTCTTACCTGGGAAATTATAGATGAAACCAGCCACAACTTTGTAAGACACCAACTCTTTATGTTCTCGCTAATTATTTACTTTTAACACGAAAAATTCACAAACCTGACTAAATTTCAAACTCTTTATATTTATAAAGCGAAACTATTGTACCAACCTCAAGGGGTCAATAGCAGAACGTTAAAGCAAAAATTCTGTCCAACACGGAGAAAACAACAATTTTAACGACAGTGTCCAGAGGTACAAGCGCCCAAAGGTACAACACTCTCCCATAGTCCAGTTGTCAGAGATTTGACCCCTAAAAATCAGAAGAACAAGCTGAATTTTGCCGAGAATATAACTTTTGGGACCGCAGAAAATAAGCAAAAAAGTTTACTATTTTTACCCCCGGGATTCCCCCTAAAACACCTCTCGTAAGTGGGTAAACAAACGATTAACCAATAACCTTGGACAAAACTTGTTTTGTTTGCTTTGTCCACCACTTTGTCTATTGATGTCTAAACACACACTAACGCTTTTCTGCAAAAAACCAAATAAAACTTTTTGCAATATTTTTTGAATTTTTCGATACCATGAATTGATAATGGATACGAGCCCCTCCCCATATCAGTTATCCCAACGTTAGATTAATAAGAAAATTAAATTTTAGAGAACAAAATAACAACATTTTCGAATTTCCTAATTATAACAAAGATTTTATAACGTCCATATACCACTGAGTTACATCCCCTTTATTTTTAATGACATTTACGATTCTTCGATGCAGAGTTTTTACCAAGTTCTGAGAAAATCCTAATGTAAGTGAATCCCATATTTCTTGCAATTTTTCCTTCAATTCGTTGATGGACCCGGCAGGATGTTTTCTCAAAGTTTTCTTAATTCGCGCCATAAAGTCTCTATCTGGGGCAAGTCGGGACTGTTAGAAAACCATTCCAGAAGTGGTATGCCATGGTCTTTAATCCATTTAAAACTCTTTTTTGAGGTATGAGAAAGTGCGCCGTCCTGTTGGACAAAATCTCCCGCTGATGTTAAACGGTGTTCCATAATTGGTACAAGAGATTCTTCTAAACAAGGCAAATATTTGTCCGTGTTTACAATTATATTGATAAAATTTATACAAATAACTTTCTCTCACCTTTAGACGACATGCTGCCCTAGATCATGACAGATGCAGGAAATTTGACTTTTTCCTTCAGAAAGTCGGGAAGAAAAGTTTTATTTTTCCCGTGAATGACGCGACTCCTGTTAAAACCTAAATGACCTGACGACGCCCCTGTCGTCTTTTGCTTGTCGCGAAGGTCAGATAAGAAGTACCGCTACGGCTTAATGGAAAGACATCTGGCTGAATGCAACCCTCCGGTCGGAAAAAACATTCTGTTACAAGACATCGAACTAGAAATATGTATTAATAATATATTTGTAACATTTATTTTTATTTAATTATTACAAACAATTAAGTTTCTTTATATTTTTACATTCACATTTACATAAAAGTATTAAAAGTTTCATTTATGGTCTTTAGTTCTTTACTAAAACCACGGGAAGTCCTAATAATTATAACCAACAAGTAACTGGAAGAATTCAAGATTCCGTTTTCCATTGAACAGTTACCACAACAACTCCTACTGTCCAAATCTGAACTCACTACATTGTATTGAATCCCATTGTAACTGAGTCCAATATTTATACTCTTTTGACCATCTTAGTCTATTTTTCTTTTGTTGTAATGTTAAAAGTGACTTTTCCTTAGCCTAAAATAAAACGAAATTTATTAAAAATAATTCGTACTAATTTTTTCAATTATAAAACTTACTTTGAAGTACCAAATCCTAATGTGTGGGCCTCTCGGTGATTATGTTGATCTAGAAACATGTCTTCTAATAACGTCAGTCCATAAAATTTGCTGGTTCATTTTTCACTACAATGCGTCTTAATGCCCTTTGCTCTGCTTCGGTTATTTTACTTTTTCGTACATTTCTAGGTTTTGTGACGACTGAACCTGTAGTATTGTATCTTCTGACTATATTTCTTACACTAGCCTGAAAATTGCAACATATTCCGAATTGGACTTTCCAGAACTAAAAATTCTAATAATCATTGAATAGACCCATTGTACAATCCACAAACGGCGAAAAGCTTTCCAATACTACAAAATACATTTGACATTAGATGCAAATTCCATAGGTGGGCCAACTGATATGGAAAGAGGCTCGTATTTCCTAGGCTCTTCTAATAGACAAATTTTAATTTTTCAGTATGGATTTAAAATCTGGAATGCTCTTCTATATATGAAAAAAATTCAATTATCCAAAAATTTTAGGTTTTGACCCGCATAATTTTAAAAATTGTTCATTTAAAAAAAAACTAGGTTGCAAAATTATTTTACAAAAACTATTAAATTAATGTTAATGAATTTTTTTTATATGGTTAAAGATTTTAAAGAGTTTTCTTTCTCGGAATATGAAGGTCATATGTTTGATTTTATTCTGGAGAATAAACTTTTTTTTATTTTTTTTTTGTATTTGAATATTTTTTTAATAATAATAATAATTTTTAAGATTTATAACTAGCATTCCCTTATATCTTATGTAAAATTTAGTTACAAAACTTTTATGTTCGATACAAAATTATTCTAACATTAATAGTTCTTGAGATATATGAGAAAAAGGGAAAAAAATATCGAATTTTTAACGTTTTTTTTTATATCGTATTTAATAAAAAAGGTAAGTCCATATTTTACAACTCACGCATAGTAAAACTATTATTTTTAGTGATATTTTGGAGAGATTTATGCAAAACATTTGAATTATATGCTTTACATGCACAAATCTTCATTTTTTAATCGTCAATAAAAATCCGTACCGCCTGGACTAACTTTTATTTTACAATTTACACTGTTTGACAATTAGATGTTAAATTTTAGATCTATTTATATAAAATATGAACAATATCATTTTATAGTTAACTAAAATGTATAATATGTAATTTTGTAGAGAGAATTTTTCACCAAGTAAAAAAAATTGGTTTAATTTTACTATTTTGTATTTTGAGAACGATTTTTGAAGTGGAAATCTAAACGGCAATAACTTATTTTAAAGTAAAATAGTGGCTTATTCCACATTTTACCATTCCACCATACATAATTACTGCTGTGTTAAAAAAAAAAAAATTTTATTTTTGATATCCTACTTCATTGTATAAAATATTTTATTTATGACTTCTCATATGCAATTCTGAGTTATTAATTAAGGGTAAATCCCACAAAAAAATAACGTTTTTATGGGTATATATGTACTTTTAAAAACTAAAAAATAAACTTCATTACACATTATGACACAGATCTTTTCTTAAATTTCTGATGTATAAACTCGAATGACATTAGAAATTTAGAATTCTTCGGAATCAGCACTTTGATGAGACGTTTATCAATCACAAGTCGAACGGAACAGTTTTACAGCATATCTTAAAATTTAATTTTACATAGTTGAGTGATCCCCTTACTCCGCAACGTGCTCGTCAAGACCAACCGGATCCCCAATTTTACAACCCCTATCCAGGTCACCAAACAGACTCTTTATAAGACGGCTACCAATCGGAATGTCAAAAGACCTATTACGGAAAACTTTGAAAGATTGATTCGTGAATCTGCCGTGGCCTGCCGAGTCTCTCATAAAGAAAAGTCATAAATTTTTATGCCAGAACGAAATACTATGTGCTTTGAGATTTTCGAAACGTTTGGAGCATTAAATAAAAAGTTTCTAGGGACATGTTTTGATTTATAATTTTAGTTTTTTATCTAAAGTGGTAGTAAAAGACAGCTATTTTTTTTAATGAGCAAGATATTTCTTATGTTTTATATTTATTTAATGTGTAACAATATAATTTACTTTTAGGGGGATAAAAGTCGGGAATGAGCAACTACTGGGTTTTTAGATAGGATTAGTAAAAAAATTGAAGCGTTTACGAACGGCTACTTGTGTTTTAGTTAAATAGCAAAGTCCCGGATAAGAATTTTTTTTTTGGTGGATTAGGAAAACTAACTACTAAACAGAAATCAAGAAGTATTGACAGAGATGTCCTGGTCAAATACAAAACAAGAAGACTTTAAAACTATGTAAAATTAGGACGTGGTTTAAACATTTTTTGCTGGTTAGAAAAAAAGGTTTAGGGTTTTTCTTTCCTAAAAACTTTTAAGGGTTTATCTTTTTATAAGAAATAATTTTTAAAACTACTACTTTAAAAATGAATAATTACACCTTTATTTTTATTTCACATAAAGAGTTATTACAAAAAATATCTAAAATTATCAACAAACATAAAATTGAACCTTCTAACAAAACAGACTTTAAAAACTATGGCTATGCACCAAATGGCAGAAAAAGATGCAATAACTGTCATATGTCACATGTCATATGTCGTAAAACTTATATTTATTTATAAACTTTTTAAATTGTTATGTGAGCAAATTCTATTATATTAACGATAAATTTTTATTAAGAAAAATTTCTTATTTCTTTTTAAATGATTTAAAAAGAATATTACCTTACATCTGAACAAAAAAAACATTATTCCACAAACTTCAAGCAATCTAGATCCAACCTTTGTAAGACACAAAATGGAGGCTGCAAATCAAATCAAAAACGGAACTTTAGATTATCCTGGATTATAACAATATGTGATCCTTCAAACTTGGCTGCTTATTTTTCATATAAAATAATGTCAGTTTACTGAGCCCTCAGGACGCTGTTATTAAATCCCTCGTCACAGGATACAGCTTACAACAAAACGGTGATTAACTCACATTACAAAGATTGCCATGGCTTTTGAGCTCAAATCACCTTCTTCTCACCAAAACTCATGGAATTAATGGAAAATTTTCTGGGTTTTTTAAACTTATTGAAAACAAACATTCTTCGTTTAGACTCTAAATTGCTGTCTTACGGCTGCCAACATCGAAGTCCCGATGAACAAGTTCGTACTTCCTCAATAAAAGCGTCCGTTTCTTACGGCACTCCACCGCGCAGTGACCTCATCCTTAAAAATCGGCATAAGAACAAGCGGAAAAATTCTCGTTTATTTCCTGCGTAAATATCTAGGCGGAATCAAGCCAATCAAACAAAAGAGCAAATTTATTTATTATAAACAGACTACAAAATGTTTAGATTATACTAAAAATGTCGCCTGAACTACTCAACTAATGGAGTTATAACCGACAGCAATAGACAAACACAGAAAGGTTATCATATTAATCACATACGAAGGTAAATAGAGGACATGTATATTATGCCTATAGCTGCTGGAAACTTTATGATGTAGAATAGATTTTGATTGCCTCTAAGAAGCTCGGATGTTTTTCTTAAAGTTCAATATATTTTACCGTAATGCTTGTTTGGAGGTTGTTTCTTGTGATTTAGTAAAGATGAATATGGCGTGCAACCAAGTTGGAGTCGAGTAAAAGTAATTTATTTTTTCCTAGTTAGCAGAAATACAGGTTTTGAAAAACATTGTTTTTAATTTGGTTTAGTTTTTCGAAATAATACGACCATTGGGTTTGCCACACATTACTAACTATGTTACTTTTTTGACTATGGCTATTTAGTTAAATGTGACCATCACTTGCAGCTGCTTTGTTAGCTTCTACAACATCGTTACAGTACACTCTAATATGGGATGAAACCCAAATTAATACCACGAATTACCTCTGCTTTGCAACATTTTAAAGTTTTCTGTAAATGTCTCTATAGATAGGATTGTTGAATATAATATGTTTATGAATAAAATAATAAATTAATTTGTTCCTAGAAACGTAGATCGAATTAAGGGTTGGATGACCCTGGATTAGTGGCTACAACTATTTTTATGAACGTTAGGGTAAACTTTTTTTACATCATTAAAGAGAAGAAGGAAAATCTACATACAGACACCTGTGACTCATTCAGATTGTGTTGGGTTCCTAATATCCTAATCAAGTTGTGCCAGGTCGATATGTTTGGGGGAGTTAGACCTTTGACACTTCTTTATGTTACCACTCCAAAACGGTGAGCGTTTAACTAAAAACCTCTCCTCTGTTACTCCAGACATCAGGATGGAAGGGCTGTCTAAAGCAAAACATCTCTCCTAATGCCCTGTTATCACCTGATTCCCATTATTTCTCCTACACATTCATCAGAAAAGCCACATTTACACTAACCACCAAAGACTTTTAACTCCCTGCCTAAGGGAAGCTGCCATCTCTCTCATTCGCTCCTAATTTGGCCTGCGACAGTCCGAACCCCACCCAGGTGCTACTCGTTCGTTTCAAAATTTTGTTGCGAGTTCCTTCTCCTTTCGTTCTTGTGAAAAGAGCTGCTGCCTGATAAATTTGTAGATCCGTGTCCACCACCACTCATCCCTCATCATTTTCTCCACGTTATGGCAAACTACCAGGTTATCACTTCTTCTTCTTGTGCCGTCTCCACTAATGAAGGTTGGCTATAACCAAGTTCGTCTCTATCTTCTGCTTTTCTTAAGAGCGTCTGTGTGTTTAACCCGGTCCAGTCGCGAATGTTTTTCAACCATGATATTTGTCGTCTACCACGTTATTACAAAATAATATATCTGGGAACTGTGTTAACGGATGAACTACATCCAGACAGAGAAATAAAACATAGAATAGCAATCAATAAAACTACGTTTATGAAAATGAAGTTATTTCTTTGTAATAATTATCTCAGTTTAGAACTAAGACAAAGAATAGTTAAGTGTTATGTTTGCTCCGTACTTTTGTATAGTATAGAAGTACGGACGCTAAAAGTATTGATCATGAACAAAATTGAAGCATTGGAAATGTGGGTTCATAGACTAATGCTGAAGATACCTTGGACAGCAAGGAAAAATAATAAAGAAGTACTAAGGAGCGTCAACAAAGATAGAGAACTGCTAAAGACTGTTAAACATCAAAAAATGTCTTATGAAAGTCGATATAAAATATTACAACTGATCCTTAAAGGCCAAATAGAGGGCCGTAGAGGTGTAGAAAGGGAACGGATTTCTTGGTTGAGGAACATTCGTGAATGGACTCGGATATCAAATGCGGGACAATTATTCCATATTGCAGAAGATCGAGAAGCCCTCGCAATGGTGATCGCCAACGTCGGATAATTCTGATATGATACGCGAAGAAGAAGAATGGCAAACTTGGTTATCTTAAGAGGATAGAACTTTACAAACAAACGATAATCTTGAAAAATCTCCTAAATTGTGAAGAAGTTTGCTTTAAATCACTACATATACTTAATATGCGGCTTGTATGAAAGGCAACCAAAGCGATTCGTAGATTCCTATTATTTAGGGACATATTTCTAGCTGAGTTATTTTGCCGTATCACAACCTCATAAGATGTTCGATAGTGTTTTCAAAATATTAATGCTTTGCTGAAAGGTACCTTTACCGTTTTTATATTGATATTTACAACTTAATTTTTTGTCCAAAAGGTAAGACCGTAGAATTTTATCATTACAATTCTGTCAACCCTGTGTGGGTCCTAGTCTCCTCAAAAATTTCTCTCCAGTCGTCCCTATCCATTGCCTTTCATATTTTCAAAAATATTGAATTTGTAACAAAAACTACTGATTTAAAAATGTACACATGAAATTTTTTCGTCAGAACTCGATTATTCAATTAAAAAATTATCTTGTTAATGGAGAAACAGAATTATATTCCAAATGGTATTTTGATGTTAGGGAAATACTTCAAAATGATTTATTGTAGTTAATTTTATGCAGTTAAAATTTCAAAATATTCCCCGATATCCATTAAATTTTTAAAACTCAATTGACCTCAGCTCTACTTTTCCATGACTCTAAAATACTGACTGTGACCGAAAGTATAAATACAATTAATGAGAATGGATGGTTTACGCTACATATGGCCGGTTTTTAATAAGCCAATGCGGAAATTTTTAAAATAAATTTTAAAGTAAGAAAATACCTTTATCGTCCTGAGACAAATTACTGCCCAATTTTTTTAACTGCAAAACAAATTTCAGGATAGTATCAAATTAAAACATATTTTAAGATTTTTTTTTAATTCTTTATTTCCTTTGTTTTAGTAGGGTTTGTGACTCTCAAGTTACAATGGGGAAAGAAGTTAAATTTTATGAAAGTGTACAAAGCATTAAAATTAAGCGTAAAGCACAAATTTATATTACATTTTTCACATATTACTTTTGGCAGGCCTAGGCATCCCGGTTTCTTGCAACAACCGCGCTGTTCTGAACATTTAGGCCAATGGCCTATTCCGTCTTTCCGTATGTTTTTCTCCGGTAGAGAAGCGATATGTTCTCTTCTCGTTTTCTGCTCTATTTCTTATCCTATTATGGATAGATTGGGCCTTCCCCTCTTCTTGAGCCTCTCTTTACCCTCTTGACAAAGACAAGCGGCAATAGATGCTTTGAAATCTAAAACACCAAGTAACTGGGTGTCTCTTCTTTAAAGTAACCAAGCTTTTGCAACTGCTAAATCAAATACATGGAACATAATGGAGAGGTACCACTGTTTAGAACGAATTCTAGTTCTATACAAAGCCATCAACGAATCCATTAAGTCCTCCGCTCTTTCATATATTGTAAAACGTTACAATGTTGGAACATTCGACAAGAATGGTTTCTTTCGTTGATTTGTCGCATCTTTGAACTTGACTTGTAGGATGCCTACATGCTTACAAACGAACTCACTAAATGCACCGGCTTGTTGTCGTACTTTTATTTGACTGTTATAAGGGTAATTCCCTTTTTCTTGTAGACAAGTTCTTCGAAACTCCCCTTCCTTGCTTTTTCATATCTTTGTCGGTAGAGAAATTACTTTTAATCTGTTAGGACACACCGTACCTACAGAGGGAATACCCAACTTGTCTAGTTCAACTTTCAATTGCATACATATTAACCAGTTATCAAAATATATCTTATGGTATGCATTTTTTGGAATTATTGTGGCCAATCGAAGAACCAGAGAATCAGAGAAACATCAGAAAGAAAATTCGAGAGGCAAAAGAGAGGTGGCTCTTCGACAGATGCAAGGAAATACGAGATCTGGATAAAAAGTATGATAGCTTTAATTTACACAAAAAAATCAAAGAAATGACTGGTTCTCGAAAACGTACTACAAGAACGAATATCATTAAAAATGATGAAGGGGATATTATTACTGATATAAAGGAGAGATTATGTTACTGGACCAATTACATCCAACAACTATTCAATGATGAAAAAGAAGAACTGTCATTAGAAATCACTGAGGATACCGGACCACCAATATTAAGAGAAGAAGTCATCTATGCCATCAAAAATACAAAAGAAGGTAAAGCTACTGGATCAGATGATGTGCCAATCAAATTACTAAAACTCATCGATGAAGATGTTATTGATGTGATGGTTGAATTCTTTAATCTAATATAGTAGCTGCCACAATCCCCAGACAATGGCTGCAATCGACCTTTGTAGCAATTCCCAAAAAGCCAAGTGCAACAACTTGCTCAGATCACAGAACAATAACTTTAATGAGTCACACACTTAAAACATTTTTGAAAATAATTCACAGCGGAATTGTTAAAACTCTTGAATATGAAATTAGTCACACACAATTTGGTTTTAGAAATGGTATGAGTACAAGAGATGCTTTGTTTGGCATGAATGTGCTGGCTCAGAGATGCATGGACATGAATCAGGACATGTACTTATGTTTTGTAGACTTTGAAAAGGCATTTGATAAGGTTAAACATAAAAAGCTTGTAGATATATTAAAAAGCAAAAATATTGGTAGTCGTGATATGAAAATTATATCTAATTTATATTGGAATCAAACTGTCAAGGTAAGAGTTGACAACCAGTACACCCAAAATATCAAAATACAGAAAGGAATCCGCCAGGGTTGCGTGCTGTCCCCACTACTTTTCAATGTCTACAGTGAAGCGGTATTTCAAAAAGCGCTCTCGGACTCAATAGAAGGCATATCTATCAATGGAGAGGTTTTAAATAAATTACGTTTTGCAGACGATACAGTAATAATGACGGATAACAACAATGATTTACAGAACGTAATGCAACGCCTTAATGAACGCTGTCATGAGTACGGACTGAAGATAAATTTAAAGAAAACTAAATGCATGATCATAACTAAATCTGCACATGCAAATATCCAATTGACTATTGAATATACTGCAATTGAGATTGTTAATAACTATAAATACTTAGGAACATGGATAACATTAGACCACACCAAAGAAATTAGGACACGCATTGAAATAGCACATGCATCATTTTTTAAACTAAAAAAGTTTCTTTGTTGTCGGGATATAAGGTTAGAACTACGTCTGAGAATGATTCAATGTTACGTGTTCTCTACTCTTCTTTATGGCTTGGAAGCGTGGACACTAAAACAAGTCCATCTGAATAAGTTGACCGCCTTTGAATTTTGGTGTTACAGAAGAATCCTACGAATATCAGGGATTCAAAGAATGTCAAACGTGGAAGTAACTAGAAGGATAGGAAATGAGGCGGAAATAATATTAACTATCAAAAGACGAAAACTTGTGTACTTAGGACATGTGATGAGAGGGCAAAAATACGCATTATTACAACTTATTATCAAGTTAAAATCCGAGGAAAGCGAATTTAGGGAAGACGAAGAATATCCTGGCTTAAGAACTTAAGGGAATGGTTTGAATGCAGTAGTTCAGAACTTTTTAGAGCGGCAGTCAACAGAGTCCGCATAGCCATGATGATTTCCAACCTTCGATAGAAGATGGAACTTAAAGAATAAGAAAAAATGCTCGAATATACGAATTTTATGAATAAAAGGCAGATATCGAGCACAGTTTTTTTTTATTAAGTCTTGCCTAAGTTCTTTCGTCGTCAGAGCATCTTCAGTACCATTTCGTCAAAAACTGTTAACTATCATGCACATCAATAAATATTAGAAACAATTTAAATATATCTACACAAATAATATTACAGTTTAAAACAGTTTAAAAATTGTTTGGATGCTACATTGTGGGTAACGGCAGGGGACAGAACGGCTCCTAGTCTTAAGGTAAATGTCAAAGTGATTAAAGAGGTTGGTGGTTAAACTGATCTTGGTTGTGAAAAAATACTCGCTCGACTAAGTGCATCAACAAAATTTACAAACCAACATATTCTCTTGTACTAATCAGGATTATTGTTGCAATGAAAAGTCAGTTTTCCTATAATTTTTTTTATAAATATTTTTTCTTTCACTCTTCATAGTGATTTAACATGCAGTTGTATTTATTTTAACAAAACCCGTATTGTTGATAACTATGTTTTTTTATTTTTTTTTTCAGTTCTTAAAAAAACATTTTTTTAATATATTTATATAAGGACGTTCATCATATTTGTATTATGCTAAGAAATGAACTTCTAAGAAATTTAAAATGGTTTTTAATTATACCATATTAAATTTTATATGTCAAGAGTTTCCCTGATATTTCTTTTTTCCTTGCAAACTTATTTTCATTTTTTGAAACCTGTGTGTGATATTATATTTAAAAATTTCATTTTACCTTATGAAAGTCTAACTTCTCAGCTTGAAGTTTTATTACTCAAAAATAGGTCATTCATGGAAAATTCCTTAACAATTTTGCATTTGAGAATTCAGAGGCGCAGTGCAATGGACCGTCTCCATGAAAAATGAAGAACATTTTAATGATACGTTTCCTTTTTTATTTCGTTTAAAATATGTCTCACTAAGATTACCATAGGTTAAGTATAATTGTGTTATAACATATACAGGGTATTTGGTAGGTCGATGGAAATTTTTTAAGGGATAATAGGGGACGCCATTTGCAAAATTTTTTGCTAATAATGTATCGCTTAAACTGTTAACGTTTCCGAAATAAAGTTAAATTTGTCAATATTTGACAATTTAACGTTTAAAAATTATCTAGGCGTACCACCTCCCTGTTTTACGAATGGAATAAAAATGTAAACCTACAACACTGACTCTGCATAAAATTTCCATCAGCTATCGTCATATTTCGAACGCATAACAAACAAAAAACAATATACCTGCTACTGTATGCTATGGTTCAACAATCACTATCCCAATAGGTGGATCGGACGAACTGGACCGTTTTTGTGGCCTGCTAGATCGTCCGATTTAACACCGTGTGACTACCACATCTGGGGTAGATTCAAAGAACTTGTTTTTCAACTTCCAATCCGAACTAGAGCTTATTTAATGGAAAGGATTATCGAAGCAGCTGACATTTTAAGGGCAGAATTGAGGTTAAAAGTAACCACATCAGAAATACGACGCAGGGCAACAGGTGGTTCTCATTTTGAACAACATTGACTGTTTTATACTTGTACTTAATGTACTTAATAAGGCATAATAAATGTTACAAAAAGCACGATGTATCGTTGTTATGTTTTACCTGTCTTACCCGTTTCATTAATGAAGGTTACTTTAACAATGCATTGATATTCAACGAAGGGTTTTTGCAATCTGAGCAAGTAATACGTAAGGTATTTTGTATGTCAGGGAAGTCTCTCGCTTGGATAATTATTTTTAAAAATAAAATGGATGAGCAGCTTTATTTTCGAATATTGACAAATTTAACTTTATTTCGGAAACCTTAACAGTTTGAGCGATACATTATTAGCAAAAAATTTTGCAAATGGCGTCCCCTATTATCCCTTAAAAAATTTCTATCGACCTACCAAACACCCTGTATAGTGACGGCAAATAATTAAAGAGTGTTACCATCAAACTTATTTATAATTTAATTAACTGCTTGTTCTTCTTTATTTTTTAAATTTTTGGTGAACTTTCTGTTTGACCTTAACTTTTGCATCATTATAAACATATAATCTCGTTAAGAGATACAAAATCTTAAAAATTTAAAGCGTATTCTAAAATTTTTTACATCAATCTGGTGCTCCAAAATACCAAAAGAAGGCAAAATCGATAATTGTTTTTAGATATTGTAAAAGTTGATAGACTTTGGTGATAGCTCTCAAGGGTACTTAATAAATCCTTAGCTCAATCCATCAGTTAGCTTAAAAGATATTTAAAGTATTTATCTCAGAGGTCATTTTTTGTAATAAGATAAGACCTTAAATAGTGAAGATACGGAAATTCTACGGTTACTCTTAATATACACCAGAATAAGTTAAAAAAAATGCTTAAATATGCTTATCAAATTGTCACGTCTGGTCGACTTCATCGTTGGCGTTAAAGTTGGAACATGTACTCTTAACGTTCCATCACTCGCTCCGTTAAAAAAAAATCTAACCTTTTTAAATATTTTCAAAGTAATTTTTGAAATATTGCTGGGTTCTTGAATTACAAATACTCCTATGAAGTGGTACATAAAATAGTGGTGAGAGTACACGTTATCTTATAGCTGACAGCGGTTGTTGTTAGTCAAATCTAACACGAGAGCGATCGCGTTTGTCGGAGTGCTAGGAAAAATCTGAGTACGCGAGTATTACTGTGTGTTGATTTTTTAAGAGATCACTTAAGAAAAGTGACCAATTATGGCTGCAGAGTATTTTTTTACCTTTTTTTGATTTACCGCAGGTAGCAATGGGCAAAACATAGAGAACCAGTTACTAGAATGGTGTGACGAGATAGAAAACAATGTGATTCATACACTAGATTCTGATCAGGACTCAAGTGATATTTGTTCTGAACACAGTATTAACAATACAGATTCTAAGCAGTCCACACACTATCTAATCAGTGATCCTGATGATGCCATGTAAGAAAGCGACTAAGATGATTGTGTTCCAAGATTTTACGGCAAAGATAAAACACTATGGTAAAAATATAAGTCACACAAAAATTTGCTACCGCTGCCTAAAAGATGAATAAATCGTTGGAGGATAGTTGCCCAATTTGTCCTATCTGCCGCGTCGTCTTCAACAAAGTCACAATTATTCTACTGTTATAGCTCGAGGCCAAATAATGCATGCTTCCATATTTATCTTTGAATTAAAGTAGGTTCATTTAGTAGTCGGTAGTTGCAAGTATTTTGAAACGGTCAAGTAGACTTTTCTAAACCATTTTCTTGTTTTAATTATACATAAAGGTAAATCAAATAGTCTGCTTTTTATAAACATTAGTAGAAATTACCTTGTTTTAAAAAATATATATATTTTTAATCTAACCTGTATAGTGTTGATATGCCTAATTTCGTATATAATAGTCAATAACTATTTAAATAATTTTTCGGTCAATACTCTTTTCGGGCAATTATTTTTCTGCCAATTGTCTATTCGGGCAATTGTCCATTCGATTCATTCGTGTTTCGGGGAATTGTCCATTTGGGGAATTGCTTTCGGGGATTTGTCTTTCGGGAAACTGTTTTCGGGCAATTGTCCTAGATCCATTTCCTCAGATGTCAACAACCGTGAATAGTAAATAAACAAGTTTTTTTATCACGTTATCACGTGAGTTTTTATTCAGAAGCGCTTTCACTGTATACGACGTTGCCAGATTATTTAAGTTTCTAAAAATAAAAATTTACGTATATGAAACACAATGTAATTGGGCGGTTAAGTTTAGAAAAAAGTGTTACAGGACTTTTTTGTTCCAAATTGTGCATTATATCCATACCTTAAAGGAAAGCACTATATTTGGGGACACCCTGTATAATTTTGAAAATTAGGTTTTTTTATAGAAATAACAGGTTTTTTAATCCATATAGTGCCTCATTTTTTTGACTTCTCACAAAAGTTATAGCGATTCAAAAAAAGCAATAATTGTGTGGGTAACTGGATGACTCACCACATCTCGTTTTATTGATTTACTTAGAAATCGTAAAATACAAAAAATATCAATCCACCCGGTATTAATGTGTAGTCGCTGCTGTGATGACAAGCAAAATCCCACAGACGAATGAAGGCAAAAACCGAAAACAAAAAGTCGATTACTTTAACGTTTTCGGACGTGACATAAATGGGTTGACTGTGACAAATTTTGCTGTTTGTACTACAAAAGAGAGACCTCTGTGCGACTACGGAATTATACAATAACACAAATTTATCTACTGTGCAAAGAAATATTTCACAAAAACTGACCGAAACGTGTAAACTTACTGGATAGCAATTTCACGTAGTAATCTTTCGAAAAAATGTAGTCCCTAGAGATATTTTGGACAGTTGGATAAATTTCGTAGTTGGATATATGAAAATATTTTCTCTTGAGTGTTGTTTATTCCTGAAACTTAATTTTAGATTCAAATGAATGTCATTGGTTGTATATAGCACGAGTCAAATTTTTCAGCAAATGAAACATATTTTCAAATATTTTTTAGTATAAGGCTGTTTACATAATATTTTGTATGAAGTATAATAAAACTTCTACCGCTAGTACTAAAGATACATTTTATATAACTTTTATTAATAATGTCTATGCAGATACAGACAAAATATACCGGGTGTTGACGTCTCTTAACCAATAAATTATTAGATTTTCTAAAAAAATAAATTTAGGCCAGTAGGTATCAGTCAATCGGTCTAATAATTTTATAAATAAACTAATTTTCTAGTGATTGCTAATACTTAGCTGGATTTATAAGATAGCCAAAACATATGTACATATGTCATGACATAGTATGCTAGTGATTAACATCAGAAATATTAAAATTTCTTATACTAGTCGCTCCTATAATCTTACCTCTTAAATTATTGGTCGCTTAAATTTTTCGGCTAATTCACATGACGAAAACCAGTTATCCATGATGATATTGTAATTGGTACCCTGAATTTTCTCAGTTAGCTTTAAAACATACTGGCTAGTAATTAAATCTTTCTACGGATTTCGCTGCTCTTTACCAATATATGGCATAGATTGTTTTTCATCTTCATTTTCACCAAAAGAACATTTTTCTTTACCACCGGAATCATCCCCATAAAGGGCTTTCCACAATTTTTCTTACGTAAGAGCACGTTTATTTGGATCCATAGGGATGCTGTAATTTAAAGAAAAATTAATAAGACGCTATAAATATTAATACTTACAAATAACTTACCGATAAAAATTTGTTACGTTAACCATAAGGTGTGGTCAAAAATCGGAAATGTGCTACCAACACAACTAAATGTGAACGTACATAAAAATACACATCACCAGTTACAAGTCATGTAAAATACTGAATGTAGATGGACGGATGACTTACAGGATCAACAGAATCGCGCGCATTTCAGAAGAATTAGTGCAATGGGGTCAAAGGGGACCCCGGGACTTTTGCATGGGAAAAAATTTTCCCATGGAAAAGTGACCCATACTCTGCTTTTGTTACTTAAAAACTACTTTGTATCTTGAAGTGCCCTGTCCCGACGGAGGTTACCAATAAATCCAGCTACTCGAATCTTTAATGCTGGACAAAGACACCCTTTCGTCCTTAATACACGAAATAAAACAAATATTTAATAAATGCTTATTTTATGGAAAAATATCGAAGAAATCGAAATTAAAGCTATAAAAATGTTTTTGACCTATTTTCAAGGTAAGGTTATACCGATAATAGTTTTCTAAAAAAAATTATGTTTTTTTTTTCATTATTCTACAAATAATAAATAAATACTGATAAATCAAAAATTAACCATTTTTGCAAGATGGAAGTAGAAGAGACCGGGATACAGTCGACATAGAAGCAGAGTCGGAGACCTAAAATTATTTTTAATGGAATGGGTCAATGCGTTACTACTATTGCCATCTAGTAGAGAAAGGCAAAAATAAGTCCAAGTGTTAAAGTTTACAATGCGACTATGGAAACCTACGACTACCTATAAAAGTACGACTAGCGGATCATAATTGAATTATGATAGGGGTACCGAATGTAGATTTCTTCGACCTAATGTGTGACTTTAGAGTGGGAGCAGCTTTACAATGCTATTGAGATACAAATTTTTGTTTTATACGTTTTGTTTTTATACTTATACTTTATACCAATTTAGCTAAATTTTATGTTTGTATATTTAGTATTTAAAACCTGAAATAATATTATTATTTATTAAAAATAATATTATTTAAAACTAGGCTGCTAGACAAAAAAGATGCGGACAATTAATTTGATATAGATGGATACTCTACATATTTGATCGCAGCAATCGCAGAGGGGAAGTAGTGTGTATATACCTACCTGTCTTTAGAAACTTTTTCTGTTGCTCGTCTGAATGTTGCTGTCCCCAACATTGAACTTTGATGTCTAAAATTTTCTCAAAATTCATTTGTAATTCAACTAGCGTGCCTATATGGTCCAGATAGTACTTTTTAGAAAATGATATAATTTTTATAAATAAAAATAAATGTAAAGAATGAAAGAAAGAAAAAAAGGAAAACGGGTGTGTCAGTCCAGTGGGACTGCCGGTGGAAGTTACACTTCTATACACGCATTCGCCGTTACAAATTTATTTGGGAGTCAATCTGCACAATCATTACATATGTAAAGCTATAGGTAAGACATAGCAGAAAGAGAAACATAATTAATAACAACTTACTAACAATTAATAAACAACTTTTGACCTGTAATAATTAAATGAAGGATTGAATCAATATTTTGATGAAAATGTATATTTTTATTTTCATATATGTATGAAAGGAGTTGAATGCAAACAATTTTTTACACATACTCTGCAGTCAAATTCATTGTTTATTTTGTTATTAATATAATAATACAATACAAATTAAAATTCAATATTCATAAGTATATAAAAAATGTAATAATATTAATAAAAAAGTCCTCCCCGACTGGGAATCGAACCCCGGTCTCCCACGTGACAGGCGCGGATATTGACTACTATACTACCGAGGACATGACACAAATATATTTCAAAATTGACAGTTCTGGATCATACAGTGATTTATTGAGATTATTATTTTGAAATAAAAAAGACTAATATAATTATGAACATTTAATAAATAATACAAAACATATCACAAAAATAATAATATTAATAAATATTTTATTATATGTATACTATTATATGTATATATATCTTTATACAATATATATATATATATATATATATGTATATATATATATATATATATATATATATAATATTAAATTATATATACATAAGGAACATTTTTATATTCGAGAGAGGAAGAGAGAGAGAAAATATATCTTCTGTCTCTCTCTTACTCATTATCTTACATATGTAATGATTTCACAGATTCACTCCCATACAAATTTCCAACGTGGAGCGCGCGTATAGAAGTATAACTTCAAAAATGCAAGAAACATTTTTATACAATTTGTTAAGAGTTCTAATCTACACCAATTGATTACAAATCCAACTAATTTCAAAATAAACAATTGGACATCAATGTTAGATTTGGTATTTACACATGATGACTAATTGCTTACTGAACCAGTAATTAGGCATTCTTGTGGGCAATTTTTATCATGTATTTATATGTATCATAACAAACATACAGTTTATTACAGAATATAATCACCTTTGTGAAAATGTGTACGGTATACATGAAATAACAAATTCTAAAACATTATATACTTATTTTATACAAATCCTTAATTCGTTCCAAAATTGATTAGAGATGTGTTGCATATGTATCTGCCAGCACAACAACGTTAAAACCTTTGGATACGTTACATAATACCTCCCTAAGGATTATACTTGGAGCGTGCAAAACAACTCCGATAAATAGCATACAAGCTGAAATAGGTGAACCCACGCTAGAGCTTCGTAGGCAGCTATGCCTTAATTATACTTCTAGCATAACTCTAAATAAAAGAATTATATTAATTAACATTTTGAAAAACCTCTATTGCGTGATGTTGATTAGCCGTTATTACTGGGGAGGCTGGAAAATCCAGACGAAATTGGGAATAATTTCAGAAACATCATTGGCAACTACTAAAGATTAAATATACACTATACACATACAGTAATACTAAAAAACTGTATCAAGGAAGTCAGAATAGCACTTGAAAAATCTATCGAACATCTTGGTATCAAATTTGCTTCATAACCAACAAGTTATAGGTCATAGTCATCTTTTTGGGACTTTGCCGCTTGTCTGTATGGAAAATAGGTGTGCCCTTTCGAAATGAAAATTTTATTTAAGAATTTTCACAAAATTTATTGGCAACTATTGAGGTGGGACATTTTCGGTTGCTCATTCTGTATATAAACTATGATAAAAATATTTTGTTAATGTGTTTCCATGCAATGTGCTTCGGCTAAAATATTAGAAACACTATCTATCATTTTTAAACATATATATTTCATCCCCCAAGCTGTACGATAGAACAATAATTTCGATACAATGCTATTACTGACAAAGAGAAAGTGTAATCAATTTCTCGTTTAGACCCAACAAAGAGAAAAAATTATCTGTTTCGTTGATCGACTTCACAACGAACAGTGTTTGTTTCATTCAGAAATAAAAGAAAAATATTTCCAGATGTTTTTATCGTGTAGATTCTTGCCCAGACACGCTAGAGTAATAATTACCGAGATATTTTCTTTATCAATAGCCCTGCTAAATTACAAAAAGTACATTTTTTCATTTTTACACTAAATGAAGTTTGAATGGTTTAGTTCATGCAGCGTATTTTTTTTAATTTGTTTTGTTTTACTGCTGTTTGTAAACTAACAGAAAATTTTTTTTCTAACCCAAAAACTATATATTATGTAAAAATAAAGCTATAATTATTTTAATAAAACAACGTTGTAGCGTTGTACCTTTCTTACAATAAATAGTTTTAGGTTGCATGGTTGTTTGTTTTTAAGAAGTATCATTGACATTAAGATATAATGACATGATTGTCAATTGGCGCGGGAGTTGCCTCGAACATTTCTGACAGTAGGATTTTGATCGGCGGATGGAGAAGACGATATTTTCTCTATGAGAGGTCTCCATGTCAAAGGTAACCGTATTCCATCGTTTCTTTTATTGAGACAATTTGGCCTTTTTTCAATTTGTATGGCTTTTCGGTTAATTTTTGGTTTAACACGTTCAAGACGGATCGTCATGTTAAAAGTTTTTCCTACTAGAACCTTGCAATTTACGAAATTTCTTTCCTTAAGGCCGGAGAGGTTTTTTTGCGTATTTGAATTCTTTAAGTCAATAGTTGTATCAGAAAAAAATTCGTTAATGAAATACAATATCGAAAACCATATAAAATACAGATCTGTATGAAGATAGTGTTGATCTAGAGCTGAAATTGAATCGGAATTGTAAACAGAAATGCAATGTTCATAAATCCTATTTTGGATTTTACGAGTTGTCTGGCCTATATAAGATCGGGGGCAGTCTGCACAAGGAATATCAGAAACTCCATGTTACTCATTTGGTATGTTGTTTTTGATTGATCGAACAAGTTTGTGGGGGGAGGGGGTAAATATTGTCTTTATTGTAAGGAAAAAAAGCTTTTATATGATGATGGTCTGAGTCTTTGTATTAAGATTAAATGGGAGATTGATGTTTGTGGATACTTCTATTAGTGTGATTTTAGCGGTAACCGTTTTGGATGAGGGTTTGTTTTAAACTAGAGTGATCGAAAGGCGTAATATTCTAAACACAATATTATTAATGACTGAACTAATTTTTAAAGATGAATGATGGGAGTTAGCATGCAAGAAACGATTGGTATAAGTGAGTTTTTGATAAACATACTGATGAAAACCTTGAGATTGGTTTTTTTTATGATAAGATTAAGAAACGGTAGCGATGAATCAGTTTTCACCTTCATCGTGAACTGGATACTAATGTATAATGTATTTAGATGAGTTTGAAAAGACACGAAAGCATCTCTGCCATGAGGCCAAATGACGAATGCATAGTTAACATATTGTAGCCAACATGTGGGTTTGAGCATTGATGCAGATAGTGCTCGGGTCTTGAAGTCTTTTATAAAAGGCAATTACTGGATATAGTGGAGAGCCCATTGGGGCACCATTTATTTGTCCATAGAATTGATTTTAAATCTTCTTGTAATAGCATTAATCTTAGCTCCAGGTTTAATTGTACCGACGGCGGAAATCTTTCGGAACCTGACATGGTCCATCCATTCCATCGTTGTTCTATCTTCTTTTGGGTTCATAAAAAAATTTGTGGAAATAACAATTTCCGAACTTACATAGCATTCAAGATACTAATAATTGTGTGTATACCTCATTAATCTATAATATGTTGATATAGCAAATTTTTTTTTGTCATTTGGGAGCTGATTTACAAAGTTTTTTAAAATGGTCCGAAAAGTTTAGGATCATCTTTTGTTCTACAAGAAATAGTTTAAATTTTTTCGAAGTTTGTTCAATTCTGTTTCATTTACCAAAATAAACAGATTTTTTAATATGGCCCATGTGGCAAATATGTGTGTATATAATAATCAAGACAGGATATGACTTAGATACTTCCCTTCTTAGCGGTCTGCTCATCCTACATGTAGAAAGTTGACGTGCCCAATTTTTCCGAATAAATACAAAAATTATATTCCCAAAGTTGCCTTTTGTAAAACACATCTCCTACTGGAACATGGGGTGAAGACAATTTCTGCTGGAAGTCGAACAACTTGCAAAACAACTTAGATTTACGAATATGAAAATCTTTTTCATGATCTATCTCGGTAAGTATAAGATTTTGTAATCTGTTGCAAGTTTGACATGTGTCAGACCCCGGAGTTTCAAAACTAATATTATGGTTTAATACAAAATTGCGATTCCAGAAGTCGTAGGTAACTTTTATATGGGCTTTCTCCCCCCTTTTGAACGCCTGGAAAATTTCAGGCAGCTTAGGCTGCGAAATATTTAACTATGCGGACAGAAAAAACCTAAAAATCCTTTTTTTTTCCTTGGGAAGCTGTTTTTATGATTTTTTATTTTACTAGTAGTATTTCCTCTTACATCTTGTTAGGTCGATTCGTGTGTTTTTCGCTCATATAAGATGAGGCGGATATTCTAGTTTTTAGTGATAAAGCAAGACGAACAACTCGATATTTGATCACGCCATGCATACCTTTAAACGCCGTTTTAGTAGACCCAAAACGGATGTTAACAAAACGCTATATTATTAGTATAACAGTATATTGTAATACATTTGTAACATAATAGTATATTAATGGTGGATTGTATTTACTCGAATTAAATTTATGTTTATTACAAAAAAAAACTATTAACTGTTTCAGACTGATAATCTGTAAAAGTTGACTAATTTCTTGTTTGTAAATCAGAACTAATAAATAATAAACGTATCATGTTCTGATTTAACCAGGTTGGGAAAAGGATCGCCCTTGATTTCCGACTTCGACGACATTATAAAAACGTATTATACTAAACACAAAATTATCAACATAACTCAGTATCAACAGCTGCATAATCAAATAAGAAGCAAAATAAGAGAAGCTAAAGAGGCTTATTTCGCTAGAAAATACTAAGAAATAGAAGACTTACAAAACAAATATGATAACTTTTATCTCCATAAAAAAGTTAAAGAATTAGCTGGAGTAGCAAAACAAAAAACCTCGAGCATACTAATGGACAAACAAAGAAACATTTTAGTGAAGACAGATAAAAAATTAGGAAGATGGAAAGAATATATACAGGAAATATTCAATGACAAGAGACAGCAAAATACATATGAAGATAATCAGAGTAAAGACGAGGCACCCGAAATAACGAAGTCAGAAGTTATGCATGCAGTAAAGTCCATGATAAATATTAAAGCTTCTGGTCCAGATGCAATACCAAGTGAATTGCTAAAACTGGTCAATGTCAATAAAAAAAAAACATAGACCTTTTAGTCCAACTACTGAGCACAATATATTCCGCAAGAATCATTCCACGTCAAATGCTGACATCAACACTTATTTGTCTACCAAAGAAAGTATGTGAATGTCAAAGAATGTAGTGATTATCGAACGATCAGTCTAATGTCACATAACTTAAAACCTCTGCTAAAAATCATCCATAATAGAATACACGCTAAGCTGCTGAGAGGCAGCTGACCCAAAGATGTTAATCTACATCTTTATGTATGCTTTATAGACTACAACAAGGCATTGGATAAGGTAAAACATGACCGACTTATAGAAGTCGGTACTCAAAAACAAGAATCTGGATGTGAGGGATGGAACATTGATATCAAATTTATACTACAGCCAACGGTCAGGCAAGGTTGCATACTGTTGCCGATATTGTTTAATGCTTATTCTGAAGAAATCATACAAGAAGCTTTGGTAAACGAGACAGTCGGCATACAAGTGAACGAAAGTTTAATTAACAACATTAGGTATGCCGACGATACAGTCATAATAGCTGACAACTTGGAAGACTTAGAAACAATAATGAACAAAATATTAAGATATAGTGGAGAATACGGACTCTTTCTTAACAACAAAAAAAAACTTTATGAAAAATAAATTTATGAAAATTAGCAAGAACAACAATACAAACGAAATATTAACGGTAGGCGGCCAGTAGATTGAGACAGTAAAAAGATATACTTACTTGGGAAGGATAATCACAGAAAATAACGATTGTACTGCAGAAATAAGAGTTAGAATTGAAAAAGCCCGCGCCAACTTCGTGAAAATGAAAAAGATTTTATGCAGCAAAGATCTGACGTTGCCCTCAGAATAAGGCTAATTAAATGCTATGTACACAGTGTACTCTACTATGGAGCTGAATAATGGACATTACACCGAAATACAATAAATCGACTTAACGCGTTTGAAATGTGGACATTTAGAAGATTGTTAAGAATTTCATGGGTAGATAGATTCACGAATGCAGAAGTGTTAAGGAGAATAGGCAGAGAGAGGGAAATGGAAAATACAATAAAATAAAGAAAATTGCAATATCTCGGACATGTGATGAGAGGCGAAAGATACAACATCTTGAGACTCATAATTCAAGGAAAAGTAGAGGGTAGGAGGAGCGTAGGAAGAAGACGCGTTTCCTGGTTAAAGAACCTGAGAGAGTGATTTGATTGCAGCTCAAGGCAATTGTTCAGAGAAGCTGCCTCGAAGGTCAGAATAGCCATGATGATTGCCAACCTTCGTCGCGGAGATGGCACTTAAAGAAGAAGAAGAATAAGGATTTATTAAATTTGCCCGTGTCCTTCACCAAAATATGCTCAACTTCAAATTTTGTATGCTGAATACAATAACTCAATTTCGGTTAAAAATGGAGTTGCCGATTTTTGCACTGAGGTCTTCAATTTATTTTTATACCTTAAGAAAATTTTTGCAATGGTCGAATATCTCGAAAAATATACTGCTAAATGTAAAAGCAAAAAATAGGTGTTTAATATTTTTCTAAAATCTGTCGAATGATACCAAACATCTCCTGAGGTTAAAGCAGAGGGAAACTTTTAAATCTTAAAAAGAAACTCCGATTTTTATTGTATATTCGAATTTTACGTAAAATTATGTATTCAGTGCCTTAAAAATTAGTATGCAAATTTCTGATCTGCATTATTTTTCTGCAATTACAGCGCCATCTATCGAATTACAAATCGAATAAACAAATTAAGAAAAAACTTCCAATCTGAAATAATTTTTTTTGTATATCAAATACATAGATGTATTTGTGTAAAATTTATAGTATAAATATACAATAATTCAAGTAAATTACAGAGTAAAATTAGGCAATTTAATTGTCTCTATTTAATTAGTTCGAGTATCACTTTGTCCGCACATATGAGTAGGTAGGAGTATTTGGTTTCCATCTACATCAATATGTTATATTGAATTATTCAACAATGATGAACAAAAGCCGAGGGCATATAAAGTTTACAATGTATACCAATTAGAATGAATACATAACATTACTATATTACTGCAACTAATAATACAATGACAATACAGATGACGAAATCAAAAATATTTCATTAGATGCAATATTAATATAGCACACCAATAATATTAGAGAAGCTTAAATTACAGACTTAGTTATGCTAATATTAGTTCATATAAATATTCGCTCATAGCTCTACTGTCTTTTATTGAAATTAATATATTTTATTGTTTTATTAGACATCGGAACATTCTTGAGTCTATAAATACGGTATCTATACTCCGTCCCAAACCCTTCTTTCAGTGCGTCATAGTTGATTGAATTCTAGAACTGACAGAAAAAACGTGAGTCTGTGATTATTATACATAGGACTTAGAAAATTATGTATTGTTCACGGGTATTTGCATATTAAAGTGAATTCTACTTACGGATATAAATAATTGGTTGGAGTTTAGAATACGCTAAATAGATATACAATCAATAATGCGCAGAAATCATTGAGTTAGAATCTATGGAGGGGGCATCACGTGACTAAAAACGACCTCGCTTCGGCCATATTGTTACGATCGTTTTGATCGTGTATGATTGTTTACGTTTGTTGTTTTTCGAATATTTTCAGTTTTATAATACTTTTATAAAAACTGTAATATTATATTGTGATAGTGGATAATAATGGTTTCTTGTTCTCAAAGTAGTTGCAGTAGCAGAAGCAATGTTAATAAAAAATCTTCAGGAATAACGTTTTCTAGGTTGGTATACACATATGTAAACAAAGTAATGGCCTGTACTTCAGAAAATAAGTTAAGAGCATTCATAAAAAATCTTATAAGTAAGGTAGATCGTGCTATTCTTGAGAATACTTAAATATCTTCATGCTAAATATCTATCTTAAAATTTCTTATTAACTACTGCAAAATAATTATTTTTATTTCTACACAGTATTTCCATTGTGATATTCGGCAGATATTTAATTTTGTTTTTATAATAATAACTTTTCTAACTTTGTTAATTGAACTAAATTTTTAAGTGTCAGTTAATTTGTAGTTATCAAATATACAGGGTGTTTTAAAAATAGGTAACCCCGTCTCTAGGATAGGTTAAAAACTGGAAAATAATTGGGGTTTGCTTAGTAAAAAATTTTTGTAACGCCATCCGTTTTCAAGATACAGGGCGTTGAAGAAAAAAAATTTTACGCATTTTTTACGATTTTGCCTAAACTACTGGCAACATTGTAATGAAATTTTATACGAATATGTTTTGGAAGCTGATACATCCCATGAATTTGTTTTTATATCTGATTCTCATAGAGGGCGCTAGTTACACGGATCGTACTAAGTATTAGTCAATACAACTTTTTTAAGAGTATAATTATTAATCAAAATTTCATATAAACTTAAACATCATTCAATTTAACACGAAAAAGGTACTCTTGGTAAAACTCGATACTGTGTACCGTTTTCGGAATATTTTGATTTGAAAATTATGAAGTAATTTTTTTTTCTTCAACGCCCTGTATCTTGAAAACGGATGGCGTTACAAAAATTTTTTACTTAGCAAACCCCAATTATTTTTTAGTTTTTTACCTACCCTAGAGACGGGGTTACCTTTTTATGAAACACCTTGTATAAGTTGTAAAACGAACGTATTTCTTTTATTTTATACCGTATCTTCATTTTACGCTTTAAAATATTATTTATATTCTTATCTCTTTCAGATACAACTTGTTATTTAACTGTATTAATTTATCTTTATGTATAATATATCGTGTTTTTAGTGTTTACCGCGAAATAAATAAATCATAGTTTATTAAAAATGTATTGCACTATTTTAGATGATGATTAAATCTTCTGAATAACTAGTCATATTTGTATAGAAGTTTTAATATTACTGAGTTAGGTCCTGATCCCACCGTCATATTGGTATGATCGTTAGCCACACCTACTGACACCGTTTTTAATACACACGTTAATATGCTCATAGCTTCTCCATAGATTCTAACTCTATGGCAAAAATATAATTTGACGCAGATGGTCCTGATCGTGACCGTACTTTCACAATGTCAAATGATAAAATAATAATTTTAGAACAGACAGTACTGTGATAATATAAAAAAGGTAGATCTATTTTTGATATAAGTTTTGGATGTGCAATAAAACCAACTTGTAATTACCGTGTGGGTAATTACCACTGCAGTGGTTGGCGTACAGAGGTGCCACACATTTTGGTGGCCATAAACGAAAACGATTTAATAATATTGTTTTCTATCCACTGGGCTATACAAAATGTGTAAAAATTTAATCTTAGCCTGAATCTTAGCAGCACAGGATCAGATATTAGTACCTGGTTAAATTCTAGTCAATTTGATGGGGCTCGTCTTTTTTAGTTCTAAACAATTTACACGCTTATATGCACAGTGACTATTTGTTTTAGCATAGGCGCCAGTCAGATTCCATTGATATTTTGTAGTACTGGATATAATAATGTATTTAACACTGGCAGTAATAATTATGTAATTAACAAGAGCAAAAGTTTTTATACTACAAGAAATTTAAACAAAGTCCAGAGAAGGCAGGTAAATATTTAACTGGTGGGGTAATGGATTTAACTGAGTGCGGGAATGCTAGTTCTCTATAATTAAAAAATATTAAAAATAGTAAAAAATATCAATCCTTTCGCTACTTATTATTTGAGTATTAAATGTATTTAGAGATTTCAGAAAAATACTTTTTTAAAGAAACGTGAATCAGTTGGTTAACCTGGCCAATTAACAACGAAAATTTATTTGATAAAACTAGGTATAAAAGCCATTTGGTATCCATAATGAAAGAGTCAACTATTTAAATATTAACAAAGGCACATCTTGGGGCTGGAAAACTTTCACTAGTCAAGTCCGCTTTCAGCAGTGTAAAAGCTTTATAAAGTTTTCGTGTAACTTTTAATACAACGAAATATTTAGGTCATTGGGAAAAGCCGCAGACGAAAAGAGATTATAAGATTATGTTTATGGTAATAATTACCTTACTTTAAAAGTTGTATAGAAATAATTTCCGATAAAAGTAATTCATCTAAGGAACTTATACGAACTTTATAGAATAGAATAGAAATATGCTTTAGTGTCACTGAAAATTGAACAATTTTATGGACAAAGCTTACAAAAAGTCAGAAAAATAAAAATTTAAAATTTACTAAAATTACATAAATATTTTTTTACATATCTTCAAACTTTCCTATTTTTAAATTTGAAGACATCAAGGGTGTTTTTCCCACTTAGGTTTTCCACTAAATTAACAGAAAATAATACCGACTAACATTTATTTTGTGTCTACAGGCAAATCTGTATTTGTAAAAGATCTGATACAAAACCATGTATAATTATTCGGAAGATTTTAAACAATATTAATGCTTTCTAAATAAAGCTGAAATGTTTTCTTATACAAATTGTTCCTAGAAACTATTTACTATTGAAGTCCACTGTTCTCCAAAAACACTTTTTAATTATATATCATTATATTTTTTACAAATATTTTTAATTTATTACAAAATTTATTTTATGCTTGATCTATTTTAGATTTTAGAATCACAACAATATATATATATATATATATATATATATATATATATATATATATATATACCTTTTTCCTTAGTCCTATATAGTCCTTATAGTCCTTTTTTACCGAACAATAATTACTTTTGACAACTATTGTTTTTAAAATATAGTTAATTTACAATACAATCCAACAACAACGAAAACCCTTTCACCCCATCTCTGGGTAGGAGCACTCAAAAAATTAACATATTCATATTCTGCTTATGTTCGATCCGACAAGGAACATAAATGGATGGTGTGTTTACATAGTTTGTTATTTTAAGGAATTTCAAATAGAATTTGGAAATTGATATACATATATTTAAATAATTGATTCCTCTGCAGATTGCTGCGACACGTAGAACTGGTTTGTATTAAATTAAAATTCCAGGACATTGAGTCATTTGAAATTGCTCGATACGGTTGTGAGAGGTAAGAATATAATAAATGTTGAGGTTTACAAACAAGAAATAAAAAAATATTGGTATTAGGCTAGTTTGTGATATTTTTTTAAAATTGCGGACGAATTAAACAATGTTAATGAAGTTATATTGTTTCATATGGTTAATGGACCCACAAATATAATAAACAGCGGAGTGCTACCTTTTAAAAAACAATCATGCAAAAAAATCACCTAGGTATCACTATATTTACAGGTTTTCCAAACTGTTTGGTTATGTCGAATGAAGCAAACAGCGGCAAGAATATTCCAAGGTTTTACATAAACCAGCCAGGATAGAACCAAATATTTGGGGTCTTTAACAGATCACAATATATGAAACCTAATCTTATTGTCCAAAAACTGTAACGATTATTTTGCCTACCACATAGGGTATTACTATGGAGGGTTCAAAATTGGGGAAGAAAATTTATGGGGTGAAGATAGGGCAAGCAAAATAAACTGAAACTTTGGCGAACGGCCACTCAGGGTTTATTTGAGAGCTTGATCGTGGGTAAGTGAATGGCAAGGGGGTTAAATTGGGGGAACTACAAAAATTAAAGAAAAGGGGAACTTACATGAGTCTCCTGGACAAACAAAACACAACAAGGTTCTCAAAGCTATTTAAAATGAACGCCGCCTTGAAAAATCTTCCTGCTGGATGAAAGAAACGTGTTCTAAAAACACAAAAAGGGGGAAGAGATACTTCAAAACTTACAATTGTTAATGGGTGACAATTTGTAGCAGAAATAAATTATTACAAATAAAAAATATTTTCTAATTTCTTTTTCTTTTTAAAATCTTTTTAAATAAATCTATGCATAGGGCTTAACCTTTTTCTAAAAAAACAAAACAAAATCTCAAATATGATTAGGTATTTACCAAATGTGAAAAATAATGCTAACTGTCATATGTCAATACAAAATCTTAAAACTGAGAACAATTAATATGACAGCTAAGCCCTAGGCCACACCCTCAGATCTACAATTTTAATTATTACAATTTCTTAAATTGTTATGAAAGCAACTATTATTAAAAAATGTTTATTTTTCCTTAAAAAATCAAACACAAAAGTTACCTGGATTTCACTAAAATTTCTGGGGTTAGGAACTGGACTTAATAAAATTTCTGGGGGTGGAAACTGGACTTACACTCTCTGTCACACGAACAAATTCATCTCCAAACTGCGAAAAAGCCTGGCATGACAACCAGGGACAAATAAAACGAGGATGGAAGCTGCTGGGCAAAATGGAAACATGTGGTTATCCTCCAAACTTGTTGTAAACGCCGTTTTACAAATATCTCAGACGAGAGACGACATGGAAAATATTACTTCTTCAAAATTGGCACAATACATTGAGTATAATTCAATTTTTTTAACAAATTTGCCGGTTTTTGACGCCGACACTCACAGCGTCTTAAATTTTTAAAGTTTCTTCTCAACCTCAATAACTGGAGTATTAACTGCTCACCAAACTACATATTTTCCATAACATAAGACGAAAAAACGAAAAGACATTACAAATTTGACGATCAATTTTGATCCTGACTGCACCTGACAGCGGCCTCAGCGAGAGTGATGTACTTATCTTTAAAATTCATTCGTCCAACTTGGTATAAACAAAATATATAAACGGGAATATTTATTTAACGCGAAATATTAGGCGGCTTAACGATCACAGAATACCAAATAAATATGCATCTGTGATATATAAACAAACTCTAAAATGTGTTTATCATCGACCTTGGCGACGAAAAAAGATTGAAAATACTTTTTTAGTATTTTAACTTGTACGATAGGAAACAGAAATGCATGAAAAATATTCTTCGGTGTTTTAACATATACGGGGTGATTTCAATACATATCAAAAAATTTAAAAATGCTGCAAAACAAATTTTTAATTTTATACTAAACAGTGAAGCTAATTAAGCACAAAAAGGTATGAATGCCTCTCAAAAGCTATCTTTGTTCAAACTACATATTTGGCCTTTAAAAAAAATCTGGCAGTATACTAAACCAAAGAGGGACTTTGTGAAAACCAGAATATTCTTAGAATAGTTTTGTCATTAAGTAAATCCTTCTCATAGGCCAACCTACTTGGAAATCCCTAAATATCGCTCGATACGTATATAGAAAAATAAGCGATTTTCAGGTTAGGGAGGCAGCTATAAACGGCCCCTATCCAACACCCAGGACACCCTAAAAAGTTCCTGTTCTTATCGTGGTCACGAAAAATTCCGAAAGCCCAAATTTTCACTTTCTGTCCACTCTACTGCAGGCATGCATTGACAAACTTTCAGGAGAATAGGCTGATATCCTTAAAGCTACTCCGTTAGCTTACCGAACCCACCTCTAACTCAATCCTTTCACCCTTACCCCGGACAGGGGGAGATTGATTTTTTGCGGTTTCCCAATCTCACTACTAAATGATACCTGTCCGCCTCTGAGAAAATAGCCAAAACTATTTACTCACCTGAGCCGGCAAATGCTAGAACCGTCTATCGAACTCCGACATGGCCTAGTCATTAGACGACCAATAACAAGAATCATAGTGCAATACACTAGTTCTGAAGTTAGTCGCAAACGCACAAACGGCTTGCAGGGGCAATAGTTACTAGAGAACATGGTTTTTTACCTTTGTTGACTTAGACTCGCACACATAAACACTCACACATATTCACAAAATTCATAATCACACCAACCCAACAGTGAAAGGAGTCTTCTTTCTGCTACCGAAGCATCCTCGTCACCGGAACTCCCGGCCGTGCGCAGACCCCGTTACTTAACACGGGGTCTGAGGTTGGACGGGTAAAATCCAAGAGCCAAGTAACATGAAAATGGTAACGTCCATCATTGGTGGGTTAGCACACACACATTCACACTAAGCAAACTGCGACAAGTCGCCTTTTGAAAGCTGAGGGCCTGGCCGTTGTCGAATTCACCCGTTGGCAAAATTAAAGTGCAATATACAGTTTTAAAGTCGGGTGTAGAAATAAAGACTCGACTCTGTCGCATCTAGCTCAAAAACATACACATTCTTTTTGGAAAGAACACCTCATCCAGACAAGCCTCTCACCTCTGATTCAAATAGTGACTCCATCTCGACAGCCTCCAAGATGCTCCACCAGAAGAACACGTTTACCATAGCGGCTTTCCGGACTGTTTTGCTTTTTATACCACCTCAACACATTCAACTCTAGCCTGAAGAGGATCAAATGATCCTAAACGGGTACTTTAAGTTCATTCCTTTTCGCAATAAAGCACTACCTAACCCTTTCCTACAAATGAACATTGAAGAAGAAAGAAGATCAGGCAGGTCAGTCCCTCACGGGCTCTGCTAGAGTCACCTGCACTCTAGGGCTCTGCTCCAGCTTCCAATTCCATACTCTGAGGCAGAGATTTATTCTACAACAACAATTGGTGTTTTATTTCGACTTTGTCATGTAAGAAAAATCTTGTCATTATCAAGACAAGAGACACCGAATCCATAGTTCAATAAGTCTTCACAAAAAGATAGGCTTAGCAGAGGATTCTTCGTTTACGACGGTCGATGCCCTCTGCAGAGCATATGAGGATCAGAAGGTGGTTATACCCCTAATTTCCGATGAGACGACAGTTTCCACCACTATATGTATTAACTACGTAGCATCAACTAAAATATTATCGAATACTTTTTATTCAAGGTTTATTTTATGAATCAGTTGTTTAAATTCTCTGTATATTAATATCAGAAATATAATAAATATATTTAGTTTCTTTGAATATTTTTATACACCAATAAAGATTGTTTCTCAAGTTTTAAAAGAATTGTTATACATTTTTAAAAGGGTTAAAATTTTAGTTGAAATTTCATGATATAATATAAAAAGCTAAAGTAAATGTTAATCTCATCTTACTTCTTTGCATTTAAAACAAGCTGAAAGCGTCGCTTATTGAAATTTTAATTAAGCCCTAATCAAATATTTCACGAGATTTTAATTCAATTCTCTGAAGAAGCAGATATTATCGGATTTTATAATGGGATTTACGCATAATATTTTAATTAGTTTTGATTATAGTTGGGGTAATCATAAAACACTGAAATATTTAGAAAAAGCAATTTTATTATCTTGTTTTCTTCTTGTTTACCAAAGCGTAGCTATTTTTATTAAAATTGTTATATTTTGTTATAATTATTATATATTCAATGCTTCGTTCTCGTTCAGGATTTGCACAAGCATAGTAAGAGAGAAATATGCTGATGTGACTGGGATACATGGTGTTATACATCTTTAAATGTTATACTCTTTTAAATGAGCTGAATGATGTCTTAAAGTTGTGTATTAAAGTAGTGAATTACATAAAAAACAGTGCGTTGAATATTCAACTGTTTAAAACTATTTGTAAAGATTTAGGAAGTAATCACAAAACACTGCTATTTCATACAGAAGTACGATGGCTTTAAAAAAAAAATATGTTGGTAAGATTATTTCATCTTCGAGATGAAGTAATCACGTTCTTGGAACAGCAAAAGCAAAATAAACTAAGCTGGGCCTTCAAAAAACATTGTATTCACGTAATATTGGCTTATTTGTCAGACATCTTTGACTCGCTGAACAGCATTAACCCAAAACTGCAAGGTGGAGACACAAATATAGTTACTCATAGTGACGCAATCAAGATATATATTGGGAAATTACAACTTTGGAGGCGTAAAATATCAGCAAACCCCTGCAATGATTGAAGTTTCCCTAAAATAGAGCCAATCTCAGAAGAAACACGCTTCAAGGGCATTTATGAAGTATCAAGTTTGAAAATCCAAATATCAAACCATTTGGAGAGCCTAATTGAAGAATTCCAGAAATCCCAAACACTTGTGTCGATAGTATTTTCAGAATATCAATTGACCCATTCCATGTCATTATAGACTCCCTGCCTGAATCACTTCAAGAAGATGCTTTGTAAATAAAACATGATTCCTCTGCCAAATACAACTTTGATATAATGGACAAACCTTTATTTTGGTTAAAATATTTCAAAGTGTGTCCTAGTGTATCACGGGAAGCTCTTCGTTTATATTTGCCTTTTTCAAGCACCTGTTTGTGGGAAAAAGCATTTTCAACACTTGTGGCAATTAAATCAAAGTATATAACAAACTTGATGTTGCTAGTTACTTGGGTTGTACACTTAACCACGAACAGGCATACTAGTAAGGAAAATGTAAGCCCATCCATCCTACTAACCAACCTAATCTATATTTCTTTTATTAATTAATTTGTATTTTAGAAAAACTGATATTATTGTATCTTATGGCAGTATAAATAAATGTTTTGTTTTTATGTAACACTTATTTGTTTTTGTTTTGTTCCTAGGCCCATACAATTTATTGTTAAGCGGTGGGGGCGCCAGAAACCTTTGTTTCAACAAAAAGGCACGTAGTACAAAAAAGTTTGGGAACCCCTCAATAACGGTATCTCAACGAATATAGAAGAAGCACTTGGCGCAAATTGGTCCTTCACAAATGTGCTATATTACTTAAGGGCTATTAATTTTGTAAATATCTAATATCTAATATTGTAAAGATTTGCTTCTCGCTAATTACCTTCGGACGAATCTGTAAATAAAAAAGAATGGAATATTAAATTATACTTTAAAGATCTCTCAGAATATTAGAAAAATTCGTTAAGCTTAGAATCGTCTACACAAAATGACCCCCGTAGTCCTAATTAATACTCCTCTTTCATTCACTATATTATTGTATGTTTTTTTTTCTAAACAAACAAAAAACATTTTAAAATGGCTAGTGGTTTAACCATATTTTCTAGATAAGTTATAAGTTATTTACGACTATATTCAGATATCATAGTATCTCTCGTAGAACTACTAGCAAACAAATTAAATCTGACATTTTCGTTAATGTATCCGATTTCGGCGATTGCTTGGGGACAAAGATTGGGATCCTTTCATTTGTATATATACAAAAGGGGGAATAGAAATTATTTGTTTTGACAGCTATTTGGTAACTTTTACGACACGCCGCTTTGGTCACAAACTTTTATGCTATCTCTTCCGCAAATTAATTTGTTTTTGGGCTCGTCAGCTAGTTATTAGATAACGTTATTCTAGGCGGCAGGATCCCAAAAAGGAAAGCAATACAGTTAACCTTTGTTATCTTTTACTAGTTCTCTTACATATTTTCCCTTATAAATTTTACAAATTAGGAATGACATAAATAGTCTAGTGTCTCGAACCTGTCTAGAGATTTGAGACAAGTACAGAAGAATTTATTAATAAATAAATGGTTATAGAAAACTATTTTTAAAAATATTTAATAACACCCACCTACTCAGCCAGCCGTTTAATGAGGAATACTGAATACGTCTGTAAATTTAGGTTGACAGGTTTATAAAAATGCCATTTTACGTCAGTAAAATTTTAATTTTGTGCTATAAATGTAAACGAGGCTTTCACCGTGAGTGGTAGTGTTAAGCAGGATATATCTGAGGACTAGTGTTGAGGGCCATTTACTATGATGAAATAATGTTACAACTTCAGAGTCAGGTGGGCTTCCAGATTGTGAATGACACCCACGGTAGTGACGTTGATAAATTGAAACAGAAACTGATAGAAAGGATGACAGAACAATTGAACAAATTTGGGTTTGAATAAATCAAAATTTATTGGGTCTGCATGCAGAAGATGCCAAGAAGCTGAAGCATAATATTATTTATTGTTTTCTTTTAATTACGGATGAGAATTCCCTTCAATGCCGTCCCTACCAGAGGTTTGAAATGGACTGTAGGATCTCAACACGTTCGTTTTTGTCACAATAATTTTTTGGCATATTTACTTATTTAAATTGCATAATAATAAAAATAATATTAATTGCCATAACCTGTGTGAGTTTTTGCCAGTTCTTCTATCAGGCGTAGCACCCTGTATTCTTAGAACTGATACCCAGAGGGTAGCACGGATACCTGCCGTGCAAGAAAAACTGACACCTGGCAGTAGGTATAAAATGCACACCCATGAAAATGGAGTTTAATAATTTATGTTTAGGGTCGCTGCCTGGGGATCGCCAGGGCACGTCTGGAGCCGGGGCATGCGGGATGTCGGTGGCAGGGTGTTGAGGAGGCGAACCCCTGTCATACAATCAGCTACAGCCCAACAACAAGAAGAACCACAAATGAGCTAAACAGCAACAAGAGCTCCATTCGCTGAAGGTGCTGCGCTGGAACATCAGTTGGCGCTCACTTAAGCGGGACGACCGAGGTAGCGCATGAAATGGACTGTGTCCATGAATGAAAATATTTTGTATGAGTTGCACGATAGTCTGGTAAACGAGATGGCATGCGCTGTACAAGAGTTTAGTGGAACAAACCTATTTCTAAGAAACTAGGAGCGGTGTTACAAATTGTGAACACTGAAATCCTATTCAGTTATATCGTGGAAGTCCATACATTAGAATATTTGCATATGCTCATTTACTGTGCAGCAACAGGAATTGCTAATGTTATAGGCATTAAGATCAGAACACGACGGGGTAACAACATCGGAAGGACTGGTAACAGAATAACACCCTGCGAAAAACGACTGCTGAGGAAGATTTAATTACTGCGTAGGGACATTGGACAAATAACAGAATACATAATAGGAGTAAGAAGTAGAAAGATCATCAAGAGAGCTGAAGAAATATTATTCAACACTCTAAGACACTCACGACGTGATCCAGAAAACAACACACCTCAACAATGCCTGGACACATTAAAACAAAAACTATCTGTTTACTCAGGCCGCCTGAGGAGATACAAAGTTAGTCACAACCGAAAATGTGAAAATATACTCTTTGAGCAAGCAGAGAAGGCTTTCTATAGGAAACTTAATTCCACTGTAGAAAATGCAAAGAAATCCTACCCAAGCCAGGAAGAAATTCATGAGTTTTGGGGAAACCAACTTTCGACGCCAGCTTCTCATAACAACAATGCTGGATGGATTGAAGAAACGACAAACAACTGTCAACACTACAGTAATATTCCCTATGAACCTTTCACCGCTGACGAAGTCTCGAACATTATCAAAGAGCTTCATAACTGGAAATTTCCTGGACCAGACGGAGTTTAAAATTTCTGGCTAAAGAAGTTTTGGAGTGTACACGAGCTGTTAACAGTATACTCAGGGAACCATTTATCCAATACCGAAGGATCAAAATAACACTCAAGATCCAGCCACGTACCGCCCAATTACTTGTCTTCCAACTTTGTACAAATTGGTCACATCCTGTGTAGCCCAGCGTATCTACCAACACTGTTCTCTAAACAATATCATAGAGTCTCAACAGAAGGGATGCGCTAAGGGTTCCATGGGCTGCAAAGAACAACTTATAATCAACTTAGTCATTTCCAACCAGACGTCTAAAAAAAGGAACCTTTTCACCGCTTTCATCGACTACAAGAAGGCCTTTGATTCAGTACCGCATGCATGGCTTATAGATATATTGAAAATATATAAAGTCGATGATAATATAGTGACCTTTTTAAAGCATATGATCACGGAGTGAAAGACTAAAACTTACCTTCAAATACCCGGTGAAAACAACATCAAAACTGAAGATATCCCAATTAACCGGGCCTTTTCCAGGGGGACTCGTCGAGTCCTCTTTGGTTCTGTTTAGCGATGAACCCACTATCTCAGCTACTGAACTCCACTGACTCAGGTTTTAGCATCAAAAATAACAATACTGTTGTAGCATAAGAAAGCTTGTCGAAGCTAACATATCGAAGCTTAATCATTTTGTTGTATATGATTATGATGATTTGAAATAAATGGCTTCCACTCGAAACCACTTAGATCAGATGCTAAAAAGTGTAGAAACTTTTTCAAATGATATCAGTATGCATTTTGGATTAGACAAGTACCGTATACTAAATATAGTCAGAGGAAAGGTTCAGCCCGGAGGTTTCGATATGCAAGATGGCCAGGTGAAAAGAATATTTACAAATATCTCGGAGTAAAACAAGCGCGGAAAATTGACCATAAACAAATGAAAACTGAACTAACTTCAGAGTTCGTGCGAAGATTAAGACAACTTAATCGGTCATATCTAGTAAAGTACAAGTAAACAATAGTAAAAATTTGATTAAGGCATTAAATAAGTACGCCTATTACGCGCTAAGCTACTCATTTGGTATTATAAAGTGGTCAAAAATGAATATAGAGGGTCTTCAGTGAAAAGTAAGAACACTTCTCACAAAGGCGCAAAAACATCATCCACGCAGTGCAGTAGAGAGAACAGCATTGCCGCGGTATCAAGGGAGAAGAGGACTTATGGATATAGGTGAGCAATTGGATAAACAAATTGCTAATTTAAGAACTTATTTTCGGATACCGGCTGAGACATCTACTTTACATCGAGCAATTGGCGCACTAAATGATACAACGCCTCTTAAACTGAGGAAACAAGAAATGCGCATAAACCATCTGACTAAGCAAGAAAAAATGCGCACCTGGATGAGTAAATCTCTGCATGGGCGACATCTCAATGAGATCAGCCAAGAATATGTCAACAATACAGCGTCGAACTATTGGTTGACATCAGGAAAGATGTTTCCCGAGACTGAGGGTTTCCTACTTGCCATTCAGGATCAGGTTATTCCAACGAAAAATTACCTGAAATATATTATTAAAGATCCTCAAGTCCAAAATGACAAATGCCGATATGGATGTCAAGCCCAAGAAACCATCCAACATCTTACCGGTGGTTGCCAGGCATTTCCTGCAACTGCATATAAGGAACAGCAAGACTCAGTAGGGAAGATGATTCTTTATCAAAACATAGCTTTTTTAAACTTGAATTTCTCCAAACAAACCATCTCCCATATTATCAATACATTCCTGAGAGTATGCTTGAAAATGACAACTATAAGCTATACTGGATAGCACTGTGTTCACATACTAAACAGTAGCACATAATAGACCAGATCTCGTACTAGTTAATAAACTAACGAGACAAACAACACTAATCTATGTGGTAATACTTAACAACAAAAGATTGTCAAGTACAGAGATCTGAAAATACAAATGAGTAGAAAATGGAGAAGCGTTGTTATAATGGATAGTCAAAGTTCAGAACATAGGTACACCCAATCACCCATCAAGTCCAATAGTTTCTGCAAAAGCTAAATAGTTTTTTGGTACACTGGGCTTTAAAGAAGATTTTAATACATTATCTGTGTGGTTTACTTGCTTTAAGCAACGTTATGAAATAAAGGAGAAACAAACTTTATGGAGAAATGCTCAGCGGTAACCAACAGTTCTTTCTTTAAATGTTCTTAGCCATGAACAAATATATAACTTAGCCGAATCGGGACTCTTTTGGAAATATCTTTCAACTCAGACGCTAGCTTTTGTAACTGAAAATAAAGCAGAGGCCCATAAATCCGGTAAAGAACGGATAAAAATTATATTCTACATGAAATCGCAAATTGAAGTTAAAAATAAGACGGTAATCTTTTAAGTTCACTAGAAATTGCAGAAAAAGCACCGATAATTCAACCAAAAGAAAGTGTGTACGGAGAAAAAAGTATTTCAAAAATCGGTTGAAGCTAAATTTAAACCAGAAGTCCAAAAATATTTTAAATCAAACAATTTGTTACCAAAAACTGTATTGTTGATTGACAACGTTCCTTCACGTCCTGAAACGAAGGTACTTAACTCTGCTGATAATAAAATGTTTGCCAAATTTTTGCCCACATATACAACAGCATAATTCAGCATATAGACCAAAGAATTAACAAAGTTACTTTGCGTAAAAATTAAAAATGTATATGACTTACAGCGGTTTTGGAGGCCATACATTATTCTGGACCACATTAATGAAATTACAGCTATAGAGATGTTTATAAAGTCTTTAACAATTGTAAAATCATGTAAAAACTGTTACATCTTGTTATTTGCGAAGACATCAAAAATTATAAAGAACAAGGCCTGGCATAAAAGTTTAGGAAACTTAATTCCTAGATAAAAAAATGAGAATGAAAGAAACTTGCAAAAGTGGTTACACTGCGATGCAACTGACCTTAATTTGAGCATTTAACGAAGAAAGACATCCTAAGAAAATTCCGAGGAGGAATCGAAAAGAAACGTGGTGAAAAAAAAAGAGAAGTGTACACCAAAAAAAAAACAATTGACTTACAAAGCGGCATTGTGTCACATAAATGAATTTATAGAATACCTAGAAGATCAGTCCAAGAAAAAGACGTCTCAAAATAAACGAAGCAAAAACGAGGTATATGACAGTCAAAAGAATAACTGACAATGAAAATAATATCACAATAGACAACTATACTATCGAACGAGTGAATGTCTTTACATATCTCGGCACAGAAATCAATCAGAATAACTCCGTAAGTAGCGAAATTAATGCACGTATTTCCAGCGGGAATCGTACATACTATGCTAATAAAAGATTGATGACATCGAAATTATTAGACAAAAGAACCAAAATGACTATCTACAGAACACTGATTAGACCCGTAGTAACCTATGGATGTGAAACTTGGGTAATGACGAAAAAAGATGAAGGTCAACTCAGGACATTCGAGAGAAAAATACTGAGGAAAGTATATGGCCTGGTACAAGAGGAAGATGGCACATGGAGAATCAGGAGAAACGACGAGGTTAATGAGTTAAATGAAGGTTATGACATTGTAAGATTTGTGAAAAGTCAAAGACTGTCATGGCTGGGACATGTGCAGAGACAAAACGATGCAAAAACAACAAAGAAAATGTTACAAAGGAAGCCCATAGAAAGGCGAAAAAAAGGAAGGCCCAGAACGAGATGGTTGGATGACGTGGAAGACGACCTGAAAACAATGAACATAAGACAATGGAGAAGAAGGGCACAAGAGAGATCTGAATGGAAGGACATAGCCAGACAGGCAAAGACCCATCCAGGGTTATGATGCCAAAAGAAGAAGAAGAAGAAGAAGATCAGTAAATTGAAGCTTCAGTTGAAATTAAATTGTTATTTTTTGTTTTAATTCGACTTACTGTAACCACGATTTTCGTTATCCGTGATAACCGTGCCAATAATTGACCTCACTGATAAACGAGTTGAATGCATTATGTTTATTCAAATAAATATTTTAATCTTTTGTTTTTATTAATATATTCAAATGATTTCTAGCATAAAAGCTCTACCAAAATTATTAAAGTAAATATCTTGGCATTTAATAAAGTCCTAATTATAATTTTTAGGAGCAAAACATTTAAACTGATAATAATTGATGCGAAGTTCTTCAAAGAGAAAATACTCTCGAAAATCTTTAGAAATCTTTCCTAAAATCTTTGGTTTTTCATTTACCTCCCTCCTGAGTAAATTCTTTGCACGCGCCTGGTGGAACTGAATCATTTGGGAGACCTTATCTTTTCAAAGCCTATTTACCAAAACAAGATAATATTGCTGAAATAAAGGAACAGCGGGGCCCAAAGTATCGAGTTACTAGAGAGAGGTGGAAGGAGAGGTTATTTGTGTCAAAGATGTCGTTCAACGTTAAGTCGTTCTTTTGTCGATCTCTGGGATTAGTTTTCTTTATATTGTCCCCTATATCGTTTTCTAAAATGTAATGTACAAAATGTATTATTTTTAAATCAGCTTTAGGGCTTTTCAGAAGTTGTGTGTTGTGGAAAAAGCGTCTGATCTTTTAATCGTATTTTAAGGTTTATATGGTTGAATTGATGAATTTATATGTTTTATAATATTGTGTAACTTAAACACAACAAATCTGTATTGTTATAGAAAGCACAAAAATTATAAATTTTTAAAGAAGTATACAGTATAGCCCAAATCAAATTTATCTCATATAACAGTGTCGGTAAGGTATTTTGATAAAATTAGAAAAAAATTGTGAAACTAGTTAATTTATAATTTCACTCACGCTTTTTATCAAATTGTCTTGTATATCTTGTCAGTATTGTTTACCCCTGGGTAAACTAAAGGGTAATGTCTATTTGAATTAATTAACCCAAAATATAGGTAAACTCAAAATATATATCTTCTGTAACTAGTATTGAAACGTTCAAGAGGAGAGTAACAAACATAAGAACTCTAAACCATAAGTGTCACTGTCAACTGTCAATGATACCCTTAATGTTATTAGTCATGACAAATATAGCTTTTATAAACTCTTGGATAATTTATAATCATAACCAACAATGACAACAAAAAAATCATCACCAGAAAAAAAAAATTATGGTCATTTTGTCTGAACAACTGACGAAACGTTGGCTATAGCATCGTGTAAATTGGCCAACTTTGAAGCGCAGGCTAAAGTTGCTTATTAAAAATATTTTAAATCTCATCATTGTGAGCACTGCCGACGTAGTTTTTTGGTGAACATCGCCCTCTTTGTTGTCAGCAGTGTAGTTCTAAAATGTAGAATTTATAATTTTTTGGCTCACTGGGATTTAAATTTTCCGCTCTATTCAATGGTGCTTCTTATTCGCTGTTTCGACTGAAATTGGCCAAAATAACCTTTTATGAACAGTATTAAGTCCACATTGCGCTTAGAGCAAAACAGTATCTTCTGCATTTCAAATGTATTAGATCCAAAGTGGTGTGTACATTTCCCAGGGCAAAACCATATTATGTCCTACAAAAAGTATTATGTCCCACCTAATGTAATTCAGGCAAAGCATTAAGTCCACAATCTTTTAAAATTTGACAAGTCTGTGCTTGTTGAGGTGTGAATTACATAGTACAATACGTGAGTTTGTTCAGTTCGCTATTTGCAGTGTATTAAAGCGCATGTTCTCTTCGCTTTTAAACCCGGTGTTATATTTTTTGTTTAAGTCGTGCATGTTAAATTAAACGAGATAGCCAAAAATGGAAGATAGAGCCCACAGAATTCTTCAGCTTGCGCTGAGCGGTAAACAAAACGTGAATAATGAATCCTCATCAGTGGAAAATATTTCTAGTAAACGTAAGTATTTCTAATGATAAATAATAAGTTTAACTACATTATAAAGACAAATGTTTTGACTTTACGGTGACGATCTTTAACATTCGTACGCCATTTAATAGAAAAGTTATACCTAATGAATTAAAAATAAGAAAAGGATGAATTATTTTGTTCTTGTTATATAAGATACGGAGTCACTTATAATAGCTGATATTATTGTTTTAGAAAAGTAAAAGAAATAAATCTCAAAGCTCTTGTCAATGTATTTCTCTTTTTTGCCTGTACATCTTTTTTTTTATTGTTTTAGACTACCTTGAGAGTCAGAATTCGGATGAGGCTATGGCTGTACGGATCACATCACCGTCTTTGTTAGATATATCTTACAACTTTGTTAACCTGCAGGAGGATACAACTGAAATGCAGCTAAATGCATCTGCTGTTGTTTCAGATGTACCTAAAGACATACCTTCTTCAAGTAGCAGCTTGCTTATTAACGAAATTAAGCAACCACCACTGGAGCTCAATTCATCTACAAGTACCATACACCAAGACGAGGAAGACCTATTTGAATATTCGGGAAGTTCATTTGTTTCTAGCATTAATTCGAGTACTGACAATGATTTTAAAATCACAAATGAGGGTAAAGATGAAAATGAAAACGAGGTCATGGTAGCCGATCATCAAAGCAAAGGTAAGAAACGTTTAAGGAAAGAAAGTACGTGGCAACGAAACGAACAAAAAAAGAAGAGGATAGCAGGCCAACAATATAAATCTTCCAAAACTAAAAAGACTATAAAGGAAAGGAAGGTTCGAGAGCCTTGTAGAAACTGCCATTTAAAATGCAATGAAAACATCTTAGGTCCTCAGAGAGCACAAATTCACCGACAATTTTGGAATCACGAGACAACCATAGATCAAAACAGACAGTTTTTATGTTCTTGTCTTGAAAAAAATGTGTATCAAAAGAAAAAGAGAACGAACAGGTTCTCGAGATGGAAAACGCCATTGTAACTGGAAATATTTTTTTACCATTGAAGGAAAGAGGTTTCAAGTTTGCAGTAAGTTCTTTTTGCGTACTCTAGATATTTCTCAATCTTTTGTTAGATGTGCACTTAAAAAAATGCAAACAAGTGGAGTTGTAGAATGTGACAAAAGAGGAAAGCAGCCATCTATAAATAAAGTAAAGAATGAGGTAAAGGACAGGATTCGTGAGCATATAATGGCCTACCCATGTGAAGAATCACATTATAGTCGAAGAAGGACGGCGAAAAAATATTTAGGAGGTCACTTAAATATTTCTACAATGTTTAGGATGTTTAAGCAAGAGTGTGATGTGAAAAACATTCCTTCGGACGAAGTAGGCAAAGAATGGCTTTACAATCACATTTTTAATACAGAATTAAATTTATCGTTCGCTGTTCCTTCAAAAGATACTTGTGATAAATGTGATGAATTTCTAATCAATCTAAGACAGTCAAACTCTGAAGCTGAGCGAGAAACATTACAAGTGCAGTATAACGCTCATTTGTTAGAGGCCGATAAACGGTACAAATTGAAACAGATAGACAAGGAGATGTCCATCAATAACCCTGGACAAAAAGTTTTAATGATAGATTTACAAAAATGTCTTCCTTGCCCAAAGCTAACTAACTCTCAAAGTTTTTACAGTCTAAAACTCTGGTGTTTTAATTATACAATTTATGATTCAACGGAAAAACAGGCGAACTGTCTAATGTGGGATGAATCAATTGCTGGCCGAGGTGGAAACGAAATGGCCTCATGCTTGGTCCAATATATTCATTCATTACCTCAAAGCACAACTTCGGTTGTTATTTGGACCGATAACTGCCCATCCCAAAACCGGAACATACAAATGATTATGTGCTACTTTTATCTACTTTCGAGATATCCACATATAAAAGAAATAACTCACAAATTCCTTTTGCGAGGGCATACGCACATGGAGGTGGACAGTATACATTCAGTTATAGAACGAGAAGCTAAAAAATGTCCTAATTTTCAAACTATTACTCCATGGGATTGGTTACAGTTGGCTAGAATTTCCGGAAAAAAACAAAGATTTCAAAGTGTATGAAATGACAACGTCTAATTTTAAAGACTTTAATAAACTGTACAATTCTTGCGATTCACCATTTCAAAATAAAAAGAAAACTGAGAACAACGAAAAATTTTTAATTTCACAAGCAGTATGTATGCAATTCAGACAACAAAATCCTGGGATTCTGTACTTTAAAACAGACTTCGATTTGGAATTTCAGAGTGTAGACTTTAACCGAAGAGTTGGTAGAAGAAATCATCAATCTTTATAAGATTCTCTGGTTTCCTTGAGAAATACCTTAAATCCGATAAGTACTAAAAAATTCAATGATCTTCAAAAGCTGCTAAAGTGGGTTCCAGCGAGGTTTCACTATTTTTTTCAGACTCTAGTACATAAAGACACAATTCAGATTACTGATAATTAGCGGAAGTAGCCCTGCATTTGTTTAGTTTTTAATTATTATTTTGTTACGTACTTCAAAAGTTATTGTTAAATTTTTTACTTAATAAAAATACAGTTACTTTACGACCATTTCTGTTTTTTAATTAAACTTTTTTCTAGTTTTTTTTACTTGCTCGTATTAATGGTTTTGTTACAAACACTTCCGTATAGTATTTTTAATTCTGTATATCCAAATATTTCCTTAATTTTGTAAAATAGGTATGATGTTTTCCATAATGGAGATTTTGCCACAAGATAGGTGGAAAAATTAATGTTAAGTCACAGTCAAAAATTTATTTTTCAGAGCAAAAATATGTAAAGTCCATTTTTTTCAAAAACAGTAGTATTCAAAAAAATTTTTTTTAGTGGTAAAAAGAACAATGATTATTATTCATATTTAAAAGAATTTGCTAAATAAAATTTAATGTATTAAATGGAAAATGTTACAAAACAGTAAAAATAATTTTTATTTTCGCTCTCCTGTAAAATTTATATTTTGTGACTTAATACACTTTTGTTCTGAGGTACGGATATATTTTACAAAGATGAGATACCATTACCAATACGTTATTAGGAGGTTATATCCTTAAAAACGTTAACATTAAGATCATTACTTTTATTTTAACATAAAATGGTATGAAACAGTTATCTAAAAATTTAAAACAAACATTAATATAACAATTATTTTTTTATACAAATATATTGAATTTAGAAAAAACTAAATATTGCATCACCTGCTTTTCACCATAATCTTCATTTACTATTCTGTACGACGCCGGTGTTTACTCAACCTGGTTGCTAGCGCCATATGTACATAGATCTACGAAATGTTGGAATTCAATTTTCGTTCTTAGTGTGAGAATTCAATTCCCATTGCAGCCAACTGCTAAGCCGAGATTCTCGCACTACCCGCACTCGCTGGCAGCTTTGCGGCCTTATTTTGAAAAGGGATAGAGAAGCGTCAACGTACCCTCTGTCATAACCCTTATTATACTATATTATTCAAAAATATACATGAGGTTTGTGGTAAGTAGGACTCCTGCAGGGACCAGAATTTAAGAAACGTGCTTCATTATCCAGTCAAGTTTATATTTTCTTTTCTGAATAATATAACTTAAAAGAACATAACATTGTTAACCTTTTTCAAGCGGCATAATTTTAACAGAGGTCATAGGTACAATTTAATCGATTATTTCTTAAAGGGACTAAGTGATATTTTCAAGTTTTGATAAAAACAGAAAAATGTTTATTTTTTAACCCCTTGATATTTTAAACTTTTTTTTCTTTAAACTTACAGTGGTAAAAATTTGAATTCGGTTTCGCCAGGTAGAAATCGTTTGATTTCTCTTTTTGTTTTTAGATGGCGTAGTTACGTCCGTATATAGTTATTTTGATAACTATTGTTTAGGACAAAGAGGTCGAAATACGTATAAGCGGCTTGTCGCTGCCCTGTATCGAAACAAAAATCTAGCACCGTCATTATGTTTTATTACTTTACTCCGTTGGAGTACCAGAAACTGAATTCACTACGAATTTTGACCATGATGAACGGCATGTGGAACGCAATTTTTAGATTCCCTTGCCGAGTAATTTATCAAGCTGTTTGCTTTGCAAGTTTTAGAAGGCACAGTGGTAAAAATTTGAATTCAGTTTCGCCAGGTAGAAATCGTTTGATTTTTCTTTTTGTTTTTATTATTTTTTTCATTAGTATGGTCAATCAAATCAATCTAGAATTTTGGATTTTCTTTATTGGACAGATTATTCAAAAAAATTAACTTGGGTCCTTTCAGAAATTTAAATTATAAAACGGACACTGGACAGTTAAGTAACATATATTGTAACATATTGAACAAAATTTATAAATATTAAAAATAGCCAACATTTATCTTAATAACAACTAACCTTAATAATTCATCAAATAAATATTATTCTTCTAACTTTTCTTTTATTGTTATTTTTATTTTTACATTTGAAATAATTTTAATTTTTTATCTGATAGCTGTAACGAACGTGCTTAAGACAATTTAATCTTGACAATATTTCAAATACTTCAATGTCAGTTTTTATTTGCGAAATCTTTTAAATTCTGTGAGTGTTTTAAAATGTATTTGTACGCCATTTTTTGTAATGTTCAAATTGTTTTTAGTTTCCTCCTGAGGAAGCTTTTAAATAAATGGCGAAATATTGAGTAATTTAGAAAAAAGAAAGATTTTGATTATAGACCACTTTACCCGATAATTTGAAAGTATTTATAAATTATTTTTTGGTCGAAATAATCACTTCTAATATATATAATATATATATATATATAATATATATATATATATATATATATATATATATATATATATACATAGTACATAATACTTACATGTGTATGTAAGCCCATACTTATTACAAATTTTCTAATATTGAAATTACAATAAAACAAGCTTATATAAGATTTCATTTATTTACATATACAAGTAAAATACTACTTCTCCTTATTAAGTGCCCTAGAGATCTAGACTAAGCTAGAACCTAATTCCCTGGTTATTTTGAGCTTCGAGAGAGCGCTTTTAAGACAAAAGCGTTTTTAAGTTAGAAAAAACGTTAATTTCTTGTTAGATCACAGCATCTTAACGAACGAAAGGAAATCAAGCATTGGTAATGAGAAGAGTCGCTTCGTGAAACGATTAAAGCTGAAGATGGTAGTAATATTATTAAGGCAAATAAGTCGTATATTAAAATGGGCCAAACGAGTTTTTTAACTAGCAGAAAATAATTGGATAAGTTCTTGATTATGGTGCACTTCGTAGCATTTAATAATTAAACAGAGACAAGGAAAGATAAAATAATTTCTCACTTAATGAAATAATTTCAAAAAGAATAAGCAAAACCTGTAGTAATGTTTTTGTTTTAAAACATATCGCTGTTGCGCGTGAAAAGGGAGACAAGTCATAATACCTGAAAAGGAGAAAAACACTATTTAAAATTTTCCAAAAAAATGATTTTTTTACAGTTGTTTAGAATGATAATCTACTTGAAATTTTTTTTTACATGTACTTTTTCTAAATGGATTAACATTCTTTTGCTGAGTATTTCGGAACAAAATATGTTTCAAGCGATGTTTGTTTGACTTACCTCGTTTTTCACAAATAAGCATATGACTTCATCATTCAATTTTCGCTTATCCACTGCTGGACATAGATCTCCGTTATAATTTTCCATCTATTTCGATCTTGTGTCTCTTGCATCCAATTCCTATGACAACGTTTTAGATCGTCAGTCCAACGTGTTGGTGGACGACCTCTGCTTCGGTAGGCATCATCTCTTGGTCTCCATTCCAGTATCCGCTTTGTCCATCTATTATCTGTCATTCGAGCCACGTGACCTGCCCAGTTCCATTTCAGTGTTGCTACTCTCTCTACTGCATCAGCCACTCCTGTTCTTTGTCGTAGCTGGCGGTTTGGGATCTTGTCTCGTAGTGAAACTCCCAACATAGCACGCTCCATCGTCCTTTGACACACACGCATCTTTTGAACTGTTCTCCTTGTCATGGTCAACGTTTTCGCACCGTAAGTTAACACTGGCAAAACACACTGATTAAACGTTTTTCTTTTAAGGCATATTGGTATATCAGACGATTTGAAAATATGGTTCAGCTTGCCAAAGGCTGCCCAAGTCAGTCTTATACGACGGAGAAGCTCAACGGTTTGGTTATCTTTTCCTATGCGAATCTTATGACCTAGGTACTTATAGGCCATTATCTGGTCTATGGATCTTGTTCCTACGCATATATCTTCGCTGACTACAAGATTTGTCATAATCTGGGTTTTAAATATATTTATTTTCAATCCCCCTTCTAGCGAGGAAAGGTAGAGCTGATTTAAAAGTTCTTTGGCGTCATCTATATGACTTACCCCCTTTGTTATGGAACATAATAATAATTACTATTTAAAAGTGAATAAGCCACAATTAAAGGTTAAAGTAAGTTTATTGACATTTCAATTTGCACTTCGAAAATCGTTTTCAAAATACCAACATTAGTAAATTAAACAATTTTTTTTTTGTTACTTGGTGAGAAATTATTCTAATAATTTAATTGTATCTAACTCATTTATACTGACACTTCAATGCTGACGCTTTAACCCTATAGTATTATAGGGTTAAATAACAAACATATAAAATCAGAATTTGGTATTTATTGAAAGTAAACTAAATGCACGACCAAATACTTACCATGTCGGGATAGTATTATGACTTATGAGGTTTATTTACTGGTTTTTCCCTCACAATTTGCTATGGAATCACTAACAGGAGATTTTTACTGTCATCATGGCATATGCTACCAATATAGGAATATAGGAATATCTTACTAATATTATAAGTTTTTATAAAACATTCCTTGCAAACAGTAGAACGAATTCCATGAACAGAAAAATAATAAATTATGGTATGCCGACGGTATCGTTGTTTGTTTGGGTCAAAACACCTAATTCGCATAGAACTCTTCACTTTAACATCCATGAGAGCAGCTATATATTCTAACCTACGACTTTAGCTTCCCATTTCCCAGAATTTTTTTAAGAAGTTGCAAGCCACTTCGTCCTTTATTTTTTCCTTGCACTTATTTCTATACAATTTCAACCCTTTTTTTCCTTTAATCTCTTCTCCAGTTCTTGTAACAGACGCCTTACCAAAATTTCGATTTTCTTGTCTCTCCTGTCTCATTTTTCTCGTTTTTTTGTTCGTGCGTTTTTTAACTTTATCGCGGACTTTCCCGTCTAAGGTGTGTTGGTCAACTGAAGTATTATTTATATGGACGGCGTTATGCATCACTTGACCAAGCGCCAAAAATTGATTTTGAGATATTTGACTTCAAAGTTTTCACTATATTAAAATTTAGTATATTATGTTACAATAGTCGTAATTTTTTGTGCGCCATAATCAACAATTTGAGAAAATGACGCTTGGTCTAGTGATGCATAACGCCGTCCATTATCTTCTTTTGAATGGGCTCTTCTCTTTTTTCTTTCTACCATATCGCTGTCCTTGGCAAAGCTAATATATTTTTCATACTGCGCAGGGACAAAATTTAAATCTGCAGTACTATTATCTGACGAGAAATATAATAGATCCTGATTTTCATCTGGAAGTGAAGCAGCAACCTTACTGGAGTAGGACATCGCAGACTTATCTCTTGCATAGTGCTCCACAAGGCAACAAAAATTAAATTGTTGTTAGCGAGCAACAAAAAAAAACGACACTAAATGCACATTTTTTTTTCGTTTATATAGTTTTTTCCATAGTTTATACTACTTGTACCTACTTTCAATATAATTATTTATTACTTACCAAAATGAAAGTTTTTCTGCATTGGTATAATCTTTCAAGTGATTATCAAAATTTCAAGATCTTTTTTTCCAATTTTCTAATAATGTTTACCTTATCTGAAGAATACGTACGAATATCCTCTGGTGCATCTGTAAAACATTATCACACCTATTTAATTTATTCCACTTACAATACATACAGAAACAACAGGAGAATTGTATATTACAGTAAGAATAATGTTAAACTACTTATTGAAAATAAATTATGTTTTTACTTACCATCGGCATTATATTTAAGCATATGTAGAATTTGGTTTTCTCTAGACATTTTTCAATTTTCACTTATTACATATATTGTAACTACTAAATTTAAACAACCATTTTTATTTTGCAATAATAATCACAAAAATAAATACAACAAGTTACAAATACAACAAATTACAGATTATAATATCAGAAGAGAGGCTAGAAAATTTTACAAGGAAATCAAGCAATGCACCCAAGGATACATAACAGGATCAACAGTTTGCAAAGACAAAAACGGGGCAATTATCAGCGAGAAAGAGGAAATAATGAAAAGGTGAAAGGAGCATTTTCAAGAGCTGTTAAACCCAGAAAAAGAACAAAACGAAGATGAAGAGATAATTCACCACACAGCAGAACAACTAGTTGAGCAACCAACATTGGAAGAAACGATAAACGTCATAAAACATCTAAAAAATAACAAAGCACCTGGCACAGATGGAATAATTGCAGAACTGATAAAGAATGGTGAACATGCGCTATAGAGGCGTATCCATAAACTAATCGACCGCATATGGACACTAGAAGTCATCCCAGAAGATTGGAAAGTGGGAATCATACCCTATGTACAAAGGGGGAGACAAACGACTCTGCAAAAATTATAGGGGCATAACAGTTTTAAATGTTATCTACAAGATATTATCAGGAATTATATATAGCTGCCTGGAATCGTTTTCGGAGGAGATTATTGGTGAATACCAATGTGGCTTCAGACCAAAAAAGTCAACTATAGACCAAATACATATGTTAAGAGGTATACATGAAAAATGTGTTGAACATAACATACCTATTTACAACTTGTATATCGATTTCAAACAGGCGTTTGATGGAGTAGATCGACAAAAGATGTTAAAGCAACTATCTATGTTAGGGATACCCAATAAGTTGGTTAAACTTATACGAATGACTCTGGAGGGTTCCAAAGCTATGGTGAGAATAGATGGAGATATGACGCAGGCCTTTGATATTGAAAATGAAGTTAGAAAAGGGGATGCCTTATCAACAACACTTTTTAATCTAACTTTAGAAGCTGTTGTTAGAAAACTGGATATAAACGGCTGTATTAATACAAGATCTATGCAAATATGCGCATATGCGGATGATGTTGCCATAATAAGCCGCAACAAAAGGGTATTAAGCAAAAAAGTTATAGAACTGAAACGAGAAGCTGCTACGTTTGGCCTATATATAAATGAAAGCAAAACAAAATATATGGAGTGCACAAAATCGAATGAACATGAGAATCTGAAGGTAGACAACCATACCTACAAATATGCCTCCACTTTTCCCTACCTAGGCTCAATAATAAATGACAACAACAACATCAGTCAAGAAATACAAGCACGGATTCTTAGCGGTAATAAGTGCTTTTATGCATACAAAGACTTAATGAAAAGTAAGTTACTGAATCGTGAGTCTAAGCTGAGAATCTACAAAACAGTAATTAGACCAGTGGTCACATATGGATGCGAAACGTGGACCCTCTCAAGCACTGATGAAAATCAACTGAGAATATTTGAGCGCAAAATACTAAGGAAGATATTTGGACTAACCCAATGCAGCGATAGTTCGTGGAGAATTAAAATGAACCACGAGCTGGATGAACTAATGCAGAGCGCAGATATTGTCAGATTTGTAAAGTCACAAAGACTAAACTGGCTTGGTCACCTAGAAAGAATGCCAGATAATCGAGCTGTAAAAGTAGTCCAGAGATGGAAGCCCCAAGGAAACAAAACAAGAGGAAGGCCCCGTAAAAGATGAATAGATGACGTAGAGAGGGATCTTAAAACCATCAACATCAGGCAGTGGCGAAGGAAAGTATCCGACAGGGCAGAATGGAACAACATTGTTAAGCAGGCCAAGACTCACAAAGGGTTGTAGCGCCATTAGAAGAAGAAGAAGAATCACAAATATATCACGTGCTGCATACTAAATTATAGGTTATGCGTGTTGGTTGGTTGCTAGTTACATTAAAATCTAACCTTAAATAAGGGGACAAGTCAAGTTGTCTCATAATTCACAAGAGAAATACTAATGTATTTCTCTTGTGAATTAAGTGCATCTTTTGGAACAATAAACTTAATATACCAATTAAGCTATATTAACTTGTCCCCTTTTACCCACAATTAAAACAGGATGAACATTTTCGATATTAACGTCATCATAAAATTTCAACTTATTTATTTATAAGAACTGAAACTCAGTTATATCTGATTTTAATAAGCTTAGTGGAACATTTTTATAATTATTCAAGAGCCAAACAAAATAAAAAAAACATCGTCATTATCTCATCAACGCGAACGCAGCGCCACTGTTGCAATGAGAGTCGCTGGAAAGTGAAGGAACGGTGAAGTGTTGCTTTTTGGATAGGTAGGTAAATTTAATCAACAGTTTCATCATCATACAATATAATGTAATAAGGATAGATAGGAAGGGTCGTTAAAAATAACGAGCTTTTCTGTCAAGAACCCTTAGATTGCCAATGAAAGAGAGCACCGTCGTTCCCTTTTCTGTATTTTATTGTATTATCAATTTTATAAGAGAAGGCAATTTTTAGTTGTAAGCCATATGCGCTTAAAACTATATTCTCGTTCAAGGATATTTAATTTTTAGTCCATATTTAGATTTAATTAGTGTGATTCTTTTTACGAAAATGTAAACAGACTGAAAGTCCAGAGAGTGATTTCGGAATAATTTTTAATTTCTTCTGAACCTGAAAGTCTTATATTTTTAATTGTGAGATAACTTTTCTTACGTCTTTATTGTTACGTTAACATTTAATTTTCTAATTATAAACACAAGTGTTTGTTTTCCATAATAAACTCGATAAATTTGTAGTTTTCAGTTAGAATTTGTTTATTTTCGGTTAGAATTTCATTATAGTATTTGATTGATTCTAATGTTAAAGGTTTTACATTAACCTTTTCTTTGTTCAGTTCTGTTATAGTTGAATATTAAGAATGTAGACACTAAATTGTAAAAAATAATAATTAAGCTTTACCGTCAACACTGTTGCTGGGTTGTTGTTATTGATAATGTATTAACTTCTATATTAACCTTTGGCTGATAACGTTATGTCTCTCGCATCGACTGATCAAATTTTCGCGGTTTAAGCGCTGCTAATTTTTATTTCAATCTGCACGTCACAGTACCTTTCGAACGTGCCCATGGTACAGTACCATGGACGTGCCTGTATGACCTGTATCCTGTATGCCCATGGTACAATGAATACACAAGGTATGATATTGCGCATGACATTTGACAGCTGGCCCAGGAGTGTGACGTAGTTAAGATCGCCTGAACCACCTCGAACCCATTATTACAGCCCAACGTACACATTAATTTTGAAATTATGGTTAAAAATGATCTAATTTTTTTTTTAATGTTTTGTTCTGGTTATAATTGAATAAAAAATATATTTTCAGTAGCGTAAAACCTTTAGAGATTCAGGCGAAATATTTATTTTTGTTTTCATACATATACTAATAATATAAGTACTCTTTTTGTATGCAAATCCCTTGAAATTTAAAAATTTTCTGCAGAGGAAATACTGTGAATAGGTAAATAGTAGTAGATTTGCTTATTCTGATTCACTGGCACTCACTTCCAAGCAGTTTTACTGAAATAAAAACAAAATAGAGTACAATAGAGAAAAATCTGTTTTACAATTCAATATGGTATTTTAGATGAGTTATAATGAAATTTAGTAAAATAAAAAATATACACATTACTATAACCTACTGATTATTATATGCAAAATTTACTTATCAAACAATATAATAATATGAAAATAAGACACAAATTAGTTCAAACGCAAAACACAATAAATATCGACTTCAGACGACTTTACACCGGCAAGACAGAAAGCTTGTATACAAACTAAAGTTCAACAATTACATCGGTTATCAATGGTGACTATTGAAAATTGCAAGTTATGAGATAATAAATATATTTTAAAGTATCTCAATACTGACTGAGTCATCTATTTTATAATAGAAAAATAATTTAGATATATGCTTATATATGTGTCTTTATACAAATGGTGTTTAGTTACTATTTATTTATACTGTATAGTATTTTTTTGTAAAACTGAAAGTTTTTATTTGCCATTGTATATCTGGTTTTGTACCTTTTTCAAAGTACGCTGTGCAATTACTTGTTGCAATAGTGACAATTAAGATAAAAACTCTAAATTATATCTTGTTGTAGATAGGATAATTTTAATTGTAATACTGCAAGAATTTGTTATATACATTTTAAAACTGAAGATTACCAAAGAAATCTACAACAGGAACTTTTAAATTACGTTTCTAAAAAGGGTCTAAAACTCAAACCTGAGGCAGTACCTAGTCTTTATTTGCCTAAATCAAAATCGGCTACCCTTTTAACCAACCAAAAGAAACGCGTACAAAGAGCCAAACACAGAGAGTCCAAAAAGTATGTTGAGCAGCTTCTTACTACCTCTAGGTCAACGACGTAAGTCTAAATCTTTATTTTTATTCATTATTAGTCATTAAACCTTAAATGGTTCTTTCATATCGATTTGTTAAGTAAGAAACTAGCCTCAGCCTGGTATGCAATTTGCAATAAGAACTGTTTCGGAATAAATCAATTTAGCATCTTCCAAAATAACATATTTTTCTTTATTAAATCATGTTATCATTATTAAAATATATAATGTTATCATTATTGTAAACAATACCAAGATAATTTTATGCGTGAATATTACAAAAGATGTCATTTAAAATGTTGTGCAATATTGTGTGACCTCACTATACTCATATTCGATGAAACGAAACGTTATCCGCAGATAACGTGAAAAATTTTAAAATTTTTCACGTTATCTGCGGAAGGTTAATTAACCTATACTCTATATTCTATATTACAACCAATACAATATGACGTATTACCGATTTCAAACCACAAAACTTCCCAAAGATTCCCAGGAAGGTCACCAAAGAAACGGCAACACATTTATAAAAAAAATTACAGAAAATCAATAAATATTTTTAAAATTTTAATTTAACTATTTATTACTATTTTAACATATTTTTTTATTTTTTGCAGGTAAGTCTGTAGCATGCAAAACCTGTCCGATAGGTAAGTATTTTTCACCAAAAGTCAAAAAACATAATACTAAGTTATAAATAATTTTCAGTTCATGACTAAACAAAATATTAAAGGAATTTTAACAGGGATATATAGTACCTTCTATTTTGTTTAGGGTTTATGATGAGCAAATATTTTAATTGGCTTTTGGAAATGAGACACAAGGTATTAAGATTAATATGGTTTCCGTAAATAATATTTGACATGCAGACAATACCACAATAATATTTATTACCATTACAGACCTCCAAGTAATTTTAAACAAAATTAACGGATCCGGTAAACATTCGGGTGTTGTATTAATACCGCCAAAATAAAACTCCTGGTGATTGGTAGAAAACAGTTAAATACGCCCATAACAGTCGATGAACATATTATAATTTAACGCGCCAATTGTATCTAAAGGTCAACTTGTCTCGGAGCTACATCAAATAGTAAATAAGACTATGATAAATGGGCGGAATAGGCCAAAACTACATTTTTTTAAATAAAAAAAAAATCAGTTGCCTGTAAAGTCGGTTTTACGGGCGAAGATTTTACGTGACAACGTCTTTTTCTCGGTAGAATATTTATTGATATGAATATTATTAAATTACACAATAGTTGTTTGCAGTTGAAACGCGCTGTTTCTTCTCAATTGACTGAATTACGATTGATTGCAGAGTGATTTAAACTAATAATTTACTTAACACTATCAACATTTGTCAATAGTATGACATAACCTATAAACTCAGTTTCTCAACTTTTGTGTCAATCTAACAATTAATCAATCAATCATAGTTTACGATAATGAAATATTAGTGTACAATTATTTACCTTTATTGTTGTAGTTGTTGTAAATGACGAATCTAAGCACTCCACATTTTCACTACAGACACAGCTGACGATACTTTAACCACACGTGTGAACTTGTATTATGACGCTTTCTCGGTTTTCCAACGCCAAGAACGCTCGAGAAAGACAAAGACACAAGCACGCACCGATTCAACGCGCCTAATTCTCTAGTGCTGCGCGAGCAGCGGACCGATCATGTTTGAGTGGGAGAGAGACGCAAGGCATTCGCCGGTCCGGCGGGCCTCTCTCTCGTTCGGTGACTCATCGTAACAGACGTGAGCGGGCGTTACACTTTTTCATGAGTGACTCCGAGCCACAACCTAATTTAAGACGTTGTCACGTCAAAATCTTCTCTGTTGACATTTAACATGAAGTACCAGAATACGTTTTCTTGAATGTTACGTGTAGCCTATTGTGTTGTATGGAGTCAAAACTTAGTTACTAAAAGTAAAAAACTTGGATAGGATTGAAGCCTTCGAACTGTGGACTATTCTTCAGCTGCTACTATTTCGTAGACTGCTCACCTCACAAATGATTAAATTTTGGAAGGAGTGGCGTTGAAAGACAAATGCTGGATACGATAAAATATCGTAATATATCTTTCCTATCATGTGTCGAGGAAAGCCCGATATTCGGTACCAAAACTAACAATACAAGAAAAAATTAAGGGTAAATAAGGAACTGTTAGAAAACAACATTTCTGGCTAAGAAATATAAGGGACTGATGTGGAATATCAGGAAGACACCGTTACCATATATAGACAGGCCGAAGAGGATATTCTGTTCGTTTTACAACCATAGAAAAGAATTGGATATTTGATCGACGACGTGCAGCTTGGCACATGGACAGCCAAAGATGTGTTACATTTTTATTTGTGTTATATAAATTAACAATTTGATAAATTTAAATTTCTCAAAATTTAGTTAATCAGGGGAAAAATCTAAGATTTACCAAGATATGCTACATGACTTTTCTCATTCGTATTTATTCTTTAATTGATTAAGATAGATGAATTCATTAATAATTTCTTGTTTCAACGACAACACTTGTGGGTATTTAGTCAATGAGAATATAAAAATTTTGTATATCGTCGTTCTTTTTAAATATTTTTTATTTACTGAAAATATAAGTAAAACCTCAAATTTGATTAAGGAAATTAGAGTTGTCTTAAATTGTTAGAGGGAAAGAAATATTTTCTTCTAGTTCATAATTTAATTTATTGTTAACTAAGCCTCACTTTCTTAATCCTCCATCACTCGCACCTCAAAAAATTACACCATCACTCGCGTGTTAGATTTTATCTAACATATGGGTATAGGTCAAAGAAATGAGTCATTAGTACTTATTGGATAAGTTTATTGGCTATTAACTCACAAAAAACGATAAACTTATATTTTTTTAAAACAATCGTAATTTATTCCAAAAAAAAATGTAAGCATTACGCATAAACTTTTCTTCCAGAAACTGATGACTTTTCTCCGGTTAGATTTCGGATCCTGAGTCTCAACTGAAAATGCAGATTTGGGATATTAAAACGTCGTTGAAGATGGGACATTAAAAGTTGCTTGCCAAGCCCCGCAATGTAGCTTCTTCGAGATGTTACAATATTAGTATTATTTTTGTAAATTATTTGGCTGTTTATAGTTGAAATATTTAGTACGCTGCAAAAAACAGTAAACGGCCAGCGATTGCTAAATCCAGTCACCGAGTATTCTGCCTTCATTTTATCAACAACATCCACTTCGCCTTTTGTGAGGTTGTAATCAGTAATAATCTTCGGCTTTATGGTATGCTCTTTGGTGTTTTCATCAATGAAACCATCGCTGTGTAGTGTTGAAAGTAGTAGTACATTCTTATTTTTTTTTGGTACATATTATAATATAAGTACACCCTTATTCTCATCGTCACCATATGCAAACATGCTACTACATATAAATGTCTTACGTTTACGTTTGTCAACTCAGGGGGAATTTGTGGTTTGTTTTCACGCAAAGTACCTATCGTTGTCAAGCAATGATCGTTCAATAAAGAATTGGCTAAGGGTACAGAGGAAAAGTAATTATCCGTAGTTACATTTCGAAGGGTTCCACTTATGCGTCGTAAAAGTCTTTTTACTACATAAAATGCATCGTTAGGTAGTTGATGTGGTCCTTCAGGTTGTCTACTGGGGTAAATTTCGAGATTTTGTCTGAAAAACGTTCTGGCTATATACTGCTTAAATTTGCATCGACCAGGGAACGCTTTCAATATTTCGTCTATGGTCACATAGAATCCGGGAGTGTATGCAGATAAACAGTTAGTGACAAACGTTTCATATATTTCTCGAATGGGTGCAAGATTATTAACTGCCGAATTTTTTTGCCTCTTAGTGGTGTCGTCAAATCTTACAGCTTAAATTATTTGATGAAATCTTTTCTTGGACATAGTACCTGCAAAAATATCTGGAGCTGTGCCATCTAATTTTCAGAGTTCATCAGTATTTAAATGTTTCGCTCTTTTTACCCCAGCAAGGAACAAAAGTCCGATAAATGCTGGCATTTCCTCGTAGTCAACAGCAGGACAATCCCTAGGGCGAGTATAAAATACTCATATATCCAGTCATTAGCCTCATCATATCCAGTTTTTGATTTGTATATTTTACAATATTATTGATCATAGTAACCGAGAAAAACAACTTACAGCATTCTAATATAGTTTTGGCGCCTTTTGCTTTTGCTTTTGCTTTGCAAATCTTGGATAACCATTATCTTGGCTGCTTTGAAAGGTATCTTCAGGATCACTGGGTAGATTTTGTGTGGATCGCTCAGAACTTTTTAGAACGAACATCACTTAAGTCCTTATCAGAATTTAGTGGTTCCACATCGCTGTCTATCTCATCAGACCATTTTCTTCTTCTTCTTTTGGTTCCTATCTGTTTCGGATGTTGGAAATCATATTGGCAATCATGACCTTGCTCGCTGCGGCTCGAAACAGCTCCGTTTAGGTTTTCTTAACCCATGTTCTTAAATTCCGCAGCCATGATATTCTCCTTCTACCGGGTCCTCGCTTACCTTTGACTTTACCTTGCAATTTAGACTGCAGCAGAGAGTAACGGTGCTGATTTCTCATAACGTGTCCCAGATATTGCAATTTTATGCGTTTGATCGTAAACACAATCTCTGGTTCCTTCTTCATTTTTTCTAGATCTTCCTTGTTCGTGATCCTTGCTGTTCATGATATTCTCGGCATTCTTCTATAAAGCCACATCTCAAATGCTTCAAGTTTTTTAATAGTGGTGTCTGTAAGCGTCCATGCCTCCGCTCCGTACAACAACACAGAGAAAACATAGCATCTCAAATGTCTCATTTTTGTATCTAGGGATATGTTGTGACTTTTGAAGATGGCGCCCATTTTGTTTAAGACCGTTCTTGCCTTTCCTATGCGGCACTTTGTTTCCTGTACATTGCTCCACTGTTCGTTTATAATAGTTCCCAGGTAGCAATACTGTTTTACTCGCTCTATCTGCGTCCCATTAATGTATAGATGAGCCCCATTTATATTCTCCTTGCTGATAATCATTTGTTTCGTTTTGTGGGTATTAATGTGTAGTCTGTACTGTTGACTGTACTCGTTTATTCTGTCCATTAGCCTCTGAAGTCCCTCTAAACTATCTGCTATCACCATGGTGTCGTCGGCATATCTAACACTGTTTACTCTTTCACCATTTAGAAGGATGCCTTCGTCTATTCCGTAAAGAGCCTCGTTAAAAATTTTCTCTGAGTACATATTAAATATCAATGGGGATAGGATACATCCCTGTCTAACTCCACATAGTATTTTTATGTGATCTGCTTCTTCTCCGTTAATTTTTATGTATGCGGTCTGATTCCAGTAGAGTGTCGAAATTATTCTGAGGTCTTTGTCATCCAGGTCTGCTTCCTTTAAAATGTTTTTAAAAGAATCAGACCATTTTAGTAACTGGTTTTCCATTTTCTTGTCCATATTTACCTGCAATAAACCAATAAAATGCTTATAATAACGGATATTCAACAATCGGTATTTTACTAAATCTTACCTTTTATGATAATATTATAACATTTTTTAAGTGATCTCTCTAAAAATCAACACCCGCCAACACTCGCGTGGTTAGGTTTTTTCTAACGCTCCGACGAACGCGATCGCTCGCGTGTTAGATAACTTGAACTATCTTTGAGTTTTCCTGGGTGCAGAACTCAAAAGAAGCAATATTTCGAAAATTATGGCGAAATATTTAAAAAAGGTTAGATTCTTTCTAACAATGCGAGTGATGGAGGGTTAATAGTCATAGTCAAACTCAGCAATCTGTCAATGTTTGAGGTATTATTGGGAACTATATGATTAGTCCACATTTCATTTGGCAGCCGTATAAATGGTGCTAGCTTTACAGAGTGTCCCCGAAAAATAGTGTGTTGCTTAAAAGTGTAAGTATAAAGAGCCACGTAGAGCAAAAAGCTTTCTTTTTTCTAAATTCAACCGTTTGACCCAAAAAGGAAAATACATTTTGGTATACAATAAGAAATCTGTGAAATATAAACGTAGACATTTAAAACTTTAGTAAACAAATAATTTGGAACAATCGTGTTAAGTGTAACCGCGAAAATGATTCGTGAGTACCACGATATGTTAATAATTTGTTATGGCCAACTAGGAAAAAACTAGTTTTTCGAAAACCTTTGATACGAGGCAAAAAAGCTTTAAAAATATTGTGTTAACTAATGATGCCCCAAAATTCATTTGATTTGAACGTACTCAAAAGTTTGGGGGGATTTAGGGCTGCACACTCCCCTCAAAATTACGCACTTTTCTGTGTGCTTAGATTTTGTTGTTTCTTTTTTATGAAAAATGCTTTTAGAACAAGAAAGTAACGTGTCCATTTTTATTACAAAATGTCAAGTAATTTAGGAGATAATGCAAAAAAACAATTTTTATTTTGTAACTTCAAAGGGCTGTAACTTTTTTGTGAACACTTTTGTACTAAGGTAAGTTGGATTCAATCAATTTATTTTTTCCCCGGAATGCGTGATTTTATTTATGACATGCCTTTTTGAAACACCCTGTATAGAGTTCTATTTGTATAAGCTTTTGTTGTAAAAGAAATGCAAATAATTAAATCTTCCATCGCTGAACATTTACGCCACAAAAGCAGGAGAACAATGGCTAATTATTAATCACGTGATTATTTAGTATCGAATAATTGCGGTCGTGTTGTACTGTAGATACTAGCCTTTCAGCCCAGACAGTAAACAAAGGCCTTTCACCAGAAATTTTGTGTATCGACAGGATCGGCAAAACGAGCAGTGTTCACTTGATATGTCAAAAGCACGTATCAGCTACACGATACATCAGAGTGTGTAAGCAAACTGAGCTTCACTATATTTATTAAAATGTAATTGAATCTTCAGACTTCAAGTCTGATAACATCGTGACATGAATAAGCATCGAGACCCGTTGTCTACTTTATCATGCAGGAAGTGGAGAAGGGGTAAAACCTCTGACAGAGTATTTTAGAAGAGGGCGGTTGTAATCTAATTGTTAATTTTATGTGACGAGGTGTACAACTGGTATTTGATTTAAAATATTCACCCCTGCAATTAACATTCAAGGTTGCAGCTCGATTGTTTGATCTCTCCCGAATAATATTACCTAATTTTGGTAGGAATGAAAATAACACAAAACTCTTCACACAATTTTCTTGGCAAGGAAAAATAAATTGCAGGTAAACGAATACTAGTTAAATTTGAGTTTTTATTATTATATTTTTGGAAAAACCAAATAATCTCTTATAGAATATAAAAGAGCACTACTACCATTTTATATCCCGAAATAGACTAAACCGGATTAGTTCTGCTTTGTAGCCGAGGATTTATGTATTTGTTTATTTATTTATTTATTCCACAACAAACACATTTTACAGAATAAAATGTAATTATAAGTAGGGATTTTAACATTAGATATATTTACATGCTAAGATAAAGTGAGGCAGGTAGAAAGCTAGATTTAATTGCTTTGATGTTGGAGTTGAAGATATCTTTGTCGCTATTTTTTTTAGTATTATTATATTGCACTGCCTCATCATGTTGTGTATGGGTGAGCAGTCTGTCTTACAAATAAAAAACAGCCCTCCATGGCTTAACCTGAAATTAATCTTAGGTACCAAGAACTTTATATAGTTGATCAAAAATAAGTCATTTTATTTTAAGTTATTCATAATATAATATACAAATAGCATTGCTTGCATTTTCCCTCTCTGTTCCAGTGTTACAAATTTGAAAGTATCAAGCATACTCAGGTAAGACACCAAGTATGGATAAGAATTATATTTTCTAACATATAGATATCTTAAAAACTTTTTTTGTACCCTTTCAATTAAATCTATATTTTCTTCTGTATGGGGTGCCCAAACTACAGAAGCATATTCAAGATGTGGTCTTACCAAGGAATTATATAGTTTAATTATGCTATCTATCATTTTAATATTGTTACGAAAGATTTATCCCACATAGGAAAAGTCCATTGACGAAAAATATAATGAATTTGGGGGCTTTTATTAGATACAGCCGACACCCGCCCCTTAGTGTCGACTTTTATTCGTTTCCCTGGCTATTGTTTGCGTATCTGTGGTCAGTTGTGGAAGATCGATTTCTTAGAGACCTATCTCTACTAGTACTTCTAATAGGACTATGTGATGGGCTTCTGGATGTCGATCTAGGTGACCTTCTAGCCTCATTCTTTGGATGTTCTCTCCTTGTTTGGGATCGAATTGCAATTGTTTTGAAAATGTCCTATTCTCCCGCAATTAAAACATCTTCTGTTTTCATTTCGAGGTTTTTGTTAAAGATTTTGCAGTATGATTAAAATTTGGGATAAAATAGGTTGTTGGTTATCTGCGGTTGTGATTTCTTCATTCTCTTGAAATCTTATTTCTCTTAATTTTGGGCGAGATCTGGAAATGCTTTTTGCCGCTTCATACTCCTGGGCTGAGACTAGTGCTCCATTTAGCAATTTGTGATGTTGTAATCGGAGAGCTTGTTGCATTTCAACATCCTGTAGTCCATCTATGAATGGCTGTATTCCAATTTGTTCCAGAAAATCTTTAGGTGCCTGAGGGTATGCCAAGTGCAATAATCTTTTAATGTCGGCTTCAAATTCTTACAGGCTTTCGTTATGTTTTTGATATCGAATTTTTAGCTGACTTTGGAAAACCTGCTTTAGATGCTGTTGGCCATATCTTGTCTCTAAAGCTTCAACGAGAGAGGTATAACTGGGTGCATCTTGGGGAAGGAATTGCAAAACGGTTGCTGCCTGTCCTCGAAGCGACACCACCAAAGAAGCTGCCATTTCTTTTTCATTTCAGTCATTTGCTCTAGCTGCAGCTTCAAATTGAAAACGGTAAGTTTCCCATGCCGTCTGACCATCGAATGTGGGTAGTTTTAAAAATTTACTAGTTCTAATTGTACCTGGTTCAATTATGGAAGGTGATGAAGCTGTTTGTATAGATTCGACGTTAGTTACTGAAACATTAGATAAAGAAGCTTGTGTATTAATTTTTTTTCCTAACTCAACTATTTGTAGTTGTAAATTAGATTTCAAATCATTTTGTTGTTGCTCTATTTTATTTTTAAAATTGTTTTGTTTTTCTTCTAACTTATCTATTCTACTAGTGATTTGACTTATCTCTAACTGAAAATTTTCGTGAATTTTGGATAAACCATCTATGATTTCTACCTCTATTTTTTTTACGCCTCTCCTTCTCCTCTTCCTCTTCTTGCCTACGCTTCTCATTTTCCGCTTTCTCTTCTTGTCTACGCTTCTCTTCTTGGTGACAGCGGTGGGATAAAGAAATATTTAGAAGTTGTTAATGGTAAATACAAGATCCGCTGAGTTTGACAAAGAAATGGATACGTCCGGACCCCCTGCATGGTTTTTAAAAATGAAAGAAGATGAAGACAAGCGTAGACAAGAAGAGAAAGCGGAAAATGAGAAGCGTAGGCAAGAAGAGGAAGGTAAAGAAAAAGTTATTGCATATTTTAGTAAAACAATGGGAAAGGCTGAAAAGAATTATTGTGTTACCAGAAAAGAGCTCCTAGCTATTATAAAAGTCATACGAGAATGGCTTAAAAATGGAGTAAGACCTATTTGGCAGGAAATAACCAAATACAGTGGAACTATAAAAGCGTACTGGGCTCAATGGGAATCTCTGTATCTTTCCAATGGTCTATTATATCGGAAGTGGGAAAGTCCCGATGGAGTACGTATAGTTCAACAATTGGTGCTGCCGAAATCACACATTCAAAGTGTGTTGCAAGAACTTTATAGCAGTCTTTCTGGAGGACATTTTGGAGTTAAAAGAACACTGGCCAGAGTTCGAAACAGATTTTACTGGATCAATTGTCGCCGAGATGTAGAAGATTGGTGTAGGAAATACGATTTATGTAATGGTAAAAAAAGCCCTAGAACAAGAAGTCGTGGTAAAATGGCACAATATCTTCCCGGAAAGCCTTCCTGGATATTCTTGGTTCACTTCCGATGACAGAGAGGCGAACAAGTACTTAATGCAGTCACACTATTATCCTAATACGCTGATCAGCTTAAGTCACTAACTTCCTAATGTCCTAATCAGCTTAAGATGGAATACTGGTAGTTCTGTTATGACATTGTGAAGACACACTCAACTTCTAATACGGTGATTGGCTTGGGTCACTAATTGCCTTATATGGTCACGAGTAGTTCGGGGATGACACATAAACACAGCGGAACGAGAGATAATAATTTAGAGTGTGATTTAATTATGACCATTGTGAACGAGTTTGATTTAATTTAATAAAATAGCTATATTTACGTAAATACGTGTTTTAACTATTTTAATAGACGATACTATTTTAATAGACGATATCAGAAGTGTGTTAAAGAACCTACGGTAGAATTTAGTGAACTGTTTGTAATGTTAAGTGATTAAAAGTGTCCAAAATGCCGAAAAGGAAAAAGTCCAAGCGAGATAGTAGTTCCAGTCATGGTACAATGAATACACAAGTGAAACCACAACAATTTTCGTCTACCGATTCTTCGCCGAGAAGGTAGTCAAGGTATACAAAAACGAAAAGAACACGTAGAATGAAGTAAGTGTACTTAAAGGTTTTTACTAGTCGATATGGAAGAGAAATTTTAATAAATCATACACGTAAAATGTATTAAAGACACTTATCACCTTTTTACTGAATATGGTTTGCAGTAGTAGAAATATATTGTTGTCCGGCATAATAATATATGTGGGCTTACTTTGTTTTACATGCAACAGAACTTTAATTTTATGGAAGTAAGTAGCGATATATTGTTTTATTTGAAAACGAAAAGTTGATTAGGTGTAACTTATTTGTTTATTACACAAATTATCTGCTGAATGGTAAGTCGTATCATTTATTTGGTTTTACCTGTATGTAGAGCGGAAAAAGCTGAGAATTTTGGTATACTTAACTCGATATTTTAAAATTTGTCATTTACCTGGTTTTCGCAGTATACCGACGATATTTCAAGCGATTTCTAAGCTTAGAGGTACCTCTAAAACATGGTATGCTAGTTTTATTGAAAATGAAGTTGCATGGTCTCAATTTTCTTGGGCAGAATGGAGATCAGTGTTAGAAAATACTTTTCAAAGTACACGAAATACTTATGATCTTTTTATGGACGTAGCCCATCATAAACCAACAGAGGGTTCTTCATTATATGAATTTTATTTTGAACATTTAGCAAAAATTAATAAACTTAAAGTTAATTTTTCCAAATCAGATAAGATTTCTTTAATAATTGGTGCTATTAGAGACGAACATATTAAATCTGCTATTGAAGTTGCTCAAATCAAAGATGTCAATTTATTGGCAGTTTATTTAAGAAATAAGCTTTATCACAAAAGTCCATAAAAATTGCCTGATTTAACAAATCCAATTGTTTTTTCCAAATCAAAATTTATACATAATAACAAATTTGTTAATAACAAATTTAACAAGAATAAACCTTGTATGTGCTGTGGAATTCAGGGTCATTTAAAAAAAGATTGTCACCACAGAAACCAAATATGCAGGTTTTTTTTTTAAATTAAAGGTCATATTGAACAATACTGTTTTAAAAAGAACAAAGAATGTCAAGAGACAAAAGTAAATAAAACGAACAAAAATTTAGAAAAAAATAAATCTGTTAAACAAATACAGTTTGATTCATTCGAAAATAAATTTAATAAAATTATTTTCTTAAATGAGCACAGCCATACTGCATTCATTGATTTTGGCAGCGATTGTTCGCTAATTTCAAAAGAATTGGCAGATAAGTTTAAATTAGAAATAAAATCATTAACTAAAGATGTAAAACTTTCTGGATTTTTGGGAAATTCTTTATCAGTTGAATATTATGTATTTGCTAAAATAAAAATCGATTTTGTAGAATTAAATATTATGTTGTATGTCATGGATAAAGATTGAGTTAATGACCTTCTAATAGGAAGAAATTTTACAGAAGATGTAAATATTATGTATTATAGGATAGATAATAGTTTAACATTTAAATATAAGAAAGACTTAGATAAAGAAATAAAGAAAGTTATAGTCTCAGAACCAATTTTAACAATATTTAATCCGAAACATGACATAATAGTTTACACGGATGCAAGTAGAGAAGGATTTGGAGGCATAATAACTCAAATTGTTGATGGTCGTGAAAAGTCAATTGCCTATTTTAGCAAGCAAACCACAAAAGAAAAAAAGAAATATCATTCTTTTGAACTAGAGCTTTTGGCTATTGTCAAAACCTTAGAAAGGTATAGATATTATTTAGCAGGAAGATCTTTTACTGTAATAACAGGCTGCAATTCCGTTAAAAATGCATTAGTAAAACAAACAATAATCCCAAGAATAGCAAAATGGGTTTTGTGTTTACAAGATTTTTGCTTCGAAATAAAACATAAATCAGGGGTACAACTACAACATGTAGATGCCTTAAATAGGAACTTTAAAAGAACTGAAGCAGAGGAAAATCTTGAAATTAAAGTGATGCTTATCAAAGAAGACGACTATCTAAGAGAAGCACAGGATACAGATACGGAAATAAAAAAATTAAAGATATTCTTTTGGCAGGAGATCAGGTAAATCATAAGGATACTTTCAAGAAATATGATTTAAGAGGAAACAAAGTTTATAAAATAACGGAATATGGTAGAAGATGGTATGTGCCTAAAAATTGGCAAATTGTCAAAATGAATCATGACGATATTGGACATTTTGCGTTGGATAAAACAATTGAAAGAATAAAAGAACGGTATTGGTTTCCACGAATGCGAAGATTTATTAAGAAATACATTTCGGCTTGTCTTGCCTGTTTATACCATAAACAACCGGGAGGAAAAAAGCCTGGCTATCTACATTCCATTCCAAAATATGCTAGACCGTTTCATACACTCTATGCCGATCATTTAGGGCCATTTGTGTTAACGAAATCTCAAAATAAATACATCTTGGTTTTGATTGATGCCTTTTCTAAATTTGTGTTTGTTGAAGCTGTCCCAGATACATCAAGTAAACATGTTATTTGTGCTTTAGAAGAAATTTTTTAAAATATTTGGTAACACCAAACGAATGATATCAGATGCACGATCAGCTTTTGTTTCAAAAGAATTTTTGAATTATATGGCAGAGAGAGGAATTAGAGTGTTTACAACTGCAGTAGGAATGGCAAGAGGCAACGGCCAAGTAGAAAGGGCAAATAAAACATTACTGAATACCATGGCCACAATGGGTGCAAAATTTGAGTCCGATATGTGGGATAAAAATTTAAAAAACATTCAACAAGGAATAAACGAGACAAAACACCGAATAACTAAATCTTCTCCCAGTGAAGTGTTTTTCGGGTACAAATTAAGAGTTGATGGAGACAAATACATAGATGATAATGATATGGACATTATTGATGTAATGTTATTGAGAAAGGATGTAGCTAAACGATTAGAAGAAAACAGAATCAAACAGAATAACGAATTTAATAAAAAAAGATGCTCTCCAGTGAAATATGCTGTTGGTGACCTGGTATTGACAAAAGTTACAAGTTTTCCAGCAAACAATGAAAGTAAGAAGCTTTTAGAAAAGTATAGAGGGCCATTCAGGATTGTTGAGGTTCTACCAAATGATAGATATCGTGTAAAAGAAGATGTACATTCATCAAGAACAAGGCGTCCTTATGAAGGAGTTGTTGGTGGAGAAAACATCAAGAGATTTAAGATTCAAAGATCTTAAAATTATTCAGGTTAGTTACATGATAGTTTAGTCATTTTGTAGAATGACATAAAGATATTCTATTGTTTAAAAGGAATTTGTTTGAATAGCTGGAACTAAAAAAAAAAAAATATATTTTAATTGTCATTCTGAAAAATGACAACAAAGTGTTTCAATGATCTGAATGGGTTTATTTGAGTAGTTCTGACTATTTGAAGCAAATTTATTTTATTCGTCATTCTGAAAAATGACAAATAAATGTTTTAATGTTCTGAATGGATTTTCAGTTCGTCATTCTGCAAAATGGCAAATAAATGTTTTAATGTTCTGAATGGATTTTCAGTTCGTCATTCTGCAAAATGGCAAATAAATGTTTTAATGTTCTGAATGGATTTTCAGTTCGTCATTCTGCAAAATGACAAATAAATGTTCTAATGTTCTGAATGGATTTTCAGTTCGTCATTCTGAAAAATGACAAATAAATGTTCTAATGTTCTGAATGGATTTTCAGTTCGTCATTCTGAAAAATGACAAATAAATGTTATAGTGTTCTGAATGGATTTTCAGTTCGTCATTCTGAAAAATGACAAATAAATGTTCTAATGTTCTGAATGGATTTTCAGTTCGTCATTCTGAAAAATGACAAATAAATGTTCTAATGTTCTAAATGGATTTTCAGTTCGTCATTCTGAAAAATGACAAATAAATGTTATAGTGTTCTGAATGGATTTTCAGTTCGTCATTCTGAAAAATGACAAATAAATGTTTTAATGTTCTGAATGGATATTCAGTTCACCATTCTGCAAAATGACACCCAAATATTTTAATGTCTTGAATGAGTTTGTTTGAATAGCCGTAGCTATGTGAAACAAATTTATTCACATTGTCATTCTGAAAAATGACAGCCATATGTTTTAATGTTTAAAAATGAGCTTGTATGGATAGTTGTAGCTATCTGAAACGAATTGATTTAGACTATGTCATTCTGCAGAATGATGGAGCCTTTCTATAAATTGGCATTCTTAATAATAAAGAACATATTATTTTTTTTAATAGGTGTTGTACGATCGAGGACGATCGTGACGTCAGGATGGTCGAATGCAGTCACACTATTATCCTAATACGCTGATCAGCTTAAGTCACTAACTTCCTAATGTCCTAATCAGCTTAAGATGGAATACTGGTAGTTCTGTTATGACATTGTGAAGACACACTCAACTTCTAATACGGTGATTGGCTTGGGTCACTAATTGCCTTATATGGTCACGAGTAGTTCGGGGATGACACATAAACACAGCGGAACGAGAGATAATAATTTAGAGTGTGATTTAATTATGACCATTGTGAACGAGTTTGATTTAATTTAATAAAATAGCTATATTTACGTAAATACGTGTTTTAACTATTTTAATAGACGATACTATTTTAATAGACGATATTAATGGTAGCAATGGATTATTTTTCAAAATGGCCTGAAATTGTACCCCTTCCTAATCAAGAAGCGACTATAGTAGCAGAAGCATATATAACACACGTCGTATCATGACATGGAGTTCCTTTAGAGTTACATTCTGATCAAGGACGAAATTTTGAATCAGAATTATGGCAAAAATTAATGAAAATCTTAGGTATTAAGAAAACTCGCACTACGCCACTCCATCCTCAATCAGACGGAATGGTCGAAAGACATAATAGAACTGTTTGTCAATACCTTTCAATGTTTGTCTGTGATAATCAAAAAGATTGGGATAGTTTAATTCCTCTATTCCTGTTAGCCTATAGAAGTTCCGAACATGAAGCAACTGGTTATTCTCCATCAATGATGATCACCGGAAGAGAAATGAAGCTTCCTCAAGATCTTATTTTCGGAAGATTGCCTCCCTGCGAAGAAGAACGTTCATTCGTGACCTACATTGAAAATTTGAAAGAAAAATTAGAAAAAGTCTACGAATTTGCTCGTAAAAGTTTGAAGCTTCACAGTAATAAAGCCAAGGCCAGGCTCGACATACATGCTACTGGTACAACTTTCGCAAGAGGTGACCCAGTATGGTTATACAATCCCACACGTAAAAAAGGACTTGTCCGAAACTTTAACGAAAGTAGGAAGGCCCGTACACCGTCCTGCAGAAAATAAATAATCTAATCTATCGCATCCAGTTTTCAGCTAGAAGTAAACCCAAGGTAGTTCATATCGAGAGACTAGCTCCATACCATGGAACTGATCCACCTCGTTGGCTTCAATCGATTCCCGATAGTCCAGTTATTCGAGGCGAATAACTATAAAAGAGGAAGCAGTGTTACGAAAGATTTATCCCACATAGGAAAAGTCCATTGACGAAAAAGATAGTGAAGTTTGAAACGTCAAAAAAAAATTATAATTATATAGTTGTCAGTTAGATATATGGTATTGTCATATTGTTGGTGTTGAATTAAGTTAATTTTCAAGAAGCGTAACAATATGTTTGATGTTTCTAATTGTAAATCCTAACATCCTAAAAGCCTTATAGTAGCAATGTGATAGTGATCATTGAAGTGCAAGCTTTGCTGAAAATTCACACCAAGATCTTTACACACGGATTTTCTGGGCAATTCTTCTATTATTGATATAATAAACCATTTTAATAAAGTTTCTGTTACGTGCGAAGGTCATCACTGAACACTTTTCAACATTAATTAATAGCCATTATCATTAATATTACCACATTTAGGTAACGATATCGATATCTAAAACAGGTAAGCCAATATTTTAAGTAAATAAGCCTTTTTTCTTTTTCGTGCATCATTCCAGAACACATATCTAGTTCACTTGATTACCCAAATAATTTAAATCGTACGACTCTGACATTATAAATCCGTTATACATACAAACGCGTAATCTTCTCACAGTACAAACGCACCCCCGCTTTTTAAAAGCAGTGAAGGTATTCTAGCAACGTCGCATGTATATCAGGTTGCTCTTCAGACTTCAAACAAGGTAATGAGTTTATTTGCCGGTTTACTTACGACAATTGCTTCGCAGGAACAAGTAGCTACTTCAGATGTCTGGTAATTTAAGATAAAACGCTTTCTTGCCTGTAAGCATAGCTCTTAGTAAAAAAGGTGGCGTCTTAAATGTGCCAAAGTATACATATCAAACAGGGTTAGGTTTAGAAAATGCAGAAAAAAATTACCTATATAAAAAAAGATTCAATTTGTTTAAGTTGCTCAAACGATAGATAATAATTTAACTGTTATGTTTATATGAAAATAAGACACAATTTATTGTATTGACAATTATTACATTTTTAACTAAATAAACATTAACATTTTGATTTCCACTCCGGAAATCGTTTTCAAAAAAGAATATTTTTAAAACGATTTAAAACTTAAATAAACTACCCCGTCGTTTGTACGGCGGGGTCCATTTGGCCCCAGCTCACAACAAAATTAAAGTTGAAGTAATCACGCACATCGCAGGTATCTGGTGTTTATAATAGCTTCCTAGAATGTATTGATCTACACTTCGGTGCACTTTAATCCTTTGAAATCCAGAATTAACATAATATACGGTCGAATCTCTCTGAAATGCATTAAACAATAATACAATACCTACAATAATTGTGTTTTATATTACATTGTAATGAAGCAAGGTGGCAAGCAAAACAGATTAGTTATATGAACTGCTAATAAATAAGTTAATGTTTTATTATTAAAAGAAGGTGAAAGTGCGAATGTGGAAGCAGTATTTTTCTGTACACATCGATTTATTACAGATACGTTATAGATATTACTTTGAATGCATCTAGTTGCATATATTTATAGGAATCAAAATTCCTATTCTTAAGAATGTATTACAGAAAGAAGCAAGTTGTAGTCTTGAGCATGATAAAAGAAATTTTTGCCAAGCTTGAAGGAGAAAATGCAGATCACGATGAAAACAAGCAGGAGCTTTCTAAAAGTAGAGATGACAAAACAAAAATATATTATTTTAAACGATCTATCTTCAAAAGAAGTAGACCTTGACGAAAACTCCACGGAGGAGAAAACAACAAAATTCCAAGTGAAGAGTTTTTGAAAAAACTTTTGTGTGGGACGAAAATTTGTAAGTATTACTGATCATAAGCCCCTTGAGGAAAGATAATTTCGTACAAGACCAGATGAAGGATTAGGAAATATGACCTGTTTTAGAAAATAGAAAATGCTGAAACATTTATAAGAACAGTAGACCTAGTTACATTAACAGAAATAAAACAAGATCCAAATAATACTCGACAAATGATAAAATGAGGAGAACAATTTTGAAAGACATATTTTATAAATTAGGAGGAAATTTAAGGAAGAATGAAAAAAAAATATTGGCAGATTTTGGAAAAGAGTTAATAACAAAAATTCACAAATTTTATGGTCATAATTGTGCTGACAAAGTAACAAACAAAATTAGAAATGTTTACTATATTAAGAATATGGATTCACTGGCAAAATAATATCTGTCAAAATGCGAAATATAATGTAAAAATAAAACAAGAATAGGTCCAACATAATATGGTCTTTTGTCACAGTAGGAGGATTTGGAGGCAATCGTTCGTCCAAGAATACCTTAAATTACTTGTAGACCAGATATGCGTTTACCAGATATTATGCGTTTGCAGTTACTTCAAAAGATCAGACGACAAATGATTTCATGAAATTATTTACGAAAATTCAAGATAAGCACCCCATAAAAACATTATTAACAGATTAGTATCCTGGAATGAATTCCAAACTGTTTTGAAATCATATGAAACATTTAAATATTCAAATAATATTTATAGCAGTAGTCTGTCCATGCTCGAATGGCTTAAACGAAAGACTTTCTAAAACATTAGTAAACAGATTAAGACACAAAAAAATGAAAGAAGAATCGGAGCATGGACAAAATAGCAGACGAATGTATGGATAAATACAATAAAACAGATAACTCTGTAACCGATTATAGCCCAGAATATTTAGTTTTTGGAAAACCCCATCCAATCGTTCCCGAAGAACTGTTTGAAGTGACAAAGTTACAAAAAATAAGCAAATAGCCTATAAAAATTCGGTGTAACATCATAAATATAATAAAAAACTATATGACAAAAATAGAAAATCCTATCATTTAAAAGAGAGAAATTTGGTAAATGTGGAAAATAAATCATAATAAAGAAAAAAACTTGACGAAGTAAGACTAGGTCCATTTCAAATAAGATAATCTTAAATACATTATATTATTATGAAGTAGATATTAGATACAAAAGGAAATATTTAAATTATTTTCACGTTACAAAACTACTACCTTGTAAATTTTACATTTGCCTTACAGATAACTAACCGAAAAATAATTTGATGTGAAAAGAAGGTTACATTTTATTTTATAAATAAATGTCTATCTTTCAGATAACTATCTGTCAGATATTACAATATTTATGTGGAGGTGAAAAACTGGCCCTTTCATACGAGTTTATTATTTTAAAAATTTAATTGTTATTATTATAATTATAATATATATATATATATATATATATATATATATATATATATATATATATATATATATATATATATATATATATATATATATATATATATATTGTTGTACTTTTGAATGTCCATAAGCAATAAAAAACCGATATACAAATTTTATTACTTAAATAAAAATTAAAATTATTGATATTTCATGAAGACACGGGCATATAAATTTTCAAACATCCTGTATAAGACAAAATATGTATTTTAAGTTGTTCGAAGAATTGTTCATTAGGCCTCAGAGACAAGACTTTCAAATATTATCGATAAGAAATTTAAATAAGTCGGTTATTGTGGAATGGATTTACCCGGAATAAAAGTGTATATAGAAAGTGTAAACAATAGACCGGGATTTGCGGTGGTTTTTTTCCCCGAAAGATTATATCGGTAAAAGTTTATTAACAAAAGACATTGAATTGAGAAACAGGTATCGTTTGTAGCTATTAGTAAGAAATATTTGTAAAGCAGATAGATTTAGTTAGAATAATTAAAGAAGGTTGTTTTCTGGAATTACCCGAATGACGTTTTATAGAGAGAGTTGTTTGGTAATGATATACGTCACAGAGGTGGATGATTTTTATTGGTCAAGTTTTGAATGCAAGGAGGTGGCGGTTTTTGGCTATGAGAGAGGAGAGAGAAAAAAAAGTTGGTTAGTCAGTTTTCGTCGTCCAAGAAGGAAGGAGCTTTGTGATTTGTGTTTGTTTGAAGTCCCGAAGACGTAATTTACCGGGTGTGTTTATTTGCTGTGTAAAAGCTGACCAGTGTGAGGAACGGGGTACAGAGAGGTAGAAAATCAAAGGGCATAAGAATATTAATAGCAGACGAAGCCGGAAACATTTTGAGTTATAAACAGGCGCGGAGATTGGCTCAAAAAGAGGCTGCATAGACTAACACGAGTTGTTGGGTTGCAGATACAAGGACAGATAGGGGAAAGGTGTACGTCATCTGGACCACAATAGGAGCAGAAGTAGAGAAAGGATTTTTTTGTTGTGGCGTGGCCATAGAATTGCAACGGCAGAGAAGGAAAGGTCAGTCAATTTTCATTAGAGCCGGAGTGTGATTTTCATTTATTAATTAAATAAATTGAATAAATAATAGAGACAGTTAATTTTGCGATCACTTAAAAAAAAAGAATTATAAAAAGAGCTTAGTTATAACACATATTAAAAATCAATGTAAAATAACATTTGGGTCCATGATAGAAAACAACTTCTCATATATTTAAAGTTAGTATATTGCAAATATTACAGGATTGATTGTTTTATAAAATTTCATTAAAATAAAGGACATCTCACATATAGTTCAGTTGAAATTCTATGTATTTTATTCAGGTCATATTACCTATCCCGATTAGGAAGCCAATTGGAAAATATTTTGAATCCACGATCAAAGGTAAATGGTACAATTTAAATAGCCTGAGATTGTAATTAATTAATGCTGATTTATTGTGATTAATGGGAGATTAGATCATTTAATAAATATAGACAGGATTTTTCCTAAGTAAGCAATATAATACAATTTAAATAGCATAACAAAATGGCCCCCAACGTGTAAAGCTTTGAAAAATATTTCTAGTTGGCAAATTTGAAAGGATAGGAGTAGACGAGCAGATATTTGAAAGTTTATATGCCGGGGATAAAGTGAAATATTATGTAAAAATTGAGGACATAAAGATTTATATATTTTTTTTAAGATACAATTTACCATAATTGATTTATTTGTGATATTGACAATTTATAGGTTACCATAATTGATTTATTTGTGCGATATTTAAATTTGATAATTTTACCATACTTGAATTATTTGATTGATTTTGACATTTGATATTTTACCATTTGATTTATTTGTGGGATATTGAAATTTGATACTCGTACTCAAGAGTTATTACATTTGAACAGGAAAAGTCCCGTTTGTTGCAACAGACCAGTAGAATTTTATATTTGGCGGGGATATTATTGCACAAATTTCAAAGTTTCATATTTTTCGGGGATAAATAATCTAACGAACATGTCGACCACAAGGAGTCAAAGCAAAACGCAAGAAAGGAAAGAGGATAAGATAGAAGAGGAAACAATTATTAATGAAGGATCGGATAATGAAGGAAATGCTACAATAATGGAGGAAAGAAAAGAAACAGGGATGTTAGAAAAATTATTAGCTATGATGCAAATACAGACACAACAAATACAAGAATCGTTACAAAAAATGGATAAAAATCAACTGGAAACAAAACACATAATGGATGAAACAAAACAAACAATGGAAGAAAACCAACGGGAAACAAAACAAACAATGAGCAATATAGAGCAGCGTCTGGAAAACTATGAACAGGAAATTAAAGGATGGGTTGAGGGGATAAAGAAAGAACTGATACAACAAAAGAAGAGACGAGCCCAACAAAAGAAGATGGAAAGATTTTGACAAGAAATGAAAGCAAAACTTGGGATTCCTCAAAAGAAGAGACGAGCCCAACAAAAGAAGATGGAAAGATTTTGACAAGAAATGAAAGCAAAACTTGGGATTCCTCAAAAGAAGAGACGAGCCCAACAAAAGAAGATGGAAAGATTTTGACAAGAAATGAAAGCAAAACTGGGGATTCCTCAAAAGAAGAGACGAGCCCAACAAAAGAAGATGGAAAGATTTTGACAAGAAATGAAAGCAAAACTTGGGATTCCTCAAAAGAAGAGACGAGCCCAACAAAAGAAGATGGAAAGATTTTGACAAGAAATGAAAGCAAAACTTGGGATTCCTCAAAAGAAGAGACGAGCCCATCAAACGAGGATGGAGTAAACAGCTATGAGTTGAAACATATGGATTCTGAAAAGATCAGAGGTATTTATAATATCCATGATGTATATAAATATCACGAATGAAGATTTAAATTTGTATAAAGTAGATAGTAGGATAGGATAATACGTAGCATAAGTACAGCTAGCATACAGGAAGTGCGTTTTAGTTTGCCTCGAGAAAATTTAGTTGCATAAATTGATAAATTTTATCGATTACAAAGGCGGGGATTTGTTGTACTTTTGAATGTCCATAAGCAATAAAAAACCGATATACAAATTTTATTACTTAAATAAAAATTAAAATTATTGATATTTCATGAAGACACGGGCATATAAATTTTCAAACATCCTGTATAAGACAAAATATGTATTTTAAGTTGTTCGAAGAATTGTTCATTAGGCCTCAGAAACAAGACTTTCAAATATTATCGATAAGAAATTTAAATAAGTCGGTTATTGTGGAATGGATTTACCCGGAATAAAAGTGTATATAGAAAGTGTAAACAATAGACCGGGATTTGCGGTGGTTTTTTCTCCCCGAAAGATTATATCGGTAAAAGTTTATTAACAAAAGACATTGAATTGAGAAACAGGTATCGTTTGTAGCTATTAGTAAGAAATATTTGTAAAGCAGATAGATTTAGTTAGAATAATTAAAGAAGGTTGTTTTCTGGAATTACCCGAATGACGTTTTATAGAGAGAGTTGTTTGGTAATGATATACGTCACAGAGGTGGATGATTTTTATTGGTCAAGTTTTGAATGCAAGGAGGTGGCGGTTTTTGGCTATGAGAGAGGAGAGAGAAAAAAAAGTTGGTTAGTCAGTTTTCGTCGTCCAAGAAGGAAGGAGCTTTGTGATTTGTGTTTGTTTGAAGTCCCGAAGACGTAATTTACCGGGTGTGTTTATTTGCTGTGTAAAAGCTGACCAGTGTGAGGAACGGGGTACAGAGAGATAGAAAACCAAAGGGCATAAGAATATTAATAGCAGACGAAGCCGGAAACATTTTGAGTTATAAACAGGCGCGAAGATTGGCTCAAAAAGAGGCTGCATAGACTAACACGAGTTGTTGGGTTGCAGATACAAGGACAGATAGGGGAAAGGTGTACGTCATCTGGACCACAATAGGAGCAGAAGCAGAGAAAGGATTTTTTTGTTGTGGCGTGGCCATAGAATTGCAACGGCAGAGAAGGAAAGGTCAGTCAATTTTCATTAGAGCCGGAGTGTGATTTTCATTTATTAATTAAATAAACTGAATAAATAATAGAGACAGTTAATTTTGCGATCACTTAAAAAAAAAGAATTATAAAAAGAGCTTAGTTATAACACATATTAAAAATCAATGTAAAATAACATTTGGGTCCATGATAGAAAACAACTTCTCATATATTTAAAGTTAGTATATTGCAAATATTACAGGATTGATTGTTATATAAAATTTCATTAAAATAAAGGACATCTCACATATAGTTCAGTTGAAATTCTATGTATTTTATTCAGGTCATATTACCTATCCCGATTAGGAAGCCAATTGGAAAATATTTTGAATCCACGATCAACGGTAAATGGTACAATTTAAATAGCCTGAGATTGTAATTAATTAATGCTGATTTATTGTGATTAATGGGAGATTAGATCATTTAATAAATATAGACAGGATTTTTCCTAAGTAAGCAATATAATACAATTTAAATAGCATAACAATATATATATATATATATATATATATATATAAATATATATATATATATATATATATATATATATATATATATATAAGAAATACAGGATATTAGTGACTGTCGATATAAAAAAAACCACCAGTTTATTAGGGCTGCAGTCAGAAGGTTGGCCGAGATGTTACATAAACACTCTTTTGACTTTTTGTCGAGCTTTCGGAATGGTTTTATTCCTTTTTCAACACATAGTCGTTAAGATTATTTAAAATAAACTTTGACACTCAACATTAATAACACAAATATAAAATAAAATAATGGACAATACATTCTAAAAATTTTGGTCAGGATAGTAAAACTTAGTTTATTTCATGACATATTTTGATGATATTATCTATACTATCCATACTATTAAAATATGTCATGAAATAAACTAAGTTTTACTATCCCGACCAAAATTTTACCTTTAGAATGTATTGTCCAATATTATTTTTTGTATATTTTATATTTGTGTTATTAATGTTGAGTGTCAAAGTTTATTTTAAATAATCTCAACGACTATGTGTTGAAAAAGGAATAAAACCATTCCGAAAGCTCGACAAAAAGTCAAAAGAGTGTGTCTCTAACATCTCGGCCAACCTTCTGACTGCAGCCCTAATAAATTAGTGGTTTTGTATATATATATATATATATATATATATATATATATATATATATATATATATATATATATATATATATATATATACATAAATTGCATCGTCAAGTCTTTTCAGACTTCAATTTAAAATCAATAATGTTTTATATTACATACCTTTTCGGATCAAGTTGTTTAAAAATTTTCTTCCAGAATGGAAGCTTAAAACTTTCCAGTACACAATCAGCAGGAACTAAAAAAAGAACATCAAGTTTCAACCAGCATGAAAGAAAAACGCATAAGAAAGAAAAACTAACAAACCCTCTAAATGAAGTTTAAGAATGTGAAATCCCTTTTTATTTCATAGCGAAACTTTGTTCGGATCTTTCTCAAGAGCTCGCCGTTTTTTAAATTCAGTGCGTACAATCTACAAAGTTAGCACCCTAAAATAATAAAGAAGAAATCGTCTTTTGTTTGAAATTTATTCAGTTATTCTTAACACGGAGAGAGACTGAATCTCTGTGTTGTACTTTTTTCTCTCGCTGTGACTTTAAAACTACTATATAGGTACTCATCTGATTGAAGGAAAGGTTCTTTTTCTGTTGTTATTAAATTATTAATCAGCAGAAGAAACACCGGTCTTCCATTTAAATTGACAGAAAGCTTAAATGGAACATATCTTGATTTAAATAAAAAGTTTTAAAAGAACCAAAACATAAAATTATTGAGTGAAATGTCATTCTATATGTATAGGGTGACGTTTCCTAATTAGGCTTACTTTTCAAATACCTATTGTATTACACATGTTAATTAATATTTCAAAATTTTATCATAAATATCATTTACAAAATACTAAATAAATTAAAAATTTTTTAGACACTCCATGCCCAATGATGCTACCAATTAAATGCTTTACTCCTAATAAATATGAAAGAACAAAATTTCTAGATGCATTAACTACAAAGCACCAGGCTTTGACATGATTACCGGGCTAATATTAAAAAAATTACCCAGAAAAGTATTTGTCCTACTAATAATGATATTTAATAGTATCATCACATTAGCCTACTATCCGATTAATTGGAAGTTCCCACAAATAATTATGATTAGTAAACCAAATATTACTACTTTATATAGACCAATCAGATTACTTCCAATAATGTCAAAAATCTTAGAAAGACTTTTGCTCCAAAGAATCTCAGAAGACATTGAAATAAATTTAGTGATCCCAACATACCAGTTTGATTTTCGCGAAACCCATTCAACTCTACAATAATGTCATAGCATTGTTAAATTCATTAGTGTATTCATCGAAGAAGAAAAAATACCACTGCTGCCTTCCTGGATATAGAACAAGCCTTCGACCGTGTTTGGCATAACGGCTTCCTGTATAAACTTAAGTCATCCTTTCTCACTCCTCACTATCTACTCTTAAAATCATACCTCACAGAACGTCACTTTCAAGTCAGATTCCTTACAGAGACCTCTTATTACTACCCCATAAAATCCGGTTTTCCCCAAGGAAGTGTCCTGGGTCCCCTTCTGTACATCATATGCACTACTGATATCTCAACAACAAATACGACAACAGTAGCCATGTTCGCAGATGACAGCGCTATAATATCCATCGATAATGACCCCCAAGTAGCATCAGGAAACCTTCAAATACACCTGAACCTACTACAAGACTGGATGAATAGATGGAAAATCAAAGTTAACAAATCAAATTACATTAACCAACAGGAACATCATATGTCCGAGAATCAGACTGAAAAACATATTACTACCAGTGAAAACAGAAGTTAAATACCTGGGAATGACATTTGATCAAAAGATTACTTGAAAAGCACACATCTTGGCAAAAAATACCAACTATGGGACTGTGCAAAGGCTTCTAATACAAAAATCATTTAGAGAATTTAATCCAAAATACTAAGAATTATTTTCAACGCTCCATGGTACGTTAGTAACAAAACACTGCAGGATGACTCTGGTATACCGTTAGTTGAAGACGAAATCAGCAGACTAGCAAGAAATTATTTAGAACATCTGCCAACCCACCCCAACGAGGAAGCAAGACAACTACACCTCCAACCAGAAGTCAGATGAAGATTGAAGAGACAGTGGCCAACAGACTTTATTCACTAATTTCAATTTTAAATTTTAATTTCCATTTCAATTTTAGTTTCAAATTATAATCCTACATTTATTTAATTTGTTATTGTTAGTATTGGGTGTGTTACAATTTGCGTTGATATGGTTTTCATTAAATCTTTGTTTGACTCCTGGAACTATTTTGGTCACCTGGTAAAGTCACCCATAAGAATTAAGGGCTCTTCATGAGGTTGGTTTGCAATTGTTCGTAGGATGCTTCTCGTTCCTCATTAGATTTGCAGTCCTTGGGGTATGGATAGATATGACATTTAATTTTTGGTAGTCCATTGTGATGTATGTTTATATGTATTATTCTTTCAGAGATATAACGGCAGTTTTTTATGTTGTCTTTAATTTTTTATCGACAAGTATACCTATGCCTGCTCATGTGCTCGTTCTTCTTTTTTCACTTCACTGTATGCTAGAAAATATTTGTTATAGTTTCTTTGGTCTTTAGCTTTCTTCTTGGTTTCTTGGATTGCACAAATATGTTTTTATTTATCAGTTCTTCTATTATCTCTTTGTTTTTATTATTGAAAAAAGTAATGTTCCATGTTGCTAATCTGATTGTGTGCTTATTTTTCCTTTTCCTTTTCCTTTTCTTTGCGTGGTTTGTCATCTTAGGTTCCGTCTGGTTCCGAGGCTTTATATCGGTTCTTTGAGCCTTGTTTTCTTTTACAATGAGTAGGATGCTAACCTGGCCGATCAATCCTCCTCTTTTATTCGGGCTTGGGACCGGCTGTGTTCAAGATATCATGAACCTTCTACACTTTAGCATGAAAAGTGGTTAAGCCCTCATAAAAGTCAACTCCTTTAATAACCTAAAACGGTAAGACCTTTAAGCGATACATCTAGTCCAGTGGTAGCTGAAAAACACCAAAACATTAAAATTAGACCTCTCACTGATGTGCAATTTGATAATATTTGATATTTTCCAGAGTACTTACAGCTAGCTTTACCTTTAAAACGCAAAAACCCTGGTTGTACAGGAAAATCAAGATGGAATTGTCAGAAGTGCAATGTCCATTTATGCTTCTAAAACAAAAGAAATTGCTTTTTTATGTTTCATATGCGCTAGTTTTTTAGATGTGTGAAGTACTTTTGGGTACAAATGAACCCATAATAAATTTTTTTTATATATAAATGTTATTTTTTAATGTCCAAAAAGTGCTTTATGAACTTTTATAAATACATTTTAAGCAAAAAATATTTTTCGTTTGCTGAAAAAAAATCGGCAATGAAAGGGTTAATAAAAACACGTTATTCTAACATAAACTTAAGGCAAACTTCTGTGTCATTTCATAAATAATGTTCAACGTAATGTGTTCGAAGTTAATTGAATTCAGTAAATAATAAAATAAAATATTTCGTATTGTAATTTTAACGTGATAAAAAATAACAAACGTTTTTTTGAATTTAAAGATCTAAGTCTTACGTCCAAGTTACGGAAGCGACTAATTTCTATTATTGTCTATTTCTAAAGTTGACTTTGTTACTTTTATAAAAGAGAAACATAATACAATGTAACAATATAAAATTTTCATTGTTGTCTGAACCAATCTCGAGGAGAAAATGTTTGCATTTGGTTAACTGAGAACGGACATCTCTCCAGAATAATGGTTCTTCTGATAAATAGCGAATTTCCTTGAGCAAAAGGATGTACATCGTGAAGGTAATTTGTCTTAGTCGTCTACACTTCAGGCCCGGATTTACCCTGATTTACTCGTTTACGCCCCAAAGAAATTTCGCTTTTTATGGATTTACAGGGTGATTTTATTACGCAGATAAATATATTTTAAATATTTCAAATTTTATTAAGAGTGATATTATGACGTCATTGTAGTATAAATATTTATAAAATGTAAAATAAAAAAAACGTAGAAAAATTTTATAAACCTTCATAGAGATGAAACATTTAAGGTATGCTCAAGGTACCTAGGTATACATTTAAGGTTAATAATTATTCTACGCTTTTGGCACGTCGGAAAATTTGAGTAAATCAAATAAAAGTTATCAAATTGAATTCGGAGTAGCGTTAATATTTTTTGATCTCTCCGACTTGTTGGTAACGAGGGCCAGGGTTTTATCGATTTTTTACTATCCCGTAGCTTGACCGATCAAAATATCCACTTTTCTTTTCACATATATCGCACTTTACATTTAACTGCCGCTTTCACGTCCTAACTCGTAAATGTTTTAGTATACTCCGCACTATCACTAGTTGAAGTTTCTTTTGCAGCATTGTCTTCCTCTTTATTTTCTTGAATTCCAATGTCGGATGGTATCCAGATGAATATAATATTTTTTCCATTCAGTTGAGCGGTATGAACTTCTTGTTTTGTCTTAATGACTAAAGGATTAGTTGAGTAGACACATTGGATTGACTGTACAGAACTTAGAACGTTTGTGAGTATATTAGATGTGTTGATAGCAAGGGTGTCCTGGTATAGAGCGTACCTATAGTTCAGCAGAGTAAATAGAGTACTCTGAAAGAAGTTTGTATTTATTTGTCGATGTTGGGGTTACGACTGCAGCACCAGTACCTTCATTTAGTTTAAACGCATCTGTGTATATATGTGTATAATTCTTGTACAGTTATATTAAAAAAAAAGGGTACAAGTATTAGAAAGAGAAGTTAACGTCATCCTATTTGTGTAAAACCGGCTGGGATTTTTGGAGGTTATCAAATGTCACAGGTTATTAAAAATATAAATCATTGGCGTTGAGCATTAATTAGACGAAACCATTTATTCAATAATTATATAAAGAATAATTTTAATGACTGTTACAAATAGAATTTAGTATTTGGTGATAGAACCGTCTGCTTCTATAACTTTATTTAGTCTACTTGGCATACTTTGAATTATATTAGATATCATATTTGGATCAAGATCTTCCCAGCACTCTAAGATTGTATCCCACAATTGATCTGAATTTTGCGGCATAAAATTTCTTTTATATATTTTTTTAACAATTATGCCCCAAATGTTTTCAATTGGATTTATATCTGGACTGTGCGCAGGCCATGGCAATACTTCCAGGTTTTGCGTTTGAAACCAATTCCTTACGGCATGGGCAGTGTGGACTGAACAATTATCTTGTTGATATATAAAAGTATTATTAGGATACAATTGCTCAATAGAAGGGAGAATTACGTGCTCCAAAACGTTAATGTAATTGTCGGCGGTAAATCTTCCCTCTAATCGCCAACAAACACCAGGTCCATGTATACTAATCCAACCCCATACATTTACAGAAAAACGTCCAGATTTATTATGAGAGTGAATATATCGTTCTTCAAACCTAGTATTGGCTGGACGATAAACACGGATTTGACCGTTATAGGTCGACTGAAAAGTCTTTTCATCGGTAAAAATGACGTTGTTCCAAAATTGTGGGTTGCGGTAAATATAGTTTAGTGCAAATATTACTCTTGCTTGCCGATGTTCAACAGTTACTAATGGCTTTTTAGCAGCTGGTCGGTTTTTTAATTCAGATTCATTGATCCTTCTGCTTACAGTAGGTTGGGCACCAGGAAATCCCGTATGAATCCTTGAAACCTTTGACGTCGCAAATGGATTATCTCTTAAGAATTGAACTAAAGCAGCATCTTGTTGAGGAGTGAATACTTTGGAACGCCCTGAACCAACTTTTCTTTTTAATGATTATTGTTGGACCTATCGTTGCTTAATTCTGAAGATTGTTTTCAAATTTCTATTATAAAAATTTGCTAGCGCACGAACTGACCATCCTTCTTCCATTTTCGTAATTATTTGATCCTTTTCAATATCACTTAAATGACGAGGCATATTAATTTTTTATTGTACGTAACGTTAAACCTTCTATCAAATTAAACGTCTTTGACGTCTATGAGTTGCATTTTTGATCACTTATGACATTTCATAACCTCCAAAAATCCCAGCCGGTTTTACACAAATAGGATGACATTAACTTCTCTTTCTAATACTTGTACCCTTTTCTTTTTAATATAACTGTACATAGTTGTGAAACATATCATTAAAGGAGAATTTGAGGTGGGTTTGTTGAATGTTTGTAGAAAGAAGTAAGGCGGGTTAGGCACTGAGGGTTCTTTATTTGCCATGATGGAATTGAGGACGATTGGAAGGAAAAGCATTCTGTGAACGTGTAGTTTAATTGACTTAAGTAGCTTCTAATCCTTGGGTTGAAGGGTTTGGCTATTCTTGGCTTATTTATAAAGAGATTTGAGAACTTTTCTGTAAAAAAATGTTGAATAGTAGGGATTTTTAAGTTAAACCTGATATTTGCAGCGTATGCTGCACTTAAAGAAAGCCTTATGTCTTCTAGGGATGGTTCACCAACTTCACAATAAATACTTTTGATTGGTATTGTGCGAAAAGCTCCAGATATTATACGTAAAGAGGGATTATAAAGACTGTCAAGTTTATTAGCAGTGTTTTAGTGGTTGTGGAATACACAGTAGATCCATAATATAATTTAGATCTGATTAATGTTCTGTATAACATCAAATATGTTGATAATCAGTATATAATTCAAAGACTGTCCAGTTTTAATTATCTTCTTTGCCATATTACTGAACAACTAGATCCAGATCAAGAGATAAAACGTAGAATCGAGATTTTTAAAAATGAAGTCATTCTTCTGTAATGATAACTTGCAACTTCAACTTCGAAAGCGCATGGTTAAATGCTACATTTGGTCAGTCCTCTTATACGGTTTCGAAGCATGGACATTAAAAATATCCACCATTAATCGTCTGGAGGCCTTTGAAATGTGGCTGCACAGACGTATACTAAAAATTCCATGGACGGCTATGCTGACAAATGTGGCAGTCCTTAAGAGAGCAAATGCTGCTCGCGAGCTGCTTTATAACATCAAATGTAGAAAGATGGCCTATTTTGGACACGTAGTAAGGGGAGACCAATATAATATTCTTCAACTTATTATGATGGGTAAAATCAAAGGACGCAGAGGAATTGGTAGAAAGCAGGCCACTTGGTTGAAGAATATCAGGGAGTGGACAGGAATGAGGAAAGCTGAGCAACTCTTTAGAATAGCTCAAGACAGAGACAGTTTCGCCATGTTAATCGCCAACGTCAAGGGAACTTGATAGGGCACCTTAAGAAGAAGAATAACATCAAAAGTGTTTGGCGATCCACACCCCATTTTTTATGGGCCAGAGTTTTTAAAAGATGTAATCGCTTATGACAAGATAAGGTCAAATTTGTTATTATGAAGTTTCCAGCTGAGAGTTTCTTTGAGTGTCATGCCCAAGAACTTTATTAACGTTACACGTTACACATATTGAATACATGACTGGTGTTTGGCATTTCTAGTTGTCTTCTTCGCTATAGCACCTTGTTTTGTGTATTCAGTTTTATTCTAAACACTTTTGTAGTGCTTGTGTTTATTAAAATCTCTTTTGCTAGTTTCGACTGCTGTTTTGCATTCATTATTTCACCATGGTTCAGGGTTGCGTTGTTTTATGCATGTTGTCTTTCCTATTGCTCTTTCTACTGCTTTTGTGATAATGGTAACAAGGTTCTTTAGTTATTCTTCAGTAGGCCTCAGCATTTAAGGCCCATTTGTCGGCAACCACACATACTTTTACAGTTTCACTTGCATCTGTAGAAAACTAATTTCAAAAGTTCGGGGTGTGCTGAAGATTTTAAAGGTTTGATTGATATGGTACCCTTTCTTGGACTGCACCCTTTCAAATGCCGTGAGCAAGACAAGAATGTAAAGTACGACAGTAACAGAATCATAGACTTGGAATGCAGCAAGAGCAGAACGGATGATAACTGTATCTGCATTAGATTCAGACTGGTCGACACTAAAACCCACTTCTGATAGAGCAATTTTGAGAAGGTCTATTGAAAAAAGGAAGGAAAACGGAAAAAATAATGAAAACATGTAAGGATGTTTCGAAAGAGAAGTAAAAGTAGTATGGAGCAGTGAATAACAATGGAGTGTGGAGAAGACGATACAACTTCGAACTTTATAGAATATACCAGGAACGAGATATCGTAAAATAGATCAGATAGGATGGCTGAGGTGGATAAGGCATGTAATAGGTACAGATTAAAATGACCCAGCTAGAAAAATGCTCCTTGATACACCCATCTATAGCATTGATGAGCCACACACTAAAATTATTTTTAAAAATAATTCACGAAAGAATATTTAATAAATTAGAAGAGGACATAAGCGCCACACAGTTTGGATTCAGAGGTGGACTGGGAACACGCGAAGCTTTGTTTGGTCTGAGTGTGTTAATGCAAAGATGTTTGGATGTAAACCAAGACCTCTACGTAGGTTTCATAGATTTTAAGAAGGCCTTCGATAAAGTCAGACACCAAAAGCTGTATGAAATCCTAAGAAGCAAAAACATCGACAGTCGCGACATTAACATCATATCCAGGTTGTACTGGAGACAAACAGCAAAAATCAAAGTTGATAATGAGTTAACCGAAGAAATTAAGATTCGTCGAGGTGTGCGTCAGGGTTGTGTGCTTTCTCCACTATTATTCAATATATATAGCGAAACGATATGTCAGGAAGCGCTTCTACAGCAAAACATTGGTATTAACATTAACGGAGAGTTAATTAACAATATACGATACGCTGATGACACGCTAATAGTAACAGATAACCTAGCAAATTTACAGTTTTTGATGGAAAACATAAACACCCATACCAAAAAGTATGGTCTAAAACTGAACATCAAAAATACTAAATTCATGATTGTAACAAAGAAGCAATACACCAATGTGAATTTAACCATAAATAATCAGCCAGTTGAAAGAGTTGCGTCCTACAAATATTTAGGGGTTTGCTTCACTGATACTAATGACCAGACAAGAGAAATCAAGAGGCGAATAGAGATAGAGAGACAATCGTTTCTCAAAATAAAAAAGTTCCTATGCAGCCGGGACATAAATATAAACTTAAGAACGAGAATGTTAAGGTGCTATGTTTTCTCCGTTCTACTGTACGGCATGGAAGCCTGGACACTGAAAAAGATAAACATCAAAAACATTGAGGCATTCGAGATGTGGTGTTACAGGAGAATGTGGAAAATACCATGGACAGAAAGAGTAACAAATCAAGATGTTCGGCTGAAGATGGGGAAGGAATGAGAAGTCATAAAAACCATACAAACGAAAAAACTGAAATATCTGGGCCACATAATGAGAGGAGAAAAGTACTCTCTGCTTAGACTCATAATCCAATTAAAGATCTCGGGAAAGAGAAATGTGGGACAGGAGGATTTGCGAAATTTAAAGGAGTGGTATGGGTGCAATTCAATACAGTTCTTCAGAGCTGCAGCCAACAAAGTAAAGATTGCTGTGATGGTAGCCAACCTCTGATAGGCGACGGTACTGCAAGAAGAAGATAGACCCATTCGCCAGAGAAGGAGAGAAAGACCCAGAACAAGGTTCCTTGATAACATCGATGAGGGGATGAGAAATATGGGAATACATTCTTGGCGGAGGAAGACGATAGATAGGGACAACTGAAGAGAAATTATTGAGGAGAAAAGTACCCACGGAGGGTCTTAAAGCCAGAATTCTGATGATGGGAACATGAGCTAGGTAGTGCAAGTTTTTTAAAAAAATTGTTGTTTGTTATATTCCGACCGAAACGGTGGTATGTGTAACATAAATATTTTTCAACGCATTTCCCTTGATCGGTCTCGTATCCACCTGAAGATTTACTCGTATATATATTTATCCAGTAAGTGGGTATAAAGTACGAACATTACGAGTAAGCGAACATAACCTTTGATCCCCATCAAACGTCATGAAACGAGGATACCACTAGCAGTCGGTTCAAATGATTTTACTATCAATTCTGCGTCTCTTTTGGTATCTTCTTCTTAAAGTGCCCTCTCCTCAATGGAGGTTGGCTACTACAATTTTAAAATCTTCTCTATCTTCAGCTGTTCTTATTAGCTGTTCAAAATTTAGCCCTGTCCATTGTCGGATGTTTCTGAGCCACGATAGTCTTTTCCTTCCTAGGCCTCTCTTTCCCTCGATTTTTCCTTTCACTATAAGTTGGGCATATTGGTACTTGTTATTTCTCAGTATGTGGCCTAGGTATGATGTTTTTCTAACTTTTACTGTGTTAAAAAGTTCTCTTTCCTTGCCTTTGCCTTCTTTTGGTATACAAACATTTAAAGTAGTGGCGCTTAGTATGAAGTGAAAACAAGTCACCGAACTGTATCACATTAACTGTTCCAAATTGTCGTTATTTTGAGTTTTATCGGCCGAAAAAGCGAGAGAATCGTAAGCCAGTGACCTCGAATTCGTTGAGCAAGGGGAAATTCATGAATGATGGCTTTCTTCCCTTACCCCGAATTTATTTGTGAAAAGGCTCCAAAACAAAGTCGTAACTTGAAATATAGGCCAGAGAATTGGAGAAGGAATCGGACTGGCGTAAATAAGGTTTGTTTTTGTCGCTGTTTGTTCGATTACTTCGTTTTGGATTTAATCCCTAGGGTGTAATTAAGCGGATGAATTAAATAGGTTTTGAAAAAGTTTTCACTTGAACGGACAGGTATTTGTGCGGAGATTAATTTAATGAAAAATCGTTTCTCTATCCCTCAAAGTGTTTGGGATATAGTTTTGTTTTTAAATTAAACAAAACGTAATGATACGTTGGTAATAAGAATTAACCAAAACTTAAAAATACTTTATAGCTGTTACTTTAGCTTAAAATAACAGATTTCTTGATATAAAAGAACAGAAAAACCAATTTGAGAGATTTTGTTTAACCGTAGAAAATAGTAGGGGAGCTGCAATTGTGTCCAGTCTTTAATCAGGCGTTCAACTTGATATTATAATTGGCTAATTATTTCCCGCTAGATAGAGGAGTCTAAATCCAAACAAATACGACTATGAGAGGTGCTACAATGTTGAACTACGTACGGTTTTAAAAATTTAGGTGTTAATGTTATTGTTTTATCAGTAAATACTTACCACTACAATTAAGAAACAATAGAATTTACAATTTTTAACACTTAAGTCACCACGCCAAATCAGTGCAGAGTTCCGTTGGGCCAGAACATGTTTTCTCTAAACTATCTCTAAATTACTTAACTGAAATAGTTTTAAAGTGATTTTTTTTTTATTTTTTGTGAAGTATAACCTGCATAGAGTAAGTATTTTAATTCCTATGGTTATAATATATAAATATAGTAATGTTCCAGCCTTTAAGTTTTTTCTCTTGTATTTCAGATTTCAGTGATGGATCCTTATCTGAAAGAAATTTAACAATTACAACAGCTCTATGATAAAGTAGAAGAAGAAAATATTAATTAGAAAATCGAGCCAGAATTAGACAGGTGTGAAGAAATTGACCACAACACAGACACAGACGAAGAATTGCAGGAAGGATTGAAAGAGGAACCTGAAACTTCAAAATATTTTGAAACAAATACGGAAAACCGACGGCTCTTTGATTATGCAAAAGATGGGGTATCCTGGAGAAAACATGTGCCTCCAAAAAATGTCCGGACAAGAAGTTCTAATTTAATTCTATACTTACCAGGTTCAAAAGGAAATGTTTGTCAAGCAGTTGATCCTTTAAAGTGTTGGAAATGTTGTACAGAACACAAACATATTTATTTCTAAACTAAGAAACAATAATGCAGATCCAAATGAAGCCAGATCTACAGATACTGTAGTAACTCTCGCTTCCTGTAAAACCAAATAAGGCAGAATTAGGTGGCCTGTTTTTTTGGGGTTGAAATTCAGCAGGAACCTATCTTTTAGTTCTTTTTAGAGTTCCAACATATGAAATTTTATGGCTTCTCATTTCTTTTATGAGCTCAATGGACTAAAACCAATTATCTGCTGTTATGTTTCTATTTGTACCAGAAATTGGTGGAATAAGTGTCAAAACATTTAGAGTGGGGATGGATAACTTTTTGGATTTGCTCTGCGTGTATCTTTTCCAGTATATATAAAACCATTTAGCAAATAATGTGTCTTAGAGTATAGTAAACACTGCATTTTCAGAGCGTATTTGTCTGGTTTATTTTTGAGATACATCCTGAATTGGCACCTTCCTCTAAATGCAATAAGCATTTCATCTATTGTGAGATATTTACCACAGCTATAAATGAACTGGCAATTAATTATAAACATATTAAAAATATTGGATATAGCTGCCAGTTTATCTCCGTGCGCAATACGTTCTTGTCTAGTAGCTGGGTTGTCAAAACAAAGGCTTCCAAGCAAAAAATAAAATCGGTTTAGTGACATGGTTGCTCGAAATATATCACGACCAGTACCATTCGTAGCAAATAAAGACCTTAAATCTTCATTATTGGATTTAAATACCCCAGCTAAATATAATACGCCTAAAAAGGCCTTTAATTCAATTATGTCAAGATGATTGGTATATTGACACGATAAATTATGTAAATTATATTTAGAAGCCATATTAGTTATTCGTTCATTGGTTTTCTCAAGAATTTCTTGCAATAAAATAATACATTCCCAAGCATCAACTGGTTTCTCTGGCATACTAGCTCGAGCTTTTCCAATAACACCAGCTAAATAACTAATTAAATTATGCTTACGTGTACGAGAAAAGGTGAGAGCAGTTTTAGACCACTTGTACCTATTTTTGCTATAAAACGCATCCCTTGAGTCAGCTATATCACTTTCTTCACCCGAATATTCACTACCAGTTTCGGAATTATTAATTTGCCAATTTTTTTCGTCATCATCGTCCCATTCCTCTTAACTGTCTGTTTCGTGATCACTGTGTTCACTAGCCTGGTCTAAAAACTCACTGTCACTATCTAGTCCATTGTCCATAATTTTTTGTTCCTCTCTTCAAGTTCTTTCTGTGTCAGAGGACGTTTATTGCGACTACACCCCGCCATTTCAAATTACTTTTTGCATTTTCTTAAAGATATTGTTTATTTTATCATTGGGTTTCAAATAGCTAAGATGTATTAAAAATAAAATGAAAAAATATTAAACATAATATCAAATAGTTTAATTCAATTTTTTTCTAATGTATTGTGTAAAATAAAAGCTGGGCCTTACAGACCCCACCCGACTGTTCATGTAATATGCCTGCACTCGATTACTCAAGAGTTAAGTAAAGGCTTTCATTCCTAATCCAAAATTCGTCACAAATTCGTGAAATATACTTTAGCTACAATGTTTTTCATTAACCTCGACCAAAATTGATTTTGATTTATATTTGTAATAGGAAAAAACTAGTAGAGTGATAAATACTTTGTACATTTCTAAAATTGAACAATATTGTACGTATAATAATCATTTTATTTTAAACAATGCACAGGAAAACAAAAACAAAACAAAAAGAACAAAATCCCCGTCCACTTCAAAAGAAACGCTAGCGACTGTCTCTTTTGTAAAAGTAACGGCAAGAAGACAATCGAAGTGACAATGAATTTGAAAGTTCGCGGGTTATCACTTCCGCTTCATTAATCATCCAAAGCTGACGGGCTCAGGTCGATCGAAGTGTCTTGCACGCACGTCAGCATTTCTCTCATTACGTTTCTTTTTGTGCCTTTTCGTGTCACAGAAGGAATAACGAGGAATAAAAATCACAAAAGGTCCGTCCGTCGCTCGATATTACGGTTTCTCTTCCTCTAGGAAAAACTTCGTATTGTGTTCTGAGGTAGAGACGAGAATTTAGGACGTACAATGAAAATTTTCAATTTTGGAGGATGTACACTGCCGAACCTACTGTCACGAGCTTTTCCAAGAAATTCTCGTTTTGCTTTTGTACTTAAATTTATTTTAAAAGCATTTAGATACATATACCAGGAAAATTTTAAAAATCGTTATAAACTATATTTAATATTGTTCTGAAGCTAATTTCCTGTGGCATTTGAAAGTAATTACTATTTAAATGGGAATAAGCCACAATAAAAGGTTGAAGTACGTTTATTGACGTTTCAATTTCCACTTTGGAAATCGTTCTCAAAATACAAACATTAGTGTTTCCTTTTGTTTTTTTCAGACGAAATTCTAAACATAATTGTCATGGAAACTAATCGGAAGGCTCAAGCGTAATATGATAAACGGAATAGTGAAAACCCAAATAAAACTAAGGTATATGTTGCATTGATTCTGCAGAGATTCAAGCCTATGTTGGAGTATTGCTTATACTGGGAACTTTTAATGGAACGAAAGAGCCGATCGATATAAATAAATAAAATAAATAAATAATAAATAAATAATAGCTTTATTACCCAACAGTTTCCCATTTCTAAGGTAAAAATTTAAGATACATTTTTAATTAGTATACAATCATTAGTAGGTGATACAAAAATATCAAGTAAAAAAATAAGTGCAAAAATAAGTAGGTGAAAAACAAAATAAAGAGTGAGAACAATATAATTAAACAAATCACTACGTATATGAGAAATAAAAAATAAAAAATACACAAAAAAAATTAACAAAAATAAAAAAATTAACAATCTAATGTACTCCATAAACCAGTGCGGTATCAACCAGATGATTAATTGAGCATGAGAAAATATCACAATGGTTGCATATTTTGTTATAATTATTGCACATAATATAAATGGGTGACTTCAGTAACATATTTGTTCTCGCACGTGGACAAGTAAACACTATAGTCGACCTGGAAGTAATTCTTGGCACATTAAATCTAATTTGACCTAATATATCACTGCAGTCAATACAGTTGTGTAACAACTTATATAAAAATGAAACCGAAAATATAATTCTTCTTAATTTTAAACTTACAATATTAAACCTGTTACATAACAAATCGTAATCATAACCATGGACAGGATATACTCCATCAACCTTAAAATCTAAATATTTTAAAAGTTTTCGTTGTACCTTTTCAATCTGTTGCATAATATAACATTTATAAATGGGATACCAAATTAAGCTACAATATTCTAGTTTTGTTCGCACCAGCGATAGATACAGCAGTTTAATCGGTCTTATATCGCTAAAATTTCTACAGTTTCTGATGATAAAACCATACATTTTCATAGCATCGGATACTGTCTGCTCAATATGGTTGTTAAAGGTTAATTTTGAATCAAATATAACTCCTAAATCTTTAATACTATTACATTTTTCAAGATCTGACCCCTGAATTACATAATTAAAATCAACCTTATTTTCCATTCTAGAGTAACTTACTACTTTACACTTATTGACATTAAGAAAAAGTTTGTTTTTTACACACCAAGTATCTATATAATTTAGATCGTTCTGTAAATCTATACAGTTAGCAATTGTTTTAATTTCACATTATATTTTAAGATCATCCGCAAAACACAATTTTCTGTTATTGATATCTAAAAATAAATCATTGATATATAATAGAAACAACAATGGACCTAAATTTGATCCCTGTGGAACACCGGATGTAGTACAGATTAATTCTGATATGAAACCATTATAGGATACAAATTGGTTCCTACCTATTAAATAGCTTTTCAGTAACTTTAAAATGTTTCCAGCAAATCCTAAATTTGATAATTTAAAGAGAAGGTATTTGTGATCAAACTTATCAAACGCTTTAGAAAAATCAGTATATGTCACATCTACTTGAGCTTGTACATCCAAAACATCTGAAATATATTGAGTTATTACAGCTAAGTTTGATACAGTAGAACGTTTATCTATAAAGCCATGTTGATAAGGTGATATCCATCCCCTAACAGAAGGGTAAATACGATTATATAGAGTTCAAAAACCTTTGAAAAATTGGATAACAAAGATACCGGTCTGTAATTGGATACATCAGATTTCGATCCGTTTTTGAATACAGGGCATATTTTCGCATTTCTCCATAATTCGGGATAAGTTCCCGTTTTTATTGATAAGTTAAAAATTTTTTGAAGTGGCTTTACAAATACCCGAGAACAATCTTTCACTAAAAATGCTGGAATATTATCCGGTCCGGACGTCATTTAATTCTTTTAAATGCTACTAAAATTTCGTTTTCTTGAAATTCGTTAAAATTAATAGTGGGTAAGTAGATATCACTACATTCTTGATTATTTAATAGATTGTTGTCGACAGGTAAATAAACTTTTTCAAAAAACATCTTAAAAGTATGGATTATATCCCGAAGATTATTAAATGTATCGCCGTTGTAACACATTTCACCTGGGATTCTAGAAGTTTTATTCTTTGCATGAACATATGCCCAGAAATTATTAGATTCGTTAGAAATACTATTCTGAATTTTTTCAAGATAAACGTTTTATTGAGCTTTAATCATTTGTTTAAATATTTTTCGCAACCTTTTAAATTTATGCATATAAAGTATATTACCTGTTTTCTTATAATTTGTGATATTTTTTGATTTCAACTTTATCATTCTAATTATTTCCGCATTGTACCATGTAGGATATTGATGTTTATAATTTCTGTATATTGGTACACACATGATATGCATTGCTGTGACGATATTGCTTACTGCCGTCCTATAATACCAGCTGCTATGTCTAAAGATATATTCAAACAATTTATAGGTTTTGACAATTTTGAAACCAGACAAGAACGAAAATGAGTATATAAACTGGCCCCAAATAAAAGATATATGTGATATTTTTATTTCGTATTGTAAGAAATCACTTAATCCAGGCGACCATCTATGTGTAGATGAGCACCTCGTGCCTTTTAGAGATAAAACACCATTCCGAGTTTATATGGAGAGCAAACCTGACAAGTACGGATTAAAAATATGGGCCCTTGTAGATTACACTACTTTTTTTATTGTATACATGCAAATTGATTTGGGTAAGTTTTTAAATTGCCAATAAGAAAACAAGCAAATTTTTAAATCCATTAATTTTAGGAAAACAAGGTCCTAAGGCGGAAAAAGCTCAAGGCCAGAGAGTTGTCAAAGACTTGATGCACCATTTAAAAGGAAGGTTTGGAATAACAACTGACATTTTTTAGAGTTTACAACTGAGTTTACAACTTGCTGATAAGTTATGGGAGAAGAATATAACTTTATGTAGAACTTTTCGAAAAAATAACACGTATATTCCAAGGGAGCTTCTACCAGCATTATATAAAACAGATTATTTAAGTATGTTTGCTTTTAGAAAACATCGAACATTAGCCTCTTATGGAGCCGTCGATACAAAGAAAAACAAACCGTCAGCCGATAGCTATATTCTCTCATCTTATTGATGTCGCAGGTATTAATTACTATAAATTGTGATTACTAAAATCTCCTGATTGGAAAAAGCACAATATGAGTAAGCGTAAATGTATATTTTTGCACTAGGCAAGGAACTTATAAGAGAAATAAATTTTGTTCTCCTCGCCGGCCGAGCACCTGAGTAGGGTCCGGCCACTGAGCCCTTGTATGCCGCACAAGACCTCAGTGCTCAGATTTCGCGAGAATATCAGTATTCACCTGATCTGCCTTAAGGGCCTAGTCCGTTGAAGCGGTATATGTAGAGCCAGATGGGCCCTCCATATTTGGTCTATGATGAAAGTGAAAGTTACAATAAATGTAGAGTGAAAAAGTATTGGATGAATCCAAAGTGATTTAGATAGTGAGACCGTTTTTTTGTTTTTTTGTTTTTTTTTGTTTTTTTGTTTTTTTTTGTTTTTTGTGGACTTCCTTGGAGCTTCGGAACTATAATATGCCTGGGCAACAATTATTTCCTTTTTTTTTTTCCTTAATCCTATTTGTGTGCGTGTGTTGGGGTGAGCATTCCCAAGTGTATACTGCTCTCACTCACCCCGGTGTTATTAAGCACATGGAAAAGAATAAAAAGCGTCATATGGCAGATGTATTCACAGAACTTTTGAATATTACTGAGCCCAGAGTAGAATAAACAAAAAATACAAAGGGGCGGTGCATGTGTGTTGTAGAGGCAAAGAGAGAAAAACTAGTAAAATATGTGTAAAATGTAACAATTTTGTATGTCTAGAACACGCAAAATTAAATATAGTTTGTGTACATTGTACCGGCTGGTGCAATAAGCTGATCTCTCGGCTATATATCAGAAACTATTAATGTTATAACTTTAGGAAAAAAAAGTCCTTAGTAAAAGTGGCCAAGAGAAATCGCTGGAAATAACTTTCAAGTTTCTGGGTTAACCTGTGAAAAAAATTTAAAAACCAGTTTTTTAGGAAATATGCCTTATTATACCAAGTGTTAAATAAGTAAACTAGAAAAAGGCCTAAATTCCGCACAAAGTTGTTTAAAAACTTTTTTTTTATTTTTTGTGTGGAGTGGGAAAGTATTTGTGGATACCTATAACTTTGGTTTGGATCAACCGATTTTAACAAAATTAGTGTCATTAGAAAGAGTGTGGATGATTTAATTTACATCTACTAAAAAACAATTGCATTTAGTTTTAATTGTCATGGGTAGAGGGTACTTTCGAATAGAAAAAATTAAAATTTGTTTTTCTTTAAAATGTTTAATAGAAACACCCATTTATTCTAAATGATGATGGAATTGCATCAAATTCGTAACAAAATGGTGCAAACCGCATGTTGATAGCTTTTGTCGAACTCGAGATATGAATAAAAACGCATACACATAAGTAAGTATAGTATTGACTCACCCTATATTATAACTTAAATTAAATATTTTAAAGATCATACAAATATCTCGATCATTAAAACTTAATGTCCAATTAAATGTTTAAATTGTTTTTCATCGTTGTCCACACAAAGATGTAATCTTTCGCGCGTAGACATAACAGCTGCTTCAATCTCAGCTGTTGATATACTATTTATTGCGTTTATAATGCGCTGTTTTATGTCGTCTCGCGTGGTTGGTCGAGTTTGGTAGTTCAATCCTTCAATCTTCCCCACAGATAAAAATCCAGACATGTTAAGTCTGGAGATCTAGCTGGCCATGAAAATATACTTCCCCTTCCAATCCATTTATTTGGATAACTTGCATACACATAATCTCGAACTCGTCTGGAAAAGTGCGCAGGACTCCCGTCATGTTGTAATATTATGATATCCTTCTTGTTTGTAAGGAAATATCTTCCAATGAAACAGCCAACTGATTTTCCAGAAAATCCAAATATGTTCCGCCATTTAAAGTTCTATCAAAGAAATATGGACCTACGATCTTTCTATCAACTATACCATACCAAACATTAAGACTCCATCTAACTTGAACCTGCACCTTATGTATCCAGTGCGGATTTTCTTCAGCCCAATAATGCATATTATGCAGATTAACACCACATGCACTATTAAACGTAGCCTCGTCTGTCCACAAAATCTTTGACATGATATGCGGTTGTTCTTCTAGCAGACCTAATATTCAATTGCAGTAATCCAGCTTTGCATCAAAATCTCTCTCATGTAAAGCTTGGTGGAGAACTACATGATAAGGATGCAGTCTAAAAAACAGAACAACAAATATTGGTGAAAAAGAAACCACTATATTTACTAAAACGTAAAAAATCTTGAAAAATCCACAATTGTTTTACAAGATAAATCGTGTATAAGTATTTTTAAAAAACGGATAAAAGGATAAAAGCACCGTGTTGCCGTTTTTATCGGAATATTAAAATAACAGTTGAATCTAAAGTTTAAAGAGAATTCCAAGTTTATGACCTAAACGTTCACTTTACAATATGATAAACCAACCTGTGATGTAATCCTTAGAAGTAGTTTTGGATATGTTTAATTCTATAGAGATTTGCCGACTACTTATATGTGGATTCTGTTAAATAAAAGCAAGAAAATAGATTGCATTATCTTCGGTCATACCTCTACCTCGTCGTTTAATACAAGGACGATGAAAACTGTCAGTTTGTCTTAATCTTCTTGCCTTTCTTTCAAATACTTCTTTGCTATAATATCTCCTGTCAGGATATCTTACAGAATATATACGTGAGGCAATATCGGCATTAGACATTATCGGGTGACATTAGAAATAAACTCCATCATATCATACAATTCTGCATTATTTGATATACTCATCACGAATTATTAGTACTGATAAAATTAATTACTAATATTACCAATATTAATATCTATTGAAAAAAGTGCAATCTTCAATTTGAATTATATTATAACACTTCTTAACAATGTTTTGACTGCTGTCAATAAATAAACAATATATGAACTCTTCGTCAAATTCATTGTCGTAGCCTACTGAGTTTGGAAAAAACTATTTTTAATCATATGAAATAACAATGGTCAAAATAGGTATCAACATTAAGATTCTTCTGCTATAAAAAAATTTAAAAGTACCTACTGACTTATTTTTTAATTTAATTTATAATACAGGGTGAGTCAATACTATACTTACTTATGTGTATGCGTTTTTATTCATATCTCGAGTTCGACAAAAGCTATTAACATGCGGTTTGCACCATTTTGTTACGAATTTAATCAAATTCCATTATAATTTGCAATAAATAGGTGTTTCCATCAAAGATTTTAAAGAAAAACAAATTTTAATTTTTACTATTTGAAAGTACCCTCTTCCTATAACAATTAAAACTAAATTCAATTATTTTATAAAAAATGTAAATTAAATAATTCACACTCTTTCTAATGACACTAATTTTGTTAAAATCGCTTGATACAAACCAAAGTTATAGGTATTTATCCACATATACTTTCCCACTCTCCCCCACCCTTTATTTGAAAAAATAAAAAAAAGTACTTAAACAACTTTGTGCAGAATTTAGGCCTCTTTCTAGTTTACTTATTTAACACTTGGTATAATTGGGCATATTTCCCAAAAAACTGGTTTTTCAAAGTTTTCTTCACAGGCTACGTCCCCTAGCGGTGAACCCAGAAACTTGAAAGTTATTTCCAGCGATTTCTCTTGGCCACTTTTGCTAAGGAATGTTTTCTATTAAAGTTGTAACATGAATAGTTTCTGATATATAGCCGAGACCGGCTTATTGGACCACCCGGTACAAATAGTATATGTAGTTGTTATTTAGTCTGTTAGCGTCAGCAATAGAATGTATTTTGTAGTAATGTGTATGCTTTAGTCTAATAAATGTTCAATATTAAAAAAATAATGTGTTACTGGTACAGTTTTTTTCGTATAAGCATAGTTCCCCATTTAAGAATGGGGTCCGTTCAGACCCCGGCCCGTCTTTTGAGTACCTAATTTTTTGAGGCCCGTCCGATGAAGGTTAATAATTCAGGTTTCTTTATCATAGTTTTCTTGGCTGACATCTTATGTTGAAAAGGATGATTCGATGATGTAGGTCTCTAGGTATCATATGACTAGTTTGCACAGGTTTTGTAAAAATTGAAAATTCTAATGTAGCACCAGAAGAAGCGAAAGAATTGCTTTTAATCGGTAAATCCAAAAAGTTGTTAATGTTGTTGTTTTCTAACGCTAATTTAAAATTAATTGCAGGATGTAAAGTATTAATTATTGACAAAATGTTGTGTGATTTTGAAGGTTGGGCCTTTGATGAAGGCTAAAATATCATCTAGGTAACTATCTATACCATAAGATTATTTGTGATTGAGAATGAACAAAAATATTTTTGAGAGAGTCGAGAAAAATGCAAGTAGGAGAGATAGTGGATTTCCCATTGCTAAACCTTCCGGTTGTCTATAGATTTTATCCTTGGTGAGCCGAAATCGTTCAGATATGAAATAAATGTTTACAAACTTTAAAAATACTTTTCTTTTTTATTGTTTCATTTGTTATTAGTGTGCACAAAAACATATCAGTCGTTTCATTAAATAATTACGTTTTTAACTTTGCCTTTTGTCACTGTTTTCACATGATAACCAACCAAATTTAAATCAAGATTTGTCAACTTCTCAAAATGTAAACAAATATTGAGTAAAAGGAAAAAGACAGTTAATATTTGATTTCACGTATAGTGCGTCTGTATATCTGCTTATACGTATTTCACCCTAAAAGGGATCATCAGAGACGGCTATTCACAAACGCTCTGAACGTGAAATAAATAAATAAAAATAAAAAATAAAACTAAAAATAAAAACGTTTATTGCCTAATAAAAAATTTACATGTCATTCATTTCATTCATTTTGGCCTTCTTTCTTCTTCGGCGTCCCGCTCTTGCACAACCAGCTTCTTGATGATTTGACCTCTCAGGATTTGGCATCCTGGACATCTTTGTGTGGATATATCCTCGTCTTCTTCTGTAGGTACTAATTTAAGGCACCGTACCTACTTCCCTGCATAAATGTTTTCCGGCAACCATCCGGCTAGACCCTGATCAGATGGTCGATCAGTCTATGGGTAGATCTATGCATCCTCTGGATCCTGTTATTCTCGAGGATGCCCCTGGTCTTATGGAGTCTTCTTGTGGCCTGGTGGAAGAAATACCTGGTCCTTTTCTCAGCCACCTCCCTCAGTGGTGTGTACTGGAGCCTTTCTCTGATGGTTGCGTTCGTGATTCTGTTCTCCCATGATGTTCCGTCGATGATCCAGTAGTATGATGTTTCCGCGGCTTCTAATCTTCTCCAGTGTGTTTCTGCTATGGAACTCCACACTGGTACAGCATATAGTATCACCGATCTAACATAGGCCTGGTATAACTGAACCTTCTTGGCCTTGGACAGTGGACTGGTCCTAAAAATGAAAGGGAGAATTAGTCTTTTAGCTGCATTAGCTTTTACCTTAGTTTTTTGTGCATGCACCCGGAAGTTGAGTCTTCTGTCGAGGTGGACTCCTAGGTACTTGACTGATTTTTCTTCCTGGATCCTGTTGCCTCCTACTCTGATTTGGTTTCGTGGTGGTCTGGAACTCTGGCTGAAGACTATGAATTGCGTCTTTTGGGCGTTGATTTTTATCTTCCATTTTTCGGTGTATCTCGTGATTTTGTCCAAGTGGTTTTCCATATCCCTAATTATTCTTCCTTCGTCTTTTCCGGATGCATACACTGCTGTGTCGTCTGCATAAAGAGCTGTTGAAGTTCTTGGATCTGTAGGTAGGTCTGAAACAAAAATGTTAAATAAAATTGGCGATAAAATGCTGCCCTGAGGCATTCCTTCCCGAATATCCTGGATTGCTGACATCTTTTGGTCCGCTGATACTTGGAATGTTCTGTTGGACAGATAAGTGTCACAGATGTTGATGAGGTAGTGTGGTAGCCTAGCTTTGTCCATCTTGAAGATTAGTGCCTTTTTCCAAACCGTGTCATAATTATGCTTTTTCTATGTCCAGTATGGCTAGTCCTGTCCTTTGTTTCCTGTTGAATTTTATTTTGGTGTCGCTGATGATTCTTGCTGCAATTCGCAGTTTCTTCCTTTTCTGAATCCGAATTGGTCCTCTTGGATAATTCTTCTTCTTTCTGTGTGCTTCATCAGTCTCTTATAAATGATCTTTTCTAGAATTTTTTACATGGTTTCCAGGAGAGAAATAGGCCTGTAGCTTTCTGGTCTTCTTCCATCTTTCTTCGGTTTTAGAAGTGGGATGATCTTCGCGTGTTTCCAGTTGCTCGGAAAATGTCCTTTTTCCAACCAAAATTTGAAGATATAGTGCAGTTGCACTATGATCTTCTTTGGGAGTTCCTTTAGGGTGATGTTGTGAATCCCTTCTGGTCCTGGTGCTCTGCTTCCTTTTAGTTTCCTGATGATCCTTGCAACTTCATATGGGCTGGAGTGGTCTTCTTCTTCTACTTGGAATTCGTTTCTTCTTTTTATCCTGTTGTATTCGAAGTCGACTTCTCTTCTTGTTCTTGGGTCCGACATGTCCTGGTTTTGCCTGTGTATAGCTGCCATGTTCCTTGCTATGGCATCTACTTTTCCTTGAGTTTCAAAATTTATTCCCTCGTTGTCCATAATTTGTGGCATCTTTTGTTTTCCTTTTCTCTTGGCTTTCAGAATTTTTCAGACGTTTCCTTCGTTTTCTTCAGCTTTCCTGATGTTGGTCTAAATAAATCTTTTCAATCTTGGGAAGCAACTCTAACATGGCTTCGTATGGACGTAAATAGCGACATCTGGTGATAAATCCGTAAACTAATTTTTCGAAACTAAATTCAGATTTATGCTTTAATCTGTGACTAAGAATTTCAAGGCAAAACAGACGTTGATAAAGCTGTTATTGAGAAATACGTATAAGCGTGTATACAGACACACTATACGTGAAATCAAATCTTAAGTGTTTTTTCCTTTTTATTTCGATATACTCTGTACGAGTACTAGAAACCAATTCGCTAAGAATTTTGCTTAGTTGAGGAGATATGTTGTGGAATGCAATTTTTAGATTCCCGATGTCTCTCATAACATCTTTATCAACGTCTGTTTTGCCTTGCAACTCTTAGAAGGCATAGATTAAAGCATAAATCTAAATTTGGTTTCGAAAAATTAGTTTACGGATTTAAATATTGACTAACTCCTACTTTCTTTTTCAAATTTATTTGTATTATATGCTGTTTTTCCTCGTTTTAAACAAAATATTGACATATAATTTACAAACAAAAATTATATCGTTTCCTTACATCATAATAATTTTGCTGTACACGTTTTGCCTACACTTTGAACAATTTTTAAGAATGAATCAGTAACATGTCCTACGTGGGTGGCTGAAGTCGAACAATTTGGATTGCTTCCAAGCTCATATAATAAAGTTATTCACGAAAGATTAATGAGCCTCCTACGCATAAAGAGCATCAGGTGAGAGAAATTAGTTCAAATCTTAAGTGAATTGTTTAAAACCATGAACTTTGTTATTAGAGACATATCTATATAAAAATATATATTATGCTTAATTTTAATATAATATACAGTATGATGCAGATCTGTGGAATAGATTAATTATTTCACAAACAGATAACTTTAAAAAAATCTTTAAATATCATGAATAAGATATTATCTACTTCTTCTTCTTGTCTAACTTTCACAGCGATACAGCAGAACAGAGAAAACGTAACATCTGATCATTCGAATTCTGAGCTCCAGACTAAGGTCTGATCTTGTGTTTTCCTCGCTTGTTTGATTATTGACAGGATTTCTGTTTTTTTTTTTAATACACTGGCTGTTAATGTTTACTTCCAAATATTTAATTGAAGTAACCTGTTCTATTATTTGTTTCTTGGCGTACGTTTGTTGGTATCTTTGAAAATACCAGAATTTTAGTTTTGGAAACATTTAGATGTAAACCGAACATTTCCCTATGACGAAATACCGCATTTCTTTTACTTTTTTATGGACATATCTTTCCTTAAGTTGTTCAATTTTTAGGCATTTGGTTTACATCCAGTTTCCTTTACCTTCTCTGTACTTTTTTTTAATTATTTTATTAACTCGTTTGTATTCTATTAGGTTTGATAATATGTTTTCGTCTTACGTCCATGAGGTCTATGATCTCCTGCATTATCCATTCTTGTTTTCTGTTGTTTTTCGTGAACCATGTCCGAGAGCAGTCCATGTTACTTCAACGTCTGTATTTATCAAGATAGATCGATAGATCAATTGCTATATATGTTGGGTATCACTTCATCAGTGTTGACGGAGAGACAAAAATGACGACTTTTTTAAATAAAAACCAAGGTCATTGGACAACTCATTTGAAAGGTCTCCTCATCGCCTTTGCAACGATGCAATTATTTGAATATTTATTTTTATAGTGTTAACCAAACTGCTGGTTTATTAATAGAATTCTCAATAATAAGTATCTAGTAAATTACAATTAAGTAAGATATGTTGAAATTGCCAACCTTCAGCAACTGGGCAATAAGAAACACCGCAGTCAATTATTTCCTAATCTTTTAGATAACTTTAAAAGCTATTTGGTTAATTACCGTTCTGATGCGCTGCTTCAACTTTTAAAAATTGTTCAAAATATCCTTATAAAAAAATTTGAAGTAAAATCTGGAGACCTTGGTAGCTATTTGATAGAACCCCTTCTACCTATACTACATGAAGAATCGTTATTTAGGTAATTTCGTACCTTAAAATAAATAACTAATAAATGTAATAATAATAAATGCTAATCAAAAATAACAATACTGTTGTGGCGAAGCTTAATCATCTGTTGTACATGGATGATTTGAAATTAATAGCTTCCATTCGAAACCACCTAGATCAGATGCTAAAAACTGTAAAAACTTTCTCAAATGATATCAGTATGAATTTTGGACTAGACAAGTGCCGTATACTAAATATAGTCAGAGGAAAGATTCAGCCCAGAGGTTTCGATCTGCAAGATGACCAAAACATCGAGGCAATGGGTGAAAATGATATGTACAAATACCTCGAAGTAAAACAAGCGCGGAAAATTGACCATAAATAAATGAAAACTAAACTAACTTTGGAGTTTGTGCGAAGAGTAAGACAACTAAATCGGTCATATCTTAATAGTAAAAATTTATTTAAGGCATTAAATACGTACGCCTGTTCAGCGCTTAGCTACTCATTTGGTATTATAAAGTGGTCAAAAACGGATATATAGGGTCTTCAACGGAAAGTAAGAACACTTCTCACAAAGGCGCAAAATCATCATCCACAAAGCGCAGTAGAGAGAACAACATTACCGCGGTATCAAGGGTGAAGAGGACTTATGGATATAGGTGAGCAATTGGATAAACAAATTGCTAATTTAAGAACTTATTTTCAGGTACAGGCTGAGACATCTACTTTACATCAAACAATTTGCGCAGTAGATGATACAACGCCGCTTAAACTGAGGGAACAAAAAATGCGCATAAACCACCTGACCAATGCAAGAAAAAATGCGCACCTGGATGAGTAAACCTCTGCAGGGGCGACATCTTAATGAGGTCAGCCAAGAATATGTCGACAATACAGCGTCGAACTATTGGTTGACATCAGGAAAGATGTTTCCCGAGACTCAGGGTTTCCTACTTGCCATTCAGGATCAGGTTATACCAACTAAACATTACCTGAAATATATTGTTAAGGACCCTCAAGTCCAAAATGACAAATGCCGATATGGATGCCAAGCCCAAGAAACCATCCAACATCTTACCGATAGCTGCCAGGCATTTGTCGGTACTGATTATAAAGAACGACATGACTCTGGGACTTCTCCAAACGGACCATCTTCCTTATTATCAATACGTCCCTGACAGAATGCTTGATAATAACGAGTACAAGCTATACTGGGACCGCACTGTGTTTACAGACCAACCAGTGGCGCATAATAGACCGGATCTCATACTAGTTAATAAAATTACTAGGCAAACAACACTTATTGATGTGGCGATACCCAACACCAATAATTTACGTGTGAAATACAACGAAAAGATCGCCAAGTACAGAGATCTAGAAATACAAATCAGGAGACAATGGAGAATGGAAAGTACCCAGACAGTACCTATTATTTTATCTACTACTGGTGTTATTCCCAAAAACCTCCTAGAGAACATAAAACAGCTGGGTCTAAATGAACATCTCTATAAGACGAAAATTTTCGGGGGATACTTCAACATACCAAGTCACCTAGGGCTCGATAACTCGGAAAGAGTCTTACCAGAGCTCAATCCTTTTGATACCGTAGGTATCTGGGAAATTTAGGGCAACTGCAGAGGTAATTTTCTATGAAGATTATTGTATGTAATGTATGGTGCATAAAGCTGATAAAAAAAATTACACATTCGGTCGGGTGAGATTATTTCCGGAAAACTACAGAGGTAATTTTCAATGAACGTTATATTATATAATATATGCATATATATATATATATATATATATATATATATATATATATATATATATATAATATATGCACATAAGCATCAACGTATTAAAAAAAATACACGTTTGGTCGGTTGAGGTCTGTGAGGCCTACTGGCGATACATTTCTAGTTCCGTGTATCTTGTATTTAACTTTGCGGAGAAATTGTCTTTTTATTAGTAGAGAAGGTATAAAGAGTTTTAATAATTTCAATAAAAAATTACAGCAACAGTTTTCTAAAATTATGGTAATTAATTTACTTTTTAGTTCGCTCTAATAATGCTCTTTTTATTGCATTCCACTTTTTCGAGATTTTCAATGTTTATTCATGAAATTAATTGTTCAAATTGCCTGCAGTTTAATCTAACAGCCTCAAATTCAGCATTGTTCGAAACTTTTACATTTGCAAATGACTAAAGTCTCGCTAGATCCTTGCAATACGTATTAAATTTCGATAATTTTGGTTGTAGTTCAACTCAAACAACTAAGTACAGTAATTTACGTAAAACTTTAACTTTTGTTGTTTAAGCTCTTAAACTGAAGTAACGGTTTAAGCTGTCGTATACACTGTTGGTTATGTTTAAGATATTAGTTATTCCTAATTTAGGCTATGGTAATTTTATAGCAATAATCAATTTTTGCTTCTATGTATAGTAAAATAACCAGCCTTTATTTAGAAGCTTTATTTAGATAACTTATAAATGCTTGTTTACTTTTGTTTTTTAAACTGATTTCCTAAAATAGACTTAATAAAACAAAATTTGTTTAATTTATACATGTTTGTATTGTGAGAACGATTTCCGAAATGGAAATTGAACCGTCATTAAACTTATTTTAACCTTAATTCTGGTTTATTCCCAATAAAATAATATCTTTTTAAAATGCCACAAGAAAAAAATAGCTTCAGAAAAATAACAAGACTTCATACTACAAATATTTTTAATTACCAATTGAAATTTTTTTTTATTGTATAAATATTAAACACCTACTGTTTTTATAGTCCGGTAAAATAAGGATGCAACCTCGGAATAAAAGATAATAAGCTGAAAATTTGCGTACGTCTTTATTTTGATGGTATAAAACTTACCTTAAAAGTCTCATATAATCACGTGTCCGCGACCTAAGATATTTAAGGTCAAATGTCACGAAAATGAGTTTTCTGTAAATATCTCGTTTCCCTTACACTTTATGATATTTAAGGTGGTAAGAAAAATTGTAGAATGGAAAATTCTCTTCAATTTTTGTTTCAAGAACTTTTATGTACCTTCAACCCTTCTTAAGATAGAGCACAAAGAGTGGGGAACCACTAACCTGTGTATACGGTAACGCGAAGTCAGCCAGTAGGATTCAATAAATAATAAGTTATATTAGTTAATTATTTACTTAAAATACTATTATTATCATTAAATTTTTATTATTTATTATTTAATAAACTATATTTATAGATATTAATTATAAAATATACGTTTTTTATATAATATATATTTATTTTATTTTTAACAAACATACAATATTAAATGAAATATTTCAAATAAACTTTAATGAGAAAGTGTGGTTACACATTTTAAAGTTTCTCCACATTTTAAAGTTTAATTCGAGATTCCAACCCTGCGTTTAAAATATTGTTAGCTAAATAGAGTATTTAAACAACAAAGTTTCTTCACACAAAAAATAAACTGTGAGTACATTACCAATTTAATACAAATTCAATATTATTAAATATTATACATAACCCATAATTCAATACAACACATCAATTAATCCAGTCTCTGGTTTTTTGGCAACTTCCACAAGTCGAACTAATTAGCCGATACAAGACCGGCTCTAGAAAAATTTTATCAAATGAAGAAAACAAAAATTAAAAATGGATAATTCTGAAAATATTAGTATACCTACTACATCATCAACATCGACATACTCCAATGCAGTAAGCAACTTCAATTTTCCTTCAAAAGAACAAGCCATTATTCTGTCAGCTATCCAAGGTATTAAAATACATGAATACATAGTAGCCATAGGGTCTCTACTCACACCAAAAAATGTTATCTTTGCATCACGAATAGCTAACAACAGAGTTTGTATTTACTTGAACAATACTAGCATAGTAGATACCTTACTAAACAACCATAAAACAGTACTCATCCAAGGCAATGAGATAGAAATTCGAAGACTTATTACGCCAGCAAGGAGACTAGTAATATCAAACATCTGCCCCAGCATTCCGAACAGTATTTTAGAAGAAGAACTGAAACAACTAGAAATAACTGCAGTATCCAAATTAACGTTTTTAAAAGTTGGCATGCCCGAGTCTGAGTATAGTCATGTCTTAAGCTTTAGGCGGCAAATATTTGTCTCTCCGATAATCACCAAACCAATTCCAAATACAATCTTAATAACCTATGACAACACTCCTTACAGAATCTTCCTATCCCTAGATGGTTTAAATTGCTCTAGATGTAATACTACTGGCCACAAAGAAGAAAACTGCACATCAACATCAACTGGTACAGAAACACTTAAAGATCCTTATACCTCAGAACTCGAACTCATGGAAATAAATCAGAATAATTCAGCAACAAATATTTCAGATGATACAACCAACTGTTTCAACCCTATTTCTGCAGATATCCCAACGACAAATGATTCGCTTATAGTACACAGCATACCTTCAACTAAAGCTAACAGCAATAATAGTAAAACAACCAATCAAGCAAAAAGGCAAATTTCAACCTCTCCTGAAATCTCAGAAACTAAAAACCTAAACGAAACTTTCATAACTCCAAAAAAATCCGCACATAAAAAAAAGAAAAAGGCTTTAGATGTCGAAGCCACATTAAAACCAATTGAAAACATTTTAATGACAGCATCTTCTTCATATACGCTAAATTTCTCTGAATTATGCGACTTCGTGATAAACGCAATAGGATCAAAATTTCCTGAAGTCACAGCTAAAAACTATACAGAAGATTTTGACGGCTTATACACCTTATTAAAAATGGTTCACTCAAAATTAAATGATAGACGCATGAAAAATAATATCACAAGAATTATAAAGAAAATAAATCCAACAAATGAATCTTCCCTCACTGAAGAAAGCGACTACGATTTATCTCAATAGTCCAATTATATTCATTCTTCAATGGAACTTGAATGGCTATTATAGCCACATTGAAAACATTAAAATGCTAATCAATGAACTGTCACCACTAATAATATGTCTTCAAGAAACTCGTCTTTCCAACAATCAAGCAAAACTAAAAAATTATATGCCCTATACAAAAAATCGAGCAGTACAGCAAATATCCAGTGGTGGAGTCGGAATTTTTGTACATTCAACCATCCAATCCCAAGAAATTCCGTTAAATACAAATCTGGAAGCAGTAGCAGTTTCGGTAATACATCATTTTAAAATCAACATATGCAACGTATATTTACCACATCCTGACGAAACTACTCTATTAGAACTTCAAAATGTAATTAAACAAATTCCATCTCCAAAATTAATTTTGGGTGACACAAACTGTCACAACATCGCATGGGGATCACAAAGAACAGATAAAAATGGACGAATATTATTAGAAGCAATTAATAACATAAAACTAGTTTTATTAAACACAGGAGCACCTACTAGATTCAATGCACATAATGGCACTTTTTCCTCCATAGACTTATCTATCAGTGATTCAACTTTAGCTCCATTTTTACAGTGGAATACATTGGACCACCTATACGACAGTGATCATTTTCCGATAATAATTAGTCATGACAAAGATGAAAAAACCTGTACAACACCATATGAAACTTGGAAATTAAAGTCAGCCGATTGGGAAAAATACTCGAACTTAGTAAGCATACGTATACCAAATCTCGTTATATCAGATAATATAGACACTACTCTATCATCTTTCAATGGTATAATTTTAGACGCAGCCAGAGATTCTATAGGAAAAACCAAAAATATCACAAAAGCTCCTCTTCCTTGGTGGAACACTGAAATCGCATCCGCTTTAAAGCAAACAAAACATGCTTTTAATATATACAAAAAGTTTAACACACCTAATAACTTAAACAATTTTAGATCTTTAAGGGCCAGATCTAGATTTTTAATAAAACAAGCAAAAAAAGAGAGCTGGACCAATTACGTGTCGTCAATTGACTCGTCTACGCCCATAAGGGATATATGGCAAAAAATAAGGAAAATAAAAGGTTCAAAAACATTTAACCACATTGACACAATCACTACAAATGATCTAACAACTTCAGACAAACACGAAATCTCAGAAATTTTAGTAGAACACTATCAGTTGTATTCAAGCAATCAGCAGTACCACCCAAATTTCTTAGAACACAAAGAAAGAACAGAAGCATCAAAAATTAATATAGAAGATATTGCTGATCCACTAAACACTTCCATAACACTTGATGAATTAAATGAAAGTCTTAATAACCTCAAAAATACCTCACCTGGACCTGATGACATACCACCAGTTTTCATAGAAAAACTACCTATAAGCGCGAAGGTTACTTTAGTAGAGATCTACAACAAAATTTATTCGACCCATAAATTTCCATCTCTCTGGCGCGAAGCAATTATAATACCATTTTTAAAAGACAATAAACCAAAAAACTTATCTTCTTCGTATCGACCAATATCTCTTACCTGTAGCATCTGTAAAATAATGGAAAAAATTCTAAGCAAAAGATTAAAATGGTACTTAGAAAAGAAAAATCTCCTTACATCCATCCAAAGTGGGTATCGATCAGAACGGTCTACAATAGATAACATTATAGCATTAGAATCTGAAATACACGAAGCTTTTATACATAAACAAAAATTAATAGCAATTTTCTTTGACATCACAAAAGCATTTGACACCACGTGGACATATCACATCTTAAAAACAATGAAGAGTTGGAAAATAGATGGTAAATTCCTAGCCTTCGCCAAAAACTTCCTGGAGAACAGAAGTATAAAAGTTAAAACAAACGGTGTCATGTCAACTAAGAAATCACTGGAAACTGGTATCCCTCAAGGATCTGTATTAAGCCCCCTGCTATTCTTAATAGCAATCAACAACGTATCTAACCATTTTATGCTTCCAGTAAAAGCAAACCTTTACGCCGATGATCTTGTAATATATATGAGAAGTAAAAACCTAAAATCAGCTGCATCAATATTACAAAATACACTAAATAAATTAGAAGGGTGGTCTTTAGATATAGGCTTGAGATTTTCAACCGAAAAAACTAAAGTAATAATATTTGACAAAAGAAAAACACAACACCACTTAAATTTAAAACTTAACGGAAATACTCTTATAACAATCAACGAAATCAAATTTTTGGGAATGACATTCGACTCTCAACTAAAATGGACATCGCACATAAATGAACTAATTAAATCATGCCAACAGAGAATAAATCTTCTAAAAGTTCTTTCCAATCACAAATGGGGCGCAGACACAACTATTCTTCTGCGATTATATCAAGCTCTAATTAGAAGCAAACTAGATTATGGATGTATATGCTACGAAACTGCTACTAAAACTCAAATGAACAAACTGGACATCATCCAATCCACAGCATTACGCATAGTTTTCGGAGCTTTCAGAACCACGCCAATTAGCAGCCTTCAAGTCCTAGCAGGAGAACCGCCATTAACTCTCAGAAGACAATATTTTTCAATGTGTTGTGCTACTAAATATCTCAGTGCAAAGGAAAACCCGTTTATAACAAGCCTAATAAGGAGCAACCCTCCAAATCTGTACTCAAATTATTGCCCTAGAAACTTACCTTTCAATGAACGAATAAATCGATTTGAATTCGATATACATCAATTGAGAGCCACTTCTACAAACAGATGCCAGTCTCCTCCCTGGAAAGTTCAAATACCAAAAGTAGATTTTACCTTACTTAACTATCCCAAACATTCACACAATCCTTCTGAAATACAACAACAATTCCGGTCTACCATCTCCAGATACCCTGATTTTAAACTAATTTTTACTGATGCCTCTAAAAGCAGTAATGGTGTAGCTGCTGCAGCTATTTTTGAAGACAACACCTCTGTCACCCGTCTAGCCAAGGAGTGTAGCATATATACTGGAGAACTGCAGGCAATCTTCAACGCACTGAACCAATGTACCAGCATTGATACAAACTTTCTTATTATATCAGATTCTCTAAGTGCCTTAAATGGTGTCAAGCAGATGTATCCTACTCATGCCAATTTAGCATTAATAAAAGACATGCTATACAATGCCCAAACATGTGGTAAAAACATAACATTTTTATGGGTACCATCCCATGTTGGGATAAAGGGTAATGAAGCAGCTGATAAAGCAGCAACAGAAACTATCAATAACATGACAATTCCTATTATGCAAAACATACCAATTTCAGACCAAAAAACATTAATAAAAACTTACATGAACAAAATCTGGCAAGTAAAATGGAACCAAACAGAAGCAAAATTAAAAAGTATCAAACCAGATGTTACTTCTGCTTTACTACCGCTCCCAGCTAAAAGACATGACCAAGTAGTTATTAACAGACTGCGGCTAGGTCATACAAAATTTACACATGGATACATCATCTCCAAGGACCCTCAGCCGATTTGCCACATCTGTCAAATACCATTTTCAGTGCAACATATAATGATAGACTGTCCAGTGTACTCAACAGCAAGATCGACAGCAAAACTAAAACACAATTTGAAAGAAACTCTAAAAGAAGACATCAGCAATACAATAAATTTTATCAAAAATTGTAAACTGTATAACAAACTGTAACATAACATAAAATGTTTGTATTTTACAAAACTGTTATGTAAATTTTAATAATATACTAAATGTAACTTTTCTAAAATAAAGATATACCACCCGCTAATAACCCTAGGGGTTGATGCGGTACAAAAAAAAAAAAAAAAAAAAAAAAAAAAAAAACTTTAATGATATTTTTAACAGCTGTATTTACGATAAATTAAGATCAAGTGCAGAATTCAACAATAATCATTTTTATATTTAATTAAATACTGAAAAAATCATATTTATTATTTTTTTAAATTATATATTTATTTATTAATCCAATAATCGATTTATTAAAGTTACAAATATAATATATATTCTTTTATTATGTATGGTTAATATTTTTGTATTAATTTTCTTCTTCATCGTCTTCTTCTTCTTCTTCCTCTAACTTCTCAATATCGGATTCATCATCATCATTCTCGTTTATTAAAGTATCAGAATTAAAATATTCAAGAATATCAGGTGCATATTCACTTTCTTCATTGAAATCATCTGAAGTTGATGAAGCGTTTAGACATGATTGTCCATTACACTGCCCACAAATTAAAGTACATTGCAATCCTGATTTCCTGCATCCGCAATTAGAACCACAACTTTTCTTGCAATTGCAAAATATTGTATTCAGCAGTTCTTCTGGTGCTGGCGGTAATAATGTTGTTATTGGTTACAGAAATTCATTTTGCATTACCCAGCCGAATTTTTAGGGTTCTAAATCATTTCCCAACCAAATTTGGGTCTGATAATAGACTCAAATGATATGCTGACCAGCTGCTGCACTTGAAGGTGGAAGACTTAATAACTGCACTGGTTTGTTGAGTCTTGTTGATTTGATGAACTGGGTGTATCGAAAAGAGTCTATATCGTCTTCTGATGTTGGAGCATTATACGCTGCTAAGAAAATACGTAGGTACTCCATTTTCAAATAATTCTTGTACAGAGCAGTTTTTTTGTTGAAATAGTTGAGGTAACTGATGTAAATGGTGATTTTTTTCGAACATTTTTTATCGATATTTTACCTTTCCTATAAATCGCAGAAGTCGTATCACATCCACTAAACGCGTGTAAAGATAAGATGTGTTTCTTAGAATGAGGGTATTTATCAAAACTTTTCGATGAATATAATTTTGTCTCCGCATTACCCTTACCAATTTTTTAAAAAAAAATTTCTTGTTGATGTGATTGAGCTCGTCCTATCAAGATAACTAGCAAATCAATATCTTCTCCTACAATGACGGAAGTTTTTCCTACATGTTCAAACTCTGCAATAGCTGTTTCTACAATGAGAACTTCAGCATCATCTCTGGCTTATTTTGTAGTGATATTAACAGCTTTTAATTTGTCGATTAGCATGTCTATACCGTTACCGTATAAACAGGTAAGCGGTCCCCCACTCTTTTTGCTCTATCTTAAGAAGGGTTGAAGGTTCATAAAAGTACTTGAGATAAAAATTGAAGAGAATTTTTCATTCTACAATTTTTCTTACCACCTTAAATGTCATAAAGTGTAAGGGAAACGAGATATTTGCAGAAAACTCATTTATGTGACCTTTGACCTTTAATATCTTAAGTCGCGGACACGTGATTATATGAGACTTTTGAGGTAAGTTTTATACCATCAAAATAAAGACGTATGCAAATTTTCAGCTTATTATCTTTCATTCCGAGGTGTGCCCCCTTTTATGCCCTGTTTTACTGGATTATTATACATTTACCATTTAGATGGTAAACACAGTATAAATTGTTTTATAATTATTTTATAATTTTTTATTTATTTGAAAATATTTACCATTTTTTACAATTCTTAATAAATAACTTCATTTATCACTTTAATTGAACAGTCATGTTTGGTGCTATTAGATAGATTTTTGTAAAATATTGAAAACTTATAGTTTATTCGTCTTCCGGGTTTGGACCGTGTCATTTGTGAGTGACCCAAAAGTGGGTTCATCATGAGATGAACCCACTTTTGGGTCACTCACAAATGACACGGTCCAAACCCGGAAGACGAATAAACTATAATTCTGACTCTGGCCGTGGAAGCCTACGATTTTATTTGACCAACCTCTACGGGGAGGTTATATTCCGCAAAATCTCAGAGTTCTCCAATCTTCGCTGTAAAGTTTCATCTCTACTTTCTTCGCTCACCTTCCTCTCTAGATGTCGTGATAATAACTTGGTTCCCAATTTTCTTGTTCTAAAACATCACATTTCCTCTTCATCTTCTTCCCGAATTCTACATCGAGCCAGCCTATCTCTACTTCGTGAACGGATTCAACATAATCGAAAAACCCTTAATTTTCAATCCCAAAAACTTTTTAAGCTGCATCTTGAACTCTCCAGTATTCTTAGTGTCGATGATTGGTCACTTTTAGACCGCATTTCCTATCATCAAGCCGATAAAATCCTTCTTCTAAGCAAGGAAACACACAAAAAGAAATACCAATCCCTTGTATCTAAGAAAAAATCACATTCCACCACTTCTACTACTCATTCACCTCTTACTAACACCGTCGTTAATCTTTCTTCTCACCAATTAACAAGTGCAAAGAGCAGTCTTCTATCTAAAGGTCTTAATTTTGCTATCACTCCTTCCAGAATTCCTACCGAAGAAATAGTTTCAAATGTGGAAGCGGCACTCCGCACAATTCCCAAAATTCCAGCCGACCGTATCCGCTTTGACGTCGCTAAATGTCTTGATACAGCCAAAATCCCTACTTCCAATATATCTCGTGAGGAATTCACAGCTCTCAAAAATCTCCGTTCTCTTTCTGAGATAATAATCCTTCCTGCAGACAAGGGTAATGCCACAGTCATCCTGGATACTCCTTCCTACATAGAGAAAGTAAACGACTTACTTAGGGATACATCCTGTTATAATACAATTTCTCGAGACCCCACTCCTAGAGTCGAACGCGAAATTTCCCATGCCATCAAACAATCCGATCTTTCCGATGATGTTAAGAAGTCCATAGTTCCGAAAAACTCCATCTGCCCCAGAATTTACGGTCTTCCCAAAATCCATAAAGACAACGTACCTCTTCGTCCCATTGTGACTACGATTAACTCTCCTACCTACAAACTCGCAAAGTACTTGTCGAATCAGTTTAAGACCTATACTGGTCGTACCTCTTCTTATGTCCGAAATTCCACACATTTCATCACCTTAATCTCCTCCCTCACGGTCGATCCCCAAGACATTCTCGTCAGTTTCGATGTATCATCCCTATTTACCAATATCCCCATACATGACTCTCTAGTTGTTCTGCGAGATCACTTGACCAATGATAACAAGTCTTTGGTTTTGGCAAATCTTGCGGAAAAATGCCTCCTTTCAACATATTTTTCTTTTAGAGGCAATTTCTACAAACAAATATCTGGAACACCAATGGGTTCTCCCCTTTCCCCTGTCATTGCTGACATTTTCATGGAAGCCTTTGAGTCTTTAGCCCTAGAATCTTACCCCTTAAAACCAAAAGTCTGGTTCCGCTACGTTGATGATACATTTATCATCTGGCCCCATGGTCAACATACCCTTTCTCCCTTCCTAGATCATCTTAACTCACAACATGAGATGAACCCACTTTTGGGTCACTCACAAATGACACGGTCCAAATCCGGAAGACGAATAAACTATAATTCTGACTCTGGTTGTGGAAGCCTACGATTTCATATTGAAAACTTGTTTTTAGTATTTTAACCAATGTAAACGTAGCAAAATATTCGACTGTCCCTCTTCTTTTGGCACACCCTGTATTATAATGACCTATATTATAATAAAATATATCATAATAAATATTAATACGGGTATAGGAAAAGCTGTAAAAACATTTTCGGTTAATATTTGGAGAAACATGACCCGCAGCGGAGTCCATCATAAACTTTTAAACCTTTCTTCACAGTCCATTCCAAAGTCCAAACGGACTGTGACTATGCTTGTGGTGACTGGAGATTACAGTTAGGACGGAAGTTAACAACTCACGCGAAATCCTTTGTATCTTGAGGGTGAGAAGTTCTAACTTTCAACTTTCGCAAAGTCTGGCATTAGAGAGTCTGTACGCGCAATCAAACATAACATGCCTCGAATATTCGGTCGCTCTACCCTGCTCCCTAACAGATAACGAGAAACCAGACTTCGCCTTGAAATTCTTATTGATCTCTAGTTTTACTTTCTCTTTGTAGGAAAGGAAATCGACTGGATTTATTGAGAGGCCCCTAATTGGAAAAAGGATGGAAAGGCTTATTAGACGGATCTTTGGTTTTTTCTGCAAAATATGTTTGTCTTTGAATTAGGAAAACAGATGTTTGCGAAGCCTTGAACGATCCCATCGATCTGTCAGTTTTACGCACTCGTGCTGAAAGTAACAAGATTATCTCGAATTTTTCGAATGTACGAAAAAGTTTTGCGAAATAAAATGTTTTATATACATAAAAAATAAAATCAGGTGCCCAAATTTTCAGTATTTATTATATACAGATATCCACATACACATTTATATTCATTTTTTACAAAAACAGGTCACATAATGAATTACAAAGAAGACAAGGTATTAGCAATTAGAAACAATTATTTTAAAAGATTTTCTTGACATGGATTTTGTCTCTGAGACAGAGAAACCTATAAAATAAATCTGACATTAGCCACTTAGTAAGTTATGGTTTTCTATTGTGTCTGATATAGAAATTCATTTAATTAAAAAAAAATAAAGAAGAGTTCAGCTATAAATTAACACAAAACGAACTGTCACATTAAGTAATTGTCAAGTTTCAGTTGCTGTATTGTGGAACCAGAGATATGGAGCAAGCAATCAATTTGATTAAACCCAGCCTGTGAGAAATGTTTACCCCTAAGAATTACGTTCAGGCGTAACAATTCATTGGAGCGAGGTGTGTTAACTCGAGTAAATACAGGAGTCACCCCACCGCGCTCCAATACTCCAGACCATCCCTTTCCCCCCTATAGTACTCTAATCCGCGATAAAGGCACACCTATCATACAAATGCTCTTCATGTGGAGATCCTGGGTAATAGAACCCCAACATGGTTTCCTAACCGATTGCCAAACTCAGGACAGCGCATTGTCGCTATGTTCCTGTTATCTTAATGTGGCTTATCCGCGAACTAAAATTGCTTACTTGGGCCTCAAGTCTCCGCTCTGAGCCTAGGCTCAGTTCGGCGACTTGGTGCTCAAGGGGTTGAGCCCTACGTGTTCGGGTTTTGGGGTTTTTGTTAATTTTTTTGGTGGCTTGCGCCGGTTTTTGTTAGTGTTTTTTTAATTTTTTTGGTGGCCGAAGCCGGTTTTTTGTAGTTTTTTTTTTTGTAGGTGGCCCTGAAACAAAAAATCAGAATTAGTGTAAAGTCTATACTATGACATTGAGAAATATATAAATATAAAACAATATGACAATATAGATTTTGAGGTGGGTGTTTTGAGCTACGAACTGTCTTCTATGTGCGTTGTTGTTATTTGGAGTATTTTCTCTCTAGTATATTTTATTTTCTCTCTAGTGTTTTTTATTTTCTCTCTAGTGTTTTATTTTCCCTCTGGTAATTTTTATTTTATTCTACTATTTGTTGTTTTGGTCTTTTGTGCTTCCATCTGTGGAAAGCGTCATACCTTATCATCTCTCTTAGTATGTGACTGGAGTGGTTCTCTATTTCTGCGAACTTTATCCTGGGTTTTTTCTTTCATCGTGTCAGTCACTCTGATTTGTTGGAATTCTCTAAAGAGGAATCTTTCTGCAACGAATCTTGGTACGTTGATTGCTTCTCTTAGGCTGTTGTTGTGTGCCGCTTGTATTTTCTTTTTTGATGTGTTACATATGTGTCCCCAAGCAAGGGATGCATATGTTCGTATGGGCAGTATTATGCTGTTTATTAGTCTTATCTTTGTTTTTATTCTGAGTTTACTTTTTCTCCCTGTTAGTAATCTTATTAAACCAGAGATATGTAAGAGAGGGGATACGACATACGGTGAAGTAGATGGGTTCATTTCCGCCATGTTGGATAGTACTTTCTGTTAAAGTGTTAATTTCAAATAGTGGTGAATGAAAAATTTCATTTTATAAATATTTTAAACGTTTTTGTGTGATTTTTTATATTAGTTCAAAGTGACTTTACCATGGCTTTATTATTATAATTGTATAATTATAATATTATGGACCTGCCCGTCGCCATATTGGATAGTACAGAGTGTAAAATTAAGTGGTCCCGTTTAGTAAATACAGAAATATCGTTTTTGTCATATCCCTTCTTTTACATATCTCTGTATGGAACACATATCTTAATGCTGCCAATTCAACACACTGTCAATTTTTTTGTTCGCAAAATGCATTTAAAACCAACTGAATTTATTAAATTATGATAAATATTGAAAAGATCCTTGATCAGTCTTTTATTAATAAAATTTTAATCTTTTTTATGTAAATCATCTTCAATATGCATCTTTTGTTGTAATTTTGTTCTTTTTTCCAAATCTGTATATTTTCCAAATCAAAGTAATGTTTTTTTCTAGAGAATGTTTGGCTAGGGCTGTTGTGTTTAATCTGTTGGTTTGTACATTATATTTGTGTGCAACAACCCTTCTATGCAAGTATTGGTGTGTTTGCCCAATATATGTTGAATTACAGTCTTTACAATTTATTTTATAAACAACATTTGCTTGAGGATCTTTACTAACCTTGGTTTTAAGATGTTTTTGATAATTTATGTCCAATAATAATATGATATTTTGTTAAAATGTGTATATAGTGTTGTAGTATTTCTTGTACATAGAAAATATGATTCCTACTTTCCAATCTTCTGATTTGACTGCTAGTGTCCCAATGCGGCAGATTAGTTTATGAATACGTTTCCATAGCATATGTCCATCATTCTTTATCAGTTTTGCAGTTATTCCATCTGTGCCAGGCTCTATTTTTTAGATCGGTTTTACTACTCATATAAATTTTAAATGAGCATTTTCCTTAAATCCTACGAGCTATTCATTAATAGTAAAAGACTCAAAAGTGGTGTAGTGTGATATACAGTTGCCTATTGAGATTTCCTATAATTCACATATGAGTGCAAATTTATTCGATGTGTTTCTTATTGCTCTTGTTTCTTTATCATCAAACCTTAAGCATAGAGCTAGAAATACAAAACTTTGCTGCAACATCGTAACACGAAATATTTCACTCTCAAATTGTAGAAACCAAAGTTCATCAACGTTAGACTCAGAAACACGTAATTCACCAGATAATAACAATAACCCAATGAAGGATTTTTCTTCTGTTTTATTTGTCAATCTGGTGTAAGTTTGCACACTAAAACTTTCACTTTTGCAAATGATTTCTTCATTTTCATAAAGGACAGTAATATCTAACATTTGTTCAATAAACAGTAAGTTTTAAGCTTTTTCAGGGGACTAAAGTAACCTGGCTTTTTATTTAGGGCATGGTAAATGCGTAACAATATTTCTGGCTACTCTACGACTACGCCTTGAGGGTTGTTATGTAGACGAACAATGCCTGTCTTTTCCAAGTAAACTTGCAATATTTCTAACTGGTTCATATTCTACTTTACTCTTACTTTGTTTACTTTCTTCAGTTTTGGTATCGGAGTTTTGGTCTTCGACATAATTCTCGTCAGATTCGGAATAGGCAAGAAATATATCTTGACCATTATAATCGTGTTTTTATTACCAAATAAATTTCGACTTCCCTTTTCTCTTCGACTTGGGTTAACGGAGGACGTTTTACCAGTTTTCTTTCCAGATACATAAAATAATTTCACTAAATATAATTATAAGGAAAACTAATAAATTATTACAAACCTCACAAATGGGTGCCACATGCCCTTGCGCGTATTCAGTAATTTTTCGTGATTGGATATATTGCTCAAATGAGACCTCAACATACACTCGTCCTTGGCACACTATAGACAGAATTTACATAAGCGGCATAATACTAAATTGCTGCTGAGCATGCTACAGTAAGCTAAGTGTGGATGGATATCTCACACTCACGAGTGAGCTTTCATGGTTAGTAATGAACATTTGTTTTAACTTTTTAATATAAAAATTGTTTTGTAAATTTAATTTTTATCTTAAAAAAACTAAAATAAGAGACGCGTTATTCTTTTTCTACTATTTTTTATGGCTTCGCTACGAGGCGATTCACCAGGACTATTTGTTGGCAACCAAGTTCTGAGTTTTTAAATTTGAGGTTAAGATGTTATACACAAATAAAAAACGGGTGTGGCAGTCCAGTGGGACTGCCGGTAAAAGTTATACTTTTATACACGCGTTCGCCGTAACAAATTTATATGGGAGTCAATATGCACAATCATTACATATGTAATGCTATAGGTATGAGAAAGCAGAAATAGAAACAGAATTAGGTATATAGGTATATGGTGCATCGATTGCTGTATATAAACAACATTTGACCTGTAATAGGAGTATAGTAATCGAAGGATTCAATTAATATTTTGATGAAAATGTATATTTTTATAGGATTTATTTTATATTATTAAAGGGGATATTGAGTTATCAAAGGCTGAGATTATAGGGTTTTTAATTTTAGTTATAGCATTCAGAGAGTCAGAGAAGACAATAGCCTCCTTGATGTGTTTAGATATTATAATTTTTATAGTTGTTTGGTAAATTACCACATTTTGTTTGCCAGCTTTTGTTAAAAATATCTCACCACAAAGCCTAAAAGAAAACTTGTAATTAATGTTGGTAATATTGATTCCAAATCCTATTCTCCCATTATTTTTTGAAGCGTCAGTATATACTGGGGAAGAGGAGGGAGAAATCCCTATTGTATTTTTAGGCGAATATTGAGAATTTTTGTTTGATTGATGATTTATTTTTCTTAATATTGCAGTTTAAAGTCTGTATTGTATTGATTAATGTGTTAAAATTCAAGTCATAACAAGGAAAATTTTTCAAGAGCCATAACAAGAAGAGGTACGAGGTTTGCTTGTGGAAAATTGGTTTATTTATGATTTATATTAAGAGGCGTCACTATTACTGGTTGATTCCCAATTTTGATAATATTGGATATAAATTTAAAGGCAAGTATTAGACTTCTATGTTCCAGGTCAATCTGAGCAGATTCAGCTAAGATTGCCATGCGTGGAGTGGATTTCATGCACCCCAAGCAGCTTTTATGTCCTTCAAAACTGCTTTATTTAGGCTATTGCTACATTTCTGAGTAATTGGATGGAATAGAAAGGAGCCATAGTCCATATGAGACATATTATTTAAATCATTAAAGATCATAAAGACGCATTATTCAACAGAATAGTTTTTTTTTTCAAATATATACATTTATGCAAGCACAAAGTGACTTTTATTTCACAGCGGTATCTTATACCAATATTAGCGGTAGTGCAGCATTCTGAATGGCAGGAATTAAGGGTTAAAAAACAATTAGTAAAACTTTAATATGTGATTGTGTGGTATTATTTAATTCTTCTTGTACCTCCTTTACGTATCTTGTATTTCTTGTACGTTCCTTTAACGACATTGGTGATCATCACGACCTATTTTACTCTGTCCGGAGCAATTCTAAAGAGTTCTATGGTTGTTTTTCAACTCCACTGGTTTAAATTTTTCAACCAGGACGTGTGTCGTCTCCCGGTCTTCTTTTTCCTTTTACTTTCCCTTGTATAACCAATATTATACTTTTTTTAAATAACTAATATTATATTATTTAATAATATCCTTAAATTTATATTTTGTATTTAAATTACAGTAATAAACTCAAAATATTTCATAAATGCCTTTGATCATTTTGAGCTCACGCAAATTATTTTTGTTTTCCTCGCTTGTAATATTCCGAAGTAATTTAAATATTAATAACTGTATAAAATCTTCCTATTTTTCCTTTTCATGAATTTTCGAATAGCGCTTCGAACACAAAATCCGCAGAAGATTAGATCCATAAATCACAATTTATGGACTAAGGTCCGTGCATAATTTTTTTCACATATTTGATCTTCGTTCGGCTATAATCTGGACGAATGGCCGCTCGTAACAAGAAATTTATTTAATAGCGAACGAAGGGATAATCCCAAATACTTTTTAAAAGAAAAAGTAGAACGAGTAATGCCATTGGTCGAGTAATCCTTTCTAAACGTACAATTTTCTAGAGGATTCAATTTATTTCAAGTCCTTTTACTTAGTTCACAATAAAGAACTTCTACTTGGAGTTTAACAAGAATAGTTGTTAAAATTACTGAAATTAAAGGAGGCGAAGCAATTTTTTCGATGTTGCTTCTTTCTAGTTTGCAACGAAAGTTTAACGAAGAATTCTAATCTTTTTCAAATGGAATTTTAAATGGAGTAACTGCTTTTGATGTCATTTATTTCACACCATATATATATATATATATATATATATATATATATATATATATATATATATATATATATATATATATATATATTATATTTTTAAATAAATCCACTATTGTTTTAAAATTATACATAAATATTTGAGAGAATTCTATCCAATATTAAATAGAATTGTAGAATAGAATGAAACTATCGAGAAACTGCTCCATATACAGACTGTCCTAATATACGGTATGAAAAAATCTATGCTTTGTTTATATAGGTATATTTCTTCTTGTTGTCGTGCCACTCCTACCCAAAATTAAAAATTATCAAGTCTATCTTGGTCTAATATACAGCTGATCTACAGAGCTTATTTGCAGCTTAACCACTATCAAATTTCGCAACCATAATATTCTTCTACGGACTTAATTCCTTTTCTTCTTCTATTTTTACCTATTTGAGAGTTTAAATTATAGCATATTTTTGTCCCTGTATTAGGTGGCCCAAATATTTACGTATTAATAATACCTAATAAATACTTAAAGTTCTTTTACGATAAGAATGAAAGACCATCACACGGTGCTCAGGTGCGTCGTTGTCAAACTATTTTTCCGTTTCCGATATTCTCCTTAAATACATATAACCTAACTGTTTGTTTTCTTCTTCTTCTTCTTCTTCTTCCTCTTCGGCTTTTCCCATTATAAGTTCGCCGTTTTCGTCCTCCACAGCACTCTATTCTCCCAGTCACCTTCTCTGAGGTCTCTATCTATCATAGCATTTCCGACGTATGTTTTCCATCTTGTAGCAGGTCTTCCTCTCCGTCTTCTTCCCGGCGGGTTCCAGTTTAATATTCTTTTCGGCCACCTATGCTCTGGCATTCTTTGTACATGCCCGTACCACTGCAGGGCTCTGTTTTCTAACTTTTTTGTATTTCAGCATTTTACTTCCATTCTGTTCCATATTTCCTCCGTTCTTATTCTATCCGCTCTTGTGATTTGTAGACATCTTCTTATAAAGTCCAGTTCAACTGTTCTTATTTTATTTCGTATTGTTGTTGTCATTGGCCATACTTCCGCTCCATATAGGGTAATATTCATCACTATGCTTTGAAAGATCCTCTTTTTGTTTTCTTTGGTTAGAGTGTTGTTCCATATTACTCCATTAAGTGCTCTTGTGGCTTGTTTTCCCCGTGCTATTTTCATTTCTATATCTTTCATACAAGTACCATCTCGGCTAATCATTGACTCTAAATACTTAAAAGCCTTCTTCTTCTTCTTCTTCAAGTGCCCTGTCCGTTGCGAACGTTGGCTATTAACATGGCAATTCTGATCTTATTTGCGGCGCTTCTGAATAGTTCGACCGATGTGAGCCCGAACCACTTCCTCAGATTTTGGAGCCACGAGTGTCTTCTCCTGCCTGGCCCTCTCTTACTGTCTATTTTTCCCTGGACAATCAATTGCAGTAGACGGTACTTATCGTGTCTCAATATGTGGCCTAGATATTCAAGCTTTCTTTGTTTAATTGTATTCACGATTTCTTTCTCCTTTCCGATTCTTTGGATTACCTCTGTGTTGGTGACATGTTCGGTCCAGGATATACGAAGAATGCGTCGGTACACCCACATTTCGAATGCTTCTAGTTTTCTCGTGAGCGTCTCCGTCAGCGTCCAGGCCTCCACACCATACAGTAAGATCGGAAAAATGTAGCATTTAACTAGACGTAGTTTTAGGGGAAGAGACAAATCCCTGCTTATGAGGAGCTTTTTCATATTGCTAAATGCTGCTCTAGCTCGTTCTATTCTCGCCTTAATTTCTGTGGCCTGTTCCCATTTTGCATTTACGTTGGTGCCAAGGTACACATAAGATTCTACATGGTCAATTAGTATGTTACTTATCCGTAACTGTCGAGCAGGCTGTTGCTTCTTGCTTATCAGCATCCACTTTGTCTTCTTGAAGTTGAGGCTCAGGCCGTATTCCTCACTAACTGAATAAAGTCTTTCCATTACCTGCTGTAATTCGTCTATGGTACTGGCAAGGATCACCGTGTCGTCGGCATATCTTATATTGTTTGTTAACTCGCCGTTTATTTTTATGCCCTCATTTGCATTTTCCATACATTTATTAAATATTTCTTCGGAATAAATATTGAATAGGAGTGGGGATAATATACAACCCTGACGGACACCTCTTTTGATCTGCACACTTTTAGTGAGTTCGTTGCCAATTTTTGCTCTTGCTGTTTGACCCCAGTATAGGTTTGCCACAATTCGAATGTCCTTGTCGTCAATACCTGTCTTTCGCAGAATATCTATCAATTGTTCATGATTGACATTGTCAAATGCTTTTCTAAAATCCACAAAGCACAAATACACGTCCTTATCAACGTCTCTACACCGCTGTATAAGCACCTGGAGAGCGAAAATTGCTTCTCTAGTTCCAAGTGCTTTCCGAAAGCCAAACTGCGATCTATCAATATTTGACTCACATTTATCATATATTCTTCTATGAATGATCTTAGTGAACGCTTTAGTGACATGATTAATCAAGCTTATAAGCCGGTAGTCATCACAGATCTGGGCCTTTGGTTTCTTCGGGATTGTAATAAATGTTGACTGCAGCCAGTTCTCCGGGATTTTACCGCTATTATATATGTTGTTAAAAAGTTCAACTAGATTATCAAGGAACTGTTTGTCTGATTTACATAGGATCTTTAATATTTCGCAGGGTACATTGTCCGGACCTGCTGACTTATTGTTTTTTAGTGCTGCAATGGCATCTTCTATCTCCGATTTAAGGATTGAAGGTCCTGTTTCTCCTTCTCCATATAGGTGATCATCAGTCCTGTTAGATGCAAATAATTTTTCTATGTATGATTTCCATGTTTCTAAGATCGTTGATGGCTCCGAGATAAGATTTCCATCGCCATCTTTTATGCTGTTGGGTGACTTATTGAATTTCCTCTTGTTTGTCATTGATTTTATTTTTTTGTGCATATTGTAACTGTCGTATTTTCGTTCGTATTGTTCTATTTCCCTGCATTCGTTGGAAAACCATTTTTCTTTGGCTTCTCGAATTTTCGTTCTTATGATTTTGTGGATCTGCTGGTATTTTTCTTCATTTTTATTCTTGAATTTACGTCTTTCATCCATCATATCCATTATCTCATCAGACATCCATTCGTTCTTCTTTCGTCTGTCACGCTTTAATAGAGTCGCGCATGTTGTTTGGATTGCTTCCCTCGATTTATCCCATCTCTCTATTATGTCCGACGTGTTCTCGTTAATGTCGTTTATTTTCTTTCCTAGTTGTTCTCGTACTTTTATTTCGGTTTTTGGGTTAGTGAGTTTCTTAATATCAATTGTGTTTAAATTAGATCTTTTCTCGAGCCGTTTTACTCTCATGACCATTCTGCATACCAACAGATTGTGGTCCGTAGGAACATCGGCACCTGGGTACGTTTTTGATGATTTTATCATGTTTTTATATCTTGTTGGTACTGCTATATAATCTATCTGATTCCTTATGATGTTGTCAGGTGAGTCAGCGGGGGATTTCCATGTGTAAAGTCGACGTTTGGGGAGCTTGAAGAGTGTATTACTTAATAGCAGGTTATATTCCTGGCAGAAGCATATAAGTCTATCACCTCTATCGTTTCTCTCTCCTAGGCCGAAGTTACCCACGATCTCATTCACCTTGCCTCTGCCAACCTTTGCGTTAAAATCTCCCATCACTATTGTTACTTCATGTTTTTTTGTCATTTTCATCAGGCTTCCCAGTTGTTCATAGAATTCTTCGCTGGTTACCTCATCTTTATCTGCCGTTGGCGCGTATACCTGTAATATGTTAATATTCACCGGTGTTGCTTGAATTTGTAAAAGCATTATTCTATCTTAAAAGCCTTACAACTCTTAATAGTCTCTTCTTCTAAACTTAAGTTTAAATCTGCAACCTCGGGTCCAATACATAAGTATTCGGTCTTGCACATATTTATCTTCAGTCCCCAAAGTTCATATTCTTCCTTTAATTTCCTTATCATATATTCCATATCCTCCCTGTTTTGTGCAAAAATGACTTGATCATCTGCGAAAAGTAGTGAATGTAATATATTCTCTTGTACTGGTATGCCCATTGTTCCGCATTTTCTATACCATCTTTTCAAAGCCTGATCTATATATATGTTAAAAAGTGTAGGTGAGAGATCACATCACGTTTGAGGCCTTTTGTTGCGGTGATTCTTTTTGTTATTTCATTACCTAACTTTATTTGCACTTGTGTTTCTTTATACAGTCTTTGTGTCATATTCACCCATTTCTCTCTAACGCGCATTCTTCTCATTGCTTCCCATAGTTGTTTCCTGGGCACGCTATCGTATGCTTTCTCTAAGTCGATAAAGGTCATATGTGTTTCAATGTTTTTTTCTTTGTTCTTTTTAATCACCTGTCTCATAATGAATATATTATCCAAACATGATCTGAACCAAATGGAATAAATTCATTATTTAGGTTACGGTATATATTTATAAAAAATCCCGAAACACGTCAAATTTAAATTATAACTTGACATTCTTTAACGTGAAAATGCAATCCCTACCTTCAACCCCCTTAGAATGACAGCTACAACCCCCAATTTTTAAAATGGGATAAAATGGCCAAATAATTAACTTTTAAAGTTATACCTGTTTTTATTTTTTACAAACTTGTATTAGCTATATTTATGTAGATAGCTTTTTATAAATTTTTTTGTACGATAAAATTACGTGCTCTAATTTAATCTGTTATAGTGCTGTTATTTCGTGAGTAGTTATCTTTCTTTTTTATTCTTAACTAAATAAACAAAAGCCTATATTCATTAATGATAAAATGAGATTCTTTATCTTTTCAAATAATATCATACGCAGACTTTAGTAATTTCTTTGCCCTTTTGAACGAAACAAGCTTTTACTATTGCCTTACAGATGAGATAAATGAGCTGCTCTTTATAATGATTTTCTGGGGAATGTCTTTGTAAACAAAGACGCATAAGAAAAGTTAATTTGACGGTTCATTAAATAAAGAGCTAATATTTTTTATTAAAGCTGCTTTTAAATATATTTGAAAAATGCGCTTAATGAACTAAAAAACGAAGTGGATTATGTAGTATAAAATTCCGTCCCTTTTAAAGTACCTTTTCTGTTGGAATTTAAAGGAGAATGCTATAGTTATTGTTTTATTGTTTATATTTTAAGGGGTTTTGACATATTATTTTAAATATTTCGCTATGTTAATAATTTTGGACAATAATAAACTATTTTAAGGATCTTAAGGTCGTAAGTAGATTTTTTATGTCAAATCTCTACAATTCTACATGGTGTTAATATTACTACAAAATTAATCGAACAAGTGGTACAGTAAGCGGTACTGTAATTGTAAACTAGTGCAAAGCTTCATAATATTTTTCAAATTTAAATAATATTTTTAAAATAAAACGAGGTAAAGTTTAGATGTTCTATAACGGACTCTGCTTGTCGCGTAAACGGACTCTTCCAACTGTATACTGTTACTGTCGTGACGCTACTTCCGTGACGCTCGCTTCAGCATTTTACTACAGACAAAAAGTTATACAACGTTAGTATAAAAGCTTTGCTTTAAAAACGTCATTATGATTAAAATTATAAATAAAAATTAAGGTGTGCCAAATTTCAAATAAAGTTTATAATTGGTTAAATTTGATTATCAGAGATAATTGGTATCATATCATATTTATAATGATATCAGAGATTATCAGAGATAATTGATATCACTTATCAGAGATCAACCAACTTTTCGAAACCATCAAGACAAGGAAAACGGCGTATCTAGGTCACATCATGCGAAATGAAAAATACCAGTTCCTCCAACATAATCGAAGGTAAAATTGAAGGCAAGAGAGGAATGGGACGCAAGAAAATGTCCTGGCTCCGAAACATAAGGCAATGGACAGGGATTAACGACATAAAATCTCTAATACATATTGCAAGAAATAGAGAATTAATGGAAAATGTGATCGCTAACATCCATTAGTGGATTTGCATCCGAAGAAGAAGAATCAGAGATCATTGGTAAGACCAAATGAATTCTATAAGGGTACATATTTAAGCTGTAGTAAAAAAACTGAAAAGCTAAAAACATCTTATTAAATTTGTCAATAAAAAACCGTTTAAAATAGCACTGACTTTTTAGCTTATATACGATTACAATACCTTTATCATTTTTTACGTCACGCGTTTGTAAGTAAGCTTAATAAAAAACTTCAACAAAACAAAACCTTCTATTGCCAATAGAAGGAAACCAGATTGCATTTTTTTATATAGATAGTATTGAAAAAATTAAAAATGAAGATCTAAATTTTATAATCCAATTAATAGATGGTATATCGTCGGCTGTGTGCAATAGTGGCACAACACAAAAACTGGTAATTTTTCAAAACAGTGGTTTAAAAAAATGGTGTGCCAATATTTTGTCCTATTTGTTTTACTACATGGATTAAGATTTTTGAAAAAATAACCTTTGGTTTATTTGGTAGAGCGTTAGGTAGCCTTTAATGAATTGTAATACAGACTTTTAAATTCAACCCTTATTTTGAGTTATGTCACTATTACACATCGACATTTTGTCTTTCAAGACTAATTAGGGCAAAGACAAAACTGGCATTTTTTGTTACTCTTATCAAGTGAAATAAAGGTTCAATAAAGAATAATACAAGTCAGTTATATGAGAAAATGTGTTTATTAACAACTATGAGAAGAACAAAAAAAATTTGTGGAACACACTTGTCTTCACAAAAGCTAGTAAGGTCTTCTTTTTTCTTAAAAGTTATTGGCAGGCTGCCAGGTAAGCCTTTTCTATTTCTATAACATTCGTGCCTTCTAAACCGTTTCTTGTTTTTTTTTTTTGGTGATATTAACTGATCTGTACTCCTCTTGTGCAAATGACGTTTTAAAATACTAGTGAGAATCAGAGCTCTTTTTACATGAATTTCACAAATATCGTTGACATGAAAAGTATTTCCTTGAACATATTCATTGAAAATTGTCGCTGTTTTAGTGTTTAACTTTTTAACGTTATTAATAATAAAATATTGTGTTGTTTTAAAAAACCAAAGTGACTAATGATATCAGAAAAATGGTAAATCTGGTAAACTTGTAAGCATTAAATTTGAAATCTGAATATTGCAGAATAACCATATCCCGGATTTTACAATTTGGATCATCCATTAAACAAATAATAAGGCGTTTCCAGACTTTTGGACCGCTGTGTATTTGTTTTAATATGTGATTATTTAGCTAAATGTAAACACAGTGTTAGTATTATTATATTTTTAGTATCCTAAAAAAAATTGGTGCGGTAAATATTTTTATATGTAAGAGTACATTATTAAAATGTATAAATATTCATGTCAATAACTCTACTATTAATAATTAGGACATTACATCGGAAGCTTGGAGCCATTGTTGCATTTCAGTAACTCAGTTTTAGTTCAATATCAAACTAAACTAAAATTAATTACTCTACGACAAACACAATCATCGTTTCATGAATATTTGTCAATTTGTCTAGCTGATTTCGAATCTGCATCAAACAACTATTGTCCAGTTTACACTGGTGCCGAAACAGGGGATATATTTTTAAGTAAGTATTGTAACAAATTATAGTATAGCTATAATTTTATACATAAAAAAAAATTGTGATTTAAAGCGTTTCGTAAATTCACAGTTTATACGTGCTTTAATTGTGTTTTCTCTATAAACGTTTTTAATTGTTTTGATTAAGTTGCGCGGAGAGTTTACACAGTAAACATTTGATAATATCCTCCAGCTAAAATCTATCAAAGGCTACAGGAATGCTAATTTGTAATATATTGGGTTTAATGGGGTAGAAATTCGTCACCGAAAGGCTATCCTAGCTCATTCATAACCTCACCTTTCCGTGATATCCCATGTTCGATATAAACAAGGTTTTGTCGACAAGGTATAGGCGGTATATCCATGAGATCAAATGTAAAGGAAATGACATAAATGTTGACATATCGCTGGCAATACTAGTCAGTACTAATTTGCCGTTGAGATAGGCCAGTTAACTACTTTTAAGTGTAAAAACAATAAAAATTTAAGCATTTAATGGGATATGGCAATAGTAAACATATTAAATTTATCAAAAATATAATAGTAATAATAATAATAATAAAGGTCTTTATTTTTCCTTAAAATTCATACAATACACAAAATATATAAATTATAATATGCTTGAATTACAATAAGAAAGAAAAAATGCCGAAGATCATTTGGTGATGATTTTAAGAAATCAGTACCTCTGCTTTTCATCTTAAGCAAAAGAAAAAAAAAAAAAACTATAATAAAAACTATCACACAGTTTATACATACTTCGTAACAGGTCATCAAATAGTTGCACATGTGTTACCCACTTAGCAATTTAGATTTAAGAGATTTCTTAAAAGATATAATCGATTTTAATGTTAATTCTTTAGTTTTTTTTTTTTTTTTTTATGGCCTTGGCATAGCCAATTGACCAGACTATTTTGTAATTTGTATTCACAGAACAACAATCAGAGTTCGAGTTAGTACTAAATGTAAGTTTTAATTTTTCTTTTTATTTTTATTTTTTTTTATTTTTATTTTTATTATTTTTTTTATTATTTTTTTTTATTTTTTCTTTTTATTTTCTTATTTTTCTTTATATATATTTTTTATTTTGTTTTGGTCATCCTTTGTAATAATTTTGTTTTACATTTTTTTTTTTGTTTTTTTTTATATATTTTTTTTTTTTTATTCTTTTTATTTTTTTTTCCGTATTAAAAGGTTTATTACATGATTGGAGTTCGCAAATTGCTTACAAGTTTCATCTTAATTCTATGGTTAGTAAATTATATTGTTTAAAGTTTATATTTACAATTTCTTATTAACTGATAAATACAATTATAGATTTCTACGTTTCCAGAGAAAATTAATTCATTTATGTGGAATGGGAAACAGACATTTAGTTTTCGTAAATTTTCATATAAACACGTAATATTTCCTTGTTGGTTTACACATTCTAACAGGATATGTGTTAAATCTCCATATTTACCACAAGTACAGTTTGGAGTGTCTACTAAATTCATTTTGCACATTCTTGAAGGTGTTAGAGCATGATTTGACCTTAGTCTATTAATAGTTTTAATAAAACTTCTGTTGGACTCTGAATGAAACCACCTTTTTTTAAGAAGTGTGGGTTGCCAATATTTAAATGATGACTGACTTTCGGATTCCGTATAATTGGCTTGCCATTTTAATTTAAGCCGATGTTTATTATATACATCTATATCTGATACCGGTAAAATATTGTTGTCTATGGTTTCTCCGCTTGATAATGCTTCTTTTGCCAGAGCATCTGCTATTATATTACCCATTATCCCAGAATGGCCTTTGATCCATGCGATAACAACTTCTCCTCCGAGCTTTGAAACCTCGTAGTACAATTTTAAAATCTCTATATCTAGATGAGTCAATTGCTTGGATTTATTTGTTATACCTAATCTTTCTACTGCACTTTTACTGTCTGTAAATATTACACAGTTCTTCATTTCGTTTGTCAAAGCGTGAGAAAGAGCAAACTTTAAACCCAGCATTTCGGATGTGTAGATGGTCGCTTCATCAGGTAACTTATATTTATGCTGTAGTCCAGAATTCTGTTGGTATATTGCGCAAGCAGTGTTATTTCCTTTTTTTGAACCATCAGTAAATATATAATAATAATTAGGCCATTTCTTCTGAATTTCTGCGTTAAACATGGGGCCTTGGACATCATTGAGAAATTCTGTCTTGATTTTTATTGAGAACAGTACATGAGGCTTTTCAGTATAAACTGGTGGAAGATGACCCTTATAAAGTACCTCTTTGAATTTAGACAGATTTCTATAGCTTACCGCCACGAGTGGAGATTTTTTCTTAAACCAATACCTTTTAGTCAAATCTAAAACAGCCAGATTGTGTATATCTTTAAGAAATACTTGGTCTCTGCTAATGGTACGAGCTATATATTTGTCGGTAAGATACTGCCTCCGTAAATTCAATGGCGGTTCAACAGCTTCAATTTCCATTACATTAATTGGTGTAGATTTCAGATACCCAAGGCACAAGCGTAGGCACTTATTTTTCTGTACCTCAATTTTTGTTAAATGGGTGTTCGATGCGTTTCCATACAAGTGGCAGCTATAATCGAAAACTGGTCGTATCATAGATCGATAAAACATTAAACTAATGTTGGGATCTGCACCCCAGTTTGTTTTACAGAAAGCTCTTAGGATATTCATAGTTTTTTCGGTTTTTTTAATGATATGATGAATATGGTCTTTCCACAAAAGTTTTCTGTCTAAATAAGTTCCCAGGTATTTGATACAGTTTTTAATTGGAAATTTGAATTGACCACAACTTATATATCCTTCTGGAATTCTATGTTTTCTAGAAAAGAAGCAGATTTCTGTTTTGGATTCTGATAATGTTAATCCATTTGATTGATAATATGCATGTATTGTTGATATAGCTGTTGTTAAATTATTTTTAGAAACATCGATTGATTTGTCTGATGAATAGAGTACCACATCATCTGCAAATTGTAGTATTTTTGTGTTAATAGGAACAATGACTTCTAAATCTATATTATATAAAATATATAAAAGTGGACTTAAAATACTTCCTTGCGGCAGGCCTATATTGGACAGTCGAGGAGAAAAAAATTTCTCATTGATTTTTAAGTAAATCAATCTCTCTGAGTACAAAGTTTTCAAAAAGGATGTTATACCTATAGGTATCCCGACTGACAATAACTTTTGTTCAAGGATATCCAAATTTATATTATCAAAAGCAGATGATACGTCCAGAAATGCAGCTGCAGTAGATGAGTTTTCCGTGAAATTGACTTGAACTGTTGTTACGAGAGCAGTTATGGCATCTTGCGTGGATTTGAACTTGCGAAAACCAAATTGGGAGTGTGGGAGAATGTCATTAAATTCTAACCAATGCTCTAATCTATTTTTAATTAGTCTTTCCAGGGTTTTAAGAAGACAAGAAGCTAGAGATATTGGGCGATATGAATTGTAATCGTCATCACGTTTGCCAGGTTTTCTTATAGGTATTATAATATACTCCTTCCAGCTTTCTGGAATTGGTGCTTGTTTCTGCCAAATATTATTTAGAATATGAAGTAGATGGATTTTATGTTCATTTGTCAGGTTAGAAATCATAGAATAAGATATATTGTCTTTACCAGGAGCAGTATTGTTATTTTGTTTGAGGACCCTTCTTAGTTCCCATAGATAGAACGGACGATCTAAGCAAAGGTTATCTCTAGAAACAGTGGCTATGGAGTTGGTAATATCATTTGGAACCCAATCTTGAGAAATTTTTTGGTAAAACTCTGTTATCCATGGTTCGTCCGGGTCAATAGGCAATTTATTGGATTGTTTGCGATTTTTGAAGCAATTTACTTTCCTCCATACCTCCTTGATGGGAGTATTTTGATTCAAACTTTCACAATACTCCCTCCAGTTTTTCCTTTTCTTCTCCTTAAAGGTTTTCTTTGCTAATGCGTCCATCTTTTTGTATTCTATTAGGTTACTTATTGTGGGATTTTGCTTATATTTAATATAAGTTAATTTTCTGCGTCGGGCTGTTTCCTGGCACGTTTTGTCCCACCAAGGTTTTGGAATGTGATGTTTGTTGGTAATATTCGTGTATTGTGGTATTGCTGTATTGGCTGAGAAGTAGAAGTTTTCAATTAGATCACCATACGTCCTGGGTTGGTTTAGAGATGTAAAGAGTGATGAATACAAATTCCAATCTGCTTTGTTGAAATTCCAGATTTTGTGTAGTCTCTGGGTTTCTTTTCCCTTTGGGTGATAAATTGAAAAGATAATGGGTAGGTGGTTTGATCCATGGGGATCTTGTAAAACATTCCAATTCAGTAGCGCTATAATATCTTGAGTACATATTGTGAGGTCTATTGCAGATGCTCGTGAATGTGTGGTTAAAGGAACAAGGGTGGGTGAACCGTCATTTAAAAATACAAGGTTACACTGCTCGATAGCATCCAACAATGATTTTCCAGATGTGTCATCAACTTCACAGCCCCATGCGACATTGTGCGCGTTAAAGTCACCTCCCAAAATAAAGGGTTTTGGTATAATTTTAAAAAAGGATAGCCATTGCTGTGTTGTAGTTTTGTTTTTCGGTTCATTATATAGGGATACAAGATGAATGGTTTTATTTGTTGATGGTAGTTTAAAGGAAATACATGTGTATGTAATAGGAATATTTATGTTAAATCTAATTTCTTGACATTTAATATTTGTTTTCAATAAAATAGCTGACCCACCATATCCATCTATACGATCTGTTCTAAAGCAATTAAAGTTTTTAAAGTTATAATACAAACCAGGCTTAAACCATGTCTCCGATAATAAGGCAATATGAATTTGATTTTGATGGAGTAAAAATTCTAAATTTACTTTATTTGAAACTGCCGAACGACAGTTCCATTGCAAAACATTTAATTTTGAGTTTAGGTCTGCGAATTTGATAACACATCTGGATTTACATGTTTACTAATTAGTTGGATGATTTCTGATTTAGAAACATTTAAATTATTTGTTTGTTGTAGAGAATTAACAATTTTCATAACCAATTCTAAAATTACATTAATTATACTAGGATCTAGGACCTCTGACTGTCGATCTGTGATAATTGTTTTTTTGTATTGAGGGCTACTTAATATTCCTCCCGAAGTACTGGGAACATTAACCTGAGAAATAATCTCTTTTCTGATCTGTTCAGATGGATCAGGAGTATTTGGTCTTGGCCTTTTATTAGATTTATCTTTTAATTCGTTTGAGTTACTGTTATAAAGCAAATGGGAAGCAAATTGTTTTCTAGAGGAGTTGACTTTTGGAATATTCTGAACAGAAGTAGAGGAAGAACTAGAATGTAAATAGGTAGAAGAAGTGGGTTGAACAAGTAAGTCAAATGGATGGCTCGTATTGCTTTTATTTAAAATATCTGCATAGGAAGTTTTGGGAACCTGTTTATTGGCATCAAAAAAGCTTATGTTGGAAAAACTCATAGCTTCCTTAATTAATTTTTGTCTCTTAAACTCTGGACACACTGATAAATTTGTTGTATAGTGATTTCCTTGGCAACTGAAACATTTTGGGATATAGTCATTTATTTGGCATTCTTTTGTATTATGTGACTCTTGGCATTTACCACATCTTGGGCGACCTTTACACTGACTACCTAAATGCCCATATCTGAGGCAATTAAAACATATTAAAACTTTTTGTGTATAGTGTTCAACCTCTTTAATAACTTTATTTATTGAAATATAACGCGGCAATATCTGAGATTTAAAGGAAACAATACACGATTTTGTGGGAACGTAAATTATTTTTTTTGAATCATTTTCAATTACTTCCTGTTTGCGTTTAATTTGCCGAACGTTTACAATTTCAAAGTTACAATGACTATCATATTGTTTAATTTTTGATTTTACATATTCTTCAGAAAATTCGGTATCAATATCTCTAATTATCCCTTGTCGGAACAGAATGAATTTAGGTATATACAATTCTAAGTTATTTTTAACAAATACTGATGAATTTTTTTGATTTATTAAATAATTTGCATTTTTGTAGTCTGTTAATTTAATCCTAATTCTATTACGACCAATAGAATCAATATTTGTAATTTTTGAGTCCAATTCAGGAAACGCAGAAAGAATAATGTCACCAACTCTTAAAGCATTTAACTTACCGGTGAAAGATCCCGAGAAATTTTCTACGTAAACATGATATGGTCCGGTATCTTTATTTGTATATAAATAAACCTGTCTATTATTTACCTTCTCATTAACGTTAGAACCATTATCGTTTTTTCCCAAAGAATTAGACAATAAATTAGTACTTACATTCTGGTTCTCTTGTTTTTGTGAAATTGTTTCCATATTTGTAAATTCCATCATACCAACCTGATTTTCATCTTTATCATAAGGGGGAGGGTCGGGGGGCTTGCTGCCCCCATTTAATTCACTCATCTTTATGAAAAAACACCTATAGTTTCACCAAAATTAATTGTTTATCGCAAAACAACAAAACAAATAGGAAAAAAGTTTTGTTATCGATGCTATTAACGCCGATAATTTACACACGTCCGATCGATTTGAATTCTACCGAACAACTGAATTCTTTAGTTAATCCATTACATACTTTTGATATTTGATACGTAAATTAATTCTTGAATTGTTCTGTACGATGTGGCGGAGCTGTAATTGCAAATACAGAAATAACAAAACTGCATGGGAACTGCAAAATTTTCAGGAGACGTAAAAGCGTGCGGCAGCTGTTGTACTAAAATTTTTAGAAATTTCAGAGAACGTAATCAATTGAGGTTAGATTTAAAGAAATAAAACGTTAATTAACATTATTTTTATTGATTTGCATTAACAAAATATAGCCATGTGTCTGTTGGAGATATCGCGTTTTGTAAAAAAAGATTGGAGATATTAACTTTTGTCAAAGTAGCAATATCTTAGAAATAAAAAATAGTAAACAGTACCCACTAAAACAAAACAAAATGGGGAGTAAAAAAATTTAGATGTGAACATTTTTTGGCTGATCCTCCAAGCAATCACACTCGCCATCATGGTAGTTGTGGGTTTCTGGATCTGGATCACTAGTAACTTTGTGTTGAAGAGCATTAATATACCAATGAAGATCAGGGATCTCTTTTCAATTTTGTCCAAAGTGGGTTTGCAATAAATGAAGGACATCTGTTTTCTCTCTGCAGTCACGGAGACAGTGGGATTTGGGTAAAAACCTGAAAAAAATAATTTTTATTTTTTTTTACAATGCTTCTAGAAGTTTCTGTTCCACTATCGAACCTATAGTTGGCACAGCATTTTATTTTGGTTGTAGTATGCCGGTTCCTTGTTTTGATTTTCTTAATAATGAGGCGTTTGGTTTGGCTGATTCCTTTTATTTTTGGATAAATCATTTCAAGGCTTTTGTCCCAGTTTTTCTACAGAGCTAAACTCCTCGTAAATAGAAGCATACTATTCGCTCGAGATTATGGTATCAGTTTTTTTTCAAGCGCTTCTCCACACGGCCAAAAGCTCGATCAGCTGGAAAAGAACTGTGGCTACGAGTCGGAAAGGTTACATGAATTTTCTGTACATTCTCTGGAGCCTCATTTTTAAGCCAATGGCACAAAACATGAACAATATGAGCTACAAAACAACGATACTGCAGAAAAAGACGTAAGATCTTAGCGTCGTAAGTGATGGATGAGTGTAAGCAAATCGGTAGTGTAAGTATCCTTAAACACTTTATATAACTTATTTACACTTAACTCTGCTGAAAGGTAAACTCTCTTACTTTTTCCTCTTTCATAATGAGATTCGACACAATTTAGTTTACCAAGAAATTGGCGGACTGCTTCCTTTTTAACTTTGAAAAAAGCTTCTCGTCGATAACCACCACTATTTTCTTTGGGCAGCAGACCTTGATTGACGACCTTTCCAATCTGCAGCCATCCAAAGGCAGGTACACCCATTGAGAAAGCAGCAAATAACTTTTTACAGACAGGAATCATGCGTTTCTGTATCTGACTATTAAGAAAAAAATTCACAGAAACCGTTCTTGTGTGAGTTACAGAGACAGGCGCACCACTTCCCCTTCTTCTTTGGGGCTCGAAAGCAGAGATACATTTCATCAAAACAAGATCTTGTTTCTCTTAACCCTCTGCCTTGTCGATTAATTTTTATATGTTCTCAACATCTAATTTTAGAAGATGCTGTTAGAACCAAACAAAAATAGTAGAGAGATAGTTCCGCAGGCCGGAGGATTTATGCAATTTTGTAAAACAAAAACTAATTTTAATGGTGCTAAAGAAGGAGATGTTGAGTTTTGTATAAAAAAAAGAGGGAATATGGAGTAAAGGTTTTTAAGTATATTAATTATGTTTTGTGGAAGAAACGTGATTGTCAGGCTCATTTTAAATGGGAAATATTAACTTTTAACACATGTGGCTTATAAACAAGATATAAGACAGACTAAACTCTCGAAATTCAACAAAAAATGTATTTTAGCCGGAAATAAATTTATGCAGTTTTGTAAAAAAGCTCTTCACTTTTATTCAATTAAAATAACAAAATATTTTTTTTATATCTTATAAAATGCTCAGAAAATACCTTTTATCCAAAAGAAGAGCTTTGAAAATAGAAATATTATGTAACTATATTACAATCATCAACATATTAGATACAAATATACTACCTGTACCTATACCTGTTTTGCTGAATATCTGATGGCAAAATGGAAATTGAATCATGAACCTGTTCCATCTTTATTTGCAAAATAAGTATCAAACGACACGAGTTACCGTAATGCAGCCATTTATATACTCGAGTGTATTTCTGAAGCGCATCGAAAATTTTCAATATTTACTTAGTATTCTGAAATGAGAAAATTCTATTCAATTTAACTGAGCATTAAGAGATACAATAAATATAGGTAGAGAGTTTGAATACCATTCGAGACGTAAGCATCTTTTCAAAAGGAAAAGAATAAACATTACCGTATAATTGTTTCTTTAAAAATAAAAGTTAGCATTAAAGAAGTATTTTATGTCAGAATCATTAGGAAGGAAAAAGATTTAAATAAAAGATAATATTTTAATCAGAGCTCGGATTTATCGGAAACAAAAATTGAAAAAGCGCCTATACTGTGTGTCCAGAAACTCTCCCGATAAACGAAGATCGGAGATTCCAGATAATTTAAACACTTCTTCTTCTTCTTCTTGATGTGCCTATCCGTTACGAATGTTGGCGATCATCATGGCAATCTTTATCTTATCTGCAGCAACACGGAAAAACTGCACAGATGTTGTATTGAACCAGATTCTGAGGTTCTTTAACCAAGATAATTGGAAATTTTCGAACTTGGATTTGAGGTTCGAATCTGTTTGTAAATGCCCCTTTGTCCGCTTCTTGTCGGTCGACGATAATAGGTTTAATAAAATTGAAGTTGTGGAGTAAAAGTGTTGATTTATTGACAGCTACTGGTAATTACACAATATGATGTTCGTTAGGTAACTACTTATGATTGACTGTCCTCAAATGAACTCAAATCCCCAATATCTCACAAATATTTCATACCTAAGCATCGAGGTTAATGCTTCCTATCATACCATACCAACAAACTTTGCTTACACTACAATTTAATCTACGCCTTAATTGCGACACTTAGGAAGTTCAATTAGAAAATATATTATTCAGCAATTTATTTAGTTGTAGGTAAATGAACTAATTATTAAAATATTATACGAAGTGGTTTTACAATGTCACTTATACACGGTGAAACTATAATAGATTAAGAAGTTAAGAATAATGTGAGATTACAAATTAAGGGGTTAATTTGTGATTGAACATATTGGCCACTATATAAAAAAAAACAAACAGACGACCAATAGAAATATTTAAAACATATAAAATATAAAATAATAATATAACAATAATCATAACACTAATTCACTCGGTTTTTGAATTATTATCTCACCCGAGCAGTGCTACCTATAATTTGATTATTTAGAATTTATGTTATGCAGGGTAAAGTATTTGGCAGAAGAGGACCGGGACGCCGTCGTATCTCGTGGTTGAAAAATCTCCGACAATGGTTTGGGATGACCTCAGCGGAGCTGTTTCGCAGAGCAGTCAACAAAACCATGATAGCCTTGATGATCGCCAATATCCGGACCGGATAAGGCACTGAAGAAGAAGAAGAATTTATGTTTCAGCCAAACTATCTAATTCAAATCTAAGCTCATTAAGTGAAACTGATTTAGGAGGGGCTTTCTTTAAAGTACTACTTAAATTTGGTTGTGATAAAGTATGTCTTCGAGGCGCTGGATGAGGTTGGATTCAAGAAACTTGATGCCTTTGTTTTCTGGCTCTCTTGGAGTTTCGAAAATATCTGACTACCTTCCATGTAATGACAATCAACATAACAATAAATAAAGTGACTAGTCCCTTGGTTAAATGAGGAATCCACTGATGGTTAGCAATAGTTTTCCACGTGTGTTCGGATATATCTTGGTCAAACTGCTCTGCCTCAAGTACAATATTTGGCAACTCATCTCCCCAAATATCTATATTATGTTTGGGAATGTTGTTCTGCCTTATGATTGGCCTCTGCATAAGCTCTTCAATGGGACTGACGGGAGTCTTTAAATAGCTTCCAATTGCTGTTTCCAATCCGTTACTGGATGTGAGTAACGTTATGTTTCGAGTCTGAGCAACGCATTTTGGGGACAGTTTTATAAAACTCGTTTGATCGATTATATGTTCAGATCGAGAACCATCGCACATTATAGCTAAATTTATCGCGAATGGTGGAATAACTAACCACAGGTTCGGTGTACTCATTTTCAATCAACTGGCTTCCTTTATTGTGTATTCTATTATATTGCAAGTGGTATTGGTAGTTCTATCATATAATTCATTTAAGATACAGTTTGGCTAAGTATCCATATTATTCTGCATTTGTGAACACAAACAGGTTGGTGGAAATTTGACTTTCACACAGCTTGTAGATTCTCTTATAAATTATCTCTAAAAACAATTTGAGGAGATGACTCATAAGGCTTATAGTATGGCAATCTTCGCATTTTTGGGCTCCTGGTTTTTTTGGAAGTGCAATAAACTCAGATTTCAGCCATTCTGTTGGTATTTCTCCAGAGTTGTATATGTTGTATTCGTTGTCCATTATTTTGAGTAGTTGTATATTGTATATGTATATTATCAGGGCCTTCCGCTTTGCGATCCTTTAACTGTGTTATTGCGGAATTAACTTCGTGCTTTAATATTCTTGGTCCATCATTTACCTCTTCTTTTAACTTATCTCTTTGGTCTTCAAATAGTTTTTCTAGATAATCTTTCCACGTTCTTGTTTTACTCTGTTTGTCCAAGATGATGTTTCCGTCAGAATTAGTTATATTTCCTTTCTGCCTTCGTTTTAATCCCCCTGTGAGTTTTGTAACTTTCCTATGTACATCGTGGCTATCGTACTTTGACTGCAGAGTCTCAATTTCTTCGCATCTTTCCCTTGCTTCTTTTTCTTTCGCTTCTCTGATTTTCGATCTTATTAATATATTTATGGTTTTATATTTGTCTGGGTCATTTTTGGCTTTTTTTCTCTCGTCCATTAGTTTCAGGATCTCATCTGTCATCCATGATTTTTTCTTCATTAATCTATCTGTCTTTGAGTGTTAGTCCTTTACATTTTGCACTATTTCCACTCCTTCTAAATTAAACTAATTTAAACACAATTGAATCCAATTCGCCTAGTCCGAAAATGTTTTCTAAGAGAGCTAGAGCTCTTTCTAGAGTTAAATCAATTCCATTAATTGTGAATTTCTAGTACTGGTCATAGGCGTTCTCTTTTAGAGATATTTTAGATATTTTTAGAGTACTCTTTTACCAAAGAATCTGCTAGTTCATTACTTAAGATTACTTCGTATTAAGGCTGTAGGCATTTTATTACCTCGCATCAGTTTATTAACAACAATATGATTGTTTTTTTACCAGTTTTGATTTGTTATCTTTAATAATATCTGGCTAATACCGCCACCTTACCGTCTTTCTTTTTCTTGTTATCTTTCTACTGTTTACTTTTTTACTCAGACCTCTCCCAACTCTTTATATCGATCTCTATCCTAAACAACATGCCTACTTTAAATTTGTTACAGGTATTTTTTTGATGTCATCTACCCAACTTATCTGTGGTCTTCCTCTTGGTAGTCCTTTGCATGATCCCCAATGTTGTATTGTGGCAACATTGGTGATTTTGTTTAACGGTGTGGCCTATCAAGTTCGACCCGGTCATTTCTCTTTCTATCTGAAAGTCGTATAGCCAACATTGCCCTTTCTATTGTGGATAGTTTGTTCAAATTTGCCTTGGTTAAAAAAGTGCCTTGGTTAGAAAGATGCACTGGATTACACTTTGCTACTAATAATTGATCTATAGCTAGTAATTTCCACACTTTTTTGGTTTTGGTTATTTTTTCCAACATTCAGAATTTGGCCTAGGTAGATATATTTTTGAACTTGTAGTATCTCATTGCCATTTATAGTTATAAGTTTGAGGTCGTCTGTGTTTGTCATTGTTTTAATTTTTGAAAAATGTTTTTTGTTTTTTTTTTTCAAAGTGTATTTATAGATCGTTTATGACAGATCGACATTATTTAACCGATTCGAGAATTTCCCTAAGGTATCAGGATGATTTTTTTTCGACCATAGTGCCATCTATCAACAATGCGCATAAAAAATATTCCTTATAAAAGTTACTTATCAAATCTTAAATAAAAAATGGGGGTACCTACTTAAGATTTCATAGTTGACTCCTTCCTGCTCTAGTGAAAATGATAGGTAGGTTGTGTTTGGTGTTATTCGATAGATTTTTTAAAAATATTTAATACCTGTTTTTCAGTTTTTTGATCCGATGTTCATTTCGCGACATAATCGATCGTCCCACTTCTTTTGGCACACCCTGTATATATTTTTATGTTTTTCTTATTGTGTTTTATTTGAATCGGTCTTAAAAAAGTAAAGGAGAGCATAAGTTTTAAGAAGTAAAGCTTTGTATTTAACGTTAACTTAAACAGAAAATGTTGAGGACGTAAACTTCATTCAGAATTTGGTTGGAGTTTTATTTTGCTTAAAAAACAAATAAATTTAACTTTATTTTACGTCTGTGTGTATCATTGTACATTATATTATGTTTCTACCTCTATGATTTTGTCTCGTTCATTCGACGTTAATATGCATAAAAACCTTTAAAAACTGTAATGTACTTTCTACAAGCGTAAATCCCCTTTGTGAGTTAAAGCAGTATGCATTATTAAAATAAATACCAGTACATAATCCTAAATACCGGACGTTAATGCTCTTTCAAAATAGGAGGAATTTATATCAAGAGTGATGCAAACGCGGATTGGTATGGGTTTAGAGAACGAGATGAAGAGCTAGGTATTTATACAAATGGACATTGTCTATACCCGTTCGTAAAATGCGAAAGCTGTATTGTACTGTATGGCCAAAATTTAGGCACTTAAAATTTACATTATTGTACGGTTATTTGCGATGAACCAAATCTATTAGATGTACCCAATAATTTTTTCTGTTTTCACTATTAAATGACGTAAACATAGACAAAAACAGTTTTGTCAGCTTTTTAAAAAGTAATATAGATTTAAAAGGACAGACAATAAAATTCTGAATAAAATACAAAAAAATTAAAGTCAATATTTAATAAATCTTAGAATAGAGGACTAAGCTGTAAATATACAATTATCTACAAACAAAGAAAAAGTTCTAAAAACATTTTGACGTCACCTGATAACTGCTTAAGAATATTGCTCTAATTTCTTGAGCGTTGAGGAGGCTTGGGATATGAACTCGGATCATTTCCCTATTCTCCTTACACTTAGTGATGAAATATTATGGAAAAAGACCACACCTAGACTGGTAAATTTAAGGACAGATTGACAAAACTTCAGAAATGAACTAAAGACTCAGTTTATCTTTCGGTTTCTGACTATGACTATGACTATGATAAGACTCCATTTACTCTTATGCTGACTGTTTCATCTTTCAGAGTTTCTCGAATTACCTCTTCAGAATAAGCGTTAAATAATAGAGGTGATATTATGCAGCCTTGCCTGACTCCTCTCTTTATTTCCATTTCTTCATAATATGTCTCTTTTTCAATTCGTACTATTGCTCGCTGATTGTAATAAAGGTCAACTTCGAATGATTTTTGGATATAGATAACTACACCTCCACTAGCATGGCATCCAGTCGTTCTTTTCTTAAAATATGGTGTATGGTTTTTAAGATTGTGACACGAATTTCCTTTGAAATGTGTTTCTTTCAAACATAATATGGATGGATGAAATTTATTTATAAGGATTTTAAGATCTTCTAAATGGGTATGGTACCCATTTAGGTTCCATTGAATAATAGAATTGAAAATAGTTTAATTAATAAGTCTCCGGAGAGGAATCGCTAAGATCATCGGTAGAACTTTTACTTGAAATTAGTTTTGTAATTTTGTTTTTTATTTTAGAACAGCGGGATGTAAGATATCTTGGACTTAACATAGGATGTATTTCCTTTAGAAAGTCTATCAATCCTTCGATATCCTTCGAGTAAGTTCTGGCGATAGCCACACTAAAAGAATCTGAAGAACCATGCGCATTTTCAAAGAAGTCAATAAGTTCTTTTTGTGTTAAGTATCAATTGTTGAAGTTTTCTTAGAAGAATTGACTGGTGCATTTGGTAAAATCTTCTACTAGGTTTCTGTTGTTTACTTATTGAGTTTTTGGTTTTTTTCTTCATGGCTTCGGTTCAGTAAAGGCATTTTCGTTGTCTCATATTGGGGAAGAAATTGTTTAAGATACGTTTCGTTTAGTGTGCTGAGATGAGGATGTCTTTTGATCTAAGGTATCCATTTGAGTCTCATTAGGAAGGTCGCAGTTTATCGGAGTATGCTTATTTGATTGAGAGGTAATGATTTTTCTAGACGTTTCAGCCTCAGTAAGAGAGGATTGTGTAGAGGAATTTATCGACAAAGGAGCTGATTTTTGTACTGTTGTTTCAGTCTCAGAAGGAGAGGATTGTGTAGAAGAAATTGTAGAAAGGGGCGCTGGTTGGTGTAATTCTTGTAGGAAGTTTAGATGAACAGTATTTTGGGTGTTGTTTGAATGAGTTTGAATATTTTTTTGGGACACTGAGATGCAAAATGTCCTTGCTGCTTGGATTGTTTTTCGATGGAAAAGAAAATTCGATAGTTGTCCTTTGGAGTCCCTTTGATTCTATTGGATAGTCCTATCAGGGAAAGTGAATCAATCCCTGACCCCCACAGATTCCAGGATCTTCTTGACCCGGGAAGCTAGCACCTGCTAAAGGTGCCTTGTCCAGGGTCACGGAAGAAGTCCAGAACGGCATCCAAGGCGATAAAGAATACTTCCAGTATGGCGAAGATGGTGGAGCTGGCAACCCTTGATTTTAGGGGTAGTATAAGATCACAAACCTAGAAGCGTCTGAACCGGAGCGGGCGGCTTCAAACAGCGTCGGTACTCACAATGGGCGGCTAAATTAAAAACTTACCAACCTGCCTTGCCAGCGTGGTGTTTCAAGGCAAATACCTCCCAACAAAATGTCAGTTGGCGCTATAAAAGTGTATCGTCGGAAACTCAAGATATGCTTGAATGCTGGATTTGAAGTCCCTATCCTAAAAAAATCAATTGGAGTTATTAGATGTATTCCTAGTTTTTTAGTTGCTCTTCTATAATGCTGTGTATAATACTTGGACATACTTTGGAAATAATCAATCGTTCATTTGGAGTTATTAGTCTTCGGGCTTAAATCCGTTATTGATTAATTACTACATTCCCATTGTCGTTTTCTAAAAACTCATCGACTGTCTGTTCACTGGTAAATAAGATACAAATACGATCGTTTATAATTTTAGAAATAGAATGTATTTTTCTGGGATCCACTTTATAAGTTACTGCATTAAGGTAAACTTCAATATTAGAATTTGGGAGTGATTGAAGTAGAATTGCTTGTTTTTTGTTTGGAAATTTATTTGTAGGTTAATAAAGAGCTGTAAAATATAATTTTGATGGTTGGTTTATAAGTAGATTGCCAGAACTTTCCATGGTGGAAGATCCTGCCGCTGAATCAATTTCCATGCTTGGGCTAAGTAACCTGAATACGGCCCTGGTGCTTATAATTGTTCATTACCGGCAGAACTGGTAATTAACCTCACACCAAATCGGCAAAAAAATTCCTTATTTTGTCCAAACTAACAAGCTAGTAATAAATATCAATAATTAACGCTAATTGCTGATATGTTTACTATTCGGAGGTTCGAACGAGAATCTAAATCCATTTTTGTTTATTTATTTTCATTTATAGTTGTTATACAATCAATATTCTTATTGAAACCTTTGCAATAGCTATACTTATATAACATTTTTATTTTCTAGCTTCAGTTAACCATACAATTATTCCAATCACCCTTAAATCTCGAAAGGATTTGATTACGTCTTTGTATTACAATGTAAGGGTCCATAACTCTTGAGCTTCCCTTTCAGGTCGAAGGCTTCTTTAATCACAGACACTAATCTTCAAGGGTGAAAAATAGGCTCTATCAGTGCTTACAAATTGTTAGTCAATCTTTTAGAGTACACTTTATTTCAAAAAGTTTTCAATCAATGGACGTATAAGATTTTTACTCATTCGAGCTTGAAAATTTAAGGATGTGCTTGTAACCATGTTGTAGGATGAAAGTAAATTAATTGAGAAAGTTGTAAATTTGCAGGGCAAAAGATAAAACTTTAATTCATTTAACATATAAACAGTGAGTTTTTTTGATTTTTACAAAGTTTGTTCCGTGTGGAATTTTGTGTTTGTTATTAAAGAGCTTACTGTAAATTTAAACAAGTATGTAGACTCTAACTAGTATTATTTTAAAGCTCTTTTATTTTATGTAAATAATCACAAATTAATTTGGGCGGCATTTGGTGAAGCATAAAGCAGTTGTAATAAGCCATTAGTCCAGGTTGTGAGGCCGCTCCCGTAGGAAAAATAATCCTGATTTGAGTTCTTTGCAGAATCCTGTTAGAAAATGTTGCTTTTTCAACAGGAACAAATCAGAAGGGTTTTGGACAAAATTTTTGAACAAAAAAATTGGTTAAACAGTTTTTTTTTTTACAAAAGAAGGGGTAATTTAAGTTGTATAAACGAGTCATTGCTGCGACTGTTATTTAGAAAAGAAATATCTTTAGATTTATTAAGGAAAAATATGAAATATCTGCAAGTAGCTCTTTTTAATGTAGCCCAAAAAAACTAAAAACAAGAAAATATAAACTATGCAGATAAAGGTATACCTATTACTTGTAATTAGTACAAATGAATCAGTAGGAGGAGAAAGTGGATATGTCCATAAATAGGCATTTTTGACATTTTGACAGAAATCCACTATAAGTATGGACGGAACATTCGTACTAATAATGCTTTTATGTGTATTAACAATTTTATGGTATTTCGGAAAAACCGGATAACTCCTGGACCTATGTCCTCTTTTTCTAGAAAAGCTACTACGCATGTGTATCCGTCCCCATATACATTTACCATTCATGATTATGGAAGGTGTACAAGACGAGAATCTCGAATTAAAAAAAAATTATAGTTTATTCGTCTTCCGGGTTTGGACCGTGTCATTTGTGAGTGACCCAAAAGTGGGTTCATCTCGACGTTTCGCTACAATTGTATGTAGCTTCTTCAGGAGAATAAAAAAAGGAAAAAGAAAACAAAAGACAGGAAGATGGGTAGTTAGCAACGGTAACTCAGTTACTCAACGCAACCAGAGGCGAATACTAACTACCAAGATGGGCATTTGGTCACAGTAACTCAACTACTCAACGCAGCCAGAATCCCCCGGAGGATTCACTCCCCGCCTCTCGACGCGTTAGTGTTCTGAGCTGTTGGACGTGAATCCCTGTCCTGGCATTTGGTTTTCACCTCTGGCTGCGTTGAGTAGTTGAGTTACTGTGACCAAATGCCCATCTTGGTAGTTAGTATTCGCCTCTGGTTGCGTTGAGTAACCGAGTTACCGTTGCTAACTACCCATCTTCCTGTCTTTTGTTTTCTTTTTTCTTTTTTTGTTCTCCTGAAGAAGCTACATACAATTGTAGCGAAACGTCGAGATGAACCCACTTTTGGGTCACTCACAAATGACACGGTCCAAACCCAAAAGACGAATAAACTATAATTCTGACTCTGGCCGTGGAAGCCTACGATTTCATTTAAAAAAAAAATGCGAAATCTAGAGAAAGGCTGTTATTAAAGAAAAGCAAGACGATCTGTCGTAACATAACAAGAAGACGTACCACCAAGCAAAACTATCAGAAAACCATGCAGATCTGTTTTTATAACCTCAAATTTGCTTAAATATTTATTTCTTATTAGACTTATTACATTGTAGATGTACAAAAATGTTTTCTTGTGATTTTTCGTCAATGTAGATAAGAGATTTTTGCAAAATTTTATTAATTAGACAACAAAAGTGCTCAAAACGCTTATCTTCAGTTCTTTATTGAAATTTTAACAGTTGCTCCAAGGCGTCGTCGATAAAACACTCAAGATAACAGGTAAAAACCATATAAACACTTTTTTCGTACAGAGTAATAGAAGTACAGCAGTTTATTCTGATTGTATATCTGCATTTTCAAGTCTGCATGCTATAACGAAATGCAGAGTAGGTCGGTTGATAGAGGTTATAGAAAAAGAACAAGTACCTGTTTTGAAAAAGCATTTTCTTTGATATAGCTAAAACTCAAAACAAAACCTCACAATTTTAAGGTTTGCCACAGCCTTAACCGACATCCGAAGTTTTGAAACGGTAAACCAGTACTTCCCTATTCGTGGTCACTCGTTTATGCCTTGTGACCATAACTTCACTGTAGCAAAGACAACAATAAGAATATCTGATAGGATTTACACATTAAAAGAGTATGTAGATCTCATTATAACTGCTGGAACTAAAATATATAACTGCACTGTCCATCTGATCGAGAATGATAATAAGATTATCAAAGATTGTAAGTCATGGTGGACTGGACATTACAAAAGAAATGTTTTGTGATAAGGATCACTAAGTATGCATATTGCCAAAGAACAAAAAGTATTTTTTCTTGCATCAGCAAGTGCATGCACTTTTCTTGTAACTTGCAGGCAAAAGGTCAAATTGATGCTCGTGAATTTATTGATGGAATTTTTGACTATTCCTTTGATATTTCTACAAGCACCGACGTAGAGAGACTGTCTGTCAACTTGGCCCATCCTTAAGTCAGTTCCGATTAAGATCAAGAAATTAGAACATCTATTTAAATTTGCACCTTACTTGGATAAGAACATTCCTGGATCCAAGATATTTTATGATTCCTTATTTACATAGCCAATTGCAGAAGGTAAAGATGAATCTGAAGAACTTGGAATTACTTCTTTAATCAAAAATAATCATAAAGTAATAATGTTGTGTGAAAACCGGATATGTTCAATAAAAAATTATTTATTTTTTGACCTCTTATAGTTGCCTTCGTTAAATTTTTTGTCATTATTTATCAGAGGGGGATTGCTTCATATAGTGGTTATTAAAATTATGATAAATATTTTACAGCTTTCAATAGGGGGAAGCAAGTTTTTGTGCAGCTCTGCGTGAGGATTTATGTGGATCTTTAAAGAAACTCCTACTGGGTTTTTCCTACATGTTTAAATGCCATCTTTGACTCATTTAGTTTCCTTAATTTTTTATACCGTAGCTTTATGGATATGAGAATAGTTTGGGAAAGTATCGTTAAACAAGAAAACTACTTCACTATAAAGAAAAACTTTGTTTTCGCTTTCCTGAAAGATTTTCAAAATGAACTACTATCGTTCTTCCCCAGGCTCTTCAAATTATAAATATACTACGTAAAAGCAATTATCCTATTTTATTATCTAAAAGAGATCCAGTGAATATTACCTATTTAAGAATAATAAGATCGGATTTTCCGAAAAGATAATAGCTTAAACATATTAAGAGAATAACAGATAAATTTGATCAAAGTTTGTGTAATAAAATAGCAAAATAATCATATTTTAACACTAGAAAGTCGGGCTTAGCATACCTACCTAGAAAGCCCGAAGGGATCATTTTGGCCTCAAGTTCCTAAATGAATAAAAACCAAGTTTAGAATTAACTATTTATTTGGGAATAAACAAAAAATAAAAATAAACAGTTTTAAGCAATTATATAAACTCCTAACGATAGAATTTGATTTAATTTTTTAGTTTCATTTTAAACATTTGGAACACCATACAGTTTGCAGTTTTTGGCATTTGCCACACATTGCCTTGTTACAGCCGTGGCACTCATTGGAAGTATGATTTCCTTTACAAAACATTTTTAACTGACATTTTTTTCTTTTTTGGCTAGTAACAGTGCTGGTGGTTGGTAAATCCGGTGGTGCTGGGTATAGTACCAGATTTCGGGAGGCAAGGTATGGAGCCCGTAATTCTTCACACAGCTGAAGAATAAACTTACGACGACTGATTTTACTTCCAGTAGCTTCTTTATAAATAATCCATGTATTTATTGCTCCTAAGTCAAGAATGTTATAAAACACGTGCATTGGCCATCGTCTTGAAGCAACTTTTGTAGTATAAAGACGCGCCATTTGGTCCACTACATCAACCCCGTATTTTGTTTTATTATAAAAACTTACTGTTTGAGGAAGTTTTTTTCCATCGACAACAACATCCACTGATTGATGTAATGAGCTCAACAAAAGCACATTTTTGTGACTCTTTCCTTGGTATGCAGTAAGTGTTATCTTTTCGTCGCTCTGGAATATATGGGTAACATATAATTCTCCATTTTTACTCTTTACGCTTAGAGGAACTTCCTGTCTGTTGCGATTCAAAGTACCCACAAGACTTGTTGATTTTGTTTGCAATGTCTTGGCCAATTTTAATGATGTAAAGTAGTTATCTGTCGTAACATTTTTGCCCTTTTCCAGTTGATTTTTCATTAACCGCAAAACAACATGTTCACTAACACTTGTATCTTTCTTGCGTAGATGATCAGTGCCAGTATAAGGGTAACCATTTACAATATATTTTGATTCCACACATGTAAAAAGCCAAAATTTTATGCCAAACTTATCCGGCTTATTTGATATGTACTGTGTGAAAGGGCACCTGGCTTTAGAAGGCAGTACTTGTTCGTCCACAGTAAAGTTTATTCCCGGTTTGTAACATGCTCCACTATTTTCTATAAATCCATTCCAAACCGCAGAGGCTAGAGCAAATTTGTCAGTTTTTAATCGTTCAGATCTCGTTTGCTTTATGTCAAATCTGGGATATTTTATAATATCCTTGAATCTGTCTCGTGGCATAGTTTGCCTAAAAAACTGAGGACCCCATACTGTTGACCACAAGCTGTTGGTTGGGAAATTTTTGGCGCCGTAGACTGCTCTTGCGTGCATAATAGCATACTTTTATATGACGTAACATGCTGTCGTTGATTATTAGATGCCAAGCACTTACCACACAATTGTTCCTCACGTTCCTTTTTGCATACAACGTAGGACCTGATTCCTCTCGATAAATGTTGTGCTGAGCGCGGCGTCCTATAATGAGCAAACATTAATGAATGTGAAGATACTAAAAATCATAATCTCACCAGGTACTGATCCAGAATCAATAACTTTCCACGTTGTTCCACGTTTGTCTTTCGATTGTTCGGTGTCTCCGATTGAAATAGTTTTTTTTTGTTGACCTCTTTTTCTCTTGTGACTTGGCTTAGATGCACTTGGATTCACGATAAAATTAGCTAACTCGTGCTGTTGAGTTGTAGAAGCAGTGTTTACATAAATTGGTGAGTTTTGTACAATAAAACTTTCTAACTGCTCTGAAGCATCAGAGTCACTTGAATCATTATTTTGTGGTGGTACGTATTGTTCACCGTCTGACTCATTATTTTCTGCAAATTCAGATTCACCTCCCGAAACATCTTCTTGTATTTTTTGTATTTCTTCAAGAAGTTCAAGCTCTGATAGTCCACGACGAGACATCTTTACAGTCGTCTTGAATTTTCACAATTGAACGAATGTTTCAATATTCTAGAAACCGAAAGAACTACAATAACTTCAAATCGCAACAGGGGCCAAATTGGCCTCTCCGACTTTCTAGTGTTAAGATAAATAAACGATAATTTTTAAGGTTTGTTTTTAGTATGCCTTAGCCTGCCGAAAACGATAATCTCATAAAGAGTTTTTTTTTTAAATCCTTTTTCTAACAAAGTTCTTTGATTTTGGTAGTGTGTCGAGTTTTCACCGTTTATATATTATTCTGATTATTTTAAACAGTTTCATACTCCTTGACGACAAATTCTAAAATAATTTCCCTTTCACTGTACGTCAGCGCAAATAAATAGCATGCAGAATTTCAGCAAACAACTCTCCAACGACTAATCTCCTACATCTCCCCTTTCTCTATGCTCTCGCAAGTTTCTACAGTAATGTCCAAATATATTTTATAGTACGGGAAATTGTTTTAATATCTCAAAATAATATAACCTAATTAGATTTATTTTGGAAGAAGTCAGTCGGGGTTTAGTTGTAGATTTGTAAAATAATTGTGATCAAACATTTGTAATGTATGATATTTACTTCAGTCGACAGAGAGGAAAATGCCACTGATCCTTCAAAAATCATACGAATAAGCTGAATTTTACAGCTAAATAAACAACTTTTTACACTATGGTAGTAAAAACCCAACAAAATCGATTTACCAATAACCTGTACGCCGTAAAAAAACTGTTTTAAAGAAAAAATGTAGCTAAGACAATTTTAAACAAAAATGTTGTTAAACATTTTTTGTGTAGCATTAACCGTTGTCTCACAAACAACGCTTGAACTGACCGTCGACGTTGAATGTGCTACGCGCGCGAAATCAATGTTCAATAACATTTGTATCAACTTGACGGTAAAAATTCGATTTAAATCTGAAAATTTGATTTAAGTATCCTATAGCCAAAAATCAAGATGCATTTATTAAATAAACCCGTCGCATTTTTTTCCATTTTTTATAATTCTCATGAGACCAATAAAATGTATCCCATTCATTGATCTGCTACTATGAAGTTTCGATAAATAGAGCCTAACCTTCAAAACTTGTAGTATGAAATTTTAGTTTTGAGTTTTGCAACAAATGTGAGGCATTCAAAATATGCTTAAAAACGCTGGATATATACTTTTACATAACAAACGATGTTAACATTTAAAACCATTACAGTTCCTATTTTTAAATCTGGTAATATTATTGATGTAAAAAATTATAGACCAATTAGTATTACATATAAATTCTTTGGCAAAAAAATTTGAATCTATTTTATATAACAATTTATTACAACATTTTATCAAATCTTTTAATCAATATCAACATGGATTTCTACCGGATAGATCAACACTTACAAATTTATGTATTTTCACAAAATCTCCTGCAGATGCCATAAATACTAAGAGGCAAATGGATGTAATCTTCACTTATTGTGCAAAAGCATTTCATAGGGTTGATCATGGTTTATTACTAGAAAAACTGGGCACCTTATCTACCTAGCAGATAGAAGTCAGCAAGAGTTGGTAAATTTTTCTCAGAGGAATATTCCGTAACTTCTGGAGTTCCTCAGAGCAGCAACCTGGGACCACTCATAAATGATCTTTCTAATTGTCTCAAATTTTCCACTTGTTTATTGTTTGTTAAAAATAAACCTAAAGAAAACTGAATACCTAACAACGGAGAATACAGAAATAAAACAGCTGGAAATAGACGAAGGTAAACAAATCAAAGGAACAGACAAGTATAAGTATTTAGGTTTCATAATATCAAACAAGGAACAACGGAGGAAGATATAAAAAATAGGACAAACAAGAGACTGCATACGAAAATTGAACCCAGTAATATGGGATAAGAACATCAGCATGAAAACAAAGAAAAAAATATATAATACCAAGTATCCTCACTTATGGGTGTGAAAATTGGACAATAAATAAGAAAACCAAAAACAAAATAAGAGCAACAGAGATGGAATTCCTAAGGAGAAGCTGTAGAGTAACAAGAAGAGATAGAATAAATAACATGGGGATTAAGAGGAGAATGGGAATGAACTCCGACATAATAGACTACATCGAACAGAAGAGGTTAACCTGGTACGGACATGTCAGAAGAGCAGACCAAAATCGGTGGATAAATAGAATAACAGAGTGGAGCCCGATAGGAAGAAGAAAGAGAGGCAGACCCCGAAGATCTTTCAGAGATGAAGTGGACGAAGCAATGAGTAGAAGAAACCTACAGGAAGGGGACTGGCTAAACAGGAAAAATTGGAGAAAACGGTTGAGTAAAGGAATACAGTAAAAACTGTGGAAATCCTTGTATATATATATTAATGTTTGCAGATAATTTTAAGATGTTTAGAGTTATAGAAGATCAATGTGATTGCCAACTATTACAACTAGATTTGAATGCGGTATCTAATTGGTTTCAGATAAATAGAATGGATCTAAATATTGAAAAGTGTTCAGTGATGACCTTCACACGTAACAGGAACTTTAATAAAATGGTTTATTATATCAATAATAGAGAATTGCCCAGAAAATCCGTGTGTAAAGATCTTGGTGTGAATTTTCAGCAAAGCTTGCACTTCAATGATCACTATCACATTGTTACTAATAAGGCTTTTGGGATGTTAGGATTTATAATTAGAAACACCAGACATTTTAAGATGATAGATAGCATAATTAAACTATATAATTTCTTGGTAAGACCACATCTTGAGTATGCTTCTGTAGTTTGGACACCCCATGCAGAAGTAAATATAGATTTAATTGAAAAGGTACAAAAAAGGTTTTTAAGATATCTATATGGTAGAAAATATAATTCCTATCGATACTTGGTGTCTTACCAGAGTAAGCTTGAAACTTTCAAATTTGTAACACTGGAACAGAGACATAAAATGCAAGCAATGCTACTTGTATATTATATTATGAATAACTCAAAATATAAAGACTTTTTTAGTCTGCTAAGTTCAGTCATAGAGGACTGCTTTTTTTTATTTGTGAGACAGACTGCTCACCCATAAAGAACATGATGAGGCAGTGCAATATAATACTAAAAAATATAGCGACATAGATATGTTCAACACCAACATCAAAGCAATTATATCTAGCTTTCTATCCGCTTCGGTCACTTTATCTTAGCATGTAAGTATATCTAATGTCAAAGTCCCTCCTTGTAATTACATTTTATTCTGTAAAATGTGTTTGTTCTGGAATAAATAAAAAACTTTTTTTTTAATTACACTAGTACGTTTTTCAAAAGAACCAAGCTTTTGCTATAAACTACACTCAAAGCTGTCTTCTTGGAGACATTTCCCGTAAGGTGCCATCGTTTGTAATGTAAAACATTAAATTCTGTGTTTTTCATATTTCAAATGCCTTATATTTGTTGCCACAATGTAAAATTAAAATTTTAACTTATAGGTTTTAAGGATTGATCTCTAAAAATGGAAATTTTACTACGAATGGTAAATGAAAGTAATCAATTTTATTGATCTCACGATATTCGTAAATAATGGTTAAAGTCGCGTCACGTTTATTTATTCAACCCCTTTATAGAAACTGAGTTTCTTGTCGGTAAAACACGGAAACTCTATACAAAAGCTGCACTTTCTACCTTTACAATACAAATTGATTTTAGTCGATATGACACTTGTATTAAAAGATATTGAACATTGATTTTTTAGTGTTTTTACGCCCCTATAAGAGGAGTTTTAGGGGGAAGCCCGAGGGTAAAAGTGGTACTTTTGTATAACTTTTTTGGATTTTTGTGGGGTCTTCAACTTAATATTCTCGACAAATTTCATCTTGTTCGTATGATTTTTAGGGATTAACTCTCTGGACGACTGGACTAATTTGGAAAAGCCTAAAAAAATTGGGGTAAAATTACACTTACAGATAGAAAGCATATTTGTGGGTAATCAAAGATGCTATAGTTTATTGGATACAGTTTTAATGCTATTAAAATATATAAGAATTAATAGCAATGTATGGTAGACACATTTTATAGAGTTAAAATTATCGAGCATATTTGATATTAAATTTTCTCGTTTGCCAATGTGTTATGGGTTTATTAAAAACTAAAGCACTTTTTGGTTAACATAGTTACTCAAATTAAAAGAAAAATAAAACATGCACAGATATTTAAAAAAAATTTCATTAAGTTAAATTGATTTGCGATAATGTCATTGTTTGTTTCACTAATATATTTTCTTTTTTAATTTCAGGTAAGTGCCTACGTTAATATCAACTAGCTAATGGGTAGGTGTAGATTTATTAGTAAGATCGTTAAACAACCTTAATGTTTAAAATGTTAAATTTTCTGTGACATAAAGAAACACGTTATAAACATTTGTGTCAGCTTAAAATGAACTGTTTTTTTTTCTTTTTTTTTGAGTTTTTACTCTCTATAATGATACTAAGCTTAATTCTAAATAAGATAATGGCAATCGGAGTGTTGAGAGGCTGACAATAGACCCCTATGTGTATGAAATTATTAATTAATGTAAGGTTAAATTGTTACAATGTAATTTGCTAATAGGGGACTAAAATGGGGGATTGAACACTTACTGGGCTTGGAGAATGGGTAAGCAAAAACATTAAAACGTTTGTATTCGTGTTTTGGTTGAAGAGCAAGAACGTGGATAAGCCACTTTAAGATAACAGGATCATAGCGACAATGCGCTGTCCTGAGTTTTTGCAATCGGTTAGGAAACCATGTTGGGGTTGTATTACCCAGGACCTCCACATGAAGAGCATTTGGCTAATAGTTGTGCCCCTATCGCGCATCAGAGTGCTATAGGGGGGAAAGGGATGGTCTAGAGCATTGGAACGCGGTGGGGTGACTCCTGTATTTACACAAGTTAACACACCTCGCTCAAATGAATTGTTACACCCGAACGTTATTCTTAGGGGTGAACATTTCTCATAGGCTGGGTTTAATTAAATTGCTTGCTTGAAATCGTGGATAAGAATTCCTTTTTGGGAGGGATTGTGAGGACTAACTACAAAAAATGAATTAAGAAATAATTCTCGTGCAGATGGAGGTTTAAAAAAATCCTCGTGCAGATAGAAAGAAAGGTTTAGGGTTTTTCTTTCCTAAAAAAATTTAAGGGTCAACATCTTTTTAAAACAAATAATTTTCTATACTCCTAGATTAAATGGAAAAAATAATATGATTATTTTTATTTCACACAAACAGTTATTACAAAAAAATATTTAAACCTATCAAAAAACATGACATTGAACATGTACCAAATGGCAAAAAAAGATGTACTAACTGATATGTAGAAATAAACCAATAAATATAATATTGCAATATTGCACAAATCTCTGCCTAAAAAAGAAACTAAGATGAGGGCCTTCAAAGCGGATTATTATATGCACAGATAGGCAAGCGCTCATGGGAGCACCTATATACCAATGTAAGACTACAGGCTAGTGGTAGGATATCAAGAAGAAATTGACAAACTGGCAGATTATAACAGTGTCAGACTGCTATAAGTCTTTTATCTCACCGACCGAGGGTACACGGCAAAGAAAGAGTTGATGAACTTACCAGAAGAGAATCAGTTAAAAAATACAGTATTCGCCAAGAGAAACAATACCGAAAATAAACAAAGTTCCATTATATTTTTGCAGATTATTCAACCTTATTATAAAGAATATTACATGATATATATGGTTGCTAAAGTTGGAGGCTTCGGTTTGAACAGTGTCAGATCTGATTGAGAACTCATTAAATATTATTGTTGATAAGAACTGTTTTTAAACGACCGAAAGAACCGTTGGGTTAACACAACACACTACCAATATTACGAATTTTCTTAAAAATTGCTTTTTTATTACTTTTACTAAAAGCTGGCTTATTAAACATTTGTAGATAATGTTTAGACAGTTGTTTCCAACTTGGACCATTGTCCATTTCCATGTTAATGAAAATAATGCTTTATAATAAACATTTTCTACCCAGTTGTAAGAACCGTTTAAAACTGTAGCACTGCTACTATCATAGTTACTGACAAATAATCCCAATTAAATAAATACGTATTGCGTGTGTATTTTCGCTGCAGTCTAGATTTCGGTATTGTTTATTTTATACCGTACTTAAGGCACTGCACACATGAGGACGTTACACACCGAGTTTGCCTAATAACGTCGTCAAAACGTAGCGCTTTTAGAATATACTTCAAACGCCGCGTTTTCAGTACGCTCTAGTTACTAGTAGAGATATAATACGATCGTACATACTTACGTTCACAATCAAGAGCGCACTTTTTCCCTGTTGACATCGCTGTTCCGTATTGAAAAGTGATCTGTCTACAATCGAAGTTGAAAATTTTAATACGGAATTGTTTGGGACATTAAATATGACGAATACAAGAGCGGAGTTTTAACCACTTCACTATTAGACAAGGTAGAATTAACGGTTTTCTTCCAATTATCATTATTTCCTTTTTTGCGTCGTCCCCTTAAAGAAAGCGAAAAAGTCTCTTTATGATTTTCACTCATGAAAAAATATTTAAGGCACAATAATTACTTACAAATGCCACAGCAGTTCCTCTTAAAAGAGAGATTTAAAAAAACTTGATTATATACAAAATTAATATAAATAAAGACCTTAATGATACAACATGAGTTTTTCTTCAGGTGAAATCCCATTCAAAAGATGTTATACTCATTCGTAAATAGTCAAAAAACTTTTGAGGGTATTTTGTCAATTTGGGGTAAAGAGACCCAAAAGAATCCATGGTTAATCTATTATTAATTAAAGGGAGCACCCATCATTTTCTTTGTCGTCTTTACCTTGCTCAATCTACGGTGTAAAAACCAAATATATGCGAACACAACACCACTCATATTGGAAGGGTAGAAAAAATATAAATAACGTATAATAAAGTATACAGGGTAATAAATCTTACAAATTTTTTGTCACAACTTACATATAAGTTATTAATGTACAAGTTTTGTTGTTTATAAAACGATTTTATCAAAAACCTTTGTGATCGAGAAATAGTATAAGCCCCTTGACTAATAAGAGTCTGATGGTAAAAGAGATAACAGTAACCCAATTCCATTGAAATTTATCCATACGCTTCTCCTCGAAGGATTTGGTAAAACTGTCAAAATTCTTCGTATTTTCTCCGCTGTTTTATGTATTTATTCAGATGTACGGACACGTAAAGAAGATTTCCAAATCTTAAGAACATTCCTCGGCCGTCGCTTTACAGAGTTTTCAATTCCTTTTTCTCATTGAATTTTAAACTAAGTAAAGCTGCAGATAGGTTCGATTTCAAAGATGCATTCAAAGTATGTGCGGTATTTTAAACGAAATCAGCGATTTTATAAAATTACCCCAAAGTAAAATTACTATTTATTTCAAATCTGCCTTACCTGCTGAAAAAACGACAATAGTGAATTTTTTTATGTTTATTATACCTTACTCAGATGACGATTTTGTTTTAAATAGAAGTAAAGACGTATGTCTATTCGCTCCGTGCGTGACCATGGTAGGGGTACCTTGAAACGATGCCAGCGTGCGTAGCGGCGAAATATGACAAAATTGGACACTATCTTTTTACGCATAAATTTTATCAAAAATTTGTGCAAATACATGTTGGGTATTTAGTTGTGCTAATAATAGCAAAAATAGTAAGTGTAGTTTTTATAGATTCCCAAAGATTACATATAAATTAGAGAAAAGAAAAAGATGGATCCGTGCTATTAATATGAAAAAGGAAATATTACTAAACCTCATTTTTATGCAATTGAAATATTTAAATAATTTACCTTAAATGATATTTTATAAGACTTCAAGCTAACTGCAGAGTGCCTGATGACTTTAGCTTTTATATCATAACTTTTACTATTACTGTTTTTAATTATATGCTCTTTCATTTGAAAAACTTGATTTGCCAGTATTAGATTTTTAACTTTCCTTTTCCGTTTGGGCTTAAAAGATATATTATGATGAATTTTGAGAAACCCAGTTTTTAATACTACATTTATTTTGTACATAAACTGAAAAAATATAATTAAAAAGTTAATTATTAATAATTGTCAATTTCGACTGTATTTAACAATGTCAAACATATGTCATTAATGTCATGTTTAACCTGAAAATTGGTAGGTCCAAAACTGTCAGATGAAGGCGGTAGGTGTCGCATCAGTCACGCACGGAGCGAATATAAGGGTATATTTTATTAAAAATATTTAAAATTAATCCAAAAGGATTACAATTATTCAAAACGCCTTTGGTCCGGTCGGACCATCATTCGGAAAAAACCTTGTCGTACGGTTCGTTCATCCTACATGTTATTTGGAGTTTCAGGTTGGTTCCCGACCGCTGATTTGGAAGAGAAACGAAGATTTTTCGATTCCATCCTCTTACTCGTGGAGTTATGTATCCTTAGTTTACACTCAGCGAGCAGCTCACCGGAGGGTCTCTTCTCAGCAAGGTGCTACCAGCAGTGTAGAATACTTTAACAATTCAAATTTCTTGCGTAAATTGTATATATATCTTGCATAAAATATTGGTTAGTACTCTGTGCCCAATAGAAGCCTCAAATCTCACAGAGATGACTGTCCCTTAAGCCTCAGCGTGTAACAAAGTTTACACTCCTCGAGGTACAGAACCACCGTCAGAGTGTTAACTCTTCGACCAGCCCTGGATTTCAAGCTCATTGTAAGTACCTTCGAGTCTTTTTATTCTCTCGCAATCACGCTTAATATCGATGGGCTCGCTCCGTATCGCCACCTCTCGTGAAATAATTCCAAGTCCCGTAAGGACCTTTATTCAAATCCAACGAATGGTTTGGCGACGAAATACTGCTTCAGCTCGATCGGTTGAGGAGTAATTCTAAGTCCACACGGGATTTTGTTTACTCCTAACCGTCGGTGGTCTATTGAAACGCTGTGCCAGTTCGACACGATTCGAAATAGTTTAAGGCAATCTGTCTTTTCTCTGTTCCGAGGATCGATATCTCCCTGACCAGCAAGCGTTCTCTTCGAGTTACTTGATGGCTTTTGCAAAGTAATTACAAGTCCGTTGCCAGACTGTTCTTTACCTCAACAAAAAATAATCGAATAGTCACCAAACGCCGGTTTCTACACTTTCTATTATTTGATTAATGTCGCAGCCGTAAAGTTTCGTATTTATTCTAACACTTTAAGAGCTTTAGAAACTTCTTTGAAGTGAAGTCTTTTTAGGTCGATGAAGCTTTTCACGCAGGTGGGAAATAAAACGCAGAAGATTAAAAAAAGTTACTTAGCCAACTAGGTCTTGAGGGTATCAAGGTGTAGACTAACTTATTTCCGATCGGAAGATGCGCTGCCTTTTTATACGTTTCTTGATTGCATCTCCTCAGCGATGTTTCGTCGGAAGGCCAATAGAAATGCAGTTAATGACACCTTTTCAGGTCCAGTTACCTCTCTTGGGTTTTTTTGTTTGCGAATATATTTATTGGGCATAATTCTAAAGCAAAACATACTGGTCCAACTCACCTCCTCGTAAGTGATCCATTTGTCCTCAAATAAGAGGACAGATGGACCACCCCGTATTGTTTAAAATAAGCAGACTACAGCAGTAGTTCTTACTCTATAATACGCTCTGTTTTTACAAAAAATGAAATTTAAAAAATTCAAATAAAATTATCACACGTGGCAGTTTCAATTATCGTAAATAACACTCCTACAAGTACGCACCTACAGTCCATCTAATTTACAAACCGTTGCACGTCATTATCTATGTCAGAGATCGAAGTTGACATAGTTGCCAAAGTGTAAAAAAATCCTGAATCCATTTTAAATCAAATAGGTCACATAATTATTATTATACTCTTTACAGCGACTATTTAAATTCTTACGTGACATTTTTAAAATAAAACACACTATTTTTTTCTAAAAAGAACAGATTTTATTAAATAGGTAAAAATATAAAACACGACACTTTAAAATTTAAAATAATAAAGTACAAAAAGTGTCAACACCGCAACTGTCAAATAAGTGTTACCAATTTATGCCAAAATTTCACCTTCGTTCGATTAGAGTTACAGTGTGTTCGTTCCGAATAAATGTTTTTCATAAAAACGCTTTATAATGCATTTATACAAATTAAATGAAACATATTGTTGTCTATTTCTTTAAGTTAACATTAATAGAAATCTTTAAATATTAGTTCTACGCGTATATAATAAAATATGTCTAGTGGCTATAATGCCAGTATACTCGGCAAAGTGATTCTAAAAAAGAACACACCTACCGCCTAAATATTTCGTGTTGGTATCATGTAACGACACGGGCTATGACGCCGATGACGTGCAACGGTTTGTAAATTATATGGACTGTATGCGTTATAACTGGCGTCTCTTAAGTAAGTAACGTTAAACGGTACAACAGAGTAGGATAGACTTGCCCTGTTGCCAAGCTTGGTCAGGTATACCTAGCGGACCGTCTATCCTCCTGGTCCATCTCTCCTCCCTTTACCCTACGCAACCAACAAATTCCTGGTCAGTACATAAAATAATGGTTAACGAATGAAAATATTTGACTTCCTCGGGATTCTTTTAAGCCAAAATTACTACTACCACTTAATTATAGACGAGATTATATTATACTGTTTTGGACATAATGTGTTAAGACTACTTTATGACCATTATGAATTCAATCCCATTGAACATATTTGAGCAATACGCAAAACTTATTAGGGTAACTTACATCTATAATTTAAAAACAATAGAATTTATAATTTGCTTCTATTTCTAATAACTTCCTTCAGCAACAATGAAAGAGTAACTAATATGCTATTAACAAGTGAAATAAGAAGACGGCTGATTTATTATTAGTTTTCACTTAATGATCATACTTTCCTCATATCCAAAACAAAATAAGTTTCAAAACCTTTTATTAAAAAAATTAACAGAAGAATGGTTTTCAGCATTAAGTATATTTCTTATATTTTCTTTAAATACATTTAACTAATTTTATATCTTTGAGATTAAGTTATCTTTAAGTATGTTAAATTTTGACGTAATCACATAACCCATTACCCATGTAAACGTAAGTACGTGAAAATCCTAATTTATTCAACAAAATCTCCCAGACTAACCGAGCGTTATCGTCACAGTAGACCATTCGCCTTGAATTGGCGCATTTCTCTCGCTAGCGAGCATCAAGTCAGAGTTGTAACTGCAGCGTTCAATTGTTTCTTCAATTGTTTCAACGCCGCCTATTGAAATTCTCGATTGTGCTATTTCAGAGCCTGATGGCGGCCCGGCAAAACTCTGAATTACTACCTTCCACCATTTCCTTTTGATTCTACTAACTGTATAATTTAATGGAGCCATTAGGCAAGGGTTTTGGGCGGTTAGCGGGATATATAAGGGAGATAACAACTTCTGATGCGGAATTTAGAACCGAAAATTGCTCACATTCGGTTTTTGTTTTTTGACGATTGTTTATGGGTAATTTGAAAATATATTAGTCCCTAATTACACAATCAAGACTTTAAAAGAAACTCTATCATTTACATTCACAAGCGGACCATGTTTTAGTTTGATTTGTTTGATGTGGAAGCAAAAATATTTTTCAGGAAAATAATTTAATAATATTACTAGTTTATTTTAAAAAATATGATGAAATCGTTCATTATTAACGATTATAAGTCAATCGAAATGACAGTAATGGCGAAATATGGAACTAAACGATGTCGGATGTCCAAAATTGATCATTTCCACAAGAAAGTCTGAACCACTGTTTTGGACCATGGGCCATGTACTGCGAATAAATGTCGTACGGTGGCCGAAACAAACAATAAACCATGTTTAAAGACAAGGATATGCAGAAGAAGAAGAGGATATAATGGTATCGAATTGAAGAGCAGGCGTAAAAGTAATAATGATATCAGATATATAAACAAGGAGGAATGGAAACAGATGCAGTTTGGTCCAACTCTAAGACCCACACACAGCTACACAAGCACACACACTTCAGTGGATATATTACAATTCCACCACATTCCATTCCATTTGCCTTTTTAAAATTTTAACCCCGTTTTTACAGACAAATATCAATTATAATAATTCTACATTACATAAGTTATGTGGGCATGCTTTTTTTCGAATTACTTTTCTTTCTAGGATCCTTAATTTATTATTTTTTTATGTCAGAGACATTCTGCACCATATGTAATTTTTAGTCTAATTGCTACTCTGTGAATTTTAAGTCTAGTATTCTCAATAAGCTTGTTATTGTTTAGAAAGTTGTTGTGTTCTCGCAAAACTTCATAATTTCTTCCTGTAAATTGTTTAGATTTCTGGTAATCTATACCAGCGGTGGCCGGCCAGGTGAAGTAGGTAAAGGTGAGGTTCACCAAAAAAATATAATTAAATTGAGACAAATAAATAAAAAATGAAAACAACATTATTATATCTAAATTTTGAAATCAATTATTTATTCTCTTTTAATTAATCTAAAAATTAAAAAAGACAACTATCTTTATTAGCGGTACGTACTTGACGGTCAAGTCCTGACCTATGTCACTAGCCGTGTATAGGATTCAGAAAGAGGTGAATATAATTTTTAAAATTCGAAATCCATCTGCATCAGCGTTCACGGTTGCCATGGCAACGTGACGTCAGCCTATCCTTAGTGATAGCTGAGAAAACTGGTGAGTGAAGTTCCGCTTAAAAATATATTATTCGTCTTCACCCACTGTTTGATATGTATTTGGTATTCCTATTTTTTGGAAATTTTTCTAAGCGATAATATTTTGAATTTTAGTCCATTATATAGATATTTTTATATAGTATAGTGTATAGTATAGTATTTATTAGTTTAGTTTAGTCACAGTATTAATTTTATTTGTTTAGTGCACTTTATTAATACATTTCTCTGTGGTTTGTTTCGGATTTCGGATATAAAGTGTTCTTTGAATGAATCAAATTGATGACTTCTTCTTCCTATGCCGTCTCCATTAACAGAGGTTGGCGACCACATTTCTAAAAATTTCTCTGTCTTTTGCAACGTGGAATAAATCGTCTACAGTCATGTTTGTCCAGTCTCAAATATTTCGCAGCCATGATTTCCTCTTTCTACCTATTCCCTTTTTACCATCGACTCTACCCTGCATGATGACCTGCAGAAGACTATATTAAATGGTGGCTAAATTAATGACTTGGTGTGTAATATATTAGAGACTCCATTTAGGCATTGGAAAAATGAAGATAAAAGGGATGTTCTTTTACATTGTCGACCAACCAGTATTTTAAACATCTGCGTCTGATCCAGAGTGGTCGGCTGCAATCAGCATCTGACTTAGAGTGGGCGGCTGAATCGAAACTCACCAACCAGTCTTAGCAGGCGTGGTGTTTTAATTGCCAAAAAACCCTCAATGAAATGTCGAGGTTCAGAACTAAAATACCCCAGGCAAGCAGAACGATTCGTATCTAGTATAAGTGCCCTAAAAAACTGTTTTTAAGTTATTAGGGCCATAAACTCTAAACATTTTTTTTAACGAATTTTTTTTTCAGATTTGGGCACGAAGTAGGTACCAAAACTCCTTTTGGCTCCGGCAAGCTTTCCTCATATTCACCACTTTTTTAGGCCACGAGCCGCCGCTGATCTATACTACGCTATTTGCATACCCAACACGTTGTGTTTCTGACAGGTTGAAGACTGTTTCTAACCTCTATAGCAGTTGAATGACGATTTTTTAGTTCTGTAGACACTATAGAACGGTTCTCTCGATAAGTAGTTCTTCTCTGGACATCTATTAGCTATGTAAACTTGACTTTCTCTTATCTGAATAAGAGCAACAATAGATACAATAATTTGGCATATATACAATAATTTTTGAACTCAAAGATATCTTAAAATTGCCAATAACTGACATAAATGAGAACAATAAACACTTTTGACATTCATAAACAAAAATGACATAGTAAAAACAATAAGAAGTTGCACAACCTCCTTGTAACACTGAAGGAAGTGTAAGATGAGAACTTCAACATTATTCATATTTTCTAACAATATCTGGAAAATCTCAATTTTTCGTTAAAAAGTAGTTGTAGGGATTTCTGCTAAGTCGAGTTCATTATTTGGCAAATTTTTAAAAAAGACCAAAAAAAAACCAATTAATAGATCAGGGCATTTTCGTCGGTCAGAAAGGGTGGCCGTTTTTCGTGCGGGTGAGTTTATATACATTATAAACCTCGAACTCGAACGGAACCGTATCCCTCTTGATAATGGCTCTTAAGTGGGTGCCGAAACATCGAGTTTCAAATTCTCAACACGGTTCTTCCCGAGAACTTTTGTACCCGAGGTACAATTAAACCTAGAGCGAAGATTAATACTATTATAAAAATTAATATTAAATTCACCAGTCTTCCGGGTTGAACCGGGTTGATTTCCATTGCGCTGAGCTTTCGACATCCTCTTTGATGTCTTCTTTAGGACTTCCGAGGTCTCAGTCTCCTGAATCCCCAGATACTACTACACTGTTCACTATTTAGATACGGATATATTACTCCCTTTAGCCAATCTTCTGGTACCAATTCATTCTGCCATATAAGTACTATTAGTTTATATATTGCTGTAAAAAGTTGATCACCACCTTTTTTATACATTTCCGAACAGATTTCATCGATTCCTGGGGCTTTATTGTCTTTGAGTTTTAGGATCGCATTTGACACTTCTTCTCTTGTCGGGTCTTCACTGTGTAGTTAACGTTATAGAATTTGTTGGTTTTCTATGCTGTATGTATGTACAGCGTTAACAGGCCTTTTGGGCTCATTGCTGGATGGATAATTTCCATCGTTTTCTATTCTTAGCTAACAGCTTCCAATCTCTGATTCCCATCTCTCTGACATCTTCCATTACTGCAACTCTCCATTTCTTTCTTGGTCTTCCTCTCTTTTTTTTGCCCTCAGGTACTCTCCAAGCAATATTCTTGACTAGTCTATTACCTTGCATTCTTTCTAGATGGCCGAGCCATTCTAGTCTACGTTTTTTCACCACTTTTGTTATTGTAGGGTTAGCATACAACTGATACACTTCTGCATTAGTTCGTCTTCTCCATTCTCCCTCTACTACTTTTCCACCAAATATTCCGCGAAGTATCTTTCTTTCTCATGCTTCCAATGTGTTCTGTACGGTTTTGTTCATAGTCCATGTCTCGGCAGCGTATAGCATTGTGGGTCTAATTATAGTTTTGTATACTCTTATTTTTGTATTACGAGATATATCTTTTTCCTTAATTATTTTGCTCATGGCTCCAGCACACCTGTTGCTCTTGGTCAGTCTCAGGTTGATTTCAGTTTCTTCTTTACATGTTTGATCAATAAGAGTACCTAAGTACATATATTCATCCACCTTCTCGAATTCTACAACTGATCCATTCTCCACCTTCAATTTAAAGGATACCCTGGTGCTTATTCCTTTTTGCTCGATATCTCCATGTACCTCGGTTTATTAATATTAACTTTCAGTCTCATTTTAGGGCTTTCCCGAATCAGTATTTTTGTTATATTTGATAGTTCTTTTCCATTTCTTGCAATGAGAACCACATCATCAGCGTATGCTAAGCGTTGGTGCTCCTTGTATAAAATAGTACCGGACCTATTTATCCCACTAATCCTTACAATTTTTTCCAAAACTATATTGAATAGCAATGTAGACAACGGGTCTCCTTGGCGAACACCTGTTTTCACTTCGAATTCTTCTGAGACTGTACCGTTGCATCTCACAGCACAAATGGTTTGTCTAATTGTCATTTTTACCAATCTTATTATTTTTTCTGGCACTTGGAATTTTTTTCTATTAACTTGTTTCTGTTTATTGTATCGTAGGCAGCTTTGTAATCAATGAAAAGTACTTGTGCTGAAATGTTGTATTCATAGCAATTGGTCAGGATTTGTTTTAGCATAAAAATTTGATCGGTTGTTGATCTTCCTTTTCGAAATCCTCCCTGGTATTCTCCTAGATTCTTTTCTATATATATTTCTAATCGTTTTTTAATTAGTATGGCGAGTACTTTATACATTACTTCTAATAAGGATATTCCTCTATAGTTTGTGCATTCAGTTCTATCTCCCTTTTGTGTATAGGAATTATAATCGACTTATTCCATTCTTGAGACATTTCTTCGGCATCCCATATTTCTAGTATTAGCTCACCAAGTTTGTTTATTAAGACCTCTCCTCCATATTTTATGTTCTCTGCCACAATGCCGCTCTCCCCGGGACTTCTTTGGTTTTTCATATCTTTTATTATTTCTTCAATTTCTTCTCTTGTGGGCTTTGGTATTTCTTCTATTACTATTTGAGGTCTAGGAACACAACAATTTTCTTCAGTAGTCACTTCGTCATTTAGTATCTTTTGGAAATATTCTTTCCACCTTTCACATATTTGGTCTTCATCCACTATCAGGTTTCCTTGCTTATCTTTTACATTCATCGTTCTTCCCTGGTACCGAGTTTTAATGTATTTTACTTCTTTATAAAAAATTTTTATTTCATTTTTCTTGTAATTTTCTTCAATGTGCTTAATTTTATTCTCCATATACTTTCTATGCTGTAACCTCCTTTAATATCGTTTTGTATTTCACTGAGAGTGTTCTGTTCGTATTCCCTCTTCTTACGTCGATGGATAGGTTCGTGATCAAACCAATGATTTCTTTTTTCTGATTTGGTTTTGCCCAATATTTCAACCGATTTCTGTAACGTAATACCTCGTATATTAGCCCATATTTGGTTAATGTCTTCTTCTTCTTGTAAGTTTTTTGTTCTTACTTGATCACTAGAGGAGTTAAAAGATCACCAAGGGTGTTATTTTCTTTGCAGGAGATTACTTTGAGGAGCTTTTAGATTAATTGATTCTCCGAGTCCTAGAGATATGATGTAGTTATTAAATGAATTGACAGCTAATTTATGTTTATGAACAATTGGAACTTTAATTCAAATTAAAACGATATTTATATAACTGATATTGCAACAAAAGATTTTATTGTACTAAATCTGTTAAAAATAATAAATTTTTACTCAATATCTGCCTAAATCTACTAAAAATATTTTTCAACTACGGTTTTCGTTCCCCACGGCATAAAAAGTATTTTTATCTTGGAATTACTCGCCAGTGTTAATCTTTTGTTTTACAAAAACAATAATCGTAAAGGATTGTTACCGCTACTGAAGTTTTTTTTATTTTAAAAGGGTATTTTGTTTTCAAAACAGATACTTACCTAAAAACATCTTCATAATGAAGTCATTTTTTCTTTGCTTTCGGGCAAACATGCTGCTAAAAGTAACTACCATAAATTTAAGTAATTGTCGGAATGCTCATTAAAGTAAACGTTTCTCTGTTGTTCACCGAATGAGTCAAAAAGACAAAAACACGAAGTACCTAAAATGTCGCTACGAGATAAACTTTTAGCCATTTCGAGTCCTGTTGGATCAGAAAGACTGCATTAAAAACTTAAAAATAACCCAAAAAACGAGCTTTTGTCCTCCTTCATCATAAAAACTAAAGCATTCTGTTTATTCAAAGAGTAAACTTTTTTCTTTTTTAAAGACCTTAATGAAATTGGATTTGGAGTTTCTAAAACTATTTTCTTGTAGTATTTTGAGGTTAAATATTGTATTATATGAAATGTATTTATATTGTTAGGATTTTTGTATGATTAACTTACAATTGATTGTAATGAGAATTACATGTAACATTTGTATTGACGTTTGGTTTTTCAATTCAGAAATCATTGTTAAGAAAAATTTATGAATTAAGAAATTATATTAGCTGTAATGTTTATCAATTTTCTAATCTATTCTCTATGAGTGTTAATGTTTTTTTTTTGAGTTCTACGTTTGCTTCCTCCCATTATTAGTCTTTCTTTTCTACTTCTCTTTTTAAATTTTCTGTTTCTACTTTGTTTTTCTAAGTTTCTGCTTTATATCTTCTAGTTCGTTTTTCATATCCTTGATTTCATCTTTAATTTCTGTTTTGCTTTCCAGGATATCTTCTCTAATTTCTTGCCTCATCTGGCTCAGCAATTTCTTAATATCTTCCATGTCCGTTAATATTGTATCTACTTTCTCACTTTTATGTTGCTCTTCTTTGTCCTCTTCAATCGAGCTGTCGTGTTCCGGTTTGTGTCTTTTTCTTCCGTTTTTTTTTCTTCGTTGTTCATCTGTTTGTATTGTTGTTCACTTTCTAGAATAAAAATTTTAATTTAATAATTCCTATTCTATTAAATTTGGTTTTATCAAATAAAGCCATAAAAATTTATCTTTTTATGGCTAAATACGAAACGAAACCTATGTCAAAAAACTAACTAAGCTTTTTGCCTAAGCAATTTAGTTCTTAACATCTGACAGCGTGCTCCGACCCATAATAAGAAATACTATTTCAATGCGGAAGGCACCCATCCCCAATCAACTCATCGAAGAGTTGAAACCTATCATTGCACAGTTTTCTAAGTTAGTTTTCTAAAACAGTTTGCAACTTGGGATAGTTAAAAAATATAAATGGCGTCTACAGTTCTACTGTGTGAATGTTACATATTTTTTATATATTTTTTACTTTATATTCTCTGGAGATTTTAACCCCTCAACGTCCATGGGTGCGTCTCAGAATACGATACACTGATCAACAAAAAAGTTAAAAAAAAAAAAATTAACTAGTTCAGAATCTTCCTTTGATGTTCTATCCTCAGAACAAACAGAGTGTATTTTTTGCCAAAATTGCTATTTTTTTGTCAACTAGTCAGTCACGACTAATTTTTTCTACCATACAATTTTGGGGTATAAAATTCTATTATTTGTACGTATTTATATTTAAAGGGCTTATTGCTATATAATGACAAGTCACATTTGTTTATTTTCTGGATATTTGCATTAATCTGTTAAGAAATATAATGCTATGCCACAGGTTAAGTAGTTCCGCAATGAAATCGCAGATGGCAGTACAGAAACCGTTTCATTATATTGTACAGACTGTGAAATATGTTATGCAGATAGTGACCAGCCACTTTCTAAATGGTGTTTTTGTAAAAATGTATAACAACTAGATAGCACAAATAGCAATAATGATGGACACAGTGATCCTCCATTAGATGATATTGATCAAAATCCAAATTGTGGTTCAGATTCAACGGTAAGCGAATTTTTTTTTGAAGTCTGGCTTATCATATTCTACCTTTTAAATATTTTAATAACTATTTTACGACAACATTTTTTGTTTTTATTGTGCGAATTTGTAAAAATAATAAGAATGGCAACAACCACTCTTAGTCAATATTATGATTATGATTTTTACTTATGTTTGTAGTACATTATTCTTTGTTAACCTTATCGTGTAGAATTTGGTGTAGCTTGTCATTATATAGCATATTGAAAATAATCTTTTTTTTTTTCAGGACGATTCGGAAAATGTTTCGAGTGAGACATTTCCAGAAACATTTCCAAAGGCAATAATCTAGAAAACGTAATAGGCGAAAGTGCAAAAAAATTATCCCGTTGGCAAAATTATCTGAATACAAAAGAAAGTAAAGAAAAGTAAAACGTAATAAGGGGCAGGAATATTATAGTGAAAGTACAAACAAAGTAAGAGAAATTGGACTACCTTGCCTTTGTTCAAAGCAATGTGCAACCAAACTTAGCGAAAATCGAGAAATTATTTTTACATTATTCTGGAATCTTGGGTCATTTGATATTCAAAATTCATACCTATTTGGATGCATTCAAAGTTGTGGATGTAGATTCATTCACATTTGGATGCATTATCGGAAAAAAACTAAACGGGTAGTGTCTGGAAGAAAATACATTGTTAAATACTATATCACTATCAATAGAGAAACTATCAAAATATGTAAATCCGAATTTATGTTCGCTCAGCATGTTTAAGACCATATTAACTTTATTCCTAAGTATCAGAGTCACTATAGTCGGTCTGATATTCTGGGTAAGACTTATTTAAATAGTGATATGTTAGTAACTCGTTTATATGAAGAGTTTTATGTTCCATGGTGTGAACGTAAGAGTAAACCATCTGTTTCAGCATCAACATAATAAAACAATATTTTCTACCGATTTCAATGTTGGTTTTAAGTTGCCAAGATCCGACACCTGCAAGACATGTGATAAAACGCTGATTAAAATAGAAGCAGCAAAGTTGAGAATAATGACGAATTAACAGCTTCTTTGACGAATGACGAATTATGAATTAACAGCTTTTTTATGACAAATTTAAATGTTCACAAAGCGCGGACAAAAGCAATGCAGATCTGGCTAAAAACGGAAACTGCTAATGCAAAAACTAATGAATAAAAATTATTTGTTACATTTGATGTATATATGAGTGTGGTCCGGGAAAGGGGCATATGTTTGTATGGACGTGAGACACAGTCAAAAGAGGTAGTGATGAAACTGCTAGTGCTGTTTTAAAGTTTTTATCTAAGTCAGGCATTAATGAACTGGCGTTGTTCACTGACAACTGTCCGGGATAAAATAAAAACTGGACGTTAATGGCCTTATCGTAGAATATGGTTAAAGAAAGGAAATGTAAAATAATTAGTCACCACTTCCTGGTTAACGGCCACACGCACTTACCATCAGATCGGGACTTTGCTCTAATAGAAAAAACATCGAAAATATGCTCCATTAATATATTCCCCATCAGACTGGTATGATATTAATAAAAAATCGAATGAAAAAATCCTTATGAGGTCACAATAATTTAACAAAATGATTTTGAACACATCAGTATACTACAACAGAAGGCCAAAAGATCAACCAAAGCTGACGAAGATGGCAAACTTGATTTTTCAAGGGTGTTTTTATTTTTGTTTGACAATAATACTCCCAATGCTTGTTTTGTTAAGTACGTTGTTAACACTTAAATACAAAGAGCTTGTCAAAATTTCGAAAAAAAAAAGTTAGACAACATAAAAACTTACTATACCGCCCCTATATCATTATTATGAATCCCTTTAGCCTGACCAAAATGAAGATGGTGAAGCAGAATTGCTGAAGTGACATAATTCTAATTAGTTCATTTTTTTTAAAAATTGTTTTTTTTTCTTTTTTTTTATAGTATGGTAAGCCACATGAAAATTGTTAACTGTGTTTTTAAGCATACCAAATGCTAATTTTATGTTTCTTTGTATACTTTAATTTCACTATTTGGGAGAGTGATTCATCGTTTAAACGCTAAATATCCTCAAATTTAAATGTACACAGCGGCCCTCGAAAACTGCCCATTTTCTCAGTTGTAATTTGCGTTTTCTCATAAGAAAGTACACAATATATAAGTAGTATATTTATTTGTGCTTCTCTATAGAAAAATTGACCAGGAGTTGTCGTACAGTGTAGCCAATTCTTGTTCACAAGTAGTAATTATAGTCATACAAAACCTGTATTTACTATAACTTACTACCATTGAACTTATCTGGGCGCAAGTGAAAGGAGAAGTAGCACGCAATAACAAAACGTTTAAATTAAACGAAGTTAAGAAACTTTTGATTCAAGCAATCCTCCATGTAACTCCAGAGAAATGGGCTAAATGTATAGGCCACATAATTAAAGAAGAACATCTTATGTGGGAACTTGACACTCATATCGAAGTTTTACTAGAGCCAATTATAATTACACCAGGTGGTGAAGATAATGACAGCGATAGCAGCACTGCATCTTCAGATTTAGACAGCGAATAATATTTTCTAATAGTCTAACATCAGCATAAAAAAACCAAAAACAAAAAAAAAAAACGAGAAGAACATAGTAAGTGTGTGTAGTGTTTGTGTTTAAATAGAATAGTACAATGTTTTGTTTCATCAAACATTATTTTTATTTTGTTTTTATAGAATTTTATTTTGTTTTATAGGATTTTACTTTGTTTTGTTTTATACTGTTTAAGTGTTTTGCTCATTTTATTTAATAAGACAGTATGGCTCTTGGCGAACACCCATTTAAAAAAAGTAACGCGCCACAAGACATACCTCTGGGGTGGTGTGGAAACTGTCTTAAAATTTGTTTTAAAAAAATTTCATTGTGTAACTCTTTAAGGACTGGTCACGTCAAAAGACGTTTTAGCGTAACTTCCGCGACAGCCGAGTGGTATCAGTAAGCTTTCTGCAAAATTACTTGTTTTTTATAGCTTTTTGTTTGTGACATTCTGTATTTTTGGGGGAATGTAGGGAATGAGCCACAAAATATTTATTCATATGTTTATTTACTGACGTTTCGATCTCTATATCCAGAGACCGTTTTCAATTATACAAATGATCGTAATATTTATTTTCTATGGCTTTTTGCTTGTCGTTCTGTATTTTTAGAAATATTGTTGGGAATAAGCCACAATATATTCATTTAAATGTTTAATTTAGGGACGTTTCGATCTCTATACAGAGACCGTTTTCAAACATATAAATGACAGATATATTTATTTTTCTATAGCTTTTTGTTTGTGGCATTCTGTATTTTTAGGGAGAAGGTTGAAAATTAGCCACAATATATCTATTTACATGTTTAATAAACTGACGTTTCGATCTCTATTCCGTTTTTAAAGATAGAAAAAAAAAGAAAATAAACAATATAAGATTATAAAAATATTTAATAATAAACAAATAAAATAAATATAACTATCATTTATATCTTTGAAAGCGGTCTTTGGATATAGAGATCGAAACGTCAGTAAAAACTTGTAAATAAATATATTGTGGCCTAATTCGAACATTAATTTTTGAATAATAAAATATAATTAACTTTAAAATAAAAGTGAGCGTACGTCACTGGATTTTTATACGTCTTTCCGCATTTCTGCGCCTTTAAACGATGAATCACTCTCTCAAATAGTGAAATTATAGCATAGTTCTTTGTAGTTTGTATATAGATGATACAATACTTGTTTCAATTAAACCAGTCAAATGTAGAATAAATATCTTTCTGATTTTATAATTTTTATTTAAACTTTAACACTGATTTACTACCGATCACCATTTTGTGGCTTATCATTATATAACAATAAGTCCTTCAGTTCAATTGCAATTGATTGGTCGTTTTTTTTAATAAATAGTTTTGTATAGGCAATATAAATACATACGCTACGAAAATTATTTTGAAAGGTAACTTAAACTTTAATATCCTTTCCTCTTGAAATGCGTTATACTTCTTTTCCAGAGTTATAAATTCATAACGCAACCACTTCTACCTAACCGAAAAGTATCTTTAAGGCTCTCATAAAAGTTGAAATATACAAAAATACCATCCCCATTGTAATTTATGCTTTAGCAGCAAACTTGGGTAATTTTTCACAAGCTCATGACAAATGTTAGTTTTCTATTCTATTTTCCTAAAAATGTTTGTTCTGTATCACAGGATGTGTGTGGATTCCAAAGAATGATGGTTTACTATTTGTTATGTATATGACACGTACGTTTTTGAGAGATAAAAACATCTGCATGTTGGTATATGTATGAATGTATAATGGATATAGGGTAGGCCGGTAGAAGCGTTAAATTTTAATAAATAGTGTTGGCGTTACAGTTTCCTGGAACATATTGATTTAATACCAAACCAGAATCTGTTTTGGAATTCACTTAAATATTTAAAATATAGTAAACTTAAAATTATTTAAGTGAAAGATTCTATCGTTGAAGTTTCTCATTCAAAATTGTATCTGTACTTTTTAATTTATCGACTTTCATAGATTCTAATAAAGATAGATAGAAAGGCTTTTATTTTAAATGTGGAAAATTTTAAATTGGTCGTTAAAACAATGTTTATGATCTAGAAGGTGAAGTGCGCACAAAAAATCTGTTTTTATATTTTCGTGTTCAGCTATAATGTTTGTTAAAGATACTACGAGTTTGACCGATGTAAGTTTTTGGGCAGTGGCCACATTTAAGTTTGTATACACCATTACGTAAGTGCTTTTTTTATTGGCTCTTGTTACGCTTAATATATTTGCTAAGATTATTGATTGTTATGAAAACTGTTAACCGTAAAAAAAAGAAAGCAATACCAAAAGAAGGCACAATCGTTAATTTCTTATAACTTTTGTAACAACTTGCCTACACATTTGGTATTGCTCATAAAGCGGAGGCTTATAGTGTTTAACAAACCTTCAAAATTTCAGCTCGATTCTTTTATTAATTTTAAAGTTATTTAGGTTGTTTTTTCCAGTGGTAATTTTTAAAATAACATTTTTTTAACAAGTCATAAAATAATGAAGATATGGAAATTTTATTATTATCATATAAGTAGAACTTAAAGAATTTTACTTTTAGTAGATATTAAATACAGTTTAAAAAATTCATTTTTATAAACAAAAATCGTTTTACAACATTACTGAAAGTCTAAACTTTTAAACTATAACTCGTCGACGAAATTTTTTTTTATATTTACAAAGCTGACAGTGATACACGAATTTAAACAAATAACAAAAAAATAGGAATAAGTTTAAACGTAGACAGCATTGTCTGTGATGGTTAAAAATGAGGCTAAAATGAAGATTAGTCGAACCACGTTAAGAGGGAACTATAAATTCAAGCGATCAAAAAGATAAAATAGCTTCAAAACACTTATTTAATAGACAAAAAACAAAAAGACAAGTAATGTAAATAATAAAAAGAATGTAAAAAGGGTTTTTAAATAACAATGCGAAGCAAATTTCGCTGGTGTGCGTGAAAAGGGGGACAATTCATCAGTGGCGGATCCAGGGGGGGGGGTCACGGGGGTCATGACCACCCCCAAAACAAAATTAAATATCAATCAAATAATCCAAAAAAAAATTATTTAAAACCCATCAACCCTATAAGCAGGAAATCAAGAGTTGAAATGATTCAAACTCATTTTTCTAGTGGTAAGTGTAGAAATATACGGAAGCCTTTTTAAATGGCTCTTTAAAAAAATCAACAATTCTTAATACAGTAATACCTCGACTATCCAGGAATTCAGAGTCAAGCGATTTTCAAATTTTGTCAATTCGTCATTTAAGTGCCAGAGAATCGTTCAATTATCAATGAGATAGAATTACCGCCCACACATTATTGCTCATTCAATGTACATGACATGACTTTTTTATTTTGTATTAGGTATTTCTCATGGTACAATGAATACACAAGGTATGAGATTGCGCATGACATTTGACAGCTGGCCCAGGAGTGTGACGTAGTTAAGATCGCCTGAACCACCTCGAACCCATTATTACAGCTTAACGTACACATTAATTTTGAAATTAGGGTTAAAAAATGATCCTATTTTTTTTTTTATATGTTTTGTTTTGGTTATAATTGAATAAAAAATATATTTTCAGTAGCGTAAAACCTTTACTTCTCCTAGAGATTCAGGCGAAATATTTATTTTTGTTTTCATACATAAGTACTATTTTTGTATGCAAATCCCTTGAAATTTAAAAATTTTCTGCAGAGGAAATACTGTGAATAGGTAAATAGTAGTAGATTTGCTTATTCTGATTCACTGTCACTCACTTCCAAGCAGTTTTACTGAAATAAAAACAAAATAGAGTACAATAAAGAAAAATCTGTTTTACAATTCAGTATGGTATTTTAGATGAGTTATAATGACATTTACTAAAATAAGAAATATACACATTACTATAACCTACCGAATATTATATGCAAAATTTACTTATCAAACAATATAATAATATGAAAGTAAGACACAAATTAGTTCAAACGCAAAACACAATAAATATCCACTTCAGACGACTTTACACCGGCAAGACAGAAAGCTTGTATAAAAACAAAAGTTCAACAATAATATCGGTTATCAATAGTGACTATTGCAAATTGCAAGTTATGAGATGATAAATATATTTTAAAGTAACTCAATACTGACTGAGTCATCTATTTTATAATAGAAAAATAATTTAGATATATGCTTACATATGTGTCTTTATGCAAATGGTGTTTAGTTACTGTTTGTTTATACTGTATAGTATTTTTTTTTGTAAAACTGAAAGTTTTTATTTGCCATTGTATATCTGGTTTTGTACCTTTTTCAAAGTACGCTGTGCAATTGCTTGTTGCAATAGTGACAATAAAGATAAAATCTTTAGGTTTTATACATATCCTAAAGATAGTGTGACCAGAAAACTGTGTATTATATCTTGTTATAGATAGGATAATTTTAATTGTAATACTGCAAGAATTTGTTCTACACATTTTAAAACTGAAGATTACCAAAGAAACCTACAACAGAAACTTTTAAATTACGTTTATAAAAAGGGTCTAAAACTCAAACCTGAGACAGTACCTAGTCTTTATTTGCCTAAATCAACAACGGCTACCCTTTTAACCAACCAAAAGAAACGCATACAAGGAGGCGAACACAGAGAGTCCAAAAAGTATGTTGAGCAGCTTCTTACTACTTCTAGGTCAACGACGTAAGTCTAAATCTTTATTTTTATTAATTATTAGTCATAAAACCTTAAATGATTTTTTCATATCGATTTGTTAAGAAACTAGCCTCAGCCTGCTATGCAATTTGCAATAAGAACTGTTTCGGAGGAAATCAATTTAGCATCTTCCAAAATATCATATTTTTCTCTGTTAAATCATGTTATCATTATTAAAATATACAATCTTATCATTATTATAAACAATACCAAGATAATTTTATGTGTGAATATTACAAAAGATGTCATTTTAAATGTTGTGCAATATTGTGTGACCTCACTACACTCATATTCGATTGCCAGCTAGCTCATTCGATGTAAATAAAGTTGACTTTGTCATTATTTATTTTGATTTTGTGTTTAGTTCAGTAGGTATATATACGTACAAATTTTGTGTACCTTCATTACCACTTTTCTGAATCTTTTTAGATATCTGAAATATCGAACTCTGGAGTATAAGTTAATTATCCTGTACCTACGTGTAATAAAAGATAATTAAAACTTGTTTTATAAAGGACATCTATGTTTTATAAAGGATAAATATTATAATAACATAATTTTATCATCTCTTTATAATTACTATAATTAAATTAGCCAAATTATATAAAAAAAACTTAAAATTAAAAGTCTTTCCTATACAACTACATTCAAATGTTGCGGGAATAAGCGTTCTTGACTACGTCATGCGCGAAAGCGAACCGATTTGGAAAGGAACTGGGGGCTGCTGTCCAAGATATTTTTAAAACTGTGAAACAGTAGTTTGTCTTGGTGATGTTTTAGGTAAAACTGTATCACTTAGTCGTCTTCTTCAGTCACCAAAATTATATTTTAAGTAGGCTACTGAGGCTATCGAGGACACTAAATGCATTCTTCAAAATAAAAGATCAAATGCTGAATCTGTTTTTAGAAACCTTTACTGTGAAGTAAACAAATAGCTGAACAACTAGACATCGAATTGAAAAAATGCCTCGTATAGTTTCTCGTCAAAGCTGTCGTTAAAACCAATCTGCTAACTCTAGTGAAGAGTATTTCCGAAGATCTATTTATTTACCTCTTTTAGACAATATCTTAACCGATTACTATTTAAATGGGAATAAGCGACAATTAAAGATTAAAGTACGTTTATTGACGTTTCAATTTCCACTTCGGAAATCGTTAACAAAATACAAACATTAGTGTTTGTATTTTGAGAACGATTTTGCTTTCTATCTTGAGCTGTTCTTAGTATCCAATGTGTGTCCATGCCTGTTCAGTCTGTTACATTCTTCAGCTAGCAGTATTTTTTTTCTTCCTGGACCTCTTTTTCCTTCTACTTTCCCTTCCATTATGAGTCGTAGAAAGTTATATTTTTGTTCTCTGTAAATATGTCCTAGATAACTCGTTTCGTTAGTTCGTTTTTCTGTTGATTACAATATTTAGGAGTTCTCTCGCAGTCCTCATTCTTCTCATCACCTCGTTATTGGTCACGTGCTCTGTCTTCGAAAAACACACATTTCAAAGGCTTCTATACGCCTTATATTTGTAATTCCGAGAGTCCATGTTTTCACTCCTTATAGCAATAAGGAATAAATGAAAGTTTTTACAAATTAATATCGAATATCCAATGATAAGATAGAGTTTATTAGGAATGTTAAATACATTCATTAATGTTGACACTTACATTGAGTTATTGCATTTAAATTACTTAACTTTGGTTTATACTTATTTATCCTTGGTTTGTTCTTGATTTTGTAGCTATAAGATAGGTGGGTTTAAATTAATTATCTTTAAAATACCTAGTTTAAATTGACAGTCCTCGATTTTTCAGTATTTATATTTTAATAACTTTCCTTTGGTTTAATAGTCTTGTACACTTGATTTTACTATCATAGAGTATCTATGATATCATAGAATCATGAATCTCTTGGTCATTTGGGCCATTTTTGAGAGCTTTACACAGACAACATTGGTCTTTTTTTGGGATGAAGAAGGAAATGTTAAATTCATTCCGAAATATACGAGAAAAAGTAACCAAGGAGGCAGCTTCTTCCCCTTCTTTTTTTTATTTACACAATAGTCACAGTAAATGTCAGCTAAGCTTTTGCCACCATCTATAAATTCTCGGGTAGACTTTGCCCTGGTATAGTGACCAGTGCAGATAAAATTTCCTGCTTATGTCAAGTAATGCACTCGATGTTTATGGTCATTATTGTCGATGTAGGCTTTGCGAAGAGCCGTTGATTTATTTTCTCGTTACATTGTTTGGCTCCAGTGGTGTCAGGTTTGACCGTCAGAAGGACATTCTCAGGGAGCAACAGTGACATTTTACTTTCCCTTTATATAACTTACGCCAAAATGGTCAGAACGTTGCATTGACTTACATATTCGTATTTGTTATGATCATAGAATGCTCATAATAGGAAGAATCAGATCTGTAATAGAAATATCTAAACAATTACCAGTTTTTCTACTAAATGTAGTTTATCATAGTTTTATTTTCAAGAATGCAAAGAAAATCATATGGATTTATTAAGCTTATGCATATAGTATATACACATCGGTTTAGAACGTCTTTCGACGTTGTCCGATACCTAAACACCATCTCTGCCTATCTTCGCAGTCGTTTGTTGTTAAATTTCTTTCGCTCATGGACTTGTTTACGCCGTGTTGCCATTCTAATCTGGGTCTTCCTCTTTTCCGTCGACCTATCGGTTGCCATTCTATTACTTTTTTGGGGAGTCTTGATGCTGGCATACGTTGAACATGCCCATACCACCTTAATTGTTTCTTCTCTATATCTTGAGTTATATTTCCTTCTATTCCCATACGTTGTTTTATTACATCATTTCTGATTCGGTCTCGTCTGGAAATACCTAAAGATCTTCTCATTGCATCCATCTCTACTGCTTCTATTCGCTTTTTGTTCTTTTTACTAATTCTCCATGTTTCAGCGCCATAAAGAAGAGTAGTTTTAATCATGGTCTCATATATATTAAATTTCCTTCCTTTCGTTATCTCTTTACTCCACAGTATACCATTGAGACATCCTAAAACCTATGTTTTATAACAGCAAAATAATTTCCTCTTTGACTGATTTAGTAGTGATTATAGTTACGAAGATCAGATATTAATGTTTCAAGATAAATCGCCTATTTACATATATAAGTAGTAATAAATAAAATAAATACAAGAAGTCCTTTCCCTATTTAAACAGAAGTTTATTTAGTAGAAACTAATTAGAACACTGAGAATCATTTTAAAATATATCTTTTAAATTTATCGATCAATACGTACATATGTTACCGTATATTTTCGGCAAGAGTAAAAAATTAAAGAGATAATACTATCTCGTTTGCATTTTCCGGCCAGTAAAAGTTGAGTATCAAGAAACGGAAGAAATAGCCATATATCAAAGAACGAAGGTGGGTATATGTACGGCATTTTATAAAACTTCGTCGTAAAACCAGAATGACGCAACGTTAGTGAAGTAAGAAGTGGAAATGGCGATATACGATACTACCATTTCTGAGATTGGCATTCCGTGATACAATTTATTTACCCAATGACGTACGAACATGCAGAAACAAAAATTCAGTTACTATACAATTCTTCTAGTTTTATTTATTTTATAGCTATAATTTTTGATTGTTGTATAGGGACTTCTTGGGTAAAATGGTCTTCTTGGGTAAAATGGTCCCCCAACTTTCTTATAATATTCATAAAACCGCCGTTTTTTTTATATTAAATACTACTAGTGCCACTTACGTAAGAAACTGTGAAGATGTGTGAAGCATTATAGGCTAGTTTTAATATAGCCTATAAAAACACATGTATTATTACTAATTTCGTGCTTACAAAAGTAGTCGTTTTAATGTAGTTTAAAAAGGCATTTTTTCTGTTTATTTCATATATGTTGGAATTTCTCTTATTATTAGAAGTCACTCATGTAAATTAGTTTTTATATTTTTTCAGATTTTCAGGTAAAATGGTTCCTCCATGTTGAGGCAAAATTACCTCGAGGATCATTTTACCCTTGCTTAGCCTACCAAATAGAGTTTTGAGTTAGACAGGAATATTTTCTATAATAATCAAATGTAAGTAGGTATATTATCTTTACATAAATATTGGTTGCTTCTCTTACGTACATAAAAAAGGGCCGAAAATTATAGTGTGTTAGTAAGTGAACTAAATATCGACTACTTCATCCGTAGGGGAAATTTCAGAACAGTATTGGTACTTTCTAGACATCAGATGATTCGAGAATTCTTGGTCGATTCACTACAACATTGCCCAAAGAATTGGAGACTTATTTAAAGAAATGTATTTTAGAGATTGGTAACTGACTATTTGGCATGGCGAAGAAAAACATTTGTGAAATAGCCTTCGATCTTGCGGAGAGCAACGGTAATAAATACAGGATTTCTGAAAACAAATAGTCAGCTGAAACGGCTTGGTTTAAAGATATTCTAAAGAGACATTCAGATATTTCATCAGTCAACATTAATCCTCTGAGCATATATAATATGGATAAGTCTGGTATCCAGACGGTCCCTAGCAAGTTGCCCAAAATTTTAGCAGATAAAGGGCAGATACAGGTTCGTTTCTCAATAAGCGCTGAAAGGAGATACAATGTCACCATTGTTCTCCGTGTAAATGCTGCGGGTCAATTTATTCCTCCAACAATAATATTCTTTCGTAAACGAAGGAATGAATCAAGGCGTCCCATATGGAACACTTACTTTTTACAACTAATCTAGATAAATAAAATCTAACACATTCATTCAGTTCTTAAATAATTTTCAACAAGATACACAGGGCTTAATTAAAAATAGGGTCCTAATGGTGTATTTTAATCGTAATAGTCTTCTTCTTCGGCTTTACCCATTATGAGTTCGCCGTTTTCGTCCTCCACAGCACTCTATTCTCCCAGTCACCTTCTCTGAGGTCTCTATCTATTATAGCATTTCCGACGTATGTTTTCCATCTTGTACCAGGTCTTCCTCTCCGTCTTCTTCCCGGCGGGTCCCAGTTTAATATTCTTTTCGGCCACCTATGCTCTGGCATTCTTTGTACATGCCCGTACCACTGCAGGGCTCTGTTTTCCAACTTTTTTGTAATTGAGCATTTTACTTCCATTCTGTTCCATATTTCCTCCATTCTTATTCTATCCGCTCTTGTGATTTGTAGACATCTTCTCATAATAGTCGTAATAGTCGTAATCGGAAAAGTCGTAACTCTGTACAATATAGCTAGCTTGTTTGGAAAGTTGGATCGAACAGCTGCCACACTTACCAACGGACTCAGTGGATTCGAGACAACATGAATCTGTCCTTTTAATCCGAATATATTTCCAGATTTTAAATTTAAACCATCGTGTACAACTGATCGTTCTATAGTGCAAAATGAATTCGTTGATCCTATTCATGAACCAAAAACTACTTGTCCACAAAGAGATACTTTTTCGCATTAAAGTTCTTTACCTATAAGGAAAAGAAAAATACAAAGAGATAACTCTTCGCTTCCAAGTTCTTTGCTTATAAGGAAAAGAAAAAATCGTAATACATCTTTATCAGCGGAGTGAGAGAAATGAAAAGTAAATGGACGATCTTCGAATTTGGTAATGGACTTTGGTAACAGTCCGGGGGATTATCAGAAAATAAAACTTTATCTACTGCAGCTTCAAATCCGGAAGTCGTTGTTTATCGTAAATGATAAAGCCAAGATTACTAAAGATTACCAAGCTCTGCAATTTTCGACGTTAGCCATCATTAGTACAGAAAGATGGCGTTAAAAGTAATGCAATTTTATTATCTTGTGTAGGAGGATACTTGTGTAACTCCATATCCTATATCTCTACTACCTCAGACACCTCTTTTGACAAGGATCAACTTGATCAAAGGAACAAGGTTTTTACCTCTACAACAATTGATCTTCTGATAAAAGAAAAACAAAAAACACCAAAGTAAATTTCAAACTTTAAGAAAAAGAAAGAAAATAGAAGATATATAGTACATCGCAGGCGCAAGAGGTTTGGATTAAGTGCACCTTGTGCAATAAATAGTGCGGGTTGTAACTAGAAATCAGAAATTGTATGTATATTTGCGATTTTTGTAAGTAGCAATGTTTTATTAATTTTTCTGTTCAAATGAACTGTAGGGGTCATTTTACCGTAACCATGGTTTAAACCGTCTCTTGAGAGCTTTTAAAAAACAATGTTATTTTTTTCAATTGCATATTTAAATATAATTTTTTTACAAAAATACGTTCTGCTATAACCCTCTTTAATATGTTTAATAATATGTCTAATATTTTATTAATATGTTTAATATTTGTTAACATTCTTATAAATAATGAAAATATTTAATCAATAATTAATTCTGCCAAGCATTTTGCACCTATATTTGTATATTTCTGTATGTTGAAAGTAATTATTTAACACTTTTAGGTACGGTTGTTTTAACAATGATTCTTTTTACGAGAACAGGCCGTAGGACTCTTGCTCAACCTTACTCCTTTCTCTGCGCTCAAAAGCTGTTTTAGATGTTAATATACTAAATTAATTCATCAACTAACTCAGTAGAAGTATAAGTTTAATTTTAACTAGAATTTTCATTTTTACTTCATTTACTACATTCATATATTTTTCTATTTAAATGGGAATAAGCGTCGAATAAGAATCGTTCTGAAAATACAAACAGTAGTTTGTATTTTGAGAACGATTTCCAAAGTGGAAATTGAAACGTCAATAAACGTAATTTAACCTTTAACTGTGGCTTCTTCTTCTTAGGATGCCTGTCCGTTCCGAACGTTGGCGATCATTCTGGCTATGATGACTTTGTTGGTTGCTATACGAAATAGCTATGTTGAGGTCTTTCTATAAAATGCTCTCAGGTTAGCAGGTCAGGATATTCTTCTTCGTCCTGGAGCCCTTTTTCCTTCAATTTTACCTTGCAAAATGCATTGAAGTAGCTTCTATCTGCCTTGAATTCTCATTATATGTCCCAAGTTCTGCAGCTTACGGCTCTTCACGATGTTAACCAAATCCGCAGTTGTGTTCATCCTCCGCAGTACTTCTTCATTTGTGACTTTGTCTGTCCATGGTATCTTCTGGTTCCTTCTGTATGTCCATAGCTCGAAAGCTTAAAGTTTTGATAGAGTTTCCGCCTTCAATGTCCACGTTTCTACTCTTTACAGACGCACTGAGTACACATATCATTCAAGGAGCCTTATCTTTTTTTCTAGGGTGAGATCCAGGCTCTTGAACACAGAACTCATAGTCAAGAATTCACTTTTTGCCTTTACGGTGCAACATTTAATCTCTTGGGTATTGTCTCACGACTCAGTGATTATAGGTCCCAAGTAGTTGGATTCTGAGACACGTTCAATTCTCATTTGGTTCACATAGAGATTTGCTCCAGTTATGTTTTCCTTGCTGATGATCATTAGCTTGGTTTTGCTGGTGTTTATATGCAGTCCACATTTTCTACTTGTGTCCGTTATTTTGTTTATTAAGTTTTGCAACCCTTCTATGGTAGTGGAAAACACTATTGTATCATCTGCATACCGCAGGTTATTAAGCTTGACTTCATTTATTAAGATGCCTTCATCAATATCTTTTAGAGCCTTTTCAAAAATGTGTGCAAAAATAAGTACAGATTGAATATCAGTGGTAAAATTATGCACCCCTGTCCCACTCTCCTTAAGATTTTGACCTGATCTATATATTTTTCATCTATTCGGAGTACCCCTGATTGATTACAATACAGGTTAACTATTATTTTTAAGTCTTTTCCGTCAATCCCTGTCCTCTTCAGCACTTATATAATTTGTTCATACCTGACTCTATCGAAAGCCTTCTTGTAGTGAATCAGGCATGCAGAGACCTGGGCTCTAACAAAAAGTAACGAAAACATGTTAAAATGTTTCGAAAAAAGTACCAAGGTTAATCTATGAAGCAGTGAATGACAATGGAGTGTGGAGAAGACGGTACAACTTCGAACTTTATAGAATATACCAGAAACCCGATATCGTAAAACATATTAAGATAGGACGTCTGAGGTGGATAGGGCATATAATGCGAATGGAACAAAATGACCTTGCTAAACCAATTGGTCAGAGAAGAGGAGAAAGAACCAGAATAAGGTTCTTGGGTTGTATATCTGGGAGCGCTCCTTAACACTGAAAATAATACTACCGCAGAAATAAACCGCAGAATTTGCACGGCCAATAAATGCTATTTGGGGCTCAATCTCCTCCTTAAATCCACAATTGTGTCTAGAAACACAAACATAAAACTCTATTAAACAATAATACGCCCAGTTCTTATATATGGTTCAGAGATCTGGACTCTGAACATGTTAGGATATTTCGAAAGAAAAGTACTAAGGCGAATCTATGGAGCAGTGAATGATAATGAAGTGTAGAGAAAATGATTTAACTTTGAACTTTAAAAATATTAAGATAGGACGTCTAAGGTGGATAGGGCATGTAATGCGGATGGAGCAAAATAACCCAGCTAGGAAAACGCTCCTTGGTAGACCCATTGATCAGAGAAGAAGGGACAGACCTAGAACAAGGTTCCTTGGTAATATCGATGAAGACATAAAAAATATGGGAGAAATATATGCTTGGCGGAAAAAGACGATGGATAAGGATGATTGGAGAGAAATTTTTGAGGACGCTAGGACCCATACAGAATTGCGAAGCCAAAATGATGATGATTGGTGTTTGATGTTATTTAGACCGGTACATTAAGCAAATTTCAGCTTATGTTAATTTTCTTTAACAGAAATACCGAAAGTAAAATACCCTTACAGTTTGGTGGATATCAATATGGCTTCATTTATTGATGATTAAAATGGATAAACTGTTTTTTAGAGGTTCCAGACTAGGTGCCATAGGAAACCATGGAAAGAAAAGACACACAGTTTAAGCTCTGCTTCAGTAAGCAGGCATCTGGACATGTTTGATCATGTTGATAATAAGAAATTTTTAATTATATAATAATTAGGAAATTAGGGAAACCATAATATAACTCCCCAAAAATGAAAATACAAACACTTCCAAAGAAACATGTATTTCGACAAACGTGTGCTCAAGCAAGATAGTGAGCATTTCGGTACGGTTCAACTGTCCGCCCACACGGCTAAAATCAGCAAGATATATCCCCATCCCGCGGTGTGAAGCGTGATGCCTCTTAACCATCAATATTTAGCGAGATCTCCGTACAATATATTTCGATTCTCACGCAATTTTTCATGAATTCCGGCTTTCTCTTGCCGTATTTTATATTATATTTGTTGAATTCAGATAGCATTTTCATACTTATACGGAATTGTGAGAAAAAAAAACAAAATTAAGAACAGTAACTATCTCTTTCAAGGAATAATATAAATAAACATTAAGATTATGCTTATTCTCTTCGAAGATTATAAGACGCAATTCTCAAAGATATAAATAAAATTTTGTAAAATTTATATAATACACTTAGTGAGAAAAAAATGCTTCAGGTTTATCAGCTCTTTCATTGCAGCAGTGACACTGATAGTCATAAATTTCGCCAGTCTGTCTAATTCTTCTCAGCACTTCGACACTAACCTAGAGTCTACCTTCGTATTTAATTAAAGCGACAAATAGATAATTTGATTTAATACTAATATGTTAATTTTTGGACAGAGGTATTTTATTCGTGACAACTCTAAATTAATAATACTTTATAAAATATATATGGCGCGACTATGGATTTATATCCACAGCCAAACCTAAATATCGCCTTTTTATGATCTGCTTATTTACGCCTTTTGACTTGCAAAGACTGTACTGCCAAAAGCCATAAAATTTTGTCATTTAATGTAAGCCGTTTATTACCACTAACAATATAATAAATACTAATTACTGTTGGCCTATAAAAAAGTGCTAGAAATTTTACATATTAGAATAAAATCTGATTTTTAGGTAGGAGTTATATAATAAATATATTTTTTAAATAACTATACTGAAACTATCGAACTATTGTAATTTACAGTGTGTCCTTAAAGTATGGAATAAATTCGATATTTCCTAAATGAAGAGCATTTTTAAAAAAATCCAAAACACATCGATTTATAAATTTTGACGTTCTACAGGTTACAATAAAATTTAATTATTCAAGGTGATACACATACACATTACAGTGATGACTTCATCGGCTCTTTTTTAAATGTAACACCCTGTATTTTAGGACATTTTTGGATCGATAAAAATGAGCTGATTTCAAAAAAGTATAATACTTGGGTCTAATGAATATAATTTGAAAGATATGCGCTTAGAAAATAAATTATTTATTATCAATTGCAAAAAAAAATAGCCTACTTCTAGTTTTTGGTAAACTGTAATTATTTTTAGTAACGTTCAATATCAATTAAGTAGTACAATAATTGTAATAATTCGTGAATGTTCTGTATTATTGCTTTAGAATTAATTTTAAGTAGAAATGAATTTGAGTGTACAGCAAAGAATTGAAATACTCATGATGATTGGGTATGGAGACAAATCGCGAACTCAGATGGAAGTGTGTAATTTATTTAATGATAAATATCCAGAAATACCCATCACGCAGTCAACAGTAAGTAAGATTGAAAAGAAATTTCGAGACTGGTACTGTTGAAAATGCACGCAAATCAGGTCTTCCCTTTGTAAATTATGTTACAACATTAGATGTTCTACTTGCTTTTGAAGAAGATACGCACACTTCTGTTCGTAAGGTTAGTAGTGATCTCGATGTTTGCAAAACAACGGTACACAAAGTACGTAAAATGGATAACAATGGATAGATAAAAGCCACCGAAACCCTCTCTTGGTTCAAAATATTATTTTTTCTGATGAGGCCACATTCAAATTAAATGGCGAGGTCAACCGTCAGAATTGTAGATACTGGACAAAAGAAAACTTCAACTGGATGCGGAAACAGCATACACAATACCTGCAAAAGGTACACGTATGGGCTGGCATTGTAAGAAATAAAATCATTGGACCCTACTATTTCGAAGGTAATTTAAAGGGGCCAGCATACCTTCAGTTTGTAAGTGGGTATCTCGTAACTACTTTAGTTAATTTATTCCCCAGTACAATTAATCTTGGAGGTTTTGATAAAAGTTTATGGTTTCAACAGGAGGTGCGCCTCATTATGCTTTAGATGTTCGAAGGTACCTAAACGAAAGTTTTCCGAACAGGTGGATTGGAAGACGTGAACATATTGAATGGCCAGCGAGGTCGCCAGCGAGTAGTAGTGACGGTGTCCTCTGTCACAGGAGCTACCATGGGATGAGGATTAGGCCCCATATGTGCCTGAGGGTAACGGAATATGTCTTCCACTCTCCGTTCGGCTGCACTTTTGGATTTTTCGTTGAAGTTGGGTTCGCAGAGGTGACGATAATTATTTAGAGAGATTAATTGTTTCTGGAAAAGTTCACTGAGATAACCAAGAGGACGGTTACAAACCAGATGGTCCGACCAAATTAGAAATTCAGCGAGCTAATTATTCTGCGAAGCTTTCAGAGTAGATTAAGATAGAGACCAATGGAAAACATTTAGAAGGAGTGTTGGCAGAACTGTGTCTTCTGTCAAAACATTAAATCTGCCCCCTGACATTTATTCTGTCTTCGTTAAATATTTGAATTTCTCTACATAAATAACCTTGATTGATTTTTATTTTCTTAATTTCTAGTTATGCTCCACCTTTTTTTGTATAACCCCTTATAAATTCTGTTTGAGCACAATTCAAAGAAGCGGAACTAATCTGTTCTTCAGCGATCCTTCATTACAACAAGAAAGTTGCCCGCCCTCTAGTCGGCCTCTGTCACTCTTCGAAGTCGGGTCTTTAGTTAACCGGCAGAACTTTCGTATATATCTCGCATTTCCAAAATGAATCTCCCGCAGGGCATCCAGCCATTATTGAATTATGAATTATTGTGCGGGTCACACCCTAAGAGAACTTCCTTTTACAGAAGGACGGAATTCGGAGAATTGGCGCAAGGCAGAGAAGGAGATATAATTTCCTTACAAAAAGGTATACAAAAAGTTGAGGTATAAATTTAACAGACTATTTGTTATCGACAACAAATGACTTGCTTTAATTAAAATTATTTAATCAAAATTACCAAGACATATTAATATGCTTTCTGATATGTCTATAATTCCATAATTCACAAAGGACTTAGTAGGCTTAAAGAAAGAGATACTAACGTGGTAGTCACGAAACTTCTCTGCATACGCCAGAGCATTAGTGTATTGTACTATCCACAATATTCAACGAGAACGTTAGCTTTCATAACCAGAGTTGGATTCAACAGTCAATATAATAATTCTCTTCCAAATTGTTTATCGCATTAGGAAATTGAATTATAAAGTACTATTATTAATTTTTTGTAATAAATATTTAAAAGAACCGTATCTAATCGTTTTCACAAAACTTTTATATTTCTTACGACATTCTTATTTTATTTATACTCAAATTGCTTGGCTAAATGTTTTTTTAATTTTAAAACAGAATGATGTCTACTACACAGTTTGAATTTCCTTTTTAAATTTAGAAAGTGTTCCTCTACACATAATTTTCATCCATTCTTAGTAGGTTTTTGTTTATGGTTTTCACGTGGTTATGCCCTACTGAATAGAACAGAAATGAACTCTATTAAATATCATTAAGAGACGTAAAACAAAATATCTTGATATGAGATCTGACTTCCATTGGTTAATTCTGAATGGTAAAACTAAAAAAAAGAATTGGATATGGTTGAAGAAACTCTCCTCGTAGAAAAATTTGCGTCAGTTGTTTAACAGTAGACCAATATTGTGACCTTATAGCCTAAGGCAGATATTAACATAGAAATAGTCTACAAATGGTAGTTGCCACCGTTTTCTAGGAAAACTTCGGTACGGTAAGAAGAAGATGTTTGTCTTTTACATGCACTTACAACCAATTTGTCGGAGACATGCTAAGTATCGATGGGTATAAAATGTACTTATCGATAGTCGTTATGTAAATATACTTAGAAGTTATAATAGATTTCTTATTTTTATTTGCAAAGCACAGTCTTTTAAACTTGTATTGAGTAAAATGTCGTTAATCTTTCTTATCAGCCTCCCTTGGCTAATTCTTGTTTCTTTTGATTACTAATGGCTCTTCACCTGAAGACCACAATTCGAAAAAAGAAAATTCGAAATGACGAATCCGGCTGAAGTGGCTAATTATATGTCCCAAATAATGCAGCTTACTCCCCTTTACGATGTCTTCATGCCGCTTCCGCGGTTGTGTTCATCCTCAGTAGTACTTCTTCATTGGTGACTTTGTATATCCTCGGTATCTTCAGAATCCTTCTGTGTAACCATAGCTCAAAAGTCTGAAGTTTTGATAGAGTTTTAGCCATTAATGTCTACGTTTCTACTCCGTACAGAAGCATTGAGTACACGTAACATTCAAGAAGCCCTATTGTTGTTTCTAGGATGAGGTCATGGCTCTTGATTATAAAGCTCATGGTCAAAAATGCACTTTTTGCCTTTCCGATGCGACATTTATTCTCTTAGGTATTGTCCCACGACTCGTTGGTTATAGTTCCCAAGTAGTTGTACTATGAGACACGTTCCATTCTCATTTGGTTCACATACGGACTTGTTTCAGTTATGTTTTTCTTGCTGATGATCATTAGCTTGGTTTTGCTGGAGGTTATATCCAGTCCGCATGTTTTACTTGTTTCCTTTATTTTGTTTATTAAGTTTTGCAGGTTATTGAGCTTGACTCTATTTATTGAGGCCCATATTTATAGTCGGTACTCAAGTATCGGTCGATGCTTGAGGTCGACCTTGAGTCGTTTTTGTGTTTTATAAACGAATCTCAAGTACGAAATCGGGCTTGAGTACACAAAAATGACAGCTAGTGCTCAAGCATCGGATCGACCTGCCTTGAGCACGGGATCCTAACCTAACTTGTTTGTTTATTTTTATATTTTTTTCAATTCGCTTCCAATACAATATTTTTTTTTTTGTTTTTTGCGATGATTTATGGATATTGTTGTTCAACATCCAGGATAAAGTCATGGCAGCTTAATATTTGATCAAAGTTGATAAGAGTTAAAATGGAAACAGGACAAATTCCAGTATTATTAATAGGTGAATTATTATGAATAGTGAATATGCATGCAGCACAGGCACTATCTACTTACTCCAGTATTAAAGCAAGGTATTTATTGATAATAGGCTAAACAAAAAAATAGGTTATTTGATAGAGATATATTTTTAGCTAATGATCAACAAAATAGATATAATAGTGCACACATGTAAGAAATGTTACCAAAAGGCTATTTAGAACCTGGAAAATATGGTTTCCCTGTCTGCAATGAGGCCTACAAATGAAATTAAATACATATCTTGCAATAATAAGTGCTACAGTAGTACTCTGCAATATATCTTTACAGGAAAATATTGATAGTGATGATGATTTTCTAAAAAATACTGATGTGCCAGTAAATAGAAATGTTAATGATGTGGAACAAGGTTTAAATTTTAGGAGACTTTTATTCAACAATGTTATGCATGAGAATGTGAATATATTATTGAATACTTATATTATGTTAAATGTAATTCTTTTTTATTTTATTTGTCAAAATGTATTTTTTATATGTAATTTAAAATAAATGAGAGTTATACTATACTAAAGTATATCTTTTAAGCAAGTATATCTTTATTGATTTCAAGTTGTCTCCCTCCTTTTAAATAAGTGTTTATTCCTTTCATAAAACCTTTCCTTATCAAATTTAAAATTAATTACACATTTAAAATATTAATATTCTTTATTTAAAAATATATTTATAAACCTTCACGATAAGTAAATTTGAAAGTAACAATTTATAAAACTAAAAAATGGAATATCATGCTTGTTAAATATAAAATAATATAATAATCGCTTTACAACCACCATAGTATACATTAAATAAAATGACCAAAAAATATACACACAACTAGTATTTACATTTAGAATTTTTAACAGTTTTCAATATAATACATACATTAAGTACAAAATAAGAATAGTTATATATAAATGATTGTTTTAAAAATCCATAACTATGGATTACTATCAACCTTTGGAATAATTCAAACCTTTTTTTGGCAAATGTTTTTTATTTGCTATTATAATAGCCATTACTTCATTGGTACCTAGTAGTGTTTATTATTATTACATATTGCCATAAGTACATTTAAGATTACTTACCATTTGAAGAACATTGACATTCTCTAGGAACAACAGGTGTCATATTACAAGTATTACTTGAAATTATTATTAAATGTACAGGTAAGATTTATCAAAATTATCATACATAACAACTCTTTATTTTGAACTGGAAAAGCAATGGAGGAAGTCAGATACTTCTGATGTTACTGTAATTACACTAACATGTCCTCCTAGCTGGTGGGCATCCTTTTGTCCTGCAATTATACTAAGTGTGAGTATATAGTAAATTTACCTCTTCCAAATACTGTGCTGTCCCAGGGACAGTCGATGCTTACATATCTATATGTCGGGAACAGCAACTTTCACAAACTCCAGCACTACATCAGGCTTTGGTTTTTTCAAAGTGTCATCACCTGTAGCCAGCATGCTGTTGTTTCTCTGCATTTTCTACGACAAAAACTTTGCTTAAATAATTAAAAGTATTTTACCTCTGTTTCAATTTGTTTTACATTTTTCGTAGCTGTTCTGAAGTCCTTAATATATCTGCCTCAGGCTGGCAGTTATATAATAGGCTGTATTTGTACTCACAACACTTATTTTTTCATTAAGGAAGCACCGTCGATCCTTTTATTCTCTACAGTATTATTTTCTTTACCAGCTGGATTATAAACACCTTTCCTTTTGTTGAATAAACTGCATATTTAGTACAATTTCCGCTCATCTAAAAATGCACATAACTGAAATTTATTCCCTCGAATGCATATTTTTTATAATATATTACATATCTTAAAATAATTTATTAAAAATTAATTTTTTTTAATACACAACATGCCTCTTCTTCAATAAAGTTAAATTTGGCGCTAAAAATCGTTTAGTGACAATGATAATAATTGACAGAATCTTCTTTTTGTTGGATGTTACCAATCAAATTTACTTAAAATCCCTAATTTTCGTGCTTGAGATCAATCTTGTACGAGAATACCCGAAGTATCGTTTATAGAACACAACAAATACTTGAGCATGACTTTGACGTAAGTTCGACTTGGCGGAGCACGTGCTCAAGCACGAGCTTGAGTACCGACTATAAATACGGGGCTGAGATGCCTTCATCAATATCTTTTAGAGCCTTTTCAAAAATGTGTTCTGAGTACAGATTAAATATCAGTGGTAAAATTATGCACCACTGTTTCACTCCTCTTGATTTCACTCCCCAAGATTTTGACCTGATCTGTATATTCTTCATCTATTCGGACTACCGCCGATTGATTCCAATACAGGTTAGCTATTATTTTTAGCTCTCTTTCGTCAACCCCTGTTCTCTTCAGTACTTTCATCGTTTGTTCATACCTGACTCTATCGAAAGCCTGTAGTCAATCAGGCATGCAAAAACATCACAGCTGACATTTTTACATTTTTGAAACAATACCTGTACGCTGAATAAAGCTTCTTTAGTACCAACGGCGTTCACAAATACAAACTGATTGGATGCAATTTGTTCCTCGCATTTCCGGTAAATTCTTTTGTGGATGACTTTTGAAAACAGCTTTAGTAGATGGCTCATTAGGCTTATGATCCTAATGTCTTCACAAACTGTTACTCCAATATTTTTGGGCAATGGTACGATTTTTAATTTGAGTGACTCGACTTGTATTTTTCCTGCCTTGTATATTTCATTAAATACTTTAGTTATTATTTTTATTTGTTCTGCATCTAATAGCTTCAGCAATTCTGCAGGAATTTCATAAAATCCCGGTGCCTTTCCATTCTTCATCTGTCTGACGCCTGCCGTAATTTCTTCTGGTAGGATTTCGGTATTATTGCCATACTTTCTTTTTATCTTCTTTGGTTATGGCAAGATTGCCTACATTAATATAAACAAGATTTATATGTCTGGTTTATATATCTCTATATTTTTATTTAGATCCATAACGCCACAGTATTGACTAAAGCATACAAGGATCCAGATATAGCAAGTGACCACAACCTTGTGTTAGACGAGATGAAACTCAAACTATAAAAATAGAAACAGTTAAGAAACCTATAATAATTAATCTAAAAAGACTAAAAGAAGCTGATCTCTGCCAACAGATTAAAGAGGAAGTGCAAAAAATACACAAGGAAGTCCAAAAATTTTGTCAAAAATAATTGTCTTAAATTATTTTTATATTTTTCTTCAAATTCTACTGCGGTATATTTGATTAATTAAAAATTTTTAAAACGATAAAAATCTGAAGAATTAATTTATCTATAGTATTGTTACGTAAAAATATGAGTCATATTAAAAACCTGTAAACATCTTGTTTATTCACTTACATGTTTTAGATTTTACGAGACCCTTCGATTAGCTGGCAGAAATTTACCTGAGACGGAAGCTTCCAGAAACCGGTCGGACGATGACCCGGATTTACCTTCTAGTATAAATCAGAGAGATTCTCCTGAATTCTCGACCGGTTGTATTTTTATATATAATAACGGAGCTTTCATTGAAGGAAACAGTTAGTTTTGAAGATTCGCGGTTGCGATTTAATTTGTAGCGTTCGGATACATAAATTATGTAATTATTAATCAAATAAATTGTTGATATAAATTATCGTGCTTTTTAATAAATTAAACAGTTAAATAAAATCATTACATTATTATTAGATATCTATTTCTGGTAAATACAAAAGTCTCCGTTCATGGACGAAAATATAACTTCTTTCGGTATTGCTATAAATTGACTTGACATTTACAGAGGTTCTGCGAGATTTTGGATTCAAATTGGATGTGTTTTGCGTACGGTTTTCAATTCGGAAAATTCGAACTGAGGGTCAACTTTATGGATAACCAATCTGAAAAAAGGATGCCTGTATTTATAAATGATAGGTTCTGGTTTTTGCGGTTCACGATACTTTGAGCGCTCGATTTGTTTGAGTTTTAGAGAAACATCTATTCGCTGGTAAATACAGTATCAACATGTGGATTCTGAAACGCTGCTATTTTAGTTATAATTTAAAATATCTTTTTTGTTTTCCAAATTGTTATAAAATAAACAAATTAGCTTAGAGTATATTTCAGAAATTTGCGTCTATGTAGGATTAGCTTTGCCTTAAACGGTCCGCTGTGCTAAAAAACTTTATAGCAAATTCTATCAATATTTGAAGCACTGTCGAACATAAGCAAAAATATGAATATTATATTTTATACTCATTTAGAGAAATATATATTTATTGGTGCTAAAAATGACGACTTTACTGCAAAGATCGGTCTAAAGTAGGATCAACAGGAAACACCACTAGGTATATTTGGATCCAAAGGCATAATCGAGCGTGGACAAACACTACTAGAATTTCTATTACAACAAAATCTATAACAGATGAATAGTTTCTTCTCCAAAAAAGACCACAGACCACACAGTCCTTAATAGCTTTACCACAGGCAGCGATCATAGAATGGTAAGAGCCAAACTAAAATTAGACTTAATAACAGAAAGATCCAAAATGATTAGGAAGAAAACCAACCCGATATGGAACGACCCAACGGATTTAAATAAATACTAAGACAATATCAATAAAATCCTATAACAAAATAAATGCATAAATAATATAAATACCGTAAACGAAAATAGACAGCTGTATATACAGCTTAATAGCTGTAGACATTAGTCTACAGCTTAGAATCCGAATGATCAGATGTTACGTTTTTTCTGTCTTACTGTATGGCTGTGAAAGTTGGACAATGGACTCCGAAATAGAAAAAAGAACAGATGCCTTTGAGATGTATATATACAGACGAATGTTGATGATTCCATGGGTACAAAAAGTTACTAATGTTGAGGTACTTCGTCGCATGTGTAAACAAAAAGAATTACTAAGAATAATCAAAGAGAGGAAAATGCAATACTTGGGTCATGTGCTGAGAGGCGAAAGATATGAATTACTTCAAGTTATACTGGAAGGAAAAGTACAGGGCAAAAGATCAGTAGGAAGACGCCAGAACTCGTGGCTGAAAGACCTGAGGAGATGGTTTGACCGCTCATCCGCAGAGATCTTTCGCGCAGCAGTTTCCAAAAATACAATTGCCATTTGGATCGCCAACCTTCGAAAGGAGACGGCGCAATGAGAAGAAGAAACGAAAATATCGTAGAAGCTATTCGAGAGATTCAAGTAAAATGCTGCCCTAAACGACGCCAAGGCGAAAAAATAACCATTGAAACAAATCAGCTAATGAAAACTAGACGAAAAATCAAAGGAAATGAAAGCATTGGCAAAGAAAAACTACAAAAATAAATAAAGAAGAATCAAAAGCTGTAAGGTAAGATTCAAAAAAAAATTTAATAATAAAAAAGGTCCACCGAACTAAAGAAGAGAATAAACAATGAAAAATGTGAAATACACAAACTAAAGAACAAAGAAGAAGTCTCCATATAAAACAGAGAAGAGCTACTACACCTAGTTAAAGACTTCTATCAAGAACTATATACAAGTCAAAGAGAAGACCAAACGAACTTTCGAAACGAAAGCCGCCGCATCACGCAAAATCATCAACCAGGGTTCAGAGCTCATGCAAGAGATCACGCTAAGCGAAATCCAAGACGCAATGAAAAAGATAAAAAACAACAAAGCACCAGGAGAAGATGGAGTCGTAATAAAAGCTATAAAGACGAGCAGACGTGCCCTTCTCAACTAAATAAAAATTTTGTTTATCCTTTGTCTAACAGACTGTTGCATACCGGAAACATGAAATAATGCAATAACAGTGTTACTATACAAGAAAGGAGGCAAAGCGTACCTAAAAAACTGCATACCAATCACCTTATTGAACCACATCTATAAAATTTTTACCCGAATAATTACGACAAGACTAGAAAAAAAATTGGATTTCTATCAGCCCCGCGAACAAACCGGTTTCCGCTTAAAATTCGGAATAAACGATCACCTACAAATAGTAAAAACCTTAATAGAAAAATTGAAAGAATATAATATATTATTGGTACTTATATTTGTAGACTTTCACAAAGCCTTCAATGCAGTGGAATTAGACAATATTGTAACTGCTCTAAACAATAGTAGAATGGACTACCGGCTTACAAAGTTAGTACAAACATTGTACTAAAACGTCATAATGCGGGTAAAACTACATGAAACCACCAGAGAAATTCATATAAAGCGACAGGGCAATAGTCTGAACAGACAGGGCCAAGCTGAAATGGAATTGAGCAGATCACATAGCGAGACTAAAAGACTCAAGATGGAGCAGAAAACTAATTGACTGGAGCCCAAGAAAAGACAAACGTAGTAAAGGACAACCACCAACACGCTGGATGGACGACACTAAACGAATATCCAATAAATGGCAACAAGACTCTCAGAACCGCGAAGAGTGGCGAAGAATGGGAGAGAGCCATGTCCAGCAGTGGACAGAAGAGGTTGCATCATGATGATGGTGATGGTTATAGCCCACTTCCTTTAGTGAAGTCGGCACTAGAAGAAGAAAGCCAAAATAATAATATATCACTATCGTCGGTATCTTCACTTAAAAAATCTTCATACGAAAAGATTATAAAAGAATTTTTTAAAATTTAATTTAGAAATTATCTCTCTCTATTTCTCCAATGGTGATATAGCCAAAATCGAGTCTTAGCCTCCTCCAAACCATGCCTTTAACCTTGACAGTCCCGCGCCAATTTTCTCTAGGTTTTTACGTCTAGCAAATTTTGCGCGTCCGTTGCCACTTCATCCTCCCTCCTTTTCCGTGGACTTTCTTTTGGTCTTGCGCCTTAGTCATGTTACTGTTTAGGGCTCTTTTGGGTAGTCTTTTAGTCTCCAATTTCACTGACCAACTCAAATTTCCAAAGTCCAAAATTTAACAAATTCTGAGATCGGTGCCTCTTTAAACAGTTGGCAAATTTCATGGTGGTATTTGGATCTCCACACTTCGTTTTCATTAATAGGTCCAAATATCTTTCTTAGGACTTTACTTTCAAAGATTTCCAGCTTTCGTTTTGTGTCTTCTGCCATCACCCATGTCTGGCATCTATAACATACTAATAGTCTGATAATAGTTTTGTAGACCTTGATTTTTAATCTCTAGTGCCCGTTTTTGGAGCGGAATACATGGGCAAGTGAAAAGTAAGCTTTGTTTCCCTTCTATTTTGTTTAAATTTCTGGTTCTTCTCTTCCATCCGTGTTAAATGTAACTCCCAGATATCTGAAACTTTCTACAGTTTCAATATCGTCCTTTAATTTAACAGTGCGTCTGTTTTCCCTAGTTCTTGCCTGTTTTATTTTTATTTGTCTTTTGAATATTAATTTCTAGTCCGATTTCCATTAATAGAGCACTTTAATTGACGGTCTAGTGTATATGTAAAATTTGTAAAAAATTGATTGCTCTTGTATCCTACAGAGGGAGCTGGAAAGGTTTAGTGCGGACTATATAAGTGAACAAAGGATACTTTTATGAGAGACCTCGTATTATAAAGACATAAGCTGCACCATTTAAACAATGAATTATATTGTTTAACAAAAATAAATTTGAAAAATGATAAAATAAATATAAATGTATATAAAACATTTTATGAATTAATATATAATTATTTAGATTGGACTCATATATAAACGAAAATAATGTGAAATAAATGAAAATAATATAATTTTAATTAAGTGCTATTTTGACGACGAGAGCAGATGAACTTTTCATTATTGATAAACTAAAAACAACAGAATGTGCAATTGCAATAAATTATTCATGCGAGAGTAAAAAACGTGTTTATATATATTATATTAAATTATTTTATATAAAGTGAAAAAAAAACTAAATTCTATAAATAAATCTATTATTTTATACCTACACAAATTTGCACTATATTTGTTGAACATGACATGTTTTATCGCACTGGGATTTTATCTTCGATATTAAACAATTTCAACTAAAACAAATCTAAAAAAAGTTACAGTATTGTCAAATATCATCATTATTATTCTTTTTGTCTTTGTCTCTACATTATCGATAAGTTTCTATCTTAGATTATAAAAATATTAGTTACCTTTGCCAACATGTCCCGTCTAAGCATCTCTTCAGGTTTTCTGTAGCCTTCCTCTTCTATTCTTTCCCGAAACCACCAGATTAGCAATCCTTCATATTAAGTGATTAACGTCTCGACGATGAACGTGACCAGATCAAAATTAAAATAATGTTCTCCCATTTTGGCATCATTTGGTGCCACGCTAATATATCCATTTCCATATCCTTTAATATATCCATTTTTAATTTTATCATTTTTTGTAACTGCAATCATACATCTACGCATTATCATGTGTGCCACATGCCATCGTTATTCCTCTTTCTTTTTAACTGCACAAGGTTCTATTTCATACCCAACCCTACTTTTCACAATAATTTCATTATTCACATATATAATTTTATTTGAAGAAATCCATCGTTAAATGGGCATTCCAAATATTGTGTGTTTGTTTTACTTTGTAACGATTATTTTGCCTATGACATATGGTATTACTATGGACGGTTGAAAAATGGTGACAGAAATTTCTGGGGTGGAGATAGGGTAAGCAAAACAAATCGAAACTTTTATGAACGGCTACTCAGAGTTTATTTGGAGAACTGGGTCGTGGATAACTGAATGACAAGGGGCTTGGATTGAAGTAACTGCAAAAATGAAACAAAGGGGTAGTTACATAAGTCTCCTGGACAAACAAAACACAAGAAGGTTCCCAAGCTATTTAAATTAAGGACGCCGCTCAGAAAAATCTTCCTGCTGAATGAAAGAAAAGGTTCTTAGAAATAAACAAAATGGTTTAGGCAAAAATTAAATATTTATTACTGTCTCGCAACAAACAGTTACAAAAGTAAATAGTACAACAATTCTATACTAATAGTTATAAAAGTAAATACAAAAAAAACAAAGAAAAAACACTTAACGTGTTCTATCCGTTCACAAAACTCTAGAAGTTGGAGATACTACAAAACTTACAATTATTGTTACTGGGCGATAATTTGTAGCAGAAACAAATTATTACAAATAAAAAAATATCTTTTTAAGTGAAACTATGCATAGAGGTTAACTTTTTTTTAAACAAAAACAAAATCTCTATTATGATTAGGTATTTACCAAATGTCAAATAATAAAGCTAGCTGTCAGATGTCAATATTAAGAAAACAATTAATAGACACCCTTAGATCTACAATTTTAATTATTACAATTTCTTAAATTTTTATGAAAGAAACTATTATTATAAAATGTTCATTTTTTCTTTAAAAATCAACACAAAAGAGTTATTTGGATTTTACTAAAATTTCTGGGATTAGGAACTGGACTTACACTCTCTGCCACAGGAACAAATTCATCTCCAAACTGCAAAAAATATTCTCAAACGGAAAATGAGGCTGGAAGTTGTTTACTGAGACGCAAAATTTAACACGGCTTCTTAAAAAACTGAAATAGGTAGAACTGGACACAATGGCAACATGTGGTTATCCTTTACAGTTATTGTAGATGACACAAATCTCTTAGATACTTAGAAACATAGAAACAGTGATAGCTCTTTTAAAACTGACACATTACATTGAGTATAATTCACTTTTTTCAACAAATTTGCCGGCTTCTTGACGCCGACACCCACAGCGTGTTCTTTTTTCAAAGATTCTTCCCAACCTCACTTAAACTGTAACTATTAACTGCTCACTACAGATTTTTCACAACATAAGACGAAAAAACAAAAAGGCATTACAAATTTGACAACAAAGTTGGACTAACCTGAAACCAACTGCACCTGACAGCAGGCTCAGCGAGAGTGATGTAATTCTCTTTCCCGCAAAACCTCCTCAGCGATCTAAGTGGATGTTTATTTCAGGCGCAATATTTAAGCGGCTTAAAGATCAAAGAAAATACCAAGGAAATACACATTTGTGATATATAAACAAATTTTAAAATGTGGTTATTATCAACTCGTCGACGAAAAAAGGATTGAAATATTTTTCCGGTGTTTTAACATATACGAGGTGATTTCAATACATACCAAAGAATTTAAAAATGCTACAACTTCAGTTAAGTTACTAAGTTTTAAACATTCATTTTAAAAGTTTGTCTCCACTCTTTCAGTTTTTGTTCTAAATCGCTTTCACTCTTTTCTACTAACACTACTTAATTTGAAAACATTAAGTACCATGGTATGTTATCTTGTAGTTTTGCTGTTGTGCAATCCTACTTTCACATAAAATTTATCAGTCTATCCTAGAATTGTCCTAACATTTGTAGTTACTCGCTTATATTCTATTATATTCTAATATATTTTATACATACTGCCAATCACACCTTTCTTTTTTATCTTCTATCATTTTTTTTATTTCTTTATATACAATTTGCCGATATGTATATGGAATAGCATAATTTTTGCCCGAAAATTTGACAATTTTTTTAAAATTTTCAAAAAAAATTGGCAAATTTATTATGATATTGTAATTTTTAAATCAATTAGCAAATTATTTGATTAAATAATAATTTAAAGACCAAATTACCAAAAAAACAAAAAAAATAAATTAATTTTATTATAAATGTGTGATTAATTTTATTACAGAAGCCAAATTAGTAATTATATTATATTTTCTTATATCAGGATTCTTATTTGAGTTCAGAAATACATTTACCTTTTGTAGTGCTCGATAACAAGAGAAGTAGAAGGGAATAAATAAAAGAATTTAAATTTGTGTAATTCAATTAAAATATAATGATCAAATGCCTTTGAAAATGTTCATACAAATAAACAAATCACTTAGAAATAAATGTTTGCCTAAATTATATAGCTTTTACACATAAAATTAACACAACAAAGTCACACAATTTTAGTTCATTTAATTGTCCCATCTCAACAATTTGCCTCAGTACTTTACTAAAACGATTAACTTTGATTAGACTTCTAGCGAAAAACTCCTTCCCTGGTTCTGCTTCTCCCTTAGCTGTGAATCTCCTGAAGAATTTGTTAGTACTTACAAATTTTAAAAACTTTTTTATACTGCAACTTCTCCAACTCAGGACTCAAATAATACCATTACGCTCACTTTTCAAACACGATTTCTCACAATTAAAGTTTTTTTTCACCGTTGAAAACAAAACTACCGCCACTATATTTTGTTCTCCTGGATTCCATGTTCTCTCATTTAAAGTGATACTCCTCATCCTTTTGACTTCCAAACATTTCCTCTAATCTCTAATTCCTTTTATAATTGCTGTTGAACCTTTGGGTAGTGGCGTCACTGTGAGAGACCGGGTAGACTTTTTTTATGTTGGTATAAAACAGGTTATTGTAAGGAATCGAACGTTTCAGTACCTTCATGTACCGTTGTTCTGACTGACGGTTAGTAGTCGTGTGACCATTGCAGTGTAACAGTGTGCTATAGTAAACGAGCTTTCGGGTGTCTCAGACCGGCGCCACTAATATGGATACAAAAATATTCCGAGGGAAGCACTTAGATATTTGTACATTTCTCTAATTGTAATTAAAATACGGTCGGAGTACGGGCAAGCTTACTTGCAGAAACTTTTAGAAGAAGTAGGACTAGATAATACTGATATTGAATCAGTGGCATGCAAAAATAAATCAGAGGAAGAGGAACAGGACATTTAGGAAGTTACAAATCGCGACAGTGAATCAGAACAGAAGATATCAGATGCAGATGAAACAGTTGCGGTTTATCAGTCTGCCTGTCTTTTCTATATAGGTATGTTAAAAAACTAGAATATGTATTAGCAAGACATGCTAAATTTTTATTGTTTTAGGCAGGAACCGTACAACTCACTGGAAGAAGCACCCTTCAAATCCAAGAACCACTAGAACAAGACAGGATAACATAATAATTCGCTTACCAGGGCCTATAACAAGTACTAAAAATTTAAAGGACGCTGTCGGAATTTGGAATTATTTTTGGATGGCACGATAATGGGTATCATTGTGGAAAATACAAATAAATACATAGCCTCCATTCAAGAAAACTATTCGCGAGAGCGAAATGTAATCTCACTGATGAAATGGAAATTCGTGCTTTTATAGGACTCTTGTATTTATCTGGGGTAGGTCACTGTAATCGTGCAAGTGCCGAAGATGTTTGGAGGAAAGATGGGTATGGTATAGAAATTTTTTATCTTACGATGACTCTACAAAGGTTCCGATTTCTTCTTCGTTGCATTAGGTTTGATGACAAGGAAACACGTGCAGAGCGATTAAAAATGCAAGCTAGCTCCCATTCGTGTGGTGTTTGACTATTTCGTAAAAAATTATCAAAATGGTTATAATCATTTCATTACTTGTTACCAATAATGAGATATTCCCTGCTTTCAGAGGGAAATGTTCGTTCCGTCAGTACCTTCCCTCAAAACCTAATAAATACGGACTCAAGATATTTGCAGTTTGTGATTCAAAAGTATTTTACACATCATACTTCTACAAAATTTAACTACAACTTCTACTTCGTAGCATTTTATTTTACTATTAGCAATTATTCCAACTCCATTTATATTAACTTTTCCTTATACTTCTTTTACGTTAGACAGATAACACGACGAATACAACAATTGTGCAAATAGATGACTTGACCATCTTTCCAAATTGAAATTTTCAATAAAACCTTTATAGCTAAAATAAAATGCTTTTGGCAGCTTGTTAATAAATGGTTTTTATGTCAAAAACATCCAACCATAAAGTTACTAGAGTGGAGATAGAATTAACCAAGGATAGGACCCCACATTTGAGACTTATTTACAATTGCTCCTGTCTACTACAGTTATTTTAATTAACCGTTACTATTACAATAACTCTAAAACTTCGTTATATAACCACTAAAACAAATTATTCCAAGTTTTTAAATTACATTGCACTTTTATTTTTTAGATTTTTAAGTCTAATACTTTTATATATCATATTTATATACTGGATCAGCGCCAAATTCATAGGTGACATCAGCAGGAAGATGTAGACAAACCGTAACCTAATAACATTAATTTATCAATAAATCAATTTCAACATTAAAAAAAAAATCCTATAAAACGTCCTAGATTGGCCTAGGTCCAATGCTTACTTTAAACTTGCCAAAAATCATAAAGTTCAATAGACTATCTCTACTTCAAATTTTTTCAAGAGCTGTTCGATATAATGTGTTATATTACAGTCAGGAAATGCATTTTAATGGGATTCAATTTAAATATCTTTAAGCGCGTTTCTTAGACGACATACCTTATAAATAGCTCATTTGATTATTCAAATTGTTTCAAAAGATTTTTCTTCGTTCTAAGGATTTTGTATTTAAAAACTATATTGTAAAATTTCTACATTTAAAAAAATCATGTGATGAAAAAATATATTATTAAGTACATAAGTTCTTTAATGGTAGCACTTTATTTAATATAAATTACTTTCATATCTAATCAATGAAGAAAGAAATTAAACAGCTATATATATATATATATATATATATATATATATATATATATATATATATATATATATATATATATATATATATATATATATATATATATATATATTATACATATATTTATTATATATTCCCTCTTGATTAAAAGATTTACTCCCATAGAAGTCAAGAAAGAAATAAACAAACTCCGCGAATGTCCCCTCGTTAATATTTAATCTCGGCACAAGTACGAAAATAACTTCCTCGCAAGAACATTACCTTGCTAACAGTTATACTTAATCGCATCCTAAGCTTATCATACTTTCCAAAAATATGTAAATTTGCAGAAATTAGTATGATCTTCAAGCCAGGAAAAGAGCCCAATAAAGTAACATCGTCGACCCATCAGCCCACTCCCAACCGTACACAAAGTTTTTGAAAGATATCTGCAATAATTATACATAGGTTATACGCAGATCACGAGTTCTTAAGATTACTATCAAAACATTAGTTTGGTTTTCAGGAAAATCACTACACTGTCCAACAAGTCCATCGAATGAAATGAGAAATAAATTATATCAAAAAGTCTTGAAGAAAAGAAAGAAATTGTTTATATTTACATTATATTGAAATTATTAGGCGCATGTCAAAATTATATCTTATTTTTAAATTGCCTAATTATTATAGCTATTATATAATATTTCTATTTTTTATCACTTAAAATATTCTGTTTAAATACATTAATACGAAATAATTGATTTGTTAGCAAAATATTTTTGTATAATAATTGATAACCTTTTGTCTATAATATTAAATAATCGTCTTCAAAATATTAAATTGGTATTTTAGTATTGTAAGGAACGGACAAAACATGTAAGTACCTTATTTTGTTGGAAATTTTCATCTACAAATGCTAATGTAGGATTGTTTGAAGAGTAAATTCTTTTTGGCTAGATGTTTTCTTATTAAAATATATGCTTGAATATACTTATTATAGTTAAGTGTTAAGTTTTTATGGGATTAAGCCACAGTTATTGGTTGTGATTGTGATGAAAATTACATTTTTAATTCACTAGTAGTTGACATTTCGATTTCCACTCCATAAATACTTTCAAAATAAAATCAAAATAGTTTCAGATTCTTAATATACTTCAATTTTATGGGCTAAATGGATTTATTACTATTTTTTGGTATAAACTACTTAACACTTTTTATAAAAACAGAATAATAATTCAAATTTTCTTAGTTTTCAAGAACAAAATTCAAAAATATCATCATCAAATTAAAATATTTACTTAGAACTCTGGTTTCGTCTAGTTATGTGATTATTCTATTCTTGTTTCGATTTATTATCCATTTGTCTTTAACTAATATGTTATATTGTCTGCTGATTTTTATTAAGTGTATTTCCTGTAATTCGTTTCCATATTTTCATTTCCATAGTTTTTAACAGCCTTTACATTGTGAATGTGTCAGGTCTGGCTTCTTTTGTCACAATCTATTCTATACTGGCTTTATAAATTCTTGATTTTATTTTAGTATTCTTAGTATCCTGCCAGACCTGCCATCTAGCTGTGTATACCTGTACAGGTATATACAGCTAGAGATTTAATCCCAAGTCCCAATCGCTGTCTTTCCATTAATTAGTCAATATTGACGCCTTCTTCTTCTTAACATGCCATACACCAAAGTGCGTAGGCGACTATCTCATTACTAGAATTCTGTACTTGGCGGCGTGACACAGCTCGCCTGTATTGTGTATTCCTGTCCATTCTTTAATATTCCTTAACCAGGATAATTGTTTGCGGCCGGCTCCTCTCCTACCTTCGATCTTCCCTTGTAAGATTAACTGTGGTATTTCATATTTTGCTCCTCTCAATATTTGCCCAAGGTAACCAATCTTGCGTTTTTTAATTAATTTAAAGAGTTCTCTTTCCACGCCGGCTCTCTTAAGCACGTCATCGTTTCGAACTCTATCCACCCAAGGTATGCGCATCATTCTTCTTAATGACCAAATTTCAAATGCTTCAAGTTTGTTGATAGATGTTTTTTTTAAAGTCCACGTTTCCATGCCATAAAGCAAGATGGACCATATGTAGCACTTGACCATTCTGTAGCGTATTTCGAAATTTAGGTTTTAATTACATAGGAGCGGTCTGAATTTCACAAAAGCTTGTCTTGCCATTTGTATTCGGGTTTTTATCTCTTGTTGTGGATCCGATTGGTCATTAATTATGGTGCCAACGTATTTAAAAGTTTTTACGCCTTTTATGCTATCGTCACCTATGCATATTATCAGGTTTTCTGGAGGGTTTCTGCTAATGACCATATATTTCGTTTTCAAAATGTTGATTTTGAGGCCATATTTTTTACCTATGCTATTCACCCTATCAAGTAATAACAGCTGATCTTCCAAATTATCAGTTATAATCACTGTGTCGTCCGCATAACGTAGGTTGCTAATTGGTATGCCGTTCACCTTAATGCCTAATTCCGTGTCTTCTAATGCTTCCGCAAATATATTTTCAACATATAAATTAAAAAGCATCGGAGAGAGTATGCAGCCTTGGCGGACACCTTTTCGGATTTCAAATTCATCCGTATATTGGTCTTGATCAATCCTCACCTTTGCCATTTGGTTCCAGTATAGATTCTGAATAATTCTGATCTCCTTCTGGTCAATGTTGGCCCTATGTAGTACTTTCATCATAATATCATGTTTAACATTGTCAAATGCCTTCTCGTAGTCGATGAAGGTGAGGTAGACATCTTTTCGTTGATCTAAACAGTTTTGTATTAATGTGTTCAAACATAAAATTGCCTCTCTTGTTCCTAGTCCTCCCTTAAAACCGAGTTGTGTTGACCCGCTAAGTTCTTCTAGTATCTTGTACATTCTTGAGTGTAATATCTTAAGGAAGAGTTTCAGCAAGTGACTCATTAAACTGATTAAGCGGTGTTCATTGCATTTTGTGGCATTAGCTGTTTTTGGGATCATCACAAAGGATGACTGCAGCCATTCTCGCGGAATGTAACCAGTATCATAAATTCTATTGAACAGCTTTACCAAGATTTCGATATTCTCCTCGTCTAGTAGTTTTATTGCTTCTATATTAATTTTATCTGGACCCGTTGCTTTATGCATCTTTGTGGTTCTAACTGCATATTCTATTTCACTTCGCATTATTGATGGCCCTGATAAGTTTTCGGAAGGAAGTTTGCGCGTTGGTTGTGTTGGTCTTTCGTCATTAAAAAGTCTTTCTGCGTATTCTTTCCACGCCATTGCTATCTCCTCTTCTGACTATGTATTCGTTTCTGTCGTTGCGTATTCTTGTTCTGTGGTGGTTTTTGTGTATATTCGATATTTCTTTGATCTTCTTATGTAGTCCAAAACTATCTCCTTTTTCCTGCAATTGTTCTATTTCGTTGCACCTTTCCACCATCCGACGTTCTTTTGCTTTCTTAATTTTCTGGCGAATTTCTTTGTGTATCTGTTTGTATTTGTCTTGATTACGTTGTTGTTTATTGATGCCATTGGTTTCTAATTTACATCCGGTTGTTTCTTTTACTGTTGTTTCTAATTACTGTTGTCTTGATTTTCTGAGTTATTTTCATCATACTAAACTCTTTCCTTCATTTTTATATATTAAGCAAACTTTTTATTTTTTAATATTTTACCAAAAGAAGCACATGCCAATTGTTCGTCGCTTTATTTCTATAGTTTGGTTGGATATATTTTATTTAATTATCTATCCCATACATATGTATTTATTAACTTTTTCTAGAATTAGTTGTCATCTAGAACTCATTCAGACATCGACTGAGGGTCAGAAGCAACCCCTAGTGCGAGTCTTACAATTCTATGTAGGTTATCTGTGAAATACTCAAACATCCCAACATATTTTTAAATAGAAAGTAGGAAATATTAAATTTTGTTACATCTAAAGGGTTTTTACCCAGGTATTTATTGTCTTTACTTATGTGCACCTAGTAACAAAATACTGATGATGGTCTTTTCAGTTTGAAAACCTTTTGTGATATAGCCCGAAAGGGATTTTAATTTATATACCTTTTATAAAAGGTTTTAAACAAATATACGCAGAACTTCTCTTGTAACTTTTACAACGTTTTTAATCATTTCGTCTGTAAAATCATCTCTCCTTAGTGAATTATTATTCTTTGTTTCTTGATGTGGTGTTTTATTTATTGCTGATTTACTTATTAAATTTATTTTTAATTTTTAAAAATTTTAAAAAATGTCCTGTATTAGTGTTTGTTTTTCTTCATAAAGATCTAAGTAATACTGCTGTGTTATTGCTATTAATTCTTTTAGTCATTTTCACAGCTTTTGTCGCAAAAACTACATATATCTGTTTTTTTTTTAATTCTTCTTACTACATGTTTTTTCCTGTTTCTTTCTTTTCTCTTCTTTTAATACCTACCTCTTTCTTTAAAAATATTTTGAGGCTGACCGCTGATTTTTCAAAATTCTAACTATTCTGACTATTATTTTAGCAGTATTTATCTTTCCTCTTGGTTTTCTCTTTTTGTTTGAGATCTATATTAAGAGTAAGTAAATATACATACTTATAAATCTGTATTTATTTCAGGAAAGCCCTTATAGTATTTGCTTTCGTATGTGTGGCCTTTGCCACTTGCAACGTCACTAAAGAGAACTGCAAATGTTTTGAAGAATTCTACCCCGAAGAAGAATATGGAGAAATAAACTGTAAAGGCACGAAAAATAATAGATTATTTGATTGCGGCGAAGAGAAACCTCCTGTATGTAAGTGTTATATAAAAGGAGAAGAAGTTATACTTGACATTGGTGAAACCCATTGCGTTGATGGCATAAAGACCTACGATTCTGAAGACTGTGGACCAGCCAGCGAATGGAAGGCTTACTTCCTAAGACATCCTGGAAGAAGGGGAATTTATTCCTTTATACCTCCAAGAAATCACTAATTTATTTTATAAACTGTATATAATAAAGTTGATATTACGCATATCAAGGTTCTTTGTTTGTTTTTGTAAATAAGGTGCTTAATATGTTATTTGAAATATTGAATTGGAATGTTCAGGGCAGACAGTTTTCACGCTAAGGGGTTCTTCAGAGCTAGTTTATTATAACACACAAGACATAAACCACGGTTAGATAGGTGGGCAACAAATATGTACACATACACAGTAAATATCCGTACAAACGATCAATTTTTCATTTACACTTTTTTAATTTTTTGCAGAAATACAATAATGAGTTTCAAAAATTTTGTATTATTTTCACTTAATAAAACATTTCTGTGTAATGGCGTATTTAAACCTACTCTCATGAATTCTTGAAGCATCTACGTATTTATATTGAGATGTAATAATTACAGATTACAGTATGGACAGTTAAAGAATATGTGATTTAGACCAGTTATGCTGGTTTCATACTCACATCTGTCTGTTGGGAGAAATTTGATTTTATGTACAGCTCGTTAAGAATTGCAATGTCTTGTTTTGAGTTTTGACAAGAATATAAATTTGGAGGGGAGGATCCGTCAGTAGCCCGAATACACTCAGTTCCATTTTCTTAGCAGAAGCAAACAGATCAGACGCATATCAATTACACTGGTGTAGGACTTATTAATCCGGTTCCTTTACAATGGAATTTAAATCAAAAGTTCATCGTAAAGTTTTGAGTGGTCAATCTCGTGAAATTATAGCAAATGTGATATATTTTATGAAACGAGAAGCGGAGGCTAAACATCCGATAATAGAACTAACGAAAATTCAAGAACGTGTTTCGCGCGCAACGGGTGTTAGTGTTGGTTCTGTAAAGCAAATTTCAAAGGAAACGAGATCAGTTGAAGATGGTGAAAGTGATTCGTTTCATACACCTAATATTAAAAGACAAAAAAGTGCGACCAAAACTAAGTTGGATAATATGGATAAGGAAATTCATCGGAGATTTGTAATAAATTTTCACGTCCATGAAAAAAAGTTCCTACGTTGAGAGGCATACACAGGAAATTTGCCAATGAAATTAATTACACAGGATCGTATGAAACTTTACGAAGAGTATTACATAAAATTGGTTTCCGTTGGCAAATACATGGACGAAACATACATCCACTCTTGTCACACATTCACGATCGTTTGCGTAAGCCTATCTCTAAAGGACAGAGGTTAATAATAGTTCATGCAGGAGGAGAAATGGGGTTCATAAAAAATTCCTACTTAAAATTTAAATCAAATTTAAAAACTGGTGATTACCATAGTTAGATGAACTTTAGTTTTCAAGTTGTTAAATTATCTTTATATATATATATATATATATATATATATATATATATATATATATATATATATATATATATATATATTTATATATATATATATATATATATATATATATATATATATATATATATATATATATATATATATATATATATATTGTTATGGATCAGTTTATCGATCAGAAATAGAATAAAGAATTTTTTTTATTATTTTAATATACCGCGGGCATATAAGTTAAAATACAACCCTGTACTTATTTGTAATCGTTAGAATAAGAAAAGACATTGTTTCTGTGACGGACTAGTTTTTCCTTGAAGGACTAAGTGAATAGTGAAAGGACAATGGAATTCGTGTAATTATATATTTAAGGAATAAACTTTGTAATTGTATTTTGCGGTGGACATTTTTCGAAAGTAAATAAGAATTAGATTTAGATATGAGATAACAAGAATTTGGAAGCTTATTTCGGTTGAAAAAGGCAAAATTGTTAATGGTTTCTGAAAAGTAATTTGAGTGAAATTAGTTTATTTGTTTTAAATATTATGTTGGAAATTTTCTAAATCGAAAATTAGTGGGAAAAATGAATGCTTATGATTGGTTAAAAAGGAATGATGGGGGATGAGGTAGTTTGAGAAGGTTGTCTGGGGAGATTAAAAAGATTATTATGTTACCGGCAGACCAGAAGAGAAGACGTGTTTTTTGTGTAGTCAATCGGAGTAGGAGTGTTTTTCGTTTGTTAGTGAAAAAGGTCTGAGAGCAGATCAAAACCGAGAAGATTAATACCTCTTTTGAGTCTGCATAGTCCACGAGATCTAATTGAGAAAGAAAGGAGAATTTGTGAATAAAGAGTACAGGTCAAAAGAGGCTTGGGCTTGTGTTTTCGGAGGAGTAGTTTGCTGGTATGCGGTTTGGATCGATGCTGAGAACGGGAAAGATTTGATGGTAGCCGGACATAATCAATCAAGGAAGGAACTGTGGTTTTGATCGAGAGGAGACATTATTGGTGAGAAAAATAAAGGTCAGTCAAATAATTTGAATGAAAGAAAACTTTAAGACATTCTAAAGATAAAATCAAATATAAGCATACGAACTAAGATTCCAAGTTTTAAAGAGATATTTTTTGTAAATAAATTATATTTTATATGGTCAATTTTTTTAGTAGATATTATTATAAAACAGATCAATAGATAGTTTGTTAATTAAAATTAAATTTAGAGTATAGGAGTTTGTTGGGAAAGATAATTGCCCACAAAAAGTTATTTATTAACATTCAACGTATTGCTTATTGAAAATAAATAATAATTTGTGTGCATATTTATATTGTTTTAATGTTAGTTCCGTTTCCTGTTCTATCCCGATTATGAGCAACTAGGAGATACTGAAACCACTAGAAGAGATATATAAAGTAAACTAATTAAAGAAAAATTAAAAAGGCACCCTGAGAATTTTTAATAGTAATTGAATTGTATGACTCTGCATAAATTAGTGAACTAATTAATTAAATAATTAGATTAATCAAATTAGTATTAATCAATAATAAAACATCATAAAGCAGATCACAACAATATATATATATATATATATATATATATATATATATATATATATATATATATATATACTATTTTGACTTGCTACAAACGTGTATTTTATATGTGTGTAACGTAATGAAATAAAATAAATTTAAATCTATTCTTCTGTACAAACAAACAAAATTTGAAATGATTTTATTAATAAAAATTTCTAAATATCAATCTTTTATAATATATTTCATGTTTAAAAACAATAAAAATCAATAATTTTCATTATCGCATAATATTACGTGGAATAATTACTCCTAATTATTCAAATTTCAATAACTATTGAGTTCAATTGACCCTCCCCCAGTCGTAGTTCCATAATAAAATAATTTTAAAATCCGAACGCATTTGCTATCTTCTTTACTCCGAATGCGTTCTCTGTTTATTTTTCGCATCGGTAGAGTTTAAACTGAAAGACAGAGCTAACTTTGACGAACTGTAGATGCTTCGAAAAACATCCATGATCTACTGTTAATTTTCAGATGGTCGACACTGTATTTCTACTGATTGCAACAACTTTCTAAAATTGGATCGCAACTACTATTGACTGTAATTTAAACAAATTAGTGTCTGTAGTTTCACCGAACTAAATCCAACATCTATTCCATTTAAATTCATTATGCTATTTCACATATGCAATGAGATTACATGTGTTAAATTCTTTAATTATATGAGTGATTTATTAGATTTTAAGCCATTTAGTCCGGAATAATGTTGTCCAATATATCTAAATTTTCCTTAGTCCATACGAATTTAACATCATATTATGATGAGGCTGATAATTTTAGTGGTTATTGAAAAACTTTTAGTATGAATTAATTGCTGTCAATTGTGACTTTATTGTAATGTATTTAATACTGATAATGAATCGGTGCACACGACAATTTTATTCCACTGGTTTTCAAAATACCATTCTAGGGTTTTTAATATAGTACATGCTTCAGCGGAAAAGACGCTGGACTGATTAATTAAAGTAAATGCATTTTTAGTCTCATTTTTGGTACAAAATAAGCACTGGTTCTATATATTACTAAATTGAACCCATCTGTATGAATTGGAATGTAATTTGAGATGTAATTAACCCATGAAGGACGAAGTTTTCGAAAATCTTTATTTTACATAAATAATACAAATAACTCTTATGAATGGACAAAACTTACTTAGAAAAAGACAAAAATAATTATTAAATATATTAAAATCTAAAAATATTGCCTGTTGCCAAATGGCAACGCTAGGTTCCTATGGCTACATTAACCGAATGAAATAAAAGTAAAAAAATTCTATGAAATTGAGAGATAATCGGCAAAAAACTTTCTATAGCTGTGTATGAAATTTAACATTACACTTTGTGCACAAACCTACTTCACATTTGGCGCATCTTGTTCTCATGATCGACCTGCATTCTTCACCTGCACACCTAATTTTCTTTTTATTTGGTACTGGTTCCAGTAAATGCCCAACTCCATCGTATCTTGAGAGTGAACTAGACGGTCGGCCACCTTGTTTTGCAGGCACTCCGTATTTGGTCAGATAGGCTTGCACAATTTCACGCCTAAACTCTAACTGTGTCAACTTGTTGCCGGATTTTTTATGTAGCACCCACGCATTTTGTATAGTCGCATCTAGCATCCAGGTAATCAAGCTCCAGTACCATTTTTTTGCCCTCATTCCTATTCTAAAGCGGTTTATATTTTCGTCCATTAGGTCGGTGCCCCCCATTGTATTATTATATTTACCAATCAGGCATGGACTTTGAACCTGGATGATTTTCTTTTCAGCTTGTGAATATCTTTTCACGAGTTATTGTGGTTCCACCCCATAACATGTTGACGCTACACTTACGACGCTGTTATCCAACCATCTTACAACTATAATACCAGTTTCTCTCTCGAGAATCGACTCTACATCACCCCTTTTGCGTTTCTGCATATTAGCTTTCGATTCTATAGGGCAGTTTTTGGGAATGCGATTTTCCCTTATTATTCCGGTAAGGCTATAGCCACGATCCTTTATATGTTTCAAAAGGTGGAGGCTCGTAAATAAATTGTCGCAGAAAAATTTGTAGGGTAATCTTAATTTATCATTGGGCAGTTCATCGAGCATTGTGACGAATGGAGCCGCACATGCTCCAAAAACTTTATAATAATAATTATTTGCTTTGGGATCGGTTCCTTGGTATATGTTGAAGCTTACAAGATACCCACTTTTAGTGTTGAGGCACCAAACTTTGTATCCGAAACGAATCGGCTTTCCTTTTATGAACTGTTTACATGAGTGGCGTCCAAAGTATTTCACCATAGATTCGTCGTAATTTAATTCGCCTTCAGGGACGTAATATTCTTTATATTTTTTCTGTCAATAGTCAGCTAAGGGTCTGATCTTGTAATATTTGTCCCTTTCATCGATGGCTTCATTATTTGCAAGGTGGAAAAAACGCCAAATTGTAAGGAACGCATAGCGTTCATGACCATTGCATTACCCATATCGCCTTTCGTATCCGAGTAAAATTTTTTTCGTAATTAATTATTAATAAATATTATTAATTAATTATTATTATTAATTAATTAATTAATAATTAATAAATTAATTTCGTAATTTCGTAACGTATTGAATGGTTCGTAACTATATTCTGGGAAACTAGCGGCATTGTCGACCAAATCACCCGTTATCCAATTTAGGGACTCGTATTCAATTTTCTTCACTTGAGAGGTAGTTTGTGGGATGAAACTTCCGCTGCTTTCCTGGGAAATATCCATCGCTTGAACTGCATCTTCTTCGATGTCGTCATCCTCCTTGTCTGCTTCTTCGCCATACATTTGCACCTCAACATTTGCTTCCAGCTGTTTTCTAGACAGATTGTCGATGAATCCTCCCCCATCCTCCTCGCCAGAATCTTCATCAGTGAGGTCTCCAATATTTGGGGTCTCAACATAAATAATTCTAACGTTGACGTCATCTTCGTAAACCATGTTCAAAGCTTCTTGTAGAGAGAAACCCCGCCTGAAAATACAAGATGCCTGTAGATACTAGCGTTGCCATACGGCAACGCGATGAATAAAAACAAAATATTGTAAAAGATCGCTTTTTTTTAAGGGTTGTCAAATATTCACAGAGGGAAAATGACCTTTCTATTAGAGCATAATTGTTACTTTAGCCACTTAGATGTAATAGTTATTCAGAAGTAATTGACAAATTGAGCTACTTACACAAATCTTATATCCATTTTTACAACTATCAAAAACGGTGACTATAAAATCTCACAAACACCAACGAATTAAGTTTTTGTTAGGTGTATATCTTCAAATCACTTATTTGCTGCAGACCGGCACGTTCTTGGAAACAAAACAAACTAACATAACCTCAAAATAATAAGATTCGTACGTCAATACCACTGTTGCCATATGGCAACTGCAGTCCTTCATGGGTTAAGGCCTTCCTTGAGAGTTTTATGACAAAATGCAGTTTGGTATTTGGGAATAATAATGTTTGTAGATAGAAACTTTTAAAAGTGATATATTTAATAATTCCCAAAAAGGATACTTACTTACTTAACGTTATTTGCAAGTTACAAATGATTTTGTAAGCGGTGGGTTATTTATTTTTAAGAAGAATGGAAATGTTAAATCAGCTGTATTTAACTGATTATTTCATTATACTGAAATATTTGCTTGCCAGATATTCTCTGCGTAATGAGAGTGAGCTTTTAGAGGTTAGAACCATTGTGTCTTCATTTAGATTGCTTTACATCAACCTTATTACAATTTTCAAAGCTTTGAATTGGGTTTTATCAACTTTAGGTAAATTAATTATGCTAGCTGACCCATGTACCAGATAGCCGTAATATATAATAGGTTTTATATAGACTTGAAAATTCTGTGTAATATTTTGATCCGCATCCCACGATCTCTTCGAAAGCAATTTAAGAAAATTAATAACTTTTTCGCAGCGGCTAATTGTGTACAATTTTATAATTAAAATGTTGAGTCCAATACAGTTTTCTGTCAAATATTACATAAAGTATTTGAATTCTAAAACAACTGGTATGGCATTGCCTGTAAGGATATAGTGTTATCTTAAATATAGTGTTTCCTAGAAAAAATTCTACGTCAAACTTTTGGTACGAAATAGTAAAGCCATTAAAGCAAGTCCAGCTATCAAAGTTGTACATTATATGTTTAAGTTCACGATGTACGTTTTCTTCTGTGAATAGATGGCAATATCATTAGCATATTGTAAACAAACAATGTTGGAAGACCATAAATTGGGCAAATCACGTGTGTATAGATCAAAAAGTAGTGCACTCAAAACAGCTCCCTGTGGAATGCCTGTTGATGTAATCATTGGTCCTATGATATTCTGACCTATTGAAATCGAGACGTTTCTAACGTTACAAATACATACAAGTTTTTCACAGAGTATCTTTAAATCAATATTTATTTGAACATCAGGAGTCAGACGAACGACTGCATCCGTCATACCACAGCTTTGTTTATAGCCAAATTTTAGTGCTGCTGATATACTTTGCCTCGTTATCCAAGTTTCCATTCTCAATTTTAGAATTATTTCCAATATTACAAAAATGCATGACAATATAATTGATCGATATAATTCTGGACAATCTTTATTGTTTTCCCCGTTATAGAATTAATATAATAAAGGAATCATTTAATTTGTAAGGAACTATTCCAGTTTGCAAGATCAACCTTTTTCTACTTTTCTATTTTTACAGCGTCTTTGACCTAGATCGCGGCATTGACTGCTAATAGACCTTTTCTAAATCCGAACTGTTGGTGGGATAAAGCTCTTTTGTTTTCCAATACATCTTCTAACCTCTTCTTGACAGGAATTTCGTAATATTTGCTACGGCGTCCTAGGAGGTATATTGGCCTGTAAGAGAATGCCAATACGGGAGGTTTTCCAGGTTTAAGAAGGAAACCAGAGTTGCTTCTATTAGTTCTCTGGGAAGTTTTTGGTTGTGCAGTAGATGACTAAATATTTTTCCGAAGAAACCTGGTTTCTTCGTTGTTGATATCTTAAGTGATTCGGGTGGGAGACCATTTTGTGGGGAGGAGCTTTCCCTGTTTTAATTTCCTGACCAACAATCTTTATTTTCTCTTCCTGGAACTTCTCCATTACTGTGTGAAAGACCTTAAGGTTTTTTATTCCTTGGTAGAAAAAGACATTCTGCTGATTTGCGCCTCTGGTTTTTGTCAAGTCTATACTGGGCGATCATCGATAAGACGATACAAAACAACAATAATTTGCGTGGTAAAGATAACGATGACGTCAGTTGCAAAGATTAACTTTTTTATTATTTCATCTATGATGAGTTTAAATAAAAGACAATCTTAATATCAGAGTTAGTTGGGTCAGTTAGGTACTTTTAGTGTTTTAAAAAAGATACAAAAAAGACTGTACAGTCAAAATACAATAAGTGATTTATCATAACCAGATGGGTTACCACCCAAACGTTACCACAAAAAGAGTATTTGTAGAGGTGTGTGTGAAATCGATTACGCATTTGTATGGCAACTTGTTGTCAATTGGTATTTTTATATTAATGATTTATTATTAAGTAGGAACGAAAGGCAACAAAGAAATTAAGATATAAAAAAATTATATTGCTAAACATGTTGACAGTGGTGTTGACCTTAACGCGAGAAATTTATGTGAAAGTTGGAGAGTTAGAGGCCTATCTGAAACACAATATGGCTTTTGGTGGAGTTGATCGTTTGTGGTTACAGTATTAAAGTTGAAAGATATTTCTAGAGTAGCAAACACTGGTACACAGTGTACCAGGAGCTATTGTGGTCTTATAATACTGGATGTAAAGAACTTCTTCAGTTCATTTTCCTAGGTAGGAGTTCTACAGGACGCGGGCGAATAAGTAGTGGTTTTCTATCTGGTTCAAGTGCTAGGAGATTATCTTAACGATAGAAAAATATGTCATATGATAGCAAAAAATAAATATACAGGATGACCGTACTGGACAGAGTAGAGAAACTCATGTATCTTGACAGTAATATCAATTTTAGCTTGGATCCAACCATAGAAATTTAAAAATTGCAAAAAGCAAAGCCCAAGTCACTTTTGTAAAAATAAAGTACGTACTTCGTAGCCATGATCTTATTATTGACCTTCGCGTTCGAATGACATATTACTATATTTTTTCAGCGCTACTGTATAAGTGAAAGCGTGGACCCTAAGTAAGGCGTTGCTTAAAAGTTTGGAAGCCTTTGAGATATGGTCATACAGGCGACTACTACAAATAAGCTGGGAGTTAAAAATGAGAATGTCCTTAGGCGCCCGAACCAAACAACACAACCGGTCAATACAATAAAGAGACGCAAGCTGGAAAATTCCGGTCACATTATTAGACATACCAAAGAAAATTCTTCTTCTGAACGTTCTGAACGAAGAAAAAACTTCTGAACGTTCAGGAATAGATCCAAGGTACACGTGGTCCTGGTAGAAGAAGAATATCATAGCTGAAAAATCTAAGACAATGGTTTGAAAAATCGACTACAGCATTATTCGGAGGTGATGACAAGTCTTTTTTTCAAAGTTTTTTCGATGACGTCTGTTGGTTTTGTTCTAAGACGTATTTCTTCGTTTGGGATTCGGTCTTTCAGAGAAACACCCAACAATTGGCGCTCCATAGCCATCTGGATCACGCGAATTTTATTAACTATTATGTCCGTTTGAAGAGGCAACCGTACTCACCTCTACAACTTGGACACCCTAGATTGGGATTACTTACTTGAGTGACAGAGAAGGATACTCTATGTCCTGCGAGTCAGTTTAATGAATATTTGTGATACCATAAAGCAATTCTGATCTGAGTAGAAAATTGTCGTTTAATAACATATTTTTTGAGAAAATTTTATTTCAATGTACGGTAATTGCAAACCACACTACTCGCAAATTGAGTTGGACAGCACGTAGTAAGGATCTTAAAAAAATCGATACGTTTTGTGTAAAATTTAAAATTGTGTTATCTACTCTAGTTTTAGGATTTTATTCATACCATCAATAACTGTGTTTTAATTTTTATTGTTTATCCTTACTTAAATTTCATTTTGAATTAAAATGATTTATTTATTTTTGAAAACTAATTATTATATTTTGTTTCAGGTAAGTCAACTGTCTAGAATTGTATAAAGCTAGGCATCTTTATTAATGTAAGTATACAAATCGAAAATACGTCATTATAAACTAAAAAAAAATTTAAAAGGGTGCACAAACTATATAAACTAAAGAGGAAGCGAACTTTTTGAAACTACTACGAAATGTTTGAAATATCTTTGATGTAAATTTAATGTTTTGCTTTAATTTTCAGTTCAACGAAGTTTATATTTTAAATAACTTTATTATGTTAGTAATTTTGTGTATTTACGTGAGTGGATAAAAGTTTTATTAGTAGAAAAGTTTTAAACCACTTATTTGATCTGATTAAAAGCAGAGTTTTTTAATTTTTAAAATAGTAGAAGTATGTATGCTTGTCAAACTGTTGATTTTAATAGATGAATTATACCTATGCGACACACGTGGGAGATATACTCTTTAAAATTTACCTGGATTGTCCACTGTCTTATTGATTTTCAAATTATTTTTCTATGTACTTTTATTAATATTATAGATTCCACTTATACCGGGTGGTAAATGGTCAAACGGTTGATCTAAAACAGAGTGGGGTATTCTTAACTGTTAAATTTCTGCTTCTCAAATCTATCTGCTGCTACAACTACAAGAAATGGTCCTGTTCTGATACCCGTACCATAACTAAATTTTTTAATGTGTTTTTTGTTCATTGTACAGTTCTTTTTGTGTTTTTTCAATGGAATATTTTTACATAGAAATAGTTTGTCGAAAACAGGTAGACTGCGTTTCAAAAAAGTATGTAAACCACGAAACTGTTAATTACCGGTCTCCCGGGACTGGTAGCTTGGCGCGAACATGATGAGTTACCGATCGTCGGGGACAGGTAATGACGTAATTGGTTTTTATATTTTTACAGTTCTATAACATGAACTATACGTGTCTATACGTATACAATAAAGGTGTCCCATAGATTATTTTGATGTGTGTATGTTAATATGATAATAAGTTTTCTGTTATAATAAAGGTAAATGCTTGGTTCATCTGATCTATTTTGTTGAAAAAAATGTTTATTAAATATAGTTAAATACAATCAAAACAAAAAACAAACTGTCTTTAAATCAAGTTTATCAATAAATATTTTACAACTTCGTTAAAATTTTATAACAATACTCTAGCTTGTGTAATAACTGTAAATTTACGCTTGATGACAGTAAGCCCAATATTTCAGACGACTACGCTTTCATACGACAAAACGTCCAATCCTAAATAACAAAGTAACAGCTGTGCGCATTGTTATTTATTGGTAGCACTAATGTTTATAAGTTTACTACCATAAATTTACTGTAATTATATAATAAATTGTTTCAAGACCAACATAAAACAAATAGAAATATTTGAAAACGGCTTGCGAAATGTCTTGGTAACATTAGTTTCATAAGTTTACCATAGAATTACTCGATACCAATTTGTGAGTTTTTTTGTTTCTAATTATAAACGAAAAACGATTAATAATCTCGTTTAATGAAATATTCTTAACAGATATTCTACGAGTCCACTTGTAAAAATTATGAAATGCTTTGCATAAAATATTATTTTTTTTTTTTATTTCAACTTTAACGTGCTCGGCTACTATGGCCACTTACACAGGTACTATAACATGAATTTTCATTACACAAACATTAAGTGTTACATTAAGAATATGTTACAATAATACGGAATGATAATAATATGTTATACAATGTCTAAATTAAAATGATATAAGTGTTCATCTCTAAGGAATTGTAGCACAGCTTTTATTTGGTCAGGGTTGTTTAGGATATCTCGTACTTCACTTTTGAGTTTGTATTGTAATCTTCTGGCCGAATGTTGATGACATTCAGTGAGAATATGTTTGATTGTCAAATATGATTGGCAGATTTGACAGGAGGGACGGATGCTAGAGGACATTAGGTAGCCGTGTGTGAGTTTTGAATGTCCTATCCGAAGTCGTCTGATCACAATGAGATCTCGTCTTGAGAGGGCTGAATAGTCAAATGTAGGCTGACTGGTTATTGACAGTTGTATTTCGTGTAAGATCGAACGGTTATAGTTCCAATGCTGTTGCCAAAAGAGTCTGGTTCTTCTTTTAGTATATGATTTTAGGTCCTTACAAATTTGAATTTTATCGGTGATTTCAGATGATGCTGTAGCAAGTTTAGCATAGTGATCTGCAGTTTCATTGCCTTCTATACCAATATGAGATGGCAGCCAGATTATGGTAACTGTTATGTTTTGGGACAAGATAATTTGGTAAGAGTCTAGGATCTTTTGGACGATTGGATGAAAAGTAAATATATTTTTGATAGAATGTATTGATGCTAAAGAGTCTGTGCATATGGCAACCTACTTATTAGGTGTAGACATATGGTTAAAAGCTTGCAATATACTAAATAATTCGCCAGTATGAACGCTGCTGACGGCTGGTATAAGTAATGACTTAATTAGTGAATGAGAGGTTGTAACAGAGCATCCTACTCCTGTGTCATTTTTTGAGGCATCCGTGTATAACATTAGGTCGTATTTATTTGTATCTATAATGTTTTTAAATGCATTTATAATGATCTCTTTCGGATGTTTATTTTTATCGAAGTTGGTGAGCGAGGTGTTAAATTTGGGCGTGGACATGATCCAAGGAGGAGATGGAGGGGGATAAAGAGGAAGGGTATGTGTAGGAGAGATATCATTAAGTGTCTGTGCTAAAATTAGTATAATAGGTTTTATTGGTGGTATAGAGGGGTTAGCTGATACCGATGCTGCATAAGAGAGTAGTAGTTGTTTTCGTCTTATACAAAGAGGAGGTTCGTTAGCTTCGCAATATAGATTATCTACAGGACTAGATCGAAAAGCGCCAATACAAAGACAAAGGGCTGTGTTGTGAATTGAGTTTAGAAGGTTAATATATGTTTTGGAGGCGGATATATATATGTGACAACCATAATCTAGCTTGGAGCGTATTAGTGATCTGTATATTTTAAGAAGCGAGTTTTCGTCAGATCCCCAATAATGATGTGATAGAGTTTTTATTATGTTTAGTCTTATGCACGCTTCTCCTTTCATTGCGAATATATGTTGCTTCCAAGTTAGTTGTGAGTCAAACGTTAATCCGAGAATTTTGCATTGGTTAACAACAGGAAGAGGGACATTGTTGATCAAAATAAGTGGAGATGGAGAAGGGGGACGTCTACTAAAGTTTATAATTTTGGATTTTACATAGGATAAAGATAACCCCATGTCACTAGTTTTTTTAAAAAGTGTGTCAACAGCAGTTTGAATAAGCTTCGAGGTGGTACAATATTTTTATGTAAGCAAATAGAAAATTACATTTTACTTTGTTTTGACGTGTGGATTTTCATTTCCAAAATCGTTTTTAAAAAGATTTTGTAAATTAAGATACTATGCCATTAATGGCCAAAGTATGGAAAACGAAACATTTTTTTAATTATTTTTTTTTCTACGATTTTCATATGATGATTATTATATTTTATGTATGGGTCTTTCATACAGATAGTTTCTTGACGTGTTTGTTATCTTAATGGTCTAAATTACGTGCTGCATAGTTTTTAAAATAATAAACAAAACACTCCAAATTTACTAGTATCTGTCGGTGTCGTTTGAGCTCGCATAATATATCACAAAATATTTAAAATTCGACCAAACCAGCATTCTTTGTTCAATTAGAGATTGTAGAAAGATATTATCCAAACATAATTTGAAATATGACTACTCATAAAATTTTATAACACTTTAAAGATAATGTTTCGTTTACGAACCTTTGGCCCGATCCGTGAATTTATGATCCATATTTGATAGTCTACTAATAATACAAAATTTTTCAGTCTTAGCCATTATTTACAACTGTGTAGTGGTTTCTTTAATATAATAATAGTGAGTTACTCGGTGGTAGCTATTTTTTACAACTTTGCAGTATTTATACGGTGAATCAAGATGTCCAGAGGGTATGTAACAATTGGCTAAATTTGTTATTAGTGTTTTGTAAATGCCATATACATATTATTATCAGATTTGTACGATAATCATTTACATATACATGTTCTGAAAGGATATTTTATTTTTAGACTATCCGAATATGAAATGAAGAGACCTCTTTCAGTAAAAGAATTGCAAGCTATACTGGAGGATGATTCTGATTTAGAAAAAGCGGATGAGATAGATGCAGTTTATATACCTCCTTTAGTTGATGTGTTAACAGATGAAGAGGATTTGGATGATAATCTTCTTACAGAGGATGAAGCTTTGACTGATACCGCTGGTACATTCGAGATTCACACAAGGTCTCGAGAAGAGGCTAAGATGCACACAGAATCCATATTGGAACCATCTACAAATAGGGGGAAGAAAAGAAAAGTAAATTCCGAACGAAAATGCAAACCAACGCAATATACACCTGACTGGTCTAAATCGTCACAAAACTATTCCTCTTCTCCAAAAGACAATGAATTTAATAAAAGGGAAGAAATAAAGCTGAGACTGGCTGGGAAAACACCATTTGAAATATTCTCTTTATTTTTTGACGATATTATTATATTCCAGAAAATACTCGAATTCCAAAAAAAACTGAAATTTTTATGATGAGTCTAATAAATTGAGCAGGGACTGTATATTTAACGCAATATTAAGACGTAATTATTGGCCGAACGATCTAAAAAATGCAGAAATACTTTTATTTCCAAAACCAGGTAAGGATCTTAGTGAAGTCTCTTCTTATCGACCTATCAGTCTGTTATCAATAATCTCCAAATTACTAGAAAAACTTTTAATAAAAACCATAGATACAGACTTTACTGGCGTAGACTGGATACCAAATTATTAGTTTATATTTCGACCAGAACACTCAACTATCCAGAAATACCACCGAATGACCCATACAATCAATTCCTCATTATAAGAACAGGAATATTGCCCAATGGTATCACTAGGTATATGTCAAGCTTTTGATAAGGTTTAATATAAAGGACTTCTTTATAAAATATAACAAATAATACCACCATTATTTTAAATATTTACATCATACTTAAAAAACCGACAGGTCAGAACAAAAGTAAATTTAGAAATATCCAAATTGCATTACATTAAGGCGGGAATTCCGCAAGGCATCGCCCTGAGACCTCGATTATATTTGTTATATACGTCTGATCTACCAAGTTTAAATAACGTAACAATTGGCATATTTTCAGATGACACAGTAGCATTCACAAGTCATAAACACCTTAACATAGCTACACAACTATAAGACTACTAGTATGAGATTGAAAACTGGCTGAATCAACGTAAAATAAAAATAAATGAGAGCAAGTCAACCCACAAACCTTTCACTTTACGACGGGAAACACCACCACCCATATATCAACAACGAGGAAATATCCAGGACTTAAACAACCAACTACCTTGGGCTACATCTGGACCAAACCCTTTATTGGAAAGAACACATCAGCAACAAAAGAAGACAAATACAGCTAAGACAAAATCAATTGGTTAATTAGAAAAAACTCTAAGGTGTCAGTAAATAATAAAACTTTAATTTATAAAACAGTTATTAAACCAATATGGGCATATGGCATAGAGCTGTAGGGCTGTACTAGTAAATCCAATATTGTTATAATGAAAAGATGTCAATCAAAAATGTTAAGAGCAATTGTTAAAGCTCCTTGGTACGTAACCAACCAAAGAATCTATGAGGATCTCAACAGTAAAAGAAGTAATCCAACAAACAAACTCACACTACATTAAAAAAGTGAACACAGACTCTAATCCGTTAATTTCCACAATACCTCTACATTAAGTTATCAAAAAACTAAAGCGACGTTGGACAACAGACCAACATCGTGATCTGTCAACATGGACACGTGATTCTCTCATTGGAGGGGAGCACATCACACCAGAATCACAGTACCTAAACTCATTACAATAACTTATAGTATAGAATACATTTTTGATTCTGATTGTTAATTTATTAGTTATAATAAAAAAATATTTATTAGAAAGGTGATAGAAAAAAAACAGAACTTATACAGAAACAGTAATTATATTATTTTTTTTTCTTTTAACCTATTATAGCTAATTACTACCATACTTAAAGAAGTACGAAAAGTAGTGCTTTTAAATTTTATTTTTACCTATAAAGATACCTTATTTTTAATAGTCTTATTTCATTTTTCGAGACATAGCACAAACTTCTTAAAATTTCTCCAAGGCAAACCTCTCCTCTATCTCCCTGGATACACCTGTATATTTACCGAGCTATATACAAAATATTTCATTACTCTAATGGTTGCCCAAGCAGTGATAATATCTGATTCCCTTATTGCTGGAGGCGTACAAGTATACGAGAGAAAATTACAAGCTCTACAAAAGCGACTTGGAGAATCGGAGTAGGAAAATAAAATGTACCTTATATATAAGTTTATCCACCAGCTGTTATTGTTGTGCTTCGAAATTTCGTGTTTTCGACAAGTAAATTTGTAAAGAGATAAACAGTGTGCTAATGGATGTCATAGGACCTAAGTTCTTACATTTATTTCTATGTTTTTCTTTGCTTATTTCCATCTACTTAATTTTTTTATTAAACTAACAATAAAAGAAAAGAAATATACATGGTGGTCCAGAATTATGTACATTAATTTCTAGAACTCATAGTACGTCCAAAAATAAGGGTATTTCTTTATGTACACTTTTTTTATAAAACTGAATAATAAGGGAGATACAACCCTTTAAAGGGGTGAATTGAAATTCTTATTTTTTCAAATATCTTCCAAACGGTTTCAAATACGGAGTTCATATTTTGGGAGTGATTATAAGACATTAGGATAATTAATTACATGTCACCACCTACCACATCCTATATTAATACAGGGTAGTTTTGGAGGGTAAGTGGGGTTCTTGCGTCACATGTTTTTTAATTTTTACATATTTTAAAAAAATATTTTAAAAATTGTTTCCTTAGACTTTTCTACGCAAAAAAGGTGCTCTTGTAATATTTCGATAGATATCACCGTTTTCGATTTATTTAAACTCGAAGGTATACATGTATTTTATAGTAATCGTTACATTTCTTAATATTCATCAAGTATGCTTTGAAATTGACACTTGTGTTAGCAACAACACTTTAATCTCAAGTAGACTATTAAATTATTTTATCTACACTTTTATTGTATTCGACAGTGAAATTTGTTTAACACGTCTCTTTTGCTATATTTTTAAATTTGTTTGCCCGCAATATGGCACACTATTCAAATTCTGAGATAACAGACATACTTTTAGTACTAGGGGAATGTTCGGGAAATGCTGCTGCCGCTGTAAGACGCTAGAGAGAAAAGTATTCGAACAGAAATATTCCCAATGCCAGGAGTTTTGTAAGTACTGAACGACGACTGAGAGAAACCGGTTGTCTTCAAAGAAGGAATACAGATGCTGATCGTCGTAGAGAAGCAAGAAATGTTCGCGTTGAACAGCAAATATTGGATGCTGTAATAAATGACCCCACAATAAGTACACGCAGGTTAGGATTAAGAACGAATATTTCCCATCAAAGTGTTTTAAGAGTTCTGCATGAAGAGCAATTACATCCTTACCACTATCGACAAGTGCAGAAATTGTTACCTGACGATATGCCACTTAGAGTTGATTTTTGTGAAGTATTGCAAAATAAAGTTCAAACTGCACCAAATTTTTTAAGCAACATTCTGTTTACAGACGAGGCCACATTTACATGACAAGGTATGTTCAATTCTAGAAATATGCACTTCTGAGCTGAAGAAAATCCAAGGGCTACAATGGAAACTCACTTCCAACACACGTTCAAGATAAACGTTTGGCAGCTACTTTAGGAAATAGTTTCATAGGATACCACATCTTTCCCGCAAATTTAAATGGTAACATGTATTACAATTTTCTAGACAATATTTTACATGATATTTTGGAAGATATTCCATTACAAATACGAAGAAACATGTTTTTCATGCATGATGGTGCTATACCACATTACACAAAAATTTGTAGAAGGTGGTTACATGAACATTTCCCTGATAGGTGGATAGGCCGGGGTGCGGATGCACCGATTCATTGGCCTGCTCGTAGTTGTGATCTTAATCCAATGGACTTTACAGTATGGTGTTATTTGAAATCAAAGTGTATAATACTCCAATTAATACAGTAAATGAGTTAAGAGACAAAATTGAACAAGTATTTACCAATTTACAAAACGATCCAGTAACATTAAATGGATTAATGCGTTCGCTAAATAAAAGAATTAGATTATGTATTCAACAAAATGGAGGACATTTTGAACAGTTGTTGTGAAATATTATTTTCGCCATTAATTAAATGTTAAGTTTTAATTAAGTTTTTCATTAATTTGTAATATTATTGCTAACACAAGTGTCAATTCCAAAGCATACTTGATGAATATTAGGAAATGTAACGATTACAATAAAATACATGTATACCTTCGAGTTTAAATAAATCGAAAACGGTGATATCTATCGAAATATTACAAAAGCACCTTTTTTGCGTAGAAAAGTCTAAGGAAACAATTTTTAAAATATTTTTTTTAAATATGTAAAAATTAAAAAACATGTGACGCAATAACCCCCACTTACCCTCCAAAACTACCCTGTATTAATATAGGATGTGGTAGGTGGTGACATGAAATTAACTATCCTAATGTCTTATAATCACTCCCAAAATATGAACTTTGTGTTCAAAACCGTTTGGAAGATATTTGAAAAAATAAGAATTTCAATTTACCCATTTAAAGGGTTGTATCTCCCTTATTATTCAGTTTTATAAAAAAGTGTACATAAGGAAGTACCCTTATTTTTGGACGTACTATGAGCTCTAGAATAGAAATAGAATTTTTATCTTACTTGCTTCTTGTATGGGTCTAATATGGGTAATAATCGCTAAGTGTATAAAGTAATACTTCACAGTTCTTTAAGATTTTTAAAAACGGTACCGCCGAATGAAACAGTAGAAAAATTTCAATAGATTTATTGGAATCGGAGGAAATGCGCAGTTTTATCGATACGTGTATGTTTGTGTACTAGCATTTCTCATACCAGTATCTTTTTTTTTGATAATTGGCGCTACCATATACAGCAGATATAAGTAAGTATCATTATCCATTCTTGAAAAATTACGCCAATGTTTTGGACACATTTTTAATTCCTCCAACAAATTCATATAAGAAATAACTTTTGCTTTCATCAGCCAGTCTTTACACCAGATGCTACGGTTTTTCCGCTGTTTTATCTTTTTCAATGCAAATATTAATCACACGACCTGTCTTCGTCCTCGTCCAGTTTTAACGATACAGTTAAAGATAGGAGCGATTACAATCACAAAAAAGTGACAATCTCCCATCACATCTCCTACCTAAACTAATCTGAGCAAATTTATAATATAAAAACGATTTAGGCATAAAAATCGGAAATTTTAAAATATTTATTTCTACAGGTACATAGTTGTTAGTTGTTATTCAATCCTATCCTGTCGATGAACAGGTTCCCCTTTTACTAGTATCTTGTTAGATCTGGAACTCTTCTGTATATAAAACCTTTTGCACTCACTGATTTTGCACTCAATATCAAAGTATAATATTCGACAAGGCAAGATACCGTTTAACATTTTCATTTGAAAGTTCGAAATATTTCGAACCCAGTCGTCTGGCACATGCGCAGTTGACGGATCGGGTCCCTGTAATTAATCGCTCCTGTTAAAGATATTGCAAACAATCCTGACCAAGGCAGAGTCAAAATTCATGTAAAGGCAAAAAGGTTCTATTGTAAACCAAATTTGTCTACTGCGCCGTGGTCAGAAGTGCTTGCACTATCTCTAAATCGTAACGTGTGTGGTAGTGGAATGAACGACAAGGCATTTGGAAACTATTAGCAACTGTTATATTGCATATGTTTCTCCAACTTTAAAAATGTAAATCACAGCGTTAATCGTCTTTATTTGGCAAGTGTGTGTATTTGCAAGCATTGGATATTTGAAACTTTGACGAGACGGGTATCGAAACTGCTTAGAAGCCAGATAAAATAGTGTCACGACGTGACTTCAAGCAAATAGGCAAACTCACGTTTGCAAAAATAGGAAACCATGTAACCCTCACTGCTGCAATTTCAGCAAGTGGTAATACTATTCGTTCGTTCTTCATTTCCCCGAGGATAACCTACAGGGACTACTTTATTAAAGATTCACCTGTCGGAAGCGTAGTAGATGAAAATTCATCAGGATGAATAAATGAACAATATTTCGTGAAATTTGTCATGCATTTTCTGTTTCACACAAGATGTTTTAAGGAGCGCCCTATACATTAGCTGCTCAACAACCTTAAATCTCGCCTTTCTGTCAAGGAGTTAGATATAAGGAAAACAGAGTAATAGTTTCCTCCTCACTGCTCGCATAAATTGCAGCCTTTAGATATGATTATTTACGGATCCCTAAAAAAATACTTGGGATGCGAAACCATTTCATCTCAACGGCATAGAATGCGAAAGGCAAGTGGAAAACCATCGCAATAAATTCCCAAGATAGTGAATATGGCAAGTCAAAATCAAAACATGGCCCCTAGTTCCCGGCAGGCGTTCAATTCTAAAGCAGTGCTAAGAATCCACAGGAGGAAACTTTAAATTGCTATGTAGAATGTTAAAACTTTATATAGTGCAGGCAAACTAGCAAATGGTGAAAATGAGATGAGACGAATGAAGTGGGACATACTTCACCCTTCAGAGTTCCCAAAGCTTCATATACAGGGACAAAGCATTGAAATAGCAAGATCTGATTTCATGAATATGCGTAAAATGCTCGGTAACCCCAAGCTATCAGTCTCAATAAGATTGAGAACACTAAAGTGTTATGTGTGGTCTCTATTACTATATGGCTGTGACACCTGGACATTAAAACAGTGTGACGTCAACAATTTAAATTCATTTGAAATGTGGATGTACCGCCGAATGCTAAGAATAAGCTGGACCAGCAGAACTACGAATGACTCATCTGGTCAATACTATCAAAATTATAAAGATATCATATATAGGACAAATAATGAGCCATAGGAAATTTGAGCAACTCCAGGTAATATTAGAAGGCAAGATTGAAGGTAAAAGGGGCATAGGATGAAAGAAAAAATCTTGGCTACGAAACATCAGAGATTGGACCCACACAAGAGGAAATTAATTAATTCATCAAGAACAGAGAGGAATGTGCCATATTAATCGCCAACTTCAACAGAGAAGGCACTTAGGAGGAGGAAGAAAAAAATACTACAGTTCAGCTATAGACAATTGGATGATAAACAATCCAAGTAAGGCGTTTTCCATGTGTGATGTTTTTGGCATTGTAATATTGAGTCAACGCCAACCAATAAAATGGATGGGTTCGGTAAAATAGGGATATGTCCTCTGAATGAGGGTTTTTTCACAAAGAGTGATTCCATCACAAAGAGTGATTCAGGTAAATTCCATCCTTTTTTGGCCGAATACTTTCTCTCTCTGCGCACTAGAAGCTCCGCCCGTTTCACGAGATTCCTGTTCACCAGTAAATCGGCACCCGTTGCTCGATATATCGTAGCGTGTAAAGCGTCTTTAATAAATTACCAAGATTATGACTTTTTACTTAGTTTTTGGATTTTTTTTTTTTTTTTTCATTATGCTGTAGTTGAAGAAATTTTTTATATAAATAGTTTATTAAGTACACTTTTAAAAAAAGATCAGCAAAAAAACTTAAAAATATTTTGCATCCGATTTTATACAATTTTTGAAGGACAACTAAAAAATAAAAGGGTAATACATATTTTTATACAGGGAAAAACGCAAACATAAAGTAGAGTCGAAGGACTAAATACGGAATCCATGGAATACTTATACAGAACAAGAATATCAGAGAAGATAGCTGGGAATGAAATATTAAAAGTGAGAGGAAGTAGTGGAGGGAAAATGTGAAGAAAAAATGAAAAGCTTTTTACAATACAGAACACAACAAACACAACATTCATACAACCACCAATAAACGAATCAGAAATGAAATAAATACTTTGGTTAGACAAATAAAAAGGGAACATAATTAGCAGAGCATCTCAAAATAGATGGAATACGACTTCTACGGAATGCAAAAAGAAATATGGAGATTGATCAAAGGACAAAGGAAAGATATCAATGTACTAATAAAAACGACACACCTTTAGAAGAAAACATGAACAGACACAGGGGATTTAGGAGCAAATAAGGGGATGCTCATGTTTAATTTTGGACTCAGAATGCTGCCTAATGATGATCAATCAGTATTAATCTAATAATGGCTATAGAGTGGAAATAAAGAGTTAATGTTTTTAAACAAATATTGGAATCATTTTATTTACACTTACTTTTTTTCGACAAATTTTTTTTTCGACAATTATAGACATTTTTTATAGATCACTAATACAAGTACGTTTAGCAAAACAACATTATATACTTTATGACAGGTTGTGACATTATAAACCATGTATTAACTTATCGAAATGGTTTATGGTTAGATGAAATCTGGATGCTTTTTAAAGAAATCGTCCCATTCTTGTACGTTCTCACATGGCCATCTCATATATTCTTGTCCCTTCCTATATCGTGTACACCAAGTACCTATAAAATAAAAAAAAATACTTGATAAAATGGTACTCTAGTTACTCTCTAGTATTCAAATAAAATATAGCTTGATACTTTAAAAAATATGTAAGTTTACATATTTTTTTCAATTTTAGGACAACCTGTATAGTAGGTTAAGCCAATTTGGTACATTATTATACGTATTTCTGTCTATTTACCATGAACATTAAGTAATCAGTATCAGAATCTAAATTTTGTTTTGACTAAAGTTATATACATATATAAAATAAAATAATTTAAAGTTTGTAGTAGAGAAATACTTTGCGGAATGTGGAATAATTTTCGTTCATAACTACTCTAAACTTTACTACTTGTTTGTAAAAATGTTCTGTGGAAATATAAAATCCTTGTGAATATTGAAAATCCTTCATCAGCAATTCGGTGTTGTTTGTTTACATCTATGTAGTATTATGAAATATGTTGTTTGTTTCTGGATTTGTCTCCAAATTGATTTATATTTTGATACGTTGGTGATTTATCTGTGTGATTTATCGAATGTTTTTGTCCCGTTTGTTCGGTTTATTTTTGCAAAATTCTATCTTTTACTGTATTTTTGTCAATGATTTTATAATTGAAATATTTTTTTACCAAACTGCTAAATTTTTCTATAATATATATGTTTTATATAATAAACGAACGACTGAATTTCTATTACTAATACGTACACTTAATTAATCATTTAAATCAATGAGAATTTTTCAAGAAATAGGTATATTTAATTATTTCTGACTGGTCACTTCTTCTTTTTCTTGATGTACCTATCCGTTATAAATGTTGGCGATCATCATAGCAATCTTTATCTTATTTGCAGCAACGTGGAAAAGCTACCCAGATGTTGTATTTAATCAGATTCTGATATTCTTTAACCAACCGGATTCATTTCGCATAATTCATTCTTCTGAGGACCTCCTGATTTGTGACTCGGTCAGTCCACGGAATCTTAAGCAATATCCGATATAGCCACATCTCAAATGCTTCCAGTTCTCTGCACATATCTTCGTTCAAGGTCCACGATTTAACACCATAAAAATGGACAGAGAAGACGAAGCATCGCAGCGTTGTTACTTTTGTATGAAGAGAGATGTTGTGACTCTTGAAGAAGGCCCCCATCCGATTGAAGGTGGATCTAGCTTTTCTGATGCGTGCTCTAATCTCCTGGTTGTTGGTCCATTCTTGATTTATTATGGTGCCGAAGTAGTTGTAGTACGCCACTCTTTTTACAGGGGATTGGATGACGTAGAGTTGACCTACTGTTATCTTTTTCTTGCTAATTATCATAAGCTTTGTCTTCTTAACGTTTATATTGAGTCCATATTTTTGACTGTAATACGTGATTTTACTCATAAGAACTCATAGGTCTTCTAAGTTGTCCGCAAATACTATGGTATTATCTGAATATCTGATGTTGTTTAGCCAGTAACCATTTAGTAGAATAAAAAAAGTTTCGTGCAAAGATTCAATAAATATTCTCTCTGCGATTTGCTGTTTGATTCCAGTGAAGATTTTTAATTATTTTCAGATCTTGGTTTTTAAATCCTGTTTTTTTTTAATATTTGCATCGTCTTGGCGTGCTGTACTCGATCAAACGTTTTCTCGTAATTAACCAGACATGCGTAGACGTCGCAGTTGACGTCTCTGCATCTCTGGAATAAGACTTGTACTGAGAACAAAGCCTCTCTAGTAGCAACAGCTTTTGTGAACCCGAACTGGTTGGGGGAAATTTGACTTTTACACAGCTTTTAGATTCTCTTATCAATTATGTTTAGGAACAATTTTACGAGATGACTCATGAGGCATATAGTACGGTAATCTTCGCATTTTCTGCCGCTTTGGCATCCTTTATCTGTGTTATTGCGGAATAAACTTCCTGCTGTAATATTCTTGGTCCATCATTTACCCGTTCTTCTATCTCAACGGTGTTATCTCTTTGGTCTTCAAATTGTTTTTCTAGATATTCTTTCCACGTTCTTATTTTACTCTGTTTTTCCAAAATGATGTTTCCGTCAAAATCAGTTATATTTTCTTTCTGCTTTCGTATTAGCCCCCTGTGAGTTCTTTAACTTTCCTATGTACATTGTGACCATCGTACTTTGATTGCAGATTCTCAATTTCTTTGCATCTTTCCCTTGCTTCTTTTTTTTGCTTCTCTGATTTTCGTTCTTATTAATATATTTATGGTTTTATATTTGTCTGGGTCATTTTTTTCTTCTCTTCTCTCGTCCATTAATTTCAGAATCTCATTTGTCATCCATGATTTTTTCTTCATTAATCTATCTTTCTGTCTTTAAGTGTTTATCCTTTACATTTGGCAATATTTCTGTAATATGTTTCATCGTTTGTTCTTCGTTCGATTCGTCTCTAATTACAGTCTTGCTTACTTGCTCGTTTAACGTGGCTTGGACTCATCCTCGTATCAAGGTCTTTCAGCATATGTAAGTCGTATGATTGTGCTTTCCTTTTCTGCACTGTTTTGAGTTTGACTTGAAATACTCCCACCAGTGGAACGTGGTCTGTCTCCAAGTCTGTCCAGAATAAGGTGCTCGAGCACCATCTTGACAGATGTAAGGCTGTTTCGGAATCTTTAATTTACTAAAATGTAGTCTATTTGATTCCTAATAATTCTCCCGGGTCTGTCTTGAGGGGATTTTCATGTGTACAGCTTAGGTGGTAATTGGAAGAATGTGTTGGTGACAACTAGTTCTGAGTCTTCTGCAAATTTTTCTGGGAGGTCTCCTCTCTCGTTTCTGACTCCAAGTCCATGTGTCCCAATGTACTATGTCTTATCTCCAGCTCCAATCTTAAAATCGCCCATAATGATGATAACTTCCTGCCGAGGAATTTTCTGTATGATACTGTTGATGTTCTGATAGAACTCAATTGCTTCTACCTCCCATTTGTCTGCAGTAAGATCATAGGCTTGGATGATGTTTATATTAATGGGGTTGGCTTCTACTTGTAGTAACATCACTCTCTCTGATATTGGTGTAAAGTTAGTAACACATTTGGCAACCTTTGAATTCCGACTCCACATTCATGTGATCCATCACTTTTTCCCGAGTAATATACCTTGTGATCTTCTACTCGTATTTGTATTTCTCCAGAATACGGGTCACTGATGGAATAAAACTCAGAAATAATTTGGCCAATTTGCAAGCCTGTTAAAGACAGCTACCTAGAAATGAATGTGACAAAATAATGGAATCAAGGATAAATGAACGAGAAAAGACTACTAAAATAAGGAATTTACTAAAAAATATATTGAGGATTCCAGGAAAGTATTACCGTGACTAACCAATCTATGTTATATTACTGTAATGGTTGTCTTAATTAGTTTTAAAAAAAAATAAAGTTACTAATAAAACATTTATATTGTGTACAACCCAATTTAATCTCTGCTTAGTTATTGTAAATATATAGCTACCAATTTAATTTAACCTATGTTACCATTCACCTGTTATATATAGATTATACCTAACTTTTCAGTATAACGGAATCCCTAATTATCAAAAAAAAATCCTTATTATCTAATATGTATACAATAACCCTAAATTTGAATAGTATGGAAAAGCAAAAACTAATGTGGAAAATATAATCTACTTGCCTACCCGAAAGAAGGTTTTCTACACTTCGGCTTCGATTAAAAATAAAACATCAAGTTAAATGGAAAATTTATTCTGACGAAATAAACGAAATAAATCTAAATCTTAGTATAGTACCTTGTTTAAGCTTACGCTTGTGTCCTTTTTTTTTTAAGGGAGCTTTTGAGGTTTTTGGAGTGGTATGCTAAGAACTACACACCATGATGACGCAACTATTTCAAGCTTCGAGAAAAGTAGGTCTAAAGATGAACTTGGAAGAAAGAAAAATAATGACAAATACACCAAACATTAGAGAAATAACTTTGAACGATATATATTTAGAAATAGTAAGCGAATACATCTACCTGGGACAAATAATTAAAGTTAACAAAGAAAATCAAACTGCTGAAATTACCAGAAGAATAAGGTTAGCATGGGCAGGATTTGGAAAACTGTTGGAGCTTGAAAAGCACTAAAATAGGACAATATTTGAAAACCAGAATTTACGTGTATTCTCCCTATACTCACGTATCGTTCACAGACGTGGACACTCACCCAGTCCAATATGGATAAAATAGAAAAAGCACAAAGAGAGATGGAAAGATCAATGCTCGGGGTGAGACTTATAGACAAAAAAACAAACAAATGGATTAGAAGCAAAACCAAAGTAAAAGACGCAGGAGAACATGCTGCCAAATTAAAATGGAACTTTGCAGGACACAATATTCGACTAAGGGATAAAAGATGTAACCACGAAATATAACAATGGAGACCATGGTTAGGAAAGAGAAGCAAAAAAAGATCACAATTGAGATATTAAGAAGATCGGAGGACAAAACTGAAAGCAAGTGGCGCAAAATAGCAAACACTGCATTGATTTGTAGAAGGCCTATGTCCAAAGTTGGATTACTTAAGGCTGAAAAAAGAAAAGAAAGATGCGGCTATAGAGCGGAGCTTAGGTGGTGATGTAAAAAAACGCTAGTAGTGAGAACTTAGAATAGCCAACCAAGCTATGAGCAGAAGGATCTCCGTTGTTACCAACCATACCAGAAATGGCTCTAAATTAGCCTTTTTGGAGTGCAGTTAGTTTATCTGCGAAATTAGTTACCAGCAAAGTGTAGAAGCTGTTAGACGTGTTATGAAATAAAGCCCAAAATATAATAGTAGTTCTCAGGTTAAACGTGTACACAAATACCTAATTATATGGTTATCGCAGCATCCCCTTATAAATAATTAGTATTAATGAAAGTTAATTTTTTTTACAGAAAAAGATAACGTCTTGAGGAGGATATTACTTAATAATAGTTTAAACATGTAAATATTAAATTGGTATTTGGTATTGGTATTGGTATTAAATATACTAAAAATAAAGTATAATCGGAATGTTAGGATTAAGTGAAGAAACGTAACAAAGACTTCAGTAAAGATATATATCAAAAAGGATATTTAAAAAAGTATATTTCTCTATAAAGAAAAAACCAACACAACACTGTACCTAAAAATATAATCGTATTCGATTATATATATAAGCAAGATATCAAAATAAATAGCCAAACACATAAAAGAAAGTAAGGAATAAGATCAGCTGTCAAAACAAACAATAAACTAATCAAATATATTAAAAACAAAAATAATCACAAAAGAAGGCACTTAGGGCAGTGGTGTGTATAAACTTGCATGTGGTAACTGCCCAAAAACTTACATCGTTCAAACTAGTAGAAACTTTAACGAACGTATAGCCGAACACAAAAGGGTTTTCAACATAAGACAAGCAGATTATACCTACGCACTTCATCTTCTAGATTACCTATATTTATTCTTTTAACGATAAATTTTTAATTCTTGCATTTAAAATAAATTCTATCTTTATTAGAATCTATGAAGACAATTAAATTAAAAATAAATATATAATTCTGAATGACCAAGCTTAAGACAAGCAGCTCTTTCCTACTTAACTAATTTAGTTACCGACTATAAGGTGTAGACGCATAGTAAAAATACATCACTTGAGAAAGGTACTCTGTTGAAACGGCTGTAGTGGCAAAAAATTGTAATAAATTTTTTGGAAGTGTCGAAAGCAAACGTTTATACTGTTTTATTCTTATATAAAACAAACTTCCATTAAATAACAATCGAATCCATCCCTTATTCCTTGAAGTATTTACAATAATTTTTCACAGTGATTCATTTTGGCAGTAATGCTACCATACAGTACAAGAGACGTATTGTTAAACTTGCTGCAATACGTGAAATTTGTATCTAACCTACCAAAATTTCATTATTAGCTACAGTTGATGAGAAATTGGTTGCATTTAGTGTCCCTTTAAAGACTATATTCCAAGTAAGCCAGCGAAATAAGGCATAAAAGTTTGAACTTTATGTAATATTAAAACTTCTCACAAAAGAAGCCGGTACCGCGCCAGAACGAGGTGTGCAACTAAAGTAGTGATTAAATGGATCACAATATTTATTAAATAGTATATTTTTATGGGAGAAAGCCACAAATTGATTGTAATAAAAATGACTATTTATTTTTGAGTTTCTTTTTCTCTTCCGGAAATCAAAAAGAAATACTTTCAAGATCAAAATAGGGCTCTTATATCACTTCGTCCACATAATCGGCGGTTTTTGACCAAATTTGACAGGCGACTTACAGGCAGATAACTATGATTGGAGTTGAAAATCCCGATAGCAGTGTTATACGCTCGGTACGATTGCCAAATTCTAATTTGTTGTATGTTGATGTATTGTGTGTTTACATGATGTAGCTCTGGACCTTCTGTTTATCCATTAATGTTAGTATATTCTTGTTGCTGATCCCCCCAATTTAAAAATAACCTTCTCTTACCTTTGACAAAAATATAAAGACTTTTCTGCTTTATACATCTATATTTATAATTAATTATTCATTTGTATTTAATTATATTGACACATACTTGTGATGCGGCAGCTCAAATTAATATTTATGCTATTCAGCGAGTGACCAAAGGTCAGGGGCGTGACGGTGAATATCATATAGAGCGCGAGTGGGCAGGTGACGTCATGGGCTTGCGACGAGTGGTAGTCGTGGTGGGTGTCCAAAGTACCGCACAGCCTACATAGAATTTTTAACTTAATCAAGCTACCGATCCACATAGGTATCGATGTCGGGTGAGTCTCCTGTCAAATTTGGTAAAATAGCGCCAACTATATAATAACCTTTTTATTTTAATTCTAAAATTCTTTTTTAGCATGATTTCCGGAGTTGAGATCAAAACGTCAAAAAAAAAAACATAAAATTTAATTTTCATTACAATTAATTATGGCTTAATCCCATAAAGATAATATTTATCTAACTTGTCATAAGAAAAACTTTTTAGAACCTCTTTAAACAATATTACTTGTAATAACTTTTTACAATATATAATTTAAGAGTTTTTTTTCTAGAAAAAGAAAAATTACAATGGCAATGACTTTAAGAAAAAATAAACCAAAACTTTCCAGCACAAACCAAGAATATATAAATAAATAGTTCTTATTTTTACTTCAGTAAGCTTATCACGTTTGTTAACTATAATGTTTTTATAAGAACTTTGCATCTTGAAAAAGCTATTAGTAACAAAAATGACAAAAACTCCAAATTATTTTAGATTACAATTCCTCTAAGGGAGCAGGGAAGACGATAGATCAGCTTGTTTTCTATGTATTATATTCTAACAATGCCATCGCCAGCGATTACCGCCGGCTTGTCATCTCTCTCTAGGCACGTACTCCCACTATTATCGATGCAAGCTGGAGATGGAACACCTTCAACGATATAAGACGACGTCAACAGAGAACCGAGTTCGCTACCGGACAACTTTAACTCGAAGCCTTTGAGTATGGATCAAAAGCCAACTGTCCTGGGAATTTAGGCTAGAGTACTAATCTGATAGTAGCTCCTAATCCGGGTCTTTAACTACTGATCAAAGACCAACCATTCTTTTTGTCGACGACTAAGTATTGATTGGTCGCTTTCCGTTCCTTGTCCGTATCGAGTAGTAATCGATCGGCCACCGCTTACCTAGAAAAGGTATTATTTAGTCTTCCCCGTCGTTTGGGTATTGACCAATACATCATCCTTTGCCTTCAACGATCCTACTATCGCCAATATTTACTTTTCGCAGGTATCAACAGCAAACCGTAGCGCAGCCGATGTGATTCACTAGGATTTGTATTTTTCTTTTTTTTGTATGTAATAGAAGTTAATTTTATTATGCTATTGATGTTAAATATATTTTTCCTTGGAAGAAACTTATGTTTTAATAAGTAGTTTAGTAGTCTAGTAGAGCTATCCGTCACAATATAATATTATTTAAAAGTCAAAATAATTGTATCTAGATTAAGATTGTGGTTATTTTATATTAAAAATGGTAGATAAAAAAGTAATCATTATAGACGAGTTTTTATATTTCTCAGTTTTTTAACCAAAAAGGGTGTAAACAATGTTATATAGAACTTTTCTAAAAGTCTTAAGTTAGAAATACTTTTTTGTTTAGTTTAATATGCTAATTTTACTTTTAAATTACCTGTCCTGTCCTTCAAGATATTGCTTACTCGTCCGGAACATTTACACTTTGGCGATTTTATCATATTACAAGGCATAATATGAAATAGATTGATGGCTACACATTGAGGCCCAGTGCTACTAAAGTCCACTCTGTAACCTTCCCAACATTTACATGGTCGTTTGTCTGCTTGAATAAATGCTGATAGTGTTAGGAATAGAAAACTGGTCCAAAATCTGTAAAATATAAGATTTAATAATAAGATTTTAATCTAAATATAAATTTCGTTAGCTTATGTATTATAGAAAAAAAATCGGTTGCCTGTAAAGTCGGTTTTACGGGCGAAGATTATACGTGACAACGTCTTTTTCTCGGTAGAATATTTATTGATATGAATATTATTAAACTGCACAATAGGAACGAGGAATTGAATGAAAAGAAGAATTGCACAAATTTTAACTATAGAAATATATTTTGTTTACTAAAACATTGTACATGTAAACTTAAACTTAACTAATTTCCAACGCGCCTAATTCTCTAGTGCTGCGCGCGCAGCGGACCGATCATGTTTGAGTGGGAGAGAGACGCAAGGCATTCGCCGGTCTGGCGGGCCTCTCTCTCGTTCGGTGACTCATCGTAACAGACGTGAGCGGGCGTTACACTTTTTCATGAGTGACTCCGAGCCACAACCTAATTTAAGACGTTGTCACGTCAAAAATTAAATTAAATGGTAATTAACTGAAGAATGCGCAAGTTATTGAGAAAAAAATATTGCTTTTATTCGACTAAAATGTCAGTTTCATAAACTTAGAGTAAAATAATTTAAATATCAAACCAAAAAATCTACACAGCAAATTATTTCGTCTTTACTCGGTACTTCGGTACTTTATTCACATCCACAAATACATAAACTTTGATAAACATTGCTTACTAGAGGAATTGAAATGAAATGCCAGAGCATAGGTGGCTGAAAAGAATATTAAACTGGGACCCGCCGGGAAGAAGATGGAGAGGAAGACCTGCTACAAGATGGAAAACATATGTCGGAAATGCTATGATAGATAGAGACCTCAGAGAAGGTGACTGGGAGAATAGAGTGCTGTGGAGGACGAAAACTTGATTACGAATGTGTTGCATATGCATCTGCCAGGACAACATTGTTAAAACCTTTAAATACCTTACATAACACTTCCCTAAGGATTACACTTGGAGCGTACAGAACAACTCCGATAAATAGCATACAAGCTGAAATAGGTGAACTCATGATAGAGCTTCATAGGCAGCTATTAACCCTTAATTACACTTCTTGTATAATTCTAAATAAAAGAATTCCAATAAATAAAATTTTAGACATATCCAAGGCTAACGACTCTTTAAAGTTCAATCTCCTATATTCCCGCAGAATTTATCATGCAATAAACCTACTTAACTGGAAGCAATTTCCACCCTTATATCAATACAAAAACTTATCTTTATCTTCACCTTGGATTATAAAAATTCCAACAAAAAATTGGGAGTATATTACAATTCCAAAAAAATAGCACCAACCCTAATCTTATCATACAACTCTTCAGAGATCTAATTTACTCCAATTCAGATTACACAGTATACTATACAGAGTCGTCTAAAACTAAAAATGGAGTCGGAGTGGCAATAGTTATTAGCACAGAGAAATGCAAATAAGATGAACAAAATATTAATCGTGACAGATTCTATGACATCCCTACAAATAATTAGAAAAATATACATGCAGCATCCATTAGCTTTACTTATAAACGAAGAACTAAATAAATTGCATACTAAAGATGCAAGCATCCAGTTTCTCTGGGTCCCATCACATGTTGGAATAGCAGTTAACAAAGCAGAAGACAAAAATGCCAAAGAAGCTATAAATGACAACAGTATTCTCATATTACTCCCAATCTGTAAGTATTGATCTAAAAAGCTATTTCATAAAGCACCTGTTCGACAATTGTAACAATAAATGTAAATCTACACTATCAAAGTTTCAGCAGATAAAAAATAAAATTGGACAATGGCAGCCACACGAGGTATCCAGACGAAAGCAAATAATTATTTCCCGTTTACGACTTGGACATACCTAGTTTTCTCATGAACATTTGTTCAAGAAAGAAGAAAAGTCCAAAAAAGTTCGATGAATTAAATACCATTTACCAAACAATCTTACAGACATTTTACATTGAGAAAACACTATAAAATACCTACTTTTGTTTTTAAAAAAATAAGCAAATTATAATTAACTGTTACCGTTTTGCTAATAACCATATTAGGTTGAAGCGGGTTTTTTTGTAAATACAAAAGAAGATAGTTAACAATAATCGCTTAATAATCGGCCATACAACACTATACATACTTCCTGAAAGACACAAATATGTTCAGTAAACTTTGATGCATATAGTGTACTAGTCTCGGGGTATATCATCCCGCTATAAACTCTTAGCAGTCAGTAGAACGTTCCAGATAGAATGAGCAAGCTTCATTCAAAAACATAACGCAAAAGAAAATTTATTATAAAAGGTGTCACGTCTTGTAAACATTAAAATAAATACCGTTATCATAGACATGAATAGTTGAGTTTAAATTATAAATAAATAAATTTAAACATGGATTATATTGTTGCACATTATACATATATTAAAAATGTGTACACACTCTGTATTTTTGTTTACCCACTTTTATTTCTTATCTGTTTAGAAACTGGACTAACATCTTGACACTTTATACATATAAGATAGAGGAAAACATCTACGACTTACACTTGCATTATTTTCGCACTTATTCACAGCAACAAAAAAATCTCATAAAAACCGAACAATGTCATTTTCTTCACGTTGCACCGCTCGCCGATGTTAATCTGTGCTTGCTTTGGATGACATCGTGCAGTTGTCTTCTACAAAACGGTTAATGAACGAAGAACCAACGTTACTTGTGCTAATAAGACACTGTTGACTCAGGACAGGCTGCGTATTCTTTTGTTATACGAATTATTGGTAGGTGTAACATAATTCGCAATTTATTTTTAAATATTTTCTATTAGAAAAAAAATTGGAAATTTATCTTAAAAATAAAAATAAGAATATCATAATATATTATAATAATATCAGAAGGAAATAACTACCTAAGTATAGAAGTACTAAAATATTATACCTAAAAAGTTCTTTAAAGAGTAGTATCTGATGAAATCGTTAAATAAAAACAGAAAAAATGTTTTGACAAACTTTTCTCCTTGAAAAAACTGTACAAAAAACTCACTAAAAATTAAGTTTTGATGACACATACATGGAACAAATTAAACGTTTTAAGATTGTAGCAAAAAGTTAGATCCTACGCCTGTTCAATAACTGCCGAACGCCATTTTAACCCTCTACCTGGCAAGATTCTAAAAATTATTCTATTTATTTGAGAATTTTTTTCAAGTTTAATAATGTATTAAATATCCTAGAAAAGCTATTAAAATGTAATAATTTAATTTTTGTTTGGCTTTTAGGTAAAAAAATGTAAAGGGGTTTTCAGGAGACCCTTTAAGGGGTCGGTTTAAGTTAAAAATAGCGTTTTATTCATTTGAATGGATCAAAATAAACATAAAAACAAACGGTAAAGAATACTATTTTTTTATGGTGATAATTATATAAACAGTTTTTTAAATTAAAACAACATAAATGAAGATCACATTTGCTACACACACATTGAGTTTTCGACACTTTGCCTTTTTCGTCACTTTGTTATGTCTGTTGTATTCGCGAATCATCTGCGGACAGTTGGCTTCGATGTATTTCTTTTTCTTTCGATTAGGTATATCGTGGTACTTTTGCAATATATTGATTTGGATTTGCTCCTAAAAACGGCTCAATGCCGACTTAAGTCGATCCCAGCCGCACGTCCTTGGTATCTTTTCATAAAATTTTACTTAAATCAACACCGTACGCAGATCCAACATATTCAACAGAATATTTTTTTTTTATCTTTGATATCCTTAACCAACAGAAGCTTACAGTTCGGGACAAATTAAACTTTTTCTTTCTTCAGTTGTTATTACCTGCCATTTCCAGAAGCAAAATATACAAATAAGTTATGAAACATTGGGAAACAAAATCACAACACAACAATCACAACAAAGTGAGACGAAACTTCACATAAACTGACGAGGGGTCCCTCAGGAACCCTTTTTATTTCCGCTTCTAAAGCACACTTATAATACTTGTTTTGTAATAATTCCAATATATAGTGAAACTTGAAGCTCTAAACCACTCATAAAATAATGTTTTTACTAAATTCAGATTATTTGCAGTATCGTAATTTTACTTCGAAAAATTTTTTCAAATGAGAGATAATTGTTTTGTTTGAGAATGGAATGGAGGCCAAGGGAAGACAAGAGAAGCGTCGGTTGACCACCTACAAGATGGACTGACGATTTAAGAAGACTCAATAAAAACTGGATGAGAGCGGCGCAAGATAGACAGGGTTGGAAACATGAGGAAGAGGCCTATGTTCAGCAGTGGACTCTTGAGGCTGGATGATGATGATGATGATGAATTGTTCTGCTTTCACCTCGACCTGTCTCACAAAACTGAGACAAAAATGTAACGATCAGGTTTAATGAATTTAGAATGCATTTGAAATGTCTCAAGATAAACTAGTGGGGGAGATTCAAAACAGTTTGCGGCTACCTGACTTTTACCTGTGGCTTAAATAAATAATAAGCAAAGGGGCCCCTTAGGGACCTCTTACTAGTTAGAGTTAGAGGGTTAAATACCACATCTATAAAGAAAAGCAAAAGTAACCGTCCGATATCGCTTCTATGCCACCTTATAGGCAGTATGAAAGACTTATTCTGCGCCGAGAGAAAGCGGTTGACTAAAAAATTATACCACAGCAAGCTGGTTTTAGACTTGGGACGATCTGCACCAGTAAAATTCCAGCTTTTGTGGAACATACCGAGACCTAATTTAAAGAAATAAAGATAACAGGCCTAGAACTCGTAGATATAAGCGCAGCAAACGACATCGCCATCACATAAACTTACTGCAAAAGGTCATCGGCACTTTTAACGACTACTAACTTTCTTCCAGTTCTGTCGGTGTTGATCTTCCTGCAGCCAATTCCCAGCGATTCTTTTAACATCGTCTGTCCATCGTGTAAGTGGTGTACTTTTCCTGCTTCTATCTGCCCGTGGTCTTTACACTCTATTTTTTTTGTCGGTATAAAACCTGCCTGTTCTCTAGTTTGGTAAAAATCTAACTCTCTTTTTTAGTCTATTTTTTATTATTCTTGTGAATAACTTGTAGAGTTAGTATAGCAGACTTATCAGTAGGTCATTCTTGAGGTCTGTTGGATCGCAATTTTTATGTAATAAAATGGTAACTGCTCTGTGCCATCTTGTAGGTGTTTTATTTTACTGCAGACATAAGTTAAACAATTTTCATTATATTTTCTTGTGGAATTAAAATTGTAGAACAACTACTGCAAATAGGCGATTCTAAGTTTTAAGGGTAGCAGAAGTCGTTGGTGAACCCAAACAAATGACTTTGTGTGTATGAATATGGCTTGGAAGTAGGTCCGTTAGCGACAGATTTCTATTCAAAGTAGTTACTATTTAAATGGGAATAAGCCACAATTAAAGGTTAAAGTACGTTTATTGACGTTTCAATTTCGACTTCGGAAATCTTTCTTAAAATACGAACATTAGTTTAGCCTTTAATTGTAGCTTATTCCCATTTAAATATTAATTACTTTAACATGCCACAAGAAAATAGCTTCAGAACAATATTTTTATGTTATTTTTTAGCATGATATATTAATTTCTTTTATATCTATCACTGTTTCATTTAAATGGCAATATTTATTTCTTTTAAATAGTCAATAAGTAATTTAGTTTTTCTTATAATATGAAAACTTAGTAAATATTCTATACTAATTGGAAAACATACTTGTTTTTGTTGTAGGATATAATATAACTATATTATATAGTCATAGCCAAAATACCAAAGAGATAATAAGTAAAAGAAAACATCTGAGGAAAAAATACGTCTCCAACTACACAACAATGAAGAAATTAAATAAAAATATCAACCGAGAAATAGAATAAGAAATAAGAATAAGAAATAACAATACAAGCGAAATAACTAAAATAATTCAAGAAAACAAAAGTTTAAAAGTTTTGTTGAGTCGAAATACGAACAACATAGGCAACAAAAATATGTACAAAATAAAAAAACAAAAATGCAAACAATACTTCTTATAGAACCAAAATCCTTGAGGTTGTCGAATCCTTTTATCACGAAATATATGAGAGCATCGACGAAAGGCAAGATCAGCCCCTGTAAAAATTACAAACCAGAGATCAGAAATAATGCCAGAAATAACTCCATACGAAATCAAAGAAAAAAACAAAAAACTCCTTCTCAATGAAATAATGCATTTGCTCAATGAAACAGTAAATCATTACTTTTTTACACAAGCAAGGAGACATAACAGACTTAAAAAACTACCGTCCTACCAGTTTGCTTTTACACATATATAAACATTTTACAAAAATGATCAAAAAAAGACTGAACGCTATATTAGACTTCTATCAGCCTAGAGTACAAGCTGGATTTATATCGGGATACAGCACTACGACCACTTACTAGTGATAAAGAACCTGATAAAAAAGTCGGAATAATAAAACAAACCATTGGTACTGATATTTGTCCACTACGAGAAAGCATTCGATACCATGAGCCATCAGAAAATGTTAAAAGCATTGACAGAATATCGAATAGACGGGCGAGGTTTAAGGCGGACAATCCCGAAGGTTGGAGTAGCACACTTTTTGAATTGTATTGAAATCTCAAAATTGACATTGTGTGTGTGTGTGTGTGTGTTTTGTTTTATGGCACTGGAACTAAGCCAATTAGCCAGAATTGACATTCTCAGTGTTTAGAGATCAGATCTCTGACGACAGGTCTATCTAAGGGTTTAAAGTATTTAAATCTCGACAAGAATTATTCTCAGAATTATGTTCCTTAAAAAAAAAATGCAACGCACCATCAAGTCAAATCACAGAAAATAGAACTCTAGTTTTAGTATATTCTTTGACAGTAAAAGTTTATGTATTCCAAGAAATATTTGCATATATTTAATACAGAGATAGGAGCTTCTGTTCAAGATAATCTGTTAGTTGTATTTGAGCAATGATTTGTAAGCAATCATTTGATGAATTAATTCCTAAACTATGAATTGCAAGTTAAGTTTTCTTTGTTAAAAATAAATTTGTATAAAGCATTTGTTAATTGCATCTCAGCAGTATTTACGGAATAAATAGGTATTCTCATATTAGATACTTTTATAGGGGATTGTATTACCGCAGTTAAGTATAATTTAGGATGTAATAATGTTTTATATATACTAGATTGATACTACAGTTAAACCCCATGATACTAGAGTAATAAACCTATAACGACTTATTGGATTGACCGCTATGTGCTATCAAACGACCAACATTATTATTTATGCTTGTTCGAAATAATGAACAAACTTACTCTTACTCTATACGTTGATTGATCTAAAGTTTTTACAATTTTTTTATAAATTAAATTAACTATTGGATGTTATTTGAAAAAATCATGAGAAAAAATTTAACAACATGAAGTATCCATCCAACTTTCTATATTTTAACTACTTCGTGTTAGTTTGTTTCGGTGTAGTTCGCGTTTGTATTTTTATGTAGTGCTAAAGGCATTTTACCGCATGAGATATATTCTATGTTATTACAATTGATATAAAATACTACTGTTGCACCTATTCGAAAAAAAAAACCTCTTAAGCCGGTCCTGCCTCTATTTGAAATCTGCACGACGCGTTCGTGACAATGGGTAATTTCTTTTAACTACAATGAACATGTGGCTTGTAGAGTGGCATAGATAACGCCATTCTCTTAATTTTTTCTTGAATAAAATGGGGGAAAGCGTGCCATTTCCAGCCACTTATTATTTTGAATAAACAAACAATTATATTATCTTCCTACGAGATATTTTCATTGTTCTTGAGATAAATTTTGTGAACTTTAGTGGTACCGACTAAGTTCAGTAGGTTTTACTTTATGTTAATAACTAGAACAAAGAGTAAAAGTAAAGAAGTAATTGCGGTTTTTATTATAAGAAATATTATAAGACATATTTTTTTTTGTTTCTTTGTTAGTATTTTGCTTTTAAGTGGAATATTTTTTGTAAAGAGTAACTAGTGTGAGTTTCTGGATATCCTCACTAGATTATGAGCAGTTATTATTGAAATATTATTTAAATACTACTTTAATTGTTATCCTTTCAGTAGACGCAGTTTAATTTTGTGTATCAGTAGTCACACACGGTCTACTACTACTACTTCTTCTTCTTCTTCAGCCTTCAGTAATCCAACTTTGGACATAGGCCTCTCCCAAATCAATCCAGTGTCTTCTATTTTGCGCCACTTGCTTCCAGTTGTGTCCTCCGATCTTCTTAATATCATCAGCCCATCTCATTTGTGGTCTTCCTCTGCTTCCCTTTCCTAACCATGTCTTCCACTGTTGTATTTCGTGGTTCCATCTCTTATCCTTCAGTCGGGCATTTTGTCCTGCGAAGCTCCATTTTAATGTGGTAGCATGTTCTCCTGCGTCTTTTACTTTCGTTTTGCTTCTAATCCATTTGCTTGTTTTTTTGTCTATAAGTCTTACCCCGAGCATCCATCGCTACTACACCGGCCATAAAAATAGTGCTCTGTACATTGGCGTCCTTCTTCTTTTTCTTCAGTGCCTTATCCGGTCCGGATGTTGGCGATCATCAAGGCTATCATGGTTTGGTTGACTGCTCTGCGAAACAGCTCCGCTGAGGTCATTCCAAACCATTGTCGGAGATTTTTCAACCACGAGATACGACGGCGTCCCGGTCCTCTTCTTCCAAATACTTTACCCTGCATAACGAGTTGAAGAATTCGATATTTTTCTTCGTTCTGCATCACGTGGCCGAGCTACTCAAGCTTACGTTGTTTAATTAAATTAAGCACTTCTTTTTCTTTTGTCATGCGCTGTAGGAGCTCAACGTTGGTGACATGGTCCACATGAGATATTTTTAGTATCCTTCTGTATATCCACTTCTCCTTCGCCTTCTGAAGGCTTCGATTCGTTTTTCAGTGGCTTGCGTCAGTGTCCAGGCTTCAACTTAATATAATATCACTAGAAGAACATAGCACCTCACTATCCGCATCTTGGTTCCTAAACTGAGACCACTGCAGCACAGCAAGGATCTCAACTTAATAAATGTAGATCGTGCCATTTCAATTCTGGATCTAATCTCTTGAGCGTAGTCCCATTGTACGTTGAGGGTAGTTCCGAGGTAAGTGAATCTGTCGACTCTCTGGATCTCTTTGCTACCTGCCATTAGTGCCCTGGGATCTAAATTTGCACGGCTGACAACGATGAATTTAGTTTTCTTAATATTGAGGTTCAGTCAGTATGTTACGCTCACAGTTCGCACTCGGTCTAGTAAGGCCTGCAGATCGTTTAGGCTGGTTGCTAGTATCACAGTGTCATCGGCGTAGCGGATATTATTGATGTATTTACCGTTCATTCGGATTCCCATGTCTAGGTTTGTGAGGGCTTCATTAAAAATCTCCTCAGAGTATATATTGAAAAGAGTCGAATTGATCTTCACTTGGTCGGTCAGCTGGTCTTCGACCTTGACTTGAGCACGCTGGTTCCAGTATAAATTCATGATGATCCGAATGTCCTTCTCATCCAATCCTACTCTTTGTAGTGCGGTGACCATCTTCTGGTGCTGACAACGGTCAAATGCCTTGGCGTAGTCAATAAAACAAATATAGACATCACAACTGGCGTCCGCAGGATCAAAACTAGGGTGGGCAGATTTGAGAAATAAAAAAATTGGTTAGATAAGCAATAACAAATATAGACGTAAATTGAGAGTCTTCGCTAAGAGGACTGAGAGGGGAAGTGGTTTCCCTCAGAAAAGTTTTGAAAATAACCTTTTTGGAGCCAAAATTATGAGTCAACGCCTTCATACAAAAATGAAGCAAACTAAATATAATTTAAATATTTAAAAACTTTTTTAATGCTTTTTACAAAAACGTGATGCAAAGTTAACAAGTTTATTTCATCCTGGATAAGCCTTCGATTTGTAAAGCAAGATACATTGTCTGTTCCTAAACACTATTATTTAAACAACCGTTTACGCGGATAAATTGTAAATTCTTGTAAAACTTTCTTTACAAACTCTTCCTTTTTTGGTAATATTTGTTTCCGATGAATGCTCATTAGAGCTAACCCATTAAGGAGATCTTTGACCATTGTACTCCGCAACAATGTTTTTATTCTTCAAAGACTGCTGAACGCTCTCTCAACTGTACACGTAGTGCAAGGTAATGTTACCAGAATTTCCAGCAAATTTTTTTGTTAACGTATAAAAAGTAGTGGACGCTCGAACCAGTTCAAAAATTTCAAGGGTGTTGAAGTTATTTAACTCATTATTAATGCTTTTTTTATTCCAATGTTCTACCCATACTTCTAGCTCTGCATCTATTCCATCTATTTCATAGTGGTTTACGAATTGTGTCAGTTCTAATTTAAGGTAATTTAAATAAATTTTTGAAAAATGTTTGGGATGCAGAAGACTTAGAGCGAAGGCTGGCGTATTTTCTTCGGAAAACCGTGTCTCTAGAGAAGATATGATAGAATCTGGTTGATTGCTTCTATGCTGTTGCTTGTTTACAGTTCTAGGGGTAGATAATTCAAAATTGCATTCTTCGGCTATCTTATTGGCTTCATGCAATAAAGTGTTTGTTACGTTCTCTGCGTTCTGTCTGTGTTTTTTAAAAATATTCATGATTTGACCTTTACTTGACTATAGGCTCTAGATATTCAGAATATTTTGCAATCAAAATGACAGCGACGATAAATCCTGACTTGCATGCCGCAAAAAGCAACTGATAAGATGTTTTTCTAGTGGCCAAATTTCCTTCAACAGATAGGGTTTGCAAGGCCTCTAAAATTTCAATGAAATTTTTTCGAAAAACCCTAACTACCTTGTATTTCGCTTACCACCGTGTTTCGCAGAGGCTAGGGATATTTGCTATCAAATTCCTTCTTAATACTGATTTACGGAAAAAATTGGTTATATCTTTAATAGTGGCAATAGTATTTCGCACTTTATTTAAACGATTCAAATCGTTTACAAATATAATATTTAATCTGTGTGACGCACAGTGGAAAAAAAAAGATTTGCTGTATTTTTTCCCTAAGATTGCTTGAATTCCGCCTTCTTTTCCCGACATAATGGTGGAGCAACCATCAAACCCCAGGCCAACACATTTGAGTGGATCAATTTCATGATTTGTCAGGAAATCATCAATTGCCTTTGCAATGCTTGGTACATTCAGAGCATCGAGCTAAACAAACCCTGTAAATTCTTCACCAATTTCTTCTGTTTCTTCATCAATATATTTGAAACCAATTGACAACTGTTCTTTGCCTGAAATGTCGGCGGTTTTGTCAGCTAATATTACGTAGTAGTTTGCTTTTTTAACTTATTCAAAAATTTCTCTTCTAATTACGTGGCCGCAGATTTCAATTATTTCATTTTGTATCCTCACTGACTTATATGAGACCTTCTTAGCGCCATGTTCAAAATGGTCCTACAAAATTTTGTCTTCGGCATCAATTCGAAAATTACGAAAATCATGAGTGCCTGAGAAGACGATACATGAGATAACTGAACATAAGACTTTTCTGTTAGTTTCTATTGTTTAGCTCGCAAACTCATTGATCTGGATGTCAACTGGTTTCGCTGTTAAAAAAGCTTCCACAGCCTCGTCAGCCATCTTATTGTACTGATTTTTTACATGATCTTTGCAACGTGTGTGGACATATTTGTATTTATTAAAGACCCTTATCATAAATGACCTTAATGTCCATTTGATTGTCCCTTTCGTTGGAGGAAAGATCTTTATGTAATATCTTCTATAAAGTGGATGGACACGTATCCAATTGCTGTGAACGATGGCAGTTAAACTGATTCGAGTCTTCCTGTATGATAAGCTTTACAGTGTCAACAACTTTTTCTGTACGCATTATACGATGTGTCTGTGGATGAATATTATTATTTAGAGTTAACGTTATGTTGACCATAAAATGGACGTAGTGCGTTGTACATATTTCGAACAGAACTACAATTTTCAAAATGGATTTGTACATTTTGAAAGCGTTGTTTAGGCGTCAAGTGTATTTATAATAAAATGCTAAACCAAATTTACCATAAATCACTTAATAGCTGTCAAAATGGACGATAGTTAAAAAAGTGTTACCAACTTACATTTCTACAGCTCGAAAAAACACTCTTCACTATTTATGAATGAGTTTATAGACTCTGATTAATTAGAACAAACACATTATCTCCACCCTATTGCGAGTCTTGAATTTTGTTTAGAAATAATATGTGTGTCGAAATCTTCCATAAATTATTTGCCAGTAATAAAGAAAAATAAATAAATAAACAATAACCCTATTATAACTAATACATTTAATATTATTCCACTTGCCAATGTATCGTCATTATCTAAGCTTGTTTTAATAATTTTTAAAGGCTTATACACGGGCACATTTGTAAATAAACTATTATTATCACAACCTACTAAAATATTGTTGTGATTTAATTGAATATTCGATTATTTATTTAAAAAATGTTGTCATCTTCATTTGTAAATGTTTGTATAATATTTAATAAAAGTTTTGAGATTTCACTCCAAGGAGAAATCAGGGTACGTCCAATAGGGGTACACGTAAACTCATCACCAATTACCATAAATGCCCTCGTACATAGTACAAACTCATCACCGCCATAAAAGTAGAGTTTTCAAAATAGACCCTAAGAGATTGGTAAACTGATCACTGGCCTACCTGCACCCTGGATCAGGTATAGACCATAAAATCCCAGCAAACGGCTAGTTTTTGGTAATTTCACAGAATAATCCAAATCCAGATGTCTTAAATGCAACTGCAATTTATTGTTTTTATTTGGGAATTCCACAAAATTCTATTGATAGGTACCTAAAATCATGCGAAAAGAAAAATTTTCTTTTCATTTGCCCTTGTTTCTTCAACATGGATAGTGAACTGCTAATTGATTACGTCCTGAGCCAACGCGGACAAAAAATATTGGTTATCAATAATTTCAAATTTCAATTGCGAAAGACTCTAAAAAAATCGAATTGCCTTTTGTGGACTAGTGGACTTGTGCGACGAAAGGGTGTAAGGCTAAATGTCATACAACTGGTGAGTAGAAATTTTATACCGTTTTTGTTTAGTTGTTTCGCACTGGTTTTCGCGAATCATCCTGATCAAACAGAAAAAATCAGCGTAATTAAGTTCTTTAAGTTAACTGTATAAGATGTTTCTTGTAGGCAAGGCATAATATTACTTTGTTGCTGTAGATTACCTTTTCTGATATTACATTTTGAGATTTCTAATTAAATTGTTAAAGTCACATTGTGTACCCTGTATATATATATATATATATATATATATATATATATATATATATATATATATATATACTGAAAAAGCGATAAACGCTTGTAGTCAACGCTGATCAGTTAGACTACAAAACACAACTATTTGGGTGTGGAGCTGAAGATAGGATAAAGAAGTACTCTTTTTCATCATCATCATTTGCATCATCAGGGTGCTACAATAAAGAAAATTAGTACAAATTACAGAATAAAAATTATTTTGTATCTTACACTAATTGAGGTTAGTTGTCATGATGTTTATAAAATGAAATGAACAACTCATCTGAGTCCTACAAATAATGGCGAAAACTAACCAAAAAATGTAAAAAAATTGCTTTTAAAAGCACTCTAATTGTGGAATCTTTGTACAAGTCATTGAAAGATAAAGTACAGGAAACTGTACTTAAGCATTTTGATGCATTCGGTCACAATAAATGCATTGCTGATTACTTTAAATTTAAAAATTTCCGCCAATGATGCCATAAAATGTAAAGCTTTGCACGTGTAAAAAATTAAGTTTCCTTCGACTTCAACGCACTAATAACACACTCAAGTTTTTAGCTTTTCCTATTTTTTTAGACATTTTATATTAATTTTCTGTCCAAAATCGTCCATTATTTTCAAGATAGTCAAATAACGCCAAAACAGTAAGACTTAGACCGAATGTATGCTTAACAAATTATCTCGAGAATTCAATGAGAAATATAAAAAACTTGGGACTACTTCCGATATAAACAAAAATAGCACATGTTGACAAATATTTTCATTTTAAAGTTCACTATCGAAATCCTATGTAACTAAATTTTTAGAACTCAAAACCGTTTAGATTGGCAGATACGTCTAATAGGCCACACCGTGAGACATATTAATATCTCAGTTAAATTTTAAAGCAACTTGCTTAAAATAATTTATTTCTGAATTTATTAAATTATCACATAAACGAAAAGTATAACAGGTAAGAGGCAATCTTTCGCATTAGAAACCAGGCAAAAATCCCGGTGATGAGTTTACCTATCTGCGGTGATGAGTTTACCAATCTCCAAAGGATGCCGGTGATCAGTTTACTATATCTCCGAAGGTCTAATAATTTTATGGGGGGCTATATAGTGATGAGTTCGTACACGTCCACAAATAGATCTAAGAGGTGTATTCGCTTTATAAACTTTCGGTACACCATAAAAATAGGTTCTTTCTTTTGATCATTTAAAATTCTGAATTTTACATACATTTTTAAAAAAGAAAAATATTTATATTTTAAATCAATATTGCGTTATTTAAATTTTGTTATTTTTGAACCATATTTCTATCTCTTTATTTTCGTTGAAACATCCATTTGTTGATTATAATTTTGACTGTATAAATCTACATGCCATTATAATCGTTTTAGCATTGTTTCAGGAAAAACAAAGCAATACTAACAATATTAGTGGCAAACCGTATCGCATAAATACACTACCCAATTCAGTTAAACGATTAAAAAAAACTGTATAACCCGCTATGATGAGTTTTCCAATTTTGAAAGGTAATTGTATCTAAATTGGTTGGGTTGACAATAACATTTGGTAAACAGAATCGCATGTTTGAGGTAAAAGTACATAAACGTTTAATATTGAATGGAAAATAAATACACTTCCTTCAATATATTCAACTGGATGATTTTAACATGAATCCTTTCTGGATAAAATAAAAACTTTTTTGTAGCGAGCGCTTGCTCACCGTACTTATCACAGAAAGAGCAGAGCATTGTTGCACAAACAACGGCTTAGATATCTGAACTTGTTCATCTTGGAATTTTTAGTTGGACTAATAAGGACTAACAGGAAAACCAAATCATTTAGACCTAAATATGTCTATATACTAAATAATTTGGTTAAAAATTCGATAGGCCTTTCGTTGCTTTGATAAAATGAGATGGTACAGATTCTATTCGTTACTTTAGTATATTTCATTAAATAAGAAAAATTGCGTTAAAAGAGTTATTAAAAACGAAAAAGCAATTTTTTCATCTAAACAAAACTTTATTATTATTCGTATTTTTATTAAAGAAAAGTTTTTTGGCGAAAAATTTGAGCATACAAGTGTGCCTCAGGCTCTTGCTTCCTATATTCATTACAATGTCTACAAACCTCACATGAATTCATATCATGCACATTGTAACGTGCAACTTTTTTATTTAACGCTTAACTACTGACGTGGATATTTGAGGACGTAGACACTGACATGCGGTATGTCATACCGCTACCTATGCTTCTTTGTTTTCAACATTGATGAATTGTCTCATATCACTGTATTTGTTTTTTACATTAATTCGTCTTCAGAACCTTCCGATTGCTCACTTCCGGTGTCGTGTTGACTTTCAATGCCTATTTCTTTGCTTACGTCGTCAATATCACTATCACTAAAATATTCTAAATCGCTAGGTACTTCGTCAGCCCATTGAGCTAAATGAGCTTTAAAATCATAATCTGAAGATTTTACAAATTTGCGAGTAAATTTAGAACAACTTGATGAAATTGTTGCTATACTAATAGCGAAAGAATACACTGGGCTGCTTGTGACTATAGAAACGTAAACACCGACGTGGTATTGCTTGTCAAATATAACGTGATACTTGGCCGATTTGAAATTAGGCTCCACCCACGATGCGCCTTCGACCACAACACAACTCGTCCTTATTATTTCTTGGCCCTTCGAAGTGCAAGGTACTTGTATAGTCTGCGACAAAGTTTTTGTTATTTTACTTATGTTACTATGTGTTGAAGAAATATCGTATTACAATAGATTTGACTTTTTAAATAATTATTGTTAAGTATTTTAAATTATAAACATGGATTTTCATTCAAAATTAGAAGGCAAAGTCTTGTCTGGACAAACGAGGGAGGTAATAGCAAATGTAATTATTTTATTTATGCAGAGAGAAGCGATGCAAAATTCGCATGTTAAAAATTTTAAAAAAGTTCAAGAGCCTTCCTTAGCAACGGGAGTAAGTATAGCCACTATAAAACGGATCTCTCGTGAAATGAAAAATATAGAAGAAGGTGCTTCTACATCATTTTCGACGCCTAACAAAAGAATGAGATCTGCCCCAAAATCCAACTTGGGAGATTTTGACAAAGGTTTACTTCGGCGTATAATAATAAATTATTATGTCACTCAAAAACGAGTTCCTATATTGCGACATATAACAAAACAAATTAATGAAGATAATATTTATACAGGTTCGCATGAAACTTTGAGAAAAGTAATGAGAGATATGGGATTTCGATGGAAGAAAGCGAAGAATAACAGAAAAATCCTAATGGAAAAACCGGATATACAAGTGCTCCGGAGGAAGTTTCTCAGAAATATTAAACAATATAGGGAAAAAAATCGGCCCATAATTTACATGGATGAAACTTATATTCATTCCTCTCATACCCATGTCAGATACTGGGGAGACAATACCACCGAAGGTTTGCACAAGCCAGTTTCCAAAGGGCAAAGGCTGATTATTGTTCACGCCGGCGGCCAAATGGGGTTTATAAAAAACGCATATTTGACATTTAAATCTGGTACGAAGTCTGGAGATTATCATAGCGAAATGAACTATAATAATTATAAAAAATGGATTCATGAAAAACTTATTCCTAATATACCAGACGTAGTGTATTGGTTATAGACAATGCATCATACCACAATGTCCAAGTGCAAAAATGTCCCACTATGGGGTGTAGAAAAGACGAAATGAAGGAATGGTTAAGACAAAAGAACATTTCCTTTTCAGACGAAATGATAAAAGTAGAATTATATAATCTAATAAAAATTCACAAACCCAGAAATAAAACGTATGAAATAGATCAAATTATGAACAAAGCAGGTCACTCAGAAATAAACAACAGATTAAAATATTTATGACTTACTAAAATGCTAAAATGCCGAAGATCCGAAGAATAAAAGTATACGACTATAATATAAAATATTACGACAACTCTAGTATAAAAATTAAGTAATAAATGTTTCGTCGGTATGTTCCAGGTATAAGATTAACTACTGTTCTCTTATTCTTATACAGTTTACTGTAACGCAAATTTAAAGCTTTCATCTCTGCCAATATTCCTCTTATAAAATTACAGAACGAGACATTTATAGAAGTGTTCGAAAAAACTGCTGCTTCAACATGACTGAATGGTCAATATTAATGAGTCAAATAAAATATAATTATTAGAAGAATTTTTTTACCAAGTAACAAATACAAAATATTTTGTATTTTGAGAAAAATTTCCGAAGGAAAAATTGAAACGTCAAAATAACATACAATATAGACATATCATAGAAGTTTCATTAATAAATAAGGTCACTCTCTGTAAACTTGTAGTATGGAGTGTACAAACGAGGCGAAGAGACCGAGAGCATTATGTATCTCTTTTCCTCCGAATGCGTTCTCACTTAATTTCCTACGCAAGTGGACAAATTTGTCAAGTATCACCTTAAAGTTGAGAAGCTGTACGTGGTACCAAAGACTAAACCCATAATAAAACTGCAGCAGTTGGGAGCAGGTATAAATACGCACCATTTAAAGGTACACAGATGGTTTTCTAGTAATCTTTTATAAAACACGTTTTACAAAAAAATGTATTTTCGGCGCGTTATAGTATACCGCTAGTCAGTGGTTAAGGGTTAAAATTAAAATAAAGAAGTTTGAAATCAGTGTAATCTAAAAATAAAGTTAAAAACAAACAAATATGAGATGAAAATAGAATCATATATCTTCAGGTAAAGTCTTGTTCTGGAGAATAAAATTACTTAAAATAATTCCGAATCAATAAATTAAACAAAGTAACAACAAATGTTGCTACGCCACTGGTAGCAAACAATTTCTAATTTCATAAGATCTACCGAGGTAACTGTTCCGTCTCATTATAATTCTTTTCATGTTATTGTCGATTTTATTTTATTATTTTAAATTCATATCAGTAAATCTTAAAGTTTGGGTAAATTAGCTTACAGAAATGTATTAAAAGATTAAAATGTTTGTCAGTTTTACATATTTCTGGTGAAAGTTTGTAGATTAAACCCTCCCTTTGGAAAGTAGGTTCCCGGCAAATCTGTCGACTATTGTTGTCGCAGCTGCTGCGTCTGTAGATTGTTCTGATAAGGACAATATGAATAAATTTGTAATGTACGATATTTCCAAAAGTTAAAATTTTATAGTTTTAAGAAACGACCTCCTCTCTTCTAGGGGCTTTTGTTGGATGTTTGGAGTTCTATGAAAATTTTCGTCGTATATTATTTTAATTTAATAAAATAATATTTTATTGCAAATATATCTCACGATAAACTAATCGTGGGTCGTGACAGTAACTTTCTCCGAGCAAATTCTAAAGAAATCGCTGGTAAAAAGCATTTAAACGATGTTTTTCAGCATGGAAAACTGGTACATAGAAAATTTCCTGTTAGCAATCATTCAAAAGGGGGTTTTAGCTACCTTATAGAAATTTCAAAGAAATTTTCCCTGACCCCCGATAGGAAGGGCAATGATAATTTGAAAGTAGTCACGTAGTCAGTGTCAAATTGTATCTTAGCATAGCTGGTCGCATCTTGGTTAGAGTTTTTAACTCTCGCATATTAGTCAGTGTTTTTTGTGTTCGATCAACGGGGTCACGCATTTCTGGTTTATGAGTTTTAGACTCTCGAGTATTAATTCTATCTAGTTATTGTTATATAGCTTATAGTTTAAATGCTACATGTTTCACAAACGCTCATTATTAATCAAGTACGAGTATATTAATACTAAAACCTCCTTAGTTCATGTGCCAATTATACTAGTAACATATATAAACTGTAACAGTGCTATCGTGTGGTGTTTTGCAGACTGTATAGAAGACGTGTATAAAAGATTTGCGCTAAAACTTTATCTATATATTAAATTAGTTGTAGTAACATTCAATCATTAAATTACGTATGGTTTAAAATGCTTGAGTTCTTATTTTCCACGTTAGTGAGTGGTTCTTCGAATTGAATTTAATTGCATTATTTAGTAAGCCTTAAATGGTAGTAAGATCGCCATCCTAATTTGTGGAACAAATCTTCAGTTTTTTTCTACCAACAAAATTGACAAATCCCATGGAACACTAATAAAACGATTTAAAAAATAGTTTAATTAGAAATACTAAGCTTTGAGAAAATAGTTAATTTATCGTAAATCAAAAAATGTTACCCACATAACAAAAAAATATACTTCATATACTTTAAAAGTTATACAACTCCCATCCAAAATTCACTCATGTTCATTCGCTTGGCAATTAAAATTGAAATGCACAAAGTTCTGGAAAATCGAATCCTACACCGGTATGTAAATTGAAATATACCAGAAACCAACCTTCAATTAAAAATATACAAATCGGATTATTCTAATGAAATATAAATGGATTTTACATCCATTACTAGATGTTAAAACTTCTGTTTCTATTTATAATTTTTGTGGCATCAGATACTAATGGTTCATGACGATATATTTGCTTTCATTTTACTAATTTAGATTTGCTTTCTAAAAAGAAATAAAAAGCATAATTTACAAAACAATCATAAGACTAATACGAACATACGTGGTAGAAACACACATAGAGAACAAAAATAATGCTTTAGACAGCAAATATGAAAACCAGTATAATAGAACAATTGAGGTACAAGATCATGTTATACAATATGTTGGTTAAGTTGGATATGACAGATTCATGTTAATATACGATAATGCTCCACCATATGCTGCTGCCATTGTGAGTAATTACCTGCATGAGGTCCAAATTCGAAGACTGGGTTGGCCACCATTTAGCCCGGATTTAAATCCAATAGAGCATATGCGGGATCAGCTAAAAAGCACCATATCACAAAGAAATCCCGTTCCAAATACGATACAGCAGCGTCGGCTTGCAGCACAGAATAAAAGGAATGCAATTCCTCAAGGATATATCCAAAATTTACTTACAAGCATGCCGAGAAGAATGCAAGCAATAAATAGAACTAGAGGAGGAATACTCATTACTGATTATAAACTTTACTCAGGTAAAAAGACTTGTTTAAGCAATTTAAATTAACATTTAAGTTTACAGTAAAAAACCTTATTTACCTAACATAAACCCGGCATCCGACACGTGGGGTGTGAGAAACCCCAGAGTTCAGAGAGTAACCGTTGTAAGTTCAAATGTCACTCCAAACACCAACAGCGCTTCAGTAGCTTTCGAATACATATTTTTCTACAATCTGATGCCGTCAAGTCAGTTAGCAGCTAGACATACCATGAGTGGTGTCGCTTTCAAGGTGTTTGGGGTTTGTTCCACCCCACGTATCGGAATTCGCAAGTTTATTTTTTCCGTTTTTATTCGTACTTCGATGTTATCTTCAGACGTAAACCATCTTATTACCACTGATATTCAATCTATACTCGGAGTACATTTTTGAAGAAGCTCTAAAAGATATTCGTAAATGCATCCCAATAAATGGAGTCAAACGAGTGGTGGGACAATACCCAAGAGATTAAATGTCGCATCGAAAAGGCAAAAAGTGCATTCTTGACTATGAGCTCTGTGTTCAAGAGCCATAACATCACCGTAGAAACAAAAATAAGGCTCCTTAAATGTTATGTGTACTCAGTGCTTCTTTATGTCGTAGAAACGTGGATATTAAAGGCGGGCGGAAACTCTATCAAAACTTCAGGCTTTTGAGCTATGGTTATACAGAAGGATCTTTAGAACAATCTTTAGAATTTGATTATGTTATTATCTTTGATAAGCTAGATACTCCTTTTATTGTAGTTTCTTGTTTTAATACTATTAATTTTGATAGAAATATATTGATTCTCTGGTCATAATACACATTTTTTTCTCGAAAAGCAATAGTTATTTCATATAATAGTAAACTATGTGTTCAATCGTAAACTATTATTAACAAATGTTTTTCTGGAATTTAATACCGTAATATATCCTAAAGCTATATTACATATTATTATGAAAATCTTCGAGATATAGGAATGAGTATATTTTCAACTTGGAGTTTGTCACAAGTCACGTGTCGAACGGCATTACAAAATTTCACCTATCGGATGCTGGTTTCAGCATTATTTTTTCACAATTTTCTACGCATAAAAACTTAAAATTGTTCATTAAACATTGCTAGAATAAACTCTTCTTCCCAATAAACAATTCGATTGATCAGAATTTATTTTCAAGAACCAAATTCCAAAATGAATTTGATATTTTTATCCATGAGTGTTTATGTATTATATTAACGGAGAAATTTGTAAATAAAAAAAATAGTAAAACACCATTAAAAAAAGTTTAAAAATATTTAATTTTTTTAAATAAACCTAACAAGATCTTATTAGTCTCTAATAATTTTTGAGAAATTTTAGCAGCTACATATATAAAGTGAACTTTCCTCTAGTATCCATCAAATACATGACTATAAAAATTTCCGTTTAGAGTAAGATAGGACCTAAACGAATTTGATATTGTTTGGTTTTACATAACAAATGTAAAAAAAGTTTCTTTCCTTCCATATTGATTAGATTTTGGTAAATAAACGACAGTGTGGGCCTATGTAAATTGTATTCCCCAAAGTCAAATTCGCATGTTAACAAGCTTCTCGGCCATATGCGAAATTCAGATGTAGTTTCATTTTCGTATGCTTGGAGCTATATGTTTCCTTGGATACCGACTTGTGTAGGCCTTTGTTTTCGAGATGAGCATCGATTTTGTATCTATTCTCTTAGATTCAACGGATGGATAAGGAGTTTCAGTACATACAAGATATTAAACTACATTAAACAGAGCTCCTTAACAACCGACTTAGTTGAAATAACACTATATTTTGTTTTAATTTGAAGCCAGTTTAATTAAATCATAAAGCAAGTTCTTTAAACAATTTTTTTTACTTGCTATTTCAGGCTAATGATAGTTGGTAACAAATGTTTGATTTCATTATTTTTAATTAATTTATTTTACAGGTACTCTCGTATGAATTTATTTTTAAATTAGAAGTAACTAGATTTGAACATTTTCACTAAACCGAAGAGAAACTCAATATTTGATAATTTATATAAGATGTAAGTTGTCTTTATTCGAATTGAAGCAAATAATGAAAACAAGCTGTTATTTTAACAAAAATAAAACAGTCTACGTATCTTAACGGTGTACATCAATCTCTTGTCACTAAGCATAATACATTCTTAGGGGATCTATATATATATATATATATATATATATATATATATATATATATATATATATATATATATATATATATATGAGTACCTCGGAGGTATATGTGTCCACTATGTCCATTTTTATCGAAATTTAGATTATTGCACTTTTGAATATAACTTTTCTGGCTCTACACGTAGGTAAACCATATTATGTCCAGAGACAATTCTACGGCAAGTTACCGACTTTTTAATAAACACCAAGTCCACTTCCAGTCAGAGGTAAACAACACCATGTGGACTTGGTGTTGTTTACCTCTACTATATGTGTGCACCGTCATTTACCATCCGGACATAGTGTTATGTACCCTTCTACACTTTCCGTCATATAGAAATGGTACACTTTTTTTTCCCAATGTAAACCAGTGTTCAGACCGGAGATATATAAGAGAGCCTCTCTTAAATATCTCTGGTTCAGACTGGAGACAATAGTTCGTGAAACAATTCATTGTTGCCATCACAGATAACGGAATTGCACTAAATCTAAATAAAAAAAAACGTTCAAAAATGTGTTTAGATAAATATTATTTTTATTATGAACAACAAAAAACGGTATCTAATAAATTTAATAACCAGAGAGAAGGTTGAATTAATGTCCAAAATGTTTGAAGAATTTTTTAATAATGGAGATATGACAAAATACTATTATTTCAGCAGTTTCGAATTATAAAACATATATTTAAATTCCAGACTCGTTCACTGTAAAAGTTATTCATTTTGTATTAATTTCAAATTAAATTTTTAATTTTTCCAGTGTGTTTTATTTATTCTAGTACGCCGCAACTCAATACAGTTTTGTGCTACACTTTACGAGAAACGAATGACAGCTCTCGATTTGAAATTAAACATAATAATTTAAAGTCATGTCTAAATTTTTTATTGTTTAACATTATTTTTAAAATCAAATATTTTCATAAATTATAATAAAACACGATTCAAGTCCTTCTTTTAGCTGGTTTGTTAGCTGGATATTGGTAAAATCTATGAGCCTCTAAGTGATGAAAGCTCAGCTCAGCTCTAAAAGAGAAAACTATTATTACTCCTACGAATAGCGATTAGTGGGGCAATAAAAAAATCTTTAGGACGATTTATCCCTAAGCACCGATGCAGGCAATATCAATAAACATAATGAAGTTATTTTAGAAGAAGAGAAAAGTGTTAAAAGAAATGTACAAAATATAACTAAGTGCAAACAAAAAGGTAAAAAACGTGTAGTAAATGAACAAAATTGGGCCTGTAATGTTCGCAAATGAAAAATAGCTGGTGGGAAAGAGTATCTCAGTAAAAGAGGCAAAGACATGTCTGCAAAAATGTTAAAGCCTCCTTGCATGTGTCGCATGAAATGCTCTGAAAGATGGCCAGAATACGAAAGACAAAAAATTTTCAACTCATACTGGACTGAGACAAACGTTTCAGATCTTTAAAAGCAATTTATCTTCTCATGTATCGACATCCAACCTACTCTTCGATCAAGAAAAAAAGATCTAAATTCTACCAAATCTAAAAATAATACACTACACTACCATTTTACAGTGAACAATCAGCTATTGAAGGTGTGCAAGGTTATGTTTGTAAACACACTTTGTATATCTAATTTAGTAGTAGTAAATATGTTGAAAAAAATTGAGCCAGGAGGTTTAATAAAAGCTGATCAAAGAGGTAGACACACGCCAACCAATAAAACTCCTACCGAAACCATAAATAGTATACATCAACATATTAAATCATTCCCAAAATACGAGTCATTATTCCAGAGAAAGGAGTAGGAGAGATTATCTGGGCACAGAACTTACAATAGAAAAGATGTATCAACTGTACATTGATGAATGCAATGAAAGACATGTAGATCCAAAGCTCAGAGCAAAAAAGTGGTTGTACGCAGATATTTTTAATAAAGACTTCAAGTTGTCGTTTAAACCGCCCGAAAGAGACATTTGCGATACATGCAGTACATTCACCGCTCCATTAAAAAATAATCTTACTGCAGATGAACTAACCAGTGTACAGGCTGATCATGATGCTCACCTAATTGAATCTAAAACTCGGTATAACTTAAAACAATTGGACTTTATAATAGCTAAAGAGTCACCAAAATACAAAGTACTATCTGGTGATTTGCAAAAATGTTTGCCTTCACCACTAAAAAACAATTGTATTAGTTTCTACAAAAGGAAGCTTTGGATATTAAATTTTACATTACATGATGCCAGTGATTCTTCTGTACAATGTATAATGTGGAACGAATCGAAAGGGGCCCGAGGTGCAAATGAAATTGCCTCGTCAATTTTGAAATGGGCTGACAATACAATTCAAGTCAAGTAGAGGACATCACTCTTTGGACCAATAACTGCTATGGACAAAATAAATTTATAAGTATTATAATGTGCTATTTTTGGATACTACAAATAAAGACGATCACTTAAAAGTTTTTACTGAAAGGGCACACACATATGGAAGCAGACACTGTTCATGCTTTAATCGAAAGATAAAGAAAAAAACTCTCCAATTTGGCCATTTTAACACCATGGGACTGGCAACAATTAGTTAGGCAAACATCAGGTAAATACATAGTGCACAATATGGAACTTGCAGATTTCAAAAACTTCAAAACGCTATTCGATAAGAAATTGTCATCTAATCCTCCTTTAGTAAGTAGAAAAAAAATGTTAATAAAGACCTTGTTCTACTGTCAACATGTATTTTCCTACAAGTCCAACAAGAACATATTGGAAAGTTCTTTTATAAGACCGATTTCAATAATCAAAATATGTATGAAGTGGACTTCATGAGGTATCGAAGACAGCAAGTAACGTTTCCAGCCCAATTAAATCAAGTCTCGGTAATCCCATTACCAATCACAAAACAAAAGTACAATAACTTAACTGCATTACTGCCTTTTGTTCCGTCAGTTTGTCATGCGTGTTATCAAAATTTAACACATAGCGATGTAGCCACAAACGATTACCCACAAGAAGATGAAGATGATATGGAGCATCTTTAACACTTTTGAAACTTGTCGTCTATAATTTTACTTTAATATAACTTTACTATAATTATTATAACATTATAATATTTACCTCTAATAAAATAATAGTATAGGCTGTTTAATGTGTTTGTATTGTTTATTTCGTAAAGACCTTAACATGCAATGCCACATTATTTAAAAAAGTTGTTATAACACTATAAATAACACTATGTCCAACTACACATTTTTAAAAAAATTTTAAATAATGAACGGTAAGCCTCAGGTATATAACACTTCATGGAATGAAAAATGATTATACATACCACAATAATAATATATTAATCTCGGTTAAATATAAGAAACATTGGAGTATTTACTGCTTACAAATTTAAAAAATTTTAAAACTGCTCTCCTAAAAAAGTAAGAAAATGGACATAGTGTCCTTTCTTTACCTCCGAGGTACGGATATATATATATATATATATATATATATATATATATATATATATATATATATATATATATATATATATGAATGTATTAAACCTAGAAATAAGATTAATACTATTACAATAAAAATAATACTTCTCAACAGTCCTCCTGGTTAAACCGCGTCGATTATCAGTGCGCATGAGCTTTCGACACATCAAATTTGATATCTTCTTCAGGGCTTCCGATTTCTCAGTCTCCTGAGCCTCCAGACACTACTACGCTGATCACTAACCAATGGGTTACTGCTACTGGAAACAGAGGACGGTTCATTTCTACTGTCGATGGTGATGTGGTTTGGGGGGAGGTTGGCGTAGGGATTAGCGTATCGCGAAGATTGGCTTGAACAGTTCTGACAGTAGAATTTTGATTGGCGTGTAGCGGACGATATTTTCTTTATCAGAGGTTTCCATGTCGAAGGTAACCATATGCCGTCATCTATTTTATGGGGACAATTTGGATTTTTTTCAATTTCTATGGATTTCGGATAACTCTTGGTTTAGAGAAGCAGATGATGGCTATAGTTTTGAAGTTTTTAAAGTCAATTTTGTGACCTGTATAACGATGGTGTTGACCTAGAGCTGAAATCGAATAGGTATTACGAACAAAAAATAAAATGTTCATAAATCCTATTTTGAATTCTACGATCTGTTTGGCCAAATAGAATCGGAGGCAGTCTGAAAAAAGCATTTCATAAACTCAGTGTTGTTCATTTAAAATTTTGTCTTTTATTGATTTGGCAAGAGATAAAAGTTTTTGTTGAGGGTAAATATTGTTATTATTCTTCCTGATTTATCAATTTTGTAAATTTTGTCAGTGACAACTTTGATGTAAGAAAGAAAATCTTTTGTATAATGGGGATGTGAGTATTTGGGTTAAGATTGAGTGGGAAATTGATGTCTGTGAATGCTACTATTGATGTGATTTTCGCGATAACCATTTTGGATGAGGATTTGTTTAAACTAAAAAGCTCAGCGGGTCTACTTGCATTATCGCAAAGGTGTATTAATCTAAAGACAAGGGTATTAATGACCGACCTAATTTGAGAAGGTGGATGATGAGAGTTGACATGCAAGTAACGATGGGTATGGTTGGGTTTTCGATAAACAGAGTGATGAAAATCTTGGGATTGGTTTTTCTTCGAGATAACGTCGAGAAATGGTAGGGATAAATCACAAAACACACTTTGTATTATCAATACCATCTCGCTTTATTTTTCATACCTTTCTAATTCAATTTTTAAAAGATTTCCTGTCATTGTTCTTAGTGGATCTGCAAGAATATACGTTATTACCAAATGATCATAATGCCCGGTATCATATTGCCAACAGTAAAAGGGCCCATATTATAATTAACACGTGTTTGAAGGTTAAACCGCAAAATAAATTAGATATTTATGCAGTATTTATTCTTTTAACTTAGAATATACTTTTACTCTTTATTTTAATATTTTTATATTATATTTACATACACATATTTTTACTTTTAGGGATGGTAAATTTATCTTAAGATATCTCTTAAGCCATATAAAAATCGTTTTTGTCAAATGGCCGTACAAAATTTTGATTAAAGGACAAATGGTTTCAAAGGTACACTAATACCGGTAAGATATCACTTGAAATAGTCGCTGACCGGCCGTAGGGCGCAATGATAGAAGGGATTAAGGTCCTTTGGGGAGCTCTAACGCCGTCCTTAAGGCGTTTAGTGTCTCTGCATCTTATGTAAAGATTTATGGGGGGAGTTCCTTTCCTCCAATTTGGTCAGTTTTAGTGATTCCGGCAGACAACCGACCGACCGAAAGCGCGTAGCTTGGGACTCTATTGATTTTGTCTTTTACGACTCATCGTAAATTATGGAATGGTCCCTCGAGTTGTATTGGACATTTTGTTAAAACTTTCTTTTAACACAATGGATGAACATTTGTATTTGGAAACAAATGGTAAGACAAGACAGATATATATATATATATATATATATATATATATATATATATATATATATATATATATATACATATATATATATATATATATATTTATATATATATATATATATATATATATATATATATATATATATATAAATATCTATATCTATATATAAATACATATATCTAATATATGTTTATATGTATATATATATATATATTTTTCAAATAGTAATTCTCTAATTCTCTAGTAACTGTACCTATAATTTTATTACATTCCTAAATATCAGTATTGCAGTAACTGACTACATACCATCAATTACATTTTATAGATCAATTTATCGTGTTCCTGATTCTTTCTCAATTTTATTAATTCCATCTTTCCACTTTATAAAATGAATAATACTGTCATAGTAATTGTTTATTTTAACCTACTCGCTGAAAATTGTACAACGGGAATTCACTCTATAACATATTGCGGTTACCATAACTCCTTAATAAAATCAAACAAAAATATGTCATTTATTTAGATATGCCAGAAAAATTTAAATTTTCATTCTTATAGTTGTAAGTATTAAAATATTCATTTTGTTTACATATAATCATTAATTATTCTAATAAATTTACAGTTTTCTCCTGAAGAAGTCTATAAGAAAACTATCTTATAAATAGGGATTACACTAATTTAAAAATGTTGCAAATACTTATGGGGTTTAAGAAAATTAACACCTCTTGGTAGGAAAATAGAATCCCTTCTTGAAAAATTCAACATTAACCTACTAAATGATGGAAAAGACACTCGTTTCGACATAAGAAGGGGTGAAGGTTCTGCTATTGACCTATCTATACGCGTATGCTTCCATGGGATGTATTATTCGAGACATACGACAGTAGTGATCACTATCCTATTATTATTTATAACAAAGAAGCTTCTACAGCTATACAAGAACTAACACGAAATTTAGAAAATGCAGATTGGACACAATTCCAAGACTATATCCAACAAAACTTGTATTTCATAAATCAAAACAATAATATGAATGAAAAAGTAGACTTTATTACAAAGCTGATAACATATTCAGCAGATAAAGTATTGGGAAAATTAACTTCACCAATAAATTCCATCCAGTTCCTTAATTGAACCATGAATGTAAACAAAAAATACAATTATCCAAAAAAGCGTTTAATAAATTCAAACAACAGAAAAATGAACAAACCTCTTTAGATTTTAGATGATTAAGAGCTATAGCCAGATTCACTATCAAAAAGCGTAAATCTTGGGTCCGTTTTAGCAACTAGCAGTTATACTCTAATGACCACTGTATGGAAAAAAGTAAAGGGAATATCTGGTACAAAATCACTAAGTCTATAGAAAAATCTCTTACAGCAAAATAATATATATAAATCTCAAAAGGGAATATCAAATATACTTTCATTAGTTTACGAAAACTATTCACCAAATTTTGTTATAGAACAAGAGAAATGAAGAAAAATATACCATAGATTATAAAGACCAAAATAATAGCGAAATAAACTTTCCAACATCGATGGATGAATTAGAAGAGGTAATAAAAATCTGTAAGAACTCAGCATCTACAAACTAATCTTCTCGATAAATTTATTTACAAAATCCTAAACACAGTAAATCAAAATCAGATCCCGAAACATATAGACCAATATCGTTTACTTGTTGTATGAACAAAATTCTAGAAAAAAAAATAAATAACAGACTCATGTGGTATCTGAAATCAAAAAAATTAATTATACCAGAACAGAGTGGCTTCCGAAAAGATCATTCAACTGTCTTCTTCTTCTTAACATGCCATACACCAAAGTGCGTAGGCGACTATCTCATTACTAGAATTCTGTTCTTGGCGGCGTGACACAGCTCGCCTGTATTGTGTATTCCTGTCCATTCTTTAATATTCCTTAACCAGGATAATTGTTTGCGGCCAGCTCCTCTCCTACCTTCGATCTTCCCTTGTAGGATTAACTGTGGTATTTCATATTTTGCTCATCTCAATATGTGCCCAAGGTAACCAGTCTCTCTTAAGGACGTCATCGTTTCGAACTCTATCCACCCAAGGTATGCGCATCATTCTTCTCAATGACCACATTTCAAATGCTTCAAGTTTGTTGATAGATGTTTTTTTCAAAGTCCACGTTTCCATGCCATAAAGCAAGATGGACCATATGTAGCACTTGATCATTCTGTAGCGTATTTCGAAATTTAGGTTTTGATTACATAGGAGCGGTCTGAATTTCACAAAAGCTTGTCTTGCCATTTGTATTCGGGTTTTTATTTCTTGTTGTGGATCCGATTGGTCATTGATTGTGGTGCCAAGGTATTTAAAAGTTTTCACGCGTTTTATGCGATCGTCACCTAAGCATATTATCGGGTTTTCTGGAGGGTTTCTGCTAATGACCATATATTTCCTTTTCAAAATGTTGATTTTGAGGCCATATTTTTTACCTATGCTATTCACCCTATCAAGTAATAACTGCTGATTTTTCAAATTATCAGTTATAATCACTGTGTCGTCCGCATAGCGTAGGTTGCTAATTGGTATGCCGTTCACCTTAATGCCTAGTTCCGTGTCTTCTAATGCTTCCGCAAATATATTTTCAACATATAAATTAAAAAGCATCGGAGAGAGTATGCAGCCTTGGCGGACACCTTTCCGGATTTCAAATTCATCCGTATATTGGTCTTGATCAATCCTCACCTTTGCCATTTGGTTCCAGTATAGATTCTGAATAATTCTAATCTCCTTCTGGTCAATGTTGGCCCTATGTAGTAATTCCATCATGATATCATGTTTAACATCGTCAAATACCTTCTCGTAGTCGATGAAGGTGAGGTAGACATCTTTTCGTTGATCTAAACAGTTTTGTATTAAGGTGTTCAAACATAAAATTGCCTCTTTTGTTCCTAGTCCTCCCTTAAAACCGAATCTTGTTGACCCATTCAACTGTAGGTCTTATTAATGTTAAATCGGAAATACATGAGGCTTTCGGAATTAAACAACACTGTATCGGAATATTTTTTGACATCAGTAAAGCCTGTGATTCAGTATAGAAATATTCAATTTTCAAAACACTTAGCAAATGAAAAATTTAGAGGTCACATATATTATATAAAACTTATTATAAAATAGACAGGTTTAAGTCACAGTAGAGGGAGTATATTCCTCAACAAAAAATCAAGAAAATGATATACCACAGGGCTCGAACCTTAGTACTACTCTATTTCTTGTAGCTAGGAAATCTACTGCAAAAATTAAACATTCTGTAAAAGCTAGAGGCTATATACAGATGATTTATTTATACTTGTAGAGGAAAGAACCTAACAACCATCCATTACCATAAATCGTCCCAAAAACCATAAATCGTATTTAAGAATGGTCATTTACATTATTTTTTAACCCGGCAACTGTGTTGTGGGGTGAAAATCACCCACGTCGTTCATTAGCGCTTGTTAAAATAGTGGCAACATCGCCAGATTCATCTGGCGCCACGAGTACCTTCCCATAATATAACAGATCTTGTATTGCATCATAAATTTCAGTATATAAATAAGATTTGAACGAGTGGTGTCGCGTTCTTTGGACTTTTGGGTGATTTTAACCCCACTACACAGTTGAAGTGCAGTAATATTTAGTTTTTGGGTAATTTTAACCCCACAACACCGGTTAATTAGCAACAGGTAAGTTCTTATACTAGCACAATTTATCCTTATTTTTTTAACAGAAACATAATGTAATTGGTAGGAATATTGAAAATTGATTAGATATTTTTAATTTCAGACATATAGAAATATGTGTAGTTTTAAGAAAGAACAAGAAGCTCTCTTGAAGCTTTGGCAGGATGAATTAACTGGATCAGAGTTAGGATCAGAAAGCGAATCTGAAAATGAAAGTCAGCAGGTTAGCCTTTGTCCCAGTGAGGATGTTTTAGAAAACCAACTTCAATCAGTGGAAAATTGTCAGCCTGGTTCTAATCAGAAAAATCAATCATCGTCGGAAGATTCCTCTCAAGACAACAATAAGTTTGAAGATAATAAAGTAAGGCAATCTAAGTTTTTTATCGGACGGGATGGGAAAACAAAATGGGCAAAGAATTGTCCTAATAAATCGGTTAGAACACGACAAGAAAATTTAATAACTTTACTTCCCGGTGTTCGAAATAATACAAAATATTGCAAGTCGCCCATTTCTTGCTGGGAATTATTCATGGATAATATTATTGTGGAAGATATTGTCCACTGCACTAATAAAAAAATCAGTTTAGTCGCTCAGAATTATAATGACCAACATAAATATATCACCAAGTCTACGGACGCAGAAGAAATTCGTGCAGTTTTCGGATTATTATATCTATCAGGCGTTTATAAAGCCAACAGGTTAAATCTGGAGGATCTGTGGGCTACAGATGGAAAAGGAATTGACATTTTCAGGCTAACAATGTCCCTGCAAAGATTTATATTACTTTTAAAATGCCTACGATTCGATAATATCGAAAATAGAGAAGAACGAAAAAGAGTAGATAAACTGACAGCTATACGAGCTGTTTTTGATCGATTTGTATCCAATTGTCAACAATATTTTATTCCTAGTCAATACTTGATGATCGATGAAAAATTAGAATCTTTTCGAGGACGTTGTTTCTTTCGGCAATATATCCCCAATAAGCCGTCCAAATATGGAATTAAAATATTTGCCTTAGTGGATGCCAAAACATTCTACATTTTAAATTTAGAGGTATATGTTGGCTCACAGCCTGAAGGACCTTTTCAATTTAGTAATAGACCGTTTGATGTAGTAAACAGGCTTGTAAATCCAATCCGTGGTACTAACCGCAACATTACATTCGACAACTGGTTTACCAGCATACCGCTAATGGAACATTTGCTTAATGAACATCGGTTAATATCTGTTGGAACTATTCGTAAAAACAAGAGGGAAATACCGACAATCTTTTTGAATTCCAAAAACAGAGCTGAAAACCACGCAATTTTCGGATTTAAAAAAGACATTTCTTTGGTGTCCTTTATCCCGAAGAAAAATAAAATAGTGTCAGTAGCTTCTTCGCTTCATCATGATACAGAATTTGACCACAAATCAAATAAACCTGAGATTATAGACTTTTATAATCACACAAAAGGTGTGTGCGATGGCAAGATTAAATAGTTATGTTATTTATCAACATAACAAGCCAACTAAAAAACTAAAACGCAGATTTTTTTTAAAAGAACTTGGTTTGGCACTAATTAAACCATATATTAAAAAAAGAGGTAACAATCAAAGAATACCATCAGACATAAGAGCCAAACTAAAAAGAAATGATGGCGGAGAGGACTCTCAAGGACCTCCAAACAAGAAGCAACGAACAACATCCAGATGTGGAGTGTGTCCCCGTGGAAAGGACAGAAAGTGCCAAAAAAAATGTGTGAAATGTGACATTTTTCTTTGTCTTGAACATTGTGTATATTTTTGTTCTAAATGTGCACATAATTGTTAATTATGCTATTTAAACAAAAGTTCCTAGTTACTTTTTATAAAATTTGTATTTTTTTTTATTCTATATCTCTAATAAAAATTTTGGTAACAAAAATTGTGGTAGTGGTTTAAATATAAACTAAATTTTAGTATATTTTTTAAATCGTTGAATTTTTAACGGAAATTTTTTAAATGATTTATGTTTGAAAAATATTATATAACAATATAACCATGATTTAAAATCTTAAGGTTGCATGTAAAAATAAAATATTTTCTCAATTTTATAAATAAAAAAAAATGGGGTGATAATCACCCCAACACACAGCTCCTGTCAGAAAATTTCACCACACAGTCGCCGGGTTAATGGAGAACAGCTTAAATGTGTAGACGAAGATTTTTTAGTATGATCTTTGACCAAAAACTAACTTGAAAGATACATGTAGAATATTCAAAAAAGACATGTCAGCCTGGAATAAATTTGTTACGATCACTTGGAAACAAAAAATGGAGCGCCGACTTTTCTACATTACTACATAATATATCGCCCTATCACAAAAAAACGCATTTAAAAATAATAGATGTGATTCAAAATACAGGTCTTCGAATTTCCTGCTTGGAGGAGCATACCACACAAGTCCAATATAAAGCCTATACTAAGAGACTGGAGATATTCCATCTGTATTTAGAAGACAAAATCTAAGTCTTTCTTATGCCGCTGTGGTATCATCAAACTAAAATAATCCAGTCATATACAACGTATTTGCTGACCGCTTTTAAAATTGTTTCCAAACTTTAAACACCGCTTCTACTGCTGCCTAAAAACCTACTTTTTAAAAATAGGTATCCATTTTCTAGAATATCTCCTCAATTCAAACCCCTCCTCCTTGGACAATTCGCTTTTCCTCTACTGATACCAACTTAATACATCTTCTGATAAATGAAAAATGCCAGCAAGTCAAATTAATTAAGAATTTCTTAAAATATTAATTAAATATGGTAGATATTTCAAAGCTTACACTAATGCCTCCAAAAACGAAGAAGAAACTGGGACAGCAATCTACACATCAGCTAAAACAGCACCTTACAAATACACTAATACACAACAGAGTTCTCTGCTGAACTGTTTGTCATATTAAAAGCATTAGTTTTGATAGCTAACAAAAATAAATCATGAAGTATCATTATTGCAGATTCTACCAGCTCAATAATGGCAATAAACTAACTCTACTGTGATTATTCACTACTCCTTCTCGTTAAAAAGGAACTAAAACATACTGAAAGTATGAACATTAAAGCTAGTTTTATCTGGGTACCGTCACATACTGGAATCGAAGGTAACGAGATTGTAGACAAAATAGCAAAAAATGCATCTATTAACCCAAAATGGAGAAGAGAATATAAAATCTCTTTACACTGACCTACAAGCATATTAAAAAAAATAATACAATTTAGCAGAATACATGGAAGAACTCACGAGCTAAGCTGTACAAAGTTGATATTACCCATTAAAAAATCACAAAATTTAACAATAGAAGAAAACAAATAACCTTCACTCGCTTTCGAATTGGTCATACTCGGTTAACAAACAACTACCTACTAAAAGGTGCTGATAAACATGTTTGTGACATGTGTAAAATTGTGTTAATGATAAAACATTGTTTATTGTAGTTCCTAGTGTGATCTGCAATGCAAATTGTATAACATACCATTAACAATAAACAGTATTCTTGGTAGTAGTAATGTACGCACTAAAAAGAATGAAAAATGGTAAAGCCCAGGTCCAGATGAAATACCAACGGAAATCCTTAAACTAATAGAAAAAGACTCGATTCACATTTTAGTTAAACTTTTCAATAGCATTTATACATCAGGAAAAATACCACAAGAATGGCTTTTATCCACCTTTGTTACTATACCAAAAAAGATAAATGCCAAACAATGCAGTGATTACCGTACAATCAGTCTGATGAGCCATGTACTGAAAATATTTCTGAAAATTATACACTCTAGAGTACACAGAAAACTGGAAATGGACATCAATAATACCCAGTTTGGATTCCGAAATGGACTTGGAACAAGAGAGGCGTTGTTTGCACTGAACGTTATGTCTCAAAGATGTCTTGACATAAATCAAGATGTATTCATGTGTTTCATAGATTACAACAAGGCCTTTGATAAAGTGCGGCATGATCACCTAATCAGACTCCTGACAGAAAAGAATTTAGATAAACGAGACATCCGACTAATAGCAAATATGTACTACAATCAGAAAGCAGTAGTGAGAGTAGAGAATAATACCACTGAAGAAATTGAAATAAATCGAGGTGTGAGACAAGGGTGTATACTGTCACCAACCCTGTTTAATCTCTATTCCGAAGACGTAATGAATAGAACACTCTCTGAGCAATCCGTAGGTATTAAAATAAATGGTGTTAGATTAAACAATCTGAGATTTGCCGACGACACCGTTCTGATCGCAGAAACACTTGAAGAGCTACAGACATTGGTGAATAAGATAGCAGACTGCAGCGAAGAATATGGACTATCTTTGAACATAAAGAAAACTAAATTTATGGTAATATCGAAATCAACACAAAATGTTCAAAATTTATATTTACATAATGAAATTATCGATCGAGTTAGCAAATACAAATATTTGGGCACTTTTATAAATGAAGACAATGATAGCTCAGCAGAAATCAAAATAAGAATAGAAAAAGCCAGATCCATATTCACTAAAATGAAGAGAGTGTTCTGCGGAAGAGATTTGAGCCTTGAAATGAAACTTCGCCTGATGAGATGTTACGTACTTTCTGTGCTGTTCTACGGAATGGAGTCATGCACGTTGAAAAAGATTGATACCAAAAAATTAGAGGCATTTGAACTGTGGATGTATCGCAGAATCCTGAGAATATCATGGACCGAGAGAGTCACAAATGTCGAGGTCTTGAGAAGAATGAATAAAGAAAAGGAAGTCATATTTACGATCAAAAAACGAAAACTGCAATACTTGGGACACATTAGAAGAGGCGAAAGATATGAACTGCTTCGAATAATTATGCAAGGGAAAATAGTAGGAAATAGGAAGAAGAGGAAACTCCTGGCTAAAGAATCTACGGGAATGGTATAGCTGTAGCAGCAACGAATTGTTTCAGTCAGCAGTTTCGAAAATACGTATAGCCCTGATGATCGCCAACCTTCGGAACGAAGATGGCACTTGAAGAAGAAGAAGTATTCTTGGAAAAGACAGTGATACCAAAAATATTTTCGCCCTCTTCAGAGACTGCAAGCTGTTATTAAAAATCTAAAATGTTACTTTGTATAAAGTTAGAGCTATTTCTAGTTATGTATTGCTATGGTTAATATTCTATTGTTAAATTCCAATTCTGTATCACAATCTATACACGCTAATAACCCTGCGTGGTTGATGTACTTATGTTTTGGAGATTTTGAAAAGGCATTTGATAAGGTTTAACATAAAAGGCTTGTAGATATATTAAAAAGCAAAAATATTGACAGTCATGATATAAAAATTATATCTTATGTTTATAGGAATCAAACTGCCAAGGTAAGAGTTGACAACCAGAACACCCGAGATATTAAAATACAGAGAGGAGTCCGCCAGGGTGGGAAAACAAAGAATATCGTGGCTTAAGAACTTGAGGCAATGGTTTGAATACAGCAGTGCAAAACTATCTAGAGCGGAAGTCAACAGAGTCAGCATAGCTATGATGATTTTCCAATGAAGTCCACAGTCTTAGCGGGAAAATAAAAATTTCTCCTTTGAATCTTTTTGTCACACTCGAATAAATAAATTATTGATCCAATCGTCTTCTGTTTTGTGCCGCATGTATCCTGTTTGTAGCTTCTGGTATTTCATTATATATTACTTATAGTCCCTAAGTTGATATTAGAAATAGATATACAAATTTCTTTCTGCACTAGATAATTTTTTATGACTTTCAATAATCTTTTTTAATTCGTTTGAGTATCTATGTATTAAATATTGCATAGTCATTATAATGCTCCATAGTCACTAATGGATAATCAAAAAGCATACCCTAATATAATCCTACATCACTTTGAAATATACGGTAGGATGGATTAAATCTCAATATCTCTGTGTTCCACCTGATCGAATATTCTAAAGCTAGGTACTCGATCCATGTACTTTAGGTAATGTTTGAATGGAATACAAATGAGTTAAGCCGTTAGCTGTTTTTGTTCGTCTTGTAGAAACTTCAGCGTTAAACTAAATATTTAACTACAGTTAATGGGGGTATTATAAGATTAACTTCATAAAATTAAATACAGATAAAAACTTTTCATGCAGTGCGTAGTCATAGCATATAAAATTTTTCTAACAATTAGTCATTCTTTTGAGTTTGATCTAAGAATAAAACACACTTTCACAAATGGTGGTACAATTTATTTTTACTAACTAGAATTATATTTGTATTTTTTCATTTTATAATTTTCATTCTAATAAAGGCCTTTATTTTGAATATGGAGAATTTTAACTTGGTCATTAAAAGAATGATTATGATATGTGTTGCAGTTTTGTAACTTTTTACATTATATGAATCGGTGAGAGAAGAAAGCGAATAATATGTCCAAGTTTGTGATTTTTCAGTACGATCGAATTTCTGCTTCTATTGATCCGCATTTGGTAGAGAAAAGATATTTTGCAGGTTTATTAATCATAACAGTCCACGGCTTCTTCCGTAACGTCTTCATTGACATTGCCAACATTCTGCAGTGCATGTTCGTATGAATAACACGTCTTTTCCTCGTCGGTTAACTTGATAAATGTTAAAATATGTCTGACATTTGCCTTTTTGGGAGCACTAATTTTGTTAACAGATGGTAACAATGTAGCTGTTCGATAAGAATGTAAAATTAAAAGACTGTTCTGAAAGAAACTGTTTTCTTTCCTTTGTAATAAGTAAAGATTCGTTGCTCAGTTATCTTAAACGCAATTTTTTTTTAACATTTTGCATGAAAAAACTTTAGTAAACCATTGTTGACCATGTTGCAGTACTTTACAATTTTTAGCAAAAATATTTTAATAACCTTGAAAACTCGAAGGTTGTTCTTGTTTTCTTATTATTTTTTCAGATCATCCAAAGACACGATCAGCCGGCATAAAACTATGGCTTCATATTGGAAATAATATGTGTTGAATTTTCTTCAATATGCTATTTTGTCCATAACATAATAGCGTTAATATAACTGCAGCATTTTTATTTTGACCAGGACAAGAATCCGAATATAGTTTTAAGATTTGAGGTCTTTCATCTAGGTTTAAAGAAAGGGTTTATATAAAGGACAATTTTCCTTGTTCTGATTTGTCGCTAGTATTACAAAAGTAAGATTATATATAACCACAACTGTCGCATATAATAAACATCAGAAATGCTTAGTTTTGGTAAAAGTTGGTTTTGTTGCATACCAAAACGAACTCTAACCAGTTAAACTGTTTGTTCGGGCTGTTAGGCCGTTGTCTTCTGAGATTAGTTATCGACGTTTCGCCAACAGTAGGGGTTGGTATCTTCTGGAGATGTTACTGCTTCGCTTGTACGCTGAAACTGACGCCACGTTCACACACACACGCGCAGTGATCAACCCTGCTCCTAGGAACATGTGTATACCATTGTAAGAGTGGGATCCACATGTACGAAGATCAAACCGGTCACACTTCGCTAATAGAAGTGGTGCCTATCTGACCCCCAGGCTTTTCCTCCATCCCTCCTTATCGTGTGACTTACGTGAGGAGGCTTATGATCTAAAAGTTACTTAGGGTGCCCTGGGTAATGAGACCCCTCTGTTTTTAACGACTGTGCTTATACCACCTAACTGTAGGAGTAGCCACATGTAGGCTTTTCTCCCTATTTACTTTACTGACTCTATAGAAGTTACTCTAACTTTACGTCGGGACTTGAGTCCCCAAAAAAAGAAAAGAAAAAGAGCGTGTGTTCCGGCCATAGAACCGTCAGCCTGAGCTGACGACTCTTTCAGCTCATGAGCTCAGGATTAGCCTGAGCAGCGTTTGGTAAATTAAAATATGTATTTAAATCGGATCTAACCATATGCCTCAAAAGGAAATCTTTGACCAATGTGTATTACCTGTACTTACTTATGGAGCGGAAACATTAACACTTACAAAAAAGGTAGTGAATAAGATTCGCGTGACTCAGAAGGCTATGGATCGCCAGATGTTGGATGTCTCTCTGGGAGACCGAATCTCAAACGAAGAAGTTAATTGTGGATCAAAAACAACACACGTTATAGGAAAAATCGCGTCGCTAAAATGGAATTGGGTAGGATACGTCGTTAGATTATCAGACGACCGGTAGACAAAACGTATTGTCGAGTGGGGACCAAGACAAGAAGTAATACGGAGCAGAGGACGCCTATCAACTAGAGGAACTGATGACCTGAATCGTGTTAGCAATAACTGGATGCAAGCATCACAAGACATAGACGGATAAAAAGAGCTGAAGGAGACCCATGTCCAACAGTGGACTCATATACCTTGATTATGATAATGATGATAAACTTTTTCTGGGTAGACTTTTGCATATAGGCAAGTGAGCCAAATCAACTTACTTTCATTCCTAAAAATGATGTTATAATTTATAACTAATCATTTTGTGGCACCCTGTATATTAATTTAAGAGTATTTAAAAATCATCAAAATTTACATTAATCTTGCCAGCCGTTTTTAAAATAATTGAGTCGTTGCATACTTCAAACTTATTTTATATACTATTATATTCGCGTGTAAATGAATCCAAGAGAGGAAAAGACCAGACGGTATTGAGTGACGATTTTTAAAAAACATGATAAATTAAGATAATTAGACCAGAGAACTAAGGTTTTCCGGTGACATTCGTTAATACAGCTATTTAACACTTGTTGTTGATAGAGTTGGTGATAACATTATGTAATAAACCAAAAATGCTAAAGATTAAACTTGCTTTTTTACTTACAATGTATAAACAATGTAAGATCGCTATTTAATTTTAAATACCAAAGGTGAGGACCACTAAATTATATGGAAAAGTGACACCATTTTACTGAAAAAGCATAGAAAATCCTTTAAAATAAGAATTCGTATAGTTACTTTTGTTAATTTGTTGCTTAATGACAAAAGTTGATTTATTGAAAATTATTAATACCTTGTCCAAAAATGTAGAAAACACAAAAAACCAAAAAGTATAAGCCCCGATGGACTAACCTTAGTTTGCTACTGGTAGAGTAAAACGTTATATTTGATTAACAATCCTAAGCAGTTCCTCGCTTCAATAATGTTTTCTTCTACCTCTAATATTCAAAGAAAACACGTGTTGGATCGAAAGAGAAACAAGCGGAATGCGTGCGCAATTTCAACCACCACTTTACAATTTGTGCCGTGAGGCGGTCGCTTTCAGCTCAAATTGGAGCAGAAGATTTATTCTAGCGAATCTTGGGAACCATAATTTCAGTAATTACCTCCCTAGAAATCACTGAAAAAGTTATAAAACTCCATGGAACGTTTGACGGGAACAGGTTTAGTGTTCTTTTAAGTCTAAGGAAAAAAGTTAAAAAGAAAATAGTATAAGGGTTGAAAACAAACGTGAAAGTAAAATAGGGTGTCTAAAGTTCTGGGTAAATATTTATGGAAAAAGTTGGCTAGGAAATTAGCTCTACAAAATTAATTGGTTAACCTTATAAATACACAATTATTTTGTAATAATATACACATATTCTTATCGTTTAATAATAACATCTCTTTTCATCAACTTTCATTTTAAGTTTTTAAAATTTTTTATATGTATAAAGCTTATGCTTTAAATAGCTATATTATAAGATTTAACACTAGAACGATCAGATCGATTATTTGACCATTAGACGATTTTTGAAGAATACATAAGATTTTCTGTTACATAAATTGCAACTTTACCTTGTTTCTTTTTTATCCTACAAAAGAAATTAGGTAATGAAAAGCCGAAGATGCTAATTATTTTAAATTTTCTTTACTTTCCCAGTGCTCCGAAAAACATATGACGTCATATAAATTTTAATCAAGTGTTATGGAATACTATGCGTTTATTTCTTCTCCGGACTAACTCTTTGTTTTGGAATTAAACAGAATATATTGACATGTATAAATTTATTATATTAGAGGATGAAAATTACACTCTGCTTGTTATTTCTTAAAACTATGAATATATAAGTTCTGTTATCTACAATTATTTAACGATGTTTCTGGATGGATTTGAGTACAAGAGATTGGACTCAAATATTAATATTAAAATAGCAAATACGGATAGCTTATCGAACAAAGAAATAAGAGAAATAAATTATTATTATTCCATAGATACGAAGTATTAGGTGAATAAACTAGCGAAACTTATTTATTCTAAATAGGAAAATATTTATGAAGAGTATTGATTCTGATTTCTAACAGCAAATAATTATTAGTGATTATACATGAGAACTTTTCATAATTGTAAATAACATATACCAGGTGACTAAAAACTATATAGAAATACATAGATACTTTAATTATCTTACATGTGAGTGGGTAGGTACATTACACCTCCTTTTGTAAGAATGAAAATAATTGTAAAATGAATTTTCATTTAAATGGTATAAAACATTTGTATACATTATTATTTTATTTTAACACATTTAAATAGTTTCTTTTAGTCTCGATAGTCTTTCACTTCGTCTTATCGGTGTAGTCTCTGTGAAACTAGTCTCTTCACACTTTTTGGATTCACTATAATTATTGTCTTTATTATGTTTACAATCTATACTTAAATCTGTCTCATGTACATGTTTTCGTTTACTTTGACATATATTTAGTGTTAAACAATTTGTAATTTGTTGACAACTATGTGACGGATTTCTACGAAATCGTCGGTAAAAATATTTAATTATCCTGTATAAAATATAAAGTAACATACATTTTATCAAAAATAAGATTGCATAAGTGAAATAAGAACTATTTTTTATTGTGTCTGAAAAATTAATATTTGTTTCTGAGGTCATTTTCTCTAAATTATCTAGTTTATGGCTTGCTAAATTTAATGCATCTCGATCGAGATTATTTAATTGTAAGGGAACAAGGTGTAATTTGGATTCATTATTTATCTTAATATCATCACAACAGACTTCTGGAAGGGATAAATCTGGAATGATAGACTGAAAATTACTTTCTTTTGGATTTGAGACAGATATCAAAATAGTTGATCCGGTGTAAGTTTTGCAATTATTCGAAGTAGAAAAAATACCTGTGTTTGAAAGAACAATAGATATTGGCGTACTAGTCTGACAGCTTAAAGTTAAATCTGTTGGTTTGGGTAAAACATATATCCAAGAATTTGGTTTGTTTAATTTATGCCAAATTTCATATTCTGTTTGAATTATACGAGTATCGCAACTAGATGGTATGTTTGTTATTGAAGTTAACAATTCAGTTTCACAAATTGGATTAGTGTGTGTAAATCGGAAAGTATCAGGATTTTTGCAAATAAGTTTTTCTTCATCTAATGAATAACAGTCTTCTAATGTATCAATAGTAACATAAATGTTTCTATTTTCTGAAAGAACAAGATATTTGACAGATGGAAGAATAAAGGTAAGTCTCTTTAATGTTGGATGAATTATAGGAAGAGATATTAGTTTAAAAAGAGAATAAGGAGTATTACTAACCAAAGGTATACTAACCGTAATTAAAATCTTGTTATCAAAATATATATATTTAAGTAAAATGATATCGAAATATTTATGAGCATAATCGATAGTCAATGGAAATGGATAAGTCGATGTACTAGGTAAATGCGTTACCGTTTTAGATAATTCTTGAATTAGTTGCTCAGGTGTTATAACAGAAGGATGAAGGTTATTATTTCTTGCAAATAGAATAACGTTTATTAAAGTAGAATATTCTTGTTGTAATTCTGTTATAAAGAAAGTTAGTAAGGTAAAATGTTCTTCAATTTTTTGTTTTAAATCTAAATTAAAATATTTATTATTCATTTTATCTGTGTAATTGGTAATTGATTCAAAATTTTTATCAAAAATCACTTTGTTTCGGTCTAGATTTGTAATAGAGTTATTAAAATTTGCAATCGTGGCTTTTACTACATGAATTTGTTGTTTTAGTAAATCAAGAAGATGATTTTCGTTACTTTCAGCTTTGTTAATAGCATTATTGAAATTTTCAGCATCATCACTGTCTAAGGTACCGAATAAGGTCCTGAAAACAGATCCAATTGCATTAAATAGAGCGCGTTTTGGTCTAAAATGTTCATGCAGAATTATGTTTTTTAAAGTTTGTTCATCTTGAAAGAGTCTAGGTATGATTTGTCCTAAGAGTTTTAGTGAAGTATCGCATAATCGTAATTCAATAAGAACTGGTTTGTTTTGACACAGTCTTAATGTTTTTTGATAGGTGAGATCTACAAAATTTAATTTGTCTGTAAAAGGTTGTAAAGGAATATGACTTAATATGTTCCAATGAGTTTCAATAAATTGAACATTTTTTATGTGTTCGTAATAGATTCCAGGTGATTTGTTGATAGGAGTATTGGTATATTTCTTGTGAATTTGTTCACTATTTGTCAGCCATATTATTGCATACCTGAAACAAAAGCATGTTTCAATCTATTCATGTGAACTTTTATTGGTTTTTTATTTACTAAAATTGTGCAATTGACAGGAGAATTTATCTCTAGAATTTTATAAGGTCCATTATAATTTTGTGTAAGTTTTTTGGTTTGACCCTTCTTTGTTTGCTCATTTTGGAGATATACTAATTGTCCTTCTAAGAAAACGGTGTCATTAATCTTTTGGTCATAATATTTTTTACTGACTACTTTAGATTCTAATAGATTCGTTTTTGCTAACTCATGAGATTTTCTAAGCTTAAGTGTTAAATTATCTAAATAATCTTCATATGTATATTTGAGTTCTACTGGTCGTATTATACTGCTAGGTAGATTAGGTGTATATCCAAATATTAGTTCATATGGTGTGAATTTGGTTGAAGTATGATTAGTTGTATTATATGAAAACATAGCAAAATCTAGCCATTCGTCCCAATCGGATTGATCAGCTTTAATATAATGTTTAAGGTAGTCTGCTAAAGTAGCGTGACTCCTTTCTAATGCAGCATTTGATTCTGGATGATAAGCAGTACAATTTATATGTCTGATTTTAAAAAGCTTGGCGATTTGAGAAAATAATTTGGAAGTAAAATCTCGGCCTTGATCAGTAACTATTATATCGGGTTTTCCAAACTTGCAAATAAATCCACGAACCAGATTTTCAGCGATAGTCTTGGTTTCATGATTCGGAATTGCATAAGCTTGAGAAAATTTTGTTAAGTCATCTTGTAATGTTAATATGAACTTATTACCTGACTCGGTTAAAGGTAAAGGACCTACTATATCTAAAAATATTTTTTCTAATGGATTTGAGCTTGTTGTTGTTATCTCCATGGGCTTTACGAATTTTTTTCTAACGAGTTTATTTTTCTGACAAGATTCACAGGTTTTTATAAAGTTTTTAATATCATTTTTCATATTATTCCATTTGAAATGTTTTTTTATACGATTGTATGTCCGATGAAAACCAGAGTGTCCAGCCGTAGGACTAGTGTGATTCTCTTGTAATATTGTAGTTATTTCCTCAGGTTCAGGATTTGTTAGTATATCATGATAAATGATAATAGATATATCAGTTTTTCTAAAAATAAATCTAATCATAGATCTAATTTTTCCCCAACTTAATTTATCGTAGCTAAAAGTTATTCTGGGTAGGCAAATTTTTAATATTTTATCGTTTAATAACCAGTCTCTTAATTTTATTAGGGAATTAAATATATCTTCATAAGAGGTATTGTCCCAATAATTATTTTTTATAAATATGTAATAAAAGTTTTTATTTTGATCAGAAATATATATAATGTCATTTAGTCTTGGATTTTTGGCTTTCAATTTTTCTATATGACTGAATTGTTTATTTATTTGTTTCTGAACGATCTCATTAAAATTTAAATCTACGGAAACAAACAATGCTAAATTTTGTGAAAATGATGTAATCTTTTCATTTGTTTCTTTTATATTATCATTTGTTATTAATATAGTTTCGGATTTAGATAAGAACTGTGAATAAGTGTCATTATTTTCTTTACTCATTTTGTTTATTTGTAAGGTGATTGTTGCCGGGTTTTTGTTTTCTTCGCAAATATTTGTTTCAGATATGGTTAAAGGAGGACGACTTAAACAATCAGCATTTTGATTTAATTTACCTGGTTTATAAATAATTTCATAGCTATATTCTTCTAATGCTAATCTCCACCTAACGAGTCTTGATCCGGGATCTTTTACATTAAATAGCCATGTGAGTGGTTTATGATCCGTATAAATGAAAAATTTATTTCCGTACAAATATGGTCTAAAGTGTTTAACACTCCATACAATTGCAAGTAATTCTTTTTCTGTTGTGCTATAGTTTGATTCCGCTTTGTTCAAGGTACGACTAGCATAAGCAATAGGTAAATCATCTGGTACTTTACCTTGAGAAAGTATGGACCCTATTGCATAATTACTAGCATCCGTTGTTAAGACAAAGGGTTTGGTAAAATCTGGATACTGAAGTATTGGTTCTGAACAAAGTATTGATTTCAGGTTCTCAAATGACTGTTGTTGAATGCTTGTCCAATTAAATTCAACATTTTTCCTCAGCAGTTTTGTTAAAGGTTGTGTTAAAGCACTGAAATTTTTTATAAAGCGTCTATAATAACCAGTGAGACCCAAAAAGCTCTTAATATCTTTTTGTGTTCTGGGTATAGGAAAATCTGTAACAGCACATACCTTTTTTTCGTCCGGTTTGACACCAAATTCAGTTATTAAATGTCCTAAATACATTACTTCGCGACGAAAAAATTCGCACTTATCTGGTTGTATTTTTAAGTTGAATGTAGACAATTTTTCGAATACTTCTTTTAATCTTTTATTATGATTTTCTAATGTATCGGCATGAATGACTATATCGTCGAGATAGACAAAACATCTGTAATTTTGTATTCCTGAGAGGACAGTATTCATTAGCCTTTGAAAAATACTGGGAGCATTTTTTAATCCAAATGGCATTCGTGAATATTGATAATGTCCAGACGGAGTTGAGAAAGCAGTCTTTGGAGAATCCTCAGGATCCATTTTGATCTGGTGAAATCCTGATGTTAAATCTATTGTTGAAAAATATTTTGAATGACCCAATTGGTCTAATATATCGACTATATTCGGAAGTGGAAATGAATCTCCTATAGTAATATCATTTAGTCGTCGATAGTCTATAACAATTCGCCATTTCTTCTTTGCTGAAGCATCGGCCTTTTTTGGCACAACCCAAAGGGGCGAATTCCATGGCGAAGTTGATTCTTCGATAATACCTTGATCTAGCATACCTTTTATTTGAGTTTCGACTTCATGTTTGTGTACTTCAGGATACCTGTATGATTTAGTGCTAATAGGTACATTAGAATTTAAAGGAATTTTGCAAGTTATGGCATTTGTACTGGTAAGTTGATCTCCTTCCAGATAAAAGATATGATTGTACTCCTTGCAAATAGAAATTAAAGATGATTTTTCTTCACTATTTAAATGATCTGTTCTCAAGGCATTTTTTAATTTAGCAATTCTGTTAGAATTCGTATTATCTTTATAAGAAGACATTTTTCGTATATTTGCATTGTTTTGTAAATTTGGAATTTTTTCTATTGCTACTTGAATATCGTTTAATTCAACATCCGTTTCAGTAGTGTTTACGATTGAGGTTAAAAAGAAATCATTTTTTACTTTAACAACACTAGGACATAAAAATACACCTTTAAAGATTTCGCGTTCGGGACATAATCCTTCGCTTAATTCATTATTTATTACTTTAATTTGAACAATTGTTTCAGTTCTTGCGGATAGAATAGTTTTATTACTTCTTGAGTTAGAATTAGAGTTTTGATTTAGTATAAGATCGTCTGAACAGGATTTTTCTTCTGAACAGGATTTTGATTTATGATTTCGTGAAGAGTTACAAGTTTTATTTGTGCATATCTCAGTGGATTTTACACATTTTGGACTTGAATTTTCTTTGGATTTAGAGTTAGATTTAGATTGAATTGGATTGGATAGTAGTTCTTCACTACTTAAGGTTATTTGGATATCATTGGTTTCTAAATAAGAATGATCCTCTATGGATTTAGCATCATAAGGAAATATTTCATCGATATTAGAACTTGTCTCGATATTTTGATCTCTCAGAAATTCGTCATTGTCATTGTTTAATGGAGATTTTATATATTCGATTGAAATAGAACAATTTTTAAAGTTTAATTTATTTTCTTTATAATCAATTTGGCATTTATTTATTTAAAAAAAAATCGCTACCTAATATACCGTCGAAATGAAGAGGAAAATCGTCTTCTACGACATAGAAAACATGAGTTTGGACAAAATCTTTTATCTTGAAATTTACGTTACAACTACATATAGTTTTATTTGGATTTAAGACATTTTTATCAATGCCTCGTAGAGTAATAGACTTAGAATAAATTTTTGGAATGTTTAGTATTTTTGAATATTTAATTAAAGAAATATCTGCGCCTGTATCGATTAGAAACTTGCAAGAGGATGGATTAGAATTATTTACTAAGGGTAAATCTACATAGGAAGTGACTGAGAAGTTGATGGTTGTGATACGGCCTGAACTGAACGAACTCCTCGAGAATCGACCGTTGGTTGTCGAGGATTCTGGAAGTTTAAAGAATTTGTTGGATTTTTGTTTTTATTGTTAAATTCGCGTTTTCTACATTCTTCTATAACGTGACCTGGTTTTTTGCAGTATCTGCAAAAACGTTGGGAAGTGTTGGTATTTTCTTTTCTTAAGTTTGGAGGAAAATCAGAATTGGAATTTGAATTTGAAGGTTTATAATTTTGATTTTGAGAATTTGACCTTTGAAGATTTGAATTAGGATATTTTGGGTTTTGAAAACTAGAATTTTGAAGATGTCTAACATTTCTATCTGAATTGTTTTTATATCGACAGTTATTTGAGGAATGGTTATTTCGTTTGCAAATATTACAGAATGGTCTGAAAATTTCTTGTCTTGATAACTGTTCTTGTTCTTCGGCAATTGCTATAGCAACAGCTCTTTCTAAGGAATCTGGATTTCGGGCTTTGATTAAAATAGAGAGGTCTTTGTTTAATCCTCTAATAAAGACATTTAGTGCTTGAGTTTTTAAGAGTTTAGTACATGCATTTCTTGCATCTGGAGATAAGTCTGGATCAAGTGTATTTATTAATTTTATATAGCAATTTTCAACTTTATTTGCAAATGACATTACATTTTCACTGGGCATCTGACGTAAGGAATGTAATTCCAATTGCCACTGACCTTCAGTTCGGCGTTCAGAATAAGCATCTAATAAGAAGTCTTTTAAATCTTTCCATTCGTCAAATGTTCTGTTTCTAGTTATGGCCCTAGCTTTATCGGTTAATTTAGTTTCTATAATGGCTAATAAGATGGGTTTGGATTGCGGATTTACTAAATTGTATGCTTTATCACAATTGTCTATGAATTCGTATAATTTTGATTTTGTACCATCAAATCGAATGAGAAGTTTTTCAGCTATTTCAATTGATACTGACATTTTATTTGAATTAGAAGTAGAAGAATTTGAAAGAGAATTTGAGTCGGGAGAAGGTATTTGTTCGTCAAATAAGTTACTTATATCAGGATATAAAGTAGACATACGTTTACAAGATTTTTAAAATATGAGACAGAATTTAAGATAGAATGTACTTACAAGTAGAATATTGTTGTTGGTCGCATAGTCTATTATTCCACGGGTTCACCTCTACTTCCGATGGAACTACAATTGGGTTATGACTGGAACTGGATTTCGAACTGGATGTACTGGACCCCAATGTAATTAGTTGTAGTGGCGATTTTTCCACACTGACAGTTTTTTTTTTGAATGATTCCTCGAAGGAAACAAGTCAATTCAAAAATTCCTCAGCTCTCCTTCTATCAGCAATCAGAGGAACTCTGCTACTAATATCCCACGTTCTGACACCAAATTTTGTTATGGAATACTATGCGTTTATTTCTTCTCCGGACTAACTCTTTGTTTTGGAATTAAACAGAATATATTGACATGTATAAATTTATTATATTAGAGGATGAAAATTACACTCTGCTTGTTATTTCTTAAAACTATGAATATATAAGTTCTGTTATCTACAATTATTTAACGATGTTTCTGGATGGATTTGAGTACAAGAGATTGGACTCAAATATTAATATTAAAATAGCAAATACGGATAGCTTATCGAACAAAGAAATAAGAGAAATAAATTATTATTATTCCATAGATACGAAGTATTAGGTGAATAAACTAGCGAAACTTATTTATTCTAAATAGGAAAATATTTATGAAGAGTATTGATTCTGATTTCTAACAGCAAATAATTATTAGTGATTATACATGAGAACTTTTCATAATTGTAAATAACATATACCAGGTGACTAAAAACTATATAGAAATACATAGATACTTTAATTATCTTACATGTGAGTGGGTAGGTACATTACACAAGAAAAGCGTTGATCATATCGACTTTATTTGAAGTACACTGCAAATTAACATGAAATATGCTTACCGTACCATGTCGAATTAGTTTATTTTGATAAAAGTTTGTAGAAGCTTTGAGGTTTCTTCTTCTCCTCCGTCTTCTTTATTTGTTGAAAATTTCTTTTTAAGTTAAATATTCTAAATGCAGCTTCTTTGGGCCAAATATTAGGTCTGTAGATTTCGTCAATTTTATCGAAAGGAAAAGATACCATATACCACAGTATTGGTCAGTCCTATGCCATTCCACGCAATTAAAAGTAATATCGAGTACCGTTTCACCCAAGAATTTTAGAAGATTATCGGCTTTTATATCAACACCTATGCGGGACACCTGTGTACATGACCTTGTCTAGGAATTGTGTTTACACTACTAGTCGATTCGTTGCTTCCATTAATGGATGTGTATTTTTTTTTCTTTTTTCGATTGGGTATTCCAAGATGAGTGTGTGTGTGTGTGTGTGTGTGTGTGCGTGTGTGTGTATGTGTGTGAATAAGTGTGACTTAAGTCAATTTTTTTTAATTATTTCAAATCAAATATTCTTAATATCTAGCTTCATTGTCAACAAACGCAAACCTTTATTCACATTCCGCACTACTTGTACTTTTACAACTTTTACAACAATACTTTGGCAAATAATATGTTTTGCAAAATTTTGAAATGTATTTAATTAGTAGAACAATTTTTTTTAACTGCAGTATACTAACAGGTGAGGCTGCAGCTATTTTGGAAGCCCTAATCTTCTTTGAAAAGAGTAGAACGATGAAGTGCATTATCGTAACAGACTCATTAAATGCATTACTTTAACTGAAACAAATATATACAAACAACCCTATTATACAGAGTATAAAAAACGAACTAGAAAAATTTCGATCATTAGGAAAGGAAGCGGCTTTTATTTGGGTACCTTCACATACAGGTATATACGGAAATGAAAAAGCAGACCAACTGGCTAACAAAAGCCGAAGGAACTCAAAAAAATCCTGCAAAATTGAAGACATATCCGTATACCGATCTAAAAAACCTGGTTAAAATCAACTGTATTAATACTTGGCAAAATTATTGGGAAAAATTAGGTACTAAATTAAATGTAATTTGCCCAAAAATAACTGATGTCCTGGAGACTCCTTTAAACAGAAGAAACCAAGTCATTATTAATCGTTTAAGAATTGGCCATACTGAATTAACACACAAATACCTAACAACAAAAGAACCACTACCTATCTACTCCAGCTGCTCTAACCCACTGACTGTGAAACACATCCTGCTTGATTATCCTCAATTCAAGGAAAAAAGAAGATCCCACGGATTCACAGATGATGATCCCAAGACAGTTCTCACCAAAAAAATTTCGACCTTGTTAAGGTATTTAAAAGACATCAAGTTATTCAATTTTCAGAAATGCAATAATAAAGAGTTTAGAATTTTTCATTAAGTTTTCTATGGTCTGTTTTGACGAGTCACCAACCGGTATACGCATAAATTTAGAAAATGTCGAATCATCTGTACTTTTAGCATGAATTATTTTTCTTTCTAACAGTGTTTTTAGTATGTGCTTATTCTAATAATTGGAATTATAAATTTCAAACTACTATATTACATACAATTTCAAACTATGCATATATTATGTAAAATAATTAAAATTATTTTGACTAAATTTTGCTCGGCTATACTTATACATTTCTGCCGTTTAGGAAGAGTCGTAGTTATCTAAATTTTACAGGAACCAGATGCAGTACAATTCCCTCTAAAATTTATTAATGCATCTGCCGTAGCTTAAACAACATTTTTGTCTTGGGTTGCTTAAAATTGCAGTGTTTTCATAAAACGTCCGCGAAATAATTCGTGGGGAACGTGCAGAGGCACGGCACAACATCCGAGCAAGCCATGAAGAATAATAAATTAATATGCAAACAGTGTGCACAGCTGGATAAACCGAATGCTCCAGTTTTAATTTTAACCTTAACATATGTCAGCTGTTGCGGTCATATACTTTTGGGAATTTTCATATTTAGAGCGTTTTCATGACAGCTGGAATGTACACGCTGAAAATCATCCAGTTCACAGAAATCATCACCTTACTGCGAAACGCGGCTTGCAAAGCGAGTTTTTTAATAATCAAATCTGTGTCAGCATTAGGTACTCTCGTTGATTGTAATATTTTCATTGCAATTTTGCAAAATTGCAAGTCTTTAGATATTTTTATTAGGAAGGGTGCGTACACTAAAAATAGTTTTTAATTAACTCAAAAATTCACTAAAAATGATTTTCGATTGTCAATTAAAAATTTGACTTTGACTTCAATTTATTTGGCAACTTATGTTACTAATTAGTGAATTTGGCCCTTTAACTTTATACTTGAGAATACCTTAAATTTAGAAGAAGATTGTATTTAATTAATTTAATGTTCGGAAATGTAATGAAAAGTGGAACAATTTGGTATGTTAAATTGACATTTTCGAACATTAAATTAATTAAATACAATCCATTTCTAAATTCAAGATTATTCTCAAAAATCAAAATTAAAATTCCAAAATCACTAATTTACCGAATAAATTGCAGTCAATGTCAAGATTGTAATAATTTTCAAAGCCAATAGTGGCTTAAACAACGTGTCACTTAACACAAAAGTGACTGTAAGATAAGAAAAAACTCTTGTGCTTTAGTGGACCACCACTTGAAGACAAGACATAACTTTGACTTTAATAATGTAAAAATCTTGGAACAAATTGATAATTATCGAAATCGAAATCCTTGAAATGGTAAAAATTAACAAAACTCCTGAATCTATCAATATAAGACTGACACCAACCATTCAAGTAATATCTACTGCAACATACTAAACAATATGATATGATAGATCATAACCTGTAAAAAAAACTAACTCAGTTAATAATCTTGTAGTAATCTACCTACAATTTTATTCTATTTCTTAATATCAGTATTACAATAACTGACTACGACCCATCAATTACGTTTTATAGATAAATTTATCATGTTCCTGATTCTTTCTTATTTCTCTACTATTAATTGCATCTCTCCACCTTATGACATCGATACATACTATCATAATAATTGTTTACTTTAACTTGTTCATTAAAAATTGTCCAATAACTGTTTATTCTAACTTCACTCTATAAAATATAATGTATTGCGGTTACCATAACTTCAAAATAAATTAAAACCAAAAAAATGTCAAAACAAATTTAAATTTTTACTATTCTAGTTGTAAGTATTGAAATATTCACTTTGTTTGCTCTCAATAATTATTTTAATAAATTTAATTTTTTTCCTGAAGAAGTCACAAAAACGTGACGAAATATTAAGACATAAAACAAATAGAATAAAACAAATTTCCTACAGATTTATTTCTCACGCTATAGACCAAAGCATCCTCGACCCCCTTCAGAAACCCCGATCCTATATAGGCCAAACAAATCGTAGAATCCAAAAAAGGATTTATGAACATTTCATTTCTGTTCGCAATTCTGACTTAATTTTAGCTCTTGGTCAACACCATCTTCATACAGGTCACAAAATTAATTTTGAAAACTCCAGAACCGTAGCTCCTATCTGCTTCTATAAACCAAGAATTATCCGAGAAGCCATAGAAATAGAAAAAAAGGCCAAATTGTCTTAATAAAAGAGATGACGGCATACGGTTACCTTCGATTTGAAGCCCTCTCATTAAAAAAATACCATCCGCTCAACCCGTCAATTAAAATCCTACTGACAGCAATGTTCACGCCACCCCCGCGCCAATCCCCGCGCCAATCCCCGCGCCAATCACTACGCTAATCTCCACCCAAGCCACTTGATCACAAGACTAGTGATCAGTGTAGTAGTTTCTAGGGGTTCGGGAGACTGAGACCTCAAAAGCTCTGAAGAAGACATCGAAGAGGATGTCGAAAGCTCGGCGCAATGATAATCAAAGCGGTTCCATCCGGAAGACTGTTGAGTTTAATATTAAATCCTGTAATAGTATTAATCTTAGTTGTAGATTTCATTGTACTAACCGCGGAAACTTTTCGGAACATCTCATGTCACAGTGTTCATCTCCATACTCCTCCGAAACGGCTGGATTGATTTTTATAAAATTTTGGGTTATTATCTATTTTTCATACCGCTAAACGGTAACGGTAACGGTTTGAGGGGAATGTTATCAGAAACATACTGGGACCAAAGATGGAAAACGAAGAGGATGCAAGACAATGGATGAATCATGAAATACAAAAATGAATGGGTTAAGAAAACATAGCTAAAAGAACCAGAGGCAGACCTAATTTAAGATGGAGACAACAATCTGAAGAAGACTAAAGAAGCCAGGAAATTAAAAATATAGAAAGGACAATCAAAAATAGAGAAGAATGAAGAAAAGTAGTGGAAACAGCAAAGTCACACCAGAAACTGTAACATTGGCCTCTGCGTCATTCGCAGGAAAAATAAAGCTTTTCATCCCAACTGTCTAAAGAAAAAAGTCAAATTTCCTGCACCTGTCATGATCTGGGGCAGCATGTCGTCTAAAGGTGTGAGAAAGTTACATTTTATCGATGGGATTGTAAATAGGGACAAATATTTGAATATTTTAGAAAAATCTCTTTTACCGATTATGGAAACCGTAGATCAGTGTAAAATCAGCGGAAGATTTTGTCTTTAAACAGGACGGCGCAGGTTGTCATACCTCACAAAAGAGTTTAAAATGGCTTGATGACCATGGCATGCCACTTCTGAAATGGGTTTCTAACAGTCTCTACTTGTCTCCGATAGAGACTTTGTGAGGCGAAATAAAAAAAGCTTTGAGAAATCAGCCTGCCAGCTCCGTCAACGAATTAATGGAAAAATTGCAAGAAATATGGGACTCGTTTACATTACAATTTTGTCAGAACTTAGTAAAAGCTATGCTTTGAAGAATTGTAGATGTCATTAAAAATAAAGGGAATGTAATTCGGTGGTAAACTTTCACATTTTTTTTGTTAACATTACATATTCTATGCGTTTTTTAAATTTATTATTATTCTGTTTAATCAATAGTTTTCATTACGTTATAAAATATTTTCTATAATTAAGAAATTCAAAAATGTTGTTTTTTTGTTCTTTTTAAAATTTAAAATTTAATTTTCTTATAAATCTAACGTTGGGCCAAAGGGCTCGTAATTAGTCTTATAATGACAATTTCAAATTCTTTATATTTAATATACTAAAGCTATCTTTATTAGAATCTATGGAAATTATTTAATTAAAATATGCATATGTAATTATTCTGAATGACCAACTTGAGACAAACCGCTTTCCCGTCTTTAGCTTATTTAGTTAAAGACTATAAACTGTAGACGTATAGTAAAAATACATTACTTGAGAAAGGCACTCTGACAAAACAGCTGTAGTGATAATAAATTAAAACAAATTTTGTGTAAGTATACAAAACAGAAGTCTTCAGTGTTTTATTTTTAGACAACGGATATATTTTTAACAGATATCCTAAATAGAGAAATATCTTTATATTGTTATGAAAACGACATGTCTTATTTATGAAGAAAATAAAAGATTATGTCATTTTTTCAGAACATAACAAAATGATGATTGTTTCAAACATTGCATTTCACTTTTAGAAAGTGAACATAAAAACAACAATAAATAATTCTACTGCTCTTGTTGGAACACACGTTCCAACAGTAAACCCCAAACAAGAAATTGTCTCTGATAAATGATGTAAAATCGCACAACGTTGTAACCGTTTTGACTAATTGCTCTTGTGTTTTTTGTTGGTTCGCAATTATGCTCCCCTGAATTTCAAATACGGACAACTTGGTTTGTTGGCGACTTGTTTTTTGGAACCAGTCAAACATGTTGGATAAGTGACTTTTATAATCCGAGTAATCCGTCCTAATTCTCGTTCATTTGAATATGTAAACTACGAATGATCTGCATTAATAACCGTATTTTAATTGCAAATTTGGATAAATTTATTGTAAAAGTAAATATTTTTTTACAAAAATATTAATGTAAACTAGAATTTCTATTAGTTATGAATGTAGCTCAAAACAAAAATCGTGATAGTCCGTATGCTGTTTGCCAAAATATACCACAAACCTTGGAGGGTACACGTAAACTCATCACCAATTACCATAAATACCCTCGTACATAGTACAAACTCATCACCGCCATAAAAGTGGGGTTTTCAAAATAGACCCTAAGAGATTGGTAAACTGATCACTGGCCTACCTGCACCCCGGATCAGGTATAGACCATAAAATCCCAGCAAACGGCTAGTTTTTGGTAATTTCACAGTAAAATCCAAATCCAGATGTCTTCAATGCAACTGCAATTTATTGGTTTTTATTTGGGAATTCCACAAAATTCTATTGACAGCTACCTAAAATCATGCGAAAAGAAAAATTTCTCTTCGTTTGCTCTTGTTTCTTCAACATGGATAGTGAACTGCTAATTGATTACGTCTTGAGCCAACGCAAACAAAAAATAATGATTATCAATAATATCAAATTTCAATTGCGAAAGACTCTAAAAAAATCGAAATGCCTTTTGTGGACTTGTGCGACGAAAGAGTGTAAGGCTAAATGTCATACAACTGGTGAGTAGAAATTTTATACCGTTTTTGTTTAGTTGTTTCGCACTGGTTTTCGCGAATCATCCTGATCAAACAGAAAAAAATCAGTGTAATTAAGTTCTTTAAGTTAACTGTATACGATGTTTCTTGTGGGCAAGGCATAATATCACTTTGTTGCTGTAGATTACCTTTTCTGATATTACATTTTGAGATTTCTAATTAAATTGTTAAAGTCACACATTGTTATATATATACATATATATATATATATATATATATATATATATATATATATATATATATATATATATATATATATATATATTATATACAGGGTATCCAATTAAGTCGGCACCATATATGAAACCTTTTTATTTTTAGTTTTATGAATTTTGTTATATAAAATATTTATGTTACACAAAAAGTTTTGAATGATCTAAAACCTAGAATACAATGATCAGATATTAAATTTTTCTAGTTGTATACGCGGTTTGTTAAAAAAAAGTCTTAATAAAATTCATGTTGTTTAACGAACCGCGTAAATGACTGAAGAATACTAATAAATATCTGATTCTAATGATTGAAGTTCTACATCAAATAAATTTTTTTTCATAAAGCTAAAAATAAAAAAAATTTCCATATGGTACTGACTTAATTGGGACAAAGAAGTACTCTGTTTAGTCTACCAAGCTTTCGCAAATCTTTATTTGTATCATCAGGGTGCTAAAATAAACAAAATTAGTATAAATTACAGAATAAAAATTATTTTGTATCTTACACTAATTGAGGTTAATTGTCATGATGTTTATAAAATGAAATGAACAACTCATCTGACTCCTACAAATAATGGCGAAAACTAACCAAAAAATGTAAAAAAATTGCTTTTAAAAGCACTCTAATTGTGGGATCTTTGTACAAGTCGAAGTTTCCTTCGACTTCAATGCACTAATAGCACACTCATCGTCTATTATTTTCAAGATAGTCAAATAACGCCAAAACAATAAGACTTAGACCGAATATATGCTTAACAAAGTATTTCGAGAATTCAATGAGGAATATAAAAATGCAATGAAAATCAAATAACGAAGTTTTGACTACTTCCGATATAAACAAAAATAGCAAATGTTGACAAATATTTTCATTTTAAAGTTCACTATCGAAATCCTATGTAACTAAATTTTTATATCTCTTAGATTGGCAGATACGTCTAATAGGCCACACCGTGTGACATATTAATATCTCAGTTAAATTTTAAAGCAACTTGCTTAAAATAATTTCTGATTTTATTAAATTATTACATAAACGAACAGTTTAACAGGTAAGAGGCAATTTTCGCATTAGAAACCACGCAAAAATCCCGGTGATGAGTTTACCTATCTGCGGTGATGAGTTTACCAATCTCCAAAGGATGCCGGTGATCAGTTTACTATATCTCCGAGGGTCTAATAATTTTATGGGGGGCTATATAGTGATGAGTTCGTACACGTCCGCTTTGGATTTTTTTTGGATAGTTTTTAAAATAAACAAACATAACTTGTTTTTGTTTATAAAATACAGTTTAACTTGCTTTGTCGGTACAGATACTAAAATTGGAACGATACAGACAATGGCTCCTGCGCAAGGATGATACGCAAAATCGTGAAGTGTTCCACATTCTTAAACCGCACATCAGGAACTCGAAAACTGGTCAAAGAAAAGAGGATTTCAGTTTTCACTCAGCAAATCAAAGTGCTTGTTATTTACTAAGAAACAGAATCCAATTAAACCACAGCTAAAATTATATAATCAAATCTTAAATTACGCTGATGACATTAGATTTTTAGAACTGATCTTTGATGCGAAACTAACATGGAAAAAACATATACAGAAAATTAAAAAAATGTGCCAAAATGGAATTATGATTATAAAAACTATCTCTAATAAGAACTATGAAGCGGACTATAACCCTTCTTCTTCTTAGAGTGCCATATCCCTACGGAACGTCGACGACTACCATGCTTATAATATTTTTATACTGATCTCGGTCTTGCGCTACGTGTAGCAATTGGTCCGCTGTCAAACCTGTCCACTGCCGCAAATTCCTCAACCGAGAGAGTTTCTTCCATCCTATCCATTTCTGTCCTTCGATTTTACCGTTGAGAATTAGCCGAAGGAACTCATATCTTGGTTCTCTGATTATATGTCCAAGATATTCTAGTTTACGCCTCTTAATAATATTTAATAGAGTTCGTTGATGTCCCATTCTTCGAAGAACTTCTTCGTTTCTGGTTCTGCTACTATAACCCTAATAAGACCTAAAATAGATTACGGTTCCGTAGTACATGCATCTACCAACGAATTTATATAACATCACCTTGACGCTATTCAAACTACGGCATTATGAATAGCTACAGGAGCATTCGGACCAGCCCAACAGAAAGTTTGAGAGCAGAAACTGGAGAGGCACCACTTAAATATAGAAGGATGCATTTAACTCTCACATATGCATTTGCCTCTAATTTTAATCCGAACTATCTAACTAGATACAACATATTCACAAATCGTTTTAAAAAATTTATATACTGAAAATAGAAATGTGAAACCAGCATTCTACGAAAGAGTTAGGTATACTCTTATGGCTTTACAAATTCCGATACCAAATACTTATTCCAACTTCAGAGCAATTCCTCAAGCAATTTGATTAACCCACAGAGAGACTTGCACACCCTCTAGAATGACATTTGGGTGTTACAATTCAATGGAGCGATGTGTATTGATTCTTGTTATCAGAAACCACTCCACCGCGCTTCAATGTTTCAGGCCATCCCTGTCCGCCCTATAGCACTCTGATACACGATAGGAGCACAACTATCAGCCAAATGCTTTTCGTGTGGAAGTCCTGGGTACAAGTAACTCCTACACGACACGATATCCTAACCCGATCAATGCAGACTAGTGGGACGCGTTTTTTTCCTGCTTTCTCTAGTAACGTATTATTGAACTAAAATTGCTGCGTACTGGGGCTTCTTTTGTTGGTAGAGCTCCGAAATATCCAGACTTTATGTGTTTGCCAGAATTTGCTGTTTTTGTGTTTTGTGCTTTCATCGATCGAACGCATTATATCTGTCTCAAGATCGGCTTGGGTGATTATATAATTCTGCAAACTTAATTCTGGCTTTTTCTGATATTTTATCTATCACCGTTACTTGTTGCAGTTCTCTTAACAGAAAGCGTTCAGCGACGTATCTGGGTACATTTGCCGTTTCGCTGAGGATGTTATTCTGGGCTGCTTGTATTTTCTTTTTATTTCAATTGCTTATGTGTCCCCATGCGAGAGATGCATATGTGATTATTGGAAGTATGATGTTGTTTATCAGTCTCATTTTCGTCTTTATGCGCAGTTTTCTTTATTTACCTGTGAGTCCTCTTATTGCTGCTCTGGCTGTTGCTGTTTTTTGAATGGTTGTGTCCACGTGTTACGTGAAGGTTAAGCCTTGGTTTATAGTGACTCCTAGGTATTTCGCTTCTCCTTTCCATTTGATGGGATTATCTTGTACTAACCGCTGTTTCTCTGGGGTTTCTCATATATTTTTAAATATGATTGCTTGTGTCTTTTTTAAATTAATTACTATTTTCCATTGGATACACCATTCTTCAATTTAATCCAATGCTGCCTGTAGACTGTTGACTTCTACTTCTAAGTTTCTGTGTTTGGCCACAATCGCTGTGTCGTCTGTATAAAGGCTAAAAATAAGAGAGAAATTCCTCCACAATTTCAAAAAAACAAAAATTACGGAGTTGATAAGTGTTTATTTGGTTTTACATAATACAATCGTATCATATGTCCCTGAAAAAATAAAAGTCCAATTATGTTGTCGTCCATGCATCACAACCAGCTACAGGAACTAAGTTTCCTTGAGGATAATAGAATAGCTTTCTACAATTCATCGAAATCGAGTTGTTGCACTTGATCAAAAATGTGCACTTTATCGTCCAGGTCGAAGATGCCAGCGATGGCCTTTAGTAATTTGTTATTCCAAAATGGATTTTGCTTTAGTAAACAGTCACATTAGTTTTCACGCAGCTAATCCTGGGGTTAAAAAAATCGATCTGATTTTATTCAAGAGCTGGGTATGAGTCTTATAAATGAAAATTTAGAAGTCAGATTCACGATGCCAAATTTGTCTAGAGAATTACGCTCGATAATTTCTCATTAAGATTAAGCTAGACTTGAAAAGCCAGTTGTAAGACGAAGATGCTACTTGTATCCCAAAGGTAAGGATAACAAACATTTCACAATTTGGTCAGAATGACATAGGACCATCTTCAAAACACATTCACTTCAGGGAGTTACCTGTACTATATGCAAAGAATAGATAAACACTTACAAGTTGTTTAAATATTTTTGTCGCAATATTCTAACATTACGAAAAAAATATGATTGTTATTTTTTGTATGGTTACTCTATTATAATTTTCTTTTGTATTAAGTTGAGAACAGAAAATGAACAGTTAAACTCATTTTAAGATATTTTTTTTTTGATATAATAATGAGTTATGTTTTTGATAAAAATTTCTTTTAAAATTTCTATAATTTTTATTATAGCATCTTAATTTTCTTGAAATAAAATTTAAGTTTACAAAAAATCTCTTTTTTATATACACTTACGTTTATCAAAAATACAAAAAAAATAATAAATATATTTTTATATCTTGTTTAGAGGTTTTTAAAATTCGGGTCATCTGTGACCACAGTAGTTCAGGGTTACCATGTGTTCCACGAGTAGCTCAAATATGGTAAAAAATATTCACAGAAAGTTTTTTGGAGCATCTCAAGTAGTCCACTTCATAACGGGAGGGATATTCAAGATATACTGTGAGAATGAAATGATAATGATTGCTTTTGTTTATTTAGTTGGACTTTGTATATTACAATGTGCAGATTTTTGATTTTTAATAAACACATTTTTATCTTTTTATCAAGATTTTATATGTATAGATAACAATTATATCGTTTATTATTTGTAACTATAGAAAAGTCAGTTAGTTTAGTTCTTTTCCAGTTATATACTACGAAAAATAAAGAAATTTTACTGTACATGTAACTAAAACGTTTAATATCTACTAAGATGGTTGTTCCGTCTTAAATGGATAGTTGAGCTGCTGTTCCGATCTCGTTCTCGCAGATACTCTTGGGATTTTAAAATTACAACGCTCCAGTTTTCACAAGATTCCCACTATACATTACTTTAAGATATTAAGGACGGCGTTTTACATGGTTTAAATTAATTTTCCCTTTAATAAATTAAATGAGAATTGAAATGTATTTTCCCACGTAAAACTAGTTAGTAGACTAATTTATATCTTATCCGAACTTTGATTAAATCAAGAAATAAAGTTTTATTAAATAATGTAAACTGTAGCTTAGTCACGCCCAAATCTCCCCTACAGGAAGGCACCATGGTTTTAATTAAATTACATACCCTGCTTTGAGAATTTATTCGGAAAATGAATAAACATTTTCCTACCCATTGCCGGAAATTAATTAAGCTGTAGGTTTCGTATGTATTTTCCAAATATGCGTAAAACTCAAAAATGTAAAGCGCTTTCGTAAGTTTTTTATTAACAATACAAACTTTTCTTACCAAAAATACCTATAGCTGTACGAGTTTCTTTAACAAAAAAAATCGTTTTCACTTATTTTTTACCAATTGGAGTGTTTGAAGCTACATTTGCAAAGAAGTAATTTTTTTGATTAGTAAAGTCGAAAAATAAATTACCAGTTGTTAATAAATTCAACAAAAATTCATATACTAGTAATTTAGGAGGATTCCCTTGCCAGCTCTGGATATTGGTGTTTTATTTTCATCCAAAATACGTCAACACTTTGCGAATAAAATTAAATTTAAAGAATGCCATCAGAAGTTAAATGTAGAAGATATTCCTTTCATTTTTGTGGTATTGTAAGTGTCCTAGTAGTCGGCACGGGCCCGGTTATTGGAACTTCGAATATTTTTGCTGTTTCATAAGAAAAGGAGGAATCCGTAAATACTAATCACAATACTATTTGATAGATGGCGCATTCTTGTTTGTGGGTATTATAGGTATTGGTTTTGTATTTGCATATTGCTACAAATGTTGGCTTGCGATTATTGACACCATCCTACAAGGTAAGTTTTTTAACAATTTTCTTAAGAAGGCAGTAGGTTTGCGATCTATTTTTATTAGCGACTCTCCATTAAAATTGTAGTATTCAGTAATGCCCCTTTTAAGAATACAATTTAACTGAAATTTTGCGTTTATTTTTGCCTATTTTTTAAGTGGTTATTAAAAATAAAAGGGTGCCGGTTACTAGGCCTTGGGGAAGTGCCACGAGCAATGATTGGCACTTATGCCAATAACTGAAACTCCGGAATTACTGGTAAGATGTAGTTGTCGGCATTAGCATTATTAACTGGCATTTCGATTATTAATTATTAAACTTTTGGGATGAATACATATACATATGAAAAAATAATTAGATTTTTTTGGAAGGTGAATATTCCATTTTTTTTTCAGATTGTTTACAATGCCAAAAGTCAAAAGGAATACGAAATATCAGAAAAGATATACCAAGGAAGTCCTTCAGAGTGCTTTAATAGACATTGGAAATGGAATGGCAAGAAACTGGCTGCAAGAAAATATGGAATTCTCAGACAAACCCTTCAACATAGACTGAGTGACAAATTCAAAAAAACTAGTCACGGGCCTGCAACGTACTTAACAAAACACGAGGACGACGTGTTGGAGGAGTGAATTATTGACTGCCACAGGAAAGGTTTCCCCAGAAGGAGAGATGATATTCAGTCTTCAGTGAAAACCTTCTAGGACGCTAACCCACGTAAGACTCCATTCAAGGACAACCAACCTGGATGACACTGGTATGAAGCCTTCTTTAAGCGTCATCCAAACTTGACCCTGTGAACTCTAGAAGCGGTAACTAAAGCGAGCAGCTGCGTTTCTGAGAAGGACATAAAAAATTGGTTCTCCAACATCGAAAATTATTTAAAAGAGAAAAATTGTTTTGATATATTGCAAGATCCAAAAAGAGTGTTCAACGGGGACGAAACTTGTTTGCTCTCTTTTCCAAAAGAGGATAAGGTTGTCGCTCCTCGCGGTGCTAAAAATTTATACCAGATGGATTAAGGAACAGCAAAGGTTAATCTTACTGTGATGTTCACCTTCTCAGCTGCTGGCTCAGTAACTCCGCCGATAATCATTTACCCCTATAAAAAGTTTCCTGCTACTGTTGATAAAAGTGTTCCTGATACGTGGGGAATAGGAACAAGCGACAATGGCTGGATGAAATCTAAATTGTTTGTGGACTATATTTCAAATATACTCCATCCCCATCTTTTCGAAAACGAAATACAGTTTCCCGTCATTCTTTTTGTAGGCGGTCACAAAACACTAAGCTATGAACTAAGTACCTTTTGTACGAGGCTTTAAATAATACTTATTGCATTATATACAAATGCCACCAGAATCCTTCAACGAGCAGATGTTAGCTGCTTTAAACCTCTGAAGAATGCCTGGAAACGTGCCGTTCTGAAATGGCGAAGAAATAATCCCTTCATTGGATTGACCAAAATTCATTTTGCACCAATATTAGAAGATTTCTTAACGTCACTAAAGAGTTCTTCAATTTGTAAAGGTTGTAAAGTTTGCGGATTGTATCCCTGGAATGTCAAATCTATTGACTTTTCAAAATGTATTGGAGAGAAGACAACAGAACTAGATAGAGCTGTTGAAAATGTAAACGGAAAGGAAAGTTGCGAAATCACATATGATGACTTTATTTCCATTATTGGGCAAAATAAATTAAACCAACTTAGACAGTAAAAAAAAACTGGAGGAAAGGTGATGAAGGTGAAGATTTCCAGTTGCAAAAATATTTTTAAGAATTAAAAAAGGGGCAACTGCTGAATCATGCAGTTCTAGTGCAGATGATTCCTATGTTACTGTGTTGTTTTGATGGTGAAGAGTGTGAGTTACATCAAAATGAAGAGAGGCGTTTCGAAAAGTGTCAGCTGCCTGTACCGTATTTAACCCAAGAAAGTATTAAAGATATGGAAATAGTTTTCGGAGATAGTGTACTTATACAAGAGTAACCGTAAATAATAAGCTACACTATAATGGAACCAAATTCCGAAGACAACTAACTTGGTACGATTTAAGAAAACCTAGAATTTCAACAAAACATAGAAAATCAACAAAATATTGATCAAGAACTACCGTACGTACAAGGAGGCAAGAAAAGTCAAGAAAGCAAGTGCAACAATCAATGTAATACGTCAAACAATTGTGATTCTATCGTGGAAGCTGATCACGAGTTTCGCGACAGTTTGTTTTGGCAACTGACACCAGAGCGAAAGTCTCAGCGTACAACCGAAAAAATACCATACGTAATAACATCTAGTGAGTGGAAAAAAATTCATGAAGAAAAGGAAGAAGCTAAGTTACAGAAAGAGATGAAGAAAGAATAAAATAAGAGAAAGCGTGAAATAAACAAAATGACCAAAGTAACAAAGAGGCCAGAAAAACCAAAACACGTCAGCTACTTAACAACACTTTTGAGAGAAAACGAAGCTCAAATGACCAAAAAATCCATTATATCAACCCAGCGGAGTTCTTCAAGTTCAAGTAATTTAAGCAATGAGGGGATGTCCACAATCCCAATGCGCCTCCGTAAGGATAATATCATTTGTTATAAGGGTATATATATTTGTTATCATTGTGTTTTATATGTACGAAAAATGCAACCGTAGCAAATTTTGGAATTAAGTGCCAGAAATGTATGAGAATGTACCACTACAAATGCCTGCTGAAAAAAGATTTATACACACCTCATTATTTATGCAAAGTGTGACAAATGAAGGGGGAAGTTTCCAATATTTTCTGTTCATGGTATAAATATTTTTATTTTAAGTTTCAATGAAATTTTGTTTATTCGGATACGGTTTTTATTTCAAAATATTTCAGCTTAAATTATAGTTTTTTTATAAATATAATCCTTTATTTTAAATGATTTGAGCTCTTATTGTTTCATTCCATTACTAGGAAAGTGGTGCCATTAACTACAGCAAGACGTGTGACAATTACTGCAGATAGGTGCCAATGACTACAGCCATGTGAATGCCAATAACTACAGGCAACGGGCCAATAACTAGTACTTTCTCTGTTTTTAATTTAAATCAATTTTGTTTAAATATATTAACGTTATTATTAAAAACACTTGTGTGGTCAGAAAGGTAGGACATCACACCGCCCAGAATAAGAGTTCCCGAAATTGTGATTCTTTTCTTGTGGAAATCAGAAATATTTTTCCCGGGACATTTGCTTAAAGTGCCAATAACTGGGTGCGTTACCCTATTAGCCAGATCGATTAATTTATCCAAAAAATGATTTAAAATCCATCTACGCCCATTATCAGCTTTAGAGTGCAGGTCTGGAAAGTATGTCAAAAGTTGCTCTTGTAAATTCAAACTCTATATCATGCAAAGAATGTAAGACGATACTGCAAAACTTTGGTCTGTTGAATTATCTTCAACAATTTTTTGAACACATGGAAAAGACACAAACATTTTAATTTGTAGAGAGATTGACCAGAAATAGAGATTTTGCACTAAATGCTTTTAAATTAACTTTAGCTGTTGAAATTTTTTCTTTTCTTCCTTGAAGGTTCTTGTTCAAATTGTTAAGGTGAATAAAAAAGGCGGCCAAATATGCTAATTTCAAGAGCCAAATAGGATCAGAAATACGATAAGCATATTCAGATTTTGCATCTTGTAAGAACATTAACAATTCAGGTCTTAGTTCCAGATCTCTTGTTAATACCTTTCCTTTAGATAGCCACCTAACCTCTCTCTATCTGTGATAAAGAATATTTTGATGAAGTGAACCCATATTTTGACAAACGATTTTGAATAGCTGGGTTTGCAAAACTTTACCTTTGATAGAATTCATAATTTTTATTACCTCCTTGAGCACGTCATTTTAATCGGAAGGTACTACCTATCTTAGCAGCCAGAGCCTGTTGATAAAGAAAACAGTGTGTTCAGGATATGATGCTGCAATTTAGACAATATCCTGGATTTGCAGGACAAGTTTCGCACACGTATGTTGTATCTGTCCGTTTTTTTTTTTGAAACAGCATCTTTTTCTGTCGAGTTGTTTTTTACCTGGAGTCGTTTCCTTTTTATTAGCCTATGTTCGATATTTGATGCTTTTTTTATTTACGTTCTCATAAGGAGGTAAAAGTTCATTTATGATTGCCATTCTAAAATCAAATGATGACGTTTTCTGTCCAGAATATATCTTATATAAGTGAAAAGCATTATTGAGCATCATGTCCGTAATATGAAAAAAAAGTTTCTTTGGCCACCTTATTGTTTTTCTTTCGTAAAGGTAGTATGAAATCATTTGATCAAGGTGATCTACACCTGACATATGTTTATTGTATTCAGCGACAAGCAATGGTTTAGTACCTTTTTGTTTTCTTTTATTTTCTGCTTCAACCATTGTATTTACATATTTATTTGAAATATATAAAACATCCCTCTTATCATTCCACTTTCCTATTATTACTCCTTTAGCATATTGCGCAATGGTTTCTTCATTTTTCAGTTTACTTGAAATAACAGCTTTGGGTGTCATTTTTCTATTAGAGCGAAGTGTGTCGGTGCAGTGAGTCTGATTCTTAACCTTTAACTACGGGCGCCCCTCCATTAGTCATAACTACGTGCGCGGTGTATTCTGTACACCACCGACTAAAAACGCAAATAAAAGCTACAACTAGGTATTTTTAGTACATATATTGTATATAATAAATGTAGGCATATATTTAAGAGAATGTCTTAACATAAAAAATAATACATAACGAAAATATAAAGATTAGCAACAAATATAAGAACAAAAACTCAACCACTTCTATAGATACAAGGATTTCCACAGTTTTCACTGTATTCCTTCACTCAACCGTTTTCTCCAATTTTTCCTGTTTAGCCAGTCCCCTTCCTGTAGGTTTCTTTTACTCATTGCTTCGTCCACCTCATCTCTGAAAGATCTTCGGGGTCTGCCTCTCTTTCTTCTTCCTATCGGGCTCCACTCTGTTATTCTATTTATCCACCGATTTTTGTCGGCTCTTCTGACATGTCCGTACCATGTTAATCTCTTCTGTTCGATGTAGTCTATTATGTCGGAGTTCATTCCCATTCTCCTCTTAATCTCCATGATATTTATTCTGTCTCTTCTTGTTACTCTGCAGCTTCTCCTTAGGAATTCCATCTCTGTTGCTCTTATTTTGTTTTAGGTTTTCTTATTTATTGTCCAATTTTCACACCCATAAGTGAGGATACTTCTTGTCATGGTATTATATATTTTTTTCTTTGTTTTCATGCTGATGTTCTTATCCCATAGTACCGGGTTCAATTTTCGTATGCAGTCTCTTGTTTGTCCTAGTCTATTTTTTATCTCTTCCTCCGTTGTTCCTTTGTTTGATATTATGAAACCTAAATACTTATACTTGTTTGTTCCTTTGATTTGTTTACCTTTGTCTATTTCCAGCTGTTTTATTTCTGTATTCTCCGTTGTTAGGTATTCAGTTTTCTTTAGGTTTATTTCCATCCCATTCTTTGTATATTCCTGCTCCAGTTTTCTCATCATAAAACTGAGGTCATCCTCGTCTTGTGCGATCACTATTTGGTCGTCGGCAAAACTTAGCGTATATAGATATTCGTTCCTTACTGGTATACCCATTCCTTCGCACTTTCTTTTCCATGGTTTCAGGGTTTTTCCAGGAATATTTTAAACAGGGTGGGGGATGTGGAGCAACCCTGTAGTAGTCCCTTTGTCGTCTTAAATGGCCTGCATATTCTATTGCCCGTTTTGATAGCTACTTCGTTATTCTTGTAGAGTGCTTTTACCGCGTTTATTAATCTTCGTGGAACTTCGATGTCTTTCATTGCTTCCCATAGCTTGGTTCTAGGTATTGAGTCACCACTTCTTTTTCTCTAAAAATTACCTTCTTGAGATTCTTGTATATTAGCTTAACATTAAAAATATTATAAAACTAGTATATAAATCTAAAAACTAGGAGTAAATAATCATTCACAAATGAACATATTTGAGAATATGTGTGCTATTCACTTTCGTTTTCTTCCTCGTTTGCGTCTACTAAATTACAATTTGCACAAATTGTAACAGAGTGCTCTTTACAAACCATTCTATTACATTTGTTGCAAGATATTGTTGTAACTCTATTTTTGCTCCTTCCACGACAATGGCACCTCCCCCGTTTTTTTGCTGGTGGTTCTTCATCGTGGTCGTCTTGTACGTTTTTGTATTTCTTCAAGAATATTTTTAAATCCAGAGGTAAACTCTGTATTTTCGCCCTCTCAGAAAGATGAGGTCTTATCAATGCCAATGATAATTCTTTTAGAAAAACTCTTCTATATTTTTGAGGATTGTCGATGTTGGCAGCATTGTACAGGATCTGGCTGTTAATTCCGGCAATATTCAGGAGTTGAAAAAACAATGCCACAAAAAACAAGACCACAAAAACAACTAGAAGGTCGTTAAATAGTCCAATAATAGGTACTCACAAATATCCAAATAGATAACGGTATATTAAGTTATGAGAAAATGCTAAAATAAAATATTTGATCAAATGTATTATCATAAAACTAGTTTTATTATAATAAAATGAAAGTTTTATTAAAATTTTAATAATAAATTACAAATTCTTTTATTTAAAACGTTGCAAAATGTCTAGCTTTTGTTACATATAAGTCGCTATACATTAATAATGCTATTTTTTAGTAGATAAACGTAATATAAATCTCACAAAATTTACTTACATAACTAGGTGCTTGGTGTACTACATACACCACTGGTAAACTTCTCCTGAATTTTTCCAACCGTCAGTCTATCTCTGCAGCAATCAATTTTACAACTGTTGAGGTTTATAGCTGACACATCAGAGATAGGTTAGGTAGAGGGACACGTGCACAACCAATGCTTATCAGAAATAGCGGCCAATTTAGTGCGACTGGTGTACTGAGTACACCGTAGCCCGTAGTTAAAGGTTAATTAGAGTTCTGGCTAAAGAAAAACTGTTGTAATAGTTGTCCATATAAATATGATGGCCAATATTTAATAATCCATCCATTAAATGTAGGACAACTTTTTCAGAATGTCCTTTACCGCCAGTATCGTCTAAGATACCAGTATATACAGCAAATTTCTGAGCAATACCTCTAGGGTTTGTTAATAAATACAACTTTATCCCATATTTGTGTTTTTTGTTTTTAATGTATTGCTTGAACATAAGCCTGTCGCGAAAAAGAACCATGGACTCATCTAGAGATAACTTACATCCTGGATAAAATATTTCTGTCATTTTTTTGTTAAAGAAATTTATTGTCGGTCTTCTTTTGTAAAGTCTATCTTCAGGTCTAGATTCACCTGCTGAGGGATTTCTGGAGAAATAAAGTGCTCGCAGTATCAGCAAAAACCTGTTTTTACTCAGACTAGAAGAAATTCTGGCGTTATTGAATAAAGGGTCTCGTTTCCAATAATCGCGTATCCTTGGTTGTCGTACAAAACCCATATGTAAAAATAATCCAAAAAATATTAATAATTCTTCCTTCGTCACATTTTTCCATGAACAAATTCTAGATTTTTCTTGTGTCTGCACTGATAAAAATTATTTACTACGTTAATATTTGTTTCATCAACTACAAATTCTAAAATATCATCAGTAAATATACTACGAAAAAAACAGATTGGAGTGTTTTCTGGCAGAACTGTATTGAATCACTGATTTTTTAGAAACGGAAAATCTTTCATTCTACCTGGTACATCTTGCCAATAGATGTCGGAACATTCATCTACAGTTTCTTCAGCCGCAGGTTGTTGTAAATCTACATTTTCTTCAGCCGCAGGTTGTTGCGATACAGATATTACTTCTCCGATTTCGTTCTCACTCTCCGAGTCCGTTCCTGTCCATCCACCATCAAATTTCTCCTCCAATTCAAAATCACTAAACTCATTACTATTTTCCAACATTTCTAACAATTCATACACATATATTTATTTTATACCTAAAATTTAGCAAAGTGTTAAACACTATGGGGAACACCAGTGCAGTTTACCGTGCCTCTTAGTACAACGAAGGGTTTTCTGCGAATTCCGTTAATTGTTTAGAGATGTAAGTGGGTTGAATGTACTGTATTAGCATGTTTTCTTGGTTGTATGGTTACTTTAAGCCACTTTCACACGAAGTCAAGATTTACCAAATATAGCACAAAATTAATAATTACTAAATTTACTAGAGAGTTGGAACTAAGTTCAGTATAACAGAGTATATTAGCTTCTTTTTTGTTGGTTAAGGAAACGCATTACAAAGTAATAAATATCTAAAAATTGTAACAAAGTGTATGCGAACAGATACGTAAATAAAATTGGATCACGTATTCCTCTCATAAAGTGGTTGATAGCTGATAGAGCTTGATTATATTATACCCTAAAACAAAGCAGAAGCAGCCTCCGATAGACAGTTTAATCGGAAATATAAAAAGCCATGTAATGACATTGGGCTACGTTTGAAGAAACGGTCGTAAAGGAAGTTTTACTGCTCTGCTGGTATAAAATACTTTTCCTATTACGATTCAGACGCTGCGGTGGTGGATGTCGTAAAACGGTTTTTTGTCTGACCAATTATAGCCTCGGCTTTCCTAGCGCATAAAATGACAAGAACAGAAACATGATTTTGGTTTAATCGTGATGGTGTTAATTTAATATCAAAAAACGTTAATATAACGTGTAACATCGGCTAATTTTTTTGCATTGGTACTTTTATGATACATTTAACAAAATTGGATTGTAAATAGTTGTTTTTAAAGCTGCGATCCTTCGAACAAAAATAGCAAAATATTCCTATTGGTAGAAAATACACAAGATAAGTTCCTCAAAATAAAAATAAGTAAGCCAAAGAAGTCAAAATTTGTAGATTATTCAGTTTTTGGAACCAAAAATTAGATTATTGCCTATATCTGTTCCTTTTACAATTTTCTGGATCTAAATATCAAACTGAAAAGCAAAATAAAACGCGAATATCAGAGATCATCACAAAAAAATCAAATTGTGGATGTTAAAAGATGAGAAGATTTACCAGGCAAAACTGCTCGAAAAACTGAATGAAAGATAGTGCTCTTATTTGCCTATTATGTTCCTTTTTGTAATGTTATAAGCATTTCTGTTTGTTTCATCAAGTTAACGTCACAATTCTAATTAAAATGTCGCCTTTCAAATTACGAATGTGCGGATAAAATTGATGCTTAATACATCGCTGAAATTGGTGATGAAGTATATCAATTCGTCAAAAACGTTGATTGTGGTTACATAATCAAATCGGAACTCGGGATGAAAATTGAAACAACTACAAAATGTTTCATGCGCTATTGCAATCTACTGGAAACCAATATATTTCGCATTTGGCTCCTACATCTGATTAGTCCGATGCTATTCTGTAATTATGAAAATGTATGCTTTGTGTGTAGATTCTATATCTGCCAGTGACGGCTGCAAGAAATTCTTACCACGGGTTTAAGCATAAAAGGTCTGTTTAATTTTAAGGTTATGTAATTATCCCTTAACTGTGTGATAAAAAAACTTTCTAGAAATAAAGTAACTAAAAACAAAATCAATATTTAAAAATTTTCCATAAACGTTAAATATTTCTCTTGTGGAACATTCAATCAAAAATTTATTCATTGTCTCTTAAAATATATTAGAAATTTAAGTTTAAAACCAATTTTTTTCGTTTAAAATATGCTATTTTAAGCAGTTTTAGAATTAGCTAACTAACTGGGACTTCTCTCAACCTACAATTTGCCTTATTATCAATACGTCCCTAACAAAATACTTTAAAAAGAAAACTACAAGCTGCAATAGTTAATAAATGGATCTTATCTAATGCATACCAAACTGTATCAAAACTTACTAGGTGAACAATAAAAACAGATGAAGCGATACCTTACAATAATAACCTGCGTATTTAATACAACAAAATGCTAAGTACAGAGATCTGAAAATACAAATACATTTGTGTTAAAGTTCCTTCTTACTCTTAATAAAATAGAAAAAAGAATGGCCAAAAATAGATCCGTCCATCTGGCTTTTGTTGATCTTAAGAAGGCATATGACTCAATACCTAGAACCAAGTTATGAAAAGCAATGGAAGACATCGAAGTTCCACGAAGATTAATAAACGCGGTAAAAGCACTCTACAAGAATAACGAAGTAGCTATCAAAACGGGCAATAGAATATGCAGTCCATTTAAGACGTCAAAGGGACTACTACAGGGTTGCTCCACATCCCCCACCCTGTTCAAAATATTCCTGGAAAAAACCCTGAAACCGTGGAAAAGAAAGTGCGAAGGAATGGGTATACCAGTAAGGAACGAATATCTATATACGCTAAGTTTTGCCGACGACCAAATAGTGATCGCACAAGACGAGGATGACCTCAGTTTTATGATGAGAAAACTGGAGCAGGAATATACAAAGAATGGGATGGAAATAAACCTAAAGAAAACTAAATACCTCACAACGGAGAATACAGAAATAAAACAGCTGGAAATAGACGAAGGTAAACAAATCAAAGGAACAGACAAGTATAAGTATTTAGGTTTCATAATATCAAACAAAGGAATAACGGAGGAAAATATAAAAAATAGACTAGGACAAACAAGAGACTGCATACGAAAATTGAACCCGGTACTATGGGATAAGAACATAGCATGAAAACAAAGAAAAAAATATATAATACCATGACAAGAAGTATCCTCACTTATGGGTGTGAAAATTGGACAATAAATAAGAAAACCAAAAACAAAATAAGAGCATCAGAGATGGAATTCCTAAGGAGAAGCTGCAGAGTAACAAGAAGAGATAGAATAAATAACATGGAGATTAAGAGGAGAATGGGAATGAACTCCGACATAATAGACTACATCGAACAGAAGAGGTTAACCTGGTACGGACATGTCAGAAGAGCCAAACAAATCGGTGGAGCCACCAAAATCGGTGGATAAATAGAATAACAGAGTGGAGCCCGATAGGAAGAAGAAAGAGAGGCAGACCCCGAAAATCTTTCAGAGATGAAGTGGACGAAGCAATGAGTAGAAGAAACCTACAGGAAGGGGACTGGCTAAACAGGAAAAATTGAAGAAAACGGTTGAGTGAAGGAATACAGTGAAAACTGTGGAAATCCTTGTATATATATATATATATATATATATATATATATATATATATATATATATATATATATATATATATATATATCTGGTTGGAGACGGGAATAGGCTGTCATTAAAAAATTCAAAGATATTAAATACTTTCTTTGGTTGTGTGTAAGTAAATAAGCATTAGTAATAGCCATTTTAAAACGCATACTCTTTATGGTATGAGTACTCTATACAAAAGTAATATTCGTTAATAATTGTTGTGGTAAGTATTATTTTTACCTAAGTTTTTCAAAAATATTATGAAATGATTGAAGATAGGGACCTAACTAAAGTGTACAATTATAATGTAAAGCCATTAATGTTACCTTATTTAGCATAGTCACTATACTAATACTAAGCCTTACAAATGGATGATTCAAGACTTTTATAACAATTCTATGCAATACTATTAAAACAAAAACGTAAATATGAGAAACTGCTAATATTTGTTCTTAATTAGTATCATAACCTTAATTTTCCAAATAATACAATTACAATGTTTATCCCAAAATGACGAAATTTCATAGCAGTGAAATTACCTGTAAAATTACTAAAATAAATTTATACAACAAAGATTTATTGTCCACGTTTAAATTTTATGATGCAGAACTGCTCCTTTTCAACATTAATTTGCAATAATTCCCAAAGTCGTAAATGTCGTAATAAATAAATGTAATTTACTGGACGCGATCAAATTTCATTTCCGAATATTAATCTGGAAATATTTCGAATGGAGATGGTTTAACCACCTTTATAGTTTCGAACAAAAACGAAACAGTAACGGATATGCTTACTCATTTACATAACAATATCGAACAAATGACAAATGTGCTGCAGAAATTAAACTACTGATTATTGTCAGGTAAAATATATCATTGGTCGACATTTTCTTTACGAACACACATTATCAGGATGGTATGTAAATGGTTATTTTATAATGGGAATTTAACAACTACAACGCTATCTAAAAGTAGTAACCTGCATTGATTTATTAGAACAAGTTGGTCAACAATGAGATTTTTTCCTTGTCTAAAGTTCTAAAAAGCTAGTGCATACAGGTGATAGTGGTGAATTAAGTAAAATGAAGGAGAAAAGTAACATTGCACTATTTTAGCAAATTTTACTAAATTATAGGACCCTTAAGCTAGCGGGGACAAATGAGCGAAATCCAATTTAAACTACGTGATATTTTTTCACAATTTTTTTACTAATTTATTACCACCCTAATAATTTTTCACCACCAAACAACCCTTAAGGGGAGCGATTCTGCTGACTTAAGGTTCAAGCTAGCAGAATTCAGAAAAAAACGTGCGTGCTCAAGATTAATTGAAAAATTACTTTGAATAATTGTAAAAAATAAATGAATTATTTCAGTATTATAAAGTGTTATGTGTATGTAAACAAAAGTGACCTCTTTTATCACACACTATATTAGAACTGACTGGCCTACATTAAAAAGGGTTTTAAAAAATTCACATTTTTTTTTAATTTTTAAAAATTACAAAAGAGAAAAAGAGTTTTTAAAACCGTCTAAGGTATGTTAAATAGATGAATAAAAATATTAATATAAAACTTACAGCTACTTGTTACAAATCCAAATCAGATTCAGAAGATGAACTTTCAGAACCAAGATTTATAATAACTGTCTCGATCATTTTATCAGTAATATTGTCCAGCTTCCACATTTTCTCCTCTTCTTTAATAGTGTGATTTACTGCCTTTTCCCAGTTTTCAGGTTTTACATTATTTACGGCCTCCAAAAACAACTGTTTAACATCATGAATTTTAAAAGTGGTATTTTTTCTTGAAACTTCACTCTTTATCTGTGCCCATACCAGTTCAATCGGGTTTAATTCACAATGATATGGTGGGGATCTAAGTACTGTCATTCCACGATTTTTGGCAATTTCATCAATTTCGTATTTTTTAAATTTTTCTTTGTGAAGGGCACACAACGAATAAAGTTCCTTTCTTATAGATCCGGGATGGTACGTAATATTTTTTGAACTTAGCCAATTCTGCAAGTCTTTTTTTAACCACTTGGTTGTGGGCAGTCCTTCTATAAGTCTGGAGTGATAACTTGCATTATCCATTACTATTACACAGTTCTTAGGAAGAAGATCTATCATTTGTTCGAACCATTCTTGAAAGACATCAGCGTTCATGTCTTCATGGTAGTCACCGGTACGAGTTGATTCAAAAGTTAATAAACCACCTTCAACAAAACCGTCTGAACTGCCAATGTGTACTATTATCAGCCTGCGTCCCTTTCCTGATGGTGGGTTTAAACCAGTAGATAAGTTATTTACAAAAGCGTGCCTTTGACTTGTAACAGTTTCATCCTGCCAAAATTTATTTGGTGTATGACCCTCGTTGATCCATGTTTCATCAAGATAAAATATTTTTCTTTTTTGGTTTCTCATTTCCTTTATGATTCTTAGAAAATGTCTTCTCCATATGACAATATCGCTTCTTTCTAATAAAATACACTTTCTGGGATTCTTTTTCCAGCGGAATCCTATTTCTTTTAAAAGTTTCCATAACGTACTTCGACTCATTTCTGGGTAATCCTTATCATCTCGAACTGAGACAAGAACTTTATCCAATGTTGGAAATTCTTGTCTAAAGAAGAATTCATGCACTTTCCGTCGAAGTCCTTCTTTAAAATGATATTCTATTTGAAATTTTGGTTTATCTGGAGCATTACGTGGCATTTGAAAACTACCACATTTCTCTTCTTTAATAACTCTGTAAATCGTAGATTTCCCAACACCAAGTGTACTGCTAACTAACTCAACGGTCTCATCAACACTTTCACATAAACGTTTGTCTGTAAATGATTTAAAACAATTAAATATTAATGTTTTTTTATTAACTGTTAGAGGACCAATTTTTGGGCGTTTACACGGCACTTCCAAATTTTCCATAACACTAGTATACACAATAAACTGCACCTTGCAACTGAAGTACCTACTTTTAGTGAACTGTTAAGAATTTTGAATACGCCACTTGGATCTTCCTATATACAAAATGGAAAAACCCACTATCACATTTTCTGTGGAATAAGTTTAGAAGGTAATTATCTAGTCAATTACTGTCGTAGATTCCTGGAATTAAAGAATTAAATGTTTAATTGTTGAAACCTTTACTTCGTGGAATGCACTCATTTCAGATAAAATAAAACGTTTTATTTTATCTAAAGAATGAAACTTTATTTTGCAAATAGGCAAAGAATTAAACTTTATTTTGCAAATAGATAAAATAAAACGTTTTATTTTATCTAAAGAATTAAACTTTATTTTGCAAATAGGTAGGTACTTATTAAACTTTTATTGGTTATATATAACCAATAAAATAAACATCTTACATTTCTTGCAAATTCATTAGTACCTGTTAACCTCCATCACTCCGACACTGGCAACCTTATTTAGGGATTAGGAACCCTCATAACTATTGTATTCTATTCTGCTCCAACCTTTATACCTGGTATTCATACTCAATTTAAAATTGTTTTCCTATATACTTCTGTAAACTGACAAATATCTGTTTTTCATTGAGTCACCCGTATCAACAGTTTAGGGATTTGCATACATAATTTATTGTTTTATTACTCTCTCATACATAAAAATACACTATTGTAGAATTCCAAAAATAATATTGATGATATACCACAGTGCTCTGCTAGGTTTTTATGAATTTATTGCCACACTTGTAATCATTCACCCCTCAACTACTCCTTATAAGTCAATAATTCTGTTGGGTTGATATTTAAGGTGATAAAAAACGGGTGTGGCAGTCCAGTGGGACAACCGGTAGAAGTTATACTTCTATACACGCGTTCGTCGTTACAAACTTATATGGGAGTCAATCTGCACAATCATATTTAATGCTATAGGTAAGAGAGAGCAAAAAGAGAAAAAGAATTAGGTATACAGGTATATGGTGCATCGTTTGCTGTATATAAACATTTGACCTGTAATAGGAGTATAGTAAGTAAATGAAGGATTGAATCAATATTTTAATGAAAATATATATTTTTATTTTCATATATGTATAAAAGAAGTTGAATGCAAAAAAAAATTTTTACACATACTCTGCAGTAAAATTTTGTTTTTTAGAATAATTATCTTTATACTATATATCATTTTCTAGTATACATTCCTGGAATTTAAGTTTGGTGTCATTAGAACATGGAAATTTATTCAGCCTATGACTGTGGTAGCTGGCATTGTCCATCACAATTACACTGATTGGTGCTATATTTGGCAATAACTTCGTTGAAAACCAGTTTTCAAATACCTCTGAATTGGCGTTATCATGATAGTCGACACGGAAGTCATTATTGTTTTTGCATTACAAGGGTAAAGCATTAGGTATAAAACCATTTGAAAATAATTTTCTAAAATAATTTTGCCTCTGTTCTTTTTGTACTCTATTTAGAAATGATAAAGTTTTGTACATATTTAAATGTAGACTTTAGTAGACAATGATAAAGACCGGCTTTTAAACATACCTGACAATCGAATAAGTAATGCAAATCGAAAATAAAAGTACAATCCCGTCCAGATGCGATCCCCCTCTGCCTTGCGGTAGACACTTATCGATAATAAATATTAATGACTCTCTGAGATCTCTGGTAGGATTTTACTGTTATGTTTTAAAATATTAGTTTGTGTAACAGTCGTTACTTTTATTACAATTTACATTAAAATAATAAACAATTTATAGTAAAATAATTTCAGAGATGTAGTATGGGTTGCCTAACTTTAAGTGTTCATTTGCCCATTAAGTGTGTATTTTTAATAATTTAAGTTGTCACTCTGATCTACTTTGGTACCATTGCGAACCAGAGAGATGACAGGAGATGAGGGGGGGAGTGGAAACTGGCTTTAGGTTAACTTGGTTAACAAACTAGGAATTACTTTTCACTTTTGATCTAGAGTTTGAAGTGGTACACACAGGTGGCAGTTAGCGAAAGAAAATCCAATTATTGCATAGAATTTCCTTCACTTCAAGAAGTTAAATATTCCAAGTATAACTATAACAATTTAATTGACGGTGTTTTCGGAAACTCGGGGAGTTGAAGTGAGATTTCTAGCACGGAATTAAGTAGCTATCTGGTAAATAGTAATTTTTTTATATTATAAACAATAGAGTATTTTATCTATATCCTATTATTCAGATTCATTATTTCATATTTTAATATAGTATTTTGTCCAAGGCCATTATATTTTTACTCTATGTGAAGCAAGGTCACGCTACATCCGATTGGATGGGTTTTTTTATCTACCATAATTATCTTTTTGCTCCGGTTTCTTATGCTGAAAGAAACTTTCCTCACTTCTTCTTTGATTTCTTTTTATCAATGTTGAGATTAGAAGTAACGGGGAATTGTTTTCAGCCACCTACCATGGAATTATAAATTTCCCTCAGAACATCCGAGGGAGAGTACCACTTCAACTCTAATAAGAATCAGGGTCATTTGGGACAAGCCAGGGAGTATTGTCTACTCCACCCTCATTTTTTCTCCAGCCTGCACCTAGAGGTAGGGCAGGACAGTCATCATCGAACTAAGCCAATTAGCACCAGCTCCGTGCTAATTTCGGACCTCAAGGAGGACTTCGCTGGGACACCGAAGCTATTCGGGAGTATCCTTCCAGACAACTGTTTCACCTAGGAGGACAGTTGGTTTTTACTTCAGAACTATATATATATCTTGTTTCACCAGTTATAGGTTTTTTTTTATAACATATATATATATATATTAATTAATATAACTCCCCTTGGTGTAAGGTATCGGTAAGTTTGAGCTCAAATTCTACCCAGAGATTATCTTCCATTGTTTTTTGTATTAACCATTTATTTCTTTATTAACTTTAATTATTTCATTATTAACTTTAATTATTTCATTATTTGTCTACTTAACTAATTTTTTATACTTCATCTTGCGTTATTAACTCCGGTTATTATCCCTTCAGGATAATATACCGTTTCAATTGTTTAATTTGGCTTGTTCCCATTTATATATATTACTTATTTATTATATTTGAATTTAGAGGTGTTTAACAATATTGTTGGTCATATTGTAGGTAAGTTTGATATATTTACTTGGCTATACGTTCTTCCAACGTTAGCATTATTTTGTTTAAGGTTGTTTTAACCTAGATGTAGGTTGTACACTCTATATCAGAGTTATTCTGTGTAGTTTTCAACTTTTTATTATAGTTGTTTTCAACATTTCTTTTTTTAAAATATTATATTGTGAAATTTTCATATACTTTTTGGTAACTTAGAGATTGTCAGAATCTAAGAAGTTATATTTAATAAACTTGAATTTGTTTTGCATATAATTTTTTTTATTAATATTTCCTTACCTTTTTACATTTACAGCATTTTTGTTTATTAGATCAACTTTAATTAATTTTAGCAGTATACGATACCTGGAAGAGTGACCGTTACTCTTTTTAGAGTAGTATCCCTCTTCTGGCGCCCTCAATTTGTTTTCTTTGTTAATTTTCATTATATATATTCATTTTTCATATCTTCTTTTCTATCCATCATACATATTTTCCTGATTTACTGTCTTTAAAAGGCATGCAAATTGGCCGTATCCATCCTTGAGTTTCTAGTGGTCATTCTCCTGCCTACATTGCTAGCCTAGCCACATTCCGTTCAATATTTTTTTTTCTTTCATACTTCTTTACTTAATTGTTACCTATTTTATCCCCTATATATAGACCACTCTTCTTATACCTCTCTCCTCCTACACACCCCTGTATTTTGCCACATTTGCTAGACCAAGGCCATTGGAAATTTGTAATAGTTGTATAAAGTAGTTTTAAAACACTTCAAACATTCAGAAAATTGTTGAAAATATTTTTAAATATATTAAAAATTAAACAATTTATTATCAGCATGTAATACATATTTAAATTAGTTCCTGTTATAAGGTTCAATAAAAGCAATTTGCTACAGACATTTAAGAGTCGCATTTTTAAATCACTTTATCGCCAACTTCCACCGTTATTACCGTGATAGTTTATTCAGTGTTTGCTAATTGGGAAAAGACAGTAACAGTAATATGGTGAGGATATTAATGATAACGACTGCAGTCGCTATTGCCGTGTCGCCGCTCGGTTGGCCAAATGACGACATTGGCGTTGCCGTTCAGAGGGAATGTCACGCGAACTGCTTTTAATATGCAATCAGCTCATTAGAGCCCTTGACGGCCCGTCACGATGAGGCTCTAGAACACGCGACAATTTTCTCACTTGTTGAGTTTACTTCAAGTGGGCAAATAGCCAGATTTACGGTGTCTCGTAAGAGAATAAAATTTTTTAGAATATCATGAAGTGCAAACGGCACTCTACACGCTACAGATTTTCCTATTGAGACTTGTTTTAATTAGGTTTCTTGTTAAAGTAGTGTACACTCATAAATAATGGATATGTTTTTATATTATTAGTAAATACATTAAACGAAACAAAATGGACTCTGTTATATGTAACATTTATAAATCACCATAACCAATAATCACCAATACATGGGTAACAAACAAACGACGTGAGACGTATAGTACATAATTATAGCGTGCCATCAATATATGGATGGTGTTCTGCAATAATAGTCTAAAAATGGGCAATTTTTGAAGTCTTATATCCTAAATAAGATGAGTATCAGCCAATCGGAAAACAGGTTTCGGACCTCGGTATCCTGAGGTCCTAAACCTGTTGTCCGATTTAAGTGATTTTTTTAATATGTTATAGCCTTATTCCTTGACAATATCGTTATAGTAATATGGTTACTAAATAGGTAAATTTTCATTGTATACCGGGTGTAGGATTCAAACTGTGTTTTTGAAGTTATACTTCTATACGCGCGCTCCACGTTGGAAATTTGTATGGGAGTGAATCTGTGAAATCATTACATATGTAAGATAATGAGTAAGAGAGAGACAGAAGATATATTTTCTCTCTCTTTCCCTCTCGAATATAAAAATGTTCCTTCTGTATATATATTTAATATTATATATATTATATATATACATATAATATTATATATATATATATATATATAATAAAATATTTATTAATATTATTATTTATGTATTATGTTTTTGTATTATTTATTAAATGTTCATAATTATATTAGTCTTTTGTATTTCAAAATAATAATCTCAATAAATCACTGTATGACCCAGAACTGTCAATTTTGGTTTTGTCAGTTCTCGGTAGTATAGTAGTCAATATCCCCGCCTGTCACGCGGGAGACCGGGGTTCGATTCCCAGTCGGGGAGGACTTTTTTACAAATAATATTACATGGTAAATTAAACATATATGCGTAAGTAAAAAAGTTATGTATATTATTGTCATTTTTAAATACTTTTAAATATTGCATTTTAATTTGTATTGTATTATTATATTGAATTATGTTGCAGTGTATTGTATTGTACTTTTATATTAATAACAAAATAAACAATGAATTTTACTGCAGAGTTTACTGCAAAGAGAAAAATATTCGTTTTGAAAAAAAGTCATTTGTTAGTAAAACTAAACTGTTAACTTTTACTGTAAACAGTAAAAATCCAATGAATAAAATCTTCGAAGAAAATTCAAATTAAAAATATTTTGGAAATCAAAGTCTAATTAAAAAAAAATTATGTATCAATAATGGATGTTGCCGCCTCTAGCCCTTAGGACTTCTTGAAGTCGGTTTGGCAATCCATTCATGATATCCTGGATATCAAATCATCATTCTAAACTTTTTGAAGCTAGAGATGTTTGAGCTAATATAATGTTTTAGTGTTATGGAAAAACCTGAGAAGAGTCATTAAACATGTATTATTTTTTTTATTCGTTATTAAATTTTTGTTTACATAATTTAATTTATTTCTGCCACCATAAATTGTTTAATCAAAAGAGATATTAAAACATTATTGTGATTTCTGTGGCAATTAATTAAATATTGGTGTATTCCGGAATAAATTTTACATTTATCTTACAGATAAGTAACCGCAACATAATTTGGCGTGAAAAGATAAGTACTTACATTTTACTTTATAAATAAATGTCTATTCTTCAGATAACTATCTGACAGATAGGACAATATTTATCTGGAATTGAAAACACTGGCCCTTTCATGTAATAAGTTTATTATTTTAAAAATTTAATTTTTATTTCTTTTGAAAATTTTTTTGATCCTAAAAAACTGGCTGCGAATTTGGCGATCGGTAAAAAATATAACACAAAACTCGAGCTTCCGCAACAAATAAATTGCCAAATTAGAATTACGCTAATTTTATACGTAGCTCGATTTCATAAGACGACTTTTCACAAAAAGTTCAGCGACTCTCCAAAATTACTTATTTGTTATAAAAGTTGTGCAATAGATTAAAATCTTATTCTGTCGTCGCCCTAGCCTTAAATGGAAGAAAGACAGAAGACATTAAGTGGAGTGATTGTAGATGCAATTGATTGGATCCCTCGTGGCGGTACAAAATCATTAGGTATTAATAATGGTGCTGGATAAGTGTTTGGGGAATTTGTATATTGCACATAATTGAAAATCTTTAATTTTTGTGTGTCTTAATAAATAATTATTAATAAATATATTTGAGATATCCTTATGTGGATGATCATTGTAATTATTAAACCTGTTAAACTTATTTTCTAGTTTCTTCTTTAAGTCTAGTTTTTTTAATATAATTTTTAATATTGTTCTTGACTTTTTTTAAATTTAAATTTAATTATTAATATAACATATAAAAATGTACTAACAGACGATTTTAAAAATAGTATTTTTACTTAAAAATATGTTAGAAACACAATATTGTTGTCAAATATAAATATCGATAGCCTAATGCTGACAGATCGTAACCCACAAAAAATTGAAAATTCATATTTTTGTGTCAAAAGCAACCAACCGTGCATTCCTATATGCTGTTAAATTCTCGTAACCTAAATAAAATAGTAAGGTGGCCATTCCCGCGATTTCTAACAAGTCCTAACCCGCTCGCGTTGTTTGTTTACTTCCAACTCATCTTATCCCACAGTGTAGCTTGAATCTCGTGAATAGCACATCCAATCACACGAACTTTTATATAACGGTAGACAAACTCGATAATATCACAACTAAACCAGACGATCAAAGATTGAAAGAACAACTCCTTGCTGACTATTTGGAAGATAAAGTACTTCAGAACAAAAGAGCCGACCAAAATCTTGGCGAAGTTTTTGAAGAAAAACCCCATTATAAAAATGAAGATCAAGGATCCACAAGAAAAACTGACAATGAAAATTTAGACAACGAACAACACGAGATAGAAATCAACAATGAACACTTACAAGATAAAGGATCAGAAGAAGCTAATGACGCAGAGCTGGGCGGTCAAAGAAATGTACAAGAACCCGAAGATATTGACGTAGAAAGTGAGAGGCTCAAAGAAAACATCGAAGATTCAGAAGATCAAGAAGTCCGATTAGGATGTTAGGAAGGGAATATACTGGTTATAGAAGGCTACAAAACATTGTGAAACATGATATTCTACGCCCTGAACGCAAAATGAAGCCAGCCTATGTCTCGAAGTCTCGAAAAAAGGATGTTCTTCGCTCATACGGTTACATACAAGGAGAAAAAAAGATGTTATGTAGATGGATCTTCCAGGCGAAGTGGTACCTACGAATACTTTCTGGCAGTAAAAGGCGATAAATTAGAAGTCTTCAAATTGATGTTTCTTAACACACTAGGAGTAGGAGAAAAGATGGTACAGAACTGGGTAAGTGCGGCACGAAAAGATGGATTTCTAGAAAGTTGTGACATGATGCAAACAAGGATCAAAGAAAAAAAGAGTCTACACCAAAAGCAAAACAGGACATTTTGCGAGTACAGAATTTACGAGAGTTTCTGAACAGGCTGCCTAAAATATAATGTTTCTTAACACACTAGGAGTAGGAGAAAAGATGGTACAGAACTGGGTAAGTGAGGCACGAAAAGATGGATTTCTAGAAAGTTGTGACATGATGCAAACAAGGATCAAAGAAAAAAAGAGTCTACACTAAAAGCAAAACAGGACATTTTGCGAGTACAGAATTTACGAGAGTTTCTGAACAGGCTGCCTAAAATATAAAGCCACTATTGCCGCAAGTCTACTGGAAAGTTATACCTGGAACATAATTTTAAATCGAAAACTGAAGTATATAATCTTTATAAAGAACAATGTAAAGACAGGGAGGTACCATTATTAAATTGTAAATTCTCTACAGAATTTGACGAAATGAATTTAGCATTGTTTAAACCACGCAAGGACCAATGTGATATATGTTCATCTTACAAGATAAAACAGGTTACAGATGAACAATACGCATCCCACATTAGAGCAAAAGACCTAGCACGCGTCAAAAAAGAAACCGATAAAACCAGAGCCATCCATAAAGAAATTTACTGTTTTGTCGTTGATGTGCAGGCAGTCAAATTGTTGATGTCCAGTGTTACAGGCTAGTTCTTTGTACTATAAAACAAAGCTACGAGTACATAACTTTGCAGTATATAACTTGGAAAACCATCGCAGCATGAATTTCGTTTGGAATGAGACTGAGGCAGACATTGATTCATCTGTATTCACTACGTGTTTAATAAAACATCTAGAACAATATTTGACCTTTGAAAAGAAAAATGTTTTAATATTCTCGGGCGGCTGTGGTTATCAGAATAGGAATGTCGTCCTTGCGAATTGTTTATCGGTTTTAGCTTCCAAGTATGAAGTCGAGATTGAGCAAAAATTTCTAGAAAGAGGCCACACTCAGATGGAGTGTGACTCTACTCACAGTCTAATTGAACGAAGACTAAAAAATCGGCAAATATTCCTACCCTCAGACTATATTTCGGTAATATCAGAAGCCAGGAAGAATCCTGCACCTTTGGAGATTTGAAGGTAACAGATCTTAGAGGCTTAAAATACCTACCAAGTGGGAATATATTATACAAAGTGGCCCATGATCAAAAATATGAACTCCTTCCTCAGAGAAAGAACACCGTCAATCACGATTTGGTTTACGATCAACTTTATTCGAATAGATTAAAAATAACCACAAAGAAATAGAAGTTGTTTCAAGATCTAAAGTCTGTATTACCTGCAGATGTGCACTACTTCTATGATACGCTACCTCACGAAGACTTAATCACCAAAGACAATAACAAAAATAAAAAAAAGAAAGCCAAGATTTAAACTTATTATTTAGTTATTTTATTTTAATTATTCCTAAAAATGTTAACTGTAACGTTGTTTAAATGGTATTCGCTTAGTTTGCTACATTTTATTTAAAGTAAACACACATTTGCATCTGTTTTTATTTGAAATTAATAAAAATAAAAAAATAAGGATTATGATTTAAAATGACGTAAACCACACTTTTATGAGAACACCTTGAGTTATAATAACTTACTACATTTTCTAAGAGTTCGATATACTCGTAAGCCGCCATGACGTTGGTTGCAATATGTCATATCCCTTAGTACCCTGATCAAAATTAAACAAATTTATATTTTTACAATAAACTCACTTAGTAGCCATTACATAATTATTTATTTAAGAAAACATTACACAAGCAATCTTTTATAATTATGCTATACAGTTTTTTGTGCCTCTTGTAAAATTTTCTAAAATTGGGTTAGGACCTATCAGCATTAGGGTATCGATATATTAAATTCTTAGATTACGCAACGACACTTTTTTCAAAAATTTATAACAAAAGTCTGGCTTCTTATTATATTATGTTACAAACAAAACTTTTGTTCCTATAATGTAAATTATATTCAAATCGTTCGTTTCAAGCCAAATGTTGCCCATATATCTCTTCAAACTAACAAAAAGAATAATAATATTGAAAGATCCATAAAAGTTTCTATAAAAATCTTATTTCAGCTCTATATTATTAAAGTTTGCTGGTGCACCACCGATTTTTGACAGATTAAAAGTGCCGTTTTTCAAGCTTGATATTAAAATTTAAAGAGACCACACTCGACAGTCAGATTTATGAAAGTTTTATGTCATTTCTTTTCTAAGTTATCGCTGGAAGATAAAAATAAATAGTTTCTTGGAAAGCCCGAGAAAATCTTTTTGACTTATATTAAATATTGTTAGACACATGGGGTGCAAAATTTTATAGAGCACACGTGAAAAAATAAGTGTCTACTTAATAAATATATTACAAAATAGATGCCTGAAAATTGAAACCAAGTAATTTAGTTCAAATTTCAATATCAGTGTAGTTTTGAAATTCAGACAACGCTTAAGAATGAAATTTCCCCAAAAATGACAAAATGCATGGTTACAACACAAATTTACTAAGATTGGAGTGGAAGGCCAGACAATAGAACAAGCGATGGAGTTTAAATATCTAGGCATCACATTATCTAGCTACGGAAAACTCGAAACCGAAGTGGAAGATCAAGTGAATAGAGCAAATAGAGCCGCAGGCTGCCTAAATGAAACAATATGGAGAAATAAAAATATCGGAAGAGAAACGAAAGACAGAATTTATAAAACAGTCATCAAACCAATAATGACATACGCGGCAGAAACAAGACCTGACACAGAGAGGACAAAAAGGATGTTAGAAACAGCAGAGATGAAAACACTTGATAAATTGATGGTAAGACACTATGAGACAGAGTTAGAAGTACAGATATACGACGTAGATGCAAGGTGGAGACCATCAACAACTGGGTAAGAAATAAAAGAGTAGAATGAAACGATCCTATAAGCCGAATGACAACAAACAGAGTAGTTAAGATGGTAAGAGACGGTTCCCCAATCGGAAGACGATCAGTAGGAAGACCACGAAAACGATGGAACGATAACTTACTGGAGACACATTAAAAAATAGACAGAGTCATGTCTATATCAAAAGAAGAAGAAGAAGAAGAAGTGTTTCAACTACCATTTTAAAGTCACAAGCCAACGAAAGTACGTATGCACTAATATTGTAAATCGGAGTTCATATTATAAGAGGAATAAAACAAATAAAAGTTAAAAACAAAATAGGGTATTGCCACAGATATGTTAGATGAATTGGACTTTGCATGTTCGAAGGTGGGCCTCAGAATGAACTTGACCAAAATAATTTTATAACAAATATGGTCCCCAATAACCATTTAACTATTTAAGACAAAGGTCATATAGAGGTATTTGGGTCATGAAATAAGAATTAGCAGGGATAACCAAACATGCGAAATCCAAAGACGAATTACTTTAGCGTGGGCACCCTTTGGAAAACTGCGAGACGCACTTACGACCAACATACCAATTAGCCTCAAAAGAAAAATATTTGACCAATGCGTATTACCGATCATGACCTATAAGGCGAAAACTATGACTCTAACCAAGACTACGGCTTCGAAATTGAAAGTGGCACAGATGCGAATGAAACGATCTATGCTGGGATTGACGTTGCGGGACCGAATGAGAAACGAAGATCTGCAAAGAAGGACGAGTATTGATGATGACGTAGTATGATGAATGACGAGTAGCGAAAATGCATGACTCACGATGAATGAGTAAAGTTACAAATTGGAGGCCAAGAGCAGACAAACGTAGTAGAGGAAGAACACCTACACGTTGGGATGACAGCATCAGGCGTATCACCAAAAATTGGCAACAAACAGCACAAAATCGTAAAGAATGGAGGAGTTTAAGGAAGGCCTATGTTCAGCAGTGGACGTGATAAATTAAGGCTGGATGATAAAATATTGTATATAAGATTGTTCTTAAAAAATTCGAATGATTTGTAATTATTCAACTACGGGTTGGAAAAAGAAATAAATGATTTACATATACGTCTACGTTATAGACTTAAAATAAAACTAGACAAAATCAGAACAAAATTTGACATAATTAAACGCGAAATACATAGTACGAAACATTTGACACAAAATCTGACATTTGACATAAAACGTGCCTACTACATATAGAACACAGGTCTGCGACCAAAAAATTGTTTAAAATTTAATAACTGATTTTCATACTTTGTTCAACGCTGATTTTGGGAAAAATAGTGAAAAAATTCCATTACGTACAGTTATTTCACAAAATGATATAATAAAGAGTAATAAGGAGGAACCAGCAGTATTTTCAAGTCAGCACTTGTTCTTGCGTACCCCCTACCCATCCACTTGATGACTCACTGCGACTTACTTCGTGTCAGTAACTATCTGTCGCGCTGACCCTTTCTCCCCCAATAACAAGCAGTGAGCCTTTGGAAATGCCTTACAATTCACAGCAGCTCTTCGCTTGGTGTTGTTTTTGTTAGTGCTTTAAAGTAGTGACTATTTTCTTGTATTGTGAAGTTATTGTGCTGTCTAGACATTGGACAATGGCTACCAGAGAATGTATAAACATGACAGAATGCTTCTGTTACATTTGCGGTAACTATACCGTTAAACATCAACAAAGAAACGTTTCCGATTTCATTGACAAAGTGTATTTTGCTTATTTTGGTATAAAGTTAGGCGATCAAGATAAGCCTTGAGCCCCCACATAAAGTTTGTTCAGTGTGTATTGAAAAACTGAGGTAATGGTTTCAAGGTAAGGATTTCTTACGTTTTGGAATACCAATGGTGTAGAAGGAGCCCAAAAATCATATTAATAACTGCTATTTGTGTTCTTGCAACGTACGAGGTTTTAATTTGAGAAACAAAAAAGCTTTTTTTACCCTAACATTTAATCAGCCATTCGCCCTGTTCGTCATGGACCTGAAGTGCCACTAACTTCTCCTCCAGATTCTTTGGATGATATACATAATGATCACGAGTCATTGGACCAGCAAGGTGATAGTGAAGAAGACAGTAAATGTTTAAGTAAAAGAATCGGCAGATGATTTAGGATCTAGATTGAAAATTAAACATGTGTTTGTTCCGAAAACATTCTTTTCGTGGTATCGATCTAGAAAAAATATTTTGTTATTTTTCTTCTTCCAAGAAGATGACCTGGTGTTTTACAGTGATGTTCTTGGACTTATGACACATTTCAAACTAGAGTATGCTCCTGAGAAGTGAAGAGTTTTGATTGATTCTTCAAAAAGAAGCCTTAAAGCAGTACTTCTACACAATGGCAATAAGTATGCTTCTATACCAGTTGGACACCCGGTTTACGGGAAAGAATAATACGAAAACTTTGAAGTGGTTTTAAGCAAACTGTGTTATTCAGATCACAAATGGACATTATGTGCTGATTTAAAAGTGATTTCAATGCTGCTTGGTCAATAAAGTTCCTATACAAAGTTCCCTTGCTTTCTCTGTCATGGGACAGTCGAGACAGAAAGCAACACAACATTAAAAAGAAGCTTGGCCCTTGAGAGAAATCTTACAAGTAGGGGTTAAAAATGTTGACGAGAGGAAAAGCCCAAAAAGGTGTTATTTCCACCACTTCACATTAAGTTGAGGCTGATAAAATAATTTGTCGAGGCATTGACTAAAAAAAGGGGAGTAATCTGTCATTAGAAAACTAATGAAAGATCACTTTCACCACTTCACATAAAGTTGAGGCTGATAGAACAATTTGTCAAGGTATTGACTAAAGAAGGGGAGGCAACTTTGTGGACAAAATGGAAACAAATGAAAAGGTAGCACGGACATCTTTTAAATTAGTTGTTATTGGTTTCCTAGGTAAAAAAAGACATTAAAACTACAAGAAAATCATCGCAGACATGATCGACAACTTTAAGAAGCTGCGCTGTAGCATGAGCAATCAACTTCACTTGCTCCACTCACATCTTGATTCTTCCTGGTAAACCTCGGTGATGTGAGTAAAGCAAAAGATTTCACCAAGACATCAAAGAAATGAAAAGAAGATACCAAGGAAGATAGAATGTGAGCATGATAGCAAACTACTGCGGGATCATGAAAAGGGATGATTCTCAACGACTTCACAACAAGAAAAGCAGTAAAAGAAGCTTTGACAGAAAGCGGGAGCGTTATTATAAGGACTTAGGAACTTAAAGAAAAATATAATTGTAATGGAAATTAGTTTAGAACATTATTATTAAATGAACTTAATTTTATAACGTTAGAAAAGAGTGAAACATTACTTATATTTTATTATTATACCCAAACATACTCCCCACTTTGTGAAAAAACCTGACGTGATAGACAAAAATGGTTTGCATTTTTGAAATCAGCGCAAGAAAGAACATAAACGTCAGTTATCAAATTTCAAACAACTGTCAAAAAATATTTTTTGCAGGCCTGTGTAATCCATGGGTTTGTATTGTTGTTTCTATGTGAAAAGCGTTAACTCTTTTAACAAGAAAGGAAATTATTTTAAGTGATTTTAACTTAACCACTTAACCTGCTGTTTGCAGATTAGTGCAAATCTGCATTTTTAATGTGCTTGTCAGTTGCAAACAGACAGACTTTAGTAGGGATTTCTTAGTATTGTTCTGAAGCTATTTTCTGTGAAGATATTTCTATTTTAATGGGAATAAGCCACAATTGAAGTTTAAAGTAAGTTTATTGACGTTTCAATTTCCACTTCGAAAACCTTTCTTAAAATAAAAACGTTAATGTTTTACATAAACGTTTTTAAAGAAACATTTTTCATTTTCAAATAACTTGAATCTATGTTACTCTGATAAATTTGGTGTTTTACAGTAAAAATATATTCCACTGTGAGACGTGTTTAAAAAATAGGGTCATTTGTAATAAAAATCAGTTATATTTGGGTACATCTAAAATACTAATATTAAATTAAAAAAAAATATAACTACAGACATAACCTTTTATTCATCAAGTATCTTCTTTTCAGGGTATACATGAGCTGGCAGGCGTCCGTCTTCCTTTACAACCTTACACGGGAGGCCATGCTGTGTTTATGTATAGTACAGCATCTGACGGCAACGTCACTTTACAGCTCAAGGAACCTGACGATCTCGACAAAAACAGTCTGGCAGCAATGCTAGCTAAGCTGCAAGATGACGCCTCGTTCTCCATTTCATATCAGGACACCGATATCCTATCTGAAGGCATCGATGTATTGCTTGGCTCGGGAACAGCTAATTCAGGTAAGATTGATAATAAAATAATCATCTACATGCATTCATCTTTGGACATAATCGTTGTAGGAAGAAGTGGATTTAGTGAAGATCCCGTACTATAAACATTTTGGTATTATTATAGTAAAAAGTACTAAAATCTGAATAATAAAAAATTTGATAGACTTGTTTATTTTGGGTTGTAATATAATCAAAATAACTATATATTATTTTTTTTTATTAAGTAAACTACGTCAACCATGAAAGGTTATTGGCGGGAAAGAGTTGTACATAAAATCAGATGTTTGCTTATAACAACTAATTCCAATTGAGAACTTAAGTCTATTTTTATATTAGAGTATACAAATTAGTTAATTTTAGAAACTTAGTCACTTTATCACATTTACTATAAGTTCAGAGTACTTTTCAGATCACTTGGTAAATCACTTTGAAGTCGTTCCAGATGATAGAGTGGGCAATTAACAATAACGATAACGATTGTCAGAGGAATATCACAAACATAGCACAGTTTTTGTTGTTCTTTCTTCATTAGGTACTGGTGGGTTAACCTGGTATGTCCTATTCTCAAGCAGTGTTATGTGACTTGATCTCGTCGTTTTTGTGGCCTCTTCTTCTTCTTCTTGTGCCACTCCTATCGGAGATTGGAAATCATCTATCAGCTATCCTGAGCTTGTTTACAGCTGACCTAAAGAGTTCATTAGTGGCATAAACAAACCACTCTTTCAAATTACGCAACCATGACATTCTTCTACGGGCTGGATTCCGTTTTCTTCCTATTTTTCCGTGCATTATATTTTAAAGTAATGCGTATTTATGTCCTCTCATCAGGTGACCCAAATATTCGGTAGGCCACATATTGTTTTAATGAGTATTTTTTATTTGTTGTGAAATTTGTCTCTTGTAAGCAGATAACTTGTGGATGTGTTTCTTTAATTAAAAGCTGTAGCATTTCTATATGTGTAAATACGGATTAAATGTTCCACTGAATAATAGCCATTTTGTTAACTTTTTGTTTTTTTTATTTATCGTTGGAAGGAGTAGTTTCCTATGATGCGTCAGTATCTTCAGAGGTGTCATCCTGAATACTAAAATCTTGGTTTATTTTACTAAGTAGTTTTTTCTTGATTCTTGTAATTATTCTAGATTTAATTACTGTTTCGTTCAACATGGGATATATTTCAGTTAGCATATGTCCCAACCCGTGTATATCCTGTGTGTATTCCAGGGCCAGTTCTACTGGGGTGAAAGAACCGTGAACGTCTTCTAAAAATGCTAGTAATTGGGTGTAATTTAGTTCATATGGTGTTGATGCATCCTGGATAAATTGTTTGACCGGTTGCAACAACGACTCAATATAAAGTGAATTTGTCTAATTTGATAAATTTTTTTTACTATATAATATTATTTATTTACAATTAGATTTTAATCATCATTAAAAAGGTGTAATTTGCATATTCTGGTGTGAGTATGGTGGTCAGTACAAAGGTTGGGCTCCTCACAATGTATGTTATGTTTGTGTTGAGGATTTAAGGAAGTGGTCCAAGAAAGAAAAACAACTTTTAGATTTGTAGTGCCTATGGTATGGAAAGACCAAAAAAGTCATTCAAATGATTGTTATTTTTGTACTGTTAATGTTTCTGGATATAACTCCAAAAATAAAAAGTGATTGTTTATCCTAATCTTCCGTCAGCTATCCGTCCAGTAGAGCATGGACCTGAACTACTAGTCCCTGAGCCTCCTCTACGTATTAATGACATTTTAAATACTGGTGAATCAGAATCTAAAGAAAGTGGTCCAAGGATAAGGTAAATTTCAGTGCCCTTCAGAAAATTTACAACCACAGTTGTTCACATAAGCTAAGTTAGATCACTTAGTAAGAGATTTGGGTTTAACAAAGAAAAAATTAGAACTGCTTGACTTAAGATTAAAAGAAAAGAATTTGTTGTCGCCTGGTACATCTATTCACAAGGAGTTTGCTCAGTTTTTTAGGCAGTAAGGGGATTTGGTCTACTGTTATGATATTTGTGGTCTAATAAATGAGTCTGTTATTAAGTATAATAAGGATAATTAGATTCTTTTTATAGACTCTTCAAAAACAAGTAAAAGCTGTACTCTTACAAAATGGGTACAAAATGGGAACACTTATGCTTCATTGTCTATTACTTATTTAGTCCATATGAAAGAAACATATGAAAATCTTGACACAATTCTACAGAAAATCAGCTATTTATCTCACAATTGCATGATCTGCGGAGATTTAAAAGTGGTTTGCATACTATTTTATTAACAAAAGGTATTTACAAAGTTTCCTTGTTTTATTTGTGTATAAGGCAGTCGAGCAAGAGATAAACACTGGTCCTCAAAACAATGGCGAAAACATCTTGTACAAAACTTTGTTAGATTCAAAATAGATCTATCTTTAAACTCCATACGTTAAATGAAACAGTTTTTCAGGCCTTGTCTAAATATGGAGAATGTTTCAAGTACTTAAGTGGAAAGTTTCCCCATCTAGCAAAGCCAAAATGATGTTCGCCTCCACCTTTGAAACTAAAATGACTACTAAGGAAAAAGAAGCTAAGATTGTATTCAAAAACTTGTAACCAAGTTTTGAGGTAACGTGAAAGACCCTAACTACGAGCTTACAGCATCTAATTTAACAGATAACTTTATAGATTTTAGATGTCTAAAGAGCCTTAAAATTTACTTTTCCCCTGAAAATCTGAGTAATGTTAGTAAAGAACAAGGTAAACGATTCTAGTATGATATCGATGTGATGAAGAAACGATACCAGGGACATTGAAACACCAACATGATGGGTGATTACTGTTGGTCACTTCATTGGGAACAACAGAGTGCCTCGCGTAGGAGAAAGAGCTGCTTTAGAAGTTTTACAGCAAAAAGAGAAAGAAAATACAAAAGCTGTGACCCTTGAAATTATTGTACAGACCTATACCATTATAATATAATAATTAGATAAAGGTATTATTTTAATAATGTTTCATTTTAATATATTTTGGTATTTTGTCTTTTTCAAATTATTATAATGTAGAATGAAGCAGTGTTATATTATGAGAAAACTGTATGTGATACGTAAAATCTAATTTCAGATTCGTTTTTAGCGCAAAAAATACATAGGTATTAAGTAAATTTGTAAGAAAAGTATTAAAAAATACTTTTTGTTGGTCTGTGTTATTATTAAACAAACAATTATGGTCTTAAATGTGTAAAAATACCACATCAAATTATTGTTATACAAAAATAAAATTGTTGAGATCCTACAGCGATAGTGAAATAGCTTTTAACTTAACTCCAGTTCTTGGTGAACCAACTCAAATCAAAATTCTCAGTAGAAAAAAAAAGAAAACCAAACCCCAACTACTCTTTTCTCATACTCCGTGTGACTGACGTGTGACAGTAGCAAAATGTCAGTCGCATAAAGTGTGTAAGAAGAAAAAGGTCTTGCCGGAAAAGGATTAACGCGAAGAAAAATTCAATCGAAATTAAGTAGATATACTTAAAGATGTTTTGTTTTAAAACTTGTCTGTTCTATAATTTCTTTACTTTTAGAAAGGAAATATAAAGAATTTTCTCAAAATCGTTGCAATTGCGATTGTTCTCATAACTGCAGCCCGACAACCTACGGTCAATTCTGAAGGTCAAAGCAATCTTTTAATAAAGGGCTTCTCTTGAAGCCGGAAGTTGAACTCTGACGATGATTCTCTTGCCGCTGCCCGTGGGGATACTGAAATACGATATTTCGATTTTTGAAAGATTTAGTCGAGCATCAAATCGTGTGATGGTCTTACAACTTTGTGCTGACTGCAAGTCTCAAAGGATCAGAACTTATTTTATATCAAACGCGTATTGATTTTTATAACTTAACTTTATATAACTATAAAGTGTTTGATTTTAAATTGCCGTGAAAATACTTCATAATCTAAAACTTAATTTTCTGTTATTAGCAACGATATAATATATGGCAGATTAGGTCAACAACCGTATAATTTCATTGTTTTGATTTTTTTCAAAAACTCATTAAATACCTGATATTTTCACTGTAAACCTACTTTCTTTTTCCTGTTGTTAATTTTCTCTGTAGGCATATTTACCTATTCATTCATACTTCAGGATATTCCTTACGGGCTCTTGGTTTCAGAGATTTTCGAAAACAAAATGCCGTAAATATAATACCTATTACTTTAGAGTCTCATTGATACCTAAATAAATTATATACTGACTATACTGACGCGGTATGTGTGTCTAAAATTATCATTAAATAGAAAGAAAGGTCCTGGAAAACTATGGCCACTTTTCCATTCCCACGGTGCCTTACAGAGGGAAGGCAATATTGGTATTTTCTCACATGAAAATGAAATGAAAACACATTTTAAAAGGTTTAAAAAGTCCAGCTACAGAGTCTCAGTTTAAAGAACAGGAGCGGAGCCCCGACGGGGTACGGAAGACCTTATCTGGGAGACCCCAGTCACAAAGTACCCTAATATAGTTATTTGAGAATAGGCGGACGCACAAGCGGATGTAGCTGATGATACTTTACGAAATTTTTAAATTAGTACAAAACCGAATAGAGTACCAATAGCGCACACGCCGAAGAGTTAAATTAACTAAAACTTGGCTGAGAGGTATTTTTGATCATAATATAATAGTCTCCCGTTTTATACCGCCTCGCGGCTTTGGTAGTATAGCAGGGTAGTCTGCTATATCTAGGGCCTACGGTATACAAGGAAGGTAACATGGCCAGTGCTACGCTTCAACCGCCTATTATTACCCCTGGTTTTTACCCAAGGTACTCATTTTATTCAGGCTGAGTCAACCTGGGGCCTATAGACATTTTTAAAAATGTCTAGTTGTTCTTGCCGGCGGTAGGATTCGAACTCCGGACCACCGGCGAGCGAGGCAAGCATCCTACCGCTTGCGCTACGCAGGCCCTTTTTTTGATCATACTGATCAAAAATAGTCAGCGCCCCAATATTTAAAAATTAATTGTTATTGAGTTATAGAGCTTTAGTCCAGTGTCAGTTTTTAGTCCATTTTTTTAAATCATGAATTTGGAAATGTGTCTCTCTACATATTTAATATACAGCATCTAAATCTCAATACACATGAATATGGTATCGAAATGACATTTTTTAACGATTCCCTGCCAAAAAAATCATTCCGGTCCCATACTCGTGGAAAAATGGAAGACTCTTTACAAATATACACATCAGGCCAGTACTAATTTTGATTCTTTTTCGTCTTTTTTTTCTTTCTTTTAATAAGCAATTCTTTTTGTTTATTGGCGGATTAATACCTCTTTGGAAGGTTGTCACTCCATATTTTGCGCTCTCGTCCGAGACTTCTTTTGCCAATTGACGACACAGGTCTCCTCCATTCTGCTTATGGGGTTATTCCATTTTTTTTTCTATTTAGTGTTCATTTATTTATACCCTGTATGTTACGTTTTCTTCTAATATATTTACTTCCCTTTCGATATCTCAGCGTATTTCCTGTAATTCTTCTCAGTACTCTCATCCCTGCCGTTTCCAGTAGCCTTTGCGTTGTGACTGTATCAGGTCTTGTTTCTGAGGCGTATGTCATTATTGGTCTTACACTGGTTTTATGAATTCTTGACTTCATCTCAGTATTTATGTGCCTGTTTCGCCATATAGTGTTGTTATTAAGGCATCCTGCCAGTCGATTTGCTTTTTGTACTAGATCTCTCACTTCTTTGTCCAGGTCTCCATAGCTGAACAGTGTAATTGCCAGGTATTTTATTTTCATTACTTGTTCAATACTGATGCCATCAAATTCTATTTTATATCTCGTTGCTTCTTTGCTGACTACTATTATTGTTTTAGTTTTCTGAGATGAGTGTGTCATATTAAATTGTTTTGCTCTTATGTGATGTCTTTCCCATTCTGTATGCTCTTTCTTTGTTAACACTTTTAATGATTTCATCCATGATTAAATTGAAGAGCATGGGGCTCAATGAATTCCTTTGTCTTATTCCGCTACCTATTTCAATAGGTTCTGTAAGTTGTCCATCTATCCTGACTTTTGTTGCTTTGGTAGATGTTTTTGATTGTTTTTGTAATATTAAGGGGAACTTCTCTATTATACAGAAGATGGATTACATCTTTGAGTTTTATCGGTGCATCAAAAAATAGAGACAGTGTTTTCTCTGTTATTTACTGACAAAATGTCTCGAAATTTGGACACGTTATTCGAAATTATGTTGCCTTTAAACTGATGGTTTTACTTTTTTTATTTTTTTGAAACTTCTGTTGAAAAATTGGAATGTACTGTTTAACGTTCTATTATAACCAAACTTTTTACGCCCATCACTCGAAAGAGTTTTTTTTTATGTAATCGTTGATTTTTGTTTCACCTTTCTGTGTCCAGTAATAATCGAGAAAAGCGTGTTCCAACTTTAAAGAAAATTGCTAAAAAATACTGAAATCTAATAGTGAAACGTGTTACTCATCATTGGGCTTAGTTTCATCGTTATCGCCTTCGTGACGTCAAATCTCATGAACGTACGGTCAGTTAGTTCGTGTTAAAACTAATTTGAATGGAGAATAATGTATTTGTTGTCATTAAACTACCCGTCGGCCGGCGGCACTGAGTAAAGATGGTCTCGCGTAAGCAGTGTAGAAAAGTAAGTGATACGCCCATTTCAAATCGCAGTTGGCTTGAACTGCTAAAACAGCCTTACTATATTCTAGCTAGTGGTTTCTCACTAATTTGTTTATAATAACAATAATGAATATTGCATCTCTACAAAATCTTCCACTTCGAAAACCCTGTTGTTCATCTGATAAACTTATCGTGTAATTTATTAGTACTTGTAAAATTTTTGCTGTAAGTTTAATAAGGGCCGGTTGTTTAAACGGTAATCAAAACTCAAATATTTAATTAAAATTAAACATGTCACATTTTGAGGTTATGTTGACTGATTTATTTTATTCAATTTTATTATTTTGCGTTTTAATTTAAAATAAACCATAATTAAACTCTTTCTGATGTTAATTTCATGTTTTTATTTACAAATCAATAATAATAATAAGCACTTTTTAATAATTTTAACAGCTGCTGTGACGTATTTGCTTGTAATTAAATATTTTATTACAATCAAGTTTTGATTAGCGCTCGAACAACCGGCCCTAAGGGTAGTATTTAATAAGTTTTTATCTTTGTAGTTTTCTGGCTGTGTTTATATTCTTTTTTGAATAGTAATTAGTTCGCTCGTTCTCCATTCTTTCATTACTTTATTGTGCTTTATAATTTTATTAAGTAAGGTTGTTAATTATTGTTCTGTCATTGCTGCTCCACAATATTTCAGTAATGCGTTTGGTATCCTGTCTTTACCTGCTGCTATTCTTTAGCTTTTCAAGTATTTTCCCCTTTAGCTTTCGAAGTAACTTCCTATACATTTATATTCAGTTCTTTATTTGTGGTAACAAAAGTAGTACGTCTGACATACGCAGTGAAGGCTTATGAACTTTACGTCGGGCGATTTGGGTAATGAACAACACCCTCCGTATAGACTTGGTTGTGGTTAGGCCACCTCAAATTTAGTGGTAGCTAAGAGCTTTTCTCCCTAGTTACATTACTGATTTGTAGTTTACTTTTTATTCCCTTTACAATTTATATATTTTTGCCCGCTGAGGGCATTGATGTGCGTATGAGTCATGCATAATTTTTGAACCATTATTGCCACACTTTTCAAATACATTGTTTTTGAATAAATTGAATTGAATAATGATAATGAGTATGATTTTAGTTTCTAGTTACGAAGGGACACATATAACTATAATTAATTTGTTATTAACTTATGTTGTTATATATAGATTAGATTTAATTTCTTTAGTTTAGGTTTTAATTTGATTATGATAAACGAGTTTTTGCAAAAATATTAAAAAGTCCAATTTCCGTTTCCTCTTTACGCCGTTGCTACCAAACTGGTGAATATTTCGTTTTATATTGTATTTCATTGGATGCATTGGTTATTAACTTCTTTTTTAATTTAAATTTTTAGATGTGATTGGATTAGGTTAATTTTGATTTTGTTATTACAAAATTTAAATTTAATATATTTACTCAACAAAAAACTAATGTAGATGTGGCAACATTGAACCTGTGCCAAATATTTTATTTTAGATTTCTTACTTTTTATAACCTTTTTTTTTTTTTTAAACTTTATGAGTAAATAAAACTTTATTTACTGCAGCTTGAAATCCGGAAGTTATTGCTTCAAACCATTAAGTTGGTATTACAAGCTCTGCAGTTGATACATCAATCCCCATATTCGAAGTCATCTCTTCAGAACACAAAGGTGGAGTTAAAAGGAATGAAATCCCATTATCGCTCGAGGGATACCTCAAGCACATTCCCAGACAAGAAGTTCAAGACCTTCGCAAAGATCAACTGTTTTTTACTCCACACCAAATTATTTTTTGATGAAAGCAAAACAAAAAACACCCAAGTGAACTTCACAAGCAGCCAGAAAGGCTGTAGGCAGAAAGGTGTTTGGAAAAAACAAAGAAAATAAGATTTGATAATGAAGACGACTGTATATTTTGCTCAGAACTATTCAGTAAATCTCAGGCAAAGGAGTTTTAGATTTGCACTTGAAAGTGCAATTTGTGTCAGCTATTCTATACAGGTGTAACTGGAAAGCAGAAATTGTATATTTGCGATGTTTGTAAATAAAAATATAAAAATTTCTTTTTCTGTACAAAAGAGCTATAGGGGTCATTTTACTTCATGGACCGGGCCATTTTACCCAAATTATGGTGTAAAACACTGTGGCTGGAAGGCAAAAGGGGATAAGTCGATTTTTTGCAAAATAGTGTTATGTATACCATTCGACAGCATTTTTGATTCTGCACAATCTTGGTAAAGAGAGTTAAGTGAAAGTTTACTAATTAAAATATTATTATTAATCAAAAAGGGGTAACTTGGCTACAATTTTATCGTTACGACTGTTTTAAGGATATAACTCAAGATATCTTCTGGAGAGCAAAATAGTAATTACTAGTAAAATGGTATATGTGCACATATTTTCTAACATTATGAAATTAACTGAGAAGCAAAACGATTTAAGTCATGTTAACTTGAGAATTATTCGAAATGTGTGCTAGTAAAAAGGATTAAATCAAGATAACCCCTTTTGCCGGAATGTGATAGAAGAAATATATATGAAAGTATTGCTAGGATATACAAAGTTATCCCTTTTTGCAAGAATGCGGTGTCCACGCAAATCATATTCGTATCAGTTTCTTGTCAGTACTTGTCTAGATTGTGAAGAGAGCACACGCAAATTTTATCAAGGAACGTTCACTACGATGGCAACTCGAAATAACAATTATTATTCCTCCATGTGTGGTATAATTGTTGATTATTGATCACTACATTCCATACTTTTTTTTAGTAAAAGAAAATATACAGCAAGATTTTGACTTAGACGACAGCGTAAAAGACCCGGCCTATGATCACATTCAAGAAGACCACCATATTGATTCTGACACCGAAGAGGAGAAAAATTGCTCAGATGAACCAAATTTTGAAAACAATAAAGAACATGGCCAACCAATGCACAAAATATTGAAACGAAAAGTAGGAAAAAGAAAAAATTGACAGGTTTTACGAAATACGGGTAAAGGATATGAAACAAACAAAGGAAACGCAATAAAGCTAGGCAGTCACGGTCACTGCGAGATTGTAGAAGAAAGTGTAAAAAAAAATATTTGGTGAACATAGATTATATCTGTTACAAAATTACTGGGGAATGGGCAACTACGATAGAAGGGTACGTTGTATTGCCTCATTAATTCAAATTTCTGACAAGAAGATTACTACTAACAGTAGTGATACTGATAAACCTTCAAAAAATATAGGGAAAAGTGTTTTACATATTTTATAGAAATCCAAGGAGGAAGAATCCAATGCTGCAAGGTATGTTTTTGTGCTATTTTTGACGAAAGTAATAAACTTATAGAAACTGTTACAAAAAAGAAAATGTCATCTAATTGTGGTATTCCTATGGCTGATAGCAGAGGAAGGCATGAACCAAAAAACAAAATTTCCGAATCTAGAATGGAACTCGTCTATAGCCACATATCCAAATTTCCTGCCTATGAGTCTCACTACTCACGAAAACATACTAGTAAAAAGTATCTAGTAGCAGAATTAACAAAAGCTAAGATGTATCAAATGTATACCCAGGACATAACATCTGAACCGGTTTCTTATAAAGTTTACTCTCAAACAATCGATAAATTAGGCTTAAAGTTTAAAAAACCAAGCAACGATACCTGTAACAATTGTGATATTTTTTAGAATCATATTAATATCAGTAAGACAGCTGATGCAGGGAAAAAACATGAGAATTTATTAGCAGATCATCATATAGAATCTGAAACTGCTTACGAGTCAAAGAAATTAGACAAATTAAAATGTATAAACAGCAAAAGTCAAAAAATATTTGTATTTGACTAACAACAGGTTTTTCCTACTCCTTACTTACAAACTAATACCGTGTTTTACGTGCCAACGAAATTGCTTCTTGTTTATTTAAGAGTTTTGCTAATTTACCTTCTGAAATGCTTTCTGCTAAAAGGAATGTTAATAAAGAGAAAGAAGAGAGACAATAAGACTTAAATTTACTGGAGAAATATAAAATGGCTAAGATACACCAAGGAATTTGGCATTATTAATTTTAAAACATCGCTTCAGGAATATCAGCCATTTCAAGAAATAAATTTTAGAAGACAAAAAAAAAAGATACACTCATCGATATCAAGAACATTACTTTAGATAATTTATATGATAAACCAAGACAAATAAGTGAAAAAAAAGTAAGCGATCTTTCAGACCTCATTAAGTTAGTTGATGAGAGTGCAAAAGAATGTTATCGTGGACTTGCCCAAATCCCACGAAATTCACAAGATCTGGATAATACTGGTGACACAGATCCAGACATAGATAATTATTTTAGTGATGACGATTTTTAATAAAATATTCTAAAACAAATATTTGTGTAATTTATTATTTTAAAGAAACAGCTTCCGAAAAATATTTGTGTTCATCAAAATTTTTTTTTCCTCCTGCGAAAGCTATTCTGTTCGTATTATATAGAATATATGTTTTTATTTTGTGTTTAGGATGCGCCTTTAATTCTCTTTCTAAGTATCATCTTGATCAATTGTTAATTTGTAAACGTATCATCAGATTCCTGTAGAAACCGCCATGTTTAATAAACTTTTTGAAAAAATTTACGTTTTATTTCTTGTTCTGTCAATGCTATATCCAGAACAAAATATTTTCTTTGCTTTATTGTGGTTGACCTTTGTAAGTAGAAATAACTGCAGTTAACACTACAGTGCACATATAATGTTAACCAAGTTACTACCGAGCATAAGGGTATAAATCTACATAACCCCCTTTACCAAGATGATTTTATGTGCATTTCAACTATAACTTGACTTATCTCCTTATGCTTTCTTGAAATAATTAAAAATAATAAATATCCTAAAATATTTTTTTTAATTTATCAAAATATTGGACACATAGATATTAATTTAAGAAAAAACACTTAAATATATGTAACAGAATGTAAGTAGGATCTAGAAATATACAAACGTTACTAATATTACGTCTATAAGGTAACAAAAAGACCATATGAACTAAAAATGTCTGTACTGAAAAACTTCCAAATGAGAGTTTTCCCTTTTGCCTTTTAGCCACAGAACAGTTCCTTTAAAGCTTTTCAAAAATAATGTTTCTTTTTACTGTAGACTTACCTAGATATAATTTTTTTAAAGAAATGTATTCTGCTATACCCCAGTTATTATGTGATTAAACTATACTTAATTATTTGGTTTTTTGTTATTTCTAGCTTAAACAAATATTAGAGGGACCATTTTGCCTTACTCTCCCTAAGCTTCTATAGTATTTTCTATTACATTTAGTACAATAACTTTATCAAATTATCACTTATAACATTTTTAATTAGAACTTTCGACATACAATAAAAAACCATTCTCGACCCACAATCTTTCCTTTTATGTTTTTTGTTTGAAAAGCAGTGTTTTTCCAAAATTAATTTCTTCCAATAAAAAAGTTTTTCCGTCTTCGAAATTTACGCGCGAACTTGTTATATAAACACATCAAAGCTCTGAAATCAGAGAGCAACTCAATCAGCAACTTTTTTCTTAATTTCGTCGCGTTCCATAGCCCATTCGATTGTCACGCTCCGATCGGCATGACCATCGCTATTTTCGATTTGGTTCACGCATCAACCAACACGTACGCACGCCGTAATCGATTAACACAAAAGCGCTACAGGCAGAGCTGGAGTAGAAATGGTTTGTCTTTAAATGATTCGTAATGAGCGTCCGTTTCAAACTAATTGGTCCGCCATTTTATATCCAAAGGGACACCAAAACAATCTTACTACATACTGAAATAGATTTTGAGATTCCCAGGCCCAAGTTTTAATAGTTAAAATAACAATTATATGTTTACAATTAATATGTTTGCAAATAATATGTGTATAAATAATAGGAATAATCTTCGGAAAGGCAAAAATAATGTTATGAGACAAATTTATCCTCTATTGCACACACCATTTTAGTCAACAACAAATATTTTTCTTCAAGGTGTATTATATTGAAGTGTACATTATGTAAATACGAGTAGTATGTATTTAAAAGTTGCAATATAATATACTATACCTTAGTTAATAATATATATATATATATATTTATTCGGTTTTTTATAACGTCTTACGACGTTGTCCGACTCCCAAACGCCACTGTATTCTGTCTTGAGTTAGGTCTTCGTCCAGATTTCGAGCAATAATCGCTTTCCTAACTCCCAGGGTCCAGCTCTGTGGTGGTCTTCCTCGTTTCCTCTTCTCTGGGGGTTGCCACATCATCGTTTTTTAGGCAATCTTTCGTTCCCCATTCGGCTCACATGCCCATACCATATGACCTGTTTTCTCTCAATATCCTCAACTATAGTGCCCTCTATACCCATTTGTTGTTTTATCACTTCATTCCGTATTCTGTCGGCTCTTGATATTCTCATCGATCTTCTGATGGCATCCTTTCCGTAGCTTCGACCTTTTTCTTATATTTTTCGGTTATTCTCCATGTCTCAGCTTCATAAAGTAGGCTAGTTTAACCATTGTCTCATATATGTTCCATTTTCTTTTCTTTGATATTTCTTTACTCCATAGAATTCCGTTTAAACATGCTATAGCTCTTCGTGCTTGTACAATTCGATGTTCTATTTCTCGTTCGTCTTTTCCACTACGGTCGAAGATGACGCCCAGGTATTTATATTCGTTGCATGGATTTATTTTTTGATTGTCATCGATGTTGAGTTGTTCTGCTTTAGCTCCAACTGAGAGGTATTTTGTCTTTTCTAAATTCATATTTAATCCCCTTAGTCAATAATGATTATATATAAAGAAAAGCTGGCACAATATCTACAAATATATTGAAAAATAATAAGAACTATTGGTGAAAATCTAAGAAACAGTTTCTGTCTGGAACAAAGCATCGCATTTTTTGGTGGATTTTACCTTTGTTATTTTTTTGGCATTTTCTATTCTTACATCTTCCTGACTTTTTGTTATACTGAAGCACTGAAGTCAATGGACAGAAGGATTCCATTAGAATTCTATTATAAATACACTGGGAGTTTACAGAGACATTAGTTTTGATTTTTTTTGCACTGCTGGGTGGGCGACCTAATTTACTAACCCAATATTAACTTTGAGCAACATCTGTCTTAAAGCCATATAAAGAAAGCTATTGTTTCTTAGGACTTCCAGTTATCGCTAGCTCGTCTATACATATGCCAAGCAATTATAACAGACATTAGATGAAAAAATATTCGAAGATGATATTTCCCAGACCGGACCTGTGTCCGGTAAAGTGATAATAGGGAATCTATCAAATCCACCCCCATATAAATTTATTGTATAAAATAATAATGCTGGAACATTTTGTGGCTACACTTTTTTTTGCGGTCGTACTCCTGGACAGTCATTGCAGGAAAAGCACTGGCAAATATACCTAGCATTATATGAAGAGCAACCTTTTCGATAAAGCTTCCTCGATCTTTTTTCATTACCACTTTGTCTGCTGGCATCTTGTTTTTGGAAACCCTTTTTTTTTGTACAAACTCTGGATGCTATTTTTCACAACTTGGGACTACAAAACCAATTGTCATAAAATAGCAAAAAGTTTTGGTTTATTCGTTTGCGTTTCAAAAAGCGAATAACTGTATTCTCGATGTGCTCCACAATAACTCTCAAAATCATAAACAAAAATTATAAGATAAAATAATTTGTACCCCAGGACTTGGGGTACAATTTTTTTGAGATTATACTGTTTTAGTCTGCTACGCCATTTATAGGAAAAATATGTCCGTCAATAGATAAATAATTTTCTATTAGTATAGAGAAATCTTACTTGAGAGTAAGAGGAAAGTATAGGAAGATAAGTATCATTAATGTACATGCGCCCACTGAAGATAAAGACTTAAAAAAAAACCAAAACAGAGTTCTCAAAAAGTTAAGTACCCTAATAGGGAATGTACAGAAATAAGATATAAAGATAATCATTGGTGACATGAATGTGAAACTCGAAAATAAGGAAATATATAGAAGAATAACAGGGAGACGAAGTTTACGTAAGGAATCAAATGAAAACCAAATAAAGGTAATAGAATTTGCTACAAAGAACGAAATAAAGATAGCTAGCACAAGCTTTGATCACAAAGACATTCATAAGGTAACATGAACTTATTCCGATGAAAAAATAAAAAATGAGATAGATCATGTCCTAATTGAAAGCAAACATGATAAGGCAATAATCGATTGTAGGAGTTACCGAAGGGCAGATACCATGAGTGACCATATACTAATGATAGCAAAACCTGTTAGAGATATATTAAATTAATAATTAGAGCGCCTTCAAGAGATCAGGTTGTTAACAGACTAGAGGAAGAAATAAACAAAAAACTAGAGAATCCAGTCAAACAGGATAGAGATGAAGAGTGGCAGACCATACAGACAGCCATGTCGGAAGCAGCGAAAAAGTGTATAGGAAGAGAGCATATAAAAAGATGGCAAGGCTGGTTCGATAAAGAATGTAGAAATGTTTTGGCAAAAAGAAACAGGCAAAACTACAGAGAAGTAAAGAAAATACTCAAAATGCGATTAAAAACTATGTGGCAAGAAGAAGGAAAGTGAAAAGAATTTGAAAAAAAAAGAAAAGAGAACAGCTAGAAAAGCAATTGAAAAATATAGAAGAAGCCTACCTAAACAAAGGTGACTGTAAAGAATTTCAAACAAGAAGTTAAGTAAACCAGAGAAACTACAAAGAATAATCTACAGTATTGCAGAAATAAAGAAGGCTTACTTCTAGGTGAAACAACAGAGAAATTAAACAGATGAGCGGAGTATTTCGAAGATCTATTAAATACAGACAAACAAGACGAAATTGAGGGAAATGAGAATTGGCAAGTAGATGAAGAAAGGACGTGCGAGAAACCAACATAACAAAAGTGCAGAAGAAAGTGGTATCCCAGCTGAGATTTTTAAGGAAGGTGGCGAAAGATTGAAGGAAAGGATATTTCACTTGACACTAATAATTTGGCAAAAGGAAGAAATGCCAAAACAATGGAAAAGTGCTTTTATTTGTTCTATCTACAAAAAGGAGACAAAATGGAGTGCAAAACTATGGAAGTATAGCACTATTAGAAGTAGTCTACAAACTGCTTGCAAAAATAATTAGGAAAAGATTAATAAAATATAATTACAAAGTGATTGAAAGAACAGGATTACATATGCTTTTTATGGATTTTAAACAAACATATGACTTCCTAAATCAAATGATGCTATATGAGGCCATGAGAACATAATAAATACCAGAAAAATACAGTAAGCAATTACGTCAAAAATACGAGCCCAAAGAGCTATATGGCTTGGTCATGGCCGAAGAATCTAAATGTTAAAACAGTACTCAAGAAGGGAGAAATGGGAAAAGAAGAAAAGGACATCCAAAGAAGAAATCGTTAAAAGCAGTAAAGCAAGACTTCAGAAATAGACGTGAGAAATTGGAGAGAGAGAGAGAGAGAGAGAGAGAGAGAGAGAGAGAGAGAGAGAAGGCAATAGGAGAACGCATAGCATTCCTGCGCATACTACGAGTATAAAAGCAGCTATATTAAAAAGTATAAAAGACCGGTCGTTACTCGACACTGAGGAGTAGGCATATTGACGCCTACTTAGAGACATTTGATGGTTTTTGTAGAACCATCAAATGTATTTCTACAGAACAAGATACTGATACGTCACGAGTGAGGTGAGTAGGCAGATTAAGACCCCGAACTCGAACGGAACCATATTCCTCTTAATAATGGCTCCAAAATAGGTAATCATTTTTACTTTATTATATATTACAATGGTTTTATATATTTTATAGAATCTAATAAACATACTTTTAAGTGAGATTTCTAATTATCTATACTTTTATTCCACAAAAAATGGTAAGAAGTAGTCTGATTTGCGTATATCGTTGTATATCCAGTCCATTTCTGCTTTTGGGCACCGAAACTGGGAAAGAAAGACAATCCCAAACTAAATATTCCGCGCTACCAAGCACAAACCGAAATGGCCAAAAGTGAGGCCGTGAGCTGTGTTAAAATGTTATTTTATAACTATCGCTCGACACTGTATAACGTACTTTTCCTGCTACGAAGCGGAATTTATGTGCAGGGATGTTTTGCAGCACCGCCTTTGCGGGAAATGTATTGTTTTGGGTGATCGAGTTCTAACTGAAGGTGCATCAAATCATTCACGTTTCTCGGTTTCTTTGTTCTCGATTCTGGCTTTAGATTTAGATGCACAGATCGAACTTTCTCCCTACTTTTGTTTTCAGAATCTATTATTCAAAAGAAGGAGACTTTCAATCTACATATAATTTTGAGATGAGTTGTTCTCGTGGTATTTGTAGACAAAAGTTTAAAACAGTAGCGATTTCAGGGTTTACATATTGTAACTAAGTTTGTAGCTATAGAAAATTTACAAAATGGTCTCCTAAATCCTAGCATAAAAATTTTTATTTTTAGATGAATATTTATAATAATTTTATTTGGAACAACTCAAAGTCACAGTTTTGTTAGTTTAGCTATTGACTTATTTTTTTTGAATCCGTATCACGAGGAATATTCATACCCGATGGGGTATTATGGGTATTTGAATATTATTGTAGGTATATAAATAGCAGTAGGGGAGACCGGGGATGGTTGACGCAATTTTTAAATTTCAGACATAAACTCTAAACTAAAACATTTTAACGTGAATTTTTTATAAAACTGAATAGATTTATGTTTTATATATCTCGATTAGTGACTATTTCACTAGACTATTTTTAACCCATAAAACGTCATAGCATCTCCACGTTTCCTACTGACAAAACTCATGTCCGTGATTTCTCAGCGACGAAATTATGGCAGATCCGTGACGAAGGTGTCTGGTTATTGTTGTCACTTTGACAAACGTCATTAAGGCGTAATCAATTTTGGACAGATGTAATAAATCCAGACGAAAAATCAAGATTTGGATGCAAGTCAGGTAACGAAATCAAAAAATTGGATTCGGAAAATGTCCCATTGAACACGCAGAGGTCCAGAAGCACTATTTGAACCCAATTTTCGGAGTTCCCACGGGTGAGAAATTTTACGCCTGAAAGATGTACCACTATAACGGAACTAGCAAAAATTCTCGAGAATTATGCCTTTAACATGAAAAAAGGCAATCAAGCAAGACTATCAAGAGTCGTCTGTAAAGTCATTGTGGAATACTACAGCAAAAATGGTACAAAAAAAATATTTTACGAATAACGGCATAAAAATCGAACTTTTCACAGATATATCTTTCAAATGTTCAAGATTGGGCAGAGATACCAAGCAAGAAAAACTTCAGAGTGTTCAAAAGCATTATCCACCGAATAACTATTAAAAATCATCCAGAGCTGCGACGAGGAAACCCCTGATGGAGCACAAAAAAAATTTTGTTCACCTTTGCTTATTTAAGCTTGCTTTGATAGGCAATGAGGCAAATTTGATGTTACGGGAGAATTTACGGGCCGAATTAAATACAACAGCATTCTTTCCAAAACAAATTAAGGCAATTCGAAAAGTTTGGCAAGCAGCAAATGGCTAGTAAGAAATTTATCAAACGAAAATTTATGCCCAGTTAGATTATTTTTAAAATTATTGGAAAAGAGGGGACAAAAGATTTTATCAGACAGACTCTTTCTTACCGTTCACGTCAACTTAAAGGATGGATTTCGTTTAAAAAACTGTCTACGTGGCATCGACAACGTATCTTAGTGGACAAAAATGTCAGCTAAAAAAATTGGAATAGACACAAAAAAACATAAATGAAAAATCATTGTCATCGATCTTTAGTTGTGTCAACCTTGTTCAAGCAAGGTGTTTCTGAACAGGAGTTAATTAAATTAACGGGCACTCAAATGCACGATCTCTAAAACCATATCTGCAGTTGAATTCCTGTCACCACCAGAAGTTGATCAAAAATTTCAGAACAACAAATAAAGCTGAACCTTCGAGTTCCCAAATGCTAGTCAAAAATACACAAAATCATGCTTTGGTAGAAAAGAATGGGCAAACTACTATAGCTTATAATAATTATATATTTAGTATTGTTAACAAATAAATAAAAATTAGGTTTTGTTGATATAGTGCATTAATTGTCTCCAGAAATATTCTTGTCGAATATCATTCGAGAGAAAATTATTTACCGGCAAAATTTTCTTCTGGTTTTATTTAAGTTTGTTGCTTTTTGGCAATTGTCGCTTATGAAATTTTGACAAAATCACTTAAATGACGTTTCATGATTAAACTGTCAAAATTTAATTCGCGAAAATTGCCAGACAACAAACTTTTATTCCAGTCAAAAATATTGCCGGCTAAATGATAATATATACAAAAAACATATTAAAGCCGTTCATTTGGATGTAGGATATTTTTAAAAATATATCTCAGTATACGCCAACTATCCCCAGTTCAGGGTTGGTTAACGCACTAGCTGGAGTTGATTAATGCAAACAAAAAAAAATAATTTGAAACACATTTTGAACTAAAAATGTAAAAATATTTTATCAAAAAAATATAAAAAAAACACATAAAATCATAGAGGCATAAATCTAAATAACTAAATAAATTAATTTAATCGGTAACATATGTACAAAAACATTAAAGTATCTAGTGTCAGAAAACCACTAATTGCTTTTACAATTCATACAAACAAACAAAAAGTACTGGGATGGTTAACGCAACCCTCATGCCCCACATTTTGCAATTTGTACTTTGTATTCTTTTTTCAACCCAAGCATTATATTTGTATTTATCCATACAATAGATGCTAAAGCAGTCTTTTTCCTTTAAATCAATACAATCATTATCAATTTTCTTTATTTTTTTGTTTTTAATCTTTGTACCTGGTTCTTTTGTGAACAAATTCTTTTTTGGCAGCTTTTGCATTTCTTTCAAGAGAATTTTTTAAAGGTGCATTCGTCAATATTGCAGTATGATGCTTTCTTTATATTTAGATTGTTCCTTTCTAGCTGGGGCTGTTGGTAAAGGCTGTTAATTTAATGGAGTGATAGGAGGTGAGTTCTTATTCTCCTCTTGAATGGAACTTGAATAGAACAGTTTATTTGACAATCGGGCCTATTTTCAAAAAGAGAAACGTTATTAGGTTCCTTTGAACATCCTGGTTACAGTATTTTTTGGCTAAATGACTTGTCGGGCAGATTTGATGCAATTAACAAACCTGACTGCTCTTTAAAACCATCTTAATTGGTGAAATTTTTTAATTCTAATGGATTAGGTCGGCCATCAGCATACCCTGGCGAAAACTAGTAATCTTCAAAGATATCTCTGTTAAATGGAGAAATTCCAGAGACTTGCCATCCTGACATAACATTTTTTGGTGTAACTGCTAATGGCAATACTTCCACATATTTCCACAATTTCAATAAAGTCATAGTGCGTTTAGAATTGTTACTAATCCACGAATCACAGGCTGAATTAACGTATTTCTTTAACGGTCCATAGATGGAACAATCGAGCGCCTGCAGTTTATGAGAATAATATGATGGAAATGTCCATTATATTATCGTCGTCACCCCATTATTTTATAAATAATTTAAAGAAGCGATTGACAGATGGGAATCATGGTTGTTCAATAATAAAAGTGATGGTCTGTTTAAGGAACAACCAACATGTTTAACAAAATGTCTACAAACTTGTAGAAGGTGTTTTTTCGAATCTACCCTGAAGGATTTGCAGCTTCAGCTAATCAAGGGGGCCCAGACGTTAGAAAATGGTCTTTAAAATTAACTCGTGGAAAAATAAAGACTTGTGAAATAGAGTATTCTGTCGCAGATACTGTCAGGGCCGTAGTCGTCAATGTACGCACCCATTAATAAATGTGATAAATTAATTTCCTTTTATATTTGTCCAACGGATTTTCCACATTTTAGGTTTAAATGAAATCGTATTAACATGGTTGGTACTCAATTAACAATAAATACCTAGGGCATTAAATTATGATTGGCAGTGATAATCAGACCTTTGAACTGAAGAGAAGAATCGGTCTTGGGTGGGTAGCATATAAAAAACTTAGAGAAACTTGTAAAGTAGGGAAGTAGTAAAGTATTTGATCAATGCGTAGAAAAATATTTTATCAATGCGTCCACCCAGTCTTTGCATACGGAGCAGAAACACTTATTTTGACAAAAAACTCGGCTATCAAACTAAGAGTCAGACAAAGAAAAATTGAGCAATCTATGTTAGGAATAATTCTGCGACACAAAATAAAATACGAAGAGGTCAGGAGAAGGACCAAGGTGACTGACGTGATTGAAAGGATAGTCAAATTAAAATGGAAAGGCACAGAACGCATAGCTAGAGTGACGGATGGTCGATAAACAAAGATGTTATGTTGAGCAATGGACTTTTGAGGCTGGATGAAACTAAATATTATGTGAGAAGCTAATCAAAACCACTCATTAAGAGGGCCCAGCATTCTATTGTTATACCATTGGCCCTTAACATTCTCATGCTATAAACGTAAAATACCTATATAAGATTTACATTCAAAAAGTTGTATGTTAGTTTTCTATATAATTTGAAGAAAATAGAATCTAACAATGGTTTCGATTTGAGCATATGAAAATAATAAATAATACAGAAATGATTTAAAATAAGTAGTTGATTCTCAAGCTATAGCGTCTCAAAAAATTACTTTCAAACATATGCAGCTTTCAGTCCTAATAGTATATACATTTACTGCCTAAATATTGTGTATTCAAAGTACAACACATGAATTAAAATGTACTCAAAACGTTGCAAGAAGATGAAACCCACTACATCCTATTCGCAATTCCATTATCTGCTTCGAAAATTCGTATATGCCGTTTAGGAAAATTTACATAATTGCAACCCGACTTGGCAACTAAGTCGAGTACTTTGGCTTGACTACATCTACAATCTACACTGTAAGAAAGCGTATCTAATCTAGTCGCTAGGACATATCTACAACTTTTTCCAAAAGAAATATTTATATTCAATTTAAGCCAACAACGAAAAAGAAACAGTGTCAAAAGCTTTGTTTATTTTTTATTTTTATATACACAGTAGACTGGAATAGGAATTAACCCACTTTTATCTTATTATATTTATATTATTTTTAGCAAAAACAGAGTAAGTCGTTTAGCAATGTTTTGAAACTACTTTCTTGTGGCATGTTTAATTTAAATATTATGTTTTATTGGTTTAAACCACAAGTATGGTAGTGATTGTAAAGAAAATCATATTTGACGTTTGCATTTCCACTCAGTAAATCGATCTCAATGTAGCAAACCCATCAGAAGAATGTAGCTGGCTTTGGTTGTCAATACTAAAAGAAAAAGTCAACAACAGAAATATACCAACAATAGCCGAGTAATAGGAGGTCAATCACATCGTCTACAATCTAACACACCATACATATGCAACACACAATAAATACATAAATAAATCAATTTTTTTTATTCAGTTACGTTACCACAACCACAGAATAATAAAACGATCAGAATGCCCACTCTGCTTGGTGAGATAAGTACGCGCATCTCGTTCACGCAGACGGAATTAGCCACGTTTTAAACGGAAACAGTGTTGTTTAGTGAAATTTTATCTTGCCAGAAATTGATTTTAACCATTGGCTGTTGGCCTATAAGATCTAGGTTAAGCATATCAACTAAAATGACATAACCAATAAAAAAATCTGTGGTAATACATATTTCTACATAATTTTTACAAAAAACCTTTTTTTGAGAACGATTTCCAGAGTGGAAGTCAAAACGTTAAAAATTAGTTAATTAAAAATGTGATTTTCATGACTGAGGCTTAATCCCATAAAACATAATACTTAGAGCCATTCGTTGTTTTATTATATTAAATCTCCTTATATTGATTAATTGTGTGTAAGGATAGAGTTTATTGCAAACATTAGGTATAGGTTTTGTAGAAATAAATAAATTGTTGAAAAATGTATTTTATCCTAATTTTTTATCATCAGATATAAATTTGTATTGTTTATTTTTTGTTTTTAATTGTTTATTGACAAGTATGTAACCGTCAGGAAAACGTTAATTTAAAATCTTTATCGTTAGACGACAATTCCATTGATCTTCTGCATAAATTACAATCACGTTGTATTTTCTTTATAAATTAGCGAGGTATAATGACTTTTCGTCAAAATGTTTGTTCTTAAAGCTCTCAAAGTATTTGTTTTGAAGCATTTGAAAAATATCTTTGCAAGGAAAAGAAATACAAGTAATAATACCCAATTAAAATTGATATATTGAAACATTGTGGATAAAAAAGTGATACAAGTACCGATAGAAATAAACAATATGTAAAAATGAGGGAAAAGAAAAAGAAACGTGACAATTTTACAATTTCTTAGAACATATTGGATATAGTTTACTAAACAGATGAAACATATGATAAAAGGCTTTCAACATTATGTCCAGTTAATTAAAATAATAAGATATAAAAGAGTTGAGAAGTCCACAAAAGTCCATTAAGACTGTATGATGAGAGATGGGACTAAAACCCAATTATTCTAAAACAAACTACATTAAATTTGGTCGTTTACCTTGTTAAATTACATAATTAACAATAGCGGGTGCGAGTCTGTATTCAGAAAGAGGGTATGGCATAGGTAACTTTTTGCAACAAATATATCAATAGGCGAACAAGCAGTATCAATGGTAGGTATCCAATTTTAAATATTTAGGCTGTTATATTTTTCTTCTTGTAGTGCCTATCCATCTCGGATGTTGGCGATCATCATGGCAATCTGTATTTTGCAAACTGAGGATCACAAAAGATGTGTTGTTGTTGTGTTGAACCACATACGTAGATTTTTCAGCCAAAAAACTCTTTGCCTTCCTGGTCCACGTTTTTCTTCTACTTTTCCGTAAAGAATTAATTGCAGCAACCTATATCTTTTGCTGTTCCTCATGATATGAGCAAGGTATTCAATTTTAGCGGTGTTTATTGTGGTTAACATTTGTTTTAAATAACAATTTTACTAGATGCAGCTGCAGCAGGAGCAGCAGCCTTTTCTTCTTCCTCAACTCTATCTGTTTTGAGTGGACTTATGAATGCAGCTTTATCAGTAGCTGTCTGGAATCTACCATGTCCAAATTTGGAGAAGGTATCAATGCATTTAAGGTTGATCTTCTCCAAAGCAATACGTTTCACGTGGACTAATAATGACTTCCTCACTGTAATAACACGTTTCTTTGGTCCCATACAACATCCGTTAATCATAACAAAGTCATTGTTAACTTCACCATAGTGAGGAAAACCACCCACTGGAGTAATAGTTTTTTCACTAAGATCATACGCAGTGGCTGCATTATTTTTAACAACCTTGCTATCTTTAGTGTGGATTCCAGCACCAATTCTGTAGATCTTTTTGTTCATTTCAGTTCTATGATGGTAACCCTTTTGACCAGCACGTGCAACTGTGAATGATACTCTTGAAGGATGCCATGCTCCAATACAGGCAACTTTACGAAGACCTTTGTGTGTCTTACGGGGCAATTTCTTTGTGTGCCAACGACAAGTAACACCTTTGTATCCATGACCCTTAGTAACACCAATGCAATCAATCATTTCATCTTGAGCAAAAACACTGGCAATTGGGATATGCTTTTCAAAGTGTTCTTTAGCCCAAGTAACTTTATCAGCTGTGCTACCACCATTCGATTAACTTTCCATAATGTGAACTTTCTTTTGACGTTGCTTCAACAATTTCATCTGAGTGTGTGCAATAACTCTGAAAACTTTTCAGTATTTAACAATCTTCTTTAATTCCTTTTCAATGGACTTCTTTCCTAAATCATCACTCCATTTCTTAGAAGCTTTGGTAAATGCCTTCTTCTTGCTCTTGTACCAGTTCTTGTAGAAGCGCCTGCGGCAATCTTCAGAGAGATGCTCAGACCAAACTGCGGCTAAAGCCCTAAGACTATGTGGGGTTTTGATGTAACCAACCACACCAACAATTACCATGGATGGAGTTTCCAAAATTGTTACAGCCTCTACAATTTCTATCTTATTGATCTTTGATCCAGGTCTGTCTGCCTCTCTTACCACGTGGGTCATACCAGCTTTGTCGGTTAGATAGTCAAGCCAGCTAGGCGGCCGATTCTCATTCGCTTCACTGTCGAATGGTTCAGTGGATGTGGGTTTGAGCCCCAGCTCGGTGTACAGAAAAATTAAAAAATGCTAACGCAGCAGTTTACAATTCTAGATAAATCTGCGGCTTAGACTAGAATATGCTGATGTCTGATTGGCCTATGGTGGAGCAGTACGGCAAGAGATAAGGGCTTGCGGCTCAGTGATACTTCTCCATAGATTCCTACCGGAAGGGAGTGGCGCCTAAATATCGGTGTATATATAACATTTTTTTTTCCTTCTTGCGTTCCTAATAAAACGTTCTGGTTGATAACGTGGTCGGCATAGGATATCTTCAAGATTCTACGATAAAGCCACATTTCGAAAGCCTCAATTTTTTTACAGGTAGCTTCTGTGAGAGTTCACGACTCAACTCCGTACATAGGAAAGATCTGTACTAACCTAAGTTTTATGGTACTGTTAAATCGTGGCATTTGAATAGCTTAGCCATTTTTTGAAATACAGATATTGCTTTCTCTATCCTAGATTTTATTATTAAAAATAGTAATAATGACTGTTATATTAGTAAACAAAATTAGTTAAGAGATAAAGATACATACACACAAAATATTCATATATATTGTGTAGGTTCAGTAAAATAAAAAGTAATGACGTCTCAATTGTAATTTTTATATTATATGAAGTGAAAAATAAAATCTTTAATGTAACACTGGGCCATCAGATGATTGCGCCCATCGATCAACATTCATCCCTTGGGCCAGAGGCCCTTATTCTTATTCTCCAGACGTAATCATCTTAACCGTTGAACTCACATATTTATTTGCAAAAATACGTCACAAAATTATCATATATATTTTATTAAATTACATTACATATTTATTTTATTACAGTAAAATAAACTACCAGCAAGACTATTGTCACTAAATATAATCTAAAGTAAAAAAAGCAAATCTTATTAGAAACATACAGAATAACATATACCCTCATGCGCTCACCCGAGTTAACTCGGGCCTAATCTTTTTACATCAAAAATACTACAAGTAAGAGAAGAAAATCACAACACACGTATTTTTAAATATTGGTAAAAGTATGATACACTTTAAGACAAGGAGTGACACACAGAAGTACGTCACAATCAAGGCAGAAATATCTTGTTTCTCTTATAATCTTCTTTCCACGCGCATCTCGAACTCTGCTACATACTCCACATTGACGAGTTGGATCTTGTTTTTTGCGAAGTCATCTCGATTATATTTTTCCATTGATGATTTATTTTCTTCAGTTTTGCGACATAATACAAGGGAATTCCACAAAGCCAAATCTAATAGACGAAAGAAAATTTTCTTATAATATTTTTTTACTCTTTTTCGTGGAAGATTTTAATCTGCTAGATGCTGATCAACACTGTCGACACCGCCGATCGTATCGTTATAGTCGATAGCAACTGTGTGCTTAAATTTTGTGTCATTTCTTTTTGTTACCTCCCGGGTAGCGTTGGAATGAACTGTTGAAATCAATGATAGATCCATTTTATTCTTCCATTTAAGAGCACACACCTTGTCTCTTGAAAAGGCTATAATGTCACCTTTTCGCAACTTCTTTTCTGGATACCTTCAATGTCCCATACCCATTGGTTTTATTGGAAATAAGCATATCAGCAAGTTGTGATGAATTATAGAAATTATCCATAGTCAAATAGTATCCTTGCTTAAGTTATGACTTTGACATAACCATGACTACTTATGCTGAAACTGGAAGGTCTGCATAATCTGGATCAAGATTGGTCTGTCTTCCTGTGTAAATAAGAAAATTCCACACATAACCACTTTTGATTTACACAATAGATAGGTTCTTATTTGAAACCTGGATCTTTTTATTGAAATATACTGGATCCATCCAAGCCGACCCATGTTATACTAGTAGGCTTTCATCGATGGTTACATGTTTTTCAGGTAACACTGCGTTACGAAACTTGGCACATAATTTTTCGTACACTGGTCAAATTTTGTTCAGTTAGGATTAGGATAGGTTGCGACATCAAAATTATCATTACTGCTGAAGTGAAGGTTTTGGTTTATTGCTTCAAACCATTTATTACTTAACCACTTTAAGAAAAACGGTTGCGTTATCTTATGGTCGTATTCTTTTGATCTGCATATCGGTTATATTCTTTTACAATGCAATTTATTGGGTCATCATCCAAGAAATGTTCAAAAAATTGCAATATATTCCAGTCAGTGGCAATACAATTTATACCCGAAACAGAGGTAAAAGGAAAATATGGCTGTAATTTGCACCCTGTTCGTATCATAGTCATACTCAAAATATCACTCAAAGTTAAAGAATTTTCTGAAGAAACATCGATACTTTTGTCTTAACCACTTTCGTCCATATTAGCTTCGACATCAGATACATCTGAACTTAATAAATACTCATGACTACTCATTTTTATAATAAAATAATTAACGCACTGCAAGAGACGAATAAATATGCCACTTATATTTGCCTTCCAAAAGCACTAAACTTGACTAACTTTGGCCTTGACTAAAAATTTCAGCTGGAGGTCGATCGTGGGATGTTTAAAATTAGAAACGAGAAAACAAGTGGGGGGACCGTTATTTAGCGCTAGACTTAGACGCTAGAGTTAAAACGCGTAGGCGTATTATATATCGTACAAATATGTTAAGCACGAGTTAACTCGATTATGCGAAAATAGAAACGCAGTTTAATACCGAGTTAACTCGGGTGATTACGTTAAGCGGTTAACAACAAATTTGGTGTATAAATTACTATTAAGCCATTGTTTTTTATTTGATATTGATGGGTATATGGTGCGGGAACTCATTTGGTTAGATCTTGTTTCTTTCTCGTATACACGCCGCAGTCCGAGAGCCCAGCCTGTCAGAAGCGCCTTATTACCGACTAAAAACCAGTATTTTAAAATGAAAAAGGCCCAAAAATTTCGGGAACTGACAGAAAAAAATGTAAACTTAAATTTAGGTCAACTTTACAAAAAATAGTATATTACTTTATGAGGCGGAGAAGCATGACTTTTCTTGACGCGCCCGATATTACGCGTCAAACGAAGTGAGGCGCGTCATAGAGGGCAAGTCAAGAAAAGTCGCTTCTTTGCCGAATAAAGTATACTATTTTTTCTTCAAACATAGCAATTTTCAACCATAAATAGTACAATTCATACGCTATTTTTACTCGAATTTAACTGTGACAACTATCAAAGTCGTCTAGATGTTAGAAATTAAAATAATTAAGTCGTCGGTGGGATTTGCGTCTCCCTGGTTACAGTTGTTTGACAGTTGTTTGCAATTATTAAAGACAGCTTATTGTTGTTGCAACCGCAAGCGCAAATTTAGTGCGAAAATGGAAAACCTAAACGAAATTGAGTCCGCAGCTAATGATGCAGTAGCACGTTTGGGGCCCTCAAAGTCCGATAAGAACGATTATGCTCAAAAAATTTGAAACCCTGATGATTTGCCAACATCGGGAATGATTGCTGAAAGTTGTTCTCGGCCATCAGTATCATCAACAATTACCAATGCGTATCAAGAGTCGGGAACATTTTTGCACGGTTTCAATTTTGAAAATGCCTCACTAACTAATTGTACTTTTAATATTACTATAAATAAAAATGATGTTTAATTGTTGTTAATGACATTTGTATTGTTGCTTTGTGACATGTTTCATATTGTTGCCATGACAACATTTTTCCCTCCGTCGTAAAGAAATGGGAAAAAAAACTGCTGCCGGCGGAGACATCAAACTTTGACAGGATCAAGTTAAATAAGTAATCTCATCGTTATTTGACGTTTGAAGAAAAACTACTTTACTAAAAAGTGAGTTTATGATTTCCGAACGTACAAAGCAATGACACTACTCGATTAAGTGGGTCGAAGCCAGTATTATCAATATTATGGAAAATTGTTTCGTGAATCCATTTATTGCTATTTTTAATATAGCTGTGTTTGTTTAGTTTTGTGTATTTGTTTATGTATTTTTAGGTGTTATTGAATTGTGTGAATTTTTGAAATTTTTCATTGTTACTTTCATTAAGAGCTCAATAGAATAAACTAAATTTGGAATTCTCTTAATTCACGATGATTATTAATTATGCTAATAGTTAAGGTGATAAATAAAAAAGGCCTTTAATAAATTTGTAAATTGCAACGCATATTCGAAAACAGTGATAATTCATTATGAAAATTACATGAAATTTCCAACAACAGTAGTTAACAAAATCAAATACAAAACACGAATATAATTACATGTTCTGTAATGAACCAATTTCAATTAACAAATATTCAAATATTACTCGGGTATAATACAGTATTAGCGAACAACTCACCGTGAAAATGATCTAATTTTACTACACAATAAAATGTGTTTACTATTGTAACACCAAACTGTCAGAAAGATACAGATAACTTGTATTGTATGACCTTTATTAAGTTCTCTCAGGGTGCAATGTATAATATATATATATATATATATATATATATATATATATATATATATATATATATATATATATATATATACACTAATGCCCAAAATTACCGCACCACCTTAAATGTACCAAAAGTTTGAAGCTATTTTTCTTCTGAACAAATGATTAGATTTTGATAATGTTTTATTTTTCATATTATAGGTATATTTCTAGTAAATCACTGTACTAATGTTTTCTGAAAAATATTAACGTTTTACCCGTATATGGGGTGTAAAAATAAAGTTGTGTTTTTTCTTCGTTTTTTGCCGCACCCTGTGGAATTTATTAGAAATAAACGCTACATCTTATTAATATTTTGAGATGGATTTGTTCTTTTTTAAGATTTTTGTAAAGAAATTATCTCAATATCTCTATTACCAAAGATTATACAGAACTTTAAATGTAACGAGTTTTTATCAACATTTAAAGCAAAGAAAACATTACTTACCTAAACTTTATTGATATTTAATACAAATAAAGCCCAAGAAAATATAACCTAAATATTCTTTAACAATTGCCGTTTCCCAAAAAACTTAAAAGCGGGTATTTTCACCTCTACATCTAATTACGTCTTCACAGCAGCGAGACATACTTAAAATCAAGCGGCGTATTTCGTCTTGATCAATTGCATCCCAAACTTCTCTCACCATAACTTCTATGTCGTCAAGAGAGACAGGTGGTGGTTGTCGGCTCCTAAGTTGACTATCAATAATATCCCACATATTCTCTATGGGATTGAGATCAGGGCTGCAGGGTGGCCAGTTCATGGTTTGTATTCCAACCTCGTTCTAATATTTGAGAACCACACGAGCAACATGTGGTCGAGCGTTATCTTGCATTGAAAGAAAATGATTTCCTATATAAGGAGCAAATGGAACTACATGGTTACACAAAATGTCTAATATACCTTTCACATGTTAAGAAATCTCTTCGTTAAGCAACAAAGTCCGTTTGCGCTGTAAAAAATATTCCTCCCCAAATCATTACAGATCCACCATTGAATAAAGTAATAGGTCGTATATTACACTGTGCGTAGCGTTCTCTTGGCCGTTGATTAACTCTCACACTGAGCTATATAAGCAATACCACTACTCATCAGTGATCAACACGTACTTCCAGTCATCAACATTTCAGTCAAGGTGCTCTCTGGCAAATTGTAATATACTTCTACAATGATTTACGTTTAAAGCTCTGACTGGTATCCTTATATGCAGATCTTGTTCAGCGAGACGCCTTTATATAGTGTTTCTACTAATTTGAATATTATGAACATTTGTCACTTGTATTTGTGAGTGTATGTCTCATTGTGAGAAAACGTTCTCTTATAGCACGAAGCCTGATAAACTGATCTTGTCGTGGTGTTGTAAGTTTTTCTCTTCCTTATCCACGCCGTTTCGTATGGTCGTTTGTTTCTCGAAAACGTTGAATGACTCGTGATATTGTAATATAAAATACCCCTAACCTCAAGCCTATTTCACGATAACTTAAGCCTATATCAGCTAAAGTAATTGCCTGAACACATTCATCTTGGCTCAGATTTCTTGAAATTGAATGTTGAATTTCTACAATTCAATAAAGTCTAAAGATAATAAAGATATCAATGATTTTTTTACGAAAATGTTGAAAAAATGAAACTTTTTTAAAGTATTAAGATAAAAATGTAGCATTTACTTTAAGTAAATTCCACAGGGCGTTGCAAAATAAGATGAAAAATCAAATTTATTTTTACACGCCGTATCTAGGTGAAATGTTGACACTTCCCAGAAAACAATAATACCGTAATTACTTAGAAATAGGTCTGCAATGAGCAAAAAATATTATTGAAATCCAATCAAGGATACACAAGAAAAATAGCTTAATAATTATGGTAGAGTTGAGGTCGGGCGTTAATTTTGGAGAGTAAAAAATGCTTTAAATGCAATGCTTTAAACATACTTTTCTTTTTTGATAATAAACGTGTCGTAATGATTTTTTTACCAAAATGTGAAGAAAGAATGAAGCGATCTTAAAATATTAATAACATGTAGCGTTTGTTTCTAATACATTCCACCGGGTGTTTGCAAAATTAGATGAAAAAACACAACTTTATTTTTACACCCTGAATATAAGTAAAACGTTGACATTTCTTAAAAAACATTATTATAGTCATTAACTAGAAATATACCTACAATATTAAAAATAAATCATGGAAATCCAATTAAGGGTTCAGAAGAAATATAGTTTTAAAATTATGGTCCATTTTGGGTGGTGCGTTAATTTTGAAGAGTAGTATATATATATGCTTTCTGTAGTTTTTTTGATTTTGATAAAAACTCCTTTTTGACGACGTTTCGGCAAGGTTAGGTTACGCCATTGTCAAGTCAGGTAGTCGCGCTTCTCGCTGATGCTTGAAGTTAACTGGTAATTTCAAGCATCAGCGAGCAGTTGCCATAATTCTAATTCAAAATATCGTCCTTGATTAGAATGTAACTCTAAAGGAACTCCCATAATAGCAAAATATTCATCATCAACCGGTCGAAAAAGTACTGCGCCAAATATAGAGTGACAACCTTCCTTAGAGGTATCATTCCTTCAATGAACAAGCAGAATTGATTTTAAAGAGGAAGAAGAAGACAGATCAAAATTAGTCGTGTAAACTAATATTAACTAAAACTATGTTTGTTAACCTTAAAACTTTGAAACTCCATTTAATGTATTATCTAAAGCTTATGTAAAATTTTTATATCAAATGAATGCATTTGTTATATTACGTAACTAACTTTTAAATTTTCAAGACCGCTTAAATTAAAATTTAAATAAAACTTTAATTAAATTTCTCATTTTCCATATTTAGCGCATCAATTTACTTTAACAAAAGTCGTATTTAAATAATATCTGTAACAACAGTAACTTGTCAGCTTAAATTTCACGAAGTTCTCGTAGAATTTCAAGAATTTTGTAGATTTGCTTGTAGTTTGTTTCGGAAATTATTTCGAAAGTTGTTAAGGGGATCTATACGTCAGTATTCGAAAGTTTCGTAAAGTTGCTTACCTATTTCGCGCTGTTCCGGGGTTTGTTCTTAAAATTTATAACTTAAACAAAAGTTCTCGTCGAAGAAACTTCATACCTTGTTATCAGACTCATAATTACATTGGACTTCCAAATGGTAGGCGTTTGCATAGTTAGCAACAGTAGAAGAGATATTAAATTTCACAGAAGCTTTTCTCTACAGCGAATTAGCATGACAATAAATTTTAAAGAGTTAATTATTTAACTTAAATATATTTTTAACAACTGCTATGAATATTTAAAATATTTCTAGTAAGAAAATAAACGGTGTAAAAGTAATTAATTAAAATTAGTAGTAATATTGAAGAGGTTCTATTTTTTTCTATTTGAATTAACGTGCATATAACATATCGACCATGCGGAAGAAAAGGGTTACAACTTAGAAAACGTAATTTTCCAGTAGAGCTTTTTAAACATTTTTGCAACAAAATGTTTGATACTGTTGATGTCCTTTAAAATCTAAAATTGGTTTTTATTGATAAAAAATTTAAAATTTAAAATTTAAAGAAATCACCTCTCCTTTTCAAACAACAAAGGGACTAAGGCAAGGCTGCTGTCTGTCGCCCACCTTGTTTAAAATCTATTTGGACAAATCCTTAGTGAAATGGGTAAAAAAATGTAGAAACATGGGAATAATGGTGGAAGAAAACAAGCTATATACACTTTTCTTTGCGGATGATCAGGTAGTTATTGCCGAAGACAGCTACGATCTTAGCTATATGGTAAGAAAACTGCAAGAAGAATATGAGGTGGCAGATCTAAATATGAATATGACAAAATGTGAATATCTCTCAGTGGGAACAGATGAAATATGTGACCTAGTCTTGGAAGACGACAAAATCAAAGGCGTGCAATCCTGCAAATATTTGGGGGTCATTTTCAACAAGAAGGAAAATAGCGCAGATGAAAAATCAGAGAAAGAATAAACAAGGGCAGAGCAGCGACCCGTGCCTTAAACTCTCTTCTCTGGCAAAAAACAATTCGACGAGAAACCAAAAAACACATTTGCGGTAGTATAGTCCAGAGTATTACAATTTACGGTTCGGAAGTATGGGACGTCACCAAAGCTAATAGAAACAAACTTATGACGACAGAAATGGATTACGTTATGGAAACGTTACCTTTATCGCTTTTGACAATGTAAATTTCAGGATGGTTTTTAAGAAAAAGTTTAGTTTGTACATAGTATTTATTTAAAAAATGATCTTTGACTTCTTTATGTAAAAAGTTTGTAATAACGTTTGTACATTTAGATCTAACAACATCCTTTGACTATCATTAAGTGGTCTGATTATTGATTCAATATCAGTTTTGGAAGGACCTAAAAAAAATTTAGGTCCTAATGCTAAAAATTTTTCAAAATTTAATTTCAAAAGGAAAATGAATAGATTTAGATTTTTAAACCATTTTTCTTGAAATTTTATCTTATCAAAAGCCTCTATTTTTAATTTATTGAACTTATTAATTTGTATTTTTTTGATTTTATGAAGTTCTGTGTTGTATTTAATTCTTTGTATAAGATTATATTCATTAAATGTGTAAAAATTTAAGATATTATAAGCCTTGGTACGTAACTCATGTAATTTTCTTTTAAAAAAGTTAATATCAGCAAAAGCGATCTTAATTTCTAAATTAATAATATTTCTTCTAAACCTGTCAGATAATTTCCGAGCATCATGATGAATATTCCCACTGCGATGATGTAAAAGGGAATCATCGCACTGAAAATATTCATCATAATGCTTGATTTCATCTTTATATTCCAAAACTAAGTATCCTATAGATAAATTAGATAAAACAAATGTAGTATAAAGCATGTTGTACTCAGTGTGAAGCTGAGTATGTTGGTTAGACCGGAAGAAATCTTTCAAATCGCATTATTTCTCACAAAAGTGATTGCAGAATTAAAGAACCGTCTTGTGCTTTGACAGAGCTTGTAATCGATAAAGACCATATTATGGATTTTAATAACATTAAAATTTTATGTACTGAAAGTAGTAAATTCAAAAGGACTTTTTTGAAACTGGTTTGTATTAGCAAAAGTGATAATTATTTAAACAAAAGATCAGAAATTCAAAATCTAAGCAAAATTTATAATTATATATGAAACCTGTAAAATATCACATTTTGATTTAATTTTTCATATATTTGTTACATTTTTTTAGACATCTATCAATGGGGAATAAATCTTCTTCTTTTTTGTTACTAAACAAAAAGGAATTTTTAAACAAAATTTTAAGTTGGCATTTATGACATTGAGCTTAATTGTAATTGATCGCTATTCTAACTTATTTATAAATTCAATTATTTTTGTGTTAAGAAACTTTTTCAAAATTATATTAAAATTTCAGAGAAACATTTATTAGATAAAGACATTTTCATAATAATTCTTTTTGGAATATGTTAGCAGTTTTATTAACCAAACTAATTTTATTTGGTGAGTTAACAAAAAATTTTTTTTCTTTCTTGTTCAACTTTGTAAGATATTTTGTCTTTTTTAGCAGCTCTTGATAATAATTGTAAACACAATTGAAAGCTCGAGATAATAAATAGTTAACCAATAGCCCCTTTTATTGACTCCCCAACCCATCCAAAACATTTATATATTTTTTCCAAACAAGTCACAAGTACTTAATATATATATATATATATATATATATATATATATATATATATATATATATATATATATATATATATACATATATATATATATATATATATATATATATATATATATATATATATATATATATATATATACTTTAGTTAACTTAAGATGTCACAAAGATTATTCTAATTACAATTTCAAGAAATAACAACGACAATGATAGGTGAGGGATTTAAACGAATAAAAACTTTTAAAATCTCTTAAGCGTAATTTCCAACTCGTCGACTTTTTACGCGTTAAAACTTTTAGTGGGCATCAAACTTTGTCGTCGAATAAATGTCGACCTACGCAACGTGATTTTTTTCAGGAAACCCCTCCAATATCCACTCAGGAATTCCTTTCGGCTCACAAAATGCTTGACTGCGAAACAATTTTTCATAAAAAGTCCATTTTTCCTAGAGCGAATGTGGAAGTGCGCATTAGTTCCAGAAGAGAATACTATACGAGGCGATATAAGAGCAGTTTCGACGAATGCTTTAATGGTTCTCTAAGTTTTATATCAGGAATAACGGTGGAAACTGAGAGTTTCCCAGGTCGTCAACGGCAGCATGTCGAAAATAAAAATAAAACTCCTCAGCAGCACCTATACGTTAATAAAAAGCTCGCTGTTGAAAGAACAAACACAGAAGTTCAGTGAACATTTTAAACAAAGGCCAACTTTTATGTGCTTACTAAAATAATCTCTTTATTTTATACTTTATAGACCATATGTACATAAAAAGTTAAAAAATGAATTTCCACATTTTATGTTTTAAAAAGTAGTAAAAGCAAGAGATCAAAATACATTTTTGCATAGTATAACGTGTTTTATCACAATTAAATTTAGTACGAATCGGTAGTAGTTTTTTTCTTAACACGTAAAGTGCCATGGGGAACAAACGTTGTCCCCCATTTGCATATATTGTCTTTCATGCATGTGGCCGAGTGGGACACATGCTGTCCGATAGGTCAGTTCACATTTCTAGCCGCGTCTCACTGCGTCTGTTATAAGATATATGTAAGCGGTGAGAACATGGACAATATGGACCATTAATTGGTTTGGGTGTCAGAGAATTTTACGATAGGTTTGAAGAAGGATTTTCTACAATTAAAAAAATTAAATATTTTTGCATTTCAGAAATCTTTCTGAAGGATTTCAGAAGGATAATCCGTCGTGGATTATCCTTCATCCACTCAAACCCAAGTTCTTTGAAATTTTTTAAAAGAAGTGGTACTACCATTAAATAATTCTTTATTTTTCAGTTGGGACCACAATGATTGAACCATTACATGCTGTTCTAAAAGCATATAGAACTAAAATTATGTTAAATGTATATTTGTTATAATCATACTTACTTCTCTGGTACATATTGTAGATAGTATCACGAATAGAGCTTGTATTTAAAGTTCTATTTGTTACTCGTTTATTAGTGCAACGCTTTTTCTTTGGTGACTCAAACTGTTCACCTTTTTTCCACATTTGACATAATATGCTGCTTAAAATAATTCAAATTTTTCTAAAGTAAAGTAATCATATTTTATTCGCATATTAACCTTTTGCACAGCGTTTGAGGGTAACAAAGGGCCATTATTATTCATTTCTTTTTCAAAAGAGTTAACTAATGAAGCTACAAGTCCTTTGCATCGACTATTCAGCTGTTTGGGCATTTTGACAAATAAATAAATGTTTTTCACAAGATAACCTCAAAAATCGATGATACCACGAGTACAAAAGTCACAGAACACTGATTGAAAACTCAATAAACGACGCGGCAACATGACAATATTTCTGATAGTGACTAATACTCCGTCATTAATTGGTGGTTTCTTCATGAATATTGTTCTGAAGCTATTTTCTTGTGGCATTTTAAATTAATTACTATTTAAATGGGAATAAGCCACAATTAATGGTTAAAATACATTTATTGACGTTTCAATTTCCACTTCGGAAATCGTTCTCAAAATACAAACATTAGTAAATTAAACAAATTTTGTTTTTGTTACGTAGTGAAAAATTCTTCTAATAATTTAATTTTATCTGACTCATCTATATTGACAATTCAGACATACATTATACATTTTAAAGTAGACGACTTTAAAATGATATTGCCAATATTGTTGAGTTGCGTTCCTGGGACGACTTTACTTATAAGATAGTTCATTCGATTACATGAAATCAACTTTAACTTGAGAATATCCGTCAGAAAAAATCATAACATGTAATTCGTCTTTAAAAAGACAAATACATGCCATGATGACAGTAAAATTCTCCTGTTAGTGATTCCATAGTAAATTATGAGGGAAAAACCAGGAAAAAAACCTCATAATACTATCCCGACATGGTAAGTATTTGATCTTGCATTTAGTTTACCTTCAATAAATACCAAATTCCGATTTTATATGTTTGTTATTTAAAAAATATAAATGATGTATTCTCTATATGTTACTGACTTACCAATACTGGTATTTTCCTTTTAATAACTTCCTCTTTCAATATGGGTAACCAGATCCTACTACATTCTGCCGAGGAATTCGCGACACAATTGGTCTCATTTAGCATAATTAGAGCCGCTTCTTTGATTTTTCTCTTTTTACCATCTGTTTCTTTTAGGACTATATTTGAATCATTCCATTGAACTCTATGTTCATTATCCCATGCATGTTTACATATTTGAGATCTATCAAATTCTCTATTTTTAATATAGGATTGATGTTCACTTATTCTAACATTTAATGGCCTTGATGTTTCACCTAAATAAAACTGATCGCATTCACAAGGTATTTTATAAATGCAATTCTTTGTCCTTTCTTGTTCATTGTTAGGTTTGGTTTTGGACAAAATAGATCTCAACGTGTTTGTTGTTTTGAATGTTGTTGAAATGTTGAATTTATTTCCTATCCTTTTAAGCTTTTCCGATAATCCTTTTATGTATGGTATTGTTATTTTCCTCGTATTATTCCTTGTATATGCTGTAGGATCTCGTTGTAAGTTGTTTTGTTCTATTCGATCGATTGTTGAAAATTCCTTATTTATAAACGATAAAGGATAATCATTTTTTAATAAAATATAATACGAGGAAAATAACAATACCATACATAAAAGGATTATCGGAAAAGCTTAAAAGGATAGGAAATAAATTCAACATTTCAACAACATTCAAAACAACAAACACGTTGAGATCTATTTTGTCCAAAACCAAACCTAACAATGAACAAGAAAGGACAAAGAATTGCATTTATAAAATACCTTGTGAATGCGATCAGTTTTATTTAGGTGAAACATCAAGGCCATTAAATGTTAGAATAAGTGAACATCAATCCTATATTAAAAATAGAGAATTTGATAGATCTCAAATATGTAAACATGCATGGGATAATGAACATAGAGTTCAATGGAATGATTCAAATATAGTCCTAAAAGAAACAGATGGTAAAAAGAGAAAAATCAAAGAAGCGGCTCTAATTATGCTAAATGAGACCAATTGTGTCGCGAATTCCTCGGCAGAATGTAGTAGGATCTGGTTACCCATATTGAAAGAGGAAGTTATTAAAAGGAAAATACCAGTATTGGTAAGTCAGTAACATATAGAGAATACATCATTTATATTTTTTAAATAACAAACATATAAAATCGGAATTTGGTATTTATTGAAGGTAAACTAAATGCAAGATCAAATACTTACCATGTCGGGATAGTATTATGAGGTTTTTTTCCTGGTTTTTCCCTCATAATTTACTATGGAATCACTAACAGGAGAATTTTACTGTCATCATGGCATGTATTTGTCTTTTTAAAGACGAATTACATGTTATGATTTTTTCTGACGGATATTCTTAAGTTAAAGTTGATTTCATGTAATCGAATGAACTATCTTATAAGTAAAGTCGTCCCAGGAACGCAACTCAACAATATTGGCAATATTATTTTAAAGTCGTCTACTTTAAAATGTATAATGTATGTCTGAATTGTCAATATAGATGAGTCAGATAAAATTAAATTATTAGAAGAATTTTTCACTACGTAACAAAAACAAAATTTGTTTAATTTACTAATGTTTGTATTTTGAGAACGATTTCCGAAGTGGAAATTGAAACGTCAATAAATGTATTTTAACCATTAATTGTGGCTTATTCCCATTTAAATAGTAATTAATTCTTCATGAATATTTCAACACAAAATTTTACAATGAGGGAGGTTTTAAACCAAAAAAGCTATACTGTATATATGTTATTTTGTTACAAAAGTTTTTTTATTGATCGGGTTATTTGTAGAAGTAATTATTTAGCAAACTAAAGTAATATACACTTTTCTATAGAAACGTAGCCACACATACAATGGAATTACGACCTTGATGACGTGCACACAACTTTATTTGGCTTTTACTGTACATATATAGTTGGCTACTATATTGTTTGCGCTACTTTACATTCTACACATAAATATTCTAAAGTTTTTTTTTTTATAATGTTGAGGCAAATTGTGTTATCCCGTCATATAAGATTTAAAAAAAAGTGTCAGCTTTCATTTTTGTAATTACATATTTTAAAAAATAAGTTATAGAGATGTTGGTTATATGGTATACAAAAATATATATCTAGGAGTCTAACGTGACATGTGACATTAATATTTTTATAAAAAAGTTTAAAAGTACAAAGCATAAATCATTCAAATATAACTGTTTTACTCTACCTGCTAGCTTCGGTGTGGAAATAAAAGTAATGAACACATTTCTATTGCTACGTCTTATATCTTAAAAACGAAGTTTGAAACATAAGAGAGGACGGTAAATTATCTCTAAATGGAAGTTGTGAAGTTGGAAGTTCTGTAGAAGCGACGCCTGCAGGACAAATAGTAACTACTTTTATGGTAATTTGTCATTTTGATGCTTGTCTACTTGCGAAGTTCAAAACCGCGAACTTGGGGTCGAGCATTATTAAGATTAATATGAGATAACATTGGATGCTTTACATTTTCCTCACTCATTATGATACGAATGACTAATGAACCGACAGTTTGCAAAGGATGTGGGACTTAATAAAGATTGGTAAACTCCATTTCAAGTGGAAGATAAAGATGTAACCTAAATGTCACCAAATTAAATTTTTACCTGTTCCATTTTCAAAAATTCTAAAAAAAATTTTTCACAAATTACCAATACTTAAACAAAAATTTTTACCAAACTATATTTTTTGCTAAGATTTTAGCTTTGATTTTTTTAAGCAATGTTGGCAGGTACACTTATTCTTTATTATTAAATAATAAATAAGTACAACATCAATGTTATCGTTAAGACTAGGGTGACAATTCCGATTTCCGAATTTACAGCTGCACTGTAAAGTACCTTCCTCTTGTTGGACTTATCCGTACGGAGATATATCCGTAACAAAGTGGAATATAAATGTCAATTGATACAAAAATTTCTTTTCTAAAGCAAAAAAAATCCAGATAATTCATTCTTTTTAGAACGACAATCGTCGTACGGACGATGCTCCTAGCATGGACGCTTATCTTTCCTATCGCTACCTATGCGTCAGAAACTTGGACCATTAAAAAGTCCGACTCACGACGTATAATGGCCTTTGAAATGTGGGTATATCGTAGAATGATGCGCATACCCTGGACAGCACATCGCACAAATGTCTCAATATTGACAGAACTCCACATCAATACTAGGCTTACCACAATCATCAACCAAAATATATTGAAGTACTTTGGACACATTACCAGACGAATGGAAGGCATGGAGAGGTTGGTGGTTGAAGGCAAGGTAGATGGTAAAAGCACTCGAGGAAGATCGCTACTCCGATGGTCGTACCAAATAAAGTGCGCTACCGGTTAGTCTCTGTCTTAGGGCAGCACACCGCGCCCAGAAGAGAGAGGAATGGATAGCAACCATTCATCAAATACCATAACGTCACCACTCCTTACGAAGGATAAAGGATAGAGAAGGAAGAAGCACATTGTAAGAATGCTTCCCATATATTTTAACTCTTTACCACAGTACGTGTACATGTTTAATCTACCAGTTTCATCTTAGTCAGTTGGTATCTGCCGTGGATATGATCTATTGTAACTATTAATATAGTATTTTTTTTTATTGTCCATATTTATAACTGTTTAAGGTGAGGCAGTAATAAATGTTTAATGTATTTTCCCTAAACAATTTTGTTTATTTATTTTAGAAAAGTCTCCTAACCTCTCTTGTGTTTTTAAGAAAAAAATAACCTTTTCGTTCATCCAGCAGGAAGTTCCCTCAAAGCGGCGCCCTTATTAAATAGCTAGAGGACCTTATTGTATTTTGTTTGCCCATTTGTCCAGAAGATTAATATAAGTACCCCTTTGTTTCATTTTTGAAGTTGCCCAATCCAATTCCATTGTTTCAGTCACTTATACACGACCCAGTTTCTCCAAATAAACCCTGAGCGCCGTTCGCAACAGTTTCGTTTATTTTGCTTGCCCTATCTCTAGCCCCGTAATTTCTGTCCCCAATTTTCAACCCCCATAATAATACTCTATGTGGTAGGAAATGTACAGGAAATTACAGATAATGTACAGGAAATAAAGTGCCGCATAGGAATGGCAAGAACGGTCTTTAACAAAATGAGCGCCATCTTCAAAAGTCACAACATATCCCTGGATACAAAAATGAGACATTTGAGATGCTATGTTTTCTCTGTGTTGTTGTACGGGGCGGAGGTATGGACGCTTACAGACACCACTATTAAAAAACTTGAAGCATTTGAGATGTGGCTTTATAGAAGAATGCTGAGAATATCATGGACAGCAAGGATCACGAACAAGGAAGTTCTAGAAAAAATGAAGAAGGAACCAGAGATTGTGTTTACGATCAAACGCATAAAATTGCAATATCTGGGACACGTTATGAGAAATCAGCACCGTTACTCCCTGCTGCAGTCTATATTGCAAGGTAAAGTCAAAGGTAAGCGAGGACCCGGTAGAAGGAGAACATCATGGCTGCGGAATTTAAGAACATGGTTTAAGAAAACCTCAACGGAGCTGTTTCGAGCCGCAGCGAGCAAGGTCATGATTGCCAATATGATTTCCAACATCCGAAACGGATAGGAACCAGAAGAAAAAGAAAAAGTGGTAGGCAAAATAATTCGTTACAATTATATTGTATTTAAATTAGGAAATAAATGATACAAATACTATATAGTAGTATTTCAAACCTTTATACAAAAAAATGCAGATGATCATTATGGGGCCTAAGAATATAGATTTTTAAGACGTAAATTTATATGAATATAGGAGGTTGAAAAAGGATTAGAGAATAAAACTATAATTTTCAGATTCGGGCTTCAGTATTCCAAAGTAGTGATTAATTCTTTGCACACTTAATAGAGCAGAACAAATTTGTCTTATCTAAAATATTGTTAACTAGTTTTCAACTTTAATTAGGTATCGGATTCACAGTTTATTACCTACTTGTTAATTGTTTCTGAAAACTTAAAACTAAATAATACCTGTTTCGGGATCGATAATTTTAAATCATTTCAGCTTTACGTTCAGAAATATTTATTGATAAACAACTATTATTATTATCAACAACAAAAGAAATAAGTAATTGTTTCAAATTTTTAATACTTGTTTACATGGTCAGCATTTTTATCAGATCTTTTACTTTCTACCCAAAAAAGAAGCGTGGCAGTATTTATTACAACCAAAAATATACAGCTCTAAATCGTTTCAACAACTCGTTTCATGAAAACTGATCATGACAGAATATTTTAAAATTTCCAATCCATATACCTTTCTCGAGAGAGGGTTGATAATGAAAAATGTCAGTTTCTAAATTGAGTTAGTATAGTTATAAATTGCTCAAAATGATGCGACTAATGAAAAATACCGTATCGTGGATTTGCCTTCATTTTTCATTAAACGTAATAACCCAGAACGATATTTGAATGAATCAATATTTCAATATTTTGTTTAATATTTTCGTCCTTATTTATGTTGGTTGAGTGGTGGAATCTTAGGAAATAAATTTAAGTTTTAACATCAATATGAGATGTATGAGTCTGTCAAATAAAAATACATAATGGATTATTTTGTAAATGCACAGAAGAAATTACTAAAATAGATGCATATTACAATATATCTAATCAACTGCTTCGTTCCAAGCAGTAATGAGATCTTAACATTTCGGTTGTAATTGTAAGGTAAGCACGTTGGACAAGCTTTGGATTACTCAAAGAGAAGTGGTGCGAGAAAGGACTCCAGAGATGAATTGCGAATTCCACAGTCGAACAATAATCTTAAAACCGTTCTAATAGCCGTCCCATAATTTTTGATAGTGAAGGAACATTTCATGCTTAAAAAAAATAAAAGAAATTAAACTCATATAATTTTTTCTGCAAAACAGGCTATATGTCATAAACGCTCATTAAAAAAACCCCAAACAAAGTGAATTTGGAAATATTGAAAATCGATTGATCGATTTTCATCGATAGAGAAAAACCTGCAAAAAGACGTGCAAAACTAAACGAATATTGAGCAGCTTAACGAAATGTTGTTAGATACCCTAAAGTGTTCTTACATTGTCGTACCAAGTTTACATCGCGACCAATGTTATTTCTTCTGAGACACCTTGGAAAGGAAATTGGTCCTTAAAGTACCGGTATTTTTGTGGTAACTAATTTGAAATAAAACGCAATTAAGGCAAAGTCAAATTTGACAACTACACTGCTAATTTCGTTCTAAGATGATGCGGATGTACGTCGCTGTCACGCCATTAGTTACTAACATATCAAATAATTTTTTTTAATATTAAAAAAAAAGTAATATACTACAACCTAGACACGATGCTTATTGTAATAAAGAATATCCTCCAAAAAGGTGGCCAGACGACATTAAGCACATTTAGCACAACTGGATTCAAGGTGCTTAAGATCGAATGCAATAAAATTATTTATGAGATGCCTATGTCCAACAGTGGACTCCAAACGCTAATGAGGATAAATATATTTCATGCCATTAAGTATTCGTGTGACTGCAGCAAACAAATATTGCACACTCGAATTTGTACGAAGCGTTGTTTCTTGACTGGATTTTTTTTTATGTAATTCTTTATGACAAAATATAAACTACTGTCTTGAATACAGAGTTTTTACAACACAGTGCTTTATTCCTATTTTATAAAGTTCGGTGTATGTTTTTTGTAAAACTACTAAAGCTAGTATATTACCAGCGTCACCGCTACCCTTTTTAATTTTTGGAACGCAGATTCTTACAGTGGTACCCAATGGCAAAAAAAGAAATTCTTTCCAGAAGTTGGAAGCATTTTCGGAGCTTGCTTTCTTAAATTATCTTTAAAACATGCGGTTTTCCACAGCCTACGTGGTTTTTGCATAAAGGGCAAATAACCACAGTGTTCTGGCATTTTTCACCCAGCAGTACGAATAGAACAAATGTGTCTATTGCATCTTCTATCTGAAGGAGTATCCGTTGTCTTCTCGAAACAAACACAGAGGAAAAGTAAGAAATTTATTAATTTCTTAAGTTCTAAAACGAAATGTTGATCGTCTGAGTTTGTATTATGTACCTCAGAGAGTTGGTCTTTAACGTTCACAGGAACATCATCAATGTTTGTATTTGGTTGTACTTACATCTTAAAAACTCTATTTCAGTACATAAGGTTACTGCCTTGTTTACAATATTGGTTGGTTAGAATAACAATAATATACGTACGACCTGCACCAACATTGTGAAATACAATTCTTATATGCATATCAACAACAATTATTAATTATTTTTTTAATTCCTTTATAAAAGGTACCTACATTAATATGAAAACCCTATCGTGCAACATTACAGAACCTATTCGGAATAACTATTCCATCACCAGTGCTATTCGAAAATATGTATAACTATTTTAATTCAAGCAAACGTGAGTTAAAATTTTGACAAAGGCTATAACAAAACTGTAGTTTATTACTAACTGGAGAATGCAAGGATTGAAATATTAAATAAATAATAATACAACAATTGAAGGGCTGCGTGGATGAAGGAGGTATGTAACAAAAAGTAAGTTTTGAGACATTTGACCCCAAAGTTTTCATTGGAGAACTTTTTTGTAGTTATTGGTTTTCAAATGCTTAACTAATCATACTGTTCCCATGAGTGGTGAAATTAATATGAAAGTTGAGAGAATTTTTAAATATCTGCTACCCAGACAAAAAAACTGGTTGTGTACATATATCTTTCTTCCACAATTGTGTATATTTCATCTTTGTCTAAAGGACAAAACAGGTTATGTGCATACAATTGAAAATACTGTTTTGTAGATATTCAAAATGATATTTATTTTTAATACGTAGGTATACATATTTTAATAACACCAAGGATATCGAAAATTGTCATCCCTTAAGTTTATTCAATATTTTCACGCAAAATAAGCTCATAGAACCACCTGTGTTGTTCTGGAACGAAGGTAAGTTGTTGTGTTAGTGTAAGTTATCAATTTTCTCTTTTGATAGTGTACCGGTTTCCTTGAAAAGTCTTGGAATATCAAAATCTTCGGAAAGTATGGAGGGCTTTTTCAAATTTTTAAGAATTTTTACTTCTTTAAAAGGAGTACCATAATCTAAACTTTCCTTGAAAATGTATGACCCACAGATATCTACACGGATCCATTTAATGCCATCATGGAAATATACTTTTTCATTTAGAACATCTTTTTTTCTATTCATCATTTTATTTAGAAGGTTCTCGGTGTCTTTGAAATGATGTTGCATATCAATAACCATATTATTCTTTTTATTTGCAGAGGCAATAATTTCAAATAGTTTGAAGTTTCCTGAATCTTTTTTCAATTCAGCCAAAATTCCGGTCTGAATCCAAGTAAGAATGACCTATTTCAGGAAACTTAAGGTCGATTATTTGGAATATTTTTTTTTGTATAAGATACTCATAAACACACCATTAGTAAATTTTTGTTCTGCCCTGCACACGAATCTGTCCAAATAATTAAGTGATTTTTTTGTTTAAGTGCCAGTTTAACTTCAATGGTTCTTAAAAGACAACTAGCGATCTCACTGCTACCCCTGCATACTTGGTTTTCAGTGCATGTACAAAAAATTGTTTTATCAGCTTCCTTAGTTATAATATGTATGCCTAAATTATAGAACCACATTTCGAGGAGGTAAAATGCTTTAGAAGTACTGAGTCTAGGCAACGGCATCGTTGTTGGAGGTCAAATGTCATATATGCAAAAACATCTGTATTTTTGGCTAGTTCCCTGACGATATTCTGAGCCGCAAACGCTGCTTTATAATTTTCAATATGTTCCTCATTTGCAGAACCAGAATCGCAAGTGCTGCTAGTGTCACTTTTCGGGTATCCAAACGTTGAATTAATTGTTAAAAATATTGCGGTACGTGCATTCTTTAACTTTGAATCGATTTTGGACTTTGTCTGCATTACATGTATCAATATAAAGTTTATGCATAATAGGAAGCGATATAAGCGGAGACAGATATTTCTTATGGATATTGCAGTTTCTTGACTAATGAGATAATTCTGAAGGGAATCTTGAAATATGCTGGATTATATAAGCTACAACATCATCTTGAATTTTATTGGGTCTATTTTTGTGTTTTCCTGTTTTGTCTGGTAGAGGAGCAGCTAAACTTATCTTAATTTTCTTTTGGATTAAGTCAACCTTCTTCATGCTAATGTTGTATTGTAAACAAAAGCTTGTTTACATGTAATAGTTTGTTTTGCTCCGTATGTTACGTTATATTGGAATGAGGCGGTCTTGTGTTTTAAAACTCCAGTTCTTTGTCTGTGTGTGGGAATTATTTTGATACTATTATAAAGAAAAGAGTTTTTAGCATTTATATCCAGTTTATACCACGATGACAAATTTTTTTCCCTGTCTTCAATTGTAAATACCTGGGAACACTGTCGGCGACACTTTTCAATGCATAAATTATTAACTTTGACACTAGTCTTAGCAGGTTTCAACTCACCTTTATAATTGTGTAGGCCTCTCCTCTTTGCCTACAGAGTGTAGCTTTTCGTTTCTTCCATTCATCAACATTTTGTTGCCTTTTTCTACTTACTTTTATTTTTGGTTGAAAATGTTTCTTTTTACGATGGACTGTAGGCAATATATGCTCTTTTTCGTTTTGTCCAACAATATTTTCATTAGATTTTGCCTGACTTACTAGTATGTTATTATCCTCCATTAGTATATCATTCTCTTCTTCCATCGGTTTATTATTACTCTGTGCATCTACCATCTCATTATCAATCTCGTTGTCTGATGATGAGTCGATGTAATCTTTCGGATCTGGCACGTATTCATCACTAGAGTTGTCCCCGAATTAGGTATCGCAACTTGAATCGTAGTTATTGACTTCTCTATCATCTGGAAAACAAAAGATAGAGTCTTTGACAAGTCATGACATAAAACTTTTGTTAATTTTGTCAATTTCAATATTCATAATAATAACAGATGGAAATATTTTGATAGATTTTTTGATTTTAATTAATCTCAGTTTTTACATAAGGAAAACTGTAGTATTACATGTAATTTAGAATATCTGTTTGATTAAAAAAAAAACAAAAGATAACAAACTATACATTTGAAGTCGAAGCAGAACTGTTTACCTCCAAGTTAACACTTGGACACATTGTGAAAGTATACGGCACTTTCCCTATAACAATAAAAAATACCATTGAATATAACAAAATATTCTTACATGAATTTCATACTTTATAAAAAAAATACTTACATTCTTCGTGTCGAACTCCATTTTTGCCTGTAGAATGGTCACTACTTGTTGATGAAATTGATATTTGTAGGTTAGAATTCCCATTTTTCATGGTTTGTATTACATTTTTGTTAATACTCTCGCTGACAGTTAAAATATTATCAGTTAAAGCTAACTGTAACATTAACTTTTTCCTTGAAGTCGTTTCAACTATCAATGTGAGCAATATTACTAAACACAACTTAAATTCGCAAAACACGTATTAATCACAACAATCGTTTTTGACAAACGGTGAACAGCTCATTCACAGCTAGCTGTTACGTGCATGAGGCAGTATGTTACAGAACTTGGTCAGGACACTAGTGGAAGAAGGAAGTATGTGCTATTTATGTTTCATACCTCCTTCATCCACTACAAATATAAGTAGTTGTTGATACATACCTCCTTCATGGCATTAGTATTTCTCTTAATACGGCTCTTAGAGTGCTACTGTTAGTTTTACAAAACATATTAACACATACCTCCTTTATCTACGAGAATAACTCGATTTTTTGTTACATACCTCCTTCATCTACACCGCCCTTTAATTATTGTTGAATTATTGTTTATTTAATATTAACCCAGATATTACTACCGTCCTTTTAAAAGGCAGTGTAAATTATGCGTAATTTAGGTTAGTACAGCTACCAACTGATAGATGGCTCTAGATGGAGTGTTTTCAAGAGCCAGAATTCGACAAGTTTTAACGATTTTAGTGCGCGCACATGCTGTAATTGTGAGGTTATCTGTGTAAATTGCCAGGTTTTGGACTACAAAATGGATGCTTATAATTGGAGGTAAGTCTAGAATTAAAAAACTGTTATTTCACGGCATTGGCATGTGGATTATTGTATAATAGGGACTTATGTACGTATATTCTTGGCTCGAATAGTTGTCACGTTGTTTCAAAGGCTCGCTCCTTGGGAGCGGAGTAATTAGTACTACCACCGTGCGTATTGTTTCAGGAGGCCTCTCAAATTGCATGAGCTATTAGAAGAACTTGATTCTGATGAAATCCCAGTCCCTCCAGATGGTTTGATCATATTTCCCCCAGAAAATGCCAATGATGATGTCACCGATTGCGACTCCGGCGATGAAGAACTAACTACAATAAATAATTTACCGGGTAGTCAGTTCAGAAACGATGTAGAACTTGTTTTTGACAACGCGACTGAATTACCACAAGATTCTGTGAATTCCAGCCTACCAGAAGAAGATTCGGATGATGACAATATACCATTGGCTTTGTTTCTTTCCAAGGAAAAGCTGCCCCATCAATTAGAGAAGAGAATATCTGCACACTGGATTCAAGGAGACTTGAACACCCTGATTGTACTTACTGGAAAACTCAATTTGGACCGAAAATGACTCAGTCGCCGATGGAAATTTTCAATTTGGACAAACATCTACGCAGGACAAAGAAATCTTTTGAACGACATTACTCAAAATGAGATTCGATGTTTTATAGGCGTTTTTGTATTGAGTGGTTATGTGGTTGTGCCGAAAAGGTACATGTACTGGGAAAATCGTGACGATTCGCACAACGCAATGGTGGTAGCTGCTATATCTAGGGATAGATTTTCCCACATAATGAAAGTTTTGCATGTTTGCAATAACTTGTCATTAAATAAATTTGATAGATTTGCCAAGATGCGACCCCTGTTTGACGTAATAAACAAAAAATTTATACAATTTTCCCCTTTAGAACAACATCACAGCATAGATGAGGCAATGGTTCCGTATTTTGGTCGCCATCCCACAAAACAATTCATTAGGGGAAAACCAATCCGTTGAGGGTACAAAATGTGGGTAGGAGCCCTTCGTCTGGGATACAAAGTTTGGTTTTCTCCTTACCAAGGTAATTCCACTACAATACCTGAACAATATAAAGTCCTTGGATTGGGTGCATCAGTAGTTCTATCCTATGCAGACAGATTAAAGGAAGTATGGCCTCAAAGGCGATTCCATCTTATTTTTGATAATTATTTTACTTCTGTTCATTTACTGCATGAGCTAAAACAAAGAGGCATATTTGGTACAGGCACTGTAAGGGAAAATCGCACCATGAAATGCCCTTTACCCTGTTCTTCTATTATGAAAAAAACTGAACGTGGTAAATACGAGTATCGTCTTGATAAAAATACAGGAATAGTGGTTTGCCGCTGGCATGATAATAATATCGTTTCTATTGCTTCCAATTTTGTACCAGTAATGCCTTGCTTCTCTGTAAAGAGATTTTCACAAGCAAAGAAAAAACATATTCAAGTTCCTCAACCAAATATTGTTAGAATATACAATAACTTCATGGGTGGCGTTGATCGCAGTGACCAGAACATCAGTTTATATCGAGTGTCCATAAGAGGAAAGAAATGGTATTTTCCCCTTTTTGCTCATTGCGTTGATATGGCTATTCAAAATGCGTGGCAGATTCACAAAACTCAAGACGGTAAACTGGATCAACTTGAATTTAGAAGATCTATTGCAACTAATATTTTGGAAACTTTTAAAAAAGAAACAAAACGCGGACCTTCTAAGCGAAATTCGAATTCGGTAGCCAATTCAAGATATGACGGTATTGACCACTTGGTTCTTTATCAAGAAAAGCAATCGCGATGTGGATATTGTCATAAAAAAGTCCAGTTTTTGTGTGAAAAGTGCAAAATACCTTTACATCCAAAATTTTGTTTTAAATCCTTTCATTCTTTGTAAATTGATACCAATAAAATATATATGATATCTGGTACCGTATATTACTACCGTCCTTTTAAAAGAACATGTCAAAACTTGACAGGTATCGTCATAAAAAAATATATGATTGTGTTTTTTGGTTCCATATGCTATAATTTCCATGAAAATTCGAAATTAATTCAAAATGTTAACAATAAAAGTTTCAGTAATATCTGGGTTAAACTATGTCCCAAACTTCTGAATCGAAGTTTATTTGTTATTAGTGCCGTAAATAGGTATCGCTTATCGCGCGGAGTATACACTTCATTGATTTTAAAAAAGTTGTTTATTATGTTTTATAGCACATCCAGAGTTGATTTATTTATTCAGCACTAATTGGTGCGTGACAAGCACAATACATCAACATGAAATGTGGAAAAATCATTTTTTCCTCCTGGTTTTAAGTGTTGTGTTTACAAAGCCCAAAAAAACAGTCGTAATCTATGAAGTAATTTTACATTGTCGGGAATGATTCATCATCATCATTTTGGCTTTACAACCCTGTGTGGGTCCTAGCCTCCCCAAGAATTTTTCTCCAGTCGTCCCTATCCATCGCCTTCCTCCGCCAAGCACGTATTTCCATATTTCTCATGTCTTCATCGATGTTATCTAGAAATCTTGTTCTGGGTCTTCCTCTTCTTCTTTGACCAATAGGTCTATCAAGGAGCGTTTTTCTAGCTGGGTCGGTTTGCTCCATCCGCATAACATGGCCTACCCACCTTAGACGTCCTATCTTTATGTGTTTTACGATATCTGGTTCCTGGTATATCCTATAGAGTTCGAAGTTGTATCGTCTTCTCCAGACACCATTTTCATTTACCGCTCCATAGATGCGCCTTAGTATTTTTCTTTCGAAACATCCTAACATGTTTTCATTACTTTTTGTTAAAGTCCAGGTTTCTGAACCATATGTTAGGACTGGGCGTATTATTGTTTTGTAGAGTTTTACTTTTGTATTTCTTGATATAACTGTAGATTTAAAAAGGAGATTAAGCCCAAAATAGCATCTATTAGCCGTGCAAATTCTGCGGTTTATCTCTGCGGTAGTGTCATTTTCAGTATTGACGAGCGTTCCCAGGTATACAAATTCGTTAACTGCTTCGATGACGTCATTTTCTATAACAAGTGGCCGTAGTGTTTGTGGTTGCGTACCTATTTTCATGTATTTTGTTTTGTTGGTGTTTATTATTAAACCCATTTTTGTAGCCGCTTCCTTTAATGCTACATACGCCTCTCGTGCTGCGTTTTCCGTTCTCCCAACAATATTGATATCATCAGCATATGCTAAGATTTGCACAGATTTGTTATATATTGAACCGGTAGTTGTGATTTGTGACGTACGTATTACTTTTTCCAAAGCTAGATTGAATAGTATACACGAGAGTGGGTCTCCCTGACGTAGCCCGTTATTTGTTTTAAAAGGTTCAGAGAGTTCCCCCTGGATTCGTACTTTGCATTCAACTTTTTCAAGGGTTAGTTTGGTTAAACTTACCAACTGATTTGGTACTCCTAGGTCTATCATTGCTCTAAACAATTCTCTTCTATTTACAGAGTCGTAGGCTGCCTTGTAGTCTATAAATATGTGGTGCGTGTCTACACCGTATTCCAGTGTTTTCTCTAGAATTTGTCTTAGGGTTGAAATCTGATGAATTGTTGATTTATCACCTCTGAAACCAGCCTGGTATTGTCCTATTATTCGCTCTGCATATGGTGCCATACGATGGCATAGTATATTGGAGAATATTTTATACGCTGCATTTAGGAGCGTAATTCCTCGATAGTTAGAGCATTCAAAGATATCACCCTTTTTGTGTATGGTGCAAAGTATTCCAATATTCCAATCATTGGGAAGGGACTTCTGTATCCATATTTCTTTTATAAGCTGCTGTAGGGCTATTATGATATCGTGGCCACCTTCTTTATATAATTCCGCTGGGAGATTATCTATTCCGGGTGATTTGTTTCTGGCTAGTTTGTTTACAGCGTCTTTAACTTCCAGGATCGTTGGTGGATCCTCCTCCCTCTCGTCTGCTCCGCTTACCTCGCAGCTTTCGTCTTCCGGGTTTTCTTCTTCCTCTATATTAAGTATCTGGTTAAAATATTCCGTCCATCGGTTTAGTACGTCTGTTCTTGTTGTTAAGAGATCGCCATTTAAACTTCTACATTGATTTGTGTTTGCCTTAAATTCTTTTCTGTTGATGTTAACTTTCTTATAGAATGTTCTGAATTCTTTCTCTCTGTTGAGGTTTTCTATATATTGAAGTTCCTTTTTTAAGTGGTTTCGTTTCTTCATTCTGTGTATTTTCTTTTCTTCTCTTCTCTTTGTCTGGTAATTCTCTATACTTGTTCTAGTTCGGGAATGATTACCTTCAATAAATAATAAATTTATTCTTCGATTAGTTACTGTTCGCTATGTCAGTGATTGATTGGAATTGTGGAGAAGAGTTTTCATTGGGTTTATGGTTGAACATTGTATGCAATTGAAGTACGTAAATTATAGACTATGAACAAATTGAGCAGTAAACAAAATGAATGTAGTACACACGATAATCTATTATTCAATAATTATCGCACAATTGTTCCTTTTTTTTTTAATTTAATTTTATTGTTTTCGATTTTTAAAGTTCAAATTTCCCACTTTTTCATAGTTATCTACACAGAATAAATAATTTAAAAACTAATAAAATAAACATCAAAAGAGGTGTTAGAGAGGGCTGTGTCTTGTCGCCATCACTGTTTAATGCATACTCAGAGGAACTATTCAAAAAAGCATTAGAAGATGAAGTAGCATGGACTACCCATGCGTGAAATTTGATATGCTGATGATACAATACTAATAGCAGAAAATATTACAGATCTACAAAGAACTTTAGATAAGGTTGTTGCAGCGAATAAAGAATTTGGTCTGTCACTAAACATAAAGAGAACAAAATTCATTCAGTTATATCAAAGAAAAATATTAGATACATCAGTCTACACGTAAATAATAAGACGATAGAACGAGTTCAGAATTATAACTATTTAGGGGCAAATATTAATGAAACAAATGATTATACCAAAGAAATTAGAGTTAAAATAGAAAAGACTAGAACTGCATTCAATAATATGAAACAAATATTATGTTGTAGAGACCTCAACCTAAATCATAAAAAACAAGTAATAAAGTGTTATGTATTTTATGTTCTTTGTATGGTGTGGAGATATGGACTTTAAATAAAAAATGTCTCAATAAATTGGAAGCATTTGGAATGTGGACTTATCGAGGAATGCTGAGAATCTCCTGGATATACAGAATAACTAATGAAGAAGTACTAAGAAGAATAGAGAACAGCAGCTAATAATGCACGGAAAGATTCAAAGCGCAGCATAGGTAGAAGAAGAATGTCCTGGGGCTGTAGTATCAAAAGGTAGATTAGCAGTGATGATTGCCAACCTTCGTCGCGTAGATGGCACGTAAAGAAGAAGAACAAGATGTTTTTTTAAATGTGGTTGCTTTTTTCATTGCTTCCGGCCCAATTACCGTCCTCTAATCGGTGTGGAGTGGATAATTGGTCGTTTTAGTTTTTTTGTAGCTTAGGATAACGAATAATCAGTTCTTTTATCATTTGTTAAATTTTGTAAGAATGTATTATTTGTTTTATTTTTTAGTTGATGGAGTTTGTTGAGTTCTTGACTGGCATTGTTTTATCTTGTTTTACCTTGAGAAAACCTAGTTTGTTGCCATATTCTTCTTATTTTTCTTTTATCGCTTATTAATTTTCTTATTTCCTTTGGATAATAATTTGCCCTAATAACAGAAAGATCCAAAATTATTAAGAAGAAAGCCAACCCAATATGGAACGACCCAACGAATTTAAATGAATATCAAGGCAATATTAATAAAATCCTACAACAAAATGAATGCATGAATAATGTAAATGCCCTAAACGAAAATATCGTAAAAGCTATTCGAGAGGCTCAAGTAAAATGCTGCCCTAAAAGACGCCAAGACGAAAAAATAACCATTAAAACAAAGCAACTAATGGAAACTAGAAGAAAAATCAAAGGAAAAGAAAGCATTGACGAAGGAGAACTGCGAAAAATTAACAAGGAAGTATCAAGAGTTATAGGGAAAGATTTAAGGAAATTTAAGAATAAAAAAGTCCAGCGAACTATAGAAGAGAATAAAAGTCCTGAGAAGACGACTAAACAATGGAAAATGCGAAATACAAAAACTAAAGAACAAAGAAAGGGTCTTCACATCAAATAAAGAAGAACTACTACATATAGTTAAAGACTTCTATTAAGAACTATACACAAGCCAAAGAGAAAATCAAAAGAACTTGGAAGTCGCTGCATCACGCAAAATTATCAACCAGGGTTCAGAGCTCATGCCAGAGATCACAATAAGCAAAATCCAGGACGCAATAAAAAAAATGAAAAACAACAAAGCACCAGGAGAAGATGGAGTCGTAACAGAAGCTATAAAGATGGGCGGACGTGCCCTTCAACCAAATAAAAATTGTGTTTAACCTTTTTCTAACAGATTGTTCCATGGAAATATGGAACAATGCAGTAACAATTTTACTACATAAGAAAGGAGACAAGGTGCACCTAGAAAACTATAGACCAATCAGCTTATTGAACCACATCTATAAAATGTTTAGCCGAATAATTACGACAAGACTAGAGAAAAAGTTAGATTTCTACCAGCCACGAAAACAAGGTGGCTTTCGCTCAAAATTCGGAACAAACGATCACCTACAAACAGTAAAAACCTTAATAGAAAAGTCGCTAGAATATAACAGACCACTGGTACTTATTTTCGTAGACTTTCACAAAGCCTTCGACACTGTGGAATTATACAGCATTATAACTGCTCTGAACAATAGTAGAATAGATTACCGGCTCACAAAGTTAGTACAAACATTATACCAACACGCCACAATGCGTGTTAAACTACATGATACCACCAGAGAAATTCATATCAAGTGAGGTATGAGACAGGGCGACACTCTCTCACCTAAATTATTTATAACGGTCCTAGAATACGCCTTTAAAAAGTGGGAAAATAGAGGAATAAAAACAGATGGAGAAATGCTCAATTATCTGCGTTTTGCCGACGACATAGTACTTATTACCGAAGATCTGGGTGAAGCACAACAAATGATACAAGAATTAGAAAACGTTTCTTCAACAACAGGTCTAAAAATAAACATCATTAAGACTAAATTTATGACAAATTTAGTTCCCAGTGAACACCTAATCATCCAAAATCAAGTGATAGAATTGACAGAAAATTACTTATATCTTGGTCATGAAATCAGAATAGGCAAGGACAACCAGACCTGCGAATTTCAACGACGAATAACACTTGCTTGGGCGGCGTATGGTTCACTAAGAGACATATTTAAGAGCAACATCCCAATAGCTATGACCAATGCGTTCCTCCTATTATGACATACGGAGCAGAAACTCTCACACTCACAAAAACAGGAAAGACTTAAGAAAAAGAACAGGTGTCAGTGATGTCGTCGAGCGTATAGCCAAGCTGAAATGGAATTGGGCAGGTCACATAGAGAGACTGAAAGACACAAGATGGACCAGAAAACTAATTGACTGGCGCCCACGAGAAGACAAACGCAGCAGAGGACGACCACCAACACGCTGGATGGACGACATTAGACGAATATCCAAGAAATGACAACAAAAAGCACAGAACCGTGAAGAGTGGCGAAAAATGGGAGAGACCTATGTCCAGCAGTGAACAGAAGAGGTTGCATGATGATGACGATGATGAATGATTTTCCTTAACCCTAGGTTTCAGCATAGGCGTGTTTTCGTATGTTTCTTGCTGGATATTGTCCACAAACAGTTCAACTTCCTCGTCTAGCTGCTCGAACGACATTGCCATTCGTATAATTTACTCCTTGGTAGTGCCATTGTCCGGTTGGGCCTACGCTAACGCGACGTTATTAGAGCTCATGTAACAGGGTACTTATTTGTAAGTTTATTGTACATAATACAACTTGAATTACATCTTTTTTGATGAGATTACATTTGTATTTCACTGTTCTTTAATTTTTTTTAAATTTTGTTTTGTTTTGTGTTTTTTAATTTTGTTCACCGAGCGCATAATTTTATACAGTTTGTTCATTTTCCCCTCTTCGTTAATTTTTTTTATTATACGTCACAATGTAGTTGACTTTAATTAGCTAGCTATCACCAGAATTATTTCTTTACTCTTTTTTAATAAGTCCTGATGTCAGTGCTTTTTAACATAGCGAGATAAGGTATATAATATTTAAGCAACAAAAAAAAAAGAAAAACAACCACCTTTGATGTATATTTATATTTCGATATTTTTATATCAATGATGCCGCTTCAAAAATGCTCAAAGTGATGAAAATGTAGCCTTATATTAGTTCTTCAAATTAAAAAAAGTTAAATGAAATCTCATGGAAAACGCAAAACTTTTCACTCAGACATAAAAAGTTTTTCCAAATTGAAATTGTTTTTTATATACATGAATATTTTTTAGAGAAAGAAAGTTAATAGACCCACCGGTGCTCTATATCAATTTTCTTGATAAAACTTTTCTTCCAAACAACAAACACTGGACAACGTGTTGACGCTTTCCAAGTTTTAAGAAGTCTTTCGTATACTTAATGAACTTGGAAGTTGTTATCAAAGCCCTCCAAGCTTGGCGAACTTCCTAAAATGATAACACACAAAAATAAACATGGTGTACATATTCAGTGCCGTAGCCAAAAAAAAAAACAAACGGGAAACGATAATCTGAAAGTCATAATGTTATTTAAATCTCCTAAATTGTAACAATAAGTGGAGAGAAGAGAAATGTTTGTAATGTACGGATTACAAGTGCGATTAAAATGGCCACTTTAAAATAAGTGTTTAATATTGACATTCAAATAAATAAGAAAATCATAGTGTGCGTTTGAGAAATGTAAAGTATATTACTTAGAGACTGATAAAGTTTTTATACTCATAGCATTTTTATAATAAGACCAAGAAGAATAATATGTTGTTGCATTCAAACTTTAGACCGCCCTAAAAATAACTAGAAATCCAATTAAACCCTATTTCGAGTAAAATCAAATGTTGTATAACTGTCCTCACTACACTCTGATAAAAAAAAGAAATAAATCAATAATAGAGTACACTAACGCAGACTCTAAAACAACTTAAGTAACATGATATGACATCACTAATGAAAAATTTCTTATTTTATTTTTATTAATATTTGTTTGGAAATTTTCATTTGTTTACCTTTTTCAAAAGTGTTATCGGAGCTCCACATAATACGTAGGAAGCTAAGTAGTTAAATCTTAAAGATTGGAATTTGTAGAGTTTGTGGATCTTTGCGAAGTTTGTGAACCATTGGAAAAGTATTCTTTTTACAAGCATTCTGGAAATTATTCAGACTGTCTATACTTTCTGCGTATAATTCTGATTTTTGTAGATCTTTCTTTAGAAGTTGGGTTTATTAATTGCAAAGGTAAAATAAGTGATTTAATATGTGTTGTGAATTTGAATACTTCTAAGACAGGGTCACAGCTACCGTAAGCCTTCCCGATAAAGGCAAATATACTATCAGACAGATTGCAAAATCTCTTGTGTTTTGCTTATAAGGTTCTTGAATTGATTTTTTGTAGTCAGTGAATAGACTGGGGTTGACAAAAAAACTACGTTTTCGTTTCTTTTTTTTTTTGGAGGGGCTAGAGAAACTAGAAACTGTTAATAAGGAGGATTATTTAGTGCTGGTTTTTTTCGAGATTAAAGGTTTTGATCACTAACAGCTAACAGATATGATACAGGAGATCGTGGCCTCTGCTATGAAAGTAAAGAACTTAAACATAGTTAATCTGACTTTTTATATATAGTATTATTTTTACAATTTTCTGGGAGAAAGAAAGATAAGGTAAATTTGTTTGAGAGGGACACATTTCAGTATAAGAGAGAAGTTGTTTATTCTTTTACTGAGGCGTTGATTCGGTAGTGAGAGTTAGGTCATGAGAAAGAGTAGAATTTTAAGGTGACATATTATCAGATACAGTATTGGGGCAATTAGAAGTAACATGTCCTGACTGTATGCACACAAAATAGTCTATCTTGTGCGTAGACAGAAAAATTATATTATCATTGCTTTCAAAAGAAATTAATAGGGAGGTGTGAGGCTTAAAATTATCAGAGGGAGGAAAAACATATACTTGACGGCGGAAGCTAAAGATGTGGGAGTACACATCACCTGGAAGGCCTATTTTAAGGAAGTACACGAGGACTTATACATCACATGAACTTATTATCACTTGAACTTATACAGTGGCTTTGTCGATTATAAAAAGGCATTCGACTCCATAGAATTTAGGGCAATAGAGAGAGCTATGAACAACTGCAATATAAACCCCCGATACAGAATGCTCATACATATTATTTATAAGAAAGCTACAATAAAAATACAAATAGTTGCGAAAACCAAAGCTATACCAATCAACAGAGGAGTTTGCCAGGGAGATGTTATTTCAACAAAGCTATTCACACTTGGACTGAAAGACGTGTTCAAATACATTAACTGGGCAGATAAAGAAATAAATGTTAACGGAAGAAAACTGTGTCATTTGAGATACGGTAATGACATTATAATATTTGCTACAAGTTTAGAAGAACTACAGACCATGATAACGCAACTATTTTAAGCTTCGGAAAAAGTAGGTTTTGAGATGAACTTGGAAAAAACAGAAATAATGACAAATACACCGAACATTGGAGGAATAACGTTGAACGACATAAATTTAGAAACAATAACCGAATACATCTACCTGGGACAGAAAATGAAAGTTAACAAAGAAAATCAAACTGTCGAAATTACCAGAAGAATAAGGTTTGCGTTGCCAGGATTTGGAAAACTGAGTTGGATCTTGAAAATCACTAAAATAAAACAATTTTTAAAAACCAGAATTTACGATCAATGTATATTCCCTATACTCACGTATGGTTCATAGACGTGGACACTTACCATGTCTAATGTGGATCAAATAGTAAATTCACAAAGAGCGATGGAAAGATCAATGCTCAGGGTGAGACTTGTAGACAAAAAAAAACAAACAAATGGATTAGAAGCAAAACCAAAGTAAATAACGCAAGAGAACATGCTGCCAAATTAAAATGGAGCTTTGCAGGACACAATGTCCGACTGACGGATAAAAGATGGAACTACGAAATATAACAATAGAGACCATGGTTAGGAAAGAGAAGCAAAAGAAGACCACAAATGAGATGGGCTGATGACATAAAGAAGATTGGAGGACACAACTGGAAACAAGTGGCGCAAAATAGAGAACACTGAATTGATTTGGGGAAACACTGAAGAGAGAGACAAGGGGACGCTATTTGAAGACCAAGACTTTTTATTGCATTTTTCAAATAATTAGAAAAAGGGGTCCGATTTGGATAGTTTGGGATATGGTGAGATTTCAGAAGTTCATCAACAATATTTGAATTCGCTAGATATATCCTATTGTTAGAGATTCTGGAAGCAAAAAAATATTATTTGGTACAATGATATCACTGATGACTATAACGTAGTTTAAATGTTTAAGGTTTTTTGTGTCGGGAAACTATCGCCTGTTCTTTTTTTGGAATAGATGGTTTCGGTTGAGGTAGAAAATGTAAAGGTATTGTTTATATTTATACTGCTCATGTAGATACAGGTAATAACCTTGTGTTATACCTCTATTCATTTTTCAACTGGTTTTGCAATCATAATTGTATTTAAAGCCTCTGAGTTGGTCGGCCAGGAAGGAAGAACCAGCCGACTGTTGAAACTAAAATCTGGTATGTAGTTTGTTTAAATTAAATATAATTTAAAATAATTTAATAATATGATAAAAGCAATACGTACAAAACTTGTCCAAAAATTTCTTTTACACACTAATAAATCGAAATAAAGCAATAATTACTACCAATAAGATCAACTGGATTTTAATTATAGGTACTTAACACACGACTTACTCATTCGAATGCTAAAACAGGAATGAAAAACCACAATTTGATTGTAATGAAATTTACCAATTTATGTTTGTTTCGAAGTTTCAATATCCAGTACGGAAATTGTTTTCAAAAATTATAATAAATTAATGAATTGATAATTATTATGTTAACCAAAAAGCCACAAAGCGCCAATTGGTAAACATCGCAAAATCACAAGATCTATTCCTTTCAAAACCAAAGCCAACCTCACAGAGAAAATATCAAAGAACTGTATTTATAAAATATCTTTTGAAACTTTTTTATCGGCGGCATCCTTTGATGTTTACCACAGCCCTGCCTCTCCAATCGGAACGAACCAATTTTGGCGGCTTTTAACTCTCACGCCTTACCTATAGAATATAAAATTTCACTAGTAAACATTTTCAACAATATTTGGAAAAATAAGACACCAGTATCAAATAGTTGGAAAGAGTACCTGGTAATTCCGATTAAAAAACCTGGCAGACCAGAACGTGATCCAAGTTCTTACCGACCTATATCCTTATCTTCATGTGTTTTAATAACATTTGAAAGAATAATTAAAAATAGATTTGAACATTGGCTAGAACACGATGGTATACTTCCAAGTTCCCAATATGGTTTTCGCAAGTCTAGGTCCACTCAAGACGCAACTACAGCTCTAGTTACTTCAATTCAGCTTAATTTTACATCAAATAAGTCTACAGCAGCTGCGTTCCTTGACATTTCTGCTGCTTTTGATAATGTCAATTTAGACATTCTTTACCAAAAAATGTTGTATATTGGAATCCCTAGATTATTTGCTCTCTTTTTAAAATCTTTATATTCTAACAGACTAACTTTTTTAAAAATTAATAATGAGGAATTTTCATACTCTCGACTCACTAATATTGGATTGCCACAGGGGAGTATTTTAAGCCCGATTTTATACATCCTGTACAACATAGATCTTGAAGTTAGTATACCGAACCATACAAAAATTCTTCAATATGCTGATGATGTTGTTTTATACACAGCAGGAAAATTGTTAAGTACCTGTGAGGATAATCTGAAAGTCACATTAGAAATCGTAAATCAGTACTATGAAGAAATAGGTTTATGAATTTCTGACACAAAAACTGAGGTGTGTTACTTTTCACAAAAACATAGAGTTCCACAAGGCAGTCTTAATGTGGGAAAGTTTAATTTCCCTATTAAAAACTGTATTAAGTATCTTGGTACCTATCTAGACAGGAAATTGTTATGGAAAGATCACATTCATCAAATTGTCAAAAAATCAGAAAACTCAATAAACATTTTAAGAGCTTTCTGTAAAACAAATTGGGGAGCAGACCCAAATATTGCTTTGATGTTTTACCGTAACATGATCAGGCCGATTTTCGATTATAACTGTTATTTATTTGGATCAGCATCCAATACACATCTAAACAAACTTGAAATTCAAAAAAATAAATGCCTGAGATTATGCCTGGGTTATTTAAAATCCACTCCAGTCCAAATAATGGAAAATGAAGCGGTGGAACCTCCATTGCATTTACGCCGCCAATTTCTTAGCGACAAATTCACAGTCCGAATTATGTCCAAAAATTGTAAATACCTTCAAAATCTTAATGAGCTATCACTTTTAGACCTCACCCATAGGTACTGGAGAACTAAAAAATCTATACCTTTGGTAGAAAGCTATCTAAGTACGGTAAAATATAACGATATTCTCTATAAAAGCCAAATTCCGCCCTACTACAGTGAAATGGCAAAAACACTATTTTCTAGAAAGGTTAGGATATGTTACTTAAACTCACATTTACTCCCAAATATGTTTGATATAATTATTAAAGAAAAATGGACAAATTATCAGTACATTTTTACTGATGGGTCAAAAGATGCAAATGGAACGGGCTGTGCAATGTTCCATGAAAATAAAAATTACCATCACCAGTATAGCTTACCCAGTGAATGCTTAATATACACAGCAGAAATGATGGCAATAATGTTTGCTTTTCAGTATGTAGTACTGAATCCGACTAGCAACTATGTTATATTTACTGACAGTAAAAGCGTGGTCGACAGATTTAACAACATTCAAACAGTTAAACACATAAACCACATTGAACTGGAAATTCTTAAAATTCTTTATGAAACTATACAATTAGGATTAAATGTAATAATTACATGGATCAAGGGCCATTCGGGAATAAAAGGCAATGAGATCGTTGACAATTTGGCTAAATCAGCATGCTTGGAGAAAAAGTAAACAGAAATTTAATTCCAGCGACAGATATTGACACCGTTAGTAGACAAAAACTTAAAAATAATTGGCATTTACATTACAGAGAATGTAAGACTGGCTTAAACTTTTATCATTGTAACACTAGGATGCTCTCAAGAAGATGGTTCTAGACAGAATCTAATCGACATTTTATAAAGACCATTAATCGGCTGAGAGCAAATCATGCTCTTACGCCATCTTACATGCATGGAGTCGGCTTATCAAATACTCCCAATTGTACTTGTGGTAAAATAGGCGATCTAACACATATTATATTAGAATGTGATTTACAAATTATTAATATAAGCGAACTTTATAAGGAATTAATATGTAAATATAAATTGTAAATAGTATATAGGCATAATCTGTTAATATGATTTGAAAAAAAAAAAAAACAAAGTAACAAGTATACAACAAATTAGAAAAAAAAACATAAAAGAATTAGGAGAAAAAATAAATAAATCCATAAAAAAGAACAAAAAAAAGCAAAAAACAAAAAAAAATCAAAAAAGCAACAAAAAAAACAAGAAAATAATAAAAGAATAAAAAAACAAAATAAAAATATATCAAAACAAAATGTATGTATCCATAAAAATATTAGCTATATGTAGTACTAAGATTTGACTATGAATCTGCAATCAATAATAATTGAAATTCAGTCGATTTTAACAATAAACACAAACAAGTCTGGCTAATTGGCTCTGCCAAAGCAGAGCCATTTCAGAAAAAAGAAAAAAAAAAAAAAAAAAAAAAAAACTCTCACGCCAACTGTCATTTCTTTCTCGTCTGCCAATTCTCAATTCGTCTTCTCGTCGGGAAGCTATTACGACTTTTTTAACTATACTTTTTTATGCATCAATAGTTATGACAGAAACGACAAGTAAAAAGGGGAAAAACAAAGAAACCGATCTCTTCTTACTAAATTAAGAAAAATTTTAAGTAAATAAATTATTATAATGTACAAAGCTCTGTTTACTAATACTGAACGGAAAAGTTAGTAATAAGAATATATCAACATTAGCGAGTTAATAGCAAATCAAAGGCACATAATCTATAATTAACTACATAATTACCGACAGATCAGAATCTGAAGAATCCTAGCGTACAACAACATCTCTCGGAGTTCAAGGATTAAAAAATAAACATTAAACATTAATTGACCAGGTCTAAACTTTTGTTCCACGTCTATGGTCAATTACCAAAACAGAAATATTCCCGGTAACAACTTTATTTAAGTTTGGTTGCCTAAAGAGACCTGTATGAAAACTTTCCAAAAAGCAAAACAGGGGTAAAGGAACTACATCCCACAAACCGCGAAAAGTTGTTTATGATATCTTCCATTTCAGTCTGGACATTTTAGGGGTTGTTTAAGGTGTTTTCGGGCTGGTTTCTCCACTGTGAGGATATATAAACAAGTCAAAGTTTGCTAAAACGTAATATAACTCCTCGAGAGAAATAGCGAGGATAAAAAAGAAATAAACTTAGTCGTCGTCGGTTGAAGTGTGTGCTATATAAATAACGTTGCGGTTTTGTTACTACTACTTCTTGTCTAAAGTCCTGACAATGAAGTAAGTTTTGTGGTCAGTTTTTGTTTAGGAGGACATAAGAAGCCACAAAGTAAGAAAAATCAACCAAAAGAGAGATGTAACTCAAATAAAGAAGGAGCGACTCACTTTATTTCGCATCGGATTCGTTAAAAAGACCTTTGTACGAACTTAATCGTTTTATTATTAAAGTTTTTTTTCTTTAACTGGTAAATTTTGTTCTTTTAATTATGGAACAATAAAATCAAAGTGTTGCTACACAAAATAAGGCGTATAGATAGATAGCATCCTAACTCATTGACGACGGAATTATTTTTGTTCTAAAATTTAGTTTTTTGTGTAATTGTAAATTCAAAATCATCTTTAAAAGCTCATAGTCTAGGATGTGTTGGTTTTCTATGGTTAATAAGCTCCAAAATCAAAATCTACTCTATGCCAATAGATGCTTTTCTTTAGGGGGTGGTTACCACCCTAAATCGGGAGTAAAAAAGTTTATCAAAAGAAAATATGGTATTAAATATTTTGGGAATTATTTGTGACTGAAAGTTCACCAATTACACGTCAAAAAATTATGTTTTTAAATGCAAATTATTCGCGAATAATTTCAAAAATTTAAAATTTTATCGAGAAAACTGGATTGGGATATAAAGTAAAGCTTATAAAATAAAGAGATTCGTTCTTTACTATTACCGTAAACCTAATATTCACCAAGTTATGGCTGTTAGACTTCGTTAGTCTGGACTAAAATCTTTACTACAATCAGGTAGCTTGTATTAAAATGGATGAAGAGGTTTCAGCTAAAGTTTCTGCTAAGCGTGATGTCAGACAAAGATGTGTTATGTCACCGATGTAGTTAAATGCTTACACTGAACTAATAATTTTTGAGATAGCGTTAAATAATCGTTGCGAAGGTGTTAAAATCGGTGGTGAAATTATTAATAACATCATATACGCGGATGACAGCGCTATAATGCCAGAGAATCTAGAAAAACTTCAAACGCTATAAACAAAGAATGCACCGAAAAGGGCTTAACAGTCAGCGCAAAGAACACTAACTTAACATTTAAGATATCTGGGTGGTTCGAGTTACAGTAGAAGATTAAAATGCTACGTCTGGGAAGCTTTGTTAGATGGATGTGAAACCTGCATATCAAAAATAAAAAGTCCTAATATATTATAAGCGTTCGAGCTATCGAGAGTATGGGAGAAAAATGGATGAAGAAATAGAGTGCCTGGAAGCAGGGAAAAATGTGGAGGAATTGTGAACAAAATGTAGAAATATATAATAACAGAAGACAGCAAAAATATTGGGAAAAACCAAACCAGTTAGACAAAAGGAATGGTTTTACGAGGAGTGTCAAGAAGCAACAGATCAAAAATAGAACTTACCTAACGATAAATTAAGTTAGATGCACAAGAAGGGCAAAAGACCAATACCGGACCCTAAGAAGGGAAGAAAAAAGATTACATAGAAGAAAAAAAAAGACAATTTGTAGAAAAGCAATTATAAAACATAGAATAGCTAAGAAATCAAAACGAACCTTTAAAGTTCTACAGAAATGTAAACAAAATGTGTAAACAGTTTAAGCCAGTAATAGGTAGCTGTAAGGATGAACTCAATCTTGAACCGATGGGTTGAATTTTTCGACAGAAAATTTAACGGCCATTATATCAAAGAATCAGATAACGCTGTAGCAGATTAAAATGATTGGAATCTATTTAACCCAAACAAAAGAACACCTACCACTAAAGAGGTTGACCAAGTCATTAAAAATCTTAAAAATAATAAAGCATCAGGAACTGATCAAATTTGTAGTGAGGTCTACAAGAATAATTGCGACGCCCTACTACAAGCACTGCATAAACTTTAACTTCTTGTCTGGCAAAATAAGACCATGGCCTGTGAATGGTCTTTAAGGCGTATAGGCCCGTTACATAAAAAAAGCGATCAGTTTCATTGTGACAACTACAAAGGTATAATCCTGTTAACAACTGCTTACAAAATACTAGCAAATATTGCTAGTATTTTGGAATATTTCGCATGCGTTGGAAGCTAGTTGCGAGAAACGGCGGCAGCTGTAATAAACTCGTTATATATATATATATATATATATATATATATATATATATATATATATATATATATATATATATATATATATATATATATATATATATATATATATATATATATATATATATATATATATATGAAAATTACTGAGTTCTCGGGAAGAACCGCGTTGATAATTTAAAACTCGACGTTTCGGCACCCATTTTGGAGCCATTATCAAGAGGGATACGGTTCGGTTCGAGTTCGGGGTCTCAATCTGCCTACTCCCCTCACTCGAGACGTACCAGTATCGTGTTCTATATTGCAAGAACTGTCTCTCGGCACTGAGGTCTCAATCTGCCTACTCCCCAGTGTCGAGTGACTTATCCGAACATATATATATATATATATATATATATATATATATATATATATATATATATATATATATATATATATATATATATATATATACAAATGACTAGGGCAGTGGCGCAAAAGATTTAATTTCGAACTATTCCAACTCTATAATGAACCAGATCTCGTAACGTTCATTAAAACACAGCGACTTAGATGGACCGGACACATGATACGAATGTCTGACAACATGATTGGTAAAAAGCTGACGACAGGAACACCTATAGAAAGAAGAAGCAGTGGCCGACCGCGAATTAGAAAGTTAGATGGAGTTAAGGCCAACTTAGGGACACCAGAGATCAGAAAATGTCAACACGTTGCCAGAAACCAAACAGAATAGCGACTAATCTTAGACCAGGCCAGGATCCACATAGGATTGTCGAGCCAAAGATAAATATTAAGCATAAGATAAATGCCAATGACGATGATGAATATATTACAAGCGTTCGAGCTGTTGTGTTACCGTCGCATGCTCAGAATCTCGTGTAGAGCACACATATCTAACAAAAGTGTGCTCGAAACCATGCACAACGAGCGAAAATTCATTAAAATGAGAAAGGTTTAATGCTTTGGTCATATAATGAGGTGCTAATTGTTCAACAATAAAATCACATCTCAGTCATTTAACTATAAAACGACACTTAAGATGACAATATTATTGTTGGAGCCTTCGACTAACTCTGTCTCAGGTTTAGGTATGTCTGATCTTAAATGCAGATCTAAACAATGAGTTTGGTAGGGACAAATAAAAGATTATTATACCTAATCATATTTATCATATATAAAGAAATTAGTTTTAATATTAACCAAAAAGCAAATTTTGGTGGTTTGGTTTCCCACCAAAAGAGGGGACAAAAAAATTCCAATTAAAAGAAAAAACTTAAATAAAAGACCTTTTGTTAGCGATACATTTATACATTTTAAATAATGACTTGCCCCGAGATATTAGAAAATTGCAAATATAAAATTTAAATATAGGTATGTAAAAAACAGTAAAAAGTAAAGTAAATGAATATAAATAAAATATCCATTATATACCAATACTAAGGGTAAAAAAAAACGTGACTAAGAGCTTAGGTAGGGCTTGTCAAAAAAAGTTTTCTAAGAAAGTTCAAAAAATATCAAGCATAAACCGACTAATATAAATATGTACTCATTCCAAGATTCAGTTGAACGGTATAAATGTGATTTGGAACAAAAATTCCACTTAAAATAGATAAAGCACTTACAGAAAAAATGTTTCGTTTCTATTTTTTTAAAGTGAAACTGACAGACGGAAGTCACAAATGTCCACAGATAAATAAAATTGGTCACTAGTTAAGCTAGCTACTTAATATAGTAGTAGAATAGAACTGAAATAAATGAAAATTTAAATTAAAGAATAAAGATGAAACAGAATATATGTAGTTGATAGAAAAATTGAACGCCACCTATTTTTAAAATAAAAATATTAACAGAAAGTTAACAAGTGAATAAAATCAACAGAAATTGAAATAAAATAATTATTTAAGAAAAAATAACAAACATGTGATGTTTACAACGATATAGACTTATGTAGAACATTATGAAATATAAGTTTTTAGTTTTATTTTTAGTTGAATAATGCCAACACCTATAAACATACGGTAGAGAGACTACATTCATTATATTTCATTGCTAGTTAATTTTCAGTTTGATTAAAAATCAATACATCCTCTCAATCCAACTAATTCTAGCAAATTAGACCCTGCTATTCGTCAAACAAGAGAACAATGCCGAAGCAATGACGTCTGATGTCCGTTTTAACATAATTGTTTTAAAGCTCAATGCAGTTCGGCTCGAACTGTAGATAATCTAATGAAAAGTTGAGTAGTTTTGTTCAATTCAGAGTTTGGGTTGTTTGGCTCTCTGGGATTCATTACGAAACTTTTGTAGGTTAATAAGCGAAGCGTAATATCAGGATTATTAAAATCAAATAAAATATAAAACAAGGTAATCTTACACCCATTTTTATGTACGCCCGATGTAGATCGTGTTGGTTTATATTTATTTACTTAAACTTATTTTAGAATGTAGTCATAAAGATTTTAATGAATGAATGAATTAGCTTGATTTGGGGACACAAAAAAGTAAAAGTAGAAACAGAACTAACTAAATTAATTAAAGCTGGCAATTAGATAAGACAGCGCAATCCTCTGAATCCTCTATTGTTTAACCTGATCATCAAAAAAAAGAAAAACAAATCGGCTAACCTGGGATATGAAAACTCAATGCAAAATGCAATCAAAGCTGTCTGCAGTCTACAAATATGATGACTTTTCAGTCATCAAAAATATTTAATATTCCATTTACAACGTCGAAGAGAATGAAATAGAGGAACATTTGAAATTATTAGAAGCGCAATTATTGGGATTGACCTGTGCTAATTTGAGAAGACTTCCTTATGACTGACCAGAAGCGAATAATTTTGAACCACAGGTTCAACAAAAAATCGAAACGTGCTGGGTGAGACTTGCTTAAAGGCTTTAGGAATAAAAATTTTAATATTTTATTAAGGAGACCTATAAATACCTTAATACCAAGAGCAATGGCATTCAACGAACCAAATATAGCAAAACTTTTTAAACCTTATCAAAGAGTTATCGACAAATATAATTTTCCCCTTAAACGAATCTACAATGTGGATGATACTGAAATATCCACCGTGATGAATCCACCAAAAATATTTGGTATTTCTGGTAAAAAGTAAGTTTTTACTAGCACTGGAGCTGAACTCGAATTGTATACAACAGTTGTTTTGTGATGGGTAGCTCTTTCGGGGCGACAGACTCAGTAAAACACAGGTTGAAATAAAAAAATAAATCTATTAATTTTGCATATATACAATAAATAAAATAAAATGAATTCTACGCCATATATACAATAAATAAAAATGAAGTGAATTCTACGTCTCCGTCTGGGTCCCGCGATGAATTAACTCCCCGGCGAACGTCTATAAAAGAAGAGAAATTAACTAATAAAGAATTGAAATAAGTAAAATCGATCATACGCAGACTTATGCTCGCTTACGCTTCAACTCAGTGGGAGCTCCGAACGCACTCGCAAATAAAATATTCGGCTGTGCAGACCCACGGTAATGTTCAATACACAATACCGATGAGTTCCGTTTGGTTAAGGACAGAATACGATCCTCAATACTGAAATCTCTCTGTCCGGGTTGGCTCGCAGGTTCACTACACCGGCGAGTCAGGGAGCCTAGAGCGCTAGCTACAAGACTGTCTAATTCCGCTACTCACACGCCTTAAATAGCCGCTCTGAATTCCACTTCGTCGTCTCGTTGTAGAAGTGAATGCGCAAATATTGACACTCCCACGGTTCGAACTGTTAAACGATCAGAACATCGTTACAGTTTGTTGTATATATATATAGCCAGTTGAAAATTACATTCTTCTAACATTTATATTTCCGAGAAAAAATTTAAAACCAGATTTATTAGTGCCTATACCTTCACTGTAATTTTCTTAAGAATCAGGGTGGATTACACGTGAGATATTTCGCAAATGGTTGAAGCATTTCCAGAAGTTTAGTTATTCCACCAAAGAATCACCTATTTTGCTGATTCTGGATAGACACATTAGCCACAATAACTAGAGCGTGTTGCCGTATGCAAGAGAAAATGACATAATACTCGTTTGCTTACCTGCACATGGCCGTCATTACATCCAACCTAGAAACATGACTTAAATCATTTCGTCATAATAACCACTTTTTTACCCACATTTTTCTCACTCTTTTTTTGCGTAAATGTTTATTTAAAACAAACATTCCGGTACAAACTATTGCTTTACCATTGCTGTTTTCAGAAAACATTTTTAAAATCTTAGTCTGCACTCAGTTCTTTTAGCTCGACTAAAATACCACGAGCCAGGCATGTACATCTAATTCGTGTGTTTAGTATATTGGCCAGTGGGTTCTTAAAGATTTGGTTCATCTGAGCCAGATATGTCGCATCAAATATGTACGTATCCGATATGTACGGATCATCCGCTCGTGTATTGAAGCCCCTTTTGGATGTTTCATTATTTGCATCTTTGAATGCGTATTTAAATCAAGAGACAATGAAACGAAGGAAGGCCGATTTCTCAGATGCAAATGGCTCATGTCTTCTGCGTAGCATACAAAAAGGTTGCTAGTGTCGAAAATGCAGTAGATGCCATAAAACCTCTACGATCCATATCTAAACAAATCACTAAATGCAAAAGAAAACCCACTCGAACTGTACTCATCAGCAGTCCTTTCAAGGCGAAAGTGAAACAAAAATATACATATTCAGGGATTCTACAGTATTCACTGCCTTCTCTCGCTCAACCGTTTCCATCTCTCTCTGTTGTCCCATTCTCCATGGTTTAGGCCTCTCTTACTCACGGCGTCGTCTACTTCGTTCCTCCATGATTTTCGGGGTAGTCCTCTTTTCCTCCTTCCTATGAGGCTCCATTCGGTTATTCTCTTTATCCATCTGTGTCACTAGTTCTTCTTACATGTCCATACCACTTTAGTCTTTTTTGATCTATGTATGTTAGTATGTCTGTTTCTATTGACGTTCTTTGCTTTAATTCGTCATTACTTCTCCTATCCATTCTTGTTACTCTGCAGCATCTTAGCAGGCATTCCATCTCTGTTGCTACTATCTTACTGCTGTTTTTCTTGTTTATTCCAAGTTTCAGCCCCATATGTCATAATACTTCGCACTAATGTTTTATAAATCTGTGGTTTTGTCTTCATATTTAGGTGTCTATCGCACCATACTGAGTTAGATTGTCGGACTGCTGTTCTTGTTTGTCCTAATCTGTAATTTATTCCTCTGTTGTTGCCTTTTTCTTGATTATAAACCCCAAGTATTTGAATTTATCCTTTCCCTTGATTGTTACGTTGTCATCAATCTGTAGATCTTCTATATCTTCTTCACTTGTAGATAGGTACTCTGTTTTCGCGAGGTTAATATCTAGGCCAGCCTTGGTATATTCTTATTGTAGCTTCTGCATTATGTAGCTGAGGTCGTCTTGGTCTTGTGCAATCACTACTTGATCGTCTGCAAACCTTAACGTATATAGGTATTCGTTCCGTACCGGTACTCTCATGCCTTCGCATTTTCTTTTCCATGTAGTCAAGGCTTTCTCTAAGTATATTTTGAATAGGGTTGGAGATGTGGAACAACCCTGCAGGAGCCCTTTTGTTGTTGTGAAGTCTCCTATGATTCTTGTTCCCATTTTAATGGACACTTTATTTTCTTTATACAGAGCTTTTGTAGCTTCTATGAGTTCCGTCTGTATTTCTAATTTGTATATTGCCTCCCATAGTTCTGACCTTGGTACAGAGTCATACGCCTTTCTCAAGTCCACAAATGCCAAATGTAAAATCTATATTTTTTGCTTTTTTTTCAACAGTTGTTCCAGTGTGTATATGTAGTCTATGCATGATCTTCCTGCCGTGAAGCCTGCCTGATCCTCCCCGATTTTGCCTTTTATTGCTTGCTCTATCTTTTCTCGCAGTATCTTCCCACATAATCTTCCTATTGATGATATTATGCTTATTCCTCTGTAGTTTTCGCATCGTTTTCTATCTCCTTTCTTAAATATAGATGTCATATATGCCTCCGTCCATTCCTTTGGGAGTTGTTCTCCATTTATGACTTTCTGAAATATCCATTGTATTATCCGGTGTAATTTTTTTGATCCGTATTTTATAAGCTCAGGGGAGATGCCTTTAAGTCACGGTGCTTTCTTATATTTGATTGCTTTTATGACCGTTCTCATGCGAACGAGAACAGAAAATTCAAAGGCAAATTACAAGACAGATGAGGAGACTAATTGAAATGACCTAGAAGAAGCATTTGAAAGTAAACGTGATAATGACGAAACTGATGACGTCTTTTGCCTAAACTGATGACTTTACAAAAATATTTAAGAAAACTATTCCTGTCCTCTTTGAATCCAAGATCACATTCCTTTAATTCCCTATTATTGTGGATTCTTTAATATTAGTATTTTAATTAAACGATTCAAGGCTTTTTTAAGGTTTAAGGGAAGTTTGGCAGTCTCCATCCCAGCACAATCTCTTGCTTCCTCTGTAAGTCGCATTATTAGCTTAGTGATATTAATCCTTTCAACCAATTTTCCATAAACCTTTTAAATACGACAGGAGTATTACATAGTCAAATGGCATAACATTGAATTGTCACAATCCAGACCCTATTGTGAATGCTGTCTTTTCTTTATCTACTGGAACCATACCTGCCAATATCCAGACTTCAAGTCCAAAGTAGTGGGTTGGTGTAATACTCTAATCAATCATTTGGCCCAAAGCCACAACTCTGTCTGCCAATAGCATTAGAAATAAAAACCAATTTTTGTTATATTTGGTCATGCAACATGTTTACTGAAAGCGTTTAAAATATTTTGTATAGTTTGAAGTTTATAACTTTTTCTAAAATATTTTTTTTTTAATAGTTGTTGTAATCAATTTTTTTGTTGTAATATTTACCCAATATAGATAGCATAAACATATTTCGCAGTAATCATTTTTAATTTTGATTTGTGATAGTCAGTTCATCAAAGGCAACAATAAAACAATATATGCCATAAACAAACGTTGTAACAAAGAACTTATAAACGGCTGCGTAGATTTAATTAAATTGTATACCCAAAGGCAGTTTAAAAATATTCATTCATTACAATTGAAAGCTGTTGGTGTGTATTTGAATTGACATAATATATTTTATTGATAAAAAAATTTATCAATATTTAAAGAACAATGTTCGTCAACAACAAAGTAAAATCATGCAAAAAGTAATCAATAGTAATTATAGTAAGCAATTTTACGAAACAATATTTTATTGACAAAAAAAAAATTGAAGAACAAAGAAAAAAAATTACAACGAAAATTATGATATTCCACACGGAACAAAAAGTATTTTAAATTTATCGAAATATAATTATGAATGCTTCTAGCTTCCAGGAACAAATCTCTATAAGTTGTTTTTCATAGCTTTTATGTCTGTCCGGTCTTCCTTGACACAACAACTAAACGTGTTTTTCTTGAGTCAGGTTCGTCAGGCAATACCAGACAAGAAACAGACTCAACGAGAGAACAAAGCATGATTATTATCTGTAATTACTATTTAAATAGGAATAAGCCACAATACATGTTTGTATTTTAAGAACGATTTCCGAAGTGGAAATTGAAACGCCAATAAACTTACTTTAACCTTTAATTGTGGCTTATTCTCATTTAAATAGTAATTATTTTAACTGAGGATACTGAGGATAGTATTTTCGAACAATACTCCGAACAAGTTTTCTCCATTGGTATGTACCTTCACCTGCTCTAAGGGTTTCGCAGAATGACTGAATTCTGAAGTTGGTCATACCGTCTGGCTGGTGACCAATAGTTGCTCTTGAATAGCCAGAGCTACCCAGGAGAGCGCCATACATTTTCTATTAGAGTCCAGATATTTCTATATAATTTGCTACAATAGTTTACAATAGTCTTCAATAGTTTACAACAGTTCTCTGGAGATAGAGTCATCTACTTTGAATGACAGAAACTAAACACTACTATTACTCTTATGAGAATCATAAACAATTGCAAAAATCGCGAAACGTTTATTTAACACTTTTATAAAAACTCTTTTCATTTTCGGCAAAATACAAAAATTTCGTACGAAAGCTCTTTTCGCTTTTAAACTTTTGACTGTTGTCTATAAGACACGCTTATCAAAACATATCGATTGCCACCCATTTTGATATAAATTTGAAATTAGTTTGACGCGCGTATCTGATATTCTGGCGAATGGCCACTCAGGGTTTATTTGGAAAACTGGGTCGTGGAGAAGTGAATAACAAGGGGACTGAAATTCAGTAACTACAAAAAGTAAAGCAAAAGGGTACTTACATAAATCTCCTGGAACAAAACACAATACAAGAAGGTTCTCAAGCTATTTAAAATGGACGCCGATTTGAAGAATCTTCCTGCTGGATGAAAGAAAAGGTTCTTCCTTATGGACTTTACTAAAATTTCTGGGGATAAGAACTGGACTTACACTCTCTACCACACGAACAAAGTCATCTTCAAACTGCGGAAATATTCTGAAACGGCTTCTTAAGACAAAGAAATTGAGGCTGAAAGTTGTTCACTGAGACGCAAATTTTAGACTCGGCTTCTTAAAAAACTGGAATAGCTACTACTGGATACAAAGGCTTCAAATGGTTATCCTTCAAAGTTGTTGTAGATGACATAAATCTATTAGATACTTAAAAACATAGAAACAGTGATTACTTTTTCAAAACTGACACATTGCATTGAGTATAATTCACTATTTTTAACAAAATTGCCGGCTTCTTGACGCCGACAACCACAGCGTGTTCGCTGTTCAAGGATTCTTCCCCAACCTCAAACTTTAATTTCATTTCGACCTTGCCTCGGTCTCGGCTTCCTCTTTCGTGTCCCATCCCGCGTACCAGTCTTCGCAACGGGCCAACCAAAAATTCTTTTCAAGGGAGCGTTTGACCTTGAATCATTGCTTGATTTTAAAATTGTAGAACTAAGACGTAATATATGAATTATTTTATTACATAGTTCTTTTGAATGCGTCTCAAACACGTTTTTGTAAACAACTTTAACAGAAATTTTATATATTGCCCAGGAGCGTATCAGATAAATTTTATACTTTGAATATTCGATAATTTTTTTAGGGAATTTTATACATGCTACAATATCAAGAGTGAAGCGATAATGTTGTGAATAATTTTTATTAACAGTAATTAAAAAGTAGTAAAAAAATTTAATAATGTGTTTGGCGACCCCGTAGCTGAATATACTCCTGTATACGTCTAGGTATTGACAAAATGAGATGATCGATGTCTTCTTGTGGCATCTCGTTCCAAGCAACTTGAACTTTATGTATTAACTGTGGCAGAGTCTGTGGAGGATGGTGCAAAGTGGACAGTCTCCTTCCCATTATATCTCATACATGTTCGATAGGATTTAAAACCGGAGCACGGTGCGGCCACGGCAAAACTTTAAGGCCAGCTTCTTAAAGAAAGTCTATAGTTTTATGAGCAATATGGGAACGCACGTTGTCTTGCTGAAAAAGGACGTCTCGACGGTCGTTGAGATACGGCAGTAAAGTGGTTTGTAAGATATCATCAACATAACGCGCAGCTGTCATATTGACTCAAATAAACACAAGTGGTAATCGGCCACCATAGGCAATAGCCCCCCAAACCATTACTCCACCTGTCCTGTGTACATGCTTTTCAACAGCAAGCTTGATATCTCGTCGCTCTCTACGGCGGGGTCTTATTATCCTACGTTTATCATGCATTCCTAAACAGAATCTTAATTAATCGCTGAATGCTACATTACGCCATTCTGCCAGCCAATGGTGCCGTTCTTTGCACAAATTCAGACGTTGATGAAAATGGTCCGCAGTCAAAGGAAGCACTAGTCGTGGGAAGAATGAAACCAGTCCAAAGGCTCGAATGCGAAGGTATAATGTACGCATACTGACAGGTCTACCTACTACTTCAAACCATTAGTCAGCAATTTGAGGCGTAGTAGCAAAACGGTCTCACAGAGCCAGTAATCTACAGCGCCTATATTGACGCTCTGTGATACGCCTCGGTTGACCAGTTGGTCTTCTTCGTGTTCCTCTACCTTCGTTTGTACACACATTGCCGTACAATTAACATGGCGGCCAATTTTGTGATACGATAAACCCATATCTCTATATGCAATAATTCTATCCGTGTCAAAATCGCAAACATGGTGGTTATTTTGGTGTCTTCGAATTCGAGGCATTTTCTTATACTTCACACAATTAGACTAAGGAATAATAACTAAAACTTTCAATAGGAACCGGTTCTCACAAATCCGTCTATTCACAAAAAAAATTTAAATACAAATCTATATTTTTACAAAAAGTAGTAAAGAGACAACATTGGTATTGTTATCATAGTATGTTTTAAATATAGTTAATCTGATGCCAAAAAATTAAGTTCAAAAAATTATTCCTTCTGAGTGTAATACTCCTAATGTCACTGAGTATGTCTGTGCATTGCAAGCAATTATGTTTTATAATTGAAAGCTGGAATATTACTAGAATTTAAAGATGTTTTGTGATTAAAGATGTGATTTAAAGATGTAAGATTTTAAAATAACCTTTGTTGACTTTCTCTGAGTTATATTTTCTATATAATTTCGAAGTAAATGAGAATTTTCTGCATAAAGTAATAAATATAAGCTTTTACTGAAAAATCGAACAAAAAGTACCAAGTTCAACTTAGCCTCTTTTTCGAAGTGCTCTCTCATTATCTAAATAAAGGCCAAAAAGATTAAAAGATAGCTCTGGCTGTTAGACTATTTCAAGTCTGAATTCGAGTGTATAAATGTCGCCTTTGTTAAGATAACTTTTCTACATAAATTTCAGAAGAATTCATTGAAAAGACGTGCTCAACCGGCAAGGCAAAAGTTAACATTATCTACCTATCTCGCTTCCGCTTTCCTCCTCTCCTGATTCTTTGTCATGAGCTATTATTTGTCAGGGGTGTTGCCTTTTTCGTAATACCGACCAAGAACTGGGGTCGGGGTTTGTATTTTATATAGACATCAATTTACACCTGCTGCTCTTTATGAAAAAAAATTTAATTTGGATTATTTTTTACTCACATATTTTTCGAATTAAATGGGGTTCGAGTAAAATTGGAGATTAGGATAATCTGGAAGTAAACAACGCCAACCTACCACAGGTGTTATTTATTCATGAAACCTCACAAGTATATTTGATTTTTTATATTTTACTGCAGAGTATCTGTAAAAAAATTTTTTTGCTTTCAACTCCTTTTATACATATATATGAAAATAAAAATATATGTTTTCATTAAAATATTGATTCAATCCTTTATTTACTTACTATACTTCTATTACAGGTCAAATGTTTATATACAGAAAACGATGCACCATATACCTGTATACCTAATTCTTTTTCTCTTTCTGCTCTCTCTTACCTATAGTATTACATATGTAATGATTGTGCAGACTGACTCCCATATAAATTTGTAACGACGAACGCGTGTATAGAAGTATAACTTCTACCGGCAGTCCCACTGGACTGCCACACCCGTTTTTTTTAAACAGCTACATGAAATTTATTCCACAACGTCTTTTTGTCAACGAGTTTCGGTAAAATCTGGTAGCTCTTCTCCTTCTAATTGCTCTGAATTAGAGTCGTGATCATTGTTCTACAAAACGTCATTTTGGTCTTAAGGAGGTCCACCTATCTCATCATCGCTTTCAATTTCAGCCTATATGGCTAAAATACGCTTTATTTGTTTCTCGTAAGAACACATAACCTGCAAATAAAAAATACTATTACAAATCACCATAATTATAAAAAGAAAAACACAGGGTTTACTTACCGTATTATTAACTGTCAAAAGTACACCAATATCTGCAACACAAATATATTTGATACTTATGTACACGCGCACGGTCAAAAGCACCGACTACAAAAATATTAAACCGTATCACTCAAATATAAACTAAAATAATATAACGCCTATCGGTAAGAGGAAAACCGCTAGGAGAATTCCAGGAAGGTCAGTACCACCACCATTAGTCGAGTGATGTCCCGAGTTTAAAAGAAATGTTGGGAAATAGATTGGAAATAACAGAGCTTCAACTGATTTGCTTCCATTTTGACTTGGTTCAAGAATATTTATGATCGTGAAGTTTGTCTGAAGGAGTTAGAAAATTGTTAAATTTTGTTCAGATATATTCAATACCTTTGGAAGAAAAGTTTTTTTTTTTGACCAGATGCCAGAAATAATTTTTTTTTAGTTTTTCATTTAGAAGTATATTTTTCGAACTGTTAGACCGTTTCCATAATTTTCCTATGGTATTAGAATAATTTGTTTTTTACTATTATAGTGCCATAACATTTTTTTTTCATAAGGAATCCACATTCGCAATAAAATAAATTAGGGGTTTTCATTTGAGGATTTTAAAGTTGGTGGGGGATCGTTTTTGTTGTCATTCGATAGACTCTTTAAATATATTGAACACGTTTTTTATGTTTCTCTATCCGATGTAAATTTCGCAAAATACTCGACCGTCCCGCTTCTTTTGACTCAACCGGTATAAGGAATGTGGGCTAATATTTTAATATTATTAATTTCATTCTTTTATTTTTTACAGGTGAGTTTAATCAAGTCTAAAGACAACATTAGTTTATATTTGGTAAGTAATTTGTACAAATAAATTTAATTAAATATACCAACTTTATAATCGGAACAAATATTTGCATTAAAATAAGATTACTGTATTGCCGAACTTTCATAGAAGTACCGCATTCTGTATATTTATATAAAAAAACCACGTGACATTATACAAACAATTAAACAATCTGATTTTAACTTCTTTGTAAGCTGTTAAAATGTAGTTAGGTCCTGTGGACAATTCGAATGTAATTATAGTTTCGAATTGTTTCTAATTCCCTGTGTCCGATTCTACTCGATCGATGATGATAAAATAAAATGTTGAAGTTGTAAAGTAAAATATAGTTTTATTAACAGCTACTGAATGATTACACTCAAGTTGTTGTTGCGGTAAAAATTTATAACAGACTGAAACCCAAACTGGTCCTGAAGCTATATTTATAATTCATCTAATAAATGTATTATTCTCTACATAGAACAAAAACATTTAACTTTTCAAGGCTGGCAAATATAATTTGAACCGGAGAAATGATTGCAATCATTTCGTCAATACCTATTAGGCAATCTGTAGTTTGGAGTTAGATAAACTGTAATTTAGCTACTAATCGATATGTTTCACAACTATACATGGTGAAACTATAAAAAATTCAGGAAATTAGGATTAATGTGAGATTACAAGTTAATGAATTTGTGATTGAACACCTGTATATCTGTGTTAGGCATATTTCCATAAGAAACATGTCTAATTTTCTTTCTAGTTTATAACTGTTCGTCAATTTTTATATTTCTATTTTTATTGCTTTGAATATATCCGTTTCTGCTTATTTTTCATTTTTTTGGAAAAAAATATTTGACGCTATAATAAGCAATTGTGACAGTGAATATAAATTATAATTACATGGGATCTAAAGCACCAGATTAGCATATTTTCTTACAACAAGCAATAGTATTTTAGTTCAGTAAATAGTATGACCCTTTGTGTTTTCCGAAAAATGTCAAAAATCTCTTTGCAAGAACGCATTGCGTATGGGAGTGTGTAATAAAAAGTGAAAACGGATAGAACTTTTAAGAAGTCTAAAGTAAACATAAAACGAGTTATATAGGGCAAATTAACCAAGAAAGAAAGGAAAAGAAATCTTAAGACAAAACATGGCCCTGGAAGAAGAAACTGATCGTAAATAAAGATGTTTCACATAATATAGACTCATCATCAAATTATCAAAGTGCGTGACCCACGTGCGGCATATTAAGAGTGCGGATGAAAATGTGTTAAGAACCAAAGTTGAAATAAAGCAAAGATGGTATAAGCACTTTAGTAAGTTGCTAAATAAAGAACTCCAGACGATAGACAGAGGATACGGGATCCCAAATGTGAAAGTAATATCAGGGACGACGAGAGATAAAGTCTAGTTGTCGAGGCATTAAATAAGACGAAGAACGGTAATGCAGTATTCGTGGAAGTTTGGAAGGCTCTAGGAGTGGAAGGGGTTGATATTTTGTGGCAAATGATGAGTGGAATATATGAGAAAAAAAGGATGCCAAATGCCTGGAGAGAAAGAGAGAGAGAGAGAAAGAGTGTGCTTATGTCATTGTATAAATATAAAGGGAAATTTACGACTGCGATAACTATAAAGGGATAAAGTTAATGTCACACACAATAAAAATTTGAGATATAACTGCAAAGCAAAGGTTTAGGAGAGAGACATCGATACAAAAAATAGTTTGCTATATAGACTTTGGGATCACACTTAAGTTAGTTAAGTTGACCCACCTAACAATGCAAAACGTAAGCTCGTGCGTTAGAATTGAAGGAGAAAACTCTACGTTCTTTGACATTAATAATGGTCTTAGACAGGGGGACGCGTTGGCGTGTCTGCTCTTTAATATTGCCTTGGAAAAGGCAATTAGACAATCAAATATTAGAATGAATGGAACTATTTTTATTAGATCGACGCAAATTCTCGCATTCGCTGACGATATAGTTATAGTGGGCAGAAGTATGAGAGACATGGTGCAGTGTTTTACAAGGCTTGCGGACGCAGCAAGTGAATTGGGACTTGTGGTAAACGAGGAAAAAACCAAATATATGTTGGTTTCTAAAAACCCTCGAAATATCCAACAAAGAATTCAAATTAACAACCATACCTTTGAGCAAGTCAAAGAATTTATATATCTTGGATCGCTAGTAAACGCAACAAACACGACAAGCGACGAAATAAAAAGACGCATAGCAATAGCAAACAGATTTGTTCACGGCCTCCAGAAACATTTAAAAAATAAAAATATAGAACGTGCAGTAAAGCTTAATATATACAAGACATTAATAAGACCAGTTTTGATATATGGGACTTTGAAAATGGGCTATGGCGTCGAAGATACAACTTTAAACTGTATCAGTTATACACCGATCTAGATATTGTGAAATTCGTTAAAGTGCAGAGACTTAGATGGGCTGGACACATTGCTAGGATGTCAGATCACGAATACACGAAGAGATTAACATTTTCAAAACCAGAGGGCACAAGAAGCAGAGGACGAGCACGAATGAAATGGATTGATGATGTGGAAGAAGACCTACAGATTCTAGGGGTTAGAAGATGGAGGGAAGTTGCCAGGAATCGACAGGAGTGGCGACTTCTTTGTGAGCAGGCCAAGATCCACAACGGATTGTCGAGCTACTTATGATGATGATGAGTATATATTGCTGTACTTTTTCTGCTTTTCTTTACAGGCTTTACAACTCAGGGTGAGTGTTCGCCGCATCCACTATATATATATATATTATATATATATATATATATATATATATATATATATATATATATATATATATATATGTATATATATATATATACATATATATATATATATATATATATATATATATATATATATATATATATTGCTGAACTCAATAAAATTAAAGAAAAGAATATGAAATTTAATTTTGTTCTCCGTCTGTTCTTGTTTTTACTTAGATTTGTTTTAAAACTAAATTATAATGTTAATTAAACTTCTTTTACATTACCTTGCATTCAATACAAAAACTCAATTAAATTTACAACAAAATGCCCATTCGGTTCTTTCAGAATTTATCTCTTTCTCGTGGTTACTTGCTTACTCACTAATTATGCTTTTAATAAAAGACCCTCATTACATTAAAGCTGCAAAGAGAAAATGTAAAAATACAAATTCCCAGCAGCGGACTCAATCTTATTAAAAATATTTCGTATAAAAATAAAATGAAAAAATATACCTTTTACTACTTTACTGTGGTTAAAGAAAAATTTATCTAGAAACAACAACTATCAAATTAAAAATACCAAAAATTTTAAAACCCTCTCTGCAGATTACATTTATGTAAATAGTAAATGTTTTCCTTGAATATGTAATATTAGCCCAGGGAAATAAGCATTTTTTTATGACACTGGTTCGGCCAGGCAAACGACATCTGTTTTGAGTAGTATGGACATATGTAACAAAAACCTATATGTTTTCTGCAGTCGATTTTTTGGACTTAATTAGTTATTAACAAATTAAGGTCAAAAAACGGAAAATTTTTGCTTTTTTCGTTTATCGACAAAAAGTGAAGAATTTTAAACAAATTTTAGAAGAGAAGAATCTTATAAGTCATATAAAAACCTTCAAAATTCCGTTTTCTAAATGTTTCTATCCTTATTTGTTGCTTGGTAAGTTGCAAAATAAGTCAAAAATTTCGGTTTTTTTATAAATGTTAGTAACTTTTTTGAAAATAAACTTATAGCATTTATATTTCATGGAATGCTATGACTTGTAGTGCTTAAAATATGGTCAAAATTTCAAAGTGATCAGTCAAATAGTTTAAAAGTTATTTTATTTGTTTATTCCAAATTAATTTTTTTTGCAACAATATAAGTCAACAATTAATATTGGTTATAACTTTTTAAATACCTGGTATAACATAATAAAACTTTACATTCTTGTGATGTGGAAGTCAAGCAGATTTCAAGTTTAAAATAAAATACAGGGTGTTCCATTTAAAAAAACATAAGTTTGGTCTGCCACCGTCTTATGGAACACCCTGTAAGATTGTAACTAATTTTAAAATGTGGAGTTTAAAGCTGCCTACAATTTTTGTCAATATTTTTTTTTGTAATTTTTACAATAACAGATCTACTAAGATATCTTAATTGTTATAAACAAAGCTGCTATGAATTAAATAAAAAAAGAGGCTAACATTGTCCCAAATTATCTTAGGACAAATTTTTTTTTTTTTAAATTTGTGAAAAAATTTAGGCTTTTTAAATAAAAAAAAAAATATATTCTTACAGGCAATGGTTAAAAAGTTATCCTAATTGTTTATAAGCAAAAAATCGACATGTTTTTGCAAAATTATTTTGCAATATTTAAAATTAATTTTTTTTTTTTTTTAAGTTAATAATAGAACAAGCCTTCTTCTTTCAGAAACTATTATTACAATTACTAAAACTATATAATTTTCTGACTTATATTTTTGCAAAAAAAATTAATTTGGGATAAACAAATAAAATAACTTTTAAACTATTTAACCGATCACTTTGACATTTTAACAATATTTTAAGCACTCCAAGACACAGCATTCCATGAAACATGAATGTTATAAATTTATTTTTAAAAAAGTTATTAACATTTATAAAAAACCGAAATTTTTGACCTATTTTGCAATTTCCTAAGCAACCAATAAGGATAGAAACATTTAGAAAACGCCTTTTTGAAGGTTTTTATATGACTCAAAAGTTTCTTGTCCTGTAAAATTTGTTTAAAATGCTTCACTTTTTGTTGATAGACGAAAAAAGCAAAAATTTTCCGTTTTTTGACCTTAATTTTTTAATAACTAATTAAATCCAAAAAAATCGACTGCAGGAAACATATAGGTTTTTGTTACAGAGGTCCATACTACTCAAAACAACTGTCGTTTGCCTGGCCGGACGAGTGTCAAAAACAGGGTACTTTTTTTGCTTATATCCCTGGTCTATATGGTGTTTCTGTCAGTGCATTCAATATTAGGCCAAGATATGAAGCTGAAAAATAGCAAAACCTCGCAATTTTTTTGCCCAGCATCAATTTGTGCAAAAATTTGAGATCCATCTCATTTCACGCTCTAGTTTATCTTCTATATTGAGCCGTTGTACACTTTTGGTTTTTTAAGGGTAAGAACTACCCCTAATTGTAAAAACTTATACAATAACATGTTAAACTTTAATATGGTCAACATTTGGTTTTTATTCATATAAGAAATCAAACAATTGGTTTCGTAAAATATCCCATTAAATACGCAGAGGTCCCCAAAAGTTCTTGGTGACCAAAATTTGGTCCAAAATTTGGTGTAGAATGGACCAAGGTACAATTTGGTCTTGTCAAAATGATGTAAAAAGATAGTTATATCACTTAATCTTAAAATTATTTTTATAAAGAAAAAAAGCAAAATTTAACATATTTGTGGTCATTCACCGTCATATTGTCAACTTATTCCAAATCTCAACATTTGAGCTTGACGAGCTGAAAGAACTTATCGGTGTTTTTATACCGACGTAAATATTTTACTTCGTTTTCGTCGTCACAACGTATTATTTCAGCTAAATAATAACGGAACCTTTTTTCCCCTGAACTTTCACCAAGACAAAGTCGCAATCTTTTAAATCAGAATTTTCAAACTTGTTCTCCAGCAGTGTTGCTTCTTTCTCTCTTTGAATATACTTCTTCCAATTTTCTTCGTCACTGCTTTCACTGTTAAGGGATAAGTTTTCATTTTCGGACCCTGAACTTAATGATAATTCCTTTTTGGTGTCCTTAGAAGTAAAAGTTTTTCTTCTTTTTGATAAACTCTTTTGCGTAGAATCTCCAAAACTTGCCTTTTAGTATTTTTAAGAGTAGTTGGTTTTACTTTTTTTAACTGTGATATTTCATATTTTTCGGGAGTGTCTCTCAATATGCGAGATTTTCTCGTGGTTTTCCTAAACTGACCTTTTTGGTTGATCGAAATGGACGTAGCATTTCTGATGTAAAAGCAACAGATGTCGAAGGAGAATTAATTTGGTTTCGGTTATTTAGAATATACTTCAACAGTTTTCGGTCTGATTAGCTAAAGCAACACTTGAACAGACTACAACATCACATGAACCATTTGAAGTTTTAGATTGAACATAAAAGTTCTCGGTACTTTCAGATTGAGCATTAACACCATTTATCAGCATCTAGTGGACGATCCGAAACCTAAGAGGTGAGAAATTCGTGTTTTTGGAATATGTCTTCATTAAGGGGATAAAGCCCCGATACTTCAAACCCTTTAAGAATATTCGATGGACAAAAAGCTTTTGGAAATGCTTTTCCTATTAACTCTGCAACGTCGTAGATACTTATAGGCTGCCCTGGGTGCATAATCATCCATTCACTAAAAGCTGTATTGTAATACGTTTTCAATGACCCAAAGACAGTCCTATGGAGCGGCTGAAGCTTGTGACTTGTGTGAGGATGGAAAGTAACCAATGTTATGCCATTGTTTTGACAAAACTGAATCTGGTATATTAACGTGACTATTATGGTTGCCAAGAAGTAAAATAACTAGGTCTTCAATAGATGGTTGTACATGACATTTAAAATGCTCCAGGAACTGCAAAAAAAGTGACTCATTAGACCAGCCAGATGAATTGGCACCTTCAACAGTGCCTACAGGAACTCCTTTCAACATATGGGATTTAAAATGTACTCTAAGAAACACCATCATAGGTGGAATACGAGTACCAGAGGCATTTACTGCCGCAATTACAGTAAAATCCTGTCCTCTTTCTTTACTTGTCATCTCTCTAAGTTGTTTTATGCCTTTTGGACCAATTATTTTAGGAGGGACATGGACGGTTGAACCAGATTCATCACAGTTCCAAATTTTGTGCGGCGAAAATTCATTTCGAGACAGAACTTTCTTGTAATTTGTAAAAAATGAGCTGACATTGGCTTTAATAAACAAGATAAATCTTGCTAGGCTTGTAGGCTCCGGTTTTCGAAGTGATAATTCTACTGCGTAACGCCTTAGGAAATATCTTAGCCATCCTTTACCGGCTTTCTTATTTTGCTCCCATGGTGATAGAAACTTTTTATCATTTGCAAGAGCGAATTGGTAAGCAAAACAACGAACCTCCATTCTTGTCAAGCCATAGTAAAGGTGTGCTGCTGGTATTAAATAATCTTTTAAACTATTTTCTTCTTTAATTGAAAAAACTTGTTGAGTTTTATTGCTCGCTTTATAACAAAACTCGGCCATACCTTCATTTTTATCTTTAATCATGTGCCTAATAAGTGTTGTTTTAGACACATTATAACAGCGAGAAGCTTCCCGTATGGACAAATCACCATTGAGAGCTTTTTCTACTGCATATTGATATTGCTTGGATTAATAGGTAGTCTTTTATTTCCGCTTTGGCTGCGTGGCATGGTTGCCTTTATTCTGAAAAAAAAACTTAGTTTAGTATTTATTTAAAAAGTATACTTATTCGTATATAAAAACAACACAAAATCAGATAATAAAATAATTAAAAAATTATTACATTGTACCTTGGACCGGTCCAAGGTACAAGCCCTAAACTAGGTCCGAGGTACAAAGTTGTGACGTCCCGATTTTTATTAAATAAAACACGTGAAAAATATACTTTTAAGAAAAACTATTTATGGCAAATAAAAATGTAAACTACAATAATTTATAATTAGGCATAAAATTGAGCAAAATTTTACCTTTTATGATATTATTATATACGAATATACATCTTTTACTGCAATCTGACCGCCTGTTTAAGACCTTATTCTTTTTAAAATGATATAAAACATGGATATTTCTAAAAAAGCTAAAGTTATAGTGATTGAACGACTATTTTATGTACTGTTTTTGTATACAATAAACCGTCCATATAAATACTGATATATCTGGTACGTGTATGCTTGACTTGTTGTCTTTTATAATTTAAAGAAATTTTGAATAAAATCCTTTATAAAAAGGTATATAAAAAACCCAGTTGGGCTATGTTGAATTGACAAAACGTTTTCGGAATAAGTATTCCATCATCAGTGTCTAGTTAATACATGGATGTAGCCACTAAATATGTGGGTAAAAACCCTTTAAAAATTATTAAATGAAATTAAGTTTACATTATGTCTAATTTACAGTTGAGATGTTAAAGTTACCGTTGGATTGGTAACATGGCGACATATGACTCTACATTAAGTTGCAAGTCCTGAGACGGTATGTCTACGAGGACTTTGTCAAAGCAACTGAGTAAGTTAGACATACTGTAAACTCAATTTCATTTAATAATTTTTAAAGGGTTTTTACCCACATATTTAGTGGCTACATCCATGTATTAACTAGACACTGATGATGGAATACTTATTCCGAAAACGTTTTGTCAATTCAACATAGCCCAACTGGGTTTTTTATTTACCTTTTTATAAAGGATTTTATTCAAAATTTTTTTAATATATGGTATACAGCCAAATACAGGAACTTTGTTTCCTTGTGGATTTTATAATTTACTTTTTAACTGGATATTATCTGTATTTGCAATAGGCTTGAATTTTGAACAATATTTATTCATTTTTTTTGGTGATTTATGTCCAATTGTCCAACAATTATTTTATATTTAAATAGCATTTTGGACATTTATTCGAAAAAACCATTATCGTATGGCAATTATATAAAGTTATGTATATTGAAGGGACTATTGTTATTGTTTGAGGTAGTGTTATTTAAGTTATTAATTTTTTGGGATTGTTGGTTTAATAATGGCATAATATTTTTTTCCAATAAGATAATTGTACTCTTATATTTAGTCGTGCTTACTTTTATATTTACTAGAAAATGATTAGCCTTAGATTATACATTTGTACAATTGATTTATTGTTCAACTAATGCTACTCTTATTCAAAATAGCCTTTATTTTGTATTAATATCTGAGTTTTACTATATATTATATACTAACTTTTAGTATATATTAGAAAGGAAAATATTAGTATACACACTGCAAGTCTAACTTCTCCCAAAATTAAAGAAATGATTAAATAAATAAGCGTACTATTAGGTGGTTTTATCCTATATAAAAACAACGTTTCGAATTCAAATAATGAGTCAAATTGAAAAAAAAAATACTATATGCACATACAGAAATGATCTGGTTTACCTAGTTATTATTATTTAGGTTTTTAAAATATTTTAATCTAACAGAAATCTTAAACACGTATCACTCAAGAAACGATTGTATCCTCAGCTACAGAATTTTATGGTTATTTTGGTATTTTACTTATCTCAAAGTGTTTGATTCATTTTATTACGGCACTGGCATTTCGGATTTTATATCCTTTTGTAAGATACCGAAACGCCATCAAAAGCTGTATTATTAGATGTTTTAAATTTGCTAAAGAAATCTCCTTTGCGAAAAGTCTAACATAGAAATTGCATTCGACAAATGGCAAAACTTATATTGGATTTCCCTGGTAAATGAGTTTGTGACTGCCAACTCTTAGGGACTTAAGTGACAATTTTCTGGAATCATAAAAGGACAGACTTAGTTCTTTTAGTATTGGTAGGTATTGGTTTTTACATAAAAACTAAAAAGAATATCAGCAATCCAATTGCAAGGTAATATTATAAAATTTGATCTTTTAAGAATATATATATATATATATATATATATATATATATATATATATATATATATATATATATATATATATATATATATATATATATATATATATATATATATATATATATATATATATATATATATATATATATATATATATATATATATATATATATATATATATATATTGTTATGTTTCTTCTTTCCCAACCAAAGAAAAATAAAAAAAAATCCATCGAAATAAAATTTCAAGATATCAATATAAACAAATTGTATATAGTAATTTAAGATAAGATTTAGTGTAGATAAGAATAGAAAAAAAACGACCTTTTTCCGTTTCAAACAAAATTATCAAAAAACTTTTGTTTAGAATTAGAAGACATTTTACCTGTAAGTTAATCTTTTCATTGTTTGTATAGTCGAGTATTAAATGACCATATTTTAATCTTTTGAAATATGTATAAATTGTGTATTGACAAAACCAATTTTAAAATAAGCTATTTAGTTTTTCTCTGAAACCGAAATTAGGTTTTTCCAAAATCATGGTAAACACAATTTGAGCTCTTGATTGGACGGTCGTTTTTAAATGGGAATTTGTGAGCCGATCACGGGAGAAGCAGTTATAATTTGGTCATCGAAGGAAACCGTTTGTCTCAAGATAGGGTGTGGTTCGTGGAGTTGGATACCGGCATTGTGAAAATAATTGAATAGTTTTGCAGAAGGAGATAGCAAGTAGATTGAAAGAGGTCCTTGTATCTACCGGTGGCATATTGTGAAGATTTGTGAAAGTAGTTTTACGGCATCAAGTTGACAAAAGGAGGTCTTTGTGTCATAAATAAGTAGTTGAGTTTTTGGAGAAGTGCATCAGGTGTTTTTGGTTAGTGCAGAAGGTTTGCAGAGACGTTAGGAAGGAGCCTAGGTGCCAAAAAGGAGAGATCACATCGTTGAGGAGACTGGATTTTTCTGGGTATGTTCCAACATACAACTCAATAAGAAAATAAGCTGTAAGTGTTTTGTACAATTGAATTTTATATCTGTGAAGGATCGGTTTGACATCATGGTCATTAGCATTCAAATTTAAGAACTGAGGTTTTGTTAGGCTAATCAAAAGTTTTAAAGTTTTGTTGTTTCTTGTTTCAAGTAAAGAAAAAATTAAGTAAAATTGGTTTTCACTTAATATAAATGTATATGTAGATTTAAAATCTTTTATTATTATATTTTATAATTTTTATAAAAATTTGATTTATTTGCTTGTATGCTGATTGATAAGATAACGACAGAATTTGATAATTGTTTTATTCGTTCACATAAAATAAAGAAACGAAAATTTTTGTAATATAATATTTTTTTTTATTCATATCTTTCTTCTCTCTCCCGATAAAAGACAACTAGAAAATCTTTGAATCCATCGAACACAGGTAATGTAAGGAGTTTAAAACTTGGAACTATTTAAAACTTTTTTTTATAATTTTAAAAAAAAGTTATTCTTTATAAAAAGCTCTGCAATCAAAACCTTATTATTTCAATATATTATCTAAAAACTATTATATAAAAAAAACTTTTGAAATTATAAACTATGTTTTTATATGCAACAATTTCCTTCTAATTAAAAAAAAATTGCAATTTTTTCTTAAATTACTGAAACACAAAATCATTTTCACAAATATGATTTTTTCAAAAACTCTTTTATTATTATTTTACTAAAAAAGTTATACCTGATAAAAAGCCCTGAATGATTTAAAATTCACCTATTCAGATTCATCGATCAAATATCAAACTTTAATAATTTTATACGAGGTATGTCAAGAAAATTTGATATTTTTTCAATGTTAAAGTTCATGATTTTTGACGTACCTCGTATAAGATTGAAAAAATGTATTATCTGATAATTGCATATTAGATTTTAGATGAAACAGCAATTTTTATAAAAAAAATAAAAAATTAAATATAAAATATTTTTATAATAAAAGAGTTATCATATTTGTAATAAATAAAAATGATGTTGGATATCTGATATTCCAATCCAATATAACCAATCCAATATATCCAATATATCCTATCATTGTTTAATAATAATATGACTTATTTGAAGACTTATTTTTGTTCTCTAGATGACATTCTACTTTTTTTATTTTCTATACACACTCCCACACCCCATTTTCTTCTCTTGGTTAGTTTGTGTGGGACTGGGATTTATAAATTTATTGAAAATAAATCGTCAGCTTTACAAGATGATAAAATAAATAAACAGAACACGTACTCTTTCAATCAAAATCAATATATCGAAATTGTCACCAGATAACAATTTAGTTATTGAAAAGGAAATCGAAAATAATATTTTCACCTTTCCACAATTTTTTATTTCTTTCCGAAGAACGTAGAAAATTTAAATTTCCTTTCGTCTCTATCGCTACATCATGAAAACATTAATTCTTAACACAAAATTTTTAAACCAGTTAAGATTTATTAACCGGCTATTTGTTGCCAAAACTCTAAATTAAAATTCCATGTTATAGGTTTTAAAGATTAGGCTCTAAGAATGCAAATTCCATTACGACAGTTCAATAAAAATAACAAATGTTATTGATCTCATGAAAACCGTAAAAAATGGCAAAAATCAAGCAATGTTCATTTATTTAACACCTTTATAAAAGCCAACTTCATTTGCGACAAAACACGAAAACTGCGTACGAAAGCTTCACTCTTCACCTATAAAATGTCTTTTCAGTTTTGTCGATAGGACACTTTGATCAAAAGATATCGAATTTTTCATCATTGTCATTCAACCTCTTCTGTCCACTGCTGAACATAGTTCTCTCCCATTTTTCACCACTCTTCACAGTTCTGTGCGTCATTTCTTGGATATTCATTTAATGTCGTCCATCCAGCGTGTTGGTGGTCGTTCTCTGCTGCGTTTGTCTTCTCTTGGGCGCCAGTCAATTAGTTTTCTGGTCCATCTGTTGTTGTCATGTTGGAGGCTAAAACATCAATAGATATAATGAGGCATACACCAGTAGGGAGAAGGTCAAAGGGAAGACCCAAACTTAGATACATGGAACAAGTGGAACAAGATTTGAAAACACTTAAGATTACCATTTGGGAAAACAAAGCAAGGAACAAAACAAAATGGCGGAAAATCCTAGAACAAGCCAGGACCCAGATAAAGTTGTTTAGCTACTGATGATGATGATACGTTTGAAGACATCAGTGATACCTGTTCTTTTCCTTAGGTCTTGGTTCCTTATTTTGTCGGTTTTTGTCACGCCTAGAATCGATCTTTCCATGCACCTTTGTGCCACTGTGACAGTGAGAGCTTCTGCTCCGTATGTCATAATATCAGGAACGAATTGGTCATAGCTATCAGAATGTTGCTTTTAAAGATATCTCTTAGTGAACCATACGCCGCACAAGCCAGTGTTATTCGTCGTTGAAATTCTCAGGTCTGACTATCCTTGTTTATTTTGATTTCATGACCAAGATATATGTACTTTTCTGTCAATTCTACCACTTGATTGTGGATGATTAGGAGTTCGCTGGGAACTAAATTTGTCATAAATTTGGTCTTAGTGATGTTCATTCATTTTTAGAGCTATTGTTGAAGATACGTTTTCTAAATCTTGTAGCATTTGTTGTGCTTCACGCAGACTTTCGGTAATAAGTCGGCAAAACGCAGATGAATGAGCATTTTCCCGTCTATTTTTATTTCTCTATTTTCCCAATTTAGCATTTTAAAGGCGTATTTGCGGACCGTTATAAATAATTTAGGTGAAAGTGTCGCTCTGTCTCACACCTCGCTTTATATGAATTTATCTGGTGGTATCATATAGTCTTACACGCACTGTGACGTTTTGGTACAATATTTGTACTAACTTTGTAAGCCAGTATCCAGTAGCCAGTAATGCTATCTAATTCCACGGTATCGAAGGCTTTGTGAAAGTCTACGAAGATAACCAGTGATCTGTTATATTCTATCGATTTTTCTATTAAGGTTTCTACTGTTTGTAAGTGATCGTTTGTTTCGTATTTTAAGCGAAAGCCAGCTTATTCTCGGGGCTGGTAGAAATCTTTATTCTAGTCTTGTCGTAATTATACGTATAAACATTTTATAGATGTGGTTCAATAAGCTGATTAGTCTATCTTGTCTCTTCTAGCTTGTCTCCTTTCTTGTGTAGTGTAGTAAAATTGTTACCACATTGTTCTATGTTTTTGGTATGCAACAATCTGTTGCATACCAAAGATACCAGACAAAGATTAAACTAAATTTTTATTTGGTTGAGAAGGGCACGTCTGCCCATATTTATAGCTTCTATTACGACTCCATCTTCTCCAGGTGCTTTGTTGTTTTTTATCTTTTTCATTGCGTCTTGGATTTCGCTTAGTGTGATATCTGGTATGAGCTCTAAATCCTGGTTGATGATTGTGTTTGGTCGTCTGTTTGTCTTGTGTATAGTTCTGATGGAAGTTTTCAACTATGTGTAGTAGTTCTTCTCTATTTGATATGGGTACTCCTTCTTTGTTCTTTAGTTTGTGTATTTCATATTTTCCATTGTTTAGCCGTCTTAGGACTTTCAGACTTTTATTTTCTTCTATAGTTCAATGAAACTTTTCATTCTTAAATTTTATTTAATCCTTACTTATAGCTTTTAATATTTCTTAATTTATTTTTTGTAGTTTTTCTTCGTCAATGCTTTCGTTTCCTTTGATTTCTCTTCTAGTTTCCATTAATTGCTTTGTTTTGATGGTTATTTTTTCGCCGTGGCGTCTTTTAGGGCAGCATTTTACTTGAGCCTCTCGAATGGCTTCTACGATATTTTCGTTTAGGGTATTTACATTATTTAGGCATTTATTTTCTTGCAGGATTTTATTGATATTGTCTTAGTATTCATTTAAATTCGTGATCGCTGCCTTTGGTAAAGCTATTAAAGACTGTATCATCGTTGAATATATGTTTTTTGTCACCGATTATGTAGTATATCTCGTTTCTTATCTTGTCATCTGGGCTTTTCCACGTCCATCTTCTGTGGTCTTTTTTAGTAAAGAAACTATTCATCTGGTATAGATTTTGTTGTAATAGAAATTCTAGTAGTGTTTGTCCACGTTCGTTTCGTCCTTTTGACCCAAATTTACCTGGTGCTGTTTCCTGTTCATCCTGCTTTAGACCCATCTTTCTTTGACCAGTGTTTCTTTCAGTGCCGTCGAGATATCATCGTAGAATTCTTCAATCGGATGGTCAGTTATTGGAGCGTGTACTTGAATAATCTTTATTTTATACCTTCGATTTAGCTTTACGATTAAATGGGCTACTTTTGTGGATAAGCTTCTTGTAATTAATATGTTATTTGCAAGTCTTTTGTGTATAAAGAAATCCCCCCCCTCCCCCCCCGACTGACTCGGTTTCACTACCTATACTGTAAATCGAATTTTTACCATCGAGTTAATACAAATTTTATTTAAAATTGATTTCAAGCGCGTAACTGGCATTCAAAATCACCGGTTCCTTCAAGCGTTGTTTCTAAGAGAACGGTGCATTCTACAGAAAAAGTACTAATAAAGATTTAGTTTAGAATTATCTCAGATTTATTTTTTATATGAACATTTTTCCAGGACGTACAGGTTTTTAATAAATTGATTTGTTTCGTTTTTTCGGCCCTACGACGGGGCGTTTAAGGGGGAAGCCGAGGAGTAAAAGCAGTAAACTTTTTTGCATCTTTTTTCTGTTGTCAACATTTAGATTCTGAGTAAAATTCATCTGGTTTGTATGATTTTTAAAAATCAAATCTCTGACGAATTGAAGAAGTCATTTTATTGATTTGTAATATGTAAAATGAAAACGTTAAACTATACCTAATTTATTTTTCACTGTAAAACTAAAAACTACATCATACTATTTATTGGGTTTTTATAGAAGTGCTATAAGCATATCGACTTTAAGAACTACATCCTTTCACAAAAACCGCCCTTCCGAAATTACCGTAATTCAAAATAATTGATTGCCTAACCATGATTTATTTACCATTCTACTTAGGCATTCCATTTTCCCTCGAAGCCCTTGTCAAAAAAATGAAATTGTCATAAAGGGTGAGTTCCGAAATCCTTCAATCTTAACAAAAACTCAATAACCCGCAACTAGATAAATGGCGGTGCCATATTAAAGTCGCACGCCATCAATATGGTTTATCACGGTGATACGGTACCCTTGTCAGTGGCGGAACTAGTCTGTGGCAGTGATTCTCAGTCGACAGTATATTTATAATATTTAATATAGTTTGCAACCTTACCAAAATATCATCAAGTGCAATGCATGAAGCATTTTTTAAAATTATTATACTTTTAAATATCATATAGAGTAGAAGCACAACAGATAAATTGCAAATGTTTATTAGCCAATAAATTATTTAGTATTTTATCAAACAATAACGTTTTTTTTAATTAATAAGATTTTATAAAGTTTTGTTTGTTTAATCTCTCTGGTGGTAACTAGTAACAAATTCTTGAGACATTCTGCTACCAAAACAAAAATTCAGTTATCAACTAAAAATCTTATAAGTCTTAAAAGTCATGTTTTTGAAAGAAAACTTGAGACAGCATCTAGCGCTCGGTAACCGAAGTAAGAGAAGAATAATTTGAAAATTAAGAAGGGGTCCACAACTATCCTAACATTACACGTGATCGGTGCAACTGTGGACGGCGATATTGGGGCAACTCTAGTTCCAAGAGTTTCTGGTTAGTTTGTTCACAACTTATTGTTTGGGTAGGTATTAAAAGTAGGTATTTACAAGTAGCGTTAGAACTGGCAATAAGAGATGTGCAATCGGAAAAATCTTCACTAAAGAAGGCTGTAATGGACACGGCGTACCCAAATAGACACTTGGATTAAAAGTAAATGGATAGAAATGTAGACCAGCGGCAGGACATGCACAAGGTAATAACAAAATTAGGTACCTACTAGATTTTACTTAAAAAAATGAATGTCTTTAAACAGGTGTACCTAGAAGTGATAAAACAGCCCTTTCTAAAGAAGATAAAGAAAATTTGGTTTCTCGGATAAAAACTATAAGTAAGTGGAGGTTTCGACTTGCTCACAAAGAAGTACTCAGCTTTGTAGAGTTAAAAAATCAGCAAAATAATCTGCAAACACCATTTAAAAACGAGTAGCCTGGTGAAGATTGGTTTCTGAATTTTTCAAAATACAACCAACTTTCTATTAAGAAACCTAAGATAATTGAAGCATTATGTGTAAGACAACAAAGTGTAAAACTCATTTGTTGTTTACGATTTTTTTGATCAACTGCATTAATAATTTATAACTGCATCAATACCCTGCTAGGATATGGAATGCAGTTGAAATAGCTTTTAATTACGACCCTAGCAATACTAAGGTTGCAACTAAAATCGGAAAAATAGCACAAAGGCAAACTGTAGGCCCAAGACGAAAACCAACAGTTTTGGCATGTACTAATGCCAACAGATCCATATTGCTACCTGTGATACCCCACAAAGGCAAAAGGCTATGGAAAAATATGTTCGGTGCAGATGAGTATCCACAGACATCTTACTACATATCCGAAAATGCTTAAGTGAGCATTTATGATACTACGAAAATACCTACTTTAGTTCTCTTGTACACAAATTCATAGCAGGAGGAGACTTTAATTACAAAAATCACCACTGGGGTTTTAGTGTACTTACAACAAGGGGTACACAATTTCTGAAATCAATACCGAGAAACAATTTACAATGCATATCTACAGGAGAACCAAATGATGGACCTACAGATCCAAATAAAACACCAGATCTCTTAGATTTCTGTGTGATTAAAATATATCTGTTGACTACTTAGCAATAGAATTATGTTGAGATTTTTTGTCAGACCATTCTCCCATTCTAATTGACCTAAACACAAAAGTAAACCTTAGTTTTAACCAATAACCAAACAAACTGGAACATATATTTCGAAGTGCACTAACGGCATAAAAATATCAATAAACTTACCGCTGAAAACATAAATAGAAACTGAAAACGCAGTACAGCATCTTACTCCTTCTATACAAAAGGCTGAAGTGCTACTAGTTGAAAAAACAATATGGAAGAAAAGCATAAGTTGTTCTCTGAGTGCAAAAAACTTGATTGAAGGAAAAAGAAAACTTAGGAGACAGTGGCAAAACACACACGCACCTATTGACAAAGCAAACCTAAATATAATTACAGAAATACAAAAAATTATGGATACAAGGCTACTTGAACAAGACAACACATATGCGGAAACGAAATTTAAAATAAACAAGAACTTAACAAAAGAAGATAATGCAGAAACTCAAACTATTTAAGTATAATATGCAGAAATTCAAAATGTACTTGGAACCGTTGGAAAAGAAACAGTCTAACCACTTGGGAAAAAAGAACAAAACATTAGATAACAGCTTTAATAAACACAAAAAATCAAAGATACGACAGGTTCTGGAAAAATCACAATAACAAATATCCTTAAAATGATAAAGGAGATATTATAACTGATGTAAAGCAAAGATTGTAGTAGAGGTTGCGCCGGTTGGGGCTGGGAAAATATTACCGACCGTGGAAAAAGCGGCATCCTTTGATGTTTGCACCTGCTCAGGTGTTCAAGTGACGTCACTCTCACTGACAAGTCGAGTCATTTCTTTTTTTTGTCTTCTGCTTTTCGCCAGGTTATCTGTTTTTTTCGTCTCATGTCACCTTCTTGTATTCACTAATTGAACGTCCACTTCTTGACGTGGGAACCCTTTATTTCATACACACAGGCCTCCGTTCCTTAGTCCAATGCTCGACACAGATCTTTCGTCCAGTACTCTACATAGGTCTACGATTATTTCCTCCAGTGCTGTACATAGGTCTACGATTATTTCCTCCAGTGCTCTATATAGGTCTTTTTTCGATTTTTCGTCCACGGCCAGACGCAAGTCTTGTAATCTTGCTAATCATCGTACTACTTACATCCAAAAGCTATTTTATGATGAAAGTGAAGGACTGTCATGAGAAACCACAGAGGATACCGGAAAACCAGTATTACGGGAAGTAGTCATTTATGCCATCAAAAATATGAAAGAGGGCAAAGCTACGAGAAGAGATGACGTGCTCATTGAATTAATAAAACTCATTGATGAATATATTCAAAAGTCAAGTCACATACTTATAACATTTTTGAAAATAATACACAGGAGAATTGGTTAAACTCTTGAATATGAAATTAGTGACATAAAATTTGGCTTTAGAAATGGTATGGGCACAAGAGACGCATTATTCGACTTAAATGTGATGGCCGAGAGATGCATGGACATAAATCAGGACATGTACTTATGTTTTGTAGATTTTTAAAACAATTTAATAAGGTTTAACATAAACAACTTGTAGATATAGTAAAAAGCAAAAATGTTGACAGTCGTGATATGAAAATTATTTTTAAACTATATTGGAATCAATTTGTCAAGGTAAAAGTTAAAAGCATTACTTAAAGAAGCACTTTCAGATTCAACAGAAGGTATATCTATAAATGGTGAAGTATTGAATAACTTATGTTTTGCAGACGATACAGTAATAATGACGGATAAAAACAATGATTTATAGAGCGTAATGCAGCGACTTAATTAATGCTGTCATGAATATGGACTAAGGATGAATTTGAAGAAAACGAAATTGCACAATCAGCAGATCAAGTATTTACAAATCAGCAAATGCAAGCATTTAATTGATTGTAGGACATACTGTAACTAAGAGTGTGTATAGCTACAAATACTTCGAAATATGCATATTATCAAGTGTAGACCATATCAAAGAAATTAAAACACATATTGAAATAGCAAGTGCTTCAAAGTTGTTAAACTTAAAAAGTTTCTTTATTGTCGGGATATAAGGTTAGGACTAAGCCTAAAGATAATTTAGTGTTACGTATTTACTACTTGTCTTAATGGCTTGAAAGCATGGACATTGAAAATGCATCTTAATGAGTTGGTGGCCCATGAATTTTGGTTTTACAGAAGAATTCTAGGAATATCATGGTCTCAAACAATGTCAGTCGCAGTTTCTAGAAGAATAGGAACTAACGTTAAAATATTATTGACTATCGAAAGAAGAAAACTTGAGTACTTAGAACATGTGATGGGAGGGACAAACTACTCATTATTGTAACTTATTATGCAAGCAAAATTTGAGAAAAGCGAAATGTGGGAAGACGAAGAATATCGTGGCTTAAGAACTTAAGGGAGTGGTTTGAATGCAATAGTGCAGAACTATTTAGAGCGGTAGTCAACAGGGTCTACATAGCCATGATGATTTTTTACCTTCTATAGGAGTTGGAAGTTGAAGAAGAACAAATGCTTGATTAAAATCACTTTGGCATCAAATTACTTTCACAGATATGAGAAAGTAATTTTATTTAAATTTTATAAAAAATAGTTCAAAAAATATGTTAAGAAAAGTTTTTGTATTAGAAAAGGTAAACTATAAATGTAACAGCTTTCAGTTAAAACTGCTAAATTGCCACCTATCAATATCTAAATGTAAATTTCAAAACTTTCTTCTATTATCACTTTTCTCTAAGACTCTGTATATACCAAATTGTGTGCAAAAGAAATAAATTAAGTCATAATTATTTAATAAAAAATTTTTGAAGCTTACATAAAAATATCTAATCTAAAAACAAATAATAAATCATAAAATAACTTACTTTTCCACTATTTTATATTTTATTTTGCTACAACATGTCATATAAAACGCCGTTTTTAGCCACGCCGAATAAACCACCATGAGTCTTTCACGGCTGGGCGGGACATTTTGCTCGTTACTCTAGAATCATAGCTCTTCTGTATTTACAGCCTTACAGTCTGCTGCTCAATATTTACGACGACGCAATGTACTTCGTAAATGTTGCTCACGGGAAACAATGACTAGCAATTAGTCTTTTCACCAGCAATCTGCTGTACTTGCTATCCCCATGCGTTGGGTATACAGAATTGATTATGTCCTGCAAAATAAAACAGTAATTGATTGGAGTAAGTGAAATTTGGCACAAATTTTGTGTTTAACGTATATAATAATCAAAAACAGAACAGTAAATGAAAAAAGCATGCACAATTTAATACTAATACATTCGCGATCATAAAATCCGGGTCACCTTGAAAATCGCCGTTATTTCATTTTTAACGAGCTTTATCGTAAATAATAATAACACAAATACAAACTAATGCATGTTTCTGAGAATTGTTTTCGGCTTAGCGGTTTCCTTTGTAATAAAGAATTCCAATAATGCCGATTTCGCGGAAAACTCTACACTTCCCAAAATGAACGGTACCTGTAACTGCCGCTTGTTTTAAATGTCTTATTTGTGCTTCGACTTTCTGTTCAAATGCAACAAACAAACGTTTATTATTGCCACCATTAGTGTTTATTAGAATCATTATTAAGGTTTATTATAGTTTTTTTTTTGCCAAAAATGCCTTGACTGTTGTTAAAACAGCACGCATTGTTGCGTTTGTGGAAGACGGTCACACTGAACGGCAAGTCGCAAGAACTGTTGGCGTAAGCCTTTCTACGGTTCAACGAGTGCTTCAACGCTTTCAGAAGACGAGTTTGCTAACCAGACGACCTGGCTCTGGACGAAGAAGAACGACCACGGCACGAGATGACCGTTTCCTTGTGTTTCAAGCTTTACGAAACCGGACCTCAACTGCGGTTGTGCATCGAAATTGCCTACAGGAAGTACGAAGTTGAAATGTTAGCATTGCAACAGTCAGGAGAAGACTTCGTTCTTCTGGACTATCTTCTCGGGTAATGGCTACAGGACCGCCACTTGGCCGTGCGCATCAAGTTGCACGACTAGTTTTTGCTCGACAATACGCGCATTGGGGAATTATTGATTGGAGCAAAGTGTTATTCTCGGATAAATCCCGTTTTAGCCTAACTGGATCCAATGGACGTGTAAGATTTTGGAGGAGAACCGGTGAACGATTTTCACAAGCTTGCATTGCTCCAAGAATGCCATTTGGTGGAGGCTCAGTCATGGCTTGGGGAGGTGTATCTTCCGACTTCCGCACAGAATTACTTTTAATCGAAAATGGGTCCTTAACTGCACGAAGGTACATTACGGAGATTCTGGAAGAACATGTTATGCCTACCATGACAGGGCTTGGAGAAGACGCAGTTTTTATGCAGGACAACGTGCGACTGCAGGTTGCCAGGATCAGTATGCAATACTTGGACAAGGTTGGAATTACGAGGTTACCCTGGCTAGCTAGATCTCCGGATCTGAATCCCATCAAACATCTCTGGGACGATTTAAAAAAACGTATTCAAACCCATACACCTCCTCCTAACGACGCATAGGAGCTTAAGGATCTGTTAGTGAGAGAGTGAAATAACATACCACAACATGTAATCCGGAGAACAATTGAGAATATGCCCCGTAGTCTGCAAGAGGTTATTAGAGCAAGAGGAGGCAATAATATTAGTCATTGAAATTCCACCGATGTTTTACCACGTTCTGTATTTCTGTATTTTTCATTTTTTCTTTCGTATGTCTGTTTCAACAATTTGGTTTGTTTTCTGCTTTTTCAATAAAAACAATAAAAAACCGTTTTTTGTTTCTTTCAAAACAAACATTGATGACAAATAAAAAATACATTAGCTTAAAAAAAAAAGGTTATGACTGCACCAGATGCAAAAATATTCAAGAAACTTGAAATTTTCAAGGTGATCCGGATTTTATGATCGCGAGTGTATATTTACACCTGCCATTAATGAATGTATATTATAAACGTATAAAATAGTAAACACTAAAAATTTGTTTTAATATAAATTTTCGATTGATTTTAGCTCTTAACAGGTAAGGTGCATTTTGCTCAACTAGATTATTAAAAAATATTAAAATATTTAAAACCAAACAAGAAATTATTGTTTAACGTCTGACTAAGAGAAATATAACGACATTTAGTTTAAGAAAACCGTACTATAGATACTGACATTACGAATGCATATGCAACATATGCAATTGCTAACTTGTGCTCAAAATTTGTTATAAATATGTGTAGTTATGAACAAGAGCAATCAAGCAATTCTGGGAAGAGGTACAAAGTGATGAAGATGAGGCTATTCCTGATTCCGAAGACGAAGTGCAGCTCGACAATGTTAGTGAAAGTTCTCATGACACAGACACACAACAAGATAGCGACGAAGATGAAAGTGAACAAGAGAATGAAAATGTGAGCACATTTGCTAGATATTATTGGGGCAGAGATAAAGTGACGAAATGGGATAAAAAGGTAGAACTACAATCGGTTCGCACTAGAGCCGAAAATATAATTTCTCGATTACCTGGCATAAAACGACACTATAAAGAAGCTAAAACTGCACTTGATTGTTGGAAGCATTTCATGGATGACATACTCATTGCTGATATTGTAAAATATACTAATGAGAAAATCAATTCAGTAAGTGAACGTTACAACGATGATCACCAATACGTAGTAAAAGAGACCTCCGAGCAAGAAATCAAGGCTGTATTTGGATTACTTTGTTAAGCAGGAATACATCGATCGTCTCGGCGAAACCTTGAGGATTTCTGGGCAAATAACGTCACAGGAATGCCAATATTCAAGAAAATTATGTCTCTAAAACGCTTTAAATTTCTGCTAAGGTGCTTGCGGTGTAACAATGGAGATACACGCGTAGATAGAATCAAATAAGATAAAAGATAAATCAAAAAGATAAATTAGCCTTAATTAGAGGTGTTTTCGAAAGAGCAGTTGACAATTTTCAGTCTGCCTATACACCTGGCATGTATCTCACTGTTGATGAAAAATTGAAGGCATTTGGTGGCAGGTGCCCTTTTCAGCAATATATTCCAAATAAACCGGCTCGTTATGAAATCAAATCTTTACTTTAGTCGATTCAAGGTGTTATTATACTACAAACTTACAAACTTGGAAATTTATTGAGGTTCTCAACCAGATTGTCCTTTCAAACTAACTACGAAGCCTTATGTAGTTTTACGATTGTTTTCACCAGTGTCTGGCAGCAAACAAAATATCACATTCGATAATTGGTTCACTAATTATCCATTAATGCAACAACTTCTTGACGAACACGAATTAACATCTGTGGGTACTGTCCGAAAGAACAAAAAGCAAATTTCTTCCACAATGGTCAACACAAAAAATTGAGAACAGTATTCTACATTTTTTGGTTTCCAAAAAAATACAACCTTAGTACCCTATATCCCAAAGAAAAATAAAAATGTTGTGTTGTTATCAACATTATACCATGATGACAGAATAGACTTATCTACGGGAAACGCTAGAAAGCCAGAAATAGTCACATTCTACAATGTTACTAAAAGAGGGGTTGACACCGTTGACAAGTTATCAGGTACATACGTTTCCCGAAACAGCAGAAGGTGGCCGTTTACGGTATTCTATGCGCTTTTGAATCTATGTGGAATTAACTTCCAAGTAATATATAACATCATCAAGAATGACTATACACTAAAGCGTTCAAAATATTTGAAATATCTTAGTTTGTCACTGATAGGAGATTATATAAAAGAAAGACAACAGAATCCTCGGTTGCCGAGAAAACTGCGTGAGACACCGGGCTATAAGACTGCAGATTGTGATAAACCGTTGCCTAAACGTCAGAAAGTACAATGTGTAGTGTGTCCCAGAAACAGGAGACAGAAAAAGTCGCTACGTGTGTTATGATTACAGACATTTTGTTTGTTTAGAACACGCATGTTTCAAATGCGATACTTGCGTCAACGAGAAAACTCAGTAAATGATGTTGTACGACTAGTCGGTGCGTTTTGGTTTAGTTTGAGTTTTCTTACAAGCTCTCTCTGATGACAGAAAGACCCAGAAAAACGTGTCAGGGAGTGGTAAGAAGCTCGAATTAAATCGAAACGCAACCATTTTCGTATATTTATCGTCCTTACTCGACGCAATGAGTACAAGAAAGATGGTAATTTATATGGGTAAATTGTTGATGCATAGTGGAATATAAATATTCCCAGCATCGCTCTTAATGGCTTGATTAAGCGTGAGTATACAATTTACTTTAATTGCTATCGACACATTTAACTTCATTTCTAACCTATATCACATCTACTACCACCAATAACCATCACCGTTGATGCACGTTGTCAGTAGGCATGATTTTCTTTATAATGTTGCGTAACGATGTTATTGGTACTCATTCGTAACTCGAATCACAATAAACACAGTAACCAATTCTGTGTCTCTCAAAACAACGCAAACTATCTTCGTAATAACGGTTTTATTCGATATTTCCGCAATAATCCAATGTACTTAAAATGGTGAAATAGCTCCTTAGTTCATAAAACTCAGCTGACACATCGGCAATAAAAGAACGGGTCTTGATTGTATTAAAGACATAGCTAACAATGATGATGTTGTTGTTTATTTTTCAAGTTCATAAACTTTTAATAAATGATTAAAGTTGGAGATAACGACTGGTGTTTTGTTTCTGGTTTTATATCTTATATCTTTAACATGGTTGGACGTTTAATTTAATCTTAAAATATTCTTTTATAAAATATCCTTATAAGTAATCAATATTAATAAAAATAAAACAAAGCCCCAGATTAAAAATACAATAGTATTATTTAAATTTCATATACCTAATATTTACATTTTTGTGTAGGGAAAGGTAAGTTGGAAGGCGAACTTAAGGCTAATATCCAAATAACACTAATTTTTGTAAATTAAAAATATTTATTTGTTGATATTTTGAACTCTACTTGTCACAGTAATTATTCTACAAAATAACAGCACATTTTTTTGTTATACAATTTTTTTAAAAGAGATGCAATTATCGTCATCTTACCCACAAGTTGACAAACTGTTTTAGGTGAGTTGACGAAAAAAATAACCAATTGAAAAATAATCCTTAAATCCTCCAGGACACAGTAATGAGCCATATACTAAAACTTTTTCTTAAAATTATACATCGCAGAATATACAAGCTATGCGAAGAGAAAATAGAACACACAGTTTGGATTCATGACAGGCGTAGGTACGAGAAATGCACTGTTTAGTCTACAGGTATTATTCCGAAAATGCAAAGGTATGACTTGCGATATCTATACCTGCTTTGTGGACTACCAGAAAGCATTTGACACAGTCCATCACCGAAAAATTATGGATATTCTAACAAAAGCCCAAATAGATGATAAAGAGCGTGTAATACAAATTTTATACTGGAACCGATCAGCCACAATACAAGCAAATCTTGGAAATAAACCTGAATTCTGTTCTGGATCGCTTTCATCAGTTTAACCCGAGGTGTTAGACAGGGATGTATACCTTCACCTATATTCAGAGGAAATATTTAGTGAAACCTTAGAAAATTTCGAACATGGAATCCTTTTTAATGTAAAACGCCTAAACAACATCCGCCATGCAGACGAGACCGTTATTTTTGCAGGCAGTTTAAACAATTTACAGCAACTAATAAACAAAATTAATGAAGTAAATAAAAGATTTGACATTCTTCCCATCTTTTTACGATTTGCGTATGGGAGTGACATTTAACAATTTCCGCGATTGTTTTAGTTGACCAACCAAAAAGATCCCCAGGTCCTAAGAGTCTTAGGCCTGCCGCCTTCCTAGATAATTGGTCAGCAATGCAATTGCCTTTATTCCTATTGTGTTCTTTAACCCACCTCAGGATGATGGTAATACCATGTGAAGCTTGAGTTAGTGACTCATGACACTCCATTACTAACCCTGATGTGACACGTGGTCACATCAGGGAACCCAGATCATTATAGTTTTTCCTGCTATACCTTTTTGTGTTATCTCTTTTGCGGCTATGGATCTCGTATCCTGAGCATTCTTTCATTTTGGAGCCATCGGTGTATATGCAATAGGCATTTGCCACGTTTGTCTCCCTATACCGTCTTGTTTCAATTTTGTAGGGTTTGTTAAAGACAAACTTTGGTTCAATTGAGTCATAGCCTGTCTGTTACAGTGGTAGCGCATCCAGCTCTCCCCACCAGAAACGAGTTTTCAATTGTCTCATTCCTACATCAAGGTTTGCACTAGCTGAGCGCAGTCGCATCATTGTCACTAGCACCACCTCTTTGACATATATATCTAGAGACTAGGAGAGAAGGCTAGGAGTGCATTGAACAACATGGCCAAACTCTTTAAACACAACCACAACCACAACCTTAATCTGGAGATAAAAGTAAGACTCCTACTCTCTTATAACTTCTCGATAATATACTACGAAGTTAAATCCTGGACGCTTACTGAAGCGATGGAGGAAAAACTTGAAGCTTTCGAGATCTGGTTATACAGAAAAATCCTAAGGCCATCATGAACGGCCAAGATAACCAACGAGACCGTACTACGAAGAACGGGAAAAGAAAGAGAAGTGATGTATACGATAAAAAGGAAAAAGTTAGAATATCTCGGACACATAATGAGAAACGGCACTATATACAGAATACTAAAAATAATCCTTTAAGGCAAAGTATGCGGAAAGCGGGGAATTTTAAGAAGAAGAATATCATGGTTAAGAAACATGAGGAAATGTTTCTCCACAACAACTAATATATTTAAAGCTTCAGTTAATAAAACAATTAAAGCCAGAATGATCGCCAATATTTGAAACCAATAGGCACCAAAAGAAGAAAAAGAAGAATGTTCCCGACCTATTTGTGAAAAAGAATAAGTCAAATATTATTACTAAAGTTATCACCTAACTATTTATTTAAAAATCGTAATGACATCCATCAGATCCAAATTTAGTCGATTTTTTACTAATCCGCCCTAGTATAGTATGCATCGCCTTGATATTATTTTGAATAACTCAAGTGCTATATTTTTTTGAGGTGAAATAATTTTTTAACTAATGCTTTTAAAATTAAATCGTCGCCAACGACAGGAAACTGCAAATTTTCTTAGAATTTCTCTTTATGAAATTGGAATTTGACTGTAACATGCAAAGAATTTTATCTTTCGTAGGTATAATGCGTGATTTTTTTACTATTTCTTGTAAAAGAATTTTTATTTTTTAACAAAAACATATCTACAGAAAACGAAAACACGCGAATGCGAACAAGCATTTATTGTCAAATTCTCTAAATGCTATTCCCTTTGAGATTTTTCTTTTTCTTGTAACAAACAATGTACTGCTAGAGAAAAACAGTGATGTGTGAAATAAAACGAGAAGAAAAGTCCTTTTCAGAGCGAAGTAAGGGTGCCCGAAACACACATCGATTTGTTTCCATTATAGTTAAAGGACACAGAGTTGCAATCTCGGTTTTCGGTTCGCAAACGAAAACATGAGATTAGAATGACTGACCGAGTTTGGAAATCACCCAACTTTTATCCATTTCTCGAAAAATTAACGAAGTTGAAAAAGTCAAGCACTGAAACGGGTCGATTGCCAAATTTATTGAAAAGGGGAAATTTTAAGTTTAAACGTAAATGTGATATGTTCATGACATATTGTGTTAATGTCTGCTGTATGGTTTTATGTAGGAAGTCGTTAATGGGAACAAAAACAAGTTTTAAATAAAACACTCTAATCTTACTAATATAACAGTAATATTTGTGGATAATTTTAATTAAATCTTCTTATATCTACTGCTAAAAATAGATCTTCCTTATAATTTCTACTCTTTTTGATCTTGTGCCGATTAAATCCAGGTTGTTTAGTCTTCCCACAGCTCCCAAAGGAATGGATGGAGGCATATATGATATCTATATTTAAGAAGAAAGATAGAAACAATGCGAAAACTACAGAGGAACAAGCGTAATATCATCAATAGAAAGATTATATGGGAAGATACTGCAAGAAAAGATAGAGCAAGCGATAAAAGGCAAAATCGGGGAGGATCAGGCAGGCTTCACGGCAGGTAGATCATGCGTATACCACATATACACACTGGAACAACTGTTGGAAAAGAAAAAAGCAAAAAATAGAGATATACATTTGGCATTTGTGGACCTGAGAAAGTCGTATGACTCTGTACAAAGGTCAGAACTATGGAAGGCAATGTACAAATAAGAAATACAGACGGAACTCATAGAAGCTACAAAGGCTCTGTATAAAGAAAATAAAGTGTCCATTAAAATAGGAACAAGAATCATAGGAGACTTCACCACAACAAAAGGACTCCTGCAGGGTTGTTCCACATCTCCAACCCTATTCAAAATATACTTAAAGAAAGCCTTGACTACATGGGAAAAAAATGTGAAGGTCTGGGAGTACCGGTACGGAACGAATACCTATATACGTAAAGCTTTGCAGACGATCAAGTAGTGATTGCACAAAACCAAGACGACCTCAGCTACATGATGAAGAAACAACAAGAAGAATATAGCGAGGCTGGCCTAGATATTAACCTCGCGAAAAGAGAGTGTCTATCTACAAGTGATGAAGACATAGAAGATCTACAGATTGATGACAACGTAACAATCAAAGGAAAGGATAAATTCAAGTACTTGGGATTTATAATCACGAAAAAGGCAACAACAGAGGAAGAAATTACACAAAGATTAGGACAAACAAGAACAGCAATCCGACAACCTAACTTAGTATGTTGGGATAGACACCTAAATATGAAGACAAAAACACAGATTTATAAAACATTAGTCCGAAGTATTATGACATATGGGGCTGAAAATTGGATCATAAACAATAAAAACAGAAGTAAGATAGTAGCACAGAGAAAGAATGCCTGAGAAGATGCTGCAGATTAACAATAATGGATAGGAGAAATAATGACGAAATAAAGCAAAGAACATTAATAGAAACAGACATACTAACATATATAGAACAGAAAAGACTAAAGTGGTATAGACATGTAAGAAGAACTAGCGACAGCAGACGGATAAAGAAAATTACCGAATGGGGCCCCATAGGAAGGAGGAAAATAGGACGACCCCGAAAATCCTAAAGGAACGAAGTAGACGAAGCCATGAGTAAAAGAGGCCTAAACGATGGAGAATGGGACAACAGAAAGAGATGGAAACGGTTGAGCGAGGAAAGGCAGTGAATACTGTAGAATCCCTGAATATATATGCTTAGTCTTGAAATAAGTAGTCGTGCTAATCATCAAAAACGGCGATATCATTGTAACGTCATTTTACAAAGAGCCAGGAGAAACATTTAGCTTAGAACACAAGGGGAACAAATTCTTAAGTTATTTAATAATTCATATTAGGATTTAAATTTAAGTATTAATTTGCCTTTCAGATTAGAAGTAGGTCAATAACAAGAACGTGATATAATTAAAATAATTACTAAACATTTTTATGTTTATTGTTAATGTAAACCGACCTTGAAGACGGTTGAAAACAAAATTTAAAATGTATCTATTTATCCACTTGATACTGGACATATCAGTAAATCAATCTCCTTTACCTTTTATCCGGCCAATTTGGATTAGTTAGCGGTAGAGAGAGGCGAAGGTATACTTTATAAATTAAGTTTATTATTACAAATAAACTTCTAATATGCAAAATCTTAATTTAAAAAGTTTTTACACAAATAAATACGAAAGTACGAAAGTTTTTATATAGTTACTAATATACGTTATGTATTTAATTAAAATCACGGTCAAAATTATGCTAGTAGCAGCACCGCGTTTAGCTTGTAAAAACCTGACCCTTAATAACCTAAAAAACGTAAGCTTTTTATTGAAGCATTTTTCTTGAAAATTGCCATTTTAGGGTTAGTTATAGAGAGGACGAACTTTCTCATGCTAATATATATTTATATTAAGGTGCAAGGAATCCCTAATATGCATGCAAAGTACCGCGTTTGCTTAATGCCTCATATTTATGAAAAGGAAATTAAACTTTACCGACTTCATTCTTTCATTCGCGGACGCCCAATATATTTTCCTTCTCGTGAAATGAATTCACCAGTGTTCCTGTAGGGTAGATAACCGAGGTAGAAATTTTTTAGTTTTAAAATTAATTTCTTTTTTATTAGACCAGTTTAAATTGTAATTAATTTAAAGTGTATTTTTAAGACGCAATTATCTGAACACGTCAGTTATAGCTCACTGAAAGTCTTTAACCTTTTTCTCCATATACGTGAATATTCAATTTTTCTATTTTTTTACTTATCTAACATTTGTGTATCTTCTTCTTCTTCTTCTTCAGCGTTCATTTATCCATTGTTGGACATAGGCCTCCTCCAATTGTTTCTACGCTTTTCTATCTTTTGCAATTCTCATCCACTGCTTTCCAGATACAGCTGTTATATCGTCTATCCATCTCTTTTTTGGTCTTCCCACGATTCTTTTTGTTTCTTGTGGTCTCCAGAATGTCACTTTATGACACCCGTTCTATTGGTGTCTTTTCTTGCTACACGTGCTATCCATTGCCATCTCAATGTCGCTATTTTTTCCATGATGTCGGTTACTTTAGTTCTTCGACGTATTTCGGTGTTAGGAATTTTGTCTCTGAGGCTTATAACATGGCTCTCTCCATGGCTCGTTGAGTTACTCTTAATTATCATGTCATTTTTCTTGTTATGTGCAACAAGGCAGGAAGAGTGTTCAAATTCTGAATTCGATACTTTGGTCCAACAAAGCTACTATGAAAACTAAACTGACTATCTACAAAGTAATTGTAGAGCCCATTCTTACATATGGAGCAGAATGTTGGCAAATGACAGTTAAAGGAAAGAAAAAAGTTGACACGGTTGAAATGGACTACCTAAGAAGAGCCTGCCGTATATCAAGAGTAGAACGTATACCTAATTCTGAAATTAGAAGAAAAACAGATAGAGTACATACAACTTCTGAAAGAATAGAAACTAGACAGTTAATATGGTATGGACACGTACAGAGGATGGACGACAACAGATGGCCAAAAAGAGCTATGGAATACAATCCAAGTAATAGAAGGAAACGAGGAAGACCAGCCAAGTCTTGGATACAAGGTGTTATGGAAACCATGAAAGACAGAGCCATTGATGAAGACACCTGGAGAGATAGAAAAAGATGGCGATCGAAATGCGGGAAGCGGCAGAACCTGTAGGATCCCCGCTTATATATATATATATATATATATATATATATATATATATATATATATATATATATATATATATATATATATATATATATATATATATATATGGTGGCAACTGGTAGCATAGAAGTGTCATAGGTTTTTGTTTTAAGTGTATTTTCTGTCTTTTAAAATTAAGCTCAACTTACCAAAAGGAGCCCATTGTGTCCTTTTAATTTCTAGTATTTGTATATATATATATATATATATATATATATATATATATATATATATATATGTTTTGGATGGGTTGGAGTCAATAAAAGGTGCTATTGGTTAACTATTTATTATCTCGAGCTTTCAATTGTGTTTACAATTATTATCAAGAGCTGCTAAAACAGACAAAATATCTTACAAAGTTGAACTAGAAAGAAAAAAATTTTTTGTTACTCACCAAATAAAATTAGTTTGGTTAATAAAATTGCTGCAAATATATTTCAAAAAGAATTAATACTAAAATGCCCTTATCTAATAAATTCTTCCCTGAAATTTTAATAATTTTGAAAACATTTTCTTAATAAAAATAATTATAAATAGTTTAAAGTAGCGACCAATCACAAATAAGCTTTAATGTTATAAATGCCAACTTAAAATTTTTACTTTTGACAATTATATTGCCAAAAATAAAATTTTGTTTAAAAATTCTTTTTTGTTTAGTAACAAAAAAGAAGAAGATTTATTCACCATTGATAGATGTCTGAAAAAATGTAACAGATATATGAAAAATTAAATAAAAATGTGATATTTTTAAGTTTCATATATAAATTATAAAGAAATAATATAATTATAAATTTTGCATAGATTTTGAATTTTTGATCTTTTGTTTAAATTATTATCACTTTTGCTAATACAAACCATTTCATAAAAAGTCCTTTTGAATTTATTACTTTCACTACATAAAATTTTAATGTTATCAAAATCCATAATATGGTCTTTATCGATTACATGCTCTGCCAACGCACAAGATGGTTTTTTAATTCTGCAATCACTTTTGTGAGAAATAATGCGATTTGAAAGATTTCTTCCGGTTTCACCAACATAGTCAGCTTCACACTTCACACAGTTTTCGACAAAAACTGATACCTTGTACTACTAGGGATACATTAACAACCACTATAGATGAGTAGTGTTAATTATTGTCGATATAAAAACCAACAAAGCAATTGAGTGTTTTGTTCCAATCTCAGATCTCAGAAAGGGTGATGTTTCTAAAAAAGGACATATAAGCCGGAGTGACCACATTCTCAAAAAAGATTTAAAAACAAAAAGTGCAATGATTTGGTCATATCGGACGTAAAAAGAAAAACTATGTATGGCGAAGGATAGAGTTGTTGGAAGTTGATGGAGAAGAGGTAGAGGAAAACCGAGGAGAAAATGAAAGGACGGTGTGACAGAGGACTTAAGAGAGAAAGGTTTAGGTGAAGAAGATCCGATTGACAGAAATGAGTGGCGACGAAGCGTAAGAAATAGCGATCCCTAAAAAGGAAAAAGCTGAGGTAAAAGAAGAAGAGGTAAATATGTACTGTGTTTAGTATATGATGACGTGGTTCATGTACACTTTCTTACAGAACATCAGCTGTTCTATTGGAAACTTGTGTGATGTTTTTTTTATTTTGTCATACTCCAAGTCATCTATTCACCATTATCATCAGCAGCTATTCCATTTCTCGTCGGATGAAAACTTTCCTTAGGTATGTCCATGTGGTTTGAGGGCTGTCTCTACTTCCGTGTTTGCTCTTAGTCGCCATTCAATAATTCACTTCGTATATTATTAAGTTATCTATTAGTGTTGGTAAATTATTTTAGTAGTTTGAGTTAAGTAATTGTTTACATCTAGAAATATTGAGATATCTATTATTAAGTATTATGTGTATTTTATTTTTCATACAGCAGTAAGTTAATTTTATGGCAAATAAAGTTATATAATATCTTACAAAATATTGTAGCTATTTCTTATTGACAATTACAGGAAACTGTGTCACATCAACCATATATCTTGAAAAACACCGCTATATATCAGAAAACTTGTTTGTATCAAGTTGCTGGGACTCTCTTAAGAAGTCTTGACTGGTTTATGTTTTTCAGTCGATTCTTTAACGCTAAGAGAAAAACAAGAGTTTACAAAATATATTTTTGAGTTAGAAAGTTTATGAAGTACGAAGGGAATTTACGTCGAATAAATTGCTTAGATATTTATCGGCAAGCTATTTTCAGACAGATTTTATTGTTTTCGTCGTTTTCGGTTTTCATCCATATTATATACCGTTTTAAAAGTGTTTTTATTAAACAAATTTGTTAATTATTACTTCGCTTGCTATATCGGAGTTATCCGACTTTAGTGGCTTCTTAATATTTATCACAGAGGAATAAAACTTCTGGATGGATTTTATCGGAGCTGGGTGTCTTTCCAGACTTAATTTCTGATATTGCTGAAATAATTTTTTCTGAAGTAAAGTCATCAAAGTATTCAGATGTAGACAGGCTTGCAGATTTTAATATTTTTATTACTTGTTTTACTTTGCTATAATTGGGAGGCCACTCTGTTGGGAGCTATTGGTACTTTGTCTCTAGTTGGGAGTCTGCTACTACCAAGTTTTCTAAATAAAGACCATGCTTTTCTACTTAATTTACTAAAGTCTTATTTTGTCCACAGTTTCCATCCATTTTTGTCGTCAGGCGGCTGCATCCAAACTAAGCAGTTCGTTCGCAATTTTTCGGTCTTAGCTTTCGTTGTATTCTTAATACAATGTTTCGCATTTTTCATCGCATCCTGGGACATACTCTTTACGATCTCTTCGGAGTAAAGTTTTTATTTCGCTGTAGAGATAACCACGCCAACAAATCACATGTAGTTTGCACGTATTAGGGTTATCCATCCCAGACATTTGTCCAGTCTCTCAGTAAAAGTAGCCCAGTCTGTAATATTATTGGTATTTTGATGTCAACTTCTATAAGAACTGATCTATGTTGGCTATGTAAAAAATCTGGGTGTATTGTACGTAAAGCTGCCAAGGATTTATTCTTTTAATTTGTGAAAACAAAACATAGGTCTGAGTTGTATTCTCGCCTTCAAACTGCAGATCGAAAAGTTCCCCAATTATTAGCGTCAAAGACTAAATAAGAGCCTATTCGCTCCAGTTTAGCAGACCCACGCTGTTTTGATCACTGTGCTCATACTTCTAGAGTTCATGATGACTATTAAAGTATCCAACATAAACTGCGGGGTGTGGGGGGATGTGAATAGCATGCGGAGGACACAGGACTGTCGGGGGTTTATAAATATTGCTGAGAGTAACTTCGCCAATTTGTAAGTAATCATATGCATGTTAATTATGTCTAATGTAGAACATATGTGTGGATTTTCTATTTTGTTTCGAACAAAGGTTGCCACTCCATAAGCTGGATGGTAAGTTGCACCCAATAAATCATAGCCATGAATTCTTCCTCTAGCGAGAATTTGTTTCCTTCTACATGGGTTTCCTGAACTGCTACAATGTCAATATTGTTTTCAATGAGTACCTTTTGAGGGTATCTTTTCGTTTTATTTAACACGTAAATTATTGGTGTTGTAAGTTTATTAACTAGTATGACATCCGGTCTATTATGTGCCACTGGTTGGTCTGTGAGCACATATATGTATATATTTCAGGTAATTTTTAGTTGAAATAACCTGATTTTGAATGGCAAGTAGAACACCCTCAGTCTCGGGAAACATCTTTTCTGATGTCAACCAATAGTTCGACGTTGTATTGTAGACATATTCTTAGCTGATCTCATTAAGATGTCGCACATGCAGAGGTTTACTCATCCAGGTGCGCATTTTTTCTTGCTGAATCAGGTGGTTTATGCTCATTTCTTGTTCCCACAGTTTTTTTCTTTCTTTCCGTGTTATCGAGCCCTAGGTGACTTGGTATGCTGAAGTATCTCCCAAAAATTTTCGTACACATCTGGACGTTGAGAGTAGTACAGCTTTCTGCATGGTCTTGTAGAGATGTTGTGTGTGTTCTCCACTGTCTTCGTATTTGAATTTCCAGATCCCTGTACTTGGCATTTTCTTCGTTCTGTTTAACACAAAGATTATTGTTGTTGGGTATCTCCATATCAATTAATGTTGTTTGTCTCTTTAGTTTATTAACTAGTATGAGATCTGGTCTATTATGTGCCACTGTTTGGTCTGTGAGCACAGTGCGGTCCCAGTATAGCTTGTAGTTGTCATTCTCAAGTATACTCTCAGGAACGTACTGATAATAGGGAAGATGGTTTGTTTACTATTATTATTATTAATATTATTATATAAATTGATTTTTAAATACAAAATTTATGAACAAGACGATGACTTACATCTGCATATTTACAATTATTCGGCTATTCTTTAGAAAAAATGCATATTTGCGCCAATTTTGTGCATATATACGCGCATATTTACTTTGTTTCTGTTGCATATATTGCGGTTTAGTTATGACATTGGTTATCGTGAAAAAAAAAACAAAACACACATTTAATTTTTTTTAAATTAGGGGGTTATTTCTTTATAAATAATATATTGGTAATATCCTCAGTATCAATTTTCATTTACTACTATACGTTATTTACTAAAAAATTAGAAACCTAAAACCTAAATAAACCAAAAACTCATAAATTTAATGTCTAATGTTTTTCAATATCGATCTTTAATATGCAGTGTGGTTATTCTTTACTATTCGTTAATACATCACAGTGAGCTTTAAGGACCCCGTTTTCTTATTATGTTATAGTCATTGGTCTTCCGTTTTAGTCGTAAAAAGCACCTAGCAATTTAACGTTCATGACTAAGCACAATATAGTTCTTGTCCAAACCTTTTTCGTGACAAGAAAATTGATTAGCAAATTAAATTTTACACATCAAATGAATTTCATGTTTCGTCATAAACCCAGACTCGAAAGAGCCGCTTTTATAGGTAGCTTAATGAAAGGAAGCATTTGGAATTAATTTTGTACCTACGATACGATCTCAGCAGTTTTGTTTTTGTTTAAGTTTTATTTTCGGCTTTTATTGTTCTAGTGAAACTAATATGCATTAATTAAATTTATGCTGACGCTGCAGTTTTTTTGTTTTAAAAGCACTTAAATTATAAAAATATATTGTTATATTTAATATATTTAATATATGAATAAAGGTACAGCAATTACAATTAACCCTTTTGTTATAGCAAAATCTATCCAATCTGGAATTTTGTTGACATCCGTAGGCCACTATGTGGGTTCTCCCCTTATCTTAATTTATCTTAAGTTAAATATCTTAAGTTATTTTGTTGGATGATATTCATTAATGCTCGACCTTTAGGCGTAATTAATCTGGAACCCCATGTGGTGTGTTTGGCATTCCAGTCTCTTGCTACTATGAATTTGGATCCAAGAGTTGAAACCTATTTGAGAGTGTAATTGGAGCTTCTTCTTTTCTTGAATCTTGATGTGTAAGCCTTTCTCTTTTTGATCCTATTGTTTGTCATTGATGTTTATTATTTTGAGAGTCTTCATGTTCTTCATCTGACATTGAATCATATTCATTCTGTGTTTCTGGATTAGTTTTTAAGTTTAAGTTTAAGCTTAAGAGTTTGATGTAAAATGAGAAAAGTTGGTTTGCTGGGCAACTACTGGCTGTATCTGATATTGTTGTTGATAATTATAAAAGGTATCATTTGGTTTACTGTTGGTTGATTTGAGCACAATGGTAGATATTGAGTATTTATTTGACTTGCTTGATAATACGGATGCATTAGATTTGTAGGTTCGTTCTGCATTACAGTTGGAAACTGCACTGTAGGGTACTGAAAATTATTTAATCCTGGTCCGTTCCCTGTTGGAAACATTTTCTCTTCACTTAGAGCTCACTCTTATTTCACATTGTCTGGATAAATAAAACTTATTTATTTACCAATAATCAATTTAAATATAACAAATTTCAGGAAGATTAATAATTAGTTAGCACAATTACAATAAGGTATCTTCAGAAAACCGCCCAAAATTAATAGTTTTTGGGGAGAAACCCAAAATTCACATTAAGTTTGACAGTTACTTTGTTTATCAGATAAATATTTCACATTTTATATGTCAGATAATTTTAATTTTATCTGTCAGTTTATCTGTTCAGATTTCTTTCCTATGTGACGCTAGAAATTTATGTCAAAACTAATATAAAACTTTAAAATTATTTTATATTAATTACATTAATATGTAATTAATATTTTTGTTATTAAACGTATCATGTAAAAAATATATGATTGACTCATAGATTGACAGCTTTTTGAAATCCGCTTCCAATAACTAAAGCTGAAATAACATTTTTAATTCGCAAAAAAAAATAAAAAAACTAAATACTTTACAATACTTCTACCAAAACTAAAATAACACACAGAATAATGAATGACTTACATAGACTGTGTGACATATGGGAGGTTCATTCTTGATACTTTACCATGAAACATTTTCTTTGTATTTACATCGAGAGCACGTATTTTAAAAGCTGATTCAATGCTTTTTCATGAATACGGGCCTTTTCCTCGTTCACTTTTCCGCTTAAGCAAATATTTTTTATTCGTTCAGATGTATTGTTCCAATAATGAAAAGAGCCAAATATTCATTCTGTTTGTACGCTTTCTAGAGCTATCGACATATCGTTTTTGTTGTTTTATTCCAGTAAAGGATTTGTCTTATTTTTAGGCAAAATACGTTTAGATTTTATAGGTACTTTTTTTATTTTCTTTTTAAAGTGTTGAAAACAAAAAATAATATCCTACATTAAATTTTCCTTTATTAAATAATATTATTTACGAACTGAGAGACATCTAAAGTATTATCACATGTAACTACAATAAATCAAATACAATACAATACTCAATATACAGTGTGTAAAAGCCAAATGGAATAAATTCATTATTTAGGTTACTGTACATATTTATAAAAAATCCCGAAACACGTCAAATCTAAATTATATCTTGACATTCTTTAACGTGAAAATGCAACCCCTACCTTCAACCCCCTTAGAATGACACGTACAACCCCCAATTTTTAAAATAGAAAGTAAAGGCTTGTGATATATCGTTTGAAAGGTCTTTTCATTCTCCATTCAAAAATGTTGTCGCTTTCAAGTTTATTAAGATTAATTAAGATAAAATAAATTAAAATCATGTGGTTACCGAAATTCGCTACAATACAATCAAAAATTAAAATGTAATGCAAAACGTAATAAAATGTAGAACACGAAAAACAACTATGAATGTTAATGAAGTAGATGTTCAAAATGTTCACCGCGAAAGTCTTGGCAACATTATAATCTCACATAAAACTGTCTTCTAACAATGTTTAACATAACAGGCGTGATCGACCTAATCGCAAGCGTTATTCGTTCTTTTAAGTCATTTAAATCAGAAGGTTTAGTTTTGTACACATGGCTCTTCTCATATCCCCATAAAAATAAATCTAATAATGTAATCCATTACATTATTGGATCCTATCCACCGATTGGGAAATATTTTATCGAGGTACTGCCGGACATTAAGTTGGTAATGTGGTGGTGCTCCATCCTGCTGAAACCATATCGTATTCGCTGGAACTTGAGGGTTTCCTGGATCAGGATATAAATTTGCCAACGTTGGAATGACACCATTTTGAAGTAGTGCCAAATAATTGTGTTAAAGTGCCATTCAAGTTGCCCTCAATGAAAAAGGGACCAATGATATTGTTTCCTACAATCCCTGCCCAAACATTAACCTTTTGAGGATATTGAGTGTGTTCTTCTCTCATCCCGTGAGGATTTTCCGTGGCCCAGTAGCGGCAATTTTGCCGATTAGCATGACCGTTAAGTAAAAAAGTACACTTATCAGAAAACATAACGTCTTCTAATTGGATAATATTGTTATCCAACATGTCCATCATTTGCTCACAAAAAAAGTTCTCCTATCAAAATCGTCTTCCATGAGCTCCTGAGTAGGTATCATCTTATAGGGATGCAATTTATTTTCTTTTATTATGTTTACTATCGATGTATGGCTAGCATTGAATGTAGTGGATGCCTGTCTACTCGATGTATGTGGATTTTCCTGAAACTCAAGCAACGCATCTAATTTGAGTTCATCATTCAGTGCATTGGCGGCTGCTTTTTTTATCTGCCTTACATGACCAAACTCGCGAAACTGCTACTCTATTTTACTTATTGTTCCTTGGGATATAGGCGGTAAATTAGGAAATTTCTTATGAAATAGGCGAGTTACTTCCTGTTGTGTTCGGGTGTTATCTCCGTAACCAATCATTTGTAAAACTGTTATTTTATGCATTTCCGTTAATCTAACCATTTTTCAGAATTGAATTGAACAAATTTTTTACTTAAATTAAAATACTGACAACTTAAATAAAACAATTTATTAATGCGTGTTAAAATAACGTTGCCACAGAAATTCTAAAGTTTTTTAATGGTTACCATCTAAAAACCACATTGCTATGGTTTTTGTTCACGTTCTCATTATTAAGACCTAAACGGGAAATAAGTTTTGAGTATATTTTAGCGAATTTCGGTAACCACATGATTTTAATTTATTTTATCTTAATTAATCTTAATAAACTTGAAAGCGACAACATTTTTGAATGGAGAATGAAAAGACTTTTCAAACGATATATCGCAAGCCTATACTTCCTATTTTAAAAATTGGGGGTTGTACCTGTCATTCTAAGGGGGTTGAAGGTAGGGGTTGCATTTTCACGTTAAAGAATGTCAAGTTATAATTTAAATTTGACGTGTTTCGGGATTTTTTATAAATATGTACAGTAACCTAAATAATGAATTTATTCCATTTGGCTTTTACACACTGTATATAGTTAAATATTATGCTAAAACTTACAACAAAAATTTTACAAGTGCTAATAGATCAGAGGATAAGTTTAGCAGATGAACAACAGCGTTTTCGTAGTGGAAGATCGTGTACAGATGCACTATTCGTTATAACTCAAATTACTGAGAAATCGCGAGTATAATAGATCAGTATTTCTATGTGTGATTGACCTAAAGAAATTTTTTGACAGAGTTAGACTCAAAGATGTAATCCATCTTCTATATAATAAAAAAGTTCCCCTAAATATAATAAAAACTATCGAAAACATCTACAAAAACAACAAATTGGAAGTCATAATAGATGGACAACATACAGAACCTATAGATATAGGCAGCAGAATAAGACGAGGATATTCATTGAGCCCCATGTTCTTCAATTCGATCATGGATGAAATCGTCAAAACCGTTAACAAAGAAGAGGATACGGAATGGGAAACAAAGAAATCAAAATACTTTGTTACGTAGACGACGCAATATTGATAGCCCAAGATGAAGATGGTCGGCAAAGACTGGTTCACAGATTTAACATAAGAGCAAAAGAATTTAATATGACAATTTTATTTCAGAAAACTAAAACAATAGTAGTCAGCAAAGAACCAACCAGATGTAAAATAGAAATTGATGGCATCAGTATTGAACAAGTAATGGAAATTAAATTCCTGGGAATAACACTGTCTAGCTATGGAGACCTAGATAAAGAAGTAAGAGATCAAGTACAAAAAGAAAATAGACTGGCAGGATGCCTTAATAACACAATATGGCGAAACAGACACATTAAAACTGAAGTTTTCTACGTTATTATACGGAGTAGAGGCCTGGACACTTTCCGAAGCTTCTTTAAGAAATCTCGAGGCATTCGAGATGTGGTGTTACAGACGTATTTTAAGAATTTCATGGGTGGATCGTGTGACTAATGTTGAGGTCCTACGTAGAATAGCCAAGGAATGCGAGATTATTAACACCATCAAAGAGCGCAAACTAGAATATCTTGGCCATGTTATGAGGTAGAGATACGGCTTGTTGCAACTCATTCTTCAAGGCAAGGTATTTGGAAAGAGAAGACTAGGGAGAAGAAAAATATCTTGGCTTCAAAACCTGAGAAAGTGGTTTAATACATCGACAACCGGACTATTCAGAATACCAGCAAGCAAAGTTAGGATAGCCATGTGGATCGCCAACATCCGGAACGGATAGGCATCGTAAGAAAAAGAAGAGAAATACTGAAGTCAAGAATTTATAAAGCCAGTGGAAGACCAATAATGACATATGGCTCGGAGACAAAACCCGATACAGCCACAACGCAAAGGCTACTAGAAACGGCAGAGATCAGAGTACTGAGAAGAATTACAGGAAATACGCTGTGTGATCGAAAGAGAAGTAAAGACATTAGAAGAAAATGTAACGTAAATTGTAGAAATGACTACTACTACTAAGGATTTCCACAGTTTTCACTGTCTTCTTTCACTCAACCGTTTTCTCCAATTTTCCCTGTCATTCCAGTCTCCATCTCGCAGGGTTCTTTTCTCCATAGCCTCGTCGATTTCATCACTGAATGACCTTCGGGGTGTTCCTCTCTTTCTTCTTCCAATCGGGCTCCATTCTGTGATTTTGTTTATCCAGCGTCCTCTGTCCGCTCTTCTGACGTGGCCGTACCAGGATAGTCTCTTCTCCTCTATATAGTCGATTATGTCTGATTGCACTCCCATTCTCCGCTTAATCTCTGCGTTTTCAATTCTGTCTCTTTTTGTAAATCTACAGCTTCTCCTCAGGAACTCCATTTCTACTGCTCTTATTCTACCTCTATTTCTCTTGTTTATTGTCCAGTTTTCGGACCCGTATGTCAGGATACTTCTTGTCAGGGTATTATATATTCTCTTTTTTGTCTTTATCGTAATGTTCTTATCCCACAACACTGAGTTTAGTTGTCTTATACAGTTTCTTGTTTGTCTCAGTCTGTTGTTTATATCTTTTCTGTTGTTCCCTGGTTCGATATTGTGTATATCCTAAATACTTGAATTTATCTGTTCCATTTATTTGTCTTCCCTCGTCTATCTCTAGGTTTCTCATATCCTTGTTTTCTGTTGTTAGGTATTCGGTTTTCTCTAAGTTTATTTCCATTCCGTTGTTTTTATATTTTTCTTCTAGTTTTCTGAGCATAAAGCTGAGATCTTCTTCATCTTGTGCGATGACTACTTGATCGTCGGCAAAACTTAAGGTGTATAGGTATTCGTCTCTTACTGGTATGCCCATTCCTTCGCACTTGCTCCTCCATGGTTTGAGTGTCTTTTTCAAGAATATTTTAAACAGAGTAGAGGACGTAGCACAGCCTTGTAGAAGTCCTTTTGTCGTCTTAAATGGTTTGTAGGCTTTATTTCCACATTTAATAGCTACTTTGTTTTCTTTGTATAGTGCTTTTACTGCTTTTATTAGTGTTTGTCGGATTCCGAGATCATTCATTGCTTCCCATAATTTGACTCTAGGTATTGAGTCAAATTATGGGAGTATTGATAGTTGTAGAAATGAATGGATACAAAATAAAAAAAAATAGTATAATCACATAAACAGAATGGAGGAGGCCCGTGTCGTCAAAATAGCAAGATATAAGTCACTAATCGGCAGAAGAAGTCTTATCCTTTCCTAGAGGTATCAATCCGTCAATAAACAAACTTATAAAGAGGAAGAAGAAAAAGAAGAAGAAGAATAACAATATGAATGAACTTAACAATAATAATAACGACTTTGCTTTCCATGCAAATTCCAATGTTATATGTAATTTTAATTGACTGTAATTGTGTAGTCATTGGTTCGATGGTTGTGAAAGCAAAAGCCATGCATATGTAAATAGTTAACGCCTTCGTTTTAATACAAAGAAATTGATTTAAAATTAAAAGACATGCATACACTCAGCATAAGAAGACTTGGCGTATATAATAGGCGTATTGTATTTTCTTAAATTTTTGATAAAAAAATTAATTAAAAAAAATTTTCTGTGGTGTTTACTAATTTGTGTTTTTCCATTTATTTGAGTAATACTTGTTTAGAATTTCCATTATATTTCAATTTTAACCTAAATCTTAGTAAAAATATACGTGTAACTAAATTTCTGTTCATCGTAGGGGAAAATTGAATAGAAATTTGTTTAAAATCCAATATAAAAAGAGCAAGTCAGCTGTAATTGAAAAATTTACCGCTTTTAAACTGAATTGTTAAGTAGAAGCGGAGGTTAAAACTGTGCCGTATATTTAATAAAAATAAGGTAAAAACGTGACATGCTTTTTTACTCCTTAGAATTAGTTTTGCACTAGAATTAAATATAAATTTCTATTTAGCAATTTAAAACAAATATAGTATACTGTACATGTAAAATGTATTGACAAAAATCCTTTGATATACAAAAATCATTTGAAACTCTGAAAAAATAAAGTTTCTAAATAATACATTTTTAGAGCAAACAAAATAAAAGAAGAAGTCTGTGAAACCTCTGAAAAGGTGGAATAAAGTTTGATGCCGAAAAAGGCAGCAAATACCTAAAGAAACTGAAATAAAGAGAAAGAAAACTGAACAGTCAACTATGGCTTTGAAGATCTTAAATTAGATTGCAGCAAATATGTCAAAATTAAGTAGGTCAATGAAAACACAAAAGACTTTGTAAATCACAATAAGAAATCTAAGAAGTGTATTTCCTAATTGGTACGCAAAACAAGCCGTTAAGACCTAGGACATTTTTAAAATACAATTATTTTATTTAAAACTTAAACTTCTCAAGTATATACAAATGTCTTATCTGCTCTAAAGGAACCGTTGAACAATATTTCTCTATTCGCTTTTATGTGGTGCTTTATTTTTCCAGTCCTTTAATTTCTCATGGTTACAGTTCTCCTCCACTTTATTAATCTACACCATCTAGATCTAACTCTTCTTCTGGAAACTAATAACAGCGATAAGTTTCCTGTTTATAACTACTTTAGACATTCTGTTCGCTGCCATTCTTTCTACATGTTCCAATCATCTGATCCATTGCAAGTTGACGTACCTGGTCATCGTTGGTTATTTGTACAAAGCTATTAATTCGTTGTTAGTTCTCCTCTCTCACCCGTCTTTTGTCTTCCCTCCGAATATGGGTCTCAATATTTTTTTTCCCTTCTTTCTATAGTATCCTCTTCCATCTTATTTACTGTCCGTTCCTCACAGTCATATTATGTTACTTTGGGTCTAATTACTTTTTTTATATATTTGACTTTTTAATGATTCCCATTGGTGAACGTGCCATCTCTCCTTTGTTTAATGCTATACACCTTCCTTTATCTTCATATGTCATTTCAAAATAGTGTAAGTTATTGTAATCTACTGCAAGTAGATTCCTTGGGACCAACAACGAGCGCACAATACCACCTCTCACCGACAACGGAAGAGCTGTGACTCTCAGTAGGTTGTATCTAGTGTTGTCAATTATTACGAAATAGCCAATAATGACGATGTCTCCTTCTTCATTTTGTACGATTGTATCTATTATTGGCTGCCTTCTTATATCTACTCCTTGCGGAAAGAACCTTGTAGCCTTTGAAATGATTGACTCTATTTGTTTGGGTTTTATAATATCTATGAAATGTCCATGATTGTAATAAAGATTTAATATTTTTTCGTATGTGTTCGCATATTCTTTTGCATATTCCATTGCATGGTTATAAGTTGTTTCAGTTGTTGACATCACTTAGTCCTTTACACATTTCCTTAGTTCCGTTTATCAGTGCTTCTCGGAACCTATTTAAATGTCCGTTTATTCTTTCTTCTGTAGAGTTATTCGAAGCTATTGTTTGTAACATCAGCTTCGTCTGATGTTTTGAATTTTTTATTAGATCCTTCTGATTTTCCTCCAAGGAATTTATGTCCCTGTATAATTCATCACTTACCCCAAATACTGATGTGAGGACTGTTCCTAGAAGACCCCTCTTCTGCCTTCTTTTAACTTCCAGATCTAATGCTCGACTTGTTCCTCGACTTTTTGCTCGTTCTTGTTCCTCTTTTAGCTGGCTCGATAGTGAATCACAATTTATTATATTGCTTGTCTTACACATATCTTCTAGCGTGTTTACCATTGAACCTATCGTTCGTTCACCACCTAAAATTTTTTTCTTTTCTAGATTAGTTTTTATTCTAAATATCCCTCGATCTATGTATACATCGCTTAGATGCACTGAATATAATCCGAGGGATGGGGTATAAATTTTGTACAAATCTGCATTTGATGGCTTCAAAAATACTAAAAATAAGATGCAAATTCAAAATAAATTCGAGCATTTATTGGTTTATTTTTCCTCATAGGTTCTTTTCGATTATCCAAAAAAAACTTACACAGTTTATTGAATAACTCATAGGGAAATTTTCTGAAATCTTATTAATTATTTATGAGTGAATCCAGATTTCGCTTTTTTATACGATGCCTATCGTTTGACAGTGTTATTGCTAAAGATATGCCAAAAGCTATTGGCAAATGGGCACTAATAAGAAAGAGATATGCTGGAATTACTTTTGAACAATTTTCAAGCTTACTTTTCACGTAATTGAGTACTTCATAGTCGACGAAAAACTTTTAGCATTTAAAGGAAGTAGCAGATTTAAGCAGTACATATGGAGTAATCCGGCTAAATACGGCATGAAAGTACTTACTTTAACTGACATTAAGACAGACTAAACGTTAAAGTTGAAAGCTTATGTAGGTAGGCAGCCAGAAGATCCTTACCAAATAAGCAACTCGGGAGAAGAAGTTGTGTTGCGTTTAGTTGAACCAGTATTTGGATGTAAGTAATCAAAATATCACAGGCAATAACTGGTTCACAAGTACTTCTTTGGCAAAAAGGCTTTTTATAGTAAAAAAAACTAACTTATGTACGAACGAAAAAATAAGCGGGAAATGCCAAAGGAATTCCTTCCAATACGAAATAGAGTGAAGTACTCCTTCGTATTTGGCTTTCACGAATGCTGCACTTTACTGTACTAGTTTTATTTACATTACATTCCACCGTTGATATAGATGAGTCTACTGGAAATGAAAAAAAAATTGAGGTAGTAAGTTTTTATAATATGCCCAAAGTTGGCGTCGACTTGGTTGACCAGCTTTGTTAACACAATAATGTTGCGCGCAACACTGAACGTTGGCCGTTGGTACAATCTGGTAAACATTTCAGCAATAAATGCTCTTTCCATTTACAACTATCATCATCATATAAATCACAGGATATGACGTGTTCGGTTCTTGCAAAACCTGAGATGGGAGTTGATCAAACCCCTAGAACGAAGGTCTAAAAATCCAAACATTTCAAGGCAGCTACGGAAAATGCAAACTGCTGCTTGGTATTAAGGAAGATGAGCAGCCAGCCGAAGCTAGAACCGGATCCTGAGGAAGATATTATGTATGTGGGAGGGTTCGGGATAAAACCGTCTAAAAATTATGTTCCAAATGTGGAAAATAAGTTTTTGGTGACCATTTGAAAGAAATCTGTTAAACTGCCATCAAAATAAGGTTATATGAATATATTATCGTTCACTTGAAAATAAACTTTTGTTGTAATAATTTTTGGTTTTATCTTAATAAATACACTGTACTGATTACATTTTAGTAGAAAATAAACTTAAAGTCTACAAAAATAGCAAATATAAAATGGGTGACATTTGTCTCTCACGCCACTAAATATGTCGTCATTAACGGAGGATTACCATACAATCAGTCTGATGAGTCATGTACTGAAAATATTTCTGAAAATTATACACTCTAGAGTACACAAAAAACTGGAAATGGACATCAATAATACCCAGTTTGGATTCCGAAATGGACTTGGAACAAGAGAGGTGTTGTTTGCACTGAACGTTATGTCTCAAAGATGTCTTGACATAAATCAAGATGTATTCATGTGTTTCATAGATTACAACAAGGCCTTTGATAAAGTGGGGCATGATCACCTAATCAGACTCCTGACAGAAAAGGATTTAGATAAACGAGACATCCGACTAATAGCAAATATGTACTACAATCAGAAAGCAGTAGTGAGAGTAGAGAATAATACCACTGAAGAAATTGAAATAAAGCGAGGTGTGAGACAAGGGTGTATACTGTCACCAACCCTGTTTAATCTCTATTCCGAAGACGTAATGAATAGAACACTCTCTGAGCAATCCGTAGGTATTAAATAAATGGTGTTATATTAAACAATCTGAGATTTGCCGACGACACCGTTCTGATCGCAAAAACACTTGAAGAGCTACATACATTGGTGAATAAGATAGCAGACTGCAGCGAAGAATATGGACTATCTTTGAACATAAAGAAAACTAAATTTATGGTAATATCGAAATCAACACAAAATGTCCAAAATTTATATTTACACAATGAAATTATCGATCGAGGTAGCAAATACAAATATTTAGGCACTTTTATAAATGAAGACAACGATAGCTCAGCAGAAATCAAAATAAGAATAGAAAAAGCCAGATCCATATTCACTAAAATGAAGAGAGTGTTCTGTGGAAGAGATTTGAGCCTTGAAATGAAACTTCGCCTGATGAGATGTTACGTACTTTCTGTGCTGTTCTACGGAATGGAATCATGGACGTTGAAAAAGATTGATACCAAAAAATTAGAGGCATTTGAACTGTGGATGTATCGCAGAATCCTGAGAATATCATGGACCGAGAGAGTCACAAATGTCGAGGTCTTGAGAAGAATGAATAAAGAAAACGAAGTCATATTTACGATCAAAAAACGAAAACTGCAATACTTGGGACACATTACAAGAGGCGAAAGATATGAACTGCTTCGAATAATTATGCAAGGGAAAATAGCAGGAAAAAGGTCCATAGGAAGAAGACGAAACTCCTGGCTAAAGAATCTAATACCTGGCGTTACAGGTATACCTGTAACAGCAACGAATTGTTTCGGTCAGCAGTTTCGAAAATACGTATAGCCCTGATGATCGCCAACCTTCGGAACGAAGATGGCACTTGAAGAAGAAGAAGAACGGAGGATTATTGATGTACCATTTGGTTAATTCTTATTTTGTTTCAGTTAAAATTCAGTATTATTTATTTAGGTCTATACCTAACTTTAAATTATTTTTGATAGATAGGTAGAAATATAAAATAAACAAGCCATAAACAATATAATCGCGTCGCTCACACCACGCTGCTAATAAAGCAGATATCAGCTGTCCAAAGGTCCCAGCCCATAAATATATTCCCTCGGGGGGATCACTAACCGTCAAATATGTTTAATACGTATCGGGCTACCTCATACATATTTCAGTTTGGAATTAGATTTTATTGGGCCCCTACTCAAGTTTGTAGCTTATGCCGGCCAATAATTCCTGAAATATCTTCATTTCAGCCGTAAAAATGCAAAACGTGTAATCATTCTTTAGTGCCCCATAAACAAGCACCTTTGAGGTTTATATGGCCAGGTCGTGTACTGGAAGTTAATTCTGATGGAATTGGTAATTTTCGAGTCTCTGCCGTTCGTTGATAGAGTTTCAACTTCGTTTCAGAAACGATGATTGACTAAAGGAGGACTTGCCTTTGACGGTATTAATTTAACTACAGTTGCAATTACTAATTTGAAGTTTTAAGTCATTATTTATAGCATTCAAACAGAAGTTTTCAAAGTTTACAGACACACAACTTCGCAATATATAAAACAAAATGTTACAGACGTCGGAAGCGTATAATTAGGGAAAGATCTACAAGCTTTCTTATTATTATTTTTTTAATTAATTAGATGGCTTTGGTAAAGACCAATTAGCCAAACGATTTTTTTCTCTAACTATAATAATTAAAAAAAATTTACAAAAAAAAAAAAAAACTTTACAGAAATTTAAAGAAAACTCATCCTTCTCCACAATAACAATGCTTAAAGTATTAGTAGTGTAAAAGTTGCAGAATTATCAGTTGCAGTTATCTAACTAGTTGCAGAATTGCTAACAAAGAGATGGTTAGTAATTTACAATTTCATTTTGCACCTTTTGGCGTGATTAGTGGTAAAAGCAGTACAATATATTAATATTCTTATTTAAAATTATACAATTGTAATGTAAACATAGCAAGGAAATAAAGAAGGAACAATTAAGGGACAAATTTATCTGTGCTTTGACTATTTAATGAACAACCAAGTAGAATATGTGTTAAGTCTACAAGTTCACCACATAATCATGAGGAATCATCAATTAAACCAATTTTACATTCATAGCTTGGTGACATTGCACGACTTACTCTTGTTCTGTTTAAAGTAATAATAAAGTTTCTGTTGTTTTGGTTGTGGAACCATCTTATTATTGGGATTTGGACTTGACATGATTTATAATTTAATCCTATTTGTTTGCTGTCATATAGTTCTTGCCATTTAGTCCTAAGTTGAACTTTAAGTGTAGAATTCAAATCTGTATATGGAATACACTGGTTAATAGAATCTCTGTGTAAGTCTGAGGCGGATTTTGCAAACTTATCAGCAATTTCGTTTCCTTGTATACCCGAATGCCCTTTGATCCAAACTATTAGCCCCTCCCGTTGTGAGCTAAGTATTTCGTGATTGGTCTGTAGTATTTCTACTTCTAGATGACTTAAGTTCTTGGCCGCACTTATATTTTTAAGTCTCTCTATGACATTTCTACAATCCGTAAATATGACACTTTTAAGTCTATATATTCTAATTATATATTTTAGAGTTTCACTTATTGCAAACATTTCTGCTATATATATCATTGCCTCATCTGGTAATCTGAACTCTTCATGATATTTTGAGGTGTCATCGTAAAAAGTGGAACCTGTACCAATTTTTTTTTGATCCATCGGTGTAAATCTGATAATAGTCAGGCCATCGTTGATTGACCGTTTCGAGGAAGTGGTCGTTTTTGTCAATCTGAAACGTCTTAATGTTTTTAGAAAAAAGGATATGCGGATGTTCTGAAAATATTGGTTGGGTTTTTGATGTGTACAGTATCGACCTGAATTGGGAAAGAGTGGTATAACTTTCACAAATTAGCGGAGTTTTCTTTCTTAACGAATAAGACTGTGTGAGTACTGAAATTGACATTTCATGGATAGGAATACCTTGCGAATTTAGCAAATGCTTTTATGATAAACTTGTTACTAATTAGTTGCCTTCTTAGTTGTAACGGTGGTTCTACAGCTTCTGCTTTCATAATATTTATTCGGGTTGACTTGAGATATCCAAGACATATTTTTAGACTTTTGTTTTTTTGGGGCTTCTATTTTGTCTAAATGCATTTGTGCCGCTGATCCATACAAATGACTACCATAATCCAGGATTGATCTTATCATGGTTCTATAAAATAACAAGGCGATATTTGGGTCTACCCCCCAAGAAGCTTTCTTATTGGTAATAATAAAGGGTAAATATCTTAATCATACAGTGTGCACAATTGGGTTGGAAACCTCAAAATGTCTCGCTTAGGTACCATTTCACCAAAACGCGGAGACATATAGACTGTTAATTTTAGTTTTGCTTTGATTATGAATAACTGCAAGTGTAATAACGTTACCATGACGGCGTGTAACGTGATACATTTGTTTTTTAACCTTTAAGTAGACGCAGTTTAATTTTGTGTATCAGTAGTCGCACACGGTCTACTACATCGGTCTTAAAATACTAAGTTTCAATAAAATAATCTATTGTTTGTAGTTTTTTTTTTAATTATTTTTTATTATTGACATATTTTGTTTATTTAAAACGTTTATTTATGTAGCACAAAAAAGTGCACAATTTTTGTTATAGTTTGATTTATTATCTTTTTTGCTAAACAAATTACAATTAATTTAAAATTAAAACATATCAGTCTTCAAGAACTATCTTAAACAAAAATAAAACATTATTTTACTAAGACGATCATAAAAAAATATAAGAGATGACAAAAAACATAATATAATTAAGATGGAATATTGTTACAGTCATTGCAAATTGGATTTATATCTTCCAAACACAAATACTTTTTACAAATCAAATAAAATATTTTGTTTTTTGATTCTTTTTCTATCTCTGATATCTATCTCTGGTAGGCCATCTTCTTCCACAATGTGCCACATCATATTGTGCGCATAATTTATCTACGGTATTAAAAATCCTTTTTGTGCTGTTATATGCTATCATGATTTCCTGTTTCCCAATTACAGGATCTACGTCGTTTCCATGGTGCATAGTGGAATACAACAGAACATTTTTATTTAATTTATTTAAAAGTTCCTTTATAAAAGGTATGTATTAAAACACCCTATCGGGCTACATCACAGAACATTTTGGGAATTAATATTTCATCATCAGTGCTATCCTAAAAGTATAAATATTTTAATTAAAGAAAACTTGAAACATGTTAGGACGGAAGTCGGAACAAAGCAGTCAATGTAACGTGGGGTATCTGTTTAAATATGAGAGTAGCCAGATATATATAAAAATTGAATAAGTTAAAATTATAATAATAATAACAAGAGCAACCATCAATATCTTGTAATTTGAAGTATGAACTTATCCTAAATTTACGTTTCAACATTTGACAAATTTTCTTGATAATGAAGGTGAACTGAAGTTTGGTGAAAGTTTATTTGTGAGTACTGGTAGGTAAACAACTATACAGATATCTGGATTCAGTGGTAATGAACTAAGGATTTTTACAAAAGGTCCTTTATGTTTTTTGTTAAATTTGGTACCTGGAATATGGAAAGCAGATTTGTATAGGAAGATGGATTCCTACAAAAATTTGGCAAGAATATTTTTGTACATCAACATATCAGTATCAGAGTTCTGACGTTCTTAGAGGCAATATACATAGCTCCTTTTGTTTTATTATCTTTGCCCAAAAAATATAGACCAATGGCAAAATCTGTCTCATCATCTAATTCCTTATTTTCCTGTTCCGTATCGCTTCACTCCAAGTTTTCTTCTACATGATTTTCTTCTCCCGACTCCTCTTCATCATCATACTCATCACCCGTAGAAATTTCCTTGTTGGACAGTGGTACTAAAAATATTTTCGCCTTCCTTAAAAACTGCAAGCTGTTATTAAAAGTCTAATATTTTACTTTTTATAGATTTAGGTTTATTTCTAATTATGTATTGCTATGGCTAATATTCTATTGTTAACTTCTAACTCGGTATCACAATCCATACAGGCTAATAACCCTGCGTGGTTGATGCGTCATGTAAGGAAAAAGATCTTTTTTGCTCTTTTTCACAATCCATAATATCTAAAAAATTAAATTTTATTATAAAATTAAAAAGTAACAAAATTGTATTACTACTTTAGACACACACCGGTTTTACAAATAACAAACCTACAGTACCTATCAAAAGACCCCTACAAATCCGGAGAAACTCAGAAGTTTCCGATTGGATTTAGAATTGACCCCCACCGGTCTCCTAGACAAGCTGCGTCTACTAAAAGTTTTAATGAGAACTTAATATTGTTTTTGTAACAACTAAAGAGATAAGTAGTGAAATTATAAGAACATCAATATTATAACCATTGTCCTAAAGTTAGTAGTTTTTGAGATACAATGTAAAACATTCAAAAAATTGGTTTAAAAGATAGTTTCAACAAAATATGTCTAATTTTTAACAGTAGATAAAAACATAATATATTGGTTCATTATAATTAATGTAACTGCAGCCCTATAGTAAAGACTAGACCTTCCCATTAATGGCCTCCAATAATTTGACCGAGGGAGTAGTCCTTGTAGTAGGAATTATGTAGATACAGAAAAATTTAGGCTAACGTGGAATGCATATTGCATTGGTAATATCTTGACCAAATCGTACTGACAATAATACTTTGTATCACTGCAACAGTATATATAGCCCAGTCTGGTTATACAAAAATCATCGATTTCACGGCAAAATGTTTCGCAGATATCCGAAGCTTTTAAGACATAGGTGGGGGTTACCAGATGACGAATAGATAAAAAGATACTCCTATTTTTACCTTGCGTTTTTTTTAAACAATAATTTATGGTCAGAATTTGATCTTTTATCTATAAGTTTTTTCCCTTAAAATTTAAATAAACAATATTTATACCATTTTTTTATATCAAGAATATCTTCATTTTCTCGTTTTTTCAATTAAAATTGATAAATAATTTACGGAGATATTTGCAAATAAGCAGTTTTTTTGCACTAATTTATAAATTTTATTAATTTTTTATTAACAAAATAAAATGTTATTTATACATTTCAAAATTGAGGAATTACCGTCCTTTAAATTTGTGCCAAATTTCCCCCCGATCAGTCAAATAGTTTAAAAGTTATTCAATTTGTTTATCCCTGAGGCTAATTATTTAAACCATTGAACTTGCCCTATGAATGATGCTAGACACATTTAACAAATTTCATAGGATTCTTTAAGACCTATTCTATCTCAGAAGTTAAATGAATATTGAGTTTTCATCGAAATTATTTACAAAATAAGCGTTTGAAGAATGGGTTTGTTTTTTACTTAAAAACAATTGTAATGCCTTCTATATTTTTCCAGCTACAGACTTGTACTTACAAACATTAGATAGCTAGTAAAAAAACTCGCATTTAACAAAAAAATAAACCTTCTATGAACAATAGGAATGAAGTTAGCGACAATTTTTTTGTTAATTATATCTCCATTGTTTAAAAACATTAAGAAGTAAAATTTGCACAAATTTTGAATGAAAATCTAAACTTCTTTATATTGAATTTTATAGCTATAAAATTCATCCAATTTTTCGAAACTTAAAACCTTTCGAAAAGAAGTTACTTTCGAAAGATCGACATAGGAAAGTGGATGGGAAACTGTTTTAGCTCCTCGCTGCAAAATTTAATATTATGGTTACGGATTTATCATTCAAAAGCTTCAACAGTTCTGTAGGAATTTCATCACGTCCATTTGCTTTTCCATTTTTAGCGTTTCTTATTGCGTATTCTACTTCTTCTTTCAATATGTCTGGCCCAGTTGCATCGATTACCTGAGTTAAGTTGTTTCTATCGTCTTCAAATAATTCATACAGGTATTCTGTCCATCTTTTTATTTTAATCTCTAGATCTACAATAAGATTTCCATCTTTGTCTTTAAGTTTACCTATTTGGCATTTCTTTATGCTTCCTGTTATCTCTTTTACTTTTTTGTGCATATTGAACGCATCGTACTTTTTCTCATAGGTTTCCATTTCTTCACATTGTTCTTTTTTCCACTCCTCTTTGGCTTCTTTTATTCTCTTTTTTATGTGTTTATTTATTTCTTTGTATTTGTCTGGGTAATTCTTCATCTTTCTTCTTTGTTCCGTCAAGTCTAGTATATCTTGTGTCATCCACCCCTTATTCTTTGTTGTTGTTTTTGTAAGATGTTTCTTTACTGCTGTTTGTATAGCTGTATTTATGTACTTTAATTTTTGGTTAACGTTGTTTGTATCGTTAATTTGTTGCTGCACTGAACGGAGGAAGTTTATTTAAATCTAGTGGTTTTCTGTGTGGTCTTATAATCTTTTTTGGTCTCGCCTCTATCACAGTAACTACCGGGTTATGATCTGAGCCTATATCAGCTCCTGGGTACGTCTTAGTACATTTAACAGCATTATGATACCTCCTTGCTATCATAATGTAGTCTATTTGATTTCCCACTATTTTTTCTTTGGTATGTTGTGGAGATGTCCATATATATAACCGTCGAGGACGTTATTTGAAAAAGGTATTTGTTATTACGAAGTCTTCACTTTGGCAAAATTGAATCAATCGACCTCCTCTGTCATTTCTGTTTCCAAGCCCATATTTTCCTACTTGTTCTCTTACCTTACCTTAACCCACCTTGGCATTAAGATCGCCCATTATTATGTTAATGCATGGAAAGACTGCCTTTATAAGTTAAGACAAACAAGCTGCAACAAAAAGGTTCAGACCTGACAGTGAAGTCGAATAAATGAACCAAATTTTAACTTTTAAACCAATGTATGTAAAGAAAATAAAAAAAGTAAAGTTCAATAAACATTACAAAATTTAATAAGGCAAGTGATAAAAAAATCGACTTATTTTATCAAAGCAGTAAGGCAGTTTAGATTAATATCGTATATCATATTTGTAAGAAACATAGAATAAAAATCAATATTGTTAATTATAAAAATACAAACAATTATAATTAATATAAGGAATATAATAATATAATTTGTAAAAAATTACCTGAAATTTAATTTATAAAATATATAAGTATTATTACATCATTGATATAAAATGAAAAAACATATGTTGATTTTCCGAGATTTATGGGGGGTAAAAATTATGTCATCATTATTAATACTGCGACAGACTATTCGAGCAAATTAAAAAAAAAAGTGAGTATTTAGGGTGAATTTCAAATGGACTCAATTTTTCTGAGTTTTCCCATATTTTCCGGCCAGTGAAAACTATGTAGTTATTCATATTTCGGCGGGCTACCCCAGAATAAAAAAAAGAGGCTTGCAGCTGCAAAGGAAGCCGAGATAATGTAAATTTTTCCTACGTGTTGCAATTTGAAGTTCCGATGCCAAAAAAAAAACGGAGCTGAAACAGATATCCTCTAGACTTTCGTATGTCGATCTTTCGAAAGTACCGTCGTTTCGAAAAATTAGATAAATTTTATAGCTATAAGTTTCAATATAAAGTTTAGATTTTCATTCAAAATTTGTGCAAATTTAACTTCTTAATGTTTATAAACAATGGAGATATGATTTTTTTAAAAATAGTCACTAACTTCGTTTCTATTGGTCATAGAAGGTTTTTTATTTTTTAATGTGAGCTTTTTTACCAGCTATCCAATGGTTGTACGTACAAGTCTGTAGCTTGAAAAATATAAAAGTTATTACAATTGTTTATAAGTAAAAAACATACCCCTTTTTCAAACGTTTATTTTGTAAATAATTTCGATGAAAACTCCATATACATTTAACTTTTGAGATAGTCTAGGTCTTAAAGAATCCTATGAAATTTGCTGAATGTGTCTAGCATCATGCATAGGGCAAGGTCAATAGTTTAAATAATTAGCCTCAGGGATAAACAAATTAAATAACTTATAAAATATTTGACTGATCGGGGGGAATGTTTAAATGTATTAATACCATTTTATTTTGTTAATAAAAAAATTAATAAAATTTATAAATTAGTGCAAAAAACTGTTTTTTTGCAAATATCACTGTAAATTATTTATCAATTTTAATTAAAAAAAAACGGGAAAATAAAGATATTCTTGACATAAAAAAATGACATAAATATTGTTTATTTAAAATATAAGGGAAAAAATTTATAGACAAAAAATCAAATTGTGACCATAAATTATTGCTTAAAAAAAACGCAAGGTAAAACTAGGAGTATCTTTTCATCTATTCATCATCTAGTATCCCCCACCTATGTCTTAAAAGCTTCAGATATCTGCGAAACATTTTTCCACCTTTTTTTTAACCAGACTGGGCTAATATTATATCGCTTAGAAATCGAAATACTTAAATCAATCCGAGATTATAGTCATATACATTTTAAATTTTATTAAATTATAAAATCAAAATTTTTGATTTTTCTCGTTTATTTAGATGATGCTTTACTCTAATCAAAAAATATTATTTAGAAAAGTTGTGCAGATTTTTAATATAAACATTTTGGTATCAAATTTACCCAGTTGTCAGCAAGTTATAGATTTATCGAAAACTAAACCACTTTTTGTACGTTTTTGTAAAAACAATTTTGTTATAATAATAGCAACAACAGAGAAATATAATTTGCCCGATATTTAAAAATATCGGCACGTTAAAATCGTTATTCCAATTCAACCATTTTAATAATTTTAATCACACAATCACATCATTCTCCCTTAAATTTATTTTCAATCTAACATACCTCACACAATACTACCATCGGCAAAACACTAATGGAGAAATGGAGAAATGTGTTTCCGTTTCCATAGAGTGGATTTCATTTTAAACACGATCAATTTAAAAGTCATGCAAAAGGAAATGGGCTTCAATTGTGTTGCTTATCGTTTTATATTTGTTACAGGTAAAGCCATATTGTTCACCCGATATTGCTGCCAATGGTGAGTAAAACAGCTTTCAATTCTGTTCGAGTCGGTTGTTCAGAAATAGCTCATGTAATTACAAATTTGAAAAATTCATTTTTCGTAAGTGGATGTACTAGAAATTTAAATGTATATTGAAAATTATTTAGCTTACTCATGTTGACGAATTAATAATTATTTACTAACATAGAGAATATGGGAACAGGATATAAATTTTTTTTAATAACACTGATTTTGACGTACTAGGAACAGGAATTTGTGCCCATACAAATCATTGGTTTGACGATCTCTCTCTCTTGTCGTTTCCTCATTGCTGAGGATCGTGATTTCCTACAATGCGGGGCTGTCAATTCTCTCCATCTCTTGCGATTTTGGGCTGCTCTCATGGACTCGGAAAACGTCTCTCCAGTGGCTTTCTGTACTTGATCTGACCATCGGATAGGTGAGCGTCCTCTGCCTCTACGTCCTTCTACGTTTCCGCACACAATTAGTCTTTCTAAGTTGTCATTGTCTCTTCTCGCAATGTGGCCAAAAAACTTTAAAACATTTGCAAGACACTGAGAGGAGAGTCTGGTCTGAATGTTTAGCTCTTCGAGAATCGACTGATTGGATCTGTGCTCCGCTCACGAGATGCGTAGCATTCGTCTCCAGCACCACATTTCGAATGCGTCAATCCTTTTCCTATCCTCTGATTTTATTGTCCATGTTTCGGCACCGTAACTGAAGATTGAAAAAATGAGTGTCCGTACCAGTCTCATTTTGAGTTTTTTGGATAAAGAGCGGTCCTTCCATATTTTTGACAGTCGACTCATCGCGTTCTTGGCCATCCCTATTCTTCTGCGAATTTCCGTATGGGAGGAGGCTGCATTGCTTAAGGAAGATCCTAGATACGTGAACTCGTCTACTTTCTCGAATTGATTTAGGGCGCCTGTTGTTTGGAGAATATTCGCGTGGTCCACAATCATGATTTTTGTTTTCTGATTATTAATCTTGAGCCCACACTTGTTGCTTTCGGTTTCTACTCTCTTTATCAGTCTCGACATCTCCTCTTCAGATGTTGCTATCAGTGTTGTATCGTCTGAGAATCTTAAGTTTGAGATCTTTTTTCCTGCAATGGAGATGCCGCCCCTCCATCCATCGAGTGCGTTCCTCATTATGTATTCTCCATATAAATTGAACAGGTCTGGAGATAGTATGCACCCTTGTCGTACACCTCTGCTGGTTTTGAAGGTATCAGATTGCTGGTTTTTAATTCTTATTTTAACTGAGTTATCTTCGCATAAGTTTTTAATTAATATTGCCAAATGATCTAAACTCCCATCTCATGAAGAACTGTCCAGAAAACTTCCCACTTCACACAATCAAATACCTTTTGGTAGTCTAGAAAACAGATTATTATTGGAATTTTAAATTCGCGGGCTTTTTCTATGAGCTGCCGCATATTAAGGAGTTGCTCTCTCGTACCCTTCCCTTTGACAAAGCCTGCTTGTTCTTGGGGAATTTGTTTCTCTAAGTATTGTTGCAAACGGCGTTTAATGATTCTTAGTAATATTTTGCTTGGATGGGAAATCAGTGAGATGGTACGATAATTACTACACTTTGTAGTTTGACGATGATTGTAAGAAAAAATGAAGCCTACAGAAAGATACTTACCTGAAGAACTAGAAAAACTGTAGAGAAGAGAAGAAAAGAGGAAAGGAACTTAAATATATAGAAAACCTCAACAGAGAAGAAGAATTCAGAGTATTCTATAAGAAAGTTAACATCAACAAAACAGATTTCAAGACAACCACAAGAAAATGCAAGAAGTCAGAATGGTGACCTATTAACAACAAGGAAAGATGTATTGAATAGATGGGTGAAATATTTCAACCAGGCACTTAATATAGAGAAAGAAAAAAAAAACCTGGAAGACGAAAGATATGAGGTAAGGAAAACAGACGAGAGAGAAGAGTTACCACCAACGATTCTTGAAGTTAAAGATGCAGTTAAAAAACTGGCCATAAATAAAACACCTGGAATAGATAATCTCCCAGCTAAACTATATAAAGAAGGTGATCATGATACCATAATTGCATCACAGCAGCTTATAAAAGAAATATGGACACAGAAATACCTCCCCAAACATTAGAATATTGGAATATTTTGCACCATACTTAAAAAAGGAGATATCTTTGAATGCTTTAACCACAGAGGAATTAAGCTTTTAAATGCAGCATATAACATATTTTCTACAGTACTATGTCACTGTATGGCACTATATGCAGAACTAATAGTAGAAAAACACCAGGCTGGTTTTGGAGGTGGTAAATCGACAATTCATCAGATTGCAACCCCGAAACAAATTTTGGAAAAAACACTGGAATATGGCATTGATGCTCATCACAGCCTATGACTCTGTGAATAGAAGAGAAATTTTTAAATCAATGAAAAAGCTAGGAATACCAAATTAGTTGGTTAATTTAACAAAAATAACTCTTGAAAAAGTTGAATGTAGAGTACAAATTTATCGGGAACTGTATGAACCTTTTAAAACAAATGCGCCAGGGAGACCCTCTTTCCTGTATACTGTTCAATCTGGCTTAGGAAAAAGTAATAGGTATGTCACAAATCAAAACCACTGGTTCAATATATAATAAATCATTGCAAATCCTAGCTTATGCTGATGATATCCATATTGTTGGGAGAACGGAAAACGCTGTACGAAAGATGTATGTAGCATTAAGAGAATCAGCTACAAAAATGGATTTAACAATAAACACAAACAAGACGAAGTATATGAAAATAAGCACGCAATCACAAATCCTAAGACCACTTGTTATAGAAAATGACGTCATCGAGGCAGTCAACGAATTTGTATACCTGGGAGCGCTCCTTAACACTGAAAATAATACTACCGCAGAGATAAACCGCAGAATTTGCACCGAAAACAGATGCTATTTTGGGCTTAATCTCCTCCTTAAATCCTTAATTATGTTGAGAAATACAAAAACATAACTCTACAAAACAATAATACGCCCAGTTATAACATATGGTTCAGAGACCTGGACTATAACAAATATTAATGTAAACATGGGATGTTTCGAAAGAAAAATACTAAGGTGAATCTATTTAGCAGTAAATGACAATGGAGGAATATTTACAGGATATACCAGGAACCTGATATCGTAAAACATGTTAAGACGTCTGAGGTGGATTGAGCATGTTACGCGGATGGAACAAAATGACCCAGCTAGAAAAACGCTACTTGATAGACCCATTAGTCAGAGAAGAAAAGGAAGATCCAGAACAAGGTTCCTTGATAACATCGATAAAGACATCAGAAATATGGGAATACGTGCTTGGTGAAGAAAGGCGATGGTTAGGGATGACTGGAGAGAAATTCTTGAGAAGGCGTAAGGCCAGAATAATGACGATGATTTTTAAGTTCGTTAAAAAATCAAAAACTCCAGGAGTGGTCCTTAAAAGATACTTCTCCTGTTTAAAAATAAGGTAGATTAGATTTTCAGAAGTCAAAATAAAGCATTGCATAAAGATTGGTACAAAAGAACTGTGAAAGTTGAGCTGTTTCCCAAAAAAAATATGATTTGGCGCTGCATGTTATCAGCGGGTCTAGGAAGATATAAAGTGGTCAAAGGCACAATTACTGCAGCAAAGTATCATTTTTTTTTAAATAGTGCTATACCAAGTGCTCACGATCTTTACCAGGATTTTAATTTTATATTCCAGCAGGAGGGTGCTGCATGCCATACAGCTAAAACAACTAAAAAATGGTGTGAAGACAATAAAATGAAAGTCCTCATGGATTTCAAACAGTCCAAAACTTAATGTTATTGAGACATTGTGTCATAAGATGAAACAGAAATTGCGTAATGATCCCCAGATAACCGTCGCCGATTTGAAGAGGAAGTTAGGCGAATTATGGGATAGCTCCGATCCTGACTTGTGTAAATCCTTAGTAAAACCAATGACAGACAGGACTGATGCGGTTATAAAGGCGCGTAACGATGTACCTTTATATTAAAATAGTAATTTCTTGAATTGTTTAACATTTAGTTCTCACGACCAAGCCATTTCACTATTTTGATATTATTAATAGAGTTTAATGTATTGTTGATCTCGTTCTTTGGTTTAATAAGCAAAGTTGTGAAGATAAACGTTTTTAATCAATTTTTCATTAATTCGAAGATATATTTGTTGGAGCTAGCAATATCTGGAACTAAATATAAAAAAACCATATGAAAAAAACCAAAAACACATGACTACTTATAAAACTATGATACAATTTTAATGGCGGAGACAGTAGAAGACCTGCAAGCCATTTAAACAAGGTAGTCACAGCTAGTAAAGAAAAAGGGTTAGCAATGAACGTCAAGAAGACGAAATTCATAATTATTTCAAAAAAACAAAGATTGAAGACTCGGCATTTGAAGAACCTGTATTAGAAATCGCTAAAATCAATGCTCATGTTTATCATTATAAGTGGCTCGACAATCCGTTGTGGATCTTGGCCTGCTCTCACAAAGAAGTCGCCACTCCTGTCGATTCCTGGCAACTTCCCTCCATCTTCTAACCCCTAGAATCTGTAGGTCTTCTTCCACATCATCAATCCATCTCATTCGTGATCGTCCTCTGCTTCTTGTGCCCTCTGGTTTTGAAAATGTTAATCTCTTCGTGTATTCGTGATCTGACATCCTAGCAATGTGTCCAGCCCGTCTAAGTCTCTGCACTTTAACGAATTTCACAATATCTGGATCGGTGTATAACTGATACAGTTCAAAGTTGTATCTTCGACGACATAGCCCATTTTCATTTACGGCCCCAAAAATCTTTCTAAGAATTTTTCTCTCAAAAATACCAAGAAGTCTTTTATCATTTTAAGATAAGATCCACGTTTCAGCCCTCATGCTCATGTTTACATCCTCTATATTTCTGTTGGTTGGGCAATTTTGTTTCAAGCTTCTTATGACATTTTGTTAGTGCAAAAACTAGTTTATTAATGGGGACACTATACCAACAAAATATTAGTTTAGGCTGATTCCGCACACTATTTTTACAAAAATTATAAGCACTAATTAAGCCTTATCTACTACACAAAATTTTTAGGTTTATACGCCTTTGCCCCTGGGCCCCTCAAATTCCTTTAGATTTTTTTTAAATGGTATTTTTGGATATAGTCTACCAGTGGAAATAATTGCTATAAAATAGACTTTTGTAATCTTTTTTGCAAAATAATAAGTACCACAAAATATCGTGAATTTCGTCTTTTATTAAATATTGGATATTAGATAATAAGCTTGAAAACGTAAAACGTGGTAGACCTCGTTATGTGCGTTCAGAACTGTACTTATCGTTTTAGTATTTGTAACAAAGTATTAAAACATTTCAGTTTAAAAAATTAATTAAAATCCTTTGTAAAAGATATATATTTATACTACAGGAACGTAGATTCCTTGTGGATTTTAGTTTAAATCCTTTCAACTGTTTAATTAGATTATACAAAATATAACAGAAAACAGCGTCCTACATTCTTTGTTGTCAATATCGTTTATCTAACGAATAATCCACATACTTGTTGATTGACGAAACAATTTATCAAAGGAAGTATCAGATACATAGGACTTGTATTATGTCCCGGATTCCATAAGTTTAAATTTTACTCGCTAACTAGTCAAAAGCTTGAGTTATCTCGAATAGTTGGGCTCTCCACTTGCGCCAACCCAAATTAAAACTTTAACTTCCTTAATTCAATATTGAATTTGATAGCACAGGAAATGTTTGTAGTTTTCTTAGTTATAAAATTAGCGTTGTCGGTAGTTATGATATTAGAGAAATAAAACTTTCATTAACTGTTTTTGTTAAAATAGTTAGAGAAAAGTCAAATAAAGAATTAAACAATATTTTTCATTGCAATTCTTTTCCAATTTAGTAAGCGTGAAATCAATCGGATTAAATCTTAGTAAAATATAAAGGTGACACAGGCGATAAAACGTAAAGGTGATGAGAAGAGTGTGGCATATTTTTTTTCCTAAATATTGAATATTAATAAGAAGAAGCAAGAAGAGAGAGCAATGGACGGTCTGGGCGAGTAAGGTTCTTTTTCGTAAGAGGTTTAAAAAGCCGGTAAAGTTTCCCTTAATTCCATGTGTAGTGAGAAGAAGGTGATTTGAGCTTAAAATGCAGTATGGTAATCTTTGAAATGTGATTAATCATCGTTTGTTATAAGCTGTATCCTGTGTCAAGGTAATTGATAAGAGCGTTCTGAGGGCTAACAAAGTCGATATGGTTTTTAGTGGAAAATAAGTAGCCGAGATTGAAAGATCGTGCACTGACGCTATATTTATATTGAGGCAAGTGCAAGAGAAATTATTAGAATACAACAAACCGGCAAGTCTATGTTTCGTGAGCCTAAAGAATGCATTTGAGCAGGATAAATTAAAGGACATTATCCACTTATTGTACGCAAGAGAGATACCTCTAGGAATAATCAAAATCAATGATCATAAATATCTAACAAAACAACACAACTAAATTAAAAGTAAAAAAAGGACTCTATTAAAGCTGACAATGGGGTAAGAAAGTGAGATTTCCTGAGTCCTCTACTGTTCAACCTGATAATGGAAAAAATAATAAAAAAAGTAAGAACTTAACAAGGATACCAAATGAGAGAAAAACAACTTAAAATAACCTGATATGCAGACGACGGAATACGACTATCTCAAAGTAAAGACGATTTACAACGAATGCTGTACCAATTTAATACAGCCACCAAAAAATTTAACATGTTAATTTCCACAAAAAAAGACAAAATGCATGGTTATAACAGCAAATTTACTAAGATGTAAATTGGAGCTAGAAGGTCAGTTAATAGGACAAGTCATGGAGTTTAAATATCTAGACACCACATTATCTAGCAACAAAAAGCTCGAAACTGAAGTGGAAGATCAAGTGAATAGAGCAAACAGAGCCGCAGACTGCCTAAATGAAACAATATGGAGAAATAAAATTATCGGGAAAAAAATAAAAGAGAGAATTACAAAACAGTTATCAGAATAATAATGATAACATACGTAGCAGAAACACGGCCTGACACAGATAGGACAAAAAGTATGTTAGAAACAGCAGAGATGAAAACACTTAGAAAAATTGATGGTAAGACACTAGATACTAGCTAGAAGTACAGATATACGACGTAGATGCAAGGTGGAGAACATCAAGGACTGGGTAAAAAATAGTACAGTAAAATGAAACGACCATATAAGCTGAATGATAACAAATAGAGTAGTAAAGTTGGCAAGAGACGGTTGCCCAATAAGAAGACGATCATTCTCACTGTGTTAATGCCATTTTTATCGAGTCCTTTTCTTTCTAGACATTCTATGAGAATGTTATGTTTGCAATAATTCTTAGAATATGTTTGAACTCAGTCTGTTAAACGGTACGTCTCTGGTTAAGGGTTACGATACGAAAGTTTCCACAAAGAGAAGTCTTGGAAGAAAGCGCATTTTCTGCTTAAATGATTTGAGAAAATGGTAGTTCTCTTGACTTATTTAGAGCTGCAGTAATAAAATAAGAATGGAGGTGATAATTATCAACCTCTTAAGAGGAGGTTGTATCTAAAGAGAAAGTGTTTTGTGTAAAACGTTGTGTAATTACTGGTTTTAAAGCACATTGAGATCAGAAATAATACTGTCATACAAATCTCTGGCCGGTAACACTAGACTATTTACGTAGTTTAAAGGTCATATTGCTCTTTTAGGATTCGTATCGCCATTCTTAAATGTATCTTTATATTTTATCATTGTAATTATCTTTTAATTATTACTTTCTATATATTCTTGGTAATAAAATTTTTAAAATTTCACGTAAAATGACTGTACTATTTGAAAGTGTAATCGGATTTGTTGGAGAAAGGCTATCTCATCCTAATCCATCATATGCGAGCGGAAACTCTATATACCAATAGATAAGAGATATGACAAGTTTGATAAACCAAAAGCGGCTTTGAAGTATTTATTTTTAAGTTAAAGCGGTTTGTCTATAGAGAGAAATATATTGAAATCTAAAAGGAAAATATACTTTGATATTACATATTTTCCTTATATTAAGGTTTAAAATATAAGCAAGCAATTTCTTTACAAAATAAATAAGCAAATGTTTTTGAAACATGTAATAAAGTAAAATTATATATTTTACTACCAGTATACCTTATATTCACGTTACTTTTAGGTCTCAGAACGAAATTTAGTCTATTCATTATATTTAACGATAAATGTATATATATATATATATATATATATATATATATATATATATATATATATATATATATATATATATATATAACGGGTGTTTTTTTTAGAGGTATAGAACTTTAAAGTGGAAAAAAACAAAGATTATTTTTTACATGAACAGGAAATTAACTTTATTTGAAAGATAATTTTTTGACATTATATTTTTAATATGATTTCTGGCATATGACCATTAAGGCTGGCTCTGACGTAGTCTAATATGGAGGTCCAATTTTCGACGACTTTTTCTACTATTTGTGGCAGTATATCGGCAATAACGCGGCGAATGTTGTCCTGCAGTTCGTCAATCTTTTCAGGCTTATTGGCATAGACTAGCGACTACACATGACCCCACAGAAAATAGTCTAATGGTGTTAAATCGCACGACCTTGGAGGCCAATTCACGGGTCATAAACGCGAGATTATGCGGTTACCAAACGTTTCCCTCAATAAATCCATTGTGGCACAAGCTGTGTGAGATGTTGCGCCGTCTTGCTGAAACCACAGCTCCTGCACATTATGGTTGTTCAATTCAGGAATAAATAAGTCAGTAATCATGGCTCTATAGCGGTCACCATTGACTGTAACGTTCTGGCCAGCATTGTTTTTAAAGAAGTACGGACCAATGATTCCACCAGCCCACAAAGCACACCAAACAGTCAATTTTTCTGGATATAGTGGTTTCTCAACATACACTTGAGGATTATCTTCACTCTAAATACGGCAGTTTTGTTTGTTGACGTAGCCATTTAACCAAAAGTGAGCTTCGTCGCTAAACAAAATTCGCTTATGAAAGTCAGGATCAACGACAATTTCGTTTTGGGCCCATTCACCGAATCTACGCCTTGCTAGGTGATCGTGTGGCTTCAATTCCTGCACGAGTTGAATTTTGTAAGCACGCAAACCAAGATCTTTTCGCAAAATCTTCCATAAAGTGGATGGACACATATCCAACTGCTGTGCACGATGGCGTATAGACTGATTCGGGTCTTCCTCTATACTACGCTCAACAGCAGCAACAACATCTTCTGTACGCACTGTACGACGTCTCTGTGGATGCGTATTATCATTAAGAGTGAACGTGGTGGGAAAACTTTCCACAATTGATCGAATTAATTGCTCTGATGGGCGATTATGTATACCATAAAATGGACGTAGTGCGCGATACGTGTTCCGAACAGAACTATGATTTTCAAAATAAATTTGCACAATTTGAAAGCGTTGTTCAGGCGTCAGTCTATTCATATTGAAATGTCAAACTAAAGTAAATAATAATCCCCTGACAGCTGTCAAAATGGCCGCCCCTTAAAAACGTGTTGTCAACTTCTATTTCTATACCTCTAAAAAAAACACCCGTTATATATATATATATATATATATATATATATATATATATATATATATATATATAAAAAATAAATTATTTAGCGTCCTTTCTTTTAAAGCGGTCAAAAATACTGATTCTGTAACTAGTGACATAATTATTACATTTAGCACCCACTGTTTCTGATGAGTCGTTCAATTGTACACGTTGGCCCGGGGCCTTCGCCAAAAGTATAACCATTGAACGACCCATTAGAAATGTTGGGTGCCAATGGGTAACAAACAACACCTCCGAAAGTTGCGAGCCAATGTAGAACATTTAGGAGCCAATTTTTAGGCTGGAGCTCAGTCTCTTAGGTTTGGGAACGTGTAATCTTAGAAGTAAATATAAAAAATGAGTTTAGCTGGGACAGATAAACTAAGATATTAACAACTACTCATATTTATTTTTTTTTATTAGAAAAAAAGGCGCATCCACCATGGCGAGAGAGTTCGAGATGGGTGAGTTATTCTTTGTAAAAAGGTAAGAGTGGATTAACTTGGTATGTCCTAGACGCAGACGTGCAAGCACAATTTGTTCATGCCTGTTAAGCGACGATGGAATCCACTGAGAAACATTATGCTTCGCCACAAACACAACAGTTTATTTTATTTTTAAAATAAGCTTTGTCGCTCGTAACACACTTATCTATAGGCTCCGAATAATTGCTTAAAATTGCTTGTCGTGCAGTCCTGTGAGCTCCTTTGTTTTCCGTTATTCCGACATGTTCCGATATACCCACAAAAATTAAATTCTTTTTCCATGTTGAGGAGCTTGAGACAGCTGGTATTTTAGTAACTTTTCAAAATAATGTTTCGGAAAAATAGAAGAAGATTGTTTTCTAAGGAAACAATTGATGCCCCCACTCCGCCTTCAGACTTAAATGCATCTGTGTAGACTTTATAGTAGTCGCGGTTTCTTTCTAAGAGGGCTTCGAACTTAAGCCGAAGGACTTCATATGTCCCCAAAAATAAAAATCTAGCGGGTTGTACTCAGGACTTCTTGGTGGCCATTGAAAATCCCTGCCTCTGCCAATCCATTGTTGAGGAAATACGTCATTAAAATAATTTCCAACAGCTAATGAAAAATGAGGTGGCGCTTCATCCTGACTAAACCACATTTTTCTTCTTACACCCAGTGACAGATCATCTAAAATATCACTAAGAGTATTTTCCAAAAAGAATAAATAAGAATCTCCATTTAAATTCGGAAGAAAAACGTAAGGCCCTAGTAGTTGGTCGCCTATAATGCCACACCAAATATTCAATTTAAACTCATGCTGTAAATGTCTAGCTTTAATAGCATGCGGGTTTTCTTCTTCCCAATAACTACTATTTCGCCAATTAAAAACCCCTCGTCTGGTAAAAGTTGCTTCGTCGGTGAACATAATATTCTTAATAAAGTGTCTGTTATTGCGATGTTTATTCAGAATACGTTGGCAAAACTGTAACCGTCGTGGAAGATCTGTTGGAAGTAAATTTTGATCAGGAGTGAAGTGATAAGGATGGAGGTTCTCTTTTTTTAGAATTCTAACAATAGACGACTGACTTACTCCTGTTGCTGCTGATAGATGTCGTGAACTTATTTCAGGATTTTCATCTACTCGAACCAAAAGTTCATTTTCTTGATTAGGTGTGATTTGTTTCGGTCGACCACCCCGATTTTTAGTGTGAAATGACCCAGTTTCACCTAAACTACGATATAATCTTGCAAAAGTTTTGTGATTTGGTTGCCTTCTGTTTGCGTATAACATTTCATACCTTCTGGCTGCCGAGCGACCGTAAAAATTTTCTTGTGCGTATACGCAAATCATATCTCGCATTTCTTCATTAGTAAAATGATTGTGACGAGACATCTCAATCAAAAAAGTAATCATTACTTTTAAAAAATGCACCATTACACTACACTGTCACATCAAAAATAATTTACTCGGAACAAATGACATTTACCAACAACAGTTATCTGACAGTCCAAAGCATACTTTTCATAAATGAAATAATATTTGAAATCCTTTTTTAAGACTCGTAAGTAGTTCGACTGCGTTTTGATCGAAAACGGTTGAAATTATCATATTTAAACAAAAGTACTAATTTTACGTAAGAATGATGTTTACGTCATATTTTCTAATAAAAATTACTAAAAAGTTTAATCAGAAAAAGTTTAGACTCAATTTGATTATTAGGAATAATCCACGTGGCGCCCTCTATGACAAAACGTAAAATTGTAAATAAAATACTATTTTTTGTCTAAGATTATGCCTCTGTGTCAATTTTGATAGCAATTTATAAATATACAGGGAAACTATTAGCAAAAAACGAAAAACAAAAATTAACTTTAACACCCTGTATCTTTTTTCTCAGCAACATTTTATAAAGGCATACTTGGCCCAATAGCCATATTTTGGTCCAAATAACCTGTCCTTTGTCTATGTCCCAATAGTTATGACTCACCCTGTATTATGTTTCTTAATAAAGAGCATCTAATCGAGTATAATAAGAAATTAATTAATGAGATTTTTGCAGTGTATGAAAATGCTTGAATGTAAATTTAATAAAATGGACCAAAACGCAAGCATTGTACTTGCCATTTGAACTTAAACTACGACCTATAAAACGAAATGATTTTTTTTTGAATTTCGTTTCGAATGCACCATTCAGGAAATCCATTTGAGCTAAAGTGAATAGGGTTAAACTAGATTAAGGGCTGGGCTAAATATAATTGCCCGTTAATCCGCACAGCCCTACGGAATATTCCGCACTAACAGCTGGAAATTACCTTATTCGAATTATTACGAATCAACGCGTAAACATATTTAATCCTTTCAACCGTCACACCAAAATTGATATGGGGCGGATTTAAATTGTTGTGGAGAGAACTTTGTGTTTGCCAAATTTTGCGTCAGTAATACTTCATCCATATGTTATGCCACTGAATCTTCCCTAATTACTGCTAGAAATCGAGCTACGAAATCGTTTCCTTATTTATGTCATATCACGGGGTGATGGTAAATCTTGTTGAGATTTAAACCTTGACCCTTTACAGCATGAATTTTTGTTTTTTGTCAAAAATAAATTCTCAGATAAGAATTTTAATTCTATTTTTACGTAAAAATGTCGAAAAAATCTAGCTACCTACGAGGAAAACTTTATTGGCAAAAAAAATTTTTTGGTGCCAAATATGGAACATCATGCAACAATGTAATATTAAAGTCAAACTATTTTGAAGCTACAGTATACACTATACAGTATGAAACCGCACACTATATATGTTTTCCCTGTACAGCCTGGAAATTTGCATATGGACCTAGTGCTCTCATCCCAATAGGGAAAATTTTCTTATCTTTTTTTCTTCCTGACTGTATTTACTTGATTTCCACAGTGATAAGATAACTTTATATTGATTATGCATTATAACAAAATCAGCCTACTGAATCTAAAAATAATATAATAAATCCGCATTAATGTCAAAATCAGATCGTAGTGCATTTCATTCCATTTAGTTTAAAATTAGAATAGATGTCAGCATTACTTATATCAAATGCAACATTAAAAATTATTGCACAGCACGCTACTGGTTTCTTGCAATTATCCAGCTAGAGGGAGCTGAGCTCTACTTTTGGCCCTCACGTCTACCAACCCAATTAATAGCCAACTCGTTAGCGGCGCAGGTTGAACCCACTGATGAATTTGCTAATCAAGAACAATTTCAATTTATATTGTTGGCAAGTCTGATGGCGAAAACTACTGCTAACTTGTTAACCGATTTCCGTTTTCTGATGTTCTCCTGATTCGTGCATCGTCCAAGAAAACAAGACTGTAAGATTGAAAGCGGAAATTAATAATGTGTGAATATTCATTGAATAAAAAAGGTTGTTGTGGTTTTAAATAAAACTTTAAACCAGGTAAATATGATTCTATGCATTGTGAATATACAGAATATTTACCTTAAAATAAATGGTAAAATTTTTATAAATTATCGTGTAATGTAAGTCATTATTTAACATTAAGACGATCTTAAAAACTAAAATAATATTTGACAAAATACTGTATATACAGGGTGTTTCAAAAAGGTATGTCATACATTAAATTACGCATTCCGGGGAAAAAAATAACTTGATTGAATCCAACTTATCTTTATATTAGAATGTGATTTACAATTTATTAATATAAACGAACATTATAAGGAATTAATAGATTCTAAGTGTTGTTTTCCAATAAACCTTGATTTTTTAATATTTTTAAATAATATGGAAATTCTTCATTGCATTTACAAACATGTTAAAATATGTAAATATAAGTTGTAAATAGTATATAGGCATAATCTGTTAATATGGTTTGAAAAAAAAAGTATACCACAAATTAAAAAAAACACATAAAAGAATTAAGAAAATAGAAATAAAACAAAAAAAAAATAAATTCAATAAAAAAACAAAAAAAAGCAAAAAACAAAAAAAAACAAAAAAGCAACAAACCAAAAAAAAAGAAAACAAAACAAATAAGAAAAAGAAAATAATAAAAGAATAAAAAAACAAAATAAAAATATATCAAAACAAAATTTATGTATCCATAAAAATATTAGGTATATTATGTAGTACTAACATTGATAACTGATAACAAGAAAATTTTTACTATGATTCTGCAATCAATAATAATTAAAATTTAGTCGATTTTAACAATAATCACAAACAAGTCTGGCTAATTTGCTCTGCCAAAGCCATTTTTCAGAAAAAAAAACTTACCTTTGTACAAAAGTGTACACAAAACAGTGTTACAGCACTTTAAAGTTACAAAATAACAATTGTTTTTTGCGTTATCTCCTAAACTACTTGACATTTTGTAATAAAAATAAACACGTTACTTTTTTCTTCTGAAAGCATTTTTAATGAAACAGAATTAACAAAATCTAAGCGCTCAGAAAAATTTTAAGGGGGGTGTGCAGCTCTAAATCCCCTCAAACTTTTGAGTACGTTCAAATCAAATAAATTTTGTGGCATCATTAGTTTAACACATTATTTTTAAAAATTTTTTGCCTCATACCACTTTTTTCAGAAACAGTTTTTATTGAGTTACGGCCCTTTTCATTAACCTTTAAAAAATTACGTGCAACTAAATAAATGGCTTAAATGAATTATTAAGTACAAAAAATGTCTATAACCTCTATAAATATGATAATTTTACATTATCATATTTATACTATAATATTACAATAAATGTTTAGAATGTCCCCCATTTTCTTCAATACACATTCGGTATCGTTTTAATAAGGAAAACCTAATACGCTGAAAAATGATATTTCTCTGACGAAATTGATTTGCAGCTTCAATTATTCTAACCCTCAATTGTTGTTCGTCCTCTATTGTTACAGAAAAAACTTTCTCTTTCATAAATCCCCAAAAGCAAAACTCCATGGGGTTAAAACCTGGACTTCTGGGTGGCCAAGAAATAGATGCGTCACGACCCCGTCCAATCCACCGACCAGGATACTGCCTGCAAAAGTATTTCCGGACTTCATTACTGTAAGGCGGTGGAGCGCCATCTTGTAGAAATAACATATTTTGCCTTATTGCAATATTCACTTCTTCCAAAGACTCTTGTAAATCGTTTGCCAAGAACTGGAAACAATTATCACCATTGTAATTGTTGGGAAGAGATACTGGGCCTATTAATTTAATTTGCTTTACTTTTGATATATATTTTTTATTCTGAAACTACTGTATAGTATCCTTATATTGGTAATAAAAAACACTTACCTTTTGTAGCACTCCTCAATGGTCAAATTTAATAAAAAAATAACAAAACACATTCAGCCACGTGCTAATTGCAGAAAAGAAGCACACTAGAATCCACTTGTACAAATGTTGTACCACTACAATGTTTAGAAGTAGAGTAAACATTCCGATATCGGAGCCATCTATGCATTACTTATTAAAATACAGGTATAGATGTAAATAGGTAAAAATCTGATTTGTACTACTCATTTATTTTGAAAAAAAGGCTAGTACGTGAGTAATACCAGATATGCTTAAAGGTTTAAGAAGTTGTCCATGAGTACTATGAGGCCTGGCACCTCAATATTCTAATAGTTACACTAATAGTTTAAAACAAACACTAACGAACTATTTAGTATAAATTATAAAAATTTTGTCATCGTTATTACCATTTTATTTATTTTATGTTTAGCTCTTGTCATTTTTTTATATTGTTTTCTACTTTTAAAAGATATTTCCAATAATATTCTCTATTGAGGTCATCCGTCAGCTATCCATTGCCAAACAAAACTGATACGTTGAGTGAACAACGTTCTCAATTATTTTCTTCTCGTTGGGTTTGCTTTGTAAAATTGCAGGATATTTGTCCAGAAACATTGCTAAAAACAGGCAAGTTAAAAAATTTTGCTGAATAAACAAAAACCTTTCCATTCGAGTAATATTCTTGGACAGACAAACAAGAAAACTTTAATCCGGAATTGATTTTAGCTGGTTCGCTCGGGAATATAGACTAGGAAGTTAATCCTAGATTCTTTATGTAAGTTAAATTAATATTTAAATATACAAAAACTTTTTAATAGCGATTATTCATGAAAATTTCATAAAATTTTGTAAATTTTATGAAAATTTGATGAAAACTTTATAAAATTTGTAAAAATATAAATTCTTGAGAATTTTTTCAAAGCAATAACAGCTATTAATTATTACATAGACAGAAGATTTGTTGTCTTAATACCAATAAGTCCATTGGTTAAAAATGAAAAATACATTAAAAAATAATTAGCTACGCAAATAAAGTGTGCATTAATACACTGTGGATATATACCATTTAGCTAAAAACCAAATGAATAATGCTTAAGTTTGTTTGTAAATGCCTTTCTCAATCGATAATTATTTATAATTAAGTGGAATTTATTTCAAAGTCTGTTAGACATATAGTCCAGGAAACGAGGCTAAGAATAGGACAAAAACTCGGAAAAGACCGATTTGTATGAAAATTGTGGATTACCTTCAACTTCAAAATACATATTGTGCCAACAGGCGCTTTTAATTTTTGGTTATTTTGCTTCTTCTTCCTCTTTATAAGCAATTCTACTTGTTCTCTCACTTCATTGTCCAGCTATGTAGACCTGGACGAGGTCCAGGACGAGGACGAGGAATAAATTCTCAACGCTTAACCGCGTTGAGAATTTATTACTCGACGTTTCGGCACCCATTTTGGAGCCATTATCAAGAGTGATACGGTTCGGTTCGAGTTCGGGGTCTCAATCTGCCTACTCCCCTCACTCGAGACGTACCAGTATCGTGTTCTATATTGCAAGAACTGTCTCTCGGCACTGAGGTCTCAATCTGCCTACTCCTCAGTGTCGAGTGACAACCGGTCACTCTTACCCTCAGTCTTACCCTCGGTGGCTGCTTTTATACTCGCTGTATGCGCGGGAACGGTATGCGCTGACGTGGTCTGAACTGTCGTGGCCTGAGCGGTGTGGGCGGGAGGTCGCTGAAGCAGGGGTCGCTTTATTATATATATATATATATATATATATATATATATATATATATATATATATATATATATATATATATATATATATATATATATATATATATATATATATATGTTCGGATAAATTTCCGCGGTCAGATAAATGAAAATTACTGAGTTCTCGGGAAGAACCGCGTTGAGAATTTAAAGCTCGACGTTTCGGCACCCATTCTGGAGCCATTTTCAACAAGGATACGGTTCCGTTCGAGTTCGGGGTCTCAATCTGCCTACTCCCCTTACTCGTGACGTACCAGTCTCTTATACTGTATAAATACAAGAACCGTCAAACGGCACTGAGGTCTCAATCTGCCTACTCCTCAGTGTCGAGTGTCACTGAGAAAACTTCTCCAGATTAGTAGCTGATTTTCCACTTGTCTTCCACAGATGCATGGTCATTAACAATCCCGTGGCTAATAGTTAAATTTTGATTTCTCTATATGGAGAGAAGGTAGCGCTGGTCATTATCCTTAGTTTATTACCAGATATTTACCATTAACTAAGAAATAGCAGTTTGTATTCTAAATACATATTGCTTTTAAAGAATAATTAAATAATTATTTAATAAATAAATTTTCAATCATATTTTGTTCAATTGCATTTAATATTCATTTCTTTTATTTATGTATAAAACAATACAATAACATAAGTTTTAGCGATCACTAGCCAGAAAAATTTATTGCAAATCAAGTAGACGCATTAAAAATCTAATAATTAGTTGTGTTTTAAGCATAATGAGTGAACTTAAGTTAGCGTCAAAACATAATTAGAACTCAATCTATAACGAACATACTCACACTGTAATTATTTACATGCCAAGAGAGATGAATGAAGTTAATAGAGCTTTGAGAGGAAATACAAATTATTAACTTGACAAAGAGGAAATGCACATTATTGACTATACCTTGATACCGTTATGAAAATTATGTTTGCTATTAAAATATGTTATGCAACTTAAATTATAAAAAAATGTTTATATGTTTGTTTAATTTTTATTTTTGTTTTGTTTGTATCCTACAGGAAAAATATGTAATATGGTTTTATTAAAAAATTATTTAATTATATCAAGGCCAGTAAGTTTTTATAAAATTTGTTCGGTGTAAAACAGCGGTGGCTGCAATTTTCCTCATAGACAAGGCGAAAAGCTCGGGTTTCTTTGAAAAAATCTCTCCGTGCGATAGTTTTGCATAATCATTTTCATGAGACACCCTAGAATAAGATTAAAGAAGTCGCCAATGTGGAATGTAGTCCTAGTTTATTTAAACAAGTAAAGAATAATATCTTTGAAATCACTAAGTACTTAAATTTAAGTTCAAGCTATTCTGTAATTTCACGCCGAGTATTTTGAACTTATTTAAGACGTCTAAGGTTATAGCAGTCGCTATATCCTTCTTTGTTCAAACATGTAATTCTGGTCGCTTTTTTAAACGTCTTAATAATCAGAAGCATTTTCATCCGGTTCTTTAGTACTTTCTTTGTCATCGGAAATATTGTTTGAAATACATTATATTAAGACCTGCAACTTTTGTTAAATAAGTCTTTTTTGGTCTCGTATATAAATAAAATGCCTAAAAGCCTGCATGGCTCGCAACAAAGGACAAAACTATAAGAAAATATGAGTATAAGATGGACGGCAACCGTATATACGTATTTCTGACTATTGGTCGTCTTCAGTACTGTGCAGCCAAGTTAGAAAAGATGCATGTTAACTTGGGAAAGGATCACTAAAAGAGCAATCCGACCAATTTATGACATCTTAGAAGACTCTGAGGTTTCCAAAGCAACAACAAACAAATCCACGGACGAAGTTAAGCTACCTGAAGAAAGGAATGCCGAACGTTTGGAATGTTTCAAATAACAAGAAAAAGGTTAATGCGGGTTAACAGTCAAATAAAGTTAGAAGGTATCGGCATAGCTCGCAACAAAAAAAAAATATAATGTTTGTATTTTGAGAACGATTTCCAAAGTGGAAATTGAAACGTCAATAAACTTATTTTAACCTTCAATTGTGACTTATTCCTATAAAAATAGTATCTACTTTAAAACGTCACAAGAAAATAGCTTCAGAACAATATCAACAACAATAAATTAAATTTATTTACGTTGTTAATTGCTAAGCAATAACAATTTATTGGAACGTGTGTCCAAAACTTGCGTAGTGAGGTAGCATGGAGAAATGCCGTAGTAGGGAGTAAAATCTGTTTAAAATCAAACTGTGTACTTTTTACGTTCTAAACTCTAAAGGCTAACAAAAGGTTAATATGAATATGAACACCCACAGATTAGCTGTAGATTTGTAAATTTAGCATGATACAGCCAGAATTTTAGGCCTTAATTAAGCCAGAATTAAGCCTTATTTCAGGCTTACTACAGCTTGTTTTTTCTTACTTCAGGGATATTGCCTTCAGTTTACCCAAAATTTTTATTATAGACCAAAGTTCTTATTAAATTAAAGAAATATATATATATATATATATATATATATATATATATATATATATATATATATATATATATATATATATATATATATATATAAGATACCAGCATATTCTAGACTAAGCCGCAGATTCATTTAGAATTTTAAACTGCTGCGTTAGCCTTTTTGTTTTCTGTACACCGAGCTGGGGATTAAACTGACATCTCTCGCAGTGAAGCGAAGGAGAAGCCAGCCGCCCAGCCCGCTTGGCTATCCGATCGACTAAAGAAAAATATAATTATTGTTATTTTTTACTGTTTAGTATTAATGATTTTTGTCCTTATTGATAGATTTTAATGACCTCATGAGGATGGCTTTTCTTGCGTTACCTTTGGTTCCACTTTTTCCTGTACAAGCCAATAGATGGTCAATGTTTTAAGTTTCGTTTATCTTTCAACAAACTTATAAAAATAATCATTTTTATATTCGTTTATAACGACTTTATTACTTCTTTAACAAAGAAAAGTTACCTTATACCGCTTCTTCTATACTTGTCTAATTGCTTATTTCATTATTACCTTAACAAGATTTTAAGCTAATAACTTGCTCCATGTCTAATAAACTAATAACTCCATGTCTCTTGGTATCTTTAATGATATCAGCTGGTCAAATTTATCAAACTTGTGTTTAAATACAAATAAAAAATACCAAAACGTTTCCAATATAGTAGACGCCACAGTTAAAATGCAGTGCAGGTGAGATAGGTAGAATGTATTTCTTACGGGTGAAAGGCCGACCACGTTGCCGGATTGTCTCGAGCGGAGCATCAGGACCGGATTTAAGAATATATGCGCATACAAAAAATGCCTACGGTGGTATAAAAGACTGTCACTATTGTTTCAACTAAAGCATAATTCAATCATCGATGTATAAATAAGAGAGATATATTGTTGAACAAAAGAATAAAATAAAGAAAAATACTATAAAATAAATAAAATATATAAAAAACTCATTGTCGATAGCTTATCTATATTTATTAATTTTCAATAGCTTCCATTGTGAACACATTCTTTGTGAACTAAAGATCATTATAAAGTCATTAAAAGAAGCAAATCAGTTTTAATCCCCATTGTCGAGGCAAAGCAAACATGTCTCTTTGACGATTTGGGTACTGGGCGTTACACCAAAAACTTGTTGGCAAAACTATGAAAGCTCAGTTCTATTTCATTTTCGCAAGCGAATGAAAGTACTTTTATCATGGAGTTTAGGAAGAAGGATAATGTAAACCTTGTTTATACCGATGAGTCTTGGTAAACACGGGAAACCTCACCAGTCCCAGACACCGGAAGGATTGACAGATTGAGAGCTCTTTCTTGATTCGGTGGGTGGTGGTGCATGGCCGTTTTTAGTTGGTGGAGCGATTTGTCTGGTTAATTCCGATAACTAACGAGACTTTAGCCTGCTAACTAGGCGTATTTCTACATCCCAAAAGCCCGTCGGCGGAGTTTCCTGCTCTTGCTGCACGCGGTTTTTTACTGTCGGCTTACACACAATTCTTCTTAGAGGGACAGGCGGCTTCTAGTCACACGAGATTGAGCAATAACAGGTCTGTGATGCCCTTAGATGTTCTGGGCCGCACGCTTGCTACACTGAAGGAATCAGCGTGTCCTCCCTGGCCGAACGACCCGGGTAACCCGCTGAACCTCCTTCGTGTTAGGAACTGGGGCTTGCAATTGTTCCTCATGAACGAGGAATTCCCAGTAAGCGCGAGTTATAAGCTCGCGTTGATTACGTCCCTGCCCTTTGTACACACCGCCCGTCGCTACTACCGATTGAATTGGACTTAAGTCGGTGCTTCAGTCAAAAAGGAATGGAGGGACACAACGGTCAAGAATTTACGAGATCCTTTATAAAAGGGCTCTCTACTGGACTGAAAGCTCCAACCCAAAGAGGTCATTGGTTTGTTCTTCTTTATGCTGGAAACAAAATTGGTTTTGTGGCATGAGCTGAATTAACTTTCTTGGCCCAGAAGAAAACTGCTGATTACCACGACGAAATAGACGGGGATCTATATGAAGAGTGGTTTGAGAAGAAACTTAATTCCAAACTTGCCGAAAGACCAAGATAGCGTTGTCGTTTTGGATAACGCGTTATACCACTCCCGCAAATTTAATTTCCCGAAAAAAATTGTGAAACAAAAGGCAAATCGAGGATTGACTAATCGAAAAGAACATTTAGATTACCTGAAAAGTAAATTACTGCATACTGCGGCTGCATTTAGATACGAGTACGATAAGTACAAAATTGAAACAACTGCGGAAAAATATAGCGTTAAGATTTTGAGACTGTCGTCTTTCCATTACGGGCTGAACCCGATTGAGATAATGTGAAGTCGAATGAAAAGATATGTGGCTTTAAACAACGTCAATTTTAAAGAAAAAGCGAACAATTGATACAACAAGTTTACCAACGCGTTACTAAAGAGCAGTGGCATAATTATGTGAACAACGTCAAGAAAGTGGAAGAAAATGTTTGCGGTGGACAATTTGCAGAAAGATGTTGAACCGGTGGGAATTAATATAGGAGATGATTTAGAGGATAAGGGCGATTTAGATATGGATTGTGATGAGTATTAATTAACGAAAAATATCTCATATTTAATACCTATTTGTTTTTTTAGTACTGTACTACTATGATCTGCTTTTTATTAATTTTATATTAACTTTTTATTTATTGAATTACTTTAATTAATTATATAATTAATTATCTAAGTGTGGCAAATCATACATAAAAAAACAAACCATTTTATTATACAAAAAAATATATAAATCAGCTTAGGTTATACTTATCTTTTTCGTGGCTTCCAGTATCTCTTAGTTGTTCCTTATCGGGATAAAATAGGAAAAGGAAATAAATAGAAATAATATAAATAAATAAATACAAATAATATCTATTATTATCAAAAGAAATAATATAAAAATTTGAAATATTGGAATCTTTGTTCATATGTTTTTGTACTAAAAAAAAAATAAAATTCTGAATATTATAAAAAGGAACTTTTTTAATCTTTTCCGTAGCTAATGTTAAAGTGTTGCCATAACAACTGTTTTGAGTAGATAAGGTATCACTTTAACCGCAAGGGTAGATAAAGTGACACTTTAACAGTAAGAGTAGATAAAATGTTTAAACTTTTTTTATTCAATAAAATTTACAAATTCAAACACATTAAGGATGAAAATAAAAAGGATTAAACACATTAAGGATGATCCAATAACTCATTAAATTTGGAAATCCGTGAAAAGTTTACAAGATGTTACGTGTGGTCTGTACTTTTATATGGATGTGAAACTTGGACTTTAAACGCCGATATCATGAATAAAATCGAGGCGTTTGAGATGTGGTTGTATCGAAGGATACAAAATTCCATGGACTAGCAGAACCAGAAACGAAGAAGTTCTTCGAAGAATGGGACATCAACGAACTCTATTAAATATTATTAAGAGGCGTAAACTAGAATATCTTGGACATTTAATCAGAGGACCAAGATATGAGTTCCTTCGGCTAATTCTCAACGGTAAAATCGAAGAAAAGAAATAGATAGGACGGAAGAAACTCTCTTGTTTGAGGAATTTGCGGCAGTGGACAGGTTTGACAGCGGACCAATTGCTACACGTAGCGCAAGACCGAGATCTGTATAAAAATATTATAAGCATGGTAGTCGCCGACGTTCCGTAGGGATATGGCACTCTAAGAAGAAGAAGGATGAAAAACAACTGAAATTTTACAATTAACATTATTAAAAATATCTATTTTTGGAGCATCACAACTTGTACTCGTTTGCTTAAACACTTGATTCGAGGTACTGGATTGATTTTCTGGTCCGCCAAGTATACACTTGGATACAGCAATCTTATTTTTTATTGCCTCTTCAATGTAAGATTCTGCAACAGATGACGATTTCCATCCACCTAAACGTATAACTTTTACTAGATCAGCTCCAGAATTTGCGAATATAGTCGCTAAAGAACGACGGAAACAATGCCCCGTGTACATTTCTGAATTTGCAAGTTTCAAAAAATCTGCAATCTTCTTGGGGATATTATATATAGTGTTAATCCCCACCGGTTGAGTAGTGCACTTTTGCTGTCGGTAATTTACAAAAAACTTACTGTGAGGTACGTTTTTGGGGCGCAAGGCAATATACTTTCTTTTTAGGGCAAGATTTAATTAAACTGTGCTCGATATATGCCTTTTATCTGATCAAAGTTAATATACTTTCTCACAATTTCCAAGAAACTCAGTCCACTTTTCTTGTCAGTAATACAAAACGACCTTTCCTGCTTGGTTTTAGTATCAGATAATGAAACGATTATCACCGATTTTCTGTCGTCCACGTTAAACACTTCTAACTTGTACAATTCATCGGACCTAGTCGGTCCATGCACACCAAAACTAGCAATAACCTTCATCAACAACTAGACGTCATCAGGAGCTTCTATCAGAAATTTAATAATGTCACCTGACTCCAGGATTTTGGACTTTTTAGCTTTGTATCCTTCACTCAGATTTTTTAGTAAGGTAGTTAACTTGCTGAATTTAAAAATGTCACAATTTTCATTCACCAACAACGTACGCTTCAGCATCGAATAATACGACCATAATGACGATGGCATTGCTTTCTTCGACTTTTCAGAAAAATACGCCAGAAGTATTTTTTCACTCACGGCATTGATATTCTTAATGCTTTTCCACTTTCTAAAAGACTGGTTTCTTTCTCATACATCATCCTAGATTTTTGTGGCAACAATAAACTTTCTGCTTCTAACGCTGCATTTTCTACATCTGATGGTTGGTTTTCCCTTTCTTGTGTCAATTCTTTTCCGTCCATTTCGTATTTATTCACTTTGTACACAAAACGCAACAATATTCTCCTCAAAAACCAAAACGTAACATTTGTTGACAGAGTAATTCATATTCCTAGCAACGGAGCAACACAATTGCGATTTTTGTGCAAAAAATTACAATTTTCTTTGAAATTCTATTTTTCGCCTCAACTTAAAATCTTGCTATAGAAAAAATGTTGTATTGCACACGACGATAAAATCGCATTATCTTCTCGAGCATAATTAGCGTCTCGACTGACGTCTCGACGCTAAAAAACGCTCTCGAAGATAAAGTACAATTTTATCGTCTTGTACAATAAATAACTATTATTAAGCAATATTAATAATTGTCCTTTGACGTAAAAAAAACTTTATGATATTTGCAATGTGAATCAGAAAACTTAAATTAAATTTGTTTTTTTAACTTTTATAAAATTTATGGTATTTTAAAATAGCGATAATTTTTGATCTTCTGATAGTATAAAGTCTTTTATTTGAAATATACAAAAAATCTGTCACAAAAAATAATTTACTGACCTTTTAATTCACACACGACGATGCCTCCTTTTGATCAAAACAGCTCCCTCTTGTTGATTGTCCCTCTTTTATTCTATATTTGATTGATAAAATGAAACACAACAGTACGTACAGTACATTTCAGTTATAATCTTGTGTATTTTATGTATATATATTTATCGTGCCGTATAGGGTAAATTACCTGCATTTTTTTTTGTATATATGTATATAAGTATTTACGAGGTAATAGATATTTTATATATACGGGCATTGTTTATAAAATTAATTTGTATTTTTTGTTAATTTTCTTATTTAGCTCAGTTAAATTATTAAGTAAATATTTTTGAAACACAGGTACGGTCCTGATTTCTTAGTCTATCGCCAAAATACCTCACAACTACTACTGTGCAGACATAAGCGGCATCGCTGTGTGCTGTAAGACCAACACTGCATTCTAACTGTGACTTCTACTATAGAAACAGAACCAGCGATACTGAAATAGAGATTTAAAAAAAAAATTCTTGTAAAGATAAAAGGCAAACATCACGATTAAAAATTTAATCGACGATAAAAAGAAAAATTCTAATACGTCTTTACGTAGTTCATAAAATTTAACATCTTTGAGATCATTTCGAAAACGTTTTTCTTATATATTCTTTATTAGTTAATCCCATCAATTGATTTTACTTATTGGAATTACCGACCTAAACATAATGAAAGAAAAAGTTTGGTTCTGACGATGACCAACGAAAACCGCTCTGGGACTAATTCGGGGCGTATTTTCCATTAGTATGCGGGTAGATCGGTGAGGGGTAGCACCTATCACTAATTAGGGCTGAATGTTTGTTGGTTTTTGTTTCGGGAAGGCTAAATTAAACCAAGAGAAATAATTCACGATAACAGGATTTTGCTGAAAGAACAATCTGATGCCTTCGGATACACATCATCCAGTTTAATTTATGCTTTTGTTGTTTATCTGGAAAATGTTTTTATAAAATTTAATTTTCTTTTGGAAAAAATACATAAACCTTTGTGTTAACTAAGTTGAAGGGAGGAGGGACTGGACATTTGTTTAAGAATATGTATTTTGGAAATAATTTTAGTGTATGTGAGTTTTATTAGCTTTATTAATTAAAAATACTGTCTTACTTCGCTACAATTGATATATCTCGAGAAAATTAAAAATACTGTCTTACTTCGCTACAATTGATATATCTCGAGAAAATTAAAAATCTTGAATGATTAGTTAACTTTTTAGGTGTACGAAGCATTTGTCCAAGTGTGGGTGATACTGAACTTATAGTGAAGTGACATTGAACATACATATAAGGAATTATTTTAAAGGTAACTAGTAACTCTAGAGTTTTTATTGAAGAAAATATTAAATTTGTCATATTGTAGAAACGTGCTCTTGTATCTTTTATTGGCGAGGGCAGTTTATTTAATATACCACAAAAAAGAATGAAAAAGTTGTCTTCGTTTGTCTCGAGAAATCGATTGGATTGAATCTATTTTTTAAATATTTAACCATTTAGCCATCAATTAAAGTTTTAACTGTTCTGACAACATAGTTTGTTGCATTGTTTTCTTGGAGTCTAGCAACTACAAAGTTGCCAACTACTTCCAAATTTCTTATTTTGTTGCCATCTTCTGAATTAATCTACCTCTAAATCTTTCCACCCAAAAATTTGATGTCATTTTCACTTTCAGAAGACGATTTGTTCAAAACTTTTCTGTTAAGTTTTTTCACTCTTTTCCTGTTTTTATTAAAATCTAATTTGCGCTTCAAATTCTGAGCAGCAATTTCATCTTTTTCTTGCATATCGCTGGCAATTATGCATCTATGTTTCTTCTTGCTACCTTTTCCAGTGGTTTTTTACATACCTAGGAAAAAGTCACAAAAATTAGTGTTTTTAAGCACATAACATCAATCAGTGGAGATTGCTGTCAATGGAAAAAAAACTTCCTGAAACAGTAAGTTTTTATAATTAAACCAAATATGACGTTGATGTAGTGGACCAAATGGCGCGTCTTAATACTACAAAAGTTATTTTATGACGATTGCCCATGCACGTGTTTTAGAATATTCTTAACTTAGGAACAATAAATGCCTAGATTATTTATAAAGAAGTATCTAAAAGTAGACTTATTCGTCGTAAAATTATTCTTAAGTTTTGTGGTTGATTACGGGCTCCATATATTGCCCCCTTAAATCTGGTACTATACCCAGCAACACTGGTTCTACCAACAATCAGCATTGTTACTATCGAAAAACGAAAAAAATGTCAATTGAAAATATTTTGTAAAGGAAATCAGGCTTTCAATTAGTGCCACGGCACAAAACTTAACACAATTTTTAACTGATGCAATAATTTCACCTCTAACATACTTTTTGTCATACCTCTCAAATGTAAATTTGATTTTAATAAATTTAATTAAATCGTTTATTGTTCAGAGGAAGTAAGTGCCATTTTTTACTTTTTGATAAATATGAAATGCCTTTTATTCGATTCCTCCTTATAATTTCTTTTTATATTCGTCGTCACCTCTCTTGCTGTATTTAACTTTGGTTTGTTTACTATTAAAATGTTTTCCATTTTAAAGTTTTTTAAAAAGGGTTTTTGCTATAAAGCGAAATAGTAGCAAATGGCGCCTACTCCCTTTCAGCAATAAACAATTCAATTATTTTCTTTAACTTGATCATGCTGTATGCATATTTTGCCTTTTTATTAGTCTATAGTCCATATAATTCGATGTCTAAATTATTTAGATCTATGGCCGATTTCACATATTTGTTTAGAAATTTCTTAGCGCTATGGAGAGAATGGTAGTAGCGGAGGACGGAGTAATGCCGTCATACGGGGCAATTCCGTCACCGAGTACTTTTCACAAAATATTAGTCCTGCACGCATCTGACTCACGCTGAGACATAGCTTCCGATTGAGCGAGCTTTGATCAGTACAGCTATTGCCGCTTTTAAGGTTAATTCGTGCGAATATCAGTAAAACCGTTATAGTTTCATATTTCTACTTACCTCTGCCGTATTTATAAGTCGAGGTAAGTGTGAAAATAAGGTTCTTAACTGGTTTGTTGAATATGTCCTTCAATAATATGATACCTTAGATACTTTTCGGCGAGATTGCTTTTAAATGTTTGGTTATTGTTTGTAGTATGTAATGATATGTCCATCATGTTGTTCTCGAGGGGTAATTCCGTCACTTTAGTTCGGTGTAGTGCCGCAATGACGGTATAGCCCCGTATTTTCTTATTGAAATGAAAGGTTAACAACGTTTTCAACAACAAGCATTTTTTTTGTAATTTTCAGATGGTACGATCACGTAAAAGAACAACAGAAAAGGCTATGTGCAAGGAGGAAAACCTGAAAAATGCTATTGAACCAGTTCGCTAAAATGGTGTATCGCAAAAACAACAGCTACAATGTTTGGCATACCTCAACAACATTAAGGGATAGGCTAAATGCAAACGATGGTAGTAAGCCAAGATTGGGCCGGAAATGCATTTTTTCTGTAGAACAAGAACAAAACAAAGCAGAGCATGTGGTTAGCCTATCAAAATTATTTTATGGCAACACTACAAATGAACCAAGGTGACTGGCTTTCCAATTGGCTGAAAAACATCAGATCAAACACAACTTTAGCAAAGAGACCAAGTTGGCCGGGATAGAATGGTTAAATGGGTTTATTAGCAGGCATAAAATTAGTTTAAAAAAACCAGAAGGCACTAGCTTAAACAGGGTCAAAGCATGTAATCAAGATGAAGTTGATTTGTTTTACAAAAATTTAGACACTGTAATGACCAAGTATAACTTTCCACCGAACCGTATCCATAATATGGACGAAACTGGAATTTCCACAGTACAAAAATTGGGAAAAATTCTTGCACCAAGAGGACAGAAGCAAGTGAGAGGAGTTACTAGTTGGGAGCGTGGCAAGAATATCACTGTAGTGTGTGCCATGAGCGCTTCAGGAATATATATGCCTCCAATGTTAATTTATCCAAGGAAACGGATGTCATCTTTCTTGCAGCGAGGAGGACCTCCTGGAGCCATTTATAGATGTTCACACAATGGGTGGTCCAACGAAGATTTATTTTTAGATTGGATAAAACATTTCCAGAGAACCACTAAGTCAAGTGAAGAGGACCCTGTCCTTCTGTTATTGGATAATCATGTAACCCACATTTCTTTGATATGTTATGACTTTTGTCGTTTAAACCACATTCATGTTGTGTCGCTTTCACCCCATTCCTCGCACAGACTTCAGCCCTTAGATGTATCTTTCTACGGACCTTTTAAGAATGCGTTCAATAAGGAGTGTGATAATTTTATAAAAACAAATTTTCATCAAAAAATCACTTTATACGATATTGCTCCGATATTCAGCAAAGCTTACTTGAGGATTGCTACCCTTGAAAAGGCAGTGGCAGGATTCAAAGCACGTATAATTTTTCCGTTTCAACCAGATAAATTTAGTGAAGAAGATTTTGCTCCTGCTCATTTAGTCATAGAGTAAATAATTGTTGAGGACAAGGAGGAAAATTCTGAAAAACTCAGTGATACCTCTACTAATGAGGCACCTATTAATCAAAATCCTCCTGAAAGTCCTGCTACTGCTACTGCTATGCTAATGCCAACTAAAGGACCGATTCTTAATAAAAAGGACAGGATAGAAAGCAAAATTCTATTATCCTGACTTCAACACCAATGAAAGATATCCTGCAAGATGCTAAAGAAAAAAGGGAGTTGAAGCAAAAAACCGAAATCAGTGAAACGAAATTTTACAGATTGCGAAAATAACAAAAATATTGGAAAAAAAATCAAAAAAATTGAGACAAAACAAAAGGACGTTTATATCCGAAGACAAGCTTTCTAAGAATAAAAAAACAAAGAAAATGAAGGAAAATGAAAATGAACATCGTCAGAAGATTTTGATGATGACAAACTTTGTGATGATGATTCAAATGCTGATATCTCCCTATCCACTGTGTTTGCCGATGATTAGAAATGTTTAATTTATGGAGAATTTGGAGACACTGAACTTTGGTATCTCTTTACACTTTACTCGAAATGGGCTCATTTTCAATGCAGTGGAAAAGACAGTGCCAAAAATTGTTTGTGACTTTTGTAAATAAAATAGTATGTTGTTTTTAGGTTATGTTTTCATTTATCATTCATTATACTGTTATTTTTTTATGTTTTCAAATAAAATTTCAATAAAGATATTTGTTTAGAACATGTTTTATAGAGAAATCTTATCCATCATTTCAGTTCAGTAGGTGGCGCCATTACCCTCTAGGCCTCGGGCAATGCCGTCACGTTACACAAAAAAGTGTTGCGTTTATTGTCGCTTAATCAAGGCGAATAAAAAATTTGTGAAATTTCTTAGATTGCTAGTTTTTTTACATATTTCTTTCATCTCAAAATTAAGTCACAAAAAATGATGATCTCTTAAGGTGACGCTATTACTCCGCCCTCCCCTATATATAATCTAAAAAAATTCTTCCGTACAAGTAGCGCTACCTCTCACTCTTTTTTTGTATACTACTGAAGGACCAAGACTAACTCAAAATTGTCATCACTATTTCTTGGAATTTAGTGTCTACAATTTCGAAAATAAACTGTAGCTGAAAATTGGTTAAAATACAGACTATACCAGGATAATTGCAGCCAGTGATTACATTGTGTCCATTAGAAACCATATTATACAAATACTTTAGGTTTTAACAGAAATTTAAAGGCTAAAGTTGCTTAAATAATATGTCAAAACTATAAAATAAATTTAAAACCTTCCTCCGCCATTAACTGTTATAAACTAGTTTCTACGTGTTTTGTCTTTGTTACAACGTTTGGCTTCAACTTTGTTAAAATAGAGCGGATACCGAGGAAATTGCAGCCAGTGATATATTGCAGTGAGGAAATTAACCTACATATTGCATTAAAATTTGTATTTGGGGAATAACTGATCAATAATTGAAACCTAATTTAACAATTTATTATACACTGGATAAATAGTTCACTATTTTTTTTTATTGAGATACATTACATCAACCATAATAGTTTATTGTTGGTTATAGAGTTATACTAGGGATTTATAGGTAATAAAGTTGTTGTTAGCAATATACAGTATTAATAAATATCTAATGCAATAGAAGATACCGTCACCTTTCCAAAGTTACTTAATTATTTATACACATTTTTTATACTTCCAGAATGTGAGTCAGGATTTTGGTCGAATATGGGCTGCACTGACAATGTATACACACTTCGCTATACAAATAAGCTACAGCTTGGAAAACGTAATGTTTCTGTCCTATTCGTTGTGTTTAAATGAGCATTTGATAAAGTCAACCACTCTTTACTCTGGCATCAATTGTATACCTGTGGAGTCAGCTCACGTGTAGTTGAGTCAGTACACCAGTCCAAACTAATGGCTCTTGCAGATCGCCATTTTTTATCAAAGGATGAGTTCTCCAGGAAGAAGTACTAACCTCTCTTTGATTCTTAATGTTCCTGTAGGACACAGACTATTATTTCAATGATAAAGACTACCGCGGCATTCCTGTAAATGGAAATACTAAACTATTAGTGTTGCTATATGCAGATGACATTGTTATTCTCGTAGACTCATAAATAGATGTCAGAAATTAACTACAGTCTGCATAGTTATGCTAATTTAAAACTGTATGTTTAAAAATCCTAAAAAGAATAATGAGTATCAGCAAAAAATAAAAGTAATACTAAATGAAAGAGGAGAACAAAACAACATTAAAGAAGAATGGAATGTCATCCAAACGACAATTACAAATAAATATGGCAAAGGAAACATTAGGTGAAACCTGAAGCAAACGAAACGAGTAATGGTTTGACCAAGATTGCCAACAAGTAATAAATAGCAAAAATATAGCTAGACAAAAATATCTACAAAGGGATTCCCGATTGAATATATGGGCATATGAAGAACTCAGAAAAGATACAAAGAAAATATAAAGAAGGGAAAAGAGAAAAATATTAAATAGAAAAATACAGCAAATTACAGATTATAATAACAGGAGAGAGACTTGCAAATTTTACAAGGAAACCAAGCAATACACCCAAGGATACATGCCAAGATCAACAGTTTGCAAGGACAAATATGGGGCAATTATCAGCGAGAAAGAGGAATTAATGAAAAGGTGGACGAAGCATTTTCAAGAGCTGTTAAACCCAGAAAAAGAACAAAACGAAGAAGAAGAAATAATTCACCACACAGCAGAACAACTAGTTGAGCATTGGAAGAAACGATAAACGTCATAAAACATCTAAAAAATAACAAAGCACCTGGCACAGATGTAATAACTGCAGAACTGATAAAGATTGATGAACGTGCGCTATGGAGGCGTATCCATAAACTAATCGACCGTATGTGACACTAGAAGCCATCCCAGAAGATTAAAAGGTAGGAATCATACTTGCTATCTACAAAGGGGGAGACAAACGACTCTGCAAAAATTATAGGGGCATAACAATTTTAAATGTCGTCTACAAGATATTATAAGGAATTATATAAGCCACCTGGAATCGTTTTCGAAGGAGATGATTGGTGAATACCAATGTGGCTTCAGACCAAATACGTCAACTGTAGACCAAATACATATGTACAGAGGTATACATGAAAAATGTGTTGAATATAACATGCCTATTTACAACTTGTATAACGATTTCAAACAGGCGTTTGATAAAGTAGATGTTAAGGTGTTAAAGAAACTATCTGTGTTAGGGATACCCTATAAGTTGGTTAAACTTATACGAATGACTCTTATTGGTTCCAAAGCTATGGTAAAAGTAGAAGGAGATGACGCATGCCTTTGATAATGAAAATGGAGTTAGACAAGGTAATTCCTTATCAACAACACTTTTTAATCTAACTTTCGAAGCTGTTGTTAGAAAACTGGATATAAACGGCTGTATTAATACAAGATCAATGCAAATATGCCCATATGCGGATGATGTTGCCATAATAAGCCGCAACAAAAGAGTATTAAGCGAAAAATTATAGAACTGAAACGACAAGCTGCTACGTTTGATCTATATATAAATGAAAGCAAAACAAAATATATGGAGTGCACAAAATCGAATCAACATGAGAATCTGAAGGTAGACAACCATACCTACAAATATGCCTTACTTTTCCTTACATAGGCTCAATAATAAATAACAACTATATCAGTTAAGAAATACAAGCACGGATTCTTAGCGGTAATAAATGCTTTTATGCATACAAAGACTTAATGAAAAGTAAGTTACCGAATCGTGAGTCTAAGCTTAGAATCTACAAAGCAGTAATTATAGCAGTGGTCACATATGGATGTGAAACGTGGACCCTCTTAACCACTAATGAAAATCAACTGAGAATATTTGAGCCCAAAATACTAAGCAAGATATTTGGACCAACACAATGCAGCGATAGTTCGTAGAGAATTAAAATGAACCACAAACTGAATGAACTAATGCAGAGAGCAGACATAGTTAGATTTGTAAAGTCACAAAGACTAAACTGGCTTGGTCACCTAGAAAGAATGCCAGATAATCGAGCTGTAAAAGTAGTCCAGAGATGGAAGCTCCAAGGAAACAGAACAAAAGGAAGGCCCCGTAAAAGATGGATAGACGACGTAGAGAGGGATCTTAAAACCATGAACATCAGGCAGTGGCGAAGTAAAGTATCCGACAAGGCAGAATGGATGAACATTGTTAAGCAGACCAAGACTTACAAAGGGTTGTAGCACCATTAGAAGAAGAAGTTATGTTAATTTAAATAAACCAGAAGTAAATACACACAAAACTAAAGTTATGCGTTTTTCCAGGCAGGGACTAAGTATGTAGAATAAGAATTTTAATAAATATCATACAATCTATGTCACTAATAAGGTTTATTTCAAGGAATGGCAGTCTCAGTAACGTCAAAAGCATGACTCCACTTGTCATAAGAAGTAAAATCCGTTCTTAGAACTCCCTAGTTTATCTTTTTGAGTCGTTACCTTCTGCTATGCATTTTACTATAAAAAAACTTATATAACACTAGTAGTATATATAAACATAATGTTTTCATTAACGTCTTGATTTATTTTAAAATATTCATTTCTCCCATGCATTGTGATCAGTCAAATATCCGCACTTCAAAAAGATGTATCAACTCGTACGAAAACTCGCCGAGTACGACATAATTGATTTATTGTCGTCAAAATAAATATTTAAAATATCGCTGCCATCCTTTCCGAAACATACTCTTCGCTTCAAAACTCCCCCGGGCACGATAATTTAAAAACAATTCAGATATTTCTCTATCTCGGCGTAATAATACAACAAAAGTCCATTATCACCGTCACAAATCACGGTCGTTCGATGGATTTTAGCCTGTTTTTGTCACCACAATCCTGAATATTTTAATTCTCAACGGCCAGAAAAATGCATTAAAGACAATCTAAGGTTTAGGAAGATTTCTGACTTTGCGATCTATGGGAACTCTATCTGGACTGTTTAATTCGATCATAACTCAGATGAAGCGGAAATTTGCATTTTCCTATCTTTGCCAAACTTTTAATGGAATTAAAATGATAATTTTATTGGAGGAATGCCTGGCCGTTAATTCCGGAGTGCAGATTGGGATAAGTACGTTTAATGCCGGAAAAATGGGTAAGTAAATATTGTTGGAGATATTAGTGTTTACGGCTGTAAAATACTACACGAAGTTTCGGAACGTTTTGGCAGGAGTTCTAAAAATACTTTTAAAGGTATTATGAACGAAGAGAACACACAGAAATTATGTAAGGTTAAATTTTATTTTATTAATTTATAAAACGTATGTCACTTCTTCTTTTGGAGCCTATTTGTATCGAATATTTGTGATCATTCTGGCTATAATTATTTTATTAACTGATGCTTAAAATAAATTAGTTGTTCCTTTTTGAATACTTTGCTAGAAGGATTCGGAATATGTTCTCAATTGTCCAAAGCTTCACCAAATATTCCCTCTGAATATAGGTTAAATAGTATAGGTGACAAAGCAGCAGCTACCAAACTGAGAGTCACGCAGAGAAGAATGGAGCGGTCCATGTTAGAAATAACTCTGCGAGACAGAATAACCAACGAAGACATCAGGAGAAGAACCGGAGTGACTGACATCCTCGAGAAGATAGCCAGACTAGAATGGAGATGGGCAGGACACATAGCCAGAATGACAGATGGGCGATGGACAAAGAGGTTATTGGAATGGAGGCCAAGGGAAGACAAGAGAAGCGTCGGTCGACCACCTACAAGATAGACTGACGATTTAAGAAGACTCAATAAAAACTGGATGAGAGCGGCGCAAGCTAGACGGGGTTGGAAATATGAGGAAGAGGCCTATGTTCAGCAGTGGACTCTTGAGGCTGAATGATGATGATGAATATAGCTGAAAGTATACATCTGGATCCCTTCCGTCGATTCATATCCACGATTTATTCTTATTGTGGCTGATTGGTTCCAGTATAAATTGTATATTATATGCCTTTACGTCTTTGTCATCTATTCTATACCCCTATTCGGGGTGTAAAGCTAGTTTGCGTCCGTAGTAGAATACTACACGTGCACCCTGGGTAACGCTAAATGAACTAGAAACAATAGAACCGCCAGATCTGTCTCTGGTATATCTCCTGGCGAACGTATTCCAATGAACAACAGCACACAACAAACAAATGATGGCTCTTCTCAGAGCCAGTTGACAATCCGACCAACAATTCAAGTAAGCCAAATAAATATTGAAGGCATCAGCCGAAGCAAGAGCGAATATCTTAGCAAGCTACTGATAAAAAAAAAATTTGACGTGTTTACTGTCCAAGAAACACATACTGCAGACGACCTACAATTAAAAAACCGTAGCCAAATCCCTGGATACACACTAATAGCTTCAGTCAACCACGCTCAGTACGGTATCGCGACTTATTGTGGAGCAGACATCAAACATTACAGCACATGTCACTCTTACTCGACACAAGAGATTTTTATACTTGCTGTGAAAGTAGACAAAATAACTATAGTCAATATATACAAACCACCAAATGCTAAATGGCCACAAAAACGTACTTTCTACATTTTCTCACCCGAAAATATACACTGAAGACTTTAACAGCCACCATACTACATGGGGATATAACCAATGTAACCAACAGGGAGAACAAATCGCCGAATAGGCTGAGTTTAACTATCTCAGACTTTCATACGATGCAAAACAGAAACCCACCTTCCATTCTGCAAGATGGCAAAAGGGCTAAAATCCCGATCTCACGTTTATATCTTCCAGCGAAAAGGGCTGCATAATAGTTAAAAACGTAGACTCATCAATAGAATATAGAAGGCTCTAGTTGCAAATACTAAAAGAAGATGTCAGCAAAGAGTATGTCAACATTGATAGATTAATAGAAAGTCAGTAACAAACTCATTTACAATTATACCTAATATACAGTGTGTAAAAGCCAAATGGAATAAATTCATTATTTAGGTTTCTGTATATATTTATAAAAAATCCCGAAACACGTCAAATTTACTAATGTTTGTATTTTGAGAACGATTTCCGAAGTGGAAATTGAAACGTCAATAAACGTATTTTAACCTTTAATTTGTGGCTTATTCCCATTTAAATATAAATTAACGTCAAATTTAAAATATAACTTGACATTCTTTAACGTGAAAATGCAACCCCTACCTTCAACCCCCTTAGAATGACAGGTACAACCCCCAATTTTGAAAATAGGAAGTATAGGCTTGTGATATATCGTTTAAAAGGTCTTTTCATTCTCCATTCAAAAAATCATGTGGTTACCGAAATTCGCTACAATACAATCAAAAACTAAAATGTAATGCAAAACGTAATAAAATGTAGAACACGAAAAAGAACTATGGATGTTAATGAGGTAGATGTTCAAAATGTTCACCGCGAACGTCTTAGCAACATCCTAATCTCAAATAAAACTGTCTTCTAACATTATTTAACATAACAGGCGTGATCGACCTAATCGCAAGTGTTATTCGTTCTTTTAAGTCATTTAAATCAGAAGGTTTAGTTTTGTACACATGGCTCTTCATATATTCCCATAAAAAGAAATCCAATAATGTAAGATCAGGTGAACGCGCTGGCCATTCAATCGATCCTCGCCTCCCTATCCACCGATTGGGAAATATTGTATCGAGGTACTGCCGGACAATAAGTTGGTACTCTGGTGGTGCTCCATCCTGCTGAAACCATATCATATTCGCTGGAACTTGAGGGTTTCCTGGATCAGGATATAAATTTGCCAACGTTGGAATGACATCATTTTAAAGTAGTGCCAAATAATTGTTGCCATTCAAGTTGCCCTCAATGAAAAAGGGACCAATGATATTGTTTCCTACAATCCCTGCCAAAACATTAACCTTTTGAGGGTATTGAGTGTGTTCTTCTCTCATCCAGTTGGTACTCTGGTGGTGCTCCATCCTGCTGAAACCATATCATATTCGCTGGAACTTGAGGGTTTCCTGGATCAGGATATAAATTTGCCAACGTTGGAATGACATCATTTTAAAGTAGTGCCAAATAATTGTTGCCATTCAAGTTGCCCTCAATGAAAAAGGGACCAATGATATTGTTTCCTACAATCCCTGCCAAAACATTAACCTTTTGAGGGTATTGAGTGTGTTCTTCTCTCATCCAGTGAGGATTTTCCGTGGCCCAGTAGCGGAAATTTTGCCGATTAGCATGACCGTTAAGTGAAAAAGTACACTCATCAGAAAACATAACGTCTTCTAATTGGATAATATTGTTATCCAACATGTCCATCATTTGCTCACAAAAAAAAGTTCTTCTATCAAAATCGTCTTTCATGAGCTCCTGAGTAGGTATCATCTTATAGGGATGCAATTTATTTTCTTCTAATATGTTCACTATCGATGTATGGCTAGCATTGAATGTAGTGGATGCCTGTCTACTCGATGTATGTGGATTTTCCTGAAACTTCTAACAACAGCAACACATCTAATTTGAGTTCATCACTCCGTGTATTGGCAGCTGTTTTTTATCTGCCTTACATGACCAAACTCGCGAAACTGCTTCTCTATTTTACTTATTGTTCCTTGGGATATAGGCGGTAAATTAGGAAATTTCTCATGAAATAGGCGAGTTACTTCCTGTTGTGTTCAGGTGTTATCTCCGTAACCAAGCATTTGTAAAACTGTTAGTTTATGCATTTCCGTTAATCTAACCATTTTTCAGAATTGAATTGCACGAACTTTTTACTTAAATTAAAATACTGACAACTTAAATAAAACAATTTACTAATGCGTGTTAAAATAACGTTGTCACGGAAATTCTTTAAAGTTTTTTAATGATTACCATCTAAAAACCACATTGCTATGGTTTTTGTTCACTTTCTCATTATCAAGACCTAAACGGGAAATAAGTTTTGAGTATATTTTAGCGAATTTCGGTAACCACATGATTTTAATTTATTTTATTTTAATTAATCTTAATAAACTTGAAAGCGACAACATTTTTGAATGGAGAATGAAAAGATATTTCAAACGATATATCACAAGCCTATACTTCCTATTTTAAAAATTGGGGGTTGTACCTGTTATTCTAAGGGGATTGAAAGCAGGGGTTGTATTTTGACGTTGAAGAATGTCAAGTAATAATTTAAATTTGACGTGTTTCGGGATTTTTTATAAATATGTACAGTAACCTAAATAATGAATTTATTCCATTTGGCTTTTACACACTGTATAAACACATAATATATAAGCATAAAAACCAGAAACTTACGTAGAAATACTACGTAATTAAATTCTTTATACAAATAATGTACTAATTTAAAAATATTAATTAAAAATCTCACGCCACTGGATCGACTTCATATATTTTCGGTAGAACATTCCAGTTTTCTGCACGTGACTCCTTACCACACTCTCAAACCCATAACACATAAACTTCAAATATAAAACCCAGAAAAATATTTTTCAATGGGTAGGTAGTAAGTGCAGGAGGAAAGACTTTCTCATACGAGGAAGCTGCGTCGAATCGATAATCGGCAAAGTTTTGCATGCCAAAGCAAAAGTTTTCGCAGTAAGTAAAATTATCGAATCGTTCAAGCCCTCATTACAGATTCCTGCAGGGCTTTCAGAAAGTTCCAGAAAGTGCTGAGTAAGGGCACCACGTAAAGCTTCTTTTTAGCAGTGGCGTTTTTTTGTGGAATAAGTAAATTTAAAATAATAATTTATCAATTTCAATCAGATAAATTTAATATAATATCTATATCTATATATATATATATATATATATATATATATATATATATATATATATATATATATATATATATATAATATATATAACTGGTAACTTCCAATGAAACACCAAAGGTCCTCTAAACTAAAAATATCAAATTATATTAAATATATTATTATAGATATATATATATATATATATATATATATATATATATATAGATATATATAGATATATATATATATATATATATCTGTATATATCTATATATATATATATATATATATATATATATATATATATATATATATATATCTATCTATAATAATATATTTAATATAATTTGATATTTTTAGTTTGTTTAGAAAATTAGAGGACCTTTGGTGTTTCATTGGAAGTTACCAATTCCTTCTCTCCTTCGTATTTTTTAAATAGTTAGTGAAATTTGGTGTAAGGAATACACGGAAGTAGACTCTCCAATTAGTTATAATAGATGACTTAATAGACATAGATGGCTTTACAAAGCAACAGAGCTCGATATTTTATATAGGACCTTATAGTGTGCGGCACGCCGTTTGAAAGTTAGTAAAAATACCTATTCCATAATATCAATTATGTTTGGGTTTAAGCTCTTTTTAACGTATAAATTAAAAAAATACTAAAATTGTAGTTTTACAATATAAAAATGTAAGGGATATCCCTCCAACCATTTGGATATTCTTTATCTAAGTGTTTATGTATATGTTGTACTCTACTACTACTAAGGATTTCCACAGTTTTCACTGTCTTCCTTCACTCAACCGTTTTCTCCAATTTTCCCTGTCATTCCAGTCTCCATCTCGCAGGGTTCTTTTCTCCATAGCCTCGTCGATTTCATCTCTGAATGACCTTCGGGGTCTTCCTCTCTTTCTTCTTCCAATCGGGCTCCATTCTGTGATTTTGTTTATCCAGCGTCCTCTGTCCGCTCTTCTGACGTGGCCGTACCAGGATAGTCTCTTCTCCTCTATATAGTCGATTATGTCTGATTGCACTCCCATTCTCCGCTTAATCTCTGCGTTTTCAATGTTAGGCTCAATAACCGAATTCGGCCATTGACCGAAATTTATACCCACAACGTGTTGTGAATTTCTCACATTGCGTTTTGAGTATTTTTAACGTGTACAGAACGCGTTGTGGATATAATGCGAAGACCCACAATGCAAAACTACGAAGACCGTCGGACAATACAAATACTCACAAATCGAAAGTTCTAATTTTGTTTAAAAAATGTAAATAAAAATACGTTAATAAAAATGATGGATATAAAAGATGTAAATCATGCTAAATGATGTGAATAAAAATATTTGTACAACGCCAATGACCCTATGAGGTTAAGGCATTCTTCTTCATGTGCCTTGTCCGTTCCGAGCGTTGGCAATCAACATGGCTATTCTGACTTTGTTTACGGCAGATCTGAATAGTTCAGCAGATGACAATCCGAACCATTGCCGCAAGTTTTGGAGCCACGAGTGTCTTCTCCTCCCTGGACCCCTTCTGCTGTCTATTTTCCCTTAAACGATCAGTTGTAGTACTCTATATTTATTATGTCTCATAACGTGACCCAAGTATTTCAACTTTCTTTTCTTTATACTTATTTCTACCTCTCTCTCTTCACCTATCCGGCGTAGTACCTCTTCGTTGGTCACGTGCTCAGTCCAGGATATACGTAATATACGTCGGTAAGCCCACATTTCGAAGGCCTCTACTTTTTTCATCAATGTTGCGGTCATTGTCCACGCCTCCATTCCATATAACAAAACCGGGAATACATAACATTTCAGAAGTCGAATTTTGAGAGGTAGGGTGAGGCTTTTAGAGGTGAAAATTTGCTTCATGCTAGTAAACGATGCTCTTGCCTTTTCTACTCTTATACGTATTTCCTTCGCTTGATCCCAATTTGAGTTAACTGTTGTTCCCAAGTAGATGTACGAATCCACGTGTTCAATTCTTTCATTGTCTAATATCAGTTGCTGTGGTGGTTGTTGGGTTTTGCTTACTAACATCCATTTGGTTTTTGTGATATTTAGTTTGAGTCCGTATTGTGCACTTGTTTTTTGTATCTAACTCATTAGGTAACTCAGTTCCTCCATGCTACTTGCTAGAATCACAGTGTCATCAGCATACCTTATGTTATTAATTATTTCTCCATTTATCTTTATGCCTTCTGTGCTTTCCTCCAGCGCTGTCTTAAATACTTCTTCTGAGTATATATTAAAGAGAATAGGAGACAAGATACAGCCCTGTCGTACCCCTTTCTTGATCTCAATTTTATTGGTCAATGTAGATCCTACTTTCACTTTAGCTGTTTGGCCCCAATAGAGACTCGCTATTGTTCGAATGTCTCTGTAGTCGACTCCGATCTTATGAAGAACTGCAATTATCTTTTCGTGCTTTACGTTATTGAATGCTTTTGCGTAGTCTATAAAGCATATGTACACGTCTTTGTTCATATCTCTGCAGCGCTCTCGATATATGCCTTTTATTTGATCAAAATTAAATAATCACCAATTGCCCGAAGTAATACATACTACAACCGGAAGCTGAAACTGAGTTCAAAGATTCCATGTGAATTTTCCGTACCCCATAAGTCTTAAAGTAGCCTCTTAAGTAAACAAAACGCTATTATAAAAATTATTCTTTTTATAATAAATAAAATTTTTATGATAAATTTTAACAGTAGCACTTAAAATTTTTAATTGTTTGCATAAAAATGACGCTTCACAGAAAAAAACATGCCAGAAAGACCTTTTTTTTTTTAAACGAAAAATTTAAAAGTGATTTTTAATTTGAAATATCTCAGCGGCATAACAATTTCTTCCTTAAAAACATTTAGACCATTACCCGTATGCGCGCTAATGGTGAATATAAAATTCTTAAAAAACCAACAAATTCGATTGGCATATTCAAACGGGTTTCAAGCAATAAATAAATCGTTAGTTTGTAAGAAAAATTTCAATACCCTGTATGTTTAAAAGGAATATTTATATATATTATGTTTATATAGACAAAATGTCATTATTAGGTGTAACGGAATTACACCTTGAAGTTGTAACGATAATATTTTGCCTACCATAGGGTAAGATTTTGGGAGTAGAAGATTTGGGAATAGAAACTATGGGGGTGGAGATAGGGTAAGCAAAATAAACGCTACTTGTGCGAACGGCACTCAGGTTTTGGTAGGAGAGGAGAGCTCGTGGATAAGTAAAAGACAAGGGGGTTGGATTGGGGCCACCACAAAAATATGAAACAAACGGTAATGAATCTCTTCGGACAAAATAAAAAGAAACAGGAAACACCTCTAGTAATTTATAAAGAGCGCCACTTCAAGGTGCCTAATTATAACTATTACAACAACTAGTTGTAACTTGAGATATAATTATTAAACATAAAAAACATATATTTTCCAAATGGAAACTCGAAAAAAAAAGGGTTAGTTAAAAAAAGAATAAACAAAATGTTAAGAAACAAAATTTAACATTTATTTTTGTGTCACCACAAACAGTTACAAAATTAAGACAATACAAAAATATAAAAACAATAGCTGCAAAATACAAAAAAAAACTTACATGTGTCATCTGTTTACAATTTCCAGGAGTTGGAGATACTACAAAAACTTACAAAATTCACATGTAAGTTAACCTTTCTTTTAAAGAAAACAAAACAAATCAATATCAAAAATAATAAAGCTAGCTGTCATATGTTAACATTAAATAAAAAAATTTAAAATGACAGCTAAGTTAAACCATAAAATTTATAACTTATTAATTATTACAAATACTTTTTTGTTATGAAAGCAATAATTATTACTTTTTTAAAAAAATGTTTGTTTTACCTTAAATTTACACAAAAAAATGTTACCTGGATTTCACAATAACACAAAAACAAGTTCCTGAGGTTGGAAACTGGAGTTGAATTCTGGACACGAACACACGAACAAAAGGGACTGGATCTCACACTGCAAATTGGATCGACCATTTGAGGCCGAAGCCGGCACTGAGCACAAAACTTATGACTCTGCCTCTTAATTAAACAACCGGAACAGGTAGAATTAGACGACTAACTGCTACCAAAAATTGATTTCCATAACGTAAGACGAAGATTTTCCTGAAAAGGGACAAAAACAGAAAACTACAAATTCGACGTGAATTTGGACATGACGCTAGAGATCACCGCTCTTCACCGCGGCTCCAACGAAAGTGACGAAATAATCTTTAAAAATTGCTCGCATAAGTTAGAACAAACAAAGCACTTAGGGTATAAACTAAACACAACGGAAACTAAGACGTAAATTAATTTGAAAACGGAATATCGGGCGGTTTGAACAAAGAAATATTGAAGAATTTGCGCCCGTGACATAAATAAACAATAAAATGATTTACTATCGACGGCGGCGACCTAAAAAGAACGAAAGATTATTTTGGTTTTAAATTGAAGGATACGAACTAAGAAACATTGAAAAAATTCTTCGTTATTATAATGCATATATAAGGGGATTTCAATTAACACATATACGAGGGGATTCCAATAAATTTCAAATGCTACAAAGTTTGTCTCATTTATTTACCAGTACCTTGTATAATTAGATATTAAATTTCAATAACGACAAAATTATTATAGTATGTTTACTCGTATAATAACTTTTAGTTTTTTGTAATAGATTATGTTATTTTTTAAAACTGTCTTTTGAAGTGGTGGTTCTTTCATTAACTTTTATATTAATAGCATTACGATAAAAACCGAAGAACCGCCAATGAGCAAAAATATATAAGTATTCTGTAGAGCCAGTGTAAAAGACGGATACCGTGATGTATGTGGGTAATTTGGACCAGTCCAGGCCGACTATGATGAAGTGCTCTCACGAGGAATTTCTTGCACGTCTGCCGGCTGCTTCCTTTTCCATTCAGATTTAACTACGACGACTACGACTATACGACGCTTCCCGAAAATCGAGAAAATAACAAACTAGTATGTGCTTTGGACGTGACCATAATGGCGGATTTTAGATGGACAGTCTTTTGTTATTTTAACTACCGAGAAAACCAAGATAAATGAACCTCAGTAGAACAACTTCCTTTTCGTTACATTTACATTGCTATCGTTAAAACTGCATTATTAATAAAAACTACAACAGAGCTAGACTTTCTGAATTGCGAATATAATATTGAAACGTTTATTTCTTAAAGGGACTAAGTAATATTTTCAAGTTTTGAGAAAAACAGACAAATGTTTCTTTTTTAACCTTTTAATATTTTAAATTTTTTATTCTTTTTTTCATTAGTATAGTTCGATTAAAAGTGTGTATTAATGAAATCAATCTAGAATTTTGGATTTTCCTTATTGAACAGATTTTTCAAAAAAAAAACCTTTTCAGAAATATTTATTTTATAAAGCAAATTTAATTGTTTAGGTCTTTATGTATAATCCTATAATATGGTAATTTTATTGTGAAAAACAGTCACAAAAATATATTTAACCAAAATTAAAGAAATAATATATTATAAAATATACAAATAAAATATTATTTTTACGAAGTTTAAAACAAAATCGAAAAAAAAACCATGGTTTTCAATCGTTGGTGTTGGATTTCTTGGTCTTCCAGGAATTTATTATTTACATAAAACTCTTGCTTATCTTCTTGTACCCAATGGTTAAAGCTTTGCAAATGACCTATTTTTGTTTTCAAAATTGGCACCACGTCTTTAGAATAGGCTGGTATTTTGGGCCATTCGATATTAAATCGGCTGTATTAAATGGCTGAAGAGCCAAACGGAAGTGATTAACAGCAAAAATACTATTAATATATTCCGATTCCCTTACATAACCTGGCCTTTCGGATCTATATACATAATCGTTAAAGGTCGAAATTGCAAAATGAGTTTTTTGATATCAAGGAACATTTATTTTTTGAAATTCAGTGGACAGGCTTGTCTTTGTATAATACGTAGACCATCATTCCTTAAAATCAATATTCTCACTAGTTTGAACTTATTTTACAATAAACTTGCTTTTGGCAATTAAATTAACAATAATTTCTATATACTTATTAATTTAAAATATTCTGTCAAATTTTTTAAGTACCTTTTTATGACACCGAAATCCCTGTCTCATGACAAGAAGGAGTGTCCTTAAATGGGAAAATAATGTTCAATTTTATCGAAGCGCCTCATATCTGTAAGGGCCAAACATAATCTTATAATAGTGTATAATTTTTGCCCAGGGCAGTTGTCACAAAAAAGTTTCAACTCTTTTATGTTGGGTAGTATGTAATTTTTTATATAATCAAGCAAAAAGCTGCATACATTATTAGGGCCTTATTGGGCTGTCCTTCGTGATAAATATAGAAAAAAGAATTTTCTCTTTTAAGATTATATATGAAAAATACATTAACCGTTAGTAGAGTCTGTTAGAAGACATCTTGTACAGCTATATGTGGTATATGAACATTTTGCATAAGTCAAATGCGAGACCTACCACGTTATTCGTATCGTGACACTCTTTAACAGTATACTTTAAATTCATATAAAACTTGTTGGCCCCTTTTTGTGAACCAACAATTCTGCAACAGCCACTATTGTTGATGCGTCTCAAAAAGAGGGACTTTTGATTTTTAAATTCAACTCTTCACATTCTACGCATCTGTCTATTTGAGGACGGCCAAATTTCAAAGTAAAGTTTTCGCGAAAAAATATATTATAATAATAGCTGTAATAAATTTTCGTTTCAGGATAAATGGATCTAAATATTTCGTACATAATTTTTATTCTAAGCCTACTATAGTGGATAGCTTTGAATATGCTGACGAATAAATATGTTTTATTCTTCTGGCATTGCCCCTTTTTAATATTTTTGCCACATTTATCTCTACGAGTCAGATTATTTTTAATTATTGATTTTATTCACTTCATCCTTTTTTCAGGATCCTCTTCACTTCATCCTCTAAAATATTTATGTTTGTAGTAATTTTTTAAATGTCAATAACTGGTTTTTGTCTAAAGACGGGTAATATAGCTACTTGAAATGATAGCAATTAATGAGTGTGATAAATATCAAGCAGATCGAAAAAATAGTTTACAATTTATTCAATTTGTTTATCCCAGAGAGCGATTGTTTAAAGAACTGTACTTAGCCAAACAGTGACTACCAAACCAGAAAGTATTTTGTAACTTTCAATCGATTCTTTGCGCCTTCACTTTTAGGATTATAATATATATTGAATATATTAAAAAAAACTTCAATATATATAAATTTTTTTATTAAAAATCAGTTTCAATATTGGACTTTTTAGCTTCTAAACTTTTATATTAACTTTGATATCTTTTATGTCACCCACTTATAAGTATATATCTTAATAAAATGCTAAAGAAAAAAAAGAACATTAATTAAAAAATAAGAACTAAGATAGCATTTGATTCTTAAAATCCTATTTCCATTGTTTATTAACATTAAGATCTAAAAATTGAAAGGATTTTAAATGAAACTCTACAATGTATGATCCAGGTTATGGATGGCATATACAGTAAAGGAGTAAAAAGTTATAACCCATTAAAATAAGTAGAGTTAAGAACTGTCTGAGCTTCGTTTTTTTTTAAATTGGAACTTAAAATTGAAGCGCGCTTTCAAAATATTTATTATTTCGTCTTCTGTGGCACGTAGAAACTTCATTTTTTTACTAGGGTAGTTCAAATAAATAATAAAAACTGTGCTTTTTTGACCTATCTTACCAAATTTTTCCGTAAAAAAGTTCTAGAATTTTACTATTATACCGTGAAAAATGTTTAAATTTTATTGAAGTGTAGGTATATTATTTATATAAATATACCTATAATAATTATTACAAATTAATAAAATACCTTTAATTCTGTTATAAGATAAGTGGCTAATAAGTATAAAAATATTTTTGTAGTTGACCCCACCACTTTTCCGTGATGGTATTTTACAAGTACCATCACTTTAAAGACACAACTTTTTACTCCTTCTCGGTATACGGGTGTACCACTTTTTAGATAAGATTTAGATCTTCCTTTATAATCTATTCAATTTTCAGCTCTTAACGGTAATAAACAATGTAAATATGATTTAAAGTAAATATTATCTTGGTTCCTATTAATCATAGGTATTGTGGTTTTTTCAAAATGGTGTTTTTTCACCAGCAGTTCATTTAGCAGGACATGAAAAATGTCAAATATATTATAAATGTTATAAGCTAAAAAGTCAGTCCTTTTTCATACTCTTTTTTGATAACGAATTAAAATAAAACTAACAAAAATAAAATGTTGCAATTTTTTAATATACATTACAGAACGTTTAGTAAATTTATGGTAAAAAAAATATCAAACATAGCGGTCCAGAACCTTACAAAAGAATATTGGAGAATTAAAACGTCTCCCCCGCTTGCTGATGCTTTTATTGACAGACATAAAGAACTAATACATAGTCAAAAAATATCCTGTTTACGAAATTATTTTTGAAGCCTTAATATTTAAACCAACCATTATAATTTAAAAATATCCAGATAATATATTTCTATCAAAATTAATTTTCAAATCTATACTCTGTAATTTAGGAGAGAATAAAAGCATCATCTATAAGGATGGATAAAAAAAAAAGATTTAAAGCAGACTGTGCATTTTTAGTTTCTAATATTAACAATATCAAGCAATATCAAGTCCCACATTATTTATCGATTTTTAGTGCAGAAGCTATAGCTATTAGGAAATGTTGCAATTTTTTTAATACGCCTTAAAAATGAACTCTTATAAAAACGAGTTCGATTTACAGAATACAAGTGTGTGATTATTTGGAGTATACAAATTACTTATATCGCAATAGTAAAAAGGACATCCTTTAAAACCAGTTGGTAATTTTTAATTAAAACTATTTAATATTTACTAAATTCCAGGTATTTTTATTTTTATAAAATCACTTTCAGCATTCTCGTTTTATCGGTGTCATAAATAAAACATGTCGTCTGTTTGGATTATACAAATTACTTATATCGCAATAGTAAAAGAAAACCTCCCTTAAAACCAGTAAGTAATTTTTAAATAAAACTGTTTATTACTTAATAAATTCCAAGTATCGGTATACAACCACTTTCAGCATTCTCGTTTTATCTGTGTCACAAAGAAAACCTGTCTACTTGGACCATGCCTACAAATTACTTATATCACAATAATTGGTGCTAAAACAACTTGTTTTCGACTGTACTGATAACAATCACCAATCGTGCTAGTAAAAGAGACCTCCTTCTTTTTTGGTAACTAATTAAAATATTAATACAGTACAGTGGGTTGATCACATAAATAGATTTGTGGTACCGCCTATATTATTGAATTTGAAGGAGTGTTTAGTATGATTCATTTTTATTCTACCTCAAATACTATATCTAATGCATTTACCTATTCAGAGTTAATTTTGGCATTAAAACAAACTAGAAGCACGGCTCCCGGTTTGGATGGTTTCACATCTAAAATTTAATTGCAATTTTAAAAATTTCTAACAACTGATTGGTAAAACAAGATTCTGCTGAGAATTTAAAAAATATTGTTATATGTTTAATAAAAAAACCATACAAACATCCAAAATTATCATCATATCGACCTATATCGTTAATGTCTTATCTGACCAAGATTTTTGAACGCATGATTAAGTTTCGCCTAGAATATTTTATTGAAAGCATTTCTCTTCTATCCACTACACAGTATGGATTTCGGAGAGGCCATAGTAATACATATAGATGCAATGACCCATATGGTTACAGATGCACAAATATGCTTATCTGATAACAAATGCATATTATGTCTATTTGTTGACCTAAAAGGTGCATATGATGTGGTTGGTTTGAGTATCTTAAAAACAAAATTGTGTAGATTGTGTATCAGCAAATGGATATCAAATAACTTAATAAATTTGTTTTTAAACAGAAAACTTTATATTCGTGATCACAAAAATGTACTCCACGGACCAAGAACAGTATCTAACGGTTTGCCGCAGGGATCAATATTGAGTCCACTTTTATTTAATGTATATTCAGCAGAGCTGCATAGTTTGATGGATGACACTATAAAAGTTATTTAGTACGCAGATGATATATGTTTCTACACTATCCATAGTTCATATGAACGATGTGTTACAGATTTACAGTATATTTTTTGCTGCATGCGTGATTGGTTACATACTATGGGTTTTAGTTTTTCAGAACCGATCAAAAGACAGCGAGTACGTGTCTTACTAGGCACAGACTTAAAACCCCTGATTTGTGTACCATAGGTGATTTTACCATACCCATTGTGAAATAATATAAATATCTTGGCATCTATATTGATAACAAACTCCTATGGACCAGCCACATAAAACACGTAAAGCAAACATGTGAGAAAGGGCTCAACATTCTGCGTTTAGTTTCCAAATATAAATGGGGTGCGGATGTTAAAATATCCCATACATTTTATAAGTCATACATCCGCTCAATAATGGATTATGAATTTACTATTTATGCCTCAACTAGCAAATCAAACTTATTAATCTTAGGCAGAATTCAATATAAGGCAATTAAAATAAGTCTAGGAGCTATGATGTCGTAAATTAATTGTGCAGTTCTCGCTAAAGCACAAGAACCGCCTTTGTGCCTTAGTATTTAGCTAATAAACCTCTAATAAAGTACAGGACGTTTAGTACATTTATGGTCAAAAAAATATCAAATATAGCGGTTCAGAATCTTACAAACATATATATTGGAGAATTAAAACGTCTCCTTCGCTTGCTGATGCTTTTATTGACACTGAGAGACATAACGAACTAATACATAGTCAAAAAAATATCCAGATAATATATTTCTATCAAAATTAATTTTCAAATCGGAACTCTTTAATTTAGGAGAGAATAAAATCATCATAATATATACGGATGGATAAAAAAAAAAGATTTAAACCAGGCTGTGAATTTTTAGTTTATAATATTAACCATATTGAGCAATATCAAGTCCCATATTATTTATCGATTTTTAGTGCAGAATCTATATCTATTAGGAAAGCTTTAGATTGGTGCGAAATGAATTTACCTTTATCTGTGGTAATTGTAACAGACTCTCTCTCAGTTTTGCACGCTATTAAAAACCCTCCTTTTAATCATTATAACAACAATAATTTACTATCTATAAAAAATAGTATATATAAACTGCAGGAGTATGATGTACGAGTTACATTAGTCTGGGTTGGATGTCATTCAGGGATAACTGGGAATGTAGCAGTTGATCTTGCAGCTAAAATAGCACTTGACTCAGAATTGAGAGTAAAGATCTGCAACTCATCAGATCTTATTAATTTATGATTAAGGCTGATTTTAGGGTTAGATGGGAAGCTCAGTACAGAAAATTTTCAACTATATCAGAGAGTCTCTATTTTAAAATTTATCCGGTTTTACCGACGAACATTCCTCACATCAATTAGTGTGTTTATAATAGATATGTCATCAATTATATCACGTTTAAAACTTAATCATGGTCGCTTTTCAGCACATCTGTTTCGCATTAGTATCTTAGATTCTCCGTGTTGTCCTCACTGTCCAGAAAAACCTTTATCCAATATAAATCACATTTTCTTAGAGTGTCAAAAATATACTGCACATACAGATATGCTGTACCAAGAACTGAAAAAAGTCTATTAACTAACATCTCTACTTTATTAGTACAAGAGAAAGGAATATAGAACATTTTAATAAAGTTTGTTTTAGAAGCAAAAATAGATATTTAGCTCATATATGGTTAAATATATGTGTATTTATAAACATTATGTAATTAGAATCCAAACCGGGGTTTGGATGGGTCCCTAGACAAGAAATGAGTGGCCATGTTTTTATCCTTATCTTATTCTTAATAATAAAAAAAAATACAAGTATTTTGTGACAATGTTCTAATGCCATCCGGGTTGAACTACGTCCATGGTCTTCCGGGTTGAACTACGTCGATTATCATTACGCCCAGCTTTCGACCTCCTCTTCGATATCTTCCGTAGGGCGTCTGAGGTCTCTGTCTCCCGAGCCCCCAAATGGTACTACAGCGAACACTAACTAAGAACCAGTTTAATCAGTCAATCAATTTTTGTAAGTTGATGGCCCAGGATTTTTAAGCAAAAGTTAAAATATACCAATTACCTCTGTACGGCCACTCTCTGTATATTTAACCTAGTTTGGACCCTAATTATTTATAAAAAAGGCATTAGTGTTTACTATGTTCCTTCAAAACCCTACGAGTATCCTTATTTGTTTCCCGTTAATTGTAGGCATTATCTGATAACCGGGTTAACGGAAGCGTCATATTGTTGTACACAACACAACCGCAGATAAGAGCAATAATTGTCAGTGTGTCTAGTCCCAAAAGCATACCTACATCTCAGCCACGAGAAACTTTGACACACGATCCCCCAAAGACCAACGACGAACTCCGCTGGGGATTTTCAAAACAGGGACGGCATAAATAAAACAATTTCCAGTTGAGACGTTTAAACCAGAGTTCACTATTTATACTGATTTCACACGTATCATTATATTTTAATGTCTTTTTTCTGTGTAATTATTATTCTACACAGCATAAAATTGATGATTGCTCTTTTAAAGTTTAAAACATTCTAAAAAGATCAAAATAAAAGATTTTTGTATTCAGTCACTTTATTTTGATCATAAAAATACAGCTCTACGTTTGTAAAAATATAAACAGGGGATTGTGTTTTTTGGGCCGTGTTGCATATGCCGTGCTATGATTTTTTCCTTTTTGACGTTTTGTATGCGACTATACCAAATAAAATGATGTCGACACGGTAGTCATCATAACTTTTCGTGATACTAGTCGTGATCTTTTGATTTTTTTTATTCGGAACGAAAAATGTCTTTAAAAATGAAATTGTCCTGATACTGGTTAAAAATATCAACATTATTGAAGTTTTTGTCGCACCCTTACGTCAGTATTACAAAGAGGCTGCGCACTTTCAATTGTTTTGATATTTCTGTTTATTGATATCCAAAGTGTATTTCTCGATGAACATTATCTCTCTCTTGTCGAGACCATCTGTCTCCTCTACGGCTATGGTCTAAAGCACATTTAAAGCATCTCCTCAAAGGGCAATATTTAGGTTTACAGCCATTTTTGTTTTGGACTATGCATCCGCTTCTTTTGCAGCTAATTCGATCTGTTTTGTATAGTAGTAGAGGACAATTCCCAAATAGCTCACCATCGCCCCCCCCCCACATTGGTATACCCCTCTCCAATGGTTAGGTAAGGGGTGAGAGTTCTGGCCGCACAACCCCACCACTACCAGAAGGAAGGAGAGTTCTGACCGCACCGTGCGTATACCTTCCGCCACTGACCCCACACTTTGGTATACCCCCACCACGTTGTATATCTCCCCACCAATAATGGGGTCAACGAACGGTCAAGGGGTCGTGGTCAAGGGGTCACGGTCAAGTAGTCACGGTCAAGGGGTTACGATCAAGAGGTCACGGTCAAAAGGTCAATGAACGGTCAAGAGGTCAACAACCAGCTGAAGTCCTAGAATCACTAACCGGTCAGGGTCCTAGAATTATTGGCCGGACATCACAGTGAAAATCAAACAGGCTAAGTATTCAAACACAAAAAAATAATAATAGTTAACTTTATTTTTATAAGAGGTAAAAAACAAGAAGTAGGTAAATATATTTCTTATTTATTTTATGTAATACATGTATGACATTGTTATTTGTATAATAAGTATTTGCTGAATAGCGTCAGTATTTATTCGTAACATCATTTATTTTTTGTAATACATTTCTACAAACATATTTATGTAAATTCTTAAAAAGAGTAACAATATCCCCAAGAAGTTAGTCTGATAGCTGGATGTACTACTATTACTGTAGGTTAACATCCAATTTTAGTAGTAGATTTTAGTATTCGAAAATAAAATACATTTAACACTCACACCATATTGGTGAATGCTAAACAACTAAAAAAAACAATTATTAGTACAAAAATGCTTTTATTAAATACAATATATTAAGTATTACGTTTTTGATTTACTTGAACCATCTTCAGGGTGATCAATAACATCAATATCTTTATTAATAACCTCATTACTGAAAGTATCACCATTGTTTTCTTCTTTTTCGTATAAAACAGATGGGAGATATTTTTCCTTTGACTTAGATAACCTTAGTAATGATGCAAATCCATATAAATAAATTGTTAAGTGGTTTTTAAGATACAAGTCACAAATTTCAGCACCTTTTTTATATTTTTTTGGCTAATTCTGTACAAAACTCTGGAGAGTAATATGACTGCACATTAAATGGCTTTATGAGAAGCATCAAATCCCACGTTTGAAAAAAGTTGGTGTAAATTTTGAACACCCCTTTTCAAATCCGTAACTTCAATTTCGGTAACGATCCACATTGTAAATACTAGTTACTAACAGTGAAGCATAAGAAGAATTAGCTCTGCAACGTGTTATTAAACAAAATCCCCACCAACGAATGGTTAGAGTCCCCCACTACGATGTTATAATAAATTCATTTTAAAACTATCTACATAAAATTCACCTCCACCATCATTTTCTGCTTCTGGAAGATGTAGTCTAGCTAGTAGTAGTAGCCTTCCCATTGGAGGAGGTATACCAATAATCGGATGGCCGATGGTGAGGGGTATACGAACGATGAGGCCAGTTGATTGAGACTTTACCACGAACAAACCTCCACCGGTTTCAAACTTATGTCTCTAATATAATTGATTTGATGCATCTGCCTGCTATCTTTATTTCCTTTATTTCTTTTTCTCTCATAATCTTTTCTTTGAATGCCAAAATAACGGCACCAACTCGGTTTTTTTTAACAACGATATTTTATAGTTGAAGCCAGAAGTGACCTTAGAAATCCTTGAAAATCGAAAAAGATGTTTAAAACTTTGCTTTCCAGAGAAGAAATCTCGTTAGAAAATCTGCTTTCCAGAGAAACAATGTCTGTTGAAACTTTATAGATATCACCCGAAACTTTTTTTACTAAGAAACAAATTCCATCGATACTTTAAAGATATCAGCAGCAACTTTAGCTACATTGAAAGAAACTTTCGAAATTGACGACATCAAGACAGCATGCTTCTGCTTAAAAACGTAATTTTTTGGGTAGAAACCCCTTTCTTTCAAAGCTTCTTTAGTCGTCAAAATAATTCAGCCTTTTTATCAACAGAACTCAGTTTGTTATCCTCTAATTCACGACGTAAATCTTTTATTTTTTACTCACTTATTGTAGTCATTTTCTTTTTACAAAATGTATTTAAAAATATCCTGCTTCGACACCAATGTAGTATTTTTACTAACTTTTAATAGTAATCCGAATCTTTCCAATAACTCAGATACCAACATTTCCAGCCCCAAAATATTTTCTAACACTAGCTCTATGAATCTTCCTTTTAATCTCTTAGAATTAAACGAAGCTATATCTTCGAGTTATATAATAAGATCTGGTCTCAAAACCAGTTCCCAACTTTATGGCGACAAGCAACTACAACTCTTATCAAAAAGAATGACTCATCTCCAAATCTTCTAAAATCATATAGACCAATTTCTCTCACTTGTTCACTTTGTAAACTGTTAGAAAAGATGGTCAATAAACGCTTACTATGGTATCTAGAAAGACATAATATTCTTGACCCATTCCAAACAGGTTTCAGATCAAATCGAAGTACAATGGATAACCTGGTCACACTACATACTGACATTGTTAATGCATTTTCGAATAGAAGCGAAGTCATAGCAGTAACTTTAGATATCCAAAGTGCCTTCGACACTGTACAAAGACCTCTAATTTTAAGAAAATTAACGGAATATAATTTAACTGGTAATATTTATTTATTTTTAAAAAAATTTTATTCGATGTTTTAGAGTATTACCAAATGGAAAAATATCAAAACCACACGCTTTGGACAACGGTTTGCCTCAGGGCTCAGTTTTAAGCACTACCTTATTTTTACTTAGCATGAATGACTTTTCCTTATATATAGAACCACCAGTCAGGTACTCGATATATGCTGATGGTATTATATTATACTGCCAAGGCAGAGTCACAGCTACCACCAGCACTTTGTTACAAAACGCAATAAACAAAATAGACACCTGGTCAACGCGTGCTGGATTTGTGTTTTCAGCTCCTAAATCCAAAGTAATTCACTTTACCAAAAAGCATAGACCTAATCCGCCTTCTATAACTCTAAACGGACTTCGTTTAGAAACAGTTAATTATTTGACACTTCTTGGTATCACCTTTAAAAAAAGCTTATCTGGAGACAGCATATTCAGAAACTTAAAGGAAACTGTATCCAAAGAATCAATTTACTTAAATCTCTTGCTAGCTTTTCTTGGGGAGCTGACGAAAAATCTCTTCTAGGCATATATAGAGCGTTAATTCGCTCTAAGCTAGATTACGGCAGTATTCTTTATATGGCATCTAGTAGCTCCCTACTAAAGTCTCTAAACACGATTCAAAATACATCCCTACGACTACGCCTCGGTGCTTTCAAATCAAGCCCAGCTGAAAGTGTGTGCATTGAATCTTCAGAGCCACCACTCCATCTAAGAAAGCAGCAGCTTTTACTTTCATACTTTGTAAGAATATCAGGCAAACCCAAGTAGGTAATAAATCTAATCAATTCCATAGAACCTCCCCCAGCAAATGCATCCAATCAGTCTCTCACATTACCACAAATATTATCTCCTTTATTAGATTCCATCAACCTTTCCAATACTACTTCTATTTATACCCCCAAGACAGCTCCATGGATGCACAATCTTCCAATATTCAATACTCATTTATGCAGATTCAACAAAACAGAAACCCCAAACTCAATTCTTAGAAAATCCTTCCAAAACATCCTTAACTTAACACAATTTGATGAGATTTTATACACCGATGCGTCCAAGAATGAAGACTGTTGTGGCTTGGCTGTATCCACACTGACGACGACAATAAGCTCTGTGCGATTGCCTAAAATTTGTAGTATCTATACCGCAGAATTATATGGAATACTCCAAGCATTAAAGATTTCAATCCATCCTACTTCAAATGAAAGCATACAAATCGCCATTTGCACTGATTCTCTGTCCTCGATACATTCCATAAGATGCATTTTCTCAAAAAACCCACTAGTGCAGGAAATCCAACTGTAACCAACTATATTCTGCTAACATAAAAGTCATAATGATATGGATTCCATCTCATGTTGGTATAGTGGGAAACGAAAAAGCAGACCAAGCCGCTAAAGCAGCATGTTCTTCTGACATAGCCTTCAAAGAGGTCCAAATCCATACGGTTCTTAAAATATTAATAAAACAAAAAATCCTCAGCTCATGGGCGGACTTGTGGAGTAAAACAAAAACTAAGCTGCATGACGTTCAACCCAACTTATCTCGCGTCAATATCTCCTCTATGAACAGGAAAGAAAAATCAGTTATTCGCTGACTACGAATAGGGCATACACGTCTCACACATGGATACCTTATGGCATCAGAAAACCCTCCAGTATGCCACCACTGTAATAGCCTCCTTTCCATCAAACACGTGATAGTGGACTGCTGCCAGTATGATTCTTCCAGAAACAAGCACAGCCTTAAAGGAAATTCTCAGTGTTCCAAACCGTTTTGACAGTGTTCTTAGATTTTTAAAAGAAACAAGTTTAATTCAGCTAATATAAACAGTGCAGTTATCGTTTTAACCTTTAAAAAAAATGTTCATATCAAATTCTTGTACCTATATAAAATACCTAGTATTATGTTGTAAACTGTACCCGTTGTAACGGGATTTAATTAAGCATCAGATTTAAGTAATCTTTTTAATAACGTGACACACATTTGCCAAAATATATGATTTGTTTACGACATTGAAAATATCGGTGTAACTGGAACGCGCTCTGACCTAGTGAAATTTGCAATGTAATCAAAAGCTTATTAAATAATGTGTACAAATTAAACAAGTAAAAACAATAATATATCAACAAGCGCACTTGTGTTAAATAGTTGGAAATCACGGGATTATTATTATCAATATTGTTAAGAATGAAGAATCAAGAGAACAGTCTAAGTTAGTCAAAGTCAACTGAGTACTACCTAGTATTGTACTTAGATAACTAATAAACAAAATCATGAGTATCTAGTGTGTTTTAAATAAATCTACCGTACGAGACGATAAGTGAAGCATTATTTACCATACCGTGTCAATGACCATAAGCTGTCGAGACACGTTAATTTTAAATAAAAAAAAAATAGAGTCTTTAAATTAATATTACAATATTTTTTACAATGCTTGAAATATAGCAAGTGTTTTATAAACCAGTTATCTACAAATACTTTAAGCTATTTTTTTCATTGGTATACTTTGAAATCATGTACTATTACTACAAAAAATTAAAATAAGAGATAATAATGTAAAATGGTTGAATTTGTGATGTACATCAGTATACCTTTCGTTATTATGGAAATTAGAAAAACAAAAATTAATTTAATCCCAGATGTAGTTTACTGTAACATCCAACATCCGACTCCATGGTTGATAAGCATCCCAAATTGCAACACCTCTTTAATAGAGTTGCCCAAAAAATGCAATAACAACATAATAATCAAAAACAAACTAAATGAGATTCTTGAACGAGACTACCTTGAACTGCACAAACATCTTTACCGATGCATCTAAATCTACTGATGGCATTGGTTGTGCTTTTGTTACTCCAACGTCTACTTTCAAATTTAAGCTACCGCCTAGCTCAAGTGTTTTCACCGCTGAACTGTTTGCTTTGTACCGTGCCCTAAAACATGCAAACCTCTCAAGAATTTCAAAACCTCTGTTTCTCACTGACTCGCTCAGCTCTCTTCTTGCAATACAGCATCTGTATCCTAAACAGCCATTGGAGCAACTAATAAAAACTGGACTACAAATCGCCCAAGAGAACCACATAACTCCTAAATTTATATGGATCCCATCGCATATAGGAATTATCGGCAATGAAGAGGCAGACAGTAGTGCTCGTGATGCAGCAACAAGTGCGGAATCTGAATTAGTGCGTGAGAGTGTGTGTAAAGATCTCAAATCGTTTTTTAAACAAAAAGTGATGGGTCAGTGGCAGCGCGAATGGTTTCTATCGCAATCTAAATTAAGATCGCTAAAACCAGATACACGACAGTGGAAAACTAGTGCTAGCTTACGGTTTATTCAAACAGTTATAACGCGCCTACGTATAGGACACACTAAGATAACACACTCGTATTTACTTTCGGCCAGTGAACGCCCGCTGTGTGACCTATGTGTTACGCCTCTTACCGTCGTCCATTTGTTAATCGAGTGTCCAAAATACCATAGAGAACGGTCCATAAGCAATATACCAAATACTCTACCAGATTTATTAGGAGAAAACTGTCACGTAAAAAACTTATTAAATTACCTAAGGTCAATTAATATCTTGTATCAGATTTAAAGTTTTGTTTACTGAGTACTGCCGCTAATAACCTTTTGGTGGATACGGCAATATTTCTTCTTAATAAAAACAAAAAAATTAATTTAAAATCTGTCACATCAGATTGATTGTTATTACTGGTTGTATATTGCTTAAAAGAAGAATGAGAAGAATTATTGGGAGTGCCATTAATTGAAGAAGTACAACCCCATTGGCTTCCAAGAATGTCGGTAAAGCTTTTAAATTATTAGCTGAAATAATTTTGAATTTTGAATAATTAGCTGAAATAAAGCTTTTGATTTATTTGTTATTAATATTTTATTCATATTTTATTTATTTGACGTTACAAGCTAGGTACTCCTGTCAGGTCAGATCAATATATAAAACTGTTGATGTTGCCATGGTAACTCTAAACATCCGCGATTTTGAAAGTTGAATTTAAACCAGCTACGGTGTACCTTAGATAAGCAAAATGGGGTACCAATAAAAAAAATATATTACCAGCTTTAAAATCGACGAATTTTTGTAAATATTCACATATTTTCGCCATTGCGATGAATTAAATCTTAACTTGCCAATGTGAAACTTAAAAAATCTATAGTTTGAGCTATGTCGCTTTATGTCCGAGAGCCAAAAGTAATACTCTGGTAATCAAGCAATATTCAAAATGCATATTGACTACAAATTATAATTATAGTATTTTTAATTTAATTTGTACCGCATGCGATTAGTCCTTTTAGAGAATATATTTAGCGACAATAACTCAGTTAGCACCCGGAAGACTACAAACCGCCGTTGCTGCAGCCCCAAAGACCACTGACAAACTCCTTTGGGCTTTCCCATAAATTCTCACGAGGATCCTCTTTGTATTTCAGGTGGGAGCGATGCAGTCACAGCCACCTTCGATCTCTTCGACTCGTCGAGTGGTCCAGACCTCACACTATCCCCGCAGACCTTCACCAATTCAGCCGAGGCCTTCATCAATGACAATTCCAACAGCCTAGGTGTCCCAACGGATAGCGATGCAGGTTGGTATAAATCATTGTTTATCGATTTATTTGTTTTGTATCTAATTACAAGTATCTGTTAGTAAACCTATCATGTAGGCAGTTATTTAAATATGTCTCAACTATGTGCACAATATAATGTTAATGTAAAGAAACAATTTTATAATTTAAAGTAATAAAACTTTGTTTTATCTGGGATATTAGGAGTGAAACACATGCACATAAAACTGTAAGAATTCTGTGACATAGAAATAATTATTAGTATTTTCCATCTTTACTCTAATCTCACATACACACTGTATAAATAAGCAATAAATAGGACGATAATTGAATATTTGAAAAACTAATTACTTCATTGACCTTGGATATTGGATAAACCTCGAATATTGTGTAGCTTTTCGCTGAGAACATGTCGCACCTTTAGTGTTATAGATTCAGAATTATTCTAAAACGTAGATTTTTGGAAAATCGCGTTCAAACATTCTGGTTTCCTACATTACAGGTATTTTTTAAACTAATATGCTTATTTTTTAAATTACACAGGCCTGCAAAAAATATTTTTTGACAGTTGTTTGAAATTTGATAACTGACGTTTATGTACTTTCTTGCGCTGATTTCAAAAATGCAAACCTTTTTTGTCTATCACGTCAGGTTTTCTCACAAAGTGGGGAGTATGTTTGGGTATAATAATAAAATTTAAGTAATGTTTCACTTTTTTCCAACGTTATAAAATTAAGTTCATTTATTAATAATGTTCTAAACTAATTTCTATTACAATTATATTTTTCTTTAAGTTCCTAAGTCCTTATAATAACGCTCCCGCTTTCTTTCAAAGCTTCTTTTACTGCTTTTCTTGCTGTGAAGTCGTTGAGAATCATCCCTTTTCATGATCCAGCAGTAGTTTGCTATCATGCTCACATTCTATCTTCCTTGGTATCTTCTTTTCATTTCTTTGATGTCTTGGTGAAATCTTTTGCTTTACTGACATCACCGAGGTTTGCCAGGAAGAATCAAGATGTGAGTGGAGCAAGTGAAGTTGATTGCTCATGCTACAGCGCAGCTTCTTAAAGTTGTCGATCATGTCTGCGATGATTTTCTTGTAGTTTGGATGTCTTTTTTTACCTAGGAAACCAATAACAACTAATTTAAAAGATGTCCGTGCTGCCTTTTCATTTGTTTCCATTTTGTCCACAAAGTTGCCTCCCCTTCTTTAGTCAATACCTTGATAAATTGTTCTATCAGCCTCAACTTTATGTGAAGTGGTGAAAGTGATCTTTTATTAGTTTTCTAATGACAGATTACTCCCCTTTTTTTAGTCAATGCCTTGACAAATTATTTTATCAGCCTCAACTTAATGTGAAGTGGTGGAAATAACACCTTTTTGGGTTATTTCTCTCAAGGGCCAAGCTTCTTTTTAATGTTGTGTTGCTTTCTGTCTCGACTGTCCCATGACAGAGAAAGCAAGGGAACTTTGTATAGGAACTTTATTGACCAAGCAGCATTGAAATCACTTTTAAATCAGCACATAATGTCCATTTATGATCTGAATAGCACAGTTTGCTTAAAACCACTTCAAAGTTTTGGAACATTGAACAACAAATTTTTTGAAAAGAATGTTTTCGGAACAAACACATGTTTAATTTTCAATCTAGATCCTAAATCATCTGCCGATTCTTTTACTAAAACATTTACTGTCTTTTTCACTACCACCTTGCTGGTCCAATGGCTCGTGATCATCATGTATATCATCCAAAGAATCTGGAGGAGAAGTTAGTGGCACTTCAGGTCCATGAGGAACAGGGCGAATTAAATGTTAGGGTAAAAAAAAGGTTTTTTGTTTCTCAAATTTAAACCTCGTACGTTGCAAGAACAAAAATAGCAGTTATTAATATGATTTTTGGGCTCCTTCTAAACCATTGGTATTCCAAAACGTAAGAAATCCTTACCTTGAAACCATTACCTCAGTTCTTCAACACACACTGAACAAACTTTATGTGGCGGCTCAAGGCTTATCTTGATCGCCTAACTTTATACCAAAATAAGCAAAATACACTTTGTCAATGAAATCGGAAACGTTTCTTTGTTAATGTTTAACGGTATAGTTACCGCAAATGTAACAGAAGCATTCTGTCATGTTTATACATTCTCTGGTAGCCATTGTCCAATGACTAGACAGCACAATAACTTCACAATACAAGAAAATAGTCACTACTTTAAAGCACTAACAAAAACAACACCAAGCGAAGAGCTGCTGTGAATTGTAAGGCATTTCCAAAGGCTCACTGCTTGTTACTGGGGGAGAACGGAACAGCGCGACAGATAGTTATTGACACGAAGTAAGCCGCAGTGAGTCATCAAGTGGATGGGTAGGGCTACGCAAGAACAAGTGCTGACTTGAAAATACTGCTGGTTCCTCCTTATTTCTCTTTATTATATCATTTTGTGAAATAACTGTACGTAATGGAATTTTTTCACTATTTTTCCCAAAATCAGCATTAAACAAAGTATGAAAATCAGTTATTAAATTTTAAACAATTTTTTGGTCTCAGACCTGTGTTATTAATGAAAAATTGTGTACATTTGTTATTTGATAATTGCACTATAAATAGCAATGGGAAAAAATAATAATATAAATAAATTTTATTAATTACAAGTAATGGAAAAAACACTTTTAAGTTAGTCCCATATATTACAAAAAAACAACAGAAATAAAGAACTGTGTAAGTTTGATCGCTTATACAGTACGTTAAGTTTTAGATTAGAAATTGCAAACTACATAAAGCGCTAAAATCGGCAACATTGCCTCGTACGAGGTAATTGTACTTCTCCGATCCCCTCCGACACCATAGACTCTTGAACAGAAAACGAGAAAACCATTTAGTAACACATAACAAGGCAATGGATATTCATCTCCGTCCGTCGATTATTGTTTTGATTACCTATACCCGGTTCATTTCTTATAACATAAACTCGATAAAAATACACTGACCATTATAAGGCGGTGCATTTGTATTGGTAAGAAACACGCTCGATCCGAAAAATAAGCAGATAAGGAACGTGCTCTTAAAAACGATATAATTAGCCTTCAAGCAGTTAAGCTGTTTTATCTTAACAAGTATTCACAAATGCTGATGCTTTTGTTATAAAACTAAATTGACATGTCACAATTTTACAGTTTATAATTTAGCATTTAAGTATGCTACATGGTATTGGTTTCATATAGCTACATGCTTGATATAGCTACAAGACTGTATTGTACTTTGTTATAAAATATACCGACTACGTCAAAACGTATACCATGACTTATTTATTTTTAGTTTTTTATTAACAACCGCATAATAAAATAGTTTTTACTTTCCCCTGAACAATTGTCCAAAATCATATAGGACATTATGCAGGTACACAGTCAACACAGTCACATAACAACATATCAAGTGAACTCTCAGTAAATTACATAATAAATAAATATTGCTATCTCTATTTATTGCCTTCAGTATACTCGTCACATATTGATTTGTGGGGCTAAAGTAGATTTAACTTGGGGCTTAATATTTGCAAATGCAGCAAAGTAAATTTTGATTTAACTGCCACTTATATTCGTGTATCTATTTTAAAATAAATACTTCACTTTGTGTTTACTTTTATAATGTATCTACTTCGATAGGCTTAAAGGATTCAAAATTATATATATATATATATATATATATATATATATATATATATATATATATATATATATATATATATATATAATTCTAAAGTATTCAACTAGTGAATTCAGAGGTTTAATCGGTCATTCAGGTTGGCAAATAAAAAAAAGAAGTCAACTACTTCATAAGTTTATTGAAGACGTTTCGCTTTATATTTCTAAAGCTTCATCAGTTCTAACTCAATATGTAGTATGTTATCGATGTTATCATATCTACTGTACACTTTACTCCTTATTTGAAACTAACTTAACCAAAAAAGAAAAAACAAAAAACAAAAACAAAAAACACACAAACTTTGCAGAAAATAATGTTCATATTCGTAGATATGAATATTTAAATATATATATATATATATATATATATATATATATATATATATAAATATATATATATATATAAATATATATATATAAATATATATATATATAAATATATATATATATATATATATATATATATATATATATATATATTTTAGAGATTTTGTGAAATATAATATTTAATAAATGCATACTATCCTTTTAACAAACGCAGAAGTGTTTCCATTTTCAAATCCTATTTAATAATGCTTTACATAGTTGAACGTAATACTATTATATATTTATGTAGTAATCCTTTTCCCATTAAAACTAATTACTAAAAATTTAATCCCCATTTTCACAGCATAATTTTCTGTTAATAGGTGAGTGTAAAGACATTATTATACATATGAGTTAAACACTTCCTATGCATTAAATACAAATTATTTAAATAAAAGCATAAACTTAATACTATTACACAGTAGCATTACGTCAGATGCGTTAATGATAGTAATACGGAAGAAATCGGTATTAACACAAACAAAAATAAATGAATTTGGATTAAAGATGTAGGTTAAGGATGTAGCAGATGCTACAAAATAGGGCACAAATATTAAACAATCGAGATAATCGAAACGAGTTAAAAAATAAAAAGATTGTCAGGTACAATAAACCTGGACTGACAGAAACAACCCTAAAGGTTGGGCGCCATTTTGCTTATCGTAAAGATAATTACTATTTAAATGGGAATAATTCACAATTAAAGGTTAAGGTACGTTTATTGACGTTTCAATTTCTACTTCAGTTAAAATCATAGCATGTAATTCGTCTTTAAAAAGACAAACACATGCCGTAATGACAGTAAAAATCTCCTGTTAGTGATTCCATAGTAAATTATGAGGAAAAAACGAGGAAAAAAACCTGATAATACTATACCGACATGGTAAGTATTTGGTCGTGCATTTAGTTTACTTTTAATAAACACCAAATTCTGATTTTATATGTTTGTTATTTAAAAAACATAAATAATGTATCCTCTATATGTTACCGACTTACTAATACTGGTATTTTCCTTTTAATAACTTCCTCTTTTAATATGGGTAACCAGATCTCATTTAGTCTAATTAGAAAACATTATCATATTATCATTTTAAAACTACAAAATATTTTATAAAAGATTCAGACGATGACGTAGAGTTTTATCAAATGTTTTAGAAAAGTTTTTCTAAATTTTTTTTTTCTTATCGGAAAAATCGTTTGAAAATTTTTGGAAAAAAATCATGGTATAACTGACAGAAAATCGAAAGGATTCTATAAATTAGATTTTACCTCAAAAAATTAAGAAAATTTTCATTTACGGAAATTTTTTGGAAAATTTTGAGGAAAACTCTGCTTAACGCTTTTCAGAGTAGTAACAGAGGTGAGCATACAAATTTTCAAATTAATCGCTATAAAAATATCATAATAAAATCGTTAACGTTGAATTATCGTTGAAAATTGTTACCGAGACCGGTTTGACCCCGTTTTATGGCTCTTTGTACCAACCCAGCGGTCCGCCCTTTTGGATTTAGAGTTTTTAGGTGCTAAATAATGAGCCATGAAAATAGCGGACATATTACCTATCGTTAATTTTTCCCCAAAAAATTGCAACTTCACCCCTGTCCGCCACCCCTTATGTATCCACTCTCGCGTCCGCCCTTTGGGATTTCGTCTAGTTATACCAAAATCCTACTCTGGGCAAATTTTCAGCCATATTATCGATCGTTAATTTTTCCGAAAAAAATGACAACTTTATCCCTGTATAGCCACCCCCTGTACCACGAGGGGCGTCCTCCTGTAAGGCAAAGTCTTAACCCAGTTACAATAAATATATTCCAATAGAGAAATGTTATATTACTCATCAGTTCAAAATTTCGGCTCTATCTCTCCGACTATTAGGCAAGCTCCTCTTTCCTTTATCTAAGCTTTTAAGCAGTCAGATGGATATTTTGAGCGGTGTTGCCAATCTCATTTCTCTAGATGTTTTTCAAATAAGATGTTAACCATTAAATATTTACAGAAAAGAAAGGAAATAACTACAAACCATTAAGTTTATTTTTGTTATTAGTCTGTTGTAGTAGATTGGTAAATACAATGAAAAATATAGGCAAATATCCGATTCATTTAAAGATACGAAGAAGATATAACTCTCAAAAAGATCCGCAAATCGGATTATTACACGGCGATTTTCAACATTGTCTTTGGACAGCGCTATAGAATATGGTGCGTCCTAAAAGGAGACAGATAGTTGAACGATATTTTTGTCCAAGTTTTATATTGGTCCACTATTTCAATGTCCACTATTTCAAATAGACATATATATATATATATATATATATATATATATATATATATATATATATATATATATATATATTGTTAAATTTTAGAGCTACTACTTTTTATCTCATTAGATAGCTTTAACTTCCTCCGCGCGAGTGCTATTAAATATTATGATCCCCTTTAACTGGAGAAATTTAATTATTAAAATCATGATTAGATCATCATATACCACGGCCATACGTATGTATTTCTGTGATTTACATGGATTTTTTTATTTACAGTTACAGCAACTATTAGTTCAATTTTATACTTCATTGGAATTGAAAGTTATGCAAATAGTTTAAAAAGTTTTTCTGTTTTAGACATATTTACATATTTAGACAATTTAAAGTAAGACAGCCGCCTCTGATTTAATTTTCTTAGAAACTTTAAAACCGGTTTAAAAAAAATTAAGTTTAAAAAGCAGAGTTGTACTCAGCTTAGACATATAAGCGATAACGTATTGAATCATAATCTAATTGGTAAAATATTTGAAAAATAAAACAAAAATTTATTGTCATAGATTCTTAATTATGGATATGTATGTTGATATTTATCGCCGGTCAGAGAGCCAAGCGGGCTGGGCGGCCGGTTCTCATTCGCTTCACTGCGAGTGGTTCAGTGGTTTGATCCCCAGCTCGGTGTACAGAAAACAAAAAGGCTAACGCAGTAGTTTAAAATTCTAGATGAATCTGCGGCTTAGACTAGAATATGCCGGTGTCTGATCGGCCTATGGTGGAGCAGTACGGCAAGAGATAAGGGCTTGCGGCTCAGTGATACTCCTCCATAGATCCCTACCGGAAGGTCGAGGCGCCTAAATATCGGTATATATATATATATATATATATATGTTGATATTTAATTTATGGCGTTCTGAATTCATGGCGTTTAAGGTCTATGTACGAAATCGGAAAACCGTAACTATTTAACTTAAAACTTACGACTTAAAACCCTAACATTTGGGTAGTCAAAATGGTGCCTAGATTTTAAATGGTCGTCAACTGCCGCACCCGTATTTTTCTTTTTTGTACAGTCACTTTTTGTGTTGTGTTATTCTCTGTTTAATCCATTGTGCAGTTTCACCGACATAACAACTCTGACGGTCCGAACAAGGCAACTTGATAACATTAGTTTTATAAAGAGTTGTAGTCTTATCGTTTACTTTTGTCCACTTTCTAATACATTAAATTAAACAACTTTAATATTAGTTAATTGTTCAAATAATCTAGTCACAGAAGCATTTTTTATATTGAACTAGTATTATCCGCAAGTTGCCTTATTCGAACTGTCAGAGTTGTTATGTCGGTCAAACTTCACAATTGCTTATACAAAGAATAACACAACACAAAAGTAACTGTACAAAAAATAAAAATAAGAGTGCAGCAGTTGATTAGCATTTAAAAACTGGGCATCATTTTGACTACCTAATTGTCAGTGTTTTATGCCTGATATACAAAAAATCAAACTCTCAATAAGTTAGCGTACCTTAACTAAATTCCATTATGTGGAAGATGTAACTATTCCATTTTCTAATAAATTAAACAATAAAAGGAAGCGATAATTTATCAAATTATCACCTCTATCTTCAAAGTTCCTTTTATTCATGAGCAAATAGATAATCATTTCTGAACAGGTCTTTTCACTGGACATTAAATAATAACCTTATATTAACCTTTCGTATACCTTTGATATACTGTTAATCAAATTTTTTGTATCAATTCTTGATGAAACGTAAACCCAATTTATGTTCAAAATTGATTTCAACAGATAAAAAAATACGGAAATATGGGCATAGTAAGGGTCTGAGTCCCATAACCTCTGACGGACACAGCTTCGTTTAAAATAGAGATGAAATAATTCCAATTTTAAAATGAAATCACGATCTGTTATAACTTTTATCAATTTGCATTAATGAAGCGAGTGGACCGTTATTAAAATTTAAATCGATAAAATGTTCGCGTTTTAATATTAAATTCGACTGCATTGCATAAAGCTGAATGATTTCATTTCAATTTAAAACATGTTCAAAGTGATATTACAGAAGTTATATATTTAATACAATATTACAAGTATTATTGCGTATAAAAAAAAACTCTAAATAATTTTGTTAAAAGCTATTTATCGATTTCCGCGCATTCTCGCTTTGTATTTCATTCAATATGCTATATTATATATACAGTTTGTCCAATTTTATACGTCAGTATTTGGTTATTCTTAGTTCTAGTTCTAGTATGATGTATTGATTTCTATTTAGTCTATACCAGTTCCATTAATAAAGCAAATGTAACGCTATATTTGCAATGCCGAGTGAGATATTAACAGTATCAGTGTACAGTTTTACTTCAAAACTTCAAACCAGAATTGCTCAATAAAATTTGGAAAAATCATGTCGACTGAAATTGCAAAAGAAAAAAATTCATTTGACATCAAAAAATCATATTGTGTGTAATTGTACACAGAAATATCAATATTGTACACAGAAGATCTCTTGGGTCCAGGCTTCTCCATATTTTTTTAAAAGATACTGTACAATTTCTCTCGAAAAATAGAGATTGTCTTGATCATACTCATAAGAGCGGGCTAGTTGAATAGCATTACTAACACATAAGTCGATTATCCAATGTAATATTGGGGAATACAACTTTTTTTCTCTCATATATATATATATATATATATATATATATATATATATATATATATATATATATATATATATATATATATATAAGGTTCTAAAACTCCTAAGTGGAGCATAGAGCTTCAGTGAAAACGCGCCATCGGGTTCTATTTTGCGCTAAGGCCTTCACCTCATTTCAAGACTTTCCTTGGCCTCTTATCTCGTCCACGATGGATCTTCTCCAAGTTTGTACTGAGCGACCTCTTTTTCTTTTCCCTTGTGGATTCCACTCTAGGGCAGTCTTTGCGATACTGGAACTATTTTTTCGGAGTGTGTGACCAATCCAACCCCACTTTCTGGACTTAATTTCATTTTGTACCCTCTTTTGTTCGGTCAGGTGTAGCAGATCTTCGTTTCTGATGGTGTTAGGCCAGAACATACGAACAATTCTTCGTAAACATTTATTAACAAAGACCTGCAGTTTGTCTGTGAGGGTGTTTGTCACTTTCCAGGGTTTACATCCTTAGAGTAGAACAGACATGACATTTCATCGAAATATTCGGATCTTTGTTCTTGTAGTATACTCGCCAGATTTTCAAACAGGGTTGAGCGTGCTGAAAGCTTGTTGGGCTTTTCGTATCCTCATACAAATATCGTCTTCTGTACCTCCGTTTTCTGTTATGACACTTCCAAGATACGTAAAGTTTTCCACATTTTCAATCTGCATATTGTCGATAGTAAACAGCGTGTTGTTCCTTGCATTTATACTTATGGACTTGGTTTTACTAATATTGATTTTTAAACCTATTTTGTTGGCTTCAGTGGAAAGTGTTTCCAATTGGTAAGTCAGATCTTCGAACCTTTGACCTAATACGCAGATATCGTCCACGTATTCTAGATCGCTTAGGCGTGTGGTTAACGTCCATTGTATCCCTCTTGTGTCGGAGTCTAGTTTGGAGAGAACATAGTCTATAGCTATGTTAAAAAGAAACGGAGAAAGCGCGCATCCCTGTCTAACTCCAGTAAGTACGTCGAATTCATCACTGTTGATCCCATTGTGTTTCACGCTGCATTTCGCATCAGTATACAGGGTGAGTCATGAGGAACTTTACATACTTCTACCATATGTAGAGTCCCTCAGGGAGCATATCATGTGGCCACTAAAAAATGTCAACTCCTCTTCTTTATTAATTAACAGGGTGATTTGTGTAATTGACCATTTATTTCATTTTACTGTAGTGTTTATACGGCTCATTTGATTTTTTTAATTTTTGCATGATACAGTACACTACTATCAAGCATTCGACTGGTATTAGCTAAACTAAAAAATTCCAGGACTGGCTTTAAAAAAATTAATTTAGGGATTCGTATTAAATATTCCACCCTGTATATATTTTTTTTAAAATGCAATAAGTGATTTTTAAACTACATAAATAGCCAATGAAAACGACATATGCGACAATGTTGTCGCACTTTTATTAAATTTTTAGTGAACGATCAAATCTTACCAAAAATAGAACAACCATAATGAAGTATCAAATTATAAGGTAATTAATTTAAACAAATGTTATAAATTTCAAACATTTTAATTTAAATGATAAACTGAGTCACTGCACAACAAAAAACAGTAACTACTAACAATAACGAAGAACAATTTAAAAAAAAACTAAAAATATGTACATAGTTATGATAAATTCATAAATTAGAACTACAAAGCTACAATAATGGTAACAAAATAAAAATAATTCAAAATAGATTTTCGAAATGGAACCCTGCAGCCTGTACACATTTTTGTTGCCGAATTGTTAATTGACGTATTGAATTACGGATACTCTGGGGATCGTTTCTAATAGTATTACAACAATGTATAATTCTATCAATTAATTGTTGTCGGTTATTAATATTCACTGCGTAAACTAGTTGCTTCAATCGTCCCCAAATATGGTAATCAACGGGATTGAAATCAGGAGATCTTGAAGGCCACGAAATAGGACCTGCACGTCCTATCCACCTGTTGCCATAAACATTATTGAGATGTTGTCTCACTGCCAGTAAAAAGTGTGGGGGTGCCCCATCATGCTAAAAATACATCCCTCGGATAGCAACGTTCGCGTTGGCAAGCAAACTCGGCAAAATATTTTGTAGAAAGTTCAAATAGACCTGCCCTGTTAAAGGACCATCAAAAAAGTGAGGACCTACTAATTGGTTATTTATGACACCAATCCACTCGTTAACCAAAAACCTTAACTGAGAACGACGTTCTCGAATAGCATGGGGATTTTCTTCTGCTCATACATGTGAATTTCGTGAATTATTTATCCCGTCTCTGGTAAATTGGGCTTCATCTGTAAATAGTGTCCTGTATAGCGTTGGTCGATTATTGTTAATCCATCTACAAAATTCCAACCTATCGATCTCATCTCCAGCATGTAGTCGCTGAACCATTTGAATGTGATATGGGTATAGATTATTTTTTTGTAAGACTCTACTTACTTTTGATTGAGTAACATTGAGTTCTCGACTTACTTGTCTAGTGCTTATTGTAGGGTTCATAGTAACGGCGTCCATAATGTCCTCTTGCTGCTCTTCATCTACATGTCGCTCTGTTGTTCCAGTAGGAAAAGTGCCATTTTCTCGCAAATAATTAAAAACTGACCCAAATGTTGGATGACTAGGAGTTCGACGATTAAGAAATCTCCTGCGATATTCTCTACTAGCAGCCCTACAATTCCCATTACAGAATCTATAAACAAATATTATGTCTGCATATTCTGTGGTCGAAAACTGATGTGGCATTTTGAACGAAAGTAACAAAAGCTCTACCAAAACTAACACAATGTACTTAACGTAGATATGACAGAAGAAATATGTATTCTTGTACACATAAATAACAATTGATAATGACAATAATGACAATGGGTATAAAATATCAAGAAACGTCAAACGGTCAACGCCAACCTTCATTTTAAACTTTTTTAGATTTATTTAAATTTAGTACAGTTGATGCAATGTATTATTATTTGACATAAAATTTTAATCATTTACAATCAACAAAAACTAACACATACAAGAGGTTTAACTTTTTAATGAATTTAATTTATTATTTATCGAAAATAATGCCCCAATACGATCTATGAGTAAAAATTTAAAATTGAAAAACAATTGATTCTATCGTAGAGATAATACAAAGTGACAGTAAAAATGTTTATTTTCTACGTATTAGATTATGTTGGAATTGGAACATTATACTCTTTGCATTTTTCTATCAGTGTTCTTACAGTGTTCTGTATAGCCTTCTTTTAATAGCAATATTCCTCTATAGTTTAAAAAAAATATGGTTACATTTTCTTTACATTGTTGTTTAATTTTATTGACCTTTTAATAATACACAAATATATATAATTCAAATTATTTTACATAGAAATACTACAACAAAAACAATAGTTTTATTTTGGCGGTATAAATAATTTATGGTAACCGAGCAGCGGTGTACTTTTATTTAGTAGCATATTTTTTTAGAATCTGAACTAGAACTAGACGAGAAAAAGTTTTATAACTAAATAAATTTTAGTGTATTTCAGTACTAACATATCAAAATGTTAATTTCGCATTTGCATTTTTTATTATGCCTGCGTTAATAAAAGTGTCTAAAAACCATAAAAATGAACAACTTGAAGCACGCTCTCTAAACCTTTCATGAATAAAATTGCTAACGGACTTCCGATGTAAAAATTTAAAACAAAAAATGAGAAAGTTTTAACATGTCTCCAATGTAACTCATTTTATGTTCCTTATTAATCTACATAGAATATGAGTAAGAGCTTAATCACAGGAGTTAAATGCGGTGTGAAGGAAATTTTATATCAGACTCCTCTGTAAGTTCGTATTGATTTTTAATTTTCCCTGCTTACTTAACAAATTAATTAGATGTATACTCGTATATGATTCTGTAGTTATACCAAATTCTGCAATTACAATATGTCCCTTGTTGAATGATACATAGATTGGAACTCTGAGTATACAACATTTATTTGGCGTTTGCATCTAACGTCTGCATCTAACGTCTTAAAATGTTTAGTTTATCTCACTATCACAGTTTATACAATTGCGACTACGAGCAGACGAAGTTGACTATTACAGCATAACAGATAAGCATATTAAGCATTAGAATAGAATAGAATAGAAATATACTTTATTGTCACTGAAAATTATTGAACAATTTTATGGACAAAGCTTACAAAAAGTCAAAAACCAAACAATAACAAAACCTTACGAACTAGTTTACGAATAAGTTTAAGTTGCTGCATGTGATACCCAAATATATATAAAAATACTTTAGTTGCTTTTACCTATACTTGAATTCCACTATTTGGAAGAGTGACTACATCTTTTGTTGGCAGAGAAGTGGGGAAAGACGTATGAAAATTCAGTGGCGTACACTCACTTTTATTTCAACGTTAATTATATTATATTTTTTAAATATTACTTGTTCGAAATAGGCCACAATATAAATTTATTTACAGGTTTGTACTGACGTTTCGAGCTCTTTATCCAAAGACCGTTTTCAAAGATATACACGATAGTTACATTTATTTTATTTGTTTATTATTATATATTTATATAATATTATTTATATAATCTTATATTACTTATTTTTTACCAATTTCCAACATTGGATAAAGTTCTTGTCTCAGTTCGAGATGATAAGGATTACCCAGAAATGAGTCGAAGTACGTTATGGAAACTTTTAAAAGAAATAGGCTTCCGCTGGAAAAAAAATCCCAGAAAGTCTATTTTATTAGAAAGAAGCGATATTGTCATATGGAGAAGACATTTTCTAAGAACCATAAAGGAAATGAGAAACCAAAAAAGAAAAATATTTTATCTTGATGAAACATGGATCAACGAGGGTCATACACCAAATAAATTTTGGCAGGATGAAACTGTTACAAGTCAAAGGCACGCTTTTGTAAATAACTTATCTACTGGTTTAAACCCACCATCAGGAAAGGGACGCAGGCTGATAATAGTATACATTGGCAGTTCAGATGGTTTTGTTGAAGGTGGTTTATTAACTTTTGAATCAACTCGTACCGGTGACTACCATGAAGACATGAACGCTGATGTCTTTCAAGAATGGTTCGAACAAATGATAGATCTTCTTCCTAAGAACTGTGTAATAGTAATGGATAATGCAAGTTATCACTCCAGACTTATAGAAGGACTGCCCACAACCAAGTGGTTAAAAAAAGACTTGCAGAATTGGCTGAGTTCAAAAAATATTACGTACCATCCCGGATCTATAAGAAAGGAACTTTATTCGTTGTGTGCCCTTCATAAAGAAAAATTTAAAAAATACGAAATTGATGAAATTGCCAAAAATCGTGGAATGACAGTACTTAGATCCCCACCATATCATTGTGAATTAAACCCGATTGAACTGGTATGGGCACAGATAAAGAGTGAAATTTCAAGAAAAAATACCACTTTTAAAATTCATGATGTTAAACAGTTGTTTTTGGAGGCCGTAAATAATGTAAAACCTGAAAACTGGGAAAAGGCAGTAAATCACACTATTAAAGAAGAGGAAAAAATGTGGAAGCTGGACAATATTACTGATAAAATGATCGAGCCAGTTATTATAAATCTTGGTTCTGAAAGTTCATCTTCTGAATCTGATTTGGATTTGTAACAAGTAGCTGTAAGTTTTATATTAATATTTTTATTCATCTATTTAACATACCTTAGACGGTTTTAAAAACTCTTTTTCGCTTTTGTAATTTTTAAAAATTAAAAAAAATGTGAATTTTTTAAAACCCTTTTTAGTGTAGGCCAGTCAGTTCTAATATAGTGTGTGATAAAAGAGGTCACTTTTGTTTACATACACATAACACTTTATAACACTGAAATAATTCATTTATTTTTTACAATTATTCAAAGTAATTTTTCAATTATTCTTGAGCACGCCCATGGAGTGGTCGGAGCTACCAGTTAAAATTATGCTAATTACTCTCTCGTTCATAAAAAAAAACTATAGAATAGAGATCAAAACGCCAGTAAATTAACCATGTAAACAGACATACTGTGGCTTATTTTCAAAATTCTCCCTAAAAACACAGAATTCCACAAGCAAAAAGCTATAAAAAATAAATATATCTGTCATTTATATATTTGAAAACGGTTTCTTTATAGAGATCGAAACGTCAGTAAATTAAACATTTGAATATATTTTGTGGCTTATTCTCTACATTCCCCTAAAAATACAGAATGCCATAAGCAAAAAGATATAATTGATGGATTCGACCGTTACTTGATGGAAATTCATTTTATGTGACAATTTAACACTGAAAACTTTGTTTTTGGTTAAAGACTATAATGTGTAAATGCATACAAAAAATAGATCACTTAAGAAAGGTACTTTGCCAAAACAGCTGTAGTGATAAGATTTTATAATAAATTTTGTGGAAGTTTCGAAAACAAAGTGTTCAGTGTTTTATTGTAACAAAAAGCTATAAAAAGACTAATAAATTTGCAGAAAGATTATTGATGCTACCTGTATTGTTCGATATTGTCTAGGTTTTAAAAGCCTAATTTCACCTAAATATATGTGGGAGACAAAAATTAACACAAAGTATGTTAATACCTATTAATGTTAATACTGGAAAAAGAAGTGTAAAGAGATGGGGCTGTCTATTGGGGATGAAACGTTATACACGTTGCACTATGCAGATGACCAGGTAGTTATTGTCCAAGACCTGGAGTATATGGCTAGAAAACTAATGGAAAAGTACAAAAAATGGGGCCTCGAAGTAAATTTATAAAAAACGCAATATCTTTACATAGGAGGAGAAAATTCTGTATATGACCTCGACTTAGATGACGGAAAACTAACAAAGACAGGAAGAACTGATTAAGCCATAAAAGACAGAATAACCAAAGGGAAACGAGTTATAGGTGCATTGAATTCAGTACTATGACAGAAAAATGTAAGACTGAAAACGAAAAAAAGAATATGTAATACCATATTGCAACTAGTAATCCTCTATGGCTCAGAAGTATGGCAGTTATCACAAAAACTTGGAAATAACCTATTGGCAGTTGAAATGGATTTTTGGAGGAGAGCAGCGGAAAAGTCTAGATTAGAACAAACGAGAAAATGAAGACATCGAAATACAACAATTAACATGGTACGGGCATGTTAGACGTATGGGGGAAGAAAGAATACCAAAGAAAATAGATGCGCCAAGCAATTAATTAGCTAATTAATTAATTAATTAAACTTATTTAAATGATGCAATTATGATTTTATCACACTATTTAATTCTCTTATCTCAGGGTTATATTCGTGCTTCAATATCTATGCTTTACATATGATAGGTAAGGTCTGAGGAATACCGAAATAATAAACATATATGATACAAAATTATATATTGAAATAAAATTCACACTCAAATATCTTAAACAAAAAATATCTCATACAATGATTATCAAAATTTTTTTCTACGTACGTGAACATTCAAACATTAATGTTATATACTACATAAATTAAAATCTCAAATCAAAATTGTTGTTCTATATCTCCTGATAAATATTTCTATTCTTTCTGAAGCAATAAGAAAAAAAACTTGTTGATAAACAAATATTGACGAATGGAAAATAATTATCTCTCTGATGATGAGTTGTGCAAATCCTTGCTCCTTGTAGCCTACACTATCGATTCTTAGCAGTTCCCTAGTTAATCAGCAATCTTACAACAAATTATTGCAAGCCTCTCGTCTTCAATGATCTCCTTCAGATGCACGTGTCGTTTAACAGATGCCAGTCTCTTCTCATCTCGATAAACTGAATCTCTCGTTCCGGCCTGAACAGTGACTCTTGGAATATATAAGTAGAAAAGTATGATTTACAATATTTTACTGGATCAGCTTCCGTCAGGATACACTTAGTCCACGAAAACTCACAAACATTCACTTCTAATGCTTAATATCACTTGGGAACCGCCAAAGAACAACGACTGTTCGCCTTACACCCTTGGAAAACAACTGATGATCTTTTTTTTCCTCTAAAATCTAGCTAAACTCTCATCCGTACATAGCCATCCCACCTTTTTTTTATCTCGTCCAATCACAGTTCGTCATACGTATCTCCATAAACCATTTAGAGAACAAACAAACAATTTTACCTACAATTATAAATTTCCTACAAACTATTAACATGCTAATCGGTTTCTACAAATTCTTAAGAACTAACGGAGAAATATAATTTCTAAATTCTACCCTATTGTCTTTATTCACTGTACAAGTCCATTTGGAAAACCCGGTCGTATTGTTCAATTCACTACGTTCACTCAAATATATTTTACAAAGAAAATAATTTATGCATATCTTAAATTTTGTTTACTACAGGTAATCCAAAGATAACGGACTTTTATTTCTTTGAAATATCGTTCATAGTTTATCAGTTGAAATATTTTAAATTATTATATTTTATAATTTGAAATATATTAAGAGCAAACCAATATTATTTTTAATTTTACATAGCATAACAGCTCTCCAGGATATCTTGAAAATTTATTTAGATGGTCTATTTAGTAATAGATGTATATATATATATATATATATATATATATATATATATATATATATATATATATATATATATATATATATATACCTATTTCCAAAGGATTTGTATAAAGTTGCGAAACTAGAGCAATTATAAACAACTAGCAAAAAAAATGTATTCTGATTTACAATATACTAATTTTATAAGGAAAATACATGAAAAAGTAAAATTTTAAAATATAACTTTAATAAATAAATAAAAATACAAATAAATGAAAAACTTGAAAACCTAAAATAAAAATCTTTGAGGCTACAGGTTACTAAAACATATTTTTAGTTTATGGAATCCGAATAACATTCCATAATCAATACTTCATTGTCTATAGTAAACTACAGTGAATATTTAAAATATTTTCCGAATGCTTTTGACTGCCATATATGGTGTATTAAAAATGCCATGATTGATGAGAGGTATAGCTTTTTGTATGAAACTCGTTTTGTTCAAAGGTGCCTTTATTTTTCGACATAACTAGAATTTTATTTCACAATACCGAAAAATAAATGCGACTCGTAATAACGTTACGCTTGAAACAAGATATGATGGATGGGAATTCATAAAATACTTCGCTATAACTATAAAAACGGCAGCAAATCAAAGCATACTCTGAATATTTTGCAATTCGAATATAAATTGTATCCAACATAACAACATTTATTTATAAATAGAAACCGGTGAATTATCCAGAGCTCGCTGTTTGTAAAAAATTCTAAAAATTGTTCTATATTGTGACAACAGTAGCGTAACTAGCTATGAACCGTGAACAAAGTAGAATATTTAACATAAAAGTAGTCAATACTCTTCTAATTATTGTAACCATAACCGACAAAATTTTAAATACACAAAAATCAGCAAGGTTTTGAAACTGAAGCGTTTATTTGAAAAACAACACTTGTCCAAAAATTTAAATTCTGTCAAATCTAGAAAAACAGCCCAGCTTGAATTTATTTTAAATCCTTTTATTACTTTATTTTACGAAGATATTCATTGGAAGGAACGTGAATATTTTGTATGGTTCTATACATACATTTTTATCATCAACCTTGATATTTTTATTTCCTCTTGCATTTTAAAAAACAGACAAGTAATCTGGCATCACATAGATAGATCTGTGTTTTTTAGCGGTTTCGTTACTACTCTGCATAGAGTCAACTTTCCTATAGGAATGTCCAGACTCTAAAAATTTGTGTTCAATAATATTTAAACGGATTCTGTCCTCTGCAGGTATCAGAAAATAAACTTATTTCACTTACATATTCCGGAACACATTTTGATAAGTAGTGGAGTATAATGCTTTCTATTTCAGAACTTCCTTGTCTACCGTTAATTTCTGACCAGTCAAAACAGTAAGCTGCATTTGGTAATGCGGCTTCATATACACACAAATTGTAGACACATAATTTTCGAGAATAATATAGTTTTCCAGTCAATCCACTTGGAATCTGTAGTACGGCCTGTAGATCGAAAGTAACTGAAACAAAATCCCGTTGTTCATTAGATCTTTTCTTATCATTTTGTTTTTTAAGATTACATACTTCTTTTCTTTTCTGATGTTCTCTGTAACTGTCTTCTAATTCCGATTTGTCAGTTGGATTAGCCCTATCATATTTATTACAAACTAAACATTGATCTTTTTTAGCAACAAAAAAGCTTAAATTATAGTCGTTATAAAATATTCTTCGATATGTAATTTCGCTAACACCTTCCAGTTTCTTCTGCTCATAGTCATTTATAAAAAGTTGGTACATTTTTCTTATACTTAAATTTTTGTCCAAATATCTACGCTTTAAACTTTGGCGAATATAATATGGGCTCATGGTTGGAAAAGACTCAATATGAGCCTTCACGATTTTTTGGGTTTTACTGCTTGTTTTATTTGACGGTGTATGTTTGCCTCTTTTATCCGTATCTGCATAATAGCCTAGAATATAAGTTTTTCTTACAACATCTTGTATTAACGACGCTGATATGCAAAGTGTCTTACAAAGAAATTTCTCACATACCTGTATGTCTTGACCATTCAAAGAGAAGTAACACTTTTTGGAAAATGCACGTAGTTTTTTAAACTTCAACGAACTGCAACGACTCTCTTTGGTGGCTCCGTTTTAATACGTGCAATAACAAAATGTTTCTGGCCTATATATTCTAACTTTCAATAATCACGACATAGTCTTTGTCTGTAATCTTCGCTGAAATAACTGGCACATTTGTAAAAGCACTCTGAACAATTAACTGGTTTTGGCATTGCTGGTCTATGGTCTTTTTTTTTATCTTATAAGGCAAATCCTCAGCACGCCTCCTTTTTGCAACATTTATTACCCAATCTTTGGGGTTAGATTTTCCCCAATGTTTTAGTGGACGTACGTCTTTCCATACTTTGTCAAAAAGTAGATTTAATATCCAACTAGATATTTCAGTTGACACTAAATTGTTCGTGGGTGCACCTATTTCAGTATCTTTTTTCTCATCATTTAGGCTATCAAAGTGTGTAAATCATATAGACTTCCTAAAGAGAGCGATCCCTCTTCACTTGGCTGATATGTGGGGTCTACATCTGAAAAGTCACTATCAAAAATGGATTCCATCATTGAGACTATATTGTTCTCAGAATCATCAAGAATTGAACTGCTGTCTTTAGTTATTCTATCTGTATATGTGTTATAAAGATCATTTATGGGTTTAGCTTAGTAACCATTTCTACATTTTAACTTAACCCGTTTTCAGGTAAAATGAAGTAAGTGTACTTAAAGGTTTTCACTAGTCGATATGAAAGAGAAATTTTAATAAATTATACACGTAAAATATATTAAAGACACCTCTAAAGATCACCTTTTTACTGAATATGGTTTGCCGTAGTAGACATATATTGTTGTCCAGCATAATAATATATGTGGGCTTACTTTGTTTTACATGCAACAGAACTTTAATTTTATGGAAGTAAGTAGCGATATATTGTTTTATTTGAAAATGAAAAGTTGCTTAGGTGTAACTTATTTGTTTATTAGACAAAATTATCTGCTGAATCGTATCATTTATTGGGTTTTTTTGCTGTATGTAGAGCGGAAAAAGCTGAGAATTTTGGTATACTTAACTCAATATTTTAAACTTTGTCATTTACCTGGTTTTCGCAGTATACCGACGATATCAAAATAATTGTACAAGTTAATTTCATATTTTTATTGATATTTTAAACAAAAATCAGTAGACACTTAGCAAAATATATTGGAAAATGAACACATATAATATCCTCGTAGAATTAATAACAAAAAATTCTATGATGTCTATTCGCCACCACTACTAATCATTATCATCATCAGTAGCTCGACAACGCTTTCTAAGTCCTGGCTTGTTCTAGGATTTTCCGCCATTCTGTTCTGTTTCTTGCTTTGTTTTTCCTGATGGTAATCTTAAGTGTTTTCAGATCTTGTTCCACTTGTTCCATGTATCTTACATGGAACAAAACACGATGGGCCGTTCAACATGGCCCATCCAGCACAGACGTCCGGTCTTTATGGATGTTATGACCTCGGGTTCATTGTATGCTGTGTATAGTTCAAAATTATATCTTCTGCGCCATATGTCATTTTCTTTTACCCCCTTAAATATGTGTCTAAGGATTTTTCGTTCAAACGTACCTAATAGGTTCCCATCGCTTTTCGACAGTGTCCATGTCTCTGATCCATATACAAGGACCGGTTTTATCAGGGTTTTGTATATTTTGCATTTGTGATGTTGTTAGATCTTGGATGTTTAATTAGTCCATTATATATTTTATTAGCGATATGTATTCTTCTCTTAACTTCTTCACTGACATTGTTATCTACGGTAACTAGTGAACCTAGATATGTAAAATTGTTTACGCTTTCGATGTTATAGTCTTCTATTGTCAGATTCTGTAGGTTTCTTTGGTCTGTCGATTTGCTGGCCTTCATATATTTGGTTTTTATTTCGTTAATGTTTAGGCCACTGTTTTGCGCTGCTCTTTCTATCGTAATAAATGCTTCTATCATCTCTCTTTCGCTTCTAGCTATGATATCAACATCATCTGCAAATGCCAATATTTGTACACTGTTTGTTATTATTGTTCCGCTGATGTTGACTTTTGACTCTCTAATTATTTTCTCTAATGTAATGTTGGATAGAATACAGGATAGGGCATCTCCCTATCGTAGGCCTGTTCTTAAATGGATTGTATCTGTTAGTGTGTTTTGAATTCGAATTTTGCTTTGTACTTTAGGTGTTTTTTTTTTACTATATCAATGAGTTGAGTGGGAATATTAAACTCTTTCAATGCATAGATCAGAAATTCTCGATGGATGCTATCATAGGCACTCTCAAAATCAATAAAGAGGTGATGTGTGTCTATATTAAATTCACTAGTCTTTTCCAAAATTTGCCTTAATACGAAGATCTGTTTCACTCTGTGAGTGTATTTCACTCTGTTGAGTTACTATATATCCTTCTTTGTCTCTGCACATTATTTTTCTTGGTTTAAATTCTTTTCTCCTTTTATTAAGTTTTTGGTAGAATTTTCTGGTTTTTGATGGTTTATTTAGTTTTTCCATTTCTTGGAGTTCTTTTTCTATGTGTTCTCTTTTCTTTCTGCGTAATATTTTCTTCCCTTCCTTCCTTAGCATTTTATATTTACAACAAACTCATCAGCGAACAAAGCAAAAGGGCTGGATTTTTATAATATTCTTTACAAAGATAGTCCATAAATTTCTCATCAAAAAATAATTTAAACACATCGCTTGGCTTTAAATTTTATTGTTTACAATCATTTAGTATATTGGGTTCCATATTGTTTGTGGAAATATCATTTACGGCTCCTTTTTCCAGTTTTTTTTTCTTCCCACTTACGATCGATTCTTTTCATAGATTTTTTCTGTTTTCAAAATCATGTGAAATTTCTGCATCCTTCCTTTTTCATTTGTTACTTGATTCGTGAGTTTCGGCCACAGTAGTATTTGACAGCACTGTTTTCTTAATTGCTGTATTTTTTCGAGAAACAGCTCTAATATCCATGCTTTGAGATAGTGTACCTCAGAAAATACTTTGAAAGGGGTAATTGAACAGGTCTTCCCATCACTTCCGGCATTATCTCTGTCAGAATCATTTTCGTCATTTGGACAATACCCTGAGTCAATTGACCCTTGGTCAATTTCCTTAGTCAAAGTATCGTCATCTTCTAATCTCTCATATATTTTTAACAATTTCTTTTCATCTTTGAGATTATAAGGATCATATTTTTTCGTATTTTTTTCTACAACAGAAACAATATTGATTAGTTACCAGTATTGCCAGCGTGTTATATATCATACGCAAGAGTCAAAGGCCTTCAAAATACTAACCAGTATAAATTTTAATACTATTTATATCACCCTACAAACTCTCCTAAAATGCAATCGTTGAACTATAATATAACCTAAGAAAGCTTAGGTTATATTACAATCAGCCTTTAGCGCCAAGCGGTTATAAATTTCTAATGTTACGATAAACAGATACCTTGGGCCTGCGTAGCGCAAGCGGTAGGATGCTTGCCTCGCAAGCCGGTGGTCCGGAGTTCGAATCCTACCGCCGGCAAGAACATCTAGACATTTTAAAAATGTCTATAGGCCCCAGGTCGACTCAGCCTGAATAAAAATGAGTACCTTGGGTAAAACCAGGGGTAATAATAGACGGTTGAAGCGTAGCACTGGCCATGTTACCTTCCTTGTATACCGTAGGCCCTAGATATAGCAGACTACCCTGCTATACTCCCAAAGCCGCGACAGCGGTATAAAACGGGAGACTATTATTATTATTCGCTCAGGGTACTGAAAGAAGAAGAAGAGGTGTCACGGTTTTTTATACAGCACTTTATTTTTTCTTCGCAACCTTGATATTTACCAATATTTAGTTACCCAAAATACTTTTATTTTACTGTTTAGCATAAGTTTTATAAAAAGAAGGGACATCATTATGTATGTTGTTATGTTTTTGTACTCTTAAATTTCAGACTTGTACTTTTTGAATACACTCTGGAAGACGTACTAAATCAGAATATGCATTGAATATTTTTCAATATGCGAAATAAATCTCGACAAATACGAACGTGATGAAATAAAAATTGAATCAAAACAAAAACGAAAATTGAATATCACAAGGGTCTTACAAAAGGCCGTTGGGAGTATTTGGATTATTTGCACGTGGAGATATGAAAAGAATAATGAAAAGAAAATGTAACGCTGCAAAGAAGCTGCTTTCAGATCTCAAAAATAATACTGTTTTTTCAAATGAATGGACTCCGACAACATTTTATAATCTAAATAATATATTAGAACAGCTTTATGTTGTTCCAAAGCTTTATCTCTGTGGCGTGTCAACTAAAATTTTTAATATTGACATATCGACGTCTATATATGTAGGAAGCCAGTTTGAACAAACAATTTCTAAAATAAACAGTGTACAGGATTGACCAATATTTTTGTACATACATAACAAAATAAATTTGTTACATTTTATGCAGAAACTTCCTTTATTATGTTGAGATTTTGGACGTGTTACAAATTAAAGCGTACAATTCTCTTGTTTGTTGACTTAACAGGTTGACTGCCGGGCGGTCGTATACGACCGATTTGATATGGTCTGTGATATAGTTCCTGTTTTGCCAGAAGTCGTGTAGAGAAGCGGAGGTATTGCAGTATTCGACCACCGTGGCATACAGTCGGCGCATATACATATCAATTTTCATTTTGGCTAAATAGGGGAGACTGAAATGATATCGAAATTTTGTCATATCTTTATTTCAAGTAAAAAATATAAAACTGTAACAAATATCCATTACAAACTAAAAGACATACAAAAGTTAAATAGGAACATGAAAGAAATTAAAAATTATCGGTTATTTTGAGTGTTTGTTGAAACAATCTAAGCAAAGGTGTGGTTGACCTTCACAAGTCAGTTACAGTAAGTTACTACTTTTTTAGCCCGATTTTTTGTTATGTTATAACAACCTTTACAGTCTCTCTTAATTTTTTCATATGGTCCTTCTTTTTTCACCAAAGTATGAGTTTGCATTGATTTCCTTGTAGTTCGTATTTGTTGTAGTTCCCTTTCGGAATCATTCTGTGACTTAATTTTGTCTTTATAACTTAAGTTTCATCTTTTTATCGGCTAGTTGGTTAAAAATAATGTAAGAATTTACAAGTGATGTACGAAGAAGAAATTCAACAGCGAGCTACCTGTACCAGTTCAGTGACTTTCGTAGAGATAAATTCTAACTTGCCATCTGGTCTGACTGGTCAATTAAGGACTTTGCCTGATTGTATTCCATTACAGCCTGAGGTTTATGAACACCACTTCGTAGCTGAATGGCTCGAGTTTCGTTAGTGTGTTTAGTAGATACTATCTACTAGATAGTAACAAGACAGCTATTTTATCCTTCCACTTCAAAACGCAGATGCCTCTCTCGTTTTCCAACCCAAACGTTTCCCCATTTTTCAATTTTTTATTCATTACTTCTTTTGGGTTTCTACAACGATTTGCTCTTAGCATCCCTATATAGTGAGTTTCCTTGTCAAGTAAATGTTAGCTAACTCTAGGCTTGTATAGTAGTTATCAGCTACTATCGTACGTCCTGAATTGAAAAGGCGTCCTGATAGGTTAACCACTACATTTGTTGGTACAGAAGCGTTACCTTCATTCTTCTCTTTACCTGCATAAATCCTTATTTTTCAAGTGTAGTTATTATAACCACAAAGCTTAACTCCATACTTATCGTCTTTGGGCGGTATATACTGCTTCATTACTATCTGTCCTTGGAAAGGAATAACAGACTCATCAATACAGTATATACTCCCTGGTGTATAAACTGCTTGAAAGTTTTTAATAAGTTTATCTAGCAATGGTTTGACTTTGTACAAGCGGTCACCATCTGGACACGTGGTATTATCAGATAAGTGCCACATTCTTAGAAGGAGCTGAAATCAGTTTCTAGGCATAATTTTCGGAACCATATAATTGTTGTAGAAATTGTCAGTGCTCAAGTATTTGTCAATAGAAGGCAGCCTCACAAGTCCCATATAACCCACAAGGCCAATAAATTGTATCAATTCTTTTCTGCTGGTTGGAACCCATCGATGTAGTCTAGACTTGTTACTGATATCATCAGTACCACACAAAATCTGGGTGGCATACAAGTTAATTTGATTAGCCATCTCGTCTATAACTTTATCGTCCACGAAAATTCAAAAACAATTAAAGGGGAAAAAATTTTTAATAAGAGCTGCAGCTCAATTTGCTTGTAATCCAGCTTTCGCAGAATAGTTAAAAATCTTGTGATAACTAATAGGTTTTTTCCATTAGAGTTGTTCGTATCTATCAGCAGAATTTTCCTGGATTTGGTAATCTTCATTTTACTCAGATGATAATATGTTATGTTGATTTTGTTGATCGATTGTAACTTAAAAAAAATCATCTAATGTTTCCTGGGAAATAGCACTGTTCGATTCCAAAAGCTGTAGTTGGACAATATTTTTTGAATTTTGACCCAAAGAGTTTAATTCTTTGGGAATGTTATCCCGGCTGGAAAGTGACTTAGAACAGCATGGCTCATTACCAATTTCCCTTTTTGCAACAAGAGTGTTTAGATTTCTTCGTTTATTTTTTAAATTTATTTCTTTTTTCGCTTCTGACCTATCGGAGCTATATGCAATTTCTTCATCGCTAGACGGTAAGGACAGAGGGTCTAGGTCAGAATCAAAAGAAAAATCATTAGGTTCGTCATTTGAAAAAAAAAAACAAAATTTATTGTAACCGTGAAATTGTCAAAAGAAAACGTAAATTATGCAATTTACAATTTATTTAAACTTTGCAATCGATTGGTTTTGTTTTACTTCATTATTTTTTATTTATATTAACGATTTCTATAATTTTAGTAAATTGTATTATCCACAAGGAATCTACGTTCCTGTAGTTGGCTGTATACCATATATTAAAAAAAATTATTAAAATCCTTTTACAAAGGATTTTAAGAAATTTTTTTAAATTGTATTAGTTATTGTTTTTTTCTGACTCTTTGTAAACTTTGCCTATATATCTTTCGATATCTATATTGTCTATATATCTTTCAATGACAATAAAGCACATTTTTATTCTATTTTACTAATAAATAAAAGTGTATTTTTTAGAATATTATCTTGCTTATTGTGTAGGTACGTACTTCAAACAGTAATCATATGCAATTATTTACATCTGAACATACCAACCATCATTTTACCGCGACTTCCCATTTTATTCCAAGAAATAATGATTGTTTTTACTATTATCTAACTCTAAAAATAACACGAGCACAATCAACTTACTTGTCTTACTCACAATCAAACCTCTACTGATAAAATATTGGTCAAAACAACCACTCAGCAAAATAATACTCGACAAGTCTCATCATGAACAGAACGACTGCCCGACCGACCGCGACCGCTTGGGACCACGGAAATAAGTATGTCGCCTACGTCCCGGCGGTCGTATTCGACCGATGACATATTTTTTCAAAAATTGGGACTAGTAAAAGTAAAAAAATTGGTGAAATATTAGTGATGGAAGTATTTCAGTTGGTTGCCAGATGCGTTTTTTTTTAACTTGGCACCATGGACTTTTTTAAACATTTTGTGTGGCAGTCAACCTGTACTGGTTTTTGTTGTGTAATGCAGAGAAGATATATAGATGAAAATCTTGCTCTAAATTATGAAATTAATATTTAAGTATAGGTTCCGCCATCTCGGATGGCCTTAATTAGCATATTCTGGCACATCTATAAAAAAACGTAAGATTATGTGTAGATGAGACCCACACATGAGATCCACGTTTGGTATGAAGTCCCAGTTCGCGTATAAGTATACCATCTTACTAAAGTCAAACGGTCGCAACTAATACCACTGAGCAGAATTTCCTTGTCCAACGAAGACACACAAAGTTAAAATTTGCAGTTGAAAGGTGAGCAGTTTGTGGTCTACGAACCTAAACAAACAAAATACCCTCGACACTCGTTCGTTACAACCTTGAAACATTTCCAGCTTTATTACGTTTTAGAAAAATTGAATACCTGACTTGCAATATTTTTTCTAAGAAACTCTTATTAGGGACTCGAATGTAAACAAATCGTTTTCAACGACAAAAACAACTGAATACAAAACTTGATATTAAGAATCTCAACTTAAAATGCCATAATATATTGATCGTTTTAAAATTCCTTTATAAGAGACAAACGCAAATAAATAACTCAGGGGCGTACTACAAAACTTAAAACAGAATTTATATTACTATATAGATATTAAATATTAACAAATTTAAAACGTTACATTATTAGTTCGGTGTAGCACGCTTTGCCTAGAGTAAAAACATCGTAATCTGATTATAGATGTGTCACAAACCATTTAAATTATACTCTTCTTCAGTTTTGGTTTCATTGCGGCTTAATATATAAGGACATTGTATAATAATAACCTAGATAAATACAGTTGATACATCTACTTTATCTATAATACAACATCACAGTCGAAATTTTGGACTAAATAAACAGAATGTTACCCAACTTTTGCATGATAATATGTCCTGTCGATCAATTTGTGTATTTTTCAGCTCTCTGTCAGATCAACAACATCTGGAAAGTAACGAATAGCGTATCTTAAAGAGTCCCCTTTATACTTAAGTGAATTTTCTGTATATATCTCTTTGTGTCCTGAATAAACATGAAATATTAAATTTAACTTCATGTCCTTTAAAAACCCGAGGAGGATTTTGTCTGTCTGTTTTGTCTTGTATCGCTACTTTTAGAAATGCCCCAAGAAACAGTAATACAGGGTTATTTGAAAATTATATTTTTTAGCAACAAAAAAAAAGTATTTTTACTAGTAGTTTAATTTCGATCTTCGTTATTAAGCTGGATAGGTCGCTGAGGGATAAATGAATTGTCGGCAAATATCATCTTGGGACTTGCATTAAATTTTTATTAAAAATCGTTACATATGATAAGACATAAGGTATCGTCTAAGAGCAAGCACAACACTTTTCTTTTCTCCACAAAAATAAAATTGGAAAAGTTGCTCTCTGGTAGTATAAAATGACTTACTTTAGTAAATTGATTTGGTTCGCTGGTCAGAATGTCTTATTTTCAAACGTTAGAGATCGAGAATTTTTATTCAGTTCCCGTTTCATGGGTTTCGAAGGAATTCTCTATGGGAATTTGGAAATAGATTGGGCGTCAACTAATATTTCTGATGAGAACATCAAATTTACTAGTGTGCTAATGCAATCGTAGAATCTGTCGTGTATTGCATAACAATTATTACTTTATTTTTAGATTAAAAGGTTTTAAATTAAAACATCTCATTAAAAGAATTTAAGTATAGGCAGTAATATTTAAATTAAAATATTATATTAAAATAGATGTTGAAACAATTTGCACAATAAGGCATAATTGTAAAGCCAGAAGTTTACATTTATGTTTACGAAAATCATACGAGCCCCTTCCCATATCAGTTGGCCCACCTAGGGAATTTGTAGTTTAAATCCATTATTATAAACAGTTTCCATATTAATTAATATGGCATTTTTATTAATCTTCTTCTTTATGTGCCATAATGATTTATTTCTGCCACATCATTCAATTCATTGAATAATAACAATAACAAATTTCTTCTTCTTCTTTCAGTGCCTATTCGTTCCGAATATTGGCAATCATTCTGGCTATAATTATTTTATTGACTGATGCTTTAAATAGATTCGTTGTTGTTGTGGAGAACCATTTCCTCAGGTTTTTCAATCATGATATTCTCCTTCTCCCAATTCCTCGCTTTCCGAATACTTTACCCTGTAGGATTACCTTCAGTAATCTGTATTTAGTGCTGTTTCTCATTATATGTCCGAAATATTCCAACTTTCTCCTTTTAATGGTATACATCACCTCTCTTTCTTTGCCCACTCTTCGTAATACGGTCTCGTTGGTTATCTTGTCTGTCCATGATATCCTTAGAATTCGCCTGTATAGCCACATCTCGAAGGCTTCAAGTTTTTTCTCCATTGCTTCAGTTAGTGTCCAGGATTCAACTCCGTAATACAATATTGAGAAGATATAACATCGTAGGAGCCTTACTTTTATCTCCAGATTAAGATTGTGGCTTTTAAAGAGTTTGGCCATGTTATTGAATGCATTACTATTTAACTGGGAATAAGCCACAATTAAAGGTTAAAATACGTTTATTGACGTTTCAATTTCCACTTCGGAAATCGTTCTCAAAATACAAACATTTCCGAAGTGGAAATTGAAACGTCAATAAACGTATTTTAACCTTTAATTGTGGCTTATTCCCAGTTAAATAGTAATTAATTTAAAATGCCACAAGAAAATAGATTCAGAACAATATTATTGAATGCACTCCTAGCCTTCTCTATTCTACATTTTATTTCCTGTGAGTGATCCCATTGTTCATTTACTGTTGTTCCAAGATAGTTATACTGTTTTACTCGGTCCACTGGTGTATTATTGATAAGTAGTTGAGCGTCTCTAACTTTATTTTTGCTGATGATCATAAATTTAGTTTTTGTTATATTTACTTGAAGTCCAAATCTTTCACTTACTTCATTTACTTTGTTTGTCAGTTGCTGTAAACTGTTCAAACTGTCTGCAAAAATAACGGTGTCGTCTGCATAACGGATGTTGTTTAGGCTTTCTCCATTTAAAAGTATTCCATGTTCGCATTTTTCCAAGGCTTCACTAAATATTTCCTCTGAATATAGATTAAATAATATAGGTGAAAGTATACAACCTTGTCTAACGCCTCGTAGAATCTGGATCATTTCCGTTGGTTCACCTCCAAAATTCGTTCTTATTGTGGCTGATTGGTTCCAGTATAAATTTTGTATTATACGCCGATCTTTATCATCCATTTGGGCTTTTGTTAGAATATCCATCATTTTTTGGTGTTGAACTGTATCAAATGCTTTTTGGTAGTCCACAAAGCAGGTGTAAATATCGCAAGTCATATCTCTGCATCTTTGAAATAATACTTGTAGACTAAACAGTGCATCTCTTGTACCTACGCCCTTCATGAATCCAAACTGTGTGTCTTGTATTCTCTCTTCGCATAGCTTGTATATTCTACGATGTATAATTTTAAGAAAAAGTTTTAATGTATGGCTCATTAGACTTATTAGCCTATATTCTCCGCACTTTTTTGCTCCCTGTTTCTTTGGTAAGGTAATAAATTCTGAAAGTAGCCAATCTTTTGGGATATTGCCTGTGTCATAGATATTATTGAAGATTTTACATAGTACTCTTAAAGATTCATCATCAAGAAGTTTAAGAAATTCAGATTGTACTCCGTCTGGTCCTGGAGCTCTACCTTCTCTTAGTGATATTATGGCTGCTCTTATTTCTGCCACTAGTATAGGTGGTCCTGTTTCCGTAGGTATTGGGGGCTGGTTCTCTCTCTCATCAAAAAATAAATTTCTTATGTAATTTTTCCAGGTATCATTGATACTCTCTTTGTCCACGATTATCTCTCCATTGTCATTAACAAGTTTACTTATTCTTCTGTTTTTTTTTACAACAAATTTACAAAATCCATTTTTTCAAGAACAAACACGAAGCAAAAGTTAGGTTAATTTGAATTATCTGACAGATCTTCAGGATATGAGAGAACCATAAATAACATTATATGTAATTTTCTGCTGTGGTTTGGTCATTTTATGAATAGCAACGCTGGGCATGATAAATCATACCGTTTTTACACATTATGTTTTGAGAACTCTAATCTGACGTACGTTTTCTGAATTTTGCACTTGTATGAAATTATTTACATAAGTGATACATCATAGCCCCCAATAACTGATTTGATATTATTTTTTCAGAGCCACGTCTGAATTTAACGTAATTATGAAAAAATCAACTTATGTTGACATAAGTAAATGCATAGCCAAGGTTTTGTGAATTTTTTTTATTGTTGAAAATAAATAAAAAACCATAGGGGTAACGTTTTTAATAAATATTAATAAAAATTAAAATAGCAAGATCCAAATCCATCAAATTGAGAAAGCTCTTAAGCAACCGCCACCTAAGCGTTAACCTCCGATGGCGCGCCACGAAATGCTACGTACTCTCTACGCTACTTTACGGAGTTGAAGAGTGGACGTTAACAGCAGCAACTATAAAGAAGTTAGCGGCTCTAGAAATGTGGCTGTATCGACGCATACTGAGAATACCTTGGACAGACAGAGTGACCAACACAGAGGTATTAAGACGAATAGGTAAAGAGGTGGAATTGTTAACAACTGTTAAAAGAAGGAAAGCGTCATACCGGGGCCATGTGTTCCGTAATGATAAGTACAGTCTACTACAGCCTATCGTGGAAGGCCAGATTAAAGGTAGAAGAGGTTTGGACAGAAAGAAGAAATCCTGACTGAGAAACTTGAGAACATGGTTTCAAATATCAGAAGCTGCGTACATAATACATGCGGCACAAAACAGAGAAACCTATCGTTTGATGGTCGCCAACCTTCGGTACAAGACGGCACATAAAGAAGAAATTACATATCAAGGTAGGCAACCCGTTATACGTACCGATTTGAAAATTTTTACACAAATGTGTTTAAATCGGAGTTTACAGCATATAATTATTTCACATAAATGATACATCATAGCCCTCAATATCAAATTTATTTTGTAGTAGTGTAAAGCTTTTTGCCATTTGTGGATTGTACAATGGATCGAGGTAAAGTTATCGATGAGAAAATGTATTCAATCATTATTAGATTTTTAATTCTGGAAAATCCAATCCGGAAATCGAGAATATGTTGCAATTGTCACGTTATAGTGTAAGAAATATAGTCAGAAGATACAAAACTACAGGTTCGGTCGTCACAAAACCTAGAAATGTACGAAAAAGTAAAATAAACGAAGCAGATCGAAGGAAATTAAAACGCATTAGAGTAAAAAATTGACAAGCAAATTATATGGAGTTAAGCGTTTTATAAAATGGTGTTATTGTAAGCCACGTTTTTAGATTAACATATCACCGAGAGGCCCAAACATTAGGATTTGGTACTTACAAAGTAAGTTTTATAGTTAAAAAAATTAGTACGAATTATTTTTAATAAATTTCATTTTAATATTATAACAAAGGAAAAATAGACTAGGATGGTCTAAAGAGCATTAAGATTGGACTCAGTTGCAATGTGATTCAATACAATGGAGTAATGACTTCAGATTTGAGGTGTGTGTTGGAGACAGTACGAGTCGCGTCATTCGCAGGAAAAATGAAGCTTTCCATCCCGACTGTCTGAATCGAAAAGTCAAATTTTCTGTATCTCTCATGATCTGGGGCAGCATGTCGTCTAAAGGTGTTTAATGAGATTGTAAACAGGGAAAAATATTTGAATATTTTAGAAGAATCTCGTTTACCAATTATGAAACGCCGTTTAACATCAGCGGAAGATTTTGTCTTTGAACAGGACGGCGCAGGTTGTAATACCCCAAAAAAGAGATTAAAATGGATTGAAAACCATGACACACCACTTTTGGAATGGGTTTTTAACAGTCCCGACTTGTCCCCGATAGAGACTTTGTGGTGCGAAATGAAAAAAGCTTCAAGAAAATATCCTACCAGATCCGTCAACGAATTGAAGGAAAAATTGTAAGAAATATGGAATTCGTTTACATTAGAATTTTGTCAGAACTTGGTAAAATCTATGCCTCGAAGAATTGTGGATGTAATTGAAAATAAAGGGGATGAGGGATAAGGGGAAATCATTGGTAAACTTTTACATTTTTTTTTGGTAATCTCACATATTTTATAGGCTTTTTTCAATTTATTATCATTCTGTTTAATAGATTTCATTATGTTATAAAATATTTTATATAATTAGGAAATTTAAAAATGTTGTTTGATGCATTCAAATTTACGCTGCGCTTTTATTTCGTGTTCTCTAAAATTTAATTTTCTTATCAATCTAACGTGGAGCTAACTGATATGGAAAGGGGCTCTAGGCTACTCGGCTTTTTCAACTGATATTCGTACTACTCGATACTATACTCCGTTTTGCGGGCTATTACGAGGAACAGTGTTGCAAGGCATAAATTCACATTATCACACAGACATTATTTAATCATTGACGTTTAGAAAGTGGCCATTTTTATTTCTTATTATCTAATGCTCTGGACTATCTATCTATACTATGGTTATTAAAATATCCCGGTACAAAAAGTGGAATAAAAGGATTTACAAATTTTTGGTTGTACTTTTTGCATTTTATATAAGTAAATTTTATAAAATATATTACACATTCATTTTTATATTTTATTTATTAGTGTGAATTCGCTATTAAAACGATGTACTAAACAAATGTTTATGGACCAAGTCTATAGCCACCCTCAATACTATTCATTAAATTTCAGATACAATCAAATAAATAACTGTAACACAACCACCAGTTCAATATCCATTAACCCAGTTTTCCACCCAATTGCAACTGTATCATATATTCCGCAAATAATTAAACTCTCCTGTAACTCGAAATTGATCCTTCATCCAAATTGTACTTTGGTCTCGAACTACTCTATAACGCCCGTTCAAAGTCTCATGTTTAAACCGTTCCTAAGAATGATTTCCCGTCATTAAAGTGAACTTTCTGTTGGCCTTTAGATCCAATACGAATAATGGCTTTTAGTGAATACCTAAGTGATACCTTAATTAATTCATTGGAGATTTACCTAAGCTCCAGTAACAAAGCTGTTAAACACATAAAATTACAAACTAGTAACAAAAACAATAATATTTTCATCTTGATTAAAGTAAAGTAACTTATTTCAACTGACGATTAAGCTTTTTTTTTTTTTTAATATTATTCTTGCTGTTTAACCGTAAAATGTAACATTAATATTCTATTAGTTGGGATTTGACGTTAAATTCTACTACTACTACTTGTCGGTTTATAACGTTCTCCGCTGTTTTCCGACTTCCAATCGCCACTTAGACCGGTTGTTCCATAGATCTTCTTCTATGGCCCTCTCTCTCAGTTCTTTATTTATTCCTTCGCTCCAACTTTTTCTCGGTCTACCTCGTTTTCTCTTTCCTTCTGGTTGCCACTTTAGTATTTCTTTTGGCATTCGTTGTTCGTCCATTCTTTGTAAGTGTCCGAACCAGATAAGTTGTTTTGTTGTTAGGTCATCTGTGATTGTTCGTTTGATTCCCATTATTTCTCTAATGCGTTCGTTGGTAATCCTTTCTCTTCTAGATCTTCCTGCGGCTCGTCTCCAAAAATCCATTTCCGTCGCTTTCAGCGTTGACAGTGTTCTTTCTTTCAGTGGCCATACCTCACAGCTGTATAAAGTGATACTTTTTACTATAGTCTCATATATCCTCTTTTTATTTTCTTTGCTAATGGATTGGTCCCATAAAATGGTGTTTAACATTGTGATGGCTTTTCTCCCTGACGTATTTCTCTCTCTTATGGCTTTGTCTAATGTTCCATCTTGTGAAATAGTGATACCTAGGTATTTGTAGTCACAGCAGTGCTTTATCGTAGTGTTATCGTCTAATATGAGATCTTTTTGTTCTGCTCCAATGCACAGGTATTCGGTTTTCTCTTTATTTACTTCTAGACCCCACATATCATACTCTTCAATTAATTTTCGTGCCATATAGTTTAAATCGTCATAATCTTGAGCCATTATTACTTGATCGTCTGCAAAGTTAAGCGTATATACCATAGTATTGGTGAGCGGTATCCCCATTGTCCTGCATTTTTGTTTCCATCTTTTTAAAGCACTTTCGAGGTATATTTTAAATAAAGTGGGAGACAAGCAACATCCTTGCTTTAATCCTTTTGATGTTATAAATCCTGTTGTTATTTGTGTCCCCGCTTTTATCTTTATTATTGGTTGGTTGTATAGCACTTTGACGGCTTTTATTAATTCTATATTAATATTCGTGCTTTCCATTGATTGCCACAGCTTCTTCAGTGGAACGCTGTCGTAGGCTTTCCGTAAGTAAATTCTTAAAAACAATATTAAATCGTGGACCGAAGTAAATGAACAACTGCTAATACTGGAAATGAAACAGAATGGGCACAACATTGTAATTGTCGGAGTATATGCCCCAAATGAAAATGCAGATCCATAAAGTAAAGACGATTTCTACAACATGATGAATGAAATACTCTCTGAAGTTAAATAAAACTGTGAAATCTTTATACTAGGAGATTTAAACGGCAGAGTAGGTAGAGAAGAAAATAACAGAGTCGTAAGAAGATATTAGGAACAAATAACCAATGACAACAGAATGCATCTTAGAGATTTTTGTGAAATAATGTCTCTCAAAATTAGGAATGGCTTTTTCGACATAGTCTTCATCATCATCATCATTGGCTTTTACAACTCTTCGTGAGTTTTTGCCGCGTTTACTATTGCCTTCCATTAATTCTGATCCTGTGCTATTATTTCCCATGGCCTTACTTCCATCTTCTCCAGGTCTTCCCTGACTGCGTCTTTCCACCTTTTTCTAGGCCTGAAGTTGCCAGACAAAATGTCGCCAAAATTCTCCGTACTTCCAAACCCTCACCGTAAAATATCAGTCTTTCAGAAATACGTGCCCTTAAAGAGCTTTATAACAGCCCTGATATTGTCATGCTTTCGGTCGACAAAGGTAATACCACCGTCTTTCTTAATTTTTCTAATTATTTTAAAAAATGTTCGAAATTCTTAATTTCACATAATATAAACGCTTTCCAAACGATCCCTTTATCTATCTAAAAAAATCGACCAAATCCATTATAAATAAGTCTACTCTACTTCCAGACATCAAAAAATTTCTTGTACCTAGAGAAAAATCATCCTGAATTTCAAAAATATACGACCTTAAAAAAATACACAAGCCCTATGTCCCCTAGGACCCATCGTAAAGGCATATAACTGCCTCACTCAGAATATAGCAAAACATCTCGCCGTATCCTTACAACTATTAGCTGAAAACGCCTCGTCACTTTTCAAAAATTCTTTTCATTTTATTGATCTTCTAAAAACCAGATCTATTTCATCCCAAGATATACTAGTTCTTTTTGACATTGTTTATTTATTTCCCAATATTCTTATCGATAAAACCATTTTCATCTTGGACTCTAAACAACAAATCCCCCAAGATACATTATCTCCTATAAAACACTGCCCGTTTAATACATACTTTTCATTCCAAAAACATTTACATCATCAAATAAAAGAAACCCAAATGGGATCGCCTCTCTCTCCCGTAATAGCTGATATCTACATGAAACATTTCGAAATAACAGTCCTGTCCTTATCAAATCTCAAACCCACCTGCTGGTTTTAGTACGTTGATGAAATCTTTGTAATTTGACCCCATAAAGACACATTAGATATCTTCCTCTCCCACCTGAATGGAGTACAACCCAGTATTCAATTCACGATAAAAGTTAAGTTTAAAGCCTTTGCTTTTCCTTAATGTTCTTATTCAGAATCACCCACCTCACAGTTTTTTCTAATACGTGTACCAGAAACCCACCCATACAAATCGTTACCTCAATGCCATCACATTATTGCCCCGCCCAACTTAATTCAGTTATCAACACTCTTGTTTTCCGTTCCATAAGATTTAGCAATAACAATCACAGATCATCCGAAATCAATTCAATAAGGCAAACAATCTTACAAAACGCTACCACAAAACTCAAATCAATGGGAGCATTTAAGAACATCTAAACCCCATTCCATGCAAAACCTTACCTTCTCATTAACCCATCCACTTTATACCTTTTATCAAAGGTGTATCTGACAAGAGCAGTAGAACTCTTAATTCTCTAAACATCAAAACCATCTTCACTACGCACTCAAAGTTATCCAATCTCATCAGATCCATAAAAGACCAAATCCCCAATGAAGACCATGGTGTCTACAACATACCTTGTTTACAGTTGCCCACGTACATAGATATAACAAACCGACGAATCCATAATCGTATTTACGAACATTTTATATCTTTAATAAAACATTCCGATACTACTTCAGCCCTAGCCCAATATCATTTTCAGACAGGCCACAAAATAAATTTCGAATTAGCAAAAAACATCGTTGGCACCGCTTCTTAAAATCGAAAATTATTCCTGAAACCATCGAAATTTATAAATGGTCTAACAGCTTAAATACGCGTGATGACGATAAAAGACTGTTGACAATAAGGCGGCCGCTGCTTCAGCGACCGCCGTCCGAACTCAACTCATTCAGATAGTTTCCGCGCATACTGTTCCCGCGCATACTGCGAGTATAGAAGTAGCTACTGTAGCCAGAAGTGATAAATCACGACACAGATTGTCACTCTGGCCGGCCAATAATAAACAGTTTTATTACCTGCTTTTTTATTGGCCTTCCGGCGGAAGATCGCTGCAAACACGAAGTGTATAATCTTTCGATCGGGATCTAGTCGTCTTACACCACTAGCCCCTGGTAGACCTTGTTGGCTGACTGATTTTTCTACGATTCTGCATTTTATTATTACCTGAGTGAACATTTCTTCCATTTAAGAAGACTTCGCTTCGAAGACGATTCCAAAAGCTCTTTAGTGTTTGAATAAACACGAAGCCTTGTGGGCTACGATATTATTCAGGTCTACAAGAAATATAGGGAAAGTCCAACCACGGACTTAAAATAACATCGCTGAAGCCAGCTAACAGCTCGGAGAGAACGCACCCTTGCCAGATAGACATCAATCTTTGAAATAGGGAAAGACAGGCTGTCTTAAAGCTATTTTAGATCATATCGAACTGACACGGCGTTCCACTAGACCACCGTCGGTTGAGAGTAAATAAAAGCCCAGGTGGATTTTAATTACTCCTGAATCGATGGCCGAGCTAGAAGTAACACTTTGTCGTCAAAACCATTCGACAGAAATAATAAAAGTACGGAGTGAAGGGCCGTCGAAGAGTAAACACTTTGCCGACGTTTCTATATATCTCGAGGAGTGTGAGCTTGACCATACGTTGAGGCGTGAGGCTATGTGAGATTCAAGCCATCCACCGTGCTCTGAATACCAGAAAAATTATCCATGTAAGAAAAATATATCTTATTCACGTAAAAAAACTCGAACTGTTTAAAATATTCTGCATTGTCGGTGGCACCTCGCTGACCACAGAGCCTCCGGTGAGCTTCTCGCCGAGTTGGAGCCGAAAAACCTTTTAAAGCGGCGGTCGGAAATCATTAAGAATCTCCGAATACTTCAGAGCATGGTCCGACTGTACGACACTACACAGGGTAAGACCGGTCGTCACTCGACACTGAGGAATAGGCAGATTGAGAACGTAACACCATATCATTCTTGATAATGGTTTCAAAATTGGAGCCGAAACGTCAAGTTTTAAATTCTTAACGCGGTTTTTTCCGAGAACTTAAGTTAACTATTAATAAAATAAAATTTTAGAAATATTAATATACGAGAACGTATACACATTCTATATTATTCGATTCCTTCTTCATCAATAGACCACTTAGAACCAAGTCATTAATTACCGTTGATCAAACCTTTTTGTTTACTTTGACAGTAGAAGCTTTTACTTTAAGATAATACGATATATGTGAGTGTGGCAGAATTTCTCAACCATTGAAAATATCATTCAGTGTAAGTATATTTATTCTTTGTACGTCCAACCAAATAAAATTATTTTTATTAAGAAAGCTTATTTCCACCGGTAAAACCGAGAACTTCAATTGTTAGCATTGTTCGGAAAATAGGTCTCTAATAAAACATCCATACCGTTAGGAAACGAATTTGCTCGACCTCATATCTAAAAATTGGTTTTATTGAGCTTTACGAATTCGCGCAGAGTTGTGAAAACAATTTCTCGAATCAGTCACATGCGAGATGTGGAGTTTCAGAGTTTCTTTCGCCAACAGAAACTTGGAAAGAGAAAATATAGATTCGAATGCAATTGAATAACTCCCGAGATTTCGGATTCGGAGCAGCGCCCCCGCTAATGACTCCGGCTGCCCGGAAATAAAACACCAGCCACGTCACTTCCTGACTGGAATAACGACATCTGTACGGTTTAGGCAGTGGTGTAACTAACAAAGTTTTTCAAATTAGTATTTCTACATCTCAATAAAATACTCAATCTTAAAGTTCTTACGAACTGATATTATTACAATAAGAGAAGGAATACATGTAGCTACAAATACTTTACATTTTTTATTGATTTTAATATTTATTCTACGGACGTTGAAATCCAATACATGTTAACGACCGTTCGGATCTTTTTGAACCGACCGTGTTTTATTGATATAATATCCATATTTTTATTATAAATATGTACAAACATAATTGTTTACATTAATTTGTTATTGTATATTTGTCTGTCTGTCTGTAATGAAAACCCCAGCGCCGGCATTACATCATATCTAAGTTGTTATTGGAGCGTGTGATGCGTTAAATATGAAACCAACAAGACGACTACCAAAAGGGCACTACACCTTATCTTCGTTAATAATGAAAGTATAGCAACATACGAGATATCACATGACAGTATCAATATGTTAAAATGTTAAAATAATTACAGAACATGTCATAAAATAAAATTTAGGTTATAAACATTCTTATCAGAAACAAAAGAATTAGTTGTGAATTCGTTACTGCCAACTTAAAACGATAGAACGTTAGATCTTAATGATAACAATGTAAAGGTAATAGTATACCTGACGCTGAACTTCTTGAAACAGAAAAGGTAAAAAGACTTATTTTAGAAGAAGTAGGAGAGGTATTGTATATCTCATATATAATGAAACTTATATTGTTGATGATGAATTGTCTGTATTAGTAGATTCGTGTTTATCCAAAGTTAACAATAATGAATATAAGTTGCTTAAATTATTGGTATCTGTCTTTTTGTTAATAGTTTCTTTTTCTTGAAAAATGAAAGCCATCTCGAGAAACAATCTTTTTAAATAATTGCTCTCCGTGGATAGGATTTTTACATTTGGAAAATCGAAAGAGTGCCCTGTTGTGTTAGCATGTGTGGCTAGAGAACATCTATCAGGATGTAACCTAATGTCACTCTTGTGAAGAGTCAAGCAGCTAGAAACTTTTTGGGAGATGTGACCTATATAAGAACCTTTACAGCCCAAACAATTAAGTTTGTAGACAACATAACTTTTATCTAAGTTTGGTACTTTATCTTTCAATGACTTGTACAAAGATCCCACAACTAGAGTGCTTTTATAAGCAATTTTTACATTTGGTAGGTATTGAGCAAAAATTCTGGTCAATTTGGGAGAGACGTCCTTAATAAATGGAAGTGATACAAAAGATATATTAGGAATATTGTTAGTCAGTGAGTGGGAATCAGAGCTAACTTTCATAGCACCTGTATTTTGGGGAGGGTTTACTTGTGTGTTGAGTATAACGGAGGATGTGTTAAAGATGATTTTCCTAAGTAAGGATTCGGGGTAAGAATTATCTAGGAACAACTGTAAAAGGATGTTGAGATTCTTCTTTCTAAAAACAGGGTCAGCTAGTTTACAAACTCGTGTGGTCACTTGTTTGACTAGATTAATTTTTATGCTTGACTTGTGGTAAGAGTGGTAGTTGAGGTATCTTCCAGAGTTACACTTTTTTCTATACCAATCTATTGTAATAATGTTATCCAGTTCTCTAATAAACATTGTGTCGAGAAAAGGAACAGATTGGTTTTGATCCTCTTTTTCAAGAGTAAATTGAATGTGGGAGTCGTAGCTATTGAAAATGTCTAAGAGCTCAAATTCTAAACCTTGTGGGCACGACATAATAATGTCATCAACATACTTTTTAATAAAAGGAACATTGAATGAAATGAGTTGCTCATTTCATTTGATAAACATCACGACAACTAACCTCACTTTTCTGTATTTTGTACTAATTTTGTTTATTGTAGCACCCTGATGATGCAAATAAAGATTTGCGAAAACTTAGTTTACTAAAAAGAGTACTTCTTTGTCCTATCTTCCGCTGCACACCCAAATATTTGAGTTTTGTATTCTATTTGATCAGCGTTGATGACAAGCGTTTATCGCTTTTTTTTATATATAAATATATATATATATATATATATATATATATATATATATATATATATATATATATATATATATAATTTCCTTTCCTTATTTCATATGTCTGTCTGTCTGTCCGTAACGAAAACTCCAGCACTGGCATTACATTGTATCTCTGTTGTTAATGATCTTAATGGAGAATGTGATGCAAGAAATGAAATAGGAGGGCTACATTAAGATAAGAAACAAATAAGGCGACTAGCAATAGATGAGATGGTCGTACGACATGGTTATTAGTCCGATTGGAGCGTGTGATGCGTTAAACAAAAGTGGAGCGGATACGATGATATTAAGCCATCAAGTACTGAATTTCAAAATTGTGGAATTGGCTGTAGTTTTTAATTTTTTATATAATAGCGGTGTCCAAATATTGTAAATAACTAGTATTTTAAATACTTGTCTGGTCATAGCAATATTACTCCATGTACCATATACGACAGAGTAGTCCCATCTACTATTTAAATAAACAAATATTTAAAAATATGTATTTTTATTAATTTTACGAAAATTATGAAAACATGAAAATTGCTTACAAAGCTTCAATTTTGTTTATGATAGTCACTAAAGCACTGAATACAAAATCATTCATTACATTTGACACATTGTGTTCTCACAGAGCTCGATTATGCGTAACTGCCAGCACAACGTCTTCTTTTATTATTCTGCTTTCTAGTGAACATGTAGATGGTCGTTCAACAGCTCTAGGTAGGTTTTGTAACCTTTTAAAACACACTTGTGCTATGCATCTTCAAAAATTCAATTGACGTGCACCTGAGTGATGTTTTCTATACATTATCCACGAATTTTGGATATTATGTATCAAGTATCCAAGTAAAGATGGGCCAGCACCATTTCTTGCCTCTCCAACTCTATAAATATTTGTGATCTCGTCCGTTTGATCGGTACCCCCCATGAATGCATTGCATTTTCCAATCCAATTAGGTCTAGAAATCTCTATTTTTTTTTAGTCGGTGAGTAGCGGCTTGATTTCACTACTGGAGAAACTCCATGAACAGTTGGTTCTACAGTAACTACAGAATTATCCATTTCTTTGTAAGTCTATTTTCTCTAACTGCTCCTGTTGCTTCATAACCATTCCCTTTTAAATAATCAAGAATATCGATGGATGTGAATAGATTATCAAAATAAAAATGGTATGGCAAAGATCTAGTTTACTCGGGCATCCCTTCAATAAGCTGCTATAAAGGAGCTGTTACTTTACCAAATTTTTCTTGATGCTCTTGATTAGAATCTGGCATATTTCACTAATAAACCTTAAAATTAATAAGATAACCGTGAAGGATGCCAAAACACAGATGGCCTAAAAAATGTTGGACTAGAATTCGCCGGAAAAAAAAAGAAAAAGACCTGCTACAAGATTGAAAACGTACATAGGAAATACTATACCAGATAGAGACATTAGACAAGGTGACTAAGAGAATAGAGTGCTCTGGAGGACAAAAATGGCGAACACATAATGGAAAAAGCCGAAGAAGAAGAAGAGGAAGAAAAACTAACCTGATGAATTTTTTTTGACCTCTTTAGGTATAAATAGTCGTCGAGTAGAGTCCTCTTTAAAGCATAATAATTTAGTGAGACTTTTTTATAATATAATAGAACTAAATCACGCATTCGCTATCCATATATGGTTCGCAATACTTATAGATAATAATAACATACTTCTTCTTCTTAAAGTGCCTATCCGTTCCGGACGTTGGCGATCATCACGGCTATCTTCACTTTGCTTATTGCAGCGCGGAACAGTTCAGTGGTAGTCGTGTTATACCACTTTCGCAAATTTTGAAGCCAGGAAATGCGTCTTCTTCCCGGTCCTCTCTTACCATTTACTTTCCCTTGGAGAATCAGCTGGAGAAGGCCGTAACGTTCTTGATTTCTCATTACATGACCTAGATATTCCAACTTTTTAGTTTTGACGGTCATGAGAATTTCACATTCTTTCCCCATTCTACGCAGGACCTCCACATTAGTAACTCTGTCAACCCAGGATATACGTAAGATGCGCCTATAACACCACATTTCGAAAGCTTCGAGCCGATTCATAGATGCAACAGCAGTGTCCATGCTTCCATTCCGTAGAGCAGAACTGTGAATATGTAGCAGTTCAATAGACGGCATTTTGTTTTTAATGATATGTCTCGACTGTTGAAAATAGTTCTCATTCTAACGAATGCTGCTTTTGCTTTTATTATTCGCTGTTTAATTTCTGTTGAGTGGTCCCATTGGCTATTTAAATTGGTACCTAGATATGTATATTGCTCGACTCTTTCGATATTCTGTTGGTTGATTGTAAGTTGAGCGTTTAGTATTGGTTTTTTACTAATTGTCATAAATTTAGTTTTCTTTATGTTAAGAGCTAGTCCGTATCTGTTGCTGACTTCTGTTATGCGATTTGTTAATATCTGTAAGTCATTCAGATTATCGGCAAAAACTATAGTGTCATCTGCATATCTAATGTTATTCAACCATTCACCGTTTATTAGTATTCCTTTCGCACAACCGTCTAAAGCTTCCTTAAATACCCATTCAGAATAAATATTGAACAACAATGGAGACAAAATACAGCCCTGTCGTACTCCACGTTCTATTGCAATTTTATCAGTTAACTGGTCTTCTATTTTGATTTTGGCCGTTTGATTGTAGTAAATGTTTCTGATAATTCTAAGATCTTTGTTGTCAATTCCAATTTCTTGCATTAGAGTCATTAATTTGTCATGTTTTACTCTGTCAAATGCCTTCTGGTAATCTATAAAGCATACGTATATATCACAATTCACATCCCTGCATCTTTGAAATAGCACCTGTACAGCAAAAAGGGCCTCCCGTGTTCCCAGAGCATCACGAACTCCGAATTGTGTTCTTGTTAGTTGTTCCTCACATTTTGTATATATTCTTTTGTGGATGACCTTTAGAAATGTTTTAAGTAAATGGCTCATAAGGCTTATAATTCTATAGTCTTCGCACTTTCTCGCATTGGGTTTTTTTGGAAGATTTATAAAAGTTGACACTAACCACTCTTGGGGAACCACGCCCGTATCATATATACTGTTAAATATATTTGTCAAGAATTCTGAGTGAAAATTATCAGGGCCTACTGCTTTACCATCTTTGGTGCTTTTGATGGCATATTTTACTTCGACTGTAAATGGTGGTCCAGATTCGCAATTGGTGTTTGTTGTAATACCAGTGTTACTTCATATATCTTCAAAAGTTTTTTCCACGTATTTGATCCAAATATCTCTTTTATGCTCTAATTTCCAGTACTATGTTTCCCTGATTATCTGTCAGGAATCCAGTGTTCTTGTGTTTATATAAGCCTGCCGCTTCTTTAATCTTTTTATGGAGGTTAAATGAATCATGTTTTTGTTGTAATGACTCTATCTCTGTACACTTCGAGCTAAACCAATTTTCTTTTGCTATTTTAATAGCCCATTTTATTTCGTTATTTATGTTGTTGTAGTAATTCTTATTATCTTTAGCGTTTCTTCTGTCTTCCATCATACATAGAATCTCCTCCGTCATCCATTCCTTTTCATTTGTTCTTTCAGGTTTTAAGTATTTTTCTGTTATTTCTTGACTTACTTTGTGCAAATTTATGTTCACATACTTAGTGACAGCAAATATATTTCCTTATTTTTTTCTTATCATTATAATTTGGTTTAATAAAAGTCCTTTATTTTAAGGAAACGAGAATAACCCACAAACATATTTTAGAAAAACGTATCTGGGACTAAGTTTAATTAAGAAACTTTGGCAAACATTCAACTTAATTATTCAATAAGGATTCAAAAATAAAACTTCACTCCTTCGTTTTGGCGTTTCTTTCTCTTTTCCTGAGTGGTTTCCATAATCCTATAATGTATGCGACCCTCAGAGAGCACTTATTGATATTGACAAATGTCGTTGCCATAGCAACGGGTAATAGACTGGCGAAGTTAGCACAAACAACTTATTTCCACTGGGAATTGTCAACAGAAGACTTCATCTCATAACTCAATTTTTATTCGAGCGGTTATCATCGCAACAGCAACCTGATGAGTGCGATGCTTCTCGGAAGACCAGAAATTTCTATGAAATATTTCGTCCTTAAACTCGGGAAAAGTTTACTTTGTATAGTATTTAAGAAGTTGTACGAGACAGGAAGGGCTTTCTTAATAACCTTCTGATTTTTATTTTTATTGGCCCTTAACATTGTGTTATATTAGAGAAAGGCTTTTCATTTTATATTCTATATATTTATTTATATCTTATATTATGTACAAAACAATATTTAAATTTATGATTGACAAAACCCTAAGAATTATATTTCACAGGAAACGAGACTGTAATTTCCCAAAGCCTAAAAATCGCGTCAAAATAAAAAAGTTGCAAATATTCTCAAAATAAACTTTTGTAAAAACTTTGTTATTAACAAAAGTAGCCTTCCTGAATAAAAAAGATTTTGTTTTGAGCTGTGTATTGCATACATAGCGTCAGTTGTTGATATATTCTGTTACGTGTGTGGTGATTTGTTAGGGAGCTGGTAGGACTTGTTGTAAATCAAAAGCCAGTACTTTTTTCGTTTCATCATTTTTAGCTATCCCTTTGTCTTTTCGTTTGCTTTCAAAGGCTTTATTAGCTTCGTTAATGTGGTCGTCCCGTTGTTCATTAACCCATTAGCGCCCAAGTTTTTTTTTGAAAATCTTTACTTTTAGGGTTAATTAGATGAAAATGTTAATAGTTTAATCCAAAAAAATAAGTTTTTCGGTTTCATGTCTTTTTTTAAAAAAATTACATGGTGTTACCATATGGTAACGCTGGGCGCTTAAGGAATTTTTAGGATCGTTGAAATAAAAATTTTTAATTTTTTTTTAAATATTTATTTGAGAATATTTTTATCGTCTGGTGTGGTATCCTATAAAACAATTAACACACAAACCAACGTTGCATTTTTGGCACATTGTTCGTCCAGATGTTGTACATCCTTCACCAGCACATCGCCTTCTACTGCTTGGTGTAACGAAATGATCGATGCGATCAAAACGAAGATCTGGCAAGTTCTGTCTATGTAGAGTAGGTCTTCCTGTATATAAGGGAGGACTTCCATATCTTGCGAAAAGAACTTGGGCCAATTCTCTCCTAAACGATAGCAAGGATATATCTTTTTTATTTTTTTTATTTAAATGCCATGAATTATGGACTGCAACATCCAGCAACCATGTTACAATTGGCCAGTACCATTTTTTACTGCGAATTGCTAGTCGGTAGGTTGAAACACCTTGATCCATCAAGTCGGTACCCCCCATATTTTTATTGTATTCAGCAATACAGTAAGGCCGACTTACTTGAATATGGCGTTTTTCTTCATGAGAAAATCTTTTTACCGTGCCCAATGCTGAACCACCACAACTCGTAGATGCCATTGTGACAACAGAGTTATCTTTCCATCGCACCAGTAAGATACCGCTGTTTTTTTCTATTGTATGTTGTGAATAGCCACGATTTCTTTTAGAAAACTCCTTCTTTTTTTCCAAGGGACAGCTAGATGGAATTCTGTTTTCTCTAATTGTTCCAATTGTGCCGTACCCCAAAAATCGTAGGTAACTAAATAAATTAAATCCTGAAAATAGGTTGTCAACGTGTAAATTGTAGTGTAAATCTGAGTAATTTATCTCTTCAAGCATTCGCACCAAAGGGGATGAACACTTGCCAAAAAGTGTATCGTATTGTTCATTTGAACGTGGATTTCTTCCTTGGTATAGGTCAAAGTTTACCAGATATCCAGTAGAAGTATTTAGCGACCACATTTTATAACCAAAGCGGATTGGTTTATTTCGTATAAATTGTTTACATTGATGGCGGCCATAATACTTTATCATAGACTCGTTATATGATAGATTTTTTGTTGGAACAAAATTTTCAAGACATTTTGTTTTTACTCTGTCAATCAATGGTCGAATTTTCCATGCTTTGTCACTAATATTAGGCTTTGTATTATCTGCGAAATGCAAAAACCTTTGAATTTGCAGAAATCTATTTCGTCTCATTGAATTAGAAACTAAAGTGTTCTTTACATCATCATGAGTATCCCAATACATTCTCTTCGATGGTAATGGATTGTACCCCGATAGCAGGAGAATACCTATAAAACAACGTATTTCTCCAGATGTAATTCATGGGTCAGTTTGGTTTACAAATTGTGCATATCGTTGGGATTCTTCCGCTAAGTAGTTTACTATCTCATCATCAAAAAATATACTGAACATATCAAGACATGATAGATATTTATACCTAAAATAATCTTCTTCTGGAAACGAAAAACTTGCAGACTGTAAGTCTCCTTGAACCCAAGCATAGTTTTTCATTAATACATCTTTTCTTTCATTTTGCCATAGTTGAAACGATGCTCTAGTTTCTCTTTCGGGTATCTCCACTACTGCTTGTAACTGTAATAGAAATAAATTTTAAACCTAAGCAAATTAAAAAATTACTGGTTATACTTACATCTGTCTGCACTTCTTCATTGTCAGTACCGATCCTTTCGTTCCTAGAAAGTTGTATTTCTGCTTGCGCTCGTAGCTGCCTACCTGTAAAAATAAACAATTATAATATGTACGTATATCATTATTTGTACAACTAAGCACCTGTTAGGTTATCTATGAATCCACCTTCATCTTCATTCGCAGAATCCTCGTCTATATCAGCACCATTTACATCTGGCGGTGTTATAAAAATATTATCGACTTGCTCAGCTAATTTTTCGTCACCGTAAACCATATCTAGCGCTTCTGCTAACAAAAATCCACTACTGAAAAAAAAAATAAATTATGACTCCGTAAGCGCCCACCGCAACCATATGGTAACGGCGTACTTTGACTATTCCTACCAAATTCGCTACATTTAATTGTTGATAAAATACAACAATTTATAATAAGTTGGAGTATAATAAACTTAGTTTTTTTTTTAAATATGCAAATATAGTTACTAGAAGACTGTCAAAAATTACTTACGCAAAACGGACGTCCATCTTTTTCTATAAACTCAAACCACACTGTCATATGATTATCTCTCGACGGTTGAGAGAAGACTAAAATACGAATCCGTTACGTTTTATGGGTGCCTGAAGTATTCCTAGAAACGATAGTTTTCAAAATATGTCGCTGACCAGTTCCATGGGCGTATCGCAGAATTTTTAAAAATCATGTGTTTTACGTTACCATATAGTAACGGTGGGCGCTAATGGGTTAATTATTGCTCTAGCTACTTCAGTATTAGCATGCTTTATTATTGTTTGATATTCGTCACATTTGCGACATGTATCGATGTAGGGCTGTTTAAATTTATACCCCGTACATCGCGAAAAACATCATAACTAGCAGATTTCTTTAACCCTTTTTTTAATATATCTTCTTGATATTCCTTCTGCATTTGACGGACGGTTAGGTGGTTAACTTATTAGAGGGTACATGCTGTCCTTTTCATATCTGTTTTTATAAATCCATCCTCTGACGATTTTAGTTTTTTAACGAGCAGATTTAGCTGGTTTACTGTTACTCCATGCAGATTGATAAAAAAATTCTTGCACACAGTTAAAATTTTCTAAGCTTCTATATGCACTGAGTAACTAACATTTCATCATCATCAGTGGTGCTACAGCTCTAGTTGAGCCTTGACCTTCCCCAGTCTATTTCGCCAGTCGTTTCTGTTCATAGCCAACCGTTGCCAATTTGCCGCGCCGATTTTCCTTGCGTCCTCGTCCACACCGTCCCTCCATCTCAGTCGTGGTCTGCCTCTACTCCTATTTCCCATTGGGACCGATAATAGAGTTCGTCTAACATTTACGACCCGATTATGCGGGTTCCCCCCTTTCATACCTCTGCCTTTCATTATTTGGTATTTGCATTTAGAAAGAGTCATTCTTTCACATAATACTTGTTTACGCATATCTGGAGCTTTGTTATTAAAACTAGACCAAATTATTTTTTGTTGTTCAGGGGTGCAATTTTGATGACCATTTTTTGTACATTTTGTTATTGGTCAAAATACTTTAGCTGGGCATAAAACTCGTCTCCTGTTTCTGTAGGCCAGACCTAAATTTGACAAGATAATACGAGAAAAATAGAGCAATTTATATGTTCTTTGTTATACCATGCGGTCCACATGTATGGAATAAATTCATTTTTAGCGTTATTATGTACTATCTGAAAAAAACCTGAAAAAGGTCGATTTTTATTCTTAAATTGACAATTTACAGTATGAAAATATTATCCCTCTTCAACATCGCCTTTGAATTATAAGTACCCCCTCGAAAATTTTAAATGACAAATGGGTCGTGTGGCCTCTTGTTAGAAAGGGATTTTAGTCGTCTGTTCAGCAATATAAAGTTTTTTGAGTTGAGTGTAATCATAACGGAGAAAATTGATTTTTACAATTAAATTAAATGTAAATTAACTTGAGTACCATTATTCACTCCTTGACAATAACCGAAGCGATTTTAGAATACTCGTACAACATTTTGTATGACCTCGGGGGTTATTTTGTTAGTTTCTTCCGTTATAGTAACTTTTAAATCAGCAATATTGCCTGGTCTATTAAAATATACTTATATTTTAATAGACCTGATTATATATACCTGAAATAACAGGTATTTTCGTATCTGTTCTGCTAAACATTGATTATTATATTATTAATTAATAATAAATACCCTGGTCAACAAGTTTCGCAGTCTACAGGAAGAAAAATTGAAAAGAAGTTTCGTTATACTAGACATGTTAAAAATATTGGAAAATCAGGTAGAAATGTTAAATTTACTGATGAAAAAGAATTAGACGTACTCATCTATTTTGAGAGTTTTGCATAAAGAAAAATACCACCCGTACAAAGTTCAGTTAGTTCTGGAGTTAAATGAAAATTATCCCGATAGAAGACAAGAGTTCTGTAAAATAATGATCGAGAGAATGAACGCATTTTTTGCAGTTCATAAACAAAATAGTTTTTTCTAATGAAGCGACGAAAATCCTCACTTAGTGTGTGAGACTCACGCAATATCCTACGAAAATTTGGGCTGGTATCATTAACAATAAAATTATTCATCCTTATTTTTTTGAGGGCACAGTTAATGGTGAGGTTTATGCAGATTGTTTTATTAACTTTTTAGTGCCTACATTACAAATATTTTTTCCTGATGTCAATCATTCAAACAAGATAGATCGATCTATTTACTACCAACAAGACATAGCTCTTCCGCATTTTGCACGTATAGTTAGAAATTATTTAAACGAGGTTTTCCCAATAGATGGATTGGAAGACGTGGAACGATCGAATGGCCAGCTGGATTTCCGATTTGACTCCTCCCGATTACTTCTTATGGGGTTTTTTAAAATCTAAAGTATATTTTAATAGACCAAACAGTATTGCTGATTTACTTTGTTATTTAAAATTTTCAAGGGGGTGCTTATAATTCAAAGGGGGTGCTGGAATGGGATAAAATTTTCATACTGTTTGTCAATTTAAGAATAAAAATCGACCTGTTTTAGATTTTTTTCAGATAGTACATATTAAAGCCAAAAATGAATTTATTCCATACATATGGACCGCATGGTATATACTAACTGTTGACATGATTATACTTTTCGTGATTATTGCATATCATCAAATAGATTTTATATCAAACTGAGATTGCAAAATGTTATTTATTTACAAAAAGTTATTCAATCTGAATATAACAGAACAAATATTAAAATTTGCAGTGGATGTATGGTTGAATTCACAAAACTACCTATTTTAATTGGACAATTTGTTAATGGAAGTCATTCAATACATGCTAATTAAATTTACAGCAAACTGAATAATTACAGGTTGTAAAAAAAACCAATTTGCCTTTATAAATTAATACGTGTCGTTAGCTGTTTTTATCTTGATTTTGTTACCATTGTGATTTATTTTATTAATACCGTGTACATTTGTAATGGACTAATGAAATTAATTAAATGTCGTTAAAATGTCTAATAGATATTTTTAGGTTTCACATATAAAAAGTTTCCCGGGATTTAATACATTTATATCACAAATACAATAAAAAAACTCAATAAAAAATATTTTAAAATAATTTTCCTATACTGACTTCTATTCATCCGCCTGTAGAGAGAGTATAGTGCTGATGATTTTGGCAATATTTTTGTAAAATAAGAGAGTACGTTCTACCTGTTTCTATTGATGTTCTTTGTTTTATTTGCTGATTTGTATCTAGAAACAGACATACTAACATATATAGAACAAAAAAGACTAAAGTGGTATGGACATGTAAGAAGAACTAGTGACAGCAGATGGATAAAGAGAATAACCGAATGGAGCCCCATAGGAAGGAGGAAAAGAGGACGACTCCGAAAATCCTGGAGGAACGAAGTAGACGACGCCACGAGTAAGAGAGGACTAAACGATGGAGAATGGAACAACAGAGAGAGATGGAAACGGTTGAGCGAGGGAAGGCAGTGAATACTGTAGAATCCCTAAATATATATGTTCTACCTTGCATACAATAAAAATAATATTTTAAAGTTACGTATGGGCTAATTGGCTTTGCCAAAGCCAATAAAAGTTAAGTAGCGTTGTTCTTGAGTCTCGTTTTAAGTAGGTTTTATATTTGTTATGTTATATAATGTTTGACATGATAATAAACTTGTTTAAGAGGAATTCAAACTGTTATCTCTTTCCAAGAATTGGAGTAAAAAAAATGTATATAAGTTTAATTGGTTGCAGCCAACAGGGTCCCTGTTGTATTATGAAATGGCCTCTGAAAAGCAACTGCAAAATGATCATTTTGAACTATTTCACCTTAAAAAAAAAAGTAAAAAATATATTAGTTTTTATGAAAACCGGAGACTTCTTTAGGACATGTACTTTTTCCTTAGAAGGGAATTTAAAGGAGATTTATTTTGATACATATGGTGATCTAATTTATCAAAATGAGTACTTACAACAGACTTTAACCCCAGTTAATGAGAAATAAGAAGCAATTAAACAACCATAGTACTTATTTGATTTATTCCAGAAAATGATATAAATGTTAATAAAGTTAAAGAAAAGAACTATAAAAAAATAAAAGATGATTTGGTAATTTGAAATTTTAATGAAAAAAACGTTCCAATAAATTTATGATACTAGACTGTTTACGATCAGAACGTTTACGATGTAAGGTGGATGCTAATAAAGACAATATTATGATTTTACATTTGTTACTGGATCAAATAGCAAAGAAATCTTTTGAATAAAACATAATAACATTAGTGATAAACAACAATACTTTTGTGGTATGAAAAATTAATATTTTAGATAGTTTTTGTCAAGAAAATGTGGTTGAAATAAACATAGGGGAGCTTTTTTCTTAGGTATATAGTATTATGTACAACTACTGATGTTCATCTTACAATCTCAGTAAAGAATCAAGTCAATGAAATTAGTCCAGCTAGCCACATATGGCTAGAAAGAAATATCACATCTAAACTGACAAGAATATAGTTGTTAGGTAAAAATATACCCATTGAAAATTATATTTACTTCAATCAAAAAAATCTTTTATGATATTATTGTTAAAAATATGTAGATGACTTGTACCTAGCAATGAAGCTTTCAAAATTTCTAATATTTTATTTTTCAAAGTATCCTGTGAGATGTATATATATATATATATATATATATATATATATATATATTTAACGTGATTATTTCGACCAAAAAACAATTTATAAATATGTTGGAAATATCGGGTATGTGGTCTATATTAAATAAAAAATCTTTGTTTTTTCTAAAGCTCAATATTTCGCCATTTATTTGATGGCTTCATCGGGAATAACTGTAAAAAACAAACATTTCAAAACACTGACGTACACTTAGATTTACAATACTTACAGAAATTAAAAGATTATACACATAAATAAAATTGAATACTAAAATAACATTATTTTTGATGAAACTGTACATTTAATAAAATACATGTAAAAATTTAAAATATCTTTGAGCACGTTCGTTAACAATAAATAAGATGGAACAAGTAAAAATTATTTCAAAATGCAAAAAATAACAATGTAAGAAAACATTAGAGGAATAGTATTTCTTTAATTAATCATTAAGGCTAGTTAGTATGATTAATCAGTAAGGTGAGTGTAATTTGAAATTCTGTTTAATATATTGCAATATATGTTGCTTAATTGCCCCGTGTCTGTTTTATAATTTAAAGTTTGTTTATTTTTGTTAATGTGGTAAATCTCCAAAAATAACCTACTTTTGTAATTTTCAGTCTGTGCCAAAATACGAGTATTGTTGTAGTCTAACAGATGACCGGTGTTTTGGTAGTGCTTGACAACTGCGCAAGAATTTTTTCCTAAGGGGCAATCACTTTTATGCCGTGTGATACGTTGTTTTAGCCACTGCGATGTATGGCCAATGTTACTTTTTTCACATACTAGACACGGTATTTCATATACCACATTACTCCTATATAAGGTTGGTACTGGGTGTTTAATTTTAGAAAAAAGTTGTTTGCTATTTATGGTATTGTATTTAGCTATATTAATATTGGAAACATCTTTAAATATGGATACGACAGACTAGGTTAGACCGTTAATAAAGGGGAGTTTTTTGTATTTGATTGACTCATTGTTAGAATCAAGGACAGGACCATCATAGAAATTACTGCTGTAAATAAGTTTTTTTTAAATATGTTTAGGATAGCCGTTGTTTCGAAAAATTTTGTATAATATGTCCAGATTTTTTTGTAACAAATTATCATCAACAATGGACATTACCCTGTTTTTCATACCCAATACTGTATTATATTTTTGACGAGTGGTGTGGTTTGAAAAGTAATTCATATACCTTCCCGATGCTGTTGGCTTTTGGTACCAATCCAATGTCAGAATATTGTCATTTGTTCTTATTACCTTTGTGTCTAAAAATGGTATACTAAGATCTGTCTCGGTTTCAATTGTGAACTGAAGATGTTCATTAAATGAATTAAAAATGTTTAATGTGGTATTGATGTGATAAGATGGAACTGCACATATGATGTCATTGACATATTTATATATAAATGGTAATTCGAAAGGTAATTGTGTGATCACATTGTCTAAGAGATGATCAGTTACAATAGTAGCAAGGATGGGACTAATCGGGGAACCCATAGGTGTTCCAAAAATTTGGGAGTAAAATTTTTCATTGAAACTGAAATAAGTGTTATTAAAAATGAACCTGAGAATTAGTAAAAAATTACCTTTAGATAATCTTGAGCTTTAGAAAAAACAAAGATTTTTTATTTAATATAGACCACATACCCGATATTTCCAACATATATATATATATATATATATATATATATATATATATTTCCTCCTTCCTATGGGGTTCCATTCGGATATTCTCTTTATCCATCTGCTGTCGCTAGTTCTTTTTACATGTCCATGCCACGTTAGTCTTTTTTGTTTTATATATATTAGTATGTCTGTTTCTATTGGTGGTCTAAGCTTTAATTCGTCATAATTTCTCCTATCCATTCTTATTACTCTGCAGCATCTTCGCAGGCATTCCATCTCTGTTGCTACTGTCTTACTTCTTTTTTTCTTATTTTTAATCCAATTTTTAGCCCCATATGTCATAATACTTCGCATTAATGTGTCATAAATCTGTGTTTTTGTCTTCATATCCACCATTCATGTCTTCTATCCCACCATACTGAGTTAAGTTGTTGGATTGCTGTTCTTGTTTGTCCTTATTTTTGCTTAATTTTTTCCTTTGTTGTTGCCGTTTTCGTGATTATAAACCCCAAGTATTTAAATTTATCGTTTCCTTTGTTTATTGCGTTGTCATCAATTAGTAGATTTTCTATGTCTTCTTCACTTGCAGATAGGTACTCTGTTTTCGCGAGGTTAATATCTAGGTTAGCCTTGGTATATTCTTCTTGTAATTTCACGAGAGTTTCAAGACAAGAACAAAGTGGTTAGATAAAATGTACCCATTGAAAATTTTATTTACTTCAATAGAATCTTTTATGATATCATTGTTAAAAATATGCAGATGACTTGTACCTAGCAACGAAGCTTTCAAAGTTTCTAATATTATATTAAGTTTTGTAAAGTATTCTGTAAAATTGTTATTGTTATTTATTCGTTAATTCAATGTTCGTTTATACAAGATCTGCAGACGGGGTGGCGTATATTTTTAATTTTACGTATCCCCACAAAAAAAAATCCAAAGGCATAAGATTCGGTGATCTGGCCGTATACTCTATTGGACCCCTTCTGCAAATCCAACGCCCTAGAAAACGTTGATTTAAAAATTGTCTTATGCGCATATTGTTATATAATGTGAGGGTGGCCCGTCCTGTTGAAAAGTTATTCCGTTGAGATTTTCTTCATCAAATAATGGTCCAATAACGTGATTCCCTAAATCACCAACCCATACATTTAATTTCTAAGTTGATAAAATGCCACTCAACCACACTTGCTACTTAAAAAACTGTGGATTGATGCGGGGCAGTAGTGAATAAGATAATGAATAAAACTTATACTTCGAAAATAAAGTTTACTCAAAATATTAACATCAATATTGCTAATTATATTTAATATTCATATATTTACTTATTTTTTGTATATTCCAGCATTTTTAGTTTAATGTGTACAGAGAAAAAATTTAAACGACTTACGAAGCCACAAGCAAATTGCGTAATTTCTATGTAAAGTTTTGGACGAAACTTGTCGAATTCCTTTGAAATACGAGTAGAATGAATCACTTGAAGCTTTGGGTTTGTCTGTCTGGGTAAACATATATTTAAGCCTTCGTCTCCCGCTCTTGTGCCCTTGCAGCTGTCGCAATATGATTTATGTTTAGTTAGACGTTTGGAAGCATTTTGGTTTTAATGATGCTAATTATTGCGTATTACCTATTTCCAGAAGTTCAACTCGCTCAGCAATGGCGGTATACAAATATAGTATCAGGAATGAATTAATTCCAACCGTTCCTACAGATTACATTTTACACAGGATTATTAAACATTAATTAATTTGGCACATGCTTGGTTGTATATTATTATTGTACGTTATAATAATTATTTATTGTTTAATGGTACAACAAGGTATCTATTAGTTTTATGTAGAACTTAATATCCTTAATATTTTTTTTATCTGACATCAATATAATGTTCTCATTATTACAATCTATCATTATCATTATCACTATCTATAAAAATTAGAAAGACGTCATATCTAGGACACATAATGCGCCATAGGGAATTTGTGCAGCTCCAGGTAATATTAGAAGGCAAGATTGAAGGTAAAAGAGCCATAGGACTAAAGAAAAAATCTTGGCTACGAAACATCAGAGATTGGACGCACACAAGAAGAAATGAATTAATTCATCAAGCCTAGAACAGAGAGAAATTTGTCATATTGATTGCCAATTTCAACAGAAAAGGCATTTAGGAGGATGAGTATTACAGGAAGGAGAGGAACAAGATCTGAAAACACTTAAGATTACCAACTGGAAAAACAAAGCAAGAAACAGAACAGAATGGCGGAAAATCCTAGAACAAGCCAGGACCCAGAAAGAATTGTCGAGCTATTGATGATGATCATGATGATAAGGAGAAGTATTACAATCTAGTTTATAAGACCAATAAGCAATATAATTCTAGCCTAACTTAAATAACAGAATCTATTAATACCAACATTTACACTTTCAAGATAAAAAGAGAAATTAAATGATTACTACCTGGCGAAACCGAATTCAAATTTTTACCACTGTGCTTTCTAAAACTTGCAAAGCCAACAGCTTGATAAATTACTCGGCAAGGGAATCTAAAATTGCATTCCATATGCCGTCCATCATGATCAAAATTCGTAGTGAATTCAGTTTTAAAGTAATAAAGCATAATGACGGTATTAGATTTTTGTTTCGATACAGGGCAGCGACAAGCCGCTTATATGTATTTCGACCTCTTTAGGTCTCCTCAGAACGGTATAGCCACTGCTCTGAACCAAAACAAAAAAAAATATGAATTCGGTTTAGCCAGGTAGAAATCGTTTGATCTCTCTTTTTGTTTTTAGATGGCGTAGTTACGTTCGTATATAGTTATTTTGATAACTATTGTGCAGGACGGGAAAGATTTTTGTTTTTGTTCAGAGCAGTGGCTATACCGTTCTGAGGAGACCTAAAGAGATCGAAATACGTATAAGCGGCTTGTATCGCTGCCCTGTATCGAAACAAAAATCTAATACCGTCAATATGTTATACTTTCAAGATAGTTTGGAAATACTAATTCTTTTTGTTCGTTGTTTTTCGCTCAACCGTATTGTTTATTTCTTATAGAAGGCGTTTGCATAATTATTGGTTTCTTCAAATTTTTGGTGATCTTCCATAGAAAGTATTCAGTACTAGAATCATTTGTTAAATTTACCAGGAATTTGCTAATGGATTCATTTTTTAGTTTGCTAATTTCTCTCTTTAGTGGTGAGGCAAGTTGGTTTACTTTTGTTCTGTCTTGTGGTGCTTTGGTTAGTTGCCATTTTTTTCTTGTTCTTCTATTTAAATAGATCAGTTTCAAAATTTCGTTAGGGTAGTTATTTCCTTTAAATCTTTTAATTAGTTCAGGGCTATTTTCCCAGGCCGTTTGTTAAATATCGGTATTAAACTTTTCCACCTCAGCGTCCAAGTCTTTTTAGTTTTCAATGACACTGCCTCATCAATCCTTACTTCTAGTGTAATTTTATAGGTGTTTAAGTCTGTTTTGTTGTTAACCGACAGTGGGTTGTAAGGCTTTTGAATAATATTTTCACGGTTATAATAATACGTAGGCTTTCTCGGTGAAATTTGTTTACATTTATTCTCATTTGTTGTTTTAAGCAATGCTTTACCCTTTGTTGTTATGAGTCTTGAACCCCATTGTATGTGTTTTGCGTTTAAATCTCCTCCCATGATAAACCGATCACTTGCGAATTCAAAAAGTGTAGTATATCTTTTAGCTTTGATATTGTGTTTTGATGTACTATATGGACCAATAAGTCATAGTTCTTGGTCCTAACGTTTATCACCGTTGTCTGAATATACTCAGCTTCAAATTTAACCTCTTCGTTATGTTGAAGACCCTCTCTGGTTATAACCATACTACCTCCACTTGCATTGTTATTGGAAAGTATTTTATTGTTAAACTTCGTTTAGCTCAGTCTCTTAGGTTTATGAACCTCTTATCTTAAAAGTAAATCTGAAAAATGAGTTTTTCTGGGACAAATAAACAAAAATATTTACTAATTATATTTATTGTATATAAATGAAGTATCAAATAGAAATTTTATTACTAAATTAAAAAAGCAAAGCACATCTTGCCTATTTCTTGCCACAATTGATTTAATGAAAAATAAAAATTTCATAATTGTTTTTTTGACAGTCCGAATTATATGACTACAGCCTGCATATCAAAATTGTTATTTATACACATGTTATACGTCAGCTGTCAGTTGGCAAATGGTTCAGGTCGTGGCTGCTTTATTGATACTAACTATTCAACAGTTGTCATGAAATTTTATGGTTTAGGTCACCACAACTGAAGAACAATACAAATGTACAGAAAGTTTGGAAAATACTTGAAAACCAGAAGACCAAAAAAAAACAGCAGGTAAAGACGGGATACCAAAGAAATTACTGAAATATTGTGGAGCAGCAATGACAGAACAATTAACAATATTACTTACTAAAATTATAAAACACAATCAAATTATGGTAGAATGGAGAACAAGCGAACTAATTCTACTATTCAAAAAAGGAGATAAAAAACAGTTAAAAAACTACAGAGGTATAAACTTGTTAAATACTACTGTTAAGTACTAAAACTTACAATTAAAATTTTAATGGTGACAATAAATCAGACGATAAGTTTACCAGATAAACAACAGGGTTTTCGTAGTGGAAGATCGTGCACATATGCAATATTCGTTATAAAGCAAATTACTGAGAAATCATTTTAGAGTATAATAAACCAGCGTTTCTGTGTCTGATTAACATAAAGAAAGCGTTTGACAGAGTAAGACTCAAAGATGTAATCTATCTTCTGTATAATAGAGAATATCCCCTAAATATTATTGAAACTATCAAAACATTTACCAAAACAAGAAAATGGAAGTCAAAATAGATGGACAACTTACAGAACATATAGTAATAGAAAACAGAATAAGACAAGGGGATTCATTAAGCCTCATGCTCTTCAATTTAATCATGGATTACATCATCAAAAGTGTAAATAAGGGAAAAGGTTGCAGAATGAAAAAAAAATACTGTGTTACACAGACGACGCAATATTGATAGCCCAAGATAAAGATAGTCTGCAAAGACTGGTCCACAAATTTATCATAAGAGCAAAAGAATTTAATATAAAAATCTCATCTTAGAAAACGAAAATAATAGTAGTCAGCAAAGAACGAACCAGATGTAAAATAGAAATTGGTGGCATCAGTATTGAACAAGTAACGGAAATAAAATATCTGAGAATTACACTGTCTAATTAACTCTGAGATGAAGTCAAGAATTTAGAAAGCGCTAGTATAAGACCAATAATGACATATGCCTCAGAAACAAGACCCGACACAGCCACAACGCAAGGGTTACTGAAAACGGCAGAGATAAGAGTACTAAGAAGAATTACAGGAAAATCGCTGAGAGATCGAAAGAGAAGTAAAGACATTAGAAGAAAATGTAACATACAGTGTATAAATTAATGGACACAAAATAGAAAAAAATAATGAAATAACCACACAAGCAGAATGGAGGAGACCGGTGTCGTCAAAATTGCAAGAGATAAGTCACCAATCGGCAGAAGAAGTATCGGACGACCGCGCAAAAGATGGAGCGACAACCTTTCATAGAGGCATTAATCCGCCAATGAATAAGCAGAATTGCTTATAAAGAGAAAGAAGAAGAAGAAGGTAAGCATGTAGACTATCGGTAAATTATTGCCTGCCTTCTTTAAACTCGCGTCTCTGTCAGTCCTCTGTCACCTTACTACAAGGTCATCAATTAACATGACAGCTAGCTCACCTGGCGGTACATCATCCTGCCGATAAGAAAGTTCCCACGAGACCCAAAAATATGCGAAAGGTGTACCCAAAACGGTTGTTTTTCAAGGCCAAACATGTGGTTAGAAGTCACGAAAGCGAGGGTGTAAATGTTACTAGATTTCTACTAGAAGAAAAGAAAAAGCATAAGCAGACCTCATCTAAAATAGTATGACTGCTTAAAAAGAACAGCAGAACTAACTTGGTACCGGCAATCCCAAAATAGAGAAAAGTGGGGAGCAATGAGGGAGACCTATAATATCGAAAAGATAAACAATGCTTGAAGAAAAATAAGATTTATACAAATACCAAAAAAATAAAATTTTATTTTGAAATCTGCTCTCGTTGTGCATCAGAAGGTCTAGATTTGTATAGGAAGTCAATCATTAGTGACTACAAATCTGTACCATCTATGAATAAGTCGATAAATCAAAAATATAAATTTTTCAGTATGGTCATTTTAAACATTTTAATAGTTTTGAAGAATAAAAAATTTAGGTTTAATTTCGTTTTCATAGTAATCGGTGGGTAATCATGAATAAAGTACATAATTATGAGCTGTGAGTATATCTATATATAAAAGCGGGGATCCTACAGCTTCTGCCGCTTCCCGCATTTCGATCGCCATCTTTTTTTATCTCTCCAGGTGTCTTCATCAATGGCCCTGTCTTTCATGGTTTCCATAACACCTTGTATCCAAGACTTGGCTGATCTTCCTCGTTTCCTTCTATTACTTGATTGTATTCCATAGCTCTTTTTGGCCATCTGTTGTCGTCCATCCTCTGTACGTGTCCATACCGTATTAACTGTCTAGTTTCTATTCTTTCAGATGTTGTATGTACTCTATCTGTTTTTCTTCTAATTTCAGAAGTAGGTATACGTTCTACTCTTGATATACGGCAAGCTCTTCTCAGGTAGTCCATTTCAACCGTGTCAACTTTTTTCTTTCCTTTTACTGTCATTTGCCAACATTCTGCTCCATATGTAAGAATGGGCTCTACAATTACTTTGTAGATAGTCATTTTAGTTCTCATAGTAGCTTTGTTGGACCAAAGTATCGAATTCAGAATTTGAACACTCTTCCTGCCTTGCACTCTATAGTCTATATCTCGTTCCGTTGTTCCTTTACTGCAGATAATACTTTCCAAATATTTGTATTCGTAGCACCTTTTTATTTGTCTAATTTGCAAATCCGGGTCTTCGTCTTCACTGCCTATTCGCATATATTCTGTTTTAGACATAATCATACTCATCCCCCATTTTTCGTATTCATCTTTGAGCTTTCTAAGCATATAATCTGCATCTTCTTCACAGCTTGCAATTAGTACTTGATCATCTGCAAAGAACAGCGTTGTCAGATAATGGTTGTTAAGCTTCAACCCCATTCCCGCACATTTTTGTCTCCACTGGTGCAGTGCTCCTTGGATATATATTTTAAATAGGGTGGGGGAAAGACAACATCCTTGTCTCAAGCCTTTCGTTACTGTAAATACCCTTGAGAAAGTATTTCCTGTTTTTACAGTGCTTTGAGGACATTTATAGATGTTCAGTATTGCTTTTAGATATGTTTTACTAAGGTCCGTTTTCGTCAAGACACTAAATAAGAGTTTTAAAGGAACTATATCATAAGCGAGTATATCACTTACGCTTAAAAAATCTAACTTATTCACGCCAAATTTCTATGTTCTTATTGAGTTACCACCGACTTATTGTACTTACTGTACATACATTCCCGGATAAAAAATTTAACGTTTGTTTATACTTGATTTCTTTATAACTTGCAACATCAACTTTAATTGGAAAAGGAAACTAAAAAACTACTGATTATCTGCATAAAACTCTTCCAAATTGGAGTCCAAGTCTTGCATATCTGTAGTGGGTAAATCAAGTAGGTCTTTCTTTTTCTCCTTACTAATTGGCAGAAGCTTGTCTGTGATTTGGGGCAATGTACTTGGTACAACGTGTTTCCTCTTTTTCGGAAATTTACAGATTTAAAAGGATTTGAAGACGTCTAAACTATGTTTATATTTCACTATTTCAATATTACTATTATATTGGAACCACTGCACTAGCTATCACATGAACTTTTCTCCATTGGTGTTAACTTTTTTAACGATTAATACTCCTTTTCCTACACTGCCAAAATTCAAGAAATCTTCTTGTTTCATTAGCACTACTGCACATTTGACGCTTATAAAAGACAGTGTTCGCTGTTAAAAAGAGGGTTAAAAGGCACTGCTAAAGATCAAAAGTGTATGCTCTTTTTTTAGTGTCTAAAGACGCACGTCCTTATCCACCTGTTTTGCCTTGTAAGCATCGTCTGCGAGCTGATGGTGTTTATCCCTCTCTTATTTCAAATTCTCTTTCCCCTCTCCCTCCATAAGAAATTTGAATTTTGTTTCGAAAATATCACATTTAGAACAAATATCCTGTTTAGGTTTTTTAAATGCAAATACCTAATAGTCGTTAAAATACTCCCCATTCGAATGTAAAACCCCCTACTATTTTGTTGTGTTGATAAACAGGTAATTGAAGATACCAAGAAAAATAAAGCAAAATGCAACGTGCCCAAGTGGGTATTTCTACATAGCTAGTTATTTAACGACTGAATATCATGTTAGAGGATGGACAAGTTAAGATACATTATTTCAAACAAATATATTTAAAACTCTTCAATGTACCGGTTCTCAAATAAATCGTCAAATCCAAATATTCACGTGCTCCTACCAAGTAAGCTCTTGCAAATTTGAATTGCTCATTTATTGACCTGACGAAATTAAAGGAGAACTATTTCAAAATTGAGATATCTTGTTTTTACGAAAATTTGACTTATCCACTTATTCACGGATGGTACAGAAATATAATCAATTTGCAGAAAAACTAAAATGCATCATTGAATTTTCCTCAAACAATGACTTGGAAAAAAGAAAATTTAATTGTTTTTGTGTATATATTTAATATACATATTTTTTGTGTTTCACCAAATGCAAATATTGTGGAATTATCCATTTCTGTTACAAGGTATGTTTCAACTTGCCAGTTTAATTTTTATGAAATTTCTGTCCTAAAGGCAAATACTTTCAAACTTCATACCAAATTTAATTGCTTTTGAAAACTGAAATAAAAGCTAACGAAATAACATGAATACATCATGTTTCCTAAAAACAAACTTTTGTGTTGTGCCCTTAAATTTTATATCACAATATTTTATCTCAAGCTTGCCGTGGGAGAGAGAGATGCTAAAACGCAAAATCGCCCACAGCTATATGTTTCAGAGCAAATTACTGGTTAAAGGAGAACTCCATTATTATACAAAGACGACCTAATGTTTTTTTAACTGTACTTTAAAAATCAAGTAATGAAGTATAAAATTGTGTACTTCATTACCTAAATAATTTTATCAGCCAAACTACACTACAAAAATAAATGTTATTTTTAAAGTATCAAAATCATTCTTCAAATTGCAGGTTTACAAATGTCTCCTGTTTCCTAAGTGGATAGTCTAAGGTATATGCAACACATATTACATGTCTAGAGTGCATAATATGCTATACAGCAGACACATCTATACTGTAGGGCAGGAGTTCCCAAACTAGCAGGCAGGCCCATCTGGTGGCCGTGAGAACATGTCAAGGGGGGGGGGGGGTATTTAAATGGGAATAAGCCACAAGTAAAGGTTAAATTACGTTTATTGACGTTTCAATTTCCACTTCCGAAATCGTTCTCAAAATACAAACATTAGTTAAAAATTAAAATGGAATGTTTAAAAGAATGGAATGTGAGCCGTTTAATGTGGCAATAGCGCGCATTTGACGAGAGAGCGTTTCCAAGTACTGCTTTCCTCCCTCCCGCCTTCACCAGACGCAGGCGAGCTAACTAGATCTAATCAATTATTTTGACTTAGTGTTTAAGATACCTCGGCCTAGCCTGCACATATTTTTACATTATAAAAGCGTACGTGTTGTGAAATTTTAATTGTCTTAGTTGACTTTCGTTTGCAACAGAAGAAGTTGCAATAAATAGAGGAGTACGACAGGGATGCATACTCTCTCCCCTATTATTTAACGTCTATTCGGAGCACGTCATGAGCCAGGCCTTAGAGCATATCGAAGAGAGTATTCTCATAAATGGTGAGCGCTTTGAATAATATCATATATGCAGACGACACCATCCTCTTTGCAGACAGTTTAGAAGGTTTACAGACACTAGTAACGCAATTGTGGAGAATAAGTCAAGAATACGGGATTAATTTTAACATTAAGAAAACAAAGTACATGGTCATCAGTAAGAAGCATATTCTACTTAGTCAATTACTGGTAGATCAGCAACAAATACTCCAAGTGCCCCGTTACTACTATTTAGAAAAAGAAGAAGGAACCACCATAAACGAGCAATGAGACCACTCAGTTGAGATAAAACAAAGAATGCAAGAAAAGAAGTATTCAGGTAAATGAAGCAAATTGGTGGTACCAAATTGCATAACTTTTATTTTAAGTACCTAATATTTGTTGGAATGAAACTAGTTTACGCAAAATTAAATTTTTAAGTCTTGCCAAGAGACGCGTCCACCTATACTAGTAAAATAATTTGCAAAAGAATTTCTAACAGAAGTGGCAGATCTTGTTGAAGAAGTAGATGTGTTGATATCTTCTAAACGGCTTATTGACAGCATATGTGAAAATGAGTAACCGTCTCTTATTCGCACTAAATTATGTAAGAGACAACATGCTTTTACAATTTTTTTTAAAGCCTGAAAGATACATTTAGAGGTCTATGGTAAATACGCCATTTATTGGTTAATATATGAAACGAACATTCTATGAATCGTCTAGCTCGTGTCAATCGGTAATTACAAATTTTTTTCTTATAATTTAAGTTCTTTCTTGCATATGGACGTACGACGTGTCTGGTCAATGCAAATGCTTCGTCAGCGACAATAACATATGGTAGAGCTGTTTTATCACCGTTAGGTAATGTAGAATCCTCTGGAAGGTCCAGACGTTCGCTTTATGAAAAATTAAGAAAATATTTATGAAATTTTCTTTCATTTTCTCTGAGGTTGGAGTATACCCACAACCTCTTTTTCTTCGGTTTTTTTTGCCGTCTTCTACGTAAAATAATATAAACGGCAACGGCGCGCACGATGTTGTTTCGCACATACATATTGAAGAACTGATCTTACACAACATGTGAAAATACGATAATGAAGGTGCTGCCTATCAGCACTGACGGTCAGCGCTGAGAGTTGGCTACATGTGAAACGGCACTTAGTGTGTAATTTGCTATAAAGTAATAACCAATGATGCAATGAGACCTAATTGTCTTGAAATATATTAGTTATGCAAACACAACTCTTTTAAGGACTATCCAAAGGAATTTTTTGCTAAGCAATCGGAAAATTGAAAATGCATGAAGTTGAAAAGTACTGGTTCTACGGCTCAGTCATCTGAAAAATTGCTTGAAGCTTCATATGAACTATCACTTCTGATTTCTAAAGAAAAGAAGAGCCATATTATTGAAGAGACGCTTATTTATCCGTCTTTCTTAAAGGTAGCTGATATTATTCTTGGAACGCAGAGTAAGCAAAATATGTCTCAAATACCTCTTTCTGACAATACTGCGAAACGTCTCACTGATGATATAGTCGGAGACATACAAAACCAAATAGTTTATGCAGTAAAACAATCGCTATTTTTTGCTATTCAGCTGGACTAGAGTACAGACATAGCACAGTATTCTCAGGTAATTGTTTATGTTCCGTATATTGAAAACGAAAGAATGAAAGAAGTGCTACTCTTTTCTTCAGACTTGGAGACCACGACAAAAGCTATTGATGTTACGAAAGCAGTGTCAGACTTTTTTGACAAACATGAACTCTCTTGGCAAAAACTGATCGGTGTATGTACGGATGGCATGCCTTCAATACTTGGTCCTCGCTCAGGATTTGTACAATTTTATGTAATAAGCGAATAAAATGCTGATGTGACTGGGATACATTGTCTTATATATCGACAAGCCTTGGCAGCAAAAACTCTTTCAAATGAATGCTGTCTTAAAGTTGTGTATTAAAGTAGTGAATTACATAAAAAACAGTGCGTTGAATACTCGACTGTTTCAAACTCTTTGTGAAGATTTAGGAAGTGATCACACAAAACACTGCTATTTCATACAGAAGTACGATGGCTCTCAAAAGAAAACATGTTGGCAAGATTACTTGACCTTCTAGATAAAGTAAGCACCTTCTTGGAACAGCAAAAGCAAAATGAGCTAAGCATGGCCTTTAAAAAACAGTGTATGGCTTATTTGTCAGACATCTTTGACTCGTTAAACAGCCTGAACCTAAAGATGTATATTGAGAAATTGCAACTTTGGAGGCATAAAATATCAGCAAACCCCTGCAATTATTTGAGTTTTTCTAAAGTAGAGTCAATCTCAGAAGAAACACGTTTCAAGGTCATTTATGAAGGATCTAGTTTGAATATCCAAATATCAAACCATTTGGAGAGCCTAATTGGAGAGTTCCAGAAATACTTTCCAAACACATGTGACGATAGTATTTTCAGAATGTCAATTGACCCATTCCATGTCCACATAGATTTCCTGCCTGAATCACTTCAAGAAGATGCTTTGTAAATAAAACATGATTCCTCTGCCAAATACAACTTATATAGTGGACAAACCTTAATTTTAATCAAAATATTTTAAAGTGTATCCTAGTGTATCACGGGAAGCTCTTTGTTTAATTTTTTTTTTTTTTCAAGCACCTATTTTTGCGAAAAAGCCATCTTCACCAAAGCCAAATCTTATTAAACAACCTAATATATTAATCTATATTTCTTTTATTAATAATTTTTGTATTTTATAAAAACTGTTATTATTGTATCTTATGGCAGTGTAAATAAATGTTTTGTTTACTATGTAATACTTATTTGTTTTTGTTTTGTTTCTAGGATCATACAATTTATTGTTTAGGGAGAAACTTTCATTTCAACAAAAGGGGGCGTGATACAAACAAGTATGGGAACCCCTGCTGTAGGGGAATTGAATAAACAGTTGTTACTATCTATGTCGTTAAAATATAACCTTAAAGATAGAATTGGATATCGATAAAATTATAATATTTAATATGAACTACTAAAACAGAAAATTTTTTAATTTCTACAAATATTTTTACGTTGCAAGCCAACATAATGCAGACACTTGCATAACTTTAAGTATCAAATCATTCCGATAATAATAAAAGTGCAGTTTTTGCAAGACGTTTGCAGATTGTTTTTTGCGGGACAAAATGCTTGGCAAAGTGCGGGACGGGATGTTCTTTGTGAATCCCTACAATTGCTAATGTATTTTTTTATACTTATCGTCCTTATTGGTGGCCCGCACTTGACTCTGTATTGTAACAAGGACTCTATTTCGTGCATGTATTATATTTGTCTGCAGCATTCAGATGGATAAAGAATGTTCGTTAAAAATTTTGTCTTTTAAAATTATTTAAATATATTATACGCAATCTATTAATGACAGTACGGCTGAAATTTTCAAAGCTCTATATCGATATAATCACAATTGTATTATTTTAATCAGCACTAGTAAAACTTTTCAAATATTTGTAATTAATATAAAGCTTAAAAATTTTTCCATTTCCCATCTCCCCCATCAGATGGATTTAAAGCGGGATTATTGGAAAAAGTCTGAAGGACGAAAAGCTCTTTTTTCTTAGTTATTTTCGGAACAGAGAACAATCATCAATCTTGCTGGGTGACGTTATTTAGAAAATTGAGAAACGGTTAAAAAGAAAATACACCTAATGAGGCTACTTACTTAAACATCCATCCAAATAATATTAAAAAATACTTATTTTATGTGTACTTATGATAAAAGAAGCTGAGGTATTACTGTTTTTTTAATTAAAGGTAAACCGAGGCCTGAAACGAAAAATCTCACTACCAAAATAAAAACTTGAGCCCGACAGTTTAATTCGGAAAAATTGTACGAACAATATGAGTTGTTCACTGGTTGTGAATTTAGGAATAAACTCTTTTGCTGGTGTTGTTTGCTTTTTGTTAATGAAAATGGTGTTTGGAATCATAGTGGTTTTGGCGATTTAAACAGTTTTCAGAAGGTAGTGAAACGATATGCCATGTCTAAAGATCACTTGCAGCCGTCATCAAAGAGAAAGTTTTTGGAAAAAATAGAATAGAACACACTTTGGATAATTCATTAAAAGTGAGTCATCAAAAACATAATGAATTAGTTGATAAAAATAGAGACGTGCTGAAAATACTTATTGACGCTGTGTGTTTTTTATGTTTCCATGAACTTGGGTTCATAGGTCACGATGAAATAAGTACATCAGCAAATAGGGGCAATTATATAGATCTTGTTTCACTAATTTCTAAGTACGATCCTTGTTTAAAAACTCATTTAGAACAGTCCGGTGTGGCACCTCAAATCGAATTCAGAATGATTTGATTTCTGCTATTTCGGCAGTAGTTTCAAACAAAATCATTGATGAAATTAAACAAACACGCTTCATTGCATTTATTTTAGATGAAACAACTGATGTTACCAATTTTAGCCAGCTCTCTGCAATAGTACGATTTTTTTATACAGACGGAATTATACAGGAAAGATTTTTAGGTTTTATAAATGTATCAGAAGATAGAACGGCAGACGCATTATATAAAATTGTTTGTAAACTTTTTAAATCGATTAATAGTAATGACAAGTTAATTGCCCAAAGTTATGACGGCGCTGCGGTTATGGCTGGGCATTTGGGGGATCTACAATTGAAAGTGTGGAAAACATGTCCTAGTGCGATATTTATACACTATTTTGCTCACAAACTAAACTTAGTTTTATTCCAATCGGTCATGCAGATCAAAGAATGCAAAGTTTTTTTTGCAACTTTAAGTGGAATGGCTGCTTTCTTTCCTAAATCCTCTAAACGAACTCGAGCTTTAGATACAATTGTAAAACGAAGACTACCAAAAGTTGCAGTGACGCGATGGAATTACAACGGCAGACTAGTATTAACAGTCTTAGAACACCGTGATTGTTTATTTGAATTATTTGAGGGCGAGTTTGGAGAATGGTGAAAGTGGGATACAGAAACCATAAATAGCTCGAGAGTGTAGGTACAGTGAATAGAAGTTAACGATGGTTTTTCCCCATAAGCCATAAAGTGTTCAGTAATCCGGGTTTGCGCCATAAACAAGACAATAAAAATAGTTAATAAATAAATGATTGTTCGGAATATGTAAATACCCAGTAGAAATTAAGTGTCCTTGTAGAAATAATGTGAATTAGGAAAGTTTATAGGTATTTCTGATTTTATGTGGGAGTGGTATGCAAATTTCTGATTGGCCGAGAATTTGGAAAGTGGATGTGGGTGTGTATGATGAGAGGTGAATGGATGGATAGAGGAGATGAGAGAGTTAGTTAGTTCCAGTTTCTTAAAGTGAAAGGTTGGTTTTTGAGGTGGTATCCAGAGGTAGTAAGTGATAAAGAATAAGTTGTGAGTTGGTGAAGTAAGTGTGTCCGACGATAGTTGATCTGGTACAAATTTGTAAGTAAACTTTTCCTACTTGTATTCTACGTATCGCTGTTTATTTCGGAACGAGAGATTAAGTTTGGTGAGAGTAAAGGTACGTGCATTCGAAGGAGAGCATTGAAGACACTAAATTGCAATATCTTGTTTAATATTGCCAATTACATAGGAGGCTGCTGAGAACTGATAGTTCATTTTGCATAGAACGAGGAATTGGACAACTTAAGGCAGAGGAAGCATTTCAACGGGAGAAACATTCATAATATATTTAATTTGAGAATTTTGAGTAAATAATATTATATCATATTAGTAACGTGTGAATAAGTTGTCGACAGTCGAAGGAGATCAAATTTGTTCTGAGAGGGGACACGGAGCTGTGGAGAGAATTGAATAATTCATACAAATTTTTCTTGGTACAATCGATATATCAAAATTGCATTAGGAAGGACACTGAATATTATTTGATTTGTTTATGTAGAATAATAAGCTGGATTTTAGATTGTAATTGTATTTTATTATCCATGCATTATTGAAGGTTCACGTACGTAGAACGAATTTTGTTTGATAAACATTGTATGCTAATAATTTTTGGAGGTATTTTAATCAGTTTATTTTATTACATTCTTTTCATATCATATTATGTTGTTTTATTCTGTTATTCTTTGGACCTAACCCATCAGCTGTAAAGTATAGATATTGAAGCACGAGTAAAACCTGAGATAACAAAATTGAAAGGTGTGATACAAATCATAAATCAAAAATTTTAATAATGTTTAATATATATTTTTTGTAAAGTTTTAAAATTAAAATTCTTGATATAACATTAATTATATATATATATATATATATATATATATATTGTTATGATATGTAAAATCAAGAAAATATTGGTTTGTTTAAAATATTTCAAAGTTCAACAAAAAATTAAAATAATTCAGAAAGTATAACCAACAAACATTTCTAAGAAGGAAAGTTATTAAATTCTTGGATTATCTGTACTGAACAAAAAGTAAGCTTTACATAAATTATTTCTTTGTAATACTTCAGTTGACCCGCATAAGTTTAAGTGAAACAAAAGACAAATTGAAACGGGTTTTTACAAATGCATTAGTGCAGTGATTAAAGACAATAGAAGATATTTTATAAAGAGGTTTTTGTTAGTTTTAAGAATTATAGATAATAATTTTTGTAAATAAGTTTTAGGAAATTTTATAATTATAGGTAGAAATTTGTTTGTTATCGAAATGAAAAAATGGGGAGTTGTGACGAGTTTTGATTGGCGGAGATTGAAAAAGGTGGGATAAGGAGAGTTTAGCTAGATTGAGGAGAGAGAAAATATAGGTAGTTGGTTTCCAAGTCTTCAAGAAAGAACAGTGTTTGTTCTCTGTCGGTTCCCGAAATGTAGCAAGCAGTAGTGTTGAATGTTAGTGAGTTTTTGTGGAGTTAGTGTATCTGACAGAAGCTGAAACAACAAAATATTGTAAGTCATATTTCTCTACTTATATTCCAAGAGTCACTGTTCAGGCCAACGAGAGATTCAGTTTATCGTAAAGAGAAGATATTCCAAGAGTCAATTTTTCACTCGGGCCAACGAGAGATTCAGTTTATCGAGAGGAGAAAGGCTATCATAATTTGAATGATTTGTGCTTTTGAAGGAGATCATTAAGGACGATATACTTGCAACAATCTGATGTAAGATTGCTGATTACATAGGGAGCGGTTGAGAGCAGATAATATAATCTACAAGGAACAAGGATTTGGACCACTCATCATCAGAGAGAGATAATTTTGTTTTCTGCAGTTTTTTTTTCTTTTATTGATAACACAATTTTTACACGTAATTTAGAAAGGATATAAATATTTGGATTAGGAGAGTTAGAATAGTTTGGGATTTTGAGATTTCAATTAATATTGTTTGTACCATTAATTTTTGATTGTTCACGTACGGAGAACAAAATTTTGAGAATCCTTATATGAGATTTGTTTATTGAAAACTTTTGAGTGTGAATTATTTCATTATTTTATTTCAATATATAGTGTTAGATCATATGTGTTTTTTATTATTCCGGTATTCTCTGGACCTTACCTTTCACATGTAATAGCATGGATATTGAAGCACGAATTTAACCCTGAGATAAAAGAATTAAAAATTGTGATAGAGTCATAATCATATCATTTAAATAATTTTAATTAATCAAAAAAATTAATTAGCTAATTATAGCTTGGCGCACCAAGACTTTAAATATCACAATAACTGGCTTCCAAAACGTGGGGCTTGAAAATATCGCAGCTTTACATTTGAAGGAAGGGAAAGAGATCTGGAATAAGTACAGGTGATCCAGAGATAAAAACATATAACATTGAGGGAATTTGAATTTGAAAGTATTTTGACAATTTTTCCAGGGAATATAAATTTGATTTATTGTTTGATCGTAGTTAGTGGATATTTACTGCTATTGAAATATTTGATTTTATTTTCTTTACCAATCGTACATTTGATATTTATTCTGAATTATTTGAATTTTACTGATTGCATATTTGATATTTGTCGTGAAAATTTAATACATTTGGGGAGAAATATTGTCGTGTTCTGAAACATATAGAGTGTTGTAAAATTTCACATTTGGCGGGGACAAAAACAATAACAAAAAGTAACAACATGTCTGTCACAAGGAGACAAAGTAAAATGCAGGAAAGGAAGGAGGATAACAGAGAAGATGAAACAATTTTGGAAGAAGTATCGGATAATGAAGGAAATGTGACAATAATGGAGGAAAGAAAAGAAACAGGGATGTTAGAAAAATTATTAGCTATGATGCAAATACAGACACAACAAATACAAGAATCGTCACAAAAAATGGATAAAAATCAACTGGAAACAAAACACATAATGGATGAATCACAACAAAGAACGGAACAAAAATTGGACAATTTGGAAGAAAACCAAAGAAAAATGGAACAAAAAATGGAAACGCGTATGGACAAATATGAAAACGAAATAAAAGTCTGTTTAGAAAGAAGTAGGGAAGAAACAGAGAGGAAAATAGAATTGCAGAGAGAAGAAATCGAAACTAAAATGAAGGATATTCAGAGTATGCAAAAAAGGGAATTAGAACAGTTAGAAACAAAATTTGAAATGGCTTTACAAGAAGACAAGAAAGAAATAGAAAAACAAATTGAGGATATCAGAAAACAACGAGATATGGGAGACAGGAGAGAAGTACTCATCCAAAGTCCGGGTGACATAAAAATACAGTTTGGCGGGGATATTCGGAAAACACACCCAGTACCGTTTGTTAAAAATTTGAAAACCAAATTACAACATATTAGATATTTTGACGATTGCAAAGAAACAATTAGAAACCATTTGAAAGAAGGAGCAGCGTTATGGTATGAAAGCAAGGAAGATGAGTTTGAAAATTGGACAGATTTTGAAAATAAATTTCTCAACTATTTCTGGGGGAAAAATAAACAGAGAGAAATCAACCAAGAGCTACAGAATGGAAAATATCACGAAAAAATGGGAATATCTGAAGAAAGATATGCTTTGCAGATATATAACAATTCAAAATATCTAGAATACAAATATTCTACCGAACAGCTGGTAGAAATGATCAGCAGACATTTTGAGGAAACGTTGGAAGACCACGTGATTTTGAGAAACTATCAAGATATTGATAGTTTGTGCCAATTCCTTCAATTAAAAGAAGCAAAAAGAAAAGAAATGAGAAATAGAAGACAACATGACCAATATAATGGACCGGAAAGAAGGTATTCATCAAATTATGACCAGAGAAACCGACATCCCAGATCAACAAACGAATATAGGCCGAGAAATTACAATAATTACAATAGACAACAAAATTACGATAACAGGAATGACACACAACATAGAACATATGAAAATCACAACAGGAATAGAGATGCACAAAATACTCCGAATAGGAATACTAACGAACAAAGGGATGATAGAAATAACCAGAGCTTCCAACAACAAAATAGAAGGGAGATGAATCATGTAGCAATAGGAAACGAAAGACAAATCTCTAATTCTAATCTAATATTTTTAGATGCATTTATAAAACATAAAGCAATTAAAATTGTGATTGATTCTGGCTCGGAGATATCGCTAATCAATAAAAAACTAGTAAAAGAATTAAATTTGGACAGATTTGTGTATAAGATTCCTAGGGTTGATTTAGTGGGTGCAAACAATAAAAATTTGACGACAGTAAACGAAGGTTTGGGAGTACAGATAAGAGTGGGAAACAAATTCCATATTATGAAATGTGTGGTGATTGAAGATTTAAATCATGATATGATAGCGGGAATTGATGAATTGAGGAAAAAAGATATCACCATAAATTTTGCGGAAAATAAAATGGAAATCAGAGCAGAACCAGACAACACAGGAGAAGAAAAGCAAACAGATAGGAAAACAAATTCTGGAAGGATCAATGCACAGGAAAAACACAAAGAAATCGATATGACTGTAGAGAATAAACCGAAAGTACAAGAACAAGATCTAACAGAAGAGAAAAAGAGAAGGAAGAAAAAGAAGAAGAGTTCGAAAAGAAAGCAGGAAAATAAGATGGAGACCAGAGAAAAACAGGAAATAGAAGGTACAGAAGAATTGTCGGCAACCGACGATAAAACAGAATGGAAGCAGGAAGAAAAAGAAAGTATCATCAGAGAAATGAAAGGAATAGAAACATGGTGCTCGGAATACCAAAGGGAATTAGAGGATAAAAGGAAAACAGAAGAAAAAATGGCACTAATGGACGAGAATCCAGAATTGTGTGAAGAAGTATTATGGACAGTGAACACATATGAACAAAAGGAGGATGAAAGAAAAATAAATTGTGGAGAAAACATAGAGAAGATTTTAAGAAACCATGGAGATCTTGTTAATAAAGTAAACCGAGTGGCTAAAAATTATGAACTTTCTTTGAAGGGAAAATACTTGGAAAAATTTAAAACGAAAATATATCCAATCCCGTATAAAGACAGGCAATATACGGGGTATTTTAACATTCACGACATTTATCAGTATCATAAGTAGATTTTAATAACATAGTGAAATGATTTGATCCTGGAAAACTTTTGTCATTTTAAAATTTAACAAAAAGTTTTCGGCAGATCAAATGGCGGGGATTTGTTATGATATGTAAAATCAAGAAAATATTGGTTTGTTTAAAATATTTCAAAGTTCAACAAAAAATTAAAATAATTCAGAAAGTATAACCAACAAACATTTCTAAGAAGGAAAGTTATTAAATTCTTGGATTATCTGTACTGAACAAAAAGTAAGCTTTACATAAATTATTTCTTTGTAATACTTCAGTTGACCCGCATAAGTTTAAGTGAAACAAAAGACAAATTGAAACGGGTTTTTACAAATGCATTAGTGCAGTGATTAAAGACAATAGAAGATATTTTATAAAGAGGTTTTTGTTAGTTTTAAGAATTATAGATAATAATTTTTGTAAATAAGTTTTAGGAAATTTTATAATTATAGGTAGAAATTTGTTTGTTATCGAAATGAAAAAATGGGGAGTTGTGACGAGTTTTGATTGGCGGAGATTGAAAAAGGTGGGATAAGGAGAGTTTAGCTAGATTGAGGAGAGAGAAAATATAGGTAGTTGGTTTCCAAGTCTTCAAGAAAGAACAGTGTTTGTTCTCTGTCGGTTCCCGAAATGTAGCAAGCAGTAGTGTTGAATGTTAGTGAGTTTTTGTGGAGTTAGTGTATCTGACAGAAGCTGAAACAACAAAATATTGTAAGTCATATTTCTCTACTTATATTCCAAGAGTCACTGTTCAGGCCAACGAGAGATTCAGTTTATCGTAAAGAGAAGATATTCCAAGAGTCAATTTTTCACTCGGGCCAACGAGAGATTCAGTTTATCGAGAGGAGAAAGGCTATCATAATTTGAATGATTTGTGCTTTTGAAGGAGATCATTAAGGACGATATACTTGCAACAATCTGATGTAAGATTGCTGATTACATAGGGAGCGGTTGAGAGCAGATAATATAATCTACAAGGAACAAGGATTTGGACCACTCATCATCAGAGAGAGATAATTTTGTTTTCTGCAGTTTTTTTTTTCTTTTATTGATAACACAATTTTTACACGTAATTTAGAAAGGATATAAATATTTGGATTAGGAGAGTTAGAATAGTTTGGGATTTTGAGATTTCAATTAATATTGTTTGTACCATTAATTTTTGATTGTTCACGTACGGAGAACAAAATTTTGAGAATCCTTATATGAGATTTGTTTATTGAAAACTTTTGAGTGTGAATTATTTCATTATTTTATTTCAATATATAGTGTTAGATCATATGTGTTTTTTATTATTCCGGTATTCTCTGGACCTTACCTTTCACATGTAATAGCATGGATATTGAAGCACGAATTTAACCCTGAGATAAAAGAATTAAAAATTGTGATAGAGTCATAATCATATCATTTAAATAATTTTAATTAATCAAAAAAATTAATTAGCTAATTATAGCTTGGCGCACCAAGACTTTAAATATCACAATAATATATATATATATATATATATATATATATATATATATATATATATATATATATATATATATATATATATATATCGACATACTTTTTTTATTATTATTAATATTTCAATACCAGGAACTTCATAATGGTTTGTAAACCACACAAATGGATGGATAATTAATTTGATTTTTTTTATAAAGATATACGTTTATTTGGTTAACTGCCTACAACAGCAAATATTGTGCTCTCTCCAAATTACAATTTTTCCCCTAATGAAATGTAAATATTGCAAATGATGTGATGAAAACAAATATATTTACTGAAATATACCGATAATTTTGCTCGTATTCAATTTGTTTTATGTAAATAATTAGTGCTTGTTATTGATTTGCTGAACAAAATAATTTTACAAAAACATTAAAAATCTCGTTATTAAAATGCCAACATGGTAAACAACATATTTAATTTAAGGACTGTAAAAACTTGCATTTATTTATAACAGTTGAAAATGTTTTTTATAGTCAATCCGCTGGATATTTGCAAGCGTATGATTTTATTCACGAATTGTTTTTTCCTCTCACAGAAACTAAAACGACGAATTTAAGACTTATTTTTTACTTATATAACTTATTATTTATATAGTCTAGTCGGGTTAAACGAAAAAAAGCCTTTAAATAAAAAAAGAGAACCATTTTGGCTCAATTTCAACCATTCGCCAAATCTCCGCCATTTTCAACTTTTCGACAAAAATTATACGTACTGAGATTGTTGAAAATGCGATTTCCTAAAAACGTTCTTCACAATTTTTTTCGTCACTTGACAACAATACAATCGTTGTCAAGTGATTGACAACGATTAATTTAAATTTATTCCTTTTTTGTTATTTAAACAAAGAAATAATATGCCTACTTCTACTTCTACTAAATCTTTCTCTGCTCTATATACCGATACAAGAGATATTTTATTTGCGTCAACTATGGGTGAACTGCTTCGGTATAAAAAATGTTAAAACCGAGGAATCTGTGTTTTACGTTTATCATAAAGGCCAAGCCAATAAAGGCGCTAATGAAGCTTGTTCGATGTTGTCCCATTATTTTGAAACTTTTTTACCCGATAACGTACAAGAAGTATTTTTGTTCAGCGACAACTGTCCTGGACAAAATATGAACCATACGATGATCCGGTTTTTGCTCTCATTGACGGATACAGGCAGATTTTTCAAAATAATCCATTACTTTCCGATCAGAGGACATTCATTTTTGCAGACTGATTGAGATTTTGGGGAGCTGAAATCAAAAATTAAAAAACATGACAGAATTTATGTGCCAGACCAATATTATTCCCTTATTGCTGGAGCTGGGACCAATTTTTCCGTTTTTGAGATGAAGACACATCACATATTAGATTATCGTAATTGGTGGCCAACATATTACAAACGAAACTGCCTCTCCAATGAAAGCCTAGGTTCAAAGGTACAAAAGCAACAAAAACGAACCTTCTCTCAATCGTCTTTTATGTCGTTTGAATACGATAAGTATAAAAAAGGTACAGTTGTGACTCACGATTTTATTGACGGTTTCATTAGTCATAAGTTTCGTCTTTTCAAAACGAAACGCCCCGTGTTGCTACCAACATCATTAGCTTACCCAAATAATGCTGTAGCCATTAATCCCAAAAAAAATTGCAAATATCAAGCAAGTGCAAAACAGCATTTTAGAAGAATATAAACCATTTTACAAGAAAATTTTCCAGTGGCCTACCAGTGAGCAAGCTGACGACGTAGCCCCATAATAGTATTATTCAATAATTACCCGTTTTTATAGTTACTATACTTTCGAAATAAAATATACTTAAATGGTTGTATTTCTGTTTTTTTTGTTTCATGCAAAAACAGCATTAGTCCAATATTTCAAAAGTAATTTTTCAAAAAACCTTTATTTTTTTCGAGACGTTTTATGGATCATTAATGATTAGAAACACAATTACAATATAACTTTGGATTTTGAGGTCATCCGTTTTATCTATCTTTCAAATATTTAGTTTTTTTGCTGTCCTGTAAAATTAGGAATATGTGAGTCGTGTTGTTTTTGAAATGACCGATTCAATTATTTCGGACTAAATGACAGAACGTTTTCGTAATCAATATTTGATTTTCAGTGCTGCTACTATGAATACATAATAATATATTTAAAGTGAATTATTAAACTTGTAGCTGGTAAAAAAATTGTTGATCATTTTATAGGACGTTAAAATTTTGTGTAGATTCACATCGTGGTAACGTTAGCTACTAACGAGAGTTAAACAGAGACATAGTCACTAAGCGGACCTTAGGTACGTAGCAACTCAGTAGCCACCCTAACACTAAACCTTAAGCCGCGTTTACACGATGACAATTGGCGAGACAATTGTCAGAAGACAACTGACTGGCATGAAATTATTGTCTTCGTCTAAACACTTCAGGCCAATTGCCTTGCCAACTGCCCTCACAATTGGCCCAAAATTCAGTTGTCTCCGGGAGTAGACTGAGGACAATGAGCTGCGCCCAGTGAGCCCCCCACCACTCGAAATCTCAATTGTCGCGACAATTGGCGCCGTGTAAACGGTGTAGGCCAGTAGTGCTGTCTTGTTTTTTGCCAGTTCCCTCACCGGACACAACAGATGACGAGCAGTAGGCCATGTTTTAGCTGTCTACTGCCATGGCAATAGTTGGCCCCGTATAAACCTCTTCTCGTTCAACTGGACTGGCCTCCGACAATCCGCAACTACGTGATGACAATTGTAGAATGACAATTGTCATCGTGTAAACGCGGCTTTAGTCAGAAGGTTACACAAACTTAACTTTTGCTTTACTACACACCTGCTTACATTTTTCTGTCCAACGATATTTAATCCAAATACTACAATATTTAAAAATAATATCACTTAGGACTTAGGGGATAACAATCAAGACTATGTATTTATGATTTACCGTAAAATGAGCATTATGTATTGATGTAAGATAATTGTAAATATACTTTATTTTTGTAGATGTAATCATATTTTTTGTGACGAATTTGAAAAATGTAAAAAATTATACTTTAAACTTTCTTTTGTACGGCTGTTTAATATATTTTAAATTGGTACAACTCAGACAATAAACATTTTTGTTTACGCCGTAAATCAAAAAGGCATTGGCTCCGAAACTAATACAAGACCAATAAATGCTTTGTTGTGTGGTTGCAAATTCATCTGTTCATTACTAAACGCCGTCTGACCATTTGTTGGACAGTTCGTCGACAAAGCCTCAATGAGACAATATATTTCACTGGTATTGTTTATCTTTTGTTCTATTAAAGGTGGTTTTTCATATATTAATATGAACAATAGAAACGTGCCCACAATTCAAAGAAATTCAAGGGATTTCGTTTTTAATTATATCGATGCTTATTCTGATAAATTGTAAATAAAAAATTTCTTTTAACATGTTAGTGATGTGTAATAGGGTTGTACAATAAAGATTTAAATAAAACTGAAACTTCAGTATCAATGGCAGAATCATATCAATTAAATTGTCGAGAAAATCGACGAATTCTACTTAGAGTTAAAAATAGAAATTTTCAAGAATATTAGGAAGATAAATAACTTTATTGACAAAGTGGGTTTCATCCAGACAATTAAAACCTCTTAAATATTCTAGAAAGATGGGGACCAAGGGAAAGATGTGGAAGGGCAAAACTACTTTTAATTTGCTATTTCAGCAAAGAAATAATCATAGCATTAAATAACAAGATAATGCACACACAAATCACCCGGTAATAGGTGCGAAATCAAAAAGATTCACTACAAATTCCACAAAGAACACAAAACGCAACTAGAAACCCTAGAATAGTACCATATATGATTAATATAGTTTTGATCACCAATTATTAGTAGAAAAAGTTGATAAACGTCAAAAAGTACCATTACAAGTTTACAGAGTTTTAGAACAATTGAATTTAAAAGAAAAATCATTAAAATCCAAAAACAGAAAAAAAGCATGACGAGAATATATCTAACAGAGTAAACTTATCAAAAGAATTTAGGAAATGATAAATGCAATTTCATGAAGGGAATATATTAGCAGATCATCAAGAACTACAACATGCCATTACATTGTACTTTTATAATTCACTCACATTAACCTTTTCTATTATATTTATATATATATATATATATATATATATATATATATATATATATATATATATATATATATATATATACGTTATTTTAACATTCCTACCTTATCAGACATCCGGCCTAATACAAAATAAAACACGAAATAATAAGAATATTTTTTTAGGTACTTGATGAAACCTTTGACTTTAAGCGAGTTATTGAATGAGCTCAAAAATGTAATGAATAAAAGATTTATGGATACAGCACCACTAGAAAAACACCATAGTTTAGATGAGTAGATGGTTTCGTATTATCAAAAATATAGAGTAAAAAAGTTTATACGTGGGAAACCTATTAGATTGGATAACAGTTTCGAATGGAGACTACTAAGCTAAGTTATATCAAGTGGTTTAATCTATATGGGGGATCTTCTATCACTATTCAAGATAAATATAAACTTCTTAAAATCCGTAAACTAATTTTCGAAACCAAATTCAGATTTATGCTTTAATCTGTGCCTTCTAAGAATTGCAAGGCCAAACAGACGTTGATAAAGATGTTATTAGAGACATGAGGAATCTAAAAATTGCATTCCACAACATATCTCCTTAACTAAGCAAAAATCCTTAACGAATTGGTTTCTAGTACTCGTATAGAGTATATCGGAATAAAAGGAAAAAGACAGTTAACTGTGTATCCTGTTCGTGAAATGCAATTTTTAGATTCCCCATGTCTCTAATAGCATCTTTATCAACGTCTGTTTTGCCTTGCAATTCTTAGAAAGCACAGATACAAGCATAAATCTGAATTTGGTTTCGAAAATTAGTTTACGGATTTTAATATCAGATGTCGCTATTTGCGTCTATACGAAGCCATAATAGAGTTGCTTCCTAAGACAGAAAAGATTTATTTTCACGTTTACAGCGACTGCGAATAGCCGACTCTGAAGAGCCCTATTAGGGCGAAATACGTATAGGGCGGATACACAGACACACTGTACGTGAAATCAAATCTTAACTGTATTTTTCCTTATAAACTTCTTAGTTTAAAAGCTTGTGCTGTCTCACAATTTGTTAAGGCCCTAGAAGACTACTCTTCTATTAAATCTATAATAGCTTACTCTAGTGTCTTCCATTATAGCAACATATCATTAAGTAATATTTAGAAGGGCCTCAAAAGCTGCTGTTAATGTTCAGCACAAAGCTCCTATGAGTCCAAGGTCAGCAAATCTTTGCAACTTGCGTAATTTAAGGTTCGCAATTTTTTTGTGAGCATTTGACCACTATTATACTATCAATGAACATGATCTTTGTGGTTTTACTATTATATTATAAACACAATATAATACGCTGGTTTTAAACTTTACATTTTTCAACAGTTAATCTAGCTACCATTATTGTAATCACCGCGCTCTTGATTAGTGTTCATATCTGCTAGTTTGTAAGTGTAAATACATGAAGGTACTTTACTTTACTTATTTAATTTACATATATACTGAAGTACCTTTTTCTTTCAGATTACAAACCATCTTCTCACAGAAGCCGTAAAGATGAACAAGCTTCAGAGGATGGTAAGATATTAATTTTTATTTAAACTTTCAAAATTATATTTGTATATTTATTATCGAAGATGGTTACTTAAATGAGTACTTCTTCTTATTGCACCGTCTCGTTTCGAAGGTTGGTGATCCAAATGGCAATTGTACCTTTGGAAACTGCTGTTCATATTCATGATTGTTTTCCTTGCTTGTTCGATTGTTAATAGGATTTCTTTTTTTGGGTTACACTGCCTGTTGATATTTGCTTCCAAATATTTTATGGAAGTTACCTGTTTTATTATTTGTCCCTTGGCATACAAATGTACGTTTGTTGGTATCTTTGAAAATTTTGCTATGACAAACTACTGCATTTATTATATTGTGTAGTTCTTGTTCTTGTGCGTTGCTTGCTATTAGGACAGTATCATCAGCGTACATTATATTGTTTATGCTGGTTCCGTTAATCTTGATTCCACCTTTAACCTCGTCTAATGCTTCTTTGTATATGTATTCCGAATACAGATTAAATAATAGTGGTGATAAGACGCAAAATGTCGCACTCCTCGTCAGAGAACTCAGTCAAATGCTTTTCAATAATTAATAAAACACGCATATACATCTACATCTCTTTCGTCGCATCGTCTCTGAATCGTTGTGTTTTTTACATTTAAGGCAAATTTTACATTTAAGGCAAAAAGAGCTCCGAGTGTTCCCAATTAATTTCGAAATCCGGATTGAGTGTCACTCATCTGAAACTCACACTTCTTGTAAATTCGTCTATGAATGATTCTGAGAAAAGTTTTAAGGACATGAGACATAATGCTTAATATTCGATAGTCATCGCAGTATGAGGCACTGGATTTTTTTTTGTCTTACGAATGTTGATTTTAGCCAGTCTAATGGTATTTTACCTGTGTCATATATCTTATTAAATAGTGCTGTTATTAAGTCGACGCTTTTACTTTCGTTTTCTGCAATTACTTTAAATATTTTAATATTGATATTGTCTGGACCGCTAGCTATTCTGTTCTTCTGAGCTTTTACTGCATAAATAACATAAATAACATAAATAACATTTATGTTATCTTTGGAACTTTTTTATTTACTAGATCATTCGTGGATGGTGGAGAAGAAGGTCTAACACCGTCAAAAATTGTTTGAATGTATTCTTTTCATCTCTCCAATTTGTTTTTTGTACCCATAATTCTCTCATTTGATTTGATTTGAGTAGTAACTTTTTTTACAGTTGAAAAAATCGAACGACTCATCAGAAACAGTAGGTGACAATGGGTAACAATATAACTACCTCTAAAAGGGGGGAGTCAAAGTAAAACAAAAAACTTACAACTTTATTTAGCAGCCTAAGGTCTCCTTTAATAACTCCATTTATGTTAAGTAAATCGAACATAATATTAGTAGTATAATAACCAATCTGCCTATTATAAAATCAAATATCAGTTAATGTATGGAATATAAAATATTTATATTATAAAATCTACTTATTTCTCACTTGCACCGTATGCAAGCACCCTCGTTCTTCATTGGAAAGTGACACGTTTAAATACAATGTTTTATTTTACGACTGTCTAGAAGATAGAGCTCTCTGAACTTTATGAACAATAAAGTTTGTCAAAGTAAAGTCCACGTAAAGATAACAACGAAGGTAAAATTTAAGTACACCTTCGAAACTTTTCGTTAATAATTGCGGATGCAAGGCGTATGGAAAAATTCTAATGGTAATAAAAAGTGGTTACAATGTTATATTATAAAAATGTACGGGTGGATATTTTAGAAAAGACATACTTAACGAAACCAATAATACGTCTTTCCTTGTTTTCTAACTTTATAGTAAATCTGGTCTATGACTTAAATTTTGCATTTCTTTGTGGTCTTAATCAAGTCAAACATTTTCGCTTTTTTTTTAACATATAAGATTTTTACAATCTGTTTTGCAGTGAAAACAATAAGTAAAATTTTTTGTCTTTACATGACAGAAAGATGTAAGGTCCAGTGACCAAATCATCATGACACAAATTGGCTTGTTTACCGATAGGATGCGCACATACACTGATACGCGAGCACTAAAACCGGCACTGATCACAATGGCTGGGTGGTGTTGAAGGCGTAACTCCCACTGCTGTAGGCTCTGTCAGGATCGGTGAGGTAGGTCCAAGGGGTCATGTCACTTCAATCTCTTCGCTTGTTGGTTGTTGAGAAGATTGTGTGCCAGGGTATTAGGATGCACCCGCAACCTGTTTTGATATTGTTCAGAAGATTTTTTGCACTCTACAGAGACTGTTAGTACCTGAAGATCTCTATGTATGGCTCATTCTGGATATACCAAGGTGCATTAGCGATTGTTCTCAGAGTTTTGGATTGGAATCTTTGTATTATCATAATATTAGATTTGCTAGCTGAACCCCAGAGCTGTGAGCCATATGTCCAAATGGGTTTTATTATTGTATTGTATATCAGCAGCTTGTTGTCAATCGAGAGGTGAGAGTTTTTTCCCAACATCCAGTAAAGTTTTTTGTATAAAATTCCCAATTAAAGCCTTTTCGTCCATATATATTTGGTCCAAGTTAGACGTTTGTCAAGGTGAATACCTAGGTATTTTAAGTCATGCTTTTGGGGCAAAGGATGTCCATTGAGAGTAACTTGTGGACATGTACCTCTTCTTAGAGTGAATGTAATTTGTGTGGATTTTGAGGGGTTACTCTAATTCTCCAGAGTTTAAGCCATTTATTTGTTTTGTTCAGATGTAGTTGCAGTCTCTCTGATGCTGTTATTGCGTTGCTATGAGAGGCCAAGAAAGCCGTATATATCAGGTACAGCATCGGTCCGAGCACACTACCCTGAGGTACACCAGATAGGATGGGGTAGAGTTTTGTATAGGCTTCACTATATTTTACCAGATATCTCCTTTCTGTAAGGTATGATTGAAGCAGTTTAAAGTTAGGGTAAGGTAAATTTTTCTTTAATTTGTACAGAAGTCCTGTATGCCACACCTTGTCAAAAGCTTGAGAGGCGTCTAAAAAGGCTGCAGTACAGTATTGCTTGTTCTCGAGACTACTTCTTATTGTTGTGTATAGTCTGTGAACTTGTTCGATTGTACCATGTTGGTTACGAAAACCGAATTGATGGTCAGGTATGAGGCACTTTTCGTCCAATATTGGTTTGATTTTTCGTAGCAGAAGTTTTTCGAAGACCTTAGAGATGACTGGGAGTAGACTAATCGGTCGGTATGAGTTGACATCTTTTGGATCTTTACCAGGTTTTTAAATGAGTATAATCTGTGCCACTTTCCATTGCAGAGGGAAGTAATGCAGACTAAACATAGCATTGAAGATCATAGTGATTATTCTGTAACAGTCATTGGTTAGTTCCTGGAGGATCTTACCCGTTATGAGGTCGAATCCCGGAGCCTTATTAGGTTGTATCTCATTCTTTATTATCTCTTTTATCAAGTCTAATCAAGTCAAACATTTTCGCTTTACTTGCAAAAAGCGTTGCCTTGCATTGCCTGGCGTTATAAATTGTCATAAAGAACATTTTTGCCCTCTGATTGCATGCCATAAATCCCCAAGTTATCGTCTTTTGACAGTCATTATTATTTTCGATTTATTTCTTATTCTGTTATATATTTAAACTTGTCAAATTCGTTCGAAATCGTTCGAATTCATGATATTTGAAGTATCCTTCTGCAACTGATAGATTAATAAATTACTTACGTACTATTCTAAAACGTAACTTGATTTCTTTAATTTGGTCTATAATTTCTTTTATCTTCTTCATTCTTATGTGTAGGCTTTAAAGCCTGTTTCTTCTTCAATATTAGCCCCCTAAAGTGTTTAAATTATCGCACCATCTTTTTCTTGGTCTGCCGATACTTCTTCGTTCATTTGGTGACTTATCTCGAGCTATTCGTACTATCCTACCATCTGCCATTCTACTAATGTGTTCGTTCTACTCTTATATTCGTTTTGTTACCCATCCATTTATGTCTTCTATATTGCATGCTCTTCTTATATTTTCGCTTCTCTCCCTATCCAACAGACTTTTCCCTGATATTTGTCAAAATATTGTTATCTCTGTTGTTTCTAGTAGTCGTTTCGATTTAGATGTGTCAGGTCTCCGCCGTATATGTTATTATAGGTCTAATTGCTGCTTTATAGATTCTTGTTTTTATATCTTGTCTTAAGTGTTCGATCTTCCAGATTGTGTCATGAAGAGTTTCCGATGCTTAACTTGCTTTTAAGCTTTGTTGTCGTACTTTTTCTTCAAGATCTCCGTAACTAGTTATATCCATTCCCAGATATCTAAACCTTGCTTCATGCTTTATTATTTTCCTATCAATTTCGATTTTACATCATAGTGGGTATTAAAATATTGTCATTCATTTGGTTCTTTCTGCTCTTATTATCATATTGTAGTTCTTCGCTGTTGTATTGAAGATGTGTGTTAATTTTTGGAGCTCGTCTTCTGTCTCGACGATTGATACGGCGTCGTCCGCATAACATAATATTTGGATTTCTTTGTTCACTATTCTGTAACCATAACCTTTACGTACTGCTTATATTTTTTTTTTTAGATTATGTGAGGTCGTTAAGGCCATGCGGCCTCACCGCACTTCGACCTATAGAGATCTTTTGTGCATACCTTAATCTAGTTAAACTCTAGAATGCCAATACTTCTGATGAAGTTAATTAGCTTCCTAGGTGACTTGTTCCCTATGTCAGAGGACGCCAGACTGACCTCTCCTAGGAATTTTAGTCTTTTGCAGAACAGTGCTACGCAGTTGCATAGTATATGTTCTGCCGTTTCTTTTTCATTGTGCAGAAACGACAGTTCTCACTATCTGATTTGCCCATCTTCTTGAGATGATATCTCAGAGGGCAGTGACCAGTGAGAAGGCCAGTGACCATTTTGATATCTTTTTTACTCATTTCGAGAAGGCGGTTTGTTGCAGTAGGCGACACTTTTATGAGCCTTTTTGCTTGCCTTTATCCTGGTGTGTTAGACCAATATGATCTTAGTTGATTGAGTTCCCAGGTACGGAGTTCCTCTCTGATGTGGCTTTTCGATAGTCCACAGAAGGGTTCCGGACCCTGGAATGGGGTATTAGCTCCTTCTTTTGCGAGGCTGTCAGCTTCCTCATTTCCTGCAATTCCCTTGTGACCTGGCACCCACATCACAGTTACATTGTTGCGTTCCGCCAGCTTCTTGAGAGATTTTTAACAGTCCCAAACCAACTTCGACTCACATGTAAATGACTTTAGAGCCTTTAAGGCGGCTTGGCTGTCTGATAAAATAAGGACTCTTGCCCTACGGGTGTCTCGGTTGAGACATTCTTGGGCACTTATGTCTATAGCATGTATTTCTGCCTGGAAGATAGTTGGGGCGTTTCCAAGAGATTTAGATAGCCTGAAATTGGGCCCGGTAACTCCCACTCCTGCCCTTTCATCTATCTTAGATCCATCCGTATACCATACGAGTGAACTTTCTTCCACTTTTGGTTCAATTTCTTCACCCATTTGGTGGTTTTTTATGACCACTTCAAAGGGTGTTTCAAAGTCGAATTTGACTGGCATAACATCTGTCGGCATGTCCTTAGAATCCAATGGAATTTCTTCTAAGATTTTCAGGTGGCCAACTAGATCTCCAGGTTTCATTATTTGTGTCTGTCGCAGTTTTCAGGCGGTAGTTACTGCCTCCCTCCTTATGCAGAACTGCAAGGGAGGAAGGTTCAGCATCGCCTCTAGAGCTGCAGTGGAACATGTTGACATTGCCCCTGTGATTCCCAGACAAGCTAGCCGCTGCACTTTTTAAAGCTTGGCGTTAGCTGTTGTTTGTTGTGTTTTTGGCCACCATACGAATGATGCGTATGTGACCATGGGCCTAATTATTGTTTTATATGACCAGAGAGTCATTTTCGGTTGTAGGCCCTAAGTTTTTCCAAACGTCTTGCGGCAGGTCTAACTTGCCACCAAAGCTCTGGATAAATTTTTTTCAATATGACTATTCCAGGTGAGTTTTTGATCTAGGGTTACCCCCAGATATTTTACTTCCTTGGAATAGTCTAATGTGATGCTATTCATAGTTGGAGCCTGTAAATTGTATTTACGTCTCCTTGTGAAAGGTATCAAAGTCGTTTTACTGGGGTTGACATTTAAGCCCTCTTTCGAGCACCAACTTTTAACTTCGTTAAGAGCAGTTTGCATGAGACTAGATATAGTCTGGTCATGCTTGCCTCTAATTGTAACAACTAGGTCATCTGCGTAACCTTGGGTTATAAAACCAGAATCATGCAACTTAGTGAGAAGGTCATCCACAACCAAAGACCACAGCAGAGGCGATAATACTCCCCCTTGAGGGCACCCCTTTACCGCTGTCACAGTCACAGATTCTCCTCCAATACTAGCAGTGATGATTCTCGTTTTTAGCATTGACTGAATCCATTGTATTAGTGAGACTTCAATGCTCCTCTTTACTAGTGCTCTTTTTATGGATTCAAGAGAGGTATTATCGAATGCTCCCTCTATGTCAATGAAAGCGCAAAGAGCTATTTCTTTTGCCACTATTGTCTTTTCAATTCTTTCGACTAGCGAATTCAGAGCATTTATAGTTCGAACTAATATATACTGCTTATATTAGTTCGTCTATTATTAGATTAAAGAGAAGTGGGCTTAACAAGTAACCCTGTCTGACTCCGCTTTATACTGGTATACACTGTGCTAGTTTTCCATTTATCTTTGCATGTATTCGACTATGGAAGTAGATGTTTTCGATGGTGGGTGTAATATTGATTGGTATGTTCCTTTTATACAGTATTTGTAAGTCGTCTTTGAGTTGGATGCGATAGAAAGCTTTTATTAGGTCTATAAAACATATTAGGTAGGTATGCTGGTATATTGTACTCGATGGCATTTTCTGTGATTTGTCTTAATACAAATACGGTGTCTACGCAGGTTCTTTCAGATCTGATTCCATCTGTTGTGCATCTGATAAAGTTGTTAGTTTGTTGATTTTGTTGGTTAGGACTTTTGTGGTAAGCTTAAGTGCGGTGCTGAGTAGATTTATACCTCTATAATTGTTAAGGTCTTCTTTATTTCCTTTCTTGAATATGATATTTTTTGCTCGTTAGTTATTCCGTCTGGTCCTAGTGACTTTCTATTTTTGAGTGAATTTATGGCTCTACTACTAGATACTAGATAGGATACTACTTTATATCTCTACTTCCTGAAAACTGATTTCTATTTCGTGTCTTAATTCAGGTACGTTATTGTGTTTATTATTTTGCTTTTCTTTAAACAGTTCCTCAGGTATTTTTTCCAAAGTTTCTCAAGCCTTATAAAGTTAGACTATTATTATTATTATGATATAGATGAGTATACTATAACCCTATCGTAGCTGTTGTCATGTGCCAACGCTGTTGTTTACGTACAGTTCCACTTTATTGTAACAACAAAGAGAATATCGAAATGCGGCACTCAGCAATGTACATTGAAATTTTCATTATCAGAAATCCCAATTGCGGTTAAAAATTTTTTGAATAAATTTGAATGTATCACAAAAGTGCTTCGCTTATTAAGCTTTCAGTTGCTTACTGAGGCTTGGAATTATCCTTTTTTGTTTTCTTTTTAACTTTTAATCGTTTCAATTTTATTCATTTTATGTTCACTTTCGTGTTGAGATTAATTGGAAAAGCGTAGTGTTTGCAGATGTAGGTATTCAGAGTGTTCCTTAATATGAGCCATATTGTTTTATCAGAGAAGTGGTACTTTTAATATGCATTACTATTATTTGCAGTGATTATAGCTAGTGAGTGTCTCTTTTATAGCGGTGGCTTAGTTTTAAATTAAATTTTTCAGTCAAAATATCACCATTTTCATTGTTTTGTTTTTTACCTGTTCTTTTAAGGTTCATAACTTTTTCAGTATGTTATAAAGTATGTGCAGTATTACCCTTTATAATAATGTTTTCAAAACTTCACGAAGCATTTCCTAAAGTTATTAGAAATTAGTAAACAGAAAACTTAATAAATATCAACCAATAAAACAAGCTGCATTTATAATTTTATATTACTTTTTACTACCTCATTATTATTCTCTATTCCTTTGTCCCTATTCGGGATCTGCTTCCTAAGCGCCCCTACCAGGTCTCTTTTCACTCCTTATTTATCCTAAAAAATACTACAATAAAAAAAACAACACTAGGAATTCTAAGATTTCCCACTTGGCGAAACTAACTAACTCAGAGGTTGGAGGTTGAAATAAGTATATGCGGCTTGCGGATGCCCTGCATCGAAATTAAATCTAATACCGTCTTTTTGTTTTAAAATAAAAATGTTTAATAAAAGTGTTTCTTTGTTGTATAGCTATTTTAGATATATATAGATTATATGTTGTATAGATTTTTATTAAAGTCAGTATATAACTGTAAGTGGATAATAAAACAAATTATGAATTACGATCAAAACAAAGCCAATAAAAATAATTGAGATTAAGACAAAGTGACAAAAACCTCCAGTATTGACAGTCACAATAGGGGACAACTTTAAGTCATTGGACGAGATAACAAGAAAAATTTCTGTTATAGAAAAGCATCGGAATCATCTTAGACATAGAAGATAAAGAAATAACCCTGTTCAACTGAATGAAATTGGAGAAGAAATAATATAAGAAGTAGGGGAAGGGGGGGCAAAACGGGGTAGTGTGGCAAAACGGGGTACCCCTCTTATTTTCCAAACCACTAGTGCAATTGAGCTACATCTCCAGGAATTTCGTGTTCACGTGGTACGACATCACCTGATGCCGCCGTTTGGCTGTACAGCGCGCCAAAGTCGATGAATTCGTTGAATAGTGAGGATTGATAGTGGTATTGCAATATTTACATATTTCGTTTACAAAAGTAAGTAGACTGGAACTATATTCACTCAATAGCTATTTATTTCATGTCATTGTCTAAGGTGTGAACTTATAATTTTGTTAGTATTATTACGTTTCAAGTGTTGCACAAATATGCAGCTGGGGCAAAACGGGGTAGGGCAAAATGGGGTACTACCCCATTTTGCCCCATGAATTGATATGTTTGGTGTTTGATTATTCTAATTACATTTTATTTTTCTTCAGATAATAATGGTAAGAAATTATAAAAGAAAAACAGATCGACAACAAAGTTCGAGTGAACAACAGATGCACGAGGCAGTGCAACTAGTTATAGATGGTTTCATGGGATATAAGAAAGCGGCTGAGCAATTTAATATACCCCAAACTACATTAAAGCGCTACGTTAAAAAAGGCGAAACAATTCCGAATACAAAATTCAGAAAACGCTTGGACGTTATATATCATATATATATATACATATATCATATATATTATATATTATATCTTTTCAATAGAACAAGAAGCAGAACTAGCAGTTTATTTGACCACCGTGGAAGCTCAACTATTTGGTATGACCATGAATGAATTAAGAGAACTTGCTTTTGATTTAGCAGATCGCAACAATATTGTTCATCCGTTTAAAAATTCAAAAGCAGGTTTAGACTGGGTAAAAGGATTCTTGAATAGGCATCCTAATCTTAGCTTACGAAAGCCAGAAGCTACCTCGTCAGCTAGAGCAATGGGGTTTAATAAAGCTCGCAGTAAAACAATTTTTCGACCTTCTTTCAAATATTTTGGATACCCATCAGTTAACAGGGGATAGAATATATAACTGCGACGAAACGGACTTAACAGTAAATCCTTAAGGTCATTCTAAAGTAATTTCCAAGAAAGGACGTCGTCAGGTCGGAATTTTAACTTCAGCTGAACGAGGTCAAATTGTTACCGCTGAAATTTGTTTCTCCGCTAGCGGGACATATGTTCCCCCAATGTTAATTTTTCCCAGAAAACGCATGCAGCAAGAATTCCAGACTGGACTTCCATCGGGTGCGTTTGCTGAGGTTCAGGAGACTGGGTGAATGACCAAGGAACTGTTTGTTGTTTGGTTTCAAAGATTTATTTCTTTTACCGGAGCCAAAAAAGAGAAACCAATTCTGCTTGTTTTAGATGGACACTCCACCCATACCAAGAGCTTGGAATTAATTGATCTTGCACGAGGTAATTGGGTAATTGTGTTGTGTTTTCCGCCCTATTGTTCTCACCGACTTCAACCACTAGACGTGGCATTTATGAAATTGTTAAGTAAGTACTACGAGGATGAAGTATGTAAATGGTTAAGATGTAATCCTGGAAAAGTCGTTACCTTGTTTCAGATAGCTTCGTTATTTGGGGCCGCTTTTATACAGGCTGCAGCGATGAGCACAGCTATAAATGGTTTTCGAAAAACTGGAATCTGGCCATGTGACATGAATGTTTTTAAAGATGAAGATTTCTTACCTTCAGCAACGACAAACATTGAACTTTCTCTCAATGATACAAGGGAGATGCAAGTCCAGAGTACTACAGCTTTCAAAGATTCTGCCCAGTCACCTCCAGGCCAGCAACATCTAACTTCCATCCATCTAACTTCGTCCCAACCATCCATGATTGTACAAAATATTTTCAGTCCATCGACTTCGGCACAATCTTCCATTTACTCAACTTCTCAACCAGATCTGAATTGTAGTAGTTTTAAAGGTGCTAGTCCCCAAATCATTTTGCCAATTCCCAAAGTATCACAGACAAGTAAAAGGACTACCAGAAAACGTGGAAAAACTGTGATTTTGACATCATCGCCATATAAGGACGAGTTGCGGAATGCTGAAAATCAAAGGCAAGGAAAAGCAGACCAAACCGTAAAAAGAAATCTGCTTAAAAATAAAAAAGGCACTGTTAAACCAGTCAAACAACAAAAAACATCATCTACTATTCAGAAAAAAATGCCAATTCCTACTCCTGCTTCATCTGATAGTGAAGAAGAGGCTGCAGAAGATGAGTGTCTATACTGCCATGACTTCTCTGAAGAAGGGTGGATTCGTTGCCGATCATGCTCCAAATGGGCACATAATTCGTGTGCAGGAGTTGATGAAGATGACGATGATGCTACACACTTATGCGCTCTATGCGAAAATAATTAAAGATACATATGTATTTTATTGTTCAATACTTATGAATACAAAAATAAAGATATTTTTTACCTTCTGGCTTTAGCTTTTAGGAGGTACCTTGTTCTGCCCCATAGGTGGAGCAAAATGGGGCAAATGACACATGCGTCAAAATATTAGTATACATCAGAAACGTCAAAACTACTATGTCACGCAATATTATTTTTTTACTTATTATTTCATAGAGATTACGCTTACAGCTTGAAACAAATAATTTTTAATACCGTGTATGAAATATGTAAGTTCAAATCTTACGTACCCCATTTTGCCCACCTTTCCCTTACATCTAAAATCACTACAAGTATATCATATAATTCGAGAGAACTTGTGATTATAAGAGTCGAATGACAACTACAAATAGAAAATCAAAATTGTTTAACATGGTCATTTTTCAGAAGGATATAGTAAACCGCAGACTACTAATTTGCTCAGTACATCTCTTAAAAATCGATCTCAAACTGCAATGATATATTATACATAATATAAAAATGAGGCTTTTTTTAAGGTGGAAAGGGGTATCACAAAAAAGTAATATACTGCTCCCATATTGCTATACTATATATTACTATTTTTATTCTGGGAATAATATTTTTTCGTTATAATTTTTTATAATTTAACTGGTTATTTAAATAAATTAAGTTTATTAATATTGTTCTGAAGTTACTTTCTTGTGGCATTTTAAAATAATTACTTAATTCAATTAAGTTTACAGTAAAAAGTAACCACTGTTTTATTCGTTTTAGTATCAACAACTACTACAGATGATAAAAAATCTCCCAGTTCCTCGGAATCAGGAAAATCTTCGGCTAAACGTGCTAGACCTAAGCCTACATCACCAAATCGTCAGGGTCCTCAGCAATGTCAGGTAACTAATAACTTGTGTTTATACTTATATAATATAACTGTGATACTAGCAGCAAAATTAATTGTAGATATATCACATTATTTGATGGCCCATTAAAATCCGCTTAAATTTGGAAATATTTATATACTTGTATTTAAAAATAAGTTTGGGCCAAGCAGTTAATTAGTCCATATTGAATTAAGGATGTAATAAAATGGATATCTTGCAGAACGCAGTTTTACGTATATCTTGGTGCCATTAAAACAACTCCAGTTAAACCTCTTCATGTAGAAGCTATTGAGCCTCATTCGAATCACAACAAGGCAGTTCCTTGTATAGAAATATCTTCTTAAAATATCCGAAACTAACAGTATCTAATATTAAATTAACATGATCTTACAAATTAATATTGGTTGGCCAGCCCACTGACGTCCAAGTTCCGCCCCCACAAACCCCCCACGCAAGTTCCGCACACGCAAGCCCCGCCCATTGAAGTCACAAGATGGTCGCCCTCTTCTTCTATTAGACTGTCGCAATACTCTTCTTTTTTCTTATATGTCATGTCAATTCCTCTTCTTTCGCTGTCACAATTCTTCTTCATTCTTATCTGTTATGTCAACTCGTGTTTTTTTCGGCTGTCACAGTTCTTCTTTTTCTTTTTTGATATGTCAACTCAACTTCTCGTCTTCTTTCCGGTTGTCACAGTTCTTCTTTTTTCTTATCTGTCGTGTCAACTCGTCTTCTTTTCATATCGTCTTCCTTCCAGTTGTCACAGTTCTTCTTCTTCTTCTTCTTTTAGTGCCATGTGCACTAATGAAGGTTGGCTATAACCATTGCAAATTAGTTGCTATCTTCTGCTTTTCTTAAGAGCGTCTTTGTGTTTAACCCGGTCCAGTCGCGAATGTTTTTCAGCCAGGATATTTGTTGTCTACCAGGACCCCTTTTTCCTTTGATTTTACCCTTCATAATCAGCTGCAACAACTCGTACTTATCATTTCCAAGTGTGTGTCCAAAATATGCTATCTTTCGCCTTTTAATGGTGTTCAAAAGTTTTCTGTCTCTTCCCATTCTGTGCAACATCATTTCGTTCGTAATATGATCGGTCCAAGGTATCTTCAAAATTCTCCTAAAAAGCCCCATCCTAAAAGCTTCAAGTTTTCTCATTAAGTCAACATTAACAACAGTCTAGGCTTCGACACCATAAAGAAGAATAGAGTGGATATAACATTTTACCATCCGATATTGGATTTGCAGATTAAGTCTTTGGTTACTCAGAAATTTCCTCATCTTCAAAAAGGCTGCTCTTGATTGCTTTATTCTTGAGGGAATTTCTGATTTTGGATTCAGATCTACCGTAATCCAGACTCCTAAGTATTTCGTTTTGTCCACTTGCTCAATATCTTCATTTTTTTATCTGTATCCTTGTAATGACTCTGTCTCTCTTACTAATAACCATGGTTTTTGTTTTCTTTATGTTTATTGTTAAACTAAACTGTTCTTCAGTATTACAAATTGTGTTTAGTACCGTCTACAGGTCTGTCTCACTTTCAGCGATAATGACTGTATCGTCAGCATACCGGATCTGTGCTATTTCCATCTAAAGTTACTACAGCCTGTTGATTCCAATATAATGTCCATATGTCCATATCATTCATGACAATAACATAATACCATGTTAATATCATTTGTGTCGAGTCTTTTTCTGTTTAGCCATTCCATGAGTATTTTATGTTTAACTCTGTCGAAAGTTTTTTTATGGTCTATAAACGCAACGAAAAGATCTTTTTGTTGGTCTCGACATGTTTGGACAAGAGTTGTGAAACTATACAGAGCTTCCACTGTTCCGAAGCCATTACGAAAACCAAACTGTCTATTACTCATATCCACTTCGCACTTTCTGAATATTCTTGCTTGTATAATCTTTAAAAATGTTTTTAATAAGTGTGGCATTAAGCTGATTAATATTATAGTCGTTACAGTGTTTGGAGTTCTTGGTTTTTGGTAGCAGAACAAATGTCGATAACAGCCATTCTGTAGGTATCTCACCAGCTTTGTATATGTTGTTAAAGAGTATAGTAATTGAACTTAAATTGTCTTCGTCCATAAGTTTAATCAGCTCGATATGAACTTCATCTGACCTAGGGGCTCTGCCAGATTTTGAGTTGTTTATAGCATGTTAGACTTCAGATTTTAACATTATTGAACCTTTTCGTTATCAATTTTCGTTATCAAAAGATCTTCAATATATTTAGTCCATACTTGTTTTATTTCAATTGGGTTATTAAAGGGTTTATTGTTTTTGTCAATTAATCGGTTAGGTGTATTTGTTCGTGATTTTCCAGATTCCACAGTTCTTCGGTCGTCACAATTAGGTTTTTTCGATTTTATTACAATTATAAAAGTACCTATGTCTTAAAAATTCAAGAAAATCTTGAAGTTACATAATAACAATCAAATGTAAAAAAGTTCAAAGGTAGTTTACGTATTTTAGTCAAAATAGTAAACACGAAATTTCAAAATTTTAAATTTGAAACCATTTTATATTATTCACACCTTTTTTCACAGAGAATAACATTATACATTTTTCTCATTTAAGAAAATCCGTTTGCTCCTCTGTTGAGAAGTAGAAAGGTCATCAAAACAATAGAAAAGCAATATGTTCGTACGAACTACCGCAATAATACCTCTCACGAACGAGAACAAACAATTTAATAACGCTGTAAAAGCCCCCCGCTAACAGTGTTGTTTCATGGCGAATTCATCTAATGGCCAATGTCTTTACTCTTTACACTAGCTTTACTGTACAAGTAAATTCTACATTCCTTTACGTCTATACAAAGCTACCTAGACATTTATTTTTCTGTAGACTTTATTTTTAAAGAAAATGATATATTTGCGTATCTTGACATACTATATCGAGATAACAAAATATTTTTGGCATTTTATTTTTAAAATTTATTAAGATATGGCTCTTACAAGTTTCAATTTTATTATAGAAATATCGTAAAGCTTTACTTATAACTGCAAACAGATTCTAATTTTGGTGTGTACTAGCCTGTAAAAAGCTATAGTCAATTCCATATGATTATACGAGGCTAGTTTTTCAAGCTAGGATAGCAAGCTACATATCCCGGTATCCTAGCCTGAGTTACTGTCCTGGCTTGGCGCATGCTAGAACGGTTTGCATGTGGCTAGGAAATTTTCAGCCAGTATCTAGTGCTATTGCGAGATCAATAGAGCAACAAATCCACTGAAAATGGTAAATATTAAAAAAACTGTTTCACTGAAACTGTTAGTTCTAAAACTGTGTCAAATTGCATGTGATAAATTAACAGAAGCTTTATTCAAAAAACGCGTTTGGACAGGAACATGGATTTTAAAAAGGAATGAACGTGGATCATCTGCACTGGTTTTAGAAGAACTTCGTAATGAAGACTTAAAATAGTATATCAGTATTTTACGAATGATGCCAGATGTGTTTGTTGTTCTGTCGAGTCTTATGATGCCAAAAATTCAACGACAGCATACTATTATGAGAGAGGCTTTACCAGCAATAGTAAAGTTGCAGATCACTTTAGATTTTCTATCATCTGGCATTAGTTACAGAAAACTTTTGTCGTCACTTTTATCGGGTTTCAAGATGTTCCATATAAAATTTAGTACGAATAATAACTTTATCATAAAATTACTAAGAATAAAAAATTTACCAATATGGCGGTGGGATCAGGGCCGGTCAATAATATTAAAACTACTATACAATTATAATTGGTTATTCGGAAGATTTCAACATAATCTAAAAAAGTGCAATACATTTTTAATAAACTTTGATTTATTCAATCACAATTAAACGGCTTTCCATTGGGTAGCTATTAAAAAATTATTTTGTACACTAAATTCACTAACTGCGCGAGCATAAAAAATGTCAGCCTGTGGAGTAGTGTGCTTAATGCAAGGTGGAAAATGCTCTGATCATTGGCAACACGGTTGCACAAATAAGGGTACTATGATATGGGCTTCAGTTTGGTAGATATGTCTTGGTCGGAGTTCGACAGAGCTAGACTGGAAGAGATTCGCGAGTGAGGTAAATACACGTAAGAGAAGAAACTTTTTGAACCACCACCACCACCACCATCACCACCACCACCCTATTTTTGAAGGAACAGGGAAACCTAGTAAATACGAGAATGGATAGAAAATTAGATAAGAGCAATAACGTGAAAGATATAAAGTGACGATAACGGAAAGAAAATACCAGCATGAATCTACCTCTAAATCCTTAAGACATTTTTATATCCAAAATAATTCCAACTGGGTTTATCTTTTAAGAACGTCATTGTACGTAGTCGAAATAATCTTGAAATTATGATAGAGACGGAGATAGTTGTCACCAAAATTAAAAAAGTTCTCATAATTTTCGAAAATACTAACATAACTCAAAAGAACACTACAACTCATTTTAAACATAATCTTAACCTCTTTACAAGACTGACACTTCTGAAAATATTGAATTATTCTTCACAAAGAGTATTGTATTATCTTACTGTGCTTTTAAGAAAGGATGGCATATATCAAAATATGAAAATATTGTGCAACATCTTGAACCAACTTTCCAATTAACAATAATGACACTTCTACCATCTGACGGCCATAGACCTAAACTAACTTTAAGGCAATATCACACAAAAAATATAGTATATTTATCTTTATTTTATCATCAATTTTTTTAATGCCGTTTTGGCCTACTAAGATTTTATTCGCCATTCTCATGACTAAGTTTTCCCCCTTTGTCAGTAAGTTTTCATTTTAATGAAAATCTCTCTTTGCTTTATTGTGAACACTTGTTAGCAGGGCAGGGGGCTGGGATAGTGAGGGAAATAAGGTAATATGCAGATTTTACTTTAGATTTCATCTTATTCTGCCATTCTTTCAGTTTATTTATCCTTCAGTTTATTATTGGATACAATATCAAAAGTGCTTGATTCTGTTAGTTTTTCTGTTGATAATATTATTCGCATGTCTCATGAGTATTGCAAACACGTGGAATATTTAACTAAAACATGTATTACATTTAATTTCACGTGGAAACTATGATAAAGTTAAATTTGACAATACCTAGATCTTACTAATTTCCAGTATTATATTTAACTTCAAAGTTGTCGTCGGGTATATTGTGGAGTCTTGAATATAGCTTAACTTGAAAGAAGTATAAATGCAAAGTAATACATTTTAATTTACCCATATACGGGCAAATATTTCTACAATCATAGTTGTTGTTCCTGTGTTAAACTGATATACTTTAATAATAATTTTCGCTTGTTACGCTTCTTTTAAGTAAAACTGTCGACGTTTCGTGCCAATAACTCATAAATGTATAAAAGAATTCCAACGATTATAAAATATAAAATAGCCCAAATAACTATATAAGCAAAGAGGATGGACGAAATTTTCTGACGAAATAAATAATCTTTTTCTACCTACTTTATCTTGCCACAGAAATTTATAAGTGTTTGATACTAAAATTCATCTAGTCCATTTAACTTGTTACATAACTTTTTTAATTTTGCTTAAATCAAACTAAACATAAATGTAAATGATATAATTGTAAATTTTAAATTTGACAGTGACAAACTGTTAGTGTGTGTTTTAAATTTGACATATTCTAATCATATTTGACATATTAATCAATATTTAACCATTTCCCTGATGATTTTTTTAAACCCGGCATAAAAATTTAAAATTTCGAGTATTGGTTATTTGAATTAATTTAAGATTTATGAAGTTTGTTCAAAGTCGAAAAGTTTTTGTATTAAAAAAAAGGACACTGTGTGATAACGTTGTAAAAAGACTGCGGATTAGAGAGAAAATAAATACTGAGAACAATGATAATATTTATTCAATGACACATTATATATAATCTATGTACTGTGGTACATCACAAAACAATTGTTAATATTGCTCAAACATAAATAAACTTTGTCTTTAAAGTACGAAATAATAAATTTTTCCTTGCATGCGGGTTTCTTGCAACGTGAAGCATTTTCGATTTATCAACAGTAGGTAAATGTCCCACATTGTCCAATTTTACTTCCTTCAATGGTCGTAATTTAATGTTTTTTATCTCAGGTGGTGAGATATCGGTGTGTAGAGCTAGTTCGCGTCCGTAGTAGAATACTACACGTGCACCCTGGGTAACGCTAAATGAACTAGCACATACTGGCAGTCAGACAATCCTTAGGATCTCCTGACTAATTAACACTTCCAACGAAAGATGATAAACAAAATAAACGGCCGTTGTGAGGACCGCACAACCAGACCAATCGGACCTATAGTTCGAATTTGCCATATAAACATAGAAGGCATAAGCTATGCTAAAAGCCAGTTTTTATCAAAACTATTAAAAGATGACAACATTGACTTAGTTGCTATACAGGAAACCCACTGCGAAACAGAGAAGCAACTACAAAAAAGGGGCAAAATACCGGGCTATGAACTATTAGGCGCAACTTACCACCGAACATACGGCACAACCACATATGTCAAAGAAGATATTGAAAATGCTTCGCTAATCTCTACTTCCACTGATGACTGTATTTATAATGTGGTCATAAAAATCGCTAACATTACCGTGTCCAACATTTACAAGCCACCTGCTACGTCGTGGCCAGCCCCAGCAATTGAAGTACATCCTCACCCTGCTGTATACGTTGGAGATTACAATAGCCATCATGAACAGTGGAAGTACAAAAATAATGATGCGAATGGAAATGCTTTAATAAAATGGGCAGAAGACGAACGCCTGTACCTTTTGTTTGGTGCCAAAGATCGATCAACCTTCAGATCCTCGGCATGGAGGCGGGAATACAACCCCGACCTATGCTTCGTCTCGACCGACAACCAAGGCGATCTAGGGGCTATACCTCTAGGGGCTTCACAAAGAGTTCTAACTGATTTCCCACACAGCCAACATCGACCAGTAATAATAGAAGTAGGGACGCAAATCCCTCTAATTAGTTCTATCCCACGTCCAAGATGGAATTTTAAAAAGGCTAACTGGACTGACTTCTCTGCGAATCTGGATAAATGCCTAGGGTGGATTACACCTAATATCAAAAACTACCACAAATTTGTTGGTGCCGTCCTAAGTGTAGCCAAAAAACACATACCAAGAGGCTATCGGCAATTCCTAATAAATTGTGGCAAGTATACAAAAGTTTGGCTGGCTCGATTTTTCACAGACATCATGGTAACTGGAAATATTCCACAAGAACTAAAGTGCTCTAAGATAATAGCCATACTAAAGCCAGGCAAACCCACCGACAACCTAAAAAACTACAGACCAATTGCGCTTCTCTCTGCCATCTACAAACTATTAGAGAGGTTTATATATAATAAAATCAGTACAGAACTATTCCAGGCGATCCCAGTCAAACAAGCGGGTTTTCGACCAGAACGAAGCTGTGCAGACCAGGTAATGTCACTCACCACCTATCTCTCGGCAGCTTACGATACAGTATGGAGAGAGGGCCTTATATACAAAATTCTCCGTGCAATCCCCTGTAAACCAATAGCACGCCTAATAGATAGCATTCTCAACGACCGAATGTTTCAAGTAGTGATGGGCACAGATATCAGCCTACCAAAGAAACTTAAGAATGGCCTACCACAGAGGTCAGTACTCTCTCCACTACTATTTAGCTTATACCTAGCAGATATGCCGGAAACACAGTCAAGAAAGTTCGGATACGCCGATGACTTGGCCCTCGCTACACGATGCAGAATACTAGAAACGTCTGAAGAAGTTCTGACGGCAGACTTATATACATTAGGCAAATATTTTCGCAAGTGGCGACTTCAACCAAATGCATCCAAAACAGAAATTAGTTGCTTTTACCTGAACAACAAACTTGCTGGAAAGGAACTCAACATACGGTTTGAAAATACCACACTGACCCACAACAAAACACCGAAGTACCTGGATGTAACACTAAAAAGAACGCTATCATTTAAAGAGCATTTAACAAAAACTGCCCAAAAGTTGAGTACAAGAAATAACATTATACAGAAGCTCTGCGGTACCACCTGGGGAGCATCGGTTTCCACTCTCCGCTCTTCTGCCTTAGACCTTGTTTTCTCGACCGCTGAATATTGTGCTCCAGTCTGGCTACACAGTCCATACGTAAAAAAGGTCGACAATCATCTGCACAGCACTATGAGGATGATAGCTGGTACAATTAAATCAACTCCCACCCAATGGCTTCCAGTATTAAGTCACATCCCACCTCCATATTTACGACGAGTCGACGCACTTACACGTGAATACAAAAAGATCATGAACAATATAAACCTGCCGATCCACCAAGATACCGAGGATGCACGAAATACCCGTCTCCGTTCTAGAAAACCACCAATACAAACGGCAAGAATGATACATGAGGAGTTCAACATCACGAATGCATGGTCCCAAGAATGGAACGAATGGCAAAATAACATGCCCTGCATTACCCACAAGCCACCAGGTTTTGATCTTCCACGCAAAACATGATCCACTTTAAATAGGCATATGCATAGGCATACATGCTACATAAATGGGCAAAGAACCCGTCTCCTCAATGTGACTGTGGGGAGAACCAAACCATCGACCATATTATTCAAGAGTGTCCCTCAAGATCCTACAATGGTAGCCCTGAAGACTTCCTGTTTGGAACTTCCGAGTCAATTGATTATAAAAATACACTTGATGTTTGTTTGTAACTATTTAACGTTTGTCAAATACCTATATTACTAGTGTTTGTGTATTTGTTCTAAATGTGTTGTAATTGCCATACGATAAATAAATAATCTCAGGTGTTTTTTTTTAGGCATTATAGTAAGCGGTCATCCTCTTTTTTCTATTGACTGTTTTTTTATAGCTAAAAGAACTTCAGCCATTTCTGAGCGAAAGTCCACTAAATATAAGATTTTTTTATTTGGTATTTACAAATATATGTTGCTTGCCTTCTATATTCTAGCCAGGTATTCCAACAGGCTGAATATATACATACTATGTGTGCACACAAAAAAATTGAGTTTGTCAAATTACGTGTGGCATATTTATTTCTATATAGATCTTGTTTGTTTGTCCCATCGTTTAAATTTGTCGATCTTCCCAATTTTTGTATAATTTAATACAATTATTACAAGATTGTTATCAAAGCAATTTGTCATGATTAGCTCCCTATCTTTGATGATTTTTTTTCAGTACCATGGTCATGGTTTTTCATTATTTTATTAGCAAAGAAGGTAGGACTGCTGAATCTATTTTACCGTACAGTACAAATGCAAAGATATTTTTTGGCGCATAATCTGTAACAACCAATTACTAGATTATCCTCTGTGATATAATCATGCTGCTTTAAAACGACAGACATGCCTTTGCCACCAAAAACTGTCATTTATGTTTGCTCCAATTCTGTTTTAGCTCCCTAATAAATTATAAAATCGAACATTTGCCCACTTGCATTGGAGATCGCAAATATTTTTATAGTCCATGGATTTGGTTTGCTTTTTATATATTGCTCCATATTGAGTGATCCCTTGAACAGCACGATTTGTTTATCAAAACAGATTTGTCGCCAATGGGAGTGACAGCAAACGGGCGCGTATTGTTTCGTACAATGGACGAACTGTCCAAAACCTGTACTGATGCCCAACATCATCCATTGTATCCACAAAATGTAAAGTTTGCCTCAAGGAGTAAAATCTACTTAAAGCAATTTTGAGCACTCATAATTTTGCATCTCAATAAAATTGAATTCTAGGATAATGTAAATTTCCCATAAGTATATGTATACCAAGAAAAATTTGCACTTCCTCTACAATCGTTGGGGAAAACCATTCTGTACAGCATACAGATTTGTGAACTCTGCCATACGTTCAAATAAATCTCTTGTAAAGTACTTGCTTAAGATAAAATAAGGTCTCTTCATTTCTACAACTGGTGTTACATCTTCTACAAACCGTTGGAGGGGTAGAGTGAGATGTCTCACTTTGGTATGCTATTTAATATAAACCTTAGGGGTGAGATGATTATTTATCTAATAGAAGTTAATCATAAATCCTTATCTTACCTCCAAAAAAATGCCCAAGAAGTGTTTGAGTGTCCTGGAGTGACCACAGGGTCCACTTCCACTGCGAGTATAGGAGTATACATAGTAAGGAAATTATTTATAAAAAGTTTCAAAGACAATCACTTGTAGATGCACAGTACATTTATTACACAAGTATGTTATTTTGCTTTGGCACATTTTGTTTAGTTGTATAAGGCCCAGGTTTAGTCGGACAACATTCATATTTTGAAAAAAACTGTAATACTTCTTGTCTTTTAAATTGCAAGTATGGTAATTCGTGACCTTAAAGCTTATATAGAAGCAAACCTTGAACACAAGGTACATTCATCCACAGACTAGGCATAAAGCAGCTAACACTATTTTTTATTGAAGATTTTGCATCTATATTAAGCAATGAACTAATCATTTAGGTCAACATTTTTAAACATTTTTTTTGTGTAGCAATTTTACAATACTGTAATAACAGTATTTTCATTACTTTTAATAGCTGTTAACTTTTAGTTGTGTAATATGCTGTCCCCCTTTAACATTTCTTAAGAGATTCTTTCAGATTTCTTTCTATTCTACCTTCTTGCAACGTTCAAGTTTCTCCCAAGCCTCGTTTAAACACTTTTTGTAAGTAAGGACACATAAGTAAATGGGATTTTAAAATATAATTTAGTTCCGTTAGGAACGTTGGCATATTCAGCAAGTCTCAGTACTACATTTCCTCCTCGTCAGAGTCCAACATGAGAAAGCTTTAGATGTGCACTGTAGTATGGTTCAGCATAACAATTTAAACTTAAAATGAATAGTTTTGCCCCGTATAAATTGTTTTGTTAATGACTTCTATAATACGGAACTATGCTCTTACATAATATAACAACTGAATTTCCAACTGGTATATGCTTGAATAAATTATTTAGATAATAGGACAAACCTTGTAAAACCGTCAGTGCTTATTTTCAAGTTATCATTTAGATGGAAATATCGTAATATATCTTCGAATCGACGCTTCCACACTGCTTCTACAACTATAACTACCTTATAGCCTTATAGCCGGACTGTTGATATAAACAAACAACACAGTTTATTAGGGCTGCAGTCAGAAAGTTTGGCCGGGATGTTACAGAAATACTAGTTTGACTTTTGGTCTAGCTTTCGGAATTGTTTTATTCCTTTTTCAAGACACTGTAATTAGAAGAATGTGTAAATATTTACAATATATTACAACTTGTCAGTGCAACTTACTAGTTGTTGAGGTTATTTATATAATGTATGACACTCAACATTAATAACACACATATAAAATATAACATATAAAATAATGAACAAAATACATTTTAAAATTTAGTTAATGATTATTAAACTTCATTTGTGACATCTTTTAATGGTATGTTTTAACTGATCCATAGAGAACAGTAAGAAAAAACCAAAAAAGTATGATTAAAATGTAATTAGGTGTTCTTCATGTTTTATTAATGGAAGTAGTATATTAAACCTGTCTTGATGGTATGCAACATGTTTTGCCTGCAGGTTTACTATGGTGTGTGTATGTAAAAATAAATTTTATTTTATTTTTAAGGTCTTGTCAGTATATAACAAATGTTGCTTAGTTTATTTATATCAGACTTTTTATTTATACGACGTATTGGATTTTATGAAACACATTTCCAAGAAAAAAAGTTTTGAATGTTTTTTTTCTTTTGCCAAAATACAGGAATCATCGAAATTAAATTCATGTTTTAACGTTAATGCATGTTCTGTCAGCACACATGCATTTATTTTTTTAGTTTTTTTGTCGCTGCGATGTGAGATCACTCTACTGTGAAAATTATGAGATGATTCTCCGATGTACACGTTTTTACAATTGGCACACGGTATAGAATAAACAGTTTTATTGCCAGTTCTGAGCTGACCGTTGAATGGTGGCCGAAGAGGACATCTAAGCACCCGAAAGTAACTCAGAGCCTCGCAGAAAGACGGTCCGCGGGAGGCCAAGGCACGGGACCGAACTCGGATCCATGAAACCCAACTCGTAAGAATTAGGCTCACTGCACCTGGCCCAGGCCCGGCACGTCAGCCGTGACCCGCTTCCTCGCCAAGTCCGATACGCCCCGATCCTCAGAGCCAGTCCTTATCCCAAAGTTACGGATCCAATCCAAAAAAAGAAAAAACAACCATTCAAAACGTGTTTTCTTGGAAATGTGTTTCATACAATCCAATTCGTCTTGTGTAAATAAAAAGTCTGACATAGATAAACTGAGCAACATTTATCGTTATTTACTGACAAAACATCAAAAATAAAATAAAGATTTATTTTTACATATACACACCATTCTTCTTCTTCTTTCAGTGCCTATTCGTTCCGAATATTGGCAATCATTCTGGCTATAATTATTTTATTGACTGATGCTTTAAATAGATTCGTTGTTGTTGTGGAGAACCATTTCCTCAGGTTCTTCAACCATGATATTCTCCTTCTCCCAATTCCTCGCTTTCCGAATACTTTACCCTGTAGGATTACCTTCAGTAATCTGTATTTAGTGGTGTTTCTCATTATATGTCCGAGATATTCCAACTTTCTCCTTTTAATGGTATACATCACCTCTCTTTCTTTGCCCACTCTTCGTAATACGGTCTCGTTGGTTATCTTGTCTGTCCATGATATCCTTAGAATTCGCCTGTATAGCCACATCACATACACACCATAATACACCTGAATGCAAAACATGTTGCATGCCATCAAGACAGGTTTAATATACGTTTAATATACTTACATTGTTTAGGACCAAGTTTGGTTGCTGCAAAACTGTGATGTTGAGATACATACTAAAAATCCTATAGCAAGCACCTAACATGTTTACAAGCATAGTTGTAGGTCAAAAATACGTGTAGACATTCTAAAAATTATATACCACCTAAAAATAGACCTAACATAATAAACATGCGATTTTATGGGTGTTGAAAACTGAAAATCACTTGCAACCAAAGTTGTCACTGAGCGCTAATGGGTTAAAGACAGTCGATCTATAGCTATACTTCTTCTTCAAGTGCCCTCTCCGCTACGCAGTTTGGCAATCATCATTGCTATTCGTATCTTTGAAGCTGTTGCTCTAAATAATTGGTTAGATGTGCACTGGAACCAGTCTCTTAAATTGCGCAGCCAAGATATACGTCGTCTTCCTACGCCTCGTTTGCCCTGAATCTTTCCTTGGATAATTAACTGGAGCAATCGGTACTTTTTCCCTCTCATCACATGACCAAGATATTCCAACTTTCTTCTCTTGATGGTGACCAACAGCTCCCGTTCTTTGTTCAGTCTTCGAAGAACTACACTATTTGTTATTTTGTCTGGCCAAGGTATTTTTAAAATTCTTCTGTATATCCACATTTCGAAGGCCTCTACTTTATCGGTATTGCTCTTGTTTAAAGTCCAAGTATATAGCTATACGCGAGACTGCAATGCACAGATTCCATAATAATTAAAATTTAAGAAATACTGCTAAGCAAATCTTAAGTTTGAAAGTAACTTAAAAGTACACAGTTGATGCATAATGTACAAATTATGCGTTAATTACTAGAATCATAATATAGCGTTGTAAACTAATCTCTAGCGATAATCTTATAAAAGAAAACAGCTCATAGTCTTTATATGCTATTAACGTGCTATAATCATTTTTTCGTTTAGTCTTTTTACCCCCTATATTAAAATTATTATACAGAATGATTGCGTGTAGTATCAATCATCATTAAAATAACAAATTAAGCTTATCTCAGTTTTATTACTTACAATTAGAAAGAAATTTGGGTCGTTTGGTTACCTCACGAAATATAATGGATAACCAAATATATCAAATCCCAATGCGTGAAAAATGGGAATCGATTACTCAGCAGAGAATTAAATCTGGTACCTTGGGGGTAAAGTTGGGGTTATTGCTCTGACCGTTTATCAACGGCCGTGTTGTTATTAGCTTCAAGCTACAAAACCAACGGATAACTGAATATCGGTCGCAGTGTTCGCAGTTTTCCGGCTGACTGTGCACGGTTAATTACAATAATCACCCCGTTATTATTAAAGTCAAATAATTATGCGCGCGTTACGATTTCCATGCAGGTTAAAATTATAATTAAGTTCATTAATTTGAAAAATATGTAAACGAAAATAAATTAAATCAGGTTATTTGTCATCAGCATACACAATATCCGTTTTTGCATATCGTCGGCTCACTGCCAAAACCCGACAAATGTCAAATTATTTATTTTAAGATGATTGCAATTAAAGCTTTTAAATAAGGATATCGACATATTATAATATAGAACTAATTTTGATAACAACAAGTCCTAACAGACACTTCGTCTAAGGACTAACAACCTCAGCGGAGTCTTAATCTAAATCTTAATCTTAAACATCCTAATATTTAACTATCAAGAAATAACTCAAAGTTTATCATATAATATTTAAAGGGTTTTTGCCCATGTATTTAGTGACTCTAAACATGTACAGCTGGTTCCTAAAAAAACTGATACCACTCTTAAAGCGTATTTTGTAGAAAATTGAGCAGTGTATTTTGTATACTTGAAAATTAAAGGAAGTCATTATTCGCTTAACACTATCCAACAAATCCATTTTTGTTGCCAGTCATGGAAAGTCATCCATTGTAATGCTCACGAGTTTGTAATTCGGTAGCTCATATTGGTTTACAAAATTTAGAAAGTTTGTGTAAATGTTTTCTTCGCTTGTTTTTTCTTTCAGAGGTAGCACTGTTAATAATTCGACAAGGAAACTAAATTCATGTAGTTGGCTGTATACCATGTATCACATTTTGTTTAAAAATTCCTTTATAAAAGGTATAATAACAAAAACCCTATCGGGCTACATCACAGAACGTTTTCGGAATAACTATTCCATCATTACTGCTACCTGGATGTACAGCTGATTTCTAAAAGAACTGATACGACTCTTAGTAAGATTTGATTATTTTGAGTAGTGTATTTTATTGGTCTGACATTATATAGTATTAATTATGACAAAAAATAATAAAATACACAAACAAACAACAAACAATTGATTACATATGTTAATTCAAAAATTGTAACCTGCCATCTTATCTCTGCTTGGTTGTTTCTGATTGTATCGATGAGGATCACTTTGGTTAACTGCATGTTTATTTTCAGACCATATTCCGTACTTATCATGCCTAGCCCATTCATGATTTATTTCAGTTCTTCTAGTGATGACGCCAATATAACAGTGTCATCAGCATAACCTAGGTTTTTGATTTTTCTCCCTCCTATCGTTGCTCCACCTTGCCATTGCTCAAAAACTTGAGACGCATAATATGTTCACTATATAATAAGAATAGAATAGGGAATATTATGCATCCCTGTCGAACTCCAGATTTTAGTTTGAAATTTTTGGAAATCACATTATTAACTCTTATATTAGCAGTATTATTTACATATAGTTTTTGTAATAAATAGATTAGATGTTCTGGCGTACCCATTTCTCTAGGTATATGCCACATTTTTATCCTACTTTACGGTATCGAAGGCCATGGAATAGTCAACAAAGCATAATATGTTTCTATGTTAAACTCTCTAGATTTTTCGGTAATTTGACGAATAAATAGGAATACGTTCTCTTGTTCCTCTATCTATGACGAATCCGCTTTGTTCTTGGGGAATTTGTGGTAAGAAAATTGATTTTAGTCTTTCATTGATAATGGTTAGAAGTACTTTGCTCGCGTGTGATATCAATGCTACTGTACGGTAATTACTTCAATCTGTCGGTGAACCTTTTTATATATGGGAATAAACGTGAGTTTACTCCAGTCATTTGGCCACTTTCCGGTATTCCAGATCTCATTGCAAATTCTAAGCATTATTTTCGTCTCTAATTCTTCCATTTCTTTGATTGTTTCAGCTGTTATTTCATCTTCTCCTTTAGTTTTTCTGAATTTTAGCTTCTTAACTGCCTTTAATTTCTGATTTCAATATTTGAGATTCTTTTTTATATCTTCTTTTCTCTGTATTATTGTCTGGGTCGTTGTTAGAGAATAGTATTTCGCAATATTGTTTCCACACCTCTGCCATACCGTCTGGGTTTGTTATGGTATTTCCACTATTATCTTTGATGATCTGTGTCTGCGGTTTAAATCCTCTAGCTCGATACTTGACTTTTGAGAAAAGTTCTCTAGGTTCTTGGCGGTCAGCATGTTCTTCTAGTTGCACACATATGTTTTTAATATAATTATTTTTGTCCCTTCTGCACAAGTGTTTTATAGTTGTATTTTTGGTGCATATCTCTATTTCTTTTTGTTTTGATTTTGATGTGCCGTTTCGAAGATTTCGTCTTTATTTTACAAGATTGAGTCTCTTCAGTCATCCAATGTTTTTTCCTAGCTGTTTTGTCTTTGGGATTAGTATTGTTAATGGCTTCAGTGATCCATTTCTTTGTGTATTTCCACGTTTTATCAGCATATCCGGTAGTCTCTGGTAGGTCAGCTTCTACCAATGCTTCTTTAAACTTTTCCGGGTGTTTTTGAATCAATTTTTGTCTTTTATTTGTGATTGTTTTACTGTGTAAGTTAATACGAAATTCTGCTTGTAAAATTTTGTGTTCAGAGCGATAGTCTGCAGTTGGTTTTGTCAATCAAATATCAAATCAAATCAAATGGTTTGGATCAATATACTTACGCAAATCTCCATTTTCAGAAATGAAAATAGGTATATCAGAAAATCTCAACCGCCTAATGGACGAACATCCCAAATCGTGCTTGCAGTTGGCACTCAGTAATTAAGTACTATTTTACAAAAAGTTTGTGGTGTTATGAAGTGTCATGTATCAACATCGAAAGGAAATTAGTAATTTCAGATTATAATTATTTGTCAACTATTAGTACTAGATGGCTTAATTCTATTTTGTATTTGTAAACATTTACAAGAGTAGTCTAACGTTTTTCTTCTAAACATTTTGTGGTAGATCGCAGACACTATAAGTCCAAGCACCCCAGCCCTCCATTTTATTATTTAGGACAAAATATGTGAAAAGACTAGTCGTGGTCGAATAAGAACTTCATGTCATGAACAATCAGTCTTCAGAGCTGTGTTGAATAAAATTATGAAAGCCATTTATTAATGGACATGGTACAGATAGAAGAAGATGAAATATACACAAATAAATGTTTATGAAAATCGGTAAGATCGTTTCGAAACAAACTGATTTTTCTATCAGATGTCGCTATTGCGTCCATAACGAAGCCATTTTATTGTTGCTTCCTAATAAGACAGAGAAGATTATTTTACACGTTAAGAACGGCTATGAATAACTGTTCTGATGAGACTTATTAAGGAAATGCGTATCAACAGATACATAGACGCTTTGTACGTGAAATGAAATCTTTTCTGTCTTTTTCAGTTTATGAAAATATTTAAAAGAAATTTTAATGAACCATATTATACGATAATTTCGGGATTTGATTCTTTATTACTTTTTAAAATAATTGAAACAAAATTGTATAAAGTTTTGCTTTAAAAGTAACAAACCTATGATGAATATTATACAAAAGTATGTCTAGTACATTATAAGGTCACGCTTGAAAATATCTTAGTGTAAGGAATTATAAATCACTCTAATGTGGCATAATTGTTATTGTTTTTGTCATTTTGTTTTAACATGAATGCACTTTTTTCTAGGTCTGTGCCAAAGTATTTGGAAACGCCTCTGCCTTGGCAAAACACAAACTGACTCACAGTGATGAAAGAAAATATATTTGCAACATGTGCGGAAAGGCTTTTAAGCGGCAAGACCACCTGTAAGTATTACCTTGTTTTTTCTTTAACGATAGCTTATGCCAGAGAACTAAATTAAAATAAGAACAGGACCGTCAAGTTATGCTTACTTGCCTTTTTGAGACCGAAACTAAAATTAATTATGTTAATGGTCGGCTTGCTATCATTGCATTTGTATTAAAATGAGAAACAATACACACATATATATATATATATATATTTATATATATATATATATATATATATATATATATATATATATATATATATATATATAATAATATAAAACAATGGGATGATAACAACAGCTGTCTATATCATATAAAACTCAAAACGGTGGTTCATTGGATTAGCAGTTGAATATTAAAAATATTAAAAGCCAAAGTTTACTCTTATCAACGATTTCGTTATATTTTTTTAAATTTTTCTAACATCTTTAGACGAAAGTGTTACAACAGTGTTACAAAAATTTTATAATTTACAAAATAAAATAAAATACTTGCTTGTGTGAGGTTGCAGCAGAAAGAGATAAAGTCTCGAGATTTTTATTGTAGTGAATAAAAAAAAGTGGACAAAAATCCTGTGTAAAACTTTTTCAAAATTATACACCACTCTGACAAGTGACAATCTAATGTGGCAGTTTAAAAAATTATTTCTCCAATAAACAAATATTTAAGGACAAACAATTATTAACATACAAATTAGGACAAAACCATTATGAAGTTATCGCTATTGAACACACACACGCGCTGTATATCATTTTAAAGTGAGATCCACATGTTCAAAGATCAAACCAGTCACACTTTGCTATTGAAGTGGTATCTATCTGACCCACAGGCTTTTCCTACACCCCTCCTCTATGTGTGACTTAAGTGAGGAGGCTTATGATCTGAAAGTTACTTTGGGTGCCCTGAGTAATGAAACACCCTCTGTTTTATTGGTTGTGGTTAGGGCACCCAACTGTAAGGGTAGCACACATATCGGCTTTTCTCCCTATTCAGCTTACTGACCCTATTTAAGTAACTTTAACTTGACATCGGGTCTCGAGTCCCTAAAAAATTATGTGTTTCGAACAGAAAGCCATCAACCCGGGTTAATGACTTCCTGTCCGAAAAAATGTGTGTGTTCGGCCACTCAGCCGCCGATTTGGCAAAATAAATTTTGTTTTCCTCGCCGGCTGAGCATCCGAGTGGGGTCCGGCCACCGAGCCCATATATGCCGCACATGACCTCAGTGCTCGGAATTCACGAAAAGATCTACATTATCTGTCTGAGGAGCCTACTGCGCTATTGCGGTTATTATAAAAGACCTGACGGACCTTTGATGCATGTATTTATTTAGTTAACATATCTACTTCAGCGATTCCGCAATGACTTAGACGACAGACAGCGTTTTTTGTTTTTTTTTTATTTTCTTTGGTTGTTTTTTCTTTTGCCTAAAACTAAGTAGAGTTACTACCTAACTACCTAACTTAAAAGTGTGCGTGTGTTGAAGTGTGTATTCCCAGGTTTATACGGCCATCACACACATGTGTGATGGCCGTATTATACTTAATCTAATATAAGCCTATTGCGTACCCTCTCGACAGAGTAATTTTTTGGTTGCTTCCTGTCTAACTTTACATTCGTTCTTGGAACCATTGCGCGACTATCTCATTCTTCTTTACTCGTTTTGGTTTTCTCTATATCCTGTTATCTGTGGTTTAGGTCTTCTGTGTACCGTCCGTATGTTCTCACTGTAATTCGTCAGCTCTCTTAGAATTCTGCTAGGATGATTTCTTAATCCATTGAATACTTCTTATCCTTGTTCATCCATTGTACATATCTCAATGGTACGTATCTGGGTATTTTTATAGCATCTATTATTTGTTAATTTTGCGTTGTCTGGATTTTTTTACTGTTGGTTTTACAGGTATGTCCCCAAGCAGCGAAAGCATACGTTAGGACAGGCCTGATTATGCTCTTTGCAACTCTAATTTTGGTTTTAGATCTTAACTTGCTTCTTCTACTTATGAGTGTTGAGAGCTGACTTTTCAGCGCTTTAGCTTCATACACATATTTGTCTGACTTGCTCGGTAAACGTGAGCTTTTTGTCGAGTATCACCCCGAAGTGCTTTGCTTGATTTATCCATTCTCTGGTTTCTCGAGTTGGTACACTTCTTTGATGGCTAAACATGACATCCTGTGTTTTATTGGAATTTAAGGCGATCTTGCATTTAATAAACCATTTCTGGAATTTATTCAGTGCTCCTTACATATGATTAGCAACTTCTCATCTATCGTCACATATTGAGAAGGAGTGTAGGCCTGCTTACAATTTTAAATAAATTTGTCCAGAATTCCACGAACTGGAGCTAATTTGTCAATCGCCAATCTGTCTTTACGATTCTCGATGTTATCGAACCGAAGACAGACCATCAGGAATTGAAAACGATTTATAGACATCGTATTGCGGAATATATCGACACAAGTTTCATCTGTTTGCCATAAGTCTCTCAAATTCTGACGATTAGAATGAAACATACCTGCTAAATAAAGAAGTCCGATAAATTCTTTAATTTCACATTCATTGGTTGGTTTCACCATGCATTTTTTTTGATATGCAATTAATTTTTGTTGAATTTTGAGATTGGTTCAACGCACTATGTCTTCGATCATTTGTCGGTCAAAAAACAATTGTCAACAATCTAAAGCACGCTTAGCATTTTTTGCATAATGCTTCACACCCGGCAAATAAGTAATAATGTTCTCTGATCTTGTTCAAACCCGTTTATTATTTGAAGCAAGTTTGTTCCATTGTGTTCCGTCTTTTCCGAGATACATTTCTTCGTTTCTTGTAGGTCCGTAAGTACTTTTATTTTCCGTCTCATTCTGAAGTTCTGTTTTTGATGTCTCCATGTCTGAATCTCCGTCAGAAACTACATCTACTATTGCGATATCCTGCTCCGAGTCGGTGTTGTGGTCGCTTTCAGAGATATGATCAATATCGTCATCGCTTCCCGATTCGATGGCATCGTCATCAATTTCAGCCCATAGAGCTTCAAGCTTTTTCTGTTCCGCTTCGTATGACATGATATTTTAGCTAAAAAATTAAACAATTGAATATGCAGATTCAAATAAGTCAAAAATAAAAACTTACTTATAATGTCAAAATTGCAAACGCGAGTACATAGGTGGGGTTTGACACACCTCAGAGCGTTTCAGGCGCGTGTAACTTCACTTACTGCCTACAATGTACTGAGGTAACGCCTGAATTCGATGATGGGGACATTTTTGGGAAACTATTGGGGTGGACGCGCGCATAAGTCTGCGTTTGATTTATTTAAAGAGCGAAAAAATGATAAGATTTTTAAGAAGGTAAAGTTCTAACGACCATAGGAAAGTTCTAGGTAAATACGGTACTAGTAACTTGGAACGTAACGAAAATAAAATTTCCGGAATTAGGTTTTTACAGAAAAATTACTATAGACGTGCTTTCGACGATATTTAACAAATTTTTCAAAAGAAACAGACGCGAAACCGGAAAGAGATTAACTAAGGATTAACCAAAATAATAAGTCGGACCTTCCGTCTTTTGAGATAGTCGGTAAATTCCAATCAAATTTCCTATTGGTCAACACGACCAACCGCGTATAAATTATTTGCAAATACGACCATGGGCGTATCAGCCACGGAGGTAAAGGGATTAGAAATAATTTAATATATTAACTATAAAAAAAATGTTACAAGGTCATTAAACGTAGGTGATCTCTGTATTGGCGTGGTCGCTTACAGAAGTTTAACTGTACCAAAAACCAATACCAGATCATAATTATTGTATTATTTAAAACTGTTACCATTATTCTTATCCATTGCGTCATATAGGTGTTTATTCCCAATTCCAAAAAGTTGTAGTACTTTCCAATATTTTTACTATAAAAACCATGAAATATTTTTTTAAATACATTAAGAATATATTGTTTACAGCAATGGGCATATGCTTACGCATCGAAACAAAAAGCCCTACGAGTGTAAGGCAGAAGGCTGTGGTAAGAGCTATTGCGACGCTAGATCCTTACGAAGGCATACAGAAAACCACCATAGCTCATCATCAACGACAACAGTCAATACTACAAGTACAACTTTATCACCCGCACAAGGAGCTGCTTCTGGTGACGCTGCTTCACCTCATGGATCCAGTTGCATTCAATACGCTCCACCTCCAACTACAAGCACAACTTCAACTACGACATCTGTGACACCAAGTAGTGGCAAGAGTCAGTTACAGCAATTGTTAGCCACGGATCCAGCTAAGGTAAAGCGTTTTATTTTATTTGATTAAAATCTGTGATAGTATGAGCAATTAAAATACCCTATATTTAAAATTTATTTACTCATTCATTAACCGTTACAATCCCTATGGATTATAGCTTTGCTATTGCTTTTAAAATCCTATTCTTGGTTTAGATGTAGCTTTTCTTTACTATTCCAGTGTGTATTCTAAATCATTTTCACAGTTTCTTACTAACCCAACCCAACCTAACCTAACCTAACCTAACAGTATATCATCAGCATGCATTAATTTTTAATTTATATATTATTGTTCTAAGTCTAATATCTTAGGCTCGTTCAAGGAAGTTTTTGGTGAAAAAAATATACTACTACTACTACTATCGGTTCACAGCGTTCTCCGACGCCTTCCGACTCCTAACCGCCATTCTTCTCTATTTAACCATAGGCCTGGAGGGATTTTTTTTTCTCTAGTTCCTTTTCAATTCCCTCTCTCCAGCTTCTTCTCGGCCTTCCTCTTTTTCATCTTCCTTGTAGTGTCCACGTCAAAATCTGTTTTGGAATCTTGTCATATGGCATTCTCTGTACATGGCCGTGTATGGCCATGTACAGAAAGAAACAAAAATAAAAATAATTCGTTCCCAAAGTGAACAACTTCATGATTTTGTACAGAAGTGAAGGAAAATGTAAAGAAACGAAAAAAGCTTACCTGAAATACGTATCAACCAAAACAGAAGAGGTATACCATAATTACAAGACCATTAGAAACGAAACACATGTAGTTGTAAGAAAAATAACAAATAATCACTGGGAATGCTTTTTGAAAGAAATGAAACATGAGTTTTATGGTCTGTAAAAGGAAATATGGCGCTTCATAAGAAGTCCAAGAACGGAGGTAAAGAAACTAATAGAACCAAAACATATAGACAAGGATACATGGATTGACTACCTAAAAAAGCTATACGCAGACGAAGAATAAATGACGCTTATGCAATCTTGATATTGTGAAGCAGCAATCAATTAACAAGAATAATTATTAAAATTATTAAACACAATAAAATACCGGAATAATGGAGAACAAGTGAACTAATTCTACTATTTAAAAAAGAAGATAAAAAACAGCCAGAGAACGACAGAGGTATAAACTTGTTAAATACTACGCTAAAACTTACAACTAAAATTTTACAAATACTAATAAATCAGAGGATAAGTTTAGCATATGAACAACAGGGTTCTCGTAGTGGAAGATCGTGTACAGGTGCAATATTCGTTATAAAGCAAATTAATGAGAAATCACTAGAGTATACTAGATCAGCATTTCTGTGCCTGATTAAAATAAAGAAAGTGTTTAGCAAAATAAGTCTTAAAAAAGAAATACTAAACCTAAATAAAATTTTACAAGAAGTTAAAGATGACCCGGATCTGCCTCATATTGGACAAACTAAATTGTGGCAAGTTTTAAAAGAATTAAAATTCCGGTGGGAGAAATCAGACCGAAAATCGCTTTTGATTGACCGGGAGGAGATAATATGTTGGAGAAGAAATTATCTAAGATCCATACGAAAATTCCGGGCTGAAGGAAGGCCAATCTTCTACCAGGATGAAACGTGGGTAAACTCAGGTCATACTCTAAAAAAAATTTGGTCAGATAAAAATATATTAAGCTCCAGGCAAGCCTTTATGGAAGGTTGGTCTACTGGTATCTCCCCACCTTCTGGTATAGGCAGTACATTAATAATTTCTCACATTGGCAGTATAAAAGGATTTGTTAAGCATGGTTTGTTGGAATTTCAGTCCAAAAGCACAAAATACTATCACGAGGAGATGACAGCTGATGTTTTCGAAGAGTATTTGAGCTGATGATTGAACACATACTACCAAATTCAATTATAGTATTAGATAATGCACCTTATCATTCACGACTAGTAGAAAGACTTTCAACGACTGCGTGGAAGAAACAGGATATTCTTGACTAGCTGTGGAATAAGTATCTGCCTTACGAAGATGGAATGGTAAAGGCAGAACTTTTAAAAATTGCCCGGCAACACAAATCGAAGTTCAAGAAATACGTAGTTGACAAAATGGCGGAAAGGCGAAACATCACAGCCTTAGACTTCCACCCTACCACTGCGAAATAAATCCAATTGAACTCATTTGGGCACAAATAAAAAGTTATGTGGCTAGAAAAAATACGTCATATAAAATACAAGCTGTACGTCAATTGTTATACGAGTAGTTACCACATATTACAGAACAAAACTGGAAAGATTCAGTAAGATATGTAATAGAAGAAGATGCTAATAGAATAATTGATGCTACCGTAGAGACACAACCACTAATTATTAACCCTCAAGACGAGGATTCCGAAGTTGATTCTATTTATTTTGAATTTGAATAGTTTTTTATCGTAATTATATAAGGTAAGTAATAGTAGTTGTAATCGTAAACTATTAAAGGGGAAAGGCGCAAAATATTGCCTGTCAAAATGTTCAATGTGTTTTAAATGTATCCATTTTTTTTTCAAATCCTGAGAAAACTAAAAATATTTTTGAAAAATTTAAAGGCAGAATGAAATATTTATGAGAATAAATAAAATGTTTCTTATGCATGCTATATTTTCAATTAAAAATTATACTATATTTTCTCTTTTATTTTCACCCCTGTTACATAACATATTAAAATAAACATTGTAGAAGTTTTCTGGGACTTTCTGCCCTCAGTAATAATGTAATCTTTCATTCTGCGTTTAAATTTATCAAAAATATTTATTAGTTTTCTTCGAATTCGAAAGTAATGGATAAATTTAAAACACGTTGAAAATTTTGCCAGGCGACATTTGGCGCCTTTCCCCTTAATTAAATAAATGTATCTTTTACAAATGGCAAGAAACTTTTTATTTTTGAATAAAATAAAGAAGTTTTATTAAAACAAAAATACAATTTACATAAGTACAATTTAAAAAATATATTTATTTAGTTCAAATGAATGTTTCAATCATATACTCTACGACACTGGTAGGTCATCTGTAACCAAAATACCTTCGTAATCGGATTATAAAGTTGACTGCTGTATTGTATTCCTTCAGATACAAGGTGGGTTAGTCGAAAACATCTTAAACCGTCAGTTTCAGGTTGATTTTTACTATTATAATATCGTATTACCTATCCTCTCTGTATTTCAGTTCTCTAATTAGGGTTAAACTTGTAGTGAACTATCGACAAATTGTGAACCGATTATAGTAGACTTTACCTTTAATTGTTGCTTTAACTTTATGTTACATGTATAATAAACGGATGTAGTGTATGTGATAATGTAGTGTATAATAAATGCCTACATTATATTGAAATTTTGGTTTTTCCCTCGGACTATAACTTATCGAGGTTCTGCTGTAATATCTTTACCTGTTTGAATTTGAACACAAAAGCAGGTACAAATAAAAAGTAGAAATAAAACTCTACATTTTAAATATTCGAATGACTGAAATAATAGACTCAATACTTAGGAATAATTAAGCCCGTATATATTAATATCACTCATAAATCAAATTTAATGAAAAAAATACTGTATTTTCCTAAAACAAGATTATCACGAACTTCACACCCCACACTGACATCCTTTTCTTAAGTATTACAAATAGCAACCTTCGCGAAAGCAGCCGCCTCAGGTGCATTTTTCTTCTCAAGAAAAAGTTATCTCAGCGAAAACATAGATAAATGTTGGGGTATTTTTCTCAAGGAAGGGACGAGGACGCTTACTCGTTCACTTACTTTTCGTTTTAATTTTGACTTGATTAACGACGAGAATTTCTAACACCCGCACGACATTTTTTATAGCCTGATGCAAATGCAAAAGACTGTTTTACATTGGAAGATAGAGTTCTCAGTCTGAAATGAATTTAATGCATACTGTTAAATTTCTTCACAAGAATAAAAACAATTATGTATATATACACAGATGTATATATGGGGAAAAAGCAATCGTTGCTATAACAAACGAAAACATCAGAATTACAAACAGAAATGAAATAATACAACTCGTATCTAAATTCTACAGCGAACTGTACAAAGCCCCTAACAGAAGTATTCAGTAACCAAGAAGATATAGCAGTCCTTCTGGAAGAAGTAGAATCGACAATTGCAAAAATGAAAAGTGGTAAAGCAGCTGGAATAAATGGTATAACAGTGGAACTGCTTAGATCCACAGGCAATAGAACCTAGAAAATCTTAGCAGGTATATTTACAATCTGCCTAAGATCTAGATGCATACTAGACCACTGGAATACAACAAACGTAACTTTCATTTATAAGAAAGGTAGCAAAGAGGATATCAAAAACTACAGACCTATAAGTCTACTACTAATCGTATACAAGATATTTAAAGATATTGTAATGAATTTATTTAACTGCTATGTCTTTATTTAATTTATAATTATTTATATTGTTCTTATTTTAATTTATTAAAAAGCACGATAATTTATATCAATAATTTATTTGATTAATAATTACATAATTTATGTATCCGAACGCTACAATTAAATCGCGACCGCGAATCTTCAAAACTAACTGACCCTCTTCAATTAAAGTTCCGTTATTATATATGAAATCCTGTTATTCGAGAACAGCGGCGATCTCGCATCGAAGTAACCACCATAGTTCACCAGTAGTTCACCATAATTTGAGTCTAGATCCTTCGCCGAAATTTCTACAACAAAACAGAATTAGTCATCATATATTTACAGTTATTTTAGGCCATGATATTTATCGTAACAATATACAAAGATATACAACTATTCAAGATGTACAAAGATCATCAACAACACATTAACAAACGCATTAGATGCTAGACAGTCGAGACAACAAGCTGGCTTTAGAATTGGATTCAGTACCATAGATCATATTCATACACTTCGAGAACTAATTAGTAGAGCTAAAGAATATGAAATACCGCTAGCATTAAGCTTCATAGATTTCGAGAATGGTTTCGATTATATATATCCCAAGGCAGCAATAGAATCTTTGACCAACCAAGGCATTGACAAACCGTGCATAGAAATTTTAGCAAATATATACAGACAAGCAAAAGTTAAGGTAAACATTTATGAAAACACTCCAGAATTTTCCAGTACCAGAGGCGTCCGACAAGGAGACGTACTATCACCAAAGCTCTTCACTGCAACTCTAGAAAATACATTCAGCAAAATAAACTGGCAGAACAAAGGAATATCCATTGATGAAGAATACCTCAGCCATCTAAGATTTTCAGACGACATCGTTCTGATTGCTAATAATCCTGCAAAACTACAAGAACTTATAAGCGATCTAAATGCAGCTAGCAATAAAGTTGTCCTAAAAATGAACTTGACTAAAACAAAAACCATGTACAACGAGCTAGTGGATGTCCAAGATGTAATAATAAATAACACTACACTCGACACTAGACGAGTATGTATACCTGGGATAATTAATACATAAATCTGGCTCCTTACTTCCAGAAATGTGAAACTAGCTTGGACATTTTTTGGCAGAACTGCATTTATATTCAAATCGAAGTATGTTATAATAAGTTGCCTCCATATTCCAGTCTGTTATGTCTTGTCAGGTCTTGTATAAGCAAAAATGAGTAAATACAACTTAAGTTTTCTACATCTTTCTTACAGTTTATAGAAGAGCTACAGTTATGGATGTAGCACATTTCTATGAAATTTCTTTTGAATTGATTGTCTACCTTTTTTAGAACTTCCACATTGTCATAGTTGGAAGTGTGTCCAGTATTCTTAATATGTTGACTAAAAGCTGTACAGCTTATAGGATTCCTCACAACATCACTATTGTGCAAAGCTGCTCTTTTTGATAGTTTCTGGCTGGTTTGACCGACATACACTTCCGAATAGGAACCACATGAAATAAAATACACTACATTGAAGCTATTCAGTTTTTTAACTCTTTCTGTCAAGTGAGTGAAGTATGTCCCTAATCTTTTATTCACTGAATTTGCTATCACTATGTTAAACTGTCTGAAAAGGTTTGTGATCTGTGGTGATAGACCCCTGATGTAAAACAATCTCCCATAGAAAAGTTCTACTGATTTTTCCTTTAATGCTTGTTGTTGGTGTGTTCTTGTCATTGGCATATCTTGAAAGAGCAGTTTGTTCAGCAGCATCTTAGGATAGTGATTTTTTCTAAGAATCTCATAAAGTAACTTGGTGTTCTTATTGTAGTTAGAAGGATGACACATTCTTTTTATTCTATTTTTCAGACCTTTGATGATGTTAGTCTTCTGTTTATGTGGATGATAAGAGTGAAAAGGTACATATCTACCTGTCTGGTTACATTAGTGTCGAGGAATGGCACCATATATGATTTTCTTTTGTTTCGACAGTAAATTGTAGGTGAGTGTTATAGGAGTTAAATATGTTAAGAGTGTAGTTGATTTTGTCAGCTAGGACTGCACATATGAGGTCGTCTACATGTTGGTAGATGACAAGGAACTGGAAATCAACTTCTCGAGTACAGTAGTGAAGTAGGAAGTTCATTACAATTTCTGCCAAAGGTAAGGATATGGCTCCACCCATGGGTGCTCTTTTATTTGGACATAGAAATAGTTTTGGAAAGTGAAATATGTATTGTTGTATAAAAAAGTAATCAGTTTCAGGAACAGTACTTTGGGAATTGTACAGTTTGGTTCAATCAGGTGGTAATTAGTTGTCAGAATAGAAACCACCAATTTAAGAGGGATGTTGGTAAATAAAGAAGTAACATCAAAACTTGCCAAGACATATCCTGAAGGTAGTAAAAACCCATTGATCTTATTTGCAAATTCAAAAGAATCTTTAATTTTGTAGGTATTGTAAGAAGAAAAAGAAGTGTCAATAATACCTGCTAGATACTTAGCCAAGGATTGAGTGGGGGCATTCTTACATGCAATTATAGGACGTAGTGGGCACCCTTCTTTGTGAATTTTTAGAAGTCCATAATCTGTTGAAAATTATCCACGCCAGAATTCACACTAAACTGGAGCTGGATATTAGTGACACACAATATGAGTTCCGCAATGGTATGGGTACCAGAGAGGCACTATTCTCCTTCAACGTGCTGACGCAGAGATGTTTGGATGTTAACCGTCCTCTTTACGTCTGTTTTATAGACTACAATAAAGCGTTTGATAAAGTAAAACATGACCGACTCATGGAAATTCTAAAAAATAAAAACCTAGATGAAAGAGATTTAAGGCTAATAACAAACCTTTATAACAATCAGCGAGCAATAGTACGAATTGAAAAAGAGACATCTGAAGAAATGGAAATAAATAGAGGAGTCAGGCAAGGCTGCATACTATCACCTCTATTATTTAACGCTTATTCTGAAGAGGTAATTCGAGAAACTCTGGAAGATGAAACAGTCGGGATAAGAGTAAATGGAGTCTTAGTTAACAACATCAGATATGCAGATGATATAGTAATAATAGCCGATAGTTTACAAGACCTGAAAAGACTCATAAGTAAAATAGTAATGTGTAGAAGGGAGTAGGTGCGGACTCTCACTCAATATTAAAAAGACGAAATTTATGAAAATTTGTAAAAACAACCACAATACTAACGAAATCTTGACAGTAGAAGGCCAGCAGATCGAAAGAGTAAAAAAGTACACTTACCTAGGAATACTTATAACAGAAAATAATGACTACACTGCAGAAATCAAAGTCAGAATCAAAAAAGCACGTTCTAATTTTATGAAAATGAAAAAGGTCCTATGCGGCAAAGATTTAACATTAGCTCTTAAAGTACGCCTAACAAAATGTTACGTATACAGTGTACTATACTATGGAGTGAAATCATGGACGTTAAATCTAGACACAATGAGACGACTTAACGTCTTTGAAATGTGGACCTATAGAAGAATTATGAGGGTTTCCTGGGCAGATAGAGTTACGAACAATGAAGTACTGAGAAGAATAGGTAAAGAGAAGAAAGTTGAACTTACAATTAAAGAAATAAAGCTACAGTATCTCGGACATGTGATGCGGGGCGAGAAGGATGTCATCCTGCGACTCATAATGCAAGGAAAGATAGATGGCAGAAGAAGCATCGGAAGGAGACGAATTTCATGGCTCAAGAACCTGAGAGAATGGTTTGGATGCAGCTCAAAACAACCTTTTAGAGCTGCTGCCTCAAAAATTAAAATAGCTATAATGATTGCCAACCTCCGTAGCGGAGATGGCACCTGAAGAAGAAGAATATGTTGAGGTGGTCCCAGTATAGTTGGTTAATTCCTTTTTTGTTTTGGTGGTAATATGACACTCGTCATGTAATTTTTTATCAGTAAGTTAGTGTTCCTTACTACTGATGGAGTCAGATCTTTGGGGATTTTTTTTTGGAATGTGGGTCGTTAAGAAACTCAAATGGTTTGGTGATGTACTCGTTTCCGTCCATTATGACTGTTGTGTTACCCTTGTCTGCTCTCGTTACTATAATGTAAAGATTGTCTTTCAAATATTTTCTCGTTTTTGTTTCAATAGCCATGGATGGACTGATGTAATGACGGTTAGTTTTGATGTGATTCGTAATTATGTTTGTGATTTTTGTGTTTCTGTAGAACGAAACCTGCAACGTTCAAAAATCACAAACATAATTACGAACCGCATCAAAACTAACCATCATTACATCACAAAACACAAAAACAGACGTTAAAGTTTCTGAATACAAACGATTGCACGTCACGAAAAATGAAGCCAAAGTTGTGCAGTTTAGAAAAATATACACTCGTAAAAAGAACAATAGTTTTAAAGGTTTAAGTACGTTTGTAATGTAGAAGTTTAAATTTTCAATCATATTTTGTATAGTTGTATATGTTAAATTCTAATTTGTATTAGTTGTCGGAAATAGCTTGGAATATCTTGTTATTTTCCATAGACTTCCTCTTGTAGATAACGTAAATGCTGATCCAATAAACGCTAAGAACAAAAATAATCCTATTTACATTGCTCATGAAATTTAGCTACCATCACCCAAACAAACATCGATAGGATTAATCCAGTATTCAATATTTGCTCTTTGTGGCTTCGCTAATAGAACATCCCCACTAAATCCCAATATGCAAAGCGTACGTACAAAGGGCTTGTTGAATTACGTACGTCTTGGCTGTTACACTGTTCCGCCAAGTACACAAACTATACTAGCTAACAAGGAATGCGTGTTTAAGCAGAAACGACATTGTTGGAGTAACTCTTGGGTTTACCAAAAATTATCACATAACGAAATCTTGGTTCTTAAAACCAAAATATACTTTTAGACTTAAAAACGACATAAGAATTATATAAAATAGCCTTCATATTAATTGGACTGCGTTATGTAATAGCGGATTAAAAGCTAAAATTCAGTTTTGAGAAAAATGAGTTTAAAAATTTTAAATTTGTTTTTTGTGCTATTTCTAAATTAGACAAGTTTTATATTTAATGCAGTAATGCAAATACAAAAAAAATTGTCTTTACGGCGATGCTTTTACGGATTTGCTCTTTTGATTTAGATACGGCTTTTTGTTTCACATAAAAGTTTTTGAGATCACCGAGATTGATTTTCAACTCTTCTCTTGGGACCATTTCTTGGTCTTCCTTTTCTAGATTCCTCCATGTTTTCTGTTTCTAATCTATTGGCATTATTTTTATTTTCATATTTTTCTAACTTTTCTTGCTTTCTAGCAGCTTCTGTATGACCTTTTCCATTGGATTCTCCTGAGGAGTCTTCATTATTTTCGTGTGTTGTTAAATTATCTTTTTCTAACCCAAAGGCTTTGTCGTTATTTTTTACACTTGTTGTGTACTACTTTTTACGTTTTTTTGTAAGTTGAACTGGCTTGGATGTAGTAACGTATTGGCTATTTTTCATATCAACACTAAAACTTATGTCTCCATGCAACACATTAAAAGAATGCGGACTCATTAAATGTTTTGAGATATACAGGGTCGAGAAGGGGATACTCACGTTAGAATAAGATATAATCCAATACTACTGAGTCTTCAGATAATTTCTCCTCTCCCGTAGAACTGATTACTATTTAAATTTGAATAAGCCACAATTAAAGGTGAAAGTATGTTTATTGAAGTTTGTATTTCCACTTTGGAAATTACTTTAACCTATAATTGTGGCTTATTCCCATTTAAATAGTAATTAATCTAACATGCCACCAGAAAATAGCTTCAGAACAATCCCATAGAACTGACTCCAATAGGGCAGGTACTTTTATTTATTGACGAGTTTATTGACGTGTTCATTAGAAACTTACTTGCCTCGTATGCTTTTTGTACCTAAAAAAGTACCTAGTTACTTAAAGTTAAAATTAAAGAAGGTAGTATGTAATAAATGGATTCACTGTATATAAATGTTATTATATAGAGATAACGATATTGTTTTTTTGACCATAAGAATATTTATTTATTTACCTATTTAGATTTATTGCAATCCCATCTCTAGAGTATCTTTATTATAATGCTCTAAAACTAATTTTTTAGCCTTAATAGCAATACAAATAAATAAGTAAGTAAATAAGTAACATGCTTTATTGTCACCGAAAATTGTACAAATTTTATGGACAAAGCTTAACATTAACAATAAGACAACAAAGAAGAAAAAAATCAGAAAAAATACTACCTAATTAATGACCTCCAAACTTCGTAAAATGTACCTAACAAAAAATAAAATTAGAGGCTCAACTATTCCACCTCCTTGTGCTAAGCAGTAACCAAATCGGTCGTACAGATTTCTCCTCATATTTTGGAGTAGGGCTGGTGTAATGCTTGCAGAGAAATGAAGTATTTTTGCCCGTAATTCGACTAGGTTTGTGGCCCTTTCAAACTGATGCCTATATATGTTTTCTTTGAGAAAACCCCAAATCGTAAAGAAATCGTAAGGCGCCAAGCTACATGATCTAGCGGGCAATTTAATTGTACCACGTGTACTTATCAGCAGGAAACGTTTGTTTGAAGAAGTCAATAGTTGCTCTAGAGTTGTGAGCCGAACACCCATCCTGTTGGAAATAAACCTCCCGAAAATTAACGGGAAGGCGTCGAACTGCCGGAATAATCTCATTATGTAAAAGTTGTAAATATTTGGGCTCATTTAGGTTTTTATCGATAAAAAATGGACCGACATAAAGATAGAAAGAGGTGTGCGACAGGGATGTATATTGTCCCCATTATTGTTCAATACATATTCAGATCACATTATGAACCTAGCGCTAACGGACATAGACGAGGGAATACTTATAAACGGAGAACGATTGAACAACATAAGATACGCTGATGATACTGTCATTTTTGCAGACAGTCTTAAAGGTCTGCAGACACTTGTCTCCAGGGTTGCAGAAGTAAGTAGCAGGTTTGGGCTTGATTTTAACATCAAAATATACCTGGGTGCAAATTTAAATGAACAGTGGGACCAATCGACGGAAATTAAGATAAGGATCGGGAAGGCAAGATCAGCTTTCGTCTTTCTTTCTTTCTCCCCTTCCTTTTACCCTAACCTAACAGGGTGTCGGATTTGGGCTAGCTATTTTAATTTCCATTTACCCACCTCTTCCATTCTTTTCTGTTTCCTGCCATTATTTTCAATTCCTCGAGTGATTTTTGTTTAAGTTTTCCCGCCTCTACTACTTGCTGTATCCATTTTTTTCTTGGTCTGCCTCTTTTTGTTTTTCCGATGTTTTTTGCTTCATAAATTTTTTTTGTTATTCTATTGGATTGCATCCTCATCAGATGCCCATACCAGTTCATTTGTCTCTTTGCTATTTTGTTCATTATCGGTTCCTGGTTGGCCATTCTCCTAATAGTCTCGTTACTTAATCTATCCCATTTTGTCTTTCCAACTATCCTTCTTAGATGTCTCATCTCCATTGCGTTTATCCTGCTCTTATGTTTTTCCAGAATTGTCCAGTTTTCACTTGCATAGAGCACAGTCGGTATCACTATTGTGTTATATATTTTTATTCTTGTTTCTCGTGCAAGTTCTCTTTTTCCCATTATTGGGGCTAACGCATAATATAACTTGTTTGATTTCTTTGCTCTATTTGTTATTTCCCAGTCTATTTTTCCATCATTAGTTATTATACTTTCCAGGTATTCGTAAGTTGTTACTATTTCGAATTCTGAGTTTTTACATTTTATCTTTATTTGATTATCTTCCTTATCTCCTTTGCCGCTTATTATCATTATCTTACTTTTTTCCTCGTTTATCTCCATTTTAAGTTCTATTTGTTCCACCCATATATCCATTAGTTTCTGCATTTTATTCTCGGAATCTGCTATTAGTACTATGTAGTCTGCATACATTAAGGACTCTATTGTTACCGGTTGTAATCTGCGGTAACCTATTATTGTCTGTAGTTGATTAGTTCTGACTCTAGTGTTTCTTATCAATTCGTTCATTACTATTATGAATAGCAAAGGGCTGAGACTATCTCCTTATTTAATACCTCTCTTCCAATTAAATACTTCCGATCTTTCCCCTGTTATTTGAACCCTTCTTTTTACCTCTTTGTAAGTACTTTCTATAATTTTCATCAATGCATTAGGTACGTTAATTTTCTTCAAGCATTTCCCTATAATATGTCTTTCTATATAATTATATTCTTATATATGTTGTCATTTGTCTGTCTTCCCGGTCTAAATGCCATTTGTTCTTCTCCCAATACCATTTCTACTTCTTGTCTCAGTCTCTTCTCTATTATTTTCGTGTATATTTTAAAGCACACCGATGACAGACATATTGCCCTATAGTTGTCACAGTTTACATGTTCTCCTTTTTTGTATATTGGCACGATGATATTGTTCTGCCAGTCTTTAGGGATTGTTTGTTTTTCCCACGCCTCTTTATATATTTTCCATAGCCAGTTTATTCCTTCTTCTCCCATGTATTTTACCATTTCCGGTTCAATTTCATCATCTCCACCTGCCTTGCCTATTTTTATATTTGATAATCCTTCTATTACTTTTTCTCTACTTATTTGCTCTGGCTCTGTGTTTTCTTCGCCTTCATTGATTATATTGTCTTCCTTTATCACTTCAGTATCAAATTTTTTCTCATAATATTCTTTCCATACCCTAGCTATTTGTTCTGGGCTTATTTGTATTTGGTTTGAAGCATCTCTTACTGCGTTTATTTCCTTTCGTTTTCCCTGCCTTATGTGTCGTATTGTCGTCCAAAAGTTTCTATTATTTGTTATATATTCTTTCTGAAGTTCTTCTCCAAATTCTTTCCATGTTTTTGCTTGTGTGACTGTCTTTTTTGCCAATCATCTCTGCCTATAGTATTTTTCTTTATGTTTTTCATATTCCGTTTCGAGGTATTTTTTCCATGCTATTTTCTTCTTTTTTATTTCTGTCTTCACTTCTTTATTCCACCACCTGGTCCTTTTTAACTGTTTATTATATTTTTTGATTCCACACACTTCAGTTGCTGCTGTCTTTAATACTTCACTGTATGTATTCCATCTTTCTTCCATTGTCTATGTTTCTTTTTGGCGTTCTATTTGTCTCAGTCTTTTGTTAGTTTCCTCCGTGTAAAATTCTCGCATACTTTTTATATTTAGTTTGTATACATTTACTTTCTTGTACTCTTTTCTTTCCACTTCCTCCATTTTTTCATCCTCCAGTTTTGCAGTGACCATCCTGTGTTATGTAGACAGTTCGGGTTCCTTTTCCGTTAAGATGTTTGTTATATTTTGTTCTAGGTTTCTCGTATAGACTATATAGTCTATACGAGAGTTTCTTATGGCCTGTTTGACGATTTACCACCCAGTATACTTTAATCGATGTCGAATGATCGATCGGTACAAAAATAGGATTTTTATTCCCGTCTTGTAAAAAGCAATATCCTCTGCACTTTATCGCTAGTGTAAAATATACTGTCAACGAATCAACCTTATAGTTATTGGTCCATTAAATTTACCATATACTACTATTTACTTTGAATAAATATTTTTTTTTTTTTTTGTGGCATTGACTTTCGTCATTCAGCCAGTCTCTAAAGGTTATAATATATTCCTTAAAAAAGTATACACAGGTAAGTACAGATTATTTCTCTCAGTCAAATGCACAGCGATATCCCTAAAACGAAATAGACGAATAATTAATGGAAGAACACGTCGAAGGAAAATACAAGGACACTCGCTTCTCGTCTAGGGGTCCGTCAAGACATTTATTTTAACAGACAAATAATACTGGACCACGGATAAGGTATTGTTACATATAGGATAAACAAAGGGTACAAGTCTAACCCTATACACGCTCATGACAATTTTCATGAACGAGTACCAGATTTATAAAGCTATGCATGTGTCTGACAAAAATTCTATAATTAAATTATATATTGTTACAGAACCTATGGCTAACAAGGACTGTATATTATATGGAGCGTATGTATTATAGTGGGTATTATAACCTGAGTTCTGTGGAATAAAGAATAGTAGTCTAAGCTTCTGTCAACCGTGTCCAATTTCTTGAAAAAAATAGGATTATTCTGTAATGCCATGCATAAAGGCGGGGAAGGTTTTTTCTCCCAATATTTGTTTGTAAGATCTGACTCGTTAAGTTGACGGACGCTTGAAAATAACTGGGAGTTAGTTAATAGAATTTTAAGAAGGCTTTTTTCACTTAAAAAATTTCTTCTATTTTCCAGGGGTAGCTCAGCGGCTTCAACATATAAGGGTTGTATAGGGGTTGATCTCATAGCACCTAAACATACCCTCATAATAGAATTTTGAAACGTGTCGATTTTTCTTAAAAGGTTCTTAGAGGGGGAACCATAAAGAGTAGCACCGTAATCTAGAATAGATCGTATATATGCGCGATAAAACAACAAGGATGTTTCTACATCGCAACCCCACCACGTTTTAGTTGTCATTCTGAGGAAATTGCTGCCTTTGTTACATCTATCAAGCATGTACTCTATGTGTTGTCTCCAAGTTAACTTCTTACCCAAAATAAGGCCTAGATATTTGACATGATTTTGAAGCTTAAAACATTGATTGTTTTGCATAAATATAAAACAAACTAAAATGAGACCAATTAATTTATTTATTTTTGATTTTTTTTAATCAATGTAATCCCTATATTCAATTTTTTTTATAAATTTCATTTTTAATTTTTGCCAACTCCAATAATATATACTTCAAACTGTCACGGGCCAAATCCCCTAACAATTACCCCTTTTGTGTTACAGGGCGGCAACAGTGGCAACAATGACGGGTTAACTAAACAACAGCTGGATCTGATACATCAAATAATGGAACAAACGCAGAGACAATCGCAGGCCGTGGCGGCTGCAGCGGCGGCCGTCTCGAATAAATCCACGACCGCCCCCAAATCCACATCCAGTAGCGCAGGGGGTAGTAAATCGACCGGTCCAACTAAAATGTCCGCCAAGGCGCATCTGGCAAAGTGGATGCCTACGGTAAGTTAACAATCGCTTTTATAGTAACACCTACATACGTCAGTAGCACTTTTTGAATTTTATTGTTGCTCTTCAACAGGTTTAAAATAATCAGTTATCTAATGGTTGATACATTAATTTAATTTGCTTTAAAATAATCGTAAAACGTAACTAAATTAAGACGAAAATAAAGGCGATATTATTTAAAGAAAAACTAGTCTAAAAAGAAAAACAAGTATATACAGGGCAAATTATTATTAAGTTTAAGTGTTACTGATGGTAACAAAAATAAAGCAACATAAATAAAATTGTAGGCGAAATAGGTATTTTTGATGTTTAAAAATCTTATTTAAACAACTGAAACTTATTACTAGACTTCGGCAAATATGCAAATAAAAATGTAGAAAATATGCGCATAAATATGCACGTGTTTACCCGAAAATATGCAAATATTTTACAAAATATGCATACAAATAAATAAAAAAATCGTAAAATAGTAACACTTTTATTTAAAAAAAAAAGTGTACATAACTAAATATTTCCTACTATTCATTAAGATTTACATTTATTTTAAGTAACTACATCATTTTTAAGTATGAATAAACTTATTTAAAATTATAGTAACAATAAATGACCAAGTGGTGTTCAAAATTTTCTAACAAAAACTTGTGGCTTCTGTCTGAGTACATATATTTATATATGGAAAAACTTCGTTCAACATCAACTGATGTAACGGGAACATTTTTCAAACTAACCAAAACATTTGGTTCTAAATTAATTGTTTCCGAAATATTTCCAGCTAGAACACTGACTACTTCAGAAAGAATATGGTAACCTTTATTTTTTTCCATAGTAGCTTCAAATTTTTTTAAAATATCTTTTCCCATATTACCTCTAACGTTCCGACAACATGACGCAAATTCTTTTATTAATGCTGTACTTTCGAACAATGACAGTTTTGGTGATTCTAACTGAGTAATTGTTTTTTGAACAAAACTAAAATTTGATTTTATAAATGAAAGTTCTTGTTGAAGCAAGTTACTCTGAAAAGTTTGTTTAGAATCCAAAAGAGATTGGGAACTTTCATCTGTTAACGTATCAATTATGTTCTTTATTTTAACAAAATGATCTGCATAAAAATTAGCTGCTTCTAACCATGTTCCCCATCGCGTTAAAATAGGTTGTGGTGGAAGAGGAATGTTAGGTAGCATTTCTTTATAAAGTTGAATTCTTATAGGAGACTTAAGAAATACTTTTTTGACACTGGATATCATGGTATTTACAAGAGGAAACTTTTTTCGTATTTCCTCTGCAACTCTGTTTAATCCATGCGCTACACAAGTAACATGTATTAAATCTGGGAAAAATATTCATAAATTTTGTCCTGCTTTTACCATATAAGGAGCAGCATCCGATAAAATAAGCAGTAATTTATTAGAAGGAATAGTTGTCGGAAGAAAAAAAGTTGCTAATGTTTCTTGTATAAAACGCGAAATTGTTAAAGCATTTGTTTTCTCAAGTTGCTGGCATGAAATAAGATGAGATTTTGGTAAGGTATCTTCTTTAAGAACACCAATCAATAAATGAGCAATATACTTTCCTGAGGAATCAGTGGTTTCGTCTACCGATATGTAAAAATAATTATCTGCAATTTCTTCCTTAATATTAATTAACACCGACGAGTATAGCCCGTTCACATTATTTCTTCTTAGAGACCGATCACTTGGAATATTAAGTTTGCAATATTTTTTTAGAAACGAACTAAAATTTACATTTGCTAATTTTGAAAGCGGTATGTTTGCAGACACTAATGCGCGACACAAGTCTTCATTAAAAGTTTCTTGCTCATCTAATTTTTTTGAAGTAGATTGGAAACATTTAGTCATTGAAGTTTGATGTTTTCCTCCTATTTTTCCTTTTTTTGCAATGTGTGAAGCAGTTCTCACATGTTGGTCTATCTGAAATTTCTTCTCACATGCTATCTATAAATAAAAATAAAAACCTTTATTTTAACCCAACCTTTAAAATATAAAAATATAAAAGGTGTTTTTGGTTAATCAAATAACTGGTTTGGAAAAAAAAACACTCGCTAAGTGTTTTAAATGCAGTATTAATCCACAAATTAGTTTTTGTTACTAACCATTAGTACATCATATAACCTATTTTAAAATTCAACAAAAGTTTTTTTTTTGTTAATTCAATTACAATAAAAATAATTGTGTTTTAGAATAGCTGACTTCATAAAAAAAAGTAAAGGTGAAAAATTTTTCTAAATACACACCATTGTATAGTACCATGGACAATTTTTTCTCACTAAAGGAAGCTATTTTTCATTTAAAAACAACCTACGAGTACTAAATTTCAAGTAAATACGTTTATTGGTTTTAAAGTTATTGTTGTTATTAACTAAAAAAATTTAATTTTTTTTAATTTTAACACCCTGTATCTCGAAAAGTAAATAAGTTTGACCCCTCATTAACTATATCGTTTTGTTCAATTTTTCGAGAAGTATCTACAGTCAAACGTTGTAAGTGTCATTTGGAAACACCCTGTATGTATGAAATATTAGATATTTAATAGAAAATATTAGATACTTACAATTTTGCCACAGACTGAACAGTAGATTTTTCCCATATCCATAGACAGCTCTTTATAAGGTTTAATCCAAGTTGAAGCACTGGTTGTTTTAGGCATTATAAAATCACAATCTTCCTTTTTGTTACGCACAACGAGTGTTTACGCTTTGAATATCAAAACAAAAATGATTTACAAATCTGAGCATCAAATTAGAAATGTTTAGGTACCTAATTCAATAAACTGGGAGATTTTGGAAAATCCCTAAATTAGGAACAAAACTATTAGCCGTTTACCTGCTGTTAAGATACAATAAATTGTAGATAGATTTGGGGATTAGATCATAAAATGCAAATGAGCGAACCCTTAGCGATTATCCAATAACTGAATTCCTCAGTGACCGAGACTTTCTAAGAATGTTGAGGGCTAAATTGATCTTCTTTGAAATTGTAAATGTTTTGTACCTGTAGAGATTACGTACTTAGATCATTTCTTGATTAAAATGACTACAAAATTTTATACAAGAATTGAAATAAATTGGTATGTTTAAAAATTTTCAAATACAGTATAAAAATCTGAACTTTTATGCACTTTATGCAAACTTTTATACAAATATGCCAAAATATGAAATATTTGCATAAAATATGCACAATATGCAAAATATGCAATATGCATATTTGCCGAAGTCTACTTATGCCGAACCCTTTGCAAAAACACTAACGAATTGTCTCTCACTTAGTTTTATAAGTGTAAAAAGAAAATAGAATGAGTACGTTTAATAATACAATTTCTTGCTTCCTATAATGAATATAAGATCATTAAACCCATCCTTTATTTAAAAGGTTTTTGTTCGTTTTTGCATTGAATGTTATTAAAAATGTAAGACTTACTTTTCTTCGGTATGTTTATTTTACGAAATTAATTACTAAATATTTCAGCGCCTTTCAGTTTAATTTTGCCTTCAATAAAATTTCCATTAACATGAAGCCCGGGGTTTAGTTTCCGTAATTTTAATTTTTATGCTTAATGAAATATGAGAATACAACACAGAAAACGTTTTATCGTTTTGTGGTAAAGTAACAATGATGAAGGGATCCCAGATCCCGTTAACCTCGATCCCTCGATACGATTGGAGAAATTCCCAAGGAATGATTTATTAATACCCTACTGTATAGAAAGAGAAATAAATTGCTGTGAAAATTCCGATACGTGCACAATTTATTTTATTTTCATCTTGATATACCATAAGGATAATCCATTCTGTTTCGACGAAATTTATCTCAAAGGTATTAAGGTCTCAAAATTTTATAGTAGAATATAACTACTGCGTCATTGTTTTCGAAAAACTATATGTAAAATACAAAGCACGTGATGTTCGTGTGTATTAAGGTATAAAAAATGCTTATTTTTTTTTTTTTATTTACAAAGAAAATAGTCGCTTCAACCACTTGGGTCATTAGCGACATTAGTTTTTACATTAGATTAAATTATATAAAGATGTATCTTTAAGAAAATTAATTAAGTCTTTGATGTTTAAATGTTCACCTAATACTGTTTTTAAATTGTTGGAAATATTGTTATTTTGTCTGTTGACTGTATATTTTCCACATTCTGTTAGGAGGTGTTTAACAGTAATGTTGATTTGACAGTAATCACACACTGGAATGTCTTCCTTATTCATTAGGTACTTATGTGTAATGTTGGTATGACCTAATCGAAGTCGAGAGATTTTGACTTGATCAGCTCTTTTTAAGTTCACTAGGCGCCACGGACTCACTGTCGATTTAATTTCTTTTAGTTTAGATTCCGATAAATTCCACTCATTTTGCCACGCACTGATCACTTTTTCTTTGACGAACTGATTTATATCACTGGAAATAGTCTTTGACACTATTGTAGCATGATCGTTTTTGTAAGCTTTCCTTGCTTGGAGGTCTGCTTTTTCATTACCTTGTATTCCCATGTGAGATGGAACCCATATAAATTTGACTTCGGAACCAGTTTCTTGTAAGGCTGCAAGTTCTTTCTTGATAAGTAAGGCTATAGGGTTCTTAGTGAATAGTTGATCAATTGTTGTTAACGAGTTTAGAGAATCTGAGATAATGACGGAGGAAGACTGTTTTGTACTTTTGATATGAATGAGGGCTTGTAATATTGCATATAACTCTGCTGAGTATATATAGGTGGCCGACCTTAATTTAAATTGGAAGGATGCATGTGGAGTGACAAATGCTGCTCCTACGTCGTTTGCAGATTTGGAGGCATCTGTATAAATGCAAAAACTTTCACCGCAAATCTCGAGTTCTTTTAAAAATGACTGTCTGATTACATTTGGTGATGTCTCTGATTTGTGATATTGGAGTAGTGTCGTATTGATCTCGGGAATCATGATTAACCAGGGAGGGGGAGTTTTTAGATTTGAAGGATAGAGGTCAGGAATTTGCAGTTGCAGATCTTTTAAATTTCTTCGGACTCTTTCATAGAAAGGTGGATTGAACTTACTTTTTTTATAAGCTTCTAGATACCGGTCCGTAAATGTATTTCGAAACACTGGGTGGAATTTGTTACTGGCAACTGAAGATGCATACGAAAGGCTTAGATACTTCCTTCGTAGGGTAAGAGGTGGTTCTCCTGTAAGACATTGGAGATTCTTAACGGGTGTGGTTCTAAATGCACCTGTGGCGATCCGAAGTGCTGTGTTTTGAATGATTTCAAGTTGATTGGTAACGTGTTTTTTAGCCGAGTCATATACAATAGCCCCATAATCTATTTTTGATCTAACAAGTGACTTATAAATATTTAATAATGTGGTTTCGTCGGTTCCCCATTTTTTATTTGATAATGTTTTCATTACGTTTAATCCACTTTGGCAAGACTTTTTTATTTCTGAAATATGATGTTTCCATGTTAGTTTTTGGTCAAATACCATTCCGAGAAAATTAATTTTGTCTGAGAATGCCAGCGGCTTGCCACACAGCTTTAGTGTAGTTGTTTGCATCCGGTGCCTTCTTGAGAAAATCATGCATCTTGTTTTTAGTGTGGAGAATTGTACACCTACTGATGTAGACCATATCTCTAGTTTGTAAATGGATTCTTGTAAGTGTTTTTGAAACATTTTTATATTCTTGCCCTTTGCAAATAGAACCAGATCATCGGCATATAGTCTGCCCTTAACTAGCGGGGAGCAATGATCCAGTATATCGTTGATAGCGACAAGAAAGAGAGTTGGGCTCATAACTGATCCCTGAGGTGTTCCGTTTTCCTGAATTCTTTTTGTTGAAGTGGAATTATCGGCGCGCACAGAGAAAGCTCTTGACTGAAGAAAGTTTTCTATGAATCTTAGCATATTACCCCTGATGCCGCATTTGTGTAATTTTGATATAATGTTAAACCTCCAAACTGTATCGTACGCCTTGGTAATATCGAAAAACACTGCGATGGTTTCTTGATTAGTTGCAAAACCCTCGTGTATCTCTGATTCTAAATCTAATAGATTATCTACGCATGATCTATTTTGACGGAAGCCACTTTGCTGTGGAATTAAATGTTTTTTTTGTTCTAAGTACCACAATAGTCTTTTGTTTATAATTTTTTCTAGAACTTTGCAGGATACATTAGTGAGTGATATAGGACGGTACGAGTCTACCTTTGTTCTGTCTTTGTTGGGCTTGAGCAGAGGAATTATAATGCTGTCCGACCATACAGATGGAAAGACCTGATTTGTCCATATAAAATTGTATAATTTTAGCAGCCAAGACATTCCACTTTCTGGTAGGTTTAACAAAAAACTTAATGGTATGCCGTCTGGACATGGAGCGGAGTTTTTAGTTGATATTAGGGCATCCCTTAGTTCTTGCATTGTAATTGGCACATTTAGTATATTATCATCTTGAGAGTAGTATTCCAACTTCGTTTTTTCTATGCTTTGTTTCTTGAGCTTAAATTCCGGTGAATAGTTATCGTTACTTGAATTTGACTCAAATTCACCGGCGAATAGCTCCGCAATTTCTTTTCGGTCGCTTATAATTTTGTTATCTTTTGCCAGGAAAGGTATTTTATTTGAACATAAAAAAAAAGCTTATTAAAAGCTTAAAAAATTTTATTCTAAAGATCTTTTCGGAATTGAATCATTCCATCATCAGTTTACTAAAATAGAGAGTAAAAATACCAATATTAAAAAACAAGTAAGTTAAAATTTAAATATATAGAAAGAACACGTTGGTTTTTTACTACTTACATAAAAAGTTGTTAAAAACATTGTATGGCCACATAAAAACATTGGAAGGACATCAGTATTAAAAAACAATCCTCATGGTATTTATAAAGGTAAATGCAATAGACTGTTGCAACTTGTTGATTAATAAAAACTGAAAATGGGGGCATCTTACATGACCCCCTGTAACTTGTGAGGTTTTATCGACTTACATTACCTCTGATCTGTGCTGGAGTCTAGGGCTAACTGATAGAAAGATGGTATGAAAAATCAGTTAGTACCCGTCAATGTCAAGTGGAATGATGTAGTAGGAGCAAAAGTCATTGTGCTTAAGTTTGTGAATAGGCCGTTTTTAGTGAAAAATTGTGTTTTGTGTGTAGTAGGATCAATAGCAATTTTTGGTATTTTATTATTATATTTTGTGGAATAATGGTTTTTATGCGATATTCTTTATAATGTAAAGCCCTATTTGATCTATACTCTACAATGAAAAGTGTCAAAGTGCCATAAAAACTGTCATGAGTTAATGTCTCAGCTTTTAGACTGTAGTCACCCCAGCTTTTTTCCTAATCACGTCGTTCCTAATCTTGTCCATTCTTATCGTACCCAACATCCACTGTAACATTTTTATTTTAGCTACCTTTATCTTCTTTCCTGAACCCTCTTCACTTCAAGGCCACACTTTACCGCCATACACCAACGCAAGTCTCACCTTACTTTTGTACGTTTTCCTTTTACCTATTCCCCGATTTTTCGATGACAGAGTACTCTGCTCATTCCCTTCCACTTAAACCAACCAATATGTATTCTATGGGCGATTTTTTGATTTAGGGTCCCATTCTCTGTTGTGTATATGGAAGCTAATGTATTTTCCTACTCGTCCTCTTTTTTGTCCAAGCAATTCAATTTTCCAAATTATTCCCGTTTTTCCCAACCACATATACACCGTTCTCGACCTGCAAACTTTAAGAGACCCTCTCCAATAGCCCTTCTTCAACCTTTCTCTTTTAACATTTATTTGTTCTCCTTTACGAACACAATATTATCTGGAAAGAACATTGGCCAAGGAACCGCCTACCTTACCTTCTCTGTCAGTAGAGTCTGTCAGTGACTCAGTGAAGACCCTTGGTAACAAACTCTTGGTGCAAACGAACTGGTACTGGAAAACTTTTCATTAATTCGACACAATTCCTTACTTTGGTGTACGATTCCTTATACATATTCTTCAAGAACCTTACGTACTTATTGGTTGTTACAACTGGTTGTTTAATATTTATTAAAAAATTGACTACTACAAGGAAAATTCATTGTACGACAAAACTAATGGTGTATTAGTTTTACGAAGTTTCGGTACTCCATAAAAATGAAGTGACGTACTGTAGTAAGGTGTAATTAATATTTTATAAAAATTAAGGAAGCGTATCTAATTATGCTAAATGACACCAATTGTGTCGCAAATTCCTCGGCAGAATGCAGTAGGATCTAGATACCGATATTAAAAGATGAAGTTAATAAAAGGAAAATAGCACTGCTAATAAGTCAGTAACATACCGAGGATACATGTTTTTATGTTTTATGTCGGGATAGTATTATGAGGTTTTTTTCCTGGTTTCTCGCTCATAATTTACTATGGAATCATTAACAGGAGAATTTTACTGTCATGGTATGTGGTTGTCGTTTTAAAGACGAATCACATGCTATAATTTTTGTAACTACTATTCTCAAGTTAAAGTTGATTTCATGTAATCGAATGAACTATCTTAAAATAAAGTCGTCCCAGAAACGCAACTCAGCAATGTTGGCAATATCATTTTAAAATCGTCTACTTTACAATGTATAATATATGTCTGAATTGTCAATATAAATGAGTCAGATAAAATTAAATTTTTACCAAGTAACAAACAAAACTTTCTTTAATTTATTAATGTTTTGTATTTCGAGAACGAAGTGGAAAATAAAACGTCAATAAATTAAATTGTGGCTAATTCTAAATAAAAATGATAATTGTTTAAGATGCCACAAGAAAATAGCTTCAGAACAATATAATAATTGTAATAAAATTGTAATAGATTTTTCCCTAGATATTGTGAAAAAATTTTGTACTGCCCATTATGATCGTCTAGTTTTTTTTTTTAGTTTCTCCTAATTTATATACAAAATGTTAAAGTTCTCCTTCTATTACTTAAATAAATCACCTGTCGCATCCCAAAATGACTTGAGAGATATTCCCGCGCATTTATAACGAACGTCCATGCGGTAATCTCCGAAATGAATCCATTGAAGTCATCCTGTGAGAACCGTGTGACCTTCGACCTCCTTTCTTCTCGTAGAGTAGAACCAGTGGACGAGACTTGTAAGGGCGTCAGTGCTTTTACCCCCTTCGCATTATCGTTATAGTTATACCATCCGTGCAGTACCGGATTCGGGAACAACAGAGTATGTCAATTTGAGAAATGTTTCAAACTTTATATTTTTTTCCTTTATCATCATTAAATTACTAATTTCCAACTCTAGAAATTCGTTTATTACCAGTTTCTTATCTACGTATACGTAAACAACTTGTACACAACTCATCAACTCAACAGACAGTAGAAATTAGAAGCTGAAATAAATGATTTACTTCAATAAAAGTCTTTTTTACTAATCATATATATACTTATAGTAAACTTTAAAATAATCGAAATCAGCGAAATGTGGATTCTAATAAAACCAATTATTATAATATTGTGGATGAACCAAGCTAGCAATCGGACTAGCAATGTTATAACGGACTGAAGTAGGTCCAAAACTGTTGAGTGTGGTAAAACAGCTCTACATTCTTATTCGAAACACGCTTTGTGTATATCAAGGGATTTTCCCTTAAAATTTATACTCACAGACACGATTTAGGATTTCTGGGTCAATTTTATGGCTAGCAGAGAAAGAGCACCTTAGATAATTTTATTAAGACAGCAACTGAAATGCTTAAAGGGTGCCAATTGTATGGAATAATAAGTAAAAAATAATCATCTGCTAGTGCTGATATAAAAAAACACGTCTCAGTTAACTATTTTAAATTTCTTCTTGTTGCTATCTTCTGTGTGGCTCTATTAATTCAAGTACGTAGTTGCTCTTTATTGAGAGTATTTAATATTATTAGTACCAGATTAGCTTTTATGAAAATAGTCAATTCTGCTCTACTTTTGGTTATCTGGGAAGGCATTCTTGTTACATCTGCACAATTCAGATGAAGTTATGCTTTTGAAGATATTCTTCTTCTTTTTATGTATACATGACTGTCTGTTTTTCAATGTGCTTCCAGTAAGTTGTCGTTCCATCTTTTTTTCCTATTGGGGAACCGTCTCTTGTCGTGTTTACTACTCTATTTGTTGTCATTCGGCTGTTGTCATGATTGTTTCATTCTACTCTTCTATTTCTTACCCACTTTTTGATGTTCTCCGCCTTGCATCTGCGTCGAATATCTGTACTTCTAGCTCTGCCTCATCTTCTTCTTCTTCACGTGCCATCTCCGCGACGGAGGTTGGCAATCATCATGGCTATTCTTATCTTAGATGCTGCTGCTCTGAATAGTTCAATTGATGTGCATCCATACCATTCCCTCAAGTTACGCAACCATGAGATTCTTCTTCTTCCTACACTTCTCTTGCCCTGGATTTTCCCTTGTATAATCAATTGAAGTAGGTTTTATCTCTCATTACGCATAACATGCCCCAGGTATTGCAGCTTTCGTGTCTTGATGGTTTCCAATACTTCCATTATTTTGCATATTCCAATACTTCCATTCTGCCCCATAGTATCTTGTTATTAATTTTGTTAATTGTTTTCATCTCTGCTGTTTCTAAGTGTCAGGTCGGGTTTCTGCCATACCAATTAGCCACAAAAGAAAAGAATTTGACCAATGCGCATGACCTATGGGGCGGAAACTATGATGTTAACCAAGACTACGGCTTTGAAATTGAGAGTGGCACAGAGACGAATGGAACGGTCTATGCTGGGAGTGACGTTGCAAGACCGAATAAGAAACAAAGATCTGCGAAGAAGGACGAGTATTGCTGATGTTGTGGAACGCGTAGCGGATTTCAGGAACTGGGCAGGCCATGTAGCGAAAATTCACGACTCACGATGAGTGAGCAAAATTACGAATTAGAGGTCACGAGCAGACAAACGTAGTAGAGGAAGACCACCTACACGTTGGGCTGAGGACATCAGGCGTATTACCAAAAATTGGCAAAAAAGGGCACAAAATCGCAAAGAATGGTGGAGTTTAAGGGAGTCCTATGTCCAGCAGTGGACGTGATAAATGAAGGCTGGGTGATGATGATATGTGGTCCTCTTGTCAGCTTCCATAAATAGATTTTAGTCTCACAATTGCCATTCCCATACTTGTAAGTGTATTGTAATGTAAAAAAATGTAAATGTCTCGTTGACTATTAAAAATATTGTGCTTATCTTACTAAACTATTTAAATGATTTAACATATGTGGGGACATTAATATGAATGAATTTAATGTAATAAAAGTAACACCAATAGTAAAATTAAAAATATTTAAAGTAGTTCTTATTGGAAAGCCGATCCTGTCTAGCATTATCATTATAGTTACACCGCCCAGAACAAGTTCGTATCATGTACGTCGCGCGAAATTCTTAGCGATAGTTAAGGGGAGGTTTTTGTAAAAATAGATTTCAAAGGGTTGGGGTGTTTTTTAGCAAACATTCTACTTTGATTTAAATAGTTTTTTATAGCAATCTTTTAATGTCAGCAAGTTTCCAGCAACAATAATTTGCACAATGCGTCACGAATGGAAAATCTGATTTAATTCTAAAGAAGATTAGATAAAAACATAAAGAAAATTACCATAACAGATGATGATAATATTAAACGTGGGAAACTGTTATTGCTTTAAAATTATAAATGCCAATAGTTATAAAACTAAATAGATATCCTATAATAAAATTAAACAATCGTCAGTTGTTGCTCCAGCCCTTCGTGAACCTTGACCTAGGTACTTGTCTTTTCCATACTCTCACTATAATGTCCCTTGTTTTTTCATGAACATTTTCCAGATATTTGAATTATTGTCCTATTTGGCATATGTATTTTATCAGAATCACTTTTATCCATTCGCACAACGTGGCCCAATCATCTTAGATGGTTTATTTTAACCGTTTTTATGATAACTTTTTCTTGATGTGCCTATCCGTTACGAATGTTGGCGATCATCATGACAATCTTTATCTTATCTGCAGCAGCGCGGAAAAGCTGCACAGATGTTGTATTGAACCAGATTCTGAGGTTCTTTAACCAAGATGTTCTTCTTCTTCCTAGACCTCGTTTTCCAAATATTTTTCCTTGCAGGATGGCTTGAAGGAGAGCATATCTGTATTCATTTCGCATAATATGTCCAAAGAACTGTAACTTTCGAGATTTGATGATGGTTAGTACCTCCCTGTTCTTATTAATTCTTCTGAGGAATTCTCGGTCAGTCCACGGGATCTTAAGCATTCTCCGATATAGCCACATCTCAAATGCTTCCAGTTTTCTGCACGCAGCATTCTTACTTTTGTATCAAGAGAGAGGTTCTGACTCTTGAAGACGGCCCCGTCCGATTGAAGGTGGATCTAGCTTTTCCGATGCGTGCTCTAATCTCCTGGTTGTTGGTTCATTCTTCATTTATTATGGTGCCGAGGTAGTTGTAGTACCTTACTCTTTCTACAGGTAATTGGTTGACGTAGAATTCACTTTCTGTTATTATTTTCTTGCTAATTATCATAAGCTTTGTCTTCTTAACGTTTATATTGAGTCCATATTGTTGACTGTAATTCGTGATTTTGTTCATAAGGACTTGTAGGTCTTCTAAGTTATCCGCAAATACTATGGTGTCATCTGCATATCTGATGTTGTTTAGACGGTAACCATTTAGTAGAATAGCAAAGTATAAAGAATATAATAGAAATAGTGCAAAGCTTTGATAAATATTCTTTCAGAGTACAGAAAGATAAGAGGAGACAAAATACAGCCTTGCCTTACTCCACGCATGATTTTTACATAGTCAGTATGTTCACCTTCAACTCTAAGATTTGCTGTCTAATTCCAGTAGAGACTTCTAATTATTTTCAGATCTTGGTTGTTAATTCCTGTTTCTTTTAGTATTTGCATCATCTTGGCGTGCTGTACTCGATCAAACGCTTTCTCGTAATTAACCAGATATGCGTATACGTCGCAGTTCACGTCTCTGCATCTCTGGAATAAGACTTGTACTGAAAACAAAGCCTCCCTAGTACCAACAGCATTTGTGAACCCAACCTGGTTGGGGGAAATTTAACTTTCACACAGCTTGTAGATTCTCTTATGAATTATCTTTAGAAACAATTTTAAGAGATGACTTATGAGGCATATAGTACGGTAATCTTCGCAGCGCAATTTTTGACGTGGCAACGTCTTAAATTAGGTTGTGGCTCGGAGTCACTCATGAAAAAGTGTAACGCCCGCTCACGTCTGTTACGATGAGTCACCGAACGAGAGTGAGGCCCGCCGGACCGGCGAATGCCTTGCGTCTCTCTCCTACTCAAACATGATCGGTCGGCTGCGCGCGCAGCACTAGAGAATTAGGCGCGTTGAATCGGTGCGTGCTTGTGTCTCTGTCTTTCTCGAGCGTTCTTGGCGTTGGAAAACCGAGAAAGCGTCATAATACAAGTTCACACGTGTGGTTAAAGTATCGTCAGCTGTGTCTCTAGTGAAAATGTGGAGTGCTTAGATTCGTCATTTACAACAACTACAACAATAAAGGTAAATAATTGTACACTAATATTTCATTATCGTAAACTATGATTGATTGATTAATTGTTAGATTGACACAAAAGTTGAGAAACTGAGTTTATAGGTTATGTCATACTATTGACAAATGTTGATAGTGTTAAGTAAATTATTAGTTTAAATCACTCTGCAATCAATCGTAATTCAGTCGATTGAGAAGAAACAGCGCGTTTCAACTGCAAACAACTATTGTGCAATTTAATAATATTCATATCAATAAATATTCTACCGAGAAAAAGACGTTGTCACGTAAAATCTTCGCCCGTAAAACCGACTTTACAGGCAACCGATTTTTTTTTTTGGCTTCTGGTTTTTCTGTAAGTGCAATAAACTCAGATTTTAGCCATTCTGTTGGTATTTATATGATAACTGCATAACCAAAAAGTCCAGAGTTCTAAATTGTATCGCCTCCTTCATAGACCCTGTTAGTAAATGCTGTCATATACGATCCCCTTTTAAAATGCGTAACTCTTTATTTTACGTCTTCATTGGTCATGTTTCCGATCCGTAAGTAAGCACTTTGCGTATTATTGTTTTACAAAGTTTAAACTCTGTTGCTCTTGACGTACTTCTTGCTTTTAGAAGAGGACCTAGGGAAAATAACAGCGGCTAGCCCTGAATATTATTTTTTAAATTTATTTTGGTGTACTGTTTTGAAATCCACAAGTGACTTAAAGTAGTAAAATTCTTTCTTTGTTTTTATAGTCTGTTCTTTCATCGTTAAACGATCTAAGATATCTACCAAAACAAGACAATAAAAGTAAAAGTCGAACAAGGACTAACTAACTCTATTGAAGCTGGCAATGGGATAAGACAGGGAGATCCCCTGAGTCCTCTATTGTTTAACCTGATTATGGATGAAACAATAAAAATAGTCAGAACTAAAAAGGGATACCAAATGGAAGAAAAACAGCTTTAAATTTTCTGTTATGCAGATGTTGTGAAGATAATTTACAACATATGCTGCACAAATTTAATATAACTGCCAGAAAATTTAACCTGTTAATTTCCCAAAAGAAAACAAAATGCATGGTTATAAGAGCAAATTTACTAAGATGTTAATTGGAGCTATAAGGTCAGATAATAGAACAAGTGATGGGGTTTAAATATCTAGGTATCACATTATCTAGCTACGGAAAGCTCGAAGCAGAAGTGTAAGATCAAGTGAATAGAGCAAACAGAGCCCCAGGTTGCCTAAATTAAACAATATGGAGAAATAAAAATATCGGAAAAAAATAAGAGGCAGAATTTATGAAACAGTCATCAGACCATTAATGACATACGCGGCAAAAACTCGACCTCACACAGGGAGGACAAAAAGAAAGCTAGAAACAGCAGATATGAAAACAGTTGCTGACAGAGTTGCTATCAACAAGTCCTCACACACTGCGTCTAAGGACTAGCAACCCAAGTGGAGTCCTACGCTGGCATGTAATCAATTCCTTTAATAACTTAAACATCATAGTTTTTAAATATCAAATATATAATTCAAAGTTAATCCAACTACGTTTAAAGGATTTTTACCCACACATTTGTTCGCTTCAAATATGTAAGCTAGTTAGCACTGATGATGGAATAGTCATTCCTCAAACTTTCTGCGATGTAGCCCACCCAAACACCATCTCTTCCTATCTTCGCAGTCGTTTCTTGTTAAATTTCTTTCGCTCATGGACTTGTTTACGCCGTGTTGCCATTCTAATCTGGGTCTTCCTCTTTTCCGTCGACCTATCGGTTGCCATTCTATTACTTTTTTGGGGAGTCTTGATGCTGGCATTCGTTGAACATGTCCATACCACCTTAATTGTTTCTTCTCTATATCTTGAGTTATATTTCCTTCTATTCCCATACGTTGTTTTATTACATCATTTCTGATTTGGTCTCGTCTGGAAATACCTAAAGATCTTCTCATTGCATCCATCTCTACTGCTTCTATTCGCTTTTTGTTCTTTTCACTAATTCTCCATGTTTCAGCGCCATAAAGAAGAGTAGTTTTAATCATGGTCTCATATATATTAAATTTCCTTCCTTTCGTTATCTCTTTACTCGACCGTATACTATTGAGACATCCTAAGACTTTCATTGCTTGAGTGATTCGTTTTTCTATTTCCCGTGTATCAGTTCCTGTATTGTCAAAGGCAACACCCAAGTAGTCATAGCTCTGACAGCAGGAAATATGTTGTCCGTTTTCGAGGTCTATGTTATCTGACTCGTTTCCAATACAAAGATATTTGGTTTTTGTTGTATTGACATTCATTCCCCAATCGTTATATTCTTCTATCAGTTTTCTTAGCATGTACTGCATGTCTTCCCTGTCGGTCGCTAACACTACCTGGTCATCAGCAAACTGGAGTGTATATATACATTCATTGCTAACCTCTATACCCATCCTATGTGCCTTTCTTTTCCATCTTTCCAATGCCGCTGCAACATATATCTTGAATAAGGTTGGTGAGATACAGCATCCCTGTCGCAAGCCTTTTGTAACCAGGAATTCTTCTGTTAGATATTTTCCTGTTTTTATCTGTGCCTTAGAGTCTCTATATAGTTCTTGTACAGCATTTATCAATGTGTGGTTGATGTTAGGTCTTTTCAACGTTGTCCACAGTCCTATCCTATATATACCTTTTATATACTTTTATACCTTTTATAAAGAAATTTTTTTAAATAAAAATGTTACCTTTATTTTGTTGGGGTTTATCAATAAACCCTTTTTTGTATCCGATTCACTATGTGCTTACATAGGTCTCTCATCTATTTCAGTATAGGCAAGGATTTGGACTAATTTAATTTGTATTGAACCGGTGACTGTGATTTGTGACACATACGTATTACTTTTTCCAGAACCAGATTAAACAATATACAGGAGAGAGGGTATCCTGTCTCCTGAAAGAGGGCGCAACGTGTTATTTGTTTTAATAGGTTTAAACAGTTTCCTCTGGATTCAAACTCTACATATAACTTTCTCAAAAATTAGTTTTCTTAGATATACCAAACGATTTGGTATTCCTAGTTCTTTCATTACCCTAACTATTTCTCTTCTATTTACAGAGTCGAACAGGTACTGCCTTGTAGTTGACAAATATTTGATGATTATCAAGGTTTTAATCTGATGAATTGTCGATTTACCACTCTGAAACCAGCTTTGTATTCTCCTATTACTCATTCTGCATATTGTGCCATACGTTGTATCTCCTTTTTGCATATGGTGCAAATTAATCCAATATTCCAATCACTGGGGAGGGATTTCTGTGAATCTAGAAAGTAACTAAGCTAACTCAATCTATAAAATACAAGTGACTAGCCTACTTATGTTCTGTAGACTTTGAAAAGGTATTTGATAGAGTGAGGCTATCAGATGCGTTACATCCGCTATACAATAGACAAATACCATTAGAATACCTATACGGTAGAAACATGACTGAGCCGATATATATTACAACTGAAATCAGACAAGATGATTCATTGAGCCCACTTATATCTAATCTTATGTTGGAACAGGTTGTACAAGTGAACACAAATAAAAGGATACCAAATGGGAAAAAGAAATAAATACAATATGTTACGCCGACGAAGCAGTTCTAATAGCATATAATGAAGATGATTTCGTCTTCTTCTGGATTTGGTTTCTCCTAGTTGAATGACCTCTCCTCCTGATTGGAACTTTGCCCAATGTAAGTAATTTTATCGGACAAAAATAAAAAACTCTGCCAATCTGGTTCTGCTTCCAATCGCTCCAAAATCTGGTAGCCCCACAAAAAGATCTCCCTAGTCTCACCTCAGATAACTAGTATTAAATAAACTTACAATTGTTTGGAAGCTCCCTGCTTTTGTACTGCTTGGCTACAAAATCACTCACTCCTCGGCTTCTCACACTACTAAACTACTATTAACAATACCCGCAGAAAATCAATATTTAATTTTTGTTAATAATTTTATTAGAAAACACAAAAAACCTATATACATATATTCAGGGATTCTACAGTATTCACTGCATTTCCCCGCTCTACTGTGTTTATCTCTCTCTGTTGTTCCATTCTCCATCGTTTAGGCCTCTCTTACTCATGGCGTTGTCTACTTCGTTCCTCCAGGATTTTCGGGGTCGTCCTCTTTTCCTCCTTCCTATGGGGCTCCATTCGGTTATTCTCTTTATCCATCTGCTGTCGCTACTTCTTCTTACATATCCATACCACTTTAATCTTTTTTGTTCTATATATGTTAGTATGTCTATAACTATTGATGTTCTTCGTCTTATTTCGTCATTACTTCTCCTATCCATCCTTGTTACTCTGCAGCATCTTCGCAGGAATTCCATCTCTGTTGCTACTATCTTACTGAAACCAAAAAAACCTCTTACAAAAAACCTTCCTCTTCAAAATCTTGTAATCGACTCCCTGTATTTTTTCTTTTTTCCATCAACAAACCTGACGTATTTCACACCATTTTCTAAAGTCTCCCCCTTCGCCGATTAAAAAAAACTCCTTTACAAGATGTATCTCTCCCACTCTGATTAGCCGGCCTCGCTTGACAACAAAATTACTACGTCATATCGACTAATTTGGATTTAGCCTATATCAACCATCGAAAACAACTTTCTATATTGTTCCTCTAAACAATTTATGTAAATTACCTTTAGTCTTTCCTAAGTATTTTATATTTACAAAGGCCTACAAATAAAATTTAATTGTTGGAAAATCCCAACAGCTATTTACACTCTGTGTCCAACTATTCTGTCAAATCGTTTTTGGAATCATTTATTTTATCAACTCGCACTTTTATCATTCTTCTTCTTCTTCTGGTTCCTATCCGTTTCGGATGTTGGAAATCATATTGGCAATCATGACCTTGCTCGCTGCGGCTCGAAACAGCTCCGTTGAGGTTTTCTTAAACCATGTTCTTAAATTCCGCAGCCATGATATTCTCCTTCTACCGGCTCCTCGCTTACCTTTGACTTTACCTTGCAATATAGACTGCAGCAGGGAGTAACGGTGTAACGGAGTAACTTTTATCATTACAAATAGCTTATTTTAAAGTTTATAGAGACTAACGCAGAATAAAAAACTTTAATGAATTGGTAAAAAGAAGAAAAAGAGAAAAAAATAGGTAAAAAAATAAAAATGCCCGAGTTAAGTAGCCAATTTTAAGAAGAAGCACAGTCGTACACGGAAAAATAGAATTATAATATTCCACTTAGATAGAAGGTGACGTTGTATAAAAACAGGAAATGTATCTGTATAAAAGTATAAAAAGTAAAAGAAGATTTGATCCCACACAACTCATAAATTCAACGGTACTCGTGTTTAAGTCTCTTTGTAAATAGGTGACATTTTATCATGAAGTAACTTAAAATTAGGTTAAAATTAGCCATTAAATATTTAAAATTAGACCCCAACTTCACCCTCTTGCCGTTATGCTTACACTCCACTGATTCGAAGTGAGAAAAGGGGTCGCGTATGCAAGTTTCAATTACGGAATGATTAATTATTTAGTCTCATTTAATTTTCCAAGGCAGACAGCAAACCGTTTCGTGTCCTATCGACGGAAAATGTTTGCCAAGAAAATAAGCGGACGTAATATATACAGAAATTTCTCAGAAATTTGTTTCTGAGCTTTTATCTTTCTTTGTAACTTTTCCATTACCAAATAACGATGTTGACTTAGAGCTTCAGTAAATAAGTATTTATAGGCGTACTTAGGATTAATTTAAAATGTATGCTTTTCTTTAAAAGAAGGGGAGCTTTAAAAGTTTTTCATAACTTTTAAGTTCAATTTTAATTCAAGCAAAAGGAAATAAATGAATTTGAAGCCGATTATCAACTTTATGCCATGAAATAAGTAAAAGTGCCATTAAGGTTTTTAAATAAATGAGGAATCAACGTCAGAAAAAGATGTGTATTAAGATAACTATGTTCATAACGTAGTTATTCAAACTCACATCAAAAATGGCCGCAAATAGTTTTAGTTCAATTAATTGTTATTATTTTTGAACAAAAAGTTTGTTTGTTCATTTATTTTTTAACGAAAATAAGCTACTCGTGAGGTATATGCATGTTTTTAATATCAAATTAAAGCAATCTGAGAAAAGTTGGTCGCAAATAAGGGTTGCCAGCTGTTAATAACGCGATATATCAAATATAAATTAAAATAGAGTCAGCGTTTAACGACACTGGATTGACAAGTGATAATAGGAATATATATATATATATATATATATATATATATATATATATATATATATATATATATATATATATATATATATATATATATGTACCAAGGAATGGACTATGTTCATTTTCAATAACTTTACAGGAGAGGAGTTTTAAACTTTTTCTCGCCAAAATGTGTTATTGCTGCAGCTATTTATTGAGATATTAAAAAAATATTTAAACATAACATTCTATCTATTGTTATTTACATAATGCATTTGTTATAATTAAAAAACATTTTTTTTCTGTGTTTTTAACGGTTTTAATGGCCGTGGTGTTGTATCCCTCTAATAAAGTTATTGTAGTGTAAGACTTAGTATGGGGTCTTCAATAACAACTACAAAATGACTTACAAAATTTATTTAACCATACAATTCACATTTACAAATACAAATAATACATCTATGTATTTAACCAAAATGGTATTTTACTTAAAAACCACTTAGTTATCCTCAAGTAAGTCTCCTTCTGGATTGTCACTATTAGTATTACTAGTATGCTTTATGTTTTTAAAAAAATCAGGGCAAAATTAGGAACAGATGGCTGCAATTAAAATAGATCATTATACTTTTGTTGTGATATAGGTATTGAATTTTGTGATATCAGTTGGAAATATTTTGTTAGGGTCAGGTGTCGCCTTCGAAACCTAACAAGGTCAATCTCATGGTATTCATCATAAAAATTACTTTTCAAAAACAGAGTGCTCATGTTGTTTTGTTTCACTTGAAGTTAAACACAGTTTGGCAGAAGAACTTGTTATTTATTAATGTCTGTTTTTATATTATTCAAAGGCTGATTTTGAGATATTTTAACATCATACAAAGACGTTAGGGCGTTAAAATAGAAATTTTAATTTCTATTTTATTTCTAATTTAAAATTTTTTTTCGCTATATCAGCACATGGCCAGTGTCCGCCTCCAAGTGGGTGTGATCCTATAGTTATTTATTTTATTTATCGTATGGCATACAATAAGAACACATATTTAAAAAGCAATATAAAACATTACATGGAATATTACAAACGAACATCTAATGCATTAATATAGTCTAAAACATTTTCGGTCGCATTCAGGAACTCGTCAAAAACTCCAGGGAACCGCCTTCGGGGGCATTCTGTCATGTCTGTCCTTGCGCACCACAGTCACACTCCGGAGTAAGGGCTTTTCCCAATTTATGTAAGCTGTCAGCACATCTACCGCTTCTCGTTCTTATTCTGTTTAGCGTTGTCCATGTACTCCGGGTCAGTTTAAAGCCTGGCGGTTGCTGTTCGATACAGGCCATTTGCTGTGCTTCCTGTGGTGAGTCGCGCTCCCATTGTCTTCTCCAAGCGTTGGTGAGGTCGAAATGTTCCTGATGTAAGAAGGTGGCCCTTAACATGGCAGGATATCTGGAGCGCAGTCTGTTCATTTCGATATCACGCCTATTATGGTGGATGGGTGGTTGATGGTTAGACTGGATTTTTCGATATTCTCTGAGAAGGGAGTGACTTCTTCGTAGTTTAGGCAGTGGAATGTGACTCAGGATGGGAAGCCAATAGTTGGGTGTTGGTCTAATTGTACCTGAAATCATTCGCATTGTCTGGTTTAATTGGGTGTCAATAATCTTCGTGTGTTTGCTATTGAGCCATACTGGAGAAGCATATTCGGCTGTCGAGTATACAAGTCCGATAGCAGATGATCTGAGTACGGAGGCTGAGGACCCCCATGTGGTACCACATAGCTTTTGGATTATATTATTTCGCGTTTTCAGTTTTGCTGCCGTTCTTTGTAGGTGTTCTTTAAAACTTAAAGTTCTGTCAAGAGTGACTCCAAGATATTTTGGTGTTGAGTTATGAGTTAGTAGTCTGTCTTCAAAGTGAACGGACAGTTTTTTGTTGGCTTGGGCATTATTTAGATGGAAACAGCACACTTCGGTTTTCGTCGCATTAGGCCATAGCCTCCATTTGCGAAAGTATTCTCCCATAATGGCAAGGTCATCCGTTAGTATTGTTTCTGTAACTGCCATGTTATTATGTCTTGCTGCAATGGCCCAGTCGTCAGCGTAGCCAAATTTCTGCGAATTTGTCCTAGGTAGGTCCGCGATGTATAAATTAAACAGTAAGGGTGCCAAAACAGATCCCTGTGGCAGTCCATTGCTGAGCTTCATTTGGACACTTTTTGAGTTGCCCATTGTGACTTGGAAAGGTCTGTCGGTAAGCATGCTATCAGTGAGTCTAGTTATCTTTTGACACGGGATGGCACGGATTAGTTTGCAGATTAGTCCTTGTCTCCAGACGGTGTCGTATCCTATAATAGAAATTTCTGAGTGATAATGTTTCATTAAATGATTTATCTATTTCATTTAAATAAGTCAATTTACAGCAGATAATTGGTTATTTACTAGACCAATTACTTCCTTAAATCGTCTATAAGGCTTTCTATATATTTTGTTGTCAACTAATTAAATCCAAGTATGTGATTCATTGCAAGTATTTGGTTAAAATAATATTTTGAAGGTTGGACGTCTAAAATTACTGCTTTTTGTGATTTGTCGATAACGAACATCTCTTTAAAATGTATAAACGAGATAAAAAAGAAAAATAGAAACAGTTGTTTTATGATTTGTATATTAATTAAAATATTTTTATTGTTTGGTTTTATTTTATAATATAATATGAGTTTCGATTTACCAGAAATTAACTTTGGTAATTACACATAAAAGTTTGTAGTTTCTTTTTCTTAGATATTTTAAATCCTTATAGCTGTGTTTTCTTTTTTAATTAGAAAAGTTGTATATGTTAGTAAAGTATAGCCATATTAAATAATAATACCAATGGATTGTGAGTACTTATGGCAACTCTAATTTATCGGATTATTTTTATCATAAACATTTTGGTTATTGATTTTCATATATTGAAACAACAAATCCTGAAGATATTGATGAAAATCGAATTGATATTCTACCGAGGATTAAATAAACTTTTGAGTGATAATTTTTACTTGAGGATGCTTATTGAGTATCCAAAACTAACAGGAATGCTAACATTTATTTTTATTCTGGCCGTACCGACCATAGTCTGATCTCTTCTATCTCACTGCCAGGAATAACGGTATCTGTCCATTTCAGTAATCTGATTTCATTTCCACTAGGAGAAGTTCATCATAACTTTTGTCTATATCAGACTCATCTTCTTCATCAAAACTCAAGGCATCTCTAATGCCCTTTATTTAAAACATCATTGCTTGGTGTATTATTTGATTATGAAATAAAACTAGGCTTATAATATTGGTTGTAGAATGTTTAAAAATATCGCTAGTCTAAGGTTAGTATCAAATCGCTACATTTTCGAGGTTATGTTTTTTAATAATATAAAAATTATGAGCAAGAAAGGTAGATTACCTGTAAATGCAGTAAAAGAATTCGCAGAACTTTTCAGTAGTTTAAGAATCTTCCTTCCACTAGAATTATGGTAGAATATTCTTATTACTAGTAACAAACAATTGTAAACACCATAAATGGCAAAAGTACTATTATTAGATCACTAACAGTCTAGCTAAGATAATATATTCTAGGGGCTCTATTCCTTTGCATATCTCCAACTATTCACTTTAGTTCTTTTCCGCGTGTTAGTGGTACTATCTCAGAGTTAATATTCCTTAATTTTGTGAGATTCTCAGATAACTTATATTTTCTTTCAATTGTGAGCCAAGCAGCTGATTGTGTGTTCGCCTTAATATTTTTTTGTATTACCAGGAAATTTTAAAGACAAGAGTTAAATTAAAAACAGTTTTAATATTAGTTTTTAATGACGATGAAACATTTGGAAAATGGTAAAGAATAAAAGGTTCATTTTGAATGTTTAGGAAATATAATTACAGCTCTAAATGTGAAAATAATATATTTCCAGCTTTAATATTAGCATAAGCATACGTACATGTCGTTTAAAAATAGGCTTTCAATTAGATGCTATGAACCCCAACAATATCACCTATTAATCTGACTGCGCCACTACTGGTCACTTATATCAGAATCCGGTTATCTGGACCTCGTGACGTAGTAGATCTTTATTCATCCCCTTTATCACATACTTAATATGAAACATTTAGTAGGTCTTGAAAAATAGGTGAGTAGATAAGTGCCGTGATAAAAGAGTTAGAATAGTTGTTTTTAGTGTTTGGTGAAGCTTGGTCAGTGCTAGAAAGAAATGAATTATTGGAATTATTATTATGGAAATCCACGTTACCAGGTAAATAGTTTGAAAAATAAAACAATAGTGCACAATATGTTTTATCTAAAGTTGTGTCTTAGTTATATGTTATAGCAGTTTGTTTAACTTTTAAGTAGGCTCAACAAACTTAATTTTTACATTGTTTACAATTTTTTTTATGTGACTACTTCTCTACATTTTATATATAATTCTGCAATATATTTAGGTTTTTCCTGCTGACATTTTATGAAATATAATTATCGGTTCCTCTTCTTTAAATTTTTGTTGACAATTAATCAGAAAGTTACTGCAAATATATACTTTTGATTTTATTTAGCTTTGGGCTTCTAGTTATAATATTTGTTTATAACAATCTTTATATTTATAATAGAAGGCAAGTGCAAGAGAAATTATTAGAATACAACAATCCAGCATATCTATTTTTCGTGAATCTTAAGAAGGAATTTAACAAGGTCAAATTAAAAGACATTATCCACTTATTGTATGTAAGGGAGATACCTCTAGGAATAATTAAAAATATCGAAAATATCTACCAAAAGATTCATTTTACCACCACTAATTCTATGCAGTTGCCAGGCATTTTGTTCTGCTAGATTCATTACTTAGCTTATTATGAGAAAATACCTTTTTTTGCCACGGATGGCTACTCTATAATAGCTGATATTTTCACCCGGTCGATACCACCCACGTTTTCGTAATACTATGGTATATTATTAGGTTGATCAACGAAGGAACCTTAAGCTAGCGGGGACAAATGATCAAAGTGTCCTGATCAACGAGCACCTTCTTGTTTTCTTTTTGAGAATACCGTTGTACATGTTTTGTTGGATATATCTGATTGTGATTGGATATTATGGAAACAACATTATTGTTATTCCATTTGCAAATTACTATTTCACTTTCCTCTACCGTACAGAAATCAAACGAACCTATTTCTTTCTTTTTCAGTGCGTTTGAACCCTCAATATCACAATTTTTACCTAGGTGATTTTCTCTTATTGTACCTGTTTCTTTACATCCTCTTGATGTAAATTCTTCCAAAAGCAGCAGCGGGGTAAAGTAGTTGTCAAAATATATATATCATAGGGCAATTTGGAAGCCTTACCTTCTAGGGCATCAACAAATACACTAGGTCCCAAAACAAGAAGTTTTTATTTATCTTGAATAGTGGATGAAGATCCCTGATATGGATCGAACCACTTAACATAACCTAGTCTAGTAGTCCCCATCTAAAATTTATATCTCCATCTAATAGGTTTACCACCAATAAACTGCTTGGATCGATGTTTTCCGTAATACCGAACCAATGACATATCCAATCTGTCGTGTTTTTCTTGCGGTGCTAAATTGAGAAATTTTTTATTCATTACATCAATAATTAGATGTGAAACCTTTAAAAATTTGCCATTCTGTGTATTCAATTTTGCATTGTCATAGCAATGAATATTCTGTATTGTATATTCTGTAATCTGAAACGGTTTCTAGACATTGCATTAGCTACAAGGTCGTGAGTAGAATCAGGAAAATTTTCCCACTACATAATATATCAGCTAAGAACACTCATATATCCACTATATAATAAAATTCCAATAAAACACTTAATTTCGTTTGTTGTAATATCGCCTTCACAGTTATGTAATTTAACTGTTACATATTTGAAAATTCAATAAGCATCTCAATAACTGTATCATCAAAAATAAGAAACCCTTGTACATTCTATTATACTCCAACTGGAAATCTTGCTATGTATATCTTTCTTGGTTCATCGATAGTTTTTGCGGTATTTGCTCTTCTGTTTTTTTCACATTTACTGTAGGAGCTACTTGCTTTTTAGACTTTGACGTATTGTTTTATAGTGCAGCAAAGGCATGTCTTCATCTTCATTAATATTAAATTTGGTATGGGTTTTGGTTCATTTATGATTATATCTGCCTGTTCTCGTAGTTGATTTTCTATTTCCTGGCAAGTTACTTATTTCCACAGCCTCTTTATCACTGCTGTCCTCGTCAGTTTCTTTGATTGAAAAAATAATTATGTGATCAGGAAGTTCATTATCTGACAGATCTTTTATCTCGTTTATTATCTCACTTAAGTCAAATGTTGTGTCCAGTACATAAAAAATATTTATATTTAGTATAGCGAAAAACGTCATTCTTTCGTTTTTTATAAAGAACTCCAAACTTTGATAACCAATATACAAAAATAATAATATTTTTTCTATTATATTACTTTTTACATATAATATTAACCCTTTATCACTTGCCATCTACTCGCACGTTACCCTAGAAGAAAACAAATAAGGGGATTTATTCAAAAAAAAATGCATGCATTACGCGTAAAAAGGGCAAAAAGAACATCTTGGTTTTATAGTTGGAGTTGCCCTTTGAGAAAATGATGGCTTTTCTCCGATTATATTTCGGATCCTAAGTCTTAACTGAAAGGACAGATTTGGGATATTGGAACGTCGTGGAAGATGGGACATTAAAAGTTGCTTGCCAAGCTCCGCAATGTAGCTTCTTCGAGATGTTACAATATTAGTGTTATTGTTGTAAATTATTTGGCTGTTTATAGTTGAAATATTTAGTGGGCTGCAAAAACAGTAAACAGTAAGGTAGTAGTACATTCTTATTTTTTTGGCACATATGATACAAGTACACACTTGTTTCCATCGTCACCATATGCAAACATTCTACTACATAAAGCTTTTTTTTTTAATTTGTCAGCTTAGGAGAAGTTTGTTGTTTGTTTTACCTATTTTCCTCTGTTACAGATGGTCGTATAAGTTTTTTTACTACACTATATGCATCGTTGGATAGTTGATATTGGTCCTTCTGGTTGTTTGCCAGGGTAAATTTTGAGATTTTGTGTGAAAAATGTTCTAGCCTCCACCAAGGCATAAATCTTGATTCCGTATTTAGCTGGCTTATTGGCTATATACTGCCTAAATTTGCATCGACCATGGAACGCTTCCAACATTACATCTATGGTCACATAGAGGATCCAGGAGTGTATGCAGATAAACAGATAGTGACAAACATTTCATATATATTGCTCGAATGGGTGCAAGATTATCAACTGCTGAATTTTTTTGCCTCTCAGTGGCGTCGTCAAATCTTACAGCTCGAAATATTTGGTGAAATCTTTTCTTGGACACAGTAGCTGTAAAAATATCTGGAGCTGTGTCATCTAATTTCCAGAGTCCATCAGTATTTAAATATTGCGCTCTCTTTACCCCAGCAAGGAACAAAAGTCCGATAAATGCTTGCATTTAGTCGTAGTCAACAGCAGGACAATCCCTAGGGCTAGTATAAAACACTCTCATCATATTCAGCTTTTGATTTGTATATTTTACAATATTATTGATTATAGCATCCGCGAAAAACAATTTCCAGCATTCTAATATGGTTTTGGCGCCTTTTGCTTTTGCTTTTACCCCACGTAAGTTCGTAACAATATTACAAGCTTTGGTCTTACCTTTGGGAGTGTGTTTTTTATGTTTCTACCATGGTGTTTTATCTTTGCCATAAAATCTTGGATAACCATCATCTTGGCTGCTTTCTTCCATGACATCTTTAGGATCACTGGACAGATCTTGTGTGGACTGCTCACAATCTGTATTGTGAATACTCTGTACGGAACGAACATCACTTAGGACCTTATCAGAATCTAGTGGTTCCATATCGCTGTCTATCTCTTCATACCATTTTTGTAACTGGTTTTCAATTTTCCTGTCCATATTTACCTGCAATAAACCAAAATACCTCTTATAATAACGGATGTTCAACAATCTATAGGTATTTCACTAGAAATCTTACCTTTTATGATAATATTATAACTTTTCTTAAGTGATCTCTCTAAAAATCAACACGCCAACATTCGCGTAGTTAAATTTTTTCCAACGCTCCGACCAACGCGATCGCTCGCTTGTTAGATTTAAACTAACAACTGGTGTCGGCTATAAGCTAATAGGTACTCCCACCATTATTTAACATAGTCTTATTATACCTACGAGTCTTCATAGGAGTATTCCTGGTTGCAGAACCCAAAAGAAGCAATATTTCGCAAATTATGGCGAAATCTTTAAAAATGTTTGGATTTTTTGTAACGGTGCCAGTGATGGAGGGTTAAAGGCACTTTAAATACATACATAAAATACCTTTGAAATTAAAGGATTTAAACAATATAATTATATTATCCACCTTTATCAGTCATGTTTGGAAACTATAAACAGACTTTCAGGTAACCTCAAAAATTCTGCCGAAATCACCAGCTTTATACAAGAATTGTTAATTTTTTTTCATCAAATGGCTTTTTGTTACATGAAAAGGCACGCACTATCTCTTAATAACTAGCAATATAATTAAGTTACAGGCATATTTGTAACGAGGTCGTTTAAAAGGACGGTGGTCTTAAACGAGTTAATAAGCAAAGAACTAAAATATGCATTAAATAATTGGCACAAGCAAAGCTCAGTAATTTTATGTCTAAATTATAGTACATAAATCCGCGACTTTGACAAAGATCGCAGTGTACTAAATCGAAGTTTTTCAATTCCGATGATATAATTAGAAACAAGAATGTTTACAAAAGAAGGAAGGACAAAAACAAACATAAATAACTTAAAATAACACTCGCGTTAAAAACGTCACAATCTTTGTTTCGTAAAAACCCGAAAGCATTTTTCCTTTTCTACCTCGTCTTTATTTGTTTATAAAAAGATTCGTCGGATTATTTTCCTTTGGGAAAAAATTAACTCGTATTCTAGAGACAATCTGATAAAATGTCGTTGTAACAGGAAGAACGAACAAAGGTAATATGTCACGGTTTTTTTTATTTTGCTGAACTTTCACTATAAAGAAAGATAGGGTGTCCTTTTGCTAACTAAATACCGAAATTCAAATGTATGTTCCAGCGTCATGCCATTTAGATTTAAAATCATTAAATTAATTTTTAAAATTTTTATACTTGGTGTTTATCAGTATAATTTTATCTATGGTTGAAAGTCTATGAAATGAACATAGATAGATAGATAGTTTATTTGATTGTAAGTTACAACAAGGTTTACAGCAAGTCAAAACTAAAATTATAAATATTAAACATTCCAAACAATAAATACATTAAAAATATTTAAAACAATATAATACATAAAAACGTACAATATAATTAAAATAATATTAAATTCGGTTATGTCGCAGCTTGGGAAATTCACAGATACACTCTCGTAATATTCACCTAATGTATAAAGACACATGGTCATTAGGTACTCTTTGACTTGGTTTTTAAAAGCTGTAGTTTAATTAATATTTTTAAATTTTTGAGGAAGTTGATTATACAGTAGTAAACCACAGATAGTAAATGACTTCCTACTTATTTCTAAATGTCGATAGGGTACTACAAACTGTTTCTTATTTCTTGTGTTTGGTGAGTGAATATCACTGTTACATAAAAAAGTTCTTTTATTTTTATGAATTAGTATCAATAATTCCAAAATATAAATTCCATACACTGTTAATATATTTAAATCTCTAAATAGGTTTTTACAAGACCAACCATACGGGACACCTGCAATACATCCGACAATACGCTTTTGGGCCTTGAAAACGTCCTTTATACTAGAAGAGCCACCCCAGACAGTTACATCGTAGCTCATTGTCAATTGTACCTCAGCAAAATAAAAAAGACGGAGGTGTTGCAGATTAAGTATTCTACCCAAATTTCTAAATTGATAACATTTAGAATTGAGTTTTTACATAAATTTCAACAATGAGTCTTAAAAGATAAATGAAAGTCGAAAGCCACTCCTAAAAACTTCACATCACTACAACTCAAAATACCCTCACCATTGATGGAAATACTTAAATCCGATTTAGTGAAATTTGAACTGAATGTAAACAATAACAATTTAGTTTTGTAAACATTGAACAGGAGCGACTAATTACTGGACTAATCAGAGAAGGCCTTCAGTGTGTCTGTTATTTTATCTTGTGAAAAATGTATGTCTTTATAGCGATATATTGTTGAGTCATCCGCATAAACTGATACAAATGCATCAGAAATTACATATATGGTAGTTCATTAATGTACAAAATAAATAATATCGGGCCCAATATGAAGCCCTGTGGTACTCCATTCTTATTAACAATCGGATCAGATATTGAAATCTTGAAGTTATTTTTCTCATCTAACTATTTGGTACCGGTCTTTCAGATAGGAACCAAACCAACTATGGGCAATTTTCCTAATACCATAGCTGTACAATCTATCGAGGAGTACATCGTATTGTATACAATCAAAAGCACGACTGAGGTCAAAAAAAATGGCAGTTGGATTTTCACTGTTTTCAATTCAGATTAAGACTTCCTCATAGAAACTGGTAATGGCTGTGGAAGTAGAAAATCTATTTCGAAATCCATGTTGATGCTTTGTGATAATTTGGTTAATATCTAAAAATAATAAAAGTTGTTTTAGCATTGCATATTCAATAATCTTAGATATCACATGGAACAGACAATGGTCGAAAATTTGACATTAATAGAGGATCACCTTGTTTTAATACTGGTGAAATGATAGAACTTTTCAGCATACTGGGAAAAACACCAGTATTGAAAAAAGCATTTATAATGTGAGCAAGTGGTGTCAAAATCTGAGATGCAATATTCGTAATTACTATACCTGATATTTCATCAAAAGATGCGATGCTTTGTCTTTAATTTTATATTTTATTAGGTCTAAGATATCTTCCTCTGTTACATAAGATAGGAACAGAAATATATATTTCTATCTCATCTATTTACAAACATACTATCTTAAAAACATTTGCACAAAAAGATTACGAATATACATCGAAATTTCTACTATACGAAATAATACAATATATTAATTACTATTTAAATGGGAATAAGCCACAATTAAAGGTTAAAATACGTTTATTGACGTAAATTTACTAATGTTTGTATTTTGAGAACGATTTCCGAAGTGGAAATTGAAACGTCAATAAACGTATTTTAACCTTTAATTGTGGCTTATTCCCATTTAAATAGTATTTAATTTAAAATGCCGCAAAAAAATAGCTTCAGAACAATAATACAATATATAAGTAGCTTAATAGATAAATATTCTAACATTAAAATTTATTTTAGGCTTTACAGGGAATTTATCCATACGCGACGAGTGGTAGCGGAAGTCCGAACTCTCCCGGATCTCCAAATTCAACAACTGATAAAATGATCCCAAAACCGGTCGAGTGCAACCTGTGTCACAGAAAGTTCAAAAACATCCCTGCCCTCAACGGTCACATGAGACTTCATGGGGGTTACTTCAAAAAGGTCTGTAAATTTCATTATAACAATAACTAAAGCGACTTTAAACAGAATACTCATATTTCATTTGTTACGGTTTTTTGTTACAGAGTTTCTCATATATTCAATGTTGATTATGTTGGTAATTGCGCAACGCTGTGAAAATTAACAAGTAGGTTTTGATTAGGAATTATATGTATATATATATATATATATATATATATATATATATATATATATAATATACACAGTAAACGGTAAATATTGGGTTTGCAGCAATAAAAAATGAAACGTGTACACTTGTTAATTTTAAATCCAAGCTTTCGGACATTGGTTATGTCCTTCATCAGGGAGAAACTTAATGAGGTTGTATCATCAATGATGTTATATAATGTTGATAAAATTTATCACAGTCTGTCATCTTTGTTCAATATAAAATCTATTTCTATATTTAAAATTAAAAAATTACTTTACATTCACAACACTTAATTATTATAAACACATTCATGAAATTGTTATTCTTAATTTTATTCTATCGCAATTAGTTTTGTCAAATCAATCCAGTGGTTTCTATTATTGGTTTTTCAAAATTCTTCGTGTGTAAATTTTCTAAATTTATTTCTAAATTTCTAAAACTCTTTTCAAAATTTACACACGAAGAGTTTTGAAAAACCAATTAAATGTTAAAATGTGTTTATAATAATTTAGTATTGTGAATGTAAAGTAATTTTTTAATTTTAAATATAGAAATAGGTTTTATATTGAACAAAGATGACAGACTGTAATAAAGTTTATCAACATTATATAACATCATTGATGATACAACCTCATTAAGTTTCTCCCTGATGAAGGACATAACCAATGTCCGAAAGCTTGGATTAAAAATTTACAAGAGTACACGTTTCATTTTTTATTGCTGCAAACCCAATATTTAACGTTTACTTCCTTACGTTGTCAGCAAATACTTCTGGTTTATTATATATATATATATATATATATATATATATATATATATATATATATATATATATATATATTTATATATATATATATACATTGTTTGTTTTATTTTCTTGAACAATATGTTTATATCTTTTAAGGAAACTTTCTTGGAAATGGGTTTATTTAACATTGGTTATTGTTGAAACGGTTGAAAAAAGGTTAAAGTTTGTAATATATTAGAAGAAACCTTCCGGCCTTATCACAAAAGATATCACTATAGAAATTATGAAATTGTAATAAATGAGATAAGACAAACATTTTATATACCAAAACTCAGACAACTAGAAGATTAGGACCAACTGTCAAAATTGCAAGGACAAATTTGCTAAGCCAAAACCACCAGAAATGTCACCTCTACCGCCATATAGACTTGCAATATTTACTGCCCCGTTTACACACACTGGTAGGGATTATTTTGGTCCAATAAATGTAACTGTTGGAAGACAGACAGAGAAAATATTTACGTGTCTCACAACTAGAGCAGTCCATCTCGGAGTAGCTTACAAACTAGATGTGGACAGTTTTACACTATGCTTGACAAGTTTTAGTAAGAGAAGAGGACGTCAAATTCTTTGGCCCCATTATGATCACCAACAATAGAAAAGAATACTTTTTCAGACGCATCTTCTAAGCATTGTTGGTTTCCAGTCCATTTTAAGCAAAGTTGTTCTGGGTTTTCTATTATAGTTAGCTTTTTAGCAATACTTTCTTCTAACAAAGTAACGGAAGACCCGTCATCTAGAAAGGCAAATGTAGTGCCCTCCCAACATCCATTTCTTAAAACAACGGGAAGTATTCAAAAGTTTGTTGCTTGATGTGGATTACTTTCTTCATCTGCAGATAAGAGATGTAATTCTGCTGTTCGCATACCGCTTTCCTTTCTTTTAAGCTTTGTACTTTTATTAGGTACTTGTTCTGAAAAGTTATAAAGAAGAGGATGATGCTTCCTTTGGCACTCTTCCTTGTTGTATTTTACAGGATACTTACAGGGAAATCTGTGTTTCTTTAAGCAAAGCCTACATAAATTTAAGGCTTTAACAGCCTCCCATCTTTAAAATAATGAATAATAATTCTGAAATTCTGGACAACCTGCAATCTTTTTACAATCTCTCTGATTACACAGTTTACAATTATGTGTTTCACTAAAGGTATTTGGTTCATGCATATTAGCATGAAGAAATTAAAACTCGTATAGAAATTGCAAGAGAAGCATTTTGCTCAGAATAGATCTAAGTTTCATAAATGCTTCTCTTGCAATTTCTATACGAGTTTTAATTTCTTCATGCTAATATGCATGAACCAAATACCTTTAGTGAAACACATAATTGTAAACTGTGTAATCAGAGAGATTGTAAAAAGATTGCAGGTTGTCCAGAATTTCAGAATTATTATTTATTATTTTAAAGATGGGAGGCTGTTAAAGCCTTAAATTTATGTAGGCTTTGCTTAAAGAAACACAGATTTCCCTGTAAGTATCCTGTAAAATACAACAAGGAAGAGTGCCAAAGGAAGCATCATCCTCTTCTTTATAACTTTTCAGAACAAGTACCTAATAAAAGTACAAAGCTTAACAGAAAGGAAAGCGGTATGCGAACAGCAGAATTACATCTCTTATCTGCAGATGAAGAAAGTAATCCACATCAAGCAACAAACTTTTGAATACTTCCCGTTGTTTTAAGAAATGGATGTTGGGAGGGCACTACATTTGCCTTTCTAGATGACGGGTCTTCCGTTACTTTGTTAGAAGAAAGTATTGCTAAAAAGCTAACTATAATAGAAAACCCAGAACAACTTTGCTTAAAATGGACTGGAAACCAACAATGCTTAGAAGATGCGTCTGAAAAAGTATTCTTTTCTATTGTTGGTGATCATAATGGGGCCAAAGAATTTGACGTCCTCTTCTCTTACTAAAACTTGTCAAGCATAGTGTAAAACTGTCCACATCTAGTTTGTAAGCTACTCCGAGATGGACTGCTCTAGTTGTGAGACACGTAAATATTTTCTCTGTCTGTCTTCCAACAGTTACATTTATTGGACCAAAATAATCCCTACCAGTGTGTGTAAACGGGGCAGTAAATATTGCAAGTCTATATGGCGATAGAGGTGACATTTCTGGTGGTTTTGGCTTAGCAAATTTGTCCTTGCAATTTTGACAGTTGGTCCTAATCTTCTAGTTGTCTGAGTTTTGGTATATAAAATGTTTGTCTTATCTCATTTATTACAATTTCATAATTTCTATAGTGATATCTTTTGTGATAAGGCCGGAAGGTTTCTTCTAATATATTACAAACTTCAACCTTTTTCAATCCTTAACTATCATATTACCCATCAAATAGTATTGTGAATTATTTAGTAAAGTTTTTTTAAAATAACTTTGTATTGTAATAAAATTCCATAATGCTGAAATTATATTTTCGAGAAGTGAAAATAACAGAAAGAAATTCATTTAATATCGTTAAAAGTTTTTTTGTGTATATTTTTACCCTTTATGTACATACTATCAAGGAGAAAATAAAACATGACATCAATATCAAATGCAATCTTGGAGTATAAACTGTATAGTTTACATTACATTATTTGCTTAAAAATTCAGTTATTGGATACGTTGGAAAACAAACAGTTGCGTTGAAAATAAAATTGATTTTAATTTCTTTTGTGTTTGTTGTTTGATGTAGATGCACAGAAACTTATTTTTAATATACTCCATATCATAGAGAATATTGGATAAAGTCGCAGTAGATGAATTATTTTTAAAAGCAGGCTTGTTAGTATATATACCAACAAGATATACGGAGTGTTGGAGAGATAATATGTATGGTTTTTCTCTTATGTTTCGATAGTCTGGCAAATAATAAGTGAAATTAGTCATTTTAAATCACGCGCCGTAAGCGGTTAAATATAACCGAAATCACGTGCTCATCATGAATATTAAGTTTCTGCTTTTAACAAGAAAAATATAACAGTAAATCCAGTTTATAAAATAAAATTTCATTTATATTATAAATATGCTGAATATGCTATGTAAAATATTCAAGTTAATATATTCTTTTTTCGACGGGAAAGATTGTAGAATCTGTTTTTCTATTATTGAAAGCCATTTTATGTTCTGCTATTTGTTTATTAAAATTTCTACCAGTTTGACCGATGTAAATTTTTGGGCAGTCGCCACATTTAAGTTTGTATACACTACTGTTCATTTTATTTCGACTATTGTTGTTTTTAATATATTTGCCTACAAGTTGTTGTTTGTTCTAAAAGCTGGTATTTTTCCTTTTTTTTTATGTGGCTATTTTTTATTTGATATTTTGGTGTATATATATGTCATCGAGCAGAAGGTACTGGGTTTTTTCTCTGGTGGCGGAAATGCTAATTTCAGGGCTTTCTTGTGTAGTTTTTGATTAAAAATTTTATTAATTGTTTGTTCGTTGTGTCCATTGTTTACTTCTATTTGCTTAATGATATTTAATCCTATCCTATTATGAAATCGTTCATTAATAGAAAATCATTCATTAATAGCGGTCATTAATCAATGATTTTGGGGGTGTTAAAATTAATCATAAATGGACGGTCGACGGAAAAGTAACATTAATTCACTCTTAAGATTTTTCCTTGTTATTAAAATTTCATTATATGGAGCTGACTAAATTTTCAAACTAAGTCGCTTTTATTTTACCATTGACTTCAAGTAGAGTTTTCAGCAATGGATTTAATGCCCATGCTTGGGATTAGCTTATTTTGCTAATAAACTAAAGATTCGTAACCATCTGTATTAATTAATGGGGATACATTACTTATACAGATTGTCTAATTATGACGTTAAGGGGACGTTGACCATTGTAGTCACGTAATAGTAATTATGTGTTTGATGCATATAGGATAGAATTTCACTTTGACCATTGTCTAGTGAACCATTCCAAGTTCAGTTAATTTAGTTTAACTGCTGTTGTTTGGAATATGGCTGTTCAATTCGTATAATAGGTTGAAGCGATTACGGAATCCATATGTCTCCGGAGTTGCATGAGATGCTTACGACAATACATTATTATTTTTGACGTATAGTTAAACGAACACAATAAATCCAAAATGAAATGTAAATGTATATGTATGAAAGTATATAATAGTAAAAATAAAAGTAAATAAGCTAATGCAATTAAAGTTATAAATAACATATTAAATTTATTTAATTTTCTAAGACTTAATAAATTAATAAAACTTACACAAGAATACGTTTCATTTTTTATTCTTCTTTTTGTTGTTCTTCAGCCTGTTTCAATCCACTAATACACTGTTGCGCAATTTTTCCAATTACATCTTCCACCTCGTCCTGCTTTATACGTCCTCACATTTTGTATATATTTTCACAGAGAAAATTCTAACATAGCTCTTTCGATGGCTCTCTGTGTTGTTTTTATTCTGTTATCTGATAGCTCTGTAGATATATTATGGTCTTTATTCCGTAGGTTATAACTGGTACGATTCTTCTTCTTGGGGTACCTGTCCCTTCCAAACGTTGGCGATCATTCTGGCTATGATGACTTTGTTGGTTATTCTTCTTCTTCTTTTTGTAGCACTACACTCGGGGTGTTGGCTGACTGCATAACTTGCTTCCTCCTTTAACGGTGGTCCATAATAGTTGGGTCAGTGGGTAGCCCTACTGTTCTTAGATCTGACCATATATTGTCTGTCCATCGCATTCATGGACGTCCTAACCGCCTTCTTTCTGCGGGGGCTTCCTTCCATATTAGATCGGCACGGCGGTTATTAAGCAGTCTATGGACATGTCCAGCCCATCTTAGGCGTTAGGATTTAATCTCTTGGACTATATCGCTCGCTCTATACATCTGCTTGACCTCAGCATTTGTTCTAATTTGGTATTGGTTGCTATTAATGTTGCGATAAGGCCAAAAAATTCTTCTGAGGATTTTCCTCTCAAAACATCTAAGTTTTCTTTCAATTTTTTGGTCAGGGTCCACGTCTCACACCCATACATGAGCACCGGTGTAATCACCGTTTTATATATTCTAATCTTTGATGTTCGTGTTAGGCTTTTAGATTTAATAGTATTGTGGAGGCTGTACATACATATCTGTTTGTTGCCTGAATTCTTCCTTTAATCTCTTCCGCGATATCGTTATCTGCAGTGATTTTTGCTCCGAGATATTTAAAACTCTCCACTCTTTCAAAGTTATCTGGGTCTATTGTAATATTTTGCCCAATTCTATCTCGTCCCTTTTGTTTGTTGATGCACATGTATTTGGCTTTCTCTTCGTTTATTCTTAGACCAGTTTTCTTTGTCTCTACCTCTAATTTATTAAAAGTCTTCTTCATATTGGTGACTATGTTCCCACAATTTCAATGTCATCTGCGTATGCTAGTAGTAATTTTGGTCCATTTAGTGTCAGTAATTATGTTTTAAGTTGTGCTGCTCTTATTACTTTCTCCATGATGATATTAAAGAGGAGAGGTGACAGCGCCTCTCCTTGTTTCAGGCCACTGCTCATCTTGAAAGATTCTGAGAGTTTGGTACCTATCCGTATTCTGGATCTACAGCTACTCATATATAACTTAACAAGCTGTATAAGTTATTTTGGAACTGAAAGTTCTGCCATTGCATTTCACATCTGATCCCTTTTAATGCTGTCGTACGCTTGCCGGAAATCTGTGAAGAGATTATGGATAGTTCCATTGAATTCCCATTCTTTTCAAGCAGCTGTCTTAGAGTAAAGATCTAATCTATGGCCGATTTATGTTTTCTGAAGCTGGCTTGGTATTCCCCCATGAAATTTTCTACAAACGGTGTCAGCCTACTTAATAGGATGTTCGATAAGATTTTATATGCCGTATTAAGTAGAGAGATGCCTCTATAATTAGAGCACTTGGTTTTGTCTCCCTTTTTGTGGATGGGGTTTATTACACTTTCGTGCCATTTTGTTGGTATTTTCTCTTCTTTCCATATATGTGTTCTTAGTTTGTGTATTTGTCTATGTAGAGTTTCTCCTCCGTACTTTAGGAATTCAGCGAGTATATTGTCAGAGGCTGGAGCTTTTCCGTTCTTCAATTTGTTAATTGCTTGCAATGTTTCATCTATTTTAGGGTCCTCTGCCAGTAGATCTACCCCAAAATATATATTTTCTTCATGTTCTTCCTCTTGATGTATGTTTAGTAAAGTCTTGAAATATTCTTGCCATGTTTGAAGATGTTTTTTTTTTTCATTTATTATTAATTTATCAGAACACTCAGTTCAGACACCCATCTAGGTCTAAAGCCTTTCTTTTCGTTTGCCACTAATTTGTAAACTGCTCGACTATTTGACTGTTGCCTATTCCTTTCCATTTCTTTATATTTCTGTTGTTCGTAATTCCTTTTTTCTCTCTAATTAATTTTCTTGTTTCTCGCGTGAAGTTGCATAGTTTTCTTTACTTTCTGCTGTTCCTTGTTGAAGCACAATGTTTCGCTTGATCTGTCTGTCGTAAAGTTTTTCTTGACATTGTCTATTTAACCATTTCCTTGTTCCCTTCCTGCTTTTTCCTATTATTAGTTCTGCTGACTACATAATTGATTTTTCCATTTGTTGCCACAGCCTTTCGACATTATTGCTCTGGTCTACTGTATTTAGATGCTGTTTAATTTCTTGCTTGTAATTTTGTCAAATTTCCCAATTTTGCATTTTCTCGATGTTCCACTGCCCCAATGCTTTGTTGGCCTTAGGTTTCTCTCAAGATTTTCTCCTTTTTGCTCTTACTAGTTAATGGTTTGTACCTATCTCCATCTGCTTCCCTGAGGCTTCTTACCTCCAGCACATTACTTCCATGTCTAGCATCGATAATTCGTGGTCAATTTGGTTCCGCGTGGAGTGGTCATTAGAGACCCAAGTCTGTTTATGAATGTTTTTAGGTTGGAACATAGTAGACTAGACAAGCATAAATTGTTAGCCGATGCTAGCTCTACGAGCCTTTGTTCATTGTCGTTTGAGATATCGTGAAGGCTGTGTTGTCCTATTGTCGGTCTAAGGTTAGGTTCTTTGCCAATTTTTGCGTTGAAGTCTCCACAGCTATTTGCATGTCTTGTTTGGGGATTTTCTCAAGCGTTCTTTCGAGTTGTTCATATAGGTAATCTTTAATATGTTCGTCTTTATCTTCTGTCGGAGCATGTGCAGATATAATTGAAATATTGTACCATTTTCCTTTCAGTCTAATATAACATGCGTGAATTACATGGCGTAACTAATGGGCGTGAAACTTATAATACTGTTTAGGTATTCTTCTCATACCGCGAAACCTGTGCCAAATTCGTGTTTTCCTGTCTGGTTTCCACTGTAGAAAATGACCGCCTTGTCTATTTTTATGTTTCCCGTGTCTAACCTCCTTAGTTCTTGTATTGCCGTTATGTCCATTCCTACTTTTTCTACTGTTTTTTAGAAGGGTAGGTTTTTGGCCTTCCGCTTAACCCTCCTCCTTTATCCGGACTTGGGACCGGCAAAGAAGACTGAGGTCTTTCTATACCATGCTCTTAGGTGCAAGGTTAGCAAGCCAGAACATTCTTCTTCAACCTGAGGCCCTTTTTCCTTTAATTTTACCTTGCAAAATGCTTTGAAGTAGCTTATATCTGCCTTGATTTTTCAATATATGTCCCAAGTACTGCCCTTCACGATGTTGACCAAATTCGCGGTTGTATTCATCTTCCGTAGTACTCCTTTATTGGTGACTTTGTCTGTTTCATATGCGATTTCGAAAAAATCGGCAATATCTTCAAACATTGTTTAAAAAATGTGTTTTCGGGAAAAAGTGTGCAAGGTCACTCTCCCTTACTGACCTTATCAATAATAAAATCAAGCAATGAAACTAAAAGTATAACTTTTTTTAAACCTCAGTGTTTGAACTATAACTTATAAATACATTTACGAACTTTTGGCTTAATTTGAGAAAGTATTTCAATTACAATTTTAAGCATCATATTTATTGTACTTTTATTTTAGGACGCTGAAAGTAAAAAATGCGAGAAAAAAGAGCCCGGCGGTCCACCTTTGCAAACAGCAAGTTTCAGCGTGCGAGCACTAATAGAAGAAAAAATAATAAATAAAAGGATAACGACTCCTCAACCGACAGAAGAACAAAAATCCAACGCTCCACCTCTTTTTCCTTTAAACGTGCATTCCTCTCCATCTAGCAACACCGATCTAGAGTCGAAAATTTCGTCATTTGTTGTACCAGCTCCTCCTCAACAGGTAAAGTATTTTGTTAATTTTTTTTCCTTCAATACTTTCCTTTGTTAATATTTATATTAACATGAAATTTGTATTATTCCCATATTATTCCACTTATATAAGCTCTTTATAAGAACAACTACTAACAGACTGGAACCTAAGCTATATTTGAGAAACCGCATTTAGGAGTGGCTTTGGAACGAATGACCACCTACCAGTAATTAACTATTTAGAAGAAAAAGATATAGAATACAAGCCCTTAATAATAATATCTGTAGATTTTGATAAATCATTTGACTTGGTCTAGCATAAATCCATATTAAGAGTGCAATATTTATCATAGCTATACAACTGTATAATATATAATAGCCTAAAAGCTGCAACGAAAATGTAGTATGGCAACACAGTTCCAATTTATTTAAAAATGTTTTAAATCGTAATCACTTTTGCCCAGTTGATTATTAAGTAGTAAATCGCATGTTACATTTAATCTAATATATAAGTTTTGAAATATTTAAAATATATAATATAGAAATGAAATACAGTGTCGTATTTTTGGTAACTTTTTATTAAACAAACATAAACTACATCCGCAGAATGAACAAGTCCGCATTTTGTCCTTTAAAAATAACTATTATATAAACAAATCCGTATTAAAAAAAAGTAAACAAAGTAGAAGTGAAAAGACACCCAAAATAAAGAAGTAAATCAAAATAAGTCAGGCTAATCTTCTTCTTGCATAACGCATTCCTGGCATAGAACTGTAGATTTTCTCTTATGTTCCTTACAAATGGGCTTAAAGCATATATTCTTCTTCTTATGGTGCTCTATCTAATTAGTAGATGATGGCGATAATTCTGGCACACTACTCTCGGTCTTGTGTGGCTCTAAACAGTGCATGGGCATCGAGGTTTGTTCAATCCCTTATGTTCTTAAGCCATGAGTATTTCTTTCTTCGGATGCCCCGTTTTCCTTCTATCTTTCCTTCCATAATAACCTTTAAGAACTGGTACTTGGAATTTCAAAATATATGACCCAGATAAGCAGTTTTTCTTCTTTTTAGTATTGGTAGCAATTCTCGTTCTCTGCCCATTCGATTACTTGCCCATTCGATGCCTAATACTTCGACATTTGTTGTGTAATCTGTCCAGGGAATTTTAAGTAGTCTGCTAAATACCCACATTTCAAAGGCCTCCAATCGTTTCATCACATTGGCCTTTATGGTCCAGGTTTCTACACCATATAGCAGTATGGAGTAAATGTTACATTTTACAAAGCGATATCGAAGCGTTAAGTTAAGGCTGCTGTCGCTTATTAAACTTCTCAGGTTAGTAAATGCTGTTCTGGCTTGCTTAATCCTGCTATGTATCTCTATGTCTGAATCTAGATCTTCAGTTATCCAACTACCGAGATATCTGAACTTGGGGACCTTTTGGATGTTCCTATTGTTTACTCTTATATTCAATTGCATATTTCGTGTTCTGCTAACCACCATTACCTTCGTCTTGTCTTTATTAATCTTAAAGCCCAGTCGTTCTCCTTCAGTGTTTATTCTATCTATTAGTCGTTGTAGCGTTTCTTGGCTATCAGCTATTATGACTGTATCATCAGCATAGCGAAGATTTATAAAACTCTGTCCGTTGATTTTGATTCTATATTCAGCGTCACTTAAGGCTCTATCGAAAATCGTTTCAGAGTAAAGATTAAAAAGGACAGGGTGACAAAACAAAACCCTTTGTCGTATATCTACACGTCGTACACAGTCGTACACCTTTTTCGATTGAGAAATATGATGTAGATTCCAGTCCTACTCTCGCAGATGCCACTTGATTCATATAAAGGTTTTTAATTTTGCTTTCTGGTAATCTATAAATCATAGGAAGACATCTTTTTGACGATCTCTGCATTTCTGAAGTCGGACAGTTAAGTGCTTCTCTTGTGCCAAATCTTTGTCTGAAATAGAACTGTGTGGAGCATGTGTATATGTTTATGTGAATTATCTTTAAGAAGAGTTTTAGGACCTGGCTGAATAAGCTGATCATTCGGAATTGGTCGCAACTATTAGCGTTTGGCTTTTTTGGGAATGGTATAAAGGTTGATTGAAGCCAATCCTGTGGTCTCGGATCCCACAAATGTCATTACAAAGATCTACCAAGGCGTCTATATTGTCTTCACTCAACATTGTTAGAACCTCTATGTATCTGTCGTCTGGGCCTGGGTTTTCCCCATTTGCTCTTTTTTAATGTCCTTACAACTTCTGACTTCAATATTTTGGGGGAGGGTTCACTTTTATATTCACTTTCAGAGTTTCTTTTAATGTTGTCTGAGTATAGTTGCTGTGTAGTTTCTCCTTGTGATCAGTAATTTATTTATTGTCCTTCACAATACTGTTAAAACTGCAAGGTTTTGTATAACCTGTCACTTCTTTAACGAGTTTATGTATGTTAAAGTGGTCATGTTTTTCTTCCAATTCCTCCATTTCTTCACACCTGTCGAGCAGCCACTGTTCTTTACTTCACTCTTTGTTCAGTCTTTTCGTATTTGTCGTTTAATCTGCTGACGTTTGGTTCAGTCTTTGTTTTTAAATGATCTGCGATCGTCCACAATTGATAATATTTCGTCAGTCATCCAATTCTTCTTTTTGTACTTTTGGGAAGCGATTAGAGACTTGGTGGTGGTTACGATAAATTTTTTAATACAATTCTACTTGTCTTCTATACTGGCTGGTTGTTTAGATCTTGCTATGATATCCGCTATTGCCTCATTTCATTTTTCTGTGACTTTTAGTTTAACGTTAGGTAGCTGTTTATATCAATTTTCTTTATGGATTTTCTTTTAATTTTCTTAAGCTTAATTTTCAATTTTCCTACTACGGGATTGTAATCACATCCGATATCTGTTCCAGGGTACGTTTTTAGTCCTTGTAATTCATTTCTGTATTTCTGATTAATCAATAAAAAATCAATTTGATTTCAATGCATACATTATACTGGTAATTTGTAAATCTGTTTTTTCGCATTTATCAAAAAGAGCATATATCTCTTTGGCTCATTTGGTTGGAGTTTCTTTACGACCAAGGATATTTTGAACTTTTTGCTTCAATAAGATTAAAAAATTCTAGCCCGCTTTAATAAATGAGGTTTAGCATACTGTTTTACTGTTTTGTTCCTCTATGCTGTTTCATCTGTAAGCCATAGCTTGTTTGTATTTAAATATTGAGATTTTTTTATTTCAGCTTAGTACAAAACCCCTAAAAAGGCATGCATTTCTTCGAAGTCAGGGGGCAGACAATCTCTCTTACGTTGATATTTAGGCCTCAGGAGTTCTAAATTCGTACATTCTACGATAGGGCCAATATTATTATTTGACCTGGGCTTTTATTTGTTTTTAGATGATTATTACTATTTCTAACAAATATTAAATAATATTAAGTACAACACAATTTTCTGTTAAATGACATTTCTAATAACATACTAAATTGTGTAATATTTTTTTGTAGAACGCTGAAAAAGCTCGAAGACATTCCGACGCGGAGACTTTCCGGTCAACTCAACAGGAGGCGCAAGCGTTGGCCGACCTTATTCTTAAAAGAGAAAAGGCTACAGTAAAAAGAACTACCTCTGACCCAGGCCAGTCTTCACCAATAATTCAATTTCAATCTAGTGAGTCTTTTACCTTGGCGAACGTCACCTACCAGTCAGAAGAAGCGGATTTTATATCTTCGAGTCTTCAAGAAGGTGTTTTCACGCAAGAAAGCATGCTTCTTCAAGGTAAATATGTAATGAGTTACATACCAGTTTATATTCTAATGAAACATAAGTTACAGGAGTCGATCCTAGTCAACTTGCTTCAATACAATTTCAAACGGATAATCTTCTCCAAGATCAAAACGACCAACAAATACAAAATTTTAAAATCGAAGATATCTCACTTCAAGAATCAGTAGTTCAGCAGTCCCCCTCTTACCAATCCAATCATTCTGTTAATCAAGAACTACAGGCCGTCTTAGATTCGCCGTTACCGGAGAGTTTAGCGGAATTCAGTACATTTCATTCGACGAACAGCATTGATATGCCCTCTCCCAGTTACCAAACTCAATCACCTGCTCAATATGCTCGATCTCCACATACAATAACTGCACAATCACCATTACAAAGTCCGCTGATAAGGCACGATTCTCCTGGATTTGCATATCCCACACCACCAGCTAGTCATGAAGGTCAGAGCCCAGGATTTGGACAAAATACAATATTGCCGATGGTATCACCAAATGCTCAAGAGTTTGGTCAGATAGTAGAAAGAGGTAAATAATTTTTTTGCAAAGATTCGTCCTTTTCTAGAAAATTTAATATATTTCTCTCTTAATATCATATTTACAAAAATTAGAGTACAAGTTAAAGAGCAATGGAAACATGACACAGCCTTGTCCGATACCTCTTTGTATCATCAATATCCAGCCTTCATGTATCACGTCCACTGCTGGACATAGGCCTCCCTTAAACTCCTCCACTCTTCGCGATCTTGTGCTCTTTGTTCGTAGGTCATGACCGTTAATACGCATTGGTCAAATACTTTTCTTTTGAGGCTAATTGGTATGTTGGCCCTAAGTGTGTCTCGCAGTTTTCCGAAGGCTACCCACGCTAAAGTAATTCGTCTTTGGATTTCGCATGTTTGGTTGTCCCTGCTTATTCTTATTTCGTGACCCAAATGCGTACATTTCTCCACCAGTTCTACCACTTTGTTTTGAATAGTTAAATGGTTATTGGGGACCATATTTGTCATAAACTTAGTTTTGGAGAAATTCATTCTGAGGCCCACTTTCGAACATGCAAAGTCCAATTCATTTATTATATCTGTGGCTTCTCCTAAATCATCTGTGATAAGGACAATGTCATCTGCAAAATGGAGATGGTTAAGTTTTTCGCTTTCTATTGTTACTCCTCTGTGATCCCAATTGACTATCTTAAAGGCATACTCTAATGCCGTTATGAATAATTTCGGTGACAATGTATCTTCTTGCCCTATATCACGTTTTATTTTTATTGGTCGGGTTTTATCGTGTATCGTAACAGTCATATTGGCATTTTTGTAAATATTGTAAATAAGTTCACTGTACCTATGGTCGAATCTGCTGTCATTCATTGCTTCTATAAGGCTGTCTATTTCGATTTTGTCGAACGCTTTATGAAAATCTATGAAAGTGAGGACTAGAGGTTTGTTGTATTCTATAGATTTTTCAAAGAGCGTCTTTACTGTATGGAGGTGATCATTGGTACCATAATTTAATCGGAATCCACCTCTTTGTATACGGACGGTTTTAGTAGTGTGGTTGAAATATTTTAAGATTGTTTTTTAATTCCAATAAAGGTTTTGAATTATGCGGAGATATTTTGTGTCTAGCTTCATATGTAGTTTATATAACAATTTTTCATTCTGGACTCTATCAAAAGCCTTCTGATAGGCAATGACACGAAGGTATACTATTTTCTGGTGGTGATCAAGGCATATTTAAATAAGTGTTTAAGTCGCAATCATCGTCTCTCTTTATTCTGTATGATATTTAAGAATATTTTTAGTAAGTCATTAAGTCATTAAGCCTAAATTCATGGTATTTGGCATTGGTATTGCGGGCATACTATTCCTTTGGTATTGCGCCAATTTCATATAAATATGTTGTTAAATATTTTACTATATGTTGCGTATTTTATACTGATCTCGTATTTCTAACTTTCAGAGGACAGTTTATATGTTTATATCTGTTATTTATTTGATTTATTTAACACCTTGACTGCATCACGTATCCCCAGGGGCATGTGCGTAATTTTTCAACTGTGCTGTAGTAAAATTGGTCAAACGTTCGCATCTTGCGGTAGCGATAAAAATGGTATTTTTACGTCGTTTTAAGGGTAACAAATAGCTATTGATAGCAAATTTTAAATTCTCGCTACTGATGTCAGTAATGTAAGACATGCCCCCGAAGACAGGTGCCGCACATAAACAAAAATTTATTGTTACTATACGTCAGAGACCCCGGGAGGCATGTGCTATTGCCATTTGTTTCAACTTGTTGGTGCTGTATATATTTAGTTTCATTTTATTGTAGTTCATTGAAGTGTGAGCAGTACTTGTTAAAATGTCGAAAAGGGCAAGATATATTGTTGATATAGTGAAACAAGAGGTGATAGAAGTTGCAAGTGAGCAAACAATCAGTGATCATAAAAACTTTGGAGAGAGTTCTGAAACAAATACTATTTTAAATGAATTACATGATAATACAGTGTTGATTGAATGTCATGAAAATTTTAATAATGTAAATAAAAAATAGTTTATGCAAATAGAAATAGAACACAACATGTCACAGTGTCAACAGTATCGAAGATCGCTTTGACAGTGACGATTCATTGCTAGATAAAAGTTATTTTCCTAAATCTTCTTTATCCTCCAATTTAAATTCTTCTATTGATAGTGATGACGAAATTGTTTCTACACTATATGAGCAAGTTCAATCAGATAATAATGAACAGAGTGCTGAGAATAGTGATAGTGATGAATGGTGTGATTTAGAAGAAGATGTGGATGATGACGATTTTGTAGTACCTAAGAAATAATACATTAGTTGGTATTGAACCACATGCGGTACAGAAACCATTAGACGTTTTTAGTCATTTCGTATTTAATGAAATATTGAATATTATTGTTAATGAAACAAACATTTATGGACAGCTACAAACGAAACTGAAATAAGAGCCTTCCTAGGGGTAATAATCGCAATGGGTCTCACTCTGGTACAACATTTAAATTTATATCAGTCTAAAGATGATATATTTTATAATAAATTTATCGCAAAAGTTTTAACTCGAGACCGCTTGTTGCTTTTATTGAAACTTCTTCATTTTGAAAATAATGAGACATTTGATACCAGTAATAAATTATGCAAAATAGAAAATTTAGTTACGAGTTGATTCAAAATTTTCAAAAAATAATGAACCTGCCAACATTGTAGTTATAAATGAATCTATGGTACCTTTCAGAGGGAGACTCCATTTTCGTCAGTGCATCCCCAACAAGACTCATAAATATGAAGTGAAACTATACAAACTCTGTTCTCCTGATGGCTATACTTTCAATGTAAGTATTTACATAGGAAAAAGTGAACAAGAACCAGTTAATGTAGCACACTCTGAAGCAGTTGTTCTAAAATTACTCTAGTGTATCACAGGTAAAGCTGGCAAAATATTATTTGCTGATAACTTTTATTCGGGAATACCTCTTGTTAAAAGATTATTAGCATAAAATATGATGTACTGTGGGACTCTATGAGAGAAAACAAAAAAGAAATACCATATATTTTTAACCAGTCCCAGAAGATAAAGCCAACAGAGGTGATTGAAAAAAAGAAAGATGGACTAAAAATTATTAAGTGGATGGATAAGAGACCTGTGTTAAAGATTTCAAGTGTCCCAGCCCATACTAAACAGTTGATCCTACCAGGAAAGCAGAATAGGCAAAAAGAGGATATTGTGAAACCGAAATGTATAATTGATTACAACTCTGCAAAGAAAACGTAGACTATTCTGACCAGATGTCATATTACCACACAGAGCTACGTCGAAGCTTGAAATGGTACCGGTTAACAAAAAAAAAGTTATAGCTATAATAGTTAATCTCTTTCTAATTTAGACGTCAGTTAGCTAAAAATTTAATACAATCGCCTAAAGAAAAACCACTTAAAAAAAAGAGTGCATAGTTTTCCAAACCTCAAAGGACCTGGAAGGAAACGACGAAAGCCATGTAAAGGCTGTCATCAAGTATTAAAATCTTTTAAGTTACCGTGAAGTGAATAAAAAAGTTCGTAGGATTTTAACTTTTTGTTTCGATTGCCCTGATCAACCTGGATACTGTTTGCCTTGTTTTAATAAGGCACATAATTAATAAGAAGAAGTAGAAATAACCAGTCAATTTTAATATGTGTTTGTTCTGTTAATTTTAATATAAAGTATTTTGTTTTTATAAACACCTTTAATGTTATCCAATTACCTCCAAGAAAAAATTTGTTTAGCTGTCTGTCCTACACTGGATGTTGGCGGCATGTCCTGTTTGAGAGGAAAGTAGATTAATACTTCTATAATAGTTTTATGTATGTAATATATGCAAAAGTTTTACTTCTGTGTACTAGAGGGCGTGAAGTACTTAGATGTACACACATGCCGTAGACAGCATGTGACGCACAGACAGAATAGACCATAACGTATCTCCGGGGGCATGTGACGCAAGAACTAGTATATTAAGTATTTAACCACCGCAGTCAAGGTTTTATTAACAGTTTTATTCATAAAATGATTTGATTTTATTCATACTTTTTGTACTTTGGGTAATAATATAAACTTTTTTTATTATCTAGGTGTTTATGAGGAGCCACCACAAGCTTCTTCGCCGCTTTCAGCTGCATTCTTCACCTCAACAATGTCTAGTTCCGCAGCAGTAGAAGAAGCCTTGGAGGAAGTGTTACCTGGAGAGCCAATTTATCCTCTGACAAATTCCCCCTCACCTCAATCACCACTCGGCCTAACACCCGTACCATCACCTATTTCTAATATTGTTACGACAACAGATTCCCAACCAGCAACAGCGACTAGCTTCTCACCGTCTCCGAACACTTCTACATTTACTTTGTCCGGTAATTGGTGTAATGGTTTGATGCTCCCGAACTCAGACGATCCTCTCTTATCCAGCAGTCCCAAAGATTTTATACCCAGAAAAAAAATTGAAATTAACGGAGTACCTTTAAGGCTGATAAGCAACAACGGCCTAATCGAACTGAACAGCACGAATTTTGCTGGTATTCTTGTTGACGCTAACGGAGAAATAAAGTTAATACAGACCGGCGGAAATACTTTCCAGACAAAAAATATTTTGGTAACGAATACTCCTATAATGACTCCTCAGGATAATGGTAGTGAAGACAAGAAGAAGGTGATACAAACTGTACAATGCACTATTCCAACGAAACAAATTATTAACAGGCCTAAACCAGTAACCGAAATTAAAAAAGAAGATAACAACGATGTTTTTTTAAGTCCTACTTCGTAAGTATTTATTTATTTTTTCTTTATATATAAAAACCTCATATCAAGATAGTCATTAAGCTAATCTCCGAAACCACTGGACAAACAACAAAGAAATTTTGGGAAAATATATTATTGGCATTTTTAGTATTTTTTTCTCGGCGAAAAAGGAGAACAGCTGGTGTTCGTTCAGAAAAAAATATTATATGTATATATATATATATATATATATATATATATATATATATATATAATATAATGTTAAATATATATATACAAGGAACATTTTTATATTCGAGAGAGGAAGAGAGAGAAAATATATCTTCTGTCTCTCTCTTACTCATTATCTTACATATGTAATGATTTCACAGATTCACTCCCATACAAATTTCCAACGTGAAGCGCGCGTATAGAAGTATAACTTCAAAAAATATTGTATATTGTCTGAACCAAAGGTGGTATTTGTTTTATTTTGACGACGGACATTGGATCAAAGAAAACAACTTTACCACGTATCCCAATAATACCATCAGATATCACAATAATGTTCAAAAAGCTTTAATTGCCTATTAGATTAGCATAAGCGATGAACATTAATAAATATCAATGTCATACAATGTTCGTTTGCGACATGGATTTAAAGAATCTATGGTTCTTTTAATAGTCAATTAAATTGTGCATGCTTACGAGTTGGCAAACCATCAATTTATTATATTAGCAAAAAATATATTAACAAAAAATATTATAAATATATAAATACACTAGACTCCCTCTATAACGAGGCAGTCTAATTACCTCGTTATAAGCCGATCTCGTTATATCAGACAACAATAATACTGTGCATACATATGAATATGTAGTTTTCTAAAACATTAAATTTCTATGGTGAAGCCATTCGGAGCAATATAAGATGCTAAATATTGTTTGGATGGCGTTTTTGAAAAAAAGTTGTTTACTTTTATTGTTAATGAAATACATTAAAACAAAAAACCTGTACTTACATTTTTTTTTTTCAACTACATAATGCATAAAGCGTATTTTCAAGGATAACATAAACTATTGCTTCTGCAATTGGAAGAAGTCTGTCATTTTTGACTGCTTTAAATTGTCCAGTATCATTCCATCTACATATTTTCTAAAGATCTGAAACAGTTGTACGCTTCTTCATTTGCGTTTGTCTTTGAGAAAAGCCATTACACCCCATGAAAGACTCACAGCAACTCTCAGATATCTTACAACAGGACGCAGCGTCAAGGACTTAGAGTTCACAACCATAATATCCAAACCAGCGTTAAGCCAAATAATTGCTGAAACCTGTAATGTAATCTACTTGGTTTTAAAACAGAACTACTTAAAAACTTTTATACAATTCAATAAATTCCCCGAGAAAATCGTGGATGCATTGCCGCAAATCTGACATAATTAGGTTTTTTTTTTAAGAAAAATGAAGCGAACTGCAGTGGAACTAGTCGTCAAATAAGTCAAGATCGGACGACTTGTCTGAACATGTATTTTCACGTAACGTTTTATCCTATCAGTTCTCGCAAAACTATGCTTCTCCCATCATTTCTACGATCTGACCTTGGATTTCATTTCGATTGGACAAGACGTACGTTTTGCTGTTTACATGCCACGTTTTATTGTATAGGATTTGTCCTATCCAACAAAACGTACAATAAGACATAGCGTGAAAACCGGCCTTTAAACACGTTTTGAACAAGAAAATTTTGTAGAACGTCCAACTGCAGAAAAAGTTCATAAATAATTTGTTTACTTCCATCAACAATACTAGTAAAATAAACAGGTTCCACTGTTCCCCTGTTTATCGACACGATATAAATAAATATAAATAGTCATAAAAAGAATAGAGATATGGACCAGTTTTGTCCTGATGTAATACCGAAAAATAGTTTACAAGTAAAACATGAAAAAGCAATTTGATGTTACAACATAAATAAAGTATAAAATCCATAAATTTTTGATGGATTGTGTTTCATTACTAATATCACACATTTTATTTTTTAATGCAAATTTCTGATAACTCTGATGCATAGATTTCATGATATTTACTTAACTGTGTTAATTAATTGAACATAATATTAAGCGCAGAATAACCAAGCCACACCGAAGCGTGGTCGTGTCAGCTAGTTAACGTATATGATTAAATTAAATTTCAATTTGTTGACACAACTAATTAATAAAAACTATAGAATCAATACGCTATCGCTATACACTGCCGGAAAAACCCAAGAAACCTTCATAGTACTTGTTATTATAACGCTAGTCCTTTTTAACCTTTCCGTGGCCGTGCGGGGTATTTTAGGTACCCCAGATGCGGTTTTGTTTTTATAACTTTTCAAAATATTTTTATTTTTCTTTATCCCTCCAGGTAATCTTAGAAAATATATTAACAAATCATTTTTTTGTAAAAATTATTAAATATAATTTCAATTTTATAGTAAAATTGAAATTAATTCCTTGGGGTACCTCCGTTACCCCGCACGGCCTGCTGCGTATTGAAATCATACGCGTATATTCCTGTCGTCGTCCAGCCAAATATGATGTAAACGAAATGAAATGAAATGTAAACAATATTCTATTTTTAGATTACTGTTAGACTAAAATAATCAGGTTTAGATTACTTTAGTCGATCTTAGTAGTAATTTCTTTGCTTTGCGATACGTATTTCTGTATTTCGGAGAAAATGGCGCGACGTAAATATTATTATACTGAAGAGGAATTACGTAGAATTTTAGAAGAGAGTGACAATGATGAATACGAGATCAGTGATAGTGAATCAGAAAGTACCGACAATGTCGAAGAACAACAAACAGGTCTAGATGAAATTACAGTCTCTGAAAACGAAAGTGAAAAGTCTACTTTTGAGCCAATTGCGGAAATACTAATATCGAAATCAGGATATGAATGGAAAACACAACCCCCTGCACCTACAAGGCGCAAGGCTCATAATATATTAAATTGTCGGGAAGGTTTACAAAATAATAGGTGAGTATACATTTTGAAAATAAACAAATGTTTTGATTAATTCGCAATTCGTTTTAGCATGGCTCTAACTTCAATAAAAGAATCATTCCAATGCTATCTAAATGACAATATGCTAGCTGACATATGCACTCACACAAATCGACATGGAGAAGTATATTCTGAAAAATTTAATGAAACTCATCCTGATGATCAAATGCGTTGGAAGAATGTTACAATTACTGAATTATACGCTTTCATTGCAGTGCTGATAGCAAGTGGGAGGAATCACGGAAGAAAACTCCACTTGTCGGAAATGTGGGCCGAAAATGAACTATTCAAACAACCATTCTTTACTGCTGTAATGTCTAGAAATAAATTCAAAATGATATATAGACGCTTGCGATTTGATGACCCCTCAACAAGAGCAAATAGAATAATAGAAACAAAAGATAAACTACAAGCAATTCGCAAGATATACGATCAATTTGTAAAAAATTGCGTTGATAATTATTCACCTGGTGAAAATATCACAGTCGATGAGAGATTAGCTACATTCATAGGAAAATGTCCTTTTAGAGTTTATATAAAAAGTAAACCTGGTCGATATGGAATAAAAATTTGGGTTTGTTCGGACTCTGATACTGCTTATATTTTGAACAGTCAGATATACACTGGAATGATATAAAATCAACGAGAATAAATCAGGGTTTTAGGGTAGTTCTTGACATGGTTAAACCCTATTTTGGATCAGGGCGTGGAGTTACCACAGACAATTTTTTTTACCTCTATTCCCCTAGCCGAAGAACTGCTAAGACGTCAACTTACAATAACGGGAACTCTAAGGGCCAACAAAAAAAGAGATTCCTGCTGAATTTGCTCCAAATTCTGAGCGCGAAGAACGTTCCTCTATTTTTGGATTTTCTAATGATCTCACATTAGTACCTACAAAAAAGAAAGCTGTCATTTTGTTATCGACACAGTTTCACAGCGACGAAATATCCTCTGATGAAAATGAAAAACGTAAGCTTGAAATTATTTTACACTACAATAAAACCAAAGGGTTAGTTGACACCGGAGATAAAATGACTAGAGAATATACATGTGTTCGTTCAACTAGGAGATGGCCATTTAGGATTTTTATGGAAATTATTGATATGGCTGCACTCAATGCCTATATTATATTTACTAAAAAATTTTCCGATTGGAAGAGTAATGACCGAAGTAGGCGAAGAATTTTTTTACAAAACTTGGCAGAAGAACTTTCACTCCCAAACGTTTTACACCCGAAACAGAATAATAAAAATTTTCACAAAACTGTAAAAAGTGCAATAGATTTATTTCTTTCTAATAGCAATGCCACTGTGTCAGAAACCACTGCCAGAGACATTCAACAATATACAAGTCGAAGATGCAGCTTTTGTGCCAGAACACGGGACAGAAAGACTAAAATATCATGTAGTAGATGCAGAAAACCCATATGCAACATACATCGAGAAGAAACTAAAACATTTTTTTGCCCTGACTGTAAAAATGATAAATAAGATCATATTATTGTAATTACAGGTAAAATAAAAAAAATGTACATCTTTTTAATAATAAAAACAAATTATTTCAGTGGCTAGCGCTTTATTATATAACTTTCCAAACAATAATGTATAATTTAAATGAATTATTAAAGTATTTTAGTGGGGCACCATAGTTACCCCGCACGGCCTGCAACGTAAGTTTTTATAGCACGATTCCGGAAAGGTTAAACTATTTTTAAAATAATCGTTAACTATTTGACGATATTGGCTGTGGATAAGATTTGTGTAGGTAGTCTACCTATTACAAGAAATTTGAAAAATGATTTGGTCAGATGCTAATTTAATTTTAGAAAATTACAGTGTAATAAAAGTAAAGGACAAAAGTCGCATATCATTCAAATTATATCCGTTAGACCCCGAGTATTATACTTTTTTGAAACCAGCTCATTTTTATCGATCTAAAAATGTCCTAAAATACAGATTGTTACATTTAAAAAAAGAGCGGATGACGTCATCACTCAATGACGTCAATGTGTATCAACTTGAATAATGAAATTTTATTGTAAACTGTAGAACATTATATTTAAAAATCAACTTGTTTTAGATTTTTTTAAAAAGGCTTTTCATTTAGGAAATATCGAATTTTTTCCATACTTTACGGACACACTGTATAACAATTTTCATTTTTAGGGTACCTGCTAGTCCGATAAGAGTATCTAGAAAAAGGCCCAGAACGGAACCTCTTCCGTTACCTATAATACATCACTCCAAACTTAGAGCTACAATAAGCAAGCCCCCTGGTTGTGCGAGATATACTCCCCAACCAATACTAAATCCTCAGAGGCCAGGAGCCGGTTTATATATCAATATTAAAAACAAATGTAAGTAAAATAATTTTTAGTTAAACTATAAGAAACTATTGTTTTCTGTGTGGTATGAAAAACATAACCAATCTTCACCTATAGTTCGTCCTAAACCCTTTTTTCAGTGCGTCATAGTTGATCGAATTCGCTTTTAACGCATTAAGCTAGAAGTGACAGAAAAAAACGTAAGTCTGTGATTGTTATACATAGAACTTAGAAAATTATGTATCGTTATATTAATATTGCATATTAAAGCGAATTCTACTTACGGATGTATAATTGGTTGGAGTTTAGAATACGCTAAATAGATATTCAATCAATGATGCGTATAAATATAATTTGGCGCAGATGGTCTCGATCGTGACAGAACTTTCACAATGTCAACTGATAAAATAATACTTGTCATTCCAGGTTAGTATTATCAGATATTTACCATTGAAGATTTAATTTCGTATTTATTGTCATAAAAATATTTTAAATATGCTGAGATATACCGAGAAAGAACAAAGACTAATATTAAGATTATTAAATTATTTCCAATTAGAAAAAGACGCTGGGACAACTTTATTACCAGTTTATGCCGTTCGTGAAGTAAGTTTTAAATTATTCTACAAAATATTAATACGACGTACGACGATTAGCAAATGAAGGCATTCAAACAGATGCTAGCTATTCTGTGGGAATGAGTACTTCAGTAATGTGATAAAAGATTAGAAAAATATGCAATATTTAAAGGAAGACAAGAAGAAGGATACTTTAAAATTTTGATAAACAACCATTTATTAGGAGATAATGTTAAGTTTCCTCAGTTCTTCCGTTTGAATCAACCTCATTTGGATTCTGTGTTGAGTTTAGTAAAAAAAGGGATATGAAAAATTGTCTACAAACTGTATTTCATATCCGCTGTCTTCAGAAGGAATCTCTCAAATAAAAATCTCTCAAAATCACATACACAAGCCACTATAGTCGCTCAGCGTTTTCGACTGTGTCTGCTCTCGGACCAGTTGCCTACCATCGACGCTAGCGACCCCCAGCGACAGACATTTCAGTCATAACGGCGCCCTAACAGACCACATAATGCGATTATCGCTTAGCGACGATTGCTCAGCGATGATCGCAACAGGCGCTCCAGTAAGAACGTATCTTACCTATTAAGGTACAGATTTCCTCAGTAGTTTACTGCTTTGTGGAAAATTTACGACCTTTTCCGCCAGTTTTCAAAAATTTTGCGGAAATTTTCTGTGCAGTTTTTTGCACGGTTAACTTGACGGTTAAGGGACTGTCGCAATAGCCGCATGCAGTTGGATAGGTAAATACCATGACGAAAACATGTATAGGGGAATATGGGGGAATGACGCTGGCTTGTGTGTTTCGTTATCCTTAACGATACCCAGCTTAGTTTGTTTCATTTCGGTGTATAGTAAATTTGTGCTGACTTATGTTTAATGGTAAGTACCGTGTCTATATAGTTATTATTATAATTTTAACGTATATGAATAAATATTATTGCAGTCCATTCAAAATTGAACAAGTATTTGAAGTATTAGCACGAGATATGGTGTTATGCAGAGATAGAATACGAACTGGCGTATTCACTCCCGCTAGATTAGGATGTTCTACAACAATAACAAAACACGAAGAAACGTAAATTGCAAACCAAGTTTTACTTATGTCAAAACTATTTTATGGGATATCTCAAATTAAAGTAAGGCGTGTGGTATGTGAATACTTTGAAAACAAAAAATAAAATTAAGCATATCTTTTGGTACCTAAACTCGCTGGTGTCGACTAGATATTTGGTTTCCTTAGATAAAACCTTAGTTAAAGTCTAAGAAAACCATTACCGACAAGCGTCAACAGAGTGAAGACACTCAATAGGTATGAAGTTTAACGATTTTTCTTCAACCTCAAAGTCTTAATGCAGTTGAAATACAGTCCTGCCAGGATGTTTAACGTAGATGAAATAAGGATTTTAACGATCCAAAATTCTTTCAATAGTTTGGCACAAATAAGGCAAAAACAAGTTGATGTTGTAAGTAGTTTCGAGCGAGGTAAAAATCACTCTGTGTGCTGTGCAATTAATGCCTCTGAAGTCTTTATGTCACCAATGTTTATATTAAACAGCGTATGATATTATTATTAGAACAAGAAGGTCTTCCTAAGTCTATCTATCGATGCAGTAAGTCACGTTCGACGATTCGAAGATTTACTTTTGGACTGACCCCAATACTTGATAACTACAAGTCATGCATCAATTGAAGAGCCGGTCCTTCTTATTCAGGACAACCAATGCAACCATACTTCTCTTAATAGTTATTTATTCTGCAAAAAAAATGGAATACACGTGCTCTTATGACCACCACATACGTCCCATAAGATGCACCCACTGGACGTATCAGGTTTTGGCCCATTAAAAATAGCAATAACTAGAGAAATTGACATCTTTATAAGATTAAGGCAGTATCGGCAAATTATATCATATGACTAAGCATCATTGTTTAACAATGGTTCTGCTCGTATCGCTTTAGTGAAGAAGGCAATCAAAGGATTCCAGGTGACTGGTGTATGTCATGTTAATCCAAACGTGTTTAGTGACGAAGACTTTTTGGCATCCGATATTTTAAAAGGTTTGGAGATTCTGTCAGTAAATTCAGCAATGCAAGAAAGAAATGAGAGATCTCCAAGTCCAAAAATTGATCTACAGACAGCAATCCAAACAAATTTATCCCCAAAACCCAACATATCATTACATAATTATTGGCAATGTCCGGACCGTGAAAGTAAAATTTTGAAAATATCCACAAAAATAAAGAAATTAAAAGAGATATAAAATGCAACACAAAAAATATACCAGATAAACGCACAATATGAAGGGAAGCGTCTTCATCTTCTGAGGAAGATATAGATAAAGATGAACTCTGTGATGACGATGTAGCTTCAAATGAATACTGCATAATCTGCAATGAATTTGGTAAAACAAAAATGTATGTTTGTGACTTTTGTTAAGAATAAAAATGCATATTATGTATATTATATATATATATATATATATATATATATATATATATATATATATATATATATATATATATTATATATTGTTATGATATGCAAAATCGAGAAAAATATTGGGTTGATTAAAATATTTCAAAGTTCAAAAACAGTAAAATAATTCAGATAAGTAGGATAATAACCAACAAAAATTTCGAAGAAGGAAAGTTATTAAATTCTTGGATTACCTGTACTAAACAAAATGTAAGCTATACATAAATTATTTCTTTGTTATACTTGAGTGACCCGCATAATTTTAAGTGAAATCCAAAGACAATTGAACCGGGTTTTCCAAATACATTAATGCAGTGATTAAAGACAATAGAAGAGATTTTAGAAAGAGGTTTTTGTTAGTTTTTAAGAATTATAGAAAAATATTATTTGTAAATAAGTTTTAGGAAATTTTATAATTATAGGTAAAAATTTGTTTGTTATCGAAATGAAAAAATGGGGGAATTGTGACGAGTTTTGATTGGCGGAGATTGAAAAAGGTGGGATAGGTATGTAGGAATAAAAGTTTAGCTAGATTTAGGAAAGAGAAAAGATAATCAGTTGGTTTTCAAAGTCTGTAAGACGAACAGGGATTGTTCTCTGGCGGTTCCCGAGAAGTAGCAAGCAGTAGTGTTGAATGTTAGTGAGTTTTTGTGGAGTTAGTGTATCTGACAGAAGCTGAAGCAGCAAAATATTGTAAGTCATATTTTTCTACTTATATTCCAAGAGTCACTGTTCAGGCCAACGAGAGATTCAGTTTATCGTAAAGAGAAGATATTCCAAGAGTCATTTTTCACTCGGGCCAACGAGAGATTCAGTTTATCGAGAGGAGAAAGGCTATCATAATTTGAATGATTTGTGCTTTTGAAGGAGATCATTAAGGACGGTATACTTGCAACAATCTGTTGTAAGATTGCTGATTACATAGGGAGCGGTTGAGAGGAGATAATATAGTCTACAAGGAACAAGGATTTGGACCACTCATCATCAGAGAGAGATATTTTTGTTTTCTGCAGTTTTTTCTTTTATTGATAACACAATTTTTACACTTAATTTAGAAAGGATATACATATTTTGATTAGGAGAGTTAGAATAGTTTGGGATTTTGAGATTTCAATTAATTTTGTTTGTACCATTAATTTTGATTGTTCACGTACGTAGAACAAAATTTTGAGAATCATTATATGAGATTTGTTTATTGAAAACTTTTGAGTGTGAATTTATTTCATTATTTTTATTTCAATATATAGTGTTAGATCATATGTGTTTTTTATTATTCCGGTATTCTTTGGACCTTACCTTTCACATGTAATAGCATAGATATTGAAGCACGAATTTAACCCTGAGATAAAAGAATTAAAAATTGTGATAGAGTCATAATCATATCATTTAAATAATTTAATTAATCAAAAAAATTAATTAGCTAATTATTGCTTGGCGCACCAAGACTTTAAATATCACAATAATATATATATATATATATATATATATATATATATATATATATATATATATATATATCTATATACACATATGTATATATAATATATTTTAGTTGTTAATCTTTAATGTTAAGTTTTCGTAGGGTTTTCATAACATCTAAAAAAACCTATAAATTGTTTTTGTAAGTATGAACCCTGTTGGTTGTTTACTTATATTCTAAAATCATAAAAAGGCACCTGAGCGGTATTACCACAGACTTCTGTCAAATACCGCTCAGTGTATTATGATTATGAATTAATAACATTTATTATGTTATTTATGGTGAAACTACTTACTACTACTTAAATAAAGTATATAATCCGTATTTTACAACTTACTTTTTCTATTTGTCTAAATAAAATTAGATTTTTTTGTTACGTGAACGTCATTCCCCCAAGCTACCCTAAACCGACTGTGTCCAATTATTAAACTTCTTGGAATAACTTTGTGTGTTATAGGCATAGGTAGTAGCCCTAAGGAAGGTATAACATGCTGTATGTCATGAAAGTGGTTAAGGTTGCCATTTGTTATGTATACATTTTTGAAAACTGGATATTTGAAATATAGTCTTTGGTATATTCAAAGTAGATGCTTCTTTTGCGGTTTTTCAGCCTTTAACTTTTGTCCTATGAAGAGTCTTGTGAAAAGACTGTTTCTGCTATCAGTCGTTTATGATAGTATATAAATTGTGACCCTTATTACTAAATTATTAAAAAACTGATAACGTTCTGTGTTTAATTAGAGATTGACAATTTGTTAGTAATAATATCTTAACATTGCAGTAGTAACTATTAGTGAATACAAAAGTCTTATTCAAATTCAAGGTGAGGATAGCTGGAACAATGATTCAATACCAGAGAGTGATGCAACGCCTCACGTTAATGTGGGCTCTAAATTCCAATGTAATATTCCCCAATTTTACTCAATACCCAATCGGGGGAAATCGGAACCGCCTTATGAAGATTTGCTGTGGGATCCTGGTATTAATAATTGCACGGATAATGAAGGTAAGTATTTTTGTTAAAATTTGTCAGATTTAAAAAATTGAACTGAGCTGCTTGAGTATAATAAAATTATAAGTCGGTTCTCTTTAATAATAACAATCCTTATATGCGTAACTTGATAAAATAAACTAACAATAAATTGTATTTTTAAACATACTTTAGTCTAATATTATAATAAATTTAATGAACAGACAGACGATGGATGGGACGGATATTTTTAAATTAAAAACGAGTTACAATATTTAAGATGTTATATATGAAAGATGTTAGAAAAAGCTTAAGCGTTTCTCTTAATATTTGGGTTCCATTGAAGTGCATTTAATTTCACAATAAACAGAATATAATTCAGGAGCTTGGAAGCGTATACGCTGCAAAACACGTTTGTGGAAAACTGATTTAAAACAAGTTTAAAAACATGTTAGAATAATAAGGGCGAACAAGTTTTATTTCATTAACAAAACTTAAAAGAGGATAAGTTCTGAAGCTATTTATTTGTGACATGTTCGATAAAGGTATAGTTTTATGGGATTTAGCCACAATTGGCTGTAATGATAATTACTTACATTTTTTTAAGAAAATAAAAGTTTTTTTTTTAAATGTAATTATTATTAAAACTAATTGTGGCTAAATCCCATAAAACTATAGCGGTATTAAAAGAGGATTTTGCAAGATTTGCAAGATTTTTATAAAATGAAAAGAAAAAGGGTGTAACATTTTTTATTCTATAAAAATAAACATAGTTCTGTTAATAAAGTATGTGGAAGGTAGCACGAAAATAATTTGCAAAATTCACAAATAGTACTTTAATTAAACTCAATTTGATTTACATCGTCTACAGTTTCCTAGACTTCAGTTGTGCTAATTCCTCCACTAGCTTCTTGTAAAGCACGCTTGTGAGGAATGGGTACATAATCAAGAAGATTAGCAAGTCCTTTTTTTTGTAAGTTTGAGAACACCCTGATATTTGAGAGGAAGTTCTATACTCTCCAAGTTAAAATTTACTACATCGTGAAGTTTCTTTCGTCCCCTTTGGAGTATGACATTTGTAGACAAATCAGTGTTATATGCGATTTGAATTTTAAAGCTCATCTTAAAATCTTTTGAAAATTAGCCATCCTTGAAGTTAGCTTCCAACATTTGAGATTTAGTTGCTGCTTTTCAAAGAATACTGAAATCAAAAAAAAAAACAAAAAGAGAAATCAAACGATTTCTACCTGGCGAAACCGATTTCAGATTTTTACCACTGTGCCTTCTAAAACTTGCAAAGCAAACAGCTTGATAAATTACTTGGCAAGGGAATCTAAAAATTGCATTTCACCTGCCGTTTATCATGGTCAAAATTCGTAGTTAATTTAGTTTCTGGTACTCCAAACGGAGTAAAGAAATAAAACATAATGACGGTATTAGGACGGTATTATCTAAAGAAAAAGCATTGAATTTTTCGGAGATTGGAGCAGCACGATACTTTCTCCGGGTTTTCTTTCTCTCCTCTCGAGTTGTGGCATCATTAAACCTAAGTACACTCATTAATATTTCAAAGTCAGAACGGACATTGTTGATCTAAAAATATTTCTTGAAGCTAGACCCGTTGCAAATTGCGAATTCTTATTTTTGTGGCCATATTTGAAACGTAAAGGCACTTTAAATCAAACCGATAAATGCGTATACCTTCACAATATCAGTATACCTATAATGAGATTTACTACTTTTAAGTTTTAGTTTGTTTTAAATTGAGACTTATTTAGCATTTCCGCATTGAACAATTTAATTAACCATTGGTTCATCAAATAAGCGTTTTTAGTTTTCTATTCTATTCAAGAAGCTGTTAGTAGCTGGTTTTTTAACGTATAAGCGGTAAAAGTTAAACGTTTTATGTCCGCGAAAAAACTAACAAATGGTTTTAAACCTCCATCTAAAATTCAGCGCGGACAAAGACCTATCAAGTTGGATAAATTTCAAAAATATCATCTATAGAACTGTCAATTCATTTTTCTTTGAACATACAGATCCAACTCTCAAATCTATATTGAGTAAAATAGGCAAAATTGCCTATTATTAACAGGAATGCGAGCACCGTCAGATAAGGGTCAGCATCTAATTGTCGCCCATATTGGTAGCGATACTGGTTTTCTGTAAAACGGTGCCATTTTTTTATATTAAAGAAAACCGGGAACTATAATAAAGACATAAACTTCAAATGCTTCGAGAAGTGATTTAAGAACATTCTTCAGCGTGTATGTTAAATGCATTCCAACATGACTGATAGAAAATCCGTCATGCAGAGCTGGTTGCAAGAAAAATGTATTTCATTTACAGAAGACATGATCAAAGCGTAAGTAATAACAATAATTAAGGATCATCTTGGTAGAAATCGTCAATATGCTGTTGATTCAATGCCTAGGCTTCATCGTCTTACTGTTTTGAGACATCTACTTTGCCATTGTGAGTTGAATCCAATTAAATTAATCTGAAATAAAGGATATATGTTGCCCGAAAAAACGTAACATCTAAATTAACGAGAATCAGCGCCTATTACAAATCACTATAGATTCCATACATCCCACAAATAATGAATGATATTTCATCAAGTCCAGAACAAAGAGAAGTTTGCCATATTGATCGCCAACCTCAACAGAGAAGAAGATTGTTTTCCTACGTCTTCCGATACCCAGATGCCACTCCTCTCGATTCATCCATAAGTCTTCTCTTATGTCTCTGTCTTTCATTTCTCTATTGATGCCTTTTCTCCTACTAAGCAGGGGTCTTCCTCTTTTTTTTTCTACCATGAGGAGTCCACATTATAACTTGTTTTGGGAGACGTTCTCCCAATGTAGTAATGTAGTAAATATAAATATTTTTATTGTTGTAATATATTTTTATCCAAAACGGTTAAGACTGAATTTACTACATTTGTGCTAAATTTGCTAGGTATGATAACGATAATTTTAAATTACAGAATAAAAAGTAATTTTTATAGTTGAAATATCTATTCAACGATTTATTATTCTTTTAATAATACATAAAAGGCTTATTAACTACTGTATTAAATTCGTGTGTTAGATGGCAAAGCAAGCTTAACTTCACTGTGAATAATCCAGTGGATCAATGGTTTTAACCCTGGCCTGAAAACAAAAAGAAGTACATAAAAGTATAAAGTATAGTCTGCTTCTTAAACTATAATAAGTAATATGACAAGAGTTAGATTTCATGTTTCAGTAAATTCAATGCCGATAGAAAGCATATAATTAAAAATTCGGTTGAATTATCCTGACCAAAATTTAATTTGGTAAAATTATAGTAAACAGCGTATTTGATTTGCACTTCGTACAACTAATATATCATATTACATTTATGTATCACTCTCCTTAATTTCTTGTCAGTGCATAGTAACATTTCGATTATGCTTTTATGTTTTACTTTTAAAATTTTATTTACCTAAAGTATAATTTTTTTTCAGTGGATATGTACCTGGATTTTGCTTGTTGTGCTGCTGTGCCAGGTGGAGGAAGGAACAAGGAATATGCTATGCATCTGCTTCATATGTGTGGAGGAAATATTCATGTAAGGATGATGTGTGTTATGATTTAATTGTGTTTTAGTGCTAGCTAGGTTTTCCATATTTCAACTTAATACTTTTATGCTGATATTTTTAAATTTATACGTATTTACCTATTTTTGTGCATTTATGCCTACACTTTTCGAAATGTAGAGGAGTAAACAACTAAAAAATACAAAAGTAGGATTATAATTGATGCAAACCAATCAGATAAAAAGAATTGGTCAAAAATTAAAAAAAGTCTCCCTTAACCCAATATACAAAGAGAAAGAACAATACAAGAACAAAATTCAGACGAGAGGTATGTTCATAAAAATAAATCATATCACAAGGATAACATACTAAAACAAGAAGACACAGCTTTCGATAAATAATTTATTAAATTTCGAAGTGAATGTAAAGAAGCATTAAAATAAAAAGAAGTCCTGATCCAGAAATTGCTTTTATTGATTAGAGTATTATATATTCCTATACATAGAAATATAGCCAGGGATTTATCAAGCTTTTATTAAACTTTAGAATTGCTAATTATACTATAATTATAATAAATATTAACAAATAACGTGAAACCTTTTTACCACAAGTAGTTGCACAAGAACAAGCACGTTCTCTCACGAGCCAGGGCACTAATAAACCGTTATTGATTGTACATTATAGAACAATTTCGTGAACTCAAACATTTGTAGTAGATTTTATCTTAAATGTAAGTGCCGTATCACCTGCTACCTACTGAAAAGAGTCACCAACGATGTGAGACAAGATATACTAACTCTCATGTTCTTTCTAACATATATCGCAAATTGGCTGAGTGGATGGCCTGGAAGATACGTAACTTAGACGAATGTTACAATTATTTGTACTCCAGTACAGAAATAAATTAACTCTAAAACATAGGATAGTAATCAGCACAAAGGTGGGTCTTGAAGCAAATAAGAACAACAATTGTCATGATGATCGACAGTCAAAATCAACTATCTTTGGATATAGCTATTAGTGAATTCTGTATGAGGTTTAGTTGTTGCAAACAATAAATATGTCTATAGTCGGAATTTTTGTACCAAGAAAATCTTTTTCTGGTGCGTCTACTGTCGATAAGTCGAAGAAACTTCGGCATAGACGACAATTCGAAGATATTTTGGTAAGGTTGGTTTAAATCTCCCCACCATTCTATCAGTTTGGGAGGGTAGTGCTGTGGTTTAGGTTCCACAACTCCATGCAGATGACACATTTTGTTAAACAAATTTGATGTAATATTTCGGCTCAGGTTAGAATATATTTTTCTGAACAGTCCAAAATAGTATAACATCGTAAACCAGGAATTTATCAATTGGCGAGGTCTGTTAATTGGAAGGTAAATATACCTCTGACCATTTACTAAATTAACCTACTAGAGCAATAATCTCAAAAGATGTACCTTCTAAATATTGCATAATTAAACTATGGCCCAGAAGCAATTTCTTATTTTCCCTAATATCTTGTTTATTAACAAATAGCCTCCAGAGACAACACTGGGAGACTCCAATAGTCCCTTTACAACTTTGTTTGCGGAAGGATAAGATAAGGCTAGTTTTGGTTTCAATCAGTGTTTTATTCTACTCATTGTGCCCAACATCATTTAAGTATTTCATTCTTATCGGAAATCTCCTTTCAGGTGGGACAAGCGTTTACCTAATCCCTAGTATTTAAAATTGGTTGCATTGCACTGTCCTTTAAATGTCGACAATTATTGTAGACGCAGCTTTACATGTTTTATCATCCTGTGAACAAGAGATAAATTAGAAATTAAGGAAGTCATCATAGATTTTAAAAAAATAAAAGCAGACAAACTGCCAAGGCTACAACTACACCGGCAAAGATGTGCTCAAGCAAATCAAGCTTCGTTCATTATTCGGGATTATCCCAGTATAACTTAACTGGCTCACCACCAAAATCAGAATACCTCGACGATCTTTCGCCGGTAAAATTTTTCCACTCTGCTATTTGGCTTAGCCCGCTTAGTCCCAGTTTCCAATGTGAATAAACAATTTGATTATGTTTTTATTCCCTTCAAATATTTCATGATGCAATTTTCAAAGTGGCAAATAAAGATATTAATAAAATTTATATGATATATGCATATATTAAAAATTTAATATTGGAAATTAGAAAATAAATTATTATTATTAACCAGAAATTTGTGAGTTTTTACTTTCTTACAATAAATTCTAATTGAAGTGGATGGCTAAATAACCAAATATCCAAGACAAAAATATTTCTTTCTGTTATTTAATTGTATAAAACTTTTTATTTTTAGGACGCAATGCTGCGACTAATGCAACCTTCACCGAACCTTCCTACAGACCATCCTCTTTTGGCTTATCAATATTGTGAAAGTGACAAATGGTCCACGACAGAAACTGACATCTTCCATAAGTCGCTGCTCAAGTACGATAAGGATTTCCGCAATATTGCTCAAGAGGTAAGTCATGATTTTTGCAAATATCATATGTGTAGACACATTAAAAGTTTCAGATTGTTTTGAGAAATATGATAGATTCTTTTTCTTTAAATGAAGATTTGTTTGAATACGATGAAAATGTTCGCATTAGGTTATTGTTGCGTTTTATATATCAGGTTTATATGATATTGGTTATTTTCACATTTTCTTTAAGCCAATAATAAAAAAAGAGTTTTTTATTGTATACATTGTCTTCGCCCCTTTTCCAACACATAGCAAAATCTTTTCTTATACGAAGGTGTGCTGAGCTGTTAGAGGTTTTACCTCTTCATGCCACCAAGCGAGGACAGATTTATGTCGGCTCTTATTTAGCAGGGTCTGAAATTTATTGCCCCCACACTAGTCAGGATATTTAGGGCCTGTCTTGCGATAGGGTTTATTCATTTACCCTGGAGGAGGACTAGGGTCGTATTTATTCCTAAACCGGGTAAAACCAATTTTACCCTTGCTAAATCGTTACGACCAATCAGTCTCCCATCCTTTCTTCTAAAACGGTTTAACAAGATATATATGCGCAAGCCTACGCCGATGACTCAGTTATACTGTTTGAGGGGCTTTTCCTGAGAACGGTGCACGACGTCGCCCAGATGAGGCTCGAGCTAGTTAAAGTATGGTGCCAGGAGCAGGCACTCAAGGTTAATCCTGAGAAGACTGCTATGGTTCTGTTCACTTGAAGAAGAACCATCAAACCTACCAGAGAGTTTACCTTCTATGGTAAAACTATATCGGTTTCCAAGTCAGTGAAGTACCTGGAGTGGTCCTGGATTCTAAACTTTCATATAAGGAAATCTCGACGCTAAGGTGAAGAAGACCGCGGCAGTTTTCTGGCCGTGCAGAAGAACTTTCGGGGTTAAATAGGGTCTGCAGCCGAAAATTTTATATTGGACGTATCAATATATGGTGGTCCCGCGCTAGACTGGCTTTACATAAGGCCCAGCTGACTCATCTGTAGCGTTTGGCATGTGTTGGCATCTCAGAAGCCATAAGGAGCACTGCCATAGCGGCTGTTGGATTTTGCTGGATTTATTTTGTCTTCATCTTATTGAAGAGCACGAAGCCATGATGGCAGCCTATCGTCTTAACTGCTCTGGATACTGGTTGGAAATTAATGGTCGGATGGACCATTGTGATATCTGGAGACAGGTTGTCGATTGATGTCCTGTGCTCTCTATCACAGGTACTATCCTATGATGCTACAGGACAGCATGACCCCTCAATTTGAGTTCTCATCCTCCTTCTTGGTTTAACTTTCTGACTGGGATGAGTGGATGGAACGAGAACCTTTACTGATTTGTCGAAGCAGGCTTTCCTGGTTTAGGGTGGGTTGCAGAATTGACTAGCAGGCATGTGCTGAAGTATATGGGAGCAGAATTAGATTTGAATTCAGACTTTCTTTCGGCTCCAATACATCAGTTTTTTTGACCGAGATCTTTGCAATCCTGGTATGTGCTCAAGAGATAATAGAAAGGGCTTGCTCTATCAATTTGACAGTCAAGCAACGCTAAGGACTTTGGAATCGCTTAAAATCAGCTCTAAGCCGGTTCTTGAGTGCAAGAGAGCACTCAAGAAGAAGGTTTTTGTACTAGGACACATGCGTGGAAGGGAACAAACAGGCTAACACCGTGGCAAGACAGGGCTCATTCACTGTGCCGGTGAAACTTGAACCTGTGATTGGGGTGCTCTTTAGTACTTGTCGGAGTAGTCTCAAAGAGCTGTTTCTACGGAGGTTTCAAAACTCCTGGGCTAATTGTGGAGGTATGAGACCAGCTAGGCTCCACATATTGGAGCTATCCAAAAGTCTTACAGCCCAAATTTTCCTCCTAGATCGTAGAAAATACTCTGGTGATCAGTATGCTTGCCGGCCACTGTAGACTCAGGCGATACCTACATCTTCTTGGATTGGCGGACGGCTCACGGTGCCGTCTTTGTAATGAGGAGAAGGAGATCTCCTCACATGTCCTCTGGAATTGGCTGGAACTGGCCTATCAGAGGTAGGAGATCCTGAGTTTGGTCTGTATGCAACCGAACAAAATGAGGGAGTTACAATAGTACGGGATTGTTAATCATGATGTAAATTGTTCAATTATTGTTCAATTAATCCAAATATTTTTCTAAACTAACTTTTCTACAATCTTATTTTAAAATATTTAAAAATAAACAAAAATTTGTTTTAATAATATTTGCTTTTAGATTCGTACAAAAACCGTAAAGCAATGTGTGCAATTTTATTATGTTTGGAAAAAAGTTTGTGCTGACGAATATCGAAAATTAAAGCATACAAGAGAAAGAAGAAATCACTACCTTAAACATGTAGAAGTTGATATCGACGAGAAGCTTTATACAGGGGTAAATATTTGTTTTTATTATCGGTTTTGCATTTTATTTTTATTTAATATGTTTTTATACAGAGTGTTTAAAAAAAGGAACCCCGTCTCTAGGGTAGGTAAAAAAAAGAAAAATAATTGGAGTTTGCTTAGAAAAAATTTTTGTAACGCCATCCGTTTTCAAGATACAGGGCGTTGAAGAAAAAAAATTTTACGCATTTTTTACGATTTTGCCGAAACTACTGGCAATATTGTAATGAAATTTTATACGAATATGTTTTGGAAGCTGATGCATCCCATGAATTTATTTTTATATCTGATTCTCATAGAGGGCTCTAGTTACACGGCTCCTACTAAGTATTAGTCAATATAACTTTTTTAAGAGTATAAAATTATTAATCAAAATTTCAAGTAAACTTAAACATCATTCAATTTTACACAAAAAAGGTACTCTTGGTAAAACTCGATACTGTGTACCGTTTTCGGAATATTTTAATTTGAAAATTATGAAGTAATAATTGATGCTGATATAAAATAGTTAGTAATTAAACAAAACTCACAAGAAGAAAATTAAATTAATGACTAAGAACATAAAATAAAATTTAATTACAGTAAGTGTTCAAAATGCCCTCCGTTTTCGCGAATACACAAGTCTATTCTTTTTTCTAAAGATTCCATTAACCTTCTAAACGGTAGGGGATCAGCTATGATGTCATTAAATTGACGTTGAATTCTTTCTTCCAATTCTTGGCGTGAATTTACCTCTGTAGCATAGACTTTTTCCTTAATATAGGACCAAACTGCGTAGTCCAAAGGGTTAAAATCGCATGACCGAGGAGGCCAATGAATCGGAGCTTCTGCACCTCTACCAATCCATCGATTCGGAAAATGATTACTCAACCAATTACGACACCTTCTATCAAAGTGTGGTGGAGCTCCATCGTGCATAAAAAATAAAGATCTTCGCTCGTTTAGAGTTAAATCTTCTAATATCTCGAATAACGAATTGTTTAAAAAATCAAGATACAATATGATAACCTATTAATTTGTTACCTAAAGTTGCTATCCAAACATTAACTTTAAATGAATGTTGGTAATGTGATACCCCTTTGACTAGTGGATTCTCATTACACCAGTAGTGTGCATTATGGGAGTTTAACATACCTTGTCGCGTAAAGGTGACCTCGTCCGTAAAAAAATGCATTTTAAAAAATTTGGATTGTGGTCTGTCCTTTGTTGCAATGTTTCACAAAAATCCACTCTAACCGGTAGATCATCTGGCAAGAGCTCTTGGACTTGTCTGTAATGATAAGGATGTAATTGCTGTTCTTTCAGTATCCGCCAAGTACTTGAAGAAAAAGTATTTGTTTGTCTTGCTATATTCCTTACGCTAACTGTTGGATCTTGATCAAGTAAATTTAAAATATTTTTTTACTTGGTAAGTTTCTTCTAGGAAACTTTTCTGCACAACGTGCCACAGCTGCACTAGAACATCCTAAAAAATCGCCTAAGGTTAATAACATGTCAGTGTATTCAACATTTGAGTCCATTTTGATTTGATTTTACAAATAACAATGTTTCAAAACTCTAATTATTGTTGATTTATTGTCGTAACAATCAATAAATGTCAGATTGCCATGGCACACTTGGAAAAAATAGAGATATACCTATTAGAACTTGATCATTACTACCAGCATAAATTATTACTTCATAATTTTCAAATCAAAATATTCCGAAAACGGTACACAGTATCGAGTTTTACCAAGAGTACCTTTTTCGTGTAAAATTGAATGATGTTTAAGTTTATTTTAAATTTTGATTAATAATTATACTCTTAAAAAAGTTATATTGACTAATACTTAGTACGATCCGTGTAACTAGCGCCCTCTATGAGAATCAGATATAAAAACAATTTCATGGGATGTGTCAGCTTCCAAAACATATTCGTATAAAATTTTATTACAATGATGCCAGTAGTTTCGGCAAAATCTACCTTTTTTACCTACCTTAGAGACGGGGTTACCTTTTTTTTGAAACACCCTGTATACTATAAATTATTTTCTCTTCCTAACTGAATTTATTATATCTATGTTTTGGTAAAAAACTATTCCAAAGCAACATACTACACAATTTAGTAAGCAATTATGTATTTTTTGAAGTTATAGCTTCCTTTTTTCAATATACCGTTTACTACGTTCTACCTTCTCTAAGAGTGGTAGTGGTTCGTTGGTGATAAGAGTAGGTTGTCCAAAAGAATTTATAACTAAGGACTTTACTTAATCACTTTCATAAGTCCCCTGGCCTTTGGTGCGTCCTCACAATTTTTATAGTTTTTGTTTTTTCTGTGCTCTTTTTCATACTGAGTAAAACTATTTCATTTGTTATTAGATCAACCCAACTGACCCGTAATATCAGTCGCTTAAATTTATATCTCAAAGGTGTTAAGTTTTTTCATTAGTTTTTATTTTAATAATATTACGTTAAAGCAGTTTATTGACGTTTCAATCTCCACTTTAAAAATCGTTCTCAAAATACATTTTTTTGTTAAAGCAGTTAAATAAAACAAAATAATTAAATGCAAGTATATACAAATTTAATTAATATTATTATGTTTACATAGATAGCAGATAGTGGCTCGCCGTTGCCAATGCCAGATACAAGAAGTTTTGTATGTGAATTTCCAGATTGCTCAGCAGTAAGTAATTTGCTTAAATTACATCAGCTAGGTTATATCATCGTAAGTATGCTCGGTTCAATTCCAAAAATGTATATGTTGAAAATTAATTAACTATTTTATATATTTTAGAGCTACCAACATACATAGGTGTATAGTCAAAAAGAATTTCATACTTAGCAAGGATTTATTTTATTATTAAGGACACGATTTTTGGTCTGTTTCTTATTGCGTCTTTCTGTGCGATTACTCTTGAAGAAAAAGTCCAAGAGTCTTAAAACTTTGTATGTAGATTCCTCTAGATATATAGCAAAACATTACTAAATTTGGTATAAATAGGTTTTCTTCTCATATTTTTTTGGAAGAACTACTAGCTTGAAACTTAATAAATAATGTGTAACAATTGTCTCCCATGTAATTTCCTTGGTTTGAAGATCTCTGTCTTGATTGGTGACGACTACCTCCTTTCTGGCCTCTAAAACGCTTACCTTTGAAACTTCCTCTTATTTGACCATTTCCTCTATATCCTTTACTAAATCCTCTCATAGGTGATCTACTATATGTCTCTGCATTTACTTTACAATCCTTTGGCATATACCCTGACTTGTGACATATGTAACAAATGGATGAAGATGCCTTCTTTCTTTTCACTTATGCTCAAAGTTTTTTCTTTAGCAATTTAATTGTTAACTCTTTTGGATCTAAATTTTCTAGAATTGCAATAACTGTTTCGAAGAATAGTGTCATAGAGAGTAGTAAGTTACTTAATAAACCCTTGTTCCTGATTTACACTCCCGTTGCTTTCAATTGTCTTGTTACATCATTAAACTCGCTAAAAAATGACTCCAGATTATCGACTTCTTTTAATTCCATAGATAATTATTTCTTTCTCGAAATCATTTGTGCAGGTTCTCTTTTTTCACATCGTTCTTGCAAAGCATGTCACATATTATAAGCTGTTGGTTTATCTCGAATAACCTCTAATTGATTTTCATCTATACATTGTACAATTATTGACCTACAAGCTCTATCTTTCCGTTTCGCTGCTAACTTTTGTGACTCTTATATATAATTATTCTCATTGAACTCCGAAGTAATCCATTGTTTAACTTCTTTTTCTTCCATAATAACTTTAATTCTATATTTTCATGCAGAATAATTGGCACCATTCAAAAGTTCTATATTAAATATATTCTTTACTTTACTTGTCATATTTTATCTCTATAGGGTTTGCTGGGCCCATAACCTATCGGATTGTAGGTTAAAACTCCCCAAACTCTTTGTTCCTTAGCTTTATTTTATAATTATTAGCAATACATACTACTTACACATTCCACATTTCTACCATGTGCTTCGACACCATAACCTATACATCTTAACCTCTATTTCTAATCATCTGTCATTTTGATTCACTCAATGACACATAATTAGGATAAAATATTATGGGAAGTATTACTCTTTACAATATATTTATTGTATTGGTTTCGTATATCTATTCTACAGTGATAATATATTCGGTCTTACTTTTTGAAATACTCTGTTGCTTATATAAGCTATCATTATTTTCAACTTTAAATAATTGTCTTTTCGTAACTTTCGTTGTCAGGCATATTTTAGTTTTATAGGTATTAATAATTTAGAAGTAAATGTAAATATAATATTGTTTTTTCTGTCACTTGGTCTAAATTTAGTTCGCTTATTTATTTTTATTATACAGTGAACGGCTAAATTATGGAATATTCAGATATATTCTGTAACTTTTAACAAATCGAATAGAAATGACCAAGTCGAATCGTAATTATCTGAAACGGAATGTTGGATATCTATCGCGTCGTTTTTGTGTTTGGATTGGCATTCTGTAACTCACATCGTAATCGGTGTAAATCGAAAACGCCAACTTCTATTTGACGCGCTCAGAAGTTAGTGGCAACCCCGCACTAAAAAGAGAAATAAGTGTTCTGTGACGTTATGTTACTGGAAAGGCTAGTGCGCGCGAAAAATTCATCAAAAAATAAGTATATTTGTCGTCAAGTAGTTTTGATTTGTTTTGGTTAAGTTTAAAAAGTTCGTTACAAGAATACAAAATGGCAAGCGAAACACCAAAGAAAAAGACATCTGCTGAGCATTTAAATTATTTAGTAAACTTTATCTAAATAAATAACACCACAGACTAAAAAATGTCAGACTAAAAAGTCAACAAATAAATGTCAAAACAATAATGATATCAATGCGCAAGCGTCAAGACCAATTTCGATGTCGAAACTTGATCTCGACAGAGCTTGTCTAGTCGAAATTAATTACTACACAACATATCGATAGTAGAGGTCAAGATGAGTTACAGAATACCGATTCCTACAATTATTCCGATCCAACTTGCTGACCTCTATTCGATTTGACTCATTTCTTTTCGATTTGTAGTTACAGAATAGGGCTGATTATCATTATTTTGAGAACCGTCGAGTTTTGAGGGAAATCCTGAAACAGGTCGATTTTTGTTATAAAATACCCATGTTATAACGTACATGGAGTAGGGATGTTGTCACCGGTGTAGGTGTAGTGACGTAATCGTTAATTTTTTTAAATAGAAATCGGTATAATGCGACACCTCATTTAAGCGAGAATTTAATTCTCTCTTAATAAATTGCAAACCTCGTTCTGTGTTCTTTTTTTTATCTCCGCATCCGCCAAGAATTAATATTTCTATGCGTTGTGTTTCATTTAAGTGAGCCATAATTTGGTATTCAAAAGTAAAAATTACAATTGACAACTGATGACAATTCACAAAATCAAAATATTTACGTCAATAAATATTACAGTAACTATGCCACTATCAGTTGATTGAATTAATATTTGTCAAAAAGTTTCACTGTTTATAAGATCCACAAGGAAACAAAGTTCCTGTATTTGGCTGTATACCATATATTAAAAAAAAATTGTTGAATAAAATCCTTTATAAAAAGGTATATAAAAAAAATTTATATACCCTTTATTTTATAAGAGACAAAGAACAAAAGTTAAAGAGATAGTTAAGAAAGAGAAAAAGAAAAGTTGGGAAAAATTCGGGGAAAAAATGGAAGAAAACAGCACAGAAAACGTAAAATTATTTTACAGAACACTGAAAAACCTAAGAAGCAACAAAGAAACGAAACTGAAACAAATAATAAACAAGGAAGGAACAATAATAAACGACGATAAGACAATAATGGAAAGATGGAGGGAACATTTTCAGCTGATACTGAATGGAAATCAAGCGAATACAATGGAGAAGGAAAGCCACAACAGGAGAGTATCCATGAGAAACACGGAAAATACAGAAACTATAGAAAAAGAAGAACTGGAAGAAGCAATAAGAAAGATAAAGATTGGAAAAGCACCAGGAAGCGATGAAGTAGCACCAGAAATGATGAAATATATAGGAGTAAAAGCAAAAGAAAAATTGTTATACATATATAACCTAATATGGAAGAGAAAAGTAATACCCAGAGAATGGACAAATGCAGTAATTATACCTATATACAAGAAAGGAAACACAAGAGACTGTAGGAACTATAGAGGTATATCACTACTATGTGTAGCAGCAAAAGTATACGAAACCATAATAGAAAGGAAAATTAGAAAAGAAATAGAACATAAATTAGAGGATGTACAAAGTGGATTCAGGAAAGGACATTACACAAAAGACCATATATTTACCATGCAACAAGTAATAGAAAAAGCCATAAAGAAAAATAAAGAAATACATCTGAGCTTTATAGACATGGAAAAAGCATTCGACTCAGTCAAAAGAAAAGATATATGAGAAAGCCTAAAGAAGAAACAAGTAAGTGAAGAACTGATAGAAGCAACAAAGAGTATATACATGAAAACAACAAATACAGTAAGAATGTTAAATATACAGTCAGAACCATTTGAAACAACCCAAGGAGTTAGACAAGGGGGAACTCTCAGCCCAGTACTATTCATAAATCTAATAGATGAGATAGTGAAAGAATGTAAGAAAACATTCAAGAAATAGTGCATCGGTTGGAACAGAATGCAAATGATAAATGCTGAGATGTGTATATTTGCAGACGACATAGTATTAATTGCGGAAACTGCAGAAAAACTGAAATACAACTTAGAGAAATGGAACCTAAAAGCAAGCAAATACAACTTAAACGTTAACAAAGAGAAGACTCAAATAATGAAAATATCAAGGAAACAAGGGACGGAAGATCAAATAGAAGTAATGCTAGACCAACAAAAAATAATACAGACAAATTCATACAAATACTTAGGAACAGTAATCAACAACAAAGGAGACATCGAGGATGATCTTAACAACAGAATGGAAAACACAGGAAAACTATTCCAAGCACTAAATAGAGGATTCCTTAATAACAAAGAAATATCAACAAAGACCAAGATGACAATATACAAAACAATATATAGACCTACAGTGACATATGGAGCAGAAAATTGGATATTAAACAAAAGACATCAAAGCAGAATTCAGGCAGCAGAGATGAAATACCTCAGAAGAACGATAGGAGTAAAAAGAACTGATAGAATCAGAAATGAAGAAATAAGAGAAATACTCAAAATCAAACCGATACTCGAGTCAATCAAAGAGAAAAAATTGGCATGGTTCGGACATCTAACCCGGATGGACAATAATAGACAAGTTAAAAGAGTGTGGGACGCCAAACCAATAGGGAAGAACAGAAGAGGAAGACCCATTAAAGAATGGAACAGTGACATCTCGCAGATACTACAGAGTAAGGGTAAGACTTGGGAGGAAGCAACACAGATGGCATCCAATAGAAAGGAATGGAGAAAGTTCGTTAAGAGCTAGGACACCTCAGAAGACCGTCAAATAGTGTAATGTAATGAATTGTATTTTAAACGGCCCAACACCGAAAGGTACAAATGGGTCTACTGATTAAGTAAGTAAGTTTATAAAGGATTTTATTCAACAATTTTTTTTGTTTATAAGATAATTTTTTGTGTCCATTATTATTTTTACTTATTTTTGCTTTTTTAAGTATTTACTTCAGAAAGTCATGGCAGGAACCAATGGATGGCATTTTGAACATTTAATTTAAAATAATTGTTATGCATAATGTGTTTACTTTACTTTCTGTGTTTTTATTTTGAACTTATGTGTATATTGTATTTTTTGTGTGTATATTGGTACACTAAGTAATGAGCACTCTTACATGTAATTTCTACCTAGGTGTTGTTTGTAAGTTTTAATAAATAAATAAAATAAATAATTAATTTGGTTACTTTAAAGTACATTATGAATTAAATCATTAGTTGTAATTTATTTAAATTTAAATATAATAAAATATTTTAGTTAAAAATGTAATGTCGTTAAATAGAGAATTAAATTTTCCTTCAAATGAGGTGTGGCATTATACCAATTTCTATTTAAAAAAATTAACTGGTATGTCACTATGTAGAGGTCATGGTATGTGCAGAACGAAACAGCAGGAAGTAACAGTTGTATTTCTGTTTTTACTCTGCTAAGAACTTTTATTTTTAGCATATTTAGTATGTTAAGTATATTTAACATGACTGTATTCCAACACTTTTCAGAGCTTTAATTCCCGCGCCGCTCTAAATGGTCACATCCGGATACATGGCGGTACTGCAAGAAGTTCGCCAACGCCGTCTTCTACAACGACGGAAAGGCGATCAGTATCGGTCACTTCCTCCAGCGTCTGTCCGCCAGACTCAACCGAAGAGTACCCCTGCAAGATATGCGGGAAGTAAGTGTACAACATTCGTCATAAAACAACCGAAGGTAAATGATCGGTGTGTTGCGTCCCCTGCTTACGTGCTAATACTATTCGTTATAATTATTTACTCCTAAAATACACAACATCCAGTGTGCGGAACAAGGTATTTTTAGTTTATGTGAAAGATTTGTTTATAATATAAGACAACAAATAAGTATCTTAGTAAAATATTTATTTGTTTAATTTTAGTTTTTGGAACAAAAATGTTTCAATAAATCTTTTTCAAGAGGTGTATTACTCAAATCGTAAAGTAAGATATAGATATTTTGAGGTCCTTCATAATATCATTAAATATCCGATAAAGGCTGTTTTATTTAAACCTGCTTTAGGTTTATTGAAATTTTAATATAATGATATGAACTATCCTCAACTAAGCTCATCTCGGGAAAGAACCTTAAAAATATTAAAAGCAAGTGTTAAATTTTAACCAATTCACTAATGAAATTATACAGCTGAGATATCGAGAGGCTAAATATTTTATTTTTGTTTTTGGTTATATAAATTTATAAAAATAATCAAAAATACTTATTTATAGCAGAAAGCTATAGCTATAATGTTTAATTAGAATTGTTGTCATAATACATCATCAGTACTATGCCAAATAAAACTCTTTTTACGTCATTTTCTTATAAATATCAGAAAAAGTAAAATGTCAAGTTGAAATTAAACTTTTATTCATTTTTACGGTAAAAATACCAAAAAAAAACATATTTTTACTCGTAAAAGTTTCTGATTCTTTGTTTTATTTCTTTATAATTTCTTTATAATAAATCAACCAAATTATAAATCAAAATAATAGCAGAAACGATAATGCTTACACTAAACAAATCTTTCACCTATTTGTCTTTTCCCTGTGACTTACTGGGAAAACCTGTTTTTTTTTGTTTCTTTTTTAATGTGTATTTCGTTGTCAAGCATGCGACTTATCTTTATTTATTGCAATACTTCTTTCAGCTACTGGAGTTTTGGTGTTTGGCTTTCTATGTTCAATAAAGCTGTAAATGTCTTAAGAGAGTAACAGAAACATTGTTTATACTATTGACAAAATACACTTAATTATAGTCTATTTGCAACTGGCAGCTCATTACAAACGCCAATCTTTAAATAGAGGTTTTTTTTAATTGCCCTATTGCCAGAATCCAGTAAGAGCCTAAAAAGGTATCCATTGAATTCTGGCAGGCAGCGGCAGGGGAAATCTTTTTTAGACATCTAACGTCAAAGGGTTAACCACTGTTCCAGAGTATGGTCTTACCACTTCATAAACAACTAAAATCCATATATTAACCGTCAAATTAGAAAAAGGATAACTATATTAAAATACATAAAAATAAAAAACCATAAATCAGAAAAAAAAATTGTTTAAGAACTATTTATTGCCAAAAAAAAATCAAAAGAACGAAAATATTTCCGTGAGGCCATAAACTAATTTTGGTAATTACTGGTTCTTGGCTCTTGAGAAAAAAGATTTCAGATTCCTGGCTCAATTTCCTCCTCTGTCCTGCTGCTTTTTCTTTTTCATCACCACAGAGATCACTAGATCACAGAACCCTATTTGGTTTTTCCTACGACATTTTTTAGTGGATTTTTTTTCTATGTCTACGTATCGTGCTCAGTTTCCTGTTAAATGGTGGCAATAATCAGCACTATTTAAACTTTGTCCATTATGTTTTTGAACAGTTTTGTTATGCTGGTTTCACACCGTTGGCAAAACTTTATTAAACCAGATCTACCACGACCTGGACTCCTTCTTCCGTTAGTTTTACCCTGCATAACCAGCTAAAGCCCTAAAATAATTTATATTTACGCTGCATGGTCTGCATGATTGCATCGACCCTCATCCTCAATATTCATTTTGGATTCAAAGTTAGTCATTTCAGGTACAACACATTAATTTACTCATTGAATCATTGAATACAGTCCATTAATAATGCAGCAATCAACAACGGACAATCGGCATATTTCTAGATGTACAGAAACCATTTAAATTATCTGTGTTCGCTGAGAAACTATTAACTCCTGTAAGTACTAAAGTAGGAGTTTTACAGTTCTAGTTCTAGAAATAAGCAGACGAGTAAGAATGGGATGGGCCGCATTTGGAAAACTCTCATACATACTAAAAGACAAAAAGATACCCCAAAACCTTCGAACCAAAGTGTTCGATTCTTGTATCCTTCCCGTTCCCACTTACGGAGCTCAAACCTGGACATTCACAAAAAAGAACATGGACAAGAAAAACTCAGCGAGCCATGGAACGACAGATGCTTGGTATCTCACTAATAGATCGGCAAACGAACGAAGCAATCCGGAACAAAACAAAAATAAAGGACGCCGCGAAACAAGCAGCTCAATTAAAATGGAAATTGGATGGACACAACGAACGTCTCGAAGATGGTAGATGGAACAAAGAAGTCGGAAACTGGCGACCGTACGATGCGAAGAGACCAAGAGGAAGACCTCAAATGCGCTGGAGCGACGATATCAAAAGAGTCGCAGGACCAATGTGGAAACGCCTAGCACACAACAGGGATGAATGGCGAGAAATGGGAGAGGCATTTATTCGACAATTCGGATAGAAAAAGGGCTATAAGTTTAGTCCTAGTATTACGTGTCTCAACTTATTTTACACTCAATACTAACCAATACACTGTGCAAAAACAACTGCGACACTAACAGCGACGTCCCTTTTTTAATCAATAAGTCACAACATATTCTTTTATGTGCTGATTATACCGGCTTTGACTCTCCGCAGAATGAAAGGGAGCGTTCCGTTTAAAAAGACTCAGGAGCATCTCGACTTCACTGTTAGATAGTGCAACAGATGTAAACTATCTTAAATCCTGCAAAATAAAATTATTCTAAATCTTAGACATCTTAGCACTTCGCAACGAGTGACGCAATCACCTCAAAAAAGAAAACCACACAATGCTTAGCAGGGAAAAACTCGAACTCAAACCATTAGTATTCTACCTGGGTATTTGATTAACACAGACACTTCGTTGACACACTGTTATTAAAATATACTAACTATGACAAAAAAGAAGGCTAATCTTGTAAACAAATTATGTCAAAAATTAGGAAATATCAACTCTCGTACTCTCCTCCATACAAACAAGTACATATTCTTAAGTATAGAGCAATAATCTGCCCCACTATACAGCAATACCCCTATAACACAAAATCAGATTCAGACCTATATTATTTTATAGAATAAAAAGGTGTCCTAAGAACTAGCAAACTAGCAAAATCTCAAATTATAACAAAAGAAATTCTTTCTCTTCAATGGGACTATAGCCAAAATCAAGTCTTGAAATCATCTTCCAAGCTTCCGCTGCAACTTTGTCTCCCACTTTTTCCGTGGCCCTCCTTTTAGTATTGCGCCACACATCTTACGACCTGGAACTCTTTTTAGGAATATATTAGCATCGATTCTCAACCCATGACCAGCCCATCGAAGTCTCTGAAGCTTAACAAATTATGAAAGTGGCTCCTCTTTAAAGAGTTGACAGAGTTCATGATTGTACCTGGTTCTCCATATTCCGTTTGCGTTAATAGGTCCAAATATCATTCTTAGATTTTTTTTAACTTGCCAACTTTATTTTTCTATTTATTGTCATCATTTATGTCTCGCATCCATAAAATTATTCTAGATCCTGATTTTTTATCTTCACTGTGTTGTTTTAAATAAGAATATATGAGTAAAACATAAGCTTTGTTTCCCTTTACTATTCATTTTTGAATTTCTAGTTCTTCTGTTCTATCCGTATTCAACTTTAATGAATTGAGACCTTTAGTAAAAGATACATTCTAAGAACTTTTAGGACTCTAAAATTAGAATTGTCTAAAAAGTTATTCCATCTAATCTTCTAAACTTAGTAGACAACGAAGTTTCTGATGAATACTCTAACACTCTTGAAACAGTCTTCCTAAAATATCGCAATAGCCTGCATAAACCAAACACTTTAAAGAAAATGGCTGATTACAAGAACTTGTAATGTTTGACATGATTAGGAATTCTCCAGTAAGTAATGTAACGTAGATAAACTCACCTCCGCATCATAAGTTTCCATAAACCTTAGAGGCTACAAAGAGGTCATCATAACTTTTTCCATCAGGTTACATTTCGAAGATTCTGAATTTCTTAGACGACATAAAAGGTGTGTATGTTTCATGCCATACTTTTTTTATATAAATTCTGAGCGCTCTTCCATTCTACTCGCAGTTAGCAACAGTGCTATTCAAGTGAAAACTGCTCGTAGACTCGTTAATAAATGGACTAGTTGGAAAAGCTTTATGCTCCAACTTGAGGAAGTAATCAATTTGTCTGTTACATTAGGAATCAAAGAACAACTAGATGCAGAAATAGGAACATTTGTTTAAGATATCCAAGAAGCTGCATGGGAGTACAATTACTGCCAGAACTAAAGGCAAAACTACCCCAGAGAAACTCGAAAACTCAGTCAGAAAACTGTCAGAAGGATCTGACATTAATCTAGATCTCTAGCTTACAAAAATAAACTGCACAACGCAACGTAGTAACTAAAACGAAAAATCCAAAAAATTAAAAATGAAACAATTAGTGGCTAGAGTGAATTGTCAGTCGACATTAAAATATATTACTTACTCTGGAGAGCAACTGCGAGACTAAAAAGACCAATACTGCACAACCCTTCCAAAAGGAATGTAGATGGAAGTTTGACAAAAAAAATTCACAGAAAACTAATAGATTTGCTGAATATCTTGAAAGGACATTTTATCCAAAGGAATGCAAAAGCATACTTAATTGGGAAATCTTCTTCAGGTAGAAAACGAAATAAGACCAACTACACTAAAAAAAGTTGCGAAGAAAATAAAAGAAAACAACCCTAAGAAAGCTCGTGGGCATATATTTAGTAACCGGAAGGTTTTAAAACAACTTCCTAGGAAAGCTTTAGTTAAACTTTCCTATCTTACTAATGCCTCATTCAGACTTAAGTATGTACCGAAGATATGAAAGGTAGCAGATATGATGATGATCGCTAAATCTGTAAAACCACCAACACAGGTTTCGTCCTAGATGCCGGCACTTCATGTAATTTTGAAATTGGTTGAAAAAGTATTACTCAAAAGGTTGAAATCAATTATAGAGGACTAAAACTAAATTACGTCTCACCAGTTTGGCTTCAGAGAAAGGCACTCGATCATAGATCAAGTCTACAGAATAATAGACATAATTCCAAAAACGTCAAAAAAGAAAAGTGAGTTCCAGCTCAAAATGTGTGCCACAAGGGACTTATATGCAAACTAAGTAAGCTTTAAGTTGTAGTTTCCTGTATCCCTATTTTTTTAACATAATTAAAAGCCTTATATTTATCTTTAAAAATGCAGTTATAATAAAATATTTTATTAAAAAAAAATTCGTGTCTGGACTGGCCCCAGCAATGGGCAATTTTATTGAAAATTTTTCTCTTACCTATAATGGTTGCAAATACCTTCAGGGTGCCTCAGTCTTCACTTTTTTGGAAATTGTTGACTACGACAAATTTAAAATTATGTAGGGCTGCAAAAACCGTTAAGGAATTATAGTTTGTCGTTAATTAGTTATGTTACAGGCCATGCATCAACGCTATATAATAGAAAACATACACATAGTTCTATAAACTAATAAATTAAGCAAAATTCTTAAAACCAAGAGCAAACGGGGAAATCTTTTAAGAGCGTCCTGCACAGATTTTACAGTTTACTGGTTTATTCTCAATTTTTAAATCAATTTTTTTTACAACTGCATTGAACATAGAAAGTAGAGAAGTAATTTTAGGAAATATGCACGTGGGCAAGTCACAACAATGTCATTGCCGATCGAACTGCCACAATCATAGGAGACGTGAATGTTTATGTCACTTAAAATGTATACCCAGAATTTTTTTTAAATAAACGATTACGAACATAATCTATACCTACTGATAAAAGGTGTTTTTTTTTAATTATAAATTGACTTGATACTACATTTTTAAAATCTAGGCCTTAATTTCAGATAACGTCGATTTTATTTTCGTTTAGCTAATGTGTATAAGTGAGTTTTTGCTCTCCTTATCACTCTAAATTTACAGTATGTAGTACATAACGTATGGTCCTAAAGTTTTGGGAAAAATTTCAAAAGCATATAACTCTGACCAAAATAATCTTATATTTTTATTCAATTATTCAACAATTTAACTTAACTATCCTTATTATAAATCAAAATTTAAATAACAGACAAGGGACCATTATTTTTGATTTGCCTAATAATTCCCCTGACACGTTGCATCATCCTTTGGACGACCTCGGCGTCAATTTCTCTAATTTTTGTATATATGCGGCGTCTTAACTGTTCCTGATTTTGTGCTTCTTATCCATTATTATAGACTTTCCGACTTAATATTGCCCAGAACTCTTCATTTGGACGAGCCTGAGGTAGGTTGGGGGGATTGTCTGCTTTCGGTACAAAGGTAATGTTGTTAGTTTCGTACCAGTCCCTTGTGATCCTCGCGTAATGACATGAAGCAAGATCTGGCCAAAAGACTATTTGATCATTTGCATGATGTGTGTTCACAAACTGAAGCAATTTAGAGAGATATCTTTGAATATAAATATTTGTGTTTAAGGCTTCGCCTCGAACAACACCAATGTAGGGCTGTGAGATAAAGCCAGCCTCAGAAATTGCACACCATACCAAAATTTTGTCCAGAAATTTTTTCTTACTTTTGAATTTTATTTCATCAGGTAAATTTTCGTAATCGTTCGTGTAAAACCCATCGTTACCCCTCATCTCAGAGTTGGACAAAGTAAAATATTTTTCATCGTCCATCACGATCAACTTGTTGACGAAATGCACTCGCCTTAACGCGCGGCAACATCTCGGAATTCTCTCTAATTGATCCTCTGTGTATTTTGGAGCTTCCCTTCTTTTCCGGTAGATAATATTGTTACTCGATAGGGTCCTGTATACTGTAGTCTTTTCAACATGAAATCTTCTGGTCAGTTTTCGCTGTGAGACCCCAATTTTGTTCTTAGCTGCTTCAATCAGTCTTGCCTCTCTTATATGGTTCAAAATCGCGGTCGGCCACTTTTACGCAAGTTAACACATGGTATCCCTTCTTCACATTCTCTGATTGTGCGATAAATTGTCGATTTGCTTATGTTTTGATCTCGATAAATATTAACAATATCTCGTTTCGACATTCGCCCAACCATATTATAAACACCTCGACGAATATCAATTTTATATGGCCTTCTTTGTTTGTATGCACAAACCAAAATATTCTGCTTTGTTTATTAAATGTCAATAACTGATGACATTTCAATTCCATGGCCTTGTTTGTTAAATGCATTTTGCTTCTCAATCAGACCAGGTGAAATTTTTCCCAAAATTTTAGGACCATACGTTACTTACACATTTTAAAACATTTTTCTGGGTTTACATCAATATCTTATCAAAGTAATAATAAAAACTCCTTCTCCTACGCTGCTTTTTAAATTTTTGTTTTATTCTTACTCTTTTTCTATACTTACTGAATTATTAAATAAAATAGTGGTCCAAGCAAATGAAAAGGCGTATGACAAGTTTTACATTTGGGTTTTAAAATTACCAGAAGATACAGAAATATACAGAAATAGTAAAAATATTACTGGCATTTAACAAATATTATATTTAATTGGCGGTATAGTTATTTACAAAAAATTAATAAAACTCTATTCCTGGTAGACTGTAAAAATGTTTTAATAAATTATATAAATATAATAATGGTTCAGAGTAGGATATTGTAAAGTTGTAAGCAGGGCTTCCCAAACTGTGCGTCGTGACGCCCTGAGGCGTCGTTGCGTTATCCCAGGGGCGTCGCGTGTCAGCGCGGACTTTTAATACAGATAATACATTTATTTGATTTTAAATGAGTACAAAATATATGTATTAATAAATAAATCAAATAAAAAATATAACATCAAGTCGATATACCCTTGAATTACCCGAAATTATTCAAACAATTGTTGAGTGCGAAAATTATCCGATGGTCCACGAAATTTTCCGAAAATCGGATAATTATCCGGGCATAGGCAACACTGGAGCGGTGTGAGCGCCAAGCGCATTCTGTTTCGCCGGTCGGCTCCCCTCCCCTATGTTCCCTACTGTCGCGCGTGTTATGTCATTTAGTCAAGCTTTTGTTTTGTTTTATTACGCACGCGGAGTTTTTTTCTATCAACAATGGATACCTATATTCAAAAGAGTAGAAAACGAAGTGAAGAATCAGGCGAGAGCAGTAATGTTAATTTAAATAAAAAGAGGATGTGGATTTTGGATTTACCTGCTTTACTAAAGGGAATATAGAACTTCCACAATGTGTTGTTTGTCACAAAGTGTTGGCGGCTAAAATTATGCTTCCTAATAAACTAAAACGACATTTGGAATCAACTCAGAGTTATTTACAAGTTAAACCAAGAGACCACGGCTTTAGTTACAAGATCATCAATTCCAACCAAAGCATTGCTCGCCTCTTACATGGTAGCTTACCGTGTGGCCAAATGTAAAAAACCACATACAATCGCTGAGGAACTGATCTTGATGATTGGAGAATCGGCAGTTAATTTTTTTTTTTTGGCTTATACTTCTGGTCATACAGCCAGACACAAAAGAAATATGACAGTATTCATCATTATAATTTACCTAAATGCCCTATCAAAATAAAATATTACATCGATATTAGGAGAACAGGGACACACTATTCTCGCCTAGGGACCTGTCAAGGCATTGATTTATATAAGACACAACAACACTAGGTCACAGAAAGGAGGAAATTATACAAATGGTTTAAAATAAAGGTAACAAGAATAGCTAAATAATTTTAGAGAATTATAATGATAATTTGCTGTCTTTTAAAATGAATTAAAGAGTTGTAAACATCAATAACAACAAGGTAGAATTAATCGATAAATACACATACTTGGGTCATGAAATTAGAATAACCAGAGACAACCAAACCTGCGAGCTAAATAGACGAATCACGTTGGGATGGGCGGCATATGGAAGGATGAAAGACATTTTTAAAACAAATATCCCAAATCACCTGAAAAGGAAGGCATTTAACCAATGCATCTTACCGGTCTTAACCTACGGAGCAGCGACCCTAACTTTAACGAAAACTACTGCCGAAAAACTGAGGGTAACACAAAGGCGAATGGAGAGATTCATGCTGGGCCTGACCTTGAAAGATTGCGTGAGAAATGAGGAGATACGCCGACGAACTGGCGTAGACGATATTATACTGCGAATCGATAAACAAAAGTGGAGGTGGGCTGGACATGTTGCTAGAATGGAAGACGGAAGATGGACGAAGAGATTATTGGAGTGGAGACCAAGAGCCGACAAGCGAAGTCGAGGAAGACCACCCACCCGATGGACCGACGACCTAAAGAGAATAGAAACAAACTGGATTGCAGCAGGTAGAGATAGAGAGAACTGGAGACGTTTGGAGGAGGCCTATACCCAACAACGGATGTGAAAATGGGGCTGGATGATGATGATGATGAAACATCTATAGAGCCAAGTGATAATAAATATATTATGTTTCAAGGGGCTGCTATTTTATATTTTAATAAATCATTTATAAATTTGGATCAGTAGAGTGTATTTTTAGAACAACCAAAAAATATATAATCTAAATCACTTTGCTCTCCATAATGCTCATATTTTTCATCATCCACCACCTGTATTTTAAATAAGTGTTTTGGATAACATGCATATCCGAAGCGTATTCTAATAATGGAAGTTATGTGCCTCCTGGAAGCTCTACAAGACTTGTACCAAGGAAATTTGGCAATATCTGGCTGAATTAAGGAGTATCTATTTTGATTTACAAAAGAGTATTGCTTCCACTGGTAGCTCCACTCTCGAAGCAATGTTGACTTGCAAGAAATAATACTATCAGAAAGTGTTACTTTATGTAGAATACCAGTATTGGTTGAAATGCTTGATTTGGCCAATAAGTCAAATAATTATGTTCAAATGAAATCAAAATGAAAATGTACATTGATTCCTTTGGTTAAAAGAGTTTGATTAATATGTTTAATTCTATAAATGTATGGGCAGTCTGGTAAGTTTGGTAGTCCATATTTACCAATAGATTTTAATAATAAAGCTTCATATATTGCAATAGCCTCTGCTGTATAAATCGCAGTTAAAGAAATAAAAAATGTACCTCTTTCAAACAATACGGTTAGTCGCCGTATACACGACATGGCAGAAGATATTAATGAGCAAATTGTGGGAAAACTTTCATGTTTATTTGCCATTCAACTAGACGAGGCGAGTAATAGTAATGATGATGCTCAATTGATATGTTATGCAGAAACAAATATATGTGAGGATTTGGTATTTTGCAGTAAAAATATGTGAAAGCTGTAAAGCTACCGATTTATTCGAGATTTTAAACTCATATATGAGTAAAACTAATATTAACTGGGATAACTGTGTAGGCGTGTATAATAGTGGTGCCCGAGCTATGTCTGGACAGTATGGAGGACTACAAGCTCTCATCAAAACCAAGGCTCCAAGTATAAAATGGACACATTGTGTCATACATAGAGAGGCCTTAACAGCAAAGAACGTTACACCTAAATTAAATGTTGTGATGGATAGCATTATTAAAGTGGTGAACTACATTAAAACACGACCCGTGAAATCAAGACTTTTCCATAAACTTTGTGAAGAAATGGGGACCAAGCATTCCAAAGGCAACGTACTCGCACGTGTATACGAATTAAGAAATTAATTTTACACGTATCTACATACAGAATCACATGATGATGGGCAAAACTTTATTAATTCAGAGTTTATAATAAAATTAGCATACCTCTGTGACATATTTAAAAAATTAAATGATCTTCATAAGTCTTTGCAGGGAAACAATACTCATATCCTGCAATTGGCAGATAAAATTACTGGGTTTCAGAAGAAGTTGCTCTTATGGAAGAGAAAATTAGATCAAGAAATTGACCGTTCCCTGCTTTACAAGGTATTCTACAAGAAAAATCGAGAGAAATGCTTGATTTCTCTTAAAAAAATATGTTTACACAAGCGAAGACTTTGCGAAATATTTTCCCGAAGATATGGAGCAATATGATTGGGTCAGAAACCATTTCCTGTCATCGACGCCAACGACAATTTCAACAGAGGAAGAAGAACAACTGACAGAATTGTCCTGTGATTTCAGCCTAAAGCTTTAATGCGACAAGGACAAACTGTTTGAATTTTGGAGCTCACTTTCTCATGAATATCATGCTATCAGCACTGCTGCATTAAAGGTTTTTTTCGGGAAAGGTTAAAGGACTTAGTGCTTGTGCAAAACATGTTTTTCTACAGTTGGAGTAATTAAAAAAAAAGTACAGGTCAAAATAAACTCAGAAAAAGAAATGGGAGTGACAATTTCCAAACTGGAGCCCCGGTTTTATAAGCTATGCTCAAAAAAGCAAGCACATCCCTTACATTAACCAGCCAGTTACATAACTAATTATCCTTTTTTATTTTTATGCCTATGTTTTGATTTTTTTCTTAATTTCTACTAAAAAATTAGTATTAAAAAGTACTAAAATTGGTATTTTGGTATATATTGGTACCAAGTATTCTTGGGGGTTGGGTTAAGAGCTCGTCGCAAAAAATAGCAAAGTCTCAAGAGCGTCCCAGTATGAATAAGTTTTGGAAGCCCTGGTTTAAAGTATAAAAATCTTACAAACATGTCCATTTAACTACTACTAGGGAATATAAAACAACTCACTATGAAATAAAACTGACGGTGTTTAAAAAAAATACCGCATCTAACTAGCTTTGGTATGTTTTTTTTTTCTAAGCTAGAGTAAGTTATTACAATATCGATTATAACGGTTTGGACCACATATTTTTCCATAAAACTTTAAAATATTTCTTTATCAACAGAGTGTTCTCAAAAATCAAAAGTCGTAGTGCACATATGAAGTCTCATCGACCCCCTGATGCCGAACCTGTCAAAAGAAAAGAAAAGGAGACCCCTTCTTCAACCAGTAGCTACGAACTTTCCGTGCCAAGTCCGTTTAGTACTTAGTCTTAGAGAATAAAGGATAAATAATTCATTTTTAAATAAACAAAATTAATCAAAAGCAGGTAAAGGGCAATCAAAAATAAAGAATAAGAGTCAGATCAAAAAACCACCTCACCTTTTCGAAAATATAGTAGAAGATTTGGCGATTGGGATAGATGTGTAATTTTTTTTATTATTCCTTAAACTAATTATTTTGTTTATATTTTAAAAATACACAAAGGATAAGTAGAAATATATCTAGATAATAACTAAGGGAAAATTTTTATTTATAGATGGAACGACGAAAGTGCACCTGCTATAAGCACTAATACAGCTTGGGTCATGGATAAAACTCGCTGCAATTGAATAATTTTCAAATATTCGAATACTTGAAAGTAAATTCGGAGAGAAATACTTTACACTATACGATACCAAAAAATTGTTATACCTATTTTACTTTTTTAAGTAAATTCTTTCTTAGTTACTCTATTTTGCTTTAAGCGTATTTCAATCTTTGCACAGGTTATCTTTTTCGATGTAAAAATTTCAGTATCGTTTTCCTGATATGATCTTTTTTTTTGCTTAATTTTCTTTCACATTCTTCCTAATTTTTTAATACATATAGTTAAGTAATAGATATTTTGAAATATCTGTATATAATTTGTAACCTGAGGTTCCCTCATAGTATTAGCTATTTTGTTTCACATATTTATTTTAGTTCGGAGTTTTATGAATTTACATTTAGGTGTTTTAAGTCGCTTTCCTGGTTCTTTCTACTTACATCTTTGTTCTACTCATTACAATAATGTTTCATCGTCATCATCATCATTATCATCCAGCCTTCATTAATCACGTCCTCTGCTAGACATAAGCCTTCCTTAAACTCCTGCATTCTTTACGATTTAGTCCTCTTTGTTGCCAATTTTTGGTAATACGCCTGATTTCGTCAGCCCAACGTGTAGGTTCTTCTTCTTCTTCTTCTTCTTCTTCTCTTGGCTTCATAACCCTGGATGGATCTTTGCCTGTCTGGCTATGTCCTTCTATTAAGATCTCTCTTGGGCCCTTCTTCACCATTGTCTTATATTTATGGTTTTCAGGTTGTCTTCCAAGTCATCCTAAAGGCCTTCCTTTTTTCCGCCTTCCTACTGCCTTCCACTGTAACATCTAGATGTAGGTGGTCTTCCTCTACTACCTTTGTCTGCTTTTGGCCTCCAATTTGTAATTTTGATCGTCCATCGTGCATTCTCACTACATGGCCTGCCGCGTTCCATTTCAGTTTCGCTACGCGTTCCACAACATCGGCAATACTCGTCCTTCTTCGCAGATCTTCGTTTCTTATTCGGTCTTGCAACGGCACTCCCAGCATAGACCGTTTCATTCGTCTCTGTGCCACTCTCAATTTCAAAGCCGTAATCTTGGTTAAAGTCATAGTTTTCACCTAATAGGTCTTGACCGGTAATACTCATTGGTCAAATACTTTTCTTTTGAGGCTAATTGGTATGTTGGCCCTAAGTGTGTGTCTCGCAGTTTTCCTAAGGCTGCCCATGCTAAAATAATTCGTCTTTGGATTTCGCATATTTGGTTATTCCTGCTGATTCTTATGTCATGACCCAAATACGTATATTTCTCTACCATTTCTACCACTTTGTCTTGAATAGTTAAATGGGTATTGGGGACCATATTTGTCATAAACTTAGTTTTGGTCAAGTTCATTTTGAGGCCCACCTTTGAACATGCAAAGTCCAATTCATTTAATATATCTGAAGCTTTTCCTAAATTGTGATAAAAACTATGTCATTTGCGAAACGGAGATGATTAAGCTTTTTGCCGTCTGTTGTTACTCCTGTGTGGTCCCAGTTAACCATCTTAAAGGCATACTTTAACGCCGTTATGAATAATTTTGGTGACAATGTATCTCCTTGCCGTATCCAATGTATCTTAACAGTCGTAGTGGCATTTTTGTAAATAAGTTAATTATACCTATGGTCAATCATGCTGTCATTCATTGCTTCTATAAAGCTGTCTATTTTGATCGTGCCGAAATCTTTATGGAAATCTATGAAAGTACGGACAAGAGGATTGCTGTATTCTATAGATCTTTTAATGAGTATCTTTACTGTCTAGAGGTGATCGTTGGTACCATAATTTGAACGGAATCCTGCCTGCTCTCTCGGTTGATAGAAATTTAATTTTTTCTCCAATCTTGATGTTACTAACCTAAGTTAAGAGCTTGTATATACGGTTCAACAGGCTAATAGGTCTATAATTTTTTAGGTCTGTTCTATCTCCTTTGTTATGCAAAAGCATAATTATAACATTGCTCTCTTCTTTAACTGCAAACATAGATTAAACAGCTTCCTTAATTGATTTAATAGCATATCTCCTTCATTTAGGATAGCTTCTATTACAATTCCATCCTCTTCTGGGGCTTTGTTGTTTTTCATTTTTCTTAATGCTGATCGAATCTTATCTACCCTTATCTCTGGCGTTAGTTGGGAACCTTGATTCATGATCTTCTTTGAAATAACTGTTTGTATTCCTGTTTGAACTTCTCGTCTATTTCCATATAATTCCTCGTCAAACTGTGCAACGATAATATGTAATAAATCGTCTCTATGTAATATTTTGCTTATTTCTTAATTTATAAATTTCGCATTTTCTATTCGTTAGCTTGCTACGTGGAACTTTTAGGCTGTTATTTTCCTCGATAGTGAATTTAATATTGTCGGTTTAAATTTCTTTAAAACTCTCCTAATTACCTTCAAAATATATATATATTTAGGGATTCTACAGTATTCACTGCCTTCCCTCGCTCAACCGTTTCCATCTCTCTCTGTTGTTCCATTCTCCATCGTTTAGTCCTCTCTTACTCATGGCGTCGTCTACTTCGTTCCTCCAGGATTTTCGGGGTCGTCCTCTTTTCCTCCTTCCTATGGGGCTCCATTCGGTTATTCTTTTTATCCATCTGCTGTCGCTAGCTCTTCTTACATGTCCATACCACTTTAGTCTTTTTTGTTCTATATATGTTAGTATGTCTGTTTCTATTGATGTTCTTTGCTTTATTTCGTCATTACTTCTCCTATCCATTCTTGTTACTCTGCAGCATCTTCGCAGGCATTCCATCTCTGTTGCTATTATCTTACTACCTTCAAAATACTTTTATTTATTTCTCTTAGAATGTGGCTGTCTGCATTTTTATCGCTTCTTATTTGTCTTCTTTGTTTCAGCAGCGTTTCAGTATACGAACTTATTTTACTATCTGATTTGCTTTTAGGACAGTGCACTCGACGACAATCTTGTAAGGCGTTTATGACGCAAGTAGTAGCTTATTATTGGTGCGTGCCTGATATTGTTTGATATTTAATAAAGGTATCCAGATACACTGAGATTTATTTTTAATCATTATGTTCCTTTCTCTCTTTATATTGATTTGGTCATTTACTCGTACCATTCTGTGGTCACTATTTGGGGTGATTTTGTTGAGCACTCTTACATCTTTAACTATTTGTTTTTTGTTACTGATGATGTTGTGGATTTCGTTCCTTGTTCTACCGTTCCTTAGCTTGGAATATATTGTATAAAAGGGCAATTTCCTAAAAATCCAGAAAGCATTTTATCGCATGTTACGAAGAGTTATATCCCGATTTACACTTTTCTACGAATTTGTCAAAAAATACTCGGATGGCGGCCATCTTATCCAGTCTCCTACGTTCTTCACGATCGACCTTATCATCAAACCTAATGTATCTTAGAAGAAACCGAAATCGGGATAAGGACATAACTAGTCTAAATATTTCGATACCTTCGCCGTTAGTTTGCCAGATATCTTCTGTATTCAGGTGATGGGCTTTATATGTCCCTGTCAAATATAAAAGGCCTATAAGAGCGCGAATTTCAGATGGGTTTATAAGCTTTGCATCCCTCTCCCTAGAGAAATTTTTTGCTATACTTTCAATGTATTCATTAGTGGATTCTACAATTATGTAAATCATGTCCTCATCAATGAAATAACTCCATATTTCATAAATGTCTTTCAACTTTTTCGTAAATCTATTAGGCCCAGGTTTTACTAAATTAGGCTTTCTCATACGTACCCTTTTGTTTTTTCTTTGATGCTTTCTCCACACTGTACCATCTTTTCCCCTAAAGACACTTTCTTCTTGTAAATTATTCAGTAAAACTTCTCCTATTTCCTCTCAATCCTGTTCTTGTTCGCTTTTCGAATCTTCCGACCTCTCATCAATAACTTCCGGATTTACTTCATTCTCGTCATCTTTTTCCATGAGGACTTGAAGTCTCCTTTGTTCCTTCTCATAGTCCATTCTAAAAATAAAGCCAAACAAGGTATATATATAAAAGTTTGCTGTAACTTAAAATTTAAAAAAATTAATATTTGATTCTCAATAATAGAACAAAGAAAATTATGAAATATCGTATTAGTAATTTGCTGCAAAGTAATTTAAAATTTGATGACTAATTACATAGTCAAAGAAAGAGAGGTATATTCAAAAGGTTACTTTACTAAGACAAAAGTATAACAGTATATTATTTAAAAAACTAGCGTTTATAAATACCTTAAGGTGATAAGAAACACAATAAAACGATTTATAAAAACTTTTTAGCTGACTAGACGCGCGCGGAAATTATGACCTTTGCGCTGTAACTGCTAATCAACAAAGCTCCCGCTACTCTGATTTAGTACTGGGGCTTCTTGTGTCCTTGTATTGAATAAGTGAGCTACTGAAGGCCGTGGTTGCCAAATGTAATTTTTTTCCGAAATATTAGCAACTTTTAATACGTGCGGTGTTTTTGACCATGTAGAGACTAGTTAAGGGTTAATACTATAATATGTTGTCTTCAATATTGACACAATTCTTTTCTGATTTCTCTGCTATAATTCTAACTTTTTTTGTGCTTATTTTTAAATTTATTTAAAACATATTATAACCTAAAATCAAAAATAAAATTTTATCGTGATCGTCAAATCTTGTACTATAAAATCATTAATTATTCAGAAGTTAGTCAAAACGTAGATAAAAAAATTATAGGGTAGTAGTGTACAAATTGCAAACCACATATTACAGAGATTTATATTTAATATTAAAATAGGGGTTGTGTTACGTTACACAAAGTAACGTTAGTGCCTTTTCGAATGTCGAGTGAGACACTATTCAAAGAGCATCATTGCTATTCATTCATCAACATCGCACCATTAGATCTGGTAAAGGAAATAGTGCTCAAAATATACGGAACACGAGAAAACTGTTACTAGTAAAATAGACATAAACTTTGTTATTTATTTTAATGTTAACACGAATGAAAACATGTTAAATTTAGTTTTTATACCATTGATATCACTGACAAAATTAATCAATATGAACATTCCAAATTCAATATCGAAATAAGTAAAACTCAACTAATAGACTCAAAATAATTTAAACAGATTTTAAACATGAGCTAACGAAAATTATTAATAATCAGCTCTGTTATATATTTAACTAATTAGAAATAACATTCTTTACTAATGTTTCCCATTTTTATTTACTGTCGTCTATATTCTTCTTTGGTAGTCTATACGCCAACTGGTACTTCTCTTTTTCCAAATTCCTTAATGAGCATTTTCTATTACACTATATTTTCTGTGCCACTAGTTACATGCAATTTAATTTAACGGAAGGGTAGTTTTGCCAAAATTTACCAATTCGCTACGGAAATATTATGTTTTTCTAAAGGAAAAAAAATCGGTAATTGTATAGATAATATGGTTATTAACATAAAATATAAGTGGGCCTTACTTGGATACTAAAAATAAGTAGGAAATATTTAAACTATGAAGTTCATTCAGCATTAATTCTAGAACTTCATGAAAAATCACTGCAAAAAGGCCTAAAAATTAACCTCAACAAAACAAAAGCAATGACAAACACGGAAGATCAAGAGGCAATAAAAATACAAACAGAAAAAATAGAACAGGTAAATGAGTATATCTATCTAGGACAAGCAATCAGAGCTAACAGAGAAAATCAAACAGCCCGAAATATCGAGACGAGTAAGAATGTGATGGGCAGCGTTCGGCAAACTTTCTTACGTTCTAAAAAATCAAACAATCCCTCTATACTTACGAAGCAAGGAATATAACTCCTGTATAATACCGGTGCTCACCTACGGAGCACAGACATGGACATTTACACAGGCCAATTTGGATAGGATAAGGAAGGCACAAAGAGCGATGGAGAGACAAATGTTGGGTATATCACTTAAAGATAGAAAACGTAACCAGTGGATCAGAACCGGAACAAAGGCAGTAGACGTGATAGAACAAGCAGAAAAACTAAAATGGAAATGGGCTGGACACAATTAAACGTCTCCAAGACGGACGATGGAACAATTCCATTGGAAAGTGGCGTCCATACAATGCAAAGAGATCAAGAGGCAGACCACAGATGAGGTGGAAAGATGACATCAGGAAACAAGGAGATCCCACATGGCAGAGAACAGCTCAAGATAGGGAAAGATGGGGAGAACTGGGGGAGACCTACATCCAACAATGGAAGGATAGAGAATAGGTTCAAAAAAAAATTTAAACTATGTTTCTACTCAACTATGATCTTAGTTATTGTAGTTGTTTTGGTTGTCACATAGATGACGTTTGGCAACTTTCTCTAGGAAACTTGCCAGCTGCTTATTCTTAACGGGGCACTGCTGAGGATTTTTAAAACCCACAGCTATTGATATTTGATTTACTACTAGACTTCAAGTGATTGAGGATGCAGATTTCTGTATGATCCTTCAAATCAGGACGGTGTTTTGCCCTATTTACAAATCACTAACCATCTACAAAGAAGCTGTGCATATCCACTTGAATGTTGTACTATTTACTTCTTTTCATTTGGTCCTCTTATAATTGTCTTATGTGGAGTATTGTATAGTGCCTCTGAAAGTATTTAAAATGCCTGCGAGACAAATAGAAGAGAAGCTAGTCTGAATTTTAGGATCTTGGAGGATTAATTGATTTGTTCTGTGCTCTGTCCATTAGATCACAAGCAATTTCCTCCAGCACCGCACCTCGAAGGCGTTAATTCTTTTCTTATCGTCTAATTTTATTGTCCATGTTTTGGACCAGTGTCTGTTCTTCGACAAATAGCGCTGTTGACCACTTCAATTTTTCTACGTATTTCGGTTTCACTAGAGCAACGCAAGGTTTTAGACAATTCGTTAACCAGTTTAAACTGGTCCACGGCTCCGGTTGTTTGCAGTCAATTTGAATGATTGACTATCATAATTTTTGTTTTTTATTTATTGATACTAAGATCACATCTACTGCTTTTGATTTATACTAGCTGTAGCAGGCTTGATATTTTTCTTTGATCTTGCCATTAGAATTTGTATTTAAGGTTTGAGTTCTTTTTACCTGCGATAGAGATACCGCCATTTCGTTTGTCAAGTGCGAGGGACATTCGTAGAATAAGATTTCCACTTATTTTAAAAATAGACAACTCAGTTTATGTTCTAAGTACTACACATCATTATAAAACTTAAGTCTTACATCATTTTTCTACATAATCGCCGTTTCTTTTTAAACAGTTTTGCTGATGGTGCTCCATTTTTTCTATCCCCATGTTATAGAATTCTACCGCAAATCCTTTGAGAAATCGAGTTACCCCTTCCTTGACTTCATTAACGGTACTGAAGCGTAAACCACTCAAGTGTTCCTTGAATTTTGGGAATAAGTGATAATCACTTGCTGCTAGGTCCGGACTAGAAGGGGTGCAGAACATTCTAGCCAGAATCTCTAAGCAGTTGTTTAATTTGATGTGAGACATACACAGAAGCCTTACACTACTGGACAATCATCCTCTCCAGCGGTTCTATATCTCACTTCTCAGTATTTGTACTGTCTCGCAATCGCTGTCGGAGTTAGCCGGTATTGCTGCTTAATTTTGAGGGTACCTTATGTACATTTTCCGATAAACTGTAATTATCCTTCATTAAATAAGGATGAAAGCCAATAGAGTACATCTGTTTTAAATTTAAAAAACTATTACAGCATGAATTTCACATCTGACGGTAACAGCGATTGCGAGCTACACCTTCGAAGGCTGCTAGGTCAGCACTCAGCAATGCAGCGAGGAGAGCGTAGTTGGGTGAGAGAGAGGAAACATTGATGCGTATGACAGTGTTGCCAGATTTCTTCCAGCACATAGCATTCTTTCTTAGCGGCATAGGGAACCCTTTTTACGAATGACCTCCGTTTATTCCTTTTATTCTTTTTTCTCTTCGCCAAAGCCTATAGATGATCAGGATCTCCCCTATCTGGGAATACTTCGGGGTCTGCTGCAGGTAGCATGTGCCTAAAGGACTGTGTCAGCTGTCGCTCTGTGGGTGATTACCAGATATGTTCGTTTACATGTGCTGGCAGATGAAAGGGCCAGGATTTATAGTGGTAGGGGGCGGAAAATTGGAGAGATGACTGAGATAAGACTTGCCGAGGGATTAGTTTTAATCGGTCAGTAGTAGCAAGAGGAAGAGGCAACACGCTTGGTGATGTTTTAGGTTTCGGAGAACATAGTCCTATTAGTATCTTTACTGTGGTATTTCGGATACTGTGACACACACGATGTTGGAATGTTAGCGTTGAGCGGATAAAAGTGAGTGTAACTGCAGAATGTTTGATTAGATTTGAAGAGCTGCTCTCTTTAAAAGGACGAGAGGAAAAGGAACTCGGAACAGAATTTTAGAACGAGCTAGTAGCACCTTAGTGGAGTTTGGACTGTCGCAGGCTTATGTAGGAGAGAATAAGATACAGATGACGCGGAAGAGAAAGCAAACTTGCTAAGGCAGGGGGTTGAAAGTCTTTGACGGTTCGTGTGGGTGTGGCTCATGATGAATGTGTAGAAGAAAGAATGGGAATCTGGTCATAGCAGGCATCGGGAAGGATCTTTTGCCTTAACCAGCTCTTCCATCCTGATATGTGGAGTGACAGAGGAGAGGTATTTAGTTAGTAATACTTTGGAAATGAAGGTAATTTTTGAGCTTTTCTGAATTATTAGTACCTATGTATCGCAATTCTAAGCAACTCTGAGCATAATTAGGTGTATGTATTTATATGTACTTGACTATGCTAAGACAAAATTATAGTAAAAATATCACACAAGTACTTAAAATCGGAATACATATGTTTCTTTTTTAAAGCATTTATTTCTGTGTCACTTTTGTATAGATTTGATTATGCTAGTCATGTTCAATGGCACATATAAATATTTCAAGCAATTAAAATTAACATTATTTACCATAAAGTTCTCACACAAGTAACAGTTTTTAAAGTGTTCACATTTAATATCATTTCTGACATGTTTGAGCAATAGATCTGAACTCAAATGTTAATCAAATATCAAAAACGGCCATAAATATATTATTGTAATGAAATACGTATTATATAACGTCAGGAAAACTGAACACTTGTCTCGGTTTTACTTGCAAAAAAATACCTAGTGGATTTGCTCAATATAATGAGTGTTTCTAACTCTTATTTTCATATTAACAATCGTTTTAAGTTAGGACATAGATGAATTTATATACTTACTAATATTTAATCTTTAGGAAATGGTTGTACGAATACTGTCATCGCAATGAGTTTTGAACAATATTTAAAGTGAATTAAAGTATTTTTTTATTTATTAATAAGAGCCTTTTTAATAATGTATCGTTGTGTTTTTTACTATATTGACATACGTCTATAATCTTAAATAACTGTTTAAAACATTAAATGAAAAAATAAATGTATAATAAAATCCTTGTAGAGGTTATATTACTTACAAGTTTTATTTTATGTCATTTACAAATACATTTTATATGATTTTACTTCTTGAAAACCAATATGTCCCTGAATTTCAATCGATTTGGACTTGTTTAATATTCAGTTACTTAACACCATTATCTATAAAATCATAGTGATTCTTACTCTTCTCGGTGGGTTTCGAATCCATATCTTCTGAGTTTTTTCGACAAATCTTCACGTGAAGGAAGAACGCAACCATTTGAGTTCATGCCTTAACATAAGCCTTTTGAAGCAATCTAGGTAAATTGGTATACATTTGCTGTTCAAGAAGTATTTTGTAGATTAACTACTCTATTTATTTAATTGGTAAAAATATTTTAAAATCGTTGGGTAGCATTTCTAGGCCTATAATATAAAACAAGATTACACCAGTCGTTTCACCATTAAGAATTAAATTACTTTAAATTGGCATCCATACCTTCAGTTATATTGGCTTCTAAATGTTGCGTTCATTTGGTCTGCAAGTCAATTTAAAACTGTTCGCAAGTTTTGCTTGTGACTGAAACAGCTAAGTTAGTTAATCCATATTACCAGGCTTAACAAGAGTTTATTGGTGTGTCGAGGGTCACAGGAACACTGTCTAGATCATTAACTTCTCTTTTTAGCAATAGGTAAGGATAATAAAAGTTATATCTCCAGATAACTGTGGTTTCGAGACCGATATTCCTAGTGCTCTTTCTAAGTCTCGTTTTGAAATTATTTTGAACCAAAAAAAAAGTAAAATCCAGCGGAGGAAAAAATGTCTCTTTGGCTCTTTGTTAGAATATTGCACCGCACTTGTACTGACGGTACAAACAGTCCCTCCTCCTAAGTGCCTTCTCTGTTGAGGTTGGCGATCAATGGCAAATTTCTCTATATTCTGGGCTTGATGAATTAACTCATTTCCTTTTGTGTGGGTCCAATCTCTGATGTTTCGTATCCAAGATTTTACAGTACAAACAGTAGACCGTCAGATTTGTACCAATAATTTTTACACGTCTCTTACATTTGATATCATGAATTAATCATCAATTACTCCTTAGCTATTTATTTATATACACTGGAAGATAAATATGGTCTTTTTCTACATGAGACCATACAAACTTGTTCAATCTTGTTTCATCATCTTTTAAATGGTCTTCCTGGTGATATTCTGTCTGGTAGTCGTAAATCTCTTACTATATCCTTTACTATCCATTTGTGTAATAAACTGGCTATATTCCCTTCTTTTCTGTGTTCTCCATCATTTTTTATTTGGTATTGAAAAATTAATCTTTCTAATACAAAATATTTCTTTTGTTTTTTATTCACTTATTTTCTTACAGTCTATTTAAGGTTCGTAGCTGGATATTTCTTCTTCTAAATTCTCGAATATTGAGAATAAATTATTTCGTTGTTAATTAGTATTTTGCTTGGTTTGGGTTCTTTTGCCATCACTAAAGATTTTGTCTTAGGTGTAAATATTTTCATATTTTCACAAAGTTTTTAGGGTCGCAAAGCAAAGTTATTTTGTTACTATTTCCGAACCGAATCAGATTCTGAAAACAGTTTCAAACTAACTTCAGTCAATTCAATTTGATTCCAGTGCATTAATACCACTTGGTTATCAGATAAATTTTTATAGATCTATCTCTGCAGTTTCCCTTTATTAGTTTCTGCAGGCATATCTCTTTAGCATAAATTTCCACTTAATAATTGTTAGTAAAGTGATTACTTAGGCTTTCAGTATGACTAAGTCTTCGTTTCTCTCCCTAACCTCTCGTATGTATCATCGGTTTTAGATCACTATACGTAATAATAGGTCTGACTGGAGTAACTACAGTACTAACAGTCCCTCCTGTGGACACCCTTTAACTGTTTTGGCCAAATTCTCTTTTCCTTGCATATCTTTCAGAATAAGAACTTTTTCCAGCATTGCTTTGATACAGTTGTATTCGGTAGTGGATATCTCTTTTGATACTGCTGCAATATAAAGAGAATTTATTGATGAAATATTTAATGCGCCCTCTATATCTAGAAAGGCATTTAATGCAATATATCCTTTATTAATGGAATAACTGGTTGTCTGAACTATTTTATCCAGCTGTGTGTGTTGATTTTTTTTCTTGATATGCATGCTGGTTGCCGTTTAGAGAATGATACCTCAATGTCCTCTTCTTAATATGTCTACCAAGAATTTTTTCTATTGCCTTTAACTGAAAGTATGTGAGAGTGATCGAAATATAGGACTAAGGTAGAGCAGTTTCTTGTCGTCCCATTTTGTGTATGTATACTATCCTTACAGCTGTCTAAGTCTTTGGTATATAACCTAGTCCTATGCTTGTTCTAAGAGTCCTTGATATAATGAGAAATAAGATATCCAATTCTTTTGAACTGTATCTGCTCTACTACTCTTTTTAAATTTTAGTCCCTTTTTGGGTAAATTTTACTCATTACTTAAAAAATAGCTAACTTAAACAAATTGTCTTTTAATTCTCTTTCTCTGTAGGTCGTTTTTTGTTTCATTTCATCTACATAATCCAGATGTTCTATTTCTATTGGCCGCAGCACATTTATCTCCCTCTAGCTATTGCATTATTGTCATGATAATCATTATATATTTTAATAAAGTCCATTATTATTCTAAGAATATTTTATGAACCAGGTCTATTATATTGTGTAGCACAACTTTCTTTTAAGGTACATATCCAATCCGCCAGAAGTATCGCTATAGTTACCTCGACACAGACAACTTATGCGACTCCTTAGGACTACCGTTAGATTTTGATTTCCCGTTATATGTCCAAGGTATATAGGTCTTTAATATACAGCATCATGCCCACTTATAGTTACTACAGTAATCTGACTGCCTCTATTCCGTATTGAATATATATTATTACTGTACAGCACGTTTTTTTATAATACACTCGCGATCATAAAATCCGGGTCACCTTGAAAATCGCCGTTATTTCATTTTTAACGAGGTTTATCGTAAATAATAATAACACAAATACAAACTAATGCATGTTTCTGAGAATTGTTGTCAGCTTAGCGGTTTCCTTTGTAACAAAGAATTCCAATAGTGCCGATTTCGCGGAAAAGACACTTCTCAAAATGAACGGTACCTGTAACGGCCGCTTGTTTTAAATGTCTCATTTGTGCTTCGACTTTCTGTTCAAACGCAACAAACAAACGTTTATTATTGCCGCCATTAGTGTTTATTAGTGCCATTATTAGTGTTTATTATTGTTTATTTTATGCCAAAAATGCCTTGACTGTTGTTGAAACGGCATGCATTGTTGCGCTTATGGAAAACGGTCACACTCAACGGCAAGTCGCAAGAACTGTTGGCCTAAGCCTTTCTACGGTTCAACGAGTGCTTCAACGCTTTCAGGAGACGAGTTTGCTAACCAGACGATCTGGCTCTGGACGAAGAAGAACGACCACGGCACGAGATGACCGTTTTCTTGTGTTTCAGGCTTTACGAAACCAGACCTCAACTGCGGTTATGCATCGAAATTGCCTACAGGAAGTACGACATCGCAATGTTAGCGTTGCAACAGTCAGGAGAGGACTTCGTTCTTCTGGACTATCTTCTCGGGTAATGGCTACAGGACCGCCACTTGGCCGGGCGCATCGAGTTGCACGACTAGCTTTTGCTCGACAATACGCGCATTGGAGAATTAATGATTGGAGCAAAGTGTTATTCTCAGATCAATCCCGTTTCTGTCTAACTGGATTCAATGGACGTGTAAGAGTTTGGAGGAGAACCGGTGAACGATTTTCACAAGCTTGCATTGCTCCAAGAATGCCATTTGGTGAAGGGTCGGTCATGGCTTGGGGAGGTGTATTTTCCGACTTCCGCACAGAATTACCCTTATCAAAAATGGGTCCTTAAGTGCCCGAAGGAACATTACGGAGATTCTGGAAGAACATGTTATGCCCACCATGGCAGGGCTTGGAGAAGACGCCGTTTTTATGGCCAGCTAGGTCTTCGGACCTGAATCCCATCAAACATCTCTGGGACGATTTGAAAAAACGTATTCAAACCCATACACCTCCTCCTAACAACGCACAGGAGCTTAAGGATCTGTTAGTGAGAGAATAGAATAACATACCTCAACATGTAATCCAGAGAAAAATTGAGAATATGCCCCGTCGTCTGCAAGAGGTTATTAGAGCAAGGGGAGGCAATACACGATATTAGTCATTGAAATTCCACTGATGTTTTACCACGTTCTGTATTTTTCATTTTTTCTTTCGTATGTCTGTTTCAACAATTTGGTTTGTTTTCTGCTTTTTCAATAAAAACAATAAAAAAAACCGTTTTTTTTTCTTTCAAAAGAAACATTGATGACAAATAAAAAATACATTAGCTTAAAAAAAAGGTTCTTACTGCAACAGACGGAAAAATATTCAAGAAACTTGAAATTTTCAAGGTGACCCGGATTTTATGATCGCGAGTGTATTTGTCGGTTCCCGAAAATGGGTCTCTCCAAAACTAACACTTTTTTGCGTTTTATTATTATTTTTGTTTATTTCTTTTAAATAATTCCACTGGCTATTTAGTTTGGTGCTGAGATAAATATTTGACTCTATTCCTTTCTATTTTTATTGCTTAATTATTAGTTGGAGATTTAGGAATGGATGTTTACTAATTGTTATAAATTAAGTAATTGTTATGAATAGCCCATATATATTCCTGACTATGCTATTTATTAATATTTTTTATTCGTAGCACACCCCAAGTTTCTATTTTTGTGTACATATATTCTTCTTACGGTGCTAAACCGTTTCGAATGTTAGCGATCAGTTTAGCTATCCTAACTTTACTTGAAGCTATTCGAAATAGTCCGTTTGTAGACGTATTAAACCACTACCTTAGGTTTTAAAGCCAATATATTCTTCTTCTCCTTGGTCCGCTATTTCCAAATACCTTGTTCTGAAGAATAAGTTGCAATACTCAATATCTGTGTTCATTTCTTATAAAATGGCCAAGATATTCTAATTTGCGCTCTTTGATTGTGTTAGTGATCTCACATTCCTTGCCCATTCTACGTAGGACCTCAATATTCGTCATACGATCCACTCAAAATTCGTAAGATGCGCCTGTAACACCACATCTCGAAGGTCTTGAGCTTTCCCAAAGAAGCTCCAGAGAACGTCCATGCCTCTACTCCGTATAATAATGTAGAATATACATAGCATCTGATGATACAGATTTTGGTACTTAGTGGTAAATCGTGACTTATGAAAAGAGACGTCGTCTTTACGAACTCTGATCTTGCTTTCCATATGCGTTGTTTTATTTCGGTAAAGTGATTCCATGGACTGTTTTGATTAGTACCAAGATATGTGTAGCTGTTTACCCTATCAATGAAGGTTTACCAATAGATGTATAGTTACTATTTCGCGCTTACTAACTATCATGTACTTTGTTTTGTTCGTATTGAGGTCCAGCCCATATTCATGACTTATATCTAATATGCGCGACATTATGTCTAATGTTATTTAGACGCATTTCGTTAACTAAGACGGCTTCCTGTAGTTGCCCCAGTGCTTGCTCGAAGATACGCTCCGAGTACATGTTAAATAGTACTGGAGATAGAATGTATCCTTGTCTCACTCTTCTATCTCTGGAGATCGTTTCTGTGGAAATTGTTCATTCCATGGACATTGTTCTTTCAGCTGTGTTCTTAACCATTCTGATTGCTTTTTTGATCTCTGTCTATTGTTTTGTATAATATCTTATTCTGATCTTTAACCTTTCTCCTCTCTTCCATCATATCTAGAATCTTATTGGTCATCCACGATTTTTTCTTAATTTTTGGTGGCTTGAAGAATTTTTCTTGTATGTCTTGTAAAACTATGCAATTTTTTAAGCTGCTGGTCTATTAAATCCGTTTGAATAACGATATTTAAATTGCTATGTATATACTGTTTTACACTTTGCTCTGTGCGTGGCTCTTTGACTAGCCTGATGTCGTATTTTGGGTTGACACTACTTCGAATCTTCTTTAGCCTTACCCTCATTTTGCAAATCAGTGGGTTATGATCTGACTTGATATCGGCTCCTGGGTATGTCTGGACTGATTTCTGTCTGATTTCTATTTGATTTCTGACTATGTGGCCTAAAGTATCTTGAGGTGATTTCCACGTGTATAATCTTCTGTATAGAAGTTTGAAGTCATCATCATCATCATCATCTCGGTGCTACAGCCCTTAGAGGGCCTCGACCTTCTCAAGCTTTCTACGCCATTCTATTCTGTCCCTCGCTTGCATTTTCCAGTTGCCGACTCCGATCTTCTCGGCATCTTGTGTTACCCCGTCCATCCACCTTAGCTTTGGTCTACCCCGTCTTCTCATTCCCACGGGTTGCGCTGTTAGAATATTTTTTATCATGTTTGACTCAGGAGCCCGGACTACATGTCTTGCCCACTGCAGGTGGTTTCGCTTAATTATAGTGGTAATATCTTTACCACCAAACGTATGCTTGTAGATATTCTGCAGTTAAAAGTTATATCTACGCCTCCATATTCCGTTCTCACAGACCGCTCCGAATATCTTGCGTAGCACCTTTCTTTCAAAAATGGATAGAGCGGATTCATCTGTTTTCGTTAGCGTTCATGCCTCTGATCCATATGTGAGAATGGGGACTATCAGTGTTCTATACAGCCTTATACGAGTTTTTTGAGACAGACGTTTGTTAGCTAAGTACTTTGATAGACCATGATAACACCTGTTTGCAATTATTATTCGCCTTTTTATTTCCTCAGATGTGTTATTATTGGGGTTAACCGATGTCCCTAGATATATGAACCCTTTGACTGCTTCGAAGTTTTGGTCATTGATGATTAAATTTGTGTCAACATTTCCAGCTCTTGTGTTTGTGTTAGTCGCCATGAATTTGGTTTTATTTTGATTTATCTGTAACCCCATTCGTTCTGCGGCTGCTACTAGCTCGGGTAGGATTTCCGCCGTTCTCGCCCTAGTTCTTGTTATAATGTCCACGTCGTCTGCATATGCTAGAATTTGGACTGATCTATTAAATATTGTTCCCCTGCTATCTAAATTAGCGTCTCGTACAACTTTTTCTAAGGCGACATTAAAAAGCTGACACGCCAGCGCATCTCCCTGCCTTAACCCCCTATGTATTTTAAATGGGGTTGACGAGTCGTTTTAAATTTTTACTGCTGATAGCATCTTCGCCATTGTCACTTTTATCAAACATATGAGTTTTTTTTGGAATTCCCAACTCATTCATAGCGTTGTAAAGACTTGGTCTTAAGACACTGTCATATGCCGCTTTAAAATCGACAAAAATATGATACATATCTATGTTAAACTCGAAATCTCGAGAAGTTTGAAGTAAGTGTTAGTAATTACAAACTCTTCTTCTGATACAAAATTAATTACGCAATCGGTCTCCTAGCTCATTTCTTTCTCCATATGTGTACATATAACCACAAAAAATAAGATCTAAAGCCTTTTCGTAAAAGGTATATTTGAACAGTCGAATCAATAATCTCAGTTTGTTCATTTCATAAAAAATCGAAAATAAAACACAATTTCATTTTACTTACAAAAAATATAATTCTTAAAAGTTATATAATAATATTTACTTCAACTTTTATTTCCAGTAACAATTATCTGAAAAAAATACAAATACTATATCAATTTTTTTTGATATTGTGAAAAACTCATCGTGCTGAAACTATATATTTGGCTATTAGGATATTGTAAAATAAATTAAATAAATTTGTGAGAATGTATAATAAAAAAACATGTGCCATAAAGAAAATTTGAGACAAGTCGGTAGTTTTATAATTTTTTTAACTCAAAACAGTACCGAAAGTGCTGAAAGCATCGGTACCATTAACTCTGTGTTGTGATCTTTTTAAAAGTCTATTACTATGAATCTATCTATATTAATACTTGATATAATAAAAATGATATTTGTACATGTTATTGTATGTATGATATTAGATTTAAATTTTTAGATGTCTGCGGTCAGTTGTAGCCGACCGATATTTTCCATTAAAAATGACAATCCACGTTGTTTTATTTATGTATCAATGTCCAAGGGACATTAAACCTAGGTTAAGTGCTTTGTCTTAGAAATATCACTGTTAATGTTTTTAAATAAGCTGTATGTTTTTTCAGACTCATTTAATTCAATCGATGATAAATTGGCTATAGAAAATCTTGACACAAGGCGTAGATAGTTAAATCTTTAAACAATGCTGTTGCTAATACCAAATTGCAAAAACATTTTTCAGTTATTTATGTAGTCCATAACTTTTGAAATGTTGACTCTTTTTACAGCTATAAATATTGTGGATACCTAGATGATTATTGATAGTTTTGGACAATGACTACCATTTTTTGAAACTAAAATGCCCTGTGCTTTCTCTGATCATATTCTCCTCCTCTATATGTTCTCCTTCGTAAAGATGTAGTAGCGTCATATCATTAGACAATTTCTATTTAATTATCCCTCTGCTGTGCGTGTGGTTTTGCTTCATAGGATGAGTAACCAAACAAGTCTTTTATTTGATACGACCACCGTGTTGGAGATCTTCCTCTGGATCTTCTGCATGCTACGTTGCTTTCATTTATCTTTTCTTTCGTACCTTCTCATCTTCTAGTTATGTGTTCAAAATATCTTCTCCAAATTTTCGTTGATAGTTTTAGTGAGTTTGGTTTTTATGTTATGTTCTTCTGGTATTAAGATATCTATAGTATAAGCAAGATTCTACGGTAGACCCACATTTCAAATGACATTATACGCTTCGAATCGCCTTTTTTGTTAATCCATGTTTCTGAAGCATAGGTGGCGATAGAAATTAATAATGATCGAACAAGGCATATTTTTCTGTTGTTTTAATGTCAGTGTTCTTTCATAATTTGTGACTTTAACTGTTGCCGATCTGCCCATTGGGACGCGTCGACGGTTCTCGAACAGTGAAGGCGTGAAGCAGTGAAGGACGTCGACAGTGAACTGACCATTTCGTATCCTGCTGTTTCTTATCTCCTTGTTAGTTGGTGTTCCATTGACCTTTATTCCTGCTGATTCTCCCTCAAGAGCTCTTTTCATAATTTCTTTAGAGTATACATTGAATAGTAGTGGTGACACCCCTGTCGCACTCTTTTTTTAATTTCGAACTCTTCTGATGTGTGTTCATTAATGCGTATATGTGCCTGTTGTTTATAATATAGATTTGTTATAATTCGAAGGTCATTGTATTGTAACTGTTTTGTTTTGAGGATGGTTATTAGCTCTTTGTGGCGGACTTTATCGAAAACCTTGTTGTAATCTATGAAACAGACGTACATATCTTGGTTCACATCCAAGCATATCTAGATTAGTACATTGAATGCAAAGAGAGTTTAACCCTTAACTACCATGGCCAAAAATAGTAACATTTGTACCATGGCAGGGTCAAATTTGACCCCCCATTGTTTTTTGTATCAAAAATATTCTTTTTTTAACTTGTTTTATTTTAAATTATTTTGTTTACAGCTACTTTTACATTTATATAAAAATAAACGAATTTGGTTAATTAGATATAACTTTATAAAAAAAACTTTTGTATTCAGTCAAATTAACATAGCTATGCACCTTCTCGAATTATAAGAAAAATAATAACAATGTGCAGTTTTTTATATCCAATAGTGAAATCTAGGTATCATAGCTCCTACCTAAAATAAAAAAAAATCGATTTAGATTTCGTATCTCAAAAATGACAAGCATGATTTTACTTTAATTTTCAACACAGCTTATGCATAACGTCTGTATGCGGGAATGATTTTTGCAAATAGAATCTCGACATTTATCGCACGATGAGCTTTCTTTCTTTTGGTTTTTGGAATATGGACATATTTTACACCTTCCCCTCTTTTTTCGTCGTTGTGGCTCTGGATTTGCGGCAGGCATTGGTTCCTGAAGTTCGGAAACTTTAAAAATGACACTACGAATTTCTTTCGGTAAACAAGTTTGCTGAGCTCTACGAGTAAAATGGGCCTTAATAAGTTCTTGACCTAAAGTGGTTAGAAACAATCTTCTTTTCATTATTTGATTTTGCTGAACTCCATTAAAAATTACGTTAGCATTTAATCCTGCAATGTCCAAGATGCGAAACCATATTACTTGAGATCATCTACGAGTTCTTCTGCCAGTTTTATAGCATGCACATTTCTTATCTTCATTATTGGATTTAAATACCCCAGATAAATATAATAAGCCTAAGAAGGCCTTTAATTCAATTATGTCAAGATGATTGGTATATTGACACGATAAATTGTGTAAATTATATTTAGAAGCCATATTAGTTATTCGTTCATTGGTTTTCTCAAGAATTTCTTGCAATATATCGTGGCTAATAATACATTCCCAAGCATCAACTGGTTTCTCTGGCATACTAGCTCGAGCTTTTCCAATAACACCAGGTAAATGACTAATTAAATTATGCTTACGTGTACGAGAAAAGGTGGGAGAAGTTTTAGACCACTTGTACCTATTTTTGCAATAAAACACATCCCTTGAGTCAGCTATATCACTTTCTTCACCCAAATATTCACTACCAGTTTCGAAATTATTAATTTGCTAATTTTTTTCGTCATCATCGTCCCATTCCTCTTCACTGTCTGTTTCGTGATCACTGTGTTCACTAGCCTGGTCTAAAAACTCACTGTCACTATCTAGTCCATTGTCCATAATTTTTTGTCCCTCCTCTTCAAGTTCTTTCTTTGTCAAAGGACGTTTATTGCGACTACACCCCGCCATTTCAAATTACTCGTTAATTGCACTAGAAACACTTATACCATAAGCGGGTCAAAATTGACCCTATGCGTGCCTAACTCTGCAGTAGTAACAGATAAACTAACGGAATTTTCGTAGATCGATAAATCACCTACCGGTCGAAGATTAGCAGAAAGCGCGCAATGCTCAATCTATGTTTCGGTAGCGAAACTTGGCATTAAAAACGCGGGGGGTCAATTTTGACCCCGCCATGGTACTTAAGGGTTAACGGGTACCTACGCTTTTACGAAATTAAAATTGGGTTTCTTTAATATCCATATCAAGTATTTGGTTAGTGCGTTTATGGATGATCTTTAAAAACATTTTAAGTACGTGAGATTTTCTAAACTCTAAAATTTTGAATATACTAACAAAAATCAACAATCAAAGATGACAATATTATAATGTTTCGTCTTCGATATTAGAAAAAGCTTTCAAAATGTTAACGCCTTGATATTAATAATTGTTCTGTAATTTCTCGCTTTTCCTTCTTCTTCAAGTGCCGTCTTTATCAGTGGACGTTGGCAACAATGCAATTTTTTGGTCAACTGGAATTTGAAAAATTTAAATAAAAAATAAAAATATTCTTTTTTTCTTTTCGTACCTCGTCCAGAAACTCAGCTTTCCTTCGTATTGGGTGCTTATTATTTCTGTTGTATACGTACATTCGTTGATCTTCTTTCTTTTTGGCTGCTAAAAATTTAGTATCGTATACCGACAGCTGTTCTTATAGCAAATTTGTATAATTATCATTTTAGTTTTATTTTAGCTTTTCGCCACAAATTTCCGTTTTTCATCTTCTTCTATTTTATCCATTGAACTTTAGCCTGCTTCAAATATACTGCATGCATCATTTTCCGTATTACTCTGGAATAATCATCTTATATATTTAAAATTACTAAATCTCTAATTACATTACTTAAAGTGACAATCTTTCTCTTTTGTTTCTGAAAAATTTGCTGAAAATATGAATATAAAAAAACCGAGAAAAATTTTGATTTGAATTTTTTATATATATTTAATGAGGACAGTATTATAACTGTATCCAAAACACACTCACGTCAAAGTATATATTTTAACATAAATTATGCAAAACAATTATTAAATGTGTTAAAACTCTTACGTTTTTGTTTTTAGGAGTTTTAAAATGTTGGTAAAATTTCCGCCTTTCCAGCCACCATTTGGAAAAATTTAATAATTTTAAGTTATTGGGAAAATTAACTAGAAAATATATTTTCTATTTGTGATTTTCCAGTGTTTTACTTATAAATTTTTGAACATAAACTACTTAATTTTCGCTGATTTAGCATTAAAAACAAAGGAATACAGCTGTATCACTTTTAAAAATTTAACTTTCTATATTATCTTGTACTTTTCGAGATTTTACGTTTATTTTAAAATTTTCTTGTAACGATTGATTGAATTAATTATTATAAGGTGTTAGTATGTAGGTTAAGTATATTAGGCAGCTCCAATTCGCCGCAGACAACCCAGACTGGGCCAGAATTTTGGTAGTCTAAGTATCAGGTGCTCAGACCTATCAATTACTTGTTGTTATATTGAATGTACCTCTTCAGAACTGATGGCCATTTTCAACGTTCATCGTTATTATCTTAAATTAAATTAAAAATATCTTAAATGTCGTTATTTTTGTTGTTTCCGAATGCTTTTCTAGTTGTAATCATTTTACTGTTGAATAATAAAGTTATTATTTCTTTTTTGTTTTGATTATCTTGTTTATTTTATTTGCTGTTTGAAAAATCCGGTAAGTAAAACAGTTTTAATATTATATTTATATAATAAATTAACATTATGGGTAAGTCATATTTACGTAGTTTCACTCGGCCTAACTAAATACTAAATATACCTATTTACTAAATGTATTAAATATATATTTGTACGTATTCAGAATAGTAGCTGCTTCATTTAGAGCTTCTTTTGGGTCTATTTTTTATTATTTTATAAATTTTGTATTTGTATCATCGTTATATATTTATATTAAAGATGAACATATAAATTTTCACTAACACTAAAAACACAATTAATTTATTAAATTTATACTTAGCGCAAATTTATTTTATCGATTAACTCTTTACAATTGTAGTCGCTTTTATATATGGTGCGCCTATGCCGCCAGATTGAAATAAAAATCTCTCACCTCCGGTTAAGTCTCACTTCAAACGCTCGAAACGTTCGATAGGCTTCTAGATTCCTTGTATTGTCACAACATCATGAAACTTAAGTAATGTTCCTCTACGTCTAGTAATTTTTGTCTCCGATATCTATCTTTTACTGTAACTAAAACAACAACGACATAATCTTTTGTATTTTGTTGCTTATGTTTTAATTTTTGAATTACGTTTTATAAAGTTTGATTTATTTTTCTTTTCCCTTTCATTCTCTATAATCCGATTTTTTTGGTTTTCTGTTTTCAACTGGTTATGATAACAAATATGTTTCTTTGCGTATTTTTATCGTTAAATTATATAAAAAAAACTATAACATAAGTTAGGCGAATATTTATAATTCAACATAAAATAAAAAAATCGCATCATAATATAGATAAGAATTTTAAATCTTTGTAATAACAACATAATAAAAATGTTAATGCGTTTGTATAAAGTCATTTTTGTAATTTAATTATTAAATTCACACTGAAAATAAAAAAAAATTATAAACCAAAATAGCCCACAGAATCCAAATATTTATATAAAAACTTACTAGAAAATGACTCTGTACTCATATTAGCATCAGGCTTTCTTTATTTAACGGTAAATTGTTCAGTTTATAACAAGAGAAATCATATGATTTCCTACCCGGCGAAACCGAATTCAAAGAGCAGTGGCATATACCGCGCTGATAAGACCTAATGAGGTCTCTAAATATGTATCAGCGCCTTGCCGCTGCCCGTATCGAAACGAAAATGTAATACCGTTATTATGTTCTGTTTGTGTTTTAAATATAAAGAACAGAAATACCACATTGCATACATAATATAGTAAGAGTATTACTTATCAATAAAATTATTTTTGGAGGTACAAGTAAAATAAAATAAAATCGATTTCCTCGAAAGCACAAGTCAGCTCTGTCCATGACAATTAACGATATGCAAGAAAATAGGTTTACATGGTTATTGTCAATAATTTTATAACATAAGACAAAAAGTTGTCATTAGGAACTCCTTGTTAAAATATAACTTAAGTGAGACATACAGACTGGTAACCGTATAGCAGCGAAATTTACCCAACTCAGCATCTATAAATAAAAACGACCGGTTTCTCAAAACTCAAATAATGCATTTACTCTTGTAAACATATAGACAAGTTAAAAAAAATTACTACCAAACGAAAGCTGCTCACATATCACATATAAATATAAAACTCACATGACTAAAATTTGGACAAATCCTGCGTTCTATAAGTTGAAGAGCCGAGAAACTATCCACCATTCCAAAAAGAGTAATTCTCTTATATTAATTTAGATTGAAAGACCTTGGGCGGCTAGGTTAGGCCGTTATCTGTTTAGGTTCGTCTTTTTAATTAAATCTATTGTGAAATTAGGCGACACTATTCTACTAATCCAAAAAAAGAAACCCTATCAAGAATCGAACAAGCAAGAAAAACGTTCATGAGCATTAAAACATTTTTTACAAGATCAGACCTTAGTCTATAGCTTAGAGTCCGAATGATCAGATGTTACGTTTTTTCTGTCTTACTGTATGGCTGTGAAAGTTGGACAATGGACTCTAAAATAGAAAAAAGAATAGATGCCTTTGAGAATGCCTTTGAGATGTATATATACAGACGAATGTTGAGGATTCCATGGGTACAAAGAGTTACTGATGTTGAGGTACTTCGTCGCATGTGTAAACAAAAAGAATTACTAAGAATAATCAAAGAGAGGAAAATGCAATACTTGGGTCATGTGCTGAGAGGCGAAAGATATGAATTACTTCAAGTTATACTGGAAGGAAAAGTACAGGGCAAAAGTTAAGTAGAAAGACGCCAGAACTCGTGGCTGAAAGACCTGAGGAGATGGTTCGACCGCGCATCCGCAGAGATCTTTCGCGCAGCAGTTTCCAAAACTACAATTGCCATTTGGATCGCCAACCTTCGAAAGGAGACGGCGCAATGAGAAGAAGAATTCTGCAAAGACGTAGGACTCGAGTTGAGAATGCTTAAATGTATTGAGCCTTATTCCATCCAATCCTAGGCAATTACACAGAACGTGTTCCTCGGTCTCGTCACAAAAACTTTCCAAAGGAATTCTCGCTCAGAATCGAAAGGGAAACAAGAAATACTGTGTTCTAGGAACTGTAAAATAAAGGGCGCCAATGAGTCGTAACCTGAGACTTAAATTAAAATAGTCAAATTTTAAGTTAAGAAAACAATCCAAACGGGCCTTAAAATATTACACAAAAGACGGGCCGGGATCTGAACGGACCCCGTTCTTAAATGGGTGAACTATGCTTATACGAAAAAAAAGCTGTACCAGTAATACATTATTGTTATAGTAACAATACTGCTAACCCTAACAGACTAAATAACAACTACATACTATTTGTACAATGTACACAAATTATCTCTGATTTTGTCCTATGCATACAAAATTGTTACATTTTACACATAGGTTACTAGTTTTTCTGTCTTTGCTTTTACAACACACATGGCACCGCCCCCTTGTATTGATTGATTGTTCTACTCTGGGCTCAGTAATATTCAAAAGTTCTGGAAATACATCTGTCGTATGAGACTTTTTATTCTTTTCGATGTACTTATTGTTATAACGTCTGAAAACATATTCCTTTAAAGTTCCTTGTCCAGTGCCAAAATATACATTTTGCGCTTATCTATATTGTGCGTTTTCCAATCAGGATATTTTAGTAGTCATAATTTATAGGAATCAATACCTGCGACATCAATAAAATGAGAGAATTAAGCCATCGACCAACGGTTTGTTTTTCTTTGTACCATTCTTTAGCTAACTTATCGGTTGCATCGACGGCTCCTTTCGTTTTGTTGTAATGTAGAATTATCTCGGGTTTATAGGATTGTTCTTCACCAGCCACTTGATCGCTAGCATGCTCGCTTGAAAGTAAGATGACTACATTTCTTGGTTTTGGAAATATAAGATACTAACGTTCGATGTTTTCTAAAAGCAAACATACTTGAACAATCTGTTAGGTACTTGGCTTAAAGAAGGACAGATGCATTCGTACTACGCAGAGATTGTTATATAAGAAAACCAATCTTTTATCTTAACAGATCTCTACAATGGTCACCAAAATGTTGAATTTAAAGACTAGAGAAAATTTAACCACTGCACCCTTAATACCTCCTGGCTATCATATATGTTTTTTATAGATTTGTCTTTGTAGTTCCTCTTTATTAGTTTCTACAATAAACAGCTCTCTAGCATAAGTTCTGCGTGGAAGTTGGTAAAGTGACTACCTAGCATTTACTAAGGTTTACCCTTAATTACCCCACTTTTTTCATTTAAAATTATCTTAGCTATGTTCTTTATTTGAAACATTTTTTCTACAGCGTCGGCGTACAGATTCTTGGTAAATTTAATTTTTAGCGTTTTTACCCCCTTACGAGGGTGTTTTAGGAGGAAACCTGTGGGTAAAAGTGGTAAACTTTTTTACATTATTTTGATGCCCAAAATTAATATTCTATGCAAAATTAAGGTTGTTCGTATGACTTTTAGGGGCAACTCTCTGACGACTGGACTATAAATCACATTTTCGCAAATTTTACCAGAACAATTTTTTTAAATGTTTACACTTTTGCAAAACCCTAAGGATACAGATTTATTAAAGTGTAAAAATTATAAATACGAGGGGTGATGAATGCTATTTATTATCCAGAATTGATCTTTTTGTTGATATTTTACCTATTTTTCCGACAAAAACCAGTTTCATATTTTTTTTTAATATAATCGACAGTGTCACGACAGAAAGGCAGCGCCATTGACAGTTTTTTTCAGGAGACACAAAAAACGTTTAATATCGCTTAATATTTCTTTTTTTACATTTTTTTGGCATTTTATTATTATCGAACTGAGGCATTCTGACTTACCATATGTTATTTATAAAACAATTATTATAAACATGAGATATTTAACATTTTGGTGCTTACGCCTTTAATGTTAGGTTCTGTGGTGTTTAAGCCTTTTTGAAAGGCGGTTACCATAATTCGAAAAAAGTATTTTGATCAAAAAATGTCGCTTAGGAACTTGTACGCCTTTTAATTTTACGGAATTATAACAAAAATGGAGAATAAATCTATTCATTTTAAAGCATAACAATTAAGTAAAAATAATACAAATTAAACAATACACAATTTTTGTTATATAAAATCATTACAACCTATCTTATCATCAACTAATGAACTAAATACTATTGCGGCATTATTACTACTATCATCAGTATCATCACTATCTGAGTAAGGTACAAGCTTTTTATCACAGGTTAATAAATCAGTCTCTTCTTCGGCAGTTTCATCAATATTCGAAAATAAACGGCTGTCAATATTCAAATTTAGACTTGAGGAAAACTGAAATCCACAATGGCATCATCATCTAGAACAGAACTAAGCATTTGGAGTTCTTGTTCATGGTCTTTTAGTACAGGCTATAAAAGAATATCATGCTTTAGCGCTTCATTGAGGACCTCATTTTCAGTGAAAAATGAACCATGGTTTTTATTATTTCCGCTGGATTCCTGCACATTGCTTTTCTGATCTTCTTAAATGGATTGCAATGCAAGATTCATTATTTTGTGCCCCCGAGAAACCATTCTAAAAACCATTAAAAAAAAGAAGTAAGCGCCATTCAAATGTTAGTTTTTTAAAATAATATTAATATCAAAATATAATCTTAAAATTAAAAAAAAAGAAAACTAAAGTATATTCGTTTACCAAATTCCCATCAGTAAACATGAGCACGTGTTGATATTCGCCGTCTCATTCGTCAAGAGGCTATAAAAATTAATTTATTACCGTAAGCGAGACATATTCTCATGTTACAGATCCTAACTTGCCATCATTTTAAATTCAAATTGTATCGTGTTGATTTTTAAGTTAACTATATTGTGTTATATTTATGTTATAGTTATTGTTAAGTTATTTACTGGTCGTGTTATTTTTTAGAGTTTAGTTTAATTGTGATATAATGATTAAATTTCAAGAAATTCTTACACTAACAGTTTCAAAAGTAAATATTTTTAAAAATCATATGATACATAGGTCGTACATCAGTACGACCCTGTTTGGCTTACACGTGGTTATGTTGACGATTGGGAATTTGTAGAATGAATAGGGTTTATACAACAAAGTCAATATATATTTTATTTAGGTTCAAACCTTATTTAAGTCGGTTAAGTAGTAACTTTTCTATGACAAATCTAAGTCATAGTGTATTTTAAATGGCCAAATGGCGGTTAGATAAACGAAAAATTTTTTTCTGAAAAGGCCTAACCGACAGTCGGTAAAATTGTACATTCTTATGGTATATTATGATTTCTCAAGATAAATAATCTAACTAAACGCTTAACAAAATAATAAATATTAATATTTCAAATTATTGTTAACGTTATTGATATAACCACGTTTTCAGACCCAAGACGTAAGCACCACCTTCCACTACGGATCTTGTCGCTTACTGATTTCGGTGTCTCATCTTTTAAGAAACTCGTTTGGCGGTTAGAAAATTCAAAGCTTGTTTTAGTCGAGTTGGAATTTTTTACAGCTGCGTCATTTTAATAGTCGATAGGACGTAAAATGTATTTTATTTTGATACCAAAACATAAATTTATAAATTTTGGCGCTTATGCCTTTTTGTCGTGACGCCATCGATATTTTTTGAACACTGCTTTGATGACAGCATAGGACGTAAGAGATCTATTTTTATAACCTTCATTTATTACGGTGATTCCTCTGGAGTTGTAGAATTTAAACAAATTGCTCAAATAAAATTATCCAAATTAGCCATTTTAATTTTATTCAAGCAGTATTTAATCCTCATTTAATTGAGTATATAAATAATCAAAGCATAAATATATTGCATTATAAAATTTTATAATAATTGATCAGAATATACTGTTGAGTCACATATTAAACATGTATATGAGTACAAATTTCAACAACAACTTTCTAACTATATACAGCTTGTTGTTAAAAAGCTGATACGACTCTTAGTAAGATTTGATCATTTTGAGTAGTGTATTTGATTGGTATGACATTATATTATATTTATGGTGACAGGCAAATAAAAAAATAACAAACAAACAACAAACAATTAATTACATTATGTTAATTCATAAATTTTAATAATTATTGAGGTCTAAATTTTGATTATTTTTAATTCCTGCAATTTATAGAGTACATCAATGACAGTCGTTACATAAAACAGGGTTATTGTTATTATTTTTTTTTATTAGTAAGGAATAAAAGAAACGACTTAACAATATATTAAAGCAAAAATTGTAACGAAATACTCTCGTTCCCTCGAAAAAATCGAGGGAACAAGAAATTCTCGAAAGAAAGCGGGGGTCTGGAAGAACAAAACTATACTAAATTTATGTATTTAAAAATATAATTAATATTTTGTAATATATCCATCAGCATTGATAACAGCTTTTACTCTTCGGTCCATCTACGTGAAAGGAACTATGAAATTATCTTCCTCAGAGAGCTCTTCCCACACCTGTTGTATACCGTGCCATAGCTCTTCAGCATTTTAAGGTATAAAATTATGCCGATACAACCGTTTTATAATAACCCACCCACACATTCTTAATTGGGTTTAAATCTGAACTGTAGCTGGTCCATAGTAACGTTTCGATGTTGTAATTCTGAAGCTACTGGTTTATTATATTTGCAGTGTGAACAGGACAATTATCTTGTTGGAATATAAAATTATTTTTTGGATACAACTGTTCTACACTGGGAAACATGATGTTTTCTAAAATATCCAGATATGTCTGCCAAACACACCCGCCATAAATACGAGATACCATTTCCATTCCTCTAGATGAAATCCATCCCCATACATTGGAGCTAAAATAACCATCTGCTCGATATCTCTAACAACATATAGAGTATTAAATATATTATTATCTGGTATATACACCCCAATTTCGCCCTTTGTGAAAGACTGAAAAATGTTCTCAGCAGTTTTTTTTCCCAAGTTAATGGCACTGGCAAAGCCAAAAGGCCAGTCATGTTTTCTCATAGTTCTATCATCCATTTCCATTGTTTACATTATAGACATATTAATATTTTATACATGTTAAATTGGGATACAATAATTTTAGTGTGTTAGTACATGCCTAAATATTTTGGTTACTTATTTTCATTTTTATTGTTTTTTTTATATAAGTCTATATAACATTATAACTTTTCTTTTATTTTTATTGTTAATTTCTTTTTATAATTTTTTTTTATTGTTTAATATTACTCATTTATTGATTTGATTTTTTTTCTGTTTACAAAGTAATATTAGTAGATTTTACATACTGATATATGATGTTGTAGATACTATTATCTTCTAATGTCAATAGATTTGAAACATTTATTGGAAATTTTATTATTATTATTGGAAAAATTTTCTCAACTGAAAATATTGGACTGTCCCAAAAATCTTGATTTTGTAGCAGATGGTTTAAAGTAAATATATGACTTGATTGCTTCTGTTGTGGCGTAAGAGCTTATTTTTTTGTTGTTGTCTTTCTTCCCGGAAACTGTGATAATTCTTGCAGTTTTCGCATCTTCAAAAGAGTTTCTCTTCCAATCTCTCCAAAAGCGTACGATCCTTATGAGCCTTAGATATTTTTCGAAAGTTTCTTGTTCTCTCCATCTTTTATTACTATTAATTAATATTAAAAACTGTTGTTCTGCTTACGTTAAAATGGTTCGCTACGGCAGATAGTCACCATCAACAGAATAAATTTTTTGACATATTTTAAGATGTGAAAGTGACAGTGACAGTACGTAAATAATAGGTATTTATCCTTTAAAATATACTACTCAATATTCTACAAAATACTCTTTAAGAGTCAGTTTTTTTAGGAACCAGCTGTACAAACAATCCATGCATATTTACTATGTTTTGTGTAATATGAACTGATAAGTGAGTAGATTATTATAGGTTTAAATTTTATTATACCATAACTAGTTTATTTCACCTTAAAAAAATAGTGTTCGTGTAAGTAACTAAAATTTAATATCGCTGATATACAGTGTGTAAAAGCCAAATGGAATAAATTCATTATTTAGGTTACTCTACATATTTATAAAAAATCCCGAAACATGTCAAATTTAAATTATAACTTGACATTCTTTAAAGTGAAAATGCAACTCCTACCTTCAACCCCCTTAGAATGACAGGTACAACCCCAATTTTTAAAATAGGAAGTAAAGGCGGCTTGTGATATATCGTTTGAAAGGTCGTTTCATTCTCCATTCAAAAATTGTGTCGCTTTCAAGTTTATTAAGATTAATTAAGATAAAATAAATTAAAATCATGTGGTTACCGAAATTCGCTACAATACAATCAAAAACTAAAATTAAATGCAAAACGTAATAAAATGTAGACCACGAAAAAGAACTATGAATGTTAATGAAGTAGATGTTCAAAATTTTCACCGTGAACGTCTTGGCAACATTCTAATCTCAAATAAAACTGTCTTCTAACATTATTTAACATAACAGGCGTTATCGACCTAATCGCAAGCGTTATTCGTTCTTTTAAGTAATTTAAATCAGAAGGTTTAGTTTTGTACAGATGGCTCTTCACATATCCCCATAAAAAAAAATCTAATATTGTAAGATCAGGTGATCGCACTGGCCATTCAATCGATCCTCGCCTCCCTATCCACCGATTGGGAAATAAGTAACCATGCTGATCTTCGAGTTACTGCCGGACATTAAGTTGGTAATGTGATAGTGCTCCATCCTGCTGAAACCATATAGTATTCGCTGGAACTTGAGGGTTTCCTGGATCAGGATATAAATTTGCCAACGTTGGAATGACATCATTTCGAAGTAGTGCCAAATAATTGTTGCTATTCAAGTTGCCCTCAATGAAAAAGGGACCAATGATATTGTTTCCTACAATCCCTGCCCAAACATTAACCTTTTGAGGGTATTAAGTGTATTCTTCTCTCATCCAGTGAGGATTTTCCGTGGCACAGTAGCGGCAATTTTGCCGATTAGTATGACCGTTAAGTGAAAAAGTACACTCATCAGAAAACATAACGTCTTCTAATTGGATAATATTGTTATCCAACATGTCCATCATTTGCTCACAAAAAAAAGTTCTCCTATCAAAATCGTCTTCCATGAGCTCCTGAGTAGGTATCATCTTATAGGGATGCAATTTATTTTCTTTTAATATGTTTACTATCGATGTATGGCTAGCATTGAATGTAGTGGATGCCTGTCTACTAGATGTATGTGGATTTTCCTGAAACTCAAGCAACACATCTAATTTGAGTTCATCACTCAGTTCATTGGCAGCTGCTTTTTTTATCTGCTTTACATGACCAAACTCGCGAAACTGCTTCTCTATTTTACTTATTGTTCCTTGGGATATAGGCGGTAAATTAGGAAATTTCTCATAAAATAGGCGAGTTACTTCCTGTTGTGTTCGGGTGTTATCTCCGTAACCAATCATTTGTAAAACTGTTATTTTATGCATTTCCGTTAATCTAACTATTTTTCAGAATTGAATTAAACGAACTTTTTACTTAAATTAAAATACTGACAACTTAAATACAACAATTTACTAATGCGTGTTAAAATAACGTTGCCACGGAAATTCTTTAAAGTTTTTTAATGGTTACCATCTAAAAATGGTTTTTGTTCACTTTCTCATTATCAAGACCTAAACGGGAAATAAGTTTTGAGTATATTTTAGCGAATTTCGGTAACCACATGATTTTAATTTATTTTATCTTAATAAACTTAAAAGCGACAACATTTTTGAATGGAGAATGAAAAGACCTTTCAAACGATATATCACAAGCCTATACTTCCTATTTTAAAAATTGGGGGTTGTACCTGTCATTCTAAGGGGGTTGAAGGTAGGGGTTGCATTTTCACGTTAAAGAATGTCAAGTTATAATTTAAATTTGACGTGTTTCATGATTTTTTATAAATATGTACAGTAACCTAAATAATGAATTTATTCCATTTGGCTTTTACACACTGTATAGTAAAAAATAAAACAAGATCCAGTTTTGCGGCATGGTTTAAGTAAATGGTGACAATGAAATAGTCAAAAAGTAAAAGTCTAAGAAACAGATAGCACTATCTAACAATTGGCAATAACAAACACGTCGCGTATATACCCCTACATGAATGCCGAGCTTCCGATCGTTTCGCCGCTTATAGTAGTACGATTACTCGACATAAAGTTCGTCATTATTTTATATACCTCATCACAAATGTGGTTTTCTGTAACAATTTTGTGTATTTTATTACGTAGACCTAAGATTTCTAAAATGAATTTCAAATTATAAATACTTAGTACATATTTTAGTAATACTTTTTGTTTAGTTTATTGCTTAAACATAACTAGAATTCTGTAATACTAATCATCGAATACTTTTTTGTTTAGTTATTAAAAATCGTTAAAATGATCATCAGTTCAACTAGTTTTCATTCATCTTTGTTTTGTTATGTAATATGTAACTTGACACTAAATATTTCTATCAATGTATTAGATGTTTTATGTGTTTTTCAAGTGGTGGAATGTACGAAAAATCTACTTTGTATCTACTAGACACAAACAGTAAAGTTTGGGTAACCTTCTGGGTAAGGTTACGCGAGTCTTACTAAACAAAAATACGCCTATATTCTAAGAAAAACCAATTTTGAAAAAAATTATGACTTCTTAGAATTTAAAAAATATACGATTTTTTGTACAGACTGTTATCATTGTTTAAATGTTTATATATATTCCAAGAAATATACCGAAAAATACTTTTGCCGGTGCGCACTTTCAATGCCAGGTGACATTTATTTGCAATTTCTTATATAATTTAACAAAGAAAATATATGTTTTAAATCATTGTCTTAATTATAGGTATAAAATATTTTTATGTTAAAATCAGTGATTTAAATTACATATAAGAGAATTGCAGGATCTTTCAAGTTTAAAGGTAATATACACAAAAGGCGTGCGTCTACAGTTAAATTTTTTTTAATGCATATTTACAATCTACTCATAAACACTTCTTCTTTTTCAAGTGCCATTTCCGCGGCGGAGGTCGGCAATCATCATAGCTATTCGGACTTTTGAGACGGCTGCTCTGAAAAGTTCATTTGATGTACATCCGTACCACTCTCTCAGGTTGCGCAGCCATGACATTCTACGCCTCCCTATGCTTCTCTTTTCTTGGACCTTTTCCTGTATAATCAGTTGGAGCAAGGTGTATTTGTGTATTTCTCTCCACGTGTAATATGTCCGAGATATTCTAAATTTCTTGTTTTTGTTGTATTAAAAATTTCCATTTCTTTGTTCATCCTTCCCAGAACCTCTTTGTTTGTGACGTGTTCTGTCCATGATATTTTCAGAATTCTCCTGTACACCCAAAGCTCAAATGATTCCAGTTTTTTTATTGATGTCGCACTCAAGGTCCAAGATTGCATTCCATAAAATAAAGTCGAAAAAACATAGCACCTCGCCAACCTAACTCTTAGTTCCAGTTTTAAATCCCTGGTACATAGCACTCTTCTCATTTTGTTGAAATTTGCTCTAGCCTTTTCTATTCTTATTTTGATCTCCTGATTGTAATCATTTGTGGAGTTAATCATTGTTTCCAGGTATGCATATTTGTCCACTTGTTCGACGTTGGTTCCGCTTATTAGAAGATTCTCGTTATTTCTTTGAGTTTTCGATATTCTCATAAATTTCGTCTTTTTAACATTCATTGTTACACCATACTCTTTTCCATACTCTGCTATTCTGGTCACCAGTCTCTGAAGATCTTCAATGTTTTCGGCTAAGATCACAGTGTCGTCCGCATATCTAATTCTATTCCAGCTGTTTTACCCTCAAGAGCTTTTTTTAGGACCTCTTCGGAGTAGGCATTAAAAAGAATCAGCGACAATACGCATCCCTGTCTTACTCCACATCTAATTTCAATTTCTTCTGACAGCTGTTCGTTAACACGTACTGTTGCTCGCTGTTTATAGTATAAATTTGATATAATCCTGAGGTCGTTGTAGTCAATCTTCTTTGATTTCAGGACATTCATTAATTGTTTATGTCGTACTTTGTCGTACTTACTCATAAACACTACATTGATTAATTAGTAAGTGTGATGACAATATTGACTTGACTTGGGTACCGTCCAGCGGCAGTTCTCCATTTTCACCTATATAACCAGGTCTTCTGGCCAAGTCCTTATCAGTCTTCGTTCCTCCATTGGTGGCTGATATAATTCACGGATAATTAATTGTTGGCTTGAAGTAATATGACATCTTTGAAGGTTGGTACTCCCAGGACATTGTGGATGGTTACATGGCTCACATACCTAGGGCCGTTAGCTATCATACGCAGAGTTTTTGTTTGGAAGGTCTGCAAAATTTTTGTGTTTGAGGTGAGCTTTTGGTCCAAATGCAACCCAAGATATTTCATAACGCCTCTAGTAGAAATAGTGGCATTGTTTAGACAACTTGTGCTTAAGTACGATTTCTTGTTGTAAATGTGATTGGGGCTAATTTTTTGTTTTGACTTTAATTTTTTATTTTTTCAACCAATTCTCTAACGTGTGTAAGTTATTTTACGTAAATAACTAAAACGGCTGTATTATTGGCAAAAGTCGCCACTGTGACGTCATCTGTAGTAGGTATGTTAGCAGTAAAGACTAGGTACAGGAAGAGACCAAGGACACTTTCCTGAGGAACTACGGATTGGATTAGTAGGATAGGTTGGTATTGGTTAGTATTGGATAGGTTGTGAAATTCGTTATTGATTTTTACTTAGAACAAACGTTTGTTAATATAGAACTTCAGGATATGGTACATTTCGCTGGGCAGTTAAGATTTTAATTTATTAAGCAAACTGTTGTACCAAACTTACTCAAAAGCCTGCTGAATATCGAGAAATACTAAGGTACACATAATCTTTTCTTCCAATCTTTTCTTGATTTTATTTACTATTCTATGCCACTGTTGGATTGTTGAATATTTTTGATGGAAACCAAACTAATGTTTGGGTATTATGTTCTTGAGAGGTACAGTTTTACTTATTCTATTTAGCAGGAGTGTTTCAAATATCTTGGACTCCAAGGGTAACAAGCTTATCGGACGATAGGAAGGTTCTGCAGGAAATTTACCCAGCTTTCCAGTCATTATAATATGAGCATATTTTTACTGGATTGAAAAATGGCTTATCTGCAGCATTCTATTGTAGATAATAATAAGTATGAGAACTGCTTTCTTGGATAGATTTTTAGGATTTTCCCATCGATTAAATAGAATCTTTTTGTCATATGAAAATATTAAGTAAGATAAGTTGTTCAGTTTTTCCCAGTTTTCCATTTAGATGGTCCTTTGTGTTTTTTGTTTTCATACAAAAATTTATTTTTTCTTTAGTATTTGTTTAGAAAAGTTAAAATTTTATTTTTTGTATAAAATTGTTCCTGAAAAACAAACTTTTCACTTTATAATCTTACAATATAGGGAGAAGTATTCTAGTTCTTTGTTAGTTTTTTTGACTTTATTCGCACCTTTATATGCTCTTTCTCCAGTCTTCGATTTCCATTATCAATTATATACTTCAGATGCTCTCGTTTTCCAAGTTCTTTAAAATTGGCCATCTATTTTCATCATGCTAAGTTTATCTCTTCCATTATTCTATCGCTAACCTTACACCTCTAAAGAATTTTCATTTGATATTTTTCTACTAGTTCTCTATTGTTTTTTCCTTCTTCTGATATGATTATAATGGTGTATAATACAAAATATGCAAACAGTAAGTACTATTGATCAAATTATATGTGTAGATTTTTGCTGCCGTTGAGATATTTGCCTTTAATAGTGTCTTTTCACTACTCTACTGCCCTAGGTTAGTTTTATATTCCCTATGATCTACATACAATAGGTATTTACTATCGTACAAGGTGTTCAAATTTTTAATTCACCATCTTAGATATCATTCCACCATTCGTTCCCCTTATAAAAATCTAAACACGTCAATCTTTTTTTATTAATCTCCTCTTTCTTTATGTTCCTAAAATATAAAATAACACTTTTAAGTCATGAGCATTAAAATTTTATTAACCTTCCGTCGGGCGCGGTCTTCAAACCAAAAGAAATGGGTGTATCAAATTACGCGGCTGTTTACGCCTCTTATTGTAAACAAGAACAACTTATTTTAATACTGTGCCTTTAATACATGTCATTTATGTATGTAAGTACATAACAAGCTTAAAAATACATTCCAATACAAATCATTAACGCAAAAGGTCTCTAACTAACTTTGTCTAAAATCTGAAGTAGTACTCGTAAACAAGCATAAAGTTTTGTATTATACCCTTCCCTCTTTTATCTCATCTTGTGGTATTTTTATAAATATCTGACTGCAAATATTGCAAAAGCTGTCTATGTAAATCAGACAAATGGGTTTCTTACATTTTTTGCAGTTATATTTATTCAAACGTCTTTATCCAATGCATGTATGACATCTCTTTCGTTTTCCAGCATGTTCATTTTCTGTTTTTTGTTCTTTTTTTTTCTAATGGGACAAATTATTTTAGACGTTGTTGCAGGCCGATATGAATTCCTGACGTTTCCGAACTTCTTCTAATATGAGGTAAAATTAGTGCATGAGACAAATTTTTCAAAAATTTTTTTCTTCGAATATAATTTTGATAATTGCCAAAATATATAACCTCAGCCTTGATTTCACCCTATTAAGCAGAACGAAAAATATCACCATGGGCCAAGTACGAACATTTCTAGCTACGTTATATAAGGCACACAATTTATGCGTTGTGTCAACTCAACTACTGCGATTGTAAAAGATGACCATAGATGGCTTCTTATTACATCTTCATGAAGACTTAAAGCCAAAATTAGAAATTTTTCTTTTCTGAGAACGTAAGAAACGAAAGTGCACCCATTTTTGAAAACAAATAAGCCACTATTGATAGATTCCGTCTTATTTTTAAGGGATTCTGGTGGAATTTCGACTTTTTTTTTTCAACGTGCCAACGTGAAAAAGGTTTTTACGTCGTAACTCACCTATTATTGGAGTACTTGTTAACATTTCCTACTGTTGTAAGAATTCTAAAATGGCATGAATTACTGCAATTTTGTCTTGCCAAGAAGTTTTTGCCATTCTTGCAGCACCTATTATACCTTGTAATTGGCGAACAAGATTCTGTGGTTTTGAACAAACTCTTTGTGATAAGGGATTTTTATTCTATTTTATTTTTTCTAAGAGCTTCTTTTCTTTACTTTTCTTTCTTAAAAAAAAGTTGTTATCATCTGCATTGGATCCATTGTAACCATCATTATAACTAGCTTCTTGCTTGGTATCTGAACCGCCGTGACGAGGTTTGACTTCATATTCTACATATGTACCATCATCATCAAAATCGTCCTGTGTATCACCTTCGTCGTCGTCAAACACCAATCTTTGTTGTTCTCTAACAACTTTAGGAGCCTCCAAGTTATATTTTTACTATAACTTGTCGTGATAAGCGTATTTTTGACCTAAAGCAAAAAAATTTGTTAACTTACAAAAAAAATTTCCAACCAGGCGCAGTAAATCAGTTTGATGTTTGATGATGAAGTAAGTGTAAATATAATTATGTGTTTTTAAATAAAAAAAGAAAAGGCAGTTGTAGTATAAAGAAATAGTACCTACCGAACTAATAAATTCCATAAATTTACAAAATTAATTTTGTCCCAGCTCACTTGGCTAAGTTAAATATTATCCCTTCTGGGGTATGCTCATGCGATAATATATCACAATGTGACATCAACCATATTCTTTTTAAGTGCGATAAACATAGGTATGAAACAGATCAGCTGTATTCAAAACTATCAGAACTTAAAATTCAGACTCCCATAAACATCACCCATTTACTCTCCTTAGATAGTAGAGAAGTATACGAACTAATATGTAACTTTTTATTTAAAGTTGGTTACATTATTTAAAAACTAATATCTTACATTACAATTCTGTGGCTAAAGTACTAGTTTCCAAGCCAACTCACCAAACACACACACACATACAATAATTGGCGCGGTATATCAAAATAAACAATATTCAAACATCTCCATTGTAGCAAAGAAAATGAACTACTAATCGATCACGTTATGTAGAATGAGATATAGGAAGCTACTGGTGACAATCATTCCCGACTCTTTACGAGACACACATACTGGCTACTAGCACAAAACATTTGTGTTGTATTAATTTGAACAGCTGCGCCAGAGGGAAGGTTAAATAGGTACCAAAAAAATTATGTGCTTTTTTTTCAGGTAACAAAAATAAAAAATGTTTAAGATTCTGTTTGAGCCAGTATGCAAAACATAAAACATCCCTGGGAGGATCTATGTATTAATAGATTCGATAATTCTGTAATTCTCTTATTTTTTTAGTTTTAAATAAGTGTATAGAGAAATTGCAAATCTAAGAAATTTTTCCAGAATTACGCTAGCATAATATAATTCCAACGGACAAACCAAACTGACGTGCCAAGTTTAAGAAAGTGTCACGTGACATATTTAGTTAAGCTTGTATATTTGTAAATAGGCTAAAAACCAAATGCATATAATATGATAAACTTGACAATTATTATATTTTCATAATAGTTGTCAATTGACATTTTTTTAAGTGTTTCAAGTTTTATGGTTAGATTTTTGCCAAATAAATAATTTAACCCCTACATCGCCATCGCGTTGAATTAGAATGGGGACGTGTAGTTTGCAATAATATAAATGTTTATATGAAAAATATACTGGAAAATGACCTGCTACTTATCTTTCCTTATATCTTATCTACAACTACATGAATTTTCATTTGACTATAATTATATTACATACAATTTTATTATGGAAAATAAATTTCTATTTCTTTACGCTTTAACAGTAAAAAAAATTGCAGTAATTGTATTAGTAAATTAAATATTGTCACTAATATCTTTGTATTTCTAGCTCGCCTACATTTTCTTAACTTTCAAATAGTCTTGCAATGAATTTTTCGACACAGTTTAACAGCACCTAGTCTATTAATATTGCAAAAAACACCCAATTTAAGGTTACCAGTTAAGAAAAAATAAAAGTAAATTACAACAGCGCAAAAGACAGAAGAAGTTACAAAACAGAATCATCTACATCAATACCTAAAAACCACTAGAGGCAATTAGACCTAAGATATTTAAATAAAAATTTAATTAAGTTGAAAATATACGGAAAGTTGGAGGACATCTTTAAAGGTAAGACTCCAGTAAGTATTTAAAGAAAATTATACAACCCAGGCGTATTTCCAGTTATAACCTATAAGTCTAAACATACTATCACTATAGTCAATGCGTATAAAAAAGGATATCACAGTAGAAAACAAAAACAAACATATTAAAAGGTAACTTAAAGACCAAGTAAAAAACTTAAAAATTTAGAACAGCGGGAGAAAATATTTATTATATAAATACATTCAGGAAAAAATAAAAAATTACCGGCCATTGAATACGGATCAACGATGCTAGATGAGTATTGGACTTAAAAACTGCTCGGATGGAGTCCCCGTAAATAAATAACAGGTCTTGTAGATCGCTGAGATCTGGGCACAAAATAATATGTAGAATGGAACTTACATAATTGGCATAAAATAGAAGTTTCTGAAGACGCATGGAAAATAGGCCAACGAAATCAGCAAAAAAAGTATCCTGTTTGTTGCACAGAACCAGTCAGGTAAACGACGGTTGTTTTGAGTATGAACCTTTGTAACAAAAATATATATGTTTCCTCCAGACAATTTTTTGAAGGTAATTAGTGATTAAAACATTTATGTCAAAAAACGGTAGATTTTTGCTTTATTTGGTCTATCAGCAAAAAGTACAGCAGTTCAAACAAATTTAAGACTAAGAAACATATAATACATATAAAAACTCCAAAATGCCAGTTTTTCGGTGTTTTTATCCTTATTTGGTGCTGAGAAAGATGCAAAATAAGTCAAAAATTGTGTTTTTTTTATAAATGATAATAACTTTGTAAAATATAAACATATAATCTTCACATTACACGGAATGCTGGTTCTTTAGTGCTCAAAATATGATTACAATGTTAAAAAGACAGGTTAAATATTTTATAAGTTAATTATTTGTTTTTCCAAAATTAAATTTTTTCGCAAGTATCAAAAGATTATGCAGTTATAGTAATTATTCGGGCAGATCCTGAAAGACAAAGATATATTTTACTAACATCATTTAAAAAAGATGAAGCAAAACAATTTAAAATATTGCAAAATCATTTTGCAAAAACATATCGATTTATGTTTATTTATATTTGACTTATAAACAATTAGAATAACTTTTTAACCATTGCTTACAAGAAAATTATTATTTCATACATAAAAAGTTGATATTTTTTTCACAAATTTAAAAGAAAAAAAATTGTAAAGGATAATTTGGGACAAAGTTAGCCTTTTTTTTTAATTTATAGCAGATATATTTATAATGATTAAGAGATACTATTAGCGTCATTTAAAAGGACATACTTGAAAGTTTTAATGTGCAAAATTCCAAAAAGATTGTCGTTTAATGGAATCATTTATTCTTATATTAAAACTTCGTTTATTATAATGTATTATAAGTAAAATTATAAAAAAATGTTTTTACTTTAAAATTATTTGAGTTATTTTAAGACGAGAGTTACTTTTTTACAACGGAACCTGCTTATTATAAACATAAGAATAAATTTGTTTAGAATAAAAATGGTTGTTTTTGTTTGTTAAAAAAGTGTTTAAATAAACAGCTCTCCATGGTAAACTTCGGATCTATATATCCTGAAACACAACGGCATATCAATTTGTTTATGAATATTTTAAATTAACATGTGATATAAAATCAAAACGGACTGGCGCATTTTGAAACTAATGGAATTAAGCTTTTAGCTCATTTTTTTTTTGTTTTTTTAAATTCGTTGTGCAACCTATTGAAAAATAGCCTCGAAAAATATTAAAATCGGCCTTTTTTTAGTATTTTTAATTGTTTATTTGAATTTTGCGATTAAAGTAAATATTTTTCGAAAAAAACACAAAAATAACTTTCGTCTTAGATGTACTCAAATTATTTAAAACAGAAATTTTGAAGGAAAAAGACATTTTTTTATAATTTGTTTAAAAATTATTGTTAAATAAATATTGATAAAAGAAAATAACAACAATTTAAACAAATTAGATCATTTATTTAACAATTTAATTATTTTAATATCATATATTAGTAATGTAGGCAAAAAGTTCGTACAAATTAAAAAAAAGAAACATCTAAATCCATAAACTAGAATCAGAGATACAGTTAGGGATAATTCATAATGTAGTGGACCTGGCGTAATCATTTAGTGACGTCGATCTACGAACGAAACGATAATTTATCAGGCATTGCTAAAAACATGCAGTTCTCTTCAGTGCGTTATCGTGCGAGACGTGCGTTAGTGAAATAGCTTTAATATTTTTATTTTTTATTTTTTTTGTGAACAATCATTTTTAATATTTTATTTTTTGGATCATTCTGATTAAAAAAAGTTTAATTGTAATTTTTCTCCAAAGTTGATCAATTTAAAACAATTTAAAACTGAAAAAAAAAAAAAGATGATTGAAGGCTCAAAAACACAATTATTTTTGAATTTACCAAACCTTGTTCCATCAGTTTCTGATACTTTAGTTTGAGCTTATTTAATTTAAAAACAATGTTTTTAGTTGTTTGAGGCCCTTATCACAACCTAAAAATGGATTTATTCAAAACTGTTTAATAAATTAGGACTACTTTTTGTATAAGCGACCTCTTGAACAATATTTTACGGTATTTTATGAAGGTGATTATAAAAAAAATCTCATGTGAATATTTTTCCCAAGGAATTCCAGGTTTTCGTCTCGTATAAACATATTTTGCTGAGTTTAGAACTAAAATCCTATTATTTTTCTATTATACATTGATTTGTTATTTATTTATTTGTCCTATAGATTTTTATCAGGTCTTAAAAGGTTAATCTATAATCCGAATTAGTGCAATGTAAATATTTTATATTTTTACACAGCAATTCTTATCGGTAGTGAAGACGAGAAGTCGTAAATTTTTATTACATCTTTCAATGTGAGATAAAATAAAAATGCGATGACTAACTGGAAGGTTTAAAATTAGAGAAGCATAATAAGTCATGTATATTGGAAATACTCGACATCATGAGCACGTGCAAATCCTACCCTGTCGCCTAATTTCCTATGAAATTAAAATGGTAAATGTTTTTAGTGTACATTTATTTTTTCGGTCATGCGTATTTACGAGGTCCACGAGGTCTTGAAACATCTTTAACAGCACCTTCCCCCTTCACTGTTCCCCCGAGTTTCAAAGCCGGTCGATTTTGAAGACCACATTTTGAAGCTTTGTAAAGGGTTCCATTAAAAGACAATATTTTTCGAATTTCGCACAATGAAACATTAAAGTGTGTTGTTTCAATTGAAACTAAGATCTCTTAATTATTATAAACAAATGTGCTACTAATTAAAAAAAAAATAACTAACTTCGTCCCAAATTCTACTTGGACAACTTTCTTTTTCTTTTAAATTTGTGAAAAATGGCAGGCATTATAAATATCAAAAATGTCGACATGTTTTTGCAAAAGTATTTTGCAATGCTTAAAATTGTTTTTTATCTTTTTCTTAGAATAGAATAGAATAAATTTTCTTCTTTTGGAACCGGTCGATGTAATTACTCTAAATGCATAATTTTCCAACATATTACAAAAAAGTTTAATTTGAGATAAACAAATTATATAAATTTAAAATATTTAAAAGTTAATATTTAAAAAGTTATTAATATTTATAAAATGCCGAAATTTTTGGCTTTCTAAGTAACGAATAATTATAGAAATATTTAATAGAAAGCTATTTTGAAGGCTATATTTGAAGTTTCTTAGTCTCAATTGTATTAAAAATACTTCCTTTTTAAATCATGAATGTGTTGCTTGTGTGAGTCCATTTCAAAAGGTAAGAGAAATAATAAATTAGACTTACTTACAATCAATTTAATTTAACTAATCAGACGACCGGTTTCGCTTTCTACAATATGCAAAGCACCTTCAGGTCACGATACAAAGTTAAATTAATGCTGAAAATAATAAACCCATATTAGGGTGTTGTCTAATAAAGGTAAAACAAAGACAGGTGATATAAATTATATAAATTACAGTAATTATGCCAATATTACATGTCTGTGGTTTTTAAAAACGAATAAAATGTTTAAGCAGACAAGGTAAGACCCACAACTTCCTTTTACTGATAAAGGAATAAATCGAAAATTTACCGTATTTGTTAATAATTAATTAATTCCAAAAAATCCACTGCACGAAAGATATAGGTTATTGTTACAGAGGTCCATACTACTCTAAACAACTGTCGTTTGAATGGCCAGATCAGTGTCACAGAAAAAAGCTTATTTCCCTGAACTAGAAAACTTATTTTTAGTTTAGGTTAATGTTAATTTTATTCTTGTTTTCTTTTCTTTTATTTCTTTCTGTTTCGGTATTTTGAATATTAATGCAAAGTTAGTTATAAGGTCGCTTATTTCATTGATTGCTAGTATTCTCACAATTTAATGGCGAATTTTTTCATTTAGATATAATTTTTAAAATACCTAATTAAATATTTATGTTTTGCGAAATTAATATTTGCTTTACTGTGACTGTGAAATTTTGTGATTGACTGAAGATAGTCAATAACAAAATTGATATTTAAAATTTAAAATAATAAAAATGTGATTGACTGAATTTCTTTTTTAATTTTATTTATATAAAAATTTGAAACTGTTCTTTATGACGTGTATCTTAATGCTTCTATAGGTACGAATATAAGATATTAATTTTCAGTATATCAGCTGTATCAATATTATAGTCAGATGAACATTTCTTTGCAGTTGTAAGATAAGATCCTTGCTAAATATGTGTTTTTGCCACTTATAAAATCGTTGCCTATCTGTACCTGAAATTCAGAATTAAATTAAAGTCACGTAAAATGAATCAATGCGGCTGTGACCTGTTACAATTAGAATACCATAATCTAGCTTTAGGAATTCTGATCAATTTATCAACCAACATTTCTTATTCAATGAAAAAATATACATTAGGGCCAAAAATCCAAAATCATTTTATTCTCAAATTTTGCTTGCAACCGCTTTGATTTAAAAAGGTCAACAAGATTCTGATACCACCTCTGATTCTATAAATTTTGCGGAATAAACCATCATCTTTTTTTATCTTACGATTTAATATTGCAAAAAATTATCGTTGTGAAAAATGTAGAAAAAGTTTCATACTTAACTGAGCTGATAAATTTTACTACGTTTTTACAATTTTTAATGCAACCACGTTTATTAGTACTTTGTTATATCTAGATTTAGGAAAATATGCAAAAAAATGTGAGAAATATGCACTAATTTACCCAACAATATGCATTTCTTTTGAATATTTATGCAAACAGTATGCAATTATGCATACTATCAATGGAAACATATAATTAATAGTGGTGCATATATTATAGTTAATTTTAATAATAATTAGAAAACAATATAAATAAAGGCTATAGCGGGTTAAGATGGTCAAAATTGCACCATGCTCGATTTAGTTTTGGGTCTGGCCATTCAAAAGGACATAATTAAAAACTCACTCAGTTAAATTTTCAAGTTCGAAGGTACCTCTGGGGGTTCGCTATAGGAAAAAAAGTATTTTTTAAAAAAAGATTTATTTCAGACGCTGTATTGCTGCAAAAAATCTGAAAAATTCATGAAAACGTATTTTAATAATACAAAACTACCTGATTTTTTTCAGATATTTAGCTTGAAAATTGAGCCCAGGAAAAATATTTAAAATTTTCAGTGATATTTTAGGTTAGGTCGGAATTTTTTGGACAACTTTAAAACAACGTTTTTTTATGGGATTTTTCCCGTTCTTTCAAATAGCGTAGATATTTTTATCATTTTCAACGTGGAAAATGCCTAAAAATCGAAAACACTGCTTTTTTGACATTTTTCTGAAGTTTTTGACTCATAACCTCAACAACATACACCTAAATTATAATTCATATTTTTATATGTATTTTTACCTTTACAATCGAAATAAGCTATTAAAACTATTATTTTTTTCCTACAGCATGCTCCAAAAACCGAAAAAACCTCGTTTTTTCGGCGTTGTGTTTAAGCTTTCGCTATGTAACCTCTAAATTCAGTGTCTAAATGAATGGTAATTTACATTTTCACATGTATCTTTCCCTCTACAATCAAAATCAGCTATTCAAAGTATTAGTTTTATCTCACAACATTCTCAAAAACCGAAAAACCCCATTTTCTCCATGTTTTTACTACATAACCTCAAAAGACTCTAAAAAATAAACCATATTTTCGATATCTTTTAATCAATTTTTACAGCTGATCGTACGCAGGAAAACAAAATATTTTTTTAGAGGTAAAGAAAATTTACATATTTACTATATTATTCTATTTTTAATCTAGTTACATTGAATGACAGAATAATTACATTTTATTAATCTTCCTCACTATCTTCGTCGATTACTGGATCAATCTCCGTTTCACCAAATATTTCTGAAAGAAATTTAGCTGGTCCAATAATGTCCGATTTGTATAATAAATAATAGCAGCAACATGTGAGCAGGATCCAAGAGTTCTCAATCCATTAGCACAACCGCACGAGTGACGTAAAATAATTGCATTGTAGCCAATAGATTCTGGCTTATACTCAATGTAACATTTATAAATTTGGTAGTTGCGCCACGTAATATCAACATCAACTACCGTACGGCGCAACTATCAACGCCATGTTTTATATTTCAATCAGGCTCCCTGGATATGCGGGATGTAGGGATAAGACATGAAGGTCAAAACAGTTAAGTAAATATAAAATATAAAATAAAAAAATAAGGATATAAGCATGGGTATAACGCTCTTGTATCTGAGCGGAAGAGTAAGGCATGGACGAGCGTGGTACGAGCTTATGAATGTATATAACAAGGATCTCAAAAATCATGGAACTGTATAGATATGCGTCTGTGTATAAATGCATGTATATTGTGATATAATATCACATATATAGTTATATTCGCTAGCTTAAAATTCCACAACTTTTGAGTGAAGAAGTGCGTTCTAATTCACTATTCATTTTCAGAGTATTTTAAGGTTATGTAGTAAAAACATGGAGAAAACGAGGTTTTTCGGTTTTTAAGAATGTTGTGAGATAAAACTAATGCTTTAAATAGCTGATTTTAATTGTAGAGGGAAAGATACATTTAAAAATGTAAATTACCATTTAATTAGATACTGAATTTAGAGTTTATATTGGGAAAGCTTAAAAACAACGCCGAAAAAACGGGGTTTTTCGGTTTTTGGACCATACTGTAGAAAAAAAAAAATAGTTTTAATAGTTTATTTCGATTATAAAGGTAAGATCCTTCTTCTTCTTAAAGTGCCTATCCGTTCCGGATGTTGGCGATCATCACGGCTATCTTTATTTATTGCAGCGCGGAACAGTTCAGTGGTAGTCGTGCTATACCACTTTCGTAAATTTAAAGGTAAGAGTACAAGTATACACGTATAGGTAAGATTACATATACAAATATGAATTATCATTAATCTAGGTGTATGTTGTTGAGTTTATGAGTCAAAAACTTCAGGAAAAATGCAAAAAGCAGTTTTTTTGATTTTTAGGCATTTTTCACGTTCAAAATGATAATAATACCTATGCAATTCGAAAGAACGGGAAAACCCATAAAAAACCATTGTTTTAAAGTTGGCCAAAAATTTTCGACATAACCTAAAAATCAATGAAAATTTCAAATATTTTTCCTGGGCTCAATTTTCAAGCTAAAAATCTGAAAAAAATCAGGCAGTTGTCTATTACCAAAATACGCTTTCATGAATTTTTTCAGTAATTCAAAATTCAATAAATTTTTTTTTTTAATACAATTCAAAAAGTTCTAAGTAATGAAATCACATAATGAGCTATTCTAGCTGAAAACATCCAGTTAGGCGTAAAAACATAAAAGCTAAAGTCCATTTATAAAACTTTTTTGAGAATACTTATTAAAATGTATCAATCTAACAAATATATTGGTTGGAGAAAAGTCATTTGTATGGTACTGTATATACAGGCTGTCCAAATCCACTTTGTCTCTGACATTGGGATGCTCAGTAATTTTTGATAAATCAGGCTAGAGCAACGCTTTTTCCTGTCAGCGGTGAGACAATCTGTTTTGGCCTTGTTGCCAAGCTCTCCTTTCTTATTTGGGTATTATACGAAAAAATTGAAATTACATCTGTTAGAACCCGTTTGTGCAAGACATTTAAAGAATACATTTATTGATTTACTATTTTTTAATTGTACCAAAATTTATAGATTCATTTAGTAGTGGTGTCAGAAACTGTACATGATCCTTAAGTCTCAGTATTCAAATGTGCTCATTCTATATCAGTAATAATAAAAAATTTAAATCTTTAATAAAATGTCAATAAGTGTTTGTAGCTCAAACTTTTTTATATTTTCTTTTGAATTTATATTTAAAATCTTATGACTATGTCATACACACAGTGTGTTCATGAGATTTTTATTGCAGTTGTATTTTTTTTCTAGAAATTTGCGAAATAAATCAAGGTAGTAGACAATCTTTAGAACAACGGGGTGAAACATTAGGTACAGTAAGTATAAAGTAAATTATATTTATCGTTTTAAACGGAAATAGCGTAAGTGGTTTTTTCAGAACTTCCAGTAAAGACGTATTTACTTGTAATATAAACCCAAAGGATTTCTGGGCATTTGTTAAGTTACCATTTATAAAGTCATAACTGTTTATACGTGCCAATATATCTGTAATTTGCATAATTAACGATAAATAAGGATGATGATAAGTTTTTCTCAGGACCTCACAGTAGCCAGCTTTCTGAGGAGTTTTTAAGATAATATATTCCTATAGCAAGCAAACCTATTCGTTTTGTACAGAAGTTGTGACGTGTTTTTTAAATATTATTATCTTATTTCGAAAAATGACAATGTGTTTTTTTTTCACTTTCGCCTGCCACTGATAATGTATACATTTATACCTAAAAATGAACATTTCATCTGTTAGGATATAAAAACACATACAGAAGGAAACAGGGGTAGACTACTTTGAATTCATTTTTGCTAAATGTGAGGATAATGAATCACCAACACCAAAGGTGACGACAAACGAAGAAATAAATATTAAGGAGGAAAAGGTAAAGGAAGCATTAAGGAAATTAAAAAATAGAAATCATCAAGAGAAGACAGAATACCGAATAGATCAGAGGACAGATCTGACCAAACAACAATTAAAATTAATCCAAAACATAATAGAACAAAACATAATTTCTCAAGAATGGAGATCAAGCATCCTAATATCTCAAGAAGGTAGACAAATCGAACCCGGAAAATTACAGAAAAATTAATTTACTAAACACAACACTAAAATCTATAACCAAACTGACAACAAATAAACTGAATGAAATTAAGACACAAGCAGAAGAACAACAAGGTTTTAGGTCGGGAAGGTCATGCACTGGCTCTATATTTATAATGAGGCAAGTGCGAGAGAAATCATTAAAATACAACAAACCGGCATATAAGTGTTTCGTGGACCTTACGAAGGCATTTGAGAGGGTCAAATTAAAAGATGTTATCCACTTACTGTACGCAAAAGAGATACCTCTAGGAATAATCAATACGATCAGAAATATCTACCAAAATAACACAATAAAAGTAAAAGTAGAACGAGAACTAACCAACCCTATTAAAGCTGGCAATGAAATAATACAGGAAGATTCCTTAAGTCCTCTGTTGTTCAACCTGATTATGGATGAAATAATAAAAAAAGTAAGAACTAAAAAAGGATACCAAATGGGAGAAAAACAACTTAATATAATCTGCTATGCAGACGACGCAATACTACTCTCTCATAGTGAAGATGATTTACAACGTATGCTGCACCATTTAATATAACCGCCAAAAAAATTAACATGTTAATATCTTCAAGAAAGACAAAATGCCTGGTTACAACAGAAAATTTACTAAGAGGTAAATTGGAGCTGGAAGGTCAGATAATAGAACAAATGATGGAGTCTAAATATCTAGGCATCATATTATCTAGCTACGGAAAGCTTAAAACTGAAGTGGAAGATCAAGTAAATAGAGCAAACAGAGCTGCAGGCTGTCTAAATAAAACAATATAGAGAAATAAAAATATCGGGAAAGAAACGAAAGGCAGAATTTACAAAACAGTCATCAGACCAATAATGACATCCTCGGCAGAAACAAGACCTGATACAGAGAGGATAAAAAGGATGTTAGTAAAAGCAGAGGTGAAAACATCTAAAAAAATTGATGGTAAGACACTATGGGACAGAGCTAGAAGTACATATATACGATGTAGATGCAAGGTGGAGAACATCAAGAACTGGGTAAGAAATAGAAGAGTAAAATGAAACGATCACATAAGCTGAATAACAACAAATAGAGTAGTAAAGACGGCAAGAGACAGTTCTTCAATAGGAAGACGATTAGTAGGAAGACCACGAAAACTATGGAACGACAACTAACTGGAGGCATATTGAAAAACAGACAGTCATGTCTATATAAAACGAAGAAGAAGAAGGATATAGAAAATCCTTCAACTCGACGACTGTGTGGTCAGATTTTCTAACCCATTATCACCCCATTATCATTATTTGATTTTTTAGTTTTATTGTTATGTTGATAATTAACATACCTATTTAATTCTGCATTATTAAGCAGTAAAAAAAATTGTTAGAGGCCATCCCTTGCTATTACGAGAAACATTATTTAACGCAGATATTTCGTCATCCATATCCACGCCACAATGGATGCAAACAGCACAAAACAGAAATACATGGAAAAGACTGAGCGAGATCTATATCCAGCAGTCGATAGATCCGGGTTAAATGATGATGATGATGATCCACGCCACATTTTGTCTGTTTATAAAAGTCTGTATTCTCAGGTTTATTTTATTTGTGGTCAAACTATGTATCATGATGAAGTGAAGAAGCTACAGCAATATTTTATTTTTCGTTAAATCGATCAAAAACAGCTGGTAAAGTTGTCAGATCTACTCTTTTTCGTTCTTCTCTATTTTCGATATTATCGAATCGTAGGCACTTTGAAAGTAATATAAATCTTTGCAGGGACGTTGTTAGCTTGAAAATGTCAATTATTGTTTATCTGTAGCCCAAAGATCCTCCAGATTTATCCTATTTGCTTTATAAATGACTGATAGATCCGAAAACTGCACGAATTTCTTCTGCATCCGTAGGCTTGGTAATATATTAATGTTGGTTATTACAATTCTGAGAAAATAAACTTATTTATTTATTAGTGCCTAAGTATATTATTCGTGACTAATTAACAGCAAGAAATGGCAACTTGCAATGTTTTGCATTATTTCGAACACCGGGAAGTAGAGTAATTAAATTTTCTTGTTGTGTTCTAATCGATTTATTGGGACAGCTCTTTGTCCATTTTTTTTTCTCATCCCGTCCAATAAAAAACTTTGATTTCCTTACTCTTTCATCTTTAAACGTATTTTTGATTTGAGAAGATTCTTCCGGCCATTATTGACTTTCCTGATTAGAAGTCCCAGATTGACAATTTTCCACTGATTGAAGTTGGTTTTATAAAATATCCTTACTGGGACGAAGGCTAACTTGCTGACTTTCAATTTCAGATTCAAGAGAAAGTATAGACCAGAAATGGCACTCAATTAAAACGATCATTACAGAAACAGCAGAGAAGTGTATAGGTCGGAAGAGAAAAGCAAAAAGAAATAAATGGTTTGATGAAGAATGCGAGGATACCTTAAAAGAAGCAAACAAAAGAAGAATCGACTACCTAGCAAACCCGACGGATGAAAAGCGTGAACAATACAATAGAGAGAGAGCCTTAGCCAGAAGAACAGTAAGGAGAAAAAAGAGACAACATTTACAACAACAAATTGAAAAAGTAGAACGTGAACATAGAAGCAAGCAAAATAAAAAATTCTACAAAGAAATAAGACAACATAAGAAAGGTGTATATATTATAAGAACACCGAACTTTGTGAAAGATAAAAATGAGCAAATGATTACAGATGAAAATAAAATAATCGAAAGATGGGCTGAATACTTGAATGAAAGTCTTCTAAATGTCCAGGTAGACGCGGATGGAAATAAAGCAAATTGTGAGTACCAAATGGCCGAGATAGAAGTACCCCCGCCAAGCCTGGAAGAAATTATCACGGCGATAGAAACAATAAATCCTAAAATGACAATAATGCCTAAAAAATGACAAATCCCCGGGACTAGACAATATTGATGCAGAACTGATTAAAAAAGGAGGGCATGAACTTAGAACTAAAATACACCAATTAATGAAAGAAGCCTGGGAACAAGAAATAATGCCAAAAGAATGGAGTGGCTGTATTATCGTGCCAATACATAAAAAAGGCAGAAAAGATACATGTGGCAACTACAGGGGAATCTCACTAATCGGTACTACATATAAGATATTAGCTTCAGTTGTACTAAAACGATTACTGCCATATACAGAGGAAATTATTGGCGATTACCAATGCGGCTTTAGGCCTGGAAGATCAACAATCGACCAAATATTTACTATCAGACAAATGCTAGAAAAGGTTTGGGAATATAATAAAGAAGTACACCAGATCTTCATAGATTTTAAACAAGCATATGATTCCATAGATCGCTTAAAACTGTGGAGTGCAATGATGGAGTTAGGAGTACCAAAGAAGCTGACCATGATTGCGCGAATGTGTGTCAACAATTCCTTTGCACAAATTAAAATAGGAGGCAAAACTTCAAAGGCTTTCGGCATAAGCACCGGACTCAGACAGGGAGACCCGCTTTCCCCATTAGTTTTTAACCTAGCATTGGAATATGCAATGCGAAAAATCTATACCAGAGTCAAACCAGACATAACTGCCAGAGGAGCAAAGATTATTCTCGCATTTGCAGATGATGTAGATGCAGTAGCACAGACAACACTGGAAGTTAAGGATATAGTATCGAACTTTGATGAAGCAACACTAAGCGTAGGCCTGAAAATAAACGAAGAAAAAACTAAATACATGGTCTTATCAAAAAAGGAACGACAGCGAATAAGACAAAACATTACCATAAACGATCATAATTTTAAGGTGGTCAAAGAATTCAAATACCTAGGAGCAACAATTACCAGTGAAAACACAGGAGAACGGGAGGTTGAAATACGAATACTGGCGGGGAATAAATCATTCTTTGCCATTCAACATCTAATGAGGTCAAAGCTTCTCTCAAGGCGTGCCAAAATCCAAATGTACAAAACCATAATACGACCAGCAGTGACATATGGAAGTGAAACATGGACATTGAGAAAGAAAGAAATCAATAAGCTATTAGTATGGGAACGCAAAATCCTGCGAATTATATATGGTCCTTGCAGAGACAGCGTGACAAATGAATGAAGGAGCAGATACAACAATGAAATAGAGACTCTCTTCGGGAAAGGAAACATCGTAAGATACATAAAAGTCAATAGATTACGATGGGCAGGACACGTGGTACGGAGTGATGACGACAGACTGATTAGCAATGTGTTTTGGGAAAGACCAGATGGTAGAAGATCGACAGGAAGGCCTAGAAAAAGGTGGAAAGACGCAGTCAGGGAAGACCTGGAGAAGATGGAAGTAAGGCCATGGGAAATAATAGCACAGGATCGAGATCAATGGAAGGCAATAGTAAACGCGGCAAAAACTCACGAAGAGTTGTAAAAGCCAATGATGATGATCAATTTCAGATTCGCGTTCTGATCCTAACTCTGATTAAGTTAATTCATGCTGCCAAAGCATCAAAAGAGGTTTTTGTTCTCTCTGCTAACTACATGTATTTCTATATATCTGAAATTAATAATATCTAATTAATTTTCAATATTCCTACCAATTCAATTATGTTAAAAAAGTCAAAATAAATTGTGGTAGTATAAGAACTTACCTGTTAAAAATAAACCGGTGTTGTGGGGTGAAGATTACCAAAAACTAAAAAATAATAAACTTTAATTGTGTGGTGGGGACAAAATCACCCACAAGTCCAAAGAACGCTATACCACTTATTCAAATGTTATTTAGATACTGAAATTTATGATGTAATACAAGGTCTGTTATATTATGGGAAGATACTTGTGGCGCTAAAAGAATCTGGCGATGTTGCCACTGTTTTAACAAGGGCCAATGAACGACGTAGGTGATTTGCAGCCCACAACACAGTTGCTAGGTTAAAAGGGTATTTTACTGTTTTTAGAGCAACGAATTAATTCAAAAACGTTTAGAATACACCAGTATGAACGTTTTTCTATCTCTTACAGACAATTTTTTATAATTATAAATAAATATATATTTAATAGTTAGCCAAAATTTAAAGAAAATTGCATTTTTTCACTGAATTATTGATAATTAAAAAACGGTGTTAAAATTTCTGCAGAAAATATACAGGTTTGGTTACTATAGATAGGTATCTAACTAACCGAAAACCGATACCTATTGAGATGTCCTGAATGCGGCTAAATTTTGCTTATTTCCCTGGGGTACTTGTCCAACCCGTGTGGCAAGTGTAAATAAGGATATTTAATATTTTCATAAAGTAGAAAATAATAATAAATATAGAGCTATAAGTTATAAATTTTCGCCAATGTTTTTATGTTTTAGATATTTTTTCGATATAAAAATAAATTAAACATTGATAAAACTGCTTTTTTATACATTATTGCAAATGTCCAGAAAATCAAATATACATAATATAATAAGATGTGGTTTAATAATAAAATAAATATTTTTGTAGAATTCATATCCAATTTTATAAAAATTTTCAAACTGGCAGTTTTGAACAGCTAAAAACCAAGTTATTTTAATTTCACCCTGTATTTTAAAATATAAATGCAATAAAATTTGTACTAAGAAGTGAGGTGCATAATATAAAAAAAATGTGTTTCGATTTATTAGGTTTTCAATTCTAGTTTAAACGACTAAAAGTTTTTATTTCTTAAGATATTTATTGTTGAATTCTGTCCAATAAATATTTCCAAAAGTATGTTCAAAGTGTATATGTATATACCTGTATTATTGTATGCACAATAAAATATGGCGTTGTAAAATTTTGTAGTTTTCTTTTTGTAGTTAAACATACGAAGTGAAAGATTATAAAATGGACCGATAAAAGACAAGTTTTGATGATGACAACTGTAAAGGATCATAAAGGTTAAATCATTGAAGCAGGCAAAAATACTCGTGCTGGAGATCCAATAAAAAAATAATGCTGCCAAAAAGGGTGTAGATACGTAAGACCAGCTAAGTTCCTATTAGAGCACATTGAGAAAAACAGTTAAGTGGTATCGAAAATTAGTTATGGAATTACTTTTTGGTACAATAATGGTAAATTAATGGGTAATACAGAAAGATTTTTGCCATAATAAAACAAAAAGTCCCTCCTCAAATTTGGGGAAAGTATCATCGACGCATTGGTCAATGATGTAAAGTACTCGGCTTTCAAATACACCTTCCAGAAAAAACACAAACTGACTAGAGGTCCTGGATCTGTCAGAACCAGTCGAAGAAGATGCCGACAGTGTTACAAGCGAATTCTTCAAAGTGATGGAAAACTCCAAGCAGATCGAAAATTCGAAATTCGAAAATTGATGTATAATATTACAACTTTCAATTTTTAAAATAAATATATATTAGAAATTTTCGTCATATTTATTTTTTTTTCTTATACGATTCTCGCGACCCACCGGCGGACCGCATAGTCTGTAGGAGCTAAAGACCTGTCGACCCACCAGTGGGTCGCTCCGCTGTTACGGACAAACTGTTAGCGACCCACCCGTGTACCGCTCCGGATTGAACACGTTTTAAGTAACTGTAGTTTTGGCAATAGTTAAACTGTATTATATTTTTTTTATGAGGTGCTTCGAAGCGTACTTCAGCATGAAGTAAGTTTGTTATTCCAAAGATGGCTTTATTTCTTTCATGACGTTTCATATCGATAAAGAATAGATTTTTGGGTTGCTTGTTTTCCCTCTAATCAACATACTTTCCTGAATTTAAGCACTGTGGTGCGTATTTCTTAAAATAACCCTAAAAGGATTTCTGTTCAGGGAGTACAAAAGTATGAAACACCATCTTATTTTTTTCAGAAGCTTTTCATAGAACTTTGTTATCCTCACTTGTTGTAACTGGAATTTTCAGTTTGTGTTCTGATAAGAGTTTGTATGTACAGAGTCGATTAATGTACCTATTAAAAGAAGGTACAGAGCCGGAGAAAATCGAAAGCCTCCGATTGGCTTTAGAATTGATTGTCACTGACTCCCACCAGTCTCCTAGATAAGCTGCGTCTACTTAAAGGATAAGCAAATAATTCGAAAAAAATAAATAAATACCTTTTTTAACTACACTTTCATCAGATATCACAAAGCGATAAGTCTGTCCACACCGGATTTCGCCGTCAGATGCAGACAAACTTCTTTTTGTTGTTATAAGTTTTTGCTACTCACGCACTTTTACTTTTGTCTAATATTTTGTATACAAGCACAGACTATCTTGACAAGTTTTATTTTCTTTAAAAACCCAGCACAAATAGTTGAAAATACCTTCAACTTAACTTATACCTTGAATCTAATTATATTTGTTTTATGTAAATTCTTGAATAGTTTTTATATGGATCTTAGTATATAAATAAATCAAACAAAGATAAAAAATATTTAAAATAAAATATAAGATGGATGAAAATAATACATAGTTTTCCCTAAACCACAGAACTAAACTCTTAACACAACCATTCAGAGACAGTTTACAGTTTCCATGAAGTGTAGGTATATGACCAATTATATATTTCTCAAATAGATGGCTGTAGAAGTTCTGTTTCATAAAATAATTATTAGGAAATAATAACTTTCAAATACATAATGTACATGTACAATGCATTATTTCTATCTTAAGTCTCTAACCTTACAATTATTACTGATATTTTTGTTTTAACTATCGAAGTATCTGTTTATTAGTTGGTGAATTAACGTTCAAAGATATTTGTTTGTCAGATTCATTGTCTCCATTTTTATTGAAATGTTTAATTATCTTTCTTTCTAGATCTAACAAACCATTGATATATGTCTTGAAAAAGGACCCGTTTAGATATTATTTATCAAATATACACTTTAAAAGTTTTCGTAGTCATCAATATAAGTCCAAATTTTTACCAATTAGTTTAAAATACCTTAAACTTAACTTATTCCTTGAATGTAATTATATTTGTTTTGTGTAAATCGATCGATAGTTTTTAAATGGATCTTAGTATATAAATCAAACATAAAATATAAAATAAAATATAGTTATTTCCTAATAATTTTTTTTGTGAGAAAGAACTTATAGCGCCATCTATTCGATAAATCATTAACTGGTCACATACACTTCAGGGAAACAGTTAAAAAATTTAAATAGAAATATTCTCATACCCAGATGTATAATATATATATTTAAATATCCGAATTCTGATATTTATTCAACGATCAAAAATAAAAGAAAAAATATTTAAAAGCAACATAAAATGGAGGCATAATAACCTGTAGTTCTTCCATCTTAATGAATACTCAAGACAACCATTCAGAGGTAGTTTACAGTTTCCCTGAAGTATATGCGGCTAGTTATGTATTTATAAAGTAGATAGCGCTGTAAGTTGTTGTATAAAATAATTAATAGGAAATAATAAGTAAGACTACAAAAATAAAGTATAATATTATATTACATTTCATACTTATTGCAGATTATATAAGACAAAAATATTAAGAGGGTATGTTCACGCCGCAGTTAAAATGAGTAACAATCAAATAAACTTACGTTTAACAATTCTTTGAGTAGATGGCAGCACGTACATTATATTCTAATATTTTAATTTTCCTGAAATTTAATTCTCTGAACAGTACCTACGTATAAACAATGCTTATGGGCCTGTAATTGTCAGTTTTTAAGGAATTACCTTTTTTGTAGATTGATAGTACTTTTGAGTATTTTAGTACTTTTAGAAATACTCCAGTTGATAGAATTAAATTAATAAGGTGAGTGAAAGGTGTTAAAACTATTGGGTAAGTTTCTTTGAAAATTTAAAATACAACGGGCCGAAAAAAAGGACTTGCTCGGAGAAGGATAATTTCTATAATTGAAGAGGACATTGACACTAATAATGGGAATAGATGTAATCTGCAATTGTAGTAAAAAATCGAGTTATTTCGTCTGGAGGTAGATCAGGTTGTCCCGAACTGGAGCTTGTTTTGTTTCTTTCGAAATTTTCTATTTTCCAGCAATGTCTAGGTTTATTATTGGAATTATTAATAAAATTACAGTAAGCTGACTTTTTAGCAATTTGTAATTGCCTAGATTATATTCAAATTTTTGTTGTTTATATACTTCGAACAAATCGGGATCCTTAGTAGCATCTGAAATGTGTTAAATAAGAGAAAGATTAGATCTGTAAGACCTTAATTCATTATTAAACGATTGCACGGGTGTTTCTTAGCAGTTTGTCGTACTTTTTTAATGGAAAGTGCTTTAATATTAAATTGTTATAATTTTCGGTAAGAGAGACTGTCAAAAAATCAGGATCATTATTAATATGATAGAAAAAGTCCATATTTGTACTAACTAGCGCAAGTTTAACCTTCTGTAAACTAGAAGAAGTAATAAACCGTTGAAATGTTTCATTAGTGTCAACAACTTTATGCTCAGAGTCAATAAATAAAAAATGAGCTCGATGGTCAGAAAAACAAGGTTCAAATACGGCCAGAATAATTAACAGAGTAATAGAGAAATGGAAAATTATAGAGAAAACTAAAAAACGCACGAAAAGCACGAGTTGCATTCTCTATACCCATCTCGAACAACACGAGCGCAACTAAAATCCAGAAAAAGTTTCCTTGGGACAATGCAAGATGAACCTTCCAAATATTTTCCTCTTTTCGCAGGTCAATGGACCGGCCAATCTCTAGACTTTAAAACGTCGAAAACTATGAATGGGATAAGAATGGGGGTCGCTCCAGTAAAATCAAATATTGCAAGACGAGGGAAAATAGACCAAGATTATGTAAACTGTGACTGTGGGGAAATACAAAATATGGAACATCTTCTTGCATGCAGAGATAGTTCCTATCGGGGTAAGCTCGAAGATTTATGGCTCTCCAAAAAACATCAAACCGACGTAGTCCAATACTGGGCCGAATTTATATGAGTAACAAGTATTTTAAATTATGTATGGCCATTCTATAACCTCTTCAAGCGGTTTTCATTTTTTTGATGATATCAACGATAAGAACGTTAAAGAGCATTGGGCTGAGACTATCCTCTTGTCTTATTCCTGTGATAACAGTTATTTTGCTAAACAGCTCTTTGCTTTTAAGAAAAGGCTATTCCCGTTTTTTAATTGTCAAATAATTTTAATTGTTTTTTGTTAAAATGTTATACCAAGCCCTACCAAAGGCTCGTGTAAGATCAAAAAAGCACATAAAGGCAACTTTATCATCATCACTAGTTTTGTCGGCGATCTGTCTGATAATAAACATTGTATCTATGGTAGATTTATTATTAGAAATTCTTGCTCTTCTTTATTGATGCGACTTTGTGGCACTCGTGCAGACGAGAATAGAAAAATGCAAAGAAAAAGCAACATTGTCAAATTTAACACAAATTCAGAAATATTATAGTGTATTTTTATGTATGAGAGAGTAATAAAACAATAAATTATGTATGCAAATCCCTAAACTGTTGATACGGGTGACTCAATGAAAAACAGATATTTGTCAACAAGTTTACAGAAGTGTATAGGAAAACAATTTTAAATTGAGTATGACCACCAGGTATAAAGGTTGGAGCAGAATAGAATACAATAGTTGTGAGGGTTACTAATCCCTAAATAAGGTTGCCAGTGTCGGAGTGATGGAGGTTAACAGGTACTAATGAATTTGCAAGAAATGTAAGATGTTTATTTTATTGGTTATATATAACCAATAAAAGTTTAATAAGTACCTACCTATTTGCAAAATAAAGTTTAATTCTTTAGATAAAATAAAACGTTTTATTTTATCTATTTGCAAAATAAAGTTTAATTCTTTGCCTATTTGCAAAATAAAGTTTAATTCTTTAGATAAAATAAAACGTTTTATTTTATCTGAAATGAGTGCATTCCACGAAGTAAGGGTTTCAACAATCAAACATTTAATTCTTTAATTCCAGGAATCTACGACAGTAATTGACTAGATAATTACCTTCTAAACTTATTCCACAGAAAATGTGATAGTGGGTTTTTCCATTTTGTATATAGGAAGGTCCAAGTGTCGTATTCAAAATTCTTAACAGTTCACTAAAAGTAGATACTTCAGTTGCAAGGTGCAGTTTATTGTGTATACTAGTGTTATGGAAAATTTGGTGCCGTGTAAACGCCGAAAAATTGGTCCTGTAACAGTTAATGAAAAAACATTAATATTTAATTGTTTTAAATCATTTACAGAGAAACGTTTATGTGAAAGTGTTAATGAGACCGTTGAGTTTGTTAACAGTACACTTGGTGTTGGAAAATCTACGATTTACAGAGTTAATAAAGAAGAGAAATGTGGTAGTTTTCAAATGCCACGTAATGCTCCAGGGAAACCAAAATTTCAAATAGAATATCATTTTAAAGAAGGACTTCGACGGAAAGTGCATGAATTCTTCTTTAGACAAGAATTTCCAACATTGGATAAAGTTCTTGTCTCAGTTCGACATGATAAGGATTACCCAGAAATGAGTCGAAGTACGTTATGGAAACTTTTAAAAGAAATAGGCTTCCGCTGGAAAAAGAATCCCAGAAAGTCTATTTTATTAGAAAGAAGCGATATTGTCATATGGAGAAGACATTTTCTAAGAACCATAAAGGAAATGAGAAACCAAAAAAGAAAAATATTTTATCTTGATGAAACATGGATCAACGAGGGTCATACACCAAATAAATTTTGGCAGGATGAAACTGTTACAAGTCAAAGGCACGTTTTTGTAAATAACTTATCTACTGGTTTAAACCCCCCATCAGGAAAGGGACGCAGGCTGATAATAGTACACATTGGCAGTTCAGACGGTTTTGTTGAAGGTGGTTTATTAACTTTTGAATCAACTCGTACCGGTGACTACCATGAAGACATGAACGCTGATGTCTTTCAAGAATGGTTCGAACAAATGATAGATCTTCTTCCTAAGAACTGTGTAATAGTAATGGATAATGCAAGTTATCACTCCAGACTTATAGAAGGACTGCCCACAACCAAGGGGTTAAAAAAAGACTTGCAGAATTGGCTGAGTTCAAAAAATATTACGTACCATCCCGGATCTATAAGAAAGGAACTTTATTCGTTGTGTGCTCTTCATAAAGAAAAATTTAAAAAATACGAAATTGATGAAATTGCCAAAAATCGTGGAATGACAGTACTTAGATCCCCACCATATCATTGTGAATTAAACCCGATTGAACTGGTGTGGGCACAGATAAAGAGTGAAGTTTCAAGAAAAAATACCACTTTTAAAATTCATGATGTTAAACAGTTGTTTTTGGAGGCCGTAAATAATGTAAAACCTGAAAACTGGGAAAAGGCAGTAAATCACACTATTAAAGAAGAGGAAAAAATGTGGAAGCTGGACAATATTACTGATAAAATGATCGAGCCAGTTATTATAAATCTTGGTTCTGAAAGTTCATCTTCTGAATCTGATTTGGATTTGTAACAAGTAGCTGTAAGTTTTATATTAATATTTTTATTCATCTATTTACCATACCTTAGACGGTTTTAAAAACTCTTTTTCTCTTTTGTAATTTTTAAAAATTAAAAAAATGTGAATTTTTTAAAACCCTTTTTAATGTAGGCCAGTCAGTTCTAATATAGTGTGTGATAAAAGAGGTCACTTTTGTTTACATACACATAACACTTTATAACACTGAAATAATTCATTTATTTTTTACAATTATTCAAAGTAATTTTTCAATTAATCTTGAGCACGCCCATGGAGTGGTCGGAGCTACCAGTTAAAATTATGCTAATTACTCTCTCGTTCATAAAAATAAACTATAGAGACTGCAACTATAATTAATCAAATCGCCATATATGTTTTAATAAATGTGAAATTTTGGTTAAACAAAAATTATTTTGTTTTTTAAATATTTTGTAAATTTAACAGATTTTTTCAAAAATGATATAAATAAATTAAATTAAGATTTAGGTTTATTGGGCATTATCGTCTATAGGCGCAGACGCGTTAATGGTAAAAATATTATAAATATTAGATTATACTGACTTACTCTTATTATAATATATACCTATCTAATCTAATCTATGGACAACGAAACAGGAACTCACCTGATTGCTATTTCAATATAGTGACTTTGACTATTCAATCGTTAATGGTTTCCTTAATACCTTAGCCCACTAAAAATTATAGTTCAGTGAGTAATAAATAGACTATTAACTTAGCACCTGCCACGTGGTGTACTACCAGCACTCCATAACATATTTTCATCAAATATTTCGTATTTCAAGTTTGGCAGCACTGCTGCGCGTCATAGTAGCTTTCTATAATATATAACATAGATCTATTTTCGTTTGAATTGGTTACTTAGTGGCATTCTGACCTTGTAGCTACAAAGTTAACATGGGGTGTCATCAGACCTTTATCTGGTAGTTTAGGTTTTCATTTTTTTTGTGTTTTTACCAAATACATATTGAGTAAGCAAGCTAAGTATGGCATAAAAATATTTAGTATTGCCGATGCTAAAACATGGTATTCATTGACATTTGAAATATATGTAGGTCCACAACCTGAAGGACATTCTGCGGTATCAAATAGTTCAAATAGCATTAGTTAGTTCAGGCGGCTATCTATGCCAATTTGAAGTTCTGGTCGCAACGTTACTGGAGATAATTGGTTCAGGAATGTTCTACTTGCAGAATTTCTACAAATGACATTGACGTATGTCGGAATTGTGCAAAAAATAAAAGAGAGATACCTAACAGTTAGTGGAAACTAAAAGAAGAGCACTAAAAAGTTCCGAATTTAAATTTACCTTCGCAGCCTTCGGCAAGCTGAACCATATTTTCAAATCGTCTAATATACCAATATGCCTTAAAAGAAAAACGTTTAATCAGTGTGTTTTGCCAGTGTTAACTTACGGTGCGGAAACGTTGACCATGACAAGCAGAACAGTTCAAAAGATCCGTGTGTGTCAAAGGGCGATGGAGGGCGTTTCACTACGAGACAAGATCCCAAATCGCCAGCTACGACAAAGAACAGGAGTGGCTGATGCAGTAGAGAGAGTAGCAACACTGAAATGGAACTGGGCAGGTCACGTGGCTCAAATGACAGATAATAGATGGACAAAGCGGATACTGGAATGGAGACCAAGAGATGATGCTTACCGAAGCAGAGGTCGTCCACCAACACGTTGGACTGACGATCTAAAACGTTGCCATAGGAATTGGATGCAAGAGGCACAAGATCGAAATAGATGGAAAATTATGAGGAAGATCTATGTCCAGCAGTGGATAAGCGAAGATTGAATGATGATGATGACAATGTTGTCATATAAACCAAAGAAAACTAAAAATGTAATGATGTTATCGTCATTGATTTAGAAGACAATTCCATTGATGAATGAACATGAGATAAGAATCTTTTAAATATAATTATATTTTACAACCAAACCAAGTCTGGCGTGAACAAGAAGGATGAGCAATGCAATTTACATTTCAGTGCCAGAACAGGTCAAAGATAGCCATTTGTTGTACTTTTTAGAATGCTCAACATAGCTGGCATCAATAGCCATATTATCTTTACTGCAAATAACATTACCATAAAACAATTGAACTGTATTGGAGCTGCTATAACCAAGTGCTGTTCCTAACTACAATAATTGAAGCTGGCTTTGAAAGACGTAAAAAATTTGCCATAACAGTCATAGACCTAACAGCTGTCTATAACACTGTGTGGAGAGATTGCCTTATTTATGAATTGATGAAAATCAGTATCAGCTTCATTATTATTTAATCTTTATGCAGCAAACCTAACTGAAACAAAATAAAGAAAATTCGCTTATGTAGACGACCTGACCTTGAGTTTGAGTTTATTTGTTTTATGTCTTTTGGTAGGTGTTTCATTAAATGTCCCTATCCCCCAGTGGGAAGTTCCACTCGCAAGGTAAATGTCTAGATTTCCAGCGCCTGACCGCCTGACCATTGGCTTTCAAGATAAAAGTAAATAATAAGGAGAACGAGCTCTAAACGAAGATCTAACTGCACTAATTACTGTAACTAAGTAACAGATTTATTTAGGGCTGCTGTGAATAGAATAATATGGATCAATGTGGTCGCCAACATCACAAGTAGATAGGCACCTTTAGAGGAAAAAAAAATTAACAAGGATAATATGTCCTATAGGAACAATAAGAGATCTTGAAAATTATCGAAGAGTACTATAGAACATTATTTATAGTCAAGATGACTACATTCTAGAGGTTAAAGTCCCAGTTTCACAAGTTCAGGGATCAGAAGAAGTTCTGGAATAACCGAAGATGAAATTTAATCAGGTTTAAAAGGTATGAAGAGTAACAAAGTATTGGAGTAACCTATAGAAGATGGATTCAAAAAGTACGACATGAACATTTAATGAATGTCCTGAAATCAAAGAAGATTGACTACAACGACCTCAGGATCATATCAAATTTATACTATAAACAGCGAGCAAAGGTACGTGTTAACGAACAGCTGTCAGAAGAAATTGAAATTAGATGTGGAGTAAGACAGGGATGCGTATTGTCGCCAATTCTTTTCAACGCCTACTCCGAAGAGGTCCTGAAAAAAGCTCTTGAGGGTGAAACAGCTGGAATAAAGGTAAATGGAGTTCCCATTAACAACATTAGATATGCGGACGACACTGTGATTTTAGCCGAAAACATTGAAGATCTTCAGAGACTGGTGACCAGAATAGCAGAGTATGGAAAAGAGTATGGTCTAACAATGAATGTCAAGAAGACGAAATTTATGAGAATATCGAAAACTCAAAGAAATAACGAGAGTCTTCTAATAAACGAAACCAACGTCGAACAAGTCGACAAATATGCATACCTGGGAACAATGATTAACTCCACAAATGATTATAATCAGGAGATAAAAATAAGAATAGAAAAGGCTAGAGCAAATTTTAACAAAATGAGAAGAGTTCTATGTACCAGGGATTTAAAACTGGAACTAAGAGTTAGGTTGGCGAGGTGCTATGTTTTTTCGTCCTTATTTTATGGAATGGAATCTTGGACCTTGAATGCTACATCAATGAAAAAACTGGAATCATTTGAGCTGTGGGTGTACAGAAGAATTCTGAAAATATCATGGACAGAACACGTCACAAACAAAGAGGTTCTGAGAAGGATGAACAAAGAAATGGAAATTTTAAATTCAATAAAAACAAAAAAATTGGAATATCTCGGACATATTACACGTGGAGAGAAATACACCTTGCTCCAACTGATCATGCAGGGAAAGATCCAAGGAAAGAGAAGCATAGGGAGGCGTAGAATGTCATGGCTGCGTAACCTGAGAGAGTGGTACGGATGTACATCAAATGAATTTTTCAGAGCAGCCGTCTCAAAAGTTCGAATAGCTATGATGATTGCCGACCTCCGCCGCGGAGATGGCACTTGAAGAAGAAGATAGAAGATGGAATTGAAAGTGAAATAAAAAAATAAAAGGCAAATGCGTCATAAAAGCTTTAATAACTGTATATTATGCCTGTTTCTGTGAAGTAATGACAACAGAAAAATGAAATAGTGCCGTTAATAGGTATTTAACCAACAAGTGTATTAATAAGGGAGATTAACAATTGAGATATTTTAACGTTCGTTAATGTTCGAGATTGTTAATCGCCATTTTAATTCACGAGTTCGTTACAAAATTTTTCCGTCGACCGTACTTTTCAGAAATAAAAATATCTTAGTTTAAATTTTTATTTACTTAACGAAAAATAATGACATACAATGACAGACAGCCTACTTACAGCGGCTACTTCATTTTAAATAATTTTTTAATGGCAATATAAATAGGTATATGTTTGGTTGCCTGCACCACAGGTCACTGCCAATCACAGAGCGTTAAATGTGGTTAAATTAATTTATACAAGCAATGTATGTTGTGTTGCCTATAATAAAATCGTTCAGTAATAGAAAATCATTCATTAATAGGGGTCATTAATCAACGATTTTGAGGGTGTTAAAATTAATCATAAAGGGACGGTCGACGGAAAAGTAATATTACAAAAAGGAACGAGATGTAACAGACCTGTCAAATGTTATCTCATTTATATAAGTTATTTATGAGAATAATTGCTAATAACTATATCCATAAACCACTAGTATTATAAAAATTATATTACCAGTATGTAAAAATACTATTATTAAACTTGCAAGGTTTAATTATAATTCATCGGCTCTTTGGTGATATATTATTTTTTGTAAAATATTGTCAAATAATGTTGATAAAGAAGCTTTAGTTAAAATACAAACTAAGTACTTAATACTTAATGAAAATTTATAAGAAATGGTAACAGTCGTATTTTTTATGTAGTCTGGAATGTGTGACCTCTACTAGTTTTATCGTACTAAAACACGAAGTTCAGGTAAAGAGAAACTGTGTGCATGTACGTATATACTCCTTTCAAATACCATTGATCGATGACCTTCTATCACCCCATCCAATATTATGTATGAATTACCACAAATAAATGCTTACGTAGACAAGATCAAAGTAACCTCTGAGAGACAGGCACACACATGTATATATACAAACATAGACACACAAGTGGCCGACCTCATGAGGGCTGCTCAGCGAAGCGTTATAAAACGAGCGAAGTTTAGCTTATGCCGAGCAGAATAGCCAGGAGCGGCTTTACGTCAATCCAACGCACCCTTTGATGAAATCTTAACACCTAATTAGTTTTTAAAACTGACAAAAGAAATTATATATGTAGCTTATTACGTGAGTTTGAGTTTTAACGGATAATGTAACATAGGTCTTATAATTTTGTTCATTAATCTGACTAACTGGATCGGGGTAAAAGAAGGGAGAACCTTATAGTTGTTTTAATTAGCAAAACTGAACATAGAAACACAAAAATAGTCTGCTCAATTGGCTTTGTATATGCCGTAACCTAAAAATATACTTAGAGAGCAGACACACGTTGCTTTCAACTTTTTAATAGGATTGATTTAAGCAAAAGATTAGTTGTAATACCTTGTAACCTCGGAAACCTTTTTTGGATGGTGCTAGAAAGGTCACCAATGGAGACACTGCGGACGGCAGCCAGATTGTTGGTGGAGAGCGAGTCGTGGGTTCGAAACTAGCTTTTGGAACCAGGGATGGGTCCAACGGACGGAATAAGTAAAGATACGATACGAGATATTGAAAAAGATACAGAAATAAACAAAAAGATAGATGGATAAAATTACCAAAGATAAGATAAGATAGGGAACAGGGCGCCACTTAATTTTTTAGGGGTTTAAGGAGAAAATTAAGAAACCTTAGAAAAGAAAAGAGATAAGGAAAGATATTTAGGATCAGAGATCAAACCCAAGAAAAGATATCAACAGTTAGTTATTAAATAAATTTGGTCAACACTCTACATAAACAAAAAATAAATATATAAGGTATTACACTTACTTACCTACCGAACTTAATCAGCCTGATCTTTCTACTGGTCAAAGGTATAGTTATATTTAAAGGTAAAAAGCAAATATATCAGGGAACTTTGTTAGGAGTCGACAAATTAAATACATACATAAAACAATAACAATATATTCAACAACAAAATTATGACGCTGTTGAATGCAACACAAGTAATAAAAATACACCAACAACTATGAAATGGTGGTATACATATAAAAATAAACAGAAATATAATTAGAAAATACCTTTACAAAGATATATAATTCTTAGTTTTGAATTATTAATACCTCAAAAATGATCAAATTAACAGAATAACTACAAGAAAGTTATTTTGTTCCGAACGATCCAAAAAATTAAAAAAAAACTGTCCAGGCTGTAAAAAATGATTGTTAGAATTTGTTAAAAAAAAAGTATTTAAAAAAATTTGAACAATCTTGTATCTCATGAAGGTGATTATACCAAAAAATCCCATTAGTATATATCTGTACCATCTGTGAATAAGTCGATAAATCAAAAATATACACTTTTCGGTATGGCCATTTTAAACATTTTAATAATTTTGAAGAATAAAAAAGTTAAGTTTTTATAGAAATTGGAAACTTACCCACTTATTCACTCCAACTTTCTCTGTTCGTATTGAGTTACCGACTTGCTTTAATTGGAAAAGGCAACAAAAAAACTACTGATTATCTGCATCAGAAACTTCCAAATCGGGGTTCAAGTGTTGCATATCTGTAGTGGGCAAATTTTGGTAAAAATGATAAAAAACTTCATCGATGAGCGGCAAAAGATCAAGTAGGTCTTTTTTTTCTCCTTATTAATTGGCAGAAGCTTGTCTTTGATTTGGGGCAATGTGCTTGGTACAACGTGTTTTCCTTTTCTTCGGAATTTTACAGATTTAAAAGGATTGAAGACATCTAAACTACGTTTATATTTCACTATTCCGATATTACTATTATATTGTAACCACTGCACTGGCTGCCACAGGAACTTTTCACCATCGGTGTTAACTTTTTTAACGATTAATGTTCCTTTTCCTAGACTCCTGAAATCCAAGATATGTTCTTGTTTCATTACCACTACTTTGAATGGTTTCTTCCTTTTGCAGTATCTTACCAGCTGATACCAGTCATTACGGTGATTGATCTTAATGTGTTTTCTCTTCGTTTCTTGGTACTTTTGTGAAAGCGAAAGTGAACATGAAAGCGACTTGCTGGTTCTTCTTTTGGCCCCCGTAAGTATCTGAGTAGAAAGTGACCTCTTTTACATCATAAAGTTCCAATAAAAGGCAGTAAATACAAGAACCTATCTGATTGCCACCTCCTGCAGCAGTTGATTCGTCCCACATGAAACATATAAATTTATTTGTTGCTGAATAGTGAACGGTAAGGTTAAACGTCCACATTTGACGCTTATAAACGACAGTATTCTATCTAGTGTCTGAAGACGCAACATCCTCATCCACCTGTTTTTCCTTGTAAGCATGGTCTGCAAGCTGATGGTGTTTATCCCTCTCTTGTTTCAAATTCTCTGTCTCCTCTCCCTTCACAAGAAGTTTTAATTTTGTTTCGAAAATATCACATTTAGAACAAGTATCCTGTTTGGGTTTTTTAAATGCAAATACCTAATAGTCGTTAAAATACCGGCTCGTATGTTAACTGCATAACTTTAAAACAAAAACTGACACACTAGTCTTGAATATCTAGTTCCTCCCCATTTAAATTTATAATCCCCTACTATTTTGTTTTGTTGACGAACAGGTAATTAAAGATACCAAGAAATATAAAGCAAAATGCAACGTGCCCAAGTGGGTATTTTTACATACCTAGTTATTCACCAACTGAATATTATGTACACGGATGGTCAAGTTAAGATACATTATTTCAAACAAATATTTAAAACTGTTCAATATTAGACAAGTCGATATACTGTTTCTGGTACCAAACAAATCGTCAAATCCAAAGCTTCACGGGCTCCTACCAAGTAAGCTCTTGCAAATTTGAATTACTCATTTATTCACCTGACGAAATTGAAAGAGAACTATTTCAAGATTAAGATATCTTGTTTTTACCAAAAATTTGACTTATCCACTTATTCACGGATGGTACAGATATTTTTTCGAACGAACCAGAGCTTTTGGCCTTGTCTATCATACCTTATTTATGGTTGTTAAATTACAAAAACTGGTTTATCACGTTATTGTAATAAAAATTAATACGGTGGGTTCACTTACTAGTGTTTTATATAATTATCACTTAAAAATGTATAATTAAACTGTGAATAATTACTGCACAAAATTTGCAAATTTATAAAGAAATTTAAAACGTGTATTAACACTTTTTCTAAGATATGTTGCTTGATCGGTTAATCAAAGTATAATATAAAATATATTTTTTTATATTAAATCGATCGCACAGATTCTCATATTATAACTTTACGCTCTTCTTTGAACTTTTTTCCAAGTCAAATCTCATATTTCTGGAACGCTTTATTACTGTTTCCCCTAAAGAAGCTCTCCACGTTTCCCCAGCGATGTAGCAAACATGTTCTTTAAATTAGGAAATATTTAAAATATTAATATTACTAAAAATTTAGCTAATCTAATTATGTTTGAGATATAGAAGGGCTTAATGTGAAACAATGACAAGCCTCTAAAAGGTAAAAGTGAGATATTTGACTTGAGCGAATGTTTAAAATATTATTATTAACTTTTAATATTTTGTTGTTTTGGTTGTTGCTGTTGTTGATTAGATATGTCGATGCATCATGCCTATGGAACTATAGTTACAACAATATTAATAATATTACTCCAAACTTGAGAAAAAAAAAGTCTTTATTTAAAAAAATAAGGCTTGTTACATTATTACATTAATAATAAACATTATTCAATCAAACAGCTCGGCGACCTCATCAGCATCAAAGCTGACATCCTCTCGTAAACTATCGTAGAAGGGATGATACGCTAAAGGTATGTAGGATATATTGATCTCACATTTTCAAGTTTCTTTTTTGCAATCCGAATGAGCTAAATATACTTCTGTTGTAAATCAGATACAGAAAGCAGTAACGGGGTTGTAGGTTCCATTCACAGAATGCTTAACCTAAAAAGGCTTTCCTGTTGTCACTCTGGAATAAAAAGTAAAAAACATTGGAAAAAACCAAACATTGCTAGTTATCAGTGCAAGTACTCTTTTTAATGTTCTCTAAGATTGGTTGTACATTGAGTAAATCTTAATGCTTTATAACAGTTACGTTACTTATTTACTTTCCGTGTCTGGAACACCAACAGCTTTATATTTTGTGTTTCCAATGGTTGGCCACATAGATGGCCTTGTCATTGGCTAAGAATAGGTCTTCTTCTGTGCAGGTCTCTCTCATCTCTGTGCATGATAGTAGATGGTGACTATTCTGAACCGCGCCACAGTCGCAGCTATCGTCCTCCTGGTATCTCCATTTTGTCAGGTTACTAGCACAACGTGAAACGCCAGTTCTTAGTCTGTATAGCGCTTTCCATGTAGGATACGGCAAATTGTGTCCAGCGGCCATTTCCTCTGAAAGACCAAAATGTTTTGTAGCTGACGCTTGCCATAGGTGTTTTCGGCGCTTCTTTGGCTCTTCGGGAAGGGATCGTGATTTTTTCAGAAAGCTTATCCGAGGTCTTAATTTATTTGGCTGAACTTGGTGGTCATACAAGGGGTGTCTTCGATCCGTCTCCTGCTTCTTTCGTTCTATCTCTGACGTGACCTGTCTTCTGATTGCAGGAGGAGCGATTCCAAATATAGTGTAGACCTCTTCGATAGGTGTCGGCTTCAGGCAACCATATATTATATGAACCGTTTCATTTACCGCAATGTCGACGTTTTTACTAAGCAGAGTTTTTCTACACTGGTGCTCCAAACTCGACGGCAGAAAAACATAATGCTAAGGCAGAAGTACGGAGAGTGTGTGGTTGTGCTCCTCATTTTGTGTTTGTTAGTTTGTGGATGATATTATTTCTGTCGCTTGCTTTTTTCTTAATATCTTGACAGTATTATCAATAAGACAGAGTTCTATCCAGACGTACGCCGAGGTATTTTGGCGTCTCATTGTGTTCCAGCATCTGACCACGTCATTTCACTTCCAGTGTCCTTCGGGCTTGCTTGTTTCTAAGTCTTCTAAGGCATCTGTCAGTTTTACTTCGACTTCATTAAAGGTAATTCCCTGAGCTGCCACAGCTGTAACATCCGCGTAAATAAACTGTTGTGTTTGTTGGTTTTTGGGTTGATCGTTGGCGTAAATGTTGTATAGCAATGGCGCGAGGACACTTCCCTGTGGGAGTTAATTTTTTTGATCCCTCCACTGACTGTTCTTGGACTGGAGCGTTACGTAGAATCATCTATTCTGGAGAAGACATTTCATTAACCTTGTTATTTCTTTCCGTTCAAACCCATCTTCAATATATTGGGTGAGATTAAGAGTTTGACTGCAGCAGCATTTTCCGGGACTAAACCCTGCTTGTTCAGGAATAATTTTAGTGTCCAGAGATTCAGAAGCCTTAAGAAGGCATTTAAATGATTCAAATTAAAGGACCTTATCCACTTATTTTACGCAAGAGAGATACCTTTAGAAATAATCAAAACGATTAAAAATATCTACCAAAACAACTCAATAAAAGTAAAAGTAGAAGAAGAACTAACTTAACCTATTGAAGCTGGCAATGGGATAAGATATGGAGATTCTGTGAGTCGTCTATTGTTTTACCTTATTATGGATGAAAAATAAAAAAGTAAGAAATAAAAAAAGGACAAAAAATGGGAGGAAAATAACTTTAAATAATCTGCTATGCAGACGATGCAATACTAATCTCTCAAAGTAAATATGATTTACAACGTATGCTGCACCTGCATTTAATATAACCGCCAGAAAATTTAACATGTCAAGTTCAATGTTTGTTAAATAAGGGGATTAATTTAATTAGGTTTGTAACTTGGAGCTGGAAGGTCAGATAATAGAACAAGTGATGAAGTTTACATATCTAGGCATCACATTATCTGGCTACGGAAAGCTCGAAACAGAAGTGAAAGATCAGGTGAATAGAATAAACAGAGCTGCAAATTGCCTGAATAAAATAAAAACCTGTCACACATAAAGACCTGTCATAGAAAGGACAAAAAGAATGTTAGATACAGCAGAGATGAAAACACTTAATGGTAAAACACTATGAAACAGAACTAGAAGTAAAATATACAACGTAGATGCAAGGAGGAGAACATCAAGGACTGGATAAGAAATAGAAGGGGCGAATGAAACGATCACATAGGCCGAATGGCAACAAATAAAGTAGTAAAGACCGTTCCCAATTATTTAGAAGATCAGTAGGAAGACTACGAAAACGATGGGACGACAACTTACTGGACGCACACTGAAAGACAGTCATGTTTGTATAAAAATAAGAAGAAGAAGAAATTTTTGTTATAAATTAACTTCACACACTAAAACTACATTTTTTGTTTAAACATTTTTTTTCTACGACACGGCGTACAAATTCTTGGTAAACCGACGTTTTTCGTTTTTCCCCGTCTACAAGGAAGGTTTTAGAGACAGAAGCTGTGGTAGGAGTGGCAAATGAGTTTTTGTCTTTTTTAAAGTGCCAGGATTGATATTCTCATTAAAATTCAGCCTATTCGTATGATTTTTAGTCTTACATAATAAATTTAAAGTTTAAAGTGATTACCAAAAAATGAATAATAGTAATTACATAGATAGATGTATTTCAATCAGTTAAACTATGTAAACACTTTAAATCAGACTTTACACTTTTAAAAAACACTTCATCAAGCTATACATTTGTTTTATATTATTATTAATATTATTATTATATTACAAATAAGGGCAGAAGAGCGAGCTCCTATCACCTATTATGCCCAAAAATCAAAAATAAAAAACATCCTTATAAAACTAATACCAAAACACAATCCTATAAATGAAATAAACCGCTATCAAGTTTATTTTTAAAGATGTTAACACTAGTTGCCGATATGGTGTCTTGATCAAAATTGTTCCAGATATTAAAGATTCTATTTGGCAAGAAGTTCACCCTGGACCTTGCAGTAGTTTGTTCCCTCTTTAATTTGTATCGATTGCCTCTTAATCTTTCGTCTTGATTTAAAGTGAATATGGTGCTAAGGTCCCCAAACTTATGTTATAAAATACGGAAGAATATAATTAGATCACCTCGACGACGTCGCTGCTCGAATGTCGTAAGATGAGCCATGGATAATCTATCTTCATAGTTAGGTCTTACACGGCCGTATGCCAGTCTTGTGGCTTTACGCTGAACATTTTCAAGTAGGATCTTATCGCGAATGAGATCTGGATTCCACACTGGTTTGGCAAACTCAAGAATAGGTCTAACGTATATTGAGTAAAGTTTCGAGTTTGCACGTTTACACACCGACACTATGTGATCAGACCAATTTAAGTCACTATTAATTATCACATTAATAATTGTGGGAGGTTACCGCGTTTAAGGGATGTCCATTAATAAAGTACGGTAGTGATGGGTTATTTTTGCCGATATGTAAAACAACGCATTTTTCAATGTTAAGCGGAAGTAACCATTCTGAGGACCATTTGAATATTGCGTCAAGATCTTGTTGAAGAACATGTTGGTTATTAGTTGGATTCACATATAATTTCGTGTCATCAGCGTAAATGGAAACCTTACTGGATACGATGAGCGGAAGATCACTATTGTAGACACAAAATAGTAGCGGTCCAAGTACTGATCCTTGTGGGACTCCACTCTTGACTGGCTTATCTAGTGAGTGGTCTTCCCCAACACAAACCCTGAAGTATCTGTCGGATAGAAAATCTTCAATCCAAATGTTCAACTTTCCGCGGATACCATAGTGATCCAATTTAGCTAGTAATCGACGTTTTGGAACACGGTCAAAAGCTTGGCTGTTGGTGAGGGATGATATTTTCTTGAAGAAGAAACTCAGACATAGCTTCCGAAATAATCGATTCCATGACCTTGCCGACAATAGGAACCAGGCTGATTGAACGATAATTATTGCAATCAAGTTTATTTCCTTTCTTGAATATAGGAATAACCGAAGCTAATTTCCAGGACGAGGGGAGAGAACCTTGATTAAAAGAAGAATTCATTATAAGAGATATAGGAATGGCTACAGATTCTGCACATTGTTTGAGGAAAAAAGAGGTGAGTCCGTCTAATCCAGGTGATGAATTATTTCGTAGTTTCCTTAAATGATGTTTAATTTCATCCGGTGTGAAAGATATATTGTCAACAGTTTTAGACAAACGTGGGTACATTATTTGAGGAATGGTATCGTTAAGTTCATTTGTAAAAACCTGAGAAAAAAATAATGATAAACATTCAGAAGATTCGTTATTCGAAGAACATAAAGAGCCGTCAGCTTCTTGAAGTAACGGTATGGAGACTTTAGAAGATAAAGATGTACGAACGTACCGATTAACTGTTTTACTATTACCACTAGCAATGATAGATTCTTCAAATTCTGTTCTTAACTTTAGCAAAGACTGTTAGACTCGGTTAGAAAAATTACGGAGGGCGAGAAAATCATCAAGGGATCCAGTAAGTTTATATCTTCGCCAAAGCTTTCGCTTATGTCGAATTAAATGAGTAGCTGAGAGGTTAATCCATGGTTTTAGTCGGTTTCCGTATAGCTGCCGTTTGGTTGTATGATCAGAAATTGTTGTTATAGCAGTATCAAGAAAAGGGTCCCACATTGACAATGGATCAGAGTGATTAAGAAAAATAGATTGCCAGTTTAACTGGGATAAAACTGAATTTACATTAAAGAAATCAGTAGTGGCATACGTTACGAAATTATTTTTGCAAGGCGGTGTTAAACTAAATTGAATGTGAGAAGTAATAAGTGAGTGGTCAGAAAGACCCACAGGAGAGGATACTTTAAGTGTAGAAGTTAGTTGATCGTCATTTGTAAAAAATAAGTCTAAAATTGAAGGATAAAATTTATTTATTAAACTAAATTTATATAATTGGACACTATTGCACTGCCAGTCTTGCCAATTTATGTTCCATCGGATTTCAATAATAAAGCCACATGCAAAATTGTTTAAAAGTTTTTTTAAAATTAATCTAAAGTTTTATCTTCTTCGAGTCAAATTATACATTTTCAATTTTTACTCCGTCACTGGTTCATGTAAAATATGAATATATTTTTCAGAAGAACTCGTACCAGAGGGAATTTAGTTCTACTTTATAACTCATTGCTAAAGAAATTTGCCAATACGATCCTTTTTGCTTTCACACTTTTTCAAACCTTTGTCATCTTTCTAGCTCTTTAGCGATATTGTAAAAGTTCTTTGAACGGTTCGCAAGAACGTTCGTATAACTTTAAACTTAATAGTTAATGTGACAATAGCTTTAAACGTTACCAAACGAGTGTTGTTCATGAATTGATAATACGGTTCATTTGACACTTAGCAAATAAGCATTTTCATTCGTTATCAAAAATTCTGATTAGTACATTTGAATATATTAATACTTTATCTGTTAATTTTTTGTAATTATAGAAGATAACAAAAAAGTTATTGACAAAAATAGGAGGTAGCTCTAAGCTTCATATTTTTAAATTACTTATAAATATACAGGGTTTTCCATATATATGTTTTCTTTTTAATAACACAAAGTATTTTATTTAAATTTTAAAATTCGTTTCAATTTCTCATTATAAGGATAAAAGTTGTAACGTATTATACTGGGTATTTTAAATTCGGTTTAAGATATCGATTTAAATGGTCCAATCTGTTTGAATTGTACAATAGTAAATTCTCCCCATTTTTAAAATACTGTTATGACTGATATAAACCTTTGATTTAAATATGAAGTCATGATATAAATATAGAGTTGATAGTTTATAGAACAGTTGTAATTCAGGTTTTGAAGTATATAATTACTATCATTGAGTTTAGTATTGTAAACAAGTTAGTTTTTGAATTAAGTGATTTAATCAAAGTGAAACAATACTCAAGTGATTAAATAGTGTAATTTATTTAGTCGAATATTCAATTAGTATTAAAAAAACCAAAAAAACTTACTTATTCTCTTGTTCTCCTAATCTCCTAAAACTCTCATCAACCATCAGATTCACAGTCATAATCACTGTCGTCGCTATCCTCATTCGGATGGTAAATTATAACAGGATTAACTGCTTCGATGCGATCTTCACGGATCCACCATTCTTCAATTAAGTCTTCACATTTTTTCCCAAATTTCAGGAGTGGCGATATTCAATGCTTGTTGCCATGTTTCCAAGACTGCCTCGTAACTGTAACCCTTGTATCCAATATGGTTATCATAATATGTTTTGCATATCCCCCAAATATATTCAATTGGATTGAATTGGCAGTGAAAGGGCGGTAGTCTTAACACACGATGTCCAAAGCTATGTATAATTTCGTCTACTATATAATATATTTGGTTGTGCATGACTTTTAGCCAACGTTAGTAATTGAGGCTTAAAACAGTATTGAAGAAATGTAATATTTTTATTCGTTAACCATTCTTTTATTTTATCTACGGTCCAGGTGTTTGTTGGTTGCTTATTTAAAATTTCCGAATGGTACGCAGCATTATCCAGTACTATAACGGATGGTTCATGTAAACTTAGCAACAGTTTTCTTTTAACCATTTCACAAACATCTCCGTATTAATATTGTTATGAGAATCGGCTGATTTTGATTTTGATGAAAACACAAGATCTGTTTCCTCAATTAAACCATGTTTTCCACCTGCATGCACTATAATATATCTCGTTCCCTCGTTATCGATGTGTTTTATGGATTTTGTACTCTCGTCCTGCCAAATTCGTTTGATACCGCCTTTAGCAAAAATCCATGTTTCGTCTATGTAAACGAAGGAAGAATATCCTTTTTCAAATATGTTATAATTTCTTGAAAATTCTATTCTTTTGTGAACGACATTAGCTCTTTCACACGAAGTCTTTCTATTGTCTTCCTTTTTGAACTTCTGTCTTAAAACTCACCAGAGACTTGTTCTGGAAATTTCAAATATATTTCTGTCTTTTAATTTTTTTTGCACTGAATCTAAAGAAACATGTTCTTTGTTTTCGCGCATTTTATATATTGTCTTACGGATTTCAAATTTGCAACCTTCGGGAAGAGCTATAGTTTTTGGTTGTCGGCGAGATTTATATTTTGCGACATTTTGATCACTTTGTCCACTATTTTTTTTGCTTTTTGCAAAACCGACTTTAGTTTTGTTTCACTAATACAGAGTGCATCACAGACACGTTTATGTACGGACTAAACTGGTCGCCTCCGTTGGTTTTGTCAGCAGTAAAATAAGAAAGTACATTAAATATAAAGTTGTCTACATCTAAAACACGTTTCGACATTTTTGGCTTTAATAAACAAATACACTACACTAAACTCTCTTTTAACGGACACCTCTCTTCACCGGACACCTCTATAGGGACGGTTTTTAAAACTAAAATCAGTCGGCGATATATGAAACTGTATGTAAATTTTCGTTACTTTTTAATATCTGTAACGACTCGGTACTTTAACTATCAATAGCCGGTATGGTATACCCGTTACTTTCGGAACTTTTAAGAGTACATCCACTCAAAGCAAACAAATATATAAAACTAACAAAGTGAAATATTAGATTCTTTTTCTGGTTTCTTAACCATCGTTCTGCCAATTTCTTTTACAGTTGTAGTATCTAATAAAGTAATAAAATAGTGTAATATCAAAGTAACCCTGCACGCCTCTTTGGTGTTTACATTTCACCGAAACCCAACCCAAATGTCTGATGAACACATTCGGCTTCATAGACGTCATTGTATTTATTTGTAGGAGCGTTTGCGTAAAAATTTTTGTTATTTTCGGATTACATTTCACAATAAATTTTGTATCTATCTGAACATCTAATAACTAAATGATTTTAGTTTAGATGTCATACAGTAGATCCTTTTTATTCGAATAATGATTAGACCAATTATTTACTTTCATACTTCTACTTGTACAGTAAAATATTCGTTATCGCAATAATCCAAAACAGTCGTATAGTCATGGAATAACCCATATTACATAAAAATCACATAAGTTTAACTCTTAATATAACATCAGCTTAGGATAAAAAACCTTCTATTTTTTTGCACTTACAGTTTTTCAATGTTTTTTCTTCTTTAATTTGATAAGTAATTGTTATTATTTAGGCTATTAGAACTTAATTCGAATAAACTAGAGTTATTTTTAACAACGTAAGCTTGACTACCTCGGCCACGTGATGCGGAACGAAGAGAAATATCGAATTCTTCAACTCGTTATGCAGGGTAAAGTATTTGGCAGAAGAGGACCGGGACGCCGTCGTATCTCGTGGTTGAAAAATCTCCGACAATGGTTTGGGATGACCTCAGAGGAGCTGTTTCGCAGAGCAGTCAACAAAACCATGATAGCCTTGATGATCTCCAACATCTGGACCGGATAAGGCACTGAAGACGAAGAGTTACTTTTAGTTAATTTGCAGATACGTAGGCAAACCATTTACCAAAAAGAGAATATAGTGATTTATAAAAAGATTCCAAAGGTACAAGTTTCTAAGAGTACCCTGTATAGTATTCCTTCTTTTTCTTCTTCTTCTTCTTCTTTTTATATAGACATGACTGTCAGTTTTTCAATGTGCCTCCAGTAAGTTGTCGTTCCATCGTTTTCGTGGTCTTCCTATTGGGGAACAGTCTCTTGCCGTCTTTACTACTCTATTTGTTGTCATTCGGCTTATATGATCGTTCCATTCTACTCTTCTATTACTTACCCAGTTCTTGATGTTCTCCACCTTGCATCTACGTCGTATATCTGTACTTCTAGCTCTGTCCCATAGTGTCTTACCATAAATTTTTCTAAGTGTTTTCATCTCTGCTGTTTCGAACATCCTTTTTGTCCTCTCTGTGTCAGGTCTTGTTTCTTCAGCGTATTTTGTGGGCTGATGACTGTTTTGTAAATTCTGCCTTTCGTTTTTTCCCGATATTTTTATTTCCCGATATTGTTTCATTTCGGCATCCTGCGGCTCTGTTTGCTCTATTCAGTTGATCTTTCACTTCAGTTTCGAGCTTTTCGTAGCTAGATAATGTGGTGCCTAGATATTTAAACTGCATCACTTGTTCTATTATCTGACCTTCCAGCTTTAATTTACATTTTAGTAAATTTGCTGTTGTAACCATGCATTTTGTCTTTTTGGGGAAATTAACATCTTAAATTTTCTTTCGGTTCATGCACCGAAGTACCTCACCATTGGTAACTTTTTGTATTCATGGAACTTTCAGCATCCGTCTGTATATAAGTCCATTGTACAACTTTCACAGCCATACAGCAAAATAGAGAAAACGTAACATCTGAACATTCGAATTCTAAGCTCTAGACTAAGGACTGATCTTGTAAAAATGTGTTCACGTTCATGAATGTTTTCTTCGCTTGTTTGATTCTTGATAGGATTTCTTTTTTGGATTACACTGGTTGTTGATATTTGCTCCCAAATATTTTATGGAAGTTACCTGTTCTATTATTTGTCCCTTGGCATACAAAATGTACGTTTGTTAATATCTTTGAAAATACTACAATTTTAGTTTTGGAAACTAACAATTTATATTTTGTAGGTTTTGTGCATTACTTGCTATAAGGACGGTATCATCAGCGTACCCGATGTTGTCTATACTAGTTCCGGTAATCTTGATTCCACCTTAAACCCATTTCAATTGTTGCCGTTTGGTGTCAATGTAGTTCTGAGATAATTCGCAAGTCTTGTTCGTCAATTACAGTTGTTCTCAGAATTTTGATCATCTTTTGATTGTTAACGCAATCAAATACTTTTGGATAATCAAAAAAAACATGCATATATAGTTCGTCCCAAACCCTTCTTTCAGTGCGTCATAGTTGATCGAATTCTCTCTAACACATTAAGCTAGAAGTGACAGAAAAAACGTAAGTCTGTGATTATTATACATAGAACTTAGAAAATTATTTATCGTAAAGCTAATTCTACTTACGGATGTATAATTGGTTGGAGTTTAGAATACGCTAAATAGATATCCAATCAATGTTGCGCATAAATATAATTTGACGCAGATCGCATATTGTCTCGATCGTGACAGTACTTTCACAATGTCAACTGATTAAATGATAATTGTTATTCCAGGTTAGTATTATCAGACATTTTACAGTGAAAATTTAATTTTGTATTTATTATCATAAAAATATTTTACATATGCCGAGATATATCGAAAAAGAACAAAGACTAATATTAAAAGTATTAAATTATTTTCAATTAGAAAAAGACAGATTACGATCCTGCAACTGTCAAATTTAACTAAAATGTCATGCAATAATTCTCGACATTCTTAAAATCCTATATGACGTCAAAATTAGTGACGCACTGAAAGAAATGTTTGGGACGGACTGTACATCTACAGTTATGTCTCTGCATCGTTGTGTTAACACATTTAAGTCAAAAAGAGCTTCTCGTGTTCCCAGTCCATTTCGAAATCCGAATTGAGTGTCACTCATCTGAAACTCACACTTCTTTTAAAATAAAAACCCATTCAACTTAATAAACTGCGTTATTTTGCCTCATATATTAATTAAATGTAATAAGAATGTTCAACATCAAAGTAAAAACTCATCCAATTTTATTTTAACGTTTTTTTATGTATTACAATAATTAAACTGGCGTTTGAAAAATTCGGGACAATCATGTTAATACTGTTGTAAAAACTCCCCCTTCTATCAGTCATTCGTAGCTGTTAAAAAAGGCTTAACATTCATGTCGCACATCAGAAAAAATGAAAATATTACGTCGCGATTAAAATGGGATACAAGACTTTTTTTGATGGTAGCGGTTAAGGGTTGGTTTGTGTAATGTATGGATATTAAATGTCAAGAGCTGTGAGCCATTTATAAAAAGGATGCGGGCTTGCGAAATAGCGTTCCTCAGCAATGAGCAAACTCCATCTCGCTCCCGCACATTTGTGGAAATGGGGCAATAATAACGGGGATGATGTTGGTTAGAGAAAATAGAGAGCAACTGACCATTAATTTAAAAATCGAGGCTATTTTAATATAAGTACATAATTATTTCGTTTTATATTAGTAAGTATTTAATAAAATTATAATCTATTTCTAATGAGTGTAGAGTAATAAAATCTCATGAAGTATTCAAAAGCGCTACAGGGTAATCCGTCAATAATCCGTCAATAAATTCCGTCCGCATTGCAAAATTCTGTCGTTTTATAAAGAGCAGGTAGGTATCACCCTGTTTTAAGGGATTAGTACATTGTTATCGACAGATAAACACTGAGCCAGAGGCGCGCTAGTGGGTTAATTGACAAAAGAATATGCATTCTTAAAAATCATATTAAAGGAAATAAAAATGTAATACAGCAGAACAGTGTTATTAAAAAAATATAAAATGTAACAATAAAATATATACGAACCGAAATCGGGAAATACTCACAAACACACACGAATGAACTTTACATATTGAAACACTTGTGGGGAGTTTAAATCAATTTATTCACAAAAACTACAAAAACTTTACTGGATACGTTATTACAATTCTACATCACTATAGTCTTCATCCGAAGAACTGTCATCATCCCCTGGTGTTATAATTATAGGGTCAACCACCTGATCGACCAAGTTGTCCAGTTCCCACATTTTATCTTCCTCTTTTAAAACATGCTGGATTGCTTTTTGCCAGTTTTCTGATGTGATTTCCATAATGGCTTGATCAAACAATACCTTGACATCTTTCATTTTAAATGTGGTATTGTGCCTTGCAACATATCCTTTAACTTGTGCCCATTATAAGGTCTATGGGATTTAATTCGCAATGATATGGCGGTAGGCGTAGCACAGTTACTTTATACTTTTCTGCTACATCTTCTACGGCATATTTTATGAAGCGAGATTTATGTTATTTTACTACGGCTAGTAGTTCCTTCTTTATTGAATTCGTCTCAAACTGAATACCTTTATTTGACAGCCAGTTAATAATTTCTTGCTTTCTCCAAGCTGAAGTTGGTACCTTCTCTATGCGCCTTGAATGGTAGCTTGCATTATCCATAACCACGACCGAATCAGCTGGAAGAAATTTTAACATTTCCCCGAAGTAGTCTTCGAAGACATCCTAATTCATGTCCTCATGATAATCTCCCGTCCGACACGACTCAAAGCTTAACAAACCTTCTTTTAAAAATCCTTCTTCGCTTCCAATGTGAGCAATTATAAGCCTCTTCCCTTTTCCCGAAGGCACTTTAATACCCGTCGAAAGGCCTTCTATGAAAGCTTGGCGAGCACTTGTTACATTTTTATCTTGCCACATTTTTTGGACTATATAACCTTCGTTTATCCACGTCTCATCAAGATAAAAAATTTTCTTGTGCTCTCTGCGGTACTGTTTTATAGTTCTCAAATATTTTCGTCTCCAGCAAATGATTTCATCACTTTCCAGTAATAGTGCCTTTCGATTGTGCTTTTCCCAGGAAAAATTCATACTTTTTAAAGTTTTCCATAAAAGTTTTCTGGATATCAAAGGAATATCGTTATCTTGGCTTATCTCCATTAGTATTTTGTCAAGGGTGGGTATTTCCTTTTTAAAATAAAACGAATGAACTTTTCTTCGAATGTCACGTTTGGTGTCTTCACCTAAGATTTTTATTGGTCTTCCTGATTTTCTCTTGCATGGACTTAACTGGCCTGATATCTTTCTTTCTCGCAATAATTTAAAAATCGTGGACTGTCCAATTCCAGTCATTCTGGCACATCGCTCAACACTTTCTTGCACAGACAAACTAGGGTGATCGTGTTTTATGCAATCATATACATTTAAAATTATAACTTTTTCACTAACAGATAGCGGAGAATTTTTTACACCTCTTTTCTTTGGAGTAAATGTCGCCATTTTATAACTTTTTCACTATTTCTATATCACAATATTACTGTACGTTTAATTGGTGTAGTAACAATTACTAACTCGAATGTCGAATGTCGAATGATAATAATAAAATAAAAGAGGGATTATAATGAAAGTGTAAGTAAAACCTCATTACGCGTTATTAGTCTTCATGTTGATTTATTTTAGTTCTTAGTAATATTAGGAAGTGCGTCATACCCTTATCAGTTTCTTCTAATGCTTTTATTCGTTCAGTAAGGAAGTGAATTTGTTTTTATAAATAAAAATGTAATTAGCTTTAATGACCATATAATGGAATACGAGTTTGAAGAATAAGTTAATCGAAAAATTAAATAAAATTGGTTATCACAAAATATCCAAAATATGATATTTTGAGGTACATCAATTTTTGACGACGAAGTTGACATCCGTCCATTTGCCTACGCCCATGACGACACCGAAATTCAGGCAAATTTTATGACACTTCATGATTTATTACTCTACACTCATTTGAAACCAATTATAGGTTCAAACAACTACAACACAGTTAGTACACGTTGGAAACTATTCAGAGCTTTCTATTTAAATTTATTTACATAAACCACAAATCACAGCTATTTTTTATAATCGTAAATTTTTAAATCTATATAAATTGTACAATATTGATTCTTCTAAAGATGCCTATTTTTTAATGATTTTGGCTAACAAGTACCCATCCTAATGTATTCAGGGCAGCTCTTTGTAAGGGTGTAACGAAATATTTTGCCTACCATAGAAGTATTAATACAAGGGGTAGAAAATTGAGGGAAGAGAAACTATGGGGGTGGAGAAGGGTAAGCAAAATAATCGCTACTTGTGCGAACGGGCACTCAGGCTTTGGTAGGAGAGCTGGGGTCGTGGATAAGTAAAAGACAAGGGGGTTTGGATTGGGGCAACTACAGAAAAATGAAATAAAGGGTCATAAATCTCTTGGAACAAACAAAAACAAAACGAAACAGGAAACACCTCAAGAAATTTAATATAGGGCGCCACTTGAGGTGCCTAATTATACCTATTACAACCAGCTAGTTGTAACTGGAGATATAATTATTAAAAATGCAAAACATTCAAAATCTTTTTCAAATTAACCTCAAAAAGGGTTAGTTAATAAAAAAAAAAACAGATGTTAGAAACAAAATTTAACATTTATTTTTGTGTCACCACAAACAGTTACAAAAATAAGACAATACAAAATTATAACAACAATAGCTGCAAAATACAAAAATACAAAAAAGACTTACAAAGTCATCTGTTTACAATTTCCAGGAGGTGGAGATACTACAAAACTTACAATTGTTAATGGGCGACAATTTGTAGCAAAAATAAATTATTACAAATCAAAAAAATATCTTTTTAAGTGAAACTATGCATAGTGGTTAACCTTCTTTAAAAAACAAAAACAAAATCTCAAATATGATTAGGTATTTACCAAATGTCAAAAATAGTGCTAACTGTCATTTATGTTAATACTAAATTTAAAACTAAACTGAACAAATAAAATGACAGCTAAAAGTCAAACCATAAAATTTACAACTTTAAATATTACAATTTTTTTGTATGAAAGCAATTATTACGTTTATTTAAAAAATGTCTGCTTTACTTTTAAAATCTGATCACAAAAAAAGTTACCTGAGTTTCACTGTATAACTTTCAATAACTGGAACAAAAAACTACATCTGTAAAAGAAATATCCGTAAACGGCTGCTTAGGACATTGAGGTTTGAGGTGGAAACTGGCACATTGGACACACCATGTAAACGCTTCTTAAAAACTGGACAATGGAAATGTTGATATATTTATAAACACATTACTTGAGTAAAATACCACTTCTCTAACATATTTGTCGGTTTTCTTTTTGACCGACCTCTAAAACATCTTCATTCTTCCGTTATCTCTGTCAACCTCATCAACTGCACTTAAAACTCAACACTGCTACTATACTGCACATTTTCGAATGACAAAAGACGAAAAAACAAAAAAACATTACGAATTAAAAGAAAAATTCGGACTAACACCGAAACCACTGCCTCTAACAGCGGCTCCACTGAGAGTGACGAAATCATCTAAAAAAATTGCTCGCATCAGTTAGAATAAACAAACCACTTTGGGTATAAACAAAACACAACGGAAATTAAGACGTAGATTAATTTGAAAACGCAATATCGGGCGGTTTGAACAAAGAAATATCGAAGAATTTGCGCCTGTGACATAAATAAACAATAAAATGATTCATGATCGACGGCGGCGGCCTAAAACGAACGAAAGATTATATTGGTTATAAATTGAAGGATACGAACTAAGAAACATTGAAAAAATTCTTCGTTGTTCTAATGCATATATAGGGTGATTTCAATTAACACATATACGAGGGGACTTCAAAATAAAATGCTACAAGGGCAGGTATTCGTAAATTACTTTTTTTTCTTCTTTCTTCTTGCAATTATTGCACCATCTTTTTCTTGGTCTGCCAATACTTCGTCGTCCATTTGGTGACTTATTTCGTGCTATTCCCACTATCCTATCCTCTACCATTCTACAAATGTGCTCGTTCCACTTCTGTTTTCATTTTGTCACCTATCCATTTATGGTTTATATATTTCATGCTCTTCTTATGTTTTCGCTTCTCTCCCTATCCAACAGACTTTTCCCTGATATTCGTCGGAGTATTTTCATCTCTGTTGTTTCTAGTAGTCGTCTCGTTTTAGATATGTCAGGTTTTGTCTCAGCCGTATATGTTAATATAGGTCTAATTGCTGCTTTATAGATTTTTGATTTTGTGTCTTGTCTTAGGTATTTCTTCTTGGAGATTGTGTCATTAAGAGATATTAAGCTTTGTTGTCGTACTTCTTCAACATCTCCGTAACTAGTTATATCTATTCTCAGATATCTAAACCTTGCTTCCTGTTTTATTATTTTTCCATCAATTTAGATTATACATCGTAGTGGGTGTTTAGATGTCATACATTTTTTTTCTGCTGATATTATCGTATTGTATTTCTTGGCTGTTGTATTGAAGATATGTATTATAATATATGTATTAAAGAGAAGTGGGCTTAACGAGTCACCCTGTCTGACTCCCCTTTGTGCTGGTATACACTGTGTTAGTTTTCCATTTATTTTTGCCTGTATTTGATTAGGACGCACCAAAAACGCCAATAAAGAGCCGTTCCTACAGTATGGCTGGTAACCCCTGAAGTACCAGGACTGGCATGCTAGGCAGGGCTCCCCACTTCCTCTTGTGCGCTCTTCTGTCGTCCACACACATACGCCACCTTCTCTTTCCCCTGCTCCTTAGTAGTCCAATACTTCTTAAATACTCTAAAATTACAGTAACTGATGTTTATCACACCCCCACTGCTCCGTTAAAAAAGGAGTACCCCATTCCTTGAGGAGGCTCAGGCCTAAACAAGGTTGAAACGCAAGTGCTGTTTGATTATGAAAATTACTCAAAGCAAATAATATACCATATCTCTTCGTTGTTCAATCAGAAGTTACTTAATGGTTACTAAAAACTTCTAGACATCCTGATGTGATTTTCCTAGAGATATTTGTGTTTCAGCACCAACTGGAAGTGGTAAAACATTAGCACATGTTTTACTTATTGTTCAATCATTAAAAAAGTACACTGTGAAGAAAAAAAGGGCTTTGGTCATTTTACCTACACAAAATTTGGCTACTCAAATGCTTAAAGCATTTAAAACCCATTTCCAGGATACAAAAGATGTGTGTTTATCAAGTAGAACTAACTTTTTTGTTGTAGATCGTTTAAAAGTCCCTGAAGGATTTAGTTACGAAATTTGGAGTTTTTACTTATTGATTTTCGCTGAGACAAGCAGTTTTCGCTCTCCAGGTGCTTATACAGTGGTGTAGACACGTTGATAAGGACGTGTGTTTGTACTTTGGGGATTTTAGAAAAGCATTTGACAATGTCAATCATGAACAATTGATGGATATTCTGCGAAAGACAGGTATTGACTACAAGGACATTCGAATTGTGACAAACCTATAATGGGGTCAAAGAGCAAGAGCAAAAATTGGAAACGAACTCACTGGAAGGGTGCAGATCAAAAGAGGTGTCCATCAGGGGGGTATCTTATCCCCACTCCTATTCAATATTTATTCCGAGAAAATATTTAACAAATGTATGGAAAATGCAAATGAGGACATAAAAATAAACGGCGAGTTAATGAACAATATAAGATATGCCGACGACACGGTGATCCTTGCCATTACCATAGACGAATTACAACAGGCAATGGAAAGAGTTTATTCAGTTAGTGAGGAATACGGCCTAAGCCTCAACTTCAAGAAGACAAATTGAAAGCTGATAAGCAAAAAGCAACAACCTGCTCGACAATTACGGATAAGTAACATACTAATTGACCATGTAGAAACTTATGTGTACCTTGGCACCAACGTAAATGCAAAATGGGAACAGGCCACAGAAATTAAGGTGAGAAAAGAACGAGCTAGAGCAACATTTAACAATATAAAAAAGCTCCTCATAATCAAAGATTTGTCTCTTTCCCTAAAACTACGTCTAGTTAAGTGCTACATTTTTCCGATCTTACTATATGGTATTCAGGCCTGGACGTTGACAAAGACGCTCACTAGAAAACTAGAAGCATTCGAAATGTAGGTGTATCGACGCATTCTTCGTATATTCTGGACCGAACATGTCACCAACATAGAGGTACTCCAAAGAATTGGAAAGGAGAAAGGAATCGTGAGCACAATCAAACAAAGAAAGCTTGAATATCTAGGCCACATATTGAGACCCGATAAGTACCGTCTACTGCTATTGATTGTCCAGGGCAAAGTAGACAGTAAGCGAGGGCAAGACAGGAGAAGACACTCGTGGCTCTAAAATCTGCAGAAGTGATTCGAGCTCACATCGGTCGAACTATTCAGAAGCGCCGCAAACAAGATCAGCATTGCCATATTGATAGCCAACGTTCGCAACGGACAGGGCACTTGAAGAAGAAGAAGAAGTTATTGATTAGGCAGATATAGTGCTTAGAAATGCTAAGAGTGATTGGCTGTATCACTTGAAAAAGCATGTTTATCAAGTGGCAACCAATGGTCAAGTGAGAAGAGTTCTCAACCTCTTTACATTAGAACAAGCACGTTCTTTTCAGAAACTTCTGTTCTCAGCAACATTGTCACAAGATCCGGAAAAATTACAGAAACTTTCCGTATCTCAGCCTAAACTCTTTAGATCAATTGTAGAAACTGTTTATTTTTTGGCTCCATTTCCGTCGCCTTTGGGCGTAGCCAATTTTCATTCTTTTCCACTTACCCTTTAGTTTGCCACTATTGTCGTAAGTTTACTTTGTATTTTTACCTCTGTCAGCGTTAGGTTATACTTTATGTAAATATTGGTGGCAATATTATTTTTTCTTAATACTTGTACAAAAATGTGAAAAGACGATATCGATATTTATAACTTTTTTACTTTCAGTCCAAGGAGTCCAATCAGAGGACCAAGATATGAGTTCCTTCGGCTAATTCTCAACGGTAAAATCGAAGGAAAGAAATGGATAGGACGGAAGAAACTCTCTTGGTTGAGGAATTTGCGGCAGTGGACAGGTTTGACAGCGGACCAATTGCTACACGTAGCGCAAGACCGAGATCAGTATAAAAATATTATAAGCATGGTAGTCACCGACGTTCCGTAGGGATATGGCACTCTAAGAAGAAGAAGACTTTCAGTGTTGTATGAAGATCGTTATATTTTTTCTGTCTTAACAGCTTAATAAAAACTACCCTACGGTGTACCTCCAATTATAGAAAAGCTAGAATGCAATAAATTAATATCATTATTTGACTAGAAATCAAATATGAAGCTCTCTTAATTATAGTAAAAATCAGTTATAAACTTAAGCAACGTTTATGTTAATTAAAGACCAATAAACTATTTACCAAACTGTAAACTTATATTATATACTATTTAATAATATTTCATTGATGAAGCTTAATATCATTGTAATAAATTATAAATTTTAAACACAAACCCAAAGCTGAACAAAACACGGCTAACCTCCATAATGCCACCGACCCACACATGAAGCTCATTTATATCTGTCAAGACAGAATGCAACGTGTGTCGGATAGCGTAGTGGACATATCTGTTGCAGCTCACAAAGCAATATCGTGATCATGACTAGATAATCCTCTCGGTAGATTTTCCTGAATAAGGTGGATAGTTTGTGCTGGATACTGATATAACAAGCTCTTGTTAAAATTAAATTAAACAATGGAAACCGCGCTCATCATAATCGTAAACTCACCTTTTGAAATACAAAAATATGACGTTTATATTTTTGTTCTTTGTGTATTACACCATAAAAAATTAAATCTTTATCAAGCGATTAGAACTGTTTATATTAATTAAATAAAAAAACACAGTAAGCAGATTATAATTAAGTAATAATTCGTTAATAGTATTTATTACGTCAACACGTAGAAAAGGCAGAAGTATCCAAGATCACATTTTTACTATCAAGAAACTAATACAAAACGAACGGAACTCAAGCAGTGAGTTACACCAAGCCTTTATAGACTTAGAAAAGGCATTTGATAGTACTCCAAGGAAGGTGATTGACATATGTTTAAAAAAGAAAGGTGTGAAAATCAAACTCAGGCAAGCCCTTATGAGTATATATAGACATACAAGGAACAGAATCAGAACCGATAATATGGAATCCGAAGAGTTCATAGTAAATGAGGGTCTACGTTAAAGAGGAGTCCTAGGCCCCATACTGTTTAACATTGTCTTGGATGACATAATTAAATAAACTAGAGCAGAAACATTGAAATTATATGCCGGACATAGAAATCTAGATGCAGTGTGGATCTCAGAGTGTGCATACGCAGACGATCTAGTGATATTTGGGATAAATGAAGAAGCACTCAATCTAAATTTACAAGTATGGAACGCTGCATTAATTAAACGGAATTTGAGGATCAATAATGAGAAGACGAAAGTAATGGTATGTGGAAAACAATAGAAAACAAATGAAGATAACACCTAACGGAAATACACTTGAACAAGTCGATACTTACAAATACTTGGAAGTACAAATAAAGAACAGAGAAACTGAAGAAACTCAAATAAGTTCCAGAATAGAAAATGCTGCTCGAATATACCACGCAATTAAAAGTACGTTTTTGTCGAAAAAAGAAATATCCCAAAAAGCCAAAGTGACCATATACAAGACGGTGTTTGTGCCGATTTTAACTTTTGGTAGTGAAAGTTGGACGCATACCAATAAATTAAAATTTAAAATACAGAGCATAGAAATGAAGAATAATGGGTATAACCAGGTTAGACAGAGTTAGAAATGAGGCGATCAGAGAACATCTTAAGGTCCAATCAATTATTAATAAAATTGAAGATACCCAACTGAGATGTTATGGACACATGGTTAAAATAAATCAAGAGAGACCAGTTAAAAAAGTATGGAAAGCCAGAAGACAAACTAAAAGACCAAGGGGCAGGCCAATGAAGACATGGGATGATACTGTAAACTCATTCCTAGAAACACGAGGAATCAGCAAGGAACAAGCAAGAAACCAAGAAAAGAATAAGAAGCAATGGAGAAAAATTGTACATGCAACTAACTAAAGACAATACACCCGACACCTTAGGGTAAATGGGTTTGTTATTTTATATATATATATATATATATATATATATATATATATCATCATCATTCAATCTTCGCTTATCCACTGCTGGACATATCTCCCTCATAATTTTCCATCTATTTCGATCTTGTGCCTCTTGCATCCAATTCCTATGGAAACGTTTTAGATCGTCAGTCTAACGTGTTGGTGGACGACCTCTGCTTCGGTAGGCATCATCTCTTGGTCTCCATTCCAGTATCCGCTTTGTCCATCTATTATCTGTAATTCGAGCCGCGTGACCTGCCCAGTTCCATTTCAGTGTTGCTACTCTCTCTACTGCATCAGCCACTCCTGTTCTTTGTCGTAGCTGGCGATTTGGGATATTGTCTCGTAGTGAAACGCCCAACATAGCACGCTCCATCGCCCTTTGACACACACGGATCTTTTGAACTGTTCTCCTTGTCATGGTCGACGTTTCCGCACCGTAAGTTAACACTGGCAAAACACACTGATTAAACGTTTTTCTTTTAAGGCATATTGGTATATCAGACGATTTGAAAATATGGTTCAGCTTGCCGAAGGCTGCCCAAGTCAGTTTTATACGACGGAGAAGCTCAACGGTTTGGTTATCTTTTCCTATGCGAATCTCATGACCTAGGTATTTATAGGCCATTACCTGGTCTATGGATCTTGTTCCTACGCATATATCTTCGCTGACTACAAGATTTGTCATCATCTGGGTTTTAGATATATTTATTTTCAATCCCCTTTCTAGCGAGGAAAGTTAGAGCTGATTTAAAAATTCTTTGGCCTCATCTATCCTATCAGCTATTAGTACAATATCATCTGCAAACCTTAGATGGCTAAGCTTTTCTCCGTTTATGTTTATGCCCTTGTCGGTCAGTTTTGCTCTTTTACATATATATTCCAAAAGCGTAGTAAATAGTTTCGGCGATATGGTGCCCCCTGGCGTACTCCACATTGTATCGGGAATTTCTGGGTTTGACGATCACCCACTCTAACACTGGCTGTTGCGTTTTGGTATATGTGTTTAATTATATTTATATACCGATAGTCAATTCGGCATTCTGTCAAGGCAGGCTTTCAACATTTTTTGTTGATTTACGGTGTCGAATGCCTTTTCATAGTCGACAAATATTAAAGCTAGTGGTTTATTATATTCAGTGCATTTTTCTATAAGATTTTTCATTACCAGTAGGTGATCGTTTGTTCCATAGCCTTTTCTAAAACCCACCTGTTCTATGGGATGATAAAATTCCAATTTATTTTCTAGTCGTTTCGTAATTATTTTTGTAAATAGTTTATAAATATGTGAAAGTAGACTTATGGGCCTGTAATTCCTGAGGTCGGTAGCATCCCCTTTTTTATAAAGTATGATAATTTCTGCGTTATACCACTGGGTTGGTGTTATTGCTTCCTGCAAACATCTAGTGAATAGTTTGGCAAGGACCTGCCATAATCTTTTTCTAGCCACCTTCAAGGCATCTGCCACTATTTCATCGCCTCCGGGGGACTTATTGTTTTTCATTTCTTGCACTGACCTTCGAACTTCATTGGGTGTTACGTCCGGTAAATTTTCAGATCCCTGATTGATTATCTTTGGTAATGATCCACTCCGGTTACATTGCTGTTCTTTGTATAGTTGTCTATAAAAACTCTCTATCGTGTTCATAATTTGAACTCTATTTTCAATGATTTGCCCCTGTTCATTTCTTAATTTTTGGACGTTTTTTCTTCCAATGGACATGCTCTGTCTGAGTACTTTCAAGCTTTTGTTTTCTTCTATTACTCTAGTTATTTCCATTGTATTGTATCGTCTCAGATCTTTTCTAACTTCCTCTTTAATTCTTTTATTCAAAATTCTTAGTTGATTTTGGTTATGATCCAGATTTTCCCTAAGTTTTCTTCTTTCCTCTAGAAGATGATTTGTGTTGTGGCTTAATTTTTTGTTATTGTTTTCAGGACGAAGACAGTATTTCTTTTCAGCTTCTTTCAATATTTGAGTAATATTATTGTTCATTTCATTGATGCTGATATTCTCTAAGTCGTGTGTATCCAAACTAGTCTTAATATTCTCTCCGTAAAGTGTTATATCTTCTGGGAACAGCCACCTTCCACTTTTCTTTTTGAAGATCATTTTTGTTCTTTCAACTTCAGTCTTTTTCACTTCAATTTATATATAGATATCTATATATATATATATATATATATATATATATATATATATATATATATATATATATATATATATATATATATATATAACGTCTCATTTTGAGACAGAAAGTCTTTATTCTGTCTTATTGTTAATGGGACATTCTGTATGTGTGGTAGTTAGGAAAATATTAATCGTTTGGACTTCTGAATATACAGTTACAATTTAATTCCTTTGTCATGATCAAACGGTAGATATAAAGACAGAAATACTTATGAATCGTAACAAAGTGGTGTATCCGCTAATGGAATTATTGTTTAATGGAAGTATTGAATGTTTAATATTTTTCACATTTCTTGTAAATTCTGACCTGTTTGTTTTAAAATTTATATATATTTCACCTGAAAATGTATACACTGTACAAAATATGGTTTGTTAAATATCTGCACTCTACTTCTGCTTACATTTACGAGCGCATGTTTGCTTTGATAACATTTACTTTGCATATAAACCCACAAGTTTCCACTAACTTATTTTAAAAAAGGAGCCGAGTAAATTTTCCGCTAACAAATCTCGCAACTATCCAAATACAGGCTATGTCAGACCAAATTGATTTTACACGTTTCTCCGTGGATATTAACGGGTTAACTCCTGTATTAACACCATTACAAAATGAAAATTAATCAGTAAGGGCTCCAGGGCTAGGCTTTGACTAAACTGTCTCAGATTTTCAGCCTGAGGGCAGGAAGTAGCAGCTTCCTATTAATTTCCTTTTCATTATTTACATACTGACTAACAAGAAATTAGTTTGGGTAAAATTTTGCGATACATAGACAGAGCCATTTACGTTACATTCGCTTATAAAGTTTGTTCTGTAATTTAATTACATTAAGTCGGATATTTTATAAGCCAATTAAGCGATTTGATTTTCTCTATTTATGTTTATATTTGACTAAAATTAGAAGTAATGTACTAAACAATAATAAGTGTGATTAATTCTTAAAAAAAGATAGAGCTTCAAAAAACCATGAACGTAAATGTCAAAGGACATAAAGACATTAAACAAGAAAATAAAAGGGATGTATTTTTAGAAATTAGAAAAATATAAAAGGTAAGTCGGATAACACTTTACTTTGAATTGTCTAGTAGACAATGGTACAGGTCCTGGACAGAAAACAAAAAGCCTAAATAGTTTAAAATTCTAAATGAATCTACTACTAAGAAAGTAGTAGATACTGTAGACGAACAGTGCGTCAAGAGAATCATTAACCCTCCGGTGTTATAGGAGTATTCCTGGTTGCAGAACCCAAAACAAGCAATATTTTGAAAATTGTGGCGAAATATTTAAAAATGGTAGATTTTTTCTAACGGTGCGAGTGATGGAGGGTTAAGATTGTATATTTTTACTATCTTTTAAATGAACCTAATTACGTGGTTAAGTTTACCTAATTAAGTTATTAAAAATGTTGATGAGCTAAAGTCGGTTTTTCGGCTAAAAATTTTTCAAACGGGTTTTTAATAACAATTTTGATAATATGTTTTTAATATATCTTAAAATTAGAGCCTATAAAAATCTATTGCAATCTGCTAAATACCTGTAGAGACTCTCTTTGTGAAAGTATAGTTGTTTAAATCGCTCTAAGGGATAAACAAATTAAATAACTTGCTAATTATTTGGCCGACCCAGCTGAAATTTAGCATTTAACATTAATTGTAATTATATTACATGTCAAAAATTTATAAATTAGATACTACTAAAATATGGGCTTTTGCAATTATAAATATGTGTTTTAAACAATTTTTTAAATATTTTCATTTAAAGACTTACAAGCTGCGCAAGAACTTTTTAAAACAGCAGTTTTATGTTATGTAATCGGCAATATATTCTTACCTATCTTTTAATGTTAAAAATATACCTACCAAAAATAACTAAAAGTCATGTTTATGTTATACTTTTCAGACAAACAACTTTGTAGTACGAAAATATGTCATTCAGTATAAAAATACTTATGGCGTGTCACGACAAAGCAAGTTTGCAGAAATATATCATCTTTTCGTCGTCAGTTTATTTTTGGTCTTGCTCTTAAGCTTTTATCGCATTTTGGCAGGCCAAACCCTGCAGGAGATGCACTTCAATTCGTAAACGAGTGTCGTACATCTCCGTGGAAAATAAAATGGCTTCGATGTTGGCAAAGACATTGTTTGATCCCTTGTATACTCACACATTATTTCATCTTTATCGCGCACAGGGCAAGCTTTGTTTGCAAGGAAGTTTTCGAACAAATAATGTAAATATATCGGATAATTTATATAAAACAAACTGAGTAGGAACAACAATGAATTTAAGATGTGTTTTGATATTATCAATATAATACCTATATAAATTTGAATGTTAAAAAAAAATATGTAAACTGGACACGGCATACTCATATTAAGTACATAAATAAACACATCAAAACGTTTAAGGAACACCGTTTTTTCTCATATATATACATCAACTTTGATTGGAGTTTTAAGACTGACATACCGTTACAATGCCTGATAAGTCAGCCATAAATTCAGCTCCTTTTTAATATACATACTATGATTTCTTTATGACGAAATAATTAAAGAAAAGTTAAGAAGTAACTAATTTAATGTAAATTTCTAATGTAAAATTAAACATAAAACATAAAAATCTAACAAAAAATGTCTTTAATATTCTATATTTCCTTCAGCAGTATTAATTACAGTTTGGCAGCTCCTTCGGAGTTTGGATATCATTGGGGCGATTCTGATTTTATTTACTGCTGTTTTAAAAATTCGTTAGTGGCACAGCCAAACCACTCTCTTAAATTTCTCATCCAGGACATTCTTCTACGGCCGTGATTTCTGCGTCCTTGGATTTTTCCTTGCATTATATTTTGTAGGAATGTGTACTTTTGTCCTCTCATCAGGTGGCCTAAGTATTTAAGTTTTCTCTTTTTTTATTCAGTATAACTTCTGGATCGTTATTATTCTGCGCATTACCTCTTCATTTGTAATTTTATCCACCCAACTTATTTTTAGTATACGGCGGTAGCACCACATCTCAAAGCTCTCAAGATTTTTAACATTCCTCTGTTTAAGAGTCCATGCCTCAACACCGTAAAGCAAAGTACTGAATACATAGCATTTAAACATTTTAGTTCGTAGCTGAATACTAATATCACGATTACAAAATAATTTTTTCATTTTTATAAAGGTAGACCTGGCAATTTCAATACTTTTTTTTATCTCGTGATTTTGATCACCTGTTTCATTGATGAGGGTTACAAAGTATTTGTATTCAAAAAATTAATTAAAATCCTTCGTAAAAGGTATATATTTAAAAACCCAAACGGGCTGTGTTAGACAAAACGTTTTCGGAATACATCATTCCATCATCGGTGTCTAGGAGTACATGAATGTAGCCACTAAATATATGGGTAAAAACCCGTTAACAAATAATTAGTTACATTTGTTCGACATTATGTCTTTTAAATACTTAGGATGTTAAAGTTACCGTTGGATTAGGTAACATGGCGACATATGACTCCACGTTGAAGTTGCAAGTCCTGAGACGGTGTGTCTACGAGGACTTTATGGAAGCAACTGAGCAACTGAGTTGCATTATGGGCATATTTCAAAGAGCTATTCCTACCACATACCGATATTGTCAAGGAGTAGTTTCACGTTGACGACTCCCATGTATTTCAGCGATATTATTAAGTTGTTCATATCGATGCCACAATCGCGAAATCACGCTCCGACACACCTCAAAATGACGTACAATATCCGCTTGTGAAAAACTAGCCTGAATCATATTCACAGCACTTACCTACCATTTAAACATGTGGTAAATGCCGACACTACAGAATTATCTTAACATTTAATAATCTTACGAGCAAGTTTTTAGCCTACGAGCAACCTAGTAACCTATGAGAAAGCCACTTCATTGGAATACACAAAGGGAGGCCGATATGTTCAAAAAATATAACGTCAGTGTATTCCAGTTCTATCCTTAGCTTGATTTAATAGAGTATCGAACTTGATAATTAAAACTTGGTGAAATACACACTCTTTAACTTTGACACAGTTTTTATGTTAAGAGAGTTATAGTTCCTTCTCATTTTATAGGCAATATATTATACTGCTATTGCTAGCTTCTATTATACGAATCACTATCATACGAACAATCTTCTAAACTCTGTAAAATTACCTGTACTAAATTTACCTACTTACGATGGAGATTTAGAACACTGGTTGTTCTTCCGACATATATTCGTTTTAATTATACATGAAAATAATGCGCTGGCAAATGTGCAAAAACTTCATTACCTACAACTTTCCTTAAAAAGTGATGGCTCGGAAACAATTAGTTTCTTATAAATATCCGATGCAAATTACAAAGTTGCATGAGCACTAATCAAAAACGGGTAAAACAAACAACTTTCAATAAATTTTACATCAAATCATTGTTTAATCTTCTGGCAATATAACGCAGTAACAATCATACATGGGACTCAGCTCACTTTTAAATGGATTACAAAAATACTTAAATGTTTTGGAGATTTTGGAATATCTCACGAAACACTGAGATGACATTCTTATATACATGTCTTATATACAAAAATGTCTAATGTTACAATCTTTAGGGACTTAACCAAATAAATCTAGTAACTTTAAATAAAGAGATAAAACAAAATCTTTTTTTACCAACACATCGAAAAAATCGTTCTTTGTAACAACTAAAATACTGCTTATTCGTGTATCTTTCCAAAATTAAACACCTTCTAAACTGTTAAATAAGGTTGAAAGTTTGTTAGTGTTCATTTATTGTTTGAACAACAATTATTCTACAAAAAACTGTCATTCTTCTAGATGCAGAAAATGTGGCAGAAAGTACATCACACACTGTTACATTTTCAAAACACGCCTTATGTTAAAGAAAATTTTTAGCCCAGCCTGGTTAAAAAAAAGGTGGAAAAATGTTTCGCAGATATCTGAAGATTTTAAGAAATAGGTGGGGGATACTAGATGATGAATAGATGAAAAGATACTCCTAGTTTTACCTTGCGTTTTTTTAAGCAATAATTTATGGTCACAATTTGATTTTTTGTCTATAAATGTTTTCCCTTATATTTTAAATAAACAATATTTATGTCATTTTTTTATGTCAAGAATATCTTTATTTTCCCGTTTTTTTTAATTAAAATTGATAAATAATTTACAGAGATATTTGCAAAAAAGCAGTTTTTTTGCACTAATTTATAAATTTTATTAATTTTTTTTATTAACAAAATAAAATGGTATTAATACATTTAAACATCAAGGAATTACCATTTTTTCGATTTGTGCGGAATTTCCCCCCGATCAGTCAAATATTTTATAAGTTATTTAATTTGTTTATCCCTGGGGCTAATTCTTTAAACTATTGAGCTTGCCCCATGCATGATGCTAGACACATTCAGCAAATTTCATAGGATTCTTTAAGACTTAGACTATCTCAGAAGTTAAATGCATATTGAGGTTTCATCAAAATTATTTACAAAATAAACGTTTGAAAAAGGCGTATGTTTTTTGCTTATAAACAATTGTAATAACTTCTATATTTTTCAAGCTACAGACTTGTACGTACAACCATTGGATAGCTGGTAAAAAAGCTTACATTAAAAAATAAAAAACCTTCTATGACCAATAGGAACGAAGTTAGCGACAATTTTTTTGTTAATTATATTTCCATTGTTTATAAACATTAAGAAGTAAAATTTGCACAAATTTTGAATGAAAATCTAAACTTTATATTGAAACTTATAGCTATAAAATTTATCTAATTTTTCGAAACGACGGTACTTTCGAAAGATCGACACAGGAAAGTGGAGAGGATATCTGTTTCAGCTCCGTTTTTTTTTTCGGCATCGGAACTTCAAATTCCAACACGTTGGATTATCTCGGCTTTCTTTGCAGCTGCAAGCCTCTTTTTTTTATTCTGGGGTAGCTCGTCGAAATATGAATAACTATATAGTTTTCACTGGCCGGAAAATATGGGAAAACTCGGAAAAATTGAGTCCATTTGAAATTCACCCTAAATACTTACTTTTTTTTAATTTTCTCGAATAGTCTGTCGCAGTATTAATAATGATGACATAATTTTTACCCCCCATAAATCTCGGAAAACCCCGGAAAATCAACATATGTTTTTTCATTTTATATCAATGATGTAATAATACTTATATATTTTATAAATTAAATTTCAGGTAATTTTTTACACATTATATTATTATATTTCTTATATTAATTATAATTGTTTGTATTTGTATAATTAACAATATTGTTTTATTCTATTTTTCTTACAAATATGATATACAATATTAATATAATCTGCCTTACTGCTTTGATAAAATAAGTCAATTTTTTCATCACTTGCCTTATTAAATTTTGCAATGTTTATTGAACTTTACTTTTTTTATTTTCTTTACATACATTGGTTTAAAAGTTAAAATTTGGTTCATTTATTCGACTTCACTGTCAGGTCTGAACCTTTTTGTTGCAGGTTGTTTGTCTTCACTTATTAAGTCAGTATTTCCATACATTAACATATTAATGGGCAATCCTAATGCCAAGGTGGGTCAAGGTATGGTAGGAGAACAAGTAGGAAAATATGGGCTTGGAAACAGAAAAATGACAGAGGACATCGATTGATGCAATTATGCCAAAGTGAAGACTTCGTAATAACTGATACCTTTTTCAAATTACCTCCTCGACGGTTATATACATGGACATCTCCACAACATACCATAGAAAAAATAGTGAGAAATCAAATAGACTACATTATGATAGCAAGGAGGTATCATAATGCTGTTAAATGTACTAAGACGTACCCAGGAACTGATATAGGCTCAGATCATAACCCGGTAGTTACAGTGATAGAGACGAGACCAAAAAAGATTAGAAGGCCACACAGAAAGGCACTAGATTTAAATAAACTTAAACACAAAAATATCTGACAAGCAACAGGAGAATAAATAAATGAAAACCTCCGTTCAGTGCAGCAACAAATTAACGATACAAACAACGTTAACCAAAAATTAAAGTACATAAATACAGCTATACAAACAGCAGGAAACATCTTACAAAAACAACAACAAAGTATAAGGAGTGGATGACACAAGATATACTAGCCTTGAAGGAACAAAGAAGAAAGATGAAGAATTACCCAGACAAATACAAAGAAATAAATAAACACATAAAAAAGAGAATAAAAGAAGCCAAACAGGAGTGGATTAAAGAACAATGTGAAGAAATGGAAACCTATGAGAAAAAGTACGATGCGTTCAATATGCACAAAAAAGTAAAAGAGATAACAGGAAGCATAAAGAAATGCCAAATAGGTAAACTTAAAGACAAAGATGGAAATCTTATTGTAGATCTAGAGAATAAAATAAAAAGATGGACAGAATACCTGAATGAATTATTTGAAGACGATAAAAACAACTTAACTCAGATAATCAATGCAACTGGGCCAGACATATTGAAAGAAGAAGTAGAATACGCAATAAGAAACGCTAAAAATGGAAAAGCAAATGGACCTGATGAAATTCTTACAGAACTGTTGAAGCTTTTAAATGATAAATTCGTAACCATAATATTAAATTTTGCAGCGAGGAGCTAAAACAGTTTCCCCTCCACTTTCCTATGTCGGTCTTTCGAAAGTAACTTCGTTTCGAAAGGTTTTAAGTTTCGAAAAATTGGATGAATTTTATAGCTATAAAATTCAATATAAAGTTTAGATTTTGATTCAAAATTTGTGCAAATTTTACTTCTTAATATTTATAAATAATGGAGATATAATTAACAAAAAAATTGTCGCTAACTTCGTTCCTATTGATCATAGAAGGTTTATTTATTTTGTTAAATGTGAGTGTTTTTTTACTAGCTATCTAATGGTTGTACGTACAAGTCTGTAGCTAAAAAAATGTAGAAGTTATTACAATTGTTTATAAGTAAAAAACATACCCCTTTTTCAAACGTTTATTTTGTAAATAATTTCGATGAAAACTCAATATTCGTTTAACCTTTGAGATAGTGTAAGTCTTAAAGAATCCTATGAAATTTGTTAAATGTGTCTAGCATCATTCATAGGGTAAGTTCAATGATTTAAATAATTAGTCTCAGGGATAAACAAATTGAATATCTTATAAAATATTTAACCGATCGGGGGGAAATTTCGCACAATTTTAAAGGACGGTAATTCCTAAATGTTGAAATGGATTAATAACATTTTATTTTGTTAATAAAAAAATTAATTAAATTTATAAATTAGTGCAAAAAAACTGCTTTTTTGCAAATATCTTTGTAAATTATTTATCAATTTTAATTAAAAAAACGGGAAAATAAAGATATTCCTGATATAAAAAAATGGTATAAATATTGTTTATTTAACTTATAAGGGAAAAAACTTATAGATAACAAATCAAATTCTGACCATAAATTATTGTTTAAAAAAAACGCAAGGTAAAAATAGGAGTATCTTTTTATCTATTCGTCATCTAGTAACCCCCACCTATGTCTTTAAAGCTTCAGATATCTGCGAAACATTATGCCGTGAAATCGATGATTTTTGTATAACCAGACTGGGCTATTTGTAGATGCTGACATTTCTTCTGACATACTTCAGGTTAACGATACTTTTTCTAGCCATTCTGCTTTAACATATTTATCATTCTTCTGTCAAATCACCACTTTTATTATTCAATGACTTGGTTAAAGTAGCTGACAAAAATGGCAATCTACACGATTGCAGAGTTTTACTTGATAGTGCTAGTCAATCAAACTTTATTAGTCAACGTTTATGCAACATTTTATAATTACCGAAAACAAAGACTAATATTTCTATATTTTGTACCCTCTTTAATGACAGATTAGAGTTAAACAGGAAACGGTACTAGGCTCGGGTTTCAGTCTGGTAGAGGTCTCTTGGTCGGGGCTCTTATTGTAGCTCAAATACAAAGAATTAGTTAGTGGAATACTGAAGATAAAGAAAAGAGAAGTTAGAAGATAAAGAAAAGGGAAATAATTGGGCACTACCCTATTTTTAAAGGAACAGGGAAACCTACGACATATAAAATAAAATAACGAGAAAGGTAAGGTACGATTAAGATAATCACGTGAGCATAAAATAAACCATGAGAGAAAAGTTATTATGATTGTGCGGTACACACTTAATATTTCTACACATATACACCGTTTATATGATAAATCAAATAGTAATATAAATCAATAACAATGTCTGAAAGAGATACACTATGCACATGAAATAAATTTATATACATAATAAAACAATAAAAGGCAAATAGTTCATCAACAAAGTTATATTGAGGTATAGTTAAAGTAAATGCACTATAACAATTTTTACTGCACATCTAAATGGCACGAGATAAGTTATTGCATAATTTATTATAAAATACAACAAAAAATATCTTTTTGAAAAATAATTACGAATAATTTAGTATCCTCAAGAATAAGAAAAAGGCAAGGAATATTATATTTGTATCTAAGTTAATATTTGATAGCTTAAAATAAAACAAATAAGTGATTTTTATGCCTTGGGAATACGTAAACATGAAGTTACTAAAATGTTTGATTGTGATCACCTGAAATATGTGTATAAGATCTATCATAAATATAACCTACACATAAAATAAATCTTTTCATACTCGTATGTATTTATCGTAGTTTTATACTAATAATAGTTCGTTCGGTTGGATTGCTTTTGCTCCGTCGCGTCGGTGCAAGCGCGAAAGCACTTTTGAAAACCTCCTATATTTTTAACAGTGTTACTAACTGCTTCAAATATGTTGATACCTTTGGTCCAGTCTTCCATTTGGTGCAGTTTTAGAAGTTCCTCACTTACACAAAACTCTTCACTGATGCATCTAACAAAAATTAATAGTTGATTTTTGTCAGTAATATCATCATATTCGTCCAGGGCTAAGGAGTAGTACCAACAGCTTAAATATTCAGCTCATCAACTCTTCTAGATACAGTTTGATGGGAAACTGAAACACATTCAAAATTTTTGGCTTAAAAACTGGGGTGCCGATTATTCAAGTTTAATACTTATTTACAAATCCATAATTCGATCAAAACTTGACTATGGAGCCATCGTCTACAACTCCTCCAAAAAAAACACATTTGAAGTCACTGGATATTATCCAAAATAGATGTCTACGTATTTCTTTAGGTGCTCACTACACAAGTCCCATTCAAAGTCTTTATTGGGAAAGTGGAGAACTTCCTCTTTCTTTCAGAAGACAATATCTAAGCCTAACATATGCAGCGGCAGTGTCATCAAACCGAAATAATCCAGTACTGCATAACGTTTTTGCTGATCGATTTACAAATAAATTCCAACAAACACATCAAATTGATCATCCTTTTTACTTTCGTATAAAATCATACTTATCCAAATTAAATTTTCAATTTCCAAAAACCTATGATACCTCTTCAATCCACAACCCAGCACCATGGACAATATCTATTCCTGATATCGACATCAGTCTAACAAGCCTAAGAAAATTAGAGATATCATCAACCGTCATTAAACAAAAGTTTTATACACTATTAAACAGATATGGCAATACCTACAACGTATACACCGATGCGTCAAAAAATGAAGACAGAGTTGGAGCAGCAATTTATTCGGAAGACTCCTCAGTTAGTTTCAAATTGCCATCAATTACAACCATCTTTTCGGCTGAATTATTTGCAATCCTAAAAGCACTACTGTTAATACAAAACAAAAACAAAGAAAGATATATAATAATCACAGATTCTTTAAGTTCATTATCCTCACTGACTCAATTGTACTGTGACAACCCCCTTCTACTTCTAATTAAAAAAGAACTTAAAAACATTGCAAATAAGAACATCCAAGTTCACTTTTTATGGGTGCCTTCTCATATAGGAATTGAAGGTAACGAAGTTGTAGATAAACTGGCTAAGAACGCACCAACTAACCCGATGTCCGAAGAAAGTAATATATTGGTACAAAACGATTTAAAACCATACCTAAAACAAAAAATAATTCAAAAATGGCAAGAATCTTGGAACAACACTCCATCAAGGCTATACGAAGTCAACAAACATTCACATCTTTGGAAACCAAAAATAAAAGACAGGAGAGAGCAAGTGATACTTACCCGTCTTCGTATCGGCCATACACGACTTACTCATGACTATTTATTCCAGCGCAAAAATAAACCAGTGTGTGAAGTGTGCAACAGTGCTCTAACGGTTAAACATTTTTTAATACAGTGTCCCAAATATAATAGTGAACGACTAAAATATAACATACCCAACTCCCTAAGAGATGCCCTAGAAGAAAATACAGACACCCGAAAAATATTTTCCTATCTTAAAGACTGCCAACTCCTTCAAAAGATCTAAAATGAACATTGTAACATACAAAGATATTATTATTATTATTATTGTAAACTAATGTATATTTTACTTATTGTATCTATATTGTATTAATCTAAATACGCTAATGACCCTGCGTGGTTGATGCGTTAATATAATATAAAAAAAAAAAAAAAAAAAAAAAAAAAATTTTTGGCCATCTTTTGATCTCCATAGGATCGCGCCATGTTAACCGCACACCGCTTGATTATTTCTCCATCTCTAAATGTTTTTTTACTTTTGATAAGCTCTAAACATACCTCATATGATGCTGCTAAGCTTGATGATTAAACAGCTGTCGGTTTTGTAAAAAAAATTTTTTGTTTATTCAATTTAGCTTTAAGTTCTTTTAGAAGAGTATTGCCAGCTTCACCTGGATATTTGTCGTATTTTGTTTTGTGCTGGGTTTCATAATGCCTACTAATATTGTATTCTTTTGATACCGCGAGCACTTGACAACAAATAATGCACTGAGGTTTGCCTTTTAATTCGATGAAGAAATGTTGATTTTCCCATTTTCCTTGGAACATACGATACTCTTCAAAAATTTTGCGCTTTTACCACTACTCGCTCTGAATTTAACATTCAATTTGTTCACCACTGTTAATTCAACACGACACGTGCAGCTGACTGAAGCTAACTGCCCGCTCATCGGGAGTGGGTGTTCAAGGTTAACTACTTTCTTAAGATTACGGAAAGTTAGACAGGGTTGCGTGGGACAGGAATAGTTATCAATGGCAATATTTTTGAAATGTGTTTGCGGGGGCTGCACTTTAACGAGCCTCGGGCCGCATGCGGCCCGCGTGCCTGAGGTTGGACCACACTGCTTTAAAGAATTACTGTATAATGACAAATTATTAGCGACGGGGCAACGGAGGTGTATATCTAATTTAATACTTAACGTACTGTATCTGGAATATCATCAAGATTTCAGAGACATCTTATAGTGCTGCATGTAATGGGCAACAAATGAGAACTTTTCAACACAGTGGAAGTTAGAAAAACATCATACCTAGGCCACATACTGAGAAATAATAAGTACCAATATGCTTAACTAATAGTAAAAAGACAGAACGATAGAAAGAAAGGAATAGAAAGGAAACTATCGGGGCTAAAAATGACAATGGTCTATCTGACAATGAACCTGACAAAAAGAACAGTTGAAGACAGAGAAGAGATTTTTTTATTGGAGTAGCCAACCTTCATTGGACAGGGCACTTTTTAGAAGTAAAATAGAAGTTGTCCATTAAAAGAAATTTTCTATTTTAGTATAAATAATATCTTTATTACTTTTAGTATACCCAGTTTAAAAAGTACCCTATATAAAAAATATAAACAGAATTACAATATATTAAATTTTTTATTTTTTTTTATTTAAACGAATATACCCGCATCAACCACTAAGGGTTATTAGCGGGGGGGACATACACAAACAATAAGATACATATTGTTACATAAAAAAAATATTTTTTACAATCTGGTATATAGTTTAGTCATTTTAAGATAACTTAATAAAGACTGTAAATTTGACGTTAGTATACTTTTTAAATTATCACTAAGGGCACACGCGATTCTTTCGTTCTGGTACACTGGACACTCAACAATTATCTGACAACTAAGTGTTGCACTTGGTACACATCGGAGCAGCCTCCTTGGGGTTCCACTGTAATATGAATGTGCTGGCCATTAACTCTTTATGTGTTAACTAGGTATTTATTGTTGAGAACTTGATTCTTAGTCAGTTTCGTCAGTAGAAGAAGGACTGTTGAGAAGCAGTTTCTTCTCCAATCTGGTGATATTGTTTTTTAAAGTTTTATTTTGTATTTGAGAATATATAAAGTTTAAAATTTCTTTTATTTCTTGGCTTTCATTTGAAAAATTTTTAACAATGCGTTCAGAATGTTTTGAGTGAAGGGAATTTGCCAGAAAATTACATATTTCATGAAAAGTAAGTGTAAAGGAAGGGTTTCTATTTTCAATTTTTTCTTTAATTTGATTTAGAATAATTGGAATATTTTCTTGGGTTTCAAGCTTTTTCTTAGGTTTTTGAGTATCGGGAGGAGATAGGTCATTTTCAAGAATTTCAGGAGAGGATATTTGTCTTTTAGTTGCAGGAGTAATTTCAGTGGTTTTTCTATCACTTTCAATTACTAAGGAATTATCTTGGGATATTTTTGGTTGATTCAAAATTTGCAATTTATTGTTTGTTTGTGAGGAAGTGGTTTGGTCCTTTGTAGCTGATGGGTGATTTTGTATGGTATTGGGTTCTGGTTCCATTAATGTTTCGGTATCTTCTTGGTATTGGTTTAGTGGTTGATTTTGTAACTGATTATGTTTTTCATTGGTAGAGTTATGTATTTTCACGTGGTGGTCAGTTTCCATTTGATTAATTGAGTTTCTTGATGATGATAAAGAAGGACAGTCAGAATCGTGATGTCCGACAATCTTGCATCTGGAGCAGTTTGAACCATCTATGGAAATGGATAGTCGATATGATGTATTGTCGAATGAGATTAGAAATTAGTAAGGAAATGATGCATTTTCTAAAGGACTTATGAACATTTGCCTCCTAAAGCTGAGTACGTGGCTGTATTCTCTCTTGCATGCCTACTCGTAGAAACGTCATGTTGGAGGCGGATTTTATACCCATAGTTTTTAAGTGTTCTTCAATTATGCTATTAGGTATAGTAGGACATACTTTAGATATGATGAGTCTCTGGGCAGGGGTTATAAGTCTTCTTACTTCAATCTGGTTACCATCAATATTTATATATTTGTGGGAGCTAAGAAATTGATCAACTACATATTTAAAGGAGAGGTAGATGCAGACGCGGTTGTTTACTATTTTGGATGCCCAAACAACATTTTTGGGCTGTACTATTGATCCAACAGCTTTTACATATTCGAAAACTTTTATTCCTTGTATAGTTAACACTATAATACCTTGGTCTTTTGAAGGATATTTGAAACTGTTTAATGCATTGGAGTAAGATATATGTGACGTAGTGGGTATATTTCGTGAGGTAGTAGCTGATTCCGGTTCATCCATCTTCCCGCTGAGAATTTACATACATTGGCACAGAGGATCTGAAGCCGGACCTGGCCACTTAATAAAATTGAACAGCAACCTAGCCTAATTACTTGTTAGAAGCAAGAACCAGCAAAAAGTTGTTGTCGATAATCGATAAGTTGAATTGAAATCGATAAAATTTAAACTTCTGATTTTAAGGTTATTAATAATACAGTTTTGTACTCACAGAATTCTACGATATTCAGTGCACAACTGTCACATTTAACTTTAAGTTGCAAACAGTATAAAAATTAGATTATATTATTAATTTTAACTACCTACTAGTAATTAATAATTTGTCACAACCGATATAAAGCTGTATGATTTGCTAAATATCATATTTAATTTTGATTTAAAAATAATAATAAAAAACAAAATATTAGGGGTATTTGATTATCACTCATACCGAATACTGATTTGAAAATGATATGATAAATTAACAAAAATACCAATTCTACAAATAGTGCGTTCATAACCTTTTCCTGTTTACTTACAAGAAACATCACGTAGCGATGTGAAGCATTCTAAAAGCCAAGCGATGAGACTGTAAACCAAGCTCGTCGAATTTTTGTCACCGAGTTAAATTATGAGGAGAGTAAGCGAGGGCGAGAAACAACAAGAACCTTGACAAATATAGCTTTGACGATGGCTAGAGATTTGTTGTTTAGAAGCAAGGATATTCATGAAGCTTCCTGGCGCACAGTCGTCCTTCCGCCGGTCTCATTGTTCTAAATTTATGTTCTGGTCGCGCGTACATTGTCCTGTTATCCTGTCTGTCTGGTGCACACATAATGGCCGCAATGCAGTTTCAAACAGGAGTTGTTCCCATCTAACCTAAACTAACCTCTGAAATAATTTGAAAACGACAGGTTAAATACCAAAGCAATGGTTAGAGCAACGTGTTTTTCTATTACCGAATAAAATTAAAGATGGAATAATTTACACAGAAATTTACTTAAACAAATAAAAAATTTGACTATTATTCGACACGACAAGTAGTTATTAAACACGACAAGTATACTTGAAATAAACAAAAAATGAAGTGAATAGTAACAAATGACAAGTATTGGCAATTTTGTGACAAATTAGACAAGTAGACAAAAATTACTTGCATTCATACAAACATTTCTCGATAATCCTGAATTTTTACATTTAGGACATTATATAGTTATTGTAGCCAAAAGAATGTTACTCTGTGTATGTTTTAAGTGTTTTATTATTAGTAATTACTCTAAATGATATTTTATTTTTGTCTTACTTATGCTGCCTATAAAATATTTCAATATGTCTCACATGATCTCATTAGTCCTAACTTTATCTTTTCATCATTCTCATTTCATTTTTATTTAGAAGCATTTTCGTGATTTGTTATAGTCGGTTCACAATTTGTTGATAGCTCACTACAAGTTTAACCCTAATTAGAAAACTGAAATACAGAGAGGATAGGTAATACGATATAATAGTAAAAACCAACCTAAAACTGACGGTTTAAGACGTTTTCGACTAACCCACCTTATATCTGAAGGAATACAATACCTTATAATCCTATTACGAGGGTATTTTGAATGGATAGAGATGAACGACCAGTGTCGTAGAGTATATGATTGAAACATTTATTTGAACTAAATAAATATATTTTTTAAATTGTACTTATGTAAATTGTATTTTTTAATAAAACTTATTTATTTTATTCAAAAATAAAATGTTTCTTGCCATTTGTAAAAGATACATTTATTTAATTAACGAAAAAGGCGCCAAATGTCGCCTGGCAAAATTTCCAATGTGTTTTAAATGTATCCATTATTTTCGAATCCGGAGAAAACTAATAAATATTTTTGAAAAATTTAAACGCAGAATGAAAGATGACATTATTACTCAGGGCAGAAAGTCCCTGAAAACTTTTACAATGTTTATTTTAATATGTTATGTAACAGGGGTGAAAATAAAAGAGAAAATATAGTATAATTTTTAATTGAAAATATTGCATGCAAAAGAAACTTTTTATTTATTCTAAAAAATATTTCATTCTGCCTTTAAATTTTTCAAAAATGCTTTTTAGTTTTCTCAGGATTTGAAAAAAAAAATGGATACATTTAAAACACATTGAACATTTTGACAGGCGATATTTTGCGCCTTTCGCCTTTAATGCCTTACAACTACTATTACTTACCTTATATAATTACAATTAGAAAACTATTCAAATTCAAAATAAATAGGATCAACTTCGGAATCCGAGTCGTCTTGAGGGTTAATAATCTCTACGGTCGCATCAATTATGTTATCAAGATCCCACATTTTTTTGTTTTTCTTCTATTACATGTCTTACTGCATCTTTCCAGTTTTGTTTTGTAATATGTTATAAAGACTCGTCTAACAATTCACGTACAGCTTACACGTACAGTCTTTTGTGCTTTTGGAATGAAATTCCAACAAACCATGCTTAACAAATCCTTTTTCACTGCCAATGTGAAAAATTATTAATCTACTGCCTTTACCAGAAGGTGGGGAGATACCAGTAGACCAACCTTCCATAAAGGCTTGCCTGGAGCTTAATATATTTTTATCTGACCAAATTTTTTTTAGAGTATGACCTGAGTTTACCCACGTTTCATCCTGGTAGAAGATGGGCCTTTCTTCAGCCCGGAATTTTCGTATGAATCTTAGATAATTTCTTCTCCATCATCTTCTCCTCCCGGTCAATCAAAAGTGATTTTCGGTCTGATTTCTCCCACCGGAAATTTAATTCTTTTAAAACTTGCCACAATTTAGTTCGTCCGATATGAGGCAAATCCGGGTCGTCTCTAACTTCTTGTAAAATTTTGTTTAGGTTTGGTATTTCTTTTAAAAAAAAAAATCCATGAATTTTCCTTCGAATACCATTTTTGGCAAATTCATCAATTTCAATAGGCTTTTTCCCTCTCTTTAAGTGTTCGTTTGTGTTTGGGTTAGCTATACCGTGTTTTTTTTTTATAGGAACCTATATAAAGTTGACTCTCCTACGCCAGTCATGTTAGCACAACTTTCGACTATGTTGCGAACAGTGTTTGTGGGATTCTGAGAAACCAGAGCATCGTGAACATTCAGGACAATAGTCTTCCCTCTTGGTGAATAGACAGACTTACTGACTGTACGCAACAGTACCGGTGTAAAACTTGATGATGAAGCCATCACAAACAATCCAACAAAACGAGCACGAGCGAATGGTACGTATATGTTCGTAGGTATATGGAATAACAAATCACTCACGCACTGCATATAATTCGCAAAAGAAATATTTGAGACGCTAATTACTGCCGTAGACGCGGAAACACCGACGAGCCGTAAATTACATGCAATCAAAAACGTACTAAACAAAAAAATTGTTTTCGTTCGTAATAACTTCACCCTTTCAAGTTAAGTTTTGAATATAATTATATTATTAAAAATCTGGGGAATTCCATCTTAATTATCTTGCAACGAATAGTACCTTCGGATATGAATTCCAGGTTTTCTAGTAAAGTGATTAAACGCGAAGATTAGTATTGAAATATCCAAAGAGATGAGGTATTCTTATTTACAAAATTGTTAATGGTTAAATTCTTATTTTTATTAATATAATATAATAACCAACATTAGTCGTGAAAGTTTTAATTGTTTTTTTTTGCTAAATATATTAGTATTAAAATATTATCAATATTATATATAACAGTATTAAAACAGTATATTATTATTTAATGAATAAACACCTTAGGAACGCCTATGATTTACGACCGTTTAATGAGTTTGAGGCATATTTCGTGCTCTCAACAATTTGTGAACGAAGAATAGTTCTAGGTACTGTTTCTGAGGTATAAATCATGACAGGGTAGATTAGGGGTTTTGTATACGCGCGTTTTATTTCTGCATATAATGTTGTTAGGACATTTTGATGCTCTTCTTGTATTCATCAATTTTTCTGTAATTTTTTTTCCTAATGTTGTTGTCACCTGATAACTTGATTTCAAGAGATTCTAACTTTATTACCAGTCATTATGTGTGGACTTAATAAGTCAAACCATCTAGGTCAGGTTGATATTTGAGTGGGTTCTATTGATTGTATATGTAATTTTAGTTCAATCTAGTTTTGTACCAGGTATACATACTTGTCTACTATCTCAAGTGCAGTGTTGTTTATTATTACATCCTGGACATCCACTAGCTCGTTGTACGTGGTTTTTGTTTTTATCAAGTTCATTTTTAGGCCAACTTCATTGCTAGCTGCATTTTAGTTGCCTATAAGTTCTTGTAGTTATGCTGGATTATCAGCAATCAGAAAGGTGTCGTCGAAAATTATATATTTAAAATATCAAGTCACAACTGTAGCATCATTCAGCAATAATTGGTAGTGATTAAAAACCTTTTTAAATAAAAGATTTCATAGTCAATTCTAACCATAGTTTGTTCTATTACTCTCTATAAATTTATTTCCAAAAAGTTTAGATTTGTCAAATGAGCTTTTTCTAATGAAAAATTATATTTAAAATATATTTAAAAATATAAATACAAAAGTAATACAAAATACTTATAACTACAATGCGAATTACATGTATTTTCTTTTTTAAAATTCTGAAATATTCTTCTTTAGAAACATGATCACTAGTATTTTAGCTTTCGCTTCGATTACGATTTTTCATCATAAAATATGCAGAGTAGGTAATTACAACTGAAATGCGGGATTCACATTCGGATTTTGATTAATGTTTCAGACCTAAAATATTAAACGAAATATACGGTAGATTACTTTCGTTCTGACAGGAAACGTTTTTTTTTATCATAGTAGCGTATGACATATGGTGGATATTATTTCCAATGGATTTAACCGAAAATGTAAACCCCTTTTTAAGATCTATACGTTTCTATTGATGTGCTTGATGACAGAGTGACACCCTCCAGATATGAAAGAACACTGTACAGAAAATCCGTACAGAAAATCACTGTAAAGAGCCATAAAAAATTTTTAATGAAGATACCTAGTCTGTACTGTACAATAAAAGTTTACTGGTTTGGAATTTCAAACATTTGTGGCACATAAGCATAAACTGGGCTAAGTGGCTAAATGTTAGTTTTGTGAAAACTATAAAAAAACGTGGTAAATCAAATCATTAAAATACCATTAAAATTCAAAATAGATTGTAATTTTTAGTAATAAATTTTATAAATTTAACATATCAATATTATTGCTATTGTTTTTATAAAAAATTGAAAACTGTAATTTCTGGATCGGGCTAAGAGCAGTACAAGTTAATAAAAAATAATAGGTTTAACTGAAACCTAAACGAAACCAAGTAAAAGTTAGTTATTCACATTAGATTGTTAATTAAACTGTTTAATTATAATAATTAAAGACACAAGTGCATAAAGCATCTAGGTAACATTTTTTTTTAAATCAGTTAAAGGATCAGTAAAAAATCAGATAAAGGATCTATGTACCAAGCAATATTTTATTACAAAAGTGCATAAAAGATCAATGTGCTCAATATTGTAAATAGATCTTTTATGCCTGACCAAACGGATTGCTGTTGTCATGTCATGTTACATAGATCCCTAAAGTTACATCGCACAAGATGAAGATGATCTCAGCTTTATGCTCAGAAAACTAGAAGAAGAATATAAAAACAACGGAATGGAAATAAACTTAGAGAAAACCGAATACCTAACAACAGAAAACAAGGATATGAGAAACCTAGAGATAGACGAAGGAAGACAAATAAATGGAACAGATAAATTCAAGTATTTAGGAACCATAATATCGAACCAGGGAACAACAGAAGAAGATATAAACAACAGACTGAGACAAACAAGAAACTGTATAAGACAACTAAACTCAGTGTTGTGGAATAAGAACATTACGATAAAGACAAAAAAGAGAATATATAATACCCTGACAAGAAGTATCCTGACATATGGGTCCGAAAACTGGACAATAAACAAGAGAAATAGAGGTAGAATAAGAGCAGTAGAAATGGAGTTCCTGAGGAGAAGCTGTAGACTTACAAAAAGAGACAGAATTGAAAACGCAGAGATTAAGCGGAGAATGGGAATGCAATCAGACATAATCGACTATATAGAGGAGAAGAGACTATCCTGGTACGGCCACGTCAGAAGAGCGGACAGAGGACGCTGGATAAACAAAATCACAGAATGGAGCCCGATTGGAAGAAGAAAGAGAGGAAGACCCCGAAGGTCATTCAGAGATGAAATCGACGAGGCTATGGAGAAAAGAACCCTGCGAGATGGAGACTGGTATGACAGGGAAAATTGGAGAAAACGGTTGAGTGAAGGAAGACAGTGAAAACTGTGGAAATCCTTAGTAGTAGTAGTAGTAGTATTATGAGAACGATTTTCGAAGTAGAAATTAAAACGTCAATAAACTTATTTCAACCTTCAATTGTGGCTTGTTCCCGTTACAATAGTAATTAATTATCGAGATGACTTGAAAAAGAAGATAGCATTTGTGAAGAAATTGCTTTTGGGTACTGTTTGTGTAAAGATTTTGTAATGAGCAAACATATTTTCTCTACAAACCATTAGATGAAGTTAAGTATAAAATAATTACATAATATACGTGTTAAAATAAAAAAATATAATTTTAAAATATGTTGTACAACTTACTGGAAGCTTTATCAGTAACTGGTAGATCAAACAAAGAAAAAGGAAGCGAAATATGGTATTGTACCGATAAAAATCAGTGAGGCCATTACGCTATTCGAAATAAACCTAATAAGAAAGTGAATTCATCGAAAAGCTCTATTCAATCGACTATACATTTTACGATATCGAATAAAGTTAGACGGCCCATTTACAGTAATATATCGGCAATCGATGACAAGAATAAAGAAGTTATCTGCAGAAATTTAATTGCATTCCGAAGGTTTCTGCTGAAAATGAGGCGAAGAACTATGTCTTGTTCATTATGATATTTTAGGGTTATCGAATAAGATTTACCGGTAAAAGTAAATGGAATTAGGACAATATTTTACGCCGTCTTCGAGACTATGGCCTTTTTAAAACGAAAGCAGAGATGTAGATAATTTGTTGAAAGGGAAGAATGATATATAATTCCAAATGGATTTAAGATTATATCTCAAATTTCTATTTTTGGTTTTAAGTGTAATTTTTTCTCTTAAATTTCAATGACGTATTAAGAAAGACTATATATTTTAGAAAACCAAAAAAAGATATGATAAAAACACATTACATTAATAACACGTTCAGTACCGTCTCTTTTTTAAGGGAAAACAGTGGTCCACTGAGATGTATTTGTGTAAACTAATTAATTTTTAAGGTACACTTTAAAAAGTCATTTATAATAAATATGGGTACAAAAAAAATTATTTTGTTCACAAAAAAAACTCACCGCGTGAGTCGCGTTGGTGGCCACAGGGCAGAAAATGTGTCAGTTGAACTTAAAAAAAAATAATAATCTGATTGAGAAAAGATATAATTATGAACCTAGATAAATAACATAAGTAATGGCAACAACATTAAGAAAACAAATTAATTATCTAATTTTCAATTTCTTCATGAAAACGTCTAAAACAATTTTCTAAGCACAATCCCGGATGTTCAGGGCACTCCGCACAATGAAACAATGAGTCCTTTCTTTCTTTTTTAGTTTGCCAGCAATATTTACACCGTTGTCGTTTTGTAATACCATTAGCTGATTTAGGGCAATGGGATGGCAAACGAAACGTCAAATTTTTCTTGACTTGAGGGATTTTTTGAAACTTGGATTTTGATGAATCCATGATAAAATATTTCAGGCGACAACAGATTATTTGAAGAAAACTAAATAGGTTCGTCTACAATATGTGGTGTCTGTATACTCCATCACGGTATCTAGTAAATTTTAAAAACCGTAAAGAAAACACCACATTTGAAACAGAATTTGGAAAAAACATAGCTCCAATGGTGAATCTGATATTCGAATTCACTCAAGATTTCATAACTTTCCGTTTAAATTTTATTTTGACAACCTATTTACGGGTTTAAGTATTTTATTTAAAACAACTGGAATACGATGGAACAGGAACAATTCGGGAAAACCGCATACCCAAATCTTGCCCATTACCCCAAAGAACGATCTTTTGAAACAAACTGTCAGAGGTGGCTATAGTTCAGTACTGAACAAGAATGATGACGTAATTATCGTTAAATGGGTTGATAACAATGCAGTTGTTGCAACGTCTACATGCCATGGAATAAATCCAGTTAGTTGGATAAAAGGATTTTTAAGGACAGAGAAAAAAATTATTCAAATCAGTCGTCCATCAAATATAACTGAATGCCATTTTATGGGAGGTACTGATTTGTATTTTTGTTAGATGACTATCTTTTAAGATATAGGATAAGTATCAGACGTAAGAAGTGGTGGTGGGCAATCTTCACATGATTGTTAGATGTTTCTATGGTAAATGGATGGAATGAAAGGGACAAGTAGTACAAGCATATTTTAGCAAATGTGGGGCTTTCCCTTAAGGCGCTGGAAAACCAGCAATATCACATTCTAGTGTGACAATTAACAGAGTGTCAGGTGATCTACGATATGCTGGTCGTAGACATTTACTTGCGCCTAATGGAAATAAGAAAAAAGATGTGCCAGGACAATGTATGGACAGACATGTATAAAATGTTTAAAATTTTATATTACATGTTAAGCTAGCGTTACCATATAGTAAAATATGATACCAGTCCAACTTTTGTAACACGTTCAAGTCCGACAACGCGACTGTCGCGTTCAGTGAATATAGCCTCAGAGGCCACCAACGCGAGTCGCGCGGTCTTTGACTATATGACAATATATGAACGTTATCTCAACGGATTTTTCACGAATTACAACAAATATCTGCTGGCCGCTTCGAAACACTGGCATATAGTGGAGTTTGTGTTTGGTTTTCGAATTCTGATGTTAAACTTTATTCTGAGTATATGACTCTGATTTTTCAAAAATTATAACAAATATCTTCTGTCCCATTGATAAATTGGATGATAGAATATGAAACCCTCAATTTCATTGCTTACTTTTTAAATATCCAAGCCAGACGTGCTCGAAAACGACAAAATTAGCTGTAATAAAAGGTTGTAAAGTAATAAAATTAAAAGTATCGGTAAGCTTTGAAAGAATCACCAGATGTATTTAGATTATATTGCATTTGCAATAATTTGTTTTAATCAACAAAACAACTTATACTCCGTTCGCTGTACCTTTGCACATCATAGTTGTTTGAATTAAATCAAAGCGTAAGTCTTTTCTAGATTCATAAAATAATAATTAGGAAATGGTTAATATCCCGTTAAACGTATTTATAGTGATTGTTTTTGTTTATTTATTGTACTGGATGTTAAAAGTGGTCACGTATGGATGTGAAACGTGGACTCTCTCAACCACTGATGAAAATCAACTGAGAATATTTGAGCGCAAAATACTAAGTAAGATATTTGGACCAACCCAATGCAGCGATAGTTCGTAGAGAATTAAAATGAACCACGAGCTGGATGAACTAATGCAGAGCGCAGATATTATGATGGGTTGAATATAAATATCAACTATATTTTGCTCTCGGACACACCACTTTTGAATAATTTCATGAGTATGTCTTACACATTTTTCCCAAATGTCTCCATTTCACTGATTAAGCGCCTCTTTCCACATATTTATAACAGCACTATCACAATAGCCGTCCCTACCAATATGCTTATTGGAATATGACTTGCAATTTGCCCAAATTAATTCAATAACGTTGAATTAGCAATGATAAGAAGGTAGTCTCAACACTTCATGACCATGCTCTATTAGTAACTCATCAATAACATACACTTTTCTTTTTTATTTATTTTTGCAATTTGTAATAATTTAGGTTTTGTAAATTTTGGGTCAAATTGGATGTTATTTGTTGTCAGCCAGGTAACAATTTCATCTTTCTTTGGAGCAGTGGTAGGTTGCTTTTCTAAAAGATCACTATGATATGGAGCATTATCCATTACAATCAACGATAGTTCTTCTAAATTGGGAATTATTTGTGTCCTTATCCATTTAGTAAAAATGTCGTTGTTTATTTCTCCATGGTAATCAATATGTTTAGACTTAGAACAAAACAATAAACTTGCTTCAGAAACAAATCCTTTAGAAGAACCAGCGTGAACAATTATGAAACGTTTACCATCAAAACCTTCTGGTTTATGTACAGTTTTGCTACTAGTGTCTTGCCAGGAAGTTGTTTTATTTCCTTTTAAATAAATCCATGTTTCATCCAAAAAAACAAGTTCTCTTGGATGCACACTTTCCAGGTTTTACTTACAAAGTAAGTTGTTGTAAGTACTTACAAAACAATTTTGCTCTTAAAGCAGCAATATTGGTTCGTTCGAATAATGATCTTCGATTGTCATCCTTTTTATATTTAAATCCTATATCTCCCAGTACAATGCTCAAGGATGTTTTTCTTTTCCCATAGTAACAACTTCTTTTTCCTCTAATTCACATTTCAAACTTTGTAGACTAACACGCTTTTCTAAAAAAAAAAAAACTAGTAATAATAGTGAAACTTTATTTTAGAAGTGCTAGTTAATTTTAATGTGAAACATCTATTGGCTTGGGTATAAACCAGATCGTTTTTATTTTGTACAATATTAACTTATACTTACTTTGTAGGTACATATTGTACACAGTGTTTCGTATTGCCATTTTAGTTCTTTCAGGCAGATCAGTTGTCTTGCTTTTACGACGACGTCTACTTTTGCCTGGACTTGAAAGGACAGGATTGCTTTCTTTTCGTTTTTTAATTGTACATACTATACGCCGTGATATTTTCAAGGCAGCAGGTTCCCCTCTTAAATTAAAAACAATTTCATGATAGGTAAATTATTAAACAACATACAATTCATTACAATACCTCTTGAACACAAGCCAAAGATGCCAATAAGGGTCCTCCGTTCCTTTTTTCCAACTCAAAATATTCATACAAATTTCGCACGAGCTGCTGGGATTGAGAATTTAATGTATTTCCAGGCATATTCTAAAAATAAAAACCGGGAAAAAATATCCTGTTTGATATTTGTTTGATATTTATGACAACAAATAATGTTTTATATCGATCCGTTAGACAGAGTTTTAGCCAGATTCAAAAATGATACGTTAAATTAAAGGTATCAACATTTAACTGTAAAATTTATAGTTACATCAAGGAATCCAACACTAAGTGAACAGTTAGTCGTTATAACAACTCTTTTTGAGAAAATTTCTAAACTCAACGCACGAAAATGTAATGGGAAATTAAACAATATGAATATAATTTTTGTAAACACCACAAAGCTGTGAAGTTGACAATAAGCAGGTTCAATGATAAGAATTTATCACAGACTGCTGTTATATTACTGTCTTTGTCTGATGTATTATTAAATGTTGGACAATCGGCTTAATTTCAACATTTTATATTCTGTGAGTAGAAATGACACAACATTTAAAAATAGTTCGTGAATAATTTTATACATGTGCAAAGATACAGCGAACGAACTGTATCTAGTTCAGACATATACTAAAATGGCAACCAGAAGACAAGAGAAAAAGAGGTAGACCGAAAACAATTTAGAGAGAAGGAACAAAGAGGTGAGAAAAAGAAACATAGAAAAGGACCTATGGAACGACCGGACAAAGAGGCGATTGGAAGTAGGAATGGCGGTTTTTGACAAAACACCGGTTTTCAGTTATACCGGTTTTTTTTGCATACGGTTTAACCTGGCGGTTATAACCGGCCAAAAAAACCGGTTTTTCCAAAAACCGGTTTTCGGTTCTTTTAATAACCGATAAAACCGGTTATTGTGAAGTAAAAAAACCAGTTTTCGGTTAAAACCGGTAGGTTTTTTCCATTCCTAATTGGAAGTCGAAAAACGTTGCAAAATGTTATAAACCAACTTGTAATATGATTTACTTTATTCGTTTAATGAAGGAAAAGTGTTTGGTAAGACAGGCCCATGAAAACGACGTCGTCATAATATCGGAAAGAATAGGTACTGGAAGAGGAAGGTATACCTTTAATCAATTTTTTTTTAAATTTTTACCTGAAGTTACGTCTATACAGTAATATTGAATGGGATTGTGGTAAATTAAATGTTTTAATTTATACGCTTTTATTTTTTGCAGCATTTAATTTTTTATATATCCCATATGAATATTTTGCCAGTGCCATACAGAGGCACACGTTAAAATCTAGTGTTTTCCGAATGCGTGGTTATCAACATAATTAATTTACAAAATCTCGTGCATTTATTTTTTGTTTCGCTTTTAGGTTATTTTCAAACCACTGATATTGCACAATGCCTGTGTGTGAATAGTGAAATCAGAAAAAAATTTGTATAACAAGTACGAGTACATATTAGTTATTAATTAGTATATTTTGTATTGATTTAAATTATGTAACGCATCTGAAAATTAAATTAAATATTAATTAACCATCTGTCTTTGGAATATACATATGGTAAAATTTGCTGCCATACTTTAGTAGTTATCCATAGATTTAATAATTATTGTTTAGATTCAAACAGTATAAATTGGTATAAATCAGTACGTTTTATGTCAATATAACAAAATGGTTATATTCAAACTAATACGTGAAAATTCATGAATTCCTAATACATATTAACACATTCACGACCAACCGTCACACATGTGCGACGGTGAAGTTTTCGTAAGAACTGCTGACACACATGTGTGACACCGAACTTACGTGATGAAATGTAAAATAATTTTACCACGGTTTATCACAGTGGGTCTAAATTTAGCCACAGTCCACCTGAACAATCCTTCTTTTACAAGCTATATGGCTGGATTGTGATCTCGACGTTTAAAAAAAGAAGAAATAAGCTATAAATTTATAACACGTATTCAACCGAATATATATACGAAAAGTGTCGTTATTTTGTATAATTTAGACGGTATTAAAATATCTCAAGCAGTAAGTATAGCATTTGATACTAGTGAAGCATCAATAAGAGCACAGGCAAGAGTGGTTCCAAAAAAAATCAAGAAAATATTCTCAAGAATACTTAAATTTTGGGTTTACTTTAGTAAAATAAATAAAGAAGAACAGCCTCTGTTTATCATCTGCTACAGCACATGAAACAAAATCACATGAAAGCAAAAATCACATAAAAACCAACGAAAATCTTTAACTGTGAGATGTTTCGAGATGGTTTATCTTTGTTACAATTGAGCTTCTTGTTTGACATATTCGAGAAACAAATATTTGGATATATATATTGGATACCAGTGATAAAGTTAATGCTCTTGGTAGAAAATTGGAATTGTGGAGCAGAAATTTAAAGCAAAAAAAACCTAAAAATTAAAATAAAATAAACAATTAATTGTTGATTCTTTATTTTTAGGTTTGTATAATTTATGGATTCGACCGATACTTGATGGAAATTCATTTTATATAACAATAAAACACTGAAAACTTTGTTTTCAAAACCTCCACAAAATTTATTTTAAATTCTTATCACTACAGCTGTTTCGGCTAATTGCCTTTCTCAAGTGATCTGTTTTTGGCATGGGTTAACACTTTATAGTCTCTAATGAAATAGGTTGAGGAGGGGAGAACTGTTTGTCTCAAGCTGGTCATTCAGAATTATATCTGTGTTTTTTAATTTGTTGATTTCCATAGAAATCTTTGTTAGAGTCTATGGAAATCAACAAATTAAAAAACACAGATATAATTCTGAATGACCAGCTTGAGACAAACAGTTCTCCCCTCCTCAACCTATTTCATTAGAGACTATAAAGTGTAAACCTATGCCAAAAACAGATCACTTGAGAAAGGCAATTAGCCGAAACAGCTGTAGTGACAAGAATTTAAAATAAATTTTGTGGAAGTTTTGAAAACAAAGTTTTCAGTGTTTTATTTTTCAGTATTTGTATAATTTGTTAGCATATAATTTTGTAATTAATAATGACCTCTATTTTTAGACAATCAATTTTATTATGATGCTTCAAGGGACATTATAAATCAACAATTGTCACGTTTGTGCGAGAAATACGTGAGTAGTTAGAAAATTAATTTTTAAAAAAATTAGTGCGTTTATTCATTTTTTATGAATTACTATAGATATATTAAAATTTGAGTTTGAAGTTATTGCAGCAGAAGATCCAAAATACAATATAATAGCAATTAAATCAATAACAAACGAACAAAAAGAAAAATTTTACATTCCAAATAATCGATGGTCAATAAAATACCACACACAACTCGCCAATCTACCTGAGTATAAAATGAATTTCAACAACACTAAACAAACGTGGTCAAACACGAAAATACAAACTTTTTTTGAGGACGATTTCCGAAGTGGAAATTAAATTGTCAATAAACTTACTTTAGCCTTTAATTGTGGATTATTCCATTTAAATAGTAATTACTATTAAAACAAAATAACAGACATATTTTAAACAACATACACCACTTCTTAATTTTATGAGTTTTCTACAAACTATTATTGTATTAAAAATAAAACCGTCAACACCGCATAATTCTAAATGTTCAGTTAGGTTGATTTATCATAAAAACCAGTTTTCCCATTTTGTGTGTGCTTCAAATCTGAAATACCAATCACAGCGAAATATTAAAATAGGCTGGAATTTTATGTTTGTAGCTGTGACTAATCAGAAGAACAATTCTAATAAGGCGGCCCTATAAGTGGGTGTAATATTAAACACTAATAAACCGATAACAATTGCTGAAATACGTAGGCGGGTCAAACCAATTATTAGGTAGCACCTAAGAAACTTGTTTGGATTTGTTGACTGGTATCGTATACAAATGAATCAGTTTTTTTGTTTCAGGAACAAAGAAACTAGTTAATTGTCGATTATGTATATCGGCTTGTGTAAATATGTTTTGATACATTATACAATAAATTCATATATTTTTATAAACAGGTTTATAAAATAAGGATATATACCCCTCCTTTTAGAGGTAGTCTTAGCAATAAAGTTCATTTACCCTATGACGGACGATATGCAATTAATATGATCAGTGGGGCGTTAATATTTAATTCCGATTGCTTGAAAAGTAAAAATATTTAGTTTCCTGTATTTTATGTTCAGTAATAATATTGAATTTTACTGTATCAAAGGCAAATAAAATGAATATAATATGTATATACAGGGCGTGTTAAACGAAGTGGGATAAAATATTTCGAATACTCGAAATTATTTGTCGACATCAAATGTTCATCAAGGTCTCTACAAGTCTCTATTTTGTGTAGAGTAAAAATTATAAAGTTGGTTCGCTATATTTTCTCGGGTTTCGGATTAAAAATTTTATTGTAAGTACCCAGTTTTAATTACCTGCTCTTTGGGGAAATATCAACTGGTCAAATGAAATGAAAAATAATCCATAACTTTTTTTATTTAAATAATAATGGAAAATATTTTATATAATTGACAGTATAATAAGGAGAATTACTTCATTAATGGAGTCTAATGTGGCTAATATAAACCTAATAATAATTTTATATTACAATTCACACAGAAAATATGGTCTATGTATATTTGTTCCATGAAGAGAATTTCTAATGAAAAATAAAAAAATTTAACTTGCCAACAAAAATGAAAATCAGTCATTATCATCAAAAATATCATAATCGCCATCATCATCACTGTCATCACCATTAATTGTTATTATGATTGGACTTATTTCGTTTATTTTATTTTCACGAGTCCACCAATCTTCTATTAGTTTCTCTCACTTGAATATACAGTTGCACCACACTTCTGGAGTTACAATTGAAAGTGCCTTTCGCCAAGTTTCCCGAACTGCGTCGTCGCTATAACCGTTAGGCCCAATATGGTTGTCATAATATTATTTTGCTATTCCCCATATATATTCGATGGGATTAAACTGGCAATGATACGTTGGCAGACGTAAAACTTGATGACCGTAACTTTTAATAATCTGATCCACAACAAAGGTTTTTGGTTTTGCGTGGATATTTGCCAAGCGTAATAATTCTGATTTTAAAATATGTTGTGTAAATGGTATATGTTCCTTTGTCAACCATTCTTTAATTTTATTAACAGTCCAAGAATTCGTTGGACTTTTGTTTAATACTTCAGAATGGTAAGGTGCATTGTCTAAAATAATTACGCTGGGCTCACTTAAACCTGGGAGAAGTTTTTCATGTAACCATTTTACAAACATTTCTGTGTTCATATTATCGTGATAGTCACTTGATTTTGATTTAGATGAAAATATTAAATCAGCACCTTCTATAAAACCCGATTTCCCTCCTGCATGTAAAATTATGTGTCGCTTCCCTTCTCCATCAGTATGTTTTATGGACTTTACGTTATCATCTTGCCATATTCTCTTGGTTGCACCCCTAGAAAATATCCATGTTTCGTCTAAATATATAAAATTTGCCCTTTATTCTTTTATTTTAGAATATTTTCTTAGAAAGTTAATTCTTTTATGCACAACAGAACTTCTTTCACAAAGGGCTTTTCTGTTATCCTCCTTTTGAAATTTTCTATCTTTTAATTCCGAGAGAATTGTATTTAAGGTCACATGTTCCTTGTTGGCTCGCATTCGATAAATGGTATCACGAATTTCAAATTTTTTTCCATCTGGAATATCTTTCGTTTTCAATGATAGGCGAGTTTTTCGGTGATCTTCTTTCGGCCGTTCATTATTGCGATTTTGTAATACTCCTCTTAGTTTGGTTTCACTAATTCCTAGAGCATCACATACGCCATTTTCTTTTTCATCCGTAAAATACTTATGTACACTACAAATTAGACTATCTACATCTAACACACGTCTAGGCATTTTTAAATATTTCCACCAAACATACAATGTCAACACTGGCAAAGAATCAATTCAACTGCAATATTGTAACAAATTTATACCTACCCTAATGTTATTTTAATGTATTTTAAAATATGACCATTAATGCAGTTTTTACCTAATTCTTTGGGAAGTCGTTTACTGCAACTGGGTATCAATGAGTCATTAGCATAATTTTGTTAATCCCAAACCCGCGTAAATATAGCGAACCGACTATACGGATGGTTTTTCATGCAGTAAAATTGGAAAATACTTGCCAAGTTGCTGGTATGTCCAAATTTGAATAAAATACATCCAAGACTTTACTTTCTGCAGACACTGTATTAAATATAACCTTAACAAATTGGGACTAAATCACTTCCGAGTTTTCAGCAAAACAAAAGGTTTAAACACGTATAGTCCAGTAATTGATACCAAAGCTATTGAGAGTATGCAGTCCAGTAATTAGACCGAAGGTACTTTATCGTTTAACTAAAACACACCATAAAGTCCGAATTGAATTCCCGAAACACTTTGTTGTTACTTCTTTTTAGCAAACGATTTGTCCTATTCACTGTCTGATATTTAACTATCAGCGTCATCACTATCTGAATTGCCTATCCGAATAATTAGAGGCTGGACCTCACCTATAACTCGCTCGGTTTGAAAAGACTGAACGATTATGTCTTCCGTATGTCTAATACAATTTTGCATTGTTCTGCCTTCATTTCTTTTATCGATTCTTTTCATAAACTAAGAACGCTAGCGTCATCTGTTGTTTTGGATGCCTGTTTATTATAAAAATTTTTGGCTATACTTACAAACTAACTCAATTACATTATAGTGGCAATGGTAGGGCGGAAGTCGAAGAACATGGGCATATTTAAGAGCCAACTGTCAGTAATAAATTTCTTTTGAATTTTGTGCTCTCCACACCTTTGAAGTAGATCGACTTTTAAAAATATATCACTGTGATAAATTTTCTTTTCTGTCAACCACAACTTTATTTATTCTTTTTTCCAGCTGCTTGAAGGAAATCTGTCTTCTACTCTTGAGTGGTAGGATGCATTATCTAACATTATTATGGATGATCGCTCCAATTTTTTTGACGAATTATCTTCAAACCATTCTTAGCAAATATTTGTCTTTATATTTCCATGGTAATCACCTGTATTCTTTGTAAACGAAAAAATTAAACTAGCATTAGGAATCAAATCCACATCATTTCCAGCATGAAGTATAATGTAGCGTTTACCATTACTGGAACGACTAGAAGAATAACATTTCGTGGTGCCATCTTGACAGAATGATTTTGACTTTTTAAACTTTTTTAAACCAATATCACACAGTTCCTTGTCTTTTATTTGTTTAACGCAGCACTAATTGTTACATGTACTTTGGCTATCTACTTATTATATATAATATGTAGCAGTACCAAGTAATCTAATCTGGAGGTACATTTTTCGATCACTTTTTCTATTAATTGTCGCTGTATATCGGCAATAACGCAAATCTTGTCCTCCAAGTGGTCAATCGTTTCATATTTATCGGTGTAGACTAGTACCTTCACATATTCCCGTATAAAATAGTCTAGTAGTGTTAAATCGCATGATTTTATAGGACAATTCACAGTTCGAAACGTGGCACGAGCTGTGTGACATTTTGCGCTGTCATAATAAAACTACAGCTCCTGCACATCATAAGATTGTAAATATAAGACCCTAGTCCCTAATATTTATGAATATGTGCTGCCACCAGCAACCTTTTCATCACTACCTATAATTATTTAGAAGTAACTTGTAGATCTATTATTTTAAGTTTTTTAAGAGAAAATAGTTGGAGTCGATTTTCGACGTCAACTTTATACGTTTAAATGTGAGTAGCCATTTATAAATTAAAAATATTCTTATATTCATTTTGGTATCTAGTTTTAATTTGAAAGTAAATAAAAATAAACGAGGTGTGTTATCAAAAAATTGAGTATGTGCCAGATATATTTCCACGGTCCCATTAAATGCGCACGTACACAAAAAGAACTTCATAGGAATGTTCCCACATCAGAGGCAACTAATTCTAAAATTTACGGCGCGTAAATTTGATCCATAACTCAAAAATGTTCGCATACAGAGATTTTTAGTGCAACACGGGTCATTGTAGGCGAGAATACAAGCAAATATAAAGGATAAAATTATGAAAACTACAAATCAAAATGAATACAAACACAGAAGCGATAAAGTATGGCAGCATTAAAAGGGAAGTGTCATAAAGGTGGTAGGGGAGAAGCGAAGTTTGACCGGAAGCTGGCTAAAATATTATCATCGAAACAATAGGGAAGCTTCCGGTGCTCGCCATGCAACAAAGCTACAATAAAACGAATTAAAAATATTATAGCTTTCAACTTTGCCTATCCTACATGGGCGCGCAAATGGGTAAAGGTAAAAACTAGTAATGTGTTCCAAATTGGATTTTCTAATATGAACTTTTTAAATATATTCCAACGATTTATAATGACAAAGCGAAAGAATTTTTAATTAAATATTAAATTAAATGTCGGAAGTTTAATGGTGGGAGTTGATGGTCACTTCCACAATCTGCTCTCAGGTATGTTTTACAGTTGATGGCAGAGGATTTCTATCTTGATCTTATTAGAATGTAATTTATTTGATTCCTTGAGCATCCATATAGGCTACGCGATTATGTACAATCTAGGTAAGTATTGCTGATAAATCGTATTTATAATTCGTTGTTGGGCTTGAAAAAGTGAAAAAGTCAATATTTGATGAAAACACCAAACGGGTTAAAAAAGTAACTTTTAATTGTGGATAAACGGGGAAAAGTCAATATAGTTGTATTTGTGGGTTAGGTTAATTCTTGTAAAAGAGTCACTTACAAAATAGTACATAACGGTTAGGGAAAAAAGGTATATGATAACATTTCCCTTGCATTGTCTATGTGTATATAGTGTTAAGAGGCCTTTAAGGCCCATCGCTATATGGATAATTTCCATCGTTTTCTGTTCTTAGCTATCAGCTTCCAATCTCTGATTCCCATCTCTCTGACATCTTTAATTACTACATCTTTCTATTGCTTTCTTGGTCTTCCTCTCTTTTTTTTGCCCTCAGGTACTTTCCAAAGAATATTCTTGACTTTGCATTCTTTCTAGATGTCCGAGCCATGTTAGTTTAAGTTTTTCACTTTTGTTATTGTACAGTTAGCATACAATAGATAAAGTTCTGCACTAGTTCGTCTTCTCCATTCTCCCTCTACTACTTTTTCATCAAACATTCTGCAAAGTATCTATCTTTTATACTGCCAAGTGTGGTTTTGTTCATATTCCATGTCTCGGCAGCGTATAGCATTGTGGGTCTAATTATAGTTTTTTATACATTTATTTTTGTATTACAAGATTATATCTTTGGTTTTAGGTAATTATTTTGCTCATGCTTCCAGCACATCCGTTGCTCTTGATCATTCTTAGGTTAATTTTAGTTTCTTGCTTACATGTCTGATCAATAAGAGTACATAAGTATATATATTCATCCACCTTCTAGAATTCTACAACTGATCCAGTCTCCACCTCCAATTTAAAGGAGCTGCTGGTGTTGTTTCCTTGTTTTCGAAATTTCCATGTATTTCGATTTATTAATATTAACTTTTAGTTCCATTTTAGAGCATTTCCGCATCAGTCTTTTTGCTATACTTGCTAATTCTTTTCCATTTCTTGCAATGAGAACCACGTCATTAGCGTTTGCTATGCATTGGTGCTCTTTGTATAAAATAGAGCCGGACCTATTTATCTCACCAATCCTTATAACTTTTTATCGTTCATCGATATATTGTGTCGTGTTTTTGTTTTTTCACTACGATATGCCGTTTTTGGGTCCATATTTCTATAATTTTCTCGACTGAAAGTACCATTTCTGGCCCATTCCTATTTTATGTCATCCACAGTTAGTTTTTTTACCCTATCTTCACGTGTTTACCTTCAGCTTTTAATTTCTTACCTTTATTTACAATTTCCTGCCTCGTGTGTCTTTCCTTTTCGATCAGGTCATCGTTGATGGAGATCTTTTATCCAGTAAGAAATCTGAATTTGCTTTTTTCTTTCATTACCTTACTTTTTTTGCCATAATCCTTTATTTGTACCAGACATATAGTATTTTTTGACTTTATTGCAGATTCTATTTTGACATTCTCTTTTCGGGGTTGTGTATTTTTTTTGTATGTTAATTATTTTTTAAAAGTGTTTTATCTGTTGAGACTATTGGTAGACCCGTAATTGCTATGTTATTTCTTTTCATTTGTTTTTCAATTCTTTTTACTTTGTTTTCAACCCGGGTTAATTTGCTTTTTGTTTCTTTTAATTCTTGCCTTATCTTGCACTGCCTATATAAGTATTTATATCAATGAATAATGAAACAACTTGACTTGCACCCTTTTTTACGCTTAGCTTTTAATGTAACCTGCAACCGACTTGAGACATATTACCAATATATTAGTAACTATGTATCATATTATTATTGCTGTGATTATTCCTACAGAAACATGTTGTTTTAATTTTATTCATAAAAATAAAATAGGTCAAAAAAAATTGAAAAATGTCTAGAGAACAAGTTGGTAATAGATTCATAATAAACATTTTGTTTATAAAAAAGTATTTTTTACATGCACTGTAAGTATTGATAACATACAATTGTTTCTGTTTTTGGACAATTGCCACAAATTGTTTTTCTACAGTTGTCACACAAATCACTAGTTTTGTTATTAGAGTAAGATCCCAGAGCGATCAGACATAACTTATTTTCACACAGATGAAACTTTAGAGTCTCAGTAGCGTCTCGCGTGCTTTGAATACCTGCGTATTTATGAAACTTGCTGAGTGACACCTGGGCAGGTACCAGGTGAGAAAGGTAACTAAAAATAAGAGCTATTTAACTTAAATTTACATAACTGATTTTTATACATATTTTGTAGAATATTATTTTGAAAATGCTGTAATAAGTGTCAGACACTTGTCATGGACCAGAACTTTTGTCAGCCGCTTTAAAGCTCCACTAAAATTAAATGAACTTTACTTACTTTTACATGTCTGATTTTTAAATATGTTATTAATGGAACTATAATAAAGTTATATTTAATCAGTCAGACAAATTAGAATGACCAAATATCCCTCAAACACTAAAACTAGTTAACCAGAAGTATGAGCGCGAGAGTGCTGTGCTTGCATTTCAGAGTGAGTGAGACATTGCGATAATTACGTTACGATATTTGCATAATTTAAAAAATGGTGATTCGAATGTATGGTTAAACGCAGGCACCGAAAATAACCAGAGATACATTAATTTGACAAAGGTTTACGAGTACTTGGGACATATTTTTATGTAGAAGTTTGCTAGGGTTTCACGCTCTAACTGGATGTGACTTTAATCCAATTTTTTTTAAAAAGCGCAAACAAAGACCATTCAATATATTAATGAAGAAACATGAATATCAGCGAGCTTTCATGCAGTGTGGAGAATCAGAGTTGTTTACCGATGAAGCCACCCAAAAAGATATTTTCAAAATAATCCAAAAATTTATCTGCGAAATTTATAGTTTTCCTGATACGTGCAACATTAATGCTGCCCGGCTTCAATTTTCTTATGAAACCAAATTGCTCCGAATTAATTAATTATCCCAAATATATTCAATACATTAATTTACTTTAATATTTATCTTAATGCTAGAGTTCATCATATTAAAATAGAGATGCAAAAATATTTAATCGGATCGAAAACAGTAAGTATTCTTAATGAATTTGAATTTTTTGCTCTGAGGCTCACGCGCACTGCACTCTCACGCTCATACTTCTAGTTATAACTAATTTTTGGGTTTGAGGGATGTTTGGTCATTCTATTTTGTCTGATTGATTAAATATAACTTTATTATAGTTTTATTAATAACATATTTAAAAATCAGACATATTGTAAAAGTAAGTAAAGTTCATTTAATTTTAGTGGAGCTTTAAAGCGTCTGACAAAATTTCTGGTCCATGACAAGTGTCTGACACTTATTACAGTATTTTCAAAATAATATTCTACAAAATATGTATAAAAATCAGTTATGTAAATTTAAGTTAAATAGCTCTTATTTTTAGTTACCTTTCTCACCTGGTACCTGCCCAGGTGTCACTCAGCAAGTTTCATAAATACGCAGGTATTCAAAGCACGCGAGACGCTACTGAGACTCTAAGGTTTCATCTAAGATCTAAGATCTAAGATGTTTTGCACTTTTTTTCTCCCATCCTCTTTTCTCTAGAAGTGGATACACTCAATACGTTTTCTTGATTTGACGAGGAAGCTCTGTTCGTTAGGCCCATGGTTAGTTCTCCTACGAGCTCCAAGATACATTTGCGATGTGAAATTGGCTTATCCGTGACAGCTTTGTGAAGAGATGAGGCATTGATTGGAGCCACATCCAATACATTATATAAAAACTTGCAACGGCTACCGTCTTGAACTTGCTTTTACCGTTTACTTCTTTGCCATTTGATCGATAACATCGACACCAAATTTAGTGTGAATATAAAATTTTATAATTTCTGGCTACTAATACTACTGATATTTTTCTTTCCTGCTTGATACCTACCTGAGGTTGGCAATCATCATGGCTATTCTGATCTTAGATGCTGCTGCTCTGAATAGTTCAATTGATGTGCATCCGTACCATTCCCTCAAGTTACGCAACCATGAGATTCTTCTTCTTCCTACACTTCTCTTGCCCTGGATTTTCCCTTGTATAATCAATTGAAGTAGGTTGTATCTCTCATTACGCATAACATGCCCCAGGTATTGCAGCTTTCGTGTCTTGATGGTTTCCAATACTTCCATTCTTTTGTTGATTCTTCTCATGACTTCGTTGTTTGTTACATGCTCGGTCCATGATATCTTCAGGATTCTTCTATACACCCACTGGAACGGGCTGGGTTCCTCTGCACCGTCCAAGTGGGCCGAATAAATACTTCGGCTGGGTACAAGTAATTATAAGATATAACTACTTCGGATTAGCCTTCGATTTGGTATATTTCCATTAAGCGGTGGTTCTTTTTGTTACATGGATTTAATTAAAACTACTCTTGCTCAGTAGAAATGTATTTTGATTATCAATAGTATACCTTTAATTGTTTGATGAACAATATACTAATTACTATTTATTTGCTCATTGCTTGTGTAATGAATATTAACACTTACAGTTATTATTGTTAAGACGTGATCGGATGGTTCAGAGCGATGTGTCTTCTCGGAGAGTTGAACGTACAAGAGAGAGAATTGTGTGCAATCTTTCGTATCGTCAAATTTTGGTCTGTACCAAGGGGCGGTTAGGGGTAGGACGCGAGGGCGCTGTTGCCAGTTTGGATCAAATCCGAACATACTCCCCGGCCGTTGAATGTCTCATTCAATAACGAGGTGGAAAGATTAGAAAGGAATGAGATCTAATGGTTCAGTTGGAACGTGAGAAGATACAGAAGACCTATGATATATAAACAAGAAAGTAAGCAGGAATAAGAAGAAAGTAATAAACGACAATCAAATTACGAGTTCCATATGGACAGCTTTTGTACTCATACAGATAAAGAGTGCCACATAGCATGTTGTGAGAGGGGCCTTACGAGAGCGAGATGTTTTTATCATAAGTGGTCCACCATAGTCAGTCCCAACATTTTGAAAGGGGCGTGAGATCGAAACTCTTTCCTTTGGCAAATCGGACATGATTTGCTGTGCAGGTTGTGCGCGAAATCTAAAGCAAGTAGAGCAATTTCGAATAATTTTCTTAATTTCCCTGAGACCATTTAAAGGCCAAAATCTTTGTCTGACGTTGGAAAGTAAGGCTTGTGGTCCGACATGACCAAGTCTAGTATGTTCGTGTGAAAGCAGTAGAGTGACTACATGTGATTTAGAGGAAAGTAAAATAGGGTGTTTGTGATATTCTAGAATGTCTGCATTTTTTAAGCGTCCACTGACACATAAAAAACCAGAGTGATTTATGAATGGACTAAGTGAGACCATGTTTTTATTTGAGAGTGATTTACTATTTTGGATTTCAGAGATTTCTGAACTGAAGTGTTGGTGTTGAACAATTTTACAAATTGAGTTAGTGGACGTGAGAAGTTCATCTACAGATAGTGGACCAGTAAGAGTTTTAGTGGGAAATCTTGAATTGTGAATAAATCTGTGAACATATGCCATTGCGTGCACTAGTCTAGAAAATTTAGAAAATCTAAGAAATATTTTATGCCAAAAATTTTCTTCGGTAGGTTTAGTGGTAAGAAGTGAGATTTTTCTCTCTTCTGGTAAGTTGCATTCATTAATTTTTTCATTAAAATGAGCAAGATTTAGATTGGGGTCTTGCAGAAATGAAGGACCTGACCACCATGAATCTAATTTTAAAATGTTTTGGGCTAGTAATCCTCGAGATGGGTAGTCGGCAGCATTTTCTGCAGATTTTATGTGGCGCCAGTGAAAGGCATTTGTCAATTCAGTGATTTGAGCAACTCGATTGGAAACAAAGGTATTCCAGCGGGATGCGTGGGATTGTATCCACGATAGTGCTATCCTTGAATCGCTCCACAAATTGACACTAGAGAATGACAGTTTGTTTTCATATATTGATATGATTCTTTTGGTGAGTTTTGAGAGGAGTAACATGGCACAGAGTTCAAGTCTAGGTAGGGTAGTTGTCCTGATAGGGCTTACCCGAGATTTTCCTGTAACCAGTATGCAGGAAACTGTGTTGTCAGAGTATACAGTACGAAAGTAAATGCATGCTGCATAAGCCCTTTCGCTGCTGTCAGCAAAGCCATGAATTTGTATGTGTGCGACTTTCTTATTAAGAAATAGACAGCGTGGGATTTTTAAGGACTTTAAGTGATGTATACTGTTTACAAAGGTTGTCCATTCTTTTTCCAAAGAGGGAGACAAGATATCGTCCCAGTCCATTCGTTCAAGGAAAAGTTTCTTAATAAATAACTTTCCATGTAGAATCACAGGAGTTATCAACCCTAAGGGGTCATACATTTTGGCTAGAGTGGATAAGGCAATTCTTTTTGTAACGCGAGTGTTAGTTGGGGCTTCAGGTACTGAAATTGAGAGTGTGTCTGGAGAAGGGTTCCATGAAAGTCCTAAAACTTTATTAGAGGCATTTTCGACTTGGATGTCATATGAAGTGGGTTGATCATTATTACAATATTTTTCAGTGAACCTTGTGGAATTGGAAACCCATTTTTGAGTTAAAATGCAAGCACTACCTAGAACGGTATTTAATTCGTGATATGTGGTTTCTAGGTCAGTTTCAGTTTCGACACCACAGAGGATGTCGTCTACGTAAGTTTGTGTAAGTAAGGCTTCACAAGCGAGGGGGTATTTTTGGATGTTAGTGGATGCAAGCTCTTTTATAGCCCGAGTAGATAAGAAACTTGAAGATCTGAGGCCGTACGTTACACTAGTAAGTTCAATGCATTCAAGTGGTTTAGAGGGATCATCTCTCCACCTTATATTTTGCAGGAAGGTTTGATTTGGGTTAATATTTATTTGACGGTACATTTTTTGAATATCAGCAGTACAAACAAATTGGGGTATTCTAAAACGGCAAATGATGTCAAATAGATCAGGTTGTACCTGTGGACCTGTGAGCATAATGTCATTTAAAGAGGTTCCAGAAGAGGATTTACAAGATCCATCAAAAACAACGCGTAATCGAGTGCTGGTACTGCTCTCCTTTATCACGCAATGATGGGGCAAAAAATATTTGTGTTCGGATAAATTATTGTATAGTGTGAGTGGGATATATCGTGCATGATTAAGTGTAATGTATTCATCGATAAACCTTTTGTATTCAACAAATAGAGAGTGATTTAATTGGAATTTCTTTTCTAAGCTTTCGAATCGTTTTTTAGCAATATGAAAAGAGTCACCTAGTTTGGTATGCTCTGAGGGGCATTTAAGGGGAAGATTTACTTGGAATCGTCCGGTTTCTAAAATTTTAAAGTTTTTCTTGAAGTCAAGTTCAGCAATTTCTTCAGTCGGGGTGAGAAGTTTTTTAGTGGGTATTTCCTCCATTTCCCAGAATTTAGGAAGAAGCGAGTTAAGGGAAGAAGTGTTTTCGGAGATAACATTAGAAGTTTGAGTAAATAAGGATACTCTTTTATTTTTTAGATGATTATGAGGTACACTACCAGCGACAATCCAACCAAAAAAGGTGTTTTGAAGTACAGGGAGATTTTTTCCTAATCTTACAATGCCATCGGTAATGAGTTCGTAGTATTTGTCAGCACCTATCAAAATGTCAATGCTTGAAGTTGAAAAGAACTCACTGTCGGCTAAGGAAATGTTGTGTGGTATTTCGAGCAATTCTAGGGGTATATGTGTCTGCGGTAGTGGGGTAGTTATTCTATCGAGTACATAACAAGACATGTTAAGTTTATTGCCTTTATCATTAGTAGAGAAAATTGTAAGATTTGCCATTATGTTAGACATAATTGAGCTCTGGGCAATTCCAGAAATTTGAAGTGGTTGTTGGAGGGTTTTACAGCTAATTTTTTCAAAAAGATTCCTTGATATAAAGCTACTTTGACTAGCATTATCGAGAAGTGCCTTGGCTGTTATCATATGTCCTGATTTTGATTGAATAGATATTTTAATTGTTGCTAATAGAACATTACAAGGTTTAGCGGAGAATGTAAGGTCGCCTGTGGTATCTAGAGATACCGCTGTGACAGACTCGGGGTGGATGTTATTGCCAGAGGAGGATGGCATGTCGTCGAATTCTATATGATTTTTATAAAAATTTAAATTAGGGTTTGATTTTTCTTGAGTTTGATGATAATTATGTTTTCTGGAGTTGGCATCAGAATGTGTTTGATTTGAATTGGATCTCCAATTATGTTGATTGAGTTGAGGATAGGTAGTTCTTTGGCCTTGAGATGTGCCTGAATTGTGAGATGGATGCGAGAAGTTAGCGTTGTGGGCTTTGCGTACGTGCAAGAGAGTGTGATGTTTTTTAGAACAAATCGAGCAAGTTTTAGAGATGCATTCATTGTAAGAATGTCCTGTGCCCAAGCAGTTTGTGCACATGTGTTGAGAATGTGTGAAATTTAGTTTATCAGAGTGTGGTAGAGATGAGAAACGTGGACAACGATATATTTTATGAGACAAGTCATTACAGTATATGCATTTAGAAGTGGAAGAATTATTGTAGGTAACATTGGTGTGAAGAGAAGTAGTGCGAGAGAATTTCGGAGAAGGTTTTTCCGTTTTATAGTCACGTGAGTCACTTAAATCACCTAATAAATTGCACCTATCTTCTAAAATGTCTAGAAACTCGTCTAATGTGGGTAAATCTGATTTAATTCTTTTTTCTCCGTATTGTTTTTTGGAGTTATAGTCAATTTTTCTTGATAAAATGTAAACTAAGATGATGTCCCAAGTGTCTACTGGAATGTTTAAGTTTTTTAAAGATTGAATGTGTTTTCTTATTGTAGTTACGAAGTCTCTGAGTGTTTGGGCATTAACCTTAGTGAGAGTGGGGTAGTCCAAAATGGATTTTAAGTGTGCGTTGATTATATTTAAGTTATTAGAGTATCGTTTTTCCAAGAGGTCAAGAGCAATGGTAAAGTTTTCGTGGGTTAATTCGAGAGAGTCAATTAAGGCGAGAGCTTCATTTTTTAGAGAAGATTTTAGGTATATAAACCGTTGAATATTTGTCAGAGAGGGGTTATCAATGATTAAAGAGGTAAAGAGTTGATAAAATGATATCCATTCATCGTAGTTGCCTGAGAAGATTTGAAGTGATAATTGGGGTAGTTTTACATTAGTAGGCGTGGTTTGTGTAACAGTGGGAGTTTGAGTGGTAAGACTGGGTAGATTTGACTCTACGAGAGATTTGCACTTTTCGCGTAATAAAGTTAAATATTTAAAATAATGTTTTTCCATAAGATCACGATTTTCAAGAGCATCGGCATCGTCAGTGGCTTGTTCTAAGTTATCTTGTATAACATTATAACGTTCAAAATGTTTAATTATTGATTCTTCTCTTAGTTGTAATTCTGTTATAGTTAGTTGAGAATGTAAAAATTGATCACACCAATTATATGCTCGCGTTAAAGCCGACTTTGCCGTTGCTCGTTGTTTCTTCAGTGCCTCCATTATTAAATATAGGTTTTAAATCTAAACAAGTATGATATATGCAATCACTAAAAACACCTTAAATTCACTTGCGAAAACACTACCGCGTTAGATATAGCACAACTTTTATAAGCGCGCTGAAAGAAAAACAATACAATACAAACAAATCAATAGAAATATCAATAAATGAATATTTAAATGTGTTGTAGAATATGTGTAGTATATATAAAATCGTTAAATATATGGAGGCACTGTGAAATCGGTAAGTATAATATTTATGATGTGTAAAAATATTAAAAGTATTTATTTAGTGAAATTTCAAAGACAAATAATAATAGGTTTTTCGCTTGAGCAAATAAATGTTTTTAATTCTTAAAACTAATTATTACAAAGAATTTCTTAAAATAATTATTATTCAAATTTTTATTTTATGCGAAACAATAGTGTCTTTCTTAGTATCGAAATTATTCTGTGAGTACGTGGGAAGAAAGAACTTTTTCTGTACCTGCAGTGATGAGCGGTGTACCTGATGCCGTGAATTCTCACACAGCCAATGACGCGACGTAGCAATTTGTAGAATATAATATATTTTAAATATATTTGTGTTGAATTTGTTATTTATATAAATCCTAGTTTATAACATATGGGAGAAGGACCATGGAACGGGCTGGGTTCCTCTGCACCGTCCAAGTGGGCCGAATAAATACTTCGGCTGGGTACAAGTAATTATAAGATATAACTACTTCGGATTAGCCTTCGATTTGGTATATTTCCATTAAGCGGTGGTTCTTTTTGTTACATGGATTTAATTAAAACTACTCTTGCTCAGTAGAAATGTATTTTGATTATCAATAGTATACCTTTAATTGTTTGATGAACAATATACTAATTACTATTTATTTGCTCATTGCTTGTGTAATGAATATTAACACTTACAGTTATTATTGTTAAGACGTGATCGGATGGTTCAGAGCGATGTGTCTTCTCGGAGAGTTGAACGTACAAGAGAGAGAATTGTGTGCAATCTTTCGTATCGTCAAATTTTGGTCTGTACCAAGGGGCGGTTAGGGGTAGGACGCGAGGGCGCTGTTGCCAGTTTGGATCAAATCCGAACACCCACATTTCAAATGCTTCCAACTTTTTAGCAGTCGACGCGTTAAGTGTCCATCCTTCCATCCCATAAAGCAGAGTCGAGAAAATATAACCCCTTGCCAGCCTAACTCTCAAGTCCAATTTTAGTTCTCTTGCACAAAGTACCTTGCACAAAGTACCTTCCTACCTGACTGTTCCTACAATTGTTATATTATTTCGTTCGGGCTCTTAAGCAAGGATATGGATAGAAGTAACAAAAATATCAGTTGTAACATTTTGTCCTTTTTTCAATTAGGGTTTCATCAGCTTCAATACTAGATGGTCAGAAAGTCTTTCATTTGAGGGACGAGTGTCATATTTTCCTAAATACGGAAAACCATCGGGTTTGTTAGCCATAAATTGTATAAATCTACACCTCGCCTTTGTTGGAAAAAGTTGTTATGTTTTAGTAAGGTATAAAACATGATTGACAATTTGAAATAAACCGCTCCCAAACCTCTGAAATTAGACAAAATTTATTGCCCTAAAGACTTTGGCGTCTGGTGGACCGGATGTCAAAACGTATAAATCGCATTATTTGTAAAAATCTATCTCGAGACATTGTCTTTAAAAAAATATGAGGTCCCACGTTGTTGACCATAAGCTCTTTAGACTAAAACTGTTTTGCCCTCAAATTCCACGAGCATACAAAAGTCCAACAAACGCTTTAATTTCTTCTAGTTAAATTTTTTCAGATAGACAGCAATTTGCTGTAGTTATAGCCAATCTTCAGTAATGGAGAAGGCACCTTAAGAAGAAGACATTTTTCACTCTTCAGTTTGCAATTGTCGTCAAGCTTTAACTTCTGTGCACCGTTTTATGTATTTTAAAATATAATCGTCAATGAATAAGCAAAATGAAACAGATCCGACAATAATTTTTGTTTTTGCATATCAAGATGGGGGTCAAGAAGGGTCCTTCAGAATATTTCGTTTAGCTGCTCTACCTCGAAGAAAAGTGTTCAGATTGATTTGATTTTTTCCCACACAGTATTTTAAAGATCTTCATTATCACATGCTTCATTATCGGAGTTATCAGTGCTCTCAACACTGGAGCTTCTCGAAGGCACTTGAAAATTTTCATCGTCACTGTTATCGCTGCCAAAATTAGTTGCTTCAAATTCCTCATTCCATTCATTATATCCTAGAACATCTTGAACGTCAGATTCAGTTTCAGATAATTGTTTTAGGTCAATTGACTTGACCACATTTTTGAAAATCAATCTAATAACAGACTGTCACCGACGGCTTTTAGAATAATATTGCACAAAAATGCCAAACCGACAATAACTTAAAAACAAATCCTAGAAATAATTTTCTTGAAAATAATATTGCCAATTGAACGAAATTCCCATGTAAAAATGAAATTTATAGCCCACATAAATCGGTTCGGATCAAAAATGATCATTTGTCGTCCTTCTAGGGATATTATTTCGTAAAACAAGAATTTTTAAATAAATTTAAAGTAAAACACTACCAATGTATTGAACAGTTTCGTTTAGAAAAAATAAAAAAATTACAAAGATCTCCTTCAACTAATTGAAAAGATGACCACCTCCAAATGACCACCTCCGTCTATCTAGTGTTAACTCATCTTCTATACATTAGTATTATGGACTCACATGGGCAACCCTTTTATCAGTTAAATGACTATTACTTAATACTATTTAATTTTACCATAATTTTAACCACAACATAGAGTATATTATAAAATTGTAAGTAACTTTAGTCAATATTAAATTCTAGAATCTTATTTAAGAAAATAAAGATCAGATTACAATAGTCTTATGACAAAGGATTTTTTCTACGGTCAAAAACTTTTTTAATTTCGCTCTCTATTCCAGACGTCTGCAAATAGTAAGAGGAAAGAAAATCCGGAGCTTCCAGCAATACAGAATTTATCGAGTGCATTTTTATAAGGCGAGGACAGCCGCCATTTCAAGTCTATAAATCAGTTATCGAATGACTTTAATGTCCCAATATGATATGATTACCGGACCCGCATTCGGGTTCATATCTGAAAACCTCTGGATATAAAAAGAAAAATGGCTTATACTCGGTGTGATTTTGATGACAAACACGGTTTCCATTTCAAATTTTAACGAAATAATAAAAGAGGAAATGAAGTGCGGATGCGAAGGTCTAAATTTGGAAAGTTTTTGTTTATGAAAATGAAAAAGTTGATAAAAACCCATGCTGTAGGACGAAATAAGAAAAGAAGTCTCGCTGTATACGTATATTAATAAGAATAACAATAGTAATAAATACTTGTTTAACAAATTCATGAAGCAAAATATTTTATAAATATGCGTTTTTGAATAAATTAATTTAAAGTTTTACTTTGGGATTTGTTTTATATATTTTACATAGTCTTTCAAAATATAATCAATCTTACATAATGGAGAAATATTCTAGAAAATAAATTATTATTATGAAATGGCTTACGTTGGTAGCAGTCTAAATTTGTACTGTTGTGAAAATGTCTAATATATGAAAATAGATATGTGTCGTCTCCGGTGTAATTAATAAACATATGAAAATGGTGTTAGCAACTTGGTGCAAGTTCCCATGTTTATTAATTTTTCTAACTATTGCGCAATATGGTGTAATATTGCGTAGTTAGCCGGTACGCTCTTATTGTGGCATTGTCTTGAAGAGACAATGCCGTTATGGTTTTATTGGTGGTGAAATAAAACACAGTTTTTCTAAGAAGAAAAAAAACTCAGCTTCAGAGTCTTAGAAAGTTTGCAGAGCCCTTCGAGCAAAGTGCTCTAGGGAGCTACCCTACACGGGTAAAACTACACCATACACTATACTATACTTGAATGACTCGAGATCCGAAAATGTCCCATATTTAAAGATAAATTAACTTTTATATGAAACCTTTTCATTTCTCAACCAATTAAATTTAATTATAAGTTCCAGAAGGAAGGGCGATGCACATCGAGGTGCGTGATTGGTGGCACCTGGATGACATCCCCCCTGCTTTGGAGACTCTGAGGCTGATAAAAAAAGCTGATTTTATTAAAAAACTTAAAAAAACAATTTTTTTACAAATCACATATAGGAAAGAAAAAAAATGCATAAAATATATTAAAGATGTATATGTCTATATTGTCAAATTAACTTACAGTTCTCTAACACACACTACACTCGTGTAGCGCTCACTTGCACTGCACAAAAACACTCACAGGCGGTGGTCGGTGTTGTTGACAGCATCTGCAGGTCCATCCTCGACGACGTGCTCGTTCTACGGCGGCTTCGTCCTCTCTAGCTGTACATTTCCCATCTGCATGTTACCGGTGAGTTTGCTTAAGCCTCCGTGGTGCTCTGGACCACATAATGGTAGGGCAGGCAGTGACTGGCTACTGCGGAGACATCCATTGCATCAGGTACTTAGCATCAAGTAGGCTGGCTCGTCGGAGATGTGGCACATCGACGGTTTCAGGGCTGCAGAAGGTGGATATCGGCATGTTAGTTTGGTGTACTAACATCCGATGCTTCTCCCCGCTGTTTTCTTGAGTGGTTTTGATGCAGGCATCGTGTTGGAACTTTTTGCGATTTTCGATCGCGGAGCATGAGAACTCTGACATCTCGGAGTCGTGGTAGAGTTCGTTGAAGGTTGGGCGCCATGTCGTCTCCGGTGTAATTAATAAACGTATGAAAATGGTGTTAGCAACTTGGTGCAAGTTCCCATGTTTATTAATTTTTCTAACTATTGCGCAATATGGTGTAATATTGCGTAGTTAGCCGGTACGCGCTTATTGTGGCATTGTCTTGAAGAGACAATGCCGTTATGGTTTTATTGGTGGTGGAAATAAAACACAGTCTTTCTAAGAAGAAAAAAACTCAGCTTCAGGGTCTTAGAAAGTTTGCAGAACCCTTCGAGCAAAGTGCTCTAGGGAGCTACCCTATACGGGTAAAACTCCACCATACACTATACTATACTTGACTGACTCGAGATCCGAAAATGTCCCATATTTAAAGATAAATTAACTTTTATATGAAACCTTTTCATTTCTCAACCAATTAAATTTAATTATAAGTTCCAGAAGGAAGGGCGATGCACATCGAGGTGCGTGATTGCTGGCACCTGAATGACACAAGCAATTACATGTTTTAGGAATGTATAGAAACCGAGAAACTGGAAAAAAGCAGGATCCTTTCAATATTCATAAGAAAATCTTATTGAACGTCTTAGAGAGAGAGTTATTTAAAGACGAAAAACCAGATAATAAGCAAGAACTGAACACTGAACAGCTTTCAAGGACCAGATAACACAATGGAAGAAATCGAATATGCTATTAAATAATCAAAAACCTTAATGCAGTAACCTATATTCTAATTATATTTAAACCACATTTTAAATTACTACAGAGATTAACAAGTGCATCGAAATTTTAAGAGATGCATTCATCAAAATAAGATTATTTCTTTCTAAAAAGAATCTTAATCTTATATTCTAAAACGCTAAGCCCTTTTCTTGTCCACCACTTTATTAAAAAACCGTATTAGATAATTAAAATATTTTTTCGGAATATTATTAGTATTACGTATGAGATTGTCAAGATATACTTTTGGTACAAAAATTCACTTCCGGTTTTGAGATGACCGGAAGTTAAAATTTACTTTAAGTTTTAGACCCCACAATGTATATATGGATCGAAAGGTCTCGTCGAGACGAATCTAAATATGTACTTCCGGTTGCGATCCGACACCGGAAGTGACCCGAAACGCGCATAAAACGTCAAGATAGAGCAAATCTGACACCAGATTCGTGATCAGCTTGCAAAATTAACTGCTAAATGATAACATTGTAACAAAAAACATTGTTTTCGACGAAATATTTCGTGATGTTTAATACACTTTTTACTTGCATTATTATTGATGAATGTTATGTTTATTCTTGCTTATATTGTTTGTATTGATCTCTTAATTTTTCTCGCAAAATAAAAATTTAAAAAACTCGATGTCGAGTTGGTCCGCTAGTTTAGAACTAAGAATGTTGGACTTACTTTAAATATCAAAAAAACAAAATTGATGACCATTGCGGAGACACAACAAAAGCTATTGTGGATTAATGACCAACTCGTTTAAAAGGTAGACAGATATACAAACTAGGAAACAGTAGTAACCGAAAACAATGATTATACACAGGAGATCAAATGACGTAAAAAAAATTCCGATCAATATTCAATAATATAAGAAACATACTTCTCAGCAGTGATCTGAGTCTGCAACTTAAAGTACGAATACTGTGGTGTTATATATTTTCTGTGTTATAATAAGAAATGAAGGCTTAGACCGTAAAAAAGGATATAAGTAATAGAATGGAAACGTTTGAGATGTGGGCTGGGTCATGTCATGAGAGGTGAGAGATATGCGTTGTTGCAGATCATTATTCGGGTAAAGATACTGGGCAGAAGAAACATAGTTCGATGACGTATATTCTGGCTAAACAATTTGAGATAATGGTACAATTGTACTCTTTAAAGTTTTAATGAAAGAATACGGAAAAAGATGTAAAAATATACATCAAAAATTGTCATAACTGTCAAATAAATAAGCCATAGAAAAAAATTCGTAATAATAGACACTTCCAAAAAACGATAAGTGATTTTGTAGTGTCTGCTAGATGACTGTAACTTTCTAGACATTTTTCAAAACGATTAAACACCTGGAAGAACGGCGAAGTTTATATAATTCAATTTGGATTATACCTTACCACATTTTAATAAAAAATATCGGTCCATTTATGTATGATATACCGTGTCGGTGTAGTTTCCAAGAAGAAGGGGTTCTGAATTGAGTAGGGGCTCAGTACTTCTTGTAAAACACATGCGGAGGGAGGTAGTTCTCAACCTCAACATGGCGGGTCCCAATGACTGATAGTGAACGTCCTACAGATATGTGGGGCAGGTGTCAATAAGGCTTTGCCAAATAAACACCCGCGGATCAACTGAGAGGATGGCATAGGGCAGCAGCTATGTCATTACAGGATCGGAGCGGTAGAGAAAATCTCTTTACCGGTCTGATACTAAATAATCACAGGCGGTAATTCTGATTTAACCGGTTGTGACACTGCTAAATTACCGAATGTTTGCCGATATAAGCAAACCCCCACTTACTGACCAACGGCTTTGGGCGGATAAGTTGGTAAGTGGGCAGGCACTCTTTTGCCCTGAGATTGAGAAATCGATCTCAAAGGCGAATGAACCAAGATCAACGGCATAAGGATGCAGAAGGCAAAGAGAAACCACTGCATTAAAGATCCCTCAGGATTCTCAAGAACAACCACAAATGGACGTAAATCAAACAGTGGCCCCGAGTGCCCGGCGTCCCTTTAATGGGACACGGGTGCGAAGAATCCTCGGGCGGAAAAACAAATTTAGTGTAAGCGATTTGAAACGCATAGCAACGTGGAATATAAGAACTCTTTATGAAGCATGAAAATTAACAACAGTCATGATAGAAATGGAGAGATTAGACATACAAGTATTGGGCCTTTCAGAAGTTCGATGGCCAAATTCTGGAAACTACTACTATTTTGTACTCAGGCAAAAGCACTGGGGAACACAGCCATGGTGTTGGTATTATTATCAACAATAATTTAAAAGAGTTTGTGACAAATTTCATTTCCTTTAACGAACGTATGATGCTACTTCAGCTGAAAGCCAAACCCCTAAACATAAATCTAATCTAAGTGTATGCTTCAAAGAGCTGTAGAGCTGTTAACAGAAAACATAAAAGAGAAGTAAAAATAATTATGGGCGACTTTAATGCTAAAGTCGTTTGAGGAAAAACTGGAAATACAGTAGGCAATTTTGGGTTAGGTATAAGAAACGAAAGAGGTGATAGACTAGTCCAGTACTGCAAGAAGAAAGAATTAGTCATAACAAATACATACTACCACCTACCGTCACGAAGATTATGCACGTGGACTTCTCCAAAAGATAACACCAACAATATAATCAGAAACCAAATAGATTTTATAACGATTAAGAAAAGGTTTCGTAATGGAGTACAAAGTGCAAAAACCTATCCAAGCGCAGATGCTGATACGGACCATAATCTATTACTAACAAACGTCAACATTAAACACAGAAAACCGGAGAAAAAAGTTAAAACCACCAAAATAATCATCAAAAACCTAAAAGACGACAACTGCCAACACCAACTAAACTCAGAGATAAATAAATTAACTGAAGTAAGCGTGGAATGGGCAGATATGAAAAAAGCGGGAAAAGAGGTCCTAGGCGAAGAAGAGAAAACCACTAAAAAAGACTGGATGACACCGGAAATAGTTAAGCTAATAACTGAAAAAAAAAATATAAAAATAAAGATGAAAATAAATATAAAACCATCAAGAATAAAATCAAATATGAAATCAGAAAGGCTAAGGAGGAATGGATGAACAAGGAATGCCAGGAACTGGAAGAACTCAGTAACAAACATAACACCTCAAACTCACATAAAAAAATGAAAAAACTTACAGGCAACACCAGAACAAAGAAGAACACTCATAAAAAGAGATAATAATGGAGGAATACTTACTGAAGAGAGCAAAATAAAGGAAGTATGGGAACAATAAATAATCCATATGTTCCATGACGAGAGGGAAAATGAACAAGATATAGGTGAAGAAGAACAATACCTACAAATTTTACCCTCAGAAGTAAAGAATGCCCTACAAAATGCAAAACAAGGAAAAGCACCGGATCCTGATTAAATTCCAGTTAAAATGTTAAAAGCCTTTGATGACGGTAACATAAAGAGACTCACCCGAATTTTCAACCACATATATGTAGAGGGCAACATCCCGGAGGAATGGCTTAAATCGATATTTTTACCTCTGCCAAAAAATAACAATCCCAAATCATGTAATGACGATAGATTGATAAGCCTAATGTGCCACCCTTTAAAGATTCTCTTGAAAATTGTTCAAAACCGAATTTATAAGAAATGTGTGAAGCGGATAGGTCAAACACAGTTTGGCTTCAGAAAAGGCATTGATACAAGAGAGGCATTATTTGCGTTGACGGTACTTTTGCAGAAATGTCGGGAATATAACAAGAGTGTATATGTATGCTTCATAGACTTTACCGATTGCAGCATATGAAGTTAATAGATGCATTTAAAAAACAACAATTTAGACAAAAAAAAATTGAGTTTATTAAGGCTATATACTGTAACCAGAAAGCAGTAGTGAAGGTGAACAATATAGAAACAAATAATACACCGATAGCGAGAGGGGTCAGGCAAGCATGCGTCTTGTCTCCGACGCTTTTCAACGTGTACTCACAGGTCATATTCAGAAAAGCCTTATGGGAAACAAACGAGGAAATAAAAATTGGCGGAGAAACCGTAACACCACGAGATTTGCAGATGACACAGTAATTATGGCTGAGAGTATAGAAGAACTTCAAACTTTACTAGATGCAATAAATAGGGATTGCATTCAAATGGGACTTGACATCAATACAGATAAGAGCAAATTTATGATAGTATCAAGGAGTGCAATAAATAATGAACAACTAACCCTTGGTGGACAGCAAATAGAGATAACACACAATTAGATCCAGACCAAAAGATCAGGGTACAAATAGAAATAGAAAGGGCAGAGTTCTTAAAATTCAAGCAATTGTTCTGTGAAAAAAATCTGAATACTGCACTGAGACTGAGGTTTGTTGAATGTTACGTCTGGTCGCAACTATTGTGCGGGGTAGAAATATGGACGTTTAAAGCGCAAATAGTTAAGAAGCTTGAAGCCTTTGAACTTTGGATATACCGGAGAATGTTGAGAATTCCATGGACTGTCAGGGTCACCAATGACAAAGTGCTGAGAAGGATGGGTCGAGACAAAAAATTATGGAGAACAATAAAAGTACGCAAGACTGCATACCTTGGACACATACTGAAGAATGATAAATATAGTCTTCTGCAGGTCATCATGCAGGGTAGAGTCGATGGCAAAAAGGGAATAGGTAGAAAGAGGAAGTCATGGCTGCGAAATATTCGAGACTGGACAAACATGACTGTAGACGAATTATTCCACGTTGCAAAAGACAGACAAACTTTTTGAACTGTGGTCGCCAATCTCCGTAAATGGGACGGCATGGGAAGAAGAAGAATGTATGATTTAAAAACTCTATAATATTCAGAATGTCATTATCATCAACGGTTCAATGGCATTACAATCATTCGTAAGTCTTTACTGTGTGTACTATGCATCATTTCATCTTTCGTAGGCCATACTAAAGTTTTTTTCCTATTGGTTTCTATCAACACACATTGTTTATAAGTCGGTTGTCGCTACTTCGTATCACATGTCTTGCCCATCTTAGTGTATTGGCGATTTATATTAAACAGGTAAGTTATAAAAGGATAGGTCGTAAATCAAATAACATACTATTTATTATAAATAAAAAATTTGACCACTTTTAATCTGCACACCGAAACCAACACAAAAGGTTTATTTTTCGTATGATTCTATAATAATAATAATAATATATGTGGTCTTGATTTATGAAGAACCGGATTTTCGTGAAAATTATTCATACCTTAAAATCTGAAAATATATTACAATCAAATTCTCACAGGAATTCTTTTTGTAAATCGATTATGGTAAATATTCCATAAAATATTTTACATTCAACATTAGATTGTATAAAAGTTGTATACATTCGACAACGCTGTCCGTAAAAATACCAATAAAAACAAACAAAATTCCAACTGCATCCTGTAAACAATTCTCAAGTGCATCGTAACGTTCGAACAAGATCACTACTAGCAATACTGAAGAGTTGCAACTACGGTAATTGTTTCGTGTACGGAGATGGAGGACATAACCTTCTCTTCAAACTATTTTTGTGAGAAACTTTTTCAATTTCGCGCCGGGTCCGAAACGACTTTCAGTAAAATTTGTCCTACAATCATCTTAAGTAACGTTCGATTGAATAATTACTTAAATTTTGATTTAACACAACTTATTCTATTTATTTCAGAGTATAAAAAGATATAAAAAGGTATGTGAAGGTGATATTATATAAATAAGGCCACCTTAAATCTTTTGCTTGTATTTTCGGTGCCAAATTGTGCCAAATGTATAAAAATATAATAATTATTTATTTATTTGTTTATATTCCTCTATTTTTCTATTAAAAGGAAATTCCTCATATCCTTCTCCAATAATTTCTCAATTCAAAGTAAATCCATTCACAGAAGTACACTCACTCACACGAGCAAGTTAGTTGTACTTTGTATGTAGCTTGTGTGAAATGCAGATCATATACAAGAATAAAACAAACATGTAAAATAAAAATTACTTCAAATCATTGATTTATGCATTCGTAATTTCATTTTAATTTCAGAATAATTGGACCGCGTTATGTAATAGCGGATTAAGTGCCAAAATGTAGTTTTGAGAAAAATGGGTTTAAAGATTTTTAATTTGTTTTTCGTGCTATTTCTAAATTATACTACCTACTGACAAGTTTCATATTTTAATAGATTATTGCAAATTTAAAAAACTCTAACATGTTTTTTAAATTTTTTAAAAATAATTTATATTTTAAAAGTTATTCGATCAAATGTCGCTTAATTCGTTAATGATTTTTTAAGATATGTATGATTTAAGATCGAAATACTGGATTAAAAGACATATTTGGCGCTTAATCTGATGTTTCAAAATAAGAAATACGTGTTATAATGACGTTTTATTAAATTTTTAGCTTTAATACATATAAAAAGTTATATCGTTTACAGAAAATACTAAGATAGGTCTTCAATATCGAAGTCTAGTGATTAATTAAAGCCGTCAATATCATCTTGAATGTCTTCATTCCCTACGATATAGAAAAGGTTGATAAATACAAATACCTAGGAACCTGGATCAGACAATAATGATCAAACATCAGAAATAAGGGCCAGGATAGAAATAGCATATAGTTCTATAGAACTCTTCAGAGCAGCAGTAGATAGAGTAAAGATAGTGATGATGATATTCAACCTCCGATTAGGAGACGGCACTTAAAGAAGATGTATTAAATGGACTCACTGTATAAATGTTATTATAAAATACGTACCTCCGACTCTGGTAATAAATTTTCATTCTTTTCTAAGGAAAAAGAAACTGCACTATTTTCTATAGCTGTACACGTCAGTTTGTAACTTCTAAAACTTATTCATTAGGTTTAGATTATTTATTTTGATGAAATTATAAAATAAATCTTAATTTTATTATGCACGTGTAAGCTGGAAAAAAATGACAACACTATTATCGCTAGTTGGTTGACGACTGATGCACAATGCCCAATGATCCATTAAGTGCTTTAACTTTAAAATAACGAATTATCCGACAAACGATGTCGCGTAATTCGATCTCTTGAAAGCTAGACAATAAATATGTTGTGTTTTGTAATAAAGAATTAACCGACTATTTGTGGCGCTTGATTCGTTATTACACTTAGAAGATAAGGTTTTTTGTTTTTGACAAAGGATTATGTACTAATATTAGCGCTTGATTTGATATTCCAATTCTTGTTGTAAGAGTTTTTAATTCTGTAAAATCAACTTGGCTTTTAATTCGATATTACAAATCTTAATGTGAGATTTTCTTAATAAACTAACCAATGTCGCTTAATACAGGTTCTTAACAACCGCTTTATTTTGTACTTTTTTACAAAAAACATATTTTTATACACAGATTTGCACCCTATCTGCTAGATGGCACTATTATTTAGATTTTGAATTTTTGGCGCTTAATCCGTTGTTACATAACGCGGTCCAATTATTAAATTAATTTTGCATACAATTTTACAATTCTCCATGATAAGACACATATAGTAAATCTGCTGTATATGATGTCATATTGATTTTATAAACAGACGTTTTGAGAATTGGAACTGGTAGGCCATACAAAGAATGCATTGATTGTCCTTCCTCCTTGCAACAGTTTGGCAGCAATTCCCGTGGTAGCCGCTGGCAAAACAGCTAAACCTTCTCCATGTAGTTGTGGCATAAATTCTAAAACTTCATCGTGCTGTGGCTTCTCTGAGAGGATCATCATTTAATACCAATACGTCGTTGATTTCCTCCATGGCATAGGCTTTATAGTTTATGCAGTCCCCTTGTTGATTGTCACATTTGTAGCAAAAGTCTTTCGTTAGATGATCCCTAAAGTCATATGAATAGCTCTCAGGAATTTGTTGGTGCACAAAAAACACAAATGTAGGAATAAATCGCTATGCTTGGCTGTAATTGCAAATAAAATGGCGTCTTCTATAGTGGATCGTCACATTATCCTCTCGTCAAAAAGCATTACAAGTGCAGCAGCAGCATTTTTAAAGTTGGCGTGTTCCAATCCATTGACCGTTCTTAAATCTTAAAAACTTTGTACAGGATACGTCCAACCACCCTGTGTCCTACACCTTTGGGCTCGACCCATCTTCCTTGTATGAATACGTAGTGTTCTCGAATCTCCCAATAAAAGAAATTTTCGTCTTCAGCTTGATCTGAATCTGCATGTAGCATAAACCATGACATTAGCGTCGATGTTCTAGCAAGCCGCCTTTGCAGATCTGCTCCTTCAACCACTTTATTTAAGTAAATAGGCTGAGTATTAGGAAATTGAACTGTCAATCTAATGATTGCGTGGGCCTGATGATGTATGAAAAATGCCAGAATCCTCCATGCTGATTCAGGTGCGCTCACGTACCAATTATCCACAAATTTTAAAGACTCATCCCGGTTTACATCCTGGATTTACACATTTTCTGTGCCTTTACCTTTGTAGACGTTCTTAAATAAGTATTTTACACTCTTCACTGATGCACACATTTCAACATAAATGTGACAATTATATTTCTTCAAAAGGTAGGGACTGTAGGCAACTACCTAAGAATTTTCCACTCTATGACATCTCCTCTGATACTGTGGTACATGACGACGTCAGGACACAGGATATTAATCGACGTTTCCTTACGTGGCTTCAAAAACGGGCTTTACGAATATTTTGCTGCATTGGTTATTCTCCATGCAAGAGGAGCAAGTGTTAGCTGCTCCACATGATCCGTGAACAACACCATTTTATTGAGTTAAATAAACTTCTCACAATCAATCAATATTCTTTTCGTTCCTTAACTTTGAATCAGCTTCAAGGATAAGCAGGGTGTAAGCATGAAGGAGTCTACGTATTCCGGGGGCTTCCTTCAAAGGAAACAGGAAATATGACGGTCCATCCAATTACTGTTCCACCCTGAGCCTCGTTACCTGCTACCTACTGCACGACGTTGTAGTCTTCCACTCGCAACGCACTTTGGTTTAGGCCACATAATTAAGGCGATTTACTTCTATTCGGACGTACGTATCAACCAAAAACTGCTGTGTCAGCTTTCCTCCAGTGAGCAGAGGATTAAGACTGTCCCTGCAAGAAAAGATATAGCAGTAATATTGTAGTTGCTTGATTCGATGTGGTCGTGCTCCCCTAAATTGTTCCATGTCTCGCTGGCATGCTGCCTCTAACCTCTACGTTAGGATAAAAAATACACCAAGGCTTCCAGGTTTTTGTTTAAGATAGTGATTCTTTGAGTTCTTGGAGCTAAATGGGGTCATTAGGAGCCGGTCTGAGATGAATAAAGAATAAAGAACCGTGAGCCACCCTCGGTTGTAGGGTGGCTCTTCATTGTCGTTCTCAAAAACAGCCGCAATTTCACAAACTCTTGGTTTATTGTATCGCCTGATATCCTGATCCCAATTTTCTTTGATGGCTTTCTGGAACTTGTCTGCCATTCTGAACAGCTTCTTCTTGTGTTTCTCAATCTATATCTTAGAGCGGTTTGTAGGCCATTAAAAAGCCGTTGTTTTGCTCAAAGTAGTTAGCAAGTAGCTCCATTATTTTGACTTTACAATTTTAATTTTCGGCCATTCCGAGTCGCCCTGTATTTGTTTCAGATAAATCTAAGATATATGGCCATCATCTGGTTGAAGCGTCTGTGTCAAATGGTAAATCTTATCCTGGATTTAGAAGCAGTATGGTCCGTAACCAGGAGAAGTACTAGGTTGCAAAGGCGAACCAATATTGATGCTCCTTATATTTTCCATGAATTGTTTACTAACAGGATCGTTTCCTGTTATAATAATGTATTATATATATATATATATATATATATATATATATATATATATACATATATATATATATATATATATATATATATATATATATATATATATATATGTATATATATATATATATATGTATGTATATATATATTCTGTGAAAGAGATAATGCTGTGAAAATAATATTCGCCTCCACGTATAATCAAATTTTCACGGATTTTCATCCATGCTGCTTCTGGTATTCGAATAAACGACAATATCAGTTTGTTGTGGTTAGAGAAATCGAGATAAAGTAACAAAATTAAACCAAATCTCTTCTAAAGTCATCCCAGGTTTGTAACTGTTATTTCATGCATTGTTCTGGTGAAGCTATCATGCGTATAATAAGGGGCCGCGGGCTGGTTGATTAGACAAACGCGAAACGGCGTGTTAGGCCAGTTCAGTGTTGTTTATTTATCAAATGTTTTTTCGAATATGTTTTATTATCGTTATTTTAACATTTACAGTGGCAATTACATTTTTTTTCTTCCTTCCATTTTTCCTGTCCCTGGATAAATTATTAAATTCTTTTTTATATTTTTCTCATTTTTCGGTATAGTTCTTGAGCTATTTTTTTATGACAACATAAAAAAATTTATCATTTTTACTTGAAAATAACCGTAATTTTATTTTAAGTTTTTGTAATTCGTTTTCCACTTTGCAAATCGCGAGTTTACCATAAAACAGCAATACAGTAAAGACTACCTTCCCTGTGTATTTTTATGTCAACCAAGGATAATCGGTCTTAAAGGAGAAAAATGTGTTGACATCTGTTTTATTAAAAATAACTATCCGTTGTAGATAAGAAAAAATAGACAGAATGGCACAGAAGAGAAGAGAAGAGAAAGGGAACTTATAATATTCAGAAGATAGGACACAAGAAAAATAGTAATACCATATACAAGAGAATTATTCGAGAAAGTGAAAATGATAGGAGATAAATTTAATATTTTTATAAATATTTTTATATAGTTGTTGTTTATTTACCTAGTAAAAAGGTTAAGTTTAGTAGACTTTGAATATTTTCTCGATTGCTTAGGGCAATTTGATTACTTAAACAATGACTGCATAGTACTATTTATAGGCGATTTCAATGTTTCAAGGTTTATAGATAATGATATGTCTGATTTCAAAACTTCTGTAGTTTTAAGTTTTGCGGGCTCTACTAGCCTTAGACAATTTAACAATGTTGTTAATCATTTGGGTAGACTGCTAGATTTGGTCTTATCGCATTTCAGTTGTGAAGTGAAGCATGATTCGCATTGGTCGGTGTCTCTGCTGTGTTATACAAGGGAGATATGCCGACCCCAAAATAATCTTTCTGGATCCACTTTCCTTCCTTTGATTCCTTCCTACTATTTGACAATTACACATGTCCGGAAGATCTTAGTGGATCTACTATATATCAAGCTCTCCATTGGTCACCCCTAAATATTTTACTCCCCTTTGGTTTACCAAGTACTCTTGTACAAGGGCAATATTAAACAAACCCAAGCGCTACAAGGACTACCCTACCAAGTCCGTATTAATAACTTTTATGATAAGATTTTTTCTGTATTTAATAAGTATATTCCAGTTTATAGAAACTTTAGCCATAAATACCCACCCTGGTTCGATGCTGATATCATTCACAACATCAAATTAAAAGCAAAGTTTAGAAAAAAGTTTAAACGATTCAAAAATCATTCTGGTTTGCTTGAGTTTCAACGGTTAAGACACCTTGTCAAAACAAAAAACAGTTTGGCATACAATGTATATGTCGAGAATATCCAAATTGCTTTATCAATCAACCCCAAGACGTTTTGGTCGTACGTAAATTCGAAAAATAATAGTTCAAGAATTCCTGGTGTGATGAAATATAATGGCATTACTACTTCCGACGCACAAAATATTGTGAATGTGTTTGCAGAATTTTTCAAGAGTGTTTTTCTGTCATCAGATATTAATTTCAATGCTAACTCTTCCCCAGTTAACGCAGATTACTTAAATTTTTATCCTATTTTAGAGTCTGAGATAATTTTGGCTAGTTAGAAATTGAAAGACAAAATGACGTGTGGACCTGATAATATTCCATCCTTTTTGGTTAAGGATTGCATAGGTGCCTTAACTGTCCACTTTTAAAAATTTTAATTTATGTCTTCTTAACAAGGAATATCCGAGTCTCTGGAAGATGTCAAAAGTGTGCCCAATATTCAAAACTTGTGAAAAGGGTCAGGTAGAAAACTATCGAAAGTCTTTGAAATAGTTTTGTATAATCGTATTTACTCACGCACTCGTAATCAGCTGTCTCAATATCAACATGGTTTTGTCTCCAATCGGTCTACTGTGACAAAATTATTAATGGTCACACAATATATCTCAGCGGCCCTAGATAATAGAAGTTAAGTTGACGTCATATATACTGACTTTACGAAGACGTTGGACAGAATTCACTACAGCGTATTACTTTCTAAATTTTGTCTCTTTGGTCATTCTGAGGATGCCGTGACTTTTATGAGGTCTTACTTGTCAAATAGAAAGCAGTTTGTTGCTTTTAATGGTTACAAATCGGAAAAGTACCTAGCTTCTTCAGGGGTTTCACAAGGTTCTAATCTAGGTCCATTATTGTTCTTGTTATTTATTAACGATCTGTGTCAATCAATTTCTGCACCATGTTTATCCTATGCCGATGATTTAAAGATTTATTCATTGATAAGCGACCTTAATGAATGTTATTTTCTGCAGAATGAACTGAATCGTGTACATGAATGGTGTAATGCAAATCATTTGAATCTTACTGCCAATAAGTGCAAAGTATTCAGTTATTCTAGGAAACAGTCTAATATATACCATCCTTATATTATTGATGGCAATGAACTTGAACGTTTGAATAAAATTAAAAACCTTGGAGTTACTATTGGAGATTATAAACTCACCTTTGTTGAACATGTTAATTTAAAGGTTAAAGAAGCACTTAAATCTTATGGATTCATAAATATAAATAGTCGAAATCTCACTAATACTAAGGCAATTAAATTACTTTATTACACTTTTGTACGCTGTAAACTAGGGATGGGAAAAACCTACCGGTTTTTTTACTTCGCAATAACCGGTTTTATCGGTTGTTTTTTTTTGTCCCGGTTATAACCGGTTTTTTATTTTTAAAGTAAAAACCGGTTATTAGGGTTTTACGGTGATTAGGATTAGGCTAGGTATTATTTTTAATCAAAATCATAATTATTATTCTCAAGTAATTATTACAAATAAAACCATAATTCAAATTTTATTTTTTTTATAAATACAGAAGCAAACTAAAAGTGCAAACTTATAACCTATTGGATTAAAAAAACCGAAAACCGGTTTTTGAAAAAACCGGTTTTTTTGGCCGGTTATAACCGCCAGGTTAAACCGTAAGCAAAAAAAACCGGTATAACCGAAAACCGGTGTTTTGTTAAAAACCGCCATCCCTACTGTAAACTGGAATATGCCTCTGTCATTTGGTTACCTTTTTATGATGTACATATCCAAATTATAGAGCAGGTGCAGCGTAAATTTTTAAAATTTTTGTCTTTCAAAATGAACGGCATATATGCTAAGAGGGACATCGGCAATAGTGAGTTGTGTAGCGGTTTGGACGTAGTATCATTAGAATCTAGATAAATTAATGCCTCCCTAATATTCCTGTACAAGCTGCTACATAATCTCATTGACTGCCCTGATATTCTTCGATAAATAAATTTTAACGTTCCATCTTATCCAGTCAGAAATTCGATTACGTTCAGAAATACACAAGCTAGAACTAATCTTATGTTAAATTCTCCTCTATTTCTCATGTGAAACTATTATAATTCCTTAAGTGCTTACTGCGATATATTTCACTGCAGTTTAAAGCAGCTTACTAGGATGACTGAGATCTACCTAGGTGATTGAGTAGTTTCTTTATGTTAAGGTAAAAGACTCGAAAAATGTGTTATTTAGTTAGTACCTATGAATTAATAATATTTCATTTAACTTTATTTAGTATTGTATTTTGTCCTATAAATGGATTCTGTTGGACAATAAACGCTTTTATTATTTTAACAACATTCAAAACAACAAAAACATTGATATCTGTTTTATCTAAAACCAAACCTACCAACAAAAAAGAAAGAGCAAATAATAGTATTTATAAAATTCCTTGTGAATGCGAACAGTTTTGTTTAGGTCAAACACTAAGACCACTAAATACTTCTCCTTTTCACGAAAGGAAACACAAAATACAAACGTTCTTATTAGTAATGGATTCGACCGGTTGTTGATGGAAATTTATTTTATATAAACAATAAACCACTAAAAACTTTTTCAAAATTTACACAAAATTTATTTTAAATTATTATTACTACAGCTGTTTCGGCAGAGTACCTTTCTCAAGTGATCTATTTTTGGTATGTTTTACACTTTATAGTCCTTAATTGAATATGTTGAAGATGAACAGTAGAACTGTTTGTCTCGAGTTGATCCATTTAGAACTATGTCTGAATTTTTTAATTTGTTGATTTCCATAGATTCTAATACAGACAGTTTAAGATAGCATCTTTCGTAAGCAATTTTTATATTTGAGCGCAAATAAAGTCGATTTTTATAAAGTGGTTAAATAAATAAACTTTGCTCGATTTTTTCATTTTTTTACGATTCTCACGAGATCAGTAAAATGTATTACTTTCATTGTCCGGTTGTAATGGAATTTCCATTCTTAAAGTCTAATCCTTCAAATTTTTAACATGAAGATTCGATTTTGATTTTGGTAACAAACAGGAGGCATTTAAAATTTTTAAAAACGCCTAAAAATGTCTAAAAATGCAGAATTTAAACTTTTAAAGTACAAACAGTTACACGCCATGGAAACGAACTCCGTGAAGGCGGTATTGAGTGGAATTTCTAGCTGAAGTTATGTATTTTCGAAAAACGAAATGAAATGTGAAATTTGTAATATCAAAAATAAGCAGCTTTAAACGTTTTAGATCGTTTGTAATGTGAAAGTTTAAATTTAGCGTTTTGCGGCATTTTTGAAATGCCTCAGATTTATTGCCAAAACTCAAAACCAAACTGTTATGGTATAGGTTTTAAAGATTAAAGAAATACTTTACAAAAACTGCCAGGGGTAAAAGTGGTAAAAGTTGTAAACTTTTTTGCATATGTTTTAGATTCCCAAAATTAACGTTGTAAACAAAATTCAGTTTGTTTTTACGATTTTTAGAGATTCAGTGGTATATTCGTTTTCGAGGAATGGGGTATTTAACGACTCATCCTTTGTATTGATGTGCGTGCTTCCAAAAGTCCTGTGGTGTGCGTTGACGTCACACCTGTATTGAACAGCTTTATCCATGTATTCCTGCAGTGATTCACTAGCTGGTCCACTTCATTGGTCGGTGTCTCTGCTGTATTATATAAGGGAGATATGCCGACCCTAAAATAATCTTTCTGGATCCACTTTCCTTCCTTTACTATTTGACAATTACACATGTCCGGAAGATCTTAGTGGATCTACTATATATCAAGCTCTCCATTGGTTTACCAAGTACTCTTGTACAAGGGCAATATTAAACAAACCCAAGCGCTACAAGGACTACCCTACCAAGTCCGTATTAAATTTTGTAGTTATAAACTTTTAATTACGCTCGTCATTTTTAATAATTTTTGTCTCAGATTTTATTGCCAGAATAAAAAACTGTATATTTATTTCATCATCTTTATTTTACCCTATAAAATGGAATAGAATTTATTTAGTCAATACACAAAAATAGTTTTGTTTTTGACAAGTCGAAACATTTATATCAATTATTACATACATTCATATAAAATTTAAGTAAAATTTTTGTAAATTTACATATACAAACAGATATTTAGTATTAACAATTTAAGGAACGAAAAATAGACTTAATAAAAATATAAAAACATAAAATATCGCCAAAATAGACAAATACCCTGAAAAAACTAGTACTATTGTGTAAAAGCTGTACTTAGGTACTCCGTTTTTGAATAGAAATAATGTTTTAAAAAGTCTGGTTTGATTTTAAGCTTAAATGATAATAAGTGAAGACTTTTCACTTCATCTGTCAAACAGTTATAAAAACCAACATCAGTCGAATTTCTTACGGTCTCTGTCAACCTAAAATGTTGTTCTCTAATGGCCTCTCTCGATCTCAACGACGAATACCACTGGCTTGGGCGGCGTATGGTTCACTAAGAGACATCTTTAAGAGCAGTATCCCGATAGCTATGAAACGGAAGACATTTGACCAATGCGTTCTTCCTGTTATGACATACGGAGTAGAAACTCTCACGCTCACAAAAACAACAGCACTAAAAATGCGAGTGGCACAAAGGCACATGGAAAGATCAATTCTCGGCATGACAAAAAAAGACAAAATAAGGAATCAAGACTTAAGGAAAAGAACAGGTATCAGTGATGTCGTCGAACGTATAGCCAAGCTGAAATGGAATTGGGCAGGTCACATAGCGAGAATGAAAGACACAGGATGGACCAGAAAACTAATTGACTGGCGCCCACGAGAAGACAAATGCAGCAGAGGACGACCACCAACACGCTGGATGGACGACATTAGACGAATATCCAAGAAATGCCAACAAGAAGCACAGAACCGTGAAGAGTGGCGAAAAATGGGAGAGACCTATGTCCAGCAGTGGACAGAAGAGGTTGCATGATGATGATGATGACATACTACTTAGCATGTACATTTTATACATGCTGGAACTAGTCTTTCCGTCTATTTAGTATGTTTGATTCATCTGCTTGTAGTTCCCAGTTTTACCCATTTAAAAAGGAGAAGTACATTTTTTTTTATAATACTACTACTATTTTTTACACTTGTTGGAAAACGTTTTTACTTTCTTTTTAATATAATTTTCCTAATGTCTATGATTCATTATGTCGTGTGTCATGTCCCAATTGGAACTATTTTTTGCAGCTTTCCTTCTCGGCTTGATAGCTTCATGTAAATTCATTATGTTTTGTCTAATTTTTACAACTGTCATATCTCCCGTGTACGTAAGAGTAAAGACAGGACTATAATTTTAAGACTAGATTATTACGCTTGATCGATCTGCGATAACACTCGACCTCAAATGTTTGAACATTTGAACACTAGCGAGTTTGAATTCTAGGATTTCACAAAGTTTGTTTGCTCAATCTCAATTTATGAAGGCTGAATTGAAGTTTTGACTTAGATAACTGCAAATAATAAAATTTTACACTTTTAATTTAGGTTCAATGGTTTTTTCAATCAATTAGGTACGAGAAGTTGAACGAGATTTTAGGAGAGTTTAAGAAACAAAATTAAAATTAATAATTATGGAAGGGAAAGATATGGAGATTTTTAAAATATAAAGATATTTCCGAAGTGGAAATTGAAACGTCAATAAACGTATTTTAACCTTTAATGGAGATTTTATTATAACTCTTATTAAAATCGGTGTCTTATATGTTAGTTATTGTCATATAAAGAATATTAAAAGTAATAGTATTTTGCAGTTGCCAGGATGTAATAAAATTGTAGAAGTAGGCAGTTTCAGGTGTGACTGATTGCCTATATTATTATTTACAGGGTACATCAAATGGACATTTAAAAATATTTGTTTTGGCTAGAGGTAATGGGATCAAAAGTGAAAATAGCTGTGGTGATTACCAACCTCCTTAGAGGAGACGGTACCTAAAGAAGAAGAATAGGATTGTTTCGGTATCTACTTTTATAAATATCTATAGTTTATTTCACGAAAAATGGTTGAGTGCTTAATGATTGCAATAAAACCCGACCGCAAGTACCCCAGCTTAATCAACATTAGTTGAGCAGGTAAGTATTCAGGTAAAATTGAAGCTACTGTGGAGTGTCGTTATCTTGTTTGTATAATAAATTCATGGTAATATAAAAACGATTAAAAAATCGTATAAAATTATAAAAACGATTAGAATACATTTTATTTCATAAAGTTGTAAACATTTTAACAGTGAGTTTCACTATCAATGGTTGATCTTTTAATGACCACAATAAATTTGTTGATCGTTAAGTATTTCCTGGAATAATTATACAGGTTCCCTTCATTCTGTATAATTTGTAAAAGTATATAAAACCGATGAGAAATTTTTAAATATACATTTTGTTTCATTTAGTTGAAAGTGTTACAAGTGTTACCAGTGTTATACCTATTTATAGCTATAAAACAGCATTATGTGGCGTCCGTGGAAAAACATTGATGGTGCTTCTTCCAGTGTTCCAGCAAAGAAAAAGCTTTTATCTGCTGACGCTAGAGAAATCGTAAAAACAATATATAGTTCTTTACTTACAAGAGGACTTACTGCTTATACTGCTGCCAGTGAAATATCTGATTTAACGAAAATACCTCTAACCACAGTGAAAAGAATTACATCAAATTCCATTAAGTCAACAAGGAAGCGTAAGGATGCCGGTTCTATCAAATGTATTGCAAAAGTGATAAGGACTTAATAAGATAAAAAATTTACACAATGTACGAAGAGCAATGGATACCTACATTAGATGCTTTAAAACAACGGCTTACTAATGATGATACACAAATAAACTGTAGCCACATTAGTCTTTGGAGGATTTTGTCTAAAATGGGCTTCAGATATCGTACAATTGACAAAAGGCAAGTGCTTATGGAGTCCCATCGTTTACAAAAGTGGCGTACTAAATATATAACTTCCATAAGAAAGTACCGTACAGAAAATCGACCAATAATTTATCTGGACGAGACATGGTTTGACACTCATGAAACACCATCCAAAGGATGGTCCGATTCTTCCAACAGGTGTCAAACAAAAGCTCCATCAAACAAAGGGAAAAGAATAACAATTTTACATGCAGGATCAGAAAATGGTTGGGTCCCAAATGCCTTATGGCTTTCTGCAAAGAACATTTAAGACTCTTGCGTGGACTACCATAAGGATACAACGGCGAAGCTTTTTGAGCAATGATTTAAGAATTGTCTTATACCTAACCTTCCTCAAAATAGTGTGATAGTAATGGACAATGCAAGTTACCACAGTCGTCAATTACATAAGTCTCCAAGTGCAAATAACACGAAAATTAAAATTCAAAACTACCTGTTAGAAAACGATATATATTTTGAAGAAAGTTATTTAAAAAATGAACTGTTAGAAGTGTTAAAATCATTTTATATTAAAAAAGTATATTTGTGACGCATTGGCCGAGGACATGGAACATACAGTGTTACGGCTTACGCCCTACTATTGTTTATTTAATCCCATAGAGCATATGTGGCACCAACTAAAGTCAAATGTTAGGTCACAAAATGTTTCTCCGACTTTAAGTGCTAGTGTAGTCGAATTAATAAGGAATTGTGTTGATGATATCTCCCCAAAAAGTGGGAAAAATTCAATACGCCATGTAATGAACGTAGAAAATTCATATGTTACTTTGAATCACATAATTAAACCAATTGTTATTAATCTTGAAGTCCTCTTCAGCGACAGCGAAACATAATTAGGTATTTAGGAATTCATAAATATATTTTGGTTATTTTGGGTATTTTGTTTGTAAATATTAACTTGTATATATTTTTCTATATTTTTTTTGCAATTTATCCATTTTTTGTACATTATGTATTCGTTTGCATGTATATACTGTAAATAGAACTATTATAACTGTACATTTTTAACGATATCCGGAAGATATCGTTAATGTTTATAACGATTAGGAAGAGCAAAAACTTTTAAACACGCCAGTTTTTTGCTGACAGTTCTAATCCTGTAAACAGTGTGAAGGAAAGTACCTTTCTGAATTTAGATCCATATACTACAATTATTTACGTAGAACAAAAAAACCACTTTCTTCGTGTTAAAAATTGTTCAATTATCAAGTATATTCACTTGAACAACCTCAAAATACCATATGAAATAATTTAATAAATTTTTATAATCATGTATTACACAGCTACCAATGAAATATATTAAATAACAAACTTTCTGAAGTGCGACCCTGTGTACTTCGGTAGTTTATTGAGAGACTCTTGTACACACAATAGGATCAACTCAGGTAACCATTAACCACTCAACCATTCTCGTGAAACAAAATATACTAAATATTTTTTTTAATTATTTATTGCAAATCTGTAAAGGTGACTCTTATACTAATTGAATACTTATTGAATCAAAATTATACTCAAATTGGGTAAATCCTTAGATTTTAGAAATTCATAATCTAAGGGAAAATAGTTTCTTATTCTTATTAACTTCTTAGAAATAGCAAATGCTAAGGTTAAAGTTCTTCTTTTCTACCTCTTTCCAAGCAGTTTTGTTGGGTAGATCGAGTAGCTCGACAGAACTGTTACCGGTCCCAAGTCCGAACAAAGGAGAGGGTTACAATAAAAGGTTAGCACCCTAATGATAGCCTTTAAAATCATACAGCTCATAGAAACAGGATTAGATCTCGGAACAGGAATGTTTATAGTTAATTGGTGAAATAATTCACCAAAAAGAGAAAGCAAAAAGAGAAAAGAAGCCAGAATGGATGACAGATAAAATTTGCAGATGATTGTAGATTTGGAAAAAGAAAACGACGAAAGGAAACGGAAAAATGGAAAAAGAACAAAATTACAAAAAAAGATCCAAATTCTATCTATGTAAGACTGACATCAAAGATCACTTGAGTATGTATCATAATTTAATAACTTGAGTTGTATTTAAATGCACTATGGCAGATATTTAAGATACGACCCTGAACCACTCAGATATTTCATGTAAACGCACTTAAAAATTAGACTGAAACGCTCAAACCAACTGTTTTCAGAGATACTCAAGAGATCAAATGAAGTGAGTAATGCTCAATTTTCCGTAACTGTCGTCCCAAAATAAACTTCTAACTTGTATGGTAGCTAAAGTATTTTCTACCTAAGAAGACCGCTTTGCAATTAAATAACTTTATTAACTTTATTACTAGCGGACCAGATAAGCGGCGATATATTTTACACTACCTTTATGAATAACATTTTACTGCTCTGTTGCTTTAATCAGAACTGCTCAACAATTTATCGTTTATTGGTTTTAATATTTTATTGCAATAGTACGAGTACGGAATATTTATTTAAACAATGAAATTATTACATGTTAATTTTTTTTAACTTCTTCTGACGTATCGTATAATGTAGGTTTACGAAATAATCAAAGTTATGCTTTTACAAGAACATATTATTAGAAAAATAATGAGTACCATGTGTCATAATAATTGTAATCTCCTTTATACACACTTTAAAAATGTGTTAGTAATGTATTTCTTAAATCCACACAATCATTGAAAAATGATTCATGCTATTTAAAAATATCTTTTTGTTAACGACACTGTTATCGACAAAGTAGATCAAATTCAAGCTTGTCATCATATTACACTTCTGTTTATCGTTAAAAATTAATTGATGGTCGTGGTTTGTATTGATGATATTTAATAATTTAGCAAAATACATAAACAGCAAAAATCTTATTTAAATTATGCGAATGGTTTTTGGAGCCAGAGTCATCAGAGCCAGCCATGACGGTCATATACCAGAAATCACATTTAAATTATAATGCCAAAATACTATCTTTCAAATAAAGCCAATTTCATGTCAATTTATAAAGATCCTCTTTGTTTTATTCCATTTCTAGCTCTATACCTCTAGTATATACTAGTATATACTCTCAAGTTCTGTACCTCTAAAAATACATCCTTTATTTATGACGTTAAATATACATTTTAGCGTTACTAGGTTTATTAAAAATAAAAAAAAACAGTTTTGCATTTTATAAATATTTTTTATAAACAAAATTCGATATCTAAGATCAGTAAACAGTTTTGATTATATCAGAAATATAGAAGCTGCTTTTAAACAGGCTTTGTCAAAATTGTATTAAAGAATATTGCGATTTGTGGTATACCAGTTACTGTAGAGTTAGAATGTAGTTCTGTTAATGTTAAACAATACTTATATCTAGATCCATAAGTCACCCTGTACACATTTATGGTAAAACACAAACATAAACTGAAATAAGCAAAAGCCCTCGTGAAATCGTTCGTAACTTTAATACCCCTAATGAATTTAACGTGTCATGAAATGGGGGATAGAACGCCCCGGACAGTCCTTCGTCTTCATTTAGAAGCTGCCATGTTTGGTCCTCGCGAAAGCACACCGCTTTTCTGATCCTGCCTGCGACTGCAGAGTCGTAAAGATTTCATTCACTTGACTCGCGACTCCGAATGGTCCTTACTGCGCTTTATTGTGCACTTTGTAGTTGACTGGAAAAAGATAAGCAGCTATTATTGCTAAATAAAGTTTGCTACACAGTAGTTAAGATAAGTATAAATAAGGAAACATTTATTCAAAATAATTATCGTATTGCAATATTGGCTATAGACTAAGTATTTCTAACAAAAATCTATTAGGTAATATTATCAATATGAAATACAGGTTGCTGGAAAATTCGTTCATCTTACTTATTCTTGTACAATTTTATCCAGTTTTTTAGTAGTAAATGTGGACAGATGTTCTTTTTTGTCCTAGATTTGCTATTTTAGCATACCCCATGCTAAGGACAGCAAATAGGTCGAAATTAAAGACTTTTAAATGCTCAGAGCAGAAATTATTTTGACTACTTAAGTATTTTTTTTATTAAATTTGCCAATTTACAATCTGCTATTACAAGGTATTAGTAAATGTGAGTATTGCAAATACATGAGAGGAGAAATTATCCACTGGTAACACTCCCAATACTAACACTAACAAATTAAATTAATGTAGGATTATAATTTGAAACTAAAATCACAGAATACTAATCACAACAAGAAGCGAAAGCTTTGTCGGAACCTTTGATGTTGGGAGGACAGAAATTCAGAGTGACAGTGGCAATAAAACTATTCATTCGTACACGAAGAAAAGTAGCGAGGAAGTCGTTCAAAACTGTAGTCAAATGATAGTTACACTGAGCAATGAAGCAATCATTTTTAAGTAATCTGTTTTGTATGAATTTTATTTTTTCTTTAAAATTTTATATAACTATATATCAATTCTGTACTGATAATTAAAAAGTTGTTAAGTCAAAAATATCGATTTGTTTTTTTTTTTAACAAATAAATTAACGTATTAAAAGTATTTTAGTACGTTAAAAAACCGATAAAAATCGATTGAATAAGAGTTAATTTTAAAATAGAGATGAAAAGCAGTTAATTTCTATTACTTTTTATCGTTTTTTTAAGGTTAATAAAACACTTCATCACTCAAAATCTATATTTTGACTCAAGACTTTTTTACTTATCAATACAGAATTATACTTTTGAAATTTCTATTAACTTTGTCTTAAGTTGCTGACTTTTTTTGTTTCCTGTTGAGGAATTTCTTTGAATGTGAATATCTATTAACCTCCAACACCACGATATTTTCGCTGCGCGTAAAAACTCTGCAGCTGCGGCTAGAATGACTGTATACCCCTTAGATTTCTTTCAATGCATCTGAGGTCTCTGAAACTTCTGGTTGTATTGTAGTAAATTCAACACTCGCCAGGACATATCAAATTTATGGTAGGAAAGGGTAAAAAGTTGTAATAAAACAGAATAATAAATATTTATTGTAATTAATATACACGTATACCTCTTCGATTTCTCTTTCTGTGAGTCTGAGGTCTCTGAAACTTCTGGTTGTACAGTACTACATTCAATTCGAATGGATATATCACATTTGTGGTAGGGAGAGGTAAAAAATTGTAATAAAACACAATAATAATAATAGAAATTTATTGTAATTAATACTAATAATAATGTTTATTTAGGAAGCTTAGATTATAATATAGATTTACAAAAAATAAGCATACTGAACACTAAATAAACATGAAAAATCACTGAAATAGAGCTACCATAAAGTAGCACCCCTTGTGCGTGATACTTAAAAAATATATGTACAAAAAAGCAAATATTTAACAAATGTATTGATATAAACAGTTACATATGCGCACTTACAAAAATACATTCATTTTAATATAGCATGTGACATAAATATGTCAATAAATTCAAGAAATGTTGTAGTTGGTAAACAAAGTATATGTATAAGGACAATTTACGCACAGTTAAAAATTTATTCTCGTTGTATAACAGTTTGCTGTAATATCTTCAATTTTTTCCATAAAAATCTAATTAAGGGGCCTATGTGGAGTAGACACTTCTTGCCTATTAACATCAACATCTGAAATATAAAAATATATTTAATAACCAAATAACATATAAATGTTCAAAGTAGATATGCTAATGCTTATTAGTGATTAGTTGAATGCATAATACAGTTGTAGGAGCAATAAATAAAATAACCTGTTACAAGAAACTCTTCCATCAAAGTATCAGGTATAGTACTATGTTTGTCATCATTAATGGCAACTTCCTGTACATTATATATTTCAGTTGTACCTAAAATCATGACATAAATATTACTCAGTATGTAACCCTAAGATATATGTTCTTAATAAGGCTGATAAAAGATCATTCAATTTCACAATCCAGATCTTGTTTATATTATGAAAAACAACAAACAACTTTGTATATAGTTGTAAGTAGATACTGATTTTTATATGACTTTTATAATAAAGCACTATAATTGTGAATAAATAAAAAGTATCTACCTTCCAGCCTTATGACTTTCTTTAATGGTTCGTCTGTGTGTTCTGAATATTGGCTGTGTGAGAAAACCGTTGGATGTGCTTGTTCAAATAAGGTCTTCCTTGTGTTTCCTTTGGACATGTAGACCGGTTCAAAATGTTTCTCGCACATTTTATAATTAGTATGTAATTCAGAATGCTTGGAAAGCAGATCATACCTATTGGCTGCTTTCAGCCATAATTCAGCTCTAAAAAAAAGTGTATTTAACTAAAATATAAACATTCAGACAACACTTGTAACACGTTTTAATTGAAAATTTAATTTGTTTACCTGCTACGATCAGTCGGTATTGAAGAGACTAATTCCTTCACCAGTTTTCGATGGGCACCCACGAACAACACAATAAAATCCTTCCTTTCGTGCAGCCATCACAATAAGTTTATTACACAAATATATTAAATTAACTAACTAACTAAATAACTAACTAAAACTAAAATACTAACTAAATAACTAACTAAATTAATTATATTAACTATTAAAAAACAAACACCAAACACTTTTCAGTACATAAACAAACATGACATCAAAACTACTTAAAACATGGCGGATTTCGCACATGCGCAAAGAAATTTGGATTGCGAAAAAGCCTTCCGTTTCGCTTCTTGTTGGGATGGAGTATTCTGTGATAAAATTGACATGAAAATTAAAATTAAAATTAAAATTAGTAAATAAAGTCTGTTGGCGACTGTCTCTTCAATCTTCGTCTGACTTTGGAGGTGTACCTAGTTGTCTTGGGTCCTCGTTGGGGTGGGCTGGCAGATGTTCTAAATAATTTCTTGTTAGTCTGCTGATTTCGTCTTTAAAGAACGGTATATCAGAGTCATCATGCAGTGTTTTGTTATACCACGGCGCGTTGAAAATCATTCTGAGTATTTTGGACTGGATTCTATGGAATTATTTTGGTATTAGAAGGCTTTGCACAGCCCCATTGTTACATCCCATACGTCCATATAGGCTTTATTATGCACTTATACAAGAGAAGTTTATTATCTGTAGAAAACTGTGATTTTCGGCCTATTAGCCAATTCATTTGACGTATTTTCATGTTGATTTGGATTTTTTTGCCAAAATGTGTGCTTTCCAAGTGAGCTTTTGATCAAGTGTCATTCCCAGTTATTTGACTTCTGTTTTTACTGGTAGTAATATGTTGTTCAGTCTAATTCTCGCACATATGATGTTCCTGTTGGTGAATGTAATTTGATTAGACTCAGTATGGTAAACTTTGATTTTCCATCTTTGTAGTAGGTTCAGGTGTATTTGAAGGATTCCTGATGCTACTTGGGGGTCATCATCGATGGATATTATGGTGGTGTCATCTGCGAACATGGCTACTATGTTCGTATTTGTTGTTGGGATATCAGCAGTATATATGAGGTACAGGAGCGAACTCAGGACACTTCCTTGAGGGACACCAGATTTTATGGGATAGTAATGAAAGGTTTCTGTAAGGAATTTGACTTGAAAGTAAGGTTCTGTGAAGTATGATTTTAAAAGTAGATAGTGAGGTGTGGGAAAGGATGACTTATGTTTATAAAGGAGGCCGTCATGCAAAATACGGTCAAAGGCTTGTTCTAAAGGCTATATCCAGGAAGGTAGCACTGCAAATTTTTTTCTCTTCGAGGCATACATTAATGTTTTTAACAATCCTATGACATTGTTGTAGAGTTGAATGGGAACTGAGTTCACGGAAACCAAACTGGTGTGTTAGGATCACAGAATTAATTTAGATGTCTTCTGAGTTTCTTTGGAGCAGAAGTGTTTCTAAGATTTTTAACAATATTGAAGTAACCTGATTGGTCTATATGAAGTAGTAATATTTGGTGGTTTATTTGGTTTACTAATCATAATTATTTGTGCGAACTTCCAATTAATCGGGTAGTAGGCTAATCTTATGATACTATTATATATCGTTAGTAGGACAATTGCTTTTCTCGGTAATTTTTTTAATATTAGCCCGGTGATCATGTCGAAGCCTGGTGCTTTGTAGTTATTGCATCTAGAAATTTGTTCTTTCACATTATTAGGAGTAAAGCATTTGATTGGTAGCATTATTGGGCATGGTGTGTCTGAGAAGTTTTTAACTTGTCCTTTGTTATTATTGTTATTAAGTTCAGGTGCACCAAAAACGTGTTACAGATGTGCAGCAAAGATTGATGCCTTTTCTTGTTCAGTTTTTCCCCAGCTTCCATCGGCTTTCCTTAGAGGTGGTATGTGCTGTGTAGGCCTTTTGAATGATTTCGTTGCTTTCCAGATGCTGTGGTCTTCTTTTGACAGGCTGTTGATGAATAGTTCAAATGTATCATTCCTCGCGTCTTGTAGAGCAGTTTTAAGTTGCCGTGTTAATCTATTGTATTCATTTTTATCTATAGAGTAGCGACTTCTTTGCCATATGTGCCTGGCTCTTCTTTTTTGTGCAACAAGACGTTTTATATATATGGGTATGTTGGTGTCACTTAGTTTTTTGTCATTCTAAGGGGGTGTAGCTTTTTCAGCGGCTGCATGTATAGTTTGGATGAGAAGAATCACAGCATTATCGATATCGTCTGGTCGCTTTAATTTTATATTTAAATTTTCATTTATGTAAGACTCGAAAACATTCCAGTTGGTCTTTGATGTTGTCAACTTAGGGATATTCAGACGTTTTACAATTTTCGTAGATAGTGTGACAAAAAGAATGCCGAGAATTCCATAAACTACCAGGATCACCAATGAGGAAGTACTGAGAAGGATGGATCGAGATAAAAAATTGTTGAGAACGGCGACGCAATTTTAAACCACCCAGAATATGCAACGGCACACGCTTGGTCATTAAAAGTATCACCGGAAATATTATTGAAGCAACCATTTTGACTCGACGATTTAAAGAAAAAATCGTCATGTTGCCACGTACCCCATTAAAACAATCATATACCACAATATCATTAAAAAGGCTTCATATCCCTGTCCGACTAGCATTCGCGATGACCATTAAAAAATCTCAACGCCAGACAATGTCCGTTTGCGGCTTGGATTTAGAGAATCAATATTCCTCACATGTTTAATTATAATTATGTTGCATACACATCTGTTGGTAACCCATCAAATTTATGGAACAAATTGAAGTGAATGTTAACTAATAAGTATAATTTAGAATAATATAATTATTTGAAGTAAAAATCAAACTTTTCATTTCCGGTATAATAGTCATCTGGAAATGAACTATCTGCAATCTCAACTCTTCAGCTACAACCTTCTTCTAAACGTTTCGACTATTTGCCATTTTCAATAAGCACTAATTTTTTTAGCATTACGTCATACACAATTTATTGAGCGAAGTCCAATGCTAAAATAAAAATATTCCCAAAATTTGAAAATAATAATTTACATAAATTTGCGACACTGATAATACAAAAATAATTCTTGTACATTTCAATTACTTTATCTCCTTATTTATCTACGTTCTTGATGGAGGGCCGCTTAGAGACGACTTGATTATGTGAAGTAATTTGATGCGTATGAGCAGCCGAGCGGTGAAATCCCCGTAGACTAAAATGATAAGAGATAAGGTTAGCAGTGTGTTCATAGGGCCGTTACTAAAGCCGTAATCTGGCATCATAAACGGGTTGACCATAAAAATGACAAAAGCGGGAATAATAAGCTACGTCAGATGTGTGTGCTTGCCTTTGCTTTTGCCGCTGTTGATACTCATTTTGCTTCAAGAATTAATAAAATGGGATTGCCTTACATTTTGTGATCTTTCATTTTGTAACGTGATGCATTAAATTGTTGCAATGTCGGTTGGTTTATTTTAATATTATAAAATATTTTATTCTAAAACCTACGCAGTAAATATTCTGGGTTGTCTTACATGACCTTTTATATTAGCATGTTAAAAACTCCATTGGCCGATAAAAAAAAAACAAATTAATATAAATATTAAGCAAAGTGAAGAAACATATTGAAATTTTCCACAGTAATAATAAGCAAAAAATAAAATTTTGGCTTAGTTACCTTTGCAAAAATACAGGAGGAACCTTAAAACAGGTTCGGTTATACAAATTTTAATTTCGCTGAGAAAAACTGACTTTTTGAAACAACAACTGGGGACACAGTTTTCTATTAGTGTTGGTACTCATTACGTAAAATAACGGGACTCACGACGGGTCACAATTTACGACAGTCCAAATATTTCTGTTCTATCTGTGTATGTTGATTTGTTTTTATTTTAGTCTACTACAGGTATATATATTGGGGCCAACAAGGAGCGAAAAACGCCACCTTTCACCGAAAACGGAAGAGCTGTGACTCTTAGTAGGTTGTATCTGGTGTTGCTTAATTTATTTCTTATCGTGCATACAATGTAAGCACGTAGAGCCAGAACCGCAATAAAGTCGGCGAGTGGAAATAGGATTATAGTATTGCCCTATCCTATCATCGTGCAGTTTTGCAGACTGTGTAATTTTAAATAAAGTTTTAAAAGCCCTTAGTTTGAACTTCTCGATCTTCTTCTTTATGTGCCCTTTTCTACCGAAGGTTGGCGACCATCAAACGATAGATTTCTCTGTTTTGTTCCGCATGTATTATGTTCGCAGCTTCTGGTATTTGAAACCATTATCTCAAGTTTTTCAGCCAGGATTTCTTCTTTCTGCCCAAACCTCTTCTACCTTCAATCTTGCCTTCCACGATAAGCTGTAGCAGACTGTACTTATCATTACGGAACACATGGCCCAGGTATGACGCTTTCCTCCTTTTAACAGTTGTTAACATTTCCACCTCTTTACCCATTCGTCTTAATACCTCTGTGTTGGTCACTCTGTCTGTTTAAGGTATTCTCAGTATGCGTCGATACAGCCACATTCATTTTCAATTTCGATTTCAATTCGGATCTTAATCTCTACGTCTGGGTCCCACTTATCATTTACTGTATATCCCAGATATTTAAATCGGTGTACTCTTTCAATACGTTTGGCTTTAATATTCAGGTCGATATGTTTAATGTTCTTTTTACTGATCACCATAAATTTAGTTTTCTTTCTATTGATCTTCAGTCCAAATTGGTTGCCAGTTGTATTTACTCTATTTAGCATCATCTGTAAATCTTCGATGTTATCGGCCCCTATAACAGTATCATCTGCATATCGAAAATTACTTATTGGTACGCCATTAATCTTGATTCCCTCGTTGTACTCCAGTGCCTCTAGAAATATTTGTTCCGTGTACAGGTTGAAAATCAGTGGCGAAAGAATACAGCCCTGTCTAACCCCTCTCGAAATGGTTAAGTTTTCACTCACCATATGTCCATTCTTCATGTGGGCTGTTTGATTCCAATATAGATTTTTTATAACCTGGATGTCTTTAGTGTCAAGTCCTGTAAGATGGAATAGTTCTTATGTCTTAGTCTTTAGTCCGAACTTCTCGATCAACAATGTGAAATAAGTCGTGGAGTGAATGATTTATTGGTAGCTTCCTATATTTGTAGTGCTCTTCTTGTAGATACCTTGTTAATTTTTTCTATCTTAATACATTTGTTATATCCTCTGCTTTCATTTGCTATATGGCGTGTTAGGATTCGATCAGCTCTATCCTTCCAAGAACAAAATATGATTGAGATTGAAATGTCAGTTAATAGTTCAGATTTTTTCCTAGGTGGCGTTAGGGGTTTTAATGTAAACTTAAATAAAGCTATAAATTATTTGACTTATTAAATCTCTCCTTAAAATTATAGTAACCAATAATAATAATTATAATAATAGGTAATGAACTTAATTTAAATACAGGTGTTCACGATCCTGTAATATCTGATCATTTAGGTGTATTTGCTACTAGAAGTAGTTTAAAAAATGATACATTATGTCGGTTGGTTAAAAATTATATACTAATTATGACTAAACTTATTGAGAAGCCAAAAAAAATTAATTAATGAAAAAAATATTCAGAACTTTGTGGAAAAAATTTAATCCAAAGATTGTTGGACGATATCCACAGTAATTCAACCAACAACGTGACAGAGTTGTTTATGAGATATATGTGTGAAGAATACAGCATTTGTTGTCCTTTAAAGAAGGTGAATAGCAGAAAACGTTCAGAAAGCTATTCGTTGGTTTAATTGGAAATTTCGAAATTTAGAAAAACATCTCTACGATTGTAAAGCAACTTATAGCAAAACACATACTACTGACAATTGTAGTAGTGCGTAGGCAACTATCTCATTACTAGAATTCTGTTCTTGGCGGCGTGACACAGCTCGCCTGTATTGTGTATTCCTGTCCATTCTTTAATATTCCTTAACCAGGATAATTGTTTGCGGCCAGCTCCTCTCCTACCTTCGATCTTTCCTTGTAGGATAAACTGTGGTATTTCATATTTTGCTCCTCTCAATATGTGCCCAAGGTAACCAATCTTGCGTTTTTTAATTAATTCAAAGGGTTCTCTTTCCACGTTGGCTCTCTTAAGGACGTCATCGTTTCGAACTCTATCCACCCAAGGTATGCGCATCATTTTTCTCAATGAACACATTTCAAATGCTTCAAGTTTGTTGATAGATGTTTTTTTCAAAGTCCACGTTTCCATGCCATAAAGCAAGATGGACCATATGTAGCACTTGACCATTCTGTAGCGTATTTCGAAATTTAGGTTTTGATTACATAGGAGCGGTCTGAATTTCACAAAAGCTTGTCTTGCCATTTGTATTCGGGTTTTTATCTCTTGTTGTTGATCCGATTGGTCATTGATTGTGGTGCCAAGGTATTTATAAGTTTTCACGCGTTTTATGCGATCGTCACCTATGCATATTATCGGGTTTTCTGGAGGGTTTCTGCTAATGACCATATATTTCGTTTTTAAAATGTTGATTTTGAGGCCATATTTTTTACCTATGCTATTCATCCCATCAAGTAATAACTGCTGATCTTCCAAATTATTAGTTATAATCACTGTGTCGTCCGCATAGCGTAGGTTGCTAATTGGTATGCCGTTCACCTTAATGCCAAATTCCGTGTCTTCTAATGCTTCCGCAAATATATTTTCAACATATAAATTAAAAAGCATCGGAGAGAGTATGCAGCCTTGGCGGACACCTTTCCGGATTTCAAATTCATCCGTATATCGGTCTTGATCAATCCTTACCTTTGCCATTTGGTTCCGATATAGATTCTGAATAGTTCTGATCTCCTTCTGGTCAATGTTGGCCATATGTAGTAGTTTCATCATGATATCATGTTTAACATTGTCAAATGCCTTCTCGTAGTCGATGAAGGTGAGGTAGACATCTTTTCGTTGATCTAAACAATTTTGTATTAAGGTGTTCAAACATAAAATTGCCTCTCTCGTTCCTAGTCCTCCCTTAAAACCGAATTGTGTTGACCCGCTAAGTTCTTCTAGTATCTTGTACATTCTTGAGTGTAATATCCTAACTAAGAGTTTCAGCAAGTGACTCATTAAACTGATTAAGCGGTGTTCATTGCATTTTGTCTCATTAGCTGTTTTTGGGATCATCACAAAGGATGACTGCAGCCATTCTCGCGGAATGTAACCAGTATCATAAATTCTATTGAACAGCTTTACCAAGATTTCGATATTCTCCTCGTCTAGTAGTTTTATTGCTTCTATATTAACTGACTAAAGAAAATTGATTGACTAAAGAAATACAAACAAGCAATAAAAGCTAAAAAACGTACTGCTTATACTAACATAATAAACAAATCCACTAACAAAAGTAAGACAATACAAATAAAATAAGACAATACAAATAAAATACAAAGGTAAGTCCAATTTGAACACCAGAAAAGATTAACCAATACTTTACGAATATATATTATGTGTTCTTGTATTCTTTCTTAGTTATTTCCTATGTATACATAAGTGACTTATTTATATTGTGACATGACATGTAGTGTTTTTTCTCTATTCGGATTGCCGAATATAGGCCTCTCTTAATTCTCGCCATTCATCTCTACTGTTTGTAAGACGTTTGTACATTGGCCCTGCACTTCTTTTAATATCGTCGCTTCATCGCATTTGCGGTCTTCCTCGTGGTCTTTTGGCTTCATATGAGCGCCAATTCCCGATTTCTTTATTCCATCGGCCATCTGTAAGACGTTCGTTATGTCCAGATTATTTCCATTTTAGTTTAGCTGTCAGTTCGACAGCATCTTTGACTTTTGTTCTATTACGAACGTTTTCGTTGGTTTTATGGTCTTTGAGTGAGATACCCAGCATCTGTCGTTCCATAGCTCTCTGAGTTTTTCTGATCTTCTCCATATTTATTTTAGTGAATGTCCAGGTTTGAGCTCCATATGTAAGTACAGGTAGGATAAAGGAATTAAATACTTTGGTTAGCAGTCTTTGAGGTATATTTTCATTTTTAAGTATGTATCAGAGTCTTCCGAATGCTGTCCATCCCATTTTTACACGTCTGCTTATTTCGGTAGTCTGATTTTCTTTGTTTACCTCAACACTTTGACCCAGATATGTATATTCAATGTAGTTTTTACTATGTAGAAATTGTCAATAAACGTATCTATCTATCTAATTTATATCCAAAATTAGCCATATGGCTCACACTCCCTCTAAGGGGAAAATACACTTATTACAGATACTTACGGTATTAAAAGGATTAAGGTCTGGTGGGACTATTTTCGTGTTATCGAGCCCTAGACGACTTGGTATGCTAGAGTATCTTTTAAAAATTTTCGTACATATCTGAACGTTGCAAGGAGAACAGCTTTTTGCATAGCGTTATAGAGATGTATCCAGATTTAGCCATACGCCGCACACTACCTCTAAGGGAAAAAATCACTCATCTCTGACACCTACGATATCAAAAGGATTGAGCTCTGGTGGGACATTTTCCGTGTTACTGAGTCCTAGATGACTTGGTATGTTGGAGTATCTCCCAAAAATTTTCGTACACATCTGGACGTCGCGAGGAGTACAGCTTTCTGTATGGCCTTATAGAGATATTCATTTAGACCTAGCTATTTCATGTTTTCTAGAAGGTTTTTGGGAATAACACTAGTAGTAGATAGAATAATAGGTACTGTCTGGTTACTTTCCATTCTCCATTGTCTCCTAATTTGTATTTCTAGATCTCTGTACTTGTATTTAACACGTAAATTATTGGTGTTGGGTATCGCCACATCAATAAGTGCTGTTTTCCTAGTCAGTTTATTAACTAGTATGAGATCCGGTCTATTTTGCCCAACTGGTTGGTCTGCGAGCACAATGCGGTCCCAATATAGCTTGTAGTTGTCATTTTCCTGCATTCTGTCAGGGACGTATTGATAATAAGGAAGATGATCGGTTTGGAGAAGTCCCAGTTTGTTAGCTAGTTCTTGGTGGATAATCTTTCCTACTGAGTTATGGCGTTCTTTATAATCAGTACCGACAAATGCCTGGCAGCCACCGGTAAGATATTGGATGGTTTCTTGGGCTTGACATCCATATCGGCATTTGTCATTTTGGACTTGAGGATCTTTAATAATATATTTCAGGTAATTTTTTGTTGGAATAACCTGATCCTGAATGGCAAGTAGGAAACCCTCAGTCTCGGGAAACATCTTTCCTGATGTCAATCAATAGTTCGACGCTGTATTGTCGACATATTCTTGGCTGATCGCATTGAGATGTCGCCCATGCAGAGGTTTGTATCATCTACTGCGCAGATTGCTCGATGTAAAGTAGTTGTCTCAGCCTGAAGCGGAAAATAAGTTCTTAAATTAGCAATTTGTTTATCCAATTGCTCACCTATATCCATAAGTCCTCTTCCCCCTCGATACCGTGGCAATGTTGTTCTCTCTTCACTGCGTGGATGATGTTTTTGCGCCTTTGTGAGAAGTGTTCTTACTTTTTGCTGAAGATCCTCTATATCCGTTTTTAACCACTTTATAATACCAAATGAGTAGCTCAGCGCGGAACATGCGTACGTATTTAATGCCTTATTATTATTAATATTATTATTATTATTAAAAATTAAACGTATTATTTCAAGAACAAAATATAATTGAAATGTCAGTTGGTAGGTCAGATTTCTTTCCTAGGTGGCTCTAGGAGTTATGTTATTTAATCTTATAATTATTATTTTATTTAATTTTACCTAATTTTATTGAATTTTACTTAATATAATTTAATTTTTGTTTAATTTAATTTAATTTTATTTAATTTTATTTAAATTTTTATAACTTAATTTCATTTAATTTTATTTAATTTTATTTAACTTTATTTAATTTTATTTAATTTTATTTAATTTTATTTAATTTTATTTAATTTTATTTAATTTTATTTAATTTTATTTAATTTTATTTAATTTTATTTAATTTTATTTAGTTTTATTTAATTTTATTTAATTTTATTTAATTTTACCTGAGTTTATTGAATTTTACTTAATTTAATTTATTTGTTATTTAATTTAATTTTTTAATTTTATCCAATTTTATTTTATTTTATATAATTTCATTTAATTTCACTATAGATAGATAGTAAGACTAGTAACACATACTTAATTATTATAAACATATTAGCTGCTAATTTAAGAAAAAATTTCTACTTTTAAACTACTTGTCCCAGAACAACTTTTTTTTGTTTAAATTCGTGTAAAAATTGTATAAACTTTTTAAATATGGAAAAATATTTCGTCTTCAGGTAATAGTTCAAAAGTTAAAAACACATTTCTTTAATTATTCATTTAATAAATAAATTTATTTAACAAACATTTTGTTAAATTTCCTTTCCTTTTGTCACTTAAATTATAAAAAGTTTTGAAGAAGCCGTATCATATGGAAGATATTATTACGCTGTTAATTTTTACTTTCTATAACCAAACAAAATTCTTTTGTACTATTTGCCCCAAATATTTTTCATTAAAGTTAAAAAAATTAAATTTAAGTAAAGAATTCTCTGATGTATAAATGACATTATCTAGTAAAACGTGCCACCACTATACTTGATAGGATTACTCTGCTTGACATTGTGAGTCAGGAGATCGTTGGATTTTCGGGGCAGATTGGAATTTAGGGTCGCGTGCACGACAATTTCCAAAAGTCGACTTTTTCTTTCCATCCTTTTTGTTTTATAGATACGAAAAGAAGTGTCCCATTCCTTGAATAATATATTATGTATTTAAAATTCCAACTTAGCACTTCTTTCAATAAATTCTGCAATCGTGAAACTACAGTACAAGAAAACTAGTTTTTAAAAAAAATGTAATTGTTTAGGGAAAACAAAGATCAAAAATATTATGACAGCACATAAATATCAAATAAAAGTTATACAAAAAGGTTATTAGACTGTTTTTATGGGGCATGTCTATGTTAAACATTATGTTTTTATGGAATTAAGCCATAATTTATTGCAATGAACTTCACTGTTAATATCGCTGATGATGTTTTGCCTTCCACTCAGGAAATCGTTTTTAAAAAAGATTATTTTAACCCTTGACTAATCGGGCACATGTAAATTACATGAACAGTCGGATGGGGTCTGTAAAGCCAGTTTTTATTTTACACAATACATTAGAAAATATTAAAATAAAACTGTTTAATATATATTGTTGTGATCTGCTTTGTGATGTGAATTTAACACTAATTTAATTAATCCAATTATTTAATTAATTAATTCACTAATTTATGCAGAGTCATACAAATCAATTACTATTAAAAATTCTCAGGGTGCCTTTTTAATTTTACTTTAATCCGTTTACTTTATATATCTCTTCTAGTGGGTTCAGTATCTCCTAGTTGCTCATAATGAGGATAGAACAGGAAACGGAACTAACATTAAAACAACATAAATATGAACACAGATTATTATTTATTTTCAATAAGCAATAAGATGAATATTAATAAATAACTTTTGTGGGCAATTATCTTTCCCAACAAACTCCTATACTCTAAATTTAATTTTAATTACAAACTATCTATTGATCCGCTTTATAATAATATCTACTAAAAAAAAATGACCATATAAAAATATAATTTATTCACAAAAAAATATCTCTTTGAAACTTGGAATCTTAGTTCGTATGCTTATATTTGATTTTATCTTTAGAATATCTTAAAATTTTCTTTCATTCAAATTATTTGACTGACCTTTATTTTTTTACACCAATGATGTCTCCTCTCGATCAAACCACAGTTCCTTCCTTGATTGATTATGTCCGGCTACCATCAAATCTTTCCCGTTCTCAGCATTGATCCAAACCGCATACCAGCAAACTACTCCTCCGAAAACACAAGCCCAAGCCTCTTTTGACCGGTACTCTTTATTCACAAATTTTCCTTTCTTCCTCAATTATATCTCGTGGACTATGCAGACTCAAAAGAGGTATTAATCTTCTCGATTTTGATCTGCTCTCAGCTTCCACCTTTTTCACTAACAAACGAAAACACTGGTACTCAGATTGACTACACGAAAACACGTCTTCTCTTCTGGTCTGCCGGTAACATAATCATTCTTTCAATCTCTCCCAGACAACCTTCTCAACTCTCTCATTCACACCATTCCTTTTTAACCAATCATAAGCATTCATCTTTCCCACTTATTTTCGATTTAGAAAATTTCCAACATGATATTTAAAACAAATAAACTACTTTCACTCAAATTACTTTTCAGAAACCATTAACAATTTTGCCTTTTTCAACAGAAATAAGTTTCCAAATTCTTGTTATCGCATATCTAAATCTAATTCTTATTTACTTTTGAAAAATGCCCACCGCAAAATACAATTAGAAGTTTATTCCTAAATCTATAATTATACGGGTTCCATTGTCCTTTCACTATTCACTCAGTCTTTCACGGAAAAACTCGTCAGGGTCCCGTCACGGAACAATGTTTTCTCTTATTCTAACTATTACAAATAAGTACAGGGTTGTATTTTAACTTATATGCCCGCGCTATATTAAAATAATAAAAAAACTCTTTATTCTATTTCTGATCGATAAACTGATCCATAACAATATATGTACAATCTTTTTTTATTTCATTTTTAATACATATTTACCATTTTAAACACAGTGATAAAATAAACGACATCTTTAAGAAAATGCAAAAAAAGTTTAACAAAAATGTACTTCTCCTACATTTAATAAAAAAATTCTAATCCAAATTTTAATTTTCATTGCAGTCTTCGCAAATCGGTTTAAAATGCATTAAGCATAGCCATTTTTAATATTTGACAAAAAAATATCGTGTTTTATGATTTGGACAATAGGCGCAACGTCCTCGTGTATTTGGACGCGGAGGCGCTGGATCTGCATGTACTCCGCTTAATTTTTGGGCTATAGTTCTGATATCCTGTTGTAAATGAGGGTCTTTTTCTCTGGTGTCGACTACTAGGGCACTCACCATATACCTTTTATAAAGGTTTTGTTAAGTATTTTTTTCCTTTTAGTTTATTTACATTTGTCTGCAATTTATCAATATTTTCTTTGATAACTTTAGAAGTTTCTTCGACGATTTTCCACTTTATGTATTTTTGTATTCATATTTTTAGAACCTTGATTAGTTTTGCTAAAAACTTTTTTGGTTTGCTCAATTTAGGAACTTCTAGTTTTCTACCGGTCTTTCAAAAAACTTTCTCTATTATATTTTTGTAATGATTTCCTCGTATGTCCACCAGAATCTGAATGGTTTGGATCTCCAGTATATTATAGAGTAATTCATAGACAGATACTTAAAAAAACTAAAATATACGAAGATCAGTTTGTTTAACCCTTAACTACTGACTTGGATGTTTCAGGACGTAGACTCTGACATGCGGTATGTCATACCGTTGCCTATTCTCCTTTGTTTTTAATATGAATTTATCTTATATCACTGTATTTGTTTTTTATATCAACTACGGAATGATTCTTCACATTGCTGTAGCATAATATACTGCTAAAAGTAAAATAAACTTTACTTTTTCAAGAAAAATTGGTTACTTGTGACTAACAAATGGTAAAATAATGTTAAAAGAAACAGACTAATGGTTTAAATTTAACGAGAAACTTAAATACAAAATTCTGATAATAACCAAAAATTACAATAAAATAACTAGTCATTTTGCGCGCAAGGTCCGCAATTTTTCTTTGTACACTGTAAGCACAAAGCACACTGGTTTTCCACAAGAAAAGCACACATAAAAAGTCTGTCGCTTTAATGCACTTGGGCATAAGTAACATGTCTTCTTTTTCTCAAGCCTTTCTTCAAAATCTGCTTCTTTTTGGCGTTTTGTCCTAGTATTCGTTCAATACCACATAATAATTCTCTCGGGATTCTGGGATTTTCGAGTCTTCTTTGTAGATGAGGTTAAACTAATTGTTTCGCCAACTCCTTTGTGTAGTTTAGCCTTTCCATATTATCTTCTTGTAGTGATTGGTAAACAACATGCGAATTAACAGCAGCTATATCAATGATGCGGTAAAAAATAGTAAGTGGCCATCGGCGAGAACGACGTTTTATAGAATATTTGGCACACTTGGCATCTAAAGTATTGACACCTCCTTTCATACGATTATAATGAGCTATAATTTCTGGTTTTCAGTAATCTGATCCGTGCCTATTGAATGGTGCATCGAAGAAATAAGTAAAACAGCCCTCGATTTTTTTGGCACATGGGAAATTAGGGATAAACTTTTCTTAAATCAGTAAGTAGTTGAATTTACTTGCCTACATCGGTGTGGCTGGAATTCCGGGGGGATTTCCCGTTTATTTTTCTTGAGGGTTCCCACATACGTTAACTTCTTTACTTCTAACTGCTTTACTAATTCTATAGAACTAAACCAATTATCAGCTGTGATATTACGGTTAGTTCCATAAATAGGTTTAGCAAGCCGAAGAACGGATTGAGTTGGCTTATTCATCTTTTTTTCTTCCTCAGATAACCCAGTTCCGTCAGTGTCCTTGCCTCCATATATATAGGCATTGTATAAGTAACTTGTTCGTGCATCAGTCAGGCACATTATTTTAATGCCATATTTCACGGGCTTATTAGGCATATACATTTTAAACCTACATCTTCCCCTAAAGCCGACCAACATTTCATCAATACAAACACATGTGCCTACGGAATACAGATTTTGACAATTTGATATGAATATATTAAATATGTTACTAATGGCTGCTGTTGGATCTATCTTTTTTCTTTCTTCTCTATCCAGAGGGTTATCAAAAACATTTTAGAAATATTGCAAATCTTTCTTTTGACATAACACATCTGAATATATCTCTACCAGTGCCATCTGTAGCAAATATAGAACTTATATCTTCGTCATTGGATTTGAAAGCTAATGAGTATAAAAGCAATCCCAAAAAGGCTTTTAGTTCTATTTCATCAATTTCATTTAGTTCTGGTCTATTCATTCTTTTATAGTTTTCACGAATTGCACGTAATTTATTATTTCTTCATTTACGTATTTCTTGTATTATATCCTCAGAAATAAGAAAATTAAAAAAAAAATGATGAAGTTTCGTTTCTTACATCTCTGGACCGCATCGCTGGTACTTTTGTTACAAGATTGTGTAACGGAATTCTTACATTTTTCAAGGGTGCTGTAGTAGACCACTTAAAACGATTTTTGCCATAAAAATATGACTTACCATTATCATTTAAATGATATTTGTCTTCAGAACTTTCCGACTGCTCACTTCCGGTGTCGTGTGAACTTTCAATACATACTTCTTCGCTTGCATCGTCAACATCACTATCACTAAAATATTCTAAATCGCTAGGTACTTCGTCAGCCCATTGAGATAAAACTGCCTCAAAATCATCATCTGAAAGCTTTACAGTTTTGCGGCTAAATTTAGAACAACTGGATGAATTTGCTGCCATACTAACATCAAAAGAATACACTACACTGCTTTTAACCATAGAAACGTAAACACTGACATGCGGTACTTGATACAGCAAGAAAACTTTATGTCAATGTAGCTCAAAGACTAAACGTGTACTAAAACTGCAGCAGTTGAGAGCAGGTACAATTAAACCCCACTTGAAGGTACACAGATGGTGTTCTTAGAATCTTTTATAAAACACGGTTTACAACAAAATATATTTTCGGCTCGGTATGGCATACCGCATGTCAGTGGTTAAGGGTTAAGCAAAAAAAAATTATAGTAACTGTATTTGTTCGTCAAACGCGTAAGAATTTTAAAAATATTTTTTATAGAAATCACTTTTGACAATTTCACATATTACTGCCAAGTATATTCAACCTATATAGTACCTTAAATTTTATACTTTCTATCTCATATGAGTATTAAATAAATATTTCATAACCATCTGAATCAACCGAAATATTTTTTGCCGGCTTTTCATTCCTACTAATTGTGGAAGTACATCACGTTCATCATAATGAAAAATTCCATCACACTTTTTGCGATCCTGTAAAAATCTCATCGACAATTCTTTTGAGACAGTTCAAGACATAATATAAAACTTATTTAGTGTTGGTAGAAAAAAGCTGGCCTTGTCAGAAATATGACTTGCCTCCCAAAGCTCGACCACTCATCTTTATTGCGTCGTGTTTCTTGCACGTGAGGTGGAGCAGGGGAAAGCAAATAGAAGAAATAGGAATGTAGAGTTTGTGTTCCAGACAACGGGTTTAGCTGGGACTATTTCTTTTTATCGTCTACTTCATCCTTTAATTTATATTTATATAAATGAAACTATTCTTTAATTTTGACTCCATATTTAGTAGCAAATGCGTATAGGAATGACATAAAAACATGTTTTCGGATATTAATTAATTAAATTAACTACAATGTACACAAATAACTTATATTATCATACATATCCAACAAATATAATATTTACATTCAATTGGAATCTAGAATAGATCACAGAGAAAACATCAAACACCAATTTTTATTTTGGTTTTGCGTAGTATATTAAATTTTATAAACCATTTTATAATCGAAATATTGGGTTAAACATTGTTAACATTAACTTGAGGAAAACTTTTGTTATACCGTATATTCGAAATCATTTTTGGATGTATTTATTTATTTTAAATAATTTACTCATTTACTAAAAAGATATGCAAAATTAACGCATCTATTCCAATGTATAATAATAGGTGAATATTCTCCAGCTGGCGCCGTCTCTCGCTTCATAATTTCCAGCGTTTTTCAATCTCTGGCGGTTATGCATCCTTCACATCTTCTCTCCATGACCGTCTTGGTCTACCTCGTTTTCTTCTAGTGAGCGGAGTCCATTTTTCTATCTGTTTTGGCAATCTATTTTCAGGCATTTTCTGCTGGTGTCCATACCAGTTTGATCTTTTGGCTTCGATAGTTTCTATTATGTCTAGGTCAATTTCCATTGTCATCCTAATGTCTACGTTCCCCAGTTTATCAAGTATAGTGGGCTGGCATTTCTTCTTTTATTTTTTTTTTTATATTATTATTCCACAATTGTCCGTGTAGCAGTCTGATGACTGATCTTACTTGGCCAATCCTAGAATGTATTTCTTCGTTACTCCCTGATTTTGGTGTTATTTGAACTCCCAAGTATTTGAAGGTTTCACTTGATTTTAGTTGCCATTCCAATTTGTGGGCTTTCTGATTTTTTTCGTGTAACTAAATACTTGGTTTTTTGTATATTAATTGTAAGGTTCCACTTGGTGTACTCCTCCTCCAGTTTTCTAAGCATATAGTATATATCGCTCTCGTCTTCAGCTTGAATCGTATAGAGACCTTTTTGAGAGTGAATTTATGACACTTAGCCCCCTGTAGTTTAAACAATTCTTTCTATCTCCTTTTTTTTGATGTTGTTAATATGTGCTTTTGTCCACTCCGGTAGCTAGTCATGTCATGTCATAGACTAAGGTCATGTAGAGTAAAGTAAAGACATACTCCAGTAATTCCCGCAATACTTGTGGACTTCTTCTTCTTCTTCTTCAAGTGCCCTGTCCGTTGCGAACGTTGGCTATTAACATGGCAATTCTGATCTTGTTTGCAGCGCTTCTGAATAGTTCGACCGATGTGAGCCCGAACCACTTCCTCAGATTTTGGAGCCACAAGTGTCTTCTCCTGCCTGGCCCCCGCTTACTGTCTATTTTTCCCTGGACAATCAATTGCAGTAGACGGTACTTATCGTGTCTCAATATGTGGCCTAGATATTCAAGCTTTTTTTATTTAATTGTATTCACGATTTCTTTCTCCTTTCCGATTCTTTGGATTACCTCCATGTTGGTGACATGTTCGGTCCAGGATATACGAAGAATGCGTCGGTACACCCACATTTCGAATGCTTCTAGTTTTCTCGTGAGCGTCTCCGTCAGCGTCCAGGCCTCCACACCATACAGTAAGATCGGAAAAATGTAGCATTTAACTAGACGTAGTTTTAGGGGAAGAGATAAATCCCTGCTTATGAGGAGCTTTTTCATATTGCTAAATGCTGCTCTAGCTCGTTCTATTCTCGCCTTAATTTCTGTGGCCTGTTCCCATTTTGCATTTACGTTGGTGCCAAGGTACACATAAGATTCTACATGGTCAATTAGTATGTTACTTATTCGTAACTGTCGAGCAGGCTGTTGCTTCCTGCTTATCAGCATCCACTTTTTCTTCTTGAAGTTGAGGCTCAGGCCGTATTCCTCACTAACTGAATAAACTCTTTCCATTACCTGCTGTAATTCGTCTATGGTACTGGCAAGGATCACCGTGTCGTCGGCATATCGTATATTGTTCGTTAACTCGCCGTTTATTTTTATGCCCTCATTTGCATTTTCCATACATTTATTAAATATTTCTTCGGAATAAATATTGAATAGGAATGGGGATAATATACAACCCTGACGGACACCTCTTTTGATCTGCACACTTTTAGTGAGTTCGTTGCCAATTTTTGCTCTTGCTGTTTGACCCCAGTATAGGTTTGCCACAATTCGAATGTCCTTGTCGTCAATACCTGTCTTTCGCAGAATATCTATCAATTGTTCATGATTGACATTGTCAAATGCTTTTCTAAAATTCACAAAGCACAAATACACGTCCTTATCAACGTCTCTACACCGCTGTATAAGCACCTGGAGAGCGAAAATTGCTTCTTTAGTTCCAAGTGCTTTCCGAAAGCCAAACTGCGATCTATCAATATTTGACTCACATTTATCATATATTCTTATATGAATGATCTTAGTGAACGCTTTAGTGACATGATTAATCAAGATTATAAGCCGGTAGTCATCACAGATCTGGGCATTTGGTTTCTTCGGGATTGTAACAAATGTTGACTGCAGCCAGTTCTCCGGGATTTTACCCCTATTATATATGTTGTTAAAAAGTTCAACTAGATTATCAAGGAACTGTTTGTCTGATTTACATAGGATCTTTAATATTTCGCAGGGTACATTGTCCGGACCTGCTGACTTATTGTTTTTTAGTGCTGCAATGGCATCTTTTATCTCCGATTTAAGGATTAAGGTCCTGTTTCTCCTTCTCCATATAGGTGATCATCAGTCCTGTTAGATGCAAATAATTTTTCTATGTATGATTTCCATGTTTCTAAGATCGTTGATGGCTCCGAGATAAGATTTCCATCGCCATCTTTTATGCTGTTGGGTGACTTATTGAATTTCCTCTTGTTTGTCATTGATTTTATTTTTTTGTGCATATTGTAACTGTCGTATTTTCGTTCGTATTGTTCTATTTCCCTGCATTCGTTGGAAAACCATTTTTCTTTGGCTTCTCGAATTTTCGTTCTTATGATTTTGTGAATCTGCTGGTATTTTTCTTCATTTTTATTCTTGAATTTACGTCTTTCATCCATCATATCCAGTATCTCATCAGACATCCATTCTTTCTTCTTCCGTCTGTCACGCTTTAATAGAGTCGCGCATGTTGTTTGGATTGCTTCCCTCGATTTATCCCATCTCTCTATTATGTCCGACGTGTTCTCGTTAATGTCGTTTATTTTCTTTCCTAGTTGTTCTCGTACTTTTATTTCGGTTTTTGGGTTAGTGAGTTTCTTAATATTAATTGTGTTTAAATTAGATCTTGTCTCGAGCCGTTTTACTCTCATGACCATTCTGCATACCAACAGATTGTGGTCCGTAGGAACATCGGCACCTGGGTACGTTTTTGATGATTTTATCATGTTTTTATATCTTGTTGGTACTGCTATATAATCTATCTGATTCCTTATGATGTTGTCAAGTGAGTCAGCGGGGGATTTCCATGTGTAAAGTCGACGTTTGGGAAGCTTGAAGAGTGTATTACTTAATAGCAGGTTATATTCCTGGCAGAAGCATATAAGTCTATCACCTCTATCGTTTCTCTCTCCTAGGCCGAAGTTAACCACGATCTCATTCACCTTGCCTCTGCCAACCTTTGCGTTAAAATCTCCCATCACTATTGTTACTTCATGTTTTTTTGTCATTGGACAAGTTTTAATGGACTATGTTTTAATAATTCGTTTGGTATTCCTTGTGGTTCGCAATCTTTTCGAATTGTTATTATACAAAAATGTTTTACGTTACAAAAAGGATAACAAAATATCGGAAGGTGGGGGTATTAAACCTCGTCTTAAATCTAAAATTATATCTGTTCAATTTCTGTAAATTTTCAAGGTCGGCAGAATCAAGTCATGACTGTTCTTTTCTGAAAATAATAAAGGTATCTAACAAAAACTATTCACAACCAATAGCTGGCTTATTACTTTATCGTTTATCTTATTATCATTTAAAGATAAAGATTTAAAAATAAAATAATAATAGTCGAACTTCTGCAGAATTGTGTTAAAACTAATATTTTAATTCTGTAACCCTTAACTACCATGGCCAAAAATAGTAACATTTGTACCATGGCAGGGTCAAATTTGACCCCCCATTGTTTTTTGTATCAAAAAATATTCTTTTTTTAACTTGTTTTATTTTAAATTATTTTGTTTACAGCTACTTTTACATTTATATAAAAATAAACGAATTTGGTTAATTAGATATAACTTTATTTAAAAAAAACTTTTGTATTCAGTCAAATTAACATAGCTATGCACTTTCTCGAATTATAAGAAAAATAATAACAATGTGCAGTTTTTTTATATCCAATGGTGAAATCTAGGTATCATAGCTCCTACCTAAGATAAAAAAAAATCGATTTAGATTTCGTATCTCAAAAATGACAAGCATGATTTTACCTTAATTTTCAACACAGCTTATGCATAACGTCTGTATGCGACAATGATTTTTGCAAATAAAATCTCGACATTTATCACACGATGAGCTTTCTTTCTTTTGGTTTTTGGAATATGGACATATTTTACACCTTTCCCTTTTTTTTCGTCGTTGTGGCTCTGGATTTGCGGCAGGCATTGGTTCCTGAAGTCTGGAAACTTTAAAAATGGCACTACAAATTTCTCTCGGTAAACAAGTTTGCTGAGCTCTACGAGTTAAATGGGCCTTAATAAGTTCTTGACCTAAAGTGGCTAGAAACAATCTTCTTTCCATTACTTGGTTTTGCTGAACTCCATTAAAAATTACGTTAGCATTTAATCCTGCAATGTCCAAAATGCGAAACCATATTACTTGAGGCCATCTACGAGTTCTTCTTCCAGTTTTATAGCATGCACATTTCTTATCCAATGAATCCACCCCACCTTTTGTCTCGTTGTAAAAATTTATAATCACTGGCTTTCCATTAACCATTGTATTGGAATGGTGCATAGTTGACACTAACAACACTGCACGATTTTTCTTAGGAACAAAAGATACAAGGCTCTCGCTTCTTGTAAAACCAAATAAGGCAGAATTAGGTGGCCTGTTTTTTTGGGGTTGAAATTCAGCAGGAACCTCTCTTTTATTTCTTTTTAGAGTTCCAACATATGAAATTTTATGGCTTCTCAGTTCTTTTATGAGCTCAATGGACGAAAACCAATTATCTGCTGTTATGTTTCTATTTGTACCAGAAATTGGTGGAATAAGTGTCAAAACATCTAGAGTGGGGATGGATAACTTTTTTGAATTTGATCTGCGTGTATCTTTTCCAGTATATATAAAACCATTTAGCAAATAATGTGTCTTAGAGTCTACTAAACACTGCATTTTCAGACCGTATTTGTCTGGCTTATTTTTGAGATACATCCTGAATTGGCACCTTCCTCTAAATGCAATAAGCATTTCATCTATTGTGAGATATTCACCACAGCTATAATTGGACTGGCAATTAATTATAAACATATTAAAAATATTGGATATAGCTGCCAGTTTATCTCCGTGCGCAATACGTTCTTGTCTAGTAGCTGGGTCGTCAAAAGTCGTCAAAGGCTTCCAAGCAAAAAATAAAATCGGTTTAGTGACATGGTTGCTCGAAATATATCACGGCCAGTACCATTCGTAGCAAATAAAGAAAAGACCTTAAATCTTCATTATTGGATTTAAATACCCCAGCTAAATATAATAAGCCTAAGAAGGCCTTTAATTCAATTATGTCAAGATGATTGGTATATTGACACGATAAATTGTGTAAATTATATTTAGAAGCCATATTAGTTATTCGTTCATTGGTTTTCTCAAGAATTTCTTGCAATATATCGTGGCTAATAATACATTCCCAAGCATCAACTGGTTTCTCTGGTATACTAGCTCGAGCTTTTCCAATAACACCAGGTAAATGACTAATTAAATTATGCTTACGTGTACGAGAAAAGGTGGGAGAAATTTTAGACCACTTGTACCTATTTTTGCCATAAAACACATCCCTTGAGTCAGCTATATCACTTTCTTCACCCGAATATTCACTAACAGTTTCGAAATTATTAATTTGCCAATTTTTTTCGTCATCATCGTCCCATTCCTCTTCACTGTCTGTCCCGTGATCACTATGTTCACTAGCTTGGTCTAAAAACTCACTGTCACTATCTAGTCCATTTTCCATAATTTTTTGTCCCTCCTCTTCAAGTTCTTTCTGTGTCAGAGGAAGTTTATTGCGACTACACCCCGCCATTTCAAATTACTCGTTAATTGCACTAGAAACACTTATACCATAAGCGGGTCAAAATTGACCCTATGCATGCCTAACTCTGCAGTAGTAACAGATAAACTAACGGAATTTTCGTAGATCGATAAATCACCTACCGGTCGAAGATTAACAGAAATCGCGCAATGCTCAATCTATGTTTCGGTAGCGAAACTTGGCACTTTCACGTATAGAAAACTAGCACAAACTAACAAACTAGCTAATTAATATAATTAGAGATGGAATACGAGCGTTTATCCCAAATTTTGATTTAAGTCCTTCGTATTTTTCTTCTTCTGGTACTTGTAGAATTATTGTATTTTCATACTAACTAAAACATGCAACATGTTAAACACTATTCACGGTATTATTATTTTACCTTCCATTTACATCACCTTTGTTGAACACAAAGTATAAAATATCCGGCCGGGATGATTTAATGAACTTAATATACTGTAATGAAACGTTAAGTTTTTACCCCACCGCAACGCCCATGCAAAACCGACTAGATTATAAATGTGTAATTTCATTGTAGAGGACAATGTAGCCGACCTTCCCACCCCAATAAAATGTACAAAGCGCATAGGAAAGTGTTATTACCGACCAGGGCTACAATGGAGACCGGTGATAAATATAAGATATATATTGTTAACGTCCGGGAATCACTAGCCGCCTCTGTTCTTTTGAATGCCAATTTGAAAATTTATATTGTCCGCACCATTGATAAGGGTTTGAGTAATAAATGGTAGCAAAAAAATCGCTATTTGTAAAAGTCGTAGCCGAGCGTTTGTTTTAGGAAGCAAGGCCATTCTTTGCAAGCGGATAGCATCTGACGGTAGACGGAGGCAAGATAAATGTCATAACGGTGCCAATGTTTTCTTTATTTATTTATAGGCACGGTAAAATAGTATAAGATAAATCTTATTTATTAATTTTTAAGATTGTTGAATGCATTATTAACATTATTCATACACCAATGACAAATATAATAGCCTATACCCGGTTCACAATTTGTTGATAGCTCACTACAAGTTTAACCCTAATTAGAAAACTTAAATACAGAGAGGATAAGTAATACGGTATAATAGTAAAAACCAACCTAAAACTGACGGTTTAAGACGTTTTCGACGTTTACGACTAACCCACCTTATATCTGAAGGAATACAATACCTTATAATCCTATTACGGGGGTATATTGAATGGTTAGAGATGACCGACCAGTGTCGTAGAGTATATGATTGAAACATTTATTTGAACTAAATAAATATATTTTTTAAATTGTACTTATGTAAATTGTATTTTTTAATAAAACTTATTTGTTTTATTCAAAAATAAAAAGTTTCTTGCCATTTGTAAAAGATACATTTATTTAATTAAGGAAAAAGGCGCCAAATGTCGCCTGGCAAAATATCCAATGTGTTTTAAATGTATCCATTATTTTAGATTCCGGAGAAAACTAATAAATATTTTTGAAAAATTTAAACGCAGAATGAAAGATTACATTATTACTCAGGGTAGAAAGTCTCTGAAAACTTCTACAGTGTTTATTTTAATATGTTATGTAACAGGGGTGAAAATAAAAGAAAAAATATAGTATAATTTTTAATTGAAAATATTGCATGCAAAAGAAACTTTTTATTTATTCTAAAAAATATTTCATTCTGCTTTTAAATTTTTCAAAAATGCTTTTTAGTTTTCCCAGGATTTGAAAAAAAACTGGATACATTTAAAACACATTGAACATTTTGACAGGCGACATTTTGCGCCTTTTCCCTTTAATACCTTACGATTACAACTACTATTACTTACCTTATATAATTACGATTAGAAAACTATTCAAATTCAAAATAAATAGGATCAACTTCGGAATCCGAGTCGTCTTGAGGGTTAATAATTAGGTTAATAATCTCTACGGTCGCATCAATTATGTTATCAAGATCCCACATTTTTTTTTCTTCTTCTATTACATGTCTTACTGCATCTTTCCAGTTTTGTTTTGTAATATGTTATAAAGACTCGTATAACAATTCACGTACAGCTTGTATTTTATATGACGTATAGTGTTAGTCAAAAATGTTTCTTCTAATTTGTATTGTTTCCTGTTTTGTTCCTTGTCATGGAAATGTAGTATCCAGTAGCAGTTAAATGTACGGTATTGAGCAGTGTTACAACAATTCCGAAAGATAGCCACATGTTGCCCACGTGTGCCAGTTTTTTTTAGAAGCCATGTTCAAGATTTGCATAAGTGCCCCCTTCAACCTCGCTTTGTTCCTGTTGTGTTCCTAAGCAGTTTGTATTTGATCGTGTGGCAGAGAGTTCAACAGCAGTTATATTCCCAGTTATGGTTTCAGAAATTCAAAGTTAAATCGTGAAATTTAGGTAACTTTTTAATTGATTACATTTTAAATTAAAGACAGACATTTTTTTGCTAAAGAAATAATTGCTTTTATAACAGGTTAAATTTTTAATAATAAAATATTGTAAATCTTAGGGTGTGGCTATGCTGTCATTTTAATTGTTCTCTGTTAAATTTGACATATGACAGCTAGCCTTTAATTTATTGTAACATTTTTTATTTGTTTGTTTGTTTGTTTGTAGAAGAGGTTAACCTTTATGGGATTTTCATTTTAAAACATATCTTTAATTTTGATAATCTATTTCTGCCAGTTATAAATAACCTAATAACGGTTTTGTAAGTTTTGTAACAATTCCTGCCTGTGAGTTTGTAAACAGATATATGTAAGTTTTGTTTTATTTTGGTATAAACCCATGTAATTATAAATATCATAATTACTTCTGCTTATCTGTATATGTAACTGTTTGTTTGACACAGAAATAAATGTTTATTTCATTTCTCTGAACTATTTTGTTTGCATTTTTTTGGAAAAATCTCCTAACCCTTTGATGTGTTTTTTATTTTAGGGATATTTTTCCCAAATCCAGCAAGTTTAGGATTCTTCGAAGCGGCGTCCTCCCTTTCAAATAGCTAGAAGTATTTTTCTTATTGTCCCTATTTGCCCAGTTGTCCAGGAGATTTATGTATCACTTTGTTTAATTTTTTTGGTAATTGCCCCAATCCGACTCCTTGTCATTTACTTATCCACGACCCCAGCTCTCCAAACAAACCCTGAGTGCCGTTCGCACAAGTATCGTTTATTTTGCTTGCCCTATCTCCACCCTCAGTAGTTTTTGTCCCCAATTTTCTACCCCTTACAATAATACCCCATGTGGTAGGCAAAATATTTTGTTACGTAATATGTGAAAAAAATTAGTGCAAAATAAAATAACTAAATCATTTTCTGATTCACTTATATATTAGTAAATGAATAACTATATTGTCCTGTATTTCAGTATACAAGTCAAGAATAATATTAGGCCTCAGTTACGAAACACTAAATTAATGTTTTACGCTATAAGATCATCCTATATAATATTATGTACTTTATTAGTTATACAATATTTAATTTCGTTCAGTAGAAAGGCGGTCACAAATCTAGTAAATCGGATCATAATATAAACTCTCTAATTGAATGTAAGGGAAAATCGTGCAAGTGTACATATTTGATGGGCCGATATCGCTGAGTACAATCATTCGTATATATCGTATCAGAGACGCAATAAGGCGGGTCTCTAAATCCGATTGGAAACCTCAGCAGATTATTGGGATTCGTTCAGTCGTCCTCTGGGCAGAAGGAAAGAAGACGACGTACAGTCGAATCGGTCTCTGGGGACTGAGAGGGCTTTTCTAAGGACTCGAAGTCGCTCCCTATACTGCTGACTACGTATTATGATGCTCTTCATAATATGTTTTATCGATATATCGTCTACTAAATAAAGTCCGAATGCATTTAAGGGTAAAGTATTTGAAACTTAAAAGAAATTCAAGAAGTAATTTAAAAATATTTCTTTGATATTGAAAGAATATTGCTTTCTGGTTATGAGTTTTTTCGTTAATTTAGATTTTTCGCCGATATAATTTTTTATTTAAACTTTAAATTTAAAATATTTCTATTGGTACTGTATACATACAGATTAGTGTTATTTTTACTTATTATTAAATAAATTAATATTCATAGAAGATGAACAAAGTAAATCCAATAATAAGTGTCTCACTAAGATATAAAAGATCGGATGCGAATTCGGACCAATTATTTCACAAATCAAATGAAAACAAATACATAGAGAAGAAAAAAACGTAAACATGTAAACATTATGTTATATACTATGCTATATTTTATTGTTTATAAAATAAAGAAATCGTTACACAACTAGGTAGACACTCTAGACGAGTAAGTTTCTAGAGGAATTAGGATTTCCCCTAAAAGTTGCGGTTACCGAGCACTAGCTTGAAGTCAACGAGCATTGTTTTGTAGGAAAATATACCTCAATTGCTAGTTATGATCGTTCAAGTTCAGCTCATGGCGGCACCCTAATTTTTTCTACAAATAATGATTTCTCTCCTATAACAAAATATGATGATCCGAATGTCTTTCTCATCCAATCCTACTCTTTGTAGGGCGGCGAACATCTTCTGGTGCTGACAACGGCCAAATGCCTTGGCGTAATCAATAAAACAAATATAGACGTCACAACTGACATCGCGGCATCTCTGAAGTAGGACTTGTAAAGTGAAAAATGCTTCACGTGTACCCATGGAATTACCGAATCCAAATTGCATTTCACCGACATTCTCTTCGCGTTTCTTGTATATTCTGCATGTATGATTTTAAGAAAAATGTTAAGTGTATGACTCAAAAGGCTGATAGTTCAGAACTAGTTGGTAGTGTTACAAATGTTGACAATAGCCATTCCTCTGATATATTACCTGAATCGTATATAGCGTTAAACAGTTCAGTTAACTCCTTTGTGCTCACTTCACTCGTCACCTTAATAAGTTCAAAGGGTATTTCGTCCACACCTGTGACATTACCATTCTTATGCTGTTTTAAAGTTGTTTTCACCTCGCTTTCTAGTATTTTCGGCCCTGTCATGCAATTTATTTCTGGAAGGTTACCTCGATAGTCCCAGAAAAGTTCTTCGATGTACATTTTCCAGGTTACTAACTTCTCCTTAATTGTAGTCGTTAGGTTCCAGTCATTGTTAATGAGTAGATGTGTGTTTCTCCTCTTTAATTGACCAGTGGCTTCTCGAATCTTTTGGTAAATATTTATATGATCGTGTTTCACTTGGAGCTCTTCGATTGAATAACTATTATAAAAATAATACCTCAATCAACTATGGAAGCTTATCGTCTATGCCTTGCCCAGCTCAGTATCTCAAGTGTGAGTTCGTCTTGTCTTAAACTAGGAATTGAATCTGGCCCTCAGACAATAGCAAATATAACAAATTTTAACCAATCATATTTATCAAAAAAAAACAATAAACAACCCTGCCAATGCTTAACAATTTATTAGTGAGGATGATACTTATAGGCGTCGATGAGCTGCTTGTGTGTCCTCCTAATTGGATGTTAAATCCTACTGTGAGCTGCAGTTATAAGTACCATGATAGTGACTCCCAATTAAATGGTTAGGTCCTCCAATAGTCAATAGATTTTCATAATACCAATTAATTCAGCCAATAAAATTTGGATGTGGTCAATGAACTAATGAATATATTCAGCCAATAAACTTGAATGTGATAAATAGACGGAAAATACAACAAAAACTGATATTAGAGACACCTCAAAGGGGGTTTAACTTCCTTGCCATTTTATAAAATTACAATTAAACAAATAGCGTATGGAAAGGATAAAATGAAATATTAAGAACAGATCATAATCAAGAAACGTGGTTTCGAAAGAATTAAGGTTATGAATATTGAGAATGCTGTCAGAATTATAGAATAAATATCACAATGAAAGCACTCACCCCAAGAGAATGTTATAGACCATAAAATAAATCCTATAATAATTTTTACCTTATTTTATAAATTTTCATTATAGACAAAAAAACATATCAGACTATGTCAGAAAAGCTGATTGACAGAAACTAAGTGGGAGATTGAAATGAAGTTAGCACAGCTGACATAAGACGTAAGCCTATGATAGAAGTAGCTTCTCTGTCAACATGGAACAGAATATTTAGTCTACCGGACAGAAAGAGAGGGGGCGAATATTTATTCTATGGGACAGAAATAGAAAGAAAAGAAAGACAGAGGGCGCCAACTACTTTGTGAAGAAAACGTAGTAGAAAAGAAACCAAATGTAAAGGAGTTAATGAATTAATAAATAAATTAAAAAAAAATGACGTTTATAACGTTACAAATTGTTTGGTTAATTTCTTGATATTTCTTCGCGTCCCTGTTCTTCAATTATCTTCTTTGGTCCATCATCTACAGAATGTCATCAGTCATGCATTCTTTATTTTTTACTCTTGTTTTATTTCCCAGATGTTCTTTTCCCGCATTTAGCATAACGTCTTTGATATAACTCCATTTTTGTTCAACACTCTGTTCTTGTTGTTTAGCGGTTTATAGTTTTTCTCTTATTTCATCTCTTACGTTCTGACGAACTACCGGGTCTTTAAGACTGTCATAATCCAGGTTCTGTTTAGGTTTACTTTTGATGAGTTTGTTTAGTTTGAGTTCTATTTGGCCCACTAATGGGTTGTGGTGTGATAAGACGTCTGCTCCTGGGAAAGTCTTCGCCAAAGTCAAGGTGTTCTTGAATCTTTTGTTAAGAGGAGACCCGTGTCGTCCAAATAGCAAAAGATACGTCACCAATCGGCAGGAGACGTATCGGACGACCGCGCAAAAGATGGAGTGAAAACCTTCCATAGAGGTATTAATCCGCCAATGAACAAGCAGAATTTATTATAAGGGGGAAGAACTTTACTTTTTCCACTTTTTCCACTTTTTCCAACAAATACACCCTTTGTATTTGCGAGCCATAAATCATCGAGGGTGCACTGTGATGGGCAAAGTCTGCATACTCTCAGGTACACAGACACCGTTGGTGTCTGTGTTGATGCCCCATTTAATGAGGTTCTGATTTACCGGGGCAACATTTGTGCGTACGCGATTGAGTGTCCCCCAGGTTCTCCAGTCCAGGTCATTTCATTAGATCGTTCTGGATGTAGGGGGAACAGTTCGGGTGGTTCGACGCTGACATTTCTCATAAACCTTTTCCTTGGTTTAGGTCGGCTGATTCCTGGCGGTTCTTCAAACCCGTATAATTGGTACCTTTCATCGAAAGTTGGCCTGAACTTCTCCACATATTGAAAGGCGCATCTACAGTCGCCTGGTGATGCGAATCCAGCTATTTGGTACAGTAGGGGTAGAGGGGTAGGCTTCATACAACCGGTAATTATTCTACATGTTTTATTATCCGCCGTGGTGACTTGTTGGACGTGTCTAGATCTACCCCAGACGGGACAAGCATATTCCCCTGTTGAGAAACATAAGGCCTCAGCTGTTGTCTTTAAGGCCTGGGAGTTTTCACCCCACTTGTTCCCTACAAGTTTCCGGAGAAGGTTGTTTCTCGTAGAAACCTTTTGTCTTGTGCTCTGACAGTGGAATTTATACGTTAGTGACCGGTCTAGTATTACTCCAAGATATATGGGCCTATCAGTATGTTTTAAGCGTTGTCCCTCTCAAGAAACATTCAGTTTTACATGCGCCAGTTGGTTGTTGAGATTCAATGCACATACTTGGGTTTTAGTAGGGTTTGGCTTTAATAAGTTTTGTTTGTAATAAGTTGACATCATGCTTAAAACCTCTTCCATGGTCGACTCTACTTGTGTGAGTGTTTTACCCTTAACGGCTATACCAAGGTCGTCAGCGTAGACAAAACTCGCAGTCTGAGGGTGCATTGGTTGGTCGTTGGTGTAGATGTTAAATAAGGACGGCGCCAGAACGCTTCCTTTAGGTATGCCATTTTTTTGGGTTCTCCATCTGCTCTTCTTTCCATTTAGCACAACGTAGAAATGTCTATTACACAACAGTGATCTAATGATATTTACCAGGTAATAGTCAAGCACAGCGTTATAGATCTTAGTTAGCAAGATTCTGTGGTTTATTGTATCATAGGCCACTGTGAGGTCTATCAAGGCTACTTCCACTATCTCTTTCTGCTCAAATCCCTCCCTCTATGTATTCTGTTGGGTTCAGCACTTGGCCTGTGCATGATTTAGTTGGTCTGAAGCCTGCTTGTTGTGGGATTATTTTGAATCTAATTTTTCCTGGATGCGGTTTAAAATGAGACGTTCATACAATTTATACAAATGGTATAGCAAGGATATCGGACGGTAGCTACTCGGTAGTTCAGGGTCTTTCCCAGGTTTCAGAAGGGCTACTACTTTTGATTTTCGCCACAGTTTTGGAATCTGGTAGGTAGAGCGATAGATATTAAGTAGATCGAGCACCCATTCTCTTGCTTTTTGCCAGTGGTGTTTTATCTGTTCTGTTAGGATTTCGTCCACCCCAGGTGATTTTCCATTTTTCATACAGTCAATACCATTTTTGAGCTCTTCGATGGTAAATGGGAAGAAGAAGAAGATAAAGAAACATAAATAACATCAATACACAATAAATTTAGTACAGGAAATAAACGAAGATGATCTGGATGGAAAATTAGAATTTTGCGGAAAAATAATATATTGATGTACAGGTTTCCGTTTTTTGCTACCAATATCATCTTTCTAGACGTATTCCAATTTAATATAAACTGCATCGCAAGTAAACAAAACTGTCTATACTGGACCGAAACAATTCTCACTGCTCACTGCTCTCAATTGCTCACAGCAAGTAGAACCAGAATTAATAGCACTACTTCCAAGTCAGTGATAACAACTTGAACAACCTAATTAAAGATGTGTGGTATCAACACTGCTACTCCCCATTATGATGCGACCGTTCGTAATTATTTGAGAGAAATCGATTTCAAGTAGAAACATTATAAAATGACAAGGTAGGTCGCCAGATCTTACTCCTCTGGATTTCTTTTTGTGGGGATATATTAGACCAAAAGTATACGTCTCTCGATTTAATAATATTGATAGACAGAAGAAAAGCATTCGTACTGAAATTCATGCCATTGGACCTTAAACGACTTTGAAAACGTGCAGCGTGCATTTAAACAAAGCTTGAATTATTACTAAGAAGTGAGTAGATTTTAATTTGAGCAGCTTGGGCATATCGCTCAATCTTAGCGTTTTTTTGCAATTAGGTATGTGAAATTACAAAAAAAAACAAAAAAAGAAGTTATTTATTATTCCAATTATACAGTTCTAAGTATATAATATATTTTGCGTTTATTCGAGTTCTTAAACCTACACTAATAACGACATACTAATAGCTAAAAATTATTAAATATTTATGCTATCCAGATATTTTTCAGTAAAATTTATTAACGCCAGTTTATACTGTTCATTATTGATAACTTCTGCGTTAATCATTTTATCCTTAATATCTTTTCCGATATGCGCAGATCCTTCAACACTCTCGATCGTATCATTGGCTTCGTTTTCCCAGCCGCCTTCTATAAATTCTAGTTTCTTAAACGAGGATGCAAAGCAAAAACCATAAAACGCATATTTGTTCCAGTGTTCTAATAGCGTTGAGTACGAAAAGAGTTCATTTACGTCACAAGTTAATTCCTTTAAAGATATTGCAAGTTGTTCATGATAACATTTTAAAAAGTCTAATGCTTTATATGGTATATCTACGCTGGTGAAAAAGTAATAGGTTAAATCTAGAATGGGTGAATGTATTCCGACAACTTGGAAATCAATAAACATTGCATCTGATATAGATTCACAACTTATATCCTAAAAATAATAAAAAGCAATTTGTACAAAGTTTAAGCCTACTTCTGCCGTCCTACGAAAGACCCCCGTATCTCCAAAAATTTAAAAAAAACGAGATAATTGCTTCTACACGTTTCTCGTAGTGTTAATACGACTATGTTACTGATAAAAAACCCCGTATTTGCTATTTTTCTTTAATTTATAATGGAAAATTATTTCCCCGTAGTATGTAACATTATTGGCCCTAATACTAAATTAAAACCCAGTATGCACGCCTCTTTAAGTAAAAACACCGTATTATTTGATCAACTACGGGTTTTTAACTTAGGAACTTTGATTACGGGGGTTTTGCTTAGCAGAATGCGTATCGCGCTGTGTTGTAATTTCTTACAACATGCAATGTGGTGTTTTGTCTATCTAAGGTTAGTATTAATAGTATATCGTAGTAATACTCGTACTTTCACTGGAATGCCATCGTGGTTTTTGATACAGTGCTATTTGAAAACTAAGTGTAAAATACAAATTACGTAAGGTAAGACTATAAAATAATAAAATTAATGTGTTTTATGTACATTTACTATGGTGTATTATTAACAGATTAGGCAAATTAGAATTGAAAGTAACTTATTGTACTCAGCGGCCATTAGATCAAAAATAAAAAATATTTTTATGTCGAACAGTTTTTTACATATTATTGTGAACACTCATCAAACATGCTCTATTATATCTTTTAGAATTTCAGAGACAAGAGTCAAGGTCGAAGACCAGCTGACCGACCAAGTGAAGATCATGCGAGGAGTAAGACAAGGATGTGTGCTATCGCCGACTCTTTTCAATATATACTCTGAGGAGATTTTTAATGAAGCCCTCACAAACCTAGACATGGGAATCCGAGTGAACGGTGAATACATCAATAATATCCGCTACGCCGATGACACTGTGTTACTAGCAACCAGCCTAAACGATCTGCAGGCCTTACTAGACCGAGTGCGAACTGTGAGCGTAACATACGGACTGAACCTTAATATTAAGAAAACTAAATTCATGGTTGTCAGCCGTACAAATTTAGATCCCGGGGCACTAATGGCAGGTAGCGAAGAGATCCAGAGAGTCGACAGATTCACGTACCTCGGAACTACCCTCAACGTACAATGGGACTACGCTCAAGAGATTAGATCCAGAATTGAAATGGCACGGTCTACATTTATTAAGTTGAGATCCTTGCTGTGCTGCAGTGATCTCAGTTTGGGAACCAAGATGCGAATAGTGAGGTGCTACGTTCTTCCAGTGTTACTGTATAGAGTTGAAGCCTGGACACTGACGCAAGCCACTGAAAAACGAATCGAAGCCTTCGAGATGTGGATATACAGAAGGATACTAAAAATATCTTATGTGGACCATGTCACCAACGTTGAGGTCCTACAGCGCATGACAAAAGAAAAAGAAGTGCTTAATTTAATTAAACAACGCAAGCTTGAGTACCTCGGCCACGTGATGCGGAACGAAGAAAAATATCGAATTCTTCAACTTGTTATGCAGGGTAAAGTATTTGGCAGAAGAGGACCGGGACGCCGTCGTATCTCGTGGTTGAAAAATCTCCGACAATGGATTGGGATGACCTCAGCGGAGCTGTTTCGCAGAGCAGTCAACAAAACCATGATAGCCTTGATGATCGCCAACATCCGGACCGGATAAGGCACTGAAGAAGAAGAATTTCAGAATTAATACCTAGTTGTCTAGTTATGAATTTTTAAAAGTAAACTCAACATTTTTCATATTTGATCTAGTAGCCGTTGACTATGTGATACCCTAGTTCTAATTTTAAATTAAAATTTTAAATTATTTTAGAAATGTATTCAAGAGCAAAACTAATGGTTTCATTGGCTCAAAAAGAACGTTATCAAGATTAGCTCATATGTACCGAGGATAATATTGAAATTGGTACTTCCTGAGGAACAAGAGTTTTTTGAAGGTGCCTTCTATTTGTTATAGATTTCGTATTAGTCCAGATGAAGAAAATACAAATTATTACGTACAATTCTACCAAAATGGAGAATTAATTGAAACCTCTTACTTTCCAGAAAATACTAAAGATAACAAATTTTACATATTAAAAATGTATTTAGTTTTTAATTACAGATCTGCAATTATCAGAAAATGGAAAATGTTTCGATAACATTGATGGAATGGAACACAATGATATGCAACCTTCTGAGCTGCAACAAAGTGATACTGATGCCAAATAATGTTGGAGATGGTAATATTAAAAATACAATAAATAAACAATAATTATTCCTAACAACATATATGTTTTATTTACAGATGCAGAGAACGGACCTGGTTTGCAATGCAGTAATATTTCTAACACACTTATGATAGAAGATAATACTTCCAGTTGTACTAAAGTTATTAATAACAACCAAAACACGAATGATGATAAGATAGTAAACTCTAACGAAACAAAACGCACACGGTATACAAAAAAAGTTTATTAGTTAATTAGTTTTAAGAAAACAACAAAAATGTGAGCAAGGCAGAGAGAAGCACAATGTCCGTGAGCCTTTTGATATTGCTAAATGTAAAAAGAAGTGCCAAGAAAAAATTTACGAGAAAAGGAGAGAAGAAATAAATAAAGTGTACTGGGATTTAAATTGGTTGAAAAAAGTGCGTCACCAGAACTGACGTAAAAAGAAGGCGATCATGCTAAGATATTATAAAAATAAATAGCTTAAAATATTTTTTTAAAAATTCAGAGGGTGAAAGCCAAAATGTTGGCAAGATATTTTTCCTTTGCAAGTGTTCTTATGAAGTTTATAGAAAAGTAGTTAAATCAAAGAATATTTCTTTCACAAACTTAGAACATGAAGAGTGTGAAACTTGCGAAGGATTTCAGTTACAAAATACAATTCATTCAGAAGATTATTTTTTGAGACCTGTGAAATTTGCCAAAATTGGAGCAAACATATCAATAAAGCAAAACTTTCGAGAGAATTATATCGGCAAGATGCTGAGGGAGACCTTAATCAAAATACGGTAAAAGTCTCTGCAGACCTTGAAAAAGAAATTATGCTTCCACGAATCGACATGTTCAAAAAAGTGATATTTACTCAAAGAATTGTCGTATGTAATGAAAGTTTTGTGCCCTTGGGTAAATCTAGGTCTAGAAAACCATATGCAGCCTTATGGCATGAAGCCATATCTCGGAGGTCAAAAGAAGATTTATTCAGCACATTTTATGCATTTTTTTACACAACCGGGATACTAAACACTTTATCTTTTGGTTAGGTAACTGTTCCTCTCAAAACAAAAATTGGTCCTTTTCGTCATTCTTGGTGTATACAGGGTGAGTCATGAGGAACTTTACATACTTCTACCATATGTAGAGTCCCTCATGGAGCATATCATGTGGCCACTAAAAAATGTCAACTCCTCTTCTTTAATAATTAACAGGGTGATTTGTGTAATTGACCATTTATTTCATTTTACTGTAGTGTTTATACTACTCATTTGATTTTTTTAATTTTTGCATGATACAGTACACTACTATCAAGCATTCGACTGGTATTAGCTAAACTAAAAAATTCCAGGACTGGCTTTGGAAAAATTAATTTAGGGATTCGTATTAAATATTACACCCTGTATAAATTTTTTTTAAAATGCAATAAGTGATTTTCAAACTACATAAATAGCCAATGAAAACGACATATGCGACAATGTTGTCGCACTTTTATTAAATATTTAGTGAACGATCAAATCTTACCAAAAATAGAACAACCATAATGAAGTATCAAATTATAAGGTATTAATTTAAACAAATGTTATAAATTTCAAACATTTTAATTAAAATGAGTTCCTACAACATAATCTAATACGTAGAAAATTAACATCTTTACTGCCACTTTGTATTATCTCTACGATAGAATCAGTTGTTTTTCAATTTTAAATTTTTACTCATAGATCGTATTGGGGCATTATTTTCGATAAATAATAAATTGATTAAAAAGTCAAACCTCTTGTATGTGTTAGTTTTTGTTGATTGTAAATGATTAAAATTTTATGTCAAATAATAATACATTGCATCAACTGTACTAAATAAAAATAAATCTAAAAAAGTTTAAAATGAAGGTTGGACGTTTGACGTTTCTTGATATTTTATATCCATTGTCATTATTGTCATTATCAATTGTTATTTATGTGTACAAGAATACATATTTCTTCTGTCATATCTACGTTAAGTACATTGTGTTAGTTTTGGTAGAGCTTTTGTTACTTTCGTTCAAAATGCCACATCAGTTTTCGACCACAGAATATGCAGACATAATATTTGTTTATGGATTCTGTAATGGGAATGGTAGGGCTGCTAGTAGAGAATATCGCAGAAGATTTCCTAATCGTAGAACTCCCAGTCATCCAACATTTGGGTCAGTTTTTAATTATTTGCGAGAAAATGACACTTTTCCTAGTGGAACAACAGAGCGACATGTAGATGAAGCGCAGGAAGATGACATTATGGACGCCGTTACTATGAACCCTACAATAAGCACTAGACAAGTAAGTCGAGAACTCAATGTTACTCAATCAAAAGTAAGTAGAGTCTTACAAAAAAATAATCTATACCCATATCACATTCAAATGGTTCAGCGACTACATGCTGGAGATGAGATCGATAGGTTGGAATTTTGTAGATGGATTAACAATAATCGACCAACGCTATACAGGTCACTATTTACAGATGAAGCCCAATTTACCAGAGACGGGATAAATAATTCACGAAATTCACATGTGTGGGCAGAAGAAAATCCCCATGCTATTCGAGAACGTCCTTCTCAGTTAAGGTTTTCGGTTAACGTGTGGATTGGTGTCATAAATAACCAATTAGTAGGTCCTCACTTTTTTGATGGTCCTTTAATAGGGCAGGTCTATTTGAACTTTCTATAAAATATTTTGCCGAATTTGCTTGCCAACGCGAACGTTTCTATCCGAGGGATGTATTTTCAGCATGATGGGGCACCCCCACACTTTTTACTGGCAGTGAGACAACATCTCAATAATGTTTATGGCAACAGGTGGATAGGACGTGCAGGTCCTATTTCGTGGCCTTCAAAATCCCCTGATTTCAATCCCGTTGATTACCATATTTGGGGACGATTAAAGCAACTAGTTTACGCAGTGAATATTAATAACCGACAACAATTAATTGATAGAATTATACATTGTTGTAATACTATTAGAAACGATCCCCAGAGTATCCGTAATTCAATACGTCAATTAACAATTCGGCAACAAAAATGTGTACAGGCTGCAGGGTTCCATTTCGAAAATCTATTTTGAATTATTTTTATTTTGTTACCATTATTGTATCTTTTCCAGTTGTAATTTATGGGTTTATCATAACTATGTACATATTTTTAGTTTTTTTTTAAATTGTTCTTCGTTATTGTTAGTAGTTACTGTTTTTTGTTGTGCAGTGACTCAGTTTATCATTTCAATTAAAATGTTTGAAATTTATAACATTTGTTTAAATTAATTACCTTATAATTTGATACTTCATTATGGTTGTTCTATTTTTGGTAAGATTTGATCGTTCACTAAAAATTTAATAAAAGTGCGACAACATTGTCGCATATGTCGTTTTCATTGGCTATTTATGTAGTTTGAAAATCACTTATTGCATTTTAAAAAAAATATATACAGGGTGTAATATTTAATACGAATCCCTAAATTAATTTTTCCAAAGCCAGTCCTGGAATTTTTTAGTTTAGCTAATACCAGTCGAATGCTTGATAGTAGTGTACTGTATCATGCAAAAATAAAAAAAATCAAATGAGTAGTATAAACACTACAGTAAAATGAAATAAATGGTCAATTACACAAATCACCCTGTTAATTAATAAAGAAGAGGAGTTGACATTTTTTAGTGGCCACATGATATGCTCCCTGAGGGACTCTACATATGGTAGAAGTATGTAAAGTTCCTCATGACTCACCCTGTATAATAAATTCGAACAAGCTATCCGCAACAGATATTGTAATTAATTACTTTGAACCTGGACATAGCTTCATGTCCGCGGATAGCTTTCATCACCAGGTAGAACTTTCTCTAACAAGGATGAAAAAAGTGTATGACTTTTATGATTTTGTGGAAGCTGTAAAAAAATCCAACTCTGGACACGTAGATGTCATAGAAATGATGGTGTCTGATTTCCGTGAATGGAAAAATTTGTTATCGCAAGCAAAACTAAATAAGATCTGTTTACGAATTTATCTTTCTCAGATAACAAAAAAGAAATAATAAATATAGTCTTCTGCAGGTCATCATGCAGGGTAGAGTCGATGGCAAAAAGGGAATAGGTAGAAAGAGGAAGTCATGGCTGCGAAATATTCGAGACTGGACAAACATGACTGTAGACGAATTATTCCACGTTGCAAAAGACAAAGAAGCTTTTAAAAATGTGGTTGCCAACCTCCGTTAATGGGGACGGCATAGGAAGAAGAAGATATCAAAAATTATAGTTGAACAAGGAACTTTCACATTAAAAGTTTAAATGGATTATAAAGAAGATATGCGAGAGTTAGACATTTTGCAAATAAAATTAAAGAAAAATGGTTTTACTGCTGTACCGGACCCCATGAGCGCTCCATGTGGAATACCAAAAACTAAAAAGGAAAGTATTCTAAAAAACTTAAGTGAAGTTATGCCTGAAAATCGATGGCATTTGTGGCAGAATCTTCCATTGACAAATCCGAATTAGTAATTTTACTTACTGTGTATTTTGATTGAAATAAAATTACGTAACACCATTTTATTTTGCCTTAAATTTTTCTAAACTAAAATAGCATATTCACTTTTCCTGTTGATTTTACGTAGTAAGAACCACGTAAAAAACAATTTTTCGTTTTACGGAGTTTTTACTAAAAACTATTGCATGCTCAAAGAAATTTTAAATCCCGTAACTCCATTTTCTAGTAGCATCTGATTATTTATCAAGTTTATTTTTACATAATAATTTTCAGGGTAGTCAAAAACCATTATAATATTAATTTTACGCCAATACGGCAGGTAATAGTTTTATTGCAAAGCAAAATATATTAAACCGCATTTTTCTCAAAACAATGTTACCTGGAGATACGGGGGTCTTTCGTATGACGGCAGACTTATAGTCTCAAATATTAAGGCCGTCCGCACATAAAGCTACTAAAAAAAAACTAAACTATAGTCAGAATCCAGAAATCTAGGCAGTAAATTTTTGGAAGTAATAGTGATGGTTCATTGCTATTGTAGGTCTTCCAATGGCGTACGAAAAATATCATAAGAAGTTACGTCAAAGCTACTTGTTTTAAATAAATATGTACCTATTTATAATTATGTTAATTTTAATATGATTATTGTTGACATTTGGGTTATTATATATATTAATATAATATACATGGTGTTTGGTAACGAATGGCCATAACTTAATCTTAGATTCCTGAGATTAAAATAGGCCGATTAAAACTAACTTACTTTAGTACAAAAGTTGATAATAACCAAAATAAAGGGGGTCAAAGTTAAACTTTTATTTTTAAATATTTCGTGATAGGCATGGGATAACAACACGAAATTTGGTAAGATGGAGTTTGTTGGGACGAGAAATCAAAATTGGCTACTAAAAATGATGAAGGACGCCACATACATCTTTCAGTGCTCGTTTAATACGTTCAACGTTTTTTATCTCCCACTCGACATACTTTTAGAATCAAAACTTTTATTCTCTTAATATTTTTACTTAGAAAAGATATACTACATCGCTGTACAACCCATTACTTTTTATTAGTGTTTTATAAATTTGAATTAATTACAATAAATAATAATTTTAGTTTAGAAGGTAATAGTTACACCTCCCTAAAACCGTGATAGTCGGCTACTCAGGTATTCAGTTGTTTTGCTATCGAAGTAAACAGTGGTGTGATGACGATGAGTAGAATACTATTTTGCTGACGTCACGTTGTCCAGCAACCGTCTATTCTATTCGCTACGCAACGTGACGTCAGCAAAATAGTATTCTACTCATCGTGGCCCCACCACAGGACATGACTCACATATCGATTAGATTATCTAAGCAGTAAACATTTATTTTACTGTTGTGAGTAATATGGAAAGTGAAAGCAGTAAAAGTAAACGACGTGCAAATTTTTCGATGGGAGAAAAAACTATTATATTCAATGTGTATTGTGGACTCCGTGAAAGGAATAAAAGTATGTCGGTCAACGATGTAGTTATCCTGTGTAGTGATTTGACTAAAGTTTCGACGAGAAGTGTATACAGAATTGTAAACAATTTTAAACAAAGTGAAGGCAAATTGAATGATGGACCTGTTGAAACCATTGAAACCAAAGGTAGAAAACGCATTCAGCTTAAAGATCATACCAAATATGCTATTCAGAGGAAATTCCATGCTTTATTTTTTCGGAACGAAATCCCAACCTTAAAGAAAGTTGAAGTTGAAATAAATTCCGATAATTCAATACCCAAAATATCACGACGTGTTTTATTGCGAACATTAGAACAAATGAACATTAAATATATAAAAAGAAGAAGGAATAGTGTTCTTTTAGAAAAAGATGAAATTCAATAGAAAGTAAAGTAAATATTCAATTAGAAAGTAAACTCTTAATGGTATAAAACTAAATTCTTTACCAAACGCTTAAATAATAATGTTAATAAGTTGACAAATATAATTAAAAGTGAAACTGGAACAAACCATGAAGTGGAAATATCCAGGAGTGGCTAGTATACCTGTTGAATACAAAGCACGTGGTGTTCGTGTGTATTAAGGTATAAAAATGGTAAAATGGTAAAATGTAATAAGGTATTGACAAATATAATTTTAGTAAGCGTCCATAGAAATGTGGTACAACTCTCCCGGACTTACCCTAACAAAATTTAAAAACAAACTTAATGTAAATATACTCAATATACTCGTATAGGAATAATAAAAACTACGTTTTATTATAAATAAAAATTACATAATATTTTTACCTGTTGCTTGTGAAGTTTGCCGTTTGATATCGTCTAAAGTAACCCCTTCTTTTTTTGTTTTATCAAAATATTTAAATACATTAAATATTATTTCTCGTCTTAATCCTGATATCACGCATCTACACTTGTTATTTTCCTGGATGGTAGACATTATTCAAATGACCAGGAACTTTGTAAATGCAGACACAAGAAATGTAGTACATGTACAATCGTTACTGACAAGTAGTTACGCTACTGATAGAAAGCCAGAATAAGGTTTAAAGTGTAAGTGGGCGTGTCGACTTTTAAGTAAACGAATTCCGGTTTTTGCGCTGGTTCGTCATATTTGGCGTCCACTGTATAAAAAGTTAAATTCAAATTTAGACTGGTCCGTCTCTGTTATTTTTAGCTACATAAACTCTACTAAGTAAATTAATTTAGCTCTTCATTTTTTTCATAAATATCTGTATTGGGTTAAACAATTAAAATGTTTTATTTATTCTATAATAATTATTGATTTAAATTATTGATTTCTTACCTTAAACTTATACATAAGATTAAATTTGTGAAAGTCGCCATGGACAACAACAACTTCTTTTGGCTTATCATCCAGAATATTCACCATTGTTTGTCCATTAACGGTTTTCATTAATTTCCTAAACTTCAATAACGTTTCTTGTTTGTTAAACTCTTCTAAACTGTTTTCGATCTTGCAGAATACGCCTTGAGCTACATCGATCAGATTTGTTAGATTTTCTTTGTTTATCATATTCAAATCTTTGGTGTGTTTGTCAAATGTTTGTTTATCTAAATGTCTCAGAGCAAAAGAAAGTGCATGATATTGAGCTATATTTTTTGCAATGAGCTCTTGCCCTTCCACATTTATCTTTTTATAGTTTTCAAGTAAGTTCCAGCCAGAAAATAAAAGATTTTCCAAAATAAGTATTTCATATCCATCTTTGATTAAAGTTTTGTAACACTTTGGTATCTTGTTAAATACATTTTTAATCTTCAGTTCAGCCTGCAAGTTGTTAAAAAGAGGTACAATTTCTCTGAAAAATACAGACTCGCGACATGCTCTAGCAACCATACTGGAATCTATTTTAATTTTTCCAATTTTTACTGCTAATGAAATTTCTCGTGCGTTTTCATGTTCGTCTATAATACTGACTTTAGCAAATACCAAATTTGAACCTAGATGAAATGATTTCTTTGAAGTTTCATCAATTTTTGCCTCGAAAAATTTCAGATTTTCAGAATAAAATATGTCTTTTAATACTGGTAATATGTCCATATTAAATTTCTAAAACAAAATTTAAGTTAAAAGACGAATTTATACATTATACATACATACTTATAAAAAAAGTTTAATTGATGCGAGTACTACTATCAACAGAGATAAGGATTAATTCATGGCATAAGTGAAATGATAAGTAATAGTTTAGGTAAATAATAAACGGTAAGTAATAGGTAAAGAAACTTACGACCCATACATGCCCTTCAAAATAGACATCTTTTACAAAGATTATGATTTCTCCAGCTTTGCCAAACAAATTTAAAATTTCGAAACTTTTCAGGAATTTTTGATCATTGTCCAAAGAAAAAAATTGAAAACGTAAAAGAACAGCTATGGTTCGGTTCTGATAAACAGAACAAGTATTATTATGGAAAAGTTTTAAAAAGGCCAGAAGAAAACGCTGCCTAAAGCCGATTTATAATATCCCGGTCCGATGCACGTTATAATAGTGCCCGACAAAAAAAAAAGAATAATGTACTTATGTGAGTATATTTTTATACATTAACGTTTTCCGGATGGGTCCGTCCGTGCCCGGCCTGAATTTAATCCCAAACGATATTTTTGTTTTCGGCACTAGCGATGCACGCAAATGACACGGACCGCACGGACTTGTATAAATACAATTTTATTGTTTTAGGAACGTGAGTACTGATAAACAGACAAGCAGAAGATGTGCAGATATTATGATAGGGTTTTTTATATGTATTGAAGAAAAAAAAAAGAAAAAAGAGTACTGCAACATTCTAAAATATTCGTGAAATTTTGTTTCATGGTCCAACAATTCTCTGTAGATTTTAAAATCTCCTTCGATTTGTCTTTTTTTTTTCACATATAATGCAAACTCCATCTTCTTTGTTTATGCATTTTCTGCTTTTGCTCTTCCTCTTCGTCAAGTAATAATATCAAAACGGTGAGATCTTCTATATAAGCCGCTATATTTTCAATTCTCTTTTACACAGGAATATGTAATACCGTTTCCTCTCTATTCCTGTACGCATACTGCTACAATGTGGTTATATGTAAATATAACATTAATATAAAATCTACGGACTCGGCACTGACACGGAACGGACACGGCACAGATTAGTTCAGGAAATGAAGCTCGAAAAAAGTTAAAACCTCGCAATTTTTTCGTCCTGCATGGATTGAGTTGAAATTTTAACAGAAGGTAGGTGATAGCCCAAGGATCAAAATCTATATCGAACCGAAGTGCGCTAAAGGGTTTTAGGCGTGAAAACTACCCCTAATTGTCAAAAATTATAAAATAATATATTAAACCTGAATATGGGTAAGATTTGGTTTAAATTAGTTAAATAATGATTATTTTATACTTTTGAATAGAGTTCCATTATATTTCAACCCTTAAAAAGCAACCCTTGTTAGAGATTAATGTAAAAAAATTACTAATTCTAAAAAAATGATTTCGCCTTGGATCGATTTGGATAAAAATTTGGATTTAAACTCAACTCACCCTCTGCTTTATAGTTTATGTCATGCAGATGAACCCTGATTGTTCTTAGGGGTGAAAACTACCCCTAATTTTCAAAAATTGTAAAATAACATTACAAATCTTAAGATGAGTGAAATTTGGTTTGGATTAGTTAAATAGTGATTTTTTTATACTTTAAAATACAATTTCATAAATTTTCAACCATTAAAAATCAATTGTTATGAGTGCTATAGGTGAAAACAATTTTTTGCCAAAATTTTGCAACTTTTCAACTTTTGAAAATCACCCTTTACAACATTGCAGTTTTTATAAACTAATTTAATAGATATAAATTGAAAAAAGTAGAATTAAATACAAAAAAATTTATCAACATAAAAAGGCACCATATATTCTTATACATTTACATAAATAGTGAATACTAATAATTAATACATAAAAAAGTAATTAATACATAAAATATTGAAAATATTTACATTTATACGGAAAACAATTATATTATTAATTTTATTCGTCATCAATTACATCTTCATCGTGATTTATGTCATCCTCATCTTCTTCAATTATTGGTGGACTATTATTGCACCCTTCACCTGAGGACCCAGAACAAGTAGAGTTACAGTATAAACCAACTTTTCTGCACCCACATGAAACGCCGCATCCTTTTTTGCAGTGGCAAAAAATAATTTTCAAAAGTTCATCGGGTGCAGGTTGTTTGTTCATGCGTACGGGTAATAACAAACCATCTTTGGAATCCCCAATCTGTTGCTCTGATATTTTTATTGCCAAGCCACTGTTGAATTTGGTAATAGCATCTTTTTGAATGCTCATCTAAGGCATCAACAGTGGGCAGAAGGGATGATGGCTTAACCGCACAGTTTTTCGTTGTAGCTTTGATGAACTGTTCGTACCGCATCTGCTCGAGAAAAGCTTCCAAATCTTTTATTTTTTTTTTAACTTGGTAAGCTGTGTGTCTTTAACAGTTCCGTACAACATTATTGCACAGTATCTGCCAGCATCTAAAATATCTTCAAGCTTAGCAGTACTACTGTAAAAAATTTCGGCATGTTCCCTCATGTCCGGTCTTTTTTGAAGAATATCAAAAATATTTTTCTTACCTTTATTGTAAAAAGCAGATACAGTATCTCAGCCAGTAAAAGCATGGAAAAAAGCTATTAATTTTGAACTATCTGGGTACCCTATTTCAAAAAATTAATTGGTTTTTTTAACGTATTTCCTTTATTTTTAACGATAGAGTGGTTCTTCAAAAACGATTTTGTAGAGGTTTTTAAGAGCTACAAGGATCTGTGAATTAAATCTTTTTGGAACCCTTGTTTTTTAAATGGGGTGAGTTTAAAGGGCTCGAAAAAGATGGAGCTTGATCGTAAATCGATGCTTTAAACGGGTATATCTCGCCAAATATTCATTTTACAACAAATCTAAATAAAGCAAAGTTTTAGTCATTAAAAAAGCTACAATTTAGTACATTTTTATTTTTTCCATATATTCAGTTATTTCGGGGATATTTAAAAAAAGAAGGGAAAAAATATGAAATTGGAAATCGTTTCTCGCTTTAAGCTGTACTTTTTCTAAAACTAAGCATTTTAAATGGGTCAAACTTCTTGGACGTATTAACAATACATGTACAAAGAGAATTGCAGAAGGGTGAAGATCGATTTTAATTATGGGGTTGTTTTCATCGATTTTTTCGTAAAAAAATGAGGTATTGACCTCATTTTCATCATAACTCACTCAACTTTTGAGCTAGAGTCTTTTTTATGATAGGTCTATTTATGGTCTTTAAAAAGGTATGAGTTTTCTTCCAAAAATGCATAATTTTCCTGATATTTGACTTTAAATCTTTCAAATTTGGCATTTGAAGAAAACCGCTGAACATTGATAGGCCGTATTTCGGTTTCTATTATATCGCAAAAACATTTTAAAAAATGAATTTTATTTATCTTTTTAAAAGCTACAAATTTGTTCTCTACAATTTTTTTGATAAAATGCACCATTTTCGAGTTATTCGCGAAAAATCGATTAAAAACGTCGATTTTTTTGTCTAAAAGTTGTTACTTTCAATCGCGAATAACTTGAAAAATATCAGTTTTACAAAAAAATGTATAGAATATTTTTTATTTAGAATCGCTTCTTTAATCGAAACCTGTAGTTAAAACCTAAAAAAAAAATTTCACCCCCGAGATAAGGTGGCAACCACCCCCAAGGCTTTGGCGTACTTTGGTTCGGTATAGATTTTGATCCTTAGGCTATTACCTACCTTCTTTTAAAATTTCAAGTCAATCCACCCAGGACGAAAAAATTGCGAGGTGAAATGCTTTATTTCCTGGACTAGATATGTATAAATAGACCTTAACGTGTGCCATATTTATAAATAACCTCTAGAGAGCCCGTGCCTAGGTGGCGGATAGGGGGGAAAGCCTGGCACGTTTTACCGGTGGGTAGAAAGGAAATAAAAAATCTTTCGTGAACCAACAGGCCATTCATCGAATGATTGCCGATATCTGCAATCCCCGCTTACTGACAAACTTTTATTGCTTCAGGCGGATTTGTTAGTAAGTTGGAGGGCACATTACGTCGTATAGGCCAATTAGTCTTTTGTCAATTATTTTTAAACACACAACACACAATAAAAATCAAAAATATCATATTTGGCTTCAGACGGAAACGTAGCACTGCCCACAGGTACAAAGAATTCCGAAAAATAGACAATACTGTTCCGCTGTTTTTCTGGAAAGAAGTCAGGATTTTAATAAGGTCTCTCACACCGTTATACTCTATGAAATCAAAAAGCATGTACCGCATAGATTCTATAGTGTGCTAGAATCTTATCTAATCAACAGACACTTCCTAGTAAAACACTAAGGGGAATGCACTGACCTGTACCCAGTTAAATCAGTTGTACCCCAAGGTAGTGTTCTTGGACCTGTGCTTTACCTACTATACGCCATGGATTTTTCTGAAATACCCTCAACGAGAGTAGGTACATTTGCGGATGATACTGTAATATTAACATCACATTAAAATGCAGCTCTCTCTCTCTCTCTCTCTCTCTTGCTCTCCTGTTACTAAGGATCGTGATTTCTTCCAATATTCTCAACAATTTTTCTCCATTCGTCTTTATCTTCGGCTGCTCTGAAAGCTTCACAGAATACGTTTCCAGCTGAATTCTTAATTTGGTTGGACCATCTAATTGGCGATCTTCTCCCCGAAACTTTTCCAGAAACAATTAATCTCTCCTAAGTATTGTCACCTCTGCAAACCACGTGACCAAAAATTTTCAGAATACGTTTTTTTACTCTCGAGTTAGTTAAGAATGGAAACGTTTGTGCTATGAGCTGTCCAAGATATGCGCAGAATTCTTCTCCAGCATTACATCTGAAAGGCATGAATTTTTAGCGCTAGCATCCGCGAAGAGTCCAAGTCTCTGCCCGCATAGAAATATTAAGAATACAAGGGTATTCACCAGTCACATCTTGATATTTTGGGAGATATATCTGACTTTCCAAACTTTATTTAGGCGACTTATCGCATTTTTTACCATATTAATACGTCTTAGAACTTCTACTTCACAGCTACCATCGTCTGTTAGTTATACTAGATCCGAGATAGACAAAACTGCCCACCATCTGGTATTTCTGTAACATGTTATTTAGTTAAATAGTGTGAAATCTGTCGACCACCATTATTTTTGTCTTAGCTTTATTAATTTTCACGCCAACTTTGTTGCCTTCGTACCCAGCTCTTCGCAGAAGATTTAACATTTCTTGCTTATTTGATGCTATAAGTGTAGTGTCATCAGTAAATCTTAAATTGGCGATTTTCCTACCAGCCACTGTTACCCTACCGGCCCATATATCTAAAGCCATCCTCATGACACGTTCAACATAAATGACACCTCTCTCTATCTTGAATTGGTTTGAGAAGTTCTGATCTAGTCGTACTATTGCTATATTGGACTGGTACAGATTTTTAATAAGTGTCACCAGGTGCATTGGGATGCTTATTACTATTAAAATGGACCACAGACTTATCCAGTTTACACAATCGAATGCCGTTTGGTAGTCAACGAAGCATATAATCATAGGTACTTCAAATTCTCTAGACTTTTCAATGAGTTGTCTTAGGTTCTGGATTTGTCCCCGTGTACCTTCACACTTTACAAACCCTGCTTCTAACAGATATTTGGTAATGTAGATAGGTTTTTAATCTGTTTTTAATGATATGCAACAGTATTTTAATAGTACGTGTTATTAGTGACAGTGTGCGGTAGTTTTTACATCTGGTAGTAGTTCCTTTTTTGTTTAGCAGGACATAAATGCAGCTACTGCTACGAAAAACCTACAAAATTGTTTTAACAAGATCAAACTTTGGCAGTACAAATGGAAAATTAAAGCAAATTAAGCTAAATCCAAGCAGCTAACCTTCAAAATGAAAAGAATTAGTCCCAAAACTCCCAATTTACAAATCAACCCTGGAGCCGATTTGAAGATACGGAATAGAACTCTGGGGTGCTGCTAGTAACTCAAACATTGAAATCTAACAAAGACTTCGAAACAAGATCCTGTGTAGATTCTTCGTGGAATGAGCCCAATATGCTTATCGAGGAAGACTTTTGTCTGACATCTGTAAAAACAGAAATTACACGGTACAGTTAAATACAAACATAAAGTCAGTGATCATCGTAATTTGCTAGTGAGTCAGCTACACCAAACCATAGTGGAAGTGCGTCGCTTAAGGTAGTAGGTTTAATAAGATAATAATAATATGTCCAAGAGTAGTTGTGTAAACTAATTTTAGAAAAAGATCTTATAGAATATTACGATCAAAACAATAACGATCTTAATATACAAATAACAAAGGAAGAATTAGAAAATGTATTTCAGAATTGTAAAAACACTTGTCCTGGACCCGACAATATACCGTTTATATTTCTTAAAAATTTAGGCCCTCAATCTAAAGAACACCTACTCAAAATCTACAATATAATCTTATCCAGAAACATATTTCCTAAATCATGGAAAAATTCAATCATAATACCTATTCAAAAATCAACTAAACCAAAATCAGATCCACAAACATATCGACCGATATCACTCACATGTAGAATAGGTAAAATATTAGAAAAGGTAATAAACAATAGGCTTATGTGGTATTTAGAAGCAAACAAATTAATTATTCCAGAACAATGTGGTTTCCGAAAACATCGCTCAACTTTGGACAATCTCGTTGACTTAGAATCAGAAATCCACGAAGCATTTGCAATAAAACAGCATTGTGTTGGAATATTTTTTGATATAAGTAAAGCATATGATACAGTTTGGAAATATTCAATCATTAAAACACTCAGCAACTGGTTAATAAGGGGTAATACATTAAAATACATTTCAAATTTTCTTGAAAACAGACAATTTCAAGTTCGAGTTGACGGAACATATTCTCAAACAAAAATTCAACAAAATGGTATACCACAAGGATCAAATTTAAGCACAACTTTATTCTTAGTAGCAATAAATTCGATATTAACACAAATTGAAAACCCCGTCAAAGCTAGATTATACGCTGACGACCTAGTTATTTTTTGTAGAGGAACGATTCACAATCACATTCAAAAAGCGTTAACACACATTGAAAAATGGTCAGCTACAAGTGGACTTCAGTTTAACATTACAAAAACGAAAGCAATCTGTTTTTTAAAGAGAAATCAAATACAAACAAAAGAATTATATCTACACGAACAAAAACTAGATTATGTAGAAGAAATCCGATTCTTGGGTATGACGTTTGATAAAAAATTAACTTGGAAGACACATATTCAACAGCTGAAAAAATCCTGTCTACCTGGTATAAATTTACTACGATCACTTGCCTTTAAAAACTGGGGTGTCGATTATTCAAGTTTAATACTTATTTACAAATCCATAATTCGATCAAAACTTGACTATGGAGCCATCGTCTACAACTCCTCCAGAAAAATACATTTGAAGTCACTGGATATTATCCAAAATAGATGTCTACGTATTTCTTTATTGGGAAAGTGGAGAACTTCCTCTTTCTTTCAGAAGACAATATCTAAGCCTAACATATGCAACGGCAGTGTCATCAAACCGAAATAATCCAGTACTGCATAATGTTTTTGCTGATTGATTTACAAATAAATTTCAAGAAACACATCAAATTGATCATCCTTTTTACTTTCGTATAAAATCATACTTATCCAAATTAAATTTTCAATTTGTAAAAACCTATGATACCTCTTCAATCCACAACCCAGTACCATGGACAATATCTATTCCTGATATCAACATCAGTCTAACAGACCTAAGAAAATCAGAGATATCATCAACCGTCATTAAACAAAAGTTTTATACACTATTAAACAGATTATGGCAATACCTACAACGTATACACCGATGCGTCAAAAAATGAAGACAGAGTTGGAGCAGCAATTTATTCGGAAGACTCCTCAGTTAGTTTCAAATTGCCATCAATTACAACCATCTTTTCGGCTGAATTATTTGCAATTCTAAAAGCACTATTGTTAATACAAAACAAAAACAAAGAAAGATGTATAATAATCACAGATTCTTTAAGTTCATTATCCTCACTGACTCAATTGTACTGTGACAATCCCCTTCTACTTCTTATTAAAAAAGAACTTAAAAACGTTGCAAATAAGAACATCCAAGTTCACTTTTTATGGGTGCCTTCTCATATAGGAATTGAAGGTAACGAAGTTGTAGATAAACTGGTTAAGAACGCACTAACTAACCCGATGTCCGAAGAAAGTAATATATTGGTACAAAACGATTTAAAACCATACTTAAAACAAAAAATAATTCAAAAATGGCAACAAACTTGGAACAACACTCCATCAAGGCTATACGAAGTCAACAAATATTCACATCTTTGGAAACCAAAAATAAAAGACAGGAGAGAGCAAGTGATACTTACCCATCTCCGTATCGGCCATATACGACTTACTCATGACTATTTATTACAGCGCAAAAATAAACCAGTGTGTGAAGTGTGCAACAGTGTTCTAACGGTAAAACATTTTTTAATACAGTGTCCCAAATATAATAGTGAACGACTCTAATATAACATACCCAACTCCCTAAGAGATGCCCTAGAAGAAAATACAGACACCCGAAAACTATTTTCCTATCTTAAAGACTGCCAACTTCTTCAAAAGATCTAAAATGAACATTGTAACACACAAAGATATTATTATTATTATTATTGTAAACTAATGTATATTTTACTTATTGTATCTATATTGTATTAATCTAAATACGCTAATGACCCTGCGTGGTTGAAAAAAAAACTAAGTTTAAAGGTATTTTCTCATTAGAGAAAATTTCGACATGTCCCAATCAAAATTCGTCGAAAAGTTTTTACTGTTTATTTTTTATTTTGAAAAGTGTTGCGTGTATATATTTTAATACCAGTGAATATTAAAAATATTTGAGTATAGTCATAAATTTAAATTTAAATAAATTTAATTTATAATTAGTAGACTAGTGTAATACACTTACCCTTTGCTTTACCTGTTTTTTTTCCTACTCTCATGAACACTTTACTATTATTAAACAAAAAACTAGATAACATATTTTTGGTATATCATTATATATGTTATCAGACCTTGATCATTTATCTCTCCATCAGTGCTGCGACGATTTAATGATTCGAAATAGAAGTTTTGATAATGCATTTTAACCTGTACTAAATAATGGGTATCTCAAGAATAAAAAAAAATACAAATAAAGTTTTGTAGAACAATAAATAAGTATGTGGATAATGTAAAAATTTAGAAAAAAAAATTGAATAATAATTAAATATTACATCTTTCGATAACTATCCAAATAATCTACACAGGTATTACGCAATGACACGGAATTTGGTAAAGATTGTCTTATCTTTTTTGAAACGATTTACACTTGAATTTTCTTTATATATCTTAATGATAATTATGTTTAAAGAATCACGACACCTGAACTGCATAAAACAACAGTATTTATTACGCTAATACGAAAATCAACATAATAGACTAAACAAAGGAACAGTTGGTCATATTAAAATCAAATATTTAACGTGGTACTGAGATGGTTCTTCATGGTTCTTGTGGCATGTCCAAGTTAAATATTGTGTTTTTATGAGATGAAGTTACAATTGCTTGTAACGCTAATTTCATTTTTAACTACAAATATTTGACGTTTCGACTTCCACTCCGGAAATCGTTTTCTTCTTCTTCTTCCTCTTTGAAAGCAATTCTGCTTGTTCATTGGCGGATTAATACCTTTATGGAAGGTTGTCACTTCATCTTTTGATACATCTATCGCAGAGAGAGTCATTTTAAAAAGACTCAATGATGAATCTCTAGCTTTGGGATCTATACCAGAATCTCAGTTCGGATTCAGATCTGAACACTCATGCGAACTTCAAGTACTGAGACTTACAGAATACATCACCAAAGGCTTTAATGAAAAGTTGTACACAGCAACTGCGTTCCTCGACGTAAGTAAAGCGTTCGATAGGGTATGGCATCTGGGTCGTCTGCTCTACAAAATGAGTAACCTAGGTTACAGTGAGGCGATGACATGTCTTCTTGAGTCATACCTGGCCAACACAAGGTTCAGAGTTAAGATAGGACCAACACTATCTGAGCTCGGGACTCTGGAGACGGGTGTGCCTCAGGGGGCGGTGCTGTCGCCTTACCTGTACACTATCTACACTGCTGACACTCCGACAGACCCCAGAACACTGGTTAGTCTGTACGCGGACGATACAGCCATAGCAGCCAGTAGCAGAGATCCAAACCTGGCTGCAAATCATCTGCAAAGTGCTCTGAATATTCCAAAGATGGTGTATAAAGTGGAAAATTGCGCTAAATCCCGACAAGACACAAGCCGTTATGTACAAACACAGGAAAAAAAAACCAGACAGGGAGATCACGGTAGGAAACACCCCTGTAGAATGGACGAACGAGGCTAAATACCTCGGAGTCATACTAGACAGTAACTCTCTCGACAGAAAAAATTAAAACTTTAATAAAAATTTTTGCCGGGATGTGAAGAAATTAACCAAGAAGAGATACGTGAGTGGTTAGCAGCCGATGACTCAGAAAGTGAATTCATCGACCAGGACATCATTGATATGGTTCTTCATTCAGACAACCTGAGCGTATTAGACGACGAAGATGACAACCCAACAGACAACAGGCAGCACGAGACCGCCGACTCGCGCTGCCTTCAATGCCGTAGAGGTAAGAACTTTATACAGTAGGCCTAATTAGTTAGGGACACGATTAGGTTCTTAATTTTTGTTGTCTTTGCACAAAGATTTGTCCTTTTCAGATTGCTTTATGTTTCGTCGAACAATCGAATGAGGCAAACTCATGACGTTCTGCAAATGACCGATGAAGAGATATAGCTGCAAAACATCGTTGTCAAACAAAAACGCAAAAGAAAATAAAAGATTTCTTTACAAATGCATGTTAAACTTGTTCATTTTCCTTAATTTTATTACTTTATTCTGTATTTACTTATTAGAAAACATTACGAAATCAGCTCATAGTATTTTTTAATACTTATACTTTGACCAAGAATACTATAAAAAACAATTTTATTTTTAACCGAAATTCTTGTTATCCGAAATGGTCTCCTTCCCAATTATTTCGGTTAACGGAGGTTTTACTGTATGTCATTATTGGTCTTTCACTGGCTTTATAAATTCTTGACTTCATCTCAGTGTTTATGTATCTGTGTCGCCATATAGTGTTATTAAGGCATCTTGGAAGTCTATCTGCTTTTTGTACTTGATCTTTCACATCATTGTACAGGTTGCCTAACTGGACAGTGTAAATCATAGGTATTTTATTTTTACTACTTGTTCAATACTGATGCCATCAATTTTAATTTTACATCTGGTTGGTTCTTTGCTAACCACTACTGTTTTAGTTCTCTGAGATAAGATTTTTATATTAAATTCTTTTGCTCTTATGTTAAATCTGTGGACCAGTCTTTGCAGACTATATTTATCTTGGGCTATCAATATTGTGTTTTCTGCGTAACAGAGTATTTCGGAAATTCATTCGGTATCCTGAATTTAATTGCTGTTTTTCTGTTCTTCAGGTTTTCAAGTATTTTACAAACTTACAGTACATTTATATTAAGTTCTTCGTTTGTGGTAATTTCTGGTGTTTCCGGTTCTAGCATCGCTTGTTCGTCCTCTGCATATGGCTTTTTTAGATAGTCAATCCATGTATCCTTTTCTATGTGTTTTGGTTCTAATAGTTCCTTTAACTCTGTTCTTTGTCCTCTTATGAAGCGCCATATTTACTTTTGAGTAAAAAACTCAAAAACATAACTCCGCCTACAGTTTTGTTGGGTCAATTGAGTAGCCCGACAGAAATGTTGCCGGTCATAAGCCCGGATAAAGGAGGATGGTGTCTACAGCCAAGCTAGCACCCTACTGATAGACGTTAAAACCATACAGCTTATAGGAACACGATTAGGCCTCAAAACCACGGAAGCCTCGGATTATTGATACAAAGTACATCCTAAAGGATTTCCACAAAAAAAGACAAAATTGTTTAATTTAAAACAGATGCCGTCTGGACTAGTGCAGCTATAAAATTTGTGAAAACAAAAATGGCAATGCAATTTTTTAAAACACTATCACAAAATACCAAAAACAAATCCAAATTTAAAAACGATTATTGTTATAAACTAAACAAATACACCTGTTTTTAAAACAAAAAATCATCATTATTTATCATATTTCACAAGTGTTTTGTATAAAACTTAAGAGGTCGCTGGTTAAATGATATTAGATAAATAATTATAAAGTGAAAATGCGATATTTTGTTTGTGAATAAATTAGCGACAAAAAGCAAACACAACTGTCAGTAAATTACGAAATTTACTGGTCTTACTCATTATTGATGTTTGTACAAAGAATATAGACTTACCCTTTAAAATATTGCAGTCGTATTCTTAGCCAGTGGAATATCGTTGGTACCGCGTCGGGGCGCCCGCCGACGCTCGATGGCGAAAACCTATCACACACACTAGGTCCGTTTGGTTCGCTGTCTTGAGATGAAGTGTCGAAATTGCAGGTCAGAAAAGAACATTTTGGCCGTTGGGTGGAAGAGGATACATCAATAAATCACCTTATTGTATTATGATTTTGAATGCGATAATTTAAGTTAATTGAGACCGTAATACGAAACCGTACCCGTGTGTGCATATTTGTGACACAGAATACAAAAGAGAAGTCAAATTCTTCGTACTTATAACATAATAAATGAGACAATCAGTTTAGCAATTTTACAGGAAGCAATATATTTTACCAAAGTCGTTAGAATACATAGCATTGAATTAGATCACATTACAGTACCGTAACAGAAAAATATTAAATGTAAAAATATGAAAACAAATAGTATATACTTTCCCAAACAACAAGTGATCAATTAAATTACAACTTCTCGGATATTGTTAGGTAACTTCAAATCCCATCACCAAATAGAGTCATGAATATACTTCGGCTAAAGGCTAATAGAAAAGATAATCAATTCACAAAATCTAAATATACTAAACGATGGAAGAACCACAGGTTTGACATTCACACAGGAAATTCGACAGCAATCGATTTATCTATATGTGAATCAACTATAACACCAATATTAACAAAAAATGTTATTCCTTATCTGTATGGTAGTGATCACTCTCCCATCAGAATCTCTTATTAGTCATCTTATACAAAAATAAATAACTTTACTACTAAATGGAATCTAAATAACGCTAACTGGGATAAATATAGTGAAATGATAGAAGCGAATATCACTGACCTACAACAAACACCGTTCTTAGATATAGATAATGATTTACACACATTTATATCCTTAATTCTCTCGCCTCGCAAAGGCCTAGGAACACGTGAATCTCTTTTTTTACTTAATATACTAATACAAAGATGCCTGGACGTCAATCAAGATATATACGCATGTTTTATTGACTGTAATAAAGCATTCGATAAAGTACGACATAAACATTTAATGAATGTCCTGAAATCAAAGAAGATTGACTACAACGATCTCAGGATCATATCAAATTTATACTATAAACAGCAAGCAAAAGTACGTGTTAACGAACAGCTGTCAGAAGAAATTGAAATTAGATGTGGAGTAAGACAGGGATGCGTATTGTCGCCAATTCTTTTCAATGCCTACTCCGAAGAGGTCCTGAAAAAAGCTCTTGAGGGTGAAACAGCTGGAATAAAGGTAAATGGAGTCCCCATTAACAACATTAGATATGCGGACGACACTGTGATCTTAGCCGAAAACATTGAAGAATCTTCAGAGACTGGTGACCAGAATAGCAGAGTATGGAAAAGAGTATGGTCTAACAATGAATGTCAAGAAGACGAAATTTATGAGATTATCGAAAACTCAAAGAAATAACGAGAATCTTCTAATAAACGAAACCAACGTCGAACAAGTGGACAAATATGTATACCTGGGAACAATGATTAACTCCACAAATGATTACAATCAGGAGATAAAAATAAGAATAGAAAAGGCTAGAGCAAATTTCAACAAAATGAGAAGAGTTCTATGTACCATGGATTTAAAACTGGAACTAAGAGTTAGGTTGGCGAGGTGCTATGTTTTTTCGACTTTATTTTATGGAATGGAATCTTGGACCTTGAATGCGACATCAATGAAAAAACTGGAATCATTTGAGCTGTGGGTGTACAGAAGAATTCTGAAAATATCATGGACAGAACACGTCACAAACAAAGAGGTTCTGGGAAGGATGAACAAAGAAATGGAAATTTTAAATTCAATAAAAACAAGAAAATTAGAATATCTCGGACATATTACACGTAGAGAGAAATACACCTTGCTCCAACTGATTATGCAGGGAAAGATCCAAGGAATGAGAAGCATAGGAAGACGTAGAATGTCATGGCTGCGCAACCTGAGAGATTGGTATGGATGTACATCAAATGAACTTTTCAGAGCAGCCGTCTCAAAAGTCCGAATAGCTATGATGATTACCGACCTCCGCCGCGGAGATGGCACTTGAAGAAGAAGATATCCTTAATTACAAACCCTGCAGCACAACATATAGTTGTGATCGGATATTGTTAGGTGACTTCAAATCCCATCACCAAATATAGTCATGAATATACTTCGGCTAAAGGCCGAATAATAGAAAAGATAAACAATTCACAAAATTTAAATATACTAACCGATGGAAGAACCACTAGGTTTGACATTTACACAGGAAATTCGGATTGGTTGACGTAGAGTTGACCTTCTGTTATTCTTTTCTTGCTAATTATCATAAGCTTTGTCTTCTTAACGTTTATATTGAGTTCATAGTGTTGACTGTAATACGTGATTTTGTTCATAAGGACTTGTAGGTCTTCTAAGTTGTCCGCAAATACTATGGTGTCATCTGCATATCTGATGTTGTTTAGCCGGTAACCATTTAGTGGTTGTGGTTGCTAGTGGTATTAAAATAGTGATTAAATCCAAAATTTAGTTTAAGTAGCAAACTGAATGGAATAACTCTCAATCAAAATTAAAAGAAATTTAACCATCTACAACACGTGCAAGAAGCAAAACACAAGCAGGACCAACCAGGATAGAATTGATCGATTACGTTTAGTTCATGCATGAAAAACAGATGCATATTTATTTTATGGAAAGAATCAGAGAAAGAAAGAAGTCAAATTATGGGAAGCAATGAATGATCTCGGAATCTGACAAACACTAATAAAAGCAGTTAAAGCACTATACAAACAAAATAAAGTAGCTATTAAATGTGGAAATAAAGCCTACAATCCATTTAAGACGACAAAAGGACTTCTACAAGGCTGTGCTACGTCCCCTACTCTGTTTAAAATATTCTTGGAAAAGACACTCAAACCATGGAGGAGAAAGTGCGAAGGAATGGGCATACCAGTAAGAGACGAATACCTATACACCTTAAGTTTTGCCGACGATCAAGTAGTCATCGCACAAGATAAAGAAGATCTCAGCTTTATGCTCAGAAAACTAGAAGAAGAATATAAAAACAACGGAATGGAAATAAACTTAGAGAAAACCGAATACCTAACAACAGAAAACAAGGATATGAGAAACCTGGAGATAGACGAGGGAAGACAAATAAATGGAACAGATAAATTCAAGTATTTAGGAACCATAATATCGAACCAGGGAACAACAGAAGAAGATATAAACAACAGACTGAGACAAACAAGAAACTGTATAAGACAACTAAACTCAGTGTTGTGGGATAAGAACATTACGATAAAGACAAAAAAGAGAATATATAATACCCTGACAAGAAGTATCCTGACATATGGGTCCGAAAACTGGACAATAAACAAGAGAAATAGAGGTAGAATAAGAGCAGTAGAAATGGAGTTCCTGAGGAGAAACTGTAGACTTACAAAAAGAGACAGAATTGAAAACGCAGAGATTAAGCGGAGAATGGGAGTGCAATCAGACATAATCGACTATATAGACGAGAAGAGACTATCCTGGTACGGCCACGTCAGAAGAGCGGACAGAGGACGCTGGATAAACAAAATCACAGAATGGAGCCCGATTGGAAGAAGAAAGAGAGGAAGACCCCGAAGGTCATTCAGAGATGAAATCGACGAGGCTATGGAGAAAAGAACCCTGCGAGATGGATACTGGAATGACAGGGAAAATTGGAGAAAACGGTTGAGTGAAGGAAGACGATGAAAATTGTGGAAATCCTTAGTAGTAGTAGTAGAAAGAATCAACCGGTATGTGATAGATGTAAATCAACTCTAAGTGTAACACACTTATTAAAATGTGCACAATTAATGCAAAAAAATCGAAAAATATTCTTTCCGACGATCTAAAAACATTATTAGACAAAAATTATGACATGAAAACTATTGTAAATGTCCTTAAAAAGACTCACGTTTTTCATCTATTATATTAATTCATTAAATGTACCTTAATGTAATTTATGTGGCTTGTACCTATTAGCAGTTTATGCGACTGATAATAAATAAAAAAATGACTGCAACTTAGTTAAAGCATTCTGTTGAGTAAAGACATAAATATGTAATAAAGTACGTAGTGTGCTTTTTTTCATTTTTTAAATCACTTTCAACATCTGCTTTTCTACTGAACTTTAGTTCTCGATTTCATATTGATTAGAAAATAGACATAAAAAAGCCGGAGCCTACGTTGAACCGTTCTTATCTACTTTGCCTCTTAAAGCGTAAATTGAACTTCAGGTGTTCGTTTAAGTGGAATCTTGCTGGAAATTTTTGAATGTCGTGATTCGTAGAAAATTGGATTAGATTTGTTTAGCGAAAACAGTTGTTTTAATTTTTTTTGTGTCGACTTGTTTCGTTGCCATGTTGTCCCAATTGCTGCTTCTGAAAATAGATTATTAAAAGTAGTTCTGTAACTAACGTTGAAAATATTACTAAATTAGAAATAATTTTGAATTTAAATGTAATAGTTCGTAGTATAAATTAAGGCAAAATCAAAGGAATAATGGAATAAAGGAGTCCATGCCGTTTATAAATTCGGATCAAGGTTCAACTGAACTATAAATGAGCTTTTTAGATTAGCAATATGATAACTATAAAAGTAACAATTAAAATAAGAATTATGTTCGCATATAAACATGTTCGCATTTTAAATATTTACATAGATATTTATTTTAATACTGTCTTAATTATATAACGCCAATAGAGTTATATTTTTTATAGTTTAATTACGCAATTATTTTGGAAAGTAGTTCCATTGCACATAATTCCAACTTTGGAATACTACTACTACTAAGGATTTCCACAGTTTTCACTGTCTTCCTTCACTCAACTGTTTTCTCCAATTTTCCCTGTCATTCCAGTCTCCATCTCGCAGGGTTCTTTTCTCCATAGCCTCGTCGATTTCATCTCTGAATGACCTTCGGGGTCTTCCTCTCTTTCTTCTTCCAATCGGGCTCCATTCTGTGATTTTGTTTATCCAGCGTCCTCTGTCCGCTCTTCTGACGTGGCCGTACCAGGATAGTCTCTTCTCCTCTATATAGTCGATTATGTCTGATTGCACTCCCATTCTCCGCTTAATCTCTGCGTTTTCAATTCTGTCTCTTTTTGTAAGTCTACAGCTTCTCCTCAGGAACTCCATTTCTACTGCTCTTATTCTACCTCTATTTCTCTTGTTTATTGTCCAGTTTTCGGACCCATATGTCAGGATACTTCTTGTCAGGGTATTATATATTCTCTTTTTTGTCTTTATCGTAATGTTCTTATCCCACAACACTGAGTTTAGTTGTCTTATACATTTTCTTGTTTGTCTCAGTCTGTTGTTTATATCTTCTTCTGTTGTTCCCTGGTTCGATATTATGGTTCCTAAATACTTGAATTTATCTGTTCCATTTATTTGTCTTCCCTCGTCTATCTCTGGGTTACTCATATCCTTGTTTTCTGTTTTTAAGTATTCGGTTTTCTCTAAGTTTATTTCCATTCCGTTGTTTTTATATTCTTCTTCTAGTTTTCTGAGCATAAAGCTGAGATCTTCTTCATCTTGTGCGATGACTACTTGATCGTCGGCAAAACTTAAGGTGTATAGGTATTCGTCTCTTACTGGTATGCCCATTCCTTCGCACTTTCTCCTTCATGGTTTGAGTGTCTTTTCCAAGAATATTTTAAACAGAGTAGGGGACGTAGCACAGCCTTGTAGAAGTCCTTTTGTCGTCTTAAATGGATTGTAGGCTTTATTTTCATATTTAATAGCTACTTTGTTTTCTTTGTATAGTGCTTTAACTGCTTTTATTAGTGTTTGTCGGATTCCGAGATCATTCATTGCTTCCCATAATTTGACTCTAGGTATTGAGTCATATGCTTTCTTTAGATCAACAAAGGCCAGATGGACCGGTCTACCTTTTGCCATTTTCTTCTCTATCAGTTGTTCTAATGTGTACGTATGATCTAGGCATGATTTTCCTACTGTGAACCCTGCTTGGTCTTCTCCAATTTTTCCTATTATTTCAGTTTCTAGTTTTTCCTTAATAATTTTCCCGTAAAGTCTATCTACCGACGATATTATACTAATTCCTCTATAGTTTTCACATTTTTTCCTGTTTCCTTTCTTATGTATGGATGTGATGTATGCTTGTGTCCATTCCGCAGGTATTTCTTCTCCATTTAGTTCTCTTTCGAACATTCTATGTAGCATGCGGAATAACTTTTCCGTTCCGTTTTTAATTAGTTCGTTTGATATTCCTCCGGGTCCTTTGGCTTTTTTGTTCTTCAATGTCTTGATTGCTCACTTAACTTCTGCCAGGCTTATTTCTATCTGGTCGTATGCCCCATTTCCTGCATGATCTATATTCTCTTCCTGAAATTGGGGAGGGTTTTCTGTAAGTAGTTCTACGTAGTATTCTTGCCACTCGTTTTCACTAATTTTGCCGATCTGGGTTTTCTGTCTTATTTCGTTGAAGTGCTTTTAATATTCGCCATGATTCTGAATTTTTCATTCCTCCGATATGTCGTTCTATCTCTGTGCATGCTTGTTCCCATCGTTCGTTCTTTTCATTTGTTACTCTTTTCTTTACTAACTTTGGAATAGTGAGTTTATTTTTGAGTGGAGCAACACGAGACTTAGCGGTAATTAAATTACTAGACACTGAGTTGTCACTATATTGGGCAATAAGATAGATGCAAGCCCCAAAAGCGGTTAGGCTTGCATCACAGAAACCGTGGATATCAATTTTTGTGATTTTTATTATTTACTTTAACGAGGGTAGTTAAGAACGTTTTCCATTTTTTAAATATCACTTGATCGGTGATTGGGTCATCCTAATTTACCCTTAGTTTCCAAAGTTCTTGCATGAGTAGTTCACCGTTAACAATTAAGGGATTAACTATCCCAAGCGGGTCATAACAGGAGCTAATGCAACTAAGAACTCGTCGCTTAGTTATTGGTTCCAGGTCAATCGAAGTATTCGCGGATATTTTTATCGTATCTACTATTGGGTTTCATTTTAATCCTAAAATTTTGTATGGCGCTTCCTCTAAACTCAAATCAAACTCTACTGTATCAAATTGCGAAATTTCTTGCAAAAAAGATGGTACGTGCGAGCACCACTTGTGAAGATAAAATCCGTGTTTATTTAAAACAGCATTTAATTCTGAATAAAGCTGTCTAAGTTCGTGAAACTTATCGGTTCCTCCTAGGATATCATCCATATATGTTTGCTTTAATAAAGCTTTAGATGCGAGTGGAGCTTGGGGCTATGTCCTTAATAACTCTAGTAGCTAGAAATGGAGAGCAATTGTGATCGAAACTAACGCGAGATAATTCAATACACTTGAAATCTTCTGAGGGTGAGTCCCTCCAGAGAATATTTTGTAAATATCGATGATGCGGAGACATTTCTATCATGCGATACATTTTATTTATGTCAGCGATCAAAATAAATTTATAAGTCCGAAATCGACATAATATATCAAAAAGGTTGTCTTGCACTTGAAACCCTTTGAGAGTTAACTCGTTCAAAGATGATCCGGAGCTGGATTTTGCGGAAAAATCAAATACTGCACGAAATTTAGTGGACGAAACTCCCTCCTTAATAACAGCTCTATGAGGGATAACATATTTATGTTCATTTAAACAATAAGTGAGTGTAAGCGGTATGACATTTGCGTGTTCTAAGGATAAATACTCTTCTATTGTCTTTTTGTATTCTCTGAAAAAACTATGGTCTTTGGAAAATGTTTTCTCTAGTGTGTAAGCTATCTATCATTTCAACTTGATATCGACCTTACTCTAAAATTTTAGTAGTAGCGGCGAAGAGCGTGTCGGCCATTTCTTCCTCTTCAGAACGGGAACATCGCGAGGGAAGTTCCTCTAATTCCCAGAATTTTTCCAAAATTGAACATATATCTTTTTCTCCACCGTCGGAACCTACGGTTAGATTAATTTCGTCTTGAACAGATAAAAAAGAATGTGTTGTTGGGACACGATAATTGCCTTTTTGGTGGCTTGAATTACTAACTGGCCCTGCAACTACATAGCCGAATGCAGTTTCTAGAAGCGTGGGTTGATTATGACCTAGTGAAATAAGGTTGCCTTCTACTATGCTAAAATAAAGATCAGCACCTATTAATATATCAATATTGCTGGGTTCCCAAAAATGAGGATCGGCCAGCTCGTGTATTAGATGGTCGGGTATTTTTAAACCATGAGGGTTTAAAGCGATTTGCGGTAATCGCTGAGTAATTCGATCTATTACTGAGCAAGAAGCATCAAATTGTTGATAAGGATTAATTTTGGAGTGTAACACAATATCTAAAATTTCATTTGATTGAACAAGGCCATTATTTCCTAGACCGGAAATGGATAATTTTTGCGTTCTAGTGAGATACTGCAATCGATTTGCTAAGTCTTTCGATATGAAACTTTGCTGACTTCCTGAATCTAAAATTCATTTGATAGAAAATGGTTTACCCGTTCTTGAATATACTTTTGCCTGAGCAAAAGTACATTCAAGATTATTCAATTATTCAAGGTAGGTAAAAGGATTTGGCAATTATTTTTACTAAGGGCGGATAAATTAGTAGTACCTATAGATGAACAAACTTGATTACTAGCGATATTTGTGTCTGATACCAATAAATTAGCGGGCGAATTTTGAGTAAGAAAAGTACTATTTTGTGTTAGAGAAGGATTGGACAAATGAGCGTCTCTAGTAGAAACGTTAATTCTGTTTCCATTATGTCTCAGAGATTGACTATTTTGTGATACATTTTGAACCCTTTGCTAAGTTCCAACTCGCGGCGAATTAGTTTCTAAATGAATGAGCGAATGATGATTCCTACCACAGGACTGACATCTAGACAAGGATTTGCAACTTGACAAGATATGCATATTTGACAGACAATTAAAACAAAGAGATTTTGATTTAACAAATCGATGTCGCTCTTGCGTCGATAATTTTAAGAATTTTGTACACACGTATGTGGAATTCGATCGTTCATTGCAATAACTACAATATTTACCATCGGAGCTCCTGTTCTCGTAGTCGAATCAGACACCTTCGCGTGAAAGTTTAGCTTGGGAGAATCTTTATGTGAGTTTCTACTAAAACTATTACCGGGTTTTGAGCTACCGTCGAACATATTTAAATTTTCCAGTATTGTATAGCGCTTTTTTAAAAATTCAAAAAATATATCTACCGAGGGGAGCGCGGTTAACCCTCCATTCCACGGGTGACTTTCTTGCGACACAAATACACGGGTGGGGTCTATCAGGACCAAATTTAAAACAATATTCTTCTTATTAAAAAAATTTTTTTTTTAACATTTTTAAGGAAACTTACTGATGTAACGTTGTACTACCTAAATGTACATATAATATGTCTATCAATATATATTTTTATAGTTTACTACGAAATAACTAACACCATTATTTTTTTACAAGAGTTTATTAAAAAAATCATGAACGGCAAAATACAAAAGAAAAATATAAAAGACGACAATATTATTATTCTATAGAATTACAGTAATACAAGTAAAAAGGATACATCCAAAATTAAAATTAGAAACAGAAAATAGAAGGGGTTAAATTATGTAAATTTTCTTTCTACATGATCAGCACAAAATGCTTTTATATGTTCCATACATAACCAGTTTTTGTACAATTGGCAAAAATGCCTAGTTTTTCTTTTTTATATAATACTTATACATCCCAGTTTTCGTGGGGCTGGGTCATCCCTCGTCATTTGCTCAATTTCAGAAAATTGTGCAGCAAGTAACTGTGGTGTTCTCTATATACGCATATTTAAGGCTCGTATTTTCATATTTTTCTGGACTAACGCAATTCCTAAAGACTTCCTAAAGAAACAATCGACGAGAAAAACGAAATTCTGCATTCGTATTATTGGATCTCAGTATATAATAAATGCATTTATAGCTGCAATATTAACCAAGCCATAGTACAAAACAAGAAACGCCTGGTGGGGTCTGTCAGGATACTTTTGCAGGTAGCGATTGAAGGGATTCATACAATTTCACCAAATTATGCTTAAATGTACTATTCAGTGCTATTAAAAGGTACACCAAGTCTAGTAAAAAAATACAAAAGAAAATTTAAAAAATTAAGCAATTTCATTTATAGTTGTACTGATAGACCCCACCCGTGGGAAGGAGGGTTAAATCTCGTTCACTTTCAAAAGATCGTCGACTTTGAAAGTCCAGTTTTTTCTCTAGCAAAAATACGAGAAGCGTCTCAAAGGTAACTTGAGTAGATAGTCTAAGATTTTTTATTAAATCCAGTGTTTTTTTACTTGTAGATATGTGTAGACTTACAGCGATACTGCCAAGCAGCGCAGTCGATTGGAATCTACTTTTTACAAGTAGTTTCCTTTTACCATAAAAATCAATTAGGCTTCAATTTTGTAAATATTTATTATTATTTAATGTTGTAAAGAGCTGCTTCACGCTAATAACCCTCGGGTTGATGCGAATTTGTTGTAAATAAAAAAAGGTTTCAGCAAATATATCACACTTTATTTAAAAGTTATTATTTATATACATAATTAGGTAAAACAAATATGTAAAATTACATAAAAAAAATAGTTATTAATTGTTCCAATTATACCGTCCGGTGTAAATATTATATTTTGTGTTTACAGGCTCGTCAGCGGTTCTTTGAGCTTTTTTTATTTTTATATATGGCAGGCTGCTAACCTAACCCTACAACCCTCCTCCTTTGGGCTTGGGGTATTGTTGGGACCGGCAACATCACCCACCAAGCTACTCGATCCACCTAGTGGGCAATGCAAAAAGTCTATTGAGGCTAAAAACCGAAGTAAAACAGGCATTAAGCCTATTTATAAAGTAGGAAGAAGAAGAAGAAGTGTTTACAGGGATGTGTAAGGTTACACTAATAACAATATAATAACTTTAGGCGTTGTACATATACTAAAAATGTATTAAACTAAAAACTATCTTACTTTTAAAATTACTAATTAGTAACTAAAAATTACATTATTGAATACTTGTGCTTTCCAGATATTTTTCAGTTAAATTTATTAACGTAAGTTTATACAACTCATCATTGGTAATTTTTGCGTTGAGAATTGTATCCCTAATGTTTTTTCCGATATCTGCAGGTTCTTCAAAAGTCTCTATCGTACCATTAGACGATTTTTGAAGGGCGCCTTCAGAAAATCCTAGTTTCATAAACGAGGCTGCAAAGCAAAAACCATAAAACGCATATTTGTTCCAGTGTTCTAATAGCGTTGAGTAGGGAAATAGTTTATTTGCATCACAACTTAATTCTTTTAAAGATGTTGCAAGTTGGTCATAATAACATTTTAAAAAGTCTGATGCTTTATATGGTATGTTTACGCTGGTGAAAAAGTAATAGGTTAAATCTAGAACGGGTGAATGTATTCCGGCAACTTGGAAATCAATCAACATTGCATCTGATATAGATCCACAACTTTTATCCTAAAAATAATAAAGAACATCTTACAAAAAGTTTAAGTATATTTGTAGATTTAAATAGTAAAAGTTTTTTCACCTGTTGAAATGTACAGCTACGATAAAAAAACTGATACGACTCTTACAGCGTATTTAGTAGATAAATGAGCAGTGTATTTTGAAGGATAAATACTTTTATTATTTATAAACTGTCACTGTCACTGCCAAATCTAAAAATTTGTCAGATAACTTATTCTGTTCAACCTCAAAAAATAGCTCCACATGCTAGCAAAGAAATAAAAGCAAGAATTGTAACGAAATTAGAAGATGGTTGGTCAATACCTGTCGTAGCGAACTATTTTAAGTTAAGCAGAATAACAGTTTTCAATATTAATAAAAGATGGAGAGAGCAAGAAACTCTCGAAAGAAAGCGAGGTTCTGGAAAACCAAAAATATCTAATGCTCATGAAGATCTTATGCTTTTGGAGAGATTAGAAGAGAATCCTTTTGAAAATGCGAAAACTGCATGAATTATAACACAGTTTCCAGGAAGAAAGACAACAACTTGACGCAGAATTAAAGCATTGCGTCTTAGGTACCGAACTGCAGCAAGCTCGTATACCAAGAAAGCAAGCAGCAAAAAACCAAGACTTATATTTGCTTTAAACCATCAGCTAAAAAATCAAGATTTTTGCCACAAGGTAATATTTACAGATGAGTAAATGTTTAATTTTTTTAAAAAGGGCAAATATATTAAATTTTCTTTAAAGTTAATTATCTCAAAATTATGTTAGTGTGGGATGGATCAATTCTGCATAACTAGTATAGTATACTATATATATAAAAGTACGCAAGACTGCATACCTTGGACACATACTAAGAAATAATAAATATAGTCTTCTGCAGGTCATCATGCAGGGTAGAGTCGATGGCAAAAAGGGAATAGGTAGAAAGAGGAAGTCATGGCTGCGAAATATTCGAGACTGGACAAACATGACTGTAGACGAATTATTCCACGTTGCAAAAGACAGAGAAGCTTTTAAAAATGTGGTCGCCAACCTCCGTTAATGGGGACGGCATAGGAAGAAGGACGTATATTATAGTATAGTATAGTATAGTATAATATAGTATAGTAATTATATTTTTAATAACCTAATAAACGAACTTGGATACAAAAAAAACAAGTAGGCGACAGATAACAAAAATCGTAGCAAATTTAGACGTAGACATAGTGTCCTTAAAGAATTCCAAAGTAACTTTTCGTATTTATATCAGATCTTACTTTTAGATTATTAATTTTATTGATTAGATCTTATCTTATTGATTAAGCAGTCTCTACACTCTGGAAGTAGACTTGGAACCTTGACGCCGTTTGTTTCAACTACATTGCTATGAAAATAAAATAGATTGAAATGAAAACACTCAGTACAAAGTGCAGAGTACCAATAGCGGAGAAAATTTAAATCCACCAAATGTGTACTCAAATGTTCCAAATAATTTAGTCACATTAGCACAACTTGCAAATAATTATCCTATTCTACCTGATCAGTCAAATATAGGCGCAAGCTCAACCTAAGAATCAAGCCCGTAGTACTAGTTTATGCACTACGAGCCTATGCAGTTGCAGCCCATGCTGCACTAGCCAATACAGCATCAACTTATGCAGCATCAGCCAATGGAGCGGCCGTTAATCCAAAACCAGCAGATGCAATGCACTTAAAGTAAGTACCCTTAACAAATGGAAACAAATCTTACATAAACCAAGATAAACTATTACCTGCAACCATCACAATTACAGGAGACCAGTTCAACCCCTAATAAAAATAAACAGACAACTGGGATAGGAAACATAGTATATCAAGAGGTCACTAAACATAAAACAACTGATGATGATGGTAACTATGAACCGAATGACTTTCAGAAAATCAAATCGCATAGACATCTCAACGAAAAAGATAAAACGAAAGGCCAAACAGTTTGAAAAAATCTGCACGTCCCCGAAATCAAAGTAAAAACATTGAGTTTAAAAGTAAATTTCAACTATATCAACAATATCTATAAAGATACAACTATAAACAGCACTAACAAAGCTGAACAAAAAAAAATATAAAATTCCACCAATTATTCTATATGGAGTAACTAAAGATATCCGCCAATGCTAAGACTCATTCAAGAAGAAATTACAAACTTTACGTGTCAGCCTCTAATATGTAAATTAAATCATATCCACACTAAAAGAAAAAGGTCATAATCAGGCGTTTCTCAAGGTAGCGTTCTTAGGCCGTTCCTTTACCTACTATTTACCCCTGATTTGTCTACTGACAATAAAGTACATATTATAGCTAGATTTTCGGACGATACCGCAATAATGGCGGTACCTACAGCCAGATCCCGTTGTTCAGCTCTGAATCTAAATCAAGCGACATAGTATTCACTAAATGCCGTAGCGATTCGCCTCAAATATTACTCAACAAGGCTTACCTTCTAACGGTAGATACTCTTAAGTGCTTAGGCTTAGATATGGACAAGAGACTCGCCTAGAAAACTTTAATATGAAAAAAAAACATCTTGATAACACATATAGAATATTTTATGGGTTACTCAGAAGAAAGTCTTAGTTAACATTGCAAAACAAACTACTAGGGCACTGCTACAAAATTCAACCTAGCTATCATGGACTTATTTCAAAACAAGGTCAATAACTGATGCGCCATGGTTTGTAAGCAACAAAGACATACTACAAAACCTACAAATACCAGCTGCATGTGAAGTGATAGTGTCACATAGTGATAAAACAATATTCACATATACAAAAATATTTACAAGGATTAGAGAATTACCCTAATATGTTAGCGTTAAATATATTGGACAATAGTCAACAAATGAGACGCTTGAGCAAAAATTACCAACAGATTTACCATTATTGAATGAAGAATCGATAGTTATAATATTCATGTAGAGTAAATATTTATTGAAATATTTCTCTTCGCGCCAATGATGTAAATATTGTTCTGAAGCTATTTTCTTATAGCATGTTAAAGTACAGTAGTAAAAATTAGCAAACGTTAGTAAATTAAACAAATTTGGTTTTTTTGTTACTTGGTGAAAAATTCTTCAAATAATTTAATTTTATCTGACTCATTTATATTGACAATTCAGACATACAATTATACATTTTAAAGTAGACGACTTTAAAATGATATTGCCAATACTGTTGAGTTGCGTTACTGGGACGACTTTACTTGTAATATATCAGTCAGAAAAAAACATAGCATGTAATTCGTCTTTAAAAAGACAAACACATGCCATTATAACAGTAAAAATCTCCTGTTAGTGATTTCATAGTAAATTATGAGGGAAAAACCAGGAAAAAAAACCTCATAATACTATTCCGACATGGTAAGTATTTAGTTGTGCATTTAGTTTGTATCCTCTATATGTTACCGACTAAGTAATACTGATATTTTCCTTTTAATAACTTCCTCTTTTAATATGGGTAACCAGATCCTACTACATTCTGCCGAGGAATTTGCTACACAATTGGCCTTATTTAGCATAATTAGAGCCGCTTCTTTGATTTTTTCCTTTTTACCATCGGTTTCTTTTAGGACTATATTTGAATCATTCCTTTGAACCCTATGTTCATTATCCCATGCGTGTTTACATATTTAAGATCTAATAAATTCTCTATTTTTAATCAAGGTTGATGTTCACTTATTCTAACATTTAATGGCCTTGATGTTTTACCTAAATAAAACTGATCGCATTCACAAGGTATTTATAAATGCAATTCTTTGTACTTTCTTGTTCATTGTTAGGTTTGGTTTTAGAGAAAACAGATCTCAATGTGTTTGTTATTTTGAATGTTGTTGAAATGTTGAATTTATTTTCTGTCCTTTTATGTTTTTCTGATAATCGTTTTATGTATGGTATTGTTATTTTCCTCGTATTATTACTTGTGTATGCTGTAGGATCTCGTTCTAAGTTGTTCTGTTCTATTCGGTCGATTGTTGAAAATTCCTTATTTATAAACGATAAAGGATAATCATTTTTTAACAAAACAGATGTGAACAACTGTTTTTCCTCCAAGAACGAATTTTCGTTAGAACAAGTAACTTTGGCTCTATCATATAAGGATTTGATGATTCCCTTTTTAATATTAATATTGTGATTTGATTTGAAATTTGAATATTTGTTGTTGTGTGTTGGTTTTCTATACACCTGAGTATCATATCCAGTATCGTTCTTAGAGATTAAAACATCCAGGAAAAGTGGTGTGTTATTATATTCCTTTTCCATGGTAAATTTTATTGTCTCTTCTTTATTGTTTATATAATTCAGGAATGTGTTCAACAACTCTGATCGATGAGGCGATATAGAGAATACATCATCTACGTATCTCCACCATACAGTGGGTTTTAAATTTTATTTAGAAATAATATTTGTTTCAAAATCTTCCATAAATATATCGGCTAATAATGGAGGTAAACAGGATAATGGAATCACTAACAGGAGCTTTTACTGTCATCATGGCATGTGTTTGTCTTTTTAAATACGAATTACATGCTATGACTTTTTCTGACGGATATTCTTAAGTTAATTTTAAAGGCAATATCATTTTAAAGTCGTCTACTTTAAAATGTATAATGTATGTCTGAATTGTAAATATAACTGAGTCAACTAAAATTAAATAATTTCAAGAATTTTTCACCAAGTAACAAAAAAACAAAATTTGTTTAATTTACTAATGTTTGTATTTGACAACGATTTTCGAAGTGTTAATAGGAGGAAAACCCTACAAGCAATTGTTGAGTATTACTGACTTATCCTTATACAAACTACCACGCTATCCTATGCAGACCACATAGTCCTTACAGTGGACAATCACAAGATGCAAAAATTGGTAAATGTATGAATAGCAGAGAAGTAAAAATAATAGAAATATTAATTTAAGTTTTAAAGTCAAAAATGTAATGACAATAGCATACCAAAGACAAAAATTAAAGAAGGTCTCAATGTTTAAATGACATTTGAGGAAGTCTCGACAAAGATAGTATTAGAAACTAAAAATGTAAAAAGAAGAAAGAGACGACCACCAAAAAAAAATTTGGTTAAATGAAAATGTAATAGCGGTTAAAATCGGAGAGACGAACTACACAGAAATGAAAATATATCGGAAAACAAAACAACAATGGAAAAAAAAGTTTAGACACCCACACAGCAAAATATCCTTCACACTAGGGAATAAAAAGAGTTAAGATAAAAAACAAATCAAAATTGTCTGTTGATTTTTTTACGTGACTCTCTGTTGTAGAAAGGAATATCCTTTTTGGCTCCAATGTGGTATGTCTTTGTTAAATTTCTTTGCATTACAATAAACTTCCAAAAGTTATATTTAAAACATACTACTATAAAAGTTTTGTTTATTATAAAATACAAATGATATTCTTTATTATACGAGTAAATTATTTTTTAGAAATAATTATTGATTTCCTACCTTAAATTTATACATGAAGTTAAACCTTTGAAGATCGCCGTGGACAACGACAACTTCTTTCGGCTTATCATCAATAATCTTCACCATAGTTTGTCCATTAACAGTTTTCATTAATTTCCTAAACTTCAATAACGTTTCTTGCTTGTTAGATTCTTCTAGAATATTTTCAATCTTGGACATTATCCCTTGAAATACATCGATCATCCCTGCTATAAATCCTCTGTTTATCATATTAAAATCTTTAGTGTGTTCGTCAAATATTTCTTTATGTAAATGTCTCAGAGCAAAAGAAAGTGCATGATACTGAGCTACGTGTTTTGCAATGACCTCTTGCCCTTCCGGATTTATCATTTCAGTTAAATCAAGTGCGCTCCAGCCAGAAAATGAAAGATTTTCCAAAACAATTATTTCATATCCATCTTTGATTAAAGTTTTGTAACATTTTGGTATCTTACAAAATTTATTTTTAATCTTCAATTCGGCCTGCAAGTTGTCGAAAAGAGGTACAATTTCTCTAAAAAATGTTGACTCGCGACATCCATTAGCAACCGTACTGGCATCTAGTTTACTTTTTCCAACTTTTATTGCTAAGGGAATTTCTTGTGCCTTTTCATGTTCATCTACAATACTCACTTTGGCAAATAGCAAATTTGAACCCATATGAATTGATTTATTGGAGTTTTCGTCAATTTGAACATCGAAAAATTTCAGATTTTCGGAATAAAATATTTCTTTTAATACTGGTAATATTATATCCATATTTCTAAAACAAAATTTAATTATTATTTAAAATAATTATATATATATAATTATTTTTGGGCTTTGTTTCATGGGGTAATAAACTAGAAATAACTTATAAATTTAATTTAATTTAATTATTTATTTCTTTGAATAAAAAAAAAGCAAAGCAATAAAAAAAAGCAATCAACAATACATATATATATATATATATATATATATATATATATATATATATATATATATATATATATATATATATATATATAAAATTAAAAAGACAGTCAAGATTTCCTTTCACGCAAAAATAGTCTATGTATCTGTTGATACGTATTTCGCTTTAATAAAGCTCATCAGAACAGTTATTCATAGGCTTTCTCAACGTGAAAATTAATCTTTTCCTGTCTTTGGGAAGCAACGATAAAATGGCTTCGAAACGGACGCAATAGCGACATCTGATATTAAATCCGTAAAATAGTTTCGAAACACAATTCAGATAACTGCCTTAATCTGAACCTTCTATAAATGCAAGGTATAACAGACGCTGATAAAGATGTTAATAGATGTTAATAATAGATGTTAATAGATGTTAATAGATGTTAATAGATGTTAATAATTACATATTTATATATATTATTGTGATATTTAAAGTCTTGGTGCGCCAAGCAATAATTAGCTAATTAATTTTTTTGATTAATTAAAATTATTCAAATGATATGATTATGACTCTATCACAATTTTTAATTCTTTTATCTCAGGGTTAAATTCGTGCTTCAATATCTATGCTGTTACATGTGAAAGGTAAGGTCCAGAGAATACCGGAATAATAAAAAACACATATGATCTAACACTATATATTGAAATAAAAATAATGAAATAATTCACACTCAAAAGTTTTCAATAAACAAATCTCATATAATGATTCTCAAAAATTTTGTTCTACGTACGTGAACAACCAAAATTAATGGTACAAACAATATTAATTGAAATCTCAAAATTCCGAACTATTCTAACTCTCCTAATCAAAATATTTATATCCTTTCTAAATTAAGTGTAAAAATTGTGTTATCAATATAAGAAAAAAACTGCAGAAAACAAAATATCTCTCTCTGATGATGAGTGGTCCAAATCCTTGTTCCTTATAGACTGTATTATCTCCTCTCAACCGCTCCCTATGTAATCAGCAATCTTACACAGATTGTTGCAAGTATATCGTCCTTAATGATCTCCTTCAAAAGCACAAATCATTCAAATTATGATAGCCTTTTCTCCTCTCGATAAACTGAATCTCTCGTTGGCCCGAGTGAAAAATGACTCTTGGAATATCTTTTCTTTACGATAAACTGAATCTCTCGTTGGCCTGAACAGTGACTCTTGGAATATAAGTAGAGAAATATGACTTACAATATTTTGCTGCTTCAGCTCCTGTCAGATACACTAACTCCACAAAAACTCACTAACATTCCACACTACTGCTTGCTACATTTCAGGAACCGCCAGAGAACAATCCCTGTTCCTCGTACAGACTTGGAAACCAACTCCCCTATATCTTTTTTCTCTCCTCAATCTCGCTAAACTTTCTCCCACACACTTATCCCACCTTTTTCAATCTCCGCCAATCACAACTCGTCACAATTCCCCCATTTCTTCATTTCGATAACAAACAAATTTTTACCTATAATTATAAATTTCCTAAAACTTATTTACAAATACTATTTTTCTATAAATCTTAAAAACTAACAAAAACCTCTTTCTATAATCCTCTATTGTCTTTAATCACTACACTAATGTATTTGTAAAAACCCGTTTCAATTTGTCTTTTGTTTCACTTAAACTTATGCGGGTCAACTGAAGTATAACAAAGAAATGATTGATGCAAAGCTTACATTTTGTTTGGTACAGGTAATTCAAAGATTTAATAACTTTCCTTCTCCGAAATGTTTGTTGGATATTATCCTACTTATCTGAATTATTTTACTGTTTTTGAACTTTGAAATATTTTTAAACAAACCAATATTTTCTTGATTTTACATATCATAACAATATATATATATATATATATATATATATATATATATATATATATATATATATATATATATATATATATATTGTTATGATTGTTTATTTTGACTTTAATCTTAGTTTACAGAGCCAATAAAAAAATATTACTTATTTGTTATCAAAAGTAAAATAAACTCCTTATATTACCTGTGTTCGATGGATTCAAAGATTTTCTAGTTGTCTTTTATCGGGATAGAGAAGAAGGATAAGAATAAAAAATATATTATATTACAAAAATTTACGTTTCTTTATTTTATATGAACGAATAAAACAATTATCAAATTCTGTCGTTATCTTATCAATCAGCATACAAGAAAATAAATCAAATTTTTATAATAATAAGATTTTAAATCTACATACATTTATATTAAGTTAAAACCAATTTTACTTAAATTTTTCTTTAGTTGAAAAAAGAAACAACAAAACTTTAAACTTTTAATTAGCCTAACAAAACCTCAGTTCTTAAATTTGAATGCTAATGACCATGATATCAAACCGATCCTTCACAGCTATAAAATTCAATTGTACAAAACACTTACAGCTTATTTTCTTATTGAGTTGTATGTTGGAACATACCCAGAAAAATTCAGTCTCCTCAACGATGTGATCTCTCCTTTTTGGCACCTAGGCTCCTTCCTAGCGTCTCTGCAAACCTGCTGCACTAACCAAAAACACCTGATGCACTTCTCCAAAAACTCAACTACTTATTAATGACACAAGGACCTCCTTTTGTCAACTTGATGCCGTAAAACTACTTTCACAAATCTTCACAAAATGCCAACGGTAGATACAAGGACCTCTTTCAATCTACTTGCTATCTCCTTCTGCAAAAACTATTCAAATCTTTACACAATGCCGGTATCCAACTCACGAACCACACTCTATCTTGAGACAAACGACTGTTTCCTTCGATTACCAAATTATAACTGACTTCTCCGGTTCTCATGATCGGCTCACAAATTCCCATTTAAAAACGACCTTCCAATCAAAAGCTCAAATTGTGTTTATCATGATTTTGGAAAAGCCCAATTTCGGTTTCAGAGAAAAACTAAATAGCTTACTTTAAAATTGGTTTTGTCAATACACAATTTATACATATTTCAAAAGATTAGAATATGGTCATTTAATACTCGATTATACAAACAATGAAAAGATTAACTTACAGGTAAAATGTCTTCTAATTCTAAACAAAGGTTTTTTGATAATTTTGTTTGAAACGGAAAAAGGTCGTTTCTATCCCTATCTACACTAAATCTTATCTTAAATTACTATATACAATTTGTTTATATTGATATCTTAAAATTTTATTTCGATGGATTTTTTTATTTATTTTTCTTTTGTTGGGAAAGAAGAAACATAACAATATATATATATATATATATATATATATATATATATATATATATATATATATATATATATATATATAATACGGTCAAGAGTATTATTTAATTACCAGTGAGTATTCAAAATAAATATAAACTATTATAATTTTAAAATTAAAATTAAAGCTTCAGTCAATGTTTATGTCAGGTACAAATTCGAATATTTATAATATATTGTGTGTATACTCAAAAACATTTAATTTATAATAGTTTAGAATGCAATATAATTTAACTTACACTTTACTATGAGCTGTTGCAAATTACGATTTGTACTGTCATTAACACTTCACTATTAATACAAACAAACTCTTAACATAGTTATCATATACATATATCAGATACCGGCCGTGGCCTTGATCATTTATCTCTCAACCAGTGCTGCCACGATTCAATGATTCGAACTGAGTAGTTTTGATTAAATATTTTTGTCTTTTAAACAATGGGTATCTCGAAAATAATCGAAAACATAGTTTTTGTAACACAATAAACAAGAAATAGATGTACCAATATTGTAAAAAGAAAATTTGAAAAACAAAATGTAAAATAATGGAAATTTATCATCTAAAATATTAAAATCTTCATAAAATTGAATATTATAATATATACATCGTTCGATTTTTAGCCAAAAGAAAACAAGTGATAGCGAACTTACGCAACGATACGGAATTTAGTAAAGATTATCTTATCTTACGTGATATGATGTATACGTAGTTTCATTTTCTTTAAATTGTACTAAAATATAACTTGCTCTTTATAATTTCTTTCAATTAAACACATTTCTGAATATTTATAAAGGAATCTTAGATTAAGTATTTAATAGTAGTTATTGTTGATCGAAACGTTTAAGTGTTTACGTAGGCAAAATGGTACGTACTGTAGGTATAATATAATAGAATAATGCTATTAGTCCAAGATCCCAGAGCGATCAGACAACTTATTTTCACACAGATGAAACCTTAGAGTCTCAGTAGCGGCTCGCGTGCTTTGAATACCTGCGTATTTAAGAAACTTACTGAGTGACACCTGGGCAGTTACCAGGTGAGAAAGGTAACTAAAAATAAGAGCTATTTAACTTAAATTTTCATAACTTATTTTTATACATATTCTGTAGAATATTATTTGTCATGGACCAGAACTTTTGTCAGACGCTTTAAAGCTCCACTAAAATTAAATGAACTTTACTTACTTTTACATGTCTGATTTTTAAATATGTTATTAATGGAACTATAATAAAGTTATATTTAATCAGTTAGACAAATTAAAATGACCAAACATCCCTCAAACACAAAAATTAGTTAACCAGAAGTATGAGCGCGAGAGTGCTGTGCGCATGAGCCTCAGAGTAAAAAATTCAAATACATTAAGAATACTTACTGTTTTCGATCCGATTAAATATTTTTGCATCTCTATTGAACTCTAGCATTAATATAAATATTAAAATAAATTAATGTATTGAATATATTTTGGATAATTAATTAAATCGGAGCAATTTGGTTTCATAAGAAATTATATTTACTTTTTATTGTTCTGAAGCTATTTTCTTGTGGCATTTTAATAACGTCAATAAACGTACTTTAACCTTTAATTGTGGCTTATTCCCATTTAAATAGTAATTATATTTACTTTATTGTAAAAGGATACTAGTTAGGATAATTAAAAAAAATAATTTTTGTAAAAAATCTTCAACTGGGATTGATTGAAACAAACACTTTTCATATTTTAATCATCATATTCATTGTCGCAATTATTACAATTTTCATCATTCAACCAATCATGATGCTGATCATCCGAGTCATCATCTTCATCATTATCAGTTATGTTGTTGCTGACTGGTTCTTCTGCAAAAAATAGTTCAAAGAATTAAAAAGCAGAAAATCACAAACATAATAAATTCTAAACCTGAAATCAAAGTATAATACCTGAAGTTTGAAGGAAATCACTAACGTTAAAATTTTTTAAATTTTTGCGATCGAATTCTTCGTTAATATTAGATACGCTGTAATTATTTAAAAACAATTGAAGCCGGGCAGCATTAATGTTGCACGTATCAGTAAAACTATAAATTTCGCAGATAAATTTTTGGATTATTTTCAAAATATCTTTTTGGGTGCGCTCATCGGTAAACAACTCTAATTCTCCAAACTGCATGAAAGCTCGCTGATATTCATGTTTCTTCATTAATATATTGAATGGTCTTTGCTTACCCTTTTTAAAAAAGGCAAGATTAAAGTCACATCCAGTTAGAGCGTGAAACCCTGGCAAACTTCTACATAAAGATGGTCCCAAGTACTCGCAAACCTTTGTCAAATTAATGTATCCCTGGTTATTTCTGGTGCCTGCGTTTAACCATACATTCGAAACATCATTTTTTAAATTATGCATATGTCCAACATAATTATCGCAATGTCAGTATCAGAACATCTAATAACAAAATTTCATTCATGCTTCTACAGGTTCAGGACACGATAAATTGTCATCAACATTCGATAAAACTGTATTATTATCAACGATGTAAGAATGACATTGTTTAGAGTTAATTAATATCCGTTTATTCTCAATAAATGGCACCATTTCATCAGATGTCCAGTGTTGAATAAAAAAATCAACGAGGGCCTGTTTGAAATTGATATTTTTGAGTTCTTGTGAAAAATCTGACGGTCTAACTTGATCGGAACCAGAAATGTTGAAATCTAATTGAGCAGACTCATGACGAAGGCCTCTTTTGTAGCTTTTGATCGAAGGAGAGAAATATTGATCAAAAATAACATAGAGTAAAACAGATTGTGAGTTAAAGAAGGAGAACCGAGTTATAGACCTCTCACTCACTCTGAAATGCAAGCACAGCACTCTCGCGCTCATACTTCTGGTTAACTAATTTTTGTGTTTGAGGGATGTTTGGTCATTTTAATTTGTCTGACTGATTAAATATAACTTTATTATAGTTCCATTAATAACATATTTAAAAATCAGACATGTAAAAGTAAGTAAAGTTCATTTAATTTTAGTGGAGCTTTAAAGCGTCTGACAAAAGTTCTGGTCCATGACAAGTGTCTGACACTTATTACAGTATTTTCAAAATAATATTCTACAGAATATGTATAAAATTCAGTTATGTAAATTTAAGTTAAATAGCTCTTATTTTTAGTTACCTTTCTCACCTGGTAACTGCCCAGGTGTCACTCAGCAAGTTTCATAAATACGCAGGTATTTAAAGCACACAAGCCGCTACTGAGACTCTAAGGTTTCATCTGTGTGAAAGTAAGTTATGTCTGATCACTCTGGGATCTTACTCTATATTCTTTTGGATGCATAATTGGTTCCATCGCCTCCTAGCGATGGTACTTATGGAACTACAACTTGACTTGGGAAAGGTTGACTAATATATTAAATTGTGATATTACGTATTTATTCTTTATTATTTACAACGGGATAACTACTAGATGACACTACTTATTGCATGATGTATTAATTACGTAGGTTTACATCTTGAACACAATTACCGAATAACTTGACTTTAAGTAATTAACTCCCCTAATTGAATTCTTTTTTCTTCTTATGGTGTCTGTCTGTTCCGAACGTTGGCGATCATTCTCGGTATGATGAGTTTATTGGTTGCTATGCGAAATAGCTGTGTTGATATCTTTCTATACTCTGCTCTCAGGTTAGCAAGTCAGGATATTCTTCTTCGTCCTGGGAACCTTTTTTCTTCAATTTTACCTTGCAAGATGCATTGAAGTAGCTCGTATCTGCCTTGATTTCTTATTATATGTCCCAAGTACTGTAGCGTACGGTCCTTCACGATGTTGACCAAATCCGTGGTTGTGTTTATCCTCCGTAGTACCTCTTCATTGGTGACTTTGTTTGTCCATGGTGTCTTCAGGATCATTCTGTATAACCATAGCTCAAAAACCTGAAGTTTTGGTAGTTTCCGTCTTCAGTGTCCAGGTTTCTACTCCGCACAGAAGCACTGAGTAAACATAACATTTAAGGAGCCTTATTTTTGTTTCTAGGGTGAGGTAGCTCATGACTCTTGAACACAGTGCTTATAGTCAAGAATTCACTTTTTGCCTTTTCGATGTACATTTAATCTTTTGGGTATTATTCCACGACTCATTTATTATAGTTTCCAAGTAGCTGTATTGTGAGACACGTTCAATTCTCATTTGGTTCACGTAAGATTTTCTCGAGTTATGTTTTCCTTGTTGATGATCATTAGCTTGGTTTTGCTGGTGTTTATATCCAGTCCATATCTTCTACTTGTTTCCGTTATTTTGTTCATTAAGTTTTGAAGCCCTCCTATGGTATTGCAAAACACTATTGTATCATCTGCATACCGCAGGTTATTCAGCTTGACTCCATTTATTGAGATGCCTTCATCAATATCTTTTGAAGCCTCTTCAAAAATGTGCTCTGAGTACAGATTGAATATCAGTGGTGAAAGTATGCACCCCTGTCTCACTCCCCTTAAGATTTTGACCTGATCTGTATATTCTCCATCTATTCGGAGCACCGCTGATTGATTCCAATACAGGTTAGCTATTATTTTTAAGTCTTTTCCGTCAATCCCTCTCCTCTTCAGCACTACCATCATGTGTTCATGCCTGACTCTATCGAAAGCCTTCTTGTAGTCAATCAGGCATGCAAAAACATTGTTTACTTTTTTGTGCTTGCCTATGACGATATCGCACAGCTTGGTTATGCATGTGTAAGCAAAGCTATGTTTGGATCATTTTCAAGTATGCAATCTCAATTATTTTGTTAAAGTTGACACACTACGTACGTTCCCGATTCTGATTGTTAGAACAATAACGCAATGCGAAACATTACTTAGGGATTAAATATGAATTCTAATAACTTATAATATCACATACCCGACATAGTAGCAGTTGCCTTATTAATTGCTGAATGTTACAATAACTTCCATGCAGCGGACCATATTTTTAATTAGAGATACCCTGATTGCTCTACATCGAGGCCTTATTTCAGGGAGCTTCTTCGGAAGTGTGAAGAAACAGGTAGTCTTCAAGATAAAGAACGATCTGGTCGACCAACAATTAGTAATGAGAAAATAATGACATTATTGCAGACATGATTTTGAACCCTACTTCTTCTACAGTCCAAGTTGCATCTATCTATGGAATCAGTCAAAAGACAGTACACCGAGTATTGACTAAAAACAAATTACATCCATACAAATTAAAAATTGTGCACTAACTTAAACATGATCGCCGCTACTCAATACAAGAATTCTATAAAAATATGTCCAATAAAATTAACCAAGAGCCACATTACAAGCGAAGTGTTTAATGGCCTTGATAAAAGCAAAAAGTTTTCAACACTCTGTATCGAAAATACCAATCGTTACTTGCATGCCAACTTTCATCATCTACCTTCACAAATTAATTCAGTCAATAATACCCTTGTCTCCAGATAAATACGCCATGGAAATCTCTCATAAAGAAATTATCACCCGCTCCATCCGTCAATCAAAATCTTACTGTCAGAAATGTTGACGCCAAACTTTGCACCAATCCCCGCGCCAATATCCGCACCAGTCCTCCAGCTAACCTTCACGCCAACCTCCACCCAAACCACGTCACCAACGACGGTATAAATGAACCGTCCTCTATAGCCAGTACCAGTAATGCATTTGTTAGTGATCAGAGAATGGTTTGAATGCAGCTCAAAACAACTATTTAGAGCTACTGCCTCAAAAATTAAAATAGCTATGATGATTGCCAACCTTCGTAGCGGAGATGGTACCTGAAGAAGAAGAAGTGATCAGTGTAAACTCAGACCTCGGAAGCCCAGAAGAAGACATGGAAAAGAAAGTCGAAAGCTCAGCGCAATGATAATCCACGTGGTTCAACCCAGAAGACTGTTAAGTTTAATCCGAATTCCTGTAAATGATGGATTTGACCGTTACTTAATGGAAATTCATTTATATAACAATAAAACACTGAAGACTTTGTTTTTAAAACTTCCACAAAATTTATTATAATGTCTTATCACTATAGCTGTTTCAGCAGAGTGCCTTTCTCAAGTGATCTATTTTTGGAACGTGCTTACACTTTATAGCCTTTAACTGAATAGGTTGAGGACGGGAGAACTGTTTGTTTCATATTGGTCGTTCAGAATTATGTCTGTAATTTTTCGTCATCATCATCATTGGTGCTACAGCCCTATAAAAGAGTCTCGACCTTCCCAAGTCTATTACGCCAGTCAGTTCTATCCATTGCCAACTGTTGCCAGTTTTCTGCGCCTATTTGTCCACCATCCTCATCTACACCATCCCTCCATCTGAGTTTTGGCCTACCCCTACTTCTCACAGGTTGCGACATAAGGATTTTTCTAGGAGGGTTGTTCTGCTGTGATCTTACCAGATGTCCTGCCCATCTTAGTCTTCCTATTTTTATAAAGGATACTACGTCTTTACCACCAAATATATGTTTATATCTGTGATATATCTCGTAGTTGTACCTCCTTCTCCAAACACCATTTTCACAGATGCCACCGAATATTCTTCTCAGGATCCTTCGTTTAAATATAAGCAGGAGATTTCCATCTGCTTTGGAAATGGTCCATGTCTCCGACCCATATGTCAACACTGGTTGTATAAGGGTTTTGTATATGGTTATTTTTGTTTTTGGCTTAAGTTTCTGCTTCTCATATGTCTACTCAGTCCAAAATAGCATTTGTTTGCTAGGATTATTCTTCGTTTGATTTCTTCCGTCATGATGTTCTCCTTGGTGATCAGGGAGAGTAAGTGTGTGAATTTGTCGACCACTTCAAAGGAAGAATTATCAACCGTGAATTGGTTGGCCGATGTTTCTGGCTCTATTGTTGGGTTTTGATGCCATTATCTTAGTTTTATCTTCATTTACTCGCAGGACCATATTTTTTGAGGCGTTTGACAAGGTAGTATACATTTCTTTTAGCTTGCGTGTTGTGCGGGCAACGATTTATTAAAAATGTTTCCTCTGTTATCTATTTGGGCATCCCTGACCGCCTTTTCCAGAGCTATGTTGAAATGCCTGTGATTGTTCGCCCTGTATTTCGACTTTGCAAACAACTTTACGCATTGTCGCCTTAACCAATGTTATCAGTTCATCGGGGATGTGGAATTCATCCATGGCTTCATACAATTTATTTCTTAAGACACTATCATAGGCCTATTTAAATTCATTGGTTTTTTCCAGTATTTGCCTTAGCACAAAGATCTGGTCTGTTGTTGATCGACCAGGCCTAAAACCACTTTGATATTCGCCAAGAAGCTCCTCTGAATATGCACTCAGGCGACCATATAAAATACTCGAAAATATTTTGTATGCTGTATTAAGGAGGGTTATTCTCCTATAGTTTCTGCATTCTAATTCATCGCCCTTTTTGTGTAGCGGGCAAACAATCCCAATACACCACTCTTCTGGGATTTGTTCCTCATTCCAGGCTCTCAGTATGATTTTATATATGATTAGTCAGAGTAGCACCTCCACATTTAATAAGTTCCGTGGGTACACCATCACTTCCTGGAGATATATTATTTTTTAGGTGTTTTATTGCATCCCGTACTTCCCGAATTGATGGAGGCTCCAATGGCTCCAAGAACTGTTTGTCTCATGTTGGTCGTTCAGAATTATGTCTGTATTTTTTAATTTGTTAATTTCCATAGATTCTAATAAAGATAGGCCTTCATTTTGAATGTGAAGAATTTGAAATTCGTCATTAACAGAATGATTATGATTTAGAAGGTAAAGTGCATGAATATGTTTTTCTATTATTGAACTAATTAATTTCTATTATTAATTGATTGATCAAAAGTAGACAGTCTTTCTACTTTTTACGACAAAAAAAAGTTTTTTAAACATAAAGGTATTATAGGAAACTTTAATACTTATTACAAATATAAAATATTAACATAAAAACGGTCGTGAATAAATTTGCTGGTATGAATAGGTTTCCGAAAAAAATTATGACCCCAAAAAAAGTTTTGCCACACTCAGGATACCACGTATAGTTATAGCACAGTTTACTTGATATTGTCATCAAATGCGATAGTACGCACTTCGATGCGCATCGCCTTGCCTCGAATTTTCCCATTGGCTCTTGACCTGGAAATCGCTATTTATCGCTCGAACAGCGCATATAAATATTAGCGATTTTCAGGTCAGCCAGGTCAGTCCCTCACGGGCTCTCCGAGAGCTTAGTGCTCTTGGGGCGCTGCTTCCTGCTGTTCCAATTATACTCTGTGGCTGAGATATTATTCAACTACAATCTGATGTTTTATTTCGACCTATATTTTTGTCATGTAAGAAATATCTTGTCTTTTTCAAGACAAGCCTTCAGAAGACCACGACCTGATGCTTTATTTCGACTTGGTCATGTAAGTCACCTTTGTCATGTAAGAAATATCTTGTCTTTTTCAAGACAAGCCATCAGAAGATAAATATTTACAAGTCCATACCCAGTAAATGGACTTGGGTAGAGGAGCTTCCGACTGCGATATTCGAAGCCCTCTACAGAGCACCCGGAGATAACAGAAGGTGGTTAGACCCTTATTTGTTCCCCCGAGGTGACAATATTACCATTTGTTGTGCATAGAAGTACTAGTGATTATTAATATAGGATATATTTACCATAATATGTCTGGATATTCGATAACCAAGATAATAAACTGCAGAACATTATATTTTGTCAAAAATCTCTAGAATATTACATAAATTAGTAGAAGCGGCAGCTCTTTAATCGCTGTATAGAGTTCCTAACACGCTATCCTTAACAAAAGTGCACGGTCATCTTTACCTGTACTGGTTGTTTTTGTATTTTATCAAAACCTGCTATTTCATTATTATGCCGTAATGTATGACTTAAAATATTTAATTTGGATTTAAATCATTTTATGAGTAACACTTAGGTTCAATTCTATATCCTAGAACAAGTTTTATCAATGCTAAACTAATTTGTATTCGAGAATTGATAACATTTGCGCGCAAGATGCGAGGTAAAAATTTTATTCTCTGGTTTTGGTAGTCCAGTAAACAAAGCTAATATTTAAGTATAATATATTGCCGACCCATTTATGTTTTAAGGTCGGTTTTAGAACAACTAAAATAAACTGTTGTTTTTTTTACGAGAAATGTATTGAAATTGTAGCATTATCTTTTTCCTTTAAGTATCGATTATTTAAATATATAAAAATAAAAATGTATAAGAATTTATTTGATACGCCTCTTGCTGGTGTGTAACAATGATCTGAAGTTATTTACTTAAACGTCCTTGGCTAATACACCTAAAGTTTGTTTATCCAAGTCATCTGGAGAAAATACTAACGCATAGCTATCGAGTTGTATCCGTTGTAATTGCGTTTAATTTTAACAAGTTCCCACAAAAATTTGAAGGCCCGGCGCCTTAAGATCCATTATCGAATCCAAAGCGCAGTTAAAAAGAAATCTGGATTAGCTGTGAATTAAAAACTGGTACAGGGAGAGGCAAGTTTGACAACGAGAATTTAGTGTAGCAGTCAGGAGTACAAATTGGGGCCTGAACGAGGAAACATCGTTGTCTTTCAGTTTCAAAAACCGGCAGTTTGGCTGATTTCGATGAGTTTTGGTTTAAAGAAGGTGATTTAAGTTCAAAATGATATGTGGCAGTCTTTGTATAGTGAGTTCGTTGATCACCGGTTTATTGGAAGCTGTTTTCTTTGACAAGGAATTTAATAATAGCGTCCTGAAGGCTGTCAGCCGTTTCAAGTGGAACATAGGCAGCCTAGTTTAAAGAATACATATTGTTATCATCCAGCATAACGGAAAGCCCAGTTTTGGTGTTTGTCCGCCTATATTTTGTGTCTGATCCAGATTGTTTGAAGTCTGTCTGAGACAGTGTTTTTGTATTCAAATGTAGAACAACAAACGTTTTTAATAATTTGAAAATAAATAATTAGCATTGAAGTAAATAGTTTTGTTAAATTTTTCTAAATAAACATTCATCATTAATACAATAAGATTTGATCTCATGTCAATTTAAAAGGTTTATGATAAATAACAATTTTATGTATCAGCTACTTGTTATATTTTAGATTTTCTACAGTAATTACTATTTAAATGGGAATAAGCCACAATTAAAGGTTAAAGTTAAAGCATGTTTAAAATTTCTTTAAATTGTTCCCCTTAGAAAATTACTTCCACGTCACCTACGTCTATATATTTTATTAGAAGCCTTAAAAATAACCCAAAAGCAACGAGCGATCTGTCATGCCTCTTTTTAACAACGAAATAATTCGCCAAATGTTCTCTGCTCATTTTATCTATCATTTGTTAAATATAAACCCTTCTTAGTAACAAAAAGATCATTTTCTATTGTCGAATAGGGTTCACCTTCTAAGAAAAGCAGATATGTGGGTTTTCGATGAAATTATAATTCCTATCGGGAGAAAGTGGTTAGGTTACAAAAGCGACTACACTAGCCTTGCCATTTAAGTATCATTTTTGCGTGACACTCTTCGGCCAACACTACCACTCTTTTTAATCCTTAGCTTATCTAAGATCAGAATTTGAGCTCATTTTTGAGTTGGTTCCTATGGCAAGCGGTGTGTGTTTATCAAACGGCAGTAAGTGTATTTTCATTTCACCCTTATCTATATATCTTCACACAGTGCTTCCTATATTAACTATTTTGTCTTTAATCAAAAAGACGTCTTCCAATTAGAAGAAACGAAGTCACTTGATAAATGTTCAATTACTTGATATAGTGCGCGAACATAAGAGTTCATACATCAGATTTGCAGTAGACGAAATGGCACGCGAGCATGGCATCACCGTATTAAGAACTCCACCATATCATTGTGAATTGAATCCCATCGAGCTAATATGGGCACAAATAAAAAATGAGGTAGCGCAAAAGAATACAACCTCTAAATTAAAAGATGTCAAATTATTATTAGACCAAGCCATACAAAATATAACCGCTTCCAACTGGCAGTCATGCATTAAACATACACAGAAAGAAGAAGATAAAATGTGGGACGTAGACACGCGTGTTGATGTTCTTATCGAGGCCATTATCATTACTCCAGGAGAAGACAGTAGTGATAGTGAATTAACAACAGGAAGTGATTCAGAATAAAAATATTTCTTTAAAATAATAACTAATAGGTACAGTTCTAGAGATTTTTTGTTGCTACATTCGGAGACTACCTGTGAGATCCTTCGTCCTACCTGGTTATAATTTTCTAAGTAGGTATGTACCTAATAACTATATTATTATTATTATGTCAAGTTTGTTTTTCACAATTGTAGTTTACATTAGGTTGCTGGGTCTAGAATTATTATTTTCTGTAAAGAAGTTGGTATTTATATGTGAATATGAATTTTATTTAAAAAAAAATATTGTACGTTCTACCGATCTTAAAGTCGATCACAAAGGGACTAAGTTATTTCGAAACTATTACCTATTTACAAATTCATTCACATTTACTTAAAACTCTCATGTAGAAATTGATTGTAAATAAAAGTTCAAAATAAAAAACAAGGTTGTTTCGGGAATTCTATTATTTCCATTTTAATCGTATTTAATTGGAAATTTCCAGGTATTATATTTGTGTTCTTGGAAATTGCTCAATTTGAATGCTACGTCCTGTTTAGTTTAAAACGCATATTATGACTAACGAGGGTTTTTCAAAAGGTTAATCTGACAATTCATCTACAGTTTGATGTCTCAACGGTGGAACATTTTATAAAAAGCAGTGGAAGATATTCTATTGGGGAAATGCAAGGCGATACAATAGTTATTAGTTATTCTTACGTTTACTACTAAAAGTTTCGTTTATATTTTTAAGTTATTTTCTTTCTTGTTTGTTATGAATTTAAGATATTTATAAATGATAGGTTTTGTTTATTACAAATTATTACGAACCAGAAGTATACTCGTGACATTTCATTATTATAAGGGAGAAAGTTTTGGATTTAAAATATAATATAATTTAGCACCTCGACACCGTAAGGTACAAAAGGACGGCTTAAGTAAGTAAGTATAATTTAGCATTTGAGATGTTGTAAAATAAACATGTACATATTTCTTAAACTAAAAATAATATAAATGAATGAAAATATTGTGTGTACTCTGGATAACACAATTAATTGTTAAGACGTAATATTTTGAATATAATATTTTTACATAACATTTTAACAAAATATGTTTAATATATAAATTAACAATTTTACCGTTGTTTTACCGTTGACGCAAAAATATTTTTATGTGCAAGTTTCCTATTATTTTCCTTATTTAAAAAATATACACGCTACCATTGAACTACACGCTTCTCTCATCTCGGACCCCTCGAGGATCTATCATTATTTCTAAGCGATAACCTGACAATCGTATTGAATTTCGACCATAGATACAATTTTAATATTCCTCGCTTTTTTTTTCTATTTTTGAGAATTTTAAATTATTCGTCATTATTTTTCAAGAAAGATATTTTTTGTTGTATTCAATAATAAATTGTGCAATCACTTATCTCGTGCCATTTAGATGTGCAGTAAAAATTGTTATAGTGCATTTACTTTAACTACTACACCTCAATATAACTTTGTTGTTGAACTATTTGCCTTTTAATTTTTTGTTATGATATAAATTTATATTTTTGCGCATGGTGTATCTCTTTCAGGCATTGTTATTGATTTATATTACTATTTGATTTATCATACAAACAGTGCATATGTGTCGAAATATGTATTAAGTGTGTACTGCATAATCATAATAACTTTTTCTCTTAAGGTTTACTTTATTCTCGCGTGATCTTAACTGTACCTTAACTTTCTTGTTATTTTATTTTATATGTCTTAAGGTTTCCCTGTTCCTCTGAAAATAGGGTGGTACACAATTATTTCTCTTCTCTTATCTTCTAACTTCTCTTCCCTTTATCTTCTAATTTCTCGTCCCTGTATATTCAGTACTTCTCTAACTGATTCTTTATATTTGAGCTATAATAAGAGCCACGATCAAGAGACCTCTACCAGACTAAAGCCCGAGCCTAGTACCGTTCTTTGTGTAACCTCTACCCTGTCATTAAAGAGGGTACAAAGTAGATTTTTAAAGTTTCAATTTCCACTTCGCAAATTGTTCTCAAAATACAAACATTGCTCCAGATCAACATTTAAATTTTCTTTTAAATATTAACCTTTGATAATTAATTAGCAAGAAGATTCTTTTAAACGGCGTTCTATTTAAAATAGTTTAGAAGTCTTGTGTTGCAATACCCAAGATATCTCTGTAAGTATTTTTTTAAATTCTTTTTTGTAGTTAGTCCTTCCAGTCCTCCCTAAATAAAGAAATCCTTATCGACGACTCAGCTTTCCAACCAAAACACGAGTAGCCATTAGCAAACGTTTCAATTTATCTGCTTATCGAATCTTCAAGTCCAGTAATTGTTCAGTTCTCCCTTTCGTCCCCCTATAAGCAAATAATTATAATTGTTACAAAATAAGACTAACTCACTTTATACAAAACAGATAAAAAAAATTAAATTAAAAGCGAATATTGCCTTGTAACGATGCTCTGATCGTTTAACAGTTCGAACCGTGGGAGTGTCAATATTTGCGCATCCACTTCTACAACGTGACGGCCAAGTGGGATTCAGAACGGCTATTTAAGGCGTGTGAATAGCGGACAGTGTTCCCAAACCTACCGATAAATCGGTAGATCTACCGATTTCGACGTATTTCTACCGATCTACCGACACAGGCTTATTCTACCGATTTTTATATTCAGATAGAAATTTTTACTTATTCTTAAATTTGAGAAGAAATATGTAAGAGACAAAACAATTTTTCTTCCGATACGTGTAATTTGCATTGAGCATTTTTGTGTATTCACGAAAACGTGTGAAAACATTCAAAAATTTATTCTTAAATGATACCTAAGCGGTACTTTACAAAGTACACGATGTCATAAAAGCTAATAATGCAATAAATGAATCCAAATCCATTGTGATCCCGACCGCTTGGTTCTGGGAATTTGTCAAGTTAGGAACGAAACAACGCATAGTTAATCTAAGCTTCCGAGTGCACCTCACATAAAAACTCGGTAGTTTGTTTGTTGAATAATATTTCCTTGTAAAAAGGTTTTATACTTGAGTTTTCGTTTCTCAGATAAGTATTCGATTCCTAGTCACAGACTCATTTAAAGATTTAAATTTCAGTCAGTTGAGGTTTGTGAAGTCGTAACTCGTAACGTCGTGTTATTGTATTAGTAGCGTAATTTTTTATTGTACGCGTAACAATAATTTAATAGTTATGTCGTCAAGTTCTGAAAGTGATTCAAACCTAGGTGAAACAAGTAGCAGGTGTCTATTTCAATATTTCATTTAGTTTGAGATTATATTATATGGTTTAAAATAAACATGACAAATAAAGTTTTTTAAGTCCTCTTTTTTTTTTCTCTCGTCTACTTAGTAGAATCCAGACCTTAATATTTATGTAGTATATGTACCCAATATAAATGTGACAACTTCGTATTTCCCACTTCGTTACTGTTGGATGTTACTGCCAGCCAAGTGCCAACGTGCCAGCAGTGCCAACCTTCTCGTTTTAAGTTTAGTGTCTCGGTTCTCATTTTTTTATTTTATTAGATTTAGATGAATAAACATATTTTATTTTTTCTTAAATAAACGAATTGCAAAACATTATGAAATTTAAACAAAATAGTATATTTTGAAAAATCTACCGATTTTACACCACAATCTACCGATTTTTTTAACAAATTCTACCGATTTTATTTTTTTAAGTTTGGGAACACTGATAGCGGAATTAGATAGTCTTGTAGCTAGCGCTCTAGGCTCCCTGACTCGCCGGTGTAGTGAATCTGCGAGCTATTCCGAACAGAGAGATTTCCGTATTGAGGATCATACTCTGTCCCTAACCAAGCGGAACCCATCGGTATTGCGTATTGAGCATTACCGATCTGCCGGATCTGCACAGAACGAACCGGGACAGAGAGATTTCCGTATTGAGGATCATACTCTGTCCTTAGCCAAGCGGAACCCGTCGGTATTGTGTATTGAACATGCCATGGGTCTGCATAGCTAAATCTTTTGTTTGCGAGCGTATTCGGAGCTTTCGCTGAATTGAAGCGAAAGCGAGTATAAATCTGCGCGCGATCGATTTCCCCCATTTCGTTTGTTATTAGTACTAATTAATTTCTTTTCTTTTAGAGACGTTCGGCGAGGACTTCGTTCATCGCGGGATCCAGACGGGGACGTAGAATTCGTTTTAGTTTTATTCATTGTATAAGTATACAACGTAGAATTCCTTTTTATTTTTATTTATTGTAGATATACTAAATTAATAGATTTATTTTTATTTCAAACCTGTGTTTTACTGAGTCTGTCGCCCCGAAAGAGCTACCCATCACAGCCTCCCCTTGTGTTTATTATTGCTTGACAACGATCTCTGAAAATTGATCCCAAATTTCAACGAACCGTAAAAATCGTTGGAAATTGATGATGAATGGACAAATCCATCACTTAATTTGTATACGAGTGCAGGTCATGTTTTTCGACATCCTGTCACTCCTCTATTGTTGGTATACTCTGATTGTTAACTTCTTCTTCTAGTTTTGCTAACAAAGCCTGGTATATTCTACTGATGGGTTTGCTACACAGTTGTCTTCGTTAAGTAGGATGTGGGCTGCTTCTTTCACTTTTCTCTTTTTCAGGTCTGTTACTTTCATGTTTATTGATGCATCTTTCCATTGTGGTATGTGTTCGTTATTACAGGCATGTTTGCATATCTTGGATTTACCGAAGTCTCTATTTTTAATGTATATTTCATGCTCAGTTAACCTGACACTTAGCATTTTTGCGGTTTCTCGCACGTAAAAATTGTTGCATTTACAGGATTCGTTGTGAGCCTCGTATATGTTTAGATTGCTTTTGGACAGGATAAATCTTCTTCTGTTGGTTGTTTTAAATATTGTTGTGATGTACTTATTTCTTATCCTCTTCAGTTTTTTGATAAGCCGTTTTAATATAGGGTATTGCTTTCATCGTGTGAGTGTTTTATTTTTAGTCAAAACCTCTGTTGTAGTTTTTTTTCTTCAAATGCATGCTCATTGGAGCATGTGCTTTCGGCTTTATGATATTGATTTGTAAATTTTCTTTTTTGATGTTTTCATTACGGCTATAGTGGTAATTTAAATATCTGATGGTGTGGGTTGATTTTCTGTAGACTATAGATTTTAGTAGCATATCCTGTGTCTTTTTTGTGTAGCATGTAGAGAAAATTAAGTGAATTATTATTTGATTTGTATACAGAGGCACTACACGTAAAATCAATTCCTAACTGTCGTTTTTATGAGTACAATAAACCAGCTCACAATTGGGCTTAGATAAGGAGATATGATATGGAATGCAGCTTTATATTCCTTATATCTTTCTTGTATCTTTTTTCATCATCTGTTTTGCCTTTTAGTTTATAGAAGACACAGAATAAAGTAAAAATCTGAATTTTGTCAAATCTAGAGTAGACATCAAGACTGACTATCATATTGTGAGAATAGTAATGTGTTTCTGTTAGTTTTTGCAAGAATTACTGTGAGTTTTTGATAAAACAAAGTTTTGATAAAATTTCAGAATTTTTAGTGTTTTGAATCATACATGTTCATTTTTCTCGCACATTGTGTGTGTGTGTGTGTGTGTGTGTGTGTGTGTGTGTGTGTGTGTGTGTGTGTGTGTGTGTGTGTGTGTGCGCGCGCGTGTATGTGTGTTTATTTGGGATAATATTTTGATATTATTCGCCTAACCGTAAAATTAAAAATGTTAAGAAAAAAATGGAATTGTGTTTAAATCGAGAATTTTAAATTCTCAACGCTCTATTTTATGTAGTGTGTTTGTAACAAATTCTACAGTCAAGAACCATATCACACTTTGTGTAATAGAAGCATCAAATATGAAAGAATAACATTGAAAACTGATACTTGTTCGGTAAAAAGTAAAGTTCGCGTAACCTTCTGGTTAATGTTTAGTGTTAGGATTTTCAGGTCGCACAAGCGCCCCTAACATGACTTACCGACTACTGTCGTAGCCGAGACCGTCGGCTTTACGTGCCCTCCGAAGCATGGTGGCAGCTCAATTAAATTAGAAATTGAAAATTTTGTCGGTGCTGGGATTCGAACCTGGCCCTCCAGCTTGTTAAGCCAGTAACATAGCCACTGAGCTACGGCTGCCACTAACTTGTTCGGTAACCAATCATGCACTTAGTTCAAACTGTTTAACTGTATTTCTGTTTACGCTTAGGTCTAGTTGGTAGAGACTACAAATTTTTATAATAAAGTATTAATAAAAAAAATTTACACACTTTTTTAACAATGTTCTAATATAACTGGTCTAAATTTAAAATCTGTCTATTCTCTTTATTTAGTTTCAGGGTAATTTCGTTATGTGCCACCGTCGCAGATGTGGAAACTAAATCATTTATTCGAGTATATTAAAAGAATCCTGAAATTGAACAGTTCGAGTAACGGTTTACCTAAAGAAAATAAGTCTGGAAATGGTATCTTAAATGAAAACCGTATTTTTAGTTTCTATTCAGTTCTGCATATTTTCCAATGGGAATTCAAATTAGATAAAATGTGATAAAAAAGTTTATACACTCTAAAAGCTAGTCTCAAGTGTATTTAATTACTGAAAATATTCACTGTTTCCAAAAAAGTTTTGTCAATATGTTTTACATGTTTTAGGTATTTCCAGTTTCTCATTTGAACAAAAAATTAATACCTTTGAGCATATTTAGACTAGAGAGACGAGACGAAATTTGCAAGAGAAAGAGAGAGAGAGAGAAAGAGAGAGAGAGAAAGAGAGAGAGAGAGAAAGAGAGAGAGAGAGAGAGAGAGAGAGAGAGAGAGAGAGAGAGAGAGAGAGAGAAGAAAAGAGCCAATAGAACTATATGTTATCCCTCTAGTACCTCTAGATCTGAACGATCGGTGCCAAACTCATCTAGATTTCTGTTTAAATTAACACCAGCGATGTGATATCTTCCGCGTTTCATAGCCATATAGTAATAAAGCTTTTACATTTATGTTGATTTTTAATTTCGTCTTAGTTTGGCAAATTCTGGATTGATCTGTTATTGAGTAGCTTGTTGCATGTCCTGTTTTGTATGTGTTAAGATGACATTCCTGACGTAACTTCTATGCATTACTGAAAGTTTTGTTTTTCTTTTTCTTCTTTTTTATATGTAGGTTTTAAAGCCGTTTCTTCTTCAACATTAGCCTCCTAAATTGTTTAAATTATCTAACCATTTTTTCTTCGTCTGACAGACTTTTGTCTGATATTCGTCGGAGTATTTTTATCTCTTTTGTTTCTAGTAGTCGTCTCGTATAAGATGTGTCAAGTCTTCTCTCCGCCATGTATGTTAAGATAGGTCCAATTGCTGCTTTATAGATTCTTGTTTTTCTACTTGCTTTTAAGCTTTGTTGTCGTACTTCTTCTTCAACATATTCATAACTAGTTATATCTATTCCTAGATATCTAAACATTGCTTCTTGCTTTATTATTTTCCCACTAACTTCGATTTTACATCGTAGTGGGTATTTGGATGTTGTCATACATTTTGTTTTTTTCGGCTGATATTATATTGTATTTCTTGGCTGTTGTATTGAAGATCGTCTTCTATCTTGGCGATTTATGCGGCGTCGTCTGCATAACATAATATTTGTATTTCTTTGTTCCCCATTCTGTAACCATAACCTTTACGTACTGCTTGTATCATTTCATACATTATTATATTAAAGAGAAGTGGGCTTAACGAGTCACCCTGTCTGACTCCGCTTAGTACTGGTATACACTGTGTTAGTTTTCCATTTATCTTTGCTTGTATTTGATTATGTAAGTAGATGTTTTCGATGTATAATATTGATTGGTATGTTTCTTTTATATACTAGGTGTAACGAGGACTTTGTGGACTGAGTAGCTTAGAAGCCGCGTTCATGCCCACATCCGGTCCCAAGCCCGGATAAAAGAGAAGCGGTGATGGACCAGGTTGGCATCCTATTCATTTTAAAAGAAAACAAGGCTCAAAGAACCGTTATAAGGCCTCGGAACCAGACGGAACCCAAGATGACGAAAGTTTTGTTGAACTGTTTTACTCTTTTGCCATACTTCTATTAAGCGTTTGATCAGCGGACGCTTTCTAGGTATAATTTCAATAGATATTATTTATTTATTAGCTTTCAAAGATTTCCTATTGGATTTAAGTCCAGGTATAGCCAGATCAGTCGAGAATCTTAATCATTCCTGGACTTGGAAGAAGTATTTTTGTTTACAGTATTCTTAAGTACTAGAACTGTCGCATTGTTTCTTCGACATTGTGTAATCTAGCAGTTCTTTGACAGTTCCTTGACTATAGTATAATCCTCATTTTCGATCCACCAAAAACTACATGATGTAGTGCGAAAAACAAACCCAAATATTATAATTTTAGAATCCTGGACACATTGATCAATTGTAAGTAACCCAAAAAAAAAATAAAAAAATTAATAAACATTGTTACTTACCTATTTCCAATCGTTAATGGTCAGATCTTTGTGATCTTAGTGGAGGAATAATCAATAACCCAAACAAAAATATGTTGCATGCGGAATTAGAAGCTGTAATTGATCAAGAAGAAGAAAGAAGGATCGGCGAAGAAAGTATAAATCTATACAAAAAAGAGGCAGATCACTGAAGTGTGGCATAAGTTCAGAAAAAAGAAGATACGGAAGAGATTGAGCTGAAAACAGAAATAGAGACACAAAATGAAGAAATTTAAGTGGCATCTACTGAGATTCGTGCAAAAAGTGTAACTCTCCTACCACAATAATGGACTCGGGGCGATTTACCACATGAAAATTCCACTTCCATAAAGTCCTCGTAGACACACCGTCTCAGGACTAGCAACTTCAACGTGGAGTCATATGTCGCCATGTTACCTAATCCAACGGTAACTTTAACATCCTATTAATTTATGAGAAATACTGTCAAACTAATGTAACTAATTATTTGTTAACGGGTTTTTACCCATATACTTAGTGGCTACATTCATGTACTCCTAGACACTGATGATGGAATGATGGATTCCGAAAACGTTTTTTCTAACATAACCCGTTTGGGTTTTTAAATATATACCTTTTACAAAGGATTTTAATTAATTTTTTAATATATGGTATACAGCCAACTACAGGAACGTAGATTCCTTGTGGATAATAAAAAATGAAATTGAATATGAAAGGTTGCCTTACAAGGAAAATGTTTTATTAAATGTTATAGTAATCAGCAACAATTTTTTATAATATTTTAATGTCAGTTTATTTAAAACTCTTTTATATGATTTAATAAAACATTCCAAACAACGTACATTTAATGTTTTTTTTACAACCTAACTGTCCAGTGTTGCGTTTTCGCAACAGCCAATTATCAAAAAAAAAATTAATTTTTTAATATATTCTTGCTGATGTTGTGACTTTAGAGTATAAATTTATCAGAAATTAAAAAAAAATAGGCATAAATAGTTCTAGGGATGAACATGTTAGACATTATAATTAAAATATTATTTATGTTTTACTTTATCATAAATTTTATAGAAACGTTTTATAAGTTATGTAACAATAAAACACTAAAAACTTTGTTTTCAAAACTTCCACAAAATTTATTTTAAATTCTTATCACTACAGCTGTTTCGGTTGATTGCCTTTAACAAGTGATCTGTTTTTGGCATGGGTTTACACTTTATAGTCTCTAATGAAATAAGTTGAGGAAGGGAGAACTGTTTGTCTCAAGCTGGTCATTCAGAATTATATCTGTGTTTTTTAATTTGTTAATTTCCATAGATTCTAACAAAGATAGATTAAGGCCTTTATTTTGAATGTGAAGAATTTTAAATTCGTCATTAAAAGAATGATTATGATCTAAAAGGTGAAGTGCGTATGTAAAATCTGTTTTTCTATTATTGAAAGCCCTTTTATGTTCTGCTATTCGTTTGTTAAAATTTCTACCAGTTTGACCAATGTAAGTTTTTGGGCAGTCTCCACATTTAAGTTTGTAGACACCACTGTGTAAGTGTTTTTTATGTTGGCTGTTGTTGTTTTTAATATATTTGCCTAGGTTGTTATTTGTTCTGAAACCTGGTGGCATTCCTTTCTATTTTATGTGTTTGGCTATTTTTGTTGATATTTTGCCTGTATAAATATGTAATCGAGCAGAAGGTACTGGGTTTTTTCTCTGGTGGTGGAAATACTAAGTTCAGGGCTTTCTTGTGTAGTTTTTGATTTAACATTTTATTAATTGTTTGTTCGTTGTATCCATTGTTTACTGCTATTTGCTTAATCATATTTTATTCTGTCTCAAAATTATATTTTGACATCGGAATTTCTGTTAAGCTATGTAACATACTATGATAGGCTGCCAGTTTATGTTGTGTGGGATGGGATAAAGAATTGTGAATAGTCGTGTCAGTATGGGTAGGTTTATGACATGGAGAAGTCATGTTTGTTTTTAAGTCTGATAATTTTTAAATCTAAAAAATTTATGGATTGATTTTGTTCTGTTTCTATTGTAAATTCAATATGACTATGAAGTGAATTAATATACGATAAAAATTGGTCGAGTTGCCTGTTAGTTCCTGTGAAACATACCAGTACGTCGTCTACGTATCTCCACCAATATTAAAACTGTTTGAATATGGGATGTATTGAAATCTTTGTCTCTAGACGATCCATAAAAATATCTGATAGCAATGGGCTTAGAGGATTGCCCATTATAAGTCCTGCACTGTTATTTGTATATATTTCATTATTAAATTCAAAGTAGTCCTGGTTTATGCAAACTTCAAGAAGATGTAAAATTTCAGATGTAATGATTGGATTTGTACTATTTTGGTCTAAAAGGTTTTTTACTAGAATAAAAGTTTCTGTAGGAGGGATACTAGGAAAAAGATTTTTTACGTCAAATGAAATTAATCTGGAGTTGTTAGGTAACTGAAAATGTTGTATTTTATTAACTAGTTCTATTGTATTTTTTATGGTAAATTTAGGTGAAAATTTAGTGTGTTCTAAAATAATCTCTAACAGTTTTTTTTTGATTGAAAGTTTATATGACGGGGCTGTATAAAAAGAAACTACAGGTCTTATTGGGTGATCCGGTTTGTATAGTTTAAATCCACAGCCTCCTAAATTATACTCATTCATTAAACTACACAATATGACATACACTACATAAAATGAATTTCCATCAAGTAACGGTCGAATCCATCAATTATTTTATGTTATTTTAACATCTTCCATAATACACATTTTGACACTTGAATTGGTAAGACTATGTACAAACTTTTTTAATATTTTCTCGTAAAAAATATTGGAGTATTTAGAACAAACCAACAAATAAATTTGCATAAATAAAAATTGGACTTGATTGATTTTTCTTTGTGCATAAATTTTATTATAAATTATATATGCAAAAACGTATTTTTAATTTTAACCACGATCCGCGGTTTTAGTCTTTTTTAACTTATTCTAGAACAATATCCTAAAATATTTTTATACATTTTAAAATTAATGAGGTTTGAAATTTATTCATTTCTTAAAAGAATGGGCTTATTTTACATTTAAATTTGGGAAAGAAGTACGTTTTGCCTTGATTAATAAGCGCTAAAACACCTGACGCTTCAACCTGATTAATGAATGGATATTACGGATGCGGTTACGTTTTGTGAATTGATGGCTTGACGGAGTCTCCCTTTCTTCCATTGCTTATATTTTATCATGATGTTGTTTGTATCAAATAAGCTTTTGTATTTTCAATTAACATGGGTCAGGTGTTTTTAATTTACTAGAATTTGGTTTGATCTAATCCTATTAAAATAAATTACCCGCGGCCTAACTTGGACTTTGATCTCTATAATATGAAACCTTTCATAAACCTTAATATTAAACAGATGGTATAACATTCTAGCTTATAAAAAATTCTGAAATACTTTTATATTGAAAAATTTAACTTGGTACAAGACATATTTATTATAAGATTCTTTTTTAATATTTATTTTAGAAATGACTTAAATAAATTTATTATCGATATATAGGGATCCAAACCATAATGTAGTAAGTGCCACTCGAGCTATAGTTTATTTTTATGAACGAGAGAGTAATTAGCATAATTTTAACTGGTAGCTCCGACCACTCCATGGGCGTGCTCAAGATTAATTGAAAAATTACTTTGAATAATTGTAAAAAATAAATGAATTATTTCAGTGTTATAAAGTGTTATGTGTATGTAAATAAAAGTGACCTCTTTTATCACACACTATATTAGAACTGACTGGCCTACATTAAAAGGGTTTTAAAAAATTCACATTTTTTTTAATTTTTAAAAATTACAAAAGAGAAAAAGAGTTTTTAAAACCGTCTAAGGTATGTTAAATAGATGAATAAAAATATTAATATAAAACTTACAGCTACTTGTTACAAATCCAAATCAGATTCAGAAGATGAACTTTCAGAACCAAGATTTATAATAACTGGCTCGATCATTTTATCAGTAATATTGTCCAGCTTCCACATTTTTTCCTCTTCTTTAATAGTGTGATTTACTGCCTTTTCCCAGTTTTCAGGTTTTACATTATTTACGGCCTCCAAAAACAACTGTTTAACATCATGAATTTTAAAAGTGGTATTTTTTCTTAAAACTTCACTCTTTATCTGTGCCCATACCAGTTCAATCGGGTTTAATTCACAATGATATGGTGGGGATCTAAGTACTGTCATTCCACGATTTTTGGCAATTTCATCAATTTCGTATTTTTTAAATTTTTCTTTATGAAACACAACGAATAAAGTTCCTTTCTTATAGATCCGGGATGGTACGTAATATTTTTTGAACTCAGCCAATTCTGCAAGTCTTTTTTTAACCACTTGGTTGTGGGCAGTCCTTCTATAAGTCTGGAGTGATAACTTGCATTATCCATTACTATTACACAGTTCTTAGGAAGAAGATCTATCATTTGTTCGAACCATTCTTGAAAGACATCAGCGTTCATGTCTTCATGGTAGTCACCGGTACGAGTTGATTCAAAAGTTAATAAACCACCTTCAACAAAACCGTCTGAACTGCCAATGTGTACTATTATCAGCCTGCGTCCCTTTCCTGATGGTGGGTTTAAACCAGTAGAATAGTTATTTACAAAAGCGTGCCTTTGACTTGTAACAGTTTCATCCTGCCAAAATTTATTTGGTGTATGACCCTCGTTGATCCATGTTTCATCAAGATAAAATATTTTTCTTTTTTGGTTTCTCATTTCCTTTATGGTTCTTAGAAAATGTCTTCTCCATATGACAATATCGCTTCTTTCTAATAAAATAGACCTTCTGGGATTCTTTTTCCAGCGGAAGCCTATTTCTTTTAAAAGTTTCCATAACGTACTTCGACTCATTTCTGGGTAATCCTTATCATCTCGAACTGAGACAAGAACTTTATCCAATATTGGAAATTCTTGTCTAAAGAAGAATTTATGCACTTTCCGTCGAAGTCCTTCTTTAAAATGATATTCTATTTGAAATTTTGGTTTCCCTGGAGCATTACGTGGCATTTGAAAACTACCACATTTCTCTTCTTTAATAACTCTGTAAATCGTAGATTTCCCAACACCAAGTGTACTGCTAACTAACTCAACGGTCTCATCAACACTTTCACATAAACGTTTGTCTGTAAATGATTTAAAACAATTAAATATTAATGTTTTTTAATTACCTGTTAGAGGACCAATTTTTCGGCGTTTACACGGCACTTCCAAATTTTCCATAACACTAGTATACACAATAAACTGCACCTTGCAACTGAAGTACCTACTTTTAGTGAACTGTTAAGAATTTTGAATACGCCACTTGGACCTTCCTATATACAAAATGGAAAAACCCACTATCACATTTTCTGTGGAATAAGTTTAGAAGGTAATTATCTAGTCAATTACTGTCGTAGATTCCTGGAATTAAAGAATTAAATTGTATTACTAATGTTTGTATTTTGAGAACGATTTCCGAAGTGGAAATTGAAACGTCAATAAACGTATTTTAACCTTTAATTGTGGCTTATTCCCATTTAAATAGTAATTAAATTAAAATCAGGTGGCAAATACTGTCTTGTCTCATTTTGGTGTCTGGTGTAGTGTGAATCGTATTTTGGAAAAGAATTAATGAACTCCTTTACTTTATTTTCTTTTAGCTCAGAGGTTTTGTTTTTTGGGACATGTTTACCTCGCTTGTCAGCAAGAGGTGTATTACCAACTGATTTATTTTTTAAAACCCTTGTGGGACGTCCATCTGATACTTGAAGGACATGTTTGAAAAATGACTTGCAAACACGAATTTGTTTTCCGTTCATATCTGGTAAATGATACAGTCTGGAAAATTCTCTCGGCTTTGTTGTGGCATCGTTTAAATTTTGTTTATATGATCTTGCTTTAATTACGACATTTACGGGTGAACACAGGTACAGCCGGAAAAATAAGAGATTACCCATGAAGGATCATATCAATCACTTATTTTGTATTTGCTGTCTTTTTCTATACATAACAAAAAATATTTGTTATAGAAAAAGACAGCAAATACAAAATAAGTAATTGATATGATCGTTTATGGGTAATCTTTCATTTTTCCGACTGTATGATCTTTGCAAATTGAAATTTGATAATCCATAAAATTTGGAAAATAGTACTGTTTTTCTTTCAGGGTCGATCTTCTCGTGGCATTTTTCGTTACAGGGAGATCGATATTGTGTATTTATTGTTTTAGCGAGAACGAGAACGCCTTTAGTGTTAGTGCATTCCTCATCTTTAGCTCGTTTGTTTTTTCTCTCATTTTTTTTTCTACGTATTTTCCTTGCGAATGCGTTTCCTTCTCGTCTTTGTAGAAACTAATGACTGGGCTTCTTCATTAGACAAATCTTCAAGAATATATTGCAAATTTGTCGAAGAGCTCCTGCTGCGATGATCTGGAACATACTCGGAACCTGAATGAGCTCCTCTGGGCTCGATCCAACTATATCTCGTAATTCATTTCCGATGTTATCAGTAGTTTCAGCCCCACTCCCTCCATCATGTGCAGTTGCTACAGCTCCAGGAACATCTGCAGCAAACAAACACAACAATAATTACTATTTATGTAAGATGTAAGCTTTGAAAGGCTTCGACAATGGTTATAACAGTTGAATTGTTGGTTAAATAACAGATAAACTCACCTTTTACGTTACATACAGTGCCTTCCGCTTCTTCCTCCCCACTTTCATTTATGTTTTTATTAATTTTCTAATTAAAACACTGTTATAAAATGAGAAACATGCAAATAACCTCTCAATAATAATCACAATGACAGTTCAGCGTTGCCAATGCCAAAGTGGCCCAACTCACCTGGGTCACTATGATTTTTAAAACGGAGTATAAAATTGGTAACAGATTATTATTTCACATCGTTTTTTGTGATAAAGTCTAAATATGAAAAAAATGTCACTTATGCCACTCTGGTTCTGGTGGCCTCAATTTTAGTATGACGACCGCAGTACTCTTTAGATCAGCTAAAAACAAAGTCATAATTGCAATGATGATCTCAAATATTCGGAACGACACCACAAAGTACAAGAAAAAGAAGTTATACAATTTCCTATATTTAAGGGCAGCCCTCTTTTTTTTCAATAAAAAAAGTGATAGATTAGCGATGATAATGGTTTAATATTATCTATTAGATATTATTAGTAACTATGTACGGTAAACAAACAAAAGTCCCTAGTTTTATTAATAATGTACAAATTAATGTCTAGTTTTTAGTATATTTATAAAATAATGTGTCATTATGTACGCCAACTCATTTATTTATTTATACGAAGTTACGACCCTTTGTGATTCTGGCAGATCACTGTAAGGGATACATTTGGGCTGATCCTCTACAATTTCTTTTCTACGAGACCAATCAATAATATTATAAGGAAAACCAGCTATTGCTCCAAATACAGTTTGTACTCCATTATTCCATCTGTTTTGGAAGTTGTAGTATGATCGTGATGAATCAAAAGGTGGATTGTCGCAATGTGCATATGGGTGCAATACTTTGGCCTAAAATAGTAAATTAAAATAGATGTATTAGTTAAATACGGTAATAAACAGGTTTAAAATAAGTCCGGAAATTGACAAATTGACCAATTCTAAGCAACTTAGTTTTTCACTTTCACCAGAAAATACATTTTGAGTTATTTGTGAGTGAAAATGTTTATTTTCAAAATAAAAATCACATTTTAAGAAAGTTTTTAACAAATATCTCAAAGAATAATTATTTATAAAAAGTATTTGTAGCATAAATGTGGGTTATAGAAAAAAAAAAAATGGTGTACTTCCGAAATCTGTATATACCGAGTAAAAGCAGAGTTGTAGCTCATAAAAACTAGGTTCTTATTTGTCAAATTCCATTTCAAATATTTCAACGTGAAATCACCAAAAAAATTAGGCACTTTATGATCAAAAAATTACCTTAAATATAGGTTATCGAAATGTAAAGCGACAGGTCTGTATCTTTTTTCAGAAAATAATGAGGACTGGAGTAAAATTGTATTGAAAAAACCCAATATGTTTTAAACTAAAGAGTTTGATGAACACTAAAGCCAACGTTTTCCTTAAATATTAAGAATCAAAAATTGGTGTGGTCTTTCTGAACTAAAATCAACCAACCAAAAGAAGAAACCAAGAATGAGAAGGTAACATTGAAGATAAATCGCTGTATAGTATTTGGTTTTAAAATTACAAAGACAATAGAAATTTAACCAAATTTGGCAAGACACGATTCAGAATATGATAATAGTACTCTTCCAAATATATGTCCCCTAAAGTCTACAATAAATGATAATATAATAAATGCTGTCTTTACGGAATCTTCCAATTCTAATTATATGAGTCCGCTAGATGCAAAACTTTGTATTTACTGTATAAGTCAAACTGAGTTATTTGCAAAAAACTGATAAATTTTGCAAAAAACCTTAGACATAATAAATGGCACTTTTTTGTGATAGATAAATGCTTTATTAGGTAAAATATAATGATTTTTTTCAGTTGTTATATTAGTCTGTTTTCTAAACCTAGTGTGTTAGGAATAAGGAAGAAAGCATGTGGAAGTAAACTTTTAGTGAAGTTTATTTTTATCCAAAGTACAAAAGGTTTTACAAATTATAATATGTATATATTTATATTAATTCCTAAACTCTAAGTTCCTCTGGGTCCTCATCATCAATATGATCATTTTATGCAGCACTCTCGTTATTATTTGCTTGTACGCCAGTATCTATAATTTTATAAAATTTGAGATCCGGCTGGTCTCTCCAATTTTCACCAAAATGGTTTCTAAGGAGAGTGCCTATGGACGATTTATCTCCTTTATCTACAACATCCAATCTGTTGTAACTTTGGTTTCAATAAAGAAATCTTTTTCCCTTTTCGTATTATAGACTTGCTGAACCCTATGTCAAAACGATAAAATATTTCCCCCCTTACCGTAGCCATATAATCTTTGTCCTTAGAAAATATAAATCGTTTCGTTGCATTACATTTAAAATGCCACTGGGAAGGTTTTTTAACAACAACGTCACTCGTCTTTCTCCAGTCTGATATCTGCCAGTCTTTACCAAGTCTTAGCACCTTTGAGTGTTTTCCAATTATGTCTTCATATTCTTTTCTGTTTATTCTGGTGGCAAAAAAGAATGACCAACAACAGGAAACGTAAACTTCACTTCCTTGATATGACCAGGTGCTTCATAAACCAACCAGTAGATTATCATAGACATCATCCTGCTATTTTTGTTCTGTCCACCACATCCATTTGCAAATAGGTGAACTTTTTCGATTTGATTTTTAAAGTTGAATTTTATGAGAATATCATGTAAAGCAGAGGCAACAGCATTTGAATCTTTTGGATGTTCAAACTCCAGCCACACATATGACGTCACATTTGCAGAAGAAAGATGGGATTTCGAATTTCCAGCCATGATGGTGAAATTATAAAAATTTATTTGCTGTGAGAAATAAGCCGCCTGGTCGGGAAGCTTTGGCAAAGAAAGATTTTTTTGACATTCAAAAGAAAATATTTGTATGTTATGATTTGATTCATTTTTTAACAAGGAATAAAAGGCTTTAGCTCTTAACGTATGAACTCTCTGCTCTGTTATAACCTTTAACTTTTGTTCTTCTGAATTTTCTTTTCTCAAAATTTCCTTCGCTCTGAGACACGCAGAACAAGCATCTACTAAGGGAGTGCCGAATGATATGTTGTAGTGTTCATTAACGTATGTTCGGAAATATGATTACTTTACGGAATGATGTGGATGACGTTGACAATACATTCTGTAAAGCTTTGTAAAATTCAGATCACATGGTAAATACAATCTAGTCGATTGTCCTCTATTATAATGACTCTCTGCACCGTTCAAACGCCCCATAAATGTTTGGATAGATAATTTTATTGGATCAAATCTACCTTTTGTTGTATCTCCCCCACTTCTCTCTTTTGGTATTTCACCCCGGATAACAAACGTTTTTACAACACGCTCTATTCTTTTAGAACTTAAATGAGTTATTCCAAGAAATGCTGTCTTGCATACTCTTAAAAGTCCACCCTCTACTGTAGGAACAAAATATTTAATTGAAATTCCATGTAGGTTTGTACCTGATCGCTTGGGCTTTTGACCTTCACAAAATTTCAGCAAAAAAATATCTTGTTTTATTTTGTCAGTTGTTGAATACAGATTATTATGGAAACGCTGAATGTCTCGCATCTTTAAATCTATACAACAATACACTTTCTTTGTATGGTTACAGGTGGGAAAACCGGGTAAATCCTTAGGTTTATGTCGAAAAATATTTACAATAAGTCCCAAACCTATCTAGTTAATTGTAGACACCTCTTACCTCTTATGTTTTATTACATTTCGTTTCCATTTTTCTGTTTGTACAACTCATTTTCTCCCTTTTCCTTTTTCACAAGGTCTAATATGCACATGAAGATCCATAATGTTAATTATTTGCAATAAACTTGGTGTTTTTAGTACTCAAATAACAAACAGTGAAACCGGTAATGGCGAATGATGGAATAATTGACATGTGCACATGAGACGTGTCATGTGACTCAAACAATGTAAGCGATTGGCCAATTGCAATTACACAGTTATGCAACAGGTATAGGCTGACAAATACAGAGTTTTGCGTCTGATTCAAGATTTCTAATGCCTTTTTTTTAGTAAATACCTTACTTTGCTGCTGAATTTCTACATCAGCAGATAGCTATAACATGTGACAAATAACTGTCAGCTAAAACTCAATTTTTACAATTTTTGCAAATACAGAGTTTTGCATCTAGCGGACTCATATAGGCGATTAAGGCAAACTTACCATTTTTTTGTACAAAAACCTATTCCTTTAACAAAATTTTATAATATGCTTCCTTACCCTCAACAAAAAGAACCTACTCAAAGAAAAAAAAATAGACACATCTCATAAGTGAAGTATCATAAAGTGTGAAATTTAAAAATATTAAAGAAAAACAAAATCAAGAAAGGAAGCAGGCTCGAGAGCATAACAAACAGATCAAAGCATAAAAAGAAGTCAAAAAATGGAACTTAAAACGACGAAATCCAATAAGCAAGATAGAGATGTTGATGATGTTGACTTCATTGGATCAGAATCAATAAATATTGAAATGTTCGATACTGATGATCTCAAATTGGGAGACTTTATGTTTGCCAGATTTTTATGGTTCAAGATATTAGACGTTATAATATTTTCATTATGAATATATGATTTGAGTTGAGTAAAAATGGAATTAAGCGGAAAGATTTTATCCGAATCCTACATGTTTCTCAATAGAAAAATAATAAAAAAGTTTTTAAAGTCGCTATAACGATACCCTAATGCTGATAGGTCGTAACCCAATTTTAGAAAATTTTACAAGAGGCACAAAAAACTGTATAGCATAATTATAAAAGATTGCTTGTGTAATGTTTTCTTAAATAAATAATTATGTAATGGCTACTAAATGAGTTTATTGTAAAAATATAAATTTGTTATTTTGATCAGGGTACTAAGGGATACGACATATTGTAACCAACGTCATGGCGGCTTACGAGTATATCGAACTCTTAGAAAATGTAGTAAGTTATTATAACTCAAGGTGTTCTCATAAAAGTGTGGTTTACGTCATTTTAAATCATAATCCTTATGTTTTTATTTTTATTAATTTCAAATAAAAACAGATACAAATGTGTGTTTACTTTAAATAAAATGTAGCAAACTAAGCGAATACCATTTAAACAACGTTACAGTTAACATTTTTAGGAATAATTAAAATAAAATAACTAAATAACAACGCGAGGGGGTTAGGACTTGTTAGAAATCGCGGGAATGGCCACCTTACTATTTTATTTAGGTTATGAGAATTTAACAGCATATAGGGATGCACGGTTGGTTGCCTTTGACACAAAAATATGAATTTTAAATTTTTTGTGGGTTACGATCTGTCAGCATTAGGCTATCGATAAGTGGTGCTTCTACCCTAGTGTAAAAAATGACTTAGGTACTTTATTATATACTTAATAAGTAAGAATATTTATAAAATAATTATTTAATTAAAATGAATATTTACAAGTGCATGTATTAAAAATAATTGATAAAAAATAAAGATAATGGAGCTTTCACAGAAACAAATCAATCCACCCCTGAAAGATGTAAATTTTGTTTTTAAAAATGACATAAGAATGAAAATTTAAAATAAACAGTCCTAAACCTATATTTTAACAGAAAAATCCTTAGTATTTTGCTCAAATTGTAAAGAATTAAAAAACTGTAATACATATCCTATATACCTGACAGTTTTATTTTGAAGACCAGTATGCTTTTCTCCGGAAGTTATACTATTTTCTATTAGCCATAATAAAGGTATTAAGGATTTAATTTAAAAGAAATTTTCCGCAATATTACTTCAGTATTACTAGTAATAAATATTATCTAATTATTTTTTCATACTATCTATTTATTTATTCACATTTGGGTTTAAATAATAAACGACAACCCGGTAATTGTGTCGGTGCACTTGTTACAATGTAAATTTTTTTTACGCATGTTCAGATAAATATTTTATACCATACAGCATCATCAAATATAGTTAATTTTAAACTAACGTTTTCGAATATTTAAAATATTAATTTTAATAAGACAATAACATTTTCAAATCTTACCTCGAACAAACCTTTTTGAGCCTCACATGACGGCGTTTCCCATTTGTCATTTTTTTTGTGAGGTAAACCTTTTGCAGCACAATACTTTCTATATAAATCTTGTGTATCTTCAGTACTTCCCCAAATTCCCAAGTCATAAGTAACGTATATAACTCCAGCTGCAATTGCTACTTTCAAACCGAATAGAAGGAAACCTAAAAGGCCACCGTTTTTGTTAGCAGCTTTTATGATTTTCGGACAGTCGCATGGAGGCGGGCACATTTTTTTCATTTCTGCGCCTGTACATATTTTAATAACTTTTGGAGGTACTCTAGATATAGCTAAAATGTGAAATAATACGTTAGTTAAAAAGTGGCTTGGAAAATATTTACCATATGCAGCTATATTCAAATCGGAGATCTGTATTTTGATCTTTTCACACTGCTCTGCTGAAATTGGTAGCAGTTATCTCACGCTCAGCATTCTCATATATAATAGATAGATAGATAGATAGAACGTTTATTGACCACTTTACATAAAGTTTGAAGTCCGTATAAAAAATACAATAAAAGATATAATAATGTAAGCTTAAAATTAACTTAACCATATTGGCTAAAGTAATATACATATGTAAGTATTAGCAGAAGTATTAAAATTAAAAATTTAAGATAAAAAATCTCTAACCAAAAAAAAACAAACCTAAACTGTCACATAAAAAATCTTTGAAATATGGAAGTAACAAAAATGTGCAAATAATTAAGAATATTCCCGAATCGATGACTAAATAAACTAATACATAAAACTTAGTACATTTTAATAGCAATAATACAATGTGACATGAAGATAGTAAATCGACAGTATTCTGACCAAACTGGGTACACGTTATAAAGGTGTATTGAGGTATTCTGTCTTTGAGTAAAAACAATATGTTAAAAAATGCTTTCTGATCCTATTTTTAAACAGTGGTGGAGACAGAATTTTTATTTCGTTAGGCAGATAGTTATACAAGTGAATATCAATTGAATTCTTTGTGCTCTTTGATAGTCTGAATCGTTGTGACCTAATTAAATCCCTCGATCTTGTTAGATGATCATGTAATTGGGAGTTTATAGTAAACTTATTTTTATTATCGTGAATTTCCAACAGTGTTGCATACATATAAAGCGAAGGTAGATGCATAATACCCATGTTCAAAAATAATGGTTTACAATGATCCCTTAAATCCGCTCCAGCAAGTATCCTCACCACCTTCTTTTGTAATTTAAATATTCTGTCGGCATGACCAGAGTTGCCCCAAACAGCTATTCCATATTGTATATGACTATGAAACAATGAAAAGTAACACATTTTATAGATATATAGATAGATTAGCTCAAATATCCTAGGAACAAGAAAGTCACCTAATAACACTCTTTAAGAGACCATTTTTCAAATTTAATAGAAATTGATATAAAGGGAAAGATGGGTTATCAATGTAAAACATGACTACGATAAATCGGAGTATTACTTTCAAATATATATTTGGTTATGGATATCTTTTGTGGTTCGTTTTTCTTTGTAGGCAGATTTAATATGGTTTGATAGATACTTTTTAGACAAAATTCCAAACAATTAGAGCACGACCCATAAACAGAATTTTTATCGTTAAAAACATTTATGAACAGTCCACATTTCACATCAAAATCAATAAAGACGAAAAAACTGAAAAAATGCGTCTTAGTAAAGGTATACTGGAAAATGTATTCAAACAGCTCGACTGGGTGCAAAAACGGCTAAACATTGATGGTGTACGTTTAAGTCATTTGAGGTTTGTGGACGACATAGTATTATTAATACAGATATCAAGGAACTGGAGCAAATGCTCAAGGAATTAAATCAGCAGTCGAATAAAATAGGTCTTAAAATGAATCTTAAGAAAAAAAAAATGAGTAATTTACAAATTAATATTGTTATTGACAAGGTCGGTCTTAAAAATGTAGACCACTATATATACCTTGGACATACTATTAAACTCGGCAAAGAAAACCAAATAGCCGAAATAAAAAAACGCATACAATTGTCTTGGGTAGTTTTCGGCTTTAAGTTAAGCTTTATCTTGGAAAATAAAGATATACCAATGCCATGTTATAGTTGCCATGTTATAGTTGCTTCCTAAGACAGAGAAGAATTATTTCATGTTCAGAGCGCTTGCGAAAGCCGTTCTGATGATGCCTATTGGGCTGAAATACGTATAAACGGATGCGCAAGCTCCCTATACGTGAAATAAAATCTTAACTGTCTTTTCCTTGATATACCAATGTGTTTAAAACGTAGAGTATGACGTATGACAAATGTATCTTGCCTGTTAGTAAATATGTACTGGAGACCATGGCCCTTACAAAGAAAACCTTAGAGCAGCTCAGTACAACCCAAAGAGCGATGGAGAGAGCCATACTAGGGATTAGTTTGAGAGACAGGATTCGAAATATCGACATTCGTGAAAGAATAAAGATTACTGATGTCGCAGAACGTATAGAAAGGCTCAAGTGGCAATGGGTCGGACATGTTGTCCGAGATAATCCCAAAAAATGGACACAGAGATTACAAACTGGAGACCAAGAGAGAACAGGCAAGGAATAGGTAGATCACAGAAGAGGTGGGCAGATGATATCAAACAATTCGCGGGCAAGCAATGGATGATAATTGCCAAGAGTAGAAATCAATGAAAGCAAATGGAAGAGGCCTATGTCTAGCAGTGGACGAATACGGGCCGAAGAAAAAGAAGAATGGGCAAGAATGTATAGCAGAAGGTTAACTGGTCGACAGAGATTAAGTCAGCTGTCCTAATAATTTTTCAGAGTGAATGTGAAAAAGTGGATTGTCAACAAAGAACAATATATTTATGAAATGCATTCCAGAAAACAAATCTGCAGCATAAATTGTTATAACATAATATCATTACTCGTCATATCAACATATTTTGGTAATGTACTTTTTTTCAAATCAGGATTTTATTTGAAAGGAAATTTAATATAAACAAATAAATCATAAGTATATGTGTTTTATGTATAAAACTCGATATATTTTATTGGAATAATCCCTATATATGGTTATATACGTCATTTACATCGTGCTCTATAAAACAACTACTCTTATATTTATGTATGAAATACAGTGACCGTGTCCGACACATAAAACACTGGCTAACGACCAATCTTTGGTCATTAAAATATTTTTATAGCAGATCTGTATTTGTCGTTGAGCACCTACCTATTCAAATCCATATTCAGATGATATTTTTACGTGTTTATCTTGCCGCTTTTCTGTTTACATTTCAACAACTGACGCTTTACCAGTTTTCAATACAGTATGTATTATTCGACAGATAAAAAAATAAACAGAGCAACATTTACCTTTAAAGATAATATGGTGAAGTTTATATTTATGTTTATGTTCTATTAACCATGTGAAATAATTAAAATTGTTTGTTAATTTAATATTAGAAAAAAGTGACAACAATGTTGTTACATCTATTTCGTGTATATAAGAGGGTTTGTACAGACGTGAGAAATGTCCTACTACTGAAAAGACGATTTCGGGCCGAAAATTAAAATTTTAATTTATGAAACTGTGAATCAGGTTTTCTCATAAGCTTAACAGGCAAAAGTGCACAATTTTTAATATACCTATAACAACTTTAGAGATATACTTTAATAGAAATAATGTACTTACTAGCTTCGTACGTAGCGGATTTTCTGCACTTTTTAAGTTTACCAGCTTTATCTCCTTCGTCTCCCTGCGGTTTCGTGTAAACTAATAAATTCGTTTTATCAGGACATTTTTTATTTCGACTCATATTACTAAAAATTTATTAAAATTAGCCAAAACAAAATATTTTAGTATACGTATAAAATTTGACAACCTAATATTAAATGTCAAAATGACATTCAGGTAAATTTTACTTTGATTTAATTGACTTACTTATTTTAGTGTTGGAAATTAGCTGTTGATCAAGTAATATAAACAAAAATATAAAAAAAAAGAAGAAAAATAACAACTAAGATGAAGGTATTACCTTATCCAATATATTTGTTTTACCCACTTATCTATGTTACTAAAGCTAAGTTTCAGATTCAACATGCAATTTTCATAAAATTTATGGCTGGTATATAAACATATATAGTCTACATATTGAATTATTTTGCATTTGTCATCCATTAAACCATACAGATCTGCAGTATAAACATTAAGGGCTTAGAATTGAGCCTTGTGGGAGACCGTTATATAATATTCTTGGAGAGTGTAATATATTTCTATGGTCCCGTTAGTATATTTTTCTGTTCACATACAAATTTATTATATATTTAGAGATAATCTTTTACCACACGCCATCGTTGTTGAATATAATTTATCCAAATGAACCACGTCATATGGACCCTTTAAATTTAGAAATAAACATAGCATAAATTCATTTTTTGAGAAACAGAGTTGAATATCCGCAAGTAAATGTATAAGAGCATTAATGGTACCTTGACCTCTACGAAAACCGTACTGTGAATAGGGAAAAACTGAATTATTAGTGTTAAAAATTAACTGTCCATGAAGTAATGGACACAAGAATAAAAAGAGAAGAAAAATATTTCAATTAAGATAAAAAAATTACTTTAACAAACATGATAAAAAAGTCATCATCATGATCACTGGCTCGACAACCCTTTTTGGGTCTTGGCCTGTTCCAGGATTCTTCTTCATTCTGATCTGTTTCGTGCTTTTTTTCTCCAGTTTTTTATTTTTAAGGTTGTTATATCATTTTCTATTTGTTCTAAGTATCTCAGCTTCAATCTTCGTTTTTTTCTTTTTCCTACTGGCATCTGGTTGAATGATAGAAAAGTACATATGATAATAATTTTAGGCAGGGCTGATGAGTGATAGAGCTTGCTTTATCCTGCAGTTGAGAAATTAGATATCGACGCTGAAGGCAAATGAATCAAATAAACAACCTATCAACAACATAAGGGTATAGTATGCAAAGGCAAATCACTCTATGGGGCATCTTTAAAGAAAGTCACCATGACATCAACATTAGACGTAACTACAATTGGATAATGAAGAAGTGCACCAAAAAAAAGTTAGAATATCAGAAGCCCTTTTGCGACTAGAAAACTAACAGCCTCAGCCTATTAAAAGCAATAAAACGAATAAAAGTGGATTATCAGGAATATATATGTAAGACAACAGAGTGTCATATTACTTTGGCAACAGTGCGTATTGGACTAGTAAAATTCAATCAAAGAAATCAAACTAATAGTCGTAGTTGTCAATTTTTTTAAAGCCTTTGCCGTCATTTGCGTTTTGATCATTATTATTATTGTTATTGTTATTGGTTTATTTAACAATGTCTTATTGTAAGCATAAATTTTACTATTTTTTAAGGAATAAATATTGTGACGAGAAAAACAATTAATTTACCAAAAAATGGTAATGTTGTGCAGGGTTTGTAATTGTAGAATTAATAAAGCCAGTGTAAGACCAATAACACATATGCATCAGAAACAGGATTCGACACAGCCACAACACAAACGTTAATGGAAACGACATTGGTGATAGTACTGAGAAGAATTACAAAAATACGCTGAGAGATCGAAAGAAGAGTGAAGACATTGGAAGAAAATGTAACATGCAGTGTATAAACGAATGGACACTAAATAGAAAAAAACTGCATATCTGCTTGGTTTGATGGATGACAAATGCAAAGTAATTCAATATGCAGACAATACATGTTTATATACCAGATAAAAATACTATGAAGATTGTAGGTTGAATCTAAAACTTAGCTTTAGTAACATATACAGGGTGTCCTGGAAAATAGTGCGTTCCTTAACGATATGTGCAGATTGCAGAATTTAAAACAAAAAAGTCTTATAACATTTTTTTATGAAGTTAACCGTTTGCAAAAAAAAAAAATTATTAATTTTAATCCATTTGATTATTGTTCGCAGAAAAGGAAATATAGCCGGCAACGTTGCGTTCCTTGTTATTCTTCGTTAATTACTGTAAATCAGCTATCATGTATCATCGATCGTTAGGCAAAATATGTATTGATACTGATAACAGTGATAGAGAAAAAGCATGTATTTGTTTTTGTTAAATATTTAATAATTAAAGTTTGAATACTGTTTTTACTTACATGGAAAATTATTATTACAATAAATGTTCGAAATGGTCACCATTTGCACAAATACACGCATTTATTCGACGAAATGAATTATTCTTAATATTATAAGTATGTAAATTATGTCTGATTATTTCAGCAGCATGAAAAATTCGTTGTCGCAATTGAGCTTCTGTTTTAATTTTATCCTGGTTGTCGTATACTAATGATTTTAGATGTCCCCAAAAATAAAAGTCCATAACATTGCATTCTGGTGTTCTGGGAGGCCACAGAACGTGTCCATTTCTACCGATCCAACGACGAGGAAAAGTGATGTCGAGGAAATCTTTAATATATCTCGTAAAATGTGCTGGAGTCATGAGTAAAATGTCATGAAGAAACCACATTTCAGAGCGTATTTGTAACGGAACGTCTTCAAGAAGTATCGGTAAAACATGCTGCTGCTTCGGGTTCTCTGGCGATTTTGTTTTGAAACCATCTACAAAATCTTAATCTTTGAGGTAAATCGCCTTGGTGTAAATCTTGCACTCGTTGGTAATGGTAAGGATGTAACAGTTGTTCCGTAAATGTCTTGTGAACAATGTTTTTTGAAACGCCAACCATTCTAGCTACAGACCGAGTACTTACTCTTGGATTATTACTGACTATATCCAAAATCACATCTTCTGCATTTAGTCTACGGTTACTTCGTGTTCTACCGCTAGTTTTTTAGGTATCACACAACCAAAGATCTCTAATAACCTTTGGGACACGTTCACAAAACTTCGGGCATTAGGATGTCGTCGTTCGGGATAGCGTTCAACATAAAGTCTAACAGCCCTATTACTGCCACAGTGGGCTTCACCGTACGTAATTAACATATCGTGATACTCGCGAATCGAAAACATGACAATACTATTTATTCTTGAGCTACGGGTAATTACAACTGTTTATAAATAATGTACCTTTTCTGTATCAAAATAAATTAAACTATCGCATTCTGTCCATACCTTTTGGAGCGCAACGTTGCCGGATGTATTTGCTTTTCTGTGGACATTAATCAAATGGATTAAATTTAATATGTATATATATTTTTTTGAAAACGGTTGACTTTATAAAAAAATGTTATAGGACTTTTTTGTTTTAAATGCTACACTCAGCCCATACCTTTAAGGAACGCACTATTTTCCGGAACACCCTGTATAAGTGGATAAAACAAATGGGTATTAGTATATCACAAGAAAAATCTTAGATTGTATGTTTTATTAGACGTATACAAAATCACAGGCAAATGCCAGATAGGTGATTTTGTTTTCCCCTTAGCAAAAACAGTACTCTTTAAAATAACATTAGTAATTTGTAAATCAATTTACTAATGTATTTATAATGTATTTTGAGAACGATTTCCCAAGTGGAAATATAAACGTCAATAAACGTACTTTAACCTTTAATTGTGGCTTATTCCCATTTAAATAGTAATTATTGTAAAATATAACACTGCAAATATTATAATGTAATTTAAAATATTTTGTATTTCAACTTTTTTATAAAACATTTCTATACGCTTATAAATTATTCATATATAAAATTGAATCCCTTCGTATAGCTTAGGTTACCAATACGTCCATATCTTATTATTTGGAGTAAGCCCAAACTGTTATTCTAATTACACTTCATGTTTTCTGAAGCACCTGATCTCAGAGTATCTTCTGCCGATCATATACAAACCGATATACGCTATAGCACTGAAAGCAAAATCGTGTCTACTTAATAGGACTCCAACCCCATCATCCCCTTTTCCCGTAGTTTCGTTTCCCTGATGCAAATTTCAAATCTAAGTGAAAAACAGATAAGATCCCGTATGAAAGTCGCAGTCATTCTTGATGTCACAGTCATACACTAATAATGTAATTTAAGGGTTTTCTTAAAATCATTTTAGATAGTTTTACAGTTTTATATTGAAAGTTTATTTTTTCAGTGCATTATACCTTTATAATTATTTCAGTATCATTATACGTATAAATCATACATCATTTTTAAGATATAGGGGAGACTGGGGTCGGTTGTAAAAAATCTCACAAATTGATTTTTTTTGACCAAGTTGAGCTTTGTTAAATTTTTAATTTATTATAACCTATACTAGGGACTCGATTACACAGTATCTTTGGCTCAAAAGCTGCTTAAGTATTACATAAATAAAATTATGACCCTTTGTGTCAGGTTACCTTATGAGTTACAATTGACACCTTATTGGTGTCAATAGTAGCAGAGTTGGTGTTAATTGTAACATTATTGACATGATATTAACCTATAGTATAGAGTAAAACTAAATTAAATAGGAAGTAGTAAAAAATATATTTCATATTACAATGACAGAAAATAATAGATATGTGTTGTGTAAGCATTAGAAATAAAAACAATAACAAATTCTGGTTATATATTTTTACAGAGAAAAAACTAATCACTGTCAGATTCACAATTGAAGCAAATGTAAAATGGGGTTTTGTTTGTACTGTTTAAATGTACCCAGTGCTTACATTCTCGACATTGTAACCAATCTTCGGAGCTTGATGAATATGGACCACCGCATACCAAGCACAAAACTTCCTCACCGGAAGACTCAGAAGAACCTTTTTCGGTTGCTTTCAGGGGTGCTCTTCACTTTTTGATATTCTTCTTCAATGACAAAGCTGGCAAAGATTTTTTTCTTTGGATTATGTTCAAGCTGAACTTTACGCTTGACGGTGTCCCTTTTCTTCGAATTTTCTTCTTCAATCAACATCTTCTCTGGTGTATCAGTCAGACTAGCTGTCTTTCGTGTCAATCTTCCTTCTTTTTTGGGTTTGGTTAGGTCTGCTTTCGGCAATGGCTTAATATCTTGAGACGAAATAAATACTGCTGGATTATTAGGCTTGGGTGATGGAGTAGTGTGTATTTTTGGTGACAAGGTAGTGGATAGACCTGGTTGACTTTCCAAGTGACTGTTGCGTTGAATTGTAGGTGATTCTGGTTGATTATTTTCTATGTTTCCTTCATATAGAGGTCTATCAGTTACAGTTGATGCATTAAAATCACTATCGTTGAAAATCTCTCGATTGAAAGGCCAAATACCGGTGCAGGAGAAACCAGCAAGAATATTGACAGGCGTAGTGACCAAAGGAAGTGATGTTTTTACAATTGAAGGCAAATCGTATACAGTCATTCTTTTTCCAGGACTATTTTTTATCCACTGATCATCAGCATTATTAAAATATTTCTTAAACGGACCATATACCCCACGCTCTAAAGGTTGAAGCCTATGTGAAGCGGAAACGAAAGTAGAGTAATGAAATTAGCTCTACAACATTCTATCAGAGATATCGAAATATGAGACGAGTGGTGGTCTAGCAATACAAGCACTTTATTAGCTTCACTTGGCTTTACGTGTTTAACAAAATGTTTGTAAAAACGAGAAATTCATTATCTTGCATCTATCCAGACTTATTTCCAGTTCCTATACACCCAACTGGTCCATCTCTAATAAAGTGGTCTTGAAAACATAATCGTCGGAAGACGAACATTGGAGGTACGGTATTTCCCACTGCATTAATAGCTACACATAGTGTTACTAGAGTTCCACGTTCCTGGGATGATATGGATTCTACTTGCTTAGTTCCTTTTCTAGCTATAACTTTGCATGGCTTCTGAACGGTCGAAACACCCGTCTCGTCAACGTTATATATATTGTAAGGCTCAAAATTATATCTGTCCAAAACAGTTGACAATTTATTAAAAAAGTTGTTTACATTTTCTCTATTAAAATTCATGGCCCGTAAAAGGCTAGTAGCTTGAGATGTACAAAGGCTTAAATTTGGATTTCGTCACATAAAAGCAATAAGAAAGTCTTTACTTGCATGTTCAGTCGTGTTCCATTTTGCTGGGTAGGATAGTCTGTTACACTTTGCAAATTGAAAATCTAACTTGCGTAAATCTTTTGTGGTAAGTCTGAAATACAAATCTACAGTAGTTTCGCAGTATTTAGCAAGCTGTAACTCCATTTCATCATTAAATACTCTGTTGTGAGGATTGTATCCAACCCGAGGTTGTGAGTTTTCACGTAACGATTTAACATAGCGATATAAAGAAACGTGACACATACCATAATCTTTAGCCACTTTTCTAATAGATTGGTTAGTATCTATTACCTTCCTAGCTGCTTCGTCATAAATAACTTTTGGCGTTAACTCCCTTTCCGTTTTTCTTGGCTTTGGCTTCAACATTTTTCGCCGATCTAGAAAATAATGAACTCTATTAAAACAGAATATAATAGGTGTCAATTGTACTCATTGTACTCATTTTACGTACTACAATAACTTTTATTTTGCAAGCTAACAGCGCGTGTAAATGATACAATAATAGGCTAAATATCATAATCTGTACTTACTAAAAAAATAGCGGGAGTAACAAACCATCGTCCATATTGCAACCAACATTGCAGATCGTCTATATGTGCTGTTATAAGAGGTACACACCAAAATGAACAAGGACAAGTTTTGTGCCAATCTGTGGGACACATCAGTACCCCAATGTATGAGCGGGAACACAAGGTGTACTAATACTCATACTCTCATGAAACGCATCTGGCGCTGCATAAGAACCTTCACATTTTACTCTCCTTCAACTAGTCTTGAGTAAAATGTCTTTTATCTTTTCTATCGGCCTCTCTTGGCCAACTCTTGTTTTTCCGACCCCGATTGGCTATTAGGTTTTCGAGGGCGGACTTGTCATTATTCTCTTTCCTTACTCTAAACTATTTTCTACCACGTAGAAGGAAGTGGGGCCCCACTGCGTTACTTTGCCCCAAGAACTATCATGAAAGATGACCTCTAAACATATCAGTATGCCGAGCGACCCAACTAGCAATTGGCGCCAATCAGCGTCCGGGGCTGATGGTGTGAAATGGGCTACCGGCCATGATGTTGTGAGAAACCAGGCACGCCATGGAAACTCTGAGTCTGGAATAAACATAAAAATATGGAGCACCCTTAAAATTGGTACGTGGAATGTTCGAGGATTGCTGGAACCCGGAAAATTAGATGTAGTGGAAATCGAGATACACAATTATGCCATTGTAGGTCTATCTGAAACCCACTGGAACGATAAAGGACATTATATGTCAAAAAATGGCAATGATATTTATTTCTCCGGCAATGATAAAGAATCTCGGAATGGTGTAGCAGTGATAGTAGATAATGCCATTAAAACATCCGTAAAAGAATACATAACCGTCAGCGATCGGATAATTGTTGTCAGAATGAATGCCAGTCCAGTTAATCTTAATGTAGTACAAATATATGCCCCAACAAGCGAAGCTCACGATGAAAAGATCGAAACATTTTATAGTACGTTGGAGCAGACGCTTAGGAAGCTTCCAAATAGAGAAATCACAGCAGTCGTAGGCGATTTCAACGCTAAAATTGGTGTAACTACAGAAGATCATTACTTGCGAGAGACCGTCAGATTATATGGACTTGGCCAAAGAAATGACAGAGGAGAACGCTTGCTACACTTTTGTATAGACAAAAACCTGTTTGTTACTAATACAGGCTTTCAACATCACCCAAGACGACTATACACTTGGATATCACCAGGAAATAGATACAAAAATCAGATAGATTTTATACTGGTAAAAACCCGTTGGAGGAGCGCTGTTCAGGATGTTAAGACCTATCCAGGAAAAGATTGTAATAGGGACCATCAATTTTTATCAGCTGAATTCCGCATAAAGTTAAGAAACAGTCCAAAAACAGGAAATACAACAACTAAATGGCATCTAAGATATAACGATCCGTACAAAAAAGCCGCTACGCAAAAGCTATGTGACCTCAAACCATCATTAAACCCAGAAGAGTCCTCAAATAGCATATGGACAAAAACAAAATCCATATTGCATAATGCTGCGAAAAACATTAAGAGTGATAGAGAAGAAAGAAGGAAACAATGGATAACAGACTCCACGTGGACTAAAATACAGGAGAGGAAGTGCTTAAAAGCCACAGGACTGAACAGTGAAAGTGATAAAGAGGCCTATAAAGCGCTGAACGATCAAATAAAACGACTCTGCAAAAACGACAATAACACACACTTGAACAAAATCTGCATGGAAATGGAAGGGCATAAAACCAAAACTGAGACCAGAGACATGTTTAAAAAAATAAAGCAGATAATACGTTCCTTTACACCAAACTACCTTGGTATCAAAGATGATAACGGAACTCTACTCACTTCTAAAAAAGATATTTTACACAGATGGAAATAATACTGTGGACGACTGATGATGGAGGAAAGCACAGACGCCCCATCACAACAAGAAGATGCCAGTTTGGCGACGGAACCCGACGTACTCAAAAGTGAAGTTGAAGCAGCAATTATGAGGCAAAAAAGTCAGAAAGCTGCCGGTCCAGATAACATACATATTGAAATGATTTGGGCCCTAGATGACGTTGGAGTGGATATAATACATCAACTTTGTCAAAGAGTGTGGGAGACAGGTAAATGGCCTGAGGACTGGACACAATCACTATATATTCCCATACATAAAAAGGGAGCGAAAGATTTATGTAGCAACTATCGCACAATTGTTCTAATTGCGCATTGCAGTAAGATACTCTTACACATAATTCTCGAGAGGATAAAGCCCTTTTTACTACCTAACATTGCGGAGGAACAAGCAGGTTTCGTCCCCGGACGTGGTACTAGAGAACAAATTTTAAACGTACGGCAGATTGTAGAGAAATCCAGAGAATTTAACATCAAAACATATTTGTGCTTCATAAATTATAGTAAAGCTTTCGATTTGGTCAACTGGAGTAAAATGTGGCAGGTTTTGTCTGAAATGGGAGTCCCCAGTCATCTGATACTGCTAATTAAAAGCCTGTACAATAACAATTATGCCAGTGTTAGAATAAATGGGAAACTAACCGATAGTTTCAGGGTTACAAAGGGCGTGAGACAAGGCTGCATACTAAGCCCAATTCTATTTAACATCTATGGTGAATGGATAATGCGGAAAGCTACTGAGGACTGGAACGGTGGCATCACCATTGGCGGGAAGAAGATTTGCAACTTGAGATATGCAGATGATACTACTATCCTCGCTAGTTCTGAAGCTGAATTGATTCACCTGCTACAACGGATAGAAGACGTAAGCTTAACGATGGGCCTTAAAAGAAACAGAGATAAAACGAGAATCATGATAATTGACAGAGCTAACAACAATCAAAATCATCTGGTCATGATAAACAATATCGCTGTTGTAGATAAATTTGTGTACCTGGGCTCATTAATAACCAACAAAGGAGGCTGTACTCAAGAAATAAAGAGGCGGTTAGCAATCGCAAAAAGCGCTATGGAAAAATTAACAAAAATTTGGAAAAGCCATGAAATAACTACCGATACAAAAATGAGACTAGTAAGAAGTCTAGTTTTTCCAGTTTTTACTTATGCATCGGAATGCTGGACCCTTACTGAGAAAGGCAAAAAGAACATAGATGTATTTAAGATGTACTGCTGGAGAGGAATGCTGAGAATACCATGGGTAGCCCGAAGAACAAATGAATCCATACTGGTCCAGCTAAACATAAAGAAAAGACTAAGAACACAAATATCAGAACAAATAATAAGCTATTTTGGACATGTCCTTCGAAGAAATGGTCTTGAAAAACTTACCATCCAGGGAAAAGTAGAAGGCAAAAGAAATAGAGGTAGATCTCCCACACGATACACGGACCATATTGTTGCTACCATTGGCGCTCCATTGTCAGAATGTGCTAGAATGGCAGAAGATAGAAAAACGTGGAGTAACATTGGGAAATTTAGCTAATAGCTTCATGATATCACGATACCTGCATCAGGTTAACGACTAAGAAGAAGTGGGACACATGGGTTGAACGCAAATCTTACTGTGCCCACGGGTGGTGCACATGGGAGCTAAAGTGTTAAATAATGAGAACCAGGTGAAAAAGAAAACTTCCTGACAAAGTTTGAGAAGCGGAGTAGACGATTTGGGCGATCGAGGAATAAAATAAGATAAAATTATAGTATTTTAATAATTTAATTTATAAGTTTAAGAAAAAATAAATTTTTTAATATATTAAAAATTTATATTTTGTATAAGATTCTTAAACTGGAAATCCATACACCAAATATAACATTCCTATTGCATTTATAGTTAAAACCGATAGAAATATAATTATTTAAAAGAAAAATTATCGACACATATGTTAACATTTCCCCCACAACTTCTTGTTATCAGTAAATAAAATAAATTGAATTCAATATTTGTAAATAGTTACAGACACAACTTGGATGCCTGAGAACCAATCAGGATAATTGCTTAAGTGAGAACGACTAAAGTGAATAGAATGAAAGAGCACATACAACTATTTTTCATACTAATTACATTTTTTTCATTAGTTTTGGGTGAAAGAAGTATTGAAAATACCATCAGTGATGTATTAGACAATGAAAAGGTGTTATCTGAAAGATGTAAACAAGATTTGAAAGTTCTCTTACAGAGACTACGAAGTAACGAAGAAGACACTTGGGCGTCGAAAAGTAGGTAATTTTTATCTTTACATTCTGCAATAGACTTTTTTTAATTAAATATTTTTGTGTAAAGGGCGTTAAAAGTACAGATTTGTTTTAATAGGATATTTCTTGTAATCCTAGTCAATCTTCCTCAGACATAAGAGCCATGTATGAAAAATCCACCTGGTGTTAATTTTTCTTATAAGTGTATTAATCAAATTTTATCAATAGGTTTTGTTCTGATTTATAGTACATCTAAAGTGTTTTAAAAAGATCTAGTATTTCATTTGTAATTTCAATTTTACGTATCTCTTCATTTTCAAGTAGATGATGTTTTATTTTTCCTACCAGTTATTTAAATTTTTAAATACGATAATTGTTATATTTAATTGCTCTTCTTGTTTTTAGTAGTAATTAGATTGAAGAAGTGTCTTTAAGATTAATAAATTAAATTATGTTAATTGTATTAAGACTCGATTGCCATGAAATATACAGAGTGGTCCTTAAGTTAATTGTACAAAAAAATGTAGATTCTACATTTTAAAACATTACCATTTAAGCCAACTTGCTTGAATAAAATATTATTGATATTAAGATAGATACAGGGTGTTAAAGTGGAAATTAAAAATTTTATTTTTCGCTATAACTTTTATTTTTGTGAAAATTCATGTACATCAGCAGCATAATTCTGATTTAACGCAATTACTACAGGTCCCGAAGGAAAAATGGACGAAAACATCAATACTTATGAATTTTGGTATAAAATACCTTTATATATATAAGGTTCTGGAACTCCTAAGTGGAGCATAGAGCTTCAGTGAAAACGCGCCATCGGGTTCTATTTTGCGCTAAGGCCTTCACCTCATTCCAAGACTCTCCTTGGCCTCTTATCTCGTCCATGATGGATTTTCTCCAAGTTTGTACTGGGCGACCTCTTTTTCTTTTTCCTTGGGGATTCCACTCTAGGGCAGTTTTTGCGATACTGGAACTATTTTTTCGGAGTGTGTGACCGATCCAACCCCACTTTCTGGACTTAATTTCATTTTGTACCCTCTTTTCTTCGGTCAGGTGTAGCAGATCTTCGTTTCTGATGGTGTTAGGCCAGAATATACGAACAATACTTCGTAGACATATGTTAACAAAGACCTCCAGTTTGTCTGTGAGGGTGTTTGCACTTGTGAAACTTTCCAGGTTTCACATCCGTAGACTAGAACAGACATGACATTTGATCGGAATATTCGGATCTTTGTCCTTGTAGTATCGCCAGATCTCCAAACAGGGTTGAGCGTGCTGAAAGCTTGTTGGGCTTTTCGTATCCTCATACGAATATTGTCTTCTGTACCTCCGTTTTCTGTTATGACATTTTCAAGATAAGTAAAGTTTTCCACATTTTCAATCTGCGTATTGTCGATAGTAAATAGCGTGTTATTCCTTGCATTTATTCTCATGGGCTTGGTTTTACTAATATTGATTTTCAAACCTATTTTATTGGCTTTAGTGGAAAGTGTTTCCACTGTTTAAAATATCTTTAACTAAAGTTAATAGTTAATGAAATGTTAAAGAAAATAAATATATCAGCAAAACAATTAATTAATAATAGGATTTGACAAAGAATGGGATAATAGGATTTTACATCAAACATTATACGTTTTATGTATATTAAATTGAAGTCATGATCAAAACATTTTATTTACAAACCATATTAAGAAATAGTTAAACTAAATAACATTAAACTTTTTGTCAAAGTAAGTATTCGATATGTCCACCATTTTCTTCAATGCAGTTATCAATACGTTTAATAAAAGATCGTCTCATATTAAATAACATCGTTGGTTCAAAAGAAACTGCTGCAACATTTATTTCTTTTAAAAGTTGGTTGCGAATGTTATAATAATAATAATAAAGGCATTTATTCATCACATAATATTATTGACATAAATTAAATATTAATTTAAAAAGCTCCAGGCGAGTTTCAGTCCAGGACATGTACAGTGCGAAGCACTGACATATCCTGTCTGTTCAGCTAACCTGGGCAAACAAATAATAAAAAATATCTAGAATTGTTACCAATTAATAGTAATATTTATATAAAAACGAAATCAAAGTGGAAATTAAATAAATTTTAGTTTAAATAAATGTAGGAAAATATAAGAATAATTTAATCTAGCATTCAATTAATATGCGCCCTAAATGTAGTTCTACTCATTATAATTATGTATATTACCAAACCCTACCCAAGCAATATATCGTAATTTTTTAAAAACGGAATTTTAAATTTGTTTTGAGTAAAATTGAGAGCAGTGGTATAATTTTTCATAACTTGGGCTATATGATATGTAAGGATCGCTTGTAGTGCTGTGTACGATGATAAGGGATAGAAATGGTGTTTTTATGTCTAATGTTAATATTGCCTTGGAAAAGGCAATCAGACAATTAAATATTAGAATAAATGGAACTATTTTTAATAGATCGACGCATATTCTCGCATTCGCTGACGATATAGTTATAGTGGGCAGAAGTATGAGAGACATGGTGCAGTGTTTTACAAGGCTTGCGGACGCAGCAAGTGAATTAGGACTTGTGGTAAACGAGGAAAAAAACAAATATATGTTGGTTTCTAAAAACCCTCGAAATATCCAACAAAGAATTCAAATTAACAACCATACCTTTGAGCAAGTCAACGAATTTACATATCTTGGATCGCTAGTAAACGCAACAAACACGACAAGCGACGAAATAAAAAGACGCATAGCAATAGCAAACAGAACTGTTCACGGCCTCCAGAGACATTTAAAAAATAAAAATATAAAACGTGCACTAAAGCTTAATATATACAGGACCTTAATAAGACCAGTTTTGATATATGGGGCTGAAACGTGGATCTTATCTCAAAATGATAAAAGACTTCTTGGTATTTTTGAGAGAAAATTCTTAGAAAGATTTTTGGGGCCGTAAATGAAAATGGGCTATGGCGTCGAAGATACAACTTTGAACTGTATCAGTTATACACCGATCCAGATATTGTGAAATTCGTTAAAGTGCAGAGACTTAGATGGGCTGGACACATTGCTAGGATGTCAGATCACGAATACACGAAGAGATTAACATTTTCACAACCAGAGGGCACAAAAAGCAGAGGACGACCACGAATGAGATAAATTGATGATGTGGAAGAAGACCTACAGATTCTAGGGGTTAGAAGATGGAGGGAAGTTGCCAGGAATCGACAGGAGTGGCGACTTCTTTGTGAGCAGGCCAAGATCCACAACGGATTATCGAGCCACTTATGATGATGTTAATATTATGTACATCAGTACGGAATTTTATTTTATTATAGAGGTATGGTAGGGTATATAAAATAATAATTTTTTGGAATTACAAGCTGAATGAAAATGTCGTCTGAGTTTCATACTTAACCAACCTGTTTCTTTAATATCATTTTGGATATTTGTTAAAGTTGATATGGCATCGTCGTAACGTTGTGCATCGTTCTGGTCTAGGTTTCCGGTTATAAATTTAATTTCGAAACCAGTACCATCGAATAGAGATCTTTAGAACTGATGTTATAAAATTGGATTTAAATGTTTTAATTCAAGATTAATTTTGTTTTCTAAAATTTGGGTTGAATATGAGGAGTTCTGTCGGTCTTGAGGTTCTTGCAGCCAATTCCCGGCAATTCTTATGACGTCGTCTGTCCATCGTGTAGCTAGTCTACCTCTATGCTCTAAGACATCTGTGACTCCTGCCTTTTTCTTATTACTTCGTTTCTGTTTCTCTGAGAGTCAGTCTAGCGAGTATTTCATTCATCTTTGGCTACTCTAAGTTTGGTTGCTGCAGCTTGGGTTAAAAAAAGTGTTTCTAGAGCGCCATATGCGGCACATGCTAAGGTGATTCTTATTTGTAAATCAGCAGTTTGGTTGTCCCCAGCAATTTGGATTTCATATCTCATGGGTCTAGGGCTAACTTCATCAGTTAGCCCTAGACTCCAGCACAGATCAGAGGTAATGTAAGTCGATAAAACCTCACCAGCTCCACGGGGTCATGTAAGATGCCCCCATTTTCAGTTTTTATTAATTAACAAAGTTAACAGTCTATTGCATTTAGCTTTGTAAATACCATGACGATTGTTTTTTAATACTGATGTCCTTCCAATGTTTTTCTGTGGCCATACAATATTTTTACAACTTTTTATTAAACTGATGATGGAATGATTCAATTCCGAAAAGATCTTCTTTAAAATAAAAATTTTAAGCTTTTAATAAGCATTTTTTATACCTTAATAAACACGAACACCACGTGCTTTGTATTCAACAGGTATACTAGCCACTCCTGGATATCTCCACCTTATGGTTTTGTTACAGTTTCACTTTTAATCAATAAACTTACTTTAACCTTTAATTGTGGCTTATTCCCATTTAAATAGTAATTATTTTTTTGACCTTACTTTACGACGACACTAATAATTTACGACTCAACCAGAATTTTGACGGACTTTTCTCGCTTGGATTAGATCGGTACTCGCTACTGAATTAATTATTAATGTTATGTAATTAGCAAAGTAGGGACCGAGTTTGACTACTTTATTCGACCAAATTAGTTTTATATCTCTACAAAACACAAGATGGATTGTATAATCATGACATAACTTAAATAAGTAAATATTCAACATTAACTTTTTCAGCACAGCGGAGCATAGACATAAAAGCTTCCACACCTAATTCAAAAGTGTATCTAGATGTTTAACCCTTAACTGGAGAGACCCTATTTTAATACACACAGAGAGACATGCCCTCTGACAGACTACAATGTAGGAGAGGGGATAAGAACTAAACTTACAAACTTTTTTAATATATTTAATAGTACTCTAAAAGCTGCTTGTATTTGCAATTGAACACAGTAAAGAAACTCAAAATATTGTCAGAGTATAAAAAAATAATTACGACTTTCTAACAGCTAATCATTTACAGTTCGTGACAGTCACATTTTTTACTTTTCATTATAGTAAAAAAATAAATACACATCAAGTAAGTTTTTTTATATGAAAGGCACTAACAGAAACTGTAAAAGTTACATACAATCGGTATGAATTGGTTTCGTACACTGAAGACACACAGGTTTTCTACATCGGCCACAAAGGCATTTTGTCACACGGTTCTCCTTGCGAGGGCACAAATAACATATTTTTCGCTTCTCTAGTACTAATGGCTCGTTATCATCTACTTGGTTATTCTCAGGAATTCCAAGAATACTCGCTATACTAGCACGAATTAGCCGCGGTACGTGAAAATTACCCATTCTTCGCTTCATATGATCTTCTACTAATTGTTTTGCTAATATTTTAGCAATAGCAGATTTTTCTTGTATTTTAGAATTGTTTTTGTAACTTTGGTGCAGTATATATGCATTTACGCCATCAGATGCTATTTATATGCTATCAGATTCCAAATAAACATCATCTTGTACTTGATCAACATCACTAGCGTCACTATCTAATTCGTCAAACCACTTCAAAGCTGTATCTTCAAAATCAGTATCGGTAAAACGGATTTTTTTTGATGGACCGGCCATGATTGTAACAAATACGCGACGTTTTCAATGAAACAAAATGTAACCTGAACCGAGACGTGCCGTCTAACAGACTAAGTAAAACTGATTTTCGGTTATAACTTTTCCAAATATGCGTATTTCTTTACCTAAGTCGGGTCACTAATAGTCAATGAATAATACAAAGATGGGCAGCATTTGGAAAACTGATAGAAACTTTTAAAAGTGAGCTGCCCACATGCCTAAAGAGAAAGGTATTTAATCAGTGCGTCCTCCCAGTCTTGACGTACGGAGCAGAAACACTTACCTTAACAAAAGCAGCAGCTACCAAACTGAGAGTCACGCAGAGAAGAATGGAGCGGTACATGTTAGGAATAACTCTGCGAGACAGAATAACCAACGAAGACATCAGGAGAAGAACCGGAGTGACTGACATCATCGAGAAGATGGCCAGACTAAAATGGAGGTGGGCAGGACATATAGCCAGAATGACAGATGGGCGATGGACAAAGAGGTTATTGGAATGGAGGCCAAGGGAAGACAAGAGAATCGTCGGTCGACCACCTACAAGATGGACTGACGATTTAAGAAGACTCAATAAAAACTGGATGAGAGCGGCGTAAGATAGACGGGGTTGGAAACATGAGGAAGAGGCCTATGTTCAGCAGTGGACTCTTGAGGCTGGATGATGATGAATACAAAGAATATACATACGAATATATGAAGTAATGTGCCGATAGGCGGAGTTATTTGTACAGGGTGTTAAAAATTCTTTATGCTGTAGTCTGTCAGACGGCACGTCTCCAGTTAGGGGTTAAAATCAATCTTATGGAGAATGTAAATGTAAATATAGAAGAAATTACTTCATACATTTTTGTATGTCGGAGATTATCAAAGTATATGTTTCACTGTAAGGTAGTGTAGAAACGTGAAATACTTTAGAATCCAAAGAAAATTTATAAAACAAAATAAAATACACTTTTTCATGTTATTTTGAAAACGCTTTGAGGCGGAATTCGAAACATGAAATAATATACCGTATTTACAATTAAAATTGTAGTTTAGCCCATTAAATATAGCAGATAATAGACATCATACATCATTAGCGAAGTTTTTATTAAAATTAGCAACGGAAATGTTTGGACAAATTATGCTGAGTAATAGATTATAGCGAAATTGTTTTATAAAAAATAATTTCAATTAAAATCAATAATTCAGATTCTAGCTAATAATAAATTGATGATTCATTTTCGAGTATGTTACAGGCAATTTAAATTTGATTTAAAATTTTTAAAGTTTTATCTAATTGCATATTATGTATAAACAAACGAGTCATATTAAACTTAATAGGTTTGAGTTACGGTTTTGATCTTTTTGTATAAAGCGTTGTTTAGTTTTTGGGCACGTGTGTGTCAATTTTATTTAAACATTGTATCTAATCTATAAATAATCTGTATCTCTATCTGTATAATAATGTATCTAATCTATAAATGTATAAATCTAATGATAAGAGATTTAATCATTTTAAACAAGCATAAAGACAAGCGAGAGACATGAATAACACTGGCGAGGTTTTTCATGCCGCAAAAGACATACGTCTGGCCTTAAGGTAATTCGCCGATGCAGTATATGTGCATGGCACTATAAGAAGAAGAAGAGGGAAATAACAAAAGAAGAAAACAAAGACACTTTGATGATTTGCGACAAGATATGTGTCTAGCCGTGGACAAAAAAAAAAGAAGACCTATATAAAGCATTGGAGGAAACAATCGTAGACCTATGTATAGCACTGGAGGAAAGAATCGTAGACCTATGTAGAGTACTGGGCGAAAAAATGTGTGTCGAGCACTAGACGAAATAACGAAAGCTTATATGTAACCGTGTATAAAATATTGTGTTCCCCTGTCAAGCAGTGAACCATCAATTAGTGAATAGAAGAAGGTAACATGAGATGAAAAACAGATTAGCGAAAGAAAAAGAAGAAGAGGAAAGAAAGGAAAAGAAAAAAATGATTCGACTTGTCAGTAAGCGTGATGTCACCCGAACACCTGAGCAGGTGCAAACATCAAAGGATGCCGCTTTTTCCCACGGTCGGAAAAATTTTCCCAGCGCCAAGTGCCGCAACATCTACTTGTTTTGAAAACAAAGTTTTCAGTGTTTTATTGTTACGTTAAACAAAAGAAGAACTTAAACAGTTAAATTAAGAGATTTGCAAGTGAAGCTTTGGGGTATAAAGACAAACTTGAAACAAAAAATCAAGAATGGTGGTCGGAGAATATGCAAGCGTTAGTAAACAAGAAGAAAACTGCTTATCAGAAATGGATATTAACGAGAGAAGAGGAAGATTACAACATATATAAAAAATTAAATCGAAGATGTGCAGAGGTGGATAGGTATATGGGTGGAACAAGAGTTGGGCAAGTGTGGAAGGTGATAAAGTCTCTCCGGAGGAAAAGAAAGGAAAAATCTAACTTACAGTTAATAGACTTAAAACAGTGAAAACACAGTGAAAAAAACAGTGAAAGAGGATCGATGTAAAATCCAAGAGATCAAAATGGACGAAATATCCGAACATATACAAATAATGAGATAACAACTGGAGAGTTAAGCGATGCCCTCAAAAGATCGAAAAAAGCGTAAAGCAGCGGGACCTGGAGATGTTGGATACATCAGCTCAATAATCAAAAAAGGGGAATAATTGTTATCAGCTCAGTGGGGAGGTTGTACGGTCGAATAATAAAACAAAGAATAGAATCAAAATATGAAGACATAGAAGAACAAAATGGATTTCGTGCAGGAAGATCGTGCACTGATTGGTGTATTCGTTCTTCAACAGGTAATCGAAAAACGGAAGGCAAGGAACCTATCTACCCACCTATCGTTTATAGATTTAGAGAAGGCATACGATATGGTACTTTTGAAAAAACTGTTTCAAACATTGACGAAAGTAGGTCTCAGTAGAGAGTGTGTGGATGCTATCGCAAATATATACAAAAATGCAAGAAGTGTCGTTAAAGAAGGAAACTCTATATCTGAATCAATTCCAGTAACAAAGGGCCTTAAACAAGGATGTTGTCTATTTCCGACCTTATTTAAAATATGTATTCAATCATCGCTAGAGCAGCGGAGGAAACAAGTATCCGAAATGGGAATAGACATAGGCGATGGTAAATGTCTAACAACTTTATTTTTCGCAGATGATCAGGTAGTAGTAGCAAATGATGAGGAAGACATGGACTACATGTTTAGAAAACTAAAGAAAGAATATGAAAAATGGAGCCTTAATATGAATATGTCAAATACATCATCGTTAGTTAGCCTTTGTCCGCTGCTGAACGTAAGCCTCCCGTAAAATTTTCCACCTATTTCTATCTTGAGCTTCTTGCAACCAGTTTGTGGTGATGCGCTTGATATAATCCGTCCATCTAGTCGATGGTCGTCCTCTGCTTAGATATGCCTCATGCCTTGGTCGCCATTCTAGAACCTTTCTGGTCCATCTATCATCCGTTAATCTGGCAACATGTCCGCCCCAAGCCCATTTAGCCATCGCTATTTTTTCAACTGCATCTGTGACTCCTGTTCTTCTTCTTATTTCTAGGTTTGGTACTTTATCTCTGATGGTAATACTTAATATTGATCTTTCCATAGCGCATTGTGTAACTTTTATTTTATATATTGTTTTTTTGTCAGAGTCAGTGTTTCTGCACCATATGTAAGAACCGGTAAAACGTACTGGTTAAAAACCTTTCTTTTTAAACAAACTGGAATAATAGACTTAAAAATGTTATTTAATCTACCAAAGGCAGCCCATGGAGACCCATCCTTCTTTGTATTTCAGTTGTCTGATTATCTCGGCCTAAGCGAATCTCATGCCCTAGATATTTGTAAGCTATTACTTGGTCGAAGCTATGGCTCTCAATCAGAACTTTACCGCTGACTACAAGGTTGGTCATAAATTTCGTCTTTGAGGTGTTAATTTTAAGACTAATTGTTTTGGACACTTTATAGAGCGTGTACAGCATTTTTGTAGTCTTATCAACTCTATAAGATTTTAAAACGATGTCATCGGCAAATCTTAGGTGGTTCAGATCTTCCCCATTTATATTAATTCCCATGTTATCCTCTCGTTACATTTGCTTAAACATATATTCAGGAACAGCTGTAAACAATTTAGGGGAGATAGTATCACCCTGTCTAATTCCACGTTCTATTCAAAACTTCTTGGTATCTTCATGAAGGTGGACACAAGCTGTACCAGTTTTGTAAATACTAGTTTCGTAAATACTTTACGAATGTCAAAGACAGACCATCTTAAAATAGGAGATGATGAAAAAGATCTAGAGTTAGAAATTAGAAACACAACAACATGTAATGAATATAAATATCTCGGATCAATAATATCTAAAGAAGGCACTATCAAAAAAGACGTCGAAAACAGAACGCAGCAGGGAATAAAAGCGGTAAACATTTTAAACTCTCTACTATTGTTTAACATATTAGACAAGAAACGAAATTGACAATCTATCGAACCTTAGTAGAGCCTACTATGACTTATGGGGCAGAAGTTTGGCAGATTACGAAAAAAGATAGAAAAAGAACAGAAGTAGTAGAAATGGATGTTCTAAGGAGAGCATGTGGTCTATCCAAAAAAGATCATATTATCAGGAATAAAGATATTAAAAGGAGGACAAATACTGTATATTCCAGTGTAGACAGAATTGAAACGGGACAACTAGTGTGATATGGTGAAGCGAATGAATGCAAATAGATGGCCAAAGAAAGCTTTAAATTACATACCACAACAAAGAAGAAGGAGGGGAAGGCTTTCAGTTACCTGGGAAGAAAATGTACAACACAAAATGAGAAATATAGCCATCAAAGAAGATGAATGGATGAACAAAAAACGATGACGGTCGAAATGCGAGAAACGGCAGAGGCTGTAGGAACCTCGCTTATATATAAGTAAGACAAAGACACACAATACGCTCAAACTTTTAAACGTTAAATCAGTCGTAGAGGATGTCTTCAAAGAAATTAACCTGAAATCATGAAAATAAACAAGCAATCTTAACCTATATTCTCCCATTTTAGCATTAAGTGCTACCTAGACTTTAAGGAATAAAAATTATCGTTCAATTTGAGGTTTATGAGGAGCATAGAAGTAAAATCCCGGAAGTCTAATCCCGGAACATTTAAATTAGACGTGAAAAACTATTATATAGGACTTTGGCGATATATTGAGCTTTCTGTTTGATTTACTTGTATTCTAGTATATACTGAATTTTAGAAAAGACTATAAGGGATAGCATTAGGAACGACATGATTAGGGAAAGAGCCGGGATGACTAAAGTTTCAAAAAAAGATTTAAGAACAAATACTGCAATGTTTTTTTCATGTCAGATATAAAAAAATATGTGGAACAAAAGATGGACCTGTTAGAAGTTTATAAAAAGAGAGGTAGAGGAAAACCGACAGAATTAGGTGACGAAGAATAGTAAAGAGCAGAGAGTACCTGTAAAGAGAATAGCTAAGGAAGACGAACAGGAAGATATCTTAATTCTGAAAATATTTTTTTTGTTAGAGAGACTGTTTTAAAGCAGGTATTTAGCTAGCTCTCAATATATTTAAAATATGTTATCTCTTCAACGACTGTACTGTTCCTAACGAGTTTCTAACGAGATTTCTTCTCTGGAAAGTAAAGTTTCTGCTAACATCTCTAAAGTAACTTCTGAGATGTCTGCCCTCGACGATAGAATATCTACGTTAAAAAACCAAGAGGAAACAATCCAATTACAGCAGAGACAAAAGAAGACGAAACAAAATGTAAGTTGGAGATACGGCCGAAATTTGAAGGAAGTGGAGGTTCTATTCATGTTAAAGTCCCAACTTTCGACGGAAAATCATCATGGAACAACTACATAAAACAGTTCGAATCAGCCGCAAGAGCAAATGGATGGTCTGAAAAAGAAAGGGCGGTAAACCTGACTATCGCTCTTCGAGGAGATGCCTTAGATGTGCTTCAGACCATAGCCGTAGAGGAGACCAATGATTTCGAACAACTCAAGAAGAGGTTAAATATGCGATATGGCCACGAACATTTGGAGCATGTATATCAGTCGCAGCTTAAAAATCGTAGACAGAAGAAAGATGAGGCTCTTCAAGAATATGAGGTAGATATTGCCAGATTAGTACGATATGCTTATCCAACAGCTCCCGAAGACATGATGGAAAATTTGGCCGTTCAAACGTTTATTGATGGTCTTCGTGATCATGAAATGCAGAGAACACTACGATTAGCTCGTCACAAGACGCTGGTTGATGTCTTATCCGCCGCCCTCGAATACGAGTCAGCTAGGCAAGCCTCCGGCGGTTACAGTAAAGTTAGGACTGTAAAAGAGGAAGGAGATGAAGACAAACTTGACCAGCTCGTTAATATGATGAAAAGTATTACATGCAAGAAAAAAAAAGACCATAAAATCAAGAAACTCACCATCAGGAAAACCAGAACGGTACAGTTTATTTTTCCTACTATCGTCTACTCAGTTTTCACGATATTGATATTTAGACGTCTGACGAATATATTTGTTAAATATACTTCGTTAACGTAGTTATTTGTTATTAAAAACTTTTTATTACTTTAACAATACTCTTAGTTAGATCTTAGTCATATCATAAATAAAAAATATTTTGTCGCAGTGATAGAAGCAACGTCCAGAATTGGTATGGGAGAATCTTCGTATGATTATGGAGACATAGGTCATTTTGAAGAATGTGTTAAATTACGATCTAGAGAAGATGGCATTAAAGGAAAATACTGTATTGCAGATATTGCTTATAAATTCGTAAATTTCACAGGACACTCACAGGTAAGTCAAATGTTAGTTCCTCGTTTATGTTTTAAATAAAAATATATATTGTTATACATAATATATACCATCAACCTGCAGAAAGTTTATTTGTTACTTATATTTTAGATAATTTTGCCTGGATTCTGTTATCTACAATTTTCTTATCTAGTATGGGGCAACATTTTTATGCCCGTATGTATAAATATGAATTGTAATTAGGTTTATTCGCTCTAAATCATAAAATTTACACAATACGTCAGTTTTGGTCTTTATTCCCTATTTATTTGTTTCAGTGCCTATAAAGAATGAGCAGTGTACCCAATTTTTTATACCAGTTGTAGTCTGTGAGTTAACAAGAAAAAGAATTTCTTTGGTTCGATATTCACAGGCTTTTGTACTTCATATTGTAATGAAACTATAGTTAAAAATGGTGACTGTCAAGGTTAGCTGTCAGGTGGAATAGGTTTAAAAAGTTTGGTTTCTTATAAGAACTGTTTATTTTAGGTATTTCATGAAATTAAAGGATCACCATCTTCGTCTAAAGAGACGAACAATGCCTCGGTTGTTGATTGTAAGACATTAGTTTGCACCCAATAGTTAAGCTCAGTTTTATTTTAGGACTTCTGGGTTTTCGCTCAACTTATTTCTGCGTTTTCAAGAAAAATTGTTTCTCGTCGTAACGTTTCTAATTTCTTTAAGTCTCTTCGAACTAGATTTGTCAGTATGTTTAAGGCCTGAAAAAAAAAATAACTCAGTTAATAGCCCTCTACTGAGCTTATTATTCCAAACAAAATGGGGATGATCAGCAGAGCGACTTCAGTCGAGGATTCTGACTCCTCCCAAAAAACTAAGTCAAAAGATGTTTTAAGAGGAACAATATTTGAGCCGGCTATTAAAGAACGCCCTCTTAGAACTCAACAGAAGGAGATAAATAAAGATGTGCTGGGGTATAGACCATAAAAAATCTAGGAAGTATTCAGGCATACAGACAGAATCAACTTCTGTAGTTCCATAAAACAACGATTAGCGCGGGAATTCTGTGGGTAAACTGTACTAACGAGTATACAAAAAATGGGAAACTGATGTGTTGAGGACTATATAGAGTGTCTGTAGGAAGAAGTATACTTAAATGTAGTACATTTTAATAATATACTTAAGCAACTCATTGTTCTTATTTACGTTGCTGAGAAAGGAGCCGATAAATTACTTGTCAGAACTAGACTTCTTCTTCTTTAAGCTCCATCTTCTATCAAAGGTTGGATATCATCATGGCTATGCAGACCCTATCGACTGCCGCTCTAAACAGATTTGCTCTACTGCATTCAAATTACTCTCTCAAGTTCTTAAGCCACGATATTCTTCGTCTTCCAACATTTCGCTTTACTGGAATTTTGACTTGCATAATATGTTGCAATAATAAGTATATTGGCTCTTTCATTATATGTCTCAAGTAATCAAGTTTTCTTCTTTTGAAATTCAACAATATTTTAGCTTCATTTCGTATTCTTCTAGTAACATTTGCGTTTGACATTCTTGGAGTCCATAATATTTGTAGCATTCTTTTGTAAGACCAACATTCAAAGGCGGCCAACTTATGCAGATGCACTTGTTTGAATGTCCATGAATCCAAGCCACAAAGAAGGGTGGTGAATACGTAATACCGATGCATCCATGGGCGTATTCCTAACCTTATTTTCAGACATTAAAGAAAAACTTCTTTCAACAGATGCAATTCTAGCAGTAATTGTTAAAAATACCTGTGCCAATTTAAAAGCTTTAAATTTTATATAAAAAAGTGAAACAATTATCTGGAAAATCACAAACAAATACACCTAACCGATTAATTGACAAAAACAATAAACCCATTAATAACCCAATTGAAATAAAACAAATATGGACTAAATATATTGAAGATCTTTTCATGGACACAAGAACGGAACCAACACAAATTGATAACGAGGAAGCTCCAATAATATTAAAATCTGAAGTCCAACATGCTATAAACAACATAAATCTGGCAGAGCCTCTGGGCCAGATGAAGTTCAAATCGACCTGATTAAACTTATAGACAAAGACAATTTAAGTGTAATAACTATACTCTTTAGTAACATATACAAATCTGGTGAAATACCTACAGAAAGGCTGCTATCGACCTTTGTTCCGCTACCAAAAACCAAGAACCCCAAACACTGTAATGATTATAGATTAATCGGCTTAATGGCACACTTGTTAAAAACATTTTTAAAGATTATACATGCAAGAATATTCAAAAAGTAGAAAGCGGATATGAGTAATAGACAGTTCGGCTTCGGAACAGTGAAAGCTCTGTATAGTTTCACAACTCTTGTCCAAAAACGTCGAGACCAACAAAAAAATCTTTTCGTTGCGTTTATAGACTATAAGAAAGCTTTCGACAAAGTTAAACATAACATTTTCATGGAATGTCTAAAGAGAAAAGGACTCGACAAAAATGACATTAACATAGTGAGAAATCTCTATTGGAACCAACAGGCTGTGGTAACATTAAATGGAAATTGTACGGATGCGCAACAGATAAGTAGAGGGGTGAGACAGGGCTGTGTACTTTCACCATTACTATTTAATATATATTCCGAAGAGTTATTTAGGCAAGCACTCGAAAACTGTACAGATAGGATCAAGATAAATGGTGAACATATAAATAACATACGTTATGCTGACGATACAGTCATTATCGCTGAAAGTGAGACATACCTGCAGACGTTACTAAACACAATTTGTGATACTGAGGAACAGTTTGGTTTATCAATAAACATAAACAGACACAAAAACCATGGTTATCAGTAAGAGGGGCAGTCATTACAAGGATCCAGATAAAAAATAAAGATATTGAGCAAGTGGACAAAATGAAATACTTAGGAGCCTGGATTATGGAAGATCTGAATCCGAAATCAAAAATTCGCTTAAGAATAGAGCAATCAAGAGCAGTATTTTTTTATCCATTCTATTCTTTATTATGGTGTCGAAGCCTGGACTGTTAATGTTGACTTAATGTGAAAACTGGAAGCTTTTGAGATGTGGCTTTTTAGGAGAATTTTGAAGATACCATGAACCGATCATATTACGAACGAAATGGTGCTGCACAGAATGGAAAGAGACAGAGAACTTTTGGCCACCATTAAAAGGCGAAAGACAGCAGATTTGGGGCACATACTTAGAAATGATAAGTACGAGTTGTTGCAGCTGATTATAAAGAGTAAAATCGAAGGAAAAAGGGGTCCTCGTAGACGACAAATATCCTGGCTGAAAAACATTCGCGACTGCACCGGGTTAAACACACAGACGCTCGTAAGAAAAGAAGAAAATAGAGATGAATTTGCAATGGTTATAGCCAACCTTCATTAGTGGAGATGGCACAAGAAGAAGAAGTATGGTAACAATGCTTACATGGATGCTTCGCCAGTGCTAACAGTTTTTCGTTTTTGTATATAAAACATTTTAAATATTAAAATAGAAGTGAAAAAAATAAAAAAAAATTTTACTTCTTTTTTTTGTCTGTTTTCAAATATGGTATTTTTTCGAATTTATAGGAAAGTGTCTCTACTACCTCAAATATATTTTTTTAATTTATTGTTTGAGACAGATCAAATGTATAAAAAAATCGTATTTTTCTTCAGATCCCTACAAGAGACCTAACGATTAGAATTACTGGTGGAATGCATTTACTCAGATTTCCAGTACGGGGTATGTGTCTGCCCAGTAATTGTTCAGATTCGGATGCCGGTTATTTAATGAATCAATTGCAACATCCCAATACTACTGTAAGGTATTTTGTGTGTCAAACCGAAGAGGAAGTTTATGAGCCATTAGACAGCAATGCGTATTTGGGCATGTGAGTATAGACACGTTATTGATAAACGTACAGCTGGCTTAAATGTATTTCCACGAAATATTTTTATTGCCGTGGTGCCGCAATAATAAACAACTTAAAAAATACGATTTAAATAAAGAAACAATATTGTACTGTACTGCTCATTAAAAAATAAATAAAATTTATTTTTACAAAAATTATTTTATTTTTTAAACCGTAATTATTATTATATTGATAGACCACGGCTGTAAAAAATCGGTTAAATTTTAATGTGAGAAGTGGCATTCTAATTTTTGCAGAAATAGTTAGATGATAACTTCAGTAAACATAATTTAACTTATTCTTTCTCTCAAATAGGTCGGGAACTATAATAAAACAATTAAAACATTTTAAAATCAATAAAAACATCGATTTTTTTTTAGTTTCCTCACATACAACTTTAGAAAAGTTTATTTTAAAGCAAAATCGTAATAAAATAAAATAACAACAATACAACTTTCTATACAATACGGCTAGTTAAAAATGTTTTAATTTATTACCGTTGCTGCAAAATAGCAATAAATACAAAAAAGAGGGGGACACAAACCTTTTCTTGCTTACAGCGAAAAGTTGGGGCGGGCATGTTTTCGACGCTGAAGTACCTGAGGGTCTTAAAAGTACCCTTGTTTTGGACGCTGCCGGAAGGATTATCACAGGTACCAGATATTAGATATAATTAGTGTTTAATGATGGTCATTGAAATTTACTTAGTTACTATAGTCGGTTCGCTATATTTACGCGGGTTTCGGATTAAAAATTTTATTGTAAGTATCCAGTTTTAATTACCTGCTCTTTGGGGAAATATCAACTGGTCAAATGGAATGAAAAAAAAAATCCATAACTTTTTTTAATTAAATAATAATGGAAAATCTTTTATATAATTGACAGTATAATAAGGAGAATTACTTCATTAATGGAGTCTAATGTGGCTAATATAAACCTAATAATAATTTTATATTACACTTCACACAGAAAATATGGTCTATGTATATTTGTTCCATGGAGAGAATTTCTAATGAAAAATAAAAAAATTTAACTTGCCAACAAAACTGAAAATCAGTCATTATCATCAAAAATATCATAATCGTCATCATCATCACTGTCATCACCATTAATTGTTATTATGATTGGACTTATTTCGTTTATTTTATTTTCACGAGTCCACCAATCTTCTATTAGTTTCTTGCACTTGAATATACAGTTGCACCACACTTCTGGAGTTACAATGATTGAAAGTGCCTTTCGCCAAGTTTCCCGAACTGCGTCGTCGCTATAACCGTTAGGCCCAATATGGTTGTCATAATATTGTTTTGCTATTCCCCATATATATTCGATGGGATTAAACTGGCAATGATACGATGGCAGACGTAAAACTTGATGACCGTAACTTTCAATAATCTGATCCACAACAAAGGTTTTTGGTTTTGCGTGGATATTTGCTAAGCGTAATAATTCTGATTTTAAAATATGTTGTGTAAATGGTATATGTTCCTTTGTCAACCATTCTTTAATTTTATTAACAGTCCAAGAATTCGTTGGACTTTTGTTTAATACTTCAGAATGGTAAGGTGCATTGTCTAAAATAATTACGCTGGGCTCACTTAAACCTAGGAGAAGTTTTTCATGTAACCATTTTACAAACATTTCTGTGTTCATATTATCGTGATAGTCACTTGATTTTGATTTAGATGAAAATATTAAATCAGCACCTTCTATAAAACCCGATTTCCCTCCTGCATGTAAAATTATTTGTCGCTTCCTTTCTCCATCAATATGTTTGATAGACTTTACGTTATCATCTTGCCATATTCTCTTGGTTGCACCCCTAGAAAATATCCATGTTTCGTCTAAATATATAAAATTTGCCCTTTCTTCTTTTAATTTAGAATATTTTCTTAGAAAGTTAATTCTTTTATGCACAACAGAACTTCTTTCACAAAGGGCTTTTCTGTTATCCTCCTTTTGAAATTTGAAACCCAAATTATGTATCACTTGCCATAGACTTGTTCTGCCAATTTCGTCAAATTTTCTATCTTTTAATTCCGAGAGAATTGTATTTAAGGTCACATGTTCCTTGTTGGCTCGCATTCGATAAATGGTATCACGAATTTCAAATTTTTTTCCATCTGGAATATCTTTCGTTTTCAATGATAGGCGAGTTTTTCGGTGATCTTCTTTCGGCCGTTCATTATTGCGATTTTGTAATACTCCTCTTGGTTTCACTAATTCCTAGAGCATCACATACGCGTTGTTGAACAGACATTACCGATTTTAAAGGACCGCCATTTTCTTTTTCATCCGTAAAATACTTATGTACACTACAAATTAGACTATCTACATCTAAAACACGTCTAGGCATTTTTAAATATTTCCACCAAACATGTCAACACTGGCAAAGAATCAATTCAACTGCAATATTGTAACAAATTTATGCCTACCCTAATGTTATTTTAATGTATTTTAAAATATGACCATTAATGCAGTTTTTACCTAATTTTCTGGGAAGTCGTTTACTGCAACTGGTATCAATGAGTTATTAGCATAATTTTGTTAATCCGAAACCCGCGTAAATATAGCGAACCGACTATAGTTATTAGTTTGTCAGAGAATAGTAAAAAGTGAACATGGAAATTTCAACGTTAGTAAGTAATCGTGGTAAAATTTTGCTCAAAGTGAACAGTTTTACTTTTTGTCAAGATAATTAATAGTGTCTGTAATAGTGAAAGTAATAGACTTAAAGATCCAAAGAGTAGAAAAAAAATTATGTTCGTTAGAAATAGGATACATGAGTATCAAACTAACTGTATCGATCGATTCCAAGTGACAAATAAACCTTATCAAGCTTAATCACTAGAATTTTATTACCTGTCTTTCCATTTACATTTCAATTACACCCAGCGTCCAAATCATGTATGCAGAAACAGGTAATTTGATTTTTCAGTGTCGAATTTTAAATTTATCGTCCAAATCATGCACGCCCAAAAGTTGGATGTGATGGAAGTAATTCCAAGAATTGTAGAACCTAATGATGATGACGCGGAATGCATCTTTCCTTCTTCTTCTTATAGTGCTTATTTGTTTTGGATGTTGGTGACCATCATTTCAATCTGTATTTTACAAACTGCGGCTCTGAAAAGATTTGTGGTTATTGTGTTGATTTTTCGATCAGGAAATTCTTTTGCATCTTTTGCCTCGGCAAATTTTCTAACGACACGAGGGGAGAATTGTAGGTAATGTGCACCATGTACAGTTTGTAGTCCCACAAAGATTAAGCAGGAACTAAAAAAGACATCTACATCTGTGGGTTTTGCCGGTAGATGAATAATTTTCAAAATTTCAGTTGTGTTTTCTTTCATTTCTTTGATTGTGTTGACTTTGTTCCAAATAAAATAATATTTGTTACTTTGATAGTGTTTCGCTGTATAATTGTTTTATCTCATTTTCATCGTTATTTAGAATATTTTTATAGGGCCTCCGAATTAGGTACCAATTTTTTAAAACGCAAAAAAAAACTCTTGAAAATATTAATTGAAGGCATGAATAACTTAATGAAGTATACATGGAAGGCTCATAAAAATCAAAAATTAAAAACAAATGCGGGTCCGCTGTTGGATACTCTTCTCTATTAATTATCTTGAGAATAATTTCTTGGCAATGAAAAGAACAAAACAAACTAAATAGACCTTCTCAAAACTGCTCTTTAATTAAGGCACTTGGCAACCTAAAAAATAATAATTTTTGTATGAGTTTTCTAGCCCCGAAAGTGCGTTTTTTCATCTTTTGAGATTTTAAATTGTTTATTGGCTTAAAATCTATCAACTTTGGAGAAAAATGACACGAGATTTTTTGTTAAAAATAACCCAAGAAACCTAATAAATTTTTTAAACCATTTCTGGTAACCTGGTTTAACTTTCACTTAAACTGTATTGCAGAAAGATTAACCTTTTTAGTCTTTTGTTTTAAATAATTAAAATAACATAGCACGCCTAATAGATAGCATGCTCAACGACCGAATGTTTCAAGTAGTGATGGGCACAGATATCAGCCTACCAAAGAAACTTAAGAATGGCCTACCACAGGGGTCAGTGCTCTCTCCACTACTATTTAGCTTATACCTAGCAGATATGCCGGAAACACAGTCAAGAAAGTTCGGATACGCCGATGACTGGGCCCTCGCTACACGATGCAGAATACTAGAAACGTCTGAAGAAGTTCTGACGGCAGACTTATATACATTGGGCAAATATTTTCGCAAGTGGCGACTTCAACCAAATGCATCCAAAACAGAAGTTAGTTGCTTTCACCTGAACAATAAACTTGCTGGAAAGGAACTCAACATACGGTTTGAAAATACCACACTTACCCACAACAAAACACCGAAGTACCTGTGCGTAACACTAGACAGAACGCTATCATTTAAAGAGCATATAACAAAAACTGCCCAAAAGTTGAGTACAAGAAATAACATTATACAGAAGCTCTGCGGTACCACCTGGGGAGCATCGATTTTTACTCTAAGCTCTACTGCCTTAGCCCTTGTTTTCTCGACCGCTGAATATTGTGCTCCAGTCTGGCTACACAGTCCACACGTAAAAAAGGTCGACAATCAGCTGCACAGCACTATGAGGATGATAGCTGGTACAATTAAATCAACTCCCACCCAATGGCTTCCAGCATTAAGTTACATCCCACCTCCACATTTACGACGAGTCGACGCACTTACACGTGAATACAAAAAGATCATAAACAATATAAACCTGCCGATCCACCAAGATACCGAGGATGCACGAAATACCCGTCTCTGTTGTAGAAAACCACCAATGAAAACGGCAAGAATGATACATGAGGAGTTCAACATCACGAATGCATGGTCCCAAGAATGAAACAAATGGCAAAATAACATGCCCTGCATTACCCACAAGCCACCTGGTTTTGATCTTCCACGCAAAACATGGTCCACTCTAAATAGGATCCGAACCAGACACGGCAGATGTGCATACATGCTACATAAATGGGGAAAGAACCCGTCTCCTCAATGTGACTGTGGGGAGAACCAAACCATCGACCACATTATTCAGGAGTGTCCCTCAAGATCCTACAATGGTAGCCCTGAAGACTTCCTGTTTCCAACTTCAGAGTCAATTGATTATATAAATACACTTGATGTTTGTTTGTAACTATTTAAAGTTTGTCAAATACCTATATTACTAGTGTTTGTGTATTTGTTCTAAATGTATTGTAATTGCCATACGATAAATAAATAAATAAAATAACATTGACGTTCGGACAATTTGTTTGATGTTTTAATTGATTGGAATGTTTGGAGAGTAAATTTATGGTTGATTTTTACTTTAATATTTTTTAATATAATTAGTTATTTTAACAAAAACAATTATCTTTAAGTTGCGTTTTATCAAACAAAGCCAATACGAATATAAATAAACAAAAGTGAACATCTGTCTTTACTACCATAATTATTAATCTACCCAAAAGTAGACTAATTTGCGCATATGCGCATGCATTTTTTTTTTCGTATTATTCGGGCATGTGTTTGCTCGAACGGATTAACAATAAAAAATGAATTAATTAAAAACTTACAAACAAATAATGGGAAATATGGGTATGTTGTACTAAAAAGCGATTTGTAGTTGAAAATTATTTTTAATGAAAAGTCCGTGGACTGTCCTATCAGTAGAAATTATAAAAATGGCCAGCGAAAATTATCAGTAAAAATTATAAAAATGATCAGTAGACTTCGGCAAATATGCAAATAAAAATGTAGAAAATATGCGCATAAATATGCACGTGTTTACCCGAAAATATGCAAATATTTTACAAAATATGCATACAAATAAATAAAAAAATCGTAAAATAGTAACAATTTTATTTAAAAAAAAAAGTGTATATAACTAAATATTTCCTACTATTCATTAAGATTTACATTTATTTTAAGTAACTACATCATTTTTAAGTATGAATAAACTTATTTAGAATTATGGTAACAATAAATGACCAAGTGGTGTTCAAAATTTTCTAACAAAAACTTGTAGCTTCTGTCTGAGTACATATATTTATATATGGAAAAACTTCGTTCAACATCAACTGATGTAACGGGAGCATTTTTCAAACTAACCAAAACATTTGGTTCTAAATTAATTGTTTCCGAAATATTTCCAGCTAGAACACTGACTACTTCAGAAAGAATATGGTAACCTTTATTTTTTTCCATAGTAGCTTCAAATTTTTTTAAAATATCTTTTCCAATATTACCTCTAACGTTCCGACAACATGACACAAATTCTTTTATTAATGCTGTACTTTCGAACAATGACAGTTTTGGTGATTCTAACTGAGTAATTGTTTTTTGAACAAAACTAAAATTTGATTTTATAAATGAAAGTTCTTGTTGAAGCAAGTTACTCTGAAAAGTTTGTTTAGAATCCAAAAGAGATTGGGAACTTTCATCTGTTAACGTATCAATTATGTTCTTTATTTTAACAAAATGATCTGCATAAAAATTAGCTGCTTCTAACCATGTTCCCCATCGCGTTAAAATAGGTTGTGGTGGAAGAGGAATGTTAGGTAGCATTTCTTTATAAAGTTGAATTCTTATAGGAGATTTAAGAAATACTTTTTTGACACTGGATATCATGGTATTTACAAGAGGAAACTTTTCTCGTATTTCCTCTGCAACTCTGTTTAATCCATGCGCTACACAAGTAACATGTATTAAATCTGGGAAAAATATTTTTAAATTTTGTCCTGCTTTCACCATATAAGGAGCAGCATCCGATAAAATAAGCAGTAATTTATTAGAAGGAATAGTTGTCGGAAGAAAAAAAGTTGCTAATGTTTCTTGTATAAAACGCGAAATTGTTCAAGCATTTGTTTTCTCAAGTTGCTGGCATGAAATAAGATGAGATTTTGGTAAGGTATCTTCTTTAAGAACACCAATCAATAAATGAGTAATATACTTTCCTGAGGAATCAGTGGTTTTGTCTACAGATATGTAAAAATAGTTATCTGCAATTTCTTCCTTATTATTAATTAACACCGACGAGTATAGCCCGTTCACATTATTTCTTCTTAGAGACCGATCACTTGGAACATTAAGTTTGCAATATTTTTTTAGAAACGAACTAAAATTTACATTTGCTAATTTTGAAAGCTAATGCGCGACACAAGTCTTCATTAAAAGTTTCTTGCTCATCTAATTTTTTTAAAGTAGATTGGAAACATTTAGCCATTGAAGTTTGATGTTTTCCTCCTATTTTTCCTTTTTTTGCAATGTGTGAAGCAGTTCTCACATGTTGGTCTATCTGAAATTTCTTCTCACATGCTATCTATAAATAAAAATAAAAACCTTTATTTTAACCCAACCTTTAAAATATAAAAATATACAAGGTGTTTTTGGTTAATCAAATAACTGGTTTGGAAAAAAAAAACACTCGCTAAGTGTTTTAAATGCAGTATTAATCCACAAATTAGTTTTTGTTACTAACCATTAGTACATCATATACCTTATTTTAAAATTCAACAAAAGTTTTTTTTTTGTTAATTCAATTACAATAAAAATAATTGTGTTTTAGAATAGCTGACTTCATAAAAATAGTAAAGGTGAAAAATTTTTCTAAATACACACCATTGTATTGTACCATGGACAATTTTTTCTCACTAAAGGAAGCTATTTTTCATTTAAAAACAACCTACGAGTACTAAATTTCAAGTAAATACGTTTATTGGTTTTAAAGTTATTATTGTTATTAACTAAAAGAATTAAATTTTTTTTAATTTTAACACCCTGTATCTCGAAAAGTAAATAAGTTTGACCCCTCATTAACTATATCGTTTTGTTCAATTTTTCGAGAAGTATCTACAGTCAAACGTTGTAAGTGTCATTTGGAAACACCCTGTATGTATGAAATATTAGATATTTAATAGAAAATATTAGATACTTACAATTTTGCCACAGACTGAACAGTAGATTTTTCCCATATCCATAGACAGCTCTTTATAAGGTTTAATCCAAGTTGAAGCACTGGTTGTTTTAGGCATTATAAAATCACAATCTTCCTTTTTGTTACGCACAACGAGTGTTTACGCTTTGAATATCAAAACAAAAATGATTTACAAATCTGAGCATCAAATTAGAAATGTTTAGGTACCTAATTCAATAAACTGGGAGATTTTGGAAAATCCCTAAATTAGGAACAAAACTATTAGCCGTTTACCTGCTGTTAAGATACAATAAATTGTAGATAGATTTGGGGATTAGATCATAAAATGCAAATGAGCGAACCCTTAGCGATTATCCAATAACTGAATGCCTCAGTGACCGAGACTTTCTAAGAATGTTGAGGGCTACTTAAATTGATCTTCTTTTAAATTGTAAATGTTTTGTACCTGTAGAGATTACGTACTTAGATCATTTCTTGATTAAAATGACTACAAAATTTTATACAAGAATTGAAATAAATTGGTATGTTTAAAAATTTTCAAATACAGTATAAAAATCTGAACTTTTATGCACTTTATGCAAACTTGTATACAAATATGCCAAAATATGAAATATTTGCATAAAATATGCACAATATGCAAAATATGCAATATGCATATTTGCCGAAGTCTAATGATCAGTAAAGATAAACTATATTAAATTTATATAGGTCAATTGTTTGGTCTATTATCTGGTGACTAACTAAAATGGAAATTTAAAATTAAAACTAAAAATTATAATTTATTGTTATCAGGTATTACATTACGAATCACATGTTTAAAATATATATAAAATATTATTTGTATCAGATTCTAGGAAAACTAAGCAAATATTACCATTATCATCCAGCCTTCTGCGTCCAAAATTGGATATAAGCCTCCCCTAATTTCTTCTAGGTCTGTCGGTCTTGAGCTTCCTGTACCCAATTCCCAGCGATTCTTTTGACGTCGTCTGTCCACCGTCTTGTAGGTAGTCTATATCCGTCAGCTCATGGTCACCACATTCAAATTTTTTTAGTCCAAATCCCGTCATTCATTATGGCCACGTGGCCCGACCAGTTCAACTTCAGCCATGCTATACGCTGCGCCTGTCCTTCTTTGTTTTATTCGTTTCTAACTCTCTTTTAGCCCAAGTAAAGTATGTTTCAACTGTAGTGGCGGAAATTTCTAGGAACAGTAAAGCCTCACCAAACAAAGCAGTGGCGTTCAAATAAATACTTATGATTTAAATCAAATTGTTAAAGATAGGTAAACACAATTTATTAAACAATGATATTAAATTATATTTATGGCAATATTGTAGTACATTTTAATACATATTATTATAATATATCACATACATATATTGTCTGTATGTGAAACGATAGATACTTTTCGTTAAGTGATAAATGATTCAACTTTAATTTTTTAACTGGTGTATAATCACAAGTTAATTCCATATTCTATAAACTCACTATTCACTCTTGCAAAAAACAACTGTGTCAGATCTCTTCACTCGCTTATAATCGACAAAACAAAAATTTTTTTGATATTAATGAATGACTATTTAATGGCCATTAACCATTTTATTAATCATTGGTTTTCCATACCAAATCGAAATTTATACTATTTAAGATAGCGTTCACATTTATCAGAAACCATCTTTCGCTAATCGATCTATATTCTATCTAAACTATCAAAAGACCATTAACTAAATACCTATGTATTTTAAGAGTTTCTTTATTTCTTGTTATTTAATGGGCCATTATCATAACGACAAAAATAACCATAAATAACATTACTAAAATAAACAGATTTATATAAATATATTATACTTTGAAAACGGTTTAAATCTCTAACAAACCGAAACAAATAATGTAATGCCCTTAAAGTATGTCTCTGACCAGCTGAATAATCCCTAGCCTACACAGTTCTAACAATAGCAGGTATAATTTTACGATAGTCCATGTGACATGGAAAAATTTTTATCTAAATAGTCAAACCCAACGTAAAATAAGCTAAAATATTGACGTTATACGAAAAGCACACGTACTACAATATGCTAAACAATTTATTTTTTGAAGTTATACTTCTATACGCACGGTCGGCGTTGGAAATTTACACGGGAGTGAATCTGTGAAACTATTACATAAGTAAGATAATGAGTAAGAGAGAGACATATGATATATTTTCTCTCTCTTCCTCTCTCGAGAATAAAAATGTTCCTTTTGTTTATATATTTAATATTATAAATATATTATATTATATATAATATTATATACCTATATAGTATAATATATATTAATATTATTATTTATGTGATATGTTTTGTATTATTAATTAAATGTTCATAATTATTTTAGGCTTTTGTATTTCAAAATAATCACTGTATGACAGACAACTGTCAATTTTGAAATCCGTTAGTATTATGTCTAATTGGCGAATCTTTTACTTGTTTGGTTCATACGCTAGTGTACGTGAGTCCGAATCCCAATATGAATTTCCTTTTTTATTTTTGAAATATTTGAAAACCTCATGTTAATGTTATTAAATATATGTAATATACCCAAAAATGCTAAATTTTAAAATAAAATGAAAATTTTAAATTTTAAAATAAAATGAAAATTTACAACATAATCCGAGTTGTTGGTTTTTTATTTTTAACTTCGTAAAGCAAGTTATGTATATTGGCAGTTTTAAATACTTATGAATATTGCATTTTAATTTGTATTGTATTATTATATTGAATTATGTTGCAGTGTATTGTATTGTAATTTTTATATTAATAACAAAATAAACAATGAATTTTACTGCAGAGTATGTGTAAAAAAATTTTTTTGGATTCAACTCCTTTTATACATATATGAAAATAAAAATATATATTTTCATTAAAATATTGATACAATCCTTCATTTACTATACTCCTATTACAGGTCAAATGTTTATATACAGCAAACGATGCAACATATACCAATATAACTAATTATTTTTCTCTTTCTGCTCTCTCTTACCTATAGCATTAAATATGTAATGATTGTGCAGATTGACTCCCATATAAATTTGTAACGGCGAACGCGTGTATAGAAGTACAACTTCTACCGACAGTCCCACTGGACTGCCACACACGTTTTTTTTCTGAGAATTTACTCCAGCTTACTCTTCAAATATACTATAGTGTAAAGATGCAAACAAAAGGGCCGGAATCTGTAACAAAGCAAGGTCGTTGCTATTCTTGTAGGGGTAGTGACAATAAATATATTCAAAGAGGTGTGACTTGTAAATGATCTGTTTGTAATAATCATTCAAAACGCAAAGAAGTCCATATTGCCAAAATTAAATGCAACTACGTCTAAAAAGACGAGGATGGAAAGCCATATTAAAAAATTTGAACAAATACAACAATTTAGGATTATAATCTTCATGTTTCTTTATTTTTTTTTGTTAAAATAAAGATACTCTTTAATACTACTGACTATTTAAACCACCCTTATAAATAAAATGAGAATGGGTCACGCTTAAACCATCATCGTAATCTAAGAAAGTAAAATAATATCCGTACTCCAAAGGTTAATTATTATTTAAATTTTAAATGTAAAGAAAATATAACAAAAACCTTTGCGCTAGTCTACAGCACTGCCTATTTTACCACTTGTTTGATTTAGTTTTCTTTTTGACTTTTTTGTGCAGCGTATTGTCCTTTAATATTTATATGTATAATATATCTTTTATTGACGAAAATAATACGTTTTAAAGTGATTCTAATTTTCTGTTTTGTTTCAGATCTATACTGACCGTTATTGGTCTAATTGTTATTCTTGCAACCCTATATGATATGTATTGGCAGAACTACAAGCAAAGTAAGGATATTTTATTATTTTAATTGTATCACTGTAACTATTAATTTTGTTGAATATTGTAAGTAAGCATTGAATAAATAGCAAATAGTTTATGCATATCTTATATTTTTTTTATAGGAAACTGCTTCAACCACAAGCATTATTAGTAGAATTAGGCAATTGCATAGTAATATAATGCATAAAAAATGCAAAAATGTCAAATTTTGCATATTTTTCATAAAAGTGAGCATAAAGTGCATATAATTTGAAAATTTGGTGTCAACTATATATTTTTATAGTCAAATTATCAATTAACTCTAAATTTACTCCGTTTAGTGTTATTTTGGGTACTTATGCGCTGTTGTATCTCCTGGTGAATTTAGTTGTTTTGGATTCATTAAAAGTGAACCTGAAGCCAGTTTTCTCGCACCATGTAGTAAGGGACTCGACAGAATTTAAAATTAATTTTTTAAAAGTAATTTTTTTCAATAATTTGCAAAGGGTATATATTAGGGAGATTAGCCTAAACGAGTTTGGAGTGTTGTGAAGGGAGCGGCCTTTTTTAGAAGATTTAATGGATTCCCTCCATTTGGAAGGAAATTCTTGTCGGGATCGGATTAAGTTGTATAACTGAAGGTTGTACATAATTTCTTCATGATGATATTTGAGGAATATTGAGGGATGTAAAGGAGACTTATTTTGGTTTAGCGTTTTGAATTGAAAGTGATGTGCAAATATCGTGGCGATACTTTGACTTTGAATCACTATTTTGTTGTCATAAATTAAGACGGGGTTTTTGTAGGCGGAGCACTGAGCTTTCATGTTTAATTTTGTTTCAAACTTGGCTTGGAGGTGTGTTGGAAGATATAGAATTGTTATAAACGTTCCATAAAATCTTTTTGCTTTCGTTTATGATACGTTTTGATTTATATTTCGCTAATTTAAACTCGATAAGATTTTCATTAATTCTTGTTCGTCTATATTTATTCAGAGCTTTCTTACATACACTAACTGCTACAGCACAGGAGTCATTCCACCAAGGAACTAATTTTCGTGTAGGTTTAATGGAATATTTTCCTGTATATTTTTGAGCTGAAAGTATTTTAAAACCAAAAAAATTAATGGAAAAATCCCAGTAGTTGGCTGTATACTATCGTTTAAAAAAACATACAGAAGTTAAAACACTTCACCATTGTATTTAGGTATATAAAAAAATAGAGTTAAAACTTTTACAAGTGTCGTCAAAATTTATATAGTAACATAACGTTTTCGATCTACTCAGATCATCTTCAGTGCCTTATGTACTTGAGGCTTACAATGAATTTCTGGCTATGACATCCATATATGGGTTTACATCTTTCCAAAATTAAATTATATGGTGACTCTAGGTCGATGACACTGGATAAAATTTAATACTTGAGGAGCTACATGTCTCCCTGCTCGGTTTTTAACACGTGGTTATTGTCAGTTAAAACGAAACAAACCAACTTGCTGAGGTGACAGGAATATAATTTAAGAATATAGCTAAACATGATGAGGTATGGGTGTGTTCCGCGACTAATGTAATTTTTAAAAATTATAAAATTTTATTTTGTTGTAATGATACCTAATATCTTATTAATGAACCTTTAGTTAAAATTAAATATGTATAAATGATAAAATTTTTTGCCTTAAATCTGCAAATCTCTATTATTAAAAAACAACAAGTGAGTTATTAAATTAGTCGAATTACTGTTTGAGGTTGAATCTATGACATCATAAGTGGTATGAAAATTAATTGATGTAGAAAATGAAAGAAATTGATGTGGTTATATAAACAATAAGTATATATAAAAAGATTAAGTAGAAATCCAATGAAATTGAAGTTAAAAATTTTTTATTTTCTAATTTGGGTACAACCCAAACCACCCACCTTGGTTGGCAACCACATTTACCTAAATTTAAAAATAATAAAAAAATTTTAACTTCAATTTCATTGAATGTCAATTAAATCTTTTTGTATATACTTATTTTTTATATAATTTCTTACATTATTATGTGGATAGTACCACATCATTTTCTTTCATTTTCTACATCAATCAATTTTCATACCACTTATGATGTCATAGATTTAACCTCAAACATTAATTCCACTATGAAATCGTAGGCTTCCACGGCCAGAGTCAGAATTATAGTTTATTCGTCTTCCGGGTTTGGACCGTGTCATTTGTGAGTGACCCAAAAGTGGGTTCATCTCGACGTTTCGCTACAATTGTATGTAGCTTCTTCAGGAGAACAAAAAAGAAAGAAAAAGAAACAAAAGACAGGAAGATGGGTAGTTAGCAACGGTAACTCAGTTACTCAACGCAACCAGAGGCGAATACTAACTACCAAGATGGGCATTTGGTCACAGTAACTCAACTACTCAACGCAGCCAGCGGTGAAAACCAAATGCCAGGACAGGGATTCACGTCCAACAGCTCAGAACACTAACGCGTTGAGGGGCAGGGAGTGAATCCGACGATTACTCCGCTACCGCTCTATTTATAGTCGCGGTGACCTGTCGTGTCGGGACGTATCGGCACACTCCGTGGCGCGAACGTCAAGAAGCGCGTGCTGGCCAATCATGTGGCTGCATCGTGGTAGCGGGACCGGACGGCGGCTCTAGACTGGGATTCCAGATGGGAGACAAGTAGTATCCTTCCTCTCGATTGATATTATGTGGATTTTTTCGGATCTCTAGAGATTCGCGGATTTTCCTGGAATAAAAGAAGGGGCTCTTAGAAATAATATGAGTTTTTTCGAACAATATGGAATGACCGGTTTCTTGGCAGTGTTCTGCAACTGCAGAATGGGAGAAAAGACCTGATCGAATGCATCTTTGATGCTCTTGAATCCGAGTTTTGACGGAACGACCAGTTTCGCCAATATACACTTGTCCACATGAACAAGGAATAGAATAGACACCACAGGAAGATAGGGGCGGTAATGGGTCTTTAGGAGAGGGTAGATATTGTGAGATTTTCTTGGGTGGTCGAAAAGTAGTCCTGATACCTTCCTTGCGAAGAATTTTGCCAATCCTATCAGTGACACTTCGAATATACGGAAGAAAAGCCACAGGAGTATTACCCGAAGATTCTGAATTTGTCGTCCTAGGGTGTAAAGGGGGATGTAGATGTCGGTGTGTAATATTTTGAATTGTGGACTTGGAGTAACCGTTGGCGACAAGGGTTTTTTGCAGATGGCCAAGTTCTTCTCTAAGGTTGTCAGGTTCAGAAATCGAAATGGCCCGATGGATGAGAGAGTTGATCACAGAATTCTTTTGGGCAGGATGGTGGTGTGATGAAGCATGTAGGTAACGATTCGTGTGTACATCTGCAAAAAACCCTTGTCGCCAACGGTTACTCCAAGTCCACAATTCAAAATATTACACACCGACATCTACATCCCCCTTTACACCCTAGGACGACAAATTCAGAATCTTCGGGTAATACTCCTGTGGCTTTTCTTCCGTATATTCGAAGTGTCACTGATAGGATTGGCAAAATTCTTCGCAAGGAAGGTATCAGGACTACTTTTCGACCACCCAAGAAAATCTCACAATATCTACCCTCTCCTAAAGACCCATTACCGCCCCTATCTTCCTGTGGTGTCTATTCTATTCCTTGTTCATGTGGACAAGTGTATATTGGCGAAACTGGTCGTTCCGTCAAAACTCGGATTCAAGAGCATCAAAGATGCATTCGATCAGGTCTTTTCTCCCATTCTGCAGTTGCAGAACACTGCCAAGAAACCGGTCATTCCATATTGTTCGAAAAAACTCATATTATTTCTAAGAGCCCCTTCTTTTATTCCAGGAAAATCCGCGAATCTCTAGAGATCCGAAAAAATCCACATAATATCAATCGAGAGGAAGGATACTACTTGTCTCCCATCTGGAATCCCAGTCTAGAGCCGCCGTCCGGTCCCGCTACCACGATGCAGCCACATGATTGGCCAGCGCGCGCTTCTTGACGTTCGCGCCACGGAGTGTGCCGATACGTCCCGACACGACAGGTCACCGCGACTATAAATAGAGCGGTAGCGGAGTAATCGTCGGATTCACTCCCTGCCTCTCAACGCGTTAGTGTTCTGAGCTGTTGGACGTGAATCCCTGTCCTGGCATTTGGTTTTCACCGCTGGCTGCGTTGAGTAGTTGAGTTACTGTGACCAAATGCCCATCTTGGTAGTTAGTATTCGCCTCTGGTTGCGTTGAGTAACTGAGTTACCGTTGCTAACTACCCATCTTCCTGTCTTTTGTTTCTTTTTTGTTCTCCTGAAGAAGCTACATACAATTGTAGCGAAACGTCGAGATGAACCCACTTTTGGGTCACTCACAAATGACACGGTCCAAACCCGGAAGACGAATAAACTATAATTAATTCCACTAATTTGATAACTCATTTGTTGTTTTTTGCAGATTTGCAGATTTGCAGATTTGCAGATTTAAGGCATAAAATTTTATCATTTAAACAAATTTAATTTTAACTAAAGGTTCATTAATTACCTCATCATGTTTAGCTGTCTTCTTAAATTATATTTCTGTCACCCCAGCCAGTTGGTCAGTGTCGTTTTAACTGACATGAACCACGTGTTAAAAACCGAGCAGGGAGGCATGTAGCTCCTCAAGTATTAAATTTTATCCAATGTCGTCGACCTAGAGTCACCACATAATTTAATTTTGGAAAGATGTAAACCCATATATGGATGTCATAGCCACAAATTCATTGTAAGCTTCAACTACATAAGGCACTGAAGATGATCTGATTAGATTGAAAACGTTATGCTACTGTATAAATTTTGACGACACTTGTAAAAGTTTTAACTATGAAAACTGTTAAACTTATTTAATAAATTTTGTGTGTATCTTAGATAAATAACTATTTTTTTTTAAATTTTACTCCACTTTTTATTAGAAAACTTTGGAGTGAATAGTGACCTCATTGGTACTACATGTTACGAAAAAATTTGGTATTATAAAGGTTAAACGTTAATTCACTAAGCCAGCGTTTCTCAACCTTTTACCAGTTGCGACCCAATTTTATTTAATTATTTTCACCGCGCCCCCCTCATACAATAAAAATATATGAATCCAGGGGGGGGGGTGTTACATGAACTTTTTTCGGTGGTACCGAAATTTTTTTAAGGAACTTTTCACACACTTGAGTGCCATAAAGACAATCAAACCTTATATTTATTTGTCAAATTTTTTAGCCAGTCTCTCTGGATCCGCCCTTGCACTAAACTTACAGTAAAACCTTAATTACGAAATTACCGAGAATAAGTAAATTTAGTGATATGTGGCAACACCAATCCAGAACCGATCGTCTCTCTTTACGAGAAGTTCCGAGTTCCGAGTTCTCCTCTCTCCTCCTCAGAGCCAGACCTTAGTCGAGTCAGTATAGTCAGTCCAGTCAGTCCTTCTGCACCTGTTAAATTTATTGTGAATGTTTATGTTGTAGTTTGCGTGTATTAATTGCAGTTCACGGTATTAAAATATTCCAAGCAGTAGGTAAATATACTTAAATTTATACAAAAATAAAATCAAGAAAATATTCTCAAGATTACTTAAATTTTGGGTTTACGTTTACTGAAGTAAATAAAGAAGAACAGGCTCTATGTATCATTTGCTCAAAAATTTTAGCAGCCGACAGCATGAAACCAAATAAACTTAAAAGACATTTGGAAACGCTTCATAGTGAGTGCATTAATCAACCCCGAGAATTCTTCGAGTTAAAATTAAAATGACATGAAAAACAAAAATCATTTTAAAAAAAAACTTTGATTGTGAATGAAAAAGCTTTACTTGTCTCTTATAAAACCTCCCATTAAATAGCTAGATGTAAAAAGCCTCACACTATTGGTGAAGAGCTCATTTTGCCAGCTGCAATTCAAATTGTAGAAACTATATTTGGAGATAATTTTGCCAAACAATTGGAGTGTATACCTCTATCAAATGATACTGTTGCCCATCGAATTTGTGATACAGCTGAAGATGTACAGGATCAGCTACTCGGGAAGTTGCGCGACAAGCTGTTCTCGATTCAGCTTGATGAGGCAACAGATAGCAATAAAGATGCTCATTTTATGTCCTACATTCGATTTTGTGATGGCATATCATTAGTAGAAGAACTACTTTTTTGCAAACCAATAGAACTAAAAGCAACGTGGCTTGCATTATTTGCTATCTTAAACGATTATATAAATGAAACAAAAATGGAGTGGAAGAATTGCGTCGGAATATGCACAGATGGTGCTTGTGCAATGTCCGGAAAATTTCATAGTCTATAAGCTCTTGTGAAACAAAAGTCTCCAATGTGTATATGGACACACTGTATGATCCACAGAGAAGCTCTGGCTTCTAAAAAAATGTCTCCTGGCTTGAATATTGTGCTAACAACGGTTGTAACAGTAGTTAATTACATAAAAATGAGACCTTTGAAAACCAGAATCTTTTCTGCACTTTGTAAAGACATGGGTGCATTACATTCAGCATTATTATTTTATTATGAGGCAAGATGGTTATCACGTGGGAAATTTTTACATGTTTTTGAATTTAGACATGAAATCGCTTTTTTTTTAGAAGAAGAAAATAGGCCAGAAGCCGAGATGTTTCGAGATAGTTTATTTTTGATGAAATTGAGTTACTTGGTTGACATATTCAAGAAACTAAATATTTTGAACATTCAGCTTCAAGGATAATAAAGTTAATGGTTTTTTTTTTAAATTGGAATCGTGGAGCAGAAATTTAAACCAAAAAAAACCTTACACCGAAGGGCTCTCTACTGCCGAAAAAGAAACCTTCATTGACTTCACGGCAAATGATGAAATCAAGAAACAGTTTAATAATAAATCCCTCTTTGAATTTTGGGCAGGAGTAAATGATGAGTTTTCTACACTGAACACCAGAGCGTTCCGTATACTATTGCCATTTTCAACATCCTACCTTTGCGAAACAGGATTTTCTGCGGTTGCTGCTTTGAAGACCAAATATAGATCGTAGCTAAATATAGAAAAAGAACTGAGAACGTATATTTCTAATATTACACCCAGTTTCGATAAAGTTTGCTTTACAAAACAAGCTCAAGGAAGTCACTGATTTATTATTAAACTTGTTTATAATTTAGTGTTCAGTGCTCTTTATAATTATACCTGTTATATCAGTGTTCATGTGTATTTTATTTTTTATTTTGTAAGAATTTTGTTTTGCTTTGATTTTAGTAAATTAGTCAATGTTGTTGATGTTTTTTTCGAATAGGCTCACGCCCCCCCATTAATAATACCGCGCCCCCCTAGGGGTGCGCGTCCCAAAGGTTGAGAATCACTGCACTAAGCAATTACTTTCTTGCATTCCATTATAACTTTAAGAACAAAATAACCGAACTCAACTACTAATATTTTGTTTCAGAAAATGGTGCACGTGGTTTGGTAGCTTTTTCCATATACACCAATGGCAAAAAACTTTTCCAAACAAGTAATCGAGTATCATCTCTCAACTGTTTAGATGGTATTAGAGTTATGAGTATGATATGGGTTATGGCTTTTCATATATACGTGAAATACCTAGCATCCTATGTATTTAATTCAAAAGAGTCAATACAGGTAAAATATTAATAAAAAGGAATGAAAGTTATTACAGAGATAGTCCTAGTAAATACCAAATATTTATTAACAATACGAATTCTTCTTTTTCTTGAAATGCCACCTGGCACCTGCGTTACAGAGATTGGATCATGACCAATCTATCTTTTGAAGTTATACTTCTATACGCGCGCTCCACGTTGGAAATTTGTATGGGAGTGAATCTGTAAAACCATTACATATGTAAGATAATGAGTAAGAGAGAGAAGAAGATATATAATGTTGCTTTTGTATATATATTATATATATATATATATATATATATATATATATATATATATATATATATATATATATTATATAAAGATATATATACATATAATATTATACATATAATAAAATATTTATTAATATTATTATTTATGTGATATGTTTTGTATTATTTATTAAATGTTCATAATTATATTAGTCTTTTGTATTTCAAAATAATAATCTCAATAAATCACTGTATGATCCAGAACTGTCAATTTTGAAATACTTCTGTGTTGTGTCCTCGGTAGTATAGTAGTCAGTATCCCTGCCTGTCATGCGGGAGACCGGGGTTCGATTCCCAGTCGGGGAGGACTTTTTTATTAATATTATTACATTATTGTCATTTTTAAATACTTATGGATATTGCATTTTAATTTGTATTGTATTATTATATGGCATTATGTTGCACTGTATTGTAGTGTATTTTTTTATGTATATTATTGTCATTTTTAAATACTTATAAATATTGCAGTTTAATTTGTATTGTATTATTATATTAATAACAAAATAAACAATGAATTTTACTGCAGAGTATGTGTAAAAAAACTTTTGCATTCAAATCCTTTCATACATATATGAAAATAAAAATATACATTTTCATCAAAATATTCATTCAATCCTTCATTGTTAGTAAGTTGTTATTAATTCTGTTTCTTTTTCTGCTATGTCTTACCTATAGAATTACATATGTAATGGTTGTGCAGATTGACTCCCAAATAAATTTGTAACATGCGTGTATAGAAGTGTAACTTCCACCGGCAGTCCCACTGGACTGCCACACCTGTTTTTCAAGCGCGAACTACAAACAAAACTGATTTTCGTCCTTTTTTCCTTCTTCTCTTCTTCCAGTTATATCTCCAAAATATCTCTATTTTTGTTGTTTTCCCAATGTCTAAAATGCCGAATATCATCTTAACTTTCTAAAATTTCCAAAAACAGATTTGTATGTCCTTATCTTATAGTCAATAAAGAAAATAAATTGTTATTTTTATAGTGTGAAATACGAAGAAAATTTAACAGCACCATTTATTTCCATTTAAACTAAGAATAATGCTTATTTCTTCTTGTCATTAAATCAATATTTATCCATTGTGAAATACGAAGAACACTTAAATAAATTATTTCCAAATACGGGTATTACTTTTAATGTTTTACTTCGATTTATATAAAAAAATGCAAAAAGTATACTCATCAATCAGCCCTGAGTTGTCCATTGTTGAACATAGGCCTCCTCTAGACTTTTCCATCTGCTTCTGTTCTGCGCCTCTGCTATCCAATTGGTCACGATTCTTTTGTGGTCGTCGGTCCATCGCGTTGGTGGTCTTCCTCGGCTTCGCTTGTCAGCCCGTGGTCTCCACTCAAGCAATTTTTTTTGTCCAACTCTTTTTGTCTCAAGCATTTTTGCCTTGTAATATGTTCGATAATGTCTTCCACTCCGGTTCGTCTATGAACTTCCTCGTTTCTTATTCTATTTCTTAAGCTTATTCCAAGCATTGATCTCTACATCTTTCGTTGTGTCCTTCTCAATTTTTCGACTGATGTTTTTGTGAGAGTTAACGTTTCTGCTCCGTATGTGAGGACTGGTAGAACGCACTGGTTAAAAGCTTTTCTTTTTAAATGGATCGGTATATTTGTTTTAAATACGTCTCTCATTTTACCGAATGCAGCCCAACCCAGACTTATTCTTCTGAGTAGCTCGCATGTTTGGTTATCTCGCGTTAACCTTATTTCGTGACCCAAATACACGATTTTTCCACAAGTTCTATGGGCGACTTTTCGATTTCTATTAGCTCATTGGGGACAAGATTGGTCATCATTTTTGTTTTTCCATAGTTTATTTTTTAACCGACTTTTTGTATAACTTGCTGTAGTTGTTGTAGCATAACTCTGGCTTCTCCTAAGTTGTCTGTTATGAGAAAAATATCATCATCATATCTGAGATGATTGAATATCTTTCCATCGATGCTAATACCCTTTGATTCCCACTCTAGCCGTTTAAATGCGTACTACATAACTGTTAATAGTTTTGGCGACAAGGTATCTCCCTGCCGCACCCCTCTGCCAATTTTTATCTTCTCAGTCATGCAATGGAGGTTAACGGTTGTTGTCGCATTTTTGTATATATTTCGAATAATATTTGCATACCTGTGATCTATTCTGCATTCTGATAGTGCTTTTAAGATAGCAACTGTTTCGACTGTGTCAAATGCTTTGTGGAAGTCGACAAAGATAAGAGCAAGGGGTCTATTATATTCGATAGACTTTTCAACTAGAGTTTTAAGGCATTGCAAATGGTCGTTTGTTCCGTGTCCCGCTCGAAATCCTGCATGTTCTTCTGATTGATAGAAATCGAGTTTTGCTTCTAATCTGTTTGTCAGTATTCGAGTAAAAAGCTTGTATAGGTGGTTAAACAAACTAATTGGCCTATAGTTTTCGAGATCTGATTTATCTCCTTTTTTGTGGGGGAGGATTGTAACCGAATTCTTCCATTTACTTGGAATGTTTTCACTATGCAGACATAGATTAAAAAGTGTTTGGATTCGGGACATCAAAAGTGGACCTCCTAGTTTAATTGTCTCAATGACTACACCATCTTTCCCCGGAGCTCTATTATTTTTCATATTTTTGAGGGCATATTGAATTTCCTCTCGTGATATATCTGGTATATCCTCCGATCCTACATTATGTACTTTTTGTATTGGTTGTTCGATGGGCTCTGGAATAACTTGACTTTTATATAATGTTTCATAGAAACTTTCCACTATATGTAATATGCTTGGTCTATCTGAGATAATATTTCCATTTTTGTCTTTAAGTTGGAAGATTTCTTTTTTGCCATTTTCCATTTTTCTCCTCAATGCTTTCATGCTTTTGTTTTCTTCTATAGTTTTTATAATTTTTCTCGTTGTTTTTTCTTTAGTTTTCTTTAGTTATCGTAGAGATTTCTTTATTGATGCTGGTTATATCTTATGAGTCAACATTTCCTTGACTTCTCAGCATTCTACGATCTTCCATTTTTTGTTTCGTTTCTTTACTAATTTTTTGTTCTTTTCCATGTTTAGGGCCAAATTTTTCCTGAGCTTGTGTTAATGTATCTACTATTTCTTCGTTTAGGTTATTTACGTCTTCTCTTGTTGTATATCTGAGTAAGTTAGTGATGATATATTTTTCAAAGTCAAGTTCATTCGTTGGGCGCATCCAAGGTTTGAATTTTTTACTTTTTATCATCTTCAGTCTTTCTTGTTTAATATTGATTTCTACGGTTGCTCGGACCATTCTATGATCGCTTGCAACCGAAAATTGATTTAAGACTGTAACATCTTTGACTATATGTTTTTTGTCAGTGATGATGAAGTCGATCTCATTTTTTGTCTTATCATCGGGGCTCTTCCAAGTCCATCTTCTATGGATCTTCTTATAGAAGAAGCTATTCATTAAATATAGATTGTTTTCTAATAGGAAATTCAAGAGTATTTCGCCCCTTTTGTTTCTACCTGGTGTGCCAAAATTTCCGAGGGCATTTTCAGCTGGGTCAGTGCTTATTCCTATTTTGGCATTAAAGTCGCACATATTACCGTAAAATGTTCTTGGTCTTCTGAAACAGCTGTGTACAAGTCATCATAGAACTGTTCTATTTCTTCGTCAGCGTAACTCGATGTTGTTGCATAGACTTGAATGATCTTTATGGACTAACGGGTGTTTAGTTGTAATTTTGCAAGTATAACTCTTGTGGAAACTGCTTTTACTGATATGATATTCTCAGCTAGTTTTTTTATTAATAAAGAGCCCAATGCCTCCATTCCCATCGTTTTCTCCGACATGATAGAAAATGTGACCGGATTTTAAAGTGTTTAGGCTTTCTCCTTTCCTTCTGACCTCAGCGACTCTAACAATGTCCCAATTGATTTTATCAAGTTCAGATTCCATTTCTATGAATTTTTCTTCTGATAGCAGGGTTCTTGCATTGAAAGTTGCAATTTTTAGAGATATCCCCTACCTAGGGATACAGGTGAAGACCACAACGGTAGGCACGGCGGAGAAGAAGATCTTCGGTACGACGTGGATGGCGGAAGTGGCATCCCTGGATTTGGCGTTTGGCCCATATTGGGCGGTTGTCAACAGCATCTGTACCCATAATGGGCGGCTGAACTAAAAACTCGTCAACACGCAAAGCAAGCGTGACGTTTTAATTGCTATTACCCCTTTATTATGTCAGATACGAATACAAAAACGGATTTACACCAGGTGAGTAGAAAGAAAAATTCAGAATCTCACACTGATAGACTATCAGTCAGTCCCACGGATTCTGGGGGAGGGGGGGGACAAAATTCTGACATATTTTGGAAAACCATCTAACAAAAAAAGTATACTAGTTGTACAATAATATGCCAAACATGTTTATTGGTTAGAATATCAATCATTTAAATTGGTGCCTGGACTTACTACAAAAAAGCCGGTTGATACAGGTTAAGAAGTAATATATTTATAAAAATTTGCTTTTAGATTACCGGAAGTATCTTAGGAACTTTATTCGCCACTGGACATTTAGCTTGTGATGCTCTTTTTTTGATTGGGGGCACTTTAGTAACTTATGTATACTTTTCTAAGACTAAAGATGGAGACTTAACCCCTTATACTATTATTAAACACTACCTTCACAGATATATCAGGTAAGTCGGATTAGATATTTTGTTTACAATTATTTTTAAGATTGAATTTAAGCACCATTAACTGTAATGAAAATTAAAGGTTTGTATTTTGTTTTGACGTTTAAAGTTTCTGAACTAGACATTATTTTAAAAGAAAGAAAGCTAATTTAAAAGTTGACTTATCCTTAATCTTATAGGTATCAGCCATATTTACACTTTTTTAGATTAAAGTAGATTTAGTATAAATATATATTTTATATCTTATAGGTAAATATATTTTAGTTTTTAAAATATCTTATGTTGATGGTAATATAATTTTTCCACTATAGATTTTTTTTAAAGGTATATTATATCTGCTCTATTTGTTTGTATTTTAGGCTAACCCCAGCGCTAATTGGAGTGATATTAGTAACAGCCACTCTTTTAAAATATACGGGTTCGGGCCCAAAATGGCCGCTAATAAATACTGTAAGCCAAGAAGGATGTCAAAAATATTGGTGGTCTACTATACTTTATATTCATAATGAAATGTATCTGCATAATATGGTTTGTATCTATACATTGGATTTCATAATGAATTTATCTAGTTTTGGTAACTTAATATATGTTATTATATTCTAGTGTTTTCACAAAAGTTTAATATAGTCTACATAGCTTTGATGAAATGCATGCAGGGATCATTAAATTACTAAAATAATAGAACTTCTAACCTATAAGTTCGATGTAGTAAATATAGTAAAACTTTAGTCAAATCATGAATGTGTTGCTTGTGTGAGTCCATTTCAAAAGTTAAAAGAAATAATAAATTAGACTTACTCACAATCAATTTAATTTAACTAATCAGACGACCGGTTTCGCTTTCTACAATATGCAAAGCATCTTCAGGTCACGATACAAAGTTAAATAAATGCTGAAAATAATAAACCCATATTAGGGTGTTATATAATAAAGATAAAATAAAGATAGATGATATAAATTATATAAATTACAGTAATTATGCCAATATTACATGTCTGTGGTTTTTCAAAATGAATAAGATGTTTAAACAGACAAGGTAAGACCCACAAATTGGTAAAATAGTCTATTAAACTGTAATAAATTAATAAATAAACAAACGAATAAATAAAACATTACTTACATGCCGGTACTCTATTAATTGATGGTTGAAAGAACATGGTTCAAACTATCTTGTATTGTTGATTGGAGAACTCAAGTCAACTATGTAATTGTTTAACAGTAAACAGGGTAGTTCTTGAGGAGACAGATTTTATCCAATGAAGTAGAGATAGGTGAAATATAATTGTTTGTTTGTTAAAAGTAATGTTCTATACCATTAAGTTCTTTAAAAGTTATTTATAATATAAATCCAGAATAAATATAAATAACTTTTAAAGAACTTAATGGTATAGAACATTACTTTCAACAAACAAACAATTACATTTCACCTATCTCTACTTCGTTGGATAAACTCTGTCTTCTCAAGAACTACCCTGTTTACTGTTAAACAATTACAATAGTTGACTTGAGTTCTCCAATCAACAATACAAGATAGTTTGAACCATGTTCTTTCAACCATCAATTAATAGAGTACCGGCATGTAAGTAATGTTTTATTTATTCGTTTGTTTATGTATTAATTCATTACAGTTTAATAGACTATTTTACCAATTTGTGGGTCTTACCTTGTCTGCTTAAACATCTTATTCATTTTGAAAAACCACAGACATGTAATATTGGCATAATTACTGTAATTTATATAATTTATATCATCTATCTTTATTTTATCATGGGTTTATTATTTTCAGCATTTATTTAACTTTGTATCGTGACCTGAAGATGCTTTGCATATTGTAGAAAGCGAAACCGGTCGTCTGATTAGTTAAATTAAATTGATTGTGAGTATGTCTAATTTATTATTTCTTTTACCTTTTTAAAACTTTAGTATTTTCAAAGACACCAATAAACGTACAGGTGTATGCCAAAGGTCAAATAATAGAACAGATAAATTCCATAAAATATTTGGGAACAAATATCAATAGCCAGTGTAATCCAAAAAAAGAAATCCTATCAAGAATCGAACAAGCAAGGAAATCATTCATGAGCATGAAAACATTTTTTATAAGATCAGACCTTAGTCTACAGCTTAGAATCTGAATGATCAGATGTTAAGTTTTTTCTATCTTACTGTATGGCTGTGAAAGTTGGACAATGGACTCTGAAATAGAAAAAAGAATAGATGCCTTTGAGATGTATATATACAGACAAATTTTGAGGATTCCATGGATACAAAGAGTTACTAATGTTGAGGTACTTCGTCGCATGTGTAAACAAAAAGAATTACTAAGAATAATCAAAGAGAAGAAAATGCAATACTTGGGTCATGTGTTGAGAGGCGAAAGATATAAACTACTTCAAGCTATACTGGAAGGAAAAGTACAGGGCAAAAGATCAGTAGGAAGACGCCAAAACTCGTGGCTGAAAGACCTAAGGAGATGGTTCGACCGCTCATCCGCAGAGATCTTTCGCGCAGCAGTTTCCAAAACTACAATTGCCATTTGGATCGCCAACCTTCGAAAGGAGACGGCGCAATGAGAAGAAGAAGAGTAAATTTTCACACAATTGCACTACAAAATTGCAATTAATTTTGGTTGCCAAGTAATTACCAAAGAGTTTAATTACTATCGAAACGTTTGAAATTATCTTGGCCAGTTAGTTTGCTATGTAATTAATAATTTGCACTATCCTTACGACATATTATCTTAATACCAGCAATACACAGCCTTCCTAGACATATCACAACATCTTAGAAATATCAAAAATACTTCTAATCTCTCTTCTTATTTAATGTTCTGCAACCTATCTTGTAATATATTGAAAAATTATCAATGTTTATATATAATGTATTTCTATTTTCCAAAAGTCTGTCTCTCATGTCCCACATAACATGAGAGACAGACGACATATAATGTATTTTCTGTTTCCATCGATGGACTTTATGGAACCTAATATAAAACCAACTAGTTTTCACTACCACATACTACACATCTCCAATCTTATATTAGCGAATTATAAATCAAGTCATTTAGGAGGTTATATATTACAACGAGGTCTTGTGGACACTTTTGGACAATATTTCTCTTAATTGATTTTATAACAGCTAATGTCAATTTTTTCTTTACCGTTTCATAATGAAGAAAAAGGTTAGGAGAAGAAAGGGTTTTAAAAAAATTCAGCACGGCAAAAAATTCTTCTTCTTCCTCTTCTTTTTATGAAGACATGACCCTGTCCATTTTTGAATGTGCCTCCAGTAAGTTGTCGTTCAATCGTTTTCGTGGTCTTTCTATTGATCGTCTCCCTATTGGGGAACCGTCTCTTGCCGTCTTTACTACTCTATTTTTTGTCACTTTGATTCTACTCTTTTATATTTTACCCAGTTCTTATTGTTCTCGATCTTGCATCTATGTCGTATATCTGCTATTTGTATCTCTGCTGTTTTTAACATCCTTTTTGTCTCCTCTGTGTCATGTCGTGTGTCTGCCGCGTACGTCATTATTGGTCTGATGATTGTTTTGTAAATTCTGCCTTTCATTTCTCTCCTGATGTTTTTATTTCTCCATATTGTTTTACTCAGACAACCTGAAGCTCTGTATGCTCTATTAACTTGATTTCCATTTAAGTTTCGAGCTTTCTCTAGCTAGATAATGTGATGCCTAGATATTTAAACTCCATCAGTATTATCTGACCTTCCAGCTCCAATTTACATCTTTGTAAATTTGCTGTTTTAACCATTCATTTTGCCTTTTTTAGGAAAATTAACGTGTTATATTTTCAAATTTTCTGGCGGTTATATTAAATTGGTACAGTAGAGTGAATCTTCCTGTCTTGTCCCATTGCCAACTTAAATAGGGTCGGCTGGTTCTTCTTCTACTTTTATTGGGTTGTTTTGGTAGATATTTTCGATCGGTTTGTTTATTCCTAGAGGTATCTCTCTTGCGTACAATCACTGGATGACGTCCTTTAATTTTAGTTTAAGTTAAGATTCACGAAACATAGATATATCGATTTCGTTGATATAAATATAGCGTTGGTGCACGATCTTCCCGACATAAAACCTTGTTGTTCCTGTGTTATAATTTTATTCAGTTTACTTGTTATCACTTCGGTTGTTAGTTTTAATGTTGTTTATAATATACTAATTCCTTTGTAAATTTTCGGTTCCGATTTGTCTCCCTTTTTAAAGAAAGGTATTATTTTTTGGAGTAGTTTTAATAGTTGTTTGGTCAGATCTGGTCTCCGTGTTTCCTTCTGAATGTGTTTGGTTTTTATTAGTTAGTTTATCTCTTTTCTTTGTCCTCTGATTAGTCTACACATTTTTTTTTTGTTTCGTAGAAGTCGTGTTTCATCTTTTTTGAGAAGCTCTGCCAGTGTTTTCTTTTTATTTGTCTGACTAAAGTATTAGTTTTACTTCTGATTTGTTAATAGAGGTTATATACCTTTTGTGTTTGTTGTGTTCTGTATTGTGAAAGTACTTTCTTCTTTTCTTTACATTTTGTCTTCACTTGCTCTCTAAACCATGTTGTTTTCTTTTTTGATATGTTAGTGTTTGTTATATTCCTCTCTCCAAGTGATTCTGTTGCTGCGTTGCTTAAGTTTTTCCTAGCTTTTCTCGATGTTATCGTTTTCTAATATTTTATTCCCAGCGATCTTAAAGCATTTATTTAAATATATATATATATATATATATATATATATATATATATATATATATATATATATATATATATATATATATATATACTTCGTAGCTTTAGGAATAGATAGGAAAGTTAAAGAAAAAATAATTAATTTTTTTTACCTCATCCACACTTGTTAGAAAATTGGTTTATAGCATAGGTAATTAAGTTTTTTACTTAGTAAATCAGTAAATCAGAGCTATATACTGAACGATCTATTATAATTATTAGGTTACAAACAGTGACGTGGTCAAAGAAAAAACTAAAGGAGCATAATTAATGTGCTAGTAATCTAGTCACTAATAGTGATAGTAATATCAAATATGGTTTTTAAATCATTTGTTTTGTTAGGTTGTTAAAAAGCATCATTTTATATTATCTAATCCTAAATCAAGAGTTTTAAAGTTAAATTTTTTATTTATATTTTAAATATGTTTTAGTGTATAGCACATACTTGGTATCTATCCGTAGACACACAGCTATACCTACTATCACCCCTGATATTTTACACGCTTAAAAAGTATACAAAGCTGACAGTAGTATGTTTAGTTCTTGTAATATTAGCGTCTATAACTGTGGCCTTTATAAGAGGTTATAAAGATAATATGCCTGAAGTCACCACCATCTACTATCAGAAGTAAGTTTCAGCATACCAGTAGCAACTTTTTTTTTGTCTTAGGCATTATAATTAGTAGATAAGCAGTAATGATAATACTAAAATTGTGTTCATATGACTTAATTGCTGAAAATAATTATAAACCATATTGATAATGTTCTTTGTCAAAATGTTTAACCCCTTAACAAACCATTTATTTTTTTAAAATCCGTCCCAAAATTTTTTTTTGTTAATGCACTTGGTTCTTGACTTCCTGCAGAATTTAAGAATGTTAGTCAATGTTGATTCTGGCTTTGTTTTTAATTTTTTTGAACGGTTGAAGATAATATGTATAATAACAACTATCCCGAGATATTATCTCATTGACGGGTTTTTGATTGGACAAATAATTCCCGCGAGCAACAGGTTTTGTTGTCTACCTTGCCTAGAGCATTGTATGTTTTTCATCTAAAAGCCATTCCCAGCAAACTAGACATCATAAGTTTTCATGCACGCTCTGGATGATGATCATAAAGTATTTATCTAGAAGAGCTTACAGTTGCATTTTAGCGTAAAGAACAAGACATGTATATATGTATTTATATTTTTTTAATAATTAACCCAAACAAGAAAAACTAAAATTTAGTTGTCGTGTGGTATGTTTTAAAACAGAGGGTCACACAAAGTCCCACCTCGCAATCAGAACTGTAGTATCTTGATGTATGCCTCAAGTTCTTTCCTGAAACATTCTTTGCCTTAGTACATACAACACACACTCTAGTTGGATGAACTTTTGTTTCCTGTGACAGAAACAACTTTTGAGAAATGTCAACCGGGAAGTCTAAGTGGGTGTGGAAGCGTTAAAGGTCTTCCTCTTGACACATGTCTATCTTTGTAGCAAACCTTAGTCAGCTGCGTTATCAAACCCATTCAAAATTCTAGATGCGTTTCTGATCCTCCGCTTTTCTTCTACAGCACAAAAACATTCCACAAAAATGTTTCTCGGTTGGTAGCTAGATAAAACAAATCCTCAACCGTTTGACCTCTTCGTTGTCTAGTAATACGCAGTTAGGACTTGTAACAAGTATTTCGTCTAAATTTGATCAAGTTCCAAAGGCCTAACTCTAAAGAACGAAATAAATCGCTTAAATTTCCACTAAATAGCTCAGAACGAGATATTTCGGACACTCGTAAGTGCAAGACGAATTATCTCAGAATATTTTCTTCAGAAGTTAATAATATGTATGTCTTCTTCTTCCTCAGTTTTTTATTTTTACCTGTTTATAAATATATTATACTGCATATATCAGCAATCTATACAAAAATAAAGGCGACAGAAAAGATTGTAAGAACTACCGAGGGCTTAGTGTAACTAACTCAATCTGTAGAGTCTACGGGAAGATAATTAAAAGCCGAATTGAAGATTGCTGGGAAGACGCTGAAGATCAGAGTGGCTTTCGTACTGGTCGTTCTGGTATAGAAAATGTGTTCTGCCTAAAACAAACAATAGAAAAGCGTTTGGAACATAATATGGAGACACACATGGTATTTATTGATCTTCAAAAAGCGTATGACAGTGTCCCGTTAGCCAAGCTATGGCAGGTGCTAGAAGACAAGAATATTCCACCGATTTACATTAATTCTGTAAGGGAGTTGTACGATGATATGACGAGTGTAATAAAGATTGGACAAAAAGTGACAAAAAAGATAGAAGTGACCAAAGGACTTCGCCAAGGCTGCTGCATTGCATCTATATTCTTTAAGATTTATTTGGAGGGGGTTTTGGATATTTGGAAAAGAAAATGTGAACCTATGGGTGTTAAAATTGGAGACCATACACTGTACAGTTTGCATTTTGCTGATGCTGATGACCAAGTAATACTTGCAGAAGATCAAGATGATATTCACTACATGTTACGAAAAATAGATGAAGAATATACTAAGTGGGGCTTATCAATTAATCCATCAAAAACAGAGTACGTAGTAGTGGGAGGTGAAGGAAAGCAGTTAGAACTAGGAAGCAAACAAATTCAAAATACTGATAGCTATAAATATCTCGGTGTAAACATTACAAACAATGTTCGGAATACAAAAAAAAATAGCCACCAGAATTGGTCAAGGAAATTCAGCAATACGTCAACTGAATAGTATACTTTGGAATAACCACATCACACGAAACACAAAAATTAGGATATACAAAAGTATCATAGAAAGCATTGCTACATATGGTTCAGAGCTTTGGGTAATAAATAAAAATGACGCATCCAAAATAAAAGCAAGGGAAATGAATTATTGGAGAAGATGTTGCCAACTCACTAGAAGAGATAGAGTAAGGAATACTGAAATCAGAGAGCGTATGGGCATAGACATTGACGTGGAAACTATAGAATGCAAAAGGCTGAAATGGTATGGCCATGTAAAATGGATGAATTATCAACGATGGCCAAAGAGAATGTTACAGTGGATCCCCACCAACCGCAGAAAAAAGGTAAGACCAAGAAGATCGTGGAGACAAAAAGTAAAAGGTGCAATGGAAGATAGGGGTCTACAAGTAGATGACTGGAACGATCGCAAGCGTTGGAAGCTAGGTTGCGAGAAACGGCGGCAGCTGTAATAAACTCGTTATATATATTTATACCTGTTTATAAGTTTTTAGAGCTTGTAACTTGATCCACACAAAACGTCAAAATAAGAAACCTTGCCATCTTTCACTATACTCATCTGTTAACCTTAGAATACACCTTAGAATAAGGTATCTATTAAAGTTGTCAAAAGCTATCTTAGCCATAGCTACTGTTAGCAAATTTTTTTTATTATAATTCCACTTACTACATAGAGTGAATCCAAGATACTTAAATGTCTTGTTACTTTAACTTATATAATTGTCTTGTCCAATTCTTCTTATATTATGAGTTCTGTCTTTTGTTCTTTATTTATGTTTCTTTTTTAACGAGGTTATCCGTATCCTTGTATGTTAGCTCTCTTACTAAATATTCTTGATATCTTTCAATATTTTTTCATCTTTTGTTATAATATTTCTGTCTTCCTTTTAATATACATCGTTCTGCGTTCGAGTACCTTAAAAAGTTTTTGACTTTCCCCCTCGTTTCTTGTAATTTTCTGCTCACATCTCTTTCATGACCTCGCTTTGACTTATTGACCCATTTTAACTTCATTTCGTGTTTCTTGATAGCAAATATAATTTAGGTTTAATATTCAGGCTTTCCAACTTTGTCTAATTTGTGACTCTACACTTCCCGCAAGATACTCTGAGAACGCTTCTATAACTGCTGACATTTCACAGGCCTTTATATTTTTATTGAGTTTTTTATTTAGTATTTAGTTATGGATACTAAAAATAAGTATGAAAAATACATGACATTCCATATTAATCATTCTAATCCTAAGAGTCATAGAAAGATATGGTGCCGTTAACAAATCTTTTATTTTGGTGTTGAATGCGTGAACAAAGTTCTTCATTAAGAAACCCATTCAGCGATCTGTCCAATAAAAACTAATTTTCCACAAACGTAACCATTTTAAAAGAAATCTCATTTTGGATTTCTTGATATTGATATGTAAACCGTGCATCGTACTAATCATAGATACTCTATCAAACAATCTCTGGAGTCCTTCCAATATGTTTGTTATTATAGCTGTTTGACAAGCTGTTTAGAAGAAGAATATTTAATTATTATATTTGCGTTCAATAGCGTCTTTAATTTAATATGCATTTTTCTTTGTGTAGTGCCTATCTGTTTCGTACGTTGGCGACCATTATGGCAATCTGTATTTTGCAAACTACTGATCTGAAAAGATTTGTGGTTGTTGTGTTGAACAATGTACGTAAATTTTTCTACGCCAAGAAATCCTTCACTAACCTGGTCCTCGTTTTCCTTCTACTTTTCCTTGTAAAATTAATTGCAGCAACCCTTTCGCAATATCTTTCGCTATTCCTCATAATGTGACCGAGGTATTCGACTTTGGCTATTTTTATTGTCGTTAACAATTCTTTTCCTTTTTGCACTCATAATCCTGGTTAGTAACGTGGTCAGTATAGGATATCTTCAGGATAAAGCCACATTTCAAAAGCCTCAATTTTCTTGCAAGTAGCGTCTGTGAGGTTTCACAACTTAACTCCGTACAACAGTATAGGCAAGGTATAATATCGTAGTAACTTGATTTTTATGGGTACTGATAAATCATGGCATTTGAATAGCTTAGCTCTTTTGTGAAATGCAGATCTTGCTTTTTCTACCCTACATTTTATTTCCTAGGGAATGATCCCAATTTTTATTGACATACTAAGGTAGGTGTATGTCTTCAAATAATTTTAAAATGTGGCTCATTAAGCTGATAGTTCGGGAACCATTGCAGGATTTTGTTTTTTTTTTTTTGGTAAAGCAATAAACCTTGATTTCAGCCATGATCTTGGTATTACTTCATTTAAATATATGTCATTGAATAGTTTTGGTAGTCATTGAGTACCGTCGGTGTATGAGTTCAGCATATGCATTGTCAGATACAGGAGGTTGTTAGGACCTATTATCATCAAAGAGTTCTTGTATGTATTTGGTCCATATTTCTTTATATTTTTATCTGTGATGATATTCCCCTATTGATCTTGCAGTTTGCTAGCTATGTTGAATTTTTGAAGACCAGCTGCTTGTTTTATCTTTTTATGCATATTAAATATGCATAATTAAATAATACTTTGGTTGGCAACATGAATATTCTTTTTTGGTATTTTATTTAAATTTTTATAGCCTTTAGATATTTTGTAAATACTAAGTGCAAAATTTACCTTTTAGCACAGCAATAATATTTCTTATGTTCTACTATTATCTGAGTACCGAATCTAGAGCTACACCTTGGCTTATGGGGACGATTTTGGGATATTTTCTTACCAGGCCACGGTATATATTAAAGCCATTACCTAAGGTAAGAGTCAAATATGCTTTAAATAGTAACAGTAGTTTTATGATCAATTTTCAAACATTGGGAATATACATAATATATATTGTTACACGTCTTTAAAATAACTTTATATATTAGTATAATATCCCACTGCCAGGTCACTACGGGTATGACGTAGTAAATCAAACTTACCTTTTTATATTCTCCCCTTGATTTCTTCTTTCATTTGTTTAGTGAGTACCTGATGAATACATTTGTTTCCCAAACTAATTTATATGTAGTCTAAGAAAATAAAAAAAAAAAAACAACACTACCACAACAGCTGAAGAATAAAGTGTTCTTTGGAAATAAACCTTTTGAAGGGTGTGAAAAAGTTGCCCAGTTATAGAGATTTCTGGTCTGCAAATGTTGTTATCAGGGATCCATTTATTCCTTTATGTATGTCGCGTGACAGATTTGGATGGTTGCTAACTCATCTTTACCTAAATCACAATTTATTACAATCTAAGAAAGGTAATGAAAATTATGATAGACGCGGCCATTGCTAGAGGAACTTTCAACTACTTATAAAAGCTCATTTTATTCCAGCAGGCACCAATCAATAGACGAATCGATGATAAGGTTCAAGGGACGAAGTAGTTTAAGCCAATATATGCCGATAAAGCACATAAAAAGGGGTTATAAGGTATGGGTACGTGCTGATCAGTCAGGATTTGTTTTACAATTCCAAATATATACCAGAAAAGTAAAAGATGTAGGGAAGCAAAACCTCGGAACAAAAGTAATAAAAGATCTTGCAAGAGATTTAGTTGGAAAAAATTATAAAGTTTATTTCGATAACTATTTTAATTCTGTTGCATTACAATGCAACTTAATAAAAGACAAAATATACGCATGTGAAACAACTCGAAAAGTAGAAAAGATTTTCCAAATGAACTTAAAACAAGTAAAAAATGAAAAGGGGTGACTCAAAGTGAAGAATGAGTGAAGATAGCGTACTGGCTTTGCAATGGATGAATAAAAAACGCAGAAATTTTTAGAATCCTAAAGAAAATGTCACTATGCAGAGGAAAGAAAAGGATGGGACATCAGTAGAAATTAATTGCAAACAATTAGTTCAAGATTACAACAAATATATGGGCTTCGTAGATAAGTCTGATATGTTAGTATCTTGCTACGAACTGGATAGAAAATCCAAAAAGTGGTGGTACAGAATTTGAAAGAAGAAAAACCAAGTACCAGTAACAGATTTAAAAACAAGTTCCTCTAGAAATAAAAAATGACAAAGCAGCCCATATGCCTCAGCATGAAGCCAAAGTACGTTGTATATAGTGCAGTATCAAGGCAACTTCTCATCTGGTAATGTAGGTTTAGGTCTACTTGAAAAAAGAAATTGCTTCATTCCATTTCACGCTATATAATTTTGTCGTTTGTGGCCTAGTGGTTCCACATGGTACCACCTTTTTTTTCAATAATTACAAAAATAAAATATAAAAAAACCTGTGATTTGTCTATCTTTTGCCCTAATATATGTCTTAAAAACAAGTTATTCACAATTTAATATAAACAAAAACCCACAAAGGGTTAATAGGGTGAGATAAGGTTTCCTGAGAAGAAGAAATGGTAGATATCAAGGAAAATGAAAAAAAATAAGGTATCAAGGATAAAATAAAGGACAGCTACTACGCAACGCTATTGGTTTAAAGTATCAGTCATGTTTTTAAAAGTAAGTATTATCACTTGTCAAACTAATCTCGTTGCGCAGTAACTGTATTTTACTTTATCTTTGATACCTCGCTTTTTTAACTGCTGGCAATCCTGATTTGAGACCATTTTTTTAGGGCAACCTTATGTCCTCATATTAAGAAAATAATTAGCTTTAATTTGTTGTAACTAGCATGCATATACGTCAGTAGCGTATTTTATTTAAAAAATAAATAAAGGACAAAAAATTTTTGTTTAAAAATTAATTCATAAATTGAATTAAAAATATTTGCAGCCCCTTTTTTGACTGGCAATCTATTATCAATGTATTAATTTTCCTTATTTTAAATGAATGTAAAAATGCGATTAACTAGGTTAACGCAAAAATCACGCCACGTTTATTTATTTAACAAATTTATAAAAATTTATTTTATTTGGGGCTAAGTCTAAAATTACATAGGAAAGCTGCGCTATTCAGTTTTAAAACTCATTTTAGCCGATAGGATACATTGATCAACAGAATTGAATTTTTACCGTCGAGTTGATACCTACAAATTTAAATTTAAACGATCTATTCTGCACAAAAATTTTAAAAAATATTTTTGTTCAAAATTATATCAGCTGTATTTTTTATTTTAAACATTGTTTTCTGCTGCGTCTTACAGATTCTTGGTAAATCTATTTTTTTTCGGTTTCTTCCTTACGAGGATGGGTTTTACTAGGGGGAAGCCCAGGAAAATAGTAATAAACCTTTTTGCATCTTTTTAAGAGTCCCAAAATTGAGATTCTCGGTAAAATTCAGCTTATTCGAATGATTTCGTGCAGTGCAAGTGCAGTGGCATTATAAATTTAATTATAATTACTGTTTATTTTGTTATTATTTTGAATAATATGTATAAATCTCTTGGATATAAGCGCTATGCTAACACTTTTAATAACTTAGTTATATTTTAGATAATCCTGATTCCTACGTGGATAATATGTTTTGTTGTACTATTGCTGTGCGGACTAGGAAACCATCCTTTCTTCAGAGAGGAAGTATATTCTAAATTAGAGAATGCGTTATTTACTTCTCTTGTTAGGCCTGCTTTTGCATTGGCAGTTGGTTGGGTAATATGGGCTTGTGCAACAAACCATGCAGGTAAGGCGATCATATATTGATACATAATAAAATTACTAATTTTATTTAAATTAACGTGCTCTTTAAAAGTAATGTTGGTGGCACTGCTTTTAAAAAGGTGGTAACACTGATGCTACGTTTCAGCCACATCAAATAAGGAATTCTTTACCTACTTTCTTTGTATACAGCAGTATTATAAACTTTCACGTGCATATTTTGACGCATTTGTTTTTATATTGTTAAAGTTATTTATTAACCCAGATAATTAACCCAGATATTACTGAAACTTTTATTGTAAACATTTTGAATTAATTTCGAATTTTCATGGAAATTATAGCATATGGAACCAAAAAACACAATCATATATTTTTTTATGACGATACCTGTCAAGTTTTGACATGTTCTTTTAAAAGGACGGTAGTAATATACGGTACCAGATATCATATATATTTTATTAGTATCAATTTACAAAGAATGAAAGGATTTAAAACAAAATTTTGGATGTGAAGGTATTTTGCACTTTTTACACAAAAACTGGACTTTTTTGTGACAATATTCACATCGCGATTGCTTTTCTTGATAAAGAACCAAGTGGTTAATACCGTCATATCTTGAATTGGCTACCGAATTCGAATCCCTATTAGAAGGTCCGCGTTTTGTTTCTTTTTTAAAAGTTTCCAAAATATTAGTTGCAATAGATCTTCTAAATTCAAGTTGATCCAGTTTACCGTCTTGAGTTTTGTGAATCTGCCACGCATTTTGAATAGCCATATCAACGCAATGAGCAAAAAGGGGAAAATACCATTTCTTTCCTCTTATGGACACTCGATATAAACTGATGTTCTGGTCACTGCGATCAACGCCACCCATGAAGTTATTGTATATTCTAACAATATTTGGTTGAGGAACTTGAATATGTTTTTTCTCTGCTTGTGAAAATCTCTTTACAGAGAAGCAAGGCATTACTGGTACAAAATTGGAAGCAATAGAAACGATAATTTACCACGTTCAGTTTTTTTCATAATAGATGAACAGGGTAAAGGGCATTTCATGGTGCGATTTTCCCTTACAGTGCCTGTACCAAATATGTTTCTTTGTTTTAGCTCATGCAGTAAATGAATAGAATTAAAATAATTATCAAAAATAAGATGGAATCGCCTTTGAGGCCATACTTCATTTAATCTGTCTGCATAGGATAGAACTACTGATCCTATCAGCACCCAATCTAAGGACTTTATATTGTTCAGGTATTGTAGTGGAATTACCTTGGTAAGGAGAAAACCAAACTATGTATCCCAGACGAAGGGCTCCTACCCACATTTTGTATCCCCAACGGATTATTAGAGATTAGATAGTGGGGGCTCCTACCCACATTTTCCCCTGATGAATTGTTTTGTGGGATGGCGACCAAAATACGGAACCATTGCCTCATCTATGCTGTGATGTTGTTCTAAAGGGGAAAATTGTATAAATTTTTTGTTTATTTCGTCGAACAGGGGTCGCATCTTGGCAAATCTATCAAATTTATCTAATGACAAGTTATTGCAAACATGCAAAACTTTCATTATGTGAGAAAATCTATCCCTAGATATAGCAGCTACCACCATTGCGTTGTGCGAATCGTCACGATTTTCCCAGTACATGTACCTTTTCGGCACAACCACATAACCACTCAATACAAGAACGCCTATAAAACATCGAATCTCATTTTGATTAATGTCGTTCAAAAGATTTCTTTGTCCTGCGTAGATGTTAGTGTATTCGGTAACCAAATTGATGACTTCATCATCAAAAAACAAATTGAAAATTTCCATCGGCGACTGAGTCATTTTCGGTCCAAATTGAGTTTTCCAGTAAGTACAATCAGGGTGTTGATACAAGTCTCCTTGAATCCAGTGTGCAGATATTCTTTTCTCTAATTGATGGGGCAGCTTTTTCTTGGAAAGAAACAAAGCCAATGGTATATTGTTATCATCCGAATCTTCTTCTGGTAGGCGGGAATTCACAGAATCTTGTGGTAATTCAGTCGCGTTGTCAAAAACAAGTTCTACATCGTTTCTCAACTGACTACCCGGTAAATTATTTATTGTAGTTAGTTCTTCATCGCCGGAGTCGCAATCGGTGACATCATCATTGGCATTTTCTGGGGAAAATATGATCAAACTATCTGGAGGGACTGGGATTTCATCAGAATCAAGCTCTTCTAATAGCTCATGCAATTTAAGAGGCCTCCTGAAACAATACGCACGTTGGTAGTACTAATTACTACCGTCCTTTTAAAAGAACAAAATGAAATCCCAAGCGGCGAGCCTTTGAAACAACGCGACAATTATTCGAGCCAAGAATATACGTACATAAGTCCCTATTGTACAATAATCCACATGCCAATGCCGTGAAATAACAGTTTTTTAATTCTAGACTTACCTCCAATTATAAGCATCCATTTTGTAGTCCAAAATCTGGCAATTTACACAGATAACCTCACAATTACAGCATGTGCGCGCACTAAAATCGTTAAAACTTGTCGAATGCTGGCTCTTGAAAACACTCCATCTAGAGTCATCTATCAGTTGGTAGCTGTACTAACCTAAATTACGCATAATTTACACTGCCTTTTAAAAGGACGGTAGTAATATCTGGGTTAAACAAAAATACAAGTATAAAAAGTTGTATAAAATTTAGTAAGTAATTAATTTAATTTTTTATTACGTGCACGATAAATAAAACATTCGAATTTTTCAGTTGTGCGCTTAATTACCGAGAGAACGTTCTATTATGATTTGATAAATAATGAATAATTGTTTGTTTTTTTTATATATTTTTTTTAAACTTTTTTTTATATTCTGTTACACACATTTATCAAATTTTTATTGTATTCCCACTTTCGCTGAAATGTTCAGCAAGCTTTAAAACTTCCCAGAAACGAATTTCGAATGTTTTTGTATAGAATCTGCATAACTGTCGGAGATGAGGTGATGACGATGACGCTATGGCCACCAGGTACCTCGGAGAACATCACCGACATTATATTTGTATTTAGTGACGCCAAAAACCCCCGAGAAAGAAGTTTTGAATGATTTTATACGGAATCTGCAGAAAAGTCCTGGAGAGGAGGTAGTTACCATCTGTCCTGGACACCACGTACATCGAAGATCTTCACCAACATAATATTTATATTCAGCGACTTCCAAAACCACCGAGTAGCAAAATTGGACATTTTTTATGCAATATTTGCCAAGTTAAAATTTTTAAAATTTTCAACTTTGGAAAATGCATTTTTCAAATGCATTTTTTTTATTTCTTCGTGGTCGCGTTAGTTCACAAGATTTCCTGACACTCTCACGACTTGAATACACAAAACTGCATCTCAATCCGTCTTATTGCGCCGATTTTCGAAGGTTAAGCCGATTTTTGTGCTTCATTGCCCTAAAGTAATAAAAAAACTAAATTCAATTAAGCACCAATTTTTTTGTTGAAAAATTAAAATATTTTTTATTCAATTATAATATTAAAAGTTATACACAAGCTGTTTCACCTATGTCTTACTAAAAAATCTGATAATGATATTCGTTATTATGCCAAGTTTGAAATAAATGTTTTTGTCACAGATAAACCAAGTCCGCTCTTTCTCGTCTTTATATCTGCACAATTTATATTCAACTTTGTTTTTTTTTTCAGATAAAAAACATTTTAAAATATAATTAAAAAAAAATGTTTTCAGGAGATAAAAACAATAATTATTTTGATAATGTCAAATCAGAATATTCATATCATTAGGTAAAATTTAATTGATAGCTAAATTGTCGACTTTTCTTAATTAACAGTCTCCCCTAATTACGTTTTCTTTTGTCGAAGGCTCGATATAAAAAACTACGTAAAACAAATTAAGAATAAAACAACTTATATATTTTATTTTAGGAATTATCAACAGGATACTGTCGTGGTCCGTATTTCAGTTCATTAACAAATTTATCTACAGTATGTACCTGATTCATCCTATCTTTTTGGACGTTTTGGCCTATTCACAAAAATCTGTGATAATGTTTAGTATATTTAATATGGTAAGTTACATTTTAGCCAATAAATCTAATTTTTTTAACACCCGATTGAGAATCAAAACGTCTAAACAAATGTCAAATGTTATTCTCATTACAACAAATTGCGGTTTAGTTCAAAATAAAATATTATTTAGTAAATCTATTGCCACCAGAAATTTGTTAAATATCTCACCAAATAACAAATAATTACCTATATTGTTGTGAAACTATTTCTCTAAGTGGAAATTGAAACGCACCTATTTAAAATTAAATACAATTTTACACTTTTTTATTTGATATTTGTAATATAATAGGCCTCTCCCATTTTCTGTTATGTTTCTTTATGTCATGCTAGACGTTTCCATTTTGATCCTTTAACTTTTTCAATATCATCGCTTTCCCGCATTTTATGGTCTTCTCTTACACACGCTGGTACCACCCAGCCCCAAGGACGTGTTCCTCTGAACAAAGGGACCTACATGTCTGATGATCAAACCGTTCACATTTCATCATGAAGTGGTACACAGGCAGGTGCGTCCTGCGCGTCGAGTATGTCTTGCGCATGGGAAGGCCTATGTACTGATGGTTACTTTGGATGTCCTGAGTAATGGAAAATCCTCTGTTTTTCTTGATCATGGTTAGGTCAACTAACTTTAGGGGTAGCTTAAAAACGGCTTTTCTCTCTTTGAAATGACTAAATTTAATTTTTTATTATGACTTTTATTATGTCCCTAAAAATGTGTGTTTAGAACAAAGAGCTACCAATCTGAGTAGGCTGGTGCCTCTCGATCTGAAATATTTGTGTGCTTGGTTACTGAGCCGTCGAATTGGCCAAATAAATTTTGTCCTCCTCGCCGGCTGAGCACCCGAAAGGTTTGGCCACGGAGCCCATGTTTGTTGCATATTGCCTCGATGTTTAGTTTCCGCGATTAAAGTATTCGACCTGCCTAGGGAAATATGTTTAGGCGGCGGTATAAATATACTTGACGGGCCTTTTATGCTAACGCTACGTATATGTATATGCGAAATGGCGTCAGATCTCACTTGATTTTTAATTCGATGATTGTAAGAGACAGAAGGTTTTAAGGTGAAATAAACATAAAATAATATTAAAAAGAAAAAATGAAAGTTTTTGAAGTTATACTTCTATACGCGCGCTCCACGTTGGAAATTTGTATGGGAGTGAATCTGTGAAATCATTACATATGTAAGATAATGAGTAAGAGAGAGACAGAAGATATATTTTCTCTTTCTTCCTCTCTCGAATATAAAAATGTTCCTTTTGTATACTTAATTTAATATTACATACATTATATAAAGATATATATACATATAAAATCTAACATCTATTCATTTTTCTTTTGAAATTAAAAAATTTTTAGCATTAGGACTTAAATTTTCTTTATGTCCTTCCAAATCTGATATTAGAGTTCCTAATTTACTTTCTGATATTGAATCAATAATCAGACCACTTAATGGTAGTCAAAAGGATGTTGTTAGATCTAAATGTACAAACGTTATTACAAACTTTTTGCATAAAGAAGTCAAAGATCATTTTTTAAATATAATATTATACATATAATAAAATATTTATTAATATTATTACTTATGTGATATGTTTTGTATTATTTATTAAATGTTCATAATTATATTAGTCTTTTGTATTTCAAAATAATAATCTCAATAAATCACTGTATGAGCCAGAACTGTCAATTTTGAAATATCTTTGTGTCATATCCTCGGTAGTATAGTAGTCAGTATCCCCGCCTGTCACGCGAGAGACCGGGGTTCGATTCCCAGTCGGGGAGGACTTTTTAATTAATATTATTACATTATTGTCATTTTTAAATACTTATGGATATTGCATTTTAATTTGTATTGTATTATTATATGGAATTATGTTGCACTGTATTGTAGTGTATTTTTTTATGTATATTATTTTCATTTTTAAATACTTATAAATATTGCAGTTTAATTTGTATTGTATTATTATATTAATAACAAAATAAACAATGAATTTTACTGCAGAGTATCTGTAAAAAAAAATTTTGGATTCAACTCCTTTCATTATATATGAAAATAAAAATATATATTTTCATCAAAATATTGATTCAATTCTTCATTGTTAGTAAGTTGTTATTAATTCTGTTTCTCTCTCTGCTATGTCTTACCTATAGAATTACATATGTAATGATTGTGCAGATTGACTCCCAAATAAATTTGTAACGACGAATGCGTGTATAGAAGTGTAACCTCCACCAGTAGTCCCACCGGACTGCCACTCCCGTTTTTTTAGTGTAAATGGTTAATAATAGAAAATAAACATAATTAAATAAAAAATTGGTCTTCCTAATGATCTCTTTGTTTGTAATACAAACCTTGGATAAAAACTTCATTGGAGCTCTCACATTAACAATATAACCAATATAGCGTTCTTGTTACGCGACTCTTTTGTAATTGCAGACCCGTTATAGGTAAAACCTTGAGGTTGCAACCAAAGAAAACATGTTGGTGATACACATCACTGATATTATCGACAGTTATGTACATAAGGTTTAGTACTTTAGTGAAAAAAGACGTCTTTGCAATCCTTACCATCCTACAAAGACAAGCGTTTCTAAATATGACAGAAGCTTTAAATAGTACAAAAACAGCATCTTTAGTGGTTACCACAGGTCCCTCCCCCCCGGTTTCGGCGGTAGTCTTTATGCAACTTGAGAATTAAAGCAAATGTTACTTGTAGGCCGAATTATTGAGTATTGAGTAGTTATATAAAAATAACACAGAACATTAACAAAATTATACAATTTAGGATAAAAAAATTCCATTAATTAATTAGCGGCTGCATCAAGAATACTCCACTATATTGGCTTTCGATCCTTAGCCATATTCCTCCGCCTATTCTACGACGACAAAAGGCATTGATAACGGAGTATTCGAAAGTAAATAGAAACTTGCAACTACCAATCCATGAAGACATCCCAAGTTTAGCAGCAAACCGACTCCCATCCAGAAAACCATACATTAGAACAGCCCAACAGCTAACAGCAGATGATTTCAATGTTACCTCCAGATGGCGCACGCTGTGGCTGCAGCCCCACCTGAAGTATCCAATCTTATTGACCCAGTCCAAAAGCATGATGGCTTCGACCAGCCACGAAACATATGGAAGAGCTTAAACCGAATTAGAACGGGACATGCAGTATGCGCACACAACCTACATAAATGGGGAAAACAGCCTACCTCCAGCTGCGACTGTGGAGCTCCAGATCGAACCATCCAACACATAGTGGAGACATGTGCATTGAGGGCATATCGAGGGGACCCAAAAGACTTTTTCTTTCAAAAGTACGCCTGCAAGCCTTGAATGGATAGCTCAACTTGACTTAAAGATATAACCTTATCTGTTTGTATTATCTTGTATTTGATCTGTATTTTCTCTATGTTCGTTTTTATATAATCTTATGTTTGTATTTTTGAAGTATGTACTTACGTTTTTTACAATTATTACTGAATTTACTCCATGTATTGAGCCATACGCTAAATAAATAAATAAATAAATGGGACAGTAATGGAAACTTAATATGGTTTATTGATGGATCTAAAACTGCTAATGGTACTGGATTAAAGTCTTTAGCCAGCTAATTATAACAAATCTTACAGCCTAGGTCGATATGCAATGTGTTCCAGGCTTAAATTTTTACTTTAGCAGCATGCATTAATAAAATACTTAATGGAGAATCCAAAGCAGAGAGAACTGATATTTATACAGATAAAGTGACTGTTCTGGCCATCAAAAACTCACTCACTAAATTAAAGCTGGTGATAAGCAACCAAAATCTACTTAAGAATCTAACAAAAGACAAGAAATTGGATTTGATATGGATGACGGCCCGTGAAGAGGTCCATAGGAATAAACTAGCAAAATTGCTTAAAAAGTATACTGAAGAGAAACCGCTGTATGTACAGAATCCTTGTGTGGTATCTCTAAACATTAGGTGAAATTTTAAGGGGTTCGTTAGTAACCATAAGTCTTTGCTTTAAGAGCAATCACAACAAGTGTAGGTTGATTTTTACAAAAGTTGTAAACCATTAGCAATTTAACTTCTTTTGCTGTTTTTGTGTTTTTATAGCAACAGATTCTTAACAGACTTTTCTGCGCAACAAATTTTTTAATTCTTAACAGATAAAATGTTTATATTTCATTCTAAATGATAATTTTTAGTAAAGTAAAGTAAGTAAAGTAAATTTTTAATGGTAAGCTAAAAATAAAAAAAATGCATTTTTTGCACTAAATTGTTAATAATTAAAGAACACGCCTAAATCGTAAATATTTACTTACTGTATGTATATAATACTATCGAAAAAACTCATCAAATATCTAGCTATTTGTAATGTACCGAGAAAACGGATTGTCCAGGAGTTAAATGCCAGAAAGTTTTCAGATAATATAATAAAAATCAAACACATGCTTGAAAGCCATTGCTTTTTGGTGCTGATATTGGAAGTATAAAATTGGTAGTATAGTTAAACGTACTTAGTGATAAACTAGCTTATACAAGTAAGATGATATATTGTGGTATATTGTAAGCTGGCAACTAAAAAAATGGACTTTTTGGCTTTATACCCTAAAAATAAATAACGTGAATTTCATTAAATACGTTATTTTTCTTAATAATTTTTAATATTTTTATAATATTGTTAACAACTAACTCCTGTTTTTAGATATACTGGTTCTGGGGTGTATTTATGCTTATATTGTTAACTTCATTTGTATGGGTTCTAGTGTTTGAAATCCCACCAGTAATTCTGGAGAGGCTTGCTTTTGCTAAAATAGGTAAGTACATTTATAATTCCTAAGATTTCTACTAATTTATATTATAAGGATAATCCTTATCACCTTCCTTGTCTTTTCTCTATACAGATTCGGCTTCCTTAATTACATTTCTCCGTAAGTTGAGTCGCTCAGAAGCAGAGTGGCCTAAGTGTAAAATTGATGTTTTGAGATATCGGCAAATAAAGAATTGAGCTAAAAATGAAACCAGTTTTTTTATTAACCAGTATTATTTTATTCACTTACACAAACATTTCTGGAACCTAATACATTATATGAGTCGAATGCGCAAAAAATTAACAAAAAAAAATCTTTTTTTCTACACAAAAAAAAGTCAGTTGGGCCACTATGTCAAATATTAAGCTTTTACGAAAAAACATATAACTTTCACTTGGGTCACCTATTCATCTGTTTCCGATCCAATATCATTATCTACTGCCTCCACGTTTGTCTTCAGGTTTATGTAAAATTCATGATAGACCGGCGTAATGTAAGGAAGAAGACTCTTAAGGTCTTTATACTTTAGTTGCTCTATGGGTCTTCCAGCAGGATAGAGGATGTCCAAGTAGAAGTCTTCTCTTTTTATCTGAAAGACGTCTGTTCTTTTTTTGTGACGTCAACACAATTAAATAATACACTCTCGTTATTAGAATACTTAAAATAAATTTTGAATGGCTCTTCTGATTTGAACATTAGCCACTGTATTTTAAGCCATTCTACTTTTATATCTTGCTCTCCTTTTTTTCGGTTTGTAAGTAACTTCTCTAGTTTTTCAGTACACTTAAAATTTTCAGAGGTCATTTTAAATACCTGAAATTTGTTCTTCTTTTTGGAACTGGAAATAACTTTCACCCAATCGTCTGGCAAAAAAATGTCTTTAAAATATCGTTTTTGTTTTTCGATCACTCTAAAGTCTCTGTCACATGGCAAATAGGAGTGACCGGAAACTAGAAACTTGTGATGTATGACTGTGGGACTGAAAGTATGGGAGACACTCATGTATGTACAAATAGATGCCAGTTTAATATTTCGATTCTGACCTCCGCATTGGTCGCTGTACAAGATCAAAACTGGTGTGTTAACATATGTTTTTACGTAGTGTAAAATGCAAGAACCAATTTCTTGTGGGCCACGTGAGGCTATGCCTTCATGCCATACATACATGTGTATCTGTCCTGTCGTTAAATTGTGGATGCCAAAACAATACGTCCACAACTGTCTCTTGTAATAAGCCACTCCCGTAGAAATACTAGGAGTAGCTAAAGTTTTCATCAAATCAAATGTAATTACTGTTGTGGTATCTTTATTCTTGGCTGCATCTTCCTTCATTCCACTTCGAGCTGCTTCTGCCTTCCGCAGGTGTAACTCTTTCTCTGTTTCTATTCTGCTTTTTTCTACACCTACACAGCTTTTTATTTTCATGTTATAAGAGTCACATCGTTTGCAAGTGTCAGTGAGAGGATAACGGAAATGAAGATTAAAATCTTCATTAAATATTTTCGAAAAGATGAATTTGGATACCTTCACTTCTGGTTCTTCACCTTGCACATACAAATCATAAAGTTTTGAGCTATTTAAATCAGGTGACAGATACTCTCGATTAGGATTTTTGTTGCGGCTATAGTGTGATGTATATTTGGCAAATTTGGTAATGAAATCTTTTATATTTTGAATATCGGTTTCCCTTGTCTTATTCTTAGGGGGGTGCTTGCCTCTTTTATCTAGTGGCGGAGTGATTAATTCGCCACCTATTGATTTGTTTATTAAAGCTCTGGTGAGCCTTCCATCTGAAACTTGTAGAGCTTTTTTGAAAAATGATTTACAAACAGTTACCATATCACCTGATTCTTTCGGTAATGTATAAATTCGTGTCTTAGAACGTTTATTATGGTTTTGAGCTGCTGTATGTTGACCTTTACTGACAACATTTACTTGTATATTAATGTAAGCAGTCTGTAAATTAAAATCAGATAAGTTGTAGAAACTTTGGAAAATATTTTTTTTTTCTTCAAGAAATAACAACAAATGACACTTTCGTGGACAACTGCAAACTCCATGAAAAAATTGTTTCTTAGACACAATTCTACCACGAGAAATCAAATATGATTTTCCTGAATTTCTTTCCAACTTAGACTTAGATCTTTTCCAAACTGAATTATTTTTCTTACGTTTTTTACCCCTACTTGATCCAGGTTCCACAAGTCCATCTTCTGTGAAGCTTTCCCTAGTTGTAGAAGACTCTGCATCAGAAGGTGGATGGAAGTCAGAGCCAGAATCTGTTTCAAATTCACTGGGTTCACAAGTACTAGATGTATCCGACAACGGCATTTCCAAACTATAACAAAAATATTCTCTATTAATTATTAATTCAAGTGATCAAATCTCTTTAAAAAAAACTTTTGAATAAAATCCTTTACAAATGTCTTTAAGTTAAAGACTAACCTATACTTTTGGCAACATCGCTTAGAAAACCATAAACATACCATAGATATTCAGCCATATTCTGTTACTACAAATCGAATAGAAATGAGTCTGTTATATACTTGGCAACACAGGTAGGCAGCACCGCTCACGGACACAAGGGAATGAAAACTGTGGTAATGAGACTGTGGTGTTATTTATTTAGATAAAGTTTACTAAATAATTTAACTGCTCAGCAGATGTCTTTTTCTTTGGTGCTTCGCTTGCCATTTTGTATTCTTGTAACGAACTTTTTAAACTTAACCAAAACAAATCAAAACTACTTGACGACAAGCTTGAAATATAATCTTCTTTTTTGATTAATTTTTCGCGCGCACTAGCCTGTCCAGTAACATAACGTCACAGAACACTTATTTTTCTTTTTAGCGCGGGGTTGCCACCAACTTCTGAGCGCATCAAGTAGAAGTTGGCGTTTTCGATTTACACCGATTACGACGTGAATTACAGAATTCCAATCCAAACACAAAAACGACGCGATAGATATCCAACATTCCGATTTCAGGTAATTACGATTCGACTTGGTCATTTCTATTCGATTTATTAAAAGTTACAGAATAGATCTGATTATAAAAATATGTCTAAGTAGAAAACTAGCCTGCTTTCTTCATTTTAAGGTTATAATTTTAAGGTTATAATCTTAAAAAATTTAGAATCCTAATTTAAATTTTGATCCGAGATATTTACAATCACTATTAATTTACACTAAAATACAATAATTTACTCACCTTGCTCAAGATTGCACAAACATAAACCGTATAAAAGGCTGATAGTACTTTAAAGAACGAATTAACGCTAGACAAGACTGATACAAACACACAGGGCAAGAGTGACAATGTCTAAAATATCATACTGCACACTGGCCCAACTGTCACTTGGGCCACGTTTCCATAACTAGATCATGTGAAATGTTTACGTAGCCTAACTGTACAAGTCGCGCCATCTCTTGGTATACAACGAAATGTTAGTTGAGCCACTCTGAAATGAAAGATATGATAAAATGCCACCTATTGTACTACCTACCTGAATTATACAAAAAAATCAGTTGGGCCACTCTGCTTCTGAGCGACTCAGTTTATATCATGGGTCATACCCATATTAAACTCCTTTTTTATCGACATGTTTTGCGTAGATCAAAGAAGATCCCCAGGGTTTTCTTTGTACTTTCTCTCCACTCTTTGAGGAACCCGCAGATCAGCAATTCCCCATCAGCAACTTTCCCCAATTCACACATTTTTAATTTTATCCTTTTCCGTCAACTACCCTATTACGAAAATTACATCTGTTGTTGATCTGACTGCATAAAGCCAAACTTATTATCAAATAATTTGGTTTCATCATGAATTCGTCTATTACTTACCCTCTAGAATGTTTTCAGGCTAAACTAAGTAGTTTTATGTAGTTTGTACAGTGTTGTATATCTCCCTTAATTTGCAAACAAGTACTAACATATTGCTTCTTAATTCATCTGGAATTTGTTCCGCTTACATAATTATTCAAATTTTATAGTAACACTCAATTATCAATTATCAATTTCCTCTATGATTCCGTATTTATTGGTATACAAAAGTATTGTGCGACATTAAAATTGTTAGATCTTATTTGTAGCACTACTAATAATAATTAATTTTTGTTAGAAATTTTTTGTAAGAACATAGTAAACCGTCTAATATTTTTATGGCTTTTAGAATCAAAATTTAAGTCCAAGGAGGAGAAGCTTATCGAAGTATCTGCGAGTACAACAAATTAAGACAATATCTATAACTTCCTACTAAGAATGAACTACTTGCAAAACGACTTTTATTTATTTTATTGTACAGAGTATTTAACTCTTGTTTTTAGAAAATTCAAAAGAAATATTTACTTTGTCGATAATAAAATTTTATCCTAAACAATTTATTTATTTTTAACCTAAATAACAGATCATATTACAGGTACAAACATTCTATTTAATATTCTTCAATCTAATTTATTTAAGAAAGTGTGTTACTGATAGGAGAAGAAAATGTTCTAAGCAGAAAGTCTCAATATAGCTAATGAAATGAGTCGGTCAAAGAACAGGACATTCACATGGAGTTAAATTTAGTGTATATCAACAAATTAACTTCAAACTTTAAGCGATTATATTAGTTGTTTTTATTAGATATCTTATGAGCATGGGCGGAAAAAATTTTAAATGTATTTATTTTTTTCGAATACTGAGAAAACTAATAATTATTTTTGAAACATTTAGACGCAGAATGAAAGACTTTATTATTACTGAGTGCCAAAGTCCATTAAAATAACCATAAAAATTTGTTTGAATGAGATATTTGAAATTAAAAATCACACTAAATTTTTTCTTTTCTTTTAACCACTGTAACTTATTAAAATAAACATTGTAGAAGTTTTTAGGAACTTTCGGCCCTCGACAATAACGTAATCTTTCATTCTGCGTTTAAATTTTTCAAATATGCTTATTAGTTTTCTCAGGATTTAAAAAAAATGAATAATACATTTAAAACACATTGAACATGTTGACTTTGCGCCTATGCCCTAAATAGACAAACCGGTATCTGTTTTGGGATGGATAAATCGTATATTATCTTTGCTCTATAAGATGCAAAAGCTCTTAACACACAAATATCAAAAGATGCAAAACCATTCGCGCTATAAAGATGCAAAAGCTCGTAACTCACAGCTTTTTTTACAGGAGAATAAAAAAACTCTGTATGAGGCATTTGTTTAACCTAGATAGAAAATTATTGATTGAATATTAAGGTATTATTTGTAATAATTGTAATGTATATTATGTAAAATATTTTTACTTAATTTTTTTTTTTATTTTCAAAATTATTTTCGTCTAACGAGAGGTTACTAGGATTTGTTCCCAAATGATATTGCAAAATGTGGTTTAAGTGTTTTATTGTTATTACTGTTAATGTGTTTATAATTAAAGTATATAAAAAAAATATTTTAAGCGAAATAATTCATTATCTTTGAGATTATCGTATCGCAGCTTTTAAATCTTAAAGTCATTTTCATTTAAGAGCCCTTATTTTTCTGTTTTTTAAATTGAATTAAGGATAAAGATGACATATTTCCATATGTTTGGTTTTCTGGGGCTCTAATAAAATTTATTTATTTAAATTTAATTTGAAGCTTGCCATTGCGTTTCCAGAAATACATACTATGAAAAGACTGTGGATGTAAATGGTATTATTATGTTTTGACTTATATTTTGACTGACTTATTCATGGCTTTTATTACATTGCTATTACTTTTAATGATAAAAGTAACAAAAACATGACTATTTCCTCGAAATACTTCTAACTTCTACTTAATTCAAATTCGTATAAAAAGTTTCCAATAATTATGTTGATATAAATTGGTGTTTATTTTCAAAAATTAAGTAAAAAAAAATGTAAAATTAAGTACATATAAACACACTTGTTTATTTTTTAATTTATAAGGTATTATGGATCTAAAAAACTTATTATTTACCTTTTCTCACCTTTGGATAAAGCAATAACTGATTTAAGTTTTAAACCAAACTGGTTTTTACCAGAAAAGGATTTGATGACATAAAAAGAGCTGAAAATACGGAAAAGAAAAGTGGTTTTTCTGTTGACATACGGGCGAATATACACACGTTGAATATCTCTGTCAATATTTTGGTTTAATCTTCAAGAGTTCCCGCATACACTACAAAGCTTACAGAGAATCTCGCTCGTACGGTGGCCGCGGCAAAATTCCTGCAACATATTAATAATATCACAAAAATACAGTTTAACATGGAACGGGAAACGTAATTTAAATAAATGAAATGTTTTGTTTTTTTAAGGGGGTGGTTTTCACATGGGGTAAAAGGTTTTTAAGTGACAAAAATAAATAGCTCATCTAGTGCATAAAAAACTTTTAAAGATTGGGATAAAATAATCCTAATTCCAATTATTTAACAAAATCCAGTTAGTTATAAAAAAATAGAGGTAATACCAGTTTTCCTCCACAGGGACTGGATTGTCAAATACGAGCTCTTCATCATATAGTAATTAGTGATAATGAGAATTTATTAATTAACGAAAATACTAAAACATAAAAAGCTGGAGTTTAAAATTAAAATCCAGTTTATTCAAAACTGATATCAACAGAAATAGATCAATTATTGTTAATAGTATAATTGCGATAATCAGAGCTGGAATTGGGTTTTTAAAAATATCGTAATACATTAATTTATTAGGAGCGTACATTATCGAAATACAGCAACAATTATAAAATTAAAAAGCTTTTAACTAATCAAACACCAATATTATTTCTATATCTCATCACATATTGAATTATCAACGGTCGTAAATCCTCCGCTCTTAAAATAAAGCATATTCTTGAAATGTGCTTTTTACTCATACCTTGGGTATGTGTAACATTCTTGGGTTTCTTCTTTTCTTTTTTCTTCTTGTATTCTTTCTTGTATTAATTAATGCACATTTTAACAATATTTAGTTAAATGATGCGTTTTCAATTTTTCTAAAATATAGGTATTTTGTATTTCTAAGAATAATTGTATTAAGGTTTAGCTGTGAAAAATGGGATTTTCTTATTTAAAAAATATTATCCCTTTAACGCTCACTGGTAAACCTATAGTACCGAGCGTTGCCAGATGTATCAGTGAACCTAAATGCTGCTGATATTTAAATTAGAGTGGGGGCGGTGATTGTGTCTACCGATGGATTTCGTCAGTTGGCTTAGAAGTTTCATAGTTGGCGGTAAAACTTGCCACGTGCTTCTGAGACGTATTACTGGTGTACCAGTGAACATTTAGACAACCGTTTTTTACACTTTTTTGTGTTTGTTGTTTATTTCTGGCTGTTATTTCTAAATTTAGCTGAAGAGTTTCCCTAAACACAGGTAAGTTCATTTAAAATATGTTTAGACTGTACATTTCTTGAAAGCATATTTCAAAAAAGTTTAATATTAATTAAAAAAAAAAGAAAAAGCCTTTAACGCCAGCGGAACTGTTAGAACAAGTGGAGGGAATTACTGATGAGCAAGCCGAGAACTCCGATGTTAATGGAGATTCCGATGCTGACGATGATTTAGACGAAGTATCTGATACAACTAAAATAAATCATTTTTATGTACACCTACATCCTCCGGTACTTCTATACCATAGCTACCTCGAAAACGAAAAATTAACTTGAAATTATCAGAGGATAATATAGAAGGTGACTTGGATTCCGATGATTCAGTGGACGATCCACATTTCATACCTCTTTCACAGCTTCCACTGGTTTTCCATGAAAGTGAAAAAGAGGATAAAGAGGTAGAAAATACTACTGAATCATTTTCTTCTTGGACTAAGACTGCCGCTTCCTTAAGAGGTACAATGAATTTAATTTGACTGCCGATATAAGTATACAGATTGAGGTTGAGTCCGAGGCAACAATTACATTTTTTTTAAAACTTTTAACACCTTAGTTTATGAACTCTTTTGTTCAACAATCAATTCTATATGCCGAACAAAATGGAAAACAATTAGATTTAACAGTGGAGGAGCTTAAGGCATTTATTGGTGTATTAATTATAATGGGAATCAATACATTACGAACACTGCACAAATATTGGTCTTGTAATCCTAATTTTTACAATAACAGAATAGCAGAAATATTTCCTCTCAAAAGATTTTTTAAAATACTCAGGATTTTGCACCTAAATGACAATCACAACATGCCATCTCGTGGATCCACAGCTACGATAAACTATACAAATGCCTATACAAAGTGCGTCCACTCATTGAACACTGCTCTGATACATTTTGCTGATCGTTTAAACCAAGCCGAAACTTTGCAGTAGACGAAAGCATGGTTGCTTTTAAAGGGCGTACCAATCTAAAATAATATATGCCCATGAAGCCGATAAAGAAAGGAATAAAAATTTGGGCTTTGGCTTGTTCTAAATAAACTGGCTATTTATTTGAATTTATATGTAAAGTAGAAACGACGACAAATGATTTTGATGAATTTAGTTAAAGATTTCTTTAGTCAGGGATATTGTATTTATTTCGACAAGTTCTATACCACTATTATACCCCTTATGAAAAAATTAAAAGAGAGATCTCTTTTTGGTTGTGGAACAATCAGACAATCTAGAAAATTTGTACCAAAAGAGAAATTGAAAGAAGACAAAAAACTGACGCTGGGGCAAATAGACCTTGCAGTGTCTGATGAGATATCTATCACCAAATGGAAAGATAGAGGAGTAAAAGCAATTACTGTGTGTAGTAATATGCACAATGCTGCTAAAAATGGCCACGTTCTTCGCACGATTAAAAAGGGAGAGAGAGAAGTTATTCCATTTGTTATAAAAGTAGAAGATGGTGGGTGAAGTCTCTATATTACTTTATAGACGCATGTATTGTCAATGCCTATATACTTTATAGAGAGGATCTAAAAAAAAAATCCACGAAAAAAGCCTTGTAACCATCTGGACTTTAGGGGCAAATTAGCGGATCTCCTCATAGAAAATTATAAGGACAGAAAACGGCCAGGACCTACAGCTATAAACAGAAATGATTTTGGGAACATTACGCACGTTCCAGTTAAAACGACCAAAAGAAGGTGTCAAAAATGTTCCAAACGGGGAATCCAGAAGCGTAGTAATTATAAGTACCATGTCTGTGCCATTTTAACCTCTTTAGGTTTCATCAGAGCGGCATATGCCACTGCTCTGAATCGGATATAAAAATAAAAAATAAAATAAAATAAAAATAAAAACGTTTATTGCCTTACAAAATATATTTACATGTCAAACTTAAAAATTTTTGCCTTCTTTCTTCAGCGTACCGCTCTTGAACCGTCAGCGTTTGTTGATTCTTCCTCTCGGCTCCTGGATTTTCCTTGGTGGTGTCCTCGTCTGCTTCTGTAGGTACTTGTATCGGCAAACGTACCTACTTCCCTGCACGCCTGGTTTTCTAGACCCTGATCAGGTGGTCGATCAGTCTATGGGTGGATCTAAATATCCTCTGGATCCTGTTCTTCTCGAGGATATCCCTGGTCTTTCGTAGTCTTCGTGTGGCCTGGTTGAAGATCCACCTGGTTCTGTTCTCGGCCACTTCCCTTAGTGGCGTGTATTCTAATATGTTCCTAATCGTCGTTTGTAACTCTATCCTCCCATGATGCTCCGTCGATGATTCGGTAGCATGATGTCTCAGTTGCTTCTAACTTTTTCCAGTGTGATTCCGCAATGGAGCTCCACACTGGTATTGCATACAGAATCACCGACCTAACATATGCTTGGTAGAGCTGAATTTTCTTCGCCTTCGAAAGTGGACTGGACTTAAAAATGAAAGGAAGTATTAGTTTTTTAGCTGCATTAGCTTTTACCTTTGTTTTTTTGTGTATGCACCCGGAAGTTGAGTCTTCTGTCGAGGTGGACTCCTAGGTATTTGACCGTTTCTGATTCCTGAATTCTGTTGCCTCCTACTGTGATCTCGTTCCGTGGTAGTCGTTTGTCCTGGCCGAATATGATGAACTGCGTCTTTTCGGCGTTCATCTTGATTTTCGATTTTTCGGCGTAGTCCAGGTGGTACTCCATGTCATCTATGATTCTTCCTTCGTCTTTTCCGAATGCATACACTGCTGTGTCGTCTGCATACAGGGCTGTAGAAGTCCTTGGATCTGTTGGAAGGTCTGAAACAAAAATGTTATATAATATGGGTGATAAGATGCTGCCCTGAGGCATTCCCTCCTGGATTTCTTGGATCGTTGACATCTTTTGATCAGCTGAAACTTGGAATGTTCCTTTGGATAGATACATGTCGCAGATGTTGATGAGGTAGTGTGGAAGTCTAGCCTTTTCCATCTTGAAGATTAGTGCCTTCTTCCAAACCGTGTCGTATGCTTTCTCTATGTCCAGTATGGCTAATCCTGTCTTCTGTTTCCTGTTGAATTTTATCTTCGTGTCGCTGATAATCCTTGCTAGTTGAAGTTCGCAGTTTCTTCCTTTTCTGAAACCGAACTGGTCTTCTTGGATGATTCTTCTTCTTTCTGTGTGCTTCACCAGTTTCTTGTAGATGATTTTTTCTAAAATTTTTCCCTTCGTTTCCAGGAGTGATATGGGCCTGTAGCTTTCCGGTCTTCTTCCATCTTTCCTTGGTTTCAGAAGAGGTATGATCTTGGCGTGTTTCCAGTTGTTCGGAAAATGTCCTTTTTCCAGGCAGTATTTGAAGATATAGTACAGCTGTACTATGATCTTCTTCGAAAGTTTCTTGAGGGTGATGTTGTGGATTCCTTCTTGTCCTGGTGCTCTGCTTCCTTTCAGCTTCCTGATGATTTTCGCAACTTTGCTTGGGCTGGTATGGTCTTCCTCGTCTATTTGGAACTCGTTCCTTCTTCTGATCCTGTTGTATTCTTGTTCGACTTGCCTCCTGTATAGTTCGGCTGGTAGATTATCTGTTATGGGTGATTTGTTTCTGGCTAGTTTTTAACTGGCTCTTTAACTTTAAGAATTGTTGGTGCCTCATCTCTTTCGTCTTTTATTAAGTAGCTGGTTAAAATTTTTCACGCATCTCTTCGATACATCTTTCTTTATTGTTAATAAGTCACCATTTTGAGTTTTGCATTGGCTTGTGTTTGATTTAAATTCTTTTCTGTCGAATATACTTTTTAGGTAATATAAATAGTAATTATTCAAATACCTTTAAGTTGTTAACTAAATACCTAAACTAAACATAAGTATAGCTAATATTTTGTAGCAATGTAAATATCTTACTGCGATCTTGATTTATAAACGACAATTAACATGCAAACTTGACGAACTTTCTAAACTAAATTAAAAGTAAGGCTCGACTTGAAATTAATCCTAAAATCACCTTCATTGAGCTTGCATACTCCAACCATAACCGTGCCAAAAATATTTTTCTAATTTTAAATTTAACGATCCATACTCCTAAAATGATCCAACGTTCCTAAACTTTTGTAAATCATTTTATAAAAAGTCGACTCATATTTTTCGTTATGGATTTTATTCATCAAAATATTTTTATACAGTGTAGGTACATCATGTATCACTAGCTAATACTAATTTTCTTATTTTAAATACAATATCCTGTGATATTATCAAATTTTTGTATCCTTCATTCTAGACATATTTTTTATTTAACATCCCATCAACTCTTCTATCGGTATAGTTATGTGTTATCAGATTTATTCTAAAAACTAACAAAAATTCGCTACAAAATACTTAAAAATTAGTAAGTAATACTGTTTATCTGTTAATGAAAAAGAAAGTAAAAAGAAAAAACTTAAGTAAAAATAAAAAATTAAAAATATGTGAATGTAGGAGATCTACAAAATGCCTGCCGCGAGCGTCTTGATAACATCTTAATTTTAAATGAAAGTTTTCTCTAACGATATTCTACATCTCCGCTGTGACCGATCTAATTGTAAATGTCATTATCTTAAGTCAGCTAGGTCAAAGGATTTAGTTGAATGGACAACATTTTTGAGATAAACCGATAATAAAAGATCTAAATAAAGTCAAATCAGGTGATCGTAGCCGATATTCTATCTATCCTCGCGTCTCTACTCGCACATTGGAAGACAAGATCGAGATATTGCCAGACGTTGATTTGGTAAATAGACGGTATTTAAATTTATCAAAAATGGCACTTATCTATGCCATATTATATCTATATACACAAGACAATACATGCATTTGTAAGAAAAATAAAAAATGATCAGAAAAAATATACAGAAAGTGATATATGGATTGACTAACTAAAAAAACGCTATGCAACGAAAGAACAAACGACGCTGGAACCGAAAATACCAGAAACTACCACAAATAATAAATTTTATATTAATATACAGAAAGTTTGTAAAATACTAAAGCTCAAGAACAGAAAGCAGCAGGTAAAGACGGAATAAAAAACGAATTACTAAAATATTGTGGAGCAGAATTGACAAAACGAAATTATTATCGATATTTCATGCTTTTTCGTATAAGCTGCATTAGTTCTTGTAGGTCTACGTAGAACTCTTCAATTTCAGTGTCGGGTTTAAAATTATAAAACACAATAAAAGACCGAAAGAATGGAGAAAAAGCGAACTAATTCTACTAAAAAGTATTAGTGATACGAAAAGTCTTGCAAAGTAAAAAAATATAGGTTTTAATTATTTTTTTTAACACTTTTGTTTTTTTTTGTTTTTCTGTAAGGCAAAAATTGGTTAAGATATTGCTGTTCTAAGTTTTCACATACTCGTGATTAGTGGCTTGTTCACGCCCTTTTAGCTACAACTCTTTTAAACATAAGGAATTAAAAAAGGTGACTTAAATAATGTTATTGCTTGATGGATTCGACCGCTACTTGATGTAAATTCATTTTATGTAACAATAAAACACTAAAAACTTTGTTTTTAAAACTTCCACAAAATTTATTATAGAATCTTATCACTACAGCTGTTTCGGCAGAGTGCCTTTCTCAAGTGATCTATTTTTGGTATGCGTTTGCACTTTATAATCTTTAATAAAATGCCTCAAGTTGGCCATTTAAAATTATATCTGTGTTTTTTAATTTGTTAAATTCCATATATCCTAACAAAGATAGCTTATTGTCTTTATTTTAAATGTGAAAAATTTTAAATTCGTCATTAAAAGAATGATTATGATCTAGAAGGTGAAGTGCGTATGTAGAATCTGTTTTTCTATTATTGAAAGCCCTTTTATGTCCTGCTATTCGTTTATTAAAATTTCTATTAGTTTGACCGCTGTAAGTTTTTGGCCAGTCGCCATTTAAGTTTGTATATACCACTGTGTAAGTGCTTTTTATTTTTTTTAAACTCTTTGTAACAATAAAACACTGAAAACTTTGTTTTTAAAACTTCCACAAAATTTATTTTAAACTCTTATCACTACAGCTGTTTCGGCTGATTGCCTTTTACTTAAAAATCCTATGTAACTCCCCTACAGATCTTGATTTCGACTGATTTTTGACCTTTAATTTAAACTTTGCAACTTGGGTTCTAATAACGTTTGGATTATCTTATATCAGTTAAAAAAAAAGAATTAACAACGATTTCCAGAGTGAAAGTCGAAGCGTCAAAATCAGAAAATAGAAAATGTAATTTTATTTACAAAAATGTTTACCCTAATAATAACCTTTTCAGAATATTGCGTATGTCCTTATTTTATTTAATGAGGATTTTATTTAATAACATTGGCAAATATGATAATTAGCATGACCGTTAAGTATAAAATTTTAGGTACTCAGCAGAAAAAATATTATTTGGACCATGTCAGTGATGATGATTTTTGGGGTTTTTAAATATGTAGGTTGTGTTTTAGATTACCAAATAAATTGTTCTGATTTCTATAATATTCTTTTTAGACATAATTTCTACAGAAAATGTAACCAATGTAAAAAATTTCAAGTATACAACTGTCTGTAAAATAGCCTAAAATTACATAATACCCATAGAAAGACCGGTTAATAAATAAATACTGTTGTATCAACGTACAGCTAAAATTTAATTTAAAGCTCGATAATCAATTTACGAAGCTGCATTTCACTATACAAAGACTGAATTGCCATTTAAATATGCAATAGCGAGTTTATACTTTCCTATTTTGTAAATTGCGGGCAACTACTTTGTTTCTATTATTACTCGGTATAGTCTATAAATTACTTAACTTTAACTTTAATTAACAGATCCCTCCTGTCTGTAGCAGAGCTCAAAGTGAGCTATTTATCTGTTGCAACAGTAAATAAGTAGAAGTTTCCTCCAGGATATTCATCTATTCTGCTGGTTAAGATGAGCAATTGAGTGCGTAGGAAGGGGAGTTAGCGTTTGGGAAATGTAAAGAATATAGTATCAGTTGCATAACTCATTTATGGGTCGACTCTTCTCCTCACCTTGTTAGGGGTTTAAGCCAGATCAGCCCTCCAGTTTAACCCAGGTACTCTATCTGGTAACGGAGTTGGAGTCAGTCACTTCAAAGTCTGAGGTCGGTTCTTTCGGCTAAGTTGTGTGTGGTGTATCCTCTGAGATTGGAATGTCTAAAGAGAAGCAATTGAGTTTTATGTGGGTTAGGTTTTACTCTCCATCTCCTGCACTATTTATCGACGTGGTGAAGGTGATTTTGAGCAAATCTACATAGAGAATCTGCATCTCGAGATGTTGTTATGAGAGCAATGTCATTTCCATAGAGTCAAGTGAGGGTGTTTGTGTTTCGTGGGTTGGGGAAGTCGCTGCTGTATATAGTGTAGATTGGTGTTGCCAACACGAAACCCTGTGGAACTCCTGCTGTGGGAGTAAATAGGGCTGAGAAATGACCTTGAACCTTTACCGTGATTTTACGTTAAGTGACATAAGAATGCATAAGTCTAAATGGCAGGCCGACGTCTAGTAGTTTCCTGGCCAGTCCAACATGCCAACCTTACTCGAAAGCTTTTTGAACATCGAGAAAAATAGTAATAGTTTTACGGTTTTTTAGACTTTGGGTAATGTGTGTCACGATTTTTGGCAATGCCGTTGTGGTAGAGTGAGCTTCTCTAAAGCCGAATTAAAATGTAGGAATGATATTGTGCTCGGTGGTAAATTCGGCGAGTCTCTACTTAAGGATCCTCTCGAAGACCTTAGTCAAGACGTTTAGTAGCGAAATCAGCCTATGAGGTCCCTTGCAAGGCTTTTTTTGATTGGTCCTATCCACGTGTAGGAGGAGGAGTCCTACTAGTCGGTCTTGTGGGCTGATGTATTTTTGACTTTTTCTGTAATACCGTTTTCCATGTTGTTAGAAGCCTTTGAGCATCATTTCTTTGGTTTAGACTGGGATTTTTTTCTATTTTTGTGGATTCTCCGATTTCGCATTTTCTTTTAATTTCAATGTTAACTAGCATTGTAGTTTAGTTCAGGTTTATTGTTTGATCTGCGTTCGAGAGATGTTGGGCAAGGGACATTTTTTCCCTTCTTTCGATGGCATTTTGATGTTCTTCTTGTCTAACATTGATTTTTCAGTTGGTCTGTCTGATATATGATTTGTCACAGTCCCCACATGGAATCTCGTATACTCCTTACTTCCTTATTTTTCTAACGATATTTTTGTTTTGGCAGAATGGTTCAGATTTCTTTATCGGTATTAAATATCGTTTCTATTTTTGTTTTGTTAGCACTCTCCCATTTTTTCTATTCTATTCTTTATATGGTAGAATGTCTTTTACAATCGGTTGTGCGTCTTCTATTGTGTCCTTAATTTTTCCTTGAGCATTATGAGCCTTTTCAATGGTATATGATGAGAAGCCGTTTTCTAGCGCCGTTTTCACACTATGTATTTCTTTTATATTCTTCGTCTGGCAGTCTTTCGGATCGTATCATCAGAGTTTTACTAACTAAATCTAATTGTGCAGGATGATGATGTGAATCGGTATGTAGATATCTGTCGGTATATGTGGCTTTTTGATTTACTGTGTGCTCCTCTTCCTTCTGTATTATTACCACATCTAAAAATGGTAGTTTTTTGTTTTCTTTCAGTTCCAGAGTAAACTGGATTTTATGGTGGATAATACTGATGTGTTCTAAAAATACCTTTAGCATTTTTTCTCCATGTGTCAAGATTTTAATCGCACAAACGTCCTTAGAAGAATGGAGAAAAACCAAGAGGTACTGACCACCATCAAATCTTGATAGTTACAATACTTCTGACACTTTATGCAAAATGAAACCAGATGTGCTCTCCTACAAGCCATCTTGCAAGAAAAAGTTCAAGAGCGAGGCCGAGGAGAAAGAAGAACACGACGGTAAAAGAACTTTAGAACCAGGTTTAACACAATATATGTGCAGCTTGTGCACACTGTTGTATAGAAGATAAAAATTGCCGTGATGATCGCCGATATTAGGCACATCAATAAGAAGATACTCCGTATATAGTGGCATCGAGTGGCTTTATAAACAAATTAAAAATTTTGATATCTCGTACATACTTTGTTTTATTTAAATTTAAAGATAGGAAAGAATTATTAAATTCTCAATAATTTTCCACCTTCGATCGAAAAAATCGGCGATGGAAAACACAAAGGAAACTCAAAATATATAATGGCCTAAGAGAAAGTAAATGATAATGAATCTTTGTTTGTATGAGACTAGATATATATTATATTTTTAATATTAATTATTGAAGTTTTTTAATACTACATATATTTTAAGCAGTGAATATATTCCTCCAGTTCCCTATCATACCCCAACTTTTTCTCTTCTACTATACTTGAATTTAAATTAATAGACTGGTTTTTACAGAATAAAAATGTTAAGGAATGTTCGGCAGGCTTTTGATGTTTGATTTACATAAATATTCTGCAAATAGCGGCCGGGTAGGAAGTTTAAAATAAATTTGAATTGATGATTTTTCGATTAAAAAAATGTCGACGCTTTGTGGAAAAATAAAGTAGATAACAAGATTTTTTCTGTGAATACCTTAAGGATTTTCGAGTTTATTTAATCTCAAACTTTTCTTAACATATTTTTTGTTAAATAGAAGGTAAGCGATAAGATAACGATAAGTTAACAGAAAACTTTTCGATAAATAAAATTTAAAAAGAGCCAAAAAATGAATCTACATTTCCCTGACTGTTAATTTGTAGAAATAATAAGATTCCGTTATGGGATTGTTAAATCAATTCAATATATTTCAGTCTTTTATCATCCTTATCATGTAATACTTAATAAGACTTAAGAAACTTAAATATAACAACTGGAAAAAGTGTTTGTGTTAAACGTTGGAGTAACTATCCAGTAATAAACTATCATAAATTAGAATATTAAAAACTTGGTAGTAGCAGACATCCAACTAGAGACAAAGTACTAACAGCCTTACACATTTTAGCAACCTCAGTAGCACCAACAACACAAAAGTAAAACAATAACTAAAAATACTGAAGTCTACATGTCCACCTATATAAATCCGAATACCCACTCTGACCTGTTTCATCATCATTATTAGCTGTTTTGAGTCCACTGCTGAGCATAAGCCTCCCTTTGATTAATCCATTGCATCCGATATCGAGAACCGTGAATTCAGTTGTGCTGGCGTCCTCTTCATCTCTGACTTTAGCAACAGATCCTGTCCAGTTTCATTTCAGCGCTGTAATTCTTTTCGGTCTAACAAACTGCGTTTGTTAAACCAGATTTTCTCCTAACTATTTGATTTGAAACTCTGTCTCTGAGTAATATATTCAACATTGACCTCTCCATTGCTCTCTGTGCCATTTGTATATTATCGACTGCTGAATATGCGTCCTCATAATGGGATACGAGAAGACAACAGGTCCATTCACCACAAAAAGTACACCAAATGGCCTGTACCGATTAAAAACCGCCAGGCTTTGAATTGATCCGCAATATTATGGACAATTCTGAACAGAATAAGAACGAGCATTTACTTTTGTTCATTCATATTCGTAGAATAAATAAATGAAAATAGTTGCGGAAAGAAGCTGGCTAAACACTTACTTTAGACTTTATACTACTTCTCTTCCATTTCGAAGATCTACTGAAACTTCCCTTTCTAGAGCTCTGGGCTTCAATAAGAAAAACGTACAGGAGTTTTAAATAACTTGGAAACCAGATACAAGAAATATAACTTTTGTACCCATAGAGTATCTATTGTGAATGAAATTGGATTGCCAATTGTTCAGAGCAAAGTTGCACAGGTCGAAGGCAGAAAAATTAGTTTATTTGTATCTTTGATAGATTTTAATTGAACTCTAATTTTATTTTTTTTTTTCACCCCTTTCTATTTTCAAAATATTTTGAAAAGTTTTTTATAAAGAATGTGTCCCACTTATATATAATGTAAATTGCCAATTTTTTGGGACTTTCCTTTTTAATGAAAACATATAAAAACTCCGAATAAATATGAGGTTTTTGTAATTAAAGACCTTACTTTTTTGCTGGATGATTAGAACTAAAGAAGCATTTTTCCAGCTGGATCATTTTGTTTTATCTGCATTACATGCCCTGTTTACCTCAGACGTCCTATCTTAATATGTTTTACTATATCTGGTTCCTGGAATATTCTATAAAGTTTGAAGTTTTATCGTCTTCTCTACACTTCATTTTCATTCACTGCTCCATAGATTCGCCTTAGTACTTTGCTTTTGAAACATCCTAACATGTTTTTATTACTTTTTGTTAGAGCCCAGGTTTCTGAACCATATATTAGAACTAGGCGTATTATTGGTTTGTAGAGCTTTATTTTTGTTTTTTATATACGCATTGATCAAAGGATAAGAGGAAGACCCAAAACAAGATTCCTTAATAACATCCATAAAGACATGAGAAATATGGTAATACGTGCTTGGCGGGGGAAGGCGATGGACAGAAACGACTGAAGAGAAATGATTGAGGAAGCTAGGACCTCGCAGGATTCTAAAGATAGAATGATGATGATGATAATGATTAGAACTGATCGGGTATTTTTACCGATGTCGTTTTTATCGCTGTCGTTGAGGTAGATGTTTTCGGTGACAGAACTTTGTGTTTCGTTTTCTTGTGTCCCCCCTTCTCCGGGGAAGGGTCGTTAATGATTGTTGATAACTCACAAAAACTATTCATTGGTGTTTAATGAGGAAATATGTAAAATTATTTGAAAGTATCATAACTTCAAGAAGAAAAACCAAAAGGGTCACAAAAATCATTTCCAAAAATTTGGAAAAATTCCTATGTTATTCTTATTATTAAACCAAATAAAGATAAATTACAACCAGAATCATATCGCCCTATATCAATAACATGTTCTTTATGTAAACTTATGGAAAAAATAGTCAAGAAAAGATTATTGTGGAACCTATAATAGAATATGATGATCAACTAGAGCAGGCGAATCTGCAGACGACAACATTATAGATCTAGAAAACTCTATTCACGAAGCTTTAAAAAATAACCAAAAATGCATGGCAAATTTCTTTGATATAACTAAAGCATTTAATACAGTATGTTTACCGTTTATTGATTATTCTAAAAAATGGGATATCAAGGAAATATTTTGGCATAAACAATTTTTGTAACGCAAAGAACATTTTAAGTTCGAGCAAATGTTGTTATATCCTATCTTAGAAAACAATAAAACGGAATCCAATAGCAAGGATCAATTATCAGTCCTACTCTATTTTTATTAGCAATAAACGATATAACAAAAATCATTGCAATACCTGTTCAGGCAAAACTATCTGCTGATGATCTAATTATTTACATCAAAGACAAAAACGTTAATCGTATGGCGTCGATACTACAAGAACACTTAAATAAACTAGTAAATTGATCCCTTAGTACAGGTTTTAGGTTTTGCTTTAATGAAACAAAATGTATATTTTTAAAAAGACGACATATCAAGAATAAACCGAACCTAATGCTTGAAAAACAAAATCTTTTCTTGTATAAAAACGAAATAAAATTTCTAGGAGTGATATTTTATAAAAAGTTAAATTGGAAAAGTCATATTCAGCAGACAGTTCTTTTATGCCGAAATGGACTTAACTTGTTAAGGTTGATCTGCACCCCCAAAAGACAAACTACAAATTCAAAAAATTTGAAAAAAATTGAGAAGGTATATGTGACAGCTAGAAGTATTTTGACAAATTTTGAGCAAACCTCATGTTTTCGTTTTCGAAAAAACTCTAAAAAACTACTTTTTTCCAAGTATAAAGCGGGAAAACCAGACATACAATTTTGTTAATTTTCTTACAACATAAAGATATAACCCAAAGAAATACTTATGAATTTTTTGAAACTTTTTGAATTTACAGTTTTGTCACAATGGGAAAAATAATATGTTCCGGCTTACAATAAAGCCACCGGAGACAACTAAAGAGACAAACAACATTAATTGATGTGGCGATACCCCACAACAATAATCTTCGTGTTAAACAGAACGAAAAAATCGCCAAGGATCCGACAGGGATCTGGAAATTCAAGTACGAAGACAGTGGAGAATAAAAAGTACCCAGACAATACCTATTATTCTCTCTACTACTGGAGTCATTCCAAAGAACCTCATAGAAAACATAAAAAAGCTGGGTCTGAATGAACATCTCTACAAGACCATGCAGAAAGCTGTACTACTCTTAACGTCCAGATGTGTACGAAAATTTTTGGGAGATACTTCAACATACCAAGTCATCTAGGGCTTGATAACATGGAAAGAGTCCCACTAGAGGTCAATCCTTTTGATACCGTAGGTATCTGGGATGAGTGAATTTCCCCTTTGAGGGAGTGTAAACCGTATGGCTAAATCTGGGATAATAATACTCAAAAGCAAACTTAATTCCAAGAACATAGTAAAAGCAATAAACACATACGCAATACCACTTTTCACATACTCATTTGGCGTTATAAAATGGTCGAATACGAAAACCGAAGAACTAATTAGACCAAATAGAACCGTGATAACTAAATATGCATTAACCACCCCAAATCATACATGACACTACCACGCACACAAGGCGAGAGAAGAACATTGTGTTTTCGAAATATCACCCACTACTTAAAGATAAAAAAACAGCAAAAAACAAAGACAAAAATATATAGAGCAGCAATTAGACTGGTGATAGCATACGGAGCGAAAGTAATATGTCTTACGAAAAAAGATATAAAGAAAATAAAAATATAAATAAAAAGTAAAATATAAAGAAAAAGTAAGAATTATTAAAAGTGAAATGATAAGAATAAACAACCCAATAAAGCCCGAACAAGGAGAATATAGAAGACTAATGAAGCATGAAATAAGAAATAGAAATAGAACCGAAGGGGAAGACATAGTGAAATTTATTAATCCACAAAGACTGAGATAGTTTGGACACATACAAAGAAGAGAAACAGACGCACTAATTAGGAAGATAACAAACCTGAAACCAGTAATAAACAGACCAAAAGAAAGACATGTTCGCATGTTTTAAATAAAATTTTTGACGATTGACCATTTTTCATATAATTCCCACTAAAATTTTTAATATTACCAGATAATTTAATTTTTAACTATCAACAAAAATCTAATATATGATTGCATGTATAAATTTAATGGTAATACGATATTCACAGATAGCGCCGCTAAGTACCTCTTTGTCGATAAAAATGTTTAGATAATAAATATGTATCATTTTTCAATGATATATGTGGATGAAACTTTATGTTCCTGCAAATGCGTAACTTGTTATTTGGAATAATATATTCCGATTGACACAGCAGAGCAGTAAAATATTATACATAAAGATGTTGTTAAAGATATATTTGCTTACTTGGTCTACTAGGTATTTGATAAAATTACTGTCTACACAACTTGGCAACTCAGCCAATGGATATAATGATGGAAAACTGTAATTTATATTAGGGTTTGAAAATATTACAGAGTCATCATGTAGAAATCTACAATTAAGTTAAAAAATTTACCAGAGCTCATGCAGCAGTAGAGCCATCTCTAGGATCAGAAACAAATTAATTGTGGGTGAAGATCAACCTTAAAGTACCTAGCTCACAAAACTTATGGTGCCGATGGTAAAACACTAACCATGTTATAGAGATCCTTACGTTACATAACATCTCCCTAAGGATTATGCTTGGAGTGTACAGAACAACTACGATAAAAATAGCACACAAGGGGAAATAAATGAACCCACGCTAGAGCTTTGTAGTTTAATCATCACAGAATTAAATATTATTTACCAAACAATCTTAAAGACATTTTAAATTCAGAAAACACTATCGATAATCTACTTTTGTTTTTAAAAGACTTTAATTTACTAAGCAAACTGTAACTAACTGTTACCGTTCCGCTAATTGCCAGATTAGGTTGAAGCGGGTTTTTTGTAAATAAAAAAAGAACCAAAAGGAAATAACAATCACGTGTTGACAGCTCGAGTATCTCAGGTGTTACTTAGCGTCCGAAGTCTGAGGTCTGAGTTACTTAGCGAACTTGCAAAAAGCGATTATTAATTCGTGTCATATCATCATCATTGGTGCTACAGCCCTATAAAAGAGCCTCGACCTTCCCAAGTCTATTACGCCAGTCAGTTTTATCCATTGCCAACTGTTGCCAGTTTGCTGCGCCTATTTGTCTACCATCCTCATCTACACCATCCCTCCATCGGAGTTTTGGTCTACCCCTTTTTCTACTTCCCACAGGTTGTGACATAAGGATTCTTCTAGGAGGGTTGTTCTGCTGTGATCTTGCCAGATGTCCTGCCCAACTTAGTCTTCCAATTTTTATAAAGGATACTACGTCTTTACCACCAAATATATGTTTATATCTGTGATATATCTCGTAGTTGTACCTCCTTCTCCAAACACCATTTTCACAGATGCCACCAAATATTCTTCTCAGGATCCTTCGTTCAAATATAAGCAGGAGATTTTCATCTTCCTTGGAAATGGTCCATGCCTCCGACCCATATGTCAACACTGGTTGTATAAGGGTTTTGTACATGGTTATTTTTGTTTTTTGGCTTAAGTTTTTGCTTCTCATATGTCTACTCAGTCCAAAATAGCATTTGTTTGCTAGGATTATTCTACGCTTGATTTCTTCCGTCATGACGTTCTCCTTGGTGATCAGGGAGCCTAAGTATGTGAATTTGTCCACCACTTCAAAGGTAGAATTATCAACCGTAAATTGGTGGCCGATGTTTCTGGCTCTATTGTTGGGTGTTGATGCCATTATCTTAGTTTTATTTTCATTTACTTGCAGGCCCATATTTTTTGAGGCGTGTGACAAGGTGGTATACATTTCTTCTAGCTTGGGTGTTGTGCGGGCAACTAGATCAACATCATCTGCATATGCCAAAATTTGGGATGATTTATTAAAAATGTTTCCTCTGCTGTCTATTTGGGCATTCCTGACTGCCTTTTACAAAGCTATGTTGAAAAGAAGACACGCCAGCGCATCTCCCTGTCGCAGCCCAACATGCGTTTCAAATGCCTGTGATTGTTCGCCCTGTATTTGGACTTTGCAAACAACTTTACGCATTGTAGCCTTAACCAATCTTATCAGTTTATCGGGGATGTGGAATTCATCCATGGCTTCATACAATTTATTTCTTAGGACACTAGCATAGGCCGATTTAAAATCTACGAAGTATGTGTCGATATTAAATTCATTGGTTTTTTCCAGTATTTGTCTTAGCACAAAGATCTGGTCTGTTGTTGATCGACCAGGCCTAAAACCACTTTGATATTTTCCAAGAAGCTCCTCTGAATATTCACTCAGGCGACCATATAAAATACTCGAAAATATTTTGTATGCTGTATTAAGGAGGGTTATTCCCCTATAGTTTCTAAATTCTAATTCATCGCCCTTTTTGTGTAGCGGGCAAACGATCCCAATACACCACTCTTATGGGACTTGTTCCTCATTCCAGGCTCTCAGTATGATTTTATATATATGATTAGTCAGAGTAGCACCTCCACATTTAATAAGTTCCGCGGGTATACCATCACTTCCTGGAGATTTATTATTTTTTAGGTGTTTTATTGCATCCCGTACTTCCTGAATTGATGGAGGCTCCAATGGTGTATTGTTGTTTGCTCCTGGATGTGGTTGATTTGGATCTTCTACTTCGATAGTAAGCAGTTCTTTATAGTGTTCCACCCACCTTTTCAATACTTCTTCTTTTGTATTGAGTATATGCCCCTCCTTATCCTTACATAGTCCGAGCCTTGGTTTAAATTCTTTTCTTGCTTTATTTAGATTTTTATAGAATTTTCTTGTTTGATTTTCCTTTTTTAATGCCTCAAGTTTTTCCAATATTCTATTTTCATAAGTTTGCTTTTTTGTATGGATGTACTTCTCTTCTCTTCTGAGATCTTTATATTTTTGTTCTTTTTCTCGGGTTCTTCTTTGCTGCATCAGTTTATATGCATTGTTGTTTCTTCTTGTAATGTCCTAGCACTCAGCATCGAACCACTCATTGCGTGGTGGTGGTCTTTGCGGCCCTAGAATGTTATTTGCTGCGTCTTTAATGAAATTTTTACACATTTCCCATTGTTCACTAATTGTTAGATTCTCTTTAGTTATGTATTTAGTTTCGATATAGTTTTGAAACCTTTCTACCGTTTGCGGGTTTTTGAGGAGTTCAATTCGTATCATATAGCATAAATATTTCTTTAAAAATATATAACGCTAATTCTTACTACATTTTCTTATCACGTAAAATTAAAAAAAAAACTCAATAATATATTCCCAATTCAAATCCTCTACATTGACTTATTTAGAACTAAACTTACAACAAAGTTTAAACCCTTCGATAGTATCGACGAAGGCAATAGAGACCAAAACAGAGCGAGTGCAGCGCGTCGCTCTTGTGATGCTGACGCCGGTCGGACCCGAAGGTGTCGTTCAAAGATTTACAACTTTGTCTGGAAAAAGGACAAACTTTTCTATCTCCGAGCAACTCACCCATATAAACTTTTCCGTTTCGTTTCGTTCTTATCGTTAAAAAGCAGAAGCTGTCAATTTATCCAGAAATGGACATTTACGTTTTGATCTGTGGTGGTATAAAGAAAACAGTGTCACGATAAAAGAGGTTGTCGTTATATACTATGGATAAAATTTATTTGTGACGTTTTGGTATTTTAAACCTTACTGCGGTTATTTTTTATCAAGAAATTTGTAGCCGAGCGAAAGTAGCTAGTAAAATTTCCACACTGTAATCTTTTATTTTTGCGAACTTTTTTATTAAAAAAATATGTCAAGAATAAAGTTTTACGATTAAATATAAATTTTCATCTGCAAAAGTAACTCTCAATATTTAATTATTCCGAAATTATTACTGATAGGATAAGTGGAAGAAAAATGGACCACCGGTGTAGACCCACCGGTCAAATATTTCGTTGGTTTACCACAGCAACGCTGCAGTCGATATGCTGAGTAGTTGCCCTTAATTAGACGGAACGCTGCTTAGTTTTTTTCATGATTTTCACATGTGTTTTGTTATGTAACTAAGGTACTTTAAGTGATTTCGATGTTAGATCGATGCTATAACTTCATTGTACACACACCTAGCTGTAACTTAACCAAAAATGGCCTGCCACTAGAATTGCTTGTTTGATCGGGCAGCTGGTTCATTTATCTCTGACTATTGAGATATACAAACTAGCAAAATTTGTGATAGCTGTACCATATATCCTGTAAGCGTTTAAATATATTATTTTTATATAAAATATTACGTATAAAAAACCTATTTCAAATTTAAAGTTGTGTCTTGATAAGTTTTTTTTGTAGAGAAATTCCCGCTTAAAAAAAAGAGGTTATAAGAAATAGGGAGTTATTGCTACAACAAAGCCATTTGACATACCAAAAACTACTTTCAAAATGCGTCTATAGTCATAGAGTTTTATTAAAGATCCAGTTGGAAAAAGCTCATTGTTAAGAGTTAAAAACGAAAAAAATATGGATGAGTAATAGGCATATTTAAGAAGAGGAAAGAGAACATCCTTAATGAGATACAAAGTTTATTCAATAAACATAAAACGAGGAAATACTGCAAATCCTTAAGTAATAGCCGTCGAGAATTTAAACCACAATTAAAAATTTGTACAGACACTAATGGTAAAATTCTACATGATAAAAACTCAGTTTTTAACAGACGGACACAACATTTCAGCTAACAATTAAATATAAACGACATTGAAAAAGAAGTTCAAAGATAAAAATCTATAAATCCATCGTCAGACCTGTAATAACATACGGATGCGAAACGAGGACCATTACCAAAGCAAACGAAGAAAAGCTCAGACCCTCTAAACCAAAAATACTTAGAAAAATTTTCGGACCTCACCATGACATCACCACAAACCAGTATAAGATCAGAACCAATATCGAATTAAAAGCACTCTACAATGACGCCGATATTGTCCAAAAATTTAAATCACAGCGACCACGTGCACAGACTGCATAACGAGAGACTTGTAAAACTGCTATGGGAGGAGATTCCCACAGGCAAGACCACTCGGACGTCCCAGAATGCGATGGAAAGATAACATCCAAGCAGATCTCCGGAAAAAGAACATTCCATTTGAACCAAGGTTGACGGAAGACCTAACAAATTGGAAAAAAGTTGTACAGTCAGCCAAGACCCACCCAGGGTTGTAGCGCTACGTGATGATGACGATATTGAAGAAGGTTACAAAAAAAACTACAACGTCAACTACACAGTGAAGACCCAACAAGCGAAGAAGTGTCTAATGCTATTCTAAAACTAATAGAAAATAAAGCTCCAGGAATCGATGAAATCTGTTCGGCAATGTATAAAAAAGGTGGTGATCAACTTTTTGCAACAATCTATAAACTAATAGTACTTATATAGCAGAACGAATTGGTACCAGAAGAGTGGGTAAATAATATGTCTGTTGCATAAAAAAAGCGATCAACTTGAATATAAGAACTATAGAGGCATTACTTTGTTAGCATCTGCGTATAAAATCTTCGGCAATGTATTTTTTAAGACATAATATTTTACAAAGGATATTTTTGGTCAATATCAATACAGATTCACTGCTGGAAAATGAACTACACATCACATCAAGCATATAGGCAGATTCTAGAAAGATCAGTAGAAATTACCATAGATACACACCATCTCTTCGTCGACTTCAAAGCAATATATGAGAGTGTTAAAATAGCTGCATTATAGAATGCAATGATAGACTTTGGAATCCTGCCTAAGTAAGTTAAGTTGACCCAACTAACAATTCAAAACGTAAGCCCACGCGTTAGAATTGATGAAGAAAACTCTACGTTCTTTGATATTATTAATGATTTAAGACAAGGGGACGCGCTGGTGTGTCTCCTCTTTAATATTGCCTCGGAAAAGGTAATCAGACAATTAACTATTAAAATGAATGAAACCATTTTTAATAGATCGACGCAAATTGTCTCATTTGCTGACGATATAGTGGGCAGAAGTATGAGAGATATAGTGCAAGGTTTTACAAGGATTGTGGATGCAATAAGTGAATTAGGACTTGTGGTAAACGAGGAAAAAACCAAATATATGTTGGTTTCTAAGAACCCCCAAAATATTTAAGAGAGAATTAAAATTCACAACTATAACTTTGAGCAAGTCAAAGAATTCACATATTTTGGATCGCTTGTAAGGGCAACAAACATGACAAGCAACGAAATGAAAAGACGCATAGCAATAGCAGAAAGAACTGTTCACGGTCCCAGAAACATTTAAAAAATAAAAATATAAAACGTACAGTAAAGCTCATTATATGCAAGACATTAATAAGACCAGTTTTGATATATGGGGCTGAAACGTGGAACTTAGCTCAAAATGATGAAAGACTTCTTAATTTTTTTAAGAGAAAAATTCTTAAAAAGATTTTAAGGGTCGTAAATGAAAATGAACTATGGCGTCGAAGATACAACTTTGAACTATATTACTGATCCAGATATTGTGAAATTCATTAAAGTTCAGAGATTTAGATGGGCTGGTCATATTGGTATGATGTCAGATCACGAATACACGAAAAGATTAACATTTTCAAAACCAGAGGGCACAAGAAGTAGAGGACGACCACGAAGGAGATGAATTGATGATGTGGAAAAAGACCTACAGGTTCTAAGGGTCAGAATATGGAGGGAAGTTGCCAGGAATAGACTTCTTTGTGAGCAGGCAAAGATCCACAACGGATTGCCGAGCCACTTATGATGATGAATGGGCATATTAAAAAACTACAATCGATTTGATTTACTACATCCAGAGAAACAGTACGCCCCATCGCTTACTAATTATCAGAAAGCCTACAATTAAAACATAATTTTAACATAAAACAAAACAATCTGGCTACAACTCGCTTTCTTTTTTTCTCGAGGGCAATCCTAAACCTGCCATATAGAAATTTGCAGAGGTATCTAAAGCAAGATCAAATTGCTTAAATAAAATAGCTGCCAAAGGGTACTTTGACCTCTTAAAAAATATTTTGGAAGAAAATGGTCTCATAGATAAACCTAGAAATAGTTTGAACATAGACGAAACATGTTTACAATTAAGCAACAAACCTGAATAGGTCTTCTTCTTTTTATTTTTATATAGACATGATTCCGTCTGTTTTTCAATGTGCCTTCAGTAAGTTGTCCTTCCATTATTCTCGTAATCTTTCTGCAGATCGTATTTCTAGTGTAAAACCATTTCTTGCCGTCTTTACTACTGTATTAATTTGTTGTCATTTGGTTTATGTGATCGTTCAGGGAGCTTTAGGTTAGAGCCTTTTATATACTCGTTTTTCAATCAAACATAGAAGAAGATTTTTTTCTTTGTCTGAGGATCTTTTAAGGAACCCTCACAGAGAGTAAAGTTTTAAATTTACAGATGGCGTAAGTAATACGAGGTTTGGTCAGGGATTTTAGTTTTTCTGACAGTCAAAACTAAAGGTAATTTCGCCATCTTTTTGCTTCTTACACACGTCTGCTCTCTTTTATGAAAAGTGAATCCTGTCTTCAATATGTCTTTCTCCTCTTGATCCCTGCAACGTTTAATTCTGTCAAGAAGAGACAGGAATGGTAAACATATAATTCGTCATTAAAAGAATAACTATGATCTAAAAGGTAAAGTGCGCATGTAGAATCTGTTTTTCTCTACTTGAAAGCCCTTTTATGTTCAGTTGTACGTTTGTTAAAAGTTCTACCAGTTTGACCGATGTAAGTTTTTGAGCAGTCGCCACATTTAAGTTTGTATACACCACTGTGTAAGTGCTAAGTGTAAGAGGCAAAACAAAAAGGCACTCTGCCGAAACAGTTGCAGTGATAAGAGTTTAAAAGAAATTTTGTGGAAGTTTGAAAACAAAGTTATCAGTGTGTTATTGTTATATGTACATTGACTTACAGGTACCATATACTTCAGCCTTTAATTTTTTGAGGGCCTGGTGATGCTATATAATATATAAACAGCGAAACCGGTTGCCACATGCTTTGTCTTAATAAATACCTATAAATAACAAGGATTGTTAGTACTAGACCTTTTTTACAAATATTCATGAATTTTCATATTGTTTACATAAGATCTGCTCTTTTGCTACATAGGCAAATCATACTTCAGATCAAATTTGATGACAGTTTTTTTTATTATTTTTGTTTTATTTGGGCGGAATTTTTTAAAGTTACACTGATATTTATGGTTTTTAATATTTTAATAAAAAACATGTGAGGAATTAAGTTATTTATTTTTGTCTTACATGAGTGTATATAATATATTTAGGAGATAATATAACCAATACAAATACACAGCTCCCAAACTGAAAATGTTCTGACTAAGCAACGAAAAGTGGTTCATAAAACTAGAAGAAATAAGTATTCCACTGACTTTAATGGCGAATTGTTAAGCTTTGGTTTAAACTTAAGAGTTAATTACAAGAACTTCCTCCTGCTTCGCCAGTAAATTTTCTCTTAGATGTTTCCAGGGTTGTAGTTTACAAGAAACGTTCAAAAGCTTGAGGCTGGTTTACATTTGAATGTCTATTTTGCAGCAAAATAATATACATGTCAACAAAAATTCCTTTTTAGAAAATATTTTTAAGTAAAAATCTAAAGGATATAATTTTAAAAAATATATTCAGTTTATATTGATTAAGGTGTTAAGTATTTATCTCTAAAAATAAAATATTTAAATAAAGGAACTATAAAAATAAAAGAAGATAATTATAAACATAAATATAACCAAAACATGACACAATATTAATAAAATGGTTCACCCTTGCAGGATCAATTTTTTATAAGAAACAGTGAGGACCAAGGAGAGGTCAAGAAAAGTCCACACATATATTATTCAAAAACGTGCTTCTTCATTAAAACTGATTTAAAAATAACACTTTTTTAAATACAAAAACTATTCCTAGATGTTAATGGAATAGTTATAAAAATACGAATTTATAATTTACCCAGAGTCTTCGGCTTTAGTGGAATTGGCATCATTGCAGGATGCACAGACATTTGACTTCTTGTAGAATTACCGGATATATACTTCTGGCATTTTAAACAAACTATGGTTATTTTTGCCAACTTATTGGTCTTTTTTCTTTTAGATTTTGCAAATTTGCAGCATGATTGACATCGTATCTTTTCAAGTTGGGATGGTGTTAAAGGTACAACTTGCAGTAAAGAATGTTCAAATCCATTTAAATTTACAACTTTTCTTTCAATAAGAGGTAGCGTTAAGGCAAGTCCAAATTTTTGCAGAAACAAACTGAGACGATTGCTTTTATTGTCATTCTAATTTAGAAGATTAAGGATAAATACAGAGTACGCATTGATGGCTGGAATATCTAACAAAGTAAGAAAAACTAAGAGTGACCATCTTTGCGTCGATTGCTTATACGTATATTTTCTCGCCATTTGGTCTAAAATATTAACACCTCCTTTTTTAGAGGAACTTACCCAAACCCGAGCCCTATTCTCAAAGTGGGCCCCTAGGTTGATATATCTGTACGGTATAGTTGCAAAGTGGCAACACTATTAAACGTGAAGGTTCTTATGAGACCAAAGCACACCCGACCATTTCAGTCGCTGTAATATTATTTAGCCATGGAAGCATCATTCTTTGGCCTTACACGAATAGATTTCCAAAGAATCACTGTACAATTAGCTGAAAGAAATCACGTTCAGTATCCTTTCAAACATGAAGTGGCTGGACAAAAATTGGCAAGGCTTTTTTTAAAACGCAACAAAAAGAAGTTTTAAGAACGAAAACTTCTTTTTGGTTTCCTTTAAAAAAGGTTTATAAAAAAGAAAAATTTACCCCTGATAGAATTTTCAATGTAGATGAAAGTGGTATATCCATCGTATAGTCAAAAGTGGCTAAAGTAACTGGTTTGCGTGAAAAAAGGCAAGTTGCTCCACAGACATCTTCGTTCCCCCTTTAGTCATTTTTCCAAGCAAGAATTTGAGCGCGATCAACTGAAAAAAGGGGCTCCACCGGTAACCATATTTGCTGCACATCCCTTAGGATGGATACAAGCAAATCTGTTTACAATGTGGTTTTAACACTTTATAGCATTTGTAAAACCTTTTAAAGAGAATCCTGTCCTTCTCATCTTAGACGGGCATTTCAGTCATACCCAAAATATTGACTTAATCGATTTGGTCAGACAAAACTATGTTTCAATTGTATCACTACCACCCTATTTATCACACAAAATACAACCACTTGACAGAACATTCATAAAATCTCTAAAAGCCATGTACAGCGAAGAAATTAGACAATGGTTACGACATAGTAATCGACCTGTTAGTGCTTATGATGTAATAGAGCTATTTGGGAGAGCCTACATTAAATATCAGAAGGCTGAAATAGCTATCAATGGCTTTAGACTTTTTGGCTGGCTGGAATTTTTTCCATTAACCAAAACATATTCACAGAATCTTAATACATTGTGGAGGCACGTAAGAATGAACAGCGCGCCAAATTCTACCATTTCTCAGGAACTAGACGAGCAGTGAGAATTAAATCCCAGTGAAACTGAATTGAATGGTGTTGAAGTTGACCTGGCTGAACCATCAACATTAATAGCATCTGAGTTGAATGGTGTTAAAGTTGACCTGGCTGTACCATCAACATTAAGAGCATCTGATTTAGTTGTTCCGCCAAAGGCACCTGAATCCTGTCAAGCTAACCTGTCATTCTCAGAGAAACAAAATTCTACCCTGAGCCAACCTCAGAATAAACATGGACATGAACACAGCAAAATTCTTTCCGTACAAGCCCATTTCGTATTAACCTTATACCGAAAATTAAGAAAAGAGCTTCTACTAGAGGACGTAAAGCAACCAGTTCACCACTTATATCTTCTTCTCCTCACCAATCGCAATTAGAAGAGGCTGCAACAATTAGAGAAGAGAAAGGCCAGTAAACAACTAACACGTGGTAAAGGTTGTGGTTCAAAATGTCTCCCGTTGCATAAAAAAGATAAAGCTAAGAAAAGTCTTAAGTTCAAGGGAGAATCTAGCTCCGGAGAAAACTCGTACGACACCCCATCCTTAGGTTCTTCTGAATTAGAAATTCCACCAGGTGTATCTTCCGTCACTGCTGAAAGGGATGCGGAGTTCAGTGCGGTAAATTTTCAGATGACTGTAAAGGAGAACGTTCGGTTAAATGTGTTCTCCTTATGTGTTCCCTCTGGGCTCACGTTGAGTGTGCAGACGCAAAAGAAGAAAACTTTATATGCGATTATTGTCGTACTTCTGGCAACGGAAGGAAACGCCAGCGGACTTGAAATTAGGTGTAATGTATCCTCTTCGCAAAAAGGGACATATTATGGTGTGTGATAATTTATTATAGAGGCATCACCCTATTTAACGTGGCATATAATTTATTGTCCAACGTGTTGTACAGAAGATTGATCCCCTATGCTGAACAAATAGTTGGGAACTACCGGTGCGGTTTCCGACCCAATAAATCAACAACGAATTAAATCTTCACAGTCAGACAGATTTTTGAGAAAACATTTGAGTTCGCAGTGGACACCCACCACATATTCGTAGATTTCAAAGCCGCATATGACTCAGTTAACAGACAAAAACTTTTACAGGTTATGGTGGAATTTCAAATGCCGCTTCATCTTGTTTAACCAACTACACTTACACTCACAAGCGTAAATAGTGTAGGAACAGAATCCAAAACGACTTTTCAAGACCCTTTTATTGTAAAAAAGGACTGAGACAGGGAGATGGACTGCCGTGTCTCTTATTTAACCTTGCACTAGAAAAAGTAATTCGAGAGTGCCATATTAATACGAATGGCACCATCTTTAATAAATCTGTACAAGTGGTTGGATATGAAGCCGACATAGACATTATTGCTAGGTCCACAGAATCTCTTATCGATACATTTCAATAACTAAGGGCATCTGCACTGAAAATGGGAATAAAAATAATCGCACTGAAAACCAAGTATATGTATTGTACTAGATCAGGCAACCAGATACCTAGACTATTAATTGATGATCTGGAACTGGAAGTTGTGGACACCTTTGTCTCCCTGGGCTCGCTGCTGACCAAAGACAACAATGTCAGCCGAGAAATTAAAAGAAAAATAGTGCATGCCAATAAGTGCTATTATGGCTTGAGGAAACAAATGGCCCCAAAACTACCCAAGCTCCGCAATGTAGCTTCTTCTAGATGTTACAATATTAGAGTTAATGTCGTAAATTATTTGGCTGTTTATAGTTGAAATATTTAGTACGCTGCAAAAAGCAGTAGACGACCAGCTATTGCTAAATCGAGTCACCGAGTATTCTGCCTTTATTTTATCAACAACATCCACTCCGCCTTTTGTGAGGTTGTAATCAGTAATAATCTCTGGCTTCATGATATCCTCTTATGGTGTTTTCATCAATGAAACCATCGCTGTGTAGTGTTGAACGTAGTAGTACATTCTTATTTTTTTTGGCCCATATGAGACAAGTATACACTTGTGTCCATCGTCACCATATGCAAACAGGTTACTACATAAAGGTCTTCCTTTTACGTTTGTCAACTCAGGGGAAATTTATTGTTTGTTTTTACGCAAAGTACCTATCATTGTCAAGCAATTATCGTTCAATAAAGAGTTGGCTAAGGGTACAGAGTAAAAGTAATTATCCGTAGTTACATTTCGACCGGTTCCACTTATGGGTCGTATAAGTCTTTTTACTACACTAGATGCATCGTTGGGTAGTTAATATGGTCCTACGGGTTGTTTGCAGGGGTAAATTTAAAAATTTTGTTTGAAAAATATTCTAGCGTCCACCAAGGCATAAATCTTGATTCCGTATTTCGCTGGCTTATTGGCTTTATACTGCCTAAATTTGCATCAACCACAGAACGCTTCTAACATTACATCTATGGTCACATAGAATACAGAAGTGTATGCAGATAAATAGTTAGTGACAAACATTTCATATATTTCTCGAATGGGTGCAAGATTATCAACTGCCGAATTTTCTCGCCTCTTAGTGGCGTCGTCAAATCTTACATCTTTATGGCGAAATATTTAAAAACGTTTTGAAGATTTTTTCTAACGGTGCGAGTGATGGAGAGTTAAAGTACCTGTTAATAAAATAAAGATTTTATTTCCTTAATATCAGTGGTTACAGAATAACCTGTCTTCTGGGTTGAATACAGATTTGTATTTTTTGAAATTATCAAAAATATATCGTCCTTGAAAAACATATGAAAATAAGTCAATGGTGATAAAATATCAAGTACACTATTGCAAGTAGGTTCTGGAATTTCAACTGGATAACAAAACTCTGAAGAATTAAGATTAAATCTTAGGTACAGATAATATCGGATCCGGCATATTTGGTTTTAATGGGGTCAAAGAATCGTTTAAAGGTATTTCTGATCTTCGAACAGATTTTGTGGCAACATAATTTTCACTCTGAATTGACTCTTAATATATATTACTATTATCAAATACCATTTCAATGTCCATATCATTTTGGTCATCATGTTTTTTCAAAACATCATCTGTATCTGAAATGTCGGAATCATCAGAGTCTATTGGTGGTAACATTGCGACTATATTCATTGTTCGTTTAGAATAAATTCCTGATTCTCGACTGGCCATCTGAAAACAAAAAAAAATAACAAGGTAATTTATCCATTTATTCATACCATTTTTAAAGACACATTATCAATTAAATGGTAAATTGTTAGTATGTGAATCTTTAATCACTGATTATAGAGGTATATTCAACTTATTTTAACCAAAAGTGTAGGTTTATGGTTTTGCATCTAGACCCCTCATATATTAACGAAAAAACTCATCACAAACCTGGCAGCTAAGATGTGGACACGTTGAAATTTTGATTAGGTATTTCCCTGAAGTATAGTTAAAAAATGCATAATGTTACAATTATAAGGTAATATGAGATATATGCATAAAAATATTATTATACATATTGGTTTTAATAAAAGATTGCTAAAGTATTTTATATTAAACAAAAAAACGGGTGTGGCACTCCAGTGGGACTGCCGGTAGAAGTTATACTTCTATACATGCGTTCGCCGTTAAAAATTTATATGGGCGTCAATCTGCACAATCATTACATATCACTGCTATAGGTAAGAGAGAGCAGAAAGAGAAAAATAATTAGTTATATAGGTATATGGTGCATCGTTTGCTGTATATAAACATTTGACCTGTAATAGGAGTATAGTAAACGAAGGATTGTATCAATATTTTAATGAAAATATATATTTTTATTTTTATATATGTATAAAAGGAGTTGAAAGCAAAAAAAAATTACACATACTCTGCAGTAAAATTCATTGTTTATTTTGTTATTAATATAAAAATTACAATACAATAAATACACTGCAATATAATTCAATATAATAATACAATATAAATTAAAATGTCATATTCATAAGTATTTAAAACTGCCAATATACATAACTTACTTTACGAAGATAAAAATAAAAAACCAACAACTCGGATTATGTTGCAAATTTTCATTTTATTTTAAAATTTATGTTTTTTACGTATATTACATATATTTAATAAGATTAACGTGAGGTTTTTAAGTATTTCAAATATAAAAAAGGGAATTTATAATTGGGATTCGAACTCACAACCACCAGCGTATGAACCAAACACGTAAAGGATTTGTCAATTAGACATGACACTAACGGATTTCAAAATTGACAGTTCTCGGTAAAACAGTGATTATTTTGAAATACAAAAGCCTAAAATAATTATAAACGTTTAATTTTAAATAATACAAAACATATCACATAAATAATAATATTAATACATATTATATTATATATAATAATATATATTTACAATATTATATATATAATATATAATATTAAATATATATACAAAAGGAACATTTTTATTCTCGAGAGAGGAAGAGAGAGGAAATATATCTTCTGTCTCTCTCTTACTCATTATCTTACATATGTAATGGTTTCACAGATTCACTCTCATGCAAATTTCCAACGCCGAGCGTGCGTATAGAAGTATAACTTTAAAAAGAAAAACAAAAGTGTTACTGACTATATTGATATTCATAATATACATATATACCTTTTTGATAAAATATCAAAATGCATACGGAACGAGGATTATTTTTGCATACCTCTTTTCTTTAAAAACAATACTGTGCTGTTAGATCCGATGCTGTAGTAGACCTCAAAACCGTAATGGGAAAATAGGCAAATAGAGGAACAGTTCGCGACGTGACTGAAATTCTAAGTTAAGGTTTTCCGAAAAACTGAGAAAAACGCCGCTCACCTTGCTCACAAATGATTTCATTAGCTAGTGAACGATTGAGGATCTCTGGATACATGTGAGAGGAATTCTATTTATATTTTCTTCTAGTTCGGTCGAAGGGTTTAATGAGTATGTATGTATATATATATATATATATATATATATATATATATATATATATATATAAGAATAAGAAAAAAAAAAGAAGTACTTGTGACTCGTTTGGAACAAATATATAACTGTTTTGGATGGGTTGGAGTCAATAAAAGGGCTATTGGTTAACTATTTTTTTAATTCTCGAGCTTTCAATTGTGTTTACAATTATTATCAAGAGCTAAAAAAGACAAAATACTTACAAGGTTGAACTAAAAAGAAAAAACAATTTTTGTTAACTTACCAAATAAAAATTAGTTTGGTAAGTAAAAATTACTGCTTACATCTTCAAAATATTTAATACAAAAATGTTTTTATCTAATAAATGTTTCTCCGAAAATTTTTATAATTTAGAAAACATTTTTTTAATATAAAAATAATTGAATTTATAAATAAGTTCAAATAGCAACCAATTACAAATAGCCTCAATGTCATAAATGCCAACATAAAATTTTTACTTTTGACAATTATATTGCCAAAAGTAAAATTTCGTTTAAACATTCTTTTTTGTTTAGTAACAAAAAGAAGAAGATTTATTCACCGTTGACAGATGTCTGAAAGAAATGTGACAGATATATGGAGAATTAAATATGACATTTTACAAGTTTTATATATAAATTATTTAAATTTTGAATTTCAGATCTTTTGTTTAAACTTTTATCATTTTTGCTAATACAAACCATTTCCAAAAAAGTCCTTTTAAATTTATTACTTTCACTACATAAAATTTTAATGTTATCAAAATCCATAATATGGTCTTTATCGATTACATGTTCTGCCAAAGCACAAGATGGTTTTTTAATTCTGCAATCACTTTTGTGAGAAATAATGCGATTTGAAAGATTTCTTCCGGTCTCACCAATATATTCAGCCTCACACTGAGTACAACTAATGCTGTATATTAAATTCGTTTTTTCAAATTTGTCTATAGGATATTTAGTTTTAGAATATAAAGATGAAATAGTTTTGATGTTCTTTGTTGCTATTTTTATATTGTCAATAACCTTTAGTGTTTGTATTAATTTAGGTGTTAATGATGGTATAAAAGGTAGTGAATGATAATAGATGTTCTGATTGTTAGATACAATGTTTTGAGATTGAGCAAAAAATGGTGTTAAATTATTTATATTACCAATATTAGAAAAAAGCATCCTATGTAGCATATCTGGAGGATAAGAGTTTTCAATTAGAATATTTTTTAATAATGGAAGATCTTCTTGTAGATAATCTGGATGAGAAAGTTTTAAAACACGTTCTTTTAATCCTGTTATAAGGTTCATTTTCATCTTATTTGGATGGTGAGAGTAATAGCTTATAAATCTATTACTACATATGGGTTTTCTGAACCATCTGGTTTTCAACATATTGTCTGTATTTCTTACAATTCTCATGTCAAGGAATGGTAGAGAATTATCTACCTTTTCCTCAACTGTAAATTGTATATGTTGAATATGACTGTTGAAAATGTTGACTGTTTCATGAATTTTGTGTTTAGGAAGTGCCAAAACTAAATCATCTACATATCTCTTAATAAAAGGAATGAAAAAAGTGCAGTTACTGATACAATCACTGATAACATCATCCATGACATAGCTACTTAGAATGGGTGAAAGACTAGATCCCATAGGACTACCAAAAATTTGTTTATAAAATACACCATTAAATATAAAAATATTAGAATCAAAAACAAAGTTGATAAGTGTTTTGAAATGTAATAAGTCAATATTAGTGTGTTGTGAAATCTCATTCCAATGTTTTTTAACACTACTTATGATTAAATCTAAAGGCAAATTAGTAAAAAGAGATGTTACATCAAAACTAACTAAAACATAATTTTGTGGTAATTGGAAATTATTAATGAAAGAACTAAAATCAAATGAATCTTTAATGTAAAAATTGTTGTTTAAATTATAAGCATTAGTTAAGATGTCAGTGAGGAGCTGTGCTATTGGTCCATTAGGAGGGCATAAAGATAAAATAATTGGTCTCATAGATAAAGTTGGTTTATGTATTTTTGGCAGAGCATAAAACCGTGGAGCAATAGAATTATAAATTTTGAGCTCTTTTGCTTTTTTATTATCAATAAATTTCTTTATGTTTAATTTAGATACTAGACAATTTGCTTTTTGTTGCAAAGTACAAACAGGACTCCTTCTAAGTGTAGTGTAATACTTAGTATCATTTAAGAGTTCTCCAGTTTTTTGTAGATAATCCTCTTTGTACATTACAACAGTTACGTTACCTTTATCGCTTTTGACAATATAAATTTTAGGATGGTTTTTAAGAAAAGTTTTTCTTAAACTTGCAAATTGTTTTGGCGTCAGCAGTTTTCAAAGAAATATAGCCTAGGTATGCAGAGTCCGGTTCTTTCAATATGATAATCTTTTGTCTTTGGGTAGAGGGTGTGAATTGTGAATGAAGGTGAATTCTAAAAACCGTACAAGGTTATGCCATCCATAGGGATTGCTGGCGAGTGTTGGATTCAGGGTAGAGGAGTACATCCGAGGCCATTTACTCATAGAACGTGGTCCTGCAAACGGATACCTTTCTGTTTTTTTTATCTCCCAACTACAACCACCCTCTTTAACTTGTGTATAGTTGACTGTTGCATGTACCGTACTCCTAAAGTGGGATGACCGCTGTAAGGTTGACGACATTTTTGGAACACTCTCTTCTCTTATCTAGATCTTATTTCTGTCGCTGGTCCAGCTGGTGTTGCTCTTCTTCTTTTTTCGTTTTATTACTGTTCGGATGTAATTATAAACTCTATTCCATTATTTTTCACTTCCGGTCATCTTCACGATTATTTATTTCACGGTCACAGGTTTCATACCTATTTCACTATACATTATGTTTCTTTCCACTGTCAATCTTATACACTCCAGCATTGTGTGAGTATCAGTGTCGGAATATTTGCAGAATAGGCATTTATCTGATTTTTGAACGTATGAAGATAGTCATGTCTTGTCATGTCTTGTGAGCTCTTGCATCAGCAAGTACTCCAGTCGCCTGTGGCTACAGTCCACCCAGTCTCTTAGGCTCTGGATCAGACGAACAGCATCTTGATTCTCTGGGCAACATCTCCCATGTTGTTCCACTTTTCTTGCCATCTTTTCATTTCTTCTTTTTGATGGCTGTTGTTAAATGCTCTCTTCTCTTACAGATATATATCTCCTTTCTCCTACTAACACATACAGAGGAACACAACCCGTGATAGTATATGGTAATATATTCTTCTTCTTCTTTTGGCACCATCACCCTGGATGGGTCTTTGCCTGTCTGGCTATGTCCTTCCATTCAGATCTGTCTTGTGCCCTTCTTCTCCATTGCCTTATGTTCATTGTTTTCAGATCGTCTTCCACGTCATCCAACCATCTCGTTTTGGGCCTTCCTTTTTGTCGCCTTCCTATGGGCTTCCATTGTAACATTTTCTTTGTTGTTTTTGCATCGTTTTGTCTCTGCACATGTCTCAGCCATGACAGTCTTTGACTTTTCACAAATCTTACAATGTCATAACCTTCATTTAACTCATTAACCTCGTCGTTTCTCCTAATTCTCCATGTGATGTGCCATCTTCCTCTTGTACCGGGCCATATTTTTCCTCAGTATTTTTGGTAATATGGTATAATATATACATACATATAAATATATATATATATATATATATATATATATATATATATATATATATATATATATTGCCATATTATATGTAATATATAATATGGAAATCTAGTCATCCTAGGTCACTCTTCTACGACCATCTTCGTTTATTAACGTTTTTTCTTATCTAACATTGTAAAATAAACCGACGATGTCTGTACCAAAAATTGAAGGTTGATCTGTCAATGTAGCCTTAACTTCGGAACATGCTCGTTGAACTCTACTTCTGTCTATAATTCGTGATCGTTTTTATTAATAAGGTCAATATCTTGAGAAGCTGCAGAAATAATGGCAGCTCTAGCACTATCTGAAACATTAGATCATAACGATGTAACGTTCTGGTAACAACCGGAAGTGTGACATCAGTCATTGTGGTTAAAGAAATAAGTGATTGGAAGTCCTTAATTTTACTATGTTTCTTTAACATATCTATCTGTTGAACAATCGACTGTTTGTTTCAAGTTTTATGTGATTTAGAAATACTAGAAATGGATTTCATCTCTTATTTGCAAGGTTATTTCTTCTCCACGTTGGTAGTATCTTGTAGTAGTGGTATTTCTTCTGGTGTAATCTATGAAAATTTTTCTTAATTTCTTTGGTCGGTTTACGATCTAAACTACCAATCATAATTTTACCGTCAGTCTGTTGGACAATTAAGAAATTTTGTTCTGGTACTGAAATTTTTTGGTTTCTGGGACAGCAATCATCAAATGGCAGTATCAATTGCTTGATATCCTCAGAAAACTTTAACAGCTTTACATTGTAATCATCTTTGTCCTTGCTCCCTTTATAAGGTTTCAGTAATGTTCTATACTTTACGTGGTAAGCTATAATTCTAGCTAATATTGTTTTGTGTTCTATGATTAGTATTGAAGTTCTGCGCTTTTTTAGTAGTCTTTTTAGAAGTCTTTTTTACTCATTACGTCATTGGTTTTCCGCATACAGTGATTATATTGTTTTTTTATAGCTTTGAGATACAAATATAAACAGCTTCATTAAATCTTAGTATGTAGGTAACACATCTGTCGGGAGCTCACTGCCAGTAGCAAATATTGGACAACTTATTTCACTCCGGAGTAAGTTAGTTAATAGTTTTAATATAATGATAACAACTGTAAACGAGTTCACACAAAATTTGTCATAATATTAAACCTTGAGGACTGAGCTTAATGGTATAGAACACGATACTAAACCCACCGATTATGGAAACAGTACTGAATTGAGAACACCTGATTAGAACTGAAATTGAGTGGGAGAGTGAGGATCTACTCCTGTGACAGATTATAACTGATTGGTTAGACCGTTAGGCTTAACCTTTAGACAGTATTCTCACGGAAATATCAAGATGTGTTAAAGTCATTTTCGATTTATACCGTAGAAGCGGATTGATACCGCACCCTGCGTATGTAAAAATAAATTTTTATTTCTAATTTTCAAAATTAAAATCACGTTGGGGCAGATGTCAGCGCGAAAATGTCAAAAAATGACATCAAACTTTTTAAATCCCTTCCGACAGGAGCATCTATTCCGCACCACGCGTTTGTGAAAATCGTTATTTCATTTTTCTCCATGTAACAGTGCTCCAATACCAACCGATACAAAGAGTATCAAATTTTAATTATTTAGGTTATTTGTTATGTTAACAAGCAATTGGATGACTCAGATAAAGAGGTACAATGTAAAATTGATATAGCTCGTGAAACTTTTTTAAAATCAGGTGGCTTTTCTGTAACAATACCTTGAAACTTTAACTTCGGGAACTTATAATTAAGTGTTACATATGTTCAATTGTTTTATGTGGATTCGAAGCATTGACCCTAAAAGTATTACTATTACCCACTTAGAAGCTTTTAAAATGTAGTTGTATAGGCAAACTCTAAAAATACAGTGGATGGCTAAGCAGAGAAATGAATCAGCTGTCAACAGATTTGCTAATTCCAGCGGATTGATAGTGCCAAATCCAGAAAAATAGCATATATTGGGTATATAATGCGGTGAACTCATATACTATCCTTTAATTAATTATGATGGGTAAATTAAACGACACACAGATAGTTTTTCTCCAACTAAGCAGTGCAGTAGCACTTCAAAGCACACTTTCTTCGTCAAAACTTAAATATCAACCCTCGTATTCAATATTGATACGAATAAGCTTAAACTGTTAGAGGTGCTATTTATGACACCCCAGTAAATAGATGCGTTTGACCCCAAATCCGAGAATTCGCAGCACGCTTAAATTAATGTTAACAATTTACGGTGAATTCCCTTCATAAGCTATCGATGTGTTTATTATTCGACACGTGGTTAGGACTTGGCTGTTTCTCGTATGTATGTGATATTTTCAATTTTTTATAATAGGTGAAAATCGATCGAAATCTGCGAAAAATTGAAATTAAAAAAAAATGGATAATAAATAAACACTCAGAAAAAAAAAACGGAATATTACATTGTAGCATTTGCGAAGCATTCGCATTCTTTGATAGCATTGAACGAATCCATCGTAAAATCATAAGTTTAAAATAATAAGAATTAAAAGAGGGGGGTAGGAGGGGAATTATTTATAATAAAACCAAAATTTGTAATATAAAATCGGAGCAGGCCACAAGCAAAAAATAAAATTTTAAATTTGCACTTTAACACCCTGTATCTTTCTTAATATCAACATTTTATTAAAGCAAGTTGGCTTAAATCGTAATATTTTAAAGTGCAAAATTTACGGATTCTGTTTGTACAATTACTTAAGGACCACCCTGTATATAAATTAACTATAATCTATTTCTAATGAGTGTAGAGTAATAAAATCTCATGAAGTATTCAAAAGCGCTACAGGGTAATCCGTCAATAATCCGTCAATAAATTCCGTCCGCATTGCAAAATTCTGTCGTTTCATAAAGAGCAGGTAGGTATCACCCTGTTTTAAGGGATTAGTCCATTGTTATCGACAGATAAACACTGAGCCAGAGGCGCGCTAGTGGGTTAATTGACAAAAGAATATGCATTCTTAAAAATCATATTAAAGGAAATAAAAATGTAATACAGCAGAACAGTGTTATTAAAAAAATATAAAATGTAACAATAAAATATATACGAACCGAAATCGGGAAATACTCACAAACACACACGAATAAACTTTACATATTGAAACACTTGTGGGGAGTTTAAATCAATTTATTCACAAAAACTACAAAAACTTTACTGGATACGTTATTACAATTCTACATCACTATAGTCTTCATCCGAAGAACTGTCATCATCCCCTGGTGTTATAATTATAGGGTCAACCACCTGATCGACCAAGTTGTCCAGTTCCCACATTTTATCTTCCTCTTTTAAAACATGCTGGATTGCTTTTTGCCAGTTTTCTGATGTGATTTCCATAATGGCTTGATCAAACAATACCTTGACATCTTTCATTTTAAATGTGGTATTGTGCCTTGCAACATATCCTTTAACTTGTGCCCATATAAGTTCTATGGGATTTAATTCGCAATGATATGGCGGTAGGCGTAGCACAGTTACTTTATACTTTTCTGCTACATCTTCTACGGCATATTTTATAAAGCGAGATTTATGTTGTTTTACTACGGCTAGTAGTTACTTCTTTATTGAATTCGTCTCAAACTGAATACCTTTATTTGACAGCCAGTTAATATGTAATTTCTTGCTTTCTCCAAGCTGAAGTTGGTACCTTCTCTATGCGCCTTGAATGGTAGCTTGCATTATCCATAACCACGACCGAATCAGCTGGAAGAAATTTTAACATTTCCCCGAAGTAGTCTTCGAAGACATCCGAATTCATGTCCTCATGATAATCTCCCGTCCGACACGACTCAAAGCCTTAACAAACCTTCTTTTAAAAATCCTTCTTCGCTTCCAATGTGAGCAATTATAAGCCTCTTCCCTTTTCCCGAAGGCACTTTAATACCCGTCGAAAGGCCTTCTATGAAAGCTTGGCGAGCACTTGTTACATTTTTATCTTGCCACATTTTTTGGACTATATAACCTTCGTTTATCCACGTCTCATCAAGATAAAAAATTTTCTTGTGCTCTCTGCGGTACTGTTTTATAGTTCTCAAATATTTTCGTCTCCAGCAAATGATTTCATCACTTTCCAGTAATAGTGCCTTTCGATTGTGCTTTTCCCAGGAAAAATTCATACTTTTTAAAGTTTTCCATAAAAGTTTTCTGGATATCAAAGGAATATCGTTATCTTGGCTTATCTCCATTAGTATTTTGTCAAGGGTGGGTATTTCCGTTTTAAAATAAAACGAATGAACTTTTCTTCGAATGTCACGTTTGGTGTCTTCACCTAAGATTTTTATTGGTCTTCCTGATTTTCTCTTGCATGGACTTAACTGGCCTGATATCTTTCTTTCTCGCAATAATTTAAAAATCGTGGACTGTCCAATTCCAGTCATTCGGGCACATCGCTCAACACTTTCTTGCACAGACAAACTAGGGTGATCGTGTTTTATGCAATCCTATACATTTAAAATTATAACTTTTTCACTAACAGATAGCGGAGAATTTTTTACACCTCTTTTCTTTGGAGTAAATGTCGCCATTTTATAACTTTTTCACTATTTCTATATCACAATATTACTGTACGTTTAATTGGTGTAGCAACAATTACTAACTCGAATGTCGAATGTCGAATGATAATAATAAAATAAAAGAGGGATTATAATGAAAGTGTAAGTAAAACCTCATTACGCGTTATTAGTCTTCATGTTGATTTATTTTAGTTCTTAGTAATATTAGGAGGTGCGTCATACCCTTATCAGTTTCTTCTAATGCTTTTATTCGTTCAGTAAGGAAGTGAATTTGTTTTTATAAATAAAAATGTAATTAGCTTTAATGACCATATAATGGAATACGAGTTTGAAGAATAAGTTAATCGAAAAATTAAATAAAATTGGTTATCACAAAATATCCAAAATATGATATTTTGAGGTACATCAATTTTGACGACGAAGTTGACATCCGTCCATTTGCCTACGCCCATAACGACACCGAAATTCAGGCAAATTTTATGACACTTCATGATTTATTACTCTACACTCATTTGAAACCAATTATAATAGAAAGTCCGATCAGACGATCAGTAAGAAGACCACGAACACGATACAACGACAACCTACTGAAGGCACATTAAAAAACTGTGTCCTATCTACATAAAAAAAAGAAAATTTTGTTTTCTTCCTGATGACTATTTCTTTATTTTAGATAACATAAGTATTTTTAGGATTCTATATCCTGAATTTTTTTAACTATTACGCTCATGTTTCATCTTTGCTCATTATTAGATATAAACCAAGGACGCCCTCAAAAAAAAAAAACAAGAAAAATCTTGAATACTGTCCTGTGTATTATTACTTATATTTTATGTAATTTGAATTGCATGTTCTGGTATAGTTTAATTAAAACAATACTATTTTTAAAATTGTTTGATATAAAATTTAAAGAAAAAAAATACACGTACTTTATATTTGTCCTGTTTTATATTATTATAGTAGAAGTAATCGAGAGAGAATACATTAATCATGAAACACAGCTAGACCAAGTAGGATGAGCTTATTTCTGTCTGTAAATCAAAGAGAATTCACTTGGCCGTTTCTGTGTGCACTTATTTCGGGCCAAATTCAGTTTCCATCACACCCAGAAAACTATCAAAGAGCTCGCCGAGTACAAGCACATAGAAAACCACGAGGCGAACGTCATCTCAAGTGTACGGTCCTAAATCAAGACGCTGTCGAATGACACCATTATCAAGCGTTCTAGGACTTCGACCAAAGCCGTTTGATGTTATCAACTCCAACGTTTGTACACACCCTCTATTTCTTTGTTCTCTTTTTTATTTATCCCGCCGTTTACGATCATCTTTTATGTTCGTTGAGATGACTGCGAATTAGATTCTGAAATAATTTATGGCAAATAAAATGGTCTGAAGTGCGTGTGAGTGCGTTATAGAAAGAGATAAGCGTTTAATTCGAAAAGTGCCGGATGGAAGTTTATGTGCTACAGTTACAAGTGGCGACGAGGGAGCCGTATACTGTGACTAAATAGGCGTCAAATACAGAGGAAAGAAATATTTATAAATATCTTTATTGCACCTAGGTAAGACAATGCAGCGTCTAAAGAAATAAAGAATGATTTTTAAAGTTAATAAAGAGCCTATATTATTTTAGGAAATTTATTTAAAACGATCTCAGAATGTTTTAAGTAAAAAAATTATTAACAAAAATAAATTTCCAATCTGCCCAAATCTCGAGAGCAATAAATATTCTTTTTCTAAAGGGGCCTCTCTTTTAAAGTTGTTGGTGACTACATTGACCCTTAATATTATTCACGGCAGCTCCATACAGATTAGTTGACGTTACACCAGTTCATTTCCTAAAATGGGTCAGCCAATGTACGTCTCTCTTTAGCAAAGGCTCTCTTTAACACGTTCGCGGACAAGACGGCATATCCCGTCAAGCACACAGGGACAAGATGCAATATGCCGTCCAAACAAACAGTTCGGTATAAAGGTCGTGGCATATTATCATGCACGTTGCGTTTCCAGCACATAGCGTTTCTTCTTCTTTGTCAACCATTTTCCATCCACTCCTGAATGTAGGTCTCTCCCAATTGCTTCCATCTTTCTCTGTCTTGCGCCAATCTAATCCACTGTTTACCTGCCACTGTTCTTATGTCATCTACCCATCTTTTTTGAGGTCTTCCCATGCTTCTTGTTGTCGTCTTTGGTCTCTATTCTAGAATTCTCCGTGTCCACCTGTTGTCATTATATCGGGCTACGTGACCTGCCCAGCGCCATTTCATTTTTGTAATTTCTTCCACAATATCCCTAATCTTCGTTCTACGTCTTATCTCGGTGTTTCTTATCTTGTCTCTTAGTGATATTCCAAGCTTGATTCGTTCCACTGCTCTTTGCGTTGTTTCTAATTTTTTAGCAGATCTTTTGGTAAGGGCTACTGTCTCCAAGCCTTAAGTACAAACTGGTAGTATGCATGTGTTATACACCTTTAGTTTACAGGAATGGAGGTGTTTTTCAAGATGTATGCTAATTTGCCGAAAGCGCCCCATGCCAGTTATGTTCTTCTTTTAATTTCAGCATCTTGATTTGGTTTTCCTAGTTTGATAACATGACCTAGATATACATAATGTTCAACATTTTCTATGGTATTATTTTGTATTGTTATATTTGTCTGGTCTCGGCTCAGTATTTTTGTTTTGCTGTAGTTCATTTCAAACATAGCGTTTAGTTTCCGGAAAATATAATTTAAATGGTTTTAAATATGAACAACGCACACTGTCCGGAACATGGCGTTTTAGACACTTAACGTTTCCGTTCAGTATATTCGAAAACAATATTTTACTGATGCCGACGGCTACGTAACGAGTCGTAACCGGTTGGTATGGATAATGTGAATCAGATGTCCGTCGTTTTCCCCTTGTTTATTTAGGTATTTGTTTGATTTTGATACAGAGTATTTAAAAAAAATAATTTTCAAGGCTATTTTGTCATTTATGCATGTGTTTTTATTGCTTTGTGACAATTAATCACGGAAGTGATAAACAATTAGGACTTTTGTACGGAAGTGATACGTCTTCTTTTTAAAAATACTTTTTGGTTTGATATGTATGGCTTCGTTAAATGTAGTATTTTGTTTTTTAACCGAAGGTGAAATTAAATTTAAAACATATTTAAAATGTATTCTGTAACATAAATTCTCTGTATAAAGTCCAGTATTCACATTCCTTCTTCCTTTCTCTTAGCATTGGATTGTACTTCAAACCTTCTTTTCAACACAGTTTTTCATTCTTCATCGTTAAGTAGAAGAGCAATTGCACATAATTTTTGTCGAGAAAAGCGAGATCATATCTTCACCGAACCAAACTGAAACGTTCTATGTTTGAAAATGTGAACGCGCAGCCCAATTGCTGGAGTGGAAACGCTACGTGCCGGAAACTATACGTGCACGATAATATGCCGCGACCTTAATAATAAAGCGGCATTTTTCGTCGTGCGTATATTGGTTTCCCGTACGAACACGATTGATGACCCAGCACACATAAAAATATTTCGTAAAATATCCCTGCATACGTTTCGCCATGCAGTTGACCTCGCTTGTGTTTTGTTGAATGCATAGAGCAGGATGTAACGATGTTATTACTAGCTATCGCCACCGTCCTGCCAACGATCCGTACGCACGTACTCCCACCAATGCAAGTGGAACGCAAGTTCTACTTGCATTGCAGCGCGCTAGAGGAGATGGAAGGCTGGCAACGGTATAAAACAACGTGCGCCGCAAACGAGATTTGAGTTTAGCTAGAGTGTACAACCATTTAGTTTTGCACTATGTTATAACTTCTATCTTGAAGAGATCTCCACGTATATGCCTATTGGTAATGTAGGTTATAAAATGTATTTTTTATTGTCATGTTCTCCTCTTTGCAGAATTGAAGCCATAGTTCCCGGTGTTCTTTTTATAACCAATGCGAAAATTACCAACTATATTATTAACTTCGCTTCTTTTAACTTTGACCTATCATCCAAGTCACCCATAATCATAGTAATATCTTGAGATTTTAGAGATCTTAAAATTGTTTCGCTGCTTTTAATACATTTATTTTATTTTTAGCTAAACACTTTGACTATAAGAATGCACAAAACGATAAACGAAGATTATTTCTAAAGAAACTGCCCAGGGAAGTATGTCACTGTAAGGACACAATTTCTACAAACAAATATCTGGAACACCAATGGGTTCTCCCCTTTCCCCTGTCATTGCTGACATTTTCATGGAAGCCTTTGAGTCTTTAGCCCTAGAATCTTACCCCTTAAAACCAAAAGTCTGGTTCCGCTACGTTGATGATACATTTATCATCTGGCCCCATGGTCAACATACCCTTTCTCCCTTCCTAGATCATCTTAACTCACAACATCCGAGTATAAAATTCACAATGGAAGTAGAAAATAATCGGTCCCTTCCCTTTCTCGATGTGTTAGTCACCTCCAAGCCCAATGGCCGATTGGGTCACTCTGTTTATAGAAAAAAGACTCACACGAATCGTTACCTACATGCTTCATCACACCACCATCCTGCCCAAAAGAATTCTGTGATCAACTCTCTCATCCATCGGGCCATTTCGATTTCTGAACCTGACAACCTTAGAGAAGAACTTGGCCATCTGCAAAAAACCCTTGTCGCCAACGGTTACTCCAAGTCCACAATTCAAAATATTACACACCGACATCTACATCCCCCTTTACACCCTAGGACGACAAATTCAGAATCTTCGGGTAATACTCCTGTGGCTTTTCTTCCGTATATTCGAAGTGTCACTGATAGGATTGGCAAAATTCTTCGCAAGGAAGGTATCAGGACTACTTTTCGACCACCCAAGAAAATCTCACAATATCTACCCTCTCCTAAGGACCCATTACCGCCCCTATCTTCCTGTGGTGTCTATTCTATTCCTTGTTCATGTGGACAAGTGTATATTGGCGAAACTGGTCGTTCCGTCAAAACTCGGATTCAAGAGCATCAAAGATGCATTCGATCAGGTCTTTTCTCCCATTCTGCAGTTGCAGAACACTGCCAAGAAACCGGTCATTCCATATTGTTCGAAAAAACTCATATTATTTCTAAGAGCCCCTTCTTTTATTCCAGGAAAATCCGCGAATCTCTAGAGATCCGAAAAAATCCACATAATATCAATCGAGAGGAAGGATACTACTTGTCTCCCATCTGGAATCCCAGTCTAGAGCCGCCGTCCGGTCCCGCTACCACGATGCAGCCACATGATTGGCCAGCGCGCGCTTCTTGACGTTCGCGCCACGAAGTGTGCCGATACGTCCCGACACGACAGGTCACCGCGACTATAAATAGAGCGGTAGCGGAGTAATCGTCGGATTCACTCCCTGCCTCTCGACGCGTTAGTGTTCTGAGCTGTTGGACGTGAATCCCTGTCCTGGCATTTGGTTTTCACCTCTGGCTGCGTTGAGTAGTTGAGTTACTGTGACCAAATGCCCATCTTGGTAGTTAGTATTCGCCTCTGGTTGCGTTGAGTAACTGAGTTACCGTTGCTAACTACCCATCTTCCTGTCTTTTGTTTCTTTTTCTTTTTGTTCTCCTGAAGAAGCTACATACAATTGTAGCGAAACGTCGAGATGAACCCACTTTTGGGTCACTCACAAATGACACGGTCCAAACCCGGAAGACGAATAAACTATAATTCTGACTCTGGCCGTGGAAGCCTACGATTTCATTTGAAGGGTCAGACTGTCAAAAAAATGGTGAAAAAAATACGATGCTCCATGTGTCCATCCACAAAGGATAGAAAATGCGATCTAGTATTTGTAGTACTTAATAAAATCTAATAAACTAGTCGGGTATTTTTTACTTATGTTATTTAAAAGGAAAGAATGGTCCAGCCATGCACTTTAGGCTTTATATGACAAATGTACACAGAAAACTATTTTTAATATAATTTTCCTTAAAACAAAAAAAATACTTAAGAATTTCTTTAAGACTTTCTCATAATTCTTGTATTTTAAACTATCATAAAATGATTGAAAAAAATCAGTGATGATAACTCTGACGAGTAGAGATTTATGTCAGTTAAAGGAAAAAAGGTAAAAAGCAAAACACTGTTTTTCGTAAATTTATGTAAATTTGCCATTAACTGAAACCCATTTATTTCTCTCAGAAATGATGGATGAAATCGATATTTTGAAAACATACTTTATACAGCTGTGCTTGGAAACTGCGATAAAACACGACCTATATAGCACATCTTAAAAGTGGTGAATAGAAGAAAACACAGGTTCTCAATTTTAGCTATAAACTGTGCTATTGTGTACATATGCCCGTTTGTTGAGAATATTTAAGAAAAATGTGGAAGACGTTTTTGCAAAAACGTGATATTTCGTAAAAGCGTATAAGAGTTTTGAAATTATTTTTAGTGTTAATATTGTTATTGTATACGGCACCTATATTTAAAGTGAAAGAGTAATTTAAAAATTGCTTTTAAGACTGTGTCTATACTTTTTTCTCTTGATACTAGTTTCAAAGATTTTTGAAAACTTAACTTATGCATTAGCTGTAAATTTAATCGCGATTTTGGGTGGTTTCTAGTAATGAATGAAAAAGAAATTATAAGGTCTTTAAAAATAATAAGGTATAATAATCTATGATAGAAGAAACCTTACAGATATGAGTAGGGTTAAATCACCTCTTTCCACATGAGAAAGAACATGTCTATTGCAACTAGAAAACCAAAAAAACAAGAAACTAATAAGAAATAAAAGAAAATTAAAAGACTTTAAAGACAACATAAATTTCGTGAACGATAGCTTATCAATAACTGAAAAAATAAAGGAAATAGAGAAAAAAAAACACAAGAGGTCCAAATATAAGGTAAACCAGTAAAAGGGGGTTTCGGAAGGTTACTATAGATGACAGAGTGTGGAGAAGGAACTGAACAAAAGGAGAGCTGGATCCACCAACAAACTAGAGCCGATCAGCAGGGATGGATCAAAGCATGATAAAACTATGATAATGAATCAGTACATGGAGGGATTATCAATAGGGAAAACAAGGATAATTATAAAAAATGAATGGCATCCAAGTATAATCCACATAGATCCCTGGAAAATAAAAAGTACTTATGAAGCAGGCGCCCTAAAACATATAGTGTATAGTGATGTTACAATACAAAGGGGATATCCTGGTAAGATCGACTCAATATCTGAACAGATTTGTAGACTGAGACTGAGAGGTAAAACTTGAAAATTAAGGTTAATAAATGTGCATGCTTCTTCAAAGAATAAACAGAAGATTAAGATGTACCAAAAAATTATGAGAAGTAAACATTACAAAACAACGAGAATGGCAAGTTGTTGGTAGACACAAGAGAACAAATTAAGAGTTATGAGTACTTACTTCGATCATAAGAAGACAAAAAATTCACAAAGACACCCGGATCACTCCAGATGGTAGAACATGCAACCAAATCTACCACATCCTAGTGGAAAGCAAGCATGCAAAATTTATAACAGATATAAGAAGTTATAGAGGGGCAGACTCGGATTTCGATCACATACTAATGATCGCGAAATTAAAAGACACTATCCCAAAGGTCATAGAACAGAGAACGTCATATAAAAAATATGACGTCGCCAAACTAAGGAATAAAGACACCGTTGGTAACTTCCAGGCGGACGTGACAGCAAAACTACTTTAAAGTGAAAATTAAAATGCCATCAAAATGGAGTGGGGAATAATAGAAGACGCTTTGAAAGAAGCAGCTTAAAGGAGGTTAAGCCAAGTGAAGGAGAAAATAAATAAAGAATGGTCTAATAACGATTGTACCCTAAAATATATGGACAAACTACTGACTATAATAGAAATGAATATGAAGCAGAGAGAAAACTCGCAAAAAAGTGTGTAGGAGAAAAAAAAAAGAAGCATGTACATAAGAAGCTCCGAAAAATTGAAGAACATTACATTAATAAAAATGTGAGTAACTTCTACCAGTTGGCTAAAAGGAGCAGTAACCAATGTGCAAGAATACCAAATTACTACAAGAGTAAAGAATATATCTAAGAGAAGATAAGTAGGAAAAGTTACTTAGATGGCAAAAGCATTTCAGAGAGCTGCTTAATGAAAAACGGGATGAAAATGATGAGAAGCAAGTGGAATTAGTACGGGAAGTCAATGACATGGCGAAAACAATAGAAACTTTTACCGTGGAAGCAATGAGAGAAAGCTGACGAAAATCTAGAAGCGAGAGGAAATTTAGAAAGTATGGGAGGGAAGACTATGTCCCATTCATAATACGAGAGCAGTAATCAAGGTGCAAGAATACCAAATTACTACTAGAGTAAAGAATATATCTAAGAGAAGATAAGTAGGAAAAAAAAAGTATTTCAGAGAGCTGCTTAATGAAAAACGGGATGAAAATGATAAGAAGCAAGTGGAATTAGTACGGGAAGTCAATGACATGGCGAAAACAATGGAAACTTTCACCGTGGAAGCAAGGAGAGAAAGCTGACAAAAATCTAGAAGCGAGAGGAAGTTTAGAAAGTATGGGAGGGAAGACTATGTCCCATTCATAATAAGATAGATAAATCAGTACCCAAAAACTAAACGGGTATAGCTATAACTATAACTAACGGGTACTAAGTAGACTGGCAAGGCACTTAAATCGGCAGATTGGTGAATACCAGGGAGTGTCGTCTGCAAATATCGCAATTGTGTTAGGTTCTAATGATGGAATATCGCTGGTATAGAGCAGGTATAGCACTGGCCCCAGGACACCTGTAATTCTATGCACCTGATCTATCGTTGAGTGACTTGCTCTTAACACAAACTGTAGATTAGGAATTAGATTTTTTTCCTCCATAATCGGTATTAGTCTCTTCAAGGGTAATTTTTCGTATAATTTATACATGACAGGTAACAGTGAAATAGGCCTACATGAAGCAGTTTCTTGTGGAGGTTTTCCTGGTTTTAGTGTCAATATAATTTCTGCCACCTTGTAGCATTTGAAAATTCTTTGGATATGTATTGAAATCCCCTCGTATTTGTTAAGATATCAAAGAATAATCTTTATGTATTTCTGTTTCCATTCGTACGTATTAAAACACCGAATTCTTCCAATTCATCTTTACGTCGCCGAAGTTAATATTTTATAGTTTGTTTATATTTCATAAGATGCGTATTTTGTCGGTATTCTTTGATCGAAACCTCTTTTGGGATATTCTGCATTTTAAATAAATATTCCAGTCAAGTGTTTAGTTTTATTGGAGTCCGAATTTATTTTCAAATTCGCAATATTTTCGTTTTCTTTTTTGTGTCATGGAAATATAGTATAAAGTGGCAGTAGCAGTTAAATGTGTAGTATTGAGCAGTTTTACAACAGTTTTTGAAGATAACCTCATGCTGCCGTTGTGCTGTGTCTGTTTCAGTCTTTAAAGGAGACCAGTTTTCGAGGTTTATGTTCCAGCCGGTGCTTGCTTCCACCCTCATCTTCTTGTCCCTGGTCGTCATCCCAGATCTGCCTCCAGTGGTGTTAATGTATCCAGTTTCCAATCCCAGACATTTTGCAGAGTGAGATTTAGTGAGGTTCAGGTAACTTTTTCTGTGTTTAAATTTTAATGTCAAGATAGACATTTTAAAAAAAAACAATAATTGCTTTCATTATTTAAAAAGATAATTCTTCACTTGTAATAATTTTTTATTTGACACAGTTAATAGCCCAATAACATTTGTAAGTTTTGTCGCAATTCTCACTTGTAGACGAATAGGACACATGTTAGTTTTTCTTTGTTATTTTTATATTTACTTTTGAGACCATTAACATAGTCTTTATGTACCATCTGTATTTTTGTAACTGTTTGTGGTGACACAACAATAAGTGTTTAATTTATCTCTCTGAACCAGTTTGTTTATTTTAGAAAAGTCTCGTAACCCCTGTTTGTGTTCTTTATTTTAGGAAAGAAGAGCCTTTTTTCCTTTATCCAGCAAGATTAGGATTCTTCAAAGCGGCGTCCTTTTTCAAATAGCTAGAGGTCTTTCTTGTTGTTTTTTGTTAACCCTTTGGTCTAGGAGATTCATGTAATTACCCTTTTGTTCCCCTTATGCCATTCACTTATCCACGACCCAGCTCTTCAAACAAACTCTGAGTGCCGTTCGCACAGTTTCGTTTATTCTGCTTGCTCTATCTCAACCTCCAATAGTTTCTGTCCCCAACTTTCAACCTCCATAATTATACCCTATGTGGTAAGCGAAATATTTCGTTACAACGTCGAAGCGTTTATAAGATGTGTTAATTTTATTATAGCTTTCCTTGTAAGTGGCTTAAACACTTCTTCAGTAATCAGGGCTAATCTTCATTTCATCTCGATTAGGAAGCTCCTAGTTAATTATTTTTTGTTCTTCATTTGGTTGAAAATTATTTTCTAGGTGGTTATTATTTTGAAGAAAATAAATATTATTTTCTTTTCGAAGAATTATTCTGGGCAACAGAAAAACCGCTTCTTAATTCCCCTATGTGTGTACGCTGTGAAAAAGTTGCCTAGCAATAACACCATTACACATTAATTCCTCATAAAGGGACATACCCAAAATAAGGCCGATTTAGGTCATTATGTAATCAGGGAAGCATTGAAAAATCTTTAAAGTTGGTTTAATATACACACCCGACCAGTATATTTCAATTATCAGAAATTGTAAAAACTCGGGTACTCCATACAAAGTTTTTGAAATGTTCTCCACAAGTTTTTTTGACTTAAAGTCTCTAGCTGCAGATATTGGTAGTAAGTTTTCTAAAACTACAGAAAATGAAACCTTAAAGCTAACCAATATTCAAATAATACGCGTAACTAGTGATGATAAGGGTTATTTTTTTATAAGACCTTATTTGCCGATCAAGAATACAAAGTAGTTAAAGTGTTAACTGGTAACAAGATATCAAAAGCTTCTAATCTAACTTATAGCTTGAAAAATATTTATACAAAAAAACCTTCTATCACTGCTAGAAAGAAAAGTGGATTATTTTCAAAAAAATGTTATTTCTCGATAATATCAACCATTTTTCGAAAGTTTATAATTGTTTTTAGTATTATTAAAAAACAGGGCATAACATAATAAACAATTTTATTTAATTGGTCTTTTATTGTTTGATTTTTGACAGCTCTTCTGTTGATCACCTAGTGGGTTTTGCATATTGAAGCGGTAAGTAATACTCACTGTTATAAAAGTATATAAAAAATAGCCCTAATAACAAAGTTGAAGTAAATGTTTCTCAGGAAAAAAGACTTAACTCAAATAGGGGTTAACTACATGATAAAATTTAACCATTTTGACACTTCATAAATTTATCTAGTTATCACAGTTTATTAACAACTTATTCGGAATTATGCCCATAATCATATATATAAAATTTTAAAATGCTTCTCATCTAAAATCGCCTTTTTTAACTTAAGCCTACGTTCTTGCGAAGCGGCGATATGTATATATAAATATTAACTTGGCCTTTGAAAACATAAAAAATATAGGTTACATCGAAAGCAGCATATAAACAGAGTAAATGCAAATTGACCAGATAAACAAAAACCTAATTAAAACCAAAACTGTAAAAAAGTGTTAAAAAAGAAAGGAGGACCCCCGTGGAATTATGGAACAAAATTTTTTGATGTTATAACAGACCTAAAATACATAACCTGAAATTGTTTTTAACCTAGATATTACTGAAACTTTTATTGTTAACATTTTGAATTAATTTCGAATTTTCATGGAAATTATAGCATATGGAATCAAAAAACACAATCATATATTTTTTTATGACGATAACTGTCAAGTTTTGACATATTCTTTTAAAAGGACGGTAGTAATATACGGTACCAGATATCATATATATTTTATTAGTATCAATTTACAAAGAATGAAAGGATTTAAAACAAAATTTTGGATGTAAAGGTATTTTGCACTTTTCACACAAAAACTGGACTTTTTTGTGACAATATCCACATCGTGATTGCTTTTCTTGATAAAGAACCAAGTGGTTAATACCGTCATATCTTGAATTGGCTACCGAATTCGAATTCCGCTTAGAAGGTTCGCGTTTTGTTTCTTTTTTAAAAGTTTCCAAAATATTAGTTGCAATAGATCTTCTAAATTCAAGTTGATCCAGTTTACCGTCTTGAGTTTTGTGAATCTGCCACGCATTTTGAATAGCCATATCAATGCAATGAGCAAAAAGGGGAAAATACCATTTCTTTCCTCTTATGGACACTCGATATAAACTGATGTTCTGGTCACTGCGATCAACGCCACCCATGAAGTAATTGTATATTCTAACAATATTTGGTTGAGGAACTTGAATATGTTTTTTCTCTGCTTGTGAAAATCTCTTTACAGAGAAGCAAGGCATTACTGGTACAAAATTGGAAGCAATAGAAACGATATTATTATCATGCCAGCGGCAAACCACTATTCCTGTATTTTTATCAAGACGATACTCGTATTTACCACGTTCAGTTTTTTTCATAATAGATGAACAGGGTAGATGAACAGGGCATTTACCAAATATGCCTCTTTGTTTTAGCTCATGCAGTAAATGAATAGAAGTAAAATAATTATCAAAAATAAGATGGAATCGCCTTTGAGGCCATACTTCATTCAATCTGTCTGCATAGGATAGAACTACTGATGCACCCAATCCAAGGACTGTATATTGTTCAGGTATTGTAGTGGAATTACCTTGGTAAGGAGAAAACCAAACTATGTATCCCAAACGAAGGGCTCCTACCCACATTTTGTACCCCCAACGGATTGGTTTTCCCCTGATGAATTGTTTTGTGGGATGGCGACCAAAATACGGAACCATTGCCTCATCTATGCTGTGATGTTGTTCTAAAGGGGAAAATTGTATAAATTTTTTGTTTATTACGTCGAACAGGGGTCGCATCTTGGCAAATCTATCAAATTTATCTAATGACAAGTTATTGCAAACATGCAAAACTTTCATTATGTGGGAAAATCTATCCCTAGATATAGCAGCTACCACCATTGCGTTATGCGAATCGTCACGATTTTCCCAGTACATGTACCTTTTCGGCACAACCACATAACCACTCAATACAAGAACGCCTATAAAACATCGAATCTCATTTTGAGTAATGTCGTTCAAAAGATTTCTTTGTCCTGCGTAGATGTAAGTGTATTCGGTAACCAAATTAATGACTTCATCATCAAAAAACAAATTAAAAATTTCCATCGGCGACTGAGTCATTTTCGGTCCAAATTAAGTTTTCCAGTAAGTACAATCAGGGTGTTGATACAAGTCTCCTTGAATCCAGTGTGCAGATATTCTCTTCTCTAATTGATGGGGCAGCTTTTCCTTGGAAAGAAACAAAGCCAATGGTATATTGTCATCATCCGAATCTTCTTCTGGTAGGCTGGAATTTACAGAATCTTGTGGTAATTCAGTAGCGTTGTCAAAAACAAGTTCTACATCGTTTCTCAACTGACTAACCGGTAAATTATTTATTGTAGTTAGTTCTTCATCGCCGGAGTCGCAATCGGTGACATCATCATTGGCATTTTCTGGGGGAAATATGATCAAACCATCTGGAGGGACTGGGATTTCATCAGAATCAAGCTCTTCTAATAGCTCATGCAATTTGAGAGGCCTCCTGAAACAATACGCACGTTGGTAGTACTAATTACTACCGTCCTTTTAAAAGAACAAAATGAAATCCCAAGCGGCGAGCCTTTGAAACAACGTGACAACTATTCGAGCCAAGAATATACGTACATAAGTCCCTATTATACAATAATCCACATGCCAATGCCGTGAAATAACAGTTTTTTAATTCTAGACTTACCTCCAATTATAAGAATCCATTTTGTAGTCCAAAACCTGGCAATTTACACAGATAACCTTACAATTACAGCGTGTGCGCGCACTAAAATCGTTAAAACTTGTCGAATGCTGGGTCTTGAAAACACTCCATCTAGAGCCATCTATCAGTTGGTAGCTGTACTAACCTAAATTACGCATAATTTACACTGCCTTTTAAAAGGACGGTAGTAATATCTGGGTTAATTACATTAAGCAAATATATATTTTTTTATTAGCTTCAGCATAATTATTAACAAATATATAAATTGTACTCTTAAAAATTATATTACCAAAGCTTACAATTTTCTTGTTTTTTTTCTTAAATTAAAAAACATATTCAATTATCTTTAACGGCATCCCCTTTGTTACACGTGGAACTTGCTAGATTGTTTCAACCTGAAAAAGAGAAACATTGTCATTTGAAAACCTTCAGGCTACTGTTAAAAAGCTACCCTTCAATTTTTAAATCACAATAAGTTGTATATTTCTTTTTCCTTGAAAATTTATTCTAACATTAGCTAACGAGCAATCTCATTAGCGTGAAGAGAATACAGTTATCAGTCAAAAGCGGTTTTGTCTTCGTTTTATGTAGAATTCACCTTCAAATATTCTACGTAAAGACAATATACATTTTTTGCTTTTTGTCTTCCAAGTATCTATCATTAAGAAGGGATAAATTCATTTAAGACTTTAATTAAAAAGAGAACTACGGGAGGATACGTAATAAAAACATAGAATAAATATAGTAAAATAAGTATAATTTTTAAGGTTATTAATAACAATTTATAAATATTTAAATAGGATGAAACAACAAATTAAGAAATCAACATGAGGCTACAAACACTACAGTAATTACTGTTTTAATAGGAATACGCCACAATTGGAGTTTAAAATAAGTTTATTGAAGTTTCAATTTTCACTTTAGAAATCGTTCTCCAAACACCAAACATTCTCCAAACATTAATAAATAGATAATGCTAACAAAGAAAATAATTTTGATGGCCCGATGTCTACGGAAAAGTCATTCTAGAGATTCAATCTGCCAAACCATGAGAAAGCTTTTAGAAGAATTCGGCATCCCCTCTGGTTAGAATTGTTGGCTCTGTATGGATGGGAGAGCGAACATGGTGGTTGGAGTAAGGAAGTTGCTCGAAGGGAGTAAAAGCCGTAATTGTTTTTTAGTCATTTTTTTTTTAAAATCCTTTTTCTAGACGTAGCAACGTGTTAAGATATTATGGATGATTATGGTTCGCATCCCTTACATAACTGCAAAAATGGCATATCTCTTGATTAAAACAATACTGAGAATGATTTCTAATGCAGGCATGCAGAATTAATTAATAAAATTGTAAGCATTCGATTGTATAAGGCACAGAGGAGATCTGAGGTTCTCAGTATATTACTGCTAGCCTTGTAATGCTTCTTATGTCCATCGTCGAAATATAATTAAAAAATCTCTCCCTTAAACATAGTGTAGTTCAACGGCAATGTCAAAAACTTGTAACTAGCCTTCAAAAGGGAAGCACAAAGCTTTTACAAAAACCTTTGCTGTGCCATGCTATGCACACTAACCTAAAATTTAAAAAATATTTAGGAATCCGTTGATAGTGGACAAAGAAACATCCAATTTAGACGAAGAAATTAGAAAATACCTTCCCCAAATTGGAAAACTTTTGCCTTTCTGCTGTTTCCAGACTAAAGAGGTTACATATACATATATATATATATATATATATATATATATATATATATATATATATATATAAATAAATATTATTTAGAAAAATTACCAGGAGGGAAAAACTGTTTATTTCAATGATATGATAAAAAAATTATATGTTAATGTCAAATACCTGCCACATGCAGCGTTCACACTGATGAACTGTATGCTATTTACCAAGCCTTCAAACTCTGTACAGCATCCAATCAACATATTGCCATCTGTACAGACTCCCTTGCCTCTATCCAGTCCATCAATAATCTATTTACTAATCACCCTCTTGTAGAAAAAATCCATGACACTTACCAAAATCTTATCATCCACGACATCCATATCACTATCATATGAATTCCCTTCCACATCGGTATTATGGGTAACGACAACGCCGATCGCTTTGCCAAAGAAGCTGCTGTATCCAATTGTACACTACATACTATACAAATTGCAAGTGACCTAAAACTTTGTATAAAGAAACTCGTACGAAATTACTGGCAGAATCATTGGAAACAATCCACTACATTTTTACACCAAATAGATCAGACGATTGAGCAGTTCGTTATCCCTGGTATAACTAGAAATGAGATGGTTGTTGCTAGAAGATTGCTTATCGGTCGCACCAGATTTACACATGGTCACCTAATGAATTCTACACCTAAGCCAATCTGTCACTATTGCCAATCTCCACTAAGCGTTCTACACATCCTTGTGGACTGCCCTCATTACAATAAATGACGCCAAGAACTGGGCATGAAGGGCGACATCACAGATTTATTATCGAACCAGAACCAAGTCATCACAGCTATCCAGTGCAACAAGCACGTTAAATTAAATAAAAAAAAATTAAATAAATAAATAAATTAATTTCTTACCGATTAGGTAAAATTGTTTTTTTTTCAGCAGTTAAATATTTCCAGTTGTAGCTAGAACAGGAATATTTTTATATAAATAAACAACTGATTTATGCAGTTATATCCAAATATCAATTTGCGTTAATTTTGCCTCTAGATATTTTAATACCTAATATTATAATTCCCTTTGTGAAACAATTAAATCGGCTGTTTAAACTTTACACTTGCAAACATCTATACACATGACTGTCTCTCTGTACATATGCCGAAGCGTTTCAACTATGTTATAAATCATTCAGATGCATAATTGTTTGAAGGATGTCATCGAACTGGCAGTGATCCTTCAATCATTGATACCGGAATATTCTGATGATTAAGTACTTTGACTGAATGAATTGCATTTGATTAATTTGTAATACTTACTATTGATCATGTAATGGATACCTTGTATTGATAGAAGATTATCGATTTCTGTAATTAGGTAATTGTTTCTGTTATGTAATTGGGCATGTCGGATTATATGTTATTGATTGTTGCAAGCATCTCTCCGTCTAAACATTAGTTATACCATATATACAATTATAATCATAAAATAACTTTTGTATTCAATATACTTAATGGTATACTATATGTTTAATTACTATATGTAATCAATTCATCAACAAGATACAAGGAGGAATACGTGAGGTCAGATAAAATTTTCTTTTTTTTTTCGGTCCTATATTCCTGTACATCGCAAAGGTTCTTTAGCTGTGACACCTGCTACGTTCCAATTCCTCCGAGGCTTTCGATTTTAACTTTCTTGGTAAGCTGAAGGATTCTAAAAAGGTTCTGAAACTACTTTATTGTGACATAACGAAGTTAAATATTATGTTTATTTAAGATTAAGTCACAATTAATTGTAACGAAAACCAAATTTTTAACTTATGTTTGATATTTCGATTTCCACTCGTTTTCAAATCGTTTTCAAAAAGATCTGCGAAAATATATAACCACTAAGCTGTTGTTTGTGGGTTTGTTGTTTTATAAAATTTATGGTTGACTTACTTGACCTCGATCTTATAGGCAACAGCATACTTGTTGTTAAGAAAAACTGAGGATGGTGTTTTTTCCACGAAATAATAAATTCTCACCTTTTTTGTAATATTGTAGCATTTCAAATCACCTTGTATAAGCTAAAACACCGAAATATTATTTCAGTGGTTTATAAAGATGGTAATAAACACACTTTAAAGTTTGTTTATAAATCACAGATGCATATTTCTTCGGTATTCTTTGATCAATACACACTTTAGGATATTATGCGCGTCAAATAAATAGGAATTTAACCGTATAGGTTTTGTTTATACCAAGTTGGGCGAATAATTTTTAAAAATTACTCACTCTAGGTAAGGCCGGCCGCTGTTAAAGGCGTTTAGTTTTATTGGAGTCTGAATTTTTCTTCAAATTCGTAAATTTTTCGTTTTTCGCCTATTTTCGTGGGAAACTGTGTAGTATTGTGGCAGTTAATTGTGCAGTATGTGTAGTTACAGAGGTTGGGGAGTGATTTCATTGAGAGCAGTGTAGTGCAGAGCGTTTGTAGTTTGAATGAACCGGCAAATTTGGTAAAAAAGTGAATTATACTCAATGTAGTGTGTCAGTTCTGATAAGAGTAGTCACTGTTTTATTCTCCATGTCATCTCTCATCTGAGATGTTTCGAAAACGACGTTCACAACAATTTTAAAAGATTACTACATGTTGTAATATTTCTACCAGTAAAACGGGTAGAAGTTTTAAACGAATAGCAGAATATAAAAGGGCTTTCAATAATAGAAAAACAGATTCTACATACGCACTTCACCTTCTAGACCATAATCATTCTTTGAATGACGAATTTAAAATTCTCCACATTCAAAATAAAGGTCTTAAGCTATCTTTGTTAGAATCTATGGAAATCAACAAATTAAAAAACACAGATATAATTCTGAATGACCAGCTTGAGACAAACAGTTTTTCCCTCCTCAACCTATTTCATTAGAGACTATAAAGTGTAAAACCATGCCAAAAACAGATCACTTGAGAAAGGCAATCAGCCTAAACAGCTGTAGTGATAAGAATTTAAAATAAATTTTATGGAAGTTTTGAAAACAAAGTTTTCAGTGTTTTATTGTTACATAATACGTAGTTTAATAATTGAATGTTACTACAACTAAATTAATATCTAGCCAAAGTTTTAGCGCAAGTCCTTTTATTGAAAACAGCCGATCACTGTCCACACTAGTCAGCGACACACTACACTAGCACTGATACAGATTAAAATGTAACTAATAATTATCACTTCAACTAAGAACGTTTTCTTCTATATGAATATACTTGATTAATAATGAGCGTTCAGCTTTTAACTATAAGCTATGTAACGATAACTAAAATGCGAGAGGTAAAACTCTAAAACAAGAAGCTACCAGCTTAGCTGGGATAAAATTTGTGACTGAATACGCGAGAGCCTAAACTCATAAACCAGAAATGCGTCGAATTTGATCGAATACGAAACTAAACACGAACTAATATGCGAGATCGACCAGCTAAACTGGGATACAATGTTATACTACCACTATACTTAAAATTCTGATTGCAATGCCTGACTATTGCAAGGGATTTGCGGAAATCGAGGGACAACTTCGATATTTCTATACATAGGTAGGTAAAACCAACCTTTTGAATTCTTGTTTAACAGGGAAATTTTTGGAATTGGTTGGGAAAAGTTAATCTATAGATAAAAATATCTTTTGAATAGAGTTTTGGCTTTTATGAGAATTTGCTGGAGAATTTATTTAGGTATAATAATTTAAGAAGTGTAAGTTAACTGCTACCAGTGGCGTATCAACACTTGGATACATTTCTTACAGAAATTTATTCGGAGAGACTGTTGCAGTAGATGGCGGAGTTGAATTGTTGAATTGTTGAATCGTGTTATTACAATCACCCGTTTCTATTCACTTTTTCGCGTAAAACGTGGTAAGCCACATGAAAATGGCGTCGACTTCACTTACACATGCTGAATTAAGTGCATTTTTAAGCAAAAATAGCAGTTTAAATATCAGTTTTATTGACAATTATGATGATAGTATAGCAGATAAAGACTATAGGCCCAGTAGAGATGATTTTTCGTCTAAATCCAGTGAGGTAGATATTTTTTCTTATTTTTTTTGACATGTTTTTGTAAAAATGTATTTGATATATATCATTTGAAAAAATGGATACAATTTGGAAAAAAAGTATGTCTTGTGGCTTATCGACTTATTAGTTATTAGTTATTAGTTATTAGTTTAAAAATATTGGAATATTCATAAATTTTAGAATCTAATACAGCTGTCATTTGGGACAAGAGTATGCTTCGAAAATAACTAAGACGCTTTTTAATTTGCATAAAATCGGCGAGCTGTGTAGTTGTTAACCCTTAACTGGTGACCCTATTTTAGTTACATAAATAGTGACCACGAGTCTGATAGACTCCTGTCTAAAAAAGCTATTTTTGCCAAGCTGACATTTAAAAAATGCAATAAAAAAAGTTTTTAATAATAAAACCATGTTGTAATGTCATTTTTATTTATGAAAAAAAAAACAAACCGTAGGACTTATAGCAAAAACAGTAAGAAATGGTAACGTGTTTTATAATACAAAATTTTTAAAATCATATTCCAAAAAAAAATAAACATAATATATGTATGTTTAAAAATAGGTACATTTTATATAAAAAATTGTTAAAAACAACATATTTGCAATTCTGCACAAAACCTGCAAATCACAAAAAACGTTAAAAATCTATTCTGCCCTGGTAAAATTTATACAAATTTTTTGAGAACATTGCAAACATATTAGTTTTTGACCCGTTGTGCATAAATATGCAGTCTTTCTTCTTGATTTTGATGGACAGATGTAGGAATATTTTCTTATTTCAAGCTTTTCTTTTTCGTTAGCCTTATTTTCGGAAATATCAAGGATACTTCCGATCAGTTCTTTCAGCTGCCTTTGTAATGTTGGCATTTCATATATTCTATGCAAATTTGAGCAAATGAGTTCATCGGCCAGGGTTTCTACAAATTTGAATCTAGTCCAATTAGTTTCAGCAATCGAAATAAACATAATGTATGAATTTACTCCATATACGTCTACTATTTTATAAAAAATAGCCATCGGCCATCTACGTGTTCTGCCCCTACAGGAATATTTTACACACTTTTCATCCATCGCGTCTACACCCCATTGGGTCAAGTTGTAAAAATAATTTATTTCTTGTAGTCTATTATCTGCATCTACTTCTATGGAATGATGCACGAAAAAAATTAATATCACAGCTTTATTTTTCTTAGCTGTACGAGATAAAAGTGTTAGGTCTTTGGTAAATCCATACAAAGGTTCACCTTCATTACGATCTGGTCGCGGAAGGAACTGTGGAGGAATTTATTTTTTATTTCTTCGCATTGTGCCAACGTAAATTTATGTTGTTGTAGATGATGTACTAAATCCACTGAACTAAACCAGTTAAACTTACAACAGTTTAAGTAGGTATGGTCATTCTTCTTTCTTCATTTGAGACTAAATCCATGTGAACCTTTTCCAGCATAAATGTAAGCATTATGTAAATACCCATTTCGTGCATCAGTCATACATAAGATTTTTATCCCAAATTAACAGGGTTTGCTGAGACTATACATTTTAAAGCGACATCTGCCTCTGAAGTCTACCAGCATTTCCTCGAACCTCATGCTGACGCAATGCAATTGATCCTGCATTTTACTGTAGAACAATTTGGCTTTACAACTAAGGGATACATGTACTTATGGACAGAAGATCAAGCTAAGCGCGAAGCGAATGAGGTAACTTCTGTTGTGATGAAATTTTTAGAGAATAAGTCATGTTATGAAGTGCTCGTTATTTTTACTGATAACTGTCGAGGTCAAAACAAAAACTGGCTAATTTATTGGCTTTTTGGTTGCATTAAGTCAAGGAAAAGAAATTTTAGCAAATAATACATCGTTTTCTGGTTGGTGGTCATTTTATTATCCCATCAGACCAGGATTTTGCTCAAACTGAGAAACGCCAGAAGAACCGCGCACCAGTTATTTATTTGCCAGAAGGTTGGGCAGATATTATTATAAAAGCAAATAAAAATAATTCTTTTGTTTTATGCAGATGACACAGAATGATGATTTTTACAGTTTTGAACCTCTTTTAAATAATGTTAATAACAACGCAGAGCGTTCCTGACAAGCAGAGCTTAGATTTTGCTGGAACATACAGCTTTCGATTTAAATCACAAAATGTTGGGTCATTTAGTGTCAAACATAGTGTCAATGGAGGATATTAAGAAGTTAATGTTATAAAAAAAGACAGACCTGTAACAATGGAGTTGTCAAAAATTCAAAAAAAATACAAAGAGCCTCTGAAAATTGCAAAAAATAAAATAAAAAATATATAAAGCTTATAACCTTATATTCCGCCAGTCTACCATACTTTTTATATTCAGCTAAAAGAATCTACTGACAATGATAATGAAAAAGTGGAAATTGTAGATATATAATTTTAATATTTTTTCCAATATAGAGTTACGATTTTTTAAATAGAAGAACATGTTCAGCCACATTTTTTTTAAATAAACTTCATTTTTTTATAAATATGTATTTTTTTCTGTAAAATAATAAATGTTTATGCATTTTAATGACCAACACAATCAAATAACAAGAGTTTTAATATCTCAGCTTTCTTATTTTGTGGCTTACTATTATGTTGGAATTGAGATTGAAGGTCTTGATATTATTAAATCTAAGTTTTACAGTAAGATTTATATACACAACAATTTTAATAATAAGCTATTTTGTGGGTACATTTTTTAGGAATAACCTTGAATTTATTGGTTAAATAATATCTGTAACGTAATAAACAATAAGCGTTGCCCTTTGTTTCGTATTCATCAAAGAGCTGCTAACTTTGTCGCTTTTAAAAACATCATTTGTTCAATTCAAATCCATTTGATCAATTGACATTGCATATCCAAGTGGAAAAACATCTTTGCTCCTTTTAACGCTGCCGATGTGGGTAACATTTCAACTCAAGTATATAAATGAAGGAATTGCGGAGCGAAAGTTAGGCATTTTATCAGTGGGAAAGTGTCTTTGTAGACTGCTGTTGTTCACTGGAGCTGAAAATGGCTATCACTGCCTTCGGTCATTCCGAGCACTTTTGTCTTCAAAGTCCAGATAACTTTAGAAATCTACTCTCTGTGTTTTAAACGATAATTTCTTTTCTGAGAAATTAGACAAATTATTCGGAAAGTTTAATGTTAACTTTTACTTAAATAGGCCAGGAAAACTGGAGCTCACAAAACATTACTTTTAAAATTCTAAAAACAACATCATCAACATTAATTTAAAACAATTTGTACATAATTTGGTTCACTATTTTTAAACAATTTGGTATTAAGAACTACTGTAGTAAGATGAAACTGCCAATCAAAGTACCATTGGCAGAAGTAGACTTCGGCAAATATGCAAATAAAAATGTAGAAAATAGGCGCATAAAAAAATATGCACGTGTTTACCCGAAAATATGCAAATATTTTACAAAATATGCATACAAATAAATAAAAAAATCGTAAAATAGTAACAATTTTATTTAAAAAAAAAGTGTACATAACTAAATATTTTCTACTATTCATTAAGATTTACATTTATTTTAAGTAACTACATCATTTTTAAGTATGAATAAACTTATTTAGAATTATGGTAACAATAAATGACCAAGTGGTGTTCAGAATTTTCTAACAAAAACTTGTGGCTTCTGTCTGAGTACATATATTTATATATGGAAAAACTTCGTTCAACATCAACTGATGTAACGGGAGCATTTTTCAAACTAACCAAAACATTTGGTTCTAAATTAATTGTTTCCGAAATATTTCCAGCTAGAACACTGACTACTTCAGAAAGAATATGGTAACCTTTATTTTTTTTCATAGTAGCTTCAAATTTTTTTAAAATATCTTTTCCAATATTACCTCTAACGTTCCGACAACATGACGCAAATTCTTTTATTAATGCTGTACTTTCGAACAATGACAGTTTTGGTGATTCTAACTGAGTAATTGTTTTTTGAACAAAACTAAAATTTGATTTTATAAAATGAAAGTTCTTGTTGAAACAAGTAACTCTGAAAAGTTTGTTTAGAATCCAAAAGAGATTGGGAACTTTCATCTGTTAACGTATCAATTATGTTCTTTATTTTAACAAAATGATCTGCATAAAAATTAGCTGCTTCTAACCATGTTCCCCATTGCGTTAAAATAGGTTGTGGTGGAAGAGGAATGTTAGGTAGCATTTCTTTATAAAGTTGAATTCTTATAGGAGATTTAAGAAATATTTTTTTGACACTGGATATCATGGTATTTACAAGAGGAAACTTTTTTCGTATTTCCTCTGCAACTCTGTTTAATCCATGCGCTACACAAGTAACATGTATTAAATCTTGGAAAAATATTTTTAAATTTTGTCCTGCTTTCACCATATAAGGAGCAGCATCCGATAAAATAAGCAGTAATTTATTAGAAGGAATAGTTGACGGAAGAAAAAAAGTTGCTAATGTTTCTTGTATAAAACGCGAAATTGTTAAAGCATTTGTTTTCTCAAGTTGCTGGCATGAAATAAGATGGGATTTTGGTAAGGTATCTTCTTTAAGAACACCAATCAATAAATGAGCAATATACTTTCCTGAGGAATCAGTGGTTTCATCTACAGATATGTAAAAATAATTATCTGCAATTTCTTCCTTAATATTAATTAACACCGACGAGTATAGCCCGTTCACATTATTTCTTCTTAGAGACCGATCACTTGGAACATTAAGTTTGCAATATTTTTTTAGAAATGAACTAAAATTTACATTTGCGAATTTTGAAAGCGGTATGTTTGCAGACACTAATGCGCGACACAAGTCTTCATTAAAAGTTTCTTGCTCATCTAATTTTTTTGAAGTAGATTGGAAACATTTAGCCATTGAAGTTTGATGTTTTCCTCCTATTTTTCCTTTTTTTGCAATGTGTGAAGCAGTTCTCACATGTTGGTCTATCTGAAATTTCTTCTCACATGCTATCTATAAATAAAAATAAAAACCTTTATTTTAACCCAACCTTTAAAATATAAAAATATACAAGGTGTTTTTGGTTAATCAAATAACTGGTTTGGAAAAAAAAACTCGCTAAGTGTTTTAAATGCAGTATTAATCCACAAATTAATTTTTGTTACTAACCATTAGTACATCATATAACTTATTTTAAAATTCAACAAAAGTTTTTTTTTTGTTAATTCAATTACAATAAAAATAATTGTGTTTTAGAATAGCTGACTTCATAAAAAAAAGTAAAGGTGAAACATTTTTCTAAATACACACCATTGTATTGTACCATGGAAATTTTTTTCTCACTAAAGGAAGCTATTTTTCATTTAAAAACAACCTACGAGTACTAAATTTCAAGTAAATATGTTTATTGGTTTTAAAGTTATTGTTGTTATTAACTAAAAGAATTTAATTTTTTTTAATTTTAACACGTATCTCGAAAATTAATAAGTTTGACCCCTCATTAACTATATCGTTTTGTTCAATTTCTCGAGAAGTATCTACAGTCAAACGTTGTAAGTGTCATTTGGAAACACCCTGTATGTATGAAATATTAGATATTTAATAGAAAATATTAGATACTTACAATTTTGCCACAGACTGAACAGTAGATTTTTCCCATATCCATAGACAGCTCTTTATAAGGTTTGATCCAAGTTGAAGCACTGGTTGTTTTAGGCATTATAAAATTACAATCTTCCTTTTTGTTACGCACAACGAGTGTTTACGCTTTGAATATCAAAACAAAAATGATTTACAAATCTGAGCATCAAATTAGAAATGTTTAGGTACCTAATTCAATAAACTGGGAGATTTTGGAAAATCCCTAAATTAGTAACAAAACTATTAGCCGTTTACCTGCTGTTAAGATACAATAAATTGTAGATAGATTTGGGGATTAGATCATAAAATGCAAATGAGCGAACCCTTAGCGATTATCCAATAACTGAATGCCTCAGCGACCGAGACTTTCTAAGAATGTTGAGGGCTACTTAAATTGATCTTCTTTGAAATTGTAAATGTTTTGTACCTGTAGAGATTACGTACTTAGATCATTTCTTGATTAAAATGACTACAAAATTTTATACAAGAATTGAAATAAATTGGTATGTTTAAAAATTTTCAAATACAGTATAAAAATCTGAACTTTTATGCACTTTATGCAAACTTTTATACAAATATGACAAAATATGAAATATTTGCATAAAATATGCACAACATGCAAAATATGCAATATGCATATTTGCCGAAGTCTAGGCAGAAGAAATATATTTTTAAATTAGAAATCAATGGCAGTTGAATTAGAGTAAAGGGAGGAGAGATGGACCAGGAGAATAGTCGGTCCGCTTATTATACCTGAACAAGCTTGGCAACAGGGCAAGTCTATCCTACTCTGTTGTATCGTTTAACATTAGTTGCTTAAGAGACGCTAGTTGTAACGCATCGGTGCGTACTTGTAGGAGTGTTATTTAAGATAATTGAAAATTGATAATTTTATTTGAATGTTTTAAATTAATTTTTTTGTAAAAACAGGTGAGTTTGACCGATTATTTGTTAGTTTATTATTGAACTATATTTAAAATGTGTATTATAGAGTAAGAACTACTGCTGTAGTCTGCTAGTCCATCTGTCCTCCTATTGAGGATAGATCTGTCCTCCACTTACGAGGAGGAGAGTTGGACCAGTATGTTTTAGGATTATGCCCAATAAATATGTTCGCAAACAAAATACACCTAAGAGAGGTAACTGGACCTCTAGGGAGCTAAGGGATGCCGTAAAGACTGGTGATGGGTATTAATGAAGCCGCCAAAGCATTTGGAATACAGAAAACGACTTTTAAACGTCGAATAAAAACAAATAATATGGATAAGATGAACCGATTGGGCCCAGATTATTTTTTAGGAGTTACTGTTAAAGCTAAAATCGTCAGCCATATAAAAAGCAAGCTTTGCACTAACCAGAACTGAAATAAAAATCATGACCTTTAATTTAGCTCACCGATTAGGAACCCCAAATAAATTTAATATAGGAGAAGAGTTACTTATTGTCTACTTTTAGGTAAAGCTGGTAAAAAATGGTTAGAAATCTTTTTAAAACAAAGACCTGAAATTTCAATTAGAAAAGCTGAGAACACCTCAATTGCACGAGCATTAGGAATGTTCAAAGAAATAGTCGATAACTACTTTTCTGATCTCGAGAGAATTATGACCGAACATAATTTTTATGATAAACCCGGATACATATTTAATACTGATGAAAAAGAATTACAACTAAATACTAGAACCGGTCAAGTTCTAGCAGAAAAAGGTTCAAAATGTGTTCCTAGCGTAAGCGCTGATGAAAAAGATAAAACGATCAGAGTAATAGCTTGCTGTAGTGCAAAAGGGATTTTCTTGCCTCTATATTGCGTTTTTAAGGGGAAAAATAAAAAAGACGAGTGGCATTATGGTACGCTACCGGGTTCCAACATTAGGGTGTCGGAAAAATCAGCATATCGCACCCTCAGTGCAAGACTGCAGTAAGTCAGAATAAGTAAGTTTCGAGATAAAGACGATTTTGTTTATTTTCGTGCTAATATCGGTGAAGTAAGAAACGAGTTTAAAAAAAATTAACATTTAATTATGATTTTGCATGCTTTTCAGCCTATATTACATTAACCAAAAATAGAAATTTAAATAAAATAATATTAATGCTAAAAAAATTAGGAATTTCAAAGTTACAACACTTTTGCACGGAAAAAAATTGTTAATCACTACACATTTAGTATTAGAATTTTAAAGTTACAACACTTTTGCACGGAGAAAATTGTAAAAAGTGTAGAGTAAAGAGAAATTAATCTCCAACAACGATAGGAATAGTACTAAACATTATATTTAATGGATTCTCAGAAATCACCTGGTAGATAAATGGAAAGTAATTCCAGGGGTTTGGTATATACGTTTAATAAATTCCAAAAAATCATCGGGTTATTAAAGAAAAAATAATCCGCAACAGCAATCGGGGTTTAGTATAATATTAAACTTTACATTTAATAGATTCCAAAAAATCAAATAGCTACCTAGAATAAATAGGTACCTAATAAAACGGCTTATCGCTAGCGGCAATTTAATCTTTCTATCTTTGTAAATGTTTCTGAGAGCTGCAATTTCTTCGCTTTGTAATGATGACAATGTCATAACAAGGTAGAAAAATTATTTGTAAAACTTTCAATATTTTTATTTAAATTCAAAACAAAAGGACTATAATAAACATATGCAAATCAGGCTACCTTGAGTACAGTGATTAACAAAAGAATTGAACTTCACTACCTTAGTAAAAGTTGGGAATTACCGGGGGACAATATGATAAGACAATCGCCCTGGAAGGTTACATGAAGATTTAATACAATTTGGGATTTAGTTTTTATAGAACAAGTTTTCTGAGAATAGATATTTTTAGCCTGTCAGTATTGTTAATACACAAGTTTTAAGATAACTGTTTTTCCTTTCATAAGAAAAAATACTTTTTGGCTATAAATAATTAGTCTTAATTTATGTGTTTTTAATCCAATCTAATAAATAAATAGTCAAACGACATCGCACACATTTTATGGAAAATATAATGTCCCACAAAGTACAAAAACTTACATGAATAGATTGGTCTCATAAATCTTTGTTTATTGTCTCGGCCGTTAATGGATTACGTAGACACGCTGTATACTAAAATTAAACACCACAGATATAGATATTAAAATAACAAATATCTTACTTTTTTCGTGTCTTTTAATGCTTGTTATCGAAACCATTGCAATGTTCCGTGCAAAAATGTTGTAACTCTGTTACATTAGAATTACAACAGTTTTGCACGGAACTTATGTACAAAAACACAAAATAGTCAAACTGTTGTTGTTGGAATATTTAGCCGGTTAAGCACTTGAAAGTTACTAAAGTTTTACAGGGGATAGATATGCATTTTTACAATCGAATTCCATAATTACTTCATTTTCATAAAATTTTGAGTTACTGCAGTCTTGCGCTGAGGGTGCGATATGTTAACAGGTACGCTTTCTTAGAATGGTTACAAACACACTTTTTGCCGAGAAAGCCTCCAGGTAAAACCTTATTAATATTAGATGGCCACATATCCCATACGACCAACCTGGATTTACTAGAATTTGCAGACCAAAACAAAATAATTTCATTTTGTTTGCCATACCACACAACACATCACCTACAGCCTCTGGATCGTGCTTTTTTAAATTACTTAAAAGCAACTTTTGTGCTGAATGCCGTTTTATGGTACAGAATAACACAAACAGGGTTCTAAAACGCCTTCAGTTTGGTAAATTTTTAGGTCGAGCATGGGGAAACTCGGTAACTGTCCAAAATGCGGCTTCTGCATTTAAATCCACGAGAATTTTTCCGCTTAATTTATTAATAATCCCAGAATATGCATTTTTGACACTCACCTCATCAGAAACAGGAACAATGAATTTTCTAGTTAGATCAGAATCTCCCTAACCAGGTCCCTATGGAATTAGTGGTAAAATATCCTTGCACGGTAGCTCCAATAAGTCATCAATTACTGATGAAGATATAACTTCCGGAAAGGCTCTTGATGAGGTAACGCCCGTGCCTGTATTCTGCCCTACTAAGAAAGAACCCCGTATCTCCAATATTTGAAAAATTGACTATTATGCTTAGTATAAACCTGGTATTTAACGCTTCGTAGTAAAAACCTGGTATATGCTCAGCAGATACGGATTTTTAACGCAGGATAAAACGATATGCGAGGTTTTTTCTAAGGAATAGAGCAACACTGCTAATAGTTACCACCACCAAGTGGAACTATCGTTAAAGAAAAAGAAGAAAGTTTATGATTATCATGATTTCGTCGAGGCCGTTAAAACGTATAATTTGAATCGTGTGGTGGTGAAAGAAATGGAGGTTTCCGATTTTCTTATCTGGAAAGACTTCAGAACGTAAGAAACAGAGTCAGGTATTTACCTTATCACAAATAAAGTAATTGTGAAGAGAGAGAGTAAGATTTTGTAAATGTAAATGTAAATTACGCGCGCAAAAACAATTTTCAGTAAAATTTGTATGAGCTCGACGGTAAAATTTACATATTATCTGTTGATCCAAGTGTCCTATCGACAAAAATCAGAATGTATTTTTCGTAAGATTTTCATATTCAGCTTGTTCGTATGATTTTTAATGGTCAACTCTTTGACGACTGGACCACTAAACAAACACTACACAAAAATATATTACAAGAAATCACACAAAACAGTAACAATTTGATATTCTGAGGGTAACAACACCCCCCTAAGTTTTTTTCAATATAACCTCCAACAATAATTTGTTGGTTATACATTTTCAAAGAATATGTTTAAAAAAATCGTAGAGTAATTTTCGAAACCAAATTCAAGAATTCCGCTTTAATCTGTGCCTTCTAAGAATTGCAAGGCAAAACAGACGTTGATAAAGATGTTAAGAGAGATATGGGAAATCTAAAAATTGCATTCCACAACATATCTCCTCAACTAAGCAAAATTCTTAGCGAATTGGTTTGTAGTACTCGTACAGAGTATAACGAAATAAAAAGGAAAATACAGTTAAGATTTTATTTCACGTATAAGGAGCTTGCGCATCCGTTTATACGTATTTCAGCCCAATAGTCATCATCACAACGGCTTTCGCAAACGCTCTGTACGTGAAATAAATCTTTTCTGTCTTAGGAAGCAACTCTAACATGGCTTCGTATAGACGCAATGTAGCGACATCTAATAATAAAATCGTAGACTAATTTTCGACACCAAATTCAAGAATTCCGCTTTAACCTGTATCTTCTAAGAATTGCAAGGCAAAACAGACGTTGATAAAGATATTAAGAGAGATATGGGAAATCTAAAAATTGCATTCCACAACATATCTCCTGAACTAAGCAAAATTCTTAGCGAATTGGTTTTTAGTACTCGTACAGAGTATATCGAAATAAAAAGGAAAAGACAGTTAAGATTTTATTTCACATATAGGGAGCTTGCGCATCCGTTTATACGTATTTCAGCCCAATAGGCATCATCAGAACGGCTTTCGCAAACGCTCTGAACGTGAAATAAATATTTTCTGTCTTAGGAAGCAACTCTAACATGGCTTCGTATAGACGCAATGTAGCGACATCTAATAATAAAATCGTAGACTAATTTTCGACACCAAATTCAAGAATTCCGCTTTAACCTGTATCTTCTAAGAATTGCAAGGCAAAACGGACGTTGATAAAGATGTTAAGAGAGATATGGGGAATCTAAAAATTGCATTCCACAACATATCTCCTCAACTAAGCAAAATTCTTAGCAAATTGGTTTCTAGTACTCGTACAGAGTATATCGAAATAAAAAGGAAAAGACAGTTACACGGTATACGGTATACTCGTATTATTCTAATCACCCCATAACCGCACTGAATAGAAGACCTCCCGCTCGCTTTATTGTATAGACCCAAGACTTTTCACTACATAGGGTGGGTGTCCGGTTGTAAGTAGGTAAAAAGCCCAACTTTAGTACAAGATGACGTGTAAAATATTCTTCGTAAATGGATTTTGTTTCGTAAAGAAAGATATTTTTGAAATAGATATCGCACTGAATTTTACCGTTAGGATTTTCGAGGATAAGCCTTAAGATTTTATTTCACGTATAGGGAGCTTGCGCATCCGTTTATATGTATTTCAGCCCAATAGTCATCATCAGAACGGCTTTCGCAAACGCTCTGTACGTAAAATAAATCTTTTCTGTCTTAGGAAGCAACTCTAACATGGCTTCGTATAGACGCAATGTAGCGACATCTAATAATAAAATCGTAGACTAATTTTCGACACCAAATTCAAGAATTCCGCTTTAATCTGTGCCTTCTAAGAATTACAAGGCAAAACAGACGTTGATAAAGATGTTCAGAGAGATATGGGGAATCTAAAAATTGCATTCCACAACATATCTCCTCAACTAAGCAAAATTCTTAGCGAATTGGTTTCTAGTACTCGTACAGAGTATATCGAAATAAAAAGGAAAAGACAGTTAAGATTTTATTTTACGTATAGGGAGCTTGCGCGTTTCCTTAATATGTTTAAAATTATCTTCTTTTTAGACAATTTGGAGAGTAGAAATCAAAACGCCAAACATTAGTTAAAAATATAATTTTCATAACAATCGATTGTGACCTAACCCTGTAAAAATTATATACATAAAAAAAATAATTCTCATTGATCGGTTTTATTAAATAATAAATTAAAATATAGTTTAAAAGTAATTTTTTGTTTTTAGTTGCTAGTTTTATTACAAATTTTAAATTAATCAATAGCTTTCTTTATATAACTAGAACGTAAAGTGATCCGAATCCACAGGAGTGGATACAACTTAAAAGCTTTCGACTTTAGTGCTCTTAATCCGAAAACTTTTGATTTACCTTTCGGCACGCATCCTGAAAAATTAATTGCCTAAAAAGTTTACAACGAAGTCTTTTAGGTTTAAGACTATTGTACTTCAGTTTGAAGTAGTATAAAACAACACAACTGTTTGCTTTGTATTTGTGTTTCAGTCTAAATAAATATAGCCAAAAAAAGAGATTATTTTAACATAGAGCTTAAGTTATAAAATTAGATCATGGTAGTTTGGGATAATGTTTTAATTGGTAGTTCACTAAATGTGCTTTAAGTAAACAGCTTTTTATTTTCTATCTGTAATTTGAGAACTTATAAATCTTATCTCTTATCTTATTGTCGCTTTAAAAAGTTAACTGCAGGTAAATACAATAAATTAACCCTATATTGCATGAATTTTAAATGTGCGAACTAAAATTTTTTTTTCATTGTAACTATATGGCTTTAATTATGAACATAAATGTTCCCTAATTTAATTTTTGAATCGGCCCCTCTTTTTTTGGAAAATACGGAATGTGTACTGTAAGCAGTAAATGTGAAAACTTTATTCGGTATGAAAATTCTTAAAACAGTTAGAAGTTGTAGTAAAATAAAGAAATATTTTACACCTTTGGCATTGAACTTTGGAAGTTCCTTTACAATTAGAATATTTGCATCTTCCTTTCTTTTCAAAATATATAGGCCAATGACCCATTCCATCTTTTCTATTCTTCGTTCACAAATTGTTGAGAGCACGAAATATGCCTCAAACTCATAAAACGGTAGTAAATCATAGGCGTTCCTAGGGTGTTTATTCATTAAATAATAATATAATGTTTTAATACTGTTATATATAATATTGATAATATTTTAATACTAATATATTTAGCAAAAAAACAATTAAGACTTTCACGACTAATGTTGGTTATTATATTATATTAATAAAAATAAGAATTTAACCATTAACAATTTTGTACATAAGAATACCTTATCTCTTTGGATATTTCAATACTAATCTTCGCGTTTAATCACTTTACTAGAAAACCTGGAATTCATATCCGAAGGTACTATTCATTGCAAGATAATTAAGATGGAATTCCCCAGATTTTTAATAATATAATTATATTCGAAACTTAAATTTATTACGAACGAAAACAATTTTTTTGTTTAATACGTTTTTGATCGAATGTAATTTACGGCTCGTCGGTGTTTCCGCATCTACGGCAGTAATTAGCGTCTCGAATATTTCTTTTGCGAATTATATGCAGTGCGTGAGTGATTTTTTATTCCATATACCTACGAACATATACTTACCTTTCGCTCGTGCTCGTTTTGTTGGATTGTTTGTGATGGCTTCATCATCAAGTTTTACACCGGTACTGTTGCGTACAGTCAGTAAGTCTGTCTATTCACCAAGAGAGAAAACTATTGTCCTGAATGTTCACGATGCTCTGGTTTCTCAGAATCCCACAAACACTGTTCGCAACATAGTCGAAAGTTGTGCCAACACTACTGGCGTAGGAGAGTCAACTTTATATAGGTTCCTATCAGAAAGAAAAAAACACGGTATAGCTAACCTAAACACAAACGAACACTTAAAGAGAGGAAAAAAGCCTATTGAAATTGATGAATTTGCCAAATTCATCGAAGGAAAATTCATGGATTTTTTTTAAAAAAAGAAATACCAAACCTAAACAAAATTCTACAAGAAGTTAGAGACGACCCGGATTTGCCTCATATCGGACGAACTAAATTGTGGCAAGTTTTAAAAGAATTAAATTTCCGGTGGGAGAAATTAGACCGAAAATCACTTTTGATTGACCGGGAGGAGAAGATGATGTTAAAGAAGAAATTATCTAAGATTCATAAGAAAATTCCGGGCTGAAGAAAGGCCCATCTTCTACCAGGATGAAACGTGGGTAAACTCAGGTCATACTCTAAAAAAAATTTGGTCAGATAAAAATATATTAAGCTCCAGGCAAGCCTTTATGGAAGGTTGGTCTACTGGTATCTCCCCACCTTCTGGTAAAGGCAGTAGATTAATAATTTCTCACATTGGCAGTGAAAAAGGATTTGTTAAGCATGGTTTGTTGGAATTCCATTCCAAAAGCACAAAAGACTATCACGAGGAGATGACAGCTGATGTTTTCGAAGAGTATTTTGAGCAAATGATTGAACACATACTACCAAATTCAAATATAGTATTAGATAATGCACCTTATCATTCACGACTAGTAGTAAGACTTCTAACGAATGCGTGGAAGAAACAGGATATACTTGACTGGCTGCGGAATAAGTATCTGCCTTACGAAGATGGAATGGTAAAAGCAGAACTTTTAAGAATTGCCCGGCAACACAAATCTAAGTTCAAGAAATACGTAGTTGACAAAATGGCAAAAAGGCGAAACATCACAGTCTTTAGACTTCCACCCTACCACTGCGAAAGAAATCCAGTTGAACTCATTTGAGCACAAATGAAAAGTTATGTGGCTAGAAAAAATACTTCATATAAAATACAAGTTGTACGTGAATTGTTATACGAGTCTTTATAACATATTACAAAACAAAACTGGAAAGATGCAGTAAGACATGTAATAGAAGAAGAACAAAAAATGTGGGATCTTGATAACATAATTGATGCGACCGTAGAGATTATTAACCGAATTATTAACCCTCAAGATGACTCGGATTCCGAAGTTGATCCTATTTATTTTAAATTTGAATAGTTTTCTAATCGTAATTATATAAGGTAAGTAATAGTAGTTGTAATCGTAAGGTATTAAAGGGGAAAGGCGCAAAATGTCGCCTGTCAAAATGTTCAATGTGTTTTAAATGTATCCATTTTTTTTCAAATCCTGAGAAAACTAAAAAGCATTTTTGAAAAATTTAAAAGCAGAATGAAATATTTTTTAGAATAAATAAAAAGTTTCTTTTGCATGCAATATTTTCAATTAAAATTTATACTATATTTTCTCTTTTATTTTCACCCCTGTTACATAACATATTAAAATAAACACTGTAGAAGTTTTCAGGGACTTTCTGCCCTGAGTAATAATGTAATCTTTCATTCTGGGTTTAAATTTTTCAAAAATATTTATTAGTTTTCTCCGGATTCGAAAATAATGGATACATTTAAAACACATTGGAAATTTTGCCAGGCGACATTTGGCGCCTTTTTCCTTAATTAAATAAATGTATCTTTTAGAAATGACAAGAAACTTTTTATTCTTGAATAAAATAAATAAGTTTTATTAAAAAATACAATTTACATAAGTACAATTTAAAAAATATATTTATTTAGTTCAAATAAATGTTTCAATCATATACTCTACGACACTGGTCGTTCATATCTAACCATTCAAAATACCCCCGTAATAGAATTATAAGGTATTGTATTCCTTCAGATATAAGGTGGGTTAGTCGAAAACGTCTTAAACCATCAGTTTTAGGTTGGTTTTTACTATTATATCGTATTACCTATCCTCTCTGTATTTCAGTTTTCTAATTAGGGTTAAACTTGTAGTGAGCTATCAACAAATTGTGAACCGGGTATAACCTATGCGCAGGGAATGGGTGCTGTTGTATGGTATTTCCTTTTCCTTTTCTTTTTCTCATACGCTGTGAATACATTTGAACTAGATGGACGCCCTCTTTTAGAACCGTTTACTTTATTTTTCATACACAGAGTTTGTGCAATTTCTACCTTGAATTCCAATAGGGGTGATGTCCCAATGTTCCTTTTTTGGTATTTTTAAAGCAGTGCAGTCTCTTTTATATAAAAGTCATGCTTGAACAACCATAATATCAATAAAGTGATAAAAGAATTTGTGGTACTACCTTTTGGACCTAATTCTGTTCCTAAAATGATCCACGCTCTTGTTTTTTTATGTCTTTGTCCGATATCAAATCACAACCAGCGAGTCTATTTTGCCTTATTGAACCAATTATCAAAGTATAATTTGTGATTCTGGTGTTTTGGGATAATCTCTGATAACATTACCAGCTGAACCAATATCGGTTCGAGTATGAGGTTCTTTTCCAGTATATATTTCGAATTTATACATCAAACCAGAAGTATCAGATAAAACAAAAATTTTGTACCCCCATTTTTTCAGTTTTTTTAGGTTATACTGTTTTAGACTGCTTCTTCTTTGAAAGGAACAATTTGTTCATCTATTGACAAGAACTTTTCGAGGGGAATTGTAGAACATACTTCATTCACTTTAGTGATCATTGGTCTTATTTTGTATAATTTGTCATAATTTGGAGACCCACTTGGAAATAGGTAATGCAATTTTTGTTTTGCAAACCTTCCATTGATGTCTCCATCTCATCATCAGGTGTCTCATCAGAGACAATATCATCATCCACGTGAGTATTATCTTCCTAAAAAAATGGCGATGTTAGAAATGTCACTCATGAGATGAGTCTAAAATATTTACTTACATATGCATCAATATTGGCAGAAGGTAAATAACAGGTATCATCAATATCAGCGTCATTATCCTCTAATTCTTTATTATCAGAATCATCTGGCACTGGTCTTATAACAACATTTGCATTTCAGCTACTTCGATTTTCATAGAATCGATTTACACTAACTTCAGATAGTTCCATGACTCAATTGCATAAAATTGCTTTAAAGCAATACCTGTTTACAACTTGATTCGTGATTCTTATTTTATATTTACAATTATAAAATTACTAGGAATTACTTCCCTCATATAAGCTTATTACATAAAGTAACCAATTTTACGTTCAAAAGTAGTGTACAACAAGAAAACAAGTTGAAAGATATTCTACATTTCGCTTCTAACACACGACTGGCAACGCCCGAAAACTTGACTTGATGTAATAACGTAGGAGTTTGCGCGATTACTGAGATAGAATGTGTCTTTCAGTATGCAATATGCAGTTTTAATTCATTTATAAATTAAAGGTTAGTTTTCTAATGGAAATTAATTCCGGTGTTGCCTTAAAACTACGGTATGCAATATAGGTTTAAGGTAAATTTTTTGTCGTAATTTGTTTATTACCTAAATCTAACTCCTATTTAGAATAGAGGTTTTCAATTAGATCGGCATACCTCGTGACTGGGTTTAGAATTGTAAAGAGCGATAAGTACAAATTTTGTTTATAACCACCTGAATAATTTTATTTGGAAAGATTCTTAAACACAAAAGTACATCACCCGCGCAGGGTTATGTAGCAAATTATTGTAACAAATACAAGCAAAATTACATTAAATACAATTGAAAAAAAATCCACAAGGAAAATAATTCCTGCAGCTGGCTGTATACCACGTATCACAAAAAAGAGGATATATTATCTTTGTAAATGGGTATATTTAAAAAACCCTTCTAAGGGCTACATCAATTAACACGAACGTTTTCGGAATAATAATTCCATCATCAAGTTAAAAATGCCTAAAATAAGTATAAACAATTTAAATAAAGCAAACGTGGTTTAATTTTTTTTTTTTTTTTGACTAAGGTTAAAAAAGCAAAATGGTTATACTTACAGGTTAACATGCCTGGGCCAAAACTTTTATGATTAAAAATACTGTTTAAAAGCAGTCAAGTAAATAATTAATACACTATAATAGAAAAATTAATACCGTAAATTGAGTGTCGTGAAGTTTTAAAATTTATAAAACCAACACAAATTCCGCCATTATCCTTAAAATCTGCGCTTGAAAACAAAGCACATTAAATCTGTACGGCCATAAATTAGTCCGGTAATGCGGCAGTAATTCAGTTAGCCGATCGTACGTCCATCTCTTCATTCACATCAATCTGGATTAAGCTTACACCTATCTCAGTGCTTCGTTGCTCTTAAACAAAAAAAGGAATTTGGATTCTGACGCCACTTCAACCAGCCCCGTCGTTAAGCTTTTAAGAAGCTACAAAATATGCTTGATTTACGTGAAACGTATAAAACATAAGCCTCCCCAGATAACTTTTAAACAAGTTTGTTTCTTTATTTTAGCCAGCTCGTTTCCCTAAACATTTTTGAAGGTGAGTTGAAAACGATTATATTGATTGCGTTTTAAAAATAAATTAATCCACGTTGTAACTTTTTTAATATATTAATAATATACGAGATATTCTAAAATTATAGTCTATTGCCAACTTTTTTTTTTCTTATGCGTACATATTTTCCGTGTCTAGGAAACCAACAACTCAAATCTTAATTTTTTCATGGTTGACCACATAGATGGCCCTGTAAGTTAGGTGTTATTTGTGCAAGCATGCTTATGTTTGGGAATGTTGGTGGGTGGTATCTACTCTGAACCACCACAGTCGCAGGTACATGCCTTCTGGTATCCCCATCTTGTCAGGTTAATAGCACAACATAAGATGTATTTCTTAATCTGCTTAGCGCTTTCCAATTTAAAATTTAAAATTTAAAATTTAAAATTGATTAGCATCTCCGGCTTTTGATTAGCTAGTTTCTTCTGTAGGGTAAAAAAAACAAGGTGGACTTGCAATTCATGTAGAAGAAAATCTTATATATTCTTCTCTGAATCTAAATAAATATAATGCAGGGTAAAGTTCAGAGTTTTGTGCAATTGATATACCTTCAATAAAAACCAATATTTTAACTGTATACATATCGGGTAAGGGTGACTTAGACTTGTTTTAGGTGAATTTTGAAAATGTCATAACGTCCTTGCTTAGAAAACCAGACAAACTGACTATACTTGATGATTTTAATAAAAATTTTAAAATTAAATCTGACCTTTCTTTTTATATTCAAAGTCTATCAACATCTGATCTAAAAGTAACTATAATTGTTAATACTAGCATCACTTTTTCTGAAAATATTTACGGAGCGGGCGTAATTGAATCTTATTTTTCTGACCATCGAGCTTAATTTTTATTTATTTACTCTCAGCATAAAGTTATTGACACTAATCAAATATTTTAATGGTTTATTACTTTTTCTGGTTTACAGAAGCTTAAACGTTCTCTAGCTAGTACAAAAATGGACTTTTTCTATGACATTAATAATAATCCTGACAGATTTTTTGACAGTCTTTAGATCTTTTGACAGACCCAAACTTATAGCAATTTAATATTAAAGCATTTTCACTAAAAAAAACTACAACAAACTGCTGAAAAAAAACACCAGTGCAATGGTTTAATAATGAAATAAGCGCTTGCGCTAACTAAAAATCCACACTTTAATCCATGAACCAAATGGACTGATCATGAACCAGTTACAAACACTCCGCGAACATCGAACTCTTTGTCAAAGTCCCGGATTTTTAACACCGCGAACGCTCGAAAGCAGAACTGCGCATGCGAATCAGTCAGAAACCAGTCAGGGACTATCTCCGCGAACAAAACTTACTTAGAAAGGTCTTACAGCCAGGGCCGCCGCTAAGGTATTTGCCGCAAGTGTGCAACTTAATATTTGCCGCCCCCTTCCAACACTTTAGACATACATACTATTATTTAAAGAAATGTGCAAAAGATGCATAATATAACAATAATAATTTGTAATATCCCATCCTAATATCCTAATTTAATAATCATAATCCAACGTCCAGAATATGTATATCCTAATATCCTTATTTAAACGTCCATTTAATTAAAATAAACCGTGAATAGAAACATAAACATATAAAAAAAACTAAAAACGCACTTTTCGGGCTTGCGTCTCGGAAAACTTTTTGACAATATCTTTAATGTCCAATTTCGCGCACACTTCATGTTCTATAGATAACATTGCTAAAGCAGAAAGTCTATATTGCTTCATTAAGGATCGCAAATAGTTTTTAATAATCTTAAGTTTTTATTGTCATCAAATCCTCCGTTTCTATCCGCAGAAATATTCAATTGTTTAGTACCTTTTTTTATGGTTTGGACTTCGCTTGAATTTGAAGGTCCTAAATTTATATCCGAGTCTTCTATATTTTCATGTACGTGTTTCATCAAAAATGATTCCAGTGCATCGCTAAGTTTTTTTTTCTCCTCAGTTTTTGCCTCTTTTATTTTTCTATATTGAAAGCCTGAAAGTCCTTTTCTTTTTCTTTCGGACATTTTGAAATTATCACTTAAGAACGACCGGGCGAATTTAACAAAATAAATCCAAAAACACTTCAAATAAGTTGCCCAAATAATTTTTCTCCAAATAATATGTAGCCGTAAAGCATATACGAATAAAATTGCTCTAATCCCGACATTACTTTGAAATACAGTACCTAGTGTGCAAAAGAAACGGGTACACTACTATATTTTACAAACAAAATCGTTTATCAAAAGCGTGTCTAAATTCATCGAATTCTCAACTAAGACTGAACATAAAACATAATAACCCATCTATAAACATAACCATAGGAACAATATTATAACAGAAACTTTACAACCACTTGCCTAAATTCTTGTAAAGTATCTACGTGTGAAATCCCAAATAACTGAAGTCCAAAAGCCGCCAGCCGCTTTCAATTAAAAAGTATTCCCAAAACTGCTTTATAACTGTACCTGCAAAAGGACAGCAGTTTATACAATAAATAATATTTTCTGGCATTTTTTGTTAGATTAGGATGAAAAAAAAAGAAGTATTCATGATAAATGAAACGAATTTGAGTATTATCACGTACTGAATAATGTAATTGTTTGAAATATTAGAGTTCACAGAATTATCTGAATCATACCTATTTAATTATTTGAATTTATTTTCGTTTTAAAAAAAGTATTATCATCAGTTGACTGCTTTTGGCCGCCCCTATTGTTGGCCGCCCGTGTGCGATGCACACTTGGCACACATGGTAGCGGCGGCCCTGCTTACAGTTTTAATATTTCGCTCATTAAACACTGCAGATACCACTAAGGATCCCTACAAAATGCTAAAATGTAAGCTTACTGTGATTTTGTTACTAATTCCAATTATAAACCTAGAGACTTCTGGAAAATAGTGAATGTCGAAAGAAACAATATAAGATCCAGTTTGTTTCAACCTGATCTATCTCCAGACGAAATAAATAAATTTTTCACTACAATTGCAAAGAATATAATTACTTCTTTTTCCACTATATTAATTTTAATGTCCTCTTGTTATAGAAATTATCATTCTCCGAGCAAGTACTTTTTTTTCGTCCCGTAGTGGAAAAAGAGGTCTCTTAAATAATAAAGTCTCTTAGTAATTCTAATTGTAGCGACGTTCACGAAATTAATAGCAAAATTTTAAAAGAAGGTTAACAAATAGTTTCAACACCTTTCACTCATTTTAATAATTTAATTCTATTAACTAAAGTTTTTCCAGAAGTACTAAAATACTTAAAAGTACTACATTGTTTCTACTTTTGGGAAAGTGATTGAAAAGGGTATCAAACAACAATTTTATTCCTATTTTTAAGTCAAATAATTACTTTAGCAACTCAAAATATGGAGTCAGAAGTGCTCCTTCTACTACAAAAGCGGTACGCAGTATTGTGAGAGAGGTGACTGAGGGGCTTGAATGCGGCAATCGCATAGCAATTTCCCTTTGCGACTTGTAAAAGGCTTTTGACTGCGTTTCACACAAAATTTTGCCCCACAAGTTAAACTACTACGGAATCAGATGTATCCCTCTTAAGCTTATAGCTCATTATCTATGTGGCAGATACCAGGCGGTAGTATCTAAAGGTCATCTCTCTGATTTTCTATTTGTAAAACATAGGGAAGCATCTAGGCTAATCGTTCTTTTATTGTTGTTGTATTTTGATGTTATTTAAGTACTCTTTTAAACTTTAAATATGAAAAAGTAAGTACAAAACAATTTAATTTTTAAGCCTAACCTGAACCATGCCAAAGTAGTGAGTTTATAATAATGATTTAATAAAAGCACGGTGACACGAGATTTGCTAAAATTTTATAGGTTATGTCAGCTTGTTAAGTAACTGGAGTTAAGAGTTTTGCATTAATTTTAGGTAAGCGTACTGCACAAAATTTTGTAAAATAATTTCAATTAACATGTCTACAGTTTATTTCGGATGTACAGTTGAGGTTCCACAAACTCAATTGTACTAAATTTGGTTTGTATTTTTTCAGAACATCGAGAGGTCAAAGGCTGCTAAATATGGCATTACAAAAAAGCAGTCCTAAAACTCAGCCAAACAATAATAGTGAACAGCTTACTGAAAAAATAACAGGTCGTTCGGATCATGAAAGTGTTAATTCTACTGATGTAGAGTGTACTGTTAATATCCCAAAGAGCATAAATATTGCCATAATAGCACCAATAATAATTAATGTACCCCCGGAAGAAGAGGAAAGCGAAATGTTTGTTGACCCCAATGATGGTTTTTTATTCCCCCAGACGATATAAGTGTAATGCTGAATCTTGAAAATGTAACCGAATCTTTTCAAACAAACAGTTTGCTTAATGGGATAAGCAGCTCATATGCAATGGATAAAACCTTACATAAATTAGAAGATCCAACTCTAAATATTGGCAACAAAACAGTTGAGCAGTTGGACAATTACGAATATAATACACCTAACCTGAATCTTGTACTAATATTATTACTAGTAATGGCATTGTTAATAATATGTATTATTAGCGATGAGCAATCAGATAACAATGAAGAGTATAGGCCCAATGAACGTGAACATAAAATTGACAATGACTTTGATCAGAATTCGAATAACATATCAAGTAAAACCAAACGCAAGAAACGACACAAAGTGAATCAGCAAACTTGGAACATTAGGCAAAATATAACAACCAGAAAATTAGGAAAGGAATATTGCGGTAAAACAAAAACAAAAAATGGACCGTATGTATATAATATAAAAAAAGCTGCCAGAGTAATGAAACAAAGATGCAAGTGTAACAGAAAAGAAAATAGTGTAATCCAGTGTCTAAGGCTCACAGAAGATGATAGAAAAGAAAATTTTGAAGAGTTTTGGAAAATGGATTGGCCAGAGAAAAAGCTATTTCTAAGGTTTTTGACTCAGAAATCTAACACTGTTAGGGCTCGAGACCGAAAATCAGATACAGATAGTAGAAGAAAAAACTCTTGTAAATATTTTCTTAAACAAAATGGTTCTGCAGTTTGTGTTTGCAAGAACATCTATATTATTATTATCCAGGATAACCCGAGGCCCGAGGCTTTCCTTGAAGAAAAGTTTTAGAAGGAAACCCGGAGGGAGTACCAAACTTTTTTGTTCTTTTTTGGAGACCCAAAATTAGCATTCTCAGCAAAATTCAGCTTGTTCCTATGATTTTAAGATGTCAAATCTCTGACGAATGAAGTAGTAGTAGACTTACCACTAAATCTAAAATCAAGAATAGAATAAACAAGAAGTAAATAGAAAAAACAACTGTCAAAAAAAGAAAGCTGCAATAGTTAGGCTAACCTTATCATGCAACGAAACATAATAGTCAAAAGAAGTAGAGGAGAGTGGATAGATAGTAGAAGATAGATAGTATCTCTTTCAGACATAAAAATTTTAACTGTCATATCACTCTAAATACCTCACCAAATAAAGAAAGAAAATATTCATAAAATACATTATTTACCCAACTTTCACTGTGTTTATGCTTTTAATATTAAACCCTATACTTGTTGTAAAAAAAAATCAAAACCACTTTTTTAAAAACGTCTGAAAGTGCCCCACTTGGAGCACGGGGAATGGAGCAGCTTCAGACACAATTGGAAGAATGACAATCTCATATAAATGTTTTAGAAATTATTTATTACAATATTTAAAACTGTAAGATGATACTTAATCAAATCCCCAATGCATATTGAAGTTTTCCAATGAAACTGAAAAAGACAATAATGATTTCTGTCGCTTTGTACCCTGCTCAGAAGGAGTTGGCAAAAGGGCTACAATTTCTAATAAAGAAGCACTAGAGATATATCTAGTACGATGGGGTAGAAAAAGTGAAATTTCAAAACCCCCATCATCATATTTACCAATGATTCTCCCAACATAGTACACATCTTTTTATTTTACAGTCCCAAATTTAACCAGCACAATATCTTCAATTTTCAATTCACTCTTTAGTTTTTGCCATTTTCATCATTAGTTGTCTTCTCATTCTTCTCATTTTTAAAAAGTAGTTTTCTTTTCGTAGATTTAGTACGTTCATCATTAGAGTTGGTGGTTTTCTTTGTTTCATTATTGATCTGTTTTTCTGTCAGAAGAAGTTTTTCTGGGGTGTCAGTTATTATTCTGCTTTTCCCCTTTTCCCTTTTTTTCTTGGAGCTAGTATTAAGTTTCTATTTTGGATATTCTCGTATCTCCTCAGGACTTAAATAAAAGCCAGGCTGTTGAGAGGGCATAGGAGTAGAGTTTTGGCAACTTGATGTTGATGGAGTGACTATTGATTGCTGAAAGTTTTCGCTTTAAATTTGAGGAGATAAAGGTGTTTTTTTAGATTCTAAAGTTGATAGACTTGCAGCTAGTTGGCATGTTAGAGGTTCATCGGGAAGAGTTTCGTCTGGAGGATTAGGTCTTTCACTGAACAAACCAGGAGCAAACATATCGTCGCTGAAAATGTGCCTGTTAACTGTCTTTTTGAAAGAATTTGTAATGCTCTGTGGTAACATGGTTCGGCCCTGTGCTGTTCCATCACATGCGGCCACGTAATAGATTCCAAAACGTTGGCCTGGGTAAGACTTCAACCATGAATCAATTGCAGCATTATAATATGTTTTAAGACGTTTCATTAGTGCCACATCTAGTGATTGCATCATGTGGGTGCAATGGGGTGGAACTGTTAGAATGTGCACGCCATTAGCTCTTGCTAGTTCTATTGCCTAAATTGACAAGTGGCTCTCATAATTGTCGCAAAATAGAAGCATTCTTCTCTTTTCTTCTCAGACGAACTTAAACATTTTATAAAGTGCGGCATCACATGAACGAAATTGGAAGTGATCATCCATCCTGACTGATGAGCCAAACCCAAGGTCACGTTTGGTGCTCCATTTATCATGTGGCTCTTGAAGTGAACTCTTGAAAACACTAGAGCAGGAGGTATTGTATTTTCAGCTGCATTTCTAAACAAAACTGTAGTAACCAGAGTTCTTCTCTCACTACTTACAGCAGCTGCTACTTGTTTTTGGCCTTTTTGTGAAATCACAAAAGAAGATTCTGGGTTAGTTTCAGTTTTTGTTTCATCCATATTCCAAATTCTGGATGAGTCACAGAGTTCTGGGTATGTTTTGAATAATTTTTCATAATTATTAAAAAAAGCATTCACATTATGTCTGCTAAAGGAAATTGCACGTGCAATACTGCATCCTTCAGCAGCACGGAGAGATAATCTTGGGTGGCGTTTCATAAAACCGTACAGCCAGTCCTTTCCTGACATTCTTGGAGCTTCCCAGTTTTTAAAACAGTCAATACTGTTCATTTTGGCCATCTCATATGCTAGTTTTCGAGTTTTTAGATTGTTAAGACCATAAAAAATTTTTGAACACTTAATTATATATGCCTCAAGGTCGTCTTCCTGTTTGTCAGTAAAAACCTTTCTAGTATCGTTTCTTAATTTCGTATCATGTTTGCCATCTGGTTTATCCCTAAACTTCTTAACGTATATACCAACAGTTTGATATTTTAATCCAAATTTTTTAGCAGCATTTCTTATCGATTCACTATCTAGGATAGCCGCTACCCATTCTTTCATAGATTCGGCATCGAACTTTCCTTTTGTTTTTTCTTTCTTCCTATTTCTTACTATCTTCAAAGAATCTGCAACAAAAAGAAACCCTTTTTAAATAACTAATAATAAATATATATATATATATATATATATATATATATATATATATATATATATATATATATATATATATATATATATATATATTTATATATATATAACTAAATATATATAACTTTCAAGCAAGTTATTTCAAAAAAGATGTCTCTATTTTTCATTGGGTTTGTGTGATATACCCCATACCCTTTTGTCTGAAGGTGCCCCCCTCGATGTGTCCAGACTAAATGAAAAAATATAACCTAAGAGTGCAATTAAATGTGAATAGTACAGATTATACAGCAATAAATGGACTAAAAACTAGTAGCAATGTTAACTATCCTAAGTCTTATCTTCTAATAAAAAACTCATCTTACCTTCAATCCAAAAATTTGGCTTTCAATCACCAAAAACTAACTTTTCACTATATGACATAAACCCTTTATTGCACTGTTCTAAACTGTTTTAACCCACATTTTACCCACAATATCAATGTCTGAAGGAGCCCCTTCTCCCCAATAATGAGAATACGTATACTCTCTCTCAGAAATTTGGCCATAATAATAACCAGCATCTTAGTGTACTTCAGGAGTAAATTAGACTTTTGGTTTTTTACCTAATTATACATTTTTAGATAAATTAATAAGTTTATAAAAATGTTTTTGTTAAATGCATTACTTTTGTAATTTAGGAAAGAAACTTCATTTTACTTGAGACACACTGTATATTCCCATATATTTATTCAATTGTAGTATAATCCATTGTTGTCGCTGAAATGTTTTACGTGTTCAAAACTTAAAAAACGGTAAAACAATTTTCGCTGCTATTTTAATCCGTAAACCAATAAAGCATCGAATTCGTTTATAATCCCCTTAACAAAGTCAACATTCCTATGTGAATCATACTTGTAACAGGGAGTCAATCTGGCAACGGTATAATCGTAGGGATAGAATTGACGATGTCCCCAGAGACCTACAAACACATATAAACAGTGTTAGAAGCAAACGTGCGACCTCTATTAACACATCCTACACATTAACAAACCCAACATTACGTTAATTATGTGTATTCAAGTGACCTGGTCAGGTCATATTAGCTGGCTGATAAGGAAGTGGAATTACTGTGGTACTCTCTCGAATAAACTCCCGCTCTATTGTTTATTTTGCTGAAAGGGGATTGTCTTAATAGGTCAATACGGTTTGATTGAGTATTCTGTTAAATTTCTATAATGAAGCTGGCAAATATTGGCCGCCTGGTTTTGAATGCGAGGAGCAAAACGATATGGAATTTTGGCTTTGTGTTTGTTTTGTAAAAAAACTAGAGGCTCATTTAATATTAATATTACTTTGTTTGTATTTTAAATATTTTCATATGAGGGTGTAACTGTGAAAAAACTACTATATTTGGATGTAAGTGGTGGCATTCGAATTTCGCAAAAAAAGTTGTGTGATACATTTAGTAAGAAGAATTGACTTATTTTCCCTCTTAAATAAGTAGGGAATATTTATAAAAAATACAATATTTAAAAAAGGTAAAAGAAATAATAAATTAGACTTACTCACAATCAATTTAATTTAACTATCCAGACGACCGGTTTCGCTTTATACAATATGCAAAGCATCGTCAGGTCACGATACAAAGTTAAATAAATGCTGAAATAATAAACCCATATTAGGGTGTTGTCTAATAAAGATAAACAAAGATAGATGATATAAATAATATAAGTTACAGTAATTATGCCAATATTACATGTGTGTGGTTATTGAAAATGAATAAAATGTTTAAGCAGACAAGGTAAAATTAAAAGTTTAAGCACACCATAATTTACTAAAACAAATTATATTCAGATACAACATGACCGTAGAGGTAACATAGCCATTTCAATACAAATATTTTAATTAAATGAAAACATTTCCGGAACTTCTAATTACTTTTTCTTGTTCGACATAGCTGTTTGTTTCTTTCCCTATCCAAAAACTTCTGACAATTCCCTCAATGCTCTTTTATTGAAAAACAACCAAATCTCAAACAAAAACACACTCCTAACTCGGATTGTTTTCTCTTCAGGTCGAAACATTTTTGTAAGACTCCTTCTTGGCTACAACATTTTCATTGGTTGTATCAGGGCCGGAGTAGTAGCATAAAATTTGGATAAATCTATTAAAGACCGAAGAAATGCAGTATATTCTTACGGTGGCTGATATTAAAATATTTATTCTAACTATAGTTATCGATGTAATGATTAAAGTGTAAATTATCGATTAAAACAACATTAGCAATAATAATTTTATTTTGATTTAATTATATTTTGTTCATATTTCCTCATTGGACATATTTTGTCCTGAAACAATAACTATTCTTATGATTATGTACGTAGCATTTTCAAAAGTTCCTGTGGTTAATATTATTAACCCTTAGACACAATTTTTTGTTTCCACAGACAAAAATTATTTTAGCAATATATTGCTAAAATATCATATTAATACCCGTGATTTTTTTCAAAATTTGCCGTAAAAAATATATATACAATTGTAGATATTGGTAGTTTATGAATAAATTCTTCTGTTTGTAGTGCTCATCGTGTAGAGCCTCAAGCCCTTATCTCTTGCCGTACTGCTCCAACATAGGCGAATCAGACACTAGCATATTCTAGTCCAAGATGCAGATTCGTTTTAGAATTTTAAACTGCTGCGTTAGCCTTTTTTATTTTTTTGTACACCGAGCCGGGGCTCGAACGCACATACACTTAACCATTCGACAGTGAACCGAATGAGAGTCGGCCGCCGACTCGCTTGGCTATCTGACCGACTAAAATATATTGAAAAGTAAAATTGTAACTCTTTTTTTAGTTTATTCGAAATAACGTAAACGAATTTGGCCATTTTGAATGCAGCCACATCTCCTGTTAAATACATATCAGGTGTTTTCACCAATTTACAAATTTCACATTGTTCAACCCAACGGCTAAGACTCAAATGCTAGTTGTGATAGATAATTCTACCACTGTTCTTGTTAGTATGAGATATGTTTTAAAATTATGTATCATAGTAAGGTTAATATACAGTTTAAGCAATACATTTTTTTAATAATACAAACAGACAAATAGGTTTGCATCGTATATTGCTGCTTTTCAAAAATTTTAGACTGAAGCGCGGTTGAGCATGTACAGCATGTAAACTTCCTATGGAAAGCTACAAAAAACGTAGCATCATTAAATTTATTTACGATTCTAGGTATCATTTTTATTTTTTCCTTTTTTTTATTTAACCCACTTAATTTTATTTCCACAAGGCATCTAAGTTCCTGTAGTTGGCTGTATACCATATATAACAAACATTTAAATTAAACATAACGTGAAATTTAAATTTTGACCATGGTTAATACAAAATGTGGTTAATACTTACTTGGTATGTATAAATGTATTGAGCCACTAAATATGTCACCTACATAGGTAGAATATGTAGATCACTGTCTTCACGCTCTCTAGAGCACACAAAAAGAGAAAACACTTCCACTTTCTCTCAACATCTCAGAGAGAACACAACCACACCCTCAATATCCCAGAAGACTTTTCACAATATTCCCCAAAAAAACTTCCTCAAACTAGATTTATATGAAGACCTTAAAATTCTTAAAGAAAAACAAAAAAGTCCAAATTGTTTTAATCGTCATTTCTCATTCATTCGAAACTTCCTCCCTCTCCATAGCCAACTATTCTCATAACCCACATCCTTAATTTACTCTTACAACAAAATCTATATTTATTATTATTTGTTCGTCAACTATCCATCTTCCTTAGTTCACTCCAAATCTCTCTTTCAATACATCATACTCTCCATCTTTCCCCACTTCTTTCTATCCAACCTAAACTTCAAGTCTGACCCCTATACCTAATGTTTTTCATGCTTTTTTTCGACACCTCTAAATTCAGAGTAGATTATTCATCATCCCCTTCCTTAACTATTCAGTTCTCATTTTACTTATCCACACATCTCCCTCAGGGTTTGGTTTCAGATCTCTGGAGACCTCAGCCTTCTGTAGTCTTTCCTCTTCTCATAATTTAAAAAAACATCACAACTTTCTTTTTTACTTAAATTTAACAGAACCACCCACAACCATTTCATTTTTACAGTTCTTGTCAAGATTATACCAATAGTCTATTAAGCGCATAAACTTATAACTTATCCTTTTATATTTCCCATGTACCTAGTGTTGCTTTATAACAGATAGGGCCTTTTTTTCTTAAGTTATAAGTTAAGTACTGTATGATCATCATATTACAAAAACCACCTCCCAACCATCAATTTTTGTTCATCTGATATATTTGTCAACACACACAAAACAACTAAGCAACTTCTTCCGCAAACACCTAATCAGTTATTTACGTTCATGAACTTGTAATTTAAAAAGTTTTACATTTACCAGGTACCGAATGTTGCATTTTAACATACAGGGTCTTCTATGCTTAAGTTATAAGTTAAATATTACATGATTATGTTATTCACTCAACACCACCTTCAAATATAAAATATATCAATTCCTATTTCACCCACCAACAATAAATTTTCAAGAATCCAACTTTCCACATATGTCTATTTTCCATTTTCCAGGTACCAAATGTTGAAAAAACATAAGGTGGCCTTATATTAGAATCTCTAATTCACACTGCTTTAAGACGTATGTATAGTTGGTTGCCTAACAATACCCACACAATTTTCTCACCACATACATTAATTAATAAAACAATTCCCACCATGTTATTAAAAATAAATTCAGGACAAATTAACAACTTAAAACAACAACATTGATGGTTGCTACTGTTACATTATTTTAATTTTAACTTTTTCAATTTTTTAAATAGCGTTGGCTTCTGTCTTAATTAGACTAACACATAAAGTTACACTGACTGCTTTGTTCCGATACCCGTCCTAACTTGTCAAGATTGTCATTTCAATCAGTTGGTTTCATCAAGTCCTCGTAGACAAATAATCGTCACAGGACCAGCAACTTCACGTGGAGTCATATGTCGCCATGTTACCAAATCCACTGGTAACTTTAACATCATAATATTTACCACCATATAATGTAAACTAAATTTAAAAAACAGCTTTTAACGGGTTTTTACCCACATATTTAGTGGCTCAATACATGTATACCCACCTAGTAAGTATTAACCACATTTTGTAATAACCTTGGTCAAAATTTAAATTTCACGTTCTTTTTAATTAAGTGGTTATATACTTTTTAGGTGCACTGATGATGTAATATGGATTCCGAAAACGTTTTGTGATATCGCCCGATTGGGTTTTTAATTTATATACCTTTTATAAAGGATTTTTAATAAAAAATTTTTTATCTTATTTGTCTTTTCACAATATCCATTAATTTATTGTAACCCAAATCTACAGTCGCAGTGTAGAAGTAACGATTCAAAAATAAAACAATTACAAATATGGTAGGCAGTAGGGTTACTTATAGATATTAATATTAACGAAAAGTTTTATAGTTAATGGAACCAAAAAAAAAATTTAAATATATGCCAATCCAGTGATTAAGTATTTCAAAATTCGAATTTAAATTTCGTACAATTCTCATTGTTAGCGTTTTAATTAGTAACGATTGAAACAAGCAATTTGTTGAATTCCACGAATACCAATTATTGTCTCACTTATGTAAATTGTACTCAATTCAAACTAGACAACAATCAGCTAGTAATGAATTATAGCTTCAACAATATTTGCAGGCTTTATTACTGAAGGATTGTTCAATCAGTTGCCATTATAATTCATTACATTACAGCCATATAAAGTCAACTGTATTAAATGTTAAAATCCTCTACATATATATTTATATATATATATATATATATATATATATATATATATATATATATATATATATATATATATATATATATGAAAGTAAAAGATTGCATTTCATTTCAATCGGAACTCCACCATTGCTCTACACGTGTTTAGAGTTATTCGAGTTATTATAATTATTTGCTATCAGAGAGAGGTCTCTGGACTTCTTGTTATTTCGTATAGATGTCACTGCTAGCGTATATGGCTGTTATTTTGGTTATAATGACCAAATACTAGACTGCTTTTCATTTCAGTTGAACTTCCACAAGTGTTCCTGATGATGACTTGAATAACTCGAAACACGTGTAGAGCAATGGTGGAGTTCTGATTGGAATGAAATGCCATCTTTTACTTTTATTTAAACGCCTTTCTCTACGTAAAGAGCGAAAAAGATAGTATTTGTCATAGGTGAATCATAGATGCATGTCGAAGTAAAAGGATACTTCTAGCGTCGTTAATAGCCTCTAGTAAGAGGCTTTGAATTTGCGGTTCACCTAATTTGCTATCAGAGAGAGGTCTCTGGACTTCTTGTTATTTCGTATATATATATATATATATATATATATATATATATATATATATATATATATATATATATATATCCCGTAACTGCTACCGACAGGGTCAGCGTGACCCATCAATAGTTTTAAACCGCCCTACCCATTTAAGTTTGATAGTGGTGGAGCTGTCTGTCCACCTATTCTCTGGCCAGTTAGTATTTTATAAAAAGACAAAGTGAGCAGTTTTGTTGATCGTGTCAAATTCGAAATAATTACGTAGTTGGGTCACGGTGACCCGTCTATAGTATTTAAGTAACATAATATTTTTTGGTTATAAAGGTATGTATCTATTTTATATATATATATATATATATATATATATATATATATATATATATATATATATATATATTTTATTATATTAACGGCTTGAATAATTTAAATATTTATATCATTTGCTTAATACACATTTTTTGTTTTAGATAAAATGGCTTCTTCAAGTAAGCATTTAACTTTGTCTGAGATGGAAGACATTCTAAACAGTGAAGAGTTTTGGAAAGATTTGGAAGATGCCGATGAAACGACAGATACTCTCCAAGAAGTAGAAAATAAGGAGCAAGCTGCACACAAATTATTTAACTATTCAGGTTAAAGTGACAGCGATGAAATAGACAACGAAATTTACAGCGAACACGACTCTGATAGTGAATTTAAGATTGAACTATTGCATGAAAACTTCTTAGACAGAGATGATGCCACGAATAACACTGCAAGTAACAAAACAGCTACTTTGATTATTTCAAAATTAGCTTGGTATGAAAAAGATTCTACAAAATGGGCAAAACAATCGCCAAAAAGGTCCAAAGTAAAATCTCATAACATTATAAGAGTTTTACCAGGACTGAAAGGTTCTACCCGTCAGAATCCACCATTGTGTCCTAAAGAAGCTTGGAAATTATTAATAACTGATGACATGTTGGAAATTATTATTGAACATACCAACACAAGAATTGACTTAGTACTCAGAATACTTAGACCTCAAATTACGCTACATTCAAACGACGTACAAACTCTCTCTCAAAATTTGCCCCAACTTTCATTGAAAGAACAGATAAAATTGAGATAGAAGCTTTTATTGGACTTTTATTTATGCAAGGTATATTTAAGTCTAACCATGAAGATTTAAAATCATTATGGGCAACAGATGGTACAGGGAGAGATTTGTTTAGATGTTCGATGTCACTTGCACGATTCTTATTTTTGCTAAGCTGTTTAAGATTCGATAATCATCTTACAAGGTCTGAAAGAGTGAAAACTAATAAATTGGCAGCTATATCCAACCTACTTGAAACTTTTGTAAAAAACTCCCAACAGAACTATGTTCCAGGTCCTCACTTAACAGTAGATGAAATGCTGGTACCATTCAGGGGAAGGTATGCATTTAGAATGTACATACCTAATAAACCTGCAAAATATGGTACACAAGTGCAGATCTTAGCCGATTCCCAAACACACTACATGTATAACGCGGAGGTCTATACAGGAAAAATTCTCCAACAGAAACAAAAATCGCTATTTTCACATCCAACTGAGGTTGTTCTTCGAATGATAAAATGTATTGAAAATTCCAACCGTAATGTTACTGGAGATAACTGGTACACATGAATGGAATTAACCAACGAGTTAAGAAAACGAGGAATTACATATGTAGGTACAGTGAAAAAAAATAAAAGAATGATTTCTCCAGAATTTATGGCCGACAGAAAGAGACCTGCTAGTTCTTCAGAGTTCGGATTTACATCAGACAATACTCTGGTATCATATGTCCCAAAAAAGGGAAAATCGTCATGATGCATCAATGCATCACGACAGTACTATTGATCAGAGCACTGGAAAACCCGAAATAATTATGTTTTATAACCAAACCAAAGCAGGTGTAGATGCTTTGGACGAAAAATGTGCAACATATTCCACTTCTTGAAGGACCTGTCGATGGCCTATGGCAATTTTTCACTGTAGTTTAAATGTGTCTGGTGTAAACAGCCGAATAATATATCAGTTTTCCCGAGGAAAAGAAATATCCCGTTACAATTTTTTATAAGAACTAGGCATTGCACTGTACACGCCACATATGAAGAAAAGACTTTACAACGTAAATGTACCCCGGAAACTTCGATGTCTCGCAGCGAATATCCTTGGAGTAGATATAGATGACACACCTGCACCATTGCCAATACAGAATATATCTAAAAGGAAGAGATGCGCAATTTGTCCCGGAAAAAAAGACCGGAAAACAAATACATACTGTTTTGTGTGCAAATTACCTATATGTTTACAATGTGCTCTAAAAATATGCCCAAATTGTAAATAGTAATTTATTTTACATTAAATTAGTTAACCGTTATATAAAAAAGTGTTTATGACTTAAAATAAATGTATTAGCTAATGTTTTTTCTCTATTTCAGAATTTTAAAACTGGGTCACAGTGATCCGTCAATAGCAGCTGAGAGATAACTTTTTGTCGGTAGCAGTTACGGGATATATATATATATATATATATATATATATATATATATATATATATATATATATATATATATATATATATATATATATATATATATATATATATATTTACTGGGTGACTAAACTTGCATAGGTCATTATTTGCCAATCCCATCAGCTTCCACTGACTATTCAGCTTACTGTGGCTTGTTAAGCCACTGTAAAAATTTTTTTGTTATGTTGGCAGATTTTACTACACTGTACTTCTACTACTACTGTATTCATTTTCATTACTATGGAGTAAAACGGCTTTAAACTAATCTTGGAAGCATCAATAACACGTCTTTATTCTTGTCCAGTCTCCCAATTTCTTTGGAAAAACCCAGTTATTGAAGAAGCTCTGCAGCATCGTTATAATACACCAAAATAATCATTTTTTTAAAAACAAAAAAAACTATGTAAATTTTAAATATTGTGAAAAAAAAAATTAGGAGTAGAAAATCTAACTGTAATAGCAAAAATTGCCAAATGAAATATGAAATAAGATTTAGAGCATTGATATCTTCATATTTATGATAAAATTTTGAGGAAAGGAAGATTTGGTTGCAAAATAGTGTTATAATTAGAAACTGAAACAATATGATTAAACTCTCTAAGAATATATTAAAATGACTTTAAGTAATAAGTAACAATATTTAAACGGTACAAAAAAAAACAAAATATTAAAAGCGACACTAAATGCTGAATGGACGTGTACTAAACATGCTGAAAAAATTAAGATATTTGGAATTTATACAACGAGAGTAAAGTAGACAAATAATCGATTAAAGTTAAATAAAATACCAATAAGTGATTCTAATACTTTTACGTTTTTTGTTTATATACGTAGTTGCCATACTATTTTGTTTAGAACCAAAAATATTTCTACTATTCCCACAAAGAAATTCTTAAGCAATAAAAAAACGTCACTGATATTTAAATTTCTCATGCAAACCGAACATATTAGTAACATACTTCTTACTAGTGAGTTCCAAATACAATTTCTTATATTAAAGTACAATGACAAAGTTTTAATGGATACTATTACCGAATATAGGGTTTGCACAATGTCACGTTTTGCTTCTATCTTTGGTGGTCTATTATGAAAGTGCCTGTCGCCGACAGGGATGATGCAAGTAAACAGCATTTCTGTGTTGTTTGGGCAGAATCTTAATTGAGTTAACGATTGACCATGCACTATATAACGGGATAGTTGTTTGAAACTGGATGGAAATACATTAGCCACGGCTCTCTTCATATGTTTTATAACGACGGCTTATTTCAAAATTAATAACTCTTTATATGATCATCCGTCAACCATTTTCGTATTTAGTTCTCATTAATTTTCGTTGGTCTTTTGCCCTTAATTAAGTTAAAGTATTATAATAAAAAGTAGGTACATTTTATTCTGACATGCTGATTAAGTATATTTTATCTTTCAACAAATAAATCCAATAATTTAATATTGTATATATCATATATATACATATATATATATATATATATATATATATATATATATATATATATATATATATATATATATACTTTTTGCCTTTCGATTCATATCAGTGTCAGGAAATTTTGTAAACAAAAATGATGTAATAAAAATTGCATTATTAAAAAAAAAAAAAACGTTTCGCGATGCCAAAACCACCAAATAACGAGTTTGCACTGATTTTGTATTAAATTTCTACAAAAATATAGAAGACGAGACCCGTCTTCTATATAAGTGAATAGTGAACAATGTAGTAGTATCTATAGGCTAAGGACTGAGGCCCCAGAAGCACCAAAAAGACATCACAGAGTATATATATATATATATATATATATTTGTATAGTAGAAACCCTCAATTTAGAAGAGTGATTTCATAGTTTAAACGCCGAATATCCTCAAATTTAAATGTACACAGCGGCCCTCGAAAACTGCCTGTTTTCTTAATTGCAATTTGCGTTTCCTCATAATAAATTACAGAATATATAAAGTAGTATATTTATTTGTGCTTCTCTATAGTAGACTTGACCAGAAGTTGTCGTACAGTGTAGCCAATTCTTGTTCACAAGTAGTAATTATGGTCATCCAAATCCTGTATTCTTCCACGCAGCGATTATTGCCGTCATAAAAATACAAAAAAACATGATTTTTTCAATAGTAAAAATCAAGCACAAAATTGTAATGAAATAATTTTTATTTATATGTTCCGTTTCGTTACATATTTAAATTTATAAAATAAAAATCGATATTTTAAAACATTATATTTCAAACGTTTGGCAATGTTGGAATTAGCGAGGAAATTCCGTTTTACAATTTGGACCCTGACATGCCGTAAAACTAGTTTTTATTATTTTTTCGCCGAAGAAATGGTTCTTTGTATTGGCGTTTCTTTGGGTAGTGCATTTTGTGAGTATATTTTATGTAATACGTTTGCAAACTTATTGTTGTCAATACTGTTTTAACAATACTGTATTGTAGTATTGATAAAACGTGTTATTGATAATAAGAGTGTTATAGTTTGTCGTTTTATAGTAAATTTTTAGTTATATTCTTATACAGAATTGTTGAAATTATTGTATATATAGTATATACACAGATTATTGAAATACAATGGACGAAAAACCGAGTTGTTCCAAGAGAAGACAGCAAAATTCTGATGTTGATTCCAAAAATAAAAAGCCGCAAAAAAGACGGAAAATGTTAACGTCCGAAGAGAAGGTAATGATACAAAACGTTTATGAAGGAATTGTCTGCAGAAAAATGGCATTAAATGTTAGCTAAGCGGTCGACATTTGTAGCAGTTTAACAAAAGTATCCGTTAGCTGTATTTATCGTGTACTTAAAAATACATCGGAAAATAAAAAGCAAGAAAAAGGTAAAACTAGAGGTAGGAAAAGCATTGTTTTCGATGATGAAACAAGGAATATTTTACGTCGAAAAATTCATTCATTTTATTTTCGGAGTAAAATTCGAACACTGGAAAAAATTTCTCAAGAGCTCGAAAACGATGACCCTTTACCCAAGATATCTCGTAGGGTCTTAATCAGAACCATGCGCGAAATGAACTTTCGATATGTAAAACGCAATAGAAAAAGTATGCTATTAGAAAAAAATGAAATTATTCCGTGGAGAAGAAAAACGAAAAATTCACAGCACTGGACGCAAAATATATTATTTAGATAAAACCTGGATTAACGAAGGTGATACAGTTGGAAAAGTTTGGCAAGATTTAAATGTTAAAAGTAAACGCGAAGCATTTATAGAAGTCTGGTCTACAGGATTAAAAGCTCCATCAGGAAAGGGACGGCGTTTAATCATCACCCATATAGGAAGTGATAAAGGGTTCCTTGATGATGGTTTGCTTCAATTTCAGTCGAAAAAAATAGGTGATTATCATAAAGAAATGACTTCCGAAGTATTTGAGCGCTGGTTTAAGAGAATCTTACCAAAAATGGAATCTGGGTCTGTGGTTGTTATGGACAATGCGCCATATCATAGCCGCAGACTAGAACAATTACCTACGACTGAATGGCGGAAAGGAAGAATTCAAGAATGGCTTACAGAAAAGGGGATTGCATACGAAGAATCAATGCTCAAAATTCAACTACTTGACATTGCACGGTTAAGGAAAAGTGAATATCTTAAATATGTTGTGGATGAAACTGCAAAAGATTATGGTGTCAAAGTTCTACGTCTACCACCTTATCATTGCGAACTTAATTCCATTAAACTTATCTGGGCGCAAGTGAAAGGAAAAGTAGCACGCAATAACAAAACGCTCAAAGTAAATGAAGTTAAGGAACTTTTAATTCAAGCAATTCTCCATGAGAAATGGGCTAAATGTATACGCCACATAATTAAAGAAGAATATCGTATGTGGGAACTTGACACTCATGTCAAAGTTTTACTATAGCCAATTATAATTACACCAGGTAAAGATAATGACAGCGATAGCAGCACTGCGTCTTCAGATTTAGACAGCGAATAATATTTTCTAATAGTTTAGTAGGAACATCAGCATAAAAAGACCAAGAACAAAAAAAAAAACGAGAAGAACATAGTAAGTGTGTATAGTGTTTGTGTTTAAATAGAATAGTACAATGTTTTGTTCCATACAAAATTATTTTTATTTTGTTTTTATAGAATTTTATTTTGTTTTATAGGATTTTATTTTGTTTTGTTTTTTTGTGTTTGTTTATTTTATTTAATTAGACAATATGGCTCTTGGCGAACACTCATTTAAAAAAAAGTGACGTGCCACAAGATATACCTCTCGGGTGGTGTGGAAACTGTCTTAAAATTTGTTTTAAAAAAATTTCATTGTGTAACTCTTTAAGGACGGGTCACGTCAAAAGACGTTTTAGCGTAACTTTCGCGACAGCCGGGTGGCATCAGTAAGCTTTCTGCAAAATTACTTGTTTTTTATAGCTTTTTGTTTGTGGCATTCTGTATTTTTAGGAGACTGTATGGAATAAGCCACAAATATTTATTTATAGGTTTAATTTACTGATTTTTCGATCTCTATATAAGGACATCGTTTTCAAAAATACAAGTGATAGTAATATTTATTTTTCTATGGCTTTTTGCTTGCCGTTCTGTATATTTAGAAATAATGTTGGGAATAAGTAACAATATATGTAATTGAAATGTTTAATTTACTGACGTTTCGATCTCTATATAAGGAGATCGTTTTTAAATATACAAATGATAGCAATATTTATTTTTGTGTGGCTTTTTGCTTGTGGCATTCCGTATTTTGAGGCAGAATGTTGGAAATAAGCCACAATACATCTATTTACATGTTTATTTTACTGACGTTTCGATCTCCATTACAGAGACCGTTTTTAAAGTTAAGATAAAAAAAGAAAATAATATAAGAATATATAAATATATAATAATAAACAAATAAAATAAATATAACTATAATTAATATCTTTAAAAACGGTCTTTGGATATAGAGATACAAACTTCAGTAAAAACCTGCAGATAAATATATTGTGGCCTATTTTGAACAATAATATTTAAACAATATAATATAATTAACGTTGAAATAAAAGTTAGTGTACGTCACTGGATTTTCATACGTCTTTCCCACTTCTACGCCTTCAAACGATGACTCACTCTCCCAAATAGTGAAATTAAAGTTTAGACTTATTTTATTTGGTATGTAAAAGGTCGTATTTTTTATAAAGAGTTGTAAGGAACTCCAGAAATCAACTGAATTTTTAAAAATGTTTGCAATAATTTCTTAATTTTTGGTATCCTCGTGTGTTTTTTCTTGCTTTATGAAAAATAGTGATTCATGTGACGCACCTAACAATATTCAATATTAATAATAAAAATTGCGTGTATTCAACAAAAATTGTCTTATAAAAATTAGTGTACATAGTATTGTGTTAAATACAAAACTTAGAATTATTACAGTAAATATTTTGTATTGGTATTATCCAGAATTCCCCTAAAGGAGCTTAGATTAGTTGATTGCAATCAGCAAATAAGTTTTGACCGAAGAACAACGAAACAACAGATTAAAGATCAACAAATCATTGCTTGCGGTGATGGTGTTCACTACGAAATACGTGATATTTTCTCGGCGATGTTTCCTAATAAAAATTCATTGCAGGAAATTATCTTCCTGCACATGTAGCCGCAACACCTCGACGGCAACGAAAAATTTGCCGGCGTTTCGCCTCTAAAACGTTTATCTTTATTCGGATGATGCATTAAATTCATTTACTGGCAAGTAGGTGTTATTAATTTTAAGTAGAGCTCCATGAACTGACTGGAAATTGTAATAAATAATTCGCACCTAGAAGAAAAATGTCGGAACATTTTTTTAAATAATCTTAAAGTTTTATAGAATGTCGTAAATATCACATTAAGCCCGTGTCAGTAGCTTTGAAAGACAAATTATCGTTTGCCGTTTGTAGAAACATTGTTGCAAACTAAAGTTTTAAATCGCGTAAACTTTATTATTTTTCACTTACACAATTAGATTTAAGAATTATGTTTATATTACACAGAATCATCGAAAAAAAATATATAGTTTGAGTTGGTTAAGCTTTAGTTTTTTTTTTATTTAGAAATTAAAGCCGCATCCAACATAATGGTTATTAGCGGCGGCTACAGAATTACAAAATTAGAGTTTATAAAATATTCCTGTAGATTTTAAGAAATTTACAATATTACTAACTGAAAAATGAGTGCCTAATAAATTACTTAAACTGTTAGGTATGTTAAATGTAAGACAAAAATTGGCAAATCTATGGCATTCAATTAATAAATGGTTAACGGTTACTTGTACATTACATGTTTCACAAATTGGTGGATCACTTTTGGACAGTAAATATGAGTGAGTAAGTCTCGTGTGTCCAATTCGTAATCTCGTTATCACCAATTGTTCTCTTCTGTTCCTGGTTGAGGGTTCCCAAGCTGTAACGTCATTTTTAATTTGCTTCAGTGATGTTTGAGAAGATTGCCATTCGTTTTTCCACTTGCACAAAACTCGATTTTTTATAAAAGCTTTTATATTACTCGCAGTATTTCGATTCTTGGCTTTTTCTATATCGGCACATTTAACAATTTCACTGGCGCACTGGTCCGCACTTTTGTTGTCAGCAATGCCAATGTGGGATGGAATCCATATAAATTTGATACTACTAGAATTTTCTTGAGCCTTCATGAGTTCTATTTTTATCAGTTTCTCAAGGGGACCTTTAGGATAGATCTGTTTAAGGATTTGAAGGGCGCTTAGTGAGTCACTTAAGATAACAGAGTTAGGAATGTTATTAGAATTTACATGCATGATAGCTTTAAACATTGCATAGAGCTCAGCGGAGAAAATAGAAAAGAAGGTTGGAAGACGAAATTGATATGTATCGCTTAGAGTAACGAATGTAGCACCTACTCCTTTATCACACTTAGATGCATCTGTAAAGATTTTATAGCTATGTTCGTAATGCTGACGGAGAATTAGATCTAGATTATTCTTAATCTCTGCGTAACAGTTAATATGTTTGTTGTAATGAGTTAGACAAGTATTTAAATTTGGGGTATTAATTATCCAAGTAGAGGGGCTTTTAATATTGATTGGAAAGGTAATTGAGAATTCGATATTAAGACATCTCAGGTAACACCGTACTCGCTCATAGTAAGGCTTATGTTTGGTACTATTGGTAAAGAGATTTATATATTTATTAGTGAAGGTATTATTAAATAGAGGTCAGTTTACATTTGAGGCTATTGACGTTGCGTGTGAAAGTGTTAAGCAAATTCGGCGATGATATAATGGGGGCTTCCCACTTTCAGAATACAAACTTTCTAAGTGATGTGTTGTGAATAGAGTCTAGCTGTTTTAACAATGTGGGGGAAGCAGAGGTGTAAGCAATTGATCCATAATCAATTTTTGATCTAATTAGAGTTCTGTAGATTGTAAACAAGGTAGAGAGATCAGAGCCCCAATATCTATTTGATAGTGTTTTCATTAGCTTAAGTTTCTTATAACAAGTCAAAACTAATTGTGTAATATGTTCTTTCCACGTAAGTTGATTATCAAACCACATACCTAAGAATGTATTGAGATGTAGTGAAAAACTTAAGATTAGGATTATTTGAGAAGTTCTTTTTTAAGAATACCATACCAACGGTTTTTGTAACCGAGAATTGAAAACCAGTATCGCGAGACCACTTTTCGAGATTTGTAAGAAACTTTGCAAAATTGTTAAATTATTATCTTTGCCTTTTACATAAACCACCAAGTCATCTGCATATAAACGTGCTTTTAAAAGTTTTTCAGATTTTTAATTATGTCATTAATAGCAATTAGGAAAAGTGTAGGACTAATAATTGAGCCTTGAAGGATACCATTTTCATCCTCCTGCATTTCGGAATAGTAGTTGTTAACTCTTACACAAAAAGATCTGTTTTCTAGAAAGTTCTTAATAAAATGAAGGCAATTTCCACGAATGTTCCATGACTGTATCTTTTTTAAAATGTTGAATCTCCAACATGTATTAAATGCTTTTCTTAAGTCAAAAAATACTGCGATACAATGCTGTTTTGTTGCCAGAGATTCGTGAATATCACTTTCCAGGTCTAATATGTTGTCTATCCCGGATCGGTTTAGTCGAAAACCATTTTGTTTGTTTATAAGTAAGTTCGAATTTTCTAGATGCCAAGTCAGCCTTGAGTTAATAATTTTTTCTAGTAGCTTGCCCATTGCACAAGTTAGGTTTATCGGTCTATAGGAATTGGGGTCTAGACGAGATTTTTGGCTTTTGAGAAATGGGAGAATGATAGATTTTGACCAAACAGATGGGTACTGGTGTCGCTGCCAGATGAAGGTAAATAAATGAAGTATGTAATTTTTAGCAGAAGTGGGTAGGTATTTTAAGAAAATAGTTGGGATATCGTTAGACCCAGGACTTGTTTCTTTTAGATCGTTTAGTGAGTTGTTTAGTTCTTGTAACGTGAGAGGAGCGTTTAATGGAATGTTATAGTTTTCTAAATAGAGGTTTGACCTTTCGGCCTCTAGTTTAATTTTCAAAAATACAGGGTCAAAATTTTCATTGGAAAACATTTCTCTGTAGTTTTAAGCTAATGTATGAACAATTTCAATAGAAGAGGTGACAATTTGATTACCTATTTTGAGACTAGATATTGGGGGTGACTCCTGTATACCAGAAATTTTACGTATTTTCTTCCATACTTCTCTTACAAGAGTAGAGCTGTTATTGCTAGAGACATATTGTGCCCAACTGGATTTTTTGTTTGATTTATTAAACGTTGAGCTCTAGCCTTCATTTTTTGTAGTTAATTTTATTTTCGAGTGTTTTATGCTTCTTAAATCTATTAAAAGCTGTTTTGCTGGCAAGTACTGCTTCGTTACACTCCGAATTCCATCAAGGCACAGGAACATGATTTTTAGTGGGCTTTGTTTTGCCGATGAAGAGCTTTGCACTCTGCAAGATGACACTATTAAAAGTATCTAAAAAATCGTTTATATTGTCATTCAGTATAAGACTCTCCAAAGCCTTATCTATATAATTTTCAAAATCGATCCACTTAGCCGAATTTTTATTCCATTTGGGCAAGAAAGAAATTTGGCAAGGCTGACCAGAGAGATTTTCAATGGTAATAGGGTGATGGTCGCTACCATAAGTATACTCGAGAACAGTCCAAGAGAGACGCGGAGCAAGACGTGGATCACAGAAGCTTAAATCTATCACGGAGGATTCTCCAGTGCAGATGTTAAATCTTGTAGGTGAACCATCATTTAGAAAATTTAATTGAAGATCCTGCATTACCTTTTCTAAAAGTTTTCCTCTGTGATCAGTATGCTTAGAGCCCCAAATAAAGTTATGACCATTAAAATCACCTACGATGATTCGAGGGGACGGTATCTGTTCGATAAGGCTTTTAAATCTTCATATGTAGCTGAAGAACTAGATGGAATGTAAATGTTACAAATCAGCCTTCGGCTTCGTGCTGTTACCAAGCAACGAGCTTAAGAAATTTGTCATGAAATTATGAGGCATTCATCAATGTCCGAGGGATATTCGGCGGATAATTTTTCGAAAAAAAAAATCATAACTCAACATAACGAAACATTTATTTATTAAAAGTACAGTTAGTGAAAGTACAATTATTAATTCTATGTTCATTAAACTCATATTCTCGTCCGCAGCAAAATTCCATGAATATTCCCCAAATATATTTGTGACTGTAGGTTGTATTTCTGAGAATTTTTTCTTTGATTAGCGCATTTATACTTTGAACAGTCTTATTGCCGAAACGTGACATTTTGAAATTTATTTGGATGAAGTTGTCAAACTCGATCGTGTTGTCATAGGGATTGAAAATTGCACTGAATGCAATTATCAGTCTAATGTTGACATGATTGGGTGAAATTGTTCCACATGACACAAAATGACGAAATTTGAATGGTTGTTAGAACAGTCGAAAAATTATCAAAATAATTAATTTAAACAAATTATGTATATAATTAGTCGTAAAATTCACATTTGTCCGTTCTAAGGAGGTGGAAACTTATGGCCCAAACAGTAGTTTTGACTGGGATTTTAACCCGGCGACTGTGTGGTGAAATTTTCTGACAAGAGCTTTGTGTTGGGGTAATTATCACCCCATTTTTTTATTTATAAAATTGAAAAAATATTTCATTTTTACAGGCAACCTTAAGATTTTAAATTATCGTTATATTGTTATATAATCTTTTTCAAAGTTAAATCAGTTAAAAAATTTCCGCTAAAAATTCAACGATTTAAAAAATATACTAAAATTTAGTTTATATTTAAACCACTACCACAATTTTTGTTAATAAAATTTTTATTACAGATATAGAACAGAAAAAAATACAAATTTTATAAAAAGTAACTATGAACTTTTGTTTAAATACCATAATTAGCAATTATTTGCACATTTAGAACAAAATTAATACACACAGTGTTTAAGACAAAGAAAAATGTCACATTTCACACATTTTGTTGGCACTTTGTCATTTCCACGGGGACACACTCCACATCTGAATGTTGTTCGTTGTTTCTTGTTTGGAGGTCCTTGAGAGTCCTCTCCGCTATTATTTCTTTTTAGTTTCGCTCTTATGTCTGATGGTATTTTGTGATTGTTACCTCTTTTTTCAATATATGGATTAATTAGTGCCAAACCAAGTTCGTTAAAAAAAATCTGCGTTTTAGTTTTTTAGTTGGCTTGTTATGTTAAAAAATAACATAACTATTTATTCCTGCATTATTAAGCAGTGAAAAAAAATTATTATCCATCGATAATAGGCCATCGCTTGCTATTATGAGACACACTATATATAACGCAGACATTTCGTTAACCATATCTACGCCACCTTTTGTGTGATTATAAAAGTCTATAATCTCTGGTTTATTTGATTTGTGGTCAAATTCTGTATCACGATGAAGTGAAGAAGCTACTAACACTATTTTATTTTTCTTCGGGACAAAGGACACCAAAGAAATGTCTTTTTTAAATCCAAAAAATGGGGGGTTTTCAGCTGTTTTTGGAATTCAAAAATATTGTCGGTATTTCCCTCTTGTTTTTACGAATAGTTCCAACAGATGTTAACCGATGTTCATTAAGCAAATGTTCCATTAGCGGTATGCTGGTAAACCAGTTGTCAAATGTAATGTTGCGGTTAGTACCACGGATTGGATTTACAAGCCTGTTTACTACATCAAACGGTCTATTACTACATTGAAAACGTCCTTCAGGCTGTGAGCCAACATATACCTCTAAATTAAATTTAAAATGTAGAATGTTTTGGCATCCACTAAGGCAAATATTTTAATGCCATATTGGACGGTTTATTGGGTATATATTGCCAAAAGGAACAACTTCACCGAAAAGATTCTAATTTTTCATCGATCTTCAAGTATCGACTAGGAATAAAATATTGTTGACAATTGGATACAAATCGATAAAAAACAACTCGTATAGCTGTCAGTTTATCTACTCTTTTTTGTTCTTCTCTATTTTCGATATTATCGAATCGTTAGCACTTTAAAAGTAATATAAATCTTTGTAGGAACATTGTTAGCCTGAAAATGTCAATTCCTGTTCCATCTGTAGCCCACAGATCCTCCAGATTTAACCTATTGGCTTTATAAACGCCTGATAGATATATTAATTCAAAAAATACACGAATTTCTTCTGCGTCCGTAGACTTGGTGATATATTTATATTAGTCATTATAATTCTGAACCACTAAACTTATTTTTTTATTAGTGCATTGGACAATATATTCTACAATAATATTATTTATGAATAAATCCCAGCAAGAAATGGGCGACTTGCAATGTTTTGCATTATTTTGAACACCAGGAAGTAAAGTTATTAAATTTTCTTGTCATGTTCTAACCGATTTATTAGGACAGTTCTTTGCCATTATGTTTTCCCATCCCGCCCAATAAAAAACTTAGATTGTCTTACTTTATTATCTTCAAACTTATTATTGTCTTGAGAAAAATCTTGCGATGATGATTGATTTTCCTGATTAGAACTTCTTGGCTGACAATTTTCCACTGATTGAAGTTGGTTTTCTAAAACATCCTCACTGGGACGAAGGCTAACCTGCTGACTTTCATTTTCAGATTCGCTTTCCGATCCTAACTCTGATCCAGTTCATTCATCCTGCCAAAGCTTTAAGAGAGCTTCTTGTTCTTTCTCCCAACTACACATATTTCTCTATGTCTGAAATTAAGAATATCTAATCAATTTTCAATATTCCTACCAATTAAATTATGTTTCTGTTAAAAAAATTAAGATAAATTGTGCTAGTCTAAGAACTTACCTGTTAATAATTGACCGGTGTTAATTATTAACAGATAAGTTCGGATTTAAAATTACCCAAAAACTAAATATTACTTCACTTCAACTGTGTGGTGGGGTTAAAATCACCCAAAAGTCCAAAGAACGCGACACCACTCGTTAAAATCTTATTTATATACTGAAATTTATGATGCAATACAAGATCTGTTATATTATGGGAAGTTAATCGTGGCACCAGATGAATCTGGCGATGTTGCAACTATTTTAACAAGCGCTAATGAACGACGTGGTTCACCCCACAACACAGTTGCCGTGTTAAGGTCCCATCAGTAATAAAAAGAGCAATTACAAAAAATTTTTATTAATAAATAAGTTATATTTGAAACCCACTTTGCATCCAACGCATAAAGTTTTCGTACGGCTTTTCTTCTTCTTTTGAAAACAAGTGAAACATCTTCTCTTAGTGCTAGTTTGTTTTTAAAGGTGATCTCCAATATTTGTCATAATTTTTTGCATTTTTGTGTGCCTACCTGGACCACCAGAGACTCTTCTTTTAATTTTGGCTTTGTATATCACCAAACTTATCAACTACTTAGCTACAGGTACTAAATAATAAAGAAGAGGAGCTTTCTTTTATTTTATTCTGAAATTCTGAAAATATTACTTATCAATTGATTACAGATGCCATTAACAATTTGTAGAAAACATTACGACACCATTTAGTAGATTTTCTGTCTAAATCAAAGGTAGTAATCGTAAGATAAGCCAAACCAACCCCTCCCACATATCTATTGTAAAATAATATAGCTTCAGGTAATCAAAAGTGCATTTTTTGCCTGTTTTTAGTGTTCTTTCTATCTGTGATTAAGATAGCGAGTGGCAGTTTGATAAAAGTAAAACTTCTGTCATTTAACTGTCATTACGCCTTTATGATTTACCATTAAATCAGATTTAACTCTAGATAGCTTCTTATCAATAAATTGTGGCGTATTCTTTCTGCATTTCATGTATATACCAACTCTCAAATATTCCCCCCAACTCCAACCTGGTGTAGAATAACTCCCAGATACTTGACGTACTTTTTGGGTATCACTCTCGCTCCCGCGCAATCAAATTCAACCGTATCTCTCTTTCTGTAGCCTCTGAGTACTACTGACTTCATCTTATCCTCCACGAGAGAAATATCATGCTCGCTCATCCAATTCTTAACGAGGACACATGCACGCCTAATCCGAAGGAAGAGTTCCTCCCTGTCCCTTGCCGCCACTAGCATAGCAAGGTCGTCCTCTAATGCGAAGTGGGTAACACCCTCTCCATATTCGCAGATTAAGACCCCGTTATATGCCAGGTTCTACATCGTTGGACTCAGGACAAAGCCCTGCAGGACCCTAGCGGTTACATTTACCATCACACCATTTTCCACCACAATCTTCCTCTCGGAAGGATAATCAGCGACCACATTCCCTAGATACCCAGGACAGTTCGTCGCTTCCAAAGAGCTCATTACGTGACCCGACTGCAATGTATTAAAAGCATTTCGGACGTCAAAGAGAATCAGGATGACTCATCGATAATCAGCCCTCACACTCACACACTTTGCTTGGAAGGTACTGAAGTCTAGGTAGAGCTGACACCTACCGATTTAAATCTGTTAGTAGAAATAATGAAGAAAATTCATAATTAAGTAAAAATACATATCAGTTGCTTTAATTTTCTTACGTTATCTCTTAAAGGACCATCCCTCCTTAACGACTAGCTTTTGATCCCCAATGGGTGGTGGCTATTGGAAAGTTTAACTGTACTATGGTGCACAAAAATAAAATGTCTTTATCAAAAAGCTTTTAAATCTATACTTAGTTTGAAATAATTATATTCGTCTCAAATAAGTAATAAACAGTCAATCATTTTCCATTTTTAATTAAAAAAAATTAAAGTTAGAAAATACTCTATAACAGAGAAACTAAATTCCATTTTAATTAGAGCTGGTGCAAAAAATAAAAAAGGCAAAACATTGATCTGTAATTAATAACCACGATTACAATTCTGAATATCAAAGTGCTCATTGAAACAAAAGTAAAAAATATCAAACAAATGCGGAATGTCAAATATATGCTCCAACCCCTATTCTAGAAGCGCATGACCAAAAAGCTTCACAGGGTTTTCACATTCAACCTCTGCAGTTCCTCAAAATATCTTGTAGGGTGAGCTCTATCCTGCGAATTCCTGGAAAGCCGTTTTAAATGCGCGCGATGTGATAAAATTCGGGAAAATAAGAACACCTGCCGGTCGTTCCGTAAAAACGATGTTATTTAACTTTTTAATTTTATTACTGAATTTTAAGAAACGATTTAATTGCAAAGAAAAACATTAAGGAGAAACTGTGTTAATGATCTCAGGTTTTTAATGAATCTTCTAGACAGTGAAGTTATATATGGTTGTGGATAATGTAATGTATGTACATATAAGTGAGTATTTCAGGAACAAGTGAAAAAACTGATAGTGAATTAAAGTAAATTGTGTTGTAATTATTGTTCAAAGGTGATAACTAAAATTTTTGATTTTGTGAAAAAACATAAGAAATATGACAGTGAAAAAACTTGCTGCTCTACTTCTATTAGTTGTTGTCCCCTCAATATATGGAAATCCGGAAAGAGAAGGTACAGTTCTTAGTCATACTTTTTAAAATAATTGCTGGGCTAGACCCGGGAATAAACTATTTTTTTTAATTATAATGCAAAATATACCAAAAATTTTAAAACGTCTGCTTATAAATAATTAAATTAACTGAAACTTTATAACATATTTGCAAGAATTTAAACTTTTTCCTGTTTTAATCAGAACTTTTTAAGGAAGGCCCACCGGCACTCTTTGTGTAATCAGCAATTAATGTTTATATTCTGGACCAAAGGTGGATGTGTTATCGCTAAAAGGATATATATATATATATATATATATATATATATATATATATATATATATATATATACAGAGCTTTTTAAATAAAACCATTCTCCATAAATGACGTTTGGACTTCTAATTTTTAGGAAGGAATGCGCAAAAACACGTCAATTATTATTTGAATAGGGGCAATATGTCATATTATTTAGGCTTGCTGGTAAAGTCACCCTCTCACCCCTCGTATCATCACTTTATTGTTTTTTAAATTACTTCTCAGTTTCACTTTATATTTGGTTTTTCCTTTTTGTGCTGATTTCAAAAACGTATAATACATTCGGCTTAAAGTAATTAGTTTAGAAAATAGACAATTTTTCTTTTAACAATATTGTATCTGCCACCTTAATTAAATGTAACAAATTAGGTTGTAGCTTAATTTAATCTTTTTAAATATTGAACAGTAGGTGATATTTGTAGTATCTTCAAGTACCAAGAAACAAAAATCTTCACTTTCAAAGGTTTTCGATAATTGGACATTCGTTTTAATCGGTTAATAGTCAATGGCAATTTCTTATAACTTGTAGCAGATTATTTTGATACGTGTGCAATTTGATCGCTCAAATGGTTTACAATTTGCAAGAAAGAATCAAAATTGTAGGTTTTTACTACAAAAATAATAACTGTGTAAGAGCTACTCCTAGAATTTTTAATAAAACACACTACCATAGACATGCAACTCATAAGTATATTATTAAACTGATGCAAAAATTTAGAACAACAGGGTCAGTTTGCAATAAAAAATGTAACCGACAGTGACGAAGAATTCAAGTAGCCGTTTTAGGGCAAGTTAACTTAGAAGCTGCGCAATTACAGTCACTGTCAACAATAAGCAGAGCAATCGGTCTTTCATTTTCTACAACCTTCCGAATCCTCCATTAATTTATCAATACAAAATTAAATTGGTACTTGTGAAAGAGGTAAATAAAAAAAATGTTTACGGTCAATTCGAATTTTGCGAATTAATGACACAATTTATCATTTATTAAGCAATTATTATTAAGCTATATTTGCTTTTGAGATTAATGCTTATTTTCATTAAATTGTAAATAGACGTAAGTGCTGATACTGGACTGAGAGCGATCAACATATTGAGCTTGAGTTTCACACACAGCATCCTCAAAGGTTAAACATATGGTGTGGTATCCTGTGTGATTACAGCTTCTTTATCACTTGAAACTCTAATGGGGCATCAAATCTTGAGTTACGTATGCAAGTAGTTGATCGTATTAGAATAATAGTAAAAAATAATGATAACTTTTTTGAAGATTTGGTTGTATTTCAACATGATGGAGTCCCTCCACTCTTTATTCTACCTGTGAAACAATTTTAAACGAAACTTTTCCGCTCGTTGGATAGGTAGAAGAGAACAGATGATGGATTGGCCACCTAGGTCACTGGATTAAACACCCCTAGGGAGTTCTTCTTATGGGGTTATTTAAGAACAAAAATTTATGCTGCTTAACCAGTATCTGTAGATAATTAGCAACAAAGAATAGAGCCTGCATGTTGACAATTAAATGCAGACGTATTAAGCAATGCCAGAGACGAATTTCAAAGAAATTGTACTTTTGTATGAAAGTGAATGGTAGTCATTTTGAACAATTATTATGAAAATTTTTGGTAGTTAAATGTTTATTTTAAATGTTTGTAAAAAAATTGTTAATAACATTTTTTTTAATTAAGTTTTTTGCTTTTGTATTTATTTTTCTAATAAACTTATCACTTTAAGTATCATGTAATATACATTTTTAAAATTAGTACAAAGAGAAGAATCCAGATATAAAATAAAAAAGAGCAAGCAATTAAAAAAAATAAAGGGATGATACGGTGTACGAGAAAGTGCCTTTCTTACAAAGCTTAAATATGACATACTGAAACATTTTTACATATTATGTCAAAATTTGGAAATGAAGGTTTGCATAAACATAGACATGTCCTCTGGCAAACTAACCTAAAATGAATTTAAAAAATAGAAGAGACATGGTAACCATAGTGATAAGTTTTGACTGAAAGTAAAATAAAATTAAATGTTTTAATGTCAAATGTTAAGTAATTGCTAATTTTAATTGCTTAAACAAATCTTTTTACCTAAAAGAAGTGCATGATCAGTAACGAGTATTCTCCCCTTTAGCTCTTACTACTGCTTGCATCCTTCCCGGTATGCTTGCAAGTAAATTTTGGACATATCCTTGGGAAATTTCATTTCATTTATCCTATGCAGTAAGCCGAAGCTGCTCTATTGTATTTGGAATGAGATTTCTTTGTCGTGTCGATGGCAGCGTTTTAGGTGATCCCATATGTGCTATATTAGATTTAAATCAGGGATAAACAGTGGCCAATCCTATTTTCGAATTTGAACCTCGAAGTGGTCGAGCAGCATCGTGCATTAACATGAAGATTTCATATCCAATGTTACCAACATATGGCAAAACATGATCTTGCGGGATGTTTTAAACGTAAGAGTCACCAGTCATCCATTCAATCACTTCCACAAGTGCGGTACGTACCTCCCAACTAATACCTTTCCAAATAATTATGCCCCTACCTTTAAAACTAGCGGTCTGAGCGAGATTGCAGCTGGAAAATTGTTCTCCAACTCTTAGAAGACGTGGTTTTGACCATCTAGCTTCCATAATAGGATTCTGGTCTCATCAGTAAAAAGAACATTTTTCCAGTTGTCGATATTCCACCAAATATGTGTTCTTGCAAATTCTAAACGACGAGCTTTATGATTTTGGAGAAGACATTGACTTTAGTGGGGCTTCTGGGCTTTAAGTTTGCTTCTTTTTATCTTCTTCTAACTGTCTCTGAACTTACATTAACTTGTCTAACATTTATTAGCTCATTTCTGAGGTGCATCGATGTCAATGAACGATTTAGTGTAGAAATAAGAACCAAAAAACGGTCATTAAGTGCAAAAGTGCAACTTGGGCGTCCTTAAGAAGGCCTTTGTATGACATTTCCTGTTTCGCGGTACCTTTTTAGTATTTGAAACTAGATTGACTTCTCCTGAGGCGTCGTGCGATATCTTTTTGTGCATATTCTTTCTCGTACAAAATTACCATTTCTGATACTTGGGCGTCATCGCAGTATCAAATTGGTGGCATACTTGTTTTAAACTTAGTTAAATCAAAACAATATTTAATTAAACTCAATAAATTAAACTAAAAATAACCGAATTAGTATGATTTTTTCTTTACGTGAAGAAGATTTTTTTATGATTAAATGTACGAATGACACTAAACGCTAAATAAACGTCAAAATAAAGGTCAAAATATTTCAAACAAGTTGAGTACATCAGCCTACTATATGAGTGTCATCAGTAATTTAAAATTGTTTTGAGATAAAGTGACTACAAAAAAAAATTGGAAAATTCGGAAATATTCGATATTTTTGTCCATGAATGTATTACTATGATATGCTTTCTCTTACTTTTACACTAACTTTTTATTTATTTAATTACTTTATTTAATTAATTATATAAGTGTCGCAAATCATACATAAAAAAAATAATCTTAAGGTGCCATTATATTATGCAAAAAAAATAAATCAGCTTAGGTTATACTTATCTTTTCACGTGGCTTCCAGTATCTCTTAGTTGTTCCTTATCGGGATAAAATAGGATGAGGAAATAAATGGAAATAACATAAATAAACAAATACAAATATCTTTTATTATCAAAAGAAATAATATGAAAATTTAGCAAATCATTTCCATGGGCTTAACTGTCCCAATGAAAATTGTACCACATAAAATAATTTTAATTTACCAAATATTTATCAGTTTGTTTTTTTTTAAACATCGATAAAACAACATAAACAAGAAATTTGGATATTCGTAAAATAATTACACTTTCTATAAAAATTTTGAAATATTGGAATCTTTGTTCATATGGTTTTGCAATAAAAAAAAATTCTGAATATTATAAAAAGAAACTTTTTAAATTTATTAAGCAATATTAATAATTATCCTTTGACGTTAAAAAAAACTACTTGATATTTGCAATATGAATCAGAAAACTTTAATTGATTTTTCTTAAAAAAAAACTTTTATAAAATTTATGGTATTCTAAAATAGCGATAATTTTTTATCTTCTGATGGTATAGAGTCTTTTATTTGAAACATACAAAAAAAATTCTGTCACAAAAATTTTTGACTGACCTTTTAATTCACACACGACGATGTTTCCTTTCGACCAAAACAGCTCCCCCTTGTGATTATGGTAGGCTACCAATTAAAGCTTTCTTCGTTTTATGTATCAACCTCTCAGCATACCAGCAACTCTTTCTCCAAAACACGAGCAGGCCTTTTTCACCATATATATATATATATATATATATATATATATATATATATATATATATATATATATATATATATATATAGTAGTCAGCATAGAGGACGATTACTCTTAGCACAACGGCTGTTAGTTGTAGAAAAGACATTTATGATTTTGTATAGTCCAAGATCCCAGAGCGATCAGACATAACTTATTTTCACACAGATGAAACCTTAGAGTCTGAGTAGCGTCTTGTGTGCTTTGAATACCTGCGTATTTATGAAACTTGCTGAGTGACACCTGGGCAGGTACCAGGTAAGAAAGGTAACTAAAAATAAGAGCTATTTAACTTAAATTTACATAACTGATTTTTATACATATTTTGTAGAATATTATTTTGAAAATACTGACATAAGTGTCAGACACTTGTCATGGACCAGAACTTTTGTCAGACGCTTTAAAGCTCCACTAAAATTAAATGAACTTTACTTACTTTTACATGTCTGATTTTTAAATATGTTATTAATGGAACTATAATAAAGTTATATTTAATCAGTCAGACAAATTAAAATGACCAAACATCCCTCAAACACAAAAATTAGTTAACCAGAAGTATGAGCGCGAGAGTGCTGTGCGCATGAGCCTCAGAGTAAAAAATTCAAATACATTAAGAATACTTACTGTTTTCGATCCGATTAAATATTCTTGCATCTCTATTTAAAAATCGGACATGTAAAAGTAAGTAAAGTTCATTTAATTTTAGTGGAGCTTTAAAGCGTCTGACAGAAGTTCTGGTCCATGACAAGTGTCTGACACTTATTACAGTATTTTCAAAATAATATTCTACAAAATATGTATAAAAATCAGTTATGTAAATTTAAGTTGAATAGCTCTTATTTTTAGTTACCTTTCTCACCTAGTACCTGCCCAGGTGTCACTCAGCAAGTTTCATAAATACGCAGGTATTCAAAGCACACGAGACGCTACTCAGACTCTAAGGTTTTATCTGTGTGAAAATAAGTTATGTCTGATCGCTCTGGGATCTTACTCTAGTACGATTTGAGGTAGCACAAAGGATGTTCTGACTAAGTAATGATAAACGTCTAATAGTAGTATAATATAACCTTATCAAGAAAAAACGAGAATTGTAGATTAGACGTTTTTACTAAGCAGGACAGTATATATCTGATAGTAGGATAGGACAGTCATCAGACAAAGAGCAGATTCCTGGTGATAATGCTGACGATTTTGATCCAGACTATGAACATTCTTTCTTTAAATCACATACGCTTCCATTTGCTTCATTCAGTGACACAGAAACAGAAGATGACTAGCCGTTGCCCATACGATCTAAAACTACAAAAAGGAAGAGATATGAACGGTAGAGGTGGGAACAATCTGACTTTCAGCACTTAAATAATGCCTCGAAAATGCGTATTTTCGAATTTTTTGGATTTCAAATTTCTTTTAACTCGAAAACTATCAAGTTAAAAAAAATCTCAAGAGATCTTTTTGTTTAAAATTTCCCAAAAAACTTAATTAATAAATTCACCGTTATTATTAATAGTAAAGTAATATTTCAGAGTATTTAAATTCACCACCTGTATAAAAAAATCTAAAGTCAAATAATAAAAACTTGTTGCTTAATAATAATATCATTACCGTTGACCATGTACTTGTTTAATATTTTCACCCTTAGAAAAAAAAACAAATATTTTCTCGTAATATAAATTACAGTGCGTGGTAAATGGACATGATAGACTATAAATCGATAAAATATTGAACTTCCCGAAAGGTCAACATTTAAGAAACCTATTTATAAAACTGAAACAAAGTTATACATAAAGTATGTCTAACTACAAGAAAGTAGAAAACAACTATATAAATAAACCACCTGAAAATTTATAAATACGAGGAAACTAAATGTACGAGCTCCCATTTTGAAAACTTCTTAAAATAAAGCGATTTATATGTCGGAACAATTTAATAAATTATAATCTGTCATCAGCATGTTCACGAAAGTTTATTAACACATACTTCACTTTATCGTGACTAGAACGAGGACAAGCGCAGTATTGTGTATGCCTTATGTATTACGATTTTTTAATATACAATAATTCAGTTTTTTTTAGACATCCTTCAAAAAAACACACACAAAAAAAACGGCTTCGACCAACAAAAAAAATTATAAAAATACTAACAAAAACCGGTGCAAGCCAACAAAAACTTAATAAAACCAAAAAACCCGGGCACGTAGGGCCCAAACCCTCGAGCACCAAGTTTCTGAACTGGGCGCATCCTAGTTACATTAGTTAGAGGAGAACACAGTTCTCCTCTAACTAACGTATGATACTGGAAACAAATGAAGGGCTTGGTGCAAAAACCGGCTAAAGACAATTTTATCCAAAAATGAGATTTTGGCTTATTTTGACTCAAAAAAAACCCTGCATCATTTGCTGCATGAGCCGTCCACGTATAATGTATAGTTGATTGTCTATCCTTACTTGACTTAATCTTGCGCCAAGCGGCTTGTAATTTTATTGAGAAAATCGATCCTATTGATCGCAAAACGCGGCTAGGTGCTACACATGACCGGTTTTTGCCACAACAGGTAGTGAAAGCTAACCCTACTTTTGTGTGGTGATGATACGAATATTAAACTTGTTAAAGATGAGTAGTTTTGAGAGTGTTTCTGGCAGCGAAAGAGATCCTTTTGGTGATAATATTGATGATGATCCTGATTATGTATTCGAAAGTGATACTGGTCGGAATAATACAATGGGTAAGTATTTTGGTTCTTTTTTGGATTTAGTTACTTATCTAAGGTTGTTTAATGGTTTTTACAGAAGTAGAACCAGCCACTCCTAGTTGTTTAGGAATCACAAGCAACAGACCTGAGCTTCAAAACAAGCATATTACTGCAGAAAGCGATTCCACCAGCGACTCCTCTAGCAGCAAAAATAATGAAGGTAAGAATCTTGCCTTTTTTTAACTGTTCATGACTTCTAAACGGCTGAACCGAATTTCTTGAATCAGGACTAACAATAGAAAGATATTTTACACTTTTCGACTAAATGATCTTTTAAATTAAAAAAACTAAAGCAAAATCGATTTATCCGCTTAGAACCTACGATGACACAGACAGATGCACACTGCACACTTACACATATTAAAATAAATTATAAGCCCACTCCGTTTTACACCGGGGGTTAATAAAAAACAAAAACAGAAAAAAAACTTTTTTTTACGAGTACAGTTTTAGACCTATTTTTGAGTTTTACCTTGCTCTCTGTATATTTTGTTAATTTTTTTTTCTGATAATACCAAAACTGATGAATCCATTAGGTCAAAAAAACGAATGCGTTTACCTTCATGGTGGAAACCGAACAGGTGGAAGCTGGCAAGAAATAGTGGTCAGGAGCACATCACCACGAAGGGAATAGGTATTCCTTAGAAAAGGCAGGGACCTAGATGCACATGTAAGAATGAGTGTTTCGATAACTTTACAGAGCTGGAAAAAGAAGAAATTTTTACAAAATTTTATACAATGGGGGATAAAAATATTCAGAATAGTTCTTTAGGTGCGCTTTTGGATGTGAAACAAGTATCTAGAAGAAGAAAGGCTACCATTGCCGAAACCAAAAAATTTTCATATAAGTACCATATGAAAGTAGGAACAAAAAGTTTTTTAGTTTGTCGCACTGCATTTTGTAACATGCACGCTATTACTAAAAGTCGTGATCAAAGAATTTTAAATTTTCGAGCTACTGGAAATCTACCTGACAAAGATGGAAGGGGAAAGCATCATAATCGGCCTAATAAAATACCAGATGAGATAGTTGCTACTCTCAATAAGCACATTAAAAGCTTTCCTTCACGCAGGTCCCATTATTCTCGTAACGAGTCTTAAAAAAGATACCTTTCAGCCGATCTTAACGTAAAAAGAATGCATGAACTTTAGTTGCAGAAGTACGAGTCAGAACAATACACTTCATTAATGAAGCACGAAAAAATTAATCCTAAAATAACCTATGATTTCTATTATAGATATTTTACCAAAAATTTTAACCTGTCTTTTGGATATCTAAGAACTGACACGTGCTCAACTTGCGATGCATTGAAAGTGCAGATAGAGTCTGCCTCAACTGAGGAAGAACGTCACTTGCGAAAAGCCTTGCGAAATGAAAAGGCTGGAAGTTCAAAAAGAACTTCACTTGCGAAAAGCGCAAGCCTTTTATGATGAAGAAAAAACAGAGCTGGCAAATTTGCCCATCTATTGAAACAATCTGTTTTGACTACCAACAAAATCTACCTGTATACTTCATTCACAATTATAAGAACTTACTTATGCAGAATTTAAAAGTATCCCGCTGATAAAGTCGAAGCCATAAAGGGATTTGCCTCTTCAGGTAAATAGTAAAAAGGGCCGGCTTAACGAATTTTATATTTTATTTGTCATTTACATTACATATTTAATTTAAATAAATATCTAGATAATTAAGGGAAAAAATACATAAACTGATCTTCTTCTTCTTCTTCAGTGCCTTATCCGGTCCGGATGTTGGCGATCATCAACATAAACTGATGGAGTATTAGAATTAATTAATTATTATATTTTCTGTCTCGATTCTTTATTAAATATATCCAAATTTTGAAAGTCATAAACAATTTTTGTTTTGTTAAAAAAATTGCAAGTGAAATAATAAAATGGTGAAGTAAAAATTAAAATGAATTAATGTAGATATATACATATAGCTAAATATGATTATATTTTATACTTCATGTAAGGCAAGAAGTGTTCTAATTGTTAGTAAGGTATAAAGTATGTCTGAAAAAGTTGGCAACAAATGGGAAATTTCTTTATTATTAATTTCATGAAAAAAACTATTCTTCATAAACATTTCTGCATTTCATAGAAATCAATAATCAATAATCAAATTTATAAAAGTTTAAGTGGTATACACCGAAAATCAAAAATATTGATTTATGCTTAAAAGTGAAGTGCTTTTAAATTTAGGTGCAGCATAAAATGTTATTTTAATTTGGTTGTAGGATTTAAAAATTATTTTTAAATTTAGATTCATGGCCTCTTAATGATGTATCAGTAGGTGCATTAATTTTTAATTTTATTTCTAATTTACCTTATTCAATATACAAAATCAACAAATGCAAAAGTATTTTTTTATTTACTTTTTACTTTAAATGTATTATTTAATTATTAAAAGGCCATGAATCTAAACTTGGACATAATTTTTAATAGCTACAAACATTTTAAAATTACATTTTCTTGCATATCTAAATTTAAAATCACTATCCTCTTCAGTATTAATTAATAATTTTGATTTTTCCTATCTACCACTTAATATTTTATAAGATTATCTGTTAATGATTTCTATGTGATGTATAACCTTTAATGAAGAATAATTTTTTTTCGTAAAATTATTAATAAAGAATATCTCCCATTTTTTGCCAACTTTTTCAGACATGAAACGGAAAACTCAAACATAACAAGTTAACATGAATAAATATGAACCTTTTAAAACGAGTAAATCGGTACTCACCGAAGGGACCTCAGACGTTCAGATACAATTAGCGTCTCTTTGTAAAGACAATGAAGTCGACTTTACTAAAGTAACAAGACATTTACTTAACACAGACACTATACAGTACTCCCCTGAGTTAGTGATAAGTTAGTCTAAAAAAATCATTATGAAATTGACTGGCCAGTGTGAAAACTAGTGCCAATAAAACACAAAACACACACAAAACATTTTCTTCGTTGAGACTTAAAATAATGATTAATAACAATAATTATGGGAAATTTGTATGTTTATAAAAAGAGTTTTTTGACATTATGCTTGAATGATAATATTTGATCTGATTATATATATATATATATATATATATATATATATATATATATATATATATATATATATATATATATATACAGTTGTGCTATGCTTGGCTATTATGCCGGTCCTGGCAGCTTTGGTAGCTGTGATAATTATACAACAATATGGTATTTACAAGGGATTATTCAGTTTTACAGCTGTTATTAAAATAACTTTTATAATGAGACACTAAATTTCTGGATACAGTATACCTGTCTTAACAGGGGAGATATTTTACGCACGGCAGATTTGGGTATTTAATCAACTAAAAAAAATCAGTCGGTTAATTACATGTCAGATGAAACTATATCAAAAAAGGGTTGCATAGAGACTACCTCGTATTTATGGCATTTTGTTAAAAAATATATAAGCGACTAAGTAAAAACCCTTTATATATTTTCTGACAACTGCGCCGGGAAAAACAAAAATGCTGTAATTGTTCATTTTTCAACAGTTTTAGTTAATAACAAACGATTTTAAAAAATAATGCATCATTTTCCAGAGCCAGGTCACAGTTTTCTACCATGTGATCGTGACTTTGGTACTATGGAACAAAAAAAGCGCAAAAAAGAAATTTTATATTTGCCTGAAAAGTGGTACTCTATGGTAGAAAGCTGCGGTAAAAAGTTGGTTGTTGAGCGTGTTACAGAAGAAATGGTTTTTGATGTTAACTCATTTTTGGAGGCACACTTTAAAAAGACTTCAGTTATCAAGAAAAAACCATTTTCAATATCTAAGTACCGAATATTTATTTATAATTCTATAATACCAGAAAATGTGTGCGTTACAGAATCTCACAATCCTACTTGTGTAACCTGTTACCCCTTATTTTAAAACCAAGGTACATTCATAGACCTAATACCATTGGCATATAAAAAAAACTCCCACTTAAATACAAGAAATACAACAGCATTATACCAATAGTAAAAAAATATGTACCTTCTGCTTATCTTCATTTTTTCAACGCTATTACACGAGAAAAAATGATGCAGATAGTGGTTATGACTAAAATAAAAAAAGGTTTAATCTTTATATGTAGGTATATTTAAAAACCATTAAAAGCGCTACATCAAAAAACACAAACGTTTTCGGAATAATAATTCCATCATCAGGTACAACCCTTTACAAAAAAATGAAGTTAGCAAAAAATGCACATGTTGTTTTTTAAAAGTGAGTGATGTTTATGATAGCTTTCACAGCTATGAAATGCTTCGCAATGCTGCTAAAAACAGAAATATTTAATCCTGACTATTTAACATCTCACTTGACAAGACCATATTAAGATGATGAAACTGTTTTTTTGCAATTATTTTATAGTGAACGTGGCCGAAGATCTTGTGCAGTGTAATACACAGATTTGCAGACCTTGCAGATCAAACATGAAATGTTACGCAACATTTTATGTTTAAATAAACAAAAGATAGGGTAAAAGAAATAATAAATTAGACTTACTCACAATCAATTTAATTTAACTATCAGACGACCGGTTTTGCTTTCTACAATATGCAAAGCATCTTCAGGTCACGATACAAAGTTAAATAAATGCTGAAAATAATAAACCCATTAAAGATAGGGTATATTTGCGTAATAAATTAAAGAATAATAGGGTTATAAGAAAGATAGATAAAAGGCATGTTTCCATTTTAACTACATATCTTGACCATGATACATCAATTGTAGATAATAGAGTTGTGGTCAGAATTCAGCTTTCCATTACAAAGCCAAAACGTATACTATATTATAATCAAGCAAAAAAGAGTGTTGATTATAACCGGCTGCATATTATAGTCCCATAGGACAACATTGTTAATGGCACAGTAATATAGAAACAGATATGGATAATAGGCTTGGATAATATTATAATATAATAATAAATCATCCCAAATTTTGGCATATGCAGATGATGTTGATCTAGTTGCCCGCAGAACACGCAAGCTAGAAGAAATGTATACCACCTTGTCACACGCCTCAAAAAATATGGACCTGCAAGTAAATGAAAATAAAACTAAGATAATGGCATCAACACCCAACAATAGAGCCAGAAACATCGGCCACCAATTCACGGTTGATAACTCCACCTTTGAAGTGGTGGACAAATTCACATACTTAGGCTCCCTGTTCACCAAAAACAAACGTCATGACGGAAGAAATAAAGCCAAGAAATTCTAGCAAACAAATGCTATTTTGGACTTAGTAGACATATGAGAAGCAGCAACTAAGCCAAAAAACAAAAATAACCATATACAAAACCCTTATATAACCAGTGTTGACATATGGGTCGGAGACATGGACCATTTTCAAGGCAAATGAAAACCTCCTGTTTATATTTGAACCAAGGATCCTAAGAAGAATATTCGGTGGCATCTGTGAAAATGATGTTTGGAGAAGGAGGTACAACTACGAGATATATCACAGATGCAAACATATATTTGGTGGTAAAGACGTAGTATCTCTTATAAAAATAGGAAGACTAAGATTGGCAGGACATCTGGTAAGATCACAGCAGAACAACCCTTCTAGAAGAATCCTTATGTCACAACCTGTGGAAAGTAGAAGTAGGGGTAGGCCAAAACTCAGATGGAGGGATGGTGTGGATGAAGATGGTCGAAAAATAGGCGCAGCAACCTGGCAACAGTTGGCAATGGATAGAACTAACTGGCGTGATAGACTTGGAAAGGTCGAGGCTCTTTTATAGTAAGTAAAATTATCAATTCTACATTTTCTAGTAAGCAGTTCTAAAATATTTTAAAAATGAACTTAGAAATTCTCAGTCCACGTACTATAAAACGATTACATATCTTCACTGAACCTGACTAAACTTAACAAAAATAAAAATATACAAGTTGTTACAAAAGTTTACGAAACGCTATAAACCGTCGCAAGAGCCGACAAAAATGTCAAATACGGGTATACACATCTTGCATAGTAAAGGCAACCCGACATATATATGTTTTAACAACATTCATAAAATATTCATATTATAAACTTCTATGGTCCTTTTATATATTTTATTTTACGATTTATATATTTGAGTGAGTTAATAAAACTTTCTTTTTGCTTTAAGTTTATTTTATTCTTAATAAAACCACGTTGTTCCCGCTTGTGCATATAAAAGAAATGTCACTAATAAATATCACAAATTTATTCTAGTCATCAGAGATTTGATATCTACAAACGAGATGAATAAGCTAAAGTTTTGCTGAGAATGTCAATTGTGGGACTCCAAAAAAGGTGCAGAGAAGTTTGCTACTCCTACCTCAAGCTTTCTTCTATAAACAAAAAACATCAATTTTCCAAGTAATGCTTATTTAATTAAAGTGCTTATTGAACTCATAAGTTGTGTTACAGAAATTGGTTGAAATATTGGGCAAAACCAAGTTAGCAAAAAGAAATCATTGATTTGATCATGAAGGTAAAATGGTCACAAATTGAAAGAACTCAGCATATCAAAAAACCATCGACGCAGGTTATACATGGACAAAAAACCAAGATTATAGACCTCTTACAAGAAAAGAAAAACGTATCAATTGACGTAAGACTAGGGAATATAAACAGAACACTCTGTACAAAAAGGGTGTACATATGTGAAATTATGAATATAATTTCAGTTAAAGAGGACTGTATTACATAGGGCTGGTTCAAATAAATTAGGATATGTGGTAAAAGGTTATACAGATTATAGCAAATTAAGTTTATATAAAGTCTTACCAATTCTTCTGCTGCACATACACACACTCGCGGTATTTAGAGGCTTTCAGTCGCGGTTGTTCTTCATACGGGGAAACTGTCCGGTTACCGGTTTCTGAAGACGTGTTTCGCGGTACTAACACTTAGATCACACGAGATATAGCACATTTGCGTCTGTACACGATTTAAAATAGTACTTGCGGTATTTTTCGCGTAACTATAAGCGAGAGAGATAATTAGAGTAGAGAAAAAGCGTGGTAAGTCTGTACCAAGCGATAGGTAGCGATTGATAGAGAGATAATACGTCTGCCTAGTAGGACTCAGCAGACGAAAGAGAGGAGGACTGTCTCTAGCAACAGTCAGCAGTCAAGAGAGAGTGTCTGTTATCATCGAGAGACAACAAGCAAGAGAGTGTGACTTTCTTTGCTATCTTACAACTGTCTGTATTTCTAATGGAGTGGGGTTAAAATGTGAGTAGGAAGGGTTGGAGAACGGGAAATAATTGTAAAATTGTGGTAGAATGGTAGCTAGTAATACAGCGAAAAAATGACATGATTTTTCGCATGTGAAAAAATTGAACACACTCTCAATGAGATACAAAGTTTATTCGATAAAAATGAAACAAGGAAATAATACAAACATTTAAATAATAGTTGTCGAGAATTTAAACCACGATCTTAGCAAAAACTCAGCTTTAAATAGATGAGCAACAAATTTCAGCGAACATCTAAATATAAACGATATTGAAGGAGGTTACAACATATAAAATAAACAAAATCTACAACTTTAACTACACAGTGAAAACCCAACAAGAAAAGAAGTGTCTAATGGCATCCTAAAACTCAAAGACAATAAAGCCCCAGGAATCGATGAAATATGTTCGGAAATATATAAAAAATGTTGTGATCAACTTTTAGCAGCAATCCATAAACTAATACTACTTATATGGCAGGATGAATGGTACCAGAAGAGTGGCTAAAGGGCATAATATGTCCGTTGTATAAAAATGTTGATCAACTGGAGTGTAGAACTATAGAGGCTGTTTGTATCTGCTTATAAAATCTTCGGCAATGTATTTTTTTTATTTTTTTATTTACAAATTCGCATCAACCCGAAGGTTATTAGCAAGAATCAGATTTACAATATTAAATATATTATATATTAACAAAATTATTAGCTTTTAAGTAGTTTAACATATTTGTGAATAAACAATTTGCACCAAGTGCTTTCTCTAAGTTTATTGAGATACCATGATTGATTCTTGCTGTGGAGAAAACTGGGAAATCTACAACAACATGTTTCACCGAGAGTTTAACATTACACTGCTCACATTTTGGTTCGGATTCTTTAGTAATTAAGAACTTGTGCGTGGCACTGGTATGACCTACGTTAAGACGAGTTATTGTCACTTGATCCCTTCTTTTAGTGGGGAAACATTTCCATGGTTTAATGTCCGGTTTAATATTCCGAAGATTGGACACTAAAAATTCCCACCGGTTTTGCCACTCACTTAGGATCCGCGATTTGATAACACTTGAAACATCACTAGCTATCACGTAATTCACAATAATAGAGGCAGCTGAATTGACGGCTTCACGCGCACACTTATCTGCTTCTTCATTACCTCAAATACCATTATGTGATGGGATCCAAATAAAGATTACCTCCTTATTACAATTTTCTATCTCTATCAGATTTTGTTTTTTTTTTCAAGAATATGATTCTCTGGGTATATTCTTCCTATAGATTGTAGTGAGTTTAGTGAATCAGTCAAAATTATATATTTCTGATTTGGTGAGGATATAATATATTTGAGTGCCTCGTATATGGCATATAATTCTGCATTAATAGTACTATGGTGTATTGGCAACTTATATTTTTGACACATGTTATACGATATAACTGCTGCTTCCACGTCATCTGTTATTTTTGAAGCATCTGTATAAATTTGAGAGAAATTTGTATACTTTGATAATAAGTTTTGCAGATTTTGATGTATTATACTATGGTTAGTGGTGTGTTTGTCCAATGATGTTAGGGTAGTTATTATTTTAGGTACTCCCAAAGTCCATGGTGCAGCAGGTTCAAAACTAACGGGAAAGCAAGGAGGTAAGGTGGTGTTCAGAGATGAGAGATCCATTTTGATTCGATGGTAGAAAGGTTTATGTAGACGTGGTTTATTGGAGAAACATGTTGATAATTGGTTAAGGTAATCATATTTGAAGGTGTGGTTGTTAAGATTTGCATTTGATTTAATTGCACAGGTTACCTTTAAGTACATTCTTGTGTGATATAGTGATGGTTCAGCTGCTTTACAATACAGGCTTTCTATTGGTGTGGTTCTGTAAGCTCCCAAGACAATGCGGAGTGCAGTATTGTGTATTGAATCTAAAATTTTAAGGGAAGACGGCAATGTATTGTTTGAAAGACTTAAACATTTTACAAAGGATATTGTTGGTCAATATCAATGCGGATTTACTGCTGAAAAGTCAACCACACATCAAATTCAAGCACACAGGCAGATTCTAGAAAAGTCACTAGAATATAACAATAATACACACCATATTTCTTCGACTTCATAGCAGCCTATGACAGTGTGAAAAGAACTGCATTAAATAATGGAATGATAGACTTTGAGATCCCACCTAAGTTAGTTAAATTGACGCAACTAACAATACAAAACGTAAGCTCATGCGTTAGAATTGAAGGCAAAAACTCTACGTTCTTTGACGTTAATAATGGACTAAAACAGGGAGACATGCTGGCGTATCTCAAAATGGGCTATGGCGTCGAAGATACAAGTTTGAACTATATCAGTTATACACCGATCCAGATATTGTGAAATTTATTAAAGTGCAGAGACTTAGAGTCTTTGCACTTAAGAGTCTCTGCAGATAGAGTTAGAAAGAGTCCAAAATGTTACCTACTTGGGTGCAAACGTTAACGATAACTGGGATATAAATAAAAAAATAAGAATACGCATTGAAAAAACCAGAGCCGCCTTCTATGAATTAAAGAAAATTCTAATTAATAGAAATATTATGTTAAACCTTAAAGTCGGATTAATACGCTGCTACATATTCTCCACATTGTTGTATGGTATGGAGAGCTAGTCCCTTACAAAGACATTAATGAAAAAATTAGAGGCCTTTGAGATGTGGATTTATCGACGAGTATTGCGGATAAGTTGGGTTAATTGAATAAGAAATGAAATAGTTTTACATCCAATGAAAAAGAGCACAGAAATAACAAAAACGATAAAAATTCAAAAGTTACAATATTTCGGTCATGTAATGAGACATCCAGAGAGGTATAACCTTCTACACCTCATAATACAGGGTAAGATCGCCAGAAAGAGAGGCGCAGGTCGATGAAGAACATCCTGGCTCCGAAATCTCCGATAATGGTATCAAGAGACCACCGCTAATTTCTTTAGAGCCGCCGTAAACAAAGGTATTATTGCCAATATGATCGCCAACGTTCGATAATTGGAGAGGTAACTAAAAGAAGAAGAAGCAGAGACTTAGGTTGGCTGGACAAATTTCTAGGATTTCAGACATCGAAGAAACCTTCATCTAACTACAGCAAACAGATAAGGTGCAATAATTATAAGTATGTGCTGCCGTTACATGATAATGATGTAGAAGTGTGCAAAACCTTTTTTTTTATATATTTGGGATCAATGAAAGGTATGTCTATACCACATGAAACAAAGTTGATGAATTTGGCATTATTTGTAATAACATAACAGCCATGGAACTTTACTTCCAGATGTTGTAGAGTATGTCAGACAGCCTATTGATTTCCTTCTAGTAGTGAAGTCTCACTATCTTCGTGCTTAAACGCGGAGGAAGTACATCGATGGACAGTTAACACTTGCTGAAATGTATCGTTTGTATCTGAAGAAATGTCAGAATGACCATAAAGATACTATTTTGAAAGAGAGTAAATATTGGATTTTTCCCAGTTCGATATTGGATTTTTCGTGCCTTGCAAGCACCTCTACAACCTGCCAGAAAACGTAAAGTTATCGAGAGAAGAAAGACCCGAGAAAACGTAAAGTTATCGAGAGGAAAAAGATCCGAGGATGTAAAGCGGGCCAAACTGGCAAAAGAAATCAAAGTATGTAAATATGATTTAGAGGCTTTAATTCCATTACCATCAGGTCACGTGTCCAGCTTTTTCAGCAAACGCCGTTTAAATAACTACAACTTTTCAATTTTTGAGAATGTTTCAAAAGCAGAATTCTGTTACATATGGCATGAGAATCGTGAAAAAAAAGGAAAAAATAGAGATAGCAAGTTGCGTTTATAGTTATACCCAGGAGCATGTTGATAAAAAGGTAAAACACTTAATATTTTTTTCGGATAACTCCTCAGCTCAAAATAAAAATAAATTTTTTGCCACAATGTACAATTATGTTCTACAAAACAGTAAATCGCTGGAGACCATAACTCACAAATATCTGACAGTTGGTCGCACACACAATTCAGGTAATTCCATGCATTCCTGCATTTTAACGTCAGTGTAAGAGAAGTCTCAAGAGTTTACCTTTATACACACCTTCACAATTTGCTGGTATAGTCAGTGCAGATAAAAAAAATGGAGATTCTTATGTTGTGATGGAATTACACTTCACTGATTTCTATAATTTTAAGAAATTACCTGGAGAATTTAACTTTTCCATTAACGCAGAGAAGGACAAAGTAGAGTGGTTAAAAATAAATGTGCTAATAATGAAAAAAAGTCAACCAAACGTAATATTTTACAAAACATCATGGAAACAGAAGGTATTTTTTAAAATACAGATAAAGACAGTTACTATCCGAGGAAGAAAAAGAGTGAGTACTTCAACATTAGATCCAATGTATGCAACCCCATCTGGAATTTCGATTGACAAAAAAAATCATTTAATGTGGTTGCTTAAACAAAATCATCCAAGTCCCACGCACACTTCTATAAATCATTGGTAAGCAATTATAAGCAGAATAATTTTGTTATTGATCTACAAGAAGAAAAACAGGAAGTTTTGTTCAATCCAGTATAAATATTCTTTGATACGTTATGTGTTTTTGTCGTTCATTTAAAAATTATCATAATTTTTGTTGAATTTTTGATAATTATTAAACAATTTTCTACTGTGGCGCATTAATTTTCTAATGTTAAACTGTTGTATGTTCGATCCCAGAATTTTATTTAATTATTTACAGCTCTAGTAGTAATTCATCTACTTAAAAGAATTGTTTTTAACCCGGCGTCACATACGTAGATTTTTCTGTCATTCGTACATATTATGTGGGGTGTGACAAACCCCAATTTCTAAGAAAATCAGAATTTTTTCTGGCAGTTTTTTTATATGTTTTCTAATTTAATGGTCTGAAGTGATCATCTAAGGACTATTTAAGCAAAAAAGAAATAATCAGAACACCTTTATTCAAAAGAAATTAAAAATAAACTAATAATAGGCAATTCTCCATAAGCAAAAACCACAACTTAACTGAACAATCTTACCAAAAAATATAAACACCATATGATCTAAAATACAATAGTAAATGAAAACCTAATAGTAAGATAATACAAGGAAAAACTCTGCCCGGTTGTACAGTGAAAGAAAAAAAATTAATCGCTATTTGAATTCATGCAATTTTGACAACTTATGACAGCATGCTCCAGGCACAGTAATAATTCACAGTTTGAAAAGAAATATTTAGTTTTCCGATCTCGGCTTCTTAGACATACTGAACATCTTCCCATGAGTTTTGGAATCTTGGCAGGTGGCACTGCAGGGGCATCTTGGCCAAAATGTGCAATGTTTTGACGAATACTCCTTGGTATTCTTGGATTATTTCTTCTTTCAGATATGTGGTCCTGGATCAGTTCAAAGCCCAACATTTTGATAAACAATCTTCTGGCAAGTTTGAAATCTTGATTGTTTTCTCTGTATATCACCAAAGCATTTATGGCGGCTGTATTCAAGAGAGAAAACACGATCGTAAGAGGCCATCTCCGTGAGTTTCTAGAGACGGTATATGATGCAGACAGTTCATCCACTACATCTACTCCACTTTTAGTAAAGTTGTAGAAGCTTATTATTTCTGGTAAATTTTTATCGCCAGTTGCTTCATCAATAGCTCCATCATGGTGCATGGTGGACAACAGTAGGACGTTTTTATTTTTTTTCGGCACATACGATAAAAGTGTAATATCTTTCTGAAAGCCAAATAAATATGTCATTTTTGTTCTCTGTTCTGGACTGTCAAAAATTGTGCTGGGATGCATCGTTTGTTCTTTTTCAGCGTGCCTACTGACGTAAGTTTATGCTCGTTCAGCAATTTTATCATTAATTCATAACTAGTGTACCAGTTGTCAAAGGTCACATTTCGGTTGGAACCAGAAATATGTTGTATTAGCCTCTCTACTATATCTATTGGAGAATTACTAACACTGTAGGGACCTTCTGGCTGTTTTTCTGCATACACTTCCAAATTTAAAACGTAGTACGATCGGGCATTAACTAGGGCTTGCACTTTGATCCCATACTTTGCAGGCTTGTTGGGCATGTACTGTTTGAAAGCACATCTTTCACGAAAATACTCCAACTTCTTATCTATCGTCACATATTGAGAAGGAGTGTAGGCCTGCTTACAATTTTCAATAAATTTGTCCAGAATTCCACGAACTGGAGCTAATTTGTCAATTGCCAATCTGTTTTTACGATTCTCGATGTTATCGAACCGAAGACAGACCATCAGGAATTGAAAACGATTTATAGACATCGTATTGTAAAATATATCGACACCAGTCCCATCTGTTTTCCATAAGTCTCTCAAATTCTAACGATTAGAATAAAACATACCTGCCAAATAAAGAAGTCCGATAAATGCTTTAATTTCACATTCATTGGTTGGTTTCACCATGCATTTATTTTGATATGCAATTGATTTTTGTTGAATTTTGAGATTGGTCCAGCGCACTATGTCTTCGATCATTTGTCGGTCAAAAAACAATTGCCAACAATCTAAAGCACGTTTAGCATTTTTTGCATAATGCTTCACGCCCGGCAAATGAGTAATAATGTTCTCTGATCTTGTTCGAACCCGTTTATTATTTGAAGCAAGTTTGTTCTATTGTGTTCCGTCTTTTTCGAGATATATTTCTTCGTTTCTTGGAGGTCCGTCAGTGCTTTTATTTTCCGTCTCATTCTGAAGTTCTGTTTTTGATGTCTCCATGTCTGAATGTCCGTCAGAAACTACATCTTCTATTGCGATATCCTGCTCCGAGTTGGTGTCATCAATTTCAGCCCATAGAGCTTCAAGCTTTTTCTGTTCCGCTTCGTATGACATGATATTTTAGCTAAAAAATTAAACAATTGAATATGCAGATTCAAATAAGTCAAAAATAAACACTTACTTATAATGTCAAAATTGCAAACGCGAATACATAGGTGGGGTTTGACACACCCCAGAGCGTTTCAGGCGCGTGTAACTTCACTCACTGCCTACAATGTACTGAGGTAATGCCTGAATTCGATGGTGGGGACATTTTTGGGAAGCTGTTGGGGTGGACGTGCGCATAAGTCTGCGTTTGATTTATTTTAAGAGCGATATTTGGGAGCTGGGGTTTGTGAAACCCCACATATGTAGTGCCGGGTTAAGGTACAAAATTGTTACAAGAAGTATTTAAAAAATGTATGGTAACCTTATACACAATATTAAAATTACTGGAACCGTGGCTCTTTAAAATTCGATTATCTCGAAACTTGGTTTTGGAAGATACGACATTTTTGTAAGTGTCAAGTTGCACAGAGAGCAATTGACAAGTTAATGTTAAATATATCCCTCAGAGACAGAGTTTCAAAACAAATAGTTAGGAGAAAAATGGGTGTTACGCAGTTAAAAGAAGTAAAAAAACACCAAATCAATAAATAAATACATTTTTATTTAATTAGTTTTTACTTACGTAAAACTAAAACGTTGACTGTAGTAAATGTTTGTCTAGCGCCAATGACCAGCCCTATAGCTCCATAAATTCATGCGGTCTTAAACGCAAATTCTGCAGATCAAACAAGAACTATCAACCCGTTCCCTTTATTTATGGCCGTTCATCGGTCGCAATTTATATTCTGTTTAGAGTGTCACCGCCCGAATGCCTCGTCCCGTCGCGCTGCCCTTTACCGCCCAACGCCCCGGCAATTAACGCTAAACGCTCTTAAATTGTTCGTCGCCATAGTTGACGGGCTACACTGAGATTGCTCGCCTCAAGAATACCAAATTTAACCGTGTTGCTTTACAGCTACTCCTAGGACGCCGCTAATTGATAATTAATAGTGAAATTTGCGAATATTTAAGTTGACTTTATCATAATGTCCTAATACATAAATATGTTGCTAAACATAAATAGACCTATCCTCACCATTTTTTCTACTCTTGTAAATTCTACCAGAGTTTTTGTTAATATTAGTTTTGTTAAAGAAAGAGCTCCGAATTTTAAAAGAAAATGTAAAATTGTATCTCCTATCAAACGTAAGAGTAAAAATTTTTTATAAAACATAACATCGTTGTAAAAAAAGTTTATGTATAGTATAGTAGAATTATAAATACTTTTGTAACAAATACCCATTCTATCCGTATAAGCTACACGCTGTGGTATATAAACCGTATAGACTAGGCAGGATCTGTAGAAATTCAGACCATAACGGACATTTTCGATAGGAAGCTATTTTTTTGCTGGAATCCCTTAAACAATTGAAAATTTCTCATTTTTTTGCTCCTATTTTCGTTTATAATTCGGAAAATATTGATCCTAGAGAAAAAATTATAAGAAGTTAAAAGTTTCGTTATTCAATTCTACACGATATTTCGTTAGCTAGAAATTGAAAATTTATTGTTTATAGTTGAAAAAATAGCAATAATTGGAAAAAACCGTACAAAAAAATGAAGTTAATCCTTTAACTGTTTTCGACTTTCTAAATTTGAATTACAAGCTCCATATTCCGCCTAAAAAAACATTTTATTATGTTTAAAACGTGTGCTAAATTTTGTTAAGATCGGTCAGATAGGTTTTGCATAATAATTTTTCAATCCAGCCTACTGGAAAAAAATCGCAAATTTTCAAATTTATAGTAGGCCCTAAATAAGACTCATAGATAGTTGCAAATTTTTTTACGTATAAAGGAAGGCAAAAACTTTCAAACGCTTTTTGTAAAATTCAAATCGGTTCGCTAGGAGAGCCTAGAAATTTTTTTAAAGTTATAAACATTTTTTAGGCTTATAAACAAATTGAATAACTTTACGAGCTTTAAACATATCAATTTCAAAATTTATACACTTAACGAACATTAAAAGACGCTTCAAAAAAAAAACGATACGTTCGGCGTACTGGTTGCCGAGATATTGAAGGTCAAGGTCAGACCTGAAGATTCTTGTCCTTCCAAAAAAAGAAAAAGACTTTAAAAAAAATTATTGAAAATAAATAAAGTTTATTTATGAAAAAAATTTTTTTTTTTCGTTCGTCTTTGTTTTAACAATTTAAATTATTTATTAACAATTTATAAATACATATTTGTTTACTAAAAGTAACAATTTACTTTAATGTATAAATTACACGCTCAAAAAAAAGTGCATGAAGAAAAAATGCAATTACTTGTTCAACATACAATTATTTATTGCAAATTTCCCAATTTTGCAATTAAAAATGGTATTTTAAAATATGATATTTGAAATTATTGTCGTCCGAAACATCGATTCAAAAAAAAAAAGAGCAAAATTGGTCAACAAGGAGCCGAAATAATGCAATTCCGAGCGACATTTTACGCGAAAACGGTTTTTTATTTGTCTTTTTTATGGATGTTGCCATAAAGCGCATTACTTACAAATTTTTCATATAAAAAGTACTTGACAAGACGAGGTTGTTTGTTTAAAAACAAGCCCTCTATCACTTATAGTTACACGGCAAATGTATGCCAACTTTGACCTTCAATATCTCGCCAACCAGTAAGCCGAATGTATCTTTTTTTTTTTTAAAAAGCGTCTTTTAATGTTCTTTAAGTGTATAAATTTTGAAATGTTTAAAACTTTTCTAGGCTCTTTCAGTGAACTGATTTGAATTTTACAAAAAGCGTTTGAAAGTTTGAGCCTTCTTTTATGTGTAAAAAAATTTGCAACTATCTGAGGGCCTTATTTAGGCCCTACTATAAATTTGAAAATTTGCGATTTTTCTCCAAAATGCTGGGTTGCAAAATTATTATGCAAAACCTATCCGACTGATCTTAACAAAATTTAGCACACGTTTTAAACACATTAAAAGGTTTTTCTAGGCGGAATATGGAGCTTGTAGGTCAAGTTTAGAAAGTCGAAAATATTTAAAGGATTAACTTCATTTTTTTGTACTTTTTTTCCAATTATTGCTATTTTTTCAACAATAAACATTAAATTTTCAATTTCTAGCTAATGAAATATTGTGTAAAATTGAATAACGAAACTTTTAACTTCTTATAATTTTTTCTGTAGGATCAATATTTTCCGAATTATAAACAAAAATAGGAGCAAAAAATGAGAAATTTTCAATTGTTTTCAGATTTTGTTAAATAAAAAATTTAGCACAGGGTTTGCGACTGGCGCATATCGTGATTATCGATATTGGGCACATCCTGAAGGGATTCCAGCAAAAACGTAGCTTCCTATGGAAAATGTCCAATCCAAAACAGATCCCGCCTAGACTAGTATAATATATTTCCTATCTATTCTAATCATCGACGTATAGATCATGTTATTGTAAAATCCGTCTTAAGCGAATGCGCTAGCAGTGGTGTATACATATACATTTACACAGATTAGTCTAAAAGTTAAACAAGTGTCGGTTTTGCATTTGTTGTATCGGCCAATGAATATGTGGAGAAGTACCGTATTTTACATATACAATTCTTTTTCTCTTTTTTTAATGTACCAAACACATGGGATCCTCCAAAGAGTTATTATCAAAATTGTGCGGGGCCAGTATATCATATAATTGCCTAATTTTTTTCTCAGGAAAACAAAAATAAATACTTAGCATACATAACTTAACCCTCGATCACTCGGACCGTTAGAAAAAATCTAACATTTTTAAATATGTCGCCATAAATTTCGAAATATTGCTTCTTTTGGGTTCTGCAACCAGAAATACTCCTATGAAGACTCGTATAAGGCTATATTAAATAATGGTGGGAGTACCTATTATCTTATAGCCGACAGAAATTCAATATTATCAGACATAATTACTGTATCGTCTGCATATCTAATCACATTAAGTAGTTGATTTTTATTCCAAATGGTTGCCTCTCAAGTGCCTTTTTAAATGACTGGTCCGAGTAAACATTGAACAATGTTGGCGACAAAATGCAACCTTGTCTGACTCCTCGTTGTATGAAGATTTCATCGGTGTATTTATCTCCAATTTTTATGATAGCAGTTTAATTTCAGTACAAATTTTTATTGACACGAATATCCTTGTCATCTATTCCGATATTTTTTAGTATTTGCATTAATTTTACATGCTGTACTTTATCGAACGCCTTTTCGAAGTCCACGAAACATGCAAATACATATTTTCTTTGGTCATGGCATTTTTTAAATAGGATGTTAAGCGCAAAAAGTGCCTCCCTGGTTCCCATAGCAGTTCTAAAACCAAATTGGGTATCTTTGAAATCTTCTTCACGTTTGCGTCTAATTCTGTTGTGAAGTATTCTTAGGAAAATTTTAAGAGTGTAGCTCATTAGGATATTCTGAGCATTTTCTCGCATTGTGTTTTTTAGGTATTGCAACAAAGATGGATTTGAGCCATCTGTGGGAATCACTCCGGTGTTATATATTGAATTAAAAAGTCTTACTACTACTTTTATGTTATCGTCCTCTATTAGTTTCAGCAATTCAGTTGGTGTATCATTTGGACCACAAGCTTTTCTAATTTTAGCATTATTTATAGCGTGTTTTACCTCGCATTTCACAATTTCTGGCCGTCAGTACAGGTTTGGTAGAATTCGTCAATATTATTCCTGTCATCTTCAAACAACTCTGATATATACAGCTACCATTCTTTTCTTATTTCGTGCTCATTTATAATAATTTTGTTACTATTGTCAACGAGTACAGAGTAAGTTTTTTGTGCATATTAAATAAGTCGTGTTTAGATATTACATCCTCCAATTCCTCGCACCTTTCTCTCATCCATTTTTCTTTGACTAATTTGATCTCCTTTTTTATTCTTTTCTGCAGTTGTCTATATGCTGTTTCATTAGATTTTATCAGTCGACGTTGTTCCATTAATTTTAAGATGTCGCTTTCATCCATTTATTTTTCTTAAATAAGTTTTTTCTATAATCATTGTTTGTGGAGATTTCATTAACTTGGTTTTTAAATTCACTTCATAGTTCTTCTGGATCTTCTAGTTGTTCTCCGATGTTTTTTATTCTATTGTTAAATTCTTTTCTGTTATGTTTTATGTTTATATCATCAAAGTTAAGTACATTGGTTTTTAGTTTTTGTCGCTGAATTCGTTTTAACCTTAGTTTAATATCTGCTACAAGTGGTTGACGATAAGATCCAATATCTGTCCCAGGAAATGTAGTGACTTTTTGGAAGGCATTTCGAAAACGCTCCTTTACAAGAATATAGTCTATTTGATTTCTTGAGGACTCAGGGTTATTGCCATCATCAAATGGGGCTTTCCAAGTGTATAGTCGTCGCTTGGGTAGTTTATACCAGGTGTTTGCAATGACCATATCATTTTCTTTACAAAATTATACAATCTCTGTCCTCGATCGTTAGGTTGTTCTAGACCATAAGGACCTTCAGTCTGACCTCGTCGACCTTCCCCAATTTTTGCATTGAAGTCGCCTATAATATATAAAATTTGGTGTTTATTAAGTTTCTGTAAGATGTCTTGGATCTGATCATACAACTTGTCGATTTTATCGTTATATTTTCTATCCGCAGTCGGGGCATAGATTTGAAGTATGTTACTTTTAAATGGTTGAGCATTTATTTGGAGTAATTATTTTATCTGAGACTTGTACGAAATTGGTCACATATTTACTCAGTTTTGATGTTACTAATATACCTACACCATTTGTGATGCGGGTCTTTTGTGCTGTTACCGGAATAATATAATACATTTCCGTCCTTTTTACATGATCCTGACTCTGGCCATTTCATTTCGCTGATTCCTAGTAGGTCTATTTTTATTCTTTTCATTTCTAAAATTGCGTTGTCAAGTTTTTCAGCAGCAAATAGACTTTTAACATTCCATGTGCACATTCTAAAATTAGATTTTTTATTTTTAGAATTTCTTTACGAGGTTTTCGCATGTTTACAACCTGAGAGGCCTCGTGGTATAAATATATTTCTCCTCTCCTGCCGAATCTTGTCCTACGCTTTCCATGATTAGCAACGGTTTGTCAATTATATGTGGTGATTTTCCTGGGGATGCTCTATGAACCGTAAATGCAATGGTTCCCCTTTGTCTTCTGCATTCTTATGCCGTTGACCATAATTTGTTGATTTATCCGCCTTCAAACTTTAACTATTTCATTAAACATTATATTCACAATTATTATTTGTTTAATTATTTAAGCTTTATGTAAACATATTGTTAGTTTATGAAGTTATATTAACGTAAATTTATTACAATGGTAGTGTCCTGAGGATTCACTTCGCCTTCACCATATATTCGATTATACAATGCCCAAATTGTTAAATTACTAACGTTATTCCTAAACTATTAAAACTATTGCTTGCTTTCAAACTAACTGGTTTATTCTATTGTTTAACTTTATTTTCAGTTTACTAACATGGGAAGTTAAATTAGGACTGTACCTTATTTGTAAACTTGGCACAGAACTACTACAACTTGTTGTGGTTGTTTTGTGTGCAACCGGTTGTGTATTCGATAAACTTCAATGTTAATAAATATGTTACATTATTTGATTTGAATATGGCTATACTGATGTCAATTTATCAATACTTTCTTTTATACTCTAGTTACTGAAATTAAGGAAAACTTTCGCGTATATTTTGTTGTCATAGAACTATTTTCATTTTTTTCATAGTTCTGCAGTAAAGTAATATATTGCTTTTTTCTAACCTACCAAGCTCAATAATTTCTTCGATCCATCATAGGCTTATACTATCATCATCATCATACTCTTTGCCTTTATCCATATGGGACATCCTTACCGATATATCCTGCCTAAGCATCCCCCTCAGGTTTTTTTTGTTCTTCATACTCCTTTCAGCAACCCGCAGATCAGCAATTCTTCGTATTGGGTGATTAACGTCTCGACATTGAACATGACCAAATTATCTTAACCTATGCTTTGTTATCTTGGCAAAAATTAGTGCCACCCCTCATATTGTAACGATTATTACCGATAGGTGGTTAAAAATTGGAGACAGAAATTATCAATGTGGAGATAGGGCAAGCAAAACAAATAGAAACTTTTGCGAACGGCTACTCAGGGTTAATTTGGAGAACTGGGTCGTGGATAAGTGAATTGCACAGGGGCTTGTCATTCACTTATCGTTCACTTACAGCCGCAAGCAACCAGTAAGAAGGGTACTAAATAATTTAGAGGCACATAGACTACCAATTTTGTCTTTTGGAGTAGACCGAAACTCACCAAGACTGAGCATTCGGATCAAAAACAAAATCAAGTGCAGCAAGAGCATGGCCACAGGATTCAATCACTTTGATTTAAGTTAAATGTTGGCACAGCTTAATTGGCTGGCGGTAAAGAATGCAGTACATAAAGTAAAGATATATGTAAATGATATTATTTTTGAATTGTGCACAATTAATTAATTTATAAAAGAAGGAAACAAATTATTGAAAAATATAAAAATATACATATGCGAAGTACCAGAAACAATAGAGGACGACAGGGAAAAACGCAGGATAATGAAGGAATATCATAAGCACCCGATTTTTGGGGGTCGTATAGGAAATAATAGGCTAATAAAGAAACTAAATGCAAGATTCAAATGGAGAAACATGGGAAAAGACATAAATGTCAAATTAACAAACCGAAAAGACTAAATGTCGAGGAATTCGTGATACTGGACACTTCTTTAAAACCAAGAGACATAGTTTACATAGACACGATAGGTCCATTCCCTAGAAGTAATGAAGGTAATAAGAAACGACAGGAAAGAAATAAGTCAAAAAAGACGCCACAACACTTCGAAATATGAGACCTAGTCCTGGTCAAAAGAGAAGAGAATTGTAAGTTTGATAGTCTTTATGCAGGTCCTTTCATAATAACAGAGGTAAATAAAGTTGACTGTCAAATTAAGATAAATACCGGTAAGATCAAAGAGGTGCATAAAAATAGGCTGTACGCTTACAGTCCAGAAACACAGTGAATTAGTAATATGTGAAAACGGGAACAATTATATTAATATTGATTATTTTTTTTGTTACTAAATTTAAGGAAATATGTACCAAAAATTTGTAATAATTCTATAAATATCTATATGTAAATAGTGAATGTAAATAATGTATGTATTTATAGTAATTAGTTGATGATAATACGAAAATTTTTCTTTTTTCGGAAGGAAAGAGTAAAAAAAGTTTATGTAAATTGATTGAAAACGAACAGAACTCTGAGAAGAAAATTTTTCTTCTGAGGGATAGGGATGTAACGAGATTTAATTAAGCATCCAGAAATTGGATCTAAGTAACCCAATTCAGTTTAAAATTTAAAATCCTTTCAATAATAGTATTCATTGCTTATTGCTAAATGCGATTGTTTTTTTATGAAATTGAAAATACCGGTTCCACTAGAACACGCGCTGACCTAGTGAAATTTGCAATGTAATCAAAAGTTTATTAAATAATGTGTACAAATTATATTAGTAAAATATTATTATATAAACAAACACACGTGAGTTAATTAGCTAGAAAATAACGGGAGTAGATCATTATTATTAAGAATTAAGAATTAAGAGTGAACAGTTGAAGCTAATGTTGTCATCTGTCAACTGGGTACTCTCTTTATTATTGTACTTAGAGAACCAATAAAGTAATTATGATTTTCCAGTGAGTTCGAGGTAGTTTAACCAACCCCCATGCAGAGGTTGGTTAAACCACCCCTAGAGTTCTACTATATGGAACTCTTGGTGGAAGCAATCTCATAAACATTATAAGAATATACCTATATAACATGTTATAACATTATATAACCTGATTTGCGTGCATTTTCAACCGTACCAGTTTCTCGAAATTTACTGTTGACTGTCTTATGGGTTTTTCTGGATATTTACCATTAAATAAATTACATACTTTTATCTGGGTTAGCAATTTGTCTCCATACCAAATCATCATGAGTATTTCAATTAATTGCTTTACACTCAAATCCATTTTTGCTTTAAATTAATTCTAAGCAATAATACAGAACATTCACAAATTAATATAATTATTTTACTACTTAATTGTTATTAAACGTTACTAAAAATAATTACATTTCACTAAAAACTAGTAGTAGTAGTAGGCTACTTTTGCAATTAATAATAAATAATTTATTTTCTAAGTGCATATTTTTTAAATTATATCCGTTAGACCCCCAGTATTATACTTTTTTGGAGTCAGCTTATTTTTATTGATCTAAAAATGTCCTAAAATCCAGAGTGTTACATTTATAAAATCGACGTGTTTTAGATTTTTTTGAAAAAGCTTTTCATTAATAAAATATCGAATTTATTCCATAATTTACGGACACACAGTATATATACGCAATAAATACATCTTAGTTTCAATTTAAATTGGTAAATATCACATATTTAAAATCTGTCATCAGATATATTTCGCTCTATCTCGTACCCAATGATTACCCATCGAGCAGATGAACTCTTGTTATCCCTTGTGAACTAGGAATACACTTGTCTTATTTGAACAACTTCCTATTATCTATTAAGGTATTTACTTTGCAGCTGGCAAACAGAATTTAATTAGAGAAGAGGAGATATTCAATCAAAGTTTACTTGTTATATAGACTCCCCGAGGGCGAATCCATTGAAAATTTAAATCTTTCATGTGTAAGCACCTATCAACAATTCACTATAGTTTCCATAACGTACAGTTCCTGGTTTTGCTGATATTGGAAAATATTTTAAATACGTATCGATAAGGTATTGAAATTAAAAATATAGCATATTTTTCAAGAATAGATCTGTGCGATTACAAATGTCAAAGGATAATCGATTGTTATACTCTTATACTCTTATACTCTTATACTCTTATACTCTTATACTCTTATACTCTTATACTCTTATACTCTTATACTCTTATACTTTTATACTCTTATACTCTTATACTCTTATACTCTTATACTCTTATACTCTTATACTCTTATACTCTTATACTCTTATACTCTTATACTCTTATACTCTTATACTCTTATACTCTTATACTCTTATACTCTTATACTCTTATACTCTTATACTCTTATACTCTTATACTCTTATACTCTTATACTCTTATACTCGTATACTCTTATACTCTTATACTCTTATACTCTTATACTCTTATACTCTTATACTCTTATACTCTTATACTCTTATACTCTTATACTCTTATACTCTTATACTCTTATACTCTTATACTCTTATACTCTTATACTCTTATACTCTTATACTCTTATACTCTTATACTCTTATTCTCTGGTGATTATTTCGATGTTCTTCTTCTTTGTTCCATTAAATCCAGTGTTGTCTGTTTCAATTTCGTTTTTCTTGGATTTTTATTTTTACTACAGATCTTTTTTGCAGTTGATGTTATGTCATCGTTAATTTTTGTGTTGGCAGAATTTATTAGAGTAACATCTTTGGCAATGTTTTTGAAGTTAGAGAGTATAAAGTCAATTTCATTTTTTACTTTGCCGTCTAAGCTATGCCACGTCCATTTTCTCTGCATCTTTTTCTTGTAGAATGTATTTAAGCAGAATAGTTTTTGTTTGCTAAGGAAATTTGCGAGCATCTCCCCTGTGATTTCTACTTCCCAGTCCAAAATTTCCAATATCCCTTAAGTACCATGGCGGGGTCAAAATTGACCCCCCGCGTTTTAAATGCCAAGTTTTGCTACCGAAACATAGATTGAGCATTGCGCGCTTTCTGCTAATCTTCGACCAGTAGGTGATTTATCGATCTACGAAAATTCCGTTAGTTTATCTGTTACTACTGCAGAGCTAGGCACGCATAGGGTCAATTTTGACCCGCTTATGGTATAGGTGTTTCTAGTGCAATTAACGAGTAATTTGAAATGGCGGGGTGTAGTCGCAATAAACGTCCTCTGACACAGAAAGAACTTGAAGATGAGGGACAAAAAATTATGGACAATGGACTAGTGAGTTTTTAGACCAGGCAAGTGAACACAGTGATCACGAAACATACAGTAAAGAGGAATAAGACGATGATGACAAAAAAAAATTGGCAAATTAATAATTCCGAAACTCGTAGTAAATATTCGGGTGAACAAGGTGATATAGCTGACTCAAGGGATGTGTTTTATGGCAAAAATAGGTACAAGTGGTCTAAAACTTCTCCCACCTTTTCTCGTACACGTAAGCATAATTTAATTAGTCATTTACCTGGTGTTATTGGAAAAGCTCGAGCTAGTATGCCAGAGAAACCAGTTGATGCTTGGGAATGTATTATTAGCCACGATATATTGCAAGAAATTCTTAAGAAAACCAATGAACGAATAACTAATATGGCTTCTAAATATAATTTACACAATTTATTGTGTCGATATACCAATCATCTTGACATAATTAAATTAAAGGTCTTCTTAGGCTTATTATATTTAGCTGGGGTATTTAAATCCAATAATAAAGATTTAAGGTCTTTATTTGCTACGAATGGTACTGGCCGTGATATATTTCGAGCAACCATGTCACTAAACCGATTTTATTTTTTGCTTGGAAGCCTTTGTTTTGACGACCCAGCTACTAGACAAGAACGTATTGCGCACGGAGATAAACTAACAGCTATATTCAATATTTTTAATATGTTTATAATTAATTGCCAGTCCAATTATAGCTGTGGTAAATATCTCACAATAGATGAAATGCTTATTGCATTTAGAGGAAGGTGCCAATTCAGGATGTATCTCAAAAATAAGCCAGACAAATACGGTCTGAAAATACAGTGTTTAGTAGACTCTAAGACACAATATTTGCTAAATGGTTTTATATATACTGGAAAAGATACACGCAGAGCAAATCCAAAAAAGTTATCCATCCCCACTCTAGATGTTTTGACACTTATTTCACCAATTTCTGGTACAAATAGAAACATAACAGCAGATAATTGGTTTTCGTCCATTGAGCTCATAAAAGAACTGAGAAGCCATAAAATTTCATATGTTAAAACTCTAAAAAGAAATAAAAGAGAGGTTCCTGCTGAATTTCAACCCCAAAAAAACAGGCTACCTAATTCTGCCTTATTTGGTTTTACAGGAAGCGAGAGCCTTGTATCTTTTGTTCCTAAGAAAAATCGTGCAGTGTTATTAGTATCAACTATACATCATTCCAATAAAATGGTTAATGGAAAGCCAGAGATTATAAATTTTTACAACGAGACAAAAGGTGGGGTGGATTCATTGGATAAGAAATGTGCATGCTATAAAACTGGCAGAAGAACTCGTAGATGGCCTCAAGTAATATGGTTTCGCATTTTGGACATTGCAGGATTAAATTCTAACGTAATTTTTAATGGAGTTCAGCAAAATCAAATAATGGAAAGAAGATTGTTTCTAACCACTTTGGGTCAAGAACTTATTAAGGCCTATTTAACTCGTAGAGCTCAGCAAACTTGTTTACTGAGAGAAATTCGTAGTGTCATTTTTAAAGTTTCCGGACTTCAGGAACCAATGCCTGCCGCAAATCCAGAGCCACAACGACGAAAAAAGAGGGGAAGGTGTAAAATATGTCCATATTCCAAAAACCAAAAGAAAGAAAGCTCATCATGCGATAAATGTCGAGATTTTATTTGCAAAAATCATTCCCGCATACAGACGTTATGCATAAGCTGTGTTAAAAATTAAGGTAAAATCATGCTTGTCATTTTTGAGGTACGAAATCTAAATCGATTTTTTTAATTTTAGGTACGAGCTATGATACCTAGGTTTCACCATTAGATATAAAAAAACTGCACATTGTTATTATTTTTCTTATTATTCGAGAAAGTGCATAACTATGTTAATTTGACTGAATACAAAAGTTTTTTTTAAATAAAGTTATATCTAATTAACCAAATTCGTTTATTTTTATATAAATGTAAAAGTAGCTGTAAACAAAATGATTTAAAATAAAACAAGTTAAAAAATCAAGGTAAAATCATGCTTGTCATTTTTGAGGTACGAAATCTAAATCGATTTTTTTAATTTTAGGTACGAGCTATGATACCTAGGTTTCACCATTAGATATAAAAAAACTGCACATTGTTATTATTTTTCTTATTATTCGAGAAAGTGCATAACTATGTTAATTTGACTGAATACAAAAGTTTTTTTTAAATAAAGTTATATCTAATTAACCAAATTCGTTTATTTTTATATAAATGTAAAAGTAGCTGTAAACAAAATGATTTAAAATAAAACAAGTTAAAAAAATAATATTTTTTGATACAAAAAACAATGGGGGGTCAAATTTGACCCTGCCATGGTACAAATGTTACTATTTTTGGCCATGGTAGTTAAGGGATATATTCGTTGTCGTTGTTATTTTCGTTCTTTTCTGTTTTGGCGTTGAAATCTCCCGTAATTATTAAGTAATATGTTTTCTTTAAGTTTCTGGCTCTTGTAGTGTCTTCAGAAAGTTGATCTACTTCATTATCATCTGCAGAAGAAGTTGGTGCATAACAATGGATTATTTGAATGCTGTATCTACGATTTAGTTTTATTACCAGATAGATAACTCTATAAGAAATCGGTTGGAATTTAGTTACCAAGTTTTTAATTCTCTTATGTACCAAAAAGCCTACGCCTCCTATACCTTGGTTATTTCCTGAATTGTATTAGTACAAAGTGTGCTCTGATTTTAATAGAGTCGTTTCTTCGCCTTTAAGCCTTATCCTGCATAAGCCTACTATGTCCCATTTTATGGTCTTAAGTTCTTCTTGCAATTCTTCTAAAACAAAAACCATCGAAAACAATAGAAACATAAGAGTATTGAAATCAAATTTAAGTAAAAAAAATTAAAGATAACTAAAATCAAAAACCAACAAAGGAATACGGTGACGGAAAAAGCTCAAATAATCAAGGAAATACAAACATTCTATGAGAATCTGTATACATCTACTATACAGAACCCCAGAAGATACCATAGAACAATTTAAAACGTAGGCTCGGAAAATCTCCCTAAAATAACTTTTTCGTAAATTAGACATGCCTTACAGCAAATGAAAAATAAAAAAGCTCCTGGTGAAGATCGCATAACGTCTGAAATGTTAAAAATAGGCGGCAACATCGTTGTAGAAATTATGGAGGTTTTGTTGAATAAGTCTCTAACAGAAAAAATAATAGTCAGTCTGTGGGAAAACCCCAAAATAATACTTTTACACAAGAAAGGAGATACTACTAATATTGAAAACTACAGACCTATAAGTTTGTTGTCACACTTATACAAATTACTAACAGGAATAATAACCAACCCCATAATACAAAAACTTAATTTTTATCAACTGGTTGAACATGCGGGATTTAGAAAAGGGTTTGGTACTAACGATCACTTACAAACCATCAGAACGCTGGTAGAAAAAACCACATAATATAATGTACCTGTAAAAAAGATGTATTTACGGTTCCCAGAATACCACCATGGCAAACGACAAAAGAAATCGAAATAATGTGACTATTTTTTTTAATACTCTCTGAACAAACACAAAAATCCACCAATTAACTTAACAAAATTACAAACCGGATTCAATTTTTCTGCAGAAAAAACTCAATACGTAATTTTTAGTAAAAATAACACTCACCATACAATTATTTTAAGATTAAATGATTTACCTATAAAACAGTCAACAGAAGTAAGTTTTTTAGGCCTAACTTTCGATAAAAAATTAAATTGGAATGTGCATATTAATAAATTACAACAAGCATGCCAAAACCGGTTAAACATACTTAAAATGTTATCTAATAAATTTTGGGGTGCCGACTGTAAAACATTAATTAACCTTTACAAATCACTTATTAGAAGTAAATTAGATTACGGTTGCATATCTTACGGTGCTGCAAGCAAAACTGTTTTAAAAAAACTAAATAGCATACAATCTACAGCTTTGAGATTAGCACTGGGTGCTTTCAGAACTAGTCCTATTAGTAGCTTACAAGTTTTAGCGAGAGAACCACCTCTATATATTAGACGCCAACAATTATCCCTAAACTATATAGGGAAAATATCAGCACAGAAGCAACATCCGGTATTCTCCCAAATTTGCCATCCGAATATTGGTTCTACAAAACCCACTAAAAATAGTACTCCCCTTATAGAACGAATAAAATCTTCTAACTTTGATATGGATAAGCTAAATCGATCTCTACAAGTCAGTGTAAATTTTCCTCCATGGATAATCCAACCACTTACCATTGATTTAACCCTCACAAAATACCCCAAATCAACTACAAATCCGATTTTCATTAAACACTTGTACTCCGAAGTGATATCTCATTATCCTAATCATCTCCAAATTTTCAGTGATGTCTCTAAAGCTCATGACGGACCTGCTGCTGCATACTACTGTAAATACACTACTCACACTATATCCATACCTACAAATTGCTGCATCCTCACAGGCGAGACCACAGCCATTTTGGAAGCCTTAATTTTCTTCAAAACGCGTAGTGAGAATAAATGTGTCATTATCACTGACTCATTAAATGCTCTATTAGGTGTAAAACAAATATACCCTACAAATCCAATATTTCGGGCTATAAAAAATGAGATAAATGTAATTCAATCAACTCGAAAAAAAGTAGCATTTATCTGGGTACCGTCGCATGTAGGAATAGCTGGAAATGAGAAAGTGGACAACCTAGCAAACACAAGTCGAATAAACTCACAATATATAACCAAAACAATAAATTACCCATATTCCGATCTCAAAAACCTAATTAAAGACCACTGTATGAACATATGGCAAGACTACTGGAAAGATTCAGGAACCAAACTATATGAGATTTATCCCCTTGTGAAGACCATCTTGAATAATCCATCCAATAGAAGGGATCAAGTAATAATTAACCGACTAAGAATTGGACACACTGCACTGACCCATAGATTCTTAATCAACAAAGAACCTTCTCCAACCTGCAGAAACTGTTCTCTCCCATTGACGGTGAAGCATATTCTGACTGACTGCCAGTACCACGAAGAAACAAGAAGAAAATATGGAATCTCAGATGATATCAAAACCACTTTAACCATAAACACTGACCATGTAATAAATTATTTAAAAGATTTACGTTTATATACATCTATTTAATGTAAATAAAATGAGCTTTTGTGTACGTTACTCCACTTATAACCCTTCGTGGTTGATGTGGATTATATGTTTTTTCTAAATAAAAAAAAAAACTTAACAAAAGAATGTACCAAAGAATGGACTTAACGGATTTTAAAAGCAATCTCACGATATATTTTTTAACATGAGTTGTAATCTATCTGGTGACCTTAATTTTCTTCCTACAAACGTTTATGGGTTAATGTGACCCTTATAAATTATTATTCTTGCTACACTTCGCTTTCAAAATATACAGTTTTTTTAGATTTGCAATTTCCCAGAATAACGTTATGTAATATCTACCCTTTTTCTATCTCTTAATCAAAACAACCCCCGAGAATATACGTCTCTGACCTGCTCCTTCTTAAAAATATAACAGCCGTCTTCGAAAAGTTCAGATATATGTGAGCGTATTGTTAGAATTCTAATATTTAGTCGACGTATGCACTGAATATTCAACGAGGAGTTTGCCAACAAATTCCTAGTCATTCCACAAAAAGTAAAGTTGTTATATTTGAATTGAGTTTCTTTAGATTCTTGTTTGCTTGTTCACTTTACTGCCTTATATAAATAAATCGAACTTCCTGACAGCAAAGACATGTTCTTAAGATAAACGACAATTATTCATTTAAAGTATAGAATTTTTAATTAGTACTATTTTTAGCGACGAAATAAAAAGACCCATAACAATAGCAAACAGATAGAATTGTTCACGGTCTCCAGAAACATTTCTTCTTTTTATATAGACATGACTCTGTCTGTCTTTCAATGTGCCTCCAGTAAGTTGTCGTTCCATCGTTTTCGTGATCTTCCTACTGAGCGTATTCCTATTGGGAAACTGGAAGACTAGTGTCTTACCAACAGTTTTTCTTATTGTTTTCATCTCTGCTGTTTCTAACACCCTTTTTCTCCTCTTAGTGTCAGGTCTTGTTTCTGCTGCGTATGTCATTATTGGTCTGATTACTGTTTTGTAAATTCTGCTTTCATTTTTTTGCTGATAATTTTATTTCTCCATATTATGTCATTCAGGCAGCTTTTGGCACTGTTTGCTCTATTCACTTGATCCTCCACTTCAGTTTCGAGCTTTCCGTAGCTAGATAATGTGATGCCAAGATATTTAAACTCCATCACTTGTTCTATTATCTGACCTTCCAGCTCCACTTTACATCTTAGTAAATTTTTACCTTATTGGTATAATAAATATTTATGTAATTTTTTAGTTATTAGTGTTTTTAAAGACACTTATTTGCACAAACAGCCCATATGATGGATGGACATATGGTGAGTGAAAACGTAATTATTTCGAGAGGGGTTAGACAGGGCAGTATTCTTTCGCCACTGCTTTTTAACCTGTACATGGAACAAATATTTCTAGAGGTACTGAAAGAGTACAACGAGGTTATCAAGATTAATGGAGTACCAATAAGTAATTTTCGATATGCAGATGATACTGTTATACTGGCCGATAACATCAAAGATTTACAGATGATGCTAAATAGGGTAAATACAACTGGCAACCAATTTGGACTAAAGATCAATAGAAAGAAAACTAAATTTATGGTGATCAGTAAAAAGAACATTCAACATATCGACCTGAATATTGAAGCCGAACGTATTGAAAGAGTACACCTATTTAAATATCTCACATATTTAGTAAATGATAACTGGGACCCAGATGTAGAGATTCCATTCCATTAAATGGCGCTACAGCCCAAATCGGGCCTTGGCCTCCTTCAACAGGCTTCTCCAACCATCTCTATTCACCGCTGTTCTTAGCGTTCTGACATTCCATGTTCCCAGCGTAAATTCCATATTCCGTTGCCAGAGTCGTCGTCTTGATATCCGTCCATTCCGAGGCCTATCTGAAGGTTTCGTAGTAGTACTTTTTTACAGGAATAGGTTACTGGCCTATCGCCTAACCCCCTTTTCGGAGGACCATTTCTCCCTTCCTCGTCAGCCCTGACCCTACTTTCCATTGGGGTTGGTTACCCAATCTCCGGTAAGGTTGCTCAGGTTTGCCGGGGTTCACCCGTGTGATTGAGCCACACTTCTTGGAGGTGAGGATAGGAATTGAGTAGGCTAGAGGTGTTATTAGGAAGCAACACCTTGTATTGCGCATCACTACTCCTTAGAACCCCAGATGTAGAGATTAAGCTTCCAAATTGAAATAGCAAGATCCAAATTCATCAAAATGAGAAAGCTCTTAAGCAACCGCCACCTAAGCGTTAACCTCCGATGGCGCACCTCGAAATGTTACGTACTCTCTACGCTACTTTACGGAGTTGAAGGGTGGACGTTAACAGCAGCAACTATAAGGAAGTTAGCGGCTCTAGAAATGTGGCTGTATCGACGCATACTGAGAATACCTTGGACAGACAGAGTGACCAACACAGAGATATTAAGACGAATGGGTAAAGAGGTGGAATTGTTAACAACTGTTAAAAGGAGGAAAACGTCATACCTGGGCCATGTGTTCCGTAATAATAAGTACAGTCTGCTATAGCTTATCGTGGAAGGCAAGATTAAAGGTAGAAGAGGTTTGGGCAGAAAAAAAAATCCTGGCTGAGAAACTTGAGAGAATGGTTTCAAATACCAGAAGCTGCGAACATGATACATGCGGCATAAAACAGAGAAATCTATCGTTTGATGGTCGCCAACCTTCGGTAGAAGACGGCACATAAAGAAGAAGATTATGCACATTTAGTTGTAGTAATTATTTTCGTTTGTACATTTAAGAATAATATTTTTTATAGTTTTTTTAAACGTTCTGTAATAAGAATGGTTTTTTATATATCAGAGTGATCACGTAGGCTCCATATTTTTAAATTCAAACAGTGCGTGCCTTGTCGTAAAAGTGAACAATTTCATGAATTTAGCTTTCATAACATCTCACTCTATTACTTCTACCCTTTTTCCCAATGGAACAACCACAAAACCCTTATTTTTTAAAATCCGGTTTTTCTACATTAAAAAGTGTTCTCGCGTAGAGTGAATGCTTTGTTTTATTAGGGGATTTATGTGTTTGCTAATAAAACATATATGGCAAGGGTATGTGCTTACGTCACAACGAGGAGACCTTTTATTTGCTTTGGATTTGCATATTTGCGGAAATCATCACGACGTCGAGAAAAATACACGTTCAAATTTTTTAGAAGTTAATTGTGCCGGTGTTGATTTAAAATTGTAATGTTATTTTAGGCTAGTTGTTCATTTCAATTCGGCACAGCTTAGCAAGTGGCCGTTTATTGTTCGAATTTGTGTGGAATTCGAAAATGCCATTTTAGCGAATTTAGTTGGAGAGATTAAAATTTCGTTAGTGTTGTTACATTTAATTAACCGCATTTTCATAGAAGTAAAAGACATTAGATAGATTAAAAATTACAAAAACTCACGTTCAATAAAATTAATTCGACCGTGTATCATATAATATTTATATAGTACGTAAACTTACTGATTCAAATGATTCATTTTCAAACAAGTTAAATCAAAATATTAAATGAAACGTATGTCGATGTGTAGATATAATTTTGTTGGTGAAAATCAAACCCTGTTAAGTCCTGAACAAGTCAAACTGAGATAATGGGCTATTTCTCCTATATATTTTTATTTTTCCATCAAAGTACTAATTTGGTAGATATTTAAACGTTTACCAATAATTATTGTGAGTTGGCCATAATTGATTTGTCAGAAACTGACAGTTTGACATTATTGTTTATTAATTCAGTAACGAAATAATGACACATAAAAGAAAACAATTTATTTGAAATAAAATTTATAAAAGATGACCGACGGAAAATTAAAAAAAATAACAACATATAGAAAAATAAAAGACAACAGTAATTTTAACTTATCTTACTTAAGTAAGGTGTTCAAAATGATCTCCCAAAACATCTATGCATACTTGAAAGGGGTCATTGAAAGAGTTGCTTACATTACCTACTAAGCATTTGTAAAGAAATATTTTGAAATGCAATTCGGATTCTATTTTTCATATCATCCCTTCTTGTTGGAGGTATTTTATATACTTCGTCTTTAACGTAACCCCAAAAAAAATGAGTCCATTTTATCGAATTCTGGTGACCTTGGGGCCACCTTACCAGTGCGGTTAAATCGATTTTTCAATTTTTCAAATGTATCTTGTCTAGGTTGCCGCCTATCTGGAAACCGTTCTTGATAAGTTCTAGCTGATAGTAATGAATTTTTATCGCATTCCCCTAATATCCAGATCATATGTACCATTTCATCAGTACTAAAATTCATTATTGCTAATTTAAATTGAATTAATTACTGAATTACTAAATAATAATTGTTGCTAATTTACGGTGTACCCCAATACTGAATTAATAAACAATAATGTCAAACTGTCAGTTTTTAACAAATGATCATGGCAGACTCAAAATAATTATTGGTAAACGTTAAAATATCTACCAAATTAATATTTTGATAGAAAAATAAAAATATCTAGAAAACTAATAACTTTAGGTATAGGGAGTACTTAATTTAAAATTAAAATTAAAATTAAATTTAAAATAAAATACAGAGTGTTCCGTTTAAAAAACCAAAAGTTTGGACTGCCACCATCTTATGGAACACCCTATAAGATTGTAACTAATTTTAAAATTTGGAGTTTAAAGCTGCCAACAATTTTTGTTAATCCTTGTTTTTTGTAATTTTTACTATAACAGATCTACTGAGCTTCCTTGCACTAATCAATCACCCTGTATATATATATATATTTATATATATATATATATATATATATATATATATATATATATATATATATATATATATATATATATACAAACAACACAGTTTATTAGGGTTGCAGTCAGAAAATTGGCCGGGATGTTAATGAAACACTCTTGTGACTTTTCGTCTAGCTTTCGGAATCGTTTTGTTCCTTTTTCAAGACACTATAATAAGAAAAAAGTGTAAATATTTATAAAATATCACAAATCTTCAGTGCAAACGACTAGTAAGTTGCATTGCATAAGAACCAGAGACACAGCTAACAGCTCCTTCCCCCTCCCTTCTGCTCCCGTGAGTTTTGTGGCCAGCCGATTTTAAGGGCCACATTTTGAAGCTTTGTGGACGATTTTATTGAAGGGCAATCTTTTTAGAATATGGTACGTTAAAACTATAAAGTATGGTCTTTTCAATAACGCTAATTAGATTTATTAATTGTTATAAACAAAGCTGCTATGAATAAAGTAAAAAAAGAGGCTAACTTTGTCGCAAATTATTTTAGGACAAATTTTTTCTCTTTTAAATTTGTGAAAAAATTCAGGCTTCTTAAATATAAAAAAATAATATTCTTGCCAGCAATGGTTAAAAAGTTATTCTTATTGTTTATAAGCAAAAAAGCGACATGTTCTCGAAAAATTATTTTGCAATATTTAGAATTAATTTTCTTAATTTTTTTTAATGTTATTAATAGAACAAGTCTTCTTCTTTCAGAAACTATCATTACAATTACCAAAACTATATAATTTTTTGACTTATATTGTTGCAAAAAAATTAATTTGGGATAAACAAATAAAATAACTTTTAAACTATTTGACTGATCACTTTGAAATTTTGCAATTTGCAATTTTGCAACTTTCCAAGCAACAAATAAGGATAGAAATATTTAGAAATCGGCATTTTAAAGGATTTTATATGACTTATAAGTTTCTTTTCTTCTAAAATTTGTTTAAAATGCTTCACTTTTTTCTGATGGACGAAAAAAGCAAAAATTTTCCGTTTTTTGACCTTAATTTGTTAATAACTAATTAAGTCCAAAAAATCGACTGTAGGAAACATATAGGTTTTTGTTACAGAGATCCATACTTCTTAAAACAACTGTCGTTTGCCTGGCCGGACGAGTGTCGTGAAAAAATGCTTACTTCCCTGGGCTATAAGTTAATAATTTAAAAAACTAAAAAAAAAATAAATTCAAATACATCAATAAAGACGACAAATTGAGCTAATAATAAAAAAATTAGATTTTTCCGAATATCTTGTTTTCTATGTTTAGCTGCAACAATTTTTTTGTACCTTGCATAATTTTGCTATAAAATTAAAAAGTCACACGTAACAACATGGGGGTTACCAGTGACTCCAATTATTATAAATATGACATTTTTCTTATGTTTATTTTGATATTTTCTTAATGCCCAATATTCAGTAAAACTATGAGCAGAAATTTCGTAATTTCTTCTGGGGTTTGATAATGTTAACTCCAGAAGAGGAAATGCAGATTTAGATAAATTATCACCAATTAGAATTTGTTTGAATTATTTATTTATTTATTTATTTATTTCACAACAAACAAAGAATTACAGAATAAAATGCAATTACAAGTATGAATTTTAAATGCACACATATAGAAATATATACATATACAGACACACACATACATGTAGATAAAGACAGATATCTCAGTGTATATATGCCAGATATACCGAATAAGATATAGTGGTTGAAGTAGGTAGAGAGCTGGATTTAATGGCTTTGGTGTTGGTATGAAAGATATCTCTGTTGTCATTATTTAGAATTAAATTGCACTGCCAAAACAGCCCTCTATGACTTAACTTAAAGTTTTAATCATAGGTACAAAGTATGTTATTGATGAAAAATAAATCTTTATATATTTTCACACATGAAGTTATTCACAACAACATATACAAACAGCATTGCTTGCATTCTTCGTCTCTGTTCCAGTGTTACAAATTTAAAAGTTTCAAGCATACTTCTGTGGACACCAAGTTACGAGAAGAGTTATATTTTCTAACATATAGGTATCTTAAAAAACCTTTTTTGTACCTTTTTAACTAAATTGAATGTGAATGTCTTACCTAACACAATAATTGTTTTTAAATTATAGTATGTAATTACTACAAACTAATAAAAAAGTAATCCTTTGTAGACTTTTTGAGAGAGTACTCATGATAAAGCATAATTTTAAAACGAAAATTTGTTAATCAAATTTTATAGCAGGAAATTGCCCAGTCTTGAATTAAGCAAATTTCAAGCCTTCATCTCGTATAATTATTAACATCCTTGAAAAGTTGGGATAAAAAATATTAAAATGAAGCCGTGAGATCATGGCCGGCGCCAGAAATTTAATTAAAATTACAATGTCTCCAGTTTTACACCTATTTCTCTTTCTAAAAATGGCCTTTACAGAGAAAGGATTTAACTTTTATCATCTACTTTCCTTGATTAATACAAGATTTTCATTTGAGAAAATTATAGTATAATCATTATTCTAATTGGAGAATGAAGTACTATTATGTCATATTATTTGAAAGTTGTAGTTTTTATAACAAGTAATGTTAATAATACATGCGATGCTACATTGGTACGATTTTATTGGAAGTAAAGAGATTTTAAATTAAAACCAAATCAGAAGAGTAAGTAAAAGGCAAAGTATAATAACTAATTTTTCACAGCTTTGTTAAAGTAACAAAGTCTAGTTTATTTCAACGCTTTTTACTTGCCAAAGGATTCTCCTTCTTAATGTTTATTTTAATAAGCAATAGCCAACACCACCATCAACAATACTTCTTCGCTAAAGGTGCTCCATTCGCTGATTCCGCAGCATGTTGCTGCCTTAATGGTAGTCTTAAGTGAGAAGTAAAATTAGGAAATAAATTCATTTTTTGGGAATATATATATATATATATATATATATATATATATATATATATATATATATATATATATATATATATATATATATATATATAATTTAAAGATATGCATAATTTATTTTCTTTGTAAAATATATTCGAGTAACGTTAGTGAGCTTAGTGAAATCGTGAACAATGCGAGCGGGTTTTCCAAATAGACTTGTACGTCGATATACAGTGAATAAGAATAGAATAGAAATATTTAGAAAATATAATTCTCCGTTAGTTCTTAATAATTTGTAGAAACTGATTAGCATGTTAATAGTTTTTAGGAAATTTAAATTGTAGGTAAAATTGTTGTTTGTTATCTAAATGGTAGATGGGGATAAGTGTGACGAACTTTGATTGGAGGAGATTGAAAAAAGTGGGATAGGTATGTAGGAATGAGAGTTTAACTAGATTTTTAAGGGAGAAAGGATAAAGAGTTGTTTTTCCAAGGGTTCAAGGCGAACAGTCGTTGTTTTCTGGTGGTTCTCCAGAGGTAGTAAGCAGTAGAAGTGAATGTTTGTGAGTTTTCTTGGAGTAAGTGTATCTGACGAAAGCTTATCCAGTAAAATATTGTAAGTTATATTTTTCTACTTATATTCCAAGAGTCACTGTTTAGGCCGGAACGAGAGATTCAGTTTATCGAGAGGGGATGAGGCTAGCATCATTTGAACGATACGTGCATTTGAAGGAGATCATTAAAGACGATAGGCTGGCAATAATTTGTGGTAAGATTGCTGATTTCCTAGGGGACTGCTAAGAATAGATAGTGTATGCTACAAGGAACAAGGATTTGGACAACTCATCATCAGAGAGATAGTTTTACCATTCGTCAGTTTTTCTTTATTAACACATTTTTTAACAATTGCTTTAGAAAGGTAGGAATATCTTAATCAGGAGATTTAGAACAACAATTTTGATTTGAAATTTTAATTTATATTGTATATACCATTAATTTTTGAAGGTTCACGTAAGTAGAGCAAAATTTTGATAATCATTATATGATATTTGAGTGTGAATTTTATTTCAATAATAATGTTGTATCATATATTTTTTTATTATCCCGGTATTCTTTGGACTTTACCTATCATATGTAAAGCATGGATATTGAAGCACGAGTATAACCCTGAGATAAGCAAATTAAATAGTGTGATAGATTCATAATTGCATTATTTAAATAAGTTTAATTAATTAATTAATTAGCTAATTAATTGCTTGGCGCACCTCAGACTTTTAATATCACATTAACACATATATGTATATATATAATTATATATATATATATATATATATATATATATATATATATATATATTTAAATTATATTCAATAGTTGAATAGCAGAGGTTTGATCGATCAATAGTTGGCAAATGAGAGTCGTCAACTATTTCATTGATTTATTTGAATACGTTTCGCTTTTATTTTTAAAAGCATCATCAGTTCACTACAAATAGAAAAGATCTTAGAATATAAATAAACAACGAACAGGGTTCATACCAATAACATAACATAACATTACAATAACATAACATGTTATAAAAACTCTATGATAACTTACGTTAACGTGCTGTCACCTGCATGTTGATGAAATCAGCTCTTCTTGTCAATTTGTTGCACAGGGAATCCATAGTGGACTGCATGAGGTTTTATTAGTGATCACACCGACCACCTCATGCAGTCCACTATGGGTTCCCTGTCCAACAAATTGACAAGAAGAGCTGATTTCATCAACATGCAGGTGAGAGCACGATTGTTGAACTTCCATATTTCGTCCGTACATTCCGATATAGCATTGATTCATCGACAAATGTCAAACATATTCATCCAATTTGAACATTTTCTTCCCTCTACCATTTTGGATCAGTATGAATCTTCCCTAATCAAAAAATACAACTTTTTTCTACATAAATCTATCTCATCTCCAAAACAAATTAAACAAGCTAGGGACCACTCCGTTCAATCGCTTGCCATTTCACGAGAAATGGATAAAAAATCTCACAGACATCCAAATACTCAACAACGTCCTCAAATTTCTTTCTCTCGGACCAAAGTTCGGATTAAAACCCTCATTCAAGGACTACTCTGTATGTAATTTCGTAGCCGACATAGAAAACTTACTATCTCGCTCTGAAACCAATGGCCTTTTCGAATTAAGATCATCTGTCAATAACATTCTCACTAACTTCTCACATAAGTCTTTTCGCGTCTTCTTCTAAGCGCCCACTTTTCTAAAAAACACCCTAACCTAATGGTATTAAGTGGTGATAAAGGTAATGCCACAGTCCTTATGATGAAAGAGATATACATTAATTTGAGCCAGCAACTCCTAGATGATAGCAAATACTATTAACCACTTCTTCGCAATCCCACTTCAACTTACACCAACAAAATCAACCGATATATCACTGAACTTAAAAACAAAAAGACGAGGAACTAGCTAAATCCCTCCATAATTACAATGGCTATGCTCCTAGATTTTACTGTCTTTTTAAAATTCACAAACCACAACTAACTATGCGACCCATATTATCATCAATAAATACTCCGAACACGAATATAACTCAATTTCTAACGAACATTCTTTCACAAGCATACAATTATAACAATGACTTCAACATAACAGATTCTTTTCAGTTCAGTGAATTTATTATTAATTATCAACTACCCAGAGGCTTTGTCTTAGTAAGTTTTGACGTAGTATGCTTGTTCACAAATCTTCCACTTTCCAGTGTATTAACTTCATAAAAATTGTTTCATCTTCTCTGTTTTCCTCCTTCCTTTCCTGCATTTTACTTTGTCTCCTTGTGACAGACATGTTGTTACTTTTTGTTATTGTTTTTGTCCCCGCCAAATGTGAAATTTTACAACACTCTATATGTTTCAGAACACGACAATAATTCTCCCCAAATGTATTAAATTTTCACGACAAATATCGAATATGCAATCAGTAAAATTCAAATAATTCAAAATAAATATCAAATGTACGATTGGTAAAGAAAATAAAATCAAATAATTCAATAGCAGTAAATATCCACTAACTACGATCAATCAATAAATCAAATTTATATTCCCTGGAAAAATTGTCAAAATACTTTCAAATTCAAATTCCCTCAATGTTATATGTTTTTATCTCTGGATCACCTGTACTTATTCCAGATCTCTTTCCCTTCCTTCAAATGTAAAGCTGCGATATTTTCAAGCCCCACGTTTTGGAAGCCAGTTATTGTGATATTTAAAGTCTTGGTGCGCCAAGCAATAATTAGCTAATTAATTTTTGATTAATTAAAATTATTTAAATGATATGATTATGACTCTATCACAATTTTTAATTCTTTTATCTCAGGGTTAAATTTGTGCTTCAATATCTATGCTATTACATGTGAAAGGTAAGGTCCAGAGAATACCGGAATAATAAAAAACACATATGATCTAACACTATATATTGAAATAAAAATAATGAAATAATTCACACTCAAAAGTTTTCAATAAACAAATCTCATATAAGGATTCTCAAACTTTTGTTCTCCGTACGTGAACAATCAAAATTAATGGTACAAACAATATTAATTGAAATCTCAAAATCCCAAACTATTCTAACTCTCCTAATCAAAATATTTATATCCTTTCTAAATTACGTGTAAAAATTGTGTTATCAATAAAAGAAAAAACTGCAGGAAAACAAAAATATCTCTCTCTGAGGATGAGTGGTCCAAATCCTTGTTCCTTGTAGACTGTATTATCTCCTTTCAATCGCTCCCTATGTAATCAGCAATCTTACAACAGATTGTTGCAAGTATATCGTCCTTAATGATCTCCTTCAAAAGCACAAATCATTCAAATTATGATAGCCTTTCTCCTCTCGATAAACTGAATCTCTCGTTGGCCCGAGTGAAAAATGACTCTTGGAATATCTTCTCTTTACGATAAACTGAATCTCTCGTTGGCCTGAACAGTGACTCTTGGAATATAAGTAGAGAAATATGACTTACAATATTTTGCTGCTTCAGCTTCTGTCAGATACACTAACTCCACAAAAACTCACTAACATTCAACACTACTGCTTGCTACATTTTGGAAACTGCCAGAGAACAATCACTGTTCGTCTTACAGACTTGGAAAACCAACTGATTATCTTTTCTCTCTCCTAAATCTAGCCAAACTCTCACTCCTACATACCTATCCCACCTTTTTCAATCTCCGCCAATTAAAACTCGTCACAATTCCCCCATTTTTTCATTTCGATAACAAACAAATTTTTTACCTATAATTATAAATTTCCTAAAACTTATTTACAAATAATATTTTTCTATAATTCTTAAAAACTAACAAAAACCTCTTTCTATAATCCCTTCTTTTGTCTTTAATCACTGCATTAATGTATTTTGAAAAACCCTGTTCAATTGTCTTTGGCTTTCACTTAAACTTATGCGGGTCACTCAAGTATAACAAAGAAATAATTTATGCAAAGCTTACATTTTGTTTAGTACAGGTAATCCAAGAATTTAATAACTTTCCTTCTCCGAAATGTTTGTTGGATATTATCCTACTTATCTGAATTATTTTAATGTTTTTGAACTTTGAAATATTTTTAAACAAACCAATATTTTTCTCGATTTTACATATCATAACAATATATATATATATATATATATATATATATATATATATATATATATATATATATATATATATATATATATATATATATATATATATATATATATACAACATATAACAACATATTATTATATAAAATTCTTGTATGTAATTACTATTTTAATGGGAATAAGCCACAATGGAAGGTGAAAGTATGTTTATTGACGTTTCAACTTCCATTTCGGAAATCATCTGATTTTCGAAATGGAAATTTAAACGTCCATAAATTTAATTTAACTTTCAATTGTGGCTAATTCGCATTAAAATAGTAATTACCTTAAAACGCCACAAGAAAATAGCTTTAGAACAATTTTGGTATGATTTTGTTTTGTGATATTCCAAATATGATGATCTAATAACTTGAATCTTATCACGTATAATTTTTCCGCTTAAAATGAAACTACAAACGAAATTAATTTTTGTCAAAAATTAAATCGGATAGTGTAACCGTTACAAAGTTTTTACAGTGTATTTTAATAAAAATTCATAGTTTTAGAAATACTGCCAGAATTTTAATGGAACACTCACGAAAACAAATATTATTTTAGTGTTCAAAACTGAAAATGTTTTTGCGTTAGTAAGTATCTAAGTTCGGAGTCGTAGAGTATCCATTGTGGATGAGTTGTATAGACATAAAAATCACTTAAAATTCAAGCCAGCAAGAGCGCTTCTTTTATGGAGAACTTTCACTGTCACGTTATTTACTCAAGTGTCTCGCAAATTTGAAACATCCCAACGTTTACTTTATAATGTTTGTGTGTAACCCCAAAAGCCTAATTTACATAGGAGCCGCAGTCCACAAATTAACATGGATTTAATTCCGCGGAGAAGGCATATCATTACGAATAAGATACTATTAGATTTAATTGGTGTGCATATTATGCAAATGGTTCGGAGAAAATTGGGGCATAACTCTCAACTTTAATGAATCTATTATCTTGAGGTAACAGGAAGTCGGCGTGGGGAATAAGGAAGGGCACTTTTCAGGTGTTAACTGCAATATTGTGCTATATTCTGCACTATATGCGAAAATTGTGACAGACTCGAGGTAAATTCTAGCCAAGAATCTACCCAACTCACTTATTTTGCAAAATATTACCATAAACTTGGGATGACACAATACTACGGTAGAAAGCGGCATTTCCTTACAACTGCTGCGATTGCGGTTTTCGGGCCCACTCACCTTGCGATAAGACACAATATATTTATTTAAATTTTGAAATGGATGGTATAGTGTTTATTTTTAAAATATTTTTTAATTAACGTCCATTTCTTTCTTTTAAAAATCTTCCTTTTCTTTTGTTTTTTGTTTTCAAACAACTTAATTTAATATTAATTTATTATTTAATATTGGAATATTTAATAAAGTAGGTTTATTAGCGAATTTTTCAACCATATTATTACAAAAATTTATATTACCACTGCGTACAGCTTTAGACATTCTCTCTGATGTCTTCTTCAGGGCTTCCAAGGTCTTAGTTTTTCGAGCCCCCAGACACTACTAAAATGATCTCTAATCAATGCATTACCAGAGAACAGATGTGTTGGTCTGTTCTCTGGCATTACTGCTACTGAGACCAGAAGATAGTTTATTTACCGTCGATGATGGAGTGGTTTGGGTGGAGATTGGCGTGAGTATTGGTGCAAGAATTGGTGCGGGAGTTGGCGCAAAAATCTCTGACTGCAGGATTTTGATTAAATTGTGGAACGGATGATATTTTCTTTATAAGAGGTTTTCAAGTCAAAGGTAACCGGATGCCGTCATCTCTTTTATTAAGACAACTCGAACCTTTTCCAATTTCTATGGCTTCTTGGACAATTCTTGGTTTACAGAAGTAGATAGGAATATAGTTCTGGAGATTTCAAAATCAATTTTGTGACCTGTATAAAGATCGTCTTAACCTAAACCTAAAATTAAAACGAAATTACGAACAAAATGGAATGTAAATGAATCCCATTTGGGATTCGACGATTTTTTTGGCCAATATAAGTTCGAGGCAGTCTACACAAGAAATTTTATAAGTCGTGTTATTTATTTGAAATTATGTCTTTGATTGAACGGACAAGAGATAAAAGTTTTGTTGAAGGGTAGATATTGACTTTATTCCTATTGATTTTAAAATATTATCGATATTGTTAGTGACACCTTCGATGTAAGGGAAAAAAACTTTCTTTTAACGAGGGTCTAATTCTTTGTCTATGTCTGTGGATACTAATAATGATTGTGATTTTCACAATAACCGTTTTGGATGAGTGCTTGTTTTAAACTACAGAGCTCAGCGAGTCTACTTACAAAATATCACAAGCGTATTAATCTGGAGATAAGGGTATTAATGACTGAATTAATTTGTGACGGTGAATGATAAGAATTGGCATGCAAGTAACGATTGGTATAAGTGGGTTTTCTAAAACCCAAACTCCACAAAAAAAATTAATTGGTGTATGATCTGAAGATATTGGGGATACTCTATTATTCTTCATCCAACAATCTATCTATAAAGCCAGGTTTAAATGGATTTAAAAACAAATCAATATATCTTTGCCACGTTAGAGGGTTGACAAAAAAAATGACCTATAAAAATGTGTGATTTTAACGCCCGTGTTGGCAATGATATATATCCACGAATAAAACAGCGATATAACGAAAATATCAGAAATGAAAACAGAGACCTCTGACGGACCTTTGCAGCATAAATGAGATACGTATTAATAATACATTTTTCCCTCACAAAGAACAATAAAAATACACCTTTGAAAACAGTAGAGGAAAAAAATCTATGATAGACTATATTCTGTCGAATAGAGACTTACAGCTCTCTCAAATCTTGGATCACTGGAGCACTAATATCAGCAGAAATAGAAAGCGATTATAAATCGGTATTGTGTAAAATCCGAATGAAAACACATATATTATGTGATAACAAAACAACAGAATACACCACAAAGATAAAAGTCGAAAGTTTATAGGATTACTTCCTAACATACCTATTCTAAAAAAGAAAAACCGAACACAGCAGAAATAAATATATCACCGAAAATGATGGAGTCCAAAAAACCTGGGCCAAAATTAAGTCTAATTTCTTAGCCTTGGCCAAGGAAGTCCTTGGTGAAAGAAATATAAATAAAACTTATTCGTTCCCAAGGCGAAGAACTCCATAGTTTTGTAGAAAAGTGAAGGAAAAATATAAAAAAAAGAAAAAAAGCTTAATATACATGTCAACCAAAACACAAGAGGCATACCATAATTACAAGACAATTAGAAACGAAAAACATGCACTTGTAAAAAAACTAAAAAATTACCACTGGGAACGCTTTTCAAAAAAAATTGAACATGATTTTTACGGTCTGCAAAAGGAAATATGGCGCTTCATAACAGGACAAAGAACAGAGATAAAGGAACTAATAGAACCAAAACACATAGGAAAGGATACGTGGATTGACTACCTATAAAAGCTATATGCAGAGGAAGAACAAACGACGCTAGAACCGGAAACACCAAAAATTACCAAAAATGAAGTACATAATATAAATGTACAGTAGGGTTGAACAATAGGGTTTTCATAGTGAAATATCGTGTACAGATACAATATTTGTTATAAAGCAAATTACTGAAAGATCACTTAAGATAATAGACCAGCATTTCTGTGTCTAATTGAGCTAAAGAAAACGTTTGACAGAATAAGACTCAAAGATGTAATCCATTCTTCTGTATAATAGAGAAGTTCCACTAAATATTATAAAAATGATCGAAAACATCTACCAAAACAACAAAATGAAAGTTAGAATAGATGGACAACTTATATAACCTATAGAAATAGGCAGCGGAATAAGACAAGGATATTGAGAATGAGAAACAAAGAAATCAAAATACTCTGTTACGCAAACAACGCAATATTGACAACCCAAGATGAAGATGGTCTGCAAAGACTGGTCCACAGATTTAATATAAGAGCAAAAGAATTTATTATGACAATCTCAACTTAACAAACGATAACAATAGTAGTCAGTAACGAACCAACCACATCTAAAATAGAAATTGATAACATCAGTATTGAACAAGTAATAGAAATAAAATACCTGGGAATTACACTGACTAGCTATAGAGACCTGGACAAAGAAGTGGGAGATCCAGGAATAAAAGCAAATATACTGGCAGGATGCCTTAATAACACTATATATCGAAACAGATACATTAACTAAAAAAACAAGAATTTATAAAGCCAGTGTTTATAAAGCCAGCCATTTGTAAAGCCAGAAACAAGGCCCGAACAGCTACAAGGCAAAGGCTGCTGGAAACGGCAGAGATGAGAGTACTGAGAAGACTTACAAAAAATACGCTGAGAGATCGAATAAAAAGTGAAGATATTAGAAGAAAATGTAACGTACACTGTATAAATGAATGAACACAAAATAGAAAAAAGAATGAAATAATAATAATCCGCCAATGAACAAGCAGAATTGCTTATAAAGAGAAAGAAGAAGAAGAAGATATTTATACATAAATATAACTTATATACTTTTTGTGACGTGATTGATAATATAAAAATTCTACTTTAACGCCTAGACATAAAAGTGAAGCATTTTTACGCCTAAAGTACATTCGTTTACCAAATTCCCATCAGTAAACATGAGCACGTGTTGATATTCGCCATCTCATTCGTCAAGAGGCTATTAAATATAATTTATTACCTTAAGTCAGACAGATTCTCACGTTTCAAATCCAAACTTGCCAGCATTTTAAATTAAAATGTATCGTGTTGATTTTTAAGTTGATATATTGTGTTATATTTATGTTATAGTTATTGTTAAGTTATTTACTGGTCGTGTTATTTTTTAGAGTTTAGTTTAATTGTGATATAATGATTAAATTTCAAGAAATTCTTACACTAATAGTTTCAAAAGTAAATATTTTTAAAAATCATATGATACATAGGTCGTACATCAGTACGACCCTGTTTAGCTTACACGTGGTTCTATTGACGATTGGGAATTTGTAAAATGAATACGGTTTAGGTACAAAAGAACAAGAATATGTTATTTTCAAACAAGAATATTAGGTACAAAACTTGAATGTTATTTATTCACAATATTAACATTAATGGTGCAATTATTTATGGTTACACCTTCTTATTAGGGATAACAAATTATATTTTTTTATTACACCATTGCATAAAACGTCAAGGCGAAGATTAGTAAACCGCAGTGGACTTGGTAGGCAAAAATCCTTCGGTTACAGTCTTTGAAGTACGCAAAATATCTGGAGTAATACGCGATCCCTTGGGATCTTTGAAATCAGACATAATACTTGTACTTTTGGTCAACAATAAACACAAATGTTCACAACGTTAGAAAAAAATGGTATGTTCTACTCGGAGTAAAGCTACTCTCCTAATAAAACCTCTCCGCTTTACTTCTAATAAAATAATATACTATTTTGCAACAAAAATTGTCAGTAGTAATATCCATAGGACATTAATAACAGACGAGATAATTTCATGACAATCGAAAGCTCGTTCCTTGGTAACAGCACGAAGCCGAAGGCTGAGTGCTGTTACCAAGCAACGAGCTTGAGAAATTTGTCATGAAATTATGAGGCATTCATCAATGTCCGAGGGATATTCGGCGGATAATTTTTCGAAAAAAAAAAAATCATAACGAAACATTTATTTATTAAAAGTACAGTTAGTGAAAGTAAAATTATTAAAATTTAAGTTAACATTAGATTCATTGCTGTTCTCTACTATAGAAGATCTATTACCACGCATAATATTTATAATCTTGTTGTGGTGTTCTTGATCGAGATTCAAGTATGGTTTTATAGAATTCTGATTGCCATGACCAGTAATTTTTATTTATTTTATTTGTATTTCTGGGAATTTTTTCTTTGATTAGCGATAGATTATATTGAATTATCAATATAATTACACAAAATAATAAGGCTTATATGTTAGGTTAACGATGCTATGGTTACGAGTATATGTAAAAATCGTCTACTTAAACGGATTTTAAATTTTCAAGTATACCTACTAAGTACTTTTTTCCCTATAAAAAAAATTTAACATTTCTGTATTAAACTATGGAACGTAAAAAAGTATACAGTGACATAAATAGAGCATTCTCTGCATAAGTAATCACTAGTATACATTACTAATACGAGTAAGATGCTAAATGCCTTTCTTGCATGTCAAAGTCATCATAAAGCCAGAATTCCTGTTTCATGTGTCAAAGCAATTTATAACATAGTCATTGTTTCTCAATAAAATATGTAACTTAAAGATATTATACCGCTGAAACAGGCAATATTCGAATTATACCTTGCTATACAGCATTCAAATTTTATTACCTATTCGGAGATTGCATCAAAAAATACAGGTACTTTATAGAGACTCTGCGCAAAATAACTGTTACATGATAAACATTTTAAACAATATATTTATGTTTCTAGTAATTTAAATTATTATTTCTTATTTAACTCTTAAACCGGAACATGTGTCTATAGTATATGATGGGAAACACCCGGTCTCAGATACTTAGCGCAAAATATCTACATAGAAACATTTATCTTGATTTTGGATGCATAATTATATATTTTTGTTCATATAAGAAAATACTGATGCTAGTATGCATTCTGAAAATGTATTTTTTAATACAGGGATACCTACAATATTACTAAAAAACTTAAAACAATTTAAAGTATACACTCCGTTTTTAAATAATAACTATTAATTATAAAGTTAAACCCCCATTATAGGACAATTATTGCATATATCTCTGCTGCAATGCAAGAAAATAGGATCGCTACATTTTATGCATTTGTATGATGTTTTTCTCTCTTTTAGAACAAGTAATTTTGTTCTAACGAAAATTCGTTCTTGGAGGAAAAACATTTGTTAATATCTGTTTTATTAAAATATGATTATCCTTTATCGTTTATAAATAAGGAATTTTCAACAATCGATCGAATAGAACAAAACAACTTAGAACGAGATCCTACAGCATATACAAGGAATAATACGAGGAAAATAACAATACCATACATAAAAGGATTATCGGAAAAGCTTAAAAGGATAGGAAATAAATTCAACATTTCAACAACATTCAAAATAACAAACACGTTGAGATCTATTTTGTCCAAAACCAAACCTAACAATGAACAAGAAAGGACAAGGAATTGCATTTATAAAATACCTTGTGAATGCGATCAGTTTTATTTAGGTGAAACATCAAGGCCATTAAATGTTAGAATAAGTGAACATCAATCCTATATTAAAAATAGAGAATTTGATAGATCTCAAATATGTAAACACGCATTGGATAATGAACATAGGGTTCAATGGAATGATTCAAATATAGTCCTAAAAGAAACGGATGGTAAAAAGAGAAAAATCAAAGAAGCGGCTCTAATTATGATAAATGAGACCAATTGTGTCCCGAATTCCTCGGCAGAATGTAGTAGGATCTGGTTACCCATATTGAAAGAGGAAGTTATTAAAAGGAAAATACCAGTATTGGTAAGTCAGAATACATCAATTATGTTTTTTAAATAACAAACATATAAAATTGGAATTTGGTGTTTATTGAAGGTAAACTAAATGCACGATCAAATACTTACCATGTCGTGATAGTATTATGAGATTTTTTTCCTGGGTTTTCCCTCATATTTTACTATGGAATCACTAACAGGAGAATTTTACTGTCATCATGGCATGTATTTGTCTTTTTAAAGACCAATTACATGTTATGATCTTTTCTGACGGATATTCTCAAGTTTCATTTCATGTAATCGAATGAACTATCTTATAAGTAAAGTCGTCCCAGGAACGCAACTCAACAATATTGGCAATATCATTTTAAAGTCGTCTACTTTAAAATGTATAATGTATGTCTGAATTGTCAATATAGATGAGTCAGATAAAATTAAATTATTAGAAGAATTTTTCACTAAGTAACAAAAAACCTTAATTGTGGCTTATTCCCATTTAAATAGTAGCAAATATAATATTAAATTACTGAGATAACTTATATTAATTTAAGTGTAAAATATTACTAAAGGCCATCTCCTGGTTCTCCTGGTTTTGTTTTGTTACAGTAACAGACAATTTCCGGTTTATTTTTATCAAAATCTCTTTCAACCCTATCATGCATGAATGATATAAGCACAACTGATCTGTTGATTTAATAAACAATTGGAAAGAGGTTTACATGTAGATTAGTAGCAAATCCATAAAGTGTTGCTCCCATCGGTCTAGATTTATTTGCTTTGAACTATGGTGGTATAATTGTTTTATTTATCTTCATAGTGCTAACATATGTTAGAGATCTTTTTCTAGTTCTTTCACCAGCTCCACTAAGGTGGTTTACTTAAAAAACTGATTAAGTTGGTTTCAAAAGCTAGTTTTTTCTACGACAAGTCCAATCCGTCACTGTCCTTTTCTGTGTAAATGTAAGTATTAAATAGGTAACAACTATAAGAGTCAGCTAAGCATTGAATATTTATTCCATATGAAATTGGTTTCTTTGGCATGTACATCCGAAATTCACATTAAACTCTAAAAGCGACAAGCATTTTAACCATTGTGACATCACCACTAGTAGATTTATTTAGAGTTTTAAATAAAAGCGGTGAATATTGTAAAGATTGGGGAAGCACAATCTGTTTTCTTTCTTTCCACCCGAGTTGTAACATCATCACACCTAAGAGTACTAACTTATATTTTAAACCGCTTAACAGACATATTTGATCTAAAAATAAGTCTTTTAGTTCGGCCTTTCGCAAATAGCGAATTGAGAAGCAAACCAGTGTTTCGACTGTCAAATACTGAGCTTCATGAGTCCTACTTTAAAAGTACTGCAAAGTAATACATAAGAAAAAATATGAAAAGTTAGAAGAGGAAATTACCCGCAGTTACGTTTTTTAAATAAAATAGGTAATTAAGAAGCACTATTTGCTATCAATATGGCCGCCAGAATCAGTGATGCTCTGATGTAAACGTTAACCAATGCTAGTGCTTTGTTGACCACGAATAAGCTTTCGATCGAGTAAGACATGGCTTGTCATATGATTAATACTTGTGAATAAGCACATTGACATTAAAATCATAAAGATAATTCAAATATTACATTGGAAGCAAAGTGCCATAGTTCAAATTGATGAGCAACAATCAGAAGAAATGAAAATTTCTTGTTATCTCTTTTAATCTGCAAAAATTCTCATCTCAAGATATAGGACATCTAATTGAAAGCTTAAGTATGAATAATGCTAATTAAAAAATACCACAAAATCTAAACCATATATTGACAACAAATAAATATTTTTTTGGTCAGATTTGAAAACTAAATTTCTGGTAAGTCCGAAAGATTGGCGAATATTGTTATGTTTTGTCATTTTTTGAATAAAAGACACTTTTTAACCATTTATAATCCTTCTAGACTTTTCTGCTAATAAAAAACTGTGGTTCCTTGCTATTTTCTTTCTCATATTGGTTGGCGCTTTTACCAATAAGTTGTTGCTCAGCTTCAAGAAGATCATCCTTTCCAACATTACTGTCATTTTCTTCACATATTTGGACTTCTTCTTGTGATACCTGCTGCTCTTCATCACTTTTTATATAACCTGGATCTATATCAGATACATATCGTTAATCAGGTACTCGTACTTATCAGGTTTATCGTCGTTCTCCAAATATCATTTCATAACTCGTTGCCCAAAATTATTATTATCTCCGAACTTAGCTCTTTGTCTGGTTAGATGGTTAGATGTTTTGATGCATTTCCAATGCTCGTGGAAAGAATATCCTTGATAATGGGCCCTAAAAACAATAAAAGGTCTTTTTGAGAATTATTACCATTAGGACTAATTATGCACAAAGTACATTATGTGATATATCAGGTCATCTGTATGATTACTGGCGTAATGCGAAATACCCGGCCTGTAAAAAAGAAGCACTTTCAAACACCGACTTCTAAGTTACAGTTGCAGAACATATGCTAATCGTGGTTACGCCTATTAAGTACCTCGGTAGTTGATAAAAGTATATTTGGGAGGGGAGAACTGCAGCTTAAACATTATTCCCAAAGTTCTGCATTATGTTACACTAAAGGTCTCAGAGACCGGTATGTCCGTTTAAGGGTTAAATAAATGGACAATAAGTCACTTAAAACGACATTAGTACATTACAGCTGATAATATTAATTTGTCCTTGACATTAAAATTTTCATATTAATCATATAGTTCAGGAAAATAGGTTTTTCTCAGGACATCTCAATGGCCAGGTATTTCACGATAATATATAGCTGTAATAATAAAATCGGTACTTTTCTTAAGAAATTTCGGTGTGGTTTTTTAAATATTTAGTTATTTTTAAATTTTTGCTTACCACATATATTGTACTAAATATCATTGTCCTCCTTCTCATTCCTTGAGCCCTTGTCAGGGCGTGGTGACACTTTAAATATTATTAGCTTGCTGCCTCCATTGGATGCAATCCTGTGCCATATGGACGGCTGTAGGTAGGGATTTTCTTACCAGAGTCTTCATTTGGTCTGCCAATTGTATTGGAGATCTTTCTCTTAGTTCCATGGTCCCAGCTCCTCTAGCTATGTGGCCGAAGTAAATTAGATATGCTTGGTTTACTTTTTACATACATATTGTACCTGTTATAAAATATAAATACCTTAAAAATAGCATATTAGAAAGTGTTTTTAAATAATTTGTTGCTCCAAAAACATCAAAAGAAGAAAAAATCGTTAAGTGCTTAAAATATTTGTAAACATCCACTTCATTGCTTCTGCAACTATAGCTTTCAATTCTTACCATACAATACCTAACAATCTTGTTCATTTTTCCAATATATCCGCTTACTCGACAGTTTCCATACAATAAGCTTATTCTCAAGAACACATTAGAGTTACAATAAAAAAGCATTTAAAAGCTTGAAGCGGAGAATTTACCATGTTTTTATAAAATCTGTAGTCAATGGTGCAGAGGGTATAGTAATGGCAAGTAAATTTCAACTGTTGTTTTCTTTATGTTGAGACCAAACAGTGTTTGAAGATGCAATTACTTTTCTCTTTGTTTTTAATAGGTCTTGAAGTTACTGGCTGTGAGAAATCAATATTTTTCTTATCCAAAAAGATATTAACTGTACTATTTGAATAGTTCTCAGTAATTTTCTTTTCCAACTCAACAGTTGTTTGCGATCTGAGAATTATACCCGGTAGATGATTCGGATTTTCTTCAGTTTTGTTATCTGGTAAATCTAAATCTTCGTCAATATCAACTTTAGCACATTAAATAGGAAGAACTATAAAATTGCTTCAGACCGAATTCTTGTAAAAAAACTTAATCTGTAATTTTATTCACTTGCTTTTATAATCTCGTCTGCGCTAAACCTAATATCTTCAGACCTAAAAGAAAAAATAAATCATTGTAGTGCTAGGTGGCAACCAATGTTGCCACATGAATTCAGGGTACCATAATTAGGTTATAGATAAATAAACACTTTATTTTCTTAGATTAGGATTTATATAATAACTTCTTAGTTTAAAATAAAGCAATAATAACACAAAATATTATAAATTAACTAAACAATTCTTACATTGTTTAGGATTAAGTTTGTTTGGTAAAAAACTCTGATATTGAAATAAATACTAGCGAGCACCTAACAAGTTTACAAGCATGTAGGTTAGAAAATACATATGGGCATGCCAAGAAATATATACCACCCAAAAATAGGCCACACATAATACAAATGAGATTTTATGGGTGATGAAAGTCTCTGGCACCCAAAGTTGCCACTGAGCGCTAACGGGTTCTGTCAATACTGTATGGGAGAGAATGTTGAAAATTAATATCATAAAATGTATCAAATACTAACGGATAATTTCTTTCCACCTCTACTCTACTCTAAAAAAAAATAGAATGAATCAAACACTTCTACATGGTTAATAAATGCAAATGATCCGAAATACAAAGAATAAAAACACGTGCTTAAGACACTCCAAATGTTGTTTTTACATCTTGCGGCGGTGCAAAGCTATGAATAATTTTGTGATTCGCGAGCTCTCTGTAATTACCGGCCGTATATACGCCACTGTTGAAGCATGACAATAAAAACTAAAATAGAAAACGATTTGAATTTAAAATTGGCTTTAGAGTCATGTCCTAACTAGCTGAACATAACCGAGTTTCGAGTTTCTTGTCTGCGTGTTCCAACCACTAACAAATTATAGTCCGGTAGGGAAATGCCCCGGTAATATTAAATACCTTTACTTATTAATTCTTATTACTTTAATAATCGGGTACAAATTGAAAAAATTATTTTTTATTTATAAGAAAGGTAATATAAGTGGATGTATATGGTAAGTACTGCTTCTCAGCATTTAACTACAATATTATCGCATAAGTTAAATCTTAGAGTAATCTGTAAGCATAAGTTAATTTCCTTTCATTGTGTATCGGTTAAAGGGGAAGCGATCTTTGACTGTTATAAAGGCCACATAAAAGTTTTTTTCTTTTTTAAATGAATAACAAATAAATGCAGTTTTTTTGAGTTTTACCAACTATAAGGGATTTAATAGAAATAAAATCTTAAAGTATATTAAATAATCACAAAAACTTGAAAGTGGCTTACGAAACAAATTTAAAATAAATTTTTTTGTTCTTCCCCCTCCTCTCTCTCTCTCTCTCTCTCTCTCTCTCTCTCTAATGGTGCTACAGCTTAAGACCTCGCGCATATTGATCCCAGCTGAGGCCCAGCACACCCATGCGAAATACGTGGACAGTTTTGTGAAGCAAGGTCAGAAGCAAGGTACAGCAAATTGAACCCACTCTACGACCAGCTTATATACAGGCCGGTCACACGTGGAAAGGTTTGTCATCAGCCTACAGTTTTCCTGGGTCGTGGCGTGCATGTTTGACTCCCACTTCTCCCTATTGTTTACATTTACTTGTATGTATTTCCGAGATAGACATAGAGATACTGATTAAACTCGTTCGGGATCATTTTGTGGTATATTATTATGATACTATACCATCCACGAGTACTACGAGTATATGAGGATGAAATTGAAAGTCATTTTAGAACTGGCCACGGCGACAGCCCACGAATGGAAACAGATGGAAAGATAAATGCACTGGTCGCCCATAGCCTCAGCGTGTGTTGGCCCTCGAATATTATTATATCTTTAATAAAAATTGGTAAGCCACCGGTTTTTGGCAAACAACTTTGGGATGAACTAGTTTAGTATTGTTTAGCTATGGATCGTGGTGTCCAAGGACCATAATCAGTATACCTTTTCTTATCGTATGTCAGTGCCATTATGAATGGACTTGGGATTAATAATGGGGTGGTTTCCCGTTGCATTCCTCATTGCAGTACCACAACCATTTAAACAGCTTCAGTCATGCTTGTGATAGTCCAGGTAGTTCATAAGATGATACTGATAACTGCTGCTGCCCTTCATTAAAAAAGAATAGAAAAAAGGTAAATCGATTTTATAGGAACAAAAGTATCGAAAATGTTTCTCTCAGTGAGGAGTTAAATGTAAATCATTGTTCGCATGCGACGGGTGGCTTCCCTGAAGTAGACATACAATCCAATAAAATTAAAAAAAAGCGTCTACCGCTATAGTGTATCTTTTGCCTAGAGGACATACCCTTCTAATACATGGCTATCTGATGACTTCATCTCAACAACCAAATTGTGCCGCACTGTAATACAAATTTTTCGAGTAAGACAAAAGAATACTTATAAAATATCGTTGTTATACCAAAACTGGAAAACAGCTTGGCATTAGTCCCATTTTCAAATATGTTTAAAACAGAATGGACCAAATTAACAAAGAGATCAAAATTTTCGGGAAAAATTAACTAATATACATTGTATACCACGTAAACTGCAAACTATAACTCGAGCTAATGACCATAGGGGTCATATACATGTTAATTTGAATAAAAAAATATTCCAGATTTCTCAAAACAAAGAAACTCATTAGCCAGTAATGTTTATTAATTAGTAGGCGTTATAAGGACAAAGGTTAGATAATCAACCTTTAAATATTATTTTATATGATAGTTTTGCCGATATTTTATGGCATATCTTTGCAATACTAATGACCAATGAAATATTCTATTATTAGCTAAATTGAACAAAGAGTTTAAAGCAATTATTGAGAAGTTTAGTATTCGGTGCAAGCTGTGTAACAAGTTTATGACAGAATAAAGTTTTATGTATCCAGTCTTTAATAGTTTCCAATATTGTAATAATCCTTTGTAATTTCCTTTACGACACCAATATTTAAAACTGCTTTAAGAGCATTTTGAATTAAAAAACTATAAAACAAGTTTTAGTAGTTTTTGTGATAAGAAAAATCTAATGTTCAACAAAATTCTTGGCCAGATAAAAGCTATCGAACAGCTACAGGCAAGAAAAGTCTACAACAAAATTAGAATATTAGGTGGTACGCTTTCTGCAATCTAAGCAATAACCTCTACCAAAATTTCATTTCGTTTTACCTAATAAGCGTTTTGAACTCAGAAGTTACAACAATAAAAAATCTATTTCATGCTTTTTAGAAGTCTTTAATAACGCCTCTGTCAAGACACGCCTATATGGACTAAATTGAACCCAATCAGAACTTTGAGATTACAATTGTTTTGCTGATGATATTAAAGAATCTGAAACAGGCAACCATGTCTTGCAGTCTAACGAACAGCAGCCGGAACGCACTGTTTGGAGAAGTGATTGCAAAAACATATGGTTTTCCTCCACTAGACCTATACAACTGAATCCAGATATGCTCTTCATCAAGCCATCCTGCAAAGACAAATATATGGAAAACAAGGTCCAGCAAGAAGAAGAACATCTTGGTTAAAGAACCTCAGAATCTGGTTCAATACAACATCTGTTTTTCCGCGCTGCTGCAGATAACATAAAGATCGGCAACATTCGTAACGGATAGGCACATCAAGAAGAAGACACCTATAGACGCTGGTATATGGTTTCCGAAATGTAAGACATACAAGAAGCCGACTAGCTACAGTGCAACCGATTTACGACGGCTTTCGTAAAAAAATAAATCAATATCTTAATAAACATTGCTGTTATTTTTTTAACTCTGTTAAGGGCAAAAATTGTCCAACAGAATTTGCAGTACGTAAGCAATAGCAAAAAAATTAAGTTTATAGAAACACATCTAGTTAAAACAAACCAGTTTATGTTTTGTACTGAAAAATGCACATCATCTTCGAGTCCTATAAATTTATTGATGGTTAGGTTTTGCTATCCTGAACCAGAAGAGCATTCCAGAGGACCAGAAGGCAGGAATACAAGGAATACGGAGACACCCTATCTAAAGAAATAAGAGTAAGACTGAGAAGTCTTACTGAAAACCAGTGGCACAATAATATCAGGAAAGCTAAAGAAAACGAAGGAAACGTCTGGAAAATGCTGAAAGCCAAGAAAAGAGGAAAACAAAAGATGCCACAAATTATGGACAATGAGGGAATACATTTTGAAACTCAAGGAAAAGTAGATGCCATAGCAAGGAACATGGCAGCTATACACAGACAAAACCAGGACATGTCGAACCCAAGAACAAGAAGAGAAGTCGACTACGAATACAACAGGATAAAAAGAAGAAATGAATTCCAAGTAGAAGAAAAAGACTACTCCAGCTCATATGAAGTTGCAAGGATCATCAGGAAACTCAAAGAAAGCAGAGCACCAGGACCAGAAGGGATTCACAACATCACCCTAAAGGAACTCCCAAAGAAGATCATAGTGCAACTGCACTATATCTTCAAATTTTGCTTGGAAAAAGGACATTTTCCGAGAAACTGGAAACACGCGAAGATCATCCCACTTCTAAAACCGAAGAAAGATGGAAGAAGACCAGAAAGCTACAGGCCTATTTCTCTCCTGGAAACCATGGGAAAAATTCTGGAAAAGATCATCTACAAGAGACTGATGAAGCACACAGAAAGAAGAAGAATTATCCAAGAGGACCAATTCGGATTCAGAAAAGGAAGAAACTGCGAACTGCAGCTAGCAAGAATCATCAGCGACACCAAAATAAGATTCAACAGGAAACAAAGGACAGGACTAGCCATACTGGACATAAAAAAAGCATATGACACGGTTTGGAAAAAGGCACTAATCTTCAAGATGGACAAAGCTAGGCTACCACACTACCTCATCAACATCTGTGACACTTATCTGTCCAACAGAACATTCCAAGTATCAGCGGACCAAAAGATGTCAGCAATCCAGGATATTCAGGAAGGAATGCCTCAGGGCAGTATTTTATCGCCAATTTTATATAACATTTTTGTTTCAGACCTACCTACAGATCCAAGAACTTCAACAGCTCTGTATGCAGACGACACAGCAGTGTATGCGTCCGGAAAAGACGAAGGAAGAATAATCAGGGATATAGAAAACCACTTGGACAAAATCACGAGATACATCGAAAAATGGAAGATAAAAATCAACGCCCAAAAGACGCAATTCATAGTCTTCAGCCAGAGTTCCAGACCATCACGAAACTAAATCAGAGTAGGAGGCAACAGGATCCAGGATGAAAAATCAGTCAAGTACCTAGGAGTCCACCTCGACAGAAGACTAAACTTCCGGGTGCATGCACAAAAAACTAAGGTAAAAGCTAATGCAGCTAAAAAACTAATTCTCCCTTTCATTTTTAGGACCAGTCCACTGTCCAAGGCCAAGAAGATTCAGTTATACCAGGCCTATGTTAGATCGGTGATGCTATATGCTGTACCAGTGTGGAGTTCCATAGCAGAGACACACTGGAGAAGATTAGAAGCCACGGAAACATCATGCTACCGGATCATCGACGGAACATCATGGGAGAACAGAATCACGAACGCAACCATCAGAGAAAGGCTCCAGTACACACCACTGAGGGAGGTGGCTGAGAAAAGGACCAGGTATTTCTTCCACCAGGCCACAAGAAGACTCCATAAGACCAGGGGCATCCTCGAGAATAACAGGATCCAGAGGATGCATAGATCTACCCATAGACTGATCGACCATCTGATCAGGGTCTAGCCGGATGGTTGCCGGAAAACAGCCAAGCAGGGAAGTAGGTACAGTGCCTTAAATTAGTACCTACAGAAGAAGACGAGGATATATCCACACAAAGATGTCCAGGATGCCGAGAGGTCAAAACATCAAGAAGCTGGCGGTGCAAGAGCGGGACGCTGAAGAAAAAAGAAGGCTAAAATGAATGAAATGAATGACATGTAAATTTATATAAGGCAATAACGTTTTTATTTTTATTTTATTATTTTTTTATTATATTATTTTGCTATCCTGAAGTTTGGATATAAATGACTTGTGTTTTAAATTGTAATTAAAGAGTCTAAAAGTATTTACTAAATAAATTTGATTCAGTATGTGCTTAATGAACAATGCACGTGTTATTGGTCTTACACTGTCTTTATAAAATCTTAACTTTACCTTAGTGTTAATATATTGGTTTCGCCATACGGTGTTGCTAGTATCCTGCCAATTTATTTGAGTTTTGTACCTGATCTACAACTTCTTTTTCTAGCTTAAACGAATAACAATACTAGAAAAGTAATCTGACTCCCCTTATTGCAATTTATTATCTTTAATAAAGTTAGAAAGACTTGACCTTAAATAGTTTACTAATCCACATGCATATTTTTTTAATCGGAGTTTTTCTTGAAGATATGCATTATTGAAATGATTATCAAAGTACAAAGTCCATTGTATTAGTAAACTATGTACAAGTTTTCCAAGCGTTTCCAAATATTTCTCTGTAATTTTATCACTTTTGTCTAAATAAATATCCAATTCTAGATAATACTTAATAATTGTTTACTTTTATATAAGTTTTTAAACGAAGGACTATCACGAGAAACCTGTTAAAAGCTATCATTTACATATTAATTTACAAGTAATCAACTAATTCTTTTCGTTGTCATGTACTTATGTATTGACTAAAAGTGTAAAAATATGGAGAGGGAAACCAAACTTTATAGTAACTTGGGAGTTCTTTTTTCTCATTATTATAATCATAAATGTGTTGCTTGTGTGAGTCCATTTCAAAAGGTAAAAGAAATAATAAATTAGACTTACTCACAATTAATTTAATTTAACTAATCAGATACAGAAATATATATAATACTTCTTATATATAAATACATAAAATACAATACAGAAAGTTACAAACATAACAAAGTTACAAACTTTCAAAGAAAGTTTGTAATTTTGTTATACATTTTGATTACAAATGTACATATATTTAATTTAATTACCAAATAATCACTTAAGTTTGTTCTGTAACTTTGACTAAGCCGAGTTAGTTATCATAGAAGATGTATTATAATTATTTATATTGTTACATTGAAATCTAATTATTTAAAGTTTGTTAAAGTATGCCAATATTAATACATCAAATAACTTTGATATGTAAAATCAAAAATTTTTAGACATTTATTAATATCAGCTTATTTCATAAAACTAGATAACTTAACTTACAGCTTAACTTACAGCATTTAAAATAGAAGAAGAACTGTCACACTTTAACCTACATTTGTCAAGTTTACCTTTAAAATCTGATAATAACATAAAAAACTCATTGTCTCCAAGTAAGAGATGTAGTTCTTTTAAAATCCTCCCCTTTTTAAATTTAATGTCTGTTTCGTCCCTCCGTTTTTTAAGTGTTTTCTTAGTGTTTTCTGTGTGTCTTAAAGTATCTTAATTTTAATTTTTAACTTTATATATTGGACTTTACAACCATTTGCCACATATTACAACATAACTTTATCAAAGAAATTTGATAATTACAAGCTGATATAATTGCACACCCACACAATTTGTACATCTATTCTTATTCATTGTCTCACAATATATAGTTGACCTGAGTTTTCCAATCAACAATACAAGATAGTTTAAACCATGTTCTTTCAACCATCAATTAATAGAGTACCGACATGTAAGTAATGTTTTATTTATTTGTTTATTTATTAATTCATTACAGTTTAATAGACTAATTTACCAATTTGTGGGTCTTACCTTGTCTGCTTAAACATTTTATTCATTTTGAAAAACCACAGACATGTAAAATTGGCATAATTACTGTAAGTTATATAATTTATATCACCTATCTTTGTTTTATCTTTATTAGACAACACCCTAATATGGGTTTATTATTTTCAGCATTTATTTAACTTTGTATCGTGACCTAAAGATGCTTTGCATATTGTAGAAAGCGAAACCGGTCGTCTGATTAGTTAAATTAAATTGATTGTGAGTAAGTCTAATTTATTATTTCTTTTACCTTTTGTTTTATTATAGTAAAAAAAAAGAGAGTGGAATAAATATGAATATTTCCTAAAAATGTCTCGGAACTCTTTTAAGCAATATAGATCGTATTCTTACGGGAAATTCAAAAAGTATACCCTGAATATAAATATAATTTTTTTAGTAATTTTAATTATCAGCTTTTATGCTATGTAAAAAATTAGTGACAAATAGTATAATCATACAGTTCTCTGTATATTTTTAATTATGTTTCTTTCGATGATAAAATCTATCCATCATAAATGTTTTGTTATTATAGTAAAAACACAAATATTTTCGTTATCGAGACTTAACTACCTGTCAAAAGACCCTCCCATCAGCCGACTAGACATCACCGTGCAGACGGGAATTTAAGACTAATTAATGAATCTTGGTATCAGATAACAATAATCAGCTATTTACTCTCCTTAATTTCGTTATCGCCGTCTCTTCACCCGTTCACAGACAATCTTTCTCTCTTCCCACTTTGCCGGCAAATTTAATTGAAAATTCTAATGGCGCATGAAAGAAGAGAAGCCAATGCCAATTTTAAGGGCTTTGCTGCGAGTCGGACGTTTGAATTAAAGAGTTGTAGACAAATGTAGGAGTTCATTAAAAATAATGAAGTTGGATTTGTTTAGTTACATATACGCACACTATTTTACTTACTCTTAGTATCTATGTAAATTTTAACTAAAAGTCTGAAAGAAAATCGTTAAATTTATTTTAAACTAGCGGACCCGACAGACTTCGTTCTGTCACAGATTTGGAATGTGGCAGTTTATTTTTTTAATTCTCCTGAACAGAACCGTCACCATGATGATAGGGCGGTGTGTGAGGGTCAGCTCGGGTAACCTAAGTATCTTCGCTTCCACGAACTTTGGCCACCCTTTTGGACCCACTAAAAACCCTTACTTGGATGTCTGCCAGAGGGCCTCAAACTAAGAGGAGAACTTAAGGTTCAGACCTGATTGAAAAATAATCTAAGGGGATAGTGGGAACCTAAAGGTGACAAATATTTATAAAGTGTGTGCTTCAATGACAAAACATAGATATAATTAATTATTTATTATTATTATTATTATTAACATAGGGTTAATAACCGATGTATTAAAAACATGGTAGCGTTGCCAAAGAAGCAATATATCGTATTTTCGTTGTTATTGGTCCAATTTTGACGTTCGAAAGCTTCTAATGAACGAAATTAGGGTCATTTCAGAAGTAAAAGTTAACCATGTGTCTTAAGAACATTATTGCAGAGGTATAATGTTTCAGAAGAAACAAATAATAAAATTAATTTTTAAAGTTTTCTTTTATTAATTTACGATAAATTAGTATAATATGTTACTTATTGTTAATGCTAATTTAATTTTTGGCTGCGCAGTTTAATTTTTGAAGATAGGGAAATTGATAATTTTATGATTCATTTGTTTGTACCTGTAAGAATTTTGTTAAGGATTTTTTTAATTATATTTAATTGTATCGGACATATTTAAATTTTATTTATTTCTTTCTTTTCCTATTTCTTATTGAACTCTAGTTAAAGATAAAAGTTTTTGTAAACGAAATAAGAACCATGAGGTATAATAACCCCTGATACATGTATTTATGTATAAATGTATTAATTTATTTATTTCATTTCATAATAAATTTGATATTTTATTTCAAATATAAAAAAATTAAAAGAAATAATATTTCTTAAAAGAAAATTCTTTGTCTTGATTTAATTTAAAAAAGAAAACATATAGAAGAGATCTTTGATATAAATATAAGTCCAAACCATTATTAATAATTTGTATACCAATTTTAATGAATTTGTAAACTACAATGACATCGATAGTTTATACCAATTCCTACAAATAAGAGAATCGCGTATGCAAGAAAGAAGGGCAAGAAGATCGCAAGAAAACTACAGATACAGAAAAACTCAAGAATACAGAGACAGAGAACAAAATTTTAGGAGGGACTATACAAAATGAAAATTTATTCCAAGGACGAAAAACGAAAATAGACAAAACGGAAGAGAAAATTATAAACTCTGAAATCGGCAATGGAAGGGAGACAGATATCATGAAAATCAGAATAGAAATAACAACCGCGCATATAAAGAAAACAGAAATAATAATCGACGAAATGAACAGGAGTATCGCGGAACTGATACAGGGCTGACAGACCAAAAGAAAATAGAAGAGAGGTAAATAATATCCAAATTGAAGAATATGAAGATGAGAGACAAAGCGACGGGAGAAAAAGCACAGAAAAACAACAGGTGTGTTTTCACGAAGGCGCTCACTAAAAACAAAAAAACAAACAGGAATTTTTTGTAACCCAAAGGAGTTTTTCAAATTGGCAGGAAACAATGATAAAAAAAGTGGAGTTAATTTAAAATTTATGGATGGTTTTATCAAAGATAAACCAATTAAAAATATGATAGACACCTGTTCGGAAATAACATTGGTCAACAGAAAATTAATAAAAGTTAATTGGGTAAATTTGGTGGGCGCAAATAAACGGACATTTGCAATGACAAATGAAGGCATACGAGTAATGGTACGAATGGGTAAGAGATTTTCTGCATCACAATGTGTAATAATTCCAAACATGTCACATGACATGATTGTAGGTGAGTTGACAGAAAACCATGTAGTGATAGATTTCAAAAATAATACGATGAAACTAACAGAAGAAAAAGAAGAAGAACAGGACAAGTGGGAAAAGGATAAAGTACATGAGAAACGGAGAAGTGACGATTCGGATAAAGAACAAACAGTAGAAAAGAATTTGGCAACGAAGCAAGGACAAAGAAGAAAAAGGAGAAAACATCAGAAAAAGGTAAAAGAAGTTAAAACCTGGAATTTATCAAAAGAGAGATGAGCCCAGAAGAAGAAGAAATAAAGTAAATAAACAAATGAAAACGAAAAGGATATAATTTAAAAAGTGGTATTTGAAGAAGAGGTATATGAAAACGAGGATGCCGATTGCACGATGAACATGTGTAAAGAATCTGAGGGAATAGGCAGACAACTGATATGTGGGGAAGGAAAAGAAATATACAGGGAAATTAATTTGCATCGAGAAAACTCATCTGCATATAAATTTTATCATATGACAAAATTTGTAAAAATATTTATAGCTAGTTTTCGCTGTGTGTCTTTTTAAGGTAACACACTTATAACAACTTTTCCATGGATGTTTGGTTTTTCATATTGTTCTTTTTAGATGAACTGATGATACTTTCTGATTAGGAAGCGAAACATCTTCAATAAATATATGAAGTAGCCACCTTCTTTATCTTTTATTTCTCCACTTTGACCGAAAAACCCACCACTCGTCGAGTGTACCTTAATTTATATATATATATTTATATATATATATATATATATATATATATATATATATATGTATATATATATCTATATATATATATATATCTATATATATATATATATATATATATATATATATATATATATATATATATATATATATATATATATATCTATATATATATATATATATATATATATATATATCTATATATATATATATATATATATATAAAATATATATTATATATATATATATATATATATATATATATATATATATATATATATATATATATATATATGCTGTCACGATTTTTCCGGGTTTGACTCCGCGTTGTAAAATGCTGGTTTTCTTGAAAACCATTGTTTTGGCGACGTTTCGGCAAGGTCTCACTTGCCATTCTCAAGCCTGGTGGATCTACTTCTCGTCGTTACTCGATTAGTACTGGTCTAATCAGACCAGTACTAATCGAGTAACGAACCTTTACCAGAAACGCCAAATATAATAACTGAGAAAAAGACCGAAATCTCCCAAAACGATGTGAAAGAATGAATAAACAAATTAAAAAAACAGAAAGTCACCAGAAAAAGATCAAATAATAAATGAACTCTGAAAACTGATTGCTGGAAGTTGCTTTAATAAAGTCCTCGTAGACATACCGTCTCAGGACTTGCAACTTAATGTAGAGTCATATGTCGCCATGTTACCAATCCAACGGTAACTTTACCATCCTATTTGTAAACACGACATAATGTAAACTAAACTTCACATATTAATTTTTAAAGGGTTTTTACCCTCATATTTAGTGGCTACATTCATGTAATATATTGACACTGATGATGGAATACTTATTCCGAAAACGTTTTGTCTTTTTAACATAGCCCGACGGGGTTTTTTATATACCTTTTTATAAAGGATTTTATTGGAAAATTTTTTATTGAAGTTTATACGCGAAAATCCGAACTCAGTAGTTACCAAAAAAAATTTTGCATTGGTACTAAACACATACATTAGTTAGTTAATTATATTCATGGCACCCTGAAGCAATAGGCTATTCCAAAAGTTTAGGAAAGATCAAAGACCTAAATAAAGGTATTAATCACACTATTTCTATGACAAAGTCAATAATATGTGAAGATTTTTTACACACTTAGAGCCGTAAAAATATTAGAATTTTAACGTTTGGATAATTGCGAAAAAGAAGAAACAATTAAGGTGGTATGGGCATGTTCAACGGATGCCAGCATCAACACTCCCCAAAAAAGTAATAGAATGGCAACCGATAGGTCTACGGAAAAGAGGAAGACCCTATTATCATTCACTACCTTTTATACCATCATTAACACCTAAATTAATACAAACACTAAAGGTTATTGACAATATAAAAATAGCAACAAAGAACATCAAAACTATTTCATCTTTATATTCCAAAACTAAATATCCTATGGACAAATTTGAAAAAACTAATGTAGTATACAGCATTAGTTGTACTTAGTGTGAATCTGACTGTTGGTGAAACCGGAAGAAATCTTTCAAATCGCATTATTTCTCACAAAAGTGATTGCAGAATTAAAAAACCATCTTGTGCTTTGGCAGAGCATGTAATCGATAAAGACCATATTATGGATTTTGATAACATTAAAATTTTATGTAGTGAAAGTAATAAATTCAAAAGGACTTTTTTGGAAATGGTTTGTATTAGCAAAAGTGATAATAGTTTAAACAAAAGATCAGAAATTCAAAACCTAAGCAAAATTTATAATTATATTATTTCTTTATAATTTATATATAAAACTTGAAAAATATCACATTTTTATTTAATTTTCCATATATCTGTTACATTTTTCAGACATCTATCAATGGTGAATAAATCTTCTTCTTTTTTGTTACTAAACAAAAAAGAATTTTTAAACAAAATTTTATTTTTGACAATATAATCGTCAAAGGTAAACATTTTAAGTTGGCATTTATGACATTGAGGCTTATTTGTAATTGGTTGCTACTTTTAACTATTTATAAATTCAATTATTTTTTTGTTAAGAAAATGTTTTCAAAATTATTAAAATTTCAGGGAAGAATTTATTAGATAAGAGCATTTTAGTATTAATTCTTTTTGACATGTGTTTGCAGCAATTTTTATTGCTTTACAGCTTTGTAAGATATTTTGCCTTTTTTTAGCAGCTCTTGATAAGAATTGTAAACACAATTGAAAGCTCGAGATATTAAATAGTTAACCAATAGCCCCTTTTATTGACTCCAACCCATCAAAAACATTTATATATTTTTTCCAAACGAGTCACAAGTACTTTTTTTTCTTATATATATATATATATATATATATATATATATATATATATATATATATATATATATATATATATATATATACAAATTATTGAAAATAAACCTAATTAACCTAAAAAGCCAATTAACAACAACGGCCCCCACACTATTATTCAACTGTTGTAGTAAGCCTAAAATGGTCGATGTAATTATAATACATGGTCAAATCTGGGTTCACCTCATATTAGGATGAAGTATTAGGATGACCCATTTCACACTCCGGCCTTATTAAATTTTACTAATTGAGCAGATTGTCGGTGAAACTACCATTGACATAATGCACTGCGAATGCATTCTGTATGGAGCTCATTTCAATGTTGGTGCTCTATAAAGATTACCGTCGTATAATGAGTTTTGTAATTAAACAGTTTTGCCGTATTTTATTGTTCGTGGTTCTTGAATTAGGATTTTAGCATAAAACTTGTGGTTTGAAAATAACGTTAAAAAAATATTAAAATTAAAATTTCTTTTATTTGGAAAAATTGAAATTTTTAAAAATATATAAAATAAAATAATAATAGATACACTTTTTTAGATTTGTTGTCTATAATTCTATATTTAAAAATACACCATTTTCTATTCTTCCAAGCTTTATTCATTAAATCAAAATATACAATGTTGAATATCTCTTTACCTCGTGTTCTACATTCTGCTTAACCTATATCTCTCTAAAAACTAAATCTTCTTCTTTTTATATTGTGAGTGTCCAATATATATATTATATATATATATATATATATATATATATATATATATATATATATATATATATATATATATATATATAATATACCTACTAATAAAGATTTTAACAAAGAGTCGATATTTATATTTTAACATCCCTTCTCGTTAAAATCATCATAACAATGTAAACGAAAACTTAAACTAATCCTAACAAATTACAATGTTTCAAAAATGCAATGGTAGGTAGACCTTTTGTTAAAATGTCTACCTGATTGTTACAGGATTCAATATAACACAAATAAAGAAATCCCTTTTGTAACTGCTCAAATATAAAATTAAATTTCAAATCTATATGTTTGACTTTTCCAAGCTTTATTCGTTAAATTAAAATATACAATGTTGAATACCTCTTTACCTCGTGTTCTACATTCTACCTAAAAGATATCTATCTAAAAACTAAATCTTCTTTTTTTTATATTAATAGTGTCTATGTATATAATATACCTACTCTCTAATAAAGATTTTAACGTAGAGTCGATAATTATATTTTAACAATCACTGCCTCAAGTAATCACTATGCCCTTTAACATAATACAATTTCCACAAACTATCCGCCCTACAAACTTTCCGTGTTTCTGTAACAGTTTGCAAAATACAATGTATTTTCATTTCTCGGTTCTGAAAAGTTGGGAGGATGTAGTTAAGACATTAAATCTTGGAAAATAATGGTAATACAACGGACGTAGCAGAAATTAAACTTTCAAATTTTGTGAAATATATCCCGCCATAAAATGCAAGCTTTGCCTTCGACAAACATTAAAACAGACTTACACCAAATGATTTCGACGAACCAGCACGTTTTCCAGACTTCGGAACACCTGCGCAATACTACCAACTTGGAAACGTGAGAACTGTGTCAAATATTAAAAGTTGAAAAGAATTTGTAAAAGGCGGCTTCTAGTTTTAATTTAAAGTGAATAAAGCGAAATCGTATTTTGTTGTAACGGTGATAATCTCAATTTAAAAGAAAATTGTCTTATATTCAAAATAGAGATGACATCGACACAGAAAAATTTCATAATAATTAACTACAATAAAAAGAAACTTACTACAAAGCTGATCCATTCAGGCTCAACTGGACATATCTAATAAATATTAAATTTAAGACAACTACAATGATTCTAACTATTTTAAATTAGCTAAAAATAACAAAACTACCTTATCTTATATACAGGATTGTTTACTCAAAAAAGTCCACCCTGATATTTAGAAGTATTTATTGCATTATTAATAATGAATATACAGTGATGAGTGTCTTACCACCCGGCAAAATAGCGGAAAGGATAGAAGACAGATTAAGTTGTGAGATAGTACGAGATAAGGCTAGTTATTAGACGTGTCTATTTGACTTCAGTCATAATTATACAGATGACCTCGAAAATATTTTATTTTAATAATTTCTGATGTTAGAATAAATAATTAAATACCTATATTAAGATATATTATAGTAAAAAACATTAATTAGTAGCGATTTTAAATTATAAATCTTTAAGTGTATTTAATAATAAAAATAACTCAACTGAAATATTTGACTAAACTAAATAGGTATGTTCAGTCCGAACACAGTTGTTGTATGTTTAGTTGGCGTAATAGATGAGACGTTGTCTATTGATAAGAAGACTGGGGTTCAATTCACACCAAGGGTAAAATTTTTGTTTTACTCAATCAAAAATAATAGAAAATATGATACATATTTTGTTTTTCGAAAAACTCATTATTTACAATTTATTCTTATTCCAATGTTATAAAATAGAAACACAAAATATTTCAACTTCAATTCCAGTTTTACAGTCTTCAGTTGTGAATGGAAAATAATCCATTGAAGACTGTTTAATGTCAAATCCATTACTAAATTCTCAATGTTAATATCAATTCTTCTGTACAGGTAATGATTTTCAGAACAATTGACGACATTGGAATGGATGCGCGCGAACAGCTACCTGCTTTATAGCTAACCAAATCATCAAGCCTTCAAGTTATCAAATAATAACACATCGAGAAGTGTTTTTTACGGTAAACAGAAACTTTTAAGAATAAGATAAATATTTACAAGTCCATACCCTATAAATGGACCTAAGTAGAGGAGCTCTCGTGGATTATTCTGAAGCCCTTCTACAGAGCATCCGGGGATATCAGAAAGTGTTTAGACCCTTATTTACCTCCCCAAGATGACATTAGTTTATATAAATAATATTGTATTTTCATCACCTTCCAATGTTACACATTTAATATTTTTTGGTCAAATAAATTATAGAAAAAACAAATAATTAATCAAAATTTAGTATTTTTCATATAAAAATGCGTGCAAGTCATTCAAGATTTACGACGTCAGAACCCCACAGCGTTGCCAAAACATCAGAATAGTTAGTAAGTGAGGAATTTTTAAAATGTCAACCATTTGTCAAACTACTATATTAACAGTAAATGTACTTAGTTTTAAGATTACTGCAACACACTAAAATATATCAGAAAACATTTTAATACAAAATTATATATTCTAAATTTTAAACTTACCTCTTTCCCCTTACCCATTTTTTAAATTTAATTTGTATTTATAAATACAATTTATTAATATATAATATATTATGATCAAATTGTGTAAGAAATCAAAACATAAAGAAAATTCTTACTCTAAAAAAGCGGCAATACTTTAAACAATTTTGCCACGCGCTTAACTGTCAAAAAACTTTGAAAATTTGAAGTATTTCCTTTATTAGTTGCGTACAAATGTTTTTGGTTATTTAATCAATAAAATTCTAAAATTTCCAATATAATGATGATTACATTTTTCTGATTATTATACCATGTTGACGCCTATGAAAGATCGAGTAGTTCCGTATGCGTTTCGGATTATTAGCTGTCTTAGGAAAATTTGAACTCTAAGGTTGACGTTCTGGAAATTTTAAATATAAGTGACGTCACTTTATATAAATTGTGAAGTGCACGCATTTTTATATAAAAAATACTATATATAAACTGTTCCTACGCGCGTATACGCATATTCTGTAATCCTGATATCATGATTTAAGTACACGTTATTCTAACCTGCTAAATTCTTACAAAATTAATTATATGTGCAATGAATATTCAACTTACTCTCTTTTATGTCAACGCCGAGGGACCACCTTCAGCCTTTTATGATCATAAAGTAGAGTCACGACAGGTGGTTGATGAAATGCAGACAGGGTGCGAAAAGTACATATTAAATGGCGGAATTATTCATCTTGAGTTAAATTAAAACTTAGTTCGTACCAGCGACGAGTCGCGTTTAACTTAATATTTAAGTAATAAATAAATGGCGTGAAACTTAAAGTTTTATAATTTAAGCAAGTTTAATAACGTAAAAGTTTTGTGTGGAACGTAAAATACTTATGAAATAATAGCACAAGCTGTCTGATTAAATTTTAAAAAATCTTTATAAACTAAACTCCAAACGTACGTAAAATGCTTATGTAATAATCACAAAAGTGTGTAAATAAATTTAAAAAAATCTTTATAATAAGAAATGATAAACCTGTGGCATCATTAAGTCTTAAGTTCCTAAATTTTAGTCTGTTTACACAATTTCATTTTATTTGATTTCGATATATATGGGAGAAGATTTTAAAACAAAATACATACATTTCGTTCTTAATTATTTTTGATTTCTTAGAAAATTGCCGCTATATCGTCCCTACCATTTCCAACTATCGAATGTGAAAAATCGGGTTTTTCAGATTTGATACCTTGTCCTGGCATTAGACGTGATACATCTCGTAGCAAAATATCGAAATTGTAGCTTGATAAACAAAGCGGGAAATATTTTGTTTAAATCATGGAATATGAACATTTTGTTTTGGTCAAAATATCGAATATATTGCAAACTGATGAAAATGAAATATTCGATACTCTTGTTTTGTATAAATATAACTAAAGGCATATTTGTACAACGCAAAATGACGAATGTGTCACATTCATTAGTTTCAATGTTGTAATTGATACAGTTATTTAATTATATTCTGCAAACTGTCGAAAATACTAAACATTACTGACAAGAACAAAACGCATGTGTTCACAATTGTGTCAATTATTGCTTCCAAGAAGTTCTTTCGGTGAGGCACTTTATGATTTTGTTTTTATCGGTTTCTCATTATCTGATTATTCAGTTAACTGGGTATAGGTAAACCAGAAACAGTGATGTTGTCAAAACGAGAATTATTTAAAAAAAAAACATTAAAGCATGCTGCCTTTGGGACGTCGTCTACACAGTGTAATTTTCCTTTCCATCACAAATACCTCGAAAGAAAAGATGCAGCGAGAAAAAAAAAATAGATAAAGTTAAACAGTCGGCTTTGGAGAAATGAAAAATATTAGCATTTAATTTCGATCTGCAATTTGTTTTGTCAAAGCCTAAAGGAGCTGCAAGGCCTTGTGTTTATGTGAGAAAACTTTTTATAATTGAAGACCTCGGTGCAAGAACCGGGCAACTCCACTTTTCTAAATTGTTGGGAAATCGAAAAAAACCTAATATTTTTAGAAAATGTGAATAAATTATACTCAATTAAATTTATCCTTCTAGAGGAACATTAGACAAGCCTTATATATTCAATAATTACTTTTCATTCATATTGTAGACCTAGCAATTTTGTTTTAAAAAAATGGACTTACCTGTTTTTTGTTAAAAAATCCCACGTGTTAATAAAAATGAAACAATGTACTGTTTTGGATTTTTTATTGTAAATGATACATTGAAATGAAAATATAATAATCAAATAACTATTTTAAACATAAGAAGAGTCACTAACACTACCTTCATCACGATCTTCGTTTACATCTACAAAATTTGAATCTCCTGCATTATCAGTAATATTTTCATAACATAACATGCGGTTGTAATAACCTTGGTCATTTAATGGCACATATTTTCGTACTAAGTCTCTTAAATCTTTAATTTTTTTAGGGCTTATGTCCAAGTGCTTTGAGTATGCTCTAATATTAGGCAAGGCGAATGCAATAATATCTGCTTTTGGGTTCGTAAAAAATTTTGTGGAAATAACAAATCCCAAACTTACAGAACATTCGATGAACTGATAATTTTTTGTATACCTCATTAATCTATAGGTTGATATAGCAAACTTTTCTTTTTTTGGCCCTTTGGGGGCTGATTTAAAGAGTTGTTTAAAATGGTCAGAAAAGTTTAGGATCATCTCTTGATCTACAGGAATTACCCTAAATTTTTTCGAAGTTTGTTCAACTAAATTTATCCATTCTGACGGTAGATATATTCTTTCCTTCTTTCTTTTATTTTTTTCTATAAGTCCAAATGACCTATCACATGGTAGAAAACTGTGTCCTAGTTCGGTATACTGGTGATGTATTTAAATGATTTTTTTATTTACTTTTACCAAAGTATACAGATATTTCACTAACGTTTGATTTTTGTTCTGTGCTAATGCATTATCCTTTTGTAAAACACATCTCCTGCTGAAACATGGGGTAAAGGCAAATTCTGCTAGAAGTCGAAACATAATACTTCGATGGACTCGTCTTCTTTACTGAGAATGGTAACTTCATTTAATCTTCTGTAAAACACCTCAGATTTACGAATATGAAGATCTTTTTCAGTCAGACGTGCTTTTTTCTCTTCAGGATCTATCTCGGCAAGTATAAGATTTTGTGATCTGTCGCAAGTTTGACATGTGTCAGACCTCAGAGTTCCGAAACTAATAATATGATTTAATACAAAACTGCGATTGTAAAAGTCGTAGGTAACTTTTGGATGGGCTTCTTCCCCCCTTTCTAATGCCTGAAAAACTTCATTTTCATACTTCTCCAAATACAGCTTATGCATCTTCGAAATATTTAACTCTGCAGGCAGAAAAAACTTGAAATCATTTTTTTCCCGGCTATAATGGGAACTCCGCTTTGGGAAGCTGTTTATATGATTTTTTATGTTCAGCAATATTTCCTCTGGCATCTTGTTAGGTCGATTCGTGTGTTTTCCTCTCATATCAGGTGGGGCGGATATCCCAGTTTTCAGTGATAAAGCGAGACGATCAACCCGATGTTTGGTCACTCCATGAATACCATGATGTTTATGCTTATCACAAAAAAAAACTGGTAACTATGTAAGAGACTGGTAATAAATCTGTAAAAGTTGGCAATTTTTTTTTTGTAAACTAGTACTTATAAATATTAAACTTATTTATGTTCTGATTTAATAAAATTCTTATTGAAAATATACTAACTAAAATAAAGTAATGTAAAAAAAACTACTAAAACATACCTTGTATGAAAATGAAACTTCTTTTAGATTTTTTTGTCCTGATTTTGGCCGCTTTCTTTGCACTGGTTTTAAAGAAATCGCTCCACCCAAATATAAGTCTTGCTTCTCTTTATTTCCTAATTCGTTAAAAGAGGAGAGAATAGACAATCTTTTTGTTTCGTCAATTTTGTCAAAACATTTAAGTCGGCAAGTGCATCGTATTCCCACTGTTCTTTTAGGTACAACCTTTTTAACTGAATTCAGATACTTCTCTCCGCAGGCTTTTAATGATTTCCTTACATTTCTTTGCCACGCATTTTCGTTTCTTACTCGTTTTCTACCTCTCTTCTCAGTTAATGTTGTCCGATCCAAACGTCTGCGAACTCGCTTTTTTTTTGTTTTAATTTCCCTTCTATTCGATACACGACTTGTACTAGGTTGATCCAAATCACTCGGAGCATATTCACTACCCGAATCTTGAAAAGGATGGGTCTCGATTTCTGACTCCGACGACATTATAAAATCTATTATACTAAACACAAAATTTCAACTTGTTCTTTTTAACAAAATCTCACAACTGAAAACAAGATACCTAAACACCAGACCAGTACCACCGGACCAGTGAAGGTTATCCCTACTCCGACATCTCCCACTACACGCGACCATTTCGGTGCTAAAATCGGATATCTTTTGGACTTGCCTGATTCTTGCGCCGTAATGGATGATCGGATAAAGCCTTTGCTACGCTAACTTAATGAAGATTCGTTGGATTTACCCGATTCTCGTACCAAAATATGCGCAACTTCAAATTTTCTATGCTGAATGCAATAACTCAATTTCGGTTAAAAATGGACTGGCCCGGTTCTTGCACCGAGGTCTTCAATTTGACCATTTACAATTTAAGAGAAGGGAGCGTCCAGTGTTTTATATAGGATAAAACCGAGGGAAAACGCGGTGGTACTGAAATTGCTACATGTATATTTAAATACATCATGTGTTACCCTGATATTGAACATGTCAAAGTGATGTCTGACAATTGCGGAGGACAACAGAAAAACTTTGCTTTTTCTGCCATGTGTCAATATATTGGTCATTCTCACCCAAATTTAAAAACAATTAACCATGTGTTTTTTGTACCGGGGCACAAAGAAATGGAATGCGATTCTGTCCATTCAAAAATTGAATTTAACTTAAAAATTTTTTCTGTATACACCCTTGAAGGATGGACACAAATCATAAGACTTGCACGCACTAAGCCATGACCGTTTGAAGTGATATACCTACTTCATGACGACTTCTTAGATTTCAACCAAAGAAAGGTGACATTTGCACTAGAAAATAAAATAATAAAATAGTGATGGTATATGGTACCAGTATCGGCAAAATGAAAATAACTTTTCATGAAGACTAGCATTGATGAAAACTATTAATGTTTTGAAACCAAACAAAAAAGAGGCTAACAAAATAGTATAAACCCCATTAAAGCATACAAAGAAAGGCTCCCAATCACGGATACGAAGAAAAAAACATCAGTCAAAACGTCAGTATGTGATCAAAACAATACCTAGGCCATTCCACCAATATTACCAAACTTTACCAATATCTAGTACTGCCAGAGATTGTCTTCCAGAACCTGACGCAACTAAAAACAACAATAACGTTTAATTCAAAATTTAAAACTTTTAAGTTACCATTATTTTACAACAATTGAGGGTCATGACTGAGTACTTGAGGTATCTACAGGACGTGGAGTTCCATAATTAATGTTTTTTACCTTTCTAATCACATTAATTTCCTAACAATACATACCTACTTTCATAAAAACACTTTGGACAATTATTTTAAACATCATTTTCCCATTTTATCCTACAACTTTAATTTTTAATTAAATGATTTGTAATAAACTTTGTAAGAACATTAAAATTATTTTAATTTTCCTCCTTTTCAATTATTAAGAATATAAATGTGTTAACATTAGACCAATATGAACTGTCGAAGATGCCACATTCGCAATTTTGAAATATTACACCAAATTAATGTGTTAAAATTATATTAATATAAACTGACAAAAATGCCACATTCGCAATTTTGACATATTGTACTAAAACAAATCGTTGATTAAGACAAAAATCAAAGTATGTGATTTTTTGAAAAGAAAAAACAGTAAGCAGTTTAATTTTTTTATCTATATAACAAGGATTAAACATTGAATATAAAAATGTTTCCTTTTATTTGTCAAGGCGCTAAGTTAGGATTCTCTAAAAAAGAGTTATCTTCGTCTCCTGAAAAGTACCCCTTTTCACATTCGATAGTTGGAAATGGTGGGGACGATATATGTAACGCTAGGAAGATATTATAGGAGTAGAAGCTAAAATATTCCCTATTATATATTTAAAACTCACGGGAAATAAAATGTAGAATAGAGAAGGCTAGGAGTGCATTCAATAACATGGCCAAACTCTTTAAAAGCCACAATCTTAATCTGGAGATAAAAGTAAGGCTCCTACGATGTTATATCTTCTCAATATTGTATTACGGAGTTGAATCCTGGACACTAACTGAAGCAATGGAGAAAAAACTTGAAGCCTTCGAGATGTGGCTATACAGGCGAATTCTAAGGATATCATGGACAGACAAGATAACCAACGAGACCGTATTACGAAGAGTGGGCCAAGAAAGAGAGGTGATGTATACCATTAAAAGGAGAAAGTTGGAATATCTCGGACATATAATGAGAAACAGCACTAAATACAGATTACTGAAGGTAATCCTACAGGGTAAAGTATTCGGAAAGCGAGGAATTGGGAGAAGGAGAATATCATGGTTGAAGAACCTGAGGAAATGGTTCTCCACAACAACAACGAATCTATTTAAAGCATCAGTCAATAAAATAATTATAGCCAGAATGATTGCCAATATTCGGAACGAATAGGCACTGAAAGAAGAAGATATATTTAAAAATAACAAAAAAATACAAGACTAGATAAATGAAAAAACATATTCAAATTATTGTAGGTGAAAATCTATATTGCACTCGATGCATACTTCCACACTGCACTTGCAATACATGGTACGTACATGCGAACTGCAGCCCTTACGTGTACAAAGTCTTCTTTTTTTTGGCAGGACTATAGGTCTTCTTCTTCTTGTGCCACTCCTATCGGAGATTGGAAATCATCAAGGCTATCCTGACCTTGTTTACAGCTGACCTAAAGAGTTCATTAGTGGTACAGCCAAACCACTCTCTCAAATTACGCAAGCATGACATTCTTCTACGGCATGGATTCCGTTTTCCTTCTATTTTTCCTTGCATTATATTTTGAAGTAATGCGTATTTATGTCCTCCCATCAGATGACCCAAATATTCGAGTTTTCTTCGTTTGATCATTGAGAAAATTTCTGGGTCTTTTCCTATCTTTCGCATTACTTCAAAATTTGTAACTCTTTTAACCCAACTTATTTTCAGCATTCGACGGTAGCACCACATCTTGAAACTCCACCACATCTCGAATAGAGGTCAGGAAATCATTATTCTTATTATGTCTTATATATCTGACAACTTTTAACGAAGATGACCACACCTTTTGGTTTGGTACCATATTTCGTAAGATACGATGTTACTGGATACGTTCGAAATTCTAGTTTTGGGATCTGCTATCTTAGGTTCCGTCTGGTTCCAAGGCTTTATTCCGGTTCTTTGAGCCTTGATTTCTTTTACAATGGGTAGGATGCTAAGCTGACCCGTCAACCTTCCTCTTTTATCTGGGCTTGGAACCGGCTGTAAAAAATATCGAATGTTACAAAAATATAAGGTCGTACAAGTTAAACGCTTGAAGGGGAAAGTTTATGAAAATGATGGCAGTACGAAATTAGTCGATAGACAAATTATTGTAGTAACATTTGTAGGCGAAATAACACCAAATAAAATAAGAATGTTTGAAGCTAAACTTATTCACACACAAACAAGTGAAGAGACACAAAAAGGAAATTTAAGAATATTGAGAAAGTCTACGTATGGCACCAGTTAATGACAAAAAAGTACATTATAGATTAAGAGAATTTGGACATGTTTCTTTCGGGGGAACTGTAACCCTAGAGAGCGCGTCCCCAGGTGGTGGATAGGGGAATGCCCTCATCGGCCTGTTTGCAGCTAGGCCGGCGGGTAGGTGGGAAATAAAATACCACCCGCGGACCAACAGGTGGGTAGATAGGACTCCTAAGCCGTAGAGAAGGCGACTTATCTAAGAGAAGGATACTCTGATTTAAAACCCTGGTCCTCCAAGTTGGGAGTTGAGGCATCGGGCCAACTCCTCGATACTCGGAAAAAATAATCAAAGGTTAAAAATTTCAGCAAAAAGCCTTGGAATTCGGACGGATTAAACTATAAACGAAATTCGCAAAGAAAATGGATTATGAATTTGGGTGCTTGGAACATACAAGGAATAAGGACAAAACAGGAGGAGGTCTTCCGTGAACTGAGTAAAATGAAACTAGACATCTGTGTATTAACTGAAGTAAAGAAAAAAGGAAGAGGAAATAAAAAGATAAACGAATACCTGCATTTCTATAGTGGCGTAGAAAAGAGCGAACGAGCTAAAAGGGGAGTGTCTATAGCAATATAGCATCAGAAACTGAAAAAATGTATTAAATCATGGCAAGAAATAGATGAAACAATTATCCTCATGGAAATTAAGAAAAATGGCCATGAAATAGTTGTAATTGGAACATATGCACCGACGGATGACTCAAGGATTGACAGCAAGGAAGACTACTTTAACAAGTTAACAACTGTTCTAGCCACAATTAATAAGAAGAAAGAAATTTGGATTTTAGGTGATCTTAATGCAAGAACTGGAAAGAGCTCCAACAGTGAAATAATAGGGAGATATGGAGAAGACATTCTGAACGACAATGGTCAAAGATTAATAGATTTTTGCGAGGCACATTCTTTGAAAATATTAAATGGTTTCTTCCCCCATAAGAATATACACAAATTTACATGGACGCAGCCTACCAGGAATTTAAAATCAATAATTGACTATTTCATTCAGCGTAAAAATTCTAAACTAAAAACGAAGGACGTGAAGGTGTTTAGAGGGCCAGAATGTGAAAGTGACCATCATATGATTATTGCAAAAGTAATGGTGACATTTAAGAGAGAACAATCAAGTCACAAAAATGATGAAGTAACAGACATAGGAACAACCATAGAAAACATAAAATATAACCTGAAAAGCTTTAAACAAGATTCGACAAAGTTCTTATATAAAATTAGAATAGCTCAGAAAATAAAAAATATAGAAACAAAGGACTTAGACCCTGAAAGTCTGTATGAGGTAATTAAAAAATATATTCATGAAGAGGCAAATGAAGCACTGGCAAAAGTTGAAAATCGGAAAAAAGGTAAACCTGAATGGTTGTCAACGGAACTAGAAGAGAAAGTTATCAAGAAAAAACAAGCATATCACACATGGCTTCAATCCAAAGACCCTCAAGACAGAGAAATATACGCTAAATGGAATAGAGAAGTTAAAATGGACGTGGATAAGGCAAAAAATATAAACTGGGAGGCTAAGTGTGATGAACTGGACAGATTTATGGGTGGAACAAAAGTGACACAAGCTTGGAAAACATTAAAACAGTTTAGGAAAAATGAGAAAAGTGAAGACAACATTTCTCTCATAAAGTTAAATGAATGGGAAGAATATTATACGAAACTGCTGAAAGATAAAAGAGTAGAGTACAGATGGGAAAAGGTAAGGGAATTAATAGACAACAGAGACGAAAGACAGGAAATCCCTATAATAACGTTATCTGAATTAACGGAAACCTTAAAAGAGGTTAAAAACGGAAAAGCCGCAGGGCCTGGAGACATTCCCATAGAGCTGGTTAAATATGGGCCAACTGCACTTTTAGAATTAATAGTAGACCTTTTCAATAAATGTATGTGTGGAGACCAGGAAATTCCTAAAGATTGGAATAAATCGTATATAAGCTCCATATATAAGAGAGGAAATAAAAGAGACTGTTCCAATTATAGAGGTATTAGTGTGACGAGCTCTGTGGGCCGGTTGTACGGCAGAATAATAAAGAAGAGGGTTGAAAGACAGATACGAGATATTGAAGAACAAAGCGGCTTTCGTACCGGGAGATCCTGCCTTGATAATATATTTATCCTACGACAAATAATTGAAAAGCGTGTCGAAAGAAGTAAAGAGACCCATTTGGTATTTATAGACCTTGAGAAAGCATATGATAGTGTCCCGTTAAAGAAAATGTTTGAGGTCCTCGAAAGGTCCGGATTGGATTCGACGTATATCCGAGCGATATATAAATTGTACGAAAATGCAGTTAGTTGTGTAAAAATTGGAACCAGAACCTCAAATGAATTTAAAATCTTAAAGGCCTAAAGCAAGGATGCTGTTTGTCACCGACACTCTTTAAAATATACGTCAAAGAAGCATTGAGGAATTGGAGAAATAAATGTAGATTTATGGGCATCGAAGTGGGACAAGAAACTCTGTATACATTGTTATTTGCAGATGATCAGGTGGTGGTTGCAACCGATGAGGAAGATATAAATTATATGAATCGAAAATTATTTGAGGAATATGCCAAATGGGGGCTTACTGTAAACATAGGCAAAACAGAATATTTAAAAATTGGAGGAAATACCACAGATCTGAGGCTTGAAAACGCAGTTATAAAAGGCTGCAACCAGTATAAATATCTAGGAAGCATCATATCAGCAGATGGCAGAGTTAAGATAGATGTACAAAACCGAATAACCCAAGAGAAAAAATGCATCCGAATACTGAATTCATTACTGTGGTCTAATAAAATAAAGATGTATACCAAACTTCGCGTATACAGAGCAATTGTAGAACCAATTACCACATATGGTGCTGAATGTTGGACGATGACAAAGAATAAACGAGATAAAGTAGACGTTGTGGAAATGGATTATCTTAGAAGATCATGTCGAGTATCAAGAATGGAAAGAATCAGGAATGAGCAAATACGAAACCGTACAGGAATTAGAGATACTCTTTCAGATAGAATACAAGGAAGGCAATTACAATGGTATGGTCACGTGATGAGAATGGAGGAGGAGCGGTGGCCAAAGAAAGCCTTAATGTATGTTCCACCAGAAAGAAGGAAAAGGGGAAGACCACCAAATTTCTGGAGAAGAGAAATTACAAAAACAATGCAATCTAGAGGCTTAGAAGAGGGAGATTGGAGAGATAGGAAAAGATGGAGGCTGAAATGAGGGTAGGCGGCAATTGCCGTAGGACACCCGTTATATGATGATGATGGACATGTTTCACGTAAAAAAAAGGCAGATACGTAAATGGAAGGAGCTATTCTAGTGACAGTTCTTCTAATTGTGGTTAATAACGTTTTACCTGATTGGTTATATTTTCCTCCGATATACAACTTATAAATAAAGTGTTAATACCCAAATTATGTTAAAAATGTCTCTTTATTACATAAGTTATATAATTTATTATATACCTAGAATATCGTGTCTTAAAAAATAATACAAGCTACGTAAAGGAATTGTCCGATCGTGAACAAAGTTGCTGTTATTGACAGTTTTTACGTCTACAATCTAAAATATTCCTTAGGTTTCACTAATAAAGATGTATTCAATTTAATGATTTTAAAAGTAGGTATACCAAAATTTATGTACGAAATATAAAATCTCAAAAACATTTTTTTTAAAACGTCGAGAGAAAATGAATCACGTTTCTTTATACACTGCATATTCCAACCCCGAATATTAGAAGTTTAAATATTTACAGAGCAACGTGTTTGCCTAACATCAATCAAATTGATCCTCGAGAATATTGGAAAGAAAAACAGGCAGAAACTCTCCTGAAATCATACTTTTTATAAGAAGCTGCTTTGGCCTGGGTAAACTATCCGCATTTTGACGGAAGTTTAAGAAAATGAAATTACAAAAGTTGTTGGGTTAACAGTTTACATATACATACATAAAGTATTTTGTTTGTAGGGTTCAAAAATGAGGATCGAATTTTTTGGGACAAAAAAATATTTACGAGATAAGAATAAAAAAGGCAGAGAATGTGAAGTATTTTTTTCAACTGTTTAAACAGTTTTTTGTATTTTCTTTCATTAAGCTTGCTATAAATAAAAAAAGTAGTGAGACAGGGTTTTAAATTATCGATTTTACACTTTAACTCTTATTAGGAATAAATATTGAAAAAAAAAACACAGAGTTCAGTGTACAGTCATTTACATGTTATTTTTAAGAAATATCTTAACCTAAGCTATATATAAAAGCTTCATTGATATATCAGATTAGATGAGAAGCTATAATTTGCCATTATGTAAAGGAATAAAATGGAATAGCACACTTGACTGGCACCACTTAAGGCGCGTACAGACCTACAAACGCATGTGGTGAGCAGCCACGAATACACATACGTGTGCAAATGTGGACGGCGCTTTCGTAACCTCTCGCCGCATGCGTTGCTTCTCGCGAATGACTTGAGCACACATGCTGCGAGCCAGAGTGGTGTCGGTTTTTTCGCACACATCAAAGAAACATACGTGTGCGTTCGCGCTCAGTTTAGACGGATAGCGTGGGGATTTGTTTAATTTGCAAGACAAGTTCCGATTTATTGAGTTTTATTCATTTTATTGATTTATGTGTAAAATGGAGTGGTCAAATGAACAATGTTTGCAATTAATAGATTTGTATGAAGAAAACCCTATATTATGGAATCCACAAAATAAGTTTTATTATTCAAAAACAAAAAAAGAAGATGCATGGGAGTCGATTTCAAGAAATCTTGACATAGATTCAGCAGTTGTGAAGAACAAAATGAGCAGAAATTGTCCAGTATTAGATTATAACGCCAAATCTACTAGTAAATCGGACTTCATTTGTAGGGTTCTTCTTTTAAATAAATGCGTCGTCCACCATCGCCTATTTTTCCTTTGTTTTTTCTTTTTTAATGAACTAATAACAACAAACGCGGCACTAACCATAAGCAGATCCTCAGACATTTTTTCACGAATGGATGGAGCGCCTTGAGCATGCATACATATGCGGTGATTTCTAATTTCATGGAATGCTCTGAGCGCGAATCGTTTGAGTACGCACCATATGCGTGGCTTCTCATCGCATGCGTGTGCTAGTCTGTACGCGCCTTTATAAATATCTACGTCACGCATCAAAGCATTGTCAACGAAAGCATATGATTACCAAATGCAAGGAAGAGGTAATTTAGGACCTTTTAGGAGATTTTATTAATTCGGGGCCTATAACGAGATTTTATTGTCACACCAGTCATTATAGAAAATAGCCACAAACTTAGCGATGTTGGTCGTGCAGGCAGAAGACGATATACAATGTGTTACGCAAAAATGGTAGAACAGGAAGGAAGGCAAGTAGCACAGAGGAAAGCAATTAACACCTCATTGACATGCAATAGCTCTAAAAAAATTTACTGTTTTGGCTGGTTTTTTGTCATACATTTCGTGACAAAAAATAAAATTAGTATTTTAGATACAATTTTGATTTAATGTTAATACGTTTTTTTTATGAAAATAAAGCTTATTTTGCCTAAAATGTATTCTTACCATGAATTATATAACAAAAAATATATATAATTACGTAATTATGTTACTTCTAAAGATACCAACAGTTAATTATTAAATAAATTTGGTCAGCACACTATAATATAAACAAATAATAAATATATTAGGTGGACTCCGTCCACCTACTTACCTACGAAACTTAATCAGCCTGATCTTTCTTATGGTCGAAGGTATAATAATTTAATATAATAAGCAAATATTCAGAGTTATTATGTTATCAGGAAACTTGTTAGGAGTCGACAAATAAAATTCATACATAAAACAAAAACAACATATTCAACACCACAATGATATAGGCGGCTGAATGTACACTCAAGTAATAAAAATACACCATCAATTATTAAATGGTGGTATATATAAAAAAATAAACAGTATTATTATTGATAAATATCCTTACAAATACAGTATAATGAAATCATACACAAATTAAATTATCAGCGAAGAGAGTCTGATGCTATATAAAAATATTCAACTAAAGTTGATTAAAGAAAGTCTCTCTTTGCTGTTTAATGGGCATATCTCGAGATACTGGGTATAGTAAATAAAAAAAATTAATAACAAATAACACAAATTTAATTAAAGTTAAATTCAAAGAATACGACAAGATTACAGAAATAAAAATTTAACCAACCCGCACCGGTTAAGTTAATTATCTGTTCGCACTGTTGTTTAATGATTAACGGAGAATAAAATATTCGTAATTATTATTTATTAGAATTTCTGAGTAGCTGATGTAAAGTTCGTAAGAAAATATTGAATGTTCTTTAAATTGAATACAAAAATCAGTAGTTACTCTTAACTACAGGTGAAGACATGGATGAATGTAGATTCGCCCAGATATTTGAAGATACTATGATTACTTGCAGTAATTCAATGACTGCTACACTGCACTGAAGTTATATACTATACTTGTATCAAGCACTGAAGTTATTTAAATTAAAAGGTACTTTATACCAATATTTAATCTAATATGATATTAGTTTAAACGAACTTAAATATATAAGTGTATACACACTTAGACAGAAAATGAACAAAGACGGTAAGGTAACGAGCGTCTTTTCTGTTAATTCGCCGTTTATTATTAATTATTTAAATTAAATAGATTCATATTAATGACGGTAGACTCTGGACTCATCGAGACACCATGTAAAAATATCGAAAAAAAGTGGTGCTGTAACCGGTAGTGTAGATTAGATTTTATGTTTTCTATATTTTTAAAAGTTAAATAATATTTTTAAAATTAAATAAAGTAATTTTATTATTTATTTATTATTTTTATATGTATTTTATAAAATTTAAAAGTTTACATTACTACTTCCGTCGTCATGAAAATGGACTTTTCCAACAATGTACTGTTGTGACTTTAATTTCGTTAAAAGCTGTAACACTTTTTTTTATAGTTATTATATTAATTTATTTCTAATCCCTTTACTTCTGTTGCTGAGACGCCGATGGCCGTATTTGCAAATAATATATACGCAGTTGGTCGTGTTGACCATTAGGAAATTTTATAGGAATTTACCGACTATTTCAAAAGACGGAAGGTCCGACTTATTATCCTCGTTGATCCTCGATTAATTCTTTCCTGTTTCGTTAGAATCTTTTTACCTACTTAGAAATCCATCCAGGCTGGCCTGTCATTTTTAAGTCGGGGATAGTTCTTTATCTTCTGTTTAATTTTTACTAATTTTTATTTATAAAAGTAGTTGGCGCCCTATGTTTTTTCTTTTCTTCCTCTATCTTTATTTTCTCTCTCTTTCTGTCCCATAGAATAAATATTCGCCCTCTCTCTTTTTGTTCGGCAGACTATTCTGTTCCGTGTTGACAGACAAGCTAGTTTCATGATATCTATAGCAACATCCTATGACATCTGTGCTAACTTCATTCAGTCTCCCACTTTCTGTCAAAACAACTTTTCTGTAGTGGGATTATTTTTTGCCTCTTTTTTAAATTTATAAAAGAAGGCAAAAATTATTATAAGTCTCATTTTTATGGTCTACAAATTCTTTTGGGGTAAGTACTTTCATTGTGATATTTATTCTATAATTCTGACAGCATTTCCAATGTAACCTTACTTTCTTTCCAAAGCACATTTTTTTTTCTGATATATGCCTTAGGACTCTTTAACAGAATTTAACTAAGTAGATTAGAAGTAAGTAAGAAGTTTAACTAATTCATATTTCATTTTATTATTGCCATACGCTATTTGTTTAAGTGTAATCTTGTAACATGGCAAGGAAGTTAAAACTTTCTTTTTGGTGTGTTTCTAATGCAAGTTGTTCCTTTTAGTTTATTGGTTTATTGGACAATTTATTGGACATATCAAAATTTTATTGGTTTTATTGGCTTTATATCAACCACCTTATTTGGATTTCAACAATTGGTCAGGACATACAGCCACGTGTGACTGCAGCTCTCCAGAAGCCACAAATTCTAATTGGAGGACCCAACAGCTAGAACACACAAGCAGCCCATCGAAGCAATAAGTAACACTTATTAACTGTTAAGTTTTGGCAAGGTTAATTATTGTTTTTTTATTCATTTAAAAACAATATGTTTGGTTAAAATTTGTCCTATTTGCTATCAACTGAGAACTCAGGTTCAATCCCTAGTTTAAGACAAGACGAACTCACCGTTGAGATACTGAGCTAGGCAAGGTATAGACGATAAGCTTCCATGGTTGATTGAGGTATTATTTTTACAATAGTACTTCAATTCTCTTTGGTAGTCTTATCGTTACAATTTTACCCGTCTATCTTTGTGTTTATTTCTATATCTTTTCTAATATCTATTATCCTGTTCTACCCTTACTTATTTCGTCCGTTGGACCCATTCCCGGTTCCAAAAGCTAGTTTCGAACCCACGACTCGCTCTCCACCAACCATTAGGCTGCCGTCCGCAGTGTCTCCATTGGTGACCTTTCTAGCACCATCCAAAAACGGTTTCCGAGGTTACAAAGCCCTATTTAATATATACTGATGTATAAACCTCTTTCAAAGTATAAATATCTTATTACTTTAATTTTTTAAATTTCGTTTAATGTCTGCTTTGCGTTAGTTATTTTTCAGGCAGTTTTTAATATACACCTTCTTAGGGTAAATATGTTATAATGACTAAAAACGAATTTATGCAGAGTAGTAATGACCGCTATTGCGTGATACTATTTCCTTGACTCCGTGTCGTGACGATACTTCTGTGACGCTCATCTCTGCACTTTGCTATAAGGAAAAAGTAATGCGCTGCCATTATAGTAGTTTGACTTTACAGACAAAGTGTATTTAGCGGGTTTATTGCTCCTACTGCCGTTAAAGTAAAACGGAGTAATATTACCCTACGATTTGTTCGTTAAATAACCGTTTAAGCTAATATTAGATTATAACTGCAGCTAAGTGAAAGTTTTATGATAAGTCTATTCTTTCCTGATATCCCTAGGTATAATAAAAGGTTATTTTTGTCAAGATCAATACCGAACGAGGCGTTAGGATGTTGATGGCCAAACATTAATGGGTGTTGTAAAACTTTCGCAAATGCCAATGTTTTAATCCAAGTGAAACACTTTTGCTATTATTTTGGGTGCTTTACAAAAGAAGTACAATATGTTTTTTATGTAATTATAATTGTTTTGTGTAAAACTTATTGGTCGTTGGTTAAATAAATTTAATAATAATAGTGGAGAAAAAATGCAATATTTTGACTGTAAATAAAAGTAGCGAAAATAGCAACTAAGTATATTAATTGGGAATAAATTTAAAATAATTAGCTAGCTTAAGTCATTACTGTTATCTGTACAAAAAATAGGCTTACCCTTCGAAATATTGATATATTCGTAGCCAGTGGGTTAGCGTTGGTACCTCGTCCAACGATCAAACTGGGTAAGTTTCGTTGGCTGTCTCGTAATGAAGTGTTTCTTGAGATGGTCAGAAATAACCCTCTGGCCGTTAGGTGGTTCATGGGACAAGTGTAACTCCATAAATCAGAACTATTATTATGCGCCTTGAATGGCGATAATTTAACTTCATTGTCACAGTAATATGAAACAGTTTCTGTGTTTGCGACACACAATAACAAAATACTCTGAACAGACTAAATGTGTTTAATCCAGTTTAACAATAATATTTTATTAATTAACAAGAAAAAATATATTTTAAAGTAAATAAGTTAAAATATACCATTAAGTTAGATCATTAGTACAGTAAAAGAAAGTCAAAAATGTAAAATATGAAAATAGATACTAAATACTTTCCCAAACATTCTCCCGCACCAAAAACGAATGTTTTAAGAACAGCTGAAAGTATACGTATAAAGAATGGACATGAAAAGATCGATCTACTAATAAAGAACTAAGTAAGAATAAAATATGAAGTGACAAATAAGCGGCGGTCATGTTTTGACTTTAGGACATTGTTGGATGCGATCTGAAGCTGTGCTCAGTTTGACAATGCGTACAATGCCCTTGATTAGAAAAGAATAGCGTTGAATCAGTAAAATTTTTCGACCTAATAAACTAGAAAGACGGTGTCAAACACAATACCGTTGTCCCTTTTTCCTATAAGAATTCCGTGGGGTGCGAAAAAACAAGAAGAAGAACAGAGTAGAAGTCTTCAATGACAGCCGGGGAGTAATGATATTTCGAGGAGCTCCACGGTAGGAAAATGCCAGTGGTTTTGATTAGAAGGCATATAATGTCGAGTAGAGTGTGGTATCAATTCTTGCATGTATTAAATATACTTGGCAATATGTGAGTAGAAGATATAGCTCCAGGGAGCGCAATCGCCGAATCAGATCAAACATCGAAAGATCGGAAGGAGAACCCTTTCACAGATGTGACAAGATCAGCCAGCAATATGTCTCCAGCCAGGAGCTCCAATTTTGTTGAATAAGAGCGAGCATGAAAAATGGATGAGACTCATTGACAATGTTCGTGTATAGAAATAACACCAGAAATGTAACACATACAAGTACAGAGGTCAGTTGTATCTGTTCAGATGTTTCATTATCCCAAGATACATTGAAGTACCATACCACAACGGTTGTAGAAGACGTTTGACTAGCAAAAGGACATGTAAAAGGAATAAAAATAAGAGGATAGAAAAAAAATACGACTGACAAACCTTTTACTGACGTAATTTATTCCCAATAATATAGTTGCTATTTTTGCTACTTTTATTTAAAGTCAAAATATTGCATTTTTTCTCCATTATTATTTTCAAATTTATTTAACCAGCGACCCCTAGGTTTTACACAAAACATTTGGTCCTTCGAACCGGACGGCGTTAATTGGGGACCACTGCCTAACAATATAAGTAATTTATGGGACTTTAATTTTTCAACGGATACTATTGTAAAATTTTTAAACCTATATTTGTGTATAACCTATATAATGAAATCCATATAATACAAACTAAAGACTCGTTGGTAATTTGATAAAGTTAAAGTTATAAATCGATTCAAATCCCTTAAATATATAGTAAATATTAACTAAAGAATTATGTGAAATTACTATTTTCTTGTTTTATTGTTAAAGTTTTATTATTTTATTTTTATAAAATGTTACCATAAAATAATGTTACTATATTTCTAATGATATATAGTTTGTACGAATGAAATCAATAAAATGTAATTTGTGATATTCACAATAGTTATAAATATTTTAGATTTTTAAGATTTTATCTTTATAAACATAATATATGGTTTATAAAAACATAAAAAGTAAACAAATGGAACGGGCTTTGCAATGTTCTACGAAAATAAAAATTACCATCACCAGTATAGCTTACCCAGTGAATGCTCAATATACACAGCAGAAATAATGGTAATAATGTTTGTTCTTCAGTACGTAGTACTGAATCTGACTAGCAACTATGTTATATTTACTGACAGTAAATGTACATGGTATTTTAAAGTCATATTTGGCAGAAATTTGTAAAACTTATAAGAAAGATGAAGGTAAATATCATCATTAGCAGGACATTGTTAATAAACGTATATTTTCTGTTTTGCTAGAAAACATGCCAGCTGACTATTTAAAAACATGTTACAAGATGTGCTATGGAATAACTACCGTACAAACTAGGAAGTTGGCTTTTCAATACCCTAAAGTGGAGTGTCAAAATAACTGTCAAAGTTAAATTACGCATTTAAAAGTTCTCCTTGAATTTTTGTGATTTAAGAAGTCCTCAGTACAGTTGTGGCCTTTGTACGAGGAAGTTGTTTTGTCGTTCGAAGCACATTAACGTAGAAGACTAAGAAAAATATAAAAGTTCAGTGTAATTGAATTTATTTTACCCCCATTGGGGGTTACTGTTTGGATACGATAAGTGTTCATAAGTGTAAGATAGATTCAAAGTGTTAAAGTGTTAAGTTATTAAAAACTTGATATGGATTATGCGGGGAGACCACCAGACAAACCTCCAGATATTAGCCGGATGGAGGAAGATGTTAATATAGAAAAAATAAAATCCAATATAAACAACACCTGGGACGGTAACTCAAAAAACAACGGAGAAACTGTAAGTAGTAAAACTTCTAATAATTCTACAGAAAATGTAAGAGAACAATTTTTATATCAGAGCAGTGATACAGGTCCTTTTCATGTATATATAGAAAATAATACTCCTGATTTTAAAGGTAAGATAAATGCCATCAAAATCGGTGATATTATACTATCAAATTTTCCAAATTTAGATAACAAAATTACTAGTATTGATTCAATCGGCAAGAATAGAATCAGAATTAAATTAAAAGACTATCAATCGGCCAATTTTTTAATCAATCAAAAAACTTGCTCATTATTTACAAACAACAATTTTGATGTTTACGTTCCAAAGTTTATACTACATAAACAGGGTATAATTAGAGATATAGATACTGAATTTTCTGAGGAATACATCAAAAATAAAATTAAACAATACGATATGCACTGTAAGTTGTTTGAAGTAGCTTCAGTTAGAAGAATAAATAGAAAGGTAGAAAAACATATCGAAGATAAAACAGTAATAGACAAGGTTCCAACCAAATCATGTATTGTAAATTTTAAAGCTCAAACTCTTCCAAAATATATCATAATTAATAAAGTAATTAAAGAAGTCGAACCCTATGTTCAAAAAGTTTTATTATGTTTCTCTTGCCTTCGTTTTGGACATCTTGGATCTCAATGCAAAGCACGTCCCAGGTGCAATAAATGTCATGATTTTCATAACACAAAAGATTGTACAGTAAATATATATACTCCTAGTTGTTTCAGCTGCCAAGGTAATCATTTTACGACACACCTAAGTGCATGCCCTGAGTTCTCTAGGCAAAAACAAATCAAGAATACAATGTCATCATTAAATTTAAATTTCTTTGATGCCTGTAAACAAATACCGAAAAAATCATATGCCAATATCGCCGCCAGACATAATAGTTCTTCCTTGACAACCAACTCTAATACCAATGATCAGTCCTATCAAGTAACTTCAAATCAAACTGGTTCGTTCGCAAAAAAGTTCTCTTCACAAATGTTTTATACCAGCAGTAGTCCAGAAAACTCAAATTTAAAACGACAACGTCCAAGTACTCCCGATCCTTTGGAATCAGCTAGAAAAGAAATAATTTCCCCAATAAATATCCCTAGACAAAAAGGTGGTATTTATAATACCTCTAAATATACAGAGAATAGAAATACAACAAATTTGCAGACACAAGGAGTATCATTAGATTTAAATAATGTAATTTTAGAATTGGTTCTTAATATAATTCGTTCATTAAAACTCACTGAAAATTTAGATGCATCAAAAACAGAGATTATACAACAAATTAATAAATACTTAAGTACGGCATCGATCTTGCAACAAGACTTACATGGACAAAAGTCATCTTCTCAGACATAACTAGTCCTATAAATTTTTTACAATGGAACTGCCGCTCAGCAGTTTCTAATAAACCAAATTTAGAAGCCTTACTTATTCAAAAAAATGTGTATGTGGCCATGTTATCAGAAACATGGTTTAAACCAGAAAAATTCTATAACTTCGCTGGTTATAATTGCTTTAGATCTGATCGCCCAGATGGATATGGAGGTACAGCAATTTTAATTAAAGATAAAATAATTGCAGAAGAAATAAATTTATTAGATAACTATAATTTTACTTACACATGCATGGCTGTTAAACTTTCTTGTATCAATAAACCTATACATATAATATCTATATACAAAGAACCACGTATTAGAGTAACAGTTAAAGAATGGATCCATTTTTTTCAACACATTCCTCCGCCATTCATCATTGGAGGGGACTTCAACGCTCACAATATGGCATGGGGATGCGAAACTAATGATACTCACGGTAAAGTTTTATTAGAGGCGATAGAACAATGTAATCTAATATATTTAAATGATGGTTCTCCAACTCTTGCACTGAGTAACAGTCAATCAGCAATCGACATAACAATTTGCACCCAGGACATTATATCTAAATTAACTTGGCCTGTTATTCAAGATCCACATGGTTCTGACCATCTACCCTTGACCATCTCCTTAGAAAATTCCAAACAAGCAACACCACCTGGTAACAATACACAAAAAAGATGGAATCTAAATAAAGCAAATTGGAATCTGTATTCATCCAACTTTTCTTCAGAAATACTTCCTCAAACTTATGAAGAATTAGTCAATGAAATAAATAGATGCGCATCCATTGCTATTCCAAAAGTATCAAAAAACAAAATATACCCCACAAAAAAGATTCCATAACCATGGTGGGATAATAACTGCGAAACAGCTGCAAATAATCGTAAAACAGCCTATAGACGTTATAAAACAAATCCCAATATTCATAATTTAATTGAATACAAAAAATTGGATGCATTAGCAAAGAAAATTTTTAAAAATAGAAAAAAACAAAGTTGGATAAACTACTGCGAAAGCCTTAACTCCCACAGTCCAATCAGCGACGTCTGGAAGAAAGTACATCGCTACAAAAACCGAAAACAGTCCAATAAACTCCCGATAAACTGCGAAGCTGCATGGATAGAAGATTTCCACTTGAAAATTTCACCTCCTTGGGTACCAAATCAAATAAACGAAGTTACAGTCACCGTTTCCAGAGAATATTCAAATCTAGAAAAACCATTTGAATTGTGGGAATTAAATTATGGACTCGAACAAAATAATAATTCGTCTCCAGGGATGGACTGTATATCATACTCTATGTTATATTTTTTACCCACAGAATACAAATCATTATTATTACAATTTTTTAACAATATATGGCAAAATGAGAATTTAATTCCCAAAACATGGAAGGACTATATTGTATTACCTATAAAGAAGCCAGGAAAGCCAGATAACAACGTTGAGTCTTACAGACCTATATCTTTAAGTTCTTGTATACTAAAAACTCTAGAAAGATTAATCAAAAATCGGCTTGATTACTGGCTTGAATCCGAAGATATCCTTCCCAAATCTCAATATGGCTTCCGGAAATCCAGGTCTACACAGGATGCTCTCACTTCACTAGTTTCCTCTGTTCAGGTCAATTTCACAAATCAAGAATCAACAGCTGCAGCATTTATAGATGTAACCTCTGCATTTGATAACATAAATTTATATATTCTACATAAGAAATTGTTATATCTTGGAATGTCGGTTAAAATTTCAGATTTCATTATATCCTTGTACAAGAATAGATGGACTTACTTAAAAATAAATGAGACACTTTTAACGCCAAGGCTAACGAATATAGGTATACCACAGGGTAGTATTTTAAGTCCACTTCTTTTTTCATTGTATAATATAGATATAGAACAGATAGTACCTCCACACTCTAATATATTGCAGTTTGCAGATGATGTAGTGTTGTATACCTCTCATACTACCCTTGACATTTGTAGACGTCAACTCAAATCTACACTAGATTGTGTAAAAAGTTATTACTATTCTCTAGGCTTATCAATATTAACTACAAAGACTGAAATTTGTTTTTTTTTCCAAAAAACGCCAAACTCCCCAAGGTAACTTTAAATTAGGAAAAATAGAATTTCCAATCAAAAATTGTGTAAAATATCTAGGCACATATTTGGATCGTAAACTGTTATGGAAGGATCAAATTCATTCTATTATAAAAAAATCGGAAAACTCCATGAATATCCTTAGAGCATTTTGTAAAACCAATTGGGGAGCTGACCCGAATATTGCATTGCTATTTTATCGCTTAATGATTCGACCAATTTTCGATTATAGTTGTCATTTATATGGGTCTGCGCCAACAAAACATCTTAATAAAATTGAAACCCAGAAGAATAAATGTTTGAGGCTATGTCTTGGTTACTTAAAATCTACTCCTATTAGTATTATTGAAATTGAAGCTAAAGAGCCACCCCTTACACTACGCAGACAGTTTTGTACAGATAAGTTTGTAGCTAGAGCTATATCAAAAAACTCCAGCTATTTAAAAAATATTCGTTACTTAATTATATTAGACTTAAACCATAAATATTGGCGTAACAAAAAAACTCCCATATACGTTGAAAGTTATAGGAAACTAACAATATTTGAAGAACAATTGTATCAAAATAAAATACCACCAATTTATACACAACCTCCTAAGACTCTCTTCTCTAGGATAATAGAAACATATTATATGGATTCAAATCTTCCAGGAAGTATGATCAATAAAATAATTAAAGATAAGTGGCCTGCATTTCAATATATTTTTACTGACGGCTCTAAAATTCAAAATAAAACGGGTTGTGCAATATATCACTGGAATTCTGATTACAAAGAATCATGTCGATTGCCCAATGAAGCTTCAATATATATTGCCGAACTATCAGCATTATTTCTTGCGTTAAAATATATAGCCTCTAATGGTATGAATAATTATATCATTCTGACTGATTGTAGAAGCATTATGGACAAACTCACTTCTATCAAAACCACAAAAAACCTAAACCATATTGAGATAGAAATAAAGAAGTTACATTATGATATTATTTCCGCAGGTAGCTCGATTATTATTTGTTGGGTAAAAGGACACTCTGGAATATTAGGAAATGAAGAAGTCGACAAATTAGCTAAATCTGCAGCTTTAACCAAACATAATATAAACAACATACTTCTTCCAGTAGCAGACATAGATAATATCAGTAGAAACAACTGCAAACAAAGATGGCAACGTTTATACAACCAAAGTACAACTGGAATACACTTTAGAGCTTGCCAACCACTAATACCCAATGAGAGATGGTTCAAATATGAGACAAATAGGTTATTTATAAAAACAATAAACAGAATAAGATCAAACCACGCACTCACTCCTGCATACAAACACAGCATAGGTATTACTGATAACCCCTATTGCTCCTGTGGTAAAGTGGGAGATCTGCAGCACTTTATATTGGAGTGTGGACAGTACAAACAAAGTATCAAAATAATGTATGAAAAACTAATTGAGCTAAATTGTTCATTGCCTGTCAATTTAAATACAATTATTTTTTCAAATAATAAGCAGATATTAAAATGTATCTACGAATACATAACATCCTGTAAATTTAAATTATAACTAGTTTTAGGTATTAAAATCAAAACTTGTAAATATGTCAAAAATTGAATGTGTATACCAACATATTACTTCCTGTAAATTTATATTATAAATAGGCTTAGGTAATAAAATCAAAAATTGTAATTACCACAAATAGTCTGGCTAATTGGCTATGCCAAAGCCATTATAAAATAAAAAAAAAAAAAAAAAAAAAAAAAAAAAAAAATACCCTAAAGTAAATAATGTAGCATCTACTATTTGGAACCAACGTGAAAAGGCCACTAAGGATGGGTTATGTAGTTTTATACAACGAAATCCTACTCTTTCTATCAGAAAACCCGAGAATACTTCTTTATCACGAACTACATCTTGGAATTCTGAAAATGTGGCTAGGTTCTATGATAATTTGGAAACGGTCTAGAAACGGAGAAAACATAGCATTGACGAAACTCGCTGCAGAACCGTAACAAATTCTCCTAATATCATAGCATTAAAAGGCATAAAACAGGTTGGCCAAGTAAAATTTATTTTTGTGTTTGAAACCTCCCTGCAATAAATATAAGCCTATACAGTAAAATGTCAGTTTCATTGCCACTCTCCCCTACTCCTCTTTAGTGATGTATGTCCTATAATTGCATTTGCTTAAGGCACATAATAGCATTACTAAAGATTTTTGTAAATTTGTTGTTAAAAAAAAAGAAATAAAAAATACTAATTCCATAGAGTATTATAAGAAAATGTCTCATTCATTAGTTACTTTCACTATAAGAGTCAGTGATTAAGAGCTCTACAAAAATTTAAATACACCTTACTTGTAATCACGGTAATAAAAATACACAAACAATTACAGGAATACACACATTTTAAATCAAGTATTACCTAGCAATAATTTCCAGTTACACATAAGCCAAGTAGCACACATGTTGCGTGACCAGGTAATCTAAATTAATTAATTTATCGTTCTATTACGCCCATGGCTATTGACTGCTGCTTTATGATTTATAATGTATAGTTTAGATAAGAATGGCGATAGCGGGGGCTGCAAGGTGGCATTAGCCAACAAAAATGTTTAAAGTCACACTATTAGTGATGAAATTTTATATACCCAACTTTATCAGATGCTATTAGGTCTCAGCAAATTGATTTTTTCTGAAAATACTAATTTCGATTTGGTAGGTCTAGATTCGAACCTTCTCATTACAGACTGTCCAATTGTTTGTTGACACGCAAGACATTTCTTATAAGGAAAGTACACGGTGCGACTTTCATTTGATTAATATTTTTATGTCGCTTCTACGGCAAGAGAGGGTTGAACTTTTATATCAGATTTATCATTTGAATATATTACATACTAATTTTTTTACTTTTCCATATATTTTTGTGACTTTAGTTGTTTCTAATGGTATAATATTGCAATTTAGATAAAAGGATTGATAAGAGTATTAAACGCGTTTTTAGCTTAGAAGTGATTGAATTAGAAGTAGATTTTCAAATGGTGTAGCAGTCTATGTCGGAGCTACTAGGAGCTACTATAACAAATTATTAAATACTCATTCAACCGCACTTTAATTGTAGGTATAGTAAGACTTTTATTTGATGCTTATTAGGCATTACTATTAACAAGTTCGCAAATATAAACAAAAAATATTAATGAAAGTTAGGAAAATAAGTTTTCTACTTACAATCCGTAATAGGTTTTTATTATAATTGAAAAAGTAGAGATGTGGCTACCAGTTTCGCTGTTTACATTATACTTCTTACAGCATTCTCAGCTCCACAAGAAACTATGGCTAGAATATCAATAGTATATATAAACAAATATACGTACAAGCCCCTGATTACCATAAAGTCGATTACCATAAATACATTATACTCTGCATGTTTTTATAAGTTACCATATTAATTATTATGGCATTTTTATAAATATTTATTAAAAACATTACCCTTCTTATTCTTCTTAACGTGCTCCATCCCTAAGGACATTGGCGATCGCCATGATCCATTTGACTCTATCTGAAGCCGTTCTGAGAAGTTCTATTGACGTGTTCCCACTCCATTGTCTCAGATTCTTCGGCCAGGAAGTACGTCATCTCCCCAGTCCTCTTCCGCATCAATTCGTATTTCTCGGTACTTAGTATGTGACCAAAGTAGCTCATTTTTCTTTTCTTTATAGTGTTGAGTGTTTCTTTATCTTTTTTCATTCTTCGTAGCGTTTCCGCATTTGTTATGTGTTGTGTCCAATACATTTTTCACATTCTTCGATAATACTACATTTCAAATTTAATAAGTTTTTTCTCTATCGCCTCTGTAATTCTCCAGGCCTCGACTCCATACAACAGGACAGAGAACACGTAGCATCTCAATACTTTAGTTCTAATTTCGATGTTGAGTTTTCCATTGCATAATATTGCTTTATTAAAAGCACTTCTAGCTATCTCAATACGCCACTTTATTTCCATACTTCTACCCCATTCTGCATTTAGTTCGCAACCTAAGTACTGATATCTGTGCACCCTGCCTAAAAGTTTTCCTTTAGCCTACACACTGTCTTCCTCAATCTTGTTCTTGCTTACCACCATAATTTTTGTTTTATTTGTATTCAGTGCAATTCCATACCTTTCGCAGTATTGGGTAATGTGATGAACCAAGATCTCTAGTCCTTCTCTGCTGTCCGCTAGGAGTATTGTGTCATCTGCATATCTAAGATTATTCAGAAGTGCTATGTTAATAAATATGCCTTCATTTACGTCTTCTAGTGCCTCTTTAAACAACTCTTCTGAATAAATATTAAAAAGTAAAGGGAAAAGCACACATCCTTGTCTTACTTCACGATTTATAGGTATTTTTTTCGATTTAGGTTGGTCCATTCGTATTATGGCTTTCTGATATCGGTATAGATTGGCAATAATTCTTACGTCTTCGTTATCAAATTCTATGTTCTGCAGTATTTTTGCCATTCTTCGGTGCTGTACTTTGTCGAAAGCTTTTTCGAAATCGACGAGACATATGAATACGTTGCAATTGACATCTCGATATCGTCCGATTAGTGTTTGTACAGTAATTAATGCTTCTCTGGTGCCAAAACTTTTTCTAAATCCCAATTGGTTTTCAGCTATTCTATCATCTAGCTTTTTATAGATACGTTCGTGTATCACTCATAAGAACACTTGTAGACTATGGTTCATCAAGCTAATTGTCCTGTGCTCTTCACACTTCATTGCGTTTGATTTTTTGGGTATTGGAATAAATATTGATATTAACCATTCTTTCGGAATCTTTCTCGTATAATAAATATCATTAAATAATTCTATTAGTGTTCCCATATGATTTTTTGTTAGTATTCTTAAGATTTCTGTAGGTATTTTATCTGGTCCCCTGGCCTTCTCTTTTTTATACGTTTTAGCGCTTTCTCAATTTTGTCTTTGGTGATTGGTAGCCCATTTCTTCATCTTGGTTCAATGACCTTAATTTTCTCGTCATCTTCGAATAGCTCTTTTATTTATTCTTCCCATCTGTTTATTTTGTCTGTACATTCCGTTATTATCTTGTTATTTTTATCCATGATATTTCCTATACCCTCCTTTTTGTATATGCCAGCTGTCTCTTTGATTTTTCGGTGTATGTTAAAACTGTCATGTTGTTTATCTAACCTATCTTAACGTTATGGATTTGGCACCCTTATGGGTTTTTATTTATTTTTAACAATAAAAAAAATTTCACTAACCCTGGCTATGCACAAACTTATGTCAACATACGTTGATTTTTTCATATTACGTTAAATCCAGAGGTAGCTATGCAAAAATGAAATCAAAACAATAATATTGTCAGTTAATGTCACATGTATTTTGTAGTATTTTAAAGCTTTTTGCCGTTTGTAAATTGTACAATAGATCGAGGTAAAGTTGTCGATCAGAAAATTTGTTCAATCATTATTAGATTTTTTAATTCTGGAAAATTCAATTCGAAAATTGCGAATATGTTGCAATTGTCACGCTATAGTGTAAGAAATATAGTCAGAATATACTAAACTACAGGTTCGGTCGTCACAAAACCTAAAAATGTACGAAAAAGTAAAATCACCGAAGCAGATCGAAGGGCACTAAAAGGCATTATAGTGAAAAATCGACAAGCAAATTATATGGAGTTAAGCGTTTTATGGAGTGACGTTATTGGAAGACACGTTTCTAGATCAACATGACTCCGAGAGGCTCTCAAATTAGGATTTGGAAATTTCATTTTATTTTAGGCTAAGGAAAAACCACTTTTAACATTAAAACAAAAGTAAAATAGACTAAAATGTTCAAAAAAGCATAAATATTGGACTCAGTCGCAATGTGATTCAATACAATGGAGTGATTAGTTCAGATTTGAAGTGTGTTTTGAAGACACACAGGAAAAATGAAGCTTTTCATCCAGACTGTCTGAAGAGAAAGGCAAATTTCCTGCATCTGTCATGATCTGGGGCAGCATGTCGTCTAAGGGTGTGGAAGAGTTACTATTTATCGATGGTATTGTAAACACGGACAATTATTTGAATATTTTAGTGGAATCTCTTTTATCGATTATGGCATTATACTATATCTTTTAAACACCTTTTAAAATCAGCTGAAGATTTTGTCTTACAAGAGGATGGCGCAGGTTGCTTTACCTCAAAAAAGAGTTTAAATGGATTGAAGACCATGGCATACCACTTCTGAAATAGGTCTCCAACAGTCCCAACTGATAGAGACTTTGTGGCGAGAAATGAAAAAAGCTTTGAAAAAACATCCTGCCAGGTCCGTCAACGAACTAAAGAAAAAATTACAAAAAATATGCGATTCGTTTACATCAAAATTTTGTCAAAACTTCGTAAAAACTATGCCTTGAAGACTTGTGGATATCTTAAAAATAAAGGGGATGGAACTCAGTGGTAAACTTTCACATTTTTTTTGTTAATATTTTATATTCTATGCGTTTCTTTTTAATTTATTATTTTTCTGTTTAATTAATAGTTTTCAGTACGTTATAAAATATTTTCTATCATTAGAAAATGGTGTTTGATGCATTAAAACTCCTAAAATTTACGCTGCGCTTTTATTTTTGTTGTCTAAAATTTAATTGTCACATCAATCTAACGTCTAATCATACACAAAAAAACTTGCAATTTCGTTTTAATAGGGACAATACCATATGTATTTAAAAATAAAATTTTCAACAGTAAGTAAGTTCGTGTAACCTTCTGGCTAAGGTCTAGTGTTAGGGTTTTCAGGTCGCGCAAGCGCCCCTTTTCAAGAAGTTTCACCCAACAGTTATTGCAATATTGAAGTAGTTTGTATTGTTTAAATATTGTTTATAAGTAAATAATGACGTTTAACCTTTTTCATATTTTGCTAGTTCCCTGGCCTAGTTATGTGCCGACTAAAATCACTAACATAACAATTTTTAACCTCAGGGTGATTTTTTTCGATGACTATATAATAATTAAAACTTCTGTCAGTTTGTTTTGTACAAGAGTTATTTGTATTTACTAATTTATATAGCTAGTTTAAAAATTTATTTTAAAATGGTTTGTGTTTGGGTTTTCATTTAAAACGCGTTATAGCTGCCATTGCTCTTTTATCTTTTTGTAGAGAAAAAATCATAAAGATTATTAATTTTCCCGTTATGCTTAATGTAGTGTAAATTTAAAATATTATCGTATTTAACCATTTGTGTTAACAGCATTGTCGTCGCGCAGAATGTGTGAATAAATAAAGAGATTAAACCATTTATCACGCTTAATTAAAATTTTTGGCTGCAGTGTTAGAACGTTCAATTCTTCAAGATAAAGCCGCCTCATTTCCGCTTAACTCTCATTATAGCAAAACTTGCTTGCAGATTTGCCTTTGCCTCCCTCGTTATAATTTTAAATATATATTTCATGCTTGGAACCACAGGCGCCTTCCTTAAACATTTACGTGCTAAACGGTTAAATTGTTTTAAACCTCGAGTCTTAATTTCTTCATATGGATGCAGATGGTAATGCGGGTAATACTGCAGACTTTAATTTCTAAAATGGCTTTGCTCCGACAGCGTGTCTTTACACCTTCCTGGTATAGCGAATTCTAATTTGGGCTTATTAATATCAGTTAAGTTTACTGTATTAGTTGCTCTTTAGATGTACCTCGTATGAATTTATATTTGCGTTTTCATTTATATTAGGGATTCACTAAATAATTTGTGTTATATTTGGATGCCACATGAAATATTGTAGTTGGTTTTTGTACAAAGCAGCTAAATTTGGTTGTAATAAATAAATCAATCCAACTTAATTTGTTTTTATATATTTCCAGAAGATTATTTATAAGAACTGTTTTGAATAATATGCTGATATTATGGAAAATTTGTAAAATATTATAGGACAAAAAATACATGTTACAGACCTCTATTGATATAAATGTATCTTCCTCCACCTCCTCAATCTTTTCTCCCTCGTAAGGACGTAGTGGCATCATGTAATTTGTTTGACTATTTCTGTCCAATTATCTCTCTCCTGTGCGTGTTGTTTTGCTTCGGAGGATGAGTAACCAGTCATCTCCTTTATTTCTCATCTCTCATCGTACTAGAGATTTTTCTCTGGATCTTTTACCCGCTACGTTTCCTTCATCTATCATTCGCTCCATGCTTCCCTTCTTCTAGTTATATGTCCAAAATATCTCAGTATATTTTGGTTGATAATTGTGGTGAGTCTAGTTTTTATGTTAAGTTCTGCTAGAATTGAGTTATTTGTGCGATGGGCAGTCCATGGTATGCGCAACATTCTACGGTAGACCCACATTTCAAATGTCATTATACGCCTGGAATCGGCTATTTTTGTTGTCCAAGTTTCTGAAGCAAAGGTGGCAATAGGAAATATCAATGCTTGAACTAGGCGTAATTTTATGTTTTTTGTGATGACAGTGTTGGCTGTTGCCGATCTACCTCCTATCGTTGCGCCACCTTGCCATTCCTTAAAAACTTAACGGATAATGTGTTCACCATATATATATATATATATATATATATATATATATATATATATATATATATATATATATATATATATATATATATATATATATATATATATATATATATATATATATATTGAATATAATAGGGGATATTATGCATCCTTGTCGAACGACAGATTTTAATTTGAAGTTCTTCGAAACCACATTATTACCTCTTACATTACCAGTATTATTTACATATAGTTTTTTTAATAAATAGATTAGATGTACTGGCGTAGCCATTTCTCCAAGTATATGCCACATTTTATCCCATTTTACGACATCGAAGACCTTTGAATAGTCATCAACATCATCATCATGCATCCTCTTCTGTCCACTGCTGGACATAGGCCTCTCACATTTTTCGCCACTCTTCACGATTCTATGCTTCTTGTTGCCATTTTTTGGACATTCGTCTAATGTCATCCATACAGCGTGTTGGTGGTCGTCCTTTGCTGCGTTTATCTTCTTGTGGATGCCAGTCAATTAGTTTTCTGGTCCATCTTGTGTCTTTCAGTCTCGCTATGTGACCTGCCCAATTCCATTTCAGCTTGGCTATACGTTCGATGACATCACTGATACCTGTTCTAGTCAATAGTCAACAAAGCATAATTATTTATGCATTTTTCTTGCGGAAATTATGGTAAGAGCATTGAATTTTAGTCTTCATTGTTGATGGTTAGAAGTACTTTGCTCAAGTGTGATATCAATGCTACTGTACGGTAATTACTGCAATCTGTCAGTGAACCTTTTTTATAAATGGGAATAAACGTGAGTTTACCCCAGTCATTTGGTCACTTTCCTGTATTTTGGAAGCATTACTTCCGTCCCTAATTCTCCCATTTCTTTGTGTTTTAGCTGTATTACTCCTTTTCTTCCGCTGTTCTGAATTTTAGCTTTTGAATTGCCGCCTCAATTTTTGATTTCAATATTTGAGGTTCTTTTCCATAACTTCTTTTCTTTGTATTATTGTCTGGGTCGTTGTTAGAGAATGGTATTTCGCAATATTGTTTCCACACCTCTTGGATACCGTCTGGGTTTGTTATGGTATTTCCACTATTATCTTTGGCGATCTGTGTCTGCGGTTTGAATTCTTCCGCTTTTGAGAAAAACAAATGTATATTAAATATTTTAAAAATGATATCTACGACAAAAATAAAATAAGTTAAATTGTTGGCAATTTATTCTTCATCGCTCTGGGTGACTTCCAAATCGCCTGATACAGATAGAGGTGAACGCTCACCTCAACAGTTTTCTTAAGTTTCACTCAAAATTTTTGAGAAAAGAAAACTATGGTTCAATGGTTATTGGTTGGTCATATATTGATGTAATTAAAAACAGCTGACCATCTTTTAGATTTATTCTACAATCTGATCTTATCATTGGTATAAACCGAGACCCCAGTGTCAATAGAGTGGGAAGTTATCCCCGATTTTTTGTGTTTTTCTTTCGAAATAATGCCATCACGATGTTCAGAAAATAGCAAGATAGCGCCCCTGTTTTTTGTTTGGAACGGACAATACTATGGTAACTTGTAGTTGCTAATACGCAAAAATATAAGATTGCACAGGACGTTGCAAGATTAGGGCAAGAATATTTAGGGATGAAAGCTTTATTTTTATTTAATATTCCCCACATTATCTCGGTCGAGTAACTCTTCATCCAACTCCAAAGAAGTAAAAAAAGTCTGTCGTGATGTAAAAGTAATTTAAGTAAAAATATTTTTCGTATTACTAATAAGGTAAGTAAAATGCATGGTTTCTTGAGGGATACAGAACTGCGCATATTTTTCTCATAATCATGTTTTTTGTTGTTGTTGTTTACAAACAACATCATGCATATCTAGTAAATTTTATCTTTTAGATAAAACATCATAGATTAAAAAGATAAAAGGCCGCTGACTGAAAAAAAATTTGCCGATATAATAGATAGGTTTCGGGATAGCCAAAATGGGATTGATGATGATGATGATGATGATGTTGTCGATCCAGATTTCTTACCTGACGAACAAGTTGGTACATATAATGAATTTGATAATGAGGATTCTGAACCAGTGAACGAAATGGATGAGAATGCTGTAGACACTAATATAGATAATAGTACTCTAGATGAGGAGCCTCCAGAAACTCTGGTTTACTCCAAGGGCAAAGGTATACTTATATTTTAACCAATTTGTGTCTAAAAATACTAGATATTTTTTTATTTTTAGACGTTATATGGAGAAAAAAAATTTAACTTATCCGAACAGCAAGTGGAATTTCGAGGAAATTAGAGTCTTCCAAATCGTATCCGATAACTAGAAAGTCCCTATGCATATTATTTTAATTTATTTTTCACAGATAGGCAAAATTGTGGAGGAGTTAAAATTTTATGCGATACAGCAGAATCCTAATAAACCACTGAATATTACAGGAAGTGACATAAAGCAGTTTATTGGAATTACAATATATATGTATCTTGTTAATTTTCCCAATACTAGGGCATATTGTTCAGAAGAAATTGGCTTTGGTCATCAGGTACGAAAAAATTAGACAATTTTTACATTTCAATAATAACGAGAATGCCTTATCCTGTGACAATCCAAACTACGGTAGAGTTTATAACATTAGACCAATAATTGACCACCTCAATGAAGCATTTTCAAACGGAATTCCATTGGAACAATATTTGTTTATCGATGAGCCAATTTGTTCAACCAAAGCTAGGCACTACATAAGGCAGTACCTGCCAAACAAGACACATAAATGGGGTTTTAATTTTTTTGTTTTTATGCAGTGGATATGCGTATGGTATAGAATTATATATAGGATAAAAGAATGATCAAAAAATGAGACGTGCTTTTGAACCTGACCCCGGAGCAATTGCAAATGTTGTGGTGAAATTGGCTAGACTAATTCCTAGGAATATGAGTCACAGGGTTTATTTTAATAATAATTATTACTCTTGTATACATTTTCTTGTATATATTTCCAAACAAGTTATTCACAGTTTAGGAACCGTTAAAAGAAATAGGATTGCAAATTGTAAACTTTCGGATGAGAAGGTTATAAAAAATGAAGAAAGAGGAACTAGGTAGTATAGAGTTTTTTGGTCATTGGAGAATTGATGAGTGGAAATAAGTAGCTTAGTGTAGAATGATAACAAATTCATCACGTTTCTATCGACTTTTACTAACGAAATTCCTAAAACTACTGCCAAGAAATATGACAAGAAAGAAAAGAGAACAAAAGAGGTAAGTTGTCCATATATTGTCCAAGAATTCAACCGTTATATGGGCGTTATTGGTTTGTTGAACAGTAATATGGAACGGTTTAAAATTATTTTAAGTAAAAAATGGTATTTTAGAATATTTTACCATCTAGTAGATCTAACCGTTGCTAATAGTTGGATTCTTTACAATATATCAGCTGAACGTAAAATTGGCGCGAAGAATAAAGTCACACGCTCAATTTAGAATACAAATGGCAGAAGCATTATGCAGGACAGGAGAACCATTTTCCATTGCAAAAAGGGGAAGAACTTCAGCAAATGAAACTGAGGAGGCGCTACAAATAAAGAAGAGAAGATGCCAGCACAGGTTATACCAGTAAAGGATGTTCGAATGGATGGAATTTACTATTAGCCTGTATCGCCTGAAAAACAAATAAGGTGCAAATTTCCACAGTGCAATGGCTATACACATGTGTTGTACGAAAAGTGTGGTGTAGCACTTTGCTTCACTAAAACGAAGAACTGTTTTAAAAATTTCATTTTTTCTAAATATTGTTTTAAGTATATCATTATTTGCATAATGTTCTTCATAAACAACACTTATATTTTTCCATCATAAAAAAATAGTTGTTTTTTTTTCCGTAAAAATAACGAAAATCCAGTCTGCAAACTTCTTTTTAACGAAAAATAAAAAATCATGCAGTGAAGGGTTTATTATAATAAAGAATAATCCAACAAGAAAATCTTGAGATTATTTGTTTACTCTTTACTGAAATGTTTGGTTATTTTCAAACACTACCATTATTAAAGATTTAAATTAAACAAAACCTTTAAACATATGACGTTACCTCTCACTAACTCATTCCCTCTCCTTCTTCGTCTAATATTTTAGGTGCTCACCGAAGATTTATATTTTCCTCGTCTACTCGTGCCCTGCTGTCAAAAAATTCCACGGATATTAAATTCATATCAGGCCTAAGTTCAAGTTAGAATGTAGGATACAGTTTCTTAGTGTTTGTAAAAAGTTCAAAGGTTAGAAAAGGTACTGTTGAGATTTTTGTGATTGATAGCACTGTTTTAAGAAAATATGGGACAAGCCTTAACGGTGTTTTAAAACAAAGCAGGAATATAAGAATATAGTGTTTATATTCATTAGATTTATCAAGATGTTAACACGTGGTTGTGAAACTTTTTACTGGTGGCATGTCTTTTGATGAATATTTAATATATAGGTTAGAGTAAAAATTGTAATAAAAATTATATTTCTTGTTGCTGGCGTTACAATTTTTGATCAATTATTATTTACATTTTGTTCAGGAATTGTTGGAGAACAATTTCCGGATTAGAAATCTAAACGTAGGAAATAAAAAAAGTCATTTTTATTATTATTTATATTATTATCTATTATTTATATATTATTATTTATTTAGGGCCAAAATATCAAGATATTAACGTAGTAGTTTAAAACTCTAAAAACTCGAGACGTACCAGTATCGTGTTCTGTATTGCAAGAACTGTCTCTCGGCACTGAGGTCTCAATCTGCCTACTCCTCACTCGACACTGAGTCACATTTAACAAAGTTAATACCGATTACCTAATAGATATTAAATTACTCTTTTCCCTTAATAGTGCAAGTCTTTCTACAATTTAATATTTAAAATATAATACTAAAAATCCTAATAATAATAGTTTTTGCATTTGAGTCTGATTCCGACTCAACCTTTATCTCAAAATCAGGTTGGTTCAAAGAAAAAGTGGTGAGGGGGATAGACGTTTTAGCGTCCTCAGTTTGTCTCCGGTCTGATGCTTCCTGGCTGGGAGTCAGGAGTCGATAATTTGTAGTCACCCATTGAACTCCTCCCTTTGGGTGTCCATAGTTTACCAAAATCCCGTCGGTATTTCTATAGCACCATGAGTCCGATAAACACAATTGAAGTCGTGGCTCCAGTAGCAATTAATGATTGCCAATGTGAAATTCTGAAAGATTGCCACTGGGTACTGTTTAGTTCGTCTCCTAGAGAGATTTGGTCTATGACTATATGCTGTAGTTCCTTTTCTTAAATATTTATGCAACCATCAGGGATTTTTATTTGTTTTTTACTGGATCGCTTAGTCGTTTCAGTAGCAGTGTTCGTAGGTGTAACACCCAGCAAGTACCGTTTTTACTTCTTTACAGGTTGTGACGGTTCTCGTCTAGGCCGTCCATATGATGGATATGTGAATAGTGTGACATAACTTAGTGTTATAAATTATTGAGCATGTTGCACTGAGTAAAGGATCATAGGATACGTGCTGTTTTTGCTTTTATTGTAAAACTCATCGTATATAAAGTGGGGTCTAGTATCCATAATAATTATAGCAGCCCATGAGCACTTCATTTGCCTTTTCGTAATCAGTAATTGCATCGTAACGAACGTGTAACAAGAAGAGTTTTATCAGTATATGGGTTAAACCTGTTAAGGAGACAACGTATTCATTATTTTATTTAATGAGTTTTATCAATGTTTAGAGAGAACCGAAAGTATTTTTAATGATGTTACTAACTTACGATTGGTTAACATTATTGTTATAACGATTTTTTCATCTAATAGATCAAAGCCTAACTATAACAAAGAGAGATAAAACTTAAAATTGTCCAAATTTCATTTAATTAGTTTCAACTTTACAAAGACAATATGTTCTTTCACTTTATCATTAATTGGTGCCACCTCTAAACTTCTCCCAATATACTTACAATTAATTTTATACTTGCTTGTCACTCAAAACCCTACTTACCTAGATTAGTGGTGTGTTTCATATGTTGAAAGATTAGTATTAGACCAGAATAAAACCTATTGAAAAAGGAAGAGAATATGCTAAAAAATTGAAGAAAAAATAAATTCCACTCCATCCGAGGTGGGGAAGTGGGAGGGGGTGAGTTTCTAAGGGTAAAAATTGGTTTATCGCGATTTTCGGCGAAATTATGTGATATGGAAAGAAGTTAAATGGCAAAGTTGTAAGTAACAAAAAGATCTACAACTTTTGTTTTTACACTTTTTTCACATAACCTCAAAATTTTTGTGAAAAATTCAAAAAACTTAAGTTTTTGACCTCAGATGAAGTGGAAAGTTATTTTTTCTTCCATTTTTAGCATATTCTCTTTCTTTTCCAATAGGTTTCATTCTACTATAATTTTTTTTGGTTTCAAAAATTATCGACCCTGGTCTATATTAAGATATATTGTTCCTACTGTTAAAAAAATTTAGTTTTTCATTTCAAGAATTATTTTAAATTACTTTTAAAAATGTAAAATTTCTAGATAATTTGTTATTTTTTGTTAATCCGAATCAAACATTTAGATAATTATTTTAAAACGTTACATATGCATTAAACTTAAAAACTTACTTGCTTACTTACTACCTAAAATCTTATATCTTACTACACCGCTTTTTGTCTGCAATATAAATTATCTGCTCTCCAGAAAGAATAAACTGTCTCTGTGGGAATATCAATCATAAGAGCCAGCAAAACAAATAAAATGTCGTGACCCAGATCATTCATTACTTATTTAGCTCCAGGAGAAAATCTACTTAAAGTGTTTGGTTTTTGTGGAACTATGTGAGACAATCGATCTTGATAAATTTTTCTGTAGTAAACAAAATGAGATGATTTATGATTAGGTTCTAAATATTGGAAATAATATAAAAACATAACAAAGGAAATACTAATTAAACTTGAATGGCTTATTCTAAATATAAAACTAATATGTAATATATAAAAAAAACCTACAATGTAGTGAAAATTTCATATTTTGTATAATGGTATAAAATTTTATTATTAAAATTTTTTTAAAAATTATCCAAAATGAATTTATTTATATTCAGAATGTTTTCGATCCTATCAGCGTATCCTTAGAGAAAAACTAGCTACATGAGAACGGCTGTCCCAATGAAAAACACAGTATTCAACAATTTTTTCATAATTGACTTTTTTACTTTTATATACTTTACATAGGGTATACCTTAATGTTGTTTATTATATTTTAGGTTTAAAATCCCCGTAAATCACTTATTTTTGAAGATTTTCGGATAGTAAAACACAGTGTCTACCGTTAATTTTCTAATTTTAAAATGAAAGACATAGTATCTCTCATATAGAAGTGTAAAAGGCAGTACATGCCAGATACTGTGCTTTTTATTTTAGTTTTACAACATCTTCACTTAAAAATGTTTTTACAAACACAGTATATGGCAGATACTGTATTTCTCAGTTCAAGAAACCAACGCATAACCTCCAAAAAAGTTAGATAAGTGATGGATTCGACCGTTACTTGATGACATAAAAAAGAAAGGAATAACACCAGCTTTCAGAACCAACAACAACTTCTACAACAACAGATTCTACATACGCACTTCAACTTCAAGATCATAATCATTCTTTTAATGAGGATTTTCAAATTCTTCACATTCAAAATAAAAGCCTTAAGCTATCTTTGTTAGAATCTATGAAAATAACCAAATTAAAAAACATATATTCAGACATAATTCTGAATGACCAACTTGAGACAAACAGTTCTTCCCTCCTCAACATTTTTCGTTAGAGACTATAAAGTGTAAATGCATACCAAAAATAGTTGCAACAGCTGTAGTGATAAGATTTTATAATAAATTGTGTGGAAGTTTTGAAAACAAAGTTTTCAGTGTTTTATTGTTACATTCAAAAAGTTGTTTGAGTACATGTGTATGGTAGATACTGTGTTTTTCAGTTCAAGAAACCAACGCATAACCTCAAAAAAAGTTGTGTGAGTACGTGTGTGTTGAGATACAATCTTAGAAAGAGTATTAAAATATGTCTCATAGTTATCCACGTCGGCGTACTCGTCTCATATTGTATGTACGAGTATGATATGATAAACAGTAATACCGGTGTTAACGACGGTGAAAATGAGCCAATCTATTCACGGTAAGTTTTTTTGTGCATGATCAAGATTAGGGCTGCAGAATAAACGATTGTTATTAAAGACATTGAGTAACATACAATTTTTAGTTCACATTATGTACTAAAATCCTTAGTTTTATTGTCGTATATTTTGCTGTCAATTGTCAATTACAGCTATATTAATAGTAACCTAACATAGAAGTTAGTTAAAATAAATACACTGCTATAATTTTATCTACTTTTACTAGAATATATTAAAAAAACCTTAAATCTTCTGGTAGTTCTTAGCTAAATTAAAAATTACATTTTTCACCAAATATAAGTAATGAATTTAAATCAAAAACAGGATCATATACCTACGTAATCAGAATCGATTCGAATGCAAATATTCTCACTTTTATAAACATAAACAAACTAGATACAATTTTTTTGTTTTAGGATCCAAAAGAATTTAATGCAAGACTTTATTGATAAATTTTCCAATTTTCTTCCCAATAAAACTGAGCTTCCAATGGAGAGTTTTACAGAACCTAACGTGACCAATAAAAATATTGAAACCAACGAATCGGAAATGGATGATGGAACTAAGGTTGCAGAGAAGAGTTTCACTGTACCAATTTTTCAAGGACTTGACGTGGCCAATGAAAATATTGATATTCACATCTTGGAAATGAAAATCAAGAATCTGGCGTGACTAATGAAAATATTAACGAGTCGGGGATGGAAACAGCTGAAGGAACCATACATCATGTAAACGCGGAATCCGAAATAGTTTTGGCACATCCTGAAGAAGAGCATGAACCAGTAGTTAAAAGAAAGAAAACCTTAAGGGACATATTTTAACAGACGAAGATAAATTTTTGCGACATACAAAGAAACATGTTATCAATGTTATCTCCTTGTTTACAGAAATGTAAAGATTCTCAATTCAAAGATTTTTCTAATGAAGAAAAAAATGAAAAATAATGAAAAAAAATATGGAAAGATTATTGGCAGACTATGTATATACAGCGACGAGTATGGTTCTCGAAACATGTTGGTATTAAAACAGTTAACAGACGCATAGTCACTTCTACAGAAAATATATACAAAAACAATAAAACACGTCAGTTTTATTTGCCCAAAGGCGATGGAAACACTTTAAAGTTAAAGTTTGTCGTAATTTTTTACTACGAGCTTTGGATTATACAACTAGGCGGGATCTGTAGAAATTCAGACCATAATGGACATTTTCCATAGGAAGCTATTTTTTCGCTGGAATCCCTTCAGGATGTGCCCAATATCGATAATCACGATATGCGCCAGTCGCAAACCCTGTGCTAAATTTTTTATTTAACAAAATCTGAAAACAATTGAAAATTTCTGATTTTTTTGCTAATATTTTCGTTTATAATTCGGAAAATATTGATCCTAGAGAAAAAATTATAAGAAAAGTTTCGCTATTCAATTTTACACAATATTTCGTTGGCTAGAAATTAAAAATTTAATGTTTATTGTTGAAAAAATAGCAATAATTGGAAAAAAAAGTACAAAAAATGAAGTTAATCCTTTAAATGTTTTCGACTTTCTAAATTTGACTTACAAGCTCCATATTCCGCCTAGAAAAACCTTTTAATAAAATAATATCAAATAATAAAACCTTTAACACGTTTAAAACGTGTGCTAAATTTTGTTAAGATCAGTCGGATACATTTTTGCATAATAATTTTGCAATCCAGCCTACTGGAAAAAAATCGCAAATTTTCAAATTTCTAGTAAGCAAAAAATAAGGCTCTCAAATAGTTGCAAATTTTTTTATATATAGAGGAAGGCTCAAAATTTCAAACGATTTTTGTAAAATTCAAATAGGTTCACTAGGAGAGCCTACAAAATTTTTAAAATTTTAAACATTTTTTAGACTTATAAACAAATTGAATAACTTTACGAGCTTTAAACGTTACAATTTCAAATTTTATACACTTAAAGACCATTAAAAGATGCTTCTTTAAAAAAAAAACGATAAATTCGGCTTACTGGTTGCCGAGATATTGAAGGTCAAGGTCAGACCTGAAGATTCTTGTCCGTCCAAAAAAAGAAAAAGACTTTAAAAAAAATTAGTGAAGATTGAGTCAAAATAAAGTTTATTTATGAAAAAAAAAATGTTTTTTTCGTTCGCCTTTGTTTTATCAATTTAATTTATTTATTAACAATTTATAAATACATATTTGTTTACTAAAAGTAACAATTTACTTCAATGTATAAATTGCAAGCTCAAAAAATGCATGAAGAAAAAATGCAATTACTTGTTTAACATACAATTGTTTATTGCAAATTTCCCAATTTTGCAATCAAAAATGGTACTTGAAAATATTATATTTGAAATCCTTTTCGTCCGAGACATCGATTCAAAAAAAAGAGCAAAATTGGTTAAGAAGAAGCCGAGATAATGCAATTTTTAGCGCGCGCTATGATTTTGAACTCACCGATTCACATTTCGAGTAAATGTCCCCCAACACCACCTCTTATGCATTTCGAGCGACATTTTACGCGAAAACGGTTTTTTATTTGTCTTTTTTACATATGTTGCCATAAAGCGCATTACGTAAAACTTTTTATATAAAAAGTACTTGACAAGACGAGGGTATTTGTTTAGAAACGAGCCCTCTATCACTTATAGTTACACGGCAAATATATGCCAACTTTGACCTTCAATATCTCGGCAACCAGTAAGCCGAATGTATTTTTTTAAGAAGCGTCTTTTAATGTTCTTTAAGTGTATAAATTTTGAAATTGATATGTTTAAAGCTCGTAAAGTTATTCAATTTGTTTATAAGCCTAATATTTATAAAAAACGTTTAAAACTTTAAAAATTTTTCTAGGCTCTCTAGTAAACCGATTTGAATTTTACGAAAAGCGTTTGAAAGTTTGAGCCTTCTTTTATGTGTAAAAAAATTTGCAACTATCTGAGGGCCGGATTTAGGGCTTACTATAAATTTGAAAATTTGCGATTTTTTTCCAGTAAGCTGGGTTACAAAATTATTATGCAATACCTATCCGACCGATCTTAACAAAATTTAGCACACGTTTTAAACATATTAAAAGGTTTTTCTAGGCGGAATATGGAGCTAGTAAGTCAAGTTTAGAAAGTCGAAAACATTTAAAGGATTAACTTCATTTTTTGTACTTTTTTTTCCAATTATTGCTATTTTTTGAACAATAAACATTAAATTTTCAATTTCTAGTTAACGAAATATTGTGTAAAATTAAATAACGAAACTTTTAACTTATTCTAACTTTTTCTCTAGGATCAATATTTTCCGAATTATAAACGAAAATATTAGCAAAAAAATTAGAAATTTTTAATTGTTTTCAGATTTTGTTAAATAAAAAATTTAGCACAGGGTTTGCGACTGGCGCATATCGTGATTATCGATATTGGGCACATCCTGAAGGGATTCCAGCAAAAAAATGGCTTCCTATGGAAAATGTCCAATCCAAAACAGATCCCGACTAGACTAAAATGATTCAGTTATTATTGAATTAAGCAATGCAAAGCTAAATTTTATTGATAGTTTTTAAAATAATTCGACCAATTCGATTAGACTAAATTTTATTCATGATTTTTAAAAGAATTCGTCCAATCTGAGCGTTAAGTGATCCCTGCGTAAGATACTTTTCAAATTATTGATCCGAAATCGGAGATATCTATCCGCCTGTGAATTCTTAAAAGCACACGTTTCGGGGTTTCGGCAAGCCGATCCCAAGCTTGACGATTTTCATGTAAAAATCAACGGAATATTGGTTGATAAGCAACCAAACATACATTTCTCTCTCTCTACAAATGTTATTAAGGGATGAATAAGTACTTAAGAACTTAAGTAGTATAGTGAAGTGATATTAAGTGCACGAATTAGCTTTTCTTTCTGTGATTTATTTTTATTTTCCAAAGTAATACTGTGATGCGTTACATCTGCCGTAAATAGTTAAAGGTTAAAGGGTTTTTTGATATATTAGAAGTTTTTTTTTAATTAAAGTGTAAACAATTTCAGGTAAATTAACCTAAAAAATGCAAGCTATGGGAAAAACTGTAAGTATTGATAAATCTGATATTGTACCTAAATTATATTTTGCAAAATGGCTTTTGTCGCAAAACAAATTGTTATTAAAAATAATTAGCATCCTTTGCCTAAAATTTCCCGGCTTATAAAATATTAGTGCGGCGGTAAGAGAAGTAATAGATCATTTTCAGATAATTGGTACATCAAGTACTCATGGCTTACCGGGAGTGAAATAAAAAACAAATTTTTTTGTTGGCCTTGCATTTATTTTCGACAAAATAGGGGCAAACATCAAAATCCGTGGTGTAAATCTGGTTACGATAATTTAAAGGAATTATTTAGGGCTTTACATAAACATGATATTTCGAAAGGTCATACATACAGCCAGATTAAATAAGATTTATTTGGAAAACAAAATATCTAAAATATCTAAAATTTGTAAAAAATAATCACGCAGTTTTACGTCGTTTAATTGATATGGTAATTTTTGTAAGTTGTCAGGAATTATCTTTTAGGGGACACTATAAATTAGAATATTCGTTAAATCAAGATAATTATTATAGAGAACTAATGAAATTTTTAAGAAATACGATTTGGAATTTTCTAATTTACTTTCGTTACTCGAAGATATTTAGCGGTGTATCTAAAAAAATCGAGAATGAATTAATAGAATCAATTAGTTACATTTTTAGTAACTTTAATGAATCTGAGATTTAGCAAACCATTTGCTTTTCACTAGAAGTAGATGAAACTACCGACATATCATGTCATTCACAATTATTAATTGTTGTTCGATACGCGTTAGGTGGTAATATTTATGAGAGGTTTTTAGGTTTTACAGACATGAGTAAAAGCCATAAGGCAGAATATATTTTTGGTGTTTGGTGTTAACAGATTAAAATTTCTTGATATCAAAATTAATTTGGTAGGGCAAACTAATGACAGAAAATGGGGGTGTTCCATTTAAAAAAAATGACGGTGACGTCATTACTCGAAAATAATTCACCCTGTATATTAGACTATTATTTTAAAATACGGTAAATTAAAATCAAAAATCTACGTGTTTCAGGATTATTTCTTAAAATGCTCTGTTTAGCTAAAAAAGAATTTGTTCCATACTTTACGGACACAGTGTATTGTACCTTTGAACTTATTTTTTAAGAAATCGTATAAATAAGCAAAATTTACAAAACGTAGTAATATATTGTTAATGTCGGTCAATTTTTTAAATTTTCCACTTCTTAGAATGACTGACATGAATCAATTATACCTTTGCATTGTTTCAAATTAATTGATAGTCTTGCCTATTTTTCTGAAACAGATAGTTGGAACAAATGGAAACTAAATTATATAGAAAGTCTGATTAATAGGATGTGATTAGTTTAGAGATAAATTACATGCTATTGGACATAATAAAATATTACCTGACTAGTTACATTCGGTTCATTAGTCGTTCATGCAGTTTCTATGTTTGAACGATTACGTTCATTCGGTGGGAAAGTTATGTTTCCGATAATATGTTATTTTCAACATAACTGTAATTTTATTAAGTATGTATTAAAAGTAAAACCACAGTTTGCTTAATTTTAGATAAGATAATGGCGCGTTTCATTTAAAAAGGATACAGATGTGTGTGAATAGAAATGTTCAAAGATTCTATTAAATCAATACAATTTAACAAAATAATCACCCGCGAATTAAATGAGAATATATAATTATATGAGAAAAAAGCTATGGTATTATAGCCCAGGCCAGAGCTCTCTAACTTCAAGTAGTTTGGGGGCCATCACATAAGAAAATGAAAATTTGAGGACCGCATCATTTGCGACATAGTAAATAAATTATAATGAATAAAACTGAATATTTGAATATCCATTTTTATTTATCCAAGAAGCTAAGTTACATTACAGGGTTATATGGACATAAAAGAAATACATGTATATTATATAAAAAAATTTTTCCTATGTTAATGGCACTGGAAAAGCCAAAAGGCCAGTCATGTTTTCTCATAGTTTTATCATCTATTTCCATTGTTTACATTATAAAGATATTAATATTATATACATGATAAATTAGGATACAATATTTTTAGTGTGTTAGTAAATAGCGTAAATATTTTGTTTGCTTATTTTCATTTTTATTGTTTTTTTTTATAATATATATAATAGAAACTCTATGTATATATAGTAGAAACCCTATCTAAAGCAATTAGAGATGGAGTATGTTCTCAAAGTTTGGTAGAGAAAAGTCTAGAAAAGATGGCACACTCACGATGTTTAACGACAGCTAACCGCATTCTTAGAGTTTGTGGAGCTACAACTGATCCTTGTAAAAGCTTAAAGATTTTAGCTGAGCTTATTATGAAAGTATATTCTTTTATGTGTTTTGAGATAAAAACACAGCCAAGATTGGAATATGGTGCCAGGCATCTATATAGATTAATCCAGGTCTCTAAAGATTTTCCGAATAATTTGTAATCAATTAACAATACAGTTATTCAAGACAGTGCTTATTTTTCGCTCCCAGAAAACATTTTAATTTCTATGTTAACAGATACACGTCAACATGTTAGCGAGACTGCTGTGAGAAAAATTTTAAAATTTAGGAATGCTAGCATAAAAAGTCGAATTTTTGAAGTAGGTATTCCAAATCAACTTGGATGCAGAACATTACATAAATTTCATAGACTGGATAAATAGTCCTATAGCAGAGCCTCTTCTAACACAGCATTTGGAAGAAGAGGAATTGTGGGACATAGTGGAACAAGTTTTATATTTTTGACGATTTTCCGTGCCATATTCAAGCGGTGGAGAGATTATATTAAGATACTTACTGATGTCAATGCTAAGCTACAAAAAGTGGGTAAGTAAAAATGTTAATGAATAATGCTAAATATTTACATAATATTTTATTAAATTGATATAAGGTTGAACGCTCGAATAAATGAACTTTGATTAAATGAAAGGCAGATATCGAGGACAGTTTTATTAATTAAATCTTGCCTAAGTATTTTCGCTTCCTACAGCATCTTCAGGGGCATTTCGTCAATTTTGGTCTATTAATAAATTATGCTCGATATCTGCCTTATCATTGATAATAAATAAAGCTTTGTCGATTGTCGAAGTCAACAAATAATCAGGATCAAAAAGCCAATGAAGAAACTAATCGAATAAATAAAATAATAGAGTTAGAAAAACTTGGAATCTGCTTACCAAAGGTAAAGAGCAATCAACTAGTTAAAGAAATTTTAAGTTCCGATCTAGATTTTAAGCCAAAAACTCCGATCGGTGTTTTAAATAAAATCGACTTAATAATATTTAGATAACTGTGCCAACAATAAATAATAATAAAAAGCGACTTGAAAATGCAAACCTTGACGTGATCAATCAAAATGGTGCGGAAACACGTAGATATTATAGATGACAAAGATCCAGATTTTGGTGCAACAGCGTACTCAAATAAGAAGAGCCAGAAATGAAAATAAAAAAGCTAGAATGCTTGCAAAAGAGTATTTGGGGTTAAACAAAGATGATGATGGGCACTATAGGTTGATGGTTAATAAAAACAAACGCACTTTAAAACCTGATGTAAATCTCGGAAATGTCAAACATCAAAGACAATATTTTGTAATTAATTTGTGGAGCAAGATAGAAAAGCAATTTTTTATTCACTTTGGCAATTATCATGGGATATGAAAATAACATTTCCAAGTTTAATGGTTGATGTTGTTTCTAGCAAACGTAAACTAGAAGGATCTCTCCATTACTATTTAAAAATGTAACTAGGAATAAAGGTCTGTAAAAGAATGCTTTTTTCAACATGATGTAGGTGAATGGATGGTTAAAGAATGTGCTAGAAAAGATAGTGGAATGAATGTGCCTGAAATAAACGTTCGGAGAGATGTTAGAAATAGGAGGAGTACATATGAATCAAGACACATACTTCAAAAGATTTTGTCAGAAATCCCTAAAATGGAGTCCCATTTTAGGGACTCCATACTGCCGGGCTAGTACCGGGCTTGTACTTAGAGCATGTATTCCGAAACAAAGCCAAATTTTATCATCATCATCATGCAACCTCTTCTGTCCACTGCTGGACATAGTTCTCTTCCATTTTTCGCCACTCTTTACGGTTCTGTAAAAATGTTTTGTACAAATTTTATAGAGAGTACAAAAACAACTGTCAAAATATAAATACAAATTGTCTTTCTAAAAAAATTTTTAAGAAAAAATGAACAAATCTAACATAAAACTCTCCAAGCCACAATGCAATTTGTGTATTTCCCACGGATTGGGAAAAAATTTGAGATAAAGAGTACATGAAACATCAAGAAAAAAAAACAAGCGTTTGAAAATGGAAGATAAAGAGAAAGCTATTAGTCACCCCAAAGAAATCGCGGCTTTTTGTATAGATGTAAAAGCTGTTAAGTTGTCTTCTGTTTTGCAAGCCAGTGCCATCTATTATAAGACAAAACTTTTTGTTCATAATTATACTGTCTACATAATAGCTACTAAAGATGTAATCTGTTACCTCTGGGATGAAGCCCAAGGCGGTCTTGAAGCTAATATTTTCGCCACTCTTCTTACAGGTTCCTCCAATTACCTTTCAGAAAATAAATTAACAAAAGAATTTATCATATACAGTGATAGTTGTGGGTATGAAAACAAAAATTAAATACTTTCAAATTCGCTTCTTCAATTTTGTATGAAAAACAATGTTTATATTACTTAGAATTATCTCCACAAGGGTCATACCCAGATAGAAGTCAACTAGGTTCATAGCACAATTAAAATACGGCTCAAAAAATCGTGATAATTATGTATCTTATGATTACATTGCTGTTTGCAAAGACGTAAGAAGAGCACAGCCTTACAATGTTAAATACATAAACTTTTGTGACTTTAAAGACTAAAGAAATTCAATTTTATTCATCTATATGACCCGTTCGTACAACTGGAGATCCTCTAGTAAGTGATGTCTGTTCTTTTAAGTACTCTTAAGTTGGCCAAATATTCTACAAAATTAACCATACAGATAATTTAGAATCGTTGCCAAAAAGATCGACCTCCAAAAACAAAGAAAGTGTTATTCCTCCAGTATACACGTCACAGCCAAAAATAAAAAAATAAAAATATGACCACCTTCAAAGCTTGAAAGTTGCTGTTGATAAACAATATTGAGATTTTTATGACAAACTACCTCGTTAATTATGTGGTTGAATTTTATTTAGAATTTTAGTTTGTGACTGTTTTAAGTTCGTGTTTAACCCAGATATTACTGAAACTTTTATTGTTAACATTTTGAATTAATTTCGAATTTTCATGGAAATTATAGCATATGGAACCAAAAAACACAATCATATATTTTTTTATGACGATACCTGTCAAGTTTTGACATGTTCTTTTAAAAGGACGGTAGTAATATACGGTACCAGATATCATATATATTTTATTAGTATCAATTTACAAAGAATGAACGGATTTAAAACAAAATTTTGGATGTAAAGGTATTTTGCACTTTTCACACAAAAACTGGACTTTTTTGTGACAATATCCACATCGCGATTGCTTTTCTTGATAAAGAACCAAGTGGTTAATACCGTCATATCTTGAATTGACTACCGAATTCGAATTCCGCTTAGAAGGTCCGCGTTTTGTTTCTTTTTAAAAGTTTCCAAAACATTAGTTGCAATAGATCTTCTAAATTCAAGTTGATCCAGTTTACCGTCTTGAGTTTTGTGAATCTGCCACGTATTTTGAATAGCCATATCAACGCAATGAGCAAAAAGGGGAAAATATCATTTCTTTCCTCTTATGGACACTCGATATAAACTGATGTTCTGGTCACTGCGATCAACGCCACCCATGAAGTTATTGTATATTCTAACAATATTTGGTTGAGGAACTTGAATATGTTTTTTCTCTGCTTGTGAAAATCTCTTTACAGAGAAGCAAGGCATTACTAGTACAAAATTGGAAGCAATAGAAACGATATTATTATCATGCCAGCGGCAAACCACTATTCCTGTATTTTTATCAAGACGATACTCGTATTTACCACGTTCAGTTTGTTTTCATAATAGATGAACAGGGTAAAGGGCATTTCATGGTGCGATTTTCCCTTACAGTGCCTGTACCAAATATGCCTCTTTGTTTTAGCTCATGCAGTAAATGAATAGAAGTAAAATAATTATCAAAAATAAGATGGAATCGCCTTTGAGGCCATACTTCATTCAATCTGTCTGCATAGGATAGAACTACTGATGCACCCAATCCAAGGACTTTATATTGTTCAGGTATTGTAGTGGAATTACCTTGGTAAAGAGAAAACCAAACTATGTATCCCAGACGAAGGGCTTCTACCCACATTTTGTACCCCCAACGGATTGGTTTTCCCCTGATGAATTGTTTTGTGGGATGGCGACCAAAATACGGAACCATTGCCTCATCTATGCTGTGATGTTGTTCTAAAGGGGAAAATTGTATAAATTTTTTGTTTAATACGTCGAACAGGGGTCGCATCTTGGCAAATCTATCAAATTTATCTAATGACAAGTTATTGCAAACATGCAAAACTTTCATTATGTGGGAAAATCTATCCCTAGATATAGCAGCTACCACCATTGCGTTGTGCGAATCGTCACGATTTTCCCAGTACATGTACCTTTTCGGCACAACCACATAACCACTCAATACAAGAACGCCTATAAAACATCGAATCTCATTTTGAGTAATCTCGTTCAAAAGATTTCTTTGTCCTGCGTAGATGTTAGTGTATTCGGTGACCAAATTGATGACTTCATCATCAAAAAACAAATTGAAAATTTCCATCAGCGACTGAGCCTTTTTGGGTCCAAATTGAGTTTTCCAGTAAGTACAATCAGGGTGTTGATACAAGTCTCCTTGAATCCAGTGTGCAGATATTCTCTTCTCTAATTGATGGGGCAGCTTTTACTTGGAAAGAAACAAAGCCAATGGTATATTGTCATCATCCGAATCTTCTTCTGGTAGGCTGGAATTCACAGAATCTTGTGGTAATTTAGTCGCGTTGCCAAAAACAAGTTTTACATCGTTTCTCAAGTGACTACCCGGTAAATTATTTATTGTAGTTAGTTCTTCATCGCCGGAGCCGCAATCGGTGACATCATCATTGGCATTTTCTGGGGGAAATATGATCAAACCATCTGGAGGGACTGGGATTTCATCAGAATCAAGCTCTTCTAATAGCTCATGCAATTTTAGAGGCCTCCTGAAACAATACGCACGTTGGTAGTACTAATTACTACCGTCCTTTTAAAAGAACAAAATGAAATCCCAAGCGGCGAGCCTTTGAAACAACGTGACAACTATTCGAGCCAAGAATATACGTACATAAGTCCCTATTATACAATAATCCACATGCCAATGCCGTGAAATAACAGTTTTTTAATTCTAGACTTACCTCCAATTATAAGCATCCATTTTGTAGTCCAAAACCTGGCAATTTACACAGATAACCTCACAATTACAGCATGTGCGCGCACTAAAATCGTTAAAACTTGTCGAATGCTGGCTCTTGAAAACACTCCATCTAGAGCCATTTATTAGTTTGTAGCTGTACTAATCTAAATTACGCATAATTTACACTGCCTTTTAAAAGGATGGTAGTAATATCTGAGTTAAAGTTTACTGTTCCTAATATATTGTTATGTTTCTTACACATTTAGGTTTACAGTCAGTTGTTTTCAATACCTGAATAAATATCTGTTTCATATTTTGAGATATGCTGTTTACTAGTGTCTTAAGAATTAAAGCTGTTTATAGTATGTTTGGTACCCAAATAAATAAAAATTTGGTCCCAATAAGCCTACAATGAGTTTCCAAAACCTTTTTAGTCAACAATTAGAATCCTTCTCTTAACACATTGAAATTTTACGTTGCTTAGTTTTTGATAGCGGAACAAAGGTTAGTAGAAATCGAAACATCAAAAACAGTTGGAAAATATAATTTTTGTTCTATTTTAATCCCATACGAATACAATATTTAACGGGAAATGTTTTTATTGATGTTAATATTAAAGTTTCCTTTAGATGTTACAAGAACATAATAAAATTTTATCTCCGAACTACGTTTTCCGGGGTATACACCTAAGATGTTTATTTAATTTAACTTTATAAGCTTAGTTTACTCGTACTGTACGTTATGTTGTCTCGAATAGTCAAGCTAATACGTGTTATTCAGAATGCACTTAAATTGAAGAAAACTAGGTGCGACACTGGGGAGCATTCGGCTGGTCAAAAGGAGACGGTTCAATTACATACAAAAGGGCTCAAAATCGTGATGAAACACGACAGGAGATCGACTTCGCTCTCCAGACTATGTTCTACATGTGTCTGTAGGCACTGGAAAGTGATAATGGAGGATTTGGGTACTTCGTAACTTTCCAAGAGGAAAGGGTTGAGTTCTTACGGTAAGGGGAGAGCAACGGTCGTCACGGGTTGGCGCGAAGGGAGTTTTGATTATCTACGACACGGTGACCTACGTCAAAAGTTTGTGCGTGTTACTTTGAGTGGTTTGATGTGAAATTTAGGAATTAATAGCTACTTTAAGAAACAAGTTACTTACTTGTAACCCACTTGGATTCTAAATTAAATTCGAGGGTTGTTTTCCTCAAAAGGTAACTTTACAAACTACTTTTTAACAGGCATAAAATCAATATAAAAATAACTTTAAAAATATTTATTTTAATTTTTAGTTTAGATTTAGAATGTATGATAAATGTACCTAGTATATATATAAATATATATATATATATATATATATATATATATATATATATATATATATATATATATATATATATATAGAGTTGTGTAGAGTTGTGTTATAGAGGTAGCACCTTTTATCGGAACGACCACATCGAGCGTCATAGACGGGAGATGGTTCTTGATAACTGGTCCTCATAAGACAGCTAACTCTCACTTATGGCTCCACGTGCCACACCCCGGGCAACTGCATTGGTCTGCAGGCTAAACTAAGTGAGGGTAGCCAGATATGGCGAAAATTTTACCGGGCGATTGCCGGTATAAGCGATCTCCCACTTGTTGACCAACGGCTTCGGGCGGATGAGTTGGTAAGTGGTAGGGATCAAACTAGCACGCAGCGTCTGACCCAGAGTGGGCGGCTGCAAATAGCGTCTGTGTCCAGAGGATCGGCTAAAATACAAACCAGAGAAGGCAACGGGAAACCACTCTGGTATATATTTCCCAAGAAAACTACAATGAAAGCACAAACAGAAATGGCCCCTAGTCCCCGGCAGATCTTAGGTGATCAAGGGGTGCGAAGAATCCCCGGGAGGAATAGCCTAAATATTTTAAATACAAACGTTTAGGGTTGCAGATATTGGGTTTGAGTGAAGTTAGATGGCCAGGTTCAGGTTAAGTTAAAACCATGAACAAAACTTTCTATTACTCGGGTAATAATGATTCGGTTCATCGTAACGGGGTTTGAGTAATTTTAGAAGACAAATATAACAATACCGTCACAAACTTTGTGCCATTTTCGGACCAATGTCTTCTTATTCAACTATCCGGAAAGCCAGTAAATATTAACATAATTCAAACTTATGCCCCTACGGCCGATAAACCCATAGAAGAGCTAGAAGCGTGGTATGCTGACGTAGAAAAACTTATAAAGATGACCAAAAAACGAGACCTAACATTTATCTTAGGTGACTTTAATGCTAAGTTAGGTAGAGGAAAAGTTTCTGGATTGATTGGAGACTTCGGACTTGGAGCAAGGAACGACAGGGGAGAGAGAATGACAGAATTCTGCCAACAACACAACATGGTAGCGACAAATACATGGTTTAAATTACACCCTCGCAGATTGTACACTTGGACTTCACCACAACACAATGAAAACAGAGTAATCTGTAACCAAATAGATTACATATTGGTCAACAAAACATATCACAATGCAATCATCAGTGCAAAAACATATCCTGGAACTGACATCAATTCCGATCATAATCCTGTTGTTGCAAAAGTTCGCGCAAGATGGAAACTAATAAAGAAACAAAAACCTCAACACCAACTATTAGACATCAAATTATTGAAAAACGACACCATACATCAGACAGTAAATAAAGAATTAAACAAAAATTTAGGAAATATCGACCACAATAGAATTAGCGAGTACGATGACATAAACGTTCTGTGGAAAACTTTTAAAGAACAAATGAACAATGTAACGGAAAAACATCTAAAAGTAACACCTAGAAATAACAAACAGGAATGGATAACAGAAGAGATTTTACAATTAATGAACAAACGAAGAGAATCCAAAGGAAAAAATAACAAGGACGGAGAATACAAAAGACTAAATAGAATAATTCGAAAAAAAATAACCGAAGCAAAAGAGAAATGGCTGGAAACAAAATGCGTGGAAATAGAAGAACTACAACAAAGGCACGATTTTTTTAATTTACATAAAAAGGTAAAAGAGTTTACATCGACTACCAAGAGAACGACTTTTCACACCATGCTGAACACGGATGGCAAACTGCCAGAATCAACGGAAGACAAACTGAAAGAATGGGAAAACTATATTAAAATTCTTTTTCACGACATACGAGAAGAACCAAGATTGGAAAATAACAACGAAGGGCCAACAATTCTGAAATCTGAAATCATAAATGCAATTAATCATCTTAAAACAAATAAAAGCCCAGGTCCAGACGGAATATACCCAGAAACGTTAAAATTAATCAGCGAAGAAAATACCGAAATATTTGTTCTTTTATTCAATCGCATTTATGATACAGGTAAAATACCCCAAGATTGGCTGGAGTCAATATTCATCCCACTACCAAAAAAGCCAAACCCACAACACTGCAATGAGTTCCGTCTGATAAGCCTTATGAGTCATGCAGTAAAAGTCCTACTAAAAATCGTACATAATCGTATCTATAGAAAGTGCGAAACAATCATCAGAGATGATCAGTTTGGATTCAGAGCCGGCATGGGAACGAGAGAAGCCCTGTTCAGTTTACTAGTTCTCGCCCAAAAATGCTGCGACCAACAGAAAGATATATTTATATGCTTTATAGACTTCGAAAAAGCATTTGATAGAGTAAGACACGACCTACTATTAGAACGTTTGCAAGAAGTCGGTTTAGATGGAAAAGACATCAAATTCTTAAAAAACTTGTACTGGAACCAAAACGCCAGAGTTAGGATCGAAGGTTCCACATCTGCAGAAGTAGAAATTAGGAGGGGAGTTAGACAAGGATGTGTTCTGTCGCCTCTGCTGTTTAATCTTTACTCCGAGTTTCTATTTAAAGAAGCATTGGAGGATTCCAAAGATGGAGTCAAGGTGAATGGCGTAAATATCAACAGTATCAGATACGCCGATGATACAGTGTTAATTGCGGATTCCGACGTAGGTCTACAACGACTCATCGACAAGACCAACTCGACCTGTGAGCAATTTGGTATGAAAATAAACATTAAAAAAACCAAAGTGATGTCAATCCGAAAAAACCAAAACGTACCTCAACCTTGCACAATAAATGGGCACATTTTAGAACAGGTCAATAGATTTAAGTACCTGGGATGTTGGATCGATAGCAGCCTAAATCCTGATCTAGAAATAAGATCGAGAATAGAACAGGCCAGAAAATCTTTCGAAAAAATAAAAAAACTGCTTTGTGATTCTCGAATAAAACTCGAAATTCGACTACGTTTATCAAAATGCTACGTCTGGTCGACTCTTCTATATGCAGTTGAAACGTGGAGCCTAAAAACATTAACCGTAAATAAATTGGAGGCCTTTGAAATGTGGATCTACCGGAGAATGCTGAAAATTTTATGGACATCGCATACCTCAAACGAAGAAGTGCTGCATAGAATAGGCAAGGAAAGAGAACTTTTTAACACAGTAAAAGTTAGAAAAACATCATACCTAGGCCACATACTGAGAAATAATAAGTACCAATATGCCCAACTTATAGTGAAAGGAAAAATCGAGGGAAAGAGAGGCCTAGGAAGGAAAAGACTATCGTGGCTCAGAAACATCCGACAATGGACAGGGCTAAATTTTGAACAGCTAATAAGAACAGCTGAAGATAGAGAAGAATTTAAAATTGTAGTAGCCAACCTCCATTGAGGAGAGGGCACTTTAAGAAGAAGATATATATATATATATATATATATATATATATATATACAGATAACGACATTTCTTGTAGCACTACAACCCGGGGTGGGTTTTGGCTGACTGCACAACTTGCTTCCATCTTGAACGGTCTTCCATACGACGTCTTCTGGTTCTAATTTTTGTATGTTTATTTTATCACTTTTGTATCTTTTTTAAGTGAAATTGGAATTTTGCTACAAGATGATTGTGGTCCGACGCTACGTCTGCACCTGGGTACGCTTTCACCGATTGTATTGTGTTTCGGTATCTGTGGTTTATTAAAATATAGTCAATTTGGTTTCTAACAATTTTATCGATAGAAAAAACTATAAGAAAACCGAAAATTATTAATCATTAAAGCATATCATCAGAAAAAGCAAATCGTTGCTCCAACAAACAAATTACAGACAGAAATGTAATAATACAACTCGTGACTAAATTCTACAGCAAACTATACAAAGGTCCGGAAATACTTAAAGAAGCAATCAGTTACCAAGAAGCTGTACCAGAAGTCCGTTCGGAAGAAGTAAAATGGACACTTAAAAAAATTAAAACCGGTAAAGCAGCTGAAATAGATAGCATAACAGTGGAACTGCTTAAATACGCTGGAAAAAAATCTCAAAAACCATAGCAGGCATATTAACGAACTGCCTACGAATAAAATGCATACCAAACCACTGGAATACAGCACACATAATTCTCATTAATTAGAAAGGTACCAAACTTTCACCATCATTTGACTATATTTACCAGTATTTTATAGTTTTTTTATTTGTCTTACTATTTTTTTCTTTATGTTATTAAAATAGTTGTGACTCTCTGATTACAAATTATACAGTTTTTTACAAGAACCTTATATGTATACTAGGATATTGTAATAGATTTCTATATATTTTTATTTGAATACTCCGTTTATTAAACAACTGAATAACTGGAAAATATCATACAATATTGTCCTAGAAATGAGTAAAGGTTTTAATAGGAGATTTTAATGCAAAGATAGTTAAGGAGAGGGAATACATGCCAACCATTGGAATTCACAGTTTACATGCAGAGTCAAACAACAACGGAACTCGACTAATACACTTAGCCTCCTCAATGAACACAAGGAAATAAGGGTACATAAGGGAACATGGAGAATTTCAGCTGGAAATACAGTAAACCAAATCGATCATGTGGTGGTTGACGCAAGATACTTCAACGACGTGATAGACATACGTGCAAGACGCGGGGCGAACATAGACACGGACCATTACCTACTACAAGCTAAACTAAGAGCTAGAATCTCCAATGCAAAGAAAGAAAAAGGAGTTAAAGACATAAGGTTTAAAGTAGAAGCGTTGAAGGACCCTGATATATCTAAGAGGTTCGAGGAAAGTCTCGAAAGCAAGCTGGAAGGCTGCACGGATGTTATATAGTTGAATATATTAACAATTATTGGAGGCAGTGTAGAGCCATATTGAAAGAAGTGGCAACTGAAGTTATCGGAAAGCAAATACGTAAAAAATGAAGATCAGACTGGTACGATGAGGAATGCGCACAAGCAACGCAAAGAAAAAATCAGGCATATAGAAGACTCCAAGGGCGAAGAACGCAATAAACTAAAGCCAACTAAAAGAACTAGAGAACTATAAGGCACAAGCAGAAATGCGAAAGTTCTACAAGAGGATTAAATAGAACAGGAAAGAATTCAAACCTAGATTATCAATCGTTAGAAATAGAACAGGTCAATCATTGGTCATCAGGACAAGCTACTAGAAAGATCGGAGCAAAACTTCGAGGAAAGGCTAAATATAAGAGATAAGATAGGGCTTCACAAATCAGAAATCCAACTTGAGAACATTGACGACGAAAGAGAGAAAGATAACATTCCAACAGAGGTAGAACTCATCCAAGCTATACAAAAATTGAAAGAAAACAAAACTCCTGGGGCAGATGACATTCCTTCAGAACTTTTAAAGCATGGCAGAAAAAACCTGACATACTGTATATGTAGACTGATAGAACTGATCTGGAAGCAAATAAAGTTGCTAGAAGACTGGAATGTAGGTATAATTGTACCTATCCACAAGAAAGGAGATCAAACAATATGTGACAACTACAGAGGAATAATCCTCCTAAACGTAACATACAAAATATTGGCATATATTCTTTGCGACCGACTATCGGGATATTGTGAAGACATAGTAGGTAAATATCAGTGTAGGTTTCGTACAGAAAGATCAACGACCGATCAAATATTCCTTCTAAGGCAAGCTCTGGAAAAAAATATGTGAGTACGGCATTGATACTCATCACCTGTTTGTTGATTTTAGATGTGCCTGTGATAGTGTTGAAAGAAACGCACTGTACAAGGCCATGATAGAATTCAGCATACGAGCACACTTAGTAAAATTGGTGAGAGCGACCCTCTCAAGAGTCGAGTGTAAAGCAAGAGTGCAGAACGGAGTTTTCAGAACGTTCTAGTCTCAGATAGGACATAGACAAGGAGACAGCCTATCAAGCCGCCTTCTATTCAATATTGCACTGAAGAAAGCGATAAGAGAATCTGGAATAACAACTAGAGGAACTATTATTAGTCGCAGCGTACAATTACTAGCGTACGTCGATGACATCGACATTATTGCAAGAAGAAAGGCGGACGTGGTCGAATCATTCAAAGCGCTTGAAGCAGCAATAAAAAGAATGGGACTAGAGGTTAACACTAGTAAGACGAAGTTTATAAAAGTATTAAATTATATACTAGCAGCACAACCCGAGGATCTAACGATCGGAATAAATACTTTCGAAGGAATAAGAGAATTTATATACCTAGGCTCATAAATTATTCAGAATAATGCAGTAAGTGCAGAAATTAACAGACGGATATATCTGGCAAATAGAGCCTATTATGAATTAAAAAAAATTTAACAACAAGCCTAGTTACAAAAAGAACGAAATTAGTGATATAGAGAACTCTTATCAAGCCCATCCTCACCTACCCGTCGGAAACATGAACGTTGACAAAGAGCGATGAAAAACGTTTAAGATGCTTTGAACGTAAAATCCTCCAGCATATCTATTGAGGAGTACAAGAGTATAATTTCGAACTTTACCGCCTGTACGACAAACCTGATATTATTAGGTCCATCAAAATAAATCGGCTGCGGTGGTTAGGTCACATAGAGAGAATGAATGAGATGAAGCCGTCAAAACATATTTATACCCAAAGAATAGATGAAGTAAGAAGGAGAGGCAGACCCAGAGCCCGATTTAAGGATCAGGGGGAGGAAGACTTGACAATGTTGGGCGCACGAAACTGGAAAGCCAATGCAAAGAATGGAGATTTATACATGAGCAGGCCAAGACCCACCATGGGTTGTGAAGCCAATGATGATGATGGCTCCGTTTATTAACACATACATAACAGTCTTCAGAGGAATAGGTAAACTTATAGGAATCCGACTCGAATTGTTTGTAACTATCATTTCGTCCCTAATTTCGACAGAAATTATTAAAGGAAACATGGGAGCGGACGTGGATATGACGTGGTTTTATTTTTGTTAACCACTGATCATTTTTCCGCCGTATCTTCTATAAGTATGCACATTTTTGGTACATGTTAAGATAGTTCCATTTCGTAATGTTGAGAGTCGCAGCCTCTTCAGATGTAAACCATCATTGTTTACAAAAAACTTAATCTGATGTTTGAAATCCTATTAATCTCCACAAAAATGCAACTTTACAAGACACTTTCGCAACAGCGAGAGCAAATCTTCCTAATACCCGTATGATCATTAATTCTTTTATTACGCTATTTCAATTATTAGTTTCTTTACTGTTATTATTAGATTCTTTGGTATAAAACATATATGCATTTCCTGCTAATTTTTTGTTGAAATACATGTTCAATGTTGGATATTACTTGGAATTTTTCAAGATGTTAGTTCTATTGGTGACCTACACTAAGATGTTTAAATTTCATATCTTGTTTCATGTCCAATACGATATAAATATTTTTATTAAGTTTTACGATCAAACCTTTCTGTATATACCTCGTAAAAATATTAAGCGATATTCTTTTCCATATCCAAAAATAAAACAGACTCACCCTTCTAACCTTTGCCAATGGGAAATATTACAATGAAAAAGGCGAACAGACCTCCTAAAAACCGCCATAACACAAAACAACAATAGCCCGAACAACGTGGGCACGTATCTACGGAATCGGCATCTGTGATGACCCAGCAAAAGACGATAATCGAAGGGTTGTGTCAAGTTAAAAGCCTATCGGCCCATTTAAAATTCCTGACAGGTCCGCCGGCGTTCAACCTTTCGAGCTGTACACCCTACGTCCCGATCCGCATGGTCGCTGGCCCAGACTTGGTCAGTGAGCTTTCTGAAGACTAATCATTCGTGTTATACAACTGACACTGATTATAAATTGTGTTTACATGCCAATCAATACGCAATAAAACTTTTTATATTGGGGCAATATTAACACACTAAACAGGACCATTCAGTAATAATAATAATTTTTGTTTTGTCAATATAATTATATATATATATATATATATATATATATATATATATATATATATATATATATATATATATATATATATATATATATATATATATATATATATATATATATATATTGTTATGATGTATTTTTTTTGTTTGAATGATGAGCAATGAGTATTTTTAATAATATAATATATAGGGTTTTTATCGCGGTTCTCAAAGAATTAGCTTGTAAGTACTTTTTTAAATTATCTTTATTATAACTATTATGAAACACACATATATATATCTAACCTAGCCAATGTAAATTTAAAATAAACTATCTTTAAATTGATGTTCTTATAAAACTAATTAAATTCTATAGACAATGTTAAATTTAAACAAACTATCTTCAAAATTGAAATTGTTATAACACTAACTAAATTATATTAACAAAATTTTGTACCTTTCTTTCACTGAATGCCTAAATGAACTGTTTTCCACTATATATATTCTAATCACCACTGAATGTCTTCGTACTTCGGTTATCCTTGTTTTTGTGAAATTTCTTTTTCCAATTATCAGCTTCTACCAATTTAAGATATATTTTTCTTCACCAGCATTTATAAACCACCAATCAAACCAGCAAACACCATTTATATTTATTCTTCTTTTCAATATACCAATATCCAATTATTATAAGTTGATTTATACTAATCTCCAATCATAATATAATTTTGATTCCTTCCAATGTCCATCCAATATTCTTCTAATATACTTTTATAATCTTCAATAATTATTTGTGTATAATTATAAATGTGCATTAAATATATGCATAATTTTTAATCTTCATTTAACTCACTATATTAAACAATTGGACTATCTCCAACTAACTTTCATAATAAACTGGCCTGACTTCTGACTAAAAACTGCCATCTTGAATCCAAATCACGGGTATTTATATCTTTTTGGATCCTCTAGAATCATCTGGTAAGAGATCATGTTCCATTCGTTCTATTAACTTCTATTTAGATGTTCTCGAAAAAAATATCTGTTCGATCCACAGACATAATCATTATTCCAGAATGTTCGACCGTAAACAATGGTCACACTCTGCACTCTGGAGAATTCGTTAATGTTCCATTGATAATTTTGTTGACATTTAGGCTTTTCAGATCAGAATAAACATTCAAATTAGTAACTAACACTCTAATTTAATAAAATCCACATTTCAAACAATATAACCCCACTTATATTTCTTATAATTCTCAATTTCTATCTGTCACTTCGAGAGTAATTTTGGTTGCCTATGCACATGGCTCACTTAAATCTATTTACAACATTAAAATACAACTTTTTACAATTATTATATGCTAATTTCTTAAAATGCCCTCACATAAATATATTTTTATAAAATTCTCTAGTATATAACTTATTTAAAATAATCAAATACTTTTTTATATCTAATATTATGTAGTATATAACTTATAAATTATTTTCTATAAACCCCAATCGTATCAATATATATATATATATATATATATATATATATATATATATATATATATATATATATATATATATATGTATATATATATATATATATATATATATATATATATATATATATATATATATATATATATATATATATATATTCAGGGATTCGACAGTATTCACTGCCTTCCCTTGCTCAACCGTTTCCATCTCTCTCTGTTGTTCCATTCTCCATCGTTTAGGCCTCTTCCTCCTTCCTATCGGGCTCCATTCGGTTATTCTCTTTAGAGAGAGAATATACATATATATATATATATATATATATATATATATATATATATATATATATATATATATATATATATATAATAATTAATATTAAACTCACTAGTCTTCCGGGTTGAACCATGTCGATTATTATTCCGCCGAGCTTTCTGCATCCTCTTTAATATCTTCTTCAGAGTTTCCAAGGTCTCAGTATCCCGAGACCCCAGACATTACTATACAGTACTGCTTTGTGATACAGTAATGCTTAGATTTGTCTTTTAATAACTATTACTATGTTTGTTAAATTGGGTTAGGCCAGTTATTATATTTGAAATATTAATTATCCAAGGTGAGAGTTTTAATATTAATCTAAAAAGTATTTGGAAATTTGATATGGAGACATCTCAGGCAACACCTTACGCGACGCTGTGTTGGATATAAAGTCTAGCTATTTACGTATATATTATAGTAAGTTTCTGATTTTAGAAATTTTAGCAAAACGTATTTAGGTTCAGAGATTCTGTTGAAATTTAAAAACCATAATTATTTAATTTTCATGTTTGGTTTTATTATCATAATATGTCTTTTGACGTGACAACGTCTTAAATTAGGTTGTGGCTGGGAGTCATTTAAGAAAAAGTGTAACGCCCGCTCACGTCTGTTACAGTGAGTCGTCGAACGAGAGAGAGTCCCGCCGGACCGGAGAATGCCTTGCGTCTCTCTCCCACTCAAACATGATCGGTCCGCTGCGCGCGGCACTAGAGAATTAGGCGCGTTGAATCGCTAAAGTTGAAAATCGTTGAAAGTATCGTCAGCTGTGTCTGTAGTGAAAATGTGGAGTGCTTAGATTCGTCATTTACAACAACTACAACAATAAAGGTAAATAATTGTACACTAATATTTCATTATCGTAAACTATGATTGATTGATTAATTGTTAGATTGACACAAAAGTTGAGAAACTGAGTTTATAGGTTATGTCATACTATTGACAAATGTTGATAGTGTTAAGTAAATTATTAGTTTAAATCACTCTGCAATCAATCGTAATTCAGTCGATTGAGAAGAAACAGCGCGTATTGCTAGACAAACATTTAAAATAGGAAATTATAACTTCTAACCTGTCAAAACAGGGCGGGAGTTAGAATTTAACTGTGTTTAGCAAGAATTTCAAATTCCAATTTTAGTAAATGTTTTAATTTTCAAATTGATTCTTTAAAATTAAAAATATTAAAATATATATAATCAGAAGTGAACGTCACATAACATTATCTGTACTTATTATTATTTAATATGTAGGCAAATACATGTGACCATACTTGGTAGACACAATTGGAAATAGTAATTTTTTATAACTGAAAAAAATAAATATATAAAATACTGGTAGCAAACAATAACTTCAATGATCGATATCTCCGCAACTAATTGATATATCGAAAAAATTTTCAAATAAATTTTGTAGAAAATAATAAGATCAATAATATAATATAAAATAAATAATATATAAAATAATATATAAAAATATAATAAATAAAATATAAATAATATAGAAAATACCTAATAAAACGGTATTGCAATTCTTATTTTCATTCAATTTCTTGTTCCTATTGTGCAATTTAATAATATTCATATCAATAAATATTCTACCGAGAAAAAGACGTTGTCACGTAAAATCTTCGCCCGTAAAACCGACTTTACAGGCAACCGATTTTTTAACAAATGTTTTCATACAAGAACAATGATAAAAATGTTATATTTTTATTTAATGAACCGTACCTCATTTATTTCTATCCAACAACTTATCATTATATTAAATGTGTTTAAGTTTATTTTGCAACATTAAATGCTCCCAACGTAGTTAGCAGAATCCAGATATTACACAATTTGACAACGTTGCATAACTTCATACTATGAAACGCCAATTTAACCGAGATTGATGAGTTGAGACGTACATTTATATGGCAAAGGGCTCAAATATCTTTGCGGCAGGAGCGATCAGCCTTTTCTGTCTAGTCCATAATGATGTGGAAAAGCTAAATGGATTTGTTACTTCTTTTTTCTCCCTTGTGGAACTTTTTAACTGCGTGATACTTGCATGCAGGGTTTTCACATTTGTCGAAAAGTTAGAAAAGAAAATGGGTTTATACGAAATCGTTGGGGTAAGACTTACTAGGCCTCCCTAGATTTTTACCAAAATATTTGTTTTTGTTATGTTTTTAATATTTTATTTAAAAGAAAATTATACGGCAGGTAGATTTAAAAATTTCGATTCGTTATTTATGACTTTGGTTTTAGCATATATTTTACTAGATCAGTTTCGTAAACTTCCCTATTTACCATTTTAACCCGGCACCTGCCACGTGGCTTTGCAGAACGTTAACTGCTAGGTGGGTGCTCATAACACCCCTTAAAACTTGTTTGTGATCTACTTGTTTATAAACAGAATAATAAGCTAAGTAGCACAAAAATATGAAAAAAATGTTTTATCTTATGAGCTACTAAAATTTAAAAGTTAAAAAATTAAATTAAAAAGTTGTTTACAAAAAATTAACCCGTTAGCGCCAAGAGTTACTTTAAAGCAACAGCAAAAATATTCCTGTATTTGGGAGGGGCTTGAGGTCATAACACAACCATAAAAGGGGGGCGTCCGTGTTAATTCAATTAATCATAGTCGCCACGATAACACAGATTTATGCTTATTTCTTTATTGAGTTAAGAACTGTTTATTAGAGTGGTGAATATATATTTTAGTATAATGATAAGACTTAAAAATATTGAACACTCGATTTGCGTAAGTACCATATTTTTGACATAAACGAAACTTTTTATATATGTTAAATTATTGTTGATTGTACTTCAAACAACATATTTTAAATGATTTATATGAATTGATAAATAACTACTTGTCAGTACCTGTTGTAACCCAGCCGTTGCCTTAAAGCAACCCTAGGCATTTGTACTATTGATATATTTTAAATTTTACCTTTTTTTTCTATTTTTGCTTTGGACGAGATTTTTCGCTTGCTTAAGCCCTTGATATGACTTTTAATGATGAACTAGATAGCGATATTTTTATAGAACTTTCAGATCCAAATGTAGACACTCACGAGGATTCAGGAGATAAAGATGAAGGAGGGTATATAGTGCTATAATTATCAAATTTTGTATGTTAAAAATGTACAGGCTTCGTACGGACGAGTAATGTTTTATTTCTTAACATTTTTAGGCTAGTAGGTAACCTTTCATCCCGTCAGTCCCGTGCCGGAGCAGAAATACTACTACTAAGCAATAGAAGAATTGATTTGAACGAAGATTATATATAAAAAATTTTCCTGGCCATAATTTTGAATCTAAAGAGGTGAAAAATTCTTCCACTCCGAAAGGGACTTCTTAAGCATCGAAATAAACCTCAATACCTAAAGGAAGCAGACTTTTACAAGGCGTGCATCGGTATTTCTAAAACCAAACTATATATCTGGGAATAGATATAACTAGTTACGGAGATGTTGAAGAAGACCTACGACAACAAAGCTTAAAAGCAAGTAAAGCGGCGGGATCTCTTATTGACACAATCTGGAAGAACAACCACCTAAAACAAGACACAAAAACAAGAATTTATAAAGTAGCAATTAGACCTATACACATACACGGCGGAGACAAGACCTGACCTGTCTAAAACGAGATGACTACTAGAAACAACAGAGATAAAAATACTCCGACGAATATCAGGGAAAAGTCTGTTGGATTGGAAGAAAACTGAAAACATAAGAAGAAAAAGAAGAAAAAGAAAAGAAGAAAAACGGAAACCGGAGTGGAACGAATACATTAGTAGAATGGGAGAAGATAGGATAGTACGAATGACACGAGATAAGTCACCAAATGGACGAAGAAATATTGGCAGACCAAGAAAAACATGGTGCGATAATTTAAACAATCTAGGAGGCTAATATTGAAAAAGACACAGGCTTTAAAACCTACACATAAGAAGGAAGACTAAGAAGAAGGCCTGTTCCAAATATGAACAAATGTCTTCGACGAAAATATTTGTAAATGAAGCATTTGCTCAACATTTAGTGACAAGGAAAAAGACCACCTTTTATGGACCATCTTTAAAAAAGTTGTGCCCAAAATTTTGTACTCAAAGAACATTTATCTTGCGATAAAAGTATGATAAATACTTTGGTAGACATAGCTGCAAGCAGTTTATTCGAGATGAGCCAATTAGATTTGGTTACAAAATGTGGTACTCAACACAAAAAATGGGTATTTACCTAAAGTAAATGTTCAAAATCTTGTACATTATTTTGTAAACAGTGATAATGCCTACACTCAAACTTCTCTCTAAAATTTCAAAAAACTTTAAGCTGAAGTTCATTGCTTGCAGCTGTTGTTCTGCCCTTTAAATCTTTTAAAACTCGAGGTTGTGTTTTATAGACAATTGACTTAAGTGATTGTGGTGGCCATTCTATTACTCCTGTTCTACTGTACAATGAATTTGTTTATATGGGAGCTAAAAAGGGGACTAAACAATTACTGGACTAAAAGACAGGGTAAGAAGAAAATTAAAACGTTTGCTAACGGCTACTCTCGCTTTGGTTGGAGAGCAAGGTCATGGATTCCTTTTTTTGAGGAAACTTAGAGAACTATCTACAAACAAAAAAGCGAGAAATACTTACAGAGATGTCCTGTACAGATACTATACAAGATTTCCAAACTATTTAAATTTAGGATGCCGTTTAAAAAAATTCTCTTGTTTAAAACAAAACCTTAGGATTTTTCTTTACTAAAAATTTTTAAGGGTAAATATTTGTGTTTAATAGAAATATTTTCCTAAACTCTTAGCTTTAAGAGAAAAAATTAAATGTTTATTTTTATTTTATATAAACAGTTAGAAGGTACAGGAACAGATAGAAGGGGAAGCTGGTCGGGGAGCTCAGGAAGTAGGCAGTTGTCTTAAGAAACAAATTGAAGAAAATGTTACTTCTTTAAAATATATAATTGTGTGGTCAGACTTTTGTGGCGGCCAAAACCGCAACACCAAAATAGTTTTCATTTCGTTTTTATTCTGAAAACGGTATTGGAAACTCATCCTATCATTGAAAAAAACATTATTCCTGGTCATAGTTTTTTACCCAATGATAGTGATTTTTGAGATATTGAAAGTGCCCTAAAATTTCAACAACGTTTATATACCGTTGATGATTACCTAAACGTGATGAAAAGATCCCGTAAAAAGAACCCACTAGTAGTTCACAGAATGAAAAGTGAAGAATTCGTTGGAACAAATAAATTGGAAACTATGATTACAAACCGTAAATCAGACATAGAAAATAGTAAGGTAAGCTGGCTTAAAATAAGAGAAATTGAAATAAGAAAGGACAAACCACTGAATATTTTTATAAAAATTGGTTTTAACACTAGTGAAGTTGAAGTAGATCTTCACAAGAAACTTTAAAAGGGACGGCTCGTTCCAATGCAATCCCTAAGTAACCACTTGATTACTCTTTGGCCTACAGGCAAGTCACTTTCTGTGCCTGAGCTTAACAACTTAAGATCTTTAATGCACCTAATACCAAGTGATGCAAAACCTTTGTATCGCTCCCTTTTTAGTATACAGTATTACAGTACAGTAATATAGTAGAAGACGACATTGACATATTTGATGGAGACTTAGACTTTAACATACGAGATAAGTAATGTTTATTTACTATTTTCATAATATTCAGAAAATTGTACCACTGTTAACACTGAGTTCAAGTTTTTTTTATATTTTTGATTAATTTCTTAAGTATTATAAAATATTCAAAACAACGACTTTTATTGTCATACCAAAAAAGTAAAAATAGCTTGTGGCCTACCTATCATTCACTAAAAGTGATATTTTAGTTACGCTTCACTAGAACAAACGACCTTTATGTCGCTTGATCTATTGATGTATAACACAATGACACAATGTGGCGAAAATCGTAAGTCGACCAAAAGCTTTTTTATTTTTTTCCCTTTTTCTTTAACATTAGCAAGTTACTATTTCGCACTTAGAGAAAACATAAAAAACTGTCTTCGAAAACAAAAAATTACGACTATTGTAACATATACTGAATTTTAATAGAGTGAAAACTTTGAAGTCAAATATCTCAAAATAAATTTTTGGCGCGTATTCTAGGAATGCATAACGACATCCAATTTAGTGAAAAACTGGTCTACAAAATATCCCCCTTACAAATAAATTATACATTTGAACAGAATTGTAGAGGGTGATCCTATTTAAATTAACACACTGTATATTAGTCATTAATAAAACATCAATTACTTTAATTTTCTAGTAATTACATTACATATTTCTATTAAGTATCATAAAAAATTAAACCTTTGAAATGGCCATTTCTGTTTTTAAAATAATAATTATTTATTAAGCGAGAGTTTTTAATGTTTTATACAGAAAATCAATTTCCATTAAATACCAGTGGCCTCCATCAACTAATCTACATACAGTGTCTAGTGAAGCACATGGCATTAAATTGTGTTAATCTTTTAAAGCCATTTGCGTTGCTATTTGTGTTGGATTAAACTAAATGAATTTAGTTAAGTAATGGCATAAACGAACAGTGGATTATATTTATTATTATTATTATTATTAATGATATAAAATAAAGTAGACATCACATAAAAATATAACAAGCCATAAAATATTTCTTTATTTTGGTTTTTTCTCTAGAAGCCGTCTATGTTACACCAGTTATACTGCAGCCAAATATGTTACTGTATGTTTCATTAACTGTTGTATAACACCTTTGAACTTTGGCAGATCTGCTATATATAAATGTCACTCTTTTATTTTGGTTCTCTTTTTTTTTATTCCTTCCTATTTCTTCCTCCTCTTCTCTCCCTCTTTGCCAATAACCATGGACGTTTTATTTGGTACTAATATGCCCAGAACTATTGTATAAAGTTGGCATGTAATCTCCTACAGCAACAGTAAGTTCTGTGAAGATTGCCTTTCTGTACTGAAGGTTTGGTTATAGGACCATATATGATTCCGCAAGAGTAAATTTACAGAGTAAAAACAATTGTGAAATCCTTACATTACGCTAAGATACAATGTTATAGTGTTAGTACATTGTTCATCGAAGAAACAAGATCTCTGAGTACATATTTTATTATTTATAAAGTAATCCGTAATCACAGTATCTCAATCACACACTAATAAATTATACCAGGCATTTTATCAACACTAGTTTTTGTCATCTAAGGTAATTGCCAAAACCTGAATCGGATTAAGGATAACCAAATGGCAATTAAAAATGGAATTTGATGTTAATGCAAATAACGATGAATTATTTTAATCTACTTCTTAACCACCTTTATCTTACTCAGCTGCAGCCAGTAAACAACAAGAACCAATCCATTCATCCAAGTTACACGTCAGTAATAGTTTTTATTTCTCTAAATATTGTCAAATTAGAAGAATACTTATTAGGATCCCTAGTTAGTCCAAAACATTTCATTAGAAATCACCAACAACCGTATTTGTATTTATTTCCGAAGCAAACAAGTCATAGATGATTTTTTTCAAACAATATTGTTCGCATCACTTAAAATAATAAACAAATTTAAGTCCGTAGACTAATACATATTATATATATAATAACTAATCTACCTATTATCTAAATAATCTAACTCTTAGTCAAACACTCTTATTATCCAATGTATCTCCCACTATTCCGTATAAGATAATAAAGAAAGATCTTTTATCCTTCAGGTTAAACTAACATCACCGATGCCATTTTTGCCAATAGTAATTAGGTAATTACCAATCCAGAATACAAACATGTACTTAGTTTCCGTCGACATATTTACATATCCCTACCCATAATCCCAGTTCCCACTGTAATACCGCATGACGCCACTAATAATCAAATTTTTTTAACACTAGACAATGTATGTTTCCATTGCAAACAACATGGCCACATTTTTAGTAGTTGCTCAGTAATTATAAATAGTTTGGATACAACTGGCGAAACTACAATATTGTCAAATATAAATGAATCTACTACAGTATCTTCAGCAGCAACGACTGCTATTACACATTTCACAACGTGAACCTCTACAAATAAATCAAATACCCCAACGTCACTATTAAGAACATCATCTAAAACCCACATAACGACGCACGATCATAAACCCCATCATCTCATATAAGCATAACTAAACACCCTTTATCTTCCAGTAAACACAATAATAATTCTAGCCCTCTTAATAAGTATAAAAGTAGCCAGCACCACGAGAACTTGACATATCCAAAGAGAAAAACACATCAAAATCGTCCTTCAAACGATCTATATCTAAAGCAATAACACCTTCAATTGAGACCTAGTGACAATGTATTTTCAGAGCCAATCCAGAAATAAAAAATAAATAAAAACAATAGCACCGATGACTGACTTTAGAAACACTAATGCAATTAATTAAAGAATTATTTAATTGCGAAAAACAAATATTAACCCTCGAAAAAACAGTTAATTTATTTGAAAACATTCAAGTAGCTAAAGATGTTAAAATATTAAAAAACTTAGCTAGTAACATAGTGGTGTTTTTTGTTACTATGTGCAAAAAAAGTTTTTTTTAAGGTTTGAAATGTATGGTAGCTTTGAACTTGACACGTAAAGGCTTACCCAAGGTTAATCGAAAAACCCAATGTAACTACATTTAAAAGGAGGTAATTCTTTGAATTGTCGGCAATAACTAAATTTTTGATTTATAGATAGTTTAAAAGTGAGGTTCTGTTTTAGCAAGAACGCAAGCGCTGACAACTTCATTGTTCTTATGAATCTTTATGTCGTTAAGGTTCATTGGTAAAAAACGAATGAATTTAAATCCCAGTATAGGGAAATATTATTTTGATTTACTTTATTTAATTATATTATATTGTTCATGTATTATTGTATCTTATTGAGATGTATCTAAGAAAAGCAAGGGAATGTTATATATTTTTTTGTGTTAATGAAAATTAATTATAAAGGTATGTTAGTTGTTAATGGATATATCAGTCAAGTTAGTTATCTGTGATATAGTATTGTTCTTGGTATCTGATTTAAGTAACAAGTGGTATATATCGCTTAGATTCTTGATGTCACTCTTAACATTAATGGAGAAATCGTTAAGGAAAATATAAGACATTTTAATGAACTCTCTTTTAGATTTATTGTTCTCACGGTGGAGAATTGTGGTGTTAGTATAGTCAATGAGATGACCAGTGGAATGGACATGTTTGGCTAATGCACAACGGTCAGGGTGAAGTCGAGAATCACTTTTGTGTAGTGTAATACGTGATTTCAATAATTGAGATGTTTGACCGATGTAGGAATTGTTGCAAGAGAGACATGGAATGTTGTAGACAATATTACTAAGCCTATCTATGGGAGTCTTATCTTTTATCTTAGAATAAAGATTATTAATTGTTAGGGCTGATCTACAAGCCACATTAAGTTTGATGTTGTTATTATTATTGCCAAAGCTATTTTCAACACTTTTCAGAATCCTTGTTAACCCCGGAGTGATATCTCTGAAATATGGTAATGAAAAATATTTGTTTATAGGAGTATCCGAGACTGGGTTCCCACTTAAGACATCAGGATCAGCATTGTTGGTCGCGAAGGAAGGTGTAATATCTTCGTCATGGATAGTATTAAACAAAATCTTATTAACTAATGGCGTTGAATAAGCGTTTGAAATAAAAAGTTTCTGTAGGATTTGTAGGTTTTTTTTTGTATGAAATGAAGGATCTGATAGTTTTGTTACTCTATTTTTCATCTGTTTGATTAAGTTGACTTTGGTAGAATTGTTATGGTATGAGTTGTAGTTAAGGTATCTACCAGAATGGGTCGGTTTTTGATACCAATCTGGTATCAAAAACCGACGAAATCAAATGCTTAACCGGCTAAATATTACAACAATAACAGTTTAACTATTTTGCGTTTTTGTACATAAGTTCCGTGCAAAACTGTTGTAACTCTAATGTAACAGAGTTACAACAGTTTTGCACGGAACATTGCAATGGTTTCGATAACAAGCAATGAAAAGCACGAAAAAAGTGAGATATTTGTCATATTTGTTATTTTAATATGTATATCTGTGGTGTTTAATATTAATATACAGTGTGTCTACGTAATCCATTAACGGTCATGACAATAAATAAAAATTAACGAGACCAATCTATTCATGTAAGTTTTATGTCCTTTGTGTGTCATTATATTTTCCATAAAATGTTTGCGATGTCGTTTGACCATTTATTTATTAGATTGGATTAAAAACACATAAATTAAGACTAATTATTTACATCCAAAAAGTATTTTTTTTATAATAGGAAAAACAGTTATCTTAAAACTTGTTAATTAACAATACTGACAGGTTAAAAATATCTATTCTCAGAAAACTTTTTCTATAAAAACTAAATCCCAAACTATATTAAATCTTTACGTAACCTTCCGGGGCGATTGTCATTATATTATTGTCCCCACGTACTTCCCAACTTTTACTAAGGTAGTGAATTCCAATCCTTTCGTTAATCACTTAAATACTCAAGGTAGCCTGATTTGCATATTCTTATTATAGTTCTTTTGTTTTGAATTTAAATAAAAATATTCAAAGTTTTACAAATAATGTTTCTACCTTGTTATGGCATTGTCATTACAAAGCGAAGGATTTGAGGCTATCAGAAATATGTGCAGAAATAAAAATATTAAATTGCCGCTAACAATAATGTATTAGAGAAACAATAATACTAAAGTTTATTTATCAAAATAATACGACTTGCATATTAAAAACAAAAATCAAGCACGCAAATCAAAAAAACAAGATCTAGAATTAGCTAATGATGTAAATCAATATTCCGTTTGAGATTACGATCTTCAAGCTGTATTACAGACGCCATGCGGAGATGTATCAATGTTTTATTATAAACGACGTTTAAATGTGTATAATTTCACATTATTTGATAACGTATCCAAACAAGGATACTGCTTTATGTCGAATGAGTCTGTAGCGAAACGAGGAAGTAATGAAATTGCAAGTTGTGTCTATTATTACATGACAAATCATACAATAAGCAAAAATTTAATTTTTTTAGCGACAACTGTGCTGGGCAGAACAAAAATAACTTTATCGCCTCTATGTATTTGTATGTTGTTACTAATGTGAGTCATATAGAATCGATTACCCACAAGTTTTTAACAACAGGTCACACACAAAACGCTGGTGACAACATGCACTCATTAATAGAGCGGCAAAAGAAAAGAGTGGTGAAGAGCGGTCCAATTTATGTTCCTACTGAATGGGCAACTGTAGTGAAATGTAGCAAAAAAAGTGGTTCACCCTACATAGTTCGAGAAATGGAAACAAAGTACTTTATTGATTTTAAACATGTTTCCTTTCTGTTGAGAAATAATTATAAAATTGATCAAAATAAAGAAAATGTAAAGTGGGCAGATATAAAAATTCTGCAATGTAGAAAAGATAGTCCGCACATAATTTTCTTTACAACTATGATGACGAACTATGGAATTCTTTTAATCTAAAAAAATCATCGCGGACTACACATAATATACGAGAAGTGCTACTTAAACCTGCCTACAAAGAACAGCCAAAAATTCAAATGGCCAAAAAGAAAGATTTGGTATACTTATGCCATTCGAGTATGATACCAGAAGCTTACCATAGTTTTTATGAAAATATTTTGGCCCAAGATGATCAAGAAGAGGACAATAACAGAAAGTGTGTCTACACTTTTTACAATTTTTTCCGTGCAAAAGTGTTGTAACTTTAAAATTCCAATACTAAATGTGTAGTGATTAACAATTTGCTCCGCGCAAAAGTGTTGTAACTTTGAAATTATTAATTTTTTTAACATTAATATTATTTTATTTAAATTTTTTTTTTTCGTTAATGTAATATAGGCTAAAAAGCATGCAAAATAATAATTAAATGTTAATTTTTCTTCAATTATTAGTCTTATTTCACCGATATTAGCACGAAAATAAACAAAATCGTCTCTATCTCGAAACTCACTTATTCTGACTTACTGCAGTCTTGCACTGAGGGTGCGATATATATATATATATATATATATATATATATATATATATATATATATATATATATATATATATATTATATAGTTGTATCTTTGTATATGTTTTAAGCTGTAGTCAATTTACGCCGTTTACACCACCTAAGTATCTCAACCATACATCAACACAAACCCTGGAAAGTGGCAAACGCTGTTTGTGTTGCTTTAGGATGTTCGTATTTGCTGACGAATGTTTTTTGTTAAATCCCATTATTTATACAACTACCTTGGTTCGTATCTACATAACTTTTATAAATCTGTTCCTTTTCTCACGTTAACAACCACGATGAAGGTAGGAAACTAAATTTGGTTTAATTTGTTTAAATAAGGACATATCAATAATATAAATTAATAGATAAAATTAATAAATTAACTAAATCATAACAACTTGACAACATATTACCTTTGATTTTTTAATAAATTTTAGTAATACGAACAAAATACAATATTTATATTATATGTTTTGTTAGAATATAATATTTTTTAATAAGTCCCAAATGAATATTGCAGCAAGTTGCATGAATAAAACATAATTGGTTTTTTTTATATTATAGTATGAAATAGTTTAAACAATTAAAACTAAATCATTTGAGCCAGAGAGTGTGATTTAACCCTTAACCCTTCAAGTGAAGCAGAATTATTAAATATTGTTGACAATTTCTTATTTGAGGATATACCGGATGACCTAAATTTTCAAACTGACGAAGAATCAGATGATTATGATGAGGAATTAATTCTAACAATGCTGTACCAGAACCTTCAAATACATTAGAAGTAGATGTGACTCAGTCCATAGAAAGTGGTATAACAGAAGATGTCGAGGTAAACTCAATGCATGAAATTGACTTGAGTCAGCAGAATAAAGCAATTTTTGATAGAAAGTGGCGTAAAAGAGAAATAACTACTTCATCTTCAGAATATATGTACCCAACCCGTACAGTAGAGGTTATTTTGCTGATTGCAAAACTGGAACTGGCATCTTTATTTGCCTTTTAGGTTCGATAATTGATGATATAGTTTATCAGAGCAACTTATATGCTGTCCAAAGAAATAAGGTTCTGAATCTAAAAAAAGATGAATTGATAACATTTTTAGGGATAAATATGTTCATGGGGTATCACAAGCTACCAAATTGGAGACAAACCAATGATATACAAACTGAACGAAAATTTTTCAAGAAATTATAGAGGAACTCATGAGCTTTCGGTTGACGAATCAATAAAACTTTTTAAGGGACGGAGCTCTTCTACTGCTCTAAAGCAGTACAATGCTCTTAAACCTATCAAGAGAGGCTACAAATTATGGTGTCTTTCCGAGCAATATGCATATATTATGAAATTTGAAATTAAACCAGGGAAAACACAGCATAGTTGAAGAAAAGTATAAAGACTTTGGACGAGGAGCCCATGTAGTTTGTCATCTTACTGAAGAAGAATGGGGAAAGCAAAGAATGATTTATTTCGATAATTATTTTACCTTCATACCCTTGTTAGAGAAGTTAAAAAGTGAACAAACTTTAGCATGTGGAACAATTAGACCGAATAAAAAGTTTCTTTCTTAGAACTTGACAGCTGATAATATATTATATAGCTCTATAATATAGCTCCATGAAGCCCGGAGATTTTGAGAGAACAGGATTTCCTCGATGGATATTGGAGCGTGGAAATGGAAAGACAATAAAATTGTTTACTTCGCTAGTAATTACCACGGTTGTGAGGAAATAACTGTTCAAAGGACCCAAAAAGATCGTGCTAAGGCTGATATTGTTGCTCCCATAATTGTAAAAGATATAAAGTCATGGGGAAGACAATAAATTCATGGGGGAGTGTTGATCATGCTGATCGTTTGAGAACTGCTTATGGACTAGACAGACGCAGTAGGAAGTGCTAGCATAGGCTGTTTTGGGGATTAATAGATATAACATTCATTAATGCTTATATAATCGTCTGCGACATACGAGAAAACCAACCTCTTTTAGATTTTCAAAGAGGAGTTGCTATGGGCCTGATGGCTCACAAACTTCAGAAAACTTGAAGTTTGACTCAGTGTACCCTGAACAAAGAAGAAGGGGAACATTTTATTCAGTCCCATCCGATATACTCCTTTCAAATAGAGGCTCCCACTGGGTAGAACATGGTGCCCAAAGAGGTAGATGTGAGGTATGCAGCAGCCAGGGTGTTCAATCGCAACCTCATTCAACATGTTCTACCTGAAAAGTTTATCTATGTTCGAATTAGAAGAAGAACTGTTTCAATATATATCACGATGTTGAATATTGAAATATTTTTTACAAATAATTTGATAAAAATCTCCGTATTTATCATTAGTCACCTAATAACTTACTACCACACTAAATTACTCTACATAGCTTGACGGAACTTTAAAGTACCGCATCTGTTTTTTGCGTAGAAGGTTTTAAAAAATTTTGAAAAAAATTATACTTTCTTGATTTAAAAAAACTTGATTTCGTCAAAAAATTTAAAAATTTTGTATTAAAGGACAAGGATATTAAGTCAGTTGACTCCAATAAGTATTTGGGCCATGAGATTAACAGAAGTCTTGGTAACCCAACAATCGAGAGCTGAAGAGGACAATAAACCTAGATTGGGCTGAATTGGGGAAGATAAAGAATATTTTAAGATCAAAGATTTTAATGCGCCTAGAAAGAAAAGCATTTACCCAGATCATTCTGTCAGTGATAACCCGTGATGTAGAAATAACACTCACAAAACAGCAGTAAGTAAACAACAAGTTGCGTAAAGGGCAATTTAAAATATAATGCTAGGGGTTTCTCTACGTGATAGAATATCTAATGCTAATATACACAACAATCAAGAGTGGCAGACGTTTTCGATAAACCTAACAACACTGAAATAAAACTGGACAGGTAATGTAGCAGTTTATCGTAAATGGATAAAACTTTTTTAGAATGGAGACTCCCAATGAAATCTAACAGAAGCAGAACCCCGACAAAATGGTCAGATGACACAAAAAAAGTAACTGCAAAGTAGATTCATATGGCACAAAATCGGATTAAGTAAAAAAGCATCTTTAGAGGTCTATTTCTAGTGTCGCCAAGGTGACCAATCACGACACAGATTGTCACTTTGGCAAGCCAATCACAAAGCTCGTTATTAATTGCTTTGTTATTTTCCTCTCGGTGGAAGATTGCTGGGAATTCTTTCATACTTAGTGTATAAAAGAACAGCACATCTTCCGATCGGGATCCAGTCGTCATAGACTTTGCTGGTCTGGTGTGCTACCACGCTACTTTGAGTTTTATTATTTACCCAATAACCTAATATCTGCGGAGACGTCGAATACAAGAAGACTTAATCCAATTTAGAAGATAAATTTACGAAGCACAAGAACCGATGTGTTGACTACGAACGCTCTCTGGCAGTAAAACACGACTTTTTGAAATAGAAAAGACATTGGTCTTAGAACTATTTTTAATTGTGTCGAACTGACCATAGCGTTCTTTGGGACGAGGTTAGAAGATCAGCATCTCTGTGGTACTTGAGGCATATACCACGCAACAGAATACTAACACACATATTATTAAGTCGTTGTAAGAAAAAGTGATTGTAAGAAAGTTCGAACTGTGAAAGTATTCTGATTGCCGGTGTCCTCTCACCCACCACAGAGGCCCGGTGAAACTTCTCATACGTAGAAGCTGAAATCCCGTTTTAACTCCACGAACACGAGGATGGAATCGATGAATTTGAGATCCTCCTCAAGAGCGGCGGTCGTAGAGCGTCCAGAGGCTCCAGAGAACCTGGTGGGCACAACAACCATACGACACTAGCAGTGAACGTTGGAGGCTAGATCATGATATTTTATATTCAGTTGTAAGTTGTGGTTAAATGTGGGTAATGAACTTTTAAGACGGTGTGCGTTGTTGAAGTTGACTCCGAAACTAAAGTATGAGTAATGCCCACTGATCCAGACGATTACGTTGCAGGTTTTATAAATGGACCCGACAAATCCTAATCTCACGTCCCCGAGTTAGTTCCAAATAACCAATTAATTCAAGAATAAATGTGTGGGAATAATGGGTAGATTTTAGCTATAATAATTGATAAGAGGTGTAGGTCATATCAAAATAACTAATGTTTGATATTAATTGATATATTACCATGTTTAAAAAATTTGTTAGATTGTACAAAATGTCAGCTATATGTTAACGATTTGTATTATTTAACTCCACTGTTATCGTAACTAGTAGAAGATATATAGAGGGTTCAGGATAGAAATTAATAAAGACAACTTTATCTACATTTGAGCTACAGAGGTTTAAAGTTAAAGCTAAATAACAAAATTACCCGTTAACATTTTTAAAAGTATATATTCAATTTAAAAAGTTCAAGGAGTAACTCATACATTTATTTTGCTTTTATTGACCAAATTTAATGTAATTACCCCAAAAAATGCAAAAAAGTGGACTTGGTTCAAATGTATTCTGAAGAATTTTAGAAAAGGTCAAATGTGCAAACATATTTATCCTGCAGGGCTTCAGCGGCATCTTTTTTCAGTTCGGCGATAGCTTGTTTTGCCTGCTCGCCTTAAGTGCAGTTCTCTTTCTATCTTTAAGGCGGCTGTCTTTTTTCGTCAGTTTTAGCACAAGTTTTTCAAAATAACTTGTCACAGTTACTGCAAGTGTCCTTTAAAGCAAGTTAAAGTGCAAGTTAAAGTTTTGACTGAAGATTTGGTAGTAATATTTTTCTTTCACAGGATTTTTGTTTCCACTTGCACATTTCTCTTTGTATAAATCATACTTTTTTTATTATTCAAATGTGAAATTACTTAATATGGTCAACAACATCTGAGTCGTGAATTTAACACAACGCGTCTTTTATCCTTGCGTCAATAATGGCATTAACCTCTGTTTCATTTAAACATCTGTATAATTTTTCCCAACTTATTTGTAACATGCTAAGAGAGTAGGTCTTACAAAGCCTTAGCTGATTATTATGTTTATCTGGAATAACGTAATAATACATCTTTGCTTTTGCTTCTCCTGGTTTGTCTGTTGTCCGACGCCTACTGTCATTTAAGGCCTTAACTTCTTCTTCTTCTTCTTCTTAACATGCCATACACCAAAGTGCGTAGGCGACTATCTCATTACTAGAATTCTGTTCTTGGCGGCGTGACACAGCTCGCCTGTATTGTGTATTCCTGTCCATTCTTTAATATTCCTTAACCAGGATAATTGTTTGCGGCCGGCTCCTCTCCTACCTTCGATCTTCCCTTGTAGGATTCACTGTGGTATTTCATATTTTGCTCCTCTCAATATGTGCCCAAGGTAACCAATCTTGCGTTTTTTAATTAATTCAAAGAGTTCTCTTTCCACGCCGGCTCTCTTAAGGACGTCATCGTTTCGAACTCTATCCACCCAAGGTATGCGCATCATTCTTCTCAATGACCACATTTCAAATGCTTCAAGTTTGTTGATAGATGTTTTTTTCAAAGTCCACGTTTCCATGCCATAAAGCAAGATGGACCATATGTAGCACTTGACCATTCTGTAGCGTATTTCGAAATTTAGGTTTTGATTACATAGGGGCGGTCTGAATTTCACAAAAGCTTGTCTTGCCATTTGTATTCGGGTTTTTATCTCTTGTTGTGGATCCGATTGGTCATTGATTGTGGTGCCAAGGTATTTAAAAGTTTTCACGCGTTTTATGCGATCGTCACCTATGCATATTATCGGGTTTTCTGGAGGGTTTCTGCTAATGACCATATATTTCGTTTTCAAAATGTTGATTTTGAGGCCATATTTTTTACCTATGCTATTCACCCTATCAAGTAATAACTGCTGATCTTCCAAATTATCAGTTATAATCACTGTGTCGTCCGCATAGCGTAGGTTGCTAATTGGTATGCCGTTCACCTTAATGCCTAATTCCGTGTCTTCTAATGCTTCCGCAAATATATTTTCAACATATAAATTAAAAAGCATCGGAGAGAGTATGCAGCCTTGGCGGACACCTTTCCGGATTTCAAATTCATCCGTATATTGGTCTTGATCAATCCTCACCTTTGCCATTTGGTTCCAGTATAGATTCTGAATAATTCTGATCTCCTTCTGGTCCATGTTGGCCCTATGTAGTAGTTATATCATGATATTATGTTTAACATTGTCAAATGCCTTCTCGTAGTCGATGAAGGTGAGGTAGACATCTTTTCGTTGATCTAAACAGTTTTGTATTAGGGTGATCAAACATAAAATTGCCTCTCTTGTTCCTAGTCCTCCCTTAAAACCGAATTGTGTTGACCCGCTAAGTTCTTCTAGTATCTTGTACATTCTTGAGTGTAATATCCTAAGGAAGAGTTTCAGCAAGTGACTCATTAAACTGATTAAGCGGTGTTTATTGCAGGCCTTAACTAAGCCCTGCAAAAGATAGTTTTGTTTTAAGTAATCTGTCAGTTTCCAAAATTAATTAAAAAATGATTGCAATATATCTTTAGATGAGAACTTTCCACGGCACTTTTTGGGGCATTTATGTGAGATGTGTACTCTTTACCGCTTTTACGATTGAACTTCATTTTGTTAACTTTCCAGTTTTAAAAGTTCATCAGGTGCTTTCTTTCTTAGGAAAGAAAGAAAATTTTCTTCATTTTCCCAATCTAAATGGACAGGGGGAGGAATGATGTTACTGTTAGCAGTATCCGGGACAGGTACGATCACCTTAAAACAAATTAAATTTTAAAACGTATTTTCCCTTACAAAACATATCTTTAAGACAGTCAAGAGAAACAAATAGACAAAACTTTCTGTTCGTAAATATCTTGCACTAGAACCAATTTATTTTAAACATTTAATTTCACGTCCGCTGTCATCAAGCACTAAAATATTCGTTTTTAGGTTTAGTCTAAGGTCTAAGGTCTTTAGGTTTTTAGTCCTAGTTAAAAACTTATTGAGATAATATTTCAGGCATTTAAATATCTTTCTCTCTTGATTTACTGAATTGAGTCAGATCATTAGAAATGTTTCGGTTAGAAGGCTCTTGGGAGGACGACTTTGTTTCAAGATGGCCGACAGAATAGTTTTGTTATAGTCAGATTAAGTATCACCGTCTAAAAAAAAATATATGAAATTATATGTTTACTGCAAAAGGTCAGGCTATGATACACGTTTCAACCAATATCAAATACTTTGAATAGCAATCCTAAACTAAACTATAACAACATTGTATTTACATTTACATTGTATTTACCTGTAACAGCCACTATTCACCTGATCTAAATGAAATATCCATGGCATAATACAACTAGCCAACAAACATAATGTGTAATAAACTGTCAAAAGCTATAACGAAAGGTTTAAAGCACGTCAACACAGAACTTTATACAGTAAACAAACAGTATCTGGACTCGGTTCAGTAGTACTCTGACAGAAAATAACAATTTGTCAGTAAATACCAGAACTTGCTACTGCCTATTCGATATTATCAGAACTAGGACTTGGTTCATTATTACACTGAAAAGTTACCTAGTTGGTGCATGTTATAGCGTTGTTAACTCGTAAATGACAAAAAGTGAACTTAGTTCACTTCTATTCTGAGCCCTCTATATTATATAAACTTAATTCTCCAATATTTAATTTTTTTTGTAAGATTTTATGGACTAAGTTACCTAAATACCTATTATTTCCAACAATTTGTTTTGTTGTATCTATTTCTTTATCAAAAGATATTTAAATCAATAGTAGAATTATTAAACGATCTATGTAACTGTAGAATGCTGCCATTTTATGTTGAAAACCGGTAGGAATTATTGTAGGTACCTGTGTGGGTTGGCTTTCTGTAAATGGGAAAGTTAAATATCGTTTTTGTACTTTTCTAGTTTAAATATAATTTTCTAAGCTAATATAAATTTTGTGTTTAAAGCATATTAAATATTAGTTTGTTGTTGATCTATTTTTTTTCCAACGAAATCCCGTTGCCTTCACTTAAACGTCAACAAAATCCCAACGGAGTATGCCATATTTCTCCGTAATTCTTGCACTAATTTATTGTCAAGTGTATTTTAGCACAGACCTTGTTAAAACTTCCCATTTGTATGCAAGATGCTTGTCTTCAACGCTTGTAATTTCACTAACGTTACTTCATTATTGCATGGAGTGGAAATTTAACTCTACGTTAACTCTAGTCTGTATTTGATTTAATTATATTTTAATAAAAAGGTTAATTTTACGCTTATACTTGGTTTATAAAATTACTTGGCCACAGAAATAATGAATGTTAAAAACTAAACTAGTCATTTGCTTTCGGCCTTTCTCGGAGTCCTATTTTATGTGGTAGTTTTAAATTACGAATTTTACTTTTAAATATTTAAACAAAAATTTACTGACAAGAATAATTTATAGAAAATAAGAATTTTCTTAGATTAATTTGTGGTAGAATTAAACGGACATTTGTTCAAAAAATTAGGATGGCGATCTTGCTACAATTTAGAGCTTACTACTTACCTATTTAGAGCTTACTACTAGAGGGAACCAATTCCATCTGTGTTTATTAAAATGAATCAAAGAAGCCATATTGTATTTTACAAAAAAGAACCACTGTTGCCGACTTCTTGCATGTGCTTGTTGCTGTAGAAGTTCGGAATGATTCATGTTGTGGCCATAATAGAAATATCAAGATAGTTCTTATGCTGAAAAGTGTGTTGGAAGTCTACTCTAGCCTTCAAAATTATACTATAAAGTTTTCGAGTTTCACCGAGTTTTCTGCCAAACGACAGAAAATTCGGTGACATTGAGTCTGCCCTAAAATTCCAGGAATTGCTTTGCACACCCGAAGACTATATCCGTATTATGAAGAATGCTAGAAGTCGATACATTTTAAACGTAGTAAAAATGGAATCTTTTGACTTTAAGTCTGCAGTGATATTGAGAAAAGTATTAAACAGAAACAGAAAAAAAAACCACAAACACCACGATAAACTGGTTGAAATTTAAAGAAATCCCCATGATTAAAAATAAACCAATATCTATCTACGTCAGTAATAAACACAACAACGAATCTGTTGACATATATCAGCAAAAACGAGGAGTTGACAGGCCCCCTCCCATGTCATCTTTGTTGAAAAGCCTCTGGCCAGAAGGAAAACCAATATAGCCTAAAAAGCTGAAGGGTATCGCATAATTTCTTCTCTTAATTCCGAATGATTGTAAAAATTTTTATCGTAATTTATCATCTAATGAAGAAATTGAAGATGACATTGAAGAGTAGAGCTTGAAGATTGAAGCCTTTGAACTTTGGATATACCGGAGAATGTTGAGAATCCCATGGACTGCCAGGGTCACCAATGAGGAAGTGCTGAGAAGGATGGGTTGAGACAAAAAATTGTTGAGAACGATGAAGTACGCATTGAAGTACGCAAGACTGCATACCTTGGACACATACTAAGAAATAATAAATATAGTCTTGTGCAGGTCATCATGCAGGGTAGAGTCGATGGCAAAAAGGGAATAGGTAGAAAGAGGAAGTCATGGCTGCGAAATATTCGAGACTATACAAACATGACTGTAGACGAATTATTCCACGTTGCAAAAGACAGAGAAGCTTTTAAACCATTCCATATTCCATATCCATTATATTAAAATTGAACAAAAAAAACATCTTAATTTTTTTATTAAACTAGTATTGTCATAATAATTATTTTCATTTCATATTTTAGTTCAGTTTATTTTTTATTTTTAAGTTATAAATTATTGTTAAATTTGCCTTGTTTACTTAGTTTTTCCTATTATTATTTTCAAATAATTACAATAAAAATATAATCTAAAGAAGTTTGTTTTTTTATTTCCCCACTGTGAAATGTAATTATTAATTAATATGTATAATTCGCAATAAGGAACCAATCACCATTTTTTGGCAATACCAATGCTGTTATTTTATATTGTTAGTTTAAGTATCAACAATAACAATACTATCCCTTTTCAATACGGTACAACTTTCAGTAAAGTTTTAACTTGTACCTGTAATTTACAATAGATAGTTTGCGAAAATGTTTTTCCTGAAAAACACACTTTTTGGAGTTGAGTCCTTCTTGCATAACTACGTCCCGAATAAATCAGGTAAAACATTTTGCTGGAAGTTTAAGTAATCAGCACCATTAAACCGAGCAGACAATTCCACAATCCCTAGTAGATAATCATTAACTACTCCTATCCAGACGTTTATGCTAAACCTGTTGTTCTTCTTCTTCTACGGCACTACAGCTCAAATTGAGCCTTGGCCTCCTTTATTTTTTGCCTCCAACCTTGCTTGTCTGTGGCTGAGCTTTTTCTTAAACAAACTCCTAAAATGGCTTGTGCGTCGCTGTTGACTGTGTCTTCCCAGCGTTTTCTTGACTTTTCAACCGGTCTCTTCTCCTGCATTCTAGCATTTAGTGCTCGTTTTGGTAGCCTATCCTCTCCCATTCTTATCCTCTGTCCGGCCCATTGCAATCTTTGTATTCTAATGAAAACTTACAGTGGTGCTTCCTTATAAAGTTGATAAAGCTCGTTGTTGTATCGACTTCTGAAGAGTCCGTTTTTAAATCATGAATGTATTGCTTGTGTGAGTCCATTTCAAATAGGTAAAAGAAATAAAATATGACTTACTCACAATCCATTTACTTTTACTACCAAAACGAGCAGTTTATTGGCACTACATCACCTTGTAGGAGAGGAACTGGTAAAATTGAGTTTTTTTGTTGTTTACTAGAATTTTAAGAGGTAAATTTGACAAGCTTATGTAGGTTAAAGGGTGACAGTTCTTCTTCTATTTCTTAGTATTGTAACTAAAATTAACTAGTTTTTGAAGCAAATAAATATTACTGAAATAGTAATTAAACGTTTAAATTGAAATTGTAAGCTAATATATATAATATTGGCATACTTTTAACAATTACTAAGGGCGGATTGTTCGAACGCTAATCAAAACTAGATTGTAATCAAATATTTAATTATAATCAAATACGTCACAGCAGCTGTCAAAATTATTAAATATTGTTATTATTATTATTGATTTGTATATAAAAACATGAAATTAACATCAGAAAGAGTTTAATTATGGTTTATTTAAAATGAAAACGCAAAATAAAAAAAATTAAATAAAATAAATCAGTCAACATAACCTCAAAATTTGACGTATTTGATTTTAATTAAATATTTGATTACAATCAAGTTTTGATTAGTGTTCGAACAATCGGCATTTAAATGAATTAAATTTAAATGCGACAATCAAAATAATTGAAATAATTTCTTATATAAGAAACTTAAAGAGACAGAATGACAAAACAAACTTAAGTGATTATTTGGTAACAAAATATTAATCCAAATATGTAATAAATGTACAAAATTTTTTGAAAAAACTTATTGTCTGCTGAATGAGCTGTCTGTAATGGTATGTGTAAAAATTTTAACTTAGTTCTAATATATTAATGTGGAAGTAGAGAAAAGTAGATAAATTGTTGATAGCAAATTAATCAACAAGTTCCAGAAATTAACTGAATTATTACAAAATAATAATAAGGTTGGTAATTCTGGTATATGACAGTTGGGCGCCGGATATGGGCATGACTGCAGATATGTAACTGATGTACTATTTAAACGGTACAACAGTAAATTTTAATCTTATTTTGAGTTTATAATGTACCATGACAAATTATAACATCCACGTCGATAAGAATATTGGTAAGTTTGTACAATAAATTTCTGTAACACTTTAACAATTTCAAATTTATAGTCACTTATGGTTATAAGTTTAGTATCACTATTCGACAACGTAAAAATTGTATATGATTTAAGATTAAAATAAATGCATTTAATTAATAATACTAGTCTGAACGAATCTTTAATGTTGTGTTGGAATTTTTTCTAATCATGTGTTGACTTAAAATCAAATTCTATATAATGAGTACATACAGGGTGGCGCACCGAAAACGAAACAGATGCATTTACTGGCAGATGATTCCTTTTAAAAAAAAACGCTTGGACCCGTCGATTTTGTTATCGAGGGGAAACAAAATTGGCATAAAATCACATTAACATTTGCAGCCCCCTAAGCGGGGGTGGCACCATCCCTAAAATCTTAAATGGAAAGGGGGGTCGAATGATTCATCATTTAAAAGTCTTTCAACTCCCTTTACAATGATGTAAAATTCATGTACTTCAATTCAGTAGTTTTGGAGATTTATTGATTTAAAGTTTAAATACATCATCGTAAGAGGAGATCAATACATAGCAGCAAAGTTGTTAAAAAATAAAGAATGAACTGACCTGTCAGCCGAGTAAATGTTGAAAATAATCACCATTACTTTCCATGCAATAATAAAGATTTTGCTGAAAACGTTGCCGGACATTTTGCAATATTTGAGGAGTAATTCGATGGCACTCATTCACAATTCTTTGTCGTAAATCTTCTATGGATGTTGGCTGAGTAGCATAGATTTTGCTTTTTAAGTAACCCCACAAAAAGAAATCCAAAGGTGATAAATCTGGCGATCTTCGGGGTCATTCAACGGCACCTCTTATACCAATCCATTGACCTGGAAAGGTCTGATCTAAATAATGCCGAACTCTTAATGCGTAATGTGGTGGGGCACCATCCTGTTGGAACATCAACATATTCTCAACGTATCGACCATCATTCTAATTTTCAATTATATCTGTTAGCGCAGGATCTATGGCATTTTGCAGTAATTCCAAATACATTTCACCAGTCAAATTTCCAGGTAAGAAAAAAGGACCAACCAAATGATCGCCAAAAATGCCAGCACAAACATTTAATTTTTGTGGCTGCTGTGTGTGTACCTCATGGTAAATTCTGGGATTAGAGTCCGACCAATATCGACAATTATGACGATTTACTTCGCCATTTAAAAAAAAAAGGAACATTCGTCGGAAAAGCAAATGTTAAATAAAAATTGTTCATCGTTTGTAATTTGTTCACTCATAACTTCACAAAATTCTAATCGCTTATCAAAATCGTCTTCATTAAGTTCTTGTACAAGGTGAATTTTATACGGATGAAAATTATGGGCCTTTAGAATCCGTTGGATAGTACGTCGACTAACACCACACGAAGTTTGCAATTTGCGGGTACTTAATGTAGGATCTACAATAACTTGCCCTAAAACTCCAACTTCTGTTGCTTCGTTCCTTATAGGATTTTCAATATTACGTTTTTTATTGGCGACTGATCCGGTTTCCCGAAATTTAGCTACAAGTTCTAGAACATATTTTCGGTGCACATTATTGTTCTCATGTCGCTCATTAAAAATTTGTGCTGTTCTATTAGCGCACTGATTATTTCCGAAAAATATTTCAATAATTTCAACCCTTTCTGCGGTGGAATATACCATGGTTAATTTATGTATAAAGCAATAAATGATATTGTAACAACAAAGATTGGTCAAATCAATCGCAAACTAATGTACTATTTCCTATTTAAAATAAGTACGTGGCATTCTCTACTTATCTTTCTTCAAGAAACAACTTTTTTTGTCACAAAGGACACTTCAATTGCTATTTTTATTATTAATAAACCATGGGCGTAGTAAATAAAAGCATTTTCTTATCAAGAAAATGCTTTTACTTAAATTTCTTCTGAAAGAAGTACAAACTAATTTGATGTACCTATTAAACTCTACTTTAAACTTTAAATCAATAAATCTCCAAAACTATTAAATTGAATACATGAATTTTACATCATTATAAAGGGAGTTGAAAGACCTTTCAAATAATGGATCATTCGACCCCCCTTTTCATTTAAGATTGTAGGGATGATGCCACCCCCGCTTAAGAGGCTGCAAATGTTAAAGTGATTTTATGCCAATTTTGTGTCCCCCTCGAAAACAAAATCGACGCGTCCGAGCGTTTTTTCAAAAAAGGAATCATCTGCCAGTAAATGCCTCTGTTTCGTTTTCGGTGCGCCACACTGTATATTAAAAGCCAGGTGGACTATATTAGAAAATTTGTGGTAAATAAGTTGACTTCCTCAAGTCGAGTTTAAGATATATTAAAATTATCTGAGGAATCTTCGGTCTTTATTTTGTCAGTAGAGTTTCTGGAGACCCTGTATATTTATAAATACTAACATTTTTTATTATTAAAAAAATAACTAATATAAGTACATACTTTTTTAAGGGAGAATTTTGGAAGTGAAAAATATTCTTCTTGGTTTTTTATATTGTTTGTATTGATTTTTTGCTTGAAGTATGAGCCTAACGCCTTGACAATTATTATGGGTGACAGCTTCGTTGCGTCGAGGAGTTAACTTTATTTTTCATTATACTTTTACACACAAAGATTTATCGGTAGATTGGTTTTCAATCAGGTTAATAGCAATCAATTATCCTAACTTTTTGAATCTAGAGTTAGACTTAAAGCAAAGAACGTAAAATGTTAAAGTTTCGTTATTAATAAGTTGAAATCAAAGAGAAATATTTTTTAACATCTGTTTTATTAAAAAAGTATTGTCTCTTGCTGTTTATAAATAAGGAATTTTTTAAATGGACTAAATGGAACAGAACAACTTTAAACGAGATTCTATAACATTCACAAAAAAGAATACAAGAAAACTAACAATACAATCAATAAAAGGATTATCGGAAATACTTACAATAATATAGCAATGCCACAGAATAAAAATAATAATCAGAATGCCCACTCGTATATGCCTATAGTCCTCTGGATGCATTTTGTTTAAATTTCAATAAAACAGTTTATTGTTTATAGTTTTTTTTAACATTATTTATTATTATTGACATTATTTGTTTATTTAAAATGTTTATTTACGTAGCACAAAATAGTCCACAATTTTTGTTATAGTTTGATTTATTCCCTTTGTTACTAAACAAATTACAATTAATTTAAAATTGGAAAATAACATATTAGTCTTCAGGATATATCTCAAACAAAAATAAAACACTATTTTACTAAGACTTACCATAAAAAATTATAATATATGGCCAAAAACATAGTAAAATTACATGGTCCAAATAAAGATGCTTTTTACAAATCGAACAAAAATATTTTGTTTTTAGATGCTTTTTTGATACACAATCATTACAGTTCCCAATTGCTCCCGAAGTTCGTTGAACTGGCACTTGGGTCTTTAAATGAGAGATCTTCTTTAGTCGAATCCTTATTGTCTTGGGTATATAGACATTTTGGCTTATAGATCCTTCTGGTGTTTGTTCATATCATAAGGCTAAATGCTAAATTTGTCAAAACTTTTTTCGGATTTTCGTTCCACTTGTTAATAGATTCTCTTATTGGCGCGAATTTATCCAAACTAACTGTATCATGGCTTGTATTGATATCATAAGTTCACATGTACCTTAGCAAATTTCTGAACCTCGTAATGTTCATTGTCATTATAGACTAGGCGGGATCTGTAGAAATTCAGACCGTAATGGACATTTTTCATAGGAAGCTATTTTTTTGCTGGAATTCCTTCAGGATGTGTCCAATATCGATATTCACGATATGCGCCAGTCGCAAACCCTGTGCTAAATTTTTTATTTAACAAAATCTGAAAACAATTGAAAATTTCTCGTTTTTTTGCTCCTATTTTCGTTTATAATTCGGAAAATATTGATCCTACAGAAAAAATTATAAGAAGTTAAAAGTTTCGTTATTCAATTTTACACAATATTTCGTTAACTAGAAATTGAAAATTTAATGTTTATTGTTAAAAAAATAGCAATAATTGGAAAAAAAGTACAAAAAATGAAGTTAATCCTTTAAATGTTTTCGACTTTCTAAACTTGACTTACAAGCTCCATATTCCGCCTAGAAAAACTTTTTAATATGTTTAAAACGTGTGCTAAATTTTGTTAAGATCGGTCGGATAGGTTGTGCATAATAATGTTACAATCCAGCCTACTGGAAAAAAATCGCAAATTTTAAAATTTATAGTAGGCCCTAAATAAGGCTCTCAGATAGTTGCAAATTTTTTTACTTATAAAAGAAGGCTCAAACTTTCAAACGCTTTTTGTAAAATTCAAATGGGTTCACTAGGAGAACCTAGAAAATTTTTTAAAGTTTTAAATATTTTTTAGGCTTATAAACAAATTGAATAACTTTACGAGCTTTAAACATACCCTTCCAAAAAAAAAAGAAAAAGACTTTAAAAAAAATTGTTGAAGATTGAGACAAAATAAAGTTTAATTAGGAAAAAAAAAAGTTTTTGTTTTCGTTCGCCTTTGTTTTAACAACTTAAATTATTTATTAACAATTTATAAATACATATTTGTTTACTAAAAGTAACAATTTGCTTCAATGTATAAATTGCAAGCTCAAAAAAAATGCATGAAGAAAAAATGCAATTACTTGTTTAACATACAATCGTTTATTGCAAATTTCCCAATTTGCAATTAAAAATGTTATTTGAAAATATTATATTTGAAATCCTTGTCGTCCGAGACATCGATTCAAAAAAAAAGAGCAAAATTGGTTAACAAGAAGGCAGGATAATGCAATTTGTTTAAAAACAAGCCCTCTATCACTTATGATTACACGGCAAATGTATGCCAACTTTGACCTTCAATATCTCGGCAACCAGTAAGCCGAATGTTTTTTTTTTAAGAAGCTTCTTTTCATGTTCTTTAAGTGTATAAATTTTGAAATTGATATGATTAAAGCTCGTAAAGTTATTCATTTTGTTTATAAGCCTAATATAATTAAAAAAATTTTAAAACTTTTAAAAAACTTCTAGGCTCTCCTAGTGAACCGTTTTGAATTTTACAAAAAACGTTTGAAAGTTTGAGCCATCCTTTATGTGTAAAAAAATTTGAAACTATTTAAGGCCTACTATAAATTTAAAAATTTGCGATTTTTTCCAGTAGGCTGGATTGCAAAATTATTATGCAAAAACCTATCTGACCGATCTTAACAAAATTTAGTACACGTTTTAAACATATTAAAAGGTTTTTTTAGGCGAAATATGGAGCTTGTAAGTCTAAATTTTTTCTTCATGCATTTTTTTGAGCTTGCAATTTATACATTGAAGTAAATTGTTACTTTTAGTAAACAAATATGTATTTATAAATTGTTAATAAATCATTTAAGTTGTTAAAACAAAGGCGAACGAAAAAAAAAACTTTTTTTTTCATAATTAAACTTTATTTTGACTCAATCTTCAACAATTTTATTTAAAGTTTTTTTCTTTTTTTGGAAGGATATGTTTAAAGCTCGTAAAGTTATTTAATTTGTTTATAAGCCCAAAAAATATTTAAAACTTTAAAAAAATTTCTAGGCTCTCCTAGTGAACCGTTTTGAATTTTACAAAAAACGTTTGAAAGTTTGAGCCTTCCTTTATAAGTAAAAAAATTTGCAACTATCTGAGGGCCTTATCTAAGGCCTACTATAAATTTAAAAATTTGCGATTTTTTTCCAGTAGGCTGGATTGCAAAATTATTATGCAAAAACCTATCCGACCGATCTTAACTAAATTTAGCACACGTTTTAAACATATTAAAAGGTTTTTTTAGGCGGAATATGGAGATTATAAGTCAAGTTTAGAAAGTCAAAAACATTTAAAGGATTAACTTCATTTTTTTGTAATTTTATTTTGCAATTATTGCCATGTTTTCAACAATAAACATTAAATTTTCAATTTCTAGCTAACGAAATATTGTGTAAAATTGAATAACAAAACTTTTAACTTTTTATAATTTTTTCTCTAGGATTATTATTTTCCGAATTATAAACGAAAATAGGAGCAAAAAAATGAGAAATTTTCAATTGTTTTCAGATTTTGTTAAATAAAAAATTTAGCACAGGGTTTGCGACTGGAGCATATCGTGATTATCGATATTGGGCACATCCTGAAGGAATTCCAGCAAAAAAAATAGCTTCCTATGGAAAATGTCCAATCCAAAACAGATCCCGACTAGACTATTAGGAAAACCTCTATAACAATTCCGCATGTTTTCCACAAGTTTATTGTATTAAGGTGACTTGACTTTCTTACACCTGCAAGATATACGAGACCTAAAATGACATGAACTTTATCAATGTTTGTTGTGTATATAGCTCGATCGCGACAGAACTTCTGCTTTTCTGCTTCTATTTTTGTACTGGTGCCATCAAAAATTATTTGCAACATATCAGTATCAAATAGATTGTTCCAGATATCTAAAATATCATTCTGGCTATGATGACTTTGTTGGTTGCTATACGAAATAGCTGTGTTGAGGTCTTTCTATACCATGCTCTAAGGTTAGCACGCCATGATATTCTTCTTCGTCCTTGGGCTCTTGTTCCTTCAATTTTACCTTGCAAATGCATTGAAGTAGCTTGTATCTACGTTGATTTCTCATTATATGTCCAAAGTACTGCAGCTTACGGCTCTTCACGATGTTGACCAAATCCGCAGTTGCGTTCATCCTCCGCAGTACTTCTTCATTGGTGCTTAGCAATGTAAATGCTTAGCTCATTTTGTTTTATTATCTCTGCTTAAAAAATATGGACCAATGGCAAAATCTGTCTCGTCATCTAATTCCTTATTTTTCTGTTTCGTATCGCTTAAGGCGCGTTTTCACGGGTCGATCTGGATTGAACGATTTAGGTCGATTATAAAATCGAAAGCAAATTGAATATGTAAACCTTAAATCGACTTGGCCGTTCGGCGGAGTGAGTCGATTCGACGGAAGTAGAAAGACTGTCTACTTTTGACTGGCGATTGCCGCCGAATCGATGTCGAACGACTGGAATCGAATGTGTAAACACCTGGTCGAACGGAAACACAACGTACCGAAAGCCGAGTAGAGTACTTCTAGCGTGTATAAAGTTGTTGTTTTTAGTACGAAAAGCTGTAATTTTCGGAAAAAATGACTGAAAAATGATCAGATGCAGACATGGCAAGATTTTTGGATGCTTAATAAAACTATGATGTATTATGGAATCCACAAACTGAGCTTTATAGCAATCTACAAGCGAGGCGAGCAGCATTGCAAGCAATTCTACAACATATGAATAAACCGAATATGTCTGAAAATTATTTGAAAAATAAAATAAAAAATATTACAACAACATACAAATTGCGCAACAAATTAATTGCACATCTACATTAATCATTTCAAGTGATGCCGTTTTGTACCACAATTAATTCAACATTTATCGCCTATCGTGTAAACCTTTTTGCTTTCCACACAGATCGAATTATGGTCGAACGATCCAAATCGTTCAACCTAGATCGACCCGTGAAAACGCGCCTTTACCTACAAGTTTTATTCTATATGATTTTCTTTTTCCGATTCCTCTTCATCATCATATAAAATTCTTTAAAAAGTGCTAACAACCTTTTTTGCTCTTTTTCATAATCCATAATATTAAAAAAATTAAGTTTTATTATAAAACATGTAATTACAAGTCACAAAAGACGCACACGGTTCACTGCTCCAGTTTTACAAATTACCAACTTACAGTTCGAGCATCAACACTGCAATCATACTAAGTCGATAAATGTACCTATCAAAAGTAGGTACAAAGCAGGAGAAACTCAAAAGCTTCCGATTGGCTTCAGAATTGACCGTGATTGACTTCCAACGGTCTCCTAGACAAGCTGCGTCTACTGAGAGGTTTAAAAAATTATCGTATTGCCAATAAAAAATTCGACAAAAAAATTTGGACAGGAACAGGAATTTGTGTTTCAGTACCATCAACAAATTTAAAAATATTTCTTCTTCTAATTCTACTTCACTAATCAACACTAATAATTTACCATTTTTTAACTTACCTTTCATCGGTATACGGTCGGTATACAGCTGACTACATGAAATTAACTTTTTCCTTGTAAATATTTTTTTCATAACATTCACGTCACAACTACATTTTTAAGGTGGTAGCACTGCATTTAAATCAAACATGATTGACAGCTTAATCTATCTGTCTTATAAAAAGTTCTTTTTTATTTTCGCGCAAATGACCAGCCACTTTTTGCTTGTGTTTCTTTAAATGCTAGTTTGCATCGTTTTCGTAAATGTATAATGTTATTTATAAAGATGGTGAATTAGAACAAGATTGAACAACATTATTGATCTTAAACACTTTGATTAATTTTTAATACTGTTTAGAATTTTGAATTGAATGAATGGAGCCAACTTATTGTCTATGCAAATCGGTTTAAATTCCAATTAAGCTTTAGTTATCAGCTCGTGATTTTATATGCAAAGTAGTCTTTATGCCCATGTGCAGCCATTTCGCACATTAGTGGAATAAACGATTTTGATTTTCGAACCCTCTAATTACGTGAATTATGTAATTAAGCATGGATGAAAAAACACAAATTTTCGTTTGTCCGTGTGTTGATGATCTGTCTAAAAGGATTTAAACTGTTTAAACGAGTACTTATATCCTGAGTTAATTAATAATAACACATTAAACAAATAATCTTTTTTTCAAATTTCAAAATGTTATTTGTACATATATATCAATAATCCTGTAGTTAATAATAAGGAAACATTTGTGAAATGAATTTATGTCTCTACGTGTTTGAATTATGACCCGATCTATAAATAGGACATTGGGCGTAAGAGTTATTGTAATTGCAAGTACGTACGAATGAGTTTAAAAGAGTTATAAAAATAGTAAAATTTTTTATTTACATTTAACAAAAACTAGTTTATTTGTTATTGTACTGTCTAGAACAATCTTTACACAAGTTTCTCCAAATTTTTCCTTGACAATATCTCTGCTTTAACGTTTTTCCGTGAAGTGTCCTTTCTGATCTTATCTTACGTATATAAAAAATTTTGATAATTATGTACTCGGTTGGTAGAATTAAACGGACATTTGTTCAACAAATAAGGATGGCGATTTGGCTATCATTTAGAGCGTACTAAGTCTTGTAATTACTTCCAACTTGAAGGATAACCCAGGGTTAATAATTGAATATTACTACAACTAAGTTAATATCTAGCCAAAGTTTTAGCGCAAGTTCTTTTATTGAAAACAGCCGATCACTGTCCACACTAGTCCGCGACACACTGCACTGGCACTGATAAAGTTTAAAATGTTACTGATAATTATCACTTTAACTAAGGACGTTTTCTTTTATATGAATATACTTGATTAATAATGAGCGTTTAGCTTTTAACTATAAGCTATGTAACGATAACTAAAATGCGAGAGATAAAACTCTAAAACAAGAAGTGACTAGCTCAGCTGGTATACAATTTGATACTGTACGCGAGAGTCTAAACTCTTAAACCAGAAATGCATCGAATTTAAACGAATGCGAAACTAAACACTAATATGAGAGAGCGACCAGCTAAGCTGGGATACAATGTTATACTGACAATACTTAAAATTCTGATTGCAATGCCTGATTATTGCAAGGGATTCGCGGGGGATGGGGGACAACTTTGATATTTCTATACAGAGGTAGGTAAAATCGACTTTTTGAATTCTTGTCTAACAGAAAAATATCTTTTGAATAGATTTTCGGCTTTTATGAGAATTTGCTAGAGAATTTACCTAGGTATAATTTAAGAACTGTAAGTTAATTGGTACCAGTGGCGTAGCAACACTTGGATACATTTCTTACAGAAATTTATCCATCGGTCTTCCTTAATCTTTGATACTATACTTGTTATATTTCTGGTTAATATCTAATAAATTAATATTTGACCTATTGGCTCGTTTTTAAAGAAGCCATCAATTTGCTAATGCCATATCAATCATTTGTGTGAATATTGGCTAATACCGCTTCTAGGTCCTGATTTTAGTACCATATTTTTTACCAAACCAGTCGTGTTAATTTACATTTTCCCTGTAGGTATTATAATTTTTTAACTCTTGTGGTTAAGAAATTAAACACTTTATTTTAAGCTTGCTATCCCATGCCTAGCTTGTGCGAGAGATTCCGTCCTTTTCTGTATTAAATGTTCTTTGATATTTAAGGATGGTTTTTACGGCGAGAAAAATTTCCAGAAAAACCCTAAAACAGCCCTTTTCTTTTTTCCATACAAATATTATCTAACTAAATTTAGAGTCAATTTGAACTTTATTGCTATTCAATAAAGTTTATATTAAATTACAAGCACGTACTGTTGTCTAAACAATGTAGGTGTGTTCCTAACGTCGAAGAGTCAATTTGCGCTTTATTGTCGCTGCACAAAGTTCAAATTCAATCAAATGTATGTGTGTGCGCGTTCGTGTGTGTGCGTGTTCGCGTTGGATAATCTAATGCGTTCACACAAAAGTGATAATATCGTGAACCCAACCAAACTGAAAAGTCAAAAAATGTAAGAGCTATAGATTTGATAGGCCTCGCAATATTCTTTCATTCTTTGTATCAAATACGGATTAGAAGCGGAAATCCAAATATACAAATAAGCGAAGAAATTTACAATGAAGCATTGATTTGATTTGATGATGTCAAATGAACTATTATTTCAATTAGGCCTGGCCGCGCCCAATCCTCCAATGCATAATGCTTTTAACCAAGAGTTGCACCGAGAAAAACTGTATGATCTCAACACTTTGAAACAATTAACTCAAACAAATCTTCCACTATTGAATGAACAACAGAAGTATTTATTTAATGCACTTATGAAAGTAACAAATGAAAAAACAGGAGGGATTTACTTCTTAGATGCACCTGGTGGTGCAGGAAAAACTTTTTTGATTTCATTGATATTAGCAACAATTCGCTGAAAAAATAAAATTGCATTGCACGTGACGGTTCTGTTCAGGAGAATTAAAGAAATAAACTACCACATTCCAAATCTATTTGACAGAACGAAGTCTGTCGGGTCCGCTAGTATTTAATATTATTTAATATTTATTTTAATAATTAGAAAACAATAAAAATAAATTTAAAAACTAAGTAGGCATTTACTTTACTAATAAATTTTAATGAAAGTAGTTAAAAAAGTTACATTCTATTCCTTAGAATTATGGAAACAATAAATGACCAAATGTTTTTCAAAATAAAAAAAAACTAATGGCTTCTATCTGTGTACATATATTTATAAACTGAAAAGTTTATTTCCATATCATCTTATGTAATGGGAGCATATTTTAAATTCACTGAAATATTTGGTTTTGAATCTATTTCTTCGCACAAATTAACAACAGGAACGTCAGCTACCTAAGTAAGTGTCTGAAAACCATTGTGTTTTGAATTATTGTTTCATATTTTTAAACAATGTCTTTTTTAGTGCCATCATTAATATTTTAACAAGCTGATCTAATTTCTTAATTAAGCCTTTGCTTTTTACCGAGGACAACTTTGATGATTATAATATTTGAGTAATAGTTTATTAAAGCAAACTAAAATTTGATTTAATAAATCATTCAAACTCCTAAAACACTTTATTGAAAATAAATCATACCCATTTATCCCCAATTAGAATAATCTTTGTTTACTTTAAACCTTTGGGTAGTGGCGTCACTGTGTGAGAGACCGGGTAGACTGTTTTTTTTTTGATGTTGTTATTAAAAAGGTTATTGTAAGGAATCAAACGTTTCAGTACCTTCATGTACCGTTGTGACTGACAGTTAGTCGTCGTGTGACCATTACAGTGTAATAGTGTGCTATAGTAAACGAGCTTTCGGGTGTCTCAGACCGGCGCCACTAATATCGATACAAAAATATTCCGAGGTAAGCTCTTAGATATTTCTACATTTCTCTAATTCTAATTAAAATATTGTTAGATTTTAGTAATGGAGGATTACGAGCACGGGCAAGATTACTTGCAGAAACTTTTAGAAGAAGTAGAACTAGATAATAGTGATATTGAATCAGTGGCATGCGAAGATGAATCAGAGGAAGAGGAACAGGACATTGAGGAAGTTATAAATCACGACAGTGAATCAGAACAGGAGATATCAGATGCAGATGAAACAGATGCGGTATACAAATAAATACATAGCCTCCATTCAAGAAACCTATTCGCGAGAACGAAATGCTAGTCTCACTGATGAAATGGAAATCCGTGCTTCTTTTATAGGACTCTTGTATGGACTGGGTCACTGCAATCCTGCCAGTGCAGAAGATGTTTGGAAGAGAAATGGTTATGGTATATAAATTTTTTATCTTACGATGACTCTACAAAGGTTCCGATTTCTTCTCCGTTACATTAGGTTTGATAATAAGGAAACACGTGCGGAGAGATCAAAAATTGACAAGCTAGCTCCCATTCGTGTGGTGTTTAACAATTTCGTAAAATCATTCCTCATTTGTTACCATTGATGAGATTCTCCCTGCTTTCAGAGGGAAATGTTCGTTCCGTGAGTACATTCCCTCGAAACCTAATAAATACGGACTCAAGATATTTGTAGATTGTGATTCAAAAGTATTTTACACTTCAAAAATGGAAGTCTACGTGGGATCCCAACCCGACGGACCATATAAATTTTCTAACAACCCTAGTGATGTGGTTTTAAGATTGTGCAAACACATTTCTGGTTAACGCGTTAACTTTACAATGGATAACTCGTTTAAATCAGTTCCACTTGTGGAAAAGTTGCTTCGGGATTACAAAATAACTACTATTGGAACGCTAAGAAAAAATAAAACAGAACTACCAGTCGAGTTTTCAAACCCCACTAAACGTCCAATCCATACTAGCATGTTTGGCTTTACAGAGAATATCAAAATCGTTTCTTATATCCCAAAGCAACGCAAAATGTGATTTTAATATCAATCATGCACTATCATGGTGATATTGACATAAACAGTGGTGATAAACCTAAACCAGTAATAGTCACTACTTATAATAATACAAAAGGGGGTGTCGATGTTGTAGATAAGTTGTACGCTAGTTATAACTGCTTCCGGAATAGCAGAAGATGGCCCATGGTGATATTCTACACATGATTAAATGTTGCAGGAATCAATACTCAGGTGATATATAAAGCACGGAGATACAAATATACGGCGACGACATTTGTTAAGAGATTTAGCAAACGCATTGGTTCATCCACATTTGAAAAGGAGAACAGCTCTTCCGAGTATTTCGACCTAATAGGCCTTATAGACCTAATAGGCCTAAACGGCTTTCACAGTCACTCTGAACGTGAAAATAAATCTATTCTGTCTTAGGAAGCAACTCTAACATGGCTTCGAATGGACGCAAATAGCGACATCTGATATAAAATGCGTAAACTAATTTTTGAAACCAAATTCAGATTTTTGCTTTAATCTGTGCCTTCTAAGAATTGCAAGGTAAAACAGACGTAGATAAAGATGTTATTAGATTAGATTAGATTTGTATTATAAAATTTAAACTATTCGAATCATATACCTACACTGTGTTCCCGCTAATGACCTTATAGTGGATGCGGTAAATTTTACAATAGTGCGATCATTTAACTAAAAAAATGTACGTTGTGGCAGTCAGATTAATTTTTTGAATTGTTTTTGTCTGATGAAATGTTTTTGAAATAAAATTCTACCTATCACTCAATTCTAAAATATCACAACATAAACGAATTAATGTTTATTTAACGTTTTGACGTTCGAATGAAAAGCCCATATCAAAATAAAGTTTGAATAGTAGTTAAACATTTGCTCTATTATTACTATTATTTGGCATTGAGATTGTTTTATCTGTTTCTATGCTTTCGATTTACTTTATTGTTTATATAAAATTGTTTATACCTAACAGATTTTTTTATTTATTTATTTTTTTTTAATTTAAGAACAAATTCACATCCACCCGAAGAGTTATTAGCGATATTAGTGTGACATTTATAGAAATTAAATTTTATGTTCGAACTAGATATCCAAACTTTAAACTCAGCAGATCTGTATGAAGTCTACCCCCTATCCCTACTGTACCGGGTAGCTGGATTCGCATCACCAGACGACCGTACATGCGCCTCACAATATGTGGAGAAGTTCAGGCAAACTTTCGATGAAAGGCACCAATTATACGGGTTTGACGAACCGCCAGGAATCAGCCGACTTAAATCAAGGAAAAAGTTTATGAGAAATGTCAGCGTCGAACCACCCGAACTGTTCCCCCTACATCCAAAACGACCTAATGGAATGAACCTGGACTGGAGAACCTGGCGGACACTCAATCGCATACGCACAGGTGTTGCCCCTATTAAACAGAACCTCATTAAATGGGGCATCAAGACAGACAGCGACGCACTTTGTGAATGTGGGGAAATACAGAACGTGGAGCACCTGAGAGTATGCAGATTTTGCCCATCATAGTGTACCCTCGATAATTTATGGCTCGCAAATACAAAAGGTGTAGACGTAGCCCGATATTGAGCAGAAAAACTGTAGTCGGATCCAGACACGAAAAAGTAAAGTAACTCAGGAGAAGCAGGGAGTGAACACAAACTAGTACTAGCAAAAAAAAGAATGAAAATAACACCAAAACATTTTTTACAGAAAATCACCGAGGAAAAATTCAATGCAGAATCACTGTGGAACAACGCTATAAGAGAAATGTACCAAAGAAGGCATAGAAGATAAGGCTAAAACAAATATACGACATCGAAGGTATAAACGTGAGCTGGGAGAGAATTAAAAGCAATATTGAAGAAGCAGCAATAGCAGCTCTGGGAGGGAAAACGCAAAGTCAATCATAGTCATGCAAAGACAATGTAAGGTCATCATATAAATAAACACTGGGAAAAGTTTACAAAAAGGATGGAAAGTGACTTATACGGTACATAAAAACAAATATGGCGATTATAAGAAACCAACGGAAAGAAATAGCAGATTTAAAGAAATACAATTGCATACTAGCAAACGAATATGTAAGACACCTGACAGAACTGTTTAAAGGTAAGGAAAATAATAATCAACACAATCTTCTTCTTTGTCAACCATTTTCCATCCACTCCTGAATGTAGGTCCCTCCCAATTGCTTCCATCTTTCTCTATCTTATGTCATCTACCCATCTTTTTTGAGGTCTTCCCGTGCTTCTTGTTGTCGTCCTTGGTCTCCATTCTAGAATTCTCCGTGTCCACCTGTTGTCATTATATCGGGCTACGTGACCTGCCCAGCGCCATTTCATTTTTGCAATTTCTTCCACAATATCCCTAATCTTCGTTCTACGTCTTATCTCGGTGTTTCTAATCTTGTTTCTTAGTGATATTCCAAGCATAATTCGTTCCATTGCTCTTTGCGTTGTTTCTAATTTTTTAGCAGATTTTTTGGTAAGGGCTACTGTCTCCAAGCCGTAAGTACAAACTGGTAGTATGCATGTGTTATACACCTTTTTATTTAAGTTTACAGGAATGGAGGTGTTTTTCAAGATATATGCTAATTTGCCGAAAGCGCCCCATGCCAGTTGTGTTCTTCTTTTAATTTCAGCATCTTGATTTGGTTTTCCTAGTTTGATAACATGACCTAGATATACATAATGTTCAATATTTTCTATGGTATGATTTTGTATTGTTATATTTGTCTGGTCTCGGCTCAGTATTTTTGTTTTTCAATCAACACAATACCGTACCTAAATTAAGACACAAAATAGAAATTAATTTTCAGGAAGTAGAGAGCCATAAATTCACTCAAAAATAGAAAGTCCCAGGACCAGACGAAATAACCAACAAGCTTCTAAAACACGAAGAAGAAAGTATAACCCTAGATAGGATAAAACTTATACAAAAACTAATATTGCACTGCAAGATACCAGACGCATGAAGCAACAACATAATAATACCAATATTCAAGAAAGGAGGTAAAGAAGACCCCAACAATTATAGAGGTATAAATCTACGAAACACCGCACTTAAGCTTACCACATAAGTCCTAATCAACAAAATCTATAAACTAACAACTTTATCAGATGAACAACAAGGATTTAGATCCGAAAGATCCTGCGTGGACGCCGCATTTGTACTAAGATATCACAAAAAAAGCCATCGAGTACAATAAACCAGCCTATCTTTGTTTTATAGACCTGACAGAGGTTATCGATAGCATCCAAGTCGAAGACGTCTACACCTACTGTATAAAAGAAACATACCAATCAATATTATAAAACCATCGAAAGCATCTACTTCCATAATCGAATACTAACAAAGATAAATGGAAAACTAACACAGTGTATACCAGTACAAAGCAGAGTCAGACAGGATGACTCGTTAAGCCTACTTCTTTTTAATATAATAATAGACGAAATAATGAAACAGTACCTAAAAGTCATGGTTACAGAATGGGGAACAAAGAAATCCAAATATTATGTTATGCAGACGATGCCGTCTTAATCGCCGAGACAGAAGACAAGCTCCAAAGATTAACACACATCTTCAATACAACAGACAAGAAATACAATATGATAATCAGCAGATAAAACCAAATGTGTGACAACATCTAAATACCCACTACGATGTAGAATTGAAATTGATGGGAAAATAATAAAGCAGGAAGCAAGGTTTAGATATCTGAAAATAGATATAACTAGTGATGGAGATATTAAAGAAGAAGTATGACAACCAATTTTAAAAGCAAGTAAAGCGGCGGGATCTCTTGATGACACAATCTGGAAAAACAAACACCTAAGACAAGACACAAAAACAAGAATCTGTAAAGCAGCAATTAAACCTATATTAACATACACGGCGGAGACCAGACCTGACATGTCGATCAATACAAAGATGAAAATACTCCGACGAATATCAGGCAAAAGTCTGTTGGAATGGGAAAGAAGCTAAGACAAAAGAAGAGCATGCAATAAAGAAGACATAAATGGATGGATGAGTAAACGGAAATAGGAGTGAAATGAACAAATTAGTAGAATTGTAGAGGAAGGGCTACTACGAATAGCACGAGATAAGTTACCAAATGGACGAAAAAGTATTAGCAAGAAAACCAAGAAAAAGATGGTGCGATAATTTAAACAATTTAAGAGGCTAATATTAAGGACGAAACAGGATTTAAAGCCTTCATACAAAAAGGTACAAGAAGAAGAACAGGAAAATTTTATGTGACGTGTTTATACATTTAGACTATTTGAATAATTAAAAGAAAACCTTTAAATTTCATATTTAGGACAGTATATCAGGAAGTAATATATACTGTCTACTGCATTGCAAGTTTTGCGTTTTGGAGGTTTGCTATTAGAAAAGAAATAGCTATAAGTATACCTACAATGTCCAAGTCGTAGACTTTTAATAATAACGTATGATCTTCTACTTCTGACAGTGGACTTTCACGAAAATATATTACTTTTAATATTTCTGAGTTTTGAACTGGAATCCTTCTACTCTCGATTCCGCGCCCTTAGAACAACACCTGTAAAAGTTTGTACAGTCAAACTGGAGAACAATATTTATTACACAGTAGCATTTATTTAATATTAACGCATAAAACTTCTACAGCTCCCAATAGAAAGAGTCCTTTACATTCAGTACATTTAATAATATATTCAAAAATTATTGTACGTTCCGAAAAAGATCTTAATCACACAAACCTTTCTATGAGAGAATTCGATTTTATCTAAGATATTTAAACCTAGAATTTTCAGATTATTCACAAATAAATTTGGACTATACTCCACCTTGGAAGAATTCTAGAAGAGATCTTTAAAATAAATTGTAATCTTCATAATAAGCATTTAACCAATCCGGTTTTTTTTAATAACCTAAATTTAATCATAGACAAACTTGGAGAAAACTGTTACAGGATTCATACACATGCATCTAAATGTAATACAGGAGTTGGTATTGCAGAACTAACCCCGAACAATCCATTTCAATTTGGACTTCCCAAATGTAAAATAAATAAAACATAATTTTTTTTTGGTGCTAAGTATGGTTGTCACAATGGTTAATTACATAAAAATGTGACCTTTAAAAACTAGAAATTTTTCTGCACTTTGTAGAGACATGGGTGCAGTACATTTAGCATTATTTTATTGTGAGGGAAGATGGTTATCAAGTGTGAAATGTTTAAGTGTTTTTTGAATTAAGACATGAAATCACCATTTTTCTAAAAGAAAATAAACCGGAAACTGAGATGTTCACTTTTGATGAAATTGAGTTAGTTGATTAACTAATTTAAGAAACTTAATATTTTTAACTTTCAGCTTTAAGGAGCCAATTTACATATTTTGGATACGAGTGATAAAGTTACTTCAATGAATAGTCGACATGACGCCCAACGTGTGGCGCCATGTCGTACGGTTGGATCATCCTCCATATTGCCATAGAATAACCGAACACACAGTTGTGTTCGGTTGTTCTCTGATATTGCTAGGAGTTTCAGGATGATTTCCAGCTGTCGCTCGTGAGGATGAACGAAGGTTCTTTGGTTCCATCGTCTAGTTAATTGAGAAGTAATATGTTTTCGACTATACATCGAGGCCTAAGAAACCGTCATTTCTGTTAACAACCGAAGTAACCTTCTATGCATAGAGTATTAAAAAAAAACCTTTTATGTGAGATAAATATGTATTGAAATCCAAGAAATTTTGAGCACCAGTAGCAGCTTGTTGACAACAGAGCCCCTCTCTCGTAGATGTAAATCGAAAACATATTACTTCTCAATTAACCAGAGGATGAAGTCGAAGAACCTTTGTTCATTCTAACAAGCGGCGGCTGGAAATCATCCTGGAACTCCAGGCAATATGGAGGATAATCTACTACTACAGAACGGTTAACAAATGCAATAAATTTGTGAATGGATATTGTAGTAAATTGGGGTGGCTAGCTGTAATAATTTAGGATTGAAGCTGTAAATAAATCTAATAAACCCCTCTAATAAATTGTCTCCACTCTAATAAAGGCTGTCACCATTGTAGAAGACGTCTGTCTCAATATCCTTAACAATACATCTACAATTCTTAGGGGATACTTATCCCTGCGAGCGGGGCAAGGCTGGTCTGGACTGACTGGTTTAGCCCTCGCGGATTGACAAGAGGGTAGGGAAATTTTTAGGAAGAAGGGGATTAAGGACTTCTCGGTCTCAGGTCCTGCAAGGAGTGAGAGGCTATGGGCTTACGTTAGAAGCCGGAGCACTGCATAAGCGAAATGTGTATCTCTTCTAGTCTCTACCTGTAACGGCCAGGAATAACAAAAACAAATTTCGAGTTTACAATGTATTAAATAGACTGTACACTACAAAATATCAGTTATGACCAATAATGTTCGATCAGGCGCGAAGGGAGACGAGAAGAGACAAAGCAAGGAATTAAAGGTCGGACAATTCCGTATCATTAGATATACCTTGGGTTAGTATATAGATCTTAGTTACCTTAGCGTATTTAGGCTCTAGCTAATGAATACGCCTCCAGTCCTACAGGGATTCGAGATCGCGAACTTTCGAATCTTCAGTTGCCGGCACTTATACGTCACACTATCCCGTCGAGTTAAATAGCGCGTTCACTGGCTGCGTATCGTCCGATCTCCACACTTCTGGCGTGGAGCGCTCTAGAGTGCCAACTTCCCACTAGTCCTCGCTGGCCCCTTGTTCATTTTTTTATCAGCCCGTATTCTCAATTTTCAGTCGTAGTACCAAGGTCGCGTTATTGATTTTTTTGCTGACTGGGTCCCCGTGTTATATTTCAGTGGAGGTCTATGTTTTTGAAACGTGATTTAAACAACCGTGGTGGCCTGATATTTGAGACTCGTGTAATACATTTAAACTGGGTCGAGTTTTCAATCTTTCTTTAATGTAAAATGTTTACGTTAATATGTTACCTACTAGCTATGAATTTATTTGTTCTTTAATCAATTTGGAATATGTAATAATTCCTTAAATAATTATTACTCTTTACTAGGCTAATTGTCCCTTAATTTTTCCTTCTTTATTTCTTTGCTATGTTTACATTACAATATAGAAATCTTTCAAGTAGCAGCTTACCGTTACAATTTACTTATTGGTTTATTATTTAATGTTTTAACTTTTTTTGAATTATTACTAGTTACTGTTACTAAACTAATTAAATCACAAACTAAAGTACACTTACCCTTATTTGCTTTTTGCATGAAAGCCGAAGGATAAAGATGGACTCGATGCTAGTTAAATAATATAATAAAAATCTAATAACTGAACCTTATCTTGAATTTGTTCCAAGTATAAACATATGCCTATAAAAACCAGAGCAATGTTATTTATTTATATAATTAATTTTTCTTAACTACAATTTTAACTGATAATAAAAGCATTAAAAAATCCCATCAATTTTCTATAAATGTAAGTGGATTACAGTCGTGAATATTTAAGATTCAATCAAACACCATTCAATAATAAATTACTTTCTTTGTTGTAGGTAAGACAAAAGCCGTTGGAGCAAGGAACTGTAAGTAGCAATGAATAATTTTTTAGAATCAATAATTAGTACAGGAAGTAGACAAATATTTTTATTTGAATTTATAATGTACAAGAGTCAAAAGTTGTATTAATTTATTTACAAACCACGTTATTTGTTACAAAGTACTGATAGATAGTTTGCCTTTTATATTGACTCTCCTAACGAAAACTGTCGTAACTCAAAATCGTCCATTCCGAGATAATTGCGTTCAAAAGTAATTGTAAAAAGTGAAGTTTTCTAATTTTTTAAACATCACTACTATATTTTTTACCTAGTATATATGCGTAATATGCGTTTTTTACCTAGTAAATATGCATAAAATTTCAATAATTTTAAATGATTACAAACTATAAATGTTTTTCATTTTGGATTTTGCATGAGTTACTATAGTCTTCTTTTTCTTAAAGTGCCTATCCGTTCCGGATGTTGGCGATCATCACGGCTATCTTTATTTTATTTATTGCAGCGCGGAACAGTCGTGTTATACCACTTTCGTAAATTTTGAAGCCAGGAAATGCGTCTTCTTCCCGGTCCTCTCTTACCATTTACTTTCCCTTGGAGAATCAGCTAGAGAATGCCGTAACGTTCTTGATTTCTCATTACATGTCCTAGATATTCCAACTTTTTAGTTTTGACGGTCATGAGAATTTCACATTCTTTCCCCATTCTACGCAGGACCTCCACATTAGTAACTCTGTCAACCCAGGATATACGTAAGATGCGCCTATAACACCACATTTCGAAAGCTTCGAGCCGATTCATAGATGCAACAGTCAGTGTCCATGCTTCCATTCCGTAGAGCAGAACTGTGAATATGTAACAGTTCAATAGACGGCATTTTGTTTTTAATGATATGTCTCGACTGTTGAAAATGTTCTCATTCTAACGAATGCTGCTTTTGCTTTTATTATTCGCTTATTAATTTCTGTTGGGTGGTCCCATTGGCTATTTAAATTGGTGCCTAGATATGTATATTGCTCAACTCTTTCGATATTCTGTTGGTTGATTGTAAGTTGAGCGTTTAGTATTGGATTTTTACTAATTGTCATAAATTTGGTTTTCTTAATGTTAAGAGCTAGTCCGTATCTGTTGCTGACTTCTGTTATGCGATTTGTTAATATCTGTAAGTCATTCAGATTATCGACAAAAACTATAGTGTCATCTGCATATCTAATGTTATTCAACCATTCACCGTTTATTAGTATTCCTTTCGCACAACCGTCTAAAGCTTTCTTAAATACCCATTCAGAATAAATGTTGAACAACAATGGAGACAAAATACAGCCCTGTCGTACTCCACGTTCTATTGCAATTTTATCAGTTAACTGGTCTTCTATTTTGATTTTGGCCGTTTGATTGTAGTAAATGTTTCTGATAATTCTAAGGTCTTTGTTGTCAATTCCAATTTCTTGCATTAGAGTTATTAATTTGTCATGTTTTACTCTGTCAAATGTCTTCTGGTAATCTATAAAGCATACGTATATGTCACAATTCACATCCCTGCATCTCTGAAATAGCACCTTTACAGCAAAAAGGGCCTCCCGTGTTCCCAGAGCATCACGAAATCCGAATTGTGTTCTTGTTAGTTGTTTCTCACATTTTGTATATATTCTTTTGTGAATGACCTTTAGAAATGTTTTAAGTAAATGGCTCATAAGGCTTATAATTCTATAGTCTTCGCACTTTCTCGCATTGGATTTTTTTGGAAGATTTATAAAAGTTGACACTAACCACTCTTGGAGAACCACGCCCGTATCATATATACTGTTAAATATATTTGTCAACCACTACTACTACTATAGTCTACGTTTACAAAAGTTTTATTTATAAACAACATACTACCATAATAGCAGAAAAACCAACAAATGGGGAGAAATACCTGAAATAGATTGAGCAGGACATGTTGCCAAAATCACATAAGGAAGATGGACTAAACAAGGTGATCAGACGATATCAAGCTCATCCTGCACAACTGGATTCAGGGTGCTCAAGAACGGATACAATGGAAATATTTACGGGAGACCTATGTTCAGAGCAGTGGACTTAAAACGGCTAATAATAATAATGATGATGACTACAATAATAGGTGAAACAAAACTATCAAATATTACAAATTAGTAATTTTTTTACAATGGTATTTTTATACTAACTATATTAATAATTAACAACTAATTACATAGTACAACCACAGAGGTTCATAACCCAGATGCGAAAGACAACAACTCTGGTACCCAACGTTTGGTAATCTCTGCCCATTCTGATTTGACCAAATTGTATTGTAATTGGATGTGCTGTAACTTCAAACAAAGATTTAATTCATCATCATATAACGGGGGTCCTACGGCGATTGCCGCTTCCCGCATTTCAGCCTCCATCTTTTCCTATCTCTCCAATCTCCCTCTTCTAAGCCTCTAGATTGCATTGTTTTTGTAATTTCTCTTCTCCAGGAATTTGGTGGTCTTCCCCTTTTCCTTCTTTCTGGCGGAACATACATTAAGGCTTTCTTTGGCCACCGCTCCTCCTCCATTCTTATCACGTGACCCATTGTAATTGCCTTCCTTGTATTCTATCTGAAAGAGTATCTCTAATTCCTGTACGGTTTCGTATTTCCTTATTCCCGATTCTTTCCATTCTCGATACTCGACATGACCTTCTAAGATAATCCATTTCCACAACGTCTACTTTATCTCGTTCATTCTTTGTCATCGTCCAACATTCGGCACCATATGTGGTAATTGGTTCAACAATTGCTCTGTATACGCGAAGTTTGGTATGCAATTTTATTTTATTAGACCACAGTAATGAATTCAGTATTAGGATGCATTTTTTTCCTTTGGTTATTCGGTTTTGTACATCTATCTTAACTCTGCCAAGATTTAATTATATTTTGTAATTCTCTGGTCCTCTGCTGCACACATACTACTAAATTATTTTTTATTCTCCAAGCTACAAACTTACTATTACCAGAATATAAAAAAGTAGCAATATGTACAGACTCCTTAGCGTTTATCTACTCACTCAAAAATATGTACACGGTACATCCTTTGGTTCAAGCTATTCAAAACTCTTTCTATAGTTTATTCCCACTGGGAGTATCCAGAAACATGATCTGAATCCCCTTCATGTAGGAATTTCTGGTAACGAAGTAGCCGATCTCTTTGCAAAACAAGCCGCATCTTCTAATAGGAAGACTAAAAACAAACAACACCATACGGATTTACAGTCGTATTTTAAAAATATTATTCAAATGTCTTGGCAAGATCACTAGAATAAATTTCTTCTAAGCTCTGTGATATGCATGCCACCGTTAAAAAGTTTGAGTTTTTTCAATCACACGAAAAAACAAAATCTTAATTCGCCCACTTAAAATCGGCCATACAACACTAACTCATAAACATTCAATGACTTCCCAAAATCCACCTACATGTACACACTGTGGTAATATTCTATCTGTTAAACCTTTTTCTCGTAGACCGTTCCTATTTCAACAACAACAGAAAAAAAGATCTTTTAAGTCGAAACCTACAAAATATTCTCAGCCCGCCGGATCAATTCCAAAACCTTATAAATTTCATCTATGAAAACAGGCTTTACCATCTAATGTAGAAGAAGAAACGTAGTTGACAATTTGATATTTAATAAGTGTACCAATATTTAATGTATTTAATGTATTCCTTAATCGATTGTAATGTTACTGTATATTCTTGTAATGTTATGTAATAAAATTGTACCTGTGTTAGTGACCTACGCTGTCGAGACACGTAAAGCTAAATAAAAAAAAAAATGTTATTTCACTATCTAATTTTTCATATCGCATGACATGATATTTTGATATCTTATATCTATATCGCATGAGTTTTGAAGTTCAGAAACATATCTTGAGTCACATTAATAACTTGAGAGTTTTTCTTACTATTTTCAATAATTTTTAAGTGTTATTAAGGTAAATATGTTGATGCCAACAACAACATAATGAATAATAACCTATTTGACTGAGAACTGAGAGCACTGTGAATTAACCAGTTAAGTCCAGAACTTCACCGGTTTATGCAAAATATCCTCCCTCTCGTCGCTGAGTCTACGTCGAATGCCTATCTGCTAAACCAGACCCTCCTCTGTCATCCAGCGATCCGGAAGCGGAATGGCCGCTGTAAGGCCGGCATCACTTCCGAAGCACTCGCTTTATTCATTCATTCTCCATTCATACACATTCACAGTTTATTCATCAGCAAGGAGGCTCCCTGTCTCGTTCCAGGTAGTGCGTAGAAGACACTCATCGCTCCTAGTTCGTCATCATTCCCAGATGGGCATTTCTAACATTCTAACTCATACAGTGTGAAACACTTTTCTAGCTTCACCTTTCAGCATCATTCACTCTTACCTATAGCGTTGGTCCAGCTGTCTTTCTTCCTCTTCCTTTTTCTTGATCACTGCACGGATATAGCTGTGTATGTTAGTCCAACCTAATTTATTTTCGATCATACTCTCAATCATTTCTCTCGCTGTAACAAAATTCACACCTGTCTCTCTCTCCATTCTGTTCCTTTCCACTATCCATCTGCTGCAATCTAACATCGTATGTGTCACAGTGTCTGAGTATCCACAGTATAGGCATTCATCTGTATCAGCCTTTCCGATCCTATAGAGGTAGGCCCTAAAATACCCGTGTCCCTGTGAGCACCTGCGTCAGGAAATAATCCAGTCGCCTGTGGCCACAGTCCACCCAATCTCGTATGTTCGGGATCAGCATTTTCGTCCACTGTGCCACATCTTCCGTATTGTTCCATTCTTCTTGCCATCTTTCAACTGACCTTTCCCTTTCCTGTCTTCTCTCGGCTACAGTAAGGTTTGGGCCTCTTCTCTCATAAAGCTCTTTTCTTTCCACCGCCAAAACATACAATGGAACACATCCAGTGATGGTCCATTAGGCTGCCGCAGACACAGTCCTGTAGGCGCATGCCACTCGCAACAGACTTGTTCTGTCCACTCGTGTCATGACTGGTGCCGCGTAGAGGACGATCGACTGTACAACACCCTGTAAGACCCTCCTCTTTTCAGATTTGGGTCCTCCAATGTTCGGCATCACCCTCCCTAACGCAGCCGCACTATTCGCAGCCTTTCGGACCACCTCCCGCACGTGCTCCCCCCATTTTCCATTCTGGTGCAATGTTACTCCTAGATACTTTACTTGTTTCTTGGGTGTCAGAAAAACAAGTTATGACCTTCAGCAAGATTTAGAGAAGGCTGGAATAAAAATTCACGACTCAACGGTACGCAGACGTCTTATAGAGGGAGAGAGAAGAGCCGTGAAACCGCAGAAGAAACAACTTCTGATAGAGCCTATGATGAAAATAAAAACTAAATTGGACAAAAAAATACGCTAATTGGAGTGCAGAAGATTGGAGAAAAATGTTATTTTCTGATGAGACCCACTTCCTAGTGCATGCATTCCTTCATAGATTCTTAATGTAAAAAGGGAGCAAGTACTGTGTTGCTTCATTCATCTTTGACTGTATTTACAATAAATTAGCAGGTTATCCCAATACCAAGCATATTCTGATTCTAACAGATGCAGCTGGAGGCCAAAATAATAATCAGACTTAGTTACGGTTTTGTTCTTGGATACAAAAACTATACAAAGTCAAAGTGACACATATTTATCCTGTTCGTGGACACTCCTTAAGTCAGTGCGACAGAAATTTTGGGGTTATAAGACAGGCCTTAAAAAGAGTTCAAGATGTCGAGAAACCCAAACTCGACCTAGAAAAAATTGTTCAGTGTTGACAAACTCCTTTTCTCCTCTATAATATGTTACTGGGATACAGTACTTCTTTCCTATTTTTTAAAAAAGAATATTAATAAAGATTGTGAGTTTAAAATACAACAGTATCGCGTGCTGAAGTATAAACCTTGTGTAACACTGGCTGCTTCTAAAACTTACTTTGAAGTTAATGTATACCCCTTTTAAATGTGCAAAAATGCTGCCACTTGACCCAAATCTTACACCTTTACCTCGGGTTTCTATTAGTTAGTCTAAAATAAAAGACGTGAGAGACTTGTTTCAGTACTTAAGAGAAAAAGGTAGAAACTTCTACAAACTTTTATTTTAAGAAAGCACACTGTCTGTAAAGGACAATGAGAGTAGTAGTGCTGATGACTCAGATGGTAAGGAAATTTAGCATAAAATTATATTAAATATAATGTAGTATAAACAAAATAAAAGTTTTTTTTGTTGTACAAAGACCTTTATATACTATAATGTATAACTGTAGTATACTGTACAACAGTAAAAAATTGACTTTTCTTTGACAGAAGACGTTTTAATCTGCCAAATGTGTTCTCCAGAAGAAGGGCTTATGTAAACGTGTTTTAATACTCTTCATTTGAAAGGACAAAAAGGACATATTTTGTAGAGGCGTTCTATAAAACAATCATATGACCCGTAGTAATGTATGGAAGCGAAACGTGGACGATAACAAAGGCAAACGAAGAGGGACTATGTGTTTGGGAAAGAAAAATCCTAAGGAAGATCTTTGGCCCTGTGCTGGATGAAGCAGCAGGACAATATAGGATAAGAACTAACAAAGAGCTCGAAGAACTTTACCCAGACGCCAACATCATAAAAGAAATAAAAGTCCAGAATACTCCAATGGGCAGAACACTTCAGAAGACATTCTGATGAACGAACAGTAAGACTGGTGTGGAAAGAAGTCCCAACTGGAAGAAGACCACGCGGACAATATAGCAGATATAATACAGCGCATAATATAGCAGGAGATGTAAGCACTATGGGCGTGGAGAATTGGATGGAGGTTGCTCAAGACAGAAAAGAGTAAAGGCATCTTGTCGAGTCGGCTAAAACCCACGAAGGGTTGTAACGTTGTAACGCCACGTAGTAAGTAAGTAAGTAAGTTCTTTACTATATTATCAATGGATCGAAAATGATCAACACTAAAACACTTAAACAATGCAAGTTTTTCTTTATTTTAATGGCATAGGCAAGTGCCATACAGCCAGTCACAACATGCAAATTTTCTACCCAGAAAGAATAAAAAGATAATATAAATTTCAAACTTAAGTAGCATTACAAATTTTAAGCAATAAAATTATTATTAAGGATAGGATAGAGATAAAACATGGACACTCGTTTCTCGTCTCACCCATCAAGACATCTCTCTCACCCATCAAGACATTGCTTTTAAGACAAACTAGATTGGGCGACGGATAAAAGGTAATAACAAATAGGGTAAAACAGAGGTTAGGATTCTAATTACAGTTAAATATTAAGCTTACTTTTGCAAATAAATTCCATCAAACATTCATTTACAGCTCTTATATTTAGAGATAGCAGATAGCACATATTACAAAGATAGTACAAAGGAAAAATTTTGATGTTGACTAAATTTTGTATTAGATCTTCAGTTTGTTTTGTGTATTTTTTACATTCGAAGAAAATGTGATCTAGATAACCTTCTTTTTGACAGTCTGGGCATAAATTTGAATTTACAATTTTAAGTTTTGACAGATGACTAGGATAGCAGGCGTGTCCAAATTTTATTTTAATTATGGATGTTATATACCTTCGTGGAACAGAATAATTTTTAAACCAATAATCACTTGGGATTAAAGGCTGTATAGAAGCATATTGCGAGGAAGACTGCGTACTATATATGCGAAGATTGTTTGCATTTACTACTGATATTATTTTTAATTATTGTCAATGCGTCTTGTCTACAGATTTGGTGATCAGCTTGCGTTCCGGTATCAATGGCCTTTTTAGCTAATAGGTCAACATGTTCGTTGTATTTAAGACCTATATGTGCTTTAACCCACAAAAATGAACTGTTTTCAAAGTATCTTAATGCTTCATATATTGCTACAGCTTCAGCACTAAAGATTGAAAAACTAGGATTTAGTCGATAAAGTTTTTCTGTATTAGTTGATGGAATGTAGAAAGCACCCCTAGTACCAACAATAGACTTTGAGGCATCCGTATAAATAACTAAAGAGTCTGACAGACTAGATAAACAGGACCTCAAAATATTCGAGCTAACAGAAGAATTTACATGGTAATTCGGTTGTATCACAGCAATGGGTTGCAAGCACGAATAAAAATGTTTAATGTGAAGATTGTAAAGATAATGCAAGTTTTGGTTCGCATTAGGCATAGATGTTAAATCTTTGAATGATTGTTTCTCAAAATACACTTTTAGCAGATAGACCCTTTTTCTAGCTACCGCCTCAATTTTTCATTACATAGTGTTATTACATAGTGTGTTACATAGTTATTTCCATTGAGAATGTATGCAAAACTTATATATCATTTTATCCAGCATTAGAATTTGCTACCAACTATGTTGCAATTTGCTGCTAATTGTGTCTAAGATAGATTTTTAAAATTTAAGTTCATACTATCAGGACTAAATCGGCGATTTATTATTAATTAAAAATCACGATGAAGATACCCAGCCGCTTCTTTGATTGACTACACTTCCGGCATAATTTGTTCGTAATTCTTTTTTAATCCAAACAATGGAATTTAATTCCGTAGACTTTCCTTTCACGAACGTCTGCTAATAGGAGTTTTTAAAAGTCTAAAAATTTTCTTTTTTAAAGTCGGCATGGTATTAACTTTTGTATTAATTAATTTGAATCTCAAGAGACGGAAATAAAATAAGGAATGAATTAGAAAAAAATCTCCCGTTTTCAACTTTTTGCACTTCAGTTGAATATTTATTTAAAATGTAGAACCGTTTACTTAAGTTTTAGAATTAGGGCCTGACGGAAAGTTAAAAATATTCAAGACAAATTGAGGTATTGAAAAAAAAATAATAAAAGAATTATTTCGAAGTCTCACTAATTAAAAACGTATTACAAAGGTCTTTTAGGACTTTGCAGATTGAAATCTTTTTATAACTTCTTTGATTTTTCTTGTACTAAATATATGCTGTACTTATAACGTTCAAGCACGTGTTTTTTTTTGGTCCAGACTTATTAATCTTAAATAATTTAAATATTGGAGTGTGTTTGGAGATTATTCCATTGCCCATTTGCCATCGCACCATTAAGATATTATCTTTTACATAGAAGATTATTTTTTCGTTTATTATATTCTCACGAGAAATTGGGGACGGTAACTCATAAACGTAGAATGATATATTGATTGAAGTGTTTATTTGAAAAACAACACTTTTAAAAAAGAATATAAATAAAGATTGTGAGTTTAAAATACAACAGTATCGCGTGCTGAAGTATAAACCTTGTGGGACACTGGCTGCTTCTAAAACTTACTTTGAAATTAATGTATACCCCTTTTAAATCCCTGAAAGGAACCTCTAAAAATCATACGAACAAGCTCAATTTTTATAAGAATGTTTAGTTTAGGACCCCAAAAAATATGCAAAAAAGTTTATCATTCCTACCCCCCAATTTTCTCCTAAAATTATAACTCCTCGTAGGGAAAAAAAAAACGAAAAAAATCGATATACTAAGAACTGCTAGTAATATATTTTTTGCATCCAAATAATCCGATTTTAATTTTATAAAGTACCTTAGATAGGCTAAGTACGTTTTTATAAGTAAAAAATTGGAAAACTCCTATCTGGTCTAGATTTTGTTGTACAAGATTTTAAAAAATTGCAAAATTATTATGCAAAATTTAGTAAATCGATTTTAATGAAATCTGAAGGACTATTTTAATATGCTTTAAAATTTTTTGAACGAATTATGAAGGTTCTAAGTGTAATATAAGTGGGTAAAAAATACTGAATAAGAAAAGGCTTGTTTGCCCCTCTTTTTTTGTATTTGTTACTATTTTGCAGGAAGGTAATAAATTAAAACATTTTTAACCACCTATATCTTATAGATAATTTATCCTACTATTTTACTTAATTACGACTTTGCTCCAAAATGATTTGTTATAAAGTTATAAGCAAGGAAAATTAGAACAAAATCTATGTTTTTAGTAATTTTTAAATATTTTGATTTAAATGTTTCCGACCTCTTTGCAAGAGAGGTTAATTATTTTTGCTTTTGTTATCACCAAATATTTCTACAAAAATCCGAATACCACCTCTCACATCCAAATTTGGTCGATTTTTTACACATCCGCCCTAGTCCATAGCCTGCAAGTATGAGATCGACTTTTTTCTACAAAAGCCACTCTCCTAAAATGTTTTTGTTTATTTTTTTCAACATTGACCCAAAGTTAATGGTAGCGCAATTTATTTAGCACTACGGTAATTATTATGCCATATTCTTGTCGCACCACATTTTAGTTTTTACACAAAATACGTCTTTTGTAATCGATTTTCCCTTAGTAACGAAATTTAGTTTACAGTGACAAATTTTAATTACTCGTTAAATTATTTTAATTTGTATTTATAGCTTCATTTTATTACTAAAAGTAAATGTATAATCTGTTTATTTTTAAACATAGAACAAAGCCTGTAGGTCTCATTTAATTTAGAATAGCGGTTAAAACTACTAGAGACAAGAAAGTTTACCAAGAAACTTCTTCGTATTTTATATTAGCTGCACCGCATAGCAAGACGTAAATGCCGAGTTAGTAAGTTTTAGTTGTTGCCTAAAAAAAAACAAAAAGAAAAACAAAAAAAAAGACAAACAAACGATATATTTGTATTAAAGTCGAATGTAGAAAAGTTGTGGGTTAAAAATAATATCATAGAGTGCACTATATATACATATGTATATATATATATATATATATATATATATATATATATATATATATATATATATATATATATATATATATATATATATATCGCACCCTCAGTGCAAGAAGTAACTCAAAATTTAAGAAAATGAAGTAATCATGGAATTCGACTGTAAACATGCATATCTATACCCTGTAAAACTTTAGTGACTTTCAAATGCTTAACCGGTTAAATATTACAACAACAACAGGTTAACTATTTTGCGTTTTTGTACGTAAGTTCCGTGCAAAACTGTTGTAATTCTAATGTAACAGAGTTACAACAGTTTTGCACGAAACATTGCAATGGTTTCGATAACAAGCAATGAAAGGCACGACAAAAATAAGATATTTGTTATTTTAATATCTATATCTGTGGTGTTTAATTTTAATATACAGCGTGTCTACGTAATCCATTAACGGCTAAGACAATAAAGAAAGATTTACGAGACCAATCTATTTATGTAAGTTTTATGTCCTTTATGTGACATTATATTTTCCATAAAATGGGTGCGAAGTCGTTTGATCATTTATGTATTAGATTAGACACATAAATTAAGACTAATTATTTACAGCCAAAAAGTATTTTTTCTTATGAAAGGAAAAACAGTTATCTTAAAACTTGTGTATGAACAATATTGACAGGTTAAAATTATCTATTCTCAGAAAACTTGTTCTATGAAAACTGAATCCCAAATTGTATTAAATCGTCATGTAACCTTCCGGGGCGATTGTCTTATGATATTGTCCCGCCGTAATTCCCAACTTTTACTAAGGTAGTGAATTTCAATCCTTTTGTGACTTTTTGAGGATGTAAAGGACGCTTATGCAGATTTTGTGGGTTTTTAGGAGTCCAGTACCTGTAATTCTATTTATTAATGGTTCTGTCCTAATGGAAATAAGCTTCGTCGCTTATTAAAAGATGCTGACCTAAGTAATCCTCTAAAAGAGTTTCTCGTAGCATTCTCGTAGCAAAATCCTCACGTTGTTCAACATTTCTTTCCATTAATCTCTGGACAATCTGCAATTTGTAGGGATGAAATTTAGGGTCTTTATGCAACATATTTCTAAACGATACTCGATTAATACTTAAATTAAATTGCATGTTTTCATGCGGACCGTGTAGGGCTTCTGATGACGGCATCTCTCACTCGCTGTATGTTTACAGGAGTTGTTATCGTTTTATTCGGACCTTGTTGCTTTTTTTTCATGCCACTGCCTGTTGTTCTAAAATTCTTTATCCATCTTAAAATTGTGTTGCGAGATAGAACCGCTCTACTGCTCCAGGTTTACTGAAATGACACACTATTAACCCTCCGTTGATAGCGTGGTTTTTGCTGAAGAGTTTAGTCCCACGGTCTATGATCGTGAACCAATATTTTTTATTGTATAATACCGAATTTTGACAAATTTAACAAATAATGGTTAAAAACATGCACCAGATGACCATGATCTAGATCATCATATGAGCAGGTGAGGTTGACATTTAAATAGAAGATACTATATGTATGGGATTGGGAATGTGATGGAGATTTATCAGAATTAAAGGAATATAGGCATGTTATTAAGTCGGTTAAACCACACGCAGGTTTTAAACCAATAAATATACGAAAACAAAATTTGTAATCCAACGATTTAATAATATTTATAAATATAACTTAATAAATGATGAAGTAATACTATTTAATAAATATATAAAACTTGATATTTATTATTCACTTTTTTCGTTGCGCCTTTTTGGTCCCTCGTTAAAATTTTATAGCAACCAGCAGCGATAAAATTTCAGCAAAGCTTCCTTTTCAGACCACTTCTTTAATAAACTTTTTTGTGTAACAAACGAAAGCGGAAAATCATTTTACTCTCAGAACTTAAAAGTTTCGAACTTCGATTTGAGCCGTTTCCATTTTTTGTGGTCGATTTATAGACCCCGCAATTCCGGCAACTACAAAAACTAATTATTATTGTTTTTCCGGGCAGCATCACTGATGAACATCTATTATCCTTACCTAACTTCTCGGTATATTGCCCAACTTCAGCTATATTCTCAATAAGGCGTAGTTTATTGTTTTAGCATGTGCCGGTTGATGGAATATTAAAAGTTAGAAGGAAAGCTTTGTTCATGACTAAATAGAGCCATGAATTAAAGCGAGGAGCCTCCAATCTGCACGGTTTACGTGGCCTAATTATGAAGAGAAGTTAACTTTAAGGAGTCTTTGGAAGTTTTCTTGGAAATTTTCATTGCTTGTAGATTGAAGATAATAGCACAAATGCGAACGATATTGCTTCGGGTTGTAATTTAGTGGAAAATTTACATTTTCTCTATATCTCATTCATTTCAATAAATAATTTAAAAATAAAATTTTAACAGTTTACTATTAGTAACTTTGCTTATTTATTTAACATATTCTAAGTTTAAATACACAATAAATATAAATCAATAACAAATAACATGTAAAACAAATATGAATGTATTTCCCCAAAGGCAGAAAAATATTTAGCAAATATTTTTCTAGGAATATTTGTAACAATCGATCAAATATTTAATTCTGACGTGAAACATTGGATTATTTATTTACATTGGATTTAGGATTAGTTCCGTATTTTTGTACGTACCTAATATAAGATATCTGGACAATATGTTTCTTTTTTAATTGTATTTTAACCAGATTTAGCCATACGGCTCACACTCCTTTTAAGGAGAAAATTCAGACATCTCATATACCTACATTACTACCTATATGTCTACCTATATAGACATTATTGTCAAGCTCTTTAACGACATTTACGATACGGGCCAGATTCCAAAATATTGGCTTCGCTCTACATTTATCGCCCTACCAAAAACACCACGTGCGAACTTCTGCAAGGACCACCGACTAATAAGCCTAATGAGTCACTTTTTAAAACTTTTCCTGAGAATACTGCACACTAGATTGTTTAAGAAATGTGAAGAGCTCAGTGGATGGAGTCAGTTTGGTTTCAAAAATGGACTTGGCACGAGAGAAGCGATCTTTAGTATGCAAACATTAATACAGAATTGTTTAGATCAAAGAAAAGATATTTTTGTCTGTTTCATCGATTATGAAAAAGCATTCGATAATGTAAAACACGAATCGATGATAAAATACCTACAAGAGTTGGGATTGGACGACAAGGATATAAGAATTATCGCCAATCTGTATTAGAACCAGACAGCAACAGTACATTTTCAAAATTTCAACGAAACAGAAGATTTCTGCATTAAAAAAGGAGTTGTATACTGCAAGGTTGTATACTGTCTCCAATGCCGTTCAATTTATACGTAGAAAAAGCCTTCGGAGAAGCAGTGGCAGACTCTAATAAGGGTATTAAAGTTAACGGCATATTTATTAATAACATCAGGTATGCCGATGATACAGCCATAGTGGCAGATAACATCGAAGATCTTCAATGCCTTTTAAATGATCTAACTCTTGCAAGTGAAGCTCGAGGTTTTGAAAATAAATATCAAGAAGACAAAAACAATGATTATAAGTAAAAATGATTATCCCAACGCAAAGATATATGTCTCTGGAGAAGAAATCGTACAGGTCAGGTAATTTAAATACTTGGGTTGTTTGCTGAACGAGGGTTGGGACCCCGAGAATGAAAAAAAAGAGCAGAGTTGAACAAGCCAGAAATGCTTTTTTGAGGCTTCGTAAGTTTCTGATTGATCGCAAATTGGACTTCAACCTCCGATACAAGATGCTTAAGTATTACGTGTGGCCTGTTCTCTTGTACGGAGTGGAAGCATGGACGTTAGAGGCCAGTTCCATTAACAAACTTGTAGTGTTTAAAATGTGGTGCCTGCGTCGAATGCTTAGAATATCATGCACAGACAGGGTCAGAAATGAGGAAGTACTCAGAAGAGCGGGCTAACAGGATGGGGAACTTTTTAGTTATGTAAAAAGTAAGAAGACTGCACATAAAAAAAACTGGGATATCAAAAAAAGTCATGGCTGCGCAATATTCGACAATGGACAGGAATCCACAGCTATGAAATGCTTGGCAATGCTGCTAACAACAGAATTATTTAATCCTGACTATTTAACATCTCACCTGACAAGACAATGTACGGCGGACACTTACGCAGAAATGCACGGCACCTTAAGAAGAAGAAGAATATACCTACGGTCAACAGGATTGAGCTCTGGTGGGACTCTTTCCGTGTTCTCGAGCCACAGGTGACTTGGTATGCTGGAATATCTTTAAAACATTTTTATACACATCTGGACGTCGCGATGAGTACAGCTTTCTGCATGGTCTTATATAGATGTTCATTCAGACCTAGCTTCTTTATGTTCTCTAGGAAGTTTTTGGGAATAACACCAGTAGAAGATAAAATAATAAGTACTGTCTAGGTACATTGTATTCTCCATTGTGTCTAGATTTGTATTTCTAGATCTCTGTACTTGGCGATCTTTTCGTTGTATTTGCAAATTATTGATATTGGGTGTCACCACATCACATAAGTATTGTTTGCCTGGTAAGGATATTAATTTGTATGAGATCTGGTTTATTCTATGCCACTGGTTGGTCTGTGAGCACAGTGCAGTCCCAGTATAGCTTGTAGTTGTCATTTTCAAGCATTCTGTCATGGAAGTATTGATAATAAGGAAGAAGGTCGGTTGTTGTCGTGTCTTCACATCGTTGTCGTGTCCGTTCCTTCTCCTATTACGTGTTCCATATAATTATTTCCTTTTTCTTGGGTAACTTGTGAGTACACTTCCGTTATTTAGTTCCCAACTTCTTCTTCTTTAAAAGTTTTGTTGTATGCAATATATCTTTTTATTTGCTTCATACCAACTCTATGGAATTGAGCTTACAGTGATAAGGATAATTTTTAAATTGTGCTGTTGTACAATATCATTAGTTACATACCTATCGATTGTAAATTGCCCTAACTAAAACTTCTAACAGTTCTGTTTTTAAAAATTTTTTTCTTTTTTTTCTCAAAAAATATATCTTTGTAGAAGGAATTTAGAAGTAGACTTTCTAGAAGTTAGGAACTTTTTCCAATTTCTGCTATGACAAGGTGCATTATCCATCACCATAACTGTTTTTTTCTGGCGCGTTATTTTTCATCAAAGGGAAAACTACACACTTATCTCTATTTATAGATAACATTCAATCCGAACACCATTTGAAGATCGAATCCAAGTCACTTTTTAAGTCTTGAACATTTAAGAGTGGGCCAGCAAATATTATTGTATCATCCTCGTAGAAAGCTTTCCTAGATTTTAAATGAGATTCAAAAATACTAACATTCTTCTTCTTATGGTGCCCTATTCAATTAGTGGATGTTGGCGACAATTCTGGTATATTCCTCTCGGTCTAGTGTGACTCTAAAGAGTGCATGGGCACCGAGGTTTGTCCAATCCCTTATGTTTTTAAGCTATGAATATTTATTTCTTCCAATGCCCCTTTTTCTATCTTCTATCTTTCCTTCCATAATAAGCTTTAAGAACTGGTACTTGGAATTTTGAAATATATGACCCAGATAAGCAGTTTTTCTTCTTTTTATTATTGGCAGCAATTCTTGTTCTCTACCCATTCGATTTATTACTTCGACATTTGTTGTGTGATCTGTCCAGGGAATTTTAAGTAGTCTTCTTAATACCCACATTTCAAAGGCCTCCAATCGGTTCATCACATTGGCCTTTATGGTCCAGGTTTTTACACCATATAGCAGTATGGAGTAAATGTAACATTTTACAAAGCCATATCGAAGCGTTTAGTTAAGGCTACTGTTGATTAGTAAGGTTCTCATATTAGTAAATGCTGTTCTGGCTTGCTTAATCCTGCTACATATCTCTATGTCCGAATCTAGATCTTCAGTTATCCAACTACCAAGGTATCTGAACTTGGAGACCTTTTGGATGTTCGTATTGTTTACTCTTATATTTAATTCCATACTTCGTGGTTTGCTAACCACCATTACTTTCGTGTTGTCTATATTAATCTTCAAGCCCAGTCGTTCTCCTTCAGTGTTTATTCCATCTATTAGTCATTGTAGCGCTTCTTGGCTATCAGCTATTATGACTGTATCATCAGCATAGCGAAGATTAATAATAGTCTGTCCGTTAATTATGATTCCATCTTCAGTGTCACTTAAGTATCCATAGTAAATTATGAGGGAAAAACCAGGAAAAAAAAACTCATAATAGTATCCCGACATGGTAAGTATTTGGTCGTGCATTTAATTTACCTTCAATAACCACCAAATTCTGATTTTATATGTTTGTTATTTAAATAAACATAAATGATATATCCTCTATATGTTACTGACTTACCAATACTGGTATTTTCCTCTTAATAACTTCCTCTTTCAATATGGGTAACCAGATCCTACTACATTCTGCCGAGGAATTCGCGACACAATTGGTCTCATTTAGCATAATTAGAGCTGCTTCTTTGATTTTTCTTTTTTTACCATCCGTTTCTTTTAGGACTATAAAATTAGAATTTTTGGCGCATGGAATAAACAGAGTTGCGGAGGAAGTAAAAAAAAAATTCCACTAGTTAACAGTTAAATAGCGAGCGTCAAAAAGGTATTCCTGAAATCACCTGTAAGAATAACAATGTTACAGAGATATGCTTCCTGCTGTTTCGCTGCCAGCGCAACCTATTTTAACACGTTGGGGAGCATGGTTGGAAGCAGCTAATTTCTATGTTGAGCATTTTGTTGGTTAAAAAAAAATAATTAACCTTTTAACGGATGATAGTTGCCAATTATTATTGGAAGCTAAGCAAGCCTTCCAAAATAACATCCTCCAACAGCAACTGTCATTCATAAAATCAAATTATAGTTTTGTCGAGAAAACTATAACTCAATTAGAATCCTCCAAATGATCATTGTTAGAGAATACAGTTTTAATAAAAGAATTTGAGACATTGTGTCAAAACATTGAAGGTACTATTGGAAAGGAAATTTTTCAAAATTTTAAAGTAATCATGGAAAAAATAGTGGTTACCAGGTTCTTTCTAAAGTGGTTCAAATACTAGCTGGAGATTTTCCTAGCCACTTAATTTAGAACCCTCTATTATAGTAAATTTAAAAAAAAGTTTTTCGGTTTACTAATATGTTATGTATTCAGATAGAATCCATAAGTTTTTATTAGAAAATTTTGAACATTATTTGATAATCTATTGTTACCACAATTCAAAATAATATTTATATGTTAAATTAACTGTATATGTTATGTATTCATAATATTGTAAGTATTTTTGTAAATAAAAAAATATTGTCAATATTTTTTATTACATGCATATTTTCTAGATCTTCTTCTTCTTAAAGTGCCTATCCGTTCCGGACGTTGGCGATCATCACGGCTATCTTCACTTTGCTTATTGCAGCGCGGAACAGTTCAGTGGTAGTCGTGTTATACCACTTTCGCAAATTTTGAAGCCAGGAAATGCGTCTTCTTCCCGGTCCTCTCTTATCATTTACTTTCCCTTGGAGAATCAGCTGGAGAAGACCGTAACGTTCTTGATTTCTCATTACATGACCTAGATATTCCAACTTTTTAGTTTTGACGGTCATGAGAATTTCACATTCTTTCCCCATTCTACGCAGGACCTCCACATTAGTAACTCTGTCAACCCAGGATAGATAGACAGAGATAAATATGCATATTTTGCATAAAATACTGCATATTTATGCGCATATTTCATACTTTTTTATTTGCAAATTTGCATAAGTCTAGTTGTTGCCAAATTTATTTAAAGCTTTTGCTAGATACCTTTATTAAAAAACATCATAAAAAAGGTAATAAATAAATAAAAACTTTTTGTGGATAAAATAATTATAAATAAATCATCTATTTTCTGTAGTTTAAGCATGGCAGTCTTGTTGTTTCTTGCCTAGTACCTACATTATTGTTTTTTAGAAAAAAAATGCATATCTAAAAAAAATTCCATAATTTAAACAAGTCCGATTATCTCAGAACTAAATTTTTGTCACATAACAACTTCTTGCACTCTCCCCTTTAATTATGTGTGTTGTCAATTTGCTAGCTGTTTTAGTGATAATCGATTAATCTTTCGAACCTTGATGATGATTTATAATGATGAATGATGATTGGTAATGAAAGATTAGAATTCGTTAACATCTCAAAGCGAAGGTTTTTTGAGAACGTTCACTTATCCTTCTTTTTATGCGTATAAGTATTAACAAAAATATTTTATTGTATCTTTAATAAACTACAGATTACTTCGTTTACTTCCGTATCAGTCCATTACATCAATCGGTTTCAATAACATTGCAGTCGATTTCGAAGTCCACACTTTGAAACCGAAATGATAAACCTGAAAAGTTTTGGTGTAATTTCAACTTCAGTGTTACGGAAAATAAAGTTTATAACTTGATAATAAGTTGGTATTTGCTATTAGTCGCATCAGTTATTTAATAATAACTGGTAAACTATTTTAATAAAACAGACATGAAATTAAATTAGATAAAATTACATACAAAGTTGTAGGTTGTTTGAAAGTATATTGTTTCTGTAGGTTTATAATTATTGCCTTAAGATGTGCTTTTTGTTATTTTTTTGTATTAAACTTTGTTTATTTAAAATACTACTTTTTTAATTTTTCCGTCGACCGTCCATTTATGTTATGATTTTAACTCCCTCAAATCATTGATTAATGACCCCTATTCATGAATGATTTTCTATTAATGAACGACTTCATTATAGGCAACACAACATACATTGCTTGCATAATTTAATTAAACGCTCTGTGATTGGCAGTAACCTGTGGTGTAGGCTACCAAACATATACCTATTTATATTCCCACTAAAAAATAAATTTAAAATGAAGTAGCCTCTGTTAGTACTATCTGTCATTGTATGTCATTATTTACTTTATTGTTTAAAATTCTGTGTATTTGAAAAATCAAAGAATGGATATTGACGAAGAGTTTAATTTAACTCAACCAGAATTTAACTTCTTCTATCACAGAATTTACAGAGGTCCAAGAAGACTTAAATATAAATTTGTCAAAATGCTATACAGCAGATAATCATTTATCAATATCTTCCTTTAATTTCAGTAATTGTTCCATTTCGAATATTAATGTTTACTATAATAAAACTACCACTAAGGAAACTTTGAATAAAGTCAATGAAAGCTGAAAAAAATTGTTGTTTATCGTTAAGTAAATAAATATTTAAACTAAGATAACTTTATTTCTGAAAAGTATGGTCGACAGAAAAGTTTTGTAACGAACTCGTGAATTAAAATGGCGATTAACAATCTCGAACATTAACGCACTCGCTTCGCTCACGCGTTAAAATATCTCAATTGTTAATCGCCCTTATTAATACACTAGTTGGTTAAATAACTATTAACTTAACTCTTAACCCGAAACATAGTACTTTTATTGCTAATGCGAAACATTATGGTCTATTAGACCAGTATAGGTAAAAATTGAACTAAATCAAAAACAAATGTAGCATTTGAAGAGAAAAGCAAAATATTAAAGGGTTTATTTATTAAAGCAAAATATTAATTAGGTATAAATGAGCAAAAAAAACTTATTCATATATAACACTTACATAAAACAAAATGTGTAATATAGAAAACAATATTATTGGGCGTAATTAAGTAAACAAGCAAATATATTTCTAGATAAAACAAAAAATATACTACAGCTACCTACTAATTATAAAGACAGGTAACGCAAACCTTTCTACTACACTCCAAACAAATAGCATTTGAGCAACGCACACATTTATAATTTGTCTCCCTCATTTTTGATGATGGACAAATGCTACACAATTTTCTTTTGGGAAGCTTATCATCTGGAACATTGTCGCCGATATTCTCGACAGGCACTTCGGGATTTATTCCCAAAAAAATCTCTATCTGCTTTCTAGGGTCTCGGGGAAGATTTGTTTCAAGACTTTGCCTTAGATGAGGCTGAATTAGTCCGAAAGCCAAATCTTTTACAAATTTAAAACGTGGAAGTAATTTATTTTCTTTGTTACAAAGACAAAGGATGTAACTGTTGACTAAACTCATATTTATAAGTGTATAAAATACGGCTAAGGGCCAACGCCTTGTCCGGTGGTTTGCACTATAATTGGCACACTTCATGTCTTAAACATCAACTCCCGATTTTGTACTGTTATAGTATCGAATTATTTCTGGTTTTTCTGATTTATTATCTTTGTTGTGATGCATAGAGGATAATAAAAGGACAGCTCTATTTTTTTTGGTACATTATGATATCAAGGTTATGTCATTGGAGAAACCATAGAGTGTTGTACCAATTTCCCTACTTTTATTAGCCTGGAATTCCAAAGAAACTTCTCGCTTATTTTTTTTTACTGTACCCACATAGGTGAGGTGGCGTTTTTGCAACTCTGTGACTAACTCTATTAAAGAAAAATAGTTGTTAGCAGTCATATTTCGGTTAGAGCCCTCTATTGGTTTGGATAGTCAAATGACACATTGAGCAGGCTTGGAAAGCTTCAGTACTTCTTCTGAAAGTCCAACACCATCAGAATCTTTTCCTGAGTATATATATATCCATTATAGAAATATGAGCTCTTAGCATCTGTCATGCACATTACTTTTATGCCGTATTTCTCAGGTATACTGGGCATGTAAATTCGAAAACCACAGTGACCTCTAAATGAAAGTAGCATCTCATCCACAGTTACACAATCTAACAACATGTATAATGTATAGCCTCTGGCAATTAGTCACAAAATATTTGAAATAGCCGCTGTTTTATCAGTATTCTTCCAATACTTTTCTTCAAAATATCTCTACAAACGATAATTTCACTATATGTAAGTTTTTATATGTAAGCCCAACTATTTATTATTTAAAATGTAAACAAAAATCTATATATTTCCAATTTATCAAGTACCTCAGGAACTATTAGTTATATTATTATTTTGTATCGACATAAAAGGTTTGTAATTAAATTTTAAATAAGACAATGCTAGAGATCACAATCACATTTTAAGAGCTTTTAACAAATAAGAATTCACAGGAAATTCAAATTTAATAGTTATATTAATAAAAAAGTTTAAACAAAACTATAGTTGATTAAATTCAATATCCTTCAGTATAATGTATTTATAGTAGGTTATATTTCTTCCATCCATAAAAAAGAAAATAAGTTGTACTGCTCAAATTACAGAGGAATATTGGTAACTAGTTAACTAATCAGGGTGTACTGACGCATTCTTAGTAATCTCATTGAGATAGAGTATAGGCAACAAGAAGAAGAATAGGCCGATTTTTGCGCCGGAAGGTCTTGCACCGATAATGTCTTCTGTCTAAAACAATCAATCAAAAAAAAAATTAGCAACCAATCAAGAGACCCATCAAAGCATACGACAGCGTTCCTGTGACTAAATTGTGGAAATCACTACACGAAACTAACATTAGCTACACTCTAATCAAAGCTTTAAAATATCTATATGAAAATTCTACACCACAAGTAAAAATCGGCAACAGACTATCTAAAAAGTTCATCGTTAACAAGGGTCTGCGCCAAGGATGCTGTATTTCACCAACGTTGTTTAAGATATATGTTGCAAAAGCACTAAATCAGTGGAAACGTAAATGTCACGGTGTGGGTATAGACCTCGGAGAGGTCTATACCCACACCGTGACGTATTTGTTTATATACCTTACAATTTGCTGATAACCAAGTCATCATAGCTAATGATAAAGGCGATCTAGAGTATATGACAAGGAAACTAAAGGAGGAGTATGAAGAGTGGGGCTTGAAAATTAATGTGGAAAAAATTAAATACCTACCCATAGGAGTTGAGTTATTCAATATAGAACTGGATAGTAATAAAGAAATTACATCCTGTATAATACACGTACCTGGGAGTAATCTTCGATAGAACGGGAAAAGACGATGAGGAAATAAAGAAAAGGGTAACAAAAGCTAGAAGAACAATTGGCTGCCTAAATGGAATACTTTGGAGCTCCGAAATAGAAATAAAGCGAAAATACAATATATTTGAAACACTAATTAAAAGTAGCCTACTTTACGGAGCAGAAACTTGGCGAATAACCGAGAACAACAGAAAAAAATTAGAAGCTGTAGACATTGATGTGTTTAGAAGATCGTTAGGTATATCATGCAGAAAAAGAGTTCGAAATGAGGAAATAAGACGACAAATTGGCTACTTAACAACAGATATTGAGAGGAAACAGTTAATTTGGTATGGTCATGTGCAAAGAACGGAAGACACAAGATTGTCCAAAAAGATTATGCAGTGGGTACCACCAAACCGACATGGAAAGGAGGGGTAACCAAGGCAATGAGTACAAGGGAAGGACGTGAAAGTTGGGCATCGTTAGACTTTATCTAACACGAATTAAAAAACCACTAAAAATTGTTTGATGATTGCAACTTCAACGGTCTTGGCGAATGTAAACCACTTAAGTATATTTTGATGATATCAACAGTCTTGAGTTTTGACGAATGTAAACTCTGAGATTCCCACGGCAAATCGCTGTAAATCCCAAAACTTAATAAAAATACTGTATATCCCGTATTCTCTCTCTCTTGTCTTTTCCTCATTGCTGAGGATCGTAATTTCCTACAATGCGGGCTGTCAATTCTCTCTATCTCTTGCGATTTTGGGCTGCTCTTATGGACTCGGAAAACGTCTCTCCAGTGGCTTTCTGTACTTGATCTGACCATCGGATAGGTGAGCGTCCTCTGCCTCTACGTCCTTCTACGTTTCCGCATACAATTAGTCTTTCTAAGTTGTTATTGTCTCTTCTCGCAATGTGGCCAAAAAACTTTAAAACATTTGCAAGACACTGAGAGGAGAGTCTGGTCTGAATGTTTAGCTCTTCGAGAATCGACTGATTGGATCTGTGCTCCGTCCACGAGACGCGTAGCAATCGTCTCCAGCACCACATTTCGAATGCGTCAATCCTTTTCCTATCCTCTGATTTTATTGTCCATGTTTCGGTACCGTAACTGAAGATTGAAAAAATGAGTGTCCGTACCAGTCTCATTTTGAGTTTTTTGGATAAAGAGCGGTCCTTCCATATTTTTGACAGTCGACTCATCGCGTTCTTGGCCATCCCTATTCTTCCGCAAATTTCCGTATGGGAGGAGGCTGCATTGCTTAAGGAAGATCCTAGATACGTGAACTCGTCTACTTTCTCGAATTGATTTAGGGCGCCTGTTGTTTGGAGGATATTCGCGTGGTCCACAATCATGATTTTTGTTTTCTGATTATTAATCTTGAGCCCACACTTGTTGCTTTCGGTTTCTACTCTCTTTATCAGTCTCGACATCTCCTCTTCAGATGTTGCTATCAGTGTTGTATCGTCTGCGAATCTTAAGTTTGAGATCTTTTTTCCTGCAATGGAGATGCCGCCTCTCCATCCATCGAGTGCGTTTCTCATTATGTATTCTCCATATAAATTGAACAGGTCTGGAGATAGTATGCACCCTTGTCGTACACCTCTGCTGGTTTTGAAGGTATCAGATTGCTGGTTTTCAATTCTTATTTTAACTGAGTTATCTTCGTATAAGTTTTAATTAATATTGCCAAATGATCTGGAACTCCCATCTCATGAAGAACTGTCCAGAGAACTTCCCACTTCACACAATAAAATGCCTTTTGGTAGTCTAGAAAACAGATTATTATTGGAATTTTAAATTCGCGGGCCTTTTCTATGAGCTGCCGCATATTAAGGATTTGCTCTCTCGTACCCTTCCCTTTGACAAAGCCTGCTTGTTCTTGGGGAATTTGTTTGTCTAAGTATTGTTGCAAACGGCGTTTAATGATTCTTAGTAATATTTTGCTTAGATGGGAAATCAGTGAGATGGTACGATAATTACTACACTTTGTAGTTGTTCCTTTTTTATGGATTGGTATGCACAATGATGTGCGCCATTCTCTGGGCCACTTTCTGCATCTCCAAATTTTATTACAAAGTTTCCACATTATGTAACATCCTTTGTCTCCCATGTTCTGAAGGAGCTCTCCCGTGATATCATCGCAGCCAGGGGATTTATTCTTCTTGAGGTGAGTTACAGCTTCTTCAATCTCGGACAGCAGAATTTCAGGTTCAGGGTTGTATGCGATATTTTCGAGGGCTGAAGTGTGGCCTAGATTTACGTGTTCTTCCCTGTAGAGCTCTCAACAATAGTTTTTCCATGTTTCCAACACTCTGTCGATATCACTTATGATAATACCATGTTTGTCCTCTATTGCATAGTTCTTGGGTTTAAATTCTCTCGCAAGAATTTTCACTTTAGGGAAGAGGTCTTTGGTTTCATTTCGATATCCGTGATTTTCTAATTCTTGACAGATTTCAGAGATGTATTCTTGTTTGTCTTTTCGGCATCTTCGTTGAATATCTCTGGAGAGAGCTTTATATGTCTGTTGATCACAGGGGCCAACTTTAAGTTGCTTTCTTTGTTCAATCACTTTCCACGTGTTTCTGCTGATTCAGGGTTTAATGCTATTATTTATAGATGGTTGGCGACATTGGTCCACTGTTGTTACGATGGTTTCTTTAATATCTGTCCAGGCTTCATCCACACTTTGTTCTGCCTGATTGTTCTCTATTCTGGTTAGTGCTGGTTCAATTCTCTCTTTAAAGGTAGCTAATTCGGGGTCCGTTAGCCTAAAAGAACGGGGAGAAGCTTTGCGTATGTTGTTGAAACGTATTCTGTAATCAGCCATCAAGAGCTGGAGCCATTATAACGTGTTTTAATTGGGTAAAGCGAAAATTGAATATAATATACAATGTTTCATAACAACCATAAATTAACGGTAGGTTATAACACCATATATCCAAAAATGTGATAAAAGTGATTCTGAAAAAAATGGATATACCCCAAGTAGTGTTTCTACTTACGGCAGCTGTATGATTCGTGACCCTAGAAAATAAGGGAATTATCGAAATCTGAGAATTACTTATCTTTACACGGTTACTAGTCCGATAAAATATTGGCATTTGGACAATTTTAAGTACTGTTACTAATGTTTACAATTATCACAAAGCCACAATATAGACACTCTATCGAGACAAAAGGTGATAAATCGAATAATTAAGAACAAAATTAGAGAATTGATACCTCTAGTGAAATAATCCAAGATTATAATCAATAAAAGTCTGAACGCGCGAGAGCGTCGTCGGTTTCTAGCTAAAGTCATGTAGCGACGCGCCAGCGCGTTATCGGCATGGAACGTGTTAACTAGTAATAATTTAATTAAAAAAAATTGTCATAAGAATTATTTTCAAATCTCAAAACTTACCGCTAAGAACGGTCTTCTATATATCTTATGGAAAACACTAAAACCATTTTAAAAAAATTTCGCTTCAAGTTTGAGTAAACTTTTTGTTAGCTAATGTTATTGTTACAAAACTAAAATAAACAGAATAATTGTGCAACCCATATCAGTAGTCATAAACACAAAGAAGTAATTAAAACTAAGTAAATGAAGCAATTAGACTGCAGGCGAAAAACCAGGAGGAAACTTAATTCAAAACTCTTCCGCGTAAAGTTATAACCAGAAGATTTAAATGAGTATATGTTCGGCAAACTGTCACAAAGATCTTCTTTTATTACTCTAATTAACTTAATTTTACAGCCACTTGAGTAAACTCAAACCAACAATTCAGTGGTAATCCAACTAGGCTTTCGAAACAATCCAATTTCTTATCCGTATTCAACAGACAACCGTTGGTATTATTTTAAGGAAACCAGTCATTAGGCCACATAAAATAGAGGGAAACTGTAAATTAGTTGCTAGCGAAACACATAATAAGTGAACATATTCGCTTAGTAAAGTAAAACAACTAACAACATATTAGGTTACTTTGTCAATTATTGTTTAGATAAGTTTTTTGTAATTTAAAAAATAATGTATAATTTTAATAATTAAACAATCATTTATCAAACTTACTACATTATGCTGTTTGTATACAGATGAAAATTATAGGTCAGGGGTGATATTAAAAATATTTACCACGATTTCCGTATGAAAAACAGTTTTAGAAAGACCTACAACTTTATAATTACTGAGGTATTGGTTTTAAATTTTTATTTTTCACCAAAAATATTTCTTGAAATTTAGTAAAAACGTACCTTTCTATATAGCGCTATTATTTATATGGCGTTGTTGCGCTTTTTGTTCCTTGAAATCAACTTTTTGGTGTAGAATTTTCTCAGGAAATGTCATCATCATCATCATCATCATCATCAATGGCGCTACAACTCTTCGTGAGTCTTTGCCGCGTTTACTATTGCCTTCCATGTTTGCCGGTCCTGTTCCAGTAATTCCCATTGTCGCACTCCCATTTTCTCTAGATCTTCTTTCTACTATCTTTTTCTAGGCCGCCCTACAGACCTTCTTCACTCTGGCCTTTCCCAGAACACATTGTTTATAAGGCGATTGTCGTTACTGCGTATCAAATGCCCTGTCCATCTGGGTCTATTCGCCTTTATATATCTGACTAGATTTTTTTTTCCGAATAGAGACTCTAGCTCGTTATTGTATCTGCCCCTCAATTCGTTTGTCACGCTGTCTCTGCAAGGGCCATATATCATTAAAGAATTTTACGTTCCCACACCAGCAATTTATTTATTTCTCTTTTTGTTAGCGTCCATATTTCGCTTCCATATGCGACTGCTGGTCGTATTATGGTCTTATATATCCGGATTTTTGGACTTCGTGAAAGAAGTTATGACTTGATTAGATGTCAAAACTTATTATGACATTAACATCTAAATGCAAGAAACCTTTAACCAATGGTAGTAGATGCTGAATGATTAAACAATTTTAACAATTTGTTACAAACTAGTCAAACACCACACGAATTAGTAGTTGTGGCTTCTTGTAGTAACGGAACATCCCTTTTTCTTCAGTTACTAATCCCGTGTCATGATTTTTTTTTCTATTTTTAAAAAATTTGAGGAACAGAGTGGTTTATCTTAATTCTTCTTCTTCTCGTGCCACTCCTAGCGGAGATTGGAAATGCGCCACTGCGACTTTGTTAGCAGCCCGCCTAAAAAGTTCAATCGAACTACACCCGAACCATTCACGTAGATTACGAAGCCACGATATTTTTCTTCTTCCCACACTTCTTTTGCCCTTAATTTTGCCCTGCATGATATTTCTTAAAAGTTCGTACTTTTCACCTCTCACAATGTGCCCCAAGTATTCCATCTTTCTAGTTTTTATCTCATTTAGAATTTCGCATCTTTTGTCTAAAGTTTGGAGTACTTGTGTGTTAGTGACGCGGTCCATCCATGATATTCTGAGAATGCGCCTATAGCACCACATCTCGAAAGCTTCGATGTTTTTTGTGGTCAACTGTTTTAGTGTCCAAGCCTCTACTCCATACAACAGGGTAGAAAAGACATAACACCGCAGCATTCGTATTCGTAACTTTATGTTGATATCACGATTGCAAAAGAGTTTGCGCATTCTATTAAAGACTGATCTAGCGATTTCTATTCTACATCTAATCTCTTTTGTTTGATCAGTATTGTCTGTGATCCAAGCACCTAGATATTTATAACAGGACACACGCTCAATCGTTGTATTGTCTATTACAAAATTAGCTCTGATGTTCTTTGATTTCGTGATTACCATAAATTTAGTTTTTTTCAAATTAATTTTCAAGCCGTAACTGTTACAGTATATATTGAGACTTTGAACTAGATGTTGTAGTTCTACTAGCGTTCCCGTTAGGAGAACCGTATCGTCAGCATACCTTATATTGTTGATCGTCTCACCATTTATTATTAGACCAAGATCTTCTTCCTCGAGTGCTTGTTCAAAAATAGCTTCACTATACAGATTAAATAAAAGTGGCGACAAGATGCATCCCTGCCGGACTCCTCGACGGATTTGAATTTCTTCTGTTAGCCTACCCTCAACCTTCACATTTGCTGTTTGATTCCAATATAGGTTGCATATAATTCAAATATCTCGTCTGTCTATATTTTTCTTTATTAGAATTTGTCTTAATGAATTTGATTAAATAATTACGCTGTTCTCCTTGTACACTTTCCATTTTTATAAAATATGGAAATAATATCAAATAGTTAAACTTTTTGCACTTTTGCAACATTTTTTCAATGTTATTTTTGATGTGACAGAAAAAATTGTCACTACCACTAGCAAAACTAACAAGAAAGGGATTGACAAATGACAGGTGTTTACATCGTTAAAGGCCCTTAGAGATGAATAAAAATTAACATTTTAGCATTTTCCCAAAATCCAATAGATTTTGCTAAACATCAGGGTGACTGCTTTTGAGTGGTAAACCCTGTGTTTGTCAAGAAACAAGAAAATACTGTAAATATAGTAAAGATAATATAGTTATAACAAAGTAGCTATTAGTTGCTGTAATGCATTTTATAGAGGGTATTAAAAACTTTAACCAAACCTTTATTCCTTAAATAATAATGTCTCTATTTATAATAAACTACAATATTTGATAAAACGGTACTCAGTTACACTGATTTCACATTTTTAAAATTCTTGGTAGAATAGATTTCAAATAAAAAATTACCCTAACCTGCTAGGAGAAACTGGAGAGAAATATTAACACAGCAAATCAAAAATGTTTGTAGCAAGATTGTTGGTCCGCTACAAAAATTTTCATTACAATTTAGAATTACCCGAATCTAATTTTTATTTTTTAATGAAAGCATAATCCATCAAATATGTTACGAGAGAATAGAATTTATAATTGGGTCTACCACAGAGTTTCTACGCTTTTGGGAACAATCAATAACTGTATACAATATAGAATTAGGGGATACAATACCATTATTTACATTTCTCGAGTTTAACCAGTTTCAATTAGGGCTTTCAGTGATTAACACTCAACCTGGATATGGATTTTACTTAAGTTTATTAACAAAAAAAAAAACAAATTTTAACCTACGGCTACTGGTAAGGTTAGACAAATAATGGTGTTTAGATATAAAAAACATACAGGGTGATTCGCAAAAGAAAGATATTAACCCAGATATTACTGAAACTTTTATTGTTAACATTTTGAATTAATTTCGAATTTTCATGGAAATTATAGCATATGGAACCAAAAAACACAATCATATATTTTTTTATGACGATACCTGTCAAGTTTTGACATGTTCTTTTAAAAGGACGGTAGTAATATACGGTACCAGATATCATATATATTTTATTAGTATCAATTTACAAAGAATGAAAGGATTTAAAACAAAATTTTGGATGTAAAGGTATTTTGCACTTTTCACACAAAAACTCGACTTTTTTGTGACAATATCCACATCGCGATTGCTTTTCTAAAGAACCAAGTGGTTAATACCGTCATATCTTGAATTGGCTATCGAATTCGAATTCCGCTTAGAAGGTCCGCGTTTTGTTTCTTTTTTAAAAGTTTCCAAAATATTAGTTGCAATAGATCTTCTAAATTCAAGTTGATCCAGTTTACCGTCTTGAGTTTTGTGAATCTGCCACGCATTTTGAATAGCCATATCAACGCAATGAGCAAAAAGGGGAAAATACCATTTCTTTCCTCTTATGGACACTCGATATAAACTGATGTTTTGGTCACTGCGATCAACGCCACCCATGAAGTTATTGTATATTCTAACAATATTTGGTTGAGGAACTTGAATATGTTTTTTCTCTGCTTGTGAAAATCTCTTTACAGACCAGGAAGGCATTACTGGTACAAAATTGGAAGCAATAGAAACGATATTATTATCATGCCAGCGGCAAACCAATATTCCTGTATTTTTATCAAGACGATACTCGTATTTACCACGTTCAGTTTTTTTCATAATAGATTTCATGGGGCATTTCATGGTGCGATTTTCCCTTACAGTGCCTGTACCAAATATGCCTCTTTGTTTTAGCTCATGCAGTAAATGAATAGAAGTAAAATAATTATCAAAAATAAGATGGAATCGCCTTTGAGGCCATACTTCATTCAATCTGTCTGCATAGGATAGAACTACTGATGCACCCAATCCAAGGACTTTATATTGTTCAGGTATTGTAGTGGAATTACCTTGGTAAGGAGAAAACCAAACTATGTATCCCAGACGAAGGGCTCCTACCCACATTTTGTACCCCCAACGAATTGGTCTTCCCCTGATGAATTGTTTTGTGGGATGGCGACCAAAATACGGAACCATTGCCTCATCTATGCTGTGATGTTGTTCTAAAGGGGAAAATTGTATAAATTTTTTGTTTATTACGTCGAACAGGGGTCGCATCTTGGCAAATCTATCAAATTTATCTAATGACAAGTTATTGCAAACATGCAAAACTTTCATTATGTGGGAAAATCTATCCCTAGATATAGCAGCTATCACCATTGCGTTGTGCGAATCGTCACGATTTTCCCAGTACATGTACCTTTTCGGCACAACCACATCCACTTAATACAAGAACGCCTATAAAACATCAAATCTCATTTTGAGTAATGTCGTTCAAAAGATTTCTTTGTTCTGCGTAGATGTTAGTGTATTCGGTAACCAAATTGATGACTTCATCATCAAAAAACAAATTGAAAATTTCCATCGGCGACTGAGTCATTTTCGGACCAAATTGAGTTTTCCAGTAAGTACAATCAGGGTGTTGATACAAGTCTCCTTGAATCCAGTGTGCAGATATTCTCTTCTCTAATTGATGGGGCAGCTTTTCCTTGGAAAGAAACAAAGCCAATGGTATATTGTCATCATCCGAATCTTCTTCTGGTAGGCTGGAATTCACAGAATCTTGTGGTAATTCAGTCGCGTTGTCAAAAACAAGTTCTACATCGTTTCTCAACTGACTACCCGGTAAATTATTTATTGTAGTTAGTTCTTCATCGCCGGAGTCGCAATCGGTGACATCATCATTGGCATTTTCTGGGGGAAATATGATCAAACCATCTGGAGGGACTGGGATTTCATCAGAATCAAGCTCTTCTAATAGCTCATGTAATTTGAGAGGCCTCCTGAAACAATACGCACGTTGGTAGTACTAATTACTACCGTATTTTTAAAAGAACAAAATGAAATCCCAAGCGGCGAGCCTTTGAAACAACGTGACAACTATTCGAGCCAAGAATATACGTACATAAGTCCCTATTATACAATAATCCACATGCCAATGCCGTGAAATAACAGTTTTTTAATTCTAGACTTACCTCCAATTATAAGCATCCATTTTGTAGTCCAAAACCTGGCAATTAACACAGATAACCTTACAATTACAGCATGTGCGCGCACTAAAATCGTTAAAACTTGTCGAATGCTGGCTCTTGAAAACACTCCATCTAGAGCCATCTATCAGTTGGTAGCTGTACTAACCTAAATTACGCATAATTTACACTGCCTTTTAAAAGGACCGTAGTAATATTTGGGTTGAAGGGTGAAGTAGGAAAATGAGTGATTCATAGTAAAAACATCTGTTTTTCTATGACACAAACGGAAATCGGAGAAACACTGTACTAGCAGAGAATATGTTTCATAACACTTCATTCTCAAGAAAGTTATGAGCATTAAGACAATATTAAAATAAACAACAGAAATAAAAAGGACATCCCAAACTGGTATTTAACAATAATTGGGGTCGCTGGTAACCCTCATAGCGTTATTTGTGACATTAATTTTTTAGCAAAATTATGCAAGCTACAAAAACTGTACTCCAGCTAAACATAGAAAACAACATATTATTAATTTGAAGTCAACTTTTTTAGAATTTTAAATAAAATAAATTTCAGGGAAAACCACTTTCAAGTTTTCATGGGGTCTACAGTAACCCCGTATTAATATAAGGGTTAAATGCGAAACTAATTTTTAGTTTATATGTTTACATATATATATATATATATATATATATATATATATATAGAAGAAAAAAGAAGTACTTGTGACTCGTTTGGAAAAAATATATAAATGTTTTGGATGGGTTGGAGTCAATAATATGTGCTATTGGTTAACTATTCATTATCTCGAGCTTTCAATTGTGTTTACAATTATTATCAAAAGCTGCTAAAAAAAGACAAAATATCTTACAAAGTTGAACTAGAGAGAAAATAAATATTTTTAACTCACCAAATAAAATTAGTTTGGTAAATAAAATTGCTGCTAATACATCTCAAAAAGAATATATATATATATATATATATATATATATATATATATATATATATATATATATATATATATATATATATATATATATATATATATATATATATATATATATATATATATATGTTTGAGTTTAGTTCTTGAACCTTAATATATATTTTTTTAGTGGATTTTCTTGGGCTTAGGTTCATAAAAAAATTTGATTTGATACTAAGGCATTTTTATATATTTTTTCGACATTTCGGTAGGAAATCCATGCCTTTTTCAAGAAGTAATATTGACTTAAAAACATTTTATGATAGACATAATACGATTTAAAAGTTAAACTTTTGACTTACCAAGCATGTAAAAATTTGTTACTAACAAGTAGACGTCACAATTAAAATAATATTAAAAACATAGGACATACCCACTAAGTCACTACATGTAAAATATATTTTAGATCTAATGTGTTGTTTATTGAAGTTAGTTTATCGTTTAAACAACCAGTTATTTTAACATCATAGGCGTTCTGAGATTGTCTTTTTATGTGTTTTTAAATTAAGTTAAAATATATTTTGTTCAAATTTTTGACATCTTTTTTATCATTTATTGCATTATTCTTTTTTTTTATTTGTATAGACTCTAGAAGCTCTCTCTTTTTCCTGTTGGGTTCACTTTTTAGGATCTTGGTTTTCTCAAAATCAAATTTATGTTTTTTTTCGTTTTCATGTTTTGTGAGTGCGGTTGAGTTTTTTTTGAGTTTTTTTGAGTTTTTTTTTATAATATATATATATATATATATATATATATATATATATATATATATATATATATATATATATATTATATTAATTTCTTTATTTATGTGTGTATTGTACTTATTGAAATAATTATAACATATAACGCGCTTTAAAATTTTCCGAAAGGATTAAAAGAAAGAAAATGGATCGTATATAAGATTTCAGTGTAACAGAGGCATATTAATTAAACGCTAATTTAAAACTGTATATACAAAAAGAAGCTCGACTTCCACTAGTCTCCGGGCTTAATCAAAACGGTTAAGCAAAATTAGAGTTGTCGGTATCAAAGAGTGTCAGCATCCGTAGATGCTATCTGGAAGATGAGGCAAGCCGGAAGGCCCTTTAAGAACTTCGTCAGGATCTTTCAGCTCTGTCTCATTATCCTGGCCATTGAGGGTGCTCCTTCTAGTTAAATGCTTCTCGTTAAGAGATCCCGGATAAGGATATATACCCTGTGCTTGGAGTTTTTATTAACTCCTCTCGTCAATCCTAACCGGTTGTCTAATGTTATTTTTCTTGCTTTAACATCCCTTTAGTTTGTGCTTTTATTTTCGATTAGATTTAAAACAAGTGGGGTCATTTTATTTTAATCGACTATTTTAAGGATATTTAAATTAAAGTAGGTATATAAATTAATTTTAAAATCATTACTGGTTCATCTATTTTACATGACATTAGTAGCAAGAAAAACTAATTGGAGTTGGATTTATTGGAAGATTTGGAAATTACAAGTGAAAGAAATGAAAACTCTCACTGTCTTAACCCGGCGTCACATACGTGGATTTTTCTGTCATTAGTACATATGTGGGGTATGACAAACCCCAATTTCTAAGAAAATCAGAATTTTTTCTGGCAGTTTTTTTATATGTTTTCTAATTTTATGGTCTGAAGTGATCATCTAAAGACTATTTAAGCAAAAAAGAAATAATCAGAACACCTTTATTCAAAAGAAATTAAAAATAAACTAATAATAGGCAACTCTCCATAAGCAAAAACCACAACTTAACTGAACAATCTTACCAAAAAATATAAACACCATATGATCAAAAATACAATAGTCAATGAAAATCTAATAGTAATATAATACAAGGAAAAGCTCTGCCCGGTTGTACAGTAAAAGAAAAAAAATTATTCGCTATTTGACAACTTTTGACAGCATGCTCTAGGCACAGTAATGATTCACAGTTTGAACAGAAATATTTAGTTTTCCGATCTCGGCTTCTTGGACATACTGAACATCTTCCCATGAGTTTTGGAATCTTGGCAGGTGGCACTGCAGGGGCATCTTGGCCAAAATGTGCAATGTTTTGACGAATACTCCTTGGTATTCTTGGATTATTTTTTCTTTCAGATATGTGGTCCTGGATCAATTCAAAGCCCAACATTTTGATAAACAATCTTCTGGCAAGTTTGAAATCTTAATTGTTTTCTCTGTATATCACCAAAGCATTTATGGCGGTTGTAAAAGTTGTCATAAAAAAATATTATTTCCAATTTTTGGTGTTAAATTTTACGATAAATAACACAATTTTTGTTGAGAAATACATTTTAATGCAAATAGCATAATTCGGGCTGCAAAGGGTTAAGCTTGGTTTTAACTATGTAATTATTATAAAATTTATATAACTGCCTCAAAAGGCAAAACATTTAAATATTTTAATAATATTTTTTATGAACATGTATTGAAGTATTAACGAAAAACGTTTATTTAAAAATACAAAATGAAAATTATTATAATCGTAAGTTGGCAATTCTTCCCAAAATTGATGGCGGTTCGCCGGTATAATTTGACCTAAGTTTTTAAAAAGTACATCTCTATCTACTCCTCGCTATCATCAATCTTAACGTGTAAAATCTTGCTATCTCTCTTCACTATTACTTTAACAATTTGTGATAGGTAAATATGTGATCCTGTTTTTTTTTTAATTTTGACTGTCATGATACTCGATTAGTACTTAGAGTACTAATCGAGTAACGACGAGAAGTAGATCCACCAGGCTTGAGAATGGCAAGTGAGACCTTGCCGAAACCTCAAAACAAACATATATATATATATATATATATATATATATATATATATATATATATATATATATATATATATAGGTTTATAGGTTTCACATGGCTTTGAAAATAAAGATTTGCAATTATAACTTTGTTACACCCCGTAGTCAAAAGCAGTCAACTTGGTACATAAAGAGAAATGTAGCATTTAAAGTAAATAAATGTCTTTTCAGATCGCAAAGATTACTTGCCTTATTTATATCAGTATGGCACTGAGCAATGATAAAATTTTATTTAGCTTTTTATTACTCATTAAGTTTAACTACTTAATGTTAGTCTCTTATCCACCCCATCAAAAGACATTAAGTTACCCTTTTGGTCTTTTTGTGTTTTGAGCAGACTCAGAAGTCACTTTGGACTATTTATAATTTTATGTTCCTGCTTACGACTGCTTTTAAAATAAAATTTTAGTCCTTTTCCGGTTAATAAAGAAGTTTTTCTTTTAACTTCTGTTGTAATTTGGTATGCTAGACAAGAAACAGATAAGAAAAAGTTCAAAGAGTTTTAGCAAAATTATACTGACTTTTATAGAATTTTGTTAGTTGTTACTTCGTGTCTGGATGTGTATGGTTTAACTAGATCGAAAGGGAATACTTTTAATGGAAGATTGGTTTAACACTAAACACCACTTTATCATATACTACTTGTTTATAAGTAACCTTTAAAGGAAAGGACGAACACCGCATCTACTCTTTAAAATAGTAATAGAGTAACATAATTTTCGTGCCATCCCCCTTAATACCTTATTTACTTTTATGAACCCATAAAGCCGTTTGAATTCGACTATTTTTTATACAGTCATTGATGTCCTAGATGTAACCACAGGTAACAATATATTATTCCACAAAATTATAAATTTTTACATACTCCCTCATTCAGTTAACAATAATTTTTGAACTATTTTAAATGACAAAATACATTAGGGGAAGACGTGGCGAAATGGGGTTAGCGAGGCGAAATGAAGATTGGGTTTTTTAAGTATCAATGATGTGCTGCCGCCAGCGGCGATAAGTAAACGTACATCAGTCTAGTGGAAGTGAAGATCGGTAGCCATGTTTGTCTAGTTCTCTTGCCATTAACAACGTGAAACTATTGTTGCGTGATTTTTGCTTATAATTTGTAACTGGTGGTGATTTTATGACCAAGGTAAGTTGCATACGCTTGCGTTTTTTTACAACTCAGTTGGTAATACTAGCAGGATGTTTATTTAGCCTTCGTTAAGTCCAACACTTTCTTACCCGTCGTTTTCGAGTGACTATCGTACTTGGGACGGAATTGGGAAGTTCGTAACCATTTTTCTTCCATCTCAGATGGTTCAAGTATACAAAATGAAGACAAATAGACAGTCATGGTCTACTGAGGCTATGAATAATGCTGTTGAAGCGGTTATTTCTGGTCAATTAGCTTATTTGAAAGCTTCAAATTAATTTAATGTTTCCTAAACGACCCTAAAGAGACATGTTAAGAAAAAAAGGAAAGATCCACATTACCATATTGACAAAACAGCAGGAAAATTTCGGGCTGTCTTTACAGAAAAGCAAGAATATGAGCTTATGAGCTATTTCAAAATTATGGAGTCTCGATTATTTGGTCTAACGATGAAAGATTAGCGTACCTTAGCTTATCAGTACAAATTTCTTGTTTTTAAAACAGGCCTCAACTATGTTACAAAGCGACCCTCAAACAAACTACTTCCCAATATTAAGAAATAACACGTATTATATTGATTTTTCTACCTCACAATGTATTCAGAGATTTGGGGGATTTGAATGTAAACAAATCGTTGTTCAGCGACAAAAAAATCTTGAAATATTATAGTTAGAAATAACATGTACGAAATGGGGAATTTTAACTTCGTTGCAAACAAACAGTATTTCGTAGTTAAAAGAAAAATTTAAAACGCTACAATTTTAACCAAACAATCACAGGTTTCTTGCTAGTGTTTACTAACTAAAGCGACGTTCTCAACCGTTTGTTAAGCTTCTTAGATCTTAGAGAAAATTAAAATATTCAGAATCATTCGCAATTATTATAAATCTAGCCCCTTTTGGATCAATTTCACTCCATTTTACAGTAATAATATTTCTGTTCAGAAGGTTTGTTGGTCCAGGAACAAGTTAAGTAGTATCCAGGATATACAATTTCTTTGTTTTAAGCTTTTAGAATTTTTTTTAAATAGATAGAACTTTTTTTTTTCAAGTGACTGTTGGCCATAAAGAAAAAATAAATACAAGAAAACCAGCCTAATGATTTTTAAAATTCAAACAAAATATTATATGTCCAAAATATTGTCTTAAGTACACTTCTGTACAAATTGCACCATACTTCATTGTGTTTAGTTTAAAATGCATGTAGCATGGAATAAGTTAAAGTTAAGTGGAAGAGCGTGACGGGAAAAATAAAGAAACACACAAGGAACTTGGACGGTAGTGGAACTAATGAAAGCCAAATTACTGAGAATTCATTTTCTCACCTAGATTTATGTACGAACAGTTTCAAGAACGCGAGATTTATTGACCCTTGAGTTGGTTTGTCGTTAGGAGTAATTAGGAAAACTTTTTAACATTTTATAGCTCGATTTTCAGTGTAAGATGGGTGTGTTTTTAAATAAATGGCCGGTAATATGTTACTTGGGTGAAAGTTTTTCAGATTTAATATTTATTTCACTTTAGAGAAACTCTAGAAAATATTCAAGTTATGTAATTAACAGGATTTGTAAATTTGTTTGAGTACCTTTAGGAGAAATATTTACATAAATTTTTTTAAAACATAATTTATAAATATTTATTCTTTCTGAACATTTTACTCACCTATACGGGGAGGAATTTTACCAGCTCACTTAATCATATAGCAGTCTGCTGCTACTTAAGAAAAGCCTGCCGAGACCATAAAGTTATTCCCAAATTTCCTAAACTCAAACACTATACTTCTTCTTCTATCTCCCAAATTCTTAGGAAGATCAGTTTTGCGCTTTTTCGTAAAACGATTTATCCCAATAACCGAAAACTAGATGTAACAAATATCAATATTTTCAATATCTGGTTATCTATTCATTATTTCAATCCATATATAGCCCTAAACACTTTGCATTCTATGACCGAAACTCAGAAGCGCAAATTAGAGCATCTAACTGCCTAACAAATTCCGAAAACTACAACGTTAAAATCCAATACAGTATTTCATAACTTTTCTGATACCTATCTTTTAACCATTGCCACTCCAGGTGGCAAGGTATACCTTCTTGAAGTCTTGGTCCTCAATTCGTGCGATTTTTTCAGGTACAAAAGTAAACCCTTACTTAAAATTTCATTTTGGTCCTCAATTCGTGTCTGCTCATTATGGGCAATAGAGTATCATATCTGGTTTTTTGTCAACCTCACCTGCACAGTAAGCATCATCGACTAGGACTCTTCTTTGTTTTTTCGGAATGTAAGAAACAAGAAATATGTTGTAAGTGAATCCGAAAATTGAAGGTTTCTCTAAACGGTTCTTGTTAGGTAAAAATTTTCGATAATCTCTTATTTTTTTTTTTTCACTGTGCCCGTAAAAGTTGGTGAATTTGCCAGTAATTCATGTGCAAGAGCAAAATTAGTAAAATAGTTATCGCAAGTCACATTCCTATTGGAATTATAATAAGGTTTAACGAGTTGCTTTACAACTTAAGATGCAAGACCTTTGGCTACTGTATTTCCGTTTTCTCCTGTGTATGGTATTCCACCTAAAGAGTAATATGTTTTTGAGTCACAGGCTCAACATATTTTTATCCACACTTATTTGGTTTTAAGGCATATACAGCTTAAAAGGACACCTATATCGATACGGAACAAGCTGCTCATATACCGTTATGTTTTTTCCTAGTAAATAGTATTTCTGTAAGGTTTGGTTGACTTGATTCTACATATCGCGTATTGTTGCTAATTTGTCGTTTCTTCTTCGGTCAGACCTCGTGTCTTTTTCGTCAAATACAACAACTCTTAACAAAATTTTAATCGTTTTAACCCCATGGTAGCTTTAAATATAGTAGGTCCATAAAACTTACACCAAAGTATATCTACATTATGGATGTTGGCATTTAGGTGCCCTGCAGTTACTAGTAGTCCAATAAACGCATACAGATCTGTAAAGATTTCGTTTACAATTTTTTCGTCCACAAACGAACAAAAGGAATCAACAGGATCATCTACACTTTAACCAGGGGCTTACATTACTTTGCACTTTGCTTTTTATTATGTCGCAGGATCGCATACGTCCTGTCGGTTGTGGTTGACTCTTCCAGATAATTTCATCCTTAGTTTAAAAATTTACACACTCTGAAATCTGGGAACTTGTAGCTACACATTCTTCTTTATTATCACTCAATACTACTTACTAATCATCCTCTCCACTTGCTTGTGAAAGATGATCTATATCTTTAGAGTCACTTTTAATACCACCTACTTCAGGAGATTCTTTTTCATCGGAATCACATTAAATTATTAGCAATACCTTGCAATTCTGCAGCTGATAATAGTTTTTCGGACATTTTATTGATATATTGAAACGACTGATAACAGATGCATTATTCGTTTCAAAATATGTATCGATAGCTACCTAACAATATCATTGCATTCCAACAATAATTATCAGTTTTTAAAATTTATATAGAATACACCTATTGTAGGCATCTCTTTCATGTTTACATCAAAGAGATGTTTACATTGTTTGTTACATGTTTAGACTTTATTATTGTATTTCATCATCATATAACGGGGGTCCTACGGCGATTGCCGCTTCCCGCATTTCAGCCTCCATCTTTTCCTATCTCTCCAATCTCCCTCTTCTAAGCCTCTAGATTGCATTGTTTTTGTAATTTTTCTTCTCCAGGAATTTGGCGGTCTTCCCCTTTTTCTTTTTTCTGGCGGAACATACATTAAGGCTTTCTTTGGCCACCGCTCCTCCTCCATTCTCATCACGTGACCATACCATTGTAATTGCCTTCCTTGTATTCTATCTGAAAGAGTATCTCTAATTCCTGTACGGTTTCGTATATCCTCATTCCTGATTCTTTCCATTCTCGATACTCGACATGACCTTCTAAGATAATCCATTTCCACAACGTCTTTAACAACTTTATCTCGTTCATTCTTTGTCATCGTCCAACATTTGGCACCATATGTGGTAATTGGTTCTACAATTGCTCTGTATACGCAAAGTTTGGTATGCATCTTTATTTTATTAGACCACAGTAATGAATTCAGTATTCGTGTGCATTTTTTCCCTTGGGTTATTCGGTTTTGTACATCTATTTTAACTCTGCCATCTGCTGATATGATGCTTCCTAGATATTTATACTGGTTGCAGCCTTTTATGACAGCGTTTTCAAGCCTCAGATCTGTGGTATTTTCTCCAATTTTTAAATATTCTCCTTTGCTTATGTTTACAGTAAGCCCCTATTTGGCATATTCCTCAAATAATTTTCGATTCATATAATTTATATCTTCCTCATCGGTTGCAACCACCACCTGATCATCTGCAAACAACAATGTATACAGAGTTTCTTGTCCCACTTCGATGCCCATAAATCTACATTTATTTCTCCAATTCCTCAATGCTTCTTGGACGTATATTTTAAAGAGTGTCGGTGACAAACAGCATCCTTGCTTTAGGCCTTTAGTGACTTTAAATTCATTTGAGGTTCTGGTTCCATTTTTTACACAACTAACTGCATTTTCGTACAATTTATATATTGCTCGGATATACGTCGAATTCAATCCGGACCTTTCGAGGACCTTAAACATTTTCTTTAACGGGACACTATCATATGCTTTCTCAATGTCTATAAATACCAAATGGGTCTCTCTACTTCTTTCGACACGCTTTTCAATTATTTGTCGTAGGATAAATATATTATCAAGGCAGGATCTCCCGGTACGAAAGCCGCTTTGTTCTTCAATATCTTGTATCTGTCTTTCAACCCTCTTCTTTAATATTCTGCCGTACAACCGGCCCACAGAGCTCGTCACACTAATACCTCTATAATTGGAAAAGTCTCTTTTATTCCCTCTCTTATATATGGAGCTTATGTAAGATTTATTCCAATCTTTAGGAATTTCCTGGTCTCCACACATACATTTATTGAAAAGGTCTACTATTAATTCTAAAAGTGCAGTCGGCCCATATTTAACCAGCTCTATGGGAATGTCTCCAGGCCCTGCGGCTTTTCCGTTTTTAACCTCTTTTAAGGATTCCGTCAATTCAGAAAATGTTATTATAGGGATTTCCTGTCTTTCGTCTCTGTTGTCTATTAATTCCCTTATCTTTTCCCATCTGTACTCTACTCTATCCTCTTTCAGCAGTTTCGTGAAATATTCTTCCCATTCATTTAACTTTATGAGAGAAATGTTGTCTTCATTTTTCTCATTTTTCCTAAACTGCTTTAATGTTTTCCAAGCTTGTGCCACTTTTGTTCCACCCATAAATCTGTCCAGTTCATCACACTTAGCCTCCCAGTTTATATTTTTCGCCTTATGCACGTCTTTTTTAACTTCTCTATTCCATTTAGCGTATATTGCTCTGTCTTGAGGATTTTTGGATTGATGCCATATGTGATATGCTTGTTTTTTCTTGAGAACTGTCTCTTCTAGTTCCGTTGATAACCATTCAGGTTTTCCTTTATTGTTTTTCCATTATTGTATTTTCGAAATCAAAAAAGTCGTTTAGATAATCCACAAAAACACCATTACTGCCAGATTAACTTCTGTAACAAAGATTTAGACTTTAGGTATAAATACAAGTAGGGTCTGACGGGCCCATGTTGCCCCTTTACGTGACAAAGTTCTTTCGACGCAATAATTTCAAAAATGATAATAAACATTTTGAATAGCTCATGACTATGTTGAAGAAAACATACTTCTAAACAAATTCAGTGATGCATAAAATTCAATAAAAATTTTTTTATCAGTTTATGATAAAATAATTGGCGTCTCGAGCCCGTAGGATCCATCCAGCCCGGATAACAATATCCTATCTCACGGTCAGATATTATAGTAAGTTTCAATATCGTTTCACTGTTTACAAACATTCCTATAGACGAAACTCAAAACATTCTGAAAACCACTTATCTCTCATTAAACATTTTCTTTCTGTGTTATTAAAATTTATTTGTTATATACTTAACAGTTTCAATTAAAAAATTAAATTTCCAAATATTATTTTAACTACTAGTATTTCCCTGAATTAATTTGTATGCTGGTCTAGGTTGTAATTTATTAAGTCTAAAGAGTTTACCTTTGAGTATTATGAAAATTAATTATTTATTAAAAATAATAATACCACAATTTACATAATTTAAAATAATGTAAATTAGAAGATAAGATGTAAAAAAAATGCAATAATAATTTTGTCCTAACGTCTGAAGGAGCATGCCGTAGTCTTTCGGGTAAAACCCAGATCAGATGTTATCCCGTCCACACTTTGTCTCCATTTATTATGTCTAGCGTCCCGACTAGCTTTCGCAAACATAATTTCTCCATACTTTCAGTACATATATTACTCTAAAGTTATTTTCCCTTATTACGTAGAGAAATCTTGATGCTTACGAAGTGTTTGCATCTGGAGAAGAAACACAAAATAAAGTGGTTGCGCCACAAAATGGACGTAGATATAAGAAGTGAGTTACTGAGTCGTTAGATTTTATTTTTTTAGTTTAGTATAAATAATATGCTTTATTTTAAAATTTAATTTGAATTCATTTATTATAATTAAAAGATTTTGCCTTAATTACACTAATTTTTAAAATCCGAACACTTGATTTTCCTTGAGGAATTTAAACGCCTTGTCGACTTGGTCTGTGCTCATCACAACCTAAATATATCTATATAAAAGGCTATAATGACATGTCACACTGCTTGTCCAGTAAACCAACGACGCCATCTAGGAAAGAAATCTGAAAAGATAAACTGACAGATAAAATAAATTGCAATTATCTGAAATATATAATATAAAATATTTATTTGCCAAATAAAGTACTGAATAAAAAGTTGTGTTTATTGTAGTTCGTTATTATGCTGCATACCAGAGGAATGGTTAGAATCTATTTTTATTCCCATTCCAAAACAAGCTAACTCCAGGAGATGCGCAGATTTTAGATTAATAAGTCTTATGAGCCAAATGCTTAAAATTCTATTAAAAATACTTCACAATAGGGTATACAAAAGGTGTGAAAAAGAAGTTGGATACGATCAATTTGGATTCAGAGCCGGAATGGGGACCAGAGAGGCCTTGTTTTCATTACAAGTACTGCTGCAGAAGTGTTACGACCAACAAAAGGATGTCTTTCTATGTTTTGTAGACTTTGAAAAGGCATTTGATCGCGTAAACCATAATAAAATGTTAAATTCCTTGCAGAGCATCAACTTGGATAGCAAAGATCTCCGATTAATTAAGAACTTATATTGGAGGCAGAGTGCCAAGATTAGAATCGACGATCATACATCTAGAAATATTAGTATAAATAAAGGAGTAAGGCAAGGATGCATACTATCCCCTATGCTGTTCAATCTTTACTCGGAACTACTATTCAAGCAAGCCTTGGAAAACCTTTCCACAGGAATAAAAATTAATGGAGAACCAATATCTAGCATAAGATATGCAGATGACACTGTCCTACTGGCTGATACAGACACAAACTTACAGAGGGTTATAGACCACCTTAAGGATGCTTGTCGAGAGTTTGGAATGAAGATCAACGAAAAAAAAACAAAAGTAATGGTGATCCAAAGAAAACAGAATATCCCCTTACCTATAAAAATAAATGGGAATATTTTAGAACAGGTAAACCAATACAAACACCTTGGCTGTTGGATTAATTGCAAGCTGGACCCAGAACAAGAAATTAAAGCGAGAATTGCTCAAGCTAGGGATAGTTTCTTTAAGATGCGCGTTCTATTCTGCGATACACATATAAATATTAAATTGAGATTAAAACTTGTAAAATGTTTTATCTGGTCTGTTCTTCTCTACGGAGTCGAAACATGGACTTTAAAAATAAAGAGCCTGAATAGAATCGAGGCATTTGAAATGTGGGTGTACCGTAGAATTTTAAAAATTCCTTGGACAGCACGAAAAACAAATGAAAAAGTACTAGCTAGACTCAATTTAGAAAAAGACCTATTGAGAACAGTCAAAAGAAGAAAAACCAGTTATTTAGGGCATTTGTTGCGCAACGAGAAATACTACATCCCTCAGTTGATAATAAAAGGCAAAATAGAAGGAAAGCGAGGAATTGGAAGAAAAAAATTGTCCTGGTTACGTAATATCAGAAACTGGACAGGACTTGGATTTGAGGAACTCTTAAGAACAGCTGAAGATAGACAAACGTTTGCCACCATAACCGCTAACCTCCATTGATGGAGACGGCACTTGAAGAAGAAGATTATGCTGTAGGTTTTCACGAAGTCAAAAACATAACCTAATTATTGTTGTTTAGTGTAGGTTAGACACATAAATATTAAAAGATTTAATGAACTCGGAGAGTATTCGCTCCGTTCGTGACTGACGCGACCCCTACCGCCTTCATCTGACAGTTTTGGACCTCCCAATTTGAGGTTAAACATATGTTAAATACATACGAAATTGACAATTATTAATAATTAGTTTTTTAAATATATTTTTTTCACTTTATGTACAAAATAAATGTAGTATTAAAAACAGGGCCTCTAAAAAATCATTATAATTTATCTTTTAAACGTCATACAGAAAAGGAAAAAATCTAGAACTGGCAAATCAAATTTTTCATGTGGAAGAGCATGTAATTACAAACAATAATAGTAAAAGTTATAATACAAAAGCTAAAGTCATCAGGCAGGCTGCAGTTGGCTTGAAGCCTTATGAAATATCATTTAAGATAAATTATTTAAATTTTTCCTATTTCAATTGCATAAAAATGAAATTATGTGATATTTACTTTTTCATATTAAGATAGCACGAATCCATCTTTTTCTTTTCTCTAATTTATATGTAATCTTTGGAAACCTATAAAAACTACACTCACTATTTTTACTATTATTTTTTATAAAATTTATGCGTAAAAAGATAGTTCCAATTTTGTCATATTTCCCCGCTACGCACGCTAGCATCGTTTCAAGGTTACCATGGTTACGCACGGAGCGAATAATTAGCATAATCTTTAATGTTTATAACCTTAATGCAAGAATATAATATTTGATGAAGAATTTTACTGAACATTTTAATTTTCGTAATGATAAAGACTTATTTAAGTTAAGATTAAGTAAACTGACAGTGATCGACGGTGAAAACCGACAGTGAAAAAATTGTAAATAGTTGTTAATAAATAACTAGAAAAGGAGGTGTATACATATTTGTATTTACTTAGTTTAAAGATATAATATTTTCATAATTTTGATAATTAAAAAATGTATTAATTAGGCTTTTTCTAGAGATATTGATACTATTGATTCAACGATAGTAAAATCGAATTCCAAAAGGAAAAATATGCACATATTACCTAGATTGTCATAGTCTTCTAATAATTATAAAACACATTCAATTATATATAAAAAGACTTAGAGTAAGTATACAAAATATCCAGAGTGTAGTAAAAAATTTTCAATACTTTCAATAAATCTTCTATATATTATATATTACCAAACATTGATTTTAAATTCTGACAATTTCGTGATACTTCTTGGATATGTTTTTCTAGGTACCTGGGGACTATAACCGGGTAAACCAGCTGACCATCCAAAAAGCTATCGACCAATTGCTCTACTGTCTATAATGTACAAACTACTCGAAAGGCAATAACAGAATAAGTCCAACAATCCTCAAAGCTATACCAATTGAGCAAGATTTTAGACCAATTCGAGGTTGCACAGGTTGCACAAATGATATATAAACATTTATGCACTATTCCTTGAAAACTCACCGCTAGATTAATAGAAAATATGCTCCGACAAAGTATTTTAAGTAACTATAGGATCCGAAATAAGCACCCACAGAAATATTGTTTGACACAAGGCTCGGTATCTGCACCACTGCTTTATAGCCTTTATATTGCAGACATGCCGACAACAACATCAACAAAGTTTGGCTATGTTGATGACTGGGATTTATTATCCCAAAGAAATTCACTAGAAGCGGATTTCTACAAAAGACCTAAAGGTTATGAGAAATTACTTTTACAAATGGAGACTTCGCCCCAATGCCTCTAAGATCAAAGTGACCTGATTATTCCTTAACAAAAATCTGGCATCAAGAATCCCTAACGTTAACTTTGATAACACACGACTCAACCACAATAAACATCCAAAATATCTAGGCGTGGTCTTGGACAAAACTTTAAGCTTTAAAAAACATTTAAGTATGGTTGCCAAGAAGCTAAAAACTAGAAATGACATCGTTCAGAAGCTCTGCGGTACAACATGGGGGCATCGGCATCCACACTCAGGTCTTCAGGTTTAGCTCTTGTTTATTCGGTAGCTAAATACTGCATCCCAATATGGATCAACAGTGCTCACGTTAAAAAGATAGTTGTCCAGCTAAATAACACCATGAAAATGATCGCTGAAGTACTTAAATCTATACCAACACATTGGCTCCCAGTGCTGAGCGACATTCCACCACCACATCTTCGCCGACTGAATCTACATACCAAAGAATATAACAAGATATTTAGCAACACGCCGCTGCCGATTCATAGCTATATAGAAGATTCAACCAAAAATTGACTGACCATCACCGTCATGCAGCTGCGGCGAGGTCCAATCTATCAAGCACATAATGGAGGAGTGCCACCAGCGAGCCTATGAGGGCAGTTCACAAGACTTCCTGTTTGCAACAATCGAGTTAATTAATTATATAAACAACCTCGACGTTTGCCTATGAACTGGGCATGACTTAAGTATTTTTATACCGAGTCAATTTTATCGTTTATTCAAATGTTTATTGTAATATTGTAGATGTGTCGAAATGCCATACGCTAAATAAATCTAGGTGTGGCGTACAAAACCGAATCTATATAAAAAAAGTAACAAAATGTACCAAATATAAATCAGACGTACACCCGGAAAGAAAAGTACTATACGGTGACAGTCTGGGAATGGCTCGCGGCTAGACAAAACAGTGGAGATGGTCGTGCGGTCTACAAAACAAAAAAATCCGAAGTTATATCAGGGGCGCCAGGTAAATCGGCCCACAGCCTTCCCTACGTTACTATTCAATAAACCACCAACTTACCAATAGGTTTACTACTAAAATACTAAGTAACAGTATACAACCTGAATAAATAAAAAAAATAAATGACATTGTCAGATTAGAATTTAGTCAATTTTAATAAATAGATTCCCAAGATAGTTGAAAATAAATACATATTACAATATTATTTAACTTTACCATAGGCTTAATAAAAAAAAAAATAATATAAAAATGCGGCTTCTACTTGCCTAACAAAAATGCATAAGTTATTTCTATTTAACAGAACAAAATAAAAGGTAAGACGTATCAAAAGTACCGGACGCTAAGGGGTGTGCGGTTCAATACCAACCAAAAAAAAAAATAATTAACGCAAATAGGACACCACGTGAGCTCAAGTGCGTGCGCAGAAAATAATATAAAAAAATAAATCTTAAATATATAACCCCCCCTTTGACGCAGTTTACAAAATTAAAATAGGTATGTGTAAATATTTAATTAATAAAATAAACCGCAAATAATCTTTAAAAAAAAACTATAAAGTATTTGTAAATATGAAAATAAAAACTAACAGCAAATAATCTTTAAAAAAAACTATTGTATTCCGTAAACAAATTAGACGGCGCTTAAATCTTCCATTGAAAATTAATTATCGATCCATACCTCGAATTTTCATATACTTCACCGCGTGGAATTCCAGTTACAGTTCAGCGTGTCTTCAATCCAACATCCCATACGATTGCCGATGTACATAGACTTGTGTGACAATGTTGAAAAGTTGAAAATTACAGCCAGACGGAAAAATACGAAGAAGAAGAAGAAGAAGAAAAAATACAAACCCTGAAGCAAGAAAACATTAATTACCATGTAATTATTTGGAATATACCAATATATCAATACCAAATAATTATTTGGAAATAAATCTATTGATTTTAACACTTTGTTTATCGGCCTTTTGGCGATAATGGAGCAATACAAAAAAAAACTTCTCCGAACTTGAATGTACGAAAACTGATATAAATGTGAATAGCTTTTTAGAGATGGGATAAAAAAAATAACTACAACTTTTTAATTAATTAAAAACGAAATGTTCTAACACTCACCCTTCTTAGCCAGATTAGGGGTTTGAAATATCCCAAATTGGACCGAAACGTAGTCGGCTTTTTGGACTCGTGATTAAGGCTAATTTCTTGATCTAAATGCGACTCCCAGTATTCACGTGTACTGTAGATCCGCTTTTTTTTTAGCGAAATTGTGGATATTCCAAAAATAACCCTTCCACGAAGGCAGCAACTCCCCTTAAATATAACGGTTCGGACTAGTCCAGATCCCACATGGAACAGCAGCAAAAAAACAAAATGCCGTTTTTAATCTAGCTCAACCTTTCAGTAACACCGTCAAACCTAGAATCCCCTAGAATCACTCCCTTTCCGTCGAATTTCCGAACACTTGTAACTTGACACACGGAGGTCACCGAATAATACCGAGATTCAAACATTTCAATTTTATGATCCCAATTCTTCCAAGATGACTCTAGAAAGAACGATCTAAATTAGTTTCATCACAAAAAAGAGGAAGTTTTCCCTTAACTTCAGCACAATTTGCCAGACATTACCCCTATTTAAAAATTACTAATTTTATTTTCGCCACCTTGCTTATAATATAGTATAGGCAACCGCTCTTACACGTCTTGAATTATTTAAATTTTGATAAAATAGAGGTGGGACTTTCTACTTTAAATTTGGAACGTAACATAGGTACCTACCAGGTAAAAATAAATAATTCTGTATTGTATTCTTAATAGGAAGTTTAAGTGGAGATAATAGAAATGGGTGCTTACAAGGAGATTCTGTTTATAAAGTAAAGCCATTTTTAAGAAGTTCACTAAACAATCCAATTTCTTTAATGAATTTCATATTAGAACCAGATATGCAACATATCTTTTTATGTATGCAAGAGTGTCATCGAATGCCATAGTCTGTGGACTAGTACGCATTTCGATGCGCATCGCCCCGCCTCGAATTTTCCCATTGGCTCTTGACCTGTAAATCCCTATTTATCGCTCGAATAGCCCATATAAATATTGGCGATTTTCAGGTTATCCTGGTCAGTCTCTCACGGGCTCTCCGAGAGCTTAGTGCTCTCGGGGCTCTGCTTCCTGCATTTATTTTCCATACTCTGTGGCTGAAAATTGTTTCAACTTAACTTGGTGTTTTTATTTCGACGAAGAAATTGTCATGTAAGAAATATCTTGCCTTTTTCAAGGCAAGACACCGAAGATAAATATTTTCCAAGCCCATAACCCGAAAATGGACTTAAGTAGAGGAGCTCTCGACAGTATATTCGAAGCCCTCTACAGAGCACCCGGGGATAACAGAAGGTGGTTAGACCCTTAATTATTCCCCCGAGGTGACAAGAGAAGGTTTAGGTACTATTTTATCCAGTGGAAGTGACTGTAAGGTTAAAAAGATGCAATCGTTCTAATCTACAGCAACATTCTACGAGAATAATCTAGCGAGAGATAAAAATTAAGACAATTTTGAAAATGAATTACTAAATGAAGACATTACTGAACTTTTTAAAAATGAATATGTTTGAGCTAACCCTATTATAATATTTTAGTGTTGTGGAAAAACCTGAGAGGAATCATTAAACATGTATTATTTTTTTATTCGTGATTGAATTTGTCTTTACATAATTTAATTTATTCCTGCCACCACAAATTGTATAATCAACAGAGATATTAACACATTATTGTGATTTCTTTGACAATTAATTTAAATATTTGTGTGCCCTGAAATAAATTTTACATTTATCTTACCGATAAGTAACTGCAACATAATTTGACGTGAAAAGACAAGTACAATTTATTTTATAAATAAAGGTCTACACTTTAGATAACTAACGTCAGGTAGGACAATATTTATCTGGAGGTGAAAAGACCGGCCCTTTTATGCAAGAAGTTTGTTATTTTAAAAATTTATTTTAAGTTTGTTGATCCTAAAAAAATGATCCGTCTCATGGTGACGGGCAAAATTACTAGTTATTAATAATGGCAAAACTATACTATTTTTATTATTTAAAAGGTCGATTTTGATTAATTTAACGTAAACTTAACCTATTCATCGCCTACAATCATATTAACTTTCTAATTAGAAAATATAAAAATGCACCTTGTTTATTAACGGTAATTTTGTTTTTTTAAATACGAGAATTACAAAATAATTGCATCAAATTTGACGTCTTTTGAGCTTTCAATTTCCCTGTCTTTTCTCCGGAAACTCGATGATTTTATTGAAATTAAACTGATGGAAAGAACGCTTTGTACAAACTAATGAAAATATCTTTCTTTGATACACACAACGATTGATCTTTAAAGGGATAAATCTCTTAATATTGAACTCTCTTTGTGCAGAAAATAGATTGGTTTTTGTTGCAAGCCGGCAATAAGCTTCTGGTTCTATGAATTGACCGCTGTAAAAACGATAACGGAAATTGTTAGTTTTTTTTTTGGTATAACGCAAAAATGCATTGTATTTAGATTTTAAATACATTTTAAACTTGTGTTACACACACTGATCGAAAACAGTTGTTTTTTGTATGAATATAAGGAAAATGCTCTTAGTTATTTATTTCTGTGGCCAATTAGAATATTAAAAGATTCTTACTATGTACGGTAATTAGGTAAAAACTTAAATATATATTAAATGAATTGAAACAGGTAAAAAAACATTAAACATATTAAATAAATTTAACGTAATTATTGCCCGCTGATTGTTTGCATTTTTAGAATTTTTTTTTCAAAATAAGTCGACTCGTGGAAAAAAAAAAATAATACGAGAATTAATAACAATAAACTATACGTCCGTGGGAGACTTTTAATGGGTCATTTTGTCACCTCGGGGGAACAAATAAGGGTCTAACCACCTTCTGTTGTCTCCGGGTGCTCTGTAGAGGGCTTCGAATATACTGTCGAGAGCTCCTCTACTTAAGTCCATTTTCGGGTTATGGACTTGAAAAATATTTATCTTCGGTGTCTTGCCTTGAAAAAGGCAAGATATTTCTTACATGACAATTTCTTCGTCGAAATAAAACACCAAGTTAAGTTGAAACAATTCTCAGCCACAGAGTATGGAAAATAAATGCAGGAAGCAGAGCCCCGAGAGCACTAAGCTCTCGGAGAGCCCGTGAGAGACTGACTTGGCTGACCTGAAAATCGCCAATATTTATATGCGCTGTTCGAGCGATAAATAGGGATTTCCAGGTCAAGAGCCAATGGAAAAATTCGAGGCGGGGCGATGCGCATCGAAATGCGTACTCCACAGACTATGGCATTCGATGACAATTTGACCTAGTCAAAAATAATTCTACTATCTCTATTTCAAATTATACAGTCTAAAACAATACTTTAAAATACTATAAACTTTAGAAACTATGCTGTCAATTCTTATCGGTACTGGTGAGTTACAGGTAAGATAACCTTATCACTCTAGGGGGGATGAGACTTTTTGGCAAATTATATTTGTACGGCAAATGTTGCCTGACGATTTTTATACACACCAAAATCTACAAAATCGAGCGTTTTACACTTAAAACTTTCTCTCTATAATATCTAGGTTAAAAATAACATCAAAGACTTGATTATTTTGATTTTTTTTAAATTACTAAAAAAGTTAGTCAACATTAAAAAAAACATTTAAAATTCAAAGATAATATTTATGTTATATTATTATAACAGATTATTGAGTTTTACATTTTAAAAACAAAATTTTTTATTGTACAGATATTCGTATTATCACTTTTTCAAATTGAATTTCAGTCCCCAGTGTAATCAAATCCTGAATTATTTACACAAATTGTTATTTAATTTCAGCTATTGTTTGAATATTTATCAGCTTAAAGGCGAATCAAAAGAGAAAGCTGTTTTGCATAGTTTTTCAATTAAATTTCTATGCATGCTCCAGTAAAACAAATGTTTGTTATAACATAACTAAACCAATATATTGTTATATTCTGAATATTTGATTTCTGTTTTTAGTTGTCGGTCTGGTTTGCATAACCGAACAACAGCTTTTGATGCATTTTAATTTTGCATAATTATTATTTATAGGTATATATATATATATATATATATATATATATATATATATATATATATATATATATATATATAATATATGGTTATGTTTCTTTTTATCAATCAAATATAGAATAAAAATATTGTTATAGAACGCGGGCACATAAATTTGCAACGCTCCCTGTACATCGATTTGTAAATATTTATTATAAGTTAGTTTTAAGCAGTGGGTTTATCCATAATGAGTTTTACCCTGAAGGACTGAAAACATTAGTAAATACTTAAATGTAAATAGACAATTGTTTCCCGGTATTTGTAGATATAATATTTTAAAAGCCTTTTGTTTTGTTTCGCTGGAAAGGCCAAAGCCACCAGGTAGTTATTGTATTTAAAAAGTATAAGATAAAACTGTTATTATTTTTAAAGAAAGTTGTTTATAAGCGATGCTTGGGTGTTTCTGATGAAAAATAAGAAGCGAAATATAGGAATTTTCTGATTGTTTAGCGAGTTTGGAATGGGGATGAAAGAGAGTGTATGTTTTGAAAGTTTGAAGTAGGAAAGATTATTATGTGATGGTCATCCGAAAGAAGTGAAGTTTTGTGTAGTCAGTTAAGAAGCAAGTACCAGTTTGTTAATAGTTAGAAGTGGGTGACTAAAAGGTGTAACAAGAGATAGGTCTAAGTTGAGAAGTCGAACACCTCCTTGCTTCTATAAAGTCCAAGTGAGTAAGTCACAAGAACTATAACTATTAAAAATATTAACTACACCAAGTAAAAAAAAATACTTGGGTCTCAGGAGATTGTTAGTGTATAAAAGAGTAAAGAGAATTTTGGAGTTTTTTGAACGAGTACTGGTAAAATAAGCCTGCTCGTGTTTTGGAGAAGGAGTTGCTGGTATGCTGATAGTTTGATACTCAGAACGGAGAAGGCTTTGATTGGTAGCCTAACATAATCAACAAGAGGGAGCTGTTTTGATCGAAAGGAGACATCGTCGTGTGTGAATTAAAAGGTCAGTCAATAATCTTTTGTGACAGAATTTTTGTATATTTCAAATAAAAGACTCTATACCATCAGAAGATTAAAAATGATCGCTATTTTAAAATACCATAAATTTCTTTTAAGTTTCTTTTTATAATATTTCGATAAAGTTTCATATTATTTCTTTTGATAATAAAAGATATTGGTATTTGTTTATTTATGTTATTTCTATTTATTTCCTTTTCCTATTTTATTCCGATAAGGAACAACTAAGAGATACTGGAAGCCACGAGAAAAGTTAAGTATAACCTAAGCTGATTTATTTTTTTTTGTATAATAAAATGGCACCCTGAGATTATTTTTTTATGTATGATTTGCGACACTTAGATAATTAAATAAAGTAATTAAATAAATATTATATAACCGAAAATTTGCTATATGGTGGCGGAAATTTTTTTTATAAATTATCGATGTCAGCAGCAGTTTACTCTGAGAAAATATAAGATGATATAAATAAGAAAACAGGTAGTCTCAAAGCAAATTTTTACTATAAAGAGATTCCACATATGTTCTCTCTAGAGTTTTCTAGTTCCTTTGGCAGAGCAGCTTATAGAAGAGAGGGTTGAGTGGTCACTTTGAAAGAATTTCCAAACGTTAAAAGAGCATGTTGAATTGTAACGAATATTTTGCCTACCACGTAGGGTATTATTATGGGGGGTTAAAAATTGGGGATAAAAATTATTGGGGTGGAGATAGGACAAGCAAAACAAATCGAAACTTATGCGAACGGCTCTCCCGGTTTATTTGGAGAACTGGGTCGTGGATAAGTGAATAAAACAATGGGATTGAATTGGGGCAACTACAAAAATAAAATAAAGGGGTACTTACATAAATCTCCTGAAACAAACACAATACAAGACGGTTCTCTAGCTATTTAAAATAAGGACGCCGCTTAGAGGAAACTTCCTGCTGGATGAAGAAAAGGCTCTTCCTTCCTAAAAAACACAAAAGCGGCTATAATCTGTTTTAATAAAAGAAATAAACAAAATGATTTAGAGAAAATTACACATTTATTGTTGTTTCACCACAAACAGTTACAAATAAAGATAATAACAATAAAATACAAAATATCAAAAACAGACTTACTATGTCCTATTCGTTTACATACTCTAGAAGTTGGAGATACTATAAAACTTACAATTGTTAATGGCCGACAATTTGTAGCAGAAATAAATTATTACAAATGAAAAAATATATTTTTAAGTAAAACTATGCATAGATTTTAACCTTGTTTTATAAACAAAACAAAATCTCAAATATGATTAGATATTTAATAAATGTCAAAAATAGAGCTAACTGTCATATGTTAATACTAAATCTTAAAACGAAGAACAATTAAAATGACAGCTAAGCCACACCCTAAGATCTAAAATTTTAAATATAACAATTTATTAAATTGTTATGAAAGCAATTATTATTTGAAAAAAATGTCTATTTTTACTTAAAAAGCTCAAACAAAAAAAGTTACCTGGGTTTCACTAACTATTACTTTCACTTTAAAGTTCTGAGGTTGGGAACTGAAAATATACTCTCTGCCTCACAAACAAATTCATCTCCACTGCGAATTATTCTGAAACGGATTCTTAAAGACAAACAAATTGAGGTTGAAATTTGGGCACTGGACGCAAAATTTGACGATCCGCTTCTTAAAAAACTGGAACCATGTACTGGAACCAACTGGAAGTATTTTTCAAACTTGTTGGAAACGCCGCAAATCTCTTAGATACAAATCTCTTAGGTGAGAGCCGACATAAACAAAAACACAGTGATTTTTCTTATCTGAACTGACACATTATATTGGGTAAAAATCACCTTTTTTCAACAAATTTGCCGGTTTTTTTCCGACTAAACTAAACACGTTTGCTTCCATGACCAATGATTCAAAGCTTACTTTTAACTGTAATACACAACTAACATAACATATATATATATATATATATATATATATATATATGTATATATATATATATATATATATATATATATATATATATATATATATATACCATATATATAACATATACCGCTCTGAAGAGACCTAAAGAAGTCGAAATACGTATAAGCGGCTTTTCGCTCCCTGTATCGAAACAAAAATCTAATACCGTCATTATGTGATATACAAGGAATTTAAAAATGCTACAGAATTTGGGGGACCATTTGCCAAAGCAAATTTCTTCCAGAAGGAGATGCCATAGATGTTCTCTCAGTAAAAAAGAGACAAGTACCAAATCAATTTGTATTGCCTTTGATTTGACACTATGTAAATCGTGTTTTTTTCTACAACATTGTTAACTGTTTTTATATAGTTTTATATATTTTTCAATAAAATTTCCTTTAAAATATATTCGTGTATTGATCTCGATATAAAACTCTACTGAGACAAAGTTGTCCCATGTCTTAGCAAAAAATTTAAAGATATTAAAAAAAATAATTTATTTTGGGCACCATTACAAGACTATTGATAATATTTTTTTGTTTGAGAAGTTTTCGATATCTGAGGATGGTGTCCAGTCTTGAAAGGGTTAAACCGTATCCAGTTGGGTTAAACTTTTGATTTACCTACTTACGGTAGATGTTATTATGGGATTTATAGGGTTAGGATATTAATTATCCAGAGTATTACACATTTCTTGTTGACTACGTATATGAACACATCCAAAAATCATTAAAATCTGAATTCGTTCTTCTTCACGCTTTATCGTGTTTTAGATACACCAACAATAGTAATTTATTGTAATACCAAAGGTGTTATTGTTGCAGTCATAGCTATTATAGTATATAGCTTAATACATCATGTCAACTTGGTTATCTAATTAAAATAACAAAATTTACTATATTTTTAGGAAAACGAAGTTAAGATTGAGATATCTAATATGTGTTGGTTTTTTAAATGCTTTTTTTTCTAGATACTTTATATTCAATGGTGTGCTTTAATACTAAATCATTGAAAAATCGTAAGAATTAGTTTTCTCTATTTTGTAGTTAATTATTATTCAAAATTTAATATAAAGATGGCATATTAACCAGTTATAATAATTTCTTTACATAATAAATAATACTGGCACCCTTATAATACTTACTAAGAGAAAAATATCATATAAATTTAAAACGTACTCATAAAAATTGATTAACAAAGTCAATAGAAAACAGACATAATAAAACATTCAATACAACTTTCAGTTTATTACATTAATCAACTAAACTACTCAGGAAAATAAATATTTTATATGAAGTTTATCAATTATATTAGTGCCTCTTTATATAATTGGTAAATATGAAAATTAATATACGTATGTGGATATTAGCGGGCAATTAGGTTTTCAAAACATTTATTATATTTACTTACATTGGCTTTTATATTTTAGTGTACAAGATTACGGATTTGATATAACTTAAAAATAACTAAGGGTCATTGTTCGTTGTTTTAATGTTTTGCAGATTTTGTTGGGATTAATACCATTTTTGGTGTCATATTTCTTCTGAACTTTGTTTTTCTACTGGTACAAATCTTTGACCTAATGCTCGATGTATACTTGCGTCTTTGCAAGTAGCGTATACGTCACAGGTAAGCTGTGTGCGATCGCTGGCGGTTTAGCAGTACACGAGTTGTAATTAGCCAGTGCACACTCGAGCAGAGCCGCTGCGTGCAAGCTACTAACAAGCGGCGTGAGCCAGGAGGACGCCAGTTTTTGCTACTCCGCTACGCGAATGCGGCTTCCACAGCAATTATGATATCAATACCTGAACACACCGAGAAATCGCTCAATGTATATTGATGAAAAACAAACAAGCTTTAGCAGTCTAAATAATGTGTTAACCAAAATGTGAGTGGTCGCTTAACCACCCTTCCACTCGACCACAGTTTTTTTCTATGTTGGCCTTTAAATTTTCCTTTTGTTTCATTGTTGTCAAGTAGGTCTGCCTTTTCGTTTTATTTTATACCAGTACATCCGGGTACTCAGAGTAAACTTACTTTGTTATTTTTCCGATTGTAATCAGATTCTGAAGGCAGGTCTAAACTTGGAGTCACTTTGATACGATTTCAGTGCCGTTAATGTCATCTAGTTTTCCGATATAATTTTTTTAAATCTGTCCCTGCAGGACCTTTTTCTTGGAAGTTAGTGGAATGTTTATCTAGACTCTCACTAAGGCTTATCCTTCGCTTCCCTCCATATACTCTATTTTCAACTTATTTATTAGTTTTAGATCCGCCAGTATACCAAAATTGATATGCCATTATGGGTATCGTTTTATTAGATGACCATTCGTCCCTTCCTGAGAGACGACGATAAACAGCTTTTCAAAATTATATATAGATTTCATTGGATTATGGTACCCTTTCCAACTCTAGATAATTTTTTTTTATCTCTTCACATTTGATTCCAGTATTATTTTACCCTGCTTCCTGGCGTATTATCTGTTCTGTACATGTTCCTATCTATGCCTATAAGGTCAAGTGCGGTGTTCGTCTGGCAGGGTCTCCCTGTGTTGTGTTGTACTTAAATGTTTACTTATAAAAAAGACGGATTGTACATTTTAATTTATTGTACAACTTATCTTTTATAAAATTAAACCAGATCCTTTTACTACTACTAAAAATGAAAAATACTATGTCCATTTTGTTTTTGCGGGACTCTGATTTATTTGGCACTATCAAGGATGAAATCCATTGACTGCTGTCGATTTGGTCATGTAGTCATCATGCGGTCATCAAGTGACCCTTGGTAGTAACGTGCTAGAAACTTATTTATTTCTGACTTTTTTTCTTGTAGCAATCTTGTTGGTTAGAATGAAGTCAATTTGGGTTTTAGTGCTTCTTCCATTTGGTGCTAGACAAGTCTATTTTTAAACCAAGAATAGGTAACCATAGTCTTCACGATGTCAGCAACGATAATAGAACAAGGTTAATAGACTTCGGCGTCCCACAACCTTCTAATAAAATCGAAAATTTTCGAACACAAGAAAACACACAAACAAACATGGGTCTCCAACGACGGCGTCACAAGAAATCAGATCGATCATGTTCTAGTAGATGCCAGTAGGGGTAGTAACTGTCTAGACGAAAGAAGCCTAAGAGGAGCTAATGGAGACACGGATCATTTTCTGGTGAAAACGAAGATAAGGACAAGAATAGCTTTCAAAAAAACACACAAGAATACACCAACACAATTATGGAATACCGAAGTTCTAAGTAATAAGGAGACAAAACAGAAATTTCAAAAGGCTATAAAAATCTCTCTATCACATCGGGCAGCTTATCACTGATGACAAGGAAATTCTAAAAACCTGGAAGGAATACTGCTATCAACTATTCAACGACCAATCTAGAAGATACATCAAACATAAAGGTACATACAGCTGAAATAGAAGACCAATACCCGACATACGAAGGTATGCTACATTCTAGTTTTGACACCGAAGCTAATAAACATCTTCAAAAATGTTAGTGATTTAAAAATTACAACCAAAAATGTGAAGACGGTATCGAAGTTATACACAAAAACAAAAGATCCTTTCACAATACAGGAGTCATCGAATGTTGTTTATTCTATACCGTGTAATAATTGTAACAAAATATATATAGGAGAATCATCTCGTAATTTTCACAGTAGGGTGATCTCACATCGTAGCGATATAAAAACCAAATAAATAAATGCATGTGCATTGACAGAACATGCATTAACGTTAAAACATGAATTTAATTTTCGAGGATTCCTGTATTTTGGCAAAGAAAAAGAACCATTCAAAACGGGTTTTCTTGGAAATGTGTTCCATAAAATCGAGTACATCTTGCATCAATAAAAAGTCAGACATAGATAAACTGAGCAACATTTATTGTTACTTACTGGAAAAACATCCAAAATAAAATTAATATCTACCTGCACCCGTACCCACACAAATTACAGTTATATGCATAACATGTTGCATACCATTAAGACAGGTTTAAAAATTAAAATCACCTAAGATGGGCCTCTAGTATTTCTTAAAAAGAAATATGATATTAAGTACACCTAATTACTTTTTAATCATAGGATTATTTCTTTTTGTTCTCTATGTGCCAGAGTTAAAACACACCAGTAAAAGATGACAACAAAATTTTTACTATGTTTACCTAAATTTTAAAGAATTTTAAAATGTATTTCGTCCACTATTTTATATTTTATGTGTGTGTTATTAATGTTGAGTGTCTATGCTTTTATAAATAATCTCAACGACTAGTAAGTTGCACTGAAGATTTGTGATATTTTATAAATATTTACACTTTTTCTTATTACAGTGTCTTGAAAAAGGAATAAAACCATTCCGAAAGCTAGACAAAAAGTCACAAGAGTGTTTCATTAACATCCCGGCCAATTTTCTGACTGCAACCCTAATAAACTGTGTTGTTTGTATATATATATATATATATATATATATATATATATATATATATATATATATATATATTAATAAATATTAATATATATATATATATATATATATATATATATATATATATATATATATATAAAGGGGGACATAATCATTATTATTCTATTATTATAATATGTGGTATAATATAGAATTTTTCAATAGAACTATTTTCTGGTTTTAAAACAAGGGAACCTTATTATACTTCTAAACGTTATATTAAAAGGAAAATCATAGGAAATTATGAAAGTTCAATGTTCAGCCGGCAGGTGAAATCCAAAAAGCAACAGAATGAAAAGTTAATTTTCGTTGTTCTCAAGGCAACTAAGAGGTAAACTTTTTGTTACAAAACCTCCATTTGACTTACAGTCAGATTAGAAAATCCAATAAAGAGTCAGTTTAATAAATTTTCAACTTTTTAATGAAACTTTAATTAAAAATACATCGGGCAGGTTCAAAATCACAAATTGTGCTTGAACTGGTTGTTGAATAGAGTGAATGGAAACTAACAAAGTTTCGACAACTTCCATTTCTGTTTCATTGTATTAAACTGCACTTACAATTTTATCGATTTATAGCCTTAACTTCGAGCGCTTTACATGATAATATCCCAAACCGCAGACCATTATTAAATTCGATAAAACTACGCTGAAATCTAATAATTTTCAGCTACGGTTCTCACTAATAACAGTTTTAAACAGGTATATTGAACTTACTGGATACATTTCAAGATGTTTTGTAATTGGAAACCTAAAAGTAATGTATTTGACGAGAGTATTTATTGATCTTAGCCCTAGGTAAAATTATTCCTAAATTCAGCACAAAAAAATAAAAATTTTAAGGTATATAGGGTGAGTGCAAATAAAGCTAGAGTTAAGAAAACACGTGAAGTAGACATATATTAAAAAGGAGCTCATTATAAAACAATTATTTTAGTGAACAGTGTGCTTACTATTAGTTCATATACAAAGACAGACAAAAACTTCTAAAATTGTTTTGCAGAAAAGTTCTCGTATCTTTTCATAAATAAGTTAAGAACGGCCAAATCCTTCTACGCAAGGATTAGAAGCTACTTAAATCAATCAATACATACCAATCGTACCCTATCAATCGTACTCAATTTCGAACCTACCTCATTTCTTTCCAAAAATATTCAACAAACCCACAGTTAATCAAATCCGCCTTCAATAATATGTTTTACAACTAAAAGGATGATACACATATATACACATGTGCATCTAAATCAAATGAACGTACTGGTGCTGCAGTCACAATTTCAGCATCGACAAATAAATACAAACTCCTTTTTTCTTCTTCTTCTTCACGTGCCATCTTCGCGACGGAGGTTGGCAATCATCATGGCTATTCTAATCTTAGATGCTGCTGCTCTAAATAGTTCAATTGATGTGCATCCGTACCATTCCCTCAAGTTACGCAACCATGAGATTTTTCTTCTTCCTACACTTCTCTTGCCCTGGATTTTCCCTTGTATAATCAATTGAAGTAGGTTGTATCTCTCATTACACATAACATGCCCCAGGTATTGCAGCTTTCGTGTCTTGATAGTTTACAATACTTCCATTCTTTTGTTCATTCTTCTCATGACTTCGTTGTTTGTTACATGCTCGGTCCATGATATCTTCAGGATTCTTCTATACACCCACATTTCAAATGCTTGCAACTTTTTAGCAGTCGACGCGCTAAGTGTCCATGCTTCTATCCCATAAATCAGAGTCAAGAAAATATTGCACCTTGCCAGCCTAACTCTCAAGTCCAATTTTAGTTCTCTTGCACGAAGTACCTTTCTCATTTTATTGAAGTTTGTAGGTACTTTCTCTATTCGAACTTTGATTTCTTTGGAGTAATCGTTTGTGTAATTAATTATTGTGTCAAGATAGTGGTAGTTTTCAACTTGTTTTAAAGCACTACCGTTAATTGTCAGGCTTTCACCATTATTTTGGGTTTTTGATATCCTCATAAATTTGGTTTTCTTGGTGTTTATTGATAACAACTATCTTGTTCATTAGCTTTTGGAGGTCCAAACTCCTTTCAAAGCACTTTATTTACTCTGCTGAACTATACGCTTTCTACCAGGCCACCTTTGCTCTCAAAGCATCCAATATTACCAATTCTATTATACTTACAGACTCTCTAAATTCCGTTCTTCAATTAACTAAACTGGAGACCAAAACAATGAAATAAAAAGACGTATCGAAATTGCCAGGGTCACTTTCATAAAGATGAGGAAATTCTTCTGCAACAGAGATATAAGCATCCCTCTCCGATTAAGAATGCTAAGGGGCTACGTATTTAACACGCTATTATATGGTGTAGAGGCCTGGACTCTCAAGCAGAACAATATAAAAAATATTGAAAGTTTCGAGATGTGGTGTTACCGTCGAATGCTAAAGATAAGTTGGGTTGAAAGAGTTACAAACTTTGAAGTAATGCGAAGGATAGGAAAAGACCCAGAAATTTTGTCAACGATCAAACGAAGAAAACTAATATTTGGGTCACATGATGAGAGGACATAAATACGCATTACTTTAAAATATAATGCAAGGAAAAATAGAAGTAAAATGGAATCCAGACCGTAGAAAAATGTCATGGTTGCGTAATTTGAGAGAGTGGTTTGGCTGTACGACTAATGAACTCTTTAGATAAGCTGTAAACAAGGTCATAATAGCCTTAATAATTTCCAATCTCCGATAGAAGTGGCACAAGAAGAAGTAGTTCCGAACAGTTAATCCAATATGTTTACCCAACTAATCCTTTGGTCATCAAGATAAAACAAGAAGTTTATACCGCTCAACTAAATGGAAAAAGTATTACATTTTTCTGAATACCATCCTCTATTGTAATTCAAGAAAATAAAGAGGCAGACAATGCTGAAAAAGAAGCTGCACTAGGGATAGTCCGGAGTGTAAAAGACAAGTTAACAATCAAACATATATTGGAGAAATGTCCAGCATTTCTCCATCAAAGCGCATGTTGTACAATATACCCAACAAACTAAGTGACATTTTAGGTCTACAGTGCCATATATCTAACCTAAAAAGTTTCTTAACTTCAATTAACATTCTAAGCGCTATCTAAACATATAAATGTACTACAAATTATTGTTCGCTACCACTGTTTCGCTAATAGCCAATTTCGCTGATGCGATTTTTATTAATAAAAATTCGGTTGCTTATAAAGTCGGTTTTACGGGCGAAGATTTTACGTGACAACGTCTTTTTCTCGGTAGAATATTTATTGATATGAATATTATTAAATTGCACAATAGGAACAAGGAATTGAATGAAAATAAGAATTGCACAAATTTTAACTATAGAAATATATTTTGTTTACTAAAACATTGTACATGTAAACTTAAACTTAACTAATTTCTATTTGAGTGATTTTGTTGAGGATAGGACGATGATAGGAGAAATAGCATCGCACCAGCGGACCGATCATGTTTGAGTGGGAGAGAGACGCAAGACATTCGCCGGTCCGGCGGGCCTCTCTCTCTCGTTCGGTGACTCATCGTAACAGACGTGAGCGGGCGTTACACTTTTTCATGAGTGACTCCGAGCCACAACCTAATTTAAGACGTTGTCACGTCAAAAAAAGGTGAGTTTAACATGAATAAATAATGTACTTATTTAAAACATCAGTTCATGTCACTATAAACTAGCAAAATTTCCTTGCAAATAATTATCAACGTACACTCAATAAAGCTTATAATCTGTACCTTAAAGCAAGAAGGACCTATGTCGAAATTGTTAGTTTTGGGTTATAATATAATACATTGAAAATTCTCATCAAAATGCATAACGTAAATTCTATTTTCTTTGTATTTTCTGGATTAATCTGTTTATTTGTGTTTAAGGTATATACACTATGGTCTCAATTTTTTTTAATATTCATGATTTTTATAGGAAACAATTCTAAAAAAAAGTTAACATTGATTGCTATAGCATTAAGCATAATGACTCTTTGAATAACATTGGTTATATAAACTCTCATTAGATGGATGATTAACAACATTTCATTTTCAGTTTATTACCTCTTTATTTAGATGTTATAAATAAAGGCAGCTATGGATTATTGGGTACGATACTATCTAACACAAATTAACAAAAACTTAAAATTAATTCTGACACTAAAAATTTTATATTTATTGAAATCAGTGTTTTGTTTTACGAGTAGTTCTTGCAGGACTAAAATCAAGAAATTTGAACGCTTTATTCTCAAAAGCAAAAATAGCTTTTAGTATCCTTTTCCAATACTAGCTTTTCTGAATTGTTACTACTTAAAACTTAACCAGGGAACCAGTTGTTTATCATAATTTTCTTTCGTATTTATGATCTTTTTTATTTTGAAGCAATGTATTAAAACTAAGAAAATCTGTTTGTCTTATCAATTCGTCTAATCCTTAAAAAAATATTTTCAACGTTTTTTTTTTGGGCAATTTCTTAATTTGGGCATAAATTGTATCTATTTCTAAATGGGTATGACCAGCCTATTAGTACTTGTTATTAATAATCATGACGTTAATTTCCAGATTATCTACAATATCGATCTGGAAGCAATGTAAATACATTAGTATAACTTAAATATTTAGGTTTTGCCCAGTACAGGAATCACTGAAAATGCTTATTTCCTTAAAATTTTAAAGCAAGAAGCATCATATTTTCTCATAATGATATCAAAAAAGTTAAATTATAAGTTCATAAGGACCTTTTATGAAAAGACATTAATTTGAAATGATAGTATTTGCAGACATGGTGTTTGTCATTTTTGTTTTTATCGTAAGAAGATTCTGCTAGGTCTAAGTGTTCTTTGTGAACAGCAGATGCATTCGATTTTTCTTCGACATTGTTGCTTGAATTTATAAGAATCTTGTACTTGTCACACTTTTCACATGTCTCGGTCTTTGGCTTACAAAATGTAAAATTGAATTTTTCTACAAAATTATTTCTGTAGACACATTCTTTAACTATATTAGAAATTTCATTTTCTTTACAGTAAGGCTTGTATAATGTCTACATTTTAAAGATATTTAAGTCTGAGTTTAAATGTTTCTTTTTTGTTCTGTTACGAGAGTAATGAATTTCAACTGCTAAGAACATCTGAATATGAGCTTTTACATACTTACATAAACATAAAATAAAATTCCCGAGGAAACTAAATGTCGTTGTAGTTGGCTGTGTACCACATATCACAAATGTATTTATAAATTTCTTTATAAAAGATATAATAATAAAAATCCTATCGTGTTACATCACAGAACGTTTTGGGAATAACTATTCCATCATCAGTGCTAACTAGATGTACATATTTGAATCCATTAAATACATAAGTAAAAATCTTTTAAATATTGTTTGATTAACTTTGAGTTACATTTTTAATAATTAAAAATTATTCTATTTAAATTACAAATCGACTTGATTACATGGCAACTTAAGACTTTACTCAGGTTACCACTCCTTAGATGGATTATATGTGAGGACTTGTTGACAGCAACTGATTTAAACAGTTGATTTAGAAACCTTCCGAGACTAAAGATTTCTACCAAAGTTGTTTATCGAAAGTCGTCAAATAAATGTTTTTATCATTCCAGAGATAAATATACCAGATATTCTACGTACTTTTTCGATGATTGGTCTTTGCGTTTTTTTTAACCTGTGTTTATCAATTGAAGCGTGCATTTCCATAACGTTGTAAGTGCCAATATGCCTCATTTGGTTTTTTTTAAGTTAAATGAGTTGCAAGTGCCATGTTCCATCGCCTAAAATTTATTTCATGTCGATGTTACGAGCAAAGCCCGAAATTGGACAATCCTAATATTGTACACAAATTATTGTCCATTTCTAGCACCGTACCCCAAAACTGTATAATGTCCGAAATAATCAAAATAGTTGTCGAAACGCTCATCGGTTCGAATGGATTATTATTGACAAGCGACACATCAAATCAAAAATTGAAAAATCGAATCTAAGAAGAAATTGTTCTACAATAGAGATATTGTTAGTAAAACATTTCAAAGCTTCAAGAGATAGATACATCACTATAATATAGGGAAGATGTTTGTAAGATTTTCAAGAGATATGTATGATAATTTAAAATAATTTAATTCTACGAATCCAAAAGTCAAAAACGCTGGTTAATTATGGATTTATAACCTCAATTGATGTTTGTTTGTCGTTAATTACAAATGGGGAATAATCATAAAAATCGATATTATATATCTGATATATTATCTCAAACTGACGCATGGCTACTTATTGAAATTCGAACATTGTACACCAATTCTTTTATACAAAGTCCGACGATTATATATATTTCGGAGATTGTACAGTAAAGGGGTACAATGCTAGAAGTGGACAAGATTTTTTGTACAATGCTAGGATTGTCCAATTTCGGACATTGCTCGTAACATCGATATGGCTAGCGACGGCGTGAAAAGTGGGGATAAAGTAGCGGTGCAAGTCAAAACGTTGTAAGTATCGTTCTGTTAAATGTAGAGTGGCGCATCAGTTACTAAATTATTTTTGTTTGGACGTGTTGGGTTGAGTTTAAACATAAGTATTTGGAACGAATATGGATAAAACTACAGAAAAACGGTCCAAAAAGAAAAGAAGAGTTGTTGATAGTTGGAAAAAAATGAAACCAAGAAAATGAGAATTTCTGGCGAAGAATATGTTTCTCTAGTCAATAAAAAGACCGTTACAAAGAAAATGCCACCAGCTGATGTAAGTATGGTTTAAAGAGATACCTATCTAAATAGACGTTAAAACATAAATAATTTTTTTTTGTTTAAATCTATCTAAATAATCCAAAATTGTTTTAGGTAAAATATAAGTGTCCACTAGCATGTAGATCCATAAGACTGGAATACCTTGTTGAGTTGTACAATCATGTCTATAAAATGGCTGATTATAGTAAACAGCAAAGTTACCTACAAAGGTTTATTCATCCCCAATTAATCAAAAGGAGACGTCATGGTCAGTACGAACATCCCAGTGAAAGTAGGAGAAAGCACTCTTTCACCTACCATTTACTTTTGCCTGGAGGATCTGAAATAAGGGTTTGCCTCAAAACATTTTGTAGTACGTTTGCCGTAACTCCAAGAAAAGTGCAACTTTTGGGAGAAAAAATTCTTGATGGTAAAATGGATATGTCAGAAAAACGAGGAGGGGCTCGACAAAATATTTTCAAGACTGTCTGGACTAACAAGATTATAGAGCATATCGAAAGTTTTCCAAAAATTGAGAGCCACTACGCAAGGGCGAAAACCCCGGATAAGCTCTTCTTGTCACCGGATTTAAACGTAAGTAGAATGTACCGTGCATTTTTAGAGAAATATTGTGCGGATTATCAGCCGCCTAACAAACCACCAGTGACTAGACAATGGTATAATGAAATTTTTATATCAAAATTTAACTTATCTTTTGCAAGGCCTAAAGTAGATATATGCTTCACATGTGATAGTTTGGCTGTTCAAATAAAATCAGGAGATAAAGCTGCTGTACCAAAAATGCATGTACAAGTAATTGCTATGTTCTTTCCTTCGATATGCAGCAGCAAATGTACATTCCCCAATTAACTCACTCCGAAATGTACTATTCACAACAGCTTGCAGTGTGTAACTTAGGAATTCACGATTCCATCACAGGAAAGGGATTCATGTGTTTATGGACTGAGGACTTTGGGGGAAGGGGTGCCTTGGAAATTAGCTCCTGTTTATATACTTACCTTACTAAGGAAATTGGCAATCACGGAAAGAAAAAGCTTATTTTGTGGTCGGATAATTGTGGGGGTCAAAATAAAAATCAGTTCATGATCGCCATGTATTTGACCATACTAGCAAATAACGTTTTTGAGGAAATTATTCATAAATTTCCTGTAAAAGGGCACACTTTCCTTAATTGCGACAGAGATTTCGCAATCATAGAAAAACGTAAAAAAGTGTGTAAGGCTTATACATTGATGAATGTTGTTAACATCATTACTAGTGCGGCCCAGAAAAATCCATTCTCGTGCATGGTGGTTAAGGACTTTTATGATTTCAAAACCGTTGCCTGTGATAAACTGAACACAAAGAAGTTAGGAATTTCAACAGCTACGCAGCTTCGTCTTACAAGAAAGAAATTTGGTACGGTGATGGTGGCTAAAGGACATAGTGAGCTCGCTGGATGGAGTGAGACCAATGTACTCAAATCTGGAGTTACATTAGGAGACTTTAAAATCATAGACCTTCAAAAAACTAGAACTCACTTTGGTATCCCAGAGAAAAAAAGAACAGATATTGAAAAAATGGTCCCTTATCTTCACGATGATGCCAAGAAGCATTTTAAAGAAAAATTAGTTTCTACTGTAGGAAACAACGGTTAAAAATCTGGCACTTAAAACGTTTTGACTTGCAAACCTGATGGCACTTACAACGTTTTGACCTTAGACAGATTTTGAATTTTTTTTTAAGTAAGCTTTGGTTATTGTTCCTTTGCGGTATGTTTGTATTATATAATACCTTTAAACTAATCCTTTTTCAGTATGTTACATTATAAGAAATAAACATGTTCGATAAAAAACTGTTTTTTACTCCTCCTGAAAAATTTATAATTTGGCACTTACTACGTTATGGAAATGCACGCTTCAATTAGTATCCACCATTACAAATAACTTAAACTGCTAGTTTTATATTTGGAAAAAAAACTTTTTAATAAATCGAAACATAAACCCACGGTTAAATGCCATTTTACATGGTATAATATTCATTTCGTTAATTACGATACAATCAAGTACGGCCAACATTTATCATTGCCCTTAACTTCTTTAACATGGAAAAATACTATTACAAACAGCTCATTTACTGTTGTACAAATTATGCTAAACTCTGTTCACGAACTAACCCTAAAAGGAAAAAAGCACCGCCGAACATTCTTCAAACTCCCAAGAGCAATTATTCATCTAAGAGCACGCAATAAGGAACTAACATTGGCGTAGAATTACATGGTTTTTTTTTTTAGTTTTATACGGATCTTGTCAGAGATTTCTAAAGGACGTTCATTATTTTGCTTTTTTCCATTACAGATTTATTTCTATTTTGGTTTAGTTTATTATTGAAGATCTAAATTCAATTTATTGATATATTATAATGAGTTTATGGTTTTTTACCCGTACGTCATCATTTAACAGGTTAAGTGCTAGAACTTATACATAAAACTTTAATTTTTACTGACTAGTTTTTATTTTAAAACACTACATTATGTGTTTATAAAGTGACGTGAATTTGAGTATTTCTCCAGTTATTGGTTGTTACAAACTATGTGCCAAAAAAAAATATAATTGCCATTTGTACTGCACTACAAAATAGATTTAGTAGCCCAGTAAAGATACGAATTACTTTAAGTTATACTGGAAGGAAAAGTCAGGGCAAAAGATCAGTAGGAAGACGCTACAACTTGTGGCTGAAAGCCCTAAGGAGATGGTTCGACCGCTCATCCGCAGAAATTTTTCGCGCAGCAGTTTCCAAAACCACAATTGTCATTTGGACCGCCAACCTTCGAAAGGAGACGGCGCCATGAGAAGAAGTCCTAGTTTCCCTGCTGATAAAATAATGAAAAACCATGGACGTGGTACTACAGAAGAAATAATCAGCAAGAATGGGGAGGTAATTATGACAAAGTGGTTTAATAAAAAAGCTGTAATAATGGCATCAAATTAAATAGAAATTAGGACGATCGAAAAGTGTAAAAGATGGGACAAAACAAACAAGACCTACATAGAAATAAATAGGTTCCAGTAATAAAGGATTACAATTTTCAATGGGAGGTGTTGAAAAATTCAATTTCTTACTAACATTGTACAGGACCTTTAAATGTCACGCAAATGGACGTTGCGAATGTTCACATATGATATAGATTTAGCCTGTACAAATGCCTGGCTAGAATATAGCAGGCAAGCAACAAATTTGCAAGTACCAAAGCAAAGAATCTTAGATTTGGTGCACTTTCGCGCAGAAATTGCTGAAGTTCTTTTAGCTATAGAAAAAACAGTCAATAAAAAAAGATGACGTCCACTTTCGATAAGGCCTGAACCAGAGACACCTAAAAAAAAAAAACATTAATATACGACGAGTGAAGGAAGTAAAGTTGGACAATGTAGGACAATGTAGGACATTTACCTACTGTTGATAAATCGAAATATGCTTGGCGTTGCAAAGAACCTGGATGTAAGGAAAAAACTCGTATATCTTGCCTCAAATGCAAAGTTAATGTTTGACCAATATTCACAATTGTTTTATGGAGTACCACATACATAAATTATGTATAATGTGCGTTGAATAAATATTATCATTGTTTTCAGTACAGTGTCCACATTTATGGACATGCTATTTTTCAAAAATGGAAAAATTTTTGACTTGGAACAAACTCCATAAATCTTAAATAAATTCAAATAACCAATATTCAAAACTTTAAATTTTTAGGACGAGTTAAAAAACATCATAAGCGAAAGGGTTAATAACAGGTGGTAGCTGGTTTGTCTTTAGTTTTATGAGTGAAAGACAATGGTGCTAGATAAAAAGTATGTTTTTTATCTCGCCAGATAATAATGACGTAGGCGTAAAGAACCATAGACTCAACTGTATTTTGAACCACGAAAGCGAATATTTTGTTCATATTTTTAACATGATATGATTCCTTTATATATGTATATACTGTATAGTAATAAAATCATCTAGAATGAATATTTGCTTTGTTAGCCGATCTATTTTACGCCACTTCGTCATTTTTGAATTGAAAATATTTATAGATTTAAAATTAATATTGTTACAATTTGTGAATACTTGAATGGTTTTGTGTTTGACTGAATATTTTGCCAAAAATTTTAAATAAATAAAAGTTATTTGCTTACTGTTTTTAATTTTAAATTAATAGGTCTCTACTACTGATCATTGCCAGAGGAATTTTAATTTTCCGTTTTGTTATAAGTTATAAGAAATAAAATTGCAGTTATAATAAATGCAGTTCTATTTTTCTTTTTCTTTTAATTTCGATCCTGATGCCACCGATTTATTATATCGTAGAGAAATATCCTTAAAAATGACTGAAAGCATTTAGCAATTCTTCTCACATTATTATTTTTCTCCGCTACTGAGGAACCACAGTTTCTAACAAGGGCAACAACCAAATTATATGGTTGCAAATGAATTACTCAACTAGTTGCCAAATCGTATTAATGAAATTGGGTAATGCAATAAATTCCATTTTCCTGCGAACCTGGCGTTTGCTAGAGTAGAGTAATACTCTTACTCACTAAAACACGTACACTTATCTTATGATGCTGGGAGATATTGCCTGGCTGTGTGGAATTACTAGGAAGTAAGTCAATTTCGTTACCAATTTGGGAGAGGTATGAGGTACATACGGGAATTGGTCTTGGGGGAAAGCCGACATTAGATCGTGCTTAAATCTAAAATATCATAAACCAATATAATGTTAGGAAAATCGAGAACTTGATTTTGTATAGCGTCATTTTTTATTTTAATATCCGTATCAACGAAACCTAAAAGTTTTTCCTTGTCGGTAATTTTTATACGTCAATTGTCAATATTAAAACTGAAAACATTGAAGTGAGAAAACGAAATGTTACTATGATAATAAATATTGACGTTTCGCTAATTTATTATTACAAGGATCTATGTTACATTTTGTATTTACGGGGAACATTAACTCTAAAAAATTTGATAATTTTTCTTCTATTTGGATACTCAATAAAAATTTTTTAACCAAACAGTTTATTACACATTGATAACTAAAAAAAAATTAAAAATGATTAAAGGTTTTGGTTTTTGGCATAAAAATAGGGATTCAAAAATAACATACATTTTTGATACACCAAAGATGAGTTATTGATTTTATTTATTGTCACATGCAACTATGCATTTATATATTTTTTGCGTCACTGCAAGAAAGGTACTTCTTCTTCAAGTGCCATCTTCGTTCCGAAGGTTGGCGATCATCAGGGCTATACGTATTTTCGAAACTGCTGACCGAAACAATTCGTTGCTGCTACAGCTATACCATTCCCGTAGATTCTTTAGCCAGGAGTTTCGTCTTCTTCCTATGGACCATTTTCCTGCTATTTTCCCTTGCATAATTATTCGAAGCAGTTCATATCTTTCGCCTCTTGTAATGTGTCCCAAGTATTGCATTTTTCGTTTTTTGATCGTAAATATGACTTCCTTTTCTTTATTCATTCTTCTCAAGACCTCGACATTTGTGACTCTCTCGGTCCATGATATTCTCAGGATTCTGCGATACATCGACAGTTCAAATGCCTCTAATTTTTTGGTATCAATCTTTTTCAACGTCCATGACTCCATTCCGTAGAACAGCACAGAAAGTACGTAACATCTCATCAGGCGAAGTTTCATTTCAAGGCTCAAATCTCTTCCGCAGAACACTCTCTTCATTTTAGTGAATATGGATCTGGCTTTTTCTATTCTTATTTTGATTTCTGCTGAGCTATCGTTGTCTTCATTTATAAAAGTGCCTAAATATTTGTATTTGCTAACTCGATCGATAATTTCATTGTGTAAATATAAATTTTGGACATCTTGTGTTGATTTCGATTTTAACAAAAATTTAGTTTTCTTTATGTTCAAAGATAGTCCATATTCTTCGCTGCAGTCTGCTATCTTATTCACCAATGTCTGTAGCTCTTCAAGTGTTTCTGCGATCAGAACGGTGTCGTCGGCAAATCTCAGATTGTTTAATCTAACACCATTTATTTTAATACCTACGGATTGCTCAGAGAGTGTTCTATTTATTACGTCTTCGGAATAGAGATTAAACAGGGTTGGTGACAGTATACACCCTTGTCTCACACCTCGCTTTATTTCAATTTCTTCAGTGGTATTATTCTCTACTCTCACTACTGCTTTCTGATTGTAGTACATATTTGCTATTAGTCGGATGTCTCGTTTATCTAAATTCTTTTCTGTCAGGAGTCTGATTAGGTGATCATGCTGCACTTTATCAAAGGCCTTGTTGAAATCTATGAAACACATGAATACATCTTGATTTATGTCAAGACATCTTTGAGACATAACGTTCAGTGCAAACAACGCCTCTCTTGTTCCAAGTCCATTTCGGAATCCAAACTGGGTATTATTGATGTCCATTTCTAGTTTTTTGTGTACTCTAGAGTGTATAATTTTCAGAAATATTTTCAGTACATGGCTCATCAGACTGATTGTACGGTAATCACTGCATTGTTTGGCATTTATCTTTTTTGGTATAGTAACAAAGGTGGATAAAAGCCATTCTTGTGCTATTTTTCCTGATGTATAAATGCTATTGAAAAGTTTAACTAAGAGTTCTTCAATATAGTTTTTCCATGACTTCAACTGTTCTTCTAGTTCTGTTATTATGTTTCCGTTGACATTATACAGGGTATTTGGCTGCTTACGTTTTTGTGTACCTGCAAGTTCTTTTACTTTTTTATGTACATTAAAAATATCAATATTAAGAAAGGTACAGTCTGTCCCAAACCCTTCTTTCAGTGCGTCACTAATTTTGACGTAATATAGGATTTTAAGAATGTCGAGAATTATTGCATGTCATTTTAGTTAAATTTGACAGATGCAGGATCGTAATGCCTCCTTTTCTAATTGAAAATAATTTAATAATTTTAATATTAGTCTTTGTTCTTTCCCGATATCTAGGCATATTTAAAATATTTTTATGACAATTAATACAAAATTAAATTTTCACTGTAAAATGCCTGATAATACTAACCTGGAATGACAATTATTTCATCAGTTGACTTTGTGAAAGTACTGTCAAGATCGAGACCTTCTGCGTCAAATTATATTTATGCGCATCATTGATTGGATATCTATTTAGCGTATTCTAAACTCCAACCAATTATACACCCGTAAGTAGAATTAGCTTTACGATAAATAATTTTCTACGTTCTATGTATAATAATCACAGACTCACGTCTTTTTTTTCTGTCACTTCTAGCTTAATGTGTTAGAGAGAATTCGATCAACTATGACGCACTGAAAGAAGGGTTTGGGACGAACTATAGTCCAAGTAATACAAAAAACAGACTACAGTCCCCCCCAAACCCTTCTGTCTGTGCGTCACTAATTTTGACGTCATATAGGATTTTAAGAAAGTCAAGTCCATACACGACTAACTCATGACTATTTATTACAGCGCAAAAATAAACCAGTGTGTGAAGTGTGCAACAGTGTTCTAACGGTTAAACATTTTTTAATACAGTGTCCCAAATATAATAGTGAACGACTCAAATATAACATACCCAACTCCCTAAGAGATGCCCTAGAAGAAAATACAGACACCCGAAAAATATTTTCCTATCTTAAAGACTGCCAACTCCTTCAAAAGATCTAAAACGAACATTGTAACACAAAGATATTATTATTATTATTATTGTAAACTAATGTATATTTTACTTATTGTATCTATATTGTAATAATCTAAATACGCTAATGACCCTGCGTGGTTGATGCGTTAATAAAATAAAAAAAAAAAAAAAGAAAGTCAAGAATTATTGCATGACATTTTAGTTAAATCTGACAGTTACAGGATCGTAATCGGCTAAATGTGAAAATGTTGTTTTTTTTTAAATGTGGAGTAAAAACTTTAACATTTCAAATATTTTTTTTTTTTTGACTTACATATTAAAGGTCCCGTCCTGTACAAAAATTTTTATTAATTATTAATTTAAAACTTACTTTCACGAACGGCAGAAACTAGTAATTAAGTTGTAAAAGCCTCTTTTTCTAATTGAAAATAATTTAATAATTTTAATATTAGTCTGTCTTCATTCTCGGTGTATCTCGTCATATTTAAAATATTTTTATGACAATAAATACAAAATTAAATATTCACGATAAAATGTCTGAAACTGAAATGACTGGAACTAACCTGGAATGACAATTATCATTTTATCAGTTGACATTGTGAAAGTACTGTCACTAATCTGCGTCAAATTATATTTATGCGCATCATTGATTGAATATGTATCTATTTAGCGTATTCTAAACTCAACCAATTATATATCCGTAAGTAGAATTCGCTTTAATATGCAAATACCCGTGAACGATACATAATTTTCAAACTTCTATGTATAATAATCACAGACTCACGTTTTTTTCTGTCACTTCTAGCTTAATGTGTTAGAGAGAATTCGATCCACTATGACGCTCTGAAAGAAGGGTTTGGGACGAACTATATGATTACCTTTTATTGATAACTTTGTATACACCACTGTTAGTGCTGTTTCTATTGGCCCTTGTCATTCTTAATATATTTGCTTAAGTTGTTATTTTTTGTTCTGAAAGCTAGCGTTATTCCTTTCTTTTAATGTGTTTTGTTATTCTTGTTTATATCTTGCCTGTATGTGTAATCGAGAAAGTACTGGGTTTTTTCTCTGTTGGTCGAAAGATTAAAAGAACTTCCATCAAATAACAGTCAAATCCATCGCTTATTTAAAAAGAACTCTATTTTTATTATAATTTACGTTAACCTTATTTTTATTTCATTGAGTTTTTAATTTTCCAATAACACTGTATCAATTTCATTAAGAAATTTAGCAAATTCTATGCTGTACATTTAAAAGGTGTATATCTAACAGCTACATCTTAAAGACATACAAAAAAGCAACAAATACTTCGGACTTCCAATATACTCACGTCACTATACAGGCATTAAAAGTGATTAATGATTCCAAAGGACCATTATATTTCATTACAAACACGTTTATTTTGTCGGAAATTTCCGAATCAATTAGAATCAAAAGTTCCATTTCATTATAAGAAGTTTCGGCTCGACAGCCCCTTAAACTCATGTAATGATAACATAATTTTTGTAAATTGCCAAAAGATACTGAAGTTGTCGTTTTTGTTACCGAACGAATTTTTTCCACATAATTAGGTAAGTAGGGCAAGCTACTAACAATAATACGAAAAGAGTGACAAGCAAATTGTGGGTGGTTCGTGGAACTTCTTACTTTTGTAATAATTTTTCACTTCTTGAAGTTCTTAATCAACCCCGGCAAATTACTTTTTCTACTTTTCATACAAACATACCTCGTCCCAAATGTTTACTGGCAGGGAAATGTAAGTATACAAAAACTTTGTTAATTTACAACTCCCGTTTCTTTTTCGCTCGTATTAAATTCACTGTGCCGTGTTCCATTACGCTACCGTTTTTTAAGATCCGCTCTTTAATTGAATATGGAACTAGGAATAAATTTCTTGTTATATTTAAAAAGAACGCAAAGGAACAGGAAAAACCAAGGTAAATACTTTGGCCAAAACTCGGTGAACTTTAAAAAATTACAAGTTGGTTTAACTCTCCAGCGGTGGCATTACTGCTGACCTCGGTCTGTTGGACCGACAGAGATATATTACTTTATATATTTTTATAAACACACATTTTTTAAACAATTAAGCTTAATAAAGGGCTTAGATAAAATAGTTTACAAAAATGTTTAATTAAAAACCTCAAAAATTAATAGAACAAGTAACTGCTTAATCGTTAATAAAAACAAAACATACATTTTTTATGCCAATACAAAAACAATGAATTAAAATTACAAAAGTCCTAGTTAAGTCTCCCCTTAAAGCATTGACTACAAACAGAAGTAACATGTTTGAGACAGAGGAAATTACTCGTATTTCAAATTTTGCAGCTAGATTTTTTTTTCTATTTTGTTTAGATATACAAATTTGGCAACGCCTAACTTGTGGCAATTCCTGATATATCTGATGCGTTTCTGTGGGTAGCTTCAATATTTGTTGTATTTTTTATCGGATGAGACGTGGTATTTGTTGATCTTCTTTTCTTCTCATCGCATGTTTTTTTGACGAGACCACTGAATAATTCTGTCAAAAAACTTCTTCTACGATAAGCTCTATTTTCTTTTTTATTATATCGATCTTGCGGAAGAAGGTTACAAGTAAAAAAACGTAATTTTCTAGTAGAGCTATTTAAATATTTTTTGCAACAAATTGTTTGATACTGTTGACGTCCTTTAAAATCTAAAATTGGTTTTATTGATGTTTTATTATTAATTAACACTAATTTAATTAATCCAATTATTTAATTAATTAATTCACTAATTTATGCAGAGTCATACAAATCAATTACTATTAAAAATTCTCAGGGTGCCTTCTTAATTTTACTTTAATCAGTTTACTTTATATATCTCTTCTAGTGGGTTCAGTATCTCCTAGTTGATTATAATCGGGATAGAACAGGAAACGGAACTAACATTAAAACAACATAAATATGCACACAAATTATTATTTATTTTCAATAAGCTATACTATTAATATTAATAAATAACTTTTGTGGGCAATTATCTTTCCCAACAAACTCCTATACTCTAAATTTAATTTTAATTACAAACTATCTATTGATCTCTTTTATAATAATATCTACTAAAAAAATGACCATATCAAAATATAATTTATTCACAAAAAAATAACTCTTTGAAACTTGGAATCTTAGTTCGTATGCTTATATTTGATTTTATCTTTAGAATATCTTAAAGTTTTCTTTCATTCAAATTATTTGACTGACCTTTATTTTTTTACACCAATGATGTCTCCTCTCGATCAAAACCACAGTTCCTTCCTTGATTGATTATGTCCGGCTACCATCAAATCTTTCCCGTTCTCAGCATCGATCCAAACCGCATACCAGCAAACTACTCCTCCGAAAACACAAGCCCAAGCCTCTTTTGACCGGTACTCTTTATTCATAAATTCTCCTTTCTTTCTCAATTATATCTCGTGGACTATGCAGACTCAAAAGAGGTATTAATCTTCTCGATTTTGATCTGCTCTCAGCTTCCACCTTTTTCACTCACAAACGAAAACACTGGTACTCAGATTGACTACACGAAAACACGTCTTCTCTTCTGGTCTGCCGGTAACATAATAATCTTTTCAATCTCCCCAGACAACCTTTTCCACTCTCTCATTCCCCATCATTCCTTTTTAACCAATCATAAGCATTCATCTTTCCCACTTATTTTCGATTTAGAAAATTTCCAACATAATATTTAAAACAAATAAACTACTTTCACTCAAATTACTTTTCAGAAACCATTAACAATTTTGCCTTTTTCAACAGAAATAATTTTCAAAATTCTTGTTATCTCATATCTAAATCTAATTCTTATTTACTTTCGAAAAATGCCCACCGCAAAATACAATTACAAGTTTATTCTTAAATCTATAAAATTATATGGGTTCCATTGTCCTTTCACTATTCACTCCGTCTTTCAAGGAAAAACTCGTCCGGGTACCGTCACGGAACAATGTCTTCTCTTATTCTAACTATTACAAATAAGTACAGGGTTGTATTTTAACTTATATGCCCGCGGTATATTAAAATAATAAAAAAACTCTTTATTCTATTTCTGATTGATAAAATGATTCATAACAATATATATATATATATATATATATATATATATATATATATATATATATATATATATATATATATTGTTATGATGTGTTTTTTGTTTGAATGATGAGCAATGAGTATTTTTAATAATATAGGGTTTTTATCGCGGTTCTCAAAGAATTAGTTTGTAAGTACTTTTTTAAATTATCTTTATTATAACTATTATGAAACACACATCTATCCATCTATCTACATATATCTAACCTAGCCAATGTAAATTTAAAATAAACTATCTTTAAATTGATGTTCTTATAAAACTAATTAAATTCTATAGACAATGTTAAATTTAAACAAACTATCTTCAAAATTGAAATTGTTATAACACTAACTAAATTATATTAACAAAATTTTGTACCTTTCTTTCACTGAATGCCTAAATGAACTGTTTTCCACTATATATATTCTAATCACCACTGAATGTCTTCGTACTTCGGTTATCCTTGTTTTTGTGAAATTACTTTTTCCAATTATCAGCTTCTACCAATTTAAGATATAGTTTTCTTCACCAGCATTTATACACCACCAGCAAACACCATTTATATTTATTCTTCTTTTCAATATACCAATATCCAATTATTATAAGTTGATTTATACTAATCTCCAATAATAATATAATTTTAATTCCTTCCAATGTCCATCCAATATTCTTCTAATATACTTTTATAATCTTCAATAATTATTTGTGTATAATTATAAATGTGCATTAAATATATGCATAATTTTTAATCTTCATTTAACTCACTATATTAAACAATGGGACTATTTGTACTTGATTCACTGACTCCAACTAACTTTCATATTTCTTCCTAAACTTTTCTGACTGACTTCTTGAAAATTCTGAACAATTTACTTCACTAACTAACTTTCATAATAAACTGGCCTGACTTCTGACTAAAAACTGCCTCTTGAATCCAAATCACGGGTATTTATATCTTTTTGGATATTCTAGAACCATCTGGTAAGAGATCATGTTCCATTCGTTCTATTAACTTCTATATAGATGTTCTCGAAAAAAATATCTGTTCGATCCACCGCCATAATCATTATTCCAGAATGTTCGACCGTAAACAATGGTCACACTCTGCACTCTGGAGAATTCGTTAATGTTCCATTAATAATTTTGTTGACATTTAGGCTTTTCAGATAAACATTCAAATTAGTAACTAACACTCTAATTTAATAAAATACACATTTCAAACAATATATTATTATAACCCCACTTTATATTCCCTATAATTCTTAATTTCTATCTGTCAATTACTTACTGTATAGTTGGTTGCCTAGTCACATGGCTCACTTAAATCTATTTACAACATTAAAATACAACTTTTTACACTTATTATATGCTAATTTATTAAAAATGCCCTCACATAAATATATTTTTATTAAATTCTCTAGTATATAACTTATTTAAAACAACCAAATATCTAATATTATGTAGTATATAACTTATAAATTATTTTCTATAAACCTTAATTGTCACAATATATATATATATATATATATATATATATATATATATATATATATATATATATATATATATATATATATATATATATATATATTTGGTATATATTTAATGGTTGAATAGCAGAGGTTTTATCGGTCAATAATTGGCAAATAAAAGTCGTCAACTACTTTATTGATGTATTCGAATACGTTTCGATTTTATTTTTAAAAGCATCATCAGTTCACTACAAATAAAAAGATTTTAAATTATAAGTAAACAAACCAACAGGGTTCATACTTACAAAAAAATTTGTAGGGTTTTTTTCTATAGATGTTATAAATACTCTACGATAACTTAACATTAAAGATTAAAAACAACTAAACGAGAGAAACGAAACAAAAAAATACAAGTAAAACTGTAAGAACATTAGTTCATTTAATTTTAACCGATGGCTTCATTTGAATGTTCGTTTAAGCTCTTTCGAGGGTCAAACCACACTAATCTTTTCGATTGTTTTGGATCAGCTCGTCATAATTTTCACATGTGGCTTGTTGTCGTCCATGTGTTTCTTTGGAATGCATGGTGCGGCTACTTTCCAGAGTTTGGCCAATCTAAAAGCGGCATTTATTAGGTGTGTCAGCCTAACTATGGCTAAAAAGAATTAATTATTAAATTTTTTATACATTGTATCTCCCTTTTTAGTTTTTGTAGAGCTCTGTATTGCTGCCATTTTTTTCTGAACTTTATTTTTTTCTACTACGAGTTCTCTGATTTTTTTCAGAGAGTTGTTCCCTTTTGTTGTAGAAGTTATTGTAGGAGTATTTTTCCAAGCTACCTGTTGGACATTTTTTTATAAAAACTTCTAATTCGTCATCAAATGCCTCGTGTTTCTGAATGGCACAGCACACACATGGTTTATTAATTTTGTGTTCAAGGTTTATTTTAAAGCTCTCCCAGTCAGTTTTTTTAATAGTCAATATTGCATTAAACTCTTTTTTGGTCACTATATTACTCATAGTTAAAATTATCGTTAAGTGATCAGAGTTCGTGTTTCAGTTGTCATTGATATCCAGATAGTTAGCTGAGATATTGTTGTATTTTAATTTATTCTTTAAAATCAATTCCAAACAAAATAAGTATGATTAAATAGGTTTTTTAATACCTTTATTTTATTGGATTTTGTTTTAATTATACGAGAGTGTCTCCGAGTTTGTGTGCTGTCTATAAAAATACAAAATGATGTTATTGTATAATAGAAACTCTTTTACACAAAACAACGCTTTACTCGTTTCCTGCCATTTATTTCCCTGGCGGGTCAAACTACCATTCATAACTTCCAAAAATCAATCTACATCCTAAACTGTCACCTAAAACCAACAAATTACCACTTACGAATAACTGATAAGAAAACGTTGATAAAGCTTGATTTTTGCTAAATATATATTTCAGAAAGTATATAGAAAATAAGCACGTACGGCGGACATTTATTTTGTGAAACGTCAGCTCGTGATAATTACCAGGTTCCAACCACCACCCGACTTCGTAAAAATAGTGAACGGTGTTTTCTGCTAAACAAAACTCCATAAATTTATGGTTTTACGGGAATATCCTTTGCTTTCAATGTTATCGCGTGCCTGTTATCCGTACAGGGGTCGTTCTCATATTTATGGATGAATAACTTTGGAAGTTAAGTAATGACACTTTTGGTGTGTTTACTTCTGAATGACAAATTAATCGTGTTTATGTTAAATCAAATTGGGATACGTAAAAATTATTAGATTTTTCTCGCAAGTTTTGTGTAATAGGATATATAGGGTCTTTAATTAGGCGCTTTCTATTAATTTAAATAAAACATATGCATGCAAAATGTCAAGTTTCTATGACTAAAGCTTAAACCAGGCTGAATTATGACTCCTTGTATGGGTTATAAATTAGCTTTGAGGACCTCTGTTGTTTGTGGTTTTTTAGAATAGATATGTGATTTAAGAAAACCCAAAAAAATTTATTTTTCTTCTTTATTTTCGGCTTTTTCTTATCATGAAATCGCGGTTTTTGTCCTCCTTATTTCTTATTTACGTTTTCCATCTTCCTCCCCGTCTTCTTTGCGGTGGCTCCCAGTCCATATTCTTTTCATATACTTGTGCTCTGGCATTATTTGTCAAACTGCAGGCCTCTCTTTCAACTTTTTGGTAAGTGACCATTCTCCTTCCATTCTGTTCTCTCTGGCGATTTGTAGACAACTTGTCATAAAGTTCAATTCAAGTGTTCTTATTTTCTTTTGTATTAGTTTTGTCATTAGTCATACTTTCGCTCCATATACGGTTATATTCAGCAGTGTGTTTTGAATAATTATCCTTTATTTATTTTCTTTGGGTTGAATTTTATTCAATACCACAACATTGAAGAGCTTATTGCAACATAACGTTAAGCTAGAATGTTATAGAGTTCTATTTTATTACAAAAGAATTATAAAGAAACTTGTATTAACCCATAGAAAAATTATTGAGTAATTATTGCAGTAGATGGCGGAGTTATTGCTAAATCGTGTTATTCTAATCACTAGTTTCTGCTCACTTTTTCGCGTAAAACGTGGCAAGCGTCATAAAAAATGACCTCGATCTAGTGAGGTCTGTATTTTTTCTTATTTTTGTGGCTTACCATGTTTTTTAAAAATATATTTCAATTATATTATATAAAAAAATATGGTATATCGTGTGGTTTATTATTGGTATTAAAATTTTGGAATATTCATAAATTCTACTGCAGAGTAATCATGAACATTTATTTAAGAAATTTTAGGAGTTGGGCTCATTCGACCTTTAAAACAATTATCTCGTTGGGAGTATTAGAATAAAAAATAAGAATAGATCGTACAAAAAAAAACAGAAACGTAACATTTCTAGAAGAAAATATACTGCCGAATATTTAGCTAATGTAGGAGATGAGGAGATTAAAGTATGCAAGACTGAATTTCTAAGCGTTGATGCTCTTCAAAAATCTTGTGGAAGAATTAAGGTTCCTATACCTGATATGAGAAATGATTACAAAAACGGACCCAATAAATTTTCAGAGGAACAGATTCAGTCAGTAAAAGCTTATATTAAATCTATTCCTAAATACCAAAGTTGCTACAGCAAAGCCAATATGAAGATGGAATATCCTTATATATCCAATAGCCTTTGATTATGCAGGCCTTCTTAAGAATGATTGTAACCAGTCAAAACCTGCAAGTTTTTTTTTGTGAAAGTAGTTTTAATATGTAATTCTTTCGCTTATCTGAATGCCATTTCTCTAACTCCCGCTCTTTTAGGTGCAAAAATAGCTTTCTGCAACTTTAGAATATGTTTGTTTATTTTATTTTCATTTTCTTCGCAGGGAACACTACTTGCTCCTTATGTACTTTTAAATTATTCTGTTAGACTTCGTTGGCATGGCTAAAAATAAATTATCTATTAAAAATATCCTTATATAAGTAACTATAGAGCTCCGGCATATCTCCCTAACATTTGCTCCCCCAATCTGATATTTGCGTGACTTGTGATGAGACGTTCATTAAAATAAAGACAGCAAAAGACGCTTATAATACAGATCAAGAAAAAGAGTTAACTACTTTATTGAATTTATTACAAACAAGTTAAAATTAGTAATCTCGTTTGACTTACAGCAAAGTATGCCTCTGTCAAAATTAACCACTGATCCTGCGTTTTACTGTAAAAAAATTTGGCTTTATAACTTAGGGATTCACGACTGTACCAATGTCAAGGGATGCATGTACTTATGGACAGAAGATCAAGCTAAGCGCGGAGCGGATGAGGTTACTTCTGTTGTGATAAAATTTTTCGCGTTTTCCTGACAAGCGGAGCTTAGATTTTGCTGGAAAATACAGCTTTCGATTTAACTCACAATATGTTGTGTAATTTTTTGTCAAACATAGTGTCACTGGAGAATATCAGGAAGTTAATGTCATAAGAAAAGGCAGACCTGTAACAATAGAGTTGTCAAACATTAAAAAAAATACAAAGAGCCTTTAAAAATTGCAAAAAATAAAATAAAAAATATGAAAAGCTTATTACCTTATATTTCGCCAGTCTACCATACTTTTATAACCAGTTAAAAGAAGGCTACTGACAATGATAATAAACAAGAGGAAATTGTAGATATATAATATATATATATATATATATATATATATATATATATATATATATATATATATATATATATATATATATATATATATACATATATATATATATATTATTTTGTTTCGCAGTTTAGTAACTAACACAATCAAATAACAAGGGTTATGGTTTTTTAAATCTAACTCAATATTTTTAAGATTTTCTTAAACCATTAAACCTTAATATCTCAGCTTTTTTATTTTGTGGTTTACCATTATGTTGCAATAAGGCCTTTCATTTATATGTCTTTTATACAAGTACGATTTTGCCTTATCATTGAATCCAAATACTTAAAAGAGAGAAGCTTATTAGTGACCTAGAATGAAAATTCTATTAGTTGATACACTCATTCATCCAGAAATTAGCTTCATCGATAGAGATGATTTATTGATTAAAATTAGAGTCAGTTATCAATAGCTGCAGAGTCCATTCAGTGAATTTTCGTTGCTCTTTATAGTCGTTAACCTACAGTTCCTGAGTCAGTAAAATTTCATATAAATACAGGACAAACTCATATGAAGTTGTGGTATGCAAAATACTGAGTTCGACTGTCTCGTTAAGTAAGGTTAAATTCAAGCTTAAAGTCTTAAACCGATATGGGTATACGATAATTGGAAGAGTAATCGATGAAAATCTTACTTAACCATCATCGAAAAACATTTGTGCTACCTTATTATAGATTTGTATTACACCAATATCAAAAATGGTCTTATTAAAATAAATTGATATACCAGACCTGAAATTATACGTTTAAGAATATATTCCCTGCAAGCTGGCTCGTCATTTTAAGAAAATGTCTGCATTGGTTTACACCAAAATTCGATATACATTTATCCTGGAAACATATATATGTTCGCGAGCGGAAGGTTCATATATATTATTTAAAAACTTTGGAAAATTCAAAGTTGGTTGTCCTTTTTAAAAGATTCAAGTTTACAACTTTTAAGACGGAGAATCAAATAAAAAGAGTATAGGATACAAAAAATACCTTTAAATATAAATGTCAAATCGGCAATTTATTTATAAGTTTGCGTTTTGACAGGTATTTCATGGCTTTATCAAAACTGTATCTAAAATTGATTGATTATTATTATTATAGTGTTTATAAAAAACTAATAAAAAATTTAAATTTAAGTATATTTGTTACTATTTTATAAACACTGATAAACTTAACCGATAAATTTTAGATACCATTTTGATGAAGACATGGAATACCTGTCAAAATGTAAACTTATGAATAAATAAAATAAATATAAAACTTTTAATATTATCCAGTTTTAAATGAACCTATTCCCAAATAAGATATTTCAAAAAATATAAACTTTCCAGAATAAAAATTCTAGAAATAAACAGCTTCACATAATACCATTCAATGTGATGTGCTGCTCTTATATTATGCTGATCTTAAACCATTCACAAATTGTTGCATAAGCGATTCTTCAGAGAGCTAGCGAACTCTAAGAGATGCATAAGTCATTTCGTCCATTTCTCAAAATAAAATTTACACTAGACAAAAATGAGTAACCCATAAGATGAAATAAGTGATTCTTATGAGTTTACTAATTAAAATGCATAGGAAATGAAAAGAGAGTCAACTATATTCAATTTTGCATCAAAGTGGTGCTGATAAATCAAAACGCTTACAGGCAAACGCCGAGCGTATTCAAATTACAAAGACAAATTGTGCAGAATTTACTATTGCAATAGTAAGAGTCAAAGTCGCCTTTAAACAAAAGCGACATTTATACCAAATTAAAGGTTCTTGAGGTGTTGTTCGCGAATGGCTTATGTATAAAAGGTATATCAGTCTTAAGAATTTGTGTATTAATCTATGAAATATGTACAATAAGCCAAACTGCAGCAGTTCGACCGGCTTACCCATATAACGACTAATAAATTTTTTGTTGGACGTAGATAAAATATAGTATGCAACTCGTGAATAATATTATATTTTATATCGACAACACACTATGTTTAATGCTCTTTCTATGTCAACAGTTCCATTTTTGCCAAAGTACAGCGGCTGTGCAGTGACCAATCCCTACTTATCCCTATACCTTATATAGCTGCTTCGTGATGTAATGCTTACCATGCTGCTTTCTTGGATTTTTCTTTATTGTTTTATTCTATTAGCTAAATTCTTTTTAGCGACCCTTCGCAACTATCATGTATAACATTAATTGTTTTGAGAGAAGAACATTTGTTTTTTCGTTATATTGTCTTTTTCTCACGACACTATGTCTATTTTTAACTACACTCTGTATATCACAAGATTATATTACAGACGTATATTACAGATGGAAGAGAAAAAGATTTGGCAGTTGCCGTCTGCTACGAAAACGACTTAGCAAATGGTTTAACAAAAAGAAAAAAATTTGACAGTTGAAATGACATCTGACGGTTGCTAATAAAAAATATTGAGAGATAAAATGAAGAATAACAATTGCCAGTTGCCGTATGCCGAGAAGAAGACTTGAAGGATGGCTTAACGCAAAAAATAAGATTTTGGCAATTGACGCTGACAGAAGAAGAACTACCAAACGGCAAAAAAAAAAGAATTGCCTTACCAAAAAGAGCAATAATTGACAGTTGATATGACAGACCGAAAAAATAAGAGGCGGCCATTTTGATGGAAAAAGTATGACAACCAAAAAGAAGACGAATTGACTTTAACAGGCTAGCAAAAAAGAATAAATAGTAGTTAGCAGACGAAAAAGAAGAAGAAATGACAGTTGACAGACACAAACGAAAAAACAAGGACAGTTGACAGTTAAAAAAAGAAGAATTTACAGTTAAAAGACAAAAAAGAAATGATAGTTTGCAGCCAAAAAGAAAAAGAATTAATAGATGACAGCTGTCAGCCGTAATGTATCTTGTGATGTCACTGGATTGTGACGTACTCTACAGATAGAGAGGGAAAAAAATATATCAACAGGCTCTAGAGGCCTGTGGCTTGGAATTTTTATACTATTTTCCTCCATTTTCTTGTATCTATGGTCAAAGTTCTCCAATTTATTATCCAGATTGTTTTTAGGTCTTCCTTACACGCTCCTAGTCACTCTTTTCGTTGTCGTCCTCTTCTCTTCTTTCCTTCCCCTTTCAGTAGCGAGTCTTTTGCCCACCTTTTGTCTGCCATTCTCACAAGATGGCCTAATTATTTAAGTCTCTTTGTCCTGACGATCTGGCTAATTTCTAGTTTCACGTACAGCTTTCCAAACTCCGCATTTATTCGTCTCCTCAAAACGTCTTCATACTCTTTTACTCCCCTTAAAAAACACTCCGTTCCCAGATGTTCAGCATATTTTCTTGATTATTGTTCACAACCCATGTCCCCTGCATTAGTCCCCTTCTTACTCCAAATTTTCCTGTTGAGCCTCCTTTTATCCTTACATTTTTGTTGGTCTTCATTAAGGTCATTTTTACTGGTCGGATAATTTTGTGCAATGTTTGGTGGAAGTACATTTAGAGCATGGTGCTGAAGCCCTATTATCACAGAATCGTAAGCTTGTTTGAAATCTATAAAGAGAAGATATAGATTTAACTAAAGAAAAAAATACCATTTAAGACTTAATTTTCTGAAACTGATTCTAAAGTAAATATTAAATGAAAGATTTTAAATAAAGCTTACATGTTCCTTTATTTCATTTACTGTTAAGCAAATCATTTTTATTTTAAAATATATTTCATTAAAGTTTCAAAAATAAATATTTATTTTTAATTGGTATCTAGAGCTAGATAGTTCAGTTATTATTGTTTAACTATAAATACATTGACGTTTTTCATTTATAAATGCCTTACCTTCCAGACTTGGTAGTTAAAATAAATTTCCCTTTTGATGATATCGCGTGATGTGGAAATATATGCGCCATTCATGAAGTGTGTTTACTCCTGTGTCAAGTAATGAAATGCCACCGTGGTAATTAGTGCATTGGACGGTTCGAAATGTGATTTTAATTGAAAAATAGGCTAGTTTCGGTAATATGGGAAACGAACAACACAAATGTTTTAATCGCTACAATACGTGTATTCTCCATTGTACCCTAATTAAACTTACATTAATTTTTATTAGGCTTAACGGCCATTCTATTTTTCATTGGCCTCTTTTTAGCATTTAACCAAACTATTCAGTTAAAATAAAAAACATTAACACGTACTTAACATTTAAAATATTCGCTAATAATTACACAGTGTTAAAAATTAATTCCATATTCACTAAAGTAAAAGATAAAACATTTTCAGACCAATTTATACAACATAGTCGATCGTATTCTTGGTAAAAGTTGCAACTAATTATATATTGGACAAACTAACAGACATCTAAAAAGTCGTATCACTTTCCACTAGAGTGACAGCAGATTATATCCTGATAGATGTTTAAAAAATTTAAAAAAATTGAAAATCCACAAAGACACAAAAATTCATTTTTTTATTTGTAACATGTTACATTTTTTTATTAAAAAAGTCTAGATCCTGTGACTTAACGCCTAACAATTTCTTTTTTTGGGGTTTTCTCAAAGAAAACATTTATAGGCATCAGCTTGAAAGGGCCACAAACCTAGTCGAATTCAGAACAAAAATACTTCATTTTTCTACAAGCATTATACCAGCCCCACTACAAAATATGAGGAGAAATATGTATGACAGCTGTTCTGTATCTGTATGTATATGTTTAGCACAAGGAGGTGGAATATTTGAGCCCTTATTTCATTAATCTGCTTTCCTAATTTTTATTTTTTGTTAGGTACATTTTAGGAAGTTTGTAGGTTCTTAATTAGGTAGTATTTTTTATGTTTAAATTTAAAAGAATTTTACTGTTTTATTTTTATTTAAAAGTACAATCGATTCTTATTATGATTTTTTTCTTCTTTCTTGTCTTATTGTTATATGCTTTGTCCATAAAATTTGTACAATTTTCAGTGACAATAAAGCATATTACTTATTTATTTACTCATTTATTTGTATTGCTATAAAGGCTAAAAAATAACCAAAAAATTAGTTTTAGAGCATTATAATAAATTTACTTTAGAGATGGGATTGCAATAAATCTTAATTCCTATGGTTAACAAAACAATGCCATTATCTATATATAGTGACTTATATCATATGCACCTGGAAAACACACTGATATTAGACTAGTAAATCCCAAAACGTTTTATTCTTATGTAGCCCAAAAGGGTTTTTTTAATTAGGTACCATTTATACAGGATTTTAAATAAAACTTTTGCGATTTATGGTATACAGCCAACTCCAGGATTTTCATTTTCCTTGTGAATTTTTTGTTTTACTTATTTTGTTGTTGCATTAGACAATGCGGAAATATCTATCTGATACATACTGTTATTAAGTCTTCTTGTGGTGCGGCTTGATCACAGAAGTTAGAGAAGTTATCCAGATTCTGAAAAGCAGCAGTTAAATCTATATAGACAACTGAAGTTCTTCTTGTTTTTGGAATCTAGTCTCTATGTGTGTTGTTCTTATTCATGTGCTTCTTCGGAACCAGTATGTCCTTCATCTTTATGTATCTTGCTTTCCAAATGTTCGAAGTTTTAAAAGCTTTTGGTAAGATTCTTTTTTTGGCAAGAATATGTTTAATCGGAATCGGATAAGCCTTCTTTGCATTGTTTTGTGACGTCGCATAAGGAACTTTAAATGTACTCCATTAAACAATATTTTGCCTGTTTTAATATCCGTCAAAGAAGCTAAGAGTTTTTTGGTGTTAAAGGGGTCAGAAAATTATGTTTTAGACGCAATTTATTAACGTATTCTGCTTAAGCATTATTAGCAGGTTGGCTTCTATATGATTTTCCAGTGATACACGAGCTTTAGTAGCTGTTACACCAGCATAAATTAAATATACTTCTGTCTGGTACCAAACCCATTCCGGCTTTAAATTTATTCTTCGATTCATAGGTGTAGCTCTGGACGATTTAAATATGATACCGGAATAACTTTTAGGAGGAATTTGCTTGTAAGCACCGGAGATTTAGATGGTATGTAAAAAACCAAGAACAATTGAAAAAACAAACGATAATCGAAAACAGAGAAAACGATGTGTTGGTTGTTACTAGAAAGTATAAGAAATTGACTGGTTTTTACTATTAGTAATAGTTGCCCAAATATTCCAGCGCTCCAAAATTCCAAATTCATGCTTGAAATGTTTTAAAAAAGACACTAAGATACTACTTTTATCTGTTAAAATATATACCTATGTTCTGGTTTTGTAACTTTTTATAATAAACTATTTAGAAAACTATTTTTCTTTTCCTTTTGTAACTTGATTCAGATGAATTACCCGTGATGCCCACTTGTCCAACATGCTGTCAGTTTCACTTACATCGTACTGGCATACTCTGTTTGCCCAATTTGATATAACAACAATCTTAATGATCATTTAAACTACACTCAGCAAGGTTTTACGGGTGATACATATTGTTCAGAAATAAACCAAGAAAGTTAAGATACATATGGTATCACAACGCAGAAACATCACAGTATCATTGGCAGCCTACCTGTTATTATATCGTGTGTGCTGTTGATCTCGTAAAGGTCTTGATAGCGTAGTAAATCTACAGGTTTACTGGTCCAGCTTGCCCAGTAGATCTTTGCGGAAAGGTGGACTATTTCCACCATGTTTCACTCCATGCTTGTCTACTATTCTTTTTAAAATATGAGCTTTCAGTTATTTCTATACATTAATATAATACATTTTAGAAAACCTTATTCAAGGTAACTGTAACATAAACAGAATTGTAAATTTTAAAAAATAAAATTATCTACTCACAAATTGTGAACTGAATATTGACATGTCGCTAATAATTAGACTTCGGCAAATATGCATATTGCATATTTTGCATATTGTGCATATTTTATGCAAATATTTCATATTTTGGCATATTTGTATAAAAGTTTGCATAAAGTGCATAAAAGTTCAGATTTTTATACTGTATTTGAAAATTTTTAAACATACCAATTTATTTCAATTCTTGTATAAAATTTTGTAGTCATTTTAATCAAGAAATGATCTAAGTACGTAATCTCTACAGGTACAAAACATTTACAATTTCAAAGAAGATCAATTTAAGTAGCCCTCAACATTCTTAGAAAGTCTCGGTCACTGAGGCATTCAGTTATTGGATAATCGCTAAGGGTTCGCTCATTTGCATTTTATGATCTAATCCCCAAATCTATCTACAATTTATTGTATCTTAACAGCAGGTAAACGGCTAATAGTTTTGTTCCTAATTTAGGGATTTTCCAAAATCTCCCAGTTTATTGAATTAGGTACCTAAACATTTCTAATTTGATGCTCAGATTTGTAAATCATTTTTGTTTTGATATTCAAAGCGTAAACACTCGTTGTGCGTAACAATAAGGAAGATTGTGATTTTATAATGCCTAAAACAACCAGTGCTTCAACTTGGATTAAACCTTATAAAGAGCTGTCTATGGATATGGGAAAAATCTACTGTTCAGTCTGTGGAAAAATTGTAAGTATCTAATATTTTCTATTAAATATCTAATATTTCATACATACAGGGTGTTTCCAAATGACACTTACAACGTTTGACTGTAGATACTTCTCGAAAAATTGAACAAAACGATATAGTTAATGAGGGGTCAAACTTATTTACTTTTCGAGATACAGGGTGTTAAAATTAAAAAAAATTAAATTCTTTTAGTTAATAACAACAATAACTTTAAAACCAATAAACGTATTTACTTGAAATTTAGTACTCGTAGGTTGTTTTTAAATGAAAAATAGCTTCCTTTAGTGAGACAAAATTGTCCATGGTACAATACAATGGTGTGTATTTAGAAAAATTTTTCACCTTTACTTTTTTTTATGAAGTCAGCTATTCTAAAACACAATTATTTTTATTGTAATTGAATTAACAAAAAAAAAAGACTTTTGTTGAATTTTAAAATAAGTTATATGATGTACTAATGGTTAGTAACAAAAACTAATTTGTGGATTAATACTGCATTTAAAACACTTAGCGAGTGTTTTTTTTCCAAACCAGTTATTTGATTAACCAAAAACACCTTGTATATTTTTATATTTTAAAGGTTGGGTTAAAATAAAGGTTTTTATTTTTATTTATAGATAGCATGTGAGAAGAAATTTCAGATAGACCAACATGTGAGAACTGCTTCACATATTGCAAAAAAAGGAAAAATAGGAGGAAAACATCAAACTTCAATGGCTAAATGTTTCCAATCTACTTCAAAAAAAATAGATGAGCAAGAAACTTTTAATGAAGACTTGTGTCGCGCATTAGTGTCTGCAAACATACCGCTTTCAAAATTAGCAAATGTAAATTTTAGTTCGTTTCTAAAAAAATATTGCAAACTTAATGTTCCAAGTGATCGGTCTCTAAGAAGAAATAATGTGAACGGGCTATACTCGTCGGTGTTAATTAATATTAAGGAAGAAATTGCAGATAATTATTTTTACATATCTGTAGACGAAACCACTGATTCCTCAGGAAAGTATATTGCTCATTTATTGATTGGTGTTCTTAAAGAAGATACCTTACCAAAATCTCATCTTATTTCATGCCAGCAACTTGAGAAAACAAATGCTTTAACAATTTCGCGTTTTATACAAGAAACATTCCTTCTAATAAATTACTGCTTATTTTATCGGATGCTGCTCCTTATATGGTGAAAGCAGGACAAAATTTAAAAATATTTTTCCCAGATTTAATACATGTTACTTGTGTAGCGCATGGATTAAACAGAGTTGCAGAGGAAATACGAAAAAAGTTTCCTCTTGTAAATACCATGATATCCAGTGTCAAAAAAGTATTTCTTAAATCTCCTATAAGAATTCAACTTTATAAAGAAATGCTACCTAACATTCCTCTTCCACCACAACCTATTTTAACGCGATGGGGAACATGGTTAGAAGCAGCTAATTTTTATGCAGATCATTTTGTTAAAATAAAGAACATAATTGATACGTTAACAGATGAAAGTTCCCAATCTCTTTTGGATTCTAAACAAACTTTTCAGAGTAACTTGCTTCAACAAGAACTTTCATTTATAAAATCAAATTTTAATTTTGTTCAAAAAACAATTACTCAGTTAGAATCACCAAAACTGTCATTGTTCGAAAGTACAGCATTAATAAAAGAATTTGCGTCATGTTGTCGGAACGTTAGAGGTAATATTGGAAAAGATATTTTAAAAAAATTTGAAGCTACTATGGGAAAAAATAAAGGTTACCATATTCTTTCTGAAGTAGTCAGTGTTCTAGCTGGAAATATTTCGGAAACAATTAATTTAGAACCAAATGTTTTGGTTAGTTTGAAAAATGCTCCCGTTACATCAGTTGCTGTTGAACGAAGTTTTTCCATATATAAATATATGTACTCAGACAGAAGCCACAAGTTTTTGTTAGAAAATTTTGAACACCACTTGGTCATTTATTGTTACCATAATTCTAAATAAGTTTATTCATACTTAAAAATGATGTAGTTACTTAAAATAAATGTAAATCTTAATGAATAGTAGGAAATATTTAGGTATGTACACTTTTTTTTTAAATAAAATTGTTACTATTTTACGATTTTTTTATTTATTTGTATGCATATTTTGTAAAATATTTGCATATTTTCGGGTAAACACGTGCATATTTATGCGCATATTTTCTACATTTTTATTTGCATATTTGCCGAAGTCTACTAATAATTAATCATAAGTAATTTATGCGATAGAAAATAAAAGAACGAAATAATCTTTTCATATAGACCGTTTTTTTATTGTAACCTATTTCATCATCCAGCAATATTAAATTATTAACTTTTTTCTCTATTGGCTTCATATTTTGTAGTCTGCAATTTATTTCGTTGTTTGAACGAGACTTTACTAAATAATTCTATTTTATTTATCGGTATATCAACTTGTTTGCCATCCGCAGATGCACTTTAACCCGAGGCCACGTATTCCGCTTCAACTACACAAGAGATATTTGAACTTCTGAGAATACTAGCGTCTCCTTTTCAAGTCATGCCTGTAAGCTATAGGAGCTCTAATATTACTTTTTAGATTATCCTTATTGACTTCCATGCAAAACTTCTGTTTATTCTCCTTGACTTTTCTTGTATTGAAATTATATAAGTTAATAACGCAGTTGACTATAATTTTTATATTATTTCATTTTCATTTTGAGTTCCATCAGGAATTTTTTTTAATATGCATTATTTGCTAAAAAAATTAAATCAATATGATCATAAGACAAAAATAAGGAAACTTATTATGATTCATTTTCTTGTTGAAGCGAAGCTTCTATGCTGACGTTGTATTTTACTTTTTTCTCTATAGTGAAAAGCTGAAGTGAATATTACGGAACTAACGCCACAAAATGCAATCGTCACGAGTAGCGTCATGGAATAGCAGGTCCTTACATCGATTTACTATAGTGTATTTTTATGTAGGAGAGAGTAATAAAACAATAAATTATGTATGCAAATCCCTAAACTGTTGATACGGGTGACTCAATGAAAAACAGATATTTGTCAACAAGTTTACAGAAGTATATAGGAAAACAATTTTAAATTGACTATGACCACCAGGTATAAAGGTTGGAGCAGAATAGAATACAATAGTTGTGAGGATTACTAATCCCTAAATAAGGTTGCCAGTGTCGGACTGATGGAGGTTAACAGGTACTAATGAATTTGCAAGAAATGTAAGATGTTTATTTTATTGGTTATATATAACCAATAAAAGTTTAATAAGTACCTACCTATTTGCAAAATAAAGTTTAATTCTTTAGATAAAATAAAACGTTTTATTTTATCTGAAATGAGTGCATTCCACGAAGTAAGGGTTTCAACAATCAAACATTTAATTCTTTAATTCCAGGAATCTACGACAGTAATTGACTAGATAATTACCTTCTAAACTTATTTCACAGAAAATGTGATAGTGGGTTTTTCCATTTTGTAGGAAGGTCCAAGTGGCGTATTCAAAATTCTTAACAGTTCACTAAAAGTAGGTACTTCAGTTGCAAGGTGCAGTTTATTGTGTATACTAGTGTTATGGAAAATTTGGAAGTGCCGTGTAAACGCCGAAAAATTGGTCCTTTAACAGTTAATGAAAAAACATTATTTACAGACAAACGTTTATGTGAAAGTGTTGATGAGACCGTTGAGTTAGTTAGCAGTACACTTGGTGTTGGGAAATCTACGATTTACAGAGTTATTAAAGAAGAGAAATGTGGTAGTTTTCAAATGCCACGTAATGCTCCAGGGAAACCAAAATTTCAAATAGAATATCATTTTAAAGAATGACTTCGACGGAAAGTGCATGAATTCTTCTTTAGACAAGAATTTCCAACATTGGATAAAGTTCTTGTCTCAGTTCGATATGATAAGGATTACCCAGAAATGAGTCGAAGTACGTTATGGAAACTTTTAAAAGAAATAGGCTTCCGCTGGAAAAAGAATCCCAGAAAGTCTATTTTATTAGAAAGAAGCAATATTGTCATATGGAGAAGACATTTTTTAAGAACCATAAAGGAAATAAGAAACCAAAAAAGAAAAATATTTTATCTTGATGAAACATAAATCAACGAGGGTCATACACCAAATAAATTTTGGCAGGATGAAACTGTTACAAGTCAAAGGCACGCTTTTGTAAATAACTTATCTACTGGTTTAAACCCACCATCAGGAAAGGGACGCAGGCTGATAATAGTACACATTGGCAGTTCAGACGGTTTTGTTGAAGGTGGTTTATTAACTTTTGAATCAACTCGTACCGGTGACTACCATGAAGAAAAGTACGCTAATGTCTTTCAAGAATGATTCGAACAAATGATAGATTTTCTTCCTAAGAACTGTGTAAGAGTAATGGATAATGCAAGTTATCACTCCAGACTTATAGAAGGACTGCCCACAACCAAGTGGTTAAAAAAGACTTGCAGAATTGGCTAAGTTCAAAAAATATTACGTACCATCCCGGATCTATAAGAAAGAAACTTTATTCGTTGTGTGCCCTTCATAAAGAAGAATTTAAAAAATACGAAATTGATGAAATTGCCAAAAATCCTGGAATGACAGTACTTAGATCCCCACCATATCATTGTGAATTAAACCCGATTGAACTGGTATGGGCACAGATAAAGAGTGAAGTTTCAAGAAAAAATACCACTTTTAAAATTCATGATGTTGAACAGTTGTTTTTGGAGGCCGTAAATAATGTAAAACCTGAAAACTGGAAAAGGCAGTAAATCACACTATTAAAGAAGAGGAAAAAATGTGGAAGCTGGACAATATTACTGATAAAATGATCGAGCCAGTTATTATAAATCTTGGTTCTGAAAGTTCATCTTCTGAATCTGATTTGGATTTGTAACAAGTAGCTGTAAGTTTTATATTAATATTTTTATTCATCTATTTAACATACCTTAGACGGTTTTAAAAACTCTTTTTCTCTTTTGTAATTTTTAAAAATTAAAAAAAATGTGAATTTTTTAAAACCCATTTTAATGTAGGCCAGTCAGTTCTAATATAGTGTGTGATAAAAGAGGTCACTTTTGTTTACACACACATAACACTTTATAACACTGAAATAATTCATTTATTTTTTACAATTATTCAAAGTAATTTTTCAATTAATCTTGAGCACGCCCATGGAGTGGTCGGAGGTACCAGTTAAAATTATGCTAATTACTCTCTCATTCATAAAAATAAACTATAGTAGAGGCGAAGAGATTACTTCAGATTATAAAAAAAAGAAAGTAATTCTTTATTTTCTTTTACAAAGAGTAAGAAAACAATTCGGTATCCTGCTAGCCAAAATAGAAAAGAAGAATCTGAGTTTAACGAAATAAGAGATGCACACTTACTAAGAAAAATGTATACTTACTTACTTCTGTTTCCGTGTCCGGAACACCAACAGCTTTAAATTTTGTGTTTCCAATGTGTTTCCTAAGAATAGGTATTCTTCTGTTCAGGTCTCTCTCATCTCTGTGCATGATAGTAGGTGGTGACTATTCTGAACCGCGCCACAGTCGCAGGTATCGTCCTTCTGGTATTTCCATTTTTTTAGGTTACTAGCACAACGTGAAACGCTAGTTTCTGTTTAGCGCTTTCCATGTGGGATACGGAAAATTATGTCCAACTTCCATTTCCTCTGAGAGAGTAAAATGTGCTGTAGCTGACGCTTGCCATAGGTGTATTTGGCGCATCTTTGGCTCTTCGGGAAGGAATTATGATTTTTTCAAGAAGCTTTTCCGAGATCTTAATCTACTTGGCTAAAATTGGTGGTCATACAAGGGGTGTCTTCGATCCGTCTCCTGCTTCTTTCGTTCTATCTCTGACGTGATTTGTCTTCTGATAGCACGTTTTTAGCGTGAGGAGAGTTTTCCCACACTGGTGCTTCAAACTCGGCGGCAGAAAAACATAATGCTAAGGCAGAAGTACGGAGAGTGTGTAGTTATGCTCCCCATTTTGTGTTTGTTAGTTTGCGGATGATATTATTTCTGTCGCTTACTTTTTTCTTGATATCTTGACAGTGATATCGATAAGACAGAGTTCTATCCAGCCGTACGCGAGGTATTTTGGCTTCTTATTGTATTCCAGCATCTGACCACGCCATTCCACCTTCAGTGTCCTTCGGATATGCTTGTTTCTAAGGTGGAAATCATACACCTGGGTTTTTGTAGGATTAGATTTAAGATGGTTTTTGTCATAGTATAGTGCTAAGTCTTCTAGGGCATCTGTCGGTTTTAATTCGATTACATTGAAGGTACTTCACTGAGCTGCCACAGCTGCATCATCCGCGTGAATAAACTGTCTTGTTTGTTGGTTTTTGGGTTGGTCGTTGGTGTAAATGTTGTATAGCAACAGCGCGAGGACACTTCTCTGTGGGAGTCCATTTTGGAGTCAGCAACCGTTGATGGCTAATACAGCAATAACTAACACAAAAAAGGTTTGTGGCCACAAAGATAGATTTTTTTTAAACGGTATGGCAGCCAAGGTGTTAACATCGGAAAATATTTACATATACTCATACTACATTCACATATTTACAAAACTTTATCATTTCTAAATAGAGTACAAAAAAAAACAGAGGCAAAAATATTTTAGAAAATTATTTTCAAAATTGAGATGTGGCTAAAAGCTGGTTTTATACCGTTATTAACTGAATTTAAAAATATTTACATAAATTATGTATACATAGAAAGTTTATCATTTATAAATACAATTCAAAAATTACTTGACACATAAATCAAGTGCTAGTGAGACAGTAAGGCGATGTCTTCTAAAAAACGGCTTTAAAATAAAAACGATCGATAAATGCCAAGTGATTATGGAATCTGCTAGTCTACAAATATGGAGGACGGAATTTTTAATTCAAATTCATAAATACAGAGAAAGTGGAAGAGAAATTATTTACCTGGATGGGACGTGGCTTGACACCCATGACGTTCCAAAATGTGGTTGGGCAGATTCTTATTGTCGCTGTACAACAAAAGCTTTATCAAATAAAGAAAAACGTATTACAATAATCTGTGCAGAAAAAAAAATGGTTTTATACTTAATGATTTAGCCTTGTCATGCAAAAACATTAAGGACTCCCGTGTCGACTATTATGATGACAACACATCAGAATTATTTAAGAACTGGTTTTCAAGGAAGTTATTTACAAATATAGCACCAATTAGTGTAATTGTGAAGGACAATGCCAGCTACCGTAAGCCGAACGCTTACAGTCGTAAGCCGAATAAAGTTCCATGTTCTATTGACACCAATCTGAGAATCCAGGAATATAAGCTAGAAAATTATATATATTATGAAGATAATTATTCTAAAAGACATTTATTTGAAACTTTAAAATCATCTTCATTAAAGTAATTATTATTACATATTTATTGTTCATGAAAAGCTGTAAAACAGTTTCTAGACTTAATTAAACACATATGTATTTTACATTTTGTACAGAACACATGACTACGTCCATTACAATCTGTGTTTTTACACCTAGTAGCCTCCTTCTTAGAATCAAACTCCGGTATGTGACCAAAATTGTCGTTTTGTATTTCCAAAAATGGTCTCGTCTCTCCTCGTCTTTTAAATGTTGAAATAGAAGGTTTAGGAGATGAAGATGCTGGTCTTCCTCGTTTTCTACTTACTGAATTGCCCATATTTATTAGGCTTTCGGCAACTCTGACTCTGAAGTCTAGAAATTTCATTCGATCCTTATTGGTTGCATTACATTTGTCGCAGTCCTTACTGTATTCCAGCCAGCTGTTGGTGAGAGCGAAGTCTATCAAGTGCAGAATAACACGCAATGTCCACTTTCGCAAATAATCATCTGGTCCGTTAGATCAACTCCGCCCATTCCATAATTATAATCTTTGACAATTTCAGGTCGGTTAACATCTACGTAACAAGAGCCTTTTTTGTCCCATCTTCTATGTCTAAATTACCTGCACCAACATAATTGGAAGCTAATTTCACAGTCTTTGTATCTAACCATTTGACTAGCACCACATTTTTTTCTTTATTGACTTCATCTACGGAACCTCTCGGTAGTTTCAGCATTTCATTATCTGGTAACACAGGAGGTTTGTAAAACCTATCTATTCGAATAGTCCCTTCAGCATATATTTTTTTGGCCAATAATATTTCAAGTAGTTCACAGGATGAGAAATAATTGTCATAATATAATTTGTGGCCTTCACTGGTGGAAATTCTTTCGGCTAGTTGAAGAAGGATAGATGCCCCTTATTTATGTTTTGTTTTATTATCTGCATTCAGCTCTGTAGATTTACCCTGATTAAAAAACAAAATCAAAAGCCTGACCACTTTTTCCGCACAAGACGAATAATTTTCTTCCCCAAGGGCAGGGCTTCCTCTTCACATATTGTTTTACGAAAAGTTTTCCTGTGTAAGGAATCATTTACTCGTCAACACTAAGTACTTCCTCAAGTTCAAGCTGTAAACATCTCTTTCTGACAGCGTCGATGATAGGACGAACCTTATAAAATTTATCTGTATCACCTGCTGGTCTTTCCAAATTGTTCACTAGATGTAAACATGTTCTAAGCTGGAAAAATCTGTCCCTAGACATGTTATCTAGGAACATTCTAATACCAAGGCTTTTTTTCCAGTACTTCATAATTTTGGGAAATTTGTTTAAATTTCCAATCATTATATGAAGTGCAAATAAAATTTTAATTTCTCTCTCATTAGTTGGTCTAAAATTTTTTCCGTTCTGTAAGGCATATACATTTGTAAATGTTGCTATATTTTCAAACAAATCATTTGAAATATACTTTGAAAAATACTGAAATATGGCTCTGTAAGACTTGTATTTGGGGAAGTAGGATGCCATGTAAATCTATCGATACCTTAGTCCACTTTACGGTTCTCTTTTGACGTGACAACGTCTTAAATTAGGTTGTGGGTCAAAAAGTGTAACGCCCGCTCACGTCTGTTACAGTGAGTCACCGAACGAGAGAGAGGCCCGCCGGACGGCGAATGCCTTGCGTCTCTCTCCCACTCAAACATGATCGGTCCGCTGCGCGCGGCACTAGAGAATTAGGCGCGTTAAATCGCTAAAGTTGAAAATCGTTGAAAGTATCGTCAGCTGTGTCTGTAGTGAAAATGTGGAGTGCTTACAGTGTCCTATTTTAGGGGGAACCACCAGTATCAGATATAATTTTAGGAAATTACCTAGGGACCTATATTCTTTTATAATATTGCTATGGATTTATCCATTTAATATTGAGCAATGATTGTAAACATTCTTTATAGTTTAAACTTCAATGAAAATTATTAACTGTGTCTAAAGACATATATGATATGAGGTATTTTACCCAAGAGTATTAAGTATAATGAATATACATAAAAACATAATTTTGTTTTCTTAGGATTTAACATTTTGTCAGCACATTATCTCAAATTCACAATTAAATCAATATGTTTTTACTATTAGGTCTGTTGAATGTTTGTTCTTTACACAAAATTTAGTCTATACTTCATATTTATTAAAGGCGGTAAAATATACATTACAATTCAGTTGTTTATAAACCACTTTCAAAGCATAAAGAACCTTTTAAGCTTTGTTTATATTATTTTGTGTATATTAATTGAGTTAATTGGAGTGGCCCACTTTGATACAAAAATACAGTCAATTTATGGATATTTCAAGGTGACAATCTAAAAAAAGCTGATTTCCTCCCATGCATTTTATTAGAAACACTTGAAATTTAAAAAAAATTTAAAAATCGTAAGATGTAAGACCTTAATCGTGAGATCGTGAGATTTGTCTTCAATTCGTGAGTAGATTCGTCATTTACAACAACTACAACAATAAAGGTAAATAATTGTACACTAATATTTCATTATCGTAAACTATGATTGATTGATTAATTGTTAGATTGACACAAAAGTTGAGAAACTGAGTTTATAGCGGCAATTCCTTGTTCCTATTATGCAATTTAATAATATTCATATCAATGACTATTCTACCGAGAAAAAGACGTTGTCACGTAAAATTTTCGCCCGTAAAACCGACTTTACAGGCAACCGATTTTTTTGTTTTAATTTCTCTTTTTTTTTGGTTTTTTAGAACAATCCTTTTCTGAGAAACATACTTTACTTCCTAATTTTTTTGTACCCGAGTAACCTGCAACTTCATCTGGTATATATTCGTCGTCTGAATCATAAGTTCTCCCTAACTCCTCGTTATCATTTTCGCTGCCATCACCTTCTTCCAGTGTCTCAGTGTCACGTCTGGTCAAAGCATCAACCCCTTGTCTTATAATAGATTTATTCTCACAGTTTTTCAGAATTCCATCCTCCTCGTCAGAACTCTCTCCTCCGGGAACTTCCAAATTGTCTATTTCTGATACGTTATCGTCCTCTATCAGGTCAATTAACTCTTGGAGACGTTTTGGGTTGTCGAAATCATATTTTTTTCTTTTGTAATCCATGTTATCTGCAATCAACAATACTAAGTTAAAACCCAAGTTAAGACCATATGTACACACAAATGTACAATCAGAAATAGGCTTTCAGGCCACTTGTACATGCTCATGTGCATCTAAAAAATGTTTGTTTATTTCAAAACTATCGTTTTTATGGCAATGTTTTGTACTTTATAAAAAACTATTTACCTTATAAATCACACTTAAAAAGTTGGATCGATTTCGTTTAACAAAAGATAACAGTTTCTCGTAAAATAAGACTAGCAGTATCGGTTACCAACTAAACAGCTGATACTTTACAACAAAATCGCTGACAACTTCACCTGTTGACCACTAGATGGAAGCAGAAGTTAAAAATGTGGATCGTAAATGTATATTTGAGTGACTGAATGCTATTTCGGTATAGATAAGCGAGTAGTTGGTATTTAACAAAACAACAAAAACTATGTACATACACATGTACACAGGGTCTCAAAGAGTTAAGACACACCTCAATTTTGAAAATAATTTTCTAAAATATTTTTGCCTTTGTTCTTTTTGTACTCTATTTAAAAATGATGAAATAAAATGAAGTTTTGGAAATACGTAAATATTTTTGCAACTACTATAGCTTCGGTAGCAAATGATAAAGATCGGCTTTTAAACACACCTAACAATCGAAATGCAAATCGAAAATAAAAGTACGATCCTGTCCAGAGGCTATCCTCCGCTGCCTTGCGGTAGACACTTATCGATAATGAATATTAATGACTGTTAGATCTCTGGTAGGATTTTAAAAGTTCATATTTCTCAGGAAATGTTAACACAGTGAATTCTTAGAAACATATTTACAATTTTTGTTTTATACCTGATTTGTCTCCTGATAGTGATGTTAATATTTCTTTATTGAAACTCTATTTAAACTATATCTGTTATCATGGCCTAGAATGGTCCTGCATCGGAAGCGTCTATCTTTATATTTTCTACACAGTTTATTGTCTAAACATGATAAGTATATCGAAAAGAAAAAATAACCTCATTCATTCGTGAAATACCGGGCGCAAATAAATCTAATAGTCAGAGTAGGGTCTCGGAATCCCTGTACTGCTGGAGTTGGGAACTATGTAGCGGTAAGTCTTATACATAACCTACTTTCATACATGATTGATTCGGTTTTATAGTGAATGTGGAGAATGTGGTTTAAAAGCGCTATTTCGCGTAAATTCGTCTGCTTCACAAAGCACCACCAAATACGCAAAGAGTAAGTTTGCAAATTCTATGATTACTTCAGACTGGAAATTTCAAGGCCGGTATTAAGTTGAAACCCAGAGAATGTTTAGTCTATTTCAACTGGATACCTGGAATGTGGTTACATAGTTTAGTTAAATATGAAGTCAAAAGTTCGTTTAATATGTTCATAATGCCTTTTGGACGTATCTAATTTGTTTAAGTCTGTTATTAATATCTGGTGTTTTAAGTATGTAAGTAGTAAAGCTTCTTCATCATAAATTAAAACCATTTCTATCCTTTTCGTACTCTTGATTTAATTAAATTTATGGTTTCTAGCAATTACAGACATATTTTTTTTTCTGTGGCCCTTGTCCAATTAACATAGTTTTAGCCAGTTTAGTTCAGTCGTCAGAGAATTGACTCCTAAAATTCATACGAACAAACTAATTTTTGCAGAGAATATTAATTTTGGAACTCCAAAAAAGATGCAAAAAAGTTTACTATTTTTACCTCCGGGCTTCCCCCTAAAAATCCTCCTGTAGCGGGTAAAAATGCAAAATAATCGATTTACTAAGAATTTGTACACCGTAGAAAAAAATGTTTCAAATAAAAAATGTACCTGAGATAATTTTAAACAAAAATGTATTTAAGTATTTTTTGTCTAAAATGAACCGTTCCCTTAAAAACAACGCTTGAAGCGGCTGTCGATTTTGCATGTCAGTTACGCGCGCTAAATCAATATTCAATAAAATTTGTATCAGCTCGACGGTAAAAATTCCATATGTTTTGATCCAAATGTCCTATCGACAAAAATTAAAATGGGTTTTAAAGACAAATAGTGCATCTTTCTTATGCAGTTTTTGTATTTTGCCGATATTAAACCCAGTTTTTATAAAGGTGTTAAATAAATTAACGTGCCGCGATTTTTGCCATTTTTTACGATTCTTCTGAGATCAATAAAATTGATCATTTTCATGGACCAGCTGTAGCAACATTTTTATTCTTAAAGATTAGTCTTTAAAACTTATGACATGAAATTTCAAGTTTGAGTTGTGGTAACAAATATGAGAGCAAACTTATATGAATAAAAAACACAGAATTTAATGTTTTACATTACAAACAATCACACGTCACGGGAAATGCATTTAAGAAGACAATTTTGGGTGTAGCTTATTGCGACAGTTTTGTTGTTTTAAATAACGTACCAGTGTAATAAAAAAAACGGGTGTGGCCGGTAAAAGTTATACTTCTATACACGCGTTCGCCGTTACAAATTTATGTAATGGTATAGGTAAGATAGAGAAGAAAGAGAAACAGAATTAGGTATATAGGTATATGGTGCATCGTTTGCTTTATATAAACAACATTTGACCTGTAATAGGAGTATAGTAAATGAAGGATTGAATCAATATTTTGATGAAAATGTATATTTTTATTTTCATATTATGTATGAAAGGAGTTGAATACCAAAAAAAAAAATTTACACATACCCTGCAGTAAAATTCATTATTAATTTTGTTATTAATATAAAAATACAATACAATACACTACAACATTATTCAATATAATAATACAATACAAATTAAAATGCAATACTCAAAAGTATTTAAAAATGACAATATACATAACTTACTTACGCATATGTTTAATTTATCATGATAATAATACTAATAAAAAAATAATATTAATATTAATAAACATTAAATATATTTACAAAAGGAAAATTTTTATTATCAAGAGAGAAAGAGAGTACTACTTGTAGTGCCAATAAGCCCCCTTTTTTAAAAAGTTTTATGTCTTTTTTTTCTTTTAATTGTGTTCTGTTTGTTCCTTAATTGTGTTTTAGTTTTATAATTTTAACATTTGACATCACAATTCTCTGCCTACACAGAAATTAAATGCTTTTTATCCAAAAAATTTGATAATTACAAGTCGAAGAAATTGCACACCCACAAAATAGCACAACTAATTTCATTCATTGTCATATAACTGTCCTCATTCTGTAAAAAATTTCAATAAATTAACACCCGTTTCAAAAATATATCTCTCGAATAAATATAATAACTTTATTAATTTAATACCTTACTCCTATTTTATTTGTTAACATGTCTCCCCCCAAGAAACTTCCTCGTTAATTGTTAGACAGTCTCAACATTGACCGAAGATCACCCGTTATCAGCAGTACAGGATAGTTTGAACTATGTATCACGAATCATTATATAAAAATTCTTGTACCGGCATCATTTAATTTACTTTGTACCGTTTGACGTGAAGATGCTTTGCAAATTTTAGAAAGCGAAACCGGTCGTTTTTGGGTAGTAAAATTAAATTGATTGTAGGTCTAATTTATTTCTTTTACCTATTTAAAATTAACAGAATTAATTAATAAAATTATAAAACACAATAAAATAGTCAAAGAATGGAGAATATAATTGAGTTAAGTAGCTGACTGGTTTGTCCACTTAACTCAAGAATACGTTCCCACAAATATGACAAAAAAAACTCAACTGCCCTCACAAAACATGAAAACGAAAAAAAAAAACATAAATTTGATTTTGAGAAAACCAAGATCCTGGGAAGTAAACCCAACAGGAAGAAGAGAGAGCTTCTAGAGTCTATACAAATAAAAAAAATAATAATGCAATAAATGATAAAAAAAATGTCAAAAATTTGAACAAAATATATTTTAACTTAATTTAAAAACACATAAAAAGATAATCTCAGAACGCATATGATGTTAAAATAACTGATTGTTTAAACGATAAACTAACATCAATAAACAACACATTAGATTTAAAATACATTTTACATGTAGTGACTTAGTGGGTATGTCCTATGTTTTTAATATTATTTTAATTGTGACGTCTACTTGTTAGTACCGAATTTTTACATGCTTGGTAAGTTAAAAGTTTAACTTTTAAACCGTATTATATATGTCATAAAATGTTTTTCTAGTCAATATTACTTCTTGAAAAAGGCATGGATTTCCTGCCGAAACGTCGAAAAAATATATGAAAATGTCTTAGTATCAAATCAAAATTTTTTTATGAACCTAAGCCCAAGAAAATCCACTAAAAAAATATATATTAAGGTTTTAAGGTTCAAGAACCAAACTCAAACTATATATATATATATATATATATATATATATACATATATATATATATATATATATATATATATATATATATATATATATATATATATATATATATATATATATCGTCGCCGTGGATGTGAAGAGAGCTAACCAATAAAAGTCAGTTTCGAGATAATGAGCATTTTAGATTACCATGTCCAGGAAAAAATACATTTTAGCTTATAACTTTCCTGCTCATTGAACTATTCCTAAAATTTTTTTAGGATTTATCAAACAAATTGTTACCTACTTTGTACTGAACCAAACACTAATAAAACATTGATTTATATGAGGGTAGAAGGGTTTCATTCACTTAGCTCCATTCACCACTAGATAACTTTTCACGAGTCATACTGTTTTTTGTTGTGTGAAAAGATCTAAGTCTACGAAATTAAATAATACAAGGTGATATTATGCTTATGCTATTATGCTTAAAATGTTTAATTTTGGATACAAAAATAACACAAAAGTATAATAAATTTAATTTAGTTTTTAGTCTTTAACATTGAATATTATTTAATACAGTAATCTTATTATTTTATCTCTACGCGGATTCCGAATCGTCTGCAGCGATTCTCTCTATTGGTTTTAAAAGTCGGAGGTAGTAATCATGGTAGGTGGCTGGGATAGTACCTGACCTACAAATATCTTATAGATTTTTTAGTTTCTTAGGCTCTATTCCTAAAGAAGAATGATACAGTTTCGGAACCTTACTGAAAACATTGTTGTCAACTCGAGTGTTTCTACGAATGCACAATTGTTTGAAGTCTACCTGACTAAGTTGTGTTTTATAGAAGATTATAATATAATCTTCTATAGGTCTAAAGAACACCTTGATAATTGATATTATCAAGGTGTTCTTTTCTATATTGCAGCCATTTGATATTTAGCCACTTCATAACATCGCCATCGACTGTCTTTGTTTTGTTAATAATTAATTTTTCGCTGTAAGTTTTAAAATCTATAAAATGGCTATAATCTAATTCCTTGATGACGTGTACAGGGTGATTTACTTTGGCTGTTCTTGCCACTGTGTACCACCCATCAGGCACATATATATTTATTTTTCGTCCCCTACTTTCAATCGCAGAATGAACGCTGTCGCATTCCATTTTGGAATGTCCGGATTCCATGAATTTTTGATTAATAATTTGTAAATTATCAAAAGAAGACAAAGCTTTTATAAACATTGCAGATAAAATGGAATTTCTATTTTGACTTACTGCAGTATCAGAATAAAATGTTAATTCACTCACTTCAGATGGTAGCTCAGAAAGCATGTTCCATAAGCATGTAGCTACTTCTGATGATCCTTTTGTACCATTCAATTCATGCCACATGTAGTTAATAGCAACAGTAGTTTTGAGATTATACACCGTAAAACTATAGGTATTTAGTTTCCGTTTATAATATAATTGTGAAGGTGCTGAAAATATTATCAATTTTAGCACGATCTTTGTCAATTTTCTTATGCTCTCTAGCCTCCTTCTTTCGAAGTTGATGTAAATTGTATTCATCTTGATGTTTCTCTTTTTCGTCTTCGGTTTTATTTGTGAATTGCGTGCAAAAGCTACATTGGTCTTGTTTTGGTTTTTGGAAACCATAGTTAAATTCGGTGCTGAATATATGTTTATAATAATAAAACGACACTAAATCTTCCTGATACTCTTCGCAGTATTTTAAATAATCCTGGTAAAGTCGTTTTTCAGATAAACCAGAAGGTAAGTATTTCCTTTTGGTTGAACTTTGACAATAGTGAGAATCAATGACCGGTAGTGATTTAATGTGATTACATACTACCTCCTTTCGATTATCTGGGATTTTATTATTTTATTATTACTATTTATGATGGATACGACATTGTACGTTTTTAATTTGATTAAACTTTTCTTTGCAACAAGATTTTACACTCAAATCAATGTACCCAATCAGAAATATTATTATCATCTGCAGATCGTACACGTACACCCACTTGTCTTAAACCTAACCTCAATTGCATTGCAAATTGTATATCAATATAAATAAACAGCAATAAAATTATCTTACGATTATAACTACTCGCAGACAAAGACGCTTTCAAATAAAATAAATTTAATACTTGTTACAATCAAGTACCATGAGATTTTGCTTTAACAGCAAACCCCAGCTAACGATAAGGTGACCAATCGACTGTGTCATAATAATTTATCTGTCTGTTGTTATTTGTACACTAAGCTCAAGCGTCTGATAGCTCTGTTCACCACTGACAATATGTTCAGTACCTGGTGGTGGTAAGTGGCATAGATCACTTCACTCCAAAAAATAAAGATTGTGAATTCACTTAGCGTCCTTTCACACTTTAGAATATAAACCATTTGAAACAACATATTCACTTAGATCTCTTCACTACATTATAAAATCTTTCTTTCTGATTGCGATGCTGCAGTTAGCTCATTTTTAAGAGAATGTGGGTTAGCTCTCTTCACATCCACGACGACGATATATATATATATATATATATATATATATATATATATATATATATATATATATATATATATATATGTATATATATTAAACATAAAACTAAGATTAAAACTATTATAAAATTTATTATTAAACCAGTCTTCCGGGTTGACCCGCGTTGATTTTCATTGCGCCGAGCTTTCGACATCCTCTCTGATGTCCTTTTCAGAGTTTACGAGGTTTCAGTCGTCCGAAACCCCAGACACTACTACACTAATCAATAATCACAGTAGTAGTGAACTGTATATATCATATACAGTTTGAATTTTATATAATAAACCTTGCAACAAATAATATTATCACATTTAAATGTTAGCTAGCCTGTGTTATTAGTATTATAAAGGCTGTTGTTTTTAATCCTACTAATGGCGCTCCAAATTTGCTAACGGATTTAAAATATATTGTATGTTTATTCACCAACTATTAGAAAATATAAAACGTAATAAAGCGAATAGATATTAACCATACCAACTATTGAATTTCAGTTTTGTGAAATAAATGAGAAGGAATCAGATATTAGAATTAGCTAAGTTTTAATTAAGAAACGCCGCAATACTTGTTCTAAACACACAGTTTGTTTTCCCTAATGATTCCGATTGATTAAACTACTGCAGTTGACGCAGAACTTGTAAGACTCCTCCATACTCTCCGGTTCGTTGAATTAATCAATATATATATACAATTCCTAACCGCACCCTTCGAAATGCGTTTCTACATACTTACCTCAAAATATGATTATCCCAATCATCTAAGCCTTTAAGCTAATCGTCATCAAGCAAAACCATTTACTTAATTCTGTACACATCAAGCCCTTCACATCAAGACGGAGTGAACCCTAGAACGATTCGGTTTGCAAATAATTCCGGAAACACCTTTGCCATTTACGGGAACAACTGTAAGATATAAGGGATAGCTAACCTTTTGCAAATATTGAAGTTATTAAGAGCACTGAAATCTTATTTGAAATCGGTTGGGTATTTTCTTATGGTATTTTACTTTTAGTTTTTTCTATTATAATTTTATAATATATTATATAATTTTTCTAAAAATTATTACAAAGCTATCAAGCACACTTTATTGGTGGATTAGACAATTCACTTAAAAAACATCGTTTACAATTAAAATACTAAGAGAAATTTTACACAATAGAAAAAAAGGAACAAAATCTTAAAAACGATACAGAAAAATTGATGCCAAACGATTGGAGGAAAATATCTATATTATGTAAAAGGATTGCCAATAATTAAAGTATATGGAATAAATAAATTGCACACATCAAAAATTAAGAGACACCATTATTCTTTCAAACAAGCATCCATAGTAAAGGACAAAAAAGGTAAAATAATACAGATTTAAATGAAAAACTGGCAAGATGGACAGACTACATTGAAGAACTTTTTGCAGACAAAAGACCAGAAATAGCAGTGGCAGAACCTACAGACGACACAACACGGCCTGAAATCCTAAAAAGCGAGGTAGAATATGCTATAAGGAACACAAAAGGGGGTAAAGCTGCAGGACCAGATGAAATTGCTGTAGAATTGTTGAAACTAATAGACGACGACGCACTTGAAATAATGGTGAACCTCTTTAACACAATTTATAGAACAGGCATCATACAAAAGAAATGGCTCTCCTCATGTAAACCAAGACCTCTAGGTTTCATAGATTTTGAGAAGGCCTTCGATAAAGTCAGACACCAAAAGCTGTATGAAATCCTAAGAAGCAAAAACATCGACAGTCGCGACATTAACATCATATCCAAGTTGTACTGGGGACAAACAGCAAAAATCAAAGTTGATAATGAGTTAACCGAAGAAATTGAGATTCGTCGAGGTGTGCGTCAGGGTTGTGTGCTTTCTCCACTATTATTCAATATATATAGCGAAACAATGTGTCAGGAAGCGCTCCTAGAACAAAACATTGGTATGAACATAAACGGAGAGTTAATTAACAATATACGATACGCTGATGACACGCTAATAGTAACAGATAACCTAGCAAATAGAAAACCCATACCAAAAAGTATGGTCTAAAACTGAACATCAAAAAGACTAAATTCATGATTGTAACAAAGAAGCTATACACCAATGTGAATTTAACCATAACTAATCAGCCAGTTGAAAGAGTTACGTCCTACAAATATTTAGGGGTTTGCTTCACTGATACTAATGACCAGACAAGAAAAATCAAGAGGCGAATAGAGATAACGAGACAATCGTTTGTCAAAATGAAAAAGTTCCTATGCAGCCGGGACATAAATATAAACTTAAGAACGAGAATGTTAAGGTGCTATGTTTTCTCCGTTCTGCGGTACGGCACGGAAGCCTGGACACTGAAAAAGATAAACATCAAAAACATTGAGGCATTCGAGATGTGGTGTTACAGGAGAATGTGGAAAATACCATGGACAGAAAGAGTAACAAATCAAGATGTTCTGCTGAAGATGGGGAAGGAAATCGAAGTCATAAAAACCATACAAACGAAAAAACTGGAATATCTGGGCCACATAATGAGAGGAGAAAAGTACTCTCTGATTAGACTCATAATCAAAGGAACAATCTCGGGAAAGAGAAATGTGGGACGTAGGAGGATTTCCTGGTTGCGAAATTTAAGGGTGTGGTATGGGTGCAGTTCAATACAGTTGTTCAGAGCTGCAGCCAACAAAGCAAAGATTGCTGTGATGGTAGCCAACCTCCGATAGGAGACGGTACTGCAAAAAGAAGATTATTCTTTCACTTTTTTCAATAAAAACTTTTTGGTTAACAAACTAACTTCCATGAGAGACAATCACAAACTCACACATAAAAGTTATATACGGACGCGTGATGCCGACGTGAACTCACGCGCTAGGTCGTCAGAAAATGCTGTGTAGCTCAACACCGGTTTCTCGAACTCATTTAAGATACAAGCGGACATTTTGAGCCCGGCCAGATGGTCTAGAAAACATACTTGGCCTGTGCTTTTAAGATGGTATTGAGGACTCACATGACTCATAATTTATAAGTAACAATTGCGTAATTATATATTTTTTTGAAATACATTTATACTAAGAACATATTTTAGGAAAAATAAGCTTTATTTTCATAAAACAAAACGTAATAACGTAATATCAAAATTGTATGTAAATTACTAATTTAATTTTTTGTCACGAAATATATGACAAAAAACAGGCAATAAAATTTTTTACAGCCATCACATGTCAATGAGGTGTTGGTTTCCTCTGTGCTACTTGCTCTTCTTCCTCTTCTACCATTTTTACGTAATACCTTCTAAATCTTCTTCAGCCTGCACGACCAACATCGCTGAGTGTGTGAATTTGGTATTCGTCATGCTTTCATTGGCAATGCTTTGATGCGCGACATCAGGAATTTATAAGTTATGTGTCGTAAAGTCTCGACATCTCCTAAAATAAAAAGAGGACCATTGCGTTAGAAAGGTATATAAGAATATACCGAAGACGCAACATAGGCCTGTGGGAATAACCGTATACAGCGCTATAAAAGCTCCCAAAATCCCTTTTAAACGAACGTTTAATTTCAAAAAAAGGAACTTGGAAAAATTTGCTGATGAATTGGAAATACAAGTGAAAAAGATAGTCCCGATCCCCAAAAACTATGATACGTTCATCAAACTTGTAAAACGAATCTCATGTAAACACATACCCAGAGGATGTCAACAACATTACATATCTGGTCTGAACGATGAAGCAAAAGACATTATGACAAAGTACACCCAAGAATATAGTAAAGACCCATTTCTCGAAGTTACAGGAGAGATAGGGAAGAGACTGCAGCAAACACTAAGTGCCTCCAGACAACAACGGTGGAGCGAGACTTTAAGTAAGATGGATATCACGCACAGTAGTAAGCAGGCTTGGAATATGATCAAAAAACTTAATGGTGATCCCACAGAGATGCAAGAGCTATGTGCAATAACGCCAAATCAGACAGCCCACCAACTGCTTCTAAATGGCAAAACAAACAATCGTTGCAAAACGCTAAAGATTATAAGAACTCAAGACCAGGAAACAACTCTCTTGCGAAACCCATTTACCACCGAAGAGCTCAAAAATGGTATTGACTGTATGAAAAATGGAAAATTACCTGGGGTGGACGAAATCCTAACAGAGCAGATAAAACACCTCGGGCAAAAAGCGAGACAATGGGTGCTCGATCTATTTAACATATGTCGCTCTACGTACCAGATTCCAAAATTAAAAGTAGTAGCCCTTCTGAAACCTAGGAAAGACCCTGAACTACCGAGCAGCTACCGTCCGATATCTCTGCTATGCCATTTGTATAAATTGTATGAACGCCTCATTTTAAACTGCATCCAGGAAACATTAAATGCAAAACTAATCCCACAACAAGCAGGCTTCAGACCAGGTAAATCATGCACAGGCCAAGTGCTTAACCTAACAGAATACATAGAGGAGGGATTTCAGCAGAAAGAGAAAGTGAGAGTGACCTTAATAGACCTCACAGCGGCCTATGATACGATAAACTACAGAACCTTGCTTACTAAGATTTATAACACTCTGCTTGACTATGACCTGGTAAATATCAGTAGATCACTGTTGTGTAATAGACATTTCTACGTTATGCTAAATGGAAAGAAGAGCAGATGGAGAACCCAAAAAAATGGCCTATCCCAAGGAAGCGTTTTAACGCCGTCCTTATTTAACATCTACACCAACGACCAACCAAGGCACCCTCAGACTGAGAGTTTTGTCTACGCTGACATCCTTGGTATAGCCGTAAAGGGGAAAACACTCACACAAGTAGAGTCGACAATGGAAGAGGCTTTAAACATGATGTCAACTTACTAAAAACAAAACTCATTAAAGCCAAACCCTACTTAAACCCAAGTATGTGCATTTCATCTCAACAATCAACTGGCGCATGTAAAACTGAATTTAATTTCGGCGACATTAGTGTTTTTTTTATTTTTTTTGTTCTGACACTGCAGGGCATAACGATTTGTTTCTTTGGTCTGAAAATAAAAAAAATTAAAATCAGTTAAACAAAATTAATTAGATATTTACCATCATGGATAAAGGACCATCGACTACACATTATTCGTTGAAATAAAAGCGTGATTTGTTGTAGTAGAAATTTTTGTAAATTTTCGCTGAATACCGGCCGTTCGACAATAGCTTCATTCCTTGCATTAAATACTAGTGGTTCTTCTAAAATTTCCTTGGTATCCTTCTTCAATAGCTCACGGTGTCAGATTTCATTTTTGAAAGTAAGTTAACCTCTCGAATTTATTGTTTGACTATAGTTATATAAAAATTAAAAAGTGAAAAAGTTTATATATCTAGGCTGTTGGATACATCAAACCTTAGACCAAGAACAAGAGGTTAAATGTAGAATAGAACAGGCAAGAAACACCTTATTAAAGATGCGACAGTTACTCACTACCCGTAATCTTGATTTGTCCCTACGATACCGCATGATAAAGTGTTAATGTGTATAGGTACTATTACACGGCGTGGAAGCTTGGACGTTAAAAGTCAGATAGTTACGACGTTTAGAGAGCTTTGAGATGTGGGTATTTTATCGTATGCTGAAAATTCCATGGACCGACCGCATTATGAATTATATATTATATTCATTATATAAATGAAGAAGTTTTAAGGCGTATGAATAGAGAACGTGAACTCACAGAAATTTTCAAGAAGCGTAAAACGTCTTATCTTGTACACATATTTAGACACGACAGGTATAACTTCCTTCAGCTTATTATAGAAGGGAAAATAGAAGGCAGACGCGGCCCGGGTAGACGACAAATGACCTGGCTGCGCAACATCAAAGATTGGACAGGATTAGACTTTCAAAGTTTAATAAGGAAAGCCCAAAATAGGGCAGACTTTGCAGAGGTCATTGCCAACCTTCGCTAAGCAGACGGCACCTAAAGAAGAAGATAGTTATAAACAGTAAAGATTATACATTATACACGTCTCGTGTGGTTATAGAAATTAAAAGAAATAATTTTTGACCTTAAAAAGAATTTTAAATCTTTGCAATGAGTTCTTTTTAGAGTTTGAGATGGAATTCATTAAATTAAAAAATTAACAAAACATTGTTTTTAGATAAAAATATTTGTTCTTCTCCGCAAGTTTCTAATAATACTTACAAATAAATCACTACATGTGTTTTGCTACTCCGTCTCTGGTAAAATGACTAGTGATGTTCAAGACCAAACAGATTTAATGAGATTTGGTATTGAACAAGTCAAACGTACTACTAATGACCATATTAAGTCGATGGTCTGAACTGAACTAAGGAATTCGACCGGAGGGCGCAAAAGGGATGGCCAAGAAACTAATAGCTTACAAGAGAATTTAGCAAAGGACCTATGCCTTTCAAATATTACGCCAATTTGAAATGTTTGTGATTAAAACGCTATTCACAAGTAAAATATGTTTAAGCCCTTTAATTTATGTGAATAACTGTCCTGTCAAATGGAATTTAAATTGTATAAGATGAAATCAATCTTAAATATAAGAAGTTTGTGGTAAAATATAAAATAACGGGGAAGCCTCTCCGGTAGATTGAAACTATGGTATATACTTGTCATGTTCATGAAAAGAATATTGTTAAAAAATATATACCGTACGCTGGAATAAGCGGAAACCCCACCCCTAATAATTTATTTAGTTTTACTACATAAACAAAAAACTGGAGTTTACTGGATACTGGATACTGGATTTAAGTTAGTACACTAAAATGAGGCAATAATTTGTTTTTAATCAAATAAAAGGCATAATATCGAGCACAGTTTAATTTAATCTTGCCCAAGTACTTTCGATCTCTAGATCATCTTCAGGGGCATTTCGTCAATTCCGGCCTATCCGACAAGAAAAAAATGTCATAAACATATAATTGTATAACACAAGGACAAACAAACACTTTAAAATTATTGAAAAATAGCTACATTGCGTACAGAAGCCGAAGACAGCAGAAGCCCTGTCTATGTTGTCTACCATCAGTAGCGAAAATTAAAAATTTGCTATCGATATCTATTTGTTACACTTAAAATGACGTATAAATACCATTTTTATCGCTACAGCAAGATGCGACGGTTTGACCATATTTACTACAGCTGAGTTGAAAAATTACGCAAATGCCTCTGGGGATACGTGACCCAGTCAAGATGTTAAAGCAAGTTGGCTTAAATTGTAATATTGTAATGTGTAGAATCTACTATTTCTTTTTGTGCAATTGCTTAAGGACCAGTCTGTATAAAACAAATACCAATTTCTTTCTGAGTTGTTTTTACTTATTTTTATTATTACATTAGTTTTTTCTAGATATACATGAAGATATACGAAGTAACACTGGTATTACAACAAACACCAAATGCAAATCTGGACCACCATTTACAATCGAAGAAGTAAAATATGCCATCAAAAGCACCAAAGATGGTAAAGCAGTAGGCCCTGATAATTTTCACTCAGAATTCTTAAAACTTATGGACTATGATGGCATAAAATGGGTGACAAATATATTTAACAATATATATGATACAGGCATAATTCCCCAAAAATGGTTAGTGTCAACTTTTATAAATCTTCCAAAAAACCCAATGCGAGAAAGTGTGAAGACTATAGAATTATAAGCCTAATGAGCCATTTACTTAAAACATTTCTAAAGGTCATTCACAAAAGAATATATACAAAATGTGAGGAACAACTAACAAGAACACAATTCGGATTTCGTGATGCTCTGGGAACACGGGAGGCCCTTTTTGCTGTACAGGTGCTATTTCAGAGATGCAGGAATGTGAATTGTGACATAAACGTATGCTTTATAGATTACCAGAAGGCATTTGACAGAGTAAAACATGACAAATTAATGACTCTAATGCAAGAAATTGGAATTGACAACAAAGATCTTAGAATTATCAGAAACATTTACTACAATCAAACGGCCAAAATCAAAATAGAAGACCAGTTAACTGATAAAATTGCAATAGAACGTGAAGTACGACAGGGCTGTATTTTGTCTCCATTGTTGTTCAATATTTATTTTGAATGGGTATTTAAGGAAGCTTTAGACGGTTGTGCGAAAGGAATAATAATAAACGGTGAATGGTTGAATAACATTAGATATCCAGATGACACTATAGTTTTCACCGATAATCTAATTGATTTACAGATATTAACAAATCGCATAACAGAAGTCAGCAACAGATACGGACTAGCTCTTAACATAAAGAAAACCAAATTTATGACAATTAGTAAAAAACCAATACTAAACGCTCAACTTACAATAAAAAAACAGAATATCGAAAGGGTCGAGCAATATACATATCTAGGCACCAATTTAAATAGCCAATGGGACCACTCAACAGAAATTAAACAGCGAATAATAAAAGCAAAAGCAGCATTCGTTAGAATGAGAACCATTTTCAACAGTTGAGACATATCATTAAAAACAAAATGCCGTCTACTGAACTGCTACATATTTACAGTTCTGCTCTACGAAATGGAAGCATGGACACTGACTGTTGCATCTATGAATCGGCTCGAAGCTTTCGAAATGTGGTGTTATAGGCTCATCTTACGTATATCCTGGGTTGACAGAGTTACTAATGTGGAGGTTCTGCGTAGAATGGGGAAAGAATGTGAAAATCTCATGACCGTCAAAACTAAAAAGTTGGAATATCTAGGACATGTAATGAGAAATCAAGAACGTTACGGCCTTCTCCAGCTGATTCTCCAAGTGAAGATAAATGGTATGAGAGGACCGGGAAGAAGAAGCATTTCCTGGCTTAAAAATTTACTAAAGTGGTATAACACGACTAGCACTGAACTGTTCCGCGCTGCAATAAACAAAGTAAAGATAGCCGTGATGATCGCCAACATCCGGAACGGTTAGGCACTTTAAGAAGAAGAGATATACATGCATATTTTCGAATTAATTTAAAAAATTTCGAATTATAACTAATTGATTAAAAAAACTCACAGAAAGGTTTATATTCTACCCTAAATAGCATAACTTAAACTTTGAACAAAGAATTCGTTAAAAATTGATTATTGTTTCGGGTGACCTTTTCGGGAAATAGAAAATCACTGACTCGGCTTCGTACTTTATTTCCTGACGTAAGTTGCATGTCTCCGGGTTTTGTAACCTGTCCTGTCTAAGGTATTTTTACATAGGTTTACAATTCTAGAAAAGACATAAAACTATTAAGATTCTGCCGTAATACCCTCCACGACCCGTAGGTTTGCGGTTCGCGTTTGATTAGTTCTGATTTGTTACTGACTCTATCACGCTACTATAAAACCAATTTACCGTGGCTTCCATTTTATTAAATTATGCAAATTTCATGCTTTCCTGTGGTGTGTTAAGTTCGGGCTCCAAGTGATGTAAAATCGATACGATTAAGGGCTTTAGATTGCATTTTTAATGTTTGTCTGATATATAAGTTGAAAATAAAATTAAGGTACCTGTATAAATCATTGCGAGGTTTTTAAGTTTGATAGCTGAAATTATATGCCGTTATGTTTTGCTTTTTTGTAGCCATTTTGTTTTTATTTAGAAAATAATTCAATGCAATGTGGGCGAGTGCTTTATCGGCCCATATTTTTTTAGGGAAATTCCAATGGAATAAATTTTTGAAATTTCTTAAACAAGATGTTTGGATACGTCTTGAGAATATTCCACTTAGCACCCGAACAAAAAAGTGGACCCAGCTCCTGGTTATTTTTCACGTGATGATAAATGTATAGGTAGAGGTGGTCTATATAACTGGCCACCTTAGTCATACGGATTTATCAAGATAGATATATTTATATTGGGTTATATTAAAAATATTGTATCAACTACACCTTACTTCACGTGATACGAAATTAAGAATTTCGAACGCTTTTGCATCTATAACACCAAATTTGTTAAATAATATAAATAAATTATTTGAAGAGAGAATCGCTTGTTGCTTTGCATAAGATGACAAGTATTTTGAATATACCTGATCATTGTCCTAAATGTCCTAAAATCAAAGAAAATTGACTACGACGACCTCAGAATCATATCAAATTTATACTATAAACTGGATCAGAAAAAAGAATGCATTACAGTCCTCTTTACAATTTTGACAGAGGGACAAATTTATCCTCCTATGGTTGTTTACCTCTATGAGCGAATTCCTGCAGAAATACTAATCTGGACTGGATCATTGGTAAGATATTTTATTTTATTTCATTACATCTAAATCATACCTGATTAATTGTAGGAAGGTCTAAAAAAGGTTGGATGTCAAGCCAAACGTTCCATAGTTACGTGTGTAACACACTTCTTCCATTTCTAAAACAAAAAGGCGTGAAATTCCCTATACTTTATTTCTTAGACGGTCATAAATCTCATTTGACCTATAATCTCAGCAAATTTTGCGCAGAGAATGGAATTTTTCTTTACTCACTTTTCCCAAATGCAACGCATATTCTGCAGCCAGCAGACGTTTCATTATTTGTACCCTTAAAAGCTAGTGGGAGGAAAATTGTTCTTAATTGGAGAAGAGCAAATAATAATAAGCCAGTTAACAAAGCGACCTTTCCCTTTCTATTAGAAAATGCTATAGAGCGAGTTAGTGAGGATTCTGTTAAAAACGGATTTTGTAAGTGTGGATTTTACTCCTATAATATAAATGCTATCTTCTTCAAGTGCCATCTCCGCGGCGGAGGTCGGCAATCATCATAGCTATTCGGACTTTTGAGACGGCTACTCTGAAAAGTTCATTTGATGTACATCCGTACCACTCTCTCAGGTTGCGCAGCCATGACATTCTACGCCTCCCTATGCTTCTCTTTCCTTGGATCTTTCCCTGCATAATCAGTTGGAGCAAGGTGTATTTGTCTCCATGTGTAATATGTCCGAGATATTCTAATTTTCTTGTTTTTATTGAATTTAAAATTTCAATTTCTTTGTTCATCCTTCCCAGAACCTCTTTGTTTGTGACGTGTTCTGTCCATGATATTTTCAGAATTCTTCTGTACACCCACAGCTCAAATGATTCCAGTTTTTTCATTGATGTCGCATTCAAGGTCCAAGATTCCATTCCATAAAATAAAGTCGAAAAAACATAGCAACTCGCCAACCTAGCTCTTAGTTTTAGTTTTAAATCCCTGGTACATAGAACTCTTCTCATTTTGTTGAAATTTGCTCTAGCCTTTTCTATTCTTATTTTTATCTCCTGATTGTAATCATTTGTGGAGTTAATCATTGTTCCCAGGTATGCATATCTGTCCACTTGTTCGACGTTGGTTTCGTTTATTAGAAGATTCTCGTTATTTCTTTGAGTTTTCGATATTCTCATAAATTTCGTCTTCTTGACATTCATTGTTAGACCATACTCTTTTCCATACTCTGCTATTCTGGTCACCAGTCTCTAAAGATCTTCAATGTTTTCGGCTAATGTTGTTAATGGGAACTCCATTTACCTTTATTCCAGCTGTTTCACCCTCAACAGCTTTTTTCAGGACCTCTTCGGAGTAGGCATTGAAAAGAATTGGTGACATAAATGCTATAGACTTTGGCAAATGCATGCAAGACCCTTCCAGAATTTTGGAAAAAAACAAGGAAAATAATATAAGTAGAATTAAACCCACTGAATTTAAGATTTCACATTTTCTTTATTTTGAATCAATAATTCCGTTGGAAAGAAGAAAAGAATTTAACCGTGCTGAAATGGGTGAATGGACAGGTGACGAATCAGCAAAGGAGTTGTTTGAAATATGGAGGAAGTTAAAGATCGGATGTAAAGAAACAAAAGAAAGTGAAGTTCTAGATGCAGTAAAAGAAGAGAATAACATTAAAATACCTCAGAAAAATGACACCATTATTATCCATAGCAATATACTGTTGAAGGAGACAACGCCTTCAGGAACATTGATGTCTAGCCCTACCCAAACTTTACAGAACCGAAAAATTAGCACTTCCTTCTTAGACCACATTTGTTGGCCAGAAGAGTCGCCTAAAAAAAAAACCAATTTGTGGAAAAGGAAAGGCTGCCCTATGCTACTACGTCAAAAAAGTGGCTTGAGTATCATGAAAACAAAGAAACCTTACAAAGGTATTGTACCTAGTTACAACCGACTCCACTAACGATTTTAAGCATTCTGGTTTCTTAATATATTATTTTTTTATTTCCAGAATGCCTCGTACAAAAATTAAAAGAAGTAATAGAGGTTCCAAAGATAATGCAACTTATGAAGCTGTATACGCCGAAATAAAAAATGGTATATCCGTTCCTGCATCGGCAAAGAAGTACGATTTGTGTCATGTTTCTTTAAGACGATTTAAAATTAAAAAGGAAGCACCAGCTTGGAACAAAGTTTTTACCGAAGACCAAGAAAAAATTATGGCAAATTATATTGTAAGAGTGGCAAACATATATTATGGTTTTTGTCCGAAAGAAATCAGAAAGTTTGCATACGAATTAGCCAATAAATATAAGTTAGCAATGTAGCCACAGTGGCAGCAAAACCAGATGGCTACAGAAGATTAGTTCAGCAGATTTATGAAGCGACAACCCCAACTCTCATTAAGGTGCACACAACCAACAGGTTTAGCTCGTGCCACTAGTTTTAACGAGAATAATGTTTCCTGTTTTTTTGATAATTTGCAGAAAGTTATGGACAAATATAAATTCGACCCTAAAGACATACACAATGTCGATGAGATTGGGATCACAACAGTCCAAAGGCCCAATAGAATTGTCACTAAAAAGGGAACAAGGCAAGTTGGAGCATTGACGTCTGCCGAACGTGGAAACTTAGTCACGTTAATCTGCGCGATAAATGCTGTTGGAAATTTTGTTCCTCCGATGTTTATATTTCCGAGGATTCGGTACCAGGAACATTTTATTCGAGATGGTCCAACTGGAAGTACAGGCGCGGAAAACGCAAGCGGGTGGATGCAAGAAAGTGAATTTCTTATATTCTTACAACACTTTCGTAAACATACGTCAGCATCTACCGATCACAAAATCCTGCTGCTACTAGATAATCACGCATCTCATATTTCTATTCAGGCACTGGACTATTGCTCTGAGAACGGCATTGTTGTGTTAACCTTCCCGTCTCACTGCTCTCATAAGTTACAATTGTTTGATCGCCCTTTATATGGGCCATTAAAAAAGCAATTAATTTGGGATGCGATTCATGCATGCGAAGCAATCCAGTGAAAACTATGACCATTTAGAATATCCCATTCCTAGTAGCTATAACACTTTCGATGGCACTGACATCCAGCAACATCCAAGTAGGCTTTACATTTCGGGAATATTTCCTTTTAATAGAGAATATATTTACACCTTTAGATTATGCACCGTCTTATGTCACAGATCGGCCTCCACCAGCAAATAAAGTGATCAACGATGTTGAAATTAACACGACAGAATCAGGAAAAAGAGATGATGAACCTACACTGGATAACCAGAGAAATCAACAAAATAAAGAACCCGCACCAGCGACATCTCTTTTTCTGTCACAGATAAAATCAATAATGAACTAAATATTATTCCTACAGCGTCAACTTCACGTGCTTCTTCAGCTAAGGAGTTTACACCGGAAGCAGTCAGACCTTTCTCCAAAGCCCTGCCTAGAAAAGAAGGAAATAAAGGAAAAAAGAAAAGAAAATCGGCCATATACACAGATACCCATGAAAAGGAAAAAATTAGGGCAGAATATGAAGAGAAGAAGAAAAAAAGCGGTTAGAAAAAATTTTCTGACCCTAAACTAAAACCAAAAAATCTTAAACAAAAGTAATCATTTAAAAAACAACAACAAGAGAGTGATGAAAAAGATGAAGAGTGTTTTTGCCTTGTATGCTGTGAACCATATGGTTCAAGTCAGCCAGGGGAAGGTTGGGTTCAATGCATTGAATTTAAAGGTTGGTCACATGAAGTATGCACGAGCCAAGAAGGTTTATACGTTTGCCATAGTGACGAATAGGATTGATCCATAATTTGTTAGGTTAAGTTCACTGTTCCTCTCCGTATAGCATAAAATTCGTTAGCATTTGTTATTTGTTCCTCCTGGTATAGCATAAGTTTTTGTTTTTATTTTACGTAAGAATATAACTTCTTTTGTACTTTTGTATAACTTTTGTACTTACACTGAATAAACATAATTTGTTGCTTTTGATCACTGTTACTACCACCTTGGGGGTGGGGGCAGTTGTAACATTTGCCGCTACGACAATTTTTCACGAATAATTAAAAACTATAATTATTTAAAAACCTAAATAACCCATTTCAATATTGCTTAAACATGCAACTAAGGCCTCAACTAGAAAATTTGTTTATATCTGTTATAGTTTTCCCGAAATTGGTGTTTGAATTAAAAATTTTACTTTCGACCCCGGTCTACCCTAATAAAAAAAATTCCCATATGATGCCGACTTAATTTGATACACTGTATATATATAAATGTGTGTATATATAATTGGTATTGAACTACCAGCAAAATTAATATTTAAAAAGTTATATTATAATGACTTATGGCATAAAGTGTCTATTTTTTAGTTTTTCAAATTTATATATCACATTCCGGATATGATCTATTAGATAAAAAGTGCTTGCGCCTAAAGCTAAAGCCGGATTGACCATTTTCACTTCCCGTGAGCAAAAAGTCATCTTTTAGATATATTCCTCTTATACTTATGACTTCCTTTAACCCTTATAACCAGATTTTCACCAAACATTTGCATTCCCCAGAAAGCGATTTACACCTGATGAAACCATTTTCCACTTCAGACTTCGTCCCCGCAAATTTTCATTCACGGCGTTTCTCTGCACGTATTTCTCCTCGTCCTTAACGGAAGAGAACGGGCTAACAGCACTCTTCACGAGTACTATAAGCATACAGAGGGATTCTTGAAGACCGTTAAAATATGTTTGAATTATTTTTATCGTTAAGTGGTTTTTTTTAAACAGTTCCTACAAGATTTTATTGTCACAAATTTTTCAAAATAAATAAGCATGTTGATCTGTTAGAAAACCGTCAAATTTAATTTTTAACGTTTTTCTATAAGTAAAGGTAAGTTTTAAAAAAACTGTGAATCGTAAACTATCTTTTAAAATATATATGGCATCAATCCAATAACAAATGTTAGACGTTATTCGCAAAAGAAAAAAAAAACACATACAAATTAGGAGACCAGCAGTATTAGCAGAGTATAACAAAAAAATGGGTGGTACTGATCGAATAGATCAGAACGTTGGACACTACAGGATTCAAATAAGAAACAGAAAATGGTACTGGGCATTGTTTACATGGCTTCTTGATGTTTCAGTCAATAACGCGTGGTATTTGTATTGAAAATCAAACAACTCTTAGATTTCCCAAATAGATTTTTAAAGGGCTATGGTGTAAGTTTATTTGAAGAAATATTCATCATCTCCCAAAGGTACTGGCAGGACTCTATCCTCATCTTCTAATGCTCAAAGAGAAGCCGATGAAATAAGATATGATAGAATGGAACACTTTAGTGGATAAATTTCCAAACTAGTCAAAAGAAGACGTTGTGCTGGAAGATTTTGCAAAAGTTCAACACGCACGATGTATAAAAAATGTAACTTATGTCTCTGTATTGATTGTTTGGTTACCTATCACACAAACCAAAATGTTTAAATTTATTTTTCTTTATTTTCAGTTTTTAAGTAAATAAATATATTTTAAAATTATAAATAAATAAAATAATTTTTAAATGTTTACAGATATATTTTGTATTTTTTGCACCCATTAGCTCCTAGCGTTACATATATGTAACATAATATACTGAGTGATTTATAAATCGAAATGCGTAAATTCATCTATTTTTACGTTTTTAAAACTGCTTCCAAAAAAATATTAGCATTACAATAAAAACTGCGAAAAAATAATCTGAGCACTAATCGGTTAAAAATAAACAAAACAAATCTTGTCTACAGCTTTACATAAACAGATTTTTATATAATACTTATGGCATTAAGATGTTGTCTTCAAAGTATTAAGAAAAAAGCAAAAAATCAGAAAACGATGCGAAAACTACAGATTAATAAGAGTAAAATCATCAATAGGAAGATTATATGAAAATATACTGCGAGAAAAGATAGAGCAAGCGATAAAAAGAAAAACCGGGGAGGATCAGGCAGGCTTCACGGCAGAAAGATCATGCATAGACCAAATATACACACTGGAACAACTGTTGGAAAAGGAAAAAAAAATAGAGATATACATTTGGCATTTGTGGACCTGAGAAAGGTGTATGACTCTGTACCAAGGTCAGAACTATGGGAGGCAATGTACAAATTATAAATACAGACGGAACTCATAGAAGCTACAAAAGCTCTGTATAAAGAAAATAGAGTGTCCATTAAAATGGGAACAAGAATCATAGGAGACTTCACCACAACAAAAGGGCTCCTGCAGGGTTGTTCCACATCTCCAACCTTATTCAAAATATACTTAGAGAAAGCCTTGACTACATGGAAAAGAAAATGCGAAGGCATGGGAATACCGGTACGGAACGAATACCTATATACGTTAAGCTTTGCAGACGATCAAGTAGTGATTGCACAAGACCAAGACGACCTCAGCTACATGATGAAGAAACTACAAGAAGAATATACCAAGGCTGGCCTAGATATTAACCTCGCGAAAACAGAGTACCTATCTACAAGTGAAGAAGACATGGAAGATCTACAGATTGATGACAACGTAACAATCAAAGGAAAGGATAAATTCAAATACTTTTGGTTTATAATAACGAAAAAGGCAACAACAGAGAAAGAAATTACACAAAGATTAGGACAAACAAGAACAGCAATTCGACAACTTAACTCAGTATCGTGGAATAGACACCTAAATATAGAGACAAAAACACAGATTTATAATACATTAGTGCGAAGTATTATGACATATGGGACTGAAAATTGGATCATAAACAAGAAAAAGAGCAGTAAGATAGTAGCAACAGAGATGGAATACCTGCGAAGATGCTGCAGAGTAACAAGAATGGATATGAGAAGTAATGACGAAATAAAGCAAAGAACATCAATAGAAACAGACATACTAACATGATAGAACGAAAAAAACTAAAGTGGTATGGACATGTAAGAAGAACTAGTGACAGCAGCTGGATAAAAACAATAACCGAATGGAGCCCCATAGGAAGTAGGAAAAGAGGACGACCCCGAAAATCCTGGAGGAACGAAGTAGACGACGCCATGGGTAAGAGAGGTCGAAACGATGGAGAATGGGACAACAGAGAGAGATGGAAACGGTTGAGCGAGGGAAGGCAGTGAATACTGTAGAATCCCTGAATATATATATATATATAGATATATATATATATATATATATATATATATATATATATATATATATATATATATATATATATATATATATATGTATATATATATATATATATATATATATATATATATATATATATACAATGGAATTGTCATGGTTTCTTTCTAGGTTAGAAAGAATATAGCAATTCGTTGCCGAAGAACAACCTGAAATAATATGATTACATTATACTTATTTCAAAATATCCAAACTTCCTAAACTAAAAACTTTGAGGACTATCAATAATTTTTAATTGACTACAACAGAACCAGTAGTGGACTACAGAAGACCAAGTGAGCACGAGCAAAAAAAGCTGCTGCAAATGGAACTAAATTAAACATACTACGTATGAGGAAAATTTGTTTATAAAAGCTGTAACAGGAACGGAAAATTTAAGTATACCAGTTGTTGTAATAATGATTATCAATTAATAAAATACATTGTTTGTTATTGTATATTTTGTTCTTTACATCTGCTGATGATTAAAGTATCTACACAAACGTCATTCCAGTATTAACCGCAGCTTCCGCTGCAAGAATAACGTCAAGTCTTTTAAGTTCTGTTTAACAATATTCTAAAGTCAAAAAAAGCGTTTTAAATTACCCTGTAGGAAATAGAAGCGCCAAGAGAAAAATGTTCTACTAACCTGGCCCAACTTTAATCAATAGCGCAATTTACCGTAAACTAGATCTGAAACAAATGAATCCAAATAAATCGAAAGAATCATTTCGCTTTGGTCTAATGGCAATGATAAAGGAGACAATATATTTTTGTTAGTCGTTTTTCTACCGAAGCTTTGTTTTCGTGTGGACGACATTTGAGCAATTTTAAATAGGGACTTAAAGACCAAAAATAACAAATATATTTAAGGATTATAACAAAGGAGCTCTACATCATTATGTGATGCTTTTAAATAATTTATTTTTACAATTTTTGCTTATTTTTTAAGCAGGCAAACATTTCGCTACCTCAGTATTACAAGGGTGTATGTAACAAAATTAAAAAATCAGCAATTTTAAGATAACAAGGATCTATGTATCATAAGGCACCTCTAATAATATATAGGATAATTTATTGATGGAAGCTGTAATTAAATCTAATATACCCCTCTAATGAATTGTCTCCACTCTGATAAATGCTGTCACCATTGTAGAAGACGTCTGTTTCAATCTCCTTATCAATGCCTCTACAATTCTTAGCAAGGCGGGGCAAGGCTTACTGGCTCCACTAGTCTGAACTGACTGGTTTCGCCCTCGCGGATTTACAAGAGGGTAGAGAAATCTTTTTGGAAAGGAAGGGGATTAAGGACTTCTCGGTCTCAGGTCCTGCAAAGAGTGAGAGGCTATGGGCTTACGTTAGAAGCCGAAGCACTGCATAGCGAAATGTGTATCTCTTCTAGTCTCGACCTGTAACGGCTAGGAATAACAAAACAATTTCGAATTTACAATGTATTAACTAGACTGTACATTACCAATATCAGTTATGACAAAAATGTTCGCTCAGGCGCGAAGGGAGACGAGAAAAGGCAAGCAAGGAATTAAAGATCAGACAATTTCCGTATTATTAGATATACCTGGGGTTGGTATATAGAGATCTTAGTTACCTGTGCGTATCTAGGCTCTAGCTGGGGAATACGCCTCCAGTCTACCGGGATTAGAGATTTCGTACCTTCAAATCTTCAGTTGCCGACACTTTATACGTCACACTACCCCGTCGAGTTAAATAACGCGTCCACTGTCTGTGTACCTTCCGATCTCCACACTATGGCGTGGAGCTGCTGCGTGACCACTTCCCACTAACGCCGCTGGCCCCCTTGTTTCTCTTTTTTATTAGTCCCTGTTCTCAATTTTCAGTCGTAGTACCAAGGTCGCGTTATTGTTTTTTTTTTGCTGACTGATCCTCGTGTTGTATATCGGCGGAGGTCTATGTTTTGAAACGTGATTTAAACAACCTTGGTGGCCTGATATTTGAGACTCGTGTACTGCATTTAACTGGGTCGAGTTTTCAATCCTTGTTTAACAAAAAATGTTTACGTAAATATGTTACCTACTAGCTATGAATTTATTTGTTCTTTTAATCGATTTGGAATATGTAATAATTTCTTAAATAATTGTTTCTCTTTACTAGGCTAATTGTCTCTTAATTTTTCCTTCTTTATTTCCTTGCTATATTTCCATTACACACCCATAGAACTTTGTAAATCTAAAATATATGCATGCAATCCTCTAAAATTAAGCGAAAATCATTGGTGTATGTTATCAAAATATGAAAATAGCGCAACATAGTCCTATGTTAAACATACGACTTTGTTTTTTGCAAAATTTTAGTGAACTTTCCAAACTCAGAATAACACGTCCTATTTTATTACTCGATTTATAGGTTATGTTACATGTAAAGAACGTGTGTGTTGATTTCATTCTTTGTTAATTTATGTAATAAATGAGTAATAATATAATGACCGAATCTAATGACAATAGTGAATTTTAGAATGGTGATGATTCTGATAAAAATAAGAGTTATGTCCCAGAAGAGGAGAAAACTAGAAAAATAAAAAGGTAAACGCAAATTAGATATTATATGGTTTTTGTTAAAAATAGAAGTTTTGTGTTAAGTTTTACAGATGAGATCATATTATTGTTTATATTAAGCAAATAAACGTGCAGATAAGATTTCAGATTTCAATAAACCATTCCTTATTATGTATTCTATCATGTGACTGCGTTCTAATAGTTTTACTTCTTTTCGGAATTAAAATTCGAGGAAAGTTAATTGATATGTCTTTGTTGGATTACTCGGATGAGTCTGATGAGGACCTAGAAAAAGTTAGGTTAACTCAAAACAATGAAAGTAATACTAGTAGCACAATTAACAAAGAGAATTCAACTGATACTGCTGGGTAAGTTCACCTTGACTTGCTGTTGCTATTTTCTAGTATTTATTTGTGATATTAATTTTTATTTTAGTGTCGCTGCGCTAAAGCAATGTGGAAACTATTTATCCATTCAAAGAGAATTCAATTCGACTAAACTGGAAAATAAAGATGCTGCAATCTGTACAAAACAAACAATTCCAGTAAAAGACGACTTTTCCAAGGAAAATACAGAAATCTGCACATAGCAATATGAGTAAAATTCCGAAAATCAACTACAGAAAAATAATAATAGTTTACAAGAAAAAAACGTACTAGAAAGAGATTTAGAAGTCCCGAGTGTTGGATCTGCAATATTAGAAAACAAAATTTTGATAGAGGACTAGAATACATTTCTTCAAGGAAGAAGACCAGCAAGAGAGATAAAAACACATAAGACTGCTTCGAGAAATGCATTTAAAAATGTGCTACAAATATAGGCGAAGAAGACAGAAAAAAATTATTTTCTGATTATTACAAGCTTAGTAGCAATGAAAAAAGAATGTTTATTTTAAGCATAACTGAAATGAGTATTCCACAGCGAAAAAGAAAAAATCCTCAAAACTCAAAAAAAACCAAAAACCTTTAAATTTTTCGGTGTTTTAAGTGATAACAAAATATAGGTTTGCAAACAGTTTTACTGCGGAACACTAGGTATAAGTCTAAAACCTACACTGTTTACAAAAATTTTACAGAAACGAACACAATTCGTAAAAGTATTCAGGGAAAGCATAGAAAAAAAGTTACACAAGATTCAACTGCCGATCTTGTTAGAAAGCATATTAATATGTTCCCTGTAATAAAAAGCCACTATTATAGGGCTGATACTAAAAGAAAATATGTAGAAATAGAATAGAAATTATGGATTTCATAAAGGAAAAAGACTTGACCCCAGTAAAACTTAATGTTTATCGCAAAATATTTTACATTGAATTCAAATATTCATTTAATAAACCTTCAAAACATCTATGAGACCTCTATGCTAAAATAGACCGCCTGAAGAAAGGAAACTCTTTTAATGAAGAAAAGAAACAGGAATATGAAAAACACTTGCTAGAAAAAGTTTTAATGAGAGAATAGAAAAAGACGGATACTGAAAATGGTAACGCAGTACTGTGTTTTGACTTACAAAATGTATTGACATGTCCAAAAGGAGACGTCAAAAATTTCTTGCGCAACAGCGCACCGTTCCATAAACCGGACTGTTAATTGCGCGATTTAGTCAGAGGCAATGCTTGGTCGGGCTGGGAATGATATTACCAGTGCTGTATACAGAATTCTGAATAGGGTTGTAGAAGACTATCCGTTATTGGAAGATTTGATTTTGGGGAGCGATAGTTATGTTCCCCCAAATCGCATTATGAGTTTTGCTAGTGCACATATTTTAAAAACTAATACGAACTTAAAAAAAATTCAAATGAAGTTGTAAGACCTAAACATTCCTGCATACAAGAGGTTGATTCAGTGCACAGTGCAATTGAACGTAGTTTGAGGAAATATATACTTTTCTCCACTTTCGCTATTAAGAGTCCTTTTGAAAGTAAACACAAGAAAGCCTTACACCATACTTCAAATGAGAGAGTAAGATTTTCTGGATTTTTCAATCTATTCATCAAAACTGAATTATCCTGCAGTACCATTTTCAAAGGTGGTTTCTTTACAATTTAATTCAGATTTTTATGACATCGATTTCCGAACCACTTTTAACGAACGTGAATACAAAATCGTCAGTTTAGCACAACGGAATGCGAGGAGACATACTGCTGAAAATGACGAAATACCCATATCAATAAACAAAAATCATATTATAGTCACCTTGGCTCAAAACAAGGTGGAAGATCTGAAATGTGGATGCCAGATGTAGACAGAAACTTGTTCAAATGTGTTCACATATACGTCCCACACGTCTCAACATAAATAGTAAAACTGAGATCGCTGATCAGAAGATATTGTTACAAAGACTTATGTTTCATGTTTTTACATTTTTCGTTTTTTATTAGAGTCTCGAAGTTCTATGTTATTTTATTTTTTCAATAAAATTCTGGAAAAAATTAAATATTTTCTATTAATATATGTCATTTTGCCATTATATTATAAGAATTACTACCTTGTAATTCTTATAATATAATTTATTAGGATAATTCTTTATTAAAAGCAACTTAATACCTGCCATTATACACAATCAATCAATCAGTTTATAATGTTCTACGCCGTCTTCTGATTTCCAGTCTCCATTTATCTCGGTTGTTCCATAGCTTTTCTCCAACTCCCCTCTTCCTTAAGTACTTATCGATTCCTTCTCTCCAACTTGTTTTTATTTTCTTCTGTATATTCTTTCGTTTTTAACTCTGTCTAATCTTGATTTTCCAGCCGCTCTTCTCCAGAAAACCATTTCTGTGGCCATACCTCACTTCCATATAACAATGCTTTTTATAATGCTGTTATAGATTTTGTGTTTGTTTATTTTGGAGATTGTTTTGTCCCACAGTACACTGTTTAATTGCCTAATGACTTGTCTTTCCTGGTTATTTTCATGTTCAATTTCCTTACCTAATTTGCCATCATTGGTTATTTTTATGCCTAAATATTTGTATTTTTGACAGTGATTTATTTCTCGCTGTATTTCTTTCAAGATTAGATTTTGTTGAATTTCCCCAATATACATGTATACAGTTTTCTTGATATTTACTTCTAGTCCCCATAGTTCGTATTCTTCGATAAGTTTACGGGTCATATGCTCGAGGTCTTTATAGTCTTGGGCTATCACTATCTGGTCATCTGCAAAACTAAATGTGTACAATGTTACGTCGTTTAAAGCAATTCCCATGTTTTTGCATTTTCTTTTAGACGTTTTCATTGCTTGCTCCGAGTAGATCTTAAACAAAATAGAAGACACGCAGCATCCTTGATTTGCTAATAGTGAAACCCTTGAGTGCCTCCTGAACTTTCTTTATTTTACTTGTAAGTTTTTGTTGTGGCACACTATCATAAGCATTTTTAAGGTCCACTTAAAGAAGCTGTATTGGTGGATTTCGTGCTACTTTTTTTTCGATTAGCTGGGTAACAGTAAACAGATGGTCAATAGTTGATCTCCCTGATTTAAAGCCCACCTGTTTTTCGGCCTCCACATCACAGAATTCATCCTCCGTTCTCTTTTTAAGGAGTTTCCCGTAAACTCTCGAGATGGTGCTAAGGATTGCGATTCCTCGATACTTATCATAAACATCTTTACTTCCCTTCTTATGTATTGTCGTGATACACATGATACACAATAAATAATATGTATTTTTATGTTGGCGATGTATAATATGCATAACCATACTAATTTAAATTTGTGGAGAAATTAGAACTCGGACAAGCAAAGTGCTATTCAGAAGTAATTTTCCCTACAATGCCTACCAGTTCATGATGTTAGCGATTAACATTTTGCTGGCAGCTATTAGGAATAGTCTAGGTGTAGATATGTTGAACCATTCTCAGTTTTTGAAGCAAAGTTATTTAAAATAAGCAAGTTGCTATTCTTGCGTTATTGTAGTAATGATCTGTAACCAGAACGATACATAACAAGAAACATTAAAGCAAAATTTTGGGCCGTTGAAGACCACACAAAAATTTTGAAAACCATCATAGAAGGTATAGTATGGAGATCATATTTCCAGGATCTATATAAAGATGATTAACACCAGGAATTTGTTTACCAAACTCCTGAAAAAATCAAAGAAGAACCTAACATACTCGAGAATGAAATACGACTGGCGATCAGCAATCTTAAATATAAAAAAGTACCAGGTCCAGATAATGATAATAGTAAAAACGTTCAAAGCTACAAAAGCAACCGGAATAAAACAAAATTTGCTCTTGTTCTTAAACAAAATATGACATTCTAAGTAAATATCTGACGACTAGACAAACCTAACAATATAACAAAATTACATAAAAAAGGCAACTCCCATAAATGCGACAACTATAGAACCATGCCTCTTATCTCAGATGCCAAAAAAATAATGCTACATATAATGCTTTCCTACAAAGAGACATACTTCAAAAGCAAATTGGAATTATCAAAGGTAGAAGTTCTCGAGAACATTTTCTGAGCATAAGATAAAAATCTAGGGAATTTAATATCCCACTAAACATTTGTTTTATATATTATCGCAACGCCTTTGATAAGGTCACATAAACTTATGGCAGAATACCAAAAGAAGTAAGCGTATAAAAAAAGCTTATACTCCAACACTTAATTGCGATTATAGCTAAAGTACACGAATGGACATACACTACTGGAACAGTTAAAGTGCTTGATACACCCTCAAACTAATTCCAATTAGAACAAGGTATCAAACAAGGATGTACAAGGAGTCGACAATTATTTAATATATATGGGGAGCACAATATGACAAGAGCTCTTAAATGATAGGAAAAGGGCATCTCAATAAATAGCCACAAAATAAACAACCTACGTTTTGGAGCAGATGATACAGCTCATTTTGCAAATTTTCAAGAGAAGTTAATTGATTTTATACGACTGGTTGAAAACAAAAGTCTAATATCTGGTCTGCAATTAAACATACCAAAGACAAAGATCATGATAGTGAATTTAATACATAGCAATCATCCACACATAACCACGATTGATCGGTTAGAGGTTTTGAGCTGATATTTATACCTCAGATCGTTGATCAAAAATACAGGGTTACTACAGAAAGAAATGAAACGTTAATGTGAACGAGCAAAACTCGCCATAGAAAACATGCCAAATTATGAAAGGACTCCCAAATTTCACAAACTCTAAAACTGTAATTGATCAATACTGACATGCAGTTGCTAATCTAGGACCCTATGATAAGCAAAGAGAAGAAAGATAGACACCACTGAAATGTTCTCTTAGAGAACAATGTTACGATTTCCGTGGACCGATCACAGGATAAATAATTTAATTCTAATAGAATTAAAAATCAGCAAACGGCTATCCAGTAAAGTACATCTCCAATAATTAAAATACTTTTTAAAAAAACATAAAAAACATTTTATGAGAGCAGACACAGAAAACTTGAAACGACTTATTATTCAAAGCAAGGTAGAAAGCCAACAATCACGAGGAAGATCTCCAACAAGATGGATCGATCAAAGGTATGAGTTAAAAGAAATGACCAGAGATAGAGATTTTTGGAGACTGACAATACACGACATTACGATGACTACTGCACTCCCTTCTGGGAATCAGCATTGAAGAGAAAGTAATTTTTTCATATTCCTTCCTTATCCTACACACAACTTTCACATAAATCAACTGGTTCACCCATGAAATTGTTAAGATATGCCTGTTGCATCACACCTCGGAAAGCTCCTGTTTAAAGAAGCTTAAGAAATCTGCTTCACTGTACATCATTATTCAGTCTCGGAAGTCCACTGCTAAACACAAGCTTCTTCCTCGTGTTTTCAACCATATCTATCCTTTGCTACTCCTTGGGATTGGTTAACCTGGTACGGTTTTTAGAAATTTCCATCCTTAGAGAAAAAAAAAACGGTTAGTCATAAAAAAAAATAAAAAGAAGAATGGCGAAACAAGTGTTTTAAAAGTAATGAAAAGCATAACAGGTCTGTAAAACTTGCAATTTGAGAGGACATAACCGCTCTAAATGGTAATCTATGATCTGTAAGGGCTATAAACAATAAAGACAAAATGTCAAGCTATGAGCTCAAAAGGTCTACGTTAGAGTAAATCTAAATAGTAGAAATAGTCAAGATATTTAATTTCCCTATATTGCGCGTTGTAAAAGTTCACCTAACAGCGTGTTTATGTTTGGTAAAGCAATTTGTTTTACGCTCTCCGGTTTCCTCAACGCCCCCTATATTTTCAAATAAAACGAAAGTATTTCCGACGACCAGCTATTTCGGTGTCTTCATCAACATAGTAAGCGAAAGTTGTAAATTTTCACTTAATTAAATGCTTTGAAACCAGCCAGTAGCAACCGCACCACTGAATCAAGATGCAAAATCAAAAAGAAATATTGTGCAATACCACGTGATGGCGGACTTAATTAGTTCTTTGTATTTCAACGGGTGAACGGTGAACATCTTTTAAACTTTATTTATGGCCGTGGAATACGCCTAATTGTAGATTAACGATGTTTGCGTTTGAACACGATATCGTTAGGATAGACATCGTAAGTGTCTATGAAAATCGTCAGAGTTAAAGGTTGCGGCAGTATATAAAAGTGTAATATATATATATATATATATATATATATATATATATATATATATATATATATATATATATATATATATATATATACAAGGTGGTCCAGAATTATGTACATTAATTTCTAGAGCTCATAGTACGTCCAAAAATAAGGCTACTTCTTTATGTACACTTTTTTATAAAACTGAATAATAAGGGAGATACAACCCTTTAAAGGGGTGAATTAAAATTCGTATTTTGTCAAATATCTTCCAAACGGTTTTGAATACGGAGTTTATATTTTGGGAGTGATTATAAGACATTAGGATAATTAATTTCATGTTACCACCTACTACATCCTATATTAATACAGGGTAGTTTTGGAGGGTAAGTGGGGGTTATTGCGTCACATGTTTTTTAATATTTACATATTTTAAAAAAATATTTTAAAAATTGTTTCCTTAGACTTTTCTACGCAAAAAAGGTGCTCTTGTAATATTTTGATAGATATCACCGTTTTCGATTTATTTAAACTCGAAGGTATACATGTATTTTATTGTAATCGTTACATTTCTTAATATTCATCAAGTATGCTTTGGAATTGACACTTGCGTTAGCAACAACACTTTAATCTAAAGTAGTCTATGAATTGTCAGTGACGTTTAATAACAATTAAATTATTTTATCTACACTTTTATTGTACTCGACAGTGAAATTTGTTTAACACGTTTCTTTTGCTATATTTTTAAATTTGTTTGCCCGCAATATGGCACCCTATTCAAATTCTGAGATGACAGACATACTATTAGTATTACGGGAATGTTCGGGAAATGCTGCGGCCGCTGTAAGACGCTACAGAGAAAAGTATCCGAACAGAAATATTCCCAATGCCAGGACTTTTGTAAGTACTGAACGACGACTGAGAGAAACCGGTTGTCTTCAAAGAAGGAATACAGATGCTGGTCGTCGTAGAGAAGCAAGAAATGTTCGCGTTGAACAGAAAATATTGGATGCTGTAATAAATGACCTCACAATAAGAACACGCAGGTTAGGATTAAGAACGATTATTTCTTCCATCAAAGTGTTTTAAGAGTTCTGCATGAAGAGCAATTACATCCTTACCACTATGGACAAGTGCTGGAATTGTTACCTGACGATATGCCACTTAAAGTTGATTTTTGTGAAGTATTGCAAAATAAAGTTCAAACTGCACCAAATTTTTTAAGCAACATTCTGTTTACCGACGAGGCCACATTTACAAGATAAGGTATATTCAATTCTAGAAATATGCACTTTTGGGCTGAAGAAAATCCAAGGGCTACAATGGAAACTCACTTCCAACACACGTTGAAGATAAACGTTTGGGCAGCTACTTTAGGAAATAGTTTCATAGGATACCACATCTTTCCCGAAAATTTAAATGGTAACATGTATTACAATTTTCTAGACAATATTTTACATGATATTTTGGAAGATATTCCATTACAAATACGAAGAAACATGTTTTTTATGCATGATGATGCTACACCACATTACACAAGAATTTGTAGAAGGTGGTTACATGAACATTTCCCTGATATTGGCCTGCTCGTAGTTGTGATCTTAATCTAATGGACTTTACAGTATGGAGTTATTTGAAATCAAAAGTGTATCACACTCCAATTAATACAGTAAATGAGTTAAGAGACAAAATTGAACAAGTATTTACCGATTTACAAAACGATCCAGTAACATTAAATGGATTAATGCGTTCGCTAAATAAAAGAATTAGATTATGTATTCAACAAAATGGAGGACATTTTGAACAGTTGTTGTGAAATATTATTTTCGCCATTAATTAAATGTTAAGTATTGATTAAGTTTTCCATTAATTTGTAATATTATTGCTAACACAAGTGTCAATTCCAAAGCATACTTGATGAATATTAAGAAATGTAACGATTACAATAAAATACATGTATACCTTCGAGTTTAAATAAATCGAAAACGGTGATATCTATCGAAATATTACAAGAGCACCTTTTTTTGCGTAGAAAAGTCTAAGGAAACAATTTTTAAAATATTTTTTTAAAATATGTAAAAATTAAAAAACATGTGACGCAATAACCCCCACTTACCCTCCAAAACTACCCTGTATTAATATAGGATGTGGTAGCTGGTGACATGAAATTAATTATCCTAATGTCTTATAATCACTCCCAAAATATGAACTCCGTATTCAAAACCGTTTGGAAGATATTAATTAATTAATTAATGTACATAATTCTGGAGCACCTTGTATATATATATATATATATATATATATATATATATTATAATATAATATATATAATAGAAGATTTTTTGTAAACCTATACATGGTTTCATATGCAATAATAACAAACTGGAAGATTTTTTAGAAATCAATAAATGTGGTTTCGCGTGCATTATACGAACATATTTTAATAAAATGTTAACATACAAAAATACCTTAGTTATGAAATTGTAATAGACAATTTCTTTTATATTATAAAATAAAAACACGTTACACTTTATACATTTGGTGTTTCTTTATAATTTCCCATCTACTGCAGGTCATAGATTCAAATATTTGTGGTTGACCTACAGTGCATTCTAGGAAAGTGTCGATAATGGTAATTTCACGAGTGACATAAATATTATAGTTCTTATGAATTGCTTCATTTCATTTTCAGTAATATTAGCAGGTTTGTTTATCTTAAATTGCAGAGCTTTTATGTTTGATTGTTAAAAAATCATAAACATTAATTCTTTTGGAAATAAAAACAAGAAAAAAATTTGCAGGAGTTCTAACAAACGGATACATTCTGGTAGCTTTAAAATGCCTTTAAATGCATATTCACTTTTATTAAAATCTTGCACAACTTGCTTCTATCTTGAACGGTCGTCCATAATCGTTGGGTCAGTGGGCAGCTCCATTGTTCTTAGATCTGACCATATATTGTCTCTCCATCGCATTCGTGGACATCCTAAGGGTCTTCTTACTGTGGGGGCTTCCTCCCATATTAATTTGGCAAGGCGGTTATTAGGGAGTCTATGGACATGGCCAGCCCATCTAAGACGTTGGGATTTAGTCTCTTGGACTATATCGCTCGCTCTATACATCTGCTTGACCTCAGCATTTGTTCTCATTCGGTATTGGTTGCTATTAATGTCGTGATAAAGCCCAAATATTCTTCTGAGGATTTTCCTCTCAAAACATCTAAGTTTTCTTTCAGTTTCTTTGATCAGGGTCCACGTCTCACACCCATACATGAGCACCGGTCTAATCACCGTTTTATATATTCTAATCTTTGATGTTCGTGTTAGGCTTTTAGATTTAATAGTATTGTGGAGGCTGTACATACATCTGTTTGCTGCCTGAATTCTTCCTTTAATCTCTTCCGCGATATCGTTATCTGCAGTGATTGTTGCTCCGAGATATTTAAAAACTCTCCACTCTTTCAAAGTTATATGGGTCTATTGTCACATTTTGCCCTATTCTATCTCGTCCCTTTTGTCTCTTGATGCACATGTATTTGGTTTTCTCTTCGTTTACGCTTAAACCAGTTTTCTTTGCCTCTACCTCCAATTTATTAAAAGTCTCCTTCACATTGGTGACAGTGTTTCCCACAATGTCAATGTCATCTGCATATATTAGTAGTAATTTTGGTCCATTTACTGTCAGTAATTCTGCTGCAAGGTGTGCTGCTCTTACTACTTTCTCTAGGATGATATTGAAGAGAAGAGGTGACAGCGCATCTCCTTGTTTCAGGCCATTGCTTATTTCGAAAGATTCTGAGAGTTTGTTACCTATCCGAACTCTGGATCTACAGCTATTCACACATAACTTAACAAGCTGGATAAGTTTTTTTGGAACTGAAAGTTCTGCCATTGCATTCCACATCTGATGCCTTTTAATGCTGTCGTACGCTGGCTGGAAATCTATGAAGAGATTATGAATAGTTCTATTAAATTTCCATCCTTTTTCAAGCAGGTGTCTTAGAGTAAAGATCTGATCTATGGTCGGTCTATGTTTTCTGAAACCGACTTGGTATTCCCCCATGCAATTTTCTACAAACGGTGTCAGCCTACTTAATGGGATGTTCGATAAGATTTTATATGCCGTATTAAGTAGGGAGATGCCTTTATAATTAGAGCACTTGGTTTTGTCTCCCTTTTTATGGATGAGGATTATTACACTTTCGTGCCATTTTGAACAACAAATTATAAACAGCTAATTATGATTTTCTCAAAGGGTCAATTCTAACGAAATTAAAACCAGTAGGAAAACAGGTTGCAGTGATAGGTTAGATAGCTAAATAGGGTCGATCTTTAAACTTTTAAATATATTTGCAGTAGAATTATTATATTTGGCGTACAAAACACGCCAACGCTTGTAGTTAAAGGCTAAATTAGTTATACTTATCTTAAATTTTTGTTGCAGGTACGTGTTCACTCTTCAATTTCTCTTCATTGGGTAACATATGTGTTAAGTAAGTTAGGCAATAGGCAAGTTACTACTGTTAAAAACTAATAATAAAAATTACAAAAATTAATAACGAATAATTAATAAATATTATCGATCATGAAAAATAAATAAAAATTTAAAAAAAATTTAAAATAAGGAGCGGTGAAATGAAATTTTCACCACACGCCCTGTGGTGAAAAATCTTGGGTCTATACAATAAAGCGAGCGGGCGTTCTTCTATTCAGTGCGGTTATGGGGTAATTAGAATCGCCATCAGCAATAAAATATTTATATTTTAAGTTGTGCATTTTTAATTTAAATTACATACAAATTAAAAAAAGAATGATCAAAGTAGATCGAAGTAGATCCGGAGATATAGAAAATTTTATTACTTTGAAATTGTTTGTTCGGTATTTTAACTCCATGGATCTGTAAGTTCTTCCTAGTCACCATTTTAACTACATTTTTGAAAATTCGTAGAGGGTCCTGTAAAGGTACAATGTTTGTGCAATTTTTTTAACAATAAATACAAATCCCATTCTTTAACATGGTGTTAATGAGGTTCCTTAATTATTATAATCAAATTAGCTGTGAATTAACAAAAAAACATGGCTAACTTTGACCCAAATTAACCTAGCCAAATTTTTTTATTTGAAAATTCGGGTGGAAATACTAGCTTTTCGAATTTGAAAAAAGATTTTTTCTAACGACAATGTTTTTAAAGTTATTCTCAATACCCAACTTTGGGTGGAACTTTAAAGTTTAAAGTTTAAGTTTACTAAAAGTTTTTAACAAATGTCAATTGTCACTTATTTTGCAGTTTGCGAAGCAACAAATTGACTTTTCAACTTTCAAAAATCGGCATTTTAAAGCTTTGTCAATATTCTAAACATAAACGCCTTCGTGAACTAGCCATTTTAAAAACAATAAACACACTGGTTCGTCAAAAGTCGGAATAAGCCCTAATAATGTTATTCAACATTATTTATAACCCTCCCCCGAGAGGGTGTATACTTCTTACCTACCTGTCGGCGAGAATCCAGAAGCTATCGACAAGTGACAGCCTGTGCTGACCGAAGAGTTACATTTAGCAGAACTTTTAGACCTTTTAAAAAGTTTATACCAAATAGCTGCTTTGTGTTAAAAATAAAAGCAGATTCGGAAAGTGCGTCAAATTCTGTAGTGCCATATTTCAAAAAAAATTTATACGTTTATTTTAACCAACAATATTTGAAAAAAAAAATAATTTATTAATTTACAACCAAATAGTGCACTAGAACGTTTTAAGACCTTTCATATAAAAAAAGAATCATCTCAATATCTGCCATAGTTTTTGCGTTATTTGATATAAACTTTTACAGTGGAATATAACTATGCCCATTAAACTGCAGAGTCATGGGCTGATCTCCTTGAACTTATGGATATCATTAACTTGGTCAAACTTTTTGAGGTTTCTTTTAATAATTCCAAAAACACGGTCATAGGGAAGAAATGAGTGGTCTCGAAGTGGAAAAAATTGTTGAATTTTTTGAAATCTGCCTGTATTGGTTAAAACCAAACACATTCTTGTAATGCAGTGGATTTTGTTTTGATCTGGGCAATTGTCAGAAAACAGGCGTAGTTCTTTTACATCTGTTTTAATATATTTTTCAATATGATCTAATCGAAAGGTGCAGACTTCATTCGGGCTTTTTCGTACTTCTGCTTCGTGGTAAATATAAAGAACGGAAATTCGTGACTTAATATTGATGATGCAAAAACATTAACGATAAGCTGCGACACACAAAATAGGTCTTGTGCAGGAATTGCAGGAAGTTGAATGTTTTGCATAAAATCGAAGGCGACTGCTTCTACATCATCTCTCTGAATGCATTCCTCATCTTGATCATGTATGGCAATGTAAATTTTTTGAATTTGGCAGTGTACGATTTTTTTTTGCAACCGCTACTTTTTTGCTGCTTCACCAAAACTAGGGCTTTTAATTTTTAAATAAAGCTCCTCACAGACATTGCATGTGTCAATTTTTGGCCTACCAAAATGTAGGTTAAAATTTTTTGTAGTAACTGTATTTTACTATACTCTCAGGATACTTTCTAATTAATAATCCGTGCATTATTTTTATATTAAGTTTCGCATCTAAGTATCAAAATTCCTTATAAGAGTAATGAGACTCTTTGACTGTAAATGTAGTTATGTGACTACAAATAAGTTCTCTAGTTCCAGCATCAATTATGTTCTCTTTTATATTTTTTCCCTTTTATCTGTAGATATCACACAACATAACACAAGTCTTTTGATTCTCTTCAGCTTTTTCTTTCAATGGCATGAAGCACCTTTTTTGTTACGTTTTCTTCTTCTAGATACCTCCTATTCTTCTATTAATTCTTGCAGATATATATCCTGTTTTATTTATCAGATGTCGCTATTCCATCCAGGTCGATGCCATTTTAGTGTTACTTCTATTATGACAGGAGAGATTGTTTTCACGTTCAGAGCGTTTGTGAATATCCGCTCCGAAGATCCCTTTTAGGATGAAATACGTATAAGCGGATACACAGGCGCACTATACGTGAAATCAAATCTTAACTGTCTTTTCTTTTAATTATTTATTGTTATTTAAGTATGGTATATTTGAAACCCAAAAAATAGCTTATGTTATTTGAAACGACTTAAATCAATTTAATTCCAGTATGTAATATTTTTTTAATAAAAATATCGAGCCACTGACAAAAGCAAGTTTTATTGAATAGCGGATGCATCATCCCAGATGTGAGCCACTGTAAATGTTATTAAAACGAAATGTCAAAAAAATCATGTCAAAATATTAACACTCGTACTAAATTAATGATATCGGTGTAAATAATATATCTAGCAAGATATTTGTTAATTATTTTTAGTTATAGAATCATAACATAAATATTCCACATTTTTGTCCATAACCAATTAACTCATAATGCTGGATTTTTATTTGCTTCCAAATTTGAGTATACGAAATCAACAAATTTTTTCGTAATTTCCTCATACACTTTTAAAAATCGATGTATCAATCCACCTTTTGTAAAATAATTTTTTATTCCAACTACTAGACGTGATTGAAGGTTTATGAAAAATGCAATTTTTGTATTCACAGTATTTGTGAAATTCTCTGATGCAATCAAAGAGGTTAGTGCAAAAACATGATAACTCCATTTTTATAAATGTACAGTAAATGTTTTAAATTATCTCCGACAGCTTGAATAATGGTAGATTATTTTTATTTTCAAAACTGAGTAAAATTATTATAAAATATATTATAAACTAATAGCCGTTTTAAGTTTTTTTTAACTAAATATGAATAATGATGGTCTATCAAAACCAAAAAACCTAAAATACCTTTAACAAAAGAAGAACTTTTAAACATATTACAGAATTCCGATGATAATGATTATTATTCAGATTTTGATAAAAGTGATCGGAACTGCGGTTGGGGTGAATCGAATTCGGAAGAGGTTACAGATGATGAGGAAGGTAATATGGTAATATACATAGTTAATTGATTTTTATAGTACTTTGTTATAAAAAAATGTTATAGGTGCAATTAATGATATATCTATTTAAGAGTCGGAGGTTACAAATATTGATATTGATGGTATTTTACAGTGGTCCGATATATCGGGGAAAATAAAAAAGTTACAGTTGACTAAAAAAAGCAACTTCTACAAACTGTTCCAGGTAATAAGAAAGCTATAAATTTTTTTAGATTTATTGTTGATGATGAACTAGTAAATTTATTTGTTGAGGAAATTAATCATTATGCTAAAGAGCTTTTTCGTTTAGAAAGAATTATTGAGAAGTCCAGAGTTACACGATTAAAACCTGTTACATCAAAGACGAAAACATTGAAGATCTTCAGAGACTGGTGACCAGAATAGCAGAGTATGGAAAAGAGTATGGTCTAACAATGAATGTCAAGAAGACGAAATTTATGAGAATATCGAAAACTCAAAGAAATAACGAGAGTCTTCTAATAAACGAAACCAACGTCGAACAAGTGGACAAATATGCATACCTGGGAACAATGATTAACTCCACAAATGATTACAATCAGGAGATAAAAATAAGAATAGAAAAGGCTAGAGCAAATTTCAACAAAATGAGAAGAGTTCTATGTACCAGGGATTTAAAACTGAAACTAAGAGTTAGGTTGGCGAGGTGCTATGTTTTTTCGACCTTATTTTATGGAATGGAATCTTGGACCTTGAATGCTACATCAATGAAAAAACTGGAATCATTTGAGCTGTGGGTGTACAGAAGAATTCTGAAAATATCATGGACAGAACACGTCACAAACAAAGAGGTTCTGAGAAGGATGAACAAAGAAATGGAAATTTTAAATTCAATAAAAACAAAAAAATTGGAATATCTTGGACATATTACACGTGGAGAGAAATACACCTTGCTCCAACTGATTATGCAGGAAAAGATCCAAGGAAAGAGAAGCATAGGGAGGCGTAGAATGTCATGGCTGCGCAACCTGAGAGAGTGGTACGGATGTACATCAAATGAACTTTTCAGAGCAGCCGTCTCAAAAGTTCGAATAGCTATGATGATTGCCGACCTCCGCCGCGGAGATGGCACTTGAAGAAGAAGACATCAAAGACATTTTGACTTTCTTAGCTCTAGCGTTGCACACAGGAACAATAAAGTTAGATAGATTACAAGATTACTGGAAAGGTCACTGTTTAATAAAAAATGTTTCGCTAAGCACATAAGTTGTGACAGATTTCTATTAATCATGAAATGTCTACATTTTACCACAATGACGAACAAAATTCTACAGATCGTCTGATAAAAATTAAATCAATTTTTTCAACAGAAAGATGGGAATCATTTATTATTCCGGAAAAAAATGTCTTTGGATGTGTCAATGGTACTAGGGCGTGGTCATCTGATTTTTCGCTAGTACATCAAAAACAATCTTCATGAATAGGGACTAAATTATACATAAAAAACTTATACAGAAGTAAAACACTTCACATTTGTATTTAGGTATATAACGTGACGTTTTCGATCTAGATCAGATCATCCTCAGTGCCTTCTTTTGTAATTGAAGCTAACACTAAAATTGTAGCTGTGACATCCATAACTATATGGTTTTACATTGTTCCAAATTTAAATTCTAATGTGACTCCAGGTCCATGACATTGGATAGAAATTTAATACTTAAAGAGCAACATATTTCTTTGCTCGACTTGAACACGTGGTTCTTGTCAGTTCAAACGACACAGACCAACTGGCTGAGGTGACAGGAAATATAAATTCAAGAAGACAGCATTAACATGACGAGGTATGGGTATGGGTATGTTCAGAGATTAATGTAATTTTTAAAATCATAAAATTTTTTGTAATAATACCTAATATCTGATTAATGAAAACCTTTAGTTAGAATTAAATTTATTTTTCCGTCGACCGTCCATTTATGATCAATTTTAACACCCTCAAAATCATTGATTAATGACCCCTATTAATAAATGATTTTCTAATAATGAACTATTTCATTATAGGCAACACAACATACATTGCTTGCATAAATTAATTAAACGCTCTGTGATTGGCAGTGACCTGTGGTGTAGGTAACCGAACATATACCTATTTATATTCCCACTAAAAAATTAATTTATAATGAAGTAGCCGCTGTTAGTACTATTTGTCATTGTACGTCATTATTTACTTTATTGTTTAAAATTCTGTGTATTTGAAAAATCAAAGGATGGACATTGACGAAGAGTTTAATTTAACTCCACCAGAATTTAACTTCTTCTTTTACAGAATAGAGAGGTCCAAGAAGACTTAAATAAATTTGTCATAATGCTATCATCATTTATCAATATCTTCCTTTAATTTCAGTAATTGTACTATTCCAAATATTAATGTTTACTATAATAAAACTACCACTAAGGAAACTTTGAATAAAGTCAATAAAAGCTGAAAAAATTGTTATTTATCGTTAAGTAAATAAATATTTAAATTAAGATATCTTTGTTTCTGAAAAATAGTCGACGGAAAAGTTTTGTAACGAACTCGTGACTTAAAATGGCGATTAACAATCTCGAACAATAACGCACTCGCTTGGCTCACGCGTTAAAATATCTCAATTGTTAATCGCCCTTATTAATACACTTGTTGGTTAAATAACTATCAATGATAATATTTATTGTCTTAAATCTGCAAATCTCTATTATTGAAAAAAAAAACAAGTTAGTTATTAAATAATTGATAATCTATGACATCATAAGTAGTATGAAAATTGATTAAGGTAGAAAATGAAAGGAAGTGATGTGGTACACATAATAGTGTAAGAAATATTATAGAAAGTAGTATATATACTAAAAGATTAAGCTGAAATTAAATGAAATTGAAGTTAAAAAATTTTGATTGGGTAATGGTGGTTGCCTAATGACGGTAAGGGACCTGGTGTGTAAATATCTGAAATTTTAGAAAATTAAATAGTAAAATGAATAAGGCTATTAAGATAATTTATGTGGTGATATGATAGCAGAATATGATATTCTAACTATTATTAGATTGTAGTTTTGTTAGTATGGATATTACCCTATAGTAAAGTATGTTAAAATGAATATCTTCTTCTTCTTGTGCCACTCCTATCTGAGATTGGAAATCATCAAGGCTATCCTGGCCTTGTTTACAGCTGACCTAAAGAGTTCATTAGTGGTACAGCCAAACCACTCTCTCAAATTTTGCAACCATGACATTCTTCTACGTCCTGGATTCCGTTTTCCTTCTGTTAAATAAATATAAATGAAGCTAAGAAAAATGAATGAAATTATTAATAAAAGAAAGAGGAAATGTAAAATGTTGGTAGAATAACATAAGACACTCAAAAGAAATTGAATACTATGTTGTTGAGTTAACTATGAGGAGATTAGATTGACTGCTTATCTGAGTTGGTTAAGTGAAATATGTAGTATATGTGGTAATGGGGCCAACAGACAGAAAGTATCGAATGGATGGGCGAAGATAAATGATGAAGTTTAATTTTAATGATGAAGTTTAAGTTTCAAGATTAATGCGAAGAATAATGGTAAAGAACAGTTCAAGCAAGACAAGTAAGGTGACGCAAGAAGTAAGAGACACGAGGAAACAATAAGTATGTGATGAAGTGAGTCGTAAAGGAACTGGCAGGAGGACGAGAAATAAGAAACTGCAATGGGATAAGGTGGTAAAAAATGAAGGGGTTTGATGAATAAAAGGAAAGATAATAAGAAGGGGACAAATTGAGGTATGGTATGTGTAAATGGGTGATTAGCGAGGAAGTTATAAAATGTTAGATGCTATTGGGGTGGTTGGGAAAAAAAAAGGAAAACAGAAGCAAAATGAAAAAAGATGAAATTTAAAGGCAAGTATTGGAATGTTGATTTGAATTAAGGGAATAGTTGTCGCTGTATGGGAGTAGAAGGTTGATTTAGGGTAGTTTGGCGGTTAACACAATTGGGGCTAATCCTCATGTCTCTGGAAATCTCAAGGTCCTCATATAAGTCAAACCGTAAAGTGTTTCTATCTTGGATGTTGTGAATTAATTTGACCCCATCAGGGATGTTAAGATGATGATTGTTGACTTTAAGGTGATGAGAAAAAGCTGATGTATTGTCTCTTTTAGAGTGCAGATCTAGTTGAAAGTGACCTATAATTTCTGCCAATGTAAGAGGCATCGCAATCAGAACAAGCCAGTCTCTAAACTCTACTACGGTTCATATAGTGTATTCTATGCTTAGTATTTGTCAAGAAATGGTTAAGAGTATTTTCAACTTTAAAAGATATGTGTGTGTTTTACTTTTGTATAAGTTCTTTAAACGGTGGTATACAGCCAACTACTGGGAATTTCTTATTAATTTTTAAAGTTATACATGTTAACTAAAACAAACGGTTTAATTTTAAAAACTTTGGTGTAAAATGCAGTAGCCGACAATATGGGAGGAAAACGTCATACAAGTATAGAGGTTTAGCATCTTTTGGAGGACTATCTAGATTCTGGACATAGTGTCTACATGGACAACTTTTATAATTCATATGAGTTTGCTCACTATTTAACCACACGAAGTACTACTATAATAACATATTGGTAGGAAAATAAAAAGGCAAAAGGGATGTTTTGTATATAACCAACGAATTTGGAAACGACATGATTGAATATATAGACAAAAGACAACAAACAAAGAGCAAACCTGCTCCCATATTTCATTACAATAAGCATATGGGAGGAGTTGACCAACAAGATCAACTGAGTTCCTTCTACCCCTGTGACAGAAAGATGTTGAGGTGGTATAAAAAATTAGGAATACATTTCCTTCAACTAATACTATTAAATTCAAATTTGTTATACAATGAGTACTCAGGTCATAAAATGTCACTCTATAATTTTCGATTATTGTTTCTTAACTCGCTTTTACCAAATCAACAAAATAAAATTACTGCAAACAATAAAGCAACACATATTATAACTAAAATTTAATGTTAAGAATGTTAAAAAAATAACTTACAAAAACAAACACTATACCATTGTAAAAACTGTCCTGAAAAACCTGGACTTTATGTTGGCAAGTGCTTTACTGATTTCCATGCTAAGAGTAAAGATTTTTATTTTTTTTAAGCAATAGTTATAATCTAGTTTGTTTGACCTTATGAATTTTTATTTTTTTGACTTATAAAAAATATTTTTAAACTATTTTGACTAAAAAACTGTAATGTTTTTTGTGCAATATATATTTATCCTTATTTTGGTTGACTTTTATTTATTGTTAATGAAAATAGCAACAAAATTAGTAATACTCACATGAGCGCCAGTCAGCACAAATCTTAACAGGGCGCACATGTGAGTCGCAAGTCAAAAATTAGTTTACACCCTGTATATATGATTTTAAATATTAACACTGTCCTTCTAACAATAAATACATAAGCAATTTTACAAAAATACTCTTCCGCTCCTTTTTCTTTCAGTACCATGTCCGATTATCGAACGTCTCGGAGATTTCGGAGCCAGGATGTTCTTCGTCGGCCTGGGCCTCTCCTTCCGGCGATCTTACCCTGTATTATGAGGTGTAGAAGGTTAAACCTCTCTGGATGTCTCATTACATGACCGAAATATTGTCGAATTTTTATCGTTTTTGTTTTTATCTTTCGCACCAGGCATACATTACCCTAAAAATTGCGGAGTCAAACTTTTAAACGAACAGATTTATTATATTTATATAGTTTTGATTTTCTACAAAAAAAATACAATGGGTTTTCGAAATCTGAATTCTTCAAACGCCAACCACGAGAACACGAATTATTAATTGTTGTCTGCAAAACAACTAAATTTTGTATACTACTTGGTTTGCAATAAATGGAAAATAAACAGACATCCGAGATTTCTATGTAAAATCTATGCAATATTCTCAACTAAATGAGAATTCGGAGTTATTGAAAAGTAGGTCATGGAAGTATTAGTAATTAGTTCTGTTATTTTAGAAAATTACTTTGCGATGTGGCTGTATAACAGTACATACAATTTCGTATATTATGTATATGTTATATCACTAATTATTTATTTTTGAAAAAAACTCTTATTCTTCTAGTTCCATGACCCTTATCAATAATTGGATATCATGTTGGTTACCATTATCGATTCCGCGACTTTATTGACAGCAGCTCTAAATGATGATGTAGTCTATTTTTCATACTACTGTCTTAGATTTTTAAACCATGATGTTCTTCCACCATGACCACCTTTGCTTTGGACCTGGATTTCTCTATTTCTCTGAATGATCAGATGTAAAAGATCATATTTTTCAGGGTATCTCATAATGTGAGAGAAGTATTCCAGCTTGCGTCTTTCTATTATATTGACCAGTTGGGTTGTTTGGTGTAGGCGTCTAAGAACCTCCTCATTTCTAACTCTATCGACCAAGCTTATTTGTAGTGGTCGTCTATATAATCAAATCTCAAAGGCTTTTAGGCGTTTAAGCTTCGCCTCACTGCTGCACTCCATGCTTCCACTCTACACAGTAGCATGAAAAAAATATAGCAAGCAGTACGTTATGAATATAGAATGCAAAGGTCAATGCTAAGATCGTGCCTGCAAAGTGCGTTTCTCACTTTTACTCAATTTTCTTGCAGGTAGCGTCTGTGAGAGTGCACGACTCAATTCCGTACAACAGTATGGAAAAGATGTAAGATCGTAATAATCTGATTTTTATGGGTAATGATAAATACGTACTTGCTTTCTCTATTATAGATTTCATTTCTAGGGAATGGTCCCAATTTTCACTGACGTTCGTACCAAGGTAGATGCATGTTTTTACTCTTTTTATTGGTTGACTACTTACACTTATTCTTTCAATTTGCTGTTCATTCTTAAAAATCATCATAAATTTTATCTTCTTAATGTTTAGTGAAAGTCCATATCTCTGACTCACTTCTGTGATTCTATTCATTAACTCTTGGTGGGCTTCATGACTGTCAGTGAATACCACTATGTCATCTGCGTATCTGATATCATTGATACATTCGTTAATTCGAATTTCGGCTTCAACATCCTCCACTGTTTCCTGAAAGATTTCCTCAGAGTATATGTTAAACAGCAAGGGTGATAGTATACATTTTTGTCGAACCTCACGTTTGATTTTGATATTGTCGGATTCTCCTGCCTCCATGCGGATAGACTTGATTTCAGTAAAATGCCTTTGCTTTGAGTTTTAAAAAGTAATTAGTTTTCTATTTTACAGTTCTCAGAATCCTTGATGTTTGTGTCAAAATTGTAATTTCTGCATGGTGATGAAGGTAGATCTTGATTCTGAGACCAGAAGATTGTAATATTTGGAAATCTTTTGTTTGAAAATTTACAGTATAAGTATAAAATAACTAAGGTGATAATTAGTGATAAATTCGTTCTAGTGAACAGGGATAAATGTTCCTCAATAAATAATTGGTTCATGATATAGAACAGTTCTTATAAAGATTGGTATGCAATGTATAAATCGTCAACGTTGTTCTTATCATAAGTTCTAATGGTTTTAATTTTGAAATATAACTGTTTTTTTTTCAAACTCGTAACAGCTTTTGTAGGGTACGTTAACTAGGTACAAAAGCATTTACAATAATTTAAAATCATCACCTAATGTAAGAGCCGCCACTGATGAGTAAAATGTTTCAGTGTGTCTTTACGAGTATTTTCTGGCATGCGCGAAATTCCAATATTTGAAACCAATTTTGTATATTTACTCGGTCTTTTAAAAGATCGCTTTAAAGAAAAGACAGAGGCAAATCTTTGAATTCTAGGTATTTATTCAAGAACATGCTTTATGCCTTTGTGACGGCATTTTTTGTTCCATCTGAAATTATTCAATGTTTTATAGGAACTTCCAAATTGGGTTTTATCGAATTTTTACCCTTTGTTTCAATCGGGAGGAGCAATTGTCAAAGAAATCACATTATTTGCAGTCGCTATTGCATCTTGGCTTACATAACAGATGATTTTGTTTATTGATAGATGCGTTCGTAGAAACAAAAAAATTTTTAACCTAATTTAATTTCTTATCTGACTTTCTTTGACTTTCTTATATAACTTGTATTTAATAAATGGAATGAAATGGAAGTCTAGAATGTTGTTTGTGCATATGTATTCCTTTTATACAGCGTTAAGAGAGAAATGAACTCAAAGATGTTTAGGATCAGGAAAAGGATATACTGAGTGATATTATATCAGAGAAGAAAGGCATAGGTGATTTGGATTTTAGTGCACATGTGGGCTAATCCAATACAGGATATGAAGCAGTACATAGCGGACTAGGCTTTATACTACAAATAGAGCAGGGACTGAATATTCTTAAATTATCAACACAGATTATTGTAATAATAATTGTCCATGTAAGTAAAAACAGTATTCAAACTTTAGTTATTAAATATTTAATAAAAACAAATACATGCTTTTTCTCTATCACTGTTATCAGTATCAATACATATTATGCCTAACGATCGATGATTCATGATAGCTGATTCGAAGAATAACAAGGAACGCAACGTTGCCGGCTGTATTTCCTTTTCTGCGAACAATAATCAAATGTATTAAAATTAATTTTTTTTTTTTTTTTGAAAACGGTTAACTTCATAAAAAAATGTTATAGGACTTTTTTGTTTTAAATGCTGCAATCTGCACATATCGTTAAGGAACGCACTATTTTCCGGGACACCCTGTATATAACTACTTATATACTATGTAACTACTTTACTATAATTCTAGCTATTTGATGCATTAACGTTTTGAAAAATATTCTGGCGCAGTTCTAAATGTAAAATGTAAAATGTAAATTAAAAAGATTTTTTTATTTCAGTGTGTGCTTTTTTCTTTCACTCGATTAATGACAGAAAAAAAATCGAACTTTATTTATCTCTTTCCAAGGAAAATTTAGTGGTGCATTTTCTAATATTATCCGATTTATTTTCCAGACACCGGCAATAATCGTTTTCCCGCTTAATAAAATAAAATAATGAACTTTCGAACAATGACCCAACAGCCTTCTTTCTGAAGGGGACAATTTATAATCCGATTTTTATTTTCGAGTCCATATCCACACAAAGGTTTTAATGATCGAACTCGTATTTCACAGCGCTGTTTAATACAGCAAGAGGCGTGTTTATGTTTTTTTCTTTATAAGCAAAAAGAAGTGAGAATATATAGTAATTTTCTACACATTCTTGTAAATGAGTAACGTATTTTGTTTTACATTTAGCACTGTTAGTTTATGGAGAATTGAAATTGGAAACTAACTGATTTACTTTACTAACTTAATTTTAATAACTTTTATTCTTCTCCCTCTACGACACGAGTCTCCTCTATTCTGATTATTTTATTATTCCAAGCTATATTTCTATTTTGTTTCCATCCATGCACGCATGAAGACGCAGGATGCGTAAATGCACCAAAAAACAAGAAGCGCATGTATAAAAAATAAAGAATTGTAAGATGATACACTTGTATTATCAGCGAATTAAGCAGAAATTATTATTATTACCGAATATCTTAGCCGGATAGAAAATAATTCAGACTTTGGACCAACACCGTTAAAACAAAAATAATGATCATAGAGGGCACATACACTAAGTAGAAAATTTCAAAGTAGTAGATAGATTTGTATACTTGGGATCACTAATAATCAAAAATGGTAATAGCCCCTCCAAAAGCAAGCGTAGACTAGCAATAGTCCGAAGCTTAACACTTAAATTAATTAAAATATGAAAAGACTCAACAATAATAAGCAATACTACGCTCAGGTTGATCAATGCCCTTATTTTTCCTATACTGCATATGCAGCTAAAACACAGACACTTAAAACAATCGTTATGAGTGAGATTAAAGTCTTCGGAATGAGAGTCTACAGAAGATTTCTACGCATAAAATCTTAGACAGAACACAGAACGAACCTGTCGATTTTGGAAGAACTAACTTCATATATAAGACAATGTATTGAAAAAAGTAAACTAGGTACCAATAAATTACTTTGGCCACATACCTAGAAGAACTGGGAGTATCAAACTATTGCTAGTAGAACAAAAGATAAAAGGCCGAAGACCAAGAAGATCTTTAATACGATGAAATCAAATAAAGACTCTGGTGGAAACATTTTTACATGATGTCGTCCATTTGGCACAAAATCCCAGCCTCAAGCTTATAATATTTAGATTGTGACCACGCCCAGAAAAATACTTAAGGAAGGAGGAGGAGAGAAATTGATAAAATAAGTATATAATTTAACCCGTAACTGCTACCGACAGGGTCAGCGTGACCCATCAATAGTTTTAAACCGCCCTGCCCATTTAAGTTTGATAGTGGGGGAGCTGTCTGTCCACCTATTCTCTAGCCACTTAGTATTTTATAAAAAGGCAAAGTGAGCAGTTTTGTTGATCGTATCAAATTCGAAATAATTACGTAGTTAGTATTTTTATTATATATATATATATATATATATATATATATATATATATATATATATATATATATATATTATTATGTTAACGGCTTGAATAATTTAAATATTTATATCATTTGCTTAATACACATTTTTTGTTTTAGATAAAATGGCTTCTTCAAGTAAGCATTTAACTTTGTCTAAGATGGAAGACATTCTAAACAGTGAAGAGTTTTGGAAAGATTTGGAAGATGTCGATGAAACGACAGATACTCTCCAAGAAGTAGAAAATAAGGAGCAAGCTGCACACAAATTATTTAACTATTCAGGTGAAAGTGACAGCGATGAAATAGACAATGAAATTTACAGTGAACACGACTCTGATAGTAAATTTGAGGTTGAACTATTGCATGAAAACACCTTATACAGAGATGATGCTACGAATAACGCTTCAAGTAACAAAACAGCTACTTTGAACATTTCAAAATTAGCTTGGTATGAAAAAGATTCTACAAAATGGGCAAAACAATCGCCAAAAAGGTCCAAAGTAAAATCTCATAACATTATAAGAGTTTTACCAGGACTGAAAGGTTCTACCCGTCAGAATCCACCACTGTGTCCTAAAGAAGCTTGGAAATTATTAATAACTAATGACATGTTGGAAATTATTGTTGAACATACCAACACAAGAATTGACTTAGTATCCTCAAATTACGCTACATTCAAACGACGTAAAAACTCTCTCTCAAAATTTGCCCCAACTTTCATTGAAAGAACAGATAAAATTGAGATAGAAGCTTTTATTGGACTTTTATTTATGCAACGTATATTTAAGTCTAACCATGAAGATTTAAAATCATTATGGGCAACAGATGGTACAGGGAGAGATTTGTTTAGATGTTCGATGTCACTTGCACGATTCTTATTTTTGCTAAGCTGTTTAAGATTCGACAATCATCTTACAAGGTCTGAAAGAGTGAAAACTAATAAATTGGCAGCTATATCCAACCTATTTGAAACTTTTGTAAAAAACTCCCAACAAAACTATGTTCCAGGTCCTCACATAACAGTAGATGAAATACTGGTACCATTCAGGGGAAGGTGTGCATTTAGAATGTACATACCTAATAAACCTGCGAAATATGGTATAAAAGTGCAGATCTTAGCCGATTCCCAAACACACTACATGTATAACGCGAAGGTCTATACAGGAAAAATTCTCCAACAGAAACAAAAATCGCTATTTTCACATCCAACTGAGGTTGTTCTTCGAATGATAAAATGTATTGAAAATTCCAACCGTAATGTCACTGGAGATAACTGGTACACATCAATGGAATTAACCAACGAGTTAAGAAAACGAGGAATTACATATGTAGGTACAGTGAAGAAAAATAAAAGAATGATTCCTCCAGAATTTATGGCCGACAGAAAGAGACCTGCTAGTTCTTCAGAGTTCGGATTTACATCAGACAATACTCTGGTATCATATGTCCCAAAAAAGGGAAAATCTGTTGTTTTAATATCATCAATGCATCACGACAGTACTGTTGATCAGAGCACTGGGAAATCCGAAATAATTATGTTTTATAACCAAACCAAAGCAGGTGTAGATGCTTTGGATGAAAAATGTGCAACATATTCCACTTCTCGAAGGAACCGTCGATGGCCTATGGCAATTTTTCACTGTATTTTAAATGTGTCTGGTGTAAACAGCCGAATAATATATCAGTTTTCCCGAGGAAAAGAAATATCCCGTTACATTTTTTTAAAAGAACTAGACATTGCACTGTACACGCCACATATGAAGAAAAGACTTTACAACGTAAATGTACCCCGGAAACTTCGATGTCTCGCAGCGAATATCCTTGGAGTAGATATAGATGACACACCTGCACCATTGCCAATACAGAATATATCTAAAAGGAAGAGATGCGCAATTTGTCCCGGAAAAAAAGACCGGAAAACAAATACATACTGTTTTGTGTGCAAATTACCTATATGTTTACAATGTGCTCCAAAAATATACCCAAATTGTAAATAGGAATTTATTTTACATTAAATTAGTTTACCGTTATATAAAAAAGTGTTTATGACTTAAAATAAATGTGTTAGCTAATGTTTTTCTTTATTTCAGAATTTTAAAACTGGGTCACAGTGACCCGTCAATAGCAGCTGCGAGATAACTTTTTGTCGGTAGCAGTTACGGGTTAAAATATATAGGAACAGAGAAGTTTGTTTAAGTTAAATAGCATAAAATAAGAGGAAATTTACATTAGTTTACAGAATAAAATAAGACAGACTGTTTACAAACAGAATCACTTGTATTTTAAAAACTTTACACACTTGTAGCATTTTTTTCCCAAAACTTTACAAAGAAGGTCCACTGTTAAATAAAATATATGAAAAGGTTCACCTAACACGGCTACAAACCTTTGAAGTCAAAGAGACGAAATCTACGCTCCAGAAGAAAAAAGATTTTTAGTAAGTTTCCCGAGTCCGTTCTCGGGATATTTTTTCTTTTTCATTTAGAAAGTAAATATCGCTGAGGTGTGGATCCAGCATCCCTTAAATAAATATTTAACGTAGATGGCGCAACAAATGCGTGAGAAAACGAGACGCTTTAGTCAGTGTTTGAAATAAATAAGTTAGGCTTATTTATAGTACACAGAGGCGAACTACACAAAAACGATAGATTTACATACCAAAGAAAGCAACTTCAAACGCAGATTTTAAATTAGCACAAAGGAACTATGTCTCTTTAGGTACTTTAATTTTCAGACTTAATAATTTTGGAAATAGTTTTTTGATTAATGTAAGGATAAATAATTAGTAGCCGAAACGGTTAAAATCGTAGGCTTTTTCAAAATTACACAGTGTAATTCTACATACAGTCTAATTTTTTTGCAATATTACTTTTTTTTTTATTATTAAATTTGCAAATTTACAATTTGCTATTACAAGCTATTAGTAAATGTGAGTATTGCAAATACATGAGAGGAGAAATTATCCACTGATAACACTCCCAATATTAACACTAACAAATAAAATCAGTGTAGGATTATAATTTGAAACTAGAATTGAAATGGAAATTAAAATTAAAATTAAAATTAGTGAATAAAGTCTGTTGGCCACTGTCTCTTCAATCATCGTCTGACTTCTGGTTGTAGGTGTAGTTGTCTTGCTTCCTCGTTGGGGGGGCTGGCAGATGTTCTAAATAATTTCTTGTTAGTCTGCTGATTTCGTCTTCAACGAACGGTATTCCAGAGTCATCATGTAGTGTTTTATTACTAACGTACCACAGCGCATTGAAAATCATTCTGAGTATTTTGGATTGGATCCTCTGAATGATTTTGGTATTAGAAGGCTTTGCACAGCCCCATAGTTGCACCCCATATGTCCATATAGGCTTTATTATGCACTTATACAAGAGAAGTTTATTATCTGTGGATAACTGTGATTTTCGGCCTATTAACCAATTCATTTGACGTATTTTCATGTTGATTTGGATTTTTTTTTGCCAAGATGTGTGCTTTTCAAGTGAGCTTTTGATCAAGTGTCATTCCCAGGTATTTGACTTCTGTTTTTACTGGTAGTAATATGTTGTTCAGTCTAATTCTTGGACATATGATGTTCCTGTTGGTGAATGTAATTTGATTAGACTTAGTATGGTTAACTTTGATTTTCCATCTATTCATCCAGTCTTGTAGTAGGTTCATGTGTATTTGAAGGTTTCCTGATGCTACTTGGGGGTCATCATTGATGGATATTATGGCGGTGTCATCTGCGAACATGGCTACTGTGGTCGTATTTGTTGTTGGAGTATCAGCAGTGTATATGAGGTACAGGAGGGGACCCAGGACACTTCCTTGAGGGACACCGGATTTTATGGGATAGTAATGAGAGGTTTCTGTAAGGAATCTGACATGAAAGTGACGTTCTGTGAGGTATGATTTTAAGAGTAGATAGTGAGGAGTGGGAAAGGATGACTTAAGTTTATACAGGAGACCATCATGCCAAACACGGTCGAAGGCTTGTTCTATATCCAGGAAGGCAGCAGTGCTAATTATTTTCTCTTCGAGGCATACATTAATGTTTTTAACAATCCTATGACACTGTTGTAGAGTTGAATGGGCTTCGCGGAAACCAAACTGGTGTGTGGGGATCACTGAATTAATTCCGATGTCTTCTGAGAATCTTTGGAGCAGAAGTCTTTCTAAGATGTTTGACATTATTGGAAGTAAGCTGATTGGTCTTTAAGAAGTAGTAATATTTGGTGGTTTATTTGGTTTACTAATCATAATTATTTGTGCGAACTTCCAATTAATCGGGTAGTAGGCTAATCTTATGATACTATTATATATCATTGTTAGTAGGACAATTGCTTTTCTCGGTAATTTTTTTAATATTAGCCCAGTGATCATGTCAAAGCCTGGTGCTTTGTAGTTATTGCATCTAGAAATTTGTTCTTTGACATTATTAGGAGTAAAGTATTTGATTGGTAGCATCATTGGGCATGGAGTGTCTAAGAAGTTTTTAACTTGTTCTTCGTTATTATTGTTATTAAGTTCAGGTGCACCAAAAACGTGTGAGAGATGTTCAGCAAATATTGATGCCTTTTCTTGTTCAGTTTTTTCCCAGCTTCCATCGGCTTTCCTTAGAGGTGGTATGTGCTGTATAGGTCTCTTGAATGATTTCGTTGCTTTCCAGATGCTGTGGTCTTCTTTTTACAGGCTGTTGATGAATAGTTCAAATGTATCATTCCTCGCGTCTTGTAGAGCAGTTTTAAGTTGCCGTGTTAATCTATTGTATTCATTTTTATCTATAGGATTGCGACTTCTTTGCCATATGCGCCTGGCTCTTCTTTTTTGTGCAACAAGACGTTTTATATATACGGGTATGTTGGTGTCACTTGGTTCTTTGTCATTCTGAGGAGGTGTAGCTATTTCAGCGGCTGCATGTATAGTTTGGGTGAGAAGAAGCACAGCATTATCGATATCATCTGGTTGCTTTAATCTTATATTTAAATTTAAATTTTCATTTATGTAAGACTCGAATATATTCCAGTTGGTTTTTGATGTTGTCAACTTAGGGATATTCGGACGTTTTATAATTTGCGTAGATAGTGTCACAATTATGGGAGTATGGTCGGTGGACAGATCCCAGGATGCTTGTATGTCAAAATAATTTAAGGCCATGTTATGGAGGATAAAGAAGTCGAGTAGATCTGGGATTTTGTTTGGATCTGATGGCCAGTAGGTGGGTTGCCCTGTAGATAAGTAAGAGCTGTTTGTGTTAGCTATGGCTTGTCTGAGATTTTTTCCCTTTGTCGTACATAGTCTTGATCCCCAGTCTGTATGCTTGGCATTCCAGTCACCTCCAATTACGAATTTGTTTGATAGATGTTTGAAGAAGTCTTCATATTCTGCTGTGGTGATATTATGCCTTGGAGGGCTGTACATTGCCGCAATGTCAAAAGACCATGGTTGAGAACTGATACAGATTACTGCAGCTTGTATTTTTTCCGTCTGATACATTATTTCCTCATAGTGTGGTATAGTGTTACGTACAATAATAGCAGCGCCACCGTGTGCTGTTGTATCAGGATGGTTGGTATTGTAAATAGAATAATGAGGGATCTTGAACATCGTTCTGTCAGTGAAATGGGTTTCCGATATGAGTAGAATATCAATTTTGTTATGTTTAAGAAAGTTAGTAACTTCTGTGTTATGGTTGCCTAGGCCGTTGGCATTCCATTGTGCAATTCGTAGTGACTTAAGTTCCATTACTAATTTTATTTATTACTGTGAAAAGCATGTTTAAGATCACGCTATTTTGATTAATTAGTTGTGAAAACATAGCTTTGAATTCGTTAAGGAAACTCTTCATCATCTCTCCAATGTCACTGTTTGTATTACTTACATGTGTTCCACTTGTTATTTGAGCGTAAGTTGCATGATTCTGGTTGTATGAGTTCGTATTTTTATGAACATTATTTACATTTGTTCCACCCGTTGCTTGTGTGTAAGTCGCTTGAGTTTGATTGTTTAAGTGCGGATTATTCTATACTGTATTTCTGTTATATTGTAGTTGATTGTTCGCTGGAGTGCGCGATGATACTCCTCTTGCTCTGTTTCTACTGCTAATTAACTCTTTATATACCATGCATCCTTTGTAATTTGCGGTGTGTGCTCCATTGCAGAGAGCACATATGGCAGGTGTGTCTCTAGGTTTTTTACAATCAGCTGACATATGGTTGCCTCCACATTTGACACAGTGATAAGGTCTATTACAGTATGTCTTAGAGTGTCCATACAATTGGCATCTGGTACACTGGACAATGTTATTCTTTTTATACGGTGGCTCAATAACTATTTTCGCATTGTTTATAAATTGAATTTCATATATTTTTTTATTATTTCGATTAGGTTCTATATCGACGTAGAACATCATTAGAGGGTCCTTACTTACTCTGTGTTTTATATTTACAATATTGCGTACTAAATGCCCATGTTTTTCTATTTCGCTTTTTATTATATTAATGGGCACTGTATGATGTAGATTACGAATTACAACTCTGTATGCTCTATCCTCTTTCATTTGGTACGTATGATGCACAATTTTTTTGCTGTTTAAATGTCTTACCAGTTTTCGGTATGTTTCTGAGTCACGGGAATTTATTTTTATTGTGTTGTTCTATAATGCTGTACAATAGAATGTCTCTGTTTGTGTTACTTCCGATAGGCTATTAACCATTTTATTGTATTCAGTAACACCATATATAAAAATTGGTGGGGGTTTAGAGGTTGCTGGAGTTTCGTTGGTATTTTCTGTACTGTTATTGTTGTCGTTTTCGTTTTCATTTTGTAGAATCTGAAATTTATTGCTAGTTACTACTGTGTCTTCGTTTTCTGTTGGTGTCGGAGGATTAATTTTGCGTTTTTTGTTACTATGTTGTATAGTTTGCCATTCGTGGATGTCCGATGACTCAATGTCGCTGATTTCCCCTGAATATTCTTCACTTTGTAATGTACGTGTCATCTCAATCGAATCGTAAGCTCCATTTTGAGGTGAAGATAATGTGGGATTTATTTTAGGATTGTATTGACAGTTTGAGGAAGATTGTGATAGTACTTGGTTAGGAACATAATATATTGTTGTTGGTGGGTTATTTAAAATTTGTGCTGAATTTGGTTGTAAATTTTGTGGAAAAAGGACATTTGGGCATTCTGTTTGAATTTGCTGTTGCTGATATTGAGTATTTATTATTTGACCATTAACAGTAGCAGTATAAAAAGGAACACTCACCGATAAATCTGGTGGAGCACTCATTTTAATTGTTAAAACTGTATATTTTAATTTTTAAATAGTTTATAAATAGTATATCCACTTGAACGATAATGACGGTAAAAACGCGGCCGGAGCCCGTTTTTAATCACCACTATAAACTTTCGCCTAATTCGTATCGATGTTTACAGGTCGAGAGTCAAATGAATACGCAATATTACTTTTAGCGTACGATTATATCATTTTTTATTAAACGTATTTTTAACTAACATAGTAAATAGTCCTTAATGTTAGTTGTTAATAATCTGCAAGAAGATCTGTACTTATAGGAACGTTTATGATATGTATTATTTCTTTATTTGTCATAAATATTAATTAATATACACATTTTTTTAATATACTTCTTTCTTCCTATGCCGTCCCCATTAAAGGAGGTTGGCGACCACATTTTTAAAAGTTTCTCTGTCTTTTGCAACGTGAAATAATTCGTCTACAGTCATTTTTGTCCAATCTCGAATATTTCGCAGCCATGACTTCCTCTTTCTACCCATTCCCTTTTTGCCATCGACTCTACCCTGCATGATGACCTACAGAAGACTATAATTTATATATTTATCATTTCTTAGTATGTGTCCAAGGTATGCAGTCTTGGGTACTTTTATTGTTCTCAACAATTTTTTTTCTCGACCCATCCTTCTCAGCACTTCCTCATTGGTGACCCTGGCAGTCCATGGAATTCTCAACATTCTCCTGTATATCCAAAGTTCAAAGGCATCAAGGTTCTTAATTATTTGCGCTTTTAATGTCCATGTTTCTATCCCGTACAATAGTTGCGACTAGACGTAACATTCAACAAACCTCAGTCTCAGCGCAGTATTTAGATTTTTGTCACAGAACAAGGTTTGTTTAATATACTATATTGGGTAACTATTATTGGTCTACGACTCCTTAAATCTTCCTCTAAAATTTTTCTTCTTTTTGTATCTTACGATATTTTTACTCCTGTAGTATGTCTGTAGTCTCTTTGACGAACTAGTACAGATATAGAAGAGCTTCTCCAAATGGAACTTCTTCTTCAAGTAAGCTATATTTTGTATCAAATTTGTGTCCAGAAACCTATTTCGTAACTGTGAGACATCACTTTGAGAAACAGCAACTCTTTTTGCCACGAACCGCTGTGAATGGCCTTCTTCTTTAGCCAAAGCGATGATCGTTGCACGGCCCAACTCAGAAATTAAATTATGATTCATTAAGTTATTTAAAAACATACACCTCGGCCATATCAGGCATTAATTTCGATCCTTAGTTGATTAATATTATTCCTGAAATTTTTAATTTTTCTCTTTATTTCTCTTCACAGTTTTGTCGACTTCTGTATAATTCTGTATAGAAACCTACTGACCTTATGATATATAATGCTTATCTGTTGATGATCATATTTCAATTGTTGATTACAGATCAAGTATACTGCGTTGATTAGTGATCAGATTAGTAGTGTCTGGGGGCTCGGGAGAAAAGCCCTCGATAAGAAACCTCGAAAGCCCTGATTAAGACATCATTAAGGATGTCGAAAGCTCGGCGCAGTCATAATCGACGCGGTTCGACCTGGAATCCTGTTGAGTTTAATATTAATTCTCGTAATAGTATTAATATTAGCTTAATGTTAAATATATATATATATATATATATATATATATATATATATATATATATATATATATACACTTACCTATGTCTGTACAAATTAATTATTTACCTATTTAATTTCAAAAATTATAAAACTTTATTTTGTATAATTTTTGAGTAACCTAAAAACTTAAAGTTAGCGTGTTTTACAGACGGACCTGAATAAAGAAAAACGGACGAAACTGTATATGTACATAACTTATGCGTTACAAAAATGCCAGAAGAAATGGTAGCACGATTGATGCTGCGATTACGAGAGTGGTTAAGGTGTTTGTCGTGCGGCTTTTGCCGATCACTTGGAGTAAATTTTTTAGTCTCTATGTAGATTTGTTACTTTACTTGAAGAACATAAAGAAAAGCACTGTTTTTATTAAGAAGAGTTTGATTATTTTAGAAGTGTAATCATATTATTATAATCTGGAACTTGTAGCATATAGAAAAGGCGTAAAGATTGGGTTTGTTCGAAAAAACATTTCAATTAGATTTTTTTACTTAATCACTTTCATAACATACCCTACAATAAGGTTCAAGAGGTCGATTGTTTAAACAATTTCTTTTAAACAAATTGTAACAATAAATTTTTTTGAACCGGACACATTTTTGATGAATTTTTTGGATCATTTTGAACCAAATACGTTTTTTGTATTTTTTTGTAAACTTGATCTCTTTCGAGTTGAAAATTATTTAAAACTGAAACAAAAAAACGCAATATTACGATTTTTAAGGCTCAAAAATTTATCATATGAAATATGATAAATTTTCTTTGATAGTGTCCCGTTAAGGAAAATGTTTGAGGTCCTCGAAAGGTCCGAATTGGATTCGACGTATATCCGAGCGATATATAAATTGTACGAAAATGCAGTTAGTTGTGTAAAAATTGGAACCAGAACCTCAAATGAATTTAAAGTCACTAAAGGCCTAAAGCAAGGATGTTGTTTGTCACCGACACTCTTTAAAATATACGTCCAAGAAGCATTGAGAAATTGGAGAAATAAATGTAGATTTATGGGCATCGAAGTGGGACAAGAAACTCTGTATACATTGTTGTTTGCAGATGATCAGGTGGTGGTTGCAACCGATGAGGAATATATAAATTCATATAAATTATATGAATCGAAAATTATTTGAGGAATATGCCAAATGGGGGCTTACTGTAAACATAAGCAAAACAGAATATTTAAAAATTGTAGAAAATACCACAGATCTGAGGCTTAAACACGCAGTCATAAAAGGCTGCAACCAGTATAAATATCTAGGAAGCATTATATCAGCAGATGGCAGAGTTAAGATAGATGTACAAAACCGAATAACCCAAGGGAAAAAATGCATACGAATACTGAATTTATTACTGTGGTCTAATAAAATAAAGATGAATACCAAACTTCGCGTATACAGAGCAATTGTAGAACCAATTACCACATATGGTGCCGAATGTTGGACGATGACAAAGAATGAACGAGATAAAGTAGACGTTGTGGAAATGGATTATCTTAGAAGGTCATGTCGAGTATCGAGAATAGAAAGAATCAGGAATGAGGAAATACGAAACCGTACAGGAATTAGAGATACTCTTTCAGATAGAATACAAGAAAGGCAATTACAATGGTATGGTCACGTGATGAGAATGGAGGAGGAGCGGTGGCCAAAGAAAGCCTTTCCGCCGGAAAGAAGGGAAAGGGGAAGACCACCAAATTCCTGGAGAAGAGAAATTACAAAAACAATGCAATCTAGAGGCTTAGAAAAGAGAGATTGGAGAGATAGGAAAAGATGGAGGCTGAAATGCGGGAAGCGGCAATCGCCGTAGGACCCCCGTTATATGATGATGATAATTTTATGTAACGAAGATATTTTTGCCTACCACATGGGGTATTATTATAAGGGGTAGAAAATTGGGGACAGAAATTATTGGGGCGGAGATAGGGCAAGCTAATAATCGATACTTGCGCGAACGGCACTCAGGGTTTGTTTGGAGAGTTGGGGTCGTGGATAAGTAAATGGCAAGGGGTCGGATTGAAAAGAATTACATCAAATCCCATAGAAACAAGCAAAAAACGTAAAGATTCCAGTTCCACCAAATATATGGGGGAAGCCGATAAGGACATAATACGTCGAAAAGTCTATACCATGTACAAAGAGCAACGCATACCTACTTAAGAGCTCTGAAGCAACGGCTTAATGTTGATGAAACCCAAATAAGCTGTAGCCTCACCAGCTTGTGGAAAATTTTGAAAAGTATGGGCTTTTGATAGCGTTTAATTGACAAAAGACAATTAATAATGGAATCTCAGATTACAAAAATGGCATTATGAGTATATAACTTCGATAAGAAAATTCCGTTCTAAAAATCATCTCATAATTTACCTCAACGAGATATGGTTTGACACAAATTCAAAGCGACCTAAAGGATTTGCCGATTCCTTCGACAAATGTAGACTAAAGCCTTGTTAAATAAACGGCAAAGAATAACGATTTTACATGCTGGATCAGAAAATGGTTGGGTTCTAAAAATGCCCTGTGGCTTTCTACAATAAATATTAAAGTCTGGTTAAAACAGATAAATACATCAACTCACCAATTAGCCTTAAATAAGAAAATTTATCTCCAATACAATTGTTACTATCTTCTTCTTCTTCATGTGCCTTGTCCGTTCCGAACGTTGGCAATCAACATGGCTATTCTGACTTTGTTTGCGTCAGATCTGAATAGTTCAGCAGATGACAATCCGAACCATTGCCGCAAGTTTTGGAGCCACGAGTGTCTTCTCCTCCCTGGACCCCTTCTGCTGTCTATTTTCCCTTGAACGATCAGTTGTAGTACTCTATATTTATTATGTCTCATAACGTGACCCAAGTATTCCAACTTTCTTTTCTTTATACTTATTCCTACCTCTCTCTCTTTACCTATCCGGCGTAGTACCTCTTCGTTGGTCACGTGCTCAGTCCAGGATATACGTAATATACGTCGGTAAGCCCACATTTCGAAGGCCTCTACTTTTTTCATCAATGTTGCGGTCATTGTCCATGCCTCCATTCCATATAACAAAACCGGGAATACATAACATTTTAGAAGTCGAATTTTGAGAGGTAGGGTGATGTAATAAATAATGTTTCACTTATCGTCTTGTATGGTAGATTTATTTAAAACACTAGATACTCATAGTTTAGTTTATTAGAATCAAGTATAATACTAAATAGTACTCAGTTGACGTTGACTAACTTAGACCGTTCTCTTGATTCTTCATTCTTAACTATATTGATAATAATACTAATCCCGTGATTTCCAGCTATTTACCTCCCGTGCGCTTGTTGATATATTATTGTTTTTACTTGTTTAGTTTGTACACATTATTTAATAAGCTTTTGATTACATTGCAAATTTCACTAGGTCAGAGCGCGTTCCAGTTAAACCGATATTTTTAATGTCGTAAACAAATAATATATTTTGGCAAATGTGTGTCACGTTATTAAAAAGATTACTTGAATCTGATGCTTAATTAAATCCCGTTACATCCCTATCCCTCAGAAGAAAAATTTTCTGAGTGCTGTTCGTTTTCAATCAATTACAGGAGCTGGTTTTACTCTTCCCCTCCGAAAGAAGAAAATTTTTCGTGTCATCATCAACTGATTACTGTACATATATACATTAATTACATTCAGTATTTACATATACATATTTATAGAATTATATACAAATTTTTGGTACATATTTCCTTATATCTAAAAAAATTTAGTAACCTAACCTAACCTAACCTCAGCATATTATAAGGTTACCCAAATTGTTCCCTTATAATATGCTATCTGGTATCCTTCATTATGCCTTACTGGTATATTAATTTAATATTTTACGTACGTTTTTTCCTACCTTACGTTAAATCATTTAGATTATATTACCTTATATTACCACCGATTATGTGGTTGATTACATATTATATCTTACCCCCTATTATGTGCACATAATATGTACAATAACCTTTACATATTTTAAATAATAAATAAAAATTTATAATAATAAAATCTTATATTAATTCTTGCATTAATTCTTGCATTAATTCTTGCATTAATTCTTGCGATTGTATCCTCTGTAGTTATAACGTTTCTGGCCTTATTGGTTAATCTTGTCTTTATTATTGTTGTCGCTGTCTCCTCTTGTCCTATCGCTATTTTCTCAAGGAGTTCTAGTGCATCTAAAAATGACTGCAGTTTACCTGCTTTTCCATCAAACTCGCTGGGTAACACCTTGCTTGTGATATTTAAAAATTCGTTTGTTGTAAGAGCCATACTTATTTCTTGCTCTGTGTCGCTATGTTCTTCCTTCTTTATAGGTTGTTGTTTCTTTGTCACAGGTAGAGAAACTGGTTTAAAATCTTTTACATTTTGAGTATATTCTTTATCCGAAATTTCCATAATGTTATTATCATTTAAAACTTTTCTATCTCCAGTGAGTCCTTGTATTTGCAATGATTCGGCCGTTTCAATGAAGGTATTTAAATCTTCTTGTCTAATTTTTACTTCTCCATGGTATATAAATTGTAGCAAGTCTCTTAGTGCTTCGTAAGTCACGTTTGTCAAAATTACTATAGGATGTTGACAGGGATTTGACATAAAAATTTCTTTAAAATATGGGCTACAAACCGAAAAAACCATTTTATGTGCTTTTATGCATTTTCCTTGTGCTGAAAGCGTTACGTCTACAAAGTCTTGACTCTTCCATAATGAATTTATTCCTGAACTCATATTTTCGTGGAAATTGTTCCAACATAATGAAAATTTTTCTGACGCCATGGTCAATTGTCTTTAAAAGTTCTTTTAAATTCGTTTTTCTTCCTTATAAATGTAACAATAATTCTAAATATCCTAATTTATTTTAGCTAAATAGTTAAATAAAGTCATATCCAATTTCTTCGTCTATATTAATTGAAGAATTTGTCATTTAAGCAAATTCATGTCGTAATTTAATATTTTCCGACTTAGTCACAGTATATTTTCATGGTCAAATATAAATATTTTTAAAAATATACCTTTAGTAAATAAAATTATATGGCACATTTCTTTCATTAAAAAAATAGAATTTGATATATAAACAGTTATTTGCGATAATTTAAAAATTATTTTCTGTACTTTTAAAATCAATAAAAAATTATGTACTCAACACTCTGATTGACTTAGTTAAATTCTTATATTCAAATACTAAGTAATATTTCTATCTGTTAGACTGCATAATTTATATAAATAAGGGATAAAAAATAAAATTTACTTACATAATATATTTCACATATTGTTTTTGATAATTCACATTTGTCCATTTATCCATTTTTCCCATTTATTGTCCATTATCAGGAGCTGGAATTCCGTCGCGGGACTCCTGGCGGGTTTGGTTCGGAATTTGGCGGGAATTTCCTTACCTGCTGATGCATTTTCCACAGTGGGTTCCATATATCATCCATTATGGTGATGAATACTTTACTTCATTTTTCCATTTAAATTTCCAGTATGATATTCCTCTCAACTTGAGCTTCTCTGGATGAAGATTTCTGAAAGATTCCTGGTTTCTACCACTTCAGGATCGCCATGTAATAAATAATGCTTCACTTATCGTCTTGTATGGTAGATTTATTTAAAACACTAGATACTCATAGTTTAGTTTATTAGAATCAAGTATAATACTAAATAGTACTCAGTTGACGTTGACTAACTTAGACCGTTCTCTTGATTCTTCATTCTTAACTATATTGATAATAATACTAATCCCGTGATTTCCAGCTATTTACCTCCCGTGCGCTTGTTGATATATTATTGTTTTTACTTGTTTAGTTTGTACAGATTATTTAATAAGCTTTTGATTACATTGCAAATTTCACTAGGTCAGAGCGCGTTCCAGTTACACCGATATTTTTAATGTCGTAAACAAATAATATATTTTGGCAAATGTGTGTCACGTTATTAAAAAGATTACTTGAATCTGATGCTTAATTAAATCCCGTTACAGTGAGGCTTTTAGAGGTGAAAATTTGCTTCATGCTAGTGAACGATGCTCTTGCCTTTTCTACTCTTATACGTATTTCCTTCGCTTGATCCCAATTTGAGTTAACTGGGCAACAATCTAGGCTTGACTAAAGGTCTAGTTGCTGAAAAGCTCTACATATTATTGAAACTGTTAGGTATAGGTAGCCAATAAATTTTGTTTTATTTACATTTACATATACCATTTACATTGAAAATATTATAAACTTGTAAAATAGTAAAAATAGAATAGTAAAAATAGCAATTTTGTTGATTAATATAAAGCTTGGCGCTAGTCTACAGTGCCGCACAGTGAATCCTGTTTTTATTTACTTCAGGCTGCTGACAGTAAATAAAGTTATTTCTCTTAACAAAAACATTTCTCTGAATACATAATTCTGGACCCTAATGGGTTAAAAAGTTAGTTTAGTACGAAAAATAATTTGAAAATTGTTACAGATTCATTATAATACTGTTAAATATTAATTTTGGCAAATGATGTAATATTTCAAGCTTTTAAGTAATCCAATAAGTTGCAAACTGCTGGTTCCAGAAGTGGAGGACGAAAAGTATTAATTAAAAGCAAAAAATAGCAGCGCTGGCAGCGAAACGTCGGGTATTAAAGGCCGCGAGCATCGGCAAGTTTATATGGCGGGTAGCCCGGTGTGTGTTGTCGGCTTGCCAACGAATTGCCGACAATATCTCTACACAGGAGGCATCCAGACCTACTCAGATATATCCTGAGCAATTTGCTGTTTACGATGCCACTTAGTCCGCCCTCACTCCACCAACAAGACAGGAATCACTTTCTTTGTTGCGTGAAGGAGGGGTCGCAATTTATGGACGGGAATTAGGAGGCCAAATGAATGAAGTCGTTATGAGGGGGCTCGTCTGCTACTTTGATATAATTGCTTGGTATTTTCTAATCATTAAAACCTAAAAAAAATAACTATTTACCATTGTAACAATGAAACAAACGTTTATAAATAACTTTTGTATTAATTTAGCAAAAAAAGTAAAATTTAATTTAACAAATCTTTTAAAGAATACAAAATGGTACTTAGTCTTCTTTTTTTGTTCTTTTATATCTAGTTTCTGTGTTAGTAAAAAGACACTATTCCATAAAATCTTTAAATATATAAAATCGTTCGAAAGATAATAAAATTAAATATTGTATTTATATGGGATTATATATGGGTTTGAATGGGGTAGTAATGCGCAAAATATGACGCAGTATCCTGTTAGCTTCAGTACCCTCTCCTACTCAATTCCGTGTCGTCTCCGGTGTAATTAATAAACGTATGAAAATGTGCAACTTGGTGCAAGTTTCCACGTTTATTAATTGTTCTAACTATTGCGCCATATGGTGTAATATTGCGTCGTTAGCCGGTACGCTCTTATTGTGGCATTGCCTTGAAGAGACAATGCCTTTATGGTTTTATTGGTGGTGGAAATAAAACACAGTCTTTCTAAGAAGAAAAAAACTCAGCTTTAGAGTCTTAGAAAGTTTGCAAAGCCCTTCGAGCAAAGTGCTCTAGGGAGCTACCCTACACGGGTAAAACTACACCATATACTACTGACTTTAAATGTCCCATATTTAAAGATAAATTAACTTTTATATGAAACTTTTTCATTTCTCAACCAATTAAATTTAATTATAAATTCCAGAAGGAAGGGCGATGCACATCGAGGTGCGTGATTGGTGGCACCTGGATGACATCCCCCCTGCTTTGGAGACTCTGAGGCTGATAAAAAAAGCTGATTTTATTAAAAAAACTTAAGAAAAACAATTTTTTTACAATTCACATATAGAAAAGAAAAAAGATGCATAAAATATATTAAAAATGTATATGTCCATATTGTCAAATTAATTAATTCACTTGCACTGCACAAAAACACTCACAGGCGGTGGTCGGTGTTGTTGACAGCATCAGCAGGTCCATCCTCGGCGATGTGCTCGTTCTACGGCGGATTCGTCCTCTCTAGCTGTACGTTTCCCATCTGCATGTCGCCGGTGAGTTTGCCTGAGCCCCCGTGGTGACTCTGGAGCACACAATGGTAGGCAGGCAGTGACTGGCTACTGCGGAGACATCCATCGCATCAGGTACTTAGCATCAAGTAGGCTGGCTCGTCGGAGATATGGCACATCGACGGTTTAAGGGCTGCAGAAGGTGGATATCGGCCTGTTAGTTTGGTGTACTAACATCCGATGCTTCTCCCCGCTGTTTTCTTAAGTGGTTTTGATGCAGGCGTCGTGTTGGAACTTTTTGCGATTTTCGATCGCGGAGCATGAGAACTCTGACATCTCGGAGTCGTGGTAGAGTTCGTTAAAAGGTTGGGCGCCATGTCGTCTCCGGTGTAATTAATAAACGTATGAAAATGTGTTAGCAACTTGGTGCAAGTTTCCATGTTTATTAATTGTTCTAACTATTGCGCAATATGGTGTAATATTGCGTAGTTAGCCGGTACGCTCTTATTGTGGCATTGCCTTGAAGAGACAATGCCTTTATGGTTTTATTGGTGGTGGAAATAAAACACAGTCTTTCTAAGAAGAAAAAAACTCAGCTTCAGAGTCTTAGAAAGTTTGCAAAGCCCTTCGAGCAAAGTGCTCTAGGGAGCTACCCTACACGAGTAAAACTACACCATACACTACTGACTTGAGATCCGAAAATGTCCCATATTTAAAGATAATTTAACTTTTATATGAAACTTTTTCATTTCTCAACCAATTAAATTAAATTATAAGTTCCAGAAGGAACTTATCCAAAGATTGGTGGCACCTGGATGACATCCCTCCTGCTTTGGAGACTCCGAGGCTGATAAAAAAAGCTGATTTTATTAAAAAAACTTAAGAATAAAAATTTTTTTACAATTCACATATAGAAAAGAAAAAAGATGCATAAAATATATTAAAAATGTATATGTCCATATTGTCAAATTAACTTACAGTTCTCTAACACACACTACACTCGCGTACACTCGCGTAGCACACACTTACACTCGCGTAGCACGCACTTGCACTGCACAAAAACACTCACAGGCGGTGGTCGGTGTTGATGACAGCATCTGCAAGTCCATCCTCGGCGATGTGCTCGTTCTACGGCGGCTTCGTCCTCTCTAGCTATACGTTTCCCATCTGCATGTCGCCGGTGAGTTTGCGTGAGCCTCCGTGGTGACTCTGGACCACATAATGGTAGGCAGACAGTGACTGGCTACTGCGGAGACATCCATCGCATCAGGTACTTAGCATCAAGTAGGCTGTCTCGTCGGAGATATGGCACATCGACGGTTTCAGGGCTGCAGAAGGTGGATATCGGCCTGTTAGTTTGGTGTACTAACATTCGATGCTTCTCCCAGTTGTTTTCTTGAGTGGTTTTGATGCAGGCGTCGTGTTGGAACTTTTGCGATTTTCGATCGCTGGAGCATGAGAACTCTGACATCTCGGAGTCGTGGTAGAGTTCGTTAAAAGTTTGGGCGCCATGTCGTCTCCGGTGTAATTAATAAACGTATGAAAATGTGTTAGCAACTTGGTGCAAGTTTCCATGTTTATTAATTGTTCTAACTATTGCGCAATATGTTGTAATATTGCGTAGTTAGCCGGTACGCTCTTATTGTGGCATTGCCTTGAAGAGACAATGCCTTTATGGTTTTATTAGAAAGTTTGCAAAGCCCTTCGAGCAAAGTGCTCTAGCCTTCTACTACGGACGTGGTGCCCACATGACCCCCGACTAAATTCAAATTACGCGCAATTTTTTATTTTTGTTGTTATAGGTTTGTGACTCGCAGGTACCTTCAAGTTACAGTGACGTCGATCGCTTCACTTATTGATGAGTTTTTCAGTAGCGTGGTATTTAGTTTATAACTATCTAAAGTTCGAAAGGGGTCATTTTGGCACCACGTCAGTGTTTGTGAAAAATGTACGAAAATGGCAGGTTCATCCAAAACAGTACATTACGGTGATAAAAACTGTGAAGAAACTCTGTTAGCATGGCATGACGAGGTAGAAAGTGAGGGTAGCGATATGGAAGAGTCAGGTGGCTCTTTAAATGACATTGAAACTGAGCATGATACAGATTCGGTAGTAGAAGATGATAGTGAGGGAGCTAGTGGTGACTTGTCTTTTATAATGAAACCAAAGGGGCGTAGATGCCCTTGAAAAAAAAATGTGCAAATTATAGTTCAAGTAGACGTACTAAGCGTTGGCCTATGGCGGTATTTTATTCCATCATCGACATCGCAGAAGTTAATTCATATATATTAAACCAAAGCTATCCAGAAGCAAATAACATACTACGGGCAGTATTTGTAAAGCTATTCGCCAAACAACTCGTTTAACGACATTTGAATAGAAGAATAATTATCAATCAAAGACTTCCAAGAGAATTGAGAATGAACATCAGTACAATACTGAACAAACCGATGATTGATGAAAACGTGCATCTCGATATGAACCACAAACGAAAAAGATGTGGGCTCTGTCCACGAAAAAATGATAAAAAGACTAAGAATTCATGTGATGTTTGTAAGATATCAATGTGTGATATCTGTAGAGCTAATATTTGTAAAGAACGTACAAAGTAACTTTTTATCTGAATTCCAAAATTGCTAAAGTTTGGGTGTTGTAGTTTTTTATATGGGGGGTTTATTTTTTTGGTTTATTTTGTTTTTTCATATTTCGTATATTTGATCTTTAATTTTCCATAACTATTTTATAAACATTTTAAACAATAAAAAAATTACAACATTTTTAGTAAACCGTTTCATTATTTACGATATTTTGACATGTAATTTGTAATATGTTTAATAACTAACAATTTGGCAAAATATTATAAAAAAAAATGCATACACTAATGTAAAATGTATCAAAAAAATTATATTGAACATATTTTGTCACATTTTTAAAAAATGTTGGCAATACCAAATAGAAATTACATGGAGTCCACATGGCACCACATCCGTAGTTATGTTTCAGAAAGAACACGTCAGTGGTAGAAGGCTAGGGAGCTACCCTACACGGGTAAAACTACACCATACACTACTGACTTGAGATCCGAATATGTCCCATATTTAAAGATAAATTAACTTTTATATGAAACTTTTTCATTTCTCAACCAATTAAATTTAATTATAAGTTCCAGAAGGATACACATCGAGGTCCGTGATTGGTGGCACCTGGATGACATCCGACTCTCACCTCCACGTAGTGAACACCGGTAACCTGAACAACTCTATGAAAGATTGTGTTAACTAACCTTAGCGGGCAGCAGAGTCAGGGCAAATGAGAGCAAGAGAAATGGTCCTTCAAAGATTACGGGTTGGGCACAGGGTTAACGATTTCTTAAAAATCACTTATCGTTATGAAAGCATAAAGAAGAAAACTCGGACTAGGACTATTTAATTCACGAAGACCTTCGCAAACGACGTATGAACGTATGAACCCTTTATGACCAAAGCGCTTTTAAATTGCTAACACAAGACCAGGATAAAATGAAAGCTGACATAATAGCGATTCAAGGGATGAGATGGACTGACAAGAGTTTGGCAGGGGTTTTCTAGTAAGTGAAAAATCAAAATAATTAGTCCTTAACTTTAAACCCATAAACAACAGAACATGTTAAAGGAAAATTCTTTAACTTTAGCATACATAGTGTACTCACATCCATGAAAGAAAAAGAAGACGACAAAAAAGATGAATTCTACGACACAGACAAAGAATATGATCGATGTCCACATCATCTTAACGTGAAAATAATTGCTGGGGACCTTAATGCAAAAATTGGCAAACAGCAATTTTTTTTAGTTAACTGTAAGATGTGAGAGCTTACATGAACAGTCAAATGATAAAAGATTGATTCTAATAAACTTTGCAAGCACCAAAAACATGATAATAGGAGGAACAAGATTTTCCCATAAAATGATACACAAAGGAACATCGAAATCAACTGACAACGAATCCGTTCACCGGTTGTCAGCAGCTACCGAGGTTCAAACATATCACTTTCTTGTAATGGCAAAAATCAGAGCTATAAGAGAAATATTAGACCTAAATAATGATAAAAATATAAAGAATGAAGCAGGGGAAAATGTGAAGGAACTGTGGACAAACTTGAAAAACATATATAACTGAGAAGGCATCGGAAATTTTGGGGAAAATCCAAACCAGGTAAACAAAATAAATGTTTTGACGATTAGTACCAAAAAGCAACAGATAACAAAAATAAAGCATACCTAAAGACAGCTCAAGCTAGCTACACAAAAATAACAAAGGAGGAATGGCAGACCCTAAGAAGTACAGAAAAAAGATTACATAGAACAAAATGGGCAATTTAAAGAAAAGCAGTTAGAAAAAATTAAATCGCTAAAAAATCAAATCGAAACTAACGAAGTTCTATAAATAAAATGGTATGTACTCTTACATACAAGAGGTTGTAGAAAAGCTTACGAATCCTAAATCATCAGGAACTGATCAAATTTTTAGTGAGCCCTACAAGAGTGGTGGCAACGAACTACTAAAGATAACAGTACTATAACAATCAATGCGTGAGTTTAGTACACAAGGAAAACTTATCCGATTAACGAGAATTACAATGTCTAACTTACAAATCACCGTTAGGATACAGGAAGAAAATTTTGAATCCTTTGAGTCAAAGGATTTACTCAGACAAGAGGATGCCCTGGCTTGCCTCCTATTTAATATTGCCTTGGAAAGTCCGAGGCACACAAATTAGAGACGGCGGTACTATTAACAATAGATCGATACAAATATTAGCATAGGCTGATCACATTGACAAAATACGGCGTACCAAGAGAAATGTTGAGCAATATTTACTTGAATTGGAAACAGTCGCAAAACAGGTCCATCTAGTCATTAACGAAGATCAAAACCAAGTAGATGTTGGTTACTGAGGATATTTGAACGACAGCTTTACATACCTTGGCTCGCTAGTAATTACTACCAATAAAACAAGCGAAGAAATTAAAAGACAAATAAACCCTACGAATAGGGCATGCTGCTGCAAATTGGTATAATGTATGTGTTATCTTTGTGTATTTTTGTTATTTCGTATAGGTATGAGGTCCTTTTGCAGTCATGTGTTAGTGTTCTTCTTTGAAAGTCTGTCAGGTATTTCTTTTTGTGTACTGTTTTGTAAATGATGTTTTCCAAGAAATTGGTTGGTTTCTTTTTTAGTTTTGTGTTTTGTGTAAGGTTCATTTGTGACTAATTCTTGGATTTTTCTCCTGGTATTCAGTTTTTTACATTATTGCAGTTGTATCGTTCTGCCAGTAATATTATTATGGACGCATCTTCTTTTAAGTTTTATTAGATTTGACTTCCTTTTTAATAATATTTGCTTTTGATTGTGTTCTTATCTTAAGGTTATATTTGCACGGTACTCTCTATTTTTAGCACTGATTATGTTTGTTTTCACATCAATTTTTATCAGCTGAATTCCGCATGAAGTTAAGAAACAGTCCAAAAACAGGAAATACAACAACTAAATGGCATCTAAGATATAACGATCTGTACAAAAAAGCCGCAATGCAAAAGCTATGTTACCTCAAACAATCATTAAATCCAGAAGAGTCCTCAAATAGCATATGGAAAAAAACAAAATCCATATTGCATAATGCTGCGAAAAACATTAAGAGTGATAGAGAAGAAAGAAGGAAACAATTGATAACAGACTCCACAATACAGGAGAGAAAGTGCTTAAAAGCCACAGGACTGAACAGTGAAAGTGATAAAGAGGCCTATAAAGCGCTAAACGGTCAAATAAAACGACTCTGCAAAAAGGACAAGAACACACACTTGAACAAAATCTGCATGGAAATAGAAGGGCATAAAACCAAAACTGAGACCAGAGACATGTTTAAAAAAATAAAGCAGATAACACGTTCCTTTACACCAAACTACCTTGCTATCAAAGATGATAACGGAACTCTACTCACTTCTAAAAAAGATATTTTACACAGATGGAAAGAATACTGTGGACGACTGATGATGGAGGAAAGCATAGACGCCCCATCACAACAAGAAGATGCCAGTTTTGTGACGGAACCTGACGTACTCAAAAGTGAAGTTGAAGCAGCAATTATGCGGCAAAAAAGTCAGAAAGCTGCCGGTCCAGATAACATACCTATTGAAATGATTTGGGCCCTAGATGATGTTGGAGTGGATATAATACATCAAATTTGTCAAAGAGTGTGGGAGACAGGTAAATGGCCTGAGGACTGGACACAAACACTATATATTCCCATACATAAAAAGGAAGCAAAAGATTTATGTAGCAACTATCGCACAATTGCTCTAATTGCGCATTGCAGTAAGATACTCTTACACATAATTCTCGAGAGGATAAAGCCCTTTTTACTACCTAACATTGCAGAGGAACAAGCAGGTTTTGTCCCCGGACGTGGTACTAGAGAACAAATTTTAAACGTATGGCAGATTGTAGAAAAATGCAGAGAATTCAACATCACAACATATCTGTGCTTCATAGATTATAGTAAAGCTTTCGATTTGGTCAACTGGAGTAAAATATGGCAGGTTTTGTCTGAAATCAATTATGAAAGAGTTAGAATAAATGGGGAACTAACCGATAGTTTCAGGGTCACAAAGGGCGTGAGACAAGGCTGCATACTAAGCCCAATTCTATTTAACATCTATGGTGAATGAATAATGGGGAAAGCTACTGAGGACTGGAACGGTGGTATCACCATTGGCGGGAAGAAGATTTGCAACTTGAGATATGCAGATGATACTACTATCCTCGCTAGTTCTGAAGCTGAATTGATTCACCTGCTACAACGGATAGAAGACGTAAGCTTAATGATGGGCCTTAAAAGAAACAGAGATAAAACGAGAATCATGATAATTGACAGAGCTAACAACAATCAAAATCATCTGGTCATGATAAACAATATCGCTGTTGTAGATAAATCTGTGTATCTGGGCTCATTAATAACCAACAAAGGAGGCTGTACTGAAGAAATAAAGCGGCGGTCAGCAATCGCAAAAAGCGCTATTGCAAAATTAACAAAAATTTGGAAAAGCCATGAAATAACTACCGATACAAAAATGAGACTAGTAAGAAGTCTAGTTCTTCCAGTTTTTACTTATGCATCAGAATGCTGGACCCTTACTGAGAAAGACAAAAAGAACATAGATGTATTTGAGATGTACTGCTGGAGACGAATGCTGAGAATACCATGGGTGGCCCGAAGAACAAATGAATCCATACTGGACCAGCTAAACATAAAGAAAAGACTAAAAACACAAATATCAGAACAAATAATAAGCTATTTTGCACATGTGCTTCGAAGAAATGGTCTTGAAAAACTTACCATCCAGGTATAAGTAGAAGGCAGAAGAAATAGAGGTAGATCTCCCCACGATACACAGACCATATTGTTGCTACCATTGGCGCACAGAATGTGCTAGAATGGCAGAAGATAGAAAAATGTGGAGGAACATTGCGTAATTTAGCTAATAGCTTCATGATATCACGATACCTGCATCAGGTTAACGACTAAGAAGAAGATGTTTGTTTTAGGAACTGATAAGTGGTTTATAGAAAAATTTGGACCTTTGAAGAAGAAAAAGAAGAACAACAAGAACAACCTTATTTAACGTTACACTTTCACTTAATTTGTATATAAACGGTTATAATATTAACTCATTAAGTATATTGCTAGATTTTTTTCTGTAGATAATGCCAGGGATATACAAAAAACAAATAAAATATTAAGTTGATCAAAACAACACCAAATTGTTATCTCAAATAAGATATCGTACAGTTATTTTATACACGGAAAGCAATCTGTCGAACGTTTGTTTACACAAATGAACCCGTTCACTTCATATCAAAATATTTACCTTTATACAAATTTGCTTCGGAGCAAAATCGAGATTTAGGAAACGCAATATACTTAAAAGATGTTGATAATCGATCAGTCGAAATCAGTTCCTTTTCAAACACATAATACGGATTTACCGTTCTATTACAAATTTTAACAGTTTTCATGGTAAATATTTACAATCCTAAATAGATGATGGAATATTTTGCATGAAAGAACAAAGATAAGCAACTTTTCTAAAAATTTCAAGAGAAATACATTACTAGAACGAGAAATTTTGTACAAAAAACTTAAATTTTTAAAAAACGCTATTACCGCTTATTGCATAATAATCTTATCAGCACTATTATTTTTTTTGCGAAGAATCCCCGGGAGGAATAGCCCAAATATTTTAAATACAAACTTTAAGATTGCAATATGGAACGTTAGAAGTCTGTTCGAAACAGGAAAACTAGCAAATGCATGCCACGAAATGAAACGTTTAGGGTTTCAGATATTGGGTTTGAGTGAAGTTAGATGGCCAGGTTCAGGAAAAGTTAAAACCATGAACAAAACTTTCTATTACTCGGGTAATAATGATCCGGTTCATCGTAACGGGGTTGGAGTAACTATAGAAGACAAATATAACAATGCTGTCACAAACTTTGTGCCATTTTCGGACCGATGTCTTCTTATTCAACTATCCGGAAAGCCAGTAAATATTAACATCATTCAAACTTATGCCCATATGGCCGATAAACCCATACAAGAGCTAGAAGCGTGGTATGCTGACGTAGAAAAACTTATAAAGATGACCAAAAACGAGACCTTACATGTATCTTAGGTGACTTTAATGCTTAGTTAGGTAGAGGAAAAGTTTCTGGATTGATCGGAGACTTCGGACTTGGAGCAAAGAACGACAGGGGAGAGAGAATGACCGAATTCTGCCAACAACACAACATGGTAGCAACAAATACGTGGTTTAAATTACACCCTCGAAGATTGTACACTTGGACTTCACCACAACACAATGAAAACAGAGTAATCCGTAACGAAATAGATTACGTATTGGTCAACAAAAGATATCACAATGCAATCATCAGTGCAAAAACATATCCCGGAACTAGATTCTACAAGAGAACAGAGATTCTACCATTGAATCATCCGTTCACCATCTAAAATTATTTTCTTTTCTAGATGAGTTTTTATTTAAAATATCCCTTGATCTATAAATACATCGCTAAGATGCTCTAAATATAATCTGGAGGATGTGCTATGGAGAACTATGTGCTCATTTTGTCTTTTAAGATGTGCTCTCGCACTATTGGTCATCATCATCATCATCAATCAGCCCTGAGTTGTCCATTGTTGAACATAGGACTCCTCTAGACTTTTCCATCTGCTTCTGTTCTGCGCCTCTGCTATCCAATTGGTTACGATTCTTTTGAGGTCGTCGGTCTATCGCGTTGGGGGTCTTCTTCGGCTTCGCTTGTCAGCCCGTGGTCTCCACTCAAGCAATTTTTTTGTCCAACTGTCGTCTTTCATTCTTGCAACATGTCCTACCCATCTCCATTTTTGCCTTGCCTATTGGTATCAACCTGTATACAGGACAAGTAGTTACCTTTCAGTTCGCCTTTTGAACTATTAGGGCTCTTATCAAACCTTCTGCTCCGGGATGTATTTCGATTATCTTCGCCAGTGACCGTTTCCCCGGCGAAGTATCGTCCTCCTTTATCATCACAACTTCTTCCTTTTCTAGGTTTGTGACGTTTGTTTTTGCCACTTATATCGCTGTTGTAGATTTAAAAAGTAGTCATGTCTCCAACTTTTCCAAAAATCTTTGTCTTTTTTTTTGACTGCCTCCACCTTTGTGGCATATTCGTATATATGCTCAACTTTCCCTCCCTATTTGGTGAAATTAGTTCTCTCCCAATTAGAAAGTGTCCTTGGGTTATTATTATTCTATTCTCTGTATCTTCCGTATCAATGCATAAACGTTGGGAGCTCATACATGCCTCTGTTTGGGCTAGCACTGTGCTTAGCTCTTCATATGTTAGCGCACTATCCCCAATTACTCTGTTTAAATGATATTTCATAATTTTTTGCATAACCCTTTGAAATATCGTCCTTACGCTGGTATGAAGTGCCAATGCATTCAAAATGTTGTTAAGCTGTCTGTTAATGATGCCTTCACCTTCTCATTATCCTGAAATAACTGTATAATCGTATATTGTACTGTATAATCTTCTTTTACTTTACGTGTCTTTTCCGCAACGGAGGTTGGTAATCATTATGGCTATTCTGATCTTAGATACTGCCGCTCTGAATAGTTTGATTGAGGTGCATCCGTACCATTCCCTGAAGTTACGCAACTATTAGATCCTTCTTCTTCCTACACTACTCTTGCCCTTGATTTTTCCTTGTATAATTAATTGAAGTATGTTGTATCTGTTATTATGCATAACATGCCCCAGGTATTGCAGCTTTCATGTCTTGATGGTTCCCAATATTTACATTATTTTGTTGACTCTTCTCATGACTTCGTTGTTTGTTACATGCTCGATCCATGATATTATATTATCACTGTATAATGTCATCATGTCGTTACTGTATAATGAACTGTGTATTCGATATGTTTCACAGTTATACACGGTAAAACTATACAAATTCAGGAAATTAAGATTAATGTGAGATTACAAATTAATGGACTAATTTGTGATTTAAGAACTGTCTTCACAATTTGGCAACCCAAACAATGGGTGAAACGATAGAAAACTGTAATTTACGTTAGGGTTTCTAAATATTACAGAGTCATCATGTAGAAATCTACAATTAAGTTGAAAATTTCACCATAGCAGCATGCCATAGTAGCGCCGTCTCTAGTATCAGAAACAAATTTAATTGAGGGTGCAGATAACTTTAAATCCAAAATAAAAGATAAAACAAATAATGCTACTTTTAGAAAGTAATTATTGGCCTGACGCTAAAAGCATACGTTTTAAAAACAGAGAAAAAAGGTTGACGATTATTAGTTCATAATGTAAACATAGCATATTTGACTTTAATAATACTAATAGCCTCCTCTTTAACAGCGTAGAATCACAGTTCCATACATAATGTCGATATTATCAAGCGCAACTTAAGTCTGAAACGTCGAAGCCTTTTCGAAGCAACACCAGAACCCTCCATCCATTTTCATTTATTTTATGTACTTAAACGACGTTTGCAGTCCGGCCATTGGGACAACGTTGGCTCGCTACACTTACGAAAAAGATACAAACGGAACAAAATAATATTGACGGACAGTGTATAGAAGGAATTGCCGATAATGACCGACGTATGGGTTATTTGGAGAAAATCTAATGCGCAAAAATAACTGGAACAATGCTTTTAGGGTTGTGATATTGTATAACACAAATTGTTTTATATACGAAAATAATTTGTTATTTTCTTGCTGGTCTTATTGTTTAAGAAAAGTGATTTATATTTATAACTTAATAAATGCAGTTCGATAAAGAATAAATTTATAAAATACATATTTAACAGATGGAATTTGCAGCTAGATATTAATCGATATGAATAAATAAGGATCATACATATTTTAATAAAAAAATCGCTCAGTTGCAAAATCATTTTTCAAAATTTTCAGAAACATCAAAAAACTGTAGATTAAAAAGTTATAAATAATAAAAGCTTCTTTAACCCATCCAAGCCTGATTTAATTTTTTTTTGTAAAACTGGTGGTTTTTTGCTAAGTTTAGTTTAGAAAAAATACAAATAAGCAAAAAAACGTATTAAATTTTATTTGTTTATCGAACATATTATTATGACATTACAAACTATGACCATATGGTAATACTCCAAATACTATAAAAATATTATAAGATTTACTCTTTATGAAATATGGCAAAGCATTAAATGCAGAGTCCAATATCGCATTTCTCACATTGTCCTACTGAGCAGCACCCTTCTCCTGCACACCTCCTTCGTTTTTTATTAGGAACAGCGAACAGGTATAATGAGATGGTTAACACCATCGTACCTAACGTTGTCAGAGATTTTGTTAAGAGATAAACTATTTCCACTTGTTGTTGGTCTGCCAGGTCTAATGGGAAGGTTTTTTAATTTAATAAGGTAAGTAGTCGCAATTTCACGTCGAAAAATCAAATTAGTTGTCGGTCTTCCTGAACACTTATAAAGTTTCCACGCATTTTGCACTGCAGCATCAATTAACCATGTAAGTATAGACCAAAACCATTTCTTACTACGAATACTTATATAGCATCTTGTTAAATCCTCACCCATTCTATCAGTGCCTCCCATAAATTTGTTATACATTTCAACAACATGTAGGCGTGGAACTTGGATGACTTTTTTTTTCAGAATGTGAATAACGTTTCACTTGTTGAATAGGATGTTGATGCCATTATAACGACGACGTTATCCATCCATCTTGTCAACATAATACCATCTTCTTTGTCATTTTTTGAAACCCACTAACCTCGAGTTTGTTTGGACATAGTTATTTTATTGACCAGTGGAACATCTTGTGGTATTCTGTTTTCTGTTATTGTTCCTGTGACACCATATCCTTTTTCTTTTAAATACACCATTAAATTGAATCCAGTAAAAAGGTGATCTCCATAGATTTGGTAAGGCAGCTTTTTTTGTGGCAAAGTGTCCCACATCAAGGCAAGGGGAGCGGCTCCCTTTCCAAATGCAAGTTGGTAAAGATCGTTGAAATTGGTACCTTTTCCTTAAAAGATCTCAAAATTCACAAGGTAACTAGTCTCGGAGTTAAGACACCATATTTTATAACCGAATCTTATCGGTTTTCCAATAATGAATTGTTTACAATTATGGCGGCCGTAATATTTCACCATCGACTCATTAAAATTCATATTTTCAGTTGGTTGATAATATTTGAGAAAAGTACTCTGTAATTTTTGGATTACTGATCTCAATTTCCACATTTTATCATTTAAATTCATTTGCGTATTATCAGCACAGTGCATGAAACGCAATATTTGGATAAACCTGTCACGACGCATTGCATCCTTCACCATTTTATTGGAAATGTCTGCTTCATTGTCTCAATAAAACTTTTTTCCAGGAAGACAGTTGTATCCAGACACAATCAAAAGGTAATCTTCCGATCAGGACAATTCACAAAATGAGCGTATTTTCTGGTTTCGTCTAAAATATGGCCTAGCATTTCGTTATCGAAAAACAACTTAAATAAATCTGTAGGGCTCATACTTTTAAATTATGAGTAGTCTGCTTTGGGAAAGTCGGATGTTTTTACAAAATCTCCATCGATCCAAGTTCTTTTAGTATACTTTTTTCCCTTTAGTGATTTCAAAATACTAGTATTAGGTTCTGTATTAAGTGGTGAAATAAGTGATGTTTGTTCGTCTTCTATATCATTAAAAACACTAGTCTCTTCTGGTGCATCATCAAAATAATCCAGCTTGGCTTCTGCTAATACTTGTCTTCGGGACAGGTTATCCATCCAATTTTGGTCCATTTTATTTGTTTCCTCCATAAACTCATTATATTTTTCTATCACAAACGGCCGCGGTACTTGAATATTTTTATGTTGCTCCTTGAAATATCTCTTTATAGGGCGTACAGGTTGAAGACCATGACATGTTGAAACTACAGACACAACGTAGTTGTCTTTCCATCTAACAAAAAATATACATGACTTTCTTTCTATGGCTCTACAGAATTGTTCTCTTGTATTTAATAATTGTCGATCAAATACCTGTGAAAAGTTTTTTTTTTAATATAGATTTGGTTTTTGTTTGTTTCCTTTCTTTAACCAGCTGTTTCGATTTTTTAACAGGCGCATTTAATTTTCATACTTCTAGTTTAGGAATTTTGTTACTTCTCATTGTTCCAGTAGCGTGGTAGTCTCTGAATCTAAGAAAGGTGAATAGATTTACTGAAGTAAAGAGATTGTCAAAGTAAAAATGATACATATAAATGTCACACAATAACCTTCTTTTGTGTTAATACACCAAGCCTTATAGCCAAACCGGATCAGTTTTGCTTTAATGAATTATTTAGCTGTATGTTTTCCAAAATAATTTATTCCGGCAAAAAAAGTTCCAGGAATCTTTTTTATATTATATTCATTAGAGGTCTAATTTTCACAAACTTGTTCTCTAGCATCATCAATCTCACCAATGTCTGATTCGATGTCTTAAGGATCAGCAAAAGTTTTCTGTTGGCCAGAAAGCTTTTTTAAGAAACGGACGGAAATCCTTGGTTATGTTTCCATTCCTTGGTAAAATATTTTTGTCAAAAGTGTATTCAAGTCCTTTAATTTTAATGTATTTATAGATACACCTTTCTTCACAGGTTTAGGATTCAAAGTTGACAACTGTTTCCCAGGCTCAATAATACTTTTTCCTTCTCTCACCTTCTCTCTTACCTTAAAATCTCCTAGTTGTTTTATTTTGACTATGAGGATACGTTTAGTAGGGCGCCATGCCAATCTTTTGGTTCTTTTAGTCACCGCACAGGACACTATTGTTCCAAGCTGATAAGTGTGGCACACGACTTTAAAATTTCGAGATACTCTTTGTTATCGTTCTATCTCAATCATCCCCATTTTTGTAAAATTTTTTGAAAGTATTCTAAATGTTCGTTTGATAAAATATCTAGAAAAACACAAAATACTTCACTGTAATCAATATGGCTTTAGAAAAAAGTGTAGCACTAGCTATACAGAAAATTGTGAGAAATATAGTTGATGGCTCGAAGGAAGGTCATTATATGTCTTTGACGTTGTGTGAGTTATCCAAAGCTCTTCTGACTGTACTTCGCATGAATTACTGGCTATTTTCCCATGTAAAATCCAATAAGAAGTCGATAAGGTCCATTCTGGTCATTTTTGGTTCATTTTGTGGTTGGGGTAAAACGGCTCGTTCGATCGTGACATATCATCGGAAAGGAGAGGGGGTAACGAATACGTATACATAAAAAACAAAGATGGCGGCATTGCCAAAAGGACACTAAGCTTGTAACGTCTAAACGGCTCAACGTACAACAACGTGCAAGTTATCGATGAAAAGGGGAGGGGATAATAAATATGTTAGAACAAAAAACAAACGCAAAGACGTCATTCACGTCATTTCACGTGACATTTTACGTCAAATGTCACGTCTTGCGTCGAATGTCACGTGTTGTGTCGAATTCCACATGTTGCGTCGAATGTCATGTCATTCACGTCATTTAACGTCACATTTCACATCAAATGTCACGTCCTGTGACATTTAAATTGACATTTCACGTTAAATGTCACGTCCTGCGTCGAATCTCACGTGGCATTTCTGAGTTAAACACTGTCGAATATGGATTTCCTTAAGGTTCAATATTAGGACCTACTTAGTTTCTTATTTATTTGAACGAGATATTTCACTATACTTTTCCTATAAAATGTGTTTGCTTCGCAGATGATACAACTCACATTAATACTGATATTAATCAGCATAATTTAAAAATTTAAATGGAAAGTGATACCCAGAAAGCAAAAACTGGTTTATACGTAACGGGCATAAGTTAAGTGAAGGGAAAAATCAGAATTTAATTTTTAGTTCTAATTGGAAGTATATCTTAAGAAATAGTGTTAAACTATTAGGAATCTTTCTAGATGATAATTTGGATTGTAGTGCTCATACAGATTACTTAAATTCCAGACTTGCTACAAGTAAATTTTTATTACGCAACTTAGTTTCAAATTGTTTATATGATTCCTAAAATACCCTTAGAATGTGCTACTTTGCATTATTTCATAGCCCTTTACATACAGAATAACTCCGGGGTAATTCTTTTTACGCAGATCGAATTTTTAAACTACAATAAAGAGGAACTCTGTAAACCTTTATTTATGGATTTAGGTAATATGCCACTACCTTCACTCTTTATGAGACGCTGATTGAAATTCATGGTAACAAAGATAAGTTGAACATTAACTCCAACTTCTATGATCACGATAAAAGATCTAGAGATGCTATAAAATTTGTATAACTTTTTACCAGATGAAGTAAAAGGTCTTCACTTGTTATCGTTTAAGCTTACAATCAAATCACACTTTTTAAAACATTGTTTCTATTCAAAAACGGAGTACCTAACTGCAGCTTTTACACAATAGTACTAGTTTGGCTAGGGTATTGGCCTATTATGATGATATTCCATGTTTTTATATTTATATTTAGTGTGTTTGTCGTTCATACTAAATATCTGTTTGTAATGTTTAAATTCGTAAAAATGTTCACTATTCCTTTAACTTCTAAAAAACAAAACTATTTTAGTATATTGATTATAAATATTCTATCCTATTATCTAATTTTTCTAACCGTCAAAACTAAAAGTAATTTCGCCATCTTTTTGCTCCTTTGTAAAAGGCATTTAACCTTTTTATTTAGATAGCGAGTTCTGTCGTCTACGTGTCTTTTTCTTAATTCGCGATTGAAACTGAATGTAGAGGGCAGGTCGATTGCAGTGTCATGGCCGATATAAATGGTATAAACAAACATAACAGTCTAATGTTTAACATTGCTTTTGCATGTTAAGTTTGGTTTAAGATGAGTTATTTTTATCATTTAAAAATGAAAATTAGCCTAATGATATCTTTGAGTACTGTGGTGAAGCAAAGAGACCATTGGTTGAAGAGGAAGCAGTTTTCAAGTGATGAATTCTTAAATTTTAACTTTAATGTTTGGAACTGGCCTGTGTAATGATAAATACAGAATTCTATATTTTGTGTATACCGGGGAACCCAGAGTATAATGTTCTGTGTAATGTTTAATATGAATTATTTTATAGTATGCCTTATGTTTTTTATATGTTAATTTTTATTTTATACTATTTTTTGACATATGTAAGTACTTTATTGTATATTAACATGAATAAATAACTTGAACTTGACTTTATTGTAAGATAGTTCATTTGATTACATGAAATCAACCTTAACTTGGAGAGTCACCAGTTAAAAAAGATCATAGCCCATGATTTGTCTTTAAAAGATTACATAATAAATCATGATGAAAAAACCTCATGATACTATCCCAACATGATATTTGTATTTCTGTTATTTAAGAAAATAAATTATGTATTCTCAGTATGTTATTGACTTAATGATAGTGGTGTTTTCTTTTTATTGATTTCCTCTTTTTCCTCAAGTTTTCCAGTTTAGGATAGAGAAATATCTGTTGTCGATCTTGAATTGCATTGAGGAACAGAACAGTATCGATTTGATTAAAAATACTTTAACGTAGTCACAGAATATTGCTTTATAAAGAATATTCTTTGGCCATATACTGTGACGTAGTCATAATGCTGAAATTTACTAAAAAAATTTAATAATTCTATTCAAATCAACAGCTGTCTGGTTTGTTTATACCACTTTTAGTAGTTTAAATTTATTCCGCCAGAGGTCAGATACTTTGTTTTCAATCGCGACAGGTCTGAGTCATGTTGAACAGATATCTGTGGTAGGAGAGCCAAAGCCTAAATTATAATCGTTGTCAAAAATAATTCAAAAATCATTATATTTATCTTAACAAAAAAATGTAGGGCAAAATATGTCAAATATACAGAAAAAAATATTTTGCATTAATTTCGGTCTCTAGTAATTACGAATTAATTTAGGAAAATTAAAGAAAACGAATCTAACTCAAATAAATACCAACTAAGCATTGCTTATCAAGTTTTAGACGTCGAATTCAAATCTGCGGACCTAACAGCACCAGCATTAATATAAATCTTGAACATTTCGACAAAATTATTTAATCGTTTACCGCACTCACAAAGTTCTCTCGGAATCCGGCAAAGTTTGATTTGACCATCAATTAGCTTGGGATACGCCAAATCAACTTACCCTTGTCTAATCTCCCTTCCGACTGATTTACAACACCGCTTTTATGTCAAATTAAAACTACATTCACTGTGGAATGCCTACCACTTGGAACTGCGTTTCCCCTGCTTCTTAACGAGTTGCAATCATTGATTTAAATTAACTCCTCATCAATTGTTTATTTAGATGCTATTACTGTTGGTGTCAACAAACTATACCAGTAGCTTTGATTTAAAAAATTTTAATTCCTAGGCTCGTTTAAAATGTTTTGAAAATTAATTGTTTATTTCCGTATGTAAAGTCGGTTCGCTATATTTACGCGGGTTTCGGATTAAAAATTTTATTGTAAGTAACCAGCTTTAATTACCTGCTCTTTGGGGAAATATCAACTGGTCAAATGAAATGAAAAATAATCCATAACTTTTTTTAATTAAATAATAATGGAAAATCTTTTATATAATTGACAGTACAATAAGGAGAATTACTTCATTAATGGAATCTAATGTGGCTAATATAAACCTAATAATAATTTTATATTACACTTCACACAGAAAATATGGTCTATGTATATTTGTTCCATGGAGAGAATTTCTAATGAAAAATAAAAAAATTTAACTTGCCAACAAAAATGAAAATCAGTCATTATCATCAAAAATATCATAATCGTCATCATCATCACTGTCATCACCATTAATTGTTATTATGCTTGGACTTATTTCGTTTATTTTATTTTCACGAGTCCACCAATCTTCTATTAGTTTCTCGCACTTGAATATACAGTTGCACCACACTTCTGAAGTTACAATTGAAAGTGCCTTTCGCCAAGTTTCCCGAACTGCGTCGTCGCTATAACCGTTAGGCCCAATATGGTTGTCATAATATTGTTTTGCTATTCCCCATCTATATTCGATGGGATTAAACTGGCAATGATACGGTGGCAGACGTAAAACTTGATGACCGTAACTTTTAATAATCTGATCTACAACAAAGGTTTTTGGTTTTGCGTGGATATTTGCCAAGCGTAATAATTCTGATTTTAAAATATGTTGTGTAAATGGTATATGTTCCTTTGTCAACCATTCTTTAATTTTATTAACAGTCCAAGAATTCGTTGGACTTTTGTTTAATACTTCAGAATGGTAAGGTGCATTATCTAAAATAATTACGCTGGGCTTACTTAAACCTGGGAGAAGTTTTTCATGTAACCATTTTACATACATTTCTGTGTTCATATTATCGTGATAGTCACTTGATTTTGATTTAGATGAAAATATTAAATCAGCACCTTCTATAAAACCCGATTTCTCTCCTGTATGTAAAATTATGTGTCGCTTTCCTTCTCCATCAGTATGTTTGATAGACTTTACGTTATCATCTTGCCATATTCTCTTGGTTGCACCCCTAGAAAATATCCATGTTTCGTCTAAATATATAAAATTTGCCCTTTCTTCTTTTAATTTAGAATATTTTCTTAGAAAGTTAATTCTTTTATGCACAACAGAACTTCTTTTACAAAGGGCTTTTCTGTTATCCCCCTTTTGAAATTTGAAACCCAAATTATGTATCACTTGCCATAGACTTGTTCTGCCAATTTCGTCAAATTTTCTATCTTTTAATTCCGAGAGAATTGTATTTAAGGTCACATGTTCCTTGTCGGCTCACATTCGATAAATAGTCTCACGAATTTCAAATTTTTTTCCATCTGGAATATCTTTCGTTTTCAATGATAGGCGAGTTTTTCGGTGAACTTCTTTCGGCCGTTCATTATTGCAATTTTGTAATACTCCTCTTAGTTTGGTTTCACTTATTCCTAGAGCATCACATACGCGTTGTTGAACGAACATTACCGATTTTAAAGGACCACCATTTTCTTTTTCATCCGTAAAATACTTATGTACACTACAAATTAGACTATCTACATCTAACACACGTCTAGGCATTTTTAAATATTTTCACCAAACATACAATGTCAACACTGGCAAAGAATCAATTCAACTGCAATATTGTAACAAATTTATACCTACCCTAATATTATTTTAATGTATTTTAAAATATGACCATTAATGCAGTTTTTACCTAATTTTCTGGGAAGTCGTTTACTACAACTGGTTATCAATGAGTCATTAGCATCATTTTGTTAATCCGAAACCCGCGTAAATATAGCGAACCGACTATAAATAATTTTTATACAAAAGAACAATTTGGTTTTTCCTAATTCCTCACACGTTGAAATATTTGTAAAATAATGAAACAAAAGATAAAAGTATAACACTGTTTTTAATTTTCATAGGATATCGAAAGCTTGACATGTTTCGCTATACAATAGATTTATTAGCAAATAAAACTTTAACTAACGATATTGTTGGGTAAATTTGATTACAATTCAACCTTTATTTGTAACGTTAGAAATATTAAAACCTCAAAACGTAGGTAACCTTTGAATGTGAAATAAAATTTGAGAAGACCAGCTGCCATAAAACTGAATAGCTTAAGAATGTAAAGTCCTGCGATCATAGATCACTCGCATCACTTTAACTGATGTTGAATGGAAACACGAGGACAACGGACAGGCGGCGCGAGTTCTCAGGTGGGAGATAGAGGTTATGCAAATAGAATAGACTGTTAAAGCAATCAATAAAATAGCACAACCTTCGATATTCAACATTATTACATAACGCAGTCTTATGGTTAATAAAACCTGCTGCTTCCAAACTAAAACAAAAATAAAGTCTGATTCTAAGAAGTTATCAGAGTCACATAGATTTTAGATTCCCTCAATCATTATCATTTTAAGGTTACGTGGCTGAAAACTTTCGGCCACTTTACCTCTAGGCCAATGGTAAGGAGAAAAAAACAAGACAGTAAAAATTGCTCTGCTGTTTAATTTTTTGGGAGATCAAGGACTTAATGTAATAAATACCTTAAAATTAGCGAATTCTTAGAGAAAATGCGTATGTTACAATATGAGGTGAACTGGGGAAGTACTTCACTACTAAAAATAATGTGATTTACGAAATATTTTTAGTCTACAATAGAAGACAAGAGAAAGAGGAGTTATTTGATACTTACTTATGTTACTGATTTACGTAAACTGCCTAAAAATTGTGAATTCCTAGATATTCTAGACTATATGTTTAGAGACATACTAGTAATAAAAACTGTCAAGAAAGATTTATAAGAAAAAAGTTGCAAAATTATGAGTAAACCTTACAAACGGCAATAGACCGGAATACAAAAGGAAATACAGGTTAACGAAGTTTATTTAAGTCAAGCACTTAATATTTATCCTGTAAAAGGGGGAAAATGGTAATTAAACGACAAGAGAAGAAGCTTAGAATAATAACTTTAATACTGAAAGAAACAGAAGATGAAACCAGGAGAAAAACTCGAAAGAGAAATAGTCAGTGCGGGAAATTTGATCACATTCAGGAGTTAGGAAGGTGTCCGGCATTCGGTAAAAAGTGCAATAACTGGTCGTTACTTACAACCAATTCCAGAAAATGTGTAACAATATGATCGTAAAAGAAGTTCATGAGATTCGTGAAGTAGATACGGACAGTGAACAGGAAGCATTTATGGTAACATAGATTGAGGTAAATGAAATAAAAGAAAATAAGAAATGGTCTGAAAGGTTAGTAATATTAGAAATTAGGTGGTTTTTATATTTACAGTTAGTCGAATCAAGCAGTTTATTGTTCTCGTGCCCGCTACGTATGTATTTATTTCTGAGGACAATACGTGCTTTCCCAAGATAAAATTTTATAGTTTTTAAAAACGCCCTCCCCTCCACTAGAGGCTTCTGTTAGACGTTTTGTAATGTATTTTAGGGAATATCATTTGAAACTCAGTTCGATACACACGTTGAGCTTAGTCAATAAAAGTTATATCAAAGTTGTCGTCGTATATTATTTTAATTTGATAAAATAGTATTTTATACCAAATATATCTCACGGTAAACTAATCGTGAGCCGAACAGATACTTTAGTTGCTTGTGCCACTAAATAATATCTTTCAGATAGATAGGCTTTTGTCAATTTACGGAAATTAAGAAAAGAAGTTGTAGATTTAAGTTGCAAAGGGAGATGGTTGTATAATTGGACCGCATTATGTAATACCAGATTAAGCGCCAAAAATTCAAAATCGAGATAATAGTGCCATCTAGCAGATAGGGTGCAAATATATTTTTAAAAATATGTTTTTTGTAAAAAAGTACAAAATAAAACGGTTTTTAAGAGCCTGTATGAAGCGACATTTGTTATTTTACGAAGAAAAATCTCACAGTAAGAGTTGTAATATCGAATTAAAAGCCAAGTTGATTTTACAGAATTAAAAACTCTTACAACAAAAATTGGAATATTAAATTAAGTACCAATATTAGTACATAATCCATTGTCAAAAACAAAAATCCGTATCTTCTAAGTGTAATAACGAATAAGCGCCACAAATAGTCGGTTAATTCTTTATTACAAAACACAACATATTTATTGTCTAGCTTTCAAGAGATCGAATTACGCGACATCGTTTGTCGGATAATTCGTTATTTTAAAACAAAGTTCAAGCAATTAATGGATCATTGAGCATTGTGCATCAGTTGTCAACCAACTAGCGATAATAGTGTTGTCAGTGTTTGCCAGGTTACACGTGCATAATAAAATTAAGTAAGATTTATTTTATTATTCCATCAAAACAAATAATCTAAGGCCTAATGAATAAGTTCTAGAAGTTACGAACTGATGTGTACAGCTATAAAAAATAGTGAAGTTTCTTTTTCCTTAGAAAATAATGAACATTTATTACCAGAGCCGGAGGTATGTCTTATATAATAACATTTATACAGTGAGTCAATTTAATACATCTTCTTCTTTAAGTACCGTCTCCTAATCGGAGGTTGAATAATAGCATCACTATCTTTACTCTATCTACTGCTGCTCTGAAGAGTTCTATAGAACTAGGTACATTTGAACCAGTCCCTTAAATTTTTTAACCAGGATACTCTCCTTCTTCCTATGCTTCTTCCTCCTCTTATCTTTCTCTGTGTCTTGGGAGTTCACATCACTCTCCCCTTATTACGTGTCCCAGATATTGTAACTTTCTTATTTTTGTTGTGTTTATTATTTCGTATTCTTTGCACATTTCTCGAAATACTTTCGTATTAGTTTTCTTTTGTGTCCATGCTATTCTAAACATCCTTCTGTAACACCACATTTCAAAGGACTTATTAATGTGTTCTTGCTTCAGTGTCCAGCTTGCAAGTAAATATTGCTGTATCGAAAACACGTAGCATCTCAGTGTTCTTACTCTCAGTTCTAATCTAAGGTCTGTGTTTTATTTCTTTTTTACAAACGCATTTCTTGCTATTTCTATCCTGGCCCTGATTTTTGATGTTTGGTTATTATTGTCTGAAATCCAGGTTCCTAGGTATTTGAATTTATTAACCCTTTCTATATCCTACGGAATGAAGGCATTCAAAATGATATTGACGGCTTTAATGGATCATTATACTTCGATATAGAAGATCTATCATAGTATTTTCTGTAAGCGATATAACTTTTTATATGTAATAAAGCTAAGAATTTAATAAAACGCCAAATATGTCTTTTAATCTGGTATTTCGATCTTAAATCATACATATCTTAAACAATCAGTAACGAATTAAGCGACATTTGATCGAATAATTTTAAAAATCGAAAAAATCGATTTAAAGATCGAAAAAATTTAAAAAAACATATTAGAGTTTTTTATATTTATAATACTCTATTAAAATATAAAACATGTCAGTACTACAATTTAGAAATAGCCCGAAAAACAAATTTAAAATCTTTAAACCCATTTTTCTCAAAACTACATTTTGGCACTTAATCTGCTATTACATAACGCGGTCCAATTTATTTGAAGAATATAATATAGATTTCTTTACTAACTTAGTAGACGGGATCAGTAAATACACATAAAAGATTGAATTCCTGGTGGACATTGGTGGTCCAAATAGTTTCTAGAATATTATAAAGTTGAAAGAGTTAAAACTCCGTAATTTTTTAAGTAGCTTCTGCAATGTGTTATTTTACTGAGGCCAAAAATACCGTATTGCTCTTTTTTGTAATTTAAAAATAACACCAGACTGGGCAGATATACTAAATCCCCAAAAAGGAAGACCATATCGAAGATGAGACTTGAACAAAGAAAAATATGTTATTTTGGAAGATGCTAAATTGATGTTCTTCGAAACAGATCTTATTCCATAGCAGATTGAGGCTAATTTTCTATTTAACAAATTGATATGAAGAGACCATTTAAGGTTGCTATCTGTAAAAATATCAAGAAATTTTACAGAATCAACGATACTGATCTGGCTGTTATTGAGAAGCAAGGGTTGAAGAGCTTCTTTAAAGGATAATGCTACTCTTATCCACGTTAAAAGAGAGTAAATTAGAGTGGGACCAGATTTTAATTTTAAGTAGATAAGAACTAATAATTGCATGAAGGGTGGCAATATTAGAGTTCCTCCAGGTAATACTGGTATTATCAGCAATGCAGCATTTTTAAGATAGTGATGTCATTTTTAAAGATAAGAAAAAGTGGACGACTTAGTACTGAACCTTGCGGTACTCCACATACAATGCTTTTGTGACTAGAGTTAGTATCATTTGCTCTAATTAGTTCTTTTCATCACCCCGTATTTGCGGACATACATTTATGCTGCAAACTGTCATTATTTTTTCATCTAGAATCGCACTCTGTTTGTCGCACTTATTTACTAATACCCTGTATTACAGCTAACAATTTTATACTGTACGACTAACGACTTTTTGTATTTTGAAATAAAACATGCATTAGCTAATTCACACCAATGTAACTTTGTGTAAGTAAGTTTATAGAAAACAAATGTTACTTTGCTTAAAAATATCTTGTTGAACTAATACCAGTCTCCTTTGCTTAGATTTTAAATTATGAGTGAACCAAAGAAAAGATATTCTTTTACGGCATAAAAAGCAACTAATTATCCTAATCTTAAAATTTTGATTTTAAAATAAACAAGTATATTATGTATTCAAATAAATATATCCATGGTATATTACAAACTTCTTCTATTATAAATAAACTTTAAAATATCCAAAACTAAGTGAAATTTAATAACCATCATAGACTGAGATATTAAAGTTCTCTGTCGAATACTATCTTTTATAATTGGTCCTGAAAACACACATAAACCTATACACACTACCGACTGATGTTGATCAAACGCATCCAGAACAGAGCTTAATCAAATCCTAAACCAAGCGACGTAGAGACGAATGTCGCTCGTACTCAAGAACAATGAGAAGAGATGCTAAATTACGCTGCTGAACATCAACAGAAGCAAGTGATAAATTTCAAAGGAACAAACGCATCGATATTAAAATCCGCTTCGGCTGCGCCATGTTATCAAGCAAATAACACATGAAATGTGTGCCTGAATGGCATCAATGGCTTGTAACTAATACAATCTGCACTATCGATGGGATAAATCTAATCAGCCGTGAAACGCTGCGAGACCTATCATTATGAGAAAATCGACTTTTAGGGAATGATATTGTAAATGCTTGTGTTGGCGATATTTCAATTTGGGTTTCATTTAATGGTTTTTCGTATGAGGCGATAGTAATATGCCTATTGTCGTATAATATTTTTTATGTGGGTGTGGAAATCTCTGATAAAATTGTGTTTAGTCAACTAAAAAGAAATATTTTTGATCGTACAGTCGTTTGTCAGTTAGTCTGAGTATTTTGGTCGTCTTTTGCTAGTAAGTGTATTATACAATATTAAATTTCGTTAAATAATTCCGTTATGTATAAAATTCGTTTTACTTTAAAATAATTAAACAATGTATAAAAATTAAAATATAAAATGATTCTTAAATATTATATCACGAAATCCTTTGCCAAACTTTGAATTTAATTAGGAATGTTATAATTTTTATAATATTTGAACTATAACGTACTATACTAATGGTAGTACACTATACGAGTAGCATTTTTTATTTAGTATTACTTTTTGGAATCGATTCTCTAGTTTTAATATAAGGGAAAAATGAGAAAATATGTTTACAGGTCAAAACGTAAATTATATATATGTTAAATAAAAACCAAACTACCTTATTTTAGGTACTTGAAACTAACTATAAACTTAAAACACAAAGTTTATACCTTGTATGATATATAGTAAAACCTTTTAACGCTAAACTCGGAGAAGAGACTATTTACCGACCCACGATCGGCGAGCATAGTCTTCATGCTGTCAGCAACCAAAATGGTTTACGCCTGATTGAACTCGCAGCATCATTGGGAATGGTGGTAGTAAGTAGGTACATGTTTTCCTCACAAAAATATCCACAAAGTCACATGGCAATCACCAGACGGTCAAACAAAAAACTAAATTGACCATGTACTAATTGATAGTCGACATATCTCGGACGTACTAGATGTAAGAGCATATAGGAGGTGCTAATATAGACTCTTACCACTACCTTGTAAGAACAAAACTCAGGACTCGTATATCAAATGCTAAGAGGGGCCAGAGCACAAAATCTATGAAATCTACGAAATATAATACTGATGTACTAAAATCTGAAGACACTAGAGATAACTACAGGAAAATTTTAAATGAAAAGCTGAGAAAAATTGACGAAAATTTAAGTATAGAAGAACACTGGACCAAATGCAAGGAAGCTATCCATACAGCGGCTAAAAGCTTTTTAAAACCTAACCAGGATAAAATAAACAAAGATTGGTTTGACGAAGAATGTAGATCCATTAACCAACAGAAAAATGAAGCATATAAGAGACTTTAGCAGCGCTGAACGAGATCAAACCTGGGAGACTATGAAAATCTTAGACGAGAACAAAAAGGACGTTAAGAAGGAAAAAGAAAGAGCCATACGAAAACACTCTTAACGAGATTGTTAACCACCACAATAGAAAAGACTCGCGAAAATTCTACCAGAAGATAAACAGCTGCAGAAAAAAATTAAAACCCATAATAACAGCATGTGAATACAGAGATGGTTCCATTATTGGTGACAAAGAACAGATACTAAATAACAGAAACTAAGTTCATGTAGCTGGCTGTATACCATGTATCACAAAAAATTTAAGTAAAAATCCTTTATAAAAGGTATATAAATTAAAAAGCCAAACGGACTATGTCATGAAGCCAAAACGGTTTCGGAAACTATGTTCCATCATCAGTGTCTAGGTGTACATGTTTTGAGCCACTAAATATTAGGGTAAGAACCCGTTAAAATTTATCTGTTACAATTTGGTTTACATTATTTGGTATTATTTTTTAAGATGTTAGAGTTACCAGTGGATATGATACCATGGCGACGTATGACTCCACATGAAGTTGCTGGTCCTGAGACGAAGTGTCTACGAGGACTTGTAGACACCTTGTCATCATCAAGTCAATATCATTAAGCAAATAGCAGTAAATAATAGGTATAACGAACAAACAATTGATAAAATGTTAAATCAAAATCTACACGAGGAAGCCCGGAAATTCAGTACCTTCTGTTCGATTACATATACAGGCAAAACCTCAACAAAAATAGCCAAACACATAAAAAAGGAAGGAATAATACCAGGTTTTAGAACAAACAACATTTTAGGCAACTATATTAAAACAACAAGAGCCAAAATAAAAAGCACTTACACAGTAGTGTATACAAACTTAAATGTGACGACTGCCCAAAAACTGGTAGAATCTTTAATAAACGTATAGCAGAACATAAAAATAGATTTCAATAATAGAAAACATACGCACTTCACCTTCTAGATAATAATCGTTCTTTTAATGACGAATTCCAAATTCTTCACATCCAAAATAAAGGCCTTAAGCTATTTTTGTTAGAATCTATGGAAATTAACAAATTAAACAACACATACATAGTTCTGAATGACCAGCTTAAGACAAACAGTTCTCCTCTCCTCAACCTATTTCGTTAAAGACTATAAAGTGTGAACACATACCAAAAATACATCACTTAAGAAAGACACTTTGCTGAAACAGCTGTAGTGATAACATTTTTTAATAAATTTTGTAGATGTTGTGGAAACAAAGTTTTCAGTCTTTTATTGTTACCTATATAAAATAAATTTCCATCAAGTAACGGTCGAATCCATCACTTAAATTGTTACTATTTTTGTACATCTTTGGACAGTAAGTTTTGAATCGCATAAATCAGATAAAAAATATAATTACTGTTGAGGTTTTACTAGAAACTTTGTTCTTGTTTATTTTGTTGAAGTTTTGGTAATTTTTTATGGTTTATCAGAAAAACCGAATTTTGTGGTATTACTCCTGAATTAATTTGAAATATAAAAATTTTGGTTATTTTGAATTAAATTTTTATTTTATAACTGACTGGATGATTTTAATATAAACCTCTTTGTTGAACCTTGTGGTAAGTGGAATCAGAAATGCTAATTTCCGTGAAATACGTTTTAACTGGTTATGTACCTACCGCATATAATTCTCAACCGACCGTCGTTGAACAAGCTTAAAACTAAAACTTACCGCAATTCATCGGTTTAAAGTCCGAACACAACTAATGAACTAATACTTAAACAAAGCCGCAAACTAAACACAATATAGATCTGCTTATCCCACAAGAAACATCCATTATCCGAAAATCAATGGACCACTAGATTAGTCGGAGGTGGCGTCTTGGAACTCAATGGACCAATTAAGAGACCGATTACGGTTCTGTTCGTAGCCGAATTACTTGATACAACTGTCCTGAGAAGGTCTCGTTAAGGTTGTATTGTTTTGACAAAGCTCGGTAAACTTAAGAAAATACGATGACGTCTTAGGAAATTACAGAAGATCTGCTGTTTCTCCACTTGCTACAGTAAGAGCATATAAGCCAACAATGAACAATTTAATAATATAGAAATGCTTGGTTTGCCAAATACTTGACAAGAATTTCTACAAAAAATTATTTTTAAAATTATTTAAATTTAGCATAATTAGCAACTTTGGAGCAAGTGTATTAAATTTTATTTATATCTAAAAAAGTAACTCAGATACATCTTATTACCAAACAAGATTTGAGAACATTCAAAATTTTCAGGCAGTGGCTTAGGTTTACTAGAATTATTTAAAATTTGTTTGTTGATAATTCTATTTACTATTTGTTTCTAATATAAAATTAACTGCATACAAAAATTAAAATCTTAAAGATTTCTTGTTCTCTTTCTTTATGTATGTAAAGCTTGATTCTTCTTAAATATTATCCTCCTAAATTGTTTAAATTATCGCACCATCTTTTTGTTGGTCTGTCAATACTTCTTCGTCCATTATTTCGTGACTTATCTTGTGCTATTCGTACTATCGAGATAGAAGATGCCATTGCAGCACTAAAAAACAATAAGTCAACAGGTTCGGACAATGTACCCTGCGAAATATTAAAGATCCTATGTAAATCAGACAAACAGTTCTTTGATAATCTAGTTGTACTTTTTAACAACATATATAATAGCGGTAAAATCCTGAAGAACTGGCTACAGTCAACATTTATTACAATCCCGAAGAAACCAAATGCCCAGATCTGTGATGACTACCGGCTTATAAGCTTGATCAATCATGTCACTAAAGCGTTCACTAAGATCATTCATAGAAGAATATATTTATGATAAATATGAGTCAAATATCGATAGATCGCATTTTGGTTTTCGGAAAGCACTTGGAACTAGAGAAGCAGTTTTCGCTCTCCGGGTGCTTATACAGCGGTATAGAGACGTTGACAAGGACGTGTATTTGTTCTTTGTGGATTTTAGAAAAGCATTTGATAATGTCAATCATAAACAATTGATGGATATTCTGCGAAAGACAGGTATTGACGACAAGGACATTCGAATTGTGGCAAACCTATACTGGGGTCAAACAGCAAAAGCAAAAATTCTTGTATCTTATCCCCAATCCTATTCAATATTTATTCCGAGGAAATATTTAACAAATGTATGGAAAATCCAAATTAGGGCATAAAAATAAACGGCGAGTTAACAACGAACAATATAAGATATGCCGACGATACGGTGATCATTGCCAGTACCATAGACGAATTACAACAGGTAATGGAAAGAGTTTATTCAGTTAGTGAGGAATACGGCCTGAGTCTCAACTTCAAGAAGACAAAGTGGATGCTGATAAGCAGGAAGCAACAGCCTGCTCGACAGTTACGGATAAGTAACATACTAATTGACCATGTAGAATCTTATGTGTACCCTGGCACCAACGTAAATGTAAAATAATAACAGGCCACAGAAATTAAGCAGAGAATAGAACGAGCTAGAACAGCATTTAACAATATGAAAAAGTTTCTCATAAGCAAGGATTTGTCTCTTCCCCTAAAACTACGTCTAGTTAAATTCTACATTTTTCCGATCTTACTATATGGTATGGAGGCCTGGACGCTGACAGAGACGCTCACGAGAAAACTAGAAGCATTCGAAATGCGGGTGTACCGTCGCATTCTTCGTATATCCTGGACCGAACATGTCACCAATATAGAGGTACTCCAAAGAATCGGAAAGGAGAAAAAAATCGTAAGCACAATCAAAAAAAGAAAGCTTGAATATCTTGGCCGCATATTGAGACACGATAAGTACCGTCTACTGGAATTGATTGTCCAGGGGAAAGTAGACAGTAAGCAAGGGCCAGGCAGGAGAAGACACTCGTAGCTCCAAAATCTGCGGAAGTAGTTCGGGCTCACATCGGTCGAAATATTCAGAAGCGCCGCAAACAAGACCAGAATTGCCATGTTAATAGCCAACGTTCGCAACGGACAGGGCACTTAAAGAAGAAGATTCGTACTATCCTTTTTCTTCGCTATTCTGCTAATGTGTTCATTTTACTCCTATTTCTGTTTGGTCACCCATTCTTTTATGTCTTCAATATTGCATACTCTTCTTACGCTTACGCTTCTCTCCCTTTACAACAGACTTTTCCTTGATAAATAAAGACGGTTTATTTATTAAAAAAACCTTTGTCACATAAGTATGATCTATCTCTCCACGCAGAAACAGGTAAACAAAATTTAACGTTGAAAAAAGAATAAATCAAAAACTAATGCACTTCTCCCAGCTTTAATTAATAACCCAAAAGATCAGGATGCACACATTTAATGGAAGAACTTAACATACACTATGTTATAAATAAGTAAACACAAACTCAATAAAAAGTGCCAAAGAAACTTTAATATAAAAAAAATGAGGACAAAATAATTAAACGCGAACTTATTCTAACAGTTCCTGGGTATTAAAACATGCTGCAAACATTAACTGAATATTCCTACAACACGTAGGTTCGGGTAAACATGAAACGATATCTCTCTTTTCAATGGCGTTACAGCATAAATCTAGCCTTGCTCTCCTCTGAACTATGCCTCCAACCCTGCCGATCTTCTCTAGGTTCCTACGTCTAGCAAATATTGCTCGTCCGCTGCCATTTCATCCTCCCACCTTTACCGCGGCCTTCTTTTTGGTCTTGCGTCATGCATTTTACTATCTAGGGCTCTTTTTGGCAATATTTTTGTCTCCATTCTTACAACATGACCAACCCATCGAAGTCTCTGAAGTTTAATGAATTCTGAAATCGATGCTTCTTTGAACAGTTGGTGGATTTCATAGTTGTACCTGGATCTCCATACTCCATTTTTGTTAATAGGTCCAAATATCTTCCTTGGGATTTTCGTTCGTAGACTTCCAGCTTTCGTTTTGTGTCTTCTTCCATCACCTATGTCTCGCATCCACAACATATTATTGGTCTGATAAAAGTTTTGTAGACGATTATTTTCGATCTCAACTGTGTGTTTTTGGGGCGGAACACATGAACCAGTGAAAAATAGGCTTTGTTTGCCTTTACTATTCTTCTTTGAATTTCTGGTTTCTTTGTTCCATCCGTGTTTAATGTAACTCCTAAATATGTGAAACTTTTTACAGTTTTAATCATCATCATCATCATGCAACCTCTTCTGTCCAACGCTGGACATAGGTATGTCCCATTTTTCGCCACTCTTCACGGTTCTGTACGTCTTGTTGCCATTTATTGGATAATCGTTTAATTAGTTGTCCGATACATCTTGAGTCTTTTAGTCTCGCTATGTGACCTGCCCAATTTCATTTTAGCTTGGCTATACCTTCGACAACATCAGTGATACCTGTGCTTTTCCTTAGATAAAATAAGGCACTAAGACCTAAGGATAAGAACAGTTTCAATATCGTCCTCTAATTCAACTGTGCGTCTGATTTCCCTAGCTTTTGCCTGTGTTAGTTTTTTTGTCTTCTGAATATTTATTTCTAGTCCGATCTGCTCCTGTTGTTAATTGTGAATATATTTTGGCCAACTCTTCTGTTCTGCGATACATGATGCTAATGTCATTGGCATAGGCGGCAATCTCTATTGATTTATTAGTTAGGAGATTACCTCTTCCTATATTCATCTGTTTATCACATACTTAAAAGTCAGTTTGAATAGGGTCGGTACCAGCCCGCCCCCTTGTTTTAATTCTTGGACCATTGAAAAGTTCTTATGAAATGACCCAGCTAAGAAAACGCTCCTTAATAGACCCATTGGTCAAAGAAGAAGAAGAAGATCCAGAACAAGGTTCCTTGATAACATTGATAAAGACATGAGAAATATGGGAATACGTGCTTGGCGGAGAAGGGCGATGGATAGGGACGACTGGAGAGAAATTCTTGAGGAGGCAGAATGATGATGATAATGAATAAAAAGTTCTCAGTGAGCCCATTTTGTACTCTGACAGTTGCTGTTGACTAGTCCATTGTTGTTTTTATTAGTCGGATGTATTTTTGGGGGATGTTAAAGCTATGTAATATTTGATATAACTTTTGTCTATTAATTGAGTCGTAGGTCTGTTTATAATCTATGAATATGCTGTTGACGTCAATGTCGTATTTCCACGGTTTGTTTAAAATTTTATAAACTGTGAGTAACTGATCAGTTATAAATCTTTTATGTCGAAAACATGATATTCATCAACAATATTTTCAGTTAGTTGTTGGAATCGTTTATTTACTATGTAAAAACTTTGTGCACAAGAAGGATATGCCGCGATAATTTTTGCATTACAGTTTATCCCCTTTTATAGATCCCGGTTTTTATATAATCGCAGTTTTCTAGTCGCTGGAGGTCTTTTTTTAATTTCAAATCTTGTTTATAAGTATATGCAGTCTTTCTAGGTATTTGCAACCTAATTTATGATGTTCACCATGTCGAATTGATGATAGTTCACCATAATAATTTGGTCATTGAGCAGGATTATACCAGCTTTTCTAAAAGCATTTCTTATAATAGCATGATCCATTTCAGTCCATATGTGACATTTGTCATAGCGGAAAACACACGTTTTGAATTTTTGTTCCATAAATTTGTTCTGGCCACTTCACGAGCTCTTGATCACATCTTTCTTTTAACGATCTAAACACACAAAGATCCAAAGGCTGCACCATTAAAACAGTAATGTTTTCTTTCTCGGGACCTACTGTTGCTTGATAAGTAGGAAATCCAGTCGTTGACACTACTTTGGTCTTACACGGATCCAGACAAAACTTGTTTCCTTCAATTTTAGATAAGTATTCGATAACTTACAACATTTTTTACAAGAGATATTTTGTAATCTCGTTCGCTGGGCAAAGTATGGTATCCCGCAAAATTAGAAATACAACAACAATCCTTATTTTGTCCTTTGGCGTGTAATTGTGGTGTAAAATTCTGTTTATTATTTACCTCTTTCGATCGCATACTTTATCGCCAAAAAAATGTTGGAAATCTACTACAGCAATTCCAGCTCCTCATCGCTTATTTCTTCGTTTTCGGTATCTTCTGGGGTATTTACTATCCTCCAGTAACATAAGTTATATCTGACCGACCAATGTCGTCGTCAGAAATGCCATTCTCATCCGATTAGTCATCAGATGAGGACGGCATGACTTATGGTTTGAGCTGGTATAAGTTTCGACTCCTGTACTGACTTAGTTCTTGTGGATGAAGATTTTACAAGGGGAAGAAGGTATTTAACAACCATTTTAGTTGAGCTTGTGATGCTTTTGCGCTATTCATAGGACCTAATTTTATTTTTATGGACAATATCGCGCGTCTCCACCATGCTATAATTGTCAACAAATACTTAGAAGACGTTGGAATTGTCCGTATGAATTGGCCTGACCTCAATCTCAACTCTATGTTCAAAATTTGATTACCTCAATATCTAGACGTATCCACTGTAGCGAGATTAAATAAAACGAGCGGTTCGAATTTATATACATATATTTATTTATAAGTTTACAGTTCGGTACTCTCTTATCAACTTTCTCGAGACTTCTTCAAATTTCTCATTGTTTTGAATACATATTTCTTCAATTATTTGTGAAGTCTCGTCGGATCTTCTAAATACATTTTCGAATGTTTCATCGAATCTTTTAGGAACATTCTCTAATTTATTATCATCTCTTTTGGAAGATTCTTCTATCATTTGAGAGACGTTTTCAAATTTCTTATCATTTTTTCTGAAACTCTCTTCTATTTTCAAAAAAACTGCTTCTTCTGCTGACTGAAAATGGAATGTCTCTGGGTCATCTCCATTCTTGTTAAGAACATTCTTCAGTCGTTCTTGGAGGATTTTCTTGGACCCGCTGCAATCTTCATCGCGTTCTTCTAGCTGCTCACGCAACTGTTTTACTGAGAGTTGTACTAGCAGCATCTTTGGTCAGGCACGCGTACTTTTTTAAAATGTTCAAAAGTCTTTTAAGTTACTGCTAAATTTATTTTTAACTAAATTAATTATCCTCACACCGTGACACCACTGTAGCGAGATTAAATAAAACGAGCGGTTCTATGCAGAATATTATAAGAGCCCAAGAAAGTAATACCAGGTTTTAATAACACAAAACCTAAACATTATTTTAATATAACCGTTTTCTATTAAGAACGCAGCTACTCTTCATTTTTTCAATTTTCGAATAATGCGAAATATTCAAATCAATAAATAATATTTTCACGTAAATTGTGTTTTTTATTTTTGATATTCCTTCTTAAATATATGCCCAATCTATAAGTGACATCTCCAAAACTGTGCATTCTTCTCTATTTGGTGAGGAGTGGATTGAATATAAGGTAATATAAAATAAATTTATTAAATAGTTAAGTTTAATTTTTTAATTTTTTCTTATTTTATTTTAGTTATAATGGGGTTTAGTTTTCAAAAAGGGGATTAAATCTATGTTTTCCTTTTCGACAATTGGTGCAACATCTAGGAAACTTGTATTGTTGGGCTTTAAAATCGGGCTTACAGTTAACGCACCTAAAAATCAAAATGTATATTAAAAGTATGTTGTGTTTTGAGTCGATAGAGCTAGTTCTCTATATCCTATTCAACATTTGACTTATATTAAGATTATTGTCTCTACCTTTTGAATTTTTATATATATAGAGGAGAATTTAAATTGCTTACGAGACAAATCTGGCAGTTTCAGTAGTTTCTATCGTTTCCAACAATATATCCATAAGATTTAAATTTGTTAGAATAATAGTTACTACACTTGAGTGCAACATCATATACTAAAAATTATTTTATGAAAGTATGTCTCTTGTTTTAATAAAAAACATGTATATTTAAAAACATTTAGTGTACAATCATTAAGTTCAATATTGAGTTTTAAAAAAGTTTTGTGTTTGGGTGAATCGGACGACATATTAAAAATAAAGATTGCAACACATAGAGAGAAGGTCAGAATTTGATTCATTGAAATCTACACGCACCGACTTGTTTCAGTTAACATCATATGCATCAATTTCCATAGCAACCCACTAATACATCAATCCTTTTTACGAAGATCTCAGGTACATTAAAAATGGACACAACATCCGTCACAACAGCTCAAGCAGTAGCATTATGAAGAGAAAGAATAAGCCATAAGGTCGTGGCAAATCGACTTAATTTAAACCAAACGCCGACAAGAAGGAGGTCGTTAACGACTAACAACGGAGGGAGATTATCGATTTATTGTAATCCCTAAGAAATCGATATTTAACTGGTGCTAATTTTAAAAAAGAGCTTAAAGAGGTTTGAGGTGTGGTTACGAGCATTTGGACACTCAAAAGGAGACTGAAGGCAGCCAACCTGACAATAAAAAGGTAGCTACTGGTCAAAGAAACAAAGGCCATTATAATTTGCTCACGAACATCTGGATTAAGACGACTTTTAATGGAGTCAGGTTTTATTCTCCGGCGAAAGTAGAATCTGCATACATGACAAAGGCGTCGAATCTATAGAAAATCAGAAGAGCGATTTGTTTAATATTGTATACAAGAAACTGTGTCATATGGAAGCGGTTCTTGTATGTTTTGTGAATGCATTTCCTTAGATAAGAAAACCAAATTGGTTTTCGTGCTTGGTGGAGGATGGGCAGTAGGTTTAACGGTGGATCGTTACATCTTAGATATTTTGCAGAAAAGTGTGGTTTCATAAGCGGGATTTGTTGGTGATGCCTTTATTTTAATGCACGATAATGCACGATGCCATACCGAACGAGTCATCACCACCTATCTGACTGAGATCGGTATACCTACAATAAATCGGTCTGCGTTAAGCTCGTACTTAAATCAAATAGAGGAATGTTTGGCATAAGCTTAAACAAAGGGTTCGGGACTGAAATCCTACAGCAAGGAGCATAATGAAATCGAGAGCTGCCCTTAATGATGAAAGAGAAGCAATGTCTTAAGAGTTTATTAGAAAAGTTATCTACTTCTTGCGAAATCGATTTGAAAGTGTAATTAGGAGTAGGAGTGCTAACATCAATTACTGAAAAATATTGGAATTCCGGAATAATGGAATTCCGGAATAATGGAATGGAATAATGGAATTATTCCTTTTTGTAATGACTAATTTGTCTGTTCATAACGTCTTTCTTGCATCCGTTTCAATGTTGAATATTTAAGAAACTCTGTTCGTATTGCATACTGTTTTTATAATAGGTCCTCCAAATATTGCAATAGCAGTTTTTGTAAGGTTAATAATAAAGTTATTGTTTACGAAACCTTATGAAGGCGAAATACCAAACAAAATATTCAAACAGATGCCAGTAGGAAAAAGAACAAGAGGAAGACCGAAACTGAGATACTTAGAACAAATAGAAAATGATATAATAACCTTAAAAATAAAAAACTGGAGAAAAAAAGCACGAAACAGATCGGAATGGAGAAGAATCCTAGAACAGGCCAAGACCCAAAAAGGGTTGTCGAACTAGTGATGATAATGATGATGATGATGATGATGATGATTGTTTACACATTACAACATATTTTTATTTTCATTCGTCTTACATTGAGATTACAGGAGATGTAATCTCAAATACCGCTTATGATTTTAATATTTTGCACTCAAGTATAGTTTAATTTACTAGTAAGTTGGAAAACTATTCAACTGCTCAATAAAAATGAATTTTTGTATATGAGTAAGTCATAACTCCTGAATTAAATTCTATCAAAATATAAAAGGTGTTTGATTATTCTTGGAGTCAATATTTTATGATTATATTGAAACCATATGAATAATTATAGAAAATGATATAGAGTTGCTAAACTAGTAAATACTTAAATGTGAATAGACAATTGTTTCCTGCTATTTGTAGATATTATATTTTAAAAGCCTTTGGTTTTGTTTCGCTGTAAAGTCCAAAGCCACCAGGTAGTTATTGTATTTAGAAAGTATAAGATAAAACCGTTATCATTTTCAAAGAAAGTTATTTAGAAGCTATGCTTGGGTTTTTTTGATAAAATAAGAGCAGGGATATAGGAATTTTCTGATTGGTTAGCTAGTTTGGAATGAAGATGAAGGAGAGTGAATGTTTTGAAAGTTTGGAGTAGAAAAGATTATTATGTGATGATGATCTGAAAGAAGCAGTAGAAGTTTTGTGTAGTCAGTCAAGTAGCAAGTGTCCGTGGTGTTAATTGTTAGAAGTGGGTGGCTGAAAGGTGAAACGAGAGAAAGGTCAAAGTTGAGAAGTCGAATACCTCCTTGATTCTATAAAGTCCAAGTGAGTAAGTCACAAGAACTATAACTATTAAAAATATTTGCGACACCCAGTAAAAAAAAATACTTGGGTCTCAGAAGATTGTTAGTATATGAAAGAGAGGAGGGAATTTTGGAGTTTGTTGAACAAGTACTGGTAAAAGAGGCCTGCTCGTGTTTTGATGAAAGAGTTGCTGGTATTCTGATAGGTTTATACTTAGAACGGAGAAGGCTTTGATTTATAATCAACAAGGGGGAGCTGTTAAAATACCATAAATTTTATAAAAGTTTTTTTTTACGTCAAAGGATAATTAATAATATTGCTTAATAAATTTAAAAAGTTTCTTTTTATATTATTCAGAATTTTATTTTTTTTTGTGTATAAAAACATGAACAAAGATTCCAATATTTCAAAATTTTCATATTATTTCTTTTGATAATAAAAGATATTTGTATTTGTTTATTTATGTTATTTCTATTTATTTCTTTTTCCTCTTTTATCCCGATATGGAACAACTAAGAAATACTGGAAGCCACGAGAAAAGATAAGTATAACCTAAGCTGATTTATTTTTTTTGTATAATAAAATGGCACCCTTTTTTATGTATTATTTGCGACACTTAGATAATTAATTTAAGTAATTAAATAAATAAAAAGTTAATATAAAAGGAAGAGAAAGCATTGCTTCTTCTATCAATATTTTCCAAATAAAAAATAATAATATTATTAACAGATGAGAAAAATGGTTATCTATCACCAAATAAAGCAAAACTACTTAAGCTACACAATGCTGTTCCACCAAAAGTTATGGTTTAACTAAAATAAACAAAAAGAACGTACCTCTACGTCCTTTCGTTTTCTGCATTCAATCGTCCTTCAAAAATCTTTTAAAGTTCTTAAGGAACATTATTTTTAATATCACAAATAAAATAACCTTACTACATTAAAGAGTGCAATGACCTTATTTCTAACATTAAAAATATTTAGGTATCAAATAACTATAAATTATTATCTTAAGATGTGATTTCATTATATACTAACAGTCCAAGAAAACTTTATCATTAAAATAAGAAGAATCTGTCATGGTATCTGTGTTATCCCAACAAATCTTGGATAATTTTAACAGTTACCATCGAAAACTAAAGTTTACTATAGAAATTATACAGAATAATAAAACAAATTTTCTGGATATTACTTTACATCGCATTTATAACAAAATTAAAACTATGTGCTTCACAAAAAATACTTGGCCTTCTCCATATCTCAACCAGAAATCTAATCATTAATTTTCCCATAAGATATCTGTAATTATAAGTCTTGCTGATAGATCTATAAAACTAACAGATCCAGAATACAGACTAACTGCAATAAAAAAAGCAAAAACGTTTTTTTAAATAATGCATATCCTGAATATCTAAACGGTTTTCAAATCAAGACTAAATAAATTTAACAACAATACCAATAACTACAAAACCAACAGTATCAAGAGTACGTATACAACTCTTCCGTATATAAAAGGTTTATACGAACAACTAACGAATCTTTTAGCCAAACATAATATAACAGCGGCTGGTAAAGACAACAATATTTTATATAAATATTTTACCGAACTAAAAACAAAAACTCCAACACTCAAAAAATCACCCGTTATTTATGAGATCCCATGTACTAACTGTAAAGGTGTCTATATTGGGCAAACCAGTCAACTGCTTTAATCCAAAATTCGTTCTTACAAATATGACGAGGACAACATCACTATGCTCACAAAGCATGAGAATGATAAAAAGCATAAATTTGACTTGAAAAAATTTTAAAAACCGAGCAAAACAAAAAGAAAAGAGAAATATACGAATCAATAGAAATAAAAAGAAATACTAACGCAATCAATGACAAAAAAGATACAGCGAATCTAAATAAATATATTTAAAAATCTTATTTAATATAATGATACCTATAATAATAAATACAACACCATAAAATACTCCACTTTACCTTTTTTGAAAACACCAACAATACGCCCATGTATACATAATATATTATTGACAGACAATCTTGACAAAGGTAAGGATTATGAGTAGACTTCGGCAAATATGCAAATAAAAATGTAGAAAATATGCGCATAAATATGCACGTGTTTACCCGAAAATATGCAAATATTTTACAAAATATGCATACAAATAAATAAAAAAATCGTAAAATAGTAACAATTTTATTTAAAAAAAAAAGTGTACATAACTAAATATTTCCTACTATTCATTAAGATTTACATTTATTTTAAGTAACTACATCATTTTTAAGTATGAATAAACTTATTTAGAATTATGGTAACAATAAATGACCAAGTGGTGTTCAAAATTTTCTAACAAAAACTTGTGGCTTCTGTCTGAGTTCATATATTTATATATGGAAAAACTTCGTTCAACATCAACTGATGTAACGGGAGCATTTTTCAAACTAACCAAAACATTTGGTTCTAAATTAATTGTTTCCGAAATATTTCCAGCTAGAACACTGACTACTTCAGAAAGAATATGGTAACCTTTATTTTTTTCCATAGTAGCTTCAAATTTTTTTAAAATATCTTTTCCAATATTACCTCTAACGTTCCGACAACATGACGCAAATTCTTTTATTAATGCTGTACTTTCGAACAATGACAGTTTTGGTGATTCTAACTGAGTAATTGTTTTTTGAACAAAACTAAAATTTGATTTTATAAATGAAAGTTCTTGTTGAAGCAAGTTACTCTGAAAAGTTTGTTTAGAATCCAAAAGAGATTGGGAACTTTCATCTGTTAACGTATCAATTATGTTCTTTATTTTAACAAAATGATCTGCATAAAAATTAGCTGCTTCTAACCATGTTCCCCATCGCGTTAAAATAGGTTGTGGTGGAAGAGAAATGTTAGGTAGCATTTCTTTATGAAGTTGAATTCTTATAGGAGATTTAAGAAATACTTTTTTGACACTGGATATCATGGTATTTACAAGAGGAAACTTTTTTCGTATTTCCTCTGCAACTCTGTTTAATCCATGCGCTACACAAGTAACATGTATTAAATCTGGGAAAAATATTTTTAAATTTTGTCCTGCTTTCACCATATAAGGAGCAGCATCCGATAAAATAAGCAGTAATTTATTAGAAGGAATAGTTGTCGGAAGAAAAAAAGTTGCTAATGTTTCTTGTATAAAACGCGAAATTGTTAAAGCATTTGTTTTCTCAAGTTGCTGGCATGAAATAAGATGAGATTTTGGTAAGGTATCTTCTTTAAGAACACCAATCAATAAATGAGCAATATACTTTCCTGAGGAGTCAGTGGTTTCGTCTACAGATATGTAAAAATAATTATCTGCAATTTGTTCCTTAATATTAATTAACACCGACGAGTATAGCCCGTTCACATTATTTCTTCTTAGAGACCGATCACTTGGAACATTAAGTTTGCAATATTTTTTTAGAAACGAACTAAAATTTACATTTGCTAATTTTGAAAGCGGTATGTTTGCAGACACTAATGCGCGACACAAGTCTTCATTAAAAGTTTCTTGCTCATCTAATTTTTTTGAAGTAGATTGGAAACATTTAGCCATTGAAGTTTGATGTTTTCCTCCTATTTTTCCTTTTTTTGCAATGTGTGAAGCAGTTCTCACATGTTGGTCTATCTGAAATTTCTTCTCACATGCTATCTATAAATAAAAATAAAAACCTTTATTTTAACCCAACCTTTAAAATATAAAAATATACAAGGTGTTTTTGGTTAATCAAATAACTGGTTTGGAAAAAAAAACACTCGCTAAGTGTTTTAAATGCAGTATTAATCCACAAATTAGTTTTTGTTACTAACCATTAGTACCTCATATAACTTATTTTAAAATTCAACAAAAGTTTTTTTTTTGTTAATTCAATTACAATAAAAATAATTGTGTTTTAGAATAGCTGACTTCATAAAAAAAAGTAAAGGTGAAAAATTTTTCTAAATACACACCATTGTATTGTACCATGGACAATTTTTTCTCACTAAAGGAAGCTATTTTTCATTTAAAAACAACCTACGAGTACTAAATTTCAAGTAAATACGTTTATTGGTTTTAAAGTTATTGTTGTTATTAACTAAAAGAATTTAATTTTTTTAATTTTAACACCCTGTATCTCGAAAAGTAAATAAGTTTGACCCCTCATTAACTATATCGTTTTGTTCAATTTTTCGATAAGTATCTACAGTCAAACGTTGTAAGTGTCATTTGGAAACACCCTGTATGTATGAAATATTAGATATTTAATAGAAAATATTAGATACTTACAATTTTGCCACAGACTGAACAGTAGATTTTTCCCATATCCATAGACAGCTCTTTATAAGGTTTAATCCAAGTTGAAGCACTGGTTGTTTTAGGCATTATAAAATCACAATCTTCCTTTTTGTTACGCACAACGAGTGTTTACGCTTTGAATATCAAACCAAAAATGATTTACAAATCTGAGGATCAAATTAGAAATGTTTAGGTACCTAATTCAATAAACTGGGAGATTTTGGAAAATCCCTAAATTAGGAACAAAACTATTAGCCGTTTAACTGCTGTTAAGATACAATAAATTGTAGATAGATTTGGGGATTAGATCATAAAATGCAAATGAGCGAACCCTTAGCGATTATCCAATAACTGAATGCCTCAGTGACCGAGACTTTCTAAGAATGTTGAGGGCTACTTAAATTGATCTTCTTTGAAATTGTAAATGTTTTGTACCTGTAGAGATTACGTACTTAGATCATTTCTTGATTAAAATGACTACAAAATTTTATACAAGAATTGAAATAAATTGGTATGTTTACAAATTTTCAAATACAGTATAAAAATCTGAACTTTTATGCACTTTATGCAAACTTTTATACAAATATGCCAAAATATGAAATATTTGCATAAAATATGCACAATATGCAAAATATGCAATATGCATATTTGCCAAAGTCTAATTATGAGCCAAAACGGTGATTTCAATGGCACAGTAAAATCTAGTTCCAAAGTAGTATATTCTTATAATATTCTAAATAGTGTAATAAAAACGTAAATTTTTTTTTATTTTTTAAGAACATATATTTTAATTCTACCTAATTTATGAAGCAAATTTATTATTCAGAAGACCAGCTCTCTGTCTACAGGTATCCTTGGAAAACTGCAGAGTTCGACATGCTTATGCAAAAAAACACGAAAATTGGTACTACACAGATTGGAGTAATGTTTATTTCTAGGATGGGTTTTGCTTGAGGTCACAGGACGGTCGCAAAAGAATCTGGAGAAGACAAGGACAGCGATTTGCCCAATGCAATATTGCCCACAGAGTAACCTTTCGAGGAGGATAAGTTCTGGTTAGGGCTAGTATATGCTATTCTATACTTACGTCTTTGTTTTAAATGTTTGTGCCTTAGTACATTCAACTACAGAACATCCATGTTCTCTACCACTATAAAAGTATTCCATATAAATCTCAATCATGTTGTTACTGCAATGTTTAAATGACATATCTAAAATAAAAGTCAAATCAGGATATTTATCAAGTTCTTTTTGTAAAATAGGTCCTCATAAAGTAGTAATGGAAGATTACGTCGCAGTGTCATCTATTATAAGTAGCACAACTACAATAAATATTCTTTGTCCTGGGGTCAACTGAAATCCCATAGTTAATACAACTTAGGGTTTTACACTACTTTAAAGTACTTATCGAACCACGAGAAGAGTGATCTCTTAACGCTAATAAAAATAAACCGTATCAAATATAAAACATGCAAATAAAATATTCGTAACAAAAAAAAAGGTGACTGCAAAAACTAAAGTATATTTATTTAAAAAAATACCGATGTTAATAATAAACTAGCAATAGTTAATTAAGACATAAAGTCCGCTTAATTCGTTATGAAATTTTTAAGATTAATTAAAAATATTTAAATGCATAATTGATAAAAGTATTTATTACGAGTAGAGGTTGCGAAATTTAATACGTAACTGAAATCAACACAAATTAAAAAAGAGTTTGAAGTAAACAATAGTCAAATAACTTTAGTATACTGTATAATTAAAAAATCATGTCATTTATGAATCCTCTATAATTTCCCATTGCAATATAGTTACGCAAACGCGATATACTTTACTTGCCTTAGTTTTTTTAATTAACTTCAATAAGTACGGCAATCTGCTGTACTTATTTGAGTTCCTTTGGTTCCTTTGGTCTCTTGTTTCATGATAAAGTATCTATTATGCAGGTGGGATTTTAAGAGATGGAAATAAAAATAACAGTCCTGTGCCATTTCTAGATTCGTGGCGTCATTTATCATGCTCCTCATAGTCGACAGATGCTGGTCTAAAACTTCTTTATCAATCTCCCAGGTAGTTCAATGTAGATTCCGCTAAGTAATTTTCGCTGCTTTCCCCTTTAAGGCGTATCCAATGTGTCTATGTTCAGAGCAGCTCTGCTCCTCCGACACATGCCATTTTGATTTAGAATTTCTCAGGAAATTTGGGGCTATTATAATATATATTAATATCTTTCTACTTTTGGTTATGAAAGTAGGTGTTTTATCTACATATAATATGTCCAAATTATTTGTCATAAGTTATTATTTATAATTATTTGTAATAACTAACCCCTTTTGTAGGTGTCTCTCAGGGTCTGTAGTGTCAATAAGTACCTGCATCCCTGTTTTTCTGCAGTATCTCACTAGCTCCTCCACTTCATTGGTCGGTGTCGCAGCTATATCATTCACAGGAAGATAGGCCAGGCCCAAAATAGTCTCTTGGTCTTCTTCCTTCCCCGATCTTGACTTTGACTGTCGTTAGATCTCTGGAACTGGACTTAATTAGCTGCAGTATCTATAGCATCTTTATGGCAGTTACATAGACCCGGGGGACTTCAGTAGATCTATTGTAGATTAATTCTCCATTTATAATAAACCTTCGATTTCCCTTTTGTGTACTCAAAGCTCTTGTACAAGGGCAATTTCATTTGTCTTGTCAAGCCCTACCAAGACTACTGTGGCTGTCTTGCAGTGTTGTAGATTATTCTCATTCAGATCTCTAAAGGTTACCCTACCAAGTCGATAGTAAGCTTTGTAGTTTTTCTTCTTCAGTTTGCTGCAGGATTCTTTATCTATAGAAAAGTTCTGGGTCGTCAGGATTGGTTTCAAATGTTCAAGGCGCCTCCTAGTCATCTGCGTATTTATGGATTTTGGCTCAGAGATAAAAACCAGGACTCTGGTTCTCACCGACAGCCACTTTTTTTTTATTTCATTTGAACAGGTTAATGATAGCACTTCTAGGTTAAACGAGGACCTAATAAATTAAGAAAGTCTATCGCTACCTGTAGGGATAGCATAAAATACTTCCAGCAGCTTGCTTTGTACCAGGTCTGCCTGTTCTTGGATTAATTTATAATTGGAATGGCGTTTGTGTATCAGCGCCATTCAGTTGCCGTTCTCCGATTCAATAAGGCTTCTTTCGTTTGAGATGATTTTACGCTTCTTGGCTTCGTTCTTGTCAATTTTAGAAGTCTGTAACTGAGAATGTGATCTTTTATCTCCAATGCTTTTGCTTTCCTCTTGTTTGTCCTCTTAGGTATATCTCGGATGGATTTTCATCCATTCATAGTGTGGCACAAGACCCTTCTGGTGAATTTGTTGTAGCAGTCAAAGTATTTAGCAGTATTTTAGATCAGAAAATAATAGCAAGGTGTTTTTTTACCGCAGATATGTCCAGATATGACAGTTTCTGACAAAAATAGTTTCACAATTAGGTTGTGCACAAAAAAATAAAGACAAAATCAAAAAGATATCATGTACGACTGAGCAACGGTACTTTAACATCTAGGGATAATGTTGAAAACAAAATTTGACTAGTTATTACACGTGTTAAGTTGCTGAACTTTAATTAATTAAAATTTTCTGTAATGTAACGATATTTGAATAATACAACTAAAAGCCTTTTAGCTTGTTGGTACTACTTATGAGTAGTGCCACTTAAGGGTTAATATGACCTTATTTCAATTATCTAGTTTAAACCAAAATGTTTACCCTTACCTGAAAATATTATGGGAAAACCTAAGCAAAAGCATAACAATAAAAAATACATCGACTTCATTGTTTATTGAAATCTTAATTTCCTAAAACAAAAAAAAATAAATAAGTTAAAATGTTAAAAAAAATAATTAGAGCAGACGATGCAATAAGCTTTCTTTTGGTTGTAAATCTGCCTAAAGCTATGGTTTGTTAGAACAGTGAGCGACGCATAACTCACAGTTAGTCGAACGCCGCGCACGTTCGTCAAAATCAAAGGAATGCTTCTCTATGATAACGGTTTGTTAGGTTCTGCTTAGTTGCGCGGGCTGCAGAGCGATAGCACTGTACGTCGACGGTGTGCGCTGGTATCAATTGCGATTTGATTAGGACGCAAACGTTTAGCTGAGCTCACAGCGTACACGTCTATACCGAAATTATAATTATTATATAGTTATTATTGTTGTAATAATTAAGTGATGTCTTCTGTTGTAGGGTTTTTTTAGTAATACCATCCCTTATAAATTGTAAGATAGTTCCAAATAAATCGCTCCAAAGTCTAAAATATTCTCGAATTTTTTTCTCATTTTGAAACGATCTTCTTTCGACTGTTAATTTAAAAGCACCTACTATATTACGACATTAAAAATTTCGTTTACATTTTTATTTCTTTTATTTAGATTTGGCATTATCAACTCTTCTTCTTCCTCCTCTTCCTAAAGTAATAAAATTATTGCGTTAAATTTGCGAAAATTCATTTTTCTAAACGTACAACCTAAAGGACAAACGTGAAACTAATTTCTAAACTTGTTTTGAGCGCAAGATCTAACAAACCGACTCACCCAAAACTGCCGTGAGTCGCGTACAACAGATTCTGCTGTAGGTGTATGCCGTGCGCTGCGCACTCTTCTAACAAACTGTAGCTTAATCTTACATAAAAAAATATAGAGAAATATTAGTTTTATCAGCTAATTTCAAAATAAAAAAGGGGAGACGCGAAAAAATTTGGTAACGCTAAAGCGAACCAAAGTGGACTCTATGGATATCCTTTAATTAACTGTTTTGATTGGAGTAGGTTCAGTTGGATATAGTTTTTACGTGGTATTTGAAGGTAAACTTTAGTTTTCCAATCGGTCTGTTACATGTTTTTAATTATTCAATGTTTATTTATAGGTACTTGTAATATTTTTATGCCGAAATAAGTAACATGTACATTTATCAATTAATTTCAATATTGTGTTTATGCAAAGTATATAGTGTACGATTTCTGTGAGGATGAATAATTAAGTTATGGTTTGTTATAACATTGAGCGATGCATAACTCACAGTCAGCCGAACGGCGAGCACGTTCGACAAAATCAAAGCAATGGTTCTTTATGATAACGGTTTCTTAGTAGTTTCTTAGTAGGTTCTGCTTAGTAGTGCGCGCTGCAGAGCGATAGCAGTGTACGTCGACGGTGTGCGCTGAAATCAATTGGACGTAGTTATGCAAAAAGCTACCAACTCTCAAAAGTAGAGTTTTGAGTAAATCGATATTATTATTTTTTTTTAACAGTAAATTAATATTATATATAACAGCTTAATTAAAAAATTTAATTTTTTATCTTCATCTAGCAAAATATCTCATTTTTAACAAAGTAAAAGTAAAAGAAAAGTATTTTCTTCAATATTTTGAAAAATACAGCCATTTTTTTGGGGTTGATTGCTTTTTGCAATATTATGTATTATTAAGAAAAAATAAAATTTGGAAGATCTATACAAAAGAAAAATCATTTATTGAAAATAAAAATCTATTAAACATCTTTAAGTTCAAAATCAAGACTAGCTAGTTATACCCATCGAAATCTTCCTCAATGTTGTCATCTCCTTGTATTTTTTTGTAGAAATCTTGACAGTCTGATGGGATAAGGTGCATCATCTCGTTAAGATTTGCAAGTTTTTTTTGCAGCAATCATCTTACCATTGGGCCATAGCTTACTCATTAAAAAAAGGTCTTCTATTTTACTTGTTGTGCTGTTCCTTCCTACCTTCTTTTAATATTAATCTTATGTACAGGTGCGTCAAACGAATCGTGCGGAACAGTCAGCAAGAATTGTTCATCTTTTGTTAACATAATCGATCTTATTTTTAGCCAGTTTATTTTTTGTGTGTCGATGATTGTTTTTCTGTTGATGATTTTTTTTCAATCATATTGACACTCAAAAAATCTCAGTTGTTCATTTCCGTTACCACAAAAGGTTTTTTTTTTCGACATTGTTTCATAACCTTTACATATTCGGAGGGCAAATACAATCTTTGCTGGTTTTTTAATGACGACTCAATTTGAGCAAAATCTGAGTCATTGGGTAAAAAACTGTAGCCTCAACATAAAAATTTTAAAGTAATATCAGTCAAAGTAGATGATTAATGTAAGATAGCTTTTAACATAAGAGTTAACTTAATATTCCGGTTTTGACCGCCGCATGAATCACTCCAGAGAATGAGATGTTGGACGCCTTTTTCTATGTGATCATTTATATGTTTAAGAAGGCAAGAACCTACCTCTTGAGCCCCTCTTCCTGCAACGCCTTCAGCCCAAATGTAACATGATCTTGCTTTCCGTTATGAATACCACAGTTGTATACCCAGAGCTGCCTTTTATAAAATACAATGTTTGTCGGTATTCTTGGTAAAAGTAATGTTTTCTCTAAATCGAATGCAAAGCATTCGTATTTTTCATTTTCCTTAGCCAACTGAAAGTCATGTCTTCTTAAATATTGAGCATTTTCTGCGTCTTTCAGGTGATTGGTATAATTGTTTTGGAATATTTCTTTTTTTCCGGGTCTATTTCATTATCAATTTGTATTTTCAACTTATCACACGTATTACAGGTATCTTTTTTGAGTGTCTTGAATTTCAAATTAAATCGTTGGTAAAATATTTTTTTATAGGATGGCATGCTTACTGGTTTTTCGGTTTCTTGGCTATACGGTTCATACATTTTCTGTATTGTCATTTTTCCGGGGGCAAAAATTCATACGATAGTGAGATTTATATTTTGGAATTTTCTTAATTTGTTCAATTACCTCTTGAATTTTGGCTTCTGGAAATTTATTTTGCCCTCCCTGTTTAATACCTCTTTGGTCAGTTTCAAAGAAATTTCACCTCTAAATTTCACAAACGCGTCTATTTACATCGGTAGTGGATGATTACAGGAACAAGTGCTTCTCGCACAGCAGTTATGGTAACCTATAAGAGAAAGAAACAAAGAAAAATACGTGTGGAGAGACGAAACATTCTCACCCACCAACACGCATATTTAAATTTTTAGTTAATATATGGCAGATGGCATTGTTTCACTAAAGGTCGCCTATGTTTACCTTTCGCAGTTTGTACGATAGCGATCGAGCTGCGGAACCAATACGATCTTGCCCGAAATTAAAGTTTTATTTCGCCCCATATGTCATTATAAAGGAGGCGCTTTGTCTCATTATGTATTAGTACAAGTGTACCTACATTAGAACCACTCTCATTTTTATGCCACATCGTGTGTTGATGAAGAGTATGTAAAGATTCTCAGCTTCATCTTTGGTAAAAGTATGCATGTCATCGTTGTAGTAATTGCCAACAACTTATTAAACGAACTATCACTATAATCTAGATCAGGAATTTTCTTTAATGGTTCAAAGCGTCTGCAGTATGCTATCAAAATAAATACTTGTTGTTGAAGATATTTTTTACAATGTGTACATGTTCTGGATGAAGCACATTTGACCGTAGCATTGGTATTACACAAACAGTTTATATAACATTAGTATTCTTTTTAGCAAAGCCAAAACGTTTTTGAGGTGATTCAGCAATCTGCAAAATAGACACTCACTTCTGACAGAACTGATTAAAAATGTAGAAAGTTGGCGATATAAATGCTTAACGGTATATTCACAAATCGTTATATTAATGGTCGAAACTGACAGATTTAACATTTTTGGTGACTTGTCTTTTATATGACTCCAATATGCAACGCCTCAATGCGAACTTATAAACCTATAAGAGACAAGATCATTGGTCACTATCTGTCGTAGTAAATTATTTTAACGTAAGCAGAACAACAGTTTTTAATATTATTAAAAGATGGAGAGAACAAGAAACTCTCATAGACAACAACTAAGAAACATCACTCAGACAGATTTTATGCTTATATGAGAATGAGTCTGGATACATTTCAAACCATCTGTATCTCTGGCAAATGTCACGTGGTTTGAAAACCACCAATAAACTATATCTCATAAGAAAAAATAAAGGTGTGTTTTGACATCGATGTAACTGCGACCGAGACCTTCGTCGCACACGGAGATAGGTATATTCGGTATGTCCGTACCTTTTCTAATTCGACCATTACAGGATACTGCATCAACTTCCACCACGTTAAGTTTTAATAAAGAAAGTCTTACTAAGAAACAAACGCTAGAACTGGCTTCTTCTACAATATTATTTGTGTTATACAGTATAACAAAGTCCGTTTAAAAAGACGGTTAAAAAGACGGTCCTTATTTGTTTCAAGAGAAAACTAAGGTTAAAATAGACAATGACGATCGGAAGATAATCGATGCTCTTTCAGTTATATTTGAAGGTAAATATTACAAATTTTAGTAATAAAACTATATGTATTTTATAAAACTATATGACTGTGTAAGAAAATTTTAAGCTGCGGAATATTATTAAAAAACTCTACCAAGTGATAACCAATTCCATGATCCGCATTTATATACCTAAGCATTTTAATATTATATTATTATATTTGTAGTACGTCGAAGTTATACTGCAATCTATTATAACAATTAATGTGGCCACCTGACTTGCTAAATCAACATTTGTAATAGACACTCGCAAAATAAACACAGCCATGAAGTGTAACAGGTATCGACCTGTTAGTTTGATGAACTTAACTAAGCAGAATGATTACTCAACGAAGGCATTTAATAAAAAAATTGGCCTTCTTATTTTGTACTGAATTTTCTAAAAAAATGTTGGTTAAAAAAATACTAGCAAGTTCTATACGTTGATAGTTCTAGGATTTTTGAACGAAAAAGATGCTGGAAAAATGTTTGTGAACACTTTCGCTGCTCACGCCCTAATACTCCAGGTAAGATCTGTCAAAAAGCAGACCATATTAGACAATTTACATAGGAGTCTATTTGTGTTCTCTTATATCATTAGTAGACGTACAGAGGCGGTGATCTAGGGCCAAAAATGTACATGATGCAATATATCATGATGCAGCCTATATGTACAGGGTCAGAGTTCAGCCAAGGTCAACTGGTCAAAATGCTGAGGATGAGAAAATACATTACGAAGAAGTACAATTTTGTGCCAAGTTTTTTTGCGCAGTTCATGGTATTACAGGGGCAAAACTTCAACATCTACAGAAAGAGTTAAAGCAGTCTGGCACAGCTCCTAAAGATAGGGGCGAAATAAATTATAACAAACTGAAGCCGAGTAGTGTTAATAGTGTTCACGAGCATATTCAGTCATTTAAATCAAGAAGTAGTCACTATAGCTTACATGATAATAATGGTAAAAGCTACTTGCCAGAAACTTTAAATATAATGAAAATGTTTTCTCTGTTTAAAAAAAAATATCCGGAAGTTAAAATTTATTATCAAAGGCACAGAGAAATTTTTAGACAAAAATATGACATTAGTTTTAGTTATCCGTGATCGAATACGTGCTGTCAATGTGACGAAATTACTGCAAAAATGAAAGCAGCTGAAACAGACCAGAAAAGTGGACGTACTGATATAACCAAATTAAAAGCACTTAGAGAACTCCATCTTCGTAGGGCTTAAGCGTTTTATGACAGGAAAAAGGAAAGCAAAAGGAGGGCACGAATAGAAAACAATTATTCAACATCTACACATTTTCTGTGACGGAGCTGGTGGACAAAAATCTATACAGTGGTAAGGTTTATTCATTAGATGGGATCAGTAATAAAAAGTCTTTAATCCATTATAATAATACATTCCGTTAGAGGCCTATCTTACCTTAAGTGCGATAAAAATATGGGCCTTATCAACCTTAAAAAAAGAATGGAAACACCTGCTGATTGGGAAGAAAATATTGTAGCTTCTCGCACAAAGCCTGCCCCATTTAAAGTAATTTCAGTATCTCTGTGTCTCATCAAGGGATGGACTAAATTTTTTAACGGTAGATATGTCAAAAAAGCTTCTTTTGCTATGCAAAAAATTAAAGAGGTGATGTGTGTTAATACCCATGTTCGCACTGTATTATCTGAGATTCATATAATGGTAGCAAACTTGAGGACCCCATCCGTTCTTCTGCTCAAGCTAAAAAGTCGCATAAATTGTCACCTTTGGAATTTGAACTACCCATGCAACCATACTTCAACTTTATTGCTATTAACGAAGACAAGTTCAAAGACATAATGTTTTTGTCAAAGTTTTGCAAATCCGAACAAGCAAAAGAAATGTTCATGAGTATACCTCATGAAATGAAGATAAAAAAAAACAACAAAGGAACTGTCATTATTTTAAATCTTAAGGAATTGCAGCCTGTTATAATGAAGAAACGTTTGGCTCAGAAATGAAACGTACCTGGACTTTCATGATTTCCTTCCATAAAAGATTGACATTGTCTGATGTTTTCCTATTTTTTACAAAAACTGTTTGTTTCATTGGTTTAGTTTTAAGTACTAGTTTATATAGTAAATTTTAATGATACATGTTTTGGAATATAATATATCAGGCACACATTTTAGTTTTTAAACAGTATTTAACTGTAAAATTCATTTTTTTCAATAAAATACTCTTTCATATTCATTCATATATTTTTTTAATAACTAGACTTTCTTTGATATTTTTTATCCGAATTATCTGTTACTAACCTAACCTAACATGTTTGTTAAAAAAAAACGGTATATAAAGAATGGCTGACAGTATATTGTGATAAAAGATCGTGTTAATGATTTAAATATTTTTTTAGTGTTTTGTAGTGAGTGTAAAATATTTCGTCAGATCATGACATATCCTACATCATTGAAAATGAGAAATGGTAGCACATAATATGTTGCCATGAGGGCATTATATTATATCCCCGTTTTTATAGATCGGATTGAAGTGTAATACGTTAAGTAAAAGGGGAGAAAAAATCAAATATTCTAAGATAGAAAAGACAAACAAGGCGACTACCAAAAGAAGATTATATAGCATCTTCGTTATTAATTAACGTATAGAGATAAAGGAGATATCACACTGCACTATGGATAATAATGGACGCACTATAAAGTAAATTTGCTTTATTGACCTGATAAGTCCTCTGACTGCCTACAAAATAATAAACAACTAGCCGAATACTCGCATAATATGACACATCAAATAAAATGACGTGAGACGTGTAGAAGATTTAATGTATATAGAGTGTAATATTATATATATATATATATATATATATATATATATATATATATATATATATATATATATATTATTGTGATATTTAAAGTCTTGGTGCGCCAAGCAATAATTAGCTAATTAAATTTTTTTGATTAATTAAAATTATTTAAATGATATGATTATGACTCTACCACAATTTTTAATTCTTTTATCTCAGGGTTAAATTCGTGCTTCAATATCTATGCTATTACATGTGAAAGGTAAGGTCCAGAGAATACCGGAATAATAAAAAACACATATGATCTAACACTATATATTTAAATAAAAATAATGAAATAATTCACACTCAAAAGTTTTCAATAAACAAATCTCATATAAGGATTCTCAAAATTTTGTTCTCCGTACGTGAACAATCAAAATTTATGGTACAAACAATATTAATTGAAAACTCAAAATCCCAAACTATTCTAACTCTCCTAATCAAAATATTTATATCCTTTCTAAATTACGTGTAAAAATTGTGTTATCAATAAAAGAGAAAAAAACTGCAGAAAACAAAAATATCTCTCTCTGATGATGAGTGGTCCAAATCCTTGTTCCTTGTAGACTGTATTATCTCCTCTCAAACGCTCCCTATGTAATCAGCAATCTTACAACAGATTGTTGCAAGTATATCGTCCTTAATGATCTCCTTCAAAAGCAACAATCATTCAAATTATGATAGCCTTTCTCCTCTCGATAAACTGAAGCTCTCGTTGGCCCGAGTGAAAAATGACTCTTGGAATATCTTCTCTTTACGATAAACTGAATCTCTCGTTGGCCTGAACAGTGACTCTTGGAATATAAGTAGGAAAATATGACTTACAATATTTTGCTGCTTCAGCTTCTGTCAGATACACTAACTCCACAAAAACTCACTAACATTCAACACTACTGCTTGCTACTTCTTTGGAACCACCAGAGAACAATCCTGTTCCTCTTACAGACTTGGAAAATCAACTGATTGTCTTTTTTCTCTCCTCAATCTCGCTAAACTTTTTCCTACATACTTATCACACCTTTTTCAATCTCCGCCAATCAAAACTCGTCACAATTCCCCCATTTTTTCATTTCGATAACAAACAAATTTTTACCTATAATTATAAAATTTCCTAAAACTTATTTACAAATAATATTTTCTATAATTCTTAAAAACTAACAAAAACCTCTTTCTAAAATCTCTTCTATTTGTCTCTAATCACTGCATTAATGTATTTTGGAAAACCCCGTTCAATTGTCTTTTTGTTTTTACTTAAAATTATGCGGGTCACTCAAGTATAACAAAAAAATAATTTATGCAAAGCTTACATTTTGTTTAGTACAGGTAATTCAAGAAATTAATAACTCTCCTTCTTCGAAATGTTTGTTGGATATTATCCTACTTATCTGAATTATTTTAATGTTATTGAATTTTGAAATATTTTTAAACAAACCAATATTTTTCTCGATTTTACATATCATAACAATATATATATATATATATATATATATATATATATATATATATATATATACAGGATATAGTAAAAAAAATATCAGAAGAGGCAGAAGAGTACCAGATCATACTTTATATTTACATGGTTTACATGCAAGAGGATTATTATTTTAAAAATTTAACGAGTGACTATAGAAGGAAAATGATTGGACCGCCCGTCGAACGCGACCGGAAAATTTCTAGTATATCAATAAAAATCTAAAATTATTTGAGTTGTAAAAGTCAAAATTGCAAACCGAAACAAAGTAAATTAAACTGAAATAGATTAACGTTAACTTACAATACTAACAAATGAAATAATTTTAAAGACTTGATAAAAAAGATAATATTTTAAACATGGAGTAGAAAACTACAACAAGAATACGTAGAAAACAATTTACATATTAAACGATTACCTATAAATTTAACCAAACCAATCTATTTAAAAATGCTTCAAATGAAAACGAAAATAGTTGAGTTAATGATTATCTGAAAAATATTTTTCACTTACGGTAAAACGGTTTTCACACAACGCAAATTTCGTTTAAATAAAACAATACCCAAGTATTATCGAACTCATCAATCTAAGAAATGATTAAAGTAATAAAATTTGAAAAATCGATTAGTATAACCTACTTGGTGTGAAATTTATAATTATAACTTCCAATATGTTTAACTGTATATAACAATTATTTTTTAATTTATTTATAAAGTAGAATTACATAAATAATGAAAATTAAAGATATAATTTTTTAATTAAGATTTTCGATGTCTATTTGCCTTAAAACGGAATTTTTGTAATTATTAAGTAGGTATTTTAGTTTACTTTACTATTTCCCGATATATTCTTTCGTTAAATATCTATAAACTGAAACTAAGGCCAGGGAATAAGTTAAAAAGGGAAGAACTGTTTGTCTCAAGTTAGTCATTTAAATTGTTAATTTTAATGGCTTATAATAAAAATAGCTTAAGACCTTTATTTTTAATGTGAAGAATTTGGAATTTATCACTAAAAGAATGATTATAGTCTAGAAGGTGAAATGCGTAGGTAGACACTGGTTTTCTATTACCAAAAGTTTTTTGGGCAGTCGCCACATTTAAGTTTATATACTCCACTGTGAAGGTGCATTTTATTTTGGCTTTTGTTGTTCTTAATATGGCTGCCTGAGCTGTTGGTTTTTTGGAAAGCTGGTGTTATTTCTTTTTTTTATGTGTTTGTATATTTTTGTCGATATCTTGCCTGTAGGTATCTATGTGTAATCGAGCAAAATGTACTGAGATTTTTCTCTGGTGGTAAAAATACTAGTTTCAGGGCTTCCTTATGCAGTTTTTGGTTTAAAATTCTCTTTATTGTGTGTTTGTTGTACCCATTGTTTACTATTATAATATTGCTCTATCACTAAGTTATTTTTTGACATAGGAATTTCTATTAATCTATGTAACATACTACTGTAGGCTACCAATTTATGTTATGTAGGATGGAATGATAAGTTGTATACGATCGTGTCAGTATGGGTAGGTGTATGAAATACGAATAATACTACATGATTCATCGAGAAACAAAGATTTCAAACAGTTTTTATGTTGGTGGAGACTCTTAGACGATGTACAAGTATATTTTACAGGAACTAACAGTCAACTTGACCAATTCTTATCGTATAATAATTCACTTTACAGAATCAATTCATAAATTTCTAGATTAAAAAATTATTAGACTTAAAAGCAAACATGAGTTCCCCAGATTTCATAAACCTACCCATTCTCACATGACTATACATAATTCCCCATATTTCATAAACCTACTCATACTCACATCTTCTTCTTCTTAAGATGCCATACACCAAAGTGCGTAAGCGACTATCTCATTACTACAATTCTGTTCTTGGCAGCGTGACACAGCTCGCCTGTATTGTGTATTCCTGTCCATTCTTTAATATTTCTTAACCAGGATAATTGTTTGCGGCCGGCTCCTCTCCTACCTTCGATCTTCTCTTGTAGGATAAACTGTGGTATTTCATATTTTGCTCCTCTCAATATGTGCCCAAGGTAACCAATCTTGCGTTTTTTAATTAATTTAAAGAGTTCTCTTTCCACGCCGGCTCTCTTAAGGACGTCATCGTTTCGAACTCTATCCACCCAAGGTATGCGCATCATTCTTCCTAATGACCACATTTCAAATGCTTCAAGTTTGTTGATAGATGTTTTTTTTAAAGTCCACGTTTCCATGCCATAAAGCAAGATGGACCATATGTAGCACTTGACCATTCTATAGCGTATTTCGAAATTTAGGTTTTGATTACACAGGAGCGGTCTGAATTTCACAAAAGCTTGTCTTGCCATTTGTATTCGGGTTTTTATCTCTTGTTGTGGATCCGATTGGTCATTGATTGTGGTGCCAAGGTATTTAAAAGTTTTCACGCGTTTTATTCGATCGTCACCTACGCATATTATCGGGTTTTCTGGAGGGTTTCTGCTAATGACCATATATTTCGTTTTCAAAATGTTGATTTTGAGGCCATATTTTTTACCTATGCTATTTACCCTATCAAGTAATATCTGCTGATCTTCCAATTGATCAGTTATAATCACTGTGTCGTCCGCATAGCGTAGGTTGCTAATTGGTATGCCGTTCACCTTAATGCCTAATTCCGTGTCTTCTAATGCTTCCGCAAATATATTTTCAACATATAAATTAAAAAGCATCGGAGAGAGTATGCAGCCTTGGCGGAAACCTTTCCGGATTTCAAATTCATCCGTATATTGGCCTTGATCAATCCTCACCTTTGCCATTTGGTTCCAGTATAGATTCTGAATAATTCTGATCTCCTTCTGGTCAATGTTGGCCATACTCACATGACTATACATAATTTATCATCCCATTCTATAGAAAATAAATTTATAGCCTACCATAGCATGTTACCTAGAGTAATAGAAATTCCCATGTCAATAATCAACTTCGAGGTAGAACTAAATGTCATTAAGCAACTAGCGGTAAACAATGGGCCAACAAACAAACAAAAATTTAATGTTTTTCCCTAGTTTGATTTTGTAAATCAATGGGTTTACTCCAGAGTTCAAATCCATACTCTAGAATGGGTCTAATGAGACCACAGTAAATTCTTCTAAATGTGAACAAAGACAGGTCTATAGATCTGCATTGGATAAAATACAGTAATTTGATGCAGATAAAACTACAGTAAAAAACTGTTATAAGACGCCATTTTTTCCAACATGGTGGCAAGAGCGGCGGAGATACGAGTTGTCAAAGTTGAAATTCGGAAAGATCACTTATAAATATAAAAAATTAGCAATTTTTAAAACTCCCTAAAACTTTTCCAGGTAACCCCTTTTTTTACCAATTGAACGCCTAATAACGGCTTAACAAACATTTTGTTATACTTGAAATCTAATCACTGACCAAAGAAACGTTTGGTTTAATTTCTTGAGTAGCTCTATTAACACCATAGGCCAAACATGATCGAGTTAATCATTTTGGAATAAAATATAGACCTGACAAAGGCTTTCGATCGCATCCAATTCAAAGACGTCTTACACCTACTGTATAAAAGAAATATGCTAATCAATATTATACAAACCATCAAAAACATCTACTTTTGTAATCGAATACAGGCAAAGATAAATGGAAAACTAACACAGTATATTATATTAGTACAAAGCGGAATCAGAGAGGGTGACTCGTTAAGCCCACTTCTCTTTAATATAATATTGGACGAAATAATACAAGCAGTACGTAAGTCTTATGGTTACAGAATGGGGAACAAAGAAATTTAAATAGTATGTTATGCAGACGATGTCGCATTTATCGCCGATACAGAAGACCAGCTCCACAAATTAAGACATATTTGGATATCATCATCACTATGTTTACTCTATCTACTGCTGCTCTGAAGAGTCCTATAGAACTGCATTTAAACCAGTCCCTTAAATTCTGACAACCATGACACTCTCCTTCTTTCTATACTCCTTCCTCCTCTTATCTTCCCTGTATTATTAGCCTTAGCAGTTCATATCGCTGTTCCCTCATTACGTGTCCCAGATATTGTAACTTTCTCATTTTTATTGTGTTTATTATTTCGCATTCTTTGCCCATCTCTCGCAATACTTCCCTGTTAGTTTTCTTCTGTGTCCATGCTATTTTAAGCATCCTCCTGTAACACTACATTTCAAAGGACTGTAGATTATTTATGTGTTCTTGCTTTAATGTCTAGCTTTCAAGTCCATATTGCAGCATCGAAAACACGTAGTATCTTACTGCTCTTACTCTCAGTTCTAATCTTAGGTCTTTGTTGCAGAAAATTGTTTTCATTTTTACAAACGAATTTCGTGCTATTTTTATCCTGGCTCTTATTTCGGTTGTTTGATCATTATTGTCTGAAATCCAGGTTCCTAGGTATTTGTATTTATCAACCATTTCTATCGGTACATTTCTCAAATGTATGTTTGTTGGTATATTTGTTCTCGTTATTATCATATATTTAGTCTTTTTTATATTTATTTTTAGTCCATGTTTTTTACAGAAACTGTTTGTTTTGTTTAGCAGTAATTGGAGTTGTTCAACAGAGCTTGCCATAATCACGGTGTTATCTGCATATCTTTTGCTGTTAATAGATCTTCCGTTAATTATTATTTCTTTACTTTGAGATAGTAATGCTTCTTCAAAAATGGCTTCACTATATACATTAAATGGTAATGGGGACATAATACATCCCTGCCTAACTCCTCTCCTGATTTCATTTTCTGGACTGGGTTCGTTATCTATTACGATTTGTGCTCTTTTATTCCAGTAGAGGTTCGTTATTATTTCTAAGTCCCTATGGTCTATGTTTTTTGTCTTTAGAATTTGGACTAATTAAGACAATCTAAGCCAAGAAATACAATATGATAATATCAGCAGAAAAAAACAAATGTATGACAATATCTAAATACCCACTGCGATGTAAAATCGAAATTGATGCGAAAATAATAAAGCAAGAAGCAAGGTTTAGATATGTGGGAATAGATATAACTAATTACATAGGTGTTGAAGAAGAAGTACGAAAACGAAGCTTAAAAGTAAGGAAAGCGACGCGATCTCTTAATGACACAATCTGAAAGAACACACACTTAAGACAAGACACAAAAACAAGAATCTATAAAGCAGCAATTAGACTTATATTAATATACACGGCGGAGGCAAGACGTGACACATCTGAAACGAGACGACTACTAGAAACAACATAGATGAAAATACTCCGACAAATATTAGGGAAAAGTATGTTGGATAGACAGAGAAGCGAAAACGTAAGAAGAGCATGCAATATAGAAGACATAAATGGGTGGGTTACAAAACATAACCAGGAAACCAGGAGTGGAACGAACAAATTAGTAGAATGGCAGAGGATATGATAGTACGAATAGCACGAGATAAGTCACGAAATGGACGAAGAAGTATTGGCAGACTAACAAAAAGATGGTGCCATAATTTAAACAATTTAGGAGGATGATATTGAAGAAGAAGCAGGCTTTAAAGCTTGCCTACTTACAAGAAAAAAGAAGAAGAATAAGGGATAAAATATTTGTAAATTTTTTTCCTGTCTTTACCATATAAAACGGGTCAGACGTATATCAAACGGATCAGAGTATAAAAAAATCAAAAGTTTTAAGAAAAAAATTCTTCTTATATTCTTTTATAATATAATATTATGTATATATATATATATATATATATATATATATATATATATATATATTTAAATAAATATATACGTGGCTATATTGCGTGTTAGTTATTTGTTCATAAACTTCTCCTTTATATATTAAATAAAATTTTCGTTCGTTTTACGAGGTGAACATCCCCCATTTCAGAAGTCACTTACTTCGTAGTACGGCTTTTTAGCGGTTTTCTGAATTAAATGGATCTTTTTGCTAACGGATATTCTTTGCTAAAGGTCCTTTTAACCGAGTACAATAAGGTTGAACGCTCTCCCAGCTAAACAGAATTTAGTGTAGCATTACGTTAACTTTAGTGTGGGTTCGGTCGATAGTCGTTGTTGATGAGTATCTGGAATTTCTATAATTGCAAAGTCGTTTGTATATGGATGTTGTTTTCGTATTTGGTAAGCTGCAAGATCCGGACTTTCTATATTAAGCGGTTTGATGATAATAGTAATATCTAACTAAAGAAATAATCATTAGTAAAAACAGCTTACTAATGACTTTATTCGATTCCTAACAACTAAGTAGCTACACAATCTGAATTAAAATAAAATATACTCTATAAGTAATATATTTGATGCAGATCCTTAAAAATAAAGCAAGGTAATATGTTGTTCACTACGGTAAAAGATCAGGATTAATCACACTAGATGAAATTAAATGTACATAACTTAATACAGTCAATATTTTGATTGGTATTTTGACTTTCGCTCTGTATCTTGGTCTGCAATTAAAAAACAAATATATTAACTTCAGACTTTCTTATGGGATAAAGTTATTTACATTTTAAAAACGATTTCCTTCCATTGACAGCGACAAAATTTTATTGGTACATGATGCTATAACAACATTTCGTTTATGCAACAGTAAAACATAAGAAACATAGTTTAAAATAATTTAATTTATTTCCAAATTTAATATAGTTGTCATAAAGCTGGAACAAGCATATAAGACTTATCCTGTATACGGTTAGCTCACCTACTTACAAGAAGTCCCCGAACAAAACGACTAGATCATCATCATCATTGGCTCCACAACCCATGGTGGGTCTTGGCTTGCTAAAGGATAAGTCTCCATTCTCTCCTATTCTTTGCCTTGGCTTTCTAGTTTCGTACTTCCAACACTCTCAAGTCTTCTTCCACATGATCCTTAAATCGTGCTCTTGGTCTGCCTCTCCTTCTCACTCTATCTATTATTTGGTTATAAATATGTTTTGGCGGCTCCATCTCATTCATTCTCTCTATGTTACCTAACCACCGCAGCCGGTTTATTTTGGTGGACCTTATAATATCAGGCTTGTCAGGCTCTATTTGCCAGATATATCCGTTTGTTAATTTCTGCACTTACTGAATTTTTCTGATTAATTTGTGAGCGTCGGTATATAAACTCTCTTACTCCTTCGAAAGTATAATGTTCCGATCGTTATATCTTCGGGTTGTACTGCTTGTTTATAATTTGATACTTTCATATACTTCGTCTTACTAGTGTTAACCTCTAGTCCCATTCTTCTTGTTGCTGCTTCAAGCGCCTTGAATGATTCGACTACGTTCGCCTTTCTTCTTGCAATAATGTCGATGTCTTCGGCGTACGCTTGTTATTGTACGCTGCGATTAATAATAGTTCATCTTGTTGTTATTCCAGATTCTATTATCGCTTTCTCTAGTGCAATATTGAATAAAAGGAATGATAGGCTGTCTCCTTGCATAAATCCTATCTGAGACTGGAACTTTCTGTAAACTCCGTTCTGCACTCTAACTTTACACTCTACTTTTGAGAGGCTCACTTTCACCAATTTTACCAAGTGTACTGGTATGCTGAGTTCTATCATGGCCTTGTACAGTGCGATTCTTTCAACACTATTATAGGCACATCTAAAATCAACAAAGAGGTGATGAGTATCAATGCCATACTCATATGTTTTTTCCAGAGCTTGCCTTAAAAGGAATATTTGATCGGTCGTTTATCTTTATTTACGAAACCAACACAGATATTTACTTAATACGTCTTCACAATATCACATTAGTCGGTCATAAAGAATATATGCCAATATTTTGTATATTACGTTTAGGAGGGTTATTCCTCTGTAGTTGTCACATATTGGTTGATGTCCTTTATTGCGGATAGAGAAATTACATTACATGTACATTAGAAATCTTCTGGCAACTTTATTTGCTTCCAGATCAGTTCTACCAGTCTACATATACAGTATGTTAGGTTTTTGTGCCATGCTTTAAAAGTTCTGAAGGAATGCCATCTGCCCCAGAAGCTTTGTTTTCTTTTAATTTTTGTATAGCTTGGATTACTTCTACCTCTGTTGGCATGTTATTTTTCTCTCTTTCGTCGTCAATGTCCTCGAGTTGGATTTCCGATTCGTGAAGCCCTGTCTCACCTCTTATATTTAGCCTTTCCTCGAAGTTTTCTGCCCACCTTTCTAGTATCTGGTCTTGATCACCAATGATCTCCCCTGTTCTATTTCTAACGATTGATAATCTTGGTTTAAATTCTTTCCTGTTCTGGTTAATCCTCTTGTAGAACTTGCGCGTTTCTGTTTGTGCCTTATAGTACTCTAGTTCTTTTAGTTTGCTGTCTATATGCTCTTTCTTCTTTTTTTTAAGTATTCGTTTTTCTTCTCGTCTTATAGCTGCCTAGATATTGTCGATAATTGATCGATGATAGGAATTCGCTGGGTATTTAATTTAGCACTCCTACATCAGGTTGAAGTCGAAATCTTCCGTAGCAACACTGGGGTGCAAAATCTGCCTTATAGTGCTGAAGGGTGGCCTGTAGAATTCTGATTGGAGTCATTGAAATTTATGAATGTTTGATGATTGTATTATATGTATTAAGGGCTTGGACAGTTTGTTAAAATAAAAACTAAAAAGGCTGCAAATTGGTCTAAGTGCTACATTAACTTTATATAATATTTGATCTATTTTACATACTGTTATAACTGAAAAGACGACTGAAGCGACGTACCTGCAAGGAAGGTAGTAGTCAATTTGACCACTTCTTGCTTTCGTGGTATTCTACTACTACTACTAAGGATTTCCACAGTTTTCACTGTCTTCCTTCACTCAACCGTTTTCTCCAATTTTCCCTGTCATTCCAGTCTCCATCTCGCAGGGTTCTTTTCTCCATAGCCTCGTCGATTTCATCTCTGAATGACCTTCGGGGTCTTCCTCTCTTTCTTCTTCCAATCGGGCTCCATTCTGTGATTTTGTTTATCCAGCGTCCTCTGTCCGCTCTTCTGACGTGGCCGTACCAGGATAGTCTCTTCTCCTCTATATAGTCGATTATGTCTGATTGCACTCCCATTCTCCGCTTAATCTCTGCGTTTTCAATTCTGTCTCTTTTTGTAAGTCTACAGCTTCTCCTCAGGAACTCCATTTCTACTGCTCTTATTCTACCTCTATTTCTCTTGTTTATTGTCCAGTTTTCGGACCCATATGTCAGGATACTTCTTGTCAGGGTGTTATATATTCTCTTTTTTGTCTTTATCGTAATGTTCTTATCCCACAACACTGAGTTTAGTTGTCTTATACAGTTTCTTGTTTGTCTCAGTCTGTTGTTTATATCTTCTTCTGTTGTTCCCTGGTTCGATATTATGGTTCCTAAATACTTGAATTTATCTGTTCCATTTATTTGTCTTCCCTCGTCTATCTCTAGGTTTCTCATATCCTTGTTTTCTGTTGTTAGGTATTCGGTTTTCTCTAAGTTTATTTCCATTCCGTTGTTTTTATATTCTTCTTCTAGTTTTCTGAGCATAAAGCTGAGATCTTCTTCATCTTGTGCGATGACTACTTGATCGTCGGCAAAACTTAAGGTGTATAGGTATTCGTCTCTTACTGGTATGCCCATTCCTTCGCACTTTCTCCTCCATGGTTTGAGTGTCTTTTCCAAGAATATTTTAAACAGAGTAGGGGACGTAGCACAGCCGTGTAGAAGTCCTTTTGTCGTCTTAAATGGATTGTAGGCTTTATTTCCACATTTAATAGCTACTTTGTTTTCTTTGTATAGTGCTTTAACTGCTTTTATTAGTGTTTGTCGGATTCCGAGATCATTCATTGCTTCCCATAATTTGACTCTAGGTATTGAGTCATATGCTTTCTTTAGATCAACAAAGGCCAGATGGACCGGTCTACCTTTTGCCATTTTCTTCTCTATCAGTTGTTCTAATGTGTACGTATGATCTAGGCATGATTTTCCTACTGTGAACCCTGCTTGGTCTTCTCCAATTTTTCCTATTATTTCAGTTTCTAGTTTTTCTTTAATAATTTTCCCGTAAAGTCTACCTACCGACGATATTATACTAATTCCTCTATAGTTTTCACATTTTTTCCTGTTTCCTTTCTTATGTATGGATGTGATGTATGCTTGTGTCCATTCCGCAGGTATTTCTTCTCCATTTAGTCCTCTTTCGAACATTCTATGTAGCATGCGGAATAACTTTTCCGTTCCGTTTTTAATTAGTTCGTTTGGTATTCCTCCGGGTCCTTTGGCTTTTTTGTTCGTGGTATTCTAATTAACTAAAAATTTATTGAGAACCACATTTATTGAAAAAATACATATAAGTTTCGTGATAAACATTTTGTTTATAAAAATTATTATTTACATGTGTCCAATAAGACACATATAAGAAAAATTCACACGAATTGTGTGAAGAGAATATTCATTTACAACGTTAGGACTATGGCTCAATCAGGAAAAATCCAATGCGCAATAAAGGGCACAAGCGAGATGAGGTGGCCTGACTAAAGTTATTGTGACATAGAAGAATACAGAGTATACTATTCAGAATCAGAAAATGGTAAATATGAAAATGGAGCCGGAATTATCACACAGAAAATACAGCCAAACATCTCAACAACTTCATATCAGGGAACGATAGAATCATCTTGTTACAAATAAATAGGTTACCGATGAACACTACTATTATACAAGTCTATGCATTTACAGCAGAACACAGTGATGAGGAAATATTAGAATTTTACAAAAAAAATAAGCAAATTTATGAGAGATATACAGAGACATAAACTCCTTATAGTCATGGGACATATCAATGTTAAAATAGGTAATGGAAAACACGGGAAATATTTTCAACAGTATTAAAAAATAACCCAATTAAGAGTTAAACACCCTGAATCAAGTTGAAAAAAACACACGGAAAAACTGTAAAAAAAGTGACATGAGAAAACTGAAATGTATTTAAGTAAAAAAAAATTGTCAGCAAAACAATAAATAGAAAATTCAGAGAAATCGATAATACAACAGAAAGCACAGAAGAGAAGATAGAATCTCTTAATATGGCGATAGACGACATTAAAGACAATTTTATTAAGAACGAAGAAGGTAAGAATAAGACATGGATGATGACAGAGATTCTGCTGCTGATGGTAGAAAGAAAGAAAAAAAACAAGAACAATAACTCTATGTATAAAACATTACAACGAGATATACAGAGAAAGATCAGCCAAAAGTAAAACAGAAAGAACTGGAGAAAAAATATGAAGAAATCGAAATTCTAGTAGTAAATACGACGACGTCAACGTGCATAAAAAGGTGAGAGAAATTACAGGCAAACGTAAAAACAGAAGAGTAAGTAAACTTGTTAATGACAACGAAGAGGTAATCGTGGACAAGGATAGTATTGATAATACTTGGAGAAATTACATACGAAATTTATTTTTTGATGAGAGGGAGAACCAGTCCCCAATACCTACCGTTATAGGACCAGTGACAGAAATAAGAGCAATATAACTAAAAAAAGGGAGAGCCCCAGGACCAGACAAAGTACAGTTTGAATTTCTTGAACTTCTTGATGATAAATCTTTAAAAATACTATATAAAATCTTCAATAATATCCATGACTCCGGCAATATTCCAAAAGATTAGTTAGTTTTAGAATTTATTACGTTACCAAAGAAACAAGGAGCAAAAATGTGCGAAGATGTGCGCTAATAAGTCTAATGAGCCATACACTAAAACTTTTTCTTAAAATTATAAATAGCAGAGAAGAGAGAATACAAGACAAACAGTTTGGATTCATGAAAGGCGTAATTACGAAAGGTGCACTGTAAACATTGATTACATACAATTGGTTCTGTTCTTGGACAGTTGTCACAGATTATTTTTTTGCAGTTATCGCACAAATCACTGGTTTTATTATAACTAGCTGATGTTCTGCATTTTTTCTGTCTCTCTTCCTCTTTTCTCTAGAATTGGGTGTATTTAATACGTTTTCATGATTTGGCAATAAAGCTTTGTCGGTTAGGCCCATAGTAACTTCTTCTACGAGTTTTAAGATAAATTTGAGACGTGAAGCAAAAATTTGCCTTCTGATCTGATAAATCAAAAGAGACACATTATGGCTGAAGAAACAGAATAAATGTGGCTAAAGTGCGAAACTCTGTATAACCATTGACTGGCAAGAAAAGTGCACTTACTTTAATTTATTGGTAGCCAATAACAGGGCCATTCACACAAAAATTGCAGGAATTAGGAAAATAGACCTTCTCTCCCGTTTTCTTTACTCATGCTGGTCTACCATCTGCAAGAACCTATGTTTGTGTACTTTAAAAATGTTTATTAATATCTATCGAAATTTTTTATGAAGCTATTTTTATTTCTTGGGACTTTCGTAGGTAAACTTTATTTAAAATTTTTGAATTTTACAAAATCAAAAGCTTCATGCACTGTTTTCATAGATAAACGAAGAGCTCATTGATTAAATTAATTTTAAACAAATAAAACAAGATCAATACTTCCGGCATGTCGAAACTTTGCCAACTTTACCGCATACTACGGCAAAGTCTTATGTCAGACCATTGTAGGCAAGGTTTGATATCGGACTCTTTGATGTCGATGTCGATAAGAACGGCCGTTCTTAAAGACGATCAGCTCCTTAAATAACTTTGTACCTGCAACTTTCATGTCTTATGTTTTCTATGAATACAAAAATGTTTTACTTTAGAAGAGAAATAAGTTTAACTGAAAACTTAATAAATAAAACCAATTTAAAAACTACTTTTTACAAATACTATACATTTTTAAATATACACATAGGTTCAAAAGTTATATACATCATCCAACATTTTCGCTAGTATTAAATATTTTCAGAAAGTTCTGTTGTAGATTATTTATAAAAAAAATATAAGGTTGACAGATATTTTTTGTTTTAAAAGAGATACCATATTTTTTAATAAAAAAAATGAAAACTTCATTTACAATTTATTTCCACGTAAAATGTAATTAAGAAATTTAGTACCTATCGTGTATTTCAACCAGAGGCATCGACGCAAGCCTGGATTCGTGCTCTAATACTACCGTAGAACGGGGTGACTTTGTTAATTTTTTTTATATTTTCTTACGTAACTTTTGAATGGGTGATCCCAAAAATGTGGAAAAATGTCCATTGGGATGCATCTTATGTTTATGTAATTTATACTGTTAGTATATATATCTTTAAATTCAGGATTTTCTCAAAAAAAATAAGTAATGGTATATCAAAATCACCCATTGATGTGGGGTCACTTTGATACCCTATTTTAAAATAGCTTGGACGATGCATAAAAGCTGTAATGGTGTCAATGTCAACCCATTTTTAAATCGATCAAGCCAATTTTTAGATATTTCAATTTTAATTTTTGGGGCGACTTTGACAGCTGCTATAGGCACAATAATTAGTATATAATAAATAATTTTACAGGTAGTTAATACTTTATTCAGGTAAAAAACATTTTAGCAAATTAGTAAAACAGTATAAAATAGTAAAAAAAGCCAAAAGAATGTATTTTGAACGGAAACAAAATTAAAGTTATTTTTCTTTAACATCAACTCTGCCAGGAAATGTACATGTAGTTGCTGTTCATTTGTTTCAACCGATGGGGTCTTCAGAATTGCTAAGATATCATCGAGAGGAGCGTTAAAAACGTCGGTCTCCACAACTTTAAAATGTTTATGGGCCTCATCCAGTGATTTAAGTCCAATGAGTTCGTATTCGTCAAAAGGTAATTTCTCTTGTATCCTTCCGGCATATACGTAATTTTTACATTTTTGTTTACCTGACATAATTTTTACAAGCACGTAAGTTTTAACATTTAATTCAGCAAGGGAGGGTTTTGTATTCATCTCATCTTCATATGATTGGTCCTCCACAGAATCTTCATTTTCAATTTCATTTTCGCTTTCACTATTATAGCTGTTTAACTCGCTATCGGAGGAGCTGTCATCTGCCGTTATATGTCGACTTACACTTTTACCAGGTTGGATATGAAGTTTCTTTTTACTTTGCCGTTTAGTAACTTCTATCTCGGACTTCTTATTCATCAGATAGTCTGTGAGGCTGTCGTTAATCAGAGGTTCTACATAATCAACATCATGGTTGATTGATGTAATCTTACTCAAGACTTTATTTGGATCGAAAGAGACCATGCCACAAGCCTCGAACCCATTCTTCAAAACTCTCTTAATTGCACTTTTTTCACAATCTCCACATTTGTACTCAGTTTTTGCAATTGTTTGATCCATTAATTCCAAGCATTTTTTTAATAACGACGGAAATTGATCTTTAGGTACACCAGTAATTTTTGGGTGTCACAATTTAAATTCCGTCAAAACTTTTCGTCAAGAGACTTTCATGGGTTTAAAAAAAGACACATCCAAAGGCTGGCATATGTGTGTTGAATTACTGGGAAGGCACGCAAATTCAATATTGTGCAATTCACACAATTCTAAAACATGATCTGAAAAGTGAGACGCCAAGTTGTCGCCGATCATACCTTTTTCACCTTCCAGCCGTCTTGCGTGGGGTAATAATATGGTCTCAAACCAGTCTGTAAAACAAGTTACCTCCATCCACCCATTTTTTGTTCGGTTATATCTAGCTCCTCTTGCGCAACATCCACTACTACAACAAGGAGAGCCCTGTGGACCTCCTAATGTCCATGCATCCCACATATGTTCGCTGCGATATATTATATAAGGAGGGAGTAGTGTACCATCAGCAGCACCGCACATCATTATTGATGTGGCGGCTTTACTATGATTAGTGATTTGTTCTGGATATTTGGTCCCTCTTCTATAAAGCAATCTTCTTTTCCCCGGATCATCACTAACGTTGGTTTCATCGTAATTGAAAACGTGTGATGGAGGGCAATTTGAGAGAGTTGTTCTTAAATTATTGAAATATGATTCTATGATTTCTTTTGTGACACCTGCCCGAGCTCTAGTAATGTTAGACGCAAGTCGTTCAAAGATTTGCTGACTATGTCTCTCTAAAAAAAGTTTTACCCAGTCGTTACCAGGACTTACCCCGTTTTTAAATTTAGAGATAATTCTTCCAGTTCTTTCTAAATAACTTTTAGTAAAAAGTTGTACATCTAGCGTCGATAATGGAAATCCCCAATCTGCACATTCGACAATGCAGGACACGATTGATTTTTCCTCCAGCTCCGTCAACGCAGTTTGGTCCCCTGGCTTCTTCACATGCTTCCCTTTGTATTTATTATATAAAGTACCATACGGAATTTTAAATCTTTCTGAAGCTGCTTTAACAGACAAGTTTCCGTTTACTATTTGAAGCAGAGCATGTTCATGAGTTTCGTCAGAGAAGTTCTTGTAGCTTCTTGATCCCAACTTTTGTTTATAAACTCGCGGCATTTTTTCTTTTCATGCAGATAATGACGAAATCCTGAAAATAATTAACGGTTTGAAGTTTCATTAAGCAAACTATAAAAAGAAATAAAGTATCAAAGTCACCCCGAAAAATGTATCAAAGTGACCCCGGATAAGAAATCATTCAATTTCATGGAGTAGTTACGGAAATAAGTTAGGTTAAATATTTTAAAATAGTGACAACTAAACCTACATTAAGGCAACATACACAAAATTACCTGCAATTCTATTGTAAGAGCTGTATGTTTAAATTTAGTAACACAATATAAAATCTTCAAATTCAAACAAAAATTTCAATGGTGAATTTACAACCGTATACTTTTGATATTGGCCACAAACACCTTCTGCTATAGTGAATCAACATGTGCACTGAAATCAAGTTCAGACAACCACCATAACGGACGAAACATTTGGGTTGTATACTCTCTTGAAACAAAATATTCATGTTTTATCAAAGTCACCTTATAGAATCAAAGTCACCCCATTCTACGGTACTTACAAGCCAATTCATCATTTTCCCTGCCAGATTATTTCATTTTTCTCTATAGGCTATTGTAAGTTTAAGGTCTAAGCTTAAGTTCTAGGAGGATTCCTATGGGTATGAACAACTGTGGAAAGCACATCCCATGAACGTTCACTGGGTTTATGTCTGAAAACATTTCTGGACACTCCAAACGGCGAATATCTGCTGTCTCAAGATAGTTATTAATCGCTTGAGGTCTATGTGGGAGGGCTTTGGCATCCATAAATACAAAATTTTTACCCACAGCTCCTATCCAATCTAATCTCACATGAAGTTCTAAAATTCGTATTATTTACGTGTTTTCTGTTAGAATACTGCCAAAAATCACCAATTCCTTGCCTCTACCTGCAATAATACCTGCCCCAAACATACCACATAACATAACATAACACTGCCACCAGCGAAATAAAGTATTAACCCTCCGGTGTCCACGCAGCGGCACTCCGTGCCGCAATTTTAATATTTTAATAATTTTTACCAATATTCTTTCGTATACGCTACTGTCTATTTAGATATGCGTACGTGACTATATTTAAAATATTACCTGCTGATGTCATATTTCCTAAAGTGTTATATCAGTTTGATATTGACCATAGAAGTGGAAGTTGTTTAATAGCGGCATTCCGTACTGCAGCATAGCTTATCATGTAAGTAAAATTTGTTCATACAGTTTTTTAGCACTTAAATTAATTGAAGTACTTTTTGTTATGTTAGCGGTGCAAAAAGGCCAATTAAGTATTTGACAGAGATTGAGTTGCAAGAAATTGCGGAAAATTTGTCTGATTTTGACGAAGATATTGTTGATTTTAGTGATTCAGGTGGATAACAAGAAATTATTGAAAATGATAATTACGATAGCAAATCGGAACTATCTGGTACCGATGATAACGATGATATATGTCCATTACATGAGCTAGACGATGGTGATTACCAATTTTATATAGGCAAGGATAAAGAAACAATTTTGAAAAGTACCCCAATAGCTTATGGGAATAAAACCAGAGCAAAAAATATTATGAAAAAAGTTCCTGGACCAAAATGTAATGCAAAAAACATATTGAATCCATTAGATTAGTTTCTTTTATTGATAACTCCAGGTATGATTGACAGTATTGTTACTTGCACTAATATATATATCAACAACAGAAGAGCAAATAATCTATATTGCCAGAGAGACAGAAATTGCAGATTAACCTCTCGTAATGAAAAAAAGCTTTGTTTGGGATCTTATTTATTTTTGCAGTAAAAAAAGGAAATCATATAAACGTCCAAGCAATATGGGCAAAGGACGGAACCGGTATGATACCGACCAGAGCTGCATTTGGTTACAAAAGATTCCTCTTTCTCCTTCGTTCTCTTCGTTTCAATGATGTTGGGACACGAAAATATCGTGAACAAAATGATAAATTAGCTGCTATTAGAAGTATATACACAGACTTTCTGAATAATTGTATGAGTAAATACTGTTTGCCAAACCAGCCAAATATGGCATAAAACTGTATGCACTTTGCGATAGCAGGTCTTACTATACATGAAATTTCGAGATATATTGTGGAATACAAAGAGACGGACCATGGATAATTATTATACTAGTTATCCTCCAGCTGATTATCTCATGCAAAATGGCCTGACAGTTATTGGCACCTTGAAGAAAAACGAAAAATAAGTTCCTCCCCAATTTCTTCCGAATAAACTGCGAGCTATTGGATCTTCAATATTTGGGTTTCAAGATAATATGTACCTAGTTTCATATGTTCCTAAAAGAAATAAAGCTGTAGTATTGCTCTCTACCATGATCGATACAGACGAAATAGACGAAGATACAGAAAAACCAGTAATGATTTTAGAATACAATAAAACAAAAAGTGGAGTCGATACGGTTGACCAAAAATGTGCTTCCTAAACGACACAAAGAATTACCAGAAGATGGCCATTAGCAATATTTTTTTGTATACTAGATTTAGCTGGAATAAATTCCGAAGTTATTTATAATAATTGTTCTAAGCCAAATATGTCGCCACAAAGAAGGAGAAAATTCTTAATTGAATTAAGTTTCTCCCTGATGAGGGATTATTTAGAAGACCGAGCGAAGATACTAACACTTCCAAAAGATGTAAGAGAATTTCTGCTACCTTCTCAAAGTGCCAAAGAACCCACCAGCACGGTAAACAAAAGTGGAAAAAAACGGTGCCATATATGCAGTGCGCATAAAAACAATAAAACAAACGTTTCCTGTGAATCATGCCAACAATTTGTTTGCAAAAATCAGAACGAGAAAAAAATTCAGTGTAATATGTGTTTGTATCCTTCAATGGAGGAAGACTAATTTAATTATTTTGTATTTAGATACTTTTCTTTTTTGATCTTTTGTGAGAGAATATTTTTTATTGTAAACATTTTCTTTGTCTTTATATTTTGCGACTGAGTCGTTACATTATGTTAAAGTCATACAATTGTCATCAAGTGCCACCAATCACGCACTTCGATGTTCATCGCCCTTCCTTCTGGAACATATAATTAAATTTAATTGGTTGATAAATGAAAAAGTTTCATATAAAAGTTAATTTATCTTTAAATATGGGACATTTTCGGATCTCAAGTCAGTCAAGTCAGTACAGTGTACTGTGTGTGTTTTACCCATGTAGGGTAGCTCCCTAGAGCACTTTGTTCGAAGGACTCTGTTTCTTTCTAAGACTCTGAAGCTGAGGTTTTTTCTTCTTAGAAAGAATGTGTTTTATTTCCACCACCTAATAAAACCATAATGGCATTGTCTCTTCAAGATAATGCCACAATAAGAGCGTACCGGCCAACTACGCAATATTACACCATATTGCGCAATAGTTGGACAAATTAATAAACATGGAAACTTGCACCAAGTTGCAATCAGTTTTTCATACGTTTATTAATTACACCGGAGACGACATGGCGCCCAACCTTCAACGAGCTCTACCACGACTCCGAGATGTCAGAGTTGTCATGCTCCGCGATCGAAAATCGCAAACAGTTCCAACACGATGCCTGCATCAAAATCACTCAAGAAAACAGCGGGGAGAAGCATCGGATGTTAGTACACCAAACTAACATGCCGATATCCACCTTCTGCAGCCCTGAAACCGTCGATGTGCCTTATCTTCGACGAGCCAGCCTACTTGATGCTAAGTACCTGATGCAATGGATGTCTCCGCAGTAGCCAGTCACTGCCTGCCCTACCATTATGTGGTCCAGAGCACCACGGAGGCCCAGGCAAACTCGCCTACGACACACCGGCGACATGCAGATGGGAAATGTACAGCTAGAGAGGACGAAGCCGCCGTAGAACGAGAGCACGTCATCGAGGATGGACCTGCAGATGATGTCAACAACACCGACCACCGCCTGTGAGTGCTTTTGTGCAGTGCAAGTGCGCGCTACGCGAGTGTACGCGAGTGTAGTGGGTGTTAGAGGACTGTAAGTAGATCTGACAATATAGACATATTCATTTTGATATATTTTATGATATATTTGATATATTTTTCCTTTTCTATATGTGATTTGTAAAAAAAAATTGTTTTCTTAAGTTTTTCAATAAAATCATCTTTTTTTATCAGCCTCAGAGTCTCCAAAGCAGGGGGATGTCATCAAGTGCCACCAATCATGCACTTCGATGTTCATCGCCCTTCCTTCTGGAACATATAATTAAATTTAATTGGTTGAGAAATGAAAAAGTTTCATATAAAAGTTAATTTATCTTTAAATATGGGACATTTTCGGATCTCAAGTCAGTCAAGTCAGTACAGTGTACAGTGTGTGTTTTACCCGTATAGGGTAGCTCCCTAGAGCACTTTGCTCGAAGGGCTCTGTTTCTTTCTAAGACTCTGAAGCTGAGTTTTTTTCTTCTTAGAAAGAATGTGTTTTATTTCCACCACCTAATAAAACCATAATGGCATTGTTTCTTCAAGATAATGCCACAATAAGAGCGTACCGGCCAACTACGCAATATTACACCATATTGCGCAATAGTTGGACAAATTAATAAACATGGAAACTTGCACCAAGTTGCAATCAGTTTTTCATACGTTTATTAATTACACCGGAGACGACACAATAAATTGCTAAAAATAACGCTTTTCTTTGTTGCGTCGTTTACGAATTTTTCTAACAAAGTGTTTATAATTTTTAACTTTATCATTATCATTTTTTCTATGTGCGGCATTAAGTGCCGCAGTGTGTCTCATGTAACTTTAAGAGACGTGGCTGCCGGAGGGTTAAACAGTCGTGTGCTATACTAGAAGCCACAGTTAAATCGCAGTGTTGGTCTTACGGCGCACAGCGATGCCACTCATGTTGGCATAGTGGCAATCTATAGTTTCTAAAAATCTTACCTTTTATGATGATATTATAACTTTTCTTAAGTGATCTCTCTAAAAATCAACAAACGAAAACACTCGCGTAGTTAAATTTTTTTAACGCTCCGACGAACCACTGCTGTCGACTAGAAGATAATAGGTACTCCCGCCATTATTTAACTTAGTCTGCAGAACCCAAAAGTAGCAATATTTCAAAAATTATGACGAAATATTTAAAAATGTTAGATTTTTTCTAACGGTGCGAGTTATGGAGGGTTAATAAACTTCCTTACTTTTAAACTTTCTCGGTGATATCTTTATAATGTTTTCTAAAGTAGCATTTAAATTCACCTCATAAATAATTTTATTTCAGAAATGCTACTTCCTCCAACGTTATTTTAAAAGTGTAACCCTTTAGTAAATAGCATTTATTTTATGCGACAGATGTTTTAAAGGGGCAAAAAAATAATAAAAAATTAGATGGAACGTCTATCTTTTTGAGCCGGTTGTTTACCGCCAGGATCCCGAAAGTTAAAGTTTGGAACTCGCGAAATAGCTGGTAGCTATTCTGATCACGTTCGTTGCCTGGGCTAATTGCACTTCTTCTCGGAATCCTCGAAGAGATTTAGTTAGCGCTTCGCTTTATTCTCAGCCAGTATGCTTTATCTGTTCTCGAAGTATTTGCTTACGTGATTCTTAATTACTTCATTAAGGGCACTTCTCATTTTTATTTCTCCTTAACATTTGAAAACAAGCATAAATTTTTGTGGATTTAATTAATTCCGGAAGAGCGTTCAGGATTTAGAAAAGAAAAACTAAAAATAATGGTTTCTTAAATTACTAAATGAAAAAAACAATACTCTCTAAATGTGTACTTAAAACCAGTTTAATTAATACTTATTTTAAAAAATTTCCTTTTAAATAGGAAAAATGTCCCTCTTTCTTTTTAATTGTAGTTATTCTACTTAGGTACAAGTTATCACCGAATATATTATTATTATTGTAAGTGATTTATTCGTCTTTATTCATTGAGCTATTGTCAGGAAATCGTGACACTCTAAATATTGCTAGCTTGCTGTCTTCATTTGTAACGAAAAAGCTGAATAAAGTAGACAATAAAAAGCTTCTCGTTCACCAATACTTAACGAATACCACGTTTCTCAGTTTGGGAGCTTCAATAGGGGTAAGTAAGAGATCGGTTAACTCCATCGTTAGAAATCCGATAGTAAAATAAGTCTGAAATTAAATAACGGCATAAAGTGAATTGCGAGTCGGATTCTATAAATATATAAAAAAAGATCTCTTAGATTAGATTAGATTATGTGAGGTCGTTAAGGCCATGCAGCCTCACCGCACTTCGACCTATAGAGATCTTTTGTGCATACCTTAATCTAGTTAAACCCTAGAATGCCAATGCTTCTGATGAAGTTGATTGGCTTCCTAGGTGACTTGTTTCCTATGTCAGAGGATGCCAGACTGACCTCTCCTAGGAATTCTAGTCTTTTGCAGAACAGTGCTACGCAGTTGCATAGTATATGTTCTGCCGTTTCTTTTTCATTGTGATAGAAACGACAGTTCTCACTATCTGATTTGCTCATCTTCTTAAGACGATATCTCAGAGGGCAGTGACCAGTGAGAAAGCCAGTGACCATTTTGATATCTTTTTTACTCATTTCGAGAAGGCGGTTTGTTGCAGTAGGCGACACTTTTATGAGCCTTTTTGCTTGCCTTTGTCCTGATGTGTTAGACCAATATGATCTTAGTTGATTGAGTTCCCAGGAACGGAGTTCCTCTCTGATGTGGCTTTTCGATAGTCCACAGAAGGGTTCCGGACCCTGGAATGGGGTATTAGCTCCTTCTTTTGCGAGGCTGTCAGCTTCCTCATTTGAGGCCTGGCACCCACATCACAGTTACATTGTTGCGTTCCGCCAGCTTCTTGAGAGATTGTTTACAGTCCCAAACAACTTCGACTCACATGTAAATGACTTTAGAGCCTTTAAGGCGGCTTCGCTGTCTGATAAAATAAGGACTTTTGCCCTACGGGTGCATCGGTTGAGACATTCTTGGGCACTTATGTCTATAGCATGTATTTCTGCCTGGAAGATAGTTGGGGCGTTTCCAAGAGATTTAGATTGCCTGGGCCTGAAATTGGGATCAGTAACTCCCACTCCTGCCCTTTCATCTATCTTAGATCCATCCGTATACCATACGAGTCAACCTTCTTCCATTTTTGGTTCAATTTCTTCACCCATTTGGTGGTTTTTTATGACCACTTCAAAGGGTGTTACTCAAAGTCGAATTTGACTGGCATAGCATCTGTCGGCATGTCCTTAGAATCCAATGGAATTTCTTCTAAGATTTTCAGGTGGCCAACTAGATCTCCAGGTTTCAATATTTGTGCCTATCGCAGTTTTAAGGCGGTAGTTACTGCCTCCCTCCTTATGCAGAACTGCAAGGGAGGAAGGTTCAGCATCGGCTCTAGAGCTGCAGTGGGACATGTTGACATTGCCCCTGTGATTCCCAGACAAGCTAGCCGCTGCACTTTTTGAAGCTTGGCGTTAGCTGTTGTTTGTTGTGTTTTTGGCCACCATACGAATGATGCGTATGTGACCATGGGCCTAATTATTGTTTTATATGACCAGAGAGTCATTTTCGGTTGTAGGCCCCAAGTTTTCCAAACGTCTTGCGGCAGGTCCAACTTGCCACCAAAGCTCTGGATAAAAATTTTTCAATATGACTATTCCAGGTGAGTTTTTGATTTAGGGTTACCCCCAGATATTTTACTTCCTGGAAATAGTCTAATGTGATGCCATTTATAGTTGGAGCCTGTAAATTGTATTTACGTCTCCTTGTGAAAGGTATCAAAGTCGTTTTACTGGGGTTGACATTTAAGCCCTCTTTCGAGCACCAACTTTTAATTTCGTTAAGAGCAGTTTGCATGAGACTAGATATAGTCTGATCATGCTTGCCTCTAATTGTAACAACTAGGTCATCTGCGTAACCTTGGGTTATAAAACCAGAATCATGCAACTTAGTGAGAAGGTCATCCACAACCAAAGACCACAGCAGAGGCGATAATACTCCCCCTTGAGGGCACCCCTTTACCGCTGTCACAGTCACAGATTCTCCTCTAATACTAGCAGTGATAATTCTCGTTTTTAGCATCGACTGAATCCATTGTATTAGTGAGACTTCAATGCTCCACTTTACTAGTGCTCTTTTTATGGATTCAAAAGAGGTATTATCGAATGCTCCCTCTATGTCAATGAAAGCGCAAAGAGCTATTTCTTTTGCCACTATTGTCTTTTCAATTCTTTCGACTAGCGAATTCAGAACATTTATAGTGGATTTGCCAGTCTGGTAGGCAAACTGATGTTTGTGAAGTGGTTTCCTTGCTAATGTTTCGCTTCTTAAAAAGATCTCTTAACATCGCAATTAATTAAAAACGAACAGTGAACAACTTATCACAAAATTATGAGTTTCTCTATCATAATTTAACAACAAATATACACGTCTGTGTGTATGGCAAGAAGATTGGGAAACGAATATAGGGTTGAATGGACAAGAACACTTATACACAACGTAAAAGACTAATTGAGTACCCTAAAAGTAAAGGGGTATTGGTGACAAAAAGTAAATTTTGCGTAAATGCCGTTCAGTACGTAGTTAAATAACTGTTAAAAATTTGAATATTTAGCTTATTTAATGAGAGGTCATTTGTTAATCGGTACTGGCAAGAGATATGGCAGAACGGTATAGTTTTTTGCCAGCTCCAATGTTTTCTTGTAAAACAGAGTTAAAGGTGTATCATGTTAAAAATGTAACCATTGCATGCTCTATATTTCACTTACGCTCTTCTTGAAGTATGGCGTAAGAGTTTGAAAGTCTTAAAAATCGTCATTTTCCATCTGTACTATAAAGAACTTTTTACTTGTAGAAGTTACCACATAATGTTGAGGTACATACAAGCTCTTTTTGCTTCTTTTCTTTTTAAACTCTAACTCTATTTAACCAAAGTCTTGGTCACACTCATTATAAGAATGGCAACTTTTATAAAAGCAATGATCTACTGTTTGAATATTGGTGTTTATGACAATGTAGACCCAAAATTTGACTGTCAGATGACTCTTATTTTGGCCTCCACATTTTTTGCTAAATGCAGTTATGTGTTTCACAGATGGGGAAAGGCTTCTGATATATTTTAGGAGACAAGATGCTATTTCCTAACATCCACGTGATGCCTGACCTTCATATCACATAAATAAATGGGTCGTTCCAGTCTGTAGGTTAAAATATGCTTCACAGGTTGACACATTTGGAGTTAGAAGAGTTTTTTTGCAAGTCGAAGTTGATCGCAATTTTTCTAGTGACCTTTAGGTCGAAACTCTCATCTTTTGCAATTATTACGACTTCCGCGTTACGCAAGTGAAAGTCTTTTCGTGTCTGAGCTAAAGGGCTTTCTTCTGGTGAACCATGATTCATTTTGATCTGAAATTTGTCACATTTATCACAGGTATTTGTACTTGGCCTTTTAAAACTAAGATTTACCCTTAACCCGAAACATATTACTTTTATTGCTAATGCGAAACATAAGATTTATTGGACCAGTATAGGTAAAAATTTAAATAAATCAAAAACAAATGTAGCATTTGAAGAGAAAAGAAAAATATTAAAGGGTTTATTAGGTATAAACGAGCAAAAAAAACTTATTCATACATAATACTTACATAACAAAAATGTGTAATATGAAAAACAACAATATTAGGCGTAATTAAGTAAACAAACACATATATTTCTAGATAAAAAACAAAAAATATACTACAGCTACCTACTAATTTTAAAGACAGGTAACGCAAACCTTTCTACTACACTCCAAACAAATAGCATTTGAGCAACGCACAGATTTATAATTTGTCTTCCTCATTTTTGATGATGGACAAATGCTACACAATTTTCTATTGGGAAGCTTATCATCTGGAACATTGTCGCCGATATTCCCGACAGGCACTTCGGGATTTATTCCCAAAAAAATCTCTATCTGCTTTCTAAGGTCTCGGGGAAGATTTCTTTCAGGTCTTTGCCTTAGATGAGGCTGAATTAGTTCAAAGGACAAATCTTTTAATAATTTAAAACGTGGAAGTAATTTATTATCTATGTAACAAAGATAAAGGATGTAACTGTTGACTGAACCTATATTTATAAGTGTATAAAATACGGCTAAGGGCCAACGCCTTATTCGGCGGTTTGCACTATAATTGGCACATTTCATGTCTAAAACATCAACTCCCGATGTTGTACTGTTAGAGTAACGAATTATTTCTGGTTTTCCTAATTCATTGTCTTTGCTGTGATGCATAGAGGATAATAAAAGAACAGCTCTATTTTTTTTTTCGGTACATATGATATCAAGGTTGTGTCATTGGAGAAACCATAGAGTGTTGTACCAATTTCCCTACTTTTGTTAGCCTGGAATTCCAAGGAACTTCTCGCTTATTTTTTTACTGTACCCACATTCCTGAGGTGCCGTTTTTGCAACTCTGTGACTAACTCTATTAAAGAAAAATAGTAGTTGTCAGCAGTAATATTTCGGTTAGAGCACTCTATTGGTTTGGATAGTCGAATGATACATTGAGCAGACTTGGAAAGCTTCAGTTCTTCTTCTGAAAGTCCAAAACTATCCGAATCTTTCCCTGAGTATATATATCCATTATAGAAATACGAGCTCTTAGCATCTGTCATGCACATTACTTTTATGCCGTATTTCGCAGGTTTACTGGGCATGTAAATTAGAAAACCACAGTGACCTCTAAATGGAAGTAGCATCTTATCCACAGTTACACAATCTGATAACGCGTATAGCCTCTGCCAATTAGTCACAAAATTATTAAAAATATTTAGAATAGCCGCTGTTTTATCAGTTTTCTTCCGATCTTCGCGATCCATGCTATTGTCAAATCTAAGACAAAAAGTATTTCAAATGGATAAAGACATCGTCATTCTGAATACTGGCCGACTCAAAACATCTTTAGAAAACAGTTGATGCATATCTTCATGAGAAGATTTTATAATTAAAGATAGCATAAAAAGCCCAAGCAAAGCCTTCAACTCAACTATATTTGTGCTTCTGTAGTTTGATGTATTAGTCGAATTAGATATTTTTTCTCTTATTATAATAATTTTTTGGTTTGTTTATGTTACAATTTGTTCCAACATTTCATCAGTAATCAACAACTTCCAAATATCTGATTTAGAAGGCTATTTCCCAGAGTCCTGCTTACCGTTGTTAGGCCTCCTAATTCTCTTACAATGTTATGTGTTTGTGTCCTTGTATTTCTCGGAGGCTCCGTTCCCTGCCACTGAAAACCATTTTTTCCTTTGAACATGATTACATCCCCTTCTACTTGTAAAAAATCGGTTCTGAATTGTAAATCATTCGACGGTTCATCTAAGTCCAAAAAGTTCGTGATCTGACTTCGATTCTTCGCTGCTAGAGGGTTCACTTTGCCGAATTACATAGTCGGGATCTTCATCCGAATTATCTATAACATCTCTCATGTCCTCGTCACTGCCTTGCTCTGATAAATATAAATCTTGATCGTCGGCAAGTACTAATCTTTGTATATTCTTTTTAAAATCTGGGTCAGCCAGATTTACTTTATTATTACGGCCAGTTCCGCTAGGTTCTGGTCTGTCGATTATTACTACAAAATTAAAAATTTTTAGAGAAATTATATTTATTATACAAAAAATATGAAATACCTTATTGTTTAGTAGTACACAATCCGTAACAAGTGGCTTCCTAGACCTATCATAAAAACACTGCAATTCGAAACACCTGTTACTACAACGTAAACACTAAAGCCATCGCTACGATACTGCAGAACTATGCTTATTTTACAATATTAAGAAGGTATTTAAAAGAACTGTGCATGCGGCCTACACTGTTGCCGCCATTAGCAGACTATCCTTTCGCTGTGGTCCGTTAGACAAATGTTTCAGGTTAAGGGTTTAACTAGGCGTTAAAAATATTATTGTAAAAGTTTTCATCTGGTTTTTCCTCTTTTTCTTTTTTACAGAAATCACAATAAAGTTTGTACATTATTTTCAAACTATACTCCTGCGCAAGATACCTCCTATTCGGTGTCTTATTTCTAGTGTAGTGGCTTGTGTACCTAGGACACTTATTAATATGTTTTTTTATAATTTAAATTGCCCTTTTAGAAGTTTTGTTCTAAGGAGGCTTTTTTGCTTTCAACTATATTTTGTAAACGTTGGTTGAAGACATCAAGAGTTTTCATTATAAAGGGTTAACTCACTCTAAGACCTTTCAGAATACAAACACATGACCTTTTTATTACTTACTAACTGCATTCAGATACAGTTTATAGTAAGATACAGTTTGGAGTTTGTACGTTTACAAATAGAGGTAATATGGTCAGACCAAGTTACGCTGCTGTTTATGATAACACCAAGATCGTTATACAAAAACACTGAATCTAATGGCTGCCTGTTAACAAAGTACGGCACAAGCGGGTTATTTTTACCAATTCGAAGCACTACACATTTTTCCGCGTTTAAGGGTAGTAACCACTGGGAATACCAAGTTAAAATAGAGTCCAAGTCCATTTGGAGGATTAGCTGGTTTGTGATTGGATTGGCATATATTTATGTGTCATCAGCGTAGAACGATATTTTACTTGAGACATAATAAAAATCATCGTTGGTGTAAACCGTAAACAGCAGAGGTCCAAGGACGGAATCCTGAGGCACTCCACTTTCCACTTACCTGTCCTGTGAGAAATATTCGCCAACTCTAACTTTGTAATATCGATCTGTCAGAAAATCATCTATCCAACGAAGTAAAGCACCGCAAACTCCGCAATGTTTTAGCTTATGTAGAAGTCTGCGCTTGGGTACACGGTCAAAGGCTTTAGAGAAATCTAGATAAACAACGTCGACCGGCTACAAACTGTTAAGGGATAACATCGTCGTTAACACAATGTAAGAGATTGGTTAGAGTAGAGCGACCAGAGACAAATCCATGTTGTTGTGTGGGAATAACGCAAGCGTGTCTGCGTCTGCGCACTTTTTTAACAGTTTTGGTGTTAAACCATTTAAACCGGGTGAAGCGGCTGTGCGAAGTTTAACTAAGTGTTGTTTGACATGATCCACTGTGAATTCAACTTGCTATAAGAATGCGCCGATACGATTACAATTAATAGCAGGTAGATAACCATCATTCGATTCTTTAGGAAAAACCTGTGAAAATGCTAAACAGAGAGTTTCGGAAGATTCTTTGTCAGAAGAGCATAAAGTCTGGTTGGATTTTTGAAGTAGAGGAATGGAAACTTTAGACGTCATGGAGGAACATATGTATTTGTAGACTTTTTTAATGTTACTGCTTTCGATAACATTTGCTTCAAAATTTTGTCTTAGGGTTTTTAGAGATGTTTTTAAGTTATTTGAAAATCTGCGGTGCCTTTGGAAATCACTAAGAAGCCCGGTGTGTTTAAATTTTCGCCATAGATGTCGTTTGTGATTAATTCGTTTAATTGCTGTTCGATTTATCCAGGGTTTAAGGTTGTTTTTATAACTCTTACGGTAAGTGGTATTTGTAGAAATTATATTCTGGACTTTATCGAGAAATGCAGTCCACATTAATGAGGGGTTGTTTAAGTTTACAAAAAATAAATACCAGTCGATTTTAGAGAATTCAATGTCCAATTCAGAAAAGTCGGTAGTAGCATATGTTACAATATTATTTTTGCGGGGTAATATTTGATTGAACTGAATGTGAGCCGTTATAACTGCATGATCTGACTTTCCTATAGGAGAACTGACTGGTTATTATTTCTAAATCTAGTAGGTTCTGTAATGAGTTGTATCAGGTTTGAATTTACTACAAAGCTTTTAAATAAATTATGAGCGTTTTTGGCGTCAGCTAATGAAGTTATTGGCCAAGTAATCTCTGAGAAGTTAAAATCTCCAGTAATGATAAGATTATCAAGAGATGATAGTTCTTTAAGTTTTGTGAAGAAAACGCTCTCGTGTGCAAGTAGTGTAATAGGTGGACGATATATACATACTAAATTAAGGCAAAAAGAATTTTTAGTAACAGATAAGTGAATTGCATCTATTCCAGTAATATCTATTAGCTTAATGTTAATTTTGAAAGTTGTGGTAATAATATTAGATAAGTAAATGCATACACCGCCACCCACACGATTTTTTCTGTCTTTACGATATATTGTATATCCATTTATATTAACAGAGGAGTCAGGAATTGTGGGTTTAAGACAGGATTTGGCAATACAAATAATGTCCGGTTTAAGAAGTTGCACTGTGCATACAAATTCGTCAAACTTACCGGAAAGTGAATCTTAATTAGTATATAGAAATAGCCAGTCAATAAATTTGTCGGTAGAAAAATTATAAACGAAATTTCGTGATTCTAAGAATGCCATTGATGTATTTAATAGTTAAATCATGTTCACCGTTATTTTTGCGAATTTCTAGCTCACTTCGGAGTTCTTTTAAATGTACTTGTTGAATGGGCATCTTGTCGTCAATTATTGAGAATTTTTCCGTGGCTTTGTTCTCCAGAAGTTTGGCTTCTGTGATATGTGACTCCCAGCTTATAATTAAAGTTTATTTGGAAAACTATTGTTTTTTGTTAAAATGTATCTTAATCAAGTAATAATTCTGTAGTCTGTGAAGAAGAAATTGTTACAATTAATGTTTAATACACATATTTTAATATTTAAATAGTATTTAAAACAAAAATATTGTCGAAAAAAGAAAATAAATGTCTTTTATTACTTTTATTTTGTTTTTCTTTCCCACTTTGTGTATCATATTTGTGATTTTACAAACAGATTTTATATGACATACAAAATATTAAGCCTTAGGGTACGTTTGCTTTAAAAGACTTTGCTTGGATTCATATTATAAACAGCGCTTTCAACTTCCTGTAAAAGAATTTTCAGCGATTAGTATTTTATGTAAAATAATTTTTATTTATTCTAGTGTGCTCATTTTGTATGTACGGATATTCTTATTTAGTTATTTATATAGAATAATTGTTCGAAATTTGGCTAGTAAACCGAACTTTCAAATTTTATTTAATATGGACAAACAGAGAGAGTTGTATATATATCAACATCAACCTCAATTATATATACATAATATAGCTAACATCACGATCATAAGGTATTATTAATTTGTAGCGTATCCAAAAGATTAGATGTGCAACACGAAACGGTGAAAGATATCTGCTACTAATTCTAAAGTCGTCAGAGATGAAAAATACCACTGAATCTCTAAAAATCATACGAACAAGCCGAATTTTGCTAAGAATGTCAATTGTGGGACCATAAGAAAGATGCAAAAAAGTTTAACCCTTTTAGTACCGCTTTTATTCAACAAACGAAAAAATATACACTATTTGGACAACAATGTAACATGTATATAAAAAATAATATTATGGATTCATTTGTACCCAAAAGTACTTAACAAATCTAAAAAACCAGCGCATATGAAACATAAAATAGCAATTGTTTTCCTTTTGAAGGCACAATTGCACTTCTGACATTTCCACCTTGATTTTCCTGTCAAACCAGGATTTTTGCCTCTTAAAGGTAAAGGTAGCTGTGGTTGCTCTGGAAAATGCCCAATATGATCAACTTGCACCTCAGTAAGAGGTTTAATTTCAATGTTTTGGCATTTTGCAGCTACTACTTCTTCTTTTTCTTCTTCTTCGGCTTTTCCCATTATGAGTTCGCCGTTTTCGTCCTTCACAGCACTCTATTCTTCCAGTCACCTTCTCTGAGGTCTCTATCTATCATAGCATTTCCGACGTATGTTTTCCATCTTGTAGCAGGTCTTCCTCTCTGTCTTCTTCCTCTCTGTTTTCCAACTTTTTTGTAATTGAGCATTTTACTTCCATTCTGTTCCATATTTCTTCCGTTTTTATTCTATCCGCTCTTGTGATTTCTCTCTCTCAGCTACTACTGGACTAGATATATCGCTTAAAGATCTTCCTCAGTTTCGGTTATTGAAAGAGTTGACTTTAATAAGGGCTTCACCAACTTTAATCCTAAAGTGTAGAAGGTCCATGATATCTTTTTGTGGAATTCCTAAAAGTATGCATTGCTCGTTGATACTCTGACCAAGAGTTTGTTATTGTCATTGTTATTCATGTCAACTGTATGAAACATAAGTCGAACAGTCTATTTTCCGTAACGATTCTTTGTTCTGTAAAACGCAATAAGAGCGTCTGTTGTATCTATGCCACCCATGGACTTTTATACTTTTGTATAATTTCGGATCGAGTTACGTCAACGAAACATTTGGTTTAATGTTAGTTAGTTATTTCAACGTTTAAGAACATCTCCTTTACCAACCCCAACGAAGTTGGATATCATTATTACTGGCTTGTTATCTAACCATCTGGTTACTATAATTTCATCAGAAGAGATAATTTATTCCATTGATCCTCTCTTTTGTTTTTTGAAAAATCTTTTACGTCAAAGGTAGTGGGGGAGCCTTGGTACTGGCTCCCTATATTCGAGGGTTGGAAATCTTTTGATTCCAAGCCTTACTTCAAAGGACTTGTGAGTGGATGTATCTCCATAGGTTTGGTTCTTCAGTGACCGTTGAAGGATAAGGATTGTTAATGTGAGCAAATATAACTCCAGAGAAATAAAATCACCTTTAGTTTATCGACTTATAATTAACTATTTTTAGAGTAAAGAGGTTCAAAACGACCGTAGCTGACAGTTACAATATCAAATAATTCTTTCTTTATCACACGTTTCACAAGATTCCTCAAAACAGTTTTCATTAGACACCAAATATGTAACCTTTTTACATATTTTTTTTGAAGTGATGAAGGATTTGACCAATGTCCCTACATAATGGTTCAATTTTCGTTAGCAGCCCTTTTTCCCAAGGTGCAACTCTGTTATCTGTTTTTCCGATATTAGTACCCCGTCGTGTTCTGGTCTTAATGCCCATAACATAAGCAATTGCTGTTGCTGTACAGTAAATCAGCATATGCAAATATTCCAATGTATGTGCTTCCACGATATAATTGGGTAAGACTTCAGTGTTCATAATTTGTAACAGCGCACCTAGTTCCATCATCATTCAATCTTCGCTTATCCACTGCTGGACATAGATCTCCCTCATAATTTTCCATCTATTTCGATCTTGTGCCTCTTGCATCCAATTCCTATGACAACGTTTTAGATCGTCAGTCCAACGTGTTGGTGGACGACCTCTGCTTCGGTAGGCATCATCTCTTGGTCTCCATTCCAGTATCCGCTTTGTCCATCTATTATCTGTCATTCGAGCCACGTGACCTGCCCAGTTCCATTTCAGTGTTGCTACTCTCTCTACTGCATCAGCCACTCCTGTTCTTTGTCGTAGCTGGCGATTTGGGATCTTGTCTCGTAGTGAAACGCCCAACATAGCACGCTCCATCGCCCTTTGACACACACGGATCTTTTGAACTGTTCTCCTTGTCATGGTCAACGTTTCGGCACCGTAAGTTAACACTGGCAAAACACACTGATTAAACGTTTTTCTTTTAAGGCATATTGGTATATCAGACGATTTGAAAATATGGTTCAGCTTGCCGAAGGCTGCCCAAGTCAGTCTTATACGACGGAGAAGCTCAACGGTTTGGTTATCTTTTCCTATGCGAATCTCATGACCTAGGTATTTATAGGCCATTACCTGGTCTATGGATCTTGTTCCTACGCATATATCTTCGCTGACTACAAGATTTGTCATCATCTGGGTTTTAGATATATTTATTTTCAATCCCCCTTCTAGCGAGGAAAGGTAGAGCTGATTTAAAAGTTCTTTGGCCTCATCTATCCTATCAGCTATTAGTACAATATCATCTGCAAACCTTAGATGGCTAAGCTTTTCTCCGTTTATGTTTATGCCCTTGTCGGTCAGTTTTGCCCTTTTACATATATATTCCAAAAGCGTAGTGAACAGTTTCGGCGATATGGTGTCCCCCTGGCGTACTCCACGTTGTATCGGGAATTTCTGGGTTTGACGATCACCCACTCTAACACTGGCTGTTGCGTTTTGGTATATATGTTTAATTATATTTATATACCGATAGTCAATTCGGCATTCTGTCAAGGCTTCCAACATTTTTTGTTGATTTACGGTGTCGAATGCCTTTTCATAGTCGACAAATATTAAAGCTAGTGGTTTATTATATTCAGTGCATTTTTCTATAAGATTTTTTATTACCAGTAGGTGATCGTTTGTTCCATAGCCTTTTCTAAAACCCGCCTGTTCTATGGGCTGATAAAATTCCAATTTATTTTCTAGGCGTTTCGTAATTATTTTTGTAAATAGTTTATAAATATGTGAAAGTAAACTTATGGGCCTGTAATTTCTGAGGTCGGTAGCATCCCCTTTTTTATGAAGTATGATAATTTCTGCGTTATACCACTGGGTTGGTGTTATTGCTTCCTGCAAACATCTAGTGAATAGTTTGGCAAGGACCTGCCATAATCTTTTTCCAGCCACCTTCAAGGCATCTGCCACTATTTCATCGCCTCCGGGGGACTTATTGTTTTTCATTTCTTGCACTGACCTTCGAACTTCATTGGGTGTTACGTCCGGTAAAATTTCAGATCCCTGATTGATTATCTTTGGTAATGATCCACTCCGGTTACATTGCTGTTCTTTGTATAGTTGTCTATAAAAACTCTCTATCGTATTCATAATTTGAATTCTATCCTCAATGATTTGCCCCTGTTCATTTCTTAATTTGTGGACGTTTTTTCTTCCAATGGACATGCTCTGTCTGAGTACTTTCAAGCTTTTGTTTTCTTCTATTACTCTAGTTATTTCCATCGTATTGTATCGTCTCAGATCTTTTCTAACTTCCTTTTTAATTGTCTTATTCAAAATTCTTAGTTCATTTTGGTTATGATCCTGATTTTCCCTAAGTTTTCTTCTTTCCTCTAGAAGATGTTTTGTGTTGTGGCTTAATTTTTTGTTATTATTTTCAGGACGAGGACAGTATTTCTTTTCAGCTTCTTTCAATATTTGAGTAATATTATTGTTCATTTCATTGATGCTGATATTCTCTAAGTCGTGTGTATCCAAACTAGTTTGTTCCTAGTTCCATACAAGAGAATATTTTTGGCAACGGTGGTCTGCTAAGTGGGTTTGTTCCATTAAACTCTTGTACGGCACGTGCCATTTTTCTAACCAGGCTATCGTGCAACTCGTTGTTGTCCTGCTGCGTATTAACAGGTTGAGTTTCTTGTATGAGGGGCTCAGGAATCTGCTCATTAGGGATTTTATTATATACTTGATCCACAACTAGCTTTTGGTTATGAAGTTCCCGTTCGACTTCGCTTCTGATGGTACCGCGTCTAGCCTCTGGGATAAGACTATTTCTTAGAATTACCCGGTATTGATCTGCTATTCGCTGTTCAGATACTTGAATCTCTGGGTGCTCTCTGCAAAATTTGGCATACAGTTGTTGTCGATTGCCGATCGTTTCTCGAACGAGGTTCGTCACCTTGTAATAGAAACGCAATTTTTTTTTCATTTATAGACATGCATATTTCATGCGCTGCCTCGGTCGTCCCGCTTGAGTAAGCGCCAGCTGATGTTCGAGCGTAGCACCTTCAGCGGATGGAGCTCGTGTTGTTTGGCTCACTTGTGGTTGTTGGGCTGTAGCTGATTGTGTGACAGGGGCCTGCCTTCTTAACACCCTGCCACCGACGTCCCGTGCTGTTACGTCCAGAGCCAGCTCTAGACGTGCCCTGGCGATCCCCAAGCAGCGACCCTAAACATAAATTATTAATCTCCATTTTCATGGGTGTACATTTTATACCTACTGCCAGTGGTGAGTTTTTGTTCCACGGCAGGTAACCCTGCTACCCTTTGAGTATTAGTGCTAAAAATACCCAGAGAGCATTACCCATTAGCAGGGGGCAGAGCCTGATAGAAGAACTGACAAAAAAAACTCCCACAGGTTATCCACAGGTTATTATTATTATTATTAAACTAACATTTTACATTATAATTATTTAATAACGTTAAAGTTTATAATTATAATCCATGATCGGAGCAGTAGCCTCTTACTGTCACTTGTTGTTGCGTGTAGTAGAGTTCCGACTTATTTCGTGTGCTTTAAATGATGACGCGCGGGTAAAGAACCATGGACTCAACGGTATAGGTAGTAACTACGTTATTATACATTGCTTGTTAGATTGTTACAGTTAAAAAAAAGGGCATTAGAGAACTGTTTCTTTGTTTTATAATAATATATATTCTGTGAACGAACCTGTGAACTAAAAAAATAATTTTTAAGTTATTTCACAAAAATGATAATCGTTTTTAAAACCCATTCTAAAATAGTCATATTTTTATTTTGTTCTTTCTTTCTAGTACATATTAGCCATAACACAGTATTGTTATATTTTCGTTAAAACATGCGTTCAAATTTGCATTAAACGAGATATGTATAAAACATCGGTTACGTGACAGAGATTTATTAATCTTTTTATTACCAAATAAATCTTAATATTTTTTGTATAAGCAGAATCCTGTAAAAGTTTTGGTAATTATCGTTTCTCTCATCCTTTGGTGCAAGTTTTGAACCAAAATGTCAAGGCGTCTACATCCAAAGAAACTTTGTTCTTTATAAACTAATTAATATTGCATTTTGTTTGAGTTTAGGATTTCCGCATTAAACTATTCAAATATCACTGAATAAAGTCAAGTCGGAATGACAATAACTTAGGAAAGCATATTCAAACAAAACAATAGTTTATGAAACTAATATCCAGTCTCTGAATATTTGCAAGAACAATTCGAGCGAGTGGAAGAGAATCAGATATATCCGTACGTATGATTACTGGATTTGTCATTGTTATGGCAAATTTGAATTTTCAGCTGATTTCGAGCGTTAACAGTCTCCGGTTTACAATCGGAACAGTCCGGAGCGCCGTTCTGCATCGGAAATTAACTTTATTGCCCAATCTCGTGCCCTTTGACTTCCAACTATTTTCAAGCCCAAATGTGGCACTTCTCGTCAGCTTTTGTTTCGAAAGTGTTGTTATTCTGGCAAGGCGAAGAGAGGTTCTGGCGGTCCCCCGCCAATTTAAACGATTTGCTCGTTGGGATATGTTCCGGAATTTAATTTTACCGAACCTTCGAGTTTGCCTGCATAATATTTACTCTAAATTGTGTATAAACTTATGGCATTTGGATGAGAAAGAAACCCTCGTTCGCACTTACTGGGTATTTGTTTATGTAACAAACGGTGTACTTAATGTACAAAAAGAATTTGTTTAATGGCCAGGTATTTGACCCAGTAAGTTTTTCTGATAAAATATACCTATAGTAAGCAAAGTTATATGTTGTTTGCAGATATTTCGGTGATATTTATTATTTATTACCAATTAATGCAAAGAACACGATTTTTTGGACTCGGCTATTGTTGGTGGAGAAAAGCCGAGATTAGAGCAGCAGTAGACAAATTAAAGAACAATAAAGCACCGGGATCGGATCAAATAGCATCGGAGTTACTGAAGGAAGGAGGAGACGCACTACAAAAAACAATACATGCATTGATAACAAAAATATGGTCGAATAAACAGCTACCAGCGGAGTGGAATAGCGGCATTATTGTACCATTACATAAAAAAGGAAATCAGTTAGAATGTGGAAACTACCGAATAGTTGGCAAATACCAAAGTGGCTTCTGTAGACAGAAGTCAACAATATTTGATATATCAATATCAAACCAGATATTTGTTCTGCGACAGATCCTCGAAAAAACAAGTGAATATAACATCGACACACATCATCTCTTCGTAGACTTTGAAAGCGCATATGACAATATAAACCGAGAATTCTTAATAAAAGCAATGAAAGAATTTAATATACTAACACAACTAATAGAACTGATAAAATAATCTTTAAAACTAGAAAGTAGAATCCGGATACAAAATGAATTAACGGAAACAATAGATGTGAAAAAGGGACTACACCAGGGAGACGCTCTATCATGCATCTTGTTCAACATCGTACTCGAGGAAATACTAAGGGATACACGTCAAGGGGATCATGTAAGGGACAGTCAATACACGAGGAACAATCATTAATAAAAGCGTGCAAATACTAGCATTTGCAGATGATGTTGACATAATCGCAAAATCAAGAAGAGAAATGATAGAGGCATACAACCAAATAGAACGAGCTGCACAAAATAGTGGTCTTAAAATCAATCACAGCAAAACAAAATATATGCAGGTAAGTAAAAACGCAGAAATAAGGCAACCACAAAATACAACAATAGGAGAATACAACATAGAGGGGGTAAAAAACTTTATATATTTGGGATCTTTAGTCACGTCTGATCATAACGTTACGGAGGAAGTGAAGAGGCGAATATTTATTGCAAATAAATATAACCATGGCTTAATTAGGCAACTAAGATCAGATAACGTCGCAAGAAAAACAAAATGCCAAATATATAAAACCCTAATAAGACCAGTACTCACATACGGCTCAGAAATCTGGACACTCACTAAAAGAGAGGAAACGTTGTTAGCCACGTTCAAAAGAAAAATATTGCGACACATATATAAGGGCACAAAAGAAAACGGAATATGGCGAAGAAGATACAACTCTGAACTATACAAAATATACCAGGGTCCGGATATTATAACATTCATTAAAATAGGACGGCTGCGTTGGATAGGACATGTAGAAAGAATGGAAGAAGGCGAAATACCAAACAAAATATTCAAACAGATCCCAGTAGAAAAATGATCAAGAGAAAGACCGAAGCTGAGATACTTAAAACAAATAGAAAATGATATAACAACCTTCAAAATAAAAAAACTGGAGAAAAAAAGCACGAAACAGATTAGAATGGAGAAGAATCCTGGAACAGGCCAAGACCCAAAAAGGGTTGTCGAGCCAGTGATGATGATGATGGTATAATAAATAAATGGTATTTAAATTTTATGCTTTTGTTTAGTATATTTATTTTCCTTGTTTATTCTGGATAAAGCAAGCAACTGGGAAATACTAGAAGCCACGAAATAAAGGTAATATATATGATAAAAAAAGACCCTGGGAATTTTGAATTATTGCATAACTTTATTTATTTTTGATTTGCTTTATAATTCATAATTAAAGTAATTAATTAATTAAGCTAATTAATAAAAGTCAGCTTAATCATATCATAAGCAAGAAAAGCAGATCATAATAATATAAAACCACAATTGCTTTATATTGCTATTATAAATTATATATTTAATTGAAATTTATTATTGGTGATTGATTGACTCACGTATTTTATTTAACTGTTGATCCTATTTGACAATTCTTTAAATTTAAACATTGCAAAAGAGTGCTGTATATATCATATAAAATTCAAACTTCCCTCGTTAAAATGGCTCTGACAAGAACCAAGTTGCATCGATCATTTAACATCCCTTCAAGACGGGACAAATTGTTCCAAATGCTGACCTTTTCTCTGTCTCTTCCAGCTTTTACACTTGAAGACATCTCACGACCGTCCTTTAGCACAGCTCGCCTGAAGGGCGTTAAATTTTCATGTTGATCTGCGGTGGTTGTGGCGGTGAATTTATTAATCACTCGCTATCTGATCCGGGGAGGCGGCAATTCGACCGCCACGTTCTCGCCTCTATTCTCCTCCAGATCGAAGATACCATTGAAATCCCGTTAAGTATACCCTGTACCGGGAGCGCCTAATCCAATAAGAGTCTTAGATGGGGCTACGTCGACCCGACATATGGCAAAGTCAATTTGGAGGAATTACAGAATGAGGTTTTTCAACTGAATCTTGCCGTTAGACGTGATTTGCGATAGTTGCTGTTCAACTTTTGAAAAATACAGATAACACACAACTATTAAAGTCAGTGTCACTTAAGTAACATATTTTGTTTTAAATTCAATAAATTTAAACTAAATAATGGTTTTTGTTTCTTTATTTTATTTAAATTTAATACGTTTCTTTCTATATAAATGGCTAGGATGACAGTGTGACTTGTCCGTAGGACGTTTGTCCAATAAGGTAACTACGCTACCTACGAAAAAAAATCTGAACTACCAACATCTGACATTTAAATTATATTTTGTTCTTGAAACAATACGTTTAATTAATAACACTAATATTATTATTTATATTTTAATATAATTATTAATATGATATAATACATATTAATTATATTTTATTATAGTTAATATTAGGATATAATTAATTAATTATAAAATTTTAAACAAAATATTTTAAAGCTTTATGTTAGTTTAGATTTAAACACCTAGCGCCATATAGGAAACAAATCTGTACTACCAACTGACAGATAAAATAAATTAAAGTATCTGACCGATAAAATCGACTCATTAAGCAAAAACTGTATTTACTCATGTATTTAAGTTTGCGAATAAAGCAAGATACAGTTTTAATTAATGCAAAAAATCTGGGTTCTTATTTACTAAATTCGTTAAATATTTATTCATTGTGTTTATCGTATTGCTCCATTTGTGCTTTTAAATATGTTAATTTCATATTTTTATGATGTGTCAGAACGTATAGTTCTATAGAAGCCATGGTACATAGTAGGAATTTTTGCAGAATCGTAAAGCCATAATAACTTAGCTAACTTCTTCTTATCTATTGGCAAAAGATTTGTATATACTTTAGATGACAATTTGTCAATACGAGATGGACGTCCCCTCTTTGCTTTTGTTAGATCACATCTAGTAGAATCGCAACTTAAATCATACTTAAAAAAATACATCATTTGGTGTGTTATTCAAAGTACTGATTTCCTTTATTTGACTGATTTTGATCATTCTTTTTCCATTGTCAGTTTTTCAATTTTTATTTCCAACAAGGCTTTTAAAATCTAGAAGTCTACTTGTGACATTTCTGTTACATTATATACTTTTCTAATAGTTTTGGCCATTCTTATCGAAGTATACTTTCGTGTTTTCAATAACAGCATGCATGCTGTCTTCCTTATTTTGGGCGTGTCCTTTCTCTAAAAATCTATTAGTTACATTAATTTGGAAATAGATAGTTGCATAAGCAAGCATTGAAGTTATGGTGTGATTTCTGGTTTGCCCACCACAGTTATCCGAATAGAAGATATGTGATTTAATTCCCTTCTTTTTTTGGGTCTCTATAAACTTCCACAAAAAACTAGCCATTTAGTTTGAACCTCGTTTAGCAATTTGTTCATGCCATACATAACAGAAACCATTATTGTTGCCTATATCAAATATGGAGAAGTTATATATGGCATACTTACTTTTATAATAAAAATAGCTTACGTTCGATTGGGGAGTCGCTAAAACTTTTTGGAGATCGAAACATGCAACGGAGATGGTCTTATCAGTCTAGGCAAGTTCTTTGTCACTATTTTTCGTATTTTTAGCCACTATTTTATTGGCTAAGTGACGTTCATAGTTCTTCTGTAAATCGACCGTTCCAGTTTTATCAGCTAAGTTAAAGGCTGAGCAAACATCGCACTGATCTTTCTTTAGTCTATAGAAACTGATACTAAATTCAGTGTTAAAAATTTCTCTATACTTGCGATGCGTAGTAAGTTGTCCAATTCTGTTTTCATTGCTATAAAATTCAGTTATAGTTTATAAATTTTTTGAATGCTCAATCCGCCCACAAGGTACATCCTCTTAGAATCTTTCCAAATGTAATGTGGGGGTACTAACGGAAATAATTTTATGTGATTTCTCACAGTTACTGCAATATTTGGTGGTCATACTTTATGTTTTCTACGTTGATCTGATTATAAAACTCCAGTTTCCTTTCTTTCAGCCAACGCTGTATTTACCCAAGTTTGTTGAATACCAAGAGATTTTAAAAACATTTTTACAAATTTGGTTTTGATATAAGATTAAATGTCTAATAAATTGGGGGGTTAGGTGTGATAATTTAGGATTGAAGCTGGAAATGAATTGAATAAACCCCTCTAATGAATTGTCTCCACTCTGATAAAGGCTGTCACCATTGTAAAAGACGTCTGTTTCAATCTCCTTATCAATGCCTCTACAATTCTGAGGGGATACTTATCCCTGCGAGCGGGGCAAGGTTTACTGGTTCCACTAGTCTGGACTGACTGGGTCCGCCCTCGCAGATTTACAAGAGGGTAAGGAAATTTTTGAAAAGAAGGGAATTAAGGACTTCTCGGTCTCAGGTTCTGCAAAGAGTGAGAGGCTATGGGCTTACGTTAGAAGCCAGAGCACTGCATAAGCGAAATGTGTATCTCTTCTAGTCTCGACCTGTAACGGCTAGGAATAACAAAAACAAATTTCGAGTTTACAATGTATTAACTAGACTGTACACTACAAAATATCAGTTATGACCAAAAATGTTCGATCAGGCGCGAAGGGAGACGAGAAGAGACAAGCAAGGAATTAAAGGTCGGACAATTCCGTATCATTAGATATACCTTGGGTTAGTATATAGATCTTAGTTACCTTCGCGTATCTAGGTTCTAGCTAGTGAATACGCCTCCAGTCCTACAGGGATTTGAGATTGCGAACCTTCGAATCTCCAGTTGCCGACACTTATACGTCACACTATCCCGTCGAGTTAAATAGCGCGTCCACTGGCCGCGTATCGTCCGATCTCCACACTATGGCGTGAAGCATCTAGAGTGCCAACTTCCCACTAGTCCGCCTCTCGCGTGGGGCCCTCTCAGGCGCCGCGCTATTACTGGACTCTGGCCCGCTTCGTTCCGTTTTTTATGTATTGCCAACTCGAACCTTAGATTCTTTTTGTCACGTCCGAAGTGGAGATTTGTTTTTACGTTTTCGCTGATTATGCCATCTATTCCATGTGTTAAACTGGATCACGCAAAGTAAAACTTCTTAGTCAGCTCAATTCTTATCACTTGTTTAACAATTCGTACCTTGTATTAATTTCCAACAAGGTCTAAGTGTCGTAATTTTTTAAACATTCAGGCTTGTGTTAAAATGGGTCAATTGTTTTGTTTTTAATTTGAAATGTATACCTTAAACTGTGTCGAATTTATTCTTTATTAATTTGGAATATATAATAATTACTTAAATAATTATTACTCTTTACTAGGCTAATTATCACTTAATTTTTCCTTCTTTATTTCCTTGCTATGTTTACATTACAAATGCTCGAATAAATGAACTTTAAAAAAATTAAAGGCAAATATCGAGCACAATTTTAATAATCAAATCTTGCCCAAGTACTTTCGCTTTCTACAGCATCATCAGGGGCCTTTCGTCAAATTTGGGCTATTCAGCAAGCGCAGAATGTAATCAACATGAATTTAAACAAAAATTGTACATAACACTACACTAAAACAAGGACAAACAGTTTAAAATTTTTTAAAAATTACTCTACGCTACATTCTTGTCGGTAACAGGAGAGAGTGGCAACATTTACCATTAGAAGTCCATTAGAAGATTTAACGAAATCGGAAAGTAGAAACAACATAAAGTTTAATACTTATAAACTTAGTGCGGAAAAATAATATTTGAAGCAGAATCCAATATTTTAATTTTTGTAATACTAAAGGCTTTTTTGAGAGATTTAGATTAAGTAAACGGACATTCATCTAAAAAATATTGTAAATAGGTTTTAATAAAAGATTATAAAAGTAGGTGCATATTTTGTAAAACAAAATACTTTTTTCATAAAATCGTTATACTTTTTAAGCACTTTTTTTGCTCTTCATTATGCTTTTAAATCCGGACTCGAATTATAAAAATGTTTCATCTACACATTAGTTCTTTTAACATCGAAGGAGGCTTTTATCAATCCCCTAGGCTTATTTGGATTTAAAATGTTTATTTGATTTTCAGTTGCAGATACTGTAAACAGTTTGACCCCATGTACGTTATAGGGAATATTTTAAAGGTGTCTAATTATTTTATTATCTGCTTTATTTCAGTTCAGTGTAAACACATTAGCTAAGTGTTTACCAAATACTAAAGCTTTCAGCAATTAAGCTTGTTTTTGAATTCGGCTAACTTAATATATTATAATATATAATCCAATTGATTTTTACCTACAATAGACAACATTGTTTAATAATAATGACTATTAATTTTTTTTAGGTTAAACTGTTTTTAACACATTTGTTTAAATGTTCTTTTTGATGTACCATTTTTTTAATTAATAAATGCATTCAGTATTCTACTTTTTTTTTTAGGTGAGTAACAAGTACACCACAAACACCATATTCCTTAATTTCTAGGGTAAGCTTAACTTTAAGATAACTTGTGTTTTTAATGTTCATGTTTTTCCTAGGGCTTCCTTTATATTATTTGGGAAAGTGTGGTTCTTTCTTGCTGCTTTATATGTTTTGCACTGAGTTGGTATATGCTTCACGGAGAGTGTTACTTGACAATTTTCATATATTGGCACAGTTCGCGTAAAGAGGTGTTTATGTGTAAAGTTACTGCGTCCTAGTCGCAAACGTGTTATTCTCACTTGGTCGTGTCTTTTCGCTGTGGGTTGGAGCCACGGTTTCACTAATTGTTTGATTTCCTTGAGTTTATTTTGTGATGCACTCCACTTATTTTACCACGCACTTAATATATTTTGTTTCTAACTTAAAGTCATCTGAATAAACCGCATTAATAAGAATGGAGTCCTGGCTGAAGGATGCTAAGCGGGCTAGTTCATCTGCTTCTTCATTTCCTTGTATACCTGAATGTGATGGAACAAACATAAAGTCAACAGTGATCTCACTATTATTTAGAATCTTTATTTCTGTTTTGAGATGTGAAGCAATTGGATTATTGGTATATAAACGTTTGATAGTGTGAAGTAAGTTTAGTGAATCGGTTATTATGAGAGACGGGGCCTGTTTCGACTCTTTTATGTGGATAAGTGATTGTAATATTGCAAACAACTCCGCAGTGTATGACGAAGTAATAAGATTGAATTTAAATTTTAAGGATGTATGGGGTGTAAGGATGGCTGCACCAACACCGTCTAAAGATTTGGATGCGTCAGTGTATATCTTATAGTGATTTTTAGTTTCCATTTCTGTTAAGAATGATTATTTGATCGGGTCTGTTATAGTCTCACGTTTTTTATATATACTAAGGTTAGTATTAATCTTGGGAATTGGTATTAATCAAGGTGGAGAAGTTATAAAATTTGTTGGGAGAATTTCAGGAACTTCAAGATGTAGGTCATGAAGGTTTCTTCTAACTCTTTCGTAAAATGGTGGATCTAGTGTTGTTGTAGAAAAAGTGTCTTGAAATCCATCTATGAACATATTGGTATAAGTAGGGTGTTCTTTATTACTAGCTATTTTAGAAGCATATGAGAGAGAAAGGTATTTGCATCGTAAACTTAGTGGTGGTTCTTCTGTTAAGCATTGTAAATTTTCAACTGGTGTCGTTCGAGACGCACCTGTAGCTATTCGTAGAGCTGTGTTTTAAAAAGTTTCTAATGTTTTCAATACTGTCAACTGTCAAACAAAACATAAATGTCTAAGACTTTACACTAATATATCAGCATTAACAGTATAAGGTAGTTAGTATGGCATTGTGATAACGCCTTATCAAAGCTTATCGAAGCCGAATATAATTAGAGTGGACGGCCCTCAGCAGACTAAGAAGCATTGTATTTAAATATAATATGCAAAAAGTATGACACATAACAAAAACAGAGATATTGTAACCGCTCTAAAGAATAGCAGATTTTCAATGCTTTAATTCCATACATTTTAAATTCTTTTCATTCTGATACTTGATACATAAACATCATTGATTATTTTTTGCCTTAATAATAAAAATTTCATCACCTGAAGTCAAACCGTTCCCTTCGCTCGAGTTTAAATGAAAGTCGTCTTAAATGAGCGATAATGTATACCTCTATCAATCACCCCATGATGGCAAAAAATTGATCATTGTTATCGCAACTTCTTTGAGACTTTATTCCTTTATTCGTATTTAAATATGTCAGATCGTCAGCAGCGGTGAAAATTTTTTTCGTTTTATAGCCGGCCTTAAACGAATCAGAGGCAACGGCGTCGTTTTGCTGTAGGTAGATTTAGGTAATAGGGCCCTTGTGTATAATATTCTATTTTTGTTCGAATGAGATTTTATGTGTTATGGCGGCGGCGTGTCTGAAATTTTTCAAACATTCCGGCAGAAATATAACTAACGGAAATATTTTCGCATCGAGTATTCTCAGATTGAACATGAATGTGTAATACCTACTGAAAAATTGTGGAATTTTATCTGCAGGTCTCAAACAAGTTTTATGTGATGTTTATGATAAGTATATTTTTGAAGTACAGTCACGTAAATTTTTTAAAGGTCCAAAAAGTTTTCAGTTATGGAAAAATTTGTTTACCTTGAAAGTTATTGAGATTTTGAAAGTATATTGGATAACTTCTCCAAAATTATTTTTTAAATATGGTTAGATATTATTCGCAAGTTGATCACGACTTCGATCATTTCATAGTTAAAAAAATAAGAGGTTAAATATAATATCTTTTTATGTAGGTATAGGTATTTAACGCAATGTTAATCGTTACTCTAACCTCTACTATATTACGGCTTATAAAGATGACCCTCGTTGATACAGTTACCTAATAACTGCTTTTGATAAATTTAACAGAATTCTAATTTGATAAATAACAATATGTAATAAACAAAATATGCAAAAGATTAAACGTAATTTTTTACTTATGAACAATATACAGGGTGGCGCACCGAAAACGAAACAGATGCATTTACTGGCAGATGATTCTTTTTTAAAAAAACACGCTTGGACCCGTCGATTTTGTTATCGAGGGGGAAACAAAATTGGCATAAAATCACATTAACATTTGCAGCCCCCTAAGCGGGGGTTGCACCATCCCTAAAATCTTAAATGGAAAGGGGGGTCGAATGATTCATCATTTAAAAGGTCTTTCAACTCCCTTTACAATGATGTAAAATTCATGTACTTCAATTCAGTAGTTTTGGAGATTTATTGATTTAAAGTTTAAATACATGTAAGAGGAGATCAATACATAGCAGCAAAGTTGTTAAAAAATAAAGAATGAACTGACCTGTCAGCCGAGTAAATGTTGAAAATGACCAACATTACTTTCCATGCAACAATAAAGATTTTGCTGAAAACGTTGCCGGATATTTTGCAATATTTGAGGAGTAATTTGATGGCACTCATTCACAATTCTTTATCGTAAATCTTCTATGGATGTTGGCTGAGTAGCATAGATTTTGCTTTTTAAGTAACCCCACAAAAAGAAATCCAAAGGTGATAAATCTGGCGATCTTGGGGACCATTCAACGGCACCTCTTCTACCAATCCATTGACCTGGAAAGGTCTGATCTAAATAATGCCGAACTCTTAATGCGTAATGTGGTGGGGCACCATCCTGTTGGAACATCAACATATTCTCAACGTATCGACCATCATTCTGATTTTCAATTATATCTGTTAGCGCAGGATCTATGGCATTTTGCAGTAATTCCAAATACATTTCACCAGTCAAATTTCCAGGTAAGAAAAAAGGACCAACCAAATGATCGCCAAAAATGCCAGCCCAAACATTTAATTTTTGTGGCTGCTGTGTGTGTACCTCATGGTAAATTCTGGGATTAGAGTCCGACCAATATCGACAATTATGACGATTTACTTCGCCATTTAAAAAAAAGGAACATTCGTCGGAGAAGCAAATGTTAAATAAAAATTGTTCATCGTTTGTAATTCGTTCACTCATAACTTCACAAAATTCTAATCGCTTATCAAAATCGTCTTCATTAAGTTCTTGTACAAGGTGAATTTTATACGGATGAAAATTATGGGCCTTTAGAATCCGTTGGATAGTACGTCGACTAACACCACACGAAGTTTGCAATTTGCGGGTACTTAATGTAGGATCTACAATAACTTGCCCTAAAACCCCCACTTCTGTTGCTTCGTTCCTTATAGGATTTTCAATATTACGTTTTTTATTGGCGACTGATCCAGTTTCCCGAAATTTAGCTACAAGTTCTAGAACATATTTTCGGTGCACATTATTGTTCTCATGTCGCTCATTAAAAATTTGTGCTGTTCTATTAGCGCACTGATTATTTCCGAAAAATATTTCAATAATTTCAACCCTTTCTTCCGTGGAATATACCATGGTTAATTTATGTATAAAGCAATAAATGATATTTTAACAACAAAGATTGGTCAAATCAATCGCAAACTAATGTACTATTTCCTATTTAAAATAAGTACGTGGCATTCTCTACTAATCTTTCTTCAAGAAACAACTTTTTTTGTCACAAAGGACACTTCAATTGCTATTTTTAATATTAATAAACCATGGGCGTAGTAAATAAAAGCATTTACTTATCAAGAAAATGCTTTTACTCAAATTTCTTCTGAAAGAAGTACAAACTAATTTGATGTACCTATTAAAGTCTACTTTAAACTTTAAATCAATAAATCTCCAAAACTACTGAATTGAATATATGAATTTTACATCATTATAAAGGGAGTTAAAAGACCTTTCAAATAATGGATCATTCGACCCCCCTTTTCATTTAAGATTTTAGGGATGATGCCACCCCCGCTTAAGGGGCTGCAAATGTTAAAGTGATTTTATGCCAATTTTGTGTCCCCTCGAAAACAAAATCGACGGGTCCGAGCGTTTTTTCAAAAAAGGAATCATCTGCCAGTAAATGCCTCTGTTTCGTTTTCGGTGCGCCACACTGTATAACCAACATAAATACTAAAGGCAAAATGAATAAAAACTCCTTTAAACTGAGAGTCTTCCACTCCCATTTATAGCATAAAGCACAGTTGGTGAGATAACCGTTGTATGTATTCTTCTTTTTGCTCCTTTGGATAGTTTCTTTGATTTCAGCATGGCATTTAGACTTCTAGCAACTTTACTACCTTTACCCATTCTTTTTTTGATTTCTTGAGTCCCTTTATTTATGTTTGTTAACGTTACTCTTTATCTACGGCAGATAATTCCCAAAACTCTCCTAAGTGTTTATTATTTCTCCTCATCTCCATATTAATTCTGTTGGTCTTCTTGTTATTATTAGGGCAAGGTCGTCCCCGGATGCCACGCATTGATAACTGTGGTAATCTGGGTTAAACTTCTTTCCAATATTAGATTAAAAAATACAGATAACAGGGGTTACCTTGTCGTAGACCTATAGTGATGTTAAAGCTGTGGAAGCCATGACATTCTACTATAACTTTACTTTTGGATTCAATTAAAAGAGATTTAGTTATTCGTACTATTTTATCCGAAAACTCACAATAAGAAAAATAAAACAGCTTTGTTTATTTAGAAATATATAATAAACATCAACCACGCAGTGTTATTAGTAATAGAGTAACATACACATCGCTTGATTTATTTACATAAAATAGATGTAAATAATTATAAATATTTTAAATAATTTAATACATGTTTAGTGTTTATAGTTAACCTTCATCGGGAGGGCCCCAAAATACTACACAAAAGACGGGCCGGGGTCTGAATGGACCCCATTCTTAAATGGATGAACTATGCACATACGAAAAAAACTGTACCAGTAACACATTACTTTTATAGTATTGAACATTTATTAGACTAAAGCATACACATTACCACTAAATACATTCAACTGCTGACGCTAACAGACTAAATAACAACTACGTACTATTTGTACAATGTACACAAACTATCTCTGATTTTGCATGTTCTAGACACACAAAATTGTTACATTTTACACATATTTTACTAGTTTTTCTGTCTTTGCTTCTACAACACAGATGTCACCGCCCATTTGTATTTTTTGTTTGTTCTACACTGAGCTCAGTAATATTCAAAAGTTCTCAGAATACATCTGCCATATGAGTGCTTTTTATTCTTTTTGATGTTCTTATTGGTATAACGTCTGAAAACATATTCCTTTATAAGTTCCTTTCCCGTGCCAAAATATACATTTTACGCTTACTCATATTGTTCTTTTTCCAATCAGGATATTTTAGTAGCCACAATTTTTAAGAATGATTACCTGCGACATCAATAAGATAAGAGAATGTAGTCATCCGCCAACGGTTTGTTTTCTTTGTACAATATATTCTTTAGCTAACTGATTGGTTGTATCGACGGCTCCTTTAGTTTTGTTGCAATCTACAATAATTTTAGATTTATAGAAGTGTTCTTCACCAGCCACTTTGTCGTCAACATGCTAACTTGGAAGTAAGATGACTGCAGTTCTTGGTTTTGAAACATAAGAGAATATCGTTCGATGTTTTCTAAAAGCAAACGTACTTGAATAATCTGTTTGATATTATGCTGGTAAAAGCTCCCTTGGAATAAACGTTTTATTTTTTCAAAAAATTCCACATAGAGTTATATTCTTCTCCCATAACTTATCCGCAAGTTGTAAACTCATAAAAAAATTGTCAGTTGTTATACCAAACCCTCCTTTCAAATGGTCTATCAAGTCTAGGACAACTCTGAGATTCCATATCTTCTTCTTTCTTTTTCATAGTTTCTGCAGGTTAGCAAGGATTCTATTTTAATTAGGAATTTTTGGGTTAATGTAGTACTTTTAACCTGTTTATTTTACTAGTATTGTTGTTGAAAGTAGACTAATTATTTATGAACTTTGTTTGCAGACAGATAGCCAGTAGTATTTTTAATCGAATAGCGAGCGATCATACATTGTTTACTGCGCTAAAAAGTCCATGTCAAAAAGAAAAGTGGGAAGCTTGATATTAGATATTATACGAAATTGTATTGGCTGATTGGAAAAAATTTAACATCATCCATTCATAATAAATTATCCATTTACAAGCAAGAACTGAGGTCAGTATGGGTATATGTGTGTCAAATCTGGGGCTGTACCGAAGCTAGTAATCTACATATTATACAGAGATTTCAAACAAAGCACTAAGGAAAATTGTTGATGCTCCTTGGTATATCCAGCTTCTTGACAACACTGAACTAAAGAGAAGAGTCATAAAGACAGAATCATTTGAGTTAGTGTAAATGTGTAGCAGTTTAGTATAAAAAGTAGAGTATAGTGCTGTGAGGTTAATGCATGTTAGTTGCAGTGCATTAGTTGATAGATAAAATAAGAGTAAGCCGTAGGGTAAGCCCTTAGATTAAAGTATTTGCTGTTTATTAAGTTAGGTCAGAACATAACTGATAATTGATCATTTGTGACCAAATAGCAGTATACAAACACCGTACAGGTGTTATACAAAAAAACATTATTTTTATACAGTTAGTAAGTAAAAAATTACGTTTAGTATTTTGCATATTTTATTCATGTTATATTGATTATACATCTTTTAATCACCAAATTTATTAAAAGCAATTGTTACATACCTCTATCAAAGAATGTCACGAAAAAGTTTTTTTTTAAACTCTGGTTTAATATTACCACAGAATACATCACCCAACAAGAAGCGAAACGAAGGGCTTTTTCGCAATCCAAATTTCTGTGACAATCTGCCATGTTTTAAATAGTTTATCTATCAGTGCAAAATGAGTGTTTTCAAGACAAGAACTAAAATAATTGTACAAAATTCATTTAAGGAAGATCGGCAAAATTCTATCCAAACTTTTGCTCCTAATGAAAATGAAATTTATAATGAAAAATCCAAAAACAGGTACGTAAACAAATTCACTACTACGGTTAGGTATCTTTCATCTCATTATTGCTTAAATTAAGTAGGTAATAATTATTTTTCTTATTTCAGTTTGCTTCAGCTACTATAATATTGAAATAGGAAAAAGGCAAAATTTGTGTTTTGGAGATGTACAACATATTACCAGACGGAATGTGTTCCAAAATAACCTCAACCGAAACTGACATAGTTCAGTAAGTAGTGTTTATTTTCATAAAGGTTGCCATACTTAAGTGTAGTTTTCACAAAGAAACTAAACATTTTTAAACTACTTCTCTTATTTCCAGGGTTCACAATAATTTAAAACCAGCGGTAACAGATGAAGAAACATACCTTCAACAAACAAATGAAATGGAAATTATAATAGATGAAGTTGTACAGATATCGGATATTAATGAAATGCGTTGTGTAGAAAAATCTTGCTGTGAAAAAACAAAACTGCAATCAACAAATAGTATCAGTTAATTACCAGAAGTACAGATTCAGGAAGAACTAACAGAAGGTGAAGAAAAGGATGAATTAGAAATGATTTTAACAGCAGAAGACAACCCAAAAAAGCGAAAATCATAAAGAAAGAAGGAAAATGCGCTCAAGAGATTAAAGTGCAAATCTTATCTAGGATATAAGAGAGAAAATAGTATAGTGACACATAATGCTAAAAGAGAAGCCAAGTCGGTAAAGGAGCGATGTAACCATATTATAACGCCAAAATGTTTAAAAGAACACTCATTTAGATGTTCTTTAATTACGCAGGACGATAGACTACAAATTTTTAAAAAATTTTGGACAATATCGTCGTGGAAACATAAAAGGAGTTATGGTAAAAATCTTGTTCGTGCAAGAACAGTACGAAGGCGCCGAAAAGATACTCAAAATTTAGACAAAAGGTCCAAAAAGAAGAGTGCTCATGACTACTTTTTGGTTTCTAAAGACGGAAGTTAAGTTACCTCAAGGTAAGAAGACACAATGAAACGATGGGTTTTAAGGGAGCCAGTCACTTACGAAATTGATACTTCTAGTGAAAGTCTACAAGATTCCAACATTCAACAAGAAAAAAACAAGATTACTCCAAGAAAAATTAGACAAATTCGCAAAGAAAAGAATGTTAAGGAATGGTTGCAAGATATTGCTAAAGTTCCTTCACACTATTGTAGAGCATCTACTAGCAGGGTATACGTTGACATTAGTTTCATAACAAAAAATTACATGTACAGACTATATAAGGAATGGTGCGATTATAGAAAGCAGTCAGTTGCTCATATCAAGTTGTTTAAAGCTGTTTTAGAAGCAGAGAAAATATCTATACATAAGACAAGGAAAGATCAATGTGCTACGTGTGTTGCACATAAAATGAAGACAATAAGTACTGAAGATTATGATCAGCACATGTCAAAGCAGAAAAAAGGAAGACGGGCAAAAGAGTTATTAAAAAGTAGCGCAAATTCTGAAAAATTGGTTCTCACAGTTGATCTTCAAAGTGTCTTAACGTGTCCAAAAGTATTAGTTTCCCAATAGTAGTATAAGCTCAAACTCCAAGTACACAACTTTACCATTTATTCTCTAAATGATAAAGATGTCCAGTTGTACGTTTGGCATGAAGCAAATGGTGGAGTCAGTAGCAATAATTTACATCTTGTCTTATAGATTATCTTAATAATATTCCTGCTAACTATCAAACTGTTGTATTCATCTCAGATGGATGTAACTACCAAAATCGAAACAGAACTCTGGCTAGTGCTTTAAGTGATTCAGCCAGAGCAAAATCCTTAACAATACAGCAGTTATATCTTGAAAAAGGCCATACTATGATGGAAGCAGATTCAGTTCATTTAACTTTGAAACATTACTTTCAGCCTCCAATTAATTCACCGATGGATTACATTGCTAGAATGCGTCTTGTTAGGCCAAAACATCCGTAGAATATTAAAAACGTAGATTTTACGTTCTTTAAAAAGTACCTATTGACAGTAACAATAAGACCTGGAAAAAATGCCAAAGATTCGCAAGTTGTAGATATGACAATTAAAATATAGTCCCAATGGAGAGGTATACTACACCAATGATTATTAAGATAACTGGAAGCTACTACCACACAGAAGAGAAAGCCAAGACCTGTCGGTTTATGAAAACTTAATATCAATATCAATCTTAGTTTGGCCAAAAATCAATTATTATAACTAATTTAATACAATGTAAAATAGCGTTATTTAACTGTTTTTTGTGTCTCCTGTAAAATTAGGATATTTTTACATTGGAGATATTTCATTACTAACGACGATATTATACATATTTTAATACCTTAAAAAAGTATAATAATATAATTAAGTATAATATAATAGTAAAAAATGAATAATACTGAGAAGAAAACATTAGTTTTAATGAACTTCGTTTCTCAGTGTAACTATAATTTTAATACAGTTTTGAACGACTTCCTCAATACTTTTCTTGGTGTACTAAGTAGTTTAACTGTCATTATCACTCCGAAATTTCTGTCCTACTAACATCAAAGGTACCAACAAAGCTTTCGTTTCTTGTTGGGTGATGTATTCTGTGATATTACTGACGACGTCCAATGACAGTGATAATTATTAGGAAACGCTCATATTTAATAAGGGTAATATTGTCACTTGTTAAATATTATTTAAAATGTCACTCTGTCCCTAGTTTAAGATTTCTGCTTATCAATAAAACAGGCTCCTATTAAGTTTATGACAATAAACCTAATTTTTCTGACAATCAAAACTTGACGTGGGTGAGATAAATTATCCCGTTTTACCGGGCCGGTACGCTTTTTAGGACGCCATTAACTTCGTAGCTGATCCGCTGCGAGCATTCCGTTTGTTTCATCACAAATAACAATAGCAATACATCGGGATTAGTGTCATATATTTCAGGCGGTATTGCTGTATCCTTTGCCCCATGATGATTCATCTGCTGGGGAGATCTGTTGCATTAAACAAAAGGGTGAATAACACAAGTTTCAAACACGTAAACCGTATAATACGGCTTTTGATGAAGTGGAAAATTCATGGCGCTATAGATACAACACGTATCCTTTTAAGATGAGAGCGTAGTATAATAGGCTGATTGTGTTCCGACTACTCTTACTACCAGAGTATATTATGGGGCGGAAATGTACTTGAAAGCCCAACGATGTTTTAACCGGAGAATGCCAGCATTAAAAATATTAAAAGCCTTTTCTGGAATAATTTTTTTTACATTAATTTAGTTAAGATTTTAATAATAACTAGCAAAAAAGATATAAAATTATCGAATAAAAGATTAATCAGACGGAATATGTGAGGTAAATCTGAATATTGTCTTAACCCGTAACTGGTCATCAATTAAAAAAAAGTATTGTTTTTGTGTAGTATATAAGTTTAGAATATATAAAATATGGGGTTTAAGGAAATACTAATACTTGAGTAATCGGATATATGTAAATTAAATGAACAGTCGGGGGGGGGGGGTGTATGAGGCCTAGTTTTTATTTTACACAATACATTAGAAAAGATTAAAATAAAACTATTTGATATATGTACAATCTTTTTTTTTGTTTAATTTTTAATATCTTCTTCTTATGGTGCCGTGCACCTATAGTGCGTTGGCGAATTATCTTAAGGTCAGACGTCTGTCTTTTGCGGCATGCAAAAGTTCGCCAGTGTTAGTTACGCCTGTCCAGTTCTTTATACTTCGCAGCCACGACATTTGTTTGCGACCTACTCCTCTCTTGCCCTCAATCTTTCCTTGGATAATTAGTTGAGGGATTGCGTATTTTTCCCCTCTCAGGATATGGCCCAGGTATCCAATCTTTCGTGCCTTGATCAAGCTGAGCAATTCTCTCTCAGTATTTGCTCTTCTTAGGACTTCCTCGTTTCTCACCCTATCTGTCCATGGTATGCGGAACATTCTTCGCAAGGTCCACATTTCGAAGGCTTCCAACTTGTTAATGGAAGATATTTTCAACGTTCATGTCTCCATGCCGTATAACAATATGGACCATACATAGCACTTAACCATTCTGTAACGGAGATTGAAGGAAAGATTGTGGTTACAAAGTAGCGGTTTAAATTTAAGAAAAGCTTGTCTTGCTGGTTCGGTACGGCATTTTATTTCTTGTTGAGGATCCCATTGGTCATTCACCATCATTTCCAAGTATTTGAATGTTTTCACTTGCTCGATTGGAGCATTATCTACGTGCAGTTGTACTCTGAAAAATTTTTAATATATCTTAATCATTTTATCAGCATCAGTGACATTACAGCTCGTTATGAGCCAATGCCTTCTTCAGAACAATCTTCCATTCACTTTTGTCTCTGGCAATTCTTCTCCATGCTTCAACTCCGATGGATTTTAGATAATCCTCTATATTATCTTGATACCTAAGTTTTGGTCTTCCTCTGGCTCGTCTTCCACTGGTCTTCTTCGGTCGAAAATTTGTCTGATCATTGCCTCTTAATTTTGCCTAATTACATGTCCTATCAATCGAAGGCATGCTAATTTAATACATTTTACAATGTTAGGTACCCAAAACTTCTGTATAACGCCAAGTTGTAGCGCCTATGCCACAAACCCTGTTCTTGGACTCCTCCATATATTTTCCTTACAATTCTTCTTTCGAAACGTTTAAGCCATTCTTGGTCGTTCTGTATAAGTTACCACATTTCTGATCCATATGGTAATACTGGCATTATTAGCCATAAATGGTAACTTTCATTTTCTGGGTAGTGTTAGGGCCATCGGTTTCCTCAAGCCATAATAGCACTTATTGGCAAGCACTATTCTTGTGTTAATTTCTTCGCTGACATTGTTGTTTTTGGTCAGCAGCGAGCCCAGGTAGACGAAGGTGTCCACATCTTTCAGTTCCAGATCATCAACTAATAGTCTAGGTATCTGGTTGCGTGATCTAGTACAATACATACACTTGGTTTTCTGTGCGTTTATTTTTAATCCCATTCTCAGTACAGATGCCCTTAGTGATCGAAATGCTTCGATCAGAGATTCTGTGGACCTAGCAATAATGTCTATGTCATCTGCGTATCCGACCACTTATACAGATTTATTAAAGATGGTACCATTCGTATTATTATGGCACTCTCGAATTACTTTGTCTAGTGCACGGTTAAATAAGAGACACGACAGTCCATCTCCCTGTTTCAGTCCATTTTTACAATGGAAGTGTCTTGAAAAGTCGTTTGGGATTCTGACTACACGATGGTCGGACGGTACATCCCGAATAAGCCAGCCAAATATGGCTAAAATTATTTTCCTTAGTAGATGCCAAATGTTTTACACGGTAAATATGGAAGCATACGTTGGAGCTCAGCTTCCAGTACCATATCGCGTTAGTACTAAAACCATCGATTTAGTGGTAAGAATATGTGAGCCTATGTTTCGATCACCGAGAAAAATGCCCATGGATAATTCGTTTACAAGTCACGAAATTGTAAAACGCATGTTGGAGCAGCACAAAATTACACAAAAGACACTTGTCTAGGCAGACTACAGTACTCGTCTATGTTTGCATTTTCCAAATACATTACTTTGGTGTCGTATATCCTAAAGAGCAAAAGGTCGTGAGGCTGTTGTCATATCTTCACTATGATGACTCGATTAATGAAGATTCTGGAGATGTCTGTGAGCCTAATATTATTACTTTTTAAAACATTACAAAAACGGTCGTTTTCTCAGTCAATTAGAAATGTGCGGCTTATAACGTAGGCAGAAATACCCAAAGATGACCAATGGTATTTTTTTTAATAACTCAAAATTGCAGACATAAACTCTCACGTCATACATAAATGTAATTTAAATGAAATCGACCTAATATTGGAATCAAGATTGTTCCTGAAATCAATTGTTTGAGCCTTGACAAGAGAAAACATGCAAGCCAGATCAAGAGATCCTTATTTATAAAAGGATATAAGATATATCGCCCAAAAAGTACATGCAGAGCCAGCACCTCCGCGTTCAAATACACGAGGTCATTGCGCCTATTCTAGAAATTGTAAAACACGATATTTTTGTGTCAAAAGCCAAAAAATATCTATGCATAGAGCATGTTAAACCGATTTGCGAAGACTTCAATGATAATTGAAATTGGGATTAGAATTTTGTTTATTAAATGTTAGAGAAGTACATTTTTGTTAACTTTTTCTTGCATTTTTTTAAAGATGTTTATTTTATCATTGGGTTTAAAACGTTCTTTATGCGTTAAGCAAACTAGTGACACCATCTATAAGCAGTAATTTTCATTCAATACCCTCCTTACAGAACTACGAAACACGGCGCGAGAGGAAAAACGTTACTTGTGCATTAAACATGGCGGAGTGTGGAGAGTTATCGTCTACAACACGTGTCTTAAATCATCTAAATAAAGATAAAAAACGACAAATAAATTTTGAAAACTGGGTCAAAGAAAAGCGTAAGCGCTTAAAAAACAGTAGACAACTTTACAATAATTATAATAATGTTCCTGTTCCAAAAAAATTGCCTCCTAATGTGGTAAGCGGAAAAACGTTACATGTGTTAAAAATCTAATGTCAGTTAATTACGCTGGAAATGAGACACAACTTATTTAATGATTTCTACAAGAAAACATATAATGAACAGTCACAATATTTGGGGTTATGTATGGAAGTAGCGGAGCCAAAGAGAAGGAGGGTAGATGAAGCCACATCAAGACGTCAGTGTACTGTAAAATATTCGTTGTTGATTACTGAAAAAAGACAACAGGTATGCCAAAAAATGTTTTGTAAAACTTTTTCCATAACAAAACGCAGAGTTCAAATTTTATTTGAAAAAATCAAGTCAAATCAAAAGTTGCTTGACTGTCGTGGAAAACATATAAATCGTCCAACAAAAATCAAAGATTCAGTACCTAAAGACCTAATCAGACAACATATTTTGACTTTTCCATCTCAAGAAAGCCACTATTCTCGAAACTCCAACAAAAAACAGTGCCTAAACTCTGAACTAAACATTAACAAAACGTTTGAGCTCTTTAGAATATTGTATCCAAAAGTTGAAGTAAAATTCCATACTTACAGAGAAATATTCAAATAAGATTTTAATTTACGTTTTGGAGTTCCTCGCTCCGATACTTGCAAAGTATGTGATAAGAATTTTTATTAAACTGAGTGCTGCAGAGAATGTGAAAGAACGGGAGAAGATTTAAACTGAATCCGAGCTACTTCACCGAAAAGCAGAAAGTGAATACTCATCTTTGACAGCTGATGAAGAAGCAGCTAAGTTGAATTCTAATGTCATAGTTTTATGTATGGATTTGCAACAAGTAATTTTTATACCTAACTTATCACATTCCGATGTTTATTACCAGCGTCAGTACGTAAATTACAATTTTGCTATCCATAATATGGGAACCTCTGAAGCTACTATGTATTGTTGGCATTAAACTGTAGCCAAGAGGGGCAGTGCTGAAATATCTTCCTGTATTTTAACCCTTAAATGCCCGTGATATGAAAATAACCATAAATGCCCATGTGGGGTTTCCTAGGGACCCCACTAAAATTTTCAATTTAGTAACGTCATTTAGCACTGACTAAAAGGAAAACACGGTTAAAAATAATTTTAAGCATATTTGAATAATTTTTATTTATTTTTCATACAAAATTAACGGCTTTTCTAGAAACAAATTATTTTCAATTCGAACAAAATTAAAATTAAATAATAATATAAGCATATAACTTTTAGTTGCAATTTTTACATACAATAGTTTTTTCTTCTTTTCTGTGCACCTGGCATATAAATTTTTTGCAAAAAGAGCAAACGGTATTCACTTTTCTGTCACAGTTTCGCGGACACTGGTAATAACGAGCACGTTTCTTAGCTGAATGGACGGATTGAGTTGCAACTTCGGTAGTTGGGTTTACCATTGGTATGCCACAATCTTTTAGAGCAGATTTTACATAGGCTTTATGTTTTATATATTTCGCTCTTTTTTCCATGTTGTTTCGAGCAAGCTCAGCCCCTAATTGTAACAGGAAAATACGTCTTCGTGAAAAATTATTTTTCTTCCAATCAGGATTTTTTTCAATGTATAAAATATAGGCATTTAGTGCACATATGTCTATAATATTCATAAAGAGCCTGAATGGCCAACGAGCAGTTCTTCTTTTACAGGAATATTCCCTAATCAGTTTGTCGGCATTATCAACACCACCCTTGGTATTATTATAGTCTAAAATCATCAAGGGTTTGTTTTGAGAGTCTGCCATGATATGGTTCCACCAGATCTTTCACAACACGAAATCCCTGATTTTTCTCTATTCTACCACCTGGTAGTTTTCCAAGGTACACCTGAAGTTTTGATAAATAAGATGTTTTAACATCCGCGGCAGCCCAAATTTTTATCCCATAGCGGCAAGGTTTTGATTTTATATATTGTCTAAAAGGTCACTTTCCTCTAAAACTCACTAACTGTTCTTCAACGGTTATATGTTCGTATGGTTCAAAGGCTTTGTCACAGTTAGAGACGAACATGTCCCAAATTACTCGTATCGCCGCTAACTTATCCTGTTCCTTCCACTCCACCCTGGTCACTTTGTCATCAAACCTCAAGAAACTCGATAATTCTTCAAATCGGTTCCTAGCGAATGCGGCTGTAAAAAATAACCGGCGTATTGAGGTGTCTGTAGACCATATCTCTCGTGTCGATTCTTTCCCACACCTTAAAGCACCAGCTTTGATAAGTGCTCCTAAAAAGCTATCCAGTTCATTGTTGGTAAGTACCGTCCACTCTTTTTTGTTATTCGGATGTTTTTCGTTCCACTCTTGATAACGCCTAACAGCTTCTTCATTAGTATGAAGGCATATGACATTCTTCATCTCTTCGGTCAAAAATAAATTGAAATAGTCTAAAAACGTGTTGGAATTTTTACTATAGTTTGTTAAGCCTGGATGTACATTTATAATATTTTTTTGTTGCCTCTTGGATCTCACGAAAGGTAGGCTATTCCACTGCATTCCAGATTTGGATGTATATGTTGGACCACTAACCTCACTAATATTATCGTCCACTTCGGTAGGTTCTGCATCTGATTCCTCGTCACTGTTGACTTCTAAATTGTCCTCAGTTTCCGAAACATTTTCCTCAAAAACATTTTGCTCTTCGCTATCTGATTCTTCGGTAATCTCATAGTCGAAATCGGAGTCTGATATCCCTTCTTCTATATTTCGGATAATTTTTTCATGTTCTTGGTCGCTTATTGTCATTTTCATTCTCTTACGGTCCATTTTTCAATGTAAACTGACGAAAAATGTTAAAAATAATAAAAATATTCTGGTGCCTCTAAATGCCCAATCGGGGTCACAGCGAGACCCCACTTATCTAAATCTCTCTTACAGACCACTGCACCTCACGAATGTTCGTGGTATACTAACAGAAAACGTAGGAGACACGTCCACACAAATACCTGATTGCGCGGTTGCCAAATGTTTCAAATAAAGATATTATAGCCAAAAATGTATGTCTGGGGTCCCATAGTGACCCCGATTGGGCATTTAAGGGTTAAAGTATGTTCTTGAGAATTTTAAGAGACTAGAGGTTGGAGCGGAACGAAAACTTATACTATGGTCTGATTGATGTGTCAGTCAAAACAATAATTGAAAGATGATATTATTGTGTCACTATCTAATGTCAGCAAACTTTTATACTGAAGTAAATCAAAAATTTTTAGTATGAGGACATAGCTTTTTTCCGTGTGATAGGGATTTTGCCCTTATCGAAAAGATAAAAAAAAGCAGTCAGCTATATTCCACTCAAGATGTACTTGAGCTAATCAAATCGGCAAGATCAAGAAAACCTTTTTAAGTAGTTGAAATGAAACAGTAAGATTTTGTTGACTTGACCTCAGTTGAGAGTCAAATTAAGAAAGACAACATTAAAATAACAGAAGCACATTGGATACAGGTCACACCAAACGAACGGACTGTTCTGCGTATAAGACAAACGCATAATATCCTGCAGCCATGGCAGACATCACCTTTACTCAAGAGACCAAGAGGACGAGCTGCAGTCCGAAATACAGTTTATAAGCTTATTGAACCAGAAGCCATGCCTCCACTGTACAGAGAACCTTTAACTAGGTATTTCTGATAAGAAGAAAGCCGACTTTCTGAAAATGACTGAATGTTTAGAAGAACAGTATAGATCATTTTATTGTGAACTGCCTGCACATGCAACTTAATCTGATTTTGTTTATCTACTATGTAAGTTTAAATGAGAATAAATTTTTGTTTATTTTTCAGTTTTTCTATTTTTAATTAATTGTAATTTTGGGATCCTTTACTAAGGCTCGTATTTTCCTAAGGTAAAAACGTTGCAAGGGATATTGTGTAGAAATACAATCTATTAGCGGAAAAACGTTGCATGTTCGTTAACACTAGGTACACATGCAACGTTTTTCTTCTGCAAAAAATTAATTTTTGGTTTTCTGCGCTTTAGTCTTTTGTTTTGTATTATTTGTATTCAACATTATTACCTTACTAATAATATATACAAGCAACGCTTAAATTCACAAAATTTAGTGAATAATATTGTCAAAATAGTTTTTTGCTATTATCTGACAAATTTCATTTTGTCGGTTGCAACGTTTTTCCGGGCAGGTCTTCATATATCAAATGGTTTTATTTTAATCCTTTTTAATGTATTATGTAAAATAAAAACTGGGCCTCACAGACCCCACACGACTGTTTATGTAATTTGCATGTACCCGATTACTCAAGGGTTAACAAATTTATAAATGTTTCTTTGTACATAGTACTTTGTTGTACGATGTCTCTTGTATATTTCATTTTGTACAAACTTTATATCATATCTTCTGATAATTAAGACACAACTTACCGACGTCATCGATTTGAATCTGAAACCCTCCCGAGTACAAACACATGAATATATTTTCATTAATAATAGCGACTAGTGTAGCACGAATATATTATGATACACCTGATAGTATGAAGTTGAGAATTTCATTGTATCAAATAAGCTATTATTTACACCCTAGAAACGCCACGGCGATAATAATCAAATTTATCAATGACAACGAAGCAGATAGAACTTTAGCTTGCATGCTTTGAAAATTTCAAAGAAAAAAGCTCATCAAAAGTTGGGCAATCTTTGAATATCATTACCGTAACAGGAGGCCGGATGTACCCATTATCACTTAATTTACTGTTATCTTTACATTTTAGGAGTTTGTTTGCCTAATGAGTCTGATATAACTTCAGAATATTTTTACATTTTTAATAATTGTATCATAACCGTAAATAATTTTGGTGTTATTAAATTTTATGTAGTTCCTTTACATTTTATTAAAAATTTACAGTTAAAAATAATGGTGATTTCGTTATGAAATTTAATAATTTCGACCATAGTTTTTAATTATATACTTATATGAAATATGCACTACTGCCCAAAATTAACGCACCACCTTAAATGTACCATAAGTTTGAAGCTATTTTTCTTCTGAACGATTGGATTTTGATGATTTTTTTTATGTCATAGGACTATTTCTAGTAAATCACTGTATTAATGCTTTCTAAAAAATATGAACGTTTTACCCGTATACGGGGTGTAAAAATAAAGTTGTGTTTTTTCATCGTAATTTGCAACACCCTGTGGAATTTATTACAAAAAAACGCCACATTTTATTAGTATTTTAAGATAGACTCATCTTTTCTTAATATTTTCGTGAAAAAATTATCTTGATATCTCTATTATTAAATATTGTACAGAATTTTAAATGTAACAAGTTTTTATTAACATTTAAAACAAAAAAAAACATTACTTACATAAACTTTATTGACATTTAATATAAATAAAGCCTAAGAAAACATAACCTAAAAAAAACGGGTGTGGCAGTCCAGTGGGACTGCCGGTAGAAGTTATACATCTATACACGCGTTCGCCGTTAAAAATTTATATAGGAGTCAATCTGCACAATCATTACATATGTAATGCTATAGGTAAAAGAGACCAGAAAGAGAAAAATAATTAGTTATATAGGTATATGGTGCATCGTTTGTTGTATATAAACATTTGGAGTATAGTAAATGAAGGATTGTATCAATATTTTAATGAAAATATATATTTTTATTTATGTATAAAAGGAGTTGAATGCAAAAAAAAAATTTACACATACTCTGTGTAAAATTCATTCTTTATTTTGTTATTATTATAAAAATTACAATACAATAAATACACTGCAACATAATTCAATATAATAATACAATATCTATAAATTAAAATGTAATATTCATAAGTATTTAAAACTGCCAATATACATAACTTACTTTACGAAGATAAAAATAAAAAACCAACAACTCGGATTATGTTGTAAATTTTCATTTTATTTTAAAATTTATGTTTTTTGCGTATATTACATATATTTAATAAGATTAACGTGAGGTTTTTAAATATTTCAAAAATAAAAAAAGAAATTTATAATTGGGATTCGAACTCACAACCACCAGCGTATGAAACAAACACGTAAAGGATTTGCCAATTAGACATGACACTAACGAATTTCAAAATTGACAGTTCTCGGTGAAACAGTGATTATTTTGAAATACAAAAGCCTAAAATATTAAGAACGTTTAATTTTAAATAATACAAAACATATCACATAAATAATAATATTAATACATATTATATTATATATAATATTTAATTAGCACATGAAATAAACAAGCTAAAGAAAAATATTCTATAAAGCCGCAACTCTCTAGTTATTTTTTAAGCAGCTAACTAAAGTCCCCATATTTTAAACAAACACTTTAGAAAATCTATTTTTAGAAACTTCTTTTCCTAGGCAAAAATATTTGCTTTGCAGCTTTGAAAGCATGACCTACTTCAATACATATTTAACGTTTGATTCTACTGCACAAAAGCCGCTACTTAATACAGACATGTTCGAAACATGATAAACAGTCAGCTCTTGTTGACGTAGTGTATATGAAGAAGGCAACAAAGAGATAAATTTATGGATAGAGGGAGAATTCGAAAAGGAATTTTTATTCCTCTCAACAAAATTATGGCCTGTTGAACACCGTGGGAGACATGGGAATGCCGGTTGCTATTTTCCGGTGAATTTAATGCAGCCGTGTTTTGTGACAGATGCTTTAATTTAAATATTTGAGATGTATGTTAAACAGCCGGATGGAATTTTTCTACAAAAATATAGAAAATTGCTCTCTTTTGTAAAATTTATTACTAAGTGGAAATTCTATTCTTTATCTTAAATTGTCTTTTTTTAAATATTAATATTACAATGTCATAGCAATGTAAGATGCCGCATTTATACTTGAGGTAACGAAAAATCCAAAGGGGGGCATATTATGCACCAAAAACCTATAAAAGTCTGTCTACATTCATACTATGAGACGATATATTTTTTTGTGAACTCGTCATTAGCCAGAACCGAAGATAGCCTAGAACAGAGAAAGGCAAGCACTTGAGAACATTTTCCAATTGACAAGAGTTGTCTTTCTAAGTATTGCCATAAAATCGATACCACTGTATACGTTTAAACTGCGTAATTATCATTTTTATTATCATCCAGCCTAGGACATCCATTGCCGAATAATGGCCCACTCAGCTTGTTTTATCTTTTTTTAACAGGCGATGATTTTATGCAAATTTTATTTACTTTTTTAAGTTGTCAGTCCATCGGATTGGTGGTCGCCTCAACATATGTCATTCTCGCTATGTTTTCTACCTATATCTATTTTAGCTCGGTTACACACACACACACGCAGTGATCAACCCTGCCACTAAGGAACATGTGTATACCATTACATAGTGGGATCCACATGTCCTAAGATCAAACCAGTCACACTTCCCTATTGAAGTGGTACCTATTTGACCCCAGGTTTTTCCTCCACCCCTCCTCAGCGTGTGTCTTACGTGGGAAGGCTTATAATCTGAAAGTTACTTTGGGTGCCCTCTGTTTTTAATGACTGTGGTTAAGCCACCTAACTGTAAGGGTAGCACACATATCGACTTTTCTCCCTATTTACTTTACTGACTCTATCGAAGTTACTCTAACTTGACGTCGGGACTTGAGTCCCTAAAAAGAAAAAAAAGGGTAAATGTGCTCTATTTGATATATATATATATATATATATATATATATATATATATATATATATATATATATATATATATATATATATATATATATATATATATATATATATATATATATATATATATATATATATATATATATATATATATATATATGTTGGCTTCCTTTACAGCCAACACTTATTTATTTTAGGAAGCAGGTCTTAAAGAATATCAATGTTACCATTATCTTCCTCCAAACAAAGAATAGGATTGAGACCAAGGGTAGTTTTTTCATTAAATTTTTTGCTTACTCTAAACTGTAGTGTTGCTCTTGGCACATTAACTTGTTCAGCAGGTTTTCGTTGGCTCTTGCCATTTTCTATGACCTGAAAAGCAGACTGAAGATCTTGTTCTGTAGATGGTTTGTGATACGTTTTCTCTTTCCGGATGTTTGGCATTTTTGATTCTAAAAATAAAAATCATGTAATAGTAACAATGTAAGCTACAATCCACACGTTTCAAATTTGATTTATTGTGCCCATATTAGCAGCAATTTTATAACAACTAAAATAATTTTAATTTTACACATACGAATCCGGACAAAAATATATTCTGTTATTGGACACATTACCGTTATTGGCTTGTAGTTATTGGCCACCCTGTAGTTTAGTGATTAGTGATAGTGATAGTGGCCGGTAGGCCAATCATTATAACACGGACATATTTAAGATACAGTGCTTGGTCACTCAAATTTACCGCCAAAAATTCATAACCTTACTATTAAAACCACTGATAATGTAAGATGTACCCCACTAAATCGTCATAGAACATTAATATACCCAGATACATAATACTATTAGTCAAGATAACTTACCTCGTGAATAGCCTTCCTTAACAAATTCTTAAAACTGGATGCACCTGTAAAGCTTCGAACAACACACGCCATAACAACTAGATAATATTAACTGAGAATGATGGTAGCTAGACCAAATATATAGTAATGTTGCCAAATTTCAATGCAAATAAATTTATTTTCTTATAGTTTCTGAAAATCTTAATATTTCGGATTTTTGTAAAAGTGGCCAATTACTAATGACCGGCCAACAACTGTACCCGTTACCCTATAATAAAACTAGATGAATGATGTTAAGTGTGGAGAAGTAGTGGACTACTAAGCAGCTGGAGTTCAGAAGGTGGCATATATGTGGACGATGTGAATATATTAAGAAGCGCACAAGAGGAGTTTAGGTGAGCTATGCCAAATACGTCGAAGGACCATACAATAGGAACGGCTCTTAATCAGCATTTTTAACGTGCAGGTGTTAGCAGCGATATTTAATGGGGAACATTTCTACGATTTCAAAATACTGATCAGGAAGTTCGTGTCCAGTGTTGTGAAGAAGTTTAGCTGGAGGAAACGGAACTTTTCTTTTTTTGAGTATTTGCCCTCGGCGATTGCAAGGTGTCTTTAATATTTGCTTTGCTCTGTTATTCGAGCCTGTTATGGTTCGAACGACATACCTTCTGCTGAGGGATAGGATTCTGTCCTTAATAGGAGTTACATTTGCCAGAATGTATATATGTGCTGATGGATAGAGCCTGCTCTTCCTCATGCTGAATCTGAATTTTTCTTTCGGTAGCTATGATGGTATTGATTTCGTAGGGTTTAAGATAGGCGTAGATGCATACCTTGTATTCGATAATAAGTCTAATAAATGTTTTATAGGTATGAAATAGTGTGTTAGATGACGTCCTGCCCAATTTACAGGCTAGCACTGCCAAGACACTAAACTTCTTTTTCACCCTGTCAAGGGTATCTTAAATGTCGGTTTTTCAGTTGAGAGCCTTGTAAAATGAACTCCCAAATAGAAAACCGAGTTTCTGAGAATAATAAGGTCGTCTCCTAACAGAGTTATTCGGCCTTAGACATCGCGAAAATTTATTGATTTAAATAAAATTAGTTGTGTTTTGGAGGGATTTATGGTCACCCTCCATTTATTGCACCACCTAATGACCTTGTCTAGATAATTTTGAGCTCTTTCAAATACAGACAATAATTAAAATTACATAATAATTACATAATAATTAAAATTACAAAACATAATTAAAATTATTTTTCTTAAACTTACCAATCAATTCGTTTAATAACATATTAACTACATTTGTGATATTTTCCGTAAAAAAACTGCAGCTAAAACAAACTTTGTTTTCAGTCTTGCAACATACACTGTATTTGTCATTTTTATTACATAAAAGATTCCAACGGTTTGACTCTGTGGTGAATAACAAGAAATGCAGGAAGGAAAAGCGAGCAAAACCCATGGGATATTCGTCTTGCAATTTACATATTTTTTAACGTTTTTTGTTGGCTTGCAAAGTCGTGTTAAGAAGAATCAAGAAAGGAGAGTCTGTTCGCAATAGTCAGGAGCGTAGCGTATTTATATATAGCTACGCATATTACTGACGCTGTTTAACAGGAAGAAAATTATGACGAATACGCTGACGACCCACTAATTGATGATGGAGAGAATTGTCTTCAGACCGTTTTTTTAATAGTTTGTTAGGTTTTACTCTGATTTTTAACTGCAAAAATATGAACAAAATTGTCAATAAATTAATTAACCCTTTAAGGCACAAGTTTATTATGATAAACTTTTTTCAAAGTTTTTTCAAGTAAAATAGTTTGGAATACTATAGTTAGTACATCAGTTACTAAATTTTGAATACAATTTTGTTTTTTCTATGAAAAAATTGCTATTCAACCGTTGTACCAGAGTTCAATCAAGCAATAATTTTCATGCTAGTTTCTCTGGTACACAGAGTGTATTAAATGATAAAAAGTGTATCAATAATAGGTATAGGACTTTAAATATTACAAAAATACTGCACAATGTTATAATAAACAAAAAAATATAATATTAAAAATAACAGTTCAGTCACTTGAATGATATGGTATAAAACAATCCAAGCACAAAGCCACTTTACAGTCTACGTACTCTATATCACTGCGTTTCTGTAATCCCGTTTTTAAGCACTGCTGGCATCGTCTTCTCGTTGTTTTCTGCAGCAAATGACCTACATACTCCATGTTCAATGGCCTCCCAATTTTTTTTCTCGCAGAAAAATCTTTTATAATACTGGTAGCCAATTTGGATCTATATTCAAGGTGAGATATTGCTTTTTTTCTACTCTTACTTTGCCTAAGGCATTCTTTATAAATTATATAAGAATTTGCTACGAATGCATCAAAAAGGTAATAAAATAACTTCATTCACCATCGACGACTTTTCCAAGCTATTGAGTATGTCTGCATTCGTTGGTCAAACCGATCAACACCGCCCATATACATATTGTAGTCTACAATGGCTTGAGGCCAGCGGATGTTTTCTCGTTCTCCAGATTTTGATGTTCTCAAAACAAAACCAGTTTCTGCATGATTATGCGTATTGCTGCATACGGTCACAGATTTTGAGCCACGATCCTTCCACTTACTGATTGTAATATCATTGCAGACAACTCCATCAATTTCAGAATGTGCTTTTGGAAAATATTTTCATGTTTGTCATACTGTTCCATAACCAAAATGACCTAGTTTTGATAACTTATTCATAAGAGAAAGTGTGGTAAAAAAATTGTCAAAGTACAAGCAGTGACCCCTTTTTTCCAACACTTACTAATTAAATTCAGTATAACTCTTTCCCCTAGAGTATGTTCTTTAGTCCGTTCAGGTTCTCTACCGTAATATACCTCAAAATTGATGAGGTAACCTGTTTCAGCACATGCCATTGCCCAAATTTTTACACCCCTCTTTATGGGTATCAGTGGCATGTACTGTTTCAAAGTAGTCCTTCCTTTAAAGGCAACCCAATCACAATTCCCAAGTTAGATTTCGGAATGGAATGGGCACAAGAGAGGCACTATTTTCTTTTAACGTGCTGACCCAAAGATGTTTGGATGTTAATCAAAATGTTTATGTATGCTTGATAGACTACAACAAGGCATTCGATAAGGTAAAACATGACCGACTTATAGAAGTAATCAAAAACAAGAATCTGGATGTGAGGGATGTAATATTGATATCAAATTTATACTACAGCCAACGATCAAATGTGAAAATTGGAAGAGGAGTGTCAGAAGAAGTGGAGATAAGGAGAGGGGTCAGGCAAGGTTGCATACTGTCGCCGTTATTGTTTAATGCTTATTCTAAAGGAATTATACAAGAAGCTTTGGTAAACGAGACAGTCGGCATAAAAGTGAACGAAAGTTTAATTAACAACATTAGGTATGCCGACGATACAGTCATAATAGCCGACAACTTGCAAGACTTAGAAAGAATAATGAACAAAATATTAAGATATAGTGGAGAATACGGACTCTCTCTTAACATCAAAAAAACCAAATTCATGAAAATTAACAAGAACACCAATAAAAACGAAATATATGTAGGCGGCCAGCAGATTGAGAGAGTAAAAAGATATACTTATTTAGGGACGATAATCACAAAAAATAACGATTATACTGCAGAAATAAGAGTCAGAATTGAAAAAGCACGTGCCAACTTCGTGAAAATGAAAAAGATTTTATGCAGCAAAAATCTGACATTGGCCCTCAGAATAAGGCTAGTTAAATACTATGTACACAGTGTACTCTACCATGGAGCTGAATCATGGACATTAAACCAGAATACAATAAATCGACTTAAAGCGTTTGAAATGTGGACATTTAGAAGATTGTTAAGGATTCCATGGGTAGATAGAATCACGAATACAGAAGTGTTAAGAAGGATACAAGTTGAGTAAACGTTCCGATATCAGAGCCATCTATGCATTACTTATTAAAATACAAGTATAGAACAAGTATATACAAGTATATACAAGTATATACAAGTATGTACAAGTATATACAAGTATATACAAGTATATACAAGTATATACAAGTATATACAAGTATATACAAGTATATACAAGTATATACAAGTATATACAAGTATATACAAGTATATACAAGTATATACAAGTATATACAAGGTAGAAATCTACTTTGTACTACTCATTTACTCTGCGGTGTACATTAAGCTTAATTTTCAATTTTCCTACTACGGGATTGTGATCAGATCCGATATCTCTTCCAGGGTACGTTTTTACTCCTTGCAATCCATTTCTGTATCTCTGATTAATCAATAAAAAATCAATTTGATTTCTTACGATGTTGTCATGCGTATGTTGTGGAGACTGCCAGGAGTAGAGTCTTCGAGGTGGCAGTTTGTACCAGGTACTCGCAATGACTAATTTTTCTTCTTGACAGAACTGGATTAGCCTACCTTCGCATTGAAATCTCCCATGATTATAAGTGTCTGGTTCTTCTTGATCAGTTTCATTAACTTCTTAATCTCTCTGTACAGTTGGTTTACTTCATTTTCAGGCTTGTCCAAGGTTGGTGCATAGATTTGTATAATGTTAAGGTCAACAGGATTGGCTTGGACTTGTAGTAGTGCTGCCCTATCTGAGTATGCCATGAAATTCCTTACTGATTTTTTTGAGAATCCAACTCCGTTATAATGATGGGGTAGGTTATTTCCTGATTAATATAGTGTGGTTTTACTTTAGTACATTCACCACTGATAGGCCATCTGATCGCATCGTTCTATTTCTAGTATTATGTTGTCTAGTTTACCGGCAGTGTAAGGACTTTTAACGTTCCAAGTATATTAATGTTAAAGCATATTTATTATTTATATTAGATGATCTATATAGATAGTATAATATGTATAGATAGATAATATATATCTATTATACACTTTTCATAGAATATTGTAAGTTTATCAGATGAATTTTGTCCCTTTATATGACGTACCTCTGGAGTCTTGAAATAACATCTAAACATTTTCGTATGTTCTAATAAACAATTCTTGTTGTGTTAACGGGATAATATTTCTAGTTGGGAATTTGTGTAAGACCAATAATACGTGCATTCAATTAGATGTTTATCAAAAATTAATTCAACTTGTATTTTTACAGTTAAACTTAAAAGGCGAGTTTTTTGTTAAAACTTCAAAACGAACAAAACCGTTTTAAATGGAGCTGTTGAGTCTAAAAATCTGCAAAAGTAGTTCAGCCGCGTTCTCAAATACACTTCCCAGTGGTGACTACCACTTCAAAAGGAGACATTCTGTTTGCCTTACAAAGAAAATGCAGCCTTTTTCCGTCTTTAAATTGCTAGTTTCAGTTCAAGAATGTGGCCAATTATGAGAGAAAAAGATAACGAAAGAGTATTCGCCTCAACGGCAGGGTTAGAGATGGGTTTCTTAACAATAAAGGGAACTTTTGTTTTTGTTTAGCGTCGGTGTGTTTTTTAGAGGACAAAAATAAATAGAAACTACTTTTAAGATAAAACTCTCACTCTTATCTTACCATTTTACAAAACGATACACTCTTAATATCAGTTACACTGGAGATAAAATAGTAGTCAATTTTAAACTATAGAATAAAAAAAAAATAGTAAATATTTTCAAACATTTACACTGCAGTAGTTATTTATTTTTAATTTAAAAAATTATTTGTAAAGCACATACCGTAAAATGGAATAATTTGAATTACTTAAAAATTCAAACAGTTGTATTATTGTACTGTTCAATTTTTTTTTCATTCTTGTGGTTCCAGAAGTTCAAATATAAAACAAATTGATATTTTTATTGCTAATATATACTTTTAATTTTTTATTGGATTTTTCAAGTTTTTGTAACAGTGGTTTAAGAACTGAAAATAATTTAACCCTAGAACCACAACGTGAGGGAACTGGAACATAAACCACAACGTGGGGTCGCCTTTGACCCTAATAAAACTTTGTAGAGCTAGTAATAACTTGTATTTGCACTTGATTGGGAATTATTAATGATAATTTCCTGATTGTTTTAACTTGTCTTTAGAATAGGTGTCTTTGATGTGAACTCTTTTCTGTCTTTATTTTTGACTTCGAAGAAATGCTAGAAGTTGAAGGAAGTTAATAAAGCCTTTGTTCAAAGTCTTCTAAAACGAAACTTTTTTCTGGTTTAACATATATTTTCTTTCTGTTCACTTTACATACAGTCTCAGTCGATTTGTTCTCCCTTAAAAATGACGTGAAGATTTTTCACGAGCTTGTTTTTCCCTGCTCTATAATGACAGCTTCCAGATCTTTTTCTGGTGGTTACCGCTTTAATAATAATATTGTTATTTATCTAATGTGTTCTTCAAGCTATTAATTCACTTATTAAATTTGACTTGGTACCATTATTAATATCCAAATTATTAAGGCACTTTTTTAATAAATTTGGAAAATTATCTCTTTTTTTAATCATAATAATAAATGTTAATAAAAACATTTTTTTAATCGTTTAACACATTACGCTATTTTACCTTTAAGGGCCTAAAAAAGTCCTTGTCATAAATGCGTACTGTTTGTAGGTAACAGCGGACATGATATTTTATTTTTTTTACAATCTTGGATAATTTTCAAAGAAATATGCGTTGACAGATTATCACCAATCATGACTTTTGGTAAGTCCTTGGGCAGTTTTTTAAAGTAAAGTAATGCAAGACTATAAGACCAGCCTTCAAATATTGGACAATTAAACCAGCCATTTTTGATTAATTATATCTGGCTCCTGCACGTCAGCCTTGAGTCCAAGTATCGTACAAATTTGTAACAAACATAAGGTGGTAACCAAACTCCTGAATACACTTGCTTTAGAATGATCTAAGTATAACTCGATCTGGATGTTTGCAACCACGTCTTGTAAATATTTTAACCTTACCTGGGTCATCCGTTATATTTGTTTCATCATAGTTCAGAATAGCGTCTACAGAAACATCCTTAAGAAAAACATTTAATTGCTTAAAATAACCACAGATCATTTTTCTGTCCATCTGAGCTCTCGTTCTTTTAATATTCTGACAGACACGGTCTGAGAGTGTGTCTTTACCAGCCACAACCTTATGATACGTCTTTTATCTCAGCACCGATTGACTTTAGCTGTAACAATTGAAAAATCAAGAAGAAGTTGCCCAAACGTCTACTTTTTACAAAAGATCGGACAAGCTGCAGATAATGCTACCGATTAATTAGATTTTGTTATTCAGTTGTTTATTAAGAAATGTTTTTTCATAGTGTATTGTTTTATTAAAGAAAATAAACATACAATTTTTTAATATAAGTTTGGAGGTACGACATTTAAGATAGTTGGGTCTACCAGACCCCATCAGACCTAAGTTGCTAGAAGTAAGTACCAGACAAACCCAGGGTTAATTGATTGCAGCATTATATTTACACATTTGTCAATTTCCGTTACTGAACATACTTAATTAAATTATAATAATAAGTTATTACTAAAATATTTCGGAAAATACGTAAAGTTGAAACTTTACAATAGACAAATTGTGGCATCGATTTTATGAACATGTGACAATGAACATACAACTTTGATAACTTAATATTGTGATAATATGAAGTGACAATATTATGAAATGTAATGTTATAAATCCATATATAATCGTATATCCATATTAATGAGCAAATATGAAGATTTGATGCAATATCCTACGCATGATAAAACATATTATATTGTACTTTACTCATAACTAGTAATTTATACTGCCAAATATACAAATAAATTTAATTGTATTAGAGTTACATATTGCTGATATCTATTAATACACTATAATTAATAATATTTTTCATTATATTTAGATATGGATACCCAATAATAGGGTTATGTAATAGGGTTAGTAGACAGAATTAGTGTATTGCGAGTAGCATGCGCCTACAGGACTGTATCTTCGGCGGCCTTGTGGACTATCACGGGTTGTGTTCCTCTGCATGTGTTAGCATTAGAAAATAGACATCTCTATGAGAGGAGAGATCATTTGACAACAGCTATAAAAAATGAAGGGAAAGATCAATGGAAAGATAGCAACAAGAGTGAAACAACAAGGAAAATATTGCCCAGTGGACCAATATGCTGATCCCGAGCCTAAGGGACTGGGTCGATTGTCTGTTTTAGGACGTATCTTCATAGGTTTAGAAAGACAGATACAGATAAATGCCTATACTGCGAATATTCCGACATTGTTACTCACACAATGCTGGAGTGTAATAGATGTGTAGTGGAGAGAAACAGAATGTATAAATAAATAGGTATAAACCCTGTTAGTGTAAGAGAGATGATCGTGAAGATTACTAGAAGTACGGAGGGATGGAATAGTCTTCATAATTACATCGGAGCAGTCATTAAAAATAAAGGCGAAGAAGAAAAATAACAACGGGGTCAACGACAGAATTAAGATCTAATTACTATTTTAATGGGAATAAGCCGCAATTAAAGGTTAAAATAAGTTTATTAACGTTTAAATTTTTTATCTTTGATTTTGCACTGATAACTTGTTTATAATCCAACAATTAGTAGAAAAAAGAATAGCGGTTGGTACAGAGTCGATCTAGAAAAGGCGTATGATACAGTCCCAAGACTTAAATTGTAGCAAGCTTTACAACAACTTGACATTAGTCCATACCTTTTAGGAATAATCACAGAAGTATACAGGAATGAAACTACTTACCTAAAAATCGGAATTAGACTATCAGAGCCATTCAAAGTAACTAAAGGACTAGAACAAGGATGCAGTGTGTCACCCTTACTGTTTAATTTATATATTGACGCAACCCTCCAAAATTGGAAAAACCACTGCCAGGGAATGGGAATCCCCATAGGAAATGACGTACTGTTCTCCCTAAACTTTGCCGATGACCAAGTCGTCCTAAGTCCTAGCTTAAGATTCTTACGATCTAGAATTTATGATAAAGCTTCTATACAGAGAATATTTAAAATATGAGTTATAAGTCAGCATAAAGAAAACACAATATTTAGTTATCAATTCAGATGCAAGGTTTGAACTGTTGATAGACGAGGACTTGGAAATCAAACAAGTGGAAAAATTTAAATATTTAGGTACACTCATTGCAAAGGATGGCTTGAGAAACCAAAATTAAACACCGAATTAATCAGGGACGTAAAATTGTAGGATGTCTGAACTCCTTATGGTGGGATGGCAACATTACCAAAAGGAATAAAAATACATTAGGGCAAACAACGGTTCAGTAAGTTCTTTGTTATGATTCTGAAGTATAAACAATTAATGCAGACCTGAAGAAAAGATTGTTGGCAGTTGAAATGCATTATTTGAGAAGACGTGCTAGCACATCAAGGCAGGAAAGAAAGATCCACGAATCTATAAGAAATAACATGAATGCTACAGAAAAGGTCACTGACAGAATAGAAAGAAGAGGTTCCAAATGGTTTGTGGATCTATTGAGAATGAAAGCCCCCTGGAAAAACTTTACAAATGGAAGCCCTCTGGAAGAAGAACAAAAGGTAGACCTCGACGCTCATTGAATGAAGGAATTACAAGAGCGATGGAATCGAGAGTTTTAGATGAGAAGCATACCTTGGACCGGTAGGATTGGCGGAGGAGAACGGGAGTATGGCCATAGCCGTCTCCAAAATGTATTGTATTTACAAGTTGGATTAATGTCAAATGTCAATAAACTTATTTTAACCTTCAATTGTGGCTTATTCCCGTAAAAATAAAAATTACTTTAAAATGCTTCAAGAAAATGCCTTCAGAACAATAGATAAGATCTAGAGTGTTCTAAAATGTCGTCAACCTTGCAGCGGCCACCCCACTTTCGGAGTACGGTGTGACAGTCAACTGCGCACAAGTAAAAGAGGGTAGTTTTAGTTGGTAGGCAGGATAATATATACCTGAATCTTTGACACTGCTATCTTTAGTACTTTAAATTAAACTAAAATCCAAATTTTAGGGACTCAAAATGGAGGTAGCATAAAAAAAATTCCAAAACCCCCCTCAGACAAATTCTGGGTACGCCACTGTCTGATGTATACAAATGAATACAATAGTGCGCAAAAGTCGTGAACCGGTATGACAAAAGTAATCTTTATTTGCGGTTTTTCAACAAATGTTCATCTTCTGCCCTCTTTCTGTCCATCACCATCTTTTCCTCTTCGCATCACTTTCCATGTCGTCACTGATCCTTTCACAAACATCTTTTTCTTGGGCACGATGCAATTTTCCAAAACTTTTTTAAAATAATATGTCTTTCCTGTTCACTGAAAAGCCTGCAAAGGTAGGATCGTTTGCTCTTTTATTGTACAGATGTATGGTTGCATCGTTGTTTGATTTGTCTTGCATTTTTTAAAATATTTTTAGTTATTTCATTTCCTTTTCTATGACAACATGTATACTTATCCGTTAAGGCGGTTCGCCTGCTGAATTCTCGAACTATTTTTTAATTTTCCATCTTCCATGTCTCCTTTTCCAGACAGTCATTTTTATTTAATTCTGTCTCATTTTTGTTTTTAGCCTCATTTTCATTTTCAACTTTTTAAGCAATTTTTTCTTGAATATCAGTGGTAGCTGAAATACAACTTCTTTGGATGGTCTCTCTTTCAATTTCATTTTCAAAATTTTTAGTGTTGTGTTCATCGTTTACTGCAGTCTCACCTTTACTTTCACGAGCCTTATTTCCTGAACAAATATCTATATTACTACTTTCCTCTTCACCTTCAAAGGTATTAACAGGTTGTAATGTGATTTATCTTGATTAATTAGGGCCAAATTAAGAGCATCCAAGAGCTGATTGTCTGGTGTAATGATGAGCGATTCTGCATTGGTAATACAGCCACCTCCAAATTTTGTCGGTTCTATATTTGCTTGATTGTCCAGGGCAAGCTGAACATTTTTTTTTTTGGTTCGAGACATTTTCTGAAAAGAAATTTACTGTTAATTTCGACAAAACATGCACGACGATTTGTAACACATCATTTTAGGACACCCTATATCCAGTAAAATGATGTACATGTTATGAACTGCTTGATTAGAAACAATAAATTGCTATACATATTTTAGAATACCCTCCATCTTTAAAATTATGTAGTTATTATCACGATGTACTTATATTTTTTATTTTATAAGCTTCAGAGTGCCTTAAACTTTGCCGTTTGTATAGATACGATTTCTCTAAACCATGTGACAATAACCATGCAAGAACTAGCGGGAAAACATTGTTTACGTCAGTAAAAAACCTCTTGAGTGTTGCCGGATCAAACACATAAAATAGCTGGTTTCTGCTAGCGGCTGGTAATAATAAGGTAGACAACAATGTATGGAATAGATATGATAGAAACCACCTATGTGAATTTGACTTCACATCGGAGATTTTAGCCAGACGCTGTTTGGCTGCACTGTCCTCTAAGTAATATTAAGAGAGATCCTATGTGAAATTGGTTGCACATGGATGAATCCAAGACTGCAGATTTTTATAAATGAAACCCTGAGCACATACGACGTTTCGTTTTACTACTTTACGGTGGTTTTGTTAAGTCATAGAACGTAATATAATCTAGAAATGGTATGAAAAAGTTAAAAAAGATAAAAAAGTCACAGGAGGTTTCGCCGTGGCAGCGACGGTATACTATTTTCATTTTCATATTCGACAGTGAATTGAATATTTTGATGGAGTGAATTAAAGATCGTTTGTAGTTTCTGAATATGGTTGAATGGTACACTGCATATTATGTCATTAACAAATTTATAAATAAATGGTAGTGAAAACGGCAATTTTGAGATTCCAAGGTCTAATAAATGGTCTAGGATAATTTGTTGCTAAAATAGTGTTATAGTTGTAAGTATTGAAATATTTACTTTGTTTACATATATAATAATTAATTATTGTAATAAATTTACAGTTTTCTGCTGAAGAACTCACAATTAATACGTGACGAAATATTGAGAGAGAACAAATAGAGTTTTATTTCCTACAGACCGATTGCTGATACTATAAATCAATATTTAAAACAGTACGGTCGAAAATAATTTGAAATATATATATATATATATATATATATATATATATATATATATATATATATATATATATATATATATATATATATATATATAAAAAATGTGCACTGGTAAGTGAAAGGGATATTTTCGGTCAATTTGGAGATTAAAAAAGAAAAGAGTTGTGCTACTTTATCTTTTTATTGAATACGTTTCGCCCACTGTTCAATGGGCATCGTCAGTTCATCTAAAAGAATGGTATTAGCGATACATCTAATATAAAAAACAATAAGTAAACGATCTTACCTTTAAAAGATCTGTAGCATTAAGATATTAGTATGGTGAAGACACATCAAAAATTAATTTACTAAATAAAACAGCAAAAAACACAGAATGCCGAAAGATTCCCAATTTAAGTAATTTTATATTAATTAGTTTTATAATTTAACTTCTAAAAACATTGATGGATTCTAAAATCTATCAAAAAAAAATTTAATTGTCAATTTTGGAATGTTATATTAACAACGGCAAGGCTAGGGATCTTGACTGTCATGATCATATCATGCAAAATAAAGTATTTGAAAGTTCGAATGTCAGAACTGACAATCAGATGGTGAGATTGAAGGAAAAGTTTTTTAGATGCCAACATAAATGTTATGATATAATAAAAGAAGTTGAAGAAGAAACCAATAATTTAAAAGTAGAATACGAAAGAATCAATTTTGTAGTATTAGTGCATGGTAAATTTGGCTTAAGTTGCTGATATCAGTTCTCTTATTTAATGCATTAGGTTGTTTCAAAATATGACACATCTCCATAAACTGTCTCTTATTAAGGTTACGTTCTCTACAGAGAACTCTAACACCATCAAAATTCACAGTATGTTTGGTGTTGATTGCATGTTCTGCAAGGGCACAAGTATGTTTAGAAAGTTTAATGTCACTACGATGTGAAGTAAGGCGTCCTTTAAGGGAACGGCCAGTTTGACCAATATAACATGCATCACATTCAGAACAGGGTATGTGATAGACTACATTCACTTGTTCCAAAAAGGAAAGAGGTGTTTTAATTTTAGAAAACAAGTTCCTGACAGTCTTTGAATTATTGATAGCAATCTTAACCGGGATATTGTTCTGTTTGTACAATTTAATAAGCTTTTCAGTAACATATAACCTATAACCTTACTTCACATCGTAGTGACATTAAACTTTCTAAACATACTTGTGCCCTTGCAGAACATGCAATCAACACCAAACATACTGTGAATTTTGATGGTGTTAGAATTCTCTGTAGAGAACGTAACCTTAATAAGAGACAGTTTATGGAGATGTGTCATATTTTGAAACAACCTAATGCATTAAATAAGAGAACTGATATCAGCAACTTAAGCCAAATTTACCATGCACTAATACTACAAAATTGATTCTTTCGTATTCTACTTTTAAATTATTGGTTTCTTCTTCAACTTCTTTTATTATATCATAACATTTATGTTGGCATCTAAAAAACTTTTCCTTCAATCTCACCATCTGATTGTCAGTTCTGACATTCGAACTTTCAAATACTTTATTTTGCATGATATGATCATGACAGTCAAGATCCCTAGCCTTGCCGTTGTTAATATAACATTCCAAAATTGACAATTAAATTTTTTTTTGATAGATTTTAGAATCCATCAATGTTTTTAAAAGTTAAATTATAAAACTAATTAATATAAAATTACTTAAATTGGGAATCTTCCGGCATTCTGTGTTTTTTGCTGTTTTATTTAGTAAATTAATTTTTGATGTGTCTTCACCATACTAATATCTTAATGCTACAGATCTTTTAAAGGTAAGATCGTTTACTTATTGTTTTTTATATTAGATGTATCGCTAATACAATTCTTTTAGATGAACTGACGATGCCCATTGAACAGTGGGCGAAACGTATTCAATAAAAAGATAAAGTAGCACAACTCTTTTCTTTTTTAATCTCCAAATTGACCGAAAATATCCCTTTCACTTACGAGTGCACATTTTTTATATTAAATTAAACGGTCATATTCCTTAAAGATATATAAATATATATATATATATATATATATATATATATATATATATATATATATATATATATATATATATATATAGAACAACTATCGTTGTGGATGTATTCGATAAGACGCAATTTTGTTTATTGACTTTGATAGTGATGCGCAATGGCACAAAGACATAAAAAGTGACCGAGTTTTCCTGACGGTTCTTTTGTTTCTTAAAAATGAGGACGATAAATTTTTAGCGTCTACTTCTTGTTTTGCTTTTCGGGCAACCCGTAAACTCAAAAGAATGGTCCATAAGTCAAATGAGTATGATTTAATTAAATGTACAAAGCAAGAAAAATGATTTTATGCGCGATGTTGTTTTTATTTATTTCCTCGCAGTAGGAAAGAATGATGATTATTAGTTCCTTTTTTTTAATTAGACTCGCGAAAAATGCTATGTATTTTTTAAAGTTGTGAACACAAATTAAAATTAAGGCTAAGTTTTGTTAATAAATTGCTGCTAAACATATTGCAATAAACTATTCTAAAAATTTTCTTATCTAAAAAATATTTCTTAAATTTTGTAATATAATTTTGAAAAACTTTTTTAACACAAAAACAATTGAATTTATAAATAGGTTAGAATAGCGACCAATTACAAATAAGCCTCAATGTCATAAATGCCAACTTAAAATTTTCATTTTTGACAATTATACTGCCAAAAACTAAAATTTTGTTTAAAAATTCTTTTTATTTACTAATAAAAAAGAAGATTTATTCATCATTGATAGATGCAATGAAATGTAACTGAAAAAATGTAACAAGTATATGGAAAATTAAATCAAAATGTGATATTTTACTGGTTTTATAAATAAACTATAAAGAAATAATATAATAATTATAAATTTTGCTTAGATTTTGAATTTCGGTTTTTTTGTTTAAATTATTTTCACTTCCGCTAATACAAACTATTTCTAAAAAAGTCCTTTTGAATTTATTACTTTCACTTCACAAAATTTTAATGTTATCAAAATCCATAATATGGTCTTTGTCGATTACATGCTCTGCTAAAGCACAAGATGGTTTTTTAATTCTACAATCACTTTTGTGGGAAATAATGCGATTTGACCGATTTCTTCCAGTCTTATCAATATACTCAGCTTTACACTGAGTACAACTAATGCTGTATACTACATTTGTTTTATCTAATTTGTCTATCTATAGCATACTTAGTTTTGGAATATAAAGATAAAATAGTTTTAATGTTCTTTGTTGCTATTTTTATATTGTCAATAACCTTTAGTGTTTGTATTAATTTAGGTGTTAATGATGGTATAATAGTGAATGATACTAGATGTTCTGATTGTTGTATACAATGTTCTGAGATTTAGCAAAAAATTGTGTTAAGTTATTTATATTAACAATATTAGAAAAAGCATATCTGAATGATAAGAGTCCTCAATTAAAATATTTTTTTAACAATTGAAGATCTTTTTGTAGATAGTCTGGATGAGAAAGCTTTAAAACACGTCCTTTTAATCTTGTTATTAGGTTCATTTTTATCTTGTTTGGATGACGTGAGTAATCGCTTATATATTTACTACTACAAATGGGTTTTCTGACCATCTGATTTTCAACACATTGTATGTAGTTCTTACAATTTTCATGTCAAGGAATGGTAGAGAAATATCTACTTTTTCCTCAACTGTAAACTGTATAATGTTGATTATGATTTTTATTTATAAAACCAGTAAAATATTATATTTTGATTTAATTTTCCATATACTTGTTACATTTTTTCAGGCATCTATCAATGATGAATAAATCTTCTTTTTTATTAGAAGAATATTATTTCATTCAAGAATGAAAATTTTAAGTTGGCATTTATGATATTGAGGCTTATTTGTAATTGGTCGTTATTCTAACTCATTTTTAAATTCAATTGTTCTTTTGTTAAAAAAGATTTTCAAAATTATATTACAAAATTTAAAAAACATTTATTAGATAAGAAAATTTTTAGAATAGTTTTTTGAAATATGTTTAGCAGCAATTTATTAAAAAAACTAATTTTATTTGGTGAGTTTATACAATTTTTTTTTCTAGTTTCACTTTGTAAGATATTTTATATTTTTTAGTAGCTCTTGAAACTACTTTTACTACTTTTTTTAAATTGCATGTACAATAACCACATGGTCTTTTGCTGTGCTATGTTTGAATCAAATTGTAAGCTGTATCTAGTTTCAATTTATTGTTTATACATCTAATTATTGATGTCTATTATCTTAAGCTTCTTTACATTTTACACCATTGACTGCTACATGTCTTTTTGAGGTAACACATTTATATTGACTTGTCTATGTATGTTTAGTTTTTCATATTGTGGTTTTTAGATGAACTGATGATGCTTTCTGATTAGAGAGCGAAACGTCTTCAATAAATAGATGAATTTTAAATCATAATATTTTAAATCAAAGACCTTACCTATAATTCGATTTGTTGTACTTTTGCGGCTCGATATCTTTATTTTTATAATGGCCATATAAGTATGGGGACCAAAAGGAATAAAAAAAAACACAAAGATCAAATGCAAAATTCATTCATATATTGAATGAGAAAAAATTCCTTGTAAACGACTCTTAAAAATTAACAAAAATTTTATTCATAATAAATTTGAAACTTTTTCATAGTTACAACTCTTTCCGGTTCAGCTACTTTCCTACTAAGTTGACCTTTGTCCAAAGAAAACTCTTTCTTATCGAAATTTAAATTGTCAATCTGTTGCTGCTTCTAACTCTTTACATCTGGTGTCCTATCAAAAAAAAAATAGACAGCCTAGAGATCTCTGCTTGCACTGCTTGGCTGCTACCACAAAACTTGTTAAACTTTCTTTTACTACTCACTTTATTTACCTGCAAAAACAACAATATTTTTTTTCCTTTATAATTTTACGAAGACACCAAAAACACCTTTTCTCTTTCAAATTTCTTACCGAACTCCTTGTGTTTCTTTTTTAAATTCTATACTCGGTTTTCTTTTCTACCCATTCCTTAAAATCTCTTCCTTGACCACCAATCACAACACTCCAAGAAACGACATATCTTGCCCCTCCTTTCTATTTTTCTCTATCCTTATTTTATCCTATTGAATAAACAAAATATCTACCATTTTCTTGTTGACACAAAATATAAGTCATCCTAGTCCATGTGGATTAGGAGAATTATTATGCAAGGAAGGATCCAAGGAAGAAGAAGCATAGGAAGAAGACGCATCTCCTGGCTGAAGAACCTTAGAGAATGGTTTAACTGTAGTTCACTACAACTTTTCAGAGCAGCAAACAAAAAAATGACCATAGCCGTTATGATATCCAAACTCCGATAGGAGATGGAACTTTAAGAAGAAGAAAGAAGTCCATGTGGAATAACCAATAACGAAATCTATTGTTTTGACTGCATAGCAAAAGAATTTACCCACTGTCTGGTTTTAAACAGCAAATGCATTTTAATTTTGAAATCACTTTAAATTTTATTATACACTTTTCTCTGGATATAAGATCTATTATAGAATACGGCTGTTTGGTATATTGCTCAGCTAGCATAACTATTTTACGTAAACTTTTTTTTGTTTTAGTTTGATGGCCTTGGCCGAGCCAATTAGCCAGACAAATTTAAAGACAAACAATTTTTACAATCAGAGGAATTTTTTTACAATCAGAGGAATAAACATACAATCATCCGTACAATTTAACGTACAATTTTTAATAAAATACAATTTTTTTTCTGCTATAATATAATACAATATTTACTTAAATGTAAGGGTTAGTTTTAAAGCTACAATTTATATTTACAGTTTTTGATATGTTCGTAAATCGTTTTTAATACATTGATATCTCTAGAGAAAATCAAATTGGTCAGATAGACGGGAACTGGAATTTTTAATATAATAAGATTATCATAAAATTTGTTTATGTTTAATGATTCGTGGGATCACTTAAGGAAAATATGTAATAGGTTACCTTCTTTTCCACACTTAGCTGACTCCGTGAGACCCAACTTGTACATATGAAGGGGAGTAAGAGCATGATTAGATCTTAATTTGTTTATAACCCTTATGAAATGGCGATTTCATAGAGTATGAAACCATCTTTTTATGAGTATTTCAGGCTGCATTTGTTTGTCTGCATTTCCAGTTCTCGTGTTTCGATAATATGTTTGCCATTTTTCTTTTTGATGCCGTTTACTAATTATATCAATATCTGAAAAGAGGAGTAAGTTCAAGGGAGCTTCTCCGCCTATCTCTAGGGCAGATTTGGCTAGGCTATCTGATATTTCATTGCCCTTAATGCCCGTGTGTCCCTTTATCCAGGATAAAATAATGTTTTTTATAAATTTGTAATTTTATTGTAAATAGTCATAATTCCTAGTTCTATATGATTTAGTTGTTTGGACCTATGTACGTTTGTTAGTCTGTCGACGACACTCTTACTGTTTACGTAAACTTGGTAGAATCCAATTTAAGGCTTTGAAAATTGTGTTAGCGTTAATGAAAAGCACTCAAGCCACACTGGTTCTAGCCTCTCAAAACCCACTTTCATTACACAGAGAATATCTGGCCAATGAATGCTTCCTAATCCAACATGATCGCTGCATTTGTAATGCCAAAATAATTAATCAATTAAATACAGCTGATTTTACAACTAAATTCTTCTTAAAGAATAATTTTTCACCACTTGCAAAAGTATTTGCAACTTGCAATGAACTTAAGTAAATCAATTTTTCTTATAAGTTTATTTTCGGATATCATTTGGCATATCACACCTGACAAGTATTCTATCTACAAACATAATAATTGTGGTAGGTTATAAGGGGTTATAAGTGGAATCTCGGGGGTAGGAAGGTTAAAGGTTCAGTAGCATTTTCGTCTCTGATGTTCATTCTGACGTTCAGACTGTTTAAATTGTTTTTAATATAAGATTTAAAAGTAAATGAATTCAAATATACTTCCATGCAATCGTACAAAGGTATTTTCTATAAAATACCTTGTGCAAAATTACTAAAATATTATTATTCACAAAATTACAATCAACGAAGAATGATGAATAAATAAAATTAATAAAATTTAATATTTATTACAGTTTGTTGTGTTTAAATAGTAAAACTTTTAGTTTACTACTTCTCAAATTACATTGTAATTTTACGTGCATGGCAAATATGCAAAACAGTAAAAAGTTAGTTACTTTTTATTAGATTTTCTTTGGAATATAAACAGAACTTTAGAGGTATCTGTTTAGTGTTCAGTGAAAAAATATGATGGCAAATATTTGCTCACTGTAACGAGAACTGTAAAAAATAACGTGGTAACATGAAAGTAAATTTATTTTCTGCGTAATGAACTTCTATATTTTGATTACAAAGTTTTAAGTAGTTTATAGGTACAGCCAGCTTTACATTGTATATAAAGAGTTTTAATTAACTGGTATAATTCTTAGGGTATAATGGAACTAACATAAGTTTTAAGATAAGTTTTCTATGAAATTTTAACTAAGTTTAATATATAATCTACCGCCTTCTATTTCTTGGTGCAGTGTTATTTTTCTTTATATAAAAACAAACATAATTTTAATTGACGTTCCTTCTTTGTAGCTCTATAACCATTGACGTGTTTGGCTTCCCTTTAAAAATCCTCTTAAGGGCTCTTCTACATATTCTTTGTTTTTTTATGGTATCTATATAGGTTTAAATTAAAACGTTTCATTTACAATCCATTATCAATACTAGCTCCATACACTGTTCTCTTAACTTTTTTAACTTTTTCAGTGGATTCTTATCTTTTTGGGTAGTTATCAGAGTTTTTAAACCAAATGTAAAACTGTTCTAATATGTTCTAGCATTTATATTTCTCAAGCCCTTTTTTGATTTTTATTGTTTTTGTTAAATAAAACAACCAGAGGGTACATTGATAAAGGGTTTAATAAACAATATACCTAGAAATTTTAAAAACCATTTGCCTCTAAAACACTTTGGCAAGAAGTAGCAGAACCTAAAAATAAATATAACAATAAAACACTATAAACTTTGTTTTCAAAACTTTCACAAAATTCATTATAATATAGCACTACAGCTGTTTCGGTAGAGTGCCTTTCTCAAGTGATCTATTTTTATTATGTGTTTACACTTTATAGTCTTTAACTAAGTAGGTTGAGGAAGGGAGAACTGTTTATCTCAAGTTGGTAATTCAGAATTATGTCTGTATTTTTTAATTTGTTAATTTCTATAGATTCTGATTAAGATAGTTAAGGCCTTTATTTTATATTCGTCATTATAAGAATGATTATGATCTAGAAGGTGAAGTGCGTGTGTAGAATCTGTTTTCCTATTATTAAAAGCGCTTTATGTTCTGCTATACTTTTGTTAAAAGTTCCACCAGTTTTACCGATGTAAGTTTTTGTTTGTACACACTACTGTGTAAGTGCTTTTTTATTTTGGCTCTTGGCTATTTATCTATTATAAAGCAATAAAATTTGTTACTTTCGTTTAACAGTCGCTGTGAAATTTTCATTTTAAGAGCCTTATCTTTAAAGCTTATAATATGAATTTTGGGTTGAGTTTTAGAAACAAATGTGAGGCCTAAAGAACGCTGAATTTAAACTGTCACCATACAAATAATTGCTCGCCACGGAAAATGCTTCCACGAAGATAGTATTGGGTGGATTTTTTAGATGAATTCACTATGTTTCAAAAAACGTACTTGTGTGGTCAAAAGAAAGCTGCTTTAACCATTTTAGATCGAATGTAATGTGAAAGTTTAAATTTAGAGTTTTCTATGCATATTTTAAATGCCACACAACTTACGCATCTTATTTGTGAAAAAATGCAGAAACTACATACAAAAGATGCGCGCTCTTCACCTTTAAAATGCATTTTGATTTTTGTCGAAAGGAGACTTTGATCAAAAGATATCAAATTTTTATTGTCGAGCTGATTCCGATTTTTTCTCTGTTTTACGATTCTCATGAGATCAATAAAGTTTATAAATTTTATTTACATGTCACTATGAAATTTATATTGGTCATAGTCTTCAAAAAGTATAGCAATAAATTTCGTCTTTCGACTAATTTTGACAACAAATATGAGGTACTTATATATGCCTAAAAAACGCTAAATTTAAACTTTCACATTACAAGTGATCTAAAAGGTTTTTTTTATTTTTTTTTTTTATTTAATGTCTAATACCCCCAACACATTTAGAACTAGCATAATTATATGGTTAATACATTTAGAACTAGCATAATTCTATGGTTAATACACGGATGTTTTATTGGTTGCCTATAGCTTTCTAAAACATGTTGCCGTTGGGTATTCTGAACCAATTTCAGTTTTGTAAGTTGATCGTCAAAGTGAGTACAGTGTTCTGCAATCCGATTAGATCCCACCTGGGTGACGAAGGCACAATTTTAATTCGCAAGGTAACTAAGACAATTTTAATTCGTAGCTTTATTTTTGTTATATATATAAACTTTTTTCTCTAGAATGAATTACGAAAAAGAACAAGTCAAACTATTGGCACTTTGACAGGAACTCGAAGATGATGAGTACGAAATTATGGACTCCGACGATGAAAACGAAATTGATCACATAAGTAATCAGTCTGATGGTGAACAAATTAAAGAAATTATGAAACTAGAAGTATTGGAATCTGAAAATAAGCGAAAAGAAAACAAAAATATCCTTATTATTTAGGTAGGAATTCTAAAACAAAAAGGAGAAAACACCATTGTAATAAAGCAGCTAGAACGAGGGCAGAGAATATAATTTCAAACTTACCAGGATCCAAACCGTATGCTAAAAATGCTAAGACTCTTTTAAATTGCTGGCTTCTTTTTTTTATAAAGAAATGCTTAAAGGTATCACGGTCTGCACCAATGTATTGATAGATAAAAAGCGTTAGCCTACAAAGATAAAGAATATTGTAGCAGGACCAATATTGTTGAAGTAAAGGCATTACTTGGCCTCCTCTACCTAGCGGGTGTATAAAGAAATGGTCATCGTAATCTAAAAGACCTTTGGCGAACAAATGGTACAGGAATCGATATATTTCGTTCAGTGATGGCGCTCAATAGATTTACATTTTTATTGTAGTGCTTACGTTTCGATAATGTAGACAATCGACAATAAAGGCAACAGTCTGATAAGTTGGCTCCTATTAGGGCAGTTTTTAAAAAATTTTTAGCAAATTGTCAACAAGCTTACTCACCAGGATAGTATTTAACTATTGACGAGAAGTTATAGTCTTTTCGTGGGCGTTGGATATGTTGGGCTTTTGACTATTGACTGTTTACACAAGAAGCTTGCTTAGCTGCTTGGTCTGCTTTTTCATTACCTGGGATGCCGATATGGGATGGTAGCCAGATGATCGTGACATTTGCACCTTGAAAAGCGAGTGCGCTGTAAATCCTATGGATTTCTTGAACTAAGGGATGCTGAGAGTATAGATCTTTGATCAAGTGTAGTGACGACAGGGAGTGTGTGCATATTGCTTGGTTTTTTTCATCTAATTTTAGTTCTTTAAAACCTTCTAGAATCGCATAAAGTTCTTCAGTGTATTTCAATATAATGTGGTAACGGCACATCCAACGCCTGCTTCGCTTTTGGAAGGATCTGTATACAGAATTATTTGGAATTGGTTCTTGCTTATGATTTCTTCGAAGTGTTGCCTTATAAGAAGGTTAGAGGTTTCATGTTTACTGTATTATAATAGAGAAGTGATCGAATGGGGGATTGTTTTATTCCAAGGCGGAGTATCCCTGATTGGGAAGGGATGTGTTTTAGTAAGGTCGATGGTTTTTCTTACAGTTAATTTCTGGATGTCTATTATTGATTGGATCCTTTGCGGGGTCTCCACAGACGATGTTGAAATAATTAAATGGTAGACTGGATTGGATGGATTTGCGGATACGAAAGCAAAGTAAGATTAAAGAAGATACTCTCGTCGAATCCAGAGAGGTGGTTCATTAGCCTCGCAGTAAAGGTTGTCTATGGGACTAGATTTGAAAGCGCCTAAGCAAAGACGAATAGAAGTGTTATGCACAGAGTTCAGTAGCTTTAAGTTAGATTTTGATGCAGACATGTATATGAAGCTGCCTTAGAACAGTGTTGTACTGAACCTTGTGGGACTCCATTATTTTGCCCGAATGTCGCTTTCGAAAGGTTTAAAACTGCTTTTTGCTACAATAAGTACGTTTTAGAACACACGCAACTTCGTCTACAAACTCTACCCAATATCGTCTTCGTAGAAGTATTTCCCTTGACGTGAGATTATTTGTCATGTACAAGTTTAAATTCACCATTTTTTACGCATAATTAAAATGCCTCACATTTGTTGCCAAAACTTAAACTTGAGATTTCATGTTATAAGTTTTGGAAATTCTACAGCCATCGTTTATTGAGAGTGGTTAATTTTATTGATATTATCGTAAATCGTAAAAATTAAATTGCAAAAATTACTCATTTTTTTTTTATTTATTTAACAAATTTATAGAAACTGACTTGATTTGCGGCAAAATACAAAAAGTGCATACGAAAACTGCTATCTTCAATTTTATACCTTTAAGTGACAAAACTGTTTTTCTTTGATTTATTAATTACAGCTCCTAATGTTAATTACGCAAAAAATTACTGTTAAGTATAGCTACCAGGGTTTCTTTAGGATGTCAACAAAGTGTCCAAGTATTATTGGTAAATATAGATAGCTAAACGATACAAGAAACCTAACTGATCACGCTTATGATTCATTTCACTTAATATTTGGCAGTACTGCCGATATATATTTATGTGATTCCATTGGACTATAACTATTTATGCAATTACTTAAAAAAGAAGTTTCCTTTACAAAATCATTAAGAAACAATTATTTATTACTCTTGTGATTTTATTTAAAAGGTAGAAGTGAAAACGAAACATCAATATATTAAGATATATTATTTGTTATAAAGGATGATTCATTTATAGGTACTTTTTTCAACAAGAAAAAACAATGAAATAAATTTTATTTAAAAATATTTATTATCATACAAAAGAACCATTCTTTACAATTATTTCTTAAAGATTTCTTTTAAATGTTGGCCATGATTACGATTAAGTTGGTTCATTCTGAAGTACCAATTCTCGATGACTCGATCCAGCATTTCGATTGGTATTTCACCATTGACTCGAGTAATATTGGCCTCCAATGCCTTAGTTGTATCTGGTTTATTCATGTAGACTTTGGAGTTTAGGTAGCCCCAAAAGAAAGAGTCTAGAGGTGAGATGTACAGGATCTAGGCGGCCAATTCACTGGTCCAAAGCGTGAAATAATTTGTTCACCGAATTGTTCTCTAAATAAAGCCATGTTTTCACGGGCTGTATGGCAAGTGGCGCCATCTTGTTGAAACCAAATGTCGCCGAGACCACCAGCTTTAATTTTCAGGTACCAAATAGTCCGTTATCATGGCACGATAACGGTCTCTATTTACAGTAACATTCTCGCCGGGCTCTGTTTAAAGAAATATAGACCAATGATTCCATCAGCCCATTAACCACACCAAACAATTGTTTTTTTCAGTGTGTAATGGCAACTCTTGAACCTCTTTGGGTTGTTTATCACCCCAAATACGGGCATTTTGTTTATTAACGTACCCATTAAGCCAAAAATAGGCCTCATCTGAAAACTAAATTTTTCTCGAAAACAGTGAATCTTCTGAAAGCTTATCAAGAGCCCATCGACTGAAACGGTGACGACTCGGAAGGTCGGTCGGCTTTGCTCTTGCGCTAATTAAATTTTGTATGCTTTTAAACCAAGATCCTTACGTAAAATACGCCAAGTTGTTGCGTATGACAAGCCAAGGGCTGTTGAGAACGGCGACGAATCGATTCTTCATTATTTTCGAGTACACTATCTGTTACCGCCGCTATATTTTCTTCAGTACGTGCTGAATGTGGTCTATTTGGTAGCGTGTTATCCAATAATGAAAACTGGGTTTCAAATTTACTACTCGTAAAGCGAATTGCATGTTCGGTAGGCCGATTATGTGTACCATAAATTGCTCTAAGCGCACGAAACATATTCCTCACAGAACTCCCATTTTCAATGGGCTAAGTCTTTCCATCATGAAATGTCAAACAATACTGAACAAAAGCGAAATGTCAGTTTGACAGTATTCATGCACGATCTCCAATCAAATCCCCACCAAAAAAAGTACCTCTAAATGAATCACCCTTTATAAGATAGAAGTTTTTCTACTATAACGCTTTAACTATTTACTTCGTTTTTAATATGTAGTTTTTTAGTTCCAGGTAAGAAACTTCTATTCTGCACATGGTAAATGTTGAATGGCATACTCTGGTAAGATTGATCTATTATTAACAAATTGGTCTGTTTTATTCACAAAAAGGATATTAAATATGCTTTTTTTATTTACACAGATATATACTTATATATTTTGTTGTTTTATCAATCATAATACTACGTGCAATATTGATTTATCTGTTCTTTTATTCCCATACCTCTAAGCGCATTAGATTGTGGTTGATATAATACAAAATTTTTGTAATATAATATAATTGAGCATCGACTATGATTATAATTTACAATGCTTAATGTTGAATAACTAACGACACACTTAAAGTGTGCACGGATAACTGTAATATAATATTTATATACAGTGTGGAAACCACTTATGGAATAAAATTGTTTGTGTCCTTATTATAGAAAATATTAAAAAACTCTGGGACAAGTTAACTTTTAAATTTAAATGTGCACTTTTTAAACATAAATTTAAATGTACAGGGTGATCCACACGCAAGTCTGGCATAGTCCATAATCCTTATTTTTAATGAAACACCCTGTATATTTTTATGTTTTTATAAGATTCTTATAAACCTGATTTCAACGAAGTATATCATGTAGGGTCTATAATGAATAATACAAGGTGAAATTTTGAAATTAATAATTTATCACCTGTTATGGTATTATTTTAAATTAGCTAAATACAGACAATACACTTCTAATCTAAGTGTCAGTATATTGGGGAAAAGTTCTGTTTAGTAACCATGTTAATATTTTTTGTCATAAATAGGTAAAAACTGTCTAGCTAGTCTGCTAATTAAACTAAATCGGTAAATAATGCTAATTGTTATCAATCAGTTGTTGGTGTGTTGACATTTCACATTAAAATAATAAATTCCTAACTAAAAGCTAATTTCTTGCAGAAATAAAAATGTAATATTTAACTGAGACCCACCGAATTGACATTTTAATGATGACCGGTTACGGGGAGAATTGTAGAAGTCAAGTTGAAGTAGCAAACTTATTTAATTAGAGGTATTCTCAGTTGCCTAATATTGCAGAAGGTACTGTGTCTAAAATTTATGCACAATTCAGAGAACTTGGACATTATGTTAAACCATTAAAAAGAAAACCGAACTTCATTGAACAAAAACCTTATCCATAGAAATTGACTTTTTTGCAGGAGCTAACAGAAGACGATCCAGATCGTAGAATGAATTTGTGCGAAAGAATGATGGATAAAATTAACTCAAATGAAATAGCTCTTGGCACAATTCTTTTTTTTATTGAATCAACATTTACATTGAACGGAGAGGTAAACCGACAAAACTGTAGATATTGGTCAGCGGAGAATCCTCATTGGATGCGTGAGACACACACTCAGTATCCTCAAAAGTTGAATGATTGGGCAGGTATTATAGGAGATCATATTATTAGTCCTATATTTGTAGATAGTAATTTGACAGCAGAAAAATATTTAAGCATGCTAAGAGACGATGTTCTTCCTCAGTTGGCGAACTTATATCCCAATCCAATAGATTCGACCCTACCGCATGAAACTGTCTGGTTCCAGCAGGACGGTGCAACACCCCATTATGCTTTAATGGTGAGGAATTACTTAAATGAAATCTTTTTTAATAAATGGATTGGACGAAGGAGTAATATTGAGTGGCCAGCTAGGTCGCCAGAAATAAGGCCTTGGAATCTTTTTCTGTGGGGTTATCTCAAGAACAAAGTATATGCAACACAACCAACTAGCATTGAAGACCTCAAAGAAAGGATAACTACAGAAATACGGAATATTTTACCTCAAACTTTAAACAAAGTTCGGGAAGAGTTTTATAGGAAACTGTGTTATTGCCAACAACAAGGTGGAGAACATTTTGAGCATTTATTTTAATGTAATAAAATCAATTACCTCGGGTATTCTATGAATTAATTGTCTTGAAAAAAATTATACTTAATTTCAAAATTTCATCATCTATTATTCATAATAGATTCTACATGATATAGTTCGTTAAGATCAGATTGTTAAAGAGCTTTTAAAAACATAAAAATATACAGGGTGTTTTATTTGCACTCAAATTTAAGTTTAAAAAGCGCACATTTAAATTCAAAAGTTAAAGTATCTCAACGTTTTTATTTTATTTTCTAAAATAAGGACACAAACAATTTTATTTCATAAGTGGTTTCCACACTGTATATACATATATACAATATTTGCTTAAATTATTCAATAATAACAGATAATAATTATAAAGCAAAATTTGATGGATAGAACCACCCAATCTGTCCCCAGACCAGGGGGAAATATTAGAAATTTATAGTAAAAAACAAATAAACATTCCACTTATAGAATTACCATATACACCTATAGACCAGATTAGCAATAATCCGGTCTATAATGAGTTTCCTAATGGTTGCAAGGTACTTATGCAGTATACAGCACTGGTGATATTGACAGTTGACACATTTGAACTGAAGCAGACATTTAGAGCAACAGGGAAAGTTTGCAATAAAAAAATAACTGACAGGGACCCCTAAATAACGAAGCAATCCGAGTAGCCGTTTTAGGTCAAGTTAACTTAGGGGCAATCACAGTCACTGCCATTAATAAAATATATAATTGGTTTATTTTTTTATTCAAGAGTCAAATGAAGAAGATTTTGATCGTCGTTTCCAATTTTACAAATTAATGACACAACACATCATTTAAAATCCACAATATTGTTAACTAATATTTGCTTTTTCGATGAATGCTCATTTTCATTAAATGTCTTGGTGAACAGACATAATTTGATACTGGGCTGAAAGTGGTCCTCATATTGTGCGTGAATTTCACACACAGCATCTTCAAAGGTTAAACTTGTGGTGTGGTATCTTAGGAGATCATATTATCGGACCCTTCTTTATCACTGGAAACTTATCGTATCTTGTATTTTAACATTATAAAGCTCCTTCACACTTTGCTCCACCTGTGCGACAATTTTTAAACGAAACTTTTCTTACCCGTTAGATAGGTAGAAGTGAACAGATGATGGATTGGCTAACTAACACTTTCAGACTCATTCCTATGAGAATTTTTAAAAACAAAAATTTATGCTACTCAACCATAATCTCTGGATGAGTTACAACAAAGAATGGAGGACGAATGTCGACCATTAAATGCAGATGTGGTAAGCAATGTCAGAAAAATTTTTAAAAGAGGTTGTACTATCGTATTAAAGTGTATGGCAGTTATTTTGAATAATTATTGTAAACATTTAAACATTTTTGGTAGTGAAATGTTTATTCTAAATGTTTTTCTTAAATATTTTCTTTTAAATACAGTTTTCTTAATTTTGTATCTGCATCATGTGTTATACATTTTTTAAATTTGATTGATAAAAAGTTTATTAAACAAGAAGCCTGAGAATATTAACAAAAGATGTGCTTAGATTCTACAGTTTGACAAAAAGTAACATAACCTAAAAATGAAAATTCTTCTCTTTTTAAATCTTTAATATTACATTAGTTTAGGAGCTCACTATAACACTTCTATTTATTCAAGATTTGACAACACATATAAAAACAAAGTCCTGACACCAATTAACAAAAACATAGTTAAACTTATTCAATAAATTGTTAGAATACTGTCATTGACAATGCTTTGATGAATAAACCGGCTAAGTGATTGCTTAAATAGACATAGCTTACACAGATATTCTTGTTTTCACACTCATCTCGAACAAAGTGAACCTTAATATCAATACGCTTTGTTCTGATATAAAATCGTTTTTCCTGTGGTAGCTTAATGGCAGATTGATTATCAACAAAGATATTGACAGATAAAACATCAATTTTAATCTGTTCTAAAAATTTTACGCCATAAATCTTTTCTAACACTAAAGACCAAGGACACATGTTCGGTCCCTGCAGTTGATTGTTCTGTGTTTGGCTCTTCCAGGTAATAGGGCCATTACATAGCATAAACACGTATCCAATAGTAGATTTTTTTGTATCTAGGCAGCCAGTATAGTTTGCGTCAGTGTAGCCCAGTAACTTGACTTGTGTATTTTTTATGTACACAATTTAATGAGCAGGATATTTCAGATATCTAAAAATTCGTTTTACTGTTTTCCAATGTTCATCACTCCAAGCATAAAAGAATCTGCTTATCTAATTAACTGAAAATGTGATATCTGGGCGACTGGTGGTTGCTAGAAATATTAGTGAAACAACAGTCTCACGAAATGGCAAAGATTTATTACAATTTAATTTTTTTCCTTTAGACAAAGGTACCTTAGGCTGAGCAGGATTAGAATTAGTCATATTATCTTTAATGGATTAGAATTAGTCATATTAAATTTACTAAGAAGTTTTTCCAAATAATGACCCCCACTAAGATCTTGTTCAATGTCACATAATGTAATTTATTATTTAAATTCACAGTTAATTTTCACATTTGCTTTAAATTTTCTATAAGTTCATTAAAAGCACATTCTAATTTTGATAAAGTCCATCATCAACAAAAATTGCTTAATAAGTTTTAGGATTTTTACTTTTTAATTGTATAAAGTCAAATTTATTAAGAAAAGATACAAACTTTTGGTGCCAGCATCTTGGTGATTGCTTAAGTCCATATAATTTTTTATTCAATTTATACTACAAGTTCTGTAACTTATTACTTTTAAAACCAGTTGGCTGCTTCATATACACACACTCTGGCAAGTCAACATACACAAATGCAGTCTGTACATATCATTAGCAAGTCTATTTTCCACTGCTAATAACATTAGCTGTTGCTCGCCATAACCGGCGCGAAAGTGTCTTCAGAGTCTATTACACATTTTTGTCTAAAAGCGCGTGCAACCAGACGTGCTTTATACCGATCAGGATTACCGTCTGAGTCAATCTGAATACAATAAGTTATTGTTATCTAACTCATCTTACACAGTTATTGTCCCACTTTTGCACCACTGAGCAATCTTACCAAGTCCCATGTGTTACTAAACCTAAGGGCATTTATTTCTTCCTCCATTGCTTGTTGCCCCTTGCTTGAATCCTCACACTTTATTGTTACATACTGTTGATACTTATAATCTAAGAGACCTTATATTAACTAAGGCCATTACTAATCTGTAAAATATTTTAAGAAATGTTTTCAATTACATTTTTATTACCTGAAACCAGTCAATTCCTTTCAAACGTAATTCCACAAGAGATTCACAGAATCATATTTCTTTTAATATATATATATATATATATATATATATATATATATATATATATATATATATATATTTATATATAATATATATATTAAATATATATTATATAAACCATCAAAAAATATGCATAATACACTGCTTTATTTTAGCGAAAATTTAAAAGGTAATTTTTGCTACAAAATTTACTCGTCAATAGCTAGAACATTCCAATCAAGTCTTCATTAATATTTATAGTAAGTAGATATAAACTTCTGAATAAAATATTTCAGTTTTCAGTGGTCAGTGTATATTCCAGAGCTTTTATGCAAATTTTGGCAGCTGTTAATTTAACCATAGGTTGCTTCTAATGTAATTAAGCTACCCTTTTACAATAGATTCCATTTTTATAGATTTTTAAATGATCTTTTCTCGTATGGTTTTCAATACATTAACATAGACACGAGCAACACCGCTTGCGGCCCTTTAAACATGTTTATGTAATCAGCCAAGCATTTCTAAAATTAAATTTGTTTTATTGTCTTCATCAATATGTCATTATAAAATATAAACAACTGAATATATAATAAAAACATAGAATAATATTATAAATTATTATAATATAATAATATACTGAACTGTTTTTATGAATTTAATTTTTTAACTTTATTTATTATAAAATGTTCTACACTTTACAACACTTTACGAGTTTATTTACGTACATTTATTTATTTAATCTACATAGAAACTCTTAAATATTAATTTGTTTACACTTATAAAATTTATTTAAGACATTCACACCGGTTACAATGTAAGTAGCCGCGCGAACAATTTATTAATCGACACTTGTTTCAGACTGTCCTTTTAAATCTCAAATCGTCCGTTTTATACCTGATTTGTTTATCTAGAAGTTTCTGCCCGCTTCTTTGACCTTCGGTCGAAACGCCAACGAATTATTCGACCCTCATCTGGAAAGTTTCAATCGCAGAATTAAGAAGGGACCCGTGGATATTAGCTCCTAAGGCTTCTAAAAATAATTTTTAGAAAAATATGTTTGCAGCTTAGGGTATGAGTCACATTTATCGCAATAACAAAAATTAATAAATTACTGTAGTTGTTTGTTATAATTTATATTTTTGTGACTTTCAAACATTCTGGAAATTTAAAAACGACTAAGTATAACAGACACGCGCTTGTAGTCGCGAATTCAAATCCGCACTTGTTGTCCCGACATTCAAGTGTGTCATACTATCAGTCAGACTGATAAACTGTCTAGCAATTTTAGCGATTCTTGTGTTTCTTGAGAGGCGTGAGTGTAATATTATTGTCAAAAAGTAATATAGTTTTTTTATTGAAAATCAATTAAACATTTTTAATCCATAATAGCATGTCGGATAATCAAACAAAAACGCAGAAGCTGCGGATGAGCACAGAGATTTCCAAGAAAAATTAAAATTTGAATATGTTTTCACTTTCGTCAAAGATAAAGCTGTATGCTTAATATGCTCAGAAACTGTGTGAACATTAAAATAATGTAATATAAAAAGGCATTGAGATATAAAAACATGAACAAAAATATAAAAATTTTACAGGACTACTGTGGATAAATAGGTTTACTCAAATGGAGAAAAAAAATCAAGCTATTTTGTTAAATATTGCAGTAAAGTTTTGTTATCAGTCAAATACTGGCAAAAAAATGGATCCCTTTGTGGATAAAGACAAAACTGTTGCAGGAATAGCATTTGCTGATTAAATAAATATTATTTTAAACATAAGTTTGTCAAGATTTACTTTGTAATGAAAATAGAAGACTTGTCCGAGAACATAGCAATAGTTCTTTATGAACTCAATAAAAAATTCAAATATTATTCTTTGGCACTTGAGGTGAGACGCGATATCGATACAGCCCAACTGGCTATATTTTTATACGGTATTGACACCAAATTTAATATTACACAAAAACTGTATTTCAAGATCGGTCACTAATCGGAACTAATCAAGATTGTTCAAATCAAAGAAAACAAATGGCAAGAATACTATAAAAAATTGCTAACCGAAGACCGCCCCGAATTCAAACAATCAGAAATAGACGTAATAGAAATCTACACACATGACGAAATTGAATTAAGCCTAGCTGAGGTAAAAAGAACGATCAAAACTCTAAAGAACAAAAAAGCAGAAGGTCCCGGCGGAATACCAAATGAATTGAAAAAAAACGGATCGGAAAAGTTATTCCGTATGATACATAAAATCTTTGAGAGAGCAGTGAATGGAGAAGACTTACCGGCAGAATGGACCCAAGCATATATGACATCAATATACAAGAAAGGAAATAGAAAAAACTGCGAAAACTATCGGGGAATCAGCATTATATCGTCTATAGGCAGACTGTATGGAATGACCAAAAAGGAAAAATTAGAAATATATATACAAGATAAAATCGGAGAAGACCAGGCAGGTTTCACAGAGGGGAAAGCATGCTTAGATTACATTTACACGGTCGAACAACTAATAGAAAAAATAATGGCCAAAAATAGATCCGTCCATCTGGCTTTTGTTGATTTTAAGAAGGCATATGACTCAATACCCAGAACCAAGCTATGGGAAGCAATGGAAGACATCGAAGTTCCACGAAGATTAATAAACGCGGTAAAAGCACTCTACAAGAATAACGAAGTAGCTATTAAAACGGGCAATAGAATATGCAGTCCATTTAAGACGACAAAGGGACTACTACAGGGTTGCTCCACATCCCCCACCCTGTTCAAAATATTCTTGGAAAAAAACCCTGAAACCATGGAAAAGAAAGTGCGAAGGAATGGGTATACCAGTAAGGAACGAATATCTATATACGCTAAGTTTTGCCGACGATCAAATAATGATCGCACAAGACGAGGATGACCTCAGTTTTTTGATGAGAAAACTGGAGCAGGAATATACAAATAATGGGATGGAAATAAACCTAAAGAAAACTGAATACCTAACAACGGAGAATAGAGAAATAAAACAGCTGGAAATAGACGAAGGTAAACAAATCAAAGAAACAGACAAGTATAAGTATTTAGGTTTCATAATATCAAACAAAGGAACAACGGAGGAAGATATAAAAAATAGACTAGGACAAACAAGAGACTGCATACGAAAATTGAACCCGGTACTCTGGGATAAGAACATCAGCATGAAAACAAAGAAAAAAATATATAATACCATGACAAGAAGTATCCTCACTTATGGGTGTGAAAATTGGACAATAAATAAGAAAACCAAAAACAAAATAAGAGCAACAGAGATGGAATTCCTAAGGAGAAGCTGCAGAGTAACAAGAAGAGATAGAATAAATAACATGGAGATTAAGAGGAGGATGGGAATGAACTCCGACATAATAGACTACATCGAACAGAAGAGGTTAACCTGGTACGGACATGTCAGAAGAGCAGACCAAAATCGGTGGATAAATAGAATAACAGAGTGGAGCCCGATAGGAAGAAGAAAGAGAGGCAGACCCCGAAGATCTTTCAGGGATGAAGTGGACGAAGCAATGAGTAGAAGAAACCTATAGGAAGCGGACTGGCTAAATAGGAAAAATTGGAGAAAACGGTTGAGTGAAGGAATACAGTGAAAACTGTGGAAATCCTTGTATATATATAAGAACTGTATTTACTGGTTCCAATGCAAGAAACTACAACCAAGTTCTGTGAAGGCTATTCCAAGATAATAATAAGGTCACTGTAAGGTAAATATTGTTGTGGTTATATTGCCTACCACATAGGGCATTACTTATAGTTACTGCAATATTAGTTAACCACTGCATAATTCACCAGGAAAATTTCTGTGCAAAAAGGTTGAGCTTGCCACATGTCACTGTACCAATAATTAAACTAATCAATTTTATAAATATATCTATCTGTATATCTATATATCCATCTGTATTTAATCTATATTTTTCTATCATTTATATCTTTACCCACCCCTAATGAAGCTCCCAATCTGAGTAAAGAGGTCTTTGTTAAGTATTGGTGAAGGACAAGCTTTTTTATTGTCTAATTTTGTCAGCTTTTTCGCTACAAAGTTACCAAAAAAAAACAAGGCATTAACCCTCGAACCAGATCGAATTCGTATCTTACCTTAACGATTTTAAGACGATAAAGAGAAAGAAAATTGATGAAATATTAACAACGGGTGGCTCTGTAAGAAGACTAACATTGAAATAAGAAAATCTTTCTACATTTTATAATGACTGGAATACAAGAATAAACTAATATGAGCGCTTGATCACAAACGGTATTAAAAAAAATGTAATTATTTAACGTTACGAGCCACCGCAACAGATTCTTCTTCTTTTTCTTCTCTTTATATAGACATGACTCTGTTTTTTAATGTGCCTCCAGTAAGTTGTCGTTCCATCATTTTCGTGGCCTTTCTACTGATCATCTTCCTATTGGGGTACCGTCTCTTGCTGTCTTTACTACTCTATTTGTTGTCATTCGGCTTACTTGATCGTTTTATTCTACTCTTCTATTACTTACCCAGTTCTAAATGTTCTCCACCTTGCATCTACGTCGTATATTTGTACTTTTAGTTCTGTCCCATAATGTCTTACCATCAATTTTTCTAAGTTTATTCATCTCTGCTGTTTCTAACCTTTTTGTCCTCTGTGTGTCAGGTCTTGTTTCTGCCACGTATGTCATTATTGGTCTGATGACTGTTTTGTAAATTCTGCCTTTCGTTTCTTTAATAATAATATTAATAAATAATCCCCGAGGTTGTACAAAATGTTGTACGAGAATTTTAAAATCGCCACGGTTATTGCCAATAAGTGAATGGTAGTCATTATAAACATTAAATTTAATTGTAAAGTACATTGAAAAATATGTTTTAAATATAATATTATGTCACAATACATTATTATCTTTATTCGATGTAAAGTTTTGTGATAGAGACATTATCAAAATTTTACATCTTAAAAATCAATTTTCTGTTATGATTGCACCACATTTAAAAAACTTTATAAACAGAGGACTAAAATTCTTTTCTAACAAGGTGCCATACGACCCCCTTTGTTATTTAAAATTCTCGAGGGAGTGCTTATAATTCCAAGGGGATGCTGGAGGGGTATAATATTTTCATACTGTAAATTGTCTATTCAAGAATAAAAACGTTTCAGGATTTTTTCACGTAGTACATAACAACGCTAAAAATGAATTTATTCCATACATATGGACCGCATGGTAAAATCTAAAACTATACACGATATAGATTATATTATTGATTATATATTGGTAAATAGAAGATTCAGAAACAGTTTTAAATCTGTCAAAACATATCCAGGAGCGGACATTGAATCTGATCACATACCTTTAGTGGGAGTCATGGATGTGAGACTGAAGACAATAAAGAAAAAGTCTAGACCTAACTACGACATGACAGCCCTGCAACATCCGGAAGTTAAAAAGCAAGTGGGGGAATATATTAACAACCAAGTTAAACAACTAAAAGAAAAAAATAACATCCAACGAGAAATCAATCAATTCGAAGAAATAATTAAGAAAACTAAACAAGATCTGCTAAAACCAAACAAAGAAACAAAGAAGAAATCTTAGATGACTCCAGAAATCCTTCACTTAATGGAACGCAGAAGGTTAATTAAAGGAAATAAGGATGAATATAAAAAAATGCAGGCTTACATCAGAAGAAAAATAAGAGAAGCTAAAGAAAAAGAAGCTGTAGAGAAATGTAAAGAAATAGAAAGACTACAAGCCAAGCATGACAATTTTAATGTACACAAAAAGGTAAAAGAAATAACGGGTACTTTTAAAAAGCGAACACAAATGAAACTCATAGACACCAATGGAAAATTAATCATTGACACCCAAGAGATGAAAGACAAATGGAGAATATATTTGGAGACACTTTTTCAAGATCAAAGAACGGATTATAGGCATCCATTTTCAGAGAGGATGACGGGCCCGGACATACTTAAATCCGAGGTAGAAGAAGCAATAAAACGGATGAAAAGCAGGAAAGCTGTAGGGCCGGATAATATCGAAGCTGAATTTTTAAAACTCTTTGAGGAAGAAGGAATAAATTGGATCACGGCTGTCTTCAATAAAATATACAATACAGGAATCATCCCTGATAAATGGCTAGAATCAGAATTCATAGCGATACCTAAAAAACAGGGGGCTAAAAAGTGCCAAGAATATCGAACAATCAGCCTAATGAGCCACCATGTTGAAACTGTTTCTTAGAGTCATCCATGGAAGAATTTATAAGAAGTGCGAGGAACAAATATCGGACAGACAGTTCGGCTTCATTAACGCAGTGGGTACCAGAGAGGCACTTTTCGGAGTACAGGTACTGATTCAAAGATGTAGGGACGTTATCTGCGACGTATACGCGTGCTTGATCGACTATGAAAAGGCATTTTACAGAGTTCAACATCAAAAGATGATAAACATTTTAAAAGAAGCAGACCTGGATGACAAAGACCTCAGAATAATTTCAGAACTCTACTGGAATCAAACCGCATACATGAAAATTAATGGAGAAGAAACAGATCACATAAAAATACTACGTGGAGTTAGACAGGGATGTATCCTATCGCCGTTGATATTTAATATGTACTCAGAGAAAATTTTTAACGAGGCTCTTTACGGAATAGACAAAGGCATCCTTCTAAATGGTGAAAGAGTAAACAATGTTAGATATGCCGACGACACCATGGTGATAGCAGATAGTTTAGAGGGACTTCAGAGGCTAATGGACAGAATAAACGAGTACAGTCAACAGTACGGACTAAACATTAATACCCACAAATCGAAACATATGATTATCAGCAAGGAGAATATAAATGGGGCTCATCTATACATTAATGGGACGCTGATAGAGCGAGTAAAACAGTATTGCTGCCTGGGAACCATTATTAACGAACAGTGGAGCAATGTACAGGAAATAAAGTGCCGCATAGAAATAAAGAAAGAACGGTCTTTAACAAAATGAGCTCCATCTTCAAAAGTCACAACATATCCCTAGATACAAAAATGAGACATTTGAGATGCTATGTTTTCTCTGTGTTGTTGTACGGGGTGGAGGCATGGACACTTACAGACACCACTATTAAAAAACTTGAAGCATTTGAGATGTGGCTTTATAGAAGAATGCTGAGAATATCATGGACAGCAAGGATCACGAACAAGGAAGTTCTAGAAAAAATGAAGAAGGAACCAGAGATTGTGTTTACGATCAAACGCATAAAATTGCAATATCTGGGACACTTTATGAGAAATCAGCACCGTTGCTCCCTGTTGCAGTCTATATTGCAAGGTAAAGTCAAAGGTAAGCGAGGACCCGGTAGAAGGAGAATATCATGGCTGCGGAATTTAAGAACATGGTTTAAGAAAACCTCAACGGAGCTGTTTCGAGCCGCAGCGAGTAAGGTCATGATTGCCAATATGATTTCCAACATTCGAAACGGATAGGAACCAGAAGAAGAAGAATACACGATATATTTTTAAGGTATTTTATATTACCTTTTATTGCCATGCGCCAACTAAATTAGTAATAATTATTAAAATCTTTAAATATTAATTAATATGTTCGGTGTAACTCTTTCAATGAAATTTAAATCAAGTTTCAAAGACTAATTCTATAAAAGGATAAAAGGAATGTTTTTACTTAATTAATTTCCGCAGTTTAAACACTTAAAAAAACGAAAGAATGATTTCTTACGGCCCCAATCACAAAGCCGTTTAGAATTCCTAAAATCTTAGGCTACGGTTAAAGGCATCAGTTACCATAAATTACATTTGTGTAATGGACATTTTGAAGCGTGGCCTGATGCTTTGTTTTGACGGGCTGAGTTTTCGAAATGACGCCCTTTCCAGTCTTGTCTGAGAATATTTTCCCAGCAGCTCTTACTCCACACCAGACCAACGTAATTAGAAAATTGCTGATAGTAAATTGGAATTTAATTAGAATTCCTTAGAGATGCCTAGTGACATATGGCGTTTGACTCTGTTTATCAAAGTAGTTAACGAGCTCAAAGCGTAACATTTGGCGAGTTCTTTCTCGTAACGAGCTTTACGTTAAGATTACGATGGGCTTTTAAGTGATACTTCTTGTTATATAGGTCGAGCATTATTATTGCTGTTCGCTATTCAGAAACGAAAGGAGTTTGTTGCGATAATTAAGCTGAGAAGTTTAGACGTTTCTATTTTTTATAAACAAAGAAAATGTTAGTTAGTTTTAATTTTTAGCGAAATAGTGTCGTTTACCAGGATTTACATTAATTATTATTTAAAAAAAACTATGGTTATTATTATTATGGCTAATACCAAAATGGCTAGTAGTGTACCGTACCTAGAGATTTAGAGTACAAAGAATTACGGCGGCCTGGGAACTATAAGAGTCGCGATGTCTGCTCATAAAGATGGAACGTGAATCCACAAGGAGAAATATGAATTCACACTTCTCCCAAACAAAAAGGAAGAACCTGTGACGGTAAAGTTCCTGGAAACGTGCAGGAAATTGGTACACAAGATGGAGGAGCTGGGAGGAGAAAACGTGGGATTCTACGCCGGAAGCACTGGGAGTTGAGACATCGAGGAGAATTATGGAGTGAGCTGCAAGAGGAAGGGATATGCCGATCACGCTCCTAGGTAAAAAATATGAAAAAGAAGGAAGGTCAACATCAATACTAAGCCCAAAGAAACTAAATGAAGTCGTAATCATTAACAAAATAAAACAAAAAGTCTTTTGCGGTTTTAATGACAGAATTAAAAAAAAAAACTGGCAGCAATAAAGGACATTGACATAAAATGAATCAGACAGACTAGAGATACTCGTCCTCCAATACAATGTAGGACGAGAGTCAAAAGGCCAAAAGGAAGCGACTGGCAAAGAGCAGGCCTGTAACATCGTAAAAATTTGGACCAAGACACGAGGCGAAGTAAGAGTGATGATAAGTGCCGTGATGGATGTGAAAGAAGACACAGCCGAAAATATCTTGAAAATGAAATAAATGCTCATCCTGCCGAGTAATATAATCAAGGATAGAAATACCGAGATGCTTGAGATGCCTCGCCTTTGGGCACAAACCATGGCACTGTAAGGGACAAAACAGAAGAGTATATTGCTTACGATCTAGCAGAGTTACATAGCGCTGGAATGCAAGAAATAAAAAACACGGCATATTTAATAGTATTGTCAGAGATAAAATGTAACTTTTAGCGTAGCTACAAAATGAACTTTAATAAGTAGGGCTTAACTTAAGCCCCCAGAAACCAAACCAACTTATGATATTTGTGAGAAGAAGGAATTTAAAGAGATTGTAAAACTCTTAGGGTCGATTATTCGAACGCTAATCAAAACTTGATTGTAATAAAATATTAAATTACAGCAACTGTCAAAATTATTAAAAATTGCTTATCATTATTATTGATTTGTAAATAAAAACATGAAATTAACATCAGAAATGATAGGAAAGGAAAGGATGCCATAGGAATTGGATGCAAGAGGCACGAGATCGAAATAGATGGAAAATTATGAGGGAGATCTATGTCCAGCAGTGGATAAGCGAAGATTGAATGATGATGACGAACATCAGAAAGAGTTTAATTATGGTTTATTTAAAATTAAAACGCAAAATAATAAAATTGAATAAAATCAATCAGTCAACATAACCTCAAAATGTGACGAATTTTGCAATTAAATATTTGATTACAATCGGCCCTTAAACTCTTCTATTGGAATCTAAATTCAATAAAACATGTCTGGAACGAACCACGTGAATCTGACTAATATATTGTGTAAAAATCAATTGTTGTTGAAGAGTCAAGCGATGCCCTCAAAAGATCGAAAAACGATAAAGCAGCAGAACCTGGAGACATCCCAGTTGAGTTGGTAAAGTATGGACCAAAAATATTACATTAGATGTTAGTTCAACTATTTAACAAATGCTTAAAACGAGAAAATATCCCTGATGATTAGAATGTTGGATACATCAGCTCAATATTCAAGAGAGGGGATAAAGACAAATGCTTCAATTATAGGAAAATAACAGTTATCAGCTCAAAGAGCAAAGAGCTCAGTTGTCAAGAGCAAATGAAAATTACCCACCCAGACGAACTCTATTATCGGTTCCAGTGGGAAATAGGAGTAGAGGTAGACCACGACTGAGATGAAGGGATGGTGTGGACGAGGACGCAAGGAAAATCGGCGCGGCAAATTGGCAACGGTTGGCGATGAACAGAAACGACTGGCGAAATAGCCTGGGGAAGGTCAAGGCTCAACTAGAGCTGTAGCACCACTGATGATGATAACAGTTATCAGCGCAGTGGGGAGGTTTTACGGTCAAATAGTAGAAGAAAGAATAGAATCAGAATATGAAGACATAGAAGAACAAAATGGATTTTATGCAAGAAGATCGTGCACTGATGGTATATTCGTTCTGCAGCAGGTAATCGGAAAACGGAATTCAAGGAACCTATCTACCCACCTATTGTTTGTAAATTTAGAGAAGACATACGATACGGTACCTTTGAAAAACTGTTTCAAACATTGACGGAAGTAGGTCTCAGTAGAGAGTATGTGGATGTTATCGCAAATATATACAAAAATGCAAGTGTCGAAAAAGAAGGAAACTTTATATCTGAATCATTTCCAATAACAAAGGAGCTTAAACGAGGTTGTTTAAGTCCTCTGTTATTCGATTTAAGTGATTTTTTCAATATGTTATAGCCTTATTCCTTGACAATATCTTTATAATAATATTGTTGCTAAACAGGTGAATTTTCATTACACCGGGTGTACGAATCAAACTATTTTTTCTTAAAGTTTGCATCACCCTGTGGAATATTCTAGCATTTGTAGAATACTGAAATTAAATCGTAACTATAGCCACATGCTTTTTTAACATTTTGTTTTTTGATTGATTTACTTATGTTGGAAAATACAAAAGTTAGGTGCTTTAACAACTGGACATGTTTTTTATCAATTTTTATCTCCGCGGAAGAGAAAAATAATCTTTTTGAAAAAAAGTCATTTGTTACAGTAACAATCCAATAAATAAAATCTTTGAAGAAAATTCAAATTAACAATATTTTTGAAATCAAAGTCTAATTGAAAAAAATTGGGTATCAATAATGGGTGTTGCCGCCTCTAGCCCTTAGGACTTCTTGGAGCCGGTTTGGCAATCCATTCATAATATCCTGGATATTAGATTGGGGGATATTGTGCCACTCCTCTACCGCAGCTGTCTTTAGCTCTTCAAAGGATACAGGGGTTGGTACTCTTGCTGTTACCCATCTTTTGAGGTTATCCCAGATATGCTCAATTGGGTTAAGATCATGACTATGTGCTGGCTATGGTAGAACTTGAATCCCGACCGCATTAAGGTACTCACTGGTAGATCTTGCTGTTTGACAACGTGCATTGTCATGCATTAGTCTAAAGTTATCACCAATGAATGGTGCAAAAGGTATGACATGGTCTTGAAGAACTTCTTGCACGTATACTTGGGCAGTCACACTGTCTCTACCGAACACAATAAGATCAGTACGCGCTTCGTAAGAAATACCTCCCCAAATCATTATTGACCCTCCTTGGTAAGCCACTGTTTCGGTTATAGAGCATGCAGAAAACCTTTCATTTTGACGCCTATAGACACGTTGGCGTCCATCTGGACCTTTTGGGGCTATTCTGTTCTCATCTGAGAACAGTATATTCTTCCATTCCGCCATAGTCCAGTTAGCATATTTTCGCGCAAAATAAAGTCTAGCCCTATGGTGTTGTGAGAGCAGTTGTGGTGCGCGACCTGGACGAAAAGCCCTCAAGTTTATTTCTGACAGTCTTCTTCTAATTGTTAGTCTACTCACACTAACGTTTTCCACCTCAAGAGAAGACCTACGAGCTTTAGGAGCGGTGCAAAAGCGATTTCTCAATACTTTAGTGACAATGAAGCGGTCATCTCGAACTGAAGTGCATCGTTGTCGGCCTTGACCTGGCCTGCGGTTGTACGATCCTTTCTCCCAAAATCGTCTGATGGCATCTTGTACCGTAGTTCTGGGTACATCGAGTATACCAGCGATATGACGTTGACTGTCCCCTGTTGAAAGCCACTGCCCTAGCTGTATCAGTTGGAACGAGTGTCATTTTTAAAATTACAAACAATAAAGAAGCACTAAAATTTCAACTTAAACAATAGTCGCTCACAATGATATAAAATTATAATTTTAATTGTTAATTTTAATTACAAATTCAATTTTAATTACAAATTGTTCAAGAATTGTTACTAGATTAGATTAGATTAGATTAAGAGAGGTGGCCTTTCGGCCTATTCCACTGCGACCTTTTCAGATCTATTGTGGTCCTCTAGTCCTAGATAACATTCTCTAGCCTGACCCTTTTTATAAAGTCTAGTAGCTTCGAGACTGTACCTTCCATGTAGCTATTTGCCGGTGGATTTTCTTCTCCTAATGCAAAGAACCGCACATTTGCCAGACTGTCACACTGAAATAAAATGTGCTCTGCTGTTTCTTCTTCGAGATGACAGAATCTGCACAGGTCATCATCTGATAATCCCATCAGCTTCAAGTGCCTATTCAGCTTACAGTGCCCTGTTGAAGACCTACTATGACCTTGACTGTTTTCCTGTCTTTGCTTATTAGGTCTGCCGTAAATTTTGGCGAATGTTCTGTAATTAACTGTTTCGCCTGTCTTTGTCCTGGTGAATTCCTCCACCATTCCAGAGATTTGCGAGCTACCCCCTTCGTTGTAGCCGTTCTTGTTACTGATTTAGCAACTCCGCAGAAGGGTTGCGGTCCAATGAATGGCAATGGTGAGCCTTGTTTGGCCATTTCATCTGCTTTTTCATTGCCCTTATGACCCTCGTGCCCCGGTACCCAGGCTACCGTAACCTTGCTACGGTCTCCTAGTTTATTTAGGGCACACACGCAATCCCATACTAGCTTAGAATTGACCTCTACAGAATTGAGTGCCTTAAGCGCTGCCTGACTATCTGTGAAGATGGCAACTGAACAGAACGTTCTTTCCTGCCTTTCTATTTCTTCCACGCAGTGATGTATTGCAGTTATTTCCGCCTGGAAAACTGTCACATCCTTAGATAGACTTACCGGGAAATCTATCCCTTGATTTGTCCCTACTATGCCGGCTCCCACACCCTCCGATGTTTTTGAGCCATCCGTGTACCAGGTAGCAGCAGCTTGTATGGGTACACCTTTATTCCAGTCTTCCCTGCCTGGTATCTTAATTGTGAACTTATTGTTAAAGCTATATCTCGTAACTGTTGCATCGATAGGTTTCCCCATCACAATATCGGCTTTTAGCTCCTCGATTAGCTTTTTGTTGTCAGTACAATGCATCTGGCTTATATGTCGCTGACTATGGATTAATCTGTGCATCACGGATCTGGCTTCGCCCTGTATAAAGATATGAAGTGGTGGTAGATTCAACAGGACTTCCAGCGATGCAGTAGGAGTTGTTTTTAAGGCCCCCGTAATACACAAGCATGCTAGCCTTTGTGTATTACCTAGCAGCCTTATTGCTCCCACTTGCTGCGTCTTTATCCACCACGTCACGGAGCCATAGGTTATCATGGGTCTAATAACCCTTGTATATAACCATAGAGTCATTTTGGGGTTAAGTCCCCAATTCTTACAGCACATTCTTCTACATCTGCCCAAGGACATAGTAGCTTTCTGTGTGGTTTTTAGAATGTGAGTATTCCATGTAAGCCTATGATCAAAATATACCCCAAGGTATTTTGTTTCTTTGGCAAATGAAATCTCTGTTCTTCCCAGCGAGAATTGTTACTAACATGGAAACAGATTTGCAACAATGTCGTACGACGACTATATGTCAAAAATATTTCGATGACACAAATTTAGGAAACAAACGGTCACAGCTTATGGAAACAAAACCATAATAAAGGTGGTGGGGTTAATTTTGCTGGTGAGTTAAATCTTCTGTATTGATGAAAAACACGGCTAGTTTTTAAACTACCTAATTTTTGTATTATCCAACCTAAGCGAATGAATCAAACAACAAAATGTTGAGAAAACATGAGGCTACAGTTAGGTTTTAATTTCAATATTTTAAAAATGCTAGAATATTCCACAGCGTGATGCAAACTTTACGAAAAAACACAGTTTAATTCGTACACCCGGTATACAATGAAAATTTACCTGTTTAGCAACCATATCGCACCCTCAGTGCAAGACTGCAGTAACTCAAAATTGTATGAAAATGAAGTAATCATGGAATTCGATTGGAAACATGCATATCTATCCCCTGTAAAACTTTAGTAACTTTCAAATGCTTAACCGGGCCAAATATTACAACAACAACAGTTTAACTATTTTGCGTTTTTGTACATAAGTTCCGTGCAAAACTGTTGTAACTCTAATGTAACAGAGTTACAACAGTTTTGCACGGAGCATTGCAATGGTTTCGATGACAAGCAATGAAACGCACGAAAAAAGTAAGATATTTGTTATTTTAATACCTATATCTGTGGTGTTTAATTTTAATATACAGCGTGTTTACGTTATCCATTAACGACCGAGACAATAAACAAAGATTTATGAGACCAATATATTCATGTAAATTTTATGTCCTTTGTGTGCCATTATATTTTTCATAAAATCTGTGCGATGTCGTTCGACCATTTATTTATTAGATTGGATTTTTTTCATTCATTTTCTTATGAAAGGAAAAACAGTTATCTTAAAACAATACATTACAATACATTACAAACAAACTATTAACAATACTCACACATTAAAAATACCTAATCTCAGAAAACTTGTTTTATAAAAGCTTAATCCCAAATTGTATTAAATCTTCTTGTAACCTTCCGGGGCGATTTTCTGATCATATTGTCCCCCCGTAATTCCCTACTTTTACTGAGGTAGTGATTTTCATTCCCTTTATTATTCACTGTACTCATGCTGGCAGCCGTAGCTCAGTGGCTGTATTACTGGTTTAACAAGCTGGAAGGCCTGGATTCGAATCCTGGTACCGACAAAATTTTCAATTTCTAATGTAACTGAGCTGCCACCGTGCTTCGGAGGGCACGTAAAGCCGTCAGTCCCGGCTACGAAAGTAGTCATGCTAGGGGCACTTGCGCGACCTGAAAACCCTAACACTAGATCTTAGCCAGAAGGTTACACGAACTTACTTACTTACTTACTGTACTCAAGGTAGCCTGATTTGCATATTTTTATTATAGTCCTTTTGTTTTGAATTTAAATAAAAATATTGAAAAGTTCAAATGACCAAAAAGAAAGATTTGGTATACTTATGCCATTCGGGTATGATACCAGAAGCTCACCATAGTTTTTATAAAAATATTTTGGCGAAGATGATATACGAGAAGAGGACAACAATTAACAGAAAATGTGTCTACACTTTTTACAATTTTTCCGTGCAAAAGTGTTGTAACTTTAAATTTCTAATACTAAATGTGTAGTGATTAACAATTTTCTCCATGCAAAAGTGTTGTAACTTTAAAATTCCAGTTTTTTTAGCATTATTATTATTTTATTTAAATTTTTATTTTTGGATAATGTAACATAGGCTGAAAAGCATACAAAATTAAAATTAAATGTTAATTTTTCTTAAAACTTGTGTCTTATTTCACCGATATTAGCACGAAAAGAAACAAAATCGTCTTTATCTCGAAACTTTCTTATTCTGACTTACTGCAGTCTTGCACTGAGAATGCGATATTATTATAACGATATTGTCAGAAATAAGTCTATAACATATTAAAAAATCACTTAAATCGGACAACAGTTTTAGGAGATATAAGACATCTAAAATTACCCATTTTTAAGGTGGCCGGTTAATTTTGACCCAGAGTGTATTATATACGACAAAAATAACTTTGTTTTTAAGTAAAAATAGTGATATGATCAACAAGATTTTAATGCTTTTGTTACACTATGCACATTAGTCACGATTATTTTCCATTTGATTTACGAATGTAATATTTCCAGCCCTTTCCCTCTTAATAATTCGAGTTATTCACAAAAGTACATAAAACCTTTTTTCGCAAAAATCCCAACATCTTTCCAATTAAGTAAAACACTCCAGCAGTCACGTTCGAGCCTAATTTAGGCTCCCTTTACCGCAAAGTATTTTTGCATAACTGAAATGGCTCCCCGTTGACCTAGAATCAACTCGACTGTAAACCGGAAATCCCTCAGTGACCAACGACAAATAATATGACGGGGGATTCGTTTCTGCCGTTTCTATCCCTCCCATAAATTACGCTTCTGGAATGAACAGTTCTGAGCTTCAAACCAATCAATTTTGACACCTTTCTTTTTTGTTGATGCTTGAGTTGTAAATATATGTTTTGTGAGGACAACAAAAAAATTACCTTTTTTTAAAATCAGGGAAGTATTCAGAGAGGTAAGTAAAAACATAATTGAGGCTATGAGAGCAAGAGTGGGCTAAACCCAAATATTGAATAATGGATTTACATGAACCAAGAATATATGCGTTTTTTTGAAATTTTATAAAATTAAAATATGATGCCAAAAGGTAGTCATTGTTTACTTACTAATCATTAACTTATAACAAAAAACTCGAAGATTTTGCAGTATATTTGAAGACTACAGGGAAAAAACCAGACATGTCAATTTTTTTCAAATTTCAGATTTCTATTCTATGGTATAGAACACGCGGAGAAGCACATTTTAGAGCTATCGTACAGGGCAAAAAGTAGTCTTGTCATGAGTAATTACACTTCAAAGTTTCGGGGTACTGGGAAAAAACCAGCTTTGTCCATGCGTCCAGTGAAAGAACCAGATATGTCACAAGTTTCACGGTAGATAGCGTTGGATTGATTTAAAAATTATTATTAAACAATGCGCGTTTCAATAAGAGAAAGTTTTTTTGTAAGAACAACCATTTGTGAATATCGAATATAATTATTTTTCTGAATGATTAAATGTTCAACAAGACATTTATGCATTGATATAACATAACGTAATAGAAAGACTCGTGTTGTTTCTTGTAAAAATATAAACAGGCAGGTATAAAAAGTTCGCATTATTCACACATTAATTTCACAATATTCCGATTCATACATTATATCGTAAACAACAAAATCCATGGGCTTCGTGAAATAAAAATTACATATCCCATCCGTGGACATTCATACTTAGAGTGTGACAAGAATGTTGGACTGTGGAATCTAAAAATGCCTTTTGAAGTACCAAAAGAGTTTAGAGACATGATCAAGGGGTCCCGCGTAAAGCCGTCTTCATTCATCGTCATGAAAGTAACACGAAAAATAGTTTTGGACTGGAAATCATTTTTGGACAAAAAGTATATTCCAAAATGCCCTTTCAAAACTCAGGTTTTGAAAGAGGTTGTTGCCACATCAGAGCACAGTCGACTTATAAATCATCGATCTTCTTACAATGGACCATTCTTTTCAAGCATCTTGAAGAAACGAATGACCTTAACAACTACGGAGTTGAAGAATGGAGAATTTGAATTACCATTACCAGCCTACTCAGGTAAGGTATAAGGTATCACAAAAAATTATAATATTATTCCCTGTATGTTGTTTCAGGACCCCTCGCAATTTCAAAAGCCAAGCACAGCGATTTAATGAGCCTTATGAGATTCTGTGGTCCTGCAGCTGTGGACTTTTTCTCCGTCTTACCTTATAATTAGTCGTAACAGGTAAATTATTATTATTATAATTACTCTTTTTTTATTTCTTTATTTAACGTCGGCGTCGATCTACTTCTGCGATTAAAACTAAACACCGACGCCCGGAGCACGCTTCCACCAACGGAAAATTTTGACAAATGCCCTGGTGTTCCAACCAGAGGTAGGGATCTTTAACGAGCCATGTTACAGTAAAACCTGTGTTAACGGCCATCTGTCAAAACCGGCCACCTGTCAAAACCGGCCACTTGTACTAGCCGGCTAGTTTCAAAGTTCCCCAAACCAAAATTTGTGGACTACAAAACCTGGTATTAGCGGCCACCTTTTTATATCGGCCAATAGTTCTGTCATTTTTAGTGACCGTTATTGACAGGTTTTGCTGTATTTATTATTACCTATCATTCACAATAGAAATACTAATCAAAATGAAACCTATTTTCATTATTGAAAGCATTGACAATTTTCTGTTTCAGATGACTAAGCTGGTTCTTTCAATGGACAAATTGCGGTTGACAAGAATTTCCTGGATTTTTAAAGAGCGTAAAACATTTTTCTGAATAAAAACAGTGCAATGCCGTTCATGTGTTTTTAGGGAGCAATTTTGACTCCCGAGTTTTATTATACGTTTCAATGTAAGACACATTATGGTCTTCAAAGTTAAATATGCGTTTTTCTCGCTTTTATGAAATTTTGACATATCTGGTTTTTTCCCTGTAGTCTTCATTTAACAAAAATATAAAAATTTAAGCTTTTTTGTGGATTAGACCGCTTTTGCATCAGCGTGCCCTTAAAAATTTTAATAGAAATGTGGATTAGACCTAGAGTACAAACAATATCAATTCTGAAAAAAATGTTTATTAAAAAAACAAAGTAACAAAAACAGTTAATCTTCATCGTTAATGAACTCTTCTTCTTGCTGTATAGTGGATCTTATTGTTCTGGTGCTTGTGTAAAATCCATGATGTATTGGAGGTATAAATGAAAGTAATTCCAAAAGATCTTTTTTTTTTCGCTTCGGTTATTGGACGTCCATCGGGATAAAAATAATCTAGCTGAAGTATTTCCCTGGATGTCCTCTTTTTGACATCTAGGAAGTAAAAGAGAACATCTGCATTATTGCTCTATTTGTAGTAAATTGTAAATGGATTTGTTTTGTTGTATTGCAATCACTGAATCTGTAACCATTAGACTTTTGATTTCTGTGTATCAAGTTTGCGATTTGTTATATTTCTTTCTAACTTCATAGTGGAATAAAAATCGTTTTCTGTCATCTTTATAACCGTAAAATGTGCTTTCTTTCGTGCATGTGTTATTTATTACCTTTATTCAGTCGTGAGGTACGTAGATATCTTTAAAAAAATTTTTTGCTTACTTATTACTCCGAAATTTTTGTCACAGGCAAGGTAAGAATATCCGCTGACTAAAAACTTATGATCAATATTTTCCACCACAATATCAGGATGTGACACAATAAAACCGCAAACGACAGCCATTTTAATGTTTTTCGTTGTAACAACATTTTTAAAATAATGCAGTAAACAGGATCCTATTTCTTGAGGTCCTCGTGATGTGTGTCTCGTTCCAAACATAAGTCCACAACTGGCGTTTATAGTAAGAAATTCCAGTGCTGATAACTGGTATGGGCAACGTTCGCATCAAGTGAAATGCAATCACTGTAATTTCTTCAATATTTTGTTTTGCGTACTCTGCATCTTGTTTCATACCACATCTAGTACGGCCACCAACTTTTTGTTGGTGAACCTCTAGTGTTACTTCAAATTCACGTTTTTCTGCTTGAGCTGTTGAGAACTTTATTTTATTGTTATACAAATCACATTTTTTGCACGAATCCGTCATTGGTGCATAGAATCCAATATTAAATAGGGTATTAAATATTTTTCGAAATATGTGGAATGAGAAAGGACTACTAATATGTTCTCCTTTGTAAAAGTTGTAAAGGATTCCTAAACTCAAATCTGGTGCAAAATAACGTCTATGTTCACTTTTATGCCTCGTATATTGTGATTCGTATGTGGGAAATTTGCTAATGAATTCTTCTACTTCAGTAGTTTTGTTGTCACCTGTTTTATGTGCTGATGTACTTTGTCCTCTTTTATCTCGGGTGTAACTCCAGTTTGGGATTTTTTTACCGTCTCCCGTTACTGAGAATAACAAACTTAGAACACGTAGGTAGGTACCGTGTATCATAGCGCATCTCCAAGGGCGAAGAGAGGATACGATTAAAAAGAAAGGAACTGCACTACACAGTCTAATTTCTACCTTAACACAAACATCTATTCACTGGAAGATTAGATTGTGTGATACATACCCTTGATTAGCAGTTAAAACCGGTCTATCGTACAAAGAGGATGGTTAGCCCACTCTTGCATTCTTTTACGTATTTATGTATTGAACAATTTTGGTATATTCCACAACTTCGTGGGTTAGCCCATTCGTGGTTTTAAATTTTTGTTATTTTCTATAATGCAACATCACCTTACTGGAGAGATTTATGTTATAATATACGGAAATGTTGGTTAGACCGGTTTTGCTTTAAAACTTTAGGTCGTTAGAAGTGATTGCAATATATAACTCAATTATCAACACATTGTTGGTTAGCCCACTCTTGCTCTCATAGCCTCAATTCGTGTTGTAGTATCTATAGATCATTAGAAAATGATTAGAGCATTGACTGATTGCCGCATCGACTACCGATATATTGGTCGTGGATTGCCGTATTGGTCATGAAGATGAAATTTAAATAATATTTTTAAGATTAAATGAATAATTTTATTATTTATTCATTTTTTATATTTTAAACAAATCGTATTCATCATCATCACGTAGCGCTACAACCCTGGGTGGGTCTTGGCTTGTAACGATAATATTTATTGCCTACCTCAGGGTAAGATTATGGGGGTAGAAAATTGGGGACAGAAACTAAAGGAGTTGAGAAAGGGCAAGCAAAATAAATCGATACGTATGCGAACGGCACTCAGGGGTTAGCTGGAGAGCTGGGGTCGTGGATAAGTAAACGACAAGGGTTCGGATTTGGGCAGCTACAAAAAAAAATGAAATAAAGGAGTATGAATCACTTGGGACAAACAAAACAAAAGGAAACAGGAAACACCTCTAGCAGTTTATAAAGAGCGCCACTTCGAGGTGCCTAATTATAACCATTACAACAGTTAGTTGTAACTAGGGAAATAATTATCAAACATAAGAAACATATCTTTTTCAAACGGAAACTCAAAAAGGTTAGTTAAAAAAGAAACAAATGTTAAGAAACAAAATTTAACATTTATTGTGTCTTACCACAAACAGTTATCATATACAAATGGCACCAAAAATGTACTATATAAATAGTTGCAAAATACAGAATAAAAAAACTTACATGTGTCCGTTTACAAACTCCAGGGGTTGGAGATACTACAAAAACCTACAAACGTTACCCGCACAGAGATTAACCTTTTTTTAAAACAAACAAAACAAATAAATATCGAAAAAAATAAAGCTAGCTGTCATATGTTAACATTAAATTAAAAAAAAAAAACAATTAAAATGACAGCTAAGTTAAACCAAAAAAATTTACAATTTATTAATTATTACAAATCCTTTTAAATTTTAATGAAAGCAATTATTACTTTAAACAAAAAAATGTCTGTCTTATTTGGAAAAAATTAATATATTGAATGTTACCTTGATTCACAAACTTTGCCGCTTAACTTCAAAAAAGAATTTGCTACTACCTCTGGGATTGGAGCTGCAAGGACAAAACTCTCAACGGGAACAAAGGAAACCATTTCCATACTTCAGGAACGACGATCTAAGACGTAAATGGGGTTGTAACAAGCAGGCAAACGACAACAAAACTGGTGGGACATCCTATATAATAATTTTTCAAAATTTCTTCTGTTCCGGTGTACTGCACAAATCTTATGATGATTACTCTGTTTTAAACTGCCATTATGCAAAGAGCATTATCATCTTAACCGGTCTTAAGACATTACACACAAAGAATTGGCTCTGGATTCAAAATCCGCCAAACGTCCTTCTCGTTTGAAATCTCTTGCTTGACTCTTCTTGCGTTAATTTTACAAATTCAACCAAAATATATTCCCCTCGCGTCTCACAGCTAGTTTTGGTCTATGAACCTAAACAAACAATCTACCCTCCTTGACATCGTTCTTAGCAACGAACCAACAAAAAAACATCTTGATTATTTACTTTTAAATTGGGTAACTGGAAATAAATTCGTCGAAATAACACATAACACGTATTATATTGATTATTTTAACTTCGTAACACGATTTTTTCTTTGGGGGATTTGAATTTAAATAAAGACAAACATATTTATGTATATAGTCCAGAAATTATTAGAAAATTTTTAGTACATAAGTATTTCGTAGTTAAAAAAATTTAAAACGCTACAGGCTGACTGTAAAACTTTTTTCCAATTTTTTCGGTCTTCCATCAACCTAGAGTCAAATGGAATGTTCATTTTTCGGAGATCTGCTTGGATGTTATCTCTCCATCGCATTCTGGGACGTCCGAGTTGTCTTTTGCCTGTGGGAATCTCCTCCCATACCAGTTTTACAAGTCACTCGTTATGCAGTCTGTGCACGTGGCCTGCCCATTTTAGCCGCTGTGATTTAATTTCTTGGACAATATCGGCGTCATTGTGGAGTGCTTTTAATTCGATATTGGTTCTGATCTTATACTGGTTTGTGATGATGTCATGGTGAGGTCCGAAAATTTTTCTAAGTATTTTTCGTTCAAAGCGTCTGAGCTTTTCTTCGTTTGCTTTGGTCATGGTCCACGTTTCGCATCCGTATGTTATTACAGGTCTGACGGTGGATTTATAGATTTTTATCTTTGAACTTCTTGTAAGATTTTTGATTTTATGAGCTTATCCAGTGCGAATCGACAGCAGTTTGCAGATTGGATTCTGTCTTTTATTTCTTCAGTAACATCGTTGTCAGCTGTGATTATGGCCCCCAGATACTTAAAACGTTGTACTCTTTCGAAATTGAAGGTGTTGACAGTCACATTTTGTACTATTCTGTCTCTTCGTCTAGTTCTATTTATACACATATATTTCGTCTTCTCTTCATTATTCTTCAGCCCTACTTCACTTGTTGCTCCTTCCACCTTGTTGAAGATTTCGTGGATAGGATGGAGTCTCCAATGAGATCTATGTCATCTGCATATGCGAGTAATAGCTTGGGACCTTGAACCGATAGCAATTCTGTTTTTATTTCGGCCGACCTCATGGATTTCCCTAATACCAGGTTAAAAAGTAGTGGAGATAACGCATTACCCTGTTTGAGTCCACTGTTGATTTCAAAGCTGCCAGACAGTTTATTATTTACACGTACTTTAGATATTCCACCCTCTATACAGACTTTGGTCATCCGAATGAGTTTCTTTGGCATTGAGAACTCCGCCATGGCATTCCATACTTGGCTTCTTTCTACACTATCATATGCCTGTCGAAAATCTATGAAAAGATTGTGTATGGGTCTGTTATACTCCCATCCCTTTTCTAGAAGTTGTCTCAGCGTGAATTGGCGCTTTGTGATTTTTCAGCTTATTTAAGGCCTTTTGGGTTTCTTCAAAGGACTAATTTTTGATTTTGACGGGCATGTCCGCTGTGATATAGATCTCTTCTTTGTGCTGTTCTTCCTTTATGATGTTTAGAAGGTCCCTAAAATACTCTTTCCATTTTTCAGTTACTTCTTTACCGTCGATTATCATACGGCCTTGATTGTCTCTCAGTGTATGGATGGAATTGGTTCTATGTCCTTATTTCTCAGAGGAAATTGCTTTATAGAATTTTCTGGAGCCCGGTTTGGGCCGGTCTTTCTCCATAGCTTCATATTTTTGTTGTTCGTAGTTTCTTTTCTTTGTGCTTATTATTTTTCTTCTTTCTTTTCGACAGTCGTCATATTCCTTTTTACTTTGGTCTGTTTGCAGTTGTATCCAAGTCTTTCTTACTGTTTGTCTTTTTTCCAGCTGTTTTCGACATTTCTCGCCGTACCATGTTTTTGCCATCTTCTGCCTCCTTCCAAAGATCTTGTCCGCTGTCTTGTTTATTATTTCGGCAGTCATTTCCCATAGCTGTTCTATATCATTGTATTCTCTTTCCGAGTTTAAGGTTTGTTCAAGTTGTTCTCTATAGTTTTGTTGTTTCTCTGTACTGTGCATTTCGTCCATGTTCCGTTGTGGGTTTAATGTTGTTTTTACTTTTATTATTACTTTTGCTCTGACTAAGTAATGATCTGGGTCTCCTTTTATTCCTGTTAGGCCTCTTACGTCTATTGTTCCCATGACGGGCATCTACAGTGATGTGGTCAATTTGGTTGCGCGTAATATGGTCGTTTGAGACCCAGGTTTGCTTATGGATGCGGAAACATGGTTGACTTTATTAGCATATTATTAGCTGCTGCAGTTTCTGTGAGTCTTAAGCCATTGTCGTTGGATATATTGTGGAGGCTGTGTTAACCTATTGTGGGGTATAGGCTAGGCTCTTTGCCTATTTTACCATTAAAGTCCCCGCAGAGTATGCGCATATCTTGTTTGGGCATCGTATCTATCTCTCTTTCTAGGGCGTCTTAGAAGTCATCCTTGATATCTTCTTCCTTCTCTTCCGTTGGTGCATGCGCTGAAATAATCGAAATGTTGTATTGTTCTCCCTTCATTCATATATAGCATATCCTTTCATCTCAGCTGAAGGAGATGGTGGATTTACTTATTTTTATATTTCCATCGTCTGGCCATCTTATTTCTTGGACTGCTGTTATATCCATTCCTATGTTTTCCAGTTGCTTCACAGCATTTATAGCAGCTCCAGGTCTGTACCAACTCTGAACATTCCAAGTTCCGATACTCATAGTCCTTTTAGATTGCATTTGTTGTTTTTTTGTGTTTATCTGTCCGGTTCCGAGGCAAAGTTGCAGTTTTCATAACTAGTTTTTTTCCGAGGGTGGGTAGTTAACCCTCCGCTCAACCCTTCTATTTTATCCGGGCTTGGGACCAGCTGCAGTAAGGTGATTTCCAAGCTACTCAATCCACCTGTTCCTCACCCTACCCTAGGCAGATTTGCAAACAAATCGTGTTGGATTAAAATAATTCAATAAATTATTGCGTTTGCTTCCAACGCCATCTGCTAACGTATTACCAAAGCATGCGTTATTCACTTCTAATAGACGTGTCAAATTTAAGCGAAATAAAAAATAAACAATAAAATATAAATAAATATCATTTGATAGTAAATTTTATTCTTTCTAAAAACTAGACTAGAAACTAAATAAGATTTCTAAAAATAATATTTGTATTTTTACTAAATTATTCTAAAACGAGAAGTGTCGTATATATTATAAAAGAGAAAATTTTTGCCGGCGATATTTTCGACTGGTATGAAAGTTGGTTGCCTGCAAATTTTCGTAAATTAAATTTTGACAGTTAAATCACGAGACGTGATTTTGTCAAAATTTCATGAGCGAAAATTGTCAAAAATAACCAATCTTGAGTAAAAGCAGAAGAGACAATTTTGCCCGTAAATAATTTTCCCTCGAATGATAGTCGACAAGACTATTTGCCGAGACAATTAATGCACCATATCAACGAAACATAATATTTATTTTTTAACAATATTAAATGTACCTACAATTATTATAAGCTATGGTAGTTTGCCCATACATTTCTAGCATGATTTTGTGTACTATTGACCTGTATCATTTAAGAACTCGAAGGTCCAGCTTCATTTGTTGTTTTTCGAACAATTTCTGGTGGAATCCAGTGGAATCGTCGATAATAAAGATAGATACTTGGAGGAGAACATCCAAGGAAAGGGATGTTTATACTCTAAGAAGATCTCCTTAACTGTTTAACATCTTTGAAATCAACATTTTGCAAGCTTAACAAAACATACTCCATATGCGCAATGCTGATTGGCAATGGCGATGCTTCAATCTCATCAGCGGGAATAGGAAAAAAATAAGCTTCCTTAATTTCACCAATAATTTTTGTTGAATAATTTTAATTATTTTATTTTTAATTTAAGGCCTCATGTAAAGAGTATTCTTCTGGAAAGTTACCAAATGCTCAGAAATATCTTTCTCCCCAGATTTAGCTGCGTACGGCAACAGTGTTTGAGTGTGAAAACTACCATCATTCTGAGGTGGTTGTATAGACTTTGGCGCATTGTGGATCCGATCCGAATCAGTTTTACGACTTAAATGTGAAAGAATCGTTAACGAAACTCAGGATATAGTACTAATATCAGAAGAAGTGCTACAAGAACGAATAGAAAAATTAAAAAACAGAAAAGCACCTGGGTCTGGTAAGATAAACAATTTAACTGCTAAAATATGGAGGAACAACACTAGGCAAATGGCTCCTAAAATTATTCGTCGATATAATAAATACCGTAGTAGTACCAGCGGAATGAAAGGAAAGTCTCCTGCTACCGATGCTTAAATAGGGAGACTCGAGAAATCCTGAAAATTATAGAGGCATTAGTCTGATGAATACTACATTAAAATTGTTAACGGCAGTCATAAAAGATAAAATCGAGGAAAAACGAGCATGGCATTAATGAACAACAAGGCTTCCGGAAGAACCGCAGCATAATAGACACAATTTTTATTATCAGACAAATAATAGAGAAGCCTATTGAATATGGAAAACCAGCATACATGAGCTTTGGAGATTTAAAAAGTGCTTTTGACAGGGTGAAGCGAAATGAATCTTAAATTTATTACAAGCTGAACAAATAGACCATCAGATAATAAGGACAATTAATGAAATTAAAAAGAACAACAAGACCAGAGTTATAATGCCAACAGGGGAAACAGAATGCATAGAACTAAAAGGAGGAATCCGCCAAGGAGACTCGCTCAGCCCATTATTATTCAATATGGTGATGAATAAAATATTTCACGAAGTAAGAAAACGACCCGGATACCACATGGGAGCGCATAATTGCTGATGACGAAGATGTAGTACTAATTGCTGATGACGAAGATGAACTACAAAGGCAGCTCCACACCTTCAATATCATAGCAAACAAACTTAATATGAGAATATCAGTAGAAAAAACTAAATGTATAGTGAGCAGTAAGGAGCCGCGTAGATGCAAACTAGAAGTAGACGGCAAAATTGTAGAACAAGTAGTGAAATTTAATTACCTAGGAGTAGAGATCACTAGTGACAGGGATATAAGAACAGAGACCACAAGGCAAGCATCAAAAGCGGCAAGAGTAAGTGGTTGCCTCCGAGAAACCATATGGAGAAACAAATATCTGAGCACGGAAAGCAAAATGAAAGTATACAAGACAACAGTGAGACCAATCCTAATATATGCAGCGGAGACAAGGACCGAAGAAAGACGAAACAGCAATATCGAAATAAAAGTATTAAGATTAATAGTGAGCATATCATTAAGAGACAAACAAACCAACAGAAGTGTACGCGAACAATGCAAAATTCAAAATATTAACAGGTGGATAAAAACAAGAAAAAAACTGGAACGAACATGTTAACCGAATGGGACCAGATAGATTAGCGAACATCTGTAAAAACAACAAGCCGTATAGCAGAAGACCCGTTGGAAGGCCGCCAAAAAGGTGGAAAGATAATGTACAATCAACAACGACTGAAACAGAATAAGAGGCAGACAAACAGGAGTAATCCTAGTCGCGCGAAATAGATAAAAAGAAGAAGACTTAAATGTATTTGCAGCACTTTGTTTGCTGTAAAAATTATTCCATTTACGACAGGGACTAGATTCTTTCGGTTTTTCTTCTCATAAACTGAAAAAGCCCGTTAGGACCTTTACTTTTAGGTATGAAGGTTAATATCTTTTCGGAACGGGGGAAGTTCAACCTACGCCCGTGAGCTACATACAATTTTAAAACAGTAGAAAAAACAATTTGGTCATGTGTATTCAAATTAATCAAATTTATGTATTTTTTACATAAAAAATAGGATGAGAAAGTAAATTTAACGGCACTATATTAGCCATTATGAAACTATAAACAGACAGTCACAAACAATTTAAAAAACGCACAATAACAATTAAATTTTGCTAAAACTGTTTTTGCTCTGATTTTTGTTAAACTGCGATTTTTTTAAATAAATAATCACTTATTAAAAAATATACTCGTAAATTTATATTGATCGGTTTTTTGCTAAATATGACATTGTTGCAGGTTATAGCATTGTCACAACTGAATATGGTTTTCCGTGAAATGAATAGTGATTTATATTAAAAATGGAAAAATTTACTTCACTTACACGAAAACGGTTACAAATGTAAAACTCTTACAATAAATTACAAGAATATGTTATAGAGTACATATTGTTAGAATACAATCAAAATTATATTTTATAATATAACTGAACGTCTCTGAGGAATTTTAAACTTGAGGTTATTTGATCCAAGTTATTGAGTATGTCTTTTAAATCACTTTTAAGGCAATAAAATAGTCTTTTTGCTGAATATTGATGACATTCGGTGAGAATATGGTTAACTGTTAGATGTGATTGACAGGTCTCACAAGTGGGTCGGTTACTGGATGACATCATGTATCCGTGTGTTAATCTTGTATGTCCTATTCGAAGTCTTCGTGTTACAATAGCATCTCGTCTGGACATACTGGCAGAGATCAAATCACGGGGGCTATCGACTAACTGTTGGAGATGATGTAATGCTGAGTTATTGGTGTCCCAGTGTTGTTGCCATCGGGTTCTTGCTCGTTTCTTAATGTGAGATTTTAAATCTTTACTAATTTGTATATTAACCGTATTATCAGATGATGTTGAGGCAAGTTTTGCATGGCTGTCTGCAAGTTCGTTGCCTGTGATACCAATATGGGATGGTAGCCAGATTAATGTAACTGTTATTTTTTGGAAAGCGATTAGTTGGTAACAATCAAGGATCTTTTGGACAATAGGATGATCAGTGAATATATTTTATATAGATTGTATTGAGGCTAGTGAGTCTGTGCATATTGCAACTTGTTTATCAGGTGACGAAATGGATTTGAAAGCCTAAAATATGCTAAATAGTTCGCCAGTGAAAACGCTACAAAACGAGGGGATACAAGATGGTGTGATAAGGTTATCTGACGTGGTAACAGAACAGCCTACTCCTGTATCATTCTTTGAGGCATCAGTGTAAAGTACTATGTCGTATTTATTTGTAAATATAATTTCTTTAAAAGACTTTTTAATGAGTTCCCTGGGTGTTGTAAGTTTATCGAATCTTGTAAGAGATGTGTTAAACTGAGGGGTGATTATAGACCAAGGAGGATATGGAGGTAGGGGTCGTGGGATTGTTTGTGATAGAGAGATGTTATTAAGTAATTGTGTTAAAATTAGTGGAATGGGTTTTATTGATGGTGATTTAGAATAGTAATGCTCATATAGTAATAAGTAGGGGCTCATTGGCTTCGCAATATAGACTTTCTACGGGGCTAGATCGAAAGGCTCCTAAACAAATTCGTAAGGCTGTGTGATGTATCGAATTTAAAAGGTTAAGGTGTGTTTTAGAGGCAGAGATATATATGTAACAACCATAATCCAGTTTGGAACGGATGATAGACCTATATATCTTAAGCAGGGAGTTCTCATCTGCGCCCCAATGATAGTTTGAAAGAGTTTTGATAATGTTAAGCCTCTTGTTTGCTTCACCTTTTATTTCTAGAATATGTTGTTTCCAGGTGAGTCGTGAATCAAACGTTACACCGAGAATTTTGCATTCCTTGACTACTGGAAGATTCGCTCTCTCAATCATAATATTAGGGGATTGGAAGGGTGATAGTCTACTAAATTTTATTATTTTTGATTTTGTATATGATAAAGACAGGCCTATGGAGCTTGTTTTTTTAACTAGTGTATCTACTGCGGATTGAATAAGCTTGGAAGTTGTAGAGATAGATCGTCCGTGGCAGTAAATTATCAGGTCATCTGCGTATAGGACATGCCTAATAGGGGATATTATATCAGAGCACAAGTCGCTTATTGCTAGGTTAAACAGAGTGGGGCTTAATATTGAACCTTGTGGTACGCCGTCAGTTTGATGGTGTAGTGATGAAAAAATGCCATTGACAGAGACTCTAACTGTTCGTGAAGATAAGAAATTTTGTATAAAATTAAATATGTTACCCTTAATGTTATAATGAGAAAGTTTCTTCAGTATAGATTGCCTGCTAATTGTATCAAATGCACCTTCAATATCTAACACTGCTGCAATGACTTCTTGTCTCCTGTTGAAGGCATCGGAAATATGACTTTGGAGAAGTATTAGATTGTCTTGAGTAGAGCGATTACGTCGAAACCCTGACTGTTCTTCTGGAATTATATTATATTTGTTAAAAAACTACGTAAGACGTTTATTGATCATTTTTTCAAAGATTTTGCAGATGGTACATGTTAGAGATATTGGTCGATAAGCGCTGGGTGATGATCGTGATATGTTGGGCTTTTTAATGGGTATTACAATTGAGGTTTGCCACTGATTAGGAAACTTGTTAGATGACCAGATTAAGTTAAACATTTCTAGAAGTTTAAGATGATCTAAACTAGATAGTTTTTTTATAAAAATGTAAGGAATATCGTCGGGGCCGGAAGCAGTGTTCTTAAGAGTTTTAATAACCGAAGTAAGTTATATGTAAGAGAATTGGGAATTTAAGTAATCGATATCTTTGACAGTTGCTGAAGAACTTGGAAAGGAAGCATCGACTACTGGCTCGATTTGAGAGCAATTTATTTTACTTTTAAATTTTTTGTCGAAGTAACTGGCTATAGGGTCTCACCAATTTCTTGATTGTCACTAATTATATTATCATTTAAAATTAGACTAGATATTTTAGTATTTGTATTGATTCCTTGAATTTGTCGTATTTTTTTCCAGAGATTAGTAGGACTGGTATTTTCATTGATAGAAGATACATAGTTTAGAATGGAAAAATTAAATAATTTACGACTATAAAATAAAATAATACAGAAAATCGTTGGATACTTTTTTATTCACATTATTTATACACTTGTACGATGCAATCAAAAACAATTTGATACATATTACCCACCAATAAATTCCGACAAATAAATATTTTTTATTATTTATATAATAAAAATTCCTTTTTTCTTTATCTACTTTTCACACCACTTTTAACCCCATGGTAATAGTGGTAGTTGTGTCCTTTTACTCCTCCACTGTTCGGATTCCATGATGGATGACTGTAGATTGGATCATAATCCCCAAATCTATCTCCGACACCTACGTGGTTAACGCCGTTATTAACCGAAGGATTTTGGTTTCCTCCAGGAGAATTATTACCATTTAACGAATTATTGTTGCCAAATCTATTACCAATGTGTTGTGGCCTCCACCTAGCTTTAATGAAATCAACACCTCTTTCTGCCATCATAACTATTGTGGCGTGAGTATTACCAGATACTAAAATTGGCATCGCAGATGCGTCCATAACTCTAATACCATCGATGCCATGAACCATAAGTCTATTATCAACAACAGCCATTGGGTCTGAAGATGGTCCCATTTTAAGCGAACAAGCCTGGTGATTTTCTGGACCGGTGTAGTACCTTATTGCACATTGCCAGAAGTCGTCAGAGTCATGTCTGAAAAAAGAAGGCAAATAAATTCAATTATGTAATTAATTTCAATAATATGTTAAATAAATCATTATTATTATTAACCCGTAACTGCTACCGACAGGGTCAGCGTGACCCATCAATAGTTTTAAACCGCCCTACCCATTTAAGTTTGATAGTGGGGGAGCTGTCTGTCCACCTATTCTCTGGCCAGTTAGTATTTTATAAACAGGCAAAGTGAGCAGTTTTGTTGATCGTGTCAAATTCGAAATAATTACGTAGTTGGGTCACGGTGACCCGTCTATAGTATTTAAGTAACATAATATTTTTTGGTTATAAAGGTATGTACCTATCTTTATTATTATTATTATATATATACATATATATATATATATATATATATATATATATATATATATATATATATATAGGTATATTTTATTATGTTAACGGCTTGAATAATTTAAATATTTATATCATTTGCTTAATACACATTTTTTGTTTTAGATAAAATGGCTTCTTCAAGTAAGCATTTAACTTTGTCTGAGATGGAAGACATTCTAAACAGTAAAGAGTTTTGGAAAGATTTGGAAGATGCCGATGAAACGACAGATACTCTCCAAGAAGTAAAAAATAAGGAGCAAGCTGCATACAAATTATTTAACTATTCAGGTGAAAGTGACAGCGATGAAATAGACAATGAAATTTACAGTGAACACGACTCTGATAGTGAATTTGAGGTTAAACTATTGCATGAAAACACCTTAGACAGAGATGATGCCACGAATAACGCTTCAAGTAACAAAACAGCTACTTTGAACATTTCAAAATTAGCTTGGTATGGAAAAGATTCTACAAAATGGGCAAAACAATCGCCAAAAAGGTCCAAAGTAAAATCTCATAATATTATAAGAGTTTTACCAGGACTTAAAGGTTCTACCCGTCAGAATCCACCACTGTGTATTAAAGAAGCTTGGAAATTATTAATAACTGATGACATGTTGGAAATTATTGTTGAACATACCAACACAAGAATTGACTTAGTATCCTCAAACTACATACATTCCTACATTCAAACATTCAAACGACGTAAAAACTCTCTCTCAAAATTTACCCCAACTTTCATTGAAAGAACAGATAAAATTGAGATAGAAGCTTTTATTAGACTTTTATTTATGCAAGGTATATTTAAGTCTAACCATGAAGATTTAAAATCATTATGGGCAACAGATGGTACAGGGAGAGATTTGTTTAGATGTCCGATGTCACTTGCACGATTCCAGGTTCCAGGTCCTCACGTAACAGTAGATGAAATGCTGGTACCATTCAGGGGAAGGTGTGCATTTAGAATGTACATACCTAATAAACCTGCGAAATATAGTATAAAAGTGCAGATCTTAGCCGATTCCCAAACACACTACATGTATAACGCGGAGGTCTATACAGGAAAAATTCTCCAACAGAAACAAAAATCGCTATTTTCACATCCAACTGAGGTTGTTCTTCGAATGATAAAATGTATTGAAAATTCCAACCGTAATGTCACTGGAGGTAACTGGTACATATCAATGGAATTAACCAACGAGTTAAGAAAACGAGGAATTACATATGTAGGTACAGTGAAGAAAAATAAAAGAATGATTCCTCCAGAATTTATGGCCGACAGAAAGAGACCTGCTAGTTCTTCAGAGTTCGGATTTACATCAGACAAAATATGCCCAAATTGTAAATAGGAATTTATTTTACATTAAATTAGTTTACCGTTATATAAAAAAGTGTTTATGACTTAAAATAAATGTATGAGCTAATGTTTTTTCTTTATTTCAGAATTTTAAAACTGGGTCACAGTGACCCGTCAATAGCAGCTGCGAGATAACTTTTTGTCGGTAGCAGTTACGGGTTAAATAGAGGCGTATATACCCGTGAAGCTTTCTTTACATTCAACGTAGTAATCCAGAGATGCTTGGATGTAAACCAAGATATGTACGTCTGTTTCATAGATTACAGCCAGGCTTTCGATAGAGTCCACCACAAAGAGCTAATGGACGTCCTCAAAGCAAAACAATTACAATACAACGATCTTCGAATTAACAAATATATATTATAAACAACAGGCACATATACTCATTAATGAACACACGTCAGAAGAGTTCGAAATTAAGAGAGGAGTGTAACAGGGGTGTGTATTGTTACCACTACTATTCAATGCATACTTTGAATAAATTATGAAAAGAGCTCTCTAAAACAGCATTAGATATGCGGACGATACTATCATAATAGCAGATAACCTCAAGACCTCCAAAAGCTAATGTACAAGATAGTTAAGTATGGAGAAGAATATGTATTATTAATAAACATCAAGAAAACTAAATTTATGGGGATGTCAAAAACCCAAATAATGATGGAAGCCTATTCAATAAAATGAGAAAGGTACTTAGTGCAAGAAAACTGAAATTATTCTTGAGAGTGTTATATTTTCTCAACTCTACTTTACGAGATAGAAGCATGGACACCTAGCGCGTCGACTACTAAAAAGTTGGAAGCATTTGAACTGTGGGAGTATAGAAGAATCCTAAAGATATCATGAACCGAGCATATAACAAACAACGAAGTCATGAGAAGAGTCTATAAAAGAATGGAAATATTGGAAACCATCAAGACACAAAAGCTGCTATTCCAGCTTTTTTGTCTCTGTTTCACCTGAGGCATGTTATGCGTAATGAAAGATACAACATATTTTAATTAATTCTACTAAGTCAAAATCCAGGGCACGAAAAGTTTAGGAAGGTGAAGAATCTCATGGTTGCGTAACTTGAGAGAATGGTACGGATGCACATCAATCTAACTATTCAGAGCAGCAGCATCTAAGATCAGAATAGCCATGATAATTGCCAACCTCCGTCAAGGAGATAGCACGCAAAGAAGAAAAAGATCATTAAATACGTTCTGAAAGCATACTGTCACTTTTTAGAACAGAAAATTACGGATAGTTATTATGTATATATGTATGTACCAATTGAATTGATAAGCTCTGATTGTGGTATGGTCATATGTCTAACCATCCATCGTATATAATCTAAAGAACCACCTTTATTTCAGTATATCCGCTTACTTCTTCTTCTTCAAGTGCCCTGTCCGTTGCGAACGTTGGCTATTAACATGGCAATTCTGATCTTATTTGCGGCGCTTCTGAATAGTTCGACCGATGTGAGCCCGAACCACTTCCTCAGATTTTGGAGCCACGAGTGTCTTCTCCTGCCTGGCCCTCGCTTACTGTCTATTTTTCCCTGGACAATCAATTGCAGTAGACGGTACTTATCGTGTCTCAATATGTGGCCTAGATATTCAAGCTTTCTTTGTTTAATTGTATTCACGATTTCTTTCTCCTTTCCGATTCTTTGGATTACCTCTGTGTTGGTGACATGTTCGGTTCAGGATATACGAAGAATGCGTCGGTACACCCACATTTCGAATACTTCTAGTTTTCTCGTGAGCGTCTCCGTCAGCGTCCAGGCCTCCACACCATACAGTAAGATCGGAAAAATGTAGCATTTAACTAGACGTAGTTTTAGGGGAAGAGACAAATATCCGCCTACAGCGTCTTCAATGGATAGGCCTTGTATTTAGGCCAAGAATTATCGATGAATCCATATCAATTTCTAGATATATAATGTAATATACATAATTTAATAATGTAATAGACACATTTTCCCATCATTTTGGGTACTGTCAAATCAACAATGGACTATATATAACAGATAAATAGGACATAGTTTGACCCAACCAATTATTAAGACGGTAAGGCGTTTCTTGGCTTTTTTTTAACCCTTTCAGTCATGTTGGGTATAATTGTACCCATTAGTTTCAATGCATATATAATTCTACAGTAATGTGTAACATAACTATTTTAAAGAAATTTACATACTATGAGTATTATACTTCTGCGTTTAGTAGCTAGATATCACGTGGAGGGCTTTATTCTAAAAGAATATTAATATCAAAAACAATATGGTGGCAATTGCATTGTTCGTATCGAGGTAAGTGTACTTGTTTCTTCAAATATCAGTTTGAATAAAAGTCAATTGCGGTTTAAATATCAGTGCAATATTTTAAGTAGGTCACTAATTGTGAAAATATTTTATTGAAATTTGACTTTTTGCAAATATCGAAATGTACCTCAAATTTGATGGGCACAATTTTATCCAAAATGACTGTCATTTATATTTTCAGAGTGAAATTTCTCCAATAAAATATTTACCAGAGAAAGAACTGCTAGAAGAGCTAGAAAAACTGTCCGACATAGAAGGATGTGTTAGTGATTACAGTGACTGCAAAGAAGGAATACAAATAAGACAGAGAATTGGCCATATGATAGATGCTGTCTCAAAAAATTCAAAACGAAGGGGAGGATGAGGAAGAGGAAGAGTATAATCAGGAAGAAAAGGAGAATAATAATGAACAGGGCAAAAATGATGGTAACTATGATAACCTCATCACTCTAAAAAAAATGTAATATGGTTAAAGAATGTTCAATATGTAACAGTACATATTGAACAAGTACCTAATATAATAAACCAGGTGTCTAATGAAAACTGTTCTAAAGAATATCCAGTTACATATTTTCTGAGATATTTCCCCGAAAGTTTATTTGAAAATTTTGTTCAATTCACGAATATGTATGTTTTGCAAACTGGAATTGAAAAATTTCTTGCAGGAAAAACCTGCAAGAAATAAAATCGTTTTTTGGTCTTAGTATTCTAACAGGCTGTCTAAAATTTCCAAGAATGCGAATGTAAGGGGATAATATATAAAAATTGAGTTTTTTCCAGATACAATAACATTGAATAGTTTTGTCAAACTTCGCAACCACTTACGTTGTGTTGACAATTTGGAACTCAGACAGAGTAACGACAAACTATGGAAAGTTCGACCAGTTTGTGAATCAGTCCTGAAGAAATGTAGAGAACTGCAGATAGAAACAAATGTTTGCGTAAACGAACAAATCATGCTCTTCAAAGGGAGATTGCGTATAAAGTGTATTGATTTGCAGTTTTCTAATCTATCAAGGTAGTACCACAGAAATAGAACATTCTTATCTGAAATAGGGACATAGTGCAGCTATCGTATTGTAATTATCAAAAGTATTTAAACCTTATAAGCATGCATTGTTCTATGACAATTATTTTACGAACTATAATTTTTTACAAATTCTCAACTAAAAATCAATACCTGTTGCTAGAAAGTACGAGAATCAATAGATTTTCTAAACCACCTCTAACTGATGTAAAAGATTTTTCAACAAACGAGAGAGGATCAATGGAACAAATTATCTCTTTTAATGAAATTCTAGTAACGAGTTGGTTAGATAATAAGCCAGTAATAATGGTATCCAATTTCGTTAGGGTTGGTACAGAAGATGTTGTAAAACACTTGTTTTTGGGTGGCATAGATCATCTGTTTTATTTCATCTTTTCATTTATATCATCTCTTATTGCGTTTTCGTCAAGGATATTAAGAATAAGTTGGGTGGATAGAGTAACGAATGTAGAGGTGTTAAGAAGAATGGGAAAAGATAAAGAGGTTTTAAATACAATTAAATTCAGAAAACTGAAATATCTGGGACATGTCATGGGCTAAAGGGCTAAAATGTTCTTGACTACATAAAATCGACAGTATTATATACAGTTCAACACCTATTAAAGTCGAGAATTCAACAAAGGTACAATATACAGGGTTTTGTTTTAAAAAAACCAAAATAACTAATAATATCTTAAAGTTGGTAAATGCGGCTATTTTACAAACATCAAATTTCCAATTTTCATATTTCAAAATAGGTGAATCCCTGTTTTTGTCCAATTACGACCATTCATTGTAGTGATAATAGTTATAAAGTGAAACCATCGTTTCCAGACATTTGGTTCACTCTATATAAATAAAAGTTTTAAGTATTTTTGTAATAACTTATAGTGAAGTCAAAAATTTTATATATTTAAAACTTGTTTGTAAATATATACACAATTTTACATTAGAACTTTTTTATTTCACTTTAAATTTTTTAAACTATGCTATACAGTCAACCACTGTGATTTTTCTCCTTTTATTAGTTATTTTTGAAATATTAGATATTTGCTATTATCTTAAAAATTTAAAAGATAAATTATATGTATTTACAGAAATATTTCCAAAGTTTATAATAGAAAATAGTTTTTAAAAGTTTTAAAAACATCTGCTTACTTATACTTTTTGTTACATTCTCCATAATCCTCCTTTATAAGTTCAGGTCCATATTTTTGTTGCATAACGGTAGTATTCATTAGTTTTTGAATTACTCTTATTCCATCAACTAATACCTGTACATCCTCTGGCTCAGACAAATAATTGGCTACCATCAATGGCGCGTCAAGTGGATTCTTGGATTTGAGTGTGACGTATCCTTTACTCTTGGGGTGTAAAGTAACTGGAGACATTGTTAAAGTTTTTGGATGGTCTGGTTTTTCAGGATCTTCAAGCGCTCTGACTTCGCCTGTCTTAGCACACTTTGCTAAGTATCCTGCAAAAAATATTTGAAGATCTGGGTTGTTGCCACTTGGATCTGCGTATTTGGAGTTTATTCGTGCTGTCACCTGCGACATACCTGTAAACCAGATTGTTTTAAAAGTTTAAATAGACTAAAAAATTATAAACATACTAAAAAAGGAAATCTTGTACAGTATAACCTCGATATAACGGATCTCTATCTAACGGACAGAAAATCTGGTCACATATAAAAAAAAACTTACAAAGAATTTCAGTGCAATTTATCATAAAAGAACACATATATATTTTTTTGCTGAAAAATAAATGAATAAATAAAGCATTTGAAAAAAAAATATTTTATGATAAACATAATATAATGTATCTACACATATGAGATATAAATTTACACATTTGTAGGCAAGATACAGAAAATGAGAATATCACATATTATTGGGGGATTCCCTGAAATAACAACGCATAGGTTTCTATGATTATATAGGTGTTAACCACGCTGCCCGGGAATTCAGGCAACTCTACAGCAGTTTGACTGGTTTATTCGTTGGGAATAAACACATTTAGTGTACGCATGTAAATAATTTAAAATTTTTGGAATCCTACTCTTTAAAATTATGGACTAACGGAAAATAATCAATCTAACGATCAATCAAAAACTAGAGATTTTACAAAAGTTGGAGTCAGGAACGTCTGTGTCTTATATATGTGATTAAAATCGCATAAAAAAGCAAACTGTTTCGGACAAAGAAAAAACAAAAGCACAATAAATAAATTTGCATTAATAAGTAATGTAGGAGAGAACAGCAATCTCAGCAAACTAAAAAATTTGCTCGTGAAACTTCAGTAGAAGAAGCAATTTTAAAATGATACGGCCAACAACATTCTAGTAGGATCCCGGTCCAGGCAGTCGAATTGAAATCTGCTGCAATTAAATTAACAAATCATATGGATATATCATTCAGAGCAAGTGATAGATGGCTCTGGCGCTTTCGCAAAAGGCACAGAATCATGAATAAAAAAATTTACGCCGAAGCTTCAAGTGCACCAAAAGGAGAAATAGAATCTTTTAGGCAAAAATTAGTAGAACATTATAAGTAACGAAATGCTATTAGAATCTCAGATATACAGCTGATCAAACTGGTTTGTTATGGTGTACTTTGCTGGAGACACACAAGCCTCCAAATATAAAAATCAAGTTCTGGAAGGAAAATCAGCAAGGACAGGATCTCATCACTGCTTTGTGCTGATAACATAAATTGAGTCCTATTATGGTTGGCAAATCTCGTAAACCTAGAGTTTAAAAAGATATAATGCATCATCCGCCCGTTTCATATTATAGCTCTAAGAAGGCATGGTTCACCTCAGATATTTCCAAAAATTGGTTTTTTAAAGAATTTGTACCTTCGCTGAAAAAATTTCAAGAGAAATAATTGGGAATACCGCCAGAAGAGGTGAAATGTTTATTGCTTATAGATAACACTCCTGCTCACTTCTCTGAAAATATTCTGCGTGCAGAAGATGGCAAGTTTAGCTGTTTGTTTTTGCCAAAAAATATAACCTCGCTTATTCAAACCATGGATCAGGAAATAATTTTGGCAACCAAACGAATACATATCGCAGAAAGTTTTTAGATAAGGTAATGGCTGTACTGCACGATGGAGATAATGCAGAAGATACAAGAGGGCAGCGTATCTTGCAAAACTTAAGGTCTTCCAATTTAAAATCAACAATTTTTAATTTCTCTGCAGCAAGGTAGGAGGTAAAACAGCAAACATTAAAAAATGGTTAAAAGAATTTGTTTGATGGCCGATTCGAAGATGTAGGCATAGATTTAGAAGTGTTGAGTTACTGATTTCTGTAAGAGAATACATAATAATGCCGAAGAACATGTCGCTGAGGAAGATGTTTTACAATGGCAAGAAGTAGATGAAGGTGATCTTGGACATAACATCACGACTGAAAGTGAAACAGCAGATGAAGGAATAAACCTAAAAAATAAGGATAGATTTAAAGATAGCGAAAATACAAAATAACACTGCAAAAAATGAATCTATCAGAGGTAAGATCGCATCTGGACGATCTAGTAACATTTATTGATTATTTATCAGATAACGAAGTTCAACTCTATTTTACGCATTTTCGTAATTTTAGAGAGTTGATCATAAAAAAAGAGCAAACATCGAAAGTTCAAACGAAACTTGATTCTTTTTTCAAAACAGGATTACCGACAGCAAGCGCGTCAATATCAACAGCAACGTCACTTCACGACGAGTGTCCAAACCAAACACCCTTAAATAGAATTTTGTTTGTCTTTTGTATTTTACATTTATATCTAAATACAGTGTACATACATATTAAAAAAAAAGTTTTATGATTTATTTTAAATATATTTTTATATAACGGACTTTCCCCGTCCCCCAAATAGTCCGTTATATCGTGGTTTTACTGTATAATATTTAATTTTGGTTTAACTACATTATTATAATTATTTTGAAGTGTAGACTAAAATTTACTACAGCTTTATAATACTACAGTTTTTGTTTAGTAAAATTATGATGATATATCTGTGTGAACCGGCTCTTCTGCCTAAATAATAAACTGTTTTATTATTAATAAATTGTCACCTTTCCTGCATCGGGCGAATGATTGCTTATATTCCCATATCTTTATTTATGTTTTTTATATCATGTTTTAGAGCCAACTTCATATATATATATATAAATATATATATATATATATATATATATATATATATATATATATATATATATATATATATATATATGTATATATATATATATATATATATATATATATATATATATATATATATTTTTATTATTTTAATATATCGCGGGCATATAAGTTAAAATACAACCCTGTACTTATTTGTAATAGACCCTAAGAGAAAACATTGTTCCGTGAAAGACTGAGTGAATAGTGAAAGGACAATGGAACCCGTATAATTATAGATTTAAGGAATAAACTTTGTAATAATTGTATTTTGCAGTGGGCATTTTTCGAAAATAAATAAGAATTAGATTTAGATATGAGATAACAAGAATTTGGAAACTTATTTCTGTTGAAAAAGGTAAAATTGTTAATGGTTTCTGATAAGTAATTTGAGTGAAAGTAGTTTATTTGTTTTAAATATCATGTTGGAAATTTTCTAAATCGAAAATAAGTGGAAAAGATGAATGCTTATGATTGGTTAAAAAGGAATGGTGGGAATGAGAGAGTTGAGAAGGTTTGTCTGGGAAAGATTGAAAAAATTATTATGTTACCGGCAGACCAGAAGAGAAGACGTGTTTTCGTGTAGTCAATCTGAGTACCAGTGTTTTCTTTTGTAAGTGAAAAAGGTGGAAGCTGAGAGCAGATCAAAATCGAGAAGATTAATACCTCTTTTGAGTCTGCATAGTCCACGAGATATAATTGAGAAAGAAAGGAGAATTTGTGAAAAAAGAGTACCGGTCAAAAGAGGCTTGGGCTTGTGTTTTCGGAGGAGTAGTTTGCTGGTATGCGGTTTGGATCGATGCTGAGAACGGGAAAGATTTGATAGTAGCCGGACATAATCAATCAAGGAAGGAACTATGGTTTGATCGAGAGGAGACATCATTGGTGTAAAAAATAAAGGTCAGTCAAATAATTTGAATGAAAGAAAATTTTAAGATATTCTAAAGATAAAATCAAATATAAGCATACGAACTAAGATTCCAAGTTTCAAAGAGTTATTTTTTTGTGAATAAATTATATTTTTGTATGGTCATTCTTTTTAGTAGATATTATTATAAAACAGATCAATAGATAGTTTGTAATTAAAATTAAATTTAGAGTATATTAGTTTGTTGGGAAAGATAATTGCCCACAAAAGTTATTTATTAATATTCATCGTATTGCTTATTGAAAATAAATAATAATTTGTGTGCATATTTATGTTGTTTTAATGTTAGTTCCGTTTCCTGTTCTATCCCGATTATGAGCAACTAGGAGATACTGAACCCACTAGAAGAGATATATAAAGTAAACTGATTAAAGTAAAATTAAAAAGGCACCCTGAGAATTTTTAATAGTAATTGATTTGTATGACTCTGCATAAATTAGTGAATTAATTAATTAAATAATTGGATTAATTAAATTAGTGTTAATTAATAATAAAACATCATAAAGCAGATCACAACAATATATATATAGTAATTAAATCTTAATAGCAACACATATTAACAAAAGCAATACAATTTAGAAATTTTAATTACTTTAATACTATATTAAACTAAACTTCTCTTCCAACAAGAAAATTCAGAATAAAAACTTAAAACAGCATCCGTTTAATGTAATTAAATTCTTGTGGTTCGGGTTTTACAACATATTTCAGTTTTCACTTAAATTAAAATATTTTCCACTTTAATAATGAGCACCTACTTTTCTTATTATCTGAGCCTCGATGCTTTAATAAACATTCTTAACTTAGTATCAAATCTACAAAAGAAACGTTATTTTTCCTTTTAAAATTTATTGGATGTCCTTTGTAATTTTGTTTAGTTCATTTTTAGTTCCTTAGTCAGTACAATATAAAACTATATCGCTTCGCTAGCACAGTGCACAGATACGTAATTTACTAAATGAAAAGTTCAGTCAGTGGCGAGTTCGATTGAAATTTTTTTATAGAAAAGAAAAAAAAAATTTTTCTCTTTATAAAAACGAAAGCCGACTTTGCACCTTTAGAGAGTTATATTTACTACTTCACCAAGAAAGTCCACTATCTCCCAGATCCTTCCCCAAATACCCTTAGTCTTGAGCGGCTTTTTAACCCGAATACATAGTACCTCAACACCTGTTAACGTTAGCCCGACAGCTTCTTATTAGTTTCTTGAGATATTAGTAGTGTATTCAAGTACTTTTCAACTGGTTGGTAATTGTCCATTTTGTAGGTTAACCGGTTGTTAATAATTCTCATAAAAAGTTTGTATACTTGACTGAGCAACGATATAGGTCTATAATTCTGTACATCACATTTGTCCCCTTTTTTGTGTAACTAGACTCTCGTTCCAGTCTTTAGGGATCTTGCTATTATGGAGACATCTATTAAATAGCTCTGTTAGTACAGGGATTGTTAATGTCTTGCTTGTTTTCAAGAGCTCGGCAATTATACCGTCGGCAGAGTGTTAATGCAAAGCAAATAAAGCTGGTTTTACTATAAAAAGGGTTTGTCCGTGTGGAGCTTTGGAAAATTACCAAAACAAGAAAAAAATGCTATGCAAGATGTACGAACACATGGACATATTCATCTTCCATTATGGTGTAGTGAAAGGCAAAGATGCAAATATCCCTGTGGTTCAAAAAGCTTCATAAAATGCGAGAAGTATATTGGTTTTGAAATCAGTACTTAAAAAGCTCGATACTATTCATAACACAGCACTCAGAATATGCCTGGGAGCCTTTTGTACAACACCGATTGAAAGTTTACTTTGCGAAGCAAATGAATTGTCGTTAAATGATAGAAGAGCTTACCTTAGTCTAACATATGCAACAAAAATTAAGGATAATGCAAAAAATCCTGTCTATAGAAATACTTTTACTGATAATTACCCAAACCTTAATGCAAATCACCGTTCTAATAAACCTTTCTATAAAAGAATAAAAGACCATTTGCATATGTTTGATATTGTCATACCTAAATGTCTTCCATACACATATGATCATAATCCACCTTGGATTCAAAACATACCATCATATAACTTTGAACTTACGTCATTTGATAAAAACTCCACTAATCCTGATCTAATTATTTCCCATTTTAGAAAAATCATTAGTCGTTATAAAAATCATACCCAGATATACACTGATGGTTCAAAATCATCCGAAGGTGTGGGAGCGTCTGTAGTAACTCCAGAGAAGGTCCTTAAATTCAAACTATCTACTGTTAGTACTATCTATACAGCTGAACTGTATGCTCTCTATCGAGCCATAGAACTAATCAATCTGAGAATAAACTCCAAATATATTATCTTAACAGACTCACTTAGTGCCATACAAAGCATCCGACAACTGTATCCAAAAAACCCGCTTTTAAAAAAAATTAAAACAGTCCTTTTTTAGGCTTATATCAATCATAATGAGATAAATTTCATCTGGATCCCATCCCATATAGGAATAAAAGGCAACAAAACTGCTGATCATAGTGCGAAAGACGCCATAGTGAGTGACGTTACCGAGATCGTAAACACATTAGTATCAACGGATATAAAAGCTTATATAAAAAAATCAATCTTAAGTGCGTGAAAAAATAAATGGAATGTGTCGAATTCAACATTAAAACAAGTGAAACCCAGCATAGAGACATGGAATGTGTTACCTAAGTCAAGAAGCCAAGAAATAATAGTAACGCGCCTCAGACTCGGACATACTAGGTTAACGCATTAAAAAGTGCGAACCGCCGCGATGTGAGACGTGTAATACGACACTAACAATAATGCACCTACTATGTGAATGTCCCCTCTACAATCAACAACGAAGCAATAACAAGATACCAGGAACACTTATAGAAGCTCTAGGTGCAGACTGTAACTTTAACAATACTCTGAATTTCTTGAAAGACATTAATAAGTATCACAATATTTAATAAACCAAATTGTAATGAAGTAATTGTAACTAATGTAATCCACTAATTTTTCGCTAATGGCCATTTGGTCGATGCGATTTTTTAAATAAAAAAAGAAAATAAAATATATTGGTTTTCTTTCCTTAAACAAAGATACAAATTGTTTTTAAAACTTTCACACTGAATAATTGTTATAACTAGAAAGTAATAAACGTCATTCTTTTTTAATTTTACTTGTTGAATCTTGTTTTAATGCATAATGTGCCATATATGACACACAAAAAAAAATACAAAAAACTAACCAAGTAGAATTTTTTTTATATTCTTACCAAAAGTTAAGTTTGTTATCATAGCTTTTTTTTCATAAAAAATGATTTATAAATAACTCTTATAACTTTAAAAAATTTACTATTTCTTTATTTCCAAAGCTTTGAGGACTTGCTGGTCACCAGTTATAAACCTCTGCTTTAAAAATATATTAAACTGAACGTTTTTGACGAAATAAGTTAACTAAAATTAACTTTATTAATTTTAATTAATTAAAAACACTTAATAGAGCAGTTTGAATTTACCTGTTGACGACATGGGTCCTTTTTTATTTACAATGTAATTCATAGCCGTAGCCCAATCTAGATCTACAAAATCCTTCTGTTTCTTTAGCAAATAAGTAATATAAAAAGTAACATGGTTCTTTAGATTTTTTCCTACGCCTGGTAGATCATGAACTTGTTGAATTCCAACCTAAAAATATTCAAAAATTAAATTAGAACTGAAATAATTTTATTGCACTAATTGAACTAAAAATTTTTTTTGATTTCCAATAATTTTAAAAAATTTGACTTCTTTGATAATTGGTATTTCTACACTTTATTGCAAAAAATGTGCGTAGGAATATCGCGTTCCTCCCTATAAAATATCAGTTGTAGTTTATACAAAACCAAACATTTCTAGTCTAGAATCAAATTTAAGTTACAAAAAATCTTTTATAATTATTCCTGTCTGTCAAGAATTAGTTCTTGGCATGGCTCTAGTGGTTACCTACTAATTTGTCAGTTATTGAGCAGGACGAATTATAAAACCTATAGTGATTATCCACCAATCAATCAAAAATGAAACAGGGTTAGGTACTAATTAAAATATGTAGTATTTACTTACAGTAAAAAATAAGACACAAAATAATTCCCTATTCAAGCAAATTATAATATAAAATTTATAAAATTGATTAAGATTTATGCATACTAAGTCTATTCATGCAAGAAATGTGGTAGACCCTTCGGCAAAATTATATTTAATTCCAAGATTTTGTTCTTTAAAATTATAAGCACATGAGAAGTAAAATCCCTCAGTCAGCTTAGGATTTTTAAATAACGAATTATTCTTACAGGTTTCCATGATCTTATCGGTAAATAAACTCTTTTTTGCATTGTCTATTGCAATATTTTTTAAACCACATTTTTCGTTATCTTGAAAAGACGAGGGAGATGATAATATGAGTAGTCCACTTGCAAACACCGCTATGTGTATGAACAATTAATTTGAGTAAAAATAACCATTTGACTCTTAATCTAAATAGAAAATAAATATTTTGCTTTGTGCTAATTTTGACAAGATTAATATTCGCTCCGTGCGTGACTGACACGACACCTACCACGTTCATCTGACAGTTTTGGACCTACCAATTTTCAGGTTAAACATATGACATATGTTTGACATTGTTAAATACAGGCGAAATTGACAATTATTAATAATTAACTTTTTAATTATATTTTTTCAGTTTATGTACAAAATAAATGTAGTATTAAAAACTGGGTTTCTCAAAATTCATCATAATATATCTTTGTAACCCCAAACGGAAAAGAAAGGGAAAAATCTAGTACTGGCAAATCAAGTTTTTCACGTGAAAGAGCATATAATTAAAAACAGTAATAGTAAAAGTTATGATACAAAAGCTAAAGTCATCAGGCACTCTGCAGTTAGCTTGAAGCCTTATAAAATATCATTTAAGGTAAATTATTTAAATATTTCCTATTTCAATTGCATAAAAATGAGGTTATGTGATATTTACTTTTTCATATTATTAGCACGGATCCATCTTTTTCTTTTCTCTAATTTATATGTAATCTTTGGAAACCTATAAAAACTACACTTACCATTTTTGCTATTATTAGCACAATTAAATACGCAACATGTATTTGCACACATTTTTAATAAAATTTATGCGTAAAAAGATTCCAATTTTGTCATATTTCGCCGCTACGCACGCTGGCAGCGTTTCAAGGTACCCCTACCATGGTCACGCACGGAGCGAATAGAATCGGTACGAGTCAGATAAAGAAAACACCTGTCAATAATAGTTTATTTATTTAAATTTCAAAATTGAACATAGACAGTTTTGCATGAGTAATTTTAACTTAAGTAGTTTTGCAGAAGCATTTAATCAACTTAGATAGTTATAAAACAACTAATTGCTAATAAATATAATAAACATGTCATGTGCTACTATACACAAAAAGAATATAAAATGTTTTTTAATCTTAACATTAAACTCTTAAATCAACGTCGTCTTGCATTACAGGATCTATTGTCAGTTTCTTTAGGAGCACTGTCACTTTGGTTCCCTTGAAGGCAACGGTAATATTTGAGGCTACCAAAAGTAATCCAATCTTCACCAAAATGCTTAACGAGGTCTTTTACGTCTTGTAATTTTGCTGGCTTCACAGAATTCCAAAATACATGATGGTAGGTTCCATATTTTCGAAGGATTTGCCCCTTTTACAAACATTTCCGTAACTCAACAGCTCAGATACATAGTGTGGCTCTCCTTTAATTGCAATTTTGTTATTTTTATTCTTTCTTAAAAACGCCTTAGAGGCCTTGAATTGAAAATGCCATGAACCAGGTACCTTCACTTCATCTTTAACGGTAGTTTTCCAATCATAGAAATTAAAATCGGCACCGAGCCTTAAAATCTTACCATATTTCTTAAAAATATTGAAGTATGGGTTCAACAATTACTTCAATAGGTCGTACTTTTTTCTGTATTTTCAAAAACTCGGTCAGGGGATTAAAAAGGATGTCCAACAACAGGGTACGTCACTGTTACTTTTTGATGCGTCGTGGTTTTGATGCTTCTGTTTGAAGACAATAGGCCAACATTCCCAACTATCGTATTTTTGTTCTAGCCTCCACAGCCATCACAAAATAACCTGGCATGAGAAATAATGGCTTTAAAATTGGTGTTTTGTAATCGATGAAATAATGCTGAGGCTATCTGATTGGACCCTTTCATAGCCTTGGATTCCAACCATGTATAAATGAAGGTATTTGAGATATTCTGAGGTCCAGAAGATTTTCCTTGACATATTGTTAGATTGTACGTACACAGTTGCCTACTAAAGTAAGAACTCGGATCAGGCACTTTCGGTAAAACCAAAGTTTTTTGGCAGTCAAAGGACAAAATCAAATCATCGTTAGCTTGTGTTTTCAAACTTTTGCCTTTAAAGTGTGTACACGATATTGAGTAATCAATGTCTGTTTTTCAGACAAATCTTTTTCAATTTTAATAGATTCTTTTAATTGAATACACTTCGAACAAGCATCTGTTGCTAGTGTTTTAAAACTTAAGTTGAAGAACTTACTAAATATATGGCGAAAAAAATCGTATCGCACCCCCATAACTGTAATGATTGTGTAATTTTCTTATACTGAGATAACTTCTTAAATATTGTACAGAAGGTCTACCTCTTACATAATGTGATTCTAATCATTTTAAAATTTTTATGTAAGATTTTACTGATTCAGTACGCCTAGAATACTGATTAGATCTTCTATCACCTCCACTTCTCTCTCTGGACAAAGCCATTGTATTTAAGTTATTTCTACAAATTCTTTGTATTCTGTCTTTAGATATCCTCAAAATTGTAATCATTACTTTTTAGCATACTTTCTTCAATTTAACGCGGCGACTTCCATGTTGTGGTATAAAATAAGAAATGGTCTGCGTCTTTTTGGAGCTTGAGCCACACAATACCTGATTTTAATTATTTCTTTGTACTGTGAAAAAATACTTTTGTAGAGGTATTTAAAATTCAGTTATTGACCATCAGACTAATCACTAATTTAGTGTGAGTGTTATAATCATAAGATTAGCCATCATTTGTTTTCTTAAATTTATTAGTTATAACATAAAAAAAATCATTTATTTTGAGCAGATACTGAGCACATCCAGATTAATTTTATAGTTATACCATTGACTGTGGGTTCAACTGAACTACTTGGATTACACCCCATTTATATACTTTGCTTTCAATTTTGATTTTCAATTTTTAGTATTTTAATTACATAGTCAGATGTCTTCCTTTCTACATTACAGATAGTGCTTGGTTGACCATTTTATTGTAATCAACTACCCACTGTCTAATATATTGTTTAGTCCTTTTCTTGCATTCTTACTTTACGTCGACTTCAGTTGCTCTCAAACTAACACCTTAATTATTACAGACAGGTTTGAGTGTGAGATCTGGATTATTCAATCTACTTAACAAATATTCTATATAATTTTATATTTCATCAGTGACCTCCTCAAAAGTCAGTTGGACTTTTGGTCAATACTTAGTTTCATAGAATTGTAAAAGGTGCAGATCACATATCTATGATTGTGACTGCTCATCCAATCTGTCATTTGTCACATGTCACCCCAACATTTCCGTTAGATCGGGAGCCATTCTGTCTCCGGCTTCTGAAAGTAATGTAGCCTTTCTTAAATAATTTTAAAGTGTTTGTTTGTCCTTTTGCAGTGTAGTGTGGTACATTTATATGTTTATGACATGTTGTTCTTGTCGGATAGGCCGCAATTGACGAAGTCAGTCTATAAACGTTAATCACATAAAAACTCTTTATCAACCATAAACTTCGAGTTTTTATCGAAGGTAATCAATTTCTTTGGTTATAAAAAAACGTTTCTTGGCTTATTTCAGATGCCCCTGAAGATGATCTAGGGATCGAAAGTACTTGGGCAAGATTAAATTAAACTCTGCTCGATATATGACTTTTATCTGATCAAAGTTCAATCATTTATTTAGCCACCAATTACTAAATTAAGACAATCAAAGTAAGAAAATGAGGGTTTTAAAGAATATAAACTGCACACACACTCACTAAGATGTAGTGGCCCTTAGCAAATACCTTAGAAATCTAACTTAATACTACACACGTCTTAATGACCTGCTAACACCACCAACACTACCAAAAATTATTGAAAGGCTTATAAAAGCTCGACTTATGTCCTTTCTCCTTAAACATAACATTTTATCGCAAAATAAGTTCGGCTTTTTGTCTAATAAATGATCTAGTGATGCCATGTTTTCTGTGTTACATGAGGTATATCTATCACTAAATAGTAACCTCTCCTCCACCTACGTTTTCTGCGACTATTCCAAAGCCTTTGACTGCGTAAATCACGACATTCTATTAAAAAAATTAACTTTCTATGGAATTCGGGGTGTGTCTTTGAATTGGTTCAAAACTTACTTGGTAGGTAGGAAACAATTGGTTAGAATAAAAGACACCGACTCTAGTTGTAAAGACATTGAGTGTGGAGTACCGCAAGGTTCAATATTAGGTCCCATTCTTTTTTTACTTTTCATTAATGACATCACTTACTTGAAAATTAACGGGAAAATTTTTCTATTTGCTGATGATACCAGTATTACTTGGAGCAGCTCTAATATTTCAACGCTTTATTCAATTATAACCGCTGGATTTGCTTATGATCAAGGCTTGGTCAGATGCCAACTTACTTAGCTTTAACGTAGATAAGACAGTAGCATTATCTTATAAAGGAGTCATTCAACCCTTGCTTTTGAATGAGAGCCAAATCATTATCGTTAATTCCGTGAAATTTCTAGGTATTCTTATCGACAGCGATCTTAAATGGTCCTTGTATACTGACTCTTTAAGGAAAAAACTAGCCTCAGCTTGCTTTGCAATAAGATCTGTTTCGAAGGAACTAAATTTATCTTTTATCAAAATTGCATATTTCTCATTGTTCGAGTCCCATCTTGGATATGGGCTTCCATTTTGGGGTTCTAGTACAGCGGCCCAATTTGATACCATTTTTAAGTTGCAAAAAAGAGCAATTCGTTACCTATTTGGTCTCAAACAAATAACTCATTGCAAGACCTACTTCAAAAATCACGGAATTTCCCTCTTTATTTATTTTGGAAACGGTTTGTTTGATTCGCAAGCATCTAATTTTTCCCGCTAGACCTGATCACGGCTACTCCATTAGAAATTCGGATTGTAACGTTTATTTACCGATCCCGTCCACTCAGCTAGTAAAGAATTCTATTCTATATAGTGAAAAAAACTTTATAATCACCTTCCAAGAGAAATTAAATCCGCAACATCTTTTATTAAGTTTCGTAAGATGACAAAAATCTATCTCTCTGAAAGACCACATTATTCAGTTAACGAGTTTCTTAATGTATAACAAAGAAACAAAATTAGTATTGTTTATAATTACATTTGGGTGTCTCAAGCAGTGGCTACAATTTGTCTCATTTGTTGTTGTCTGTACAAATTATGTAAGTGATACAATAATTTTACTAATTTAAAATTGTATTGTTTTGTTTTTTTATTATATTTGTTTTTGTTTTATACTTTTTATACTTTTTGTACTTTTTGACTGATTTTTTTAGCTTTGTCCATAAAATTGTTTAATAATTTTCAGTGACAATAAAGCATATTTCTATTCTATATATAACAGCAAGGTATAGCGCCCAACTGGTAGACTGTTTAATAACGAAATTTTCTAGAAGTGGACTTAAATGTTTTAAGGTAATTTGATACTGGTATTTAGTATTAGTTGTACAGTCATGCCTTGTTTTTAAAAGTTTTTTTTATATAATATGTTTAATATAATTATAAATAATAAATTTGATTAAAAATATAGCTACTATAAATATTACAAATAAATAAATACTCAGAAAGTCATAGTTCACTAGGAAATTTCATAACATATTTGCAATTTCTGGATAATCTTGCTTCAACTTTATACCTATACTTGATATTAAAGATTTACCTTGTCAAGATCAGCTTTTGGTCCAATTCCTGAAAGCAGAAGAAGTTGTGGAGAATTTATAGCTCCTGCGGCTAAGACGACTTCGCTTTTAACTTTTACCGTGTATTTTTTATTTTCGTAAATAAATTCTACGCTGTCAACAATTTTTTGTTTTCCATCTTTTCTCAAATTTATTTTTGTCACGGTTGAGTTAAGCATTACATGCAGATTGGTGTTATACCTCTGAGGCCTTATATAAGCACGAGCACTGCTTAATCTAACACCATTTCTGTAAAATAAAAAAATTATTAGACTTATCTAGCTAGTAGATCTTAAAGTATTGGTTTAGATTTTAACTTAAGTTACTTGTGTGGAATCCCTCACCCGTTTTTTAAAATACGGGTTACAATTGATTATTAAAATTATTAAATAAGTAGTCGGTCAGATAGCCAAGCGGGTCAAGCGGCCGACTCGCATTCGCTTCATTGTCGAATAGTTAAATGGATGTGCTTTCAAACCCTGGCTCGGTGTTCTAGAGAACAGGAAAAAAATCTAACAGGAGAACGTTATTTAACTTTTTTAAGAAATCAACTTATACCTGTCCTTGCTAACCTGTATCCAAATGCCAATAATCCAAATTTACCTAGTGAAAATATCTGGTTTCAACAAGATGGAGACCCTTCGCATTACGCACGTGAAGTACATCAATTTTTAAATCATTGCTTTCACTGGAGGCGGATCGGAAGACGAGGTTTTATAGAGTGGCCAGCAAGGTAGCCAGATCTAACACCTCTAGACTTTTTCCTGTGGAGTTATATAAAATCAAAAGTTTATGTCAATAGACCCCAAAACTTACAGGACTTGAAAGATAGAATTAGGCCTGAAATGATTCTAATTGCTCTTGAAGTCATCCGCAATGTACTTGATGAATGTGTCCGTAGATTCGCATATGGCCAAGAAACCGATGTATGGCATTTCGAACAGTTAATTTAAAATAATTATAATGCATAATTTGGTTACTTTAAAGTACATTATTAATTAAATCATTAGTTGTAATTTAGTTGAATTTAAATTAAAAAAAATTGTTTTTGTACCCTTAAAAAATATTTTAGTTAAAAATGTAATGTCATTAAATAGAGAATTAAATTCTCGTTTAAATGGGGTGTCGCATTATATCGTTACACCGATTTCTATTTAAAAAAATTAACGATTACGTCACTACGCCTACACCGGTGATATCATCCCTACTCAATGTACGTTAGAACATGGGCATTTTATAACAAAAATCCACCTGTTTCGGGATTTTCCTCAAAACTCAACGGTTCTCGAAATCATGATATTATTCCATAATTTAGCCCTTCACTACTGTATATACATATATATATATATATATATATATATATATATATATATATATATATATATATATATATATATATATATATATATATTTTAAGCAACACTCGAAGAGTGGTGGGTTTTTCGGTCAAAGTGGAGAAATAAAAGACAAAGAAGGTGGCTATTTCATCTATTTATTGAAGACGTTTCGCTTTCTACTCATAAAGCATCATCAGTTCATCTAAAAAGAACAATATGAAAAACCAAACATCCATAGAAAAGTTATAACATGTGTGTTACCTTAAAAAGACATGTCTTTTCATTCTAATGACTCTCATCTGATATAATTTTTTTCTTATGCTTGCCGTGATTACTTTTGTTTGGGATGTTAGTTGTAGGATTTTTTCTCGTGTACCGTATATATAGGTTTCTGGTAGAAATCTGTTCGTTGTATTGACAATAAAAATATTTGTTTTTAGGAGCAGACAACTTATAAAAATCCTCAAAAATTTCTTGGCGTTCTTTATTTGTTATTATTTAACTACATTTAAAACGGCACTTATGTAGACAGTCTTTCATTTCCTTGGCAGACTTTGCTGGGACTGTGTAATTTCTTATCGATTTATATTTCTGTTCTTGATCCAAGAGTTCCTTTCTCTTGTTGCACTTTTAATATAAATATAAAAATATTTTTTTCACCAATTACATCAAACTATAATATAATAATATTAAAAAATTCTCGATGTTTGTAAAAACTATATTTCTGTTTTCAAAAATATGGCAAATACCTTTTTTTTCCTTTATCGGGGGATTGGAAACTCCTGCTTGCTCATCTGATTTTGTGAAAATGTTGCCGCTCAAGTTAATTTTTAAAATATTATTTGATTACTGTGCAGTTACTTTTACGTCTGAATCAATAATAATAATTATTAATGATAATGTTTAGTCAACATAACCTCAATTGATAATTATTATCTTAATATTTAGATACTTGACAATGTTAATTATTTTACCTTTTAGTTTCCCTACTTGAATCGGATGATTCATAATCCTTATCTTTCACACTGTCATCACTATTATTTATATATTCATAAAACATTTTTTCTATGCTTTAACTTATTTGAAAATCATGACAATAAATAACATACACTTATTTACTAATCGCTAGGCTATGATTCTGTTTATTACCTTTCTGACCACAAGCAAAGAGCAACAAAGTTCTATGTTTCAAAAATACAACTTTATTAGAGTTTACATTTCTAGTATGTCTCTCAGTAGTCGATTAAGGGTAATTTTTTTTAAAGTAAAATAATTGTGGCTTATTTTTATTAAAAATAGCAATTTTCAATATAAGATGCCACAAGAAACTAGCTTCACAACAATGCAAGTTTCATATCCAGTATGGTTTAGGTAACACTACTTATGCAACCGAAGTGTAGTATTAGCTAACCTTACGTACCTTTTTCTGTACAGGCCAGGATATCTACTGTAAGGACTGCCCTGTAGGCCAATGTATTGTACGTTTTTCGCTACTAAAAAACACGTTTATAGGATACATTTATACAATATATTAGCAGATTTTAATCCCTTTGCACAAATTAATTAAAAACGCTTTTACCAAACCTAAATACCTCAATTTATAATACTACCCACTTATATACCTTATATTTTTATTACAGTGGTAATTCACCCTGGAAAAATTTATTATCCTTATTCCGCGGTAACCATGACTGGTGCATTTTTTATGACAAAATAAAACAAAAATATCATACTGTAATGTGAAAAATATGTTAACAGCGTGGTACTAATTTATCCCTAGAGGTATTCTAAAGGTGCTAATATGAGATATTATCACTTCGCTTTTATACACACTCCCTTATAAATTTCATATGTTTCGTGTTCAAAGAGAGTGATATAAAGCAGACTTGATGTACGAGGGCGATTTGTAAATAATTATTATCTGTTGTGGAATCTCTTTATCTTGGGATGTAAATCAAATATAAATATTTATTCATGTAATACTCAGATTTTGTAGACTAAAACAGATACTATAAGTATTGATTTTGTGTTTTATGAATTATTATTCACTGATTATTCAAAATAAATATAATTAAATTGAATCACAAATTTCAAAAACCACTTATCTTCAAATTTTGTTTTTCATTTTTATAATTTAATATACAAGTCGATTGTTATTGAATAATAATGAAAAAACAAAAAAAGTTGTTCCTATGGCATTAAGATTGAGATACAGAGACTGTATAAAAGATTGTTTAGTTCGTCGCTAGATCTCAGATTTTTCACCACTTGATGTTCGCTCTACTTATTAGTGCAGGACTATCTGATCAAGAAGCAATATATACCAAGTTTAACACTCCAACAAACCATCCTCAAAAACCCAACGTTTAAACATTGTAAATAAATTGACATCACTAACTTAAAAATCGATGAAAAAATGTTTCTTTTTGCTGATGATACCAGTATCACCTAAAGAAAATCTAATATTGTAACTCTTCATGCAACTATAACTTCTGATCTACTTACAATAAAAACCTGGTCCGACTCTAATTTACTCTTTTTTATCGTGGATAAAACAGTAGCATTATCCTATAAAGGAGCTCTTTAACTCTTGCTTCTTAATAACAACCAGATCAGTATCGTTGATTCTGTAAAATTTCTTGGCATTTTTATAGACAGCAACCTTAAATGGTCCCTTCAGAACGATTTGTAAAGTGAAGAACTAATCGCAGCCTGCTATGCAAGATGTGTTTAGCATCTTCCAAAATAACATGTTTGTCTTTGTTCGAGTCTTATCTTCCATATAGTCTTCCTTTTTGGGATTCGAGTACAGCTGTACAATCTGATGATATTTTTAAATTATAAAAAAGAGCAATACAGTATCTTTTTGGCCTCAGTAGCATAACACACTGTAGAAGCTACTTCAAAGATCATGAGACTCTTCCCTCTTTATATTCATTCTAGAAGCGGTTTGCTTAATTTGTAAACACCTACAAGTTTTTCCAGCAAGACCAAATCATGCAACCAGAAATTCAACCTTTGATGTGTATTTACTGATCCCGTCCACTGAGTAAATAAATCTGTATTACATTCGACAAAAAAATTATACAACCATCTCTCTTTGCCACTTAACTCTACAACTTCTTTTCTTAAGTTTCGTAAATTGACAAAACCTATCTATCTGAAAAACAAATATTATTCAGTAGAAGAGTTTCTTAACGAACAACTAAGAAATTACAGTACGTTAAGATGCAAGCAACTAAACTATTTTTATATAAATTTAGGTATCACATGCAGGAACTTAAACTTATTAGTTAGTGAGGTGCAATTTGCAATTTAATATATTTTGCAATTGTATATTTTATTATCTTTTATTTTGTGGTATTCACGATTTATGTAATTTTAGTAATTTTTAGATGAAATTAATATAGAAGAAATAAAACTACTAGACGAGGAGAATATCGAAATCTTGGTAAAGCTGTTCAATAGAATTTATGATACTGGTTACATTCCGCGAGAATGGCTGCAGTCATCCTTTGTGATGATCCCAAAAACAGCTAATGCCACAAAATGCAATGAACACCGCTTATTCAGTTTAATGAGTCACTTGCTGAAACTCTTCCTTAGGATATTACACTCAAGAATGTACAAGATACCAGAAGAACTTAGCGGGTCAACACAATTCGGTTTAAAGGGAGGACTAGGAACAAGAGAGGCAATTTTATGTTTGAACACCTTAATACAAAACTGTTTAGATCAACGAAAAGATGTCTACCTCACCTTCATCGACTACGAGAAGGCATTTGACAATGTTAAACATGATATTATGATGGAACTACTACATAGGGCCAACATGGACCAGAAGGAGATCAGAATTATTTAGAATCTATACTGGAACCAAATGGCAAAGGTGAGGATTGATCAAGACCAATATACGGATGAATTTGAAATCCGGAAAGGTGTCCGCCAAGGCTGCATACTCTCTCCGATGCTTTTTAATTTATATGTTGAAAATATATTTGCGGAAGCATTAGAAGACAAGGAATTAGGCATTAAGGTGAACGGCATGCCAATTAGCAACCTACGCTATGCGGACGACACAGTGATTATAACTGATAATTTGGAAGATCAGCAGTTATTACTTGATAGGGTGAATAGCATAGGTAAAAAATATGGCCTCAAAATCAACATTTTAAAAACGAAATATATGGTCATTAGCAGAAACCCTTCAGAAAACCCGATAATATGCATAGGTGACGATCGCATAAAACGCGTGAAAACTTTTAAATACCTTGGCACCACAATCAATGACTAATCGGATCCACAACAAGAGATAAAAACCTGAATACAAATGGCAAGACAAGCTTTTGTGAAATTCAGACCGCTCCTATGTAATCAAAACCTAAATTTCGAAATACGCTACAGAATGGTCAAGTGCTACATATGGTCCATCTTGCTTTATGGCATGGAAACGTGGACTTTGAAAAAAACATCTATCAACAAACTTGAAGCATTAGAAATGTGGTCATTGAGAAGAATGATGCGCATACCTTGGGCCTTGGGTGGATAGAGTTCGAAACGATGACGTCCTTAAGAGAGCCGGCGTGGAAAGAGAACTCTTTGAATTAATTAAAAAACGCAATATTGGTTACCTTGGGCACATATTGAGAGGAGCAAAATATGAAATACCACAGTTAATCCTACAAGGGAAGATCGAAGGTAGGAGAGGAGCCGGCCGCAAACAATTATCCTGGTTAAGGAATATTAAAGAATGGACAAGAATACACAATATAGGCGAGCTGTGTCACGCCGCCAAGAACAGAATTCTAGTAATGAGATAGTCGCCTACGCACTTTGGTGTATGGTATGTTAAGAAGAAGAAGAATTAAATTTTAATTGTTATTGTTTTTTTTTACTTTTTGTAAGCTTTGTCCATAAAACTGTACAATTTTCAGTGCCAATAAAGCATAATTTCTATTCTATTCTATTCTATTATATACTTATCGATTTTTAGAAAAAAAAAATGAGAAAGCAAAAGGAGTTATTCCTATAGCAATAAGATTGAGATGCAGAGGCTGTATAAAAGAATGTATATTTCGTCCGCTAAATCTTCGCACAAACATGTATTTATAAATTACTTTTTAAGCCGCATGTCCATAGACAGCAGCCTAAATAATTGAAGAAGGACAGCTATAAGACGCTGTTAGGTGATTTATTTATCTACTCGCAATTGTAAGTTCTGTTTCGACAGCATTTGTAGTGTGTCTGTAAATTATTTTCGTGTCATTCAAAAGGAGTTTCTATTTTTACGGTACACCTAATAAACCATTGAATTCTAAAGCATAACTATATATATACCCGGTATTTAGGCACACGCCCTTCCGGTAGGGATCTATGGAGGAGTATCACCAAGCCGCAAGCCCTTATCTCTTGCCGTACTGCTCCACCATAGGCCGATCAGATACCAGCATATTCTAGACTAAGCCGCAGATTCATTTCGAATTTTAAACTGCTGCGTTAGCCTTTTTGTTTTCTGTACACCGAGCTGGGGATTGAACTGACATCTCTCGCAGTGAAGCGAAGGAGAAGCCAGCCGCCCAGCCCGCTTGGCTATCCGATCGACTATACGCATAACTACTTATATTAAATGTGATGGAGTTGGAGTAATACTTTCTCCTCTTTTGTGAGTTTCTTTCGACCCATATTGTCACTTTAATTAAGAATTTAACAATCCTAAAGTTCCCTGAGTAAATAAAAAGAAGTTTAATATTGACTACTCGCACAAAGGCAACTGTGTACAGTACAAGCACGCAAAATAACTTTTTCCAGTTAATTTCTTGTTCCGGTTATACCGGGTTTTTCTTTTTAAAGCAGTTACCGTTAAAAAATCGAATATGCAATTTACACTCATATGTTAGAAACTACCTAACCAAAATTAGAATCGTCTCTTTTCAGGCTAAAGAGATCAAAGTGGGTTCAAAATCAAACTCTCTTTGATCTTCTCACAACCTGAAGTTGGTGAACATTGCTTCCAGCTCAGGTTCTCTGGAAACACAGATTTAAAGTTCTTTTTTAAATAAACTTACTCTTTATCTGCAGCAGCCTTTGTTGCCGAGATTTAGTAACCCATTCAAATCGCATTTTAATCTGGAAACAAACAGTAGGTACATGTATGACAAAAATACATGTCCTTGGTTGGAAGTTGGGTGCCAACAGAACATATATATCCAAAACGAGAATTTCCCAAAGGCTTCATTAAACGTACTCGATAATATATTATTTCGATGGTATCGATATCAATAATATTGATATCGATTCGAATAGAGTATCGCAAATCAAAGTGCAATGTAAGTATAACCCATTACGTGTTGGCTAATAATTAAAAAAACCTAATACTGGATTTTGACATAACTGGTTTATTTGACCGGTAGTAACCTTCAGGTTAAACTGTAATTAAAAAAAAAACAGTATAACCGAAAATCGGTGTTTTGCCAACAACCGCCATTTCTGGACCGAACGCATGCAATTTTTCTTCGAATTTAGTGATTTATTTGGCAATGTAAAGATTTTGGTGAGGTTTACACTCTGTATACACTTTTGCAATGTACCAGTAGGTTATTTCTTATTAGACCATCATCTTCAAATAAAATAAAAAGAAAATATCTTCTACACCGGTCCAGCAATATAAAGCAAACGTATGAAATAAAAAATGTTTATACGTTATTCACTTTACAGAGAATCATTTAGAATTTTATGTTGCTGTTTTATATAGGGCCTACACCAATAAGAAAAAATGTATAAAGTTTTTATTTTAATAGTGAATATTTTTCCGACGCCGCTATATAGCAGCAACTTTATTGCAGAATATATTAATTCCATTTATTAACACAAAAGAGGAAACCATAAAAATAAGCTGCGTCTGCATTTTTTGCTGTGATTCAGGCAGATTTAGGACCGAACATTGAGGAAAGCGTAATAAATAGATAACGACCCACTGTTATACACTGACGCCTGCTAAAATTTGAATACCACTTAAAATTTTTATGTGTTAGTTTATTTACAAATATATTGCATAAAACAAATTAAATTAGATTTTATTATTATATTCGAAAATTGTGAAAACAAATTATATTTTCAGTATTCTCCGAACTTGATTATCAATAATTGGAAATCATTAGCACAGCATAGTAAAGTTTATAATATATGATACCTACAGCTGATAATCCCAACGTAATGTTATGGACCAGTGACCAGAATTTTAAAATTATTTGGAATTTCCTTGTTTAAAATATTATAGTAATTTTGATAAATCAATAATGTATTAATTTACATAATTATGTTCACCGATAACATATTATTATTAAAAAATACTTGTTTATAATTGTTGCTTTACATTTTAATAGACGAAGTAAACTGTATATTTTTCTATTTCTAGTTCAACTTTGTTAATATATAATTTGAAATCAAACAAGCACATGTTTTACAACTTCTTTTAATCGTGATTGATATAAGAAACTAACATGTTTCCAAAATTGAATACAACGCAAGATGTTCTTTGCGTAGTTGCCACGTATTACAAAGTTTTTTAGAACATAAAAAATTTATTTCGAAATAAGTTAAATCTATAGTTTTAAACATACTCTTCCTTTTCAAAAGTTACATCTAAAATTCGTATTTGTATGAACGTATGGTCTTAACGTACTCATTAAACACTAGTACTCAAGTTTTACTTCACTTACGTAAGCAAAGGTACAGTACGTTGGTTGCAATTACTGCTTTTACCCATTTGGGCATAGATTCTACGAGCTTCTGATAGTTTCCGGATATCTTTTCATCTCAAAACCAAACCTGAATGTCCGCTTCTATCAGTTTTATTTTTGTAGTAGGGACAGTCGATTTTGCGAAGTCTAGCTTTGCAAATGGCATATAAGTTTTCAATGGGGTTGAGGTCTGGTGAATTAGCGGGCCAATCTAGAAGAATAATCTTTTATTTTTAAAAAATCATTTACTTTTACTTATGACAGGGAGCAGAGCCATGATGAAGAATCGCTTCTCCTTGTGGCTGACCTTTTTGGACTTCTGTGTCCAAACGCTGTTACAACATGAATTTGTATTTTTGGCTGTTTATCATGCCTTCGATTGGTACCAAATATCCAACTTCCATATACGAAAACATTTTACGATTTAATCAATATGAGAAGATACTGCGAGAAAAAAAAGAGCAAGTAATAAAAGGCAAAATCGGGAGGATCAGGCAGGCTTCACGGCAGGAAGATCATGCAGAGACCACATATATACACTGGAACAACTGTTGAAAAAGAAAAAAGCAAAACATAGAGATATACATTTGGCATTTGTGGACTTGCGAAAGGCGTATGAGTTTGTACCAAGGTCAGAACTATACGAGGCAATGTACAAATTAGAAATACAGATGAAACTCATAGAAGCTACAAAAGCTCTTTATAAAGAAAATACAGTGTCCATTAAAATGGGAACAAGAATCATAGGAGACTTTACCACAATAAAAGGGCTCCTGCAGGGTTGTTTCACATGTCCAACCCTATTCAAACTATACTTAGAGAAAGCCTTGACTACATGGAAAAGAAAATGCGAAGGCATGGGTGTACCGGTACGGAACGAATACCTATATACGTTAATCTTTGCAGACGATCAAGTAGTGATTGCACAAGACCAAGACGACCTCAGCTACATGATGAAGAAACTATAAGAAGAATATACCAAGGCTGGCCTAGATATTAACCTCGCGAAAACAGAGTACCTATCTACAAGTAAAGAAGACATAGAAGATCTACAAATTCATGACAACGTAACAATCAAAGGAAAGGATAAATTCAAATACTTGGGGTTTCTAATCACGAAAAAGGCAACAACAGAGGAAGAAATTACACAAAGATTAGGACAAACAAGAACAGCAATCCGACAACTTAACTCAGTATGGTGGGATAGACACCTAAATATGAAGACAAAAACGCAGATTTATAAAACATTAGTGCGAAGTATTATGACATATGGGGCTGAAAATTGGATCATAAACAAGAAAAACAGCAGTAAGATAGTAGCAACAGAGATGGAATGCCTGCGAAGATGCTGCAGAGTAACATGAATGAATACTGTAGAATCCCTGAATATAGATATAAATTATAGCTACACCATCTTTCTTATGTTTACCTATCTCTTTTATGTCGATTCCATGTCTGGACGTTAAGAAAAAGACATCACGTTTATCGTGTTATTTGCCTATTACAATGCGAAAACGATGTTTTTTTCCAATTATTAGCATCTAATAATTGTTTTGCTAAAGGCACAGACAGGCGTGTAGTAATTAACGGTTATTGCAACTTTTCCTTTTTGTAGTTAGTCTTTTGCTAATTCTAGTACAATTTTTACAATTATTCAATTTTGCCGGGTCAGCGGGAACGGGTCAAAAATGACCCGTTCGTGCTTATAGGACTGGCAGAAATGTCAGCGCTTCTAGTGTTAATAATATATAATTTCTTCAACACACCAAAACAGCAAGTTATCTTATTTCAGGAAATGCTAATGTTTAGTTTAGTAAATTATTACAGTCCGATGCCTGAATCTCTTACTTCTTTAAAGCATATGCTTGTTACAGTTGACGCCAAAACTAAAAACAATAGGAAGAAGAGAAAACGTTATAATTAATGTTACACTGAAACAGTTGCAACAAAAGTCAGTAGAGGAGCTCCAAAGAAACCCAAACTTGTTTCTACATTTTGTAATATTTGGAAAAAATTTAACTGTGTGACATGTTTCACTAAAAAGCATTAAGTTGTTTACGATCACCGGTGATACTAGTTGCACAGTTCAAAATAGTGTAACTTAAATATTATATTGTTGCATGATAATATATTTGGAAACAAAAAAATTATTTCTGTTGAGAAAAAAGTTTTCCTGGGAGCTAGATTTTTTTAATATTTTTCCGTCAAAATAGAAATAAAATTCTTATTTTAGAATTTATTTTTGACAACAAAGAAAAAATCATATGGTAAAGGGTAAATACCTAAATAACAATAATGAAACAGTAACTTTATGATTTGAGCTTACCTCGTATTAGATTGAGCGATCGCAAATCCGCTAGGATCTCTGCCATTGAGATCTTTATTAACTTTCTGGCCGCTTTGTTTAGCGGCTGTCAAGATATCGTAAGCCAATTCAGGTTGATCGTTGAAGCGTGAAGTCGTCAAAGGTCCGCCAGTTCCGTGAAATTCGGCTTCTACGAGTGTTCCGATTTCTTTGTTGTCTTCGAATCTTTTGAACACCGGAAGGACGTCTCTATAACTCCAACCCTCATTACCGGCTGCAGCCCATGAGTCGTAATCTACAAATTTGAGATTAAAACAAAATTATTTTTGGCAAACAAAGAAGACGCTATAAAAATTTTAAGATGACAAACGTAGAAACTTTTTATAGAAACAAGGTTTAGCGTTACTAATTATATACAGGGTTGACGACTTAAAAGAGTCCACTCTGATATTTGGCCATATTTATAGGATTTTGTAAATAAATTTTAACGATATAGAATCTGTCAAAGAGGAACATCTTTAACATGATGGTCAGATAAAATGAAGACTCTGGTGGAAAAATCCATACATAAAGCCGTTCATGTGGCACATGATTGCCGCCAATGGAGACAGAAAGATAATAATATTTGAAGTGTCACCAAGTCCTGACAATAGCTTAAGGAATAAGGAGGAGGACATTATTTTATATAGAACAGAAGTGTCCATGTCAAAAAATACTTAATAACGAGACAGAATGAGTAGATATAACAATCAAACTGCCTAAGAAAGATCTGCAAAATTAGTCTTTTCACCACCAAAAAAAAAACTCATCACATTAAATCACATAAAACTAGCCAATCACATAAAAAGAAAGGAATAACTCCAGCTTTCAGGCCAAACAATAACTTAAGAATAATAATTATATATTAAGAATAAGAGCTAAAAGAAAACGCACTTAAATAAGAATGTATACAAATCTACATGTTGTGACTGCACAAAATCTTTTATCGGTCATACTGCTAGAACTTTTAAAAAACTTATACTAGAACACAATATGCTTTCAATAATAAAAAAACAGATTCTACTTATGAGCTTCACCCTCTAGATCATAATCATTCTGTTAATGACCAACTTCAAATTCTATATATTCAAAATATAATAAATTAAAAAAGATATAATTCTAAAAACTGGAGACAAATATTGTAATTAATTTTGTTAAATTGTATAAAACAAAAGTTTTCAGTGATTTATTTTTAGATGAAAATTAAAAGTGCTTCAAATAGTGAAATTAATAATACTCAATTAAATCCATTTAATCAGATCATTCTGAAATTTAATCCAAACTATAGTCTTACTACTTTTTCTTAGTTATAAAATATCAAAAAGCCAGTAGAATTTTAAAAACATTTTAGTATTCAGTAATAAATGGGTAGAGTCCCGGTTATTTATATTTTTCTATATATGAGAAACGCTAAAGCTAACGAAAGGCTAAATTGAAACTTAATTTGATTCCTTCTTTATTATGTTATAATAAAGAATACCGTTTGTAAAGAACTGAATTTTGCAATGAAAACAATTGAATTTTCTAAATAGTATGTCTATAAAGTTCTAAAATTACGTTATCTTTTAAAAGTATGTAAATTTCATTACGTAATAATAAAGGCACTAAAATAAAGATGGAATAAACAGTAAAATTAATTAATAAAATATTTTTAGTTAGATTGCCAAACAAAGAGGAAAAAAGTCACGAAGAACAGAAGAAAACTTTAGAAAAGTAAGGAGAATGAATATAACTGTTATGTTTATATGGAATTAAGCTAAAATAATTTTAATGAAAATAGCATTTTTAACTAATGTTTAACGTTTCGATTTCCGCTACGAAAATCGTTTTCAAAAAGAGTTTATTCTAAAAATTCTACAAAAACATATAATCAACGAAGTTGTTAGCATTCTAGGTTACTTGGCCTCGATTTTGAAGGCAATAGCTTGATTGTAGTTGAAATTGAAAAACTTTGAGGGTAGTATTTGTACCCTCGAAGTATCAAATTATGACTTATTTGTTTGTGTATTTTGCGTTTGTGTAATGTGTATTTATATAGTTATATATTTGTGTATTGTGTGTGATCCCTACGGATATCCCTGGAATAATTATCTTATATGTCGGACAAAATTAAAGTAAAGGTCCTCAATCCCAGGCAGACCTTAGATGGTCGGAGGGTGCTAAAAATCCCCCGGGTTCGACTTCAAGATGTTATTCATAAAGTAGCGACATGGTACGTCAATAGTTTGTGCATCCCAGGAAAGTTACATAACCTGTTCAAAGAAATGCGGCGCCTAGAAGTGAAAACAATGGGTGTAAGTGAATTGAGGTGGTCTGGCTCAGGTATTTCTCACAAAGACAACTTAACAGTGTAATATTTCAGTAGCGATGCCACAGATAATTACCGCAGGCATGGAGTTGCAATAGTGCTTGATAATAAAATTGCGATGTCTGTTATAGATTACATACCCGTTTCAAACAGAGTAATCATAGTGAAGTTAGCCGGTCAACCTATTAATATAAATCTTATCCAAGTTTACGCACCTACATCTGATAAACCGGAAACTGAAGTTTTAGATTTCTATAAAGACATAAAGGAAGCATTAAAGGTCACAAAGAAAAACGATATCAACATCATAATGGGCAATTTTAATGCCAAAGTCGGTAGGGGTAGATGTGGTCATGCGGTCGGTGATTTCGGTCTGGGTAACAAAAATAAGCGAGGAGAGGTACTAATTGAATTTTGTAATGACCATCATTTCGTCATATTTAATACAATATCACCTCCCACCAAGAAGATTGTATACATGGCGATCACCCAGAGATCGTCCGGGTCATATGATACGAAATCAAATTGATTACATATTGATAAACAAAAGATTCCGTAACTATATAGAAAGGGTGACCGCTTACACTGGTGCGGACATTTCGTCTGACCATAACCTTCTAATCGCGAATGTAAGGCTTCGATTGGCAAAGGTTAAACAGCCATCTAATAAAAAATACATAAACGCTAGAGAATTAATAAGAGATGAAGAGGTTAGATCTACATACAGTAAGCACATCAACGAGAACTTGAGAAACATAAAAAAAATTGCATAGAGGAAACCTGTGAGAAAATAAAAATAGCTATAGTCGAGGCTGACAAGGTAATCGCAAGTAAAATAAAAAAAAATCACAAAAACGGTTGGATGACGGAAGAGATACTTCATCTAATTGAGCAATGCAGACAGTCCAAAATACATCAGACAATTCAACAGGAATACAAGGAAATTCAACGTAGGATACGGGATTAAAAACGCAAAGAAAAGCTGGATAAAAAAACGTTGTGAAGAATTGGAATCACTACAAGGAAAGGTACACACACAGCTTTGGATAACATAAATAGGTCAAAGAGATTTCAAGTATATACAAGAAATACCATGCCTGACCACCAGACTCGCCTGAAGAATGATCAAGGAAACTACGTTTATACCCAGGAAGAACTAGCTAAAATCTAAGCAAACTATGCTTTGTCCCTCTTTGCGAATAATAGAGTGAATCTGCCAACTACTAACTTACCGATGGAAAATTGATCCGGCCCTGCCATTATTCGCGCCAAGGTGAAGTACGCTATAAAAGTAGTAAAACTAGGTAACCCTGAAATATATGGAATTACTATGGAAGCCATGAAACTGTTGGAAGATGATAACATCAACATGTTGGTAACAATTTTTAATGCCATATATAACACCGGCCAGATTCCAACGGATTGGCTTTATTCAACCTTTATAACGATCCCTAAATCATAAATAGAGACAAAATGCAAAGACGACAGACTAATAAGTTTAATGAGTCATTTTCTTAAGTTGTTTCTTCGCATCCTTTACACAAGAATGTTCAGAAATTTGGAAGAGCTAAGCGGTGAGACACATTTTGGTTTCAAGAGCGGACTGGGTACACGTGAAGCAGCTTTCTGCTTGAATACGCTTGTACAAAACTGCATGGATCAACAAAAGCATATAGTCATAACATTCGTCTATTGTGAAAATGCGTTTGACACCGTAAAACATGACGCAATGATGAAAATGCTACACAACACTAACATTGACGAGGAAGATATAAGAGTTATCCAGAATCTCTATTGGAATCAGAAAGCACGAGTGAGACTGAACAAATCAACCAACACAAAAGAATTTAAAATTTTAAGAGGGGTGCGACAGGGGTGTATTTTGTCTCCTATGCTCTTCAATCTCTATGTGGAGAACATTTTTGCAGAGGCACTGGAAGGCTCTGAGTGTGGAATAAAGGTAAACGGGTTCTCGATAAATAACATTCGTTACGCCGACGACACCGCGATAATAACAGACAACGAACATGATATGCAGTTGATGTTAAATAAAATAAACACCATAGGAAAAATATATGGCTTAAAGATAAATGATGGAAAAACTAAATGCATGGCAATAAGAAAAAACGCACTTTTAAGAATACAACTGCAAGTAGATAATGCTCTAACCGATCATGTGAAAACATTTAAATACTTGGGAATGATGATGAATGACCAATGGGATCCTCAACAAGAAATAAAATGCCGTACCGAACAAGCAAGACAAGCTTTTATCAAATTTAAACCGCTACTATATAACCGCAATCTTTCGTTCAATCTCCGCTACAGGATGGTTAAATGCTATGTATAGTCCATATTGATATACGGCATGGAAACATGGACGTAAAGAGTACCTTCCATTAATAAGTTATATGCCTTTTAAATGTGGACGTTGCGAAGAATGTTCCTCATACCATGGACAGATAGGGTAAGTAAGTCTTAAGAAAGGCAAATACTGGGAGAGAACTACTCAATTTGATCAAGGTATAAAAAATTGGATAACTCGGCCATATTCTGAGAGGAAAAAATACGCAATCCCTCAACTAATCATCCAGGGAAAGATTGAAGGCAAGAGAGGAGTAGGTCGCAAACAAATGTCGTGGCTACAGAAGATAAAGAACTGGACAGGCATAAATAACACTGACGATCTTTGGCTTTTGAAATGTGGGTCTACCGTAGAATTTTGTGCAAACTATGGATCGCCCATCGCACAAATAATTTAATTCTAGTATCAGATCTATCAGATTTAATTCAACTATCAACCAAATTATACCTACTGAGATATTTTGGACATGTAACTAGAAGAAGAGAAGGAATGGAACGAATGATAGTTAAAGGTAACGTAGAGGATAAAAGATCCAGAGGAAGATCTCCAGTACGATGGTCGGACCAAATAAAGGAGATGACTGGTTACTCATTCTCCGAAGCAAAGCAAATTGGTATATTTTTGTTGCTGACTTTTACTTTTAGTAATGGCAATTATAGTATGCTACATTCTGCTTAAGGATTTGCTAGACATTTTTCTTTATTAAGTAGGATGAGCGCTGCTACTTTGAATTTTTTATTTTTCATGTCTGTTTATTTCATGAATATTTATGCAAGTCTTTATTTTTGATATATCTTTCATGCTCATTTATGGCTCTTTGTGGTCTTGGAGTTTCTCCCACATAATATTTTTATATACACACAATGATATAAAGAAAGGGGACTCTAAATGAAGAAAAAATACTAAAAATAGTAAATGATTAATTAACTGCAGGATACTGTAAGGGTCTCAAAAAACTAATAGCTGATGATAGAATAAAAAACAATACTCATTTCGTGATGGACGAGAAAAAAAACATGAAATGACTGCATAAAAACTCATGTAACACAAAAGCGAAACTAATAAGAGCAGAAAAGGAAGCAAAAATAAAAGACGAAAGCAAAAAAACGGAAAAAATCAAGAATTGAAAATAAGCTCATATAAGAATATAAGAAAAATTGTGTTTTCCTGTAATTAAAAAGTCAAATCTATTCACGTTATCTATCTATCAAGTCATCTATTTACGTTAAAATGTAAAAATGTGCTCATATATTTTTTCTTTCATTTAGTTTATGATTTTTAAACATTCTGCTCGATTTGTATATTAAAACTAGACTTAACGATTAAAAAGTGTTTTATCAATAGTCAGTATGTATATCTAATGTATTACTTAAGAAAAAAAAAATAATCCTATAAAAGTCTAGTTGTTATCATATTTGAATATACCAAAGGAACTAATTAACCTCAATTTGTTATTATCGCTTCAAGTTAAAAATACAATTTTTATCATATTTGTAAACTATTAGTACGTAGCTTGATTTGATTGGTTTAAATACATAATACATTTAGAAAATATTGTAGATATACAGTGTGAAAATTTGAAAATTTTGCACTCTCTATAATTTGGTCAATGTAAAAAATCATGTCGAATTTATTTGTGAGGGGGACATTTTGCAGACTAATTTTCAACTAAATTACATCAAATCTCTACCGGACGCGGACACCCCCAAAATTTTTAACAAAAAGGGGGTTAAGTGATACCTTATTTTAAAGACCGTATAACGACCTTTTCTATAATACCACAAACATATTTTTTTTTCAGTACTTTTGGAAAAATAAAAAAGATCGAGTTCAGAATACGTGACTTGAATTTCTAACTAAAAAGAAATATTCGTCATGTTTTGGGGTAAACCAGCACAAATAGAAGTTTTAGGCACCTTTACAACATCACTTGGCAATGTGCCACGGCAAGTAGCAATGCCTTACGAATCTGTAGGAACAGTACTAACGCTATGGCTCCACGAGCGACAGATTGTCGCTAGCAGTAGCAGTAAAATTACGGCGGCAGTAAAGCAGTAAAATCATGGCTCCACGAGCGACAGTTTACAGCGCGCATATCGCCGCGTTTTGGTCTTGTAGTGGCTCCATGAGCGTTAATATGACGCAGCTACAAACAGTGGTATCTTGTCCGTTTGTATAATGTCCGTGTATATAGCCTGCTATGGCTCCAAGAGCGACAGATTGTCGCTAGCAGTAGCAGTAAAATGTAGCTTGATAAATCTTCAAAAGTATTTTACTAAACAAAATCGCCCAGCTAACAAGATATGTGTCTCAGTCATTTGAATATCGACTACAAACTTGCATAGAGGTTGGAGATGGACACTTCGAACATTTACCTTAGACCAAATTTCCTAAATATCATATTAATTAATAAATTAGTTTCATATTGTTTTTTATTTGTTATTTATTAAATAAAAATAGTTTTGTTATGGTAATAAACCAGACTAAGTTATTCTCTATTACTATTTCCAATAAATTGTAGCCTTCATACTAGCACACGTTGAAATATTAATAAATCATTTGGTTGCATGGATGTGTTAAACTGCTAATAGGTACTTTATTCTGGCCTTAAATTTGCTTTTCAGGAGTAATGAATTATCAAAAATTAATTACTACCCTTAGGCGTAATTTGGATATATCATTCCATTGGTGACATGCAAACTCAAAGGATTTTGTTCTATCAGGACAAACGTGTGTACATAATGTAATATACTATGCTTCATAATACCCATAAATAGAAAATTAAATTATACTAAAGTAATATTTACTTTAAACTACAAACGATTATGTGTATATAACACTTTAGTTCAACCGAAATACGTACAAAATATTAAAAGAGCCGCTGAGGCTCTCTAAAATATCGTTGCATGCAGAAAATGGAAAATTGCGTTATTGATACCACTTTTTAAAACCTTACTTATGCAGGTAAATATAATCAAGTGAAAAAAATATTCAAAGGTTCAATTAATTAAAATATTATGAAGTATAATCTAGAAACGAAAGCAAATTATCATATATGAGTACCTGAGTATCTATTTCTAAAATTGTTTTTAATACCTGTCTACTCAGTATCAAGTCCTTTATGTCAATTTTGGGACGCAAAAAAAAGATAAAAAAATGTTTACTACTTCTCGTTTGGGCTTCAAGTTGTTGTTTGTTCTAAAGTTGGCGTTATTCCTTTCTTTTTTATGTGTTTGGCTATTTTTCATGATATCTTGCCTGTACGTGTAACTGGATAGAAAGTACTGGATTTGGAACTGTAGAATCCATTACATACTTAATTATTTATTTCTTTAAATAAAGATATTAAAAAATAGTGTTAATTGTTGATTAGATAAGTGACTTATCTGATTTATAGAGTTGTATAGTTGTTGTTATTCAAATGTCAACCTCACCTGCTCGTATGATGATCTAGATCATGGTCTTCTAGTACATCCTGCTAGATAACTAACGAGGCTCTGACGTCCGAGTGTTTGCTGGGATAAGTAATCCACCATTTACTGGCCAACGGCTTGGGGCGGATGAACTAGTAAGTGGAAGGACACTCTGTTGTCCTGAGACTGAGATATTTGTCTCGAAGGCGGAAGAACCAAGAGAGTGGTCAACGGCATTAGAATGCAGAAGGCAACGAGAAACCACTGCATTGAAGGTTCCTGATGACATCTCTAGTACAAATTATAATGGCTAGCACTATTTGCACAAGAGACATATTGATTATGCTAAGGGAAAGACAACCATCAGAACGCAAGTCCTCCTTGGTCGTCAACATGCGAAACCCTTGCACAAAAAACAAAAAAAAAATACTCAACCCTCTTAGATAAAAATAGCTACCTGGAGTGTAAGAAGTATGTATCAGCGTCGAAAATTACATAATGTTATTAAAGGGAGAGAGAGGCTAAATATAGATATACTTGGGGTTAGCGATGTACAATGGTCAGGAAATGGAGAGATATCAATAAATAACCACAATATTTATTACACTGGAGGAGACAAAACTGATCATTGATACGGAGTAGCTTTTATCATAAGCAACACTATTAGAAAATCAGTGCTAGGTGTGATTCAAATCTCAGAAATAATAATAATGCTAAAAATTCAAGCACGGAACTGTAATTTTAATATGATCCAAGTTTATGCTCCCACAGCTGATAAGACCGAAGATGAGATCGAAAAATTTTATTCGAAATTGCATAATACAATCAAGTTAACACAATCTAAAGATATTACTTACATTTTAGGAGTCTTTAATGCAAAAATTGAAGAAGGTACAGTTGAAAATATAGTTGGACAATTCGGATTAGGAAATAGAAACGAGAGAGGAGAAAGGCTCATATAATTCTGCCAAGAAAAGAATATGGTAGTTGCCAGTACTTGGTTTCAGCTTTCTAAGAAAAGACTATATACATGGACTTCTCCTTTACATACAGAAAACCACATTGTCAGAAACCAGATAGACTTTATACTTGTAAATAGCAGATATAAAAACACTATAACCTCAATTAAAACTTATCCTAGAGCAGATGTTACCTCAGACCACAATCCGTTAGTTGCTGACGTGAAAATAAAATTAAAAAGAATTTAACTCAGAAAACAACAACCAAAAACTAATGTAAGAATGCTAAAAACGAAGAAATAAAAAACGAATTAAAAAATAATGTGAATGTTTATATGCAAAAAACAATAACTGACAACAAACAAATTATGGATGTAAATAAAAAGTGGTATAATATAAAAAACACATTACTAAAACCAGCTCAAGAAATTTTAATAAAACATAGGTCATATACTAAAAACAGTGGATGACAAAAAAAATACTATTACACATTAAAGAAAGAATGAAATATAAAGGAAAAGATCTACAAAAGTATAAAGATATACAATGAATGATTAAGGCAAAAATCAAAACAGCTAAGGAAATCGATTTGATGAAACAATGTAAAGAGATAGAAGAACTAGAAACAAAATATTATATGAGAAATATGCACAAAAAAATAAAAGAAATGACTGGAATGTGTCAAAATAGACAGCAAGGACACATAAAAGATAAAAAAGGAGTACTACTAATAGATTTACCAGAGAAATTAAGACGATGGGAGGAGTACATTAGATAACTTTTCCAAGATGAAAATGGTGAAATGCAGAAAATACAAGAATTAAATTCTTTAGAGAGACAGAAGATAATAGAAGATAATAGAAGATACATAAAATCAAATATGCTATCAAAAACTCTAAAGTCAATAGGGCAGCTGGATTAGATAAAATACCAGTAGAACTGTTAAAACTAGTAGAAGAGGATAACTTGGAAGTATTGGCAGATTTATTCAACACGGTGTACGATACTGGAATAATAGCACAAGAGTGGCTGAAGCCAGCATTTATAACCATCCCTAACAAACAAGCAGCAAAGGAGTGCTCTGACTATCTAACACTGAGCCTCATGATTGATATTTTAAAAGTACTGCTGAAAGTTATGCATAAGAAAATATACGAAAGGCTAGAGTAGGATATTAGCGAGACGCAGTTCGGGTTTCCAAATGGAATGGGTACTCGAGAAGGACTATTGGCCATCAACATATTGATTCAGCGATGTCGGGATGTAAACGTTGTGCTTGTTGTGCTTGTTGTGCTAAAACACTTATGCTTTGTTGACTACGAAAAAGCTTTCGTTAAAGTAAGACATGAAAAACTAATATCAATACTTATGAACAAGCGCATTGACAGTAAAATCATAAATATGTAAAATCATAAAATCATAAATATGATGATCCCGGACAAAAAAAGGTATTAACTAAACGTGGGGTTCAATATCCTGAACGAATTTGTAACTCTTCAAAAAGATTCTCTTATGATGTGTGGAAATGCAGCTGGTGAGCTACGACCTCCTTATGTGGTGTACAAATCCAAGCATTTGTAGGACACCTGGACTGAAAATGGCCTCTCTGGTACGCGTTATGCAAAAACTGCATCTGGTTGATTCGAATCACAGACATTTGCAAATTGGTTTAACACTATTCTATTGACCAGGTTTAAAAAAATTCAGGGAAAGAAGTTCGTTTCAGGGGACAATTTGTCTTCTCATATTATTGTTGAAGTCCTGGATTTGTGTCGAAAACACGACATTTATTTTATGCTTGCCTTCGAATAGCACCCACGTTATACAACCGCTAGATGTTGTATTATTTGCACCAACGACAAAGGCCTGGAAAGAAATTTTATTTGAATATAAGGAAACTCATGTGGGGAGTACGTACTTGAGAAACAGCATTTTCCAACGCTTTTACGATCATTAATCGAAAAAATACAAACGAATAGCGATGAAATATTAAAGTCGGGATTTACGGAATGTGGTATCGTTCCTTGTGATATAACACCGCTCTTGGAGCGGTTAAAAATAACTCAGCAATCTAGTGTGAAAGATAACTGATAGTCATACAACACATCATAATAAATCAAGTTCGTCAGATATCGAAAACACTTTTATTATATATTTAGAAGATATAAGAAAGGAAGCCACCCAGTTTAAGACACGTGGGAAGAAAAAGAAAATAAATGTTTTAGCAGGACAAAGTATTGCTTATTCTGAAATTAATGTAAAAGATCTAACTGAAGTATCTACTTCCACACTTCATCAAGCTGTTGAGCCAGAAGTCGTAGATAATTCAGATAACGATATTGCTTTGGACGACCACTTTCCACTAGACAGGAATTCATCAGATGATGAAATAAATAAGCTGCAAGAGATGGAAGAAGAAAGAATTTAATGAAAAACTCGCCTTAGGTTCTTTTGGAACAAATATTGCCGAAAACGTTCTGTGCCGAAAAAACTCTGCATTAGATCATGTTAAAAAAATATTGGTGAGTACCTTTTATTTGTCTATGAAGATCATTGTTTACCCTGGACTCATAACAGCAATAGAAAATGACGGAGCGATGATCAACGCCATGTAAAAATCGTTAAAGTTTTGGAAATGGCCAGAAAGATGCGACGAAATATGGTATTCGTGGGACAATGTAATTGGCGCCATAAATTCTCCCAAGAAAACTTCCAGACCAGAATTTTACATTGTTCCAGAATGCGATAAATTGTGGTGGGATTAGATTCAAACTTTGTATTTTCACTATTGTACTTATAATAAAATTTGTTCATTTAAAACGTAGCAATGTTTTTTCCGGCTAGGCTTCTTTCATAAATGTAGGTAGGTTTATATTCAAAAAACTGGGCCGACCAACATTTTTTTGCATTTAAAAGGTGCACAGTTTAAAATCGGAAGAGCTATATTACGACCTGTTAAATAGATATTTATAATAAAAAGTTCAGATCTTCTTTCGAGTAACGTTATATCCACTCTAAGAAAATGAAACTAAAAACTATGGTGCAAAGTAACCTTGTTTTATGGCACTGCTTAATAAAAAAATGGTTTCATGTTTAGCTCAATTCCTTAGTAGCCGATATCTCAATATATTAATTTTACTCTTAGACCATCGTGCTTCTGAGAGACTCAATTTTACATACTTTATAAAGAAATGGAAAATTATAAATACAAGTTTACAAAATTTCAACAAAATATCATATATCACATAAAATAGTATATTAAGAATTATTTACTAAAATACAGAATGCATTATATTAGTGTTTACCTTTCGGTGTGCCTCTAGTATACATCATTCCGTTAATGACACTGCATCCACCAAGAACTTTACCCCTAGGCCAACTGCATCTTTTTTCAGGATATCCTTGACATGCTACTTTTTCCGGTTCGGTTTTGTATTTCCAATCAACATACTTATTTCCATGGTAACTCACTACCATTGATGGAACCTATAAACAAACGCAGTATATGAGAAAAACGTATGGTCATGGTCAAGGTTTTTTCGTTCACGTTTTTGTGAATCCGTCTTCTTCATTTTTTATTCGACTGATTGAGATTTACTGACTGTAACAACTTAATTATGTAAATTCCCAATCAAGATTCCCAGTTGCATAATTTAATAACGTACGATATTTTGTACGTTTATAGTATTTTACGAAATAATTAAAATTGTTAATTAAAAATTTATTAGTTTTTTCGGCTTTTATTATATTTGATTATATCAGTGGGATTGATATATACTAATGTCAAAACTAGTAAAAAATAAACATTTATTTACGGCAAAAATAAATTAATCACACACCACAATAAATAAAAAATTTTGACTTGAGCAAAAACAATTAACTCGCATATATTATCATCTAATCATTGAATTGGAAAGACCAAAACATTATTAATAGAAAAAATACTGAAGAATTCATCCAACAACACAATGTTTAAAATACCCATTTACTAAATTAATGTATTTAGTATTTTGTTTTCTTCTTTATTGATCTTAGAAAAGTAAATTCAAAATTTTGCAAAATTTTACCAGCAAGAGGCGTTACTACATGAAAATGTCAAGTGCGTGCTTGCCAAAATGTCAAAATATTGGTTTTTCTCAACCAAAATTATTCAATGCGGCAGTAAACCCTGAAAATTACAGAAAGCCCATATAGCTCCCGCGGAAATTTCAGTGTATATATATAATATATACCTATATATATATATATATATATATATATATATATATATATATATATATATATATATATATATATATACAAAACTTAGTTCTTTTTCAACAGACGAAGCCACAATATAAATTATTCCGGTAGCGAGAATAACCCCGTATCTCAGAGAATAGTTCCCTATCTCAGAAGGATAATGGTACTCTAAAGTTGGTGGCATCTAATGCCAAACTGAATTTAATACAATTTTATGCTCCTACGGCAAATGCCAAAGAAGAAGAAGAAGTGGAATTATTTTACCGAGATATCGAAGAGGTACTAAAAATAACGAAAACAAGGGAAATCAAGATAGTCCTAGGTGATCTCAATGCAAAGATTGGAAAGCGGAAACTATATAACAAACTATGGCCTGGGAAATCGAAACGAGAGAAGAGACTGTCTGTTACAATTTTGTCAAGAGCAGAACTTAATTTTTACAAACATATTTTTCAAGTTACCCAACAGATGACTGTATACATAGCGATCGCCAGCAGATACATTGAAGAAAGTGGTCAGGAACTAGATAGACTACATTATGATCAACTAAAGATACCGTAATGCTGTTAAAGCCGTGTAAGTATATCCTGGACCAGACGTGGCCTCAGATTACAGTCCACTTATCGCCAAAATTACACTACTTTTATGAATATTAAAAGACATCAAAGAATCCCTACAATAGACACAAAAACGCTTCAAAAACCTAACGTAAAAGAAAGCCTCCAACATGAACTGCATGTGAACTGCAGCAAATGGAACACAAATAATAATGATATTGAGTACTGGTATTGACTAAAAGATTGTCTACTGGAACCCTGTAAAGAGATACTAAAAACTTCCGCAAGGAGAAAAGAACAATGGATGAATGCCAAGATACTGAATATGATGGAACAACATAGACAATTTAAAAACAAAGACAACAATAAATACAGAGAGATAACCCACGAGATCAGGAAGGTAATAAACCCACTGGTGCACTTCTGCATAGACACAGGACTACTATAACACATACGGACGAGAGAGTACAAAGATGGGCAGAATATATATCGCGAACTGTTTGATGATGAAAGAGCTGATCTAGCAAAAATAGAAATTTTAAATACAATTAAAACAAGAACATTGGAATATCTCGGACATATTACACGTGGAGAGGAATACACCTTGCTCCAACTGATTATCCAGAAAAAGATCCAAGGAAAGAGAAGCATAGAGATGTGTAGGATATCATGGCTGCGCAACCTGAGAGAGTGATACGGATGTCCATCAAATGAACTTTTTAGAGCAGCCGTCTCGAAAGTCCGAAGAGCTATGATGATTGCCGACCTCCACCGCGAAGATGGCAATTAAAGAAGAATATTATATAATATATATATATATATATATATATATATATATATATATATATATATATATATATATATATATATATATATATATATAATTAAATATAAATTCATTTAAACGTCTTTCTCTACGTAAAGAGCGAAAAAGATAGTAATTTTCAAAGGTGAATCGTAGATGCATGTTGAAGTAAAAGGATACTTCTAGCGTCATTAAAAGTCTCTAGTAAGAGGCTTTGAATTTGCGGTTCACCTAATTTACTATCAGAGAGAGGTCTCTGGACTTCTTGTTACTTCGTATAGATGTCGCTGCTAGCGTACCTGGCTGTTATTTTGGTTATACTAACCAAATACTGGACTGCATTTCATTTCAGTTGAACTTCTACAAGTGTTCCTGATGATGAGTTGAATAACTCGAAACACGTGTAGAGCAATGGTGGAGTTCCGATTGAAATGAAATGCAATATTTTACTTTCATATATATATATATATATATATATATATATATATATATATATATATATATATATATGCATATACATATATCTATATCTTAATCTAAGATCATTACTATTACAAGATATAATATTAAACTCAGCTGTCTTTCGGCTTCATCGGCGTCGAATTTCACTGCGGCAAGCCTTCGACATTCTCTTTGATGTCTTCTTCAAAACTTCCGACATCCCATTCTCCCGAGCCCCCAGATATTACTACATTAATCACTAACCAATGCACTACTGCTACTTAAAACAGCAGAGGGTGACGTGTATTTGGCGGAGATTGGCGTAGGGATTAGCATGGATATTGGCAAGGGCACTGGCGAGGTGATTGGTGTAAACATTTCTGACCGTAGGATTTGGATTGACGGGTGGAGCGGATGATATTTTATTTACGAGAGGTCTCTATGTTGAAGGTAACCAGATGCTGTCATCCCTTTTATTGAGATAAGTTAGCCGTTTTTAATGCATATGGCTTTTCGGATAGTTCTTGGTTTATAGAAGCGGATAGGGCTATGGTTCTGGAGTTTTCAAAAATCAATTTTGTAACCTGTCTGAAGATTATGTTGACTTAAAGCTGAAATTGAATTCGAATTAGGAACAAAAATGGAATGTTCATAAATCTTATTTTGGATTCAACGATTTGTTTGGTCTATATAACAGTCTCGATAACAGTCTGCACAAGGAATTTTATAAACTATGCGTTGTTCATTTGAAATATTGTCTTTGATTGATCGAACAAGGTACAAAAAGGATTTGGAGACAAGGGTATTAATGACTAATTTCATTTTTGAAGGTAGATAATAAGAGTTAACATGCAAGTAACGATTGGTATGAGTAAGTTTTCGATGAACAAAGTGATGAAAACCTTGGAATTGGTTTTTATTTATGATGAAGTCGAGAAACGATAAGGATAAATTAGTTTCCACCTTCATCGTGAACTGGATACTAGTATGTATACCATTCAGATGGGTTTGAAAAGACACCAGTGAAAAATGATGAATTGGCAAACTTACTTTGCACAACAGTTATATAAAAACCAAGAAGGAAAGAAACAATTTATAAAATTGAACATAATCACATAGTTATAAAAGCACCTACAAAAGAAGAAATAAGAAATGATATTAATAAATTTAAAAACAATAGGAGCTCAAGAATAACAAAAATATTTACAGAAATGATAAAAGCAGGAGAGAAAAGGCCACAGAAACGAATACATGAAATAAGAATTACTTTTAATATAAGCCACATCTTAAACCTTATTCTGATGCATTTTACTAAAATATTTATGTAAACATATCTCATGAGAATATTTTTTTCGAACGAAGCTGAGCTTTGTGCTTTATCTACCAAGCTATTAGTTAGCAATTAAAAAATAACCTTTATAAATAGAATATGCCAAAAATGCTCATAAGAATATGATAGAAGAAGATTTGAACTTAAACAAAAGTAATAGACGATTACAAAAATAATAATTTTAACTTGTATTTTTCAGCCTTGAAAATTGCCATCTTTCGTTTTTTTTTTAGTTTTACATTGTTAATAACTCAAAAACAATTAAATTTCTTACAAGAAAATTGCTAAAAACTTTTTTTGTTTAGAAGGATCAAAAAAAAACATAAACGTTCTTAACTTCTGAGCTAAAAAAGTACATTTTCACAATTTATTAAAAAAATATGTTTTGCATGAGTGACTTCTAAAACCATAATATTCTGGAGGATCTCACGAATGAGATTATAAAAAAATATTTTATGAGAATATTTTTTTTTTAAACTCGAGCTTTTCTCGTTATCTAAATATACATTTTTATAATATACTATAATATAATTTGCATACTAATGAAATGAAACGAATCTGGTTTTTCCAAGAGGGTAGAGTGAAGATTAACGAGAAAAGAATAAATGATTGATGCCAAATACATCAATCTTTAATAATGCCTTCGGCTGAGTTTTAAATTATTAAAATAAATTTGACATTGTATGCAAAACAGTGGCAGGTGGATGACCCGATTTTGCGCTAAAACGAGTTAGCGGAATAGAAACAATATGGAAATAAAATATCTAAATATTCTAAATCATAATTCGTTTGTTACGTTAACTGTCTTTTGTTTTAAAAAAAGTGTTTTTTCAAAAAGAAGTATACAATTGAAGTAAATCAGACACATTGAAATTAACTTAAATGGCCTACATTATCAACTGTTTAATATCATTAAGCAAATAGCAGTAAACAATGAATACAACGAACAAACAATTAAAAAAAATTTAAATCAAAAACTACAAAAGAAAGCCCTGAACTTAGTATTTCCACCACCAGAGAAAAAACCTCTTTTAATGACCAATTTAAAAATCTTCACATTCAAAATAAAGGCCTTTAGTTATCTTTGTTAGAATCTATGGAAATTGACAAACTAAAAAACACAGATATAATTCTGAATGATCAACTAGAGACAAAAAGTTCTTCCCTGCTCAAGTTATTTCAGTAAAGACTATAAAGTAAAGTGTAAACGCATGCCAATAATAGTCAATCACTTGAGAAAGGCACTCTGTCGACTGTCGAAATAGTTGTAGTGATAAGTTTTTATAATAAGTTTTGTGGAAATTTTTAAAAACAATGTTTTCAGTGTTTTATTGTTACATAAAGTAATAATTGCTAGAATGATTTTCATGCTCCGATAGAAGCGGAAGCATAAGAGGCAGTGGCGGCTGGTGTGGTAAAATTTTGGGTAGGCCAAGCCAGCAAATTACATAAAGCTATGTGTATTCAGAGATGGAGTGGTCACGGCCATGGTCATGCCCCCCCCCCTTTAAAAATATTTGGAAACCCACTTATCCTATTGGTGGTAAGACTACAAGTGACCTTGCATCAGAGAAAAGTAATCACCCTCAAGATCCATGACCTCCCCAAAAAAAATTCTGTAGCCGCCAGTATGTGTAATACATTTTTTTTGTGTGAGTGTGGGAATCTTTTTTTTTTGAATTTTACGATTTTTTTTTTAATTTATTTGGGCAACCGTGCACTTGTTTGCAATTGTGTTGTTTGTTTAAAAATATGTTACAATTATAGATTATGTTACATATTTTTTTATCATAATTTAAAAGATAATTTATATTACAATTCGATAATTACGTAACAAGTGACAACGATGGTCGACGTAGGCCCGATCGTCTGGTGCCTAAACAGCAAGCATAAAAACGACAATATAAATCGTTGTCCGGCAAGCTGCTTAACTTCAAACGCTTATTGTACGGGGATCTTATGTGAGCTGGGCGGCCAGTTCCGATCGGGCCTATTAATGATATTTAAAATGCGTTGATACGATTCGATGTTTTCTGTGGGAATATAATAACATAGTTGTTTTAACGGACGCAATGTATTCAGTGATTTAGTACATTTAAAAGTTATTTACATGCATTAACATAATTTTTGAATATGTGTTTATCTATTTTAAAGCTCTTAAAATTATTGGGTAGGCCCGGCCTATCCTGCCTACCCCCAAAAGCCGCCACTGATAAGAGGAAAGCGGTGCAAGTGAGAACTTTGTATGTTGTCAAAAACAATCGTATGGAGGGAAAAAGTAAAAACCGCAGGACAGAACGTACAAATGAATAAATAGAACATGTATTAAAAAGTACTAAATAAAAGTTGCTAAAGGAAAGACCAGTTGATTAGTCGCTAAAGATATTCGCATTGATATAATTTTTAATCAAAAAACAAACAATATTTTTAAATTTTAATTGAAAGAGGAAAAAGAAATATTATAGATTTTTGTTTTTTTTTCCCCAATAAATATCAATTAATTAAACAAAATTTTATGGCACGTTCTTAAATTTTGCCGGAAAGATCTATCAAGTGAATGAATATCATAAAATGTATATGAATATAAAAAATCTATAATTTGAAATATTCTTATATCTGTTTTATTTATTATTGTAGCTTTTGTAATAAATATTCGCTAAAACTTTTCGTTAATTTGAATCAAATTTTACTTTATAAAACAATTTTAATTCTCAGATAGTTTATTAAAACGACAGCTTTCATTGTTAAAAAATGTTTGTTAATACATGTCTTAAATATGTTATAAAAGATAAAAAGCGAGTTTTTTGCATAAAAAATTAACTACTTTTAGCACAATGAAGCACTTTTGTTAGCGATGCATGGTATTGTATTTTTTACCGAAATTCAACATACCTAATACTACTTGATATTTGCCTTACCTGTGACCCTGGTGGCTCGTCATTTCCAGCCTCTATTAACAGAACTTTCCAATCCGGTACCTGTGCCAATTTTCCCGCAGCAGTAGCACCGCCGCTACCGCCCCCGATCACTACAAAATCGTACTCAGGATCTGGCCTTCTGCGGGGTATAACTCTTTCACATGCTTCCGATATATCGCAAGCATTTCTTATAAAAGTGTCTAGTAGGGTCATAAATAGGAATATCGAACCTCCGCATGTTTGGTCCAACGATGGCCCCAAAAAGTTGTTCGCACAGCCACATTCCATTTTCCGCTGGCAATATTTACAAACTGATAGTGGATAGCGGTCGGTTAAGGAATATAAGTATCTTCGCGATTATAGTGCGGTGAAATATTATCAAAGTGTTGAGGTCAAGGGGAAAACAAGAATCGAGTTATAATTTTTGATATTTTCGGAAAGTACGTTCTGTTGAAAATGTGGTGTAATATAAAATTTAATACAAACAGAAAAATTCATTAGAAACTTATTTTTGCGGATGTTAAAATAATAATTTGTTTATATTATTTTTAGATTACGAATTTTAATTGAAAAAGGCAATAAAACACAATATTTAGTGAATTTCGTATTTTATTAGTAGATAGTTAATATTTATTTACAACTTTAACGCTGTGGAATAATATAAAATATGTTATTACTTTACGTAAGAAGGAAACATTTTAGTAGGTACAGTCAGAATGGTCAAGTGCTACATATGGTCCATCTTGCTTTATGGCATGGAAACGTGGACTTTGAAAAAAAACATCTATCAACAAACTTGAAGCATTTGAAATGTGGTCATTAAGAAGAATGATGCGCATATCTTGGGTGGATAGAGTTCGAAACGATGACGTCCTTAAGAGAGCCGGCGTGGAAAGAGAACTCTTTAAATTAAATAAAAAATGCAAGATTGGTTACTGGTGTATGTCTTCACCTTATTCTATAATGAACACGACTTACCACCGGAGTGGACAAAAGCACATATTAACAACATCTACAAAAAAGGAGATAGAAAGAATTGTTCAAACTACAGGGGGCTAAGTGTCATAAATTCACTCTCAAGACTGTATGGAAAAATAATAAAAAACAAAATTGAAAAAGAGATGACAGATGTTGAAGAACAGAATGGCTTTCGTGCAGGCAGATCCTGTATGGACAGTATATTCTCTCTAAAGCAAGTTATCAAGAAAAGATTACCCCACAACCTTTCAACTCATATAGTCTTTATAGATCTGACAAAGGCATACGATAGTGTACCACATTCAATGCTTTGGGTAGCAATGGAAAAACAAGGAATAAGCAAAAAAAATATACAAGCAGTACAACAGCTCTACAAAAATATGACGGCAAACATTAAAACTGGAAATAGAATAACTAGAGAAATTCCTATTAGTAAGGGCCTAAAGCAAGGCTGCTGCATAGCACCTACACTCTTCAAAATATATCTAAATGAGGCACTCTCAGTGTGGAGAAGAAAGTGCTGCAATATGGGCATCCCAATCGGAGATGATAGATTGTACACGATACACTTCGCTGACGACTAAGCCATTCTAGCTGAAGACGAGAGTGATGTAGGCTACATGCTTAGAAAACTGGAAGATGAGTATACCAAATGGGGCCTCGTAATTACTATACAAAAAACTGAGTACTTAGTTGTAGGAGAAAAACCAGAAAGTCTAAACCAAAATGATTTTTATTACTAAACGGCTAAACTTGATAAGCAAAGATTTAAGATCTCAAATCAGCTTCGGAAAAACAAAAATAATTATCATAGACAGCAAATAAAAATCTATCACACATACACCAAATAACAAGTTTCAATATGGTAGCTCAGAAATCAAGCGTAGACTAGCAGTGGCCTGAACCACAACAGCTAAATTAATTAAAATATGGAAAGACCGAACAATAGCAAAAAATACTAGGCTCAAGTTTGTCAATATCCTTATTTTTTTTCATTGTTTTATGAGCAGCTGAAACGTGGACACTCAAAAAAATTAAAAGAAGTAAAATCAAAGCCTTACAAATGTGGGTTACCAGAAGAATTCTACGCATATCCTGGATAGAACACAGAACCAACTTGTCAATTCTTGAAGAGCTTCATATGAAAGACAGGCAATAAAAAAAGTAAATCAAACATATCTAAAGTTCTTCGGCCAGTTCTCCGGCTAGAGGAACTGGATGGTAGAAGAAAAGGTAGAAGGTCAAAAACTGAAAGGAAAGTCTTCAACAAGATGATTTAATGAAATAAAGTCTCTGGTGGAAAAATCTCTGCAGGAAGCCCAATATCGATCTTAGCCAATATAGATATCAAGCTAACTATAATAATTAAAATTTAAATAAATAAAAGACTGATGTATTTTTCTACATGCTTATGACAAATCAAAAATGGAAACAAGAGTATCTTGAAAGTTTCTAACCAATTTATTTCTTAGCTGGGCACAACCATATTTAGAGCTACGGTCAAGTTTTTAGACTATCACTACTAGGCACATCTAATTTGGTAAAAAAAAGATAGAAATTTTTCTTTAAATCTGGTTCTGTGTTAAAATGTTTTATAGAAAAAACCTAAAAAAGAATGTGCATGGACTCCATAAAAAACACATTAAAAAAATTTGGTTGTGATACGGGAATCAGAACCCGACCATTTGTTGAAATTAAAGCAGCCTTAAGAAAGCTAAGAGCTTATTCTTTGATTGTTATTTTTTTCACCTCTGGTTCACGTCTGCTTCTTTCGTAATTATTAATGAATCTTTTCATTGTATTTTGTGCTCATTGTCTCGAGCATGTTTGCATATTTGTGATTTGCCAAAGTCTCTATTTTTTATGTGTTTCATGCTCATTTATCCTAACACATAAAATTGTTGCATTTATAGGATATTTTATACACGCAGTTCATTGATTTTTCTTGTTGGTTTTTAGGTAGACCAGTTTTGGACAAAATAGATCTCATGGTATTAGTTAAGACTATAGAATCACTGGACTGCTCGATTCTAAACTAGTTAGTTTCATATGTTAAAAAGTTTTGTACGATTACTGTATGATTTTAAAGTCTTGAAAAGACTTAAAACAGACTAAGTACGGACAAATAAGTTTTAACTTTGATTAACCTTGTTTATGAATTTTATGTCGCTCTTAACAAATAGGTCATCTGTATATATTATTATGAAATTAATTAAAAGCGCTTAAATGTATTTGACGTTACTTAGAGTTTGTTTATTATTCTGCTGTTTTTCGATACATGGAATTAAATTTTTAATTTTCCTGTACTATTTCAGGAACTGTTATTTGACCAAATTATATTTATCTGAAGTAACCAGAATGACGCAACCGGTGTATTCCGATAAAATTCTGAGGATACATTTAATTCCGTTGTATAAAACTTATTTCTTGATTAATTTATGTTTATTTTACTGAAGTCACGTTTTGTTTGTTATATTTTTTATGCAAGATGCAGGACTTTACATATTGTAAATTCCTGCAATGCAGATAATACTGTGTGTACTAATTGTGTACTTTTTAAATTTACTATCTTTAATATTTATACTATTTTAATTAGTGATACTGTATGTCGTTACCATACAGCGATATAGTTAGTCAAATTATGTTATTTATTTTTATATTTCGTTAAAATATAAATGATTTAAAGATATATGTGGATGTTAAAATAGATAAAAAAATATAAATTTACTTTACCAAAAAAAAGTATACCTTCTGTCTATACAGTTTCTAAATAAAACATCAAGCAAATATTGATACTTTGCCAAGCACTTCAATTCATTTAGCTGAATATAAAAGGCTCATCAGGTCTTAGGCCACTCAGGCCACTCAGGCCCTTCATGCAGGTCTATGATGACCTTTACCATATTCTTACACAGTGTGTAGAATACGAACAAGAACAAAAAAATACTCTATACATTTTCTTATAAATGTGATCCCCAGTCAATTAGAACTTGTTCAGAAGGTATAAGATTTTCTTTCAGAAACAAACTTGTATTACAAAATTTAGTGTTTTCTTTTTTTTACTTTTTTTATTTACAATTAAGGCGCATCAACCTGTGTGGTTATTAGCGCTGCTCGGTATAACAATCTTTTTTTTACATTTATGGATACTTAATAATACTGATTTTGACATAATACAGATTTTTACATAGAGTTATACTAAGTACATTGGTTAATAGAAGCATTGACTATTACACATTTATTTGTACACGCACTAATGTTTATATTTGGTTGTATATTACTATTGATTTAAGAAAAGTTAAAACTGACGAATAGACACAGTCTTCTTCTACACACTCGCGTAGAGTTGTCGGTAGGTTACACCTTTTCCTCTCATTTAAATATGCAGGGCATTCGATTAAGCAATGTTTGATACTTAAACTGTTGAAGCACTTACCGCACATTGAACGAACACTTCCAGTAATATGATATTCATGTGTTAAGCGTGGATGTCCTAATCTCAGTCTGTTTCTTGTAGTTTGGTCTTTCCTGTTACACTTATTCTTCCATCTTGTAACTGTTGTTTTTATCGTTTTGTCTCGTAGTTTTTGTTGAGATTGATTTCATTCTTGAAGCCACCGTTCATTAAACGTAGAGTTAATCCAGTAATGAAAATCTTTCTTATAGGTAGGTTCTGTGAAGTGTTCGTTGTTAACGGAAGATTTGGCGGCAGCTACTACTCTTTCATTACCATGTATACCTATATGTGACGGAATCCACATACATTTTACAATCGTATTCTTTGGTGAGAAACAAAGAAGAAATCTTGGATGACTCCATAAATCCTTCACTTAATGGAACGCAGAAGGTTAATTAAAGGAAATAAAGATGAATATAAAAACATGCAGGCTCACATCAGAAGAAAAATAAGAGAAGCTAAAGAAAAAGAAGCTGTAGAGAAATGTAAAGAAATAGAAAGACTACAAGCCAAGCATGACAATTTTAATGTACACAAAAAGATAAAAGAAATAACGGGTACTTTTAAAAAGCGAACACAAATGAAACTTATAGACACCAATGTAAAATTAATCATTGACACCCAAGAGATGAAAGACAAATGGAGAATATATTTGGAGACACTTTTTTAAGATCAAAGAACGGATTATAGGCATCCATTTTCAGAAAAGATGACGGGCCCGGACATACTTAAATCCGAGGTAGAAGAAGCAATAAAACGGATGAAAAGCAGGAAAGCTGTAGGGCCTGATAATATCGAAGCTGAATTTTTAAAACTCTTGGAGGAAGAAGGAATAAATTGGATCACGGCTGTCTTCAATAAAATATACAATACAGGAATCATCCCTGATAAATGGCTAGAATCAGAATTCATAGCGATGCCTAAAAAACAGGGGGCTAAAAAGTGCGAAGAATATCGAACAATCAGCCTAATGAGCCACATGTTGAAACTGTTTCTTAGAGTCATCCATGGAAGAATTTATAAGAAGTATTTCAGAACTATACTGGAATCAGACCGCATACATGAAAATTAACGGAGAAGAAACAGATCACAGAAAAATACTACGTGGAGTTAGACAGGGATGTATCCTATCGCCGTTGATATTTAATATTTACTCAGAGAAAATTTTTAACGAGGCTCTTTACGGAATAGACGAAGGCATCCTTCTAAATGGTGAAAGAGTAAACAATGTTAGATATGCCGACGACACCATGGTGATAGCAGATAGTTTAGAGGGACTTCGGAGGCTAATGGACAGAATAAACGAGTACAGTCAACAGTACGGAATAAACATTTATTAATACCCACAAAACGAAACAAATGATTATCAGCAAGGAGAATATAAATGGGGCTCATCTATACATTAATGGGACGCAGATAGAGCGAGTAAAACAGTATTGCTACCTGGGAACTATTATAAACGAACAGTGGAGCAATGTACAGGAAATAAAGTGCCGCATAGGAAAGGCAAGAACGGTCTTTAACAAAATGAGCGCCGTCTTCAAAAGTCACAACATATCCCTAGATACAAAAATGAGACATTTGAGATGCTATGTTTTCTCTGTGTTGTTGTACGGGGCGGAGTCATGGACGCTCACAGACACCACTATTAAAAAACTTGAAGCATTTGAGATGTGGCTTTATAGAAGAATGCTGAGAATATCTTGGACAGCAAGCATCATGAACAAGGAAGTTCTAGAAAAAATGAAGAAGGAACCAGAGATTGTGTTTACGATCAAACGCATAAAATTGCAATATCTGGGACACGTTATGAGAAATCAGCACCGTTACTCCCTGCTGCAGTCTATACTGCAAGGTAAAGTCAAAGGTAAGCGAGGACCCGGTAGAAGGAGAATATCATGGCTGCGGAATTTAAGAACATGGTTTAAGAAAACCTCAACGGAGCTGTTTCGAGCCGCAGCGAGCAAGGTCATGATTGCCAATATGATTTCCAACATCCGAAACGGATAGGAACCGGAAGAAGAAGAAGATTCTTTGGTAAAGTTAGTACAAAAATGGTTCTTTATCAATCGCAACAATGTGTTGGGTAAATAGTGCCTAAGCTACTTATGAAACTTAAGGAATCTGTCAGTATTAGGCACCTGTCTAAGTTGGTGTTCAGTGCATATTCTAATGCTTTGTAGATTGCGAATAGTTCTCTTGTATATACTGTGCTAAAATTTGAGATTTTGTATGAAGCAGTGTAGTCGTTTTATATGAAGGCACATCCCACTCCTTTTTCTGGTTTGGAGGCATCGGTATCAATATGTTGGTAATTCTGGTACTTATCAATCTTACTGTTAAATTGTTTAACCATAGAGGAAGCATTAAGTTAATTACTAGTTTTGGTAGCACCTATAGGAAGGAAGAAGTAAGAAACCTACAGGAAGGGGACTGGCTAAACAGGAAAAATTGGAAAAAACGGTTGAGTGAAGGAATACAGTGAAAACTGTGGAAATCCTTGTATATTTATACTAGTTTTGGTTAAACTCATGTCTAGAAAAAGTTTTCTGACCATCCAAGGGGGATTTTTATTACTTTTTCTTTTACATATTCGCTTTATTGTAAATTATACCTAATGTAATGTTAAATGTATAGCTACAAAATTAATCCAGTGTCAATAACGTAGTTGAGACAAAATAAACTAAAAAAAAACAAAAAAAAGAACATGATAAATAATTGTTTTAACTGCAATAAATTGTTTACTTACAATCTACTGCTACCTATTAAAATTTGTAGAACTGCAACCTATAATACAATCGAAAACTTTTTTTTGTTTGGCGAAGATTTATTGTTTGACGGTATGATATACGTCGTTTGGCTTCAATTCGATGTTGTAACGAATAACTAACAATTCCCATTATTTTCCTCTAGACAATCGGAGTGCTTATTCTGCTCTATAAATCAAAGCAGAGAGCGCTCAAAAAATATAAAAAACAACAAATTGCAATTGAAATTTCGTTTACAAAATAGCACGATTCCCAGGGTAATCAGTACCGACGAGAATGTGAAAATTAACATGTCTCATGTAGGGAGTTTTAATTAGAAGTGTCATGAATTTACAGACGAACATATATAAATATTCATAAAATGTTGCGGTCGTATAAATTCGAAGTAAATTTCTGCTTAATTGATCTCTTTTCTCTAAATAATAAATTGTGAAATACAGAAGTGTAAATAAATTATTTTCTGGTAGTAATGTAATTATTTAGAATAATTTAATACAGGCTAATTTAATTAGGATGTCAATAATGTTCTTGCTACACTAAAGGCGGGTATACATATGCGATCAGAACTGTTCGCGAACCGTTTGTGAACGCTATATTCGTTAAGGTGGGTACACATATGCGAGCCGAACTGTTTGCGAACTGCTCGTGAGCTGTTCGCGAAGAGTTCGTCGAAAATATGTTTATGTTTAGGCTATCCAATACCCTAACTATCTAATAACAAACCAAGAATTAATTTACTTCGTTATTCTAAACATTTCGGTATTTTGTTTACATTATCTGTTATTAATTTCTCTCGCTACTTAGATAAGCCGCGCTCGTTCAGCAATTTTGTTTAACAGAATGATATCATCGCACACTTGGCAGAAACAATTTATAGACACAATTTATAGTTCTGCGAACATTCTTTGTGTTCGTCCCAAAAACCGACATGCTGTGGTTCCTGACGAGCAACGAACGAACAGCTCGCTAGCGGTTCGTCCCGTCGTACAAATTAACGAATATAGCGTTCACAAACGGTTCGCGAACAGTTCTGCTCGCATATGTGTACCCGCCTTTAATTTGTACGACGGGACGAACCGCTTGCGAGCTGTTCGTTCGTTGCTCGTCAGGAACCACAGCCTGTCGGTTTTTGGGACGAACACAAAGAATGTTCGCAGTTCAATTTGTACGGTGTTCGAGACTATAAATTGTTTCTGCTAAGTGTGCGATGAGATCATTCGGTTAAACAAAATTGCTGAACGAGCGCGGCTTATTCAAAAGTAACGAGAGAAATTAATAACAGATAATCTAAACAAAATACCGAAATGTTTAGAATAACGAAGTAAATTAATTCTCGGTTTGTTATTAGATACTTAGAGTATTGGATAGCCTGAACATAAACATATTTTCAACGAACTCTTCGCGAACAGCTCACGAGCAGTTCGCAAACAGTTCGGCTCGCATATGTGTACCCACCTTAATAAAATTTGTTTGTACTATGTTGTTTAAATACAAGATAAAATAGGAACAGAAACTTGTACCCGAAAAAATCACTGGTTAGACGATGAATGCAAAGACGCAACACAGAAAAAAAAATGAAGCCTATGCAAAAATGCTTACCCGCCGAACTAGAACAAGTATAGAGAATTACCAGACAAAGAGAAGAGAAGAAAAGAAAATACACAGAATGAAGAAACGAAACCACTTAAAAAAGGAACTTCAATATATAGAAAACCTCAACAGAGAGAAAGAATTCAGAACATTCTATAAGAAAGTTAACATCAACAGAAAAGAATTTAAAGCAAACACAAATCAATATAGAAGTTTAAATGGCGATCTCTTAACAACAAGAATAGACGTACTAAACCGATGGACGGAATATTTTAACCAGATACTTAATATAGAGGAAGAAGAAAACCCGGAAGACGAAAGCTGCTAAGTAAGCGGAGCAGACGAGAGGGAGGAGGATCCACCAACGATCCTGGAAGTTAAAGACGCTGTAAACAAACTAGCCAGAAACAAATCACCCGGAATAGATAATCTCCCAGCGGAATTATATAAAGAAGGTGGCCATGATATCATAATAGCCCTACAGCAGCTTATAAAAGAAATATGGATACAGAAGTCCCTTCCCAATGATTGGAATATTGGAATACTTTGCACCATACACAAAAAGGGTGATATCTTTGAATGCTCTAACTATCGAGGAATTACGCTCCCAAATGCAGCGTATAAAATATTCTCCAATATACTATGCCATCGTATGGCACCATATGCAGAGCGAATAATAGGACAATACCAGACTGGTTTCAGAGGTGGTAAATCAACAATTCATCAGATTTCAACCCTAAGACAAATTCTGGAGAAAACACTGGAATACGGTGTAGACACGCACCACATATTTATAGACTACAAGGCAGCCTACGACTCTGTAAATAGAAGAGAATTGTTTAGAGCATGATAGACCTAGGAGTACCAAATCAGTTGGTAAGTTTAACCAAACTAACCCTTTAAAAAGTTGAATGCAAAGTACGAATCCGGGGGGAACTCTCTGAACCTTTTAAAACAAATAACGGGCTACATCAGGGAGACCCACTCTCCTGTATACCATTCAATCTAGCTCTGGAAAAAGTAATACGTACGTCACAAATCACAACTACCGGTTCAATATATAACAAATCTGTGCAAATCTTAGCATATGCTGATGATATCAATATTGTTGGGAGAACGGAAAACGCAGCACGAGAGGCGTACGTAGCATTAAAGGAAGCGGCTACAAAAATGGGTTTAATAATAAACACCAACAAAACAAAATACATGAAAATAGGTACGCAACCACAAACACTACGGCCACTTGTTATAGAAAATGACGTCATCGAAGCAGTTAACGAATTTGTATACCTGGGAACGCTCGTCAATACTGAAAATGATACTACGGCAGAGATAAACCGCAGAATTTGCACGGCTAATAGATGCTATTTTGGGCTTAATCCCCTTTTTAAATCTACAGTTATATCAAAAAATACAAAAGTAAAACCCTACAAAACAATAATACGTCCAGTCCTAACATATGGTTTAGAAACCTGGACTTTAACAAAAAGCAATGAAAACATGTTAGGATGTTTCGAAAGAAAAATACTAAGGCGCATCTATGGAGCGGTAAATGAAAATGGTGTCTGGAGAAGACGATACAACTTCGAACTCTATAGGATATACCAGGAACCAGATATCGTAAAACACATAAAGATAGGACGTCTGAGGTGGGTAGGCCATGTAATGCGGATGGAGCAAACCGACCCAGCTAGAAAAACGCTCCTTGATAGACCTATTGGTCAAAGAAGAAGAGGAAGACCCAGAACAAGATTCCTAGATAACATCGATGAAGACATGAGAAATATGGAAATACGTGCTTGGCGGAGGAAGGCGATGGATAGGGACGACTGGAGAAAAATTCTTGGGGAGGCTAGGACCCACACAGGGTTGTAAAGCCAAAATGAATGAATAAATTTTGTTTAAATACTAAACGTTTAAATACCTGAACACTAAGTGAACATGTTTAATTTTTAAGTGCTAGTATCCCTACATTTTAGAGGTGAATTTCTAATGACTGGAATGATTGTGTAAATAGAGAGACCACATCTAGATTCTGTGTGTGCATATATTTGTGAGAATGTATTATTCCAGCGATATAAATAAAATTTTTCTAAACTTCGATGGATAGGAAATGGAAAAGTTAGAGACCATAAAATAGGTGTGGCAATAATACTGAACAATGAAATCTCACAACACGTCCAGTACTTTTTCCGAAAGAGTTATGCTACTACAACTAAAAACGAAAGACAGAAAAATAAACATAATTCAAGTTTATGTCCCAACGGCCGAAAAAGATGACGAAGAGGTGGAATCGTTCTATCAACAAATTCAAGAAGCATTAAGAACTACCTAATCACATGACGTCACAATAATAATGGGTGACCTGAACGCCGAAATTGGAAAGGGTAACACAAGCAACGTAGTGGGAAATTTTGGATTAGGTAATAGAAATCAAAGAGGCGATAGGTTGATACAATTCTGACAAGATAATAATATGATTGTCACAAAAACGTTCTTTGAATTACCTAATAGACGTTTGTACAAGTGAAAATCGCCACAAGATGTCCTTAGATGATCACTTCAGACCATGAAATTAGAAAACATATAAAAAAAACTGCCAGAAAAAATTCTGATTTTCTTAGAAATTGGGGTTTGTCACACCCCACATATGTACTAATGACAAAAAAATCCACGCATGTGACGCCGGGATATATATATATATATATATATATATATATATATATATATATATATATATATATATATATATATATATATATATATATATATGGTTTCAGTTGTTTTCCGGGTTTAACTCCGCGTTAAGTAGTTTTGGGTTTTTTGAAAAACCATTGTTTTGGCGACGTTTCGGCCAGGTCACACTTGCCATTGTCAAGTCAGGTTAGTTCTGCGTCTTCTTGATGTTTCAAGAGAACTCAATTTTTAAATCTAAAAATTTATGAATCGATTCTGTTCTGTTTCTATTATTAACTTAATAAAACTTTAAAATTTGTTTCATTTATTAATGTTTTTTATTTTGAGAACTATTTTCGATGTGGAAATCATAACGCCAAAACAAATTAATTTTAAAGTAAAATTGCAGTTTATTCCCACCGAAAATAGTAAATTGTATTATGTCACAAGAAAATAGCTTTAGAACAATATATTATCTAAAAATATAGTAACGAGAGTCAATGTTAGTTCTCGCTTATTGAATAGCCTGGCATTTCCAGTCAACAAATTGTATATAACTAACGAAATATGCTGTTAAAATACATAGTGGACAAAATTCTCAATGCTGGAGTTGCGACAGCAAACATTGCGGAAGAAAATATCCGCAAGGCTAAAATGCATATTCGGCAGAAACAAATATGAATATTTCACTAGCTGAATTAAATGCAGTTGGCAACATATGAGCCCTTGGCTCATATGTTGCAATATATTATAGCAAGTATAGTGTGAATGTCTTGTTAGGTATAATGATTAAATTACCCCTAATTATTAATTTATTTTTTAGATAATATTAATTAATACTTAGTGTTTATTAGAATATATTATATTAAGCTACATTTTGAAAATAATAAAGAATAAAGGCATATTTAACAATCTTTAGGAAATAAAAACAAAATTATTAAATAATACTCAATTACAAAAAAGTTGGAAAACAGTGCCTTGCAGTGGTATGGGCATGTACAAAGAATGCCAGAGCACATGTTGTGGAAAAGAATATAAGAAGAAGCAACTCTGTTGCTACAAAACTTACAAATGTTACTGGGCTATAAACTGTGGTAAATAAAAAATTATTCATCATCATCATCAATGGCGCTACAACTCTTCGTGAGTCTTTGCCGCGTTTACTATTGCCTTCCATGTTTGTGGGTCCTGTGCCAGTAATTCCCATTGTCGCACTCCCATTTTCTCTAGAGCTTCTTTGACTGCATATTTCCACCTTTTTCTAGGCCGCCCTACAGACCTTCTTCCCTCTGGCCTTTCCCAGAACAGATTGTTTATAAGGCGATTGTCGTTACTGCGTATCACATGCCCTGCCCATCTGTATGGGCACCATACTTTATATATCTGACTAGATTTTCTTTTCCGAATAGAGACTCTAGCTCGTTATTGTATCTGTTCCCTCCATTCGTTTGCCACGCTGTCTCTGCAAAGGCCATATATCATTCGAAGAATTTTACGTTCCCACACCAGCAATTAATTTATTTCTCTTTTTGTTAGTGTCCATGTTTCGCTTCCATACGCGAATGCTGGTCGTATTATGATCTTATATATCCGGATTTTTGTACCTCGTGAAAGAAGTTTTGACTTCATTAGATGTTGCATTGCAAAGAAAGATCTGTTTCCTGTCATTATTCTCGTTTCAACTTCTCGCTCTAATTTGTTGTCATTTGTGATTCTTGCTCCTAGATATTTAAATTCTTTGACCACTTCGAAGTTGTGATCATTGATAGTAATGTTTTGCCTTATTTGCCGTCGTTTTTGTTTTAAGACTACCATGTATTTTGTTTTGTCTTCATTCATTTTTAGACCGATGTTTAATGCAGCTTCTTCAAAGCTCAAGAAAATATCCTTAATTTCTAATGTTGATTGTGCTACTGCGTCTACGTCATCGGCAATGGCGAATATTTTTGCTCCCCGAGCAGTTATGTCTGGTTTGATTTTTGGATATATTTTTCGCATGACATATTCTAAAGCCAGGTTAAACAACAATGGCGACAAGGGATCTCCTGTCTCAGTCCAGAATTTATGCAGAAAGCATTTGATATTTTCCCTCTATTCTAACTTGTGCAAAAGAGTTACTTACACACATTTGTGTTACCGCAGCTAGTTTCTTGGGTACGCCGAGCTCGATCATTGCCTTTCATTATGTTGCAGGATTAATTGAATCATAAGCCTGTTTGAAGTCTATAAAAATCTGATGCACGTCGTGATTATATTCCCAATACTTTTCAAGCATTTGTCTTATTGTAAATATTTGATCAATAGTCGATCTGCCAGCCCTGAAACTACACTGGTAGTCACCAACTATTTCTTCGACGTATGGTACTAATCTTTTTAAAACTATCGAAGCCAATATTTTATATGTAGTGTTGATTAGTGAGATTCCTCTGTAATTCATGCATGATTCCTTTTTTCCTTTCTTGTGTATTGGTACAATAATACTACCACACCATTCTTTCGGCATTATTTCTTGTTGCCAGGCCATTTCTATTAATTGATGGATTTTACTTATGAGTTCATGACCGCCTGTTTTAATTAGCTCGGCATCAATATTGTCCAGACCAGGGGATTTATCGCTTTTAAGCGTTTTTATGGCATGCGTAATTTCTTTCATGCTTGGTGGAGGTATTTCTAATTTGACCGTTTGATACTCATGTTCTCCGTTGTTTCCACCATTTTCATTGTTTTCATCAGTGAAATTTTGGATATTCAGGAGCTCTTCAAAATATTCAGCCCATCTTTCTATTATTTTGTTTTCGGCAGCCAGCATTTCTCCATTTTTATCTTTTACGAAGTTGGGTGTGCTTATGTACGAGCCTCTCTTATGAAGTCTTACTTCTCTGTAGAAATTTTTATTTTGATTTCGTCTGTGTTCTCCTTCTACTTTTTCAATTTGTTGCTGCAGATATTGTCTCTTTTTTGTCTAAGTGTTCTTCTAGCTGCGGCTCTCTCTCTCTGTGGAATCGTATACGTTTTTCTTCTGATGGATTCGACAGATAATCAATTCTTCTATTGTTTGCTTTTTTTAGAGTTCTTTCACATTCGTCGTCGAACCATTTTTCCTTTTTTGTTTTTTTCGTTCTTCCGATAGATTTCTCTGCTGCTTCTGTAATAATTGTTTTATGAAGTTCCATCGCTGATCTATATCTTCACTTTCATTTTCATTTATTTTCAAAACCTGAAACCTATTTCTTAATTCTACTTGGTACTGTCTTTGATTATTTTCTTCTTTCAGCTTCGCCACATTCCATCGTTCGATCTTTGTGTGTTTATCTATTGTTTGTGTTGAAATTCTTGTTCTGAGCTTGGCCTTTACGAGAAAATGGTGTCTGTGTCGCTGTCCGGCCCTCTCATAGTTCTTACACTTATTATGCTGCTAGAATATCTCTCATCACGTGATCTATTGGATTATTTGTTCTTCCATCGGTTGGTCTCCATGTCGCCTTGTGGATCTTTTTTCTAGCGAACTGGGTGCTTTTGATGGCTAAGTTGCTGCCTGTCGCAAAATCGACCAAACGTGATCCATTATCGTTTGTAACTTTATGTAGACTATATCTTCCTGCCACCGGTATTACGTAGTCTTCTGTGCCTACCTTTGCGTTTAGATCACCTTATATTATTTTAATATCGTGGTTAGGAGCTTCTGTGTAGAGTTGATTTAGAGAGTCGTAGAATTCATTTTTATCATCCTCTAATGCGTCTTCGGTTGGTACATACACTGAAAATATAGTTGAAATGGACCATTTACCTCTTAATCTTATGATGCAGATTCGTTCGTTTATTGGTTTAAAGTCTAATAACTCTGATTGTAGTCTTTCATGTATTACAAAGCCACGTCCTCTTTCATGTCGAGTTTCATGTCCAGACCACAGTACTAATGACTTCTCCATGTGTATTGTTCCAGACTACACCATAGTTTAAGTTTTCTAGTTGAAAAATTATTGCAAATAAAAAATTATCTTTTTAAATAATGAAAGCAATTATTATTATTAAAAAAATGTCTATCTTTACAAAATTAAACACAAAAAGTTACCTTATATTTCACTAAATTTCACTCTGCATAATGTTTGGGATCGGAAACTGGATCCATTAGAATTTCTGGGGGTAGAACTGGATGGGAAATCTCTGAACACGGATAAATTCATCTCCAAACTGCCAAAAAGCCTGGGATGCCAACCAGGAAGAAACAAAACGAGGATGGGAATAACGATTCTTCCAGATCTCACTTAAACTGCAACTGAACCATTGAACTGATTAAACTGCTACACATTTTCCATGAAAAGGAACAAAACAGAAAACTTTCAAATTCGACGTAGAATTTGGACATAACGCTAAGGTCCACCGCTCTTGACAACGACTCAGCGAAAGTGAACAATTATCTTGCCGGCAAAAACTTCTCAGCCATCTCAATAAATGACTATTTGAAACGCAGAATATTTAGGGGTTTTAATCAAAGAGAAATATCAAAGAATTTGAGTCCGTGATATAAACAAACTTTAAAATGGTTTACACTATTTGGGTTTTAACTCGTACGATAGGAACAGAGAAACATGGAAAACATTCTTCGTCATTTTAATATATTATATATATATATATATATATATATATATATATATATATATATATCTGTCACTCCAGTGAATAAGTGGTTAAGTCGAATTTTTGCCAAAATGGGTTAAGTGCACAAATGAGGAAAGAATGTGAACTCCGATGTTGTGAACAAGTAGTTAAGTTGTAAGCTGACTCTAGCCAAAGTTATACGTATGTGTATTTTTGGCCATCTTTAAAATTTATGTACTATTTAGATTAACTCGACTTACCTAATAACATATAAAATAATGTCTTAGGAAATAAATGGTTAAATTAACCTGCCCAGTTTTGACCAATAATCGTTTTCTGTGCTTAACAGGTTAAGACGAGTTGACCTTTTTTGGACCAGTGTGCACAACTGGTTAACTATAATATAAGTTATTACATCACGACATTTTCTGGCTAATTTACGATCCAAAGCAGATACCTTTGGATGAGCTACAGCGTAGTTATACACTAGTCGTTAGATAGCGTTGTATGTACATTTATTGAATTATTAATTAACACTATTCGGGGAAGTACACGCGCATATAACGATATTATTATCGAGGATAAATTAAAAATTTACATTCATTTTATTTTTACTCTGTGACTGATAACATTATTTCTTCGTACTATTTCTGCATTCTGTTTAAAATATGCATTCCCGGTCAATATTTTTGAGAGAATTAAAAGAAAAAGCTTTGTCAAAAAAGATTGTGCTGCCTGCTTTTGATTCAAACAAACTAAAGGACAATAATGATAGCGATTTAATGAAAGGTAAGGTACTTACTTAGATTTGTGCAAAACCTTTCTAGAACAGTTCTTTGTTTCAGATGTGGATGTCGCAAATACATCATCAGCTAGTAATATCGTTGCAGTTGGCGTGCTGGAAGATTTCAGTTCAGATGATAGCATTGCTGATCCGATTTATTTACCACAGCCTGGATATTCAAGCTCGTCAGATGAAGGAAACTCCAACATTAAGCGGACGAAAAAAACAAATATGTGCCAAGAAGACAACAAACTCAAGGACAATAATGATAGCGATTTAATGAAAGGTAAGGTACTTACTTAGATTTATGCAAAACCTTTCTAGAACAGTTCTTTGTTTCAGATGTGGATGTCGCAAATACATCATCAGCTAGTAATATCGTTGCAGTTGACGTGCTGGAAGATTTCAGTTCAGATGATAGCATTGCTGATCCGATTTATTTACCACAGCCTGGATATTCAAGCTCGTCAGATGAAGGAAACTCCAACACTAAGCGGACGAAAAAAACAAATATGTGCCAAGAAGACAACAATGGAAGTAATTCATGTAACACTGAAGTTGTTGAGGTAAGAACTAATAATAATAAAAAAGATATTAAAAGAGGGAGATCCAGACGTCAGAGAGCCGAATGCAAAAAATTGAGAAATTTAGGAAAATCATATATAACCGAAAAAGGAAAAATAATTTCTGAACGAACAATGGGTACTTTAAAATCATGTAGAATGAAATGCAATGACAGGATAACAGAAAATGATAAAAAAATTTGCTTCGAAAACTATTGGAATTTAGGAAGTAGAAACAAGAGGGCCAGTTACGTTGGTTCTTTAATAGAAATAAATGATAAAAAGACTAAAAAAAATATTATTAATCCAAAAAAAGACAGGTCATGCAGTTGCTCGTACCATTTAATAATTGATAAACAAAAAGTAAAAGTATGCCGAGATTGTTTCCAAAAAATATTGGGCGAAACAAAAGGTTTTGTCCAATTAGTAATAGAAAAAAAGACCAATTCTGGAAGTGGTATAATACAAAAAGACCAACGAGGTTTAGCCTCGCCTCAAAGTAAATGGAGCTTAAAAGATTTGCAGGATGTCAAGTCCCATATTTTGTCATTCCCCAATTACGAGAGCCACTATTGTCGAAATCGAACTAATAAGAAATTTTTACCATCCAATTTGACTATTTCAAAAATGTTTGATTTGTATAAGGAAGGACGAGCATCCTCTGTTTGCCAAACTATTGACACTAAAATCTTTCGTGATTTAGGTTTAGCTTTTAAAAAACCAAAGCAAGATACATGTCACAAATGTGACAATTTTAATGTACAAATTAAATTATCCTCAGGAGAATATAAAACCCAATTAATAGCCGAAAGAGACGAACATCATAACATGGCTCAATTTGCTTATGAGCAGAAAAGTCGAGACAAGGCAATTGCTAAAGAAAATCAATCGAAAGGAGTTTATGCATTTGACTTGCAACAGTGCCTGCCTACCCCTTACCTTACAACCTCAGTTTCTTTCTACAAGAGGCAGCTGTGGAGCTTTAACCTCACGGTGCATGACATGGTAACAGACAAAGCAACTTGCTACTTGTGGGATGAAACCATATCTGGCAGGGGAGCTAATGAAATCGCCTCATGCCTTAATCATTTTTTAACACACTTGTCTTCTGAAAAAACAGAAGTAACATTTTATTCCGATACGTGTGGCGGTCAAAATAAAAATAACGTCGTTGCATTAATGTTTCTTAATTTTGTGAATCAAAAGGCAAACCTGAAGATCAACCACAAATTTTTGGTTAGTGGTCATACCCATATGGAGTGTGATACTGACCACTCCGTTATTGAAAGGGCCAAGAAAAAAAACTAATTTAAAAATAAATCATCTTAACGACTGGGCACAGTTAATCAGAATTGCTAAACAAAAAAATCCTTTTGAAATTGTTATGATGTTGAAAGAGAATTTCTTCGATTTTAATTCGCTTGTGAAGAAACATGGCCCTAACATTATTAAAAAAATTGATAATGATGGCGAACGGTTTCTGTGGAAACCTGTCCAATGGCTTCAACATGCTCAAAGCGGCGGCCAAATTTCATTTAAGTGCTCATTAAAAGAAGAAGATCATTTCAAAACAATAAATTTTGCTCGTAGAGGACGTCCAACTATATTATTTAGTTTACCCAATATTAACAACGAATCAGTACCGATAGCAGCAGAAAAGAAAAAAGACTTATTGTCTTTATTGCCTTTAATAGATCCTTCATTCCATTCATTTTATCAAAACCTGAAAACGAAAAACGATGTCGCCAATGATCCTGACCTGGAAGAATTGGATCCTGACGAAGATACACCAAATAATTCATAATAAATGTTTTTTAAACTGTTAAACTGTTTTTGTTAAATTTAAAATAAAGAGATATCCTTTTTTTATGTTTTAAGTCATTAAACCAAGAAATAAAATACACAGATTGGCTTATTTTTATTAATATATTGATGTGAATAACTGGGTAAGTCGACGGTGAATAAATGGTTAAGTCTCATATCTCAGTATCCTAATCACTTAGTAGTTACAGAATGAGACCAATAATACATTTGTATTCTATCTAATTTTTTTGTAAATGTTTTAGCATTCTATCGTATAAAATCGATTTATGACATGTTGTCAAAACTTGTAACTCATCTCCTGAAAACTATGCAAAATTGACTTAAACACTTATTCACTGGAGTGACAGATATATATATATATATATATATATATATATATATATATATATATATATATATATATATACATATGAGGGGATTTCAAAATATATATCATAGAAAATGCAATTGCTACAACATTCTCACCAAAATTCATTATTTTTATAGGTTTAGTGTTAATTTCGTCTCTGACGAATTGAGTATAGTTCAAATAGATTCATTGATTTGTAATTTGTCGAATTAAAAGGTACTTCTTTTAAAGAAATTTTGGACTATAAAGGATGTAAGGAAGCGATATATAATTAGACAAATCCTATAGTCTGAAATTGCCTTCTGAAACGCGTGTTAGATTAGCAAAGGTGCATGATATTTACCCATGATGCTACTAGGACTTTTAATTTTATTGTTTTGTATAATGTGCTAAGGAAAAAAAACCTTTTTTTAAAACTACTTATAATTACCCAGTCAGAAAATTATACTAAAGTTTAACCTTGACTAACCTTGCTATTAAGTTATATTATAAATTCATGACAAATAACACTCTTACATAAGTCATAACAGCATTGAGGAGAAGATCTGTATTTTAAATTCAACTTTAACGGTTGTTCTGTACCACCAACAAAATTTTCACCTTCATGATTTTCTGTACATATAATAGTCTAATTAGGATTTTCTTATGATTTAGTGGTTCTAATCATTTTCTAGTTTTAATATTTCTTAAGAAGAAGCAATGTGTATTAATTTTATTATAGGGAATATTATTTTTATATTATTATTTAATCAAAACTGCAAGCTGCCAAATCAAATCGGTCAATAAAATCACTAAATAACCATATTCAACACACAAAAATCCCAAAGACAGTCCCAAGGGAACGCCTGACCCGTGTAGGACGACAATATTCATGAATATTTGTCCAACATTAATATTGAGTGCTCATGTACATATGTAACATATGTGTCTGTTTGTAAAGCATGCATACAAATATGTAGTTACGATTTCAGGGCAACACGTGCTCCGTTATTGATGCAATTTTATGAAAAACTATGAAAAAGCTTTAGGATGTGTATATAAAACCAAATTAAGGAAACTCGTTCCACATTTATGTTATTGGAGAATTTGGGTCTTATTATGTGTTGCATATATGTTTTTATACATACATATATATATATATATATATATATATATATATATACGAAAAACACGCACGAAAAACAAATGAAGAAGTACTAGCGAGACTCAATTTAGAAAAAGAACTATTGAGAACAGTCAAAAGAAGAAAAACCAGTTATTTAGGGCATTTGTTGCGCAACGAGAAATACTACATCCCTCAGTTGATAATAAAAGGTAAAATAGAAGGAAAGCGAGGAATTGGAAGAAAAAAATTGTCCTGGTTACGTAATATCAGAAACTGGACAGGACTTGGATTTGAGGAACTCTTAAGAACAGCTGAAGATAGACAAACGTTTGCCACCATAACCGCTAACCTCCATTGATGGAGACGGCACTTGAAGAAGAAGAATATATATATATATATATATATATATATATATATATATATATATATATATATATATATATATATATATATATATATATATATATATATATATATATATATATGTATGTATAGTCACACACACATATATATATATATATATATATATATATATATATGTGTGTGTGTGTGTGTATGTTGCGAAAGATTGAAAGATTTCCGCGGTTAGTACAATTAAACTTAGAGCTTATTATTACAAGAATTAATATTAAACTTGACAGTTCGGGTTAAACCGCGTGTCAAACAGTGGACGGTTGATTTATACCGGCGACGGTGATGTCGTTTGGGTGGAGTTTGACGTGGGAGTTAGCATGAGGATTGGTGCGAAAATTGGCGAGGAGGTTGGCGCGAACATTTCTGACAGTAGGATTTTGATTGGCGGTTGAAGCGTACGATATTTTCTTTATGAAAAGGTAACTGTATGTCGTTATCTCTTTTATTGGGATAACTTGGCCATTTCTCCAATTTCTGAAATTTTAGAAATTGAAAACCAAATCCTACTAAAATTTCAGAAATTGAAGAAAAGGCCAAGTGGTCTCAATAAAAGATATATGATTTGGCATACGCTTACCTTCGACATTAGGAACTGGAGAAAATATCGTCCGCACCACCGGCCAATCAAAATCCTGCTAGCAGGAATGCTTTTCTGTCATACTACTGGAGACAAGACAAAAACAGTCATGTTTACATAAAAGAAGAAGAAAATAAAAATAAAAATAGAAATAAAAAGAAAAAAAAATAACCAATCGAAAACAGTAAACGCAAATATAAAAATTACCAATACAGCAATCTTAAATGCAAAACCATATTCTCTAAAATTAAAAATCGGATACCAGTGATGAATAATAGTAACGTCATACATCAATTACAGTGTTTAGGTTGCCAGAGATGTTATATTGGACAAACAGGACAGTGGCTGAAACAGCGGATCACACAACACAAACGTGACTGCAACAGGAGAAATCAAACATGCGCTGTTGTCGAACACTTAAAAACAGGCCACCAGTTTTATTATGATAACGTGAAAATATGGCAATCATTAGACAATTATTAAAATAGATTTTTCCTCGAGATGTGTCATATCAACCGAACTAAGAATGCCATTTTATTAAAACAGACACTAGTATTCTTAGTAAAACATATATTGTAACATTTTATAATAATGTCAAAAATAACATAAGGTTACCTCTCTATATGATGAAGATTATGATCAAAAAATAGTCAGTAATACGTATTTACACGCAGTATTCGTATTATATATATATATATATATATATATATATATATATATATATATATATATATATATATATATATATATATATATTCACAAATTTTGCACACTTGTTTTATTTCCTATTTAGGGGTAATAAGTAATCCATATAAGTTTAATTAGTATCAAATTTGCAATGATCGTTATAAACAATAGCTTTCTGACTATACTCTGCATGTTGAGTCCAAATAATTAAATCTTGTCCTTCAAAAAAGAGCGGTTTGAATTGAAAAGTCAATTGTGTACAGGAGATCTTGTTCTGTGCAAGCTTTTCCTAGCCTCTGACAACTTAAAAGGTGTGATAAATCCTGTACCACCCCACATTCACACAGGTTATCGGTGTGTGATAACCTGTGTTAGGACAAGAATCCTCCAAGCAGAATAGGGAAGATAACTACCAGAAGGAAGTTTCTTTTGAGGGTTCAGATGGCGAGGAGCAGTTCCTTTTTTTTTACATGACAAGTTTTTCTGGCATATCTTACAAATATGTCGATCTGGTCAGTTTTTCCTTGATTTGAGTCGTCATACAATGAGCTGGTATTTGTAAAGTGGATCTTACGAATCTAGAATTTATTTTTTTCGTTTTCTAGCTACTTATCTTCGAATACTAGATAGGGTGGTAGCTACCATAGGGAACAGCTTATCTATGGATGCGAGTCTTATTGTAACAACCATCCGCTGGCGATTTTGCTGAATATCTTATAATATAATCTACGTGACAAGTGTAGGTTGGTATCACCCGTACTGGCAAAATACATTCAGCAGCAGAAGCAAAGAGTGGAAGAATCTACGTTTTAGAGGTGGAAGGATGTGTGCTTCGTTTTTAGCTGACCAGCTTTTAGAGATTATTATTTCTGGTCCTCAGTTTGCCTTTTAGTTTTAAACAATGTTATGTAAATGACAGCGTGCGATATAAACTACCTTCAAGGTATTTATAGGAAGTTCAGAGTTCAAGAATCAGTTCAAGTTCTAGTCTGTGTTGAATGAAATGAAAATTGAACGAGCATATCTGAACGTTGTCCGAAGTTTGGCTTAAAATTGAGTTGTGGTGTATTTTTATACATTTAAGATTTGTTTCCACAGCAATAAAAGTTTTTTATTGTGCAATAATAGAGGTATCGTCTACATATATAAAAGTCCTAATACCAATCGGTATAGGATGATCTTTTGTGTATATGTAATACAATAAAAGGGTCATTATGCTACTCTGAGCGAGAAGCGTTCTTCTGCGTTCTTCATCTGATATTCTTATCATTGAGTAATACTAAAAATCTGCCGTTTTTGAACAGATATAATCTAATTTAAGGTGTCGTAAGCGGCATTAGGATTGACAAATACCACCCCTGATATCTTTCGTACCCGTCTTCGTTATTGTTATGTATGGTTCTCATGTACGCATATACTTGCCAACGTTGCACTTGGTAAATGGAACCACAAGTGACAGCTGTGACATGACAACCAGACATTGACAACACACTCAGGTTAGGGACCCCATGTGAACATGAATAATAATGTTAATTTATATATCCTTATAAAGCTTAATAAAACCTATCGTAAGTAGCTTTATGATATATTATGTCCCACATACCTAAAGAGGCATACATTACAGTTATATTGGGTAAGATTTAGTATTTGTGACGTACATGATCTTTCCTGTCTATAGAGAGTATGTGCAAAAATATTTTAAACAGCTGACAAAATAAAGATACTGGCCGATAGCTTTTGTGGTCGTTATAGTTTAAGCAAGTCAACAACTTTGGCTTGTCCCCAGACTTCGAATTTCCGCATAGTTATAATATATATATATATATATATATATATATATATATATATATATATATATATATATATATATATATATATATATATATATATATATATATACGTATATATACTAAGAAATGAAAAAGTTCATAACCCGACGTTTTCTATTTAGACCTTCGGATCAATAGACACTTCAAATGGCCGATATTTAAATGTGTCGACACGTCTGTAAACTAAATCTGTTATTCGAAAATTTTACTCGAATTTAATTGGCCATTTGTAAAACATCGATGACAATACAGCATACGTAATATATGAATTATTAACAATATAAATCGAACACGTTGAACAATTTTTACAGTGGGCAGGAAACAAATGGTTTTATCACTCGACACACAATTCGCAGAGGTAATATTAGTTTCAGTTATTGTAGTAACTTGTTTCCTGGTAGAGATAACACTTTGTTATAACCAACTGAATTAAATAATAATATATATATATATATATATATATATATATATATATATATATATATATATATATATATATATATATATATATTAATATACAGGGTGGTCCTTAAGTAATTGTACAAACAGAAACCGTAGATTCTGCACTTTAAAATATTACGATTTAAGCCAACTTGCTTTAATAAAATAATGATATTAAGAAAGATAGAGGGTGTTAAAGTGGAAATTAAAAATTATATTTTTCGCTATAACTTTTACGTCTGTAAATATTTTTGGACAAAAAAACTTTTTTGCTCTTTCAGTCAGCTCTATTTCTGTTAAAAAATAATAAAAACACATTATTTCTACAAAGAAAAGCTATACTTGTTCGTAACCTGAAAATTCGACCGTTTTCAAGATAAATGCATTTTATAAGTCAGCTGCACAATAATTCTTAGTTTGATATTTGTGCGGTAAAGCACTGAGTACCTGTAGATAAGCTTAATTCATAGTTTATTCTTATTAAAACAACTCAAAGATGATAATGTAACATCACAAAATGCTTTTTTATGGGTGCTAAATGTCTTATTGGAGAAAAGATATTTCATCTTCTTCTTTAGGTGCCGTATTCAGACGTTGGCCGTTATCATGTTTACAATTTCCCTTTGCTATCGCTTCTTAAGTTTCTATATTGGCGTTGTATTACTTTTGCTCTATTGTACAATGCTAAAAACCTTTTCTGAACGTTGGATTGGTTGTGGTAGTCATATTCCTTGGCAATGTGGTAAGATATTGATATAGTTATTTAATTCATAAAAAATCCTAAAAGAACACTTATTGTTCATTACGTAAATTGTTTACCCATTTTTATTAGGACAAATAGAAACTAAAGCACAGGTATTGAATAACACATATGTGTTTTGTTTCATAATACTTTTGCTACAAATCTAACCTTAAAGACTCATCAAGCATTTTTACAAAAACATCATCGTTGTCCTAATAACCGCTATTGTTATAAATATAGTAAACACACATGCGATTTAGTTCAGCATAATATTAGTTCGTTAGTAAATCATAATAGTCCATTTGTTCGAAATGTAATTATAGTTACTCGTAAGCTGTAACGTAATCATATAAATATGTAATGTCATCGATAGGTTATTCCGTGTGTATATAAGTAACCAATGAACGAAATACATCACAGTTTAATACATTATTTAACTTCTGCGACAAATAAGATGTAGTTCCATAATATACCATAAGATTTGGATATGTATCCAAAATAATATATTAATCCATTATACATTACAGCCACCACGTAGCCCCGAACTTAATCCGCTTGATTTTGGTGTATGGGGCGCATTAAATCCACTTGTCTATAAGAATTCCATAAACATTCGCAACCAAGTATGGGAAGAAATAAATACTGCAGCAGTTTCTTTAGAACCAATGATGCTATTTAATATGAGACGATCTTTTATGGAATATATTGACAAATGAATTAGTAAAAATGGTGGACATATCGAACACATACTTTGACAAAAAGTTATGTTATTTAGTTTAACTATTTCTTAATTTGGTTTGTAAACAAAATGTTTTGATTATGACTTTAATTTAACATAAAACGTAAAATGTTTGATGTAAAATCCTATTATTCTGTTATTTTGTCAAATCCTATTATTAATTATCCTGCTGATATATTTATTTTATTTAATATTTCGTTGACTAATAGCTTTAGTTAAACATATTTTATACCAAAATTCAGAAGTATTAATGTTTTTGTCTATTCTTCCTTCGTTGCTGCTTTTTAAAATGCGATTATCTCGAAAACTGTTGAGTTTTGAAGTTATTAATAAGTATACCTTTTTTTTTGTTAAAATAATGTATATTTAATATTTTTTATCCCAAATACAGGTAACTTAAAGAGCAAAAAAGTTAAGTACAAATTTATACCACATATGTGACATAAGTGGCGTCCTCTATCGGTTACATTAAAGTGTGCATCAAAATATAATTTCTCATATTTAAAAGTACCCAGTTGTAAATTTGTATACATACATGTTTACAAACATAAAAGTTATAGCGAAAAATAAAATCTTAATTTTGCACTTTAACACCCTGTATTTTTCTTAATATCAACATTTTATACAAGCAAGTTGACTTAAATCGTAATATTTTAAAGTGTAGAATCTACTGTTTCTTTTTGTACAATTACTTAAGGACCACCCTGTATATATATATATATATATATATATTATATATATATATATATATATATATATATATATATATATATATATATATATATATATATATATATATAAATACGTTCGAATTATCAGGTAGTGAAATAGTGGTCTGTAATGAAAATATTTCTTTTAAAATTTGTTTAGGATATCCGTTGTTACGAAAACTTTTATATATCTTAAAAAAACTGATTTACAGCACTAATTTCTATGACATTTATATGACTATGTCCATGATTCTACAAATCAATTAAATATAAAAAACTCCCCTTTATTAATGGTCTAACTCATTCTTTCATATCCATATTCAAAAATATTCCTAATATTAGTATAGCTAAATATAAAACCATGAACAGCAAACAACTATTTTCAAAAATCCCAGTACCAACCTTATATAAAAGTAATGTCGTTTATGAAATACCGTGTTTAGGATGTCAAAATAGCTACATTGGTCAAACATCACAATGGCTAAAACAACGAATCACAAAACATAAAAGTGATTGCCGCTTGGGAAAAAATACTTGCGCAGTGGTTGAGCACTATGAAAACACTGGCCATATGATAACAAAGCTCACATTTAGGAACAGACTAATAACTACAAAAGTAGATTACTTCTTGAGATGTATTACATTAAAAAAAAAATAAAAACACTTTAAATTATAAAACGGACACCGAACAGTTAAGTAACATATATTGTAATATATTGAACAAAATTTATAAATATTCAAAATAGCCAACATTTATCTTAATAACAACTAACCTTAATAATTCATCAAAGAAATATCATTCTTCTAACGTTTTTTTTATTGTTATTTTTATTTTTACATTTGAAATAATTTTGATTTTTTATCGTATAGCTGTAACGAACGTGCTTAAGAAAATTTAATTTTGACATTCAATATTTCAAATACTTCAATGTCAGTTTTTATTTGCGAAATATTTTAATTTCTGTGAGTGTTTTAAAATGTATTTGTACGCCATTTTTTGTAATGTTCAAATTGATTTAGTTTACTCCCGAGGAAGCTATTAAATAAATAGCGAAATATTGAGTATATTGAGTATTGAGAATAGAGATCTTAGAAAAAAGAAAGATTTTCATTACAGACCACTTTACCCGATAATCCGAACGTATTTCTAAATTATTTTTGGTCGAAATAATCACTTCTAATATATATATATATATATATATATATATATATATATATATATATATATATATATATATATATATATATATATATATATATATATATATATATATATATATATATATATATATATATATATATATATATATATATGCAGCGGTGAAATAAGTGTTTTACACCATGCAATTTATAGATTATTTAATTATTGACTCAATCAATGAGTGGTGCGTGATATTGTCACATGTGAGTAGAACATCCACGAAAGACAAATCTCATTAACGTAAGTTTTTATAACCTTTTATATTCTTAATAGGTTTCGAGGATGCTTTACTAATAAACCAATAAACCTCAAAGCTCCGTTTTCTAACGTTGTCAGCAAAGACTTCTTTTCCTTTTATATATATATATATATATATATATATATATATATATATATATATATATATATATATATATATATATATATTCGGATAAGTTTCCGCGGTCAGATAAATGGAAATTACTGGGTTCTCGGGAAGAACCGCGTTGAGAATTTGAAACTCGACGTTTTGGCACCCATTTTTGTGTGCAATCGACACTGAGGAGTAGGCAGATTGAGACCTCAGTGCCGAGAGACAGTTCTTGCAATATAGAACACGATACTGGCACGTCTCGAGTGAGGGGAGTAGGCAGATTGAGACCCCGAACTCGAACCGAACCGTATCACTCTTGATAATGGCTCCAAAATGGTTGCTGAAACGTCGAGTTTTAAATTCTCAACGCGGTTCTTCCCGAGAACCCAGTAATTTTCATATATATATATATATATATATATATATATATATATATATATATATATATATATATATATATATATATATATATATATATATATATATATATATATTATATATATATATATATATATATATATATATATATATATATATATATATATATATATGTTATATGAGAAAATATTAACCTTGAACTAGCTTAAGTTCGCCGACTTCAGATTTCATCATCCCATTCCCATAGAAACCGCTGAGCACGCATTAGAACTTTGTACGAACCGTTGGCCAATATTCATGGGAACAGCAATTCAGCACTTCATACCAAACATATAAATTACCATTCTCAGATGCCGGAACCACTTTTAGCTGCAACTTCGACCAGTCCAGTTTTTAGTCATTTTAAATTAATTTAATTTTGTACTATTATTTAATATTTAATTTGTAACAAATAAAGTTCTTTTTTAAAAAGTCAAATAAGTGATTAGTGATCTAACAATTGGCGCAAAGTCAGTAGGATCCGGTTAACGTTGCTAGAACACGTGTACACTCACTGGCAGCGGCGGATTCTCATCCCTTAACGGAACAAAGAATCTACGGAAGTCCTCACTCCTGCGACCTACGGAAGGAACACCTAGTGAAGCCCCTGGTAGCCAAGCAGAGAGAACAAGACAACCCTTAAAGAAGAAAGCATCTCCGAACAACCTCACTCCTGTGATCTACGGAAGGAACACCTAGTGAAGCCCCTGGTAGCTGAGCAGAGAGAACAAGGCGTCCCGATGTTCTTCTTTATGTAAGTGGATTTTGAATCATCTCGTTAATAATTTTGATTGTAATAATTTACGAAATTGACTATACTGCAAGTCAATTAATTAAGATACATAAAAAAAAATACAAGTTGATTATCTAATATTTGAAATTATTGATATTTCTTTACATACTATTTTATACTGATATTTTATTGACATATTTTTTTTACTTGCTATATTTGGTATATTTTCTCTCGATATATTTTTATTTGGTATATTTGATACATTTTTATTGATATATTATTTGATATTTTTATATTGATACATTTTTGTCCTTTATATACCACCACATTTTTTTTTCTCCCTTATATACTGATACATTTTATATTTCTCCATACTTCTATTTTTCATTTTCGTTTAAAAATATCTCGAAAAATGCCTGAGACACGTTCCCAGACTCAACAAGAAATCGAACCATACAAGCTTTCGGAAATATTTTCTATTATCCCAGAATTTGAAGGCGATCCGATTTCTCTTTCTACATTTTTAGATGCGTGCGACTGTGCTTTAAAATGGCCACAGGCGATCAGCGCGTTCTATTAACGATTCACGTAAAAATAAACTCAAAGGTAAAGCTGCACAGCTTATTAATTCTAGAAAACCAATTTCTTATACAGAAATAAAACAATTACTAAATCTACATTTCGGAGACAGTAGAGACCTGACCTCCTTAATACAAGACTTACAAAGACTAAGACAACTATCTAACGAATCTCCTCTAACTTTCTTTAACCGTTTACAAGTTCTGAATGCAAAAATGCACGCCTCCATCCAAGTAGCAAATTTATCCCCAGATCAAAAAACTGCCCAATGTGACTTAATCGATACCATGGCCCTAAACACACTTTTAACCGGTTTAGAACCTCGTCTAGGACAAATTATTAGGGCTAGTAATCCAAAAGATCTCATTGAAGCAAGCAATCGTATTAGACGCGAACTTCAATTGTCATATTTTGAAGAACAAAAATCTAATTCTAGATCAACTATTCCTAAATCCTCTCAACCAATGAGAAGACCCTCATCTCAGTTTACAAAATGTACAAATTGTGGCCGCATTGGTCATCTAAATAGTGAATGCCGCTCTTCACGTTTCGTACAGCCAAACAAAACTTTTTCTAGACCACACGGTTACCAAAACCAATATAATAATGGACCTAACAACTATCAAAACAATCAGAACCCTAATAGGAATCAATATTCCTCCAACAATCTAAATTTCAACCAACAGAGACCTTCCTTTTCATCTCAAAATCAAAATCAAAATCGTCCATCTGTTATTCAAAGAACCCAAACTTCCAAAGAGCACATGTTTTAAACGAATACCCTGATGAAATGACGACTAACTATTATACAGACGATTACTATACAGATAATTATTATAATACCGATAACTATGAAAACTATGAAACGGATTATTATACAGAAAATAATCCGCAAACTGATAACTTTTACGAAACCAATAACACACAAAATTATCAGGATTTTCTTGCACTTCAGAATCAAAATCATCCTCCCAATCATACGAACCCCTCAACGGATATTACGAATATCCAAGAACAAATTCAAGCACTCAACTTGGACAACTTTCATCCGGATCTCAATTTTCCCGAACAGACATTCATGTAACCCCATTTCATACAATGAGTTCCAAAAATTTATATTACATTAACGATGCTACAACACTTTTAAACTTTTAATCGACACAGGTGCTGGAATCACTGTTTTCAAAGAAAACACAGCACGCAATTATCATAATAGATTTCCTGAAAACGTTACTATTCAAGGTATAACCGATCAAAAATTGTTAATAACAGAATCTGTCCTGATTCCCTTCACTGACAATAATCCTCACAAAGTCTTTATTTTCAATTTAGACATTGATTTCGATGGCATAATAGGCCTAGACTTCCTAGATCATTATGAATGCGTAATAGATCTCAAATCCCGACAGTTGCATACAAATTTTAAAACTGTCACCCTTCACAAAGTAGGACACGAGACAAACACACCTCCTAAAGACAAAACACCGACACATCCCACAGAAATAAGACAAAACGAACCTAAAATAAAAATTAAATCAGATTCTAAACAGGAATCAAATTTAAAATATCAAAACCCTATAAATGAAAAATATACTATCGTAGAAAACCGAGATCAAGACAAAAATCTTGAAAGACCAGAGAGAAAACGAATAAAAGGAAAAAACAGAATTACCATTGACAGCCGGACCGAACAAATATGCAGACTAAAATGCAACTTATCAAATACAGATGCCATATTATCAGCTCAAGAAATAGAAAAAGTTAGATTACCTCATGCATTAGTCCATGTAGATGAAAATGGAGAATTCTTAACTTCCGTACTAAATGCTAATGCTATGCCGAAGACAATCGAATTTTCAGACATTTCAATCGAACCTTTCGAAAATTCGGAGACAATCCTATCCTACAACGGAAATGATTTTGAAGAACCCGTAGTAGATAGAACACGAATAATTAAAGAACAACTAAGAATTGATCATCTAAATTGCGAAGAACAAGAACTAATTCTAGATATATGTACTGAATACGCAGATATATTTTATGTCGAAGGCGACAAACTGACCTTCACAAACGAAATCAAGCACAAAATCGAAACAAACAACGCTAAACCTATCTTCACTAAATCCTATAGATATCCTCAAATACATAAGGAAGAGGTAAAGACGCAAATTAATAAAATGCTAGAAGAAGGAATAATCCAGAAAAGTGTCTCGCCCCGGTCGAGTCCAGTCTGGGTCGTACCGAAGAAATTAGATGCGTCAGGAAAACAAAAATGGCGAGTCGTTATTGATTATCGGAAACTCAACGAACTCACAGTACAAGACCGTTATCCTCTACCACAAATATCAGAACTATTGGACCAACTAGGAAGATGCCAATACTTCACAACACTAGATTTAGCGTCTGGATTTCACCAGATTGAAATCGAGCCACAAGACATCCAGAAAACGGCCTTTTCCGTCGAAAATGGGCATTACGAATTTGTACGCATGCCATTCGGACTAATGAATGCTCCATCTACTTTCCAGAGAGTAATGGACAACATCCTCTTAGGAATACAAAACGAAAGATGCTTAGTGTATATGGATGACATAATTATCTACTCACCCACTATTCATGATCACATGTCACGACTAACAGAAGTTTTTAAAAGGTTACGAAAAGCAAATTTAAAAATACAGCCAGACAAGTGCGAATTTTTAAGAAAAGAAGTAGCATATTTGGGCCACCTTGTAACAGAAAATGGTGTAAAAACAAATCCAGCTAAAATATCTTGCATCAAAAACTTCCCGGAACCAAAGAACACCAAAGAAATAAAATCATTCTTAGGCTTAGCCGGTTACTATAGAAGATTTATTCCAAATTTTGCCAAAATTTCTAAACCACTTACGAAACTACTTCAGAAAGACGTACCTTTTATTTTTAATTCTGATTGCAAAGAAGCCTTTAACGAACTCAAAAATATTTTAACTTCGGATCCAATACTTATATATCCCAATTTTGAGGAACCATTTTTACTAACAACTGACGCTAGTGCATTAGCGATTGGAGCTGTTCTATCACAAGGCCCTATTGGAAAAGATTTACCCATAGCTTATGCCTCCAGAACATTATGCGGTGCCGAAACAAAATATTCGACGATAGAGAGAGAACTATTAGCTATCGTATGGGCAGTCAAACATTTTAGACCATATCTTTTTGGCCGAAAATTCACCCTGATCACCGATCATCGACCCCTTACATGGCTTTTCTCGATAAAAGATCCCGGAAGCCGATTAGCGCGTTGGCGCCTAAAACTCGAAGAATACAATTATAAAATAGAACATCGCGCAGGAAAAATAAACAGAAATGCAGATGCCCTCTCAAGGATAAAGATTAACCATTTCAAGGATTGTGCAAACTTTCAATCAAAAATCTCATTACATGCATCGAATGAAGATGACACGGAAACCCAAGAAAACGAAGACGACGATGAAGAAAATATAGAAAAAATGTCCGAAGAACTTGACAAGTTTATCGAACTGTATAGAACTAAGTCAATAATCGATTATTCTAAAATTGAAACATCGAATACGGACTTATTAGACAAATCCAACAAAAATATTGTTACATTTTTTTGGCAAAATAAACTTGAAGAACTCCACGAGAAAATAATGAATGATATATTCGAAGAAAACATGGAATATAGTAACCGAAGAATTAATATTGTACACAGCAAAACTGTAAAAGATCGAAAATATTTTATTATACCATTACCGTTTGATCCCGAACGAGTAATATCACACTTGTTTCTTGTACTTTTTGCAAATAAAGATCAATTCGATGAATCAAAAATATATTGCGTCGAAAATAATCTCGAACTACCTATCCTAGAGATATTTTCTTATATTTTTGCTGACAAAGAATTAAAATTAAGAATCTGTCAAAATATAATTAAAACAGCCAGCGAAGACGAAATCCCTCAAATTTTAGATCATTACCATTGCGGTAAAAACAACTTACATCGAGGAATAAACGAAACTGTCAGAAGAATAAAGCAGAAATACAATTGGAAGAATTTAACAAAAGATGTAGAGAAATTTGTAAAAGCATGTGAAATTTGCCAAAAAGTTAAGATTTGCAGGAAAAACTTAAGTGGACCACTAGTCATAACAGAAACTCCAAAAACACCATTCGAAAGAATAAATATGGATATATTCGAATACCCTACTAGGAACTACGCTTTAACTATTCGTGACGAATTGACAAAATTCACGCAAGCCTATCCTTTGGAAGACAAAAAGGCAGTAACAGTAGTCAAGACACTCCTACTCTTTTTTCAACACTATGGAACACCACTAAGAATTCATTGTGACTGCGGTCGAGAATTCGAGAATGCTATAATCAAAGATCTATGCGAATTATACGACATTAAACTAACATTTTCTAGCGTTAACCATCCACAATCTAATGGATCTATAGAAAGGTTTCATGCCACACTCTCAGAAATGATTAGAGCAAATCAAGCCGAGAACCCAAACGATCATCCCTTCACTATACTTCCTTATGCAATAATATGCTATAACAACACAAAGAATAAGACCCACGGTTTCACACCATATGAACTTATATTTGGGCACACTGCAGGCCGACCACCAGAAACTCTATACAATCAAAAAACACTAATGAGTAAATATATTCGAGACCTGAATAACCGCATGGAATATTTTTACAAAGTAGCCAGAGCAAAAACAGAAAGACAGAAAGAAAAGGCGAAAGTAAGATTTGATGAGAATATTTCAGAACGAAGACCTGATTTTAAAATTGGTGACAAAGTTTACGTAAAAGAATCACAAATTAAATCAAAATCGGATAATCTTTTTAATGGACCTTTCGAAATTCAAGAAGTTTTTACAAATTCCGCAATTATCCTTAACCCCAAAACTAACCAAACCTCTAAAGTAAATTTTGACAGACTCAAACCTTATTTTGAATAATTTCCTTTACAGATTCTATGGACTCCTTCCTATCGTCCAATCCCAAATTCTCCTCACTCCAATTAATAACACAATTGGAATATTTTTTCATGAAAAAGGAACTATACGAATATCTAATGACAAATGGACTTTACTTGTTTACAAAGAATTATTACCTATCAAAACTACAATATCCAATAATGACAGAATTTTGGAAAACCTGTTAGAAAAATTTATTAACGTGGATACACCGAGAAAACTTGCCTTTCAAGCCGAAGTACAGACACATGTTAGTCTGCTAAAACAAATCTCAAACTCCGTTAATTTAAAATATAAAGAAATAACCTCTGACACAGTACCTTATAATAAACGCCTAAAACGCGGTTTAGTAAATGGTATTGGAACAATCTGGAAATCTATTACTGGAAATTTAGACGCCTCTGATGGCGAATACTTTAATAAATGTATAAATAAGATAAATTCCGATGAAACTCAAATCGAAAATCTCCTAAAAAATCAAATATCTGTTACCACTTCAGTTATAAGAACTTTCAACACTACAATTCAAAAATTGCAAATAGACGAAGAAACTTTTAACAAAGACTTAAAAACTATCGAGACTACACTTCTGGACATTAATAATGACATATCCTTTTACCAAGCACAATTACAAATACTAGATTTATGTGAGTCCTTAATGGAAAGCTACGTATTTTTAGAAAATTATTTAAATGATATACTAAATTCTATAACATTCTCTCGCCTGCAAATTCTACATAGTTCTATTATTTCGCCCATAGACTTAATGGACGCATTAAAAGAAATCTCACAGTCATTACAAAATAACGTATTGCCTCTACCCACTTATATGTCAAATATAGCTCAGTATATTGACATAATAAAACTGCAAGCTTATCAGCTTGATTCAAAAATTGTTTTCGTTCTCGAAATTCCGTTAGTTGATCCCGAAATATTCACCTTGTATCAATTATATTCAATACCAATATTAGATAATCAAACTGGTTTTCATCATATACTTTCAACTGTTCATAAATACATAGCGCGAGATGATGATTCAATTTCATATGTCTTACCCATGGACACCGAAAAATGCAAACAAATCAGTCAAAACCAAAGAATGTGTACAGACATTCTTCCGTATCCCATAGACACAGATGCTATATGTGAAGCCCAGCTTTTGAAACCTCTTAGCAACTTACCAAAAACTTGCCAGATGTCCATGCTCTTGGCACAAGGTTACAATGTACAAGAAATTGACCGAAATTTATGGTTACTAACCATTTCCGATCCATTACCAGTAACAATCAAATGTGCAAGAAAAGACGTCACTACACAAATAATCAAAACAAATTCAATCTTAAGATTAATTCCCGAATGTATTGCATTCATCGGCAGTACCAGAATTCATGCTCGAGACCAAATTGAGAAATATACAAATATCACGTATAGAAGTCACCCAGTTAACGTACCCTACAGATGCTGTGACCATTTTGAGACAAAGAGTCACCTATCAAAATTGAAACCACTTAAACTCAGTAAGATCAACGTAGATGACTTAAATATTGCACAACACAAATTGGACCAATATTCAGAAGAACTGGACCATATTATGAGCCAATCATTCATTGAGGAACATCTACCCTTATTCACTATATCAACCTTATCCCTGATTATTATCCTAGTTATCTTATACCTTTTCTGCAAATACCGAACCAAAATATTCCCAAAAATTGCAATCTCCTTGTCCCAGGATCAGCGTCCAACTTCATTACCACGCAGAAATTCCATTAGACAGAAACTTCAGGGCTTAGCCTCCTTCAGAAGAAGACCCAATGTCCAACAAGAAAGCGAAGCAGAAACACCAATTACTCTGTAAAAGTCAAAGCAATGGCATTGACTTTTCACTAATAAGGGGAGCTGTTATATGAGAAAATATTAACCTTGAACTAGCTTAAGTTCGCCGACTTCAGATTTCATCATCCCATTCCCATAGAAACCGCTGAGCACGCATTAGAACTTTGTACGAACCGTTGGCCAATATTCATGGGAACAGCAATTCAGCACTTCATACCAAACATATAAATTACCATTCTCAGATGCCGGAACCACTTTTAGCTGCAACTTCGACCAGTCCAGTTTTTAGTCATTTTAAATTAATTTAATTTTGTACTATTATTTAATATTTAATTTGTAACAAATAAAGTTCTTTTTTAAAAAGTCAAATAAGTGATTAGTGATCTAACATATATATATATATATATCACTATTGATATCCAAAATTTTATCAATACATTTTGATAATAAGGAGGGAACATAAACCCTTTTCACCCATTTAATTTAAAATCATAGAGTGTTTTATCGCTAAAACATGCCCACGAAAATAATATTTAAAATTATAAGTCGCTCAAGAAAATCACCCTTAATTGAAACCAGCAATACTTCGGGGCACATAATAACACCAACTACAAAGCTCCTCATTGTTTTATAACACGCATGTTAATACGCGATACATACTAAGTACTCCTGTGAAACATTACATGGTACACCAATTCACGTCCTTGATATTTAAAATTTATAGCCCTACTCTGTTTATCTTGCATTTCTGTATAATTTATCGCTTCATTATAGTTTTTCGTGCAGTCACAAGGGCGGCGAGCGAGAAGGGAGAGATTACCAAACAAACATACTGGTTTAAGGATGAGTAGTAGTACAACATTTCATAATTATATATGTTATCGTTACTTTATAAAACGTTAATAATATTATTAATGGAAACTTGTGTAATAAGTTAACAATCAGAAGCTAAACTGACGAAAAAATCACAAAAAAAAACAGATTAATTATGTTTTGTTAAATATTATTTCGAGAACGTATTTCTTCAGTTATTTTAATACATTATTGTTCTCAAGAGAACACTTTATTTCAAACAAATAGGAAACGATAAATATGTTATAGATACCGGTATGAAATCTACCAAATTTTTGGTAGAAAATGTATTTTTTGTTAATTTGCAGTATCCGTGAAGCTCTCTTTGCATTCAACGTACTAATCCAGATATGTTTAAACCTTAACCAAGATATGTACATCTGTTTCATAGATTAAAACAAGGCTTTCCATCGCCACAAAGAGCTAATGGACGTCCTAAAAGCAAAACATTTATAATACAATGACATTCGAATTATATCAAATCTATAATATAAACAGCAGGCACACATGCGCGTTATTGAACACTCATCAGAAGAGTTCGAAATTAAAAGAGGAGTGCGACAGAGGTGTGTATTGTCACCACTACTATACAATAAATACTCTGAATAAATTAGGAAAAGGGCTCTTGAGGGAGAAACAGCAGGAATAAAGGTCAATGAAACGCCAATTAATAACATTAGATATGCAGACGATACTATCATAATAGCAGACAACTTACTTAGTTTTCTTGATAAACATCAAGAAAACTAAGTTTATGAGGATATCAAAAACCCAAAATAATGATAAAAGCCTGACAATTAACAGTAAAACTTTAGACAAAGTTGAGAACTACAACTACACACAAACGATTACACCAAACAAATAAAAGTTCGAATAGAGAAAGCACGCACAAAATTCAATAAAATGAGAAAGAGACTTTGTGCAAGAGAATTGTGTTATATTTTCTCGACTCTGCTCTACGGGATAGAAGCATGGATACCTAACGCGACGACAATGTAACAAGCAACGAAGTCATGAGAAGAGTCAACAAAAGAATGGAAATACTGAAAACTATCAAAACACGAAAGCTGCAATACCTGGGACATGTTTTGCGCAATGAAAGATACAACATACTTTAGTTAATTATACAAGGGAAAATCCAGGGCAAGAGAAGTGTAGAAAGGAGAAGAATCTTATGGTTGCGTAACTTGAGGGAATGGAAATTTGTTTGTAAAAATCAGAAAGATTTCCGGAGTCGAAATTAAAACGTCAAGCAATAATTTATTATAAAGTGTTATTGTAAATATAAAATATAAAAGAGTAATATAATAATTGTGGCTTAAACCAATCTAAACAATAAAACTTATACAGGGTCAGTCATAACTATTGGGACATAGACTAAGGACAGGTTATTTAGACCAAAATATGGCTATTGGGCCAAATAAGCCTTAATAAAATGTTGCTGAGAAAAAAGATACAGGGTGTTAAAGTTAATTTTTGTTTTTCGTTTTTTGCTAATAGTTTCGCTATATATTTATAATTTGCTATCAAAATTGGCACAGAGGCATAATCTTAGACAAGAAATAGTATTTTATTTACAATTTTACGTTTTGTCATAGAGGGCGCCACGTGGATCATTCCTAATGATCAAATTGAGTCTAAACTTTTTCTTATGAAACTTTTTAGTAATTTTTATTAGAAAATATGACGTAAACATCATTTTTACGTAAAATTGATACTCTTGTTTAAACATGATAATTTCAACCGTTTTCGATAAAAACGCAGTCGAACTTAAAGGATTAAAAGGAGTCTTAAAAAAGGATTTCAAATATTATTTGATTTATGAAAAGTACTTTGTGTAGAGTCCAAAGTGCTTTGGACTGTCAGATAATTGTTGTTGGTAAATGTCATTTGTTCAGAGTAAATATTATTTTTGATGTGACAGTGTAGTGTAATGTTGCATTTTTTAAAAGTAATCATTACTTTTTTTGATTGAAATGCCTCGTCACAATCATTTTACTAATGAAGAAATGCGAGATATGATTTGCGTATACGCACAAGCAAATTTTTGCGGTCGCTCAGCAGCCAGAAAGTATGGAATGTTATACGCAAACAGAAGGCAACCAAATCACAAAACTTTTGCAAGATTATATCGTAGTTTAGGTGAAACTGGGTCATTTCACACTAAAAATCGGGGTGGTCGACCGAAACAAATCACACCTAATCAAGAAGATGAACTTTTGGTTCGAGTAGATTAAAATCCTGAAATAAGTTCACGACATCTATCAGCAGCAACAGGAGTAAGTCAGTCGTCTATTGTTAGAATTCTAAAAACAGGGAACCTCCATCCTTATCACTTCACTCCTGTTCAAAATTTACTTCCAACAGATCTTCCACGACGGTTACAGTTTTGCCAACGTATTCTGAATAAACATCGCAATGACAGACACTTTATTAAGAATATTATGTTCACCGACGAGGCAACTTTTACCAGACGAGGGGTTTTTAATTGGCGAAATAGTCATTATTGGGAAGAAGAAAACCCGCATGCTATTAAAGCTAGACATTTTCAGCATGAGTTTAAATTGAATATTTGGTGTGCCATTATAGGCGACCAACTACTAGGGCCTTATGTTCTTCCTCCGAATTTAAATGGAGATTCTTATTTATTCATTTTGGAACATACTCTTAGTGATATTTTAGATGCTCTGTCACTGGATGTAAGAAGACAAATGTGGTTTATGCAGGATGGAGCGCCACCTCATTTTTCATTAGCTGTTAGAAATCATTTTAATGACGTATTTCCTCAACGATGGATTGGCAGAGGCAGTGATTTTCAATGGCCACCAAGAAGTCCTAAGTACAACCCGCTAGATTTTTATTTTTGGGGACATATGAAGTCCTTAGTTTATGCCAATGAAATTAATACACGAGACGAACTTTGGAGATACATTCAGAATGCAGCTAATCTTATAAGGGGACAGAATAAAATTTTTTTTAACGTCTGAAAATCCTTTATAAAAATAATTAGAAAAGGCATAGAAATCGGAGGAGACCATGTAGAACATTTAGTTTGAGTTTTTGTGAGTTCTTTTAAGTTAAAGTGTGTTTAGTTTTGATTTATCGTCAAAACGGAAACCTTACGTTAGTTGCAACTTTGTTTATTAGTTTGGTATTTGATAGTGGAATTGTAAATAAAATACTATTTCTTGTCTAAAATTATGCCTCTGTGCCAATTTTAATAGCAATTTACAAATATACAGGGAAACTATTAGCAAAAAACGAAAAACAAAAATTAACTCTAACACCCTGTATCTTTCTTCTTAGAAACATTTTATTAAGGCATATTTGGCCCAATAGCCATATTTTGGTCCAAATAACCTGTCCTTAGTCTATGGCCCAATAGTTATGACTCAACCTGTATAATAAATTATTTAATGCCAAATGTGACAAACTGATATTGAAAAATAATAAAATAAAACTTGTTCTTGTCTACTTGTAAAACAATGTAAATTATATTTTAGAATAATTAAAATTAATTAGAATAACTTAAAGTGTTATAAATTTTAAAACAATCTTAAAGACGTAATATAGGATAAAATTAACAATGATATATATCTTTTATTTAAAAATAATATTTAAATACAGTTCTAAAAAATAAGGAAATATAGGTATAAAAAATCATTCTGTGATTTCCACTGGTGATAATTTTTTATAAATTTCTTGAAGCGAGCGTCAACGCAATTTTTTAAATTTATGTCAAAATATAATCGTATTGACCAATTAATATTAAAATAAGTATTTCCTAATTCGTAAAATTTATTCATTATATTTTTATCTACATTTTTACATCTATAACGTAAATCATTATTTCACATAAATGTAAAGTTACAAATTCAAATTTATTTTATAACAAAGTGTCAAAGGTCTTATAGGCGCAGCGTGTTTTTTAATAAAAAATGTTTGTTGTAATTTTTTATTGTTATTTCCTCCAGGCTTAGAAGAGATATGTGAAACTATGTTAGCTTAAGTAGATGCTAAACAAGAAAACACTGGATGTCTTTTTTAATGCTGTTAACACAATTTATTAAAAATGGGTGCCGTATAAGTAAAAACGGCAAAAATGGTGAGACCATAGATTTTATACGTTTCTTAATATTAAAACAAATTTTAATGAAGGGAAGAGTAGATATTGAAGTAAGGACAAAAGTCCGAGTTTGTGAGCATTCCGCAATATCCAATTTAGTAAATTTTATTCAAATCGTTACTTTTAAAAATAGTCAAGCTGTAGAATGTTTTTTTTTTTTTATTTACAAAATTGCTTCAACCACTAGGGGTTATTAGCATGGTACAATAAATTACATAAATGTTAATAATGTTACACTATATTTTGTGAACTAGTCTTGCATTTTGTAAAAAGTTTATAGTTTTGTCATTATTGAAGCCGTTTAAGCACTCTTTGGATGAAGTGGGTAATCCAGCTTGAAGTCGTTCTAGGGTGTACAAAGGGCAGTCCACTAGCACATGGTCCACTGTAGTTACACAATCACAACTGTAGCACATGGGAATTTGTTCTTTACTTAGAAGGTAATCGTGTGTTAACTTCGTATGGCCTATACGTAATCTAGAGATGCATACTTGGTCTCGTCGCTTAAATGGGAGTTTGCATACAGCTACCTCTTGCTTAATGTTTTTCATGGATGTCTCAGAATTGTTCCAGTGTAGTTGCCATTCCTCGCTTATTTTGTTTCTAAAATATTGCTTCAGGTAGCTATAAACGCATTTAGTGAATAATGTTGATTGTGGATTTTCTGCTGCTTCCCTGGCCAACTGATCAGCTTTTTCGTTTCCAGTTATACCACAGTGTGACGGAACCCAAAGGAATTTAACAAATCGGTCGTTTTCTTGACATCTCATTAGTTCTGACTTTATAAGCAATAGAATGGGATGGTTTGTGTATAACTGTTTCATAGAGCTGAGAGCACTTAAAGAGTCAGTTATTATCAAAGAGTTTTGTATGTTTTTATTATTTACAAATGTTATTGCTTGCAAAATAGCAAGAAGTTCTGCGGAATATATGGTTGATCGTAGGGAAAGTGAGAAGGAGTAGTCTTGGTGTAAAGTTGTAAAAGAAGCCCCTACCCCATTGTCGGATTTAGACGCGTCTGTAATAATGAGGGAGTTATGAGAGTAGTTTAATTTCTCTGCTGCTTTCTTTTTAAATATACTACGTGGTGTGTCATATTTGTTATTGATAGTAAGACTTGTATCACAATTAGGCAGCTGTATTCTCCAAGGAGGTTGATGATTAAGGTTAGTTACATTGTATGTCTCAGGAAAATGTATGTTTAAACTATTTTGTAATTTTTGGATCCGAATATAAAACGGGGGACTTAATCTTTGTGAGGTGTTAAATGTCGATGTGAATCTGTCAGCAATCGTGTTTTTAAATGTTGGTATATGTGGATTGGCTGACAATTTAGCAGCATACACAAGGCTGAGGTAATTTCTTCTTAGTTGAAGGGAAGGTTCCCCTGATTCACAATATAAACTTTCAATTGGGCTAGTATGATGAGCTCCCAGTGCTATTCTTATTCCTGTGTTGTGTATTGGGTCTAGTAATTTAAGTATTGATGCTTTGGCTGAATTATAAGCAACTGCGCCATAATCTAGTTTAGAACGAATTAGAGTTCTGTAGACAGTTATGAGTGTTTGAAAATTAGCTCCCCATTGCTTGTGAAGTTGTGAGATATGCTTTTCAATAAATTTAGACCATTTTGAGTTGTTTGTCGAAGATGAAAAATATGATCTTTCCAGATTAACCTCTGATCTAGTTTCATTCCTAGGAAGGTAGTTGATTCATCATAAGTAATAGGTAACGAGTATAAGGTGAGATTAGGTGGTAGTATAATGTTTTTTGGGCTCTTGCTAAAGAAAATTGCTTTTGTTTTATTTGGAGATATCTGTAGACCACATCTCTCTGACCAATTTTCTAGTTGATTGATAGCGGCTTGTATATATCTGGTAAGTGTTAGAACATTTTTCCCTCGAGAAAATATGACGAGATCATCAGCATATAAGCGTTCTTTTACTAATGAACTAAAGGATTTAGAGATATCATTAATCGCAATAAGGAACAATACTACGCTTAGTGTAAATCCTTGTGGGATACCATTAATTTGTAGAGTTTTTTGGTGTAGGTGAAGTGATGGTTTCAGTAGGTTGTGGATTACAGATTTGTTTGGTAAGTACGGGAGAATGTACTGTAGTTTGAGCTGTATTTTGTTGTGAACTAACAGTCTGGTCACATTGTGATTGAGAAATGTGTGTTGTATTGTCATCGGTGGATTGATTATTATGATTTAGGCATCGAGATGCTAAATGATCAGTTTGTTCACAAATAAAGCACGTTTGTTTTTCTAGTGAGAGAAATATTCGATAGTTCGATTGATCATGGTAAATTAGTATTGAATGGGGGATATTTTCAAGATTTGTAGGGGCTATATAAGTAAAACGTCGAAAACTAATGATATGTCTAAAACTAGGATTTGATGTTCCGATCCGTAAAAAATCTATTGGTGTTATTTGATAGATTCCTATCTTTTTGAGTTCATTTTCTATTACGTTATGTGGTATAGAAGGAGATACATTAGAAATAATTAGTTTTTCGTTTGGAGTAATTAGTTTTCTAGCTTGGATACGATGTTGGTTTACTATTATTATCCCATTGTCTGTTTCCAAAAATTTTTGAACAATATTTTCCGAAGTGAAGTAGATGCATATACGATCATTAACAATTCTGGATATTGCAAGTATATTTTTGGGGTCAACTAAGTTGGCTACAGCATTCAGGTAATCCTCGATTTTTGAATTTGGAACTGTATTTACTACAATTGCTTGTTTTTTGGAAGGAAATATGTTGGTAGGTTCATTTAAAACTGTTGAATATAACTTTTGTGCAGTAGTATCATTTTTGGGGATTTCTTGTTGTGAAAAAACATTTGATGATGAAGCTTGGTTCATGTTGATCTACGGAACCTGAGTACGGTCCTCGCACCAATACGAAATCATTGATAATAACTCGATGTAATTAAATAAATTAAATTACTTACAGTTAATGACCAAAAATATCAACAACAAATAATTATTGTCAATAATTTACACTTTACTACACTTTTAGCTTTCAATGTTTTTAAACAAAACCCCTGTAGAATGTTATCTAGCGCTAAAGGACCAAAATAAAATTAAAAATGTCGGAAAAATAGATTTGATAAAATTACAGTAATTCTACGAATAGCTTATAAAAGAAAAGGAATTATTCTATTAACTAAAAGGAATCCGACACCCTATTAGGGTAAAAGGAAGGGGAGAAAGAAAGAAGAACTAAAAGGAATTCTTCTATTAAATAAAATAATTAGGAACAAGGATTTTAAATATTGCAAAATCGTTTTTCAAAAAGAAATTAATTTTTTGCTTATAAAAAATTTCAATACCTTTTTAGCTGTTCTCTACAAAAAAATTATTTTTTATTATTCGAAAATCATGGCATCATAATATAGTAATTATAACAAGTTTCAGCATGTGGTTTGAAATCGACCTTTTTCGACAAAAGCCACATGCCCAGCATATTTAGCAAGAAGTAAAAGCTGGTTTATTTGAGATTATTTATTTCCAAAGCAATACATAAACCAATATTAATTTAAGAAATTTCAATGGGACAATTTGATTTTTTCATAAAATGTATGTATAAATTATTTACAAAGGTTTTATAAGATTTTACTATTCATAATAATTTTTGTTTTACAATAAAAGTTACCTTAATAATATTACTACGAAAAAAAAATAAAAATATAAAAAAACAATTGTTTAAACAAATTACTCTGTAGATGGTTTATTTAAAAATTTATTCATTGAAATAATAAATATTTGAAATTTACGCAAAAAGTATACACTTTAAAAAGAAAGGTCGACATCCATAAACCATAAACAAGAACCAGAGCTACAGTTAAGAGCTTCTTCTCCTCCTTACTCCCGCGAGTTTCAAAGCTGGCAGATTCTAACTCCTTCTGCTCCATGGTATTCACGTATGGATATTTTTGTATATGGTGAACTTTATCACGATATCCATTTACGGATATTCATTTAGGGGATATTAATGCACTCTGTAAAAGTGGTGTAGGGCTCAGGGCATCATACGATGGTTAACCCTTCTTTTAAAAAAATTCCCAGAATAATGTAAACAGCTCAGGAGGTTGGCTACCACATTTTTAAAAGCTTCTCTGTCTTTTGCAACGTGGAATAATACGTCTACAGTCATGTTTGTCCAGTCTCGAATATTTCGCAGCCATGACTTCCTCTTTCTACCTATTCCTTTTTTGCCATCGACCCTACCCTGCATGATGACCTGCAGAAGACTATATTTATTATTTCTTAGTATGTGTCTAAGGTATGCAGTCTTGCGTACTTTTATCGTTCTCAACAATTTTTTGTCTCGACCCATCCTTCTCAGCCCTTCCTCATTGGTGACCCTGGCAGTCCATGGGATTCTCAACATTCTCCGGTATATCCAAAGTTCAAAGGCTTCAATCTTTTTAACTATTTGCGCTTTTAGTGTCCATATTTCTACCCCGTATAATAGTTGCGACCAGACGTAACATTCAACAAACCTCAGTCTCAGCGCAGTATTCAGATTTTTGTCACAGAACAATTGTTTAAATTTTAGATAGAGCTGAGATAGCACGTGTTTTTTTTTGCCTATTAGGTACGTACTTGTGTTTTATATTAGTAAAAATTGATTTGGCTCTCCAGAGTGAAAGTGATTTGAATTAAGAAATGTCTAATAGTGACTTCGAGAGTGATTTAGACAGCAGTTATTCATCAACGCATAAGAAAGAAGTCATTGATGAGATACAAATGAGTCGCTGGACAGCCGTTACGGATCCGTTTGATGATAAGCTTCCAAGAGATATACTCGAATTTCACTTCGACTATAATTTGCACCTAGATAGTGACTTTCAAGATTGTATGGAAACTGTAAACTATTTGGGGTCATTTGTAAGTAACAGTATTGTTACGAAAAAAACTATGCGAATGGACCGATGAAAAAGCTGATAAATATTTTAATGATAATCCACACACCGCCATGAAAGTTTTTGGTCTGACTTATAAACCAGTGACAACAGAAGAAATGTATGTATTTATAGCGCTATATTTTCTCAAAGCAAATTTCAGATTATTGGAGTACAGATAAATGCACTGGTCCTCCAGTTTTTCATAAATCTGTTATCTCCCATAATGAGATTTCAGTTTTGGCCATCCATGTAGATAATTCCTGGCAAAATCCATTTTTGATAGCATTTTTGTGTTGGAGGGCTTTTTGCGAGTTGATTTTTTAAATTCTGAACTACTAGCCATTCCAGCAGCGACATTATCATCATTATTGCTCTTATTTTTTTTTGCTCCATGAAAGGACAGTAAACTCCCCTAGACCTGCTGTACTGAAGAACAGTTTTTTGCATACTTCCATTTTTCGCTCTCGAGAGTCAAGTAGTAGAAAAATGTGTTCTCTCGTCTGCTGTTATTTTTAGTATAAGTTTTCGCTTTGGTTTTTACTTTCACGTGATTAAGTTTTTCGCTGATCCCAATTAGTTTTTTTCCAAAAGGATGTAAAGATATTCTGCCGCTGGATTTCTGTAATTTTCGAGCAATGTCGTGTTTCTCTTCGAATGCACTCTTTGGAGGTGTACGGGGCCCCAAGCTGTCGAGCATCCCGTGGTTTCTACTTTATTTACTCTAGTGTAACCAAGGTACTGTTTACCCTCACATCGTCGTCTTTTAGCCTCATTTTTCTGCCATTGAATGCTATTTGGTTTCTTCTTTATTTGTTTCTGTAGGACTCCAGTCTCATTATCAGTCATTTCGGAATGCTCTTTATGATCTGCAATCAAAGAAACATAATAATATCAGTACACAAAACAGGAGCCGATAAGTGGATCTTTCGAATGACTTTCGATTATTTAGTTCGGAGATTAATCTATAAATCAAAATCTATTAGCCTCTTCTGTTGAAACATCAATCATGGTCACGAAAGAAATTTCTTTTTCGGTAATAGCAGTATTACTAGCTTCATCGTTAGCTTCTACAATAATATCAATATCTCGTATACCAAATGCAACGACTTTAAAGTTTGTCATTCATTGTGCTGGGTTACTAGATATTTCTTATTCAATAGCTCGTAACCCAAAAACAAATCCAAACTTTATAACATTTGTAACGATAATATTTTGCTTACCATAGGGTAAGAAAATAGGAGCACTTATAAAATTGGGGAAAGAAACTAATGGGGGTCAAGATAGGGCAAGCAAAATAAACGCTACTATGCGAACGGACACTCAGGGGTTAGTTGGAGAGCTGGGGTCGTGAATAAGTGAACGACAAGGGTTCGGATTTAGGCAGCTAAAAAAATGGAATAAAGGGGTAATAATAAATAATAATAACGGATTTATTACGGCTGTCGCCGCTTCTCCGCCCCCAATTTCCATCTTTTTCTGTCATATGCAGTTGCCTCTTCTAAGTCTCTTGCCGCCATTGCTTCATCAATATCGTTGCGCCAACTTCTCCGTGGTCGTCCTCTCTTTCTTCTTTCAGGAGGGATCCATTCCAGTACTCTCCTAGGCCATCTGTACTCTGGCATTCTTTTAACATGTCCGAACCAGATTAATTGTTTTCTTTCTATGTCATCATTGATATTTCTAATAAAGGGGTTACTTACGTAAATCTCCTGGAACAAAAACGAAACAAAGACAAGAAGAAATACCTATAGCTATTTAAATGGGGACGCCGCTTCGAAGAAAACTTCCTGCTGGAAGAAAGAAAGTTTCTTCCTTTCTAAAATAAAGAAACACAAACACGTTAGGAGATTTTTCTAAAATAAATAAAAAAAATGGATCAGAGAAACAAATCAAAACGTTTTTTTGTGTCTCATACAAACAGTTATCAAACATACAGATTGCACAAAAATTATTAAAAGTTGCAAAATACAAAATTACAAAAAAAACTTACATGTGTTGCCTGTTAACAAAGGAGATTGCTACAAAACTCTTCGAAATGGTTCCTAGGTTATCTTATTAATATGGCTAAATTAAAATTGAAGGATATACTTGTTCATGAAAACATATAAGATTTAACATTTTCTATAAAACATCTTTCTATACAAGCAAATTAAAAATTGTCACAACAAAAACAAATTAGAGTTAGCTGTCAGATGTCACATTTAATTTTGATGACAAAATAAACAAAAGATTGACAGCAACCACACTTAGTTTACAAAATAATTCTAATTATTGCCAATTCTTAAATTTAAATGAAAGCAATTATTACTTTTAGCAAAAAAATGTCTGTCTCTACTTTAAAATTAATATGTTAAATGTTCCCTTGATTTCACTGTTTAGCACTTAACTTTAAAAAAAAAACTTGTTAACATCTATGGAACATCTATATGGACATATTCTCCAACAGGGACAAAACAATCATTTCTATGCTCAGGAACGAACAATCAAAATATGTAGAATTAGGTTCGGTGGAGGAAGCAAGTTGAAGACGGGGACATCCTATATAATAATTTTCCAAATTTCATCAGTGCCGGTGTATTGCACAAATCTTATGGTGATTACTCTGTTTTAAACTGCCATATTGCAAAGAGTACTATCACCTTTACCGGTCTTAGGACATAACACAAAAAAATTGAATCGACTCGCGATTCCTAATTACCGAAACATCTTTCTACTCTGACATCTCTCGCTTCACCAACTCCCTTAACTTAACCACAGTATATTGCTTATAAAGAATCAGTAGGTTCACTCTGCCGCCAGTCCTTTGTTCTTCATGTTCCATTTTTTTCACGCGCATTACTTCCACGCGCAGATAAATTCCAGTTTTTGATACACTGCTCAATATAATTTTTAATACACTGCTCGAAAATAAATAGGAAAAAAGTGACTTGTGGCGAAATAAAATTTAATTAGATTTTCGGAATAATGAATACTTTCCTAAATTTAGCGTTTTCGACAATTATCAATAGGTTCCCAAAAAAAATTATTACTGTTTGTCCTTCAAAATGTATTATGTTGAATCCATCAGTTTTGATTAATCGAATATTAATTTTTTGTATTCATTAGAAAATCACACTGTATTCACTGTTACTGGTGAGAAATCTCATAAAACGAAGAGCTAATGAGGAAACTAATTTCTATAGATGAAAAAATAATAATACATTCGAATTATAAATTATATTTTGAAAATTTGAATTTTACAATACCAGTTATAATAAAAATAGGATTATAAAAACACAAGTAGCGAACTATGAATACAAGTTAGAATAGAATATATATATATTTTCACAATCACAACTTATTAATAACAAAATAATGAAATGAAAAAAGTCATATAGCCTAAAGATCCCTCTGTAGGATCACTACGTTCATAACGTAGTTAGTCAAACTCATATTTTTACGTACATTTAAAATTGAAAGAATCTATCTATATAAAAGGCTAGGATGAGAAGTCACACTGTTTATTCAGTAAGGTAACTACGCCACCTAGAAAAGAAATCTGAACTACCAACATCTACCAAAATTAAATGTAATTAATTAAAAGCTGTAAAAACGCTGTTGAGGCAGAAAAAATACACTTTCGACATTGGAGCGTGTGATACGTTAAATGAAAGGGCACTACACAGTATCTTAATATTAATGAACGTATAGCGACATACGAGATATGATAGGGTACTATGAATAAAAATAGATTTACCATAAGACAAATTTTGATTTTTTGACTTAAAGAAGGCCTCAGGTTCAGTACAAAATAAACAACTGATTGAATCCTAACATGCGACATGGCAAATGAAAGGGGAGGATATAACGAATATATTCAGATAGAAAAAATAAACAAGGCGACTATTAAAAGGGCACTACGCAGTATCTTCAATATTAATGAACGTATAACGACATACGAGATATGATAGGGTACTATGAATAAAAATATTTAGATTTACCATATGACAAATTTTGATTTTTTGACTTAAAGAAGGCCTCAGGTTAGGTACAAAATAAACAACTGATTGAATCCTAACATGCGACATGGCAAATGAAAGGGGAGGATATAACGAATATATATAATAATAGTCTCCCGTTTTTATACCGCTGTCGCGGCTTTGGGAGTATAGCAGGGTAGTCTGCTATATCTAGGGCCTACGGTATACAAGGAAGGTAACATGGCCAGTGCTACGCTTCAACCGTCTATTATTACCCCTGGTTTTACCCAAGGTACTCATTTTTATTGAGGCTGAGCCGACCTGGGGCCTATAGACATTTTTAAAATGTCTAGATGTTCTTGCCGGCGGTGGGATTCGAACCCCGGACCACCGGCTTGCGAGTCAAGCATCCTACCGCTTGCGCTACGCAGGCATGTCCCGTGAAATTCTATTGAACTATAACCGTCTATAGCGAGGCAAATTTGGTTATAACGACAGAAAATAAGATTCAAAAACGTGTTTTTTACGTTTTTGGTCGGGTCGTGGCTATAAATAAATACCTTTTCAAACAGCCCCTCAATAAACTTAACTCCAGCCCGAAATAAACTTCTTTACAATGAATAAATACAACTGTTTCACATCTTTAAAAAATATGATAGAATGATACTGGACCATTTAAAGCAGTTAAAAATGACAGAGTTCTTAAAATTGCAGAAGCAATAGTTTATGTTATCCTTGAAAATACATTATGTAGTTGGAAAAAATATAAGTACATATTTTTTGTTTTAACGTATATCATTGATAATAAAAGTAAACAACTCTTTTATGTTTTAATATATTTCATTGACAATAAAACTAAATAACTTTTTTTCAAAAACGCCATTCAAACAATATTTATTAGCATCTTATATTGCTCCGAATGGCTTCACTGTAGGAAGTTAATGGTTTAGAAAATTACATATTCATATGTATGCGCAGTATTATTGTTGTCTGATATAACGAGATCGGCTTATAACGAGGTAATTAGTCTGTCATTTCAGTTCTCGTTATAGAGGGAGTCTACTGTATATTTTCCTCAAGGCATCGCGCACGGTGTTACAATTTTTTTTTTGTAAAATATGTATATGAATGTTTAAAGTTACTTTTACGAAATAATAATTTGTTTTATGAGAAGCTACAAATTTTGAATAAAAGTATAAACTTGCCATAGTAAGTAAAATGTGAACTTGTGAATCATAAATTGTAAATTTCCGAAGAAGTTTTTATTGTATATGCTTTTAATTATTATCTTTAATTTAATTAAAATCTATGAATTTTTATATAATTTCAATGCATTTCTATAATTTTATGTGAGAGTATTAAAAAAAATGAAGATATGAAAACTGTGACACCATTTAAGCTTACATTAAATGCCAAATACAAGTTTGGTTATGATGGGTGCCCTAAACTAATCATTGCCCCAACTTTGTGTTTTGTGACTCGTTTTAATTTGGAGGTTCATTTCAGAATGTGTTTGTTCTTTCTTTTTTCTAACTAGCACTGTTGCGCACTTTTTGTCTCTCTCCTCTCTTTCTTATGGTTGAATATTTCTTCCTTTTCTATTGTCCACTCATTCTGAAATAATTTCATTTTTTCTTTGATTAGATTCATTTCTTCAGCGTTCATTTTTATGTTCAATTTCAGTTCTCTTGTACCTGCTTAATGTTTTGGTGTTCAAGAATGAGTTAAAATTTTCAGTTTTAAATTACTTTTATTGGTCTTAGTTGAAGATCTGATGTCTTGGTTTAAAAATTTAATAGTATAATAAATTCTTACTCTCACAAACAGTGCTATTAGATAATCTACCGGAAATTCCTGACAAGGTTTTGGAGGTTCTATATTGGAAAGCATATTTTTTAAATTTTTTCCAATGTCTTGACTTGTAGCCATTTCTGGAAAATATTCACAAAACACATTCTCTAGGGCATGGATGTATGTTATAAAATTCATATTGGGCATTTGTAAATTACCAAATGTATCATTTTCTGCATTTGGGTATGCCTTAAAAAAACTATATATTGTTGATTCACTCAAATCAGTTTGTTCTTTACCATATTGTAAACATGAAGGACATTTGTGTTTCTCTAAAATTTTTTTCATGAAATAGCCTCCTACATATACAAAACCATTCTTTTCGCTTATGTTTAAATTGGTGTAGTCTCTAGATTCTATTTTCAAAGATTTGAAAATATTTGGCTCAGGTATGAGTATTTGACATCTTTCAATTACTTCTGGTGTTATATTGGCCAAAATTTTATCAAATTCATCAAGACAATTTGTATTGCAAATAATAAAACCACTTAGAAAACTGGAGAAATATCACAGTAATATGTATTAAAAACGAAATAAACTTATAAAACCAACTAAATAACAACAAATAAATGAAATTTATATATAAATTACTGAAATAACTGTAATTTCTAGTTTCACAGCATAAACACAAACACGTGTTTGGGTAAAATCAATGTTGCCAAATGTAATCAATCAATGGATAGATACTTATGATTAATTATTTGAGAATAGATTAAGTCAATTAGGCAATATGATTTTTCAAACTTTAGAAGTGTGTATAGTGGCTATGTAAAGAATTTTACCATTTATGAAATTTATTTTCCTCTTTTTGAAGAACTTCTATAATAATTATTTTATTATAAATTTGAAATATTCTTTGAAACTGATGGAATATTTTAAATCTTGCAACAGCGGCATTTTTCGCCAAATCTATTGCGCATATCTTCCAGGAGTGGATTCGAAATTGGAACCGTGAAAATGCGAGAGTGAACCTACTGATTCTTTATAAGCAATATACTGTGACTTAACTGTCCCTCGCCGGCCGGTCTTTCCAAACTAGACACAAAATACCTCCCTCCACGCTTCACACATAAATTCCTTACGACTTTAAATTGTGAAAATTAACCTTGAATCTCTTCCGGAGTTAATGCGTCTCAGAGAGGAAAAGCACAATACTTGCAATATTTTTTCTAAGAACCTCTTCTCAACCGGGATATTTGGGGCCTGAATGTAAACAAATCGTTGTTCGACGACAAAAAAATGTTGAAATATTATAGTTAGAAATAACATGTACGAAATGGGGAATTTTAAATGTAAATAAAGAAAGTGCTAACACCTCTTTACTACGAGATAAACAAAATAGGCCTTTTTTCGATTATTTTAACGTCGTTGCAAACAGACAAAACAGGGGCGTCTTTAGAAATTTTTAACATATCAATATTAGTTAAAAGAAAAATTTAAAACGCTACACATTTGGATACGTATTATTTTTTAAAAGGTGATAACAAAAAATCTGTTCGTCGATGGTTTACGAGGTATTTTTCAATCGATTTACTATGGGAATAGCTCATAACCTAAAATTCCATAAAAATTAGGTTACGAGGTATTAGAATTACACCAACGATATATTATATTTATACTTCTGTGAATTTAAGTTTTATACAAAAAATACACAAACAACAGTTTAACTATTTTAAAATAATATTTTGCTACCCCTTCAAATGCGAGCTTAGTACCTCTTTGTTTTCATTTTTATACCAATGACTATAAATTTGTAAGCGGCATTTACGGCGAATTTTACCTAGTATATATTTCCTACAGTTACTGCGATATATAACTTTCATAAATTTTAGGCATAGTAGGTGTGTTTACTACCTGTAAAATAAACATACTGAAGTGTCATAGAAATGCATGAGAGTGCTTTAAGTATGCGATCTAGCAGAAAATAAATTGTCGTTATAAATTATATCCATTTGTTTAACTAGCGCATTCAATGAAAGTCAAACAATATTTTAAAAATGAAAAGAAGTTTGGTACCGGCTATGTTATATTGTTACTATCAATATTTAAAATCGTTTCATATATCTCCTGATTCTATTGGATATTGTACAATGTTTCACATATCAGAGATCAAAACAATAGTTTGTTTTATAAATTGCATTGTATAGGTAGATCAAATAAATATTGCTCTAATATTTTTCAGATACGGTATGCGAATAAAGTTTTGTTAAACAAACAGTTGGTATGAAATGACATGAAATTGGTAGACGTCATTTTATTATATTTACTTATACTTGATATCATTAGTATTATTGAAAGAGTTGAAAAATATAATTATCTAGGTTATTTACTAAAATATTGCTCTACCTATGCCCAAATATATCTGGAGACTATAAACTCAAAATCTTGAATTCATTATTATTAATTTAATCACAAACCATTAAGCGGGGATAAAAATATTATGTTATAGTATAGTATCTTAATTGTAGGCCATAAATTTTGAGGAATGATAATTAATTTTAACAACACTATTGTCAAATTGGCAAAACTTTTATATTAATAATTCATATACAGTACATTCAACCAACTTGCACCTCTAAACGATTAACGGAATTCGCAGAAAACAGTTCGTTGTATTAAAAGGCACGGTAAACTGCACTGGTGTTCTCCATAATGTTTAACACTTTGCTAAATTTTAGGTATAAAATAAATATATGCGTCATTAACCCGTTGTTCATAGTTTTGCATATTTTTTTACATTTTTTTTTAATAAATATACTCAGTGACATTAGAAGTGTTACACCCAGAAGGAGTAATTTCTTGAACTTAATTTTTTGGCAACATGGTAGATTTACATCAAGAATTAAACGATAACGGTGTCAAGAATTTTTATTAACAAGTAATCAAAAAAAAATTAATAATGTGTTTGGCGACCCCGTAGCTGAATACACTCCTGTATACGTCTAGGCATTGACAGAATGAGATGATCCTTGTCTGCTTGTGGCACCTCGTTCCAAGCAACTTGAACTTCATGTATTAACTGTGCCAGAGTCTTTGGAGGATGGTGCAAAGTGGACAGTCTCCTTTTCATCATATCCCATACATGTTCGATAGGATTTAAATCCGGAGCACGGGGTGGCCACGGCAAAACATTAACGCCAGCTTCTTGGAGAAAGTCCATAGTTTGACGGGCAATATGGGGACGCGCGTTGTCTTGCTGAAAAAGGACGTCTCAACGGCCGTCGAGATAAGGCAGTAAAGTGGTTTGTAAGATGTCATCAACATAACGCGCAGCTGTCATATTGCCTCGAATAAACACAAGTGGTGATCGGCTACCATAGGCAATAGCCCCCCAAACCATTACTTCAACTGTGCTGTGTACATGTCTCTCAACAGCAAACCCGATATCTCGTCGCTCTCCACGGCGGCGTCTTACCATCCTGATCCGCAGTCAAAGGAAGGACTAGTCGTGGGCGGAATGAAACTAGTCCAAAACCATTGGTCAGCAATTTGACGCGTAGTAGCAAAACAGTCTCGCAGAGCAAGTAATCTAAAGCGCCTATCTTGACGCTCTGTGGTACGCCTCGGCTGACCAGTAGGTCTTCTTCGTGTTCTTCTACCTTCGTTTGTCCACACACGACAGACACGCGTAACCGTCATTGCCGTACAATTAACGCGACGGCCTATTTCGCGAAACGACAAACCCATATCTCTATACGCAATAATTCTGCCCCTGTCAAAATCGCTTACATGGTGGTAATTTTGATGTCTTCGAACTCGAGGCATTTTCTTATACTGAATACAATTAGACTGAGGAATAATAACTAAAAATTTCTATACAAACCGGTTTTTACAAATCTGTATCTTCACAAAAAAATTTAAAGGTAAAACTTTATTTTTACAAAAAGTAGAAAAGATAAAACATTGATATTGTTATCATAGCATGTTTTAAAAAATGTTGTCATTCTGTTGCCAAAAAATTAAGTTCAAAAATTTATTCCTTCTAGGTGTAACACTTCTAATGTCATTAAGTATAGTGTTCTTGCATAATGTTATTTAACGTAAAGTTCTTTCACCTACTTGTTTAATAATTTTTTTCTGAAACAAATAGTGGTGGTTAGATTGACCATTATGTTTGGTAGAGTGTACCGTTTTTAAGACCTCTGCGATTACGGGTTAAAGTTAAAGTTTTGGTAAATATATTTAACTTTTAATTTTTAAATGAAAATAAAATAATTGTGGGAAACACTTTAATTTTTTTATGTACGGTGTACAACTATTTCCAAACTTTTTATCAAACATAATTAAATTACAATCGGCATTCCTAATGATCATTAAGCTAATTTGTTTAATGTGTTTATAATATTTGTAGGCGGTAATATTATATTTTACCTCTTAAGCACAACAGTTAGAAAGTTTCTGTCATACTGATCTAAACTCAGTATATTGTAATTTAAACGTGTAGTTTTATGTGACCATCATGCCTAGACGTAAGTTGGATATTGATGAAATAATTGCAAATGTGCATAAATACTTATTCATGAAAAGAGACAATGGTGGACCTTTAAATTCATTATTATGTATAAATCAAAAGAAAGAAAGCTAAAAACTATAATGAAGACCGTTAGAGATTCTCAAGAAGATCTTACTGTGACTGAGTATCATGAAGACAAGAAAACAACTGTTAAACATTTGAGGAGCATTGACTTACCTAATGGAGAAAATTTTAAAATTCGCAATATTTTGTATCAAATGCCTGAAAACAATCAACATGTCAGTTTAGATACTTTACTGGCCAAAATAAGAGAAAGACAAGTTTCTGAAATTTACTATCCTTTGGAAAGTGTGGAGAGATTTAGAATTTAAATTGAAAAATAATAATAATAGGTTACTTTTATGCGAAGGAAGTAGTATGGTTCACAAAAAAATATAATTTTTGAGAGAATATACTAGACTTAAATCTAAAAATGCAACATTCGTATACTTAGGTGAGACATGAATGTTTGCAAAGGGTGGAATTCAAAGAACTTGGCAAGACGGCAGCATAAAATCAATAGTGTTTTGAAGCTATTTTCTTGTGACATTTTAAAACAATTACTATTTAAATGGCAATAAGCTACAATTAAAGGTAAAATCACACAGATAGCGAAGGCAAAAGACACATCATTCTTCATGCAGGAGGGAAAAAGGCTTTATAGAAAACGCAGATTTAAATTAAAATTTACTGATAATCATGAAAACATAAATGCAGATATGTTTGTTATATGGCTTGAGGAGAAACTGTTACCTAGTCTGAGTGAACCATCAGTTATAGTTTTAGATAATGCACCTTATCATTCAGAGATTTTGGAGAAACAACCAAAACAGTCATGGAACGTACCAAGCATAAAAAATCTATTAAAAAAAGTTATATGACATGGCGTCTTTTAAAAACTGTGCGAAATGTATGTGGACTGCATTTTAAAGGTAGTGAATTAGTTTAACAAATATATTGCTGCTCAATTCTGCTAACAAACTGTTTAGTTCTTTTTTGACAACAGATTTTATAATTGAGATAGTTCGACAAACTTGTATACACAGCGCTCAAAAAAATTGCTGCGATAAAGAATATTTATCGCAGCTTTGCACCAAACTAAAAAAGGTATTCCACTGAATGGTTACCGGCTAAACAACATTAGATATGCAGATGATACCATAGTATTTGCGGACAACTTAGAAGATTACAAATTCTTATGAACAAAATCACGTATTACAGTCAACAATATGGACTCAATATAAACTTTAAGAAAACAAAACTTATAATAATTAGCAAGAAAAGGATAACAGAAGGCCAACTCTATGTCAACAAATCCTCTGTAGAAAGACGCACTGCAACTACCTCGGCACCATAATAAATGAAAAATGGACCAACAACCAGGAGATTGGAGCACGCATCGGAAAAGCTAGATCCAACTTCAATCGGATGGGCGCCTTCTTTAAGAGTCACAACCTCTCTCTTGATACAAAAGTAAGAATGCTGCGATGCTACGTCTTCACTGTCCTTTATTATGGTATTGAATTGTGGACCTTGAACGAAGATATGTGCAGAACATTGAAAGCATTTAAGATGTGGCTATATTGGACAATGCTTAAGATCCCGTGGACTGACCGAGTCACAAATGAGAAGGTCCTCAGAATAATGAGTAAGAACCGAGAGGTACTGACCACCATCAAATCTCGAAAGTTACAGTTCTTCAGATATATTATGCGAAAAGAATCCAGATATTCTCTTCTTCAAGCCATCCTGCAAAGAAAAATATTTGGAAAACATGGTCCAGGAAAAATAAAAACATCTTGGTTAGAGAACTTCAGAATCTGGTTCCATACAACATCTGTGCAGCTTTTCGGCGTTGCTGCAGATAAGATAAAAATTGCCATGATGATCGTCAACTTTCGTAACGGATAGACACATCAAGAGGAAGAAGTTTAACATTTGTTTAATAACTTCTTTTACACATTTTTGCTGTTTTGTTCATTGTGAGTTTTACTTTCGACCAATTGTATTTTTGTAAAGATTTTTTGGATTTGACTATTGCTTTAACTAAGTAATGATTTATATCCCGTCTAATACTCTGAGATTTCTTACATCTAATATATTTCCATTACCAGCATCTAAACGATATGATCAATTTGATTCCGAGTGACGGAATCCATGATCGTTTGGAATCCTGGTTTGTTTGTGAATGTCTTTTGGGTCTCTCTGCAAATGGCTAGAAAATAGTAATAGAGATATTTACATTACTAGAGGTAAAAACTTACTGTTCTGCTCGCTCATTTTAAGAGCAGTTAGTACTCCTGAGCTAGCCCTTAACTACTGACGTGGATGTTTCAGGACTTAGACTCTGACATGCGGTATGTCATACCGTTGCCTATTCTCCTTTGTTTTTAATATGAATTTATCTTATATTACTGTATTTGTTTTTTATATCAACTAAGGAATGATTCTTCACATTGCTGTAGCATAATATACTGCTACAAGTAAAATAAACTTTACTTTTTCAAGAATATTATGAATGCATGCATAATATTTAAAAAAATGGTGGACGTTACTACAAAATCGTTTATAAACTAAATTACAAGAAAAATTGATTACTTGTGACTAACAAATGGTAAAATAATGTCAAAAGAAACAGACTAATGATTTAAATTTGATAAGAAACTAAAATACAAAATTCTGACAATAACCAAAAATTACAATAAAATAACTAGTCATTTTGCGCGCAAGGTCCGCAATTTTTCTTTGTACACTGTAAGCACACTGGTTTTCCACAAGAAAAGTACACATAAAAAGTCTTTCGCTTTAATGCACTTAGGCATGAGTAACACGTCTTCTTTTTCTCAAGCCTTTCTTCAAAATCTGCTTCTTTTTGGCGTTTTTGTCCTAGTATTCGTTCAATACCACATAATAATTCTCTCGGGATTCTGAGATTTTCGAGTCTTCTTTGTAGATGAAGTAAAACTAATTGTTTCGCCAACTCCTTTGTGTAGTTTAGCCTTTTCATATTATCTTCTTGTAGTGATTGGTACACAACATGCGAATTAACAGCAGCTATATCAATGATGCGGTAAAAAATAGTAAGTGGCCATCGGCGAGAACGACGTTTTACAGAATATTTGGCACACTTGGCATCTAAAGTATCGACACCTTCTTTCGTATGATTATAATGAGCTATAATTTCTGGCTTTCCAGTAATTTAATCCGTCCTCGATTTTTTTGGCACATGGGAAATTAGGGATAAACTTTTCGTAAATCCGTAAGTAGTTGAATTTACTTGCCTACATCGGTGTGGCTGGAATTCGGGAGGGATTTCCCGTTTATTTTTTTTTTGAGGGTTCCCACATACGTTAACTTCTTTACTTCTAACTGCTTTACTAATTCTATAGAACTAAACCAATTATCAGCTGTGATATTACGGTTAGTTCCATAAATAGGTTTAGCAAGCCGAAGAACAGATTGAGTTGGTTTATTCATCTTCTTTTCTTCCTCAGATAACCCAGTTCCGTCAGTGTCCTTGCCTCCATATATATATAGGCATTGTATAAGTAACTTGTTCGTGCATCAGTCAGGCACATTATTTTAATGTCATATTTCACAGGCTTATTAGGCATATACATTTTAAACCTACACCTTCCCCTAAAGCCGACCAACATTTCATCAATACCAACACATGACTGTGCCTACGGAATACAATTTTTGTCAATTTGATATGAATATACTAAATATGTTACTAATGGCTGCTGTTGGATCTATCTTTTTTCTTTCTTCTTCATCCAGAGGGTTATCAAATTGTAAACATTTTAGAAACATTGCAAATCTTTCTTTTGACTAACACATCTGAATATATCTCTACCAGTGCCATCTGTAGCAAATATAGAATTTATATCTTCGTCATTGGATTTGAAAGCTGATGAGTATAAAAGCAATCCCAAAAAGGCTTTTAGTTCTATTTCATTTAGTTTTGGTCTATTCATTCTTTTATAGTTTTCACGAATTGCACGTAATTTATTATTTGTCCATTTACGTATTTCTTGTATTATATCCTCAGAAATAAGAAAATTAAAAAAAAATGATGAAGTTTCGTTTCTTACATCTCTGGACCGCACAGCTGGTACTTTTGTTACAAGGTTGTGTAACGGAGTTCTTACATTTTTCGAGGGTGCTGTAGTAGACCACTTAAAACGATTTTTGCCATAAAAATATGACTTACCATTATCATTTAAATGATATTCGTCTTCAGAACTTTCCGACTGCTCACTTCCGGTGTCGTGTGAACTTTCAATACATACTTCTTCGCTTGCATCGTCAACATCACTATCACTAAAATATTCTAAATCACTAGGTACTTCGTCAGCCCATTGAGATAAAACAGCCTCAAAATCATCATCTGAAAGCTTTACAGTTTTGCGGCTAAATTAAGAACAACTGGATGAAATTGCTGCCATACTAACAGAAAAAGAATACACTACACTGCTTTTAACTATAGAAACATAAATACTGACATGCGGTACTTGATACCGCAAGAAAACTTTATGTCAACGTAGCTTAAAGACTAAACGTGTACTAAAACTGCAGCAGTTGAGAGCAGGTACAATTAAACCCCACTTGAAGGTACACAGATGGTGTTCTAAGAATCTTTTATAAAACACGTTTTACAACAAAATATATTTTAGTCTCGGTATGGCATACCGCATGTCAGTGGTTAAGGGCTAGACTGACTTAATAGTAACGCCTTCTCCGGTTAGTTGAATAATGCATTTTTTAATTGAACAAAAACTGAGATGGCTGTGCAATTATTTATTTTAGGTGTAATTTACATTAATGACTTTAATTTTTACAAAATATGTATTGTTAAATTTTTATTAAATATCAGCATATTGTCACCTAAAGCTTGAAACATAATTACTGGCTTTATATAGCATTTAGCCTAGATCTGTATGTGGGTATGTAGTAAAAAGTTGAATAAAAAACATTCCAGTTACCCAGAGCTCGTTCCTAAATTTAACATATCCATAAATTAGTTTTTTTATTCCGTTCCCGTAAAAAATTGTCCCGGTGCGGATGTTTAAATCCATTCCTGACCTTAGTCGTCTAAAAGCCCAGAATAATTGTCTGAATTTCTTGAATAGGTGCTCAAAAGTTTCCTCCCCAAATATTTTCTCTTTTTGGGTAACAATTTCATCTCCTTTCATTTTCTTTATTATTCCATCCACTTTTCATAAGTGTAAAAGTGTAATTTATCAGACCTTTTTATAGATGTTCATCATGTTCTTATGCTGAATGAGATAGCTGTTTCTGACTTTGTATATATTGCTTCTTGGCTTCTGGTAACGATCGTATAAAAATCCAATTTAGAAATGTTCATTTAAATATGTATTTTTATTTCTGATCTTCCACAAATAGAAATACCAATTTAAAAATTATATTAATTTTGAAGTTTGATATACTGAAATAAAATCAATAGTAATTTTGTTTTTTAGAACCGAATTTTATTTAAATGTAGAAATAAGTTTTATTTTATATTTTGCTATGGTTTTAATATGACTACGAATACATTTTTACATTACCATTGCTATCATAATTAGTAGCTGTTTTGACCCACTACTAAACATAAATCTTTTGTAAGTAGTCCACTGCTTTCGCTCTTAATGTCATCCTGCAATCTTGCTGAAGAACGTCCTCGATTACGATACGCATCGTGTCTAGGTCTGCATGATAAAATTGTGTTACTCTGACAACATGGCCTGTCCAGTTTCATTTTAGCGTTGTAGTTCTTTTATCCAAGAAATGGCAACAAGAAGCTCAGAACCGTGAAGAGTGGCGAAAAATAGGAGAGACCCATTTCCAGCAGTGGACAGAAGAGGTTGCATGATGATGATGGTGATTTAATTTGATTCCTTGACCTCTTGATTGCTCTCTTTGCCACTTGTATTATATTCAATACTTTTTTTCCGTACGTTAGAATTAAAAGCAAACACTGATCAAAGACCTTTCCTTACAAGCACACAGGAATATCTGATCAAAATGTTTCCCTCAGTTTTTTCTTAGCTGCCCATTTTAATTCTATTTTTCTTTAATCTCGTTGTTCAGATAATTATAGGTATATAATTATGTGAACCTATAAATATCATCATTATTAACCTGTATGCATCCACTGCTGGACATAGGTCTTCCTCACATGTCTAGTTATCTCTGCCCAACCGTTGGGCATAGGTATAATATGTCCTAAGTACATATTATACGATGTAGTCTGCCCAATGTCACTTCCATCAACACCAATATCTCGATTTAGCACCAGATTAGTCATTATTTGCGTCTTTTTAATAGAAATCTTTAGTCCGACCTCCAAGGAAGCGTGATATTATTTTTCAAACATTAGTATTGCATCATACATACGATCGGCTATAAGGCCGATGTCATCTGCAAATCCTAAATGACTGAGCCTCTCTCCATTTATGTTGATACCATGATTATTCTTCTTCATGTACCATATCCTTTCAGAACGTTGGTTATCATCATAGCTATCTTAATTTTATTCACTGCCACCCTAAATATCATGCTTGCATCAACACCATACCAATCTCGCAAGTATTTCAACCATGAGGTTCTTCTTCGTTCTGGACTGCATTTGCCTGCTATTTTTCCTTGCATGATATTTTGTAGCAACCCATATTTGGGACCTCTCATTACACGTCCGAAATACTGCAGCTTTCTCTGCTTGATGCTTTTTATGATCTTAGTAGTCTTGGTGAGACGCGCATCCTCAATGCCAATTTTAGGTCTCTGTTACATAACACCTTGGACGTCCTTCTAAAAGCCGCTCTAGCCTGCTCTATCCTAAATCTAATTTCGTCGTGACTTTCTGCGTTACAATTTAATTGCTGTCCAATGTAAACGATTTTATCAACTTGCTCAAGTTTGGTATTATTTACATATATAGACGGTTTTATATGCTGTTTACTTATTACGAGTATTTTGGTTTTTCGTATGTTCAGATCCAGACCTGCCTCCGTACAACTCCCAACGACAGTTTCAAGTAGTGTTTGCAGATCTTCTTTACTGAAAGCTAGGAGTACTCTATCGTCCGCATATCGCAAATTATTGATGACTTCACCGTTCACAAGTATTCCTTCTTGTTCTTCAGAAAGTGATATTCTGAAAATTCTTTCGGAGTAAACGTTGAAAAGCAGGAGTGACAAGAGGCATCCCTGCCGTACTCCTCTTTTAATATTAAGAGCCTGTGATTCTACACCATTTAGTAAAACTGATGTTGTTTGATTCCAATATAAATTTGCAATTATTCGAACATCTCTGCGGTCCAAGCGAATGTCTTTTAGAGCTTCTATCAATATAGAGTGCTTAACACGATTAAATGCCTTTTGGAAGTCAGTAAAACAACAGTATATGTCTACAGATATATCTCGACATCTTTTAGCAAGTACATTCATTCCAAACAGTGCCTCTCTCGTTCCACACCCGTTATGGAAACCAAACTGTGTGTCATCCAGGTATTCCTCGCATTTATTGTAAATACGACCATGTATTACCTTTGTTGTCTTCTGCTGTTGTCTTCTTAGGTAGAGCTATAAACAGTGAATTAGACCAACCATTAGGTAGTTCTCCGCTGGTATAAATGGTATTGAAAAACGAAGTTATAGCCTCTAAAACATTGGTATCATCTATAAGCTTGTATATTTCAGTTGGAATTTCATCAGGACCAGTCGCTCTGCTAGCCATCTTTTGATAATTGTATGGCTTTTATAACCTCAGAGCGTGTTATTAGGGGTCCGTCGCAGTTAGTAATATCGGGAGGTGAACTACTCCTATTGTCTTCGAATAGGTTCGTGACCCACTTTTTCCATTTTTTAAGTTTGTCCTCTACTTCTATTATTTCTTTACCACGTTCATCCTGTAGCAATGCAGTTTGTTTCTTATTGAAGATACCAGCTGCTTCTTTCACTTTTTTATACATAATATTAAACGTGTCGTATCTGATTTCAAGTTCTTCAATGTCATGACATCGTTTGGCTAGATGTTGACTCTTTGCTTTTCTTATTTTACGTCGAATTTATTTTTGTACGCTCTTATAAAGCGTTTCATTGTTTTTCGCTAGTCGCCGTTGTTCCATCAAATCCAATATATCATCTGCCATCCAAGTCTACATTTTAAGCTTTGACCTGCCTTGTAAATTACTCACACAGATTTCTTTTACTGTTGTTACGATTTTATTTAAGCCCTCATCGACATTTCCACCAATATTTTCCCAAATTAAATTTTCGTTCAGTTGTCTTTGAACTGAGTCCTTAATTTTCTCGTATTGTAATTGGGCTGTATCAATATTTTTGCGAGACTTCTTTTTGATTACCTTTTTAAATTTTAATTGGGTTACAGCTACTATGGGATTGTGATTGTGTGCACCTAGATAAGTTTTAACTGATTTGATGCAGTTTCTAAATCGATTTTTTATTAGAATAACGTCGATTTGGTTCCTAATAATTTTGCCCTCTGATTCTGCGTTTGACTTCCAGGTATAGAGTCTTCTCGGTAGTAATTTAAAATGAGTATTCGATATAATACTCCATGCTCGTTCAGATGTTATTTCTTACAAGTATGTTCTAAAAGAGTCGTGAGTAGCTTTGGAGAGACGGTTTCTCCTTGCCGTACTTCTCGCTGTATACAGAATTTATTTGTTTCTTATTTAGATAGTCTTAAGCTAGCCGTGGCATTTTGGTAAATATATTTGATTATGTTAGTGTAGCGATGGTCTATTTGGCATTCTGTCAATGCTTTTAACATTTTCTGATAGCTTATATAGGTAGTTATAGATAGTTAAATATCATATAGGTATACGCTTGTTCAATTTGCATTCCTTACGTTAAAATTTTGTTGGTCAACATGTACAAGGTTGGTCATGTATTTTGTTTTAGAAAAGTTAATCTTTCGAGGAAGATTAAGTTCAAGAATCAAGATAGACTTAAACTTTTTGAGAAGCATATCTATTTACGAATAGGTAATGAAATCTGTGTTTTTTCTCTTGCATATTTTCGTAATATTCAACTTAGAGTGGATTTTTAAATTTTTGGCAAAAAAAGAATCGTTTTGAAACTGTCTGTGATTGTATTCCCCTGTTAATTACTTGATCTTGATTCTCCAAGTATTTCGTCTGACAAAGAATCGTTGCTTCATTGTAAGTTCCTTAAAATGCCCTTAATGGTTTCATCAATGTTAGAGAAATGACTTTTACTTTGTAATTGTAATTACCTTGTAATTACTTTACTCGTTGTCCTGCTTGCTGCTTTTATTTACCAAACGTTGTTGGACAGCTCAGCTACTTTTGAAATCAAGTAAAAGTCTTTCTTCTTTCTTATACGCGACCAATAGTCAGAGAAGGGGGTATCCCTATTACTACTCATACAACTTTCCGACAAATATACTGTTTTTGTTAAATGTTTCTTCATCTGATCAAAATTGAGTTTTTCATTTTTTCAAGTTGGAGTTGAAAGATGAACTCTTGCAATATAGAGCAATGATGCAACTTTAATACATAACTTGATTTCTGCTATCATCACGTTATGAGCTTTTTGGCCTAAAATAGGGATAAAATCTTTAAAGTAATATGGATTACTGCGTTCAACGCCTTTAGTCATTTGGTGATTGCCGATTAAACATATTGGAAGGTAAAGTACTGGGCAAAATATTAGTTGGAAGACACTAGAACTCGTGGCTGATATACCTGAGAAGCTACAAAGCTGCAATTGCCATTTAGATCGCCAACCTTCGAAACGAGACGGTGCAATAAGAAGAAGAATTAAACATTCTTTGTTTTTTATTTTAAATAAGTATTCATGACATATTATAACCTATGTTGCAATAGAAATTCTGTAGTTTACTAAACTGTAGAGTTCATAGGTACCATGTACGTTTGAGTGAGGGTGAGATGATTAGAGCATGTGCCAAGTCCTTTTAAGGAATCACAAATTTAAGCCAGGACCGCGTACAAAAAAAGTGTAATAAATCTTGTTTTCACTGGAGAGCTACCCAGGAAATGTATAGGTGGCAATAGAGTAGATCTAAAAATTGATGAAAAATAAAACAGCTTCAAAAAATTCTTCGAATCCAGTACATGTGCTCAGTCTCATTACTATAAAAGCAAAAAAACGTAAGGGTCTTCTAGCCATTTGACTTGAATTTTAAGAAACTTTTTGACCATTATCTTCTGAGAGTGCCTCAACCTAGAGTACGCAGCATCTTATTCTGTAGTACCTCAATGTATTTGGTAGCCTTCATCATCCCAGAGACAACGTGTAGGTGACCAACTCCTCAAGCGGACATGCAACCTCATATCATAACGGAGGTTGGATGTTTAATTCTGGTAAGAACACATTTTGGAGAAAATTGTTCACCAGGAAATCTTCCAACATAGGCACTTCCAGCATGATTATTAATATTAAAAGTGCATTTATCACAAAACAGTACACTCTGCCACTGCTCTGCTGTCCAGGTTCGATATTCCTTGGTCCATTTCAAACGGTGCACTCTTTGCTTTTCCGAAAGCAGTGGTTTCTTCGATGACTTCCTCTAAGTCCAAAACTAAGCAGTCTTTTTCTCGCAGTGGAATTGCACACTCTTACACCTGTAGATTCAGACCACAGCTTCGTCAATTGGGTGAAATTAAGGCTTCTGTCTGCCAAACTTGTTCTTCTTAACGCAGCGTCATCCCGAACAGAAGTTTTCTTTGGTCGGCCACTACGCGGTCGGTCGTCGATTTTTCCTTATTCAGCATATTTCTTAATGACTCTAATTACTTTAGATTGATAACAGTTTACTGCGCATGCTATTTCCCGACTAGATTTGTCGTTGTTATGGTAAAAAATAATTTCAAAATGCTTTTCGTCCGATAATTTAGTTTGTTTGGTCTGGGATGAGTATTGACCTTTTTACCAAAAATCAAAGAGCGAATAAATGTGTTAGGGTAACTACAGTATTTATGTAGTCAAAATATGTAGCAAATTAGTCATTAAGATTCAATTTAATAGTACTTTAACGACTTTATAATCACCTCATAATTTTCTCAGATTATGGAAATCCCTTCAATCAGATTATTTTAATCTTTTCTGTAGACTTTTGAGCTAGCAATTAAAAAAACATTATAGATTACAATACAGTAGTTACAACAAGTATACCGATAATGCTAATTACAAGCACAAACTTAAAATGAATTAGCAAAAATATACAAAAAACGTGTTAAACCGCAAAAACTTTATAAGGCGCTTAGGTGACGCAGGACTTTTTAGCACCACTGTATATATATTTATTTTTTTATAAAAGATCGTAGTAGTCAGCTACTTTAAAAAAAATTAGGCTTTTATACAGATTTATTTTCTCTAGTGCGCCCCTTTCCGCCTCTTGATTTTTATGTTGTGCTTTTTGCCTGTGAAGTATGTCTTGAGCTTTTTTATACAATATTGTACAATGTCGTCCGCTTGTTAATTTTGAAAATCAACAAGTCAGGTTTTAATTTTTATTTCCCGTTTTATAACGGTTTCTTCACATGTGATTACTTTGAAATATACTTATGTTGCTACTTAATAATTATGTATTTTAGATATTGTTGTGTCAACTGCCTACTGTCACCTCCAATAAAAGCATTTTTTCATTAGATTCGCAGAATAATAATACGTACCAATTCTGACAAAGCCCCAGGATACGATTTAATCGACGGAAGAATCCTAAAATATCTACCTAGAAAATCAGTTGTCATGCTTACTATTATCTACAATAGATTGCTGCAGTTTACCCACTTTTAAAGTCAGTTACAATATGCCCATATTATAATGATTGGTAAGCTAGGTAAATTGCCTACAGAACCTTTTTCCTATCGTCCGATAAGCTTGTTATTTATCCAGGAAACCCTCAAAATTCTTCAATAGGTCAACATTTCAAAGGCGTTAAGTCGTCTCATTGTGTCTATATTTAACGTCCATGATTCCACTCCTTAGTATAGTACACTGTATACGTAACATTTTGTTAGGCGTACTTTAAGAGCTAATGTTAGGTCTTTGCCATATAGGACCTTTTTCATTTTCATAAAAGTAGAACTTCAGTTTGGTTTCCGTCAAAAATATTCAACAACCCAACAGTGCCATAGAATAGTAAATAAAATCAGGAAAAGTTTGGAAAATAAGACTTTGTGTCTCAGTATTTCGCGATAATCTGCAGGCTTTTGATAAAGTCTGGCACACAAAAGTTTGCTATATAAATTAAAATATTTACTGCCTAGCGATATTCTATATTAATGAACGTTCGTTCCAAGTAAAAATCACTAATGATTTCTTAAAAAATCACTTAATACAATCCGAAGTTCCCCAGGGAAGTGTTCTCGGTCCCTTTTTGTACCTAATCCTTACTGCTTAAACACCTATTATAGATAACGTCGCCGTAGTGACTTTTGCCGATGACACAACTGTTTTAGTTTTAAATAAAGATCCAGACATAGCATCTAAAAATGTGCAAAATTATTTGCATCTGTCTATAAGTTAGTCTAAATAATGTTCATATTCCTGCTAGAGAAATAGTGAAGTATCTTGGGCTACATTTTGAACAAAAGCTTACCTAAAAGCAACACATGTATGCAAAAAAACTCAGCTCAATATAAAATTAAAACAAATAAATTGGTTACTTTATAAAAAGTCACAACTGTCATTAGAGAACAAAATACTGCTTTAAAACATTATACTAAAACCAATATGGACTTACGACGTAGAATTCTAGGGCTGTAGCAAGCCTTTAAACACAAAAATGTTGCAGACCCTCTACTTAAAAACATTGTGTATGATAGCTAACGCCCCTTGGTATGTGAGCAATGCAACTATCTACAATGACCCAGGAGAACTAACCGTAAAAGATCTTATATTACTCCATGCCAACAAAGCCGAAATTCGTAATTCAATGCACCACAACCAAATTATCACTGAATTTTATCAGCCACCAATAAATGAATAAAGAATGAAGAGGTCTCTGTGAAAAAAAAAGAACCGTCGCTGAACAGTACCCAAATCAAGTCAAAATTGTCATCACATTTACCAATTACTCAATGCACTGTTTATGAGTAGATTATAAATATGCATTTCTTCTTTAAATAAGTTTTATTTAGATTGGATGGTTTAAATACAAAAAAAAGCAAAAATTAACAATTAGTACATTAGTGCAAGTCAAGGTGTGGTGCCAAAATGAATAGGGCTAAAAAAATAGTAGCATGAATATCAAGAATCGCTAAGTTGAAAATTTCTAAAAGTATTAGAAGAAGGGAGACCAAAAAACACCTAAGGGGAGACACTTACGTAGGACTTGTCGATAAAGTTGATTAATATTGATAGGACTCAAGATAGAAACTTGTTATGGAGACATGTTATGGTTACTTGGAGAAATGTTATAAGGGAAACCGACTTTGCATAAGTATAAAAGCAAAGAGTATGGAGATTATCATATGTGTATTCCATTACTAAACTTAAAACAGTGTCTAAATAACTTTTTACAGAAGTAAATTTATGGTGTTCTCCAGAAGTAGAGAAATATAATGTTCCATTTACGAGTTCTATATAAAGCACTTTTAACAAAATAAAACTTTCGTACGTAAAATCGTAAAGAAACGCAGTACCGTTTACAACCAACTTAAAAACTTTTTCATCATTTTGACAAATAACGGAAAATAGAGCAGCACTTGTAAAACGTTAATAAAAATTTATTCACCAGAAAGTCACCCTAATTGAAAATGTTTTTATAGCTTCCTTACTAAACAAGACGCGAAATAAACATATAAGTGAGTCTTGCTATAAAAAACGTATCAACGACATAAAAACAAACTTTTTAAGAAAGTTGTGAAGTTCTTCGTTTATTATTTTAGTTGTAATGATAAAAGTAACGTTAGATTAACAATTGGTTGTAAAGCAGTATTGATAGATTAGTTTTTTATTATTTTTTTCTATGGTAAATACAGTAAAAACTTGGGCATATTGAAAGAACAATTTATCTTTACTATGTTGTGATTGATTTAATTTAATTACGATTACAATCAAATGATACAAAATTGGTCATCAATGTGGACCCAGTCAAAATTCATTTAATGTTTAAAAAAGACTATGTAAACCTACCACTCATATTTAAAAAGAGATACAACAATATACGACATTTCAAAATATAATAATATAATAATAAGGCCACACAATCACCCATCGATGCCATAAGTATCGCCAAATTTATTTATTGTAAAGCATTGGCAGGGTTGATTTTGGCTACCTAAATATTGTTTTTTTATTTTTAATAAATATGATTCGTTAAGTAATTGTTTTATTTACTATCAGCTAAGGGTTCGTGGTTTCATTCATAGTTTAAGAGAAGACGAATTCACACTTGAGAGACTGAGCTAGGCGAAGCATGGACGATAAGCTCCCATGGTTGATTAAGGTACTATTTTTATAATACTATTTCAGTTCTTTTATCGTAGTCTTATCGTTACACTATCTCAGCTACAATTCTTGTTTAAAACATTTTTGCTACAACGTGCAGATTGTTGATACATCAGGGTTTTCCGTTCCATCGTCTTCCATACGAGGTGGCGTTTAGGGGCATCCCCAGTAGGAGAAGGAAACGTTTTTTTTAATATATTTTTTGTCCCCAAAGTTTAAATTAAAGAATTATTAAAGAAACTAACAAAGAGTAAATTTCAGCTTGTTCATCTCTAGCGACAAAAGTAATACAGAATATGCATACACACATGTAACAATAAAACACTGAAAACTTTGTTTTCAAAACTTCCACAAAATTTATTTTAAATCCTTATCACTACAGCTGTTTTGGCTGATTGCCTTTCTCAAGTGATCTATTTTTGGCATGCGTTTACACTTTTTAGTCTTTAATGAAATAGTGTTCTGAAGCTATTTTCTTGTGACATTTTAAATAAATTACTATTTAACTGGGAATAAGCCACAATTAAAGGTTAAAATACGTTTATTGACGTTTCAATTTCCACTTCGGAAATCGTTCTCAAAATACAAACACTAATGTTTGTATTTTGAGAACGATTTCCGAAGTGGAAATTGAAACGTCAATAAACGTATTTTAACCTTTAATTGTGGCTTATTCCCAGTTAAATAGTAATTAATTTAATGAAATAGGTTGAGGAGGGGAGAACTGTTTGTCTCAAGTTGGTTATTCAGAATTATATCTGTGTTTTTTAATTTGTTGATTTTCATAGACAGGCAAAATATCAACAAAAATAGCCAAACACATAAAAAAGAAAGGAATAACACTAGCTTTCAGAACAAATAACAACCTAGGCAAATATATTAAAAACAACAAGAGCCAAATTAAAAAACACTTACACAGTGGTGTGTACAAACTTAAAGGTGGCGACTGCCCAAAAACTTACATCGGTCAAACTAGTAGAAATCTTAATAAACGAATAGCAGGACATAAAAGGGCTTTCAATAATAGAAAAACAGATTCTGCATACGCACTTCACCTTCTAGATCATAATCATTCTTTTCATGACGAATTTAAAATTCTTCACATTCAAAATAAAAGCCTTAAGCTATCTTTGTTAGAATCTATGGAAATCAACAAATTAAAAAACACAGATATAATTCTGAATGACCACCTCTCCCCTCCTCAACTTATTTCATTAGAGACTATAAAGTGTACACGCATGTCAAAGATAGATCACTTGAGAAAGGCAATCAGCCGAAACAGCTGTAGTGATAAGAATTTAAAATAAATTTTGTGAAAGTTTTGAAAACAAAGTTTTCAGTGTTTTATTGTTACATAAAATGAATTTCCATCAAGTAACGGTGGAATCCAATTATTTAATACATATTAATTTTTAACTTTAGAGTAGTAATCTATAATAACGAACATATTTTTCTTCAAATACTTATAATTAAAACAATTAATTTATGCTTTTTGTATGCTTTTATTTTAATTAAAATGAAAATTAAAAATAAAATTTTATTAATAAGTAATTCTTTAAGCATAAAAATTGAAACAGTTCAGTGTTGTGTTCAAAGCATTTTTAATATCTTTGACAATTTAATTAAACTCATAACACCCCAACCGCATATTAAGGGCGGTTTGATCTCTTTGCCTAATATATCGACACGCATTTGTTGAGACTGACAGTCTCGAAGTTGTTATTAATGACAAACCATCCCTCAAAACATTTTTCAACGATTTGTGATTCGTGCTTCAGTAGGTTTAGAGCGGATCTGGAAAGTAATTAAAAAATAAGCTGTCGCTGCGTTCGTATACGTCATCTCTCGGATATGAAGCTAATGCATTTCTAGCTAGTTTTTATTACGAGTTAATGGATTTTTCAAGAAGCATTTTTAAAGCTCCATTTTATGTTACACTTTTCAAATTCGACAAAATAATTTTTGTTATTTGGAGGCAATAATTTCCTGGAAAATTTATTGTACGTAACAGTATACTTTTAAAACCTTATTATCTTGTTTTTCTATCTATTTTTAGAGATGTATCTTCTCTACTTTATTTTATTTTTTTTAATTCATATTCATTCTTTATAAGACCAGTTGATAAATCTGAACTAATCCAAACAATTAGTAGTACCAAAAGAAAATCTTCCTGTATTACTGATGGATTACTATCCATAAAAGTTTTCTTAAATTTTCCAAATTATGTGTTGAAAGTTTTAGTCTCACTACTTAACGATTATTTCGAAAAAGGTATATTTCCAGAGTGATTACAGACAGCCATTATTATTCCTCTTCATAAGAGTGGTAAAAAATCTAATGTCTGCAATTATAGAATTATTGCTTTACTATCGGTCCTATCCAACATTATTGAGAGACTTATAAAAGTCCGACTTATGTCCTTTCTCGTTGAAAACAACATTTTATCACAAGTCAGTTTGACTTTTTATTTAACAAATGTACCAGCGATGCCACGTTTTCTGTACTACATAAGATCTATCAAGCACTAACCAATAATCTTTATACTGCCACTGTTTTTTGTGACTATGCTGAAGCTTCTGTTTCAAAAATGTTGAAAAAATGTAAAGTAAATTATAATAACTATTTCATTATTAAAAATAACTTTACAATAAATTAAAAAAAAACCCTTAATCCGGCAAGTTACTTCACCAATATAACCAATGCATTCATTACTCGAGCAACCTAATCGGCATTACAAAGCAATATTCGGCTATTAGAGAGCTTACTGTGGATTTTAGTTAATTTCCCCGGAGTAGAAACTCTAAAAGGAAAAATCAAATTAACTCAAAGGAAATGAAAATCCATAATTCCTATACTTTGATTTACTTTGCTGTTATTGGAGAATATTATGGAGATTTATTAGGAACTAAGAAAGTTACTTTGCCATACAGTAGTGAAAATTTCAAAAGAATCTGTATTAAATTAAATAAATTTGTAAAATTACGGGTAATTTTATTTTTATTTGTTATTAAATTAGTTTCCAAGACTAGTCTTGCCATTGACACAAATTGGTAAGAATGCATTAGAGATTCTATTTTAATTTTTTCTTACAGGACGCATCAACCACGCAGGGTTATTAGCGTGTATGGATTGTGATACAGAATAAGAAATTAACAATGGAATATTAACCATAGCAATGGTGTATGAGTGTGTTGTGTGTGTTGTGTGTGTGAGAGAATGGTTCATTCTACAAAAAAATGCTAAAAACTATTTTGATTCAAATTTATCTCAGCTAGATCTCTTGTTGAAAACATTTTTTTCGATAGTGTAATTTTTTTCTAAGCCAAGAGGTAAGAGTGATAAATTATTTTGCATCTTTTTGAGGTCCCAAAGTTGATATTTTTAACAAAATTCAGCTTGTTTGTCTCTTTTTGATTATCTCTAAGTAAATAAATTACTTCTGATTAATATTAAAGGTAAATATTAATAATAAATATTAATTAAATATTCAAATCTGATTTGATCAAAGACAATTTTTTTATAAGTCTTGATAAAATATTGTAAATTATATTGTGTACACAAGATGATGCAGCGTTGGAAGCAAATTTATTTTATTATTAATTTAAGCGAAAATACGTTTTAATTAGCTTTCTCAAAATAGCTAACTGGAATCTTTGGTATGTTATTTAGCATTTTCCATAAAGGAAATAAGGTCTGTTAAGATATTTTTTTTCTTGTCTTTTTTTTTAATTTGTTGTGAGATAATTAGGGCACTGATGTAAATTGTTTAGTACATGGTAAATTAATTTTGTATTAACAGTCCACTAATATAAGTAGGATTTATTTAGATTGTTATATAATATAGTAAAATTAAGTTGATAATTTTTCGACTGTTCTAACAACCATTCAAATTTCGTCATTTTATGTCATGTGGAACAATTTCACCCAATCATGTCAACATTAGACTGATAATTGCATTCAGTGCAATTTTCAATCCCTATCACAACACGATCGAGTTTGACAACTTTATCCAAATAAATTTCAAAATGTCACGTTTCGGCAATGAGAATGTTAACTTAAATTTTAATAATTGTACTTTCACTAACTGTACTTTTAATAAATAAATGTTTCGTTATGTTGAGTTATGATTTTTTTTTCGAAAAATTATCAGCCGAATATCCCTCAAACATTGATGAATGCCTCATAATTTTATGACAAATTTCTCAAGCTCGTTGCTTGGTAACAGCACTCAGCCGCTTCGTGCTGTTACCAAGAAATGAGCTTTCGATTGTTATGACATTATCTCGTCTGTTATCAATGTCCTAGGGATATTACTACTGATAATTTTTCGACTGTTCTAACAACCATTCAAATTTCGTCATTTTGTGTCATGTGGAACAATTTCACCCAATCATGTCAACATAAGACTGATAATTGCATTCAGTGCAATTTTCAATCCCTATCACAACACGATCGAGTTTGACAACTTCATCCAAATAAATTTCAAAATGTCACGTTTCGGCAATAAGAATGTTCAAAGTATAAATGCGCTAATCAAAGAAAAAATTCCCAGAAATACAACCTACAATCACAAATATATTTGGGGATATACATGGAATTTTGCTGCGGACGAGAATATGAGTTGAATGAACATTGAATGTTTCGTTATGTTGAGTTATGATTTTTTTTTTCGAAAAATTATCCGCCGAATATCCCTCGGACATTGATAAATGCCTCATAATTTCATGACAAATTTCTCAAGCTCGTTGCTTGGTAACAGCACTCAGCCTTCGGCTTCGTGCTGTTACCAAGGAACGAGCTTTCGATTGTCATGAAATTATCTCGTCTGTTATCAATGTCCTAGAGATATTACTACTGAAAATTGCTTGGTATTTAAAAATAGAAAATAATATTTCATACTTATTCGGTTGAGAATTTTGCATTATACAAAAATTGAATAATATATTATTTAATTTATTATTATTGTGAATTACTTTATTCTTAATTTGACAACTTTACCTATAACAGTTTATTAGTCGTACAATTCTTACAATTCAACTAATGTGAGACCTTCAAAATCTCAGTAGTCTTTGTAATCTCAGTAATCTATGTGAACACTAGTCAAAGACATGCCAGTTTTGAATTAAGTTTTTAATAAAGCAACTTGTTAGAGTAATATCCATGCCTCTATCCTTGTTTCAGTGATAAATGTGGTATTACTATCTTGGTTAATATTATCTCTAATATAAAAATACAAATATTGCAATAGGTCCTTACCTTATTTGTTTGTGTGAAGAACTATCTTTTTTACCAGCAAAGAAAATAGGGGTTATTGCCATTGTTTCATAGGAACTAACAGGCAACTCGACCAATTTTTATCGTATATTAATTCTCTTCATAGTCATATTGAATTTACAATAAAAACAGAACAAAATCAATCCATAAATTTTTTAGATTTAAAAATTACCAGACTTAAAAACAAACATGACTTCTCCATATTTCATAAACCTACCCATACTGACACGACTATTCACAATTCATCATCCCATCCCACACAACATAAACTGGCAGCCTATCATAGTATGTTACATAGATTAACAGCAATTCAGCAATTCCTATGTCAAAATACAATTTTAAGACAGAATTAAATATTATTAAGCAAATAGCAGTAAAGAATGGATACAACGAACAAACAGTTAATAAAATGTTAAATCAAAAACTACACAAGAAAGCACTAAACTTAGTATTTCCACCACCAGAGAAAAAACCCAGTACCTTCTGCTCGATTACATATACAGGCAAAATATCAACAAAAATAGCCAAACACATAAAAAAGAAAGGAATAACACCAGCTTTCAGAACAAATAACAACCTAGGCAAATATATTAAAAACAACAAGAGCCAACATAAAAAATACTTACACAGTGGTGTGTACAAACTTAAATGTGGCGACTGCCCAAAAACTTACATTGGTCAAACAGGTAGAAATTTTCATAAACGAATAGCAGAACATAAAATGGCTTTCAATAATAGAAAAACAGATTCTACATACGCACTCCGCCTTCTAGATCATAATCATTCTTTTAATGACGAATTTAAAATTCTCCACATTCAAAATAAAGGCCTTAAGCTATCTTTGTTAGAATCTATGGAAATCAACAAATTAAAAAACACAGATATAATTCTAAATGACTAGTTCTCCCCTCCTCAACCTATTTAATTAGAGACTATAAAGTGTAAACCCATGCCAAAAACAGATCACTTGAGAAAGGCAATCAGCCGAAATAGCTTTAGTGATAAGAATTTAAAATAAATTTTGTGGAAGTTTTGAAAACAAAGTTTTCAGTGTTTTATTGTTACATAAAATGAATTTCCATCAAGTAACGGTCGAATCCATCAGTTATTGCCATTTGTTGTTTGCCTCGTTTACATAGTTGCAGAAACCTAATTATTTTTTCTTTACTGATGGCCTGTGTTCTAGCTCCGCTAGGTAATGCTGAATTTGGCCCAAGTTTATCAATGTGACTTTTTGGAGGTAATATACATACCTGAATAAATTTGTAATTAATAAATAATAAATAAAAAAATGGCGAAAAAAAGCAACTATACAGAAAACAATGTAGAATGTGAAAGAGCCTGCTTAAATATTGGAACATACATAGGAGGTACAAGAACTTCGGAGTCATGAAAAGTACTGAGAGGATTGAAACAAAATTCAAAAGAAAAAATTAAATTAGGAAATATACAGGACAAAGAATAGCAGGACTATTACAAGGAAATACCAACAGAATAGAACAAAGACATAAAAACAATAAAAAATAAGAAAGCACCAGGACCTGTAGACATCTCCCCTGAGCTTATATAGTATGGCTCAAAAAAATTACATTGGACGATAAAATGGATATTTTAGAAAGAGACAATGGAGAATATCTCGAAAAGGAATGGATGAAGGCATATACGACATCTATATTTAGGAAAGAGGATAGAAAACGATGAGAAAACTACAGAGGAATAAGCGTAATATCATCAATAGGAAGATTATATGGGAAGATACTGCGAGAAAAGAGCAAGCGATAAAAGGCAAATTCAGGGAGGATCAGGCAGGCTTCACGGTAGGAAGATCATGCACAGACCACATATACACACTGAAACAACTGATGAAAAATAAAAAAGCAAAAAATAGAGATAAACATTTGGCATTTATAGACCTGAGAAAGGTGTATGACTCTGTACCAAGGTCTGAACTATGGGAGCGAATGTACAAATTAGAAATAAGAACGGAACTCATAGAAGCTACAAACGCTCTGTATAAAGAAAATAAAGTGTCCATTAAAATGGGAAAAAGGATCATAGGAACCATAGAATCATAGAATCATAGAAACCATAGAATCATAGAATCATAGGAATCACCACAACAAAAGGGCTCCTGCAGGGTTGTTCCACATCTCCAACTCTATTCAAAATATACTTAGAGGAAGCCTTGACTACATGGAAAAGAAAATGCGAAGACATGATACTACCGGTACGAAACGAATACATATGTACGTTAAGCTTTGCAGATGATCAAGACTTTTTCTACATCGAATAAATCTTATGAAATTGCCGTAACTCCACTTTGATTTATGTTTTTCGACAGTTATTGATACTACACACAACGCAAAAGTCTAGGGATATTTTTATGAATAGACGTATTTTGTTTATCTGTAATCAACTTAAAAAAAGTAATACAAAATTTGTAGTTTAAATTGTTGTTTAATATGTCAAAAACCATAAATTGAAAAAAAAAAAGAAAATTTGAGCAAAAAAAAATATATTGCAAATCACCCATGTTTCCCATAACGCCATAAAATGTCAAGAATACGAAATATAAACTTAAAATAAAGTATGGCCACCACGTTGGTTTATCACAGCTCTACATCTACTGTTCATGCTCCGAATTACATTGTTAATGTCTGCTTGAGGTAATTGTGTCCATTGTTCTCTCAGAAGCTCTTTTAATTGAAACTCATTGTAGATATTGACCATATGTGCAGTAATTCTTCGTTGGAACATGTCCCATACATGCTCAATGGGATTCAAGTCCGGTGATTGTGCTGGCCACGGCAATATATCAATACCCTCGTTATCCTCCAGTTTGTTACAATATGTGCAACATGCGGTCGAGCGTTATCATGCATAAAGTAAGAATTTTCTCCAAGAGCAGCAGCAAACGGGCGCACAACAGCTCCAAGAATAGTGTCCAAATATTGCTGACTTGTGATGAAGCCACGTGGTAAAATGAGGTCAGTTCTTCCGTCAATCATGATTCCGCCCCATACCATTAATGTACCACCTCTGTATGAATACTCTTCTTGAAGATGTCGTAATCGTTCTCCATTTCCGGGTCGTCTCCAAACTCTTGTCCGACGAGAATCTGGATGAAATCCATATCTAAACTCGTCACTAAACAAAACTGTGGCCCAGTCATTGTCAGTCCAATTCTGAAACTCTTGACACCAGGTTAATCTTGCAGCGCGATTGCCTCTAGATAGAGGTGGACATCTCAGTGGTCGCCGACTACGAAGATTGGCTTCATGGAGACGATTCCTCACAGTACTGTTGCTAATTGTTACATTATGTGCAAGCTGTAATTCATTAACCAGCTCGGGTGCTCTGAGTGTTGTGTCTCTAAACCGACGTAACAAACAACTTACGACGCTTTGGGAGACACCCAGCTGGTCAGCAACTTGAGTTTGTCGCATACCAGCTTGAAGGAAGCCCACGGCTCTATTCATCTCGTCCAACGTTAAACGTTGTCGTTGCATGGTAAAAGGACAATATCTTTAACTCACCTATTAAGCAAGAATGGTATAAAGTGACTAAAATTAAGAATAAACAAAACATAAAAATGTCGATTTTTTTGTGCCTTATAAAAAACATTCTAAAACACGCATTGCTATCAGTTTTACAATTTTTTTTTTTTGATAAGAAGTGAGTGTCTGTATCAACAATTATAGTACAAGCAAATTTATATGGTCATGAAATTTCTGTCATTGGTATTGTCAAATTATTAAAATATCCTTAGACTTTTGCGCTGTGTGTATTATATTAATTTAATCTCTTTATTGTTTTTATTAAATATTAGTATTAAATAGCATCTCAGGATGGTCTATTTCTATAATAATAATACAAAAAAAATAAGTCAAAGAAAATTTTAAAAACTTACAAGAAAACATAACTTAAATATAAAATTTCATTTTGTTTGGCAATAATGTTTTTTTTTATTTTAAGATATTAAAGTTATTATCAATAAAATACGACAAACATTTTAATCAAAGGCGCTCGTTGGAGTCAGTTTTACTCTATACCGAAATTGGATCGTCTTTAACTCTCGTCCCAATTTTTGAATTTCTCACGACCACTAAAGTTAGTACTAAATTTAACAAATTAAATCCGTTAAAATATATTACTGTTTTAGTAGCTGGTAAAATTGGAGCTGCAATAAATCAATTGGATGATATTAGGTTTAAGCGAGATATACTGCTTTATATATCAGGTAAAATGTAGAAATTTCTCGATGGAAATAAGTTTATGTTTAGTTTTGCGTCCCTATTACAAAAAATATAGACACTGATGTAGAACATAAAGAAATAACAAAAAATACGTAGTGGAAGTTCGTGTACAGATGCAATATGCGTTATAAATAAAATTACTGAGAAAACACTAGAGTATAATAGACCAGCATTTCTGTGTCTGATTGACCTTAAGAAAGCGATTAAAAGAGTAAGATTCAAAGATGTAATCCATCTACTGTATAATAAAGAAGTTCGCCTCATTCTTATAAAAACTATCGAAAACAACAAAATGGAAGTCAGAATAGATGGACAAGCTACACAACCTATAGAAATAGGCAGCGGAATAAGACAAGGAGAGTCATTGAACCCCATGCTATTCAATTTGATCATGGATGAAATCATCAAAAGCATCTACAAGAAAAGAGGATACAAAATGGGAAACAAAGAAACAAAAATACTGTGTTACGCAGACGAAGCAATATTGATAGCCCAAGATGAAGATAGTCTACAAAGACTAGTCTACAGATTTAACATACGAGCAAGAGAATTTATTATGACAATCTTATCTCAGAAAACTTAAAAAATAGTAGTCAGCAAAGTACCAACCAGATGTAAAACAAAAAATGATGGCATCAGATGGCATTTGATGTTTCAGTGACACTCTTGAACTAAATTTATAGTTCAGGGGTATTATCCAAAGTTGCTACTAAAAGTCATCCATAACCGAATATATCACAAACTGGACATAGACGTTAATGATACACAATTTGGTTTTCGAAAAGGCCTAGGATTATGTGAAGTTCTTTTTTCACTTAATATACTGATACAAATATGCCTGGAAGTAAATCAAAATATTACGCATGTTTTATTGACTATAACAAAGCATTCTATAAAGTACGACATAAACAAATAATGAGTGTCCTTAAATCAAAGAATATTGACTACAACGACCTCAGGATCATATTAAATTTATACTATAAACAGCGAGCAAAAGTACGTGTTAACGAACAGCTGTTAGAAGAAAATAAAATTAGCTGTGGAGTGAGACAGAGATGCATACTGTCGCCAATTCTTTTTAATGCCTACTCCGAAGCGATCCTGAAAAACGCTCTTGAGGATAAAATAGCTGGAATAAAGGTAAATTGAACTCCCATTAACAACATTAGATATGCGGACGACACTGTGATCTTAGCCGAAAATATTGAAGATCTTCAGAGACTGGTGACCAAAATAGCGGAGTATGGAAAAGAGTATGGTCTAACAATGAATGTCAAGAAGAAGAAATTTATGAGATTATCGAAAACTCAAAGAAATAACGAGAATCTTCTTATAAACGGAACCAACGTCGAACAAGTGGACAAAAATATGCATATCTCAGAACAATGATTAACTCCACAAATGATTACATTCAGGAGATCAAAATTAGAATAGAAAAGGCTAGCTAGAGTAAATTTCAACATAATAAGAAGAGTGCTATGTACAATTAATTTAAAAAAATTGGAACTAAGAGTTAGGTAGGAGTTTTTTTAGACTTTATTTTATGGAATGTAATCTTAGACCTTGAATGGGACATCAATGAAAAAACTGGAATCATTCTAGCTGTGGGTGTATAGAAGAATTCTGAAAATATCGTGGACAGAACACGTCACAAACAAAGAGGTTCTGAGAAGGATGAATAAAGAAATAAAAATTTTAAATACAATTAAAACAAGAACATTGGAGTATCTCGGACATATTACACGTGAAGAGAAATACACCTTGCTCCAACTGATTATGCAGGGAAAGATCTGAGGAAAGAGAAGCATAGGGAGGCGTAGAATGTCATGGCTCCGCAACCTGAGAGAGTGGTACGGATGTACATCAAATGAACTTTTCACAGCAGCCGTCTCAAAAGTCCGAATAGCTATGATGATAAAATACCTGAGAATTACACTGTCCAGCTATGGAGATCTGGACAAAGAAGTGGGAGATCGAGTACAAAAAGCAACTAGACTGTCAGGATTTCTTAATAACATTATATAGCGAAACAAATACATTAACACTAAGATGAAGTGAAGAATTTATAAAGCCAGTGTAAGACCAATACTGACATATGCCTCAGAAACAAGACCCGACACAACCACAACGCAAAAAACTGCAAACTCATGCTATGAGAGTACTGAGAGGAATTACAGGAAATACGCTGAGAGATCAAGAGAGAAGTGAAGACATTAGAAGAAAATCTACCATACAGTTAATAAATGAATAGACACAAAATATAATAAAAGAGTGAAAAACCCACAGAAGCAGAATGAATAGAGGAGACCCTTGTCGTCAAAATAGCAAGAGATAAGTCACCAATCGGCAGAAGAAGTATCGGATGACCGCGCAAAAGATGGTGTAACAACCTTCCATAGAGGTATTAATCCGCCACTGAACAAGCAAAATTGCTTATAATGAAAAAGAAGAAGAAGACAGTCTAAATACGATATCTTAAATTGGAAAAAAAAATATTTCATATTTGAAAAGAGGAATGTCACGATTTCCAGCAAAGACAAAATCCTACCAATACGTAAAAAGGAAAATACCTAATGATGGCAGTAATGATTGTGGTATATTGATGCAAGATGTGGAGTACCAAAAACGGGTACAGTAAAAGGTAGTGTAGACTAGCGCGAGGTTTAATACTATAAGTTGATACTACGTTTTTTAAATAATATAATTTTATTATTGAATTTTTATTTTAATTACATGTGTAATTTTAATAGACACGTGGTGAATCTACAAATGATTGGTGTTTCTGTATAGAAGTAGCGTCACGAAACATGCTATCTCGTGCACTATTTCCGTGACACAGTGTCGTGGCGCTACTTCCGTGACGCTAGCCTCAGAATTTTACTAAAGGGAAAAAGTAATGTAACGCCAGTATAGAAACTTCGCTTTAAAAGTAATAGTTTTAAGTACCTAGGATAAGTATTACAAAGAAATGGGAAAATAGATTGAAATACATGCATTAGAATTAGAAGAAAGCGAATGATGAGTTGTGCGACAGAAAGATTTCAATAAAACTAAATGAAAATTCTATATAACTGTCATAATATCAGAAAAAAGAACAAGAGACTTCTATTCTGCATATGTTGGTAAATAAGATTGCTGTTGGTATGGTCAAAGGAAAAACTTATGTAGAGATGAAGTAAGAAAAGCCGATCCCGAATAGAGATAAACGCAAAGAAAATGATGATTATGAGTATTTAGATTTAAAAAAATTAGGATACAGGAGTAAGGTGCTGCAAGGCTGACTACTATATGCACTCCAAGTATTAGTAAAGTAGGCTGGAGTAATGGAATAGTCGGTATTTGGAACGATGCTGAAGAAACTATCATAAAACTGGGTTATGAGCCACTACTGCAATGACAATGTAATCGCTTTCGAATTTGCGGTTCAACTCATTATACGGCATAGGGCATTATACGGCATACTTATCTTTGACATTCGACCAAGTCAAGAACTGGATGAAAATACATAGATTAGAGTTGGCTGCAGATAAGACCGGAGCCTTATCTCTCAAGCGAGTACGAAAAAGTAGCAAAATAATACTCGAATTGCAGGTATCAACGTGATTTTAAAGAAATAAATTTGCATAAGATATTTAGGTGTAATTCTCAGTCAAAATAAAAATTAAGGGGAGCACAAAAAGGCAGTGATACACAAAGCTGTGTTAAGATCTGCCACACTAGACAGAATCATGACTAATATCGAAGTGTCCAAAATCGTGAGGAAGAGGGCTTTTTATTCGGTTGCGCACTTGTTCGTCCTCTATTTGATATCTGTCTGGGGTACAACAATACAACAACAAAGTTGGTGATTTGTATCATGTACGTACATACCATACATTCCAACGACGTGTTAACAAAAAGAAAAGTATACCAGAAAAGAAATTAGAACAGAGTAAGGAATTGTTAACAAAGAATAAGAAAAAGGTAGGTTATAGTGTGGTGAAAAAATATAGAAGAAATGGGACGACATGGGAAGTTTGGTGCACTAGACAAAGTTGTTTATTTCGAATCTAAAAAGATAAATAGACTAGAGAACCTGCGCACAGAGTGGTGTTTTACATAAAAAGCTAGCGGTTGGACTGTTTTTTTTCTCTAAAGCAGGTAGTTAAATATGATTTTATCTGGCACTATCCATCCAAAATAACCTTACAGCTGCCACTACGTAAGACGTTTTAGTTACCTGCGTTTAATTTTGAGATTTTACTACATTTGTTTACGATTATCGATTTCTTTATTGTTATAATTCAAGTCATTCTTATAATAGCGGCAGTTCTGTATCTGTAGAGTCGGGAGAGTGAGTAAATCTTCACAGCACTAAGGCTACAATGGACCCATTGTGCTTCCTTCCAGGGAGCTGTCATCCTTAGATCATTGTCAATCCTGCCATATCTAAGAAGGTGGACAAGTCATCAGAGGACATCTCCCTTATGAAGGCAGGCATGGGCCAGGGATCGTTGAAGTCGTACTCTAGTTTTAACGATAACTCTAGGCATTGTTAAGGAACATCATCAGTTTTGTTTTCTCTTTCACACTTCCTGCATAGAGGTATGTCTACTAGCCCCATTGTGTGAAGGTGTTTGCTTTGTTGACAATGACCAGTTAAAAACCAACTATTAAAAGCAGGTTTTTTCTGGTCATTCTCAAGTAATTTTTTAATGCTGACTTTTCATAGTTACTTAGTGATACCCTAGCATCTCTACATACTTGCCCTTTTTTCCATGTTTTTACGGTTTGCGGGCACTGAGTGATATTTGAGAATTCTCGCAATTGTTGTAGTTTCAAACCAAATAGATGCCTAGGTCCTAAAAGGCCTGTTACATTTCTAGCTATTTAGTCAGCATCGCATGGCTTTATTTCTATTATGTCCTTTAGCCTGTCTCAGGATGATATTATAACCATCCGAAGCTTGAGTTAGTAACTCATTACTAATTCTGATGTGACTTGTAGTCTATTTAAGATTATTAGAGCTTTTCTGCTATCTGTGCAGATTATTATAGTTTTCCGTGTTATACCTTTTTGAGTAAGGTATCTCTTTTGCGGCTATGGAGATACCAGCTAACACATTCTGTCTGAACTAGGCTGGCATTTTTGCCCGTACCCCACTTTATTCTTAGGCTCAGTGATCTAAAGTATATTCTGCATCTAGAGCATTTGTCCATTTTGGATCAGTTTATATGCAATACGCACCATGTTTGACTCCCTGCACTGCATTTGGCTTTGCGCTCCAGAAACAAGCTCTCAATTGTCCCATTTTTACATAAAGGTTTGCAGTTTGCACCAGCTGAGCGCAGTCGCATTCTTGTCACCAGCGCCACCAAATTTGACGTATATGTCTAAAGGGGTGATGCTAATGATCAACTTTCTTGCAACAGTGGGAGTTGTTTTCATGGCACTTGTTATATTTATGCAAGCCATCCTCTAAATATAATTTAGTCTGTTAATCGCTGTTATCTGTAGCACTTTTGGTACCCAAGCAATAGCTCCTTAAGTTAGCATTAACCCAATGACTGCAGTGTAGATCCAGGTGGTTACCCTGGGCGAACGACCCTAGATGCGTCCGAACATTCATCTCACTGCTTATAGATAATATATATATGATCTTTTAGTGGGAGTTCTATGTCAACTTTCTGCCAAGGGTAATACCAAACTATTTCATCTCCTCAGAAAAGTTTAGACTGTAGTTTGAAATCCTTGGTGGTATTTAACCCGTAATTTTTCTTTTTCTGGTAAAGAGAAACATCTCTGTCTTAGGATTTATAGATCATGAGTGTTCCTTGCACCATATTTCGATTAGTCGGAGATCAAGTTTTAACTCAACAAAAGGTATTTATTAATAAAGATTATTTAATTTCATAAACAATTTTCAATGTTTTTACAAAATTAAATAAAAACAAAAATACTGTGAGTAGTATCTACTAGCTAATGTATGAATTTGTTATTAAACCCAATTCATCCAAAAGTACAAAAATATTTGAAAAAAATAGCATTTATGTTTGTTCAATTGTTTTTTTTTTATTTTTCATTGAAATTATTTTTTGCAGAATTATTATTTCTTTGAATTCGCATAATTCCTATATTTATAATAAACGGGATGATATTTATGTATTAACTAATTAAATTAATTTCAAACTTTATTCCCGTAAATCATTAAATTTCTACCTGGAATTTATTAAATTAATGAAATAGGTACGTTATATTACTGAAACCATGCAGAAGAGGTAAATATTCAATGTTTTGCAGGTATAAAATTTGATGGTCCTTATAATTAGAAATATGGAAATAAATCAAAATTTTAGAAATAATACAATTGCAGAAAAAACTATTTAAATGAAAAATAAAAAACAAGCAATGAAAGTTTAAATTAGCCAAGATAATGGTTACTTTCAGTACTATTTATGAACATCGCAGCGACATAAAAACCAAAAAGGTAAACGCATGCGCGCTCACAGAACATGCAATAACTTTAAAACATGAATTTAATTTCGATGATTCCTGTATTTTGGCAAAGGAAAAAAACCATACAAAACGTGTTTTCTTGGAAATGTGTTTCATAAAATCTAATACGTCTTGTATAAATAAAAAGTCAGACATAGATAAATTGAGCAACATCTATTGTTACTTACTGACAAAACATCAAAAATAAAATAAAGATTTACTTTTACATATACACACCATAATACACCTGTATACAAAACATGTTGCATACTATCAAGACAGGTTTAATATTATTTCCATTAATATTAGCAAGAACTCCTAATTACCTTTTAAACCACACTATGTTTGTTTTGTTTTTTTTTCTGTTCTCTATGGATCAGTCAAAACACACCATTAAAAGATGTCACAAGAGGAATTTTAACTATTCAACTAAATTTTAAAATGTGTTTTGTCCATTATTTTAAATGTTATATTTTATATGTGTGTTTTTAATGTTGAGTGTCGTAGCTTTACATAGATAATCTCAACGACTAGTAAGTTGTAATGACAATTTGAGATATGTTGTAAATATTTACACTTTCTTCTAATTACAGTGTCTTGAAGAAGGAATAAAGGAATTCCGAAAGCTCGACCAAAAGTCAAAAGAGTGTTTCTTTAACATCCCGGCCAAACCTACTGACTGCAGCCCTAATAAACTGCATTCTTTGTATATATATATATATATATATATATATATATATATATATATATATATATATATATATATATAATACATTTCTTGAATATTGCCATATGAAGTTTATATAAAGCAAACACATCTTAATCCACAGAATCATCAAAGTTTCTAATGTAGTAAATTTCTTAGACCAAATAATAATATTAAATTTTCTTCTCGGAGTGTGGAGGAAGTTCATGCTGATGAGATAACAAAATTTACAGTTTAATCCAAATTCCTAGGAATGAAACGAAACTTACTCTTACATTGATCAAGTAGATGTGGCTGATGTAAGAAACTATGCACTTGTTTTCGGAGACTAAACTTTTTAATTAGAATCGTATTCCATCTTCATCTTAGTTTTATCACCGAAGCTAGAATTTCGGCTCGATAATTAAAGTGCAAAGTAAATATGCAGCTTTACTGTTACATATAGTTTGAAGTTTACTTGTTTAGTTTGACATAAATGACAATAAAATCCAATTTATAAAGTTTCCTTAAAAAATGTGTATGGCTAATAGGCCTATTAGCCATACAAGCGCAAGTTAGAGACTACACAGAGAAAACAATTAGTAGCTTTAAAGTACACAACGAACTAATATAAATACACTGCAAATAATTTCTAACATTGTTTATTTTTGAAGTTACATTAGATTTGACTTTATTGTCTATAATAAAAAAATCTGTGATATCGGTATTTATGCCAGCCAATGAAGCAGTAAAAACTACAAAAACCTACCAAATTTGCTGTAGAATGGATCTCAATAAAACTATTTGTATTCGATTCATATGAATGTGGGAATGAAAATTGCATTATTCAACAATGAAATATCATGGAAAATAGAACTGTAGATCATTATGCAAATACCAGTAAACAATGGGTACAACGAATACACAATAAATAAAATTTTAAATCAAAAACTACACAAAAAAGCCCTAAAATTAGTATTTTCACCACCATAGAAAAAACCCAGTACCTTCTGCTTGATTACATATACAAGCAAGATATCAACAAAAATAGCTAAACACATAGAAAAGAAAGGAATAACACCAGCTTTTAGAACAAACAACAACTTGGGCAAATATATTAAAAACAACAAGAACCAAAATAAAAAGCACTTACACAGTACTGTATACAAACTTAAATGTGGCGACTGCCCAAAAGCTTACATCGGTCAAACTGGTAGAACTTTTATCAAACTTATAGCAGAACATAAAAGGGCTTTCAATATTAGAAAAACAGACTCTACGTACGCACTTCACCTTCTGGATCATAATCATTATTTTAATAACTAATTTCAAATTCTTCACATTCAAAATAAAGACCTTAAGCTATCTTTATTAGATATTATTATTATATTATTATATGGAAGAGCTTTTTTACAGAACTGCATAAATCCATTTACGGCTAAAATATATTTTTTGTTGAATTTCGAGAGTTTGGTCTGCCTTAGATCTTGTGTATAAGTCTCATGTGTTAAAAGTTAATATCTACCATTTAAAATAAGCCTAACAATCACGTTTCTTCCACAAAACTTAATTAATCCACTCAAAAACCTGTACCTCATGTTCACTCTTTTTTTATACAACACTTATCATCTCCTTCTTTAGCTAACCGTTAAAATTAGTTTTTGTATTACAAAACTGCAAAAATCCTCCGGTCTGCAGAACTGTCCCTCTACTATTTTTGTTTGATTTTAAAAGCATCCTCTAGAATTAGATATTGATTCGTGAAACAAAATATAATATTCGTTAGTTCTTGGGTTGCAATGACAGTGTGTAGCGTAGCCACGCCATGCCACGCTGTATGAGATTATCAGTACTTTTCCGTTCGATGAGACGGAATGTTGTGAATTCGTTGTATGTCAACGTTGTTTCTGTGTTTTGCGTGTTATTTTGAAATGAATACTGCTAATTTATCGGTAGGATCTAAAAAAGACGATCCATCAAAACAAGTGAGAGAGGGCGTTCAAAAATTATAAAGTACAACGATAGTGATCCTCATTTAGTGTTTCTTAAACAGAAGACCAGACCATATGCCCATAATTCGAAAAATCTTCGTTGTGCTGCGGTATCCTACGATGATATAAAAATTAATCGACAAGCAATCTGCATGGCAGATTGCTTGAAAAAGAAACAAGATCTTGTTTTGATGAAATATATCTTTGCTTTCGAGTCCCAAAGAAGAAGGGGATATGGTGCGCCTGTCTCTGTAACTCGAACATGAACGGTTTTTGTGCAATTTTTTCTGAAGAGTCAAAAACGGAAACGCATGATTCCTGTCTGTAAAAAGTTTTTGGCTTTCTCAATGGGTGTACCTGCTTCTCGACTACTGGATTGGAAAAGTCGTCAATCAAGGTCTGCTGCCCAAAGAAAATAGAGGTGGTTATCGACGAAAAGCTTTTTTCATAGCCAAAATGGAAGCAGTCCGCCAATTTCTTGGTAAACTAAATTGTGTCGAATCTCATTATGGAAAAAGAAAAAGTAAGAGAGTTTACCTTTCAGCAGAGTTAAGTGTAAATAAGTTATATAAAATGTTTAAGGATGCTTACACTATATAATTGCCCGTGAGCTATTCACGTTTTTACCATATTTTTGTAAATGATTTAACATTGGATTTTTCTCCCCAGCTACAGACGCATGCGCTACGTGCACTCGTCTTAAATATCTTATTCGACAAAACGCTCGCGGCTCAGTTGAAAGAATTAGTCCAATGACTGAACTTTGTATTCTCAAGCTGAGAGCAGATGTGTTTTACAAACTAGTGAAGAATGTTCCCAATAATACTTATAGTTTTGTTTTTGATTTGCAACAAGTGCACCCACTCCCTAAAACTCCAATCGGCGATGCCTTTTATCGCCGACAAATTGCATTCTATGCATTTTGCTATGTGCCTATTGACTCAAAGGCAACAGCATTGTATACGTGGAATGAAACGCAGGAAAGCAGAGGAGCAAATGAAATCGTATAAACAGTGGTTATTTTTGTGATGGTTGCGCTGGCCAAAATAAAAAACGGGTGTGGCAGTCCAGTGGGACTGCCGGTGGAAGTTACACTTCTATACACCGTTACAAATTTATTTGGGAGTCAATCTGCACAATCATTACATATGTAATTATATAGGTAAGACATGGCAGAAAGAGAAACATAATTAATAACAACTTACTAACAATGAAGGATTGAATCAATATTTTGATGAAAATGTATATTTTTAATTTCATATATGTATGAAAGGAGTTGAATGCAATTTTTTTACACATACACTGCAGTAAAATTCATTGTTTATTTTGTTATTAATATAATAATAATACATTACAAATTAAACTGCAATATTCATAAGTATTATGCAATAATACAATACAAATTAAAATGCAATGTACATAAGTATTTGAAAATGACAATAATGTAATAATAATAAAAAAGTCCTCCCCGACTGGGTATCGAACCCCGGTCTCCCGTGTGACAGGCGAGGATACTGACTACAACACTACCGAGGACATAACACAAATGTATTTTAAAATTGACAGTTCTGGATCATACAGTGATTTATTGAGATTATTATTTTGAAATACAAAAGAATAATATAATTATGAACATTTAATAAATAATACAAAACATATCACATAAATAATAATATTAATAAATATTTTATTATATGTAGGTATATGTATCTTTATATAATATATATAATATTAAATTATATATACAAAGGGGACATTTTTATATTCGAGAGAGGAAGACAGACAAAATATATCTTCTGTCTCTCTCTTACTCATTATCTTACATATGTAATGATTTCACAGATTCACTCCCATACAAATTTCCAACGTGGAGCGCGCGTATAGAAGTATAACTTCAAAAATGCTCATATTGTTCATGTTTTGTGCCATTGCCTTAAAACTGAGGCACCAGAGAATGTACAGCAAATTCGTGTAACCTTTTCGATTTGTGGCCCCAGTTTTCTTCCAGCTGATCGAGCTTTTGGCCGTGTGGAGAAGAGCTTAAAAGAAACTGATACAATCACCTTAAGCAAAGAGTATGCTTTTATTTACGAGAAGTTTGGCTCTGTACAAAAACTGGGTCAAGACTGGGTGATATACAATATCAAAAGCGTTGAAATAATTTATCAAAAAATAAAAGGAATCAGCCAAACCAAACGCCTCATTATTAAGAAAATTAAAACCAGGGACCGGCGTACTTTAACCACAATAAAATGCTGCGCCAACTCTTGATTAGATAGAGAAGAAGAAACTTTTAGAAGTATTATAAACAAAAATAAAAATGATTTTCTTCGGGCTCTTCCCCAAATTCCACTATCTCATTCCTTGACTAAGGAGAAAAAAAAAAGATGTCCTTTATTTATTGCAAACCCACTTTGGACAAAATTGGAAAGAGATCCCTGATCTTCATTGGTATATTAAGGCTCTTCAACACAAAGTTACTAGTGATCCAGATCTAGAAACCCACAACTACCATGATGGCGAGTGTAATTGCTTGGAGGATGAGCCAAAAAATGTTCACATCTAAATTTTTTGTACTCCTCATTTTTTTTTTGATAGTTTGATTATTGATAGTTTGAAGATATTTTTAGTTTGACAAAATTTAATATCTCACATCATTTTTTACAAAACGCGATATCTCCAACAGACACATGGCTATATTTTGTTAATGCATATCAATAAAAATAATGTTAATTAAAGTTTTATTTCTCTAAATCTAACCTCAATTGATTGCGTTCTCGGAAATTTCGAAAATGTTAGTAAAACAACTGCAGCACGTTTTTACGTCTCCTGAAAATTTTTGAAAAGTGGATTTACGCAGTTTGGAAAAAAGCTTCTCAACTTGAGACAAGCAGTTCTCCGCTCCTCAACTTATTCAGCTAAAGACTATAAAGTGTAAACACATACCAAAATTAGATCACTTGAGAAAGGCATTCTGGCCGAAACCGCTGTAGTAAAAATAATTTACAATTAATTTTGTGAAAATGTTGAAAACAAAAGTTTTCAGTGTTTTATTGTTACAACTTATATTATTATATTCACAGAACATAGGAAGCAGTTAGGGATGTTGTTTAAAATTTCAAGAAAGTTTTTTAAAAGTGACGTAAGATAAATTATCAATTTTTTTATTGGCAATATAGGCAAATACAATTTTAGATTTTCGAAACAAAATTAAAAGTCTTTTATAGTGATGTACCGTTACTCCCTTTAATCGTCTAGAGTAAATTTCTTTCTGCTAGGAGGTCAAACCTTGAGGGATAAAAAATTTCAGTAACAATCTACTTCTTGAATTCAAACTTATCCTATAAATTCCCATTTTTCAGATTATTTACGGAATGGCGCTATATTGCTAGCTGGATTTTAAATTATAGCCCACTGTTTCAAAAAGTAGTATGCGCTTATATTTGTATACCATTTAACTAATTTATTATCATAAAAAGGAAAGATTCATATTGCCATATTTGCAAGTAAATTTCTCTCATTTAAAATATTCCTCCTACCAAAAAAATATCGGTCCAAAATTCCTGCACGACCTTTTATAACAAGAATGCTGACACTCCACCAACAGAACACAAAACAATTTCGTCGAATTGTTACAAAACAATTTAACGCACAGATTCATTTCGTACACACTTTTACTTTTGTTCCTTTTTCAACCCCTCCCTATATAAAGGTTCTCGCCCTCGCACAATCATATATTTTTCCCGCTACTGTCAAACTGTATCACAAACGTAATTTGTTTTCTAACTTCGGAATCGACTTGACTCCAAATGGAAATATCGCTAAACTATACAGTATTAAGGAAACCCAATTTGAATTCGTTTCCGCCTTTTGCATATACACAAAACAAAGCTGAAGAAATGATTGGCCCATGCGGAAACACGATGCGAGATATTTGATATGTAGTTTCAGCGGCATAAAAGTTTTTTTGATGATATAGTTTCGGAACTGGTGTTGAATAAGAAAAAAATAAATAAGAATTATTATAGCTAACAAAGAACTCTAATATTTTATATAAAAAATAATCTTAAATATTTACAACATTAACAATTTACACGTCGGTATTAGGATAATTAACAAAATATTTCAGTAATACTAAAAAATTTAAATAATTAACATCGATTAGTTATTAGATTAAATCACTAATGTTTGTATTTTGAGAACTATTTCCGAAGTGGAAATTGAAACGTCAATAAACGTACTTTAACCTTTAGTTGTGGCTTATTCCCATTTAAATTGTAATTAAATAAGACTTATGGTGTTTCTCTAATACATCGCCAAATCATACTGGCATTGTAGATAGGTTTCTTTACAAAAATGTGTATTTACAGTTTAAAAGTCTATTTTCCAAAAATGATATACGTAGCAGAAACACGTCCTGACACAAAAAGTACAAGAAGAATGTTAGAATCAGCAGAGGCAACAACACTTCAACTGGATAAATTTCTGTAAAAACTGTATCCAAGTGTTGCTACGCCACTGGTAGCAATTAACTTACAATTCATAACTTCTACCTACGTAAATCCTCATGAAAGTCGAAAATGTATTTAAAAGATATGTTTACCCGTAGATTAACTTTCTTCGACCAATTCCAAAAATTTCTCTGTTAGACAAGAATTCAAAAGGTCGGTTTTTACCTACCTCTGTATAGAAATATCGAAGTTGTCCCCCGCCGCTCGAAAATCCCTTGCAATAGACAGGTATTGAAAATCGGAATTTTAAGTCAATATAATATTGTACCCCAGCTTAGCTGGTCGCTCGCATATTAGTTAGTTTTTAGTTTCGAATTCGATATAATTCGACACATTTTTGGTTTAAGAGTTTTTAGACTATCGCGTAATCAGTATCAAATTGTATCTCAGCTGAGCTGATCGCTTCTTATTTTTAGAGTTTTATCTCGCGCATTGTAGTTATCGTTACATAGCTTAGAGTTAAAAGCTGAACGCTCATTAGTTATCAAATTTATTCATATACATATATACTCCCTCTATAACGAACACGGTTATTACGAGATTTCGCTTATAACGAGGTACATTAGATGTCCCGTGAAATTTCTATTGAACTATAACCCTCTATAGCGAGGTAAATTTTGTTATAACGAGATAAAATAAGATTGAAAAACGTGTTTTTTACGTTTTGGCCCGGCCGTAGCTATAAATAAATACACTTTTTTAACTGCGCCGCCCGCAATAAAATTCTTACAATTTATGATTCTTAGTTGGAAATTTACAATTTATGATTCACAGGTGTCATTGTAGGGGGTTGAGCATTCACGCCTAATAAAGTCCTAATAGACAAGATGTGGAAAGTGTTTAAAAGGTTGTCAGAAACTTTATCCAAAGAAAAAACGCAAATGAAGAAGCATAAAACTGTTTCACGTCTTTAGAAAATATGATAGATAGAATACTGGACAATTTAAAGCAGTCAAAAATGACAGACTTCTTCCAATTGTAGACGCGTTAGTTTATGTTATTCTTGAAAATACGCTTTATACAGACTTACAGAATACAGATTTTTTGTTTTAACGTATATCATTGACAATAAAAGCAAACAACCCTTTTTTGTTTTATTGTATTTTATTGACAATAAAAGTAAACAACTTTTGCCATTCGAACAATATTTATTAGCATCTTATATTGTAGCATTTGTAAATTTCTTCAAATCCTCTCGCATATGGGATAAATTGAAATCCCCCCAAATATGCATTATAATAACTAAGAATGTTTTCAATGTTTTTTAGTTCGTATCTTTCAATTTAAGACCCAAATAATATTTCGTTCTTTTCACGTCGCCGTCGATAATAAATCATTTTATTCTTTACTTATGTCACAGGCGCAAATTCTTCGATATTTCTTTGTTCAAACCGCCCGATATTGCGTTTTCAAATTAATAATTTACGTCTTAATTTCCGTTGTGTTTTGTTTATACCCTAAGTGCTTTGTTTATTCTAACTTATGCGATCAATTTTTAAAGATAATTTCAGCACTTTCGTTGGTGCCGCGGTGAAGAGCGGTGATTTCCAGCGTTATGTCCAAATTCATCTGTCGAATTTGTGGTTTTCTGTTTTTGACCCCTTTTTATGGAAATATGTAGCAGTGAAAAGTAGTTTTCTAGCAGTTAATGGTTCAGTTAATGTTTTGAGTGAGGATTGGAAGAATCGTCGATTCCATCCTCGTTTTGTTTCTCCCCGGTTGTCATCCTAGGCTTTTTAGCAGTATGGAGATAGATTTGATAGTGTGTTCGCTGCATAGAGAGTGAAGCCCAGGTCTACCCCCAGTTTTATGGTTTCGGAGGTTCCAGTGGCGTCTGGTTCTAGAAATTTTAGTGCAGTTTGCTAGTGAAAAATCCAGGTAACTTTTTGATCAAATTTTAAAGTAAAGACAGACATTTTTTTTTAACTATTATAATAATTGCTTTCATTAAAATTTAAAAAATAGTAATATTTAATATAGTAAATTTTGGGTTTTGACTTTAGCTGTTATTTTATTTGTTTTCAGTTTTTAAAATTTAATGTTTATGACAGCTAGCTTTATTTATATAGTTATATTATTATTATATTATATATAATGTTATATTATTTATATTATTAACATAGTGTTTTTATATTGTCTATTTTGTAACTGTTTGTAGTGACACAAAAATAAATGTTAAATTTTGTTTCTAGACATTTGTTTATTTTTTTTAACTAACCCTTTTTTGAGTTTTATTTGAAAAAGATATGTTTTGCATTTCTGATAATTATTTCCCCAATTACAACTAGTTGTTGTAATAGTTATAATTAGGCCCCTTGAAGTGGCGCTCTTTATAAATTACTAGAGGTGTTTCCTGTTTCTTTTTATTTTGTCCCAAGAGAATCATGACCGTTTGTTTCATATTTTTGTAGTGTCCCCAATCCAAACCCCTTGATATTTTTTACTTATCCACCACCCTAGCTCTCCTAACAAACCCTGAGTGCCGTTCGCACAAGTAGCGTTTATTTTGCTTACCCTGTCTCCACCCCCATAGTTTCTATTCCCCAATCTTCTACCCCTCATAATCTTACCCTGTGGTAGGCAAAATATCTTCGTTACAATATTGCTCCGAATGGCTTCACTATAGAAAGTTAATGTTTTAGAAAACTACATATTCATATGTATGCACAGTATTATTGTTGTTGGATATAACGTGATCCGCTTATAACGAGGTAATTAGTCTGCCATTTTAGTTCTCGTTATAGAGGGAGTTTACTGTATAAGAAAACGTCCTTAGTTGAAGTGATAGTTAGTAGTAATATTTAATCTGTATCAGTGCTTGTGTCTGTAGTGTGTCGTGAATCAGTGTATAGATAGTGATCGGGGCTATTTCAATAAAGGAATTGCGCTAAAACTTTGGCTAGATATTAACTTAGTTGTAGTAACATTCAATTAGAACTCCAAAGATTATTTCAATATTTGCGCATATGCACATGCCTCAATTGTACGTGTTCTTTTATTTATTTATATTTGTATATTATCTTTTTATTAAGATCTATATCTTTTAAAAAAACTATTTTAAGAAAAAATTAAAGTTCTTAATATCGAATCTGACCGACCAATATAAATCACTTGAAAGTTATTTAATTAATCCTATCATATTTTTTTACTCTATAAAAGTAAAAATAAAATCATTATCATATCGTTACAGTGGAATCGTTGAATAAATTCTAAAAGATTTGTTAAGTTAAACAGACACGAATGTAAATTGAGCCAAATGCAGGTAAAATCATCTAACTAGAACGTCGAGAGAGCGACGTTGGTAGCTTGTAATTCACGCCATGAAAAACCAACCCTTAACTGTTAATACAATCGGTAGCCGCGAGAAAGAGCCACTGTCATCGAGTTTCCGCCGATGAATACTAATTGCCTATCGATTGGGCACGGGCGAGTGCGACGGAGTCGGCGATTTTTTTCGTTTCAAAAGATTTTATGTGGAAAAATTGCCGCTAGTTGCTATTAAAAGACGCTTTGTGGTGGTTAACAATGGCCCATAGAACGGTTTTTGTTAATATTGTCTATAAAATTACCGGCAATTGGTGGTTTGTTATTTGCTGGTTTTTAGTGTTTGAAGCTTACTTCAATGAAGTCTGATCGTTGGATAAAGGCTTGTTAGAAGCTTAATGAAATTTTACTGCTTCAGTTGCATATTATGTTCATAAATTAATCATTAGGAGACAAAAGGGACGTCAAAAAGACAGATTTTTTTTATATTATACAACCAGATTAACTTTTGTTATGTTTTAAGTAGTATTTTATCATACATGATAATCTATATATATATAAAAGAAAGTCGTGTTAGTTACACCACTTATAACTCAAGAACGGCAAAACAGATTTGGCTGAAAATTGGTAGGGAGGTAGCTTAGAGCCAGGAGACGGACATAGGATACTTTTTATCCCGTTCGACAGCGTTCCCGTGTGACTTGACATGAAACGTCAGTCACTATAAAACGTGGTATAACAAAAAAGAATCAGACTTGGAATAACAAAACGCAAATGACAGCTATGTAATTGACGTAAAATGACAGCTATATAATGACGTATGGATGACAATTTGATATTTGTAAGAAATCAATATTAAAACTATTTCTATTAAATAAATAATTAACAAGTGGATTGAAGTGAAGTGAAGTAACCCTAGTGGTTGATGCGGATAAATAAAATAAAAAAAAATAAAAAAAGTTTACTTCTTTATGTTATAAATTAATATTAAAATGTAAAAGACTGTTAGCAATCTTTAAAGTGTTTGGAAAACTGAGTTATTTGGCAACTGATTTACTTTTTGATCTATATGCAAGTGTCTTTAATTACTTTAAAGTAAGTTTCCATAACAATCATCAAACTAATAGTTTCTTCCATTAATTACTCAACAAACAATTATATGAGTGCTCAGTTCACCACTTACCGAATTAAGTCACCTCCTTGGTATTCAGAAATGTTTAATAGTGTAAGGTTTGTCTTGCAAATAATTCAATTAATAACCTCAACCGACTTGATTCACGATACACATTTTCCTGTAATTAATTCCGGTAGGGGTAGTACGAATGGGAAACAGGGGATCAGAATTGATTTTAATGTTGAGGCTTGGATTTATATCTGCCGATTTGAGCCGCATGTTATCTAATAGAAATGCGTTTGCTGATTTTGCCAATCTGCCAAATGTGTGGGTAGAACCAATTGTTATAACAACTGATTAAATTATTTTGAATTGGTGTTCGGTACACTTTAAAAATACAATTTGTTCATTGTCTCCTGTTCATTAATGAGAAACGAATATTCAGACAGGGTTTTATCTATTTATCAGTTTATATATACATAGATGTATGCATATATTTTTATACATAGTAATCAATCGAATTTTCACAACATTCTAAAAACTCCAATCATTAACAACTTTCACACTTATTCAATGGAATTGTGACGTATTCTTTTGTTGCTTAGAAAGAATACACAACGTATTAGTAACACCAATCAAAATATAATATAACTACAAGAAATAAATGTCAAACAAAACCATAATATTGATCTTAGTGGTTGTGAAGTATATCATCACGTAATAACAAATTGCCTCAGATCAAGAAAAAAAACCCCAATTTTTGTCGAAAGAGACGTCTATTCAGACATTTGTCTTTAGTTATATACCTAGAAGCTATCGCAGTAAGCACATGGTTCCCTAAAAGTTACTATTTGTAATGTATATATCCCACCGAGTTACAATCCTACTTAGCTGAACTGAAAGACTTAATTTTTTAACTTCTAGCACCATTTTTAATTGTTGGAGACTTTCTTTAATCCCGACAATATTGCACAAGGTTCACAAATCTGGTACGAAAGACCATACTTCATACTGTACTTCATACAATGTGATCCTCTGATAATTATAACTTGTTCAGAATGTAATAGTTTTTTTTGCGAGCAACAAATTTGTATTACATTTAGTATTTCCTTTTTTTTATTCTCTTTATTGTAAATTATAATGTAATAAAAAATGTATAGTAGCAAAATTTACCCAGCGCCAATAACCTTGTAGTTGAGACATAATAAACTAAACAAAAAAAAAATCTAAATCAAATATGTTTTACCACTGCAACTTAGAAACGCTTCATCGGTTTAAATATGCGGGAGTTATGATCACCTCCAAAAACAAAATTGCACAAATAATAATTAATATCTAAAAATGTCTGAGATAACTTTTATGAGTGCTTCAGCTATGGGAATTGCTTTGAATTAACTGTCTAAACTTTTTTAATTAATATTTTATGAATAAAATTTTTACTTGTTTTCACTATAATACATCGGTAACAAAGTAGTATAATTTCGTCTCTTTTTATTTCTACCTGTTCACACATCAACATATTGCCGAATCTCTAGATATGTTTTAATAATTTAACTCAAAAACACCAAAAAATAAAATAAATAAGTTTCTCTTCGTATATTCTGTTAAAAAGAGAAACATAAACGTATTCGTCATAAAACGCAAGTAAAAAATAAGAATATAAACATTCCCAGACTCAATTCCATCTCGAGAAATAACCAAGAATTTTATACAGGCAGCACTCTAAAAAAATACAATCATAACAAAATCGAAAAACCGTAAAAATTCCCGTGGTTCTTTCCATAAAGATCGGACTGGTAGTGTGAAAGGGTCGATATAGGGACTGACTTTTCCCTATCATAAACTAGCCAACTTGTGTTTGGCTCTACCTCGGAAATGGGAATTTTTACTACTGCCATATCAGAATATTTCAACTGTTTTTTTATGTGAAGAAAGTCTATTTGAGTTTGAGTGAAATCAGTATGAGGTTACAAAGCTCATGACCTTTGGGAGTCAACACAATCCTTTTTAAATCTGTTAATATTTCACATATAACCTTGTTAAAAAAACTCGCCATTGTGTACCTTACTTTGATATATTTATTTCTGGCTGTTCGTTAAACTTAAATCAACACTACTTTAAGCTGTTTGAAACTGTAAGTTTTGATCTTTTTGGAAGGTAATATAGTTTCTTTTATTTTGTGCTGTGTTCTAAATACATATATTGTACGATGTATACAAGAAGTAACATACATATAGCAGACTATTATTGTATAATACGCTGCTGTATAAAATTAGGAGCTTGACTTTGGTTTGACTTCATTAAGTGTTTGGCAGAAAAAATCAATAGATAGATAGATAGATAGAACGTTTATTGACCACTTTACATAAAGTTTGAAGTCCGTATAAAAAATACAATAAAAGATATAATAATGTAAATTTAAAATTAACTTAACCATATTGGCTAAAGTAATATACATATGTAAGTATTAGCAGAAGAATTAAAATTGAAAATTTAAGATAAAAAAATCTCTAACCAAAAAAAAAAACAAACCTAAACTGTCGCATAAAAAATCTTTGAAATATGGAAGTAACAAAAATGTGCAAATAATTAGGAATATTCCCGAATCGATGACTAAATAAACTAATACATAAAACTTAGTACATTTTAATAGCAATAATACAATGTGATATGTAGATAGTAAATCGACAGTATTCTGACCAAACTGGGTACACGTTATAAAGGTGTATTGAGGTATTCTGTCTTTGAGTAAAAACAATATGTTAAAAAATGCTTTCTGATCCTATTTTTAAACAGTGGTGGAGACAGAATTTTTATTTCGTTATGCAGATAGTTATACAAGTGAATATCAATTGAATTCTCTGTGCTCTTTGATAGTCTGAATCGTTGTGACCTAATTAAATCCCTCGATCTTGTTAGATGATCATGTAATTGGGAGTTTATAGTAAACTTATTTATATTATCGTGAATTTCCAACAGTGTTGCATACATATAAAGCGAACGTAGAGGCATAATACCCATGTTCAAAAATAATGGTTTACAATGATCCCTTAAATCCGCTCCAGCAAGTATCCTCACCACCTTCTTTTGTAATTTAAATATTCTGTCGGCATGACCAGAGTTGCCCCAAACAGCTATTCCATATTGTGTATGACTATGAAACAATGAATACTTAAATATTTTTTTAGCATACTTAACTATTTTTTTAGCAAGGCAAAAAGATCTGGTTTGTTCGGAAAAATATTCCAATGAGATTTTTTTGCATAATCACTTCCATGAGATACCCCAAAGTAAGATTTTAGAGGTCGCCCATGCAAAAAGTTGGTAAAATTTGTTTAAAAAATTGTAACAATCAATTTTTGACGCCAACAATTTTTTTTTAAATTGTTTGAGTATTTTTAATAACATAAGTCTCTTATAGTTTTTGTAAACTTACTCGTTCTCGAGTTATAACTAATTTTGCGCCACTGTGTCTCAACCTAATAACGAAAGATCGAGAAAAAGGATCGGTGCTCAGAGGGTTTCGATGAAGTTCCATTACATGGAGATGTCAGTAGAAAATTCCAGTGACGTTTCAATGCAGAGCCGAACCGTATAAATACAAAGAAGTTAGATATTTAAACATATATCTTAAATAATATTCCAGAGTTAGGCGAACTCGATACAAACAAAAGTATCGACCAGAGTGCCATTTAAATTAAGAACCTCATTGTTAAGGCAAGCAATCACTTCATTCCAATAAAAACAATACAACCTTTCTCTCCGGCACTTTCACAACACATCATTACCAAAATTGAACAAACAAGACGGCTGTTATCTCTTTACAAGATCAACAGAAACTCCCTCATCATAACAGAATATAACCGCATCTATTCTAGAATTAAGAGGGAAATATCTGCCCTACAGACTCGCCAGTGGGAAGATACGACCTCTAAACTAGACTACAGACATAGGACTAAATTATGGAACAAAGTTAAAGTCCTAACAAAACAAAAATCGTCTCAACCATCTCTTCTGTTGATCGACAATCAAATAATCAGCTTCCTGGAGCCACATGCCGAAGCATTCAAAAATTCATAGTAGGAACCACTCTCATGCACCCAATTCCAGAACATGACCCGATCATAAACCCCATTACCCACAGAGAAACGTAGAGTTATTGCCAAATAGGTAAAAATAATTCTCCCGGACCTAACAATATCAGTAGAAGGTGCCTAAAACAACTTCCAGAGAGTACCATCCCACTTCTAACAAAAACTATTAACGCATGTCTCAAAAATAGCAACTTTCCTACTCCATGGATGGTAGCTAACACTATCATGATACACAAACCAAGTAAACCTCGAAGTAGTGTGGAATTATACGGGCCAATATCCTAATTCAACACATTAGGGAAAGTCCTCGAGCTTGTTCTCAAAGAGAGATTTAATGACTTTCTCGAAACCCATAACATCATCTCAAAATTTTAGTATGGATTCCAATCTAATAAATCCACTTAAAAGGCATTAACAGATTTTACATCCAAAGTCATTCTGTCAAAAAATGACAATTCTATCGCCAGTACCACTTTTCTAGATGTACAAAAGGCCTTTAATCAAGTCGGGCATGACGGACTAGTTCGGAGGCTAATTAACATCAGGCTACCTTTACAACTCATTCAAATCTTACTTATTCTTATACTTACTAAATTATATATAAATTAGCAAAAGCCAGATCCATATTCACTAAAATGAAGAGAGTGTTCTGCGAAAGAGCCTTGAAATGCAAGTGAGAGTGAGCGATGAGTCTTGAAATGAAACTTCGCCTGATGAGATGTTACGTACTTTCTGTGCTGTTCTACGGAATGGAGTCATGGACGTTGAAAAAGATTGATACCAAAAAATTAGAGGCATTTGAACTGTGGATGTATCGCAGAATCCTGAGAATATCATGGATCGAGAACACCGATCTTGAGAAAAATGAATAAAGAAAAGGAAATCATATTTACGATCAAAAAACGAAAACTGCAATACTTGGGACACATTACAAGAGGCGAAAGATATGAACTGCTTCGAATAATTATGCAAGGGAAAATAGCAGGAAAAAGGTCCATAGGAAGAAGAGGAAACTCCTGGCTAAAGAATCTACGGGAATGGTATAGCTGTAGCAGCAACGAATTGTTTCGGTCAGCAGTTTCAAAAATACGTATAGCCCTGATGATCGCCAACCTTCGGAATGAAGAGGGCACTTGAAAAAGAAGAAGAAAATCGTACACTTTTACTATATGTAGGATCCAAAACTGAATCCGAATAATCAGAAAAATCATTAGGTACTCATATTCATTTTTCTATTCCTCTCTAACTCAACGGCAGCTCGACCAGATATGCTTCCTTTGGAAATAAATACAAATTGAAACATCTAACACGTAACTTTTTTGCTGGAAAAATAATAAACTATTTGACCTTCAGTGTGCATCTGTGCTAATCATGGCCTGCAACTAGACATAATTAATAATTTCATTTAAATTTTTAAAAACAAATATAAATAGAGCAATTACAAGGAAAACATATTTTGGCCCAGAAGACCCGGTACAGAATTTACTCTAAATTTACCTGGCAGTTAAAGTGTTAAGGAAGGAATTTCCTATTATTGTCGTGTCCTTTTTTTGCAATGTGCAGCAATGTTCATGCAGAAACAACAAGCTGGCACGTTTGTTTCTTAACCTTTAATACACTATTTAAGTACATAATATAGATGGCAAATTTAAAAAGAAAATTATAAAATTGTAGCAGAAACCTCCTTCTTAATATAAAAGTTAGAGAGTACTCGGTATGCCTAACTTCAGTGCAACATATTTACCTATTATGTAAATATTGTATATTTCCTTCGACAAAGTCACGCAAATGTCTTTTTGGAGTAATAATAAAGCCCTTATAAAGTTACCAGGAGTTCGTCATTACATGCAAAGCGAACTATTTCAAGCATTTGCAAATAAATTTGAGTATATACGCTAGCAGGTAACATTTCCGAATACCATATTGATATATACTTCCTGAAGATCACTTTAGGATATCTTTATAGAAAAGGAAGTCGATATTGAATATTTGCTGCTATTATGGTTTCGTAGATATAGGTACACAGATACGGATTTGGTACGAGCTTTTTTTTGAAGTCAATAAAAAATTGGTTTTAAAAGTCTTTTTTTCCATATGTTCATAATGATAATTCTAAATGAGTCCTTGCGTGCCGTTATTTACGTTTTATTTTAATAAAAGAAATAGTCAATAAAAGGAAATAATAATTTATAAAGAAATAGATAATTTATTGAAAATTTATTTATATTATTTATCGTATGGCACTTGACGCATTTGCATTTAAATTTACATATATTTTGCATAAAACATAATACATATATGTGTACAAACAAACATGCATTTAAATTTACATATATTTTGTATAAAACATTACATATATGTTTACAAACAAACATCTAACTTATTTATATATTCTATCGACTCTGGAGTCGCCATTTGGAAATCCTTTGACCTGCCTTGATAGGATCTTGTGGGACACTGTTCTGTTATGTGACAGATGGTTTGGGGTTGTCCGCAGTAACAGAATGGGGATGCTCGCTTACCAGATTTGTGCATCATGTAACCACATCTGCCGTGTTGGGTTCTTATTCGGTTCAGCGTAGTCCATGTGTTAAGTGGTAAGTCAAAACCTGTTGGTTTTTGTGTGATGCAGGGTAAGCTGCTATTTTGTTGTTTCATCTATTCTCGTGTATTAAGTGGTCGTTAAGTTGAACTCATTTTCCACAGCAATCTGTGCTGTTTTTGTTGGCAGTAGTCTAAACCGTAAACGGTTACCGTTGGCAGCATCTATATCTTGATGAATTGGCAGGATCTCGACTCAGTATCTTTTTGTACTCACTAGTGAGGGAGTGTATGTGCCGTAGTTTCGGTGGTGGAATGTGGCTGAGTACTGGGAGTCATTGCGTAAGGGTGGATTTGATAACACCAGTAATCATTCTCATTGTACTGTTCAATTGGGCATCTACTTTTTGTATATGTGGGCTTTTAAGCCAGGCTGAAGAGCAGTATTCCGCGGTTGAGAAGACAAGGCTTAGTGCAGATGATCGCAAGGTGGAAGCCGATGCTCCAATAATATTGTTTCTGGATTTAAGTTTTTCCGCTGTTTTTGACAGATGTTCCTTGAAAGATAGGGTTCTGTCAAGAGTCACCCCAATGTACTTTGTTGTTTTATTGCACGCGAGTGTGATATTTTAGAATTAGATGTTCGGTGATTTTCCTGCAAGCTTGTTATTTAGATGAAAACTGGGAACCTCTGTTTAATACTTTCCCACTGTGTGTAAGTCTGTCGTAAGGATTTCTTTTGTTTGTTCAAATGACTTACACCTTGTTGCAAGGACCCAATCGTCGGCGTAACTAAACTTTCATTCCAGTCCATTCTTCAGTTTTCTTGGGGTACTGATGTCGGCTCCCATGACTACTTAATTCATTCGATCGACTAGCATGCTGTTGATTATTTGAGCGGTGGATTTACAGGAGATTGTATGGAGGAGCTTGTATATCATGCCGTCTCTTCAGACTGTATCGTAGGCCGCTGTTAAGTCTATGAATGCGGCTGCAGTTTCAAGTTTTCTCTGGAACCCTGCCTTAATAAATTTGGTAAGTAAAAGAAACTGATCTGCACAGCTTCATTTCGGTCAGAAACCGGCCCGATCATCCGGTATTGATTCAAGTAGCTTTGAACTATTTCTGTTATAGATAAATCGTTCTAGTAGCTTAAACGTTACCGAAGTAGGGCTATTGGTCTGTAGATCTTAGGGTTGTTATCATTTGGTTTCCCTGGTTTTAATATGGCAATGATCTTTGAGCGTTTGAGTTCCTGTGGTATAGTACCGGTTTTTATAAGATCTGTGAATAAGTGGGCCATCCATTCTCCCGCATATTTGCCGCTCGTAATAAAAAATTCGGGATGAATATTGTCAAAACCTATGGCTTCACCTGGCTTTACATCCTTGAGAGCTATAGACAATTCTTCTGCTGATTGTAATTTTAAAGTTTTGAGTTTTAACTTGATTATGTGTGGCTTGTCTTATGGGGTACTAGATGGCGATACCAGATGTGAGGCAATAGTGTTTGGGTTAATTGTTGGTTTATTCCTTGTTATGGGTGTTCTGCTACCTAATTTTCTTCGTAGTGTCCATGCTTGTCTACTTGATGTTTGAAAATTAAGACTTTCTACAGTTTCCGTCCATTTTTGTTGTCTCGCTGCATCTAGGCTATGGAGCAGTTCATCTGCTAATTCTTGATCGCCACTTTCTTTCGCCAATTGAATCTTTTGTAATTTCTAATAGTAGGTAATATCCAGCCTAGATTCTTATCCAGTTTCACAGAAAAGCTACCCCAAATGGCTTTGTTTAGATTCCAACGTGAGCGAGGGATGGATATGATTATAGGAATCTGGGTTCCTGCCTCTAGGATCACTGGGCGGTGTTGGCTGTCTGGGAAGTCCTTCATTACTTTTCGAGAGACTGCTAGAGGTTGCCCGTTTTTATTAATAGAGACAAAACATAGATCGGGATTGTACTCCTGGTTCCATGCTGCTGACATGAATGTAGGTCGGTCTTTAGCGTCAAACTTTAGTGATAGGTGTTCGTCCTCCGACCATTTTACTAGTGCACTACCATTGCTGTTTTATTCTTTATATTTCCACTGCTTATGGTGACTGTTGTAGTCCCCCACGTATATTGACGGGTGCGTATGTGTGTCGATGACTTAAGCTGGCCAGGATATAGCCGGTGGTTTGTAGGTATTAGTAACGGTAATGCTTCCAATTTTTACAACATTGCGAATTTCATCATCAGTACACGTGGAAACATAGACGGCGGTTTCTATGTGTTTTGTTTAACGTACGTTGCTGTGCCGTATGATCGATGGTACGTAGCACCCAGTACTACGAAGCCAGGTATTTTTTCCCTTTTTCGCAGTTTTTTTTCCGTTTCGCAGTGTGTTTCCTGTAGAGCGGCCAGGTCGACGTCGTTATCTTTAAGAAATTTTGATAAGTACTGGCTCTTTGAATAGCATATGCTTTCTACATTTAAGTGACAAATTCGGATCATAGGTCCGAGTTTTCTAGTCGTTGGGTCCTGAGAAGGGCCATTTTTATTATTGTTAATTTGCCTTCTGATACCGTTTAATGGCATTGTTTGCAATGTGTCTCTGGTCAGGAGATCCTGAGATTACTTGACCGCCTGTATTTGCTAGTTCATTTAGCATTACCCAAGGTGCAAGTGTAGTATTCTACTACAAAGCGAACTAGCTCCCAATATTGAAAATAAAAGATATATACGTGAATATAAAGTAATATTTTAAAAATGTATCCCTGACCGTAAAAGAAGACGCAAAATTAAAATAATATTGAAAAACCGCACACAAAATTAAAAGGTTATATGAAAGATATACGCACATAATGAGAGATTTTGTCTCATGTAATAAAAAATCAAGAAATTTATTTTCATTGTGGAACAAGACCTGACATACATGATAACTTCGTGAGAGAATGTGTCACGAGACTAATTTCATAAACAAATCTCAATATATTATGTCGTAAAATAAAAACAAAACAAATGAGTAAACCGAGTAATCAAAGGGGTGTTAATATAAAAGAATGTAATGTTAACTATACAAGAACCATGATAATGCAATTAATACTAAGCAGTATTAATAAAAGCACAATAGCCGATTCATCGATAAGTTCAAAAATAAATGTGTTATCAGGATAAGTGCCACTTATACCCAATTTAGTGAACACAAGTACCTTTCGCCGGTGCCAAGACAAGATCTTGTGAATTGCTCAGGAGTGCCAGAGCTTTAGTTTCTTTATTTATTATCTTAAAACACTTTTACAAATATTATTCGTTTTTAAAACTCATAACACTTTTAACACACCATCTTTGAAAACCCAATGCTTAGGTAGGATTTTTTCCACTCAGAACTTTCATAAATTCCAAAATTTGTGCTTGACTTCTGGGTGGCACTTTCCCTCTGTGGACGTGGACTATAATTTTAGTGATTTTTTGGATAGGCTTGCCTATATATTTTTAATAAGGCATTTTCTTTACGTACAATTAAGTCAAAACATCACAAACTGTGGACTAGCAAAGGTATTCGCATATTAATCAAGAATATGTGTTCACTTCTGTATCAAGAAATTAACTACTAACGTCGTCTTCACTGAATTAATGTACAGGGAAGCCTATCTAAACCCATCAAAACAGCTAAAAATATGTACTTTTAGAAACGTCTAGTAAGCTCTAAAAATTTTGCAAAAGAAATTTGGTTTTGCAAAATAATAAACGATCTTTGAAATAAAACTAACACAGCTCACATATTTTCTCTTTTAAACCCTGAAAATCTAAATAAATGCTTAATGGGAGTAAAAATATACCAACAACTATTTTATCACAAACAGATTCTATTTTCTATCTTCCTAATTTAAAAAAAATTACCGAATTCATTCTTTATAAGACCAGTTGATAAATCTGAACTGATCCAATCAATCAGTAGTATCAAAAGCAAATCTTCCTTCTGGTCTCACTAATTAATGATTCCTTTGAAAAAGTTATATTTCCAGAATACCTCACGACAGCTATTTTTTTTTTCATATGGTTTGTGAAAAATCAAATGTCTGCAAATCTAGACCAATCGCCTTACTACCGTTCCTATCCAAACTTATTGAGAGACGTATAAATGCCCCACTTATGTCCTTTCTCGTTGAAAACAAACCTTTTACCACAAAGGCAGTTCTGGCTTTTTAATTATCTAATTAATGTACCAGTGATGCTATGTTTTCTAAACTAAATAAAGTCTATCAACAACTAAACAATAATCTTTATATGGCCTTTGATTTTTTGGGACTATGCCAAAGCTTTTGATTGTGTAAATCACATTTTGGTGAAATAACTAAATTTCTACGAAATTCGAGGTAATTTTTTGAATTGGTTTCAATCTAAATAATTGAGCTGCACATCTAAACAACTACCTAGAGCAAATGATACTGACTCTAGTCACAAAAGCACTGCTTGTGGGTTCTCTACTTTTGCTTATCTATATAATTCTATGCAATTTATTTAAATTCTGCAATGGATTTTATATTTCATAATTTTTTTATTTTGTAATATTGACGATTTATGTAATTTCAGTAAATTTTAAATTGTTATTGTAATTTTTTTGTCTTTTGGTAAGCTTTGTCCATAAAATTGTACAATTTTCAGTGACAATAAAGTATGTACTATTCTATTATATTTTATATTACAAGATAAGCAAGATATTAGTACATTAGAACTGGTTCATCCAAATGGGTGGACATCATACTTTTTCAGTGAAATAGAAAATTAATGTCCACTTAAATCGGCGAACAAAAAATATAGCTGATTTGAAAATATTATTTATTTATTCAAATTGTAAATATTTCCAAAATACTCAAAATATTAAAAACTGGTTTATCTGGGCATGCATTAAAAGAATTCTGATTTTCTGGGATTTACTTTTGGTTACTGTTTTATCAGAAACAACTGAATTTTTCACCTAGGAGTATTTGCACCTCTCTTAATTTGATATGTATAACGACATTGATTACAAAGTGTAATAAGCTTTATATGATATTTATGTGTTTTTTCTAAACAATATTATTTAAAATTTAGTCTGCTAGTAAAAGGTACCATTGACTTATGAATTACTAGGTTTTCACCAGGTATTTTGGTATGTTGAACATTTTCTTCTTGTTAAGAAAAACCGAAACACCGTGGTCGAATCTTGCGTAATCTGTTCCCCTCTATATCTTTCCCAAAATGCCAACATCAACAAAATCTGGAATCAGTTTCTAATCAAAAAGGAACACTATTGATTTTTAAATATTCCATTGATCGACTAATATGATTGAATTGAGGGCATATGTACCTGTAGAAATTACATCGTGCCTGCTACGTTTCTTAAATGGTGACTTTACTATCAAGAAGGACTATCAAGAAGGTTATTATTTGAAGCAACAACTGTGTTGGCTAAAATAATTTTTTTTTGTGTTAATGTTTTAAGCTTCTAATGTCGTAGGTTTTTGATAAGAGGCCACAGTTTCATATCTGGTAAGAGGGATTTTGCCCTTATAGAAAAACAAAAAAAAAATATAAAAGCATTCGTGCTCGAGGATTTGATCAACGGTAATACTTTGTAAAGATTATTTTGCCTACCACATAGGGTATCACTATAAGGGGTTGAAAATTGGGGATAGAAATTACGGGGCTATAGGCTACTTAGGTTTTTTGGAGAGATGGATAAGTTGAACGACAAGGGGGCTAGAATGGGGTAACTTCTAAAGTGAAACAAAAGGGGTACTTACATGAGTTTTCTGGACAAAGACAATACAAAGAGGTACTCAAGCTATTTGAAATAAGAACGCAGCTTAGAATAATCTTCCTGTTGGATGAAAGAAAAGGCTCTTCCTTCCTAAAAAATACAAAAGGATCTTTAAACTTTTTGTAAAAGAAATAAACACAATGGTTTAGGGAAAAAAATAAATATTTATTGTTATTTTAATTTTTTTTATATTTATTGTTATTTTACCACAAACAGTTACGAATATAAATAATAACAATAAAATACAAACTATCAAAAAAACTTAATATTTTACTATGGGTTTACAAACTCTTAAAGTTGGAGATACTCGTTCTATAAGAACTTACAACTGTTAATGGGCGACAATTTGTAACGGAAAAAAATAGAAATGAAAAATAGCTTTTTAAATACATGAAGGTTAACCTTTTTAAAAAAAACAAAAACAGAACAAAATCTCTATTATGATTAGGTATGTACCAAATGTCAAAAGTAAAACTAGCTGTCAGATGTCAACACTAAATTTTAAAACTTGAGAATAATTAATATGACAGCTAGGCTACAACCTAACATTTATAATTTTAATTATTACAATTTCTTAACCTGTTATGAAGGCAATTATTTATGGCCAATGTCTATTTTTTACTTTAAAAGTTCAACAAAAAAAATTACCTGAATTTCACTAAATGTTACTCTTTAAAAATTCTGGTTTTAAAACTGAAAACACAAACAAATGCATCTCCAAACTGCAAAATAGCCTGGGATGACAACCAGGGACAAACAAAATGAGGATGGAAGCTGCTTGGTACTGGGACGCAAACTTTCTAACTTGACTTATTAAAAACCCAAACACTACTGGAAGGCAACTGGACACAATGGAACCATGTGCTTTATCCGTCAAAGTTGTTGTAAACGCTGTTTTACAAATATCTCAGATAAGAGACGGCGTAAAAACAAAAACACAGTGATTACTCTTTAAAAACTGACACATTACATTGAGTACAATTCACTTTTTTTAACAAATTTGCCGGCTCCTTCAAACTACATACACTGCCGTCTGCCCCTAATAAAATCTCTCCCCAACCTTATTAACTGCACATAAAACTTGTCGAATTTGCAAATTCTTAGAAATATGTATTGAAATCCCCTCGTATTTGCTAAAGCAACCGAAGAATATTTTAGTGTATTTGATTTCCCATTCGTACGTATTAAAACACCGAATTCTTCCAATTCATCTTTACGTCGCCGAAGTTAATGTAAACCATTTTATAGTTTGTTTATATTTCACAAAATGCGTATTTTGGCGGTATTCTTTGATCGAAGACTCTTTTGGGATATTCTGCGCTTCAAATAGATATTCCAGTTTATATGTTTTGTTTATACCAAGATTGTGCAAATGAATTTTAAAAGTAAACGTTCACTCTGGGTAAGGCCGGCCGCCGTTAGAGGCGGTTTTAGTTTTATTGGAGTTCGAATTTATTTTCAAATTCGTAATATTTTTGTTTTCCTTTTTTTGTCATGGAAATGACAATAGTATAAAGTCACAGTAGCAGTTAAATTTGTAGTATTGAGCAGTCAATAGTTGCAGTTTAAGTGAGGTTCCAGAAGGTGAGGAATAAGAATTTTTTGTTTCCATCCTCGTTTTGTTTCTCTTCCGTTGTCGTCCCAGGCTTTTTGGCAGTTTGGAGATGAATTTGTTCATGTTCAGAGATTTCCAATCAAGTTTCTGCCCCCAGAGATTTTATTGGATCCAGTTCCCGACCCAGACATGCAGAGTGAAATTTAGTGTAATTTAACTTTTTGTGTTAAATTTTAAAATCAAGATAGACATTTTTTTAAAAGAATAACTTTCATTATTTAAAAAGATAATTCTCTATTTGCAATAATTTTTTTTAGTTGCCACAGTTTATAGCTCAGTAAAATTTGTATGTTTTTGTAGAATCTCCCGAGTTTGTAAATGAATAGAACACATGTAAGTTTTCTTTGTTATTTTTGGTATAAATCTCTGTAACTACTAATATAGTAATTTTTGCGCCATCTGTATTTTTGTAACTGTTTGTGGTGACACAACAATAAATGAAAGAAGAGCCTTCTTTACTTTATCCAGTAAGATTAGGATTCTTCGAAGCATCGTCCTTATTTCAAATAGCTAGAGTTCTTTCTTGTTGTTTTTTGTTAACCCTTTGGTCTAGGAGATTCATTTCAGTACCCTTTTTTTTATTTTTTTTTTGTAGTTGCCCCAATCCCACCCCTTGCCATTCAACTTATCCACGACCCAGCTCTCCAAACAAACCCTGAGTGCCGTTTGCACGGTATCGTTTATTTTGCTTGCCTTATCTCCACCCCAGTAGTTTCTGTCCCCAGTTTTCGAACCCCCTATAATCATACCGTATGTGGTAGGCAAAATATTTTCGTTACAAACTTTACACTGCTACCATAATACACATTTTTCCATGATAATAAACGAAAAACAAATAAACATTTACGCATTTAAAGCTAAATCCAGACTGCCACTGAAACCACCTGCCTCTGACAGCAGCCTTACTGAGAGTGAGTAATTTTTAAAAATCGTTTGCCCACCTCGGTATAAACAAAACATGTACTGTTAAATTCCTATTTATTTGATGCCCATAATATCCTAAAGTGGCCCTTGATCAAAGAATACCGAAGAAATACCCATCTGTGATAATTAAAAAAAACTTTAAAATGTGTTTATTATCAACTTCTGCGATACAAAAGGCTTGAAAATACTTTTTTCGGTGTTTTAACATATACACGGTGATTTGAAATGCTACACCTTTCGAAAGATACACTTCAACTTTTGATGTCATCAATATGAATATCTTTGGTATTTGGAACATCAAAAGGGGCTGCTGAGAAAATGTTATGTTAAATACCACTAAGCTACAAGTTAGTAAATCAGTTAGTATACGCGTTGAAACAGAGAATCCTATAAACATCAAAACCACCCATTTATTTTAAGAATTTGAATTATGGCGCGAAGCTAACATTTTAAAAAAGAACAAGGCGCTAAATGATTTAAAAAAATTTAATTAGTGATAATGAAACCCGAAAATAAAGTATCAGCGAACAAGAAGAAGAGAAGCAATGATACCTTACCTCAACAATCCTCAGCACCAACAGTTCTACAAATATTTACTCATCATCATCATTCAATCTTCGCTTATCCACTGCTGGACAAAGATCTCCCTCATAATTTTCCATCTATTTCGATCTTGTGCCTCTTGCATCCAATTCCTATGACAACGTTTTAGATCGTCAGTCCAACGTGTTGGTGGACGACCTCTGCTTCGGTAGGCATCATCTCTTGGTCTCCATTCCAGTATCCGCTTTGTCCATCTATTATCTGTCATTCGAGCCACGTGACCTGCCCAGTTCCATTTCAGTGTTGCTATTCTCTCTACTGCATCAGCCACTCCTGTTCTTTGTCGTAGCTGGCGATTTGAGATCTTGTCTCGTAGTGAAACGCCCAACATAGCACGCTCCATCGCCCTTTGACACACACGGATCTTTTGAACTGTTCTCCTTGTCATGGTCAACGTTTCGGCAAGTTAACACTGGCAAAACACACTGATTAAACGTTTTTCTTTTAAGGCTTATTGGTATATCAGACGATTTGAAAATATGGTTCAGCTTGCCGAAGGCTGCCCAAGTCAGTCTTATACGACGGAGAAGCTCAACGGTTTGGTTATCTTTTCCTATGCGAATCTCATGACCTAGGTATTTATAGGCCATTACCTGGTCTATGGATCTTGTTCCTACGCATATATCTTCGCTGACTACAAGATTTGTCATCATCTGGGTTTTAGATATATTTATTTTCAATCCCCCTTCTAGCGAAGAAAGGTAGAGCTGATTTAAAAGTTCTTTGGCCTCATCTATCCTATCAGCTATTAGTACAATATCATCTGCAAACCTTAGATGGCTAAGCTTTTCTCCGTTTATGTTAAATATTTACTCCGTGTTTAAATATTTACTAGAAGTAGTTAAAACTGCACAAGAAGACCCTGCTGAAAACACTACTATGCAAAATAGTGATAGATTATGTCCCGTTACTGAACAAAAACACGTGGGCAGTTAGCACCTACCTATTTAAAAAAGTAAAAAAAAAAACAAATTTCGTTTTGTTTCTTTATAACATTATTATACTTTTAAGTTAAGTTTTCCGTTTTGTTATAATAATATATAGATTTTTCTATAAATAAGCAAACAAAATTAATCCTTGCATTTTCTTAACATTTTTACTAAATATCTCAGAATTTTGGTTTTGAAACTTCTACTCTTCAATAATTCTGATCCGACAAAAACCACATGTATTAAAATTGACTACATAAAAAGATTTAATCCTAGAACAACTTCTTCTTCGGCCTTAAGTAATCCAACTTTGGACATAGGCCTCCCCCAAATCAATCCAGTGTCTTCTATTTTGCCCCACTTGCTTCCAGTTTTGTCCTCCGATCTTCTTAGTGTCATCAGCCCATCTCATTTGTGGTCTTCCTCTGCTTCTCTTTCCTAACCATAGCCTCCACTGTTGTATTTCGTGGTTCCATCTGTTATCTTTCAGTCGGGCATTGTGTCCTGTGAAGCTCCATTTTAATTTGGCAGCATGTTCTCTTGCGTCTTTTACTTTGGTTTTGCTAATAATACTAGAAGAAGTTTTAGAACTACTTATCTTGTTAAATACTTAAGCGAGTCAAATTAATTGTTAATTAATTGTTAATTAATTGTTAATTAATAGTCAAACTAACATTTCTTTTTTTTTACAGTTGTAATTGCACAAGACATCCAAGCTGTAGAAGGGAAAAGTGTCAGTTTACCTTGTGACGTTGTTCCTCCTGGCCACGATAAAGTGTACATGGTATTTTGGTTCCAGTACGGTTCTGGATTTCCAATATACAGGTAAGTGCCTTTTTGTTGTTGCCAAAATGATTCATATATTATGACTATTAAAATGCTTACTTACCGGTATAAGTTAAATATGTATACTTTTTCCTGGACTATATATATAGAACCTCTTATGAAAAGAGTGCACATAAAGAAGAAGAATATTGCTGTTTTCAAGCCGGCTGCTTACCTTTAATGTTAAAAGAATATTTTTAATTAAAATTCATTAAACAATGTACATAATGTAAACAAATGGACCGAAAGTGCTATACATTTTAGAATGTAATGTTTTAAATCCATTTAATAAAAGCTTTCTTATTTGTATGTAGGTTATGTAATAAATGATTATTAAATATTTTATTGATAAATAATAACCCTTTTAAATTTGATAAATGACAGTTAGCAGCAAATATGTTTAGAATAGCATCATAAATGATAAAAGTTATAACCATTATTTAAATTAAAAACATTCAAAAGTAAAAAAAACATTGCTTTGCACGTAATTTATCATAATTTTGTATAAAACGGTTTCCCTCTATAAATAATCTATAATGTATAGCACATTAAAATAGCCCTTTTTTATACAAAAACGAAGGACAATGCCATTATCACAACATTATGTTGTACAAAGTATGTCTATTACCATATCCAACATTAATTTTGACATTTTACGTCCAGTTTTATATACCTTCCGGTACTCATGTGTTCCTGGCTCTTATTAAGATAAATAGACGTCATAAAACTTTATGAGCAATTAAAATTATTAGGGTATATTTCTCTTCGGATAACTAGTGACGTAAAATAAGGGCTTTTAACGATATTTATTCCAATAACTTTTAATATCGACGACATCTGCTATAGTTAAACCTGTTAAACGGTATATATATATATATATATATATATATATATATATATATATATATATATATATATATATATATATATATATATATATATATATATTGTTATGATTCATTTTATCAGCCAAAGATAAAATTAAATTTACTAAATAGACCATCTAAATAAATTTTCAAGATATCCTGGAGAGTCGTTATGCTACGTAAAAATAGAAAATAATATTGGCTTGTTCTTAATATATTTCAAAGTATAAAATATAATAATTCAAAATATTTCAACTGATAAACTATAAAAGATATTTCGAAGAAATGAAAGTCCTTTATCTTTGGATTACCTGTAGTCAACAAAATTTAAAGATATGCATAAATTATTTTCTTTGTAAAATATATTTGAGTGAACGTAGTGAAATAATGGAACAATGAAAGTGGATTTTCCAAATAGACTTGTACGTCGATACGGTGAATAAGACAATAGAATTGAAATATTTAAAATGTATAATTCTCCGTTAGTTTTTAAGAATTTGTAGAACCGATTAGCGAGTTTTTGAAAATTTCCGAAAATTTTCAAAAACACTTTCCTTGAAAACTTGACGTGCTGGAAAAAACACTTTTTCGTGACAAAAAAAAATGTAGGCCTGTGTTATTAAAAGAGTAATTTTTCACCAAGTAATAAAAAACAAAATTTGTTTAATTTGTTAATTTTTTGTATTTTGAGAACGATTTCCAAAATGGAAATTGAAACGTCAATAAACTTATTTTAACCTTCAATTGTGGGTTATTCCCACTAAAATAGTATTTACTGTATCATAGGGTGTCGCCAAAAAGGTTTTTTATTTAATAATTTCTCTGGTATATGTAAGCAAATATCTCTGTTAATACCACGGCGAGTACGCAACTTGCAGATACGTGCTTAAGTTTAAATATCAGTTAATATCAAAATCATAAATGTCGATAATAAATATTAAAATATATGATTTTAATCTTTAATGAAATTATGGAATAATTAATTAAATTAGCTCAAATCATCCAATTTAAATCCATTATTAAACAGTGGCAATTGCTTGTTGAACCGATAAAAAACAATAGTAAAATAATTACATACAATCTATTTTACACACCTATTAAAATTATTACGTCCCAGTCCAATTATATAATTTTTAAATCATATTAATTTGATCAATAATACAAACTGAAAATGTGTAACAATATTTAATTTAGCATAAATGAAATGAGTTTAATTGGTATCGCTTCTGCAGAAAAAAAAAATTTCATCAAATTTCGTGTCAACACGAGATTAAAATATTAATATTAGAGCAATATTTATGTCATCAACTAGATGTTTCTCTTTATTTCGTAATAAAAACTTGTAGCACTTTTTAAACTTAATCCAGTAAGTGACCGCTTCAAAATTTGGAGTTAGGTTCCTCTTACCCTTCACTTGACTTCGGAATTTGAACCCAGGGTTGCTTTTACTTGGGTGGAGGAAGCCTACGCTTCTCGGGGATAAAAAAACGGGAATACGTTTAAAATTTATCAAGAAAAGGATAAACTGACTAATTCTAAGCAACTTTTATTTTATAGAGTTTTTTCACCTCAAGTTAACACTTTTGAGTTATTTGCGAGAGAAAATGTTTATTTTTTAAAATAAAAACCACGTTTTCAAACGGTTTTTCACAAATATCTCAAAAACCAGGTATTTATCGAAAAAAAATTGACTAAAATAGAGACCTTACGTAAAAAAATGCTATACATACGTGTGTAGAACCAGCCAAAGCAGAGTTGTAGCTCATCAAAAATAGGTTCTTGTTTGTCAAATTCCAAAACAAATATTTCAAGGCGAAATAACTAAAAGTTAAGCACTTTCCCCTTGATATCTCGTTGTTCGTTGTTCTCTCTACTGCACTGCGTGGATGGTGTTTTTGCACATTTTTGAGAAGTGTTCTTACTTTTTGTTGGAGACTTTCTATATCCGTTTTTGACCACTTGATAATACCAAATGAGCAGCTAAGCGTGGAACAGGCGTAGAAGTAGAAGTTAGTACGGTTTTCATTAGTTTTTGGTCAATTTTTTGCGCGTGCTGTACCGTAGAACGGGGTGACTTTGTTAATTTTTTTTATATTTTCTTACGTAACTTTTGAATTGGTGATCCCAAAAATGTGGAAAAATGTCCATTGGGATGCATCTGATGTTTATGTAATTTATACTGTTAGTATATATATATATATATATATATATATATATATATATATATATATATATATATATATATATATATATCTTTAAATTGAGGATTTTCTCAAAAAAAATAAGTAATGGTATATCAAAATCACCCATTGATGTGGGGTCACTTTGATACCCTATTTTAAAATAGCTTGGACGATGCATAAAAGCTGTAATGGTGTCAATGTCAACCCATTTTTAAATCGATCAAGCCAATTTTTAGATATTTCAATTTTAATTTTTGGAGTGACTTCGACAGCTGCTATAGGCACAATAATTAGTATATAATAAATAATTTTACAGGTAGCTAATACTTTATTCAGGTAAAAAACATTTTAGCAAATTAGTAAAACAGTATAAAATAGTAAAAAAAGCCAAAAGAATGTATTTTGAACGGAAACAAAATCAAAGTTATTTTTCTTTAACATCAACTCTGCCAAGAAATGTACGTGTAGTTGCTGTTTCATTTGTTTCAACCGATGGGGTCTTCAGAATTGCTAAGATATCATCGAAAGGAGCGTTAAAAATGTCGGTCTCCACAACTTTAAAATGTTTATGGGTCTCATCCAGTGATTTAAGTCCAATGAGTTCGTATTCGTCAAAAGGTAATTTCTCTTGTATCCTTCCGGCATATACGTAATTTTTACATTTTTGTTTACCTGACATAATTTTTACAAGCACGTAAGTTCCAACATTCGATTCAGCAAGGGAGGGTTTTGTATTCATCTCATCTTGATATGATTGGTCCTCCACAGAATCTTCATTTTCAATTTCATTTTCGCTTTCACTATTATAGCTGTTTAACTCGCTATCGGAGGAGCTGTCATTTGCCGTTATATGTCGACTTACACTTTTACCAGGTTGGATATGAAGTTTCTTTTTACTTTACCGTTTAGTAACTTCTATCTCGGACTTCTTATTCATCAGATAGTCTGTGAGGCTGTTGTTAATCAGAGGTTCTACATAATCAACATCATGGTTGATTGCTGTAATCTTACTCAAGACTTTATTTGGATCGAAAGGGGCCATGCCACAAGCCTCGAACCCATTCTTCAAAACTCTCTTAATTGCACTTTTTTCACAATCTCCACATTTGTGCTCAGTTTTTGCAGTTGTCTGATCCATTAATTCCAAGCATTTTTTTAATAACGACGGAAATTAGTCTTTAGGTACAACAGTAATTTTTGGGTGTCACAATTTAAATTCCGTCAAAACTTTTCGCCAAGAGACTTTCATCATCATCATCATCATCATCAGTGGTGCTACAGCTCTTTCATCGGTTTAAAAAAAGGCACATCCAAAGGCTGGCATATGTGTGTTGAATTACTGGGAAGGCACGCAAATTCAATATTGTGCAATTCACACAATTCTAAAACATGATCTGAAAAGTGAGATCATAAGTTGTCGCCGATCATAACTTTTTTACCTTCCAGCCGTCTTGCTTGGGGTAATAATATGGTCTCAAACCAGTCTGTAAAACAAGTTACCTCCATCCACCCATTTTTTGTTCGGTTATATCTAGCTCCTCTTGCGCAACATCCACTACTACAACAAGGAGAGCCCTGTGGACCTCCTAATGTCCATGCATCCCACATATGTTCGCTGCGATATATTATATAAGGAGGGAGTAGTGTACCATCAGCAGCACCGCACATCATTATTGATGTGGCGGCTTTACTATGATTAATGATTTGTTCTGGATATTTGGTCCCTCTTCTATAAAGCAATCTTCTTTTCCCCGGATCATCACTAACGTTGGTTTCATCGTAATTGAAAACGTGTGATGGAGGGCAATTTGAGAGAGTTGTTCTTAAATTATTGAAATATGATTCTATCGTTTCTTTTGTGACACCTGCCCGAGCTCTAGTAATGTTAGACGCAAGTCGTTCAGAGATTTGCTGACTATATCTCTCTAAAAAAAGTTTTAACCAGTCGTTACCAGGACTTACCCCGTTTTTAAATTTAGAGATAATTCTTCCAGTTCTTTCTAAATAACTCTTAGTGAAAAGTTGTACATCTAGCGTCGATAATGGAAATCCCCAATCTGCACATTTGACAATGCAGGACACGATTGATTTTTCCTCCAGCTCCGTCAACGCAGTTTGGCCCCCTGGCTTCTTCACATGCTTCCCTTTGTATTTATTATATAAAGTACCATACGGAATTTTAAATCTTACTGAAGCGGCTTTAACACACAAGTTTCCATTTACTATTTGAAGCAGAGCATGTTCAAGAGTTTCGTCAGAGAAGTTCTTGTAGCTTCTTGATCCCAACTTTCGTTTATAAACTCGCGGCATTTTTTCTTTTCTTGCAGATAATGACGAAATCTTGAAAATAATTAACGGTTTGAAGTTTCATTAAGCAAACTATAAAAAGAAATAAAGTATCAAAGTCACCCCGAAAAATGTATCAAAGTGACCCCGGATAAGAAATCATTCAATTTCATGGAGTAGTTACGGAAATAAGTTAGGTTAAATATTTTAAAATAGTGACAACTAGACCTACATTAAGGCAACATACACAAAATTACCTGCAATTCTATTGTAAGAGCTGTATGTTTAAATTTAGTAACACAATATAAAATCTTCAAATTCAAACAAAAACTTCAATGGTGAATTTACAACCGTATACTTTTGATTTTGGCCACAAACACCTTCTGCTATAGTGAATCAACATGTGCACTGAAATCAAGTTCAGACAACCACAATAACGGACGAAACATTTGGGTTGTATTCTCTCTTGAAACAAAATATTCATGTTTTATCAAGGTCACCTTATAGAATCAAAGTCACCCCATTCTACGGTACTCCGAGATATTTGTACATATCATTTTCACCAATTGCCTCGAAGCTTTGGCCATATTGCATATTGAAACCTCCGGGCTGAACTTTTCATCTGACTATATTTAGTATACGGCACTTCTCTAGTCCAAAGTGCATACTAATATCATTTGAGAAGGTTTCTACAGTTTTTAGCATCTGATCTAGGTGGTTTTGAGAAGAAGACAATAACTTCAAATCATCTATTTACAACAACAAATCATAAGTTAGGTTCGTCACATCAGTATTGTTATTTTTGATACTAAAACCTGAGTCAGTGGAGTTCAGTAGCTGAGATAGTGGGTTCATCGCTAAAAAAAACCAAATTAGACTCAACGAGTACCCCTGGAAAAGGCCGCGGTTGATTGAGATATCTTCAGTTTTAATATTATTTTCACCAGGTATTTGAATGTGGATTTTAGTCTTCCACTCCGAGATTAGATATTTTAAAAAGGTCACTATATTATTATAATATTTATCTGTTTTCAATATATCTATAGGTCATTCATGAGTTACTGAATCAAAGGTCTTCTTGTAGTCAATGCAGGCAGTAAAAAGTCGATAATAAGTTGTTCTTTGCAACCCATGAAACCCTTAGCGCATTCTGTCTGTATAGGTTCTATGATATTGTTTAGAGCACAGTATTGGTAGATACGCTGGGCTACACAGGATGTGACTAATTTTTACAAAGTTGGAAGACAAGTTGGAGGCGATACTTGGGTATTATTTTGATCCTTTGGTATTATATAAGTGGTTCCCTGTGTAAGAAATGATGAATGGTGGAATTTTCTGTGGATTAGAGATATCATGATAAATCAACATTGACAAACACTTATGAACACTTCAAAACTTCTTTAGTCAGAAGTTTTGAACTCCGTCTGGTCCCGAAGATTTCCCGTTATAAAGCTCTTTGATAGTGTTTAAGACACATAAACAGTTGTTCGTTGTGTATTCAATCCAACCAGTATTGGTGTTATGAGTAGCTGGCGTTGAAAGTTGATTTCCTCTAACACGTGAATATCTTCTTGGCTTCGATAAAATTTATTTTCATTTTCCAAGGTGGAATCAAGTTTACTATAAAACGCGTTCTCTGCATGTTCAATTAGTATATTGTCGCATTTTCGGTTGTTGCTAACTTTGTATCTCCTCAGGAGGCCTGAATAAACAGAGAGTGTTTGTTTTAATGTGTCCAGGCATTGTTGAGGTATGTTGTTTTCTGGATTATGTCGTGAGTGTCTTAGAGTACAATATTTCTTCACTTCTCTTGATTATTTTCTACTTACTCTTTGTATATATTCTGTTATTTGTTCAATGTCCCTACGCAGTAATTCAATCTTCCTCACCAATCGTTTTTTCCAGGGTGCTATTCTGTTACCAGTCCTTCCGATGTTGATACCCCGTCGTGTTCTGATCTTAATGCCCATAACATTAGCAATTGCTGTTGCTGCACAGTAAATCATCATATGCAAATATTCCAATGTGTGGGCTTTTGTGATATAATTGGTTCTTCTTCTTCTTTGTCAACCATTTTCCATCCACTCCTGAATGTAGGTCTCTCCCAATTGCTTCCATCTTTCTCTATCTTGCGCCAATCTAATCCACTGTTTGCCTGCCACTGTTCTTATGTCATCTACCCATCTTTTTTGAGGTCTTCCCGTGCTTCTTGTTGTCGTCCTTGGTCTCCATACTAGAATTCTCCGTGTCCACCTGTTGTCATTATATCGGGCTACGTGACCTGCCCAGCGCCATTTCATTTTTGCAATTTCTTCCACAATATCTCTAATCTTTGTTCTACGTCTTATCTCGGTGTTTCTAATCTTGTCTCTTAGTGATATTCCAAGCATGATTCGTTCCATTGCTCTTTGTGTTGTTTCTAATTTTCTAGCAGATTTTTTGGTAAGGGCTACTGTCTCCAAGCCGTAGGTACAAACTGGTAGTATGCATTGGTTGATATAATTGGTTAGGACTTCAGTATTCACAATTTGTAACAGCGCTCCCAATTTCTTGGAAGAGTTTATTTTTGGTAGCGGTGGTCTGCTAAGTGAGTTTGTTTTACTAAACTCTTGTACGGTACGTGCTATCTCGTTTACCAGACTATCTTGCACCTCGTTATTCTCCTGCTGTGTATTATCAGGTTGAGTTTCCTGTATGAGAAGCTCAGGAATCTGCTTATTAGTGATTTTATTAGGGACTTGGTCTACAATTTGCTCTAGGTAATGGATCTTTCGTTTGATTTTGCTTCTGATCATGTTGCGTCTAGTCTCTGTGATAAGATTTTTTCTGATAATTACCCGGTATTTCTCTGCTACTCTTTGTTCAGATAGTTTGTTCAGATAACAAAAATATTTATTATTATATTATTATTATTATACTACTCTTTTTAAAAGCACCCTGTATAGTTCATAATATTTTTAAATTATAGCGGTAACTCCTCTGTAATTTCTGTAAAGAAAAATTTTTTTTGTTAGTTTTAGTAAAACTGTTTTTTTCTGTGTATTATCAAGTGAATTATCTACGTTTTGTTTCATTAATGTTATGCCAAAGTGTTGCTTTTAAAAAGTATTATTTCGCATTAGTACAAATTTAAAAAGCAAATTTTTCAGCACAAATAAAAAATTGTAGCATGAAAAGAAGACATTTCCTAGAGATACCTAAGTACACGAGAAATTATCAAATAAATAATTCAACAATGAAGTGAGTTCTGAACAATAAGTCCCAAGTTTCTACAGACTATATTTTCACAAGGAATATTAAAAGACAGAATAAAGGCAAAATTTATTTTAAGGCCCGCAGCTTCGCGTTGGAATTGTCTCAGTAATTGAAGTTTCTCCAATTTCTGGAAAATACTAAGGTCTCAGCAACTTCACGAACAGACATCGTAAACAAAAACATTCAACTTCATAATGCCAAACTTCTGCCAGCTGTATCTGAATAATATTTATCTATTTATTAACGATTTTGTTTATTTTCTAGTTGTAAAGGACGCCGATATAGGATGCAAGAAGAAGTTTATTAAAGCCATATTTATGAAAACAAGTTTTAATAACTCCATTCAAAAGTTAATTAACAAACTGAGAGCGAAACGAAAAAACAACAACGACAAGGTTGTTGTTTTGTGGTAAATATAATTTGACAATTATATTTGGATTTATATCTGCAGAGCGTAATGTGGATGAACAAAATATAGCAAGTTATTAGAAGTATCTAGGGAATTAAATTTTAATCAAAAGTAGCTGTATCCACAAAATCCGGTTGAACTCAATAATAAAGTAGAATATGCGTGATATTAAAATGCGAGAAACTATTATGAATTGAAATTTTTGTTCAGAAAGTGAAGTTTTTTGAATGTATGAAGTAGTGGAAAGAATCTAGATGTAGATAGATAGATCTAGAAGTAATTAATAATTTTTAAATTGCTAAACTTATATATATATATATATATATATATATATATATATATATATATATATATATATATATATATATATATATATATATAATAACGGATTTATTACGGCTGTCGCTGCTTCTCCGCCCCCAATTTCCTTCTTTTTCTGTCATATGCAGTTGCCTCTTCTAAGTCTCTTGCCGCCATTGCTTCATCAATATCGTTGCGCCAACTTCTCCGTGGTCGTCCTCTCTTTCTTCTTTCAGGAGGGATTCATTCCTGTACTCTCCTAGGCCATCTGTACTCTGGCATTCTTTTAACATGTCCGAACCAGATTAATTGTTTTCTTTCTATGTCATCATTGATATTTCTCTCCATTTTCATTTCGTTTCTTATTTGTTCGTTTCTAACTCTCTCCAGTTTCGATCTACTGCAGCTTCGTCTCAGATAATCCATTTCTGTCGTCATAAGTTTGTTTCTATTAGCTTTGGTGACGTCCCATACTTCCGAACCGTAAAGTGTTATACTTTGGACTATACTACCGTAAATGTGTTTTTTGGTTTCTCGTCGAATTGTTTTTTGCCAGTAAAGATAGTTTAAGGCACGGGTCGCTACTCTGCTCTTGTTTATTCTTTCCCTGATTTCATCTGCGCTATTTCCCTTCTTGTTGAAAATGACCCCCAAATATTTGCAGGATTGCACGCCTTTGATTTTGTCGTCTTCCAAGACTAGGTCACATATTTCATCTGTTCCCACTGAGAGATATTCACATTTTGTCATATTCATGTTTAGACCTGCCACCTCATATTCTTCTTGTAGTTTTCTTACCATATAGCTAAGATCGTAGCTGTCTTCGGCAATTACTACCTGGTCATCCGCAAAGAAAAGTGTATATAGCTTGTTTTCTTCCACCGTTATTCCCATGTTTCTACATTTTTTTACCCATTTCAGTAAGGATCTGTCCAAATAGATTTTAAATAAGGTGGGTGACAGACAGCAGCCTTGTCTTAGTCCTTTTGTTGTTTGAAACGGAGAGGTGATTTCTTGTCCCATTTTAATTCTTGCAAAGTTTTGTTCGTTATTATTTTGGAGTGGCGTTAATAACAATTGGGTTTATTTTCAAGTTACCCATTTCTATCCATAGTTGGGAGATCGGTACACTGTCATATGCTTTTTCCAAATCTATTAAAGCTATATGAGTTTATTTCTCTGCACTCGTTTTTCCATTGCAATTTTTAATGTGAAGATATTATCCATAGTGGAGCATCCGGCCCTAAATCCCGCTTGTTCTTCGGGTTGTTTGTCTTTAATATCATTTTCTATCAGGTTTCGTAGTACTTTTGAGTATAGTCGGCCTATAGTAGCAATCACTGCGATCCCTCTATAGTTTTTAGGATCCATCTTTGTGCCTTTCTTGTGTATTGGAGAGATATACGATTGTCTTCATTCTTCTGGAACTTCTTCTCCGTTTAAGCATCTTTCGAATAATTTTCGGATCATCTCAAACAGTTTTGATGATCCATACCTAATCAACTCTGGATGTATTCCGCCTGGGCCTGGAGATTTTTTTAATTTCATTCCCTTAACTGCTTCCTTCATTCACTTGTTCTATTAATATTTCGATTCTTCCTTCTACTTCCACTTGTTCATTTGTCTGTTTAAACCTTTCTCTTCTCTCTGTTAATAAGTTCTCAAAATGCTCTACCCATGTGTTCTCTGGTATTCTATTTATTATGACTTGGTTTTTTGTCGTTGTTCTCATCGTTTTTATAGTTCTCCAGGCTTCAGAGCTCTTTGTCCCTTCTATATGGTTGTCCAGGTAATGGCATTTTTGTTCCCATGTACTATTTTTCTTTTTAACCACTTCTCGTTTGACTTCTTTATTCAAGTTTTTATATTGTTGTTTTGTATGTTTGTCTCCCTGTTGTAATAACTGTAGATATACTTCCTTCTTTCTTTTTATCTTTTCTTCCACTTCTTTATTCCACCAATATGGTTTATCTACTCTTCGTACCTGTGGCCCTAAGGCTTCTAGCGCTGGCTCTTTCATGCAGTTTTTTATATGTTCGTATTCATCCGTCGTTGATCTGTGTGATTCCTGTAGTTTTTGTTTTAGTCTCCAGGAGTAAAGTAACTGTGTGCTCTCGTTATCTAGATTATCTACGGTGTACGTAGTTCTCTCTATTTTTTCTCTGTGTTCTTTGTTGATGTCTGTGTGGTTCCTGTCTACGAATGGTGTATATATTTTTCCTATTATCAGACAGTGGTCCGAGCCGCACTCTGCTCCTCTATTCACCTTTACATCCTGTACTCTTAACTTAGTTTGTTGTCTTGTTATGAAATAATCTATTATCGATTTTAGACCTCTTGTGTGCTGATACCAGGTGTATTTATGTATGTTCTTGTGGGCGAAAAAACCATTCAAAATCTTTAACTCATATTGTTGGCATATATTTATGAGTCTTTCTCCGTTGTTGTTAACAGTTTCTTCTCCATGCATGCCTACCACTTTACTTTGAACTTGTTTTCCTACTCTGGCATTCAGGTCTGCTCCGCATATAATCTCATGGCTGTTAGGAATTTCGTTCAGGATTTTTCTAAAGTCTTCTTCAAAAGCTTTCTTTTCTTGCACTGAGTAGTCATCATTTACGGCATATACCCCCAGAATTGTTATTTGTGTTCCTCTTAGGAGAATCGTCACTTTAATAAAACGTTCATTGTATGCTTCCCAAGATTTAATATATTTTTCAAATTTCTTGTGTACAAATATTGATATCCCTGCTCTTGCTCTTTGATCCTTTCCCACTCCTGAGAAGAAATGTATATAGTCTTTTAATTTTTCGCTTTCATTTCCTTTTTTCTTGGTCTCAGAGAGAATGGCTATATCTAATTTTTGATTTGCGAATTCCTACATAATTTCTTGTTGTTTGTTCCGGATTCCCTGTATATTCCAGATTCCGTAATTCATGGTCCATTTTCGTTGCTGTTTTCGTCTACTGTAATTTCCGTCCGGTAACCGAGGCTCATTGGGTATTTTAGCACTGTAGAATTTTCACAAGTGTAAGGTCGCTGGCCTTACGACTTAACCCCCATCCTTGGAGGACCGAATTTTCTGTTGGGGTTTATTCCCCTAGCCGATATGTTCCAGTTTTTAGGCGCCAGAAACTCGCCTTTTACCCTCTCTCGTCTGCGACATAACGTACTCCCATTGTACGCCATGCACCCAGTGGTTACGCGACATGGTATGTCTTCGTGGACGTTAGAGTAGGATTTGCTGGCAGAGCTGAGTTTTATTCCTAAAACCTCCAACTCATTCGTTGGAAAACAGTGGGCATTTCTTAGCGTTTTGTTACGACAAAAGCATCGGCAGCTTCATGTCATTCAATCAATCGGCAACACATTAAGTCATTAGTAAATCCACAAGTAAACTAAGTTCCTGTAGCTGGCTGTATACCATGTATTACAAACAATTTATTTAGAATCCTTTATAAAAGGTATATAATTGAAACACAAAATCGGGCTACATCACAAAATGTTTTCGGAATCTATATTCCATCATCAGTGTGTCTAGGTGTACTGTTTTAGGCCACTAAATATGATGAAGATAGAAACTGATTGTTGCTATAAACAAGTTGTTGCTGAATCAGTTGCTATCAACAAGTCCTCGTAGACACTTTGTCTTAGGACCAGTAACCTCATGTAGAGTCTTACGTTGTCATATCGTCAATTCCACTTGTAACTCCTTCCCACGGGTGGGATCCATCAGGACAGCTATAAATCAAATTGCCTAATTTTTTCAATTTTTTTTTTGTATTTTTTTCCTACACTCGGTGTACCTTTTAATGGCAATGAATAGTACACTTTAGCGTAATTTGGTGAAATTGTATGAATTCCTTCAATTGCTACCTGTAAAAGTGTCCTGACAGACCCCACCCGTGAGTGGGCGTTTCTTGTTTTTGTGCTATGGCTTGGCTAACATTGCAGCTATAAATGCATTTATTACATACTAAGATTCAATAATACGAATGCAGAATTTCGGTCTTCTCGTCAATTGTTTGTTTGTCTTTAGTAATTGCGGTAGTCCAGAAAAAAATGAAAATACGAGCACCAAATATGCGTATACCGAGAACAACACGGTTACTTGCTGCAAAATATTCTGGAATTGAGCAAACGACGAGGGATGACCCAGCCCCAGGAAAACGGGGATGTGTAAGTATTGTAAAAAAAGAAAAACTAGATATTTTTGCCAATTGTGTAAAAACTGGTTTTGTATGGAACATATATAAGCGTGTTGTGCTGATTGTGTAGAAAAAAAATTAACATTATTTAACCCCCTCTATTTTCTGTTTCAAATTTTAATTTTGGATATTTAGTTTTTACTTGTATTACTGTAAGTATAAAGAGTAATAATGTTGTCTTTCTTTATATTTTTCTTTTGTATTTTGCCGTTCATAATTTTTTTAATAAAATCTTGTAAAAAAATAATGGTGTTAGTTATTTCGCAGTAAACTATACCAATACATATTGATACACATATTATATGTACATTTAGGTAGTACAACTTTATATCAGTAAGTTTCCTTAAAAATATTTAAAAAAAAAAATTTTTAATGAGAAATAGCATGTTTAAAATTTGGTCCTGATAGACCCCACCTTAGGATTTGTGTCACAAGAAAGTCACCCGTGGAAAGGAGGGTTAATAGCATAACATAATATGCATATATGTATATTATACGATCGAATAAGGTAACCTAAATTTAAATAAACATTTAACGGGTTTTTCTGCGACCGTTCTTCATTTTCATCTATGTAACCAGGTCTTCTGGCCAAGTCTTCTTCAGTATTCGTTCCTCCATTGGTGGCTGATATAATTCACTGATAATTTGGCTGTGATGCGTTTTAATTAATAATTTTGGTCCTGTTGCCGTGAAGTAATATGACATCTTTTACGGTTGGCGCTCCTAGGTTATTGTGGATGGTGGCATTGCTCACACACCAAGGGGTGTTAGCTATCAATAATGTTTTTAATTAAAAAATCTGCAAAATTTTTATGTTTGAAGGCTTGCTATAGCTCCAGGGATCTACGCCGTAAGTCCATATTGACTTTAGTATGACTTTGTAAGGCAGTATTTTGTTCTCTAGTGACAGTGGTAACTTTATACCAAGTTACCAATTCATTTTTTTAATTTTATATTGAGCTTTATTCTCTATTGAGTTTTTTTGGCGTTATTGTATTGCTTCCAGGTGAGCTTTCGATCCAAATACATCTCAATATATTTCACAACGTCTCTAGCAGGAATGGGGGCAGTGTTTTAACTAACTTGTGAACAAGTGCGTCTTCTTGTTGTAAATGTGATTTCGGTTAATTTTTCGTTATTGACTTTAATTTTATATTTTGTCAACCAATTCTTTTTGTGCAAATAATATTGCAGCTATTTAGATGCTATGTCTGGGTCTTTGTTTGAAACTAAAACGGCTGTATCATCAGCAAGAGTTGCCACTGTGACGTCATCTGTAATAGGTATGTTCGCAGTAAAGATTACATACAAGAAGAAACCGAGGACACTTCCCTGAGGATCCATTATTGATTTTTACTTAGAACTAACGTTTGTTAAATAGGACTTTAGGATAAGGTACATATTGCTAGGCAGTAAAGATTTTAATTAATATAGCAAACCGTTGTGCTAGATTTATCAAAAGCCTGCTGAATGTCGAAAAATCTTAGGCACACATAGTCTTTGCTTCCAAACTTTTCTTAATTTTATTTACTTATTTTATGACACTGTTGGACTGTTGAATATTTTTGTTCTGATGGAAACTGATGTTAGAGTTATATATTCTTGAGTGGTACAGTTTAGCTTATTTTATTTAGTAGGTTTCAAGTAGTAACAGTAGTTTGATAGTACATAATAACAAGCTTATCGCACGATATGAAGAAGAATATGTAGGCAATTTACCCAGCTTTCCAATCATTATAATATAAGCAGATTTTCGCTGGATTAGAAAATGGCTTCTTCTTCTCCTTCTTGATGTGCTTATTCGTTGTGAATGTTAGCGATCATCATGGCAATCTTTATCTTATCTACAGCAGTGCGGAAAAGCTGCACATGAGGTTCTTTAACCAAGATGTTCTTCTTCTTCCTGGACCTCGTTTTTTAAATATTTTTCCTTGCAGAATGGCTTGAAGGAGAGCATATCTGGATTCATTTCGCATATGTCCGAAGAATTGTAACTTTTGAGATTTGATGGTGGTCAGTACCTCTTGGTTCTTATTTATTCTTCTGAGGACGTCCTTATTTGGGACTAAGTCAGTCCACGGGATTTTAAGCATTCTCCAATATAGCCAAATCTCAAATGCTTCCAGTTTTCTTCACATATTTTCATTCAAGGTCTACGATTCAAGACCATAAAAAAGGACAGAGAAGACGTAGCATCGCAACATTCTTACTTTTGTATTAAGAGAGAGGTTGTGACTCTTATAAAATGCCCCCATCCGATTGAAGGTGGATCTTGCGTCTCCGATGCGTGCTCTAATCTCCTGGTTGTTGGTCCATTCTTTATTTAGTTTGGTGCCGAGGTAGTTGTATTACGTCACTCTTTCTACAGGGGATTGGTTGACGTAGATTTGATCTTCTGTTATCCTTTTCTTGCTAATTATCATAAGCTTTGTCTTTTTAACGTTTATATTGAGTCCATATTGTTGACTGTAATACGCAAGCGATTTTGTTCATAAGAACTTGTATGTCTTCTAAGTTGTCCGTAAATACTATGGTGTCATCTGACTATCTGATGTTGTTTAGCCGGTAACCATTTAGTAGAATACCTTTTTTAGTTTAATGCAAAGCTTCGATAAATATTCTTTGAGAGTACATATTAAAGATTAAAGAAAAAAAAATACAGCCTTGCCTCACTCCACGCATGATTTTCACATAGTCAGTGTGTTCACCTTCAACTCTGAGATTTGCTGTCTGATTCCAGTAAAGATTTCTAATTATTTTCAAATCTCTGTTGTTAATTTTTATTTCTTTTAGTATGTGCATCATTTTGGCGTGCTGTACTCGATCAACCGCTTTCTCGTAATCAACCAGATATGCGTATACATCGCAGTTGACGTCTCTGCATCTCTGGATTAAGACTTGTACTGAGAACAAAGCCTCTCTAGTACCAACAGCATTTCCCGAACCCCGTGTTCCGTGAACCCGAAATGGTTGGGGAAAATTTAACTTTTACACAACTTGTAGATTCTCTTATGAATTATCTTTAGGAACAATTTTAGGAAATGACTCATGAGGCTTATAGTACGGTAATCTTCGCATTTTTTGGCTGCTGGTTTTTTTGAAAGTGCAATAAACTCAGATTTCAGCCATTCTGTTGGTATTTCTCCAGAGTTGTATATATTGTTAAATATCTTTGCGATTATTGCTATTGATGCGTTGTCCATTGGTTTTAGTAGTTCTGCTGGTATATTATCAGAGCCTGCTGCTTTGCCATCCTTTAACTGTGTTATTGCGGAATAAACTTCCTGCTGTAATATTCTTGGTCCATCATTTACCTCTTCTTTTAGCTCAAAGGTGTTATAAAAATGGCTTAACTGCAGCATTCTATTATAGATAATAGTAAGCATGAGAATTGCTTTTCTGGGTAGATGTTTAAGGATTCTCCTATCGATCGTGTAAGGTTATAAAAGTCACATATTTGTTGGTTTTCTTTAAATAATTAAATATTCTGTTTAATATTTATTCTTCAATTAAAATTATTAAATATTTTAGTCCAATTCTAAATTACTCATTTTATATAATTACTTTTCGTATAATAACTTTCTGCTACTGACAATTAGCTTCAAATTTGTTTGTGTGTTGGTAATTACGATTCTCAGTGTCAAATTAAATCCAAAAGAAATGTAGTTGATGTCTTTGACCCTTTTAAAACTTTCATTTTTCAATCAGTTACCGAACATTACAGGTTTGTTATAGACATCTTTCTTGACGTCCAGAAGGCTGATCAAGTCTGGCACGCCGAAATGACCGAAAAACACAGCACTGGACTGCCCATCTTATTCATCAAGCATTTTCCATTTCTATCCCTCCAATCGAACAATCCAAGCAAAGGAAGCCAACAAACTTTCAAACACTTTTACTCCAGTAGCAGGAAAACCGCAGGGTCTAATCTTCTACAAAATCTTTAATAGCGACATTCCTTATAAACTGAACAGATCAGAAACCATCTTGTTGTTTGCCGATGTTGAATACTGGTAGAGGTCCTAGTCTTTTTTCTCTTTTCCTAGTCTCTTAACAAGAAAACTATAAACTATAAATAGCCTGAACTACAGAGCTGAGCTTACCCTAAAAACTCCTTGACAAAACTGAGGGCACATTATCACCAGATATCTTACTTAAAAAGTTACTTTTCCACCACCCAAAACTTTTACACTGGACTAGTAACGAACTTCTTGATGAATATTACGTCCTTGAAGCAACTTCCTTTAAATATCGCAGATAAAATAGGGTGCCACACAAAAACCTAATGCAAAAGCCGTCTCTTTTGTATATTTAGTAACATGTAGACTAAAATGGTATTCATTGATCTCGAGATAGCATATGATAAGTTTCTCGAGAGGTTGTGTGTTATGTGCTTAATAAGAAATAAGTTCCCGGTAACTATGTGCTAGCGACATGTGTAAGGGAATAATAATTAGTGTTAGGCCATGTATGGGAGAGACTGGATTCCACCAGAGCTCAGTGCTGGGTTCTTATTTATTCGTTTCATTGTTATATATTATAATAGGAAATCTAGTGGGTAACATTTTCTGGTCCTTGAGGTCTGCTGATGATTTAGTGATAGTAGGAAATACTTAAAGAGATGTAGAACAAAAACTGGGACAGTGAAAACAAGCTCTTAAGAAAAAATATTAAAAACTTAGTAAAATAAAAACAAAGTATTTTGAACGTTTATTTACAGATGCACTTACTACAAATAAAATGGTAATTTTAAAACGTAAAATGATTGTGGAAAATTATAGTTTTAAATAACTGTAATCGGTATTACAGGACAAGGGGCAAATAGGACAGAAAGATTCTAATAAAAATGAACGAAAAATTCTACTAAAATGCCATTAAAGCAGCTGTGATGTATAGAACTAAACGTTGACAGTTAAAAAGAAAGAGGAACAATGAATGCACGTTAAAGTATAAGTATATTCTCAAAGCCTAGGGTGTGTTATTATTAGACTTAGGCAAATATGCAAATTGCATATTTTGCATATAATGCATAAAAAATGCAAAAATGTCAAATTTTGCATATTTTTATAAAAGTGAGCATAAAGTGCATATAATTTGAAAATTTGCTGTTAATTATATATTTTTATATTCAAACTTACAGATAGCATGAAAATGCCAATATTTAATTTTGTTTTATAATCACTTGGTATTCAAATTCTTGGTATAGTAACTAATAAAAGACAGCGGCTTATCGTTTTGTCACGTTTTGTCCTGGAATTAAGGGTTTGTGTTTGCCAGTTTATGTCTCTAGGTAAAAATTTTTATTTTCACAGTCTGTTTCACTTGGTTTCACTTTTGTTGTAAAATTGGAGGCGTAAACAACGTGTATTTCTAATTGAATAATTATTGTGCTTTGAAAATGCCGAAAATAAGCAATGTTTCAACTTGGCAAAATCCTTACATATCTATGGATATGGATAAAGTTTGTTGCTCATGTTGTGGCAAAACCGTAAGTACATAAGTAGTATTTTTTATATTATTATAAAAATTTACACGGTGGTACAAACAAAAATTTTAAAATTGGAGATTATGTTTAAGAAAAGTACCGACACAAGGCTAGTTCGCAATAAATCGATGTATTTTTTCTTTTTTCAACCACTTTTTAAACTCCTTGCGATAAGAAATAGGATACCTATTTAAAATTCAAATCATTCAATCGTCTACTGAAAGGTTGCTATTATTTTTTTACTTACAATACCATAGTTTGCTTTAATTTTGCTAAATATAAAAACATATCATATATTGGACTTAATTAATTAAGTACTTTTAATTTATGCTCACAGTATCGTTTCTTTAAATGTAAACAGAAAAGACCTCATTTCTTGACATTTTCAAGAGTACTACACCGATTTTTATTTGATTTAATTTAAATATTTTAATTGTTATGCAAAAACGGTTCATTTATAGTTTATTTCTACAATCTTAGATTTTAAAAATGGGTACAACTATAGAATATTTATATTCTTTTTTAGATTTCATCTGAAAAAAAAACTTCAAATAGATCAGTATGTCAAAACCGCGAAACATTTAGCTAAAAAAGTAAAAACCACATCCGGTGAAAACTATCAACCTTCTGTGTCCAAGTGCTTTTAGTCAAGTTCCAAAAAACAAACCGAACAAGAAACTTTTAACGAAGGCTTGTGTCGTGCATTAGTATCTTCTAATATATCGCTTTCAAAATTATCTAATGGAAACTTTAGTTTTTTTTTAAATATTGCAAACAAAACATTCCCAGTGAACGAATTCTAAAGAGAAATAATGTCGATTTGTTATACTGCTCAGTTATCTACAACATAAAAGCCGAAATAGGTAATAATTACTTTTACATATGTGTGGACGAGACCGCTGACTCGTCAGGAAGATACATTGTGCACTTATTGATTGCTGTACTTAGCGATGAATCCTTTCCAAAATCGTATTTAATTTCCTGTAAGCAAGTGGAAAAAACCAACGCTCTAACAATACCACGGTTTCTACAAGAAGCATTAGCAAACTTTTTTCTTCCTGCTGCTATGCCTAATGACAAATTATTGCTTATTTTATTTGATGCCGCATCATATATGGTGAATGCAGGAAAAATTTAAAATATTTTATCCAAACTTAATACATGTCACTTGTTTAGCGCATGGAATAAAACAGAATTGCGGAGGAAGTAAGAAAAAAATTTCCACTAGTTAACAGTTTAATAGCGAGCGTCAAAAAGGTATTCCTGAAATCACCTGTAAGAACAAAATGTTACAGAGATATGTTTTCTGCTGTTCCACTGCCACCTCAACCCATTTTAACACGTTGGGGAACATGGTTGGAAGCAGCTAATTTCTATGCTGATCATTTTGTTGATTTAAAAAAAAAAATTAACCCTTTAACGGATGATAGTTGCTAATCTTTATTGGAAGCTAAGCAAGTCTTCCAAGATAACATCCTCCAACAGCAACTGTCATTCATAAAATCAAATTATAGTTTTCTCCAGAAAACTATAACTCAATTAGAATCCTCCAAATTATCATTGTTAGAGAGTACAGTTTTAATAAAAGAATTTGAGTCATTGTGTCAAAACGTTAAAGGTACTATTGGAAAGGAAATTTTTCAAAAATTTAAAGTAACCATAGAAAAAAATAGTGGATACCAGGTTCTTTCTGAAGTGGTGCAAGTACGAGCTGGGACATTTTCCGAACCAGTTAATTTAGAACCATCTATCATAGTAAATTAGAAAAATGCCCCAGTTACATCAGTTGATGTCAACAGAAGTTTTTCTATTTGCAAATATATGTATTCAGATAGAAGCCATAAGTTTTTATTAGAAAATTTTAAACATCATTTGATAATCTATTGTTACCACAATTCAAAATAATATTTATATCTTAAAATAATTATATGTTATATATTTATAATGTTAGTATTTTTGTAAATAAAAAATATTGTAAATATTTTTTATTACATGCATATTTTCTAGATAAATATGCATATTTTGCATAAAATACTGCATATTTTTGCATAAAATCCTGCATATTTATGGGCATATTTCATACTTTTTTATTTGCATATTTGCCTAAGTCTAGTTATTATGATTGATATCTTTTCCATGTTCATTTACAAAATTGTTAATTCATGTAAATATTTTTAAACATGATGATGTTTATTACCAATATCCAAACCTATCAGAAGTACTCATTTACATAATATAAATTTACTATCATAATGAAAGCGCACATAAAGGGTTCCCAAATGAATATACAAAAATTAAATCGATGTAGGACGTGGCCAGATTATCTCTACAATAAAACGCTTACTAGAATTACCCTGTATGTAGGTGACAATCGTGTACGAAGGTTACGTGGAAACGGAAACGGAAAGGTAGGTGGAGATATGTAGAGGAACGTGCTCCGGCACCCTTACTATGGTTTGTTATTCCTGTGTGCGTGTTTGACATTTTTCATAAAATTTTAATTTTAAAGCTTAATAACACAGGAGGGGAACATCTTTTTTAGAGCATTACTGCTTATGTAAATGACGTATTTTAGGGATATTAGGAAAACAATATTTGCTGGGAGTATCACGAAAATTAAATCCTTCTACCAACCGTTGAAGTAGAATTACTAGTATAGTAGTTTAGTAGCAACCATAGATTTTTAAATACTAGTGCGCCTGTTATTCGCTGGTTAAAACAAGTAAGGAGGCAAAAAGATGTAAACTATTTTTGAAATTTCACTTGTTTTCCGTGATATTTATATGGAATCTTGTAAGAGTGGTTTTTTAAAGTTAAAATCAAGATAATCTTTTGGTCCAAAAATATTATTTTTTACTAATGCCACTGTATTTTTAAATCCTAATTAGATAAGACATAGTTTTTGTAATTTATTCTGTGGGTTTGTGGTTTAGAACAGTGATTCCCAACCTGGGGGCGATCGCCCCATTGGGGGGCGATTTGAGATATTTAGAGGGGCGATAGAGCGAAGGGGGCGATATGGGGGTCGACAGAGAAAAGGGAGCGATAAGGGGGGCGTTTAGCATCCGGAAAACGAGAAATGGGTAATTGAGAAAAATACAATAAAAAAAAAATACAATACTTTCGATCGGATATCCATAGGATAATAAAAAGTAAATATATGTATACCAATGCAGGTAATAATAACACAAACATCTCGTCTAGTCACAGAGAGCTATGAATCATAATACAATTTAATTCTATACATTATCGTTATATGTAATTATACATTATAACGAATTCTTCATTTTCCTTTGATCGAGCTTTCGTATTGTGCGATCATCCGCACAAAAGAGAAAGAGAGAGAAGTGGGATAAGAATGATGAGAAGTAGGTACCGCTCCTGCCGATCTGACTCGAACAAAAAGCGAACGGCCGAGGTTGTCGTCGCTTCAAACTCGGAGTCTTTCGTTCCCGAGTTTTGTATTGTGGTATATAGTTGTTTTGTTTCAACTGACACTCATTGTGTTTAGTGAGTTGTTATTTTAATAAAGATACTGTGATTTATTTGTGAAACTGTTAAGTCTGTCTTTCAATTCGGACATAACCACTTATCTTATCGAACACGAGGCGTCACAATATTAGAATCATTATTAGTCACAATGTTAGAATTCGGACAGAGACGTCTACGCGTGGCAATATAATTATATATTGAAAATTGCGAGATAGTGTTTTTATCCTTTGCCTTCTCAATAAGGTGTAATTACTCTTTTGTTTTGCTCTCAAAATGTCAGCACCTAAAAAAAAGTGCCGGTAGTACTCAACGGAATATTTAAAATATGGATTCATTGATTTGCCAGGAAATAAGAATCTACCAGCTATCAAAGAGATAGTTGATACTATGTTGGACCGAGTCAGACCAGCCAAGTAACAGATGCAGTTCCTTTCAGCAATAATACTGTCTCCAGAAGGATTGATGAAATAGGAGCGAATGTCGAAGATGTTCTCTGCAACAAATTAATAAGCAGAGAGTTTACTGTGCAACTTGACGAGAGTACCCTGAGTGACAGTAAAGCTTTGCTGCTGTCATATGTCCGATTTATTGACGACAATGGAGAAATGGCCGAGGAAATGCTGTTTGTTAGAAGTCTGATTACTGATACAAAAGGATCTTTCATATTTGAGGTCGTTAAGAGATTTTTTGAGGAAAAAGAGGTTTCCTTATTAAATATGATCGCCTGTGCTACTGACGATGCAGCAGCAATGACAGGACGCCATTGAGATTTATTGCACATCTGAAACAAGCAGTACCTGGAATTTTGTGTGTTCACTGCGTCATTCACAGAGAGCATTTGGCTGCCAAGAATTTGAGTAGGACGTTGCACGATTCTCTTCGACTTGTCATAGATGCGGTAAATAAAATTAAAGCAAAACCAAATAATGATCGAGTATTTCGTACACTTTGTGAACAAAATGATGAGATATTTAATACATTGCTACTACATACGGAAGTCCGCTAGCTTTCTAAAGGCAATTTCTTAAGGCGGTTCTTCAGTCTCATGGATACTGCTATTGAATTTCCTAATACTACTGACCCCACACTAAGTACAGAACTACAAGAGAAGCGAAATGACATCGCTTACTTATCAGATATTTTTCAAAAATTAAAAGAAATGAACCTGCAGGGAAAGAACATAAATATGGCCAAAGCGAAGGGAGTAGTCGGAGCATTCATTGACAAACTATCTATTTTTGAAGAAAATATGCAGAGAAGAGATCTGACCAAATTCCCCAACTTAAAATCTTCTTGTGGCGATTCTAAGGATCTTCAAACATACTGCCTCCACCTTCAAATACTGAAAGAAGATCTGCAGTCCCGATTCCAAGTTTTGACTAGTCTGAAAGTGCCAACTTGGTTTATCAATCCTTTCAGCGTGGAAGTTTTAAACGGTATGTCCTCTTCAAGAAAACTTGATTGATTTAAGACATGATGTTGAAATTGAAAGTTTGTTTCGGGAGTGTGGGCACGAAAGATTTTGGCCGCCGATAAAAAAAGTGTATGCAATCTTGTGGAATGCAATCAAATTATTATTATTGGCATTTCTCACAACATATCTAGTGGAGAAAGGTTTAAGTTCTGTGTGTATATTGAAAAACAGACAAAGAAATAGGCTCGACATAATAGAAAGAGGGGATTTGAGGTTGTTATTAACCAACATTAGGCCAGACATAAAGAAATTATGTGAGGGACACCAGGCCCAAGGAAGCCATTAACAATTCTTTTACACACATATAACCATTTATCATTTCACGAAATGTAAAAATAAATAAATATGGATACTTACCTTTTGTATAGATTCATTATTTGTTTCAATTTAATTGGGTGGGGGGGGGGCGATTGTAGTATTCATAACTGGTGAAATCTGTCTAAGGGGGCGATCAAGGGATAAAGTTTGGGAACCACTGGTTTAGAATAATTGTATAAAAATTATTCGATCATGCAGTGCATTTGGTTGTAGTACAATAAATTCCAAGACAGAACATGTATTTAGGTAAGTGTCAAATCATATTAATTTATGTTAATTTTAAAAGCTAAAATTTTACACGATATCAATCTATCAAAAAATAACAAAGATACAGGACCGGATTATATGTACGCAGAAAAAATCAAGTTACTTAACTTGCTGCTGGCACACGGCGTATTTGTTCACACATATAATTTTGTTAAACCTACTAGCTTAAATTTATTGTACTAATTTCGGAAATAATTTAAGTAGATCTTAATCAGCTATTTAAAAATGTCAAACTACAGCTAGAGCCATTATTCTGAGTAAAATTCTATATAATTTCAAAGTATGTAATATCGGAACTACATACTGAAAAAAAAAAATTGAAAATCGAAATAACTAATTAGAACATAAAAGTTTTAACATTTATTATGAAAATACATATATTTCTAAAATCTTTTTTAAACAGTTATCCTCAAAATAATTTGGGCAAGCATAAAGTGTTCACTACAGATAAATTTTCCACATTTTTTGCATTTGGAACTGACGGGTCTGTTTTTTATTCTCTGAAACTCTCACAAATATCTGCAGAGGACTAACAAGTATACGATATCTTTTACCAGTCTACACTAAACATTAATTAAGCTTAAGCCTATGCTTAAGAATAACGATAAAGACACTTCAAAAGTCAACTAGAAGTGGCGATTCATATATAGGATAGTTAGAGGCCTTCTTCAGGTCAATAAAGAAAATTCACCTTATAGTGTGTCTATTGTCATACTTTCATATGATACATTGTATGTCGCTATACGTTCATAATCCCCTCCCCTATCTTTATTATGAATATGTTCTATTATTTAAACTCTTTTCATTATTGGGGAATGCACTCAATTTATTTTGGGCTAAAAGTAAAACTCACTGAGCTTAGTCAAGATTTATCTGTTTTTTTTTTTAATTTTTATTTTTAATTTTTATTTTATTTAAATTTTTATATTTATCGAGGTTATTGTATAAAGTATTAACCACGACCAATTGTCTTGAGAAAAGAAACAATAATATATATATATATATATATATATATATATATATATATATATATATATATATATATATATATATATATATATATATATATTGTTATGATTCATTTTATCAATCAAAGATAGAATAAAAATTTGATTTGTAAATATTTCTTATAAGTAGTTTTAAACAGTGGGTTTATCCATAATGAGTTTAACCCTGAAGGACTGAAAAACATTAGTAAATACTTTAAAGTGAATAGACAATTGTTTCCCGGTATTTGTAGATATAATATTTTAAAAGCCTTTGTTTTTGTTTCGCTGGAAAGGCCAAGAGCCGCCAGGTACGTAGTTATTATATTTAGAAAGTAAGTCACAAAAAAACCGTTATCATTTTCAAAGAAAGTTGTTTACAAGCGATGCTTGGGTTTTTCTGATATCAACTAAGAGGCGGGATATAGAAATTTTCTGATTGGTTAGCGAGTTTGGAATGGGAAAAGAGAGTGAATGTTTTGAAAGTATGGAGTAAAAAAGATGATTATGTGCTGGTCATCGGAGAGAATCAGTTGAAGTTTTGTGTAGTCAATTTAGAAGCAAGTGCCAGTAGTTTAATAATTAGAAGTGATTGGCTAAAAGGTGGAACGAGAGATAGATACAAGCTGAGAAGTCGAATACCTCCTGGATTCTATAAAGTCCAAGTGAAAGATTGTTAGTATGAAAGAGAAGAGAGAATTTTGGAGTTTGTTGAACGAGTACTGGCAAAAGAGTCCTGCTCGTGTTTTTGGAGAAAAAGTTTGCTGCTATGCTGACAGGTGGACACTTAGAACGGAGAAGGCTTTGATTGGTAGCCTAACATAATCAACAAGAGGGAGCTGTTCTGGTCGAAAGAAGACATCGTCGTGTGTAAGTTAAAGGGTCAGTCAATAATTTTTATGACATAATTTTTTTCTATGTTTCAAATAAAAGTCTCTCTACTATCAGAAGAACAAAAATTATCGCTATTTAAGATACCATCAAGTTTATAAAAGGTTTTTTTTTCTTCAAAGGATAATTATAAATATTGTGTAATAAATTTAAAAGGTTTTTTTTATAATATTTAGAATTGTTTGTACAAAAACATATGAACAAAAATTGCAATATTTAAAAATTTTCATATTATATCTTTTGATAATAAAAGATATTTGTATTTGTATATTTATGTTATTTCCATTTATTTCCTTTCCTTAGTTTATCCCGAAAAGAAACAATTAAGAGATACTTGAAGCCACGAGAAAAAATACATATAAGTATAACCTAAGCTGATTTATTATTTTTATAAAATGGCACCCTGAGATTGTTTTTTTTTATATGATTTGCGACACTTAGATAATTAATTAAAGTAATTAAATAAATAAAGAGTTAAATAAAAAGTAAGAAAAGGCAGATCATAATGTAAGAAAAGGCAGATCATAATAATAATGTAGTAATGTTTGGGGGCTCGGGATACGGAGACCTCGGAAGCCCTGAGGAAGGCATCAATGGCATAGTTTAATTCTAATAGTTTCGCTAATACTCCATTGAAAAAAGTTTTACTATAACGTGAAGAAGGTAGTCAAACGTATGTCATATATTTGGTTTCTATATATTTGACGAATAATAAGGTTTTTAACGGAGTTACTGCTTTGTTACACGTATGTTTCATTTATACAGTAATCAAACATGCGGTCTATCCCGTAAGTCAATCTTGTTGGATGAATAGTTTACTGGGGAATCCGATATGCTGTATGAGTTGCTGCTTTGTTTGTGTTCGACTAGTTACAGTATATCCCATTTACGTGAATGTAACTTGTACATTATTAAGTTTAGTTAATATTTTTGACTATAAAAGTGTTTCACTATCGAGATATATGTTATATGTGTAAAATGAATCTTAATACGCTTATATTAGAATTAGCTTTGAAAAACAGTGAAATAGACGCTGAACCTGGTAAGTTATTATTATAACTATACTTTTATATTGTTATATATTATTATATATATTTAATATAAAGATATAAACAGCCTTTTGAAGTCAAATGTCATACCCGAAATATATCACTATTACTAGAAACAATTAAAATTTTGTGACCCTTGAACTATTCAACAATCATATTCCGAGTAAAATATTAGATCAATAAAACTTATCACTTCCATTAACTGATCATAGTGAAATTTACATTCTTAGAGACTGATTTTGACCTACAGCATGAAATTATAAACACGAGTTTTGTTAATAAATATGAGGCATTTAAAATATGCCTAAAAACACCAAAGTTAAACTTTTACATTACGAATAATCTTAAACTTTTACAACATATTTTTTTCTATCTCAAAATAGGGTTTAAAACTACGCAACTTCATCTACAAATTCCCCCTAATCCCGCCTTCGTGGAAGTATTTCCCATGACGTGAGATTGTTTATGATGAGACATAATATGATGAAACATGTTTAAAATGTCTTATATTTGTTGCCAAAATTCAAAATCGAAATTTCATTTCATAGATTTTAAAGATTAAAATCTAACAATGGAACTTCTATAGCGACCTTTCAATGAAAGTGATAAATTTTATTGATCTCATGAGAATCGTGAAAAATGACAAAATTTATGTAACAGCTTTATAGAAACTGTCTAGATTTGCGACAAAATGAACAAATTGGTGGTAGCGGGTGGGTACTTTTCACGATCATGGTGGAAACAGACCTACTTCAGGGATTAGCGACCCTGCCCACGCTAGCTCATGATATTCCACCATCCCACACCGTGGAATCTCATGTCCCATGACCTTTATCCTACACCCTACATATTTATCCCTCCTAGTCCTCAACCCTGGTGAAGCGCAGCAGCGATCACCAGTACCAACGCAAGGCGCAAAAGAAATTATCTTGGACCGGCTTGTTATTGGAATTCCACAGGCATGACTAGGACAGTTTGAATGGCTGTGGTACTGCGGTGTTGAAAGTAACGGGATACCACAACACTACCTTTTCCCCAGGATAACTCATCTCATTATGGCAGAACAAAACAAAACAATGGCCCTCAGTCCCGGGCAGGCCTTAGATGGTCAGAGGGTGCGAAGAATCTCCCGGTGCCAAATAGATGATATCCAACGAATTTCAACATGGAATGTTAATAGTCTTTACGAACCAGGAAAACTACACAACCTTTTAAAGGAAATGAATCGGCTAAAAATAAATATAATGGGAGTCAGTGAAGTCCGATGGACTGGATCTGGACAGTTTACGAAAGATAAGATTACTATGTATTACTCGTGTAGTGACCCAACAGATAGACATCACCGACATGGAGTGGCTATTGCTCTTGACAGGAAGATCAGTAAATCGGTGACAGATTTTGTTCCAATTTCCGAACGAGTCATGTTGATCAAAATGACAGGCAAACCAGTAAACATAAATGTGACACAAGCATATGCACCAACAGCAGATAAGTCAGAAGAAGAAATAACTAAGTTCTATAAAGATCTGGAAAAAGCAATAAGACTAACAAAGAAAGAGGACATAAACATAATAATGGGCGACTTTAACGCCAAGGTGGGTAAAGGAAGATATGAAGACATAATTGGAGAGTACGGCCTTGGAGTTAGAAATGAAAGAGGCGACCTGCTGTGTGAATTCTGCCAGGAGAACGGTTTTGTCGTCATGAACACATGGTTTCAGCTCCCACCTCGTAAGTTATATACTTGGAAATCACAAGGAGACCGTCGAAATCGAATAATTAGAAACCAAATTGACTACGTTTTAATAAACAGAAGATTTCGTAACGCTATCAAAAGAATCGCAGCATATCCAGGTGCTGATATTGCATCCGATCATAATCCGCCTATAGCAGATATGAGATTAAAACTAGCAAAAATTAAGAGAACAAATACAAACACCAGCACGCCTATAAATACAAGAGAACTGATGAGAGACGAAAATCTGAAGAAGAGTTATGCAAATCAAATTAATGAAAGAATGCGAATAATAGAACAAAATGATGATATCGAAGAGATGGTCAATGATATTAAAGGAACGATTCTGGCAGTAAACAAGGAACTTAAAACACAGATCAGAAAGAGAAAGCATAACGAATGGATGACGGACGAAATTATGGATCTAATGGAAAAGCGAAGGCAACATAAACAACAACGTAATCAAGACAAATACAAACAGATACACAAAGAAATTCGCCAGAAAATTAAGAAAGCAAAAGAACGTTGGATGGTGGAAAGGTGCAACGAAATAGAACAATTGCAGGAAAAAGGAGATAGTTTTGGACTACATAAGAAGATCAAAGAAATATCGAATATACACAAAAGCCACAACAGAACAAGAATACGCAACGACAGAAACGAATACATAGAGTCAGAAGAGGAGATAGCAGTGGCGTGGAAAGAATACGCAGAAAGACTTTTTAATGAGGAAAGACCAACACAACCAACGCGCAAACTTCCTTCCGAAAACTTATCAGGGCCATCAATAATGCGAAGTGAAATAGAATATGCAGTTAGAACCACAAAGATGCATAAAGCAACAGGTCCAGATGAAATTAATATAGAAGCAATAAAACTACTAGACGAGGAGAATATCGAAATCTTGGTAAAGCTGTTCAATAGAATTTATGATACTGGTTACATTCCGCGAGAATGGCTGCAGTCATCCTTTGTGATGATCCCAAAAACAGCTAATGCCACAAAATGCAATGAACACCGCTTAATCAGTTTAATGAGTCACTTGCTGAAACTCTTCCTTAGGATATTACACTCAAGAATGTACAAGATACTAGAAGAACTTAGCGGGTCAACACAACTCGGTTTTAAGGGAGGACTAGGAACAAGAGAGGCAATTTTATGTTTGAACACCTTAATACAAAACTGTTTAGATCAACGAAAAGATGTCTACCTCACCTTCATCGACTACGAGAAGGCATTTGACAATGTTAAACATAATATCATGATGGAACTACTACATAAAGCCAACGTGGACCAGAAGGAGATCAGAATTATTCAGAATCTATACTGGAACCAAATGGCAAAGGTGAGGATTGATCAAGACCAATATACAGATGAATTTGAAATCCGGAAAGGTGTCCGCCAAGGCTGCATACTCTCTCCGATGCTTTTTAATTTATATGTTGAAAATATATTTGCGGAAGCATTAGAAGACACGGAATTAGGCATTAAGGTGAACGGCATACCAATTAGCAACCTACGCTATGCGGACGACACAGTGATTATAACTGATAATTTGGAAGATCGGCAGTTATTACTTGATAGGGTGAATAGCATAGGTAAAAAATATGGCCTCAAAATTAACATTTTGAAAACGAAATATATGGTCATTAGCAGAAACCCTCCAGAAAACCCGATAATATGCATAGGTGACGATCGCATAAAACGCGTGAAAACTTTTAAATACCTTGGCACCACAATCAATGACCAATCGGATCCACAACAAGAGATAAAAACCCGAATACAAATGGCAAGACAAGCTTTTGTGAAATTCAGACCGCTCCTATGTAATCAAAACCTAAATTTCGAAATACGCTACAGAATGGTCAAGTGCTACATATGGTCCATCTTGCTTTATGGCATTGAAACGTGGACTTTGAAAAAAACATCTATCAACAAACTTGAAGCATTTGAAATATGGTCATTGAGAAGAATGATGCGCATACCTTGGGTGGATAGAGTTCGAAACGATGACGTCCTTAAGAGAGCCGGCGTGGAAAGAGAACTCTTTGAATTAATTAAAAAACGCAAGATTGGTTACCTTGGGCACATATTGAGAGGAGCAAAATATGAAATACCACAGTTAATCCTACAAGGGAAGATCGAAGGTAGGAGAGGAGCCGGCCGCAAACAATTATCGTGGTTAAGGAATATTAAAGAATGGACAGGAATACACAATACAGGCGAGCTGTGTCACGCCGCCAAGAACAGAATTCTAGTAATGAGATAGTCGCCTACGCACTTTGGTGTATGGCATGTTAAGAAGAAGAAGAAAAAGAACAAATTGGATACAGAGGATGCACTCTTTACCTTAAAAATTCATTTTATTTTTTGTCGTTAGGACTCTCTGATCAAAAGCATTGATCTCGCGCGCGTAACTGACATTTAAAATCGCCGGTGGCTTCAAGCGTTGTTTTTACGATATAAGGTCGTGGCATATTATCGTGCACGTTGCGTTTCCAGCACATAGCGTTTAGTTTCCGAAAAATATAATTTAAATGGTTTGAAATATAAACAACGCACACTGTCTGGAACATAGCGTTTCAGACACTTAACGGTTCCCTTCAGTATATTTGAAAACAATATTTTACTGATGCCGACGGCTACGTAACGAGTCGTAACCGGTTGGTAAGGATAATGTGAATTAAATGTCCGTCGTTTTCCCCCCGTTGTTTATTTAGGTATTTGTTTGATTTTGATACAGAGTATTTAAAAAAATTTTCGAGGCTATTTTGTCATTTATGCAAGTGTTTTTATTGCTTTGTGACAATTAATCACGGAAGTGATAAACAATTGGACTTTTGTACGGAAGTGATACCTCTTCTTTTTAAAAATACTTTTTGGTTTGATATGTATGGCTTCGTTAAATGTAGTATTTTGTTTTTTAACTGAAGGTGAAATTAACCCAGATAATCCTGACATAAGAAATAGTATTAAAACTGCAATTTTTTGTTATTAATATGTTTTATTTGGAACACTTGAATACATTACTGTAATAATATTGCAAAAAAAAATTAGCGGCCTACATCTAGGACGTCAGGATCAAGCACTACCATTTGTGTGGTAACTCACAAAGCAGCATACATGGATACCAACATCACATTTTTGACATCTTGTAGTTGTTTTTTTATGGCAGTAGCGACATCTAGTTTGTTTTTCTTGATCAATCACATAATGATGCATTCCATCGAAACGAGAATCGGCATTTTCTCTTCGACTTGGCCGTCCACAAGAAGATGAAGTCGCTTTTGTATAAATCTGAAGAAGTGAAGTTGCAATGCGTCGTCGAAAAGCTAATTGATCCAAAGTGCTCTGATTGCTTCGATGTAGTTGCCAAGCATTCTGTATAGCCAAATCGATACAGTGAGTAAACAAACAGAAGTACCACTTTTTTCCTCTAATACCAGTTCTATATAAACTTACGTTTTGATCGCATCGATCTACGCCGCCCATATTTCGATTATATAATTTTACCATAAATGGTTGAGGAACAAGTATCGTTTTTTTTTCTTGTCGCGAATATCGCTTTACTTGATGAATAGGATTCGTACCAACTGCGTTCGAGCAGAGCGATACAACACTATTATCGTGCCAGCTGACAATTGTCAATTTCTTATTACCGTCAAACTTAGCATCGTACGAACCTCTTTTGTCTTTTTGTAACTCCTTTGCCGATTTCAGCGGATTTTTTGGTATTCTGTTACTTCTTATGGTTCCTGTTCCTCTGATATTTTTTTCTGTCGGCATTTCAAATAAAGGCATTGTACTAGAAAAATTATCAAAAAATAAATGAAATTTTTTCAGCTCCCACTTTGATCTAAGAATGTCAACATAACTGAGTACCACACCTACACCGACACCAAAATCCTTGTATTTAGGCGATACGTGTGTTGATGCTCCCTGGTATGGCTCAAACCACGTTACGTACCCATTTTTGTTACATCCAACCCAAAGTTTATATCCCCATCTTATCGGTTTACCCTTTATAATCTGTTTACAGCCGTGACGCCCGAAATAAGGAACCATGGCTTCATCAACACTGTGGTTCTCTTCTAAAACTGCATGTTTTAAAAAATTTCGATTTAGTAACCTAAAGAGAGGTCTAACTTTACTGAATTTATCAGAATGATCCAAATTATTATTATCGGCTATATGCAGAACGCTCATTATAAAATCAAACCTATCCCTAACAAGTGCCCCAGAAACTAAGGAATTACAGACGTCTCTATCCTTTTCCCAATACATCTTCTTTTTTGGGTATTGAGCATAACCACTAAGAATAAGAATTCCTACGAATGCTTTGATTTCTTCGATACATATAGGCTTATTTTTCTTATTTTTCATACTTGCATATCTATTGGATTCGACAACCAGTAAATCAAAAATTTCTTCATCGAACAACTTCATGAACCAGTCTATGGGAGTATCTTCTGTATCAATATTGAGATCATTATCCTTTGACCAATCAAGTATTTCTGCTTCCTCTGAGGTGGTTGCTACTTCAGACCAGTGGTATTGCCGCGGAATTTTCAAAACTTTCTCAGATTTAATAGAATTTGATAATGGAATATCATCATCCGAGTCTGAGTCAACCGAACGAGGTACATGGATTTCAGCTACTGTTCTCAACATATTTGAAGGCAAATTATCCGGAGACATGTTTTCTTCATCACCAGAATCCTCATCTGTTTCAGCGGCATCTTCCGAAGGTAAGAGAACTATATTAGCTTGAGAATGAGGAAATTCATCTTCTTCTAACATCTCCAAGGCCTCATGTAAAGAAAAACCCCTGAAACAATAAAAGCAGTATGTTCATAACACTATCAACAAATTCTTTTGGACTAAATACTAAGTAAAATAAACAAAGAAATCCAATGATTACAATAATTACTCAAAATTATAATTTTCATGCCATAATAGTACATAATCCTGACATCCTACATGTAGGACGGTCAAATTTATCACCACCTGGCAGCCAACTGGCAAACATTTTGGATAAAATTATTTCACGATTTGGAAAAATGAACACTTATATACAAATAACATCATAAAAAAGTATATTTTATCAAAAGTTTAATATTCATTTCTTACCTTGCAAATCTGCTTCCATGCTCAGCCATATTTTATGTTTTTTACAACCGCACCACAAGTAGACGTTTCAAGCGATAGGAACAAACTAAACAACAATGGGACGATTTGTCCTTGAGTAACATTTTGTGATAGACGGCGTTATCAAATTTAAACAGGGCCGTGTTCAAAAATTATTGAAATTAGCGTCCTACATATAGAACGTCAGGGTTATTAGGGTTAAATTTAAAACATATTTAAACTGAATCCTATTCATTCTAAAATAATTGTTAAACCCATTAATTATTATTAAATTCCTAATTGTTTATCACTTCCGTGATATAATTGTCACAAAAGCAATAAAAACACATGCATAAATGACAAAATAGCCTCGAAAATTATTTTTTTTTAAATACTCTGTATCAAAATCAAACAAAGACATAAATAAACAACTAGAGGAAAACGACGAATATCTAATTAACATTATCCTTACAAACCGGTTACGACTCGGTTACTACGGTAAAATATTGTTTTCGAATATACTGAACGGAAACGTTAAGTGCCTGAAACGCTATGTTCCGGACAGTGTGCGTTGTTCATATTTAAAACCATTTAAATTATATTTTTCGGAAACGCTATGTGCTGGAAACGCAACGTGCACGATAATATGCCACGACCTTTACTCTTATATTTTTATTATACTTTATTAACACCACGAGGATGTTTTAGAAGGAAGCCCGGGGGTACGAATGGCGTACTTTTTGTATCTTTTTTGGGGTCTTAAAACTGATATTCTCAGCAAAATTTCTGACGACTGGACTATTAATTAAGTTTAACAAACATTTTTCCTAATATTTATTTTCTAAACATGCCCTTAATATTCAATACTAATAATTTTAATGTGTTAAAACTAAAGCCTTCAGCGTCGAAACCCCTCAATAAGGAGATATTGGAGTTTTCTCTATGCAAACATGTGGCTTTAACTTCTAAATACTGTATTAATGGGTTTTGTGGAATTAAGCCATCATCGTAAAGTAATTACTACTGGTTAGATACTTGCTAGCAGTCTTTGATGTGGTTATGTATATTCGTAAATGTAAACTTATGCAGCAGAAAGTCCGATTTCGTTCGGGACTGGATATTTTATCATAAAATAAATAATAATTGGAATTTTAAAGTACTGTTTCTTATAGTGGTTAAGTTATTATAACAGGAATTATAATATTCTTTTCAGAAATTTTATAAAACAAAATAATAAAGATGTTAGGTATAAGATGTAAAGATATTTTTCCTACCACATAGGGTATAATAATTATCATCATCCCACAGTCGTCCACTGCTGAACATGGGCCTCCTCAAAAAACCTCCATTCAAATCTATCTTGTGCTGCTGCAATCCAATTGGTACAAATCCTCTTTATGTCGTCAGTCCATCTTGTGGGTGGTCTTCCCGGGTTTCGTCTATCCGCTCTCGGTCTCCACTCCAAGATTTTTTTGGTCCACCTATTACCCTCCATTCTACCGACGTGTCCTGCCCACCTCTATTTAATTTTGGCTATGTGTTTTATAATGTCTTCTACACCACTTTTGCTACGGGTTTCTTCGTTTCTTACCCTATCTCGCAACGTTATGCCTAATAATGATCTTTCCATTCTACGTTGCGTCACTCGTAGCGTTTCGTGTAGATGTCCTTGTCAGGGTAAGTGTCTCTGCGCCATATGTAAGGACAGGCAGGACACACTGATTAAAGGCTCTTCTTTTTAAGCTGATAGGTATATCACCTTTAAAAATATAACGAATTGGGAATTGTGAGTTCGAAATGAGGAAATAAGACGACGAATTGGAGTAGACGGCTACTTAACAACAGATATTTAGAGGAAACAGTTAATTTTGTATGGTCATGTTCAAAGAACGGAAGACACAATATTGCCCAAAAAGATATGCAGTGGGTACCACCAAACCGTAAAAAACGAGGAAGACCCAAAAAGACATGGAAAGAAGGGGTAACCAAGACAATGAGTACAAATCTTTACTATCATTGACAACTTCCCAGCAGAAATTATTAAAGATTACTTTCTCAAAAAATTATTGGCCACTTGACTACGGCTCTTCGTCTAAAACTGTTAGTGTGTAACGCTCCAACGAACATTCATTGGACGTCAATCTATGACGTGCCAACGAATATTCATTTGGTGCCAATTTGTAATCCTTCGAGGCTCAATTTGTAAGATCCCAACGTTGAGCTGCTGTTGTTAACTTGTAACCGCAAACTTTAGTTTGCTGCTACAACCCGACTAACATCACTAACAACGTTGGAGCGACAAATCGTTTTCCATTGGAACCAATTTTTAACGTCATAACCCCTAATGTATCAATTGCAAAATTGCTACATTAGACGTTATACGAAACACTCCCTGGCTAGCTCACTCAGGACGTGAATATGGCCTACTCTGAAGCAACACACGCAAACAAGTAAAAAGAAGAAACAATACACAGTTAAATTAACACATGTTTATTAAAATATATTAAAAAAAATGACAGAAAAATACATGTTTAAATATGATATTGAATTTAAATAAAAATTATTCGACTTCTTGCTACAGTGTTACATTATAGTAAAGAAAAATGTTTGTCACCAAATCCTAGGTTTTATCCTGGTCTTTTCTGCTATGGTTGTTAGCAAGCCATGTTGTTAGCTGTGGATTTTCTTGCCCCGGAGTCAACTCTCCTATCGGAATGACAATGCCATTCTCAGGCCGGTTGGTCTTCTGGATGTTAATAGAATTTGACCCGCACCTGAGAAATGTATTCCAGAGGTTGACTAAAATGAAGAAAAACACACCTTGCTTCAGAAAATGGTGAAACCAAAATGAGAGACCTTGCTTGGGGGATGAATAGGTGACCAATCAAATTTAACAAAATTTTATCATTATTCACCCAAGCAAGTCGAGAAACAATTCGTATTTATGTATTTATCAAAAGCAAATAAGTAAAAGTAAGGATATATAATATTTTAAAGCAAATGGTAATTACTTTTTACAACTGAAATATTCTAGTATTAATTAAAAAGCGGATTCGGTAAAAATGACAAGATATATTTTATGAAAAGCTAGATAATTTAGAATTTAGAAACATTTCTATATAGAAATGGTAGTTTGTCAAAAGTTAATTATTATTAAAACCAAAAGGTATTATTAGGGATTTAAAATTAATATTTAAAACTATAAAAATATTCGTAAAACTTTTACATACTATATTAAAGAAACTATATATTTCTTATCGCTAGTTTTTTATATAAAATAAAAAACATAAGAAATATCCACAAAAATATGTACCTACTTACATACATAATCATAAATAATGATTATGAATGAAGATTTTTATACAACAGGTATAATCAGGAAACCGATAAAATATATTATACTCTTACCTCCTAATCAGGAGACGACACAACAATTGGTTATTGTACTTTTACAGAAGTCATGAAGAAAATCGACATTTTTAAAAATAGAAGCCATTATATCGACTTTTGTATCGAACGGGAAGGGGGAAATGTCAACAAAAAGGAGTCTTTGACAGACAGTTAATAAACAATGCAATGACAATGTCACTAGCATTAAACTAAACAAAGAATAAAGATGGCACCTCTTGTTCCAAAGTAACAGAAATAGAGATGAAAATAAAATTCATTCTTTAGAAACTTGAGTAAAAGATAAAAATGATGATTATTAAGAAAATAGGAAAGGTAGATACTGAAATATATATATAAAGAAGATAGATTTGGACGCCAACTGGTTTTTATACCAAATACCAGTAAAAATGAAAAGAGAATAATGAATCAATTAAGTAACGACATAATTCTGATACAATTTATATCTGAGAAAATATATAGAAAAATAAGAGATACAATAGAGGATATAGAAGAATTTGAATTATGACAGAAGATATGGAAATTGGAGAATAGAATTAACGAAATATATTAACATAAGAAAGAAAGCAGGCAATGTAGCAGTTATAACGCTACAAGTGTAACATTGCTTGGAGAAGTTTTAACCTATTAGTCGAAAATAAAATTTACCTATTTTTCCAATTATTCAAATTAATTACTTGAACGAAAATCTTGCCAGTGGTAGATTTCCAGATATCACTCCGTACACTAGGAAGATATTATTTGCTATGAAAGCATACATTTCGAAATGATGTCGAAACATTTTTAAGAAAACCAATTTATTTCCTTCTATGATCAATCTGAAATCCTTATATTTTTTTTTGGCTGCCGCTGAAACTGTTTACGTTGAAAATGTAAAAATAATAAAAGAGTAACGTCATAACTTCGTAACAGAAAAAGTATTGACTTAGATTGGTTGAGGATTTATTGTAAAGCACGCCAATGCTTTGAAAATGGTGCTTCAGAATGAGTGGCATTCAGTCGACTTGACTTTCAATTCCCGATTTTCTGACAAGGATTGTGTTTGCAAACGATGAAAAGTCGGGTTCTCCGGCATGCACACGACAACGAAATATAACTGCATTCAATTCCTGATTTAACAATACATTCCGTACTCGCATACGAGAATTTACCAACATGCATTATGCATTATTTTGCGGTTTCTAGTTTGTATCCAATTAATGCGTTGTATGGGGCGCGGATTTTAATGAAACTTTCTCTGTTAGATGATATGTAGAATTTTTTTAATTATTTGTAATAAACCGAACGTAATTTGAATTTTCATGGATACGTGCAAAAACCTAAAATAAATGTACTTACTAATAAATTGGGTATTTTGAAAAACTAAAGTGTACAAAAGATCAATTGAGGAATATTGCTTTATGAAAAAGAAGAGTGGTACACAGAATTTGAGGACAATTTTTAACAACTATTCAGTTAATTAATAGTTACTTTAGTAATTTCCATTCAACATTATCTAGACACGGTATAACGGAATTTGCAAATAACCAAAAATTGGAAAATTATTGCTTATTACTAAAAAAGATGAGCAAACATACAGAAAAAAATTAAGGGAATATGCGCATATATATGCAAGTATTTTTACCAATATAAAAAATATATATCATTAGATGCCAACATTTATTTTTAAATAAAAGAAATAAATTTAGTATATTTAAGGTATTAAAAAAATACTGTTTAAGTGTCTAATATAAAAAAATATTTATTGTTTTGTCAAAAAACTTTCAAAGATTTAACAGGCTTCTCAAAGTTTCTCTTGAATTTTTAAATATTTAAGCAGAAATATTCCAATTCCAAGTATAAAAATAGTATATCACATATCATTTAGACGGACTTAGTTCAAATGTTTTGAAAGCAACTCAAAAAGAAAACATTTTTAAATGTCAAAATTACTTCACGATGATGTCAACAGCATGCTTAAATTCATCGAGTTAGAATCTATGGAGAGGGCATCACGTGACTAAAAATGACCTCACTTCGGCCATATTGTTAAGATTGTTTTGACACTTTTGACAGATCGTAAATGTTTGTTTACGTTTGTTGTTTTTCGAATATTTTTAGTTTTATAATACTTTTATAGAAACTGTAATAATATGTTGTGGTAGTGCATAATAATGGTTGCATTTTTAGTGAGTTTAATATTAAATTTTGTACATATAAAAAAAAATATATATGTCCATTTCCTTAACTTTTTACTAAAATGTTTTTTTCGAATTCCATGCAAAAAGTCAAAACTACAGATGTATATACAGATATTTAATAGACACACAGCTTAAAAGGTAACGTTCAACTCGAGATCTGATATTTCTTCAATTTAATATCGAAGTACGAGCATAGCGAAAGTGGATGCAATGCGACACAAAATCACCTTCAGTCGGTATTGTTGTTAGCCGGAAATAACTTGGAATGGGGACATTTATCCATGGTTGAGTTTAAAAACGAGTCTCAACTTTACTAGAGTCGACAAAGAATTGAAAAACTAGACTTGCAGGGAATCTGATTTCCTGCATCATAGACATACTACTTTTTTTTATCTGAGTGTATTCTTCGAGAAGTTTGTGCATTTAATGAAATGGAAAAATCGTTGATACAAATATTAAAAAAGTATATTTTTATACAATTGTAAACTTGAAATAACACTTGATTGTTTATCCTCAGAAGGCCTCGCTATCGGTTCTCTATGCCGCCTTTTTACTAGTTTCGTAAAGTATTTTTTTTATTAAATTAATAAATTTACAATCTGCTATTGAAAGCTATTAGTAAATATGATTATCGTAAAAACATGAGAAGACAAATTATCCATTGGTAACACTCCCAACACTAACAAATAAAAATAAACGTTGTATTCAATTTGAAAGTAAAATTGAAAGTAGAAGCAGTAAAACAATTATTGCTTTTCTCGGTAATTTTTTTCATATTAGCACTGGTGATCATGTCGAAGCCTGGTGCTTCGCCTTGTAGTTATTGCATCTAAAAATTTCTTTTTTTAAATTATTAGGGGTAAAGCATTTGATCAGTAGCATTATTGGACAGGTTCTTCGTTGTTATTGTTGTTAAGTTCAACGTGTGAGACATATTCTGCAAATATTGATGACTTTTCTGGTTTAGTTTTTCTCCATTTTCCATCGGCTTTCCTTAAAGATGGTATGTGCTGTGTAGGCCTCATGAATGATTTCGTTGCCTTCCAGATGTTGTAGTCTTCTGTTGACAGGCTGGTGATAAATAGTTCAAATGTGTCTTTACTCGAGCCTTGTAGAGCAGTTTAAAGTTGCCATGTTATTCTTTTACATTCATTTTTATCTATGGTATTGCGACTTATCTGCTATATGCCCGTAAAGTATTATTAGTTACATCCACATTTCCGTCCCGCTATTCTCATTAGGCTAGTTACGACGAAAATACCGCGCCGTTATGTGATTTAGTTAGTTGTCTGTGAGACGCTGAAGTAATAGGTGTTAAATTTACAGCATTTTGTAACGCAGCGCGCCCGACGATGTAAGTAAAATTAGTTTTAAATTTTATCGGTTTTTATTGCTTTATATTTAGTAAAAATGTTTTTTATTTTTAATAAAAGCTTATCCAAGGTTTAAGAGGTAGTGGTAGTAAAGTATTAATTGGAAGAAAATTCTAGGTACAAAAATTCCAAACAATATTTGTCGGCAACTTTGTTACAAGAGGAATGTTTTGAGAATTATCATAGGTCTCTTAGCGGGACCCTGTCATCTCAAGGAGCACATGAACAAAATCAGACTGTCACAAAATACTAATTGCAGATTTTGTCAGGTTGAGACAAGACAGCGGAACACTTTTTTTGCAAGTACCTAGGGTTGGACAGGATAAAGCTAAATACATTTAAGCACTATCAATTCGAGCCCTAAAACTTAATAGAACTAGCACCAAAGTCATAATGGATGTTTTCATCAAAGGCTGGGCTAAAAGATCAACTTTAACCTTTAACTACGGGCGCCCCTCCATTAGTCATAACTACGTGCGCGGTGTATTCTGTACACCACCGACTAAAAACGCAAATAAAAGCCACAACTAGGTACTTTTAGTACATATATTGTATATAATAAATGTAGGCATATATTTAAGAGAATGTCTTAACATAAAAAATAATACATAACGAAAATATAAAGATTAGCAACAAATATAAGAACAAAAACTCAACCACTTCTTTTTCTCTAAAAATAACCTTCTTGAGATTCTTGTATATTAGCTTAACATTAAAAATATTATAAAACTAGTATATAAATCTAAAAACTAGGAGTAAATAATCATTCACAAATAAACATATTTGAGAATATGTGTGCTATTCACTTTCGTTTTCTTCCTCGTTTGCGTCTACTAAATTACAATTTGCACAAATTGTAACAGAGTGCTCTTTACAAACCATTCTATTACATTTGTTGCAAGATATTGTTGTAACTCTATTTTTGCTCCTTTCACAACAATGGCACCTCCCCCGTTTTTTTGCTGGTGGTTCTTCATCGTGGTCGTCTGGTACGTTTTTGTATTTCTTCAAGAATATTTTTAAATCCAGAGGTAAACTCTGTATTTCCGCCCTCTCAGAAAGATGAGGTCTTATCAATGCCAATGATAATTCTTTTAGAAAAACTCTTCTATATTTTTGAGGATTGTCGATGTTGACAGCATTGTACACGATCTAGCTGTTAATTCCGGCAATATTCAGGAGTTGAAAAAACAATGCCATTGGCCATCTTCGTGTTCTTCGGGATACCGAATAGGTACTGCACATTTTGTCTACAGTGTCTACGCCTCCTTTATGTGAATTATAGTCTAAAATTATCATTGGTTTTCCTGTTTCGGGATCTACTGTAGAATTACTGTGCATGGTAGATAGGAGAATGACAGCTTTATTTTTTTTGGTGTGTAGGATACAATGGTAACTTCTTTTTGAAAACCAAAAGTGGATGATCCAATGGGTGTGTTTATTCTTGGTGAAAACTCTGGAGGTAGTTCCCTTTTATTTCGTTTAAGTGTGCCAACCATCGTTATCTTTTCCTTCAAAAGGTCAATTGCCAACGGATAACTCGTATACCAATTGTCGCATGTTAAATTACGGTTTTTTCCTTTCCAAGGTTGAAGCAGGCGATGGGTAATATCCGTTCGTGTGTTAGATTTTTTGTAGGGCCCTTCCGGTTGTTGACCACAATACACCTCAAAATTGGTGACATAAAAGGTCTGCGCGTCACATAACACAAACACTTTTAAGCCATACTTTGCAGGTTTACTTGGAATGTATTGCACAAAGTTGCATCTACCTCTAAAAGGTATCAACATTTCATCGATAGTCATTTCTTCTCCCAAGGAATAGTTGCTGCTACAGTTTTTCATAAACGTATCAAGAGTAAAGCGAATGGCAGCAAGTTTGTCAATTAATTTTCGGTCCTTTCGAGTATCTTTGTTGTCAAACCTAAGAGCAGCAAGCAAAAATAAAAATCGATCTGCGCTCATACAGGCTCGAAAGATTTCTGAGCCGGTACCATCTTTTGTCCACAATTCGAGGAAGTGTGTATGATTTTGTTTTTTAGTCCCTGCAAGAAATAATAATCCCAATAATGCCATGATTTCCTGTTTAGTCGTATTTTTAGCCCGTCTTGGCCGTTCATAATTTAATCGCATTTTTGCAATCTGCAAATTTGTACATTCAACTATATTTTCTATGATTTCATTTGTAAAGAGTTTTTCAAAAGCACTTAGTTCCATAGTAACATCTCTCGCACAAACTGTTGGCCCAGGAAATATCTTGACAATATTTTTTGAAGGAGTTTTAGTAAATTTGCTAAGAAGAGATTTCTTATACCATTTAGTTTTTGTGTCTTTTGCTATAAAATAATCATTGTCTTCATCAAGATCTGAACTGTTTTCAATGTTACTGTTTGTGTCCGAGTCAATCGTATATTAATTTTCGTCATTCAGATCAACTTCTGATTCAGTGTCGTGCTCCGTTTTTTCTATTAGCTCGTCGTCTGAAGTATCTGGGTCTCCACCAACATCTTCATCAGATTCTTCCTCAAATATAGCTTGAGCCATAGCTCTAAGTTTATCTTCTGAGAGTTTTTGGGGATTTCTTACTGGTACACGATCCCTGCAAAGTAAATATTTTGTAGTACCTCTCGATTTATAAACGTTACGAGAAATATATAGAGGCAACGTTTGTAATTTTTATTATTTATTTCTAATTAATATTTCAAAGAGACATGACCGTATTGCTATGGAAGAAAGAACATGAAAAAACAAGACCACAAAAACAACTAGAAGGTCGTTAAATAGTCCAATAATAGGTACTCACAAATATCCAAATAGATAACGGTATATTAAGTTATGAGAAAATGCTAAAATAAAATATTTGATCAAATGTATTATCATAAAACTAGTTTTATTATAATAAAATGAAAGTTTTATTAAAATTTTAATAACAAATTACAAATTATTCTTTTATTCAAAACGTTGCAAAATGTCTAGCTTTTGTTACATATAAGTCGCTATACATTAATAATGCTATTTTTTAGTAGATAAACGTAATATAAATCTCACAAAATTTACTTACATAACTATATGCTTGGTGTACTACATACACCACTGGTAAACTTCTCCTGAATTTTTCCAACCGTCAGTCTATCTCTGCAGCAATCAATTTTACAACTATTGAGGTTTATAGCTGACACATCAGAGATAGGTTAGGTAGAGGGACACGTGCGCAACCAGTGCTTATCAGAAATAGCGGCCAATTTAGTGCGACTGGTGTACTGAGTACACCGTAGCCCGTAGTTAAAGGTTAACCGAGGAATGCGCCACACTAGACCGTTTAGATCAGGTAAAAGGGTGGTTAAGAATCCCTTCAATTGAACTTATCCTAACCCAATCTCAATTAACTACTTAACTTTTCTCTTGACGGTTCGTGGATGGCTGCAGCATAATTATATAAAGAGTCGGCGGGAAAAACGATGAAATTCCATTTTTAGGCGAAATTAAATTTTTGTGAGCTGGACTCATTGGTATACTTTGCAGTGGGAAAGACACTTAGACTCTCGAGATATAGTGAGGGAAAGTAACGGTGAGGTTTCTAGCATCGGCGTGAAGAATAATAAAGTTTAAATATTCCCGGTAAATGCTGGCAGTTTATTGGTCATCGCGTCAATCAACTTTTGATATATATATTACTGTAGTTTACGGTAACGTGATTGTCACAAAAATTTAGACTAAAATGTTAACGTTGTTTGTATCTAAATTGTATGAATATTTATTAAGTTTCGTTAAGACGGTGAAATGGAAGAGAAAACCAAAATAAGATAATCGTAAAGAGACACCTAGCATAAAATTCAGAGTATGGTGTAAAAGATTCATTGACGCCTCATATTTATTCAGAGTAAGGTACACTGATTCAATTGATGACCAAACACTGTGAGATATCCAGGTCTGCTTCCAAGATTTTCTCGAAATGCATAGAATCCACCATTGCCTCCAATAACAACTTCTATTATAGCTAACTTTCATTTTAAATGTTTAACGTCTTTTTCTTCTTTAGGTACTGTCTCCTTTAAGGAGGTTGGTAATCATCACAGCTCTTTTTATTTTTGAGATTGCAGCTCTGATCAAGTCGACGGAACTGCAATTATACCACTTTCTCAGATTGTTGAGCCAGGAGATGCGTCTTCTTCCAATACTTCGTTTCCCCTTATTTTTCCCTGCATTATGGCTTGTAGCAACACATATTTATCCCCTCTCATAACGTGACCGAGATACTGTAACTTTTTTATCTTAATCGTATTTATGATTTCCATTTCCTTTGTTATTTTTCTGAGGACCTTAACATTTGTTGTTCGGTCCACCCAACTTGTTTTTAATATTCTTTGGTAGGTCCACATCTCGAATGCTTCAAGTCGATCGCTCACCTTTTTCTTTAAGGTCCAGGCCTCCACCCCATACAGCAGCATGTTTAACGTACTTACCCGTATTTTCATCACAACAGAGTGTGTTTAATGGCTATTTAGACACCTTGGGTCAAAAAGGAAGTAATAATGTATGTTCATCACTCCATCATTTTATCTATTGATATTATTATTATTTGCAGGTTATCAGTTAATTAAATAAGAACAAGAATAAATCAGTAACAAGAATTTTTAGAGCAAATAAAATATTTTTTCCAATCTTATGTATAAATATTAATTCTGTGATATTTATTATTTATATAAAGTAGAAAACAAAACAAATTTCTGAATAGTTTTTAACGGCTAGACATTTAAACAAAAACTGATTTTGCTCAAATGTGATATCTCTGCAGATAAAATAGTCACACATTTTTACATCTCCTTTAACAGATCTCCATAATCCGTTCCAGAACTAATATTTTCTTATACTGTTATACATTTTATTTATTCCAGCATGTCTTTCTAGGGGTAATAAGTGAAAATTGTTAATATTATAACTATTTCCAATATGCTACGATATGTTTGTGTTATACTGTATATATTTGTATATTTTCTTGACACGTAGTCTATACCAATAAAAAAAATCTTTAAACATTTTAGGATCTGTTCGTATTTCATCAAAAATTTACCGATTCTTTTCTTTTTGTACTATTGTTAGTTTCTTTATATTTATCTGTGCGCACACTTGTACTAAGTCTTTAAGCCACGATCGCAGTGCAGAACCTGGTCGAGGTTCTTGATATTCCGAGTCTTTTAACAACAAATCTAACTTTATTTCTTCGTATTCGGTACTATCTGTTAGTCTCACTTCGATTGAATTTTTTGGTAATTTCAACAGTTCAACAACGTTAGATTGATCAGTCACTTCATCATTCCAATTGTGGATTTTGTCCTATTTTTTAGCTTGTACTCCTATTAACACCAATATACTTGTTTCTTTAGCTTTATAAATAATATAGTAGTTTTAGTTTTTCTGATGAGATTTTAATCAGTGATAAGAAATCTGCCGAAACGTTTTCAGCTCCTTCACGTATCTAATTGTAAAGTTATATTCCTTCAGCTTCAATCTGAAATTGGTTATTCCGGTTAAACGGTTTGCCAGCCAAATAGGGCGATGGTTTTGGTATATTTAAGACTTTAATTTTTCTCTATCACTCTTTCTATATATTTTTCTTGATGTTTTCTAATATCTTCTTTTATCTGTTTTATGGCTCGATTTAGTTGTTTTTATTTTGTGGTGTCTTTTGTTTAGTGACTGGAGTACGGATTCTGCACTTTTTTAGATTTTTTTTATAAGTGGTTGTCATTTCTGAGCTAGCATTCAGCAGTTCTTTTGTTATAGCTGAGTTAATTTCACTTAGACAGAGTTGTCCTGGCCACTTCTTAATAATAGGTGGTGATTTCAACGCCAAAATAGGCACTACGGAAGACCCCTCTGAAATAATATTGGGAAATTTTGGAAGCGAAGCCAGAAATGATAGAGGCAAACAACTACTGACTTTCCTTTTGGAAAACAATCTTTATCAAATGAACAGCTTCTTTAAAAAGAAAAAACACAGAAGATGGACATGGGAAAGTCCTGATGGAAAAACAAGGAACGAAATCGACTATTTCTTAACAAAAAAAAAAAGAATTATTTAAAGACGTAAATGTGCTAAACCAGTTCAGTACTAGCAGTGATCATAGGTTAGTAAGAGCTAAAATAACGATATCAACCAAAAAAGAAAGACTCAAAATGATAAATAAGAAACAACCAAAGAAATGGACAAAACCAACTAACATTCAGGAGTTCGAAAAATATATTGGTAATTCATTGAAAGATCAGGCTCAAACTAAATATTGTTCGACAAGCAAAAAAGATGAAAAACTGAGTCAACCCACGAAAACCCTTATAGAACTAAGGCGACAAATGAAAGGAGATAACACTACAAGCAAAGAAGCGATAAATCAAATAAATAAGACGATCACAAAGGCAATAAGAAAAGAGCTAAGAAACTACAATGTAGAAAAAACAAAACAGGCAACAGCAAAATAAAAACATGAAAGTTTTGAAGAGTAGCGTACAAAAAGGGAAAATAGAAATTAACAAACTGAGAAACAACACTGGAGAAGAAACAACGAACAGAGATGAAATATTAAGAATAGTCGAAGAGTTCTACACAGAGTTATATAGATCAAGAAAAAAAGATAACAATACGGAACCTCCAATTACACTAAAAACTGGGGTATTAAACCAAGGATCAGATTTAATGCCAGATATAACAAAATCAGAAATCAAAGAAGCCCTGAAGAAAATGAAAAATAATCGAACCCCGGTTGAAGATGGAATAGTATCAGAAGCACTAAAAATTGGAGGGGATGTATTACTTGAAAAAATTAAACAACTTTTCAATATCTGCCTTCACAGCGCCAATATTCCAACAGACTGGAACAACGCTACTATGATTCTATTACACAAAGCCGGAGATAAAGCAAATTTAGAGAATTACAGACCGATTAGCCTCATCAGCCATATATATAAGTTGTTTACGCGAATACTAGTTAAGAGAATGGAAAGAAAATTAGAGACTTATCAACCAAGGGAACAGGCAGGATTCCGAAAAAGTTACGGAACAAATGACCATCTACAAAGTATAAAAACCCTAATAGAGAAAGCAGTGGAATACAATAAACCTCTAGTTCTAATATTTATCGATTTTCGCAAAGCCTTTGACACAGTTGAGCTAAGCAAAATACTACAGTCGCTTAAAAAATACAGGCTAGATTATAGATAAACTAAATTATTATACAAAATATACCTGCAGGCAACAACCACTGTAAGATTACATACTAACAGTAATCGCATAAAAATAGAACGGGGGGTTAGACAAGGAGACCCAATGTCACCTAAACTTTTTAATACGGTGCTAGAACATGCTTTTAAGAATTTGGATTGAATGACAAAGGGAATAAAAATAGATGGAGAATATCTAAACAACTTACGTTTCGCCGATGATATACTTATAATAGCTGAAGATCTAGGTATGGCAAGAGAGATGGTACAGGAACTCGTTGTGGCTACAGAAAGTGTAGGTTTAAATATAAATATCTCGAAAACAAAAATCATGACCAATTTGGTACCCAACCAGAACATCAGTATTGGTGGAAAAGAAATAGAACTCGTAGATAGATATAAATACCTGAGACATGAAATTATGATTGGCAGGGATAACCAGACTCATGAACTAAAGAGAAGAATCGGCCTTGGGTGGGCAGCATTTGGAAAACTGAGAGAAACTTTTAAAAGTGAGCTGCCCACATGCCTAAAGAGAAAGGTATTTGATCAGTGCGTCCTCCCAGTCTTAACGTACGGAGCAGAAACACTTACCTTAACAAAAGCAGCAGCTACCAAACTGAGAGTCACGCAGAGAAGAATGGAGCGGTCCATGTTAGGAATAACTCTGCGAGACAGAATAACCAACGAAGACATCAGGAGAAGAACCGGAGTGACTGACATCATCGAGAAGATAGCCAGACTAAAATGGAGATGGGCAGAACACATAGCCAGAATGACAGATGGGCGATGGACAAAGAGGTTATTGGAATGGAGGCCAAGGGAAGACAAGAGAAGCGTCGGTCGACCACCTACAAGATGGACTGACGATTTAAGAAGACTCGATAAAAACTGGATGAGAGCGGCGCAAGATAGACGGGGTTGGAAACATGAGGAAGAGGCATATGTTCAGCAGTGGACTCTTGAGGCTGGATGATGAGACAGAGTTGTTATAAATTTAGTGCTTTGGCGGTTTTTAGCTTATTGGTATATTTTTCTTTATTGGATTTTAGCTTTACTGTATCTACTTGTTTCGTGCTTTTAAGTTTAGTTCTGTTTTTACTATACTTAATTCTTAGTCTATCTCTCACCATTCTGTAATCGCTACCCAGAGAGACCGTTTTTCAAACACACGCTCGGACGCAAACTCGTGACAGGCTTATAAAAATTAATTACATTTCTGACATAATAAAAAGATAATAAATTATTATAAATCCAATAAAAAAAATTTATCAGTTAGCGAGTTTTAGTAGTTTTAGACCATAATTAAACCCATTAAAGTAAAACATAAACAAAATACTGAGATCAGATTATATAAAGTTCCAAAAATATTTACCGCTTAAATATTAAAAGTTAAATTGAATGTTCGAAAATTATCCGTGAAAAGCTTTACCGAAGCAGCTCAAAGGGTTTGGAAAAACATTGTGAGGAATCGTGGGAAAAAGCGGCTGTTCAACGTTGAACTCCACTTTTTTGCAACTTCTAAAAACACTGCTTTCATTAAAATGAAAATTTCAAATTGTCTTGAAAGGCGGTGCTTCGGAAAATTTTATATACAATCCTTTTAAAATAATTTTCTGATTTTGCAATACTTATTACGCCGAATACGATAAAACTAAAGGCCCTTTATATCATTTAATATCAAAGACCTTTTTGTTAATTTTTTATTACATAATATTATTAATATAAATACAAATTTAAAACAGAAATGCTAGTACATACAATAAAAAACTAAACCCTTCTAAATATGATACTCGACTAAATCTAATATATTTTGTTTGCAACAATATTTGCAATTTTTTGACACAATCTGGCGAAATGAGTTTGAAAAACCATTTAATTTTCTATATTTTTCAGTTGCATATTATTTATTTACCGAGTGATTGCCGGTATAAGCAATCCCCCACTAACTGACCAACGGCTTTGGGTGGATGAGTTAGTAAGTGGTACGGCACTTTTGTGTAGTGAGGTTGAGAAATTTGCTCCAAAGGGAGATGAACCTATTAGTGGTCAACGGCAAAAGAACGTAGAAGGCAACGAGAAACCACTACATTAAAGACTGTCAGATTGCCTTTGAACAATAACCATGCAAAGTACGGTAAATCACATGGCCCTTAGTCCGGGGCGGACCTTTAATGGTCAAGAGGTGCTAAGAATCTCCGCGAGGAGGAGCCACCCGAATGTGACAACTAACCATATAGAGAACAAATCCTTTTTAAATTTCGGAACATGGAATGTGAGGAGTTTATTCGAACAAGGAAAGACGCACAACACGATTCAGGAAATGAACAGACTGAACCTAGAAATATTAGGCATAAGCGAAATGCGCTGGCCTGGTTACGGTAAAATATTGGTCATGGATAAAATGATATATTACTCCGAAAATGACACCCTAGATCAGTGGTCGCCAACCTCTTCAATGTATTGAGCTACTTTGTTAATTTTGAAATAAACAGCGAGCTACCCACACGGAAGCCACGTAACGGAACGTAAATGAAATAATCCACAGTTAATCTATCATTATATGCATTTATTTTACTGTTTAACTGGTAATACATAATACATAGGTACTAATAATAAACTAATAACAAAATAACTAATATTACTAGTACGTACTTGTTCATAGCTACATTCCTACCTATCAAACGAAGGTATTTGAAAAATAAACACAAACTTTTATCCAGCCACAACGGCATGTCACGTATGATTTAAAAATAGTTCATAATAACAACAAAAAAGTTACGCACTATCATAAACATAAACATGTAACTGTAAGTCAATTGCGATATTTGTTCTTAATAAACTTCATATTGGCAACTTTCAAGGCAACACGGCATAGAACTGAATATTTGTCTTTACTTACAATAGGCCAGATACACTCAGTACTTGAGACTAACGATTTTAAGGCTAAATCATTTTGAAACTCAATGACTTTCATTTCTGTTGCAGCGATGTCTTCGCCAAAGTTCTGCATAACACAAGCTGCAAACTGCTGTATATCAATTTCCATAACGAGTGAAACAACAAACTGCGCTACTAAAGCCATTTCATTGAAATCCTTAAAACGATTTTTGAAATTACTCTTCAGGGTAGAAATTATTTCTACATGATATTTGTTGTCATAGGATTCTAATGGATTTTGAGATATTTTTTCTGAAAGAATAGGAAAATGCTTCGAATCGCTGTTAATTAGGTTTTGTTCCCAAAACTCCAGCTTTTTGATAAATGCTTTTATATCAGAAATTATTTCCGCTAGTTCTTTGTCTCTCCTGACGCTGCAAATTAAGTTCGTTTAATTTCTCTGTAATGTCCACAAGAAAACCAAAATCTCTAAGCCAGATCGAATTTTCTAGTTCCGGAGTCGGTTCATCGCGTTGTTTGAAAAATCGAACTATGCCAGATAGGACAGCATTAAAACGTTTCAGCATCCGTCCTCTACTTAACCATCGGACTTCAGAGTGAAGGAGTAGGTCCTTGTATTGACAGTCAACTTCATCGGCCAAGGTTCTGAATAATCTTCTTTGTAATGCTTAAGCTCTAATCTTGTTCACAATTGTTACCACCAGTTTCATAACGTTGTTTAGTTTCAGGAAATTTCCACATAATGCTTGCTGATGGATAATGCAGTGGTAACAGAAAAATTGCGGAAAAGTTTCATCTTTACGACATAACGCCACCAGACCCTTATCACAACCCACCATAGCTGGAGCGCCATCGGTTGTCAAGCCTACCATTTTCGATATTGGAATTTTCTCGGAAGAAATAATATTTTTTAAATGAAAAAACAACTCCTGTCCAGAAGTGTGTCCTTTTAGTGAAATAAACTTCACGAGATCTTCTTTAATTGTAAAATCGCTAAAAACCATCCTGACGAACACGGCCACCTGGGCAGTGTCAACGACATCTGTTGATTCATCCAGTTGAAGTGAAAAATAAACAGTTATCTAAGTCAGTTCTTAACTGTACAAAAATATCATTGCTCATTACTTCTACACGTCTCATCACTGTATTAGCAGAAAGTTGCATAGATTTTATAGCTGAAACTATCTCGTCTTTATTTCTAAAGTTGGCAAATAACGAATCAGCAGCTTCTAAAAACGCCTGTTTTATCATTTCCCCGTCTTCATAAGGTTTCTTTTTTTGTGCAATTATCTGGGACACACGGTACGATGCTTCAGTTGCAGCCTTATTTTTGTCGACTGTTCTTAAAAATATTGATTGTTGTCCAATTACCTGGTTTTTTAACTGTTTCAGTTTCTCCTTTCTGGCGGCAGAATGTAGTGGGAATGATTTTTCAAAATTAGAATGTACAGTTTTATGATGTCTCTCAATATTTCCTTTTTTAGCAATGAAGACCGAAGTATTACATAACAAACACACATTTTTATCTTTAACTTCTGTAAAAAAGTATTGTTCTTTCCATTCCGAATGAAAGTGGTATGTCTTTACCTTTCTTACAACTGCTTGCCATAATATTATTTTTGTTGTTCTCTACTAACCCAACCGCTGGACGTTGGTTACGCGTTCAGTTTTAAAATAAGCGCAATGTCGCCGCGCCGTGCGTATTTATCCCGTTCAAAGCAATCCAGATCGTTCTCGAACACTAACGCGCTGGTCGGTTCTATAAATAGCCGATTCTAGCTTGACGGCGTCAGGGGCAGATCGCTCACCGCAACGTTGCCGCTGTTTATGTTTAATATTATGACAATTAGATTTTTTTTGTGGAATTTTCGGAAGCTTTTCTAATTTTTGCAGTTTGTATTTTTTTAATTAAAATCGTTGTGAGAGCTACCAGAATTGCCTCCGCGAGCTACCGGTAGCTAGCGATCGACAGGTTGGCGACCAATGCCCTAGATCATTTATATGGAGTTGAAATAGTTATCTCCAAGCAGCCGTTGTAAATTTTGTTCCCTTTTCGGATAGAATGCTGTTATTACAAATACAGGGTAAGGAAGTGAACATTAATGTAGTACAAATGTATGCTCCAACTGCAGATAAATCAGAAGCTGAAATAGAACATTTTTATGAACAACTCAAACAACTTCTATAATACACAATAAAGGAAGAAATTACTATAAAAATGGGTAACTTAAATACACAAATAGGAAAAGGCCGAGTCGACAATGTTGTTATCTTCGTTATAACATTATTCGCTTTTCTATAAATTTCTCTGTTGTTCCGATTGTTCTCTGATCTGGAATTTAGTAGTTCTAGTATTAGGTGTTTGGTGCGTTCTATTTTGTTTCGCGTCTCTCTACTAATCCGCTCTTGTTTCACGTATTTCTTTACGTCCAAAATTTTCCCATTGGTTTTCATATTGCCAATGCTATTGAGGAAACAAGAAAAAATTTTTTTAACAAAATCTCATTTTCTAAACTTTGTAAATTGATGTAAAGAAGATTTTTAAGTCACCACATAATCACGCCAAAATACTAAGGAAGATATTTGGACCAACCCAATGCAGCGATAGTTCGTGGAGAATTAAAATGAACCACGAGCTGGATGAACTAATGCAGGGCGCAGATATTGTCAGATTTGTAAAATCACAAAGACTAAACTGGCTTGGTCACCTAGAAAGAATGCCAGATAATCGAGCTGTAAAAGTAGTCCAGAGATGGAAGCCCCAAGGAAACAGAACAAGAGGAAGGCTCCGTAAAAGATGGATAGACGACGTAGAGAGGGATCTTAAAACCATGAACATCAGGCAGTGGCGAAGGAAAGTATCCGACAGGGCAGAATGAAAGAACATTGTTAAGCATGCCAAGACTCACAAAGGGTTGTAGCGCCATTAGAAGAAGAAGAAGACATAATCACGCAGCTAAACTTTGACCTCGATATCTCTACTATACTATACATACTAAAGGGTGATTCATTTAGAGGTACTTTTTTCAACAAGAAAGAACAATGAGAAAAATAAATTTTATTTGAAAATATTGATTATCATACAAAAGAACCATTCTTTACAATTACTTCTTAAAAATAAATTCTTTTAAATGTTAGCCATGACTACGATTAAGATGGTTCATTCTGATGTTCCAATTCTTAATGACTCGTTCCAGCATTTCGATTGATATTTCACCAATAACTCAAGTAATATTGACCTCCAATGTCTCAATTGTATCTGGTTTATTCATGTAGACTTTGGACCCTTTGGTAACCCTAAAAGAAAGAGTCTAGAGGTGAGATGTCACAGGATCTAGGCGGCCAATTCACTGGTCAAAGCGTGAAATAATTTGTTTATCGAATCGTTCTCGCAGTAAAGCCATGCTTTCACGGGCTGTATAGCAAGTGGCGCCATCTTGTTGGAACCAAATGTCGCCGAGACCACAAGCTTCAATTTCAGGTACCAAATAGTCTGTTATCATGGCACAATAACGGTCTCTATTCACAGTAACATTCTGGCGGGACTATGTTTTAAAGAAATATGTACCAACGAATCCGCCAGCTCATAAACCACACCAAACAGTTGTTTTTTTAGGGTGTAATGGCAACTCTTAAGCTTCTTTGGGTTGTTCATTACCCCAAATACGGTCATTTTGTTTATTAACGTACCGATTAAGCCAAAAATGGGCCTTATCTGAAAACAACATTTTTCTCGAAAACATTGGATCTTCTGAAAGCTTATCAAGAGCCCACCGATTGAAACGGTGACGACTCTGAGGGTCAATAGGCTTCAGCTCTTGCAATATTTGAAGATTGTATGCTTTTAAACCAAGATTCTTACGTAAAATACGCCAGGTTGTTGCATATGACAAGCCAAGCTATTGAGAACGGCGACGAGTCGATTCTTCATTATTTTCGAGTACACTATCCGTTACCGCCGCTATATTTTCTTCAGTACGTGCTGAATGTGGTCTATTTGGTCGCGTGTTATCCAATAATGAAAACTGGGTTTCAAACTTACTAATCGTAAAGTGAATTGTACGTTCAGTAGGCCGATTATGTGGACCATAAATTGCTCTAAGCATACGAAACACATTCCTCACAGAACTCCCATTATTTTTAAAATACAACTTAATAATTTCTAGACGCTGTGCCGGGCTAAGCCTTTCTATCATGAAATGTCAAACAATACCGAACAAAAGCGAAATGTCAGTTTGACAGTATTCATGCACGATCTCCAATCAAATCCCCACCAAAAAAGTACCTCTAAATGCATCACCCTTTATAATAAATCTTCCTTTAATATTTATGAATCAAACTAAAATATACTAAACTGAATTAGTTATTTCTATTGAACTAAAAAGTATTTGTCCATTATCTTTAAATCTTCAATCTATTTTATAAAAATTGTGTTAAATATATTAACTAATAAATTACATAAATTAGTGAACAATTCACAATTTACACATTTTAGTAAGAGTTTTGCAGCTGTAACGTTTTTTAAAAATTTAAAAGTATCTGCAAAGATAATTCTAGCTCTAAATAATTCTAAACAAAGTACGTGGTCTATCATAAAAGTATCGTCAAACTTACAAAATAAAGCCAACTCATTATTTATTCAGCGTGTCTCATTTTCGTTGACATGAATAGTATCAGTGCGCATATACATAAATTCATATCCTGAGAGATAATCTAATTCAGTAGAATCATAAAAAGGTGTTAGTGGAATTGGGGAGAGAAGCAAAGGGGATTTTTTACTAAGCCGTAAAATTTAAGGGCGCTTCTTGTGAAAGGAACTTTATGGATACAATGTTTGGTTAACGACGAAAAACTAGTTTCATAGAGGCGCTTATGATAAAACTCTTTCTAGTTGGCGAAGTTTTTGTTTTTTTCGTTTTAAATCGTTAATATACTCTGATTTTTAAATAAAGTCAAAAGGTATTTTGCTGCAATATTCTTTATTTATATAAAAATACCACGTAGACAACAATTTTTTTTGTCTTTAATTTTAATTTATTCCTTATACTCTAGCCGTCAGAGACGAAAATGTCACTGAATCTTTAAAAGTCATGCTAAGTAGCTGAATTTTGTTAAAAATGTAAATTTTGGAAAAATTATGTAATGAAGTTTACCACCCTTACCTTCAACTTCCCCTTAAAACCTTCCTTGTAGAGAGATACAAATGGAAACAAATTGATTTACCAAGGATCTCTACGCCGTAGAAATAAAAACGGGTGTGGCAGTCCAGTGGGACTGCCGGTAGAAGTTATATACACTGCAACATAATTCAATATAATAATACAATACAAATTAAAATGCAATAGTCATAAGTATTTAAAAATGACAATATACACAACTTACTTACGCATTATGTTTAATATACGCATATAACTTCAAAAACTGAGCAATGAATCGCTGTTGTAAAATTTTTATTCTAAACTCCATTAAAAATTTGTCAAAATCGTTATTTTTATATAGATAAACAAAAGTATCATTTTTAATCATCATCATCATTGGCTTTTACAACTCTTTGTGAGTTTTTGCCGCGTTTACTATTGCCTTCCATTGATTCCGATTCTGTGCTATTATTTCCCATGACCTTACTTCCATCTTCTCCAGGTCTTCCCTGACTGCGTCTTTTCACCTTTTTCTGGGCCTTCCTGTCGATCTTCTACCATCTGGTCTTTCCCAAAACACATTGCTAATCAGTCTGTCGTCATCACTCCGTACCATGTGGCCTGCCCATCTTAATCTATTGGCTTTTATGTATCTTACGATGTTTCCTTTACCGAAGAGAGTCTCTATTTCATTGTTTTATCTGCTCCTCCATTCATTTCTAACGCTGTCCCTGCAAGGACCATTTATAATTCGCAGGATTTTGCGTTCCCATACTAATAGCTTATTGATTTCTTTCTTTCTCAATGTCCATGTTTCACTTCCATATGTCACTGCTGGTCGTATTATGGTTTTCTACATTTGGATTTTGGCACGCCTTGAGAGAAGCTTTGACCTCATTAGATGTTGAATGGCAAAGAATGATTTATTCCCGGCCAGTATTCGTATTTCAACCTCTCGTTCTCCTGTGTTTTCACTGGTAATTGTTGCTCCTAGGTATTTAAATTCTTTGACCACCTCAAAATTATGATCGTTTATGGTAATGTTTTGTCTTATTCGCTGTCGTTCCTTTTTTGATACGACCATGTATTTAGTTTTTTCTTCGTTTATTTTCAGGCCTACGCTTAGTGTTGCTTCTTGAAAGTTCGATACTATATCCTTAACTTCCAGTGTTGTCTGTGCTACTGATCATTTGTACAATATACACAATATCATTTTTAATCCTACCCTATTATCGAATTTTTCGTTTCCAACAATAATTTTTTCAAAACAATTTTTTTTTGGAGCGGGTTAGAGTATTTTTTATATACACCTGTTTGTAAAAATTTGTTGTTCAAAATACATTTTAATTGTTTTAAACACAGTAATTAATATTTTTAAATATTAAAAAAAAAACAATAAATTGCCTCACCGTGACATGTTAGCACATTGCCGTGACCAGAATTCGAACCTGGGATACCAAGGCCACAAAGTTGGATCCTAAGAGTCCACTAGACGATCACGGCTAATTAGACGATGTGTATTACGACTAGAGTTCGAATATTTTAAAACTCTAACCTAGGATTCCATTAAAACAAATTTAGGTCAGTTGTTTACAAAAGAAACAATGTACTTAATATTAATTTAATATGCCATTTTATATAAATAAGTACGCTAATAATTAAAAATAAAGTAATCGATCAATGGAAATAATAACAAATAAATGTTTCCAATTCTAAAAATGCTAAGATATTAAATGAATAATATTCATCAGTATTTAAAAATGACAATAGGTATACATAACTTACTTACCCATATGTTTAATTTACCATGATAACAATACTAATAAAAAAAATATTGTTTGGTGATACAACTGTCAATTTATCTGACATTGATGAATACAATATTTTTAATTGTTGTTTGTTGTGTATAAGTACACATTTGAACTCTCTTGAGATATTTACAAGTTTTAATTTATAATTTAACATGCCTAACGAGGCTTGTTACTCCCGTGCAAATTTCCGATTCACTCCCGTGCAAATTTCAAAGTCGAACGCGCGTTTAGAAGTATAACTTCAAAAACCAACAACTCGGATTATGTTGTAAATTTTCGTTTTATTTAAAAATTTAGCACTTTTGCGTGTATTATATATATTTAATAGAATTAACGTGGGGTTTTTAAATATTTCAAAAATAAAAAAGTAAATTCATATTGGGATTCGAACTCACATACACCAGCGTATGAACCAAACACGTAAAATATTTGCCAATTAGACATGACACAAACATATTTCAAAATTGACAGTTCCCAGTCATACAGTAATTTATTGAGATTATTATTTTGAAGTAAAAAAGTGTAAAATAATTATGAACATTTAATAAATAATACAAAACATATCACATAAATAATAATATTAATAAATATTAATTATACATATATATATATATATATATATATAAAATATATATTTATATATATATATATATATATATATATATATATATATATATATAAAAGCAACATTTTTATTCTCGAGAGAGGAAGAGAGAGAAAATATATCTTCTGTCCCTCTCTTACTAATTATCTTACATATGTAATGATTTCACCGATTCACTCCCGTACAAATTTCCAACGTGGAGCACGCGTATAGAAGTATAACTTCAAAAAAAGAAATGTAGCTGAGATAGTGAAAACCGGAGAGTAGATCATTAAGAAGGTACCAATCTTGAGACAACCATGTTGGGGGTTCAACGCTTTCAGGAAAGTCATATTGGGTATTATGTCTGCCAAACCATAAAGTAGCTCTTTGTAGAATTTGGCAACCCTCTGGCTAGAATTATCGGCACCTGCGCAGATGGTGAAGCAACCATGGTGGTTGGGAAGTTGCTAGGAGGTGACAAAAACCTGCATTGTTTTGCAAACATATTAAATATTTTGCAAACATTTTATAGTTGCCTCTATTATGACAGAAAATATTGGGTATTATGTCTGCCAAACCATAAAGTAGCTCTTTGTAGAATTTGGCAACCCTCTGGCTAGAATTATCGGCACCTGCGCAGATGGTGAAGCAAACATGGTGGTTGGGAAGTTGCTAGGAGGTGACAAAAACCTGCATTGTTTTGCAAACATATTAAATATTTTGCAAACATTTTATAGTTGCCTCTATTATGACAGAAAAGATTATTTTCACGTTCAGAGCGTTTGTGAGTAGCCGCTTCGAAGATCTCTTTTAGGGTGAAGTATGTATAAGCCGATACACAGACGCACTATAAGTGAAATCAAATCTTAACTGTCTTTCTTTATATTAAAGTTAGTTATTACAGATGGCCTACAGGATGTAAAGAATGCAATTTTCAAAAAATTACCAAAGTTAAAATGATGGCTACACTTTTGATAGACGTAGCAACGTGTTTATGAAAATTCTTATTTAAAAACAATACATACCAACTAAATGGAACCAAATTTACTATATGCTCCAAAGCTTCTCAATAATGTCCACTTACATAGCTGCAATATTGTCTGATCCCTCCATTAAAACAATACTGTGAATGATTTGTAGTCTAGACCTAGAATTAATCAATGTCATTTTAATCAATTATTGACTTTCGATAAGGCAACAAAGGAGATCTCAAGTTCCTATTACACTACTGCTAGCCTTGTAATTCCCCTTGTGTCCATAATCAAAACGTCGTTAAAAAACCTTTCCCTAAAACATAGTGCAGCACAAAGGCTATGCCAAAAACTTGTAACTAGCTTGCGATATGGATAAAAGAACGAATACCAGAAGATTGGAAGGAAGCAATTATTTGCCCATTACACAAAAAAGGAGACAAAACAGAATGCAGTAATAACAGAGGAGTAGCGTTACTAAATACCGTACATAAAATCCTATAAAAACCCATAAAAGATAAGCTAGAAAAATAAGTTGAAAATATAATAGGCGAATATCACTGCGGATTTAGACGAGAGAGAAGCACAACGGACCAAGTATTTGTAATCAGAGAATTACAAGCAGAAAGCTATGAACACAACTAACCAACGATAGCGCTATTTATCGACTTCCAGCAAGTATACAATAGAATAAAGAGAAAGAAATTAAAAGAGACCTTTGAGGAACTGGGAGTTAGCAGAAAGTTGCGATACATGATACATCTTACTTTAGAGAATACAGAAAACCGAGTCAAAGTAAACAAGTATGCATCGGACAAATTTATAGTAAACGAAGGATTAAGGCAGGACGATCTTTTGCCATCATTACTCTTCAATTTATGCCTAAAAAAAATAATGCAAGAAGCGAAAATCAATAGAGAAGGACTCCTATATCATAAAAGACACCAAGTTGTAGCATTTGAGAATGATGTAGTGTTGCTGGCAAGAGGAAAAAATGGGCTACAGGAGATAGTACAAAAAATAGTAAAAGCAAAGAAAATGGGACTTTACATAAATGAAACTAAAACAAAAAATATGCAGTGGACAGATAATCAGTTTAGGGATGGACAAAAGTTTAAAGTAGAAGTAGAAGAAGGATCATCATACGAATTCGAAATGGTAGAAAGATTTACATACCTAGGTGCAATAATATCACTTAAACCAAACATTAAAGAAGAAATACAAGTTAGAAGAATGGCTGGCAATAGAAGTGTACATGCTCTTAGTGAAATGTTGAAAAACAAGTTTTTATCAAGAAATGCAAAAATACAGTTATACAAAACAACTATACAACTAATAGTAATATACTGCAGTGAGACATGGACAATGACAAAAAAAGAACAAAATTTACTAAAGTATGGGAAAGGAAAATCCTAAGGAAGATTATATGGAGGACTGTTTATGGATAAGAAGATCAAGTGATGAGTTAAAGGAATTATGTAATCAACCTAATATAATAGGAATCATAAAGGCATGGCGAGGTCACCTAGAAAGGATGCCGAACACGAGGACTTCAAAAAGGGTACTAAACTACAGTATAGCTTTAAAAAAAAAGAAGGCCCAAAAATAGATGGAATCAAGAGGTAGGAAAAGATGTGAAACAAATTGGACTAGAAGGCCAGAAAAGAAAAATAAATAAATGTTATCACCAATTTTCGTAACGAATAGGCACCTGAAGGAGAAGAAAGTATGTTCCGATTATTAGATGCCAAAACCTGCCTTTCGCCCTCCTTGTTTTGCTATATTATGTTTATAAAGGATTACGGGATTTAGGCCTTGTGGACGTAGCAGGTAGGATTCTAATAATATTTATATCCTCGTATTTATAAATTAATGTATATGTGTATTGTGCCTACCTATATAGATATTTATTTAATGAATTTTTGTTTTTACGAATGTTTACAACATATTTATGCACTAGCACTTTAGTATTTTCGGTTTAAATATATCCTTAAAATAATTTTTTTATATTATATTTTTCTTACTGCGTGAGCTGGTTACGTAGTGAGAATGGAGACCAGAAGATTGCCAAAAAGAGCCCTACATAGTAAAATGCAAGGCGCACGACCAAAAGGAAGGTGACGGAAAAGGTGAGAGGATAAAGTGGCAGCGGGCGCTCAAAAATTTGCTAGACGTGAGAACCTGGAGAAAATCGGCGCGGTACTGGTAAGTTTGGAAGCATAGTTTGGAGAAGGCCAAGGCTCGATTTGTGCTGTAGCGCCATTAAAAAGAGAGAGATAATATATTTTTGCCAATTTAGTATTTTTAAAAACTAATATGATATGAAACAAAAAATTTGAAGCTGTTGTGCTACGTCTCTGGCAGCGTTTGTTATACTCTGGAGTAACAATAGAAATATAATTCCATAATCATTAAAATAAATGTACTGATGTATACAGATAATAAAAGCAGGTATACTTATATGTAAACATACTATAACCATGTTATCTTTATACCGAAGCAACGCAACTATAATATTTTAAGTTAATATCCTGCAAAATCCTAAAGTTTACGATTCATACGTAACAAGAAAATGCCAATTTACATCGTAAGAACAACCAATAAACGTAGGTACATGGTAACTAGGCAATTACTGAAAACACCAGAGCCTCTAATGCCGAGAAAACTAAAATACAAGAGCACGCGAACACCTGTGAACGTGGAACTCATTACTAGCAACTTTATGGGACAGTTATCCGGAGGCGGGGAAGTTCACTCTCTCTCGCATCCACCAAACGGCCAAAGCACTCTTCTCGTTTTATGTAGATAGCCTTCCTAAATCTGAAACTATTTTAGGTGGAGAAAGGTAGCGCTACCCGATTAAAACCAACTTCTACGGTTAGATTTGGTGTTTATGTAAACTTTTAATCCAATTTACAATTTTAGAGTATTGGGAAACCTACTATAGCCCCGAGATAGACGTACTCTATTTCTGTTAAATGTATGCGATTTCCATTATAAAAGCAAACGTTTTAAAACTAGTGCATCATTTTTTTACGGAAGTAACTTACACGAAAAAGTTAATTCGTTTTCAAAACTTTTGACTGCTTTGTTTTGGTTTCGAATTTATTCAGTAATTTTTTTTAATTGAGTTTTAGTAAAACAATATTACAGATTCAAAAAATTAGAGTAGAGTCTAAGAATAGGTCTATAGAGGATATATAGAGAAAGATAACACTAGGATTGGACATAGTATAATTTTAAGTCATAAGAACGGGTGACATATTTTAAGTAAAATTTGAACGTCGTTTAGAGTGTAGAATGCTATGCACTCTTAATATTATATATAGAAATGTTGGAAACACTTAAACGTATATTTTTAAAAAGGTTTTATTTAAGAAATCACAAAAATACAAGTTATGGAACTTTTGTTATACAATGAATAAATAGTAAGTGTAATAGAATCATAATAGCGTTGTTCCAGTCTGTTGGAATATTGGCGCTGTGAAGGCAGATATTGAAAAGTTGTTTAATTTTTTCAAGTAATACATCCCCTTCAATTTTTAGTGCTTCTGATACTATTCCGTCTTTACCCGGGGTTCGATTATTTTTCATTTTCTTCAGGGCTTCTTTGATTTCTGATTTTGTTATATCGGGCATTAAATCTGATCCTTGGTTTAATACCCCAGTTTTTAGTGTAATTGGAGGTTCCGTATTGTTATCTTTTTTTCTTGATCTATATAACTCTGTGTAGAACTCTTCGACTATTCTTAATATTTCATCTCTGTTCGTTGTTTCTTTTCCAGTTCTGTTTCTCAGTTTGTTAATTTCTATTTTCCCCTTTTGTACGCTCCTCTTCAAAACTTTCATGTTCTTATTTTGCTCTATTGCCTGTTTTGTTTTTTCTACATTGTAGTTTTTTATGTCTTTTCTTATTGCCTTTGTGATCGTCTTATTTATTTGATTTATCGCTTCTTTGCTTGTAGTGTTATCTCCCTTCATTTGTAGCCTTAGTTCTATAAGGATTTTCGTGGGTTGACTCAGCTTTTCATCTTTTTTGCTTGTCGGACAATATTTAGTTTGAGCCTGTTGCATTGTGTTGACTATTTGTTTGTTCATATATTGATGTCTGCTGTTGTTGTCTCTTTCAATGAATTACCAATATATTTTTCGAACTCCTGAATGTTAGTTGGTTTTGTCTATTTCTTTGGTTGTTTCTTATTTATCATTTTGAGTCTTTCTTTTTCGGTTGATATCGTTATTTTAGCTCTTACTAACCTATGATCACTGCTTGTACTGAACTGGTTTAGCACATTTACGTCTTTAAATAATTCTTTTTTTTTTGTTAAGAAATAGTCGATTTCGTTCCTTGTTTTTCCATCAGGACTTTCCCATGTCCATCTTCTGTGTTTTTTCTTTTTAAAGAAGCTTTTTATTTGATAGAGATTGTTTTCCAAAAGGAAAGTCAGTAGTTGTTTGCCTCTATCATTTCTGCCTTCGCTTCCAAAATTTCCCAATATTATTTCAGAGGGGTCTTCCTTAGTGCCTATTTTGGCGTTGAAATCACCACCTATTATTAAGAAGTGGCCAGGATTTTCCTTGATTGCACAGGATATTTTGTCGTAGAATATTTGGACTTCTTTGTCTGGATGTCCTGTAGTAGGGGCGTACACTTGAATGAACTTTAGGATATATCTGGCGTTTATTTTGATATTTAAGTAGACCACTCTTGTTGAGATTTGGTTTATTGGCACAATTCTGTTAGCAATTCTTTTGTGAATAAAGAAGCCGACGCCTCCTTTTAGTACCTACTTATTTAAAATAAACAATAAGTTTTTTTACACCAGTTGTTTTTGCTTTTATTAATATACAAGATGGTTAACTGACTTTTGGTCTACTCTTTATAATTGTAAATATTTATATAATTTTTTCTTTTACTAGAGAGGGTATACTGAATTTCCAGCATACCCTGGGTTTTTGTATGTTTTTTTTTTGTTTTTGACTAACCGTGCAGATAGCTTTAGCGAAGCGGGAGCGGCATATGAAAGTTTAAACCGTCTGACACTGTCTCTTGCTTTTCTCCCGAGCTTTACTTACTCTATTAACCATGATCCTCTGATCCTTGATATTTCTAATAAAACACACCACACTAATATTTCAAGCGGGCTCGGCGGATTCTTTAGAAGGATTTTAGTATTTTCACATTTAGTGACCACAAAAAAGACAAAATAATAAAAAATTGGAGTATCTACTATTTTAAGCCTTATGCCACGTAACCGTGACATTTTATTTTAAATTAATATTAATTGGAATCAGCCTGAATTATAAGGGTTCGAATAATATATCCACGGAAAATATTTTATTTGAAGTTTCGATAAACAAAAAACAAACAGTCATAATCCCACTGCAAAATCGCTATGTTCATGACGTCGTTGATCAAATATTTTTACATACATTTTAGAACAGGAAAATACGTTGATATAGGTTTCCAGTCAAAAAGTGGCGGCAAGTGGTTTTCATTCAATTAATAGTAATTAATTTTAAAACACACATTTCGTTTATTTACTTTTATAATATAAAACACAGCTCATGAGGCTGACATGTTTTATATACAAAATTATATGTACTTTATCAGATAAAAGGTATATATCGAGCACAGTTTAATTTAATCTTGCCCAAGTACTTTCGATCCCTAGATCATCTTCAGGGGCATTTCGTCAATTGCGGCCTATCTGACAAGAACAAAATGTCATAAACATATAAATGTACATCACACAACACTACAAAAGGACAAACAAATACTTTAAAATTATTTAAGAAAGGCTACATTACTTGCAGAAGCCGGAGACAGAATGGCTCCCAGCAGTCGGAAACCAGAGATCGGATTTGGCAATAATTGCTGGATCATCTGCGTACCACACCATACCAATTTTTTTGTTGCCCATTCTGTTGTTTATAATTTTGCCCATGAGTAGGTTAAACAAGAAGGGGATTTAACTGTCGCCTTGTCTACTTCCTCCCGGTGTTAGAATGTTTTCAGTAAATTGGTCTCCTGCTCTAACTTTGGTTACATTGTCGTTATTTAGGTAAGGTTAGGTTTTGTATATAGCACATGCTTTAGCAGAAAAGATGCTGGATTGATTATTTAAAATAAATGATCTTTTTAGCTTCATTTTTGATACAGAGTATATGATCTGAATAGCCACTTAAGATTTTTTTGGGAGTAGTGTAACAAAATTCGTTTTGGTATTTAGGAATAATAATATTTGTAGCTAGAACACTTGTTAGATGTGGTATATCCAACGATTCCCAGATAGGATTACAAGGAAAATTTATTAACTTGAGTTCGTTGCAAGTTATAATTGCTCTTGCAAGTGGTGGAGAGGTTTTTGACGTGACAACGTCTTAAATTAGGTTGTGGCTCGGAGTCATTTAAGAAAAAGTGTAACGCCCGCTCACGTCTGTTACAGTGAGTCACCGAACGAGAGAGAGGCCCGCCGGACCGGCGAATGCCTTGCGTCTCTCTCCCACTCAAACATGATCATTACGCTGCGCGCGGCACTAGAGAATTAGGCGCGTTGAATCGCTAAAGTTGAAAATCGTTGAAAGTATTGTCAGCTGTGTCTATAGTGAAAATGTGGAGTGCTTACAGTGTCCTATTTTAGGGGGAACCACCAGTATCAGATATAATTTTAGGTAATTACCTAGGGACCTATATTCTTTTATAATATTGCTATGGATTTATCCATTTAATATTGAGCAATGATTGTAAACATTCTTTATAGTTTAAACTTCAATGAAAATTATTAACTGTGTCTAAAGACATATATGATATGAGGTATTTTACCCAAGAGTATTAAGTATAATGAATATACATAAAAACATAATTTTGTTTTCTTAGGATTTAACATTTTGTCAGCACATTATCTCAAATTCACACTTAAATCAATATGTTTTTACTATTAGGTCTGTTGAATGTTTGTTCTTTACACAAAATTTAGTCTATACCTTATATTTATTAAAGGCGGTAAAATATACATTACAATTCAGTTGTTTATAAACCACTTTCAAAGCATAAAGAACCTTTTAAGCTTTGTTTATATTATTTTGTGTATATTAATTGAGTTAATTGGAGTAGCCCACTTTGATACAAAAATACAGTCAATTTATGGATATTTCAAGGTGACAATCTAAAAAAAGCTGATTTCCTCCCATGCATTTTATTAGAAACACTTGAAATTTACAAAAAATTTAAAAATCGTAAGATGTAAGACCTTAATCGTGAGATCGTGAGATTTGTCTTCAATTCGTGAGTAGATTCGTCATTTACAACAACTACAACAATAAAGGTAAATAATTGTACACTAATATTTCATTATCGTAAACCATGATTGATTGATTAATTGTTAGATTGACACAAAAGTTGAGAAACTGAGTTTATAGCGGCAATTCCTTGTTCCTATTGTGCAATTTAATAATATTCATATCAATAAATATTCTACCGAGAAAAAGACGTTGTCACGTAAAATCTTCGCCCGTAAAACCGACTTTACAGGCAACCGATTTTTTTTTAAATTTATGTGGATGTTAAATCAGCTGTATTTAATTCATTAATTATTTTTGCATTATAAGTGCCACGATAATGTTGGTTTATGAAATATTTGCTTGCCAGATATTCTCTGCGCAATGAGAGTGGGTTTTCAGATGCTAGAACTAGGGTCTTCATTTGAAGTGCTTTTCATCAATCCTAACACAATACTTAGAGCTTTAAATTGAATTCTATCAAGTTTACATAAATTGATTACGCTAGCTGACCCATATACCAAACAGCAGTAATCTATAATAGATCTTATATAGGCTAGATATAAAGTCAATTCAATGTTTTGATCTGCACCTTACGATCTCTTACACACAATTTTAAGAAAATTAATACCTTTTTCGCAGCGACCAATTGTATACTTAATATATGTTGAGTCCAAAGCAATTTTCTGTCAAGTACGACACCAAGATATCTAAATTTCGAAACAATTGGAATATAATACACTTATTTATTTTTCTAAAATGTAAACTTTAATTAACATAATTACACTATAACAAACTTCAAAAGGTCGTCAGGATAATGTGACAATCCCCATCTTTCTTAAATTGCTGATATTTTTGATGCCTCGCATTTTGCCCTAATCTGCAACCATTTTTTTTACGCTACCTTATAATATTATCTTATTAAAAAAAAGGTTATCTTTAATGTTATATAAAAAACATGCATATAAGTCTTGAGCAGCATATTTTATTTACAAAATAAATACACGAAAATTTTTTTTTTCATAAATTAATTACCAATTATTTAAAAAAAAACTATTTCCAGACACTTTTTGACTGGCAACCTATTATCAATGTATTCTACAATTCTTAAATGTATGTAAAAATGTGGGTTTTGTTAAGTACAAAATGAGCATAGTGATTTTGTTGTGGGATCTCGTACTATCAAGTAATAGCATTTTTGGTTCTTATCTATCACATCGTATTATAATACAAAGGTCTAAAAGTTCACAAACAACACAAATATTAAAAATACTAAAATAAATAAAAAATTTATCTGGCACGCTTCCGGGCCAAGTATAAAATATTGCTGAGTCTCTGTGTTTATATTCGACATTCCTCAAGAAAGAATAATTCATATGATTATGTTTGGTTTATATTTGTACGAGTTAATCCTAAAATTTTAAAAGTAAACATTGATTCAAGGTCATTTACTGTGTGATGTGTACTTGTTTGACAAAAATTTTGGATTGGCCCGTTCCTTGGATTGACACGAGGGGTAAGGAAACGGTAGAAGCATGTACACAGATCGAGGTCGAAGAAATTTAAGTTGCAGGTTTGGAAGATGGGTCATTCAAGGAGACGTGTTTAGTTCAATCAGAAAAAACCGGTAAATTTGTTGAAAAAAAGTGATTTTTACGCAATGTAATATGTCAATTTTAAATGAGTAATCACTGCTTTTTAATTTGTAAGTCGTCTCTCATCTGAGATATTTGTAAAACGGCGTCTACAAGCTCTGAAAAGTACCTACATGTGTTTCAGTTTTTTTAAGAAGCGGAGCTTCAAATTTTGTGTCCGGTGTCCCAATTTCAACCTCAATTTTCTTTGTCCTAAGAAGCTGTTTCAGCATGCCTTTTCACAGTTTTGAGATGAATTTGTTCGTGTAGCAGAGAGTGTAACCCCAGAAATCTTAAAGTGCATTTTAGTGAAATCCAGGTAACTTTTTTTTGTTTAAACTTTTAAAGTAAAGATAAACATTTTTTCTAGTAATAATTGCTTTCATAATTGTAATAATTAAAATTCTAGATCTTAGGGTGTAGCCTATTTTTAACATCTGTCAAAGTTTCTGTCAAAGTTTTCTTACAGTGTCACATTTTAGAGGATCTTCTTGTGTTTTATTTGTTCAAGGAGATTCATGTAAGTACTTTGTAGTTTGTTTCATTTTTGTAGTTGCCCCAATCCAATCCTATTGTTTTATTCACTTATCCACGATCCAGTTCTCCAAATAAACCCCGAGAGCCGTTCGCAATAGTTTTGTTTATTTTGCTTGCCCTAGCTCTATTTCAATAACTTCTTCCCCAATGTTCAACCCCCTATACTAATATTCCTTGTGGTAGGCAAAATAATCGTGACACTTTACCTAAAACCACTTCCTATGAGAATGGTGAAGATAAAAGAACTTCTGAAACTATGCAAGAACCTTACCATACCGGAAGATTATCACGGTTGGTTTCATTGATTATCAACATTACCTGGTATAACATCATTTCTGAAACATGCTATAGTCCGCTTAATTTGCCATAAAAAATAAATGCTTTATGTTGCCCATACGCTTCTTGACATTGTTTTTTTTTGCCTTTGTTCCACACATTATCGAATGCTTTTGCTATATCTAGCAAAATAGGTGAGGATATTGTATCATCGAAAATTTCTCTATAATATTTGTTAGGTGATGCAATTGATCTATTGTTGAGTGTTAATTACAGAATCCAAACTGATGATCAGAAATTAAAAACATCCAGTATTATTCCTTAACTTTTGAATATTGCACAAAACAGGCTACTAAAAAACCAACCAAATAAAATAATGTCTTACAGAAATAAAAACACCAGATGATTGGAATGATGCTGTTATCGTGCTAACACACAAAAAAAGGAAATAAAAGTAGACGCGTTGTGCTTGTATTAAACAATATTACGGAAAATTTACGTAACTCACCTTTAGGCTTTACTTTTGTATAATAAATAAAAGTTTACAATGAAATTAAAAGAACCTTGTACACTTCCCGTCATATAAAACTGGTACACTTTTTTTTCCCAATGTAAACCTGGGTTCAGACTGGATACAGTGGTTCGTGAACTAATTCGCTGTTGCCATCACAGATAACGGAATTGCACTAAATCTAATTAAAAAAATAAAGTTATTATTAGATAGGTATTATTTTTATCATTAACAACAAAAAATCGTATTTAATAAATTTAATAACCAGAGATAGGGTTTAGCTAATATCCAAAATATTTGAAGGATCTTTAAACCTAGATTATTGGCACAGGGAACATTGGAATGCATCTACTGTCTATCTACCTAATTTTTTACTTCAATTACCTACCGAACACGAACTGTATTTTGTATCAATAAGTTTAGTCACAGGCCAACTACCAAGATTAATTTATTATTTATTATATGAACGATAACATTAACAAAAACTAACATTATACTTTATCCTACGTAGATTATAAAGTGACAGTTACAATCCAATACCTCATTGTAATGTTTTATTATAATAATTTAAAGTTATGTCTAGATTGATTTTATCTATCACTATATTTGAATTGAAATATTTTCATAAATTATAATAAAACACAAATCAAGGTATGAGTACTTAATTGAGTTAATGAAAAATTACAAAATTAATATGAGAATTTTTTAGGATGCATGTTTAAACAAATTTAATGTGACTGACTGATCGAGAATGCTCGATGTTTTAGTTTTTAGAATACTCAAAACTGGCGGTCTGTCACACAGTCCTGCTTTTAGCTGATTTCATATAATATTTTCGTTGAACTGGCAACAGTGCCTTGAAATTAGAATGACACATGTGACAAGATCAACTTACACAACTTGAAAAACATGATTTTCGGTAATAAGAGTTGTACCAGTTTTTTATGACGCGAACGGTACAATTACATATAGATCAAATATAATTTAAGTTTGATATGGTGAAGCTAATGATTTAGGAATTATCACAATATTTATTTCGTGCTACAGTGGTAATGTTTTACAAATATTTGTATAACCTTTATTAAACTTCCGCCAAAACCACGCTTTCCAAAAACAAAGGTCTTTTGTATAAAAACCCACTTGGGTTTTTAAGCACAACCAAAATGGAGCTGTTGGGTAAGATCATAAGAGAAAAAGTTGTTATGGATATTTGTTTTAAAATTTTAATTACTGAGAAAAAGTACGTATATATGTATATATATATATATATATATATATATATATATATATATATATATATATACATATTGATATGATTGGTGTTTAAAGAAAATAATTTATAAGTTATATACTAGATAATTTTAGATATAACAAGTATTTGGTTATTTTAAGAAGTTATATACTAGAGAATTTAATAAAAATATATTTATGTGAGGGCATTTTTAAGAAATTAGCATATAAAAAGTATTTTTTTAGTAATTATGATGTAGATATATTTAAGTGAGCCATGTGACTAGGCAACCAGATACACATACTCTGAAGTGACGTTTAAGAATAATTACGAATATAAAGTGGGGTTATAATGATAATATGTTGTTTAAAATGTGTAATTTATTAAATTAAAATGTTTAATTTATATAAGTTACTGATTTAAATGTATACTCTGATCTGAAAAGCCTAAATGCCAACAAAATTCTCGATAGATAAGTAAGGAATTCTCTAGATCACCGAAGATGGCTTTGTTTGCGAAATGGTTTGTTCCAGAAAATTCAGACATGTATTTAATAGAACAAATGGAACATGATTTCTTACCAGATGGTTCTGGAACATCCAAAAAGATATAAATACCCGGTGATTTGGGTTCAAAGCGGTCAGAAAGTTTAAGTCAAGCAATCAGAAAGTTTAGTAAGAAAGTCGATTCAGTTAGTTATGAGTTTTTTTTAGTACGAAAATTAGTTAGAGGCAGTCAATCAGTTACAATTGTTCAATATAGTGAGTTAAATCAATATTAAGAAACAGTATAAAGAAAATAATATTGAAGAAAAAAAATTATGTTATGTATAAATGATGATAATGGAAGAAGTATTAATTGAATATTAAAATTAAATGATATTTTGGTGATTCAATATTGATATATTGAAAATAAGAATAAAAATAAATGCTGTTGCTGGTTTGCTTGGTGGTTTATAAATGCTGTGAAGAAAAATATCTTAAATTGGTGGAAGCTGATAATTGGAAAAAGTAATTTCACAAAAACAGGGATAACCAAAGCTGAGAAGAAGACATTTGAGTGGTGATTATAATCTATATAGTGGAAAACAGTTCATTTAGGCATTCAGTGACAGAAAGGTACAAAATTTTGTTAATATAATTTAGTTAGTGTCATAACAATTTCAATTTTGAAGATATTTTGTTTAAATTTTACATTGTCTATAGAATTTAATTAGTTTCATAAGAATTTCAATTTAAAGATAGTTTATTTTAAATTTACATTGGCTAGGTTAGATATATATGTGTGTTTTATAATAGATATAATAAAGATAATTTAAAAAAGTACTTACAAACTAATTCTTTGAGAACCGCGATAAAAACCCGATATTATTAAAAAATACTCATTGCTCATCATTCAAACAAACAATACATCATAACAATATATATATATATATATATATATATATATATATATATATATATATATAACAAAAAAAGAAGTACTTGTGACTCGTTTGGAACAAATATATAACTGTTTTGGATGGGTTGGAGTCAATAATAGGGCTATTGGTTAACTATTTTTTTTATTCTCGAGCTTTCAATTGTGTTTACAATTATTATCAAGAGCTAAAAAATATTTTTTTTTTTTTTTTTTTTTTTTTATAATATAAGAATATTATATTATATATTATAATTTATACTTATTTATAAAATTCAATTATTCTTATATTATAAAAAAAAATGTTTTCAAAATTATAAAAAAATTTTTCAGAGAAACATTTGTTAGATAAAAACATTTTTGTATTAAATATTTTGAACATGTAAGCAGTGATTTTTACTTACCAAACTAATTTTTATTTGGTAAGTTAACAAAAATTGTTTTTTCTTTTTAGTTCAACCTTGTAAGTATTTTGTCTTTTTTAGCTCTTGATAATAATTGTAAACACAATTGAAAGCTCGAGAATAAAAAAAATAGTTAACCAATAGCCCTATTATTGACTCCAACCCATCCAAAACAGTTATATATTTATATATATATATATATATATATATATATATATATATAATATATATATATATATATATATATATATATTATGATCTATTAACTTTTTTTTTATTGAATTACTTTAATTAATTATATAATTAATTATCTAAGTGTCGCAAATCATACATAAAAAAAATAATCTCAGAGTGCCATTTTATTATACAAAAAAAAAAATAAATCAGCTTAGGTTATACTTATCTTTTCTCGTAGTTTCCAGTATCTCTTAGTTGTTCCTTATCGAGATAAAATAGGAAAAGGAGATAGATAGAAATAACATAAATAAACAAATACAAATATCGTTTTTTATTAAAACAAATGATATGAAAATTTTTCAAATAAATTCCATGGGCATAACTGTCCCAATGAAAATTGTACCACAAAAAATAATTTTAATTTACCAAATATTTATCGGTTTGTGTTTTATAATATTAATAAAACAACATAAACAAGAAATTTGGATATTCGTGATCTTCTGATGGTACAGAGTCTTTTATTTGAAACATACAAAAAAATTCTGTCACAAAAAATTAATGACCTTTTAATTCACACACGACGATGTCTCCTTTCGACCAAAACAGCTCCCTCTTGTTGATTCTGTTAGGCTACCAATCAAAGCCTTCTCCGTTCTAAGTATCTATCCTTCAACTCCGTAAAGTAGCGTAGAGAGTACGTAGCATTTCGTGGCGCGCCATCGGAGGTTAACGCTTAGGTGGCGGTTGCTTAAGAGCTTTCTCATTTTGATGAATTTGGATCTGGTTATTTAAATTTGGATCTTAATCTCTACGTCTGGCTCTCACTTATCATTTACTGTATATCCCAGATATTTAAATCGGTGTACTCTTTCAGTACTTTTGGTTCAAAGTTCTCTGGTTCAAATTTACTAATTTTTAATCGGAATAAGTTTTTAATGTCTTTATGGCACTCAAAAGTGTGTGAAAAATTACTTTTAACTTTTATTTTTAAAAATTGTACCACCGGCCTGCCGCTATCTTATCGAAATCCTCCCTAAAATCGGTCCTGGACATAGAAAAAACTGAGATATTTTTTCGAACGTATCCGAGCTTTTCGTTTTCATTTGTTAGAAGTTTAGTGGAATAGGAGATTGCGCTAAATATTGAATGTCAACTACAGAAAATTATTTGGGTATAGAAAATCAAACGCCTGTATTCATTTTGTAGATAGTTGTGAACAATCGTAAATATTTAATTAGAAAATATAACATATTAACATATCACACTAAAATTACTGTTCCGTCACTGACGATGTATAAGATCTTATAGGCAGCTTGATTTTACAGAGACTGTAAAATTTGAGATTTACTATCCGACGAAATGTGACTCTCAAATATGGCTTTAGTTTGGAGGGTAAACAGGTTATTTTATGATATGGGAGAAATTTCGAAAGCTATAAATTTTAAAATAAAGCTTGCATATTTTACTGATCTTCAAGCAGATATACCGCAGAGCTAAATAAAATATAAAGAGCAGTATTACCTCTAAAATCTCATAATATTATTATTTTATATACGAAAATGTAGATGGTGGAGAAATATGTTTTTCAAAATATATATTTTAAATAATTTTATTTTATAATATATTATCCTATATGCGTATTGGAAATAGATGAATTAATTTATACAAAACAGACTAAATATAATAAACTTAATATCTTATAATGTATATAAATATGTATGAAATAAAAGCCATGTGTTAGGCTCCAACGGCATAATATATGGCATTTATTTCATCAGAACAATAGCAAGCTATAGCTAAAAGCTACTAATATTTGTACATTTGGACAGCCCAAAGACAGAAAACAATTTATTTAATTGTTTACTTCTTCGCCACTAAAGCAGGTGACACCTCTGTACTCGAACCATTAAAAGTCTGAAGCTTAGTTGGACTTATCAGTTTGAATTAGAATCGGCCCGAACGGCTGTCGTAGTAGAGATACTGAAATAATTGTTATATCGTTCTATTGATTCTGATTCAGACGTAAAAAGTTTGACTAATTGGTGCTCCAATGCCATAATATAATATTGCTTTTATTTTATTAAAGCAATTGGCCAAGCATTTGCGAATAGCTACTAATATTTGCATATAGACAGTGAGGTACTAAAGTAACAGATAAATTTATTTTATACAATATTATAAATATCATGTAATACAGCATTTAAAAAGGTTTTTAATGCTTTAATCAGCGGTCTAAATATTTTTTTTTTGTCAAGGAAAAAATTTTATTATTTCATTCCATCAAAAAGCCGTTGAGTCGAATATGTTTTATGATTGACCCGTCTATTAGTTGTTTTACAAAAAAGTAACAGCGGATCATTTTATGACATTTACATATCACAAAAAGATTAGACGTATTTAAAATTAATATTAGGTCCCTAGACCTCCTTAATAATTTGAAGTCAAACTACGTTTCATTAGAAATTTTTAAACATTATTTTAAATTATTTTGAAATGAGCCTAACTAAATTCCAGAGAATTAAAATATTAATATTGATTAGAGTGAATGATAAAACACTAATGCATTCTAAGGTATGCAGATTATTTAATGAAAAATAGCATGACCGTCACATTTCCCAAATTCTTGTATCCTATTTTCAAAATTATTGAGAGGCTTATAAAAGCCCGACTTATGTCCTTTCTCGTTGAAAACGACATTTTATCACAAAGTCAGTTCGGCTTTTTACACAATAAATGTACTAATGGTGGTATGTTTTTTGTACTGTGCCACAGCATTTGATTGTGTAAATCACGACATTTTGATAAAAAAACTAAATTTCTACGGAATTCTAGGTATTTTTTTGAATTGGTTTCAATCTTACTTAAGGGATAGAAAACAAATAGTTAGAGCAAATTATATTAACTCTAGTCACAAAAGAATTATGTGTGGACTACCACAAGGTTCAGTATTGGGTTCTCTACTTTTCCTTATCTTTATAAAGGACATCACTAACTTAATAATCGATGGAAATTTTTTTCTTTTTGCTGATGATACCAATATAACTTTTAAAAGAAAAAATAGTAAAAACAAAGCTGAAGGCAAAAGAATTAATAAATTAATAAACAAATAAAAATAATTTTTTTTTTGCCTTAAAAAAAAAAAAAAAATTTGCGATAAAAGGCAAAATCGGGGAGGATCAGGTAGGCTTCACGGCAGGAAGATCATGCATAGACCACATATACACACTGGAACAACTGTTGGAAAAGAAAAAAGCAAAAAATAGAGATATACACTTGGCATTTGTGGATCTGAGAAAGGCGTATGACTCTGTACCAAGGTCAGAACTATGGGAGGCAATGTACAAATTAGAAATACAGACGGAACTCATAAAGGCTACAAAAGCTCTGTATAAAGAAAATAAAGTGTCCATTAAAATGGGAACAAGAATCATAGGAGACTTCACCACAACAAAAGGGCTCCTGCAGGGTTGTTCCACATCTCCAACCCTATTCAAAATATACTTAGAGAAAGCCTTGACTACATGGAAAAGAAAATGCGAAGGCATGGGAGTACCGGTACGGAACGAATACCTATATACGTTAAGTTTTGCAGACGATCAAGTAGTGATTGCACAAGACCAAGACGACCTCAGCTACATGATGAAGAAACTACAAGAAGAATATACCAAGGCTGGCCTAGATATTAACCTCGCGAAAACAAAGTACCTATCTACAAGTGAAGAAGACATAGAAGATCTACAGATTGATGACAACATAACAATCAAAGGAAAGGATAAATTCAAATACCTGGGGTTTATAATCACGAAAAAGGCAACAACAGAGGAAGAAATTACACAAAGATTAGGACAAACAAGAACAGCAATCCGACAACTTAAGGCAGTATAGTGGGATAGACACCTAAATATGAAGACAAAAACGCAGATTTATAAAATATTAGTGCGAAGTATTATGACATATGGGGCCGAAAATTGGATCATAAACAAGAAAAACAGCAGTAAGATAATAGCAACAGAGATGGAATGCCTGCGAAGATGCTGCAGAGTAACAAGAATGGATAGGAGAAGTAATGAAGAAATAACGCAAAGAACATCAATAGAAACAGACATACTAACATATATAGAACAAAAAAGACTAAAGTGGTATGGACATGTAAGAAGAGCTAACGACAGCAGATGGATAAAAAGAATAACCGAATGGAGCCCCATAGGAAGGAGGAAAAGAGGACGACCCCGAAAATCCTGGAGGAACGAAGTAGACGACGCCATGAGTAAGAGAGGACTAAACGATGGAGAATGGAACGACAGAGAGAGATGGAAACGGTTGAGCGAGGGAAGGCAGTGAATACTGTAGAATCCCTAAATATATATATATATATATATATATATATATATATATATATATATATATATATATATATATATATATATATATATATATATATATATATATATATATATATATAAATAAAATAATTATTTAAATATAAATTAATAAAGATGTGACATTTATAACGTTACAAACAGCATATTGCACATTGTTAAAAAAATCCATAGGGTCTCCATAATCGCTTACCGCACATTAAAAGTTACCATTAATATAATTGTTGTGTAATCTATTAGAAAATATTGGTATAAAACAAATCTCCTAATTATAATAACTAAAGTCCACCATACAAATTCAACAAAATTCATTTTATTTTACCTAAAGAAACCAAAAAATTGCTAAATGTTTTAGTTAATAACAAGTAGTATGCTATTATTAGTGGATATCAAAGAACTTAGTTATACATGCTATAAGCTGTATACAGTGCATATAAGATTATCGTTTAATTAACCCAACCGCAAATATTAATGACGTAGTGTATGCAGATTGATTATTCCGGCTTGGTGTTTACAAACATATTCACATGTGTACATAACCAAGAACACCTTCACTACTCAATACTCTTACTAAGTACGGTCGGTTTTCTTATATAAATTGGTTTTAAAACAATAGATAATCATATTATTAAAACGGTCTTTATGGCTGTATACTCTTTAATACTTACGAATAATATTTACACTGTAATGTTTTATAGAAACAATTATTCTTAGTTTAATATTTATTATTTTGTACTTCTACATGACTTGTCCAAATGTATCTGTTCAAGTGACAAGTGACAGACGTAACTTCACAGATGAACCAACTTATGTTAAGGTTGGTTCACACTAAGCTGTGTTACATCTCTCTCTTTGACAAAACTTAAAAACCACTGAAAACAATAACCTAAAAAAATACAATAATAATTAATATATGGTAAAAGAAATAATAAATTAGACTTACTCACAATCAATTTAATTTAACTAATCAGACGACCGGTTTCGCTTTCTACAATATGCAAAGCATCTTCAGGTCACGATACAAAGTTAATTAAATGCTGAAAATAATAAACCCATATTAGGGTGTTGTCTAATAAAGATAAAACAAAGATAGATGATATAAATTATATAAATTACAGTAATTATGCCAATATTACATGTCTGTGGTTTTTCAAAATTAATAAGATGTTTAAGCAGACAAGGTAAGACCCACAAATTGGTAAAATAGTCTATTAAACTGTAATGAGTTAATAAATAAACAAATAAATAAAACATTACTTACATGCCAGTACTCTATTAATTGATGGTTGAAAGAACATGGTTTAAACTATCTTGTATTGTTGATTGGAGAACTCAAGTCAACTATTGTAATTGTTTAACAGTAAACAGGGAAGTTCTTGAGGAGACAGATTTTATCCAATGAAGTAGAGATAGGTGAAATGTAATTATTTGTTTGATGAAAGTAATGTTCTATACCATTAAGTTCTTTAAAAGTTATTTATATTTATTCTGGAGATATATTTATGAAATGTGTGTTATTTATTGAGATTTTTATTTATGTTTTTATTTTTGTCTCACAACTGTCACCTTCCAAAACATAAATAAAAAACAAAACATAAAAACAAAAACATAAAAAACATAAATAAAAATCTCAATAGATAACACACATTTCATAAATATATCTCCAGAATAAATATAAATATCTTTTAAAGAACTTAATGGTATAAAACATTACTTTCATCAAACAAACAATTACATTTCACCTATCTCTACTTCATTGGATAAAATCTGTCTCCTCAAGAACTTCCCTGTTTACTGTTAAACAATTACAATAGTTGACTTGAGTTCTCCAATCAACAATACAAGATGGTTTGAACCATGTTCTTTCAACCATCAATTAATAGAGTACCGGCAGTTTAATAGACTATTTTACCAATTTGTGGGTCTTACCTTGTCTGGTTAAACATCTTATTCATTTTGAAAAACCACAGACATGTAATATTGGCATAATTACTGTAATTTATATAATTTATATCATCTATCTTTGTTTTATCTTTATTAGACAACACCCTAATATGGGTTTATTATTTTCAGCATTTAATTAACTTTGTATCGTGACCTGAAGATGCTTTGCATATTGTAGAAAGCGAAACCGGTAAGTCTAATTTATTATTTCTTTTACCTTTTGAAATGAACTCACACAAGCAACACATTCATAATTTGAATTAATATATGATTAATCTCTATATCTAGCTGGTTTTATAATACATCGACCAGAGCGGGTTTTGTTATTGACTGTTACAGGTTTAATTGTTTTACTTTGAGTTTTATCTGATTTTTTATCACTAATAGATGTTTCTGTTTGATCCTCATATTTTGATTTATAGGCGTTAGTCAAGATGCCTCTAAGTGGGCCATCTAGAGGTATCAGGTAAATGTAAATAAATTACGATTTCTCAAATCAAGAGAATACTGGTAAAACCCTTCTTTTAAATCAAGCACAGTAAATACTTTTTTGCTTTTTAGTTTTATTGATAACTTTTTAATATTATTGACCTATTTTGTTTTCTCTTCAACTTTGAAAATTATTCCTCCTTTGTCAAGATCTTTTAAAGCCTCCATATTACGTGGTTTTAAAGCATCAGGTACTCTTCGACAACAATTAGTTACAGGTTCGGTCTTTTTATGTAGCACAAACTTATACTGATAGGAATTTTGCCAGTGCCTTGAAATACATTAGAATATTTTGTTAACGGTTCACTTTTTTCTTTAGAGTAATTGCTTGCTGCATCTACTTTTTTTATTAGACCAATTTTCGTACAAGCGTTTAAACCTAAGATGTGCATACTCTTGTTACCATCTATTACCTCAAATTTATTATTATACCTTTTACCTTTGATAAAACAACTTAAAGTAATGCGACCTTTGGCTATTACTCTATTGTTTCCATAAGTGCTAAGTTCAAGGTTAGTTTTCAGCAATTTTATCTACAATTTTTAAGCTCTTTACAAACTTTAGTAGGCAGATACAATTAGCCGCTGAATCCAAAATTTACAAACTTGTTATTTATTAATAATTAATCAATAGTCCAAATATTACCTTTGTTATTGTTTGTTTAGATTATCCAATGTTAATTCATCTATGTAGGGTTCACCATCAGTTTCTAAAGTTGAGGTTGCAGCGGCAATGTTATAAACAGCCCTTAACTTCTTTTCCGTATAGTCTGACTTCCTCTTTCAAAAGAAAAGGTCCATTCTTTCATTTTTGTCTCGTTTTGTGGTGGAGGACCCGCCGCTTTCCATCGATATTTGCACGTTGTTGTAGGTTAGGCCGTTTAGATATTACAAGCTTAGTGGTGTTTTGGCAATACGCCATCATGTTTTTTTCTGTGTCTACGTATTCGTTGGCCCCTTCCCTTTCCATCGATACCTTGCACGTCACGACCTGACGAGCCGTCGCGCCTCCACCACAAAACGAGAGACAAAAATGACCAGAATGGGCCTTGCGATTTCTTATGGGATTTAACATGGGGAAATATCCCAAAGCCGTGCTGCCCTTTTACTTTGAATAATACTTAATACCCAGTTTGTAATTACGTGCGCATTCTATGAGACGCGTTATATAGAAATAACGTGCGCGTTCTATGAGACTCAGTTATAAAAACAAATTCATGAAATGTATCAACTTCCAAAACACATTCGTATAAAATTCCATTACCGTGTTACTAGTAGTTTCAACAAAATCTTAAAAAAATGTGTCTTTTTATAACCCTTCACCTTGAAAACGAATGGACGTACAAAAATGTTTACTGAGCAAACCCCAATTAGTTTTTGATTTTTTACCTATCCTTGAGAGGACGTTACCTTTTTTTTGAAGCAACCTGTATAATGTAAAAATTTTATAAATAAAAAAAATGCGCCAAGATAAACAAAAAAAAGTTTTAACCAAGAATTTGGTTGGTACAGAAAGAAATTACGTCCTTCAATTATTTATGCAAGAAAAAATCCAGCGAAAGAGAAGCTTAGTAAGCAGAATTTCGTGACTGCGCAACTTGCAACCTATCGAACTTTTTAGGGCAGCCCCATCTAAAAATATTTTAACCATAATAGAGCTCCTCGAGACAAAACTAACCTAAACAATGCCAGCCAGCAACTTAAAATCCAGAAAATTAAGAATGAATCTATTAAATCTTATCTGGAAGAGTTAACAAATGACAGCAGCACAGAGTACTCGCTTTGGAAAGCTACAAAAAGAATTAAAAGGCCAATATTACATTCTCCTCCAATAAAACTGGAAGACGGTAGTTGGGCCAGAAATAATCAGCAGAAGGCAGAGAGATGTGCCACTCATCTAGAGAACACATTTAAGTTCCAAGATGACCAAGACGATGACCAGGATTGGCCCGAACCAAAGCAAATAGATGAGAATATCAAGCCAACTTCCCCAAAATAAGTAGCTGAGTTAATTAAAGAACAAATCGACCCAAATAAAGCACCAGGTTATGACCTCATTATCGGAAGACTGCTAAAAAATCTACCAAGAAAAGCTATCGTAAAATTAACAAATTTATTAAATGCTGCCTTTAGACTACAATATGTTCCAGATTTATGGAAGATAGCTGAGGTATTCATGATACCAAAGCCTGGGAAACTCCCCCCAATGAGGTGACATCATATAGACCAATATCACTCCTACCTGTGATGTCCAAGGTGTTTGAAAAACTCCTCCTGCGAAGAATCCTACCTATAATTGAAGAAAAGAAAATAATTCCAGATCATCAATTTGGATTTAGAAATAAGCATTCGACAATTGACCAGGTGCATAGAATAACTGCTATAATTGAAAGATCATTAGAGAAAAGAAAAGTCTGTTCTGCAACCTTCCTAGATGTGGCACAGGCGTTTGATAAAGTCTGGCATAAGGGTTTGATACATAAACTTAAATCATTCATGCCTAAACAATATTCAAATACGAGTATATTACAATCATATCTAGCGAACAGACATTTTAGAGTTAAACAAGAAGATGCATACACTGATCTCAAGGATATTGAAGCAGGTGTTCCACAAAAGAGTGTATTGGGTCCAGTCCTATATCTAATATACACGTGTGATATACCTGAACTAAAAGACGACACCATAGCTACCTTCGCAGATGACACTGCTGTCTTAGCGGTAAGTGACACCGTCAAAGAAGCTACAGAAAAACTACAAAATTCAATAAATAAAATCCATAAATGGACCAAAAAATGAAAAATTAAACTGAATCAGAATAAATCAGTCCATATAAATTTTACCAATAAGAGAATTAATAATATTCCAATTAGAATAAATGATGTCCAAGTGCCTATTGCAACATCAGCAAAGTACTTGGGGATCACTCTTGATGCGAAACTTGGTGATGCTGGAAAGCTCACGTGAAGAAGAAAAAAAAAAGAACTAGGTATCCGCTACAAGAAAATGTGTTGGTTAATGGGAAGACATTCCTCTCTATCCATAAATAATAAACTCCTAATCTATAAACAAATACTGAGACCAGTATGGGCCTATGGCTGCCAACTCTGGGGCTGTGCCAAGCCTAGTAACATCAAAGTAATCCAGATATTTCAGAATAAAGTGCTGAGGAACATCGTAGATGCGCCTAGGTACGTTAGGAACAACGACCTTCACCGGGACCTCAAGATGGAAGACGTCAATCAGATAATCAAGAAATTTGCAGGGAGCCATGAACAACGACTCCATCATCATGGTAAACGTCGAGGCTATCCAGCTCCTCGACAATACGAACCTAGAGAGAAGGCTCAAAAGAAAAAAGCCTTTGGAACTGGTATAATGAGTGAGTGAAAAGCAGAGTAAAGTGTTGTGCGAGTATGCATGCTAAATTTAATGCTAGTTATTAGAAATAATAGGAAAGATACTAGTGAGTAGACACCTAATTTTAAGATTTCATTAGTAATTTAAGTTAGACACAAATTGATAATTGGTCTTACTGACCAGATTTTAATGTAAGTACACTTCTGTGTCTTGTAAAAAAAAAATCCGCCAAGAAGATGGCACGTTAAGAAAAAGACCTGATTAGAAAAAAAAAATACTACCACCTTTCTATTTAACAGTTAAAACTATTTACCGACAGTAGCCGAAAATTTCACAATGTTTCTTTCAACAAACCCCGAACAACTCATTAGGGTCACCGGATCGATATTTGTCATCGCTGGCAACACCTGTAGGTATCACCGAAACGATTCTCTGGAAATAATTGTCATCGAATTAAACGGCTGGAGAATTCAATTCATACAGTCAACTAGACACTGACAAATTAACGATTGTTAATATTCATCAATAACGACAGTTCCCGAACACGTATCCTAATTGCTCTAAAAGGATTTGATGGTAAAACGGCTTTTAATTAACAAATACTACACGCCCTCATCTACGATTTAATAGCTGGACAAATTAGTATGTCATTTTGAAAGCAGTTGCCACCGAATGGCCTGTAGCCAGAGACTAAGCTGATTTCATATCCTAGTTTTTTGATATTAAAAATTTTGTCAATGATTACAATCAAATAGAATCTGGTGAATTAATGATAATTTGTTTAACCGATACATCTAAAGTTAGCTTATTTAAGTTTCACAAAAAAATTTAACTCAAATAATGCATATATGTTAAAATTTAAACTTTTATTTTATAATTTTTTTATTAGTGCGCCGGTAAAACAAATTTGAGTTATAAAGTGAATGTCTAAAGTATCCCCAAGATTTATCTGAACAATAAAACTTAAATCAGTAAATTCCTGGTATGCCTGGTATGTTATCTTCTTCTTAGAGTGCCATATCTCTTCGGAACGTCGGCGACTACCATGCTTATAATATTTTTATACTGATCTCGGTCTTGCGCTACGTGTAGCAATTGGTCCGCTGCCAAACCTGTCCACTGCCGCAAATTCCTCAACCAAGAGAGTTTCTTCCGCCCTATCCATTTCTTTCCTTCGATTTTACCGTTGAGAATTAGCCGAAGGAACTCATATCTTGGTCCTCTGATTATATGTCCAAGACATTCTAGTTTACGCCTCTTAATAATATTTAATAGAGTTCGTTGACGTCCCATTCTTCGAAGAACTTCTTCGTTTCTGATTCTGCTAGTCCATGGAATTTTTAGTATCCTTCGATACAACCACATCTCAAACGCCTCGATTTTATTCATGATATTGGCGTTTAAAGTCCAAGTTTCACATCCATACAAAAGTACAGACCACACGTAACATCTTGTAAACTTTTCACGAATTTTTAAATTTAATGAGTTATTGGATAATAGAGGCTTGAATTTTTGAAATGAGTTTCTTGCCTGTTCAATTCTACATCGAATTTCGAAGGATGGATCTAGATTTTGGGTAATTCAACATCCAAAGTATTTTAATCTCTGAACTCTATGCAGCGGTTGTTGGTTTAATATCAGCTGGGTTGCGCCGATATCCACTTTACTGGTCACCATGTATTTAGTTTTATCAATATTTATCGACAGTCCTCAATTTGTGCATTCCATGTCAACTCTATTGATTAGCTCCTGCAGATCGTCGATGTTTTCAGCTAGAATCACAGTATCGTCGGCGTACCGTATATTGTTAATTATTTCTCCTCCTATGATAATTCCTTTTTGATCTTTTAAAGCTTCCCTAAATAGATTCTCAGAATACACGTTAAAGAGGGTGGGAGATAGTATACAGCCTTGTCTTACGCCTCGTTCAATACTGATTGGTTGTGATTCTCTATTGTTGGTATTAATAATGGCTGTTTGGTTCCAGTAAAGTTTGGCAATAAGTTTGATGTCTTTCTCATCTAGTTGGATGCTCTGCAAGGCGGTAATTAGTCTGGTATGCTAAACGCGATCAAATGCCTTTTCAAAATCAATGAAGCACATATATACGGGTTTTCTTACCTCCCAACATCGTTGAAGGAGTGTTTGCATAGAAAATAGTGCTTCTCTAGTTCCAAGGCATCTCCGGAACCCGAACTGCTCTTGACTAATTATTTCTTCGCACTTGTTGTTAATTCGATTTAGAAGAATATGCAACAGTATTTTAACGGCATGGCTCATTAAACTAATGAGTCTACAGTCGCTACATTTCTTAACGTTTGGTTTATTAGGTAGAGGAATAAAGATCGATTTTAACCAGTCCGATGGAATTTCACTGGTATCATATATTTGATTGAAAAGTACAGTGAGTTCTTTTATATTGTCATTTGAGAGTAATTTTAGCCACTCGCTGTATATTTGATCTGGTCCACTGGCTTTGTTATTTTTGGCTAGGTGTATGGCTTTTTCCACTTCATCTTTTGGTATGTTATAGAGACGTAATAGTTGAATATGTTGGACATACGGATTTTATAACATATTTGCGAAGGAAATCGATCGAACTGCCGCGGCATCCGAAGATTGAACCGACAGATTTTGACGGCGCTGAGAAATTTGTACTTTTTAATTTGTATATTATTTTTAATAGTCGAAAATATAAATTTGTACGGTTAAGTAAATAAATGTTTAATAAATGAATTAATTCTGCTTTAGTGTTAAGCACTTTAAATAAATTAAAATAAACATTATAATATAATGTGAAGTTATTACATCACTCAGTACGTATTTTGCTTTTAATGTGATTCCATACTTTTTTAAATGCATTTTCGTAAAAAATGGCGACCGGAACATATTCCATGGTGAAGGTTAAATACAAATATGAACTACCTCTAATAATTTCATAGTATGTAATTAGCTTTTATGAAAAAGGCATAAACAGACTAAACTATTTTTCTAGTTTTTCACACTCCCAAACTATCAGAAACGGAAAAAATAAATTTATTATTTTTGTAAAAACTAAAGACCAGACCCAGTAAGCTTTTAGCTCTGAACTAAGACTCATAGAAGAGGTCCTAAATTGAAATTTTCGGATTATATGATCATTTTTCTACTAAATTAGCAACTATATTCGGAGCTAGTATAAACTGATAAATATATTCCTCACAAACGACGATGTTTCTGAGTTTAAGATTCCATTTTACAACAGATTAAGGCTTGATTGACTATTACAGGACATCTGGTAGCTATCGCGTTATTTGTGAAAGAAATTTTTAACAAATATCGAAAAGAGTTTCCAGATAAATTGCTCTCTGATACTTTTATATCTATTTCTAGAAAACAAACGTTTAAAACCAGAACTGCAAACACTACATATGAGCCGCTCAGAGGAAAAGTGGTATAACTCAACAAAATTTGAATTTTTGAGATGTACCAGTTGTGGGTACCTAGTGGTGCAATGTGTTTCATAGAAAAGTGGTATAATTCAAATATTCAAGGTTAGTGAGATAATAACGGTGTATTATTTTTCCTTTGAACGAAATGCCGCGCGCTTTGTGGAATAGTGGTATAACTCATAACACCACCCGTCATCCTGCCTGATCGTGTGCTGTCGGTAGTTCTATGATTGTCGCTGTCTTGAACAGTAAGGTTCTTCTAATCGTATTGTATTGTATGGTTTTTACCTGATTCATGATAACTGCATCAGATTAACGACTAAAAAGTGTGTTTTTTTTTGCTTTTTTGTATACAGAAACAATGAATAGTGTAAATAATATTTGTGAAAATAATACAGTCAGTGACGGAAAAAATGTACGAAAAAGCAAGAAACGAGTACGGCACGATGGCGATCATAAGCGAGTTAAACGTAAAACACAGAGGAATGCTGGGAAGGAGTATCTGACAAGCAAAGGCAAGGTTGTACCCGCAAAGACTTTTAGGAATACAACTTGTGGGTGTGTAAAACGCTGCAATAATTTTGTTAGTAAATTAGACAGAAAGGGACTGTTCTCTCGTTTTTAGAGTTTGGGAGATTTTTCTCGTCAAAATGCTTATATTTCGGGACTAGCCCAGCGAGTTCCAGTACAACAACGCCGCCCGAATGAGCATAAGTACCGAGGCATTAAAGGGACCAAAATCTGTAACATACAAGTAAGTTGTAAATGTTAAATCAGAGAGTATCGTAGTTTGTAAGAAGTACTTTTTGGATACTTTTAATATCTTAAACGGAAGACTTCAAAGGCTCTTAAAAAAAAACTGGGTAAGCCTCCGGGCGAAGATCTCGGTGGAAAAAACCTGTGTGCTAACAAGACATCAGATGACGCTATAAATGTTATTAGGGAACATATTAAACTATTTCCTCGATATGATGTTCATTACACTAGTGCTTATAACCCAAACAGAAAATACTTAAGCCCTGAGCTCAACATTAGGAAAGTCTACAATCTATATCTACGGTACTGCGAAGAAAAATGTATGACCCCAGAAAAAGTGGTTAAAGAGCACATCTACAGAGACGTGTTCAACAAAGAATTTAATTTGTCTTTCCACGCACCTAGAAAGGACACGTGTGCACGTTGTGATATCTGGCAAACTAATGGCGAAGGTATCGAAATATTTAGACTAGTTATGTCCTTATCCCGATTTCGGTTTCTTCTAAGATGCATTAGATTTGATGATAATCGTAAAGAACGTAGGAGACTGGATAAGATGACCGCCATCCGAGTATTTTTTGACAAATTCGTAGAAAAGTGTAAATCAGGATATAACTCTTCGCAAAATTTAACATGCGATGAAATGCTTCCTGGATTTTTAGGGAACTGTCCTTGGATACAATATATTCCAAGCAAACCCTTAAAGTATGGGCTCAAAATTTTTAGTTTATGTGATGCTAAAATGTATTATACCATAAATATGGAGGTTTATGTGGGTCGTCAACCAGATGGCCCAAGAAGTTGTAAAAAGAATGTGTGCGCCAATAAAGAATTCTGGGCGCAACATTACTCTAGATAATTGGTTCATTAGCATTCATCCAATAGATGTTTAAAAAAAAGAATTTGGATTGACTGTTGTGGGGACCATTGGAAAGAACAAAAGGGAACTGTCCCCTGAATTACTTCAAGGATCTCGTCCTCTAAAATCAAGTATGTTCGCCTTTAGCGATACATGTACCTTAGTGTCGTATATCCCCAAAAAGAAAAAAGTTGTATTGCTTGTTTCAAGTTTACATGATGACGACGCTATAGATAGAGAAACATTTGAACATTATAAACCAGAAATTCTGACGTTTTATAACAAAACAAAAGGCGGGGTTGACGTCGTTGATCAGCTATGCTCCTGTTATGATTTCACGAAAAACAAGACGTTGGCCCATGGTAATTTTTAACACCATACTAAATATGGCAGGCATTAATTCGCTAGTGATTCATGCAAGTAACAACCTTGCTGATAATAAAATGCTTAGAAGAAAATTTTTAAAGCATTAAGCAGTGTCTCTTATGGATGAACATCTACGGGTCCGAGCAACAGTAGACAATTTAAATAGAGATCTGAAGTTATGTATTAAGGCATATGTAATATTCCTAACACAGACGGCACTCCAACGAATGAAGGACTACATGGTAGATGCTACTTTTGCGACGGTAAAAAGAACCGCAAAACGACTGTTTCCTGCTGTAAATGTAAAAAGTTTTTATGCAGAGAACATACACGTGCAGTATGCAAAGAGTGCCAAACTGAACTTATTCGGATTAACTAAAAGTTTCCTTTTTTTTTATCGGAGTAGAAAATAGTTTTTTTAATGTTCTATCCAGTGTTTTTAACATTAGTTTACTTTTTATATTATTTTGTAATATGTTACTCTACTTATTAAACCTTAATAAAATCGTGTTTTACTTAAACTGGTTCCAAATACTTTTATTAACACAAACTAAGAATTAAAAGACCAAGCGGTCATTTCGACCGCGCGCGACTACTAATTTTCAAAAATTCCTAGCGACTACTGAAGGGTTAATATATTTTGTCCAAATTTATAACAATATGCAAAGAGAGGTAACAACTAAAGAATTTTCCCTCACTTTAAATTTACTAAAGCTTCCTGCTTTATTTTACTAATTATTTAATATTTCCTATGCTTACAAATTATAATTAATGCTTGCAATATTAGTTGTATGTTAATTTCAGTACTAATTAACTCCAGACTAAGTTAGCCCTGTAGGCATTCAATTAATTGACAGAGTAAATGTAGTCAATTAATGCATCTAACCATATATGTTTGATGAAATTACATGTTCACGTAACCAAAATGGATAAAAAAAAACAGAAGGATGTCGTTAGAAAGTAGTATTAGAAAATAAGTGAAAATTTCGTAAAAGTAATTCTAGTAATGGAAAATAACTTTTTATATTCTTAAATTCTACAGGGTATCCCAAATTGGTATGCTGTTGTTCTGAAGCTTTTTTCTTGTGGCATCTTTCCACCTTTTTTGAAAGCACTAACGATACGCTTATATTAACCTAATTATTTATTCATGACAGTAAACAATGAGATATCAGATATCAATTTCTACTTTCTGTCAATTCATTAATGTTTAGTGTTTCACTTTAGGTTGGTTTCTATATTATGTTACAACCACTTTTTGTTCTTAATCTTGTACATTTTATAATCTTATCCTACAGCAGAATCCAGCCTTATCCAGATCTTAACCTACAGCCTTTGTAGAATCTTGCAAAAGCAAAGGTTACTAGCCGAAACGTTGATTTCAATTAAATTTCTATCTCTGTAATTGGACTATCCGGATCAAAGTTGACAACAATTTATCCTCATCATTCACTTCATAATCTAGAATACTCCAGTGCTCAATTCCTGCTCCAATACTATACAAATTCTAAAACAGTGACATCCCTCGCCCTTAGTATAGATTGAAAACCCTACTGCTGTATGCTGACGACACTGCGCTTCTCACGTCAGGCCCACATAAAGTGTGTGGACAAATGTCTGTATTTGAAAGAGCTCAAAGCTACCTAAACCGAGTAATTAAATAGTACAATAGATGAAGACTGACTACTAATGCCTCCAAAACCCAATTGATACTATATAAAATCTTCTCACTGTCGTCATGTTCAGGGCCGGATAACTCTTCTAGGAAAAGACCCTAATCTCAAAAACTCGGTATCCTATTTTGCAGTTTATTTTAGCAGGACTCTTAAAACTGGAACATCGACATAAAAAACAGCCTAGACAGGGTAAGAAAAAGGACTACATTCCTGGCAGCGCTGTCCGGTAAAATGGGCAATGCGTCAAATAAAACACTATTGCACACCTATAGATTCTGTACGAGGAAGGGCAGAAACTCCCCCTCAGCACTCATACCCCAGATAGCCAATATAACATAAATTAAGAACAAAATCCTGACCCTCAGCAGGAGTTATGTCCTTCAAACTATAGCAGGTTTGAACAACCGAGCCAAACAAATACTGAAAACTCCTTGCAATCGCCGAAGGCAAATAATCACCAGGGTTCCTAAAAGACAAGTACCATTCTCTCAAACAAAACTTTTACATAACACTGAAAATGAACTTACTGATGAGTATTTTGATATATTAGAATCAATACCAATTTAATGTTCCAATCAAGTGATGGAACAAAACGGTTAATTAAACAGAGAGGCACATTTCTAAGCGAAAGAAATCGAAACACCAATGGTTTCAGAAAATTGAATAAACCAATAAAGAACGGAGTAAAGGAAGATTTAAGGATCTACAAAAAAAAGGTGGAAAAAATAATAGAAATGAACCGAGGCCTGAAATACTTAAGAGCAAACTTAGGGAAGCCTATAATAATCTCATTGAAGGATAAAGATGGAAAAGAAATAAGAGAAAAAACGAAATCCTAAAAAGTTACTCAAACATTTTACCGTGATTTATATTTCTCAAACAAGAACCCAGAAAACACTACAAAGGAAGATCTTAAGAGAAAGATAACAAATGTCAACTCAGAAATACTCTCTAATATTAAAGCAAGCGAGTAAAGGTATTCTCGAAGAATTTGAATTTTTTTTAACGAATGTCTTTACAGAGGAGAAGTCCCAGATGATTGCAACAAAAGTTTGACAATACTTCTCTTTAAAAAGGAAGACAGGGGAGATCTGAAGAACTTTAGGCCAATCTCCTTGCTGTCCCAAATGTACAAACTGTTTATGAGAGTAATAGCTAACAGGTTAACGTCGAAGCTCGATAGCTATCAACCGGTAGAGTAGGCAGGATTATGAAAGAATTACAGTACAGCGGACCATCTTCTTATAGTCAGAACGCTAATAGAAAAAGCCAATGAATATCACTAGAACTTATACATTGGCTTCGTTGATTATAAAAAGGAATTCGACTCCATAGAACTTTGGAACAACGGCAGGATAGACTCGCGATACGGAATGCTCATACATAATATTTACAAGAAAGCTACAATGAAAATACTAATAGATGCGAAAACCAAAGCTATACCAATCAAGAGAGAAGTTTGCCAACGAGATGTTACCTTACCAACGCTATTTACACTTGGACTGGAAGACGTGTTCAAAGACATTAACTGGGCAGATAAAGAAATAAATGTTAATGGAAGAAAACTGAGTCATTTGAGATACGCTGATGGCATTGTAGCATTCGCTACAAGTTTCGAAGAACTACAGAGGCAACTATTTCAAGCTTCGAAAAAAGTAGGTTTTAAGATGAACTTGGAAAAACAAAAATAATAACAAATACACCGAACATTAGAAAAATAACGTTGAACGACATAAATTTAGAAACACTAAGCAAACACATGTTAATTTTACTAGGAACCATAATGGGGTGGTTTCCCGTTGCCTTCCCCATCACAGTATCACAGCCGCTTAACTCATAATGTGAGTGACGCCTGTGAGTATCTGGAATTAAGCCTACAGAATTTTTACTAAAAATATCCACCATTAATCGTCTGGAGGCCTTTGAAATGTGGCTGTACAGACGTATACTAAAAATTCCATGGACGGCTATGCTGACAAATGTGGCAGTCCTTGAGAGAGCAAATGCTGCTCGCGAGCTGCTTGATAACATCAAATGTAGAAAGATGGCCTATTTTGGACACGTAGTAAGGGAAGACCGATATAATATTCTTCAACTTATTATGATGGGTAAAATCGAAGGACGCAGAGGAATTGGTAGAAAGCAGGCCTCTTGGTTGAAGAATATCAGGGAGTGGACAGGAATGAGGAAAGCTGAGCAACTCTTTAGAATAGCTCAAGACAGAGACAGTTTCGCCTTGTTAATCGCCAACGTCAAGGGGACTTGATAGGGCACGTTAAGAAGAAGAAGCAAACACATCTACCTGGGACAGATAATGAAAGTTAACAAAGAAAATCAAACTTCCAAAATTATCAGAAGCATAAGGTTAGCGTAGGCAGGTTTTGAAAAACTAAGTTGAATCTTAAATAGCACTTAAATAGAACAATATTTAAAAACTAGAATTTACGATTAGTGTATCCTTCCTATACTCATTTATGGCTCACAGAAATGGACTCTCACCAAGTTTAATATGGATGAAATTGAAAAGGCACAAAGAGCGATAGAAATATCAATGCTTGGAGTGAGGCTTATAGACAAAAAAACAAACAAATGGATTAGAAGCAAAACGAAAGTAAAAGACGCAGGAGAACATGCTGCCAAATTAATATGGAGCTTCTTCGCAGGACACAATGCCCGACTGAAGGATAAAAGATGGAACCACGAAATATAACAATGGAGACCATGTTTCGGAAAGAGAAGCAGAAGAAAACCACAAATGAGATGGGCTGATGACATTAAGAAGATCGGAGGATACAACTGGAAACAAGTGGCGCAAAATAGAAGACACTAGAATAATTTGGGGGAGGTCTATGTTCAAAGTTGGATTACTTAAGGCTTAAGAAGAAGAAGAATAATCGATCCACATCAAATATCACAGCTGACAACTGCAAGCCAAAAACGGTAATTAAGAGCCGTTCCTAGTATGGCTGGTAATACCTTTAAGTACTTCCCTTTGACTTGTTTTGCTTTCTCTGCCAATAATTCCTCTTGTGCACTTCTGATCACAATACGCCAACTTCCGAATCCCAGCATTCTATCACTTTAGAGAAAAAAAGGAGCACCCCTTCCTTGAAGAAGCAAAAGCCTAAGGTAAAAACATGGAATCATCATCTGAAAAATTAATCTCTTCCCCTCTTTTATCATCTGAAATAGTTTTTCTGTTATAAATTCTTGCTTGTTTTCTTTTTTTGATTTAAGATTTTAGTGCGAAACTATGGTAACAGATGTCTGCCAACTAATGACGTAGGATGGTATCACCGGATGATGTCAATTGATATTCAGCCATTAGATTACAAGCTATGGACTTATATGGTTTTGTTATACTCTATTTTAAGAAATTATTGTTCTTTTCGTTAATTATACAGCTCACAGTGATGTGCATTTTATTTATTTCAACCTTAAGTTGCTACTAGTGGTATTTACAGTGTAGTTAAAGTACCATATATGAAGAGACACGGAAATAATCTTATCCCTGTCGTATTCCTTACACCTTATAACTTATCACCCCTTATACCCTTATAAATAATTTATACAAATTACATTAAAATTATTTTTAGAGCCAAATAATGGCACAGAAAAACGATATTGCCCATAATGCCCTTATTGCCCATATATATATATATATATATATATATATATATATATATATATATATGGGGGCGCTTCTCCGCCCCCAATTTCTATCTTTTTCTGTCATATGCAGTTGCCTCTTCTAAGTCTCTTGCCGCCATTGCTTCATCAATATCGTTGCGCCAGCTTCTCCGTGGTCGTTCTCTCCTTCTTCTTTCAGGAGGGATCCATTCCAGTACTCTTCTAGGCCATCTGTATTCTGGCATTCTTTTAACATGTCCGAACCAGATTAATTGTTTTCTTTCTATGTCAGCATTGATATTTTGCTCCATTTTCATTTCGTTTCTTATTTGTTCGTTTCTAACTCTCTCCAGTTTCGATCTACCGCAGCTTCGTCTCAGATAATCCATTTCTGTCGTCATAAGTTGGTTTCTATTAGCTTTGGTGACGTCTCATACTTCCGAATCGTAAAGTGTAATACTTTGGACTATACTACCATAAATGTGTTTTTTGGTTTCTCATCGAATTTTTTTTTGCCAGAGAAGAGAGTTTAAGGCAGGGTCGCTGCTCTGCCCTTGTTTATTCTTTCTCTGATTTCATCTGCGCTATTTCCCTTCTTGTTGAAAATGACCCCCAAATATTTGCAGGATTGCACGCCTTTGTTTATTTCATCTGTTTCCACTGAGAGATATTCACATTTTGTCATATTCATATGTAGACCTGCCACCTCATATTCTTTTTGCAGTTTTCTTACCATATAGCTAAAATCGTAGCTGTCTTCAGCAATTACTACCTGGTCATCCGCAAAGAAAAGTGTATATAGCTTGTTTTCTTCCACCGTTATTCCCACGTTTCTACATTTTTTTACTTGTTTCACTAAGGATCTGTCAAAATAGATTTTAAATAAGGTAGGTGACAGACAGCAGCCTTGTGTTAGTCCCTTTGTTGTTTGAAAAGAAAAGGTGATTTCTTGTCCCATTTTAATTCTTCCAAAGTTTTGTTCGTAATATTTTTGAGTGGCGTTAATAAGAATTGGCTTTATTTTTAAGTTACCCATTTCTATCCATAGTTGGGAGATCGGTACACTGTCATATGCTTTTTCCAAATCTATTAAATCTATATGAGTTTCTCTATTTCTCTGCACTCGTTTTTCCATTGCAATTTTTAATGTGAAAATATTATCCATAGTGGAGCGTCCGGCCCTAAATCCCGCTTGTTCTTCGGGTTGTTTGTCTTTAATATCATTTTTTATCAGGTTTCGTAGTACTTTTAAATATAGTCGGCCTATAGTAGCAATCACTGCGATCCCTCTATAGTTTTTAGGATTCATCTTTGTACCTTTCTTGTGTATTGGAGAAATATACGATTGTCTCCATTCTTCTGGAACTTCTTCTTCGTTTAAGCATCGATATTGCCCAATTTTTAAATATTCATCAATTTATTGTTTCTCGCATACTAAGACTATATAATGCTATTAAACTTGTTAATGCCGTCAAGGATGAAAGATGAAAGGTTCTCTTGGAAAAGCAAACAAGAAGACAATTATACAGTCGTATATAGAAAATATCCGGGAAGTGTTTCGTAGCACGTAATTTTGCACACACTCCTAACTTTGGAGGCGGTTGCATTATATAAGTTGACATTATTGGTTGGGTCGCTTAAATCTCGTTACGATAAATGTGAAAATGGATGCTGAAGGGTACAGAGGCACATATTTGAAAATCATATTTTATCTTGTGTTGATTTTTTGGGAATGATCATTTTGTGCTAATTCATAATAAATTCCGATCTCAGGAAGATAAAATAGGGACTAACTACTGTTTTGAAAGTATTTAGTATTAACATATTTAACATTCAATATTTTTATTACTGTATTATAATATGATCTTGTTTAATTATATAATCTAACTACCTATTTATCTTGAAAGATAACAGTATAATCATCATTCAATCTTCGTTTATCCACTGCTGACATCTCCCTCATAATTTTCCATCTATTTTGATCTTGTGTCTCTTGCATCCAATTCCTATGGCAACGTTTTAGATCGTCAGTCCAACGTGTTGGTGGACGACCTCTGCTTCGGTAGGCATCATCTCTTGGTCTCCATTCCAGTATCCGCTTTGTCCATCTATTATCTGTCATTCGAGCCACGTTACCTGCCCAGTTCCGTTTCAGGAACAGTATAATATTTTTCTTCTATTCAGTAAATTCTACAAAAATATCAAATTCCTATGAAATATTTTGTTAAATTATGGTGGTTCAAGAGCGCAATACAACAGCGTTAATTAATAGGGCATTTGCTTGCCCCACTAACCGACGGACCACCTAAGAAGGGTAGTCAGAGGGTTTCTGCCTATTTCATACCAAGGGAAGATAGATTGAATCGAGACAGCGTACTGTAAATATCTCCAGTTTATTGGAGATGTGACGTCCTTACAACTAATACATCATATTTAAGTGGTCAGTGTTTTCCTTTGTAAATATAACATTAATGAGTTATGCCAGATATTTTTGTGATATTTAAATTAATTGCTAATTTATTTACGATCAAAATATTGAATTTTTTTGTTATTATGCTAATCATTTAACCGGCGATCTCAATAAGTTTTACACAAAACAATATTACTTTCGATATTGCAGAACTTAACTATCCTGTAAATTGACCTAAAGTGTGCATTAGGGATGGAAAAAACCTACCGGTTTTAGCCAAAAACCGGTTTTTTTACATCGCAATAACCGGTTCTATCGGTTGTTTTTTTGTCCCGGTTATAACCGGTTTTTTATTTTTAAAGTAAAAACCGGTTATTAGGTTTTTACGGTGATTAGGATTAGGTTAGGTATTATTTTGGATCCCAATCATAATTATTATTCTTAAGTAATTATTCCAAACAATTAATGTTCTGACTATGAATATCGAATTAGGTACCGATTACGAATACGAATCTCCAAGGATTTCCCTACGTTTTCAAAACGATACACCCATACAGGAAGTATTAAATGAGTTAAAATGTACCTATTATACAAATATATACAAACGTGTTAAAAGTAATACATAATAATTTTTTTTGATGGTAGTAAAAATAAAAGATGAATTGCATTATCCAATTTATTTTGATGTAAAATATTTATGTTGATATTATTTTTTTTAAATCCCATTTGAAAGAATCTGGGAAATTTTTTATAAGTTGAAATGGTTGGGGTAACAGAAAACAGGGAAACAGGAGAGAATCTCTCTCCTGTTGCCGACTAGAATGTAGCTTCGACTATTTTTTAAATAATTTAAAACTGTTTGTTCTTGTTTAGTGTAGTGTTATGTACAATTTTGTGTTCAATTTCATGCTTACGACATTCTGCGATTGCCAGATAGCCCAAATTTGACGAAATGCCCCTAAAGATGCTGTAGGAGGCGAAAGTACTTGGGCAAGATTTAATTAATAAAACTGTGCTCAATATCTGCCTTTCATTTTATCAAAGTTCATTTATTTGAGCATTCAACCTTATATCAATTTACATCCAATTTAGGCTTGGAAGTTAGGACGTACCTTACCGAAATCGGAAAACTTTCTCCTTCCTGCTCCTTCCAGAATGAAGAAGCCAAAGTGAGTTTAAAATCAAACTCTCTTTGGTCTTCACACGATCTGAAGTTGGTGAACAGTGATTCCAGTTCAAGTTCTCAGGACACACGGATTTAAAGTTCTTTTCCAAAAGAACTGACTCTATATCTGCAGCAGCCTTTGCTGTCGAGATTAAGTGATCCGTTTTCATTCTGGGAGCAGAACAGAACCTGTATGCCAGGTTTTGCTTTTATAGCTAAAAAATACATGTCGTTGGTCGGAAGTTCGGTGGCATCAGAGAGACTGGTGTCATCATTGAATGATATTGTGTCAGATGAGAAAAGCCGCTTAACCGATCAAAATATATATGTGAACGAGTTTTTCTCAATAGGCTGCATGAAAAATACTGGCCAACACAATGCTAAATCTATTTCATATAATATAACCTATTTGTAACCTTTTAACCTATACTTTTTTACTTAAAATATTACTTCATTCTACTTATATTATACTTTTATTGTATATTATTGCAATATGTATATTATATTAATCTTACGCTATATTATATTTAATATTAATCAATAAATATATAATAATAATAAAATAATAAATAAATATAATAATTAATAGAATAAAATGGTTTTATCAAAAATTGTGTTTTATTTATATTGATATTGATGTTCTTTCGATAGTACCTTCTAATTTTGATCATATTGATATCGAGTCGAATGAAGTATCGCAAATTAAAGTGCATTGTAAATGTAACTTTGTCACCTAATGGAAAAACCGGTTTTTTTGGCCAGTTATAATAACCGTAAGCAAAAAAAACCAATATAACCGACAACCGGTGTTTTGTCAAAAACCGCCATCTCTAGTGTGCATCAATCTGTGAGTTAAGCTTAAAAAATGTATTTTAATGCAAAATTCAACCTGAATTCAACTCTTAAACTTTTAATTTATTTGAATATTCCCTATAGGTATATTCCATTCAGTAATAATATATTATATCTCCATGATATAGATAATAATACACAATAGCCGAAGTGGAGTTTCTAAAAGAGAAACAAGTTTTAAATAATATTATATAATAATAGTCTCCCGTTTTATACCGCTGTCGCGGCTTTGGGAGTATAGCAGGGTAGTCTGCTATATCTAGGGCCTACGGTATACAAGGAATGTAACATGGCCAGTGCTACGCTTCAACCGTCTATTATTACCCCCTGGTTTTACCCAAGGTACTCATTTTTATTCAGGCTGAGTCGACCTGGGGCCTATAGACATTTTTAAAATGTCTAGATGTTCTTGCCGGCGGTAGGATTCAAACTCCGGACCACCGGCTTGCGAGGCAAGCATCCTACTGCTTGCGCTACGCTGCCCACAATATTAATAATATAATATAATTAATATTATTCTGAAGCTACTTCCTTGGGGCATGTTAAAGTAATTATTATTTAAATGGGAAAAAACCACAATTAAAGGATAAAGTAAGTTTACTGGCGTTTCAATTTGGATTTCCGAAGTGGAAATTGAAACGTCAGTAACCTTACCTTAACCTTTAATTGTGGTTTATTCCCACTTAAATAGTAGTTAAGTTTTAAATATTTATTGTAAAAAATGTTTCGTTTGTCATGTTCGGCAAAATAAAATTTTTCTGCCCAACAACTGAATAGCTTCCGTTCATTAAATCGCCGTATACTGCAAATGCGTCGAGAAATTGGTTTTTACCAAACTCAGTTGGGTACATAATTAAGCTACATGTCGGCGGCAAGGTATTAATGAAACGGGCATTCAATACGCAGCAAGTTTAGCAACTGCAGTTTTAACGAACATATAGAAAATGTATTTTAATTATGTAATATAATAGATAAAGTAAAGTTTATTTGGTAAACAACAGCATTGTAGTCCTCTGTGCTAAAAAGTATAAATACTCCACAGGCGATAATGTTGAAAAAAAAATAATAAAATTCGAATTTTGTTTAACCTTTATGTCTATACCCAGGTATACTCCATTCCACGAATATACGACTGTTTTAAATTCGGTTTAAGGTATCGACTTCAATGGTCTATTGTGCTGAATTGTACAATAGTAAATTCTCCCCATTTTTAAAATACTGTTATGGCAAATATAAACCTTAGATTTAAATATGAAGTCATGATATTATAAATATAAAGTTGATAGTTTAGAGAATAGTTGTAATTCAGATTTTGAATTATATAATTACTATCACTGAATTTAGTATTGTAAACAAGTTAGTTTTTGAATTAAATGATTTAAACGAAGTGTAACAATACTTAAGTGATTAAATAGTGTACTTTATTTAGTCGAATATTCAATTAGTATTAAAAAAAACAAAAAAACTTACTTATTCTCTTATTCTCCCAATCTCCTAAAACTATCATCAACCATCAGATTCACAGCCATAATAACTGTCGTCGCTATCCTCATTCGGATGGTAAATTATAACAGGATTAACTGCTTCGATGCGACCATTCCACCATTCTTCAATTAAGTCTTCACATTTTTTTACACTTTTTCCCCAAATTTCAGGAGTGGCAATATCCAATGCTTGTTGCCATGTTTCCAAGACTGCCGCGTCACTGTAACCCTTGTATCCAATATGGTTATCATAATATGTTTTGCATATCCCCCAAATATATTCAATTGGATTGAATTGGCAATGATAGGGCGGTAGTCTTAACACACGATGTCCAAAGCTATGCATAATTTCGTCTACTATATATATATATATGTTTGGTTGTGCATGACTTTTAGCTAACGTTAGTAATTAAGGCTTAAAACAGTATTGAGGAAATGCAATATTTTTATTCGTTAACCATTCTTTTATTTTATCTACGATCCAGGTGTTTGTTGGTTGCTTATTTAAAATTTCCAAATGGTACGCATCAATATCCAGTACTATAACGGATGGTTCATGTAAACTTGGCAACAGTTTTTCTTTTAACCATTTCACAAACATCTCCGTATTCATATTGTCATGATAATCGGCTGATTTTGATTTTGATGAAAACACAAGATCTGCTCCCTACATAAAACCATGTTTTCCACCTGCCTGCACTATAATATATCTCTTTCCCTCGTTATCGATGTGTTTTATGGATTTTATGCTCTCGTCCTGCCAAATTCGTTTGATACCGCCTTTAGCAAAAATCCATGTTTCGTCTAAATAAACGAAGGAACAACATTCTTTTTTAAATTTGTTATAATTTCTTAAAAATTCTATTCTTTTGTGAACGACACTAGCTCTTTCACACAAAGCCTTTCTATTGTCTTCCTTTTTGAACTTAAAACCAATCTGTCTTAAAACTCTCCAGAGACTTGTTCTGGATATTTCAAATATATTTCTGTCTTTTAATTTTTGTAGCACTGAATCTAAAGAAACATGTTCTTTCTTTTCGCGCATTTTATATATTGTCTCACGGATTTCAAATTTGCAACCTTCGGGAAGATCAATAGTCTTTGGTTGTCGGCGAGATTTATATTGTGCGACATTTTGTTCACTTTGTCCACTTTTTTTGCTTTTTGCAAAACCGACTTTAGTTTTGTTTCACTAATACAGAGTGCATCACACACACGTTTATGTACGGACTGAACAGGTCGCAAAGGGCCCCCGTTTGTTTTCTCAGCAGTAAAATAAGAAAGTACATTAAATATAAAGTTGTCTACATCTAAAACACGTCTCGCCATTTATGGCTTCAATAAACAAGTACACTACATTAAACTCTCTCTTAACGGACACCTCTCTTCACCGGAAACCTCTATACGGACGGTTTTTAAAACTAAAATCAGTCGGCGATATATGCAACTCTATGTAAATTTTCGTTACTTTTTAATATCTGTAACGACTCGGTACTTTAACCATCAATAGCCGGTATGTTATACCCGTTACTTAAGGAACGTTTAGAGTACATCCACTCAAAGCAAACAAATATTTAAAACTAAATATTATATAGATTCTTTTTATGGTTTCTGTACCATAGTTCTGCCAATTTCTTTTCATTTATATTAAAAATAGTACATTTATTTTTATTACAGTTGTAGTACCTAATAAAGTAATAAAATAGTGTAATATCAAAGAAACCCGGCACGCCTCTTTGGTGTATACATTTCACCGAAATCCAACCCAAATGTCTGATGAACACATTTGCGTAAAAATGAGCGTTTGGTAAAAATTTTTGTTATTTTTGGATTAAATTTCACAATAAATTTTGCGTCTATCTGAACATCTATTACCTGAAATAATTTTAGTTCAGATGTCGTACTAACAGTAGACCCTTTTTATTGGAATAATAATTAGACCAATTTACTTTCATACTTCTACTGCACAGTAAAATATTCGTTGTCGCAATAATCCCAAACAGTCGTATATTCGTGGAATGGAGTATACCTGGGTATCCTTGGTAATTGTTTTATCTGAATCATTGACGATAGTATAAATATTTTTATTCGAGCTTCTAGTTATTCCTAAAATTATTTAGAACGAAGAGATTTATAATAAAAACCAAAGAAAAAAATGCATATAATATATTAAAATTACCTGTCAAAGTTTTTACACCATTACGTCCACACCCGTGGCACCCGGGTAACACTAATATTTAGTAAATTATGAAGCTCTGTCTAGTTTTTTTTATAATAAAAGTGATATGGAAAAGTAAATAAAAGTTACATTTTAAACACATTGTCCACACTTACTTATATTTACTGAGTGTTCGTTACATAGTGGACGATTACAAACATTACATGATTTTCGTGTCTTTCTTAGCCGCTTTTTCGCTAAAGACATACAAATGTAGCAGTTTCCAACAATTTTGAGGCGTCCAGTAGAATCTCGAAGTGGTAATGACGCTGCAGTATTACTTGAATCTGTAGGTAGAGGTTTTCCTAACATACACTCAATTCCTGACCTTGATGAAAAATTTCGGTATACATTTGGTACTTTAGATCTAGCATCTAGCATAATTGCAGGCATCACTAGTTGTTTCCCTAAGTCTTGTAGAGAAATTCTACGCTTACTGGTTTCAGTAGAACTCTGTGGATTATTCTCTGTATAAATTATATAGGTTGCTAGGCAAGCTACGTCTAGGATATTGTAAAAGAAGGCTACTGACCAACGCAAAGTTCTGCGTTTAGTGGAATAGTGAGAAACCATTTTGTCCATGTTGTCTACGCCTCCTTTAGTTGTATTATAGAACTGAATTATTTCAGGTTTATTTTTTGGACCACTTACATTATCGTTGTCATGCATTGTTGACAGCAAGATAACGCTTTTTTTCTTTTTTGGTACATATGAACAAATAGTAACACGATCTGTACTGAATCCGTGTAATAACGATTCAGGCTCACGCTCTGGCGAAGGCAGCATTTCTTGTGGAATATATGGTTTGTTTCTTTTCAAAGTACCAACTAATGATAAATTTTAAGACAACAGGAGACGGGTTAGTGGAAGAGTTGTGAAAAAATTATCCATTGTTATGTTTCGTCCAGAATTTTTGTATCGGTAACACAAATCTTTTACTACGCGTTCACCTTGATTAGTTTCACGTCCAGTCGAATTTTTTCCAGTATAAATTTGTCCAGTAAGTGGATACAAATTATTGGCGTCACAAACCCACCAAACCTTGATGCCATACTGGGCAGGTTTTGCTGGCATATATTGCGTGAAACGTGTCCTACCTCTAAAAGGAAATAACTGTTCATCCACAGTAAGAGAATCCGACGGTACATAGTTACGACGTAAATTATCATTAAGAAGATGGAATATATCTGTAACAGCTGCAGCTTTATCATTTTGCAAACGTTCTGCACGTGTTTTGTCATTGTCAAACCGTAAGAATCTGCTGATGCTCCAAAAGCGATTTATGCCCATACTTGCTCGGTACAAAGGATGAGAGTTTGTTTTCCATAAATCTTTGAATTTGAATGCCGTATTCCTGCTGTAATAAGAATACCTAAGTATGCATCAAATTCTTCTGTTGTGAGTGACTTCCAAACATTTCGAGGTTTGTCGGGGTTTTCAACATTATACTTTTCACAAACGCTATTAGCTTTTCGATTGGTTTCGCGTATAATTATGTCACACATTACGTCACTGAAAACACATTTGAATGTATCTCTAATCAAAAGAATTTTAGTAGAACGTACTGGGCCCGTTTTTTCACGCAAAAGGTTACGTTTCAGTGTTCGACTTGCAGTAAACGGTTTTCGTTGCCAAATCGTTTTATCTTTTGCAACCAGAACATCACTTTGGAAGAACTTTCTTGAAAATCATCAAAATCTTCATCACTACTATCACCGCCGTCGGTATCGATTTCAATCTTATTATTGATATCAGTAAAAACGTCCTCTACGTCAGAAGCTTCATCTCCATCCGGTTTGCTTTGCGAAGCATAGTCCTTATCTGATTCCTGGTTTTCGATATTTTTGTCTACTTCCTCATCTATATCGTCTATAAATTGTTGCAAATAGTTCGGTTGCTTTTCATACGTCATTCTAAAATTGAATGATCTATGTATAAAACATTGTAAAAATAAACAGTAATAACTTACCTTCTAAATTCGCTAGCACTCACTTCTCTTCTTGCCATTATTACTAGTAATTACAACATAAAACACGCATATAGTCACAAAAATATTAACAACTTGTAAGTACAGTTAAATAAACACTGATAGCAAACAAAGAAAAATCCCAATTGTCTGTTATTTTATCAATAAACAATGCTCGATACCTGGGTAGCACGGGTATAGACTCCCGTATCAGGTACTTTGGTATTGACATAACGATTAAATGTGTATCGTTTTCATTTGTCTAGTACCTAATACCTTTAACTTAAATTTTGACTGTGCTGTACCTATATTGTTTAGTAAACTGTTTTTATTGTGTGTAACTATGTAGTATTTTTAGTGTCCTTACAGTGCCGGCAAAAAAATCTTGTACATTGCCAAATAAATCACTAAATTCGAAGAAAATATGCATGCGTTCTGCCTGCTCTTGTTTAGCATTTAAGGTGAGAGGGGATAACGTTTTTGCGACGGCGGCTGTCTGTAGTTTACTGAACGCTTGGTTTCTTTAGTTTATTCTGCGTGTTTGTGCTGTAAGCAGTTGGCTTTGTGCGAGTAGTCAATGTTAAACTTCTTTTTATTTACCCAGTAAAGTTTGGGATCGTTAAATTCTAAATTAAAGTGAAGAATATAGGTCAAAAGAAAGTTACACATCAAAAAAAACTTCGTGCTTTAACGATACTTGAGAAAGGGGACTCTGTAATTACCGTATCACGTGATGTTAGCGTTTTAAGAGAGACAATTTATCAATTGAGTCCTGCCAGAAAATCTGGTTTTGGAGCTCCTAAAAAAACATCATCTAGGACTGACACCATTATCAGGCGTGAAGTAATGTTAAACCCTTCCATAACTGCCACAAAACTCAAAAATAAACATCCTGATATCCTTTAGAATGTTTCAACAAGAAAGATTCGTCACCGGCTTCAGAAAGATCTGGCAACCAAGTTGACTTACTGCAAAGAAGCTCTTGCTTACAAAAGCAATGAAGATTAGATTTGTGTAAAAGATATCAGCATTAAACAACTGAATAATGAAAAAAAATCATGTTTAGTGACGAAAGTACGTTCAAGTTAATCAGAGGAAGCTCCAGAATTGTTAGTTATCCGCATACCGCATCAAGGTACAATCCAAAGTTCACAGTTAAAACAGTCAAACATCCTAAAGGTGTAATGGTATGGGGTGCGTTTAGTTGAAATAAAGAAAGGTCAGGGTTGTATTTCTTACCAGAGAATATTACAATGAGAGCAAGCAACTATGTGACTGTCTTAGAACAACATTTATTAAACTTGTGTCGACCGAGCAACATAAATCATCTGAAAGAGGAGTTAAAGAGGTTGTGGGTGATTATGAAAGAAGAGTATTTCTTAAACCTTGCTCAATCTATACCCAAGATAATCCAGCTTGTCACAGACAACAACGATGATACGAAAAAGTAATAATGTATAAAATTAAAATAACAATTATCCTAATTTATGTGTTTTATTCACTGTATAAAAATGTTTTTTGTTGACACTAATTAATTTCGTCTGTGTTGAGTCTAGTTAAAAATACGAAATAATTTTCTCATATAAAGATGTGTATATTATAAATACGGACGTACTTTATTTCTCGAAGTGCCGATTAAAACTGTTTATATTAACTGAATGAAAAAGACAGCAAAGATTTGATTTCACGTTCAAAGCGTCTATGTATCTGTTGATACGTATTTCGACTTAATAAGTCTTATCAGAACAGTTATTTATAGTCGTTCTTAACGTGAAAAATAATTTTCTCTGTCTTTTAGAAAGCAACAATAAAATGGCTTCGTTATGGACGCAATAGCGACATCTGATAGAAAAATCGGTAAGATAGTTTCGAAACAAATTCAGATTTCTGCTTTAATCTGAACCTTCTATAAATGCAAGGTATAACAGACGTTGATAAAGATGTTAATGTCTGTTATACCTTGCATTTATAGAAGGTTCAGATTAAAGCAGAAATCTGAATTTGTTTCGAAACTATCTTACCGATTTTTCTATCAGATGTCGCTATTGCGTCCATAACGAAGCCATTTTATTGTTGCTTCCTAAAAGACAGAGAAGATTATTTTTCACGTTAAGAACGGCTATGAATAACTGTTCTGATGAGACTTATTAAGTCGAAATACGTATCAACAGATACATAGACGCTTTGAACGTGAAATCAAATATTTGCTGTCTTTTTCATTTTATTCGGATCTACTCTGTATGAGTACAAGAAACAAATTCGTTATGGATTTCTGTTTAGTTGATAGACATGTCGTGGAATGCAAATTTTAGATTTCCCATGCCTCTATTAACATCTTTATCAATGTCTGTTATAACTTGCATTTATAGAAGGTTCAGATTAAAGCAGAAATCTGAATTTGTTTCGAAACTATCTTACCGATGTTTATATTAACATTTAGTTTTAAATGAAAAGACTAATATAGTTTTGTACATACTTTTAACAAATCAAAAGATGAAAAAGGAAAGTATTTTTGAATTGTGTAAACAATTTTTATTTCTAGCTGAGTCACAGCCACCTTTACTTCCAAGCCATGAAGTAAAAATGGCAACACCGCATTCTATAACGTCGGTAGTCAGCTGTAAGGTCGACTAGAAAATCAAACTAATTTGAATTTTAGGAAACTGATAATTTGAAAACTTCAATTCATTAAAAAAATATTTTTAGTGAAATAAAATTAATAAAACCTTATATATACCTAATAAATATATATAAAGTTTTATTATTATTAAGGTTATATTATAAATAAAATAATCAGTAGAGTAAAATTTATTGCACTTAAAATACAGTTTCAAACAGTTAATCTTACAATCAAATGCAGTCATCAAGTCAAGAATCACTAGAAATTTTAAATATTAAGTACTAAAGTATATAAATAACACAATTAACATTAACACAACATTTTAGAAAATTATTAAAAATACAAAAGATATAAAATTTGTTAAGTAAAAACTTACTGTAAGTATTATTATCAAAAAATTCATCCTAAGAAATCAGATACAATATAAATATGGTTCTAAATTAATCTAATAATTCTAAACTAAGCATAATTAAATAGAAAATTAATTGTTACTTGTATCATTGTCAGGAGAAATGAACATATTTGTTGAAATTTGCTGTAAATGTCGTTTAGATGGAAGAAATAAATATTCTCTAAGACAATCAATCATATGCTATAGGTGATTTGTTATAAATATCCCTCGCAAATAACATAGCTTCAATGCTGTACTGTTTTCTTTGTTGTGACATATTTTTTAATTGATCAAAAATTAATTTTAAAGCATCCATTTATTTTTTGTATTCATCACAACTGTCTACAACCCCTTGAATATTCTCAGAAGATTTTTGAATATAATAATCAAATTTGTTATTGCTTATCTCAAAAGCAGAACTATATCGAGAAAGTAAGTTCTCTAATTGTGACCATCTTGTTAATTTACTATCTTGTAAAATCCATTTCAAATCATTACTACTCAATCTATTCTTACCTACATTGACGATTACACTAAAATTACTGCTAACTATTAGACTACTTATTACACTAATATTATCAAACTCATGTCCTAACTGATTAATATTTAACATATAGAAATATACACAGTCACTTGTAATTTTACCAGTCCAGTTTTTCAATGGGATATTATTGTCCAAGTCTCTTAAAAATGATTCAAATGAATATATTAAATCATTGTCTAAGAATTCTGTTATCTCTTGTTCCCTCTTCTTATGCAAAAAGTTTCTTCTATCTTCAGGATTCTTTCTTGCCTTAGTACGACGAACAGTTAGATATGATGGTAGTTCAGGAAATATATTGGGAACTGCATTGTCTTTTAATTTGGGAAATCTTAAGTTTTTTTCAATGCATACTTTTCCATCTTTTTCTTTCCATTGTTCAGTGCGCTGAATATCATCTTCATGAAAATGTTTGGCACATACTACGGAAGATTTGGTAATTGTATAGCCTTCTCTATGAATAGAGCGTAACTAAGTATACCTTCTTTGGGGTTATTTGGGAAACGAAAACGTTATTTCTGCCTGTTTCGTTTTTAAAGTACTGGCATAATTGGTTTTACAGCTAGGTACACAACAATGCCGGGGCATCTGTAATAAAAAACAAAAGTATTATTATTGTTTTCAGTTTATTTTGTAACAAGAAGCAAAAGTATTATTATTGTTTTCAGTTTGTTTTTTAGGTTATATTAATACTTGCCTTTTCAATTGTCTTTAAGAATCTTCTAAAAGTTCTAAACTTAATGAAATTTCACTTATGTTAATATTTTTTAATTGATTTAAACACAATTTACAAATAAAACATTAAAATAAAAATATGTATTATAACACTAAATTCAACAAACTTCACAAGCCATCTTATGTGAAATAATGTTAAACACAACATGAACACTGAACACAACAAACGACGGTCGGACTACCACGCCTTGTTGCCAAATTTCTACTTCATGGCTTGGAAGTAAAGTTGGCTGTGGCTGAGTGCTTTTAACTCACAAAATCATTTTCAGATATATAGTCAAATATTTAAAGATCCTACTAAAGAGTTTATTTATTTAACTACTCAACAAATACAAATATTGTTAGTAGCATGTTAAAAAAAAATACATAGTGTCTGTCCTTTTTTTGTAAATTTTGAAAGATTTTTTGTGGCCTAAGGTTTGTGCCACGCTGAGCAAAGAATTTATATTGCTTCTAAGGAATTATGTGGTACATACGTTGTGTCATGGTACTGCCTGGTATTCAAGGACAAAGTAACCGTCTCGAGAATCAAGCGTCTCGTGCAAGACAGTCTGTTGTTAGATGAACAGAGTTTTTGAGAATAGCAGTGTAGTAAAATGAATGTAAACAAGGTGTACGCACAATGGAAGATTACAAAAAAGAGCAGAAACACATTTACCAGTTGTGGGATGAAATAATGTCGAATAAGAGAAGTGACTCTGTAATAATGGGTGATGTTTATTCGTCTGATGCTCACTATCCTAGTTCACAAGTATTGAGTGACTCGGAAGATGAAAATAGCGATGTTACCAGATGGAGCCAGAAGAAGAAAAAAAAAATGATTTATTTTTCTTTGATTTTCTGCATACTAATAACAATTTTGTGTATTTTACCAATAAACTGTCTAAAATAACACATGTCCATACTGTCTGAGCAAAACCACACATGTCCAAATTAAAAATAACTATTTTTCATTTCTTATCAAACAAAAAAAAGTAATTAGAACTGTATTTAAATCAGTGTGCACCTAAGTATACTTACTGACATTTCCGTCAAATAAAAATTACTTTCCATTGTGCAAACAATTTTTGTAACATATTTCAAAACTACTTTAAGTTTACATGTGTAACTGTGTGGACGCTCCTCATCTGATTTCACGAATCCTGGTGTTTCTTTTAAAAATCGCACATTTTACCAATCTCCGATGTTTCAGTTTTGGTGTTGAAGACACCAATTTAGGCGATCAATCTTGTGCTGCTTGGATAACTCGAGAACCCGTAACTGTCTACAGCTTTATAGTTCTTAGACACAAAGTATTTTTCTTTGTCTTGTTCCATTCTTAAGCGTTCCTAATTTCTGATACCTAGCATAGGTTTTTGACATAGGTGTTATTTCTACCACTGCAGCTATATCCCTCTGAGATATTACTTGTTCCACAAGACTAATAAACTTTTCCCTTTGCATATCTGATAACCACAATAAGGCATATTTTCGCCATTAAAAAGTTAGTTTATTTCGTTTAAGGAGCTATGTTATTTGATTGCTTTATTGGTTTGTTTATTTTCAATAAACACCTTTATTCTTAACAAAATAACAAGTTTTTTCAAAAGAAATAGATATTGGTTCGAAATACATAGTGATTCTATAAAAGTTTGAGTGTGTGAATGATCTTCGATCGCAGATTAGAGTTTACTGGCGTAATGATGGATAAAATTGAAAATTATAAAGATTTCGTTAACAGAATATGTTTTTTTGATGAAATAATCTTTATACTGTGTGGACGTGTAAATCGACACAATTTAAGGTAGTAGAGTGACGTAAATCCACTCTGAATGCATGAAAATCATACTCAAAGACCACAAAAATTAAATGTATGGTCAGGTACAGTAGATACTCAGTTAATTTTGCCTTTTTTTATCCAAGGAAATTTAATGTCAGAAAGTTGCGAAATGTTACTTAGAAATGAAATTGTACCTACACTGAGAAACTTGTTTGTGGCCAATTTTAATAAGATATTGACTGTCAACTAACAAATAAAGCACATTTTGAACACTTGATGAAGTAACCGTTATGTTAAAAAATGTTTTAATCTATCAATTGTTACGTTTTAAATTTTTAAATTCGATCACATACTTTATTTGTTTTACTCAAAAAAAATATACATTTTAAAATGATTATTTAAAGCTGATCAATTATTCGTTAGTTGATCAAATATTGAAACTGATCACCTCCACCATTCATGCAATGATAAATATTTTGATCGAAACGTTCTTTCATATTCCAAAGCATTTACAGAGGGATTTGTCATCATACGTTAACATTTACTAGAGTAATAGAAGAAAACAAAAGCTTGAAAGTACTCAGACAGAGCATGTCCATTGGAAGAAAAAACGTCCACAAATTAAGAAATGAACAGAGGCAAATCATTGAGGATAGAATTCAAATTATGAATACGATAGAGAGTTTTTATAGACAACTATACAAAGAACAGGAATGTAACCGGAGTGGATCATTACCAAAGATAATCAATCAGGGATCTGAAATTTTACCGGACGTAACACCCAATGAAGTTTGAAGGTCAGTGCAAGAAATAGTGGCAGATGCCTTGAAGGTGGCTGGAAAAAGATTATGGCAGGTCCTTGCCAAACTATTCACTAGATGTTTGCAGGAAGCAATAACACCAACCCAGTGGTATAACGCAGAAATTATCATACTTCATAAAAAAGGGGATGCTACCGACCTCAGGAATTACAGGCCCATAAGTCTACTTTCACATATTTATAAACTACTTACAAAAATAATTACGAAACGACTAGAAAATAAATTGGAATTTTATCAGCCCATAGAACAGGCGGGTTTTAGAAAAGGCTATGGAACAAACGATCACCTACTGGTAATAAAAAATCTTATAGAAAAATGCACTGAATATAATAAACCACTAGCTTTAATATTTGTCGACTACGAAAAGGTATTCGACACCGTAAATCAACAAAAAATGTTGAAAGCCTTGACAGAATGCCGAATTGACTATCGGTATATAAATATAATTAAACATATATACCAAAACGCAACTGCCAGTGTTAGAGTGGGTGATCGTCAAACCCAGAAATTCCCGATACAACGTGGAGTACGCCAGGGGGACACCATATCGCCGAAACTGTTCACTACGCTTTTGGAATATATATGTAAAAGGGCAAAACTGACCGACAAGGGCATAAACATAAACATAAACGGAGAAAAGCTTAGCCATCTAAGGTTTGCAGATGATATTGTACTAAAAGCTGATAGGATAGATGAGGCCAAAGAACTTTTAAATCAGCTCTACCTTTCCTCGCTAGAGGGGGGATTGAAAATAAATATATCTAAAACCCAGATGATGACAAATCTTGTAGTCAGCGAAGATATATGCGTAGGAACAAGATCCATAGACCAGGTAATGGCCTATAAATACCTAGGTCATGAGATTCGCATAGGAAAAGATAACCAAACCGTTGAGCTTCTCCGTCGTATAAGACTGACTTGGGCACCCTTCGGCAAGCTGAACCATATTTTCAAATCGTCTGATATACCAATATGCCCTAAAAGAAAAACGTTTAATCAGTGTGTTTTGCCAGTGTTAACTTACGGTGCCGAAACGTTGACCATGACAAGGAGAACAGTTCAAAAGATCCGTGTGTGTCAAAGGGCGATGGAGCGTGCTATGTTGGGCGTTTCACTACGAGACAAGATCCCAAATCGCCAGCTGCGACAAAGAACAGGAGTGGCTGATGCAGTAGAGAGAGTAGCAACACTAAAATGGAACTGGGCAGGTCACGTGGCTCGAATGACAGACAATAGATGGACAAAGCGGATACTGGAATGGAGACCAAGAGATGATGCCTACCGAAGCAGAGGTCGTCCACCAACACGTTGGACTGACGATCTAAAACGTTGTCATAGGAATTGGATGCAAGAGGCACAAGATCGAAATAGATGGAAAATTATGAGGGAGATCTATGTCCAGCAGTGGATAAGCGAAGATTGAATAATGTTAACAAAATTCATTAAAGATTGGGGTGGTATTCTATTGATTTTATTTTTTTAGTGTCACCACAAAAAGAACACAAGGGGATACAGATCTGATGACCATTTGGGAAAATGGGAAAGACCATCCGATGCTGCATCTTTATGCCTTTTTAAAGACGACTAGAATAAATAATTTTGCTAGCCCATACAAAAACTTTTTATTCCTGTTGTAGCATTTGCAAATTCTTTAAAATATATATTGAAATCCCTCTTCCAGTTTATACGTTTTGTTTATACCAAGATTGTGCGAATGAATTTAAAAGATAATTGTTCACTCTCGTTTGGGTCGCTGTCAGAGGCAGTGGCCTACAGTGTGGGTCCAAATTGTTCGTTAAATTTGTATTGTGCTTGTGTTTCTTTATTTTTTATGAAAGATTAGTAGCTTTGTAGTTAATTGTTCAGTACGTATTACGTTACGTGCAATGGTGGAAGTTTTGTAAAATTGTGCCGCTGGTTTGTTTCTACCTCACCTATCTTTGTCCCCGGCTGATCAACGTTCCAGACAATTTGAAGCAAACCTTTTTGTTCATGCATAGCATAAATTCCAGTACTAGTGCTACTGCATTGTTTTTTTGTGAAACCAAGGTAACTTTTTTGTTTTAAACTTTCAAAAAAATAAATAAACATTAAATAATAATTGCTTTCATACAATTTAAACTTTTATTATAAATCTTGGGGTGTGGCTATGCTGTCATTTTATTTGTTCTCTGTTAAATTCAATGTTGACATATGACAGCTAGATTCATATTTTTGTTAGCTTGTTTTGTTTTTAGAAAAGGTTGATCTTTACGAATAGTTTTATTTGAAAAGGTAATTCTTTACTTGTAATAATTTTTCTTTACAAATTTACAATTCCCACTTGTAAACGAATAGGACACATGTAAGTTTGTCTTTGTTATTCTTTTACTTACTTTTGTGACTATTGATATAGTCTGTATGTATTATCGGTATTTGTAACTGCTTGTGTTAAGACAGTAATAATAATAAATGTTTAATTTATCTCTCTAAACCATTTTGTTTATTTTAGAAAAGTCTCGTAACTATTTTTGTATTTTTAATAATTATTTCAATAGTTACAACTAGTTGTTGTAATAGTTATAATTTGGCACCTTGAAGTGGCGTCCATTTTAAATTGCTAGAAGTCCTTCCTGTTGTTTGTTTTGTTTGTCCATTTGTTCCATTAGATTCATGTCAGTACCCTTTTGTTTCATTTTTGTAATTGTCCCAGCTCTCCAAAAAAATCCTGAGTGCCGTTCGCACAGTATCGTTTATTTTGCTTGTCCTATCTCGACCCCAATAGTTTCTGCCCCAACTTTTAACCCCCATAATGATACCCCATGTGGTAGGCAAAATATATTCGTTACAAATTAGCGCCCAACGTGGCTGGCCTGTTTTAGATTTGCGACAAATTGTATCCACGTTACAAAATGGCGCCCAACGTGGCTGGCATGTTTTAGATTTGCGCCACTTGTATCTGCGTTACAATGTTTACTTTGTATCACTTTTCAAATACATAATACATTTTACATGCTTTTAAGAATTTGGATTGGATGACAAAGGGAATCAAAATAGATGGAGAATATCTAAACAACTTACGTTTCGCCGATGATATACTTTTAATAGCTGAAGATCTAGGTATGGCAAGACAGATGGTACAGGAACTCGTTGTGGCTACAGAAAGTGTAGGTTTAAATATAAATATCTCGAAAACAAAAATCATGACCAATTTGGTACCCAACCAGAACATCAGTATTGGTGGAAAAGAAATAGAACTCGTAGATAGATATAAATACCTGGGACATGAAATTATGATTGGCAGGGATAACCAGACTCATGAACTAAAGAGAAGAATCGGCCTTGGGTGGGCAGCATTTGGAAAACTGAGAGAAACTTTTAAAAGTGAGCTGCCCACATGCCTAAAGAGAAAGGTATTTGATCAGTGCGTCCTCCCAGTCTTGACGTACGGAGCAGAAACACTTACCTTAACAAAAGCAGCAGCTACCAAACTGAGAGTCACGCAGAGAAGAATGGAGCGGTCCATGTTAGGAATAACTCTACGAGACAGAATAACCAACGAAGACATCAGGAGAAGAACCGGAGTGACTGACATCATCGAGAAGATAGCCAGACTAAAATGGAGATGGGCAGGACACATAGCCAGAATGACAGATGGGCGATGGACAAAGAGGTTATTGGAATGGAGGCCAAGGGAAGACAAGAGAAGCGTCGGTCGACCACCTACAAGATGGACTGACGATTTAAGAAGACTCAATAAAAACTGGATGAGAGCGGCGCAAGATAGACGGGGTTGGAAACATGAGGAAGAGGCCTATGTTCAGCAGTGGACTCTTGAGGCTGGATGATGATGAATACATTTTACCAATGATTGTATGCTTATATTTTTTATAATCTTTGGGATGTTCAAATTTTTTTAATAATTGTACCTTCCTCTTATATATTTTTACATATATTATGACGTATATTTTTATTTCAAAGGTAAATAATATGGCTTTTTCTTTACTGCATAAGAAAGCATATACCTCCATAAATTCTAATTAAAAAATCGTTGTATGTCATTACAATGATTATATCTTTGTAAACGACTACTAGTCTAAACATAATGGAGTAGGGAATTTTCTCATCATTCGTTCTTTATAACAATTTACTGTACACATAAAAGACAAATAAATTTGCATTTCAAAGATTTTTTATAGTATGAGAAGAATAATGCTTTAATGATTGTATTGTTGGAACAGACATTTCTGGTTAAATAAAATAATGTTAGAAAATAGGTTTGGATTATTGTTTGATAATAAACTGTTTTGTACATTCACTTAATAAAAAAAAGATTTGTGCCCGTCCTTGACAAAGAAATGTTTTACAAATTATTTTTAATTAATTTTACCTCACAAAACTGCAACGGATTACTGGTCAGAATTATTAAGTAAATTTGAATTTAAAATAACATTAAAAAGTTTATAGAATAACTAAATATGGTAGTAACTTCCTCATTTAGCCCAATTGGGTGCTTTACTTAATTTCAAAAACTGGTTATAACTTACCTTAGTACATAATAAGCAAATAAGCATATTAGAAACAGTTTTATAGATTGGAGATGGTTAAGAGTACGAAAAAAATAGATCAGAGAATAGAGTACAAAGGAATGGTTTACAAAGTGATTAAATATAAACAAACATTGTTTGAAGATATTGTTTATAACGCTGATTTTTCATCTTCAGTGTGTGTATTTGAAGCGGAACACTAGGCGATTGAAAAATACGCTGTTTTTACTATTTTTTTTTTTTAATTTTTGATTCTTGTATTACGTCTATGCTTAAAACAACTTCCAATTATGTGAAACTATCTACAGTCTCAATATCGTCCTTTATCTCAACTGTGCGTCTACCTTCCCTATCTCTTACCTGTGTTATATTTTCTGTCTTTTGTATATTTATTTCTAGTGCAGTTTCTTTTCTTCCGTTTTTAATTATGAATAAATTTCTGCCGACTCTTCCGTTCTGGAAGATATAATGCCGGTGTAATCAGCAAAGGCGGCAATCTGTATTGATTTATTTCTTAGTAAGTTACCTCTTCCTATGAATATTCAACTGTCTCATCACATTATCGAGAGCCAAGTTAAATAGTGGCCGTGCTAGCTCAACTATTTGCTTTCATACTTGAACTCATAAATTCCCAGTGAGCTCATTTTGTATTTTGAATATTGCTGTTGAGTCAATTGTTTATTTTACTAGTCAGATGTACTTTTCAGGGATGTTAAAGCTGTGCAATATTTAATATAACGTGTGTCTATTTCTCAAGTCGTAGGCCTATTTGAAATCTATGAATATATTATGGACGTCAATGTCGTATTCTCACGATTCGTAATAAAGGCTATAGCGAGATAAGATGGTCAAAAGTGCCCCCGCACCGATCAGCACCGCGACTTTTGCTTTCAATAAAGCATATAAAAACATGACTTGATACAAATTTTTAGCTTCCTAAAGCCCATTGAACCTCTTAAATCTAAAAAAGAAGCTTTTTTCGACTTTATTTTTTTCTGGACGCAATTTTGCTTTAAAAAATCTAAAAATGTTCATGAAGATGTATCTTTTGAATACAAAATAGCCCAATTTTTTTTAAATTTTTGTATTGAAAATTGAGCTCAGGAAAAATCATTGAAAGTTTCAATAATTTCTTAGGTTATGTTAAGAATTTTTGGCTAACTTTTAAATAATAATTTTTTATGTATTTTTTTTTTTCGTTCTTTTAAATGGCTAAAGCAGAATTTTTCGAAAAATCAAAAAAACCGTTTTTTTAATCATTTATTTGCACATAACCACAAAACTCAGTTGATATTTGAACATTTTTTCTTCCACATTATCACATTCTTTTGTAAAAGTCCCCATTTAACTCTTTCATAAAGATAAAATTCGAAAGTACCACGTTTTTTATCCTTTTCGGACTTTTTTTTACCTTACCTCGAAATCAGATAGTTAGCTGTACGCTTTGTAAGTATTTAGTTTCATTGTATTATACTTAAAATTAGTGACATTGCTATCATCCATTAACTCAGTCAAATAGCAAATCTCTTGACCTAACTGATAGGTTTCCGAAAAAAAAAATGTGCACTATGATGCACAATAGTAAATAAGCACTCGATCATTTACTAAGCAGATAATGAGCAGATAAATCACTCGATTATTTCTATACTTTTTCATGTGATTGATAGTTTTCAAGATCCTCGATATATTGCAACGGATTTTAGGAGAAGAGGATTATTTGATAATAAGGCCACAGAATAAATAACAATCAGAATGTCCACTCTCAGATACAGCCTTTAAAGTTTGTTAGCACGCGATCGCCATATTTTAAACGGAAACATAGACTCGAATTGAGAAATTAGTAATTTTAAATTTTTATATATTAATAATTTAGTACATTTGAAATAATTTAATCGATTCTTCAACCAAAAGTACGAAAAAAAAATCGGTTGCCTGTAAAGTCGGTTTTACGGGCGAAGATTTTACGTGACAACGTCTTTTTCTCGGTAGAATATTTATTGATATGAATATTATTAAATTGCACTATAGGAACAAGGAATTGAATGAAAATAAGAATTGCACAAAGTTTAACTATAGAAATATATTTTGTTTACTAAAACATTGTATATGTAAACTTAAACTTAACTAATTTCTATTTGAGTGATTTTGTTGAGGATAGGACGATGATAGGAGAAATATGAAATGAAAGGAAGTGTTTCTGCTGTAATGTGTCTTGAACGCCAAGAACGCTCGAGAAAGACAGAGACACAAGCACGGAAGCACGCACCGATTCAACGCGCCTAATTCTCTAGTGCTGCGCGCGCAGCGGACCGATCATGTTTGAGTGGGAGAGAGACGCAAGGCATTCGCCGGTCCGGCGGGCCTCTCTCTCGTTCGGTGACTCACTGTAACAGACGTGAGCGGGCGTTACACTTTTTCATGAATGACTCCGAGCCACAACCTAATTTAAGACGTTGTCACGTCAATAGTGCATAATAATATTATGTCTATAGTTGCCGTAAATAAATTAAACTTGGTTAATTTTTCTATGCACAAAGATAAAAAATGTCAATGAACAGCACTGATTCCGATTAAAACATGGCTGATTCCGTCTGCGCGAACAAGATGCGCGTACTTATTTTTTCAAGCAGAGTGGGCATTCTGATTGTTTATTATTCTGTGATAAGGCTAAGGTGTGGAAACGTAAAATTCTTCGAATGATATATGGCCCTTGCAGAGACAGCGTGACAAACGAATGGAGGGGCAGATACAATAACGAGCTAGAGTCCCTATTTGGAAAAGAAAATCTAGTCAAATATATAAAGGCCAATAGACTCAGATGGACAGGGCATGTAATACGCAGTAACGACAATTGCCTTATAAATAATGTGTTCTGGGAAAGGCCAGAGGGAAAAAGGTCTGTAGGGCGGCCTAGAAAAAGGTGAAAAGATGCAGTCAGAGAAGAGACAATGGGAGTGTGACAATGGGAATTACTGGCATAGAACCGACAAACATGGAAGGCAATAATAAACGCGGCAAAGACTCACGAAGAGTTGTAGCGCCATTGATGATGATGATGATGATAAGGCTAAGACAGTAAAACGACACCAAGGCGAAAGTAGTGACGACAAAAAAAATGTCTGCAACTCGCATACTCCCATTCGTTGTCAGGGTTATGAATCATGCGCGTAGCAGACATTGTTGTTGTCGCCACTGCTTTCGTCTTAGAGAGTATCATAGAGTACGATACGCGCGCCTATAATGGTAATTATAATATTCAACTCTAAACTTAGATTTGACCAACTAACTTATTTATTTTGATAAACATTTAGCACTAGACTATAATATGTAGGCAATGTCCATTATGCATTATATAAAAGTGATATGCGATTAAAAGCGATAAAAACACTTGTAGAGGAATGGTCAATCATAGATTTTTTTCGAGTTTTAACTATTTAAGAAAAAAAAAAAGAGACAAGTGGTATAACAAAATTGAAGGGTGCGATCAAAAATACGTGGAAATTCGATCATTTAGCTACTAGATTTTAAGGTTATGAGCCAATAAAGTGGGAAAATATTAGAAGAACACGATTTTTTCGCAATTTGAGAATTTGTAAATTAAAAATGATTATTTTAAGAACAATGATTCATAGCCCGTAAGAAAATAGATGGAATACATCTAACTATCTGATTTTGGGGTATGATAAAAAAAAGTGCGAAAAGGAAAAAAAACATGGTATTTTCAAATTTTATTTTTATGAAATAGTTAAATGGGGACTTTTACAATAGATTTTGATAATGTGAAAGAAAAAATGTTAAAAAAAGTTGAATTGCCAGTTGAGTTTTGAGGTTATGTGCAAATAAATGATTAAAAAATCAGTTTTAAAAAAATTCTTGTGAATAGCTAATTAGTGTTAGATCTTTCTCGTTGAGAACCGGTTTGGTATTACATGACAATGTTTTTAGTTAATTGTTGGAGTCATTTGTTTAGTATGTAAGTAAAAACTAATGTACACGCTGCGCACAAGAAGATTATGCTGCGATTATTTTCGGATTTTAACATTATGAATCCTAAGATTTCCTACTTGGCGAAAATTCAAATTCAAATTCAAATTTTTACAACAGCGCTTTTTACAACTTGCAAAGCAGACATATTGATAAATTAGTCAACAAGGGCATACGCATCTATAAGTACGCATTTGTCCTATTAGGTGCTAGCCTGACTGATTTTATTCCTTTTGGATCGCTGATTAGCTCCTCTTCTTGATTTCTGCATCTTCTTCTTCTGGTTCCTATCCGTTTCGGATGTTGGAAATCATATTGGCAATCATGACCTTGCTCGCTGCGGCTCGAAACAGCTCCGTTGAGGTTTTCTTAAACCATGTTCTTAAATTCCGCAGCCATGATATTCTTTTTTTACCGGGTCCTCGCTTACCTTTGACTTTACCTTCAATATAGACTGCAGCAGGGAGTAACGGTGCTGATTTCTCATAACGTGTCCCAGATATTGCAATTTTATGCGTTTGATCGTAAACACAGTCTCTGGTTCCTTCTTCATTTTTTTCTAGAACTTCCTTGTTCGTGATTATTGCTGTCCATAATATTCTCAGCAATCATCTATAAAGCCACATCTCAAATGCTTCAAGTTTTTTAATACTCCGCCCCGTACAACAACACAGAGAAAACATAGCATCTCAAATGTCTCATTTTTGTATCTAGGGATATGTTGTGACTTTTGAAGATGGCGCTCATTTTGTTAAAGACCGTTCTTGCCTTTCCTATGCGGCACTTTATTTCCTGTACATTGCTCCACTGTTATTTATCGTTTATAATAGCTCCCAGGTAGCAATACTGTTTTACTCGCTCTATCTGCGTCCCAATAATGTAAAGATAAGCCCCATTTATATTCTCCTTGCTGATAATCATTTGTTTTGTGGGTATTAATGTTTAGTCCGTACTGTTGACTGTACTCGTTTATTCTGTCCATTAGCCTCTGAAGTCCCTCTAAACTATCTGCTATCACCATGGTGTCGTCGGCATATCTAACATTGTTTACTCTTTCACCATTTAGAAGGATGCCTTTGTCTATTCCGTAAAGAGCCTCGTTAAAAATTTTCTCTGAGTACATATTAAATATCAACGGCGATAGGATACATCCCTGTCTAACTCCGCGTAGTATTTTTATGTGATCTGTGATTTCTGCATAGCTTTGATTAAAGTTTGTATCCTTATATCGTTGTTTAAAGATTTTTTTTTTCCATTTTCTGTGCAGTATAGTTTTCGTATTTTCTTTTTTCTGTTTGGTGTATTGATTTCTTGATGATTTTGTGTGGTGATTTTAATTTATTTTTTAGAAGTATACCCAAATAAAATAAGAAGGTCTATTAAATCAGGTGCAACTTCTGGAATTATAGTAGAATATTATTTATGGGTTTTTAGAAAGTAATTCCAAAAACCAGTAACAAATGCTTATTTCAAACTCATAAAATAAAATTTAATAATTTTTAAATTTTAGGTTGAGCTGTAGGTTTAAAAAAGAACAATTTTTAAATACCATGTTAAAAAAATTTATATATTGTGTCTATAAATATTCTACCCAACAGATGCGTCTTCGTTTTATTTTATTAATGCATCCCAGCCAAGCAAATCTCCCGGCTGATGAATCTTTTCTTGAAACCTTACGTAGGGTTCGCCCCATGGGAAATATTCGAAAAGAGAAATGGTTTTCAAGAGAGAATTAGATCAGAATTAGTTTATTCAAGCCGTTTATTTGCGCAAACAAGACCTGACTTGTCAAGTTGTGCCGTTGAAATAACAGGATTTCAATTTATTCGCAAACAAGCGTGCAAACCGCCTCCTACGACTAAACAAAACAACAAATGAATAACAACCACTCTGATGTAGTCAATACAAACGAAACGATGGGAATTATTCGGAACATGCTGGTTGTTAGTACTTGATGAGTGGTATGTATGTACAGGATGAATCATTTTTAATTCTTATTTTTCCCAATGGAGCATACACTTCAGGCAACTAAAATGCAGGCAAGCTATTTAGGGGATGTTATTTTCTAATTTATTGTGTTGTTGACGTTTATGTGGATCGATAAAAGCATTTAGTTACCGTATTTTTATTTTTACTTGCAAGTATATTAAACTTTTAACACTTAATGGATATTGTGAGGTCATCTAGATCCCATGAGTACCTGACAATGTCAGCAGTTTTTTAAATAAAAGCGGATTTTTGTGTTCGGTCTCTTGTATACTTGATATAGTGTCTTTGTTTATGTATGAGGGGTTATTTGGATCCTAGAATGTCTGTTCCGTGACATTTTTCTGTTCTTATATATTTAGTGAATGCTTATTTCAGTGACTTTAAAATAATCGTAAATAAAATCATTTATGCTTAAAAAATACTTTTTTGTTAAATTTAATACTGAAAATAAATAGTTTTGATTCTAAAAGAGTTGTAAATGGATTTGCATAAATATTTCTCTAAAGTTTTTTTCTTGTGTCATCTTAATGCAGAAAGCCAAAAGAACTTCATAAAGAGAAATTTGCGAGGAGATTACAGATAACCTGGCCTGCTCTAGAATATATAAAGTATGGGCAAAAGATTCTTGTAGCATTAAAAAGGTACGTTTTCTAAAAAAACTAGTGAAAAATTTACGTAGACCAAAAAGGAAAGTTTTAAAGAACGCATAAACACACACTGTCCAGTCTGATTAATTCTGAATGATGCTGATAGGCGAACCAACATTGTCGTCTAAAACAGTACAATATTTGGATTTATTTTTTTCACAAAGTTCTTAATATTTTTTTTATTAATTAATTTTTTTTGTAGTCTTTTCTATAATTGTAGACACATTTTTAAAACTACTTATAATAGCAAATATACCTAAATGATTAGATATTACGGGATAGTAGACACCTGTATTTAAATTGAGTTCATTCTTCTTCTTCTTCAGGTGCCATCTCCGCTGCGGAGGTTGGCAATCATCATAGCTATTTTAATTTTTAAGGCAGTAGCTCTAAATAGTTGTTTTGAGCTGCATCCAAACCATTCTCTTAGGTTCTTAAGCCATGAAATTCGTCTTCTTTCGATGCTTCTTCTGCCATCTATATTTTCTTGCATTGAGTCGCAGGATGATATACTTCTCGCCCTGCATCATATGTCCGAGATACTGTAGCTTTCTTTCTTTAATTGTAAGTTCAATTTCCTTCTCTTTACCTATTCTTCTTAGTACTTCATTGTTCGTAACTCAGTCTACCCAGGAAACCCTTATAATTCTTCTATAGGTCCATATTTCAAAGGCGTTAAGTCGTCTCATTTTGTCTAGATTTAACGTCCATAATTCCACTCCATATTATAGTACACTGTATACGTAACATTTTGTTACGCGTACTTTAAGAGCTAATGTTAAGTCTTTGCCACATAGGACCTTTTTCACTTTCATAAAATTAGAACGTGCTTTTTCGATTCAGACTTTGTTTTCTGCAATGTAGTCATTATTTTCTGTTATAAGTCTTCCTAGGTAAGTGTACTTTTTTACTCTTTCGATCTGCTGGCCCTCTACTATCAAGATTTCGTTAGTATTATGGTTGTTTTTACAAATTTTTTATAAACTTCGTCTTTTTGATATTAAGCGAGAGTCCGTACTTCTTACTACACATTACTATTGTACTTATAAGTCTTTCCAGGTCTTGTAAATTATCGGCTATTATTACTGTATCATCTGCATCTCTGATGCTGTTAACTAAGACTCCATTTACTCTTATGCCGACTGTTTCATCTTTCAGAGTTTCTCGAATTATCTCTTCAGCATAAGCGGTAAATAAGCTGAGTTCTTTATTATTAGTAAATATATTATCAAGGCAAGAGCTTAAATTAAGTAAAACTCTTGTGGGTGCTTTTATGAAATGTTTTAAGCCGTATAAGGTTAAGAAATTTCGTGTTTCACAAACATGCCCTGTGTTTACTTCCATATTTATGTTATTGTCCTAAACTATCATTATATTTTCATAATTTATCAATTAAAGCATATAATTTAGCTTTGACAACAGTAATATCCCCATTACAAGATCGATAAAGTGCAATTATCAGAAAACGATTATTTTGAATTTTAACACCACAGAATTCAGCATTCAATGGATCATAAAATTCGTTTAAATCATCAGGCTCAAGTTGAATATGTTTAGAACCATAGATAGCTAAACCTCCATGTAGTCTATGTTCTCTACAATATGAAGAGACAAGTTAAAATTTGTCTAAGTTTGCTCTTTGTAAATTATCAGAGCTTAACCAGTGTTCTGAAACACAAAAATGTTATACTTATTATCTTTAAAATATCCATTTAATTCATCTACCTTATTAGTAATACTTTGTACGTTTAAGTGAAACACAAAGCACGTTTCTTTAGTAATACTATAGTTATTATAGTTATTCTTAATGCATAAAGGAACGAAAAAATTCATTAATATATATACCCTCAGTCCATAGTTCACAATTTAAAAGTCTTTGGTAGGAACTGCAATTTTAAATGAAGCATAACTTCTTGAATATCACGAGTTTAATTGGTTAACCTCATTATTTTAATCAATAGTCTTAAGATGATTTGTTAGTTCTTTTAAAGATGTATTTGAAGACCAGTTGTGACCATTTCAAAAGTGATTCTCAATATTTTGTTTATAAAATAATACGGACACCCTGTATTACTGTCAAGCTCAGTTAGATATTTCGATTGTTGTATTTATAGGTGTCTCGCTTTCTGCATGCAAATCTTAAAATAGAAATAATATTGTTAGATATGTGTGAGGCACAGAATAGTAAAAGAGGGGGAATATAGGGCGCTTAATCCGTAAATGACATTCGGTGCCCAAGAGACGCCGACAAGTTACTGTCTTGAATGTTGATTACAGTACTATATTAATGTACAAAGTCATTCTGCTACTTGTCTGGATTAATTTGAGCATAAGACAATTAGAATTACAAATTTGTTTTTATACGTGATTTGTAAATATGATTAAAACAACGAAGATAAAATATATTGTGATGCTTAAAAAGAATAAACCAAAATAATTGTAATAAAAATTAGGTTCTCTTATTCTATAAAACTGAAATAAGGCCGCCTATGATTTACGAGACTAAATGTTATGCGGTTAAAAAAAAATAACAAGGAATGCACGTGACGGAAATATTAATGTGAAGTGATTAAAAATAGAGCAATTATTAATAGCCTTAAAAACTATAATCTTATCAAATTTATTTACAATGTTTCCAAAGGGGAACGGAGCCTAATCTGACAACAATATTGTTAGCCAACAAATGCAAAATGTAGACAGTCAGCCAATGCTAATTCAGTATTTACCAAACCAAACAAATTGTTACTTACTTACGCAGATTCCAAATAAGACACAGGGTCAACCACAAATCTTCCACCGATATTGCTTCCAAATCAAGAACAATATATAAATCAACAAAACACACCACACAACATTAATATAAATATTAGAAATAGCCAGTCATATTATATAATGTAATTAACAGCCAATGGCGAACTAGAAACAAAAAACTGACGACAGGTAGTTAAAACCAAACGCAAAAAAAATAGATCAAGTGTGGAAATAGACAAAGAAGATGATGAAATTTTACTATCTAACAAATATAATGCACTAACGGATACCCAAAAAAATTAAATCAATCATAATGAAACAGCCTCAAGAAAACCTAAACCACCACCAATATTTGTTTACGATGAAAGCAACCTTCCAGAAATGAAAAAAAAAAAAAAATTACACAAATAGCTGAACCTGAACAATGCAAAACCAGTACCATAGCAAATAATACGGTCATGAAGCGACCCAAAACTATAAAGAAAATTATCAAGATATATGAGATCTATTTCACTAGAATATTTTTAACCGATAAAACATTATAGCAACGCCACGTTTCCTATTGACAAAGCTCATCCTACCTGTGATTTTTTAGCGACAGAATTATGACAGATCCGTTAAGAAGGAGTGTGATAATTCTATTGTTGTCAGTTTGACAAATGTCATTGAGGCGTAATTAATTTTAGACAGATAAAATGTATCCAGGAATCAAAAAATTGGCGAAGGAAAGTGCTACCCTAATGTAGGACCATATGGGCTTGGTGAACGAAACGACAGAGGAGATCGCCTAATAGAATTTTGCCAGGAGCATAATGTTATAGCCGCAAATACATTTTTTAAATTACCCAAGCGACGCCTTTATACATGGAAATCGCAAGCTGAAAAAGACAACAAAATCATCGTCAGAAATCAAATTGACTACATCCTAATAAATCACAGATATTGAAACTCAATTCAGGCAGTAAATGCATATCCAGGTCTGACGTATCCTCTGATCACAGTCTTCTTATTGCTAGGTTTCAACTTCAACTAAAAAAGACGCAAAAAAGCTGCAACAACAATAAACTTAACATACAGAAACTAAAGTCAGAAGAAACAAAAGAAAATCTGAAACACGAAATCAACACAAATCTAGATAGAAACCCAAGAAATAATTGCAACGTAGAACAGCAGTGACAATTCTTTAAAACCTTTATATTGGAGTGAAGTAATAAAATACTTACAACAACCAAATGTAAGAAAAAAAAGGTGGATGACCAAGGAAATTCTAGAGTTGATAAATGAAAGGAGAAAAAACAAAACCATCAATACGATCCGCTATAAACAGCTTCAAAACCAAATAAGAAGAAAAATTAGGAAGGCTAAAGAAACCTAATTCTCTGAAAAATGTAAAGAAATAAAAGAACTGCAAAACAGACATGACAACTTTAATCTACATAAAAAAGTCAAAGAACTAGCCTGAGTAGGAAGTAAAAGAACCACGAATATATTGCTCGACAAAAATGGAAATATTATATTGGAGACAGAACAAAAACTACGACGATGAAAAGAGTACATCGAGGAATTATTTCATGACCAGAGAGAAGCTAGTACATTTGTAGATAGCCAAACGGGAAATGTTGGCCCGGAGATAATCAAATCAGAGGTTAGTCAGGCATTAAACTCAATGAACACCAATAAATCTGCTGGTCCAGATGAATTACAAAGCGAGCTATTAAACTTGGTCAACGAGAAAAACCTAGACATAATAGTAGAACTGTTCAACGCTATCTATACTACGGGAATCATCCCTAGAGAAATGTTGACATCAGCATTTGTGTGTTTGCCAAAGAAAGTAAATGCCAAAGAGTGCAGTGACTATCGAACCATAAGCTTAATGTCACATATCTTAAAAATTCTGTTGAAAATTATCCACACCAGAATTCACTCTAAACTGGAGCTGGATATTAGTGACACATAATATGGGTTCCGCAATGGTATGGGTACCAGAGAGGCACTATTTTTATTCAACGTGCTGACCCAGAGATGTTTGGATGTTTACCGTCCTCTTTACGTCTGTTTTATAGACTACAATAAAGCGTTTGATAAAGTAAAACATGACCGACTCATGGAAATTCTAAAAAATAAAAACCTAGATAAAAGAGATTAACGCTCCTTGTAATAACAAACCTTTATTACAATCAGCGAGCAATAGTACAAATTGAAAAAGAGTCATCTGAAGAAATGAAAATAAAGAAAGGAGTTAGGCAACGCTGCATACTATCACCTCTATTATTTAACGCTTATTCTGAAGAGGTAATTCGAGAAACTGTGGAAGATAAAACAGTCGGCATAAGAGTAAATGGAGTCTTAGTTAACAACATCAGATATGCAGATGATACAGTAATAATAGCAGATAGTTTACAAGACCTGGAAATACTCATAAGTAAAATAGTAATGTGTGGTAGGGAGTACGGACTCTCGCTCAATATCAAAAAGACGAAGTTTATGAAAATTTGTAAAAACAACCATAATACCAACAAAATCTTGACAGTAGAAGGCCAGCAGATTGAAAGAGTAAAAAAGTACACTTACCTAGGAACACTTATAACAGAAAATAATGACTACACTGCAGAAATCAAAGTCAGAATCGAAAAAGCACGTTCTAATTTTATGAAAATGAACAAGGTCCTATGTGGCAAAGATTTAACATTAGCTCTTAAGGTACGCCGAACAAAATGTTACGTATACAGTGTACTATACTATGGAGAGGAATCATTGACGTTAAATCTAGACACAATGAGACGACTTAACGCCTTTGACATGTGGACCTATAGAAGAATTATGAGGGTTTCCTGGGTAGATAGAGTTACGAACAATGAAGTACTGAGAAGAATAGGTGAAGAGAAGGAAGTTGAACTTGCAATTAAAAAAAGAAAGCTACAGTATCTCGAACATGTGATGCGGGGCGAGAAGTATGGCATCCTGCGACTCATAATGCAAGCAAAGACAGATCGAAGCATCGAAAGAAGACGAATTTCATGGCTCAAGAACCTGAGAGAATGGTTTGGATGCAGCTCAAAACAACTATTTAAAGCTACTGCCTCAAAAATTAAAATAGCTATGATGATTGCCAACCTCCGTACCGGAGATGGCATCTGAAGAAGAAGAAGAAGAATGATTTCAGACAAGAAATCAAGATTTAAATGCCAGTCAGGTCAAGAAATCAAACAATTGGTTTCGGAAAATGTCCCATTGAACACGCAGAGGTCCAGAAGCTCTATTTGGACACAATTTGCGGAGTTCCTATGAGTGAGAATTTTAAGCTTTAAAGGTGTACTACCATAACGGAACTAAACAAAATTCTCGAGGATTATGTCTTTAACATAAAAAAAGGCAATGGCGAAGACTGTATAGAGTCGTCTGTAAAGTCAATGTGGATTAGTACAGCAAAAATAGTACAAGAAAAATATTTTACGGAGTACGGCATGAAAATTAACCCTTTCACAAATATATCTTACAAATGTACAAGATTGGCTAGAGATAGTAAATGGAGGCAGCTTCAAAGTGTTTAGAAAAAGAAAACTCAGTTCAAAAGCATTATCCACCGAAGAACTAATGAAAATCATCCAAAGCTACGATGGAGCTTTTTGTGCTCCATCAGCGGTAAAAAGCTTTTTTACCTTTGCTCATTTGTTCAACTTGTTTGGAGAGGCAATGAGGCTGTAAACTGCAAGATTCACTTGAATTGAATATAATATAACAGCATATTTCCCAAAACAAATTAAAACTGACTACAACTTATTGCAATAAACAGAAATGTATCAAAACGCTAAATTATAAATATATGTAATAAACACAGATGAAAAGAAATTACATTTAAAAAAATGTAATTTTTAAAATATCGCCAAAAATTGATGTCCGGAGTTCAACTGCACCTCGCTCGCGTTAAACGAAGATTAAACCAAACGAATTAATACATATATTGGCATTATTAAATCTATAAAAATTTAAAACATTTTAGAAATGTGTGCTAAAAATAAATAACACCAACTACAACTAATAACCCAATGCAAAAATAACGGGTGTGGCAGTCCAGTGGGACTACCGGTGGAAGTTACACTTCTATACACGCATTCGCCGTTACAAATTTATTTGGGAGTCAATCTGCACAATTATTACATATGTAATTCTATATGTAAGACATAGCAGAAAGAGAAACAAAATTAATAACAACTTACTAACAATGAAGGATTGAATCAATGTTTTGATGAAAACGTATATTTTTATTTTCATATATGTGTATGAAAGGAGTTGAATGCAAAAATTTTTTTACACATACTCTGCAGTAAAATCCATTGTTTATTTTGTTATTAATATAATAATACAATACAAATTTTTTTTTTTTATTTATTTACGCTGTAACCACCAGGGTTATTAGCGACCTAAATATATAATACAGGTAAAGTTAGAAAAAATTACAATAATTGATACAGTCCTGAGTCTTTAAGATAACTTATTGTGTTTTTAATGTTCATGTTTTTTCCTAGGGCTTCCTTTATATTATTTGGTATAGTGTGCTTCTTTCTTGCTGCTTCATATGTTTTGCACTGAGTTAGTATATGCTTCACGGAGAGTGTTACTTGACAATTTTCACACATTGGCGGCACAGTTCGCGTAAAGAGGTGTTTATGTGTAAAGTTACTGTGTCCTAGTCGCAAACGTGTTATTCTCACTTGGTCCTGTCTATTCGCTGTTGGTTGGAGCCACAGTTCCACTAATTGTTTGATTTCCTTAAGTTTATTTTGTGATGCACTCCACTTATTTTGCCACGCACTTAACACTTTATGTTTTATTTCTGACTTAAAGTCACAATACAAATTAAACTGCAATATTCATAAGTATTTAAAAATGACAATAATATACATAAAAAATACACTACAATACAGTGCAACATTTTAACACTACACTACATTATACACTACAATACAGTGCAACTATTTAATAATACAATACAAATTAAAATGCAATATCCATAAGTATTTAAAAATGACAATAATGTAATAATATTAATAAAAAAGTCCTCCACGACTGGGAATCGAACCCCGGTCTCCCGCGTGATAGGCGGGGATACTGACTACTATACTACCGAGGACATGCCACAGACGCATTTCAAAATTGACAGTTCTGTATCATACAGTGATTTATATATATATATATATATATATATATATATATATATATATATATATATATATATATATATATATATCTTTATATAATATATATAATATTAAATTATGTATACAAAAGGAACATTTTTATATTAGAGAGAGAAAGAGACAGAAAATCCTCTGTCTCTATCTTACTCATTATCTTACATATGTAATGATTTCACAGATTCACTGCCATACAAATTTCCAACGTGGAGCGCGCGTATAGAAGTATAACTTCAAAAATTTGAAATATGGAGTTAATAATGTTGCAATACATAAAGTAAATATGCAATTATCAGCTGTCGACTTCGCCTATGAAATGACAGAAAATAATTCGAGACTCAATTCCGAAATATCCTTTTAACCTTTAAATTTTATTTATTTTACCGGTAATTGGCTTTTTAAAATCAATTTCAATTGCAATTGAGTTAAGTATAGTTAATAGATTTTCATTCACGTTTCCTGAACTCTTTGATCCTACGCGTTCAAGATATCGATTTGCTCTCGAGTGCATGCAGCATTGCTTTCTTTCTTAGCGAGACAGTTGACAATAAGCCGTGTCAAAGGAGTGTTTTTTACTTTTAGAAATATAACGTCAAACAGGTTGAAAAAATAGACAAGCTTATTCTCAGATGTATATTTGTATAAAAAAGCATTGTAATTTTACTATTTTTAAAATTATCTCTATATAAATCTAATAGTCTCAATCGAATACTCATTTATCAAATTTACCATAAACGTGCTTCTCGTCTTTTTGAGTCATCTATTTTTTTTTTATTTTTTTTTTAGACATTACAGCCGCATCCACCATAATGGTTATTAGCGGCGGCTACAGAATTACAAAATTAGAGTTTATAAAATATTCCTATAGGTTTTAAGAAATTTACAAAATTACTAACTGAAAAATTAGTGCCTAATAAATTACTTAAACTGTTAGGTATGTTAAATGTAAGTCAAAAATTGGCAAATCTATAGCATTCAATTAATAAATGGTTAACGGTTACTTGTACATTACATGTTTCACAAATACGTGGATCACTTTTGGACAGTAAATATGAGTGAGTAAGTCTCGTGTGTCCAATTCGTAATCTCGTTATCACCAATTGTTCTCTGCTGTTCCTGGTTGAGGGTTCCCAAGCTCTAACATCATTTTTAATTTGCTTTAGTGATGTTTGAAAAGATTGCCATTCGTTTTTCCATTTGCACAAAACTCGATTTTTTATAAAAGCTTTTATATCACTCGCGGTATTTCGATTCTCGGCTTTTTCTATATTGGTACATTTAGCAATTTCACTCGCGCACTGGTCAGCACTTTCGTTGCCAGCAATGCCAATGTGGGATGAAATGCATATAAATTTGATACTCCTAGAATTTTCTTGAGCCTTAATGAGTTCTAGTTTTATCAGTTTCTCAAGGGAACCTTTAGGATAGATCTGTTTAAGGGTTTGAAGGGCGCTTAGTGAGTCACTTAAGATAACAGAGTTAGGAATGTTATTAGAATTTATATGCAGGATAGCTTTAAACATTGCATAGAGCTCAGCGGAGAAAATCGAAAGGAAGGTTGGAAGACGAAATTGATATGTATCGCTTGGAGTCACGAATGCACCACCTACTCCTTTGACACACTTAGATGCATCTGTAAAGATTTTATAGCAATCTCTGCGTAACAGTTAATATGTTTGTTGTATTGGGTTAGACAAGTATTTAAATTTGGGGTATTAATTATCCAAGGAGAGGGGCTTTTAATATTGATTGGAAAGGTAATTGGGAATTCGATATTAAGACATCTTAGGTAACACCGTACTCGCTCATAGTAAGGCTTATGTTTGGTACTATTGGTAAAGAGATTTATATATTTATTAGTGAACGTATTATTAAATAGAGGTTTGTTTACATTTAAGGATATTGACGTTACGTGTGAAAGTGTTAAGGAAATTCGGCGGTGATATAATGAAGGTTTCCCACTTTCGGAATATAAACTTTCTACCGGTGACGTTCGACATGCGTCAAGAGAGAGTATATGTGCTGTGTTGTGAATAGAGTCTAGCTGTTTTAACAATGTTGAGTAAGCAGAGGCGTAAGCGATTGATTCAAAATCAATTTTTATCTAATTAGAGTTCTGTAGATTGTAAGTAAGCTAGAGAGATCAGAGCCCCAATATCTATTTGACAGTGTTCTCATTAGGTTAAGTTTCTTATGACAAGTCAAAACTAATTGTCTAATATGTTCTTTCGAAGTAAGTTGATTATCAAACCACATACCTAAGAATTTTACACATGATTTGAAGGATAGCGATATATTGAAAAACTTGAGATTGGTATTATTAAAGAAGGTTTTTTTTGAGAATACCATACCAACGGTTTTTGTAACCGAGAATTAAAGACCACTATCGCGAGACCACTTTTCGAGTTTTTGTAAGAAGCTTTGCAAAATTGTTGAAGTTAAATCTTTGCTGTTTTGTTGTCAGAGATTCGTGAATATCACTTTCCAGGTCTAATATGTCTATCCCGGATCGGTTTTGTCGAAAACCATTTTGTTCGTTTATAAGTAAGTTCGAATTTTCTAGATGCCAAGTCAGCCTTGAGTTAATAATTTTTTCTAGTAGCTTGCCCATTGCACAAACTAGGCTTATCGGTCTATAGGAATTGGGGTCTAGACGTGATTTTTGGGTTTTGAGAAATGAGATAATGATAGATTTTGGCCAAACAGATGGGTACTGGTGTCGCTGCCAGATGAAGTTAAATAATTGAAGCATTTAATTTTTAGCAAAAGTGGGTAGATGTTTTAAGAAAATAGTTGGGATATCATCTGGCCCAGGACTTGTTTCTTTTAGATCGTTCAGTGAGTTGTTTAGTTCTTGTAACGTAAGAGGAGCGTTTAATGGAATGTTATAGTTTTCTAAATAGAGATTAGACCTTTCGGCCTCTAGCTTATTTTCCAGAAATACAGGGTCAAAATTTTCATTGGAAGATATTTCTCTGTCGCTTTTAGCTAATGTATTAACAATTTCATGAGGAGAGGTGACAATTTGATTACCTATTTTGAGACTAGATATTGGGGATGACTCCTTTATACCAGAAATTTTACGTATTTTCTTTCATACTTCTCTTACAGGAGTGGAGCTGTTAATGCTAGAGACATATTGGGCCCAACTAGATTTTTTTGTTTGATTTATTAAACGTTGAGCTCTAGCCTTCCTTTTTTTTAGTTAATTTTATTTTCGAGTGTTTTATGCTTCTTAAATCTATTAAAAGCTGTTTTACTGGCACGTACTGCTTCGTTACACTCCGAATTCTACCAAGGCACAGGAACATGATTTTTAATGGGCTTTGATTTGCCGATGACGAGCTCCGCACTCTGCAATATGACACTATTAAAAGTACCTAAAGAATCGTTTATATTATCATTCAGTATAAGACTCCCAAAGCCTTATCTATATAATTTTTAAAATCGATTCACTTAGCCGAATTTATATTTCATTTGGGCAAGAAGGATATTGGGCACGGCTGACCTAAGAGATTCTCATTGGTAATAGGGTGATGGAGGTTACCGTAAGTATACTCGAGAAGAGTCCAAGAGAGACGCGGAGCAAGACCTGGATCACAGAAGCTTAAATCTATCACGGAGGATTCTCCAGTGCAGATGTTAAATCTTGTAGGTGAACTATTACTTAGAAAATTTAATTGAAGATCCTGCATTACCTTTTCTAAAAGTTTTTCTCTGTGATCAGTAGACTTAGAGCCCCAAATAAAGTTATGACCGTTAAAATCACCTACGATGATTCGAGGAGAAGGTATCTGTTCGATAAGGCTTTTAAATCTTCATATGTAGCTAAAGAACTAGATGGAAGGTAAATGTTACAAATAAAAATTGGTACGGGAGCGGTGATCTCTATAACTATAGCTTCAATATTACTATTGACAGGAAAAACATTTGCAACTAAAGATTTTTTGAGAAGTGCCATAACACCACCTGAAGAGAAATTATTGTCATGTACTCTATCTTTTCTAAAAATGTTAAAATATTTGGAATTATAGTTTTTTTGGGGGTTTAAATTTGTTTCTTGGAGACATATTATGTCGGTAGAGAATTCAGAAGTAAGTTTTTGTAAGGCTGGAAGTCGATGGAAAAATCCATTGATATTTCATTTCAGTAGTTTAGTGAATTGTATTATATACGAAAAATATGAATTTACGGGTTAACCTGACATGACTCGCCCTCGGATTCAGAGATGTCGTTACCCAAGTATCGGAGGATTTTCTTTCTTAAGAAGGTGATATAACGTTTGATTGATCTATCTTTTAATTGCGGATGAACTTTAGTTAGCATATGAACTAATCCCAAAAGATCAGAAGTAAACTCTTGAATTATGTTAGAAGGATCTTGCACGCCGATAACATTGCTTAGAAGTAGATTTAATTGGTCAAAATTGAGAAAAAATGTGGGTAAATGATTTTGGATAAAATCTTTGGCAGGCTCAAGGTCATATAATTTTGTTGATTTTATGCATGTATGCTCCTCGTTGCTTTTAACTTTCTTGACTCTAGGTTTGGATATAGGTACAGCAAATGATTTTTTTGTATGAGTTGTTTCTGGAAACGTAAGAACATCATTGATACTACGTTCTGGCTGATGATCGACATTAGTTACTTTGCAGCTTTCCAAGGTGTTAACTTCTTCTTGACCGTTAGGGTTGCTCAGATTATTTGCTAATTTTTCTTGGACGAAAATTTGTTCGTTTGATATGGATGTTGCTGCAGGTTGAGGCATGATGTCAGGGGAGAAGGGAGTAGTAGATTGACTGTTGAGACTCAATTAAATTTGTTGTTGATTCTAATTTATTGGGACAGTTGGTGGCGATATGTCCAGACTTTTTGCAGTTATAACAGGCCATAGTTTCTTGAGATAAGAATATTCGATATGTTGTATTATCGAAGTCTAAGGTTGAATGAGTCGGGTAAGGAGATATTATGGGAACTGACGTATATTTGTATTCTAAAACTTAAAATATGATTATATTCGGGAAGGGTGGAATTGATTTTTAGAAAAGTGACAGGAGAGACCATATTAAGTCCAATACTTTGTAGATAATTAACTAACAGAATGTGTGGTATTGTTGGACATACGTTTGAAAAAACAATTATGTTCCGCTGGTGAGAATAATCATCTAGCCTGTACAATATTGTTGTGGATTTGTATGTGTCCATGGTTTTGCATGAATTTGTCCACGACTTGTTTGTTTGCAAGGTACATGCAAATCCGATTATTGGATAGTCGGGAGGAAAATATAATATTTTTGGGATGAACTAGGTGATCCAAAGGAATTAAGTAATCTTACAGTCGCGTATTTTCTAAAGCGCTGAAGACAATTGCTTGATGTTTTGAGGGAAATTGTGTAGAAGCTGCTAATGAATAGGTTTTATTGGTATTTGTCTGTAATTGCGATACTTGTGGTGTGTTAGACAGACTCAGAATATTAGGTTCCATTTTTTATTTTATCACGGGACATGTGTTTAAAAATAATACGGACCTGACTAGTAATCAAATAGGTAATAAAACTGGAATAAGTTTCTTGAGTCGTCATCATCATTCAATCTTCACTTATCCACTGCTGGACATAGATCTCCCTCATAATTTTCCATCTATTTCAATCTTGTGCCTCTTTCATCCAATTCCTATGACAACGTTTTAGATCGTCAGTCCAACGTGTTGGTGGACGACCTCTGCTTCGGTAGGCATCATCTCTTGGTCTCCATTCCAGTATCCGCTTTGTCCATCTATTATCTGTCATTCGAGCCACGTGACCTGCCCAGTTCCATTTCAGTGTTGCTACTCTCTCTACTGCATCAGCCACTCCTGTTCTTTGTCGTAGCTGGCGATTTGGGATCTTGTCTCGTAGTGAAACGCCCAAGGCGTTGGGCGTTTCTTGAGTCGTATCTTATTGATAATTGTTAAATTACTAATCAACCAAAAACTGGTTAATCACGTTATATTAATGAAAACTAATATGATGTGTTCACTTACTGGTTTTACATGTAATTGTCACTTATCTATTTATAAATAAACTGAAATTAAACTTTAAAAAGCGGAAAACTTTAAGTTCGTATTTACACTTTGACGTTTATTTGACAGTCCATCTATTTTTTTATTTTTACTGATTTGCCACATAAAGTCTGTCAACGGATAAGTATATTATAGTTATATCCTCGTATACACAGTTGTCGTCTAAATTAAAGAACAATCTCTTTTTTGCTTTTTTTAAATTTTTTGTAATTTTGTTTATTAAAATTGAGGGACTTAAAGCAAAAAGAGTGTAAGTGCCATTTTTAGGGCAATATTTAAGGATAATATACTGTAACAAAATCTAGTTAGAGATCTTTTCTTATACATAGATTGGCTTATTTTCATTAATATATTGAGATGAATAAGTGGATAAGTCGATGGTGAATAAATGGTTAAGTCTCATATCTCAAAACTTGTAAGTCGTCTCCTGAAAACTATGCAAAATTGACTTAACTACTTATTCACTGGAGTAAAAGATATATAATGACAAATCAGTTATTGATTTAAAGCTTATAACCCAAGGATGGTATTAAAGACATTAAACCTTGGACTTTTGGTTTTAGAGTTAAAACCGGAAGTACTATTTTCAAGTCGCCGAAATAGTACAAGCTAGGTATATAATATTCGACGCACCTTAACAAGATCAGTGTCGATCATTGTTGGCGAGTTTGAGGACCCCCATACTGCACGCGACTACTGAACAGATATATTTCTGTATACATTGTTTCTTAAGTAAATTATAAAAACTATCAACATTCAATAAAATTTCAAATTTCCTAAGAGAAATAAAATTGATTAGCTAAAACTCTTGATAGTGTATATATTATGCTATTAGTACTATGCTATTAGTACTATAAATAAATATTAACCCACGCAGTGAGTTAAATATACGATATTATACTCTATGTACATCTATAAAAGCCTCTGCAGTTGAGTTCATTTTATTCGCATATATTTATACTTGAGTCCACTGTTGAGTTCACTCGATATCGATAAGAGCAGCGACATTCTCACTTAATATTTTCCAATATATCAATTGTGCCACGATAAGCGAAAACGGAATAAAAAGAGGCTCCTAAAAAAACCAATCACATATATTTGAAATTCGCAGTATAAAACCGGATATAAAATAACGATTCGGAAAATCCTGTTACTAGTTTATATTTTCATCGAAAAGGAACGAAAAAAGGAATTCTCGAAAATATTTTCAATAAGAAAATCCTTAAGAGATGTCTAGAAGTGTTATTTTGATTTAATATTAAAGAAATCAAAATCAGTTTAGTCGAAAAAAAAATTATATATGAGATCTTCAAATTGTTCGAAAGCTATTTTCTTGTGTAAAATTTTAATAAAAATAGTAATCAGATCTTAAAACACAAAAATACATCTTTTACAAATCATGAATGTGTTGCTTGTGTGAGTCCATTTCAAAAGGTAAAAGAAATAATAAGTTAGACTTACTCACAATCAATTTGATTTAACTAATCGGACGACCGGTTTCGCTTTCTATAATATGCAAAGCATCTTCAGGTCACGATACAAAGTTAAAATGCTGAAAATAATAATCCCATATTAGGGTGTTGTCTAATAAAGATAAAACATAGGTAGGTGATATAAATTATATAAATTACAGTAATTATGCCAATATTACATGTCTGTGGTTTTATAAATGAATAAAATGTTTAAGCAGATAAGGTAAGACCCACAAATTGGTAACATAGTCTATTAAACTGTAATGAATTAATAAATAAACAAATAAATAAACATTACTTACATGCCGGTACTCTATTAATTGATGGTTGAAAAAACATGGTTCAAACTATCTTGTATTGTTGATTGGAGAACTCAGGTCAACTATTGTAATTGTTTAACAGTAAACGGGGAAGTTCTTGAGGAGACAGATTTTATTTAATGAAGTAGAGATAGGTGAAATGTATTGTTTGTTTGATGAAAGTAATGTTCTATACCATTAAGTTCTTTAAAGTTATTTATATTTATTCTGGAGATATATTTATGAAATGTGTTATTTATTGAGATTTTATGTTTTGTTTTGGAAGGTGACAGTTGTAAGACAATGAATAAGAATGGATGTACAAATTGTGTGGGTGTGCAATTATATAGGCTTGTAGTTATCAAATTTCTTTGATAAAGTTGTTGCAATATCTGGCAATTACTTCTTTACATCTTTACAATATTTCTTTTACATTATTTCTTTTACATTTTTTACAGTTGTAAATTTGATATATACTGACTATCGATAGTTTCCCACCTTTAGACGTTAGCTTATGAGCTAGTTGACTTCAGTCATGATATTACAAGTATGACGTCGAACATTTACATTTTTTAAATTTCGCATAAAGTAAAAACTGATTGAAGGCAATAAAGCAACTGTAAGTAAACAGTTTAATTAGTAGTAATTTGATAATTAATTCTGTGGTGACGAATAAAGAATAGCAAGCTATGATAATTCTGTATTGAGAAGAGTGTATGCGACGTCTCAAATCATAGTTTATTATTGATCAATACTTTAATTTTGGATAAAAAAATACTCCTACTTAAACTGTTTTTACGTACATTACGTGATACGTATTACTATGACTGAAGTCAACCAGCTCATAAGCTAACGTCTAAAGGTGGGAAATTTTCGATAATTGTAATGTAATGTAAAGTAAATTATAGGTTAATATCGATAATTTCTCACTTCTACTACTTTCATCTCTTTTTATTTCACAACGTATTATATTTTCTATCTTTTGCGTTCTTTTGCCGGTTCTTAAGGCACTTATCCCTGTATATATATATTATATATTATAGGTTTGAAAATTTAACGTTTACGTTGAGTCTTAAACCTTAAACACATGTATATTTCTTCACTTGAAACAGAACTTTAAAATAAACTCCTTATACCATTAGGGATACTAAAAGTTTCAATACACATATAGTGGTCTCTTAAAATGTTATTTTACGTTTATCCAGTGTGGGAAAGGACACATGTGGCCCATATTACAGCAGTAGGTATATTATATCGGCAGAGAGATATTGTGGTGATTCGAGAAAATGGTCAGATCCGTAATATCTAAAATATACATACTGTAAGTTAAGTTTTCTTAAGAAAAAATCTTATCTTTTCAATATCTGTATTGTTATGAGCCTGTATATAAGAATAAAAATGTTTTTCTGTAGTAGTAGCATATCAGCTGCATGATATGATTTTATACAAATTTTCAATTTTTTATAGTTCTTCTATACATAATCTTCTTTCAATTTTGCCATCTTCCCATATTTTTCTTGATTATAGCAATTTTTCACGAACTGTTCCTGTTCCTTCTCTGGTGTCTCAATACTTTATTTATTTTTATACTTTTAGCATTATGTCTCGGAACACCAAAGATAACTTAGCGAAGAAATGTGGAGATATGTCCAGAGTTCCATAGGTTTTTGCAGTCTTTACGGCTGTGACCTGGCATCTTGCATCTAAAGCATGTCGTTTTGGCATCGTACTCTGCTTGGTTCGTACATCTCCAGTTTCCACGACAAATCTGATTTGCTCGGGTCTTTTCGTCTTCTAAAGCTTCGTATTCTTGGGCTTAATCTTGTAATTCGGTTAAGTTTTTGAAATACCGGCTGCGAGCATAAAGCTTATATTCTGGTAACAAGTTTTTGTATATCCTTTCGAGTTCTTGGTTTCTGGAAAAAGATCCTTTTCGTCTGATAATGTTTGAATCTCCGTGATATATCTATCCACTCGTTCGTTTTGTCTCTGTTTTCTGTTTCGGATTTGCTTCTCTAGTTGTAGCAAATATCCTCTGGGATAGAAAGCTTTTTTAAAATCTTCGCTGAAATCTGTCTACGACTTTCAATTGTTGTTATTGTTCCGGTATCATAACAATGCGTGGTCTCCTAACAATTCTGGTAATGCTTTTAGTAGATCTTGTTTATTGATTTCGTAGGCCAAGCTTAATTCGTCTATCCTCTCTAAGAATTCTATTGCATCCGAATGTTTCTTGTCGAAGTGTGTGTTCCACTTTCGTACTTGATTTAGCAATTCTGATTGCCCCATTTGTTTCGGTATTGTTAATACCTGTAATTGTCTTCGGATGGCCGAAATTTCCGTCAGTGTGTCGGATTCTGCTCCCTTGAAAGTTTTTTCTTTTGGGATTGTTCCTGTCGCTCCCTCGCGATCTTTAAAATAGGTTCTGAATCGTACTCTCAATTCGTCGGCGGTTCCCTTGGGATCTAAGCCGTATTTTTCGGCATCGCTCTGCAATTCCTCTTTGCATAGGCGGTTTATCCAGAATGTACCTGTTACTGAGTCTGTGTCTTTATCTGTCGGCATGTTATTAATTTTTGGTCTCTTTTAGCACTTACTCAATTTTGCTCGGGCGCAGTTTGTCACGGGTAGCTCTTTTGAAGCGACAGACTCAGTAAAACACAGGTTGAAATAAAAATAAATCTATTAGTTTCAACGTATATACAAAAATAAAGAAATAAAAATAAAATGTACTCTAGGTCCCCGACTGGATCCCGCAAGAGTGGATTCCCCGGCAGACGCCTGTAAAAGAAAACTTATTATTACTAACAAAAATAATGGAATATGCGAATTCAGTCGCTTGCAGACTTGTGCTCGCTTCCACTTTAATCCAGCGGAAGTGCCAAAAGCACTTGAAAAATTCGGTTGTGCAGATCCATGCTATATGGTAACGTTCAATGCACGATACCCACGGGTTCTGCTGTTGAACGTCCAGCGTATCTTTACAAGATAAATGTTTGTCTTCGAAAGCTCAGTATATGTCTATTTATATTCTGGGTTTGTTGTACCGATTCGTAAAAAATTAATTGGAGTTAATAAATTGAGGCCTAACTTTGTAAGTTCAGATTCTATGAAAGTGTGAGGAATACTAGGGCAAACATTAGAAATCAGTAATCTTTCATTTGATGTAATTAAGCGTCGAGCATAAATTATTTGTTGATTGATAGTTATTCTTTCGTTGTCAGCATTTATGACAGTTAAAAATAATAAATCTTGGTTCTATAATTTTTCCCAGTGCAAGTAGATATTCCTCAAGTTTGGCGTTTTCCAGAGCATTGTATAAAATAGCTTGTTTCTTGAATTGGAATTTTGGAGTTGAATTGATTAACGCTGCAGAATATAAAGAAGTTTTATATGATGTCAATTACATTTGGGGCCTCGACGCCCCTGGACTATTAACATTATCCATTTTAGTTGTTTTTTAATTTTTATTTATAATAACACATCACTTTAATTATTAAGTGGATATAAATAAAAGCGCAAAAACTAGGTGATTAGACTGGTAACTAAATATGTCCAACCTCGCTAAAGGTTCGAATCGTTCATACTCTTTAATTGTTTTTAAAAAACCTATAAAAAGTTTTCTTTATACACCTCACAGTTTCTTAATATTGTTCTGAAATTATTTTCGTGTGGCATGTTAATTATTATTAGTAATTAGTAATTAGTAATTATTATTTACATGGAAATAAGCCACAACTAAAGGTTAACGTAAGTTTATTGACGTTTTAATTTCCACTTCGGAAATCGTTCTCAAAATACAAACATTAGTAAATTGAACAAATTTTGTTTTTTTGTTACTTGGTGAAAATTTCTTCTAATATTTTAATTTTATCTGACTCATTTATATTAACAATTCAGACATCTATTATACATTTTCAAGTAGACGACTTTAAAATTTCCTGTTAGTGATTCCATAGTAAATTATGAGGAATTATGAAAAACCAGAAAGAAACCTCATAATACTATCCCGACATGGTAATTATTTGGTCGTGCATTTAGTTTACTTTCAATAAACACCAAATTCTGATTTTATATGTTTGTTAATTTAAAATGTATCCTGTATATGTTACCTACTTACTTATACTGGTATTTTCTTTTTAATAGCTTCCTCTTTTAATATGGGTAACCAGATCTGACCACTTTTGCTCTTACAGCCTCGTACTAGCCTGATTAGCCTAATAGCCATAGAAATTCAAAAAAGGGCAAATTATCTTAATAAAAGATATGACAGTATCCAGTTATCTTCGACATGGAGACTATTCATAAAGAAAATATCGTAAGCTCGTCACTCCAATCAAAATGCCGCTATCGGAAATGATCGCACTAACCCCACTTTAATCCTCACGCCAATCCCTACGCCAACCCCCATCCAAACCAAGTCACTATTGACAGTTTAAATGAACTGTCCGCTGTTCCCAGTAGTAGTAGTGCATTGATTAGTGATCCCTGAAGTACTGTCTGGGGGCTAGGAAGATTAAGACTTCGGAAGCCTTGACCAATTAATAATCGACGCGGTTTAACCCGGAAGCCTATTGAGTTTAACATTAATTATTGTAATAGTATTAATCTTAGTTTTAGGTTTAATTGTACTAACCGTGGAAATCATTCTAAAACCTAAAGCCAAGAATAATATTACATATTAAAAAAATTACTATAAAACTCACCAGGGTTCCGGGTGGAACCGCATGGATTTTCACTGCACCAATGTTTACAAAAAATCAATTTAAGCACTAAATTTAAAGTATTTTCAGGACTGATATTCTAGTTTACAATTAGACTATTATTTGCATACCTATCCCAAATAATCTCTTTATATCCTAACTTTGATTTTAATTAGACACAACGCAAATACTTAAAAAGAAACACTCAAATTAACTAAAAAATTACCCAACCGTTCAAAAATCGTTTACGCTGGAATTGCAACTGAGGTAATTTTAAGACAATACACACCGGGGAGTAAATATCTTGAAACACTTTAAAGTTGTATTTACGGAAGAAACATCGACGTGTTTCTAGTATCTCGGGAGTGGAAACTACCGTTAATAAAAATAGGATAAAGAACGCTTTCAAATATTTCTTTTAAGATATTGAAAAGTTTTGAAGTGAATTTCTTAAGTAAAATGCTTTTAACTATTTAATTTAATTACAAATGAAACTATTGTAATTAATATATTGGCTCAAAAGCGCTTATATTACAGAAACTTTAATAAATACTTTTTTTGGTATCTTTATTTTTATTTAACCTATAGGACAATAGCAAAAAACAATATAATAAATTTTTAATTAAATAATGTTCAGCAAAAACCATACATTAACAAAAAATAGGCACAATGAAAATATCTAAGGAAATTTCTTGGTCTGTTTTTAAATGAAAATATGTTTATTATTTATAGGTTCTGTTATAACGTTACCTGTTCTGTAAATATCACGTGAGGTTATTCCTGGGAATAGCGGTTTATTGCTTACCAAACCACTAAGCAAATATAGAAATGTTTACAGAATTATTTGGAAATAGTGGCAACAGATTCCTAGCAGGAGACGACTAGAACACTAAACACACAAGCTTGGGGATCTTAATTAACAGCTACAGGAAGAGGAAAAAAACTGGAATAAGTCATTTATGAACTACATCTAAATCATTTGTCCACCTATACACTAACCTACTGGCCTACAGATCCTTAAAAACACCCAGATTGCCTTGACTTCTTTGTAACTAAAGGATTCTCCAACATATACCTATCGAACCTTATTATGTTATTGCTCCAGCACATACACCAGTAATAGATACGATTCATAGACATATCCAACAAACACGAAAACATCTCATACTTCATAATCAAGCTATGTACCAACTCGATTCTCTTAAGAGAAATAGTAGATAATGAAGTAAACTTCAAATATATTTTAAAAAACCCAACAAGAATTGGAAAACCAAGTACACAAATTTACAGAATTAATACAGTTTGCCTCGTTGGAATCACCTCCATCATTGGTCAGAATCCAAAACTGAAGTCACTGCCATTCTAGTATAATAGACAAGATTACATAAAAACATTACTTTAGAAAGATCTGGCAAAACACAAGACATTCTGCAGATAAAACAAACTATAACAGGGCAGGCAAGCGCTAAAAAGATACGCAAACGCCATCATTACTGATATAGAGGCTTTAAAGAAATTTCAAACAAATTTTAGATAATTGCATTCCCTTCTTAGAACAACCTGCTTTCTTTTAGGGTCATCGTGGTTAATTGTTGATCCTGACATTACATATAATAATGAAATCTCTAAATTATCAAAATATTTATTCACAATTTGTGACGAAACTGCAGCGCGACAGCGTTGTATATCTTAAGTCATTCTGACTGGTCATTTCGGTCTAAGTAAGCTTGCATCCAGTCTTCTCCTTAAAGATTGTCCTTAAATCCCCTACCTTTCGTCCTTGTCTATCTAGGTGTTGTACAGTCGATCGTCCTCTACGCGGCACCAGTCTGGAGCGAGGCGGTAGAGATAACGGCCTATAGGAGTCTCATGACACGAGTAGACAGAACAAGTCTGTTGCGAGTGGCATGCGCCTACAGGACTGTCTGCGGCAGCCTTGTGGAACATCACTGGATGTGTTCCGTTGCATGTTTTGGCGGTGGAAAGAAAAGAGCTTTATGAGAGAAGAGGTCCAAACCTTACTGTGGCCGAGAGAAGACAGGAAAGGGAAGGTCAGTTGCAAGATGGCAAGAAGAATAGAACAACACGGAAGATGTGGCACAGTGGACGAAAATGCTGATCCCGAACATAAGAGATTGGGTGGACTGTGGCCACAGGCGACTGGATTATTTCCTGACGCAGGTGCTCACAGGACATGGGTGTTTTAGGGCCTACCTCTATAGGATCGAAAAGGCTGATACAGATGAATGCCTATACTATGGATACTCGCACACTGTGACACATACGATGTTAGATTGCAGCAGATGGATAGTGGAAAGGAACATAATGGAGAGAGAGACAGGTGTTAATTTTGTTACAGTGAGAGAATGATTGAAAATAAATTAGTTTGGAATAACATACACAGCTATATCCGTGCAATGATCAAGAGAAAGGAAGAGGAAGAAAGACTGCTGGACCAACGCTAAAGGTAAGAGTGAGTGATGCTGAAAGGTGAAGCTAGAAAAATGGGTCACACTGTATGAGTTAGAATGCGTGAGTAAGACTGTGGGGAAGAAGGAAATGCCCATCTGGGAATGATGCCGAACTAGGAGCGTTAAGTGTCTTCTACGCGCTACCTGGAACGAGACAGGGAGCCTCCTTGCTGATGAATAGAGTGTGAATGTGTATGAATGGAGAATGAATGAATAAAGGTTGTGATTCGGAAGTGATGCCGGCCTTACAGCGGCCATTCCGCTTCCGGATCGCTGGATGACAGAGGAGGGTCTGGTTTAGCAGGTAGGCGTTCGTCGTAGACTTAATGACGAGAGGGCATTGAGAACTGGAACTATCGCCAGAAGTACGAAGAACGAATCCTGCACTAAAGTTAGTCATGCGGCGTCCTGGACTGAGATGTCTTTTGAAGATTCCAGACCCCCCCCTCCATAAAGACTAAAAAAAAGGTAAGTCTTCACTATTTGTCTGATTTTGTAAGATGTCATAGGGAAGCTGTACACACTCGGACGGATTTTCATTTTGTCAACACTTTACTTTTCACTGGCTTACCGTAAACATAACTTCCAGCATCTAACATCTTCCATTACCAAATTTTCTACCGAGTACGATGCATATATGCGTGTTTCAGGACACTTTTTGTATTTTCTTGGCCTTTAACATGTGTATAAAGTCACCCCATCCTGGAACCTAATGTGCTATTTTATTTGCAAAATTGATAATTTTAGTGTTTTTTCTTTTACACTTTATATTATTGCTAAATTATATCTACGCTAACTTACCACCAAATTTCATTAAAATTAAAGATACACATCAAAGTTTACGGTCCATCCGAAATACGACGTTGCATTTTGTTTTACTGTAAGTCGATACTAAAGCACGTGTTTTAGCCTTACAGCGTCAAAAAGAGTAGGGATCAGTCACATACAGTCGCTAACGACAATATTAATATATATATATATATATATATATATATATATATATATATATACATATATAATATTGGAAACAAATCACTATTAAATATGGGGGAACGGTGTGTCCTTATTACAAATCTAACACCGTTTTTTATCAGTCCGCACCTGCGATTTCTCACAGTGAATTTTATATGAAGTTCAGAAGGGAAAAGGCCATTTGGTTTGTCGCAGGGTAACTTTATATCACAGTGCTATTAGCAAATCAAATTAGAAAGTATAAAGCTCCCCCGGGCAGTTTCTGTATCTTAATCATGCGGCATCAAAATGTCGATTTCAGCATTTCCATCTGCGCGTACACATTTAGCCACTGGCGTATTTAATCCGGGTGCAATGTATGCTTTATTATTTATTCATTTGGTATTAAGATGAGATTGCCGGTATAATTTGTGTGCGGTGGTAATAGGTTTATTAAAGAGAAGATTAACTGTCATATATTTGTTTACTTTGAAAGACAATAATTCTAGGAATACTAATTGTAAGAAACACATAAAACCAACTAATTCTTAAAATAATCCAATGTGTCTTAATATTTGTAGATTGTTTAATTAAATACACTCATGAACAACAGCTACAGTCTTTAGAACAGTTGTGTTATTTGTTAGATCTGGAGATATCTACCAAAATTCAATAATTAAGTTTATTATCACTTGCTGTTCAACACTTGGAAAGAATGGCCAGCATGGACGAAGTTTTACGACAACTGTCAGTAATAGGCGTATTTGATTGGCTAGAGAAAGCGCACATCGAAATATCAACGAATCAAACGTAGGTTAGGAAAGAACCGCTTATGTATGTAAGCTTATTCTAACGGTGCAATATAGTTCTGTTAATTAATAGCGGTTTAAACTACCGCTTTTTCCGTCACACCCAACTTAATGCATTAGAAAGAAATCGAAAAACTGTGACGCACTGAAAAGTACCTCTGGGATGTTCTTTAACAGCATGTCTTAACTGTAACTGAAGCATACTCACAACAAACGATGGTAGGGCTCGAGCGTCACAGTTCGGAAATAATGGACTGGTCCATCTCTCCCTAAGGTCCATCTCTCCAGGAGTTACCCTATCAACGTTTCATCAGAATATTTAAAAGGTAATATAATTTATTGAAACTGAACTACAATTTTCCGGACATATTCAAACATTTATTATTAAAAGATTATCTACCTTTTACACAATATGAAACTTAGGAAGTTATTGGACCTCAAGAGTTAAAATATCATATTATGCAGTTTTAATATTCGTATGCTAGCAAACATAATTATTATTAAGTTTTCATGAGAATCCCAACAATTCTCTGTGTTAATTTGTAACCAGTGGAATTCAAAGCGACTTTATCAATAAATTGAGACATGTAAATGTTTAGTGGTGTTACGTGTTACATCGCTTTAATGTCTGGATAGTTCGGTGTAAATACATAACGGGATATTCATCATGTCAAGAAGATGTCTGTTTACTAGTTGCCTATGTGTACCGTTAGTCAGGAAACATGAGCTTTGCATCAAACTTAATGTTATAAGATATTTACCAATGTTTCTGCTATTGTCTCATAGAATATGTTCGAATATGTACTCCAGTAGATTGACAATTATATATTTTGTGACACACAAAGCGAAAATCGGTTCATTGGTAACAATATTTCCTTAAAAACATTAATCCAATATGAATATTAACCTTTCAGTAAACGCAGTTTAATTTTGTGTATCAGTAGTCGCACACGGTCTACTACACCGATCATAAAAATAGTGCTCTGGATGCATTTTGTTTAAATTTCAATAAAATATTCCATTGCTTGTAGCTTTTTAACATTATTTATTATTATTGACATACTTTGTTCATTTAAAATGTTTATTTACGTAGCACAAAAAATAGTCCACAATTTTTGTAATATTTTGATTCATTCTCTTTTTTTATATAAACAAATTACAATTGATTTAAAATTAGCATATATGTAATATATCTGTCTTCAACAACTATCTTAAAACAAATATAACTATTATTTCACTAAGACTTATCATAAAAAATATAAGAGATGGCAAAAATATAATAAAATTAAGCCGGAATATTGTTGCAGTCATTGCAAATTGGATTTACATGTTCTTACATCTATACTTTTTACAAATCGAACAAAAATATTTTATTTTTCGATTATTTTTCCATCCACAGTCACCACACCTTCCAATTTTCTCCGGAGTTCTTTGAACCGGCACGATATCTTCATTCAAATGACAGATCTTTAGTCAAAGATCTTTAAGTAAAATGACGAATCCTTATTGTCTTGGGTATATAGATATTTTGGCTTCGATTCTTCTGGTGGTTGTCTTCTTCTTCTTCTTAGTTGTTAACCTAATGCAGGTATCGTGATATTATGAAGCTATTAGCTAAATTTCCCAATGTTCCTCCACGTTTTTTTATCTTCTGCCATTCTAGCACATTCTGACAATGGAGCGCCAATGGTAGCAACAATATGGTCCGTGTATCGTGTGGGAGATCTACCTCTATTTCTTTTGCCTTCTACTTTTCCCTGGATGTTAAGTTTTTCAAAACCATTTCTTCGAAGCACATGTCCAAAATAGCTTATTATTTGTTCTAATATTTGTGTTCTTAGTCCTTTCTTTATGTTTAGCTGGTCCAGTATGGATTCATTTGTTCTTCGGGCCACCCATGGTATTCTCAGCATTTGTCTCCAGTAGTACATCTCAAATACATCTATGTTCTTTTTGTCTTTCTCAGTAAGGGTCCAGCATTCCGATAAATAAGTAAAAACTGGAAAAACTAGACTTCTTACTAGTCTTATTTTTGTATCGGTAGTTATTTCATGGCTTTTCCAAATTTTTGTTAATTTTGCCATAGCGCTTTTTGCGATTGCTGACCGCCGCTTTATTTCTTCAGTACAGCCTCCTTTGTTGGTTATTAATGAGCCCAGATACACAAATTTATCTACAACAGCGATATTGTTTATTATAACCAGATGCTTTAGATTGTTGTTAGCTCTGTCAATTATCATGATTCTCGTTTTATCTCTGTTCATTTTAAGTCCCATCGTTAAGCTTACGTCTTCTATCCGTTGTAGCAGGTGAATCAATTCAGCTTCAGAACTAGCGAGGATAGCATATCTCAAGTTGTGCAAAATTCTATTACTTCTCTAGACTAACACGATCCACTGTACCGGTTTTACAAATTACAAACATTACAAACTTACAGTTCAAACATCAACACTGTAATGATACACAATCGATAAATGTACCTATCTAAAGAAGGTACAGATCCGGAGAAACTCGAAAGCTACCGACTGGCTTAAGAATTGACCGTCATTGACTCCCACCGGTCTCCTAGACAAGCTGCGGCTACTAAACGGTTAGCAGGATACCTGCACTGGTCTCCTGGGGCCGGTATTCGTTATTATTAAAGTGCAGTATGCGATAAATGCAAATAAATCTATGCAAAACGTATTGCAGTAGGTAGTATTTTCAAAAGAAATTTTGCAAAATAATTTTATTTTATTAAACTTACTTTTAAACTTAAAAAATATTATGCCTTCTATATATAAAGGTTTATTTTTAGTAACGCTTTCTTTTAAGACAAATACTACCTATTTTAAGTAAACAATTACCTAAAAACCCGCCGAGTATTCCATAGAGAGAGAACAAATAAATAATTTGCTTGTTTATTGGCATTGAGGCAAAAAATGGACCCGACTGTTATTGCAAACCAAATCCCAAGACAATAGAGCTCTTAACAAAAATCTTAAGTAAAAATAAATGTTTTCGCAAAGAAAAGTTTTTTGGAAAGGAATAATACATTTAACATTTCCTTTATTTATTAATGAATGAAATGATCGTTTCATTATCAATGAAGCAATTAATCCATGTTACATACAAATGCAATAATTTTATAAATGTAATATTTTAATTTTATTATCCTACTTTTGGTCACATCGATTTAACATTTCTCCCCATTTTATGTCACTTTTACAGGATAGCGATGAAATCATGATTACCGAGATATTCGAAATTGCAAGGAATGTATTAAATAGTATATTGTGTATTTACATAATAGCACTACAAATACATTTCTGAATGACGATGCAGATTGTTCTCTGTAATTGGCTGTATTTTTTCTTGTCTAATCTTTATTCTCTGCTCTGTTAGAATGTTTAGTAAAGTTTTACTTCAGCATCCTAAAAAATAAAGAAAAAACCAACAATCAGCAGATAATAGCGTATATTGGAAAAGCTAGATCCACCTTCAACTGGATGGGACCCTCTTTAAGAGCCACAATCTTTTTTTGTTACAAGAATCTAAATAATACGATGCTAGATATACGCAACAGATTGAAATCACTTAAGGTTGGAGAATACTCAAGATGCCGTAGACTGACAGAATTAAAAATGAAGAGTGCCTTAAAAGAATTAAGAAAAACCGGACACATTATGCAACATGAATCTAGATTCTAAATATCTCCTCCTACAAGCCATATGAGAAAAATATGTGGACGTCGAGGTCAAGCAAGAAGAACATCCTGGTTAAAAAAACTTAGAATCAAGTTCAACACATAATATGTATCTTTGTATATCTTTTCTGCGTTTCTGCAGACAAAACAAATATTGTCATGATAATCGCTTCAATCTCCATTCTACATTATAATGACCACTTACCAATCACATCAGATAAAGTGGAAAAACTAATATCACAAATACAAAATGGTATAGTCACTGGACCTGACAATGTAAATGCTGAACTCATAAAACAGCTACGGTACTCAAAGCATGACAAAAATATTTAATGAGAGATATTTAAGCAGAGTACCACCAAGAACATAACTAACGTTGACATTGATTGCTTTACCAAAGAAAACAAAATCTGTATCTTGCAGGGATTTTCGGACTATCAGCTTATTCAGCCATTTTTTAAAGTTATTTCAAAAAACATACATCATAGTATATCAGTCATCAATACACAGTTTGGTTTTCGGAATACAGTGGTTACGAGAAAGGCTCTCTTGAGCATGCACGTGCTATTTCAAAGATGTAGAGACGTCAATTGCAATGTTTATCCATGCTTTATTTATTACCACTAGACGTTCGATACAGTAAAATACGATAAGCTGGTGGAGTTATTAACAAATATTAAAATAAATTCTGATCTTCGAGTTATGAAAATTAAAATCTGCCTTTATCGTCGAATCCTTCCAATTGACTAGTCTGCGTGCGAATCAGCGGCTCTTTAGGTCTCGATGGATGTTTTGCTAAGCCAACGTCATTGGTCTTTAAGCTGCTATTAAAGAAAATGTATTTCCAATTATCTCCTATGATCTATGAGGCCTGGTCTCTTAAGCCCTAACTAAATAGACAAAGGCATAAAAACTTTCAAATGTACCTTTAAACGAAAATACTACGAATTATCTGCACTAAAAAACAACTACAACCGAAGTTCTTAACAGAATTCAGAAGAAATAAGAACTGATGCCAACGATCAAAGAACTTAAGTTAACGTCCATTGGACGCATAATGAGAGAATATGGAGACGAAATACTTCGGTTGGTCACTGAAAGAAAAATACAGGGGAATATTCACTAAAAATAAAACATTCCTGTTGTCTTATTCTTGTTGTCGTATTAAGAACTTTGGTTATATATGTTTTTTAGTCCAGTTAATTCGTAGTATTTTCGTTTGAATGTACGTTTAAAAAGTTTTTATGTCTTTGTCTATTTAGTTAAAGCTTAAAAGTCCAGGCCTCATAGACCATAGAAGAAATTTGGAAATAAATTATCTTCTTATTGCATCGTCTCCTTTCGAATGTTGGCGATCCAAATGATAATTGTAGCTTTGGAAACTGCTGTACGAAAGATTTCTGTGAATGATCGGTCAAAGCATCTGCTCAGGTCTTTCAGCCACAAGTTCTGGCAACTTCCAACTGGTCTTTTGCCCTGCCCTATACCTTGCACTATGATTTGGAGTAGTTTATATCTTTCACCTCTCAACACATGATCCAAGTATTATGATTTTCTCTCTTTGATTATTCTTAGTAATTCTTTTTATTTATACATGCGCCGAAGTTCCTTACCATTGGTAACTTTTTGTATCCATAAAGTTCCCATCATCCGTCTGTGTATATACATTTCAATCAGAGTCCACTGTCCAATTTTCACAGCCATACAGCAAAACAAAGAAAACATAACATCATTCGAATTCTGAGCTCTAGACTAAGGTCTGATTTTGTAAAAAATATTTTCATGTTCATGAGTCTTTTCTTCGCATTTCGATTCTTGACAGGATTTCTGTTTTTGGTTTACACGGGCTGTTAATATTTTCTCCCCAAATAATTTATGGAAGTTACCTGTTCTATTATTTGTCCCTTGGCATAAAAACAAATCAAGATGTTCTGCTGAAGATGGGGAAGGAATGCGAAGTCATAAAAATCATACAAACGAGAAAACTGGAATATCTGGGCCACATAATGAGCGGAGAAAAGTACTCTCTGCTTAGACTCATATTCCAAGGAAAAATCTCGGGAAAGAGAAATGTGGGACGTAGGAGGATTTCCTGGTTGCAAAATTTAAGGGAGTGCTGCAAGAAGAAGAATAAAAATGTGCGTTTGTTGGTATCTTTGAAAATACTAGAATTTTAGTTCTGGAAAGATTTAGATGTAAACATTTAGATGTAAACAAAATACCATTTCGCTATGAAGAACTACCGCATTTATTATATTTTGTAGTTTTTGTGCATTGTTTTCTATTAAGACGGCATCATCAGCGTACTTGATGTTGTCTATGCTGGTTTCATTAATCTTGATTCCACCTAGAACCTCGTCTTATGCTTTTCTGTTGTGTTATGAATACATCCGCACCAAACTTTGATTCGAGGTCTCATGTTTAGATCCCACCTGATGTTAAAATTTTTTATTTGGATAAACCTGTTTAATTCTTTATAGGATCTCTTTCGCCGAATCGTGATTAGTGCACACAGCTATCTGATAAATGAGACCTGTTCAACAATTCTGTCATATATTTGGAAGAAAGATTGTGTTTGTAATTGGGAAACTTCGTTCGGCTCGCAGAAATAAGAATACGGCCGAGGCGAGAAGGCCCTGCCTGTCGTAAGAGGCGACTAATGGGTAGGAATTGAGAGGTGGAGAGCCGTCGCTTGAGGTGTGGGGTTTGTAGAAACGCACACGGACGCTTAGGCGTCACGGTCACCGGTCTACACTCCTAGTATCCGAGACGAGACTCTCGGGGACCACTCTACTCTCATTCCAAGGGAACCAGGCGAGGTTGAACGAGCTGGGCCCGTACACACCTCTTTTGGCCTTATGCCAATCGTGGTGTTGGTGCCTTTGCAAGTAACCGCCAGGAGATTTAAGAGTGGTAGAGAAGAGATCCTCGGCAGCGACCTGTCTACGTGCGAGGTGGAAATTCCTCTGCCTGCGTCACCTATCCGCCTGTGGGAGGGGATAACGGGTAGGTGAGGTAATCGCAACACAGGTACTACGGGGAAGGTAAAGCCCCACGAAACGTGCCTGGCTTAAGTGGCGTGGCACCTTCATTTTGGTGTCGGACTCGTAGGTTCAGTGGAGGCGCTAACGGTCGTATGCCGAAAGGCCAAGTAGACCGGGGTTCTGCCAGAATTTTATTTTGGAGGGCACAGAGCTAAGCAATGTAATTGGAAGAAAACCATAAGTTTGGTTTTAGTGATGTTGGTATATTATAACGCTCGTAAAAAGAGCAATTTCGTCTAAAATTTTCTATAGTTCGGGTAGGTTGCTGGCAAGAACAAGCAAGAATGTTTTATTTATAAAAAATATATACACTCCTTGGGTTTAACGTTACATCTTTTATTAAAGGTATATTTAAAAGGCAATCAAATGATTAAAATATGTATATTTAAATAAGTTTTACAAATAAATTGGTTTTATCTTGAATATACTACTGACGTAATTGACTTTGGTGTTAATTTTAAGCTTATATCTCCAGCAGTGTCTCTTATGGTTGTTTCTACTTCTTCAAAATTCCTAAAAACATAGAAAATATTTATGAAAATCTATGCGTTAACACTATAGTAATAATTTTTAATACTCGATCAAAATATTTAATTTAAAGTCATTGTATCAAAATACACAAAAATATGCATTTTCTTAAGAACGACTCCTCCCAAATGTATGCAATATTACAATGTTTACCTTTCGTACTTATGTAAGGTTCTTTCTATTTTTTTCACTTAGTGATGGATTGCCGTTATTTTCGCCTAAAAAACTGCCAAATCCTTAGATAGACTAACCGGGAAATGTATAACTTGATTTATCCCTACTATGCCGGCTCGCACACCCTCCGATGTTTTTGAGCCATCCGTGTACCAGGTAGTAGCAGCTTGTATGGGTACATCTTCATTACAGTCTTCTCTGCCTGGTGTCTTAATTGTAAACTTATTTATAAAGCTATATGTTGTAGCTGTTACATCGATAGGTTGCCCCATCATAATATCGGCTTTTAGCTTCTCGATTAGCTTTTTGTTGTCAGCACCATACATCTGGCTTATATGTCGCTGACTATGGATTAATCTGTGCATCATTGGCTTCGCCCTGTATCAAGATATGAAATGGTGGTAGATTCAGCAGGACCTCCAATGCTACTGCAGGAGTTGTTTTTATGGCCCCCGTAATACACAGGCATGCTAGCCTTTGTGTATTACCTAGCAGAATTATTGCTCCCACTTGCTGCGTCTTTGTTCACCACGTCATTGAGCCATAGGTTATCATTGGTCTAATAACCTTTGTGTATCCATAGAGTAACCATAGAGTGATTTTGGAGTAGTATTCCCAATTCTTACTTCATATTCTTCTACATCTGCCCAGGAACATAGTAGCTTTCTGTGTGGTTCTCAGAATGTGAGTGTTCCATGTAAGCCTATGATCAAAATACACCTCAAGGTATTTTGTTTCTTTGGCAAATAAAATCTCTGTTCCTCCCAGCACCGGTGGCTTTAGATCTGGTAGTGTTGTTGTTTTGGTGAAGTTGACGATTTATGACTATTAGTCTCTTTTGTTTACACCAGTCGTCAACTATATTTAGGGATCCTTGCATTCTCTTAGACACCACCTGGGCAAAACCTGCCCCTGACAGCGATTGCTGTATCGTCAGCATATACTAGGCAGTAAAACCCTTGTTTAAACAGATTTCTGAGAAGATCATCTACCAAGATTGCCCAAAGTAGAGGGGATAAAACTCCTCCACCTACTTTGCTTGGTTGCTTTAGTTGGAGAGGATATAACTATCCTATTCTCCAGGGATACCCTTATTACCGCAAATGCGCCTCGTGTACTCATAGTCTATATACTATATTTAAAAAAGCGGCCATTGCAAAGGTCAACTTTGGAACAAAGTATTTTGTAGCTAATCCTCTTCTGGCAAACACATTAGATCTTTACCTTGTTTAAAATATAACCTCTTTATTAACAAAATTTTCGAATAGTTCTGACGTGGTATGATCATGGTAGTTGACACAAAAATTCTTTATGTTTTTGCATGACAAGGGTACATCATTAGAGATTAAACCATTTTTTGTTCTTGCATGGATTATGGTAATGCGTTTGTCCTTATTTGATGCAACTTTGGTTTATAAGCACTTGGGTTTATCGATATTTCTTATTATTAAGTTATTATTTAGAAAACATTGCTTTACTGTCTCAATTGATTCCTGTGTCATCTTTCTTCAACTTTTACATGATGGTTTTTAACTTGGGGATCATCTGTTCTTCATAATATATGGTATACATTTTCATGTCTTTCCTTTTTTTTCTACTCATTATCGGTTTATTTGTTATGAGCCACAATATTTGCATTAGTCTAAGGGTTAGGCTGCCACCTCTTTTACTGCATTACATTTCAGAAATCCCCGTTCAAGTAGTTTAAGTAAACGTCAAACATAATTTTTTTATGTCAGCTGACAAAACAATTCGCTTTAATATTTTTTTATCACTGGCGTCCCTTCTTTTGGCAATAATATTACCAACAAATTCATGACAAGTACTAGGTTCAGTCCATGGATGAAACATTTTTAATCACTCCACAATTTTGCTTTCTTACTGAACAATATCAAACTAATAAACCATCATCATCATCATTCTCTTTAGCACCCCGCTGAGCTGAATAATCAGGACTCTTTTAAATAGCTTGTTATGCTATACTATTATATTTATAAAACACATATTAATATTCAGCTTAGCGGAGAGCTATTGCTCAATGTGTGAAATTCCATACACAAGGGATCATAACATAAAGCAGGTAGATCTCTTCTACTCGAAAAATAGCATTCTCTGCATTATAATGAATAATAATTACTCTCTTATAAAGGTGGTCATAAGACTAACTTACGTATTTAATATAATTACGGCAACGCTTCCATCTGGTCTCATAAGAGCGGTTACTCCCACACCGCTGATGTCAGTGGTTACTTGTAGACGAACTGTACCTTTTGGAGCAAATTTGGATACGTGACTTAATGCATAATAACTAGGTTGCTTATAAAACTCATTTTCGGCCGAATTAACAATTATAGGGGCGTCTACATAGTTTTTAATAAATGTTGGGCCTCCTTCCATGTCTAAAGCCATATTCCAATCTATCCAGCCGCTGGCCCAGTTATTAATATTCTGAAAAGAAATTACATAATTAACTAACTATTTATAATACATGCTTTTATAGAGACAGTTATTGATTAGTATTGCAAGTCAATAGATATCTTTGTATTCACTGAGAACTTTTTAAATTTTAATTAGTAATGGACTATTATTCCATGATATGGCATTACCAGTAAACACCATTTATATAAACGTGGTAAATATTCTTCAAAATGGAAATTCTTAGTATGTTTTTCATAACAATTTTATGTTCTTGGTAGATTCATAGAACATTACTTTTCAAAAGAAGTAAATGTTGATAATAGGCGTAATTACCATTGAGAGTATGTACTAAGCATACCTTACATTCTTAAGCCTACAACCCGGGGTGGGTTTTGGCTGACTGCTCAACTTGCTTCCATCTTGAACGGTCGTCCATAGTAGTTGGGTCAGTGGGTAGCTCCATTGTTCTGAGATCTGACCACATATTGTCTCTCCATCGCATTCGTGGACGTCCTAAGGGCCTTCTCCAATATTAACTTGGCAAGGCAGTTATTAGGGAGTCTATGAACATGGCCAGCCCATCTTAGACGTTGGGACTGAATCTCTTGGACTATATCGCTCGCTCTATACATCTGCTTGACCTCAGCATTTGTTCTCATTCAGTATTGGTTATTATTAATGTCGTGATAAGGCCCAAAGATTCTTCTGAGGAATTGCCTTTCAAAACAAGGTTTTTTTCAGTTTCTTTGGTCAGGGTCCACATCTCACACTCATACATGAGCGCCGGTCTAATCATCGTTTTATATATTCTAATCTTTGATGTTTGTGTTAGGCTTTTAGATTTAATAGTATTGTGGAGGCTGTACATACATCTGTTTGCTGCCTGAATTCTTCCTTTAATCTCTACGTTACATTGCAGTACTTCCTTCTTCCTTCTATTGGCATAGTTAGAATATACTACAGCATACATCTTTTCAGTATGTGGCTTTTAAAAGCATATCTATGGCCATCTCTGACCCGTTTTGAAGACATAATATTATACCTATATTTATACACCTGCATATCAAAATAAAAATTCTGAATAATGTATACAATGCTTTTCAGATAAAACTATCCACCTTAAATTTCTTTTAAACTACTAATTTTTTAAAAAAGAGCAAAAACACGTCAATTACTATTTGAAGGGAGAGACCTTATGTCATGTTTAGGCTTACAGGGAAAGGTTTCATCCTCTTACCACCTGTATCATCCCTTTATTTTTTTCAAATTACTTTTGCTTTTTTTATTTTATATTTGGATTCTTATTTTTTGCTGATTTCAAAAATACATTCAAAAAAGTCATTAGTTTAAGATATAGACAATTTTTGTTTTAACAAAAGAGTATCTCTCCCACCTTAATTAACTGTAACAAAATAGCTTTTTTAATATTTAACCTTACTATTTGTAGAACCTTCAAAAATCAAGAAACAAAAAATTTTACTTTTTATTAAAGTTTTTTCAAAGGTTTTTGATATTTGGACATTTATTTTAATAGGTTAATAGTAAATTATAATGTGTTATAACTTACATTGTATAATGTTATACATGATATAACCGTTACTTGTAACAGAGTATTTTTAAATGCGTGCAATTTGATCGCTGAAATTCACATTGCAAGCAAGAACCGAAATTGTAGGTTTATACTACAAAAATTATAATTGTTTAAGAGCTGCTGCTAGAATTTTTAATAATTTCTAATGAAACACACCACAATAGACATATAACTCATACTTGAACTAATGCAAAGATTTAGAAAAAAAGAGTCAGTTTGCAATAAAATAACATAAACGACAGGCACTTGTAAATATCAAAGCAATCCAAGTAGCCGTTTTATGGTAAGTTTACTTAAAGGCTAAGCAATCACAGTCACTTTTAACAATAAGCAGAGCAATCGGTGTTTTACCTTTTACAGCCTTCCGATTTTTTTCCGAACCTTTCACGAAAATTTAATGAGGAAATTGATCCACAATTGTATGACAATTCATCATCATATCCACATGACAATCCACACATGTATAAGCAATACTTGTTTTTTAGATGAATACTAATTTTTATTAATTGACTTGGTGAACAGACATAATTGCCGATACTGGGCTGAGATTGATCCACATATTGTGCTTGAATTTTACACACAGCATCCTCAACGGTTACAAGTTTGGTGTGGTATCCTAGGTGATCACATTATCGGACCCTTCTTTATCAATGGAAACTTAAATGGTACATCAAATTTTGAGTTTCTTAGGTTGATATTCTTAACAAATGATAAATAATTTAAAATTGTAGCAACATCTTTATCTTCTTTCGTTTTTTTTCTCTTACTAAATGTTGTATACCATCATCATATCATATATTAACCTTGGTAGCCGCATTTCTTAAAAGTTTTAGTAATTGGGAACCAAACCACTCCTAATACTTTTTAACCAAAATATTCTGCGTGCGCCTAAGAAGGTTCCTTTTATCTTGGATCTTTATTTTCATCCTCTATCTAAGTAATACTTATTTCTGCTTCTCAGTATGTGATCCAAATAATGAATTATTTCAGTTTTAAGAATATTTATATCTTAAATATTATCTAGGAAAAGAGATTATCCATAATTATAATTGTTTTATTGTTAATAGCTTTATCTACAACTCTAAAAGGAATATCAATTATTTGGGTTTGTCATGTTGTAGCTCCAACTTTAAACAACGTGTACTTACCTCGATAATATCACCTGCATAACGCTCAGCTCCCTCCCATTCTCCTAGAAACACTTGTTGAAGAATATAGCCTAAAAACATTTTGATATAATATATACATTTATATATAAATCAGGTCTTGGAATGAGCATTTGTTCTGAATATATAAAATGTAGCCTGGATATATGTATATATATATATATATATATATATATATATATATATAAAATAAATGTATGTATAGGAAATTTAGAGTACTAAAATATAACAACTAGAGGTTGACTAGAAGTTGACTTTAATATTAAGATTATTGCCTCTAATTTTTTGAGCATTGAGAAGGCCTAGGATATGAATTTGGATCATTCCCCCATTTTTCTCATACTTAGTGACGAAACAATAGGGAAAGAGACCCCCCAGACTTGTAAATGCAAGGAAAGATTGGCAGAACTTTAAAAATGAACTAGAACAATGCATCAAGAACAAATCGATTTGAATATACCGTAGTGAGTTAACTGCTAAAAAAAGTGAATAATCTCTCTGGAAGGCAACCAGACAGCTTAGAAGTCCTATACTACATAACCCACCAATCACTGAGCTCGAACCTATGCTCAAAAAGCCAATAGCTTGGCACAGTATCTCGAAAACAAGGAAATGACATGGTCAAGGTGAATAGTTTTGAAAAAGACTAATGTATTATTGAAAAAAAAAGATAAACCCCAGTAAAATCAGTTTGGCTTTAGAGAGAGTCATTAAGAACATCGTATCTTTCTGGATGTTGCCCAAGCCTTCGGTGAGGTATGGTATAAAGGCCTCATCCATAAATTATACAGAGCATCACTAAGGCAGTACTCATAATTGCAAGAGTTTTAAATAACTAAAAGCCACTTTAGAATAAAACCGGAGGATACCTACACAGAGATAACAAAAAAAGACGAAAGTGCCGCACTTTGATATGACTAGCGATATCACTAGCGATATCACAGAACCCGCAAATGGAACAATCCCAACATTTGCGGACAACAAAGCTATTCTAGCAGTGTAAAATAATCACAAAGAACTTGCAAGAAGTGTACAATCTTCTGTGAACAAGGTCGATAATTGTAGTAATTTTTTTATTAATCCCAATTAATTTACAATCTGTACCGATAATACAGTAAGTAAGTGATTTGACAACTGACTAACAAACAATTAAGAAAAAGTCCACTAATATGTTTCTTTTTATTCTAAACATCTTACTAAACTAAAACTGTTATCCTAACTAGAGGATTGGTATTCCATATTATTCCTGAACATTAAAATTATTACTACTACTATTATTTTGTCACAACAAGATCCTATTTCTTTTCACCCCCATTCAAAAAATGTCTTGAATTTATTCTTAGTAAGACCAGTTAATAAATATGAAATACTCCTAACAATTATTAGTATTAAAAGCAAATCTTCCTGTAGTACTGATGGACTATCCATAAAAATTTTCTCAAATCTTTTACATCCATCTGGAAATCTGGAAATCTACATTTCCAGAGTGCATAGAGATTTACCATGCGCCACTGTTCAAATTTATGAAGACACTTGTAAGAGCCCGGTATGTCTTTTCTCGGTAAAAACAACAGTTTATCACAAATCTAATAAATGTACCAGTGATGCCATGTTTTCTCTGCTACATGAGATTTACCAAGCAATAAACAATAATCTTTATACTACCACCATGTTTTGTGATCATACCAAACTTTCTGATCTTGTAAATCACGGCATTTTAATAAAAAAACTTAATTTCTACGAAATTTGAGGTATTTCTTTGAATTGGTAATGATACTGACTCTAGTCATAAAAGCATTGTATAAGTTCTCTCTTTTTAATCTTTATAAAAGACACTACTGATTTAAAAATTAAAAAAAAAATTTTTTTTACTAATGATAGCAACAAGATCACCTTATAGCAAGATTCTGTTGAATATTCAATATTATTTCGTGTATTTCGTGTTATATATTTGCTGGGGTACGTAAAGGCACCACATCACCGTAAGTGTATTTTTTTTATTTTGTAGATAATTATGTAATTACTGTTTTTTTTGTAGAAAAATGGCTAGTGAGTCATCAAAAAAAGTATCCTACAACGATTCCAACTTTGAGAAGACTGTTATGAAGTGGTTTAGCGATTTAGATAGCGATACAGAAGAGGAAACAAATAATGTAGCAGAATTATACGACTCTAATTCCGACAAAGAGCAAAGCGAAGGAATCAATGATGAGGATATAACGGTGATGGAACAGTCTTCTTCTGAGAGTAGTGAAAAAGAACAAGCAACTAATGAAAGAAGAGCCTTTTATGGAAGAAACAGATACAAATGGGCAAGGGAACCTGCTCAGAGAACTTATACAAAAACTCCTGCTGCCAATATAGTCAGGCAACTTACTAGTCTCAAAGGTAGTGCGAGGGCTTTAGAAAATCCAACACTTACTCTTTGGCAGTGTATCTTTACAGACAATGTTCTCTTTGAAATAATGACAAATACAAATGAAAAACTGGCACTTGCAAGAATAAAATACAAGGACCAACAAAACACTGAATTAGTTGATGTTGACATGGTAGAACCAAAAGCGTTCTTTGGCATTTTGTTTTTTTTCATCTATTTTTAAATCGAACCGCGAAGATCTTGATAGCCTTTATGTCACAGAAAAAACTGGGAGGGACATTCTTCGATGTACAATTGCACAAAAAAGGGTTCAGGTTTTGTTCATGTTTGAGTTTCGACTGTGCTGATTTCCGAAAAGAAAGAGAGAAGATTGATAAGACAGCAGCAATATCATGGATTTTCAGTAGAATTGTTGAAAACTCTAAAGAAAACTACTGCTTAAATCATTTGGCTTGTATTGACGAAATGCTTATTGGCTTTCGAGGCAGATGTAGATTTAAAGTATATATGCCCAATAAGTTTAATAAATATGGCATCAAAATTATGGCCTTGTGTGACGCTCGTACATCATATCTATTCAATGCGTATATTTATTCGAGAAGAGGTAGTGATGGTCAAGAACTAACAATAGATGAAAAGCAATTATCAGTTCCAACTCAAGCTGTTTTGTTGTTATGTAAACCGATCTATGGTTGTAATCAAAATATAACTGCAGATAACTGGTTTAGCTCCATTTAAGTTGTTGATAAATTATTACAGAAAAAGTTAACTTATGTTGAAATGATAAAAAAAATAAAAGGGAGATACCTATTGAATTTCTGCCGTCAAAAAATAGAGCTAAAAACTCATCTATGTCGCTCAGAATAAGGTAGTTATAATGATTTCTTCCATGCATAGAAACAAGGCTACTGAGGCTGACACTGGAAAAGAAGAAATAATTTCCTTTTATAACTCCACTAAAGGTGGGGTTGATAGTCTGGACCAAAAATGTGCTACTTTTTGGACAAGCAGACGAACTCGAAGGCGATTTTTTTGCAACTCCTGAACATTTCTTCGGTGAGTTCATATGTTTTATATACATGAAAAAAAAGAGAAAACAAATCTAGATTTCAGTTTATCAAAGATCTTGCATTTTCCCTCGTAAAACCTTAACTTTTTAAAAGAATCGAGAAAACACGGGTGTCACGAGAACTCCGAATTTCCATAGGAAAAGTCTTGCAAATTCCGTTGCCTATTGCTATGGATGAAAACATTTTAAACAAAGGAAAACGCCGTGGAAAGTGTCGCAGGTCCAAAGACAAGAAAACTGTATTCTCTTTTTGTAAATTTGGTAATACACCAATATGTGCGGAATGTACAGAAAAAATATGCAGAGATTGTTGTGAACAAAAAATTTGGTCAATAAATCAAGTGTCATTTCTTAATAAATATTATTTTTTAGAATTGTTTTTAACTTTTTCTTGTAAGCTTGGTTCATAAAATTGTACGATTTTCAGTGACAATAAAGAAAATTTCTATTTTATCCTATTTTTAAATGTCACTATTGTTTTGAAGCTAATTTTTTTGACATTTATATGCAATTTTCAATTTTTGTTGGGAATAAGCCACAATTTTACTTTCATATTAAGTATTTTGCGTTTTGATTTGCACTACGAAACTTAATTTTAAAAATAAAATTGTGGCTTATTCTCAACAAAAATTGTAAATTGAATAAATGTCACGTTGTTTAGCATAGTGACTAGGCTTATACTAATTCGTATATTTATGTGATTTAATGTAACTCAATTACGATTTTTTTCGACAGCTATACATATTATTGTGCACTATTTCCCATTTTGGTTTGACCTTTATCTCCTGTTAATTTATATAACTATAAACAAAAGACATTACACAAAAATTAAATTACTTTTCGTTTGCTATAAGCAAGCTACTTACCATTACAAGCCTCGGTAATTATTATAAATTTATCTGGATATTCATTATGTGTTTCATTGACTCTCTCCTGGCCAACAAGAAAATCCCAATACCAATGTAATCCAATACCGTCTATATATGGCTTAACATCTTCATCATGAAACATCTGCAAAAAAACAATTAAATTTCGACATGCCTTTCTGATTATCGAAATAATAATTTTTTTTAGTTAATAAACAATAATAATAACATTAATTATACCGCTTTACCCTTTTCACTCCAGTTCATCCTAAATTTTCAGATATTGAATATGTCAGATTTCTCTAAAACTTCTTATTGGAATTCCCAAAGAATCATACTGTATAATATTTGATAAAATATATTAAGACAATATGAAAATCAAAATGATTATTTTTATTTTAACATGATACTTACCAATTCTAGTATCAAAGGTACTAAAAGAGTACTGTCGTCGTGTCCAATAATTTTTATATCTTTGTATTCAGAGTTTCTAAGTGTTGGTCCAAAATTTTCCTTAATCCATCGGCCCTAAAAACATTTAGAAAACTTAAATAATATAAAAAATCAGAACAATATTATTTTTTTTAAACTAAATTAAAATGAATTATATATTGCTAATAATTTTGAATGGTAACGTTTTTGTTTTTAAATTATTCCATGACAACATCATTAAAAGTAAATAGATAAAAATTTAATGAAAACTCTAAATAGTAGTTCATAGTGCACTCAAAAATAAAACTTTTGAACCTATTTTGACAATTTACTAATGAAAAAAGTGAAAGAAACTCTTTTCTTTTCATTGAGTTACCAGGCAATTAAAAAAATAGCTTTATGTCCTTGTAGAATCAACAAGCCTATGACAGGCTAGTACGTGTCGACATTAGGTGTGCTTCGTAGCTATTTTAAATTTAAACACCATTCAAAACACGCGTAATTTCAACACGTACTAACCCGTCATGTGCTTGTTGATTCTGCAAGGGCGAAAAGTTATATGTTTATTGCTTGTTAGTACAATGAAAAAGGAGTTACTTTAATTTATTTTAATAGTCAATTGTCCAAATAGGTTCAATCTTATTACCTATGTTTAGCTGTTAGACAAACATTCTCCGTATAAAAAGTTATAAGGACTTAAAAGTTAGGCTAAATTTTCTCGACTTGAAATTACCTCTATGAGCCCATTCCCATGCCAGTTGACCCACCTATGAAATTTGCAGTTTAAGTCGATTCTTCTTCTTATAGAGTCCTATTTAATTATGGGATGTTGGCGACAATTCTGGCATACTCCTCTCGGTCTTGTGTGGATCTAAAGAGTGCATGGGCATCGAGGTTTCTTCAATCCCTTATGTTTTTAAGCCATGAGTATTTATTTCTTCCGATGTCCCATTTTTCTTCTATCTTCTCTTCCATAATAAGCTTTAAGAACTGGTACTTGGAGTTTCGAAATATATGAGCCAGATAAGCAATTTTAAGTAATCTTCTAAATACTCACATTTCGAAAGGCCTCCAATCGGTTCATCACATTTTCCTTTATAGTCCAGGTTTCATACTCTATATAGCAGTATGGAGTAAATTTTGTTACAAAGCGATATCGAAACGTTAAGTTAAGACTGCTGTTGCTTAGCAAGGTGCTCATATTAGTAAATGGTGTTTTGGCTTAATCAATCCTGCTACGTATCTCTATGTCTGGATCTAGATCTTCAGTTATCCAACTAAGTCCATCTTCAGTTATCCGTCTTAAGTCGATTACCATAAACAAATTATACTCTGCATGTTTTTATAAGTTCCCATATTAATTAATATGGCATTTTTATTAATATTTATTAAAAACATTACCCTTATGGTTTTTTATTCATTTTCAATAATACAAAAAAAATCACTAAACCCTGGCTTTGCATCCACTTATGTCAACATTTTCTTCTTCTTCAAGTGCTCTGTCCATTGCGAACGTTGGCTATTAACATGGCAATTCTGATCTTGTTTGCGGCGCTTCTGAATAGCTCGACCGATGTGAGCCCGAACCACTTCCTCAGATTTTGGAGCCACGAGTGTCTTCTCCTGCCTGGCCCTCGCTTACTGTCTATTTTTCCCTGAACAATCAATTGCAGTACACGGTACTAATCGTGTCTTAATATGTGGCCTAGATATTCAAGCTTTCTTTGTTTAATTGTATTCACGATTTCTTTCTCCGTTCCGATTCTTTGGATTACCTCTATGTTGGTGACATGTTCGATCCAGGATATACAAAGAATGCGTCGGTACACCCACATTTCGAATGCTTCTAGGTTTCTCGTGAGCGTCTTCGTCAGCGTCCAGGCCTCCACACCATACAGTAAGATCGGAAAAATGTGGCATTTAACTAGACGTAGTTTTAGGGGAAGAGACAAATCTCTGCTTATGCGGAGCTTTTTCATATTGCTACATGCTGCTCTAGCTCGTTCTATTCTCGCCTTAATTTCTGTGACCTGTTCCCATTTTGCATTTACGTTGGTGCCAAGGTACACATAAGATTCTACATGGTCAATTAGTATGTTACTTATCCGTAACTGTCGAGCAGGCTGTTGCTTCCTGCTTATCAACATCCACTTTGTCTTCTTGAAGTTGAGGCTCAGGCCGTATTCCTCACTAACTGAATAAACTTTCCATTACCTGTTGTAATTCGTCTATGGTACTGGCAAGGATCACCGTGTCGTCGGCATATCTTATATTGTTCGTTAACTCGCCGTTTATTTTTATGCCCTCATTTGCATTTTCCATACATTTGTTAAATATTTCTTCGGAATAAATATTGAATAGGAGTTGGGATAATATACACCCCTGACGGACACCTCTTTTGATCTGCACACTTTCAGTGAGTTCGTTGCCAATTTTTGCTCTTGCTGTTTGACCCCAGTATAGGTTTGCCACAATTCGAATGTCCTTGTCGTCAATAACTGTCTTTCGCAGAATATCTATCAATTGTTCATGATTGACATTGTCAAATGCTTTTCTAAAATCCACAAAGCACAAATACACGTCCTTATCAACGTCTCTACACCGCTGTATAAGCACCTGGAACGCGAAAATTGCTTTTCTAGTTCCAAGTGCTTTCCGAAAGCCAAACTGCGATCTATCAATATTTGACTCACATTTATTATATTTATATTCTTCTATGAATGATAATGATCTTAGTGAACGCTTTAGTGACATGATTGATCAAGCTTATAAGCCGGTAGTCTTCACAGATCTAGGCATTTGGTTTCTTCGGGATTGTAATAAATGTTGACCGCAGCATATGTTGATTTTTTCGTTACGTTATATCCAGAGGTAGCTACAGAAAAATTACATCAAAACAATAATATTGTCAGTTAATGTCAAATGTCTTTTGTAGTATTGTAAAGGGTTTTGTGGATTGTACAATGGGTCGAGGTAAAGTTATCGATGAAAAATTTTTTATTCATTATTAGATTTTTTAAAATCTATATAAGAGTCTTCAGTAAGAACATGACACAACCAGCACATATTAGTATAAACGGCATTCAAATTGAAAAAGTATTAAGTTACAAATACTTGGGCACTTCAATAAACGAAACTGGAGACCAAAACAATGAAATAAAAAGACGTATCGAAATTGCCACTTTCATAAAGATGAGGAAATTCTTCTGCAACAGAGATATAAGCATCTCTCTCCGATTAAGAATGATAAGGGGCTACGTATTTAACACGCTATTATACGGTGTAGAGGCTTGCACTCTCAAACAGAACAACGTAAAAAAGTTTCGAGATGTGGTGCTACCGTCGAATGCTGAAGGTAAGTTGGGTTGAAAGAGTCACAAACTTTAAAGTAATGCGAAGGATAGGAAAAGACCCAGAAATTTTGTCAACGATCAAATAAAGAAAACTTGAATATTTGGGTCACCTGATGAGAGGACATAAATACGCATTAATTCAAAATATAAAGCAAGGAAAAATAGAAGGAAAACGGAATCCAGGCCGTAGAAGAATGTCATGGTTGTGTAATTTGTAATTTGAGAGAGTGATTTGGCTGTACCACTAATGAACTTTTTAGGTCAGCTGTAAACAAGGTCAGGATAGCCTTGATGATTTCCAATATCCGATAGGAGTGGCACAAGAAGAAGAAGAATTTTTTTTTATTCGGAAAAATCCAATTCGGAAATCAACAAATATGTTGCAACTGTCACGCTATAGTGTCAATATTGTAAGAAATATAGTCAGAAGATCCAAAACTACAGGTTCGGTCGTCACAAAACTTAGAAATGTACGAAAAAGTATACTAACCAAAGCAGATTGAAGGGTCTTAAAACGCATTATAGTGAAAAATCGACGAGAAAATTATATGGAGTTGAGTATTTTATAGAGTCACGTTATTGGAAGACACGTTTCCGGATCAACATGTCACCGAGAGGCCCACAAACTAGGATTTGATTCTTACAAGGTAATTTTATAGTTTAAAAAATTAGTACAAATTGTTTTTAATAAATTTCATTTTATTTTAGGTTAAGGAAAAGCCATTTTTAACATTACTACAAAAAAAAATAAACTAAGATGGTCAAAGGAGCATACCGGTTGGACTCAGTTGCAATGGGATTTATCACAATGGACTGATGAGTGTAGATTTGAAGTGTGTGTTTAAGACAGTAAAAGTCGCGTTATTCGCAGGAAAAATGAAGCTTTCCATCCCGACTGTCTAAAGAGAAAAGTCAAATTTCCTACATCTGTTAGGATCTGGCGCAGCATGTCGTCTAAAGGTGTGGGAAAGTTACATTCTATCAAAGGAATTGTAAACACGGACAAATATTTGAATATGGACCGACTTCTCCCCGATGGAGACTTTGTGGCGCGAAATAAAAAAAAAGCTTTAAGAAAACATCCTGACAGCTCCGTCAATGAATTAGAAGAAAATTGCAAAAAATTTGGAATTATTTTACATTAAAATTTTGTCAGAACTTGGTAAAAATTATGCCTTGAAGAATTGTGGATGTCATAAAAAATACAGGGAATGTAAAGTGGTAAACTTTCACATTTTTTTTAATGTAGAATTTTCCATAATTAGGAAATTCAAAAATGTTTGATGCATTAAAACTTTTTAAATTTACGCTGCGCTTTTACTTTTGTTCTCTAAAATTTAATTTTCTTATCAATCTAACGTTGGGCCAACTAATATGAAAAGGGACTCGTATATTTGTATTTTGCTAAAAATTTTACATAAGATAGAACATTTTTTAACTTTTTACCCTTTTATTCATACAGAAAGAAACCCAGTATGTCGGACTATCATTTTCAACTCTTGATATTACATTCAAGAATAAATGAAAAAAGCAGGGACAACGTATAATTTTTTTTCTCTTTTAAATTTTCCGAAATGCGCTGCTTATCTTCTTCCTTTGACTTTGGAGTCCTGCTCATGTAATTTTTGCCAAATATATTATATAATATATATTATAATATATATATATATATATATATATATATATATATATATATATATATACATATATAAATATATATGTACTTGACTCACCTGACTTTCCGGGAACCACCCAACACTTGGGATCGCCTTAGGCATAAATGCTGTCATAGGTTCGTTGCCAGTTGTGATGCCCCAGAAACTGACGTTCTCGTTTTTATACGCATCCAAAAATTTAATATAGTAGTCAGCATACACTTGGTACATATCACTTTTAATAAAAGAGTAGCTAGCAGTAAATTCAGGATCTGTTTTCATCCAACCTGGAGCTATCCAAAGAGAAGCAATAAGTTCAAGATTGTTTTTTGATAGTTCTTTGGCTGTGTGTATAAATGGAAGCTAAAATGTAAATGTAAATTTATTTATTTAAATTCATTTATTTTTTAACCATATATAGAAAACTACATTAGAAATAAGCCAAATATAACTAAAACTTAACTAAACACTCCAAGGGCCAGTTTAATGAAGTCAAATTATTTAATGTTACATTGTAACATGTAACTTTATTAAAAAAGAAAAAATGTTTAATAAAATATTTTATTTGTTCTCGTATTTAATTTAAAATTTAGCACTAAAGCCAACCTGGTAGCCTGAAAATATATTTCGATAAAATTTCTCAATATTGTTCTAAGGCTATTTTCTTGTGATATTTTTAAAGTAATTATTATTTTAATGGGAATAAGCCACAATTAAAGTTTAAGGTAAGTTTATTGACGTTTCAATTTCCTTTTCGGAAATCGTTCTTCTAAGAAAAATCAATAGCGTTTCTCTTAACTCATACTATTGGACTCAGTGCATAGCCTTGTCCTGCGCCTTTGACTAGAAAACTTTTAATAAGATCTCCATTTACTTGTATTAAAGTTTTCGTTTTACATATTTTTAATTAATGAAATTAGATTATGTGGTACTCCATTTCCGTGAAAACTCGTCACAATTTCTTCCAATTACCAAATCAATGGCGTTGCTATAAGCAATTAATAGTAATAAATAAAAATTGTAAGAACACTAGGAATCCTAAGATTTCCTACATGGCGAAACTAAGATTCAGAACAACTCCATATGTCGCTATCGAAATAAAATCTAATAGCGTCTTTCTGTTAAAAATTGTAAGACTTGCCAATGTCTTGCAGTAAGATAGTAGCACCAGAGAGGGAATGCCTGCGAAGATGCTGCAGAGTAACAAGAATGGATAGGAGAAGTAATGACGAAATAAAGCAAAGAACATCAATAGAAACAGACATACTAACATATATAGAACAAAAAAGTCTAAAGTGATATGGACATGTAAGAAGAGCTAGCGACAGCAGATGGATAAAAAGAATAACCGAATGGAGCCCCATAGGAAGGAGGAAAAGAGGACGACCCCGAAAATCCTGGAGGAACGAAGTAAACAACGCCATGAGTAAGAGAGGTCTAAACGATGGAGAATGGAACAACAGGGAGAGATGGAAACGGTTAAGCGAGGGAAGGCAGTGAATACTGTAGAATCCCTAAATATATATACTTGCAAATGGATTAATGTCTGCAGTCATACAAACCCATACAAAAAACAACAGCAACTATAACTAACAAAAACCTATACATTTTTAAATATAACTACCTTAAATTCATAGTCTTCATTAGCTAGCTTAAAATTTTTAAATTCAGGATCGGTTTGATTATCCTTTGTATCACAATAAGAATAGGGATTAAGGGAAAAATCTGAACCTCCTATTGGTACTCTTCCTAATCTATACTCATTTCCCTCCTCTGAAAAATAGGACCTAAAACATATGCTTGATATTAATACTAGATAGAATAAGGGATAAGTGAGTTATACAAATAATACAAGTTTTAGGTTACAGGCTTAACAAAAAAGTTATACTAATACAAATTTTAGGCTTTACCATCTCTTATTTATCTTTTCTTTCTTGCCTAATCTTTTATGTCCTTTAGTAATCCCCGTATAAATTATGAGAAGCGTTAGTGAAAACAATTATAAGCATGAATTTAATAAATGCGACAAAGGAACTGTACTCTAGTGCTAACTCAAAGGTAAAGGTTGAAAATAATCTGTCAAGTGAATTCCAAATAAATAAAGCCCTTAAGAAGGGCTGCTGTCTCTTCCGACATTATTTAAAATTTATTTAGAACAAGCTCTAAAACTGTGAAAGCGCAAATGTAGAAATATGGGAATGCCGATTAACAACAATAGCATATACACTTTGTCATCTGCAGATGATCAACTAGTGATAGTACAAGATTATGAAGATATTGAGTATATGACTCAAAAATTAATCGTGAAGTATAAAAAATGGGGACTTGAAATTAATATCCAAGAAACCGAGTATAATGTGTATCGGCGGGAAACAACAGGACCTCATATTGGAAGATAGAGAAGTTATCAAACATTGCAATACATATAAATGTTAAGGTATGATCATCACAGAAGAAGGCAAAGTAGACGACACAATTGAGAAGAAAGACAACCAAGCAAGAAAAGCAATTTCTCTTCTTAATAGCATCCTTTGGGATCAATTAATCTCTAATAATAACACGCATAAGATATATAACACTATCATTAAAAGTATAATTACCTACAGTAGTGAAGTATGGCAAATAAAAAAAGATACAACAGAAAACTTGAGGCAACGGAAATGCACTTCTGGAGAAGTTCAGCTGAAAAATCTAGACTAGAAAGAGTAGCGAACAACAGAATAAGAGAAATTATGAAAGTACAACATACAATAGTAGCCGATATTGGTACCCAACAACTCAGATGGTACGGTCATGTACAGAGAATGTCTGAAGAATGTGTCCCAAAACAAGTCTTAATGTGGACCCCTCACGGTAGAAAAAAAAAGAGGAAGACTCCGCCTTAGTTGCAGAGAAGGCGTTCGAGTTCGGGGTCTCAATTTGCCTACTCCCCTTACTTGTGACGTACCAGTATCGTGTTCTGTATAAATACAAGAACCGTCAAACGGCACTGAGGTCTCAATCGGCCTACTCCTCAGTATCGAGTGACCTTAACTAAGAAATAGAGAGTAACCTACAGAAAATCGTGCAAAATAAAAACAATATTGACAAAAAAAAAATGTTGGTGGACACCCTAAAGAATGCACAAAAGAAGTGCCAATCCAAGCAAACAAGGAAAAATAAAAAACTCACGCAAAACTCAAAAAACCTAATGCAAAAAATAAGGAAATAAATGATAAGCATATAACGAAGATTGCAGAGCTGAAAAATTTAAACAAAACCATTTCAAAAGCAATTAGGAAAGACATAAGAAAACACTTAAGAAATATTTAATACCGTAGAACCAAATTAAAGCTCAAAAGTTCTAAATGAAAAGTTGATGATAGAAACGAGAAGTTGACATAAGTTAAAAAATAAACAAGCACATGCCATAATATGATCAATAAGATATCCTAAATATTATACAGAGAATATTATACAGTCGAGATGCTCACATTCCAGAAGTAGAAATCTTAACAATACAAAATCAACGATCAGAGGAATATCCAGATATAATCAAAGAGGAAATCAAATCACCGCGAAAAGGTGCGAAGAACAACAAAACGCCTGAAGAAGATGGCGTTATATTTTCAATTTTGCTGCTTGTGATGAACGGTTTTTTATATTATGGGACTAATTCTGCACTGTAGTACATCGTGTGGTTATGTATTGAAACATCTTCATTTTCTTGTAAAAAATAAACTGTCTACTCCCTAAACTAAATGACCTTATACTCTCATCATCATCATCACTGGCTCGACAACCCTTTTTGGGTCTTGGCCTGTTCTAGGATTCTTCTCCATTCCGATCTGTTTAGTGCTTTTTTTCTCCAGTTTTTTATTTTTAAGGTTGTTATATCATTTTCTATTTGTTCTAAGTATCTCAGTTTCGGTCTTCCTCTTGTTCTTTTACCTACTGGCATCTGTTTGAATATTTTGTTTGGTATTTCGCCTTCTTCCATTCTTTCTACATGTCCTATCCAACGCAGCCGTCCTATTTTGATGAATGTTATAATATCCGGATCCTGGTATATTTTGTATAGTTCAGAGTTGTATCGTCTTCGCCATATTCCGTTTTCTTTTGTGCCCTTATATATGTGTCGCAAGATTTTTCTTTCGAAGGTGGCTAACAACGTTTCCTCTCTTTTAGTAAGTGTCCAGGTTTCTGAGCCATATGTGAGTACCGGTCTTATTAGGGTTTTATATATTTGGCATTTTGTCTTTCTTGCGACGTTATCTGATCTTAGGTGTCTAATTAAGCCATGGTAACATTTATTTGCAATAAATATTCGCCTCTTCCTCCGTAACGTTATTATCAGACGTGACTAGGGATCCCAAGTATATAAAGTTTGTTACCTCCTCTATGTTGTATTCTCCTATTGTTATATTTTGTGGCTGCCTTATTTCTGCGTTTTTTCTTACCTGCATATATTTTGTTTTGGTCTGATTGATTTTAAGACCACTATTTTGTGCAGCTCGTTCTATTTGGTCGTATGCCTCTATCATTTCTCTTCTTGATCTTGCGATTATGTCAACATCATCTGCAAATGCTAGTATTTGCACGCTTTTATTAATAATTGTTCCTCGTGTATTGACTGTTGTGTTTCTCAGTATTTTCTCGAGCACGATGTTGAACAAGATGCATGATAGAGCGTCTCCCTGGCGTAGTCCCTTTTTCACATCTATTGTTTCCGTTAATTCATTTTGTACCCGGATTCTACTTTCTACTTTTAGAGATTCTTTTATCAGTTCTATTAGTTGTGTTGGTATATTAAATTCTTTCATTGCTTTTATTAAGAATTCTGGGTTTATATTGTCATATGCGCTTTTAAAGTCTATGAAGAGATGATGGGTGTCGATGTTATATTCACTTGTTTTTTCGAGGATCTGTCGTAGAACAAATATCTGGTCTATTGTTGACTTCTGTCTACAGAAGCCACTTTGGTATACCTTATAGGTATACCAAAGGTGGTAATAAGTGGTATAAGGTGGTAGACCTTATACTCTCATTTCATCATAAGTTGTTTGACAATCTGTTGTGGATCTTGACCTGCTCACAAAGAAGTCGCCACTCCTGTCGATTCCTGACAATTTTCCTCCATCTTCTGACTCGTAGAATCTGTAGGTCTTCTTCAACATCACCAATCCATCTCCTTCGTGGTCGTCCTCTGCTTCTTGTGCACTTTGGTTTTGAAAATGTTAATATCTTCGTATATTTGTGATTAAACTTCCTGGCAATGTGTCCAGCCCATATATCTCTGCACTAGACCATTATTAATGTCAAAGAAAGTAGAGTTTTCTCCTTCCACTTTAACGCATGAGCTTATGTTTTGCATTGTTAGTTGGGTCAACTTAACTTACTTAGGTGGGATCCTAAGTAAGTCTCAAAATCTATCATTGCATTATATAATGCAGTTCTCTTCACACTGTGATAGGCTGCTTTGAAGTCGACGAAGAGATGGTATGTATCTATGTTATATTTTAGTGACTTTTCTAGAATCTGCCTACGTGCTTAAATTTACAGTATAAATAATGTTATTAGCTCTGAATGTAAATAATAAGATTTCTCAACGAAAAACTTATCGTTTGGTAATTGCAATATTAACGTTACCATACAGGAGTTTAACTAGAATGTTAGTATCTCTATGTCATTTTGCTATGTTAAAGATATGAAGGCTACGTTATTATTTGGTCCAATGCCGACTGCACTCTTTGGTCTGCAGCTTATTTTACCTCAATCAGTTTCTTGAAATAGCAGGATGTTGGCACCGTGGTGTCGGCCCAAATTAGACAATGGAACTTCTTAGTTTGCTGCTGGACCTTTAATATTAACTAAAGTAGTTTTAATTTAAAAAATTTAAAAGTGATAAATAGTACCAAGTATGGCGTTATTAGTAAACTAAACGGAATAACTTCTCTCAAAGGTAGCTGCTTGTAAAGGTGAAAAATCATTGTAAATAATAACGTTGTATGGCAGCAATAAATGCTTGAAAATTTACACGCAAGTCATTGGCAGCGATTAAGTATTTTATTCTCCAGCTCTGTGCTAAACTAAGAAAGCCATTTTGACTACGTTTCTATTGCATGATTAGGAGGTTTGGTTTTAAGAATATGAAGGACTAGGGATTTTCAAAAATAAATTCCAAGTAATGCAAACAAAGCATAAAAAGTACTTATACAACAGTTTCTGTGACTTAAGTGGGAAAACTTTATATAAAAAACATAAACGAAAATGAAAAACTATTTGTTTTAATTTTCTAGTACGATTAAATGAAAATTAAAATGTTTATTATTACATAGATTCACTTTAGACATTCTTCAAACGTTTATAAAATTTTACCTTAAAATCAAATCCTGTAAATCCTCACTTAAAGATCTAATATTAATACCAGTCGCATCTGTAAAAGCACCACCGAAACCAACAATTTCTTGATACGTTTGAGTTCCGATTTCAATAAGATTTTCTGCATTGTTAATTTTCGACTCCAATACGCCCTTCTCCTTTACAAACCGTAGTCCTGCTTGGTTTGTTGTATATTTTACATAGTTACCGGTCGGTAAAGTTTCTATAGATTCCAACATGTGACAGCTGTCGGAGTTGCAAACACATACCGTGCTACTGTGGCCAAAACTTCGGGGTACACATTTGTTATCGGCTGACAAACAATGTATCACTGTAAAGAAATATAATTGCATTAATTTACAAAATTATTTTAATTTATTTATAAAATTAATCAAAAAAAATCGGTTGCCTGTAAAGTCGGTTTTACGGGCGAAGATTTTACGTGACAACGTCTTTTTCTCGGTAGAATATTTATTGATATGAATATTATTAAATTGCACAATAGGAACAAGGAATTGAATGAAAATAAGAATTGCACAAACTTTAACTATAGAAATATATTTTGTTTACTAAAACATTGTACATGTAAACTTAAACTTAACTACTTTCTATTTGAGTGATTTTGTTGAGGATAGGACGATGATAGGAGAAATATGAAATGAAAGGAAGTGTTTCTGCTGTAATGTGTCTTGAACGCCAAGAACGCTCGAGAAAGACAGAGACCAGTGATGTTCCGTGGAGCTTATCCAATATCGGGAGATGCCTTCGGCAAAATTCGGTAGATTTCGGTAGATCATATGCAATGACATAAATTATATATATATATATATATATATATATATATATATATATATATATATATATATATATATATATATATATATATTATAATACAGTGCGTCCAATTAAGTGAACACCATAATGGATTTTTTTTTAGTTTTATGACCTAAAACCTAAAATCAATCATCAATTAAATTTTTTGAGCCATATACACGAGGTTTGTCAAAAAATATGAACATAAAATTCATATATTTTGATAAACTGCCTATATTACTAAAAAAATTTAATATCTGATGATTGTATTCTAAGTTTTAGATCATTCAGAACTTTTTAGAAAGAATAACTTTTTTCCATAAAACTAAAAATAGAAAAGTTTCCCATTATGGTGGCGACTTAATGGTTCAAAAGTTAAAGACCTTAAATAATTATGCTGAACTAATTATTAGAAATAACCATAATTCATTGAATTTTGTTTAATAAATAAAGAATCAAATTATTGGGACCAAATGCTCACATCAGCTATTATGATACAAATAAGGTTTAATAATATTTTGAGAAATAGTTATAGGTCATAATATTTACAGAAAGTTAAAACGTTCTGGTTCAAATAGATGTAACAACCATTATCTGCTAATGGATTAAGTCGGCAGTCAAAGAAAACCGACAGCACACACACCGTCATTTAGCTAATAATTTATCACTTGATACTTCAGATTCTTTGAGAATTGAAGAGACATGTGTGAATGTTTATGATTACGGAATGATGTTTATACAATATGTTATTATTAGGTATAAAATTACGAACTTGAATCTCGGGGTATTTCGCTTTCTTTGCATCTTTGCAAATATATTTTTAAACACTATAGGGAAGTATCAAATCAATTTTAATACAAACGTATTAAAAATACCAAGTATTAGGTTACACTGAAAAGTTTTTTGATGGTAACAGAAATAAAAAGATAAATTGTATTATCCGAATTTATTTTCAAGTCATTGTGATATTTGTTTTAAAATTAGGTAGATTCAAGGGGCAGTTCGGTAGATCGGTAGATAGGAATCAAATTCGGTAGATCTACCGAAAAATCGGTAGACGGAACAACACTGACAGAGACACAAGCACGGAAGCACGCACCGATTCAACGCGCCTAATTCTCTAGTGCTGCGCGCGCAGCGGACCGATCATGTTTGAGTGGGAGAGAGACGCAAGGCATTCGCCGGTCCGGCGGGCCTCTCTCTCGTTCGGTGACTCACTGTAACAGACGTGAGCGGGCGTTACACTTTTTCATGAATGACTCCGAGCCACAACCTAATTTAAGACGTTGTCACGTCAAAATAAAACAAAAATAGTATTAAAATAAAAAAAGTGCTACAGTACTTGACAGTAAATGATTTTTATGACATATTTTGCATGATTTAGGACATGTTTTAAGTCATGATATTTTTTCCTAGAATGCTTACAGACTACATATACTACATATACTTAAATTTGGGCACGGTCGTAACATCAGTTTATAAATTATGTTAAATTTTTTTAAGTATCCATGGTTCAGACTTTCCCGTCAATTTGGGGTAAGTGTGACAATGGACTTTAGCTTAAAACAGCGTGTGTTATTTTCGAAAAAACGAATTTTTTAGTGTTTGAAAAATTTTAATTTATTTATTTTTAAGCAAGTTTACAACAGCAAACTTTTTAAGATTTAAAGTTTTAACCCGACAAATTTACTTCAAAAATAAAATGATTCCTTCTGTCTTTAGCAGGTCCTGGTAACGTTTTTACGATATCGTCTTCAACTATCATATCCGTGTCTTCTATATCAGGCCAAAAAAGGTGTTACTACTCTTTTTATATCCTAAAAAGCAAATTTTCTATTCATTTTCAATCTTGTATGCTATTTAGTTTTTTTAAAACAGTTTTGTTTGCAGCACCGTAAGATATGCAACCGTAATCTAATTTACTTTTAATAAGTGATTTGTAAAGGTTAATTAATGTTTTACAGTCGGCACCTCAAAATTTATTAGATAATATTTTAAGTATGTTTAACCGGTTTTGGCATGCTTGTTGTAATTTATTAATATGCACATTCCAATTTAATTTTCTATCGAAAGTTATGCCTAAACAACTTACTTCTGTTGACTGTAAAGGTAAATCGTTTAATGTAAAACTAATTGTATGGTGAGTGTTATTTTGACTAAAAATTACGTATTGAGTTTTTTTCTGCAGAAAAATTGAATCCGGTTTGTAATGCCCAATTTTAAAGTCGATTTAACATAAGTTGTAATATATTTGTTGTTTAAACTAGGTTATTAGATTTGGTGTAAATAACAATATCATCCGCGTAAATGCTAGCTTTAATAGGAGCTCTGAGTACATTTATGGTGCTAATAAAAGCCACTAAAAATAGGGTTGGACTTATAATGAATCCTTGAGGGAATCCATTATCTAGCATTTTTGGAGGACTTGTGATTCCATTTATTTTAACTTGTATAGAACGATTACTTAAGAAATTTTTTATAAAAGCAAGCATGTTAGCTTGAATACCATAATTATTAAGTGTTGCTAATATAGAGTGTTTCCATGTCCTATCAAAAGCCTGGGTTATGTCAAAGAATATTGCAATCAACCTCTGATTGTTTGCAAAGGCTTCATTGATTGAGGTTTGCAGTGAAATATGATTATCTAATGTAGACCGTCCCTTGCGAAAACCACTCTGAAATGGGGTAAGGAGATCTTTTGTTTCTAAATACCATGTTATTTACAGAAAATATATTTTTAGAAATTGTAAATTTCAATGACAATATGTGACAACAGACACACAAAACTAAGTGTGATAAACATTACAAAAAACACTAAAAAAAAAAGCTGCTAAAATATATACTGTACATTTGATCAGTTTTAAACATTGTTAACATTATTATTTATTTTCTCAGTACTTGACTTGAGTGCGTCCCATCTTGAATGAATAAACATTAATTAATGATTAAACATATCGATCAATAAGTTAGTGATATGGGATTCTATGGAAATTAACTCATATAAAGTTCACATGTGGCTTAAAATTGTCAGTATCATGACACCATTATAACTATTCCAAAATATCAATCAAAATTGATAAACGGAGTAATCATGTAGATATGCAGTAAATGTGTAGAGATTGTATATTTTAATACAAATAATTAATAAGTCATCTGGTCGAGGTGCAAATAAGTATTAACGATATCAATAAGTTTAACTCTTAGATAAATTATATTCCAACAAATGTAATTCATATTTGGAATTTATATCAAATATAAAAAAACTTAAGTTAAATGTGTCGATAGCAATTAAAGTAAACTGTATACCCAAGCTTAATCAAGCCATTCAGAGCGATGCTGGGAATATTTATATTCCACTATGCATCAACAATTTACCCATATTAATTACCACCATTCTTGTACTCATTGCGTCGAGTAAGGACGATAAATATACGAAGACGGTTGCGTTTCGATTTAATTTGAGTCTCTCCTAACATATGTTTCTGGGTCTACCCGTCATCAGAGAGAGTTTGTGAGAAGACTCAAACTAAATCAAAACGCACCGACTACTCTGGCAATTAAAGGAAATATAATTACCAGAAATGTTGATGGATAGTGGAATATTAAAAATTTCTTAGCATCTTTCTGAATGGTTTGATTAAGCTTGGGTATACAGTTTACTTTAATTGCTATCGACACATTTAACTTCATCTTTCCTCACTAGAGGTCTCTAGTATCCTACTCGGGTAATTATTTTTCCTATAATTGCTAGAGTAGTCGGTGCGTTTTGATTTAGTTTGTGTCTTCTTACAAACTCTCTCTGATGACAAGTAGACCCAGAAACACGTGTTAGGGAGTGGTAAGAGACTCAAATTAAATCTAAATGCAACCGTCTTCGTATAAAAAAAATTCGTACTAAAAATGTTCGCTAACCTAAAAGATATATATTATTACTATTAAGCAGAAACAGAAAGAAATATAAATACAATGTTAATATGTGGAAATATTTTGGACACCCTAATATAATAAGAAGAATAAACAAAGACATAAGAATAGTCGTCGTGGAAATATTGCACTATAATCTCCCTCGGGGGCAGCGTAAAATACTGGTATTGTAGTATTTTAGTACGACATGTCGTGATGAGCTACGAACTGCACTGGTCTCGAAGCTGATAAAATATAATACACGATCAACAATCAATTTGCAGGTGCGGCAGCAGCATCGAGAACTATTTACCGAAATCTGGAAGTCAACGAAACAATATCAATACAGAATAATTTGTATTGTCTAACTTATAAATTTGTATTGTTAAATAATAAATATATATAAAAAATTAATTAATTGTATTTTAAGTAAAGATAAAATAAAATCGTGTTAAAATAAATGTAAATAAATTAAAACAGTGTGCAGAGCAGGGAGGTCTACCCCATAGCTGCTATTGATGAGTCCTTCATAGTCCCTGTAGTGCCAAGACGGTCATGTTTTTGTATATTACTTTTATTTATGGTGTTCAATAATATGACCGATAATATATCACTCAGTCTTTACTTAGATATCTATAATATACCATTCTTGCCTCCCTTTTTATAACGGTGAGCAAGGTAGCTAAATAGCTGTAATTTATGTGTCTTTCAAACTTGGTGTAATTCCAAGTCCAGCGAGTTTCGCACCTGTTGGTTTGAGGACGGCTGTTATTGCAGTACTTTTGGATAGCTTATCACTGATGCGTATTGTGTTTTTTTTTCACTTTCTTTTTAATTATTTTCAAAACTTGTTGTCGTTTTTGGTCCTATATCTGTCTGTTTTTTGCATTGCTCTTTCGCAATCTCCGATGTCAAGTTCATCACATAAATATTTTTGCAAATTTGTGCAAACAACATTTTTTAATATTTCTGTTTATATTACCGACAACTAAACATCAGTAGGGTGTAAAAACATTAGCAAGATATAGTAATTAAATTTTATTCGCCATGCTAAAAATAATTAGATGCTCTGTATATCCATATTAATTACAAATAGAAAATGGTAAGTGGCTATTTATTTATGACACCGCAAATAATGCAACAAATACCAGCAAAAGTTATACAATACTTATAAGTAGACACGGCTCAACAAATACAACCAGACGGAAATTGCCAATACTATACACTATAGATAGAAAAAGTAACAGAAATAGTCCCAAAAATTAGCAAAACAAATACTGGCTCAATCCTCCTACGTCAACGTCAAACTGGTTTAATTCTTTAAATGAAGAATCCAATAATAGCGATGAAAATATATAAAACCACTAAACCTTATACTAAACAGCACAGCGAAAAAAAAGTCAACCGAACAGGGTTCTTAAGGATTACCAACTAAAAGGTTAAGCCAAAACAATTGCTTTGTATAATATCATATTTTGGAGAAATGGCAACTAATGATAATGGCAGTAGACTTATACACTTATGTGAGAGCTATGAGTTAAAAATTAGCAATGGATTCTACAAACATAAGGACATACATAGATATACCTGGATTCAACAAACGCGCAATTTAAAATCAGTCATCGATTATATTATTAGTAAACAAAAATCTGTATTGCAGAATGATGTAAGAGTTCGTGGATCCGATCACTACTTAGTAAGAGCGACAATTTTGTTTCTACTTAAGATAATACACGGAGACCAAAACCTAGAAGACAAGCAAGACTTGCAGACAGTAGATACTCCGAAGTACAACTTTAATAGTTTTATAAATGATAGTACTAAACAGCTATACCAACGACGACTGGATGAAAAACTACGAGAAATAGAGACACAAACATTGTCAGATATTTACGAGAATATTATTGCTAGTTTACACCAGGCCTCTAAGGAGACACTCGGGACACAGCAAAACAAAATTAGTAACAAAATATGGTGGAACGAAGAAATCGAATATATGGTAAAACAGAAAAAAGAACAGCATCTAAAATGGCTAAATATAAAAAATACTGAAGACCATCAAGCTTACAAAGAAGCCCATAGACAACTACGAAAAATGATAAAACAAGAAAAGAATAAAACATGGGATCAGAAATGTCAAGAAATCAATACATACATCGGAGGGAAGCAATGTACAAAGGTATGGAATTTTATACAATCAGTAAAAAATACAGGAAAAGACAAAGCACACATACACACCATAAAACCAAGACAATGGAAAGATCACTATGAAAGCTTGCTGACAGAGACAAGACAAGAATACCTAGGGAACTCCCCAACACAGTCATTACATATACAAGGAGAGAAAGCGAGGGTAGACATCGAAACAGTAAGGAAGGCTGTAATGACCCTAAAGAATGGTAAATCCGCTGGCCCTGAGGGAATCTATGCTGAAATGCTTAAAAATGGAACTCATAAACTATTTGAAATATTAACTTATGTGATCAATCAGTGTCTAAATGGACACCCAGTACCAGAACAATGGAGAACGGCATACATGTCCTCAATACACAAAAAGGGGGACAAAAGGAATTGTAATAATTATAGAGGCATATCGGTAACCAGCACCCTGAGCAGACTGTATGGACGAATTTTGAGAAATATGATCGAGGAAGAATATAAGCACAATGAAGAGGAAGAACAAAGCGGGTTCCGTGCAGGAAGATCGTGCACCGATAACATATTTTGTCTTAAACAAATAATAGAAAAAAGATTGGCTAAGAATCTAGAAACTTATATTACTTTTGTAGACCTGCAAAAAGCATATGACAACATCTCCTTAACGAAACTGTGGACAACGTTGAAAAGATCTAACATCAACCACACATTGATAAATGCTGTACAAGAACTATATAGAGACTCAAAGGCACAGATAAAAACAGGAAAATATCTAACGGAAGAATTCCTGGTTACAAAAGGCTTGCGACAGGGATGCTGTATCTCACCAACCTTATTCAAGATATATGTTGCAGCGGCATTGGAAAGATGGAAAAGAAAGGTACATAGGATGGATATAGAGCTTAGCAATGAATGTATATATACACTCCAGTTTGCTGATGACCAGGTAGTGCTAGCGACCGACAGGGAAGACATGCAGTACATGCTAAGAAAACTGATAGAAGAATATAACGACTGGGGAATGAATGTCAATACAACAAAAACCAAATATCTTTGTATTGGAAACGAGTCAGATAACATAGACCTCGAAAACGGACAACATATTTCCTGCTGTCAGAGCTATGACTACTTGGGTGTTGCCTTTGACAATACAGGAACTGATACACAAGAAATAGAAAAATGAATCACTCAAGCAAAGAAAGTCTTAGGATGTCTCAATGGTATACTGTGGAGTAAAGAGATAACGAAAGGAAAGAAATTTAATATATATGAGACCATGATTAAAACTACTCTTCTTTATGGCGCTGAAACATGGAGAATTAGTGAAAAGAACAAAAAGCGAATAGAAGCTGTAGAGATGGATGCAATGAGAAGATCTTTAGGTATTTCCAGACGAGACCGAATCAGAAATGATGTAATAAAACAACGTATGGGAATAGAAGGAAATATAACTCAAGATATAGAAAAGAAACAATTAAGGTGGTATGGGCATGTTCAACGGATGCCAGCATCAAGACTCCCCAAAAAAGTAATAGAATGGCAACCGATAGGTCGACGGAAAAGAGGAAGACCCAGATTAGAATGGCAACACGGCGTAAACAAGTCCATGAGCGAAAGAAATTTAACAACAAACGACTGCGAAGATAGGAAGAGATGGTGTTTAGGTATCGGACAACGTCTGAAGACGTTTTAAACCGATGTGTATATATATAATATCATTATAAAAGCATTAGATGAAAAGAAAACTGAATACCTCACGTAACAAAAAAAAGATAATAAATCATTCAGAGTCGTTATGAGACATCTACATCTACAAACTAAACTAGAAGAGGTAAAAGCGAAGCTGGAGTACCAAAGGCATATTGTGAACCAGATCACTAATATGTGACATAAAATAACAAAAAACCCACTTCCATTATTTTTTTTAAATCTAAAACCAAGATCTAACAACAAAAAGGTATATGACATAGACTTACTACAAAATGCAAGAGTAAAATTTGAACCACGAAGACCAGTAAGGGATCTAGCACAATATCACAGATGTCAAATATGACAATACGAAGACGTTCTGTGTCAGGTAATCCAGACGTAAAATAAGCGTTAAACAACCCAACAAAAGAATTCATACACAAAACTGAAAGAGAAAATGTTATAATATGTGTGTTATGTAACGATAATCACTCTGCCAACTACAAAGAGTGGCAATGCATACAATTGTAGAAAGAAAGATACCCACCGGTCAGGAAAAAGAAGTCCGAACAAAGTGAAAGAGAAGCATTCCAAAATAACATACTTCCAGGTGTTACATACAGTCAATTCGCAAATAATAATCAACAACTGAACTTCTTAAATATCTAAAACTTCTTAATATGTATAGTTCAAATATTTACTTCAATTTTTAAAATAAAATAGTTTTTAATGGTATCATAGCGAATATTTAACTTTAAAAAACTACTTACCACTTACGAAAAGAGCAATTTTAAATAACATCGTATGGCTCACCTTACAAAATAAAAAAACAGATCATTGACAAAGTAAATTGCACGATTGATTAGGTAGTTAAAACATTATCTCACAATTCGATATCAAGTACTTGAATTTATTTTATTATTTAATAAATACTCTTGAACTTTAAGATATAAATACGAACACACACACAGAATATATGTGTATATATATATATATATATATATATATATATATATATATATATATACTCAGTGACATTAAAAGTGTTATACCCGGAAAGAATAATTTCTTGAACTTAATTTTTTGGAGACAGAATGACTATATTGAAAACATGCTATAATCACAATATCAGTCTCTTATCTTTTCTACTTTTTGTAAAAATAAAGTTTTATCTTTTAATTTTTTTGTGAAGAGACCAATTTATGAAAACCGGTTCATATAGAAACTTTTAGCTAGAGTAGGTTAAGGTAGAGGAACACGAAGAAGACCCACCAAATTGCTGACCAATGGTTTGGAGTAGTAGGTAGACCTGTTAGTATGCATGAACTCTACCGTCGCATTCGAGCCTTTGGACTAATTTCATTCCGTCCACGACTAGTGCTTCCTTTAACTGCAGACCACTGTCATCAATGCTTGAATTGGTGCAGAGAACGTCAGCATTGCGTGACAGAATGGCGTAATGTAGCATTAAGCGATAAATCACGATTCTGTTTAGAAATGCATTAGGGTCTTAGGATGGTAAGACGCCACCGTGAAGAGCGACGAGATATCGGGTTTGCTGTTGGGCGGCATGTATACAGGACAGTTAGAGTAATGGTTTGGGGAACTATTGCCTGTGGTAGCCGATCACCACTTGTGTTTAATCGAGGCAATATGACAGCTGCGTGTTATGTTGAAAACATCTTACAAACCACTTTACTGTCTTATCTCGACGGCCGTCGAGACGTCCTTTTTCAGCAACACAACGGGCGTCCTCATATTACTTATGAAACTATGGACTTTCTCCAAGAATCTGGCGTTAATGTTTTACCGTGGCTGCCATGTATGGATTATGATGGGAAGGAGACTGTCCACTTTGCACCATCCTCCATAGACTCTGGCAAAGTTAATACAAGAAGTTCAAGTTGCTTGGAACGAGGTGCCATAAGCAGACATCGATCATTTCATTTTGTCAATGCCTAGACGTATATAGAAGTGTATTCAGCTACGGGATCGCCAAACACATTATTAATTTTTTTTTGATTACTTGTTATTAAAAATTCTTGACAACGTTATCGTTTTATTCTTGATAAAAATTTACTATATTGCCAAAAAATTAGGTTCAAGAAATTACTCTTTATATATATATATATATATATATATATATATATATATATATATATATATATATATATATATATATATATAGACGAAATCAACACCAAACCGAAGAAATTCCGATGAAGAATGATCTGTCTGACCTGTTAAGCTTACCTAGACAATTACGAATATTCCTGTTCATGTATTCTTTTCATTGCTTGAAAAGTTTTTTAACCGAAAGCTTGACTTTATTTTTTTTTTGTTTTAGGTAAATATGAAACCTTGTCTTCTATATGGAGCCAACTATAGGCACGGTATGTCGATTTTTTTAATTTATGACTTTTTTCGATTTACGACCAACAACTTCATGTGGAGTCATACGTCGCCATGTTACCAAATCCACTGGTAACTTTAACATCATAATCATAATATTTAATAACATATTTATATGGTAAACTAAATTTAAACAAACAATTTTAACAGGTTTTTACCCGCATATTTAGTGGCTCAATACATGTATACCTAGACACTGATGATGGAATATGGATTCCGAAAACGTTTTGTGATATAGCCCGATTGGGTTTTTAAAATATATACCTTTTATAAAGGATTTTTAATAAAAAAATTTTTTTGTGATATATGGTATACAGCCAACTACAGGAACTTAGATTCCTTGTGGATTTTACGATTTATTATTGCCTTTTTAAGGTTTTTTAAAATTCTGTATTATGATTTAATATTAATCAATAGTTTTTAGATACGGAGTGATACTATTCTAAGATTAAACATTGACTGTAAGAACTCATAGATGGTACACTTCAAGTAGGTATTTTTGCCATTTTTTAAGTTATGTGCGTCATCAATATTGCGATACCAATACTGCGGTTATCAATAAAAAAACTAATCAATAAAAATCATATTAAGGATACATATTACAGTTTTAAGAAATTATTATATAAAGTGACAATTTATTAATAGTCATTAAAGTAAATTAAATGTAATATCTAATACCAGCCATATTGGGAGTATTTGAGTTTTTTCTTATTCTTTAAAATATGGTTATGATTAGTAACAAGGTAAATTTTGCTGCCAGAGGGTTATCTCGAAGGGCACCCACTGTCGCATTATTGATCAGAGGTCATAGAAGGCAAATATTGTATTTGGCTCGTAAATATGGTGTTTGTAATAATGACAATTAAGGAAGTATATTGTTCACCTATGAATCTAGGTTACTGTCTTTTTCTGATGCCAGGCGGAACAGAGTGTACAGAAGGTCTGGAGAACGCTACGCATAGTGTAACACTGTAAGGACTGTACGTTATGGTGGCATTTTGGTAATAGTGTGGGGTGAAGTTAATTTGGAGGCACAGGTACATTTTGAAAGACCAGTCTTGCCATTTGCACCATTTATTGGGGATAATTGTATGCTCATGCAAGATAAAGCAAGGCCATATATTGTAAGAGTTGTGCAGCAATATCGTCAGGAAGTTGGCATTATTTCCATGGTTTATATTGCGAGAAGTCCTAACCCTAACCCAATAGAACATATTTGGTACATCGTAGGGAGGCGGCTACGATAGCTACCCAAGGCATTAAGCATATTAGATCAACTGTTTTTGCGATTACTTGAAATTTGGGATCAAACTGATCTAGATTAAATAAGAGCGGTTATTTTCAGTATGAGAGATCATTGTCAAGCAGTGATAAGTGTCAGAGGAGGCAATAATCGCTATTAGTTTAGTTTTTTTGAACTTCTTAATTTTTTTAAAAATTTTCCCTTTCGTCATTTATTTATGATGCTTGCTAGTTTTATTGCAATACAATCTTCGTAGAAAAAGAGAAGTTTTTTTTTATTTCAGATGTTCTAAGAGCAACCTTAAAGAACAAAAGAACAAAAAAAATTTTTATTATGTACTGAAATTATAATTTTAAAATGATGCGTTAATTTTGGCGCACAGTATATATCAAACCATCTGTCTCGCTTTCCTTTGATAATATTAGCTGGAATTTGTGGCAATTCTGAACTACTTCTACTTTGACTTTGCAGATCCATGAACAAAGTATCTTGACACTTGAGGGTACTTCAGATGGCAACATATTTATCTTTCCTTGTTAAAAAGCTTTTACAACGATATATTCTTCATTTTCTTGAACCCATAATAAAAAACGTTGGTAGTTCTTTGCACCATACCTGGAATTTTTCCTAGTATTATTATCCGTACTCTGTAAAGAGTATTAGAGGTGACGGACGGTCATGTAATCAACTTATTGCTCTCAACTAAAAGTACAAAATAATTAAACTATCATGCTTAAAATAGGTAACAAATTATTTCTTACCTGTGAGAAAAAGTTGTTTTTAGAGAATATTGGTTTAATGTGTGTGTCAAGAAATAGGAAATTTTATATTCTTCTTTTAAGTTGGTAAATAACGACAAAATTGGGTATTGGAGGATATTATAACGCCTTTTTTGAGATTTTTTTATTTCTTGCTTTGTAAATAATGTTTTAATGCTGTTGCAGTTGTGTGAGATAGTAACTCTGCAATAAATGCAGCGTTTAGTCTCTGTATATATTTTACCTCTAAATGATCTAAAGTCAGCTTATATATGGAAGTTATTTCTGTTGTTGCAGATTAGTTACAATAATAAATATTTTTTTACGACACTTTTATCTTCAAGTTTAAATTCTGTGTAGATTAACCATATATTCAATTTTTTCCAAAGTCCTTGATTGCCTTCCCTGCAATTAGATACCCCTACAACTACATTCTCTTTTATATTGTGCAACTTAGTAATTATTGTAGATAAAATATTGTCAGTCATACTTGTATCAAAGTCAATGTAGACTGGTTGCTTCCATTTATTAGAAAGCCCTCTGGTCATCACTACCTGCATGTAGCTATAAGGATCAACCACTTTATCCTCTTTTTGTTATATTAATACTGGGTACAGATTACAGTTTAAAACCCTTTCAGTCACTGTGTCGTCAATTGACGACACAAGAATTTTAACTTCGTTTAAGTAAATATTACAGTTAGTCACAATTTTGTCAATTAACAACATCAAAAACGGGCCCTATTTTATTAAAAAAAAATGCTAATATTCCTACCAAAAGACATTACCTTACAAAAGAGTACCATAACTGGGAATAATTTGGGATTATTAACAAAATATATTTCATTACACTAAAAAAAAGCGTGACCGAAAGGGTTAATTTTATTATACAGTGTGTAAAAGCCAAATGGAATAAATTCATTATTTAGGTTACTCTACATATTTATAAAAAATACACGTCAAATTTAAATTATAACTTGACATTCTTTAATGTGAAAATGCAACTCCTACCTTCAACCCCCATAGAATGACAGGTACAACCCCCAATTTTTAAAATAGGAAATATAGGCTTGTGATATATCGTTTGAAAGGTCTTTTCATTCTCCATTCAAAAATGTTGTCGCTTTCAAGTTTATTAAGATTAATTAAGATAAAATAAATTAAAATCATGTGGTTACCGAAATTCGCTACAATACAATCAAAAACTAAAATGTAATGCAAAACGTAATAAAATGTAGAACACGAAAAAGAACTATGAATGTTAATGAAGTAGATGTTTAAAATGTTTACCGCGAACGTCTTGGCAACATCCAAATCTCAAATAAAACTGTCTTCTAACATTATTTAACATAACAGGCGTGATCGACCTAATCGCAAGCGTTATTCGTTCTTTTAAGTCATTTAAATCAGAAGGTTTAGTTTTGTACACATGGCTCTTCACATATCCTCATAAAAAAAATCTAATAATGTAAGATCAGGTGATCGCGCTGGCCATTCAATCGATCCTCGCCTCCCTATCCACCGATTGGGAAATATTGTATTGAGGTACTGCCGGACATTAAGTTGGTAATGTGGTGGTGCTCCATCCTGCTGAAAAGTTCTCCTATCAAAATCGTCTTCCATGAGCTCCTGAGTAGGTATCATCTTATAAGGATGCAATTTATTTTCTTTTAATATGTTTACTAACGATGTATGGCTAGCATTGAATGTAGTGGATGCCTGTCTACTCGATGTATGTGGATTTTCCTGAAACTCAAGCAACACATCTAATTTGAGTTCATCACTCAGTGCATTGACAGCTGCTTTTTTTATCTGCCTTACATGACCAAACTCGCGAAACTGCTTCTCTATTTTACTTATTGTTCCTTGGGATATAGGCGGTAAATTAGCAAATTTCTCATGAAATAGGCGAGTTACTTCCTATTGTGTTCGGGTGTTATCTCCGTAACCAATCATTTGTAAAACTGTTATTTTATGTATTTCCGTTAATCTAACCATTTTTCAGAATTGAATTAAACAAACTTTTTACTTAAATTAAAATACTGACAACTTAAATAAAACAATTTACTAATGCGTGTTAAAATAACGTTGCCACGGAAATTCTTTAAAGTTTTTTAATGGTTACCATCGAAAAACCACATTGCTATGGTTTTTGTTCACTTTCTCATTATCAAGACCTAAACGCGATATAAGTTTTGAGTATATTTTAGCGAATTTCGGTAACCACATGATTTTAATTTATTTTATCTTAATTAATCTTAATAAACTTGAAAGCGACAACATTTTTAAATGAAGAATGAAAAGACCTTTCAAACGATATATCACAAACCTATACTTCCTATTTTAAAAATTGGGGGTTGTACCTGTCATTCTAAGGAGGTTGAAGGTAGGGGTTGCATTTTCACGTTAAAGAATGTCAAGTTATAATTTAAATTTGACGTGTTTTGGGATTTTTTATAAATATGTACAGTAACCTAAATAATGAATTTATTCCATTTGGCTTTTACACACTGTATGACAAGACAGTAACTCTTTCTGTGTAGTTCAGTTTTTAATTTTCCAGCAATATAGATCACCTAGGATAAAAAAAACTATTACTCAAAAGAAATTAGAGAACTCATAATAGAAAAGAAAGAAATTATTGGCAGCAGTACATAGCTCCACTAGACAAAACTAGTCTAAATAATGCTACATAAAAACTAAAAAGGAAGATTCGTAATATGAAAAATTCAACAATTAATTTACCAGCTTACCAGAACACAAATTATTCGTTATGGAAGGTAACAAAAAAAATGAAGAGACCAATTATTCATTCCTCATATTCTCCTATCAAGCTAAAAAACGACAACTGGGATAGAAGTAACGAACAGAATGCAGAATGATTTGCAGAGCATTTAGAAAACACGTTTAAACCTAACCACAGTGATGGTGAAGAACTGAGATGGGCAAAACCATTCCAAACCAAAAATAAAATAACGTTGACATCATTTAAAGAAGTATCAACAGAGAGAAAAGAGAATATAAATCCTAAGAAAGCTCCAGGATATGATCTTATGGACAGGTGAACTATTAAAAAATCTACCAAGAAAAGCCATAGTTAAGCTGGCATATCTAATAAATACTGCTTGTAGATTGGGATATATTCCTAGACTCTGCAAAGTAGCCGAAGTCATTAGAATCGCCAAACCAGGTAAACCTCCTAATGAAGTGACATCCTATCGACCAATATCACTCCTTTTGGTAATGTCAAAATTATTTAAAAAACTTCGATTGAAAAGATAAAAAAAAACAATAATAGAAAGAAATAATCCTATACTAAATGATCAATTTGGTTTTAGAAATAATAAACATTCTATTACAGATCAAGATCACAGAATAACAAATATAATAGAAAAAATATTGAAAAAAAAAGAAAGTCTGCTCTACAATCTTCTTCTTCTTTGATAAAATCTGGCATGAGGGTTTAAACTATAAACTAATAACGTTCATGCGTAAAGAGTATTCACAAATCTCAAAATCATGTATTGCGAATAGATATCTCTAGATAGAAAAACAAGAAAGAAGTGTACACAGACTTAAGAGAGAACAAAGCTGGCGTACCACAAGGAAGTGTATTAGCTCCGGTCCTGTACCTATGTGACATTCCAGAGCTAGAACAAACTCTATTGTCACCTTCGCATAAATCAATCTTCTTCTTCTTCAAGTGCCCTGTCCATTGCGAACGTTGGCTATTAACATGGCAATTCTGATCTTATTTGCGGCGCTTCTGAATAGTTCGACCGATGTGAGCCCGAACCACTTCCTCAGATTTTTGAGCCACGAATGTCTTCTCCTGCCTGGCCCTCGCTTACTGTCTATTTTTCCCTGGACAATCAATTGCAGTAGACGGTACTTATCGTGTCTCAATATGTGGCTTAGATATTCAAGCTTTCTTTGTTTAATTGTATTCACGATTTCTTTCTCCTTTCCGATTCTTTGGATTACCTCTGTGTTGGTGACATGTTCGGTCCAGGATATACGAAGAATGCGTCGGTACACCCACATTTCGAATGCTTCTAGTTTTCTCGTGAGCGTCTCCGTCAGCGTCCAGGCCTCCACACTATACAGTAAGATCGGAAAAATGTAGCATTTAACTAGACGTAGTTTTAGGGGAAGAGACAAATCCCTGCTTATGAGGAGCTTTTTCATATTGCTAAATGCTGCTCTAGCTCGTTCTATTCTCGCCTTAATTTCTGTGGCCTGTTCCCATTTTGCATTTACGTTGGTGCCAAGGTACACATAAGATTCTACATGGTCAATTAGTATGTTACTTATCCGTAACTGTCGAGCAGGCTGTTGCTTCCTGCTTATCAGCATCCACTTTGTCTTCTTGAAGTTGAGGCTCAGGCCGTATTCCTCACTAACTGAATAAACTCTTTTCATTACCTGCTGTAATTCGTCTATAGTACTGGCAAGGATCACCGTGTCGTCGGCATATCTTATATTGTTTGTTAACTCGCCGTTTATTTTTATGTCTTCATTTGCATTTTCCATACATTTATTAAATATTTCTTTGGAATAAATATTGAATAGGAGTGGGGATAATATACAACCCTGACGGACACCTCTTTTGATCTGCACACTTTTAGTGAGTTCGTTGCCAATTTTTGCTCTTGCTGTTTGACCCCAGTATAGGTTTGCCACAATTCGAATGTCCTTGTCGTCAATACCTGTCTTTCGCAGAATATCTATCAATTGTTCATGATTGACATTATCAAATGCTTTTCTAAAATCCACAAAGCACAAATACACGTCCTGATCAACGTCTCTACACCGCTGTATAAGCACCTGGAGAGCGAAAATTGCTTCTCTAGTTCCAAGTGCTTTCCGAAAGCCAAACTGCGATCTATCAATATTTGACTCACATTTATCATATATTCTTCTATGAATGATCTTAGTGAACGCTTTAGTGACATGATTAATCAAGCTTATAAGCCGGTAGTCATCACAGATCTGGGCCTTTGGTTTCTTCGGGATTGTAATAAATGTTGACTGCAGCCAGTTCTCCGGGATTTTACCGCTATTATATATGTTGTTAAAAAGTTCAACTAGATTATCAAGGAACTGTTTGTCTGATTTAAATAGGATCTTTAATATTTCGCAGGGTACATTGTCCGGACCTGCTGACTTATTGTTTTTTAGTGCTGCAATGGCATCTTCTATCTCCGATTTAAGGATTGAAGGTCCTGTTTCTCCTTCTCCATATAGGTGATCATCAGTCCTGTCAGATGCAAATAATTTTTCTATGTATGATTTCCATGTTTCTAAGATCGTTGATGGCTCCGAGATAAGATTTCCATCGCCATCTTTTATGCTGTTGAGTGACTTATTGAATTTCCTCTTATTTGTCATTGATTTTATTTTTTTGTGCATATTGTAACTGTCGTATTTTCGTTCGTATTGTTCTATTTCCCTGCATTCGTTGGAAAACCATTTTTCTTTGGCTTCTCGAATTTTCGTTCTTATGATTTTGTGGATCTGCTGGTATTTTTCTTCATTTCTATTCTTGAATTTACGTCTTTCATCCATCATATCCATTATCTCATCAGACATCCATTCGTTCTTCTTTCGTCTGTCACGCTTTAATAGAGTCGCGCATGTTGTTTGGATTGCTTCCCTCGATTTATCCCATCTCTATATTATGTCCGACGTGTTCTCGTTAATGTCGTTTATTTTCTTTCCTAGTTGTTCTCGTACTTTTATTTCGGTTTTTGGGTTAGTGAGTTTCTTAATATCAATTGTGTTTAAATTAGATCTTTCAATCAGAATTTGATATTCCTAGGGTGAAAACACCATTCTAAAATTTGTTCATCCATTTCTATGCTGCTGTCTACAAGATCGAGGCTAAGTATGTTAGTTTTAAAATGACATAACCTAGAATAAATAAATTTAGTCATACATTTTTGTAGAATTTTTATAATAATCTTTTTGAGAAATATTTTCGGAGTGGAAGACGAAATTTCAAATACCAGTTACAAAAATGTGATTTTCAATACATCCAACAACTGTGGCTTAATCCCATATAAACATAATATTTTAGTTGGACAAGCCACAAGAAATTAGGTTTAGAACCTTGAAAAAAAAATAGGAGTTGCGATGTTTTTGGATCTGACTATTATTAATGACTTATCCAGGTAGTTACAGTGTATGATATAACTCGCCACAATTTATAAATAATAAAATAAATAAATAATATCCCCACAGAGTTGCAATTGTGAATGTAGCGTAAAATAAAATTATATCTTAGCAGTGTTTTGTACGCATCAAATAATTATTATTTATAAAAAAGTTTTTAATGCAGTGCTTTAATGAAAATGTTGCAGATTTTTATCGTAAATGAATTTGTTTAAAATGAAGGCGTGAGAAATAACGCATCTGCAATATTATATCTGCAGTTACTTCTGGCAATACGCCAACAGTAAGTAATGCAGCAAACGTCTACAGTTACAAGTAAAAATTTGTTGGCGTATATCACTTTAATAAAAGATAATTAGCTAGGGTATCTAAAAATTACTTTTGTTTGTTACGTTGGTAATTTTGAGTAATTAAGAAGCTTGTTAAAATGTACGTGGGCTTTATTAATGTATCGTATGCCGCATTGTGTGCTCTATTCTCCAAAGTGCATTTAATTTAATTAAGGTTGATTACTATTATGTGATAATACTCTCTATCTTAAGGGAACATTAATAAATGTTAAATGTTAAGGAACAGGGAACTTAAGGAGTTGTTATTAACTTATTATTCTTATAGATATATTTCCAGTTATATTTTATATTGAGTTAAAAAAGTTTTTTACCGGTCTTTTTACCTCTAGATAAATATTGCCATATATGACAGATAGTTATTTGAAGGATAAACATTTATTTATAAAATAAAATTTTCCCGTCTTTTCACGTCAAATTATGTTGCGGTTACTTATCTGTAAGGTAAATTAGACTAGGCGGGACCTGTAGAAATTCAGACCATAATGGACATTTTCCATAGGAAGCTATTTTTTTGATGGAATCCCTTCAGGATGTTCCCAATATCGATAATCACGATATGCGCCAGTCGCAAACCCTGTGCTAAATTTTTTATTTAACAAAATCTGAAAACAATTGAAAATTTCTCATTTTTTTGCTCCTATTTTCGTTTATAATTCGGAAAATATTGATCCTAGAGAAAAAATTATAACAAGTTAAAAGTTTCGTTATTCAATTTTTATTGGTGAAAAAATAGCAATAATTGGAAAAAAAGTACAAAAAAATGAAGTTAATCCTTTGAATGTTTTCGACTTTCTAAACTTGACTTACAAGCTCCATATTCCGCCTAGAAAAACGTTTTAATATGTTTAAAACGTGTGCTAAATTTTGTTAAGATCGGTCGGATAGGTTTTGCATAATAATTTTGCAATCCAGCCTACTGGACAAAAATCGCAAATTTTCAACTTTATAGTAGGCCTTAAATAAGGCTCTCAGATAGTTGCAAATTTTTTTACATATAAAGGCAGGCTTAAGCTTTCAAACGCTTTTTGTAAAATTTAAATCGGTTCACTAGGAGAGCCTAGAAAATTTTTTAAAGTTTTAAACATTTTTTAGGCTTATAAACAAATTGAATAACTTTACGAGCTTTAAACATATCCTTCCAAAAAAAGAAAAATTATTGAAGATTGAGTCAAAATAAAGTTTATTTATGAAAAAAATTTTTTTTTTCGTTCGCCTTTGTTTTAACAATTTAAATTATTTATTAACAATTTATAAATACATATTTGTTAACTAAAAGTAACAATTTACTTCAATGTATAAATTGCCAGCTCAAAAAAAATGCATGAAGAAAAAATGCAATTACTTGTTTAACATACAATTGTTTATTGCAAATTTCCCAATTTGCAATTAAAAATGGTATTTAAAAATATGATATTTGAAATCCTTGTCGTCCGAGACAGCGATTAAAAAAATAAAGAGCAAAATTGGTTAACAAGAAGCCGAGATAATGCAATTTTTAGCGCGCGCTATGATTTTGAACTCGCCGATTCACATTTCGAGTGAATGTCTCCCACCACCACCTCTCATGCATTCCGAGCGATATTTTACGCCAAAACGGTTTTTTATTTGTCTTTTTTATGGATGTTGCCATGAAGCGCATTACGTAAAACTTTGGATATAAAAAGTACTTGACAAGACGAAGGTATTTGTTTAAAAACGAGCCCTCTATCACTTATGGTTACACGGCAAATGTAAGCCAACTTTAATCTTCAATATCTCGGCAACCAGTAAGCCGAATGTATCTTTTTTTTTCAAAGAAGCGTCTTTTAATGTTCTTTAAGTGTATAAATTTTGAAATTGAAATGTTTAAAGCTCGTAAAGTTATTCAATTTGTTTATAAGCCTAATATATATAAAAAATGTTTTAAACTTTAAAAAAATTTCTAGGCTCTTATAGTGAACCGATTTGAATTTTACAAAAAGCGTTTGAAAGTTTGAGCTTTCCTTTAAGTGAAAAAAATTTGCAACTATCTGAGAGCCTTATTTAGGGCCCACTATAAATTTGAAAATTTGCGATTTTTTTCCAGTAGGCTGGATTGCAAAATTATTATGCAAAACCTATCCGACCGATCTTAACAAAATTTAGCACACGTTTTAAACATATTAAAAGGTTTTTCTAGGCGGAATATGGAGCTTGTAAGTCAAGTTTAAAAAGTCGAAAACATTTAAAGGATTAACTTCATTTTTTTGTACTTTTTTTTCCAATTATTGCTATTTTTTCAACAATAAACATTAAATTTTCAATTTCTAGCTAACGAAATATTGTGTAAAATTGAATAACGAAACTTTTAACTTCTTATAATTTTTTCTTTAGGATTAATATTTTCCGAATTATAAACGAAAATAGGAGCAAAAAAATGAGAAATTTTCAATTGTTTTCAGATTTTGTTAAATAAAAAATTTAGCACAGGGTTTGCGACTGGCGCATATCGTGATTATCGATATTGGGCACATCCTGAAGGGATTTCAGCAAAAAATAGCTTCCTATGGAAAATGTCCAATCCAAAACAGATCCCGCCTAGACTAAATGTAAAATTTATTTCGGAACACACCAATATTTAATTAACTGTCAAAGAAGTCACAATAATGTTTTAATATCTCTATTAATTATACAATTTGTGATGGCAGGAATAAATTAACTTATGTAAAGAATAATTGAATAACGTATAAACAAAATAATACATGTTTAATGATAGTTCTCACGTTTTTCCATAACACTAAAATATTTTACATATACGGTTAGCTCAAACATCTCCAACTTCAAAAGGTTCAGTCATGTCTTTATTTAGCAATTCATCTTCAAAATTGTCTTAACTTTGATCTCTCGCTAGGGTATACTAGAATGTTGCTGTAGATTAGAATGGTTGAGCCTTTTTAACCTTACAGCTACTTCCACTGGATGAAATAGCATCTAAAGCTTTTCTTTTTATCTAAACACATATCGTGTTTCGTTCATCATCACCACAATAGGTGACACCTCTTGTACTGCCCAACTAAGGAAAAGTGCCGTTAGTCCAAAAATATTGAATATTGAGTTATATATGGTTTCCTATATTTTCAACCATGAAAAATTCAATGGGGTACTCAAAATTGCTGTATCTCCAACAGTGATCGAGATATAAAATAATTTTTTGCAGTGGTGTATAAAAAGTTTTAAAATAAAAAGCAAGACTGCCGTAAATACAATAGGCTAGTAGAGCACCGCAGTTGCAGCGGTGTCCGGATCTTCCCCTCGGACCTTGAAAATTCAGGAGACGGCCACGTGGAGGCTCGCGCCGGTTCGTACTCATATCCGCAGCAGGTCTCCAAGGTGAAGAGCCTCTAGTCGATAGAATAATGAAGGTAAGGGAAGTCGGCAAATTGGATCCGTAACTTCGGGATAAGGATTGGCTCTGAGGATCGGGGCGTGTCGGGCTTGGCGAGGAAGTGGGTCACGGCTGACGTGCCGGGCCTGGGCGAGGTGAAGTGAGCCTAATTCTTACGAGTTGGGTTTCATGGATCCGAGTTCGGTCTCGTGCCTTGGTCTCCCACGGAACCGTCTTGCTGCGAGGCTCTGAGTTACTTTCGGGTGCTTGGATGTCCTCTTCGGTCGCCATTCAACGGTCAGCTCAGAACTGGCACGCAGTAACTCGCTCAGATTGCAGTAACTTCTTTGTAGGTACATACTGCATTTATGCTTAGTATACTGTACTTACTGCAGTCTTGCTTATTGATTATTTAAAGAGCTGATGTACTTACTGCATTGTATTTATGTTGAACGTTTGCTAAAAATTTGCTTTACTCAGTTTAGGTTATAATAAGCCAATATTTGTGTTGTTGAAGTGGTTCAGAAAGTATATAAATTAAATTTAGTTAATTGTTGTTTTGAAACATGAGTGCTTCAGTCTCCACTTTTTCTGAACTTATTGTAAACTCAGCTCTAAAAAGCACTAAGGCTGGCACAACAGTTGTACAAGATGAGAAATCAGAGCTAATTTTACCTACAAAATGTCCTTCCAGTGATTTATTAGAAGCTAGTAAAGAACCTCAACCATCTAGCTGCACTATAACGTTGTCAGATGATGTTGGAGATGTGAGATTACCTGACAGTATAACTCAACAGGTAATAGACAACCATAATATATTATTTTATTACCTTAGTGAAAATACACTGATATCACGTCCACTGGAAGAACTTGATTTTTATAAATATGTTTATTTAGAATCACATACTAACCTACATGTTATAGATGTACCTGAAGTACTATTTCAAAATCTATTTAAAAATGTGGTCCAACTAAACAATGATAATATAAACTTGGAAGAAGATTTAGGTGTTCCAGCTGCTAGTGTTGATTTTCTGATAACTGCAAATGAAAATAGTAAACAAACGAATGTATATTGTAATGACAATGCAGACCAACATATTGACAATATCGTTGTAGAAAATCAATTAAGCCCTGTCACAAAGAAAAGAAAAAGGTTTGAAACCAGTCTGGAAGAAATAAAAAAACTTAAAGTTAAAGAAATAAAAATATCTCATGCAGTAAAATACATACCGTGTAAAAACGCTGATGCTTTTTGCAAAAAAAGTGTGGACAGAAAATTATTTCAGAACGAAGAGAATTTATAAACAAAAAGTTTTGGGAAATCATGTAAACGTAGACATTTTATTTTGACATCATGTGATAAGGTTGATGTTAAACGAAGAAGAAATAAAAACACTAAAACAGAAAGACGATTATACGATATATATTCAACACAAACTAAAAGATACTTCTGACTTTCTGTTCTCTTTTTTCCTCACCACATTAGGCTTAAGGAAAAATAATGACAGGTTTGTGCATTATACACTAACAAATACTCCTAAAGGTGCTTTAACTCCACCTACTGATACGAGGAAGAGGAAGACAGCCATCAAAAAATAAAGGACCCCTTTTTACAAAAAAATCAATGAAAGGAATTAAACTGCCTTAAACGAAAAAATCGAAATCAATTTTGGAAAGACTTGCCTATTTATACATATCAGCTAAAAGATTAAACTTATTGTGACATTCCATTTACTTATGTGAAAGTATTGGTTATATTTTTAGAAAATAAGTTAATCCATTCCTAAAACTGTATATTATGTAATACTGTCAATCAAAGGTTATGTTAAGTTTATTTGTCTAAAGTTAATAATTTGAAAAATAATTAAATGCAGTGTTCTTTCTTTTATTATCACAGAAAATTTCTCAGAACTATACTGGCACCAAACGGCAATAATTGAAATAGAGCATACAACATCCGAAGATATACAAATCGGATGAGGAGTGAGACAGGGTTGCGTCTTATCACCGCTACTGTTTAATTTGTATTCGGAGTATATATTCAGAGAAGCATTAGACGAGGTCCAAGGCGAAATTAAAATTAACTGAATCAGCATAGACAACATCACATATGCTGATCTTAATAGCAAGCAACGCACAAGAACTACAAAATATAATAAATGCGGTAGTTCACCACAGCGAAATGTTCGGTTTACATTTAAACGTTTCCAATACTAAAACTTTAGTATTTTTAAAGACACCAATAAACGTACATGTGTATGCTAAGGGTCGAATAATAGAACAGGTAAATTCCATAAAATGTTTAGGAGTAAATATCAATAGTCAGTGAAATCCAAAAAAAGAAATCCTACCATCAATCGAACAAGCAAGGATAGCATTCATGAGCATGAAAACATTTTTTACAAGATTAGACCTTAGTCTGCAGCTTAGAATCCGAATGATCAGGTGTTACGTTTTTTCTGTCTTACTGTATGGCTGTGAAAGTTGGTCAATGGACTCTGAAATAGAAAAAAAGAATAGATGCCTTTGAGATGTATATATATACGAATGTTGAGAATTCCATGGGTATAAAAAATTACTAAAAAACAAAAAGAATTACTAAGAATAATCAAAGAGAGGAAAATGCAATACTTGGGTCATGTGTTGAGAGGCGAAAGATATGAATTACTTTAAGTTATACGGGAAGAAAAAGTACAGAGCAAAGATCAGTAGGAAGACGCCAGAACTTGTGACTGAAAGGTCTGAGGAGAAGTTTCGACTGCTCATCCGCAGTTTCCAAAACTACAATTGCCATTTGGATCGCCAACCTCCGAAAGAAGACGGCAGTCTCCTTTCGGAGGTCAAAGTGGAGTTTTCTTAAGATCCTACTACTGTTATTTATTGCACTTTTCATTCGCTGGGCAGTTTAGGGGAAGGAACCATAAGATTAAGGCAAAAAAATAGTTTATTTAAGTGAATATGCAATAACTGTTTGCGTAGCTAATATAATATTTTAATGATCTAGCTTCTAATGCTACAAACGAAAACTTAAACAAATATTTAATAAGTTTTTTCATAAAAAAGTCAAAAATTGTAGAAGTAACATTAACGTTAAAATTGTGTTAACAAGCACTTTATTCCATTTGACTTTAATCAAAGATCTTCTCTAAGTACGAACTGCAAATTACGATTGCTAAAAGCATAATTAAATGAGAAATTACATTCTTGCACAGACGGTATCAAAGCAAAAGGGATCTAATCATAAATAATTAAAATACTTGAGTTTAATTGAAGTCTCATGCGTAGGAGAGTCGACAACGCCAAAAAGTAAGATTTACATTTGCTTAATTGTATAATTTAAAAAATATCATTTTTCACAAAGTGTTTTGTAGAGAAGTAAAAATAGACTTCCATGAAAAAGATCGTGGGTATGTTTTTTTTTCACTTAAGAAATAAGTGTGGACTAGATAATATTAATGATTGGTTGTTAAACAGGAAAAAAGAGTAGAATGAATATATTAGCGTAATGGAAGAAACATTAATTCGAGAAACTCTGGAAGATGAAACAGTCGGCATAATAGTAAATGGAGTCTTAGTTAACAACATCAGATATGCAGATGATACAGTAATATTAGCCGATAGTTTACAAGACCTGAAAAGACTCATAAGTAAAATAGTAATGTGTAATAGGGAGTACGGACTCTCGCTCAATACCAAAAAGACGAAGTTTATGAAAATTTGTAAAAACAACCATAATACTAATGAAATCTTGATAGAAGAGGGCAAGCAGATCGAAAGAGTAAAAAAGTACAGTTACCTAGAAACACTTACAACAGAAAATAATGACTACACTGCAGAAATTAAAGTCAGAATCGAAAAAGCACGTTCTATTTTTATGAAAATGAGACGACTTAACGCCTTTGAAATGTGGACCTATAGAAGAAATGTGAGGGTTTCCTGCGTAGATAGAGTTACGATCAATGAAGTACTGAGGAGGATGGGCAAAGAAAAGAAAGTTGAACTTACAATTAAAAGAAAGCTACAGTATCTCGGATATGTGATGCGGGGCAAGAAGTATGGCATCCTGCGACTCATAATGCAAGGAAAGATAGATAGCAGAAGAAGCATCGGAAGAAGACGAATTTCATAACTTAATAACCTGAGAGAATGGTTTGGATGAAGCTCAAAACAACCATTTAGAGCTACTGCCTCAAAAACTAAAATAGCTATGATGATTGCCAACCTCCGTAGCGGAGATGGCACCTAAAGAAGAAGATGAAAGAAACATAATGCGGCGATATGTTTTGCTACGCACAACTAACTCTGTTTTTTAGCACATTTTAAGATCACTTGGCACTGGTTTATTTAGTGGAACTTGTCAATCACTTGTCGCATCTTCGTGAGCTAGGCGGTCCACAACCTCATTACAGTGTACTCTAATATGAGACGGAACCCAGATTAGTACCACGTGTTTGTTTTTCTTTGCAGCATTTTGAACTATTTTATAAATGTCTTTATGAATGGAATATCTGTTTTGGATTTCACAAAGAGTACTGACTGAGTCAGTTATTATTGTGTAATTGTTCTAGTCCGTTTTTTAAATGAATTTTAGAGCTTTAAAGTTTGCGTCTAGTTCTGTATTAGAGATAGTCCAGTTGTTATGCAACTTAAATTTAGCATTATGAGTATTAGAGAAAATGACTGCCCCCAGTCCGTCCGTTGTTTTTGATGCATCTGTGTAGATCTGTCGGTAGTCGCTAAACTTATCCATAATATCTTTGAAGTGGTTTATTAATATGGCCGGTGGGGATTCATGTTTATTAAATTTTCGTAGATCAGATCAAAATAACAGTTTTACAAATTTTTAATGGAGTTTAGAATAAAAATTTTACAACAGCGATTCATTGCTCAGTTTTTGAAGTTATATGCGAATATTAAACATATGCGTAAGTAAGTTATGTATATTGTCATTTTTAAAAAATACTTATGACTATTGCATTTTAATTTGTATTGTATTATTATATTGAATTATGTTGTAGTGTATTGTATTGTATTTTTATATTAATAACAAAATAAACAATGAATTTTACTGCAAAGTATGTGTAAAAAAATTTTTTTGCATTCAACTCCTTTCATACATATATGAAAATAAAAATACACATTTTCATCAAAATATTATTATATTTTGATGAAATCCTCCTATTACAAGTCAAATGTTGTTTATATACAGCAAAAGATGCACCATATACCTATATACCTAATTCTGTTTCTCTTTCTACTCTCTCTTGCCTATAGCATTACATATGTAATGATTATGCAGATTGACTCCCATAAAAATTTGTAACGGCGAACGCGTGTATAGAAGTATAACTTCTACCGGCAGTCCCACAGGACTGCCACACCCGTTTTTTTTATAATAGTATTTCAATTCTCTTATCGTTACAAAATTATTTGTAAATTTGCTGTTATTAATTGTGCAAATGCAATACGAACGCTGCAACGTTCTTTTTTCTGTTTCTGTCCACTATTGCCATAGTTAACGTAACGATTATGTTTTCCTTTGTAGTTAATTCCAATTACTTGGGAGAACACAAAATAAAAATCAAATAAGCAGAAATAAAATATATTCTACGCAAACCCATTTAAAACAAGAGTTATTGAACCAATTATTTAGCAGCCTTTTATATAAAAATAGGGGATGGGTGGAATTTACAGCAATCACTTATTTCTCTTAGTCTTGCGGATTCTTATTTTCTCGTTATTCGCCAGAAGTAGAATATGTAGCTGTTTAATCTTTTATAATTGCTTTTATAAGAAAAAAGCGAATTGCACATCTCTGCGTTTGGTAAATTGCATTTTTAATATTAAGAGAAAAACTTCTAAAAACAAGTTTTAGAAAGTTATAAAAGTATAATGCCTGTTACAATTAAATAAAATTATTTCGTTAAGTGTTTTTTTATTTATTCGCTGCCATGAGTGCTATTGCCGGCATAAAATATAATAAAATTAATGGTTCAAAAACTCATATAAACCAGTGATTTATATAGATAGATAGATAGATGTCAAATATATGTCAATATAGTTAATATAAACATAAATACAAATATAAAGCATAAAACATAGATACAGTGCTATAACTTATACTGTTGACAATTACAACAAATTAAAATTGGAAATAAAATACTCCTCATATGCAAAAAAGACATTTATTATAAGGTAACCCTTAAGTTTTGCCTTAAACTGATAAACATTAAGAGCTTTTATTCTAGCTGGCACTAAGTTGTAGAATTTTATGGCTAAATACCTTGAACCATTTCTGGATCTCTCAAGTCGGCCAAATTATGGGATACTTGTTAAATCTGGTGGGATAATTATTGGCTTAGATTTTCTTTAATGTGCAACAGATACTGCATAATATATACACAAGGTAAACTTAAATTTTTACAACCTCTAAGGAGTTCCTATAGTCAGCTTTATAACAGAGCCCAGAGATAATATGAACACACCTTCTTTGTTGTGCAAACACTTTGTCAATATGACAAGAGTGGCACCAGGAGAAAATAGCATGTACCAGATGAGAAGAAAAATTACTATGATAAACTGTTACAATAGTTTCCCTGAAAGCTACTTGTACAAGGTTCCTAAAGAGGAAAGTTGTCGGGAAAGCGTTTTCGATAGATTACCTATATGTTGTTCCCAGGTTAATCCTGCATCCAAATATATCCCCAGAAACTTCGCTCCAGTTACACATTAAAGTACAGCAACGTTTTCAACACAAGTGTTATTTCTTAAAGTAAAATTAACACTTTGTGATTTAGAGTTATTCAAAGAGAGACGGTTAGTTAAAAACCAATTGAATAAGTTTTTTTGAGATGTTTGGTAATTAAGGGTATCGAATTCAGAAGGGTCGTAGATTACATAGAAAGGAGTGTCATCAGCAAATAAAATAGTGTTAACTGTTTTAATGATACGTTTTCTCTTGGTATTGACAGATATGAGTCGATTTAAAAAAATTTCTATAGATTGCCTTTAAGAGGTCATTTATTTCTCCCGAATGATTGAGTTCAAAAATGGTGGCCCACTTTCTACAAAAAAGTTACGAATTTTATTAAATGTATTGAATACAACGAATTTGTATTTGACTCAAAAATAAAAGATACTGTTACTCTTAGTAATTTTATTGGTGGCACTATAAGGAATACGTTTTCTTTAAAAAAGCAAGGGCAGTATGATGTTAAAATACCTACTACTCAAGCTTATCAATCGAAGTGTCCCATTTTGAAAGAGAGTATAGGCGATTTAACCCTTTGAGACCCTGTGTACATGTGTATGTACATAGCTTTTATTGTTTTGTTAAATACCAACTACTCGCTTATCTATACCGAAATAGCATTCAGTCACTCAAATATACATTTACGATCCACATTTTTACCTTCGGCTTCCATCTAGTGGTCAACAGGTAAAGTTGTCAGCGATTTTGCTGTAAAGTGTCAGCTGTTTAGTTGGTAACCGATACTGCTAGTTTTATTTTACGAGAAACTGTTATCTTTTGTGAAACGAAATCGATCCAACTTTTTAAGTGTGATTTATAAGTTAAGCAGTTTTTTATAAAGTACAAAACATTGCCATAAAAACGATAGTTTTGAAATAAATAAACATTTTTTAGATGCACACGAGCATGTACAAGTGATCTGAAAGCATATTTCTGATTGTACATCTGTATGTACATATGGTCTAAACTTGGGTTTTAACTTAGTATAGTTGATTGCAGATAACATGGATTACAAAAGAAAAAAATATGATTTCGACAACTCAAAACATCTCCAAGAGTTAATTGACCTGATAGAGGATGGTAACGTATCAGAAATAGACAATTTGGAAGTTCCCGGAGGAGAGAGTTCTGACGAGAAGGATGGAATTCTGGATAACTGTGAGAATAAATCTATTATAAGACCAGGGGTTGATGCTTTGACCAGACGTGACACTGAGACACTGGAAGAAGGTGATGGCAGCGAAAATAATAATGAGGAGTTAGGGAGATATATTATGATTCAGACGACGAATATATACCAGATAAAGTTGCAGGTTACTAGGGTACAAAAAAATTAGGAAGTAAAGTATGTTTCTCAGAAAAGGATTGTTCTAAAAAACCAAAACAAAGAGAAATTAAAACAAAAAAGAGAACCGTAGAGTGGACTAAGGCATCGATAGAGACTCCTACATTTACATGGTATCCTACTTCCCCAAATACAAGTCTTACAGAGCCACTGTGCCCAATTTAGTATTTTTCGAAGTATATTTCAAATGATTTGTTTGAAAATATAGCAACATTTAGAAATGTATATGCCTTACAGAACGGAAAAAATTTTAGACCAACTAATGAGAAAGAAATTAAAATTTTATTTGCACTTCATATAATGATTGGAAATTTAAACAAATTTCGCAAAACTAGGATGTACTGGGAAAGAACCCTTGGTATTAGAATGTTTCTAGATAACATGTCTAGGGACAGATTTTTCCAGCTTATAACATGTTTACATCTAGTGAACAATTTGGAAAGACCAGCAGGTGATACAGATAAATTTTATAAGGTTCGTCCTATCATCGACGCTGTCAGAAAGAGATGTTTACAGCTTGAACTTGAGGAAGTACTTAGTGTTGACGAGCAAATGATTCCTTACACAGGAAAACTTTCCGTAAAACAATATATGTGAAGGGGAAGCCCTGCCCTAGTCCACAGTACCGACTACTATTTTATTTTTTTTCCTTACGTATGACAAAATTTCCTTGTTACTTGAATATAAACTAAATTATATATCCTTAATTACTTACTTAATGTTAACGTTTAATACAATGACGTTTTTCGCAATTCGTTTCGTCAACATTTTCATAGCTTTTGACGTGTTGTCGTATTTTCTCTACCAGCGTATTTTAAACCCTACCTTGGTTTCCGAGGATTGCTTAATCGCATTTATTAATTTGTAATAATTTGAATTTGTATAATTGATTCCTGCTTTGTTTGGAAATTTTATTGTTTCATCCCAGAAGGAGATCAAAAGTTGTCGTAAGGATATAATTTAATTATTGTTTGATTTTGTAAGAGTTTTAAGTTGTTCAAATTGTACAATGAAATATTTTGGTCGCCCAATGTCGTTGAACTGAACGTTTCTTTGAGAATGGTAAAACTAATTGAGGAGGTGTCAATCAAAATCAATCATGTCCACCTTAAGAAGGTTTAGGGAAATCGCAAAAAACGTATTAGTAAATAACCTTACATGAAAAATCGGATAAATTAGCATATATCATTTTATTTATTGAAATTAACTGACTCTTAGTAAATATTTCAAATCTAAAGGTATAAATAAACCTGTAAATACATTTTAAAAAACGGACATGCTCTTATTTGATTGGATTTCATGGACGTTGATAGAAGGGGTTGATAAAAAAACTCTTAGACTACGTAAAATATCTATTGTATTGTTACAAAAAATATCTTGAAAAAATGGCTAACATTTACCAACGACACTTTCCACAAAATGTAAATGTTTAAATGTGTAGTCCAATGTCAGGTTCTAGACAATCACTGGATTCGTCCACTTCGTCAGCATCAATTTCGTCGTCCTGGACTTCCACTATTATGGTCTTATACCAAGATAAAAAGTCATGTTTCTGCCAGTCATTTTCTGCCATACATTTTCACAAGTAGCATCTCCACGTCCTTCTTCTTAGCTGCTTTCACTATATTGCTCAGTGGAAGTGACTCTACAGGAGTTGAGAACGACCTTGCAGAATGCCAGCCTTTTTTTTGAGGCTTGTTGTAGGTTTCAAAATCACTTTCAAACCTAAAATTCTGTGCCGATTTCACTTTGATAACAGTAAGTTCTTGTTCATTGCGGTTGACAGCTTTCTCTTTCCTCACAAAAATCCTCTTCTTTTCAGATATCATTTCAATGTTTTTAAATCTTGTAGCCAAACTTTTAGCATCAATCAATCCCCAATCCTCTCCAAGTTTCCGTACTTCTCCAACAGAACTATATACATTGTAGTACTCTTCCTTTGTTGCAATGGTAGGCTGCTTCCTGAGTAACTTTTCAACCCTTCCGAACACCCGATCAGCGGAGAGGAAGCTATGCCCGCGAACAGGGTATGGTAGAACAATCTCCTCTAAAGCATTTTGCACTGATCCTAAGTAATACACTAATGTGTGAACAACGGCATTGTTTTTGTTTTAACCGGCACACCCATCACAGAACAGATTCAGTCTTGTTACATTTGAAAAATTAGCGGAGTTCAAGAAATTTATAAGTGCAGATGAAACTTCGGTCGCACCCCTTCCTGCAAGTTCTTCAGTCCATACGTAAAATATGGGGTTTTGTGCGTTTGATGCTACAATGCAAAAAGAGTAAAAACTTAATTGTCTTTTGTAGAACGCGTCTTGAATAGGAGTTTTGGGAAGTGCTTGAATTTGCTGGAGATCAAAACAGAAAGTAATCTCATTTTCTTTGTTTTCCTTTAAGAGCCCATAAAAAGCGTTAGCTCTTAATCTGTGTATTCTTTTCTCCATCATAAATTGGTTGACCACTTCCAAGTCTTTCACAGCTTTAGCCTTCTCAATTTTCAGCTGAAGATCTATTTTATTGCATGTACTGCAAACGTCAGAAGCTGGTGATGAAAATCCGATATTTAATTCATTGAAAACTCTCCTAAACATAGATTTCTTAACTTTAAGATTATCAAGTACAGAATCATTGTATATTAGCCACAACTTCTTAATGTTTAAGTCTGCACCAAGATAAATCCTTTTCGATTTTTTTCGATTATAGTGGTTTTCTTTTCCTCTTAAATTTCTCAAAAAAAGGCGGACTGATTCCTTGTTCGCAGCAGATTTGTGACTCTTCCTATCGCCACCCCTCTGATCCTTAACAGCCTTTCCCTCTTTCACCTTTTTAGAAATATTAGTCAGTCTTGTTTCCTTCACCATGGTAATATGCATGAAAAGTTTCCTACAAACAGGTATAACTTTACCGGTTGATGAAAGTATAGAATATTGTACACTAAAACTTTAAGCCTTTGATTTTTCAGAGGTAGGCCTAGGCCTTCGCCGCTTTATGTTACGTTGATTTATCCAACTGGCAATGGTGTTATCTTGCGTGTTTTTGTCAGGTATTTTGTAGAGGATATTTCGAACAAAAATAGCATCTATAGGCCTAACTAATGCACATTTCATACCTTTGTTCATGTGTTTACATGCAACAAACACACGACATCCCACTGGAGTGCTGTATCGCTTAAGCTTGGCTCTAGTTTTTTTATCCACAGTCTTTTTATTTTTACGAGATCCTTCATTAGCATCGCCCACTCTCACTAAGTTTTCTTCGTCCATGGAAAATTGCAATTTTATTTAATAAAAACTACTATAATAATATTAAAATTAAACCACAGTGCAATACAAACTCAATACTCGCTATCGACATAACCTAGAGGGAAAACACAGACAATGTGTTGACATGGTCAAATCACGTGACCAAATCGGGGCACTCCTATTAGCTGAATGGACATGTGGTGGTATGATTGAAACCAACTGTGGACATAATTTCATTTGATTTGGGAACCTAATATTGTGTATTCATTTTAAACAGGACATGATTTTTTTTAACCGAAACCGAAAACACCATAGAATAGGATTCACTCTTTGTGTTATGAAACAGCTGCTAACTCATTTTTTAATTTTTATGGACATGATTGATTTTGATTGACACCTCCTCAATTTATAGATATACCAACGCGAACTATTATATTTCTAAATTTGCAAATTTTTCTTTTTACTTTAAATTTTGTGTACAAATTTTTTAGTGTTTAGTGTTTTATTATTATATCTACTATTATATTCTGCATGATCATTTTGTCTAATTTCGTATGTGATGTTGGGTTTCTCTGATTTGAAAAAATGTGTTAACAATTGCCAAATCTTATGTTGCTAATTCCAGTATATTGTCTTCGTCTTCATTTTTAGTTTCAAAGACTAGTCCTTTGTGACTAGTCTAGTGATTAAATTGCTCCACATGTGCAATGTAATCTCTAGACTTAAGCAAATGTGTAAAATGCATATATTGCATATTTTGCATATTCTATTTAAATATCTGGAGATTTTTCAGATTTCTACAAAAATTGCATAAAATGCATAAAAGTCAATTTATTTTGAATTGCGGATTTATTTCAATGTTTTAGTCTTCAATACTTTAGATAGTACTTATGTATACTACCTAACATACTTTGTATTATTGTAGCAGGTAACCGATTTTAATCCCGTAATAAAAGTATGTGTCAGAAGTTTATTTATGAATATAATTGTGGGGTATCAATCCAATAATTATGAGCAGTGCAGCGATTCCACTATTTTCTAGTGTTTCTAGTAGTTTTGGATGGCTTACAGTATTGAATTATTTTGCCAGGTCTAGAAACACACAAGCAATAAGTTAGCTATTGTCAATTCGATTGTATACTTCATTGGTGAGTTCTATTATTGCGTCATTTGTCGATAAACCTTCACGGAATCCAAACCGCGAGACGATAATACGTTGTGTTTAATAAAGAAAGATGTTAGTCGGATTTTAACACATTTTTCAAAGATTTGTAATTAGTGAGATTGGTCTGTAGTTAGACAAACTTAGTTTATCTCCTTTCTTATAATAGGAATTTAGTATTATTTATGCTAGTGTACCTGGCGCTCCCACCAAAATTTAGAATATTACATAAATTGTTTTTCGAATCGTTTTGCCCCGTAAAACCACCGATATTTTTGGTTTAGATAGTTTCTTCTTATGCTAAATTTTTCAAAATTTACTCAATTTAATAAACAAACAACAAATTTAACAAACATTTTAATAAAAGATAAGTTATTTATTGGTTATTGGTGATTTAAGTAAAATGAATAATTTTAGGTGACAACGGACAAAGCAATTTAGAAAGTTTGCTATAAAATTATTACTTTTACGGTCCACATTATATTTCCAATTCCTGAGAAAATTACATTACCCTCAGCTGACTGGACTTTAAAATTAATCAAACAAATTGCTTAGGGCAGTTGGTTACTCCCCATCACGAGACCTTTTTTCGCTTAGTTAACTTCGTTTTTATTCGTTTTGCATATCACTTGAAAGTTAATTGTAAGATCAAATGTGCAAATAATAAGTATGGTAAAAATTATTTTGTATATACCAACTAAACTCTGGTTTAGAGCCATGTTTGTGATATTTTTAAATAAAGTTCAAAGTACAAACAAAAATGGTGAATAAGGGATTTAATAATTATTCTTTTGTTTTTAATTTTTAAAGAAATATTGACATTGCACCTATTTTCGTTAAATATTAAGTTTCGGGGATATTACAAAATCTTTTGCATTATCCTAGTCTTCATAGCAGCGGTCATATTTGCCAAGAATTGTTTGTTATCCTTATCTGCGCCATCTTACTGATGTTGTGTTGTAGTGATCTTAAACGAACACCTGATTTGTCGTCATTCATGATTCTAAGATGTTTGTGATCGCTTTGCAACCAGATGGATTTGTATATATAGGCAGAAAGAAACTCAAACACTAAACTATTAAAAATTTGTTTTGTAAGTTAGGTAAAACCTTTGACTTTGGACAAATAGAAGGCAATCAATGTTACTCTCACTTGCTCATTAAGGTTTCTCATTTTATTTTCTTTTAGCCTTGGTTTCCTCTTGTGGTGTGGAACTCCTAAAGCCTCGTGGTGCACCACACGAAGAATTCCATATTGGATAACAAGTGCAGTAGCATGGCATAGCACCATAGCATGCAAAGCGTCTGCTTAAAATCACAGTTTATCTGCATTCAGGCCAGCATTTGAATCCAACAACTACAGTTTTAGCTTTCTGTTGATAATTCCAAAAGTTGAAGTGTGATAATTGACATCAGCATCACTTCTTTCGTATTTTTTCATTTAGTCACTAAAATTCCGGATGAAACTAAAAACTCCAGATCACCCCTTAAAATTTATTATTTTTAATTTGGCTACGTTTATTCAAATGGCCATATCGGTTCCTAAACATGGAAAAATTAGGATGTTTAGTAGGTTGAACGCAGTGAAAAATCTATTAAAGCATAAATACACATCCAGTGACCGTATGGTGTTGGCTAGAGTTTCAAAAACTCGTTGTCTCAGAGTTTCAGTAGTTGCTGTGGATTCTTTTCCCACGTAAATATTAAAATCGTATATATCCTGTGAAAGAATTACTTTGTTGCCACATTTATATACCCCTTTTTAGTGACTTTATAGGAAGATACTGCTTCAGGGCAGATCTACCAAATCTTTTAAGACCAATATAGTAGAACTTAGATAGCAGAAATAAACAGCGATATCTTAAAATAGATGATTTTTATGAAGAAATTTGAAAGTGGTTCGTTTTGTAACCAGTAGTGTGAGATAGATGGTACTTTATTGTAACATTTAACTATAGTACAACCGGTCACTGTCATCATTTCATACATATCTGTTTTTTTCGTGTTTAATTTTAAATTTTTGTTTTTTTTTTGAAGTGCTGCTATTTTTTGGTTTATACAGGAAGCAATATGCATAAATAAACTACGCGGAAATAATTTTACAAAAATATCAACAGGACACTAACCTTTATCAATATTTAATATTGATATTCCATTTCTCTGGGTAGGAATTTTTTTTTTTCGGACAAAAGTTTGTTTTTGGTATATTCCATTGTGCAGTCAATTCATTCCTTTTAGACTCATCTTCACATGTATTACCGCGTTATTAGAATTTTCTTCGTCGGAAGCAGTGTTCTCAGAAGCAGAATTCTCAGGTACTTTCAACAGAATCTGAGGCAGAATGGTCACCATGTACATAATCCCTGTTCAAAAATTATGGTAGAATGAATGAAAACAATATCAAAAATAAACAATATATATCACTAACCTGGGTTAATAAATAAATTATACCTATATAATTGGTTAAAAATAGAGAGCAGCCACTTTTCTTTACTAAAATTGTATTATTTACGATGTTGATGTATGTGTTTGCATACTACTAGGTAATGAGTAAGGGATGTCTAAAAATATGGATGCGCTCAAATAACATGGGCTTTGGGGACAAACAGACGCCAACAGATTTTTTTAAATCCACTGGAACATACATGTCCTCAAGATTTCGGGATCTTTGATTAATACTTTTTTAAATAATTAAATAATTTGATAAAAGACAAATTTGATAAATTTGATAATTTAAATAGAAAAATTAACATGATCAAAGAATACCTGCTAGTGCTGGTAACGTCCTAAATCAATTTAACTAAAATTAATAATAAAAAAAATTTTCCTTATCTTCTAAACAATTTACTTATTAAAATCCATCTGGTAAGTCCAAGGGTATATAGGGTATATATAGGGATCCAAGGACTACCAAGGATATCCGAATATTAGCCAAGAATATGCGTTCACTACTGTACATCAAGAAATTCACTATCAATGTCTTTGTCACTGAATATATCTCCAAGTACAGAGGAACCTCTCTAAAACTTATCAAAACAGCTAAAAAAATGTACTATGAGAATTGTCTGGAAAGCTCTAAAAATTTTGCAGGGAAAACTTGGTCCATAATAAACGATCTTCGAAATAAAACTAACACAGCTCAAACAATTTCTTAGTAATTAAAATCATTTTCCCTACTTTTTATCTCTTGTTTCGAATGGGCACTTTTGGTCAATTACGTTGAAAAACAATTATTTAATTCATGTCTGTGAAAACGAAAATACAAATTATACAACCCTGAATCGTGCTTGTGTTCATCGTGGCATCGCTGCGCTTCTATCGTCCATAAGAAATACATGGTCCTATCCCCGCAATGTTATTTTCTTACCGTGAAACTCTATAGTCATAAAAGCATTTCTATATGGAGTACCACAAGTTTCAGTACTGAGTCCTCTACTTTTTCTTATCTTTATAAATGACATCACTAACTTAAAAATCGATGGAAAAATTTTTCTTTTTGCTGATGATACCTGGAAGAATTCTAATATTGCAACGCTTCATGCAACTATAACTTCTGATATACTTGTAATAAAAACCTGGTCCAACTCTAATTAACTTTTTTTAACGTGGATAAGACAGTAGCATTATGCTATAAAGAAGCTCTTCAACCCTTGCTTATTAAAACCAGCCAGATCAGTACAATTTATTCTGTAAAATTTCTTGGTATTTTTATAGTCAGCCACCTTAAACGGTTTCTTCATATCGATTTATGCTATCTTATTCTTCTTCTATAAGTGCCACCTCCGCGACGAAGGTTGTCAATCATCATGGCTATTCTGACCTTCGAGGCAGCTGCTCTGAACAATTGCCTTGAGCTACAACCAAACCACCCTCTCAGGTTATTTAACCAGGAAACGCGTCTTCTTCCTACGCTTCTCCTACCCTCTAGTTTTCCTTGAATTATGAGTCTCAAGATGTTGTATCTTTCGCCTCTCATCACATGTCTGAGATATTGCAATTTCCTTTCTTTTATTGTATTTTCCATTTCCCTTTCTCTGCCTATTCTCCTTAACACTTCTGTATTCGTGATTCTATCTACCCATGGAATTCTTAACAATCTTCTAAATGTGCACATTTCAAACGCGTTAAGTCGATTTATTGTATTCCGGTTTAATGTCCATGATTCAGCTTAATAGTAGAGTACAATGTATACATAGCATTTAATTAGCCTTATTCTGAGGGCCAATGTCAGATCTTTGCTGTATAAAATCTTTTTTATTTTCACGAAGTTAGCAGGTGCTTTTTCAATTCTGACTCTTATTTCTGCAGTATAATCGTTATTTTCTGTGATTATCTTTCCCAAGTAAGTATATCTTTTTACTCTCTCAATCTGCTGGCCGCCTACCGTTAATATTTCGTTTGTATTGTTGTTCTTGCTCATTTTCATGAATTTGGTTTTTTTGATGTTAAGAAAGAGTCTATATTCTCCACTATATCTTATTACATTACTTATTACAAAACAGTTCTTATTACATAGCCTGCTATGTAATAAGATCTGTTTCGAAGGAAATAAATTTAGGATCTTTCAAAATAGCATACTTTTCTTTGTTCGAGTCTCATCTTCGATATGGCCTTCCTTTTTGGGGTTCTAGTACAGCTGCCCAATCTGATGTTATTTTTAAATTACAAAAAAACGACCACCACGGTATCTTTTTGGGCTCAGTAAAAAAACACATTGCAAAAGCTAATTCAAAAATTAAGAGATTTTAACTCTTCATTTTCTGTATATTCTAGAAACTGTTTGCTTAATTCGTAAACAACTACATATTTTTCCAGCAAACCCTAGTCATGACTACTCCACTAGAAATTCAAGCTTTGATGTTTATTTATCGATCCCATCCACTGAAATAGTAAGGAAAAAATAGTATATTCGGCAAAAAAATTATACAGTTATCTCCCTTTGCAACTTAAATCTACTACTTCTTTCGTTAAGTTCCGTAAATTGACAAAAGCCTATCTATCTGTAAGACCTTATTGTTCAGTGGAAGAATTTCTCAACGAATGATTAAGAAAATACAGATCGTTTCGGTACAAGTAACAAAGTATTTTTATATATATTTGGGTATCATATGCAGCTCCTTAAACTTATTCGTAAACTAGTTCGTAAGGTTTTTTTATGCAATTTGCAATATAGCGAAATTTTGCAATGGATTGTATATTTTATGTTTTATTCTGTGATGTTGACGATTTATGTAATTTTAGTAAATTTTAGTTGTTATTGTTATTACTTTTTTTTTAACTTATACAAGCTTTGTCCATAAAATTGTACAATTTTCAGTGACAATAAAGCATATTTCTATTTTATTCTATTCAATATTGGATTCGCTTGCACACCCCCACAGTTAAATCTCATAGGTCCAGATGGGTTTTAGAATTACTTTATACACTAATAATTTATTTAGTATTGCGGTATATCTTGATTATTTAGTTGTACAGCTGGACATTTCAGACGTTTAGTTGTAAATTTATTACCCCCTTTGATTAATACCACGAGGGATTTTCATGTTTGAGGAGAAAACACTTTTAAACATTTTATAAAAAGTTTTAATCGTATAATAATTAACTAGTGTTAAAATATTTTGTAGCTCAAATAATTAAATAGATAGACTAAAAATAAAACTAGAATGAACTAGAAAATATTAATTTCTAATTTCTTGGTAAAAGAACTGTTTAATTAAAGTGCCATTTATCTGCAGACTATTTTTAAGTCGTCTCATGCAATATTCCCACCTTTGTTGGGAATAATTCAAAAATAAGTTCGGCGTAATTGCCTGTAATTCTCAATGTAATTGATTTCTTGCATTGCCGAACGTGATACTTTATGATACGTTCATGCTTCAGCAGGTAAAATATTTAGATATTCAATTACGTGCCTTCATAACACCATGTTATTTAGAACAGCGTGGTTGATTACCCCTCTTCAGTGTAAGCCGATAAAAGGGGCCTACACGCGATGTCTTGGCACATTTCCGGATTTTCTTTCCGAGCAGTATGAACCGTTGAGATTTTTAATAAAAGAACTCGTATGCGGAAATACTGATACCATTTTTACGATGAAATCAAGCCAACAAGAGAAATGATATACCATAATACTGTCATTTCGCATGAGAATATATATGGGGTGATTAAATGTAAATGCGTGAGTGGCTGTCGCACTCTTTTATGTATTTATTAGGGAATATTACTGGGATAATACAGAAAAGAAAATCGTTACGATAAATCTTCGTGCTGTTGGACGTTTATGAGATATGCGACAGTAGTAATGAAGTTGAATTGTTCAAAATTGGCAATAAAGCCATGTAGTTTTACAAGTTTAATTGCCAATTCTCTTAAATTTATTGCTTTTTTTTATTCCTGCATTGCAATAAATTGTTAAAGCTACTTTATCTTTAAAAATTTAAAGACCATAATCAGGTTTTTCCATATTTTTACATTAACAAAAACATAAATGTCCTACTAGATTGTTAGCCGGATAAAAGTATCGTAAATGCATTGCACAAAGCTTATATAAGTATAATATATATAGTGCTAGTCAAAAGTCCGTTCACCCTCTCGTATCTTTTGAACAGTTATTGTTGTAATAGTCAAATTTGAAGGGAGGTAATAAACAGACACAGGCTTCTTAACTAGTCATAGCAGGTGACGTAATAGTGACAGATGACGTTACAGAGCTACTATGACAAATTATTTTAAATGGGACCTAGTTTGAAAGGTATTTAAAATACCTATTCAACCATACTAATTCAGTTATTTCATTTAAAGCTCATTTTGATAAATACCTTAAATAAATACTAAAATTGTAGATTCTCATTTAATTAATAAATATTTAACAATCAGTTCTTAGAGTAAGTATTCAAAATGTGCGCCATCTACTTCCTGACCGTAATGCATCCGATTTCTAAACTTTTGCCGTATTCGTTCAAATGTGTCGAGGGGTCGAGGAGGGTTTTAAAATGTCAATATTGTCGGGTGCTGTAGCTTAAACTTTAGATTTTATGTATTCCCACAGAAAAAAATCTGATGTTGTGAGGTCCGGTGGCCGAGCTGGCCATTCTATTGTACCTCGTCATCCAATTCATCTCCCACGAAATTTCTCATCTAGGTAACGTCTTACTTCACCATAATGGTGTGCAGGAGCACCATCTTGTTAAAGTGTTATTTTTAAGTTGCCGAATTTATCTGGACTATTCTCCAGAATTTTCAGTATTAACTGTTCAATTGAATTTTGTAAAATCTCCAGATACACTTCACCGGTTAAGTTAGTATTGAGAAAAACAGGCCCAACTATGTGGTTTTTCAAAGTACCTGCCCAAACATTTATTTTTTTTTTTGGAAATTTAGTATATAATTCACGAAAGGCGTGAGGATTTTTGTCACTTCAATACCTCACACTGTGTGTGTTAACATTTCCATTGAGAGAAAAAGTACTTTCGTCACTAAAACAAATTGTTTTTATGTAATCGGGCTGTGTAATCGGGTTAATTTAATTGGACATATTTTCATAGAATTGATATTCTGATACTCTGATTCCATAGATAAATGCAACTTGGGCTGTAGAATAAGTAGGGTTCACTACCATTTCCATTACCATTTCTGAAACCATGGAATCTTTTTTGTCATCACTAATTGTTGGTCGACCAGATCGTTTGACATCTTTAACACTACCTGTTTGTTTAAACTTCCGAAAAAGCTTCCTTAATAAGCTCTCTAGATACTTTGTCGGCTAGAGTACGTACCATTCTGCCTTTGTAAAAATTTAAACGTCTTGTTAAACAATAACTAAACTAAATATTAACTAAGAACAACTAACTAAAAACAACTTAACTAAACTTAAATTGACTAAACTAAGCAGAAACAGAAACTAAATGTTAAGCTATAAACGCTTTTGTAAACTAAAAACAACTAGAGAATTAACAAACGTCAACTTACTTTTAGCAAATAACCAAAGGCTGACTTTAGAATGTTTATTAATTAAATACCAAACTAGAATTTAAGTATTTATTTAAGCTATTTGTCAAAATCATCTTAAATACAAACAAAATTAGTATGATTAAATAAGTATATTAAAATGATTGTAGTTTTGCATTTAATTAATAAATAAAAAATTTATCTAAAAAATTTTTATAAAAAGTCTATAATTAAAACACCCAATCGGACTACATTACAAAACGTTTGTATGAAATCGATGGAATCTATATTCCATCATCAGTGTGTCTAAGTGCACATGTTTGAAGCTAAAGAACATCCCAGAGGTACTTTTCAGTGCGTCACAGTTTTTTGATTTCTTTCTAATGCATTAAATTGGGTGTGACGGAAAAAGCGGTAGTTCCGTGATTAAACAGAACTATATTGCAGCGTTAGAATAAGCTTACAGACATAAGCGGTTCTTTCCTAACCTACGTTTGATTCGTTGATATTTAGATGTGAGCTTTCTCTAGCCAATCAAATACGCCTATTACTGACAGTTGTCGTAAAACTTCGTCCATGCTGGCCATTCTTTCCAAGTGTTGAACAGCAAGTGACGGCTGTCGTTCAGGTCAGTATTTTTACATAGTATTGGGTGTTTATTTGTATTTGTGTAGGGCCAAGATGGGAAGATATACGGAAAAAGAACAAGTACTAATATTAAAATTACTTAGATATTTTCAATTGGAAAAGGAAGCTGGACAAACATTATTACCAATTTTTGCTGTTCGTGGAGTATTTAATTATTAATTAAGTATTTTATTACCCTGAAAATAAAATTGTTTTATTTACTGTTTATTTCAGCGTGTTGCTGAAGCGTTAGAAATTTCTTCTCTAATTAATGTTTTGCTAGGTTATGGTCGAAATATTTCACCATAAATTCGTCTAAGGATACTGTCCACTGGCAATATTTATCTATAATTTTTTATTACACTGATATACAAATTCTACTTTTCAGTGTTTTCAATAAACTATTATTATTACGCATTAGTGAATAAATAGTTTTTATGATTAGAATTATATTTTATTTATGTAATGAATTTTGTATAAGTTACCTAATAAATTTTGAAAACAATCTTTTTTATGTAACTTATACTATGGCCAAAAAGCAGTAGTGAGAATAGAAGACATAACATCAGTAGAAATAGAAGTACAAAGAGTTGTTCGACAAGGGTGTATACATTCACACAGTATTACGCATACAGTATTATTTAATATATACTCGGAAGACATATTAAGTAAGGCAATGGATTAACGAAATGTAGGCATTAGAATTAATGACATGATCATAAATACCCTGATATACGCTGATGATACAGTTCTTTTAGCCGAATTACATGAAGACCTACAGATACTCCTTAATTAGGTGACCGCAGTAAGCGAAGAAGAATACGGACCATCGCTCAACAGAGCAAGAAATATATGATAATAACAAAGACAACTCAGGACATTCGTGAGATATATGTACAGAATAAGCCTATTGAAATAGTAAGAGAATTCAAATACCTATATACAACTATTAATGAAAACAATGACAGCTCTCAAGAAATACGAATTAGAATCGAACAGGCCAGAAGTGCATTTACAAGAATACAGAGGCTTCTCTGCTGTAGAAACTTAAACCTTAAGTTTAAAATACGACTGCTGAGGTGCTATATGCTATCCGTATTATAATACGGGATGGAAGCTTGGACACTGAAGAAAATTGACGTGAGGAGACTGAAGGCATTCGAGATGCGGATGTACGGAAGAGTACTAGAGATCTCATGGGTAGATGGAATAACCAACTTTGAGGTAATGTGACGTATGGATAAGGAAAGAGAAGTACTAACAACTAAGAGGAGAAAAGTGGGATATATGGGTCATGTGATGAGAGGAGATAAATATCTAATACTCCAGGTCGTTATGCAATGAAAATCCGGAGAAAAAAATCCATATGAAGGAGACGTAACTCATGTAAAAACGAATTATTTAGAGCCGTGGTCTTAAAATTAAAAATCGCTGTGATGATTGCCAACTTTCAACGCGCAGACAGCCCCTTGAGAAGAAGAAGATACAAAAATTCAATAAATGAATCATTTTGTCGTCAATTTTAAATGTTTCCATATTGGCTAAGCGTGGCTAAGTACGATCCTGGCATCTGTCAGATTCTTCAATAATTACATGAAATAATTCTCGACACACCTAATTCATTATATGACGTCATAATTAATGACGTACTGAAAAGTAACCTCTGGGATGTTCTTTAGTTAATATTTGGGTAAGAACACGGAAAATGTTATTAATTTATTTAAGTTACATTATTGGATCTTATATACTATGATGTTAAAGTTACAATTAGAATTGACAACATGGCAACGTAAAACTCTACTGGAGGTTGCTGGTCCTGAGACAAAGTATCTACGAGGACTTGTTGATAGCCACTCAGTTTGTCTCAGACACTTTGTCTCAGGACCAGCAACCCCCAGCAAAGTCTTACGTTGCCATGTTATCAATTTCAATTGTAACTTTAACATCATAGTATATCTTATTCTTGTGTTGCCTATCCATTACGAATGGTGGACACTAACATGGCTATTCTGACTTTGTTGACTGCTGCCCTGAAAATATGGAGAATACATAATGAGGAACGCACTCGATGGATGGAGAGGCGGCATCTCCATTGCAGGAAAAAAGATCTCAAACTTAAGATTCGCAGACAATACAACACTGATAGCAACATCTGAAGAGGAGATGTCGAGACTGATAAAGAGAGTAGAAACCGAAAGCAACAAGTGTGGGCTCAAGATTAATAATCAGAAAACAAAAATCATGATTGTGGACCACGCGAATATCCTCCAAACAACAGGCGCCCTAAATCAATTCGAGAAAGTAGACGAGTTCACGTATCTAGGATCTTCCTTAAGCAATGCAGCCTCCTCCCATACGGAAATTCGCAGAAGAATAGCGATGGCCAAGAACGCGATGAGTCGACTCTCAAAAATATGGAAGGGCCGCTCTTTATCCAAAAAACTCAAAATGAGACTGGTACGGACACTCATTTTTTCAATCTTCAGTTACGGTGCCGAAACATGGACAATAAAATCAGAGGATAGGAAAAGGATTGACGCATTCGAAATGTGGTGCTGGAGACGAATGCTACGCGTCTCGTGGACGGAGCACAGATCCAATCAGTCGATTCTCGAAGAGCTAAACATTTAGACCAGACTCTCCTCTCAGTGTCTTGCAAATGTTTTAAAGTTTTTTGGCCACATTGCGAGAAGAGACAATGACAACTTAGAAAGACTAATTGTGTGCGGAAACGTAGAAGGACGTAGAGGCAGAGGACGCTCACCTATCCGATGGTCAGATCAAGTACAGAAAGCCACTGGAGAGACGTTTTCTGAGTCCATGAGAGCAGCCCAAAATCGCAAGAGATGGAGAGAATTGACAGCCCGCATTGTAGGAAATCACGATCCTCAGCAATGAGGAAACGACAAGAGAGAGAGCCCTGAAAAGTCCGGTAGTGGTTAAGTTAAACCATTTTTATTATGTCTTATTAAGCCTTATTAAGTCAATTGAAATACTAGAAACTTTAAGAAGTAGACAAACTTTTGGCTTTTAGCTTTAGTAGAAATTTAAATAAATACATTATCAACCCGTTGCTACAATACACGCCCATGCTGTGATTCCATATTCACGTGTTATCACAAGTATATCGCGTTATAAATTAGCGACCCTTTGACCGTCAGTCGTCCCCAGGGGCCACCCGAAATGCTGCTTGTTCTGACCCGGATTATAGTTTACCCTTTAGATGCTCATTCCAAACGGTGTATTATTGCCAACATAATTATGTGCACGAAGTGTGATAAAAAAGCTTTTATAATCCCTAAAAAGCCATGAAATAACTTGTAGATATTTTTAAAAGCTTTATTGCATGCAGTTTAATGCAAAGTTTGTCAGTAAATTTAATACAAGTACAATTTAGAGTTTTTGCTTGTAAAGTTTGGTTAAGATATTGTCGAGAATTTGTTAAAATTTAAAACACATCATAGAACAACAGGGTTTGTATTGATTAAATATTTTATTGGTGAAAAATATTTTATCCTTGTAAATTCTTCTTTTAATCTATACATTTTATGAGAGAAATATAACTGTTGATAGTCTTCCAGGAAATAATTTGCTTTTCTTACATTGTTTTTTTATTAGCTTTCATTTTGGGGTGCAAGTATTATTTTGACGCCATTTAATTCTTCTTCTAAATTCTTCTTAATCAGTCAGTCGAGTTGTTGATGGCCCTTGACTTCTGATTTTGCTTGTACTAATATTAATAATAAAAATAGAAAATCGGTCATATAAGAGATCAAGGGGGAAAAGGACTTATGGACATGAGTGACCAACTGGATAAACAGATTGCTAATTAAAGAACTTGGTTTTGGGTGCAGGCTAAGACAACTACTTTACATCGCGCAATTTTTGCAGTACACGATACAATACCGCTTAAACTGAGAGAACAAAAAATGCGCATAAACCACCTCGATAAGCAAAAAAATGCGCACCTGCATTACTAAACATCTGCATCATTAACATCTCAATGAGATCAGCCAAAAATATATCGACAATACAGCGTGGAACTATTGGTTGACATAAGAAAAGACGTTTTCCAAGACTGACGGTTTCCTACTTGCCATTCAGGATCAACTTATTCTAACAAAAAATTATCTAAAAGATATTGTTAAAAATCCTGTCCAAAATGACAAATGCCGATATGGATGCGAGAAACCCAAGAAACCATCCAACATCTTACCGTGGGCAGCCACGCGTTTGTCGGTACTGATTATAAAGAACGCCATGACTTAGTAGAAAAGATTATCCACCAAGAACTAGCTGATAAACTGGGACTTCTCCAAACCGACCATCATCCTTACTATGAATATGTCCCTAACAGAATACTTGAAAATGATAACTATTAGCTATACTAGGACCGCACTGTGCTCACAGACTAACCAGTGGCACATAGTAGACCGGATCTCATACTAGTTAATAAACTTACCAGGCAAACAACACTTATTGATGTGGCGATACCTAACAGCAATAATTTGCGTGTTATAGATGCGCTAATTGTAGATATCTAGAAATACAAATCAGCAGACAATGGAGAATGAAAAGTGTCCAGACAGTACCTATTATTCTATCTACTACTAGTGGTATTCCCAGAAACCTCCTAGCGAACATAAAACAGCTGGGTCTAAATATACATTTTTATAAGGCCATGCTGAAAGTTGTACTCCTCGCGATGTCCAGATTTTTATACAAATTTTTGCTAGTGATACTCTAGCATACCAAGTCACCTAGAGCTTAATAACATAGAAAGAGTCCCACCACTGCTTAATCCTTTTGATGCCGTAGGTATCTAGGATGAGTGAATTTTCCCCTTAGAGAGAGCGTAAGAGATGAAATACATTTACATATATTTCTGAAGACGATTTGTTGATGACTGCTTACTCTATACTCCGGATTATGGAATCAATAATAATCTTAATATTTAATAATATTTATAATAATATTTAATTTACTTATGATCCAGAAGAAAACAACAAAAATTACTTTTTTTATTTAAGTTTAGAGTATAACAACATAAACTAACTATGAACCACTTATAGGTTTACAAAAGGTGTTTGGTCCAGAAGATATATCTTAATTTTAATACTATCACCTATTACTCATATAACAATTAAGCTATTTTAAAGATCTAAAAAAAGTTAAACATATCTTGGAAAAAAGTAATTGTCCATCTAATTAAAAAACAAGTGCATTATCAGAACTCAATCCAATTCCGATACCAATCCCAAATAAACCCAAATAATACCTAGCAATAATAATAGTAATGTCACTAAATCAAACAAACACTTACCTTGCAGTCTTCATTATGTGCCGTCTTTTACCGAAGGTTGGCGACCATCAAACGATAGGTTTTTCTGTTTTGTGCCGCATGTATTATGTTTGCAGCTTCTGGTATTTGAAACTATTCTCTCAAGTTTCTCAGCCAGGATTTCTTCTTTCTGCCCAAACCTCTTCTACCTTCAATCTTGCCTTCCACGATAAGCTGTAGCAGACTGTACTTATCATTACGGAACACATGGCCCAGGTATGACACTTTTCTCCTTTTAACAGTTGTTAACAATTCCACCTCTTTACCCATTCGTCTTAATACCTCTGTGTTGGTCACTCTGTCTGTCCAATGTATTTTCAGTATGCGTCGATACAGCCACATTTCTAGAGCCGCTAACTTCTTTATGGTTGCTGCTGTTAACGTCCACCCTTTAACTCCGTAAAGCAGCGTAGAGAGTACGTAGCATTTTGTGGCTTGCCATTGGAGGTTAACGCTTAGGTGGCGATTGCTTAAGAGCTTTCTCATTTTGATGAATTTGGATCTTGCTATTTCAATTCGGATCTCAATCTCTACATCTGGGTCCCACTTATCATTTACTGTATATCCCAGATATTTAAATCGGTGCACTTTTTCAATACGTTTGGCTTCAATATTCAGGTCGATATGTTGAATGTTCTTTTTACTGATCACCATAAATTTAGTTCTCTTTCTATTGATCTTCAGTCCAAATTGGTTGCCAATTGTATTTACTCTATTTAGCATCATCTGTAAATCTTCGATGTTATCGGCCAGTATAACAGTATTATCTGCATGTCGAAACTTACTTATTGGTACGCCATTAATCTTGATGCCCTCGTTGTACTCTTCCAGTGCCTCTAGAAATATTTGTTCCGTGTTACCTTACCTTACAGTACAATCTTGTATTCTCTGGACAAATGTCAAAAATGCAAATTATGATATCAATATTGGACATAAATCGTCAAAATATTCGGAAAAAATTTTTCCAATGTGTATTATAGTTTACTAAATTTAGTTGTTTTTTAAATGCGCCTGATATATAAAACACGGATGTACGAGTATTTAGAGTCAGATACCACCTTTTTGCATTTTATGTTAAACTATCAAAAAGTGCAGACACCAATCGCAACATCCTGTACATAGTTATATATAATCCATGTATGAGATACATAAATTGTTTTTTCGAATTAGTGAGTCATATTTATGTAGAGACAAAGTGGGACATTCACGGGGAAAATGAAAATAGCGGTGGTTCGACCATTTATGCAGATAAGAATTTTGTAAACAAACAATTTGAACAAAATGTTAAGCTGTGTTTATATTGTAAGGTGTACCACGAACGATTAGAAAGCGTATAAAGCCATAAGAATAGTGAATTTGTTTAGGCAGATATTTACTTATCTTTTTTCCTTAGAAATAGAACACAGTTTAATGACCTTTTATTAAAAAATGTTGATTGGTGGGGTTTTGGAAGCAGTGGGTTTTTTATGAAAACATTCAAATTTGATTAATAAAAAACGGTTAAAATGGGAGGGACATTTGTGCGTTATGATTGGTTAAGAAAATATAGAGAGAGATTCGGGGGATCGATGTGAGTCCTGCCACGGTACAAAGAATAACAGGTATGATACTTGAGTATGATCTCACAATGAGAGTGATTTAAAATATTTTCCGTAAAAACACCGGTGCTTGGAACACAATTCATTTTTAATTGGCAATAAAAAGTCGGTTTATAGATTAATAGAGTCTCTGTTTAACTATTTCAAATTTATTGAAATATAGGTGTTTTATTATTTTAATTGAAAACATTAATAAACAATACAGTGAATAAAATAAATTTGTAAAATAACTTTGTGAATATTATTTTAAACTTTTTTTTGTATTTTTTGCTTTTTAATCATAAAAAGTCGTAAATTATACCGCCAGTCTCAAGGAGGAAATCGAGCCTTCGTCTAGTTGCAGGTAAACAGATGAAAACAAATTATTATATGAAATATCTGTAATAAAATCGACAAAACAAATAAAACACAAGGTTTTAAGTTAGTTTTTTGTTTAATTTCTCTTATTTCTCATATCTTCTTCAAGTGTTTAATTTCTTAATTCTAAAATACATTCGAGATCGTTAAAGGCTGGTAATTACCTGTTCCACAATCATTTTCGACTCTTTCCTGCCTTCTAAGTTGATTTATGGATAAACTTTTTGATTGTGGCAGATGTAGAAAAAGAACAGCATCAGCTTAGGTCCTTCCTTTAATTAATATTGCAGCAATTCAAGCTGCAAAGCTTTCTGGCTTAAAGTGTTTGGAACAATTCCTTAAGATTTTTGTATTAAATTTATCTTCACGGCAACAAACAATAACTCGCAGTTTTCCCAATACTAAGTCCTTGCGAATATTATAAAACCTACCATATTTATCGACATCTCTTTTCTAATTATCACTCAAACAACAAACTACTGCACAAGGCATTTTATGTTCAGCTTGTAAATTATTCCTAAGTCTCTAAAAAATACAGTAGGGGTATGTATGGTTGAGTATTAAGGACTCAATAATATTTAAACATCTCTCTCTTTCTCTCCTATCGCGCTACAGCCCAAATCAAGCCTTGTTCTCCTCAAAAATATGCCCTACAATCTTGCTGGTCATAAACCGATCTTCTCCATATTCTCACGTCTAGCAAATTTTGCGCGTCCGCTGACACTTCATCCTACCACCTTTTCCGTATCCTTACTATATATGGCTCTTGTTGGCTATCTTCCAGTTTTGATTTTCACTACATGATAAGCCCATCGAAGTCTCTGAAGATTAGCGAATCCTGAGATCGGTGCCTCTTTGATCAGTTTGTAAAGTTTATGGTTTTACCTGGATTTCCGTACTCCGTTTTCGCTAATACAAATATCTTCCTTAGGAATTTTCGTTTGAAGACTTCTAGCTTTTGTTTAGTGTATTCTGTCATCACCTATGCCTCGCATCCATTACATACTATTCGTGTGATAATAGTCTTGTAGACCCTAATTTTCAATCTTCAGTGTTTGTTTTTGGAACGGAATAGATGGGCGAGTGGAAAGTAAGCTTTGTTTCCATTTAGTATTCTTTTTAATATTATTTAAACATAGCTTATTCATAACAAAGCCACTATCACTTGTAAAATAAATCGCATAAAGAGTTCAAAATATTCCTAATAATAATTTTTTCGCACTAAAAAGGCTACAAATCAACTTAAATCTCAAAAAAACATCATAAAATCTACAACAAACTTACCAAAGAAACCAAAAGCTAAAAAATTAATAAAACCCCCATTATAAACAGATACATTCTTTGTATCTTGGTCCTGCCAGGATAAGAAATAGGTATTATAATTTGAAGAGCCGGAGTCGACACTACAGATTTTCTGATACGGCGGTAAAAAGATGTGTTTTGTGTTTATGCAAAAAGTTCCAAATGTGGTAGCAAGCAAAAGAGATTGAAGAAAACGATGACATACTATAAGTAAAAAAACAGTAGATCAGTTGAAATATCCTTGTGTCTAAAAAGAAGCAGTTGTTCCTGGAGCTATTAATTTGAGTAAGGAGTTGGGCAAAGATTATTGCAGTTGTAGAATTGTTTTATCGAAAATAATAGGCAGAAGAGAGAGCAGCCGTATTTAGAAACACTAAGTAGTACGAGCGAGGTGGACAGGTCACAATAAAAAATGAGGTAGAGTGAGTCGTTTTAAAGACAAAATGTTAGGTTTGTCATTTAGTTAACAGAGAATATTAACAGAGAATATTAAAGAACATCTATTTAGATTAGAGTTATTTGTTTTTAATTGTATATTTTTCTTAATTAAAAATTAAAGTAAATATACTATCACTAGTAAAAAAGTAAATAAAATAATTAAATGAGAGGTCTGTGATTTGGATATAATTTTATTTAATTTTTTATTGAAAATTTTGGGTGTATGATTTGATGGATGCTTGCTTTTTCATTATTTTGATAATCATGTATGGTATATATGTTTTTAATGATGTTCGAAAATTATAATACTTTATTTATTTTGAAAATACATAACACCTGCTTTATAATTTCATAGTTTTTTTTGTAACTTTATTATCCTAAGGCAACTATAAAAAATACTTTGAAGTCACGTTTTTTGTTAAATAGTAAAAGAGTCCTAAGATATCGTATTAAAATATATTTGTTTTGTAATGGTAAGTTTAAGTAGGGATAAGATCTAATAAATTGTAAAAACATACCTATGAGCAAACCATAACAACATATTATAAAGAAATATCTGCAAAAGTTAACAACAGATAAGAAGATGAGAAGTTCAAAGTGGATAAAATCTGGAAATCGTTTACATTACAGTTTATTTTGATTTAAAAGGTAATATTAGCGTTAGAGATAAGATATTTCGTTTTCTTAAAGATATTTAACACCATAGCTTACTGGAAATATTACCTGTCACTTGCTACGTCTTGAACAAATTAAAGTGTCCACCCTCGTCAAAATGCCCATTTGAATCTATAACAGTTCTTTTTTATTGTGCGTTCCTAATTGTGGCACTGTCCTGATATATTTTATGTATTTTAGTGACACCATCGAAAGTTTTTGTACAAAATTGTGACGGCAGTCGGTGGTCCTCGTATGCGATGAATGAAAGGGCCAGTGACAAGGGTCATTCTTGTGTTTTGGGAAAATATCATTTTGAAACAAGTCGCATGTGTATACTTGACAGTCAATTTGGTTAACCTTTGTCATAAAACTGACCAGGCATCTATCTCTGCCTAGGTTTTCCGTAAATAATGTACATTTTGGACAAACGAATATTAAACTAAATAAATGAAGTAATAAATTATAGTTTCTGTAAATATGTCAAAAGACTAGTACAAATAAGATGTTTTAAAAATCCTGTTTATCTAAATGAGATATTTCTAATATGTTATCCACATCATAACAATTATATAAATTTTTCCGTCGACCGACCATTTATGATCAATTTTAACACCCTCAAAATCATTGATTAATGACCCCTATTAATGAATGATTTTCTATTAATGAACGATTTTATTATAAGCAACACAACATACATTGCTTGCATAAATTAATTAAACGCTCTGAGATTGGCAGTGACCTGTGGTGTAGGCAACCAAAGATATACCTATTTATATTCCCACTAAAAAATTAATTTAAAATGAAGTAGCCGATGTTAGTACTATCTATCATTGTATGTCATTATTTACTTTATTGTTTAAAATTCTGTGTATTTGAAAAATCAAACGATGGATATTGACGAAGAGTTTAATTTAACTCCACCAGAATTTAACTTCTTCTATCACAGAATTTACAGAGGTCCAAGAAGACTTAAATATAAATTTGTCAAAATGCTATACACCAGATAATTATTTATCAATATCTTCCTTTAATTTCAGTAATTGTACCCTTTCGAATATTAATGTTTACTATAATAAAACTACTACTAAGGAAACTTTGAATAAAGTCAATGAAAGCTGAAAAAATTTTTGTTTATCGTTAAGTAAATAAATATTTAAACTAAGATATCTTTTTTTCTGAAAAGTACGGTCCACGGAAAAGTTTTGTAACTAACTCATGAATTAAAATGGCGATTAACAATCTCGAACATTAACGCATATATCTCAATTGTTAATCGCCCTTATTAATACATTTGTTGGTTAAATAACTATTACCTTTCATCTGTATTTTAATCGAATCCGGATCTCCCCCATGCCAAAAATTAATGGTACCACCTAACCAATATTTTCTTAATTCTTTTTTTTTCAATATTATTGTTTATTACAAAAAAAGGCATCTTACGTTAATTTTTTTATGTCAAATGCCGTTGTTTGATAGATAAATCCAAATTACTTTTAAATTGTTTGTAGTCCGGGTGCTTAGTTAGAAATAATGAAGGGCACCTAGTGACTGCTATGATTATTGGTTCTCGCTAAAATGATCCAACAAAAATGCGGATCCGCAAACACCTAACGAGGTATTGTTAATACAACAAAATCTATGAACCCAGGAATGTGGTATTCATTTGCTCGTTCTATAAGTATTTTCATACTTAGTAAATGGTCACTTGTGCTGAATCGCTTTCTAAAACCAGCTTGTTCTTTCGACTGGTATCCATCGAATTTTGTCGTCAATTTATTGGTTAAAATTTTTGTATGAGTTTATACATTACATTAAGGAATGTTATAGGACGGAATTTTTTTATATCTGCTTTATTCCCTTTCTTGTGTAGGATATCGGTTACAGATCCTGGTTTTACGGATAATTGTTTGGGATATTTTTTTCTTTTATTATTTTGTTAAAAAGGGAATGTAGAGTATTAATTACCACTTTTTCACCATATTTCAGCATCTCTGCAGTTATTTCATCTTTTCCAGGTGATTTGTTGTGTTTCATTTCTTTCAATGCCTTCTTTATTTCTGATTTGCTTATTTCTGGCTGTAGCTCTGAGTTGACATTTTTTATTTTAGCCTTAAGTAGGTTTTTAATTTCTTCTGGTGGTTACTTTTTTGTTTTATATAATTCTGAGTAGAAATGGTGGATTATATTTATGATTTGTCATCTTAAATGTTTGTTTTTACTCCGTTTACAACTTTTATTTTTTTTTATTTCACACTTACCTAATTTAGATTTTAAGCATTTCATATTTTTGTTGTTCTGTATTACTTCATCTATTTTTATTTCTTATTCTTTTCACTTATTTTCTTTTATTATTCTGCTTATTGTTTTATTGATTTCGACATATTCTTTACATTTCCTTTTGCCTTCTTCGTTCAGCTTTCTTCTTTAAGCCATAAGCTTCTTTGTTTCTGTTCATATATAGTTGTTCTTTTTCAGATCCTTTTTTGCTATTTCTTTTCCTGATGTAATCATCGTTGCTGTAAGTATGTTGTCTATTTCGTCTATATATTTATCATCACTGTCTAATATTTGGGTAAGTTGTTCTTTTAATAGGTCCTTGTATATCTCTTTATACTGCTCTAGTTTGTTTCTATCTACTAGATCCCAATTTCTAATTATTTTTCTTTTCATTTCATAGTTACCGTCAATACTAATTTTTGCTCTTACTATCCTGTGATCGCTACATGTTGTGAATCTTTTAAGAACTGTTACATCTTTATTGATATATCGTTCCGTGGACAGTATGTAGTCGATCTCATTTTTTGTCAATCCATTAGGGCTGATCCATGTCCATTTTCGTTGGGGGTTCTTTTTGTAAAAGGAGTTCACTGCGTATAGATGCTTTTCTTATAGGTAGTTCATCAAAGTAGCACCTCTATCATTTCTCTGACCATACCCAAAATCTATAATTTTAGTTTCTTCTTTGTTTAGTTTTCTACCCAGTTTGGCATTGAAATCTTCAATTACTAGTGTAAGACAATTTTTATGTTCTTGCATAGCCATATATCTTCATAAAATAGTTCGATATCTTCGTCATCATAAGCTGTCGTGGGGGTATATACCTGGATAATTTTAATTAATGTTCTTTTTATTTTAAGTCACTACCCCAAAGTTTTGTATTGAGGGCCAAGTGAGAATTAACAATTGCATAATAAACATTTAATAACTGTTCGTTTTTAAGGAAACTTTTTAATTGCAATATTGCGTGATAACTACTATTTATTCTTTTGCAAAGATGATTAATTTTGAGATTCCCAGCTCATGTTACTATCAAGATAATAACCTAAAAGTTTGGTGGAAGTTGTAGAATGAACCAGGCTATTATTTACTTTTATAGAAAACTGGTATCTTGAATTTGATCTATAGTAGAATTGCATGTTTGTGGTTTTTTTAGCATTAACAATTAAATCATTTTTTTTACACCACTCTGTAAAATCTTCTCATAAATCATTCAGTTAAACAGTTAATTCCTCGGCACTTGAAGCAGGTGTAGCAATAGTTGTGTCATCTGCATACATGAATATCTTATTTGAACTGACATATCTGGGCATATCATTAATATAACATAGAAATATTAATGGCCCCGATATTGAACCCTGAGGAACCCCAATATCAATATCACCATAATCTGATCGTAAGTCACTAAGTTTAACGAGGATCTTCCTAGAATGTAAATAAGATGACAGCCATAATGAGAACTGAGCACTAAAACCAAGATTTTTTAACTTCTCTATAGCAACACTTACGTTTATGGTATCCAATGCTTTTGAGAGATCGAAGAAAAGTGCCCCCACAAAATCTCCCCTATCCAGTGCCATGTGAATGAAACTAAGCAATTCAGTGGTAACACTCTCTGTTGATCTTCCAGGTAGAAATCCTCCCATTTAAATAGTAAATACTTAAAAATAACACAAGAAAATAGCTTTAGAACAATATCGTAGTATTTTGTTGCATTTGCACGTGAATTTGTTTTTTGACATTCCTGCAATATTTGCATGAAATTACTTAAGCGGCTTCCGAATGACGGAAGGACACTATATATTGATAATTATTATACTAGTGTAAATTTATGTAAACAGCTTTTTCAGTGTAAAACATATGTTTGTGGAACCCTTAGATCTAACAAAAAAAAAACCCAAAAATGTATGCCAAAAAAATTGAAGAAAGGGCAAATATATGATGGAAAAAATGATGATGGCATAAGAAATGGATGGACAAACGTCCTGTATTGATGGCAAACGAAAAAGGGTAGCACAAGAACGAAGGTGATTATCAGCTATTTGTGTAGCTAAACTTTGTAAAGAAAATCTTCTGCTGGTTACATTATCGGGATTGTTGCAATGAGAAATGACATTTCATTATTACCTGTTATATTTAGCATCGAATAGAAAACTACCATGTGATGAGAGGCGAAAGATACAACATCCTGAGACTCATAATTCAAGGAAAAGGAGATGGTAGGAGAAGCGTAGGAGAAGCGTAGGAAGAAGACGCGTTTCCTGGTTGAAGAACCTGAGAGAGTGGTTTGGTTGCAGCTCAAGGCAATTGTTAAGAGCAGGTGTCTCAAAGGTCAGAATAGCCATGATGATTGCCAACCTTCGTCGCGGAATTGGTACTTAAAGAAAAAGAAGAAAACTACCATTGGCCATCTCCTGGTATTTCTTGCAATGTTATAGGCAGCACACAACTTGTCCACGGTATCAACAATCCCTTTAGTATTGTTAATCCACTTCGTCTATTTTATTACCAGAATAAAGACTGGCTAACAGTAGGACTTTTTATTTTGCTTGAGTTTGTGGGACAAAATAGTGGCATTTTGTCGAAAGCAAAATAAACTAATGTTAGCTAACCCTATCTTTGGAGTATTGACAATCTAAGGTGGTAATTCTGTTTGGTGTTTACGAATTCCACCAACCAACTTCAGTTTTTATGAAGTTTTTTTTTTACTTATGAAGCAGTGATTGGTAGTAATATTTCTTCCTGATCCATATACGGATTTATATAATCTCAAGACTACCGCATTGGGATAGTAGCTCACAGTATAAGGGCCATCAAGGGATATATCAATATTTTAGTTGAAGTTTTCGGACCAGGTAAACGTTTTAATGAATTTACAGATCTGGTTTTAACAATCTTTGATAGTGCTTTTTTTCCACTTTTGGTAGATTTTTTTTTGCCAATAAAAAATGCTTTTGTGACAGGAGATGCTTCCACTTCAATATCCGAAATATCTTGTTCGCTCTCTAAATTATTACTTCCTTCTACATAATCTTCTTATTGGTGCTCATCATCATCATAGTAAGGCTCTTCTTTCTCATCTTCCAATAACGCTTCCTCCATCAACTTTTGAAAACCGTTCTGCTTTGATTCGTATGACGTCATCTGAAAAAGATAAACTTAGTCAAAAATTGCGTTTCCTTCTAATTATTTGCAAAGATTATTTGTTTATAAAAATTATTTATTTTGATTGTAAGATTAGACAAAAAAAAGATTAATTTACACATGAATATTATGGGAATATATGCTTACATACTAACTAGAATAATATAAGTTGAAAAAAATATGATCTTACCTTTTGTTAATTAAATACTCCAATAAATTGAAAACCTATGTAAGTTATACCAGTACACGCGCGCGGATTCTCAATCCGCATTTGCATATAATTTGGAAATAAGTTAACGTACTAACTGCTCAGTCTAAACTAATATAAAGCTTGCAAGTGGATGAATAGTGTAGTGAACGGGTAAAAAAGTGTATATTTTTTGTGAAGTTGGTCATACTAAATATTTTACATATTTTTTTTTCGACGGATAAAGCAATTATGTTACCTTGGTTGATCAGTATTTAAGATTTAACTATTTATTATATGTACATGATGTGATTATCCAAATATCCCAACATATAATATCTATTAATTCAATTTAGCTATTATTGGTAATATAAACCATTATAAATGTACATATGTTTCTCCTGTATGCGGAGTACGTACGAGAAATACCAAATGCATGCCTACCAACATAACGACGAAAGAATATGGTGGCTAGTAAATTCTGCAATTATGTAATTGCTATAAATGAGATCTGTTTCGGGTAGCCATAATTCAAAATAATTATCCCACATATATTTGCCCAATTCTACTGCGTTTTCGTGTGCAGAATGTAATTTACATGCCATCGTAAACCACATTAGGCATTTTTGTCGGTTGAATCTACGGCTCTGATTTCGAAATTTAAAATTATTTCCTCGGAACACGTCATAAACAAGTCTTAACAACGTTTGTGCTCGTTACGTTTTGAAACGTATTATGGGTCTTTATGAAGTGTATAAACTTGAGCGCCGTATTTGCCAAAATTGATTTTTTAAGTTTAATTTAGGGCGTGTTTGGGATATAAAAGAATTTTAAACCAAAATTTAATATTTTTTGTTGGTAAATTTAACAGTTAAATCGAAATATATCAAATTAACCATGTGTCCTGTTCGGGTCTGTTTGACCAAAAAAAAAAATATTAATTTTTTAATCTAAGTAATAATTAATTACAAAAATTAAAATGTTTAAATCTGCATCAAATATAATATTCTCGCACTAAAATTATTAACATTAAACGTATTAGTGGTCATACTCTCCGATTTCATTAACTCTCATAATATCCATCTCTCTACTAACTAACTACTAACCTACACTAAACAACAATATTTAGGTTATATTTTTGATTTCGCGATAGCTTACAATATAATAGCGAACAATAATAAATACAATTAATTTTTCACATAACTTTTTATTGATTACTTTATTCGGCAAATAAATATTTTATATTTTATATGTCAGATAATTTTAATTTATTTTATCTGTCAGTTTATCTGCTCAGATTTTTTTTTAGGTAACGCTAGAATATTAAATCTAAAATAATATTTTTTTATTAAATTCTACCTTAAAAATATTATTAAAATTAATTATTAGTTACATTTATATGTAATTAATACAGTAATATTAATTGAACGTATCGTTTCAAGAACAAAATATAATTGAAATGTCAAATGGTGGTAGTTAAGATTTCTTTCCTAGATGGCGTCATTAGTTTACTGGACAAATGGTGTGTATAGCCTTTTATATAGATAGACCTGAGGTCTTCTAATTGCATGTGGGATAAAATTTGTTTTATAATTTATTTATACCGTTAAAAATTACCTGTGTAAGTATGTTTAGTTGACAATATTCTATGATTTTCAACAGTGTTTGTCCATGATACAATGAACACTGGGTATGATATTGCGCATGAAATTTGACAGCTGAGCCAGGAGCGTGACGTAGAAAAGATCCCTCGGACCGATTATTTGTTATGATAGTTATACGACTTTTTTAATATTGTAGCAATTTATCGCGTTTTTCTCTCAGTTAAAGCATTATGGGGTCTGGAAAAGTATCTGTCGTATTAAGTTGCTGTTTAGTTTATTATAGTGTTTGGTAGTTTTTTCTAAAAACTTGTAAATCTTACCTCTGCCATGTTGTTACATTTTGAATGTTAGTTATATGTTAAAAATAGGTTAAAAAAAGTTTTAGAAACATTTGGATAAACTAAGTAATCCATCATAGCCAGGGGATTTGTTATTTTTCGTTTGTTAAGGTGCCGTTTTGATTTCGTATAGAGTTATTTCTGGCATTAATTCTGATCCCTGGTTTGTGATTTTGGGCAGGGGCTGATCTTGCTTTTCGTCGGTGCCCTCGACAGATCGATATATTTCGCGATAAAAGTATTTGACATCCTCAAGGATTTTGGTTCTACCAGTAGTAATGTGTACATTCTTGTTTTTTATTTTGTAAATATTTTTTACTCTTCTTGTATTGTTTTGTCTTACGTCTTTTCGGAGTAACCGGTGGATATCTTTATTTAATTTTTTCATTGTTGTGTAACTGAAGCCATATTTTTTCGTCAGCTGTCTTCTTTTACATATTAGCTCTTTGGTATAATGGCTTGTTTTTCTTTATGGGTCAGAACAGTTGGGCTGCACTTCCTTACCGTCTCTTTTAGAGCCTTCGTTATGCCATCATTTACTTAAACTACATCTTGTATTTTATCATGCAAGTCTTGTATATTTCTGGTTAGTGTATCTCCATAAAGCTCCATACATGCGGACGACACTGTGATGTTAGCCGAAAATATTGAAGATCTTCAGAGACTGGTGACCAGTATACCGGAGTATGGAAAAGACTACTGTCTAAAAATGAACGTCAAGAAGGCAAAATTTTTGAAAATATCAAAAACTCAAAAAAATAATGAGAATCTTCTAATAAACGGAACCAACGTCGAACAAGTGGACAAATATGCATACCTGATAACAATAATTAACTACACAAATTACATTCAGGAGATCAAAATCAAAATAAAAAAGGCTAGATAAAATTTCAACAAAATGAGAAGAGTGCTATGTACAAGGGATTTAAAATTAGAACTAAGAGTTAGGTTGGCGAGGTGCTATATTTTTTTGATTTTGTTTTATGAAATGGAATCTTGGACCTTGAATGCAACATCAATGAAAAAACTGGAATCATTCGAGCTGTGGGTGTGTAGAAGAATTCTGAAAATATCATGGACAGCACACATCTCAAACAAAGAGGTTCTGAGAAGGATGAATAAAGAAATGGAAATTTGAAATACAATTAAAACAAGGAAATTGGAATATCTCGGACATATTACACGTGGAGAGAAATACACCTTGCTCCAACTGATTATGCAGGTAAAGGTTTAAAGAAAAAGAAGCATAGGGAGGCGTAGAATCTCATGGCTGCGCAACCTGAGAGAGTTGTACGGATGTACATCAAATGAACTTTTCAGAGCAGCCGTCTCAAATTCCCGAATGGCTATGATGATTGTCGACCTTCGCCGCGTAGATGCACTTGAAGAAGAGAAGAAGAACACAGCTCGTGATTTTTGGACCTTTTAATAGTATCTTAGCTCACATTAATCTGTGGTCGCTTTTTATTAAAAATTTGTCGAGTACTTCTTTGTCTTTGATTAATTTTTTTTTGTTTGTTAAAATTTAGGGCCGATTGTTCGAACGCTAATCAAAAGTTGATGGTAATCAAATATTTAATTTAAATCAAATACGTCACATTTTGAGGTTACTGACTGATTTATTTTATTAAATTTTATTATTTTGCGTTTTAATTTAAAATAAACCATAATTAAACTGTTTCTGATTTTAATTTTAATTTCATGTTTCAAACAATTTTTATTAATTTTGACAGCTGCTCTGACGTATTTGATTGTAATTAAATATTTGAGTACAATCAAGTTTTTGTTAACCTTCGAACAATCGGCCCTTAATCTATTTCATTTTTGACACTGTCTTTATTTAAGTTATATCTTACCTTAATATCCATGTAAATCACGTTTGCTAGTTGTCATTTTAAAGATTTTTAAAAAGGTTTTCCATACGAACATTACCGTTTTTAGCAAATTCAGCATCATATGTTTTACTTTTTACTTTATAAATATTAAGATTATGGTAAGAATAAAAAACTAATCCCTTTTTATAAGCTTTATTTTATATCTAAAAAAAATTTCTGATAATATCTAAACTTTTGGATTGATTGAGGTGATTCTCGAAGAACCGTCTAAAACATGCTTCTTTGACTGGCGAAAAAAATATTATCTTTTCGAAAAAACTCTAACAAACATTTTTATCTTAAAATTCAACATTCAGGCGACTACTATGGTTTTTGTTTAATAAACTTTTTCCACTCCGAGTAGGTGTGGTAAGCACTCCCAGAGAAAAAACACATAGTGGCATAGAGAAGGTTTTGATTTTTGAACTATTTTCTACCCACAGAAGAAATTTCAAGTAAATCGATAATATATTAATAAAATTCAGAGGTTTTATACTATTTTTACCACCATATCCTGGCCTATAAACAATATCTATTTTCTAGTACATTTTCACAAGTAGCAATGATTTTATATTTAAATATTTATCTACCCTAAATGCGTAAATACGTCTTCTATAATTAATTTTTCCTTTACATCCAGGTTATTAACTGCTGAACCTTGATTTATTGTTAAATATTAAAATACCATCACCAAAGCAAAGAAACATGTTGAGTAATATTAAACCCAAGGTAATAAGCTTTTATTTTTGACTGTTTCATTAATAAAATCCCAGCTATTTTCCCAGGGATAAAACTCAACTTTCGTTACTGTTCGCGAATTGCGAAGTGTGTTGGCTAAGTTAATATCGTATAAAAAGGCAGAAAGTCAATTATTAGCAGATATTCTTTTAACGCAATACTCGGCTGTCTGGTTTTGATTGCTTTGTTCTTTATCAATTTGGCACTTAAAAGAAAAGAAAAAACGAAATATGTTGTAAGCGTGGTTTTATTAATGGACGGAGAAAAGTACGAAATCTAATAAATCGTCAACAATAAGGCGATTTTGACTCCTCTTGTATTGGGATTCATTATAAGACATATATATTGACACTATTCAATTTGTTTCAAACGTACATAGAAATAGTCCAAACAGATTACTAAAATAAGTCAAACAGTGGGGAAAAAGAGGGAGACTTGATCATATAAGAGACTTAATCACTCTTTAAAATTTCAGTAAATAAGCAGACTAAAATTAAAAATTTTAGTCTGTTTGACAGTCCAGAACAGAGAACAAATGACATCTTTATTTGGCTTTCAGAAAGATATTACACTTTTATCGTATGTGGCGAAAAAAAATAAAAACGTCCTACTGTTGTCCACCATGCACCATGATGGAGCTATTGATGAAGCAACTGGCGATAAAAATTTACCAGAAATAATAAGCTTCTACAACTTTACTAAAAGTGGAGTAGATGTAGTGGATGAACTGTCTGCATCATATAACGTATCTAGAAACTCACGGAGATGGCCTCTTACGATCGTGTTTTCTCTCTTGAATACAGCCGCCATAAATGATTTGGTGATATACAGAGAAACCAATCAAGATTTCAAACTTGCAAGAAGATTGTTTATCAAAATGTTGGGCTTTGAATTGATCCAGGACCACATATCTGAAAAAAAAAATAATCTAAGAATACCAAGGAGTATTCGTCAAAACATTGCACATTTTTACCAAGATGCCCCTGCAGTGCCACCTGCCAAGATTCCAAAACTCATGGGAAGATGTTCAGTATGTCCAAGAAGCCGAGATCGGAAAACTAAATATTTCTGTTCAAACTGTGAATCAGTACTGTGCCTGGAGCATGCTGTCACAAGTTGTCAAAATTGCATGAAGTCAAATAGCGATTAATTTTTTTTCTTTCACTGTACAACCGGGCAGAGTTTTTCCTTGTATTATCTTACTATTAGATTTTCATTTACTATTGTATTTTTTACGATCAAAAAACGAAAACTGCAATACTTGGGACACATTACAAGAGGCGAAAGATATGAACTGCTTCGAATAATTATGCAAGGGAAAATAGCCGGAAAAAGGTCCATAGGAAGAAGACGAAACTCCTGGCTAAAGAATCTACGGGAATAGTATAGCTGTTGCAGCAACGAATTGTTTCGGTCAGCAGTTTCGAAAATACGTATAGCCCTGATGATCGCCAACCTTCGGAACGAAGATGGCACTTGAAGAAGAAGATTGTATTTTTGATCATATGGTGTTTATATTTTTTGGTAAGATTGTTCAGTTAAGTTGTGGTTTTTGCTTATGGAGAAATGCCTATTATTAGTTTATTTTTAATTTCTTTTAAATAAAGGTGTCTGATTATTTCTTTTTTGCTTAAATAGTCCTTAGATGATCACTTCAGGTCATGAAATTAGAAAACATATAAAAAAACTGCCAAAAAAATTCTAATTTTCTTAGAAATTGGGGTTTGTCACACCCCACATATGTACTAATGACAGAAAAATCCACGTATGTGACGCCGGGTTAATATTTACACCCAAGAAGCTCTAGAGGTATGAAGAAATAAGTGTTTGAAAATGTGAATTACAATTAAAGACTGCCTAATATCTTCCTGTTTGCAAGTGACCAGGTGCTAATGACGAACGATGAAAATGTCATAGCATTCATAACACAATAATATTATTTGATTTTATAAAGTAGGTATGAAATAGCCATATCGATATTAAATATCGAACATGGTTATTTGATTTTTGCTGTACATTTTACACTTTTTAATAAAAAATACATACTTTTAACTTACAACCATAAATAGTAATAAAAAATTACCTCTTTTATAACAAGTTTATTGTCAAGGATCATTCTATAACACCAAAGGTGTTCTGGGTAATAAAAACATTATTTATTTACATAACATTAAATAAACTGTCATCTGTATTTTACAAATGAAAATAAGAATCGATTATCGGACATAAACGTTCCTGCTGTGGCTCTGGCATCATGAATATTATTTATGTTTACAATACATGAAAAATCGTGAGGAGCTTGACCCGGTTTTCCTTTTTTATTATACGCATTAAAAATCCATTTGGAACAGAATTGTCGTCGTCGTACATAAGAGACGGCTGGTTCAGTTTGCTCTTTTTATGTTTAGGACTCTAGGACATAGGACAGGGAATGAAAACAAAGCTGCAAATATATTAAATCCTCGGTAAGAATGAACTCTAAAGTATTTTTTTTGTTTAAAGCTTGTAAATATAAATACTTGGTATGTACTTTAATGGAATTATATCGAAGAAGTCTTAAAAAGATTTATACATTTCTTTGTAACTATTTCATTTATTTATTTATTTATTTATGATACTACACAAATTCTTCTTCTCCTTGTAGCATGATCTTAATCCCTTAATTATCGAATATTTAAATATATAAAAATCTATAAGAATTTATTGAAGACGCCCCTGGCTGGTACGTAATAATAATCTGAAGTTTAGTTTACCTAGGTATAGATGCGACACATCCAAAGAAAATATTAACTGCGTAGTGTCCATTTTCATCTTAATTAAATAAGTTCCCATAAAAATATAAATTACCAGCATTTTTAGATTTATTATGGAATCAAAAGCGTAGTTAAAAAGAGATATGATTGGCTAGCAGTTATAAACTAGTACAGGAAGAGACGAATATTGAAGGGGTGTGGGAGTCCAGATCAAGAGAGGAAGCGAGGAGAACAAATTTAAGTCTAAAAAAAGTTTAAAAAAACGGCAAATTTTAGCTTAATTTAATGAGTTTTAGTTAACAGAAGGTGATTTAATACTCAAAATATTATGGGAAAGTGTTTGTATAGTAAGTTAGTCAATCACCGATTTGATGGATGCTGTATTTCGTGTCAAGGGATCTGATAACAGATTTTCTGAGGGCTAAGTGGGCCTACATGGTCTTATGTGAAAAGTAAGCAGTCAAATTTTGAAAAATACAGATTTTGTTATTATCCAGGATAACCTAAAGCCCAGTTTTATCTTTGACTTCTTCCAATATTTGTCCAGCTTCCATTTTTAGTCTCCCATTGGTCAGTAACAAATAAAACGATGATTTAACTAATCATATTTATTCAACATAAATAATAATATTTAAATAGCAAAACCAACCCCGCCTAATGTTTTAGATTAACTGAATTTGGATGATATTTATGGCATTGCTTTTAATTATATTTTGCCTGCAGATTATGTGGACAGGTCTTGTTGCCGCCTCCAAAGCATGGGAGTAGTACTTCAAGACAGCTGTTTAGGCCCACATTACTCCATAAAGTATTTTCAGTAAAACGTTCTAGGAATATCCCATAAAATATATTAACCAGAACTATATAACTAGACTAGAACTAGAATATTAAACAGCTTGTATTAGAGAAACATCAAAGGAGGTTAACTTCCTTGCCAACTATTTTATCAAAACTATCTTCTTCTTAAAGTGCCTATCCGTTCCGGACGTTGGCGATCATCACGGCTATCTTCACTTTGCTTATTGCAGCGCGGAACAGTTCAGTGGTAGTCGTGTTATACCACTTTCGCAAATTTTGAAGCTAGGAAATGCGTCTTCTTCCCGGTCCTCTCTTACCATATTTACTTTCCCTTGGAGAATCAGCTGGAGAAGGCCGTAACGTTCTTGGTTTCTCATTACATGACCTAGATATTCCAACTTTTTAGTTTTGACGGTCATGAGAATTTCACATTCTTTCCCCATTCTACGCAGGACCTCCACATTAGTAACTCTGTCAACCCAGGATATACGTAAGATGCGCCTATAACACCACATTTCGAAAGCTTCGTGCCGATTCATAGATGCAACAGTCAGTGTCCATGCTTCCATTCCGTAGAGCAGAACTGTGAATATGTAGCAGTTCAATAGACGGCATTTTGTTTTTAATGATATGTCTCGACTGTTGAAAATAGTTCTCATTCTAACGAATGCTGCTTTTGCTTTTATTATTCGCTCTTTAATTTCTGTTGAGTGGTCCCATTGGCTATTTAAATTGGTGCCTAATCAAAACTATAGTTAAACAAATAGCAGATGGCAAAGATCAAATAAAGTAGAATTACTATTAAAATCAGTTAAGTTTTGTTAGATTCCTTTATACATAAAATTAAAAACGTGGTTTCGAAATAAGTAAGGTTATGGATATTGAAAATGTTGTCAGAGTTATAGAATGTAGATTACAATGAAAGTACTGACCCCAAGAGATTTCTGCAGACGATAAAGTGAATCTTATAATAATTTTTAGCTTTTTTTATAAATTTCAGAAACAGACAAAAAATATTATCCCGCCACGTTATAGAAGATGACAAACAGTAAGTGCAATGAAGTTTAGCATAGATGCCATAGAACGTATGCCTATGATGGAATTATCTCTTCTGTTAACATAGAACATAATATTGAACATAGTCTACTGAACAGAAAAAGAGAGGGCTAATATTTATTCTAACGGAAAGAAAGAGGGAGAGAGGGCGCCAACTACTTTTTGAAGAAAAAATATTAAAAAAGAATCTGAAGGTTAGGAAATAATACATTAATGAAGATATTAAAATAAAATAAATATATAAATATAAATTAATAAAGATGTGACGTTTATAACATTACGTCACTCACTTTGAAGCACTAGTACAGGGTTGTTTCCCAGTTAAACTATAAATAGACTCATAAAAGATAAAAAAATATTGTTCATGGGATTTTCACTTTAAATGGAACAGTGGCGTTCTGTAAATAGGTTAAGTATAAAGTACACTAGAATTTTCAGATAAAAATTTGATTCTTCTTGTTTATTAAGTACCGGGTATCTGTAATAAATGTAATGTAATATTTCAACAAGTTTTTTGTTATTTGTATTCTACTTTTATATTTTGTAAGATATTTGTTTAACATTCTTGTATTTCGAAACAAACTAATTAGCTCGTTAGCAATAATTAGCGGAAATATCCTGCATATAATACATAATAGGAAACCATACATATTGGCCCTGTACAATACTTACACTAAATTACACTAAAACGCATCATGTTAATTATATCTCTTTTATACTGTAGTATTTAATTAGTTTGCAACGAGATCAACTAACAGTGAACGACATAATACTAATGTTGCGAATGTGGTTTAACAGAGCATTGAAATACAAGCGACAAGGGTAGTAATTATTAGTTGTACAGTCCGGTCGTGCTACTTGCTCTATGGTTGGATGTTCGCTTTTTAGTAATAAAATCAAACATTTATGGCGATTTGGCACGAACTCTGTCAAACATGAAACAGCAGCTACTGCCGAGATATTATTGTCACATATGCACTGTTATTGTATAGCGTACAACACTTCATGCAAATATTATGTCAGATATTTCGTTAGCTTAACCCAATTATTTTCAACTCGGCTACATTGAAATTGACGTAATTTGTTTAGAGTACACTTACGTATACCAAAACAAAATAATTCCTTTAACTTTTTGAGTTTATGATTCTATTTGCAAAAATTGAAGAGTGGCCGAGCTAAGTGATCTAAGTACCAAAATTAACAATTGCCAGAAATAAAAAAAAACTTTATTAACCAAAAAAATAAAACAAATATATAATTGTTTATGGAAATTCCGCTTCATTAACAAGTACCTAAATAACGTATAACAAATTTTCGGTGTTAATATACTAAACAAACTTAGTAATACTCAATAAATGAAGAAATAATGGAAATGATCTAAGTCCACAGGAATAATATTTGACTAAATATCTAAAATAAAGGTGAAAAATGCTCTATTTTCCTGGTTATTGAATTCTAGCATGGCGCGAAGGTCTTTTTTCTTACTTTCGTTTATTTGCCGAACACCAGAAAAACAAGCTGAATCTCGCCCTACTGATATAATATTTTATTGTAAAGAAAAATTAATTAATTAATTTGTTTGTTAATAAAGACATTTATTATATATATATATATATATATATATATATATATATATATATATATATATATATATATATTTATATATATATATATATATTGTAGTTGATTTTGTCACAAAAGTTGATCGTCATGTATAAGAAATTATATAAAAAGAGAGTTTGTCTGGAAACAACATAATCATTTTACACAAGACATTTTTAAATCAGTGTATTTTTATTTAAAACTTAAAACGAAAGTGGGAATCCTAATTTAATAGACTCAAATGTTCATTCGTAGAAGCAACATTTATGCTTTCTATGCATCAAAAATTTTTGTGTTGGTATAAATTTACACATTTGAATATTCATGAATGTTTTGTATAATTTGCATAGATTACCGTTACACAATTGTTCGAAATAATTCCGACGTGGTTCAAATTCTTTATTAAATTTTACATTTATTCCCAAATAACATTTTAAAGTATGTTGAGCATGTACTTCTCTGCAATAAAAATATGGTTAATTGTATAATTTAAGTATATTAAGTATTTTGAATTTACTATAAAAGAAAAAACAAACAAAAGAGATAAAATGTAAATATTTTTATTTTGACTAACCCTCGGAGGGCACTCTTTTAAAAATCACAAGGATAGGAGCGCGATTGCACTTTTTGGTCCCGGTCCTCTTCTGCCAAATACTTTACCCTGCATAACGAGTTGAAGAATTCGATATTTTTCTTCGTTCCGCATCACGTGGTCGAGGTACTTAAGCTTACATTGTTTAATTAAATTAAGCACTTCTTTTTCTTTTGTCATGCGCTGTAGGACCTCAACGTTGGTGACATGGTCCACATAAGATATTTTCAGTATCCTTCTGTATATCCACATCTCGAAGGCTTCGATTCGTTTTTCAGTGGCTTGCGTCAGTGTCCAGGCTTCAACTCCATATAGTAACACTGGAAGAACGTAGCACCTCACTATCCGCATCTTGGTTCCCAAACTGAGATCACTGCAGCACAGCAAGGATCTCAACTTAATAAATGTAGACCGTGCCATTTCAATTCTAAATCTAATCTCTTGAGCGTAGTCCCATTGTACGTTGAGAGTAGTTCCGAAGTAAGTGAATCTGTCGACTCTCTGGATCTCTTTGATACCTGCCATTAGTGCCCCGGGATCTAAATTTGTACGGCTGACAACCATGAATTTAGTTTTCTTAATATTAAGGTTTAGTCCGTATGTTACGCTCACAGTTCGCTCTCGGTTGAGTAAGGCCTGCAGATCGTTTAGGCTGGTTCGGCTCGGATTCCCATGTCTAGGTTTGTGAGGGCTACATTAAAAATCTCCTCAGAGTATATATTGAAAAGAGTCGGCGATAGCACACATCCTTGCCTTACTTCTCGCATGATCTTCACTTGGTCGGTCAGCTGGTCTTCGACCTTGACTTGAGCACGCTGGTTTCAGTATAAATTCATGATAATCCGAATGTCGTTCTCATGCAATCCTACTTTTTGTAGTGCGGTGACCATCTTCTGGTGCTGACAACGGTCAAATGCCTTGGCGTAGTCAATAAAACAAATATAGATATCACAACTGAAATCGCGGCATCTCTGAAGTAGGACTTGTAAGGTGAAAAGTGCTTCACGTGTACCCATGGAATTGCGGAATCCGAATTGCATTTCACCGACATTTTCTTCGCATTTCTTGTAAATTCTGGCATGTATGATTTTAAGAAAAATGTTAAGTGCATGACTCATAAGACTGATAGTTCAGAAATCTTCGCACGTTTTCGCAGATCGTTTTTTTGGTAGGGTTCCAAATATCCCAGAGGGGTTATTCCTCTGGGATATTACCTGAATCGTATATGGCGTTGAACAGTTCAGTTAACTCCTTCGTGCTCACTTCACTCATCACCTTAATAAGTTCAACGGGTATTTCGTCCGGGCTTGTAGCCTTACCATTCTTAGACTGTTTTAAAGCAGCCTTTACCTCGCTTTCTAGAATTTGCGGCCCTTTCATGCAATTTATTTCCGGAAGGTTGCCTCGGTCGTCCCAGAAAAGTTCTTCGATATATATTTTCCAGGTAACTAACTTCTCATTCACTGTCGTCGCCAGATTACCGTCTTTGCGATTACAATTTTCGATTTTCAAGTAGGTACACAGTGTTAATTTCTGTATTCCTTAGATTTGTTTTTTGCCTTTGAAACTTAAATTTTTTGTTGCGCCAGGAAAATTTTTGCATTTTTCAAAAAACAGTTGAAATTTTTAGGTAAGATTTTAAAGAAATATGTACCTACTTGATCGTTTATTTTGTCAAATTGCTAATCAAATTAAAGTATTTATACTTTCTGTTACTTTTTTCTATAAACTGACAAAGATTCAATAATAACTAGTTTTCAGTGTCGTCCTAAGAAGGTTAAAAGAGGGCACATAAAAATAAATATAGTAACATAATATCATAATATAAATAAATTTTTTATATTTACATTTATTTTCCAGGATTGTAAAATATTATGGAAGAAAAGCGAAGTTTTTCAACATGGTTTTGAAAAAAGCCTTTACCGCCAGCGGAACTGTTAAAAGAATTAGAGAGAATTACTTCATGGTGTTTAAAAAAGCACAAAACATCAAAGTTAAGCTAGTACTAGATAATAAAGAAATTAAACAAATATACACAATGCTCTGGCCACGTTCTTCGCACGAATAAAAAGGGAGAGAGAGAAGTTGTTGAGTATCCATCTTCTGTAGTTTATTACAACAAATATATGGTCGCTGTTGACCACTTTGATCAAAGAATGGCAGCATATTCCATTTGTTTAAAAAGTAAAAGATGGTGGTTGAAGTTTCTATATTACTTTATAAATGCATGTGTTGTGAATGCCTATATGCTTTATAGAGAGAATCTAAAAAACGAATCCACGAAGCTCTGTAACCACCTGGACCATAGGAACAAATTAGCGGATCTTCTCATAGGAAATTATAAGGCCAGAAAACAGCCAGAACCTACAACTATAAACAGAAATGATTTTAGGAACATTACGTACGTCCCAACTAAAACAATCAGAAGGAGGTGTACTTAAGAAATTTAAAATATATATTGCTTTGTTTAGATTATGTTTTAATTTGATACTGTTTGTATTTTTATAATAAATAATATTGAATGGTTTCGGTATACCATGTATATCTGAGAACTTTCATGATTTTTTTTCCTTTAATGCTCCTTGGTACAAGGGTTTACTACATTTTTACAGAAAAATCAACCATTTTAAAAACATAAAAAATTATATTTACTACTAAGTATACATATTTTTGTGTAAAAATGCACTTTTCAACTCAGTTTAGCAAAAAGATAATGTTGCAACTTAAAGGGTTAAGAAAATCAAATAAAATGTTTTGAGGGTAATTCCACATCAACTATTTACACAATTATTTGCGATAACTTTTAAATAATAAATTAAATAAATTATAATCGTTACAATTCGTGCTCGTTCATTTCTTATACTTACTAAAAACTATACTACTTTAGCACTTTAAGTAGACACAGTCATTATTGCCAGTTCTAAATTGCTTTTTCTACTGCTTGCTATCTTTTTAAAGATTTCAGTCCATTTGCATTAAGTATAAAACGCTGGGTATAGATTAAATTGCTGGTTCTTTCAGGAAAGAAATAAAAATGGAGTGGTAACACATGCTAGCGGAAAAGTTGGATTGCGGAAAAAATTATATTATGCTAATGGTTACTCTAAACGTTCAAATATCAAGAAAACTTTTTACAAATGGAATATTTCATAATTCAAAAATGCATGAAGCCAATATTATGTTCTTAAAAGTTTCTTTTAGAAAGAAGTTATGCAAAACCTTATTAAAGTTTCCAAGGTATAAATTTTAAATGTTCCATTACTTCTCTCTTTAAGAACAAAAACTTTTGACGGCAATATTTCTTGCAATTTTCTAACAAAATTCTTGACTATGCAGGTGTTTCAAAAATTCTATTTTACGGTAACTTTCGCGGGAGGCAGACGATACATTTCACCAGATGCGACAGTCGTGGATAGAATATGATGGAAATACACTACGCTGAATGGCTGAATGCTGGTAAATGTATGAAGAGCATAGGTGGTTTTATTGTAATATAGAACTCCATAGAGGTGTGGAATCACAGAGCGTCATAAGAGAAACAATTTCATGATATTATTTATTTTAAATGTGATGTAGTGTTACTTCGCTACTTCAATAATAATAAAACATTTTTAAATTTTAATTATCCTTAATGCACTGGAAACTATTTTTCTATTGGCGTCCCTACTTTTTATTTTATAAAAGTCTTCTACTTATTTTTGAACTTTTCAACCGTTTTATTACTGATTCCGTTGTAGCGAAATAATATCATTTAAAATTAGTTTAATGATATTTAAACAAACAAATTTATTTAGTTAATCAACTTCAATTTAACAAAGATTGCACAAAATGCATTTATAATAACTTATCAAAGCCTGAAATAATTTTTTTTGTTAAACCGGTGGTTTTTTTACCAAATTTAGTTTAGGAAAAATACAAATAAGCAGAAAAATTTATTTAATTTTATTTATTTATCGAATATATGACATTACAAACTGTGACCATATGGTAACACTATTTTAAAATACTATAAAAATATTATAAGATTTACTATTTTTAAAATATGGCCAAGCATTCAATGCAGAGTCCAATATCGCATTTCTCACACTGCGTACGTTCTACTAAGCAGCATCCTTCTCCTGCGGCCCGTCTTCGTTTTTTGTTAGATTCAGGTATAATGAGATGGTTAATATTATCGTACCTAATGTTGTCAGAAATTATCTTAATAGACAGATTATTTCTACTTGTTGTTGGTCTACCACTTCTAATATTGTTCTGAAGCTATTTTCTTGTGGCATTGTAAGGTAATTACTATCTAAATGGGAATAAGCCACAATTAACGGTTAAATTTATTTTATTGACGTTTCAATTTCAACTTCGAAATTCGTTCTCAAAATACTATTTTATTTTGAAATTGAAACGTCAATAAACTTACTTTAACCTTTAATTGTGGCCTATTTTCATTTAAATAGTTATTACCAGCTCTAATGGAAGAGTTTCTGAATTTGGTAGGGTAAGTATTCGCGACAGGTCAAAGAAACCTGCAAAAGATCAAAGAAATCTACAGAATCTGACAATAGGAGACTATAACATCGAAAGCGTGAAAAATTTTACATATCTAGGTTCACTAGTTACCGTAGATAACAATGTCGGTAAAGAAGTTAAGAGAAGAATACATATCGCCAATAAAACATCTATCTATCTATATAAGGATTTTTACATCTGTCGCCGCCTTCCTTCTTTCAGCCAACGTCTCCAGTCCTTTCTGTTCTGCCATTCTCCATCTCTAAGGTCTCGTCTTTCCATGGCCTCGTCCACTTCATCTCTCCATGATCTTCGGGGTCTACCTCTTCTCCTTCTTCCTATTGGGCTCTAATCCGAAATCTTTGCTACTCACCTTGTATGATCTGTTCTTCTCACATGTCCATACCAAATTAAACGTTTTTCTTCGATGCAGCTGAGTATGTCTTGTTCTACTGCCATTCTTCGTTTTATCTCTTCATTTCTGATGCGTTACTTTTTTGTCACTCTGAAGCTTCTTCTTATGAAATCCGTTTCAGTTGCTGTGATTTTGGACCTGTTTCGTTTATTTATTACCCAATTCTCTGCTCCATAAGTTATATATACAGCGTACCAAGGTGTTATAAATTCTCTTCTTTGTATTTCTGGTAATCTGTCTATCTCACAGTACCCCGTTCATTTGTTTAATACATGTTCTTATCTGTGCTAATCTGCTGGTTATTTCTTGCTCGGTGGTTACATTTTTTGAGAGTATGAATCCTAAATATTTAAATTTGTCAGTACTGTTAATTTCCCCATTATCGTCCATTTCCAAGTTTCTCACTGGTTCTTGCTCTGTTGTTAAGTATTCGGTCTTTTGTAGATTTATTTCCAGTCCATTTTTTGTGTATTTTTTTTTCTAATTTTCGGAGCATATAGCACAGATCTTCTTCATCTTGAGCCGTTACCACTTGGTCATCTGCAAAGCTTAATGTGTACAAGAAGTTGTCCCGGATTGGTATTGGTATTTGTTCGAGGAATATCTTGAACAGTGTCGGAAAATTTAGCTATTACTAGACCGAGAACTAATATTGGAAATCTTCCAGTCATGTAGCCTCTGCAATCTGGCACCTTTTATGCCAAACAGATGACAAAGGTAACTAATAATATAAGACTTGAGTGTGACAGATGTGGTGGTCAAAATAACAACAGGATTTTGCTTACTATAAAGAGAACTCATTTATCTCTTCCGATATGATATTTGAACTGATTGAAAGAAAAATAAAAAAAACTTGAAGTTATAGCAAATTGTGCATTACAATGAGATGAAAGATTATACCACTGTTTTGTTAACTGACCAAGATTTAAATTTTTTGACTGGAAGACTAAGGTTGATAGCTTCATTAAAGCTACAAGGTAGTGGCATTTTTAAGTTACCGCATATAAACGACTTTATCTGAAGCGATCCATCAAAAAACCTGGAAACATTTTGGTGAATTGTAATCCAAATTTCAACGTTTCAACTGGAGTGTTCCGAAACTTAACCAAGATTAAAAGAAAGTTTACCCTTAAGTACCATGGCGCGGTCAAAATTTACCCCCCGCGTTTTTAATGCCAAGTTTCGCTACTGAAACATAGATTGAGCATTGCGCGCTTTCTGCTAATCTTCGACCGGTAGGTGATTTATCGATCTGCGAAAATTCCGTTAGTTTATTTGTTACTACTGCACAGTTAGGCACGCATAGGGTCAATTTTGACCCGCTTATGGTATAAGTGTTTCTAGTGCAATTAACGAGTAATTTGAAATGGCGGGGTGTAGTCGCAATAAACGTCCTCTGACACAGAAAGAACTTGAAGAGGAGGGACAAAAAATTATGGACAATGGACTAGATAGTGACAGTGAGTTTTTAGACCAGGCTAGTGAACACAGTGATCACGAAACAGGCAGTGAAGGGGAATGGGACGATGATGGCAAAAAAAATTGGCAAATTAATAATTCCGAAACTGGTAGTGAATATTCGGGTGAAGAACGTGATATAGCTGACTCAAAGGATGTGTTTTATGGCAAAAATATGTACAAGTGGTCTAAAACTTCTCCCATCTTTTCTCGTACACGTAAGCATAATTTAATTAGCCATTTACCTGGTGTTATTGGACAAGCTCGAGCTAGTATGCCAGAGAAACCAGTTGATGCTTGGGAATGTATGATTAGCCACGATATATTGGAAGAAATTCTTGAGAAAACCAATGAACGAATAACTAATATGGCTTCTAAATATAATTTACACAATTTATCGTGTCAATATACCAATCATCTTGACATAATTAAATTAAAGGCCTTCTTAATTATATTTATCTGGGGTATTTAAATCCAATAATGAAGATTTAAGGTCTTTATTTGCTACGAATGGTACTGGCCGTGATATATTTCGAGCAACCATGTCACTAAACCGATTTTATTTTTTGCTTGGAAGCCTTTGTTTTGACCACCCAGCTACTAGACAAGAACGTATTGCGCACGGAGATAAACTGGCAGCTATATCCAATATTTTTAATATGTTTATAATTAATTGCCAGTCCAATTATAGCTGTGGTAAATATCTCACAATAGATGAAATGCTTATTGCATTTAGAGGAAGGTGCCAATTCAGGATGTATCTCAAATATAAGCCAGACAAATACGGTCTGAAAATGCAGTGTTTAGTAGACTCTAAGACACATTATTTGCTAAATGGTTATATATACTGGAAAAGATACACGCAGAGCAAATCCAAAAAAGTTATCCATCCCCACTCTAGATGTTTTGACACTTATTCCACCAATTTCTGGTACAAATAGAAACATAACAGCAGATAATTGGTTGGCAAAGAACTGAGAAGTCATAAAATTTCATATGTTGGAACTCAAAAAAGACATAAAAGAGAGGTTCCTGCTGAATTTCAACCCCAAAAAAACATGCCACCTAATTCTGCCTTATTTTGTTTTACAGGAAGCGAGAGCCTTGTATCTTTTGTTCCTAAGAAAAATCGTGCAGTGTTGTTAGAGTCAACTATGCATCATTCCAATACAATGGTTAATGGAAAGCCAGAGATTATAAATTTTTTACAATGAGACAAAAGGTGGGGTGGATTCATTGGATAAGAAATGTGCATGCTATAAAACTGGCAGAAGAACTCGTAGATGGCCTCAAGTAATATGGTTTCGCATTTTGGACATTGCAGGATTAAATGCTAACGTACTTTTTAATGGAGTTCAGCAAGATGAAATAATGGAAAGAAGATTGTTTCTAACCACTTTAGGTTAAGAACTTATTAAGGCCCATTTAACTCGTAGAGCTCAGCAAACTTGTTTACTGAGAGAAATTCGTAGTGCCATTTTTAAAGTCTCCGGACTTCAGGAACCAATGCCTGCCCCACATCCAGAGCCACAACGACGAAAACAGAGGGGAAGGTGTAAAATATGTCCATATTCCAAAAACCAAAAGAAAGAAAGCTCATCTTGCGATAAATGTCGAGATTTTATTTGCAAAAATCATTCTCGCATACAGACGTTATGCATAAGCTGTGTTGAAAATTAAGGTAAAATTATGCTTGTCATTTTTGAGATACGAAATCTAAATCGATTTTTTTTATTTTAGGTAGGAGCTATGATACCTAGATTTCACCATTGGATATAAAAAAACTGCACTGCTGTTATTATTTTTCTTATAATTCGAGAAAGTGCATAGCTATGTTAATTTGATTGAATACAAAAGTATTTTTTTAAATAAAGTTATATCTAATTAACCAAATTCGTTTATTTTTATATAAATGTAAAAGTAGCTGTAAACAAAATAATTTAAAATAAAACAAGTTAAAAAAAGAATATTTTTTGATACAAAAAACAATGGGGGTCAAATTTGACCCTGCCATGGTACAAATGTTACTATTTTTGGCCATGGTAGTTAAGGGTTAAAAGATTAAAAAAATCTCGTATTATTCCTACCATACTTGAAGCCAACAATATACAAAATGTCAGTCAGGTGAAGTTAATAGACGTCAAGAATTTGCTTGAAATTCATTTTGGAGACACTTGGTTCTCCAAAGTTCAAGGTTGGAATACTACAAAGCACCTTTAGAGAACACTGATCTACCAAGCAAACGTAGCCACGCAGATGCATTACGTTGTCCACTCTAAGTAACTAACAATTTTAACTGATACAGAAATCTATACTGCTTACATAGTAAGGAAGGTAGACTGAACATAAAAATTGTAGGGGTTAACTAGATCCATTTTAAGTGACTTGGAGGCAGCGAAATTTGTATAAAGAAGCCAAAGTTACAGTATTAGTATCACAATCGCCAATGTTCATTTATCTTTTTGAATTTTCTCAGTAGATACTTGACAGGCTATAATAATGTGTGTAAAACAAAAGTCCTCATTACATATTTACAACAAATTATAATAATTAGGCAAATCGTAACCAAAATAAAGCTCCTACTAAATTTCGCGGTTCCTGTAAAATTGGTCAAGGTGGAGATTGGTGACTTTGATAATAGACGACTCATTTGGTAATGAAAACTCGTACTTTCTGTTAATGAGGCGTAAAATTTTTGGTTATATGCTTAAGTTCTAACTCAATTCCACTTAAATTAGATGGTCGGGCTGAACAGTCCTTTATACAAACTATATTCTGTCATAAAAGCTATGGTAATCTACATTCTCAAATCAAGTATAATAAGGGAGTCTAAAAATTGAATGTGACTTTCTACCGTCTATTTTTAAAAGTTAAATTTAAATTTAACGAAAACGGAATTTTGTGAGTATATTACAATAAGCTATAAAGCCTGTTCGCAAAACCCACATTCGTAAATTTCCTTAAAAGTTAATATTGTTGAGAGCCCTCGAAGCAACAAGATAATTCAATATTTGTCATCATTCATCAAAAGCTGTTTACCAAACATGAAATATAGCAGCATTATTATTCGCCCAAAAACAAAGAACTCCAATCATAGCCTGATATGCACGTATAAACTTCGTAGCTAGCAACATATTTCAATTTCTTCCGGAACAAACCCCTCCTGTTGTTTACAATGCAAATATAAAATATATATAGGCAAGAGCCAGAGAGCTGTTCTACTTAGAAGTTGGGTTTCTGTGGCAAAGAACGAAATTTCAACAAATTAAATAAGCTGATAACGTATTTCTCAAAGGGAAACTTAGTAAAATGTTGGTTTAATGTGCGTTAAATGTAAATACTTTCACCACAAGATTTAACTGGGAAAGATTAATGTGCAAAGTTTGATAAAATAGAAAAAATGAGTTTATTAAACCCTTATTATAGTCAAAAAAGTTAATATTACTTAAAATATTTAAAAATAAAATAACAAATTAGTCATCCATTTTTGTATATTCCCGTTTAGTTTTTTTTTTTTAATTAAATAAAGTACTTTATTCGTCAGAGACAAAAATGCACTAAACCTCTAAAAACTCTACGAACAAGCTAAATATTTAATTGTTCTGAAGCTATTTTCTTATGACATCTTATTGCAATTACTATTTTTATTGGGAATAAGCCACAATTTAACCCTTAACTACTGACGTGGATGTTTCAGGACGTAGACTCTGACATGCGGTATGTCATACTGTTGCCTATTCTCCTTTGTTTTTAATATGAATTTATCTTATATCACTGTATTTGTTTTTTATATCAACTACTGAATGATTCTTCACATTGCTGTAGCATAATATACTGCTACAAGTAAAATAAACTTTACTTTTTCAAGAATATTATGAATGCATGCATAATATTTAAAAAAATGGTGGACGTTACTACAAAATCGTTTATAAACTAAATTACAAGAAAAATTGATTACTTGGGACTAACAAATGGTAAAATAATGTTAAAAGAAACAGACTAATGATTTAAATTTAATAAGAAACTAAAATACAAAATTCTGACACGAACCAAAAATTACAATAAAATAACAAGTCATTTTGCGCGCAAGGTCCGCAATTTTTCTTTGTACACTGTAAGCACACTGGTTTTCCACAAGAAAAGCACACATAAAAAGTCTTTTACTTTAATGCACTTGGGCATAAGTAACACGTCTTCTTTTTCTCAAGCCTTTCTTCAAAATCTGCTTCTTTTTGGCGTTTTTGTCCTAGTATTCGTTTAATACCACATAATAATTCTCTCGGGATTCTGGGATTTTCGAGTCTTCTTTGTAGATGAGGTAAAACTAATTGTTTTGCCAACTCTTTTTTGTAGTTTAGCCTTTCCATATTATCTTCTTGTAGTGATTGGTACACAACATGCAAATTAACAGCAGCTATATCAATGATGCGGTAAAAAATAGTAAGTGGCCATCGGCGAGAACGACGTTTTACAGAATATTTGGCACACTTGGCATCTAAAATATCGACACCCCCTTTCGTACGATTATAATGAGCTATAATTTCTGGTTTACCTGTATTCTGATCCGTGCCTATTGAATGGTGCATCGAAGAATTAAGTAAAACAGCCCTCGATTTTTTTGGCACATGCGAAATTAGGGATAAACTTTTCGTAAATCCGTAAGTAGTTGAATTTACTTGCCTACATCGGTGTGGCTGAAATTCCAGAGGGATTTCCCGTTTATTTTTCTTTAGGGTTCCCACATACGTTAACTTCTTTACTTCTAACTGCTTTACTAATTCTATAGAACTAAACCAATTCTCAGCTGTGATATTACGGTTAGTTCCATAAATAGGTTTAGCAAGCCGAAGAACAGATTGAGTTGGTTTATTCATCTTCTTTTCTTCCTCAGATAACCCAGTTCCGCCAGTGTCCTTGCCTTCGTATATATAGGCATTGTATAAGTAACTTGTTCGTGCATCAGTCAGGCACATTATTTTAATGCCATATTTCACAGGCTTATTAGGCATATACATTTTAAACCTACACCTTCCCCTAAAGCCGACCAACATTTCATCAATACAAACACATGTGCCTACGGAATACAGTTTTTGACAATTTGATATGAATATAAAAAGAAAAAAAAAGAGGTTAGTCTTTGTATGTGGGTATATTTTATTTTATAAAAACCCTTAAAAGGGCAACATTAAAAGCACGAACGTTTTCGGAACAACTGTTCCATCATCAGGTTAAAATACCTAAAATAAGTATAAACCATTTAATTACAGCAAACGTGGTTTAAAATTTTGACTAAGGTTAAAAAATAGCAAAATGGTTATACTTACAGGTTACCATGCCTGAGCCACCAAAATATTTGGGTAAAAACCCTTTAAAATGTAATGTGTTACCAAAGATTGTACATGATGTTACTAAAGCATAGAAATATTTTCCTCACATTTATTTTTCGAAAATACAACCAGACTGAATAAAATAGAGTCCATATTTCTGCACCAGTGTATAATAAACTAATTAGTTTTACAGTTTAGTTAAATATTTAGCCAGTTTAGTGGTTCAGTGCTTTAAAATTAGGATTTTCAATGGATGCAAATTGGCGATTTACGGATGTAATTGGTAGATGCAAGAATTTGTTGAGTTGGAATCAGTATTTAAAAATACGGAACGAAATAATTTAAAGGATGAAAAAAAGTATAACTACTTAAAAGTAATTTTAAAGTCTTGAAACAGATTACCTTACAATTATACCAAAGACTTTTCAATTTTCTCTGAAGCGTCTAATTGAAACTCCCAAAGAATCACCCTGTACAACAGGACAAAGAAACAGTAAAAAATAAGTCCATTTATTTATATTTTGCAATACGCTATACGTTTATCCGTTAACACTTAATTTTGAAACATTTTACCAAAACATTTCGGAATGTGGATTTTCCGAACGTTATCTCTACACCAAGTTTTTCGACGTTACTTTGTGAACGTTTGACCGTGTTTCGTCGTTAGTCAACTAACAGAAAACTGAAATTTATCCTTTTCTTGTAAAAAGTGATACCGAGCGAAAAGATAAACTTTTTGTATTATTGTGTACGAGGTTATATCCTTTTTGCTGCTGACATACAAACAACTTTTTATCAGTTTTTCTTTTACTTCCTTTTACATCCTTCCCTCTAACTCGCAAAGAAATGTGTGCATTCCGTTTTCGCAAGCCGTAGTTGAATACGCAGTTGGTTGCTTCAAAATTTTTAAATTTGATTACCAGCTGCTCTTGATAAAAAGTTCTGAGAGGGTTTTTGGGAAGATTCTTCTTATTATTAATTAAGGTAGTAAAAAGAAAAAAAGATTTAATAAATATCCTTTCGCTTAATTTTTTATTGTGTTCTAACAATTTACATAAATTCATAAATTGTGAACTCTTCTCTAATAGTCGTCCTAAAAACATAATAAAAAAATTCGGCTGATAATTTAAAAACTTTACTTTTATACTTTTATTTGACTTTTATTATTACTTTTATAATATTATTAATACACTTTAGAGCACATCGTAAAAAAAAAGAACGTCAAGATTTATGGGATAAGCTAATAACAAATTTAATATTGAAAATGATACATCTATCATACTATCTTTAACTATTTATTTATTTTATTTCTTAAAACTTACAAACACCACCCAGGTAGTAACTACATGTAAGAGTGCTCATTACTTGGTATAAAAATATACACGAAAAATACAATATGCACACAAGTACAAAATAAAAACACAGAAAGTAAACACATTAAAAAAATAAGACACAAGTTATTAAAATTTTATAATTGATTCCATTACTTATCTATTCATAACATTTTTTAATGTCCCTTACACTACAGTTAAAGAGGTCTATATCACAGATCTTTATTAAAGCATTACATTGATATTGCATATAGTTTATTATTGCACAAGAATTATAATAGACTACAAGAAAATAGGTCATTACTGTTTACCCTTAGATTGACCTTTGGCACATGAAACCTAATAAGGCTGATCAAACCACATGTCTTATATTTAACATTGTTAATAATATCATGAATGAACATAACACAATGCATATTTCTTCTTTGCTCTAATGACTGCAAACCAAATATTTGAAGCAACTCTTTTGTTGGTGTAAGGTGAGTATACACATTATATTTCTTAAGGTATAAATACCTTAGAAATCTTTTTTGTACCTTTTCTATATGATTAATATGAACTTTTGCTTCAGGAGTCCATACCACTGATGCATATTCCAAGTTTGTTCTGACTAAAGCGTTATATAGTCTAATGGTTGTGTTTATACTAAAGTATTTGGAATTTCCTATTACAAATCCCAATATTTTGTAGGCCTTATTAACAATATTTATATCATCATCATCATCATTGGTGCTACAGCCCAATAAAAGAGCCTCGACCTTCCCAAGTCCATTACGCCAGTCAGTTCTACCCATTGCCAACTGTTGCCAGTTTGCTGCGCCTATTTGTCTACCATCCTCATCTACACCATCCCTCCATCTGAGTTTTGGTCTACCCCTTTTTCTACTTTCCACAGGTTGTGACATAAGGATTCTTCTAAGAGGGTTGTTCTGCTGTGATCTTGCCAGATGTCCTGCCCATCTTAGTCTTCCTATTTTTATAAAGGATACTACGTCTTTACCACCAAATATATGTTTATATCTCTGATATATCTCGTAGTTGTACCTCCTTCTCCAAACACCATTTTCACAGATGCCACCAAATATTCTTCTCAGGATCCTTCGTTCAAATATAAGCAGGAGATTTTCATCTGCCTTGGAAATGGTCCATGCCTCTGACCCATATGTCAACACTGGTTGTATAAGGGTTTTGCATATAGTTATTTTTGTTTTTTGGCTTAAGTTTCTGCTTCTCATATGTCTACTCAGTCCAAAATAGCATTTGTTTGCTAGGATTATTCTTCGCTTGATTTTTTCCGTCATGACGTTCTCCTTGGTGTTCAGGGAGCCTAAGTATGTGAATTTGTCCAACACTTCAAAGGTAGAATTATCAACCGTGAGTTGGTGGCCGATGTTTCTGGCTCTATTGTTGGGTGTTGATGCCATTATCTTAGTTTTATTTTCATTTACTTGCAGGCCCATATTTTTTGAGGCGTGTGACAAGGTGGTATACATTTCTTCTAGCTTGCCTGTTGTGCGGGCAACTAGATCAACATCATCTGCATATGCCAAAATTTCTGATGATTTTTAAAAAATGTTCCTCTGCTGTCTATTTGGGCATCCCTGACCGCCTTTTCCAAAGCTATGTTGAAAAGGAGACACGCCAGCGCATCTCCCTGTCGCAGCCCAACATGCGTTTCAAATGCCTGTGATTGTTCGCCCTGTATTTGGACTTTGCAAACAACTTTACGCATTGTAGCCTTAACCAATCTTATCAGTTTATCGGGGATGTGGAATTCATCCATGGCTTCATACAATTTATTTCTTAGGACACTATCATAGGCCAATTTAAAATCTACAAAAAGATGGTATGTGTCGATATTAAATTCATTGTTTTTTCCAGTATTTGCCTTAGCACAAAGATCTGGTCTGTTGTTGATCGACCAGGCCTAAAACCACTTTGATATTCGCCAAGAAGCTCCTCTGAATATTCACTCAGGCGACCATATAAAATACTCGAAAATATTTTATATGCTGTATTAAGGAGGGTTGTTCCCCTATAGTTTCTACATTCTAATTCATCGCCCTTTTTGTGTAGCGGGCAAACGATCCCAATACACCACTCTTCTGGGATTTGTTTCTCATTCCAGGCTCTCAGTATGATTTTATATATATATATATATATATATATATATATATGGTTAGTCAGAGTAGCACCTCCACATTTAATACAATATTTATATAGTGTTCATTAAATTTCATGTTAGTCTGTAACATGCAGCTAAAACTCAGCAGCTTTTAACATATATGCCGCAGTATCTGAAAGCAATAAAACTATTTTATTCACTGGTATAGCGTTGGGTAAAAAGAGGTTTGTTAAACTATCTTGTAAAAATCGACTTATTGTTAAATTGTTTGTTTTTCCAATTCTTTAACGCAACTAAATAAAGTTTTCTCGCAAAGTTTTCGTTTAAAATTCAAATCATTAAATTAGCTATATACCTACCCCATACATCTGTCGTTTCATCCACTATAATATACAAAAAATTGCCTTCTAACTCCCGCTTAATTTTTAAAATACATTCCACATAACATTTTTCCACAGTAGGTATGTTTTCTCAATGTAATCTCGTCCGGTAAGGATTTATTAAGATATTTTTCGAAAAAGCATTTAAAACTAGGGTTTGGAGGGGTTGGATGCAATCATCATCTGGCAAAAATCAAATTTAAATGCGTCTTCCTTCTTTTTTTTTGAACTGCTTAAACTATCCCGCAGAGATATTTGGGCTAACTTAGAGGAATTTAATTTTTCCAAATTACGTTTATGAAGTGGGGTTCCACAATGCTGGTCAATAAAGTACTTTTTTCTATAAAATAGCTTCGAAACACAATTCAGAATTCTGCTCTAATCTGAACCTTCTATAAATGCAAGGTGTAACAGACGTTCATAAAGATGTTAATAGAGACATGGGGAATCTAAAATTTGCATTCCAGGACATGTCTCCTCAACTAAGCAGAAATCGTTAGCGAATTGGTTTCTTGTACTCATACAGAGTAGATCCGAATAAAATGAAAAAGACAGTAAAGATTCCATTTCACGTAAAAATCGTCTATGTATCTGTTTATACGTATTTCGCTTTAATAAAACTCATCAGAACAGTTATTCATAGGCGTTCTCAACGTGAAAAATAGATCTTTCCTGTCTTTGGAAAGCAACGATAAAATGGCTTCGAAACGGACGCAATAGCGATATCTGATATTAAATCCGTAAAAATAGTTTCGAAACACAATTCGGATTTCTGCTTTAATCTGAACCTTCTATAAATGCAAGGTATAACAGACGTTGATAAAGATGTTAATAGAGACATGGGGAATCTAAAATTTGCATTTCATGACATGTCTCCTCAACTAAGCAGAAATCGTTAGCGAATTGGTTTCTTGTACTCATACAGAGTAGATCCGAATATCCCTATAGATCCCTATTCGGATCTACTCTGTATGAGTACAAGAAACCAATTCGCTAACGATTTCTGCTTAGTTGAGGATACATGTCATGGAATGCAAATTTTAGATTCCCCATGTCTCTATTAACATCTTTATCAATCAGATGTTGCTATTGCGTCCGTTTCGAAGCCATTTTATCGTTGCTTCCCAAAGACAGGAAAGATCTATTTTTCACGTTGAGAACGCCTATAAATAACTGTTCTGATGAGCTTTATTAAAGCGAAATACGTATAAACAGATACATAGACGATTTGTACGTGAAATGGAATCTTTACTGTCTTTTTCATACTTTTTTCTACTTGAAATCTGAGAATTTAAAAAAAAAATAATTTGAATTATAAAACCGCTTTAGAATTTAGTTATGTTGTGAGACGAGAAAAAATAAACGTACCGATTTGCCGCATGGTTTACAAAATGCTCCATCTCCTTCTAGAGAAAGTTCCAAATAAGGTGCGATCCATAGCCTTAATTTAGATGTCATCTTTTCACATAAATGTCTAAAACGTTTTAAAACGTGTTCTTTGCTTTTCGGTATACGCAACAAAACTAAACTAGGATATAGCAATTTGTGACTTAACTCTGATACAGTAACCGACTGTACAACTGATAATAAACTAATAAAGCTTAGGATTTCCAAATAGTTAACCCTTAAGTCTCGGTCAGGTACATTTTCCTAGAAATCTGTTATATAAACAAACCATTGATATTTTATTATTGACCCAAAACTTTATTATAGAATGGTTTAGTAAGAGAATAATATCATGGGTAGTACCATGAAATTTTAAAAAAGGCACAAATAGGCGGAATTTACGAAAAAAGGCAAAAAGTGCAAAAAACAATTATAATAGGCAAAATAGGCAAAAAAAGCATTTTTAATCCCAGCTTTAGTTATTACAAATACAGTTTTACATGACGTGACAATACACAATACATAATATTTTATTGACACTTGATACACTTTTAAAAATTTGACAGTACATCATTACAATACATCATTACAATTCAGAGTTTATAAAGCACTTGAACAACCCTTAAGACTGTGCACTTTTGGTCCACTATCCATTTTAGCAGTTTATTGCCTGCCAAATTATCAACCTAACAAGAATGGATTTGAAACACTGTTTAGGTCGTTAGGACCCAGGTTCTTAATGGGTGGCAACTACAATTCAAAACACAAGAGCTGGGGCCCAAGTTGTGTGGGGGATAAACTACTATTCCGTTGCCTCTTCAAAACGAAATTTTTAAATAATATGACGTGTTCTGTGGGACTAGAAACCTTAAATTATTATAGTGATGACAACTTTAGCATGGTTCTGATTAAGACTCGTTCTATAAGATATAAAACAGATGAATTATTTTTGTTTCTAGAGCAATTAGAATTTTCCCAATAGTTGCGGTTACCGAGCACTAGCTTAAAGTTGAAGAGCTTTTTTTTTGTAGAAAAGTTCAGCTCATGGTGGCACCCTTATTCTTTCTACAAATAATGATTTTTCTCCTATAACAAAATATGACTTTCTGTTGAATAAATTCTTTTTTGAGTATTCATTGGTTTATAAAAAAAATCTTTACATTCTTTGCATTAATAGATCACCTGATTCTTCCACAAAACTATTTTTTCAGAATCTATTAAATTTGTTAAACGACCTGACCAATAAAAGCAGAAAGATTCTATGCGGTGACTTGAATATTATTTACGCTGTTGCCTGTGCTACCCAATTATCCTTGGTCAATATATTCGAATCGAATAGTTTTATAATACACGTTAATAATTCTCCTACAAGAATTACTAAAACAACATCTACCATAATTGATTATATTGATGTACATTCTACAATTATTAATGCAGGACTTCCTGACCATAAAGCACTTTGTACCAAGTTTAACACTTGTTAACAAACAATCCTTGAAAATTCAATGTTTAGGCAGGATTTTTTTTCAGTCAGAACTTTCATAAATTCCAAAATTTGTGCTTGATTTCTGAGTGGCACTTTCCCTTTGTGGAAGTGGACTATAATTTTAGTGATTTTTTAGATAAGCTTGTTTGTATTTTCAGTAAAACATTTCCTTTAGTTACAATTAAGTTAAAGTATCACAAACCCTGGACCACCAAAGGTATCCGCAGACCAGCCAAGAATATGCGTTTACTAGTGTACATCAAGAAATTTACTACCAATGTCTTTGTCACTAAATATATCTCCAAGTACAGAGGAACCTATCTAAAACTGATAAAAACAGCTAAAAGAATGTACTATGAGAATCGTCTGGGAAGCTCTAAAAATGATGCGAGGGAAACTTGGTCCATAATAAACGGTCTTCGAAATAGAACTTACACAGCTCAAACATTTTCTCTTCCAAACCCTGAAGATCTAAATGAATACTTCGTTAATGTAAGTAAAAATATACATCAATATATCATCATACATCAATATATATATATATATATATATATATATATATATATATATATATATATATATATATATATATAAACATCCGCTATTTTGCCACAAAAAGATTCATTATTTATTTCGAATTCATTATTTATAAAATCAGTTGATAAATCTGAACTTATTTAAACAATCAGCAGTATCAAAAGCAAATCTTCCTGTAGTGCTAATGGACTATCCATAAAAATTTTCTTAAATCTCCAAAATAATGTGTTGGAAGTCCTGTTCCTATTAATAATTAACCTTTCAGCGATAACGTGACATGATGGTACATAAAGTATAACGTCGGACTAGCAGTATGCAAATCTAGAAAAGGTCCAAAAAACAAATATTTTCAGAAATCTCCTTCCAAACTAGCATCGTCATCGTCACGTTCAACTTCTCATTCAGAATCAGAGAGAAATTCCGCATAAAGTTTTTCAAGATATGCTTGTTGCTTTTCAAAACTCATTATCAGAAAAATCTGTAAAAAAATAAGTTTATATCAATCAATTATACAGAAAACATAACCAGTAGATCACTCCCAATTATAAATTACACAAATATTTTTTACCCTAGAAATAAAATATTTTCAAATTTAATCTTACCTGAAGATTGTTGACAACTTGTATAACGTGCGGACTCACGTTCAGCAGTTCAATATAACAGTGGAACTAAATGCACTACACAACTCTCACAACTGTACTGAATAGAGTAGTATCACCTCACTTGAAGCTAGCGAGCACGCCACGACCGAGATCCTAATTAATCGTCAGAAATCGAGAAATAATTCGACAAGCGGACTTACAGTCCTCACGTTAACTCTGAAAGGTTAACGATTCCTTTGAAAAAAGTATATTTTTAGAGTCCCTACGAAGTAGTCGCAAGTAAAATAAAAAGAAATTACAAAAACGAGTGGATGACGGAAGAAATACTTGATCTAATGGAGCAACGGAGACAGTACAAAATATATCAGAATCAACAGGAATACAAGGAAATCCAACGTACGCTAAGGTCAAGAATTAAAAACGCAAAGGAAAGCTGGATAAAAGAACGTTGTGAAGAATTAAAATCACTACAAGAAAAGGAAGACAGCTTTGGACTTCATAATAAGGTTAAAGAAATTTCAAGTATAATATACAAGAAACACCATGAGACTCGCATGGAGAATGATCAAGGAAACTACGTTCATACCCATGAAGAACTAGCTAAAATCTGGGCAAAATATGCTATGTCTCTCTTTGCGGATAATAGACCGAGTCTGCCAACTACTAACTTACCCACGGAAATTGCCCTCCCATTATTCGCGCCGGGGTGGAGTACGCTATAAAAGCAGCAAAACTAGACAAGGCCTCTGGACCGGATGGAATTACCACGGAAGCCATAAAACTGTTGGAAGATGATAACATCGACATGCTGGTAACAATTTTCAATGCCATATATAACACCGGCCACATTTCAACGGATTGGCTTTATTCAACTTTTATAATGATCCCTAAATCACAAAGAGCGACAAAATGCAAATACCACAGACTGATAAGTATAATGAGCCATTTGCTTAAGGTGTTTCTTATGATCTTGAATATTAAGAAGTGTGGGGTCATACCTTTTACTCTTAACTACATTCAAAATAATTATAGAATTGACAATTGTGTAGTATCTAGGAAAACCAAATGTAAAGATCTGGGAATATACAGACTAACATGAAATTTAATGAACACTATATAAATATTGTATTAAATGTGGAGGTGCTACTCTGACTAACCATATATATATATATATATATATATATATATATATATATATATATATATATATATATATATATATATATATATATATGGTTAGTCAGAGTAGCACCTCCACATTTAATACAATATTTATATAGTGTTCATTAAATTTCATGTTAGTCTGTATATTCCCAGATCTTTACATTTGGTTTTCCTAGATACTACACAATTGTCAATTCTATAATTATTTTGAATGTAGTTAAGAGTAAAAGGTATGACCCCACACTTCTTAATATTCAAGATCATAAGAAACACCTTAAGCAAATGGCTCATTATACTTATCAGTCTGTGGTATTTGCATTTTGTCGCTCTTTGTGATTTAGGGATCATTATAAAAGTTGAATAAAGCCAATCCGTTGAAATGTGGCCGGTGTTATATATGGCATTGAAAATTGTTACCAGCATGTCGATGTTATCATCTTCCAACAGTTTTATGGCTTCCGTGGTAATTCCATCCGGTCCAGAGGCCTTGTCTAGTTTTGCTGCTTTTATAGCGTACTCCACCCCGGCGCGAATAATGGGAGGGCAATTTCCGTGGGTAAGTTAGTAGTTGGCAGACTCGGTCTATTATCCGCAAAGAGAGACATAGCATATTTTGCCCAGATTTTAGCTAGTTCTTCATGGGTATGAACGTAGTTTCCTTGATCATTCTCCATGCGAGTCTCATGGTGTTTCTTGTATATTATACTTGAAATTTCTTTAACCTTATTATGAAGTCCAAAGCTGTCTTCCTTTTCTTGTAGTGATTTTAATTCTTCACAACGTTCTTTTATCCAGCTTTCCTTTGCGTTTTTAATTCTTGACCTTAGCGTACGTTGGATTTCCTTGTATTCCTGTTGATTCTGATATATTTTGTACTGTCTCCGTTGCTCCATTAGATCAAGTATTTCTTCCGTCATCCACTCGTTTTGTAATTTCTTTTTATTTTACTTGCGACTACTTCGTAGGGACTCTAAAAATATACTTTTTTCAAAGGAATCGTTAACCTTTCAGAGTTAACGTGAGGACTGTAAGTCCGCTTGTCGAATTATTTCTCGATTTCTGACGATTAATTAGGATCTCGGTCGTGGCGTGCTCGCTAGCTTCAAGTGAGGTGATACTACTCTATTCAGTACAGTTGTGAGAGTTGTGTAGTGCATTTAGTTCCACTGTTATATTGAACTGCTGAACGTGAGTCCGCACGTTATACAAGTTGTCAACAATCTTCAGGTAAGATTAAATTTGAAAATATTTTATTTCTAGGGTAAAAAATATTTGTGTAATTTATAATTGGGAGTGATCTACTGGTTATGTTTTCTGTATAATTGATTGATATAAACTTATTTTTTTACAGATTTTTCTGATAATGAGTTTTGAAAAGCAACAAGCATATCTTGAAAAACTTTATGCGGAATTTCTCTCTGATTCTGAATGAGAAGTTGAACGTGACGATGACGATGCTAGTTTGGAAGGAGATTTCTGAAAATATTTGTTTTTTGGACCTTTTCTAGATTTGCATACTGCTAGTCCGACGTTATACTTTATGTACCATCATGTCACGTTATCGCTGAAAGGTTAATTATTAATAGGAACAGGACTTCCAACACATTATTTTGGAGATTTAAGAAAATTTTTATGGATAGTCCATTAGCACTACAGGAAGATTTGCTTTTGATACTGCTGATTGTTTAAATAAGTTCAGATTTATCAACTGATTTTATAAATAATGAATTCGAAATAAATAATGAATCTTTTTGTGGCAAAATAGCGGATGTTTATATATATATATATATATATATATATATATATATATATATATATATATATATATATATATTGATGTATGATGATATATTGATGTATATTTTTACTTACATTAACGAAGTATTCATTTAGATCTTCAGGGTTTGGAAGAGAAAATGTTTGAGCTGTGTAAGTTCTATTTCGAAGACCGTTTATTATGGACCAAGTTTCCCTCGCATCATTTTTAGAGCTTCCCAGACGATTCTCATAGTACATTCTTTTAGCTGTTTTTATCAGTTTTAGATAGGTTCCTCTGTACTTGGAGATATATTTAGTGACAAAGACATTGGTAGTAAATTTCTTGATGTACACTAGTAAACGCATATTCTTGGCTGGTCTGCGGATACCTTTGGTGGTCCAGGGTTTGTGATACTTTAACTTAATTGTAACTAAAGGAAATGTTTTACTGAAAATACAAACAAGCTTATCTAAAAAATCACTAAAATTATAGTCCACTTCCACAAAGGGAAAGTGCCACTCAGAAATCAAGCACAAATTTTGGAATTTATGAAAGTTCTGACTGAAAAAAAATCCTGCCTAAACATTGAATTTTCAAGGATTGTTTGTTAACAAGTGTTAAACTTGGTACAAAGTGCTTTATGGTCAGGAAGTCCTGCATTAATAATTGTAGAATGTACATCAATATAATCAATTATGGTAGATGTTGTTTTAGTAATTCTTGTAGGAGAATTATTAACGTGTATTATAAAACTATTCGATTCGAATATATTGACCAAGGATAATTGGGTAGCACAGGCAACAGCGTAAATAATATTCAAGTCACCGCATAGAATCTTTCTGCTTTTATTGGTCAGGTCGTTTAACAAATTTAATAGATTCTGAAAAAATAGTTTTGTGGAAGAATCAGGTGATCTATTAATGCAAAGAATGTAAAGATTTTTTTTATAAACCAATGAATACTCAAAAAAGAATTTATTCAACAGAAAGTCATATTTTGTTATAGGAGAAAAATCATTATTTGTAGAAAGAATAAGGGTGCCACCATGAGCTGAACTTTTCTACAAAAAAAAAGCTCTTCAACTTTAAGCTAGTGCTCGGTAACCGCAACTATTGGGAAAATTCTAATTGCTCTAGAAACAAAAATAATTCATCTGTTTTATATCTTATAGAACGAGTCTTAATCAGAACCATGCTAAAGTTGTCATCACTATAATAATTTAAGGTTTCTAGTCCCACAGAACACGTCATATTATTTAAAAATTTCGTTTTGAAGAGGCAACGGAATAGTAGTTTATCCCCCACACAACTTGGGCCCCAGCTCTTGTGTTTTGAATTGTAGTTGCCACCCATTAAGAACCTGGGTCCTAACGACCTAAACAGTGTTTCAAATCCATTCTTGTTAGGTTGATAATTTGGCAGGCAATAAACTGCTAAAATGGATAGTGGACCAAAAGTGCACAGTCTTAAGGGTTGTTCAAGTGCTTTATAAACTCTGAATTGTAATGATGTATTGTAATGATGTACTGTCAAATTTTTAAAAGTGTATCAAGTGTCAATAAAATATTATGTATTGTGTATTGTCACGTCATGTAAAACTGTATTTGTAATAACTAAAGCTGGGATTAAAAATGCTTTTTTTGCCTATTTTGCCTATTATAATTGTTTTTTGCACTTTTTGCCTTTTTTCGTAAATTCCGCCTATTTGTGCCTTTTTTAAAATTTCATGGTACTACCCATGATATTATTCTCTTACTAAACCATTCTATAATAAAGTTTTGGGTCAATAATAAAATATCAATGGTTTGTTTATATAACAGATTTCTAGGAAAATGTACCTGACCGAGACTTAAGGGTTAACTATTTGGAAATCCCTAAGCTTTATTAGTTTATTATCAGTTGTACAGTCGGTTACTGTATCAGAGTTAAGTCACAAATTGCTATATCCTAGTTTAGTTTTGTTGCGTATACCGAAAAGCAAAGAACACGTTTTAAAACGTTTTAGACATTTATGTGAAAAGATGACATCTAAATTAAGGCTATGGATCGCACCTTATTTGGAACTTTCTCTAGAAGGAGATGGAGCATTTTGTAAACCATGCGGCAAATCGGTACGTTTTATTTTTTCTCGTCTCACAACATAACTAAATTCTAAAGCGGTTTTATAATTCAAATTATTTTTTTTTTAAATTCTCAGATTTCAAGTAGAAAAAAGTATGAAAAAGACAGTAAAGATTCCATTTCACGTACAAATCGTCTATGTATCTGTTTATACGTATTTCGCTTTAATAAAGCTCATCAGAACAGTTATTTATAGGCGTTCTCAACGTGAAAAATAGATCTTTCCTGTCTTTGGGAAGCAACGATAAAATGGCTTCGAAACGGACGCAATAGCAACATCTGATTGATAAAGATGTTAATAGAGACATGGGGAATCTAAAATTTGCATTCCATGACATGTATCCTCAACTAAGCAGAAATCGTTAGCGAATTGGTTTCTTGTACTCATACAGAGTAGATCCGAATAGGGATCTATAGGGATATTCGGATCTACTCTGTATGAGTACAAGAAACCAATTCGCTAACGATTTCTGCTTAGTTGAGGAGACATGTCATGAAATGCAAATTTTAGATTCCCCATGTCTCTATTAACATCTTTATCAACGTCTGTTATACCTTGCATTTATAGAAGGTTCAGATTAAAGCAGAAATCCGAATTGTGTTTCGAAACTATTTTACGGATTTAATATCAGATATCGCTATTGCGTCCGTTTCGAAGCCATTTTATCGTTGCTTTCCAAAGACAGGAAAGATCTATTTTTCACGTTGAGAACGCCTATGAATAACTGTTCTGATGAGTTTTATTAAAGCGAAATACGTATAAACAGATACATAGACGATTTTTACGTGAAATGGAATCTTTACTGTCTTTTTCATTTTATTCGGATCTACTCTGTATGAGTACAAGAAACCAATTCGCTAACGATTTCTGCTTAGTTGAGGAGACATGTCGTGGAATGCAAATTTTAGATTCCCCATGTCTCTATTAAAATCTTTATGAACGTCTGTTACACCTTGCATTTATAGAAGGTTCAGATTAGAGCAGAATTCTGAATTGTGTTTCGAAGCTATTTTATAGAAAAAAGTACTTTATTGACCAGCATTGTGGAACCCCACTTCATAAACGTAATTTGGAAAAATTAAATTCCTCTAAGTTAGCCCAAATATCTCTGCGGGATAGTTTAAGCAGTTCAAAAAAAAAGAAGGAAGACGCATTTAAATTTGATTTTTGCCAGATGATGATTGCATCCAACCCCTCCAAACCCTAGTTTTAAATGCTTTTTCGAAAAATATCTTAATAAATCCTTACCGGACGAGATTACATTGAGAAAACATACCTACTGTGGAAAAATGTTATGTGGAATGTATTTCAAAAATTAAGCGGGAGTTAGAAGGCAATTTTTTGTATATTATAGTGGATGAAACGACAGATGTATGGGGCAGGTATATAGCTAATTTAATGATTTGAATTTTAAACGAAAACTTTGCGAGAAAACTTTATTTAGTTGCCGTTAAAGAATTGGAAAAAACAAACAATTTAACAATAAGTCGATTTTTACAAGATAGTTTAACAAACCTCTTTTTACCCAACGCTATACCAGTGAATAAAATAGTTTTATTGCTTTCAGATACTGCGGCATATATGTTAAAAGCTGCTGTTAATTTAAAGATTTTTTATCCTAATTTAATTCATTGCATGTGTGTAGCCCAAGGGGTAAATAGAATTGCTGAAGAAATAAGAAATCTGTTTCCATTGGTAAATAATTTTATAAATTTTATGAAAAATTTTTTTGTAAAGGCTCCATTGAGGGTGCAAATATATAAAGAAAGACTTCCCGGTGTCCCTTTGCCACCTAAACTAGTAATTACAAGGTGGGGAATGTGGCTCGAAGCAGTTTCTTTTTACTTTAAACACTGCAATGAAATAGAATTAGTTATGTCATAATTTGATGATGATATTTTCGAAGAGATTCGAGAAGCAAAAAAAAAAATATTAAAAAATCCCAAATTGAAACAGGAACTCGCTTATATTAATGACAATTATAAATTAATAATTACCACAATTACCTTATTAGAAAAACAAGAGATAAATTTATGTGAGTCAGTAAAATTAATAGATAATTTAAAGACGAAAATTAAATCGGCACCTGGAAGTAACGGTCAATTAATTTAAAAAAAAATTAAATATGTTTTCGACGAGAATGAAGGTTTTTTGTTTTTATCTAATGTTGCTAAAGTTTTGAATGGGACATTTTTCGAGGAATTTCAAATTATGCCAGATTTATTATCCTCTCTGAAATATGCTCCAATTACATCTGTCGATGTCGAACGTTCGTTTTCAATGTACAAATTAATTTTAAGTAATCGTAGACATAGTTTTAAGACCGAAAATATTGAAACACATTTAGTTGTTTCTATTAATGATAAAAGTTTAAGTGGTTACAATGTTTAATTATTAATTTACAGTTATTTAGTTTCTAGTTTATTTATACTAATGTTATGATTATGATGTTAATATACCTGCCTTAAGTTAATATGACGTTAATTCATTTGTAAAATAAATAATAAGTTATATTCCTTTATTGCCTATATTTTGCCTAAATGTTAATATTCCTGCCTTTTTTAATAAAAATCTTTGCCTATATAGGCGCCTTTTTCTTCAATTTTTGTTGCCTATAAATCCGAGCTTTAGTAATAACCTTATAATATTGTACTATTCTCTCATCGTATTAATGACCTCGTCGTCGACACACGTTATTAATTTGAATAATAAAAATTAGTAACTTACTATAATAGAAGAACGTTTTACTTTATTGCTACTTTTATATTTTTATTTCATGTTCTACATACTCTATTGTTAAATATTTTAAACATCTCACACGGCAATTTTAAATTTCTAAAGCACACAAACTGCAAATAAGTACAAAGCGGATTTAGATGCTTATATAAAAGTATACATTCTTAAGAAGTTTCGGTGAAACTTCCATATTTAATAAATATACCATTATACTGCACATAAACTTCCAACTTTAATAAATTTAAACTATATTTCTGTAGTTTTCCCGGAGAGAATTGCTTTTATGCAATTTTAATAGTTTTCCCTAACAATAAATAACGAAAGGAAGCTTATAACGTATTTTGAATTCGCTTTAGACGGGAAAGGGATTCCAATAAAAATTTAAGGTTTTAGAGAAGTAATTTAACACCTAGAAATATATTAGCCTTACGAAAAAGTTTTGGGGTTTCACCCTATTTCGTTGATGAATAATTTATGAGTGTCCAATATGAAAAAAGCAATGAACATTTTTATCTTTTAAAATAAGGGCACTTTATTGGTAAAGCTTAAGCATAGATTTATAAGACATTTTTATTAAACAACGTGAGATATTATTAATTTAAAAATTTTGCTGATATGGTTACTCGAAAATATATTTGAAAATATAGTTTTGTCATTTTTTATTATATTAACAACCTTTAAATATTGAAGTGATATATAAGGTTAAATGCTCGAATAAATAAACTTTTATCAAATAAAAGGCAGATATCAAACACTGTTTATTAACTAAATCTTGCCCAAGTACTTTCGCTCCTAAAGCATCTTCAAGGGCATCTGAAATAAGCTAACTAACGTTTTTTCAACTGAAGAAAAATTAATTAACTTCGATAATATACTCGAAGTTGATGGTTGATAAAAGTTTTTTTTTATGTAATATAACGTTTTAGACTTACTTCGTCAAATTTGGCCGATGAAACAATCTATTGAGAATGCCATAAACATAAAATTGTACATTAACACTTACTACACGACACAAGGACAAATAGTTTACAATTTAAAAACACCGCGAAGCTACATATTGGTTGGCATCAGGAGAGAGAATGGCTTCTGGTCTTAACGGAAATGTTAAGGTGACACGTGACATATGATAACTTGGATGGGCAGTCACAATCATAGTGATGTGATCTGCACATTTCAAAATTTTATGATAGTAACCCTATTTCATTTGTTAACATCTCTCTCCTCAAGAAGCTTCCTTGCTAATTGTCAGACAGTTACAATATTAACCCAAGATCACCCATCATCAGAAATACAAGATAGTTTTAACTATGTATCACGAATCTTTAACTAATAATTATTGTACCGGCATGTAAGTAGTATTTTGTTTCTTACTAATTTATTACAATTCAACAGATTTTTCTCTTACCAATTTGTAGGTTTGTACTTTGTCTGATTAATCAATGGCCCTATCATCATGGTGACGGTTCTGTTCAGGAGAATTAAAGAAATAAACTGCCACATTCTAAATCTATTTGACAGAACGAAGTCTGTCGGGGCTGCTAGTAATAAGTAGAAATAAGTTTTTTAGAATATAAACAATTATTATCAGATAGACGGCACAGTCTTTTTTTAGAACATTTAGAAAAACATTTAATAATATATATTTTTAACTGTAACAATAGTATAATAAAGAATGATGATGAACCAAAGAATAAATGAATATATAACAATGTAGATAATACAAATTTCAATACATATTTTTTGTGACTAGCATAAAATAAATTAAATATCTTCAATACAAGTATTACTGCGTTTTTATTTATACGCATGAAATGTATAAAAGTATAAAAGACATATTTTAGTGCATAGTGCATTTGAAACTGTGCATATTTGCATGCATATCTTAGGGTTTTTAAGTGCATATTAAATTTTGGTTTAACTCCTTATAAAATAATATTCGTTTTATATATGCCACAAAAAAACCGTTTCAGAATAAGTATAATTCTCGTTTAATGTCATTCTTCAGTTTAATTAAGGAAGGAGAAAAACATGTCTATTAAAAACATGCTAAAATTACTGCGGATGTGTATAACCAAAAGAAAAAGTTCCTTAAAAACATTTGAAATTAATTCTTGTAATGTTTCAGCGGACCCAATAAACTTATTCATTTAATTCGGAAATGGCAGAACTGAGACTCATTCGAGTGGATCAGTTGTCCTCGCCGAATGACAACGTAATCACAATAAAACCGCCTGTCTAGGTAAAGGCAATAATGAAAACCTACCCGTGCAGTAAATCGGGACTTTAACAACCCTATCAATTTTTCAGAAGGCAATTCCCCCCAGAAAAGCTCCATCGCCTCCAAATGGAATGAAAAGAAAAAACGTCGTTAAAGGGTTACGTAGTTCATGCATCATATACATTTTGTTTAAAATTAGTTCAGGAAGTAGGCAGAAAATATGTTGACCCAGTAACATATACAAGGAGCGTGCTATATATTATTGTGATATTAAAAGTCTGAGGTGCGCCAAGCAATTAATTAGCTAATTAATTAATTAATTAAACTTATTTAAATGATGCGATTATGATTCTATCACACTATTTAATTTTCTTATCTTAGGGTTATACTCGTGCATTAATATCTATGCTTTACATATGATAGGTAAGGTCCAAAGAATACCAAAATAATAAAAAAATATATGATACAACATTATATATTGAAATAAAATTCACACTCAAATATCTTTAATAAAAAATATTTCATATGATTATCAAAATTTTGTTCTACGTACGTGAACCTTCAAAAATTAATGGTATATACAATATAAATTAAAATTTCAAATTAAAATTGTTGTTCTAAATCTCCTGATCAAAATATGCCTATCTTTTCTAAAATTGTTAAAATATGTGTTGTTAATAAAGAAAAACTGACAAATGGCAAAGCTATCTCTCTGATGATGAGTTGTCCAAATCCTTGTTCCTTGTAGTCTACACTATCTACACTAGAAAACTCTTTTTCGCCAAGAATCGTCAAGAATGAAAAAAGCAAGGATGTCGAAATCAAAATTTAAAGCCACGTTAATCTTTTTTTTTTGACATTACCGACATCGTAATGACTGAACGGGTCCCAGGGAGTCAAACTGTAAACCAAACTTTTGGCAACGCTGTGAGAGCAAGTTCGTAAGAAACGGCCGAAGTTGTGGAAAACCAAGCCGTGGATCTTGCACCAAGACAACGAACCTGCCCATAACGCGCTGTATGTGAAGCATTATTTAGCCGCTAGAGACATTCCAGTGCTTGAACACCCGTCGTACTCACCCGATTTAGCACCCTGTTACTTTTTTCTGTTTCCGAAGATCAAGTCTACCTTAAAAGGAATCCGGTTCGAGTCCGGAAGAGGTGAAGCAAAAAACGGCGGAGCTCCTAAAAGCTCTAACAAAAGAAGACTTGCAACATTACTTTGACCAATGGAAAAAACGAATGGAACGGTTTGTGGTGAGGGAAGGGAATATATTGAAGGAGAGCATTCGATTGTACAATAATTTTTAAAATAAAACTCTTTTTCTTAAGCAGTCTTGTCATTTAATAGCCAAACCTCATTTATATATTAAAAATACCGACCTGTAGGGTTTGTTTGCGTTTTTAGTCATTGGTGTACAGAGTGCACCGCGCACGTAGTTATAACTAATATATGAACCGTATCTGAAAACTAGATACGGTAACACTTAATTACAGGATAGAAAATCTAAAGTTAGAATAGTTCGAGAAGGCTAAGAAATAATAACTATTCAACAAGAATTCTAAATATCATTGCCTTATTTAAATAAGCATAACGACTCTTGCAACAGTAGAATACAAAGTCTAATACATATCTGCTAAAAGACGATCAGAAACGACGTAAAAAGCAAAGAAATCTACTATATCCCTATACATTTTGTCATATTTAATAAAAATTGCAGATATGAAATCCAACAAGAGTACAGACACTCTTAACACAGAAATATTCACATCATTTTATCACCTTGAAGTAATGTTAATGACCGATGAAGTGGTGATGCCGGGAGTCGTCTAGCAACCAAAAAACTTCACGATTTGTGTTGAGTGTGTGCGTTTGAAATCAATTAACTTTGAAACTCACATACACAGTGGTGATTTCATTAGTTTTAAAGGGACTTCTATTCGAAGCCCTCAACTTTTCAGCCTATTTCCTCTTTCAGAAAGCCTTTGATCTGTACAATGACATCCGTAATTCAATGCGCGATCTAGAGGGCCGGTAATTGAAAGAAACGTGGCCGTGGGAAGCCTGTCGGATCTAAATCGGTTTGCTAAATATTTTTAAAGTTTTGAAAGTTTTACAAATGCTTAAAGTTTTTGCTAATTTTGAGTATTTAAAAAACTTAAATATTTTATACAAATGGAATACGCTTTGTTTAGAATTAATATACAGTATGTCCATTTTAAGACTTACAATGGGATATATCTCTCGAACAAAAGCCGATATCACAAAATGCTTAAAACAGTTTCTAGGATAGTAAGGGGGAACTAAAATAACTTAAAAGAGAACTCACCCCCATCACAACTCACAACCGAAAAAGTTTAAATTGCAAACCTTTACTTATGATACATCATTAAAAAGACTATAAAAATGCTATCCAATTGTATAAATATTAATTATACAGGGTGAAGCAATAATTATTAAACTTTGGCTTTGTAGATAAAATTAGTATCTACACAATAGGACAAACATAAAGAAGGTCCTAAAATGAGATAAAGCGTATAACATAGATTGCTGGTTACAAAATATGAGAGCTCTTGCCTGTAATATAAGTATGTCTTAAACACTAACGGTTTAAAAAGCTATCCAAAGGTATAAAACGATTTATTAAAGAGAAAAAGAAAGAAAAACAAATAGCATAAATAAAATCAGTACTAATACATAAAGAACTAAACAAAGTTCCTACTACTAAATACTACCTACTAGTTAGTAAGTCTTTCGAAATTTTATGTGCACTATTGTCTATCCAAGTCGTTATCACGAAGATCCTAACCATGTGTCAAAGGCCACCCAGAGAACCATGCGAAAAAAACTTCTAACACTTCTAGTGTATACAAAAACGGGCACTACTGTATATTATAATTAATATGTATAATATATCTGTAATTATACTTGATTACTGTTATACCAACAGCGGGACAAATCGTTGACCGATTTGGAGAGCACTGTATACCTTTTTTGAGGATTAAATCTTTGACGGATTTTTAGGGACTTCTGCCAAACAGAGATGTTGCTTCATCCACGTCTAAATTCGCTCTGAAGGTAAGCGGGGTGCCTGATTTTTCGGGAAGTCTTTTTTGAAAGAGTTTTAAGCACACAAAAAAACTATAATACTAAAAAACTGTTGACAAATTGTTTGACAATCGTTTGACATTTATGACATTTATAGAGTGGATGCATTTTTGTAAAAAGTGGAGTTAAATACTAAATTAAAAATATTTATAAATAGTTTTACATGTTCGAATAGAATTATTCGAATAGCCTTAACCGGAAATTTAATTTAATTTAATTTAAGGTTTTTGTTGAACTTGTTGTAATACAGTCCATTTTCAAATTCTGCACGAAATTTGGCAAATGTTATTCTAGTAATACCGCGACATTGCGTAATTTCTTTTCGCAATCTTCCAAGTGACGCATGTTGAGTTTTATAAAAAAACTCACTTAAGGTAACCCCATAGAAAAAAGCAGGTGGCCACTCAATAGGACCTCTCCTTCCAATTCATTTGTTCGGATAACTAATATCCAACAGGTCCTAACTATAACTGCACAGTGAGAAGGTGCTCCATCTTATTGGAAGTATAGCAAATCTTCGTCTCGAGCTAGGTTGCCTGGATCATCCCTTTGGTTCTCTAATTCATGCACAATTAAAGGTTTGATGATGTTTTCCAGCATATTGAGATAAATGTCGCCACTTAAATTGCCTGGTCTGAACAAAGGGCCAATTATAGCTTCGCCTAATATTCCTGTCCAAACATTCAGTTTTTCAGGATATTGAGTGTGACCTTCTCTGAATCGATGCGGGTTCACATCACTTCAGTACCGACAGTTTTGTTTATTTACATTACCATTTAGCATAAAACTACATTCATCAGTAAAACAAATATATTTTAACATTCTCGGTTCAACGCGAATTCTTTCAGTCATTAATTTTTACAAAACTCAACTGGTCGGTCTGGATCATCATTGCCTAGTTCTTGAAGAATTTGTGTTTAGTATGAGTGAAACTTATGAAATTGAAACACCTTTCTAACCGAGTCATGTCATGAAAGTCCTGTCATTGCAGATACTTGACGTGTTAATGCAATAGTGATTAATCACTGGATGAGCCATGCCAATAACTAATTCTTGACAGACAAGTAATATAAAAGATTTTTTGGAACTTAAATTTGATTTTAGACAAACGTTGGGTTTTCTATAAACTACAACTGATTTTTTATAGGGAGGAACGTGATATTCCTACAGATAAACATTTATTAAATACATTTATGATTTAATACCTTAATAGAAAAGTGACCAGCCAATCACTGGGTAGTCTACCTTAATTTGAGAATCTGACTATACACCTAGACCAGGGGTGGCCAACCTTTTTAAGTCGAGTGCCAATATGAGAACAAAAAAAATTTGGCGTGCCACTAAAATTTTTCGATATACTAACATTAATAATATACGGTACAATATGTATTTCTTATGTAAATTCCACATTTTTCCGTTTAGTCAAGATAGTGGAGGTTTAAAAATAACGTAATAAGTAAAGCATAACAACAAACTTACTTTATTGTTAATAAAAATAAAATAAAAACGTTAAACAAAAAAACTTAAATATTTTCTTATTATCTAAAATTCAAATTATTAAACAGTTACTTATTTGGACAGTTACTACTTTGGTATTTGAACTTGTATTTTTTTAATTAATTCATCTATAGTGGAATTAATTTCGGAACTAGCCAACAGAATTAGATTTTTTAAATGCATGTCAGTTAATCGTGACCGATATTTTGATTTTATTATGTTCATAATAGAGAACATTTGCTCACAAACGTACGTTGAACCAAATCTACAACAATATCTTAGAGCTAACTCGTGTAAATTAGGTAAATTGTTTGCTGGTACAAATTTCCAAAATTCAATATAATTGGGATCAGTAACAGTTGAAATAATTTCCCTATATTTGGTTTTTAGTATAGTGTGGTTCTGTAAATCAATAATTTCGATCTGTATTTCAGCTGAGTAACAATTGATATCTTGCAGAGAAATAGAAAAAGGATTTATGAAAAGGTCAACATTCATTTTGTCTTTTTGAAAATCTTCAAACCGGGTATTGAATGAACCTAGCAAAATAGATATAAGGTTTTTAAATTTGTCATAATTTGGAGTTCTACTGGCATTAATGTGAAATGTGTCAATCTCTGTTCTCCAAAATCGTTACAAAAAAGCATAAGTTTATTCACAAAAGAAGATATATGACCAACTAGAGTAGGAAAAATACAATTTTTTCCCTGTAATCTTAAATTTAATAAATTTAAATGCCTCATAATATCAGTGAGAAAAGTTAAATCCCAAAGCCAATCTTTATCATTAAGTAACGAGCACTCACTGGGTAGTTCATTGTTTTCTTGCAAATATTTTAAGACGCACTCCTTCAAGTTCCAAAACCTTTCGAGTGCATTTCCTTTGGAGAGCCAGCGCACACTGCAATGGAGAAGTAACTCTCCATCTTGCTCCGTTTCTTCCGCGAACAGTTCTCGAAATTGTCGTCGATTCAATGCCCGAGCTCGTATTTTGTTAATGCAGCGTGTTACAGGGTCAACAACAGATGACATGTTTAGGTCCTTGGCACAAAGAGCTTCCTGGTGAATAATACAATGGTACTTAAAAACTTTTCTTCCCAAATAGTTTTCCAGTAATGTAACAAACCCCTTTAGTCTACCAACCATACAAGGAGCTCCATCTGTACAAACACTATCTAATTTTGACCATTCAACTTTGTTGACTTCGATTACATTTTTAAGCTGTTGAAAAATGTCCTCTCCTGTTGTTGTGACTAGTTGGCGCAAATCCAGAAGCTCTTCGGCATTTTCAAAATTATCATTGGTATAACGGACAAAAATGCTTAACTGCGTATTTTCTGTGTTGTCACAACTTTCATCCAACGCTAAAGAAAAGAATTTGCAGGATTTTAATCCACTTATAATTTGGGAAACAACATCCTGGCCCATATCATCTATACGGCGCATGACTGTATTTCGGGATAATGCAATATTATCGACCATATTTTTAATCTTTACATCTTCCACATTTTTAGCAAATATTGCCAGACTATTTTTAATTATCTCATCTCCATCAGAGTAGGCTTTTTTCTTCCGGGCTAACAGCAGAGAAAGTTCATATGATGTTTTAACCATAGTTTCCATTTCATCACTTCTCTTCTGAAACAGTGACTGTTGGCTGGCTAGGGTTTTCTTTTTTTTTTCAATAAAGTCGGCTCGCAAATGTGAACCAATAGGATATTTGTTGCTGAAGTCCTTATGCAGTTGTTTATAATGTCGTTCCAGGTTAAATTTTTTCGGAACTGCTACAGACAATCCACATATCAAACAAACAGGCTTTGAAGTATTACGATTAGTAAATAAAAATTGTTCTTCCCAAGCAGGTTGAAAATCGCGAATTGCAATATCATCTTCGTATTTTCGTTTTGAAGTCGAAGGCTTACTCGTGGACATATCGAACAAACACTTTTAAAATTTTAAAGAAACAATGCGCGATGACAAAATGTGCACATACAACGGGGCAGTTTAAAATAAACTAAGCAAGGGTAACGCAGTTCTATTGCACATTACGACAGCTAGGACCACGTGCACCAATCGCAGCAATATCGCTCGCCAGAGGATGCAATGATGCCGCATCTATCGTAACTTCCGTAAACCGTAAGTTTTAATTTTTTTGAAAGTGTTTTAATCCAAAACGCTACGCGTGCCACTGATAGGACTCAATCGTGCCACAGAGTGGCACGCGTGCCGCGGGTTGGCCATCCCTGACCTAGACAAACACAACGTCCAATACTATACTTGATTGTAGTTTACAAAGTATTATTAGAGAAATTAATTTTAACTGAATGTATTTCTTTATCTCATAGTTTTTATTCTTGGATATTTTAATATTGACTAAAAATATATTTCAAAAGTTTTTCGTAAAAACTTTTATTGATCAATGAAACATTAATGTCTTGAAATATTGACCCATAAGAATTTAAATAAGTATTTCACGATAATGGAAAGATTATATTTCCCTTAGCAGGAAATTGCTCCTCCCTCCTATAGCAGCAAATTAAAACTTTTGTAATCTGACAAAATCTGCACCTCAAAAGGAATTACGTAAAATACGGAGCGTTGCAGAGCCACCAAAGACGTATACATCTGCCGTATTGAACTTCGCCGCATTTATCGCATTGTTTTTGATTTATAATTAATACGGTAAAGTTTATTGTTTATTCTTGCTTAGTTCGAAAATTCTGCTCGTGGATTACAAAGCGAAGTGTTTTAATGAAGCAGGATTTTCATTGTTTACCTCTTCGATTTTCTGAAGGACATTACACAGCGCCCTGAAAGAAAAGTAATTTGTAAAGGTATTATGCGAGGTAATTAATTAACAGCTTTTAAGTTACTTCCTAATGTTTCCTGTAGTGAGAAATAAATTGTTTGTCTAACCTATTCTTATTATCGTATTACTAACAGAATGTACTATTATATGGTAAGACTTCTATAGTAACATCTATACCATTTTTCAAAGTAAAACACTTGCACGTCATGATTTATTCAAAATTTCCAGAACGTCAACCTTATACAGTGTGTCCCAAACCCTTCTTTCAGTGCGTCACTAATTTTGACGTCATATAGGATTTTAAGAATGTCGAGAATTATTGCATGACATTTTAGTTAAATCTGACAGTTGAAGGATCGTAAGGTAGAGGCACCACTTAAGGCCACTACCCCACCTATGGCCATTTCACTATGATTCGTAGGATAATAAGCATGGCGTCCATCAACCAATAAGCTTGAAGCTGCTAAAATGTCAAATAATTATGTAGGAAGTGGGAACAGTGACAGAAACCTACCTAACTGATCCATTCATTTCATTATTGATGTTTGAGTGGTAGTGTGTTGCACGTGCCGAGCTAACTAACAAATTTTCTTAAGAAACATATCTGATATCATCGTTTTAAATCCAATACTATATGCTATTTTTTCTTCATTAGAAGTGAGAGATAAGGTAAATAGACACTTTTTATTTTATATTTTTTATGTTTCATTATAATTAATAGTATGATATTTAAAAAAATTAAGGTGGCCACAAGTGGAAACCGAAAATCACTATTTACCTACTTATGGCCAATCTGCTGGCCACAAGTAGGTAAACGAAATCCACTTTTGGCCAAGTTACTTTTCTACTAATGTAGCATGTTTACATAAATATAGCTATTTTATTTCTTTTAGTGAAAATGCCAAACGCCCTTAAGAATAATAAAAGCAGAGTAGAAAAAGTAAGAATACCAAAATTTCAGTATTCACCTTCAAAATTAAATTTAGCATTAAATGCCATATCCGAAGGAATGCCTGTGGCCACAGCCAGTCGTCAATTTAAAGTTCCGAGAACTACTTTGCGCAACAAAATATCCGGAAAGTCTCCAAGAGATTCAGTGCACTGTGGATTCGATTCTCACTTGGGAAAAGAAACTGAAGACCTCTTAGTTGAATGGATATTAAATTGTGCAAAGATGGGATTTCCAATTGATAAAGACGGGTTATTGAGTTCGGCACAAAAACTTGTTCGAGAGTCAAATATTAAAACTCCTTTTGTCAACGATCGTCCAGGAAAAAAATGGTATTACAGCTTCCTTAACAGGCACAAGCAACTGTCCCAGAAGAAAGCAGAATACATTCACGGTGGTATAGGTGCAGTAACTGAAGAGAAAATACGTAAATGGTTCGACGAGGTTCGTATGAATTTAAGCGATATGAGTGCTACCAGTGTTTTAGATCATCCAAAAAGGATTTACAATATGGATGAAACATGTTTTTGTTTAGCCCCAAAAAGTGGTACTGTAATTGGACCGCGAAGAAAAAACATCTATGATGAACGAACCTCATCAGATAAGGAAAATGTAACCACGCTTTTCACAGTAAATGCAGAAGGAAAATTCGCTCCTCCTTTGACACTTTTTAAATATGACCGGATTCCGTCCGCTGTATGCAAAGCAGCTCCTAAAGGTTGGGGATTAGGGAAAAGTGAAAGAGGCTGGATGACTGCAGAATGTTTTTTTGAGTATTTTTCAAACGTTTTTGTACCCTACCTAAAGGAGTCTCAAATAGAGTTCCCCGTTCTTGTCTTTTTAGATGGACATAAATCCCATCTGACCCTATATTTAAGTAAATTTTGCAGAGAAAATCAAATAATTTTAATAGCATTGCCCCCTAATGCTACTCATATCCTCCAGCCTTTAGACGTCTCTGTGTTTGGGCCTATAAAACAAAAGTGGAAACATGTTGTTCGAAAATATAAGATAGAAAACAATGGTCAGGAGATTACTAAATCATTTTTACCTATGGCACTGGCTCAGTTGATTGATGATCCAAAAATGACCTCTAATATAATATCAGGATTTAGAGCCACAGGTCTGTACCCTTTTTCAGTAAATAATGTGGACTACAGTAAAATTATATTGAGAAAATCCGATATGTTTCAAACTAACGATATTAACACTGAAGCCACAGTTTTCCTTAAATATTTAGAATCAAAAATTGATGTGGTTGTCCTGGACCAATTTAAGACAACAAAAAGAAGAAACCATGAATGGGAAGGTAATGTTGAAGATAAATCGCTGTACAATATTTGGTTTCAAATAGCAAACGAAGTAGAAATTCAACCAACCGAAAGTAGAGATCCGGTTCTGGCGAGAGAAAATCCAGAACCTGATAATAATGCTCTGAACATAATGCTTCCAAATATATGTCCCCTGGTATCTACTAAAAATGATAATATGGTAAATGCTGTGTTTTCGGAATCTTCCAATTCTGCTTATTTAGCCGATCAAGGTCCGACCACATCGACTGCTAGCAATATTGTGATGGATAGCAGTTTTCGCTCAGATAAGGTAGAAGAAGTCAAACGTAATATTTTTTTTGTACAAAAACCGATTTCTTCAACAGTATTTTACAATGTGCTCCCGTACCCTCAACAAAAGGAACCGGACTCAAATAAAAAAAGGAAAAAAGAATATACACCAAGTGTTGTCACATCTGATAAGTGGGTGGAGTATCATGAAGAATGCGAGAAACTTAAAAATGATAAAGAAAAAAAAAGCAAGAAAGGAAACAGGCTCTAGAGCATAACAAACAGATGAAGGCACAAAAAAAAGTCGTAAAAATTGAACAAAAGACAACAAAACTTAAAACGACGAAACCTAAAAAATACGATCTAGATTCAGGCTCTTCTTCAGAAGAACATGAAGACTGGGAGGAAAGTGGTAGTAGTGGAGACGATGTTGACTTCATGGAACCAGAACCAGAAAATATTCAAATGTACGATACCGATGATCTGAAATTGGGAGTGAATTGGGACTTTGTGCTTGCCAGATTTAAACAACTGGGTAAAAGATCAACGACAACATATAAATATGTTGCCAAAATTATAGATGTCCTTTCATCAGAAGAGTATGAGATACAATGTTTCAAAAGTGCCAATGAAGAAAAAACTGTGTTTTGTCCTATAGAAAATGACGTTTGCAGTATAGATAAAGGCGATGTTTTGGGAAAACTACCCGAGCCTATTGTCCAGGAACAAGGAAGAAAATTTAAGACTATTTTTCCAGGACAATTAGACATTTATGAACAAATATGAAATCATAAGTACTATTTATAAAAGTTTTAATTATTATTTTCAATACTTTTTACTTATTTGTGTTACCATAAATTTATTTTGTTTTACCTATTTTTGTAGTTCAATAAATATTTAAGCACAAATATCAACTTGTACCTCTATTTTTATTTAGTTTTTGGGTGGCCAAAAGTGGGGAAAGTGTATGGCCAAAAGTAGAAACACATGGCCAAAAGCAGGGATTTTTGTTGTTCAAAATATAAAACATTATAATAATTTCAGTATGAATTGAATCTTTATGATCAGTTGATCTCCTAGCAGAGCAGATTCGAAAGTCAAAATGGCATTGAGCGGAAAGATTTTATTCAAATCCTACATGTTTCTCAATAGAAAAATAATAAAGAAAGTTCTTAAGGTGGCCATAAATGGTGCCTCTACCCTAATCGGCTAAATGTGAAAAGGTTATTTTTTGAAATGTGGAGTAAAAACTTTAAGAATTCAATTTTTTTCCTACATATTAGAGGTCCCGTCCTGTATAAAATTTTTTTATTGCGCATGATATTGGAACGGCAGTTTGTCATAATTCCTATTTTATACATCCCAAGGAAAGTGGTTAATTAACTAAAATTTATTTATGTATTTATTATTATTTATTACAAACACTATGGCTAACATGTACAGTATTTAAACTTTAAATAATTTTAAAGAATAATTTAAAACTTACTTCACGAACAGCAGAAACTTTTAATAAAGTTGTCCCAGCCTCTTTTTCTAATTGAAAATAATTTAATAATTTTAATATTAGTCTTTGTTCATTCTCGGTATATCTCGGAATATTTAAAATATTTTTATGACAATAAATACAAAATTCAATTGTCAGTAGTAATATCCCTAGGACATTGATAACAGACGAGATAATTTCATGAAAATCGAAAGCTTGTTCCTTGGTAACAGCACGAAGCCGAAGGCTGAGTGCTGTTACCAAGCAACGAGCTTGAGAAATTTGTCATGAAATTATGGGGCATTCATCAATGTCCGAGGGATATTCGGCGGATAATTTTTCGAAAAAAAAAAAAATCATAACGAAACATTTATTTATTAAAAGTACAGTTAGTGAAAGTACAATTATTAAAATTTAAGTTAACATTAGATTCGTTGCTGTTCTCTACTATAGAAGATCTATTACCACGCATAATATTTATAATCTTGTTGTGGTGTTCTTGATCCGAAACGTGACATTTTGAAACTTATTTGGATGAAGTTGTCAAACTCGATCGTGCTGTCATAGGGATTGAAAATTGCACTAAATGCAATTATCAGTCTGATGTTGACATGATTGGGTGAAATTGTACCACATGACACAAAATGACGAAATTTGAATGGTTGTTAGAACAGTCGAAAAATTATCACTGTAAAATGTCTGAAAATACTAACTTGGAATGACAATTATCATTTTATCAATTGACATTGTCAAAGTACTGTCACTATCGAGACCATCTGCATCAAATTATATTTATGCGCATCATTGATTGGATATCTATTTAGCGTATTCTAAACTCCAACCAATTATTGTAACGGATTCGCTTTAATATGCAAATACCCGTGAACGATATATAATTTTCTAAGTTCTATGTATAATAATCACAGACTCACGTTTTTTTCTGTCAATTCCAGCTTAATGCGTTAGAGAGAATTCAATCAACTGTGACGCACTGAAAGAAGGGTTTGGGATGAACTGTAGTTTAAATGTTTCTAACACAGCTAATAATACGAAACCCATACGGAACTGCTCGATCTTTCATAGGCGTCAACATGGTGTAATAATCAGAAAAATGTAATTATCATTATATTCAAAATTTTAGAATTATATTGATTAAATAACCAAAAACATTTGTTATTATTAATAATATAAATTTTATGAAATAATTCTTCAAGTCTTATATTGCACAAAATAATAATTTTAATTAAATAGATTAGATAATTGTACGCAACTGATACCGGAATACTTTAAATTTTATTGACAGTTCAGTGTGTGGCAAAAGTGTATAAAGTGTCGCCGCTTTTTTAGAGTAAGAATTTTGTTTATGTTTTGATTTCTTACACAATTTGGTCATAATATAATATATATTAATAAATTGTATTTATAAATACATATTAAATTTAGACTAATAGCTTTAGAAACTAATTATTGTTGTGTATTGTGATTGTGCTATGTAAAAACAAACAAATAATCTGTAGAAAGCTGATAAGCTTTCATATAAGATAGATAATTTTAAACAAGAAATAATGGCGGGACGTCTTTACTATCACAGCCCTAAAATAGTTAAGTTTAAAATTTAGAATATATAATTTTGTATTAAAATGATTTCTTATGTATTTTAGTGTGTTGCAGTAGTCTTAAAACTAAGTGTATTTACTGTTAACATATTAAAATCCACAAGGAAAATAATTCCTGTAGCTGGCTGTATACCACGTATAACAAAAGAGGTTAGTCTTTGTATGTGGGTATATTTTATTTTATAAAAACCCTTAAAAGGGCAACATTACAAGCACGAACGTTTTCGGAACAACTGTTCCATCATCAGGTTAAAATGCAGGTTAACATGCCTGAGCCACCAAAATATTTGGGTAAAAACCCTTTAAATTGAAAAATGTTACCGAAGAATGTACATGATGTTTATAATATTATATGATGTTTAATATTTTAATTAGATTTTACTTCAGGTAACATACACCCATGCTTAAGTGAGTTCCAGTGTCCGGAGAGTAAACCTCTTCAAACGGACTACGGTTGGCAACTGTTGCCAACCGTAGTCCGTTTGAAGAGGTTTACTCTCCGGACACTGGAACTCACTTAAGCATGGGTGTATGTTACCTGAAGTAAAATCTAATTAAAATATTAAACATCATATAATATTATAAACATCATGTACATTCTTCGGTAACATTTTTCAATTTAAAGGGTTTTTACCCAAATATTTTGGTGGCTCAGGCATGTTAACCTGCATTTTAACCTGATGATGGAACAGTTGTTCCGAAAACGTTCGTGCTTGTAATGTTGCCCTTTTAAGGGTTTTTATAAAATAAAATATACCCACATACAAAGACTAACCTCTTTTGTTAACATATTAGTTTGATAAATAGTTGACATTTTAATAATTCCTCACTTACTAACTATTCTGATGTTTTGGCAACGCTGTGGGGTTCTGACATCGTAAATCTTGAATGACGTGCAAGCATTTCTATGTGAAAAATGCTATAGATACAAGAATATGTAATAATGTTTGTTTCTTTAATCATCATAATTTTAATAATAAAACTCAACTGCATTTCTCTGCAAAAAGAAACAACATTTGAAGCTTTTAACTAATATTAAAATGATGTCTCTTATTGCAGTAATAAAAACTATTAGTTACATGACAAGAGTCACTGTCAAAAGCTCTACTTTATTAGAAGAAATTTTAACCTAAATCTTTTAGGTTAAACAATCTACCTACATCAAATATGTAGAATCAAAGGTTATGATGTAATTAGGGAAGATATAGAAAATGGAGCAGGAGGTATTGCCACACTCATTAAAAATAATCTAATTTACAGTAGGGTTAATTTAGACTCCAAATGGCAAAGCCCTAACTTTAGATATATAGCTATCAAAATAGATAAATATACAATTATAAACATTTACTCAAACCCAAAAAATAAATTATCATATAATTTTTTTGAATATATATATAATAATTGGAACAATGTGCTCATTATGGGAGACTTGAATGCACATCACCCATGTTGGGGTAGTCAAGTAAGTAATAGAAATGGTAACCTTTTATTAAAAATCTTTGACGAGTTTAATTATATATACTTAAATGATAGAAGAAGCACTAGAATTCATACCCCACTAGAGGGATCCAGCCCTGTAAATCTATCATTTGTATCTGACTCTCTAGCAATACAATGTACATGGAATGTCTTGAAAGATTGTGGTAGTAGCGATCATTTTCCTACAATTATTCTAATGAAAATTAACTATAGTGAAGAAACAAGCATTACAACCAATAAAAACTTAAATTTTAGAAACAACATTAGAGAAATTGATTGGAACAAGTACAGTAAATACATAGAAGAACATTTAAATATAGAAAATCAATCCTATGACCACTTTACAAGTATAATTAACCAAGCAGTAGAAATTGCTATCCCAAATAAACAAGGCAGAAGCATAAGAAAACTGCAATATCAAAAAAGAGTACCTTGGTGGGACCAGGAATGCACTGAAATAATAAATAAAAGAAAAGAAGCGTTAAAGGAATTTCAAAATAATTTTAATCTTAATAATTATATCAATTCAAAACACATAATTGGCGGGTGTTGGAGAAGAGTGGTATAAGTCTAAATTTTAAGTTTCGAGAAAACGCAATTAAAGTTTTTTCAAATTTAATATTGTTGTTACGGATACAAATAAGGTATTTTCGTTAAACAATTTTTGGAAATGGCTTTAAATTTGTTGGATTAAAATAGATCTACTAGTAAAAAGGACCTAGTTGTACAATTTGTTTAAAAAAATATGACTTATATCACTTTTCACAATTATTAACAAAAAAAATGTGAAACTGAAAAGTTTTATGTTTACTTAAGGGGGTACATTTATGGTCAAATACAACGTAAAAGTTTATTTAATTTTTAAAAATTTCAATTTCTGTGTGTACACTCCCCTCGTCACTACTATTTTCATCCTCGGGTAACATATTTGGTATATCCTCCTTCGTAATTAAATTTCTATAAAAATCATGAAATGTTTCTGAAATATAAGGCAATAGCTCTACCAAGTTCTTTTTTTTATCGATGTTTATTAGATTGGGACCTTTATATGACAGAGGAATTTTTATGTTTTTAGGCCACGTATTACCTTTTCTTAAAAACCATATGCTTTTAAATGGTTCGTCTACATTTAAGCTACTTTAGTATTCAAGGACACCAGGATTCTGTGAAAATCTCAACCATTTCATTTGTTTCCACATGACTTTTTCTCCTAAGTTGTAAATTTTTCTTTGTTGAAGGACATTCTTATACAAAGAAGAAAACTCAAGAAAATCCGATCTGCACATTTCAGTAACTAAAAAAGTTCGCTTATTTCCACATAATCTTACCAAATTCATCCAGTCTCTTGGGGGTTCTATCGAACATGGATATCTTTTCTTTTTTTTTCTCTATGATTGCGTGATCTGAATCACACTCCATGTGGGTGTGACCAGGAACGAGAAATTTGTGGTTAATGTATGATAGATTGGGATTCTCTTTTAAAACCATCATGTACATTGCAGGTAGAAAAGAGTTCTTGTTTTGTCCTGCACACGTATCAGAATATAAGGTGATCTCTTTTATTTCAGGTGAAATATGTGAAATCTGCTTGTATAAGCATGACGCAATCTGATTTGCACCCCGTCCAGCTACGCCCTCATGCCACATAAAACACATTGCTTGATTATCATTAAATTTATGTAATGTTAAATTAAAGGTCCACAACTGCCTTTTATAGAATGCTATTGAAGTCTAAAGATCAGGTGTGGGGAGACACTGTTGCAAATCAAACGTATCAATGATTTTTGATCCATTTTCTAAAGCAGTATTTTTATCTATACGCTTAGCCTCATAAGCGTTTGATGCTTCTTGTTGGTGATTATCAAGAAAATTTTGAATTTATTGCATTTATTGTGCATCTTTAGTTGTTTTCAGGAGCATATGATATTTATCGCATGTAGCGCAGGTATCCTTTTTAGGCTGTTTGATTTTTATTTCCATGGAATGGAATACTTCTTGATATTTGAATTTCGATACTGGGGTTTTCTCGTGAGGTAGCCATTTTTTGTATTCTTCAGAAGCCTATTTTTATGTTTTTTGTTTTCTAATTTACGTTTTGTGGTTTTCTTTCCGTCTGTTGTTATAAGCCTAGCTATAAAAGACACGCGTTTGTTAAAGCTCGCTAAAGACCAATATTCTTTGAAAATTTCCTGTCGTTTTTCTTCAGTTATCCTGTCTTTGCATTTTAAGCGGCAACTTAATAGCTCCTGACATGTCCGTGCTTTTATAACCTTCCCACTGTTCGTGGTGTACTATAACCCAAGGTTTCTGTTCTGCTTTCGTTTCTCACGAATTAGCCTAGTTTCATTTTTTAGCGATTTTCGTCAAGGTTTATTTTTTAAGATTTCTCTTCCTGACTCATGTGCAATAAGTGCTGTTGTATTTTTTGCAGCTTTTTCTTTGGGATGTCATTATCGGAGTCGGTATCACTTTCTTGTAAATAATCTGGGTCCGCGTCACTATCATCAAACGCCTCCTCATTACCTGGATATTCCAGATAACCTTTGTCGTCGTCATCAATCCCACATACTTGATCAATAACTTCTTCCAAAGTCTTTCGAACATTCGGTTCACAGAAGGACAGTGAAGGTGCAGGACTTGATATATTATCTTTATCTGCTAAGACAGGTTCTTCAAGGAAAACACCCGCATTGCCCATCATGGAATTTTCATCTAAAAACCCAGATTAATATCAAATTTTTGAAAAACTAAAAAATTTTGTCAATTTCTTTTCCAGAAAAATGAAATTGTCACGTCAAAATTGGTTTTTGCTTTTTATGGAAATTCTGTCCCCTCTAGAGAAAACCGAAAATATATTATTTTATGTATAAAATGATAAGAAATCTGAAATTGGAATTGAGTATGTAAGTTAAGCATCAACTTTTACATACATTAATTTTTAAAATTTTTAGAGATACAGTATACACAATATATTGTATATATTGTATACAATAATGTGTTTCCCTATATTTTTTAATGAGAATAGTGATATATTTTTACATATACCTTTATTCACAATCATATTTTACCAATAACTTTTGATATATTTGCACTTGTATCACTATTCACAAATATTAATCATAAAATTATATAGGGAAGACTATTATAACTAGACTTATTTCAGTTTTCTCTATAATTTTTTTTCCTGTCTGGCAGATGGAGGCAAAACAAATAGTACAAGAATATTTATAACATTTTTCACTATATTAAATGATATTAAAAATACTTATATCATGTAACGCAAACAAATAACACCTGCTTGCCTATTAAATTGACTTATATCACTTCACCCTATCAAAGATACATGCATTTGAAAGTGGTATCTATGTTTAACTCATTTTTTACATTTTTCGACTTATATCACTTTTCCCCAACACCCGCCAATTGCTAAATCAAAACGACTTCTAAAAACAATAAAGAAGCAAAAGTTTATAGAATATTGTGGGAGTATTAATAGAAACGTAGACATCAGCTCTATTTGGCAAACTATAAGAAAATTTAAAAATGCATTCTCTCAACCATCAAACAATAAACTTCCCAATAAAAAAATAAGTTATGAAATATTAACTAACCTTTCAGTAACTAATTTTGAACCGGATTTTGAATTACAGACCATTGATCACTCACGGAATTAAAAAATAGTCTATTTTTAAGAAAATCACATCACCAGGCTTTGATAATATTAACTTTAATATGTTAAAACATTTACCTGAAATAGGGCTAATATAGCTACTAAATTTATACAAGGTTAAAAAAGGTGAACTGATTCCCAATCAGTGGAAAACTCAGATTATTATAAGTATTCCTAAGAACAAAAAAATTATAATTTAAGAGCAGAAAATTATAGGGCTCTGGTACTTTCATCATGTGTAGTAAAACTACTGGAATCAATGATTAAAAATAGGCTGGATTGGATCGTGGAAAATCAAAAAACCTTTAGCCAATTTCAAGTAGAATTTAGAAAAGGTATGGGAGTTAATGATAATTTAAATTATTTAAATACTTATGTTCAATTGGCTTTCTCACAAAACCAATTTGTAAATTCTACTTTCTTAGATATTAAAGCAGCTTTCGATCATGTGAATATTTACATACTATACAGACTTCTTAATAATCTTCATATTCCAGTAGACATTAATAACCTTATATTTCAATTCTTAGACAATAGGACTCTATATGTTAAAAATCATTATCACGAAATGGTTGGACCATCGCATACTACACAAGGTCTAATACAAGGCTCACCTTTAAGCCCAATATTATTCAATATTTACCGACCTATCAGTAATCCACCAGATATAAAAATTAATGACTATATAATCCCTAATGTTCTGTATGAAAAATATTTAGGTATAATATTTAAGCACAATCTAAATTGGTCAGACCAAATAGATAACATGATTAATAAAGCCCAAAAGGGCATTAATATAATACGTGCTCTTTGTAGAGTATGGTGGGGATAAGACCCAAGAACACTAAAATTAATATATAATGGCTTGATACAATCACAATTAGATTATGGCGCTAGTATAATTAATAAATTCTCTCAACAAAATTTTATGAAATTAAACCAACTTTAAGAACAACACATGGGATGATGAAATCTACTCCCACTAATGTCATTTTAGCAGAAAGTGCAACTATCGATCTACACCATAGATTTAAATGAATTGCTAAAATACATAGCAAAGATTAGCACAACTCCAAATCACTCATTATTAAATATGCTTCTAGACTTAAAAAAATATTATGGTTATCAACAATGATATTGGAAGGGAAAAATCCAACATATTTGATTGACGCTCTAACAGCAGTTAAAAAGTTTTTACCATCAATGAACACAAGTGACATACCAGCCTGATACTCAAATGAATATGATATCTACACTTATAATGTACCAACTATAAAAAAAATATTAAAAAAAAATAGTTCCCATAACCTTCGGGAATATTAAAATTTTGTAAATTCGTATTACTATAATTACATACAAATATTTACAGATGCTTCAAAAAAACAAAAAAATCAAAACCTTGAGGAAGCCAAAACGGGCATAGAAATACACATACCTGGTATAAATTATTCTTTTTTTGAAAAAAGTCCTTCACTTATTAATATCTGTACAGCAGAAATAATATCTATTCAAAAGGGTCTAATGATTTGCGAGAAAAAAATGTTGATAAAGCTATAATATTTACGGACTCGAAGAGCGCTATAGACAACATTAATAACAATATGACAACTGCAACAAAGGATTACAGAGTCTTGCAAGTTAAAAAGAAACTATACTATTTAAATAAATATGGGAAAGATATTAGATTATGTTGGATTCCTGGACATAATGATATCAAGGGAAATGAAATAGCTGACAAACTGGCAAAGATTGGGGCTAAATTAAATATTCCTGCTAAAATTCGATTAAGTAACTTGGATATCATGCCATTATTAAAAAATAAAATATATTTTATGCATCAAAATAATTGGTTATTCTTTTCAAAATAAAGGCAAGTGGTATAACAACATACATAATATTAACCGACTTCATCAACTGTATATAGAGGATTATCAAACGAAAAAGCTCGAAACTAAATATTTCGTAAAGGCCTCTTTTTACAGACATATATTTGAAACAAGGTTTAACTTATCTTTTGGTGTACCAAAAAGTGATACTTGCAGTCTATGCGATGCTGGAGAGAACCCTTTAGAGCACTCGAATAATTTTCAACTTGCTTTTGCGCAGCAGAAAGTTGACCGCGAAGCAGTAAAAATTTCCAAAGAAAAATGTTACATAACAATGGATCTTCAAGAAACGATGCCTTTGCCAAAGCTATCAACGTCAAAATCTTTTTACTTAAGACAAATGTGGCTGTACAACTTTGGAGTCCACTGTTTAACCAGTTCTGGTCATAAGTCCTATTTTTTTACATGAACTGAGGATATTGCCAATAGGGGAAGTAATGAAATAGCAAGTTGTTTGCTACGATTTTGTCTGCTTTTTAAAGAAGAAAATCCCCAAATTGATCATTTAATAATTTGGTCAGATCAATGTGGGGGACAATACAAAAACTTCTTCATTATTAACCTTTTTCGATACCTAATATTAAATAAAATATTTAAGATCATTAACCATAAATTTCTCGAAGTTGGTCACAGTTACCTTGACTCTGACAGAGAATTTGGAAGAATAGAAAAGGTTCTTAGAAAAAATTAGAATATTTATATACCAGACCAATATCGGGAAATTATTAGATCTGCGAGTACCAAACAAAGTGTATGCCTTAACATGGAACATTTTTTTATTGCTTTGAAACTCTACCTGCAAAACTTCATTTAAACAAAAGACTCACTAATAGTCTTGACCAAAAAATAAATTTTCGAGATACAGTGAAGTGGCTAAGTTGTTTTGGAAAATACTTTTACAAAACTAGTTTAGATCCGTTTACCCCATTTATGGAAGTTGACTTACAAAAAAAAAGAGAACTGATAGTACAAAGTAATCAAGTTGTTTTACAAAAGTTACCTAAATGCGGTGGTTTAACTTCTGAAAAAATTTCAAATCTACAAGATCAACTTACGTTTATTCCAGCAGAGTATAAATGGTATTGTTGTGAATTTATTAATTGTTAAGTCTTTAATTTATAATGTCTTGTTCTTATCTTAATTCATTAAAAAGCACAATGACTGATATTTATTTATTTTCACTAAACATACATAATTTATTAAAAAGCGAACGTAACATTTTATCGCGAGCGCGTCGTCCGAATTAACTGTTCCTTCCAAATAAAATGTCCATTATTATATATAAAACCACAACTGGCCTAGAATTCAGGAGAACTCCTCTGATGTATACTAGAAGGTCATCGTCTGACCGGTTTTCTCTCTGCCAGCTGGTAGAATTCTCTCGTATAATCTACAACATATTAGTGAATTAGTCATAATATATTTACGGTTATTTTAGGCCAGGATAATTATCGTAACATTGCCCCCCTCTTAAAAGATGGTTCCTCCTGGAACCTTGTCGGGACTGAAACCGGAACTGTATGCTGGTATCGGCAACTGGACCCTCTTTTACAACTTCCAGTTGTATAAAAATGACAAGGGACGGTTTTCTCTCCGCACCAGTAACTATGCGGATTGCAACAGACTAACACCTGGACTTCGGTGTCTTTAAAGATCTCCTCCACCATATTTCGGATAACCCTCCAATCTAATTGGCGGCACTCCAACTTTGGCATGGCTAACTTTTGCACGTCGGACTCTAGTACGTGCTCTCTCAATTGAAGTAAGGCTTCCCACACATCTCGGTAGGTAGGTTGGTCACGGGCAGTGTCTTTTGTTACCAGGTAGAAAAGGTAACGTGATGCATCTTGGAGTTTCAAGGTTTTACCGGGAGCTGGCACCTGGCATTGAAGTTCTGCAACTCGACCAAACTTCCTTCGAAAGACGGATGCCAACCCTGGTGCGTCTTTGATACTGGCCGGGATGGTAAGGGCCAGCGAGTAGTCATCGGGGAGCGCGAGTAGATCTTGCTTTTCTTCAGTGGTAACACCATGTCTTGCTTTACCGGTACCTCCATAGGCACCCATGAATTCCTCAAACGTGAGGTCAGACACGTCTTGGACTTGGTTTACTTCCACTTCTTCATCTACGTCGTGGTCACCTTCGAAAGACGCCAGCCGGTTATGGTGTACTATCATCGGCTTTCCCCTCGGAATCTTGCTTATTCGGTAGATGACATCGTTGATCTTCTCCATAATTAGGTATGGGCCTTCCCAAAACTGCTGCAATTTGGGAGAACAACCTTTTCGCTTCTTGGGATTATACAGCCATACTTTGTCGTTCTTCTTAAAGCAACCCTTTTCGGCTTGTGTATCGTACCGTTTCTTCATTCTGTCGCTAGCGATCTGAAGGTGGGAACGGACCAACTCATGTACATCGTCCATTCTTCTTCGTAATTCGATCACATAATCTTCACCTGCTACATCTTCTCCAGGTTTACATCCAAACTCGAGATCACAAGGTAGTCGCATTTCGCGTCCGAATAGGACTTTGGCTGGTGTCTGGCCTGTTGATTCGTTAACAGCAGATCTGTAGGCCATTGTGAAGAACGGAAGGTATTGGTCCCAGTCTCGCTGATGATCGGACACCATCTTTGTCAAATACTTGCCAACTGTCCTATTCATTCGTTCTACCATACCATCCGATTGCGGATGATACGCGGTAGTTCTTGTTTTCTTCATGCCTAGTCTATCACATATTCCTTGGAATAGATCGCTTTCGAAGTTCCTGCCTTGGTCACTATGGATCTCCAAAGGCACTCCAAATCGGCTGATATATTCTTGGATCAACTTATCTGCAACGGTGGCGGCCTTCTGGTCTGGAAGTGCGTAAATCTCGACCCACTTAGTGAAGTAATCCATTACTACCAGCATGTACTTGCCTCCGTTTTCACTTTCTGGAAATGGCCCAGCGATGTCCAAAGCTATTCTTTCAAACGGGCTTCCAACATTATATTGTCTCATAGGAGCTCTCCTTTTCCGGTGAGGCCCGTTACTCGTAGCACAAATAGTACATTTCTTACACCAGTCTTTTACGTCGTCGGAACTGTTCATCCAATAAAACCGTTCCCGAATTCGCTGAAGGGTTTTCCTTACACCAAAATGCCCTCCCGATGGACTGTCGTGTAACTGACGAAGTACTTCGGCTATTCTGCTCTTTGGGATCACCAACTGTCTTCTCTTCTCTGAACCGTCATCATTTTCCAGGACTCGTTTAAGCAAGCCATCTTCGATGATAAATGAGTCCCACTGGGCCCAATACGTCTTAACTACTGAGCATAGGTTTGATATTTCCTGCCAAGGTGGTCGACGGTTTTCCTCTTTCCATTTTCGGATTTTCTGTATAACTGGATCTCTCTCTTGTTCTTCCCTTATCTTAGTAGGCGTCCAGTCGTCGTTGACAATCGTCGTTCTTAGCACTGCTGCTTCCTTGGATTCCGTTTTGTTGCAGTGGGGACACTCTGCTGGGCATGGCCGTCTGGAAAGAGAATCAGCGTTTCTGTGGCTAACTCCGGCTCGGTGCTCAATCTTAAAATCGTATTCTTGGAGTCGTTCGATCCACCTGGCTATCTGACCCTCTGGATTCTTAAACTGCATCAACCACTTAAGGGCGGCATGGTCGGTTCGGATTAAAAACTTCCTTCCATAGAGGTATTGATAGAAGTGCTCTACTGATTTCACTACTGCCAGAAGTTCTCTTCTCGTGACGCAATAATTCCGCTCAGGTTTTGAAAGGACTTTACTAAAATATCCGAGGACTCGTTCCTGTCCTCCTTGAATCTGAGACAGCACTCCTCCAATTCCCACGTTACTTGCATCCGTATCTAAGATGAACTCTCCTTCTGGCAGTGGATACCCCAAAATTGGTGCTGTTATTAAATGCTTTTTCAACGTTTCAAAGGCATTTTGGCAGTCTATATCCCAGCGGTATTCTCTTGCTTCCTCTGTAAGTCGCGTTAATGGCTTAGCGATATCTGCAAACTTCTTAATAAACCTCCGGTAGTAAGTACATAGTCCAAGAAAACTTCTCACTTGATGTTTGTCAGTTGGTTTTGGCCATTCCTTAATGGAATCGATTTTTCCCTTATCCACGGCCACTCCTTCTTTACTGACTATATGACCCAGATAATTGACTTTACCTTGAAATAGCTGGCACTTCTTGGGGTTTAGCATCAATTGGGCAGCTTTAAGTCGATTAAAAACGTTTTCTAAATTCCTCAAATGATCTTCGAATGTCTCCCCCAAGACGATTATGTCATCTAAATAAACCAGGCATGTTTTCCAAGATAACCCTCTCAACACATTTTCCATAAGCCTCTCAAATGTCGCAGGAGCATTACAAAGTCCAAATGGCATAACGTTGAATTGCCACAATCCAGATCCTGTGGTGAAGGCTGTCTTTTCTTTATCGACTGGGTCCATTTCTACCTGCCAGTATCCAGACTTCAAATCTAAAGTAGAAAACAATTTACTTCCAGCCAATGTGTCCAATGTGTCATCGATCCGAGGCAGAGGATAACTATCTTTCTTGGTAACGTTGTTCAGCAAACGGTAATCCACACAGAACCTCGTCGTTCCGTCTTTCTTCTTAACCAGGACCACCGGAGAGACCCATGGACTCGTAGAAGGTTCTATCACCCCGTCTTTCTTCATTTCCTGAACAATCGTTTCAGCTTCCTCTCTCTTCGCCTGTGGTAATCGTCGAGCTGTTTGACGAATTGGCTTAGCATTACCAGTATCAATTTTATGCTTAACAACGGTAGTTCTTCCCGTCTTTCCTCCTTTCGGTACGAAAATATCACGATACTGCCGAAGAAATTCCCTTAATTTCCTCTTCTCCATCTGATTTAGAGACTGTCCTGCAACTGCAACCATTTGGTCGAATTTGTCGTTGGAATTATCAGATGTTGTCGCCTGACGAATTATGGATGTCACAGGTACACAAGTTCCTACTTTTGTCTCTTTCTTTATGGTCACTGGGTAGTCGTTGACATTGATAAGTCTCACAGGAATTTCTTTAGCCGAAGTCACCAATTCCTTTCCAATTATGATTCCACGGCCAACCTCATCGTCGTGGTTCCAAGGCTCCATCATAACAGGTCTCCCTTCGTCTACAATTCCCTGTAGTCGCGCTACTATGATCGTTTCGCTTCTCGCAGGCACGACTGTATCTTCTGTAATGGCTGCTTGCACAGTGTTGTCATTATGTGGATGGAGAAATACCTCCTCGTTGCCAACTTTGATTACCTTATTCTTAAAATCCAATTGGAATCCATGCATATTCATTACGTCCATTCCTAATATAACATCCTCTTCGATGTCAGCAACTATAACAGTATGGACGAACTTTTCTGCTCCAATTCCCAATTGTACCTGGATTTCTCCATGAATGTTAGCATTTTCACCTGTAGCGGTCCGAAGTCGCAACCTCGTTGGTAACAGTTTCTTTCGGCTGTTTATAACTGTCGGGCGTATAATGGTTCTGGTCGCTCCGGTATCCACCAACAACGTATGCTTTTTACCATTTATGTCTCCATCGACATATACACTATCTTCACGACATTTCAAAGAAGCTATTAGTATGAGAGGGTCTTTGGAAAAGTTCTGGGTCGAAGCTGCCCCCCTAAGGCTGACCCGTTCTAGTTTTCCTGATGGTGAGTTTCTTGATTTGCGTCGTACCTAGGGTGCTTACAGGAGCTTCGCACGTGTCCTATTTCGCCACAATTCCAGCATCTGATGGTCTTCGTTTTCTTGTATGTCATGCTTTTCATCATATTAACGAGCTGGTCAAGTTTATCTTCATCTCCTTCCTCTTTTACAGTCCTAACTTTACTGTACCCGCCAGAGGCCTGCGTAGCTGACTCGTATTCGAGGGCGGCGGATAGGACATCAACCAGCGTCTTGTGACGAGCTAATCGCAGTGTTCTCTGCATTTCATGATCACGAAGACCATCAATAAACGTTTGAACGGCCAATTTTTCCATCATGTCTTCGGGAGCTGTTGGATAAGCATATCGTACTAATCTGGCAATATCTACCTCATATTCTTGAAGAGCCTCATCTTTCTTCTGTCTACGATTTTTAAGCTGTGACTGATATACATGCTCCAAATGTTCGTGGCCATATCGCATATTTAACCTCTTCTTCAGTTGTTCGAAATCATCGGTCTCCTCTACGGCTATGGTCTGAAGCACATCTAAGGCATCTCCTCGAAGAGCGATAGTCAGGTTTACAGCCTTTTCTTTTTCAGACCATCCATTTGCTCTTGCGGCTGATTCGAACTGTTTCATGTAGTTGTTCCATGATGATTTTCCGTCGAAAGTTGGGACTTTAACATGAATAGAACCTCCACTTCCTTCAAATTTCGGCCGTGTCTCCAACTTAAATTTCGTCTCGTCTTCTTTTATCTCCACTGTAATCGGATTGTTACCTCTCTCTGCTGTCCCTGTTTCTTCCATCTTCCTTTCCATCTCTTTAATCTTTTCTTCGAAGGCCAACTTATCGGCAGCAACTTGGTTTTTTAGCGAAGACACTCTATCGTCAAGAGCAGATATTTCAGAAGTGACTTTAGAGATGTTAGCAGAAACTTTGCTTTCCAGAGAAGAAATCTCGTTAGAAACTTTGCTTTCTAAAGAAGCGATGTCGCCGGATACTTTGTTCTCCAATGATGCGATGTCGCCGGAAACTTTGGCTACATCAGAAGACACTTTCGAAATATCGTCGGAAACTTTGTTCTCTAATGATGCGATGTCGCCGGAAACTTTCGAAATCGACGAGAGGACAGCATCATGTTTGTCTTCAAATATATAAGTCTCTGGATCTAGTCCTTCTTCTAGCAAAGCGTTCTTTAGTCGTTGGACTAACTCAGCCTTTTTTCCGGTAGAAGCTAATTCTCTGTCTTCAAGATGTCTTCTTAAATTAGTCACTGTCAGCTCATAAATCGTAGCCATTTTCACAATTTATTTTATATTCACTTGTATTATTATTATAAGTCTAATTTATGTTCGATCTCACTCTGACACCATTTGTTGTGAATTTATTAATTGTTAAGTCTTTAATTTATAATGTCTTGTTCTTATCTTAATTCATTAAAAAGCACAATGACTGATATTTATTTATTTTCACTAAACATACATAATTTATTAAAAAGCGAACGTAACATTTTATCGCGAGCGCGTCGTCCGAATTAACTGTTCCTTCCAAATAAAATGTCCATTATTATATATAAAACCACAACTGGCCTAGAATTCAGGAGAACTCCTCTGATGTATACTAGAAGGTCATCGTCTGACCGGTTTTCTCTCTGCCAGCTGGTAGAATTCTCTCGTATAATCTACAACATATTAGTGAATTAGTCATAATATATTTACGGTTATTTTAGGCCAGGATAATTATCGTAACAGTATTATGATATTGTTTTAGAAGAATGTTTAAAAAACCCTAAGAAAAAACGTAATTCATGTTAAATTTAAATGTTTTTGTGTCTTTGTTTATAAATTTTTAATGTATCTTACTTTGCTTTTGTTAATCTGCAAATAAAATTTAATTTCCAGATTATTCAATAGTTTTTTTTATTATTTTTTTAGAATTTAAATACAACATAGGTGACATAACACCTTTCTCTACTCAAGTTTATACCAACATCTGCATAAAATGTTGGTTGATTAAGGTGCTATGTCCATTAAAATTAAAATTACTAAAAAAGTTTAAATTCTAGAAAAACAAAAAATATTATATAAAAAAGTACAAAACGATTCTAATCTAATAAGATATTGGTAATTTTTATAAAATTTATTATTAAAAAAATATATAAGTGAAAACGCGTTTCCTTCAATTACTCAATATCTGAAAAAGTGGACATGACACCTTTATCATCTCATGTCTTCAATTGAAACAGTGTGTTTCAATCGCCACTTATTTTAAAAATTTTGTTTTAAAGAAGCCACTTTCTTTTAAAATTTATAACCGTAAACCATACTAGAGTCTACTGAAATGCATAAAATTAAGCCTCGTATTTATTTATCGAAACAATTAGCATTGTTCTCGGATTCAATAACCCCAAACTATCTATATATAGCCTAGTAGATCCACTTTATTGGCAAACTCTGACAACTATTGTTAGTATTTATGCGGCGTGCCATGATTGCACTCGTTAAAATGAATAATGTAATTTATATTAGATAGTAATTATCATATCGCGCCCCTGTATTATGTCCTGCGAATGTTGCATAAATCTATCGCTCGTTATTTGCTATCATGATACAATGCCATTACCCTCGACGTGCATTAGAACTGAAGTCGGGCCATGGATCGGTGTACTCATTATTTGTAAACGGGAATCAGATATTTTCGCAGCATTGTTATTGATATCAACTGGTACATTAATCATTTTTATAGAATTTAGATCAGGTAATATGCATTACATATACCTGTAAAATAGAGAATATTCAGTAAATAGTATGTTTTCGTGAATAATTCATATAAAGCTGTGTCTGTTTTTATTCAAAAGGGAAACATTTTTAAATTATACAATTTATACTATGTACTGAAATCGATATTTTAATTGGTTGTATTTTCATTAACAGGAAATAGCAAACCTTTTTTCTCATAACATATAGAGAGAAACGAAATAACTTCAAAACTTTTAAATCTGTTCCTTTAGATCATTTGTAAAAAGCTATATTTGGATGCCGAGACCTTCTTCTATTTTCGTTGCGATGTAGTACTAGTAATTTGTCTTTAACTATTTTCACACTCTTCCTTTTTTCTTATGTTAGTGTATGTCTTAATTTTCATAGTGTCTACTTCTTGGACTATGACAAAACGCACCCCTAGATGAATACTGCTACTTTCAAGAAAAGTAAATTTTTTAGGAGCGCGATTTTAAAATTAAAAGTTACCGGATAATTTATTTTTATAACAAATTCTTTGTTCTCTTCAATAAAAGTTAACAAAAGCCATGGAAACTATTATGTATTAAATTTTTCAAAATGGTGCAGTTTATCATTTATAAATCCAAATTCAATACTGCCATTTTTAATAGGATGACAGTATTACACTAGACGCATCTAGAATTGTAAGTCTCAATCAGATTAATGGCAGTATTACACAAAAAAAATTAAACATTGCTGGCCACATTAAGATAAGTGACAGTATTACGTTTTAAAAATATTACTTTTAACAATGGTGTACTTCGATCCGTTTGATCTAAAGTCATAATAATTAAGGCGCTAGGTAATAAATTAACTATAATATAAATTAACTATATAATAAAAAATATTCCTCTAGAATAATCATTATTCCCTCTCCCCTTGCACTTTCACAGACAATGAAATTTGTTTATGTTACAAGGAAAGTACGGTAATAAATTATATTTCTGTGCTTATTTCTAAAAGGAAAGTAATTAGGCGTCATAACATAAGTGTTTATTATATAATTCTTATAAAATAGGGATGTTATATAAATCAAAACCATATAATAATAATAATAATAATAATAATAATAATAATAAAGCTGTGTTACTTTCGACGTCCAGATGCGTACGAAAATTTTTGGGAGATACACCGACATACCAAGTCACCTAGGACTCGATAACATGGAAAGAGTCCCACCAGAGCTCAATCCTTTTGATACCGTAGGTATCTGGGATGAGTGAATTTTCCCCTTAGAGGGAGTGTGAGCCGTATGGCTAAATCTGGAATAATAATAATAACAACAATGCTGGATGGATTGAACAAACGACGAACAACTGTCAACACTACAGTAATATTCCTTATGAACCTTTCACCACTAAAGAAGTCTCGAACATTATCAAAGAGCTTCATAACTGGAAATCTCCTGGACCAGACGAAGTTCAAAACTTCTGGCTAAAGAAGTTTTGGAGTGTTCATGAGCTTTTAACAGCATCTATTAATAATATTATTTCTAATTCACAGGAAATACCATCATTTCTTACTCAGGGAACCACTTATCTAATCCCGAAGGATCAAAGTAACACCCAAGATCCAGCAAAGTACCGCCCAATTACTTGTCTTCCAACTTTGTACAAATTGGTCACATCCTGTGTGCCCGGCGTATCTACCAAGATTGTGCTCTGAACAATATCATAGAGCCTCAACAGAAAGGATGCGCTAAGGGGTCCATGGGCTGCAAGGAACAACTTATTATCGACTCAGTCATTTCTAACCAGGCATACACCAAAAAAAGAAACCTTTTTACTGCCTTCATTGACTACAAGAAGGCTTTTGATTCAGTGCCGCATGAATGGCTTATAGATATATTGAAAATATATAAAGTCGATGATAATCTCGTGACCTTTTTGAAGCATATAATGACAGAGTGGAAGACTAAAATTCACCTTCAAACACCGGGTGAAATTAATATCGAAACTGAAGATATCCCTATTAACCGGGGGTTTTTCCAGGGGGGCTCGTTGAGTCCACTTTGGTTTTGCCTAGCAATGAACCCACTATCTCAGCTGCTGAACTCTACTGACTCAGGTTTTAGCATCAAAAATAAAAACACTGTTGTAGCGAAGCTTAATCATCTGTTGTATATGGATGGTTTAAAATTAATGGCTTCCACTCGAAACCACCTAGATGAGATGCTAAAAACTGTAGAAAATTTCTCAAATGATATCAGTATGAATTTTGGACTAGACAAGTGCCGTATACTAAACATAGTCAGAGGAAAGGTTCAGCCCGGAGGTTTCGATATGCAAGATGGCCAAAACATCGAGGCAATGGGTGAAAATGATATGTACAAATATCTCGGAGTAAAATAAGCGCGGAAAATTGACCATAAACAAATGAAAACTGAACTAACTTCGGAGTTCGTGTTCGGAGTTCGGAGTTCGTACTCATTTGGTATTATAAAGTAATTAAAAACGGATATAGAGGGTCTTTAGCGGAAAGTAAGAACACTTCTCACAAAGGCGCAAAAACATCATCTACGTAGTGCAGTAGAGAGAACAACATTACTGCGGTATCAAGGGGGAAGAGGACTTATGGATATAGGTGAGCAATTGGATAAACAAATTGCTAATTTAAGAACTTAAATTTTCAGGTACAGGCTGAGACATCTACTTTACATCGAGCAATTTGCGCAGTAGATGATACGACGCCGCTTAAACTGAGGGAACAAGAAATGCGCATAAACCACCTGACTAAGCAAGACAAAATGCGCCCCTGGATGAGTAAACCTCTGCATGGGCGACATCTTAATGAGATCAGCCAAGAATATGTCGACAATACAGCGTCGAACTATTGGTTGACATCAGGAAAGATGTTTCCCGAGACTGAGGGTTTCCTACTTGCCATTCAGGATCAGGTTATTCCAACTAAAAATTACCTGAAATATATTGTTAAAGATCCTCAAGTCCAAAATGACAAATGCCGATAAGGATGCCAAGCCCAAGAAACCATCCAACATCTTACCGGTGGCTGCCAGGCATTTATCGGTACTGATTATAAAGAACGTCATGACTCAGTAGGAAAGATTATCCACCAAGAACTAGCTGACAAACTGGGACTTATCCAAACCGACCATCTTCCTTATTATCAATACGTCCCTGATATAATGCTTGAAAATGACAACTACAAGCTACACTGGGACCGCACTGTGCTTACAGACCAACCAGTGGCCCATAATAGACCCGATCTCATACTAGTTAATAAAATTACTAGGCAAACAACACTTATTGATGTGGCGATACCCAACACCAATAATTTACGTGTTAAATACAACGAAAAGATCGCCAAGTACAGAGATCTAGAAATATAAATCAGGAGACAATGGAGAATGGAAAGTACCCAGACGATACCTATTATTCTTTCTACCACTGGAGTCATCCCGAAGAGCCTCCTAGAAAACATAAAAAAGCTGGGTCTAAATGAACATCTATATAAGATTATGCAGAAAGCTGTGTTACTTTCGACGTCCAGATGCGTACGAATATTTTTGGGAGATACACCGACATACCAAGTCACCTAGGACTCGATAACATGGAAAGAGTCCCACCAGAGCTCAATCCTTTTGATACCGTAGGTATCTGGGATGAGTGAATTTTCCCCTTAGAGGGAGTGTGAGCCGTATGGCTAAATCTGGATAATAATAATAATACATCTCACTGAAATCAAGGTTGCCAGCTAACATTAATGATATTTTTGTGCATAACATTGTCAGAACATAACTTAAGCAAATCTTATTTTATTGTATAAGCATCTCCCGGTTTTGCAATATATATATATATATATATATATATATATATATATATATATATATATATATATATATATATATATATATAGAGCATTGAGGTTTATTGGGATTTGCATTTGCAGCGGTGAAATAAGTGTACTCTTTTAACTAAGTTTCAAGCTTTCGAAAATGTTTATTTTCATCATCAGGAAAAACTGAAATAAAGTGCTAATGTTAGTAAAGCATCCTCGAAACCTATTAAGAGTGTAAAAGGTTATAAAAACTTACGTTATTGAGATTTGTCTTTCGTGGATGTTCTACTAACATGTGACAATATCACGCACCACTCATTGATTGAGTCAATAATTAAATAATCTATAAATTGCATGGTGTAAAAGACCAAACTTGACAATTATTATTACTTTTAACACATAAGAAACAGACAATTACAACGATTTCAAACGGTCACGTGTGCCGGCCAACAGTGGAGTGTTAGGTTAAAAGTAGCTGTCATTCCTGGAGATGGCAAATGACAGAACTTCTTCTTGTTTTCTTTGTCTTATGTAGTACTACTAATATTACACATCAAAATTTAACAAGGATTGATTTAGGTTGAAAGAACAATTTTTAAGATGAGAATATACTAAATGAAGAAACCTGGACACTTTACAATGACTCAGATGTTGAAACATCATTGAAATGTGAATGTGTATCCAAATATAATAGGTAGGAGTAAATGGAGCTTAACTGATTAATGTCACTCCTTTTGTTCATTGCGTTTGAATTTTGAGCAATGAATGCCATTTCTAAGAAGATTCTTTTTTTGTAATTGGATTCAATAGCTAAAACTTTGACTGATTCATAATTCAATATGTGATGTTCTTTATTAACATGTTCTGCAAGGGCAGATCTTTCCGGATATAGTCTGCTGTCGCTTCGATGACTAATTAAGCGACTACCTAGGCTACGAGTGGTTTGTCCCACATATACCAAATTGCAATTGTTGCAAGGAATCTGGTACACTACGTTGAAACAATCTTTGATGTTACTTTTATCTTTGACTTTGGAATATATTGATCTTACAGTTAATGAAGTTTTAAAGGCTATTTTTAAATTAGTAAAATATTTAAAAAGTCTTGTCAGTCTGGGTGTTATGCTTTTGACTTTTTTGACGTTAGTCAAACTACGTCAGTATCCACTGGTTTCAAATTAAGATTGTTCAGAACGCAATAGAGCCACCTACTGACTGATGGCACTGTTACACTTGGTACTTATAAGCACTTACACAGTGGTGTAAACAAACTTAAGGTGGCGACTGCCCAAAAACTTACATCGGCCAAACTTTTAGAACTTTTAACAGACCTGTAGCCAGACATCAAAGGGCTTTCAATAATAGAAAACAAATTCTACAGAATATATGGAAATTAACTAATTAAAATACAGACATAATTCTGAATAACCAACTTGAGACAAACAGTTGTCCCCTCCTCAATTTTAATGTATGTATATATATATATATATATATATATATATATATATATATATATATATATATATATATATATATATATATATATATATATATATATAATATATCCTTAAAATTTCTATAATATATTCCTAAATCTGTACGATTTAACGCACTTCCAAACAAACTTTTAAATTCTAAATTCTTGTTTCTTTAGTTTATAACAAACTGCTAAATTTTTTATTATCAGCATACATAGAGGGTATTTTGACATACTTTTCACTGGATATATATATTACGGTATAAATCAAAAATGGGCAGTGCCCAAAATGCAAATAATGCAAATAACACCGCTACATACCGATTCGTTAGCGTGTATATTATCGAATCACGACAGCAAATAGTGGACAAATTTATGAAACATTTAAAGTACTTTGAACCAACTATAATTAAAATAGGCTTTGATGGAATAAAACAAAAATGTAATATTAGTAATCGGAAATTAATAATAAATCGATAAATGAAACATTTATTTTTTTAAATATTAATCTTTGTAAGTAAATAATGTTTAATAGTTTGTTAAGGAATTAATAAAGTGTTTTTTTTTTGTATTTTACCATAGTGTAAAATAGAAATGGAAGTTTGTATAAAAAGCAAAAAATATGATCGACTACAAATTTACTATACCGTAAAATGGGGTATAGTTGACCGTTTTTCAACTTTAACTAAAGATATTTAATAGAGGAAAAAATAATGTATCATATATTTTTGTATGTGTATAAGTGTTTAAGTCTTAACTTAAATTTTAGTAGAAAAAACATCGGTTATTTTAAAAAAGCAAACTCAGAATAAATAAATTGCTTCACACATTTGAGGTGAACTTGACTGCCTATGGTTTAACTTAATAAAAATGATTTTTAGTTAACTGGGGTAAAATAAACACACTAAAATAATTTAAAATTATTATAAGCGTTTTAATAAAAACTTTTTATTCCAAAAAGAAAGTTACTTTTTAGAAATTAAAGGACACTGCCTTGCACTTATAAAAAACTTCTTATATAAATGGTGTATGCAAGTTAGAGTAAATGGTAACTTGTCGTCAAAAGTGGAATTAGAAAACGAAATTCCTCAGAAATCTGTTATAAGTCCTTCGCTATTTATATTGATATATAATAAATGATATTCTACAAAATTTAAAACTTCCACTTAAAGGCTGCTTATATGCTGACGATCTCGTAATAGTTGGTCAAAGCAAAAACTTAAACAACCTCTCACAACTTGCACAGAGTTTCTTGTTAGATTCTGAAAAATGGTCACAGAAAACTGGATTTATCTTTTTAACAACTAAAACTAAATATATAGTATTTTCTAAAAACAAAGTCAGTACATTAATCTCATTATATCTATACAACCAATCACTACAACAAAAAGATTCGCTAAAATTGCTAGGAGTTACTTTTGACAGAAAGTTGAATTGGAAAGAACATATCAATATTCTAACATGTAAATGTTACAGAAGATTAAATCTACTAAAAATTCTAGCACACAAGAATTGGGGTTCAGACAGGAGTACATTGTTAATTATATACAGAATTATTATACGATCACAGCTAGACTACGCGGCTATAGCTTATGACTCAGCGTGGAAATCAGTACTTAGAATAAAAGATCATTTGCATCTGTTTGATATTGTCATACCTGAATGTCTTCCATACACATATGACCATAATCCACCTTGGATTCAAAACATATCATCATATAACTTTGAACTTACGTTATTTGACAAAAACTCCACTAATCATGATTTAGTTATTACCCATTTTAGAAAAATCCATAGTCGTTATAAAAACTATACCCAGATATACACTGATGGTTCAAAATCATCCGAAGGTGTGGAAGCGTCTGTAGTAACTTCAGAAAAGGTTTTTAAATTCAAACTTTCTAATGTTAGTACTATATATACAGCTGAACTGTATGCTCTCTATCGCGCCATATAACTAATTAATCAAACAAACTGCAAATATATTATCTTAACAGACTCACTTAGTGCCATACAAAGCATCGGACAACTGTATCCAAAAAACCCGCTTTTAATAAAAATTAAAACTGTCTTTCTTCAGGCTTATATCAATCATAATGAGATAAATTTCATCTGGATCCCATCCCATATAGGAATAAAAGGGAATAAAATCGTAAGTTCAACTTTCTTCTCTTTACCTATTCTTCTCAGTACTTCATTGCTCGTAACTGTATCTACCCATGAAACCCTCATAAGTCTTCTATAGGTCTACATTTCAAAGGCGTTAAGTCGTTTTTTGTATCTAGATTTAACGTCCATGATTCCACTCCATAGTATAGTACACTGTATACGTAACATTTTATACGTAACATTTTACGATACGATAATGGATGTCTATAAATTCTACCTTAGTAAATGTGAACAAAAAACAGTTGAATGTATAAGCTAGACGACCCTTAATGCAAAGATTGTCAAAAAAATATTTTAATTTTGCACACGAAAAAGGATCAATGTCATACTTGTGCAAGCAACAAAAGTGAAAATAATATGGAGAATATTTGGCATGACCATATTAGCAAGAAGGATACAGCTCGAGTTGCAAAAAACAAAGATTAAAACGAAGCAGCACTTGACAATCAAACCACCCTGGAACTCGATGTTTAGGCTGTAAAACTGGCACCATTCACCAAGGCAAATGCCTTTTAATATAAAACAAAACTGTGCTGCCATAACATCACAGTATATAACATAGCTACAAAACACGTTACTGGTTACTGGTTTTCTGAGGACCAGAACAATCAACTGGTAGCCTTTACATGCACGTCTTGCCTTATAGACTACCTTACCAAATACTGTCTCACTGATGATAGGAAAGCGATATCATAATATATTCGGACAAATGTACGGCTCAAAATAAAAATTGTGTCCAATGCTTTGTTAAAATTCAGCATAATGTATAATGTACATATTATTTAAAAGTTTTTGGAAGTTGGGCATACCCAGATGGAAGTCAAAAATTAAAAAACCGGCAAAATGACCTACCTATCGATTATATTGGTATTACTAGAGAAGCCAGAAAACACCTATCTCCGTATAAAGCAATAAACTGTAAGTTCAGCTTTTTTTTTTAATTATACAAACCCTCTGAGATATTCATAGATACGACTAGGTAGAGTAGCAAAAGATTCGGTAGTTATGGATATCAGGGTTATCAAGTATGATCCACAAAGTAAAACTGGATCATTCTAGCTTAGAATTCACTGAATTACCAATAAGGTCTAAAAAGTATCATCCGATTGAAAATGATCTTCCGCTGTACACGCAAAGGTGTAAAATTACTAAATCGAAATGGTAACAACTACAGGAATTAAAACCGGTAATTCCAGACGATTGTCATAGATTTTACGACAATTTGTCATATTCAGGGTAAAACTTTTGTAACAAAGATATATTTGGTATTGACCGTGAAGTTTCTATTTTATTTTTAACTTGTACACCTATTTAGTTTAAAAAATACAATGTTATGTTTTAGTGTATCGTTATTTACCTGCAAAATGTTGAGTTTTTTTTAATAGGCAGATAGATTCTAAGCACTTTATATAAGAACAATTAGATACCTACCAGGAAAATATCCTATGCACCAAAATAGTTTCATTCTGTAACTTTTATTTTATAATATTATAGATGGTACAATTATGAATTTTAATATGTCGTATGTATCACAAACTTTTATTTCAATTTATCCTACCTATGAAAAGTAGTATAAGAAATAATTTTTTTTAAACTGTTCTTTATACAAAAAACCACAATAAAGAAATAAAATTAACGTGTTTTCTTTCGCACCTCGTCCATTAACTCTATATCTGTAAAAAAAAATTTAGCCCTCCTGAAAAGTAGCGTTTTTTTTTAATAGGACATATTGATCCTTCAACATCGATATATCTTGTAATGTAAATTTATTTGCACTTTTCATGAATATTCTGTTTATTGATTATTGATTTATTTATTTATTTAACTTGAACTTTGTCGTATATTTCATAAATTTCTTTTTAATCTACGCCTCTATTATGCTCTGTTAAATTTTTTAAATTAACATCATGCCGCTATAACACTACGTATATTTGAATGTACTTTACCGTAGCAGATGCAGCTTATCATTCGGCATTGAAGCTGATTTGCATTGTATTAACGAAATGCACGCTACAACTCTGCACTCTGGATTTGGTTTTGTTTTCCCAACTCTCCAACAGTTGTGCACTATCATATATTGAACGATAGTTACGGAAAATATGTAGTTATATAGGTTAACTCATCAACTATTATCAGAATACCGCTGAAATAATAAAGCAATAAATAGTTATGTTGCCGATATATTTTGAGTGTGATTGTATTTATTGCTTAATAATATGCGTTAGTTAGGAATTGGAAATAAATTGTTTTCATTAAAACTAGATTAGGTATATATATATATATATATATATATATATATATATATATATATATATATATATATATATATATATATATATATATATATATATATACCTAATCTAGTTTATTACTGAGTTCTCGGGAAGAACCGCGTTGAGAATTTAAAACTCGACGTTTCGGCACCCATTTTGGAGCCATTATCAAGAGTGATACGGTTCGGTTCGAGTTCGGGGTCTCAACCTGCCTACTCCCCTCACTCGAGACGTACCAGTATCGTGTTCTATATTGCAAGAACTGTCTCTTGGCACTCTTGGCACAGGTCTCAATCTGCCTACTCCTCAGTGTCGAGTGACAACCGGTCTTACCGATTGCCGGCAATCGTTTCACGTCATCGCGCGTGTTCAAGCTGTTAGGCCGTTTTTCGATTTCGATAGCTTCACGAATGTTTCTCGATTTTAAGGAGCGGATGGGGGCGATGGCTTTTGCTTTTTCGAAATCTATTTTGTGGCCTGTTTGAATATGATGTTGGGCTAGGGCTGAAGTAGTATCGGAATGTTTGACAGATATAGAATGTTCGTAAATAAGGTTATGGATTCGTCGGTTTGTCTGTCCGATGTATGTACGTAGGCAACTGGAACAGGGTATCTCGTAGACACCATGGTCTTCATTAGGGATTTGGTCTTTTACGGATCTGACGAGATTGGACAACTTGGAGTGAGTAGTGAAGATAGTTTTGATATTTAAAGGAAGAAGAGTTCTACTGATCTTGTCAGTGACACCTTTAATAAAAGGTAGAAAGATTTTGGGTTGATCCGGCGGCAAGATTTCTTTTTAGGATGAAATGGGGTTTAGATGTTTTTGAATGCTCTTATTGATTTGGGTTTTGTGGTAGCCGTTTTGTAAGAGTGTATGCCTTATTGAATTAATTTCGGATGACCTATGATTGTTGTCGCTAAGTCTTATGATACTAGAAATGAGAGTGTTTACAACTGAATTGAGTTGGGCGGGGTGATGATGTGACTGGGCATTAAGATATCGGTTTGTATGAGTGGGTTTCCGGTACACGGAATAGGAAAAACTGTGAGGTAAGTTTTTCTGAATCAGAACATCAAGGAATGGCAAAGACGCTTCAGACTCAACTTACATCGTGAATTGAATACTAGGATGTATTCCATTCAGGTGGGGGAGGAAGAGATCTAACGTGTCTTTACCATGAGGCCAAATGACAAAAATGTCATCAACATACCGTAACCAGCAGGTGGGTTTGAGATTTGATGAGGGCAGGGCTGCTGTTTCGATATGTTCCATGAAAATATCAGCTATTACGGGAGAGAGGAGAGATCCCATTGGGGCACCTTTGATTTGACGATAGAAATGATTTTGGAATGAAAAGTATGTATTAGACATGCAGTGTTTTATAAGAGATAGTGTATCTTGGGGGATTTGATGTTTAGAGTCCAAGATGGAAATGGTTTCATCCATTTCCATCTTCATTAGTTTACAACCATCTTCAAACATTACGTAGCTAAAATACTGGAAACGATTGATAATGATACCAGTTGTATTGTAAAATTTTACGAAAAAACGCAACAAAACTTTCATTTTATAGAAAGAACAGAAGAACCATATATGCAGTCGATTTTAAAGATAAAGTGCTTAAATTTACCACTGCCTCAAAGCGTGGCAGCATCAAAAAGGTTTATCTCTCATATTAAATTCAAAATTTGTTTTAAAAATTATGTCATCAACAATGGACATTATCCTGTTTTTCATACCTAGTACGGTATTATATTTTTGACGGATGGTAATTTATATACCTGCCTGATGCTATCGGCTTTTGGTACCAATCTAATGTCAAAATATTGTCATTTGTTCTTATTACTCTTGTATCTAAAAATGGTATATAAAACATTTTTAATTCATTTAATAAACATCTTCAGTTTACAATTAAAACTGAGACAGATTTTATTATACCGTTTTTATATTATTGGTTCTTTTAATTTAGTTTAACCTTGTATCTTTATTTTATAATTCTACTGAAGCATTTAATTAATTTTCTGGCAGAAAGATACCTAATAGGCGTAAAATATCCAGCTGATTTTTGTCTATTGCAACTGGCGACTCTTGTCATTGAAGTAGGTCCAGTCTAGTCTGTTAGCGACTTATCTTGGTGTTGGCATCTGATGCATTATCCTTTGCCACAGTAACTAAGTTCCAGGCCGAGCTGTTCGTCACCGAGGGCAGAAGGGCGATTACTTAGACCGACACTCCATCTGTTACACTTTATACGTGCACAACAGATGCTCTTATCTTTGGGCCGACAACCGCTGATATTACGCCCTTCCTTCACGTCGCTGGAAGTTAGGAATCGTAACGTTTTAATCACGACAGATTAACTGGGACATTTCTTGTCGTCTGAGCTTTATTAATTTGGTAGTTATTGTATCATTACCGTTATAGCCAATAATCTATTGGCTTTCCTAGGTTAAGTGACAGAAAAGTAAAAAAGGTAACTAGTAGGCGTCAGAAAATATACACTAAACTTTTTTTATAGTAAAAGTATGCAAATATGCAACAAAAAAATTAAAAATAAAGTTGAATATGAAAATTTTGAATTTTGAATTTTAAATTTTGAAAATGAAAATGATTCAAAAAAAAACGTTGTTATATATAATAGAAAGTAAGTATTTTTCATTTCGACAATCTATAATATAAAAATTAATCGTAAAGTGTGTTGGTAAGCGCATAACTCAACAACACATGGACCAATCTTAACAATTCTTTTTTTTTAATGTTCCCTGAAGTCTAAGAATGTTTTTTTTGCGGCGAGAAAAATTCGAATAATTTTCGTGAAAACCCTAAGACAGCCCTTTTCTTTTTCCCATACCAATATTTTCTAACTAAATGTAGAGTCAATTTGAAATTGAAAGTTTATGTTAAATTACAAGCACTCACCTTTATCTAAACAATGTAAGTGTGTTCCTAACGTTGAAGAGTCAATTTACGCCTTATTGTCGCTTTGCAAAGTTCAAATTCCTTAAATGTATGTGCGTGCGTGTTCGTGTGTGTGCGTTTTCGCGTTGGAGGATCTAATGCGTTCACACAAAAGTGATAATATCGTGAACCCGACAAAATTGAAAAGTAAAAATGTAAGAGTAAATATAGATTTGATTAGCCTCGCAATATTCTTTCTTTTGCTTTAGTTTCGGAACGCGACATAAATTACATCAGTTTTCACGTCGTTGCATCTGTCAAACAAACCGCGTTAAAAAGCGTTTAGTATCTTTAATAATTAATTTAATATAAATCTAATATACTCTATACACATACAACATTGTTTTGGCTTAAAGCATTTGTCTCAAAGTCATATCAAAAAAAAAATTTAAAAAAACTAAAACGCAGTGTTACATCCTCTTTGATTAAATTCTCTTTCACAGACAAAGTAGAGATTTCACAGACAACAACAACCTGTCAATTTGTCGGTGTACATTGTCAACTTGATAAACGAAACAAATTCTCCTTCTTCTTAAAGTTCCATCTCCTATCGGAGGTTGGATATCATAACGGCTATGGTCACTTTGTTGGCTGCTGCTCTGAAAAGTTGTAGTGAACTACAGTTAAACCATTCTCTAAGGTTCTTCAGCCAGGAGATGCGTCTTCTTCCTATGCTTCTTCCTTGGATCCTTCCTTGCATAATAATTCTCAGCAGCTCATATTTTTCTCCTCTGGTTATGTGACCCAAATATTCTAGTTTTCTTCTTTTTATGCTGTTCATAATTTCTAACTCCTTATTTAGACGTCGTAGTACCTCAGCATTGGTAATCCTTTGAACCCACTGAATTTTTAATATTCTTCTGTAACACCACATTTCGAACGCTTCTATTTTTCTTATGTGTTGTTTCTTCAATGTCCAAGCTTCCATTCCATATAGTAAGATAGAAAATATGTAACATCTTAGAGCCCTCAATCTGAGATGCAACTGAAGGTCTCTGTTGGTAAGCATTGTCTTCATTTTCACCTTACCACTGCTTGCCTTGCAGTTTCAATTCGGACTTTGATTTCTCTGCTTTGGTCATTTTTGTCATCAACTCAGGTTCCCAGATATTTATATGTCTCTACTTTTTCTATTTGGGTTTGCTCTATCATTAATCTTTCATTTCCATGTTGCGTTTTTGAGACAATCATAAATTTAGTTTTTCTCTTATTTATTTTTAGTCCGTATCTAATGCAATAATCGTTAATTCTATTTACCAATTCTTGTAGCGATTCCAGGGTGTCTGCCATTATAACGGTGTCATCAGCGAATCTTATGTTATTTACGATTCTTCCGTTTACAGAGATTCCATCACCCAGATCCGCTATCGCTTCCTGGAATATGGTTTCACTGTACACGTTAAACAGTAATGGTGACAGAACACAGCCCTGTCTTACTCGTCTCTTTATATCTATATTTTCGGACTTTTGTTCTTCTATCTTTATATTGGCCTTTTGATTCCAATACAGTTTTTCACACAAATTCTCCAGTTTTCTTAAATTTATTTTTGATTGATTGTTTTATATCGTTTTTTGTGCAGTATATTCGATATGCCTCTTATAAGACGAAGTAGTTTACGTAGAAGAACCCGAAATGCTACAAACCAAACTAATTACCGATCTAATCATACTGCACAAGAACGTGAACACCGAAATGAACGTAAAAGAATTCGTATATCATGAACGCGCGAAGCGAGAGCGAGAGATTCAACTAATAATTGCGCTGCTTTTAATTATGATTTGTCAATTGACTACAAGGTGTTGCTATTGGATCTATGAACTTAGTTTGCTCTCATTGTAAGGCATTGACATACAAAAATGAAGCCAATGGATTGTGTTGTGCAAATGGGAAAGTGAAATTAATACCATTGGATCCACCACCAGAGCCATTGTATTCATTGGTTTCAGGAATAGTACCAGATTCCATACACTTTTTGTCAAATATCCAATAATATAACATTGGATTAATGCCTTGTCATCGGTTGCGAAACGACGTAGAAATTGCTTTAGATTACGCTTAAATAACGTTAAAAAATGTTGTGAAAAGGTCCTACGATTAAGCTTGTTGTCCGGAGTAAAAATTCAGATTACAAGGTATCAATTGCTACATTTTTTCTGCATTGACCAAACCCGTATTTAGACCTTTGCTAATATAAATATTTATAATATATAATTGGTACTATCAATTATTTTCAAATGTACTATAAAGTGACTTCGATAAGTTTTAACCAAAATTTTATTGGATAAAAATTAATTTTTACGATTTACTTGTGGACAAACTTTATACCCGAACAGCAAAACTGCGGTTACATAAACACAAAAATTTCATTTAGAGAGATAATTTTGATACATTTCACATTTTACTGTTTCAGAATGCAATTTTTATTTCGATTTACTAAGCGTTTGTGCATAATTAAAATTTGTACTGAGCGAAAATATGACTGTAATATTTTCGTGTTTAACCTGCGGCCTTTTTCCGTAGAGTACGAGAGAATTCGAGTTAAATTTTTTGAGATTAGGGCATTATATATATATATATATATGGAAAATACTAATTGTACACTTTGTGCAGGTCATTAAGCAGTTAAAAATATTAAATTCCGCTTTGAAGATAACACAGTTAATGAACGTTTTAAATAAAACGAAAATTTTTCGCTTACCTTTTTTAGAATGTACCTTATAAATTATTACAAGCTAAATAAAAAATACTGTTGTAAATATTACTGGCTATATTGCGAGTGTTTTATCATTCAACCTATTTAATTAATTCAGGTACATATAATTTAAGTCAAGATATAATCACCGATTTTACTTTTAAATCCAATAATTATAATCCATCTCAAGTATTATCTGTCAAAGCCTTGCTTGCTAAGCTTTTTCATTTTAACACGTTGTGGCTTTACTGGCTCTAGTAAAAATCTTAAAAAAAGTTAAATCTTTAACAATAATATATACAGGGTGTTTTTTTAAAGTAACATCCGTTAACTGAAAAAAGGCAACATTTAGCGATCTCAAAAAACCCCATACTTAGTGGGTTGTACTTAATCAATAGCACAATACTGTGTCTTTTATCTATATGGTAAATTTCTATTTGGTTCATAACTTTCAACTACACTGTACATTTTCTTTGTGTTTAACTTGCAAATAATATTTAAGGTTTCCTATCGAATAATTTATTTATAATTATAAGAAATCTAGGTCCGGATTAAAAAATATTGGAAAAATATTTCGACCCAAAAACAATAACCTGTACATTAGATTTTTTAAAGCATAATTCTAGATTTAAAAAAAGATGAAACATTTATTTTGTAATATACACCCTGTATTACTTTCGTTTGTACAAATTTTGTCTTTAAGTCAAATACAGTTAGGTTGTACGTAGAGAATTTCGACTTGTAATAAAACGTTGAAAGTTCTCCCTTAAGAGTAGGCAATGCTCCTTGTAAATCGTATGTTGCTACGATGACATCTGAGTGAAGGACTTCAGCGTTCGCCCACTACTCGAGTTGCATTTACTTCTCAACACTCTGAATGTAACAGTGAACTTTGTGCCCTCACTCCGAGAGTATTTTAGTTAAAAATGTCCCAGTCATCGTGGATTATAGAGCTTAAAATCCTCTATATCAAAGTGTAGACATCTTAAAAACGACTAATTTTGAGTTGTCGTATCGTTGCCGGAAAGCCTATGGGATGGGTCACCCTGTATACAAAAATAAAAAAAAAAGTAATTATAAATTACTTTATACATCTGTGTAAATTTGTATGAGATAGATACAGAAGGAAAACTGGCAATATATGTTTGAAGTTTACTGCATTTTCGTGTGATTCCTCTTATTTGCATAATGTTCTTTATTGATCCACTTTATTATTAAACATTTCAATTTCTCTAGAGTAATTTAGGAATGCGCTGCCATTTTTAAGATATGAATTTTCAGAGCACCACGCTTTAATTTATGCAAGCATGCCCGCCTATTTATGCATAGAAGTGCAGCTTGGGTATTAACCAGAGACGGATTAGCAATAAGGCATTAATCTCAGGGCGGCGGCAAAAATTTTTAGAAAATTAGGGAAATCAATTTTTGCGTATTCTTATTTAAACGTAATTTAGGTATAGCATCAAATTTATTTATTTAAATTAACAACGAAATAATTACTCAATAATATAGTTTATTAACGTTTCAATTTCCGATTCGGAAGTCGTTCTCAAAATACAACAAAATACAAACATTGTTGTATTTTGAGAACGATTTCCGAAGTGGAAATTGAAACGACAATAAACTTACATTAATCTTTAATTGTGGCTTGTAAACTTACTGTATTTCCATTTAAATAGTTTAAAATTCCACAAGAAAATAGTTTCTGAACAATATTAACACTGAGATAGGAAACGTTGTATCTAGTGTTGTCAATTATAAGCGAATAGCCAGTAATGTCTTCTTATTGGCTTGTTTTAGAACAGAAGGGTATTTTAACTTCTTCTCTAATCTAATCTTTCTTCGTTATACTTTTTTACTGTTTGTTTATAATATTCTTCGCACTCTTTTTCTTCTACTGAAAGAGTATTTCTTTAATCTACTTCTTCTAGCTCCCAATATTTTTTAATTTTTCCATACATCTGTCGCCTAGATATCATGCTGAGTACTTGTATATTAGTGATATTCTCTTGCTGTGCTATCCCTTACATTACCCAACCCAATTTAGTATTCTGGGATAACAAATTAGCCTTTGTTCGATCTACTCCGTCCAGTAATATCAAACTATATTCTTTGGCTCCTAACAGAATATCTATTGGACCGGTTTCATTAAAATTTGGATCCGTCAGAACTAATTTCCTCTAGTTTCTTTCTTTTATCTATATCACCTCCGGTAGATTCTTTGTTATTTTTCGTATCACAAGGTCTTCATTTCAAATTCATTTTTAAAATGTACCTCCAATTAATGTCATGCTCTATTTCGACGTCCTTAGATACTTATTACCAATTCCAGATATATGGACGCGGACGACTTATTTTTATTCCGAGACTTGTAGGACTTGCTCTGTAATTAATGATAACTGCGAGCTTTGGTCAATCAATGCTCTTATCAATATTGTTACTTTCCTCTTGAATCTTTTACTGGTACTAATACTAATGGTTCTTTATTATGTGGACTTATACAGCTCACGGTATTGCCTCATCTCCTTGACGATCCGTCGTAATTGTTGCGATCTCTGATCACACTCGAATTGGGTCTATTTTGTTGTTTTCAGAATTCCTTTTGTTATCAAACTGTCCTTCTGAGTCGGTAACATTGGGTCTATTTTGTGGCCTTCTGTTTTCAGAAAACCTTCTGTTATTATACAAAAATGTGTAGCAATGAATGATACTGTCCATTACATTATTCACATCTATGAGAGGAATAACATGGTATTTTCCATTTGTGTAGTAGGCATCTAAAGCACCATTGTTTTTCCTTTAAAATTTTGTTTCCTTCACATACTTGTAGACTTAGAAACTTCGTACATTTAAACAGTTTATGTCCTTTATAACATACCAGACAGTTTATTTCCTTATTTGCCTGTTGTCTGTGTTCTGGCCCCTTCGTTTCTGTTTGAAACATCCATAATGTTTGAAACCTTTGAAGGATTTCCTGTGTTGACTTATATCTCGGAATGTCCCTACTATCCTGAATTGACGTTTCGTATAATCTCCTGGTTTACGGATCCCACTTTAACATGCTTATCCGTGCTATAAGAGGGCTCCAGGACTCTGTCATGAAACCTAGTCCATTAATCGCTTCTAGGCATTAGTGGAAACTGTAATGTGATGTTTTCAGCGCCTTTGCTAACGCTTCTTTTCTTTGCAGCCTGAAGTATCTTGTCTATTAATATAAAAAGATTCATCTTTGGGTTATTGTACCTCTCTTGCAACATTTTCCAGGTAGTTTGCTTCCCTGGTGTTTAAATGTTGTATTATTCTACTTACTTCTCCTCGAATGCTTGTCTTCAGATACTGCATTTTCTTCACATTTGATAGTTGGTTGTCCTCATGTATCAAACGTTTAAACAAATCATGAAATGTTACCCATGATGCATATTTTACCCTTAAATATATCTTTACTTGATGCAATACAATTGTTCTTATAACGAGCAGTCCTATATCTGTTTCACTTCCAGATGTGTGCTTCCTTTTAGTTGATTAAAATATATTGGCATTATTTCGTTTTGACGGTAAATAAAGTGTTGTGTGTCTAGAATGGACACAAAGGAAATATTTAAGCTTAATATCTCATTTTTGACCAAAAGTGGATTTAGCGCATTTGACTTTCAAGGACCTCTTTTATTAAAAATACTTAAAATTTATCTTTAACAGGTTTACAATTTTTATTTAAAGTGAAACCTTAAAGTATATTTCTACTTTAAAATGACACAATTTTGACTGGTCAATTTCTGAAAATTAAAAAAATTTTCATAATTTATGGGTAGTTAAAACTAGTTACGAAAGTAGATTTAAAAACCTTCGAAATAAATAACAATCATGGTCATTGTTAATAACCTAATGAAACGAGGTTGATGTAATAGGATTTCACCAAAGGGGAACATACATTTTTTCTTCAAACGTCAAATAATGATGACATTACTTATCTAACTTGATCCTGTCAAAGTTTGATGTCTCCGTCAGCAGCAGTTTTTTTTTCCCATTTCTTTACGGCTTAGGGAAAAATGTTGTCATGGCAACAATATGAAACATGCCACAAAGCAACAATACAAATGTCATTAACCACAATTAAATATCATCTTCATTTATAGTAATATTAAAAGTACAATTAGTTAATGAGGCATTTTCAAAATTGAAACCGTGCAAAAATGTTCCCGACTCTTGATACGCATTGGTAATTGTTAATGATACTGATGGTCGAGAACAACTTTCAGCAATCTTTCCCCATGTTGGCGAATCATGAGGTTTCAAAATTTTTTGAGCATTATCGTTCTTATCGGACTTAGAGGGCCCCAAACGTGCTACTGCATCATTAGCCGCGGACTCAGTTTCGTTTAGGTTTTCCATTTTCGCACTAAATTTGCGCTTGCGGTTGCAACAACAATAAGCTGTCTTTAATAATTGCAAACAACTGTCAAACAACTGTAACCAGGGAGACGCAAATCCCACCGACGACTTAATTATTTTAATTTCTAACATCTAGACGACTTTGATAGTTGTCACAGTTAATTTCGAGTAAAAATAGCGTATGAATTGTACTATTTATGGTTGAAAATTGCCACGTTTGAAGAAAAAATAGTATACTTTATTCGGCAAAGAATCGAAGTCATGCTTCTTCGCCTCATAAAGTTATATACTATTTCCCGCTCGAAAATCCTGCTTCTGAAAAAATTGTACGTTAAATTGTACGGATAATTGTATGTTTAATTAAAAAAAAATTCCTCTAATTGTAAAAATTATTTGTCTTTAAATTTATCTGGCTAATTGGCTCGACTAAGGCCATCAATTTAAAATAAAAAAAAGATACTATATTAAAAAAAAAGGAAGTGAAGAAAGAATAAAACTAATAGTAGTAAATAACTACAACTCTACAATAAGAGGAATTGATAGAATTGACCAGCATATCAGCAATTACCCTACAACCAGAAAACGTGGAAAGGTATACTACAAGAAAATATTCTACCATCTGATAGAGGTACGTCTTTCGAACTCTTATTTGTTATACAAGAAAAATGGAAGACAATACACACCACTACAATTTCGCATGAATGTAATTGAAATGATATTTGAAACCCATCACTCTGAATTGACTCTAGCGCCTCTTCGTTTATCTGATAGACATTTCTTAGAATATGTTCTTCCTACACAGAAGAAAAATAATCCGACAGTCAATGAGCAATGGTGTAGCAGAAAAAGGGATAACACAGGAAAAAGAGTTCGAAAAGAAACGAGATATATATATATATATATATATATATATATATATCCTAACTGTAAAGTGCCATTATGTGTTGTGCCATGCTTCAAAGACTATCACACTAAATCAAATAATATATAAAATATGCCTATGCTTTTATTGGCAAAAAACGTTTTTAGCACTTAATTTTCCTGTGACGACATACTCGGGAAAATAATTTTGGTTTTTTTAAAGGGCTAATTTTATCTTTAATATGTCATATTTTTTATTTTTTTGTTAATTTACGTTTTGCATTACTTTTTTAATATATTAAAATATGCCAATTAAAAATTTTCTCATCTTTCTACAGATTTTTTCAATTTAACTCGTAAGGCAATCGATTAAATGCGTTAAAAACTTTATGAATCATTGGTGGTTCCTCTTTTCCCTCGTCTTTAACGCTTACATCATCTCTTCTGTCTTCCAGGTGTTCTTGTTTCTCTATATAAAGTGCTCCCCAAAACTATTTCACCAAGCGATTCAATACAATTTTCCTTTTTGTTAATAGGTCACCATTCTCATTGCTGTATTACTTTGTATTTGTATTGAATTGTTTTCTGTTGTAGTTAACTTTGTTATAGAATGCTCTTTGTTAAGATTTTTTATATACCTGTTTATTTTCTCTAATTATGTGGTTTCCTTTTTTTTCTTTTATGTATCCTATTTTCTTTTCTTATCTTTGTCTGGTAATTCCCTACAGCTATTCTAGCTCGTCAGGTAAGATTTTTTTCTATAAACTTTATTTTTTCTTTTGTTATCAGTTATCAGTATCTTATCAGTTGAAGTTGAAACTATACATAAAAATTAAAATATCTATGATTTCCCTTAGGTGTTTACGTTGATTTAGCTTCCATGGGATTTTAAACGCTTGAGTCAAATTAGTAGCGACTATAAACTAGTGATAATATAAATATTTACTAAAGTAAATTAACTTTTTTATAAGCTTAAAGATAAAAGCTAGTCCGTTACTGACTTCTTACCGTCATAAAAAATTTAAATTTTAATAAAGTGCACGAAATGTTTAAAAGTCGTGAAACGTAGCTACTTAATATTGCTCACAGCTTTCCTGTGAAATTTATAAATTTAAGGGTGGTCCTCGTAGACTTATTTGTTAGGGGTGACTATTTGACAAAGCAGTTGTACGATTTGGATATTGTTCTCTGTTTTGAAAATCTGTGTCAAACATATTGCTAAAAATATTAGTTCTATTTATTTTTAAATGTTTTTATTTTATTACCATATTTTCAAATGTAATTCTTGCCCCGGAACAAAGCGGATTCCGGAAAAATCTTTCAACACTAGATAATCTTATCAGTTTATAGTCTGAGATTCATGAAGCAATGGCATGTGGACAAAAATGTATCGCAGTATTTTTTGACATAACTAGAGCATACGATACAGTTTGGCGACACGATATTATTCAAACATGTAGTCGATGGGGAATAAAAGGTAATATAGCACAATTCATAAAAAATTTCCTATCGAACTTTTAATGTACGAGTTAACGGTACTTTATCTAATACAAAAATTAAAAAAAAAAACGGAATTCCCCAAGGATCTAATTTAAGCGTCTCCCTATTTCTTATTGCAATAAATAATATTATCTTTACTTGTGACTTACCAGTAAAAGCTAGACTCTTTGCAGATGACTTATTCATTTTTGTTAAGGGGATAAATGATAAAACCCTTCAGACCCATCTACAGAAAGTGCTATAGAATCTCGAATTATAGACAAATTCTACAGGTCTTCAATTATCAACAACAAAAACAAAGGATATGTTATTTTCAAAAAAAGAAGTTATATCACTCCAGAATTAAAACTATTTAATAAAGACTGTCTAGGCATGACATCTGACAACAGATTATCCTGGAACCACCACATTCATGATCTAAAAAGTACGTATCAGTCTGCACTTAACATTATAAAAACTGTTGCATACAATACGTGGGGAGCAGATAGTAAAACACTGACCCTTATTGTACAAGTCATTGATCAGGTCCAAACTCGACTACGCTTGTATTATTTATGATTCAGCAAAACTATATATCATAAAACAACTCGATCGAATACTAAATAATGCTTTGTGAACCATACTAGGTGCCTTTTATACTAGCCCTACTGAAAGTTTACACTGTGAAGCTGGAGAACTCCCTAGAATTCAGAAGAAAACAACTTTCACTAACATATGTGGCATCAATACAGGCAAATCCTATTAATCCTGTTAACCACTATGTAAATTTAGACCGTTTTAGGAATATCTTTAAAACACATGCTAGGCTTAACCTTTCTTTTTATGAAAGGGTAAATAGATACCTTAATGAACTTGAATTCAAATTTCCAGATACCTATTGTATACCAGATACTTACACTGTTCCCACTTGGACTGTTTCCATCCCATCTATCAATACCAAACTCTCCATATATAAAAAAGCAGATAACCATCCCAAAGCATTATATCAATATGTCCTTCAAGAACTCATGACATGCAGTACCCATAATCTTATATATACCGATGCCTCTAAAACTATAGATGGAGTGGGGGCAGCATTTATGTCTAATAAAACAAAAATATGAATGAAACTACCTAAATTAACATCCATTTACTCAGCCGAGTTAACCGCTATTCTCAATGCAATAAATTTTGTGGTAGAAAATACCTGTTAAAAACCCTGTCATTATTACTGGTGAGCTGGTGAGCTGGATCTCTGGATGCTGCTAGATATTTCACCTCCAAACTTCTGGAATAGAAGACTTAAGGACTGCTATTCAGGTTCTCTGGTGATCAAAGGCTCTCGTAAGGCTCCTAGTCCTAATATCGGTGCTTTTTGTTCTTTTTATTTATTTTTTCTTTCCTCCACACTTCGAATTCGATTTTGTACGGAACTGGGAAACAGCTATTTAGATCGCTAAGGGTCGTCTTCTTCGAAGCTCCAATCCAATTAACGCCCTTTTGATGTTGTTTTATCAAGGGACCAATGTAAAGGATGCAATAGAAGAAGGTGAAGTAGAAAGATTTTATATAATGAAAAGAAGGGTGCGGTCAATCATAAAAGAAAATAAGAGATTGGAGGCGGAAGAATGCAAGAAAGAAAAAATAATACTACCCTAAGAGAAGTTACCCTGTTTTGAGGTAAGGTATGAATCCTGGGTAACATTCTATGATATTTTTAAACGTTTGATACATGAGAATAACAAACTATCAAATGCAGTATCTGAAGATAAGCCTCCGAGGAGAAGCAAGTAGAATAATATAACATTTAAACACAACAGAAGCAAACTACAGTGTTGCCTGGGAAATGTTGCAGGATCGGTACGATAATCCAAGGATGAATCTATTTATATTAATAGACAAGATACTTCAGGCTGCGGAGATAAAAGAAACGTCAGTAAAGGCGCTGTTAACATTGCATGATACTCTCCACGAATGCTTAGAAGTCATTGGTGGACTAGGTATAATGACACAGTCCAGGAGCCCTCTTATAGCAAGGATAAGCATGTTAAAGTGGACACAGAAACCAGGAGATTATATGAAACGTCAATTCAAGACATTAGGGACATTCCGACATATCACTATTTTATTTTATAATTTATAAATAATTTTCTGATACTATATAAGTTTTCAAATATGTTGCTTCTAAAAGTGTTTTAAAATTGATAATACGATTTTGTCTTTAAAATAAAACTACTTTTTAACATGTAAACGTGTTGATTATTTCTTGCAATAACGTTTTAACTGCCATTATTCCCATAAAAAGTTACAACGTTCCAAGCGACTGTCGATTAGAACGTTGTTGCAATTAAAAATTTTCTATTTTGGTTATAACTTTATTATTACTTTGTGTAACTTAAAGGTTTTACCAATAATAATTTAAAAGAAAGTTTACAATAATATTGTTAGAATATTAATTTAATGTATTACCTTATTCTTTATCGCGAACAATATTTTTCTCACTTCCTAAAATATTTTTAAACTGGCGTTGGAACGTGTTTGGAGGGACACATTCAATTATTATAATATTGATCAATATTTATGGAGTGTTGTTTTAAATTTTAACACGCAGCATATTACCTACTCAATAATATTGGACTTTAATTATTAAAACAAATCATGTTGTACTATATAGAACATCGGGTAAATAATAGACAAAATCTATTGATCATCCTGTATACAGAATATCGAAATTATATTACTACAATATTTATACGGTGCTAATACATGTTACAATTTAATTAAGTATCATGTATATGTGCATTTATTTATGTTGCTTTGCCAACATATGCATATAATTAGGTTTCTCAAAACAAGTTTAATGCATAATTAACAGTATTGTATAACATTTCGTATTTATATGTATACATATAGGTAATAAATGGACTAGTTGTATTTATGTTAATGTCAAAGATAATTCTGAGATAAAATTACATACAGTAATGCTGTCTAAATATTATGGAAAATATGTTTTGTTTGCCTATGAGAGCCAAAAAACATTCAAAGAGGACATTTTGTTCAATGAGATTACATTAAAAGTATTATAGACAATATCAAGTATATTATGTTGTTCAAATATAGAGGTTTTACAATCGTAGCGGAGTAATAAAATTGTAGTTTTAGCTATGATTCTTCTTAGGGTGCCTGTCTGTTCCAAAGGTTGGCGATCATTCTGCCTATGATGTCTGTGTTGGTTGCCATACAAAATAGCTGTATTGAATTCTGTCTATACTATTCTCTCAGGTTCGCAAGCTAGAATATTCTTCTTTGTCCTTCTTCTTCTTTGGGTGCCGTATTCCGTATTCGGACGTTGGCTGTCATCATGTTTACAATTTCCTGAAACCTTTCTCTGTCGGCTGCTACGCGAAATAATTCTTCTACTGTGGAACCACACCATTGTCTAATATTACGCAGCCATTGAAGTTTCTTTCGACCAATCCATCTCTTTCCTTCCACTTTTCCTTGTATTATAAGACGACGTAGATGGTATTTAGGTCCTCTAATTATATGGCCGAAGTATTCTGTTTTTCTCCTCTTTATGGTGTTCATGAGCAGACGTTCTGAATTGATCATTTAAAGAACATCTTCATTGGAAGTGTGCTAAACCCACGATATCTTTAGGATTCGTCTATAGCACCACAATTTAAATGCTTCTAACTTGTTTAGCATTGTGGTTTTTAACGTCCATGCCTCATAACCATACAATAGCATGGACCACACATAACATTTCAGGACCTTCTTACGAATATTCATCAACGAGTTTCTGTTGCATAAAACTGGTTTCCAGGTCATAAAAGCCTTACGTGATATTTCGATCCTGGTTATTATCTCTTCATCAGAGTCACAATTTACATTTAACCAGCTGCCAAGTTATTTGAAATGATTTACCCTTTCGATCTCCTCTCCATTAAGAGAAATCAGACCTTGATCTATTTTGATCTTTCCAACTGCCATCCACTTTGTCTTTGAAATGTTGATTTTTAGGCCTCTTTGATAACTTGCTTCACTGACTAGATTTAGCAATGTTTGGAGATCTTGTAAATTTTCTGCAAGAATGGCTGTATCGTCAGCGTATCTAATAATGTTGATTACTTCTCCACCTAGTCTTTCTCCCTCTTGTCTGTCATCCAAAGCCTCCCTAAAGATTTCTTCAGAGTACAGATTAAAAAGAGTGGGTGACAAAACACAACCCTGCCGTACTCCACGTTTGATGGATATTTTTTAAGTCGGACTGTCTTTAATTTGGATAGAGGCTACTTGATTGTAATTTAAGTATTTCAGCAGTCTTATATCATAGTGGTCAAGTCCTGCTGCCCGTAGACAATCGAAAAGTGTATCGTGTTGTACTCTGTCGAACGCCTTCTCGAAGTCGATGAAACAAACATAAACATTCTTTTGGAATTCACAACTTTTTTGTAATAGAACGCGTATACAGAATAGTGCCTCTCTAGTTCCTAGACCGTTTCTAAATCCAAATTGCTTATTACCCATCCTACTTTCGCATATAAGGAATACTCGGTTTTGTATAATTCATAAGAGTATCTTCAGTGTCCTTCTGTATAACCATAGCTTAAAATCCTAAAGTTATGATAGAGTTTTCGCCTTCATTGTCCACGTTTCTACTCCGCACAGAAGCACTGAGTATACGTAACATTTAAGGAGCCTACTTTTGTTTCTAGGGTGAGGTCATGGCTCTTGAACAGAGAGCTCATAGTAAAGAACTTTTTGTCAATAAAGAATCTCTTTACAATTCTAAAATTAAAATTTTATTAGTTTGAATACACTTCAAAGTGTATTCAAGTGTATTCACAGATACTAAAGTATGAAAAGTTTTAGTTCTGTAATAAAACTATTTATTCCCTGAAAATACCAGTTCTCACTCGCTTCACTGCGAGTGGTTCAGTGGTTCAATCCCCAGCTCGGTGTACAGAAAACAAAAAGGCTAACGCAGCAGTTTAAAATTCTAAATGATTCTGCGGCTTAGGCTAGAATATGCTGGTGTCTGATCGGCCTATGGTGGAGCAGTACGGCAAGAGATAAGGGCTTGCGGCTCAGTGATACTCCTCCATAGATCCCTACCAGAAGGGCGAGGCGCCTAAATACCGGGTATATATATATATATATATATATATATATATATATATATATATATATATATATATATATATATATATATATATAATATATATATATTGGTCAAATCATTCACATATGAAAAACTTTGTCTTATTGTTAATCTATTCGTAATTTCGTCGTAGTCTAATCTATTGGGGCCAAAAACAGCTAATGTTTGTCTACGCCAAGGTTCTCCTTTGAGTCCAGTATTATTGAACATCTTCATTAACATAATCTCATCTTGTGTGCCTGAGGATGTGATAATGACCCAATATGCAGATGAGGTTGCTCTCTATTGTTCTGGCTACAGCTGGTTGAAAGTGGTGGAAAAATTAAATGACACAGTAGAGAATATATCTAAAAAACTTTTTGGCATGGGAATGTGTTTGTCATCTAGCATAAGTCAAGAGATTTTTTTTGATAGAAATAGAAATAACACTTCGAACTCTCAAATATTAGTAAATTACATCTTGCTTGATTGGAAACAGGAAGTTTCTCATCTAGGAGTTACTTTAGATAGTTCCTTTTCTTGAAAAAGCCAAATCCAAAAGATGACGTTGAGGGTATCCAGTGGAGTCAAGATAATTCGGTGCCTGTGTCGACCATGGTGGAGAGCACATCCTGCTACTTGACTCATTTTATATAAGGAATATATTAGACCACACCTTGATTACGGATCGATTTTTCATGAAGGTTGTGTCCGTTCCTTACTTATAAAACTGGATAAAGTTCAATATAGAGCTCTCAGAGTAGTCAGGGGATTTATGAGGTCCTCTCCAGTTCATATTATTTTGTCGGAATGCGGGGAAACACCGTTAGATCTTAAAAGGATTTGGCTAGCATCTAAATTTATAAAGGTGGTAGCATATGACAACCCAATATATTCTTCAATAGAGCAATTTTATAAAGTATTTCTGAATTACTTTAGTTTCTGGAGAATAAAATACTTCCCACTAATACTGGCTGCCTTTCAGAATACGCTTCATGAGATTCATGAGGTGGCACATAACTGCCTATTACCTTGTCACTTTTCCCCGTCTGAGTTTCAGATTTTTCCTACGGTTTATGAAACTCTAAACCTAAGGAAAGAAGGTAACCAAGTCAAGTGTGTGTCATGGTACCTTGATATCTGGTCTGAATATAAACTGATCATCACAGATGGATCCAAAGATGAACAAGGTAATAGCACCGAATTAACAGCAAGATTACTATCTGCTAATTCAATTTATTCAGCAGAATTATTTGCGAAAAAAAGGCATTAGATTTAATTTAACAAAATGATTTTGAAAAAAGCCTTATTTGTAGTGATTCAAAAAGTGCTCTGGAGAAAATTACAAGACCAAGTTATAAGGCTGCAGCAGACTCACAAACTCTTCAATTAGAACAAAAACTTAGTCAACTTCATAAACAAAATAAAGAAATTAAGAGCTGATTATCTTGCTAAACTTGAAAGAAAGCTACCTGTTGCTGAAGAACCAAATGCTTCCTTTAAAGGTTTTCAAACCAAATATAAGGAAAACCTATGGATCAGTTTAAAAAATCGGTCCAACAAATAGGACAGGTAAAAGGAATAACATATTGTATAAATGTTACGGTTCCATATAAAAAGGCCTGTGACATATTAAATGAAAAATCTTAAAGTTCTGTGCTGCCTTTAATATATAGAGTGCATGGTCGCTCAACATTAATAAAACTTTATTGTGTGGTATACTTTTCTATAGAAAAAAAGGTGGTAAAATATAATAATATATAAAGTTGTTGTTTGGTTTGTTGAATTGCCAAGCACTAAGTAATTGCCAATTCCCTTTTTGAATTGGGCCCTTTAAGAGTTTTTTGTACTTTTAAGGCTAGAAGGTGTCTTTGCATGCTAATTGAAAATTTGTTATCATAAGTCTGAAATAAAAAGCCAAAACTGATTCACACGTTTTTTTTTTACCGATAGGTACATTCGTCGACAATGGCTTGTGCTTGTCTTTAAATAAAAATAATTACTTACAATTTTAGAGTAACTTCCATAAAATACTTTTCCTTTATCAAGCTTTAATTCATGATGTAGCTAAATTCAAGCAGTTAGTTTGGACATCGCGATATAAACGAAGTAACGGGTTACGGAATAAAATAAAACTATAAATGCCCATTTAAAATTTACCTTAATACATATTTTAACTCTGTTTGACACGAAAACCATATGCTTTGTATACAACTTGGGGTTACTGGTTAAATAATTAGAATAATAACAAAGAAAAATGCAAAAAATATATAATCATTTCTGTTATCTGTACAAAGAAAAATACTTACGTTTGAAATATAGTGTATTAATTGTAGCAAGTGGTAGAAGAGTAGCATCTGCGCGTCGCAACGCAAGGTACGCACTGGTCAAACTAGAGGAGATGCTTACAACGCGATGTCTCGATTCAAAAACTTTTTTTGGTATAGTATATTCAGAAACTCTCTGACCACCCCCTTAATCAGCGCTATTGTAATCCGCTTCTGAGATGATAATTAAACTAAATGATTCATGGAAATTTGATATTTTGTAGCGTTTTTTGTTTTTGCGAGGCAGTTAACAAAGACAAGTGAATTTCGTTGAAGTAAAAAACAGATTATCATGTGTTAGCTAGTTTAACAATGAAAATTTACTTAATAGAAGAAAAATAGTATACTGTAATCTTTGAAAGTGAATAAGTAGCGAGAATATATCATTAAACAAGATCATATTTCAATACATGTAAATTTCTGGAACTCATAAGGCTTCTTATTTCTTAAAGTTTTACCGATATTTTTATGTAAGAGTTGTTTCTTGTAAAATAGTGTATCTTAAACCTTTTCTACAATACTAAATATCCCCTAAATGATTTAAATAAACAGGTTTTATTACTAGGGGAATTTAAATGAACAATTTATTAATATAGATGTAATTTTTGTTAGACAAAATACAGTACATGTATGGATTAATAGTTTTTCTATAAATTTTCTCTTTTCTTTTATTAAAAGGGTAATAATATGGTTTGGATTCACCAAGAAAACAAGATAAAAAAACAGAAAAAAAGCTGTAAAAATAATCAAGAAATAACTTTTTTTAAATTCATATGAAAAAAAAATAATTAATAAAATAAATATTTTAACATAATTCCCTCGGGCGTACCAATAGCCACTGCCTTATTTATTTTTCTTTTTTGTACCGCTTTAAACTTCCCAGTTAAATTCATTATGTTCCACTTTCAGGCAGTTTTTATTAATATTTACAGTTGAGGAATACCGTTCTTCTTCTTGATATAACTTCGTAATGTTTACGCTCTTTATTGGAATCTTTTTTTAACAACCATTTTTCTCAGTCAGATGTAAATAACGACCAACTTTAGAGAAACTTTAGTAAGTACGGCATTATATAGGTTGTATTTAATTATGAATTTTTTAAATATTATTAAAGGTAGGTATGTGTTCTCTCAAAACCTCTTATTTTATAAAATCTATAATTATTATCTATAAAAGTGTAATGTGTATTCTTTCTATGTTTATCGTTGTAAGTATATATATATATATATATATATATATATATATATATATATATATATATATACATATACAAAACTCAAATATTTGGGTGTGCAGCGGAAGATAGGACAAAGAAGTACTCTTTTTAGTAAACCAAGCTTTCGCAAATTTTTATTTGCATCATCAGGGTGCTACAATAAACAAAATTAGTACAAAATACAGAAAAAGAATTATTTTGCATCTTACACTAATTGAAGTTAGTTGTCGTGATGTTTATCAAATGAAATGAGCAACTCATTTGACCCCTACAAATGATGGCGAAAACTATCCAAAATTGTCTTTAAAAAAACGTTCTTTAACAAATACATATTTAAAATACCTTGAAACACATATACATGAACACTTAAATAAAACTATGTTAAAATAATTACAGAACATGTCATAAAATACAATTTAGGTTATAAACATTCTTATTAGAAACAAAAGAATTGGTTGTGAATTCGTTACTGCCAACTTAAAACGATAGAACGTTAGATCTTAATGATAACAATGTAAAGGTAATAGTATACCTGATAGACGCTGAACTTCTTGGAACAGAAAAGGTAAAAAGACTTATTTTAGAAAAAGTAGGAGAGGTATTGTATATCTCATATATAATGAAACTTATATTTTTGATGATGAATTGTCTGTGTTAGTAGATTCGTATTTATCCGAAGTTAACAATAATGAATATAAGTTGCTTAAATTATTGGTATCTGTCTTTTTGTTAATAGTTTCTTTTTCTTGAAAAATTAAAGCCATCTCGAGAAACAATCTTTTTAAATAATTGCTCTCCGTGGATAGGATTTTTACATTTGGAAAATCGAAAGAGTGCCCTGTTGTGTTAGCATGTGTGGCTAGAGAACATCTATCAGGGTGTAACCTAATGTCACTCTTGTGAAGAGTCAAGCGGCTAGAAACTTTTTGGGAGGTGTGACCTATATAAGAACCATCAAGGCCCAAACAATTAAGTTTGTAGACAACATCACTTTTATCTAAGTTAACTTAACTAAAAAATTTAATCTTTGCAGATAAGTTAAATAGTAAACTCTTAAATGTTGGGGAAATCTGCAAGAAAGACTGAGTATCAATTGTTTCGCCGAACGTTTTCGCCAAAGAGAATTAATTTGGCTTCTTCAGGGCTAAAAGAGAATAAATTATAATTAGCTACCATATATTATCTATTAAAAACATTATTGATCTTACCGTAACTTAGAATTGTAGAGGTATAATGGTCATAAACTTGGCTGTTTTTTGTTACTATGTGTAAAAAGAAGTTTTGACCTGAATGATTTTTTGACGTAATTCGTCTAAATTTCCAGCACGTTCATGCTTATGTCTGAAAATTTGGTGCTTCACACAGCTCTATATGAAAAAGTCCAAAGGTGCAAGATCAGGAGAGCAATGTGGCATTTTTATAGTACCTTTTTACTAATAACTTCATCCATCTCGAAACGTAATGTTTAAAAAATCTACTACCTTCCGTGCATTGTGAGCTAAGCAGCTGTTTTAATGCAATCAGATTTCATCCATATTAATAGGTTATAATCCACAGGACCGACTAGCAGGACCTCTTCTACCTACACACAAACGTGATCAAACAGATTAAACTTTGCCGAAGACCGTTCTAGAGAAGCACGTCTCAATCGGCTATATAAGTAACCGCATCTACAGGAGAGTCAGTTTCCTTTAAGCACCATCAAGAAGCGTTATTACCTTCTTGCGACCTTGCCGAAACGTCGTCAAAATGTATATAATCAGTTAACCTCTAGAAGATATTTTGGTTTGGATATGCATGTATTTGTTGTTAACTTAATATTGTTAAAATTCTTGAGCTTTTTCTTGTATAATCTATTTTTAGCTTTAAAAAACTTCAGGAAATGTAATTAATACTACTACAAACATATTCTTTTATATATCAAATTCATAGCATTATCGGTAACTAAGTACAAGTTAGTATAGGTTTGAATCACATTAAATTTAAAATTGATCCTTTATTTTTGTTACAGCTTTGACGTAAGAGGCAAGCCACTTTCTCAGGCGCGCCACTGGTCCGCACCGGAAGTATTCGGTACCAGAGCTTACTTCCGTACAGTATCCGAGCCGGCGCAGCTCGTCATTGACGACATCCGGCGTCACGATGAAGGCGTCTATCGTTGCCGAGTGGATTTCAGAAATGCCCAAACCCGCAGCTTCCGATACAATCTTACGGTTATTGGTGAGTATGCTGCTTGTTTGATATAACGAAGGATGTAACTAAAGACGTAATACCTTAATGAAGCGATGTTTTATTGTTTTAAGAGGAAAAACGTCGGAAGGAAAACACGATAAAATCTAAATACTCGATTTCTTAAACGATGGTTTAATTATGTTGCAAATATTTACCTTTATTTTATACAGTGAGGATCAAATAAAACCCGGGTGCTTCATAGTGCGTGTTTTTTATTAAAAGTTTTCGTCTATGTTTTAGTCTATGCTTTCATCTCTAAACTTCATAAGAGTTTAAACTGTGAAACAAAGAACAATTATAATTAAAGTTCGGATTTCTAAGCATAATGCTTATAGTAAATAATAAAATCAGGAATATTTTCTTTTTAAATGTTAACAAAATATGGAAAAATAATATATATATACATATATATATATATATATATATATATATATATATATATATATATATATATATATATATATATATATATATTTATATATATATATATATATATATATATATATATATATTCGGATTGAAAATTACTAAGTTCTCGGGAAGAACCGCGTTGAAAATTTAAAGCTCGACGTTTCGGCACCCATTTTGGAGCCATTTCTCAGGAGGTCTCAATCTGCCTACTCCTCAGTGTCGAGTGACAACCGGTCTTACCCTGTGTGGTCTGAGCTGATGTGGCTTGAGCGGCGTGTGCTGGGGTGAGAGGTCGCTGAAGCAACGTTGCCGGCAGTCGTTTATATCTGTTCGTCTGAATATAATGTTGGGCTAAAGTGGTATCGGAATGTTTGACTGATAGAGAATGTCCGTAAATACTGTTATGGATTCTTCGGTTTGTCTGTCCTACGTATGTACGTGGGCAACTGGAACAAGGTATCTCGTAAACACCATGGTCTTCATTGGGGATTTGGTCTTTTACGGATCTGACGAGATTGGACAATTTGGAGTGAGTAGTGAAGATGGTTTTGATATTTAGAGGGATAAGAGTTCTACTGATCTTGTCAGTGACCCCTTTAATGAAAGGTAGAAATTGGCATTTAATATATGCCAATACATTATAACCAGAAAAAGGCATTGTAAGTCGTATTATAGTTTTGTATACTCTTATTTTGGTATTACGAGATATATCTTTACATACAGAAGTTAAAACACTTCACCATTGTATTTAGGTATATAAAATAAACATGTAGTTAAAACTTTTACAAGTGTCGTCAAAATTTATACAGTAGCAGCATAACGTTTTCGATCTAATCAGATCATCTTCAGTGCCTTATTTACTTGAAGCTAACAATGAAATTAGATTTCTATGACATCTATATATGGGTTACATCTTTCCAAACTTAAATTATGTGTTGACTCTAGGTCGATGACAATGGATAAATTAATACTTGAGGAGCTACATGTCTCTCTGCTCGGTTTGTATCACGTGTTAAAAACCGAGTTCTGAATTCTGAGTTTCATTATGTTTTCATAACAGGTACAAAATTAATTACTGAGATCTTATTCTTTTGTGCACGAATCAAAATTAATATTGATAATTGGTGTATAAACAGTAAAGAATTTTGGATTTAATTATATATGTCATAGAGTATAGGGTATATGTTTATGTTTTAATTAAAATTTTTATTTGATTTGGTAATTTAACAAATGGTACGATAATTTTTTATCATAGACTTATTGAATTTCATTTACCTTCCCATTTGCTCATTTTCTTATTAAAAGACACATCATACATAATACTTGGAACTTGCTTAGAGTAATTAGAGATAAAAAAAAATTTAGCCCTGAGATTAATAAATAATTAAAACAATTTTTATTTGTCTTGCAAAATTAAGCCTTAAACAAAATTAAAGTTTGTATAAAAACAGCAACAAAGGGCAAAGTTTAGCATTCATACTAATAAATAATAGATTTTCTTTTATTAAAATAAGTCATCATCATCATCATTGGCTTTTACAACTCTTCGTGAGTTTTTGCCGCGTTTACTATTGCCTTCCATTGATTCCGATCCTGTGCTATTATTTCCCATGGCCTTACTTCCATCTTCTCCAGGTCTTCACTGACTGCGTCTTTCCACCTTTTTCTAGGCCTTCATGTCGATCTTCTACCATCTGGTCTTTCCCAAAACACATTGCTAATCCGTCTGTCGTCATCACTCCGTACCACGTGGCCTGCCCATCTTAATCTATTACCTTTTATGTATCTTACGATGTTTCCTTTCCCGAAGAGAGTCTCTATTTCATTGTTATATCTGCTCCTCCATTCATTTGTCACGCTGTCCCTGCAAGGACCATATATAATTCGCAGAATTTTGCGTTTCCATACTAATAGCTTATTGATTTCTTTCTTTCTCAATGTCCATGTTTTACTTCCATATGTCACTGGTCGTCGTATTATGGTTTTGTACATTTGGATTTTGGCACGCCTTGAGAGAAGCTTTGACCTCATTAGATGTTGAATGGCAAAGAATGATTTATTCCCCGCCAGTATTCGTATTTCAACCTCCCGTTCTCCTGTGTTTTCACTGGTAATTGTTGCTCCTAGGTATTTGAATTCTTTGACCACCTCAAAATTATGATCGTTTATGGTAATGTTTTGTCTTATTCGCTGTCGTTCCTTTTTTGATACGACCATGTATTAAGTTTTTTCTTCGTTTATTTTCAGGCCTACGCTTAGTGTTGCTTCTTCAAAGTTCGATACTATATCCTTAACTTCCAGTGTTGTCTGTGCTACTGCATCTACATCATCTGCAAATGCGAGAATAATCTTTGCTCCTCTGGCAGTTATGTCTGGATATATTAAAATAAGTGGCTTAGTTTAATGTTTATAAAATTTTTAACTAAAAAAATAAGAAGCAATATAAAAAAAACCATATTGTAAATAATCAGCGGACAGACTTTAGGTTTTAGATTATCATAAAAAAGTTTACACTCACAATCTGAGACAGTTCCTTAATCAATATAAATTTAATTTTCTTGGAAAATTATTCTTGTATATTTAAGAAATGAAATTTGAATAATCCTTATTTCTGGAGCAATATAAATGTTTTTTATTTTAACTGTCATTGAATGGTATAGGCATACAAAGCTTTAAAATAATACTACTAATAATTTAAAGGCAGTTTTGGAACCGATTATATAAATCTTCAGCAGTTGGCAGAACACAAATCCTCGTTTACCAATTTATTTCCATAAAGATCTTCAATTCGATGACAGTCATTCACGTCAAAATTGTACGCCAGACTTTAATCTCTTTAAACCAATTGATCATAACTAATACTCATTCAATTGGAGGTATAGAAAACAAAGCGGGCTTAAAATTTATTGTTTCCGGTAATCCACGAAAATGATTAATAGTTAGCCGATTCGGTCAAATTGAAATGCATTAATAACTAATTGTGTTTTCGAGCCTCCTATTAATATCCATCACATTGGAAATGGATAATCTTATTAAAATAGGAGAAATAGTAGCAGATATACATATTTAGTGTCGATATACAGTGCAGATCTAAAGTTCTTCCACCCTCAATATATTTTTTCTTCATGTACCATTTCCTTCAATTAAAGTTGACTTGCACTGGGAACGTTTCTTAAAAGAACTGGAGTATGATTTTTATGGTTTACAAAAATAAATATGACTTTTGTAGGACGTTAACCCAGATATTACTGAAACTTTTATTGTTAACATTTTGAATTAATTTTGAATTTTCATGGAAAATATAGCATATGGAACCAAAAAACACAATCATATATTTTTTTATGACGATACCTGTCAAGTTTTGACATGGTCTTTTAAAAGGACGGTAGTAATATACGGTACCAGATATCATATATATTTTATTAGTATCAATTTACAAAGAATGAAAGGATTTAAAACAAAATTTTGGATGTAAAGGTATTTTGCACTTTTCACACAAAAACTGGACTTTTTTGTGACAATATCCACATCGCGATTGCTTTTCTTGATACAGAACCAAGTGGTTAATACCGTCATATCTTGAATTGGCTACCGAATTTAAATTCCGCTTAGAAGGTCCGCGTTTTGTTTCTTTTTTAAAAGTTTCCAAAATATTAGTTGCAATAGATCTTCTAAATTCAAGTTGATCCAGTTTACCGTCTTGAGTTTTGTGAATCTGCCACGCATTTTGAATAGCCATATCAACGCAATGAGCAAAAAGGGGAAAATACCATTTCTTTCCTCTTATGGACACTCGATATAAACTGATGTTCTGGTCACTGCGATTAACGCCACCCATGAAGTTATTGTATATTCTAACAATATTTGGTTGAGGAACTTGAATATGTTTTTTCTCTGCTTGTGAAAATCTCTTTACAGAGAAGCAAGACATTACTGGTACAAAATTGGAAGCAATAGAAACGATATTATTATCATGCCAGCGGCAAACCACTATTCCTGTATTTTTATCAAGACGATACTCGTATATACCACGTTCAGTTTTTTTCATAATAGATGAATAGGGTAAAGGGCATTTTATAGTGCGATTTTCCCTTACAGTGCCTGTACCAAATATGCCTCTTTGTTTTAGCTCATGCAGTAAATGAATAGAAGTAAAATAATTATCAAAAATAAGATGGAATCGCCTTTGAGGCCATACTTCATTCAATCTGTCTGCATAGGATAGAACTACTGATGCACCCAATCCAAGGACTTTATATTGTTCAGGTATTGTAGTGGAATTACCTTGGTAAGGAGAAAACCAAACTATGTATCCCAGACGAAGGGCTCCTACCCACATTTTGTACCCCCAACGGATTGGTTTTCCCCTGATGAATTGTTTTGTGGGATGGCGACCAAAATACGGAACCATTGCCTCATCTATGCTGTGCTGTTGTTCTAAAGGGGAAAATTGTATAAATTTTTTGTTTATTACGTCGAATAGGGGTCGCATCTTGGCAAATCTATCAAATTTATCTAATGACAAGTTATTGCAAACATGCAAAACTTTCATTATGTGGGAAATCTATCCCTAGATATAGCAGCTACCACCATTGCGTTGTGCGAATCGTCACGATTTTCCCAGTACATGTACCTTTTCGGCACAACCACATAACCACTCAATACAAGAACGCCTATAAAACATCGAATCTCATTTTGAGTAATGTCGTTCAAAAGATTTCTTTGTCCTGCGTAGATGTTAGTGTATTCGGTAACCAAATTGATGACTTCATCATCAAAAAACAAATTGAAAATTTCCATCGGCGACTGAGTCATTTTCGGTCCAAATTGAGTTTTCCAGTAAGTACAATCAGGGTGTTGATACAAGTCTCCTTGAATCCAGTGTGCAGATATTCTCTGCTCTAATTGATGGGGCAGCTTTTTCTTGGAAAGAAACAAAGCCAATGGTATATTGTCATCATCCGAATCTTCTTCTGGTAGGCTGGAATTCACAGAATCTTGTGGTAATTCAGTCGCGTTGTCAAAAACAAGTTCTACATCGTTTCTCAACTGACTACCCGGTAAATTATTTATTGTAGTTAGTTCTTCATCGCCGGAGTCGCAATCGGTGACATCATCATTGGCATTTTCTGGGGGAAATATGATCAAACCATCTGGAGGGACTGGGATTTCATCAGAATCAAGCTCTTCTAATAGCTCATGCAATTTGAGAGGCCTCCTGAAACAATACGCACGTTGGTAGTACTAATTACTACCGTCCTTTTAAAAGAACAAAATAAAATCTCAAGCGGCGAGCCTTTGAAACAACGTGACAACTATTCGAGCCAAGAATATACGTACATAAGTCCCTATTATACAATAATCCACATGTCAATGCCGTGAAATAACAGTTTTTTAATTCTAGATAACCACACAGATAACCTCACAATTACAGCATGTGCGCGCACTAAAATCGTTAAAACTTGTCGAATGCTGGCTCTTGAAAACACTCCATCTAGAGCCATCTATCAGTTGGTAGCTGTACTAACCTAAATTACGCATAATTTACACTGCCTTTTAAAAGGACGGTAGTAATATCTGGGTTAAGGAGCGGAGGTGAAGGAATGATGCAGAATTGCACAAGCGCGAAGTAGAAAACACACGAAGTAAAAAATAAAAAAGCTGCAGGTAAAGGTGGGATACCAAAATAATTTCTAAAATATGGAGAAGGCGCCATGACGAATCAACTGTACTGACAACATAAAGATTATGATTTTAAAAGCGACTGCAGACTACAGACCGCAAACCACAGATTGCAGCGACACTGTAGTCTTATTCTAGTCTAACGTAGTATTAAAAGGCGTGTAAGTAGTATGAAAAAACGTACTGAGCGACAATAAATTTATCTTTTGATGGAAGAACTAGATGACGATGATCTTTTGCTTTTGCATTATAAAAGAAAAATACAGTCAACTAGGGGTCAACAATTTGAAGGAAATGAAAAATAAAAAAGACAGCAAAGATTTGATTTCACGTACAAAGCGTCTATGTATCTGTTGCAGTTATTCATAGCCGTTCTCAACGTGAAAAATAAGTTTTTCTGTCTTTTAAGAAGCAACAATAAAATGGCTTCGTTATGGACGCAATAGCGACATCTGATAGAAAAAAGATGAATTCGTTTCGAAACTATCTTACCGATTTAATTTGAAGGAAGTTATTCAATACTCAATAAAAACGATCTAATGGACAATGAAGATATATTCAGAAGCTCCTGTCGTTTTAGTAAATGAAAGTTCAATTTTATATTCAGTTTTATTCAGGATGATATTAATGCTAAAGTCACAAGAAATACTATTAGTGGCGAAGAAATATTTCCTACACCAATTGTAGTTATATTTCAAAAAATATAGTGATTAAAACGTAAGATCCAGCAAGAAAATATCTGCACAAGATAATATTTTTATAATTAACTAGTTGTCTTTTAAATTTGAACCATGTCTTTATTGAACTAAATGTGTATGTAGAACCTGTAGGTAGCTCATGTAATGTAGGCAAAAATCAAGAGCCAAGGAAGGAATTCATGCACAATAACTTGTTTTACCTCTGGATATGATTTTTGAAGATTTTTCTTCGGTTGCTTGTTTTCGCCTCTAGGTTCGTAGGTATTTAAGCTATCGTAAACAATAGCCTATCCTGCTCCTGAAAAAGTAACTTACAAGTATAGCAAAATGTTGAGATAAACTCTGTCAGGGTCGCTAAAAAATTATACTGTCCAAACCCAGCGGCCCACAACATTCATCACTGTGTACTTTAACCTATGTTTTTGACGAATTGTTAACCTCATCACTATTGTAGGTTCTTCCATGATTGACTTCTTTTTCTTTCAGTACTCTGTCCGATTATTGAACGTTGACGATCATATTGGCAATAATAACTTTGTTTACGGCGGTTCTATATAAATTAATAAATTAGCGGTGGACTCTTGATACCATTCTCGGAGATTTCGGAGTCAGGATGTTCTTCGCCGGCCTGGACCTCTCCTTCCGGCGATCTTACCCTGTATTATAAGGTGTAGAAGGTTATACTTTTCTGGATGTCTCATTACATGACCGAAATAATGTAGCTTTCGAATTTTTATCGTTTTTGTTATTTCTGTGCTCTTTTTCATTCGATGTAAAACTATTTCATTTCTTATTCGATCAAAACAACTTATCCGCAATACTTGTCGATAAATCCACATCTCAAAGGCCTCTAATTTTTTCATTAATGTCTCTATAAGGGTCCAGCTCTCCATACCATACAGCAATGTGGAGAATATGTAGCAGCTTATTAATCTGACTTTAAGGTTTAACGTAATATCTCTATTAATTAGAATTTTCTTTAATTTATAGAAGGCGGCTCTGGCTTTTTCAATGCGTATTCTTTTTTCTGTATTTATATCCCAGTTATCGTTAACGTTTGCACCCAAGTAGGTAATATTGTAAACTCTTTCTAACTCTATTCCATACGCTATGATGTTCGTTGGTTGTAACTCCGTTTTGCTGACAACCATAAGTTTTGTCTTAGAAGTATTAAGTTTTAGCCCATATTATAGTATATTTTTATGTATAAGAGAGTAATAAAACAATAAATTATATATGCAAATCCCTAAACTGTTGATACGGGTGACTCAATGAAAAACAGATATTTGTCAAAAAGTTTACAGAAGTATATAGGAAAACAATTTTAAATTGACTATGACCACCAGGTATAAAGGTTGGAGCAGAATAGAATACAATAGTTGTGAGGATTACTAATCCCTAAATAAGGTTGCCAGTGTCGGAGTGATGGAGGTTAACAGGTACTAATGAATTTGCAAGAAATGTAAGATGTTTATTTTATTGGTTATATATATCCAATAAAAGTTTAATAAGTACCTACCTATTTGCAAAATAAAGTTTAATTATTTAGATAAAATAAAACGTTTTATTTTATCTGAAATGAGTGCATTCCACGAAGTAAAGGTTTCAAAAATCAAACATTTAATTCTTTAATTCCAGGAATCTACAACAGTAATTGACTAGATAATTACCTTCTAAACTTATTCCACAGAAAATGTGATAGTGGGTTTTTCCATTTTGTAGGAAGGTCCAAGTGGCGTATTCAAAATTCTTAACAGTGCACTAAAAGTAGGTACTTCAGTTGCAAGGTGCAGTTTATTGTGTATACTAGTGTTATGGAAAATTTGGAAGTGCCGTGTAAACGCCGAAAAATTGGTCCTTTAACAGTTAATGAAAAAACATTAATATTTAATTGTTTTAAATCATTTACAGACAAACGTTTATGTGAAAGTGTTGATGAGACCATTGAGTTAGTTAGCAGTACACTTGGTGTTGGGAAATCTACGATTTACAGAGTTATTAAAGAAGAGAAATATGGTAGTTTTCAAATGCCACGTAATGCTCCAGGGAAACCAAAATTTCAAATAGAATATCATTTTAAAGAAGGACTTCCACGGAAAGTGCATGAATTCTTCTTTAGACAAGAATTTCCAACATTGGATAAAGTTCTTGTCTCAGTTCGAGATGATAAGGATTACCCAGAAATGAGTCGAAGTACGTTATGGAAACTTTTAAAAGAAATAGGCTTCCGCTGGAAAAAGAATCCCAGAAAGTCTATTTTATTAGAAAGAAGCGATATTGTCATATGGAGAAGACATTTTCTAAGAACCATAAAGGAAATGAGAAACCAAAAAAGAAAAATATTTTATCTTGATGAAACATGGATCAACGAGGGTCATACACCAAATAAATTTTGGCAGGATGAAACTGTTACAAGTCAAAGGCACGCTTTTGTAAATAAATTATCTACTGGTTTAAACCCACCACCAGGAAAGGGACGCAGGCTGATAATAGTACACATTGGCAGTTCAGACGGTTTTGTTGAAGGTGGTTTATCAACTTTTGAATCAACTCGTACCGGTGACTACCATGAAGACATGAACGCTGATGTCTTTCAAGAATGGTTCGAACAAATGATAGATCTTCTTCCTAAGAACTGTGTAATAGTAATGGATAATGCAAGTTATCACTCCAGACTTATAGAAGGACTACACTCAAAAAAGTGGTTAAAAAAATACTTGAAGAATTGGCTGAGTTCAAAAAATATTACGTACCATCCCGGATCTATAAGAAAGGAACTTTATTCGTTGTGTGCCCTTCATAAAGAAAAATTTAAAAAATACGAAATTGATGAAATTGCCAAAAATCGTGGAATGACAGTACTTAGATCCCCACCATATCATTGTGAATTAAACCCGATTGAACTGGTATGGGCACAGATAAAGAGTGAAGTTTCAAGAAAAAATACCACTTTTAAAATTCATGATGTTAAACAGTTGTTTTTGGAGGCCGTAAATAATGTAAAACCTGAAAACTGGGAAAAGGCAGTAAATCACACTATTAAAGAAGAGGAAAAAATGTGGAAGCTGGACAATATTACTGATAAAATGATCGAGCCAGTTATTATAAATCTTGGTTCTAAAAGTTCATCTTCTGAATCTGATTTGGATTTGTAACAAGTAGCTGTAAATTTAATATTAATATTTTTATTCATCTATTTAACATACCTTAGACGGTTTTAAAAACTCTTTTTCTCTTTTATAATTTTTAAAAATTAAAAAAATGTGAATTTTTTAAAACCCTTTTTAATGTAGGCCAGTCAGTTCTAATATAGTGTGTGATAAAAGAGGTCACTTTTGTTTACATACACATAACACTTTATAACACTGAAATAATTCATTTATTTTTTACAATTATTCAAAGTAATTTTTCAATTAATCTTTAGCACGCCCATGGAGTGGTCGGAGGTACCAGTTAAAATTATGCTAATTACTCTCTCGTTCATAAAAATAAACTATAATTACATGCTTCGGTTACCCTGTTTATAAGTCGTTGCAGATTATCTTCATTGGAGGCAATAAGTACCGTGTCGTGATTTACGTACCATGATTTACTAAAGGTGAAGAATTTAGCTTCTGTATGCAGTTTTTGTATTTTGCTACAAATAAACTCAGATTTTATACAAACTTTAAATAAATAAACATGGCGAGATTTCTGGTATGTTTTATGATTCTCACGAGATCAATACAATATATCCCTTTCACTGACTGGCCACTATGAAGTTTTGATTACTAGAGCCTCACCTATAAAAGCTATACCATGCAATAACAACAAATTTGAGGCATTTGAAATATGTTTTAAAAACATTGGAAATAAACTTTCACACAAAAAATGATCCAAAACATTTAAAACTTTTTTTTCAATTACACTAGTGTGCTTATCAAAAAAACAAAACTACTGCAATAATCTACATCCAAAAGAGTCTTTTTAAATGCATTTTTCGTGACGTGTGATCGTGTGTAATGTAAAACATTAAATTCTGCGTTTTTTATTCATATTTCAAATGCCTCATATTTGTTACCACAACTCAAAATGGAAATTTCATGTCATAAGTTTTAAAGATTGATCTCTAAAAATGAAAAGTTTACTACAACTGGTCAATGAAAGTGATCAATTTTATCGAATTCACGAGAATCGTAAAAAATGGCAAAAATTGCGCCACGTTAATTGATTTAACACCTTTATTAAAACTGAGTTTATTCTCGGCAAAATACAAAAACTACATACAAAAGCTGCACACTTTGCCTTTTAAACGCATCATGATTTGGATTAAAAGATATCGAATTTTTACCATCCACCTGATACGGTATCGTCGCTATTTTTGTTTAAAATTATCTCAGCTACATTTTCTATTTAAAACATTTTTTCTACGGTATACAGATTTTTAGTAAATCCATTTTTCACGTTTTTACCCACTCCTTCCCGGTTTCAAATTTTTTTGCATCTTTTTTGAGCTCCCAAAATTAATATTCTCTGCAAAATTTAGCTTGTTCTTATGATTTTTATGGGTCAACTCTCTGACGACTTAGTTAGTAATCATTTTCTCGGTTCAAATTCACATTTGCTAGCTTTCAAAAGTCAAAGTTTTGTTCTAGGCAGAGGGCAATACACTTATTTGATACATCGTAGAATTTTTGTGAGATTATAAATATAGCTTCGATACTAGTTTGGGATGCAGTATATCATAAATTTTCACTGACTTCAACATTTTATTTTATCATCGTCGATCGAGAAAAATCGGACAAAGTGAATTTAGAAATAATTCAAACTTATCATTATATTCGAATTTGTCCGCCTATATAGCGGGTTATGGCGCTTTTACATAAGAAAAGACCCATAAAGGGGTCTTTTATGAGAATAAGAAGCTTGCTATTTTTATTTTATTTTCATACTATTCATATTATTCAAACATCAATTCACAATGTTATATAGAAAGATCAACTACGCATTCTACAATATTCTACGATACTGCTACAGGCCATTTATTTTTTTACTTGTAAGAAAGCAATATTCGATTCTTTTTAACTTGGCAAGCACCTGCGCTTAAATGTAAAATATACCGTGTGTAAAAGCCAAATGGAATAAATTCATTATTTAGGTTACTGTACATATTTATAAAAAATACCGAAACACGTCAAATTTAAATTATAACTTGACATTCTTTAACGTGAAAATTCAACCCCTACCTTCAACCCCCTTAGAATGACAGGTACAACCACCAATTTTTAAAATAGGAAGTATAGGCTTGTGATATATTGTTTGAAAGTTCCTTTCATTCTCCATTTAAAAATGTTGTCGCTTTCAAGTTTATTAAGATTAATTAAGATAAAATAAATTAAAATCATGTGGTTACCGAAATTCGGTCAAATATACTCAAAACTTATTTCCCGTTTAGGTCTTGATAATGAAAAAGTGAACAAAAACCATAGCAATGTGGTTTTTAGATGGTAACCATTAAAAAACTTTAAAGAATTTCCGTGGCAACGTTATTTTAACACGCATTAGTAAATTGTTTTATTTAAGTTGTCAGTATTTTAATTTAAGTAAAAAGTTCGTTCAATTCAATTCTGAAACATGGTTAGATTAACGGAAATGCATAAAATAACAGTTTTACAAATTATTGGTTACGGAGATAAAACCCGAACACAACAGGTAGTAACTCGCCTATTTCATGAGAAATTTCCTAATTTACCTCCTATATCCCAAGGAACAATAAGTAAAATAGAGAAGCAGTTTCGCGAGTTTGGTCATGTAAGGCAGATAAAAAAATCAGCTGCCAATGCACTGAGTGATGAACTAAAATTAGATGTGTTGCTTGAGTTTCAGGAAAATTCACATACATCGAGTAAACAGGCATCCACTACATTCAATGCCAGTCATACATCGATAGTAAACATATTAAAAGAAAATAAATTGCATCCCTATACGATGATACCTACTCAGGAGCTCATGAAAGACGATTTTGATAAGAGAACTTTTTTTGTGAGCAAATGATGGACATGTTGGATAACAATATTATCCAATTAGAAGACGTTATGTTTTCTGATGAGTGTACTTTTTCACTTAACGGTTATGCTAATCGGCAAAATTGCCGCTACTGGGCCACGGAAAATCCTCACTGGATGAGAGAAAAACACAATCAATACCCTCAAAAGGTTAATGTTTGGGCAGGGATTGTAGGAAACAATATCATTGGTCCCTTTTTCATTGACGGCAACTTGAATGGCAACAATTATTTGGCACTACTTCAAAATGATGTCATTCCAACGTTGGCAAATTTATATCCTGATCCAGGAAACCCTCAAGTTCCAGCGAATACGATATAGCTTCAGCAGGATGGAGCACCACCACATTACCAACTAAATGTCCGGCAGTACCTCGATACAATATTTCCCAATCGGTGGATAGGGAGGTGAGGATCGATTGAATGGCCAGCGCGATCATCTGATCTTACATTATTAGATTTCTTTTTATGGGGATATGTGAAGAGCCATGTGTACAAAACTAAACCTTCTGATTTAAATGACTTAAAAGAACAAATAACGCTTGCGATTAGGTCGATCACGCCTGTTATGTTAAATAATGTTAGAAGACAGTTTTATTTAAGATTAGGATGTTGCCAAGACGATCGCGGTGAACATTTTGAACATCTACTTTATTAACATTCATAGTTCTTTTTCGTGTTCTACATTTTATTACATTTTGCATTACATTTTGCATTACATTTTAGTTTTTAATTGTATTGTAGCGAATTTCGGTAACCACATGATTTTAATTTATTTTATCTTAATTAATCTTAATAAACTTGAAAGCGACAACATTTTTGAATGGAGAATGAAAAGACCTTTCAAACGATATATCACAAGCCTATACTTCCTATTTTAAAAATTGGGGGTTGTACCTGTCATTCTAAGGAAGTTAAAGGTAGGGGTTGCATTTTCACGTTAAAGAATGTCAAGTTATAATTTAAATTTGACGTGTTTCGGGATTTTTTATAAATATGTACAGTAACCTAAATAATGAATTTATTCCATTTGACTTTTACACACTGTATAGGCTTTTTTAATTTTTTTTTTCGATGCCAATATTTATTTTAATATAATATATATCTGTATTTGCTAAAAATGTAAGTAATATACTACTATTAAAAAACGATTAGCAGCTCTAAAACTGTTTATATTAATTTATAACGATTGCTTTTCCCGTTCATGTTTACCTTACTTACTATTTGCGAATAAGATGAAAAATGTATAGTCTTGTATATTTTGTGGCTTATGTAGGATTTTCGGACTCCAACTTTCACCATAGGCGTCAAAATACCTTTATATAATTTTTTATCCCAACCAACAATAGCTTCATTACCCCAATTTATAAAGTTTATCATTCTTGACGTGAAGTTCATCATGGTGACCGTTTACAAACAGCAAGTCTCTCATAATAGATGAAACTGTCAAACACTAGGCCAATGACTAGAAAATGGTCGCCAGATTAATCTGAAGGGACAAAGAATCACACTGGGTTGAAATGAGGTCGTCGATCGGGGTTGAAATTCTTAATTGGTGAGGGATAGAGACAAAGAAAAGAGATAATCTGGATAATTTGTCAGATTGCATTCGATTTGGGTTTTTGTTCTGAGATTGCGGTAAGAAAATTAGAAAAAAGTTGGGGAAGGCTGAGCCAATTAAGAGTTAGGGTCAGTATGCAATTTGAAAAAAAAAAATAATTAAGAAACTTTATTTTTATTGTCAGCAAAAGTATCTGTCGAAAATTCGTCATTAGATCAATACTAAAAAATATTAAGTTTAAAGAGCAAAGATATTTATTACATTCTATCATATATTACTTTCATAACATCGCTATTACAATATGCGGCGTAGGCAAGTTTAAATTTCATTGAACATATCGTCGGTTGTAACGATATTATTTTGCTTACCACATAAGGTATAATTATAGGGGAAACTGGGACAGAAACTACTGGGGCTGGAGATAGGGCAAGTAAAATAAACGAAACTGTGCGAACGGCACTCAGGGTTTGTTTGCAGAGCTGGTTTGTGGGTAAGTAGAATGGCAGTGGGGTTGGATTGGGGAAACTACAAAAATTAAACAAAGGGGTACTGACATGAATTTCCTGGGACTAATGAAGAAATAAATCGAACAGGAAGGACCTCTAGCAATTTAAAATGGACGCCGCTTAGAGGTGTCAAATTATAACGATTATAACAACTAGTTGTAACTATTGAAATAAATTATTAAAAATACAAAAATGGTTAGGAGACTTATAACCTTCAATTTAGGTTTATTAAGTTTCGGTTGTCCCAGATGTCAACCGTTGTAGCTCCGGTTCACTCAAGTGGAGACGGGAGTGAGTATATCTCAAATCTGGGATGTTAAAAATGTAAAATTTAATTGTCAGGCGCCAGTCAGATTTATCTGAGCCATAAAGTTTCTTTCCCTAACCTAAATCTGACAAAAGTAGGAAATAAAGAGATAACCTTAACTTACATTCGTTTATTTAAAAAAAAATGTGCGAAGAATCACACTTGGTTTCAATATGAAAAGTAAATGTCAAAAACATATGTTTACACGTCGGATAAAATTTAGACCGCAGTACTAATTTTAAAATTATAATCAAGTTACAAATTACAACCTTAATCCCCTTTACTATTCGAAACAACTTTTGTACTATTTCTCCCCCAGACTATTTAAAATTTTAAGTAATGTTATTAATTATTTAATCACATAAAAATAGTAGAAAATGAAAGTATACCTATGTATAACAATCTGCCATTTTAGCAGATGAATAAAACTTTACTTCAGGGAAATACCTCAAGTTATAGGCATTGGATCCAAGGCGAACAACAGATGGGTAAATTAAGTTACAACACTACAGCATAGCTGCTTTAAGTTTAAAAGTATGCCCAAATATTGTACATAGGCATTTACAAAATGTTTAATCAACTTTAAAGTGAAAAATTATTACTTAGTTAATAGATTTAAATGAAAATTTGCATCAAGAATTTTATTAATCAATATTTCAAAGCCGCAAAAGTTAAATGTAAGTTAAAAAGTCAGTTAAATAAAACTAAAAAACTTATCAAGTCTCCTCCGCTTCCTTCTACCATCCTAACACTGGATGTGTAACTCCAAGGGAAAAGATACATGGAAAAGTGCTTCCATAAACTTCACCAAAATCATTTTTGAATAAAGCAAAATCAAACTGCTACAGACTTCTACATACGAACCCAAGCTGTACAGTCTGGATCCATACAAAACCAGGAATTGGTGGTCTGGATTGTAAAATAAAACCCCAAATACTAAAGATCCAGACGCAGAAATCTCCAGATACTGAAAACTGCCCTAAAAATACCATCAAGTATTAGTACATGAAGTGAACTTTCAGATCCCTTCCCAATACTTTTCAAAAACTAGTTAGAACTGATATTCTTAGGTACAAAGAAAAAATGATTAACTAAAAAGACACAAAGTTTCTGAACTGTGAAAATGAACAAAATATAATGTTACAGTGAAGCTGAATTACTGAAAATTACAGATCTAAACCTCCCTTACCCCTTTTCTGTAATAGAAAGTTAATATACAAAAATAAATAGATCTAGAAATGCTTTACAACAGAAATGTAAAATAATCTCATTTACCTCAATTTAAGAGCGTTTCCAAAATTAATCGACGTTTCAATTATATTCCAACAAGCTAAGCAGCCTGTATACTTCCTCCAAAATGCTGTGACCACAGGGTTAAAACTCCCTTAACAGGTTAAAAAGCATGATACATCACAAATACGAAATTTCCATCAAAATCTTGCGAAACTCCAAAAATACAAGTATCAGAGGCTTCTTAAATAATAATAGACGAACTTCTTAATCTCCACAATCCGTGATGGTTTCAAATTACCATATATTAAATTAGAATTCGTCACTCACACCTGTTAATCATGCAGACATTTTAACGTCAAAATCAGAAGTGAGGAGTCCAAACGACGGTCCCCGGAAACTGTCAAATCCTTGGGACACAATAGAACTACCAAAACACATCGACCATTGAAGTGATAGCCCCGAACGGCCGTATGACGTCATAAATCAAATCACCAAATAGACTTTGAGTACAGTGTCTTTCACATGCTCTAACAATTCCTCATGCTAATCGGAGCGACAAAACTAAGTTGTCATTCGTACTCTTACGACGAGTAAAGAGCAAAACACACCACTCGCCATTCAACTGTTCCAACCTATCCCATAGTGACATCACAGAACACACCGCTCGTGAAACGACACAGCGGACATCTCCTGAACTACAGTCTAATAGCCCAATACCTGAGATATACTAAAAATCAAAACAGAAGAAAGGAGAACTGATAACCAAACATATTTTATTATTTATTATGAATGATGAAACGACTTTAATCAATTACAAAAGTGATAGAAAATAGTGTTTAATCGTAATTCTACTGATGAGAATGGGTAAACTCGACATTCTCAGTCCTGTGTAATACCTTACATGAAAAGTTCTATTGCAAACCACCAGATGTTAACAACCAAAATAAAAGATTACTAGGTACTTAGCAAAACAAGATAAATGAATGTTAAATACATTTCTACTAAACACTCTAAACAGGTATGAATCAAACAACTACATACAGTCTGTTCTAATTATTATTAATATGTTTTAGAGAATATTATCTCAAGGAATCAAACTTCCTAATAAATTATAGCATTTATCAAGCTGAAATATTTTAGAGGATTTCTCTAAGAGGTTTTATGCTTTCCATATAAACACCCACAATAGCCCCACGGTTACTTAAAACTAGAGTAAAAACCATATAGAGAACCCCAATTATACCCAAAATAAGAAACAAAGATAGCTAATAATAAATAACCCTTTTAGCAAAGTTTTCAACAAGTGGACGCTAACACAACAACTTTGTCATGATGGTCGATAGAAATATAGTTACAGCCAGTACCCCTTAACCGAATGAGGTAGCAAAGTGGACAAAACCTTTGGGCTGACAGTTAAAGTAAAAATAAAAAAAAAAACTCTCAGAAAGACATTTCACTACCTATAAGGAACTATACAATATCTACACTTAGAAATTTCATATACTTTATTATGTAACAATGATAAATAAATCACATAACAGGTACAAATTTACTTAATATATATCCAAATTACACTAACAATCCTAGGGTCAAAATAAATCTGTTACAGACTTTTCTAAAATAAAAAGACAAAATGGTTCAAAAAAGTAAATCAAACATTTATTGTGTCTCACCACAAATAGTTACAAAAATACAGATGGCACAAAAAAACAGTATATTAATAGTTACAGAGATTTACATAAAAATAACAAAGAAAACTTACATGTCATTATCCTTTTACAAACTCGGGAGATGCTACAAAAACTTACAAATGTTACTGGCTATAAACTGTGGCACATGAAAAATTATTGCAAATAAAAAATTATCTTTTTAAATTATGAAAGCAATTATCATTTTTAAAAAAATGTCTATCTTGACTTTAAAATTTAATACAAAAAGTTACCTTAAATTTCACTAAATTTCACTCTGCATAATGTCTGGGGTCGGGAACTGGACCTATTAAATTTTCTGGGGATAGAACTGGATGGGAAATCTCTGAACACGAACAGATTCATCTCCAAACTGCCAAAAAGCCTGGGATGACAACTAGGGAGAAACAAAACGAGGATGGCAAAAACGATTCTTGTTCCTAGCCTTCTGGAACCTCACTTAAACTGCAACTGAACCATGAAACTGATTAAACTGCTACACATTTTCCATGAAAAGGAACGAAACAGAAAACTTTCAAATTCAAAGAAACATTTTTGACTAACACTCCAAGCGACTAACCGACAGCCGCCTTAGTGAGAGTGAGGAATTATTTTTTAAATTCATTCGCACAATCTTGGTATAAACAAAACACTTACAACGGTAACGGGAACGCAACATATCCTAAAAGAGGCTTCGATCAAAGAATACCGACAAAATACCCATCTTGTGAAATATAAACAAACTACAAAATGGTTTACATTAACTTCAGCGACGTAAAAAGAACGAAATACTATTTGGGTTTTAACTCGTATGATAGGAACAAACAAACATGGAAAACATTCTTCGTCATTTTAATACATATATAAGGAGATTTCAATTTAATACATATACGAGGATATTTCAAAATATATATCAAGGAAAATGCAAATACTACACGGTGATTCCGCAAAACATCTTATGAGGCAAGCAAACTGTGCAGGAGAGGTAAAAACTAGTTAATAACACAGCATGATTTTTTTAAAGGAGTTGACAGTGACTAGTAAAAAAAGTAATTTCTGACGAATTTTTCTTCTTTTCTTTGATCTCGTACTAGATTCTACAGGTGACGAAAGTGTCGAGAAATTTCCGATAAGGGCTTTTATATTGTTATAGTTATAGTCATAGTTTAAAAAAATACTAAAGGTAAATATTTATTAGAATCATTAATACAAAAATGTAGTGTTTTATAAAAAAACAATGACCAACATATATATATATATATATATATATATATATATATATATATTGTTATGGATCAGTTTATCGATATCAGAAATAGAATAAAGAGTTTTTTTATTATTTTAATATACCGCGGGCATATAAGTTAAAATACAACCCTGTACTTATTTGTAATAGTTAGAATAAGAATAAACATTTTTTCGTGACGGGACCCTGACGAGTTTTTCCGTGAAAGACTGAGTGAATAGTGAAAGGACAATGGAACCCGTATAATTATAGATTTAGGAATAAACTTGTAATTGTATTTTGCGGTGGGCATTTTTTGAAAGTAAATAAGAATTAGATTTAGATATGAGATAACAAGAAATTGGAAACTTATTTCTGTTGAAAAAGGCAAGATTGTTAATGGTTTCTTAAAAGTAATTTGAGTGAAAGTAGTTTATTTGTTTTAATTATCATGTTGGAAATTTTCTAAATCGAAAATAAGTGGGAAAGATGAATGCTTATGATTGGTTAAAAAGGAATGGTGGGAATGAGAGAGTTGAGAAGGTTGTCTGGGAGAGATTGAAAGAATTATTATGTTACCGGCAGACCAGAAGAGAAGACGTGTTTTCGTGTAGTCAATCTGAGTACCAGTGTTTTCGTTTGTTAGTGAAAAAGGTGGAAGCAGAGAGCAGATCAAAATCGAGAAGTATACCTCTTTTGAGTCTGCATAGTCCACGAGATATAATTGAGAAAGAAAGGAGAATTTGTGAATAAAGAGTACCGGTCAAAAGAGGCTTGGGCTTGTGTTTTCGGAGGAGTAGTTTGCTGGTATGCGGTTTGGATCAATGCTGAGAACGGGAAAAATTTGATGGTAGCCGGACATATTCAATCAAGGAAGGAACTGTGGTTTGATCGAGAGGAGACATCATTGGTGTAAAAAAATAAAGGTCAGTCAAATAATTTGAATAAAAGAAAATTTTAAGATATTCTAAAGATAAAATTAAATATAAGCATACGAACTAAGATTCCAAGTTTCAAAGAGTTATTTTTTTTGTGAATAAATTATATTTTTATATGGTCATTTTTTTAGTAGATATTATTATAAAACAGATCAATAGATAGTTTGTAATTAAAATTAAATTTAGAGTATAGGAGTTTGTTGGGAAAGATAATTGCCCACAAAAGTTATTATTTATTAATATTCATCGTATTGCTTATTGAAAATAAATAATAATTTGTGTGCATATTTATGTTGCTTTAACTGATTAAAGTAAAATTAAAAAGGCACCCTGAGAATTTTTAATAGTAATTGATTTGTATGACTCTGCATAAATTAGTGAATTAATTAATTAACTAATTGGATTAATTAAATTAGTGTTAATTAATAATAAAACATCATAAAGCAGATCACAACAACATGGCGAGCCAACGTGGGGCTTAAAAGTATCTCTAGTTGTGAATTTGAAGGATCAGAAACGGAAAACAGGTGATTAAGAGAATTTATTTGCCCGTCGGAAAGAATTTGATATATTTATTTAAAAATTAATGAAATATTATTTGAGTTATTTTATCTAGGTACAATTTTACATTTATTCTATTTTTGATTGATTTAATTTTTTGATGAATTTAAAATTTATGTGATAAATTGATAATATTTGGGGAAAGAAAAATTTGTGTATATACAGCAGACCGGGTATTTTCGAATTTTATATCAGGCGGGGATAAAACTCAAATACATGTCGAACACAAGAAGCAAAAGCAGAGAAAAGACATTTTAGAAGCAACAATCATGGAAACGGAAAAACAGGACCTATCAGGTATGGAAAAATTTGTACAAATGATGATGCAGAAAATGGATAAAATCAGCAGAAAAATCAACAAATAATGGAAAGAAATCAGCAAGAAAATAACAGAAAAATGGATAAAAACCAAAAAGAAACAAAAATAGCAATGGATGAAACAAAAAGGACAATACAAGAAAATCAGAAGAAAACAAAACAAGCCATAGAAGAGAACAACAGGAAAATAAAGGAACGCATAGAAAAGTATGAAATGGAAATAAATGGATGTGTGACAATGATGAAAAATGAAATGAAAGAACAAGAAATGAGAATTAAAGACAATTTGGAGGAATTAGAAAGCAAATTTGAAAATGTAATGAAAGAAGAGAAGAAAGAAATAGAAAAACAAATTAAGGATATCAGAAAACAACGAGAGACGGGAGACAGGAGAGAAGTACTTATCCAAAGTCCGGGTGACATAAAAATACAGTTTGGCGGGGACGTAAAAAAATGACACCCAGTTTTTTCATCAACAATTTAAAAAAGAAAGTACGACATATCGGTAATTTCGAAACAGCAAAGGAAACGATAAGCAACCATCTTAAAGATGAGGCAAGTTTATGGTTTGATAGCAAAGAAGAAGAATTGCAAAATTGGCAAACATTTGAACAAAAATTTCTGAATTATTTCTGGGGGAAAATACAACAGATAGAGATAAACAAGGAATTACAAAGTGGGAGATACCAGGATAGTATAGGTATATCAGAAAAAACATATGCCCTACAACTATACAACAATGCAAGACACTTACATTACAACTATTCGTCCGAACAGCTAGTGGAACTAATAGCCAGACATTTGGAAGATACCTTAGAGGATCACATAACTCTACAAAACTACAAAGATATTGACAGTTTATGTCAATTCTTACAAATACGAGAAGCAAAATTAAGAGAAAGAAAAATGAGGAGAACGCAAGAAAATTATAGACAACGAGAAAGTCTCTATCTCAAGACTATAGAGATAGAGGACAAAACTTTAGGAGAGAGTACACAAGAAGAGAATTTGTCCCGAGGAGGGAAAACGAAAGTAGAGACAACGGAAGAGTAAACTATGAACAAAGAAATCGGCAATAGAACGAAAACAGATATCGAGAGAACCAGAATAGAAACAACACTCGTACATATCAGGAAAACCGAAATAATAATAGAACGAATGAACCGGAAAATCGCGGAAACCGATACGGGTCCGAGAGACCAAGAGAAAATAGAGGAGCGGTCAACAACACAACAATATATATATATATATATATATATATATATATATATATATATATATATATATATATATATATACAAACAACACAGTTTATTAGGGCTGCAGTCAAAAAGTTTGGCCAGGATGTTACAGAAACACTCTTTTGACTTTTGGTCTAGCTTTAGGAATTGTTTTATTTTTTTTGAAGACACTGTAATTAGAAAAATGTGTAAATATTTACATTATATCAGAAATTGTCAGTGCAACTTACTAGTCGTTGAGATTATTTATGTAAAGCTATGACACTCAACAATAATAACACGCATAAAAAATATAACATATAAAATAATGAACAAAATATATTTTAAAATTTAGCTAATGATAGTAAAACTTCGTTTGTGACATCTTTTAATGGTGTGTTTTAACTGATCCATAGAGAACAGAAAGAAAAAACAAAAACAGTATGATTAAAATGTAATACGGTGTTCTTCATGTTTTATTAATGAAAATAGTATATCAATTCAAAGTTTAGATTTTCATTTAAAATTTGTGAAAATTTTAATTCTTAATGTTTATAAACAATAGAGATATGATTTTTTTTTAAATAGTCCCTAACTTCGTTCATATTGGTCATAGAAGGCTTTTTTAATGTGAGTTTTTTTACCAGCTATCCAACGGTTGTACGTACAAGTCTGTAGCTTGAAAAATATAGAAGTTATTACAGTTGTTTATAAGCAAAAAACATACCCCTTTTTCAAACGTTTATTTTGTAAATAATTTCGATTAAAACGCAATATGCATTTAACTTCTGACATAATTTAAGTCTTAGAAAATCCTATAAAATTTGCTAAATGTGTCTAGCATTAATAATAAAGCAAGCTCAATAGTTTAAATATTTAGCCTCTGAGATAAACAAATTAAATAACTGTTAAACTATTTGACCGATCAGGGGGAAATTTCGCAAAAATTTAAATGAAGGTAATTCCTCGATGTACGAATGTATTAGTAACATTTTATTTTATTAATAAAAAAATTATTAAAATTTTTAAATTAGTGCAAAAAAACTGCTTTTTTGCAAATATATCCGTAAATTATTTATCAATTTTAATTTAAAAAACGGAAAAATTAAGAAATTCTTGATATAAAAAAATAATATAAAATATTGTTTATGTAAAATATAAGGGAAAAACAAGACAAATAGACAAAAAATCAAATTATAAATGACCATAAATTCGCCCTTGCGCGTGCAAACGGAGATAAGTCCAAAATTGCCATTTTGAGATATAAGCGTTTAAAAATTTTTATGAATTTATAAGCAAATTTTAAATAAAACAACTTAAATCTAATTAAAGATGAATTAAAAACTTTATTTAATTTTACAAACTAAATGAAAATATTACCCTGTAATTTTGAAAATCATTATAACATGAGAGAAAAAAATAGTTATCTCCAAATGCACAAAACTTTAGCGTACATAACCCTATCTGCACTAATCGTCATCTAGTATATCTTCTTCTTCTTCTGAACAGTAGTCTGCAACATCGGTCTGCGTAGGTAAGTTTTTATAGAAATCGTGAAATACGTCATCTATGTATGGTAATAAATCCATTAGATTACTTTTTTTTTCTGAAGAAATTGGATTTGGATATTTACATTTTGGTAGATTTAATGGAGGAGATGAGAAACCTCTTCTAAGAAAATTCATTGTTTTAAATGGTTCATCTTCTTTGTAACTATTTTTATACGAAAACAGTCCAAATTCTTTTTGATATCTAATCCATTTGACATCTTTCCAAATAAAGCGGTTACCGTCATTATCTACCTTTCTTACTTGTAATGAACTCTTTAGTAAACTTGCAAAATCAATAAAATCATTTCTAGTCATTTCTTGAACCTTAAAGGGATATCTTTTACCACACAGTCGAACAAGTTGATACCAGTCTCTTGGATGTTCAATTCGGCTTTCATATTTTTTCTTTTTTTTTTCAATTATCGAATGGTCGCTATCACACTCCATTCTTGTGTGTCCTGGAATTAAAAATTTATGATCCAATGTATCGAGACCAGAACTAACCATTAAGACCATAAACATTGCAATGAGATGAGAGTTTTTATTCTGCCCTCCACAAGTGTCAGAATACAATGTTATTTTTCGTACTTCTGGTGGGATTTCTAAGAGCTCTTTATACAAACAAGAAGCTATTTGATTGGCTCCACGACCAGAAATCGTTTCATACCACATACAACAAGTAGTTTTGTTATTACCACAATCATGAATTGTAAGGTTGTACGTCCAGAGTTGCCTTTTATAAAAAGCTATTGAAGTGTTTAGGCTGGGCGTGGGTAAACACTGCTGCAAATCAAAAGCAAAAACTCTCTGGGACTTGTCATCTTGACAAATTATTTTATCTTTTCTTTTTGCTGCGTATGCAGCTTCTGCTTCTTCTTGATGCCGATTTAGTTCTCTTCTTATTTTTTCCTTTTGTTCTTCTTTCTTTTCATTCACTATAGTGTTATGTAACTTGTCACAAGTTTGACATGTATCCTTACTATATTTTTTTATTGAAATGTTCATTGTATGAAAAATAGTCTCATATATCTTTCTACTTACGGGACTTTGAGGTTGGATCCAAGCTTTATATTCATCATACATTCTGGTCAATGTATAAAAAGAAGGCAAAAAACGTCTATCTCCAGTTTTTTCACGACAATAATGACTTTTGTATGTAGGTATAAGACCTATATGTTGCTTTATCATGTCAATTCTGTCTGAATTTATTTTATTCGCAGGTATATGGCTTCCTCTTTTATCTTCTGTTGTTATACCGGAAAAGCTAGTTTTTGTAATAACATTTTCTATAAACTTATTCGACAAATCAAATGTTTTTTGAAAGCACTGTTTACAAACTTCAACGAGCTCACCTGCGATCTTGAAGTGATACTGATAGCTACAAGCTCTTGTTTTTGATGAATTAAGTTTCATTGTCTTTTTTTCCTGCCTCAAAATAAGACTTGAACAGTAAGCAACCCTTTTATTATAATCCCCTAACTCCCAAAATTCTGTAAATAACTGTTTACGTACTTCGGTATCAAATTTTTTACCGCATCCTTTTCGGCAATCTCCAAGTACCTTACATTTTTTGCCTTTCATCAACTTATTTTTTAGAGTCATGTATTCTTTACCTGCATTTCTTTCCATTTTTCTTTTTTTCCTCATTGCTCTAGTATCACCTTTTACCGATTTTCTTCCTTTTTTATTTTTATTCAATTGATTTGGATCTATTGTATTTTCAAACGAAACCAATGGAATACTATTCGAGTCATCTGATTCAGGAAGTTCATAATCTGGATCCTTGTCACTGTCGTCGATATCGCTTCCAAAGAACTCAGTAATCCTTTCACTAGGTGCATCTGCAAAAACATTTAGAATAAATTAATATTTGTTATTTTCTAAAATGTAACAAAACTGACCTCTGCTACAACCAGCTTCAGAAATATCAGCTTTACAAATATCAAAACGAGAATCGATATTTTCTTGTTTTTTTTTCCTGTTTTCTCGTTGTTCACATTCCAAATTCGAAAACATGGCTGTATCACTTTCTGGTGTAATGGACTGGTCAGTATTTACTTTGAGCTCAGCTGAAACAATAAGAAACATTGAAATATAATTTATTTTATAAAAAAAAATTCTAAAATTTCATTAATTTATTTATCATAATTTATTTTATAAAAAAAAATTCTAAAATTTCATTAACCCCCGACGAAATATGAGCTCAACGCCTTAATATATCTTCATAAATTATAGTTAAAAACCATCTAAATAATTTATTGTGCCGACATCAAACAAAAAAAAAACGTATCATAATTTAACACATCTCGGCACAATCTTTGATGAGCTACGATGTCTTAGACACAGACACACACATATTAAACGTATAACTGGTAGTGATAACACTTCTGTTTTTGCGTCGGAGGTAAAAAATAGTTATTACTAATTTTAAACTAAAATAGTTTACTTACCTTCTGAATTTAATGCCCGTTCTTTCAGAGCGGCAAGAAATTCTCGTCTTTCTGCAAACATTTTTACTTATGATATTAATGATATTATTCTCTAATACGAGTAGTAGATCTCACAATATGTGCACGTCTCACCGTAAAGAACGCAAATGAAAACAAAATACCAATAAGCCACTCAATGTTATTCAGCTGCGAGTCGAAAACACGTGATGAGGTGATGCATCGTGTTTAGTGCAGATTTAGGCAAGTTCCGAAAAATTGGCGCATTGTAATACAACTAGACTTAACTCCATTTGCACTGACCGACATTATAGTGTCAACAGAGTCTATTTGACATAAATTCCTTTAACACATTTCAAAATGAGTTATCTTCGGTATCACTAATAAGTTTTGCTCGTAAACGTAAACAACAGAGATAAATCCTTTTGCACAATAAAATTTCGATCTAAAACGTGTTCATTTATGAAGTTATCTCGATTTGGACATTTTCAGACTTAACTCCGTTTGCACGCGCAAGAGCGAATTATGGTTGAAAAAAAAGGAAGTAACCCACACCTATGTCTTAAAAGCTTCAGATAGCTGCTACTTTTTTAATAGTATTTCAAAAAACTATTAAGATTCGTTTAATTTTGTCAAAGTCTCATTTTTTTCTGTTATTTTGTGTTCTTCTTATAGGCGTGAATAACCGCATATAAGTATTAAACCAATGCATTCTCCGTAATACGGAGCATATCCCCAACTTTATGTAAATGTTAACATTGCATTGATTATTGAAAACTAACTTTAAAATTTAATTTCCAAGACTCAATTTAAGTGCAATTGAGCGCATCTGTCTGCTTTCATAACCTGAAATTAATATTACCGATAATGCCAGAAGAAGAGAGGCGTAGAAATGATATAATAGGGAGAAGTATCGACTGGTTTATAAATGAGGTACAGAAACCTATTCCTCAGAAAATTAGATTTAGTAGTAGTGAAGATTATATGGGAATATAAGGGATGGATAGCTTCTACATCTAAAACTACATAGGCGTTACGACAAATATATTCATGGAATTATTAATATCGGTAAGATTTATGCTTTAGTGTGCTTTACAACTCATATCTCTGATATGTATGTCATTCATTGAATGCGTAAGTGGCATACAAACCGTACTCGGATCATACCTTATACGGTTATGTCTTAATTTAAATATAGAATAGACAAAGCTCCTATAATCTAATAAAAATTAAAAATAAATATGTACAATTTGTCGAAAAACACACTAAAGCCTTGTTTTCATAAGTAGAGTTCGCGGTCGAGTACACTAGCATGCTTTTTAGCCGAACTACTCTATTGGTAGAGTAGCCGTTTTCACACGAATTGAAAATAGTGGTAAAGTCGTACAGTTAAACGTGTAATTCACCAGGATGAATAGGTCGCCGTCGTGCTGAGAGAAAGGGTCTGATAAACAATACAAACATGTTACTTAGGGAAGTAACCTTAGCTATTGAGAAAAAACAAAACAAAAGAAAGAAAATATGAACGACAGATTGACTCAAAAGAAGGCATAGTCATGGAGTAGGGATGGGAAAAACCTACCGGTTTTAACCGAAAACCGGTTTTTTTACTTCGCAATAACCGGTTTTATCGGTTGTTTTTTTGTCCCGGGTATAACCGGTTTTTTATTTTTAAAGTAAAAACCGGTTATTAGGTTTTTACGGTGATTAGGATTAGGTTAGGTATTATTTTGGATCCCAATCATAATTATTATACTCAAGTAATTGAAGGCGTGAGTGGATGAAGGGAGTAAGTAACAAAAGTAAGTTTTTGAGAAATTTAACTCCAAAGTTTTATTGCTGGAACTTTTTTATTAATCGATTTTTTTAACCGATTTTTTTTTATTCTCACAGGTAGGATATGTATAAATTTTATTGTAAAAAAAAATCCCCCCGATTTTTAAAAACTTATTTGAAAAATATATATTTGTACTTATCTCTTTTATCCAAAAACTTTTTTGTGTTAGAAATTATGTCTATGCCAAAATGAAGGGGGTATGTGGACTAACCTCCTTTATCTAGGATAAATATTTGCATTTTCTTTTGAATAAGCGCTATAATCAGGAAAAAAATAACATGGATGTCAAGTAAACACTTATATTTTTGGTTTTACAAAGGAATGACAAACACCGAATTTCTAAGTAGCTTTTGAATCAGTCTAAGGATATTGTACCACCTTCTTAAAATTTTTGTTGCTCTATGATGGCTTCATACCACTTATCCCTTTCTGGAATGAAGCAAAGCTGTTCTTTTAGATTGTCTACCTTTTCTTTGCTTAAGGATCCAGTATTTTGGATATGTCTTCGAATGTTGAATTCTTCAGGTAGAAGGGATGGGAAACTTTTCTGCTTGAGGATACATACCATTTTGAAAGGTGTGTAGTAATCGTAAGACTCCTTGAAAAGGTATGATCCAAAGACATCTACGCGAATCCACTTGATTCCAGTTTTGAAATTAACCTTTTCAGTAAGAAGATCTTTTTTTCTATTCATTAGTTTCATGGGCTTCATAATATTTTCCGAGTCTCTAAAGTGATGTTACATGTCTATCACCATATTTTTCTTGGTTAAAGAAACAATCACATCACGATATTCATCAGGGATGTAAATGTTTTGATGTTTCTTTAGTCGTTTCTCAATACGTCCAAATGCTCTATCCGAGTCTAAGTACGAGTGTCCTACCTCTGGAAACTTGTGCTCAATCGTTTTAAAGATGCCTTTGCCCACAAGATACTGAAACAAACATACCATCAAAAAAATTTTATTTTGCCCGGCACACGAGTCCGTCCACAAAATTAGATGATCTCTTACTTTGAAGGCTGGATCCACTTCGATTGTTCGTAGAAAACAACTAAAAATTTTCGAGCTACCTCTGGAAGCTTGATTGTCCGTCCATGTGCAGAAAACAGTTTTTTCCACATTTTTGGTTATGTGGATACCTAAGTTGTAAAACCACATTTGTCTAAGATAAAAGGCTGTGGAGGTACTAAGCCTAGGTAGGGGCATAGTTTGCTGTAGATTTAATGTTACATACACAGTGTTATCTGATTTGCTAGCAAATTCTCTATCTGCTTTTTGAGATTCAAACGCTGATTTGTAATTTTCAGTGTGCTCTTCATTACTTATCGAAAGTTGCGGTGAAAGATATTTTTTGTGAATATTACAATGCCTGCAGTAGTGCGACTCTTCTGCTGGGAAACTGGAAATATGCTCAATGACGTAAGCAGCAACTTCAGCAGGGGTCTTGTTAGGTCTGACTGCGTGTTTTCTCCTTCTGTCCGGCTCAGGAGCATTTTCCCTGATTTTATTGAAGTTTGGAATCAGTTTTTCAAGCTGATTGCAAACAAGGAAATTAAAGCCCTTTTGCATACGGTAGTTTGCCGGTCACTACTACTTAAATTGTATTGGTAGGTGGCAGTTTTATGCTTTAATGCTTCAGTTTTCTTTCTCATTGGTTCCCTTTTTTTAATGTTCTTAAAAAGATGGCAGTTTTTTGCATTTACATCTAGTTTTTTTAGAAATTTTTATTCTCTGTGGTATGGATGAAGGAAGTAAGTACTGTATCTTGTTACTTTATTTATTAGATATTTAAAGTAGTATGATCAATTACCTCCTTCATACGCTAGCTATCTCAGTTATTTTAAATCATAGAAGGCTGGGGATAAGTAGAAAATTTAATTTAACACTTACCACCTTCATCCATGCGGATAACTCATTTTCTTCAAAAATGTCACTTACTCCCTTCATCCACTCACCCCTTCAATTATTCCAAACAAAACCATAATTCAAATTTTATTTTATCTTATAAAAATACAGAAGCAAACTGCTGAAAGTGCAAACTCACATCAGCCAGAAAAAATTAAGTTTTATTATAATATTTCGTTGAAAAGGTATTTGTAATCATAATATTTACATAAGAAGTGATCTTTTACATCATCTATTTTTCACACTTGACTCTTGACATTGAAAGTGGGTGAATGGCTTTTTCTGATTACCAAAAATAATGTTCTGACTATAAATATCGAATTACCTATTACGAATACGAATCTCCAAGGTTTTCCTACGTTTGAAAAATGATACACCCATACAGGAAGTATTAAATGAGTTAAAATGTACCTATTATACAAATATACAAAAGTGTTAAAAGTAATATATGATATATTTTTTTTGATGGTAGTAAAAATATGTTGATGAATGGTTGGGGATTCAAACTAAAGTGCATTGTAAATGTAACTTTGTAACCTATTGGAATAAAAAAAACCTTAAACCGGTTTTTGGGAAAACCGGTTTTTTTTGGCCGGTTATAACCGCCCGGTTAAACCGTAAGCAAAAAAAAACCGGTATAACCGAAAACCGGTGTTTTGTCAAAAACCGCCATCCCTATCATGGAGCATCTGCTCTTCTATTAAGGGGACTTGCTGAAGAGGATACGCAAGAGTATAATTATGTTTAAGGATGAGTGCGAAAATGTTTGGGGCGCTACTTGAGATGATCATTTCAAAAATTACTGTTTTACTGCTGAATCGAATATTGGTTAAAATATACATGATTCTGGCACCATCTACTTTTTACCATTTAGTTAGTATTACTAGATATCTTTTGGTCTAGTGTTTTATATGGAAGAAATTAAAAATAATGTTCTAATACATAGTTAAATATGTTATTTTTATTAAAAAGAGAGCTGTAACCACTCTCTAGAGGTTACAGGTTCCCCCGAGAGTTACCTATATACTAAACTAAGTTAATAGCAGGCTTTGACTCATCACCTGTACTAATTTAAAACCTAGTTAGTAGGAAAAGGATACTTGGCGCTAGCTATTGTCGACCTATCCCTTTATAAGTTTAACTATAACTAATTCTACTACTTAAACCTTTAAAAATTCACGAGGAACTCTGAAAAGTATGTTTCAACGTTTAAACTACAGAGTACATACGACCACAAGTTCGGTGGAAGAGGAATTATTACTACAACTAAAAATAAAATCAAATTATATATAAAAATGTATATAACAGCCCAGTATTTATAGCTAAGAAGAGAGATGGTCGGGGTTTTGTAAGGATTGTAAAATAACTAACAATAATATCATTGCCTTTAAAAGCAATTAACTTTTTTTTAGTATTACTTCATACTCATACTATTAAATTTTATACTGCTCAAACTACTTTTTGTTTGCAGTAAAATGCAGAAAAATGTTATTACGTTTCAATTTATACGTTTCAAATTATTGCTAGCTATGGCAAGCAATTTATTTCCAAGTAGTATCCCAAACTTTTAATGAGCAGTTAACTTATCTGATTTGGAAGATACTTATTTGAGTTATCTCTCAAATTTGTAAAAATCGATTGGAATAAATTTAAGATTCATATTCTTTACATTATTTTATTCTACATTTTATTTTATAACAAATTGAATCTAACAGGTAAATGTCTTGCAAAGTAAAAATCACCTATGAAAAAGATATCAGTCTAAGGATTTATCGCATCGTCAAATGCACATTAAAGAAAAACTCCGTCAAGACCAATGAAAAGAGGCATACTTCTCGAAATGGCTGCACCTAGAATAATGAAAATATCCATCTGCCATAGAGATTACAAGGAAATCAATACGGACTTCATTATATGATCCCTCTGGCTTTGCCCTTAACAGATTTCAGTTCAGCCTTTGGTTGGAAGCCTCTCCTCGTCTTATTTCTGTAATCCTTCGCATTGCTGGCGCTTTAACGGGGTTCTTGGATAATTCCCTCATGTACGAACAATAAAAAGATGGTCCATAGAATTTTTGTATATTACTTTTTTATTGAATGGAAATTTTATACATGATTTTATAAATAGAAAATTGAATAGGTTTTTGAGATTAAATAAAGATTTTTAATATATAAAATTTTATACTCTCAAATCTACTTTGCGGGTTATACATACGTATATATATATATATATATATATATATATATATATATATATATATATATATATATATATATATATATATATATATATATATATATATATATATATATATATATAGATTTATTGAATTGGTGTGTCGCGTATGCGGTCTGTTATTTAAAAAAAATCTCTTTTCTTTTATTACTCTATATTTCGCTGATTTTTTGTCAGCTTCATCAGGAGACAACTGAAATATGGTTAAAATGTATATAAATATCAGGTGAAAATAAACAATGATTTACTTACAGATTTAGAGTTAAAAATATTTAAAAATGTTATACATAATATATTCAAAACAGTTCTGACAATATTGGTTAAAGCAACTAGTCACTAGTAATTAAATTAAATTTTTTTTTAGCAAAAAAACAACTAAGAAACAATTAAAACACAATAAAATAACACATTAAAAATATACAGGGTGATTTAAAATATAATTGTAAACAAAAATTATTTGAACATACTAAGAATATTACATTAGATATTGCTCAACTGTCCAGTGTCTGCCTTATAATTTACTGCATATTTTTCTTTATTAATATGACATATTTCTAAAAACAATCTTTTTTTGTAATTGTTCTCTTGCTGTAGAACCCTGACATTTGAGTAGTCAAATGATGCCCAGTTTTTAAGTAATAGTCAACTGCCGCATATGTATTCTTCTTCTTTGTGCAGTCACTTTTGTGTTGTGTTACCCTTTGTTTTAGCCATTGAGAAGTTTGGCCAACATAACAGCTCTGGCAATCCAAACAAGGCAGTTTGTAGATAACATTAGTTTTATTTACAGTTGGTGTCTTGTCTTTTACTTGACGAAAACGTTTGGATTCCTGTGCCATTAGTTGTCCACATCTCTATAAAATCAGTATGGCTTAACTTTATTACACCAGCAAGGAAGAGAATTCCAAGAAGTGCAAGGATTTCCTCTGGCGTCGTTTATTTTACATATCTGTCCCTTTTGTACATTTCTTGAATTGTAATGAAAATATTTGTTGACAATGTTAAACTTTCTATCCTTTCTTTGGTAAAAAATTAAAAAAATGTATTTAGCTCTCCTCTGTAACAACTAAACGAGATAAACGAAACAAAAAATACAAGAAAAACTGTAAGAACACTATTGTTCATTAAATTTTAACCGATGGCTTCATTTGACCACACTAATCTTTTCGATTGTTTTCTATCAGCTCTAGGATGTCATAATTTTCAAATGTGGCTTATTGTCGTACATGTGTTTCTTTGGAATGCATTAAAGAGGTACGATTCTTGAGGGAATTAGCTAGCGGAGCGGGGACAGACCTTTTTTAAAAAAGGATACCTTTTTCTTTCTCTTTAAAAAAAAAACAAACAGAAAAAATGGAATGAAGAATAGAAATGAAGTTACTGTCTTGTAAGGGTTTTTTTATTTTTTTTTTGTTTTGTATGATGAGAGAATGATATATCTGGCTTAAGTTGTCGATGTCGGTTCTCTTATTTAGGGACGATGGATGTTTTATAATTTGACACATTTCAAGGATGGATCGCTTCTGATAATTTTTTTGTTTGCACAGTATTTTAGTATTCGAGAAGTCGATACTGTGTTTGGTTTAAATAGCATGCTGTGCAAGGGCACAAGATGGTTTAGAAATCCTAATGTCGCTTTTGTGGGACGTTAGTCGACCTTAAAGCGAGCGGATGGTCTGGCCAATGTAGCAGGAGTTGCACTCTACACAGGGTACATGATAGACGACATTAGTTTGTTCTAGAGGGGCCAATGGAGCTTTGGTCTTAGAAAATAACTTTCCTAAGTTTCTGGTATTTTTTAAGGCTATTATGACAGGTAAGTTTTTGAAACGTTTGTTAAGCTTGTTAGTGATTTCTGGGAAGTACGGGAGCGAAGTATATTTTGTGTTATATGCTTCGCTCCCGTACTTAGAGATATGTTATATGCTTCGTTCGTTCTCAGAGATCCAAACGGATGGGTATTTGAAACGCATTTATCGGGCGGCTTAACGATCAAAGAAAAATACCAAAGAATTAAGCTTCCGTGGTATATAAACAAACTGTAAAAATGTGCTTACATTAACTCAGCGACGCAAAAAAGAATTGATCATACATATACGAGGGGATTTCAATATATACGAGAGAAATTACAAATGCTACAAAGTAACCGCAACATAATTTGACGTGAAAAGACGGGTACATTTTATTTTATAAATAAATGTCTATCCTTCAGATAACTATCTGTTAAATAAAACAATATTTATCTGGAGGTAAAAAGACCAGCTCTTTCATATAAGAAGGTTACTACTTATGTTAAAAATTTAATTTTTAATTCTTTTGAAAATTTTGTTGACCCTAAAAAAATTTGTTGCGAATTTGGTGATCGGTAAAAAATATAATACAAAACTAGAGCTTTCCCAACAAATAAATTGCCAAACTGGAATTACGCTGGTTTTATACGTAGGTCAATTTCATAAGACGACTTTACGCAAAAAGTTCAGCGACTCTCCAAAAGTGACTTATTTGTTATGAAAGTTGTACAACAGAATAAAATATTATTCTGTTGTCGTCCTAGGCGTAAATAAAAAGAAGACATAAAAACATAAGTGGAGTGGTTGTAGATTCATTTAATTAGATCCCCGTCGCATGGTGACGTTTAAAATAATCAATATAATATGTGTTATTTCTACGAATTTAAAAAGGTTGTTTTGATTCAAGGCTAAATCCCCGGTTTGTCAAGAAATTTTTTTGTACAAACGAGTGTCGAGGGTATTATGTTTGTTTAGGTTCGTAGGCCACAAACTGGTTGGAGACGTAAAGGGAATTTATTTGGCGTTGAATTTGTAAAATGTAAAAAAGAGGGGTAAGAGATTTCAGACTAGAAGGACGTTTGGCGGATTTTGAATCCAGAGCCAATTCTTTGTGTATAATGTCTTAAGACCGGTTAAGGTGATAATACCCTTTGCATAATGGCAGTTTAGAACAGAGTTATCATCGTAAGATTTGTGCAGTACACCGGAACTGATGAAATTTTGAAAATGATAATATAGGATGTCCCACCAGCTTTGTTGTTGTTTGCCTGCTTGATCCCACCCCATCTACGTCAGATCTTCATTTCTTAGTATGGGAATGGTTTCCTTTTTGTTCCAGTTGAGAGTTTTGTCCTTGCAGCTCCAATCCCAGATATAATAGCAAGTTTTTCGCAAGTTAAGTGGCAAAGTTTGTGAATTAAGGTAACAATTAAGATATTAATTTTTCCAAATTAAATAGACATTATTTTTGATAATTGATAATTGCTTTCATTAAAAGAATTTGTAATATTTGAAGTTTTATATTGTGTTAGAGGCGTGGCTAACAAAATGTCATAATTTATTCTGTCTTACAATGTTATGTTGATATATGACATTTTGGCTTAAATCTGCTGTTGTTATTTAATATATCAGGTTAAATTTTAAGATATTTTCATAAACAAGGATATCCTTAGTTTTTATTAATCTAATTTGGCCATATTAATAAATAGCCTAGGAACCATTTCGAAAATTTTTGTGGCAACCTCCTTTGTAAACAGATAGACACGTAAGTTTTTTTATTCTGTGTTTTATAACTATTTATATAGTATATTTTTTGTGCCATTTGTGTTTTTGATAGCTGTTTGTGGTAAGACACAATAAATGTTACATTTTGTTTCTTAACATTTGTTTCTTTTTTTTTAACTAATCTTTTTGAGTTTCCGTTTGAAAAAGATAGGTTTCTTTATGTTTGATAATTATTCTCCTAGTTACAACTAGCTGTTGTAATGGTTATAATTAGGCACCTCGAAGTGGCGCTCTTTATAAATTACTAGAGGTGTTTCCTGTTTCCTTTTGTTTTGTTTGTCCCAAGTGATTCATGACCCTTTATTTTATTGTGTAGTTACCCCAATCTGACACCCTTTTCGTTCACTTATCTACGACCCCAGCTCTCCAGCTAACCCCTGAGTGCCGTTTGCACATATAACGATTGTTTTGCTTGCCCTATCTATGCCCCCATAGTTTTTGTCCCCAATTTTCTACCCCCATAATCTTAACCTATGGTAGGCAAAATAAATATTCGTTACAGTTTTAGTAAAAACAATTTATTTGTCTTTTACAAATAAATGTCATTACCACTCCTAATTCTGCACTCATACTTTTATTTTGCTCCCTGCTTGGTCTATTTTGTGAACTAAAAAAAAGTTATTTAAAGAATATCAGTCTTTCCCAATAAATATTACCTTTTGCTTTATTAAATCCCTTAATCGACAGAAGCAATCCAGATAAAAGTATAATGTCAAGTTTTCCAGGAGCGACATCCAAAGTTGTATATCAGGAATCAGGAGAATAAAAGAGAATCGTATCCGAAGTACTATCCCGCTCGCGAAGAAGTAAAATACTACCCAGTTCTGAAAATTGATATTTGTTGCAGTCGATGTTTCAATTGACTTTACAAGCGGCATCCGAGTTGCCGGTAACCCATGGGACTACGGAATTGGAAATTACTAAGACGTAATATTCTCTTTAACTCGACTACAGCTGCGATAAATTTCATTTGACGAGTTCGATTTATTGCTTCTGTGTATTGTTCTGTTTCGGCAATTTAATCTCCATTCTTTTCGAAGGAGGGCTTTATCTCTAAAATTTACAATGATTGAATAAATTCAATTATTGAGCTAGGCGCGTCAGGTAGTTTTTAAGTGTGGCTAAATTGTTGGCAGTCTCCCCTGTTTTTCCTCACTTCTTAGTTTGACGTCGCTCGATATTTCACTTTATTCTCTTTTATATCGCTCTAAAATATTTTCGAAGTCAAGTTTTATTTTTTTTATAGGTTGATTACTGCACTGTTTTCAAGATTAAAATTAATTTCTTTTATGTACCTCTTAACGAACTATATACATATTATTATTTTTAGATCATGACGTATTTTATTTTAAACTGGATCTGAGAGATAGCATTCTGAGTTTTGCAGAAACGGTTTTGCGATAACTTTAGTAATAACAATTGACTTATCACTCTTTTCAAACACATCAAGAATATTACCAAAAAAAAATAATTAAAAATTACTAAAAACATCGTTTTTTTTCAACTTTCCTTACTTATAACTTTAATCCTTAAGTGCTGAGGTGTAGTCTATCAGACTACGACTGTTTTAAAACTGTAATAAACTCGGTTTGCTATTCCCAGTCCGAGCTGTCTAGTGCATTTAGTAATTATTTTTTTGCGAAGTTAGTTACTTTTTGACAGACTAAAAGTGCCTGGAAATTACTATACAACCAAGCACACGTACTCATAGCCAATATTAATAGTAAACAAACTAAATAGTAAATAAAATAGAACTTTGCGAATTACCGACAATTAATATTTATTTATCTGCACCATATAATAAATGGTTATGTTAAATTATAACGACTAAAATATATTTTTTAAATATATACTACCCAAAATTTGATGAGTTTAGTATACACTTCCACTATTTAGAATAATTCTTCTTTTTCAAAGAAAGAAGTCTGCAATAGTAGGATACTTGAGCTATTAATACTGAGAAGTAGGAATTGTTGTGTTGTAGGTTTCCGACAATGAATCTGTCAAAATATGCCCGAGCTAAGCGAATGAAGTTTATCTACCGTAATTAATAAAAAAGATTAGTTTTTCGTCAGTATACTCTTAAATAGCATTAAAACAAACATATTTATCAAATATTTTAAACAGATATCGAACAGAACCAAAATTACCCGATAATAAAAGTTAGGCGTACTCTGTCAGGCGATACATCAGTATAAGAGTAACTCTTACTAGACATGAGTTATTTGTTTACTGTTCAAAGTCTGTGCATTATATGGATAATTATTATTATAACAAAACAGTTACAAAATGGTATGAAGAATGTGATTCTAGTGGAAGTGAAATAGGGAATGCAGAATATGATTGACCTATTGAAAGTGAGTATCATGCAGCATTGGAAATAGTGGAAGAGACTGACGAAAACGAAAATAGGAAGACTTATCTAATCGAGGTAATATTTTTAGCTAAAATCGTTTTAAAAATGGGCGGCACAAGAAATTGTACCTACCCGAGAGAGAACTTGGAAACATCCTATAGATATCTTCTTCTTCCCATGCCGTCCCCATTAACGGAGGTTGGCGACCACATTTTTAAAAGCTTCTCTGTCTTTTGCAACGTGGAATAATTTGTCTACAGTCATGTTTGTCCAGTCTCGAATGTTTCGCAGCCATGACTTCCTCTTTCTACCTATTCCCTTTTTGCCATCGACTCTACCCTGCATGATGACCTGCAGAAGGCTATATTTATTATTTCTTAGTATGTGTCCAAGGTATGCAGTCTTGCGTACTTTTATCGTTTTCAACAATTTTTTGTCTCCACCCATCCTTCTCAGCACTTCCTTATTGGTGACCCTGGCAGTCCATGGAATTCTCAACATTCTCCGGTATATCCAAAGTTCAAAGGTTTTAATCTTTTTAACTATTTGCGCTTTTAGTGTCCATGTTTCTACCCCGTACAATAGTTGCGACCAGACGTAACATTCAACAAACCTCAGTCTCAGCGCAGTATTCAGATTTTTGTCACAGAACAATTGTTTGAATTTTAAGAACGCTGCCCTTGCCATTTCTATTCGTACCCGGATCTCTTGGTCTGGATCTAATTCTGTGTTGATGTAAGCTCCCAGATATTTATATTTTGTTACTCTCTCTATTTGCTGTCCACCAAGAGTTAGTTGTTCATTATTTATTGGACTCCTTGATACTATCATCCTATAGTTATACAACTTCCGAATAATTCTGCTGGTGCGCTTGGAAATAATTTATCCTTTTTAAATGTTTATAATTTATTGTTTTCTACAGAGATAATTGAGTAAGGTATTCACTGGACTAAGGTCAAAGTCTATGTTATCGGGAAAAATACAAAAGAACTGATAGAAGTGAAATTCATGATACGAATTTAATTGAAATGAAGGCATTTTTGGTTATGCTAATTTTTACTGCCGTTATCAAATCAAATCATAAGTGTATTCGCATCATTTTTGCTATAATGGTACCAAAAGAGACATTTTTCGGTGTGTTATGAGTAAAAATCGGTTTGCAGTCCTGTAAGCATGTCATCGTATTGATAATCCCAACGGCCGAAAACAGCGTCAACAAGCTGATCCAACTGCTATTATATCAGAAATATTTAACAAGTTTGTATTAAATTTTCAAAACGTATATTGAGTTGGCCAGACTGTATGTGTCGATGAGATGCTAGTTAGTTTTCAGGGCAGATGTGAATTTAAAATGTTCATTCCGAATAAACCCGACAAATATGGTCTCAAACTGATGTATCTTACAGATGCTAGAAACGCGCATTTGTATAAGAGCTTTATATTTTTGGAAGGACACTAATAAGTGTGAACTATCAGAAGATAAAAAAAAACTATCGAAGCCAACTCAATCTGTTTTATGACTTTCTCTTCCGTTTTTCAAACGAAACCGAAATGTCATCGCAGATAATTGGTTTTCATCGATTAAGTTAGTGTAACTTTAAAGAAACAATGGTTTGACTTACGTGGGAATCACGAAAAAAAAAATAAAATAAAAATTCTTCCTTCTCTTCTACCAAATAGAAAGAGGGATAAATGCTTTTACTGAACAGATGAAATTGCTATTATATGCAGGAAAAAAAGGTACAATTCTTATATCCTTAATGTACCATTGTCAAGACACTGATTCGCAAACGAACAAGCCAGAAATTGTATCATTCTACAACTCGACCAAAGAAGGAGTTATCACACTGGGCGAGAAATGTTCCATAAGTACTTGCAGACGTCGTACCCAAAGATGGTCAATAAAAATATTGTTTAGAATTGTAGATATAGCTTGCAGCAATGCATACATAGTTCATCAATTTATCAACTTTCGGAGTACGGAGATTATTTTACTTACTTAGTTTGCGATTGAGAGCAATGAACACATGCCCTCATCTAGTCAATACTATCAAAATTAGAAAGACGTCATATATAGGACACATAATGCGCCATAGGGAATTTGAGCAGCTCCAGGTAGGTTAGGTTAGAAGGCAAGATTGAAGGTAAAAGGGGCATTTTTTTTTTTTTTTTTTTTTAGCCCTTTTTCTATCCGAATTGTCGAATAAAGGCCTCTCCCATTTCTCGCCATTCATCCCTGTTGTGTGCTAGGCGTTTCCACATTGGTCCTGCGACTCTTTTGATATCGTCGCTCCAGCGCATTTGAGGTCTTCCTCTTGGTCTCTTCGCATCGTACGGTCGCCAGTTTCCGACTTCTTTGTTCCATCTACCATCTTCGAGACGTTCGTTGTGTCCAGCCCATTTCCATTTTAATTTAGCTGCTTGTTTCGCGGCGTCCTTTATTTTTGTTTTGTTCCGGATTGCTTCGTTCGTTTGCCGATCTATTAGTGAGATACCAAGCATCTGTCGTTCCATGGCTCGCTGAGTTTTTCGAATCTTGTCCATGTTCTTTTTTGTGAATGTCCAGGTTTGAGCTCCGTAAGTGAGAACGGGAAGGATACAAGAATCGAACACTTTGGTTCGAAGGTTTTGGGGTATCTTTTTGTCTTTCAGTATGTATGAGAGCTTTCCAAATGCGGCCCATCCCATTCTTACTCGTCTGCTTATTTCGGTAGTTTGGTTTTCTTTGTTTACCTTGATATTCTGACCCAGATATATGTATTCTTGTACATGTTCCACTTTTGTTCCTTGGATGGTTATCATCGGTTGATCATCTTTATTCGACATTAGCTTAGTTTTACTCAGATTCATTTTCAGTCCTTTTTTTATGGATTCCGTATGAAGCTCATCGATCATCGTCTTCAGTTCTTTCCAGCAGTTTATCGACAGTCCCTTCGTTTCCCAATTTAGTGATTTAAAGATGTCTTCAAGTGCGGCAGTAAATAGTTTTGGAGATATGGTGTCTCCCTGTCTTACTCCTCGGTTGATTTTTATTGGCCCCGTTTTCATTCCGTTATCCATCGTGACTACCATTTCAGCGTGTTGGTATATATTATGTATTAATATCCTATATCTAGAATCTATTCTGCTGTTGACCAGTGCTTCCTCAATAGCCCATAATTCTATGCTGTCAAAAGCTTTCTCGTAGTCTATAAATGCTAAACAGATTGGTAAATTGTATTTGTTAACTTTTTCTATTAGGACCTTTAGTGTGTGAAGATGGTCACATGTACTGAACCCTTTTCTAAATCCGGCTTGCTCTACTGGTTGATATACATCGAACTTTGTTGTCAATCTATTTGTAATTATTTTTGTGAATGTTTTATAAAGTTGTGATAGTAGTGATATTGGACGATAATTTTTCAGATCTGTATTGTCCCCTTTTTTGTGTATTAATATTGTGTTAGCAGTATTCCATTCCCTTGGTATGTTTCCTTCAAATAGGCATTTATTAAAAAGTATTTTTAGGTACCTGATGACTTCTTCTCCTCCTTCTTTCAACATTTCTGCCAGAATTCCATCACTACCCGGTGCTTTATTTCTTTTCAATTCTTTAATTGCATGTTCTATTTCTACTTCGCTTATTTCGGGCATTACTTCAGAATTTACGTTTGTTATTTGTCTTTTCAGATTTTGCTTTGAAGAGTCGGGGGGATCGTTTCTTGAGCGGTATAACTCAGTATAGAAGTTTTCAACTATGTTTGATATCTGAGCTTTGCTTGTTTCTAGTTGGCCTTGTTGATTTTTTATAGTTATAATATTTTTCTTTCCTAATTTCGGTTTGGTATATTTCAGACTTTGATTTTTCTCTATCACTCTTTCTACATGTTCTTGTTGATGTTTTTTAATATCGTCTTTTATCTGTTTTCGTATGGCTCGATTAAGTTCTTTGTATTCTGTGGTATTTCTTTTGTTTAGTGACAGGAGCTCTTTTCGTTGTTTCAGCATATTCTTCGATTCTGCACTTATTTTTGATTTTTTGTTGTTATGGCGGGTTGCTACTTCTGAGCTAGCATTCAATAGTTCTTTTGTTATAACTGAGTTAATTTTATTAACGCTGAGTTGTTCTAGATTCAGTGCTTGGGCGGTTTTTAATTTGCTAGCATATTTTTCTTTATCGACTTTTAGCTTTTCTATGTCTATTTGTATCGTGTTATTATAGTTAATTCTACGTTTGCTATACTTAATCCTTAGTTTAGCTCTAACCATTCTGTGATCACTACCCAGAGAGACATTATTTATTACTGTTACATCTTCTACGATACCTTTCTTGTTACACATGATGTAATCGATTTCGTTCCTTGTTTTTCCGTCTGGTGATAACCACGTCCACTTTCTTTGCGGTTTTTTCTTATAAAATGTGTTCATTACGAAATATTTGTTGCTATGTAGGAAGTTAACCAGGGTTTCTCCTCTCTCATTTCTAACACCATAGCCGAATTCCCCAATATAGTTTTCGCTTTCTTCTGGTCGTTGTCCAATCTTAGCGTTGAAATCTCCTATTATAAGTGTGTAAGTGCTGTGATAGTTCGTGTTGGTTTCTATTATTTTCTCGTAGAACTCATCTATCTCTTCATCGGGGTGTGTTGAAGTTGGGGCGTACACTTGAATGATTTTTAGGGTGATTTTCTCGTTTATATAAAAGGGGCATAGGATGAAAGAAATAATCTTGGCTACGAAACATCAGAGATTGGCCCCACACAGAAGGAAATGAATTAATTCATGAAGCCCAGGACAGAGAGAAATTTGAGAGAAAGAAACATAACAATTATATTCCTTTATTATTGTATGTAAATTTTTTAAGATGGTTCATCATCCTGGTCTTTTTGGCAGTTGTTGCATTTAATTTCGACAATATGGACTTCTTAGCATTTTTGAATGAGCATTACAAACAAATCTTTTACACATGTCACAAATTTTTTGAATATTTATTTTCACTACCCCTACAAGAATAACAACGACCTCGTTTTGTTGCAGATTGCGGCACTTCTTTTTGCTTTTTTGCATTAACACCGGTGTCTCTTTTGCACCGTAATCGGCGATTTATGATTTATGATACCCGGTGGGTTCTTCTTCTATTGCTTCAGCTTTTCGTTTTATATTGGGTGAAGTTAATTGTTTTCCAAGCTCCTCCAGAAATAGTTTTCTGCGAAGTTTTATATTTACTTGAGCATTCCATTCCGGATTTTTCATATTCCTTAGAACAAAGGAATTGTAGCATGCAATATCCAAAAAGTTAAAAAATATACATCAGGGCCATCTTCCTGTTGCTAGTTTATATGGATACTCTCGGATCAATTTATCTAAAATATTAACTCCACTTTTGATTTTGTTGTAATCCAAAATAATCTTTGGTTTAAACTTTTGATCTTCACCAGAAATTTCATGTTCATTGTGTAAGGTCGATAATAATACAACAAACTTATTAGGCTTGATTACATATAAAACTAAAATAATGTTTCTAGTGAACAAAAATTTTGAATAATACAGTGAGCGATCTGTCATTTCAAGCAATGATTTGGGTAAACTCTTCTTATTTTTTCTTATACCGATATTGTACCAATAAAAGTTAAATTTTTGGATAAGAGTTCTTCAGATAAAGCAATGTCGGTAAAAAAATTATCAGTTGTAATATTTCGACCAGACCTATATCAATGTTCTGCAAGTATTTTGACAACTCTTGGGATTTGGTTACGTTCAGATTAATCACCAATCTTTCCAGTATAAATGTCATCTCTATTTTAACGAAATGTTTTGCCTACCACATAGGGTATAATTATGGGGGTTGAAAGTTGGAGACAGAAACTACTGGGGGGAGATAGGGAAAGCAAAATAATCGATACTTGTGCGAACGGCCCTCAGGGTTTGTTTGGAGAGTTGGAGTCGTGGATAAGTAAATGGCAAGGGGTTGGATTAGGGCAACTACAAAAAATTAAACAAAGGGTACTAACGTGAATCTCTTGGGACAAACACAACAAAAGAAAACCGCTTTAAGGCGCCAAATTATAACCATTACAACAGCTAGTTGTAGTTGTTGAAATAATATATTGTATTAAAAATAATATACGTACGTAAATTAAAGTACAACTTGTTTCAATGGACTCTTAGAAAAACTATTGAGAATTTTGTCGTTTATACTGATGTATAAAAGATCAGAATTAAATTTGACATCAATCTGAGTATAACAACACCTCTCAGAATTTCCCTCAGCATAATTCCAATGCCTAGAAGGTCGTGGTTAAATAAGTCAACTTTTAAATTGGAATGACTATCCAGTGCCAACTTATTAAAGACTAAAAATAGAAATATATATTTTTTTAGATTAGAACGATTTTTTAGTTGAAAATCGAAACATGAAAACAACCTTAAAATGTGAATATTATTACATTGTGATTTTATACCACATTAATTAATATTTAACTGTTTTGTTAGGTTTACTATTTCTTGGCTTATATACTAAATTTTTCAGTAGTTACTAAAATAAAAAATACTTATAACATTTTTCCTGCAGATAGAAATGTTACTTCACTTAATCAATACTACTTCATTATATTGTATCTCCTCGGCAAATAATTTTTAGCTTAAGAGCTTCATACAAAATTGATTAAAGACATTTACTTTAGTTTTCTCTCCTTTTAATAATGTTTTTCTTATCAAGCGACTCAAGCTCGGAACACAAGCACTTGAGTTGAATCAGTTGTAATTCAAATAGAGAAGTTGCCCAAAAGCGAAATTAGTTAGTTAAAAATAAAATAAAATAGAAGTTTACGAGGAAAACCCGAAAGTGCAGCAATAATGAAATTAGATTGAGAGAAACCATAATATAGCTAGGTTTATTTAAAAGAGCATAAAATTACCGTTTTTCGCTGCATATTGCCATCAAGCGCGGTTTTCAAAGAAATACCCAAGAGTCTCGGGCGTTAGCTTTTGTAGAAATAGGTCAGGAATATATTATACAAGATAAATTCGGCTTTAGGCAATTTTACTGCACATTTTAGGTACGTATGCACATGCTTCTACTTTAAAATTCTTGGATGCAAGAGCTGCCAAATAGTTTTCATGTACGAAGATGCTTTTTAGATTTACACTGATTTTTTTCTTACTTTTGATGATAGCTCATAGTTATTTTTATTAATTAATTGTTGAGACATTTTAAGAGGCTATTAAATTAACTTATGTCTAAATATTTTTTCTTATAATTTAAGAGCTACAATCTGTTGATTTATAATATTATTGACGACAATATGGTCACATTGCTCTCTCTCAAAATGATAAAAGACTTCTTGTTATTTTTGAGAGAAAAATTCTTAGAAAGATTTTTGGGGCCGTAAATGAAAATGGTCTATGGCGTCGAAAATACAACTTTGAACTGTATCAGTTATACACTGATCCAGATATTGTGAAATTCGTTAAAGTGCAGAGACTTAGATGGGCTGGACATATTGCTAGGATGTCAGATCACGAATACACGAAGAGATTAACATTTTCAAAACCAGAGGGCACAAGAAGCAGAGGACGACCACGAATGAGATGGATTGATGATGTGGAAGAAGACCTACAGATTCTAGGGGTTAGAAGATGGAGGGAAGTTGCCAGGAATCGACAGGAGTGGCGACTTTTTTGTGAGCAGGCCAAATTCCACAACGGATTGTCGAGCCACTTATGAGGATGATGATGGTCACATTGCTAACACCGGGTTTATACTTCCCTGAGCCTGCAAATACAGTCAACAATATTATCAGAAACCAGATAGACTTTATTATCATTAACAAAAGATTCAAGAACAGCTTGAGTTCGGCGAAGACCTTCTCAGGAGCAGACGTCTCATCGAACCACAACCACATTAGTGGGCCAGATAGAACTCAAACTAAAGAAACTCATCAAATGTAAATTTAAACAGAACCTTGATTATGATACTCTTAAAGATCCCGTAGTTCATCAGAACGTAAGAAATGTAATGAGAGAAAAACTAGAAACCGTTAAACAAGAAGAACAAAGCGTAAAACAAAAATGGAGTTATATCAAAGACGTCATGATATATGGGAAAAAACATCTGGAAAAGAAAACAAAAAGTAAAAAATAAAGAATGGATGACTGATGACATTCTGCAGATAATGGACCAAAGGAGAATAATAAAAAACAAGGACACGAAGAAATACCAAGAAATCAACCAAACGAATAAAAAAGAAATACGGAGAGTCAAGGAGACACGGATGCAAGAAAAATGTAAACTAATAGAAGAGCTCCAATTGAAACACGATCATATAAATATCCACAGAAAGATTCGATAAGCCACTGGCAATACAAGAGGAGAAACATACACCTCCTTATAAACAAAGACGGGAACCTAGCGACGACAGTCAAGAAGAAGTTGGTGACCTGGAAAATGTACATCGAAGAACTTTTCTGGGAGTACTGAGATAACCTTCCAGAAATAAATTGCATCACAGGGCCGTCAATACTAGAAAGCGAGGTGAAAGCAGCTTTAAAACAGTCTAAAAATGTTGAGGCCACAGGTCCTGACAAAATACCCGTTGGATTTATTAAGGTGATTGATGAAGTTAGCACGAAGGAGTTAACTGAACTATTTAACGCCATATACGATTCAGGTAATATCCCAGAGGAATGGCTATTGTCAACATTTGTAACACTACCAAAAAAACGATCTGCGAAAACGTGAGAAGATTTCCGAACTATCAGTCTTATAAGTCATGCACTTAAGACTTTTCTTAAAATTATACATGCCAGAATTGACAAGAAATGCGAAGAGAATGTTGATGAAATGCAATTTGGATTTATTAATTTCATTGGTACACTTGAAGCACTTTTCATCTTACTTCAGAGATGCTACGATGTCAGTTGTGATGTTTATATTTGTTTTATTGAGTACGCCAAGGCATTTGACCGTTGTCAGCACCAGAAGATGGTCGCCGCCCTACAAAGAGTAGGATTGGATGAAAAACACATTCGGATCATCATGAATTTATACTGGAACCAGCTTGCTCAAGTCAAAGTCGAAGACCAGTTGACCGACCAAGTAAAAATCTTGTGAGGAGTCAGGCAAGGTTGTGTGCTCTCGCCAGCTCTTTTCAATATATACTCTAAGGAAGTTTTTCTGAAGCCCTTACAAACGTAGAGATGGGAATCCAAGTGAACTCAGAATACATCAATAATATCCGCTACGCCGATGATACTGTATTACTAGCAACCAGCCTAAATGGTCTACAAGTCTTACTAGACCGAGTGAGGACTGTAAACCTTATTATTAAGAAAACTAAATTCATGGTTGTCAGCCGTGCAAATTTAGATCCCAGGGCACTAATGATAGGTAGTGAATAAATCCAAAGAGTCGACAGATTTACTTACCTTGGAACTACCCCCAACTCGCAATGGGACTACGCTCAAGAGATTAGATCCAGAATTGAAATGGGACAGTCTACATTTATAAAGTTGAGATTCTTGCTGTGCTGCAGTGATCTCAGTTTGGGAACCAAGATGCCGATTGTCAGGTGCTACATTCTTCCAGTATTATTATATGGAGTTGAAGCCTGGACACTGACATAAGCCACAGAAAAGTGAAATGAAGCCTTCGAGATGTGGATCTACAGAAGGATACTAAAAATATCGTGTGTGAACCATGTCACCAACGTCGAGATCCTACAGCGCATGACAACAGAAAAAGAAGTGCTTAATTTAGTGAAACAACGTAAGCTGGACTACCTCGGCCACGTGATACGGAACGAAGAATATCAAATTCTTCAACTAGTTATGCAGGGTAAAGTATTTAGCAGGAGAGGACCGGCACGCTGTCGTATCTCGTGGTTGGAAAACTTCCGACAATGGTTTGGGATGACCTCCGTTGAGCTGTTTCGCAGAGCAGTCAACAAAACTATGATAGCCTTGATAATAGCCAACATCCGGACCGAATAAGACATTGAAGAAGAAGAAGAAGTACTTATGAATGTATAATACATGTTTGAATTGTCGATATAAACGAATCATGATAAAATTAAATTATTCGAAGGATTTTAAGTAACAAAAACAAAATTTGTTTAACATAATGACGGTATTAGATTTTTGTTTTGATACAGGGCAGCGACAGCCGCTTATACGTATTTCGACCTCTTTAGGTCTCCTCAGAGCGGTATAGCTACTAGTCTGAACCAAAACAAAAATCTTTCCAGTCCTAGACAATAGTTATCAAAATAACTATATACGGAAGTTACTACGCCATCTAAAAACAAAAAGAGAAATCAAACGATTTCTACCTGGTGAAACCGAATTCAAATTTTTATTACTGCGCTTCCTAAAACTTGCGAAGTAAACAGCTTGATGAATTACTCGGCAAGGGAATCTAAAATTGTATTTCACATGCCGTTCATCATGGTTAAAATTCGTAGTGAATTCAGTTTCTCGTACTCCAACCGAAGTAAAGTAATAAAACATTTTTGATTGTTGTTTTGGTTCAGAGTAGTGGCTATACTGGTATATAGAGACTGGTGACCAGAATAGCAGAGTATGGAAAAGAGTATGATCTAACAATGAATGTCAAGAAGACGAAATTTATGAGAATATCGAAAACTCAAAGAAATAACGAGAATCTTCTAATAAACGAAACTAACGTCGAACAAATGGACAAATATGCATACCTGGGAACAATGATTAACTCCACAAATGACTACAATCAGGAGATAAAAATAAGAATAGAAAAGGCTAGAACAAATTTCAACAAAATGAGAAGAGTTCTATGTACCAGGGATTTAAAACTGGAACTAAGAGTTAGGTTGCCGAGGTGCTATGTTTTTTCGACTTTATTTTATGAAATGGAATCTTGGGCCTTGAATGCGACATCAATGAAAAAATTGGAATCATTTGAGCTGTGGGTGTACAGAAGAATTCTGAAAATATTATGGACAGAACACGTCACAAACAAAGAGGTTCTGGGAAGGATGAACAAAGAAATGGAAATTTTAAATTCAATAAAAACAAAAAAATTAGAATATCTCAGACATATTACACGTGGAGAGAAATACAACTTGCTCCAACTGATTATGCAGGGAAAGATCCAAGGAAATAGAAGCATAGGGAGGCGTAGAATGTCATGGCTGCGCAACCTGAGAGAGTGGTACGGATGTACATCAAATAAACTTTTCAGAGCAGCCGTCTCAAAAGTCCGAATAGCTATGATAATTGCCGACCTCCGCCGCGGAGATGGCACTTGAAGAAGAAGAAGTGGCTATACCGCTCTGAGGAGACCTAAAGAGGTTGAAATACGTATAAGCGGCTGTCGCTGATCTGTATCAAAACAAAAATCTAATACCGTAATTATGTTTTATTACTTTACTTCGGTTAGAGTACCAGAAACTGAATTCACTACGAATTTTGACCATAATGAACTGCATGTGGAATACAATTTTAGATTCCCTTGCCAAGTAATTCATCAAGCTGTTTGCTTCGCAAGTTTTAGGAAGCGCAGTGGTAAAAATTTGAATTCGGTTTCGCCAGGTAAAATTTGTTTAATTTATAATATTTTGTATTTTGGGAACGATGTCCTATGTGGAAATCGAAACTTCAAAATAAACATATTTTAAGGAAAAATTTCAGCTATTTCCGATAATATTTGTAAATTTTATTAAGATGACACAAGAAAATAGATTCAGAAGAATATATTTGTAGAAATTTTATTCGTAGCAATTTTATTTGTTTCACTCCTTTTTTTCCTTGTGAAAATAATTCTTAATTTTATTTCTTATGTTATTTTATTGTTACTATAATTAATGACAATCACAGAGAAAAAATGTTAACATTCCTTATAGTTGGACGTAGGTTATTTCGTAGTAGGGTTTAATTTTACGGCAAGTAAACTAGAGCCGCATCTTTATGATAGCAAATAAACTTGTTACCTTAGAGCATAAAACTAAATGACTAAAGCAATAAATGTGTGGGTAGGGCCCATCGTCACCACCATAAATCTACAGAATCCTTTAACGGGTATTTCCTAATATGCTGTAAACACGAAACACTATTCAATTAATCCGATAGTAGCAAAAAGCACCGTTTCGAAAGCTCCGTTAAAGTTTGTTGTCATTACAGGCGTAATTATGGCGAACAACTCGGTGCTTGGAGGGTAAAAAATGTGGGAAACTCATTAAGAGGGGTTCGTATACTGATATGACCGTATTTCACAAATTGCTGCGGTACTTGAGGTTGCACTTTATATCACAGATGCGTTGTCCCCGCATTTCGTGATATTAAATTGAAAACTCATAATGTTCAACTCGCGGAATTTTTATTAATGGCAGTCTGGTAGGAAAATTCTCTTAATTTTTCTTAGCGTTTGCCTTATATCCTTCTTTTTACCTTCGGCATTTTTTATAATTTTAGTCCTTTCAGTTTAATAAAGTCTACGGGTAATATTCTGCATAATGAAATACCGCGTCCTCTGTAATAAAAGCTTTTTCATTTTTCAGTTAATGGTTCAGTGGATATAAAACATGATGTATGCCGAATTAACAAGTATTACTCTGCTGGTAGTATTGAGTACAATAATTATACAATGTGTTGTATGCTACAACGTACAGGTAGCCTTAGAATTTTCAAACGCGGTTTTTGTTTATGGAATACAAATTAAAAATTTTGATTATATAGTCAATAAATTCGTCTTGTAATTGTTAATTATTAAACAATAATTAGGTCGTATTTTTTTTTTTTTTTTTTTTTTTTTTTTTTTTAATTTATTTAAATTAACGTGCATGTGACATCTATGATCATTAGCACGAGTTACGATTACATGGTAATATCATATTAATTACAAAATAATGTAGTTTACATTAACATTTAACAGAAAGTAGTAGTTTACAAAAACATTTAACAGAAAGTAGTAGTTTACAAAAACATTTAACATAAAGAGAAAATAATAAAAACTTATAATATTTATATTTTGTTGAGCAGTTGACTTTTCTCGAGGAATTTGAAACCTTGTGGATTTGGTCTGTGCTGTTTAGGATCTCTTTGAAGTTAGTACTGATTTCGAGCTGTTGGCGTATTTTGGCATAAAAAGGGCATTCGATAAGTATATGCCTGATTCGGAGAGTCGTATTGCAGTGCTGACATTTTGGTTGTGGAGATGATGTCATCAAGTAGCCATGAGTTAGACGGGTATGTCCTATACGCAATCTCCGTATGATTGCCATATTTTTTCGAGATAAACTGGGATAGGTAAGAAGGTTCACTGAGGGTTTAATTTCATGCAGCGCTGAAGTAACATTATTCCAGTGAATCTGCCAGGTGGATAGATTCAGCTTCTTCAGTCTAGCTTTGAGATCGTTGCAAATTTGTATATGCATAATGGTGTCCGTGGATGATGCGGCTTTTTTGGCAAGGCAATCAGCTTTTTCGTTACCACTAATACCAACATGGGATGGTACCCATATCAGAGTGATAGTTGTATTTTGGTTTATAAGAAGCTGATATGTGTCATGAATATCTTGGACGATAGGATGGTTGGTGGATATAGCATTAATGGAGTGTATAGAGGAAAGTGAATCAGAGCATATGGCTATGTGTGTATTTGGATATTGTTGGGCATATTTGAAAGCATGTGAGATAGATAGTAGTTCACCAGTGTGGATGCTACACCAAGGAGAAATTTTAGATAGATTGATAGGCTGTTGTACAGTGGTTACAGAATATCCAACACCACTTTCAGTCTTTGACGCGTCAGTGTAAAGAACTATGTTATATTTATTTTTGTTTATAAGTTCTAGAAAGAGAATTCTTAATGTACTAATACTGGTATTTTCTTTGTTAAACTTGATGAGGGAAATATCATGATGTGGGAGTATGTTGGTCCAATAGGGATTATTGGAAAAAGGTAGAGTTCTGGTTTCAGACAAATTTATATCTTTTAGTAACGGTTGTAGAAGACTAGGAATAGGATTTATAATTAAGTTACATGAAGGGTTGTTCTGGGGATGGTGTGATGATGTAATTAAATTATATACTGGATTGGACGGATTGGAAGAAATTGCAGCAGCATAGGAGAGAAGAAGATTTTCTCGCCTAAGCCACAGAGGAGGTTCATTAGCTTCACAGTAAAGACTTTCTGCCGGACTAGAACGGAATGCTCCAAGACACAGACGAATAGCTGTGTTGTGTACTGTATTTAGTGAATTTAAGATTGATTTAGTACCAGACATATAGACAAAACATCCATAGTCTAGCTTGGAGCGGATAAGTGATCTGTAAACTTTCAGTAACGTGGTTTCTTCCGCGCCCCAATGATAATGTGAGAGTGTTTTGATTATATTTAACCTTTTTAGGCAAACTCCTTTAAGTTCCTGTATATGTTGTTTCCAGGTTAATCTTGAATCAAATATCAGCCCTAATATTTTGCAATTATCAACAACCGGTAAGGATCAAAAGAACTCATTCTTCTGCTAAATTTAATTACTTTGGATTTAGAGTGGGAGAGGGTAAGTCCTAGAGATGCTACTTTGTTTTGTACGTCATTTACTCCTAATTGTAGAATTTTACTAGTAGTTGCGTTGGATTTACCATGATAGTACATTATTAGGTCATCGGCATTTAATACGCATTTGATTGGTGGAGCTATATTTTCACTTAACTTGCTAATCGAAAGAATGAATAAGGATGTGCTTAAAACTGAACCTTGAGGAACTCCATCATGTTGGATGTGTGGAGAAGAAAGAAAGTTATTGGCAGTAGGTCGTATTTAACACATACAGGAAAGTTTTATACTAAATTTTAGTTCACCCGTTTATTCAATATTAAAAGTCTTCTACAGTTTCAATACTGTTACAATAATGGCGTAAGATTTATTTCACATGAAAAAAGTATCTTTACAAAAAAAGCAGAATACAAAATGATAAAGCCAGGCTCGACATGCACGCTTCTGGAACAACTTCCGAAAAAGATGACTTTGTATACTGGGACGGCCTCTTCACCGTCCTGCAGAAGATAAACGATCTAATCTTCTTTATCCAGTATACCCCTAGAAGTATACTCAAGGCTGTTCATATCGAAAGACTAGCTTAATACCATAAAACTCAAAATCCTGTTGACTTCAGTTGGTCCCTGACTGACCCAGATTGGAATTTAGTTCAATGCCAAAACGTAATTTCAGAACGAGTATTGTAAAATAAAAAAATAGATTTATTGCAAATAAAAATATTAAGTAGTTACACACAACTTTAAAATAAATGAAGACAAAACAAAATACATGGTCGTCTCAAAACAAGAACGACGGCGAATAAGGCAAAACATTACTATAAATGATCACAACTTCGAAGTGGTTAAAGAACTTAAATATCTAGGAGCAACAATCCCAATTAAGATCCGGATTAAAATAGCAAGATCCAAATTCATCAAAATGAGAAAGCTCTTAAGCAACCGCCACCTAAGCGTTAACCTCCGATGGCGCGCCACGAAATGCTACGTACTCTCTATGCTACTTTACGGAGTTGAAGGGTGGACGTTAATATCAGCAAATATAAAGAAGTTAGCGGCTCTAGAAATGTGGCTGTATCGATGCATACTGGGAATACCTTGGACAGACAGAGTAACCAACACAGAGGTATTAAGACGAATGGGTAAAGAGATGGAATTGTTAACAACTGTTAAAAGGAGGAAAGCGTCATACCTGGGCCATGTGTTCCGTAATGATAAGTACAGTCTGCTACAGCTTATCGTGAAAGGCAAGATTGAAGGTAGAAGAGGTTTGGGTAGAAAGAAGAAATCCTGGCTGAGAAATTTGAGAGAATGGTTTCAAATACCAGAAGCCGCGAACATAATACATGCGGCACAAAACAGAGAAACCTATCGTTTGATGGTCGCCAACCTTCGGTAGAAGATGGCACATAAAGAAGGAGCAACAATCACAAATGACAATAAATTAGAGCGAGAAGTTGAAACGAGAATAATGGCAGGAAACAGATCGTTCTTTGCAATGCAACGTCTAATTCATGCATCTAATGCAAAATCCGGATATATAAGACCATAATACGACCAGCAGTCGCGTATGGAAGCGAAACATGGACGCTAACAAAAAGAGAAATGAATAAATTGCTGGTGTGGAAACGTAAAATTCTTCGAATGATATATGGCCCTTGCAGAGACAGCGTGACAAACGAATGGAGGGGCAGATACAATAACGAGCTAGAGTCTTTATTCGGAAAAGAAAATCTAGTCAGATATATAAAGGCCAATAGACTTAGATGGGCAGGGCATGTGATACGCAGTAACGACAATCGCCTTATTAACTATGTGTACTGAGAAAGGCCAGATGGAAGAAGGTCTGTAGGGCGGCCTAGAAAAAGGTGGAAATATGCAGTCAAAGAAGATCTAGAGAAAATGGGAGTGCGACAATGGGAATTACTGGCACAGGACCGACAAACATGGAAGGCAATAGTAAACGCGGCAAAGACTCACGAAGAGTTTTAGCGCCATTGATGATGATGATGATGATTTACACACAACTTTGGGGAAACAACACAAAGTGTGTACCTATTTAAATAAGTCTATATAAATAGAAAATAACAATGAGTTAGGTTAGATCATGTTAGGTTAGGTTAGGTTAACTTAATCCAATAACAACATTAATTAATAAACGCCCTAAAATGCCTAAAGAATGGAGAACGAGCGAACTAATTCTTCTAATCAAAATAGAAGATTTTGTTATTTACGACTAGTTTACATAACAAAATAATATAACAAGTGATGGAAACTGAATACTTGGGAATAAAACTGTCAAGCTACGGAAAAGTAGAAGAAAAAGTACGAAAACAAGTGAACATGGCAAACAGAGCAGCAGGATGTCTCAACAACATAATCTGGAGAAACAAATACCTCACAACGGAAACGAAAACCAAAATATATAAATCAACAATTAGACTGATAATGACGTACACAGCTGAAACAAGAGCAGATACGGCGAAAACACGAAGACTACTGGAAACAAAAGAAATGAAAGTCTTACGAAAAATAACAAACCAAACTCTAAGAGACGGAGTAAGAAGTGAGGAAATACAAGCGAGATGTGGTATAGAGGAAATAAATGCGTGGACCAGAAGAAGAAAAGTGGAATGGAATCAACACATCGAAAGAATGACAGAAAATAGAATAGTACAAATAGCAAGAGACAAATCGCCAAATGGAAGAAGATCATTGGGACGACCGAGGAAAAGATGGTCAGACAAAGTCAATTGAGGCTAAAAACCGAAGTAAAACAGGCATTAAGCATATTTATAAAGTAGGAAGGAGAAGAAGAAGAAGAAAATAGGAGATAAAAACAGCCAGAAAACTACAGAGGTATAAACTTGGTAAACACTACGCTCAAACTTGCAACTAAAATTTTACAAGTACTAATAAAACGATGGATAAATTTAGCAAATAAACAACAGAGTTTTCGTAGTGGAAGGTCACGTACAGAGGCAGTATTCGTTATAAAGCAAATTACTGAGAAATGACTAGAGTTTATTGCAATTTACGGTGAATGTGACCTACGTCGCCACCATTCCAACATCTGGTTTCGAGTCACTTCGGCATCGTGTTACGAACTACTTTCCGTACGATTTCCTCCAAGCGTTTATTGTTTCGTTTGTCGCTGTCTTTGGAGGTTCGAACTCGATAGCTCCATAAAGCTCGACTAGCTGTCTCGTGTTTCAAGGCAATGGTTCTAGAAACTAGAATTTAAATTTTAAATTTTAAATTAAATTAAATAAACTTTAAATTTCTCATTATGGTGACTGCATACATTACTTCGTCTAATCTTCTAGAAACCTTTTCGAGTTTCTGGCCGTTTTGTCTAGCCACTTCTTTAATATTTTGAGACGTTTCATTGTATCTTTCATTATTTTTTCTAGAAGTTTCTTCAATCATTTGCGAGACGTTTTCAAATTTTTCATCAATTATTTTCGTTAAAACTGCTTCTTCTGCTGATTGAAACTGGAATGTCTCTGAGTCGTCTCCATTCTTGTTTAGAACAGTCTTCAGTCGTTCTTGGATTATCTTCTTGGATCCGCTGTAGTCTTCATCGCGTTCTTCTAGTTGCTCACGCAACTGTTTTACTGAAAGTTCTACTAGCAGCATCTTTGGTCAGGCTTACACGTACGTGTGTACCTACGTTTTTTTTTAGCAGTCACTGCTGAATTTATTTTTAAATCTCACACCGGACACCACTGTAGTGAGATTAAATAAAACGGGCGGTTCTAATTTATATAAATATATTAATTTATAAGTGTTTATAACTTATATATAAAAGTTATTATGTACTAAAATATTATGTTCATGGATACCTTACAAGAAGAGATCGGAAAAACGAGACCAACACAAGAAATAATAATAGCAGGGGACCTAAATGGAAGAACAGGGAAATGACAAAATGATAGCAGGATAGGCCGTTTTGGAGAAGATGTGACAAACGATAATGAAGAAAAACTAATTGACCTGTGCGAACTAAACAATCTGGAAATTACTAACTTTTTCAGACATAAAGACATACGTAAATACACGTATGTACAAACAACGAGAAACATCAGATCCAGTATCGATTACATAGTTGCCAGAAAAAGTAGTACTATCAAAATTAGATACACGAGTAAAGAGAGGAGCCGAATGTGGCACTGACCACCGATTATTAATTTCACAAATGAAGTTTCCCTACACGTTAAACACCCAAACTAGAAGGAAGAAAGAACACGAAGAAGACCAAGTAGAAAATGAACAGAAAGAAGAAGAAATGAAGTTCAACATAAATTTACTTAAAGAGGAATCCATAAGGGACCTATACCAGAGAAGACTGGACCAGAAGTTACAGGATTTCGGTTTCAGAAACGTCAAAGAAACGTACAAGCACGTCAAACACGTCATACAAAAGGCGGCATTAGAAGCTTTGGGGAAACTTGAGAAAAGCTATACCAAACACAAAGTAAAAATAAACAAAGAAAGCAAAAAATGTATTGAGGAGAAGAAAATTCTATATATGAAAACTCTGAGCACCCAATCCCCAGAAGACACACAGAAGTACAAAGAGAAAAACGAAGAAGTAAAACGAAGAAGGGCAAAAGAAAAGAATGAAGAATGGGAAGAACCATGTGCACAAATTGAACAATACATAGGAGGAACAAGGAATTCGGAATCCTGGAAAATACTGAAATCTTTAAGGAAGAATAACAACGAAAAGGTCCAAATACAATAATACATATCAGAAAAAGAGTGGGAAGACTACTATAAAGAACTACTCACAGGAAACCGCCCATATTTCATAGAGGCAGACACAAAACAGGAACAACAACAAAATCAGAATGAAGAACAGATTGAGATAACATTAATCGAAGTAAAGAATGCCATAAAGACTTTAAAGAACAAAAAATCAGGGGGACCAGGAGAAATCGTTAATGAACTAATTAAGTACGGAACGGACAAACTACACAGAATTATACACGAAATGTTCAGTAACGCTATTAACCTGAACAAAATACCAGAAGAATGGCCCAAAGCATATATAACCTCGATACATAAAAAGGGAGATAATAAGAAATGCGGTAACTACAGAGGCATCAGTGTGATAGCATGTATGGGCAGGTTATATGGAAAAATACTGAAAGAAAAACTGGAAAAATCTATCTCAAATAAAATCGAAGAAGATCAGGCGGGGTTCGCGACAGGAAGATCTTGCATAGACCACATTTATACACTCCAACAATTAATTGAAAAAAAAATGGCAAAAAATAGACCAGTACACATGGAATTTATAGATTTAAAAAAGGCATTAGACACGGTCCCCAGAAAACAACTATGGAACACGATGAAGGAAATCGAAATAACTCAGAGGTTAATAGAAGCCGTAAAAAACCTTTACAACAACAACAAGGTAAGAGTTAAAACCGGCAATAAATACTCCAACGAATTTAAGACCACAAAAGGCTTATTGCAGGGATGCTCTACATCTCCGACACTGTTCAAGATATTCCTCGAACAAATACCAATACCAATCCGGGACAACTTCTTGTACACATTAAGCTTTGCAGATGACCAAGTGGTAACGGCTCAAGATGAAGAAGATCTATGCTATATACTCCAAAAATTAGAAAAGGAATACACAAAAAATGGACTGGAAATAAATCTACAAAAGACCAAATATTTAACAACAGATCAAGAACCAGTGAGAAACTTGGAAATGGACGATAATAGGGAAATTAACGGCACTGACAAATTTAAATATTTAGGATTCATACTCTCAAAAAATGGACCCACCGAGCAAGAGATAACCAGCAGATTAGCACAGACAAGAACATGTATTAAACAAATGAACGGGGTACTGTGGGATAGACAGATTACCAGAAATACAAAGAAGAGAATTTATAACACCTTGGTACGCAGTATAATGATCTAAGGAGCAGAGAATTGGGTAATAAATAAACTAAAAAGGTCCAAAATCACAGCAACCGAAATAAAGTTCATGAGAAGAAGCTGCAGAGTGACAAAAATGGATCGCATCAGAAATGAGGAGATAACACGAAGAATAGCAGTACAACAAGACATACTCAGCTACATCGAAGAAAAACTTTTAATTTGGTATGGACATGTGAGAAAGAACAGGTCATACAAGGTGGATAGCAAAGATTTCGGATTGGAACCCAATAGGAAGGAGGAAAAGAGGTAGACCCCGAAGATCATAGAGGGATGAAGTGGACGAGGCCATAGAAAGACGATACCTTAGAGATGGAGAATGGCAGAACAGAAAGGACTGGAGACGTTGGCTGAAAGAAGGAAGGCGGCGACAGCTGTAAAAATCCTTGTATAGATAGATAGAGAATATTATGGAGTAGTCCACCTCTAATTCGCCTGTTCGACGAGTCGATCTCTCCCGCGCTCGATACATCTCTGCAAGGTTCTCGTCGCTTTCGAGATACAACCGTTACATGGGCCACGCCGAATGCATGTTCGTAACAATATATTTATAATGATAATATATAGAGTTTATAAAATAATGCATACTAGTTTATAAACTAATAGGTTTCTATTATTAAAAAAAGCTTCTACAGTGTCAGGGATAAACGGAAGTTAATGGTACTGATTAATAAGGTAACACATTTCTGCAAACGTCTTTTATTTAACAGAAAACATTTTTAGACATACACATATTTATGTTCTAAGCTTACTGACAATTTCAGATAGGACAGTTCCCAAATTAATAAAGTAGTAGTTTTTACTAGAACTTATTTTTGATAATATTTTTATTTAATTATTATTTTCAAAAATTATTACAATTTTTATACAAGAATTATTTAAAGAATATATAACTTAAAATATAATAACTAAATTATTTTCCACAAACAAAATGTCAAACAACTACCAAAAGAAAAAGTCATAATTAATAACATCTTCTACGAATTATTTTTTTCATCCTATAAGTTCTGTAATTTTGTACACTTGTGATATACTTACCCACTCCATTGAACGACGCTTTTTCCGAAACTTGATATTTTCGGAGGGTGGAGAATTATTCTTTTGTAACCTTCGTTTCTTCTTTTCCTGTCGAGTTAAAGTGTTTTTACAGTTGGTCGCTTGTCGCTTTGGTGTTGAATGGTCATCAAATTACTGAAGTGCTTGAGAGTTTTCTTCATAAAAGAGAATTCAGGAATTTTATCACAAAATGATGATTGTGCAATTATAGTGTGGAAAATTTTGCAAAAAACTTTGGGGTCAAATTCATTCACTTATTTTCTTTCATATAAAAGACCATTAGTTAGAGATAAATAATATTTAAAGCTAATAATTTTCTAATTGCTACATTATGTTAAAGAAAATAAAGTTCGTAGGTTTTTAAACATCTTGCTTCATCATAACTAGTAATCGAATATTCAATAAGATAAATTCTATACAACTTTTTTGGTTATTATAATTTTCATGCAATCAATTTTGGTTTAATCCCATACAAACTTTTTGTATGGGATTAACATATTTAATATTTAACTTAATTTTAACCACAAAATTGTTCTTTTTTTAAATAAACAAGTTTATATCACAAGCAAGAAAGCACGACTCTTGTCTAAGTTACATACAATATTTTTTTACAGTCTCGCACAAATCGTAAATATCAGAATCGATAATTCTAATATTTCAACTAGTTGCCAACTAAAATTCTTACTAACTAACTTAGCCAAGATAAATGTAGCTGCAGAAAAAATCGAGCAAGTTAGTCAGTTTAACCCAGATATTACTACCGTCCTTTTAAAAGGCAGTGTAAATTATGCGTAATTTAGGTTAGTACAGCTACCAACTGATAGATGGCTCTAGATGGAGCGTTTTCAAGAGCCAGCATTCGACAAGTTTTAACGATTTTAGTGCGCGCACATGCTGTAATTGTGAGGTTATCTGTGTAAATTGCCAGGTTTTGGACTACAAAATGGATGCTTATACTTGGAGGTAAGTCTAGAATTAAAAAACTGTTATTTCACGGCATTGGCATGTGGATTATTGTATAATAGGGACTTATGTACGTATATTCTTGGCTCGAATAGTTCTCACGTTGTTTCAAAGGCTCGCCGCTTGGGATTTCATTTTGTTCTTTTAAAAGGACGGTAGTAATTAGTACTACCAACGTGCGTATTGTTTCAGGAGGCCTCTCAAATTGTATGAGCTATTAGAAGAGCTTGATTCTGATGAAATCCCAGTCCCTCCAGATGGTTTGATCATATTTCCCAAAGAAAATGCCAATGATGATGTCACCGATTGCGATTGCGAAGAACTAACTACAATAAATAATTTACCGGGTAGTCAGTTGAGAAACGATGTAGAACTTGTTTTTGACAACGCGACTGAATTACCACAAGATTCTGTGAATTCCAGTCTACCAGAAGAAGATTCGGATAATGACAATATACCATTGGCTTTGTTTCTTTCCAAGAAAAAGCTGCCCCATCAATTAGAGAAGAGAATATCTGCACACTGGATTCAAGGAGACTTGTATCAACACCCTGATTGTACTTACTGGAAAACTCAATTTGGACCGAAAATGACTCAGTCGCCGATGGAAATTTTCAATTTGTTTTTTGATGATCATCAATTTGGTTACCGAATACACTAACATCTACGCAGGACAAAGAAATCTTTTGAACGATATTACTCAAAATGAGATTCGATGTTTTATAGGCGTTCTTGTATTAAGTGGTTATGTGGTTGTGCCGAAAAGGTACATGTACTGGGAAAATCGTGACGATTCGCACAACGCAATGGTGGTAGCTGCTATATCTAGGGATAGATTTTCCCACATAATGAAAGTTTTGCATGTTTGCAATAACTTGTCATTAGATAAATTTGATAGATTTGCCAAGATGCGACCCCTGTTCGACGTAATAAACAAAAAATGTATACAATTTTCCCCTTTAGAACAACATCACAGCATAGATGAGGCAATGGTTCCGTATTTTGGTCGCCATCCCACAAAACAATTCATCAGGGAAAACCAATCCGTTGGGGGTACAAAATGTGGGTAGGAGCCCTTCGTCTGGGATACATAGTTTGGTTTTCTCCTTACCAAGGTAATTCCACTACAATACCTGAACAATATAAAGTCCTTGGATTGGGTGCATCAGTAGTTCTATCCTATGCAGACAGATTGAATGAAGTATGGCCTCAAAGGCGATTCCATCTTATTTTTGATAATTATTTTAATTCTATTCATTTACTGCATGAGCTAAAACAAAGAGGCATATTTGGTACAGGCACTGTAAGGGAAAATCGCACCATGAAATGCCCTTTACCCTGTTCATCTATTATGAAAAAAACTGAACGTGGTAAATACGAGTATCGTCTTGATAAAAATACAGGAATAGTGGTTTGCCGCTGGCATGATAATAATATCGTTTCTATTGCTTCCAATTTTGTACCAGTAATGCCTTGCTTCTCTGTAAAGAGATTTTCACAACCAGAGAAAAAACATATTCAAGTTCCTTAACCAAATATTGTTAGAATATACAATAACTTCATGGGTGGCGTTGATCGCAGTGACCAGAACATCAGTTTATATCGAGTGTCCATAAGAGGAAAGAAATGGTATTTTCCCCTTTTTGCTCATTGCGTTGATATGGCTAATCAAAATGCGTGGCAGATTCACAAAACTCAAGATGGTAAACTGGATCAACTTGAATTTAGAAGATCTATTGCAACTAATATTTTGGAAACTTTTAAAAAAGAAACAAAACGCGGACCTTCTAAGCGGAATTCGAATTCGGTAGCCAATTCAAGATATGACGGTATTAACCACTTGGTTCTTTATCAAGAAAAGCAATTGCGATGTGGATATTGTCACAAAAAAGTCCAGTTTTTGTGTGAAAAGTGCAAAATACCTTTACATCCAAAATTTTGTTTTAAATCCTTTCATTCTTTGTAAATTGATACTAATAAAATATATATGATATCTGGTACCGTATATTACTACCGTCCTTTTAAAAGAACATGTTAAAACTTGACAGGTATCGTCATAAAAAAATATATGATTGTGTTTTTTGGTTTCATATGCTATAATTTCCATGAAAATTCGAAATTAATTCAAAATGTTAACAATAAAAGTTTCAGTAATATCTGGGTTAAATACTTGGGTTGCCTACTAAACGATAGTTGAAACAATGAGATTGAAATAAAAAGCAGTGTAGAACAAGCCAGAAATGTTTTTTTGAAATTTCTGACTGATTACAAGTTGGATTTTAACCTAAAATATAAGATGCTATACTACATATATTGCATATACTACAACGAGAAGTCGAAAGAGAGGATATAGAAATATGCGGACTTTCGGAGACCCATTGGAAAGGACAAGGACACTTCCGAGCGGCAGATCATGTTGTATACATATCAAGAGCAAATAACACATTAAGAAATGGTGTTGCAATTATGGTGACTAAAAAAGTTTCACAATACGTGTATGATTACCAACCGATAAATGATATACTTATAAAAATAATCTTACTAGCATCACCAAACAAAATGCACATTCTTCAGGTCTATATGCCAACCTCAGACGCGTTAGACAATGAAGTGGAAGACGTATACTCCGTTATTGAAGACACAATAAGAAATATTTCATCTAAAGAACCACTCATAATCGTGGGCGATTTTAACGCTAAGTAGGAGAAACAAGAAATGATAACATCCAAAATGTAGGAAAGTATGGGTTAGGTATTAGAAACAGACTAGTATTTTCAAAAAACGTTTCATTTTCATTACAGATGATGTTCGGTTGTTGTGAAAATTTTCATTATTCGACCAATAAAACCCTATACTTGGAAATCTGTTGAGCCCAAATAAAAGTAGAAAACCAAAGAATGCTTTTAGCTAGTCCATTGATCAATTTAATTCAGCACCTTTCTGTGATGTATATAAGTTGTGTTAATCTATAATTACTTGCATTATGTTATTGTCCATAAACAATTTAATATTAAATAAAAGAGTAAATTATACAAGATATTTTAGTGAAGAATTATTTGTCTATTTTAACACAGGCTAAATTCATATGTTTAAGTTTTGCATCCAATTTGCTCTTCGTCATCAGTACTAAAGGAATTTTGTGCTTATGGCCATTTTCGAATTTATTATTATCTTCAATCTTGCAATTAGGATCTTCCAACCTGTCGTCTGAAGAATACGGATCAATATTTTGTTTCAAAATCATACTTCATGCATTTAGTTCTGATGAGTGGGTATCAGTATGGGGCTTGCACTGATTTTTATTCAAGCCTTATAATCTACAGGATATGGTTGATCTTGAAGATGCAAAATTACACAGCTCATCTTCGGCCTCAGAGTGTCCGACAATATCTGAATCTACAGCTTGGTCATTTGTTATAACATTATACAATAACTAATTAGCTTCATCACTTCTCATCATGTTGAAATTATCAATTTCTAGTTCTGAAACAAGAAAAAACATGAAATTTTACGTTTCATGTCTAATGAATTAGGTAAAAAATTCTAAATACTCTCTTTGTCGAAAATACATACGATTAGATATGTGTATAATCAGAGGGTATAAAGTCTGAGAAATACCTTCTATGTCATCCATTGTTTTATAATGTTGCAGTGTCGTATTAAAGGTTGAATAATAATTCTGACCTTAAAATATTTAATAAAATTTTTATATCATATAAAATGGATAGCAGAAGTACATCCAATAAGTAACAGCTAATATATGGCAAAGATTGTTATAAAAATCAAACAGTTTTTCCAATTTTTTAACGGAACCACTTCAAAATAGTAACAACCAAAAAATTACTTATATTACTATCACCGCTATAAACTCTGGTATAAATATTCACCACTTTCAAATGACCACAACGGTAGTTGCCACACGATTGATCGTAGGCAGTAAATGGTGAAGCATGTACCCGTACTCGACCTTCCATTTACAGTAGAGGCACATATTGTATACAAAAATTGTTTATATTGAGCCCTAATGAAAGGTGGTAAATATATATACCATACGGAAAACATCGGTTTACCAATAATTATTAAGATCGCTTCTAATGTAAAAGTTTAAATTTAGTGTTTGTCAAATGCCTTATATTCGTTGGCTAAACTCAAAATCAAAATTTCATATTATAAGTTTTGAAAACTAGGCTGTAGCAATAGAAATTACATCCAGTGACATCATGCGACCAGTCAATGAAAGATATTATATTGATTGGTCTGATCAAAAACGTAAAAAATGGCAAAAATCACGCAAGGTTTATTTATTTACAGTCGGTTCACAATTTGTTGATAGCTCACTACAAGTTTAAACCTAATTAGAAAACTGAAATACAGAGAGGATAGGTAATAAGATATAATAGTAAAAACCAACCTAAAACTGATGGTTTAAGACGTTTTCGACTAACCCACCTTATATCTGAAGGAATACAATACCTTATAATCCTATTACGGGGGTATTTTGAATGGTTAGAGATGAACGACCAGTGTCGTAGAGTATATGATTGAAACATTTATTTGAACTAAATAAATATATTTTTTAAATTGTACTTAAGTAAATTGTATTTTTTAATAAAACTTATTTATTTTATTCAAAAATAAAAAGTTTCTTGCCATTTGTAAAAGATACATTTATTTAATTAAAAAATGTCGCCAGGCAAAATTTCCAATGTGTTTTAAATGTATCCATTCTTTACGAATCCGGAGAAAACTAATAAATATTTTTAAAAAATTTAAACGCAGAATGAAAGATTACATTATTACTCAGGGCAGAAAGTTCCTGAAAACTTCTACAATGTTTATTTTAATATGTTATGTAACAGTCGTGAAAATAAAAGAGAAAATATAGTATAATTTTTAATTGAAAATATTGCATGCAAAAGAAACTTTTTAGTTATCCTAAAAAATATTTCATTCTGCTTTTAAATTTTTCAAAAATGCTTTTTAGTTTTCTCAGGATTTGAAAAAAAAATGGATACATTTAAAACACATTGAACATTTTGACAGGCGACATTTTGCGCTTTTCCCCTTTAATACCTTACGATTACAACTACTATTACTTACCTTATATAATTACGATTAGAAAACTATTCAAATTCAAAATAAATAGGATCAACTTCGGAATTCGAGTCGTCGTGAGGGTTAATAATTAGGTTAATAATCTCTATAATCTCAATAATAATGTTATCAAGATCCCACATTTTTTGTTCTTCTTCTATTGCATGTCTTACTGCATCTTTCCAGTTTTGTTTTGTAATGTGTTATAAAGACTCGTATAACAATTCACGTACAGCTTGTATTTTATATGACGTATTTTTTCTAGCCATATAACTTTTCATTTGTACCCAAATGAGTTCAATTGGATTTATTTCGCAGTGGTAGGGTGGAAGTCTAAAGACTGTGATGTTTCGCCTTTCTGCCATTTTGTCAACTACGTATTTCTTGAACTTAGACTTGTGTTGCCGGGCAATTTTTAAAAGTTCTGCTTTTACCATTCCATCTTCGTAAGGCAGATACTTATTCCGCAGCCAGTCAAGAATATCCTGTTTCTTCCACGCATTCGTTAGAAGTCTTTTTACTAGTCGTGAATGATAAGGTTCATTATCTAAAACTATAACTGAATTTGGTGGTATGTGTTCAATTATTTGCTCAAAATACTCTTCGAAAACATCAGCTGCCATCTCCTCGTGATAGTCTTTTGTGCTTTTGGAATAAAATTCCAACAAACCATGCTTAAAAAATCCTTTTTCACTGCCAATGTGAGAAATTATTAATCTACTGCCTTTACCAGAAGTTGGGGAGATACCAGTAGACCAACCTTCCATAAAGGCTTGCCTGGAGCTTAATATATTTTTATCTGACCAATTTTTCTTAGAGTATGACTTGAGTTTACCCACGTTCCATCCTGGTAGAAGATGGGCCTTTCTTCAGCCCGGAATTTTCGTATGAATCTTAGATAATTTCTTCTCCAACATCATCTTCTCCTCCCGGTCAATCAAAAGTGATTTTCGGTCTGATTTCTCCCTTCGGAAATTTAATTCTTTTAAAACTTACCACAATGTAGTTCGTCCGATATGAGGCAAATCCGGGTCGTCTCCAACTTCTTGTAAAATTTTGTTTAGGTTTGGTATTTCCTTTTTGAAAAAAAATCCTTGAATTTTACTTCGAATACCATTTTTGGCAAATTCATCAATTTTAATAGGATTTTTCCCTCTCTTTAAGTGTTCGTTTGTGTTTGGGTTAGCTATACCGTGTTTTTTTCTTTCTGATAGGAAACTATATAAAGTTGACTCTCCTACGCCAGTCATGTTGGCACAACTTTCGACTATGTTGCGAACAGTGTTTGTGGGATTCTGAGAAACCAGAGCATCGTGAACATTCAGGACAATAGTCTTCTCTCTTGGTGAATAGACAGACTTACTGACTGTACGCAACAGTACCGGTGTAAAACTTGATGATGAAGCCATCACAAACAATCCAACAAAACGAGCACGAGCGAAAGGTAGGTATATGTTTGTAGGTATATGGAATAAAAAATCACTCACGCACTGCATATAATTCGCAAAAGAAATATTCGAGACGCTAATTGCTGCCGTAGACGCGGAAACACCGACGAGCCGTAAATTAAATGCGATCAAAAACGTACTAAACAAAATAATTGTTTTCGTTCGTAATAACTTCACCCTTTCAAGTTAAGTTTCGAATATAATTATATTATTAAAAATCTGGGGAATTCCATCTTAATTATCTTGCAACGAATAGTACCTTCGGATATGAATTCCAGGTTTTCTAGTAAAGTGATTAAACGCAAGATTAGTTTTGAAATATCCAAAGAGATAAGGTATTCTTATTTACAAAATTGTTAATGGTTAAATTCTTATTTTTATTAATATAATATAATAACCAACATTAGTCGTAAAAGTTTTAATTGTTTTTTTGCTTAATATATTATCAATATTATATATAACAGTATTAAAACATTATATTATTATTTAATGAATAAACAACTTAGGAACGCCTATGATTTACGACCGTTTTATGAGTTTGAGGCATATTTCGTGCTCTCAACAATTTGTGAGCGAAGGATAACAGAACTATAATGGAAACAGTGTGTCGAGGAATTAAATTATCTAGTGACCAAAAATTATTGAAAGAAATAAAAGAAGCATATTAGACATTTATGATACATCCAAGCAATCAACAGGTAGATTAAAGACAAAAACATAATTAAATTAGTACATAAACCTACTTACTGAGAATCGAGTAATAAAAATAGTGAGAAATCAAACAATATCTGTAAAGAAATCAACGAGAAGATCAACAAAACAATTTATGAAATATTTTGGTTATTACGTTCACTCATATTTGTAATAATAAACTTGCTTACAGAAACTGTTGTGTTATAATCCATAGTTTTGTTTGTTGTCGGTGAAAACATGGTACCAAATTATTTACTCTTCTTAAATTGAATTAATCAAATCGAAGTCATGTACATGGTGCAACTTATTTGTAATTTAATTAAGTTTTGCTAGTTAAATCCCAAGTGCATCTAGCCGAACTAATCAAATCCTCTCGAGATTAGGATATCATGTGTGAATATCCAGTTTTCAGATTCTACTTCGTAGTTGTAACAAATAATTCATAATTCTATAGAGACGGCGTTTTGGTACAAAACTCGTGAATTAAATTTAGCGTTTGACGTTGTTTGATCTATTGCAAATCCGTTTAATTTCCCAAGGAACTTAGTAAATCATTGAGTAATCCGTTTTTCGTTTGAGAAAATACAGAAAAACTATAAACTTACTTTTTTTTTAATGTAAAAGTCTCTTAATGGTTTATAATATAAAAACAAGTACTTTTTATTTCTTTTTTATGGAATCGTACTTACTTTACGCACATGCATAAATTAAATATTTTAAGTGATTTATTATAACAAACGCAAGTTTAGTTGAATATGTCGGTCATTTTTAAAAAAACTCACCTTTACTTTTTTAAAGAAGGGGTACAAATCTTATTCTCTTTAAGAATATTAGCAAAATATGTTTTTTCTGTGTTGTTTGGTTTTAACCCTTTCAATCCCAGGCGAAATTATAATTAATTTGTTGACCTTTAAGTTCCACTGGTACACGTAAGTATTACCACTTTATTTATTTTACATTAAAACTATTTCCCAGCGGCATATCTAAGTCTAGCCTTAAACAACTTCATTTGTTTGTATCATCGTTATAGTCTATAACCGCTTCTATAAGCGCTTCCTTTAAAGTGTATTTTTTATTGTTAAAATAACGTCTACAGTGTCTTGTTTATAAAAAATGGCAGAGTAGGTAAGTGATTTGTTTAACTAATTAATGTTTTTAAATGGTTTTAAATGTTTAGTCAATAAAAATGATATTTGTTTTATTGGTACGTGACAGAAGATACCTCGTTGTTGGTCACGTGCTCTGTCCAAGACATCTTCAGCATCCGTCGAAAAACCCACATCTCAATTGTAATTCTTGAGGCTTATAATATTTCGTTTTATCTGATAGGCACTACAAGAAGAAGAATATGTAGAATAAAAATGGATTACTCGTCCTGTAATCTCTCCCCCGTACGGCTCTGGAGATAGCAATGAATTTTTTCAAATTTAGTTTAGTCTATTAGGACATTTAAACAAAAAATACTGTATATTCAGTCGTGCGATGCAATATCAGGTATAATTTTCACTTATTTGTTTATATTGCAAGTGACTTATTAATGTAGGTTACTTTTCAATACTGACTAAAAAAGTTGAGAATGAAATAATGAAATTCCGTTAATTCTATTCTTCCCTGTCGAGCCCGGTTCCCTCCCGTTTTAGATTGAACGAATGCAATTTGTCGAAGGATCACTAGAAAATCCGTATAACACGCATTAACCCTATCCATTCTCCTTTTTCATTGATCAGTTCGGTTTTGTTTCCTCGCCACGTTCTACTTTATTCACATATCTAAGTAGGACGGGTACGGCAAGCACGATTGCCACTCCATATGTAATGTGGTTGTAACCAAATGGCATTGTGACTTGCCTGGAAAGTGGCTGCTAGTTGATCTGTGGACGGAAGTCAATTGCCCTCGGTCGGTATGAGACGCTTAAGCTATTGACATATTTTCAGAAAATGGCTTTTAAACTATCAAATAAGAGAGGTATTAGGTCGTTAACAATCGAGTAAAGCAATAAATATAATGTTAAATTTAAATTCCTTTATCGTTTCTCGGAAATAGTGGAAGTCTGTGAAAATATTATTTTTAATTTATGTTTGTCATAATATGCATTCACTATTTATTTATGTATACAGTGTGTAAAAGCAAAATGGAATAAATTCATTATTTAGGTTACTGTACATATTTATAAAAAATCCCGAAACACGTCAAATTTAAATTATAACTTGACATTCTTTAACGTGAAAATGCAACCCCTACCTTCAACCCCCTTAGAATGACAGGTACAACCCCCAATTTTTAAAATAGGAAGTATAGGCTTGTGATATATCGTTTGAAAGGTCTTTTCATTCTCCATTCAAAAATGTTGTCGCTTTCAAGTTTATTAAGATTAATTAAGATAAAATAAATTAAAATCATGTGGTTACCGAAATTCGCTACAATACAATCAAAAACTAAAATGTAATGCAAAACGTAATAAAATTTAGAACACGAAAAAGAACTATGAATGTTAATGAAGTAGATGTTCAAAATGTTCACCGCGAACGTCTTGGCAACATCCTACTTTCAAATAAAACTCTCTTCTAACATTATTTAACATAACAGGCGCGATCGACCTAATCGCAAGCGTTATTCGTTCTTTTAAGTCATTTAAATCAGAAGGTTTAGTTTTGTACACATGGATCTTCACATATCCCCATGAAAAGAAATCTAATAATGTAAGATCAGGTAATTGCGCTGGCCATTCAATCGATCCTCGCCTCCCTATCCACCGATTGGGAAATATTGTATCGAGGTACTGCCGGACATTAAGTTGGTAATGTGGTGGTGCTCCATCCTGCTAAAGCCATATCGTATTCGCTGGAACTTGAGGGTTTCCTGGATCAGGATATAAATTTGCCAACGTTAGAATGACATCATTTTGAAGTAGTGCAAAAAAATGGTTGCCATTCAAGTTGCCCTCAATGAAAAAGGGAACAATGATATTGTTTTCTACAATCCCTGCCCAAACATTAACCTTTTGAGGGTATTGAGTGTGTTCTTCTCTCATCCAGTGAGGATTTTCCGTGGCCCAGTAGCAGCAATTTTGCCGATTAGCATGACCGTTAAGTGAAAAAGTACACTCATCAGAAAACATAACGTCTTCTAATTGGATAATATTGATATCCAACATGTCCATCATTTGCTCACAAAAAAAAGTTCTCCTATCCAAATCGTCTTCCATGAGCTCCTGAGTAGGTATCATCTTATAGGGATGCAATTTATTTTCTTTTAATATGTTTACTATCATGTATGGCTAGCATTGAATGTAGTGGATGCCTCTCTACTCGATGTGTGTGGATTTTCCTGAAACTCAAGCAACACATCTAATTTGAGTTCATCACTCAGTGCATTGGCAGCTGCTTTGTTTATCTGCCTTATATGACCAAACTTGCGAAACTGCTTCTGTATTTTACTTATTGTTCCTTGAGATATAGGCGGTAAATTAGGAAATTTCTCATGAAATAGGCGAGTTACTTTATATTTTAGCGAATTTCGGTAACCACATGATTTTAATTTATTTTATCTTAATTAATTTTAATAAACTTGAAAGCGACAACATTTTTGAATGGAGAATGAAAAGACCTTTTAAACGATATATCACAAGCCTATACTTCCTATTTTAAAAATTGGGGGTTTTACCTGTCATTCTAAGGGGGTTGAAGGTAGGGGTTGCATTTTCACGTTAAAGAATGTTAAGTTATAATTTAAATTTGACGTGTTTCGGGCTTTTTTATAAATATATACAGTAACCTAAATAATGAATTTATTCCATTTGGCTTTTACACACTGTAGACATACCGGTACAACATAAAAAAACAAATTTGCATTAATTTAAAAATATTTTTTACAAATTAAAAAATATAATCTACCTATGTTATTCTATTTTTACACCTTATTTTGTATTCAGCTCTGCCCTAGATTCTGTGGTAATTCTTTCGTTATTATATTCTGTACGTTTTTCCAATATTTTACATTTTTAGTTTTTAATTTTTCGTTGGGTTTATTAATCCATCTTTGTTTGGTTTCATATGTTAGGTTTCATACAATTCTTTTCATTTGCAGTGGTTCTCTCTGTAGAACCTGTTTTGTTAAAGTTTGACTTCCAATAGGTACACTCTTACCTGATTTAGTCTATAGGGTATATATAATTTATTGTTGCTCTCATTATTCATATCGTTTAATACCGTTTAATTACCAAAATATTTAAGCTTCCTAGTTTTTACTAATTTAAAATATCTATGCTAAATACACAATTTGTCTCGCATTCAGTCGAGCATATTATGAAATAGATACCTACAATATACTGAGCACTAAGAGTTAGCAGAGGGCCGACTGAAAGACGTAGTTCTCATCACTAACACCAATATTGTATATATAACGCATTAATATAATTAGTTTGCCGGCCCTATAGGCCAGGCATTCTTCTTCTTCTTCTTATTCTTCTTCTTGTACTGGCGCTACAACCCTTTGTGAGTCTTGGCCTGTTTCCAGGGCCAAGACAGAATAGAAGAACAATGTTCTTCCATTCTGCCCTGTCGGATACTTTCCTTCGCAACTGCATGATATTCCTGGTTTTAAGATCCGTCTCTACGTCATCTATTCATCTGTTACGGGGCCTTCCTCTTGTTCTGTTTCCTTGGGGCTTCCATCTCTGGACTACTTTTACAGCTCGATTATCTGGTATTCTTTCTAGGTGACCAAGCCAGTTTAGTCTTTGTGACTTTACAAATCCAACAATATCTGCGCTCTGCATTAGTTCATCCAGCTCGTGGTTCATTTTATTTCTCCAAGAACCATCGCTGCATTGGGTTGGACCAAATATCTTCCTTAGTATTTTGCGCTTAAATATTTTCAGTTGATTTTCATCAGTGATTGAGAGGGTCCACGTTTCTCAGTTATATGCGACCCCTGGTCTAATTTCTGTTTTGTAGATTCTAAGCTTAGACTCACGATTCAGTAACTTACTTTCCATTAAGTCTTTGTATGCATAAAAGCACTTATTACTGCTAAAAATTCGTGCTTGAATTTCTTGACTGATGTTGTTGTTATTTATTATTGAGCCTAGGTAGGGAAAACTGCAGGCATATTTGTAGATATGGTTGTCTACCTTCAGATTCTCATGTTGATTTGATTTTGTGCACTCCATATATTTTGTTTTGCTTTCATTTATATATAGACCAAACGTAGCAGCTTCTCGTTTCAGTTCTATAACTTTTTCGCTTATTACCCTTTTGTTGCGGCTTATTATGGCAACATCATCCGCATATTTGCATTGATCTTGTATTAATACAACCGTTTATAACCAGTTTTCTAAACATTTTTGATGTATACATCTTAACATATGTATTTAGTCTATAGTTGACCTCTTTGGTCTGAAGCCACATTGGTATTCACCAATCCTCTCCTCCGCAAACGATTCCAGGTGGCTGTATATAATTTCTGATAATATCTTGTAGACGACATTTAAAATTGTTATTCCCCTATAATTTTTGCAAAGTCGTTTGTCTCCTCCTTTGTATATAGGAAGCATGATTCCTACTTTCCAATCTTCTGGGATGACTATAACTAGTGTCCATATCCGGTCGATTAGTTTATGAATACGCCTCCATAGCGTATGTCTACCATTCTTCATCAGTTCTGCAGTTATTCCATCTGTGCCAGGTGCTTTGTTATTTTTTAGATGTTTAATGACGTTTATCGTTTCTTCCAATGTTGGTTGCTCAACTAGTTGTTCTGCTGTGTGGTGAATTATTATAGGCCAAGAATTAAGTTTATCCAAAGTTTACGTTGCATTTTCTCTCTTGAAATTAAATCTTTGTCCATTCACCAGCGAAATTAACTATAGTGGGATGCCGTTTGTGTATGTAAAATAAAGAGATTTTCCAAATCGCCTCATTGACATAATTATATTTCTATCTGATATGTTGAAACTTTAAGCTGTATAATTTGGAGCCGCAATAACAAATACGGCTATGTCGTTTTGTCAATCTATATCTGTACTGACACTTCGTTATCAGAGATTCTTTTTTAGTCATACTGCATCAGATTTCTCACCCCTTAATATACGCTTTACAATTATTCATTCCGGATTGTCCGATCATAAAGCAGTATAATATACCAAGTTTAATACTCTCAAAAAACAATCCTCAAAAACCCAACGTATAGGTAGGATTTTTACCTCTCAGAACTTTCGTGAATTCCAAAATTTGTGCTTGACTTCTGGGTGGCATTTTTTCTCTGTTGACGTGGACTACAATTCCAGTGATTTTTTAGATAGGCTTATTTGTATTTTTAATAAAGCATTTGCCATATTTACAATTAAGTCAAAACAGCAAAATTCCCGGACTACCAAAGGTATTCGCATATTAGCCAAGAATATGCGTTCACTACTATACATCAAGAAATTTACTACGTCTTTGTCTTTGTCACTGAATATATCTCCAAGTACAGAGAAACCTATTTAAATCTTATCAAAACAGCTAAAAAATGTACTATTAGAATCGTCTGGGAAGATCTAAAAATGTTTTAAGAGAAACTTGGTCCATAATAAACGATCTTGGAAATAAATCTAACACATTTCAAATAGTTTCTCTTCTAAACCCTAAAAATCTAAATAAATACTTGTTAATTTGACTAAAAATTTTCTTAAATCTCCCAAAAAATGTGTTGGATGGCCTGGTCTCATTAGTTAACGATTTCTTTGAAAAAGGTATATTTGCAGAGTGCCTAAAGACAGTCATTATTATTTTTCTTCATAAGGGTGGTGAAAAATATAATGTCTGCAACTATAGACCTATTTCCTTACCACCGGTCCTATCCAAAATTAATGAGAGACGTATAAAATGCCGACATATGTCCTTTCTCGTTAAAAACAACATTTTATTACAATGAAGTTAAATGTGTCGATAGCAGTTAAAGTAAATTGTATACTCACTCTTAATCAAGCCATTAAGACACACACACAAACACGCGAGGCGTTCAACCCAACCCCTAGTGACATGTGTATACCACTGCTAGTCAGTGGGATCCACATGTCCGAAGATCAAACCGGTCTCGCTCCAGAAGAGCTAATCATTCTGGATCGGTACCTATCTGACCCCCAGGTTTTTCCACCACCCCTTCACTACGTCTGACATACGCAGCGAAGGCTTATGAACTTTACGTCGGGCTATTTGGGTAATGAAAAGGCCCTCCGTATCGACATTGTTGTGGTTAGGCCACCTGAAATTAAGGGGTAGCTAAAAGCTTTTCTCCCTAGTTACTTTACTGAATTTAATTTGGTATTAGCATTGCTTTGGACCTGATGTCCCTAAAGAGTGTGTGCCCCTGCACGGAGAGGCACCAACCTTGATTGGTGCCCCTCCGTGCAGGGAGATGTGTGTGTTCGAACACTCAGCCGCCGATTTGGCAAAAGTTAATTTGTTCTCCTCGCCGGCTGAGTACTCGACCGGTCTGGCCACCGAGCCCATGCTTGCCGCACATGACCTCGATGCTCAGAAAAATCGCGTAAAAGGTCTCCCAAATAGACCTGCCTTAAGGGCCTAAGCCAAAATTTGGCTGTACGAAGAGAGCATAAGGCTTTCTTTGTACTGTTATCGCGTGGTTATGCATGCGCGTGACGGGGATCAGTCACTTGAATCAGTTGTAATATGAATAGTTTTTTAGGCTATTCATTGTCACTATAATTCGCTCGCGGAGTTAGATAACGGTTTTTTAAAACTAAGACTTAAAACTAGGTATATTTTTTTTGGTGGTAATTCCTGGTGTCCAGAACTCTAAAATGCTAGACCCCAGTTGTTACCTTTTTTTTTTTTTTTTTTTTTTTTTTTTTTCCTATTCTAACCCGCGTTGTGTTTGACTAGTCTGTGCCTATCTCTGTCTTTACATTGTCTTTTATGCTACTGGGACATATCCAGCTATTTGTTGTTTAGGCCGTCTATGTGTCGTCCTGATGTTTGCATCATAATCCGTTAGCTCTCGCAGCTTTCTGTTGGGGTGGTTTCTTATCTCATTGAAGATGTCGTACGCTTTTTCGTTCATTGTATGAAGGATCCTTTTCTGCTTTGTATCTTTATATAGGTATCTTAGAGGTACGTATTTCGGTACATTTAGTGCATCTCTGATTAGCTGGTTTTGTGCTACTTGCAGTTTCTTCCTATTTGATTTACATGTGTGTCCCCATGCTGCTGACGCGTATGTTAGCGTTGGTAGGATTATGCTATTTGCTACCCTTATTTTTGTCCAGAAGTTTAATTTACTTTTCCTGCCTATTAACGAGGCGAGTTGTATTTTTGTTAACTTTGCTTTATGTATAGATTGATTTACATGTTCAGTGAATGTGAGCTTGTGATCAAGGGTCACTCCTAGATATTTAGCTTGATTGCTCCATTCTATGTTTTCGTTCGCTAGGTTTAGTTCCATGTTGGGTATCTGTCTACGTTTTCTAAACATGACGGCCTGTGTTTTTTCCGGGTTTAGTGCTACTTTCCACTTTATACACCATGCGTATAGTCTATTCAGAGAGCGTTGTAGATCTCTGGTTGCAAAGTTTATATTTCTGTTACTTGTTGCTAGCGCTGTGTCGTCTGCGTACAGGCTGAGAAGTGTTTTATGATCGCTAGGTGTATCTGCTGTGTATATGGTATACAGATACGGGGATAACACCGCTCCCTGAGGCACACCTGCCTCCAGAGTTCCGACTTCGGACAGGGCAGGCCCTATTCGAACTCTGAATCTCCGGTTTGCTAGGTATGACGCAAGGAGACATGTCATCGCCTCACTGTATCCATTTTGGTTCATTTTGTAGAGTAGGCCTTCGTGCCATACTCTGTCAAAAGCCTTACTAACGTCTAAGAAAGCTGTAGCGGTGTACATTTTTTCGTTGTAACCTTTGGTAATGAATTCCGTTAGCCTGAGTACTTGTAGTTCACAAGAGTGCCTAGATCTAAAACCGAACTGTGCTTCTGGAATCATTCCGATTGTTTCGGACTCTGTTTGGAGTCTTTTTAAGATTATTCTCTCGGCTATTTTACTTAGACATGATAGTAAACTTATCGGTCGGTAGTTTTGTGGAAAGCTCCCGTCTTTTCCCGGTTTTCCAATCATTATAACTTCGGCTTCTTTCCATCTGTCTGGAAAGTATCTCAAACGTAATATTCCATTTATTATGTTTGCTATGTACACAATGATCTTGTTTGGTACATTTTTAATTGCCCTGTTCGTGATTTTATCAGGTCCAGCTGCTTTCTTTGGATTTAGTAGTTTGATCAGTTCTTTTATTTCTTCCGGAGTTGTGTGTTCTAGGCCTACTATGCCTTTTCTCCGTCTTAAGCGTCTAGCGCTTCTTTCTACTTCCTCCGTGAAGTCTAGATCTTCTGCCGGGTGAAAGTTTTGCATGTTGTTCGTTTCGAGTGTTTCTCTCATTACTTCGGCTTTTTCTTGTTCTGTAAAAACCCTACCGTTTGTTCCGTGTAAGGGTGGTATAGGTTTTTTGTCTTTCCTGAGTATTTTAGATACTTTCCAGAATGCTGATTGATTTGGATTTAGTTCTTGGATAAATTTGTCCCAGTGCTCGCTTCTGTGCTCGTTTAGTCTCCTTTTAACTTCTCTATCTAGTTCATTAGCAATTCTTTTGTCTTCTTGGTTTCTTGTTCTTTGAGCTCTTCTTCTTTTTCTGTTTTTTTCTTTAATGAGATCTTTTAGCTCATTTGATATTTCTTTGAATCTACCTTTTTGTGTTATTTTATTCTCCGTTTTTGTGCTAGCATCAATGGCATTAAGCATTGTTTGTTCTAGTTTCATTATGCTTTTTTCCAGCTCTTCTATGTTGTTGATTGTTGGGATTATTCCGATGTTTTCACTTACTTCTCTTCTGAAGTTAGGCCAGTTTGTTTTCTTTGTTTGATGAGGCTGTAGTGGATTTAATTCCACTGCGCCTAGGGTCATGACGATTAAGTTGTGCGTGGAATCGCCTTCGTTTACTGAATGTATTTCATGTTGTTGCCCTATGTTGTGCAGAATTGCTATGTCTATGTGTGAGGGAAGTTCTCCGTGAAAGCATGTTGGGTCTGTGGGACCCGTTACTATGGTGTTATTTTTGTTTTCGAGATAGGCACAGAGTCGTCTACCGTTCATATTCGTGCGTCGGTCGTACCAGTTGGGCGATCTAGCGTTCAGATCGCCGATAATTATCGTCGGTTCGTCGGAGTCTAATATTAGATCGAGGTCTTTATTTAGTACCGGGTCGTGTGGTCTAACGTACACTGAAGCTATTTTCAGCGTCTCGTTAGACATGACGATTCGGACTATTGTCGCTTCCATGGTGACTAGGCCAAGTGGTGTGGGCACTAGATGATGGTCTATTTGCCCTCTTACCATAATGGCCGTGCCACCTGAGCGCGCGGTGCGATCTTCCCTATGGATGACATAGCCAGGAATTTTTGTCTTAATTCTCTCGACTAGTTTAGTCTCTTGTAAGGCTATGACATCAATAGCGAGTCTGTTAGTAATCTCGTCGAGGATGTTAATTTTCGAGCGAATCCCGCCCGAATTCCACGATCCGATCTTTAGCTCGTCCAACTGTACTTGCATTATTCGGGTCTACATTTACTCATCGCTTCAAGGGCATGGGTGAATTTTTCGAACATCCCAGTAAAATGGTCTGTTATGTGCTTTAATTTGTTGTTCACGATTTCCATGAAGTCATCAGTTGTTATATTTGCTACAGGGGCAGCTTTTGGTTGTTCTGCTGCCTTTGTTGCTGCGGCATAACTAATGTTAGGCCGTGTGGTCGGTGCACTTGGTGCATCCTTGTATTTTGGTTGTGTCGTTGTATTTGTCTTCTTTTTGGGTGCTTTTGTGCACCCCCTGTAGCTGGCTGTGTGGGCTCCGTCGCAGTTCGCACATTTGGCCGGCGTTTCCCTATCTTTTTCGCAGTCTGAGGACCTGTGGTAGTCCCCGCATTTGACGCATCGCGAGGCGCAGTGGCAGGCACTGGAGCCATGGTAGAAGTCCTGGCAGTTGTAGCATTGGACTACTTCTCTTTTCTGTTTGTATTCATCTTCGATTTTTACACGAAGATAGCAGAGGTTATTGATTTTTCTTGTATTTTCGGCTTCCTCTTCCGGAACCGTGATTTTGAATAGTGGGAGTTGTACTTTTCTCCCATCTCTTGTTGCTGAGACTGTCTCTACTTTGATGACGTCGATGCCTTTATTTTCTAGTTCGATTGCGATTGTTCGCAATTCGACATTAGTTTGCAATCCTCTGATTACAAATCTCTTATTTTTTGGGACGTCGATAGGGTAGGCTATGAAGTTTATAGCCGGTCGATGTTCTTCTAGGATTTTAACCATCCCTAAGTACCCCTCTCTGCTTTTAGTCTGAATTATCACAGACCGTCCTGACTTTGCGAATTTATTGTCCGACTGGATGGATTTCTCTGCGGCTTTCCGCAGGATATTTTGACTTTCGCTGACTGTTTTTAAAATGATTGCCGGAGGTTTCGGCATTTTTGTTTCTTTTTCAGCGGGTACCACTGGTTCTTTGCTTGTAGTTGGTTTTTCTATTTCTTTTGCTTGGGCTTTTTTGGATTGACGTGATCTAATCACGTCATCCATTATTTTCTCCTGTCTTTTCTCAACGATTTCTCGTTGTCTTTGCGCAACACTCACAGTTTCTGTGGGCGTGGCTTCGTTGGTGGTTTTAGCAGTGGGTTCCCGCGCTTTTTTTTGTTTCTTGGCTACTTTTTGCCAGGACTCTTCGCATGTCTCCTTTTCATTGACAGCAATTATCGGTTTTTCAACCTTATTAAGCTGTTTGTTTGGTATTTCGGGTTGTTCGACCCTACTTTCATTGTGCCTGCTGGCACTTGCCTCGCGCGTGCGCTTTGCGGGAACTTTTGGCTCCTCCTCCTTCTTTTCGGTTAGTTTCACTATTTGTGAAACTAAATCTTTATTTTCCCTGTCCTTTGCTTTTATCTCCTTACGGAGTTCGGATAACTGCTCCATTAAAGCTTCGATTTGCCTATTGTGGCTCTTCTGCATCTCATCCATTTTCTGGATGAGGAGTTGCATTTGGCTTGCAACATCTTTTTGTTCTTCAGAATTTTGTTCTGGGCTGTAGCAAGGACGCTTGATTGGGGCCTTCCCATCCTCTCTGCGACGAGCGTTGTAGACATTAGTGCGTTCGAATACTAAACGTTTTTGACTAAAGTCCGCGGTAGATTTATTATCAGCATTATTTGAATTGACTGACTGAAGGTCAGTCGCATCATTACTGTACTCGTCGTCAGCAACGGGGGAGTCGTATTGCTCGTCCATATCATCGATGATAATGGACGGCGAAGGAGAGGCAGATGGAATCGAGTCCGGAGTAGTGCCTTCCGACACACACTCTGACTCGTTGAGGTTGGGATTAGGGGGGTTTATAAACTCTGAGTGAGCTGGAAGCTCGGGGATTTCATCAGAAACCAACGACATCGAGATCTGTCTACTTAGACGACCGCAGTTTTTTGTTTCTCCACTCGACACGTGTCGAATGGATGCTGGGTGCCTTCCCAGGACCTCGCACGGTTGTTCACTCCTGTTTCCAGGAGGGTTCCACTTGCAGTTCTCAAACTGTCGGGCAGGGGCCGTTTCTGTCCGACTCTGATGCAAACAACAGAGCCTTACAGTGTCATCCCTGACGGCACCGTACAGTTATCCCGAATTTTTCGGTGAATTGCTATTTTTTTATAGCCCTCCGAGAGAGGCCTATAAAATCAGTCTCTCTGCGGTTTAAGCTAAGAAAAATCGCATCCACTCTTCGCCTTAATAAAAGTCAAGTGCCTGCGCCACTAACGGTGTCTTACCCACCGTGGAGCTGAAAAGCTCCGTTGACGTCAGGTCAGTTGCTCCTAGTAAAGCACGTCCGCACTGTTCAGCTACTAGAACTGAACTCAAGCCATTAAGAGCGATGCTGGGAATATTTATATTCCACTATGCATCAACAATTTACCCATATAAATAGTCGGTGCGTTTTGATTTGGTTTAAGTCTCTTACAAACTCTCTCTGATGACGGGTAGACGCAGAAACACGTGTTAGGGAGTGGTAAGGGACTCAAATTAAATCGAAACGCAACCATTTTCGTTTATTTTATTACAAAGTCAGTTCGGCTTTTTATCTAATAAATGTACCTGCGATGCTATGTATTCTGTACTATATGACGTCTATTACGCACTAAATAACAATCTTTATACTGTTCCTATTATTTATGACTATGGCAAAGCATCTGATTTTGTAAATCACGATATTTTGATAAAAATCTAAATTTCTAAGGAGTTCGAGGTATTTCTTCGAATCGGTTCCAATCCTACTTGAGGAATAGGAAACAATTAGTTAGAGCAAATGATACTCTGACTCTAGTCACAAAAGTGTATTGTGAAGTACCTTAAGATTCAGTACTTGATTCTCTAGTTTTCCTTATCTTTTTAAATGACATCACTAACTGACAAAATCGATGAAAAAATTTTTCTTCTCGCTGATGATAACAATATTACTTGGAGGAACTCTAATATTGCAACTCTTCATGCAATTATAACTTCAGATTTACCTAAAATAAAAACCTGGTCCGACTCTAATTTACTCTCTGTTAACGTGGATAAGACAGCATTATCATATAAATGAGGTCTTTAACCTTTGCTTTTTAATAACAGCCAAATCAGTATTGTTGATTCTATAAAATATCTTGTTATTTTTATAGACAGCAACTTTAAAATAGTCCCTTTATATCGATGTGTTAAGTAAGAAACTAGCCTTAGCCTGCTATGCAATAAGATCTGTTTCGAAGTTAATCAACTAAGCATCTTCAAAAATAACATATTTATTTTTGTTCGAGTCTCATCTTCGATATGACCTTTCTTTTTGGGTTCTAGTCATCATTCAATATTCGCTTATCCACTGCTGGACATAGATCTCCCTCATCATTTTCCATCTATTTCGATCTTGTGCCTCTTGTATCCAATTCCTATGACAACGTTTTAGATCGTCAGTCCAACGTGTTGGTGAACGATCTCTTGGTCTCCATTGGGTTCTAGTACAGCTACCTAATCTGATGTTATTTTTAAATTACAAAAAAGAGCAATACGGTATCTTTTTGGCCTCAGTCGAATAACACATTAAAAAAGGTACTTCAAAAATCACGGGATTTTAACTCTTTGTATATTCTAGAAACTGTTGGCCTAATTCGTAAACACCTACATGTTTTCCAGCAAGACCTAATTATAACTGCTCCACCACAAATTCAACCTTTGATGTGTATTAACCGATCCCGTCCACTGAGTTAGTAAAGAAATCTATATTATATTCAGCAAAAAAATTATACAACCATCTCCCTTTGCATTCCCTCGACGTGAATTGCCATATATTTTTTGCACATCTGAAAACAATCCGCTTTATATTTAAGCAGCTTTTTTGTACCATCTGTTACTGACTTGTCTCGTCTAGTCTGTTTTTCTCAAAGATTTACAAATGTTTTTAATTTTTCATTTGGAAACTCTTATACGTGATACCATGGTGAGTATTTGTACGGTTGGATCTAGATGTTGATGAGATGGCGTATTTTAAGTTAAGAATTTAGATATGTGATCATTAATGTGAACCTAGTATAGCTAATGCCACCAATCTCGCAGAAACAAACGGCCACGAATTCATTTACCGCCAACAGAAAGGACACATAATATTTACAAGATATATAATTTTTTTTATGTTTTAGGACTAAATGACGAAATGTCAAAGACATGTTGATTTAATTACATGTATTGTAGTTTCTTTCCAAAAAAAATATAAAGCCATTATTGTTTTAATTAAATTCTGACCAAACGTCATAAAATTTCTTGTAAATTTTAAAAGTAGTATTTCGCTGTCCCCTGTATACAGCAACTCAATAGAATTGAATCGCACAGGTCAGCAAAGTGTAAAGCAGTGAAATAATATTATTCATACTTACACCAAAGGCTGAGTAATACTGTCTAACAATCACATCTCAAGAGGAATTTGCAATATCTTTGTCAGCATAAACCAAAGATCTGTCTTCCCTTCCATCCTCATCGGAATGCATGTATACGAATTTCATTTTGATTTTGTTTTTATTCTCGACAACCCAGGGTTTTCCAGGAATAATATCATTCTTCGTTGTATTTGTATGTATAGCTCCAATTTAGAGAAAGGTTTCCAATGTCGATTTTATCAATGGACGTTTCGGAAGCGAGTAAATAAAATAACAATGAATATAAAAGGGATATGAATGATTTTATAAAATACCGGCCGTAGTTATCCGAAAAATTGATGAAGATATGAATGTACATTGAAAAAACATATTCACAAAATGAAGTTGAAATTTTGTTTGGAAACCATTTTTTGAGACAATTTTGAAATTTTCGATAATTGAGAAAACTTCAACTATGAAAATTTAACATGGAACTGGTATAGTTCTAAACTTTCGATACAAATAACACATCAGTTTAGTATAATAAGAAATTGAGAAGGGTCGCACATGTAATAGAATCTACTAACTGTACAAGGTGCAAATTATATACCGTATACATACCTGGATTTATTCAACACGATGTACAATACGGGAATACGAGAAACAGACTCAACTATCAGAGCTTCTATTTGCAGACGACATGGTTTTGATAGCAGAAAACAGAAAAGACCTACAGAACAACCTTGAAATCCTAGAAAAAGAACTGTTAAACATAAATATGAAAATAAATACAGAGAAAACAAAAACAATGATAATTTCAAATAAGAGAAAGACGCACGCAATACAATTAAACGAAAAACAACTAGAACAAGTGGAACATTTTAAATACCTAGGAGTAATATTTGAATCAAACGGTAAACAAGACATGGAAATAAATGAGAGAATGGGACGAACAGGAAGCTTATTTAACACTATGAAAACAACATTTTTGGGGAAAAAAGAAATACCGGAGACGGTAAAAACGGCAGTCGTTAAATCAGTAGTTAGACCTACAATCATGTATAATAGCGAGACTGGGAAACAAAAATCTCGTGTCAATGCTATGAAAATGAGGTTTCTAAGGAAAATAGCAAACAGAAAGAGGACAGACAAAATACGTAACGAAACAATCAGACAAAACCTAAAACTATAACCAATAAACGAAAAAATAGTAGAGGGGCAACTAAGATGGTTCGGGTACGTGTGTAGAATGTCGAATGAAAAATTAACAAAACGAGTGTTTGAAACGAGACTGCAAGGGAATAACAAACGAGGAAGACAAAGAGTTAGGTGGGTAGACGAAATCAGAAAAGAAGTTGAGAAGAAAGGATTGACATGGGAAAGTGCACGAAATCTAACACAAGACCGAAAAGCATGGAGACAACAGTGCAAAACTTAACTCCACCAGCCTTACACCTAACGGTAGAAAGGCTTAGGACTAAGTAAGTAAGTAACACACACACATACACACGCGAGGCGTTCAACCCAACCCCTAGTGAGATGTGTATACCACTGCTAATCAGTAGGATCCACATGTCCGAAGATCAAACCGGTCTCGCTCCAGAAGAGCTGATCATTCTGGATCGGTACCTATCTGACCCCCAGGTTTTTCCACCACCCCTTCACTACGTCTGACATACGCAGCGAAGGCTTATGAACTTTACGTCGGGCTATTTGGGTAATGAACAAACCCTCCGTATCGACATTGTTGTGGTTAGGCCACCTGAAATTAAGGGGTAGCTGTGAGCTTTTCTCCCTAGTTACTTTACTGAATTTAATTTGGCATGAGCATTACTTTGGACCTGATGTCCCTAAAGAGTGTGTGCCCCTGCACGGAGAGGCACCAACCGTAATTGGTGCCCCTCCGTACAGGGAAATGTGTGTGTTCTGACACTTAGCCGCCGATTTACCAAAAGGTAATTTGTTCTCCTCGCCGGCTGAGTATCCGACCGGTCTGGCCACCGAGCCCATACTTGTCGCACATGGCCTCGATGGTCAGAGGTCGCGCGCTGGTCTCTCAAATTGGACCTGCCATAAGGGCCTAAGCCAACAAGTTGGCTGTACAAAGAGGGCAGACGGCTCTCTTTATACCATTCATTCGCATGTATACCTGTGTGCTGTGATAGGGATCAGTATCACGTATTATATCGCGCCCGGGTTATGAATATATAATTCATTGTCACTATAATTCGTTCGCGGAAATTAGAGGATCTCTAATTTCCTCCCGAAACTCTAAAGTGCCAGACCTCAGTTATTACCCTTTTTTTTTTCTTCCTCTAACCCGCGTTGCCTTTGACTAGTCTGTGCCTATCTCTGTCTTTACTATATTTATGCTACATTGCATATACATTGCATTGCATCCTGCTATCTATTGTTTAGGCCGCCTATGTGTCGTCCTAACGTTTTCATCATAGTCTGTGCTCTTTCGTTCATGGTGTGAAGAATTCTTTTCTGTTTTGTGTCTCTATATAGGTATCGTAGAGGTACATATCTTGGTACATTTAGTGCATCTCTGATTAGCTGATTTTGTGCTACTTGCAGTTTCTTTCTGTTTGTTTTACACGTATGTCCCCAAGCTGCTGATGCGTAAGTTAGCTTTGGAAGTATTATACTATTTGCTACCCTTATCTTCGTCCAGAAGTTTAATTTGCTTTTCTTACCTATTAGTGAGGCAAGTTGTATCTTTGTTAATTTAGCTTTATGCACTGCTTGGTTTAGATGTTCCGTGAATGTGAGCTTGTGATCAAGGGTCACTCCTAGGTATTTAGCTTAATTGCTCCATTCTATGTCTTCATTTGCTAAATTTAGTTGCATGTTGGGTATTTGTCTTCGTTTTCTGAACATGACGGCCTGTGTTTTATCCGGGTTAAGTGCGATTTTCCACTTTATGCACCATGCATATAGCCGATTTAGAGAGCGTTGTAGGTTTCTGGTTGCAAAGTTTATGTTCATGTTGCTAGTTGCTAGCGCTGTGTCGTCCGCATACAAGCTGAGCATTGTTTTGTAGTCGCTGGGTGTATCTGCTGTATATATGGTATACAGGTAAGGTGACAACACAGCCCCCTGGGGCACACCAGCCTCCAGAGTTCCGACCTCGGATAGGGTAGACCCTATACGAACTCGGAATCTCCGGTTTGCTAGGTATGACGCAAGAAGACATGTCATCGCCTCACTGTATCCGCTGTGATTTATTTTGTATAGTAGACCTTCGTGCCATACTCTATCAAATGCTTTACTAACATCGAGGAAAGCTGCAGCTGTGTACATTTTTTCATTGTAACCTTTGGTAATGAATTCCGTTAATCTGAGCACTTGTAATTCACAAAAGTGCCTGGATCTAAAACCGAACTGTGCTTCTGGAATCATACCGATTGCTTCAGACTCTGTTTGAAGTCTTTTTAAGATTATTCTTTTGGCTATTTTGCTTAAACATGATAGTAAGCTTATAGGTCGATAGTTTTGTGGAAAACTCCCATCTTTTACCGGCTTTCCAATCATTATTACTTCCGCCTCTTTCCACCTGTCTGGAAAGTATCTTAGTCGCAATATTCCATTTATTATGTGAGCAATGTACACAATGTATCTTGTTTGGTACATTTTTTATTGCCCTGTTTGTGATTTTATCAGGACCTGCTGTTTTTTTGGGATTTAATATTTTGATTAGTTCTTTGATCTCTTCAGGACTTGTATGCTCTAGGCCTATTATGCCTTTTCTTCTTCTTAAGCGTCTAGCGCTTCTTTCTACTTCCTCCGTGAAATCTAGGTCTTCTGCCGGGTGAAAATTTTGCGTATAATTGGTTTCGAGTGTTAAGTAAGCAAGTTTTTGTCGGTACTTTATATACATTAGCCGCTAATTACCATAATCTTTTCTCGGAAGGGTTTTCATACAATAATTAAAGGCAACAATACCCTAATCTTTTTCCATAGTATGCGCAAACATACGTTTTTATTTATTTATTAATTAAGTCTTTGTTTGGATCCAAATGTGTATTAGTATTTTTTCCACAAAAGTTTTCTTGCATTTCATTATTTTGTGCAAATCCTTTAGGTAAATTTCTTCACCTTCGAGGTAAATCGCATACTAAAGTAGCACCTTTTTTTTAATCTAGACAATTTAAATTTAACTTTATTAAAAAATCCAAAAAGAATATTAGAAGTATATGGGTAAATATGAATAGTACATTCAAGAACAGTGGTGGGCCCAACGGACCCGAGTTGCCCGGTTACGTAAGTGAAATGTGTTGCCTGGATAAAAGTTAAGTCAGACTGGCATTAAATGAAGACATTTTGGTCTTGCCAAAATAAACTTTTAAATAAAATTATAATACCCCCCTCTTTTTAATGTCGCCTGAACGCCTCGTATAATATCCATTAATAATTTAGACAATAGATGGATACCACAAATAATTTTGTTCTATTTTTACAGTGCAAAATGTTTGACGTGACGAACTCAAATACACTAATTAGAACCATTTCGTTTTAATCTCTAAAAATTAAGGACTTTCAAGTAGCCGATTCTTTAATTTAATGACCAATTAGAGTAAGTATTTTTATTACACCACTTTATTTAGCGTTTTGGTATGAATCTACAGAAAGATTGAAAAATCGACCGTAAAAAAGGCGAGGCATCATTTAAGATTTCTACCCTTCACTTAATTAATATTTTAAAGGGTCATTTATCTTCGTAATTAATGATTCTTAAATTAATATTTAATTACCGGAAACGCTTTGCTTCGAAACCGGCTTTGTATTTATCTGTTCTGGAATAATACTGAATAGACTTTCGAATAAAGTTGATAAATTGTTTACCACAAGCTTGTGGCATTTAATCATCATTAAATGGAATATATTTTTTTGGAATTTTAGAGCAATTTACGGGATTTGTTTTGCTCCAGATACGTCGTGCTTTACGGAATTTAAAAGATTGGTGATTTTTTAAACGGATTAGGTGGCTGCGTTTTAGGCAAACTTTAATTAAATATAAAATAAGATGTTATACCTCCTCAGAATTCAACACATATTTTATTTTCACTACTTTTAATTTAATTGTATTTCGTAGTTAGCAGATTTTTCTAAAAAAATTTTTAAGAAAGACAATTCTTGGAAAGAGTTTATATAGATGAATTTTGATTCCATTATATAAGCTTCTTTAATAACAAAACGTAATTGTTAGACAAATGCATTCTGTAATGTAGTAAAATAAATAATTGGCATTATTATCGTAAGAAATATTTTATCACAGTAGTTGTTAATAACATATTGTCCTGAATGATGATTGCTATATAACTAAAACGATATCTACTCGACCAGTTACATCTCACCATAAAGTATTGTCTTAAGTAACATATGTGATCGAAATGTAAAAGCAGGTATAAGTAGATATAATCGCCATTATGTCCTCATCCAGCAAAAACCAGTAAAAACTCCAGAATAATCATAGTCTATTAGAAATTTGGATACTTATCCACCGCTTGGATTTTATGCTTTATTATAACTATATTTACTATTATTTTTGTAATATCTACATTATAGAATTAAAATATGCTTTATTGTCACTGAAAATTGTACAATTTTATGGACAAAGCGTACAAAAGTAAAATAAAATAATATTAATAATAACAATTAAAATTTTTAAGATTTTTTAAAGTTTACTAAAATTACATTAATCATCAATATCACACAATAAAAGAATAAAAGATATTAAAATATACAATCCATTGCAAAATTTCACTAAATTGCAAATTGCATAATTTTTAAAGAAGAAAAGTTTAAGCTGCTGCATGTGATACACAGGTATGTATATATATATATATATATATATATATATATATATATATATATATATATATATATATATATATATATATATACTGTTATGATGTATTGTTTGTGAATGATGAGCAATGAGTATTTTTTAATAATATAGGTTTTTTATTGCGGTTCTCAAAGAATTAGTTTGTAAGTACTTTTTTAAATTATCTTTATTATATCTATTATGAAACACACATATATATCTAACCTAGCCAATGTAAATTTAAAATAAACTATCTTTAAATTGAAATTCTTATGAAACTAATTAAATTCTATAGACAATGTAAAATTTAAACAAACTATCTTCAAAATTGAAATTGTTATGACACTAACTAAATTATATTAACAAAATGTTGTACCTTTCTGTCACTGAATGCCTAAATGAACTGTTTTTCACTATATAGATTCTAATCACCACTCAATGTCTTCGTACTTCGGTTATCCTTGTTTTTGTGAAATTACTTTTTCCAATGATCAGCTTCCACCAATTTAAAATATATTTCTTCTTAAGCATTTATAAACCACCAAGCAAACCAGCAAACAGCATTTATATTTATTCTTCTTTTCAATATACCAATATCCAATCACCAAATATATTATTTAATTTTAATATTCAATTAATACTTCTTCCATTATCCAATCATCATTTATACATAACATAATTTTTAATCTTCAATAATATTTTCTTTATACTGTTTCTTAATCTTGATTTAACTCACTATATTAAACAATTGGACCTTCTGTCTGACTATAATTGATCTGACTTCTATTTCATGCTAACTCTAATTAACTTTCATACTAAACTGGCCTATTTACTTCATATTAACTGACTGAGTTTATACTTTATAACTTTCTTACTATAACTTTCTAACTTTCATACTAAAACTGGCCCATAGTAACTGTAACTCATAACTGATTGACTAACTGAATGGACATCTTGAATCCAAATCACCGGGTATTTATATCTTTTTCCATGTTCCAGAATCATCTGGTAAGAAATCCTATTCGATTTTGTTCTATTTCTTCTATATGGATGTTCTCGAAAAAAAGTATATGTTCGATCCACAGACATAACCATTATTCCAGAATGTTCCACCGTAAACAAAGGTCAAATTCTGCATTCTGGAGAATTCCTTAATTTTCTATTGATAATTTTGTTGACATTTAGGCTTTTCAGATCAGAATATACACTTAAATTAGTAATTAACACTCTAATTTAATAAAATACACATTTTAAACAATATATTATTATAACCCCACTTTATATTCCCAATTATTACCTAAAATGTCACTTGGAGAGTATGTATAGTTGGTTGCCTAGTCACATGGCTCACTTAAATATACCTACAACATCATAATTACTAAAACAAAACTTTTTTTAAACTTATTACATGCTAATTTCTTAAAAAATGCCATCACATAAATAATTTTTCTTAAATTCTCTAGTATATAACTTATTAAAATAACCAAATACTTTTAATATCTAATATTATGTAGTATATAACTTGTAAATTATTTTCTATAAACACCAATCATATCAATATATATATATATATATATATATATATATATATATATATATATATATATATATATATATATATATATATGTATATATACATATATATACATATAATATCTGCTTTCTTAAAATTACATGTTTATTTCACAAGAGTATTATAGGCCCTCCATTTTATTAGGATTATGTTCAAACGCCACCATCGCAATTAACCTGAGTGTAAACATAAGAGATAAATCATGGTCGCTTCCGGTCTTAACAGCATGAACACATAGAGGAACATATGCAAAACAAACTCTGGATATTACAACGAATTACAAAAAACGATTAATCAATCCAGAGAACATTTTAAATAATTTAGGAGCGATATGAATTGAAATTGTGTTTTCATTTTTACGAATTTGTTCATTCATCTTTCTTAAAACCGGGCAGAGCAACGGTATAATGCTGATAAATCGCCTAGGATTAATCAGATATTTACGAGCGAATTCGTCAAACTCGAACCGGTAGATTGTAAGGATAAATATGGACGTTAAATGAATATTTTTCAGGTGTACCAACGGAACAACAGACTTTTAGGAAGGTCTAAAAAGCATTTCCTTCATTATATCTATAAAGTACAATGGCTAACCAATAATATTTATATATCGGATGTTTGAAATAAACATAAAAAGAAAAATAAGACAAGGTGATGCAACTATAAAAAATTAAGCATAGTATTTGTACAAAAAAGGGTGTACATTTATGTGAAATTATTATTAAAATTTCAGTGTATGAGCACTGGATTAAATAGAGCCAGTTCAAAATAATTAAGAGAGGTAGTAAAGGGTTATACAGATAATAGCCAAATTAAACTTAGAAAAAGTCTTATCAATACTGCTGTTACACATAGACTAGCGGTATCTATAAGTTTTTACTAGCGGTTGTTTCTCGTGTCGGGGAAGCTGTCTTTACCGGTTTCTAAACACGTGTCTTGCAGTACTTACACTAAGATCAAGAGATAAAGCACATTTGCATTTGTTGTCTCTGCGATTCAAAAGAGGATTCGCGGTATTTTTGGCGAAACTATCAGAGAAAGAGACAATGTCTGTTACTAGTGGCGGTCAACAGTCGAAAGAGAGGACGTCTGTTGCTAGCGAAAGGCAACAGTCAAAAGAGCAGTCAACAGTCGAGAGAAAGCAGCTCTGTTACTAGTGGCAGTTTACAGTCGAGAGAGTATGTCTGTTGATAGTAACGGTCAACAGTAGAGAGAGAGAGAGAGAGAGTCTTTTTCGTTAGCTATTTTAAAACTGTGGGTATTTCTAAAGGGGTGGGGTTGAAGTGAGGTTAGGAAGTGTTGGAGTAGGGTAATGATTTTAAAATTGATTTTTAAATATGATATGGTTTTTCTTCTTCTTGTTCTTCCTTCTTGTATGTAGGCTTTAAAGCCTGTTTCTTCTTCAATATTAGTCTCCTAAATTGTTTAAATTCTCGCACCATCTTTTTCTTCGTCTGCCAATACTTCTTCGTCCATTTGGTAACCTATCTCGTGCTATTAGTACTATGTTATCCTCTGCCATTCTACTAATGTGTTTGTTCCATTTCTGTTTCCGTTTTGTCACCCATCCATTTATCTCTTCCATATTGCATACTCTTCTTATGTTTTCGCTTCTCTTCCTATCTAATAACAGACTTTTTCCTAATATTCGTTGAAATATTTTCATCTCTGTTGTTTTTAGTAGTCGTCTCGTTTTAGATGTGTTAGATCTTGTCTCCGCCGTGTATGCTAATATAGGTCTAATTGCTGCTTTATAGATTCTTGTCTTTGTGTTTGTTCTTCCAGATTGTGTCATTAAGAGATCCTGCCGCTTTACTTGCTTTGAAGCTTTGTTGTCGTACTTCTTCTTTAACATCTCCGTAACTAGTTATATCTATTCCCAGATATCTAAACCTTGCTACCTGCTTTATTATTTTCCCACCAATTTCGATTATACATCTTAGTGGGTATTTAGATGTTGTCATATATTTAGTTTTTGCTGCTGATATTATCATATTGTATTTCTTGGCTGTTGTATTAAAGATGTGTGTTAATTTTTGGAGCTCGCCTCCTGTCTCGCGATTAATGCGGCGTCGTCTGCATAACAAAATATTTGGATTGCTTTGTTCTCCATTCTTTAGCCATGACCTTTACGTACTGCTTATATTATTTCGTCCATTATTGTATTAAAGAGAAGTGAGCTTAACGAGTGACCCTGTCTGACTCCGCTTTACACTGGTATACACTTTGTTATTTTTCCATTTATCTTTGCCTATATACGATTATGGAAGTAGATGTTTTTGATGGTTTGTATAATATTGATTGGTATGTTATTTTTATACAGTAGGTGTAAGACGTCTTCGACCTGGATGCAATCAAAATCCTTTGTCAGGTCTATAAAACATAGGTATGCTGATTTATTGTACTCAATGGCCTTCTCTGTTATTTGTCTTCTCTGTAGTACAAATACGGCGTCTACGCAGGATCTTCCCGATCTGAATCTTTATGGTTCTTTTGATAAAGTTGTTATTTTATTAATTTTGTTTATTAGGACTTTTGTGGTAAGCTCAAGTGCGGTGTTCAGCAGATTTATACCTCTATAATCGTTGGGGCCTTCTTTATCACCTTTCTTGAACATTGGTATCATTATGCTGTTTCTCCATGCGTTTGGTATCTTGCAGTGCAATGTTAGTTTTTGTATAAGTTTTGTCATCTCTAGGGTTATACTTTCTTGTCCGTGTTTTAGAAGCTCGTTGGTTATTCCGTCTGGTCCTGGTGACTTTCTATTTTTGAGTGAATTTATGGCTATCTCTACTTCCTGAAATCTTATTTCTATTTCGCGTCTTAATTCAGGTACGTTATTGTGTTGAATATTATTTTCCTTTCAAAAAGAGAAATCAAACGATTTCTACTTGGCGAAACCGAATTCAAATCTTAACCACTGTGTTTCCTAAAATTTGCGAAACAAACAGCTGGATGAATTACTCGGCAAGGGAATCTAAAATTGCATTCCACAAGCCGTCCATCCTAGTCAAAATTCGTAGTGAATTCAGTTTCTCGTACTTCCAACGAAGTAAATAACAAAACAGAATGACGGTATTAGATTTTTGTTTTGATAAAGTGCAGCAACAACCGTTGATACGTATTTCGACCTCCTTAAGTCTCTTCAGAACGGTATAGCCACTGCTCTGAATCAAAACAAAAATCTTTCCCGTCCTAGATAATAGTTATTAAAATAACTATATACAGACGTAACTACGCCATCTAAAAACAAAAAGAGAAATCAAACGATTTCTACTTGGCGAAACCGAATTCAAATCTTAACCACTGTGTTTCCTAAAATTTGCGAAACAAACAGCTGGATGAATTACTCGGCAAGGGAATCTAAAATTGCATTTCACAAGCCGTCCATCCTAGTCAAAATTCGTAGTGAATTCAGTTTCTCGTACTTCCAACGAAGTAAATAACAAAACAGAATGACGGTATTAGATTTTTGTTTTGATAAAGTGCAGCAACAACCGTTGATACGTATTTCGACCTCCTTAAGTCTCTTCAGAACGGTATAGCCACTGCTCTGAACCAAAACAAAAATCTTTCCCGTCCTAGATAATAGTTATTAAAATAACTATATACAGACGTAACTACGCCATCTAAAAACAAAAAGAGAAATCAAACGATTTCTACTTGGCGAAACCGAATTCAAATCTTAACCACTGTGTTTCCTAAAATTTGCGAAACAAACAGCTGGATGAATTACTCGGCAAGGGAATCTAAAATTGCATTCCACAAGCCGTCCATCCTAGTCAAAATTAGTAGTGAATTCAGTTTCTCGTACTTCCAACGAAGTAAATAACAAAACAGAATGACGGTATTAGATTTTTGTTTTGATAAAGTGCAGCAACAACCGTTGATACGTATTTCGACCTCCTTAAGTCTCTTCAGAACGGTATAGCCACTGCTCTGAACCAAAACAAAAATCTTTCCCGTCCTAGATAATAGTTATTAAAATAACTATATACAGACGTAACTACGCCATCTAAAAACAAAAAGAGAAATCAAACGATTTCTACTTGGCGAAACCGAATTCAAATCTTAACCACTGTGTTTCCTAAAATTTGCGAAACAAACAGCTGGATGAATTACTCGGCAAGGGAATCTAAAATTGCATTCCACAAGCCGTCCATCCTAGTCAAAATTCGTAGTGAATTCAGTTTCTCGTACTTCCAACGAAGTAAATAACAAAACAGAATGACGGTATTAGATTTTTGTTTTGATAAAGTGCAGCAACAACCGTTGATACGTATTTCGACCTCCTTAAGTCTCTTCAGAACGGTATAGCCACTGCTCTGAACCAAAACAAAAATCTTTCCCGTCCTAGATAATAGTTATTAAAATAACTATATACAGACGTAACTACGCCATCTAAAAACAAAAAGAGAAATCAAACGATTTCTACTTGGCGAAACCGAATTCAAATCTTAACCACTGTTTCCTAAAATTTGCGAAACAAACATCTGGATGAATTACTCGGCAAGGGAATCTAAAATTGCATTCCACAAGCCGTCCATCCTAGTCAAAATTCGTAGTGAATTCAGTTTCTCGTACTTCCAACGAAGTAAATAACAAAACAGAATGACGGTATTAGATTTTTGTTTTGATAAAGTGCAGCAACAACCGTTGATACGTATTTCGACCTCCTTAAGTCTCTTCAGAACGGTATAGCCACTGCTCTGAACCAAAACAAAAATCTTTCCCGTCCTAGATAATAGTTATTAAAATAACTATATACAGACGTAACTACGCCATCTAAAAACAAAAAGAGAAATCAAACGATTTCTACTTGGCGAAACCGAATTCAAATCTTAACCACTGTGTTTCCTAAAATTTGCGAAACAAACAGCTGGATGAATTACTCGGCAAGGGAATCTAAAATTGCATTCCACAAGCCGTCCATCCTAGTCAAAATTCGTAGTGAATTCAGTTTCTCGTACTTCCAACGAAGTAAATAACAAAACAGAATGACGGTATTAGATTTTTGTTTACTTTATCAAAACAAAAATCTAATACCGTCATTCTGTTTTGTTATTTACTTCGTTGGAAGTACGAGAAACTGAATTCACTACGAATTTTGACTAGGATGGACGGCTTGTGGAATGCAATTTTAGATTCCCTTGCCGAGTAATTCATCCAGCTGTTTGTTTCGCAAATTTTAGGAAACACAGTGGTTAAGATTTGAATTCGGTTTCGCCAAGTAGAAATCGTTTGATTTCTCTTTTTGTTTTTAGATGGCGTAGTTACGTCTGTATATAGTTATTTTAATAACTATTATCTAGGACGGGAAAGATTTTTGTTTTGGTTCAGAGCAGTGGCTATACCGTTCTGAAGAGACTTAAGGAGGTCGAAATACGTATCAACGGTTGTTGCTGCACTTTATCAAAACAAAAATCTAATACCGTCATTCTATTTTCCTTTCCTTTAAACAGTTCCGTCAGGTATTGTTTCCATTCGTTTGCTGGTATGTTATTGTATTCTTTTAATTCTGCCATTTCTTTCCGTTGGTTTTTTATAAATCTTCATATTAGTACACACAGCATGGTTTTTCGCATGTAAAATATTGAACAGTATTATTCTCTTTTATTTGTAGGTGGAAGTTATTTTAAGGAAAATTAATTTTGTGTATATACCATCTTTCATCTTTTCATCTTTTCGTACTACCATTCCGACAGTTTATTGTTTATGCTTTTCAAGAGTTGCTTTTAGATACTTTTAATAGTATTTGTCTGTTGTTTATCTCCTTAAATTTTATAGTACCCATATGAAAACGTTAAATTATGTATTATATGGTTTCGTCTTTTAGAAGATCATTTATCTTTATTATCGTAAATCATTAGATTTAATAATAAAAGTGTTGTTGGATTTATCAGGTTTCAGTACAACTACATTAGGATTTTTTCTCAAGAAGGCTTTCGTCTTTTAAATTTTTTTTATGTAATGCTTTATTTTCAAATGTATATTTATTTTTGTTTTTAAAATTGGTTAAAATATTACAAAACTTTGTTCCTATGAATTTGTATGAATGAATGTTAATTGGCTAAAAAGTACTAGGGAAGGAGAATAGGACAGTCGACTTGAAAATTAGACCAGGTGATTTTCATGATTTTTTTTTAAATCGAGAACGAAAAGTCCACTTTAGGAACAGTGTGTGGAATCATTATTGTGTTTTTAAGATTATAAACAAGAAGTCTACTTTAAAATCAGTGTGTAGAATCATTATTGTGTTTTTAACAGCCAGAACAAGAAGTACAGTTTCAGAACAGTGTGTGAAAAAGAAGTGTAAGTTTTGTGTGTGAGTTTAAGTTGGTGAGTAGAATAGTTGTAGACGAATCGAGACCCAGGTCGATAATCTCAAACTCCTTGTGTCCGAAGAGACTCCTAAATCTGTGAGAAAACGAAAAAAGTTAAAAGTATAAAGTATAAAAGTATAAAAAAAATATAAAGTTTGTACAAGATACCCATTAGAGGCGGGAGACGCAATTTTCGGAAAGAGTCGCATTAATATTATTATTGTGAAACGAGTCGGAGGTATTTTTTTTTTAATTTGGCAAGAAACTGAATGAGTGCTGTTGTTTGTGTAACAGTTTTTGGAGAAAGGAAGCAGAACTACACGTATTTTGGAAAATTGAACAGTATTTCGGGAACACAATCCGGAGACTCAGTCAGTATCCGTTGGGAGACATCTCAGAAAGAACATAAAAAAGGTCAGTCAATTTGTTTGTGAAATAAGCGTTGTATGTTCACCATATATTTTATGTAAACTTATATCATAAAGCGATTAATAAAAAAGAATTGAATTCATAAGTGAGAAAATTTGCATATAATAAAATTTGTTTGTTTTTAAGAAAGTTAATGAGAACAATTTTGCAGTAAATTAAATTAATTTAATTTTAAAAGGGAAATAACTGAATTAAGTTTTCTTTTGCTCTGAGGAATAGATAATTCAGTGTATACAATTTTTATGATGATAGTTGCGAACAGCCATAAAGATAGGTACATGGAACGTTAGAACAATGTACGAGGCGGGAAAAATCTATAATGCCATTCAAGAAATGGAAAGACTCTCGATTAATATTATGGGAATAAGCGAAATGCGCTGGACAGATACGGGATACCGAGTTATCAAAGATCACAAAATATTTTACTCAGGAAATCTTAAGAACGAACATATAAATGGAGTGGGCCTAATTATGAATAATAAAATCGCCAATTGTGTCAGTCACTTTGTACCTGTATCAGAAAGGATGCTCTTAGTTCAGCTAAACACAACTCCCATAAAAACAAACATTATTCAAGTATACGCTCCTACAGCGGACGCCCCAGAAGAAATCATAGAAAAATTTTACAATGACCTTACTAATATTGTCAAAAGGATTCGGAAAAACGAAATAATACTAATAATGGGAGACTTTAATGCCAAAGTTGGCAAAGGACAAAGTGGAAATTTAGTGGGATCCTTTGGTCTAGGGGAACGTAATGAACGCGGAGACCGTTTGATTAAATTTGCAACTGAAGAACAGTTCGTAGTGACAAACACCATTTATGATCTTCCTCCAAGACGACTATATACGTGGAAATCTCCCCAGGATACTCCAGATCACACAGTACGAAATCAAGTAGACTATATTCTTATTAACAAACGATTTAGAAACTCTATAACATCTGTTAAAGCGTACCCGGGATCCGACATAAATTCGGACCACAATCCACTTATCGCCAAAATGAAACTTAGTTTAAAGAAAGTTCAAAGACCAAAAATTATGAAGTACGATATTAACCAACTGAAAAATAAAACAGTAAAGGAAAAGGTACAAAAACGCTTAAAAGAAAAAACGTGGCTCGTACAGAAAAACCATGGGCCCGTACAGAAACAGATAACACAGATGTAGAACTAGAAAATTTGCACAAAGTAAGTCAAGAAATAACAGAAAAATACTTAAAACCTGAAAGAACAAATAAAAAGGAATGGATGACGGAGGAGATTCTATGTATGATGGAAGACAGAAGAAACGCTAAAGATAATAAGAATTACTACAACAACATAAATAACGAAATAAAAAGGGCTATTAAAATAGCAAAAGAAAATTGGTTTAGCTCGAAGTGTACAGAGATAGAGTCATTACAACAAAAACATGATTCATTTAACCTCCATAAAAAGATTAAAGAAGCGGCAGGCTTATATGAACACAAGAACACTGGATTCCTGACAGATAATCAGGGAAACATAGTACTGGAAATAGAGCATAAAAGAGATATTTGGATCAAATACGTGGAAAAAACTTTTGAAGATATACGAAGTAACACTGGTATTACAACAAACACCAATTGCGAATCTGGACCACCATTTACAGTCGAAGAAGTAAAATATGCCATCAAAAGCACCAAAGATGGTAAAGCAGTAGGCCCTGATAATTTTCACTCAGAATTCTTAAAACTTATGGACTATGATGGCATAAAATGGTTGACAAATATATTTAACAGTATATATGATACGGGCGTGGTTCCCCAAGAGTGGTTAGTGTCAACTTTTATAAATCTTCCAAAAAAACCCAATGCGAGAAAGTGCGAAGACTATAGAATTATAAGCCTTATGAGCCATTTACTTAAAACATTTCTAAAGGTCATCCACAAAAGAATATATACAAAATGTGAGGAACAACTAACAAGAACACAATTCGGATTTCGTGATGCTCTGGGAACACGGGAGGCCCTTTTTGCTGTACAGGTGCTATTTCAGAGATGCAGGGATGTGAATTGTGATATATACGTATGCTTTATAGATTACCAGAAGGCATTTGACAGAGTAAAACATAACAAATTAATGACTCTAATGCAAGAAATTGGAATTGACAACAAAGATCTTAGAATTATCAGAAACATTTACTACAATCAAACGGGCGAAATCAAAATAGAAGACCAGTTAACTGATAAAATTGCAATAGAACGTGGAGTACGACAGGGCTGTATTTTGTCTCCATTGTTGTTCAATATTTATTCTGAATGGGTATTTAAGGAAGCTTTAGACGGTTGTGCGAAAGGAATACTAATAAACGGTGAATGGTTGAATAACATTAGATATGCAGATGACACTATAGTTTTTGCCGATAATCTGAATGACTTACAGATATTAACAAATCGCATAACAGAAGTCAGCAACAGATACGGACTAGCTCTTAACATAAAGAAAACCAAATTTATGACAATTAGTAAAAAACCAATACTAAACGCTCAACTTACAATCAACCAACAGAATATCGAAAGAGTCGAGCGATATACATATCTAGGCACCAATTTAAATAGCCAATGGGACCACTCAACAGAAATTAAACAGCGAATAATAAAAGCAAAAGCAGCATTCGTTAGAATGAGAACTATTTTCAACAGTCGAGACATCATTAAAAACAAAATGCCGTCTATTGAACTGCTACATATTCACAGTTCTGCTCTACGGAATGGAAGCATGGACACTGACTGCTGCATCTATGAATCGGCTCGAAGCTTTCGAAATGTGGTGTTATAGGCGCATCTTACGTATATCCTGGGTTGACAGAGTTACTAATGTGGAGGTCCTGCGTAGAATGGGGAAAGAATGTGAAATTCTCATGACCGTCAAAACTAAAAAGTTGGAATATCTAGGACATGTAATGAGAAATCAAGAACGTTACGGCCTTCTCCAGCTGATTCTCCAAGGGAAAGTAAATGGTAAGAGAGGACCGGGAAGAAGACGCATTTCCTGGCTTCAAAATTTACGAAAGTGGTATAACACGACTACCACTGAACTGTTCCGCGCTGCAATAAGCAAAGTAAAGATAGCCGTGATGATCGCCAACGTCCGGAACGGATAGGCACTTTAAGAAGAGAAGAAGATGATGATAGTTATATAAGGTATTGAAATAAATGGTGATTGTTTTAAAAGGTTATAAATTGTGTTATAATATTTATTCCCTTTGTCTATCCTAAGGAAAGCCAGCATCCAGGAAATACTAGAAGCCACGAATTGAAAGTAAAATAAATTTATTGTGTAGTAAGGAACCCTGAGAAATTAAATATTATTTGATCTAGTTTAATTCAATTAGAATTAACTAAAATTAAAACAAATCAGATTAAAGTTGGGACACTTGTGTAAAATTCGTTTTCTACATCATGATTTGGGTATTCTAAACATAAAGAATAGCAGAAGAATGTCTAGCGTCCATTTAGACAATATACAAGGTGGTCCAGAATTATGTACATTAATTTCTAGAGCTCATAGTAAGTCCAAAAATAAGGGTACTTCTTTATGTACACTTTTTTATAAAACTGAATAATAAGGGAGATACAACCCTTTAAAGGGGTGAATTAAAATTCTTATTTTTTCAAATATCTTTCAAACGGTTTTGAATACGGAGTTCATATTTTGGGAGTGATTATAAGACATTAGGATAATTAATTTCATGTCACCACCTACCACATCCTATATTAATACAGGGTAGTTTTGGAGGGTAAGTGGGGGTTATTGCGTCACATGTTTTTAATTTTTACATATTTTAAAAAAATAATTTAAAAATTGTTTCCTTAGACTTTTCTACGCAAAAAAGATGCTCTTGTAATATTTCGATAGATATCACCATTTTCGATTTATTTAAACTCGAAGGTATACATGTATTTTATTGTAATCGTTACATTTCTTAATATTCATCAAGTATGCTTTGGAATTGACACTTATGTTAGCAACAACACTTTAATCTCAAGTAGTCTATTAATTGTCAGTGACGTTTAATAACAATTAAATTATTTTATCTACACTTTTAATGTACTCGACAGTGAAGTTTGTTTAACACGTCTCTTTTGCTATATTTTTAAATTTGTTTGCCTGCAATATGGCACACTATTCAAATTCTGAGATGACAGACATACTTTTAGTATTAGGGGAATGTTCGGGAAATGCTGCTGCCGCTGTAAGACGCTACAGAGAAAAGTATCCGAACAGAAATATTCCCAATGCCAGGACTTTTGTAAGTACTGAACGACGACTAAGAGAAACCGATTGTCTTCAAAGAAGGAATACAGATGCTGGTCGTCGTAGAGAAGCAAGAAATGTTCGCGTTGAACAGCAAATATTGGATGCTGTAATAAATGACCCCACAATAAGTACACGCAGGTTTGGATTAAGAACGAATATTTCCCATCAAAGTGTTTTAAGAGTTCTGCATGAAGAGCAATTACATCCTTACCACTATCGACAAGTGCAGGAATTGTTACCTGACGATATGCCACTTAGAGTTGATTTTTGTGAAGTATTGCAGAATAAAGTTCAAACTGCACCAAATTTTTTAAAGCAACATTCTGTTTACAGACGAGGCCACATTTACAAGACAAGGTATGTTCAATTCTAGAAATATGCACTTCTGAGCTGAAGAAAATCCAAGGGCTACAATGGAAACTCACTTCCAACACACGTTCAAGATAAACGTTTGGGCAGCTACTTTAGGAAATAGTTTCATAGGATACCACATCTTTCCCGGAAATTTAAATGGTAACATGTATTACAATTTTCTAGACAATATTTTACATGATAATTTGGAAGATATTCCATTACAAATACAAAGAAACATGTTTTTATGCATGATGGTGCTACTCCACATTACACAAGAATTTGTAGAAGGTGGTTACATAAACATTTCCCTGATAGGTGGATAGGCCGGGGTGCGGATGCACCGATTCATTGGCCTGCCCGTAGCTGTGATCTTAATCCAATGGACTTTACAGTATGGAGTTATATGAAATCAAAAGTGTATAATACTCCAATTAATACAGTAAATGAGTTAAGAGACAAAATTGAACAAGTATTTACCGATTTACAAAACGATCCAGTAACATTAAATGGATTAATGTGTTCGCTAAATAAAAGAATTAGATTATGTATTCAACAAAGTGGAGGACATTTTCAACAGTTGTTGTGAAATATTATTTTCGCCATAAATTAAATGTTAAGTAATAATTAAGTTTTCCATTAATTTATAATATTATTGCTAACACAAGTGTCAATTCCAAAGCATACTTCATGAATATTAAGAAATGTAACGATTACAATAAAATACATGTATACCTTCGAGTTTAAATAAATCGAAAACGGTGATATCTATCGAAATATTACAAGAGCACCTTTTTTTGTTTAGAAAAGTCTAAGGAAACAATTTTTAAAATATTTTTTTAAAATATGTAAAAATTAAAAAACATGTGACGCAATAACCCCCACTTACTCTCCAAAACTACCCTGTATTAATATAGGATGTGGTAGGTGGTGACATGAAATTAATTATCCTAATGTCTTATAATCACTCCCAAAATATGAACTCCGTATTCAAAACCGTTTGGAAGATATTTGAAAAAATAAGAATTTCAATTCACCCCTTTAAAGGGTTGTATCTCCCTTATTATTCAGTTTTATAAAAAAGTGTACATAAAGAAGTACCCTTATTTTTGGACGTACTATGAACTCTAGAAATTAATGTACATAATTCTGGACCACCTTGTATATAAACAATATAATACATCATTGGACAACCTACATGTTGTAAGTTGACTTAAGAGAATTAAACCTTGTTTTTGGACGAAAAGGCAATTTATATGAAGAAATAGAGGTATTAGTCAAAAAATTAAAATGTGAAATTAAAAAAAATATATTGTTTTTATGTTTTAACCACTTATTTACCAATTTGTCCCGCCCTGTCTTAACTTAATTACTAAAAAAATTGTTATACTTAAGTAATGTTTTATGTCAGTAAAGACTTTACACAGGCACTGTATCTTAAAATTAAATTATAATAACATAATACCCTATAAAGTTACTTAAGTAGGCTAACGAAGTAGAAGTTTTAAAATTAAATATGAAAGAAAATTCCGACGACATGAAAATTTTGGTTGTTCTCTTTTCGATAAAACGGAGATGAATAATGCAAGTAGTTTCATTCATGTTCATGTATATATGCAACTTAATGAATATATTATATTTAAGTCCTTTTTGAGCGCACTTTAATAGCGAAAATTTTAACCTACCGTTAAAATAGCATATTCTTTAAAGAAAATTTATTTTAAAGTTTCTCGTAATTTGCTCACTTGACAAAGAAAAACAAAGAGCTTTAATATGGTTTATAGTGTATTTTTATGTATGAGAGAGTAATAAAACAATAAATTATGTATGCAAATCCCTAAACTGTTGACACGGGTGACTCAATGAAAAACAGATATTTGTCAACAAGTTTACAGAAGTATATAGGAAAACAATTTTAAATTGACTATGACCACCAGGTATAAAGGTTGGAGCAGAATAGAATACAATAGTTGTGAGGGTTACTAATCCCTAAATAAGGTTGCCAGTGTCGGAGTGATGGAGGTTAACAGGTACTAATTAATTTGCAAGAAATGTAAGATGTTTATTTTATTGGTTATATATAACCAATAAAAGTTTAATAAGTACCTACCTATTTGCAAAATAAAGTTTAATTCTTTAGATAAAATAAAACGTTTTATTTTATCTATTTGCAAAATAAAGTTTTATTCTTTGCCTATTTGCAAAATAAAGTTTAATTCTTTAGATAAAATAAAACGTTTTATTTTATCTGAAATGAGTGCATTCCACGAAGTAAGGGTTTCAACAATCAAACATTTAATTCTTTTATTCCAGGAATCTACGACAGTAATTGACTAGATAATTACCTTCTAAACTTATTCCACAGAAAATGTGATAGTGGGTTTTTCCATTTTGTATATAGGAAGGTCCAAGTGGCGTATTCAAAATTCTTAACAGTTCACTAAAAGTAGGTACTTCAGTTGCAAGGTGCAGTTTATTGTGTATACTAGTGTTATGGAAAATTTGGAAGTGCCGTGTAAACGCCGAAAAATTGGTCCTCTAACAGTTAATGAAAAAACATTAATATTTAATTGTTTTAAATCATGTACAGACAAACGTTTATGTGAAAGTGTTGATGAGACCGTTGAGTTAGTTAGCAGTACACTTGGTGTTGGGAAATCTACGATTTACAGAGTTATTAAAGAAGAGAAATGTGGTAGTTTTCAAATGCCACGTAATGCTCCAGGGAAACCAAAATTTCAAATAAAATATCATTTTAAAGAAGGACTTCGACGGAAAGTGCATGAATTCTTCTTTAGACAAGAATTTCCAACATTGGATAAAGTTCTTGTCTCAGTTCGAGATGATAAGGATTACCCAGAAATGAGGCGAAGTACGTTATGGAAACTTTTAAAAGGAATAGGCTTCCGCTGGAAAAAGAATCCCAGAAAGTCTATTTTATTAGAAAGAAGCGATATTGTCATATGGAGAAGACATTTTCTGAGAACCATAAAGGAAATGAGAAACCAAAAAAGAAAAATATTTTATCTTGATGAAACATGGATCAACGAGGGTCATGCACCAAATAAATTTTTGCAGGATGAAACTGTTACAAGTCAAAGGCACGCTTTTGTAAATAACTTATCTACTGGTTTAAACCCACCATCAGGAAAGGGACGCAGGCTGATAATATTGCACATTGGCAGTTCAGACGGTTTTGTTGAAGGTGGTTTATTAACTTTTGAATAAGCTCGTACCGGTGACTACCATGAAGACATGAACGCTGATGTCTTTCAAGAATGGTTCGAACAAATGATAGATCTTCTTCCTAAGAATTGTGTAATAGTAATGGATAATGCAAGTTATCACTCCAGACTTATAGAAGGACTGCCCATAACCAAGTGGTTAAAAAAAGACTTGCAGAATTGGCTGAGTTCAAAAAATATTACGTACCACCCCGGATCTATAATAAAGGAACTTTATTCGTTGTGTGCCTTTCATAAGAAAAATTTAAAAAATACGAAATTGATGAAATTGCCAAAAATCGTGTAATGACAGTACTTAGATCCCCACCATATCATTGTGAATTAAACCCGATTGAACTGGTATGGGCACAGATAAAGAGTGAAGTTTCAAGAAAAAATACCACTTTTAAAATTCATGATGTTAAACAGTTGTTTTTGGAGGCCGTAAATAATGTAAAACCTGAAAACTGGGAAAAGGCAGTAAATCACAATATTAAAGAAGACGAAAAAATGTGGAAGCTGGACAATATTACTGATAAAATGATCGAGCCAGTTATTATAAATCTTGGTTCTGAAAGTTCATCTTCTGAATCTGATTTGGATTTGTAACAAGTAGCTGTAAGTTTTATATTAATATTTTTATTCATCTATTTAACATACCTTAGACGGATTTAAAAACTCTTTTTCTCTTTTGTAATTTTTAAAAATTAAAAAAAATGTGAATTTTTAAAACCCTTTTTAATGTAGGCCAGTCAGTTCTAATATAGTGTGTGATAAAAGAGGTCACTTTTGTTTACATACACATAACACTTTATAACACTGAAATAATTCATTTATTTTTTACAATTATTCAAAGTAATTTTTCAATTAATCTTGAGCACGCTCATGGAGTGGTCGGAGCTACCAGTTAAAATTATGCTAATTACTCTCTCGTTTATAAAAATAAACTATAATTTATATTAAATGTTAACGTATTTCATAGTATTCCTTCTCCTAAAATATCTTATTGTTTGATGTTTATTTTGTAGTTAATATTCCATAATACAAAGTTACCCATTTAAATCTCTGGTTTTTCGTATTTCCTGATCTACTTCCGAGGCTGTCTGGTACCGTTTTACATCTGGTGACCTTATTATGTTTGATAATTTGTATACAGGGTGCAGCATTAGTGCAAGGAAGTCAATGTACTTATTTGTCATAAGTAGACTTCGGCAAATATGCATATTGCATATTTTGCATATTGTGCATATTTTATGCAAATATTTCATATTTTGGCATATTTGTATAAAAGTTTGCATAAAGTGCATAAAAGTTCAGATTTTTATACTGTATTTGAAAATTTTTAAACATACTAATTTATTTCAATTCTTGTATAAAATTTTGTAGTCATTTTAATCAAGAAATGATCAAGTACGTAATCTCTACAGGTACAAAACATTTACAATTTCAAAGAAGATCAATTTAAGTAGCCCTCAACATTCTTAGAAAGTCTCGGTCACTGAGGCATTCAGTTATTGGATAATCGCTAAGGGTTCGCTCATTTGCATTTTATGATCTAATCCCCAAATCTATCTACAATTTATTGTATCTTAACAGCAGGTAAACGGCTAATAGTTTTGTTCCTAATTTAGGGATTTTCCAAAATCTCCCAGTTTATTGAATTAGGTACCTAAACATTTCTAATTTGATGCTCAGATTTGTAAATCATTTTTGTTTTGATATTCAAAGCGTAAACACTCGTTGTGCGCAACAAAAAGGAAGATTGTGATTTTATAATGCCTAAAACACTCAATGCTTCAACTTGGATTAAACCTTATAAAGAGCTGTCTATGGATATGGGAAAAATCTACTGTTTAGTCTGTGGCAAAATTGTAAGTATCTAATATTTTCCATTAAATATCTAATATTTCATACATACAGGGTGTTGTCAAATGACACTTACAACGTTTGACTGTAGATACTTCTCGAAAAATTGAACAAAACGATATAGTTAATGAGGGGTCAAACTTATTTACTTTTCGAGATACAGGGTGTTAAAATTAAAAAAAATTAAATTCTTTTAGTTAATAACAACAATAACTTTAAAACCAATAAACGTATTTACTTGAAATTTAGTACTCGAAGGTAGTTTTTAAATAAAAAATAGCTTTCTTTAGTGAGAAAAAATTGTCCATGTCAATCCATTGTCAATCTACTTCAAAAAAACTAGATGAGCAAGAAACTTTTAATGAAGACTTGTGTCGCGCATTAGTGTCTGCAAACATACCGCTTTCAAAATTAGCAAATGTAAATTTTAGTTCGTTTCTAAAAAAATATTGCAAACTTAATGTTCCAAGTGATCGGTCTCTAAGAAGAAATAATGTGAACGGGCTATACTCGTCGGTGTTAATTAATATGAAGGAAGAAATTGCAGATAATTATTTTTACATATCTGTAGACGAAACCACTGATTCCTCAGGAAAGTATATTGCTCATTTATTGATTGGTGTTCTTAAAGAAGATACCTTACCAAAATCTCATCTTATTTCATGCCAGCAACTTGAGAAAACAAATGCTTTAACAATTTCGCGTTTTATACGAGAAACATTAGCAACTTTTTTTCTTCCGACAACTATTCCTTCTAATAAATTACTGCTTATTTTATCGGATGCTGCTTCTTATATGGTGAAAGCAGGACAAAATTTAAAAATATTTTTCCCAGATTTAATACATGTTACTTGTGTAGCGCATCGATTAAACAGAGTTGCAGAGGAAATACGAAAAAAGTTTCCTCTTGTAAATACCATGATATCCAGTGTCAAAAAAGTATTTCTTAAATCTCCTATAAGAATTCAACTTTATAAAGAAATGCTACCTAACATTCCTCTTCCACCACAACCTATTTTAACGCGATGGGGAACATGGTTAAAAGCAGCTAATTTTTATGCAGATCATTTTGTTAAAATAAAGAACATAATTGATACGTTAACAGATGAAAGTTCCCAATCTCTTTTGGATTCTAAACAAACTTTTCAGAGTAACTTGCTTCAACAAGAACTTTCATTTATAAAATCAAATTTTAGTTTTGTTCAAAAAACAATTACTCAGTTAGAATCACCAAAACTGTCATTGTTCGAAAGTACAGCATTAATAAAAGAATTTGCGTCATGTTGTCGGAACGTTAGAGGTAATATTGGAAAAGATATTTTAAAAAAATTTAAAGCTACTATGGAAAAAAATAAAGGTTACCATATTCTTTCTGAAGTAGTCAGTGTTCTAGCTGGAAATATTTCGGAAACAATTAATTTAGAACCAAATGTTTTGGTTAGTTTGAAAAATGCTCCCGTTACATCAGTTGATGTTGAACGAAGTTTTTCCATATATAATTATATGTACTAAATATATGAAGTTTTTCCATATATAAATATATGTACTGATGTAGTTACTTAAAATAAATGTAAATCTTAATGAATAGTAGGAAATTTTAGTTATGTACACTTTTTTTTAAATAAAATTGTTACTATTTTACGATTTTTTTATTTATTTGTATGCATATTTTGTAAAATATTTGCATATTTTCGGGTTAACACGTGCATATTTATGCGCATATTTTCTACATTTTTATTTGCATATTTGCCGAAGTCTAGTCATAAGAGATACAAAAAAAAACAAAGCTTAAAGTTGCAGCTTATATGGATGGGACTAAACTACAAAAATAATTTTAAATATATCTATGGTGAAACCCACTAACAAATAGAAACGAAGAGAACCAAGAAATCATAAACAGAATGGCCAAAGGTAGTAAGAGTGCTAGAAGCCTGACTAAGATACTGAGGTCGAAGATAGTATCCAGAACAGCAAAAAAAAACGAATATATACAACAGTTATCCGACCTACAGTACTCTATGCTAGCGAGACCTGGACACTAAATAAAGATATGGAAGTAAAATTAGATAGATGGGCACGAACAATTCTTAAAAGGATATACGGAGGTGTAAAAGAGGGCAACATCTGGCGAAGAAGAACGAATGAAGAAATAATGCAAATATATGGGCAACCAAAAATAACAAGACTCGCTAAAATTCAAAGATTAAGATGGCTCGGACATATAGCAAGAATGAAGGAAGGAAGAGTTCCCAATGAATTAATAAACACGGAAGCTGGTACAAGAAGAAAAAGAGGCCTCCCCCGAAGAAAATGGCTGGAGTCGGCAAAAGAAGATCTGAAGTCGCTGCGGGTACAAGATTGGAAAAACTTAGCTCAAGATAGAAAGAAATGGAAGAAAACCGTTGAAGCCTTGGGCCTTTGAGGCCTGTTGAGCTGAACTAAATGGTGAAACCCATATTAAGAGGCTGGGACAAACTTATCTTCTTTTAATAGAACATCCTGTATAATTTACATTTTTGAAATAATTATTATTTATACATTTTATCTTTTAATGCTGTCTTTTTGTTATTTTAATGGTATAATACATATTTTGTTGTTTCTACTAGTATTAGTGGCTAAGGCAAATCCAAAAAAGCCAAATATTATTAAAATAGGTACATATTTGATTGATTTATTAATAGTGTAATTAACACAATTTACGACTTTAAAATATTGTAAATAGCGGTTTTCACAGCTTCTTATTTCATTTTCAGTTCCTCCAGAACCGCCAACGATACTAGACCAATACGGAAGATTACTAAATGGCACAGTTGGTCCACACGACGAAGGAGATGACATAACTATGAAATGTAGAACTGTCGGAGGTCACCCTCAGCCAATCGTAAGGTGGTTGGTGAATGGTTTAATAGTCGACGATCACTACGAACACAATGCTGGTGATGTTATAGAGAACGTGCTAGTATGGCCTTCAATCAGTAGGAGAGATCTTGATGCTCTATTCACGTGCCAAGCTGTCAATACCAAACTCACAGAACCAAAAGAAGCATTTGTTGTTTTGGATTTGCGATGTAAGTATATATACTACTAATAAGGTATTATTTTAAAATAAAAACATCTCGAAAAAAAAAAGGAAAAGGGTTAATTATTATACATTATTATACACCAAAAATTTTTGGCTTTCATGCAAGCTCACTTGATGTCTTTAATTTTTTTCTATATGTAAGATATGTCTATGTCTATTGAATAAAATTGTTTTTGTTCTAAGTCGCTTTCCCCGGTTCTTCCGCTAATAATATATGAGAATAAATAGGGACTAAGCACTAGACTCTGGCGAATTCATTCTTTCACATCAAATTTTTTAGTCTTTCCCACACTGCAACTGCACTGCCGCGCATGCGCGGATGCTAAGTTGCTTACACCAGGTGTTGGATGACACCAAACGCGTAGCCCGCTATGTTCAAGTGGAGATGAGGCGAGTTGTTGAGATTTCTCTTTTAAATTGAATGGATTTTAATTGGGCCAGTCCATGACCCAACATGTTTCGATGTAGTTCTTTCCATAAATCTCAACCTAGTAATCCTACACAACGTAGGCTAGCAGTACGAAATACCCCAATCGTCCTTATCCTAGGAGCAATATATATTAAGTATTTGCACTCCCACAAAAAAAAAACGAGTTGGCCAAACTACAAACGAATTGTAAGCGAGACCATCGGTGCAGTACCCACAATAAATAACATAACAGAGCTTGAAGAATGTGTGGTAAAATTAAAACATACCAACATAATAAATGCCATTGTTGCCAGCTCCAAAGAAGAAATAACAACAATACAAAAAGGAAGATTTAGGGATGATAACAAACACCTAAAAAACCTTATAAAAGAAAAAAATAGAAAAAGAAGAAGGGCCTACCTAACAAAAAATCAAGAGGATAAAAGAATTATGAACGAACTAAACAGAAAAGTGAAAAGGCAATTGGGAAAATATAGAAACGAAATTTAGGATAATTATAGCCAAGAGCTACCCAAATAAATCCGTGTTCTGGAAACTATCAGAAGTATTATGCGAAGATAAAAAACCAATCTTACCTCTACGTGGGCAAAATGAAATTTAAGAAGATAAAGATGATAAAACAAGATAAAGATAAAGCAAAAGTCATGAGAGACAAAAAGAAGACATAGATTTCACATAAGTAAAGAGAACCGCTAGAAGTCTAAGAAGAGAAAGGGATAGAATAGGTATAATACATACCTTTACCGAAGAGATTAAGCATTTAAAAGACCAAACTCTTTAAGTTTTAACGCAAAATGCTTAAAGCATTTAATGATGGTAAAAAAGCCTTCGACAGAGTTTGGCATCAAAGTCTGCTGTATAAAATGAACAACTATGGTTACAGTAAGGCAATGATATGTCTCCTGAGATCATACCTAGCTAACAGAAAGTTCAGAGTTTGGATAGGGTAGGGTCAACCCTGTCTAAAGTCGGAGCCCTGGAAGCAGGAGTGTCACAATGGGCGGTGCTGCTGCCTCACCTTTATACCATTTACAGGGAAGACACTCTAAAAGATCCCAAAACATTGATAAGCCTGTACGAAAACGACAAGCTATAGCATCCGGCTGCGGAATCCCGAACCTAGCAACCAATCATTTTCAGAGGGCACTAAGTAGTTTCCAGAGATGGTGCATAAAGTGAAAGATCACCTTAAACCCGGAAAAAACACAGGTCGTCATGTACAACGCTCACTGAATACGTGAAGCAATCGGTCTATAACGCAAAGGCATTTATAAGTCAACTCTCAAGTTGGTGTTCCTTTTGATTTTAATATAAGACAATCATTTTTCTTTTTATAACTATAGTTTTGCAAAGTACCTGTTCTTACTGTTAACATTTAAATTTCTAAATAATTTTATAACACATTTAACAATTTAGTTATATTTCCAGTACCACCGTTAACTGCGACAATTCTCAAAACTGAAAGTCCTTTAGTAGCTGATAAACGTTATGAAGTCACTTGCGAATCGGCTGGATCTCGTCCCCCAGCGATCATAACATGGTATAAAGGAAAAAGACAGCTTAAAAGAACAAAGGTAAGTCTTTATATCTTTACTTAAAATACTGAAAATATTTTCAGACCAATTTTTACAATTTCCTTGGTGATTATTTCTTGAATTTAAGAGTAGTCTTTAGTTAATTATTATTATAAACTATAAGTTTTAACTGGAATTATAGAAAATCGTTATGTGGCATTCACTTTGCCACATCGCCAGATTTATTATGTAGTACACAATGGAAAGCATACAAAAGTACGTAAAATGGTCCATGTAGGATCATTCCCCACCAAAGTACATCAATATACAGAAAAAGAAAGAAAGTATTTTTCAGCTAATATGAATTTAAAAATCATGTATGACATGTTCATTAAAAAGAACATAGTTTCCTTATTTAAACATTGGGAACTTAGAGAAGGCTACAAGAAAAACTACAAGTTTTTTGGACATATTTCATGGAAAACTACCTTTCTATTGGCTTTGCTCAACCAGTTAAAGATGCACGCGTTACATGTGAGGAACTAAATTTAAAAATAAAAAATCCTGTTTTGAATGAGAATGCAAAGCGAACAGCTGTCGCGGAGCTAACAGTACAAAAGCGTAAATCTAAAAAGTTCTATGTATCACCGAAAGAAGTGACCACGCAGTGTGTCAGTAAGCCTGAAGAAAATGTTATCATCTGCAAGATTTTATGGCCAACATATCTCTTCCTTGTATTCCTGTCCAAGATATCTATTACCTTAGACAGCTCACTGTAAACGTCTTTGGTGTGCATAATCTCGCCACACGGGAATGTACAATTTTTATGTATTATGAAGATGAAGGGAGTAAAGGCTTAAAAGAAGTTTGTACAATGTTAGATTGGTACATGAAAAACAAAATTGGTAGTGGTGTAAAAAACATTTATCTATTTGAGGACAACTGCGCAAGACAAAATAAAAATAATACTGTGATTCGCATGATGATGTACTTGTGTGAGATAAAAAAGTTTAATAAAGTCAAACTAACCTTTCCTGTTAGGGGCCACTCTTTTATGCCAAATGACAGAGATTTTGGCATCATCAGAAGAAAATTAAAGCAAGAAGAACGATATTATACTATTAATGAGGTTAAAGAGCTTATAATAAAATCATCAAAAATTGACGTCAAATTTTCTGTTATTAAAATGGCAGCTGATGATTTTATTGACTTCAGTTAATGGTGGCTCCAGTTTTATAAAAAAACCTGCCTAAGTGATGATTCGTACGGCAAAAATGTCCCAAGAAACCAAAAAAGGGCGTTTGCCATATCACAATACAGAGAAATGACTTTTCATCAAAGAATCCTAACAATAACAGTACAGCCAATTCAGGCTCCTACTACAAGAGCATATTCAACTGTACTTCCAATTAACAACAAGAAAATGGAAGACATGAAGAAAACATTGGTATACATCCCGGACGAAAAAATTAATTTTTGGATTCCGATTTTGTCATGGCCAATTACACCGATTTCAAAGATTTAATTTATGATTTAATTGCTTTATTTCATGTATAGGACATTGTTTTATTTTATTAAAATTAATTCTCATAAAATATTCTGTTTGTATATTGATTGTTTTCCTTAGAACTTCTTAAAGTTTCTTGTTTACGGCAGAAAGGGATTCTCTATCTTCTCTTAAAAATAAGTATGTAGTAGTCCAGAATGCCCAATTACATAGACCTTAAATGCAAAAAAATTAATACCAGTACTGTGTTTGAGTTTACCAAGTTTTTTGTCTCTCCTGAAAAATTGGCAAAACTGGACTTATTCCCTTTCTGCAGTTAGCGATTCATTATATTATACTGGTTAATATGAAAAATATCAGACACCGAATTCTTGTGCGTAATGTCAATATAAAAATTTGTTGCTACATATCAAATTTTTGTCAGGTCCATATAAAACCGACTCTGGTGTACAAGTGCCAATATTTTATCTATATTTTAACATATAACTTGTCGTTATTAAATTGAAAATAAATCAATATTTACGCTGTATGATCAAAAGTAAATATATCGAAAGCTCACAATGAATTACCCACTTTGCATATTTTCCCGATATTAAATAGTAGGTTATCATCAGTAATATTTCGGGAATTAGCACTATAAAATAGACTCTGGCAATTTGAATAAATTATTTGAGAATATACGAATTTGTTTTTGTTTTTGCAACAGTAATTAAAAAAGCGGTGTAAAAATATTACAATATGCACAATATACATGTAGGAGCCTTAACAGAAATAACTCTGCTGAATATTTAAATAAAGAATATATCTTTTAAATATACCTATATTATTTATTATAATATTAACCTTCCGATACGTGCACCCACCAAAGTAACTAGAATGGTCGCGCGATCTCCGACATAATTCATCTGTAGTTATAATAGTTTAATCAATAATTGAAAACAACATTAATATATAATATTTATTTAAATCTACAGAGGGATATTCTAAAAACTTGGTGCAAAAAGAAAATCATTATACACTCAGATGCAAAAAAAACACATCGGAGAAAATTTTGATCAAATTCAAAGTTTTCAAATTTCAGTTTTTTTTTTATTTTTAGCCCTATTTTGATGATTTTTTTAGCACACTGTGTAAAAATTTATAAATTTTAATTAAGTCTAGTGAGTTTTTAATACAATTTTGTATTTCACTTATTAAAACTTATTATACGGGGTTAATCGAAAGGTGGTTTTTTTATCCTAAATTTAAAACATCCTGTGGAATATTTTTATGGGCGGATTTTCATCAAACCTTGTTTTTTGGTTGCTACCATGTCTTCTATGTATTATGTTTTTTGCTTTATGTAAAAATATGGATTTGTTCATTTTTAGGAGCGAAATATCTTTGCCACCCACAATTTACGACTTTTCTTATTATTACCATTATCTTTTGTATTAATTTGTAATACGACGATGGGGGCTTTGGTGACTGATGTCGAAGAAATGCCATATTGACATCAAAGAAGCACTGTATTTAAATAATATTTAAAAGCAACGATATGATCTTGGTTTTAATAAACAATGATAACAATAACAAAACATAAATAACAACTTAAATGTAACTTAACCTAAGTACGTAAATAACAAAGAAAACTACTAAAAAATAACTTTATACTTTGTATTGCCTTCCCTGGCCTCTATAACTGCCTGTACGAGTCGGTCATGCTGTCTCTGAGGTTGCAAATATCATCTTGTTGGATGTTTTGTCATTATTCTTCTAGAGTAAAGCGAAGTTCGTTAATTGAGGCTGGTGCGACTTCGCGACCTCTAATATTTTTACCAAGCATGTCCCAAATGTGCTCTATTGGGTTCAGGTCTGGTGAACACGCCGGCCAGTATATTTTATTTTTACCAGCATTATCTTGCATGAATAGCAAATCATCGCCGATATATTGAGAAAAGGGTACTACGTGATTCGTTAAAATTTCCTCAATATACCTGTGTACATTCAATGAACCCTCAATAAATACCAATTCAGTGTGCACCTCTCGGTAATTTCCTGCCCATACCATCACCGAACCCCTCCATGGCAAACGCATGGACTGAAAGCGCACTCCGCAAATCTCTCTCCAGTTCGACGCCATACTGGTTCTCTCCCATCTGATGAGTAAAGACAGTATCTCGACTCATCCGTAAAAAGAACATTACTCCATTGTCCTAAATTCTAATGAAAATGTTCCCTGGAAAATTGTAGTCTAGCCACTTTGTGCCGTGAAAGTAATTTGGGCCCAGTTGCTGGTCTGCAACTTTGCAAATCAAATTCATGTAATCTTCGACGAACTGTAAAAATACTTTACATTATAGCGTCGAACCTCTTGAAGCTGATTTCTTGTTTGAAACGTTAAATAACAATCCCGCAAAGCATTGTTTTCCGCTTATTGTTTCAGTTCATATAAAACGTTCCATTACCCTTTGGATGGTAGAGCGATGAGTGTGTAGTACTCTAGCCACATATTCATGCACGACTACAAGATCAGCCACTTCTAGCTTGTACTATGTATAAATTAAAGTGATTCTGTTTTATTTAACTCTACTTAGTTCCAATCAGTAATATGAACTCAACATCATCATCATCATCAGCCTATAGTCGTTCACTGCTAAACATAGGCCTCCTCAAAAAACCTCCATTCAGATCTATCTTGCGCTGCAGCAATCCAGTTGGTACAAATCCTCTTTATGTCGTCAGTCCATCTTGTGGGTGGTCTTCCCGGGTTTCGTCTATCCGCTTTCGGTCTCCACTCCAAGATTTTTTTTGGCCCACCTATTATCCTTCATTTTAGCGACGTGTCCTGCCCACCTTCATTTAATTTTGGCTATGTGTTTTATAATGTCTTCTACACCACTTTTTCTACGGATATCTCGCAACGTTATGCCTAAGAATGATCTTTCCATTCTACGTTGTTCACTTGTAGTTTTCCTGTAGATGTCCTTGTTAGGGTAAGTGTCTCTGCGCCATATGTAAGTACAGGCAGAACACACTGATTAAAGGCTCTTCTTTTTAAGCTGATAGGTATATCACAAAGGGAAGACAAATAAATGGAACAGATAAATTCAAGTATTTAGGAACCATACTATCGAACCAGGGAACAACAGAAGAAGATATAAACAACAGACTGAGACAAACAAGAAACTGTATAAGACAACTAAACTCAGTGTTGTGGGATAAGAACATTACGATAAAGACAAAAAAGAGAATATATAACACCCTGACAAGAAGTATCCTGACATATGGGTCCGAAAACTGGACAATAAACAAGAGAAATAGAGGTAGAATAAGAGCAGTAGAAATGGAGTTCCTGAGGAGAAGCTGTAGACTTACAAAAAGAGACAGAATTGAAAACGCAGAGATTAAGCGGAGAATGGGAGTGCAATCAGACATAATCGACTATATAGAGGAAAAGAGACTATCCTGGTACGGCCACGTCAGAAGAGCGGACAGAGGACGCTGGATAAACAAAATCACAGAATGGAGCTCGATTGGAAGAAGAAAGAGAGGAAGACCCCGAAGGTCATTCAGAGATGAAATCGACGAGGCTATGGAGAAAAGAACCCTGCAAGATGGAGACTGGAGTGACAGGGAAAATTGGAGAAAACGGTTGAGTGAAGGAAGACAGTGAAAACTGTGGAAATCCTTAGTAGTAGTAGTAGGTATATCACCTTTAAAAATATCACGCAGTCTTCCATATACTGCCCATCCCAGTGTTATTCTTCTAAGAAGCTCAGCAGTTTGATTATCTCTACTAATTTTTACCGTATGTCCAAGGTATATGTAGCTGTTAACAATTTCAATTTCGACGTTTTCTACCCTTAAAGGATGGCTCGGAACTAAATTAGTCATCATTTTTGTCTTTTGGTAGTTAATATTTAGACCTAGTTTACGTGCTGCATCGCTAAGTTCATTCAACATATTACTGGCAGCCTTTAGGTCATCTGAAATCAGAACAATATCATCTGCGAATCGTAGATGACTAAGCATCTTATCATCAATAATTATTCCTTTACTTTCCCATTCCAGTGACTTCAAAGCATGTTAAATTACAGTGAAGAACACCTTAGGCGACATAGTATCTCCCTGTCGAATACCTCTCCTGATATGTATCTTATTGGTAGGACCGTGCAGATTTATAGTTGTTGTAGCATTTCTGTATATATTTTCTAATATGAACTACACCAATTTAATTGTTTATTTATATATAGGTACTTGCACGAGAGTAACATGATAATCTGAAGGTAGACAACCATACCTACAAATATGCCTCCACTTTTCCCTACCTAGGCTCAATAATAAATGACAACAACAACATTAGTCAAGAAATACAAGCACGGATTCTTAGCGGTAATAAGTGCTTTTATGCATACAAAGATTTAAAGAAAAGTAAGTTACTGAATCGTGAGTCTAAGCTGAGAATCTACAAAACAGTAATTAGACCAGTGGTCACATATGGATGTGAAACGTGGACCCTCTCAACCACTGATGAAAATCAACTGAGAATATTTGAGCGCAAAATACTAAGGAAGATATTTGGACCAACCCAATGCAGCGATAGTACGTGGAGAATTAAAATGAACCACGAGCTGGATGAACTAATGCAGAGCGCAGATATTGTCAGATTTGTAAAATCACAAAGACTAAACTGGCTTGGTCACCTAGAAAGAATGCCAGATAATCGAGCTGTAAAAGTAGTCCAGAGATGGAAGCCCCAAGGAAACAGAACAAGAGGAAGGCCCCGTAAAAGATGGATAGACGACGTAGAGAGGGATCTTAAAACCATGAACATCAGGCAGTGGCGAAGGAAAGTATCCGACAGGGCAGAATGGAAGAACATTGTTAAGCAGGCCAAGACTCACAAAGGGTTGTAGCGCCATTAGAAGAAGAAGAAGACTTGCACGAGAGTGTCACATAACAATTTTCAATTCTTTTAAAATTGTAACAAAACTTACTTCTTTATTAAAAAACACTTTATTGGTATAATTTTATTTAATTTACTAATACTAAATTAATTTACTTTGAAGAACTATCTTTTGACTCATCTGAACCATTTGATCGTAGTTGTATTATTATGGGTCGAATCACGTTTTGCATTGTTAAAAAATTCGTTGGACCTAAATTACGTAAATTTAGTTCGGTAACAAATATACATTGTCATTATACTTTTGAATTAAATGCTTAGAGGTTTTGTAAGCTACTTTAATAACATGTACAACATCTTTGTTTCATATATAGAAACTTGAAAATAATACATGAATCATTTCTCTGTGCCCAAATTAATAAAAAACAAAACATTTCTTATCAATTATATATTCCAATTTTTGTTTCATTTCCGACCTTTTTCAAAAATATATGTCCTAGTATAATTTTTCATCGAGATTTAATTAACGTATCATACATGTTTGGATGATTTATGAAAACGGGTTACTTTTTCATGTTTCAAGATTAATTCATTGGTATTTATCATTGCCGTATATGCTGAATGGTAACGTTGTGTGATCTCTCCTATAAAACACTATGAATGTAAATCATTTTTGTGGAACAATTACAGCGTAACAATGCGTTGTCAAAGCGTTTATGCCGATTTGGCGGAGATGTCAACTTTTTGTGAATTGGCTAATTATAGTCGCTTTTTGTTTTGCGTGATGTTATACTACATGTGTAAATACTGTATTATTGAAAACTTTACAATAAAAAAGTAACCTTAATTTTTAAGAACTTTATTTGAACCAGAAACTAAGAGACACAGGTAAATAAGTGAATGGAATGCAAAGAAGGAGAGTCGCAGATATTTTGAAGAAGAACTTAAGTAGATATAGAGTGAAAAAATAAAATATTCTAGAATAAACTCGAAGCAATAAGAGGTAGGAATGGAAAATAAATAAAGGAAATACCCTCCGAGGATAACCACGTCGTTTGTTAATATTTTCTCAGTACTCTCCAATCCTTTATGGCTTGTAATAAGCGTTTCGTCATTTTTGAACTTCGTTAAAGTAATTTCAGACATGCCTACTATATAAAAGCTAAAATAAAATGGCGGTGCCAGAACTGATCTTTGCAAGTGGCCATTGTTCAATTTCGTTTGGATACTACTTTTATTGTCATGATGCTTTTGCATAACATAGCATAATTGACGTCAGTGATATACCATTTTGACGTCACTTGTTTTTAAAATTTCCAGAACATCCACCTTAGAGTTGAAATTTCCCTAACAAAGCTAAAAATACGACATCCTTACAGAGCTGCTCGATCTTTGGTAAGCGCCAACTTGGTATTATATTAAGAAAAATCTAATCGTGATTACATTCAGAAATTAAGAATTATATTGAATACATGTACAAAACCATTTCTTATTATTAATAATTTAAATTGTATGCAACAATGGTTTAAGTTTAATTATTCAAAAAATAATCATGTTAATTAAACAGATTACACAATCGTACGCCATGGATACGGGAATAATTCACATTTCAATATTGTGATGGTGGGGCGGTGTAGTGGCAAATATAGGAAGGAACAGACACAGCATGGTGTTGTCAATACTTTATAACCTTATACTAAGTCTGTTTACCTATATGTTTATTTTGAACAATTTGATTCGCAATAAATATATATTACATAACTTTAATAAACTATATTGATAAATATATTTAATATAGCTTAATAGCTATAAAAACTAATTATTTTTGTGTGTGCTTAAATCTCCAAACAACTAAATAGTCGTTGTCGAGAACTGGTTGCTTGTTTAATAGATTATTTTGAATAAATAATGATGGCGGAGTTCGGTTCTGCATCGATAACTATAATGTTGTATTCAATATGGGCTCCGAATATTTTTAACATTAACAAAGTTTAATATAAGTTATAAATTGTGAATCTTAGTGATATATTGAAATAAACTGTAAGTGTACAAACTCTTTACATAATATCCAGTTAAATTAGCATTAAAGTCAGCAAATTGCAATTATTTGTTATTGTTGTCAATAAACAAATCCAGTTTTACCAGCAAATAACCGCTTTTAGTAAAGACCGATAAACCTGTTTTAGCAGGTGTACTGGGTCGGACTTACTTTTCACAAACGTTTATCGAAATGAATTTAAACATGGAATCACACAACAGTTCTACAATACAAGACCATCAAAATCAAATAAACACATCACAGTCATACTCTTCGGCAGCGTCGAGAGTGCAATTTCTTTAAAGTCCCAAGCAATTATCTTTAGTGCCTTAGAAAACACCAAACTTCAAGACTACCTTCTCCCACTTGGAAATATAATTCAACCGAAAAATATAATCTTCTCTTCTAGATTATCTAATAATCGCATATGTAGTATTTATCCAATAAACAAATAGTGGACGATTTTATGAATAATCGTGGTCAAATAGAAATACAAGGTGAAATTGCCAGAGCAAGAAGGTTAGTTACACCAGCGGAACGACTTCTGCTCTCCGGCGTATGCCCTTGAATACCGCACGATTTGCTAATCAATGAGTTACAAAAAATCGGCATAGTTCCTGTCTCCCCCATGACTTTCCTCAAAATAAGTGCTTCTATGCCTGAGTACAATCACATCCTTAGTTTTCGAAGACAAATCTATATCAGTCCTCACAATCTAACACTGCCAGAGTCATTTACTCTTATTTTTGACAACACAACATATAGAATATTCATTTCTCAAGACAGTTTAGTTTGCTTTAGATGCAAGAAGCCAGGACACATCACTTCACAGTGCTCCGAACCACTAGCTCAACTAAACCCCAACCAAAACAATGAAGCATCGATATCCAGCGCAACAAATATATCCTTGCAAGCATCCAATGATACAAACCCTTCTCAGTGTGAACAAATGTCTATTTCTAATATCCCGGAGATACCGAACAAAGTAGATGCATCAAATAAGGACAGTCACATAATTAATCAACCAAAAAGAAACTTTGATGAAATTATTTCACCTGAAGCAAATCCATCTTCAAAAGAATGTAACATTTTTCCACCACCTAAAGTCCAAGCAAAATCTAAAAAAGCTAAAATTAGTTCAGCAAGCACTTCTGCATGCTTATTTTCTTTCTTATTTGACCCTGCTAAAAACTTCATAAAAAAAACACCCTCTACTTTCCCTCTAAACGTTGATCAACTTAACATGCTCCTAATAAATATTACGGGGTCAACAGATCCTATAACCACAAATGAAGAATATACCACAGACCTACCAGCTTTGTCCCATATGCTCAGTCAAGTTTATCCCCATTAAAGGAAAGATCCATAAAACGTAAATTCACGTCCATAAGGAAAAAATCCATGATTATCTTAACAGTTAGGCATCGGAAGCGGAAAGTGACACATTTCAGTTAAGCCAACATTAAATTCAAGTCTCTACTTCAGTGGAATAATGATGGTTTTTTCCATCGCCTTGCTATGCTCCATCATCTAACTGGTGAACAATCTCCTGATGTAATATGCCTACAGGAAACTAATCTAAATCCCCCAAAAAAATATAACTCAAACCAATACGACGGTTTTCGCAAAATAAAAGCTCAAGAAAATTTCAGAAGAGTCTACTTCCTATGGATACCATCTCATATAGGCATAGAAGGGAAAGAAGAAGCAGATACTAGTGCGCGTAACGCTATCACCAGTGACGCACCAGAAATGGAGTGTCGGAGTATCGCATTCGATCTAAAAGTTTATGTCAAAAATAAGGTTTTAAGTGCGTGGAATCGGGAGTGGAATGACTCTAGTTCGAAACTCAGAACCATCAAAAGTGATATTTTTTCATGGAAGTCCACAGCCAGAAGTAGAAGATGTAAATATATAATGTCGGTTTACAACGTTCTTCGACGTCTTCCGATTTCCAATCTCCATCTCATTCTATCGTTCCATAGATCGTCCTCCAGTTCTCTTTCTCTGATTTCTTTATCAACTCCAAGTAGAAGATGTCAAACTATTATTACACGTCTACGACTTGGACACTGTAGGTATACTCATACCTATCTCTTCTCAAATAGTGAACGTCCAAAATGCGAAACATGCAATACAGTAGACAGTATAAAGCACTTCTTGATAGACTGTCATAAATATGTAAATCAAAGACAGTCTTACAATTTGCCAAATAACCTGAAAGCACTCCTCAACAAAAGTTTAGTTCCGAACAATTTATTAGGTTACTTAAAATGTATAAATATGTTACACAAAAATTAACTTAATTAATTGTTACAAATGTTCAATTGTTCACAAATTGTAATTAATTGTTTCAATGATTGATTGTTACAAATGTTAAATTTAATATTATGTTATTATAAATGTTACAGGAATGTCGCTAATAACCTTTGTGTGGATGCGACTTTGTTTCTTTAAATAAAAAAAAATAATGACGGCCTTTTTTTACCATTGAATGTTGTAAGGAAGGTAATTTAAAGAATTTAAAATATATAATTTTGTCTTACAATGTTTTATTGTTTATTTTAGCGTGTTGCAGCAGCCTTAGAACTAAACTTATCTACTGTTAATATTATTTTTCAAGCTGTTAAAAATATTGAACTTTTAAAATCACCTCCTAAAAAACGGTATCGCAAAAAGACTAAATCTAATACAGAGGAGTTGAATGATAGTGGTATCCGTGATGTTATTTACGACATGTAAAAAACAAGTAATAGTATTACGTAATAAAAGTTACTGATTTATTTAGTGCCTTAGTATTTGAGGTTTAAATTTTAAATGTATTTAAAATTATACATCTTTAAGTGATCTTTTATAATATTATGGATTAATCGAAAAAAGAAATTTTAAAAATGTGTCCTTCATTTTAAAAATACTAGTTGTATTCCTTAATATTTGACATTTTGAAAATTCCTCACTTATTAATTATTTTGATGTTTTGGCAACGCTGTGGGGTTCTGACGTCGTAAATCTCGAATGACGTGCATTCTTTTTTATATGAAAAATTCTATGTTTCTGAATGGAATTACTTGCATTAATTTACAAATTACCGCTTGTCCCCACACGGTATCGTAAGCTACTAAGAAACCAATAAAAATAATATGTTGATGTATGTAATATGAAATGATATATGATACTATGTAATGATACTACTTGGTCTGTGCAGCTGGGGTTTGGTCGAAATTCTGAGGTTGCTTCATATGCATATTTATGTTGGAGTATTGTTTGTCTAATTCTATTACATAGCATTTCTTTATTATTTATAAAACACAATAAAATACCGGAAGAATGGAGAACGAGCAAACTAATTCTACTATTCAAAAAAGGAGATAAAAAAACAGCCAGAAAACTACAGAGGTTTTGAGGGTAGAAAACTACAGAACTTGTTAAACACAACGTTAAAACTGACGACTGAAATTTTACCAGTACTAATCAATCAGAGGATAAGTTTAGCAGATGAACAACAGAGTTTTCGTAGTAGAAGATCATGTACAGGTGTAATATTTTATGAAATATATTAGGTTAATCAGACACACAAGCATTTCTGTGTCTAATTGACCTAAAGAAATCGTTTGACAGAGTAAGACTCAAAGATGTAACCTATCTTCTATATAATAGAGAAGTTTCCCTAAACATTATAAAAACTATCGAAAACATCTACCAAAACAACAAAATAGAAGTTAGAATGGATGGACAACTTACAGAACCTATAGAAATAGGCAGCGGAATAAGACAAGGCGAGTCATTGAGCCTCATGCTCTTCAATTTAATTTAATGGTAGAAATCATCAAAGAGTTAACAAAGGAAAATGATACAGATTGGGAAACAAAGTAATAAAAATATTCTGCTACGCAGACCACGCAGTATTGTTAGATCAGCATGAAGATAGTCTGCAAAGACTGGTCCACAGATTTAACATAAGAGCAAAAGAATTTAATACGACAATCTCATCTCAGAAAACTAAAACAATAGTGGTCAGCAAAGAACTAACCAGATGTAAATTGCACTGGATATAACATACCTGGAAATTACACTGTTCAGCTCTTTTAGTACTTATTGTTATACACTAATTGTACTCAAAAGAGATACCTTTAAAAATAATGAAAACGATCAAAAGTACCTACCAAAATAACACAATAACAGTAAAAGTAGAACAAAAACCAATCGACCCTATTAAAGCTGGCAATAGGATAAGACAAGGAAATTCCCTGAGTCCTCTATTATTTAATCTTACTGTGGGTAAAATAATAAAAAAAGTAAGAACTAAAAAAGGACACCAAATAGGAGATAAACAACTTAAAATAATCTGTTATCCAGACATAAATCCATAAAAAATAAATTTTCCTAAAAAATACAAAATGCATGGTTAGAACAGCAAATTTATCAAGATGTAAATTGAAGCAAAAGTGGAAGATCAAGTGAATATAGCAAACAGAGATGCATGTTGCCCGACTGAATGAAACAATATGAAGAAATAAAAATATCGGGAAAAAAAATGAAAAGCAGAATTTACAGAACAGTCATCAGATCAATAATGACACACGCGGCAGAAATATAACCTAACACAGAAAGGGGAAAAATGATGTTAAAAACAACAGAGATGAAAACACGTGCAGAACCTCCGAACAGTAAACATATTAGCAATTAGCGATAATTGATATATAATATTAGCTTGTTAGTTTGGAAAAAATAAGGAATTTTTTTGTTTCAACTACAGAATTTTGTTTATATCTAAAATTAAAACAAAGGTGCAGTGTAAAAGTATTACTTCTTCTGGAATAAAACTGTTTAATTTTTCTATTTCATATATAACAAATCACGGATAAACAACTATTTCGCCGATTTGGCGTGAGGTTAATTACCAGTTCTTCCGGTAATGATCCATTATAAGCACCAACGCCATATTCAGGTTACTTAGCTCAAGCATGGAAATATATTCAGCAACGGGTTCTTCCACCATGAAAAGTTCTGACAATCTACTTGTAAATCAACCATCAAAATTATATTTTACAGCTTTTAATCAACCTACAAATAAATTTCCAAACAAATAACAAGCAATTCTACTTCACTCACTCCGAAACTCTAATACTGAAGTTTACCTTAATGCAGTAACTTGTAAACTGGATCCCAGAAAAATACATTCTATTTCTAAAATTATAAACGATCGTATTTGTATCTTCTTTACCAGTGAACAGACAGTCGATAAGTTTCTAGCAAACGACAATGGGATTATAGTAATTATTCAAGAACGTATGTCCAAGTATCCCGCACAGCATTATAGAGGAAGAACTAAAAAACTTAGGTATATATGTAATAATTCCAATTGACTTTCTTAGGATAGGGACTTCAAATACAGCATTCAAGCATATCTTGAGTTTCCGACGATACACTTTTATAGCGTCAACTAACTTAAAAAAATTACCCGATTCTATGTTAATTAGCCATGAGGATAACAACTATCGAATTTTCTTTTCCATCAAAAAACAATCTTGCTACTTATACAAGCAGCAAAGACATTTTGCATCTGAGTGTCCCAATAAAAATAATCAGACTTCTTCAAACAACACCCAAAATACTGTTCATCTTGTCATCGAATGCCATAGTCTGTTGACTAGTACGCATTTCGATGCGCATCGCTCCGCCTCGAATTTTCCCATTGGCTCTTGACCTGGAAATCCCTATTTATCGCTCGAACAGCGCATACAAATATTGGCGATTTTCAGGTCAGCCAAGTCAGTTCCTCACGGGCTCTCCGAGAGCTTAGTGCTCTCGGGGTTCTGCTCCTGTTCTATTTTCCATACTCTGTGGCTGAGAGTTATTTTCAACTTTAACTTGGTGTTTTTATTTCGACAATCCTTTGTCATGTAAGAAAATATCTTGTATTTCTCAAGACAAGCCATCGGAAGACCACAACCTAATGTACCATTTTCGACGAGGAATTTGTTGTGTAAGAAATATCTTGCCTTTTTCAAGGCAAGACACCGAAGATATAAATATTTACAAGTCCATACCCAGTAAATGGACTTAAGTAGAGGAGCTCTCGACAGTATATTCGAAGCCCTCTACAGAGCACCCGGGGATATCAGAAGGTGGTTAGACCCCTATTTGTTCCCCCGAGGTGACAATCTAAACTCTCTACAGGAAGTTCACCAGTCAGCTCTCCTTTCGACAATTTCTTCTACAAAATCCTCAGAGCTCACAAGCAATGAGGCGCGGACTTTCAAACATTAATGACTTTATACAGATATCTAATTCGTTCCAAACTTGATTATGGGGCAGTTGCGTATAACTCGGCAAAAACTTCAATACTAAACATTCTCGATCCAGTTTAAAATTCCGCAATTAGGATAGCATTGGGAGTACATTACATAAGCCCTATTAAAAGCATATAAATTGAATCTGCGGAGCTTTTACTTCAGCTGAGAAGGGAATATTTAAGTCTTTCAGATGCTACAAGGGTGGCGACAAATCCAACCATTCCTGTTTTCAGGAACACTTTTGCTGACAGATTTTTCTTGACGTTTCAGTCAAGAAGAAGATTAGATTTAGCATTATATCAGTACAATTCTAAATAACCTAGACATCACTGTACCTCCTTTATACAAACTTATAAATTCTGATAATCCTCCAACATGGACAATATCTCTCCCAAAGTACAATATCAGTCTTACATCATTTAAAAAATCTGATTCTTTATTATTTCTCTTTAAAACTAAAGCCTTAGAGAAGTTAAATGGTCATCTCAAGTCCATCCACATTTATACTGATGCGTCAACATCGGAAAATGGATTGGACGCTGCATTTGTAACAACCAGCGAAGAACAGTCATTTCAATTCCCTAAGCAATTCACTATATTCTCTGCTGAACTATTTGCCATTCTTCAGGCAATAAAATTCTTCAATAAAAATAACATTGTTAATAGCCTAATAATTAGTGATTCATTGAATTCATTATCCTCATTAAACAATTTTTTTTCTAAACACCCTATTTTAAGTTTAATTAAGTCAAAACTCATGATATGCCAAATCAATCATCGAACTGTTCAGTTTTTTTGGACCCCTTCACATTTTGGACTAAAAGGAAATGAAAGAGCCGACAACGTTGCAAAACAAGCAATTGAGAAACCAATTTCATTATCTACTTGTCACCACCTTGATGTCAAACAATATTTTAAAAAGAAAATAATGAACAAATGACAGGAAACATGGGATCCATACTGGATCTATGGGAACATAGATCCATAAAACGAACTGTCCTACCATGAAGGCTACCCATGAAAAGAAGAGATCAAGTTATCATCTACAGACTGCGATTAGTATACACCAAGATCACACATGATTTCCTAGTACAGAAGCAACCCAAGCCTTTGTGTTACGCTTGTGATAGTGATCTAACAGTACATAACTTATTAGTGGAGTGTCCGTTGTACGCATTTGAAAGACAACATGAACAATTACCTATAACAATAAAAGACATTCTAAGTGAACATAGTGACCACAATCGTACCATACGTTTTTTGGTTTCCTCAGGACCAATCAACAAAATCTAATTGTATTCTTTGTTTTTTTTTATATTTATATTATCTGTAGAATCGACCATTGCTAGTAAACCTTGTGGTTGAAGCAGTTTCAAATAAAAAAAAAGAGTAGATTGGAACAATCGTATAAGCCAAACGACAAAAAATAGAGTAGTAAAGACGGCAAGAGACGTCCTCATTAAGGAAGACGATCAATAGGAAGACCACGAAAACGATGAAATGACAACTTACTGGATGCACATTGAAAAATAGACAGAGTCATGTGTCTTCTTCTTTAGTGCCTTATCCGGTCCGGATGTTGGCGATCATCAAGGCTATCATGGTTTTGTTGACTGCTCTGCGAAACAGCTCCGCTGAGGTCATTCCAAACCATTGTCGGAGATTTTTCAACCACGAGATACGACGGCGTCCTGGTCCTATTCTGCCAAATACTTTAGCCTGCATAACGAGTTGAAGAACTCGATATTTTTCTTCGTTCCGCATCACGTGGCCGAGTGCGTCTACATTAGCTTTTTAAAATAAAACTTAGGTAATAAAATAAATTAATTTAATAATTGTGTTAAATTAAATAATGTCAATAAGAGATGTGACAAAAATTTCTCTAAATTTTAATATCCCAGATTATAGCAATAATTCTCAGTTTATAGAGCTTAATCGAAGGTAAATATTTCGATCGAAATTCCGAGACTTTACTTGAATAGCACACTTCGCAAATTGGAATAGTTAAATACTTTAGCAAAACGCTAATATTAGCAGTAATAACAGAGGAAGGAACTGTATCATATAGATACCTTTAATACACTCTACGCGGCAGGGATATCGAACTCTATCGCATAAACGGTTTCCTAATTTACATATAAAAAGACCTTCGAAATCTTATCTCCGTATATTTTTGTTAAAATTTACATAGTGGTATTAATTTTAAAACCTTTTCGGCTACGTTTCTGCATTGGTTTAACAGAATCTAATGCAGGATGTTATCGCTAAAATGTTTTTTTTTAATATTTATTTTAAATGGTCCAGGCAGTATTCCTTAGTGTAATTAACTGCTCTTCAAAATTATTGGAACACTTTCTTTAATAGTTACAATATTTTAGATACAAACGCTGCGCAAACGAACTGGAAGTGTCAGTCTTGTGATACTGCACAATACTCAATACTGCACAATATTGTAATAAACAAACAAAAATATTAGTTCAGACACTTGAATGATATGGTTTAAAATAATTCAAGCACAAAGCCACTTTACAGTCTACGCAGTCTATATCACTGCCACTGCTTCATCCAGTACTCCATCCAGATATTGTTCCGACGATCTTTTGTTATTTTTTGCACATCCTACCACATTTACCTTCACACATGGCTCTCATAGGATATTATTTTTTATCTCGTTTTTACATGGTTACCATGATGTAGGCCAGGGTAGGGGGAGTTGGATTTCCTGCATGAATTGAAGACGATTTCACAAAACAAAACACAGTAACTACAAAACACTTTTGTTACTTACTCTGTTATGCACTAAAAGAAGCCTCGATCGACTGTCAGTTACTTTGGTTACATTGTAAAATGTATCATATCTGGTAGTTTTTTTTTCTGTTTGCAAAACTTTCTCATTATAAGCAAAAATAGAAATAAGGCAAACTGATCGATTCTTTTTTGGTACATATGATACCAAGGTTACGTCTTTACTAAAACCAAAGAGTGAAGAATAAGCCTTGCATTGATTATTGGACAAAATCTCGTTTGGCAACTTTCTTTTGTTTTTCCTGATAGTACCTAAATTAGTAAGTTTACGTTAATGTAGCTCGTTGAAGTTCAAAGCCATATAAGAGCTAGAAATACCAAATTTGTTGGAAATTTAACAAAACTAACTCTTGAAAAAGTTGAATGTAGAGTACGAATTCAGTGCGAACTGTCTGAACCTTGTCTGCGCCAGGGAGACGCTCTTTCCTGTATATTGTTTAATCTGGCCCTGAAAACAGTAATACGTATGTCACAAATCACAACCATTGTGTCAACATATAATAAATTAGTTCAAATCCTTGCCTCTGCTGATGATAGCAATATTGTTAGGAGAATGGAAAACGCTGTACGAAAGGCGTATGTAGCAATAAAATAATCAGCTACAAAAATGGGTTTAATAATAAATACCAACAAAACGCAGTATATAAAAATAAGCACGTAACCACAGATCCTACGACCACTTTTTATAGAAAACTAAGTCATCGAATAAGTGAACGAATTTGTATACCTGTAAGCGCTCCTTAACACTGCAAAAAATAAAACTGCAAATAATACTATCGCAGAGATAAATCGCAGAATTTGCACAGCCAGCACATGCTATTTTAGGCTCAATTTTTTTCTTAATTCTACAAAAATCTTCTTCTTTAGGTACCGTCTCCTCTAAGGAGGTAGCTAATCATCACAGCTATTTTCACTTTTGAGATTGCAGCTCTGAACAAGTCGACGGAACTGCAATTATACCAGTTTCTCAGATTGTTGAGCCAGGAGATGCGTCTTCTTCCAATACTTCGTTTTGCCTGTATTTTTGCCTGTATGGTTTGCAGCCACACATATTTATCCCCTCTCATAACGTGGCCGAGATATTGTAACTTTCTTATCTTAATCGTAGTCATGATTTCCATTTCCTTTGTCATCTTTCTGAGGACCTCAACATTGTTATTCGGTCTACCCAACTTATTTTTAATATTCTTCGGTAGGTCCACATCACGAATGATTCAAGTCGATCGCTCACCTCTTTCTTTAAGGTCCAGGCCTCCACCCCATACAGCAGTACCAAAAAACACATATGAACGTAATATTCTTATTTTAAGTTGCAAACTAAGGTATCTACTGCATAATAGTTTTCTCATCTTATTAAATGTTGCTCTAGTTTGTCTAATTATCCTTTTAATTTCTTCTGTATACTCGTTATTTTCATTAATAATTGTACCAAGATATCTGTATTTTTTTACTTTTTCTATTGGAACCCCTCTTATGTTTAAAATGTCTTTTTGTTGTGTTTTGAAAATTGTCATAAATTTTGTTTTATTGGCATTAAGCGTTAGTCCGCTTTCCTCACTAGCATTAACTACATTATCTAAAAGTGTTTGTAGATCTTGTATATTCTCTGCAATTAGTATAGTATCATCGGCATATCTGATATTGCTGATGGGTCATGTACTTTGTTTTCTTGATGTTAAAACCAAGCCCGTATTCTTGACTGATTCTCCACAATTGCGTTACTAGTGTCTGCAAACCTTCTAAACTGTCTGCAAAGAGGATGGTGTCGTCTGCATATCTAATGTTATTCAGGCGCTAACCATTTATGAGAATACCCTCTTCGATATTCTCTAAGGCCTGGCTCATGACGTGTTCCGAATAGACGTTAAATAATAGGGGAGAGAGTATGCAGCCCTGTCGTACTCCTCTCTTTATTGCAACTTCTTCTGTTAGTTGGCCTTTCACCCGAATGGTTTCTGATTGGTTGTAGTATATGTTCTTGATTACTCGAAGGTCTTTGTTATCCAGATCAGTTGCCTTTAGTATATCTATAAGCTTATCGTGCTTGATTCTGTCGAAAGCTTTCTGGTAGTCGATAAAGCATACATAAATATCGCAGTTGACATCTCTGCACCTTTGAAATAATACCTGAACCGCCAACAAGGCTTCTCTTGTACCTAACGCATCCCTGAATCCAAACTGCGTTCGTGAGATCTGTGACTCGCATTTCTGATAAATTCTTCTATGTATTATCTTTAAGAAGGTCTTAAGAATGTGGCTCATTAGACTGATAATACGATGCTCTTCGCATTTTTTTGCATTAGGTTATTTAAGTATAGCAATAAATGTAGATTTTAACCAGCTCTTTGGGATTTTTCCCGATTCACAGATTTTATTGAACGTTGTCGTAAGCCATTTTACTCCTTCGTCTTCCATAATTTTTATAAATTTTGAATGAAAGTTTCGGGCCCTAGTGCTTTGCCTGCTTTGGTTGCTTTAATTGTGGCTTTGACTTCGTCTTGAGTGATTGGTGGTCCTGTATCGCATTCCATAATTATCTGGTTGTTATCTCTATCGTCATCGAATGTCTTCTCAACGTATCTCTTCCATATATTATTTGCTTGTTCAATGTCTATTACCGGGTCGCCATGATCATCATTCATATGTCCTGATCTCTTGGGTATGTACATTCCTGCTGCCTCTTTTACCTTCTTGTGGAGATTAAACGAGTCGTGTCTACTTTCCAATGATTTCGGAAACAAACACGTAGTGTTTAGTTTCCGAAAAGTATAATTTAAATGGTTCTAAATATGAACAATTCACACTGTTAGGAACATATCGTTTTAGATACCTAACGTTTCCGTTCAGTATATTCGAAAACAATATTTTACTGATGCTGACGGCTACGTAACGAGTCGTAACTGGTTGATATGAATAATGTGAACTAGATGTCTATCGTTTTCCTCTCGTTGTTTATTTAGGTATTCGTTTGATTTTGATACAGAGTATTTGAAAACATTATTTTCGAGGCTATTTTGTCATTTATGCATTGTGTTTTTATTGCTTTGTGACAATTAAATACGAAAGTGATAGACAATTAGGACTTTTGCACGGAAGTGATACCTCTTCTTTTTTAAAAATTCTCTTTGACTTGATATGTATGGCTTCGTTAAATGTAGTATTTTGTTATTTAACTAAAGGTGTAATTAAATTTAAAACATATTTAAACTGAATCCTATTTATTCTAAAATGTCCATAATATTTTTCATCGACACCAATTAATTCATTGTATAAAGTCCAGTATTCACCTTCCTTTTTCCTTTCTCTTAGCATTGGATGTACTTCAAACCTTCTTTTTACTACAGTTTTTCTTTCTTCATCGTTAAGTAGAAGAGCAATTGCATATAATATTTTTCGAGAAAAGCAAGATCATATCTTCACCGAACCAAACTGAAACGTTCTATGTATGAAAATGTAAACGTGCAGTCCAATTGCTTGACTCGAAACGCTACGTGCCGGAAACTATACGTGCACGATAATATGCCGCGACCTTAACTATCAGTATAGTATTCATTGTTGGCGTCACATATATTATTCACTGTCAAAACAGTGTTCAGCAATGTCCTGCAACACCTGCTGGGTGTAATCTTTTAAATTGTTCATTATTTTTTCGAAACTAGGCACAGAAAAAATAACACTTAAGTTATGGCGGGGTCAAATTTAAACAATCAATTTGTAACACCTAACTAGATGGGAAGTTTAAGGTAACTATTAAATGTAAGCGATTCAGTATTATAGAGGAATGATAGCTGTAAAGCGAGGTTTCCGCGTCCTCCCGTCTTTCTGAAAAACAGTTTGATTGTGGTCAAATTTGACTCTGGCATACCAATTAAGGGTTCAGCAAAAACAATATCTAAAAAAAAAAAACAAACCGAGGAATATCACAAACTATGTTGTATCATAATCTAAAAAAACTGCTGGTCTATTTTATCTTGTTGAAGTTGGCGTAAAAAATTTGGATATATTTAAATATTCTGCATTTTTACTTATAGTAACGTACTTTAAAAATACTTTTCAAAAAATTAATAAAACTTTCTAAAATTATTAAATACAGCAGCAATTAAAATTAATATCAAAATATACAAAATCATATACAAATTTAATATTAAACTGCTCTTCATGGTTATTACTTTTTCAGACGATACCAAGCGAAGTAAGCAGGTGGAAATAAAAGCTTGACATTTTTAAATGTGTGACATTTACACGTTTAAATTTCCCTAACGATACAATGAGCTTAAATTCATTTTAGTGATATTTGGTATACAAATTTAAGATAACATGTTTTTAAACACGATTTTAATATTTTAATTATTTTAATAGTGTTTTTCTTAGAGTGCCGTCTCCTTACGGAGGTTGGCAATCATAATGGCTATTTTTATATTTGAACTTGCTGCTCTAAACAAATCAATCGATCTGCATTGATACCAATCACGTAGATTCTTCAACCATGAGTTAAGCCTTCGGCCAACAGATCTTTTTCCTTGAATCTTTCCCTGTATGATGAGTAGACTTCGGCAAATATGCAAATAAAAATGTAGAAAATATGCGCATAAATATGCACGTGTTTACCCGAAAATATGCAAATTATTTACAAAATATGCATACAAATAAATAAAAAAATCGTAAAATAGTAACAATTTTATTTAAAAAAAAAGTGTACATAACTAAATATTTCCTACTATTCATTAAGATTTACATTTATTTTAAGTAACTACATCATTTTTAAGTATGAATAAACTTATTTAGAATTATGGTAACAATAAATGACCAAGTGGTGTTCAAAATTTTCTAACAAAAACTTGTGGCTTCTGTCTGAGTACATATATTTTATATGGAAAAACTTCGTTCAACATCAACTGATGTAACGGGAGCATTTTTCAAACTAACCAAAACATTTGGTTCTAAATTAATTGTTTCCGAAATATTTCCAGCTAGAACACTGACTACTTCAGAAAGAATATGGTAACCTTTATTTTTTTCCATAGTAGCTTCAAATTTTTTTAAAATATCTTTTCCAATATTACCTCTAACGTTCCGACAACATGCGCAAATTCTTTTATTAATGCTGTACTTTCGAACAATGACAGTTTTGGTGATTCTAACTGAGTAATTGTTTTTTGAACAAAACTAAAATTTGATTTTATAAATGAAAGTTCTTGTTGAAGCAAGTTACTCTGAAAAGTTTGTTTAGAATCCAAAAGAGATTGGGAACTTTCATCTGTTAACGTATCAATTATGTTCTTTATTTTAACAAAATGATCTGCATAAAAATTAGCTGCTTCTAACCATGTTTCCCATCGCGTTAAAATAGGTTGTGGTGGAAGAGGAATGTTAGGTAGCATTTCTTTATAAAGTTGAATTCTTATAGAAGATTTAAGAAATACTTTTTTGACACTGGATATCATGGTATTTACAAGAGGAAACTTTTTTCGTATTTCCTCTGCAACTCTGTTTAATCCACGCGCTACACAAGTAACATGTATTAAATCTGGGAAAAATATTTTTTAATTTTGTCCTGCTTTCACCATATAAGGAGCAGCATTCGATAAAATAAGCAGTAATTTATTAGAAGGAATAGTTGTCGGAAGAAAAAAAGTTGCTAATGTTTCTTGTATAAAACGCGAAATTGTTAAAGCATTTGTTTTCTCAAGTTGCTGGCATGAAATAAGATGAGATTTTGGTAAGGTATCTTCTTTAAGAACACCAATCAATAGATGAAACTTCTTTCTTAATATTAATTAACACCGACGAGTATAGCCCGTTCACATTATTTCTTCTTAGAGACCGATCACTTGGAACATTAAGTTTGCAATATTTTTTTAGAAACGAACTAAAATTTACATTTGCTAATTTTGAAAGCGGTATGTTTGCAGACACTAATGCGCGACACAAGTCTTCATTAAAAGTTTCTTGCTCATCTAATTTTTTTGAAGTAGATTGGAAACATTTAGCCATTGAAGTTTGATGTTTTCCTCCTATTTTTCCTTTTTTTGCAATGTGTGAAGCAGTTCTCACATGTTGGTCTATCTGAAATTTCTTCTCACATGCTATCTATAAATAAAAATAAAAACCTTTATTTTAACCCAACCTTTAAAATATAAAAATATACAAGGTGTTTTTGGTTAATCAAATAACTGGTTTGGAAAAAAAACACTCGCTAAGTGTTTTAAATGCAGTATTAATCCACAAATTAGTTTTTGTTACTAACCATTAGTATATCATATAACTTATTTTAAAATTCAACAAAAGTTTTTTTTTTTGTTAAATCAATTACAATAAAAATAATTGTGTTTTAGAATAGCTGACTTCATAAAAAAAAGTAAAGGTGAAAAATTTTTCTAAATACACACCATTGTATTGTACCATGGACAATTTTTTCTCACTAAAGGAAGCTATTTTTCATTTAAAAACAACCTACGAGTACTAAATTTCAAGTAAATACGTTTATTGGTTTTAAAGTTATTGTTGTTATTAACTAAAAGAATTTAATTTTTTTTAATTTTAACACCCTGTATCTCGAAAAGTAAATAAGTTTGACCCCTCATTAACTATATCGTTTTGTTCAATTTTTCGAGAAGTATCTACAGTCAAACGTTGTAAGTGTCATTTGGAAACACCCTGTATGTATGAAATATTAGATATTTAATAGAAAATATTAGATACTTACAATTTTGCCACCGACTGAACAGTAGATTTTTCCCATATCCATAGACAGCTCTTTATAAGGTTTAATCCAAGTTGAAGCACTGGTTGTTTTAGGCATTATAAAATCACAATCTTCCTTTTTGTTATGCACAACGAGTGTTTACGCTTTGAATATCAAAACAAAAATGATTTACAAATCTGAGCATCAAATTAGAAATGTTTAGGTACCTAATTCAATAAACTGGGAGATTTTGGAAAACCCCTAAATTAGGAACAAAACTATTAGCCGTTTACCTGCTGTTAAGATACAATAAATTGTAGATAGATTTGGGGATTAGATCATAAAATGCAAATGAGCGAACCCTTAGCGATTATCCAATAACTGAATGCCTCAGTGACCGAGACTTTCTTAGAATGTTGAGGGCTACTTAAATTGATCTTCTTTGAAATTGTAAATGTTTTGTACCTGTAGAGATTACGTACTTAGATCATTTCTTGATTAAAATGACTACAAAATTTTATACAAGAATTGAAATAAATTGGTATGTTTAAAAATTTTTAAATACAGTATAAAAATCTGAACTTTTATGCACTTTATGCAAACTTTTATACAAATATGCCAAAATATGAAATATTTGCATAAAATATGCACAATATGCAAAATATGCAATATGCATATTTGCCGAAGTCTAATGGTGAGTCTCAAAATTTCATATTTTGGTCCCCTCATCACGCGGCATAGGTATTCCAGTTGTCTGGTTTCTAAAGTGGTCATTAGTTCTGTTTTTTTACCAATCCTCTCCAGTACTTCTTTATTTGTAGTTCAATCAGTCCATGATATTTTTAATACTCTACTGTATAACCATAGTTCGAAAGCCTTGATTCTGTTTAAATTGCATTTTTTTATTATCCAAGTCTCAGCTCCATATAATAATATTGAAAATATATAACAGTGAATGGTACGTAGTCTGATCTCCAAATTTAAATTTTTGCACGTTAGGAGTGGCTTCATTTGTATAAATTCTGATCTGGTAATCTCTATTCGCCTGTTTATTTCTGCAATATAATCATTGGTTTTATTGATCAAACTTCCCATGTACTTCGTTTTTTAGCGTTTATATTAATTCCCATCTCAGCACTATTCATACTTAAGCTTTCGATAAGATGTTGTAGATCTTCTATACTCGTTGCTATGATCACAGTGTCGTCTGCATATCGTAAGTTGTTAATTAATTTTCCGTTAACGGTAACTCCCGCTTTGATATTATTGAGCGTGTTTTGGAAATTTTTTTCAGAATATAAGTTAAACAAAAGTGGCGATAAAACACGTCCCTGTCTAACTCCTCTACAGATCTTTATTTCTTCTAAGTGTCGCCCATCAATTTGAACTATGGCACTTTGGTTCCAATATAATGTTTGCACTATATTTATGATTTTACTGTCAATGCGCTTGTTCATAAGTATTGATATTAGCGTTTCATGTCTTACTTTATCGAAAGCTTTTTCGTAGTCAACAAACACAAGTGTAGATCAACGTTTACATCCCAAAATCGCTAAATAAATATGTTGATGGCAAATAGTCCTTCTCGAGTACCCATTCCATTTCGGAACCCGAACTGCGTCTCGCAAATGCTCTAGCCTTTCGTATATTCTCTTATGTATTACTTTCAGCAGTACTTTTAAAGTATGATTCATGAGGCTCGGTGTTCGATAATCACAGCACTCTTTTTCTACTTGGTTTTTAGGGATGGTTATAAATGCTGACTTTAGCCACTCTTGTGGTATTATTTTCATATCGTACACCGTGCTGAATAAATCTGCCAATACTTCCAAGTTATCCTCTTCCACTAGTTTTAACAGTTCTACTGGTATCTAGACATCTTATTTAGCTGCCTTATTGTCTTTAGAGTTTTTGATAGCATATTGGATTTCATCTAGCGTGATCTTCTGTCTCTCTTCTTGTATTTTCTGCATTTCATCTCTTGGAAAAGTTCTCTAACGTACTCCTCCCATCATCTTAATTTCTCTGGTAAATCTATTAGTAGTACTTCATTTTTTCTTTTATGTGTCCTTACTGTCTATTTTGACCTATTCCAGTCACTTCTCTTATTTTTTTGAGCATATTTCTCATATCATATTTTGTATGTTTTCATATCTAAGCTTAGAACTTTAAAAAGTTAAATGAAATTAAGGACAGTACCGAACAGACATGGAGAACTAGGGAAGTGAGTGATTCCCAGTAAAAAACACCTGTTTTTCTATGACCTCCACGCGTATTTCCGTTCAGGTATTCATTACACGACAGCGCGGTTTTGAAATAGACATGGAAAGGGCAAAACATATTTGGTACCAAACAGGTGTTGATTTGAAAGGGCTAATAACGCACGGGTTTGTACCAAAACATGCGGCATTGCAAAGCTACATACCAGTGCGCAGTACTATTGTTGATTAAAATATAGAGGTATTTCAATATAGGGCCCTTGATTGCGAGATGCTAAAGATTCATGTAGATTATTAAAGGTCATTTGAATGGACATATTGGTGGAGAAAGAGCGAAAATAGAAAGAGTTCATGGAGGTTTGGAAATGAGAATACGAAATGATAAAGAAAATATTGTGATTTCCTTTCCAACTGGCATGGAATTTGGTTGTCATCAATACATTCTTTATGAAGACTGGAAACCAGTATGTTAACCAGTATGAACGTTGTTTAAGTCAAAACTTTTCTTTAAAAACAATGTTTATTTGTAAATCTTATACGTCTAAATTATAAAATTATTATTGTACAGTTTGTGTCGTATTCTTTTAGATGACATTAAATCACATTAGATGACATTAACTCATACGCTACAGGCAAACAATTTTTAATTGGTAAGGCGGAATATGTATTTTTTGTTAAACAATATTTATTCATTAATTATATCTTAACAAATAAACTAAAAATATCTTTCCGCCGATTGTTTGCGCTTTTTTATATCAGAGCTTTGATCCCAAAAATTTCCAACAATAAAATTATTATTATTTACATTTGATTGATACGTGGATATCGGCTCTGAAAAGCGGCAGTGTTATATTTATTTCGGATATGAAACATATCTGATTTCGCCGTAAGCTCAGTACAGAATTTAATTTATTTTATTTGAACACGAAAAAAACATTTATTAAAAACGAAAATTTTTCTTGCGTAAACGTGCTACACCAGATTAAATATGTCCGTTATTTTTTTAGTTATGCGCCTATTTTTGTTTTTATTATATTCGTCCATAAATTTATGCTAACATTAAATATATTTTATTGATACATTCTTTATGAAGACTGGAAACCGGTATGTTACCTTTAGTAGCGAGGAAAGAAACAGTTAGATAGATTTTGTGCTGTTTCAAAGAAGTAAGCTAAAACAGGTTACCAGTGATAATGAAAGTGATAAAGAATAGGTATGGAGCTAGTCAACACCCACCGGTGATATTGTATACGGAATTGACGGTAAGCTGGTGGAAGTTAAAGGATAAGGATTTAGCAGTAGTCTTTAAGAGTAGAGTGCTGGAAGGGCTTGAGAAAAAAGATACAATAAATAACTAGTGGGAAGCCAATAATAAAATGGTGCGAATGGAAGAGGAAGTCCTAGGAAAAACATCTGGAAGGGACAAGTCACCAAAGGACTTAACCCATATGCGGCAGATTAAGAGTGCGGATGGAAGAGTGTTAAGGACTGATATTGAAACAAGTACTTTGGAAAGTTGCTAAATACAAATAATAATAATAAATAGAAGAATCGGAAAGGAGAAAGAAATCGTCAATACAATTAAACAAAGAAAGCTTGAATATCTAGGCCACATATTGAGACACGATAAGTACCGTCTACTGCAATTGTATTCTAAGGGAAAGGCTGAAAGAGAATAGAGGTAGCTGAAATAAAAATGTTACTTTGGATGTTGGGTAAAACTAGAAGAGACAAGATCAGAAACGACTTGATAAAAGCCGGGGTGACGAAAGTCTTGAAAAAAGAATTAAGAACGTAGACATAAAAACAATTTGGGACGAAGGACTGTGTGGCAGATGACAAAGAGAAAGGTTTTAAGCTAAGAAGACTCGAAGACTACGAAGAGTAAAAAGCAGCGACCCCTAAAAAGAGAAAAGCTAAGAAAGAAGAAAAAGAAGACTGATAGTTTGTTTTTGTTTCTTACAATAGCTTGATTCTTGGATTTAGTAATGAACTATTCTCTAAATTCTAAATTCTAAAACACAGAGTTGGTAGGTGAAGAATTTCAGTAATTTGCTACCCATATAGACTTATTTTTTTTTATTTTACGATAATAATTGGGTGTATTATTTAAAAGAATTTAATAGTTTTAAGGGGATATCCTCAGTTTATTTTCAAATTATTGAAAGTTTAATTTTTTTAATAAATATTTTTAGTGAACGTTGTTTAAGTCAAAAATTTTCTTTGACAACAATGTTTATTTGTAAATCTTCTACTGAATTATAAAGTCATTATTGTACAGTTTGTGTCGTGTTTTTTTAGATGACAATAAAAAACTCATACGCTACAGGTAAACTTTTAAATGATAAGGCGAAATATGTATTTTTTTAAACAATATTTATTCATTAATTATATCTTACCAAATAAACTAAAATTATCTTTCCGCCGATTGTTTGCGCTTTTTTGTATCAGAGCTTTGATCCCAAAAAATTTCCAACAATAATTTTCTATAAAGCTTATTCACATTTGATTGATACGTGGATATCGGCAATAAAAAGCGGCTGTGTTATATTTATTTCGGATATGAACATATCTGATTTCGCCTTAAGCCCAGTACAGAATTTAACACGAAAAAAAGATTTATTAAAAACGAAAATGTTTGGAGCGTAAACGTGTTGTACCAGATTAAACATTTTCGTTATTTTTTTAGCTATGCTCCCATTTTGATTTTATTATATGAGTCCATAAATATATGCCAACAATAAATATATTTTATTCTATAAGCCCATATGTATTTTTAATAAAATTGAGTAGGCTCGCAGGAACTATGCTTGAACTGTGGTAATGAAATCTGAATTTCAAAACTCAAGAGTCCTCCAGGTTGACCCGCGTCGATTATCATTGCGCCGAGCTTTCGACATCCTCATTGATGCCCTGTTCAGGGCTTAGGAGAGACCTCGGAAGATTCTTTTAATTTATATTATGTTCAAGACAATTTTCTGTTTTAACGGTGTTAATAATTTCTTTTTCTTTTCTTAGCCTCTGGAAAATAGTTATGTTACTTTGTGGTGTATATATGAGACCCTCAACATACGTCGGTAGTACCACATTTAAAATGCCTCTAATCGTTTTATGGCATTTTCTGTAAGGCTCCGTTTATGACTCCGGTTTTCTACTTTATAGAGGAGAGCACTAAAGAAGTAAAAGAATTCTTATGAGTATATTGATACTTAAAGATGAGTTACAAAGAATCTTTCTAAGGCTGTTGAAAGATCTTGTGGCTTTTTTAATACGCGTTTTTATTGCATAGCCGTAATCCCAAATATCCTTAATATTGCAGCCCATATAGCATATTTTTTCCACTCTTGCTAACGGTCTATCGCCCATTGAAATTTTTCCGTTTATGTGGGTGTTCTTACTAATGATCATTATTTTTGTCTTCTTGAAATTTAGTTTTAGGCCGTATTTGTTATATGTTTCTACAACGTTATCCATCATCCTTTTGAGCCCCATCTGCATATATAATATTTTTTATGAGTTAGCCATTTACAGCCATTCCATCCTCTGATTTGTCCAAGTCCTCTCTAGTGATGTTTTCAGAGTATACGTTAAATAATTCCGGTGACAATATGCAGCCCTGTTTAACTCCTTTTTCGACTGTGAAGATCTCGGCCAGTTTATTTTCTAATCGCACTTTTGCTTTTTGTTTGAGATATAAATTGGAGATCGGTCTTACCATCGAGTCCTTATATTTTTAGGATATCGATTAGTTTCCCATGTGCTTTATCCAGCTGTTTCCCAGCTTTATCAAATGCCTTTTTAAAATCAATAAAGCATGCATACACATTGCCGTTAGTTGATATCTCTGGCTTTCTGTATCAGAACTTGCCAACTAAAAAGTGCTTCCCTCGTTCGGAGTAATGCTCTGAATTCAAATTGATCATCACCAGGTGTTCTTCTAATTTGGTGTATATGCGCGAGTGAATGATAGTAAGGAGTACTTTCAGTACATGGCTCATCAAACTAATTAATCTATTTACTTTAATCCTTCAACGGCGAAATTTATTTTTTGCAAAAAAGGAAAGGAAAAATCATAAATATTGGTCAAAACACTTTATTAAACATATTGGTACAAGTATTTTTCTCAAAATATATGTAATTTTAAAAAAAATAGTTGTTACGTTTTGGTAACGCTAGCCGGTTAGGGTATACAAAAAATTTTTTAAGAAAATTATCACTTTGGGCTGTGAAACATTATATTGCACTCTAGACATATTCCTACATCACATTTGACACACATAGTACGAATACTTGAGCTACAACCTTCTCCAGCACATCGACGCCTCGTATTATTGGGGATGTTTATCAAAAAATGGTCTGTTCTGTCATATCTCAAGTTATCCGAAACCCTATTAAAAGATAAACTTGATTTAGCAGCTGCAGGTCTTCCAGCACCTTTTGAAGCCATGCCATATTTTATCAGATAGGCTTGAGCAATCTCTCGTCTGAATTCTAGTTGGGTAAGCTGTGTTTGATGTTTACACTTCTTGGATATACACCAAGCATTGACTATAGCAGCTTCTAGTAGCCAAGTAAAAATTGACCACCACCACTTCTTTCTACGAATTGAAATCCTGTATCTGGATATCTGCTGGTCCATGAAGTCAGTGCCTCCCATAAATCGATTATATTCAGAAATCAGATAAGGTTGTAGTACTTGAATAATTTTTTTTTCGGCTCGAGAGTAGCGTTTTACTTGAGTGACTGGATTGACGCCATGACATGTAGATGCTACTGTCACTACATTATTATCCATCTACTTGACTAATATTATTGCATCTTCTTTGTCGATGACAGATATCGTGTCTCCTCTTTTTTTCGATTTCGAAATAATACTTTTTTTAGGTAACTCAACTTGTAGGAATTCTATTTTCCCTCATAGTTCCCGTACCATCATACCCTCTTTGTTTCAAGGAATATAACAAATTAAAGCTTGTAAAGAGATTGTCGAAGTAAAATGTGAAAGGGAGCTTTTTTATATCATCCGAAAATTCATCTATCATGCAAAGTAAAGGAGCAGCACATTTTCCAAAATTGCTTTCGTAACTAGTGTTTGACTTTGGGTTTTTCCTTTTCCTTTCCCCAACACATTTTATACCCAAATCTGATGGGCTTACCCCGAATAAACTGTTTACATGAATGCTTCCCAAAGTATTTGATCATAGCCTCATCATAATTCAAGTTCTGTTCAGGTATCCAGTTGTCAATAAAGCGGCGTTTCAAAAGGCCCATCAGTGGGCACATTTTGTCACCATGTACAGGCTGTGTGTTGTCGGCGCAGTGCAAATATTTTAAAATTTGGCGAAACCGATCTCTTCTCATAGATTCAGTGACTAAAATATTTTTCATATCTTGTTTGGAATCCCAATAAAAGTCCCTTTCAGGTAACTCATTATATCCTGTAACAATCATAATCCCAATTACACATTTCATTTATTCGTTAGAAATGTTTGGATCCGGTTTATTGCAGAAAAGTGCGTATTTTCTTGATTCGGTCACAAGTAGTTCAATTATTAGTTCGCTGTGGCTTATTATGTTCAATTATTTCGCTATCAACAAACATCTCGAATATATCTAAATAGTCCATATCACTATATTTACTATAATCTGGTTTAGGAAAATACCTGCTCACACGTTCAAAGTCACCTTCAATCCAGGATATTTTTTCTGACCCAGGGCGGACGATATTTGACACTGGCTCCGATTCAGGTACATCGATAAAAGCTCTGACAGCACGAGGAGGGACGATTTCAGCTCCTGGTGTCAACTGTCGACCGCTTAAATTATCTAGAAATCCGCCACCATCTTCATCACCAGAATCCTCATCGGTAAGGACATTCGCATCAGGAGGCTCGATGAATATTTCATGAACGTCCAGGTCTTCTTCATAAAGCATTTGCAATGCTTCTTCCAGCGTAAACCCACGCCTAAAAGTAACAAATGAATATACTAGACAATTATTAATACATAAACAAGAGTCCTAGCTTTTCTGATCGCATATATACCACATACTCAACACGCAAGACATTTATACACGTACAATATTTTTTGTCTCCCTAAACCAGCTAGCGTTACCATACGGTAACGCCAATATTTCTGAGGTTACATTATAGAACTTGAAATACTTTCATAACAAAATTTGGTCTAGAACTGAAGAATAACTAACTATAAATACTCTTTTGTAAGTATTTTTCATAACAATTCAAAAAAGAAGTTTTAGTAATACTTACTCTAGACGGATGTCCATCTTCGGAAGCTCGTAACTGTTACCACAATTTTTAAAATTTGAATAAAACTGCCAAAAAGATTTTACGTTGACGTTGTACCCAACAATGTGTTCATTCACATACTAAAAGCGTGTTGACAAATAACCAACGCATTCCGATGGAACCAAAAGCTGTGTTGCCACTTCTAAAATGAGGTTGTCTACCGTTACGATATGGTAACGCTAGCCGTTTAAGGGTTAAATTGTCTAGCGTTGGTATTTTAGGAAGTGGAATGAGTATTGATAGTAGCCAGTCTTTTGGTAAGTAACCAGTCTCGTAGATATTGTTGAATACCTTTGTAGGAGCTGTGATTTGGCGTGTCTCTAATAGCTTTGAAATTTCACCATGCACCTCATTAGGTCCTGGTGATTTCCCATTTTTAATCCGCTTAATGACCATAGTTACATCTTAATTAAGATAACTAAGATATTTTGGACATATAACTAGAAGAAGAAAAGGCATGAAGTAAATGATAGTTGAAGGTAACTTAGAGTAAAAGATCCAGAGGATGATCTATAGTACGATGGTCGGGCCATCGACAGGAGATGACTGGTTACTTACTCTCCCAAGCATAACAACACTCACAGGAGAGGGATAATTGGACAGAAATAGTCAAACAAATTGCATGACGCCACTACAATCTAAAGGAAGAGAAAATATTGAAGAGGAATGTAGTCTTATGCAACTTTTAGTATTCGTTGTCATTTCTACCTTTTATTTTTCCTTGCTTTTTCATCATGTGCAATATTTTATCTGTCATCAATTCTTGCTTTTTTGTTTTTTTGATTTTAAATATTCATGCGAAATTGTGGTACTAGATGTCTTCATATCCTTCCACTGTTCATATATGCCTCTAGTAGTGTGTTCAACTATTTTCGCAAAATTTCTTATAATCTCTGTTTTTACTTTTTTCTGGATGTCATTTTCTTTTAGTAGTCTTATAACTATTATTTACATTTTTAAGAGAGTTAAACACCATTGCTTATAGTTTCTTGCTTACTAGCTTTAACTAAGTAAGATAAACGCCTGTGGCATAGATTGCAATCATTTGTCGTTATTCTCAATAACACCAAATTCCATTTTTAATCCCATTTATTTATCCTAAATACGAATCTATTTTGCTTTAGGTTTTGGGTTTATTTATTTACTGTATTTCTGAGTTACTTGTGATTGCGGATTTATTTACTAGTAATAAAATATGTACGTACTCACAGATTTTGTTTTTTAGTGCACAATGAACTACCACTGTAATAGCATACGGTATACTTGTTCGGTATAGGTGCCGTACTCCCTTACATTTCTTAACTATGCGTATAAATATGACATTTTTTTTTGTAAAGTTTGCATTGCACGTCACCAATAAATGATTTGTTCGTGCAACGCTTTTGTGGAATAACTGAATATAGTGCTTATTAGAAACATTTGTGACAGTCAGTGGATAAAAAAATATCAAAAAGCGTTAGCTAAAAGAGAAAATGACAGTTAACCTTATATAAACCAGAGCTTTGATTGACTAGTTCACTGCTGAGGTGTGGATCTCACATTCATAATACCACGCATTGACGGTGCTTTGAGTTGACGCTTATGGATTGCACGTACATTTGCAAAATGATCCGGTTTGATGCATCTAATCCCGCCATGAGCGAGGACAAAAGCCAATATAAGCAGGGAAATTTGATTAACGTGAGATATCATCTGCATAATAATTTCGCTTCCTACATTCTTATTGATAATATAGAAAATAATATAACAAAGATACACTTAAGTATGGGCAAGTATATACATACTGAATTTTTTCATCTAATGAAGGTGTTGTTTTGAATACAAATCTTCCTAAGATTTTACATGGTGTTACTATACAGGGTGAGTTTTTAATGCGACATCGGTTATTCCGACTATAATTCCATTATAGTATAGAATATCTAAAAAACTTATTTAGAAAAATGTGGGCAATGATATTTTTCACAGTTAGAAAATATGTGCACAGCATATGACACGATTCCTATGAGAAAGCTGTGGCCGTCTCTTGAACGATCTTCATTAAATATCACGATCATCGCCGCAGTCAAACAATTATACAATAAAGCATCATCAAAAATCAAACTTAACAACACCTTATCAGAAGAATTTCCAGTAACAAAAGGCTTACGACAAGGATGCTGCCTCTCTCCAATACTATTTAAGATCTATTTAAGTGAAGCACTAAAACACTGGAGAAGATCATGTTCAGGAATGGGGATCCAACTTGACGACGATACAACATTATACACTCTACATTTTGCGGACGACCAAGTAGTAGTGGCAGCAGACAAGGAAGATTTAGAATTGATGACGAGACGGTTGTTTAAAACATATGAAGAATGGGGCCTCTCTGTAAATAGAAACAAAACGCAATACTTATGCATCGGGAATGAACTAGAAGATTTAATGGTCAACGAACATGAAACAATCAAGAACTGTGAGGAATATATATATTTGGGAATAACAATCAACAAGAGTGGGCGCACCGAAAAAGAGATAGAGCAAAGAATCGTGAAAGGAAAAAGGGTGATAGGATGCCTACACCCGATGCTATGGTCAAAAGAACTATCAAATCAAAGAAAGCATCTCCTCTTTAACTCCATCTTTAAAGTATAGTGCTCTATGGATGCGAAACATGGCAACTTACTAAATCCCTTGAGCGACGCCTACTTGCATTGGAAATGGACTTCTGGAGAAGATCAGCTAGAAAATCAAGGTTTGATAAAATACAAAATGACCATATCAGAAATATAATGGGAGTCAAGTCAACCATCATTGACGAAATTCAAAGGAGACAACTGATCTGGTATGGTCATGTGAAAAGAATGGACGACGACAGGTTGCCAAACCAAATTTTAAAATAGACGCCAAGGGAAAGAAGGAAGAGAGGAAGGCCAAAACAATCCTGGCTGGGCGGCATTCAGAAGGCAATGTCGGAAAGAAACCTTCACCCTGGCGAATGGAATGACCGACGTAGCTGGAAACTGGGAACTGGAAGGCGGAAAACGCTATAAAAAAACCGGAAAAAAAAAGAAAATATGTGGAATTCTATAGCAGACATACAATTTTTAAATGGGACACCCTTTCAAATTTGTATTCTTCATATAATTCTTGGTCTTATAGTATCAGGTTTTGCATTACTAACTATACAGATTTAGTATTGACCATTTTTATTTCGAAATCCCTATGAAATCAACACCATTTATATAAAGAACTAACGCATAAACAAAAATTTATTTTATACAGTTATGTTATATGTTATGTGTTCTCTACTCTTAGGTATGGTGTCGAAGGTTGGGCTTTGACGAATACACTTCTCAAGAAACTGGAAGCCTTTGAAATCTGGGTGTATCGGAGAATCCTACGAATAAGTTGGGTGGATAGAGTTCGTAACGAAGCTGAGAGATAGAATATACTCCATTTAATAATACAAGGCAAGGTAGACAAAAGAAGAGGGCCAGGTAGAAGAAGAACGTCATGGCTTAGAAACCCGAGAGATTGATTTGACAGATACTCTGCATCTCTTTTCCGAGCTGCCGTCAACAAAATTACTATAGCCAATTTGATAGCCAACGCTCGATAATCGAGCTCGGCACATGAAGAAGAAGAAGAACAGTTTGTCCGGAAAGTATGAAATAAATTCGATATTTCCTAAATGAAAGGCCTTTTTAAAAATATCTAAAATACGTCGATTTTTGAATTTAATGTTTCACATTTTACAATAAAATTTCACTATACAAGGTGCTCATTTCAAAAAAGTATATTACTCAGGTCTAATGGATATAATTTGAAAGATATGCGCTTAGAAAATAAATATTATCAGTTGCAAAAAGTAGCCTACTTTTTTGGTAAACTGTAATTATTTTTTCTACTCTCTTACTCGTATATTGTATATTACCTACTATTTGGATGCTAAGTAAATATATCAAAACAGATACTGACACATAATGACTAGCACATAAAAAAAATTACGCTTCAGTTCTATAAAAATGTGTAATATCACATAAGCCTTGTAAGTCAGTTGGTCGAGTTACCATGGAAACGAATATTAACAGACGTTATTTTGACAGATTAAAAATTATTAATCTGTCAGTGTAAATATAGTGGTAATTGAAATACAGATAAATAAAATGAGTTCATCGAATAGTGAAGATGAATTTAGTAACACACCACCCAATATTATGGAAGATATGAAAAGGTATATCAGCAAAGGAATATCAGCAATTTATAGATTGTCATAGATATTAATCTAGGGGAAGATATGAAAAGGTATATCAGCAATTTATGGATTGGCGTACAACAAATAATGTAAATTCATTTTCTGAAAACGTACTCTTGGCTTATTTTGGGGAAGTTGCTAAGAAATTTAAACCATCCTCATTACGGGCTATATATGCTAAGAAGTGTTATAACTTTGAAAAATAATGTTAATATTGAAAATTACCCGCAATTGCGAGCTTATCTAAAAAGGCAATCAGAAGGTTTTAAAAACAAAAAATCTAAAATTTTACATCCTGATGAAATAAAACTTTTTTTAAATGGAGCTTCTGATGTACAGTAATTGTTAATAAAGGTATGTTATTTAAAAGAATAACATAAATGTGCCTACTTATAATACTTTTATTTTATGGTTATTGGAATATGTGGAGCTTGTAGGAAACAAGATTTAAGAAATCTTAAAATTTGTGACATTGATGATTTAAGTACCATGTAATTGGTTAAAATTCCTGATACGAAAACCAAAATATGTAGATCTTTCGTTATTTCTGGAAATTTTTCTAAAATCTGCAAACAATATATAGAAATTCGACTACAGATTAGCGATCAGCAAATAAATCAATTTTATCTTAATTATCATAGAGGTAAATGTATCAAACAGGTGGTAGGATTAAACAAAATGGGCGGTAATCCTAAACAAATAGCCGAATATTTAAAGTTATCAGATCCCAAAATGTACACAGGTCACTGTTAACGACGAACTTCTGCCACTGTTTTGGTAGATGCCGGTGGTGATTTAATGGCTCTTAAACGACATGGCGGATAGAAATCTTCAACAACGGACGAAGGATATGTCTATGAGTCAATAAATAATAAGACGTCAACAGCCAATAGAATTATAAATTCAATTGAAAGTAATTTACAGACCTTTAGATACACTGAAAATACCAATGTTCAAAAAGATCACACCGTACAGTTTACATCATCTCACCATTCACCACGTATTATTGAACAACCGCCAAACTCGGATAAGGGTATAGCTATAAATAATTGCCAAAATTTTACAATTAATTATTATAAATAAATGTTTAATTTAAATTGTTCCCGAATTTTGTTAAATAAATAAAAGTTACTTGTTATACTTTTTATTTTTATAAATGAAAATAATCGTAGGAAAAGTATAGTACACATCTTGACTTGTCAGCTTATTACAAGCTTGTAAAATTACTGCGCTCGCCGCTACGCGGATCGCGCGCAACTTTTTTACTCGCATGTAATAAGCTTCTTACAACTCTCGATATGTAATATACTATTAGTAACGTTCAGTAACAATTAAGTAGTACAATGATTGTATTAATTCGTGAATGTTCTGTATTATTGCTTAGAATTAATTTTAAGTAGAAATCAATTTGAGTGTAAAGCAAAGAATTGAATTACTTATGATGATTGGGTATGAAGACAAATCGTGAACTCAGATGGAAGTGTGCAACTTATTTAATGATAAATATCCAGAAATACTCGACTAAGAAGGAAATTAGACGAATACCAACCATATGAACAGGCACGTTTTAGAAAAGGTTATTCAACTTCCGATCACCTGTTAACCACAAAAATATTAATAGAAAAATGTAACGAATACAAGTTTCCAGTTTTCCTAGCATTTGTAGACTACGAAAAAGCTTTCGATACCATAGAACACACGGCCGTAATAAACGCAATGCAAAATTGTAGAATAGACAGCAGATATATTAACTTAATAAAAGAAACTATGAACCAAGCTACAGCTGCATACTACCTAAATGAAAATGAACACACGAACCCTGTACCATTAAACAGGGGAGTCAAACAGGGAGATACTTTATCACCCAAACTGTTCACCTTAGTTTTGGAGTACGTTTTTAAAAACCTAAATTGGAAATATAAGGGAATAAACATCAATGGCCGCTACCTCAGTAATCTACGATTTGCAGATGACATAATCCTGATAGCTACTGACCTACAAGAAATGCAAACCATGCTTGCAGAACTACATACCGAATCTTCTAAAATAGGACTGAAAATGAATTTAAACAAAACAAAAGTCATGCACTCCGAAGACACCGTGACAATAATAAACGATAAAGTTATAGAAAAAGTTGAAGAATATATATACTTAGGACAAAAAATAATACTAAATAGGGAAATTCAAACTGAAGAAATAAAAATAAGAAGAAAGTTAGCTTGGGCAGCATTCGGTAAACTGAACTATATACTCAGAAATCAACAAATTCAATGACATCTTAGATCTAAAGTTTTTGATGCATGCATTATTCCGATATTAACTTATGCGGCACAAACATGGACAATCACAAAAAAGAATATGAATATACTTACAGTCACTCAACAGGCGATGGAAAGAGCAATGCTAGGTATATCACTTAAGGACAAGAAAACAAACACATGGATAAGACAGAAAACCAAAGTCACCGATTTGGTGCAAAAATCATTAAAGTTGAAATGGTAATGCGCTGGACATATAGCTAGGAGCGATCTAAACAAATGGCACAGATCAATTTTAACCTGGAGACCATACCAACACAAAAGACCCAGAGGCAGACCTCCTATGAGATGGACAGATGATCTGAAAAGGACGGCCGGGAAAAATTGGCTACACATAGCGTACAATAAAAAACAATGGAAAGGAAGACTTGAAGAGGCTTATGTTCAGATGTGGACGTGAATGGCTAGACGAAGAACAAGAAGAAGATCCAGAAATACCCATCACGCAGTCAATAGTGAGTAAGATTGAAAAGAAATTTCGAAAAACTGCTACGGTTGAAAATTTACGCAAATCAGGTCGTCCCTCTGTAAATTATGTTACATTAGATGTTCTACTTGCTTTTAAAGAATATGCGCACACTTCTGTTCATAAGGTTAGTAGTGATCTAGATATTTGCAAAAGAACGCCAAAGTAAGTAAATTAAATAAAATGCACAGTTGTATAGGAATTAAACGAGGATGAACCAGATAAAACAATACAATTTTGCGAAATAATGATGGATAACAGCCACCCAAAACCCTCTCTTGGTTCAAAATATTATTTTTTCTGATGGGGCTACATTCAAATTAAATGGCGAGATCAACCGTCAAAATGGTAGATACTGGGCAAAAGAAAACTACAACTGGATGCAAGAACATCATACACACCGTATTATATTACCGTTTAAAATGAAAATACTTTGGAACCAGCTGATAACGTGGTGTTGTTATGTCATTGCCATTGCAGAACTCCTCTGTTCTGCTCTGTAAGTTATTACTTACTTCTATTTATTAATACATGGAACAAAATATTTTGTGCCCAATGATTTGCTTCTTTGTTTAGTATATCAAAAATAGCACGCTATTTTCCTATTTCACCTACCTCATATTTTATGGAAATATTATTGTTCGCAAATATTTAAATGCAAAATATTCAATTTTATGTTTAATATTTCAACTCAAATACACAATACTTGTATATTCGATAATGAAATGCAAAACATTAAATTTAAGTACATGTTTAAAAATAAACCGTTCAAAATCAATAGCTTTAAAATCGAGTAAATAATATCTAACATTGGCAAACTGTTTGATTTTAATAGTTCTATAAAAGTAGTATTTATCTGCACGCAAAATATCAATTCCATTATGGATCGATAGACTAACAAATAGTAAGTTTAGATTTTGAGAGTTTATGCTTGTACAATTTATTCTTGAACATTTTATTGAAGTATGAAAACAGTTTGATTGAAGTTTTGTGAGTTTAAAGGCAATTGTCTACATATTACTTATGGGATTGTCGCACTGTTTACAGGCAGCAAAATAAATTGATTTTTATCGAAAGTCAAATATGATTTAAGTATCTATCAACAGGTAGTTTTATATTTTTATTGAGGTATTTAATTGAACATTTATTTACAAAAACAACATAACCCACATTTTTACTAAATTTGAACTAATGCTTTAAGCAACTCTTTATATTAAGGTGCATCAGATAGTGTAAAAGATATTTTACAAAAACGACACAGGCTGCTAAAAAAAAAGACTAAAAAATTTCGATGTTTTACAAAAACTACTTCTTCTTCTTCTGGTACCTATCCTATGTGGACGTTGGCAAGCACGTTGGTCCATACAACTTTGTTAACAGCTGCTCTAAATAGATGTATGGTAGTCATTTCTGCCCACTGTCTGATGTTCTTCAACCACGATGTCCTTCTGCGCCCTTGACATCTTTTGCCTTCTATCTTGCCTTGTAAAATTTATTGAATTAGTTGATACTTCTCATTATACAACACATGCCCTAAGTATAATTCAGTCATAATTCTGTTTTTCACGATACGCATAATTTCCAGATCTTTATTCATACGTTGGATCACAGTGTTGTTTGTAACATGATGGATATAGGATATTGTGAGCATGCGGCGGTAGCACCACATTTCGAAGGCTTCTAGTCGTTTGAATGTTGCCTCTGTCAAGGTCGAGGCTTCGACTCCATATAAAAGGGTAGAAAATACATAGTGTACATAGACTTGTGTTCTTCTATCAATGTTCAGAAGCATATTACATAAAATCTTCCTGAGGCGATTGAAGACAGCTCTTGCCTTTTCTATACCACATCTTATTTCCTGTGAGTGGTCCCATTCCTTATTTAGGCTGCATTCAAGGTATGTAATTTGTCAGTTATTTTCAAGGGTTCATTATCAGCAATCTAAACCATATCGCCCGCATATCTTAAATTGTTTATGATTTCACCATTGATTTTTATACCTTTTCTTAAACTATCAATAGCTTCCCTGAACAGCATTTCCGAGTAAGTATTAAACAACGTCGGTGATAAAATGCAGCCCTGACGTACTCCCTATTTTATCGTGAATTATTGTGCGGTTTCGTTGTCTATTCGTACAGTTGCCCTTTGCTGTAAGTATAAATTTTTAATTAGGCGTAAATCTTTGTCATCAATACTAGATTTTTTCAGTATCTGAAATAATTTTTGATGTTGCACCTTCTCAAATGTTTTTTCATAGTCTATAAAGCATGTGTAGACTTCGCAATTTACGTCTCTAGCCCTTTGTATAAATACTTATATGGAAAATAGGGCCTCTCGCGTTCTCAGTCCGCTTCTAAACCCAAACTGAACACTGCTAATGTTTTCTTTAAGTGTTCTATATATGCGAGAGTGAACAACACAATAATTATTTTGAGTGCATGGCTCATTAAGCTTATATTTCCGTAATCAAAGCATCTGGTGGCATTTGCCTTTTTGGGGAGAGGGATGAAGGTAGAAACCAGCCAATCTGTAGGAAATTCTGCAGTTTTATAGATTTTATTCAGTAGACTAGTAAGGAGTTTGAGTTAGTTGTTTTCAAATAGTTTCAATTTTTCAGCTTGTATATTATCCGCTCCAGGTGCTTTGTTGGTTTTTAGTCTTTTTATTGCATATGTTACTTCACTGAGAGTTATTTTTGGTCCTCAACATGCAGAAACACTGATTTCTATCTCTTGCTCTTCCTTGAATAATTCTTTTATGTATTGCCTCCATTTCTCAAGTATTCTCTCATTTCTATAGAGCAAATTCTTTTGATTTTTTTTTGTAGGTTAAAAGTCTAATGCTTCTGTTCTAGGGATTCTATTTCTATGCAATAATCTTGTAGCCATGATTCTTTTGCTTCTTTAATCTTTTTCTTAAGGATTTTGTTTATTTCTTTGTCTTTTTCCTCATTCTTATTTCTGTGTTTTCTTCGTTCTTCCATTTATTAGCTCTAAAATTTCTTGTCTCATCCATGGCTGTTTCTTTATATTGTTTTCTAGTTTAAGTTTATTATCTACCACTGAATTACAGATATTTTTAATTTGATTCTTGGGCAAGAAAGGCCAAAATAGTGTCACAACAACTCAGATATTTAAATCACAATGAAATATATTTCAGAAATTTAGTAATGATAAGTGACGGATGCTTAGGACAAAACAAAAATTATGTTATGGTTTTTTTCTGTACTGCTTCGTACATTCTATTGGTCTGTTTGACTAGATTGTGTTTCCTATTATGGGTTAGACATATTTACTTAATGACCAAAATTTTAGTCTAATTGGTACCAAGAAAAGATAGTGTTCTGCGATGATTCCAAAATATTGGAAGAATATAATGAAAATTGTTTGGGTACACCCATCTCCATACAAAGTTAAGTACAAAATAATTACACATAATATTTTCTAAACTATAAAGGAAGCCGTTGAGAAGTATTTTTTGCGTCAAAGTCAACCAGCAATGAAATTAAAAGAAGTAAGAATGATTAATTAAGAAGTAAGAATGAGGTAAAAATGAGTAAAGAATTATTTACATATATATTAGTTAGATATACATTTTACATAGCCATGGTACAGGATCAACATACGAAACAAACTGAAGTTGCCCAAAGAATTGGAACTGAAACAACTCTATGGGTTCTCATTGGCACTTAATCCTTCTAAAGCTAAGGATTTGCAGAAGTTAAAGGAGTGTACATCAAATCTAGTTAGTCAGGAATTTTACGATTCTTTGAATTCAAATTCAGCTGTCCAAGAAATAATATCTGTTAATAATATCGACAGCGAGGAAAACAGTAGTGGGAACTAAATGGGGCAAAGTGGGGGCACTCGATAAAATATAACCAATTAAAATTTAGGGCAGTTTTTCATAATGATTTTAAACTATCTGACTTTAAAATGTATTTTTATTGTTAAGAAAATAAATTGTTACATTATCTTAAACAAAACTTAAGTTTTACACCTACTTCAAAGGTGTTTTGCTTCATCATTCTCGTCTTCTTCTTCAGCATAAAAGCGGTGTGTCCAACCGCAGCATTTTTGGGCACCTAACCATTCTTCATCGGATTACGACCAAAAGTAACCATAATAGATACACTATGCATCCTCCTCATAAGATTCTTCTTTGTCTTCACCTTTCTTCTTTTCTTTGGTTTTTTGTATGTTTTTACCCTTAGTTTGATTGGTTTAAATTGATTACAAGTTTATTTGGTGACCTTCCTTTTATTTGTCGGGATTTCTCTGTTTTGTTGTGACTCCAAAAGATCAATCTTAAAAGGTGGTTGAGTAATTATAGCGGTTTTTTTACTTCTTTTCGTGACACGTCTTGTTACTGTAGTTTCTTTTGGTATAGGCATGTTATCGTTCCGAGATGTTACCAACGAAGATGATGTGTTTCGCTGTTAGTCATCCATAAAAAACTAGGCCTTTCATCGTTACTGAGATACTGGCAAATCCGGCTTATAATTGGCAGTTTTGGCTGGAGCAAAATCAGCTTCTGTAAAAATGTATCGTTTCATCGGCCAGACTCCAGTAGCTCTAAACGAATTTATGGCAATTGCCATGGTTACCGCGCTTATTGACCGAAATTGGGTCACTACACGCCCAGGATATTAGCGCAGCCATTTCTTAACTTCGTTACTATAGTACATGCTTAGAGGCATCATAAAACCCACATCTAAAGGCTGAAGATGTGTGTAATGTGGGGGGAAGCACAGTAGTACGACATTATTTACACGGGCGAAATAAATCACTGCCATGTTCTTTACGTGGGGTGCATGCTTGTCTAAAAAGTAAGCATTGCAAGCTTTTTCTGACCTTTTAGCGCATTAAGTTATTACTATTTAAATGGGAGTAAACCACAATTAAAGGTTAAAGTAAGTTTATTGACGTTTTAATTTCCACTTCGGAAATCGTTCTCAAAATACAAACATTAGTAAATTAAACAAATTTTGTTTTTCTTTGTCACTTGGTGAAAAATTCTTCTAATAATGTAATTTTATCTGACTCATTTATATTGACAATTTAGACATACATTATACATTTTAAAGTAGATGACTAAAAATCATAGCATGTAATTCGTCTTTAAAAAGACAAGCACATGCCATGATGACAGTAAAAATCTCCTGCTAGTGATTCCATAGTAAATTATGAGGAAAAAATAAATATAAATATTATATATATATATATATATATATATATATATATATATATATATAATAAAATAAATAAACCTTATACTACTATCCTGAAGTGGTAAGTATTTGGTCGTGCATTTAGTTTACTTTCAGTAAACACCAAATCCTGATTTTATATATTTGTTATTTAAAAAACATAAATGTGTTTCCTCTAATGTTACTGACTTCCTCTTTTAATATGGGTTACCAGATCCTACTACATTCTGCCGAGGAATTTGCGACACAATTGGTCTCATTTAGCATAATTAGAGCCGCTTCTTTGATTTTTCTCTTTTTACCATCCGTTTCTTTTGGGACTATATTTGAATCATTCCATTGAACCCTATGTTCATTATCTCATGTGTGTTTACATATTTGAGATCTATCAAATTCTTTATTTTTAATAATAAGATTCATGTCTTTTTAATGTCTCTTTAATCATATTAAAGACGAATTACATGCTATGATCTTTTCTGACGAATATTCTCAAGTCAAAATTGATTTTATTTAATCTAATGAACTATCTTACAAGTAAAGTCGTCTCAGGAATGCAACATAACCCAATTGACAATATCATTTTAAAGTCGTCACAAAAGTAGAATGATGTAGGTTTGCCTTGTATTTGGAACTTTGTAGTTTGTGGAACTTTAAAGGATTTCGGTGGCTTTTTGTACCCCATTTAATTCGATATTACGCTGGAGACTGCTTTCGGCATCGATCCTCATTCCAGAAATATTGTTTGGTTTTTCTTTGTACGTTCTAACTATGGTACCTATAGAAAATTAAAAGAAAATGTAGGTAGGTAACCAACGTATTCTTAGTAGAAGGAAATAGATGCAAAGTGAGGTATCAAGTAAACTGAACTCCTCTTTGTCCCTTGCATCCTTCCCCACTTTGTCCCTAGCACCCTTTCCCACTTTGTCCCATTGTCATATAAAATGTAACAGTACGTTATGCTAGCTTAGCTTAAAATATATTTATCTGTTTTATTGAATATTAATGAACACTTAGCCAGCACTTTGGACAAACCAGAAGTCCAATGTAGTTTGTTTGGTTTCTGAATAAATTCAATTAAAAAATGAGTGTTAATAATATCGAAGCACGTGCTTTTATATCATTTTGCTTACAAGACGCGCCATAAATGTAAATTAAATATTAATTATTTTACTATTGTGAAGTATAGGCATTTCCGCAAAACAGAAAAACCCCACTTTGCCGGTATCTCACTATGCCCCACTCGCCCCTACACAACATCCAAAAATCTAATTAGCTGAAGTAAAAAAATAATGACAATGAATTCTTGTTATTTATTCAAAAACAGAAATACCTATTTTAAAAAAGATATTTTTACAGCTCTAATTATAAATATTTATTTTTATCGTTAAAACGGTCCTGTTCTAGAAATAAAAACAATATTTAGATGAAAGCATTAAGCTAAAAAAATATGTATCTTTTTAAAATACAGTAAATGAATCTTAAGGAAGCACTGAGACTTCGGGCGTACCGCATTAATAAAATTGGGCGCCTGTATCCCTTTCAACGTAAAACTTTTGTATATTCTTTTTAATCCTTACCAAGTTTATTTTCGTCTTGTTATTCAGATCGTTTAGACTAATAAATTCTCCGTCTGTCATAAGCAAACCAAAGTTTTCTTTACTTTGATCGTACTTTCTTATTCTAATTCGCTGCTAAATTTCGAGTATTAAAGTAAACTTTTCGCCTCCAAAGAATATTTAAATATCATATTCTACTTTAAAATTCAAATTAATTGGTCTATAATTCCTCATTTATTCTCTCACGAGTAAAGTTGGACGACCGTAACAATAAGTGAGTTTGAGTTCATTTCGGTGATGCTGGAAAATCCACAATGTGAGTAGCGGAAAACTGGTATAGAGATTTTTAAACATTTACACGGGAATGTGAAAATGACATTTATATATTGTAAAAATGACAAAAACATTGGAAAATATATTGATATTTTATAAAAGGTTGTTTTGTTTTGCTTTACATAAATGTGAAGGTTAGTTTTTATAAAACGTGAATATTGGAGCATCGCAAACAAGCTTAATTTTCCAGATGAGCAGAAATACGCTGTTTATTTAGCTCTTAATAACATAATATTGAAATATTTTATACAGAGCAGTGTTTTTTTAATCGTGTTAAAAACTATGATTGTATTATTTATCGCGACGTTATAATTCCATTATTAATATATAAATATTTTTCTTTAATCTGGTGTTGTTAAGAAAAATATAATCGAAAAGGCTAATGGAAACGCTGCTGACAAATCAATAAAAATAGTATATATATTTATCTATTTTTGAAAGCCTGTTTCTACGTAGTTAGTCAGTGCTAGGACTTGGACTGTGCAGCTGCAGTTTGGCCTAAATCCTGCTTGTTTCAAAGGTATATATTGGAGTATTTTTTGGGTAATTCTATTACATTGCATTCAAAAAGTTTGTAGATCACATTTAAAAGTGCAATTGGACGGTAATTTTTTGGCAAATGGTTTTCCCTGGTTTTAAAATGGGGACTATTTTTGCTGTTTAAGTTGATGAGGACATTTCTCGTCTGAAGAATGTACTACTACTACTAAGGATTTCCACAGTTTTCACTGTCTTCCTTCACTCAACCGTTTTCTCCAATTTTCCCTGTCATTCCAGTCTTAATCTCGCAGGGTTCTTTTCTCCATAGCCTCGTCGATTTCATCTCTGAATGACCTTCGGGGTCTTCCTCTCTTTCTTCTTCCAATCGGGCTCCATTCTGTGATTTTGTTTATCCAGCGTCCTCTGTCTGCTCTTCTGACGTGGCCGTACCAGGATACTCTCTTCTCCTCTATATAGTCGATTATGTCTGATTGCACTCCCATTCTCCGCTTAATCTTTGCGTTTTCAATTCTGTCTCGTTTTGTAAGTCTACAGCTTCTCCTCAGGAACTCCATTTCTACTGCTCTTATTCTACCTCTATTTCTCTTGTTTATTGTCCAGTTTTTGGACCCATATGTCAGGATACTTGTTGTCAGGGTATTATATATTCTCTTTTTTGTCTTTATCGTAATGTTCTTATCCCACAACACTGAGTTTAGTTGTCTTATACGGTTTCTTGTTTGTCTCAGTCTGTTGTTTATATCTTCTTCTGTTGTTCCCTGGTTCGATATTATGGTTCCTAAATACTTGAATTTATCTGTTCCATTTATTTGTCTTCCCTCGTCTATCTCTAGGTTTCTCATATCCTTGTTTTCTGTTGTTAGGTATTCGGTTTTCTCTAAGTTTATTTCCATTCCGTTGTTTTTATATTCTTCTTCTAGTTTTCTGAGCATAAAGCTGAGATCTTCTTCATCTTGTTCGATGACTACTTGATCGTCGGCAAAACTTAAGGTGTATAGGCATCCGTCTCTTACTGGTATGCCCATTCCTTCGCACTTTCTCCTCCATAGTTTGAGTGTCTTTTCCAAGAATATTTTAAACAGAGTAGGGGACGTAGCACAGCCTTGTAGAAGTCCTTTTGTTGTCTTAAATGGATTGTAGGCTTTATTTCCACATTTAATAGCTAATTTGTTTTCTTTGTATAGTGCTTTAACTGCTTTTATTAGTGTTTGTCGGATTCCGAGATCATTCAGTGCTTCCCATAATTTGACTCTAGGTATTGAGTCATATGCTTTCTTTAGATCAACAAAGGCCAGATGGACCGGTCTACCTTTTGCCATTTTCTTCTCTATCAGTTGTTCTAATGTGTACGTATGATCTAGGCATGATTTTCCTACTGTGAACCCTGCTTGGTCTTCTCCAGTTTTTCCTATTATTTCAGTTTCTAGTTTTTCCTTAATAATTTTCCCGTAAAGTCTACCTACCGACGATATTATACTAATTCCTCTATAGTTTTCACATTTTTTCCTGTTTCTTTTATTATGTATGGATGTGATGTATGCTTGTGTCCATTCCGCCGGTATTTCTTCTCCATTTAGTCCTCTTTCGAACATTCTATGTAGCATGCGGAATAATTTTTTCGTTCCGTTTTTAATTAGTTCGTTTGGTATTCCTCCGGGTCCTTTGGCTTTTTTGTTCTTCAATGTCTTAAAGAATGTCGGAGAAGAATTTTGCAAGCCACTGCCTGGTAAGTCTGCCACTGTGCTTTAGAAACATCAAAGCCAGTGGTTTTCCCGTATGTATTACATTAAGAGCTTCCATGATTTATTCACATGTGGAAGGGTTGGAATATTTTGTTTGAGGTGGACAAGCATATTTTAAATTCTTGAGGTCATTTTTTAACTTTAACTTTGTGTTTTCAGGTTGAAGGCAACTTGTTTTGATTAGGACCGTATAATTCACTAAATATTTATTAATACTTATATGGAAAGTGGATCAGTTATCTTTCCTAAAGTTGCATATAAGGCGTGGAAACGACCTTGTAATTGGAATACTAATTCCAATTTTATTAAGATAGGACGATTCTGGTAATGAGGGAATTTGGTTATGATCTTTCTTAATGCTGGTCAGCCTTTGTCGTCAGTGATAAGAAAACAAAGATATGGATTATACTTTCTCTTTCAATCTGCAGATCTGAAAGTGGCTCTATCCATGGCGTTCAAAAGGAGGTGGATACCATATTATTTTGGTCACTCCAAAAGGGACGAGCCATTTTTGTCATTGTTAAAGAACCTCCACATGTCATGGTGACTGTTAAAATTTCTTATGAATATGGTTAGTGTTCGTAGGGTCAATATTATTCTCTTTTAGTAATTTGTGTAGAATTTGGCATTTTCCTCTAATTATGCCTTCTATATTAAATTAGCAAACTCGTACAATAGCTTCATGTTCTTTTGTGAATTGGTCTTTAGAAGATCTCTGTCTGTCTCTTTCACCTGTCGAATCAACTTGCGGGCGATACTCTCAGTGTAACTCTAAATGATACAGCTATCAAACATAACAACAACCCCAAATATCTAGGCGTCACACTTGATAGAACACTCACCTTCAAAAGTCATCTTACAAACGCAGCCGGTAAACTAAGAACAAGAAATAACTTAATATCAAAACTTGCTGGAACAACTTGGGGTGCTTCTACAGATACTCTTCGGACCTCTGCTCTAGCTTTGGTTTTTTCAGTGGCAGAATATTGTGAACCAGTATAGCTAAATAGTCCACATACAAGCACGTGTGCACATACAAAATCGATGTCCAACTTAACCAAACCATGAGAATAATCACTGGAACAATAAAACCAACGCCAGTGAGATGGCTGCCTACTCTGAGCAATATTGCTCCACCAGATCTACGCCGTACAGCAGCATTAGTGAGAGAGTACCAGAAAATTGTAGCCAACGTACAATTACCATGACATCAGGATATCCCAGACATCTCAAAAGAGTACCAGCGACTGAGATCTAGAAATCCTCCAATAAGATCTGCCCGAAAAATTGGTAATTCCTATGATATACATAGGCAATGGACAACAAGATGGATGCCAACAGTAGAATCGGACTATATTAAGATATTCACCCCAACTCAGGGTTTCATCGGATCAAATCTGCCCCGGTCCACTTGGGCAAGGCTTAATCGTATACGTACCGGATATGGTAAATGTGCTGATTCGCTGTTCAGGTGGGGTCGTGTAGAAAGTTCACAGTGCGATTGCGGACAATCTAGACAGACCATAAGCCATTGTGTTTCAGACTGCTTGAATCGTGCCTACCGTGGAAACCTCCAGGACTTCGCGGAATGTTCCCCAGAAGCAATTGAATGGCTATTTAAATTGGACATTAATATTTAGTGTCATTCATTCTATCTTTAGTGTCTAAATAAAAATAATGTATTTGTATATTTATCGTACTGTGAAAGTCCATACGCTAAATAAATAAACCACATTTCAAAGGACTTATTTATGTGTTCTTGCTTCAGTATCCAGCTTTCAAGTCCATATTGTAGTATCGAAAACACGTAGCATCTCAGTGTTCTTACTCTCAGTTCTAATCTAAGATTTTTGTTGCAGACAATTGTTTTCATTTTTACAAACGCATATCTTGCTATTTTTATCCTGGCACATATTTCTGATGTTTGGTCATTATTGTCTGAAATCCAGGTTTCTAGGTATTTGTATTTATTCCAAGGCATTCAAGATGATGTTGACGGCTTTAATGGATCATTAGACTTCGATATTGAAGACCTATCATTGTATTTTCTGTAAACGATATAACTTTTTATATGTATTAAAGCTAAGGATTTAATAAAACGTTATTTTAACACATATTTTTTATTTTGAAACATTAGATTAAGCGCCAAATCTGTCTTTTAATCCGGTATTTCGATCTTAAGTCATACATATCTTAAAAAATCATTAACGAATTAAGCGACATTTGATTGAATAACTTTTAAAATATAAATTATTTTTAAAAAATTTAAAAAACGTTAGAGTTTTTTATATTTGCAATACACTATTAAAATATAAAACTTGTCAATACTATAATTTAGAAATAGCACTAAAAACAAATTTAAAATCTTTAAACCCATTTTCTCAAAACTACATTTTGGCACTTAATCTGCTATTACATAACGCGGTCCAATTCATTAAAGACTACCTAACGCTCTCCCAAATAAACCAAAATTTATTTTTTACAAAAATCCCATTCATGTGTGAAAACAAACAAGACAAAATTATTGGCACACAAACTTTAAACTCCTATTTTGAAAAATTACCAGTTTTTGTGTTGTGCTACTATTGCATACAGCCGACGATATAATCTAAATATAAATGAAATAAATATAAAATAAAACTGTTTTTCGACACTGTTTTACATTTAAATTTTTGTCAATGGTCCTTGTTAGCGATACGTTAATATCTAAAAAGACGTAACAAGTTTTATTTATTTTTCGGTTTAATTGATTGTTGTTTTTAAATAACACAGAATAAGAAAAAGCAACTGTCAAAAATTATGAATAATTTTACCTTTGAGTAATAATATTATACAACTCTTTTCTTTATCATGTTGTATGTATTATACTGTGAAATACCTTTGAAAATCCTAATAAATCACCTACAGCCTATTTTAAAATTCAAATTAATTGGTCTCTAATTCCCCATTTATTTTTGCAGGAAGAAACACGGGAGAACGTAACAATAAGTGAGTTAAGTTTTGTACCGACGACGGAGGACGATGGAAAATCCATAACGTGCCGAGCTGAAAATCCAAACGGCACCGGCCTTTTTCTCGAGGCTTCCTGGAAAATTGACGTTGTGTGTAAGTAGGATTTCCATTTTACCCTAAGAAACGCACTTCGCACATGTTTTCTCGTGCGTAAGCTTTTCGTCACCTAGAGAATTTAAAAAAATGTCATGGGAGTTTAGGATTTTGTTTTTGAAAAGAAGATAAAATTACTTGAGATGAAAGCCCGGTACTTTTTTTTTAATATAATATATTTAATATAATATATATTATATATATATATATATATATATATATATATATATATATATATATATATATATATATATTCCAATAAAATCCAAAACTAAGATTAATATTATTACAAAAATAAACTGTCGATTGTCACTGTTCCGAGCTTTCGACATCCTCTGTAATGTCTTCTTCAGGTCTACTGGTGCACTAGTCTGGTACTGGTACATATCCAGAGAAGTAGGTAGATTGAGACCTCAGTGCCGTTTGACGGTTCTTGTATTTATATAACACGATACTGGTAAGTCACGAGTGAGGGGAGTAGGCAGATTGTGACCACGAACTCGAACGGAACCGTATTCTTCTTGATAATGGCTCCAAAATGGGTGCCGAAACGTGTATTTTTAATTCCTTAACGAGGAAATTTATTGGAACATATATATATATATATATATATATATATATATATATATATATATATATATATATATATATATATATATTGTTATGCTATTTAAATTGTATTATATTGCTTATTTAGAAAAAAATCCTGTCTATATTTATTAAATGATCTAATCTCCAATTAATCACAATAAATCAGCATTAATTAATTACAATCTCAGGCTATTTAACTTGTACTATTTACCTTTGATCGTGGATTCAAAATATTTTCCAATTGGCTTCCTAATTGGGATAGGTAATAGGACCTGAATAAAATACATAGAATTTCAACTGAACTATATGTGAGATGTCCTTTATTTTAATGAAATTTTATATAACAATCAATCCTGTAATATTTGCAATATACTAACTTTAAATATATGAGAAGTTGTTTTCTATCATGGACCCAAATGTTATTTTACATTGATTTTTAATATGTGTTATAACTAAGCTCTTTTTATAATTCTTTTTTTTTAAATGATCGCAAAATTAACTGTCTCTATTATTTATTCAATTTATTTAATTAATAAATGAAAACCACACTCCTGCTCTAATGAAAATTGACTGACCTTTCTTTCTCTGCCGTTGCAATTCTATGGCCACGCCACAAAAAAAAATCCTTTCTCTGCTTCTGCTCCTATTGTGGTCCAGATGACGTACACCTTTCTCCTATCTGTCCTTGTATCTGCAACCCAACAACTCGTGTTAGTCTATGCAGCCTCCTTTTGAGCCAATCTCCGCGCCTGTTTATAACTCCAAATGTTTCCGGCTTCGTCTGATATTAATATTCTTATACCCTTTGGTTTTTCTATCTCTCTGTACCCCGTTCCTCACACTGGTCAGCTTTTACACAGCAAATAAACACACCCGGTAAATTACGTCTTCGGGACTTCAAACCAACACAAATCACAAAGCTCCTTCCTTCGTGGACGACGAAAACTGACTAACTACCTTTTTCCTCTCTCCTATCTCATAGCCAAAACCACCACCTCCTTGCATTCAAAAATTGACCAATAAAAATCATCCACCTCTGTGACATATATCGTTACCAACCAACTCTCTCTATAAAACGTCATTCGGGTAATTCCAGAAAACAACATTCTTTAATTATTCTAACTAAATCTATCTGCTTTACAAATATTTCTTACTAATAGCTACAAACGATACCTGTTTCTCAATTCAATGTCTTTTGTTAATAAACTTTTACCGATATAATCTTTCGGGGAGAAAAACCACCGCAAATCCCGGTCTATTGTTTAAACACTTTCTATATACACTTTTATTCCGGGTAAATCCATTCCACAATAACCGACTTATTTAAATTTCTTATCGATAATATTTGAAAGTCTTGTCTCTGAGGCCTAATGAACAATTCTTCGAACAACTTAAAATTCATATTTTGTCTTATACAGGATGTTTGAAAATTTATATGCCCGTGTCTTTATGAAATATCAATAATTTTAATTTTTATTTAAGTAATAAAATTTGTATATCGGTTTTTTATTGCTTATGGACATTCAAAAGTACAACAATATATATATATATATATATATATATATATATATATATATATATATATATATATATATATATATATATATATATATATATATATATATATATATGTATATATCTAATACTTATATTACACTCATTTTCAACATTTTTCCTAAAATTCGCGCTAAATAAATTTACCTCGGACTAGTTTCGACTGAAGGTTTTGGGAATATACCTTTACCTAAAGAGATCGCTACAAAAAGGAAGAAAAACGACGTACAAGAAACTTAAATCAATTTTCTCCCGAATACAATTCCTTGGAAAGTTCCTTAGAATCTGTTCATTTCCACAAGAAACGCATTGTTTATGAAAACAGAGTATACTGTTTTAAAGGTCGTTGTTTGCACCATTTGTATCCTGGTTTTGTGCAGAATTAAACGAAAAATTAAACTTATTACTTGTTAGTTAGGTTAATTATTATGATAAATAATATTGGCAAATAATGTAGATTGCAGATCTAACTATGCATTAATAAAAAGTATGATGATTTTACCCCTTAATCTCTTGAAAAAATTGTTTTAATTAAAATTTTTTTTAAATAAAATGAGGATAAAACTTTTTAAGTAAACAATAAATCTCTATTCTAGTTTTCAAAAGTATTTCTAAAATAACAAAATTAATTTCCACGTTATTTAAGAAAAAAAAAAAGAAATAATAATAATATTAATAAGTATTAGATTAAAATATTAAAAATAAAAAAAAAATAATGATTTTGGGGACGTTTTCATTTTGACACAAATCTTTTTACAACAGAATATTTTAGTAAAAAGCTAGTTAACCCATTACCGCTGATAATAATAAATTATTGAGTTTGTTTTCTTTGCAATGTTAATAATGTACTGTTTGTAAGTAATAAAAAACTTTTTAAAATGTTTTTTCTTGCAAATTTCATTTCTGAGATATTTTGAGATAATAACTTTTGCCTTAAAGCAATGCTAGGCGCTCACCCACATGGTTTTTGTTAACAATTAGTATAAACAAAAAAAGTTTTGAGATATAGTGAAGTAGGCAACAGTAGTAAAACAGAAATAGAGATTTATTCATAAAAAAATGTAATTATGACTGGTTAATTATACAAATTTATACTGTCGAGAGTGAAACGGTATCAAACAAGAAGTACATAGTCCAGTATCATATTTTAAACGCACATCTTCTCTTTTTCTTATCTGAAATGCATTGTATCAAATGATTAATGGTGTTAAGACAAATGTCATCCGATACTCGACTGTAGACGGATGCTGTCAAGGAAGCTGATGGCCTTCCATTTCCTTTACTAAGTACACTATACGTGAGCTCTGCCTTGTTTCAAAATATTCTTCCATCCTTCTTTTTCGAGGGTCTATCTTGTCTATCTTGTTATTCCAATTTTCCTTAAATCGTCTTGGACATCGTCCAGATGCCCAAGTTTAGGTCACCCCTTTCTTCTTCTTCCGACCAGCCTATTTGGCATCAGCACCAACATGGTTATTTTAGAAGGATTACTTTTATCCATCCGCATAACTTGGCCCACCCATCTTAGTGCAAGATACCCTATTGTATTAAACTTACGCAGACGACTCATCTCATTAGGCTGCAGTACTGAATAAGAAATCATTTCACTGGATCGTTTGTTAATCTCTACTATTTCTGTCGCTAGTTTCAGCATACACAAGATTAGATCCAATTTATCTCTTGCTGCTTCCTCTGCAGTGTTTAGCAGCGCGTTGAAGGATATTCTTTCAAAAAAATGGCTATGCAAGGTGCCAGTAATTAAGTGGAATTCCGATTGCTGTATTCCACAACATCCAAGTCAGAACACAAACTGACTTGGAATACAAACTGATAAATTCCAAGTTGCCATTCCAGAGTCGCTCATTAATTATTATATAAGATTCTCTCTGTACACTCATAGTACTCATAGTACACTGCTATGACCCTCTAGGATTTCTCAATTAATCTCTCAAAAATCTCTTTAGGATCACACTATAACCGATTCCGAGTTTCTAGACAGTTGGTTCTTGTTAAGTTTAACCTAACCCAACCTAACCTGACATCATGTTCGGTTCCTTGGTACATAATCGGCAAAAAAGACGAAGTTTAAGTCAAATTACATGGGTTTTGTGATGCCAGTACTCAGGAATAAGGATGTTTGTTATATTTAAAAGCAGAATACTCTGATTTATCTGTTCCATCTAAACGTATTGCTGCAAAATCGCGTGTAGCTTCAGCGAAAAAACCTTTGACTATACCGAAACTAGAGTTGTGTGCAATGGTTCTCTTAATCAGTCTCTACACAAGACTATATGCAATAATATCTCGTTTTCTTGCGGTTTGTGACAGTATATTGTGGTCATATTCTCTGATAGCTCTCTCTTTTGCCCACTTATCTTCCAAAAAATGGTCCACCTTTGTTGCAAACAGAGTGAAAATAATCCAACACGCTTGCCCCTGCTCAAAGTGTAAGCACATAGGGTTTGAACTCAATTCCGTAGCCCTTTTACGTCGAGGCAAGCTTTCAGATCAGGCCAGATCTTTCTGGGCATCTGGACCATCATTTCTTCTAGATTGATTTAGCGAATGGTCTAAAGATAACTCGTTTGAACCTATGGTCAATCTCCATGAAAAAAAGAAAAATGTTAATGTTTTTACCAAAACTCAGAAAAATTTTCTCATCAATCTCGATTCTCATCATTCACTTAACTTGGCTAAACTATAAAAATATATGGCGTACATACGAAGTCCGAAATACTATCACTGACGCAAGGTCGATTGTTACTTAATAAGCAAATTGCTTCACTGAATCCCTTTATTGATAGATCCACATTACTTAGAGTAGGTGGTCGACTCGAGCATTCGGATATATCCTTGGATCAACGGCACCCCTTATTGCTCTCTGCTCGAAATCACTTCCATACGCTGTTGCTCACCTCAGAGCACCAACGTCTGCGACATGATGGTTCTTAAACTCCCCTGAACAATGTCCGCTTAAGATAGTGGTCCCTTGATGAACTTAGGTGTATAAAACGTACAACACACTCATCCAACGCTTGCTTTAGGTTTAATTCCATCATCTTAAACCAAATCATGGTAGATCTCCCTCGTGAACGAGTTACACCAAAAAGACCTTTCGAAAACACCGGAATAAATTTTGAAGGTCCCTTTTGCACAAAATCCGCTTTCTTGAAAAGAGCTGCTATATCCAAAGGTTACATGGCATTATTTTTATGCTTAGCTACCAAAGGAGTTTCTAATCTTACGACAGACGCTTTCGTGGCTTGTTTTAAAAGATTTATAGCTAGACGTAGTATCCCATTCATTATTAACAGTTTCAATGCAACTAATTTTGTGGGTGCCAATAATAATCTCACTCTTCTTAAGAAGCATTTCTCAACACAGCCTCATGTGTTTTACTTCCCAAAACATCACTGGGGAATTTATTACTTCTAGATCCCCACACTGTGTTAGATTGCAGGAAACCTCAATTAAAAGTACCAAGTCGTCTTGTTTTATATCACCGGTAACTCTGTAGTTACTTAATTCTGCACTATTATTACTCAAGTAGAGGCCGTTCTCATCTCTCCCCCTCTACTTCAATTGTCTACTTATTTATTAGACCTACAGTTTCTTACTTCAGGACACTTCTTATTAGGTGTTCCTTTGTTATCGTATCCAGAGGTAGATATTTCTTGCAGTGCACTCAAATTCAGCAACTCTTTTGGTAACGTTGGACGTCATATTACCTAAATCGTCTCCAAAATCGACCCAAATGGATTCACTCATCTCCTAATATCAAAGTCAACGATTTAGTATTCGTCAAAAACCTTGACTCTCCTCCCTTACACTAACCACTAGCTCAGGTGACCGAAGTATATGAAGGAAAAGATCACAACGTCCGAGAAGTTTAAGTTCGCATGAAAAGTGGAATCTTCATTCGCCCTATTACTAAGCTTATCCCCTTACCTCCTTACCTTAAGGGTGTAATTGCGTCTCTCAATTACCATAATGAAGGAAGTTCTACGTGGTTGTTGTTTTTTTGGCCTTTGGAGTAACGCATCATTTTTCACTTTGGTACCAAGTACATAATATTGCTAATTAAAAAATATATAAAATTTTTTAAAATCTACGTGGCGAAAGCACTGTATCAGTGGAAAAGAAAGTGCAGAGGAATGGGCATTGACCTGGGAGAAACTTGCCTATATACCCTACAGTTTGCAGACGATCAAGTCCTTATAGCCAACGATAAAGAAGACCTGACATATATGGCCAGAAAACTACAGGAAGAATACAAGAAGTGGGGTTTAGAACTCAATACACAAAAAACAAAATATCTCCCAATAGGCGCAGAACTATCCAACATTCAGATGGACACAACCGAAATTGCATTCTGCACTGAATATACCTACCTAGGAATTGATTTCGACACCACAGGCACAGACAATAGGGAAATTAGAAAACGAATAACCCAGGCCTGTAGAACAATTGGATGCCTTAACGGAGTTCTTTGGAGCTCAGAAATTGGTAAAAGACGAAAATACAATATATATGAATCTCTCATAAAAACCAGCTTAACCTATGGTACAGAGACATGGAGACTAACAGAAAGCAATAAAAGAAAACTCGAAGCAACAGAAATGGATTTATTTAGACGATCACTTCGAATATCTAGAGCAGACAGAATTAGAAACGATGAAATAAGAAATCGGATGGGGGTAGATGGATCACTGGCAACAGACATAGAAAGGAAACAACTTATATGGTATGGCCATGTTCAAAGAATGCCAGAAACAAGACTACCAAAAATCGCCATGAAATGGATACCACCAAATCGTAAGAAACGAGGAAGACCAAAAAGAACATGGAAGGAGGGAATAACAAAGGCAATGAGCTCCCGAGACTTGACCGAAGAACAATGGAATGATAGAAATTCGTGGAAATTAGGCATCGGACAACGACGCAAGACGTTTTGAAACCGATATATATATATATATATATATATATATATATATATATATATATATATAAAATTTTTGATTATGTCATAATTTATCTTAAATATATACAAGTGTCGGTGTAGAGTTTTAATGGATTTAAAAATTTCCACCTTTAAATAGAAGCATGAGATAGTAAGACCTTTTTATCCATCAGATAGTTGCAAATAAAAATGAAACTACATAAATACAAAAATCGAAGTCCAGATTTATAATTGATATAGCTTTTGAGAATTTCGAAGAATAATAAATTAAAATATTAAAAACCAAAAAAGTTATAGTTACTTTATAATTTCGCTAGTAATATTGATCCCACGCTCCCACTTAGAGTAAATAACTCACCACAGATTTCCTTTTATTTACATTTTATTATTTTTAATTCCCGTCATAAATAACAGCATATTCGCTGTAGTAGTATTTCAAACAACATAAATACAACCCTAAAAGCAGAGCAATAAAATTGTCATGAACCAACTGACGCATTGTCTGACACTAGTCCATTGATGATTTATGTATCTTGGGAGTTTTTCTCTATCACCTTCTCCTTCGCAGTCTCGTGGCGCTTTTGACAATGGACCTCTCTGTTTTGTGTTTCAGACCCCCCTATTGTGACGCTGTGTCTGGGGAGCACCCTCAACGCCGACGACATCAAAGAGGGCGACGACGTCTACTTCGAGTGCCACGTAACTGCCAACCCCCTTTGGAGGAAACTCACGTGGCTGCATAATGTAAGTTTTCAATAAGCATAACAACTTTTAATACATACATAATGTGTGTGATATATATACGATCCTGGATGTTTTGCCATATAATTTATGGTTTACATCAATATTAAAGAGGTGGAGTAATGTGAAATTGCACTAATACATCTTTTATTACTTTTGTGATTTTTATTTTACTCTTAAACTACATTGTAGATGTACAATTTGAAGTTGGATTATCAATTTCTAAATAAAGAAGTAAAATGTTAATGAATATTTAAAAGAACAAATAGTTTTTAAAAAAACATACATAGCTAAATTTAAAAATATAATATTTTTGAGTATTCTTGCATATCATAAACGTATATGCTCCAACTTAAAGTGCTGCTGCGGAGGAAAAAGACAAAATGTATGAGGAACTTGAACGAGAAATGGAGAATTTACCTAGAGAAGACACAATACTGGTAATGGGAGATTTTAACGCCCAAGTAGGTAAGGAAGACTACATTAACCAAGTAGCAGGTAAACACACATTACACGAAAAAACAAATGACAATGGTCAAAGATTATGTAACCTAGCAGCTAGTACCAATATGATTATCATTAGTACAAATTTCGAACATCCTAAATACCATAAAGTAACATGGATTTCCCCAGACCAAAAAACATGGTCCCAAATAGACCATATTCTGATTACAAGAAGGAAACAAACATCGGTTACGGACGTGAGAACTTACAGAGGTGCGCATGCAGACACAGATCATTTTATGGTGACTGCAAAGGTAAAACAAAAAGTCAAAAGAACTCTAAAAAACACGACAATGAAAGACAAATGGTACGTAGAAAAACTGAATGCTCCAGACATAAGGATTAAGTATGCTGATGACATGAACAAAAAACTAAAGGAACAGTGTAAATATACAAAGGATATAGAAACAGAATGGAGAAATTTAAAAAAATGTATAAATGAAACAGCGGATGTACACATAGGAATAAAAAGAAACAAAAAAAAACAAGAATGGTATAATGAAGAATGCCATAACATGCTAAAAAAGAAGATAGAAATTAGACAAATGTGGATAAGAACAAATAGACAGGATTATAGGGAAGAATACAATAGAATAAGGAATGAATGTAAGAAAAAAATAAGGAAAATTAAACGTGCCTGGTTAGATGATAAGATAAAAGAAATAGAAAAAGAAAGTAAGAACAGAAACACAAAAGCATTTTATAAGAAAATTAGCGAGCAAAACAAAACTTTTAAAGGAAAGATAAAAGGCATAAAAGATAAAAATGGAAAAGTATCAGAAAATGATGAAGAGTATAAAGAAATTTGGACTCACTATTTTAAAGAATTATTAACAGAGCAAGAAGATCAAGACCTAAATGAAAACGTAGAAGAAGAGACAATGATGTTAGGAAACCAGCTAGAAAGACCAACAAAAGAGGAAGTTGAGGAAATTATAAATAGCAGCCGTAATGGTAAATCTTCAGGATCAGACGGGATCAATATGGAACTTATAAAATATGGTGGTGAAGAATTAAAAGAAAAACTGTACAATTTAATAAAAGACATATGGGACGAAGAAAAAATGCCGGAAGAATAGAACAAAGGACAAATTATCACGATTCATAAAAAAGGAGACCAACAAATGTGTAATAACTACAGAGGACTGACGCTATTAAACACAGCATATAAAATTATGTCGACCTTAATACATCGAAGACTGACCAACGCTATGACGAATATCATAGGACACTATCAATGCGGATTTATTAAGGGAAAGTCTACAACAGATGCCATACATACAGTTAAACAAATTATGGAAAAAGCTCATGGATATAAAATAGAAATTGAACTGCTTTTTATAGATTTTCAGCAAGCATTTGATACAATAAAAAGATCAAAATTAATGGTAGCTCTGAAAGAAATGGGAATACAAAACAAATTAAGACGATTAATAAAAATGACAATGAGTAGAACTGTAGTGAGTATAAAAACTCAAGTAGGAGACACAGAAGAATTTGTCATAAATAAAGGGGTTAGACAAGGAGATTCGTTATCAGCAACCTTGTTTAATCTTGCCCTGGAATACATCGTCAGGAAAATAAACAAAGGTACCCTTAGAACTAGAGAAGGACAAATAATAGCATACGCTGACGATATTGTGCTAATAACAAAAAATAGAAAAACAATGGAAAAAATGTTAAATGAAATGGTAACAGAAGGAAAAGTAATGGGATTAAAAATAAACCAAGAAAAAACAAAAATAATGAGATTTGATAAAAACTTCGAAAACAAAAAGGTTAGACTAGGCGAATACATTTTTGAAGAAGTCGAAAAATTTAAGTACTTGGGAATATTAATAACAAACAATGGAGAAAGAGAAACAGAAATCAAAGAAAGGATTATTACAGCAAATAAGACCTTCCATGCAAATAAGAAATTACTAAAAAATAAACTATTGAGTAAGAAATCGAAAATGAAGGTATACAAAACAATAATTCGACCGACGATGATGTATGCAGCCGAAACCCTCAGCATGACAAAAAAACAAGAGGAAAACCTTAGAATACAAGAAAGAAAAATACTAAGAGCAATACTGGGACCAATAAAAATAAATGAAAATGAATTTAGACAAAGAACGAACCTTGAGCTACTGGAAGAAATTAAGGAAGATATAGTGTGTAAAATAAAACAACAAAGAGCAAAATGGCTAGGACACGTATGGAGATCAGGATCAACTACGACGATATTCTCAATATTGGAATGGACACCAGCTGGCAAAAGAAGACGTGGAAGACCAAGATCTACATGGTTACAAGAAGTTGTAAATGATCTCAACAAGGCGGGCATACGACAGTGGAAAGGAAAAACCAGAGATAGGACACAATGGAGAAAAATAACTGAGAAAATTAAATAAGGAACATGAGGACTGATCTACCTCAAAACATAGATCTAGAGAGCGTAAGCGGCGTAACCCCTAAAGGGGTGTTTAGCCACATATATATATATATTCTTGCATATCAGGCTTTTTGTATAACTTGAGAAATATCTAATTACTTGTTTTCCAAAGCAGTGTTTACCATACTTTTTGAGATCGGGGAACCCTTTTGACAAAAACTTTATTTGGTAACCCCCTTATCTTGTCATACCCATTTCATTCGCCATATATGGTACATTTAAAAATGATTGATAGCACAAATTTTATAAAGTAGAATCGTTTTAGCCTGTCGCATAAGTAATAAAAGTGTCTGTTCAGATTTGCCTCAGGTAGTCAGCGGTTCTCAAATTAAAAATGTACGGTTTTCTTAATTTGATAATACGACATTAGGAATTTTTTTAATAAAATAACTTTGTATTATGTTTTATAATAATTGAATATCATAATGTAAATTAATAAACATTGAGTATGAAATATACAGAGTCATTCACGTAACATGTTGGTTAAACGTTTTCAAAGTTCTGGTCGTCACTGGTTTCTGCAAACTTGGAATAATGGGTTATGCAAAGCATTCTTCATTTTTTAAATATTTGCATTCTTCTAGCACTTCCGGTTGTACCTGAAGTCGCCATTAAGTTTCTTATTTTAAATAGAAACTGTGCTTTTTGTTATTTTTTTTTAGAATTTACGTAAAATTCTGGATCGATTTTTATTGGGACACCATTCTCGAAAAAAATAGCCGTTTTTGAGATATTTAAAGTTTTTGAAAAATTTTTCATATTACACATGCAACTTCAAAAATTAATATTGTGAATAATATTTATGCTAAAAAAACAACAATTATTTTTCAGCGTGTACTAAACTCTATTTTTATTGAAGCATAAAAAAATTTGCCAATGTTAATACTGGGTGTTCAAAATTTTGTATTATATTTTTATTTTTATATATTTTATAAATATATCTATAAAAATATATATCTATATAGAACAAAGACTTATTCCTACTTCCCACACACATCTTCCCAAACACACCGAGGTAGGTTGTCCTTCTGCGGTACAACCAGCCCCGGCTTTCCTCCGCCCCCTGGTCTACGGAGCCAGGTCTCGACTATTTCGCGGTATCCCCCGTCAGGCAATGGGAGATTTACGTATATTTACATTTAAGTGGTAGGTTAGCCCATTTGGCTTTATCACTACCGGTCAAAGCAATTGTTTGGCGATCTAATGATGGTTGTGTGTACCGATACTTGCTTTCCCTTTTCTGCACCAAGTGCACTCGAAAGCGAGCAAGCATCGAATCCTTTCATCCGTCGTCTAATACCCAGTCATGTCCTTAATCTACCTTACTTGCTAATCTAATTTTTTTGGTGCTTGCATTCAAGAGCGTCGTGCCTCCGGCTGTCTCCTGCATGCGGTTTTTGTTTTATTTTATTTTTTTTTGTGGTTGGTACCCTTCTGTGTTAATTTTTCTATCTACGTCTTAATCTATGGACAGGTATCATCACTATCTGACTCATCCGATTCATCTGAATTTTCATCATTACGAATAATTAAAGGTCTTACTTCATCAATAACTTGTTCTATTTCATATGACTCTAATTTTTTTTTCAGTTTGCTCAATACATTTCCGCCATTGTTCCTCATTGACTTGGTTTAATGCATCTTGCCAGAGTTGTAAAACGCTGGCTTCGTCGGTGGTCTTACATGCATGTTTATCATAGTAGTTTTTAGTGATGCCCCACACCAATTCAATTGGATTGTAATGGCAGTGATATGGTGGTAGTCTTAGGACCTCATGACCATATTTTAGTGCCATTTGGTGAACGACAATTTTTTTTTCAGTAATGTGTTCTTTGAACTTATTTAATAATTCAGCTTTTAAAACTAGATGTTCGTGTTCTATAGTTTTCTCCGACAGACACTTTCTTATGTCTTCTTTTTTCCAGCTGCTTGTGATAAACTTGTCCTCCTCTCTGGTGTGATACGAAGCATTGTCTAAGACTATTAATGACGGTTTTTCCAGATTTTTTAATAATTTTTCCTTAAACCAATGTTCAAAAATATCGGCGTTCATATTTCCGTGGTAATCACCAGTTTTTTTTGTCGAAGAAAATATAAGACTAGCATTGGGTATAAAACCTACCGTATTTCCTGCATGCAATATAATATATCTGTTGCCATTACTCGCACTAGTACTCGTATAGCATTTGGTAGAATCATCTTGCCAGGATGATTTGGTATTATTTCCTTTCGCAAAAATCCACGTTTCGTCAAGAAACGCAAATTGTCTGGCAAATTCGAAATTCTTGTTTTTTAAATAGTTTCTTATAAATTTCCACCTTTTTTCAAAAACATTGGACAGCTCGCACAACACTTTACGATTATTGGTTTTTTTTGTATCTAAAACCCATAGCTTTTAATACTTGGGATAAACTGGTCAAACCCATATCACAAAGTTCTCTGTCTTTTATTTTTTGAATAAGTGTCTTTCTTGTAACATGTTCTTTTGCTTTGTACATGTCATAAATGATATTTCTGATTGAGATTTTAATACCTCATGGCAAATCGAGGGTTTTTGGATGCAAACGAATCCTTTTATTTTCCTTACTTAACTCCTCCTCACTCATTTTGCGCAATCTTTGCAAGGTCCGTTCTAAAATTCCACAAGCTGCACTTGCTGCCAGTACTGATGTAATTGGTTTCATGTTGATTTTTTCTAAAGTAAAATAATTTTCCACTTTCAACACAATTCGACGCTCACTCGGAGATAAAAACTTATATTTAGGTGTTCTATCGTTTTCTTATACGTTATCCATTGTCACTATTGAAAACCGGCGATCGTTAAATACTAATAGCAAGATTTTTCGGAGCTCTCTGAATATATTCACGAGGGGGCGGGGCCTCGGTGGCAGGGCGCGTCGGTGATTGGCCGATGAGTCCGACTCCGCAGACTGTTTACTATTTTTGCAAATATAATAACTAAAATTATCCAGTTATGTGACCGCAAGGAATTGATGCACTTCTCGAGACAATTTTATTTGAAATAAAATTATAATAAGTTTTTTCAATAAATTATCATCACAAAGCATCCAATTTGCGTTTTTTCACGATTTATAAAAGAATTGTTTTGGTAGCGCTGATTTATCCTAAAATACTACAGCCTACCAGTAGGAGGTTCGGTACCACAAAGCAGGTAGAAAAAGGAAAGCATAACAGAGTGGCTGTAACTAGAGTCATAAATTATTTTTCGGGCGTCAATCCGAAATACGACAGGGTAAAACGACTTCACTATAGCTAAGGTCTAAATACAGGGTTAGTCAATACAGAAAAATATAATAGTTAATGCCTTCTTATCTGAATGTTTACTCAACTTTAATATGACCACCTTAAAAAACCTTAAATACAATACATCATAATATACTCCGGTCAATATAGATATTTAAAATAACAAAAATTACCGAAAAGCCAAATATTATTGGTGAGCTGGGGTTTACCATTACAAATAAAGTTTTACAAATCTCCTTCGATTGTATGTATGCTAGAAAAGTTATTCGGGGTGAAAGTTTTGAGGTTTGAGGAAATATTTGAGGTTTTTTGGATTACTTTGGAAACAGTTTTACCAAAAAAACCTTAAGCCAAAGTTGTAGATCTTAAATATCTCTATAATGATGGTCTTTATGATTTTTTTCCTAAGAGTTACCATTCCTGTGATATCGCTATTAAAAGAGTCACAATATACATGTAATACACACATTTCCCATATTTCCACGTCACCTAGGAGGTAGTGCACTTGTGTACACTTGTATTTTTTTTCCGTGGTTTCCCCTGTAGGCCTACTTCACTAACTGTCATAAAACTTTTAGGATAATTTAAGTGAAAAATACCTGTCAAAATCTAGATATTACCTTATTATTGTATGTGGAAAGATAATGGCACGGAATTAAGTCCATTTGTCACAGAAAGTTGTATACAGATCTTTTCTTATAATATAAATACAGAGTTTTATACTATTTTACTAGAATTTACTAGAAGTTCTGAGGTGTTTCTATTGGCAGTTAACAAAATGTGTGATAGATTTAATGGAAGATATTTCAATCATCGGATTTTTTTTAATGTTTTTTGCAACCGAAGAATATATGGTTTAGATCTCCATAAGAGTTCTGATCACAACTACAGGCCGATGACTGTATAATGCCCAGCTTAGCAAAGTGCGATTAAAATCGCGCATGATTTGTTTTAAGTCGAAAAACACTTGCCGAAAAGAATTTTGAAGTGGAATAGTTGAAAATCTATTGGGGTGGAGATGGTAGGGTTGGATGTATTTTAAAATACGTATTTTGTGAGTTTTCTACAACGTTTTCTCACTGTCGTTTCCATTTTAACATTATTTTATTTTTTATTAAATTAGAGACGTCTGGTGATGTACAAATATTACAATGATCTCCGTTTTGTACTGCCTTCTTGGCCAAACTATAAGCTTTTTTATTACCTAGTATATCTATATGACCCTATATGATGTTTGACCCATACAAATGTTATATTTAAATCTGCTATCAATTTTTTTAAATTGAATAATATAGGACATTTCATTCTTTCAAATTTTATGCTTTTTATTGACTCCAAGGCTGACTTAGAATCAGTTAGTAAAACTACCTCTCGTAAATTATTTGATATTAACCAAGTAATGTCCTTTAAATTTTCTATAAGTTCAGCAGTATATATATGCTACATTCTTCTTCTTAGAGTGCCATATCCCTACGGAACGTCGGCGACTACCATGCTTATAATATTTTTATACTGATCTCGGTCTTGCGCTACGTGTAGCAATTGGTCCGCTGTCAAACCTGTCCACTGCCGCAAATTCCTCAACCAAGAGAGTTTCTTCCGTCCTATCAATTTCTTTCCTTTAATTTTACCGTTGAGAATTAGCCGAAGGAACTCATATTATCTTGGTCCTCTGATCATATGTCCAAGATATTCTAGTTTACGCCTCTTAATAATATTTAATAGAGTTCGTTGATGTCCCATTCTTCGAAGAACTTCTTCGTTTCTGGTTCTGCTAGTCCATGGAATTTTTAGTATCCTTCGATACAACCACATCTCAAACGCCTCGATTTTATTCATGATATCGGCGTTTAAAGTCCAAGTTTCACATCCATACAAAAGTACAGACCACATATGCTACATATTGGTGGTAATTTAAACATAAATGATTGTTTTGTATTTTGAATAAAAACTTCACAACCAACTCCGTCTTTTGTTTTGGATCCATCTGTATAAATAAATATCTTATTGACTAATCCACCCAATATAGATTTTAAAAGGGTATGGTTTATATGATCATATTCTGTATAATCGGGTATTATAACTCTGTGTGGTTTTATTAGTGATCCAAAAGGTACAGTATATATAAGCAATTTTTTATTTTTACTAAAAGAAATGTGATCAGCATTCGTCTCAACAAAAGCATCTGCAAGTGGAGGAGAATTTTTTATTTTCCAATAGCGGTTTGTTAAGTCTTCTTTTGCAATATTACTTAATTTGTTGATCATGTTTGACTCAAGGGATAATGTTTTAGTCATGTTTTAAAATATATTTTTGTGATAACAGCTGTCAACGCAAGTCCAAAGGTAATTCATTACACTCTGCCAGTATTGCTTTCACCGGTGATGATACCATCCCACCGATGCAAGTTCTAAGACATTTATATTGAACTCTGTTTATTTTGTTTAGATTGGTATTACAAGAGAATCCGTATAAACAACATCCATAGTCAATGATAGAACGCACGTTGGCTCTATAAAACAATAGAGCTATACCAGGAGCTCCCAACTTTGATTTGTTACACAACTAATTAAATTACTGATATACCTTAATATTGATATTGATAATTGACATTGATTATTGGGTTAACTATTGCTTTGAATTCTTTCGATATTTGAATCAGATTCATACTCTTAAAAGTTTACTTCAGCAGTCAAGTGTTTTTCGATTTATTCTTCTTTCTTTTGCTGGATGTTCATAAATTGTTTAAATGTAACTGAGCCATTGGTCTCTTCATTAAAATTACAGGAATTTTCCTCCATTATACTCAACTGGACATTTGAGCAACACTGACCTAGACAATTGGTACCCACTGAAAAATACAGCAATTGGACTATTTTAGAGCCACATTTGGCACTAGAACCTTTTTTGCAATTGCAAAAAATAGTGTTAAGGAATTTTTCTAAAGCAGGCGAAAGTAAACTTTTAATCGTTTCCAGAGTATAATCTATCAATGACCAACCTTATTCTTCTGGGTTCAGTTAATTGCCTAGCCCTGTTTGAACTTGATAGTATACCAGACTTCTCTGTAACAATAATTCTACTGTCATACTTCAATTTTTATAGTTCTGTGATCTAAAGCCGGATAAACTAATAATACTTATATGGCAGAATGAATTGGTACTAGGCAAGTGGCTAAAGGGAATTATATGTCCGTTACTACATAAAAAGGGTGATCAACTGGAGTGTAAGAACTATAGAGGTATCATTCTTTTACAAACAATGTACTATTTAAAAGACTTAAACATTTTACAAAGGATATTTTTGGTTAAAATCAATGCGAACTTACTGCTGAAAAGTCAACTATACATCAAATTCAAGTGAATTAGGACTTGTGGTAAACGAGGAAAAAACCAAATATAATGTGGGTGTCTAAAAACTTCCGAAATAGATAAAAGAGATATCAAATTAATGACCATACCTTCAGATTTTTGGAGAATTCAGATATCTTGGATCGCAATAGCAAACAGAACTATTCACGGTCTCCAAAAACATTAAAAAAAAAAACGGGTGTGGCAGTCCAGTGGGACTGCCGGTAGAAGTTATACTTCTATACACGCGTTCGCTGTTAAAAATTTAATGGGAGTCAATCTTCACAACCATTGCATATATGTAATGCTATAGGTAAGAGAGAGAAGAAAGAGAAACAGAATTAGGTATATAGGTATATGGTGCATCGGTTGCTGTATGTTAACAACATGTGACTTGTAATAGGAGGATTTCATCAAAATATAACTATATTTTGATGAAAATGTATATTTTTATTTTCATTATGTATGAAAGGAGATAAATGCAAAGAAAAAATTTTTACACATACTCTGCAGTAAAATTTATTATTTATTTTGTTATTAATATAAAAATACAATACAATACACTGCAACATAATTTAATATAATAATACAATACAAATTAAAATGCAATAGTCATAAGTATTTAAAAATGACAATATACATAACTTACTTACGCATATGTTCAATATACGCATATAACTTCAAAAACTGAGCAATGAATCGCTGTTGTAAAATTTTATTCTAAATTCCATTAAAACTTTATGAAATCGTTATTTTTTATATAGGTAAACAAAAGTATCATTCTCAATCCTAACAATTTTTTTTGGAGCGGGTTAGGAGAGGAGTATTTTTTATATACACCTGTTTGTAAAAATTTGTTCAAAATACATTTTATTGTTTTAAACACAGGAATTAATATTTTTAAATATTTTTTAACAAAAAAAAAAAATTGCCTCACCATGACATGTTAGCACATTGTCATGACCAGAATTTGAACCTGGGTTACCACGGCCACAACGTGGGATCGGAACAACTAGTCCACTAGACAATCACGGTTAATTAGGCGATGTGTATTACGATTATAGTTCGAATATTTTAAAACTTTAACCTAAGATTTCATTAAAAACAAATTTAGGTCAGTTGTTTACAAAAAAAAAACAATGTACTTAATATTAATTTAATATACCATTTTATATTAATAAGTACGCTAATAATTAAAAATAAAGTAATCAATCAGTGGAAATAATAACAAATAGATGTTTCCTATTCTAAAAATGCTAAGATATTAAATAAACATTATTCATTAGTATTTAAAAATGACAATAGGTATACATAACTTAACATAACTTCTTTCTTCGATAATTAATACATTAGATTAGATACCAGCAAGGTTTTGTTAAAAAATATTTTGAGTGTTCCACTATTAAAACCTGAGTTATTAAAATATGTTAAAAGTATAATGAATTCTATATAAAGTAACTTTGCAATTAACCGAGGTAAAGTTAGAGTATAGTATTTCGCACAAAAATAAATTTCTTGGCACTTACAGTAGCGAAAAATGACAAAGTTCGAAAAATGCTTCCTTTGAGAAGAACTAACTCTGAACCTTTTGATGCACTATTTCGTTTATCCACGTAAAAGATAAAGTTTCCTGTGAACTTAAAATCAGCCAATACACCCACGCATTCATTTCCGAGGCAATTTCCTTATAAATAAAGATCAGTCTGGAAATCGTGTTAGTAATGGAAAAACCACGTGAGAAGTTTCTATCAAGATCTTTTCTACAACTTCTCACTTTTAAATAGAAATAGAGATTTTTCTTCAATTTATACATGATACTAAGTTCAACAGCATTGCAGTCATAAAAGTTAACGACTGTGTGATAAGATCAATTTTTAAAAAATGTAGCTTTTATTAATACAAAATTTTATGTACGGAATTTAGTAGGTCAGGCAGATTATTTTTGAGACCAAAAAATAGTAACAGGATGATACCTCTTAAAAAAGTAAGAACATGGTAAAACAAAAATTAAAAGAACTATAATTTACGGACAATCTGAGGTCGGGATGTGAAAGGGAATTTTAAGGGTAAAAATGATTTATCACAATTTTTGACATAACTACAAATCCTTTAAAAATATTAAATAGCAGAGTAGTAGGTTATATAAAGATCTACGACTGAAATTAAAATAACTTTAATAAGTTTTTGCTAATTTTTTTTTTCACGAAATTTGGTTTAAACTCCATTTTTAAATATTCAAATACACTTTTCACTTAAATATTAAGTTTTTGCCTTTATATTGATTTAATTTTATTAAAATATTCCAATTTTAAATCGAAAGTTCTCATGTCAAAATAAAATGTGTTATTTTATAAAATTTTAAGCTGTTTTTTTTTTTAATTATTTGTAATATGGTTACTCGAAAAATGTAAAATTTTCAGGTTACATTAAAAAGCGAAAAAATTAACAAATGTAGATGTAGAATGGTAAAGTTTTAGTTTTAAACATGCTCTCACATTCTGAAGCATTTGCGTGATTAGTCAGCATTCGTTAAAGTATTGCTTGTCAAATTTAACGTGATACTTGGCCAATTTGAAATTAGGCTCCACCCACGATGCGCATTCGACCACAACACAATTCGTCCTTATTACTTCTTGGCCCTTCGAAGTGCAAGGTACTTGTATAGTCTGCGACAAAGTTTTTTTTTTATTTTACTTATGTTTAAAGTTACTGTGTGTTGAAGAAATATCGTATTACAATAGATTTGACTTTTTAAATAATTATTGTTAAGTATTTTAAATTATAAACATGGATTTTCATTTAAAATTGGAAGGCAAAAACTTTAGGGGAGTTGCTTCCTTAGCAACGGGAGAAAGTATAGCCACTATAAAATGGATCTCTCGTGAAATGAAAAATATAGGAGAAGGTGCTTCTACATCATTTTCGACGCCTAACACAAGAATGAGATCTGCCCCAAAGTCCAACTTGGTTTTCCAAAATCCAACCGATTTTGACAAAGGTTTACTTCGGCGTATAATAATAAATTATTATGTCACGGAAAAACGAGTTCTTACATTTCGACATAACAAAAAAAATAATGAAGACAGTATTTATACAGGGTCGCATTAAACTTTGAGAAAAGTGATGAGAGATATGGGATTTCGATGGAAGAAAGCGAAGAATAACAGGAAAATCCTAATGGAAAAACCCGATATACAAGTGCTCCGGAGGAAGTTTCTCAGAAATATTAAACAAGATAGGGAAGAAAATCGGCCCATAATTTACATGGATGAAACTTATATTCATTCCTCTCATACCCATGACAGATACTGGGGAGACAATACCACCGAAGGTTTGCACAAGCCAGTGTCCAAAGGGCAAATAAATGTTTCGTCGGTATGTTCCAGGTATAAGATTAACTACTTTTCTTTTATTCTTATACAGTTTACTGTAACGCAAATGTAAAGTTTTCATCTCTGCCAATATTTTTCTTTTAAAATTACAGAACGAGACATTTATAGAAGTGTTTGAAAAAACTGCCGCTTCAACATGACTGAATGGTCAATAATAATGAGTCAAACAAAATATAATTATTAGAAGTAACAAAAACAAAATATTTTGTATTTTGAGAAAAATTTCCGAAGGAAAAATTGAAACGTCAAAATAACATACAATATTGACATATCATAGAAGTTCCATTAATAAATAAGGTCACTCTCTGTAAACTTGTAGTATGGAGTGTACCAAAGAGGCGAAGAGACCGAGCGCATTATGTATATCTTTTCCTCCGAATGCGTTCTCACTTAATTTTCTACGCAAGTGGACAAATTTGTCAAGTATCACCTTAAATTTGACAAGCTGTAAATTTTAGCGGGTGGTATTCTATAGATTTATCGAGGAGCTCTTTTCCAGCGAACAAGTTAATGAATTGCAGACAATGCTTTAACTCCACTGTCATAAGCAGGCAGGTAAAAATGATAAGTATACCATAATCGGTTTTTCAAAGATAAGGTAACAAAAGCTTATACTTTTACTCCCATTTCTGGCGAACAGAGAAATTTTTACTTGACTCTCAGAGTACTGGGCTAAAAGGAAATCGATGGTACTAAGACGATCCTAGTACTTAGCGAAAAATGCCAGACCCTCTCGTTTAAGATCTTTTAAGATCTTAAACAAAAATGAAATGAAAAAATTCGTCTCTGCGATGTTAATCCTTCTAACCTTGAATCTTAAGCTGCACCCTCGCTCGCATAGTTACCACCCGGCAGGACATAAGTTGCCCCACGATACACTTACACACGGTATGCCAATCCGCATATAGACATCTCTGTCGCTTTGCGTGACGTCACGTGCGAGGTAAAACTCGACTAATTCTAATGGTGTTAATGTAGTTGAAAGCAGAACTTTCAGTTATTAAAAATTGTAATAGCTAATTTTTAGCTATTATAGCCAGGAATCGACAGGAGTGGCGACTTCTTTGTGAGCAGGCCAAGATCCACAACGGATTGTCGAGCCACTTATGATGATGATGAATAGCTAATTTTTAGGAAGGATATACATAAAACAAATTTTACAAATATTAGTAGCTATTTTTACGGATTTGTTCAATATCGAAGTTTAAATTATATTAAAATGACAAATGCTGATATTAATATAAAAGTTATCGTTTTTTTTACTATTGTATATTCTTACATAATATTCTTACATGTTTTGTATTATACTAAGACTGCCTTTAGTGCTTTATAAAAATAAAAATATGTAATACTAAATACTAATACAAAATGTAACAATAAAACACTGAAAACTTTGTTTTCAAACTTCCACAAAATTTATTTTAAATTCTTATCACTACAGCTGTTTCGGCTGATTGCCTTTCTCAAGTGATCTGTTTTTGGTATGGGTTTACACTTTATAGTCGCTAATGAAATAGGTTGAGGAGGGGAGAACTGTTTGTCTCAAGCTGGTCATTCAGAATTATATCTGTGTTTTTTAATTTGTTGATTTTCATAGATTCTAACAAAGATAGCTTAAGGCTTTTATTTTGAATGTGGAGAATTTTAAATTCGTCATTAAAAGAATGATTATGATCTAGAAGGTGAAGTGAATCAACTAATACAAAATATGAGATATATGTATAGAAGTCGGCATGGATAAAAGTTATAGGTTTACTTTCTAAAATTACTAAATTTTGTCATCTTTTGCTTCAAGTTTCTTTGAGCATTTTTGAAACTTTTTCTTATTCAGATCCCTCACTCTTATATAAGTTCTAGTTCTGACAAAACACAGGACAACCTCATAAGGAACAGTGGTATTTTATATTTCGGTCATCGTGATTTCAGCTAATTTGAGAAAAATGTTTAACTCTTTAGATAAAGAATTGCCATACATTTTGTGGAACTGAGACTCGAGTTTCAATATTACTTCTCATACCTCATGATTGGGTTGCACGAGAGGACCTCAAGAAAGAGCATAATTTATTCAATCAGGTGCATTTTTTGTCTTCACACATGTAGATGTTTCTAGAAAGTACTTGTTTTTATATTCAAATGCCACAAAACTTGCTATATATTTTAGTGATTCCTGGGGTACTGTTTCTTTTATTTTAAAATTTTGCAATAACCGTTCTGCTTCATCATCTATAAATTGTTGGAAATAATATGGTTGAACGAAAGATGTTATAATTTTCTTGTTCAGAAATTTCTTCATCATTCACTGATTCTTCAAATTTGGTTAGGTTCGCTAAAATTTTATGAGTTAAACATATTTCTGCTGTTTTAACATTTGATTTTATCACTCAAACTTTGAGAATCCTCGAATATGTCCAACAAACAAGCCTCGTTAGATTTTATGGTAGCTCGGTTCTCTGTAAATATGGCTGCTGAATGTTTTCCCAAAATATACCATCGAAGTTGGTATTTAAAGTCCAGAGGCGAAAGGTGACCATTACTGCCTCCCATCCCTCGACTATACGAAAAAAAATTTTCGTTGACATTTTGATTTAGCCTGGAAATTAGTAAATACTCTAACTTATATTTTGATTTTAGATTATTAAACATTTCTGCTAATGATTGACTTGACAGCAAAATTCCCTTTTAAAAAGGAATCAATTCTTTGTGACTGCCTAATCTTATTGTTTAAATGATTATCATCATTTTATTTTGTAGATTTTTTTGACTTGGATTGCCTGTACAAAAAGCATTCCTTCCAGTGCATTGTGGGTATGTTTAGATAGAGAATTAAATAAATCAAACCAACCGTTGAACAGTTGGACCATATTGGAGGCTTCTTTCCAAAAGCTATCTTTCGGCGCACGACCCTTCTCCCCACAGTGCTTCGTGGCTTTTGCTACGGAGTTAGATAAAACTTGCACTGCTAGGCGTACACGTTGACGCATGGATTCTTTAATATTCAAATGTTCCTAGGGTCATATGTTAACTCAGATATCAATATAGTAAGAAGAAGAGTTTTCAAGTAATGAATATTTATCTTTTTGTTATCAATGAGGAATCCTTATAATAATAATATATAATAATTAAAAAAATACGCACCTTCTATTTCATTGCCATTACTGGTACTTGAAGAATAATTTAAATCAGTATATTGTGCTTGCGCCTTTTCAATCAACCTTTTTCCTCGTTGCGACATATTTTTATACCTTCTAAGGTAAAATTACTTCTCAATAGTCGACTGAAGACTGAATTCAGTAGAGGAATGACGCGAATAGCATATTATTTATCTACAGTGTAGGTAAAAGTTTATGGTCGGTATTGACCTTACGTGAGATGGAGTAAGAAACACCTGTTTAAAAAGAGAGGTATATTAGGTCCGCCCTTTAAATATCGCCAAAAATACATGTGGAAATAATAGAAAAGGGAAAATTCAACGTTGCCAAGCTTATTGGTTTTATTTGACCTGTTGTCTTTTTAGCATTTGAACTTAGTTCTAAGATAACAAAATTTGGGCGAAATGGATTTAAATGGCAGCTTACTGTTTTTTATTGGGAATATGCCACAATTTTACTTTACAATAAGTGTAATATAACAATTGGATTTCCCGAAAATCTCCCGAACTCGTTTTATATAAATAAAATTTATTAATGATTCGTATTTTAAGTACGATTTCCGAATTAAAAATCTAAACATCAAAATAAGCTTATTTTAAAGTCAGATTGTGCCTTATTTCCAATAAAAATAATTAACTGCATATAGCGCCACAAACTTCATAGAAAATTATTTGGCAACATCTCGTGTCGCGTAATCAAAGCCTCGAATCAAAGTAGGGACACAGGTAATGAGAACGAGTAGAGATGGGTCAATGTTTTTTAAATGCATTCTTTTTTTTTCGAATCCTGAGAAAACTAATAAATACTTTTGAAAAAATTTAAACGCAGAATGAAAGAATACATTATTACCGAGGGCTGAAAGTGCTTGAAAACTTCTATTATGTTTATTTTAATAAGTTACAGGGGTGAAAAATAGAGAAAATTTGGTGTGATTTTGAATTTCAAATATCTCATTCAAAAAAACTTCTTGTTTATTCTAAGGGACTTTCGGCTCTCGGTAATAATGTAATCTTTCATTCTGCGTTTAAATTTTTTAAAAATATTTGTTAATTTTCTCAGGATTCGAAATAATGAATGCATTTAAAAAGCATTGGCCTGAAATTTTGCGCCTACAGCTCTTAAAACCGATTTCGTAAACAAGTAACTATGATTGTTTAACAGTAGTTTCAAGTAAGAGAATACCTACATAAACAAACATAATGACTATTATTGTTTATGTGTATATTTATTGAAGTGAAAGAAACTACTGAAGGATATATTTATTATAACTTGAAAAATAAACTCTTCTTCTATTTCTTGGAGACCTTTCGATCTATTAATTCTGAAGCTGCCTCTGGTTAATTTCCTGGGAGGTAGATTGCCAACTATCCCTCCATCTTATAAGTGGTCTTCCTGGAAGTCTTATAGGTCAATAATTTTGACTAAGAAAAATAATTCTTAATTGAATATTTACAATAACTAAATCCTTTAACGAACTATCAATAAAGATTTGAAATCGAAAATGTAGATCAATCGTAAATCGAAGAATACCTAGTTATAAAAAATAAAGGAAAGAGTTAAGAAGCTGGTTATTTCTATAAAATCTATAAAAAAAGAAAAGAAGATTGTACTCGTGAAAATCAACCAGTACAAGAAAAAGAAACTGATAAAGATGACTTAAGTCCATGGTGTATTTTTGATGAATTAATTGGAAACATACACCTGTATCCAGAGATATAAAAGAAGTCGACATGTATTTGGAACTGTCCATTACAGTGGCGGAAAAACCATCGCCACGTATATCCTAACTTAACCACTATATTAATAAAATATTGTAATATTTTACAATATTTACAACGAAATCTGTTCCTTGTGAACAGATATTCAAAACCTAGTTTAATTTTAAATAAAAGAAGAACACGTTTAACAAGAAAAGTGGAAAACTTATAATAAATATATCCTTCGTTAGTTTCTTTCAATATAATAGCCAATATGTTTGTTTGTGTACTCGATTATTTGAGACTACTGCTAAACAATCAACTAGTTACAGTTTACGAAAAACGGTTCCGATAAAAATGTCAACGACCCACCTCTAGTTTCATGGATATATTAGGATCGGAAGCAGAGATATGTAAAATATCTCTGATCGGAACTAATCGTCTCACTAATGGCCAATGGGTGTCAATAAGAAATATGGAGGGGAGACCAAGGGGAAATATGATTGTTATCTTTGTCTATTCACTGAAAATATGATTTTATATCTGTGTTAGATATCCTGTTAAATTTTACCATACCGACCATAAACTTTTACCTACACTGTATAGTACCCTACAGTATATTACATATCTATGCGCGAATATTTCTGTTATGATCTGTTTCACTTAACGTTTATTCTGACATCGAGACATCAGGTGATGGAAGGAGGAAGCAGTGTTGTCATTTGCGATGTGTAATAAACTAGGTAGCTTATGAATGGAAAAAGGCGTAATGTGCCCATGACTCCTTACTTCAGTATCTATTAATAATTTTACTGTACTTAACACCTTATGCGTTTGGGTATTGCCCTTAATATGCTAGACAGACTTAAAGCAATAACGATTTATGATAAATAGGTACTTAAAACATTATTGCATGACAAAACTCACAGTTTAAAAAAAAATGTTACATAACACCTTCTTCCACTTGGCCCTTCAATTATCTAAGGAATCTCCGGTCTTCGTTTTTCAGGAGAGTTTTTGGACATCTAGTATAGCTATTCACTGAGAGATTGTAGCAATGTTATTTCTAAACTTTGTTTATTTCAAAAATGTTTTTCTTATTCTTGCAAAATTCTGGCTTCTCTTTTCGGTCTATTTTCTAAAAATTATCTTTTTCTGGGATTCTTTTATACCTTAAATCATGATACATGTATAAAATCTTTTCGTCACCTTTTTGTAAATATCGTATACTTTTTTTTCTTAATTCAACTACATTCTACTTTAAAACAAAATAACCTAAGCACCTTAAATCGATAATAGGTAAATATTGAAGTAGATTTATGTCTAAACCAATATCCAAAAAAAAAATACTAAAATAAAATCCAATTAAGCATCCTTCACCCGCAATCTCTTTTGCGTAATCAAGCTATCATTTTTCACGAATGCCGAAGAAATATGAAACCGTTACAGATGTTTCCTGTTCATTTTCATATCTGCGGAGAGCATTCAGGCCTTCTCTCTGAAAGATATTGTGTACCGATTATTTATAGGTTTGTGTATATACGAAAGGAAAATTTGAAAATTTAATTAAATGCATAAATTTAAGGCGTATACACCGATATTGGCAAGTCGAGGATGAAAATTGATATGCAAATTACTTTTTCACCGCGAACTATATGAAGGAGTGGCATAATATATAATATTCCTGGTTTGATCTATTGCTCGAAGATTACTGAGCGGCGTTACCGATCGAAACCGTTATCTTTAGTCTTTAAGACATAACAGCGAAGTGTAATCTCTCGTATCTGTCCTCGTGGTAAATTTATTAGACTCGGCAACCATTTAGATAATACTGCTAGCTAAAAATGTACATTGCGGGATTCCCTGGAAAGATAACTAGTGTTCGAAACGCCAGATTAACAGTAATTATCAAAATGTAAAAGCAATAAGTATACCCAAATTGAACAAACTTGAAAATTAAAGAGATCGAGCAGAAAGCAGAACGTGCTTTTTTTCTGATCTTCAATTAGACGCTTTAAATAAAAATATAGTGTATGCGGTATATTGAAATTTTGCTCCTAAATTCCATTATGTACTAGATATAACATCGAAGAAGAAATCATCAAAGATTAAAAAAACTTAAGGGATATATCGGATAATTACAGAGATAATTAGATATTCTGGCACTTTCTGCCACTTATTATTATAGATAAAAAATTTAAAAACATAGAAGTCGCACTAAAAATTAAAGAAGAGCTCACCAAAATAGAAATTATTCCTACTGAAGATGCGAACAGGAAATGGCATATGTTAAAAGATGCTCGTTAAAATACAACACTAACCTCTAAGCTGATCAAGACCAAAAATGAATGGATGACTGATGAAATTCTGGATTTTATGGAAGCAAGGAGATCCTATAAAACCAAAGAAAAAAACATGTATAATATAATACACACAGAAATAAGAAGAAAGATCAGAGATGCAAAGGAAAGATGGTATAGTGACAGATGCGGAGAGATTGAACAGTTGGTAGAAAAACATGATAACTTAAACCTCCATAAAAAATTAGGGAATTAACAGGCACTAATATTAAGAAAAAATCAAACATACTGCTGGATAAAACGGCAAAATAATTATAGACGTCGATGAAAGGTTTAAAAGATATCAGGAATATATTCAAGAGCTATTTAAAGACGAACGGATTGAGGTAGTACTAGAGCAGGAAAAGTTCGACAACGGCCCAGACACAGAAGATGAGGTATTGGAGGCGATAAAGCGAACAACGAACAACAAGGCAACAGGTCCTGATGAAATACCTATAGACATAATACGGTTAATAGAAGAACAGCAAATTGGAGTATTGGTCGACCAAAAAAACCAAATCAATAAGAATGCCAAGACCACCGGATCATAAGTTTAATGAGTCATACGCTCAAAATATTTTTAAAAATTATACACCGAAGAATATACAACAAATTTCTTGCAATAGTTAGGTATTGAAAATCGGAATTTTAGTCACTATCAAATTGTATCCAAGATGAGCTGGTCGCTTCTTGTTTTACAGTGTTATATCTCGCATTTTAGTTATCTTTACATAGCTTCTAGTTAATAGATGAACGCTCATTATTAATCAAGTATATTCATATAGAAGAAAACGTCCATACTTGAGGTGATAACTATTAGTAACATTTTAATCTGTATCAGTGCTAGTGTAGTGTGTCGCAGACTAGTGTACGGACAGTGATCGGCTTTTTTTAATAAAAGAACTTGCGCTAAAACTTTGGCTAGATACTAATTTAGTTAAAATAACATTAAATTATTAAACTACGTATTGTTTAAACTGCTTGTGTTCTTATTTCCCACGCCAGTGGGTGGTCCTTCAAGTTGGAAGTAATTACAAGACTTGGTACTCTTTAAATGGTAGCAAGATCGCCATCCTAATTTGTTGAACAAATGTTTATTTAATTCTACCACCTCTTATTATTTCTTTGACTTCAGAGTTGGTTTCTCGCACGTCCCTTTTTTTATCTCCTTGCCAATTCTCATTTCCTTTAAGTTCTTCTTGTTGGTCTGTATTTAATAAATCTTTAAAATATTCCGCCCATCTGCTCAATTTTTTGTTGTTTCACCTAAAAGTAAGCCTTCTTTGTTTCTGCAATACTGTGGATCATTCTTTGTAGTTTCTCTGGATTTCTTAACTTCTTTACGTCTTTGTTTATGTAGGCTTCTTCTATGTTTTTCAATTGCTTTTCTAGCTGCTCTCTTTTCTACTTCTGCAAATTCTTTTCACTTTCCGTCTTATTGCCACATAGTTTTGCCCTGTTTCTTCTTGCCAAAATATTCCTACATTCTTCATCGAACCACTCTTGCCGTCTTTTTATGTGCTCTCTTGCTATACACTTTTTCGCTGCTTCCGATATGGCTGTCTGTATGGTTTTCCATTCTTTTTCTATATCCTGTTTGACTGAATTCTCTAGTTTTTTATTTATTTCTTCCTCTAGTCTATTTACAATCTGCTTCTCTTGAAGGCACTCTAATTGGTAATTTAATCTATCTCTAACAGGTTTTGGTATTATTGGTAGTTCTTGTTTTAGTTTTCCTATTATTAGTGTATGGTCATCTGCCCCTCTGTAACCCCTGCAGTGGATTATCGCCTTTTCATGTTTGCTTTCAATTGGGACATGATCTATCTGATTCGTTTATATATTTCCTCTTTTTCGACTTTGGCATTCATGTCACCAATGATTATCTTAATATCGTAGTTCTGTATATTCCCTATTAGGGTGCTTAGCTTTTCGTAGAACTCTGTTTTGGTCTTTATCTTCAGTGGGCGCATGTACATTATTGACACTTATCTTCCTATACTTTCCTCTTACTCTCAAGTAACATATTCTGTCTGATATTGGTTAAAAATCTACAACTGCTGTGTTTACTTTCTCCGATACCATGAATCCCACTCCAAATATCTTTTGATTCCCCTACTCTTGAACATTGTGCTCTTTCCTATTTTTATTGTTTCATTTCCCAGTTGTTTCGTTTCATGCATTGCAACGATATCTATTGTATATTTGGTAGTCATAAATAAAAATATAAACAAAAAAAACTTTTCAGTTAAGATATTAATAATTTAGTTTCATGAGTCTAACTCCAAGGATACAATTATTATATTAATCATGCCTTTTAATATAATAATATGCAGGAAGATATTTACATGTTTACTACTTACAAAGTGTATATTTTGTAAACTTTTATATATAACAGTCAAGTTAGATTTAGCGACAGATAAGGAGAAGCAGAAAACTAATATAATCCCAAAAAGAAAACTCGTGTTGAGGTTAAATCACCATGCCAGTTTATTTCAGCCCTACATCAAGGATTTGGATGTTCGGAGATGATCAGCAATATTGACATCAGATGCCACTGACGTTTTTAAAGCAGCTTACACCATGTTTCAGTTTTTATGGCTTGTCTCGACTTGTTTGTGGAAAGGAAGTAAAAAATATAAATTGAAACAAGTCGAGGTCAGAGGTGGTGTAAGGTGTAAAAAACGATGATAATCTTTTTCGCTTCGAGTTTATCTTGTCGGTAAATATAAATTTTTGAAAAGATGTAAGTAATTTTGTACAATATTAAAACTACATTTTCGGTTATAAAATATTTTTTGTACTTAAGTTTAAAGAGAGGCAATAATTATTCCCATTTAAAGCATAATTATTGATTATTTAGTTAATAGCTCATTACTAATTTGCCTTTTCGATTTAGACAAGAAAATGTTTAAAATTCCAATACAATTTACAACTTTATTGTTCGTTAAATAGTAATTTGTGTATAGTATAGTAGATACAGTGATGAGTGTCTTACCACCCGGCTTTTTAACGTAAGAGATAGAAAACACAATTACCTTGTGAAATAAAAAGAGATGAAACTCGTAGAGGTGAGAAATAATCGATAGAAACCTATAATTTACATTACATTACCACTATCGATAGTCTCACACCTTTAGACGTTAGCTTTGAGCTAAATCACCTCGGTCATAATTATTATGTGTAACGTCGTATGTGTGGCGTATTTCCATTTTTTAATTTCGCATAAAATAAAAACTGATTGACCACAATAAAGCAAAAATGTGAATAAAATAATTTAATTAATAGTGATTATTTAATCTAAAGTTTTAAATTATTAACCAAGGATAATTTCTACTATGATTTGAACAGCAGCAGAACAATAACCCAAAGTGTCACTAAATGATTATAAAAGTCTGATGGATCAGAGATCAAGGCACGATGTTCTCATCCAGGCGCTCAGGGTTCTAATCCAACATGACGGTTTTACTTTTTTAAAAATTAAAATTTGAAATTGTGCAGATATTATATCGTTTTGCTTTAAATCACTAAACATTTATTTTAGTCTTTATTAAAAGTGTTTATAGTAAAACATGAAAATCTTATTGAAAAAACAATGTCGTACTTTCGAAAATAAAGTAAAAATTCTTCAAACATAAAAGAACGTTCTAAATAAATGTACTTACAAAAAATGTTTAAATAGATAGAAATTCTATAAAAATATTCTAAATAAACGTATTTTATTCTAATGAAATGTATTTACAAAAATTGTTCGAATAAGCCTCCATTCGCAACAGAACAATAACCCAATCTATTATAAAAGTTTCGTCCAACATTAGTTAATGTTTCTGGACTAATATCTCTCATTGAATCAGAGATCTTTTCTCTTAATTCTTGGAGAGAATTAGGCCTATCGTCTTCAATTCCATATAGTTTGGACTTGATATATCCCCACATAAAAAATCACTAGGTGCAAGATCAGGTGATCTTGCAGGCCAAAAAATATCTCCGTGACCACTAATCAATCGATTAGGAAAAGTCGCACTGAGATATTCACTGACGATGCGAGAATTATGTGCAGGACAACCATCGTGTTGAAACCATATGAAATCGAAAGGTATTGGTAAATTACGAAGGGCTGGGACAATTTGATTTTGCAGAAGTTCCAAGTATTTCCGCCCAGTCAACATACCGTCTATAAAAAATGGACCAATGACATGATTCCCTATTATGCCTCCCCAAACATTTCGGGTTCGAGGACGCTGGGTACGAGTGACATTAATCTGATGAGGATTTCCTCGAGACCAATACCGAGCATTCATTGAGCTATAACGGACATGCAATGAAAACGTACATTCATCGGTAAACAAAACGTTCTCTAAAAAATGTTCATCTTGATGTGACATTTCCATTGCAGTTTGACAAGTTCTGAACGTCTATATTAATCTCCGGGAATTGTTCGTTGGATTTATGAAGTTTATAGGGACGGTATCCATATCTTTTCAAAATTTTACCTACTCTAAATCTTGAAATTCCTTATTGTTCTCCGAGACGAGATGTTGATTGGGTAGGATTTTGCTCAATACTTGCACAAATCAAAGTGTCCCTTAGTTCCAAATCTGGATTTACCTCCCTTCGTCTACGAAAAGAATTAAATTTAATAATTAATTTTTAAACAAAAATTAGAAGAATAGTTGATTTTTGTAAAAATTTATACGTGGTCATAATAATTTGACCAGGGACTGCATATCCTGAATAATTAACACATGCTATTCATTTTATCATTTTCGCATATACAACGCACAGTATATTAAGGTATTTATTTAAAAAATTCTTCAAAATAAATGCAGTTTTTTATCTTATCCAAGAGAAGCAAAAATTTAATTAAATCCCACCAACCACTTCAGGAACATTGCTATGATGCGACGTTCAAAAAAAAACTCCAAAAGGAAATAATGAACGCCTTAATAATTTCTCTTGAAATTTGAGCAACCGTCTTCCTGTAAACTCAATGCGGTATCCTTTATTTAATATCCTGGACAGACTGTCAAGCCTTTCCCACCGCTGTTAGCTATCTTTTCTTCTACTTCCATTTTATTGTATTTCAGACCTTTCAGGATTCTCGTTTCCTGGCCTTATCAGTGTCTGAAACATTCCCAAATCGTTGCTGTCCCTTCCACTTTGCTGTAGTATTATCAAAATAAGCACGGCCGTAGCCGACGGGGATAAAGGATAAGCATTCTTGAACCCAAGGAAGCCTTTAATCTCGCTATTTAGATATAATTAAGTTTTAATTCTGACTCAGTTACTAACACGCTTTTTAGTTTTGTGATGAAAATGTAAACTTATTGCCGTGACAGTTTAGGTCTAAGTTACACAACGTTAGAAAAAAGAGTTTGGTAAAGAAATAATATTTAAAATACATTACATTGTAATAGAAGCATTAAAATTTGATCATTACACAGTACTAAAAATATTGTAATTTATTTATAATCTAATAAAAAATGTTGCCAATTATAAATAATTTTAGACAAATAACCTTTCAAAACAAATAGTTCCTAAAGTTTTTTTACGATAAGAATGAAAAATGACGTCACACAGTGATCAGGTGCATCGTTGCCAAACTATGTTTCCATTTCCTATATTCTTCTTAAACATATACATATAACTTAACATTTCATTTTCTTTTTTTAAAAACAAGTTGATCACTTTTGATTTACAAATTGTAAATGTTTAACACACATAACCTAACTTTTTGTTGTTTCCTTTTAACTTTTGTGTTAAATTGTTAAAAGTTAAGTTGTAAATTTTTAACTATAAATAATTTATACCCATCTTTTATAACTAATGTTTCATATCTTCTTAAAAATGAAGTTTTCTAGAGTTCAAATTTATGGTTTCAATTATTTTTAACACAAAAATGATTAGGTAGTTATTGTAAGAAAACAAAGTTTTTTTGTAATTGATAAATACGCCATTAATCAGTATGGAAACAAATTGTGCAACTTACAAGAAGATTCAAGCATAGAAACAGAATATTCTTTGTAACTGTTATTGCCATTTTAAGTTACAACAAACTAACACCATTAAGATTATTAAAACAATGGCCAGTTATATTTTTCTGCAGTGATTGTGATCTCTTTTAACAAATTCTATTTATAAAGTAGAAAGTGATTTACAGCACCTTAAATGTCAAGAATTTAAACCTAGAAAAAGAACTTTGTTCATGAAGCAAACAATGTATAACAAACAGAAGTTTATAATCAGATTTGTCACATTCATGTTAATACAGTACTACTGCAGCATTCAATAATTAATTGAAAATTATTTGTAGATGAAGAAACATATTATGTTTGGATATTTGAATATCATTTTAAGCTATTGATATTAATTTACTCCTTAGAAAACTGCAGTATCATGCACACCACATCAAAGTATAATGTATACTTGTTTAATTAATATAGAAGTTTCGTTATTCAAAAATCCTTAACAATGTAAGAATCTGTTAGTTATAGCTATTTTTTACCAGTATACAAAATTATTTAGATTTTCCAACTCACCTGATTATCCGAATCAAATACAAAAATAACTTTTAAATAAATATATTACAGAAATGTACTTTTATTAGAACAAAATTGCACTGCCTATATAATTCTTTTTTTCAATAAATTTAAGAGACTTCATCACCACTTTGAATACAAAAATCGTCATCATCATCATGATCATCATCTTTTGCTGAATCAATAACTACAGGGCTAATGTCTTCACGACCAAAAACAATTTCTCTTTCCCACCAGCGCTGTATCTCAGATTCTATACTCTTTATTGTTTTTGACCATACTTCTGGTGTAATTTAGGCCACGGACTCCTTCCACACTGCTAAAGATTTTGCAGTAGAACTGTCATTTGTGCCAACATGATCAAAGTAATACCGTTTACTTATTCCCCATATATGCTCAATTGCATTAAAAATACAATGGTATGGAGGAAGTCGAAGAACTCTATGCTTATATTGTTCAGCCATTCTGTGTACCTTATATATTGGTTCTGGTTTATTTCTATAAGCAATGAAATATTAAAAGCATATCCAGTAGTTGCAGAAATTTAATTAAAAACATACCTCTGGACCAGTTCAAGCAATTGAGGTTTTCACATTGTTTGTTCGTGTGCAAATTGTTATTTTCCAACCACTCTTTTGTTTTAGTTTTTTTTTTTAATATATGTAGGAGCTTTATTAATTATTGTGCTATGATATGGAGCATTTTCCATTATAATAATTGATGGTTCCTCTAAATTATTCAACAGCTGATTCAACCTGCTATGCTGTTCAAACCATTGCAAAAAGTTATGACGATTTATTTCTCTATGGTAGTTGCAGTTTTACATATCTGGGTCAAAATGTCAAGGTAAGCAAAGAAAATCAGACTACCGAAATAAGCAGATGTGTCAAAATGGGATGGGCAGCACTCGAAAGACTCTCATACGTACTTATACCTCAAAAATAAAAATATACCTCAAAGACTACGAAACAAAAAGTTTTCCTATATCCTACTTGTATCTTATCTCTGTACTTGGAGAAGATCAGAAGAACTAAGAGAGTTATGGAACGACAGATGCTGGGTATCTCACTCAAAGACAATAAAACCAATGAAGACTTTCGTAATAGAACAAAAGTAAAAGATGCTGTCGAACAGGCAGCTAAACCGAAATGGGTTGGACATAACAAACGTCTTAAGGATGGCCCATGGAATAAAGAAATCGAGAATTGGCGGCCTTATGAAGTCAAAAAACCACAAGGAAGACCGCAAATGCGCTGGAGCGACGATATTAAAAGAACTGCACGACCAATGTGGAAACATACTTACTTACTTACAAACAACAGAGACGCATGACGAGAGTTAGGAGAGGTCTATATTCGGCAATCCGAATAGAGAGGTGGGCTAAAAAAAACTGTAATTTAAATGGTTGTAAAACATTGAATAAGGTAAACCTTCTTTCCTTCACTATTTTTATTTATTGCTATTTTGCAGCAATGGTAATAAATTAAAACAATTAAAATTTTTATTAAAGAAAATGTTTGAGGTCCTCGAAAGGTCCGGATTGAATTCGACGTATATCCGAGCGATATATAAATTGTACGAAAATGCAGTTAGTTGTGTAAAAATTGGATCCAGAACCTCAAATGAATTTAAAGTCACTAAAGGCCTAAAGCAAGGATGCTGTTTGTCACCGACACTCTTTAAAATATACGTCCAAGAAGCATTGAGGAATTGGAGAAATAAATGTAGATTTATGGGCATCGAAGTGGGACAAGAAACTCTGTATACATTGTTGTTTGCAGATGATCAGGTGGTGGTTGCAACCGATGAGGAAGATATAAATTATATGAATCGAAAATTATTTGAGGAATATGCCAAATGGGGGCTTACTGTAAACATAAGCAAAACAGAATATTTAAAAATTGGAGGAAATACCACAGATCTGAGGCTTGAAAACGCAGTCATAAAAGGCTGCAACCAGTATAATTATCTAGGAAGCATCATATCAGCAGATGGCAGAGTTAAGATAGATGTACAAAACCGAATAACCCAAGGGAAAAAATGCATCCGAATACTGAATCCATTACTGTGGTCTAATAAAATAAAGATGCATACCAAACTTCGCGTATACAGAGCAATTGTAGAACCAATTACCACATATGGTGCCGAATGTTGGACAATGACAAAAAATGAACGAGATAAAGTAGACGTTGTGGAAATGGATTATCTTAGAAGGTCATGTCGAGTATCGAGAATGGAAAGAATCAATAATGAGGAAATACGAAACCCTACAGGAATTAGAGATACTCTTTTAGATAGAATACAAGGAAGGCAATTACAATGGTATGGTCACGTGATGAGAATGGAGGAAGAGCGGTGGCCAAAGAAAGCCTTAATGTATGTTCCGCCAGAAAGAAGGAAAAGGGGAAGACCACCAAATTCCTGGAGAAGAGAAATTACAAAAACAATGCAATCTCGAGGCTTAGAGGAGGGAGATTGGAGAGATAGGAAAAGATGGAGGCTGAAATGCGGGAAGCGGCAATCGCCGTAGGACCCCTGTTATATGATGATGATGAAAATTTTTATCTAGCCAAGTCTTATAGAAAATTAAATTGTCGCTTTTTCAGTTCTTTACGACATTGCTCCAAATTTAAATCTAGGATCTAAGATTAGGATCAGTCATTTAAACAATTAAATTTATAATAACAAATTATCTGACGTCTTTTCAGTCTAGTACCATTGGAAAATTATTAATATGCACCAAAAAATATAAAAAATCGTCAAGGTACCGAGGTGATATAAAAGTACGTCAATACCCCTCTGGCGCCTAGAGTAATAGTGCCGTCTCTCGTAAAATTTCTTAGTCAGATAAAAGATTACGATAAACCTAATGTTTAGTAGCTAGTTAATAATTTTAGGAGAAAGTTAAAAACGGGATGTTCTATTTTTTTTATCTAACATGAATAATTGTTAAACATCTGCCGAAATTATAAACAGTGTAAATAAAATTGAAATAAAAACAAAAACCAGTAAATTAAAAACGTGTTTCAAAAAACTGAAAAATTTTCCAATAAAACATTGGTTGGAATCGAGTAGATTTCGACACCAATATCAAAAACTCAGTCTTCTTCAGATCCGAGTAATATCTTTATAAAACTTCTCAAACTAACAAAGCGCTTTAGCACTTGGTTTCTTTGCAGTATCACTAAATGGATAGCGATAATCACCGTATACTTCTGCCGTAATATCATCCCCTTTCAGAGGTAATCTATAATCATTTACTACGGCCATATGTAGCGATTATCGACTTTAGTAAATAATGTGAAAGATATTGACTACAGAAAATTCGAAGGGCATTAGATAAAAAAAGAAGAAAATATTTAAAAACGTCAATTAAAACTAAAGTATAAATAAATATGGAAAAATAGTTACTGTCTAACTATTTTGTGAAATGTCGATAATACCCATTCTGGAAAAAAACATAAATGTATTTATACTGTAAGCATATATTGAAAACAAATAACATATCCATAAAACAACAAATAAATAAATAAAAAGTATGTTAAATATAATAATAATTGTTAATATTAGGTACTTAAAATCTTACCTATTTTTATCTTCAATCAGCTTTTTGTGACAAATCGTTTAGATATCGTTATCGTTATCGATAGGCACTAAACAAAAACGGTCGTCTTCCTACCACTCAAAATGTTACAAGCTTAATCCCAAAGATATACCTGAGGCATTGCTGGAAGCCCAAGACGTTAAAAAAATTATTATCAAAATTATAGCAAGAAATAGTAAAAAGTGAGATTTTTTTCACGACGGGACCGATCCCGGGATAAGGTGATACGCAGTTCGGCAGGTCAGCTAGTAAACATATTAATATAATGTTGAAATTTGGTGTTATTACTGACTTATCTACTAAAGTCATCTACTTTAAAATGTAAAATATAATATATCTGATGTGTCAATATAAATGAGTAAGATAAAATTAAGTTATCAGAACAACTTTTGTACCAAGTAACAAAAACAAAATGTAATATACTTATTAATGTTATATTTTGAAAACGATTTCCTCAGTAAAAATCGAAACATTAAAACAAACTTAAATTGAAGTAAAACTATTCCTTATTCCTTATAAAAGTAGTAACTACTGTAACATTTGCAAATTCCTTGGAATATATTGAAATCCCCTCGTATATTTATTTTCAATTCCTTTTTGCATCGCTGAGTTAATATAAGCATATTTTTAGAGTTTGTTTATATACCACGAACGCGTAATTATTTGGTATTTTTCTTTGATCGTTAAGCCGCTCGATATATGCGTTACAAATAAACAGTTTTATATTGCTGAAAAAGTTTTGCCGGAAAGATAATTGCGTCACTTTCGCTGGTGAGTTGTCAGAGACAACTGCTTCCAGCGTTTAGTCTGAATTTTCTTCAGATTCGTAAATGTTTTTTATTTGTTTCTATGTTATGGAAAATGTGTAGCAGTGTAAAGTTAATCGTAAAGTTCAATGTGTAGTTGCAGTCTAATTCTACCTCTTCCTGTTGTTTAAGAAGTCCAGTCCAAAGTTTGTTTTTCAAACTTTCAACCTCAAGTTTGTATTTGTCCTAAGAAGCCGTCTCAGAACATTTTTTTACAGTTTGTAGATAGATTTTACTATGTGGCAGAGAAGGTAACCCCAGAAATCTTTTAAAGTGCAATTTAGTGTAATCAAGGTAACTTTTTTTGTGCTTTCACAGTAAGTTTTTTTGTGTTTTGTATAAGTTTCAAAGTAAAAATAGACAGTTTTTAATAATAATAATAGTTAATTACTATTTAAATGGGAATAAGCCACAATTAAAGGTTAAAATACGTTTATTGACGTTTCAATTTCCACTTCGGAAATCGTTGTCAAAATACAAACATTAGTTTGTATTTTGAGAACGATTTCCGAAGTGAAAATTGAAACGTCAATAAACGCATTTTATCCTTTAATTGTAGCTTATTCCCATTTAAATAGTAATTAATTTAAGATGCCACAAGAAAATAGCTTCAGAACAATAATAATAATAGTTTTCATTAAAATTTAAGAATTTGTAATAATTAAAAAATATATGTCTTAGGGCGTGGTTAGCTGTCATTTTAATTGTTCGGTTTTAAATTTAATGTTGACATATGACAGCTTGTTTTATTATTTTTGATATTAATTTATTTTGGTTTTTTAAAGAAAGTTAACCTCTCTATGAATAGTTTCATTTTAAAGATATTTCTTTATTTGTAACAATTTCTTTGTAAGTTTTGTAACACCTCCCACTTGTAAACAGAGTTTGTAAACAGATAGTAGATTTATTTTTGTAACTGTTTGTGGTGAGACAACAATAGATGTTTGATTTATTCGTCTAAACCTTTTTTTTAAATTATTTAGAAAAAAAGTTTATAACTTCTTTTTGAGTTTCATTTAAAAAGATATATTGATATATTTTGCATTTCTAATAATTATTTTAATAGTTACAACTAGTTGTTGTAATCGTTATATTTTGGCACCTAAAAGCGGCGTCCTTATTTTAAATAGCTAGAGGACCTTCCTGTTGTTTTTTTTTGTCCATTTGTTCCAGGATACTCATGTAAGTACCCCTTTTTTTTGTTTCATTTTTGTAATTGCTCCAATCCAACCCCCTTACCATATTTAACTTATTTATCCACGACTCAGCTACTCCAAATAAACCCTGAGTGCCGTTTGCATAAGTTTCGTTTATTTTGCTTGCCCTATCTCCACCCACAGTAATTTCTGTCTGCCAATTTTTAACCCCTTAGAATAATACCCTATGTGGTAGGCAAAATAGTTGGTTACAATACAACTTACCATCTATAAAACACTCAGTAAAAAACACTACATATTAAAACAGTTTTAGAACCACATAAAAACTATTTATGTGTATGATTTTATTAACTCCCTGTTATAATTATAATAATTATTCTGACCAACTAATTTAGTCTCCGTGGAATGCAGTCACAGTAAAATAAATTTATTATTTATGTTATTACTCCGAATTCAATTCAATTATTTAATTCAAATAATAGTTTCGGGTATAAATTAATATACTAATAATAATAAATATAATTATTTGCGTAACAATAAAACACTGAAAAGTTTGTTTTCAAACTTCCACAAAATTTATTTTAAATTCTTATCAATACAGCTGTTTCGGCTGATTGCCTTTCTCAAGTGATCTGTTTTTGGTATGAGTTTACACTTTATAGTCTCTAATGAAATAGGTTGAGGAGGGGAGAACTGTTTGTCTCAAGCTGGTCATTCAGAATTATATCTGTGTTTTTTAATTTGTTGATTTCCATAAATTCTAACAAAGATAGCTTAAGGCCTTTATTTTGAATGTGGAGAATTTTAAATTCGTCATTAAAAAAATGATTATAATCTAGAAGGTAAAGTGCGTATGTAGAATCTGTTTTTCTATTATTGAAAGCCCTTTTATGTTCTGCTATTCGTTTATTAAAATTTCTACCTGTTTGACCAATGTAAGTTTTTGGGCAGTCGCCACATTTAAGTTTGTACACACCACTGTGTAAGTGTTTTTTATGTTGGCTCTTGTTGTTTTTAGCCTAGGTTGTTATTTGTTCTGAAAGCTGGTGTTATTCCTTTCTTTTTTATGTGTTTGGCTATTTTTGTTGATATTTTGCCTGTATATGTAATCGAGCAGAAGGTACTGGGTTTTTCCTCTGGTGGTGGAAATACTAAGTACAGGGCTTTCTTGTGTAGTTTTTGATTTAACATTTGATTAATTGTTTGTTCGTTGTATCCATTGTTTACTGCTATTTGCTTAATGATATTTAATTCTGTCTCAAAATTGTATTTTGACATAGGAATTGCTGTTAATCTATGTAACATACTATGATAGGCTGCCAGTTTATGTTGTGTGGGATGGGATGATGAATTGTGAATAGTCGTGTCAGTATGGGTAGGTTTATGAAATATGGAGAAGTCATGTTTCATGTTTCATCAGAAGACCATTTCATTTTTTTTATTTTTTGCCATATATGCCTTATGGACGTAGACGAGTCAATAAATTGACGACCCGTAATTGGTCCAGCTCTCTCTTTTTGCTTTCTTTATTAAAAATCTAGATCTGGCCCTTAAATATCTAAAATTGTTTAAGTTATTAAAAGTGTTATACTTCTTGTATATGTTGAAAGCATGTTTTGTTTGCTTTAACGCATATGCGTTTTCAATGTTCCACCAAGGACGAGGAGCTTTTGTGGTGTTTTTGGTCTTATCGTATCGTTTCTAGAACAAAATATAATTGAAATATCATATGTTAGTAGATTTCTTTCTTAGGTGGCGTAATTACCCTACCAGACAATTAGTGTGATTTGTTCTAGCCTTTTATATCGATATATTTTCGTTTGGTTTTTAACTATAATGTGTTTTTCTGGAGTTTTTCCAAAATATTTTTCGAACTTTACTAAAATTTACTTACGTTGGGAAGATACAATGTGGCAATCTTAAGTTTAGCCGAGACCTTGAGCCACGAAGGAACATTTTAAGCATTTATTTTAATTTATTTCGATTAAACGGTATTGTTAGCTAATTCTTGACCTTCTCTACCGTATTTTTTCTGTGCTCATTATGAAGGTATTTTGCCTGGCAATAAAAATGAGTGGAATTTATGTTAAAAAATACTAGTAACTACATATTTGAACAATATAAAACTTAATTAGTTTTGCTTATTAGTTATTTGACCGTTAGAAAAAAAATTTGTGAAACTTTTGTGTGTAAAATAATTAGAAATTCTCTTGCCTTTATCATTTTTAACCCTTCAGTCGGGGCGCCCTTTAGAAAAGCAGAAGTTGGGGCATCGCGTCTAGGAGACACTTATGTAATTAAGCATTGTACATCATTATTTTTTAATATTTATCAGAGGATGTTAGAACATAAATTTTTTATTCTTAAAAGATCAATAAATATATTTTTAAGAGCTGCAGCAATACAATGATGAGCAGATAATATGATTTTATTTCTTGCTAGAATTACCAGATCATCAGCATACAAAAAAGTTTTATGTGCCATTGCAGTACGACACAACATTGTTAATAGCAATTAAAAATAGCGCTACGCTTAGATTCGAGCCCTGTGGAATTCAATTTTTCTGTAAATTAGATTCAGACAAATGGTTATTGATTCGAATTTGGAAATATCGTTGCCGTAGAAAGTATGAAATAAAAGTAAACATGTTACCGTGAATATTTTAATTGTGGAGTATAGTTAAAATATCGTAGCGCCATACTGTATCAAAAGCCTTTTTTACATCAAATAATATGGCTAAACATTCTTGATTGCATATAAATGCTTCCCGAAATTCTGATTCCAATGATATTAAGTTATCAAATGTTGATCTTTTTTTTCCTAAATCCACTTTGTTCGGGTATAAAAAGATATTTATGTTCAATATACCACATGATTCGATTGGCAATGATCTTTTCCAGCAACTTACACATTACATTCGTGAGAAAGATTCTTCTATAGGATTCTGCTTCAAATTTAGGTTTATGTGGTTTGTGTGTTGGAACTATGATTGACGAGTGCCATATGTGTGTCAATACCTTATTGATCCTTATAAAATTAAATGGTTGCAATAATAGTTCTTGGCCTACTAGTGGTGGGTTCTGTAATAAAAGCACATGTATATTATCTGGTCTTGGACTAGTATTTCTAATGGAGTTAAAAGTTTCAATAAGTTCAGTAAAGCTTATAGGATTGTTTATTGGTGAAGTGTCATTGATTAATGGTATTCCTTTATTTTCTTCAAATCGTTTGTTATTTAAGAATTCTATTGAATAGCTTTCATCACTAGAAGCGGTACAATATTGATTTGCTATTATTTCAGATATATTGCATTCAGACGTAAATGTCTGATTGTCTTTTATTAAGTACTTTATAGAGTGTTATGTATTTCCAGATATACCTCTTATCATGTTCCAGATTTGACCGATTGGAGTAGATCTATTGATTTCTGAAACAAACTTTTGCCATGACTCTTACTTGCTTTTTTTAATAATAAATCTACATTTAGCTCTTATTCTTTTAAATTCCAAATGATTTTTAGTAGTTTTATATCGCTTATATATATTAAAGGCCGATTTAGATTCCCTTATTGCCTATTTGCACGCACCGTTCCACAATGATACAGGTGAATATTTTGGATAAAAAGCTGTGCTTTCAATGGATTTATTCGCTGCATCAATGATGACTTTATTGAAAAAGGATGTTTTCTCATTATCATTAATATCTTTTTCTGAGTCTAGCATTTCTCTAAGATCCATAGCTGATGAAGAAATTAATGTTGAGAACAGTGTCTAGTTGGCTTTATTTAAGAACCATTTGGTGATGTGTGTATTGTGCAAATCAATTGTTGAAAACTCTCCTGGTGCTGCATTATATCGAATATTCCTGCTGTCATTAAGTAGATTTAAATTGAGATTATTTAGGATAGTTTTTATTTTTCTTCCCATTTCTGTCAATTTTTTTGAGCCCCATAATGAATTATGTGCATTAAAATCTCCCAGTATAATTCGAGGTGTAGGGATCTGACATAAAAGATTAGAAATCTCTACTACACTTGATCAGAATCAGAATGAGGAGCGATATAAAGACTGTTAACTTTTAGTGGACGTACTAAGCACACCGCTATAGCTTCTAGATTTTTTATTAGGGGAATACTGCAATAATCATAGAAATTGTCGATAAAAATTGAAACTCTACCACGGGCATTTTCTTGATTTTGCCTAATTTTAGATACGCTTGTATAATTTCTCAAATTATGAATTTTGTTATTTTTAAAATGAGCTTTTTGTAAACAAATTATAGAAGGATAATTTTAAGCAATTATTAATTGTAATATTTCTAAACGGGTATAATACCCGTTCAAATTCCACTGTAGAATAGACTTAAATGTGAGCTTATGTAGAAGGTTCTATGGAGAAGTCGCTATCGAGATGAGGTTTTAATTGTCGAGTAATTGAATTAATTATTTTAGTACATCGCGATTTCATTTTTTTATATAATGTGGGGATAGATTTCTTTTGACAAATTAAGTAAGCCTAATGTGTCTTCTGTATAAGTTCTAGATAGACTCAATTTATCTGGAGATCCTAAAGCATTTTCTAAATATCAGTTTGTTGTTCAAAATTTAATATCGGTGTTATAAGTTTATTAGTAATAAAATCTTTTACAGGTTTCATACTGTTAGCAGTAGTTTTTGTATTGGTTTTGTCAAATTTTCTTTAGGTTCTTGTAAAGGTGGGGTTAAACTTTCATCAAGGCTGCGCTTAGATGTGTTTACTTCTTTACTAGGTGTATTGGTTATTTCAAGTGTATCAGTGGTATCTATTGATATGCTATTGATAGAGCATGCAAGTGTTGAGGAAGAGTTTGGAATTGATGTATGAGGTTGTGAAACATTAGGTGTTGTTGATAACTGGGTAGTTTTTATATTTGTATCTGTGCATGTAGTTTGAAAACTTGTGAATGATGTTGAGGGTGATATTTGGGATGCAGTTAATATTGGTGTAGTTAATGAAGAAGGTATAGTCGAGGATTGTAAGGAAAAGGAATTAGCTGAAGATGCTGATGTGATCGGGACGTCATGTAGAAGAGTATTAACTACTGTATTTATAGTAATGGTTGGTACTGTTGTTGTTAAGTTTTGATTTAGATTTGTACAGAATGGACAATTTACTACAAAATTGTCACATTGTTTACAATAGTAACACATCTGTTTTTCTAAAAATAAGAAAGTACGATAAGATATTTGATCATGGTTTATGACAATTTAGGGAGGAATTATTGTAGCTTATAAAGGAGAGATAAATGTCTTCGAAAGCTCAGTATATGAAAGCTCAGTATATATCAGCTCAAGTGCAGATTCTATGACAGTGTGAGGAATACTAGGGCAAACATTAGAGATGAGTAATCATTTAACTGTCATTTGGTGTAATTAAGCGTCAAGCATAAATTATTTGTTGATTGATAGTTATTCTTCCGTTGTCAGCATTCATGACAGTTTCTACTAATTCTTCACTAGCTAGGTAAATACAAATACGGTGATTTGAAATTCGTGATAAAAAATAATATATCTTCGTTCTATAATTTTTCCCAGTGCAAGTAGATATTCCTCATGTTTGGCGTTTTCCAGAGCATTGTATAAAATAGCTTGTTTCTTGGATGGGAATTTTGGAGTTAAATTGATTAACGCTGCAGAATATGAAGAAGTTTTATATGATGTCAATAACGTTTGGGGCCTCGACACCCCTGGACTATTAACATCATTCATCTTCATTGTTTAATGACATCAGGTAATATAAATAATATAAACTTGTTTTGAAATAAGTATCTAATTAGATTAAAATTACTTACAGATTTTCTACAATAAGTTCAATAATTTTTTTTATCTAACAGGATTTTGATTTTATTATTGTTCACTATTTACATGTTCAAAACTGAAGAAATAATCGTTTAAATATTTAAATTTTTCAGAGAAACTTTGAAATGCGTCTAAACACTTTGACAGTTTTTTAACGTTTTTTCATTACCACTTTTGATATATAAATTTTTGATGTTCTCGATACTCGTCAGAATATTAGGAAAGGCGGTGACAGAAAATAAATTATTAACATATGCTTTAATTTTTATTCAGTAGGTTTTATTGAGATCATTACTTTTAAATAATACACTCGCGATTTTTCACTCAAGTTTCTTAAATATTTTTGCCTCTGGTGCAGTAATAACCTTTTTTTTTGGCTAATTTATTTTTTATTTGTCATCAATGTTTGTTTTGACAAAAAAAAATGGTTTTTTATTGTTTTTATTGAAAAAAACAAAAAAAAAATCAAATTGTTGATAAAACAGACATACGAAAAAAAAAAATGGAAAATACAGAATGTGGTAAAAAATCAGTGAAATTTCAATGACCAATATCGTATATTGCCTCCCCTTGCTCTAATAACCTCTTGCAGACGACGGGGCATACTCTCAATTTTTCTCCGGATTACATGTTGTGGTATTTTATTCCACTCTCTCACTAACAGATCCTTAAGGTCCTGTACGTTGTTAGGAGGAGGTGTATGGGTTTTTAATACGTTTTTTCAAATCGTCTCAGAGATGTTCGATGGGATTCAGGTCCGGAGACCTAGCTGGCCAGGGTACAATCGTAATTCCAACTTCGTCCAAGTATTACACACTAATCCTGGCAACGTGCGGTCGCACGTTGTCCTGCATAAAAACGGCGTTTTTTCCAATCCCTGCCATCTTGGGCATAACATGTTCTTCCGGAAACTCCGTAATGTACCTTCATGCAGTTAGGGACCCATTTTCAAAGAAGGGTAATTCTGTGTGGAAGTCGGAAGATATACCTCCCCAAGCCATGACCGAGCCTCCACCAAATGGCATTCTTGGAGCAATGCCAGCTTGTGAAAATCGTTCACCGGTTCTCCTCCAAACTCTTACACGTCCATCGGATCCAGTTAGGGAGAAGCGGGATTCATCTGAGAATAACATTTTGCTACAATCGTTAATTCCCCAATGCGCGTATTGTCGAGCAAAAGCTAGTCGTGCAACTCGAGGCACCCGGCGAAGTGAAGTTCCTTTAGCCATTACCCGAGCAGATAGTCAAGAAGAACGAAGTCTTCTTCTGACTGTTGCAACACTAAAATTGCGATTTCGTACTTCCTCTAGACGATTTTGTTGCATAACCGCAGTTGAGGTCCGGTTTCGTAAAGCCTGAAACATAAGGAAACGGTCATCTAGTGCCTTGGTCGTTCTTCTTCGTCCAGAGCCAGGTCGCCTGGTTAGCAAACTTGCCTCCTGAAAGCGTTGAAGCACTCGTTGAACCGTAGAAAGGCTTACGCCAACAGTTCTTGCGACTTGCCGTTGACTGTGACCGTCTTCTACAAGTGCAACAATTTGTGCTGTTTCAACAACAGTCAAAGGCATTTTTGTTAAAAAATAAACACTTATAATGGCACTAATAAACACTAACAATGGCAATAATAAACGTTTGTCCGTTGCATTTGAACAGAAAGTCGAAGTACAAACGAGACATTTAAAACAGTCGGAGTTACAGGTAGCGTTCATTTTGGGAAGTGTGCACTTTACTGCGAAATCGGCACTATTGGAATTCTTTGTTACAAAGGAAACCGCAACAATTCTCAGAAACATGCATTAGTTTGTATTTGTGTTATTATTATTTACGATAAAGCTCGTTAAAAATGAAACATCGGTGATTTTCAAGGTGACCCGGATTTTATGATCGCGAGTGTATTACAAATTTGCGGGTATAATTTAATATAACCAATTTTCGCAATTTCATCATTGTGGTCAACTAAAATATCATAAATAATATTTTAATTGGGATTACACCGAAATTGATTAAAATGATAATTACAGTTTACATTTGCTTTATCGTTACAACTAACAATCTGAAAATCTTTTTTTAAAAAATTCTGAAATAAAAATTAAAAATTGGTCTGAACATGTAAATATATTCTGAAGCTATTTTCTTGTGGAATTTTAAATTATTACTATTTAAATGGTAATAAGCCACAATTAAAGGTTAAAGTACGTTTATTGACGTTTCAATTTCCACTTTCTGAGAACGATTTCCGAAGTGGAAATTAAAACGTCAATAAACGTACTTTAACCTTTAATTGCGGCTTATTCCCATTTAAATGTAAATAGGTATGTGTAAAAACATGTTTATAGTTACCTGTGAGTAGTTATACTAATTTGACAGTTGGCTTTTGGCTTCAAAATAATAGGCATTAGCCATGTTTTGAGATGAAATTTTGAACTATATTGCCACACCTTCGGATTGATGATTGATTTATTTTTGATCTAGTTAATTCGTTTGTGTTGATGTATTTTTATTACTATCTTCTTCACTCAGTATTGATAACCAGATGTTGGTAACCAGTATTGGTAACAACAATTGTTGAGAACGATAAAAGTACGCAAGACTGCATACCTTGGACACATACTGAGAAATAATAAATATAGTCTTCTGCAGGTCATCATGCAGGGTAGAGTCGATGGCAAAAAGGGAATAGGTAGAAAGAGGAAGTCATGGCTGCGAAATATTCGAGACTGAACAAACATGACTGTAGACGAATTATTCCACGTTGCAAAAGACAGAGAAGCTTTTAAAAATGTGGTCGTCAACCTCCGTTAATGGGGACGGCATAGAAAGAAGAAGAACCAGATGTTACTATATCTTGTTGATGCGTTTGCTACACATTTCTCTTCATTTTGCAAAATAAGCTGCTCCATTGATTTTCTTTCTTTTGCTTTGTCTTTTTTCATAGCTACTAGTGCTTTTGTCCATCGGACTATGTGCTGATTATCTCAGGTAGATTTTCATGTCCTGGAAGCAGAAACTTGTGTATTTTAATAACTGCTTAACGGGTGATGCTTTGAGCTGGTGATGCTCAATATTTATTAAAGTCGTTATTAATAATGTTTTTAATTGATCCTGGCAGTAATGTTAATTACATAACAACATTAATTAATAAAATTATAAAACACAATAAAATACCGGAAGAATGGAGAACGAGCGAATTAATTCTACTATTCAAAAAAGGAGATAAAAAACAGCCAGAAAACTGCAGAGGTATAAACTTGTTAAATACTACACTAAAACTTACAACTAAAATTTTACAAGTGCTAATAAATCAGAGCATAACATTTAGCAGATGAACAACAGGGCTGTCGTAGTGGAAGATCGTGTATAGGTGCAATATTCGTTACAAAGTAAATTAATAAGAAATCACTAGAGTAAGGGAAATGTGCCTTAAGGAAAAAGCTCTAATTAACACATAACGTCTTGTTATTTGTATAATATGCAAATGTTTCAAATTTTAATAAAAATTAAGATGACAAAAGTTATTCATAGTTTACTAAAATCCTGTTAACGGTCCATGATGGACCCTTTGATACGCTAATGATGGACCTGTTGAATTTTGTATAAAATAAGTAAATATCAAATTATTAAATTTGATTAAACCAAAAGATATTCTAAACAGTAAATAATATTACAAATAGGTATTTTTAAGAAAAAAGTTATATGCACAATTCACACACAAATTGTTTACGTCCAGGATTTACATCTGCACATTTATTGTGACACCAATTCTTACACACTTGACAACGAATCCATTTTTCTTTGGATCGTGAATGCCAAAATAGTTCGTTACAGTAAATGCAAGCTGCATCGTCCGAGTCGTCTTCTTCAAAAGAAGATTCACAATCGCCTTCAGAACTGTTTGTAGTTGAAACACGAACTTACCTTTTCACTTTTCAATTCTTTGCCTTTCAATGCCTTTTCATCATCAATTTCTGTCGTTGAATTTAAATATCGTATTTTACCCTGTTTTCTACCCCTTTTCTGAGTTACTTCAGATACTCCAGCTAAAGGAGGAGGACAAATATCTTCGACCGAGATGTTTAGGACTGACGATGATGTTGATTTCTGATCAGTGATTTTTGATAAACCTTCAATCGAAGAAACATTTTTGTTTCGATTTTCCGATAGTGAGTTCTCGTCAGAGCATCCTGGTAGTGGATTTTGTTTATAATTTTCTCTATCTGTTGGTATAGATGGCAAAAGTTGCCCATCCTCGAAGACTGGATTGAACGGTTCTATTCCTGTCTTTTTAAAAGCATTTATTGCATTTCATGGAAAAGCACTTTGTAAATATGCTCTATTAAAGTACTGGCTACTTTAAATTGGATAACTGATTTACCTGGATTCTGCTGCAGCCCTAATTAATTTTCTTGGCCGTTGTAAATTTGAAGTGGTCTAAAAAATCCTACGCCCAAGGGTTGAACGTGATAAAAGCAGATAGCAGGAAAACAAAACATAATAATACCGTTTTCTTTTGCAAACTGGAGAGCTTTAAAACGTTAATGACTACCATGACCATCGAGTAACAACAAAACTTGGTTTGTTTTAGAAGCCTTTGAATACCTTAAAACATGTTGCAGCCAGAGAACATGTTGCAGCTTAAGAAAAAGTCATCCATCCTTTTTCTTAAGCGAAGGCTACACTTCCAGTAGGTGCATCGATCATAAGTTCGTCTTTATTTCTCTGTCGAGAAAAAATCAAAGCAGGAGAGCGCGCTCTGCACTACTAGAGCACCAACTTGTTTGCGACCTTTACTAGCATAAATCTTCTTTGATCTCTTTTGCACAGTTGTCAAACCGGACTCGTGCATGTTATAAATATTTTCCTGTGGAAATTAAAACTCGTCTAATATATGTGCTAATGCTGTAAGATAGGCACATGTATTTGATTTATTAAAAGCTTGAGCCCTTGCCAACGAAGTATTTTCTGGAGGACAAATTTTCGTAAATCTTTATTGATTAGTCCAGAAAAATGAGCTTTCATGGTGATAATATGGTCAGCAATTTCCTTTTCAATAGCAGTGGAAAATATTGGTCTTTGTTCTCCCAAATCACCTTTGGTACTTCCTTATTGCTTATTAAAGCGCCTTTTCAAAGTCGTTTTTGGAACGTTAAATGTTTTTGCTGCCAGCTTAAACCTCATAGTTTTTTCTTGTATGCTTTTTAAAGCTTGCTGCCTGGTACTCTCATTCCACTGTTGCCTTTTACGAGGATCCATCCCTGTAAAATGTATTGTGTTAATCGTTAAGTAGCAACTTAGTTTTTTTCCTGTGATGGACCCCTAGACCGTCAAAGGGGTCCATCATAGGCAAATAGACAAGACAGTAAATTTAATTCTGTTACTTTTGTTTTGACAATTGTAACCTTAAACAAAGTATAGTATTTGACAAAGAAAGTGTGGTCATTTTATGCAAAACAAAAGCAACACTTAGCTTAACGTATGTTTCCAGTAAAATATTACTTACCAAAAAAATTTAGCGAACCTAAAGTTCCCTTAAATATTATAACAACTATCGGTAACATCTACCAAAGCAACAAAATAGAAGAATATATGAACAACTTACAGAACCTATAGAAATAGGCAGTGGAATAAGACAAGGGGATTCAATGAGCCTTATGCTCATTGAATCCCCTTGTTAAAACTTGCTAAAATTGCTAAAACCGTTAACAAAAGAAGAGGATACAGAATGGAAAACAATGAAATCAAAATACTCTGGTACGCAGACAACGCAATATTGATAGCTCAAGATGAAGATAGGCTGCAAAGACTGGTCCACAAATTTAACATAAGAGAAATAGAGTTTAATATGACAATCTCATCTAAGGAAACTAAGACAATAGTAGTCAGCAAAGAACTAACCAGATCTAAAATAGAAATTGATGGCATCAGTATTGAACAAGTAATGGAAATAAAATACCTGGGAATTACACTGTCTAGCTATGGAGGCCTAGACAAAGAAGTGAGAGATCGAGTACAAAAAAAAATAGACTGGCAGGATGCCTTAATAACACCATATGGCAAAACAGACACATTAACACTGAGATGAAGTCTAGAATTTATAAAGCCAGTGTAAGACCAATAATGACATACGCCTCAGAAACAAGACCCGATACAGCCACAACGCAAAGGCTACTGGAAACAGCAGAGATGAGAGTACTGAGAAGAATTAAAGGAAATACGCTAAGAGTTTGAAAGAGAAGTGAAAACATTAGAAGAAAATATAACGTACAATGTATAAATGAATGGACACAAAATAGAAAAAAAAGAATGGAATAACCACATAAGCAGAATGAAGGAGACCCGTGTCGTCAAAATAGCAAGATATAAGTCACCAATCGGCAGAAGAAGTATTGGACGACCGCGCAAAAGATGGAGTGCCAACCTTCCATAGAGGTATTGATCCGCCAATAAACAAGCAGAATTGCTTATAAATATAAAGAAGAAGAAGTAATGTTTATCACCTTATTTTAATTCTGAAACTTAACTTAAAATTACATGAACGGCCAAACACTGTTTGGGATTTTCATTCATTTGCCAAGTTACGAAATAATTTTGTCTGCTAGTACCATAGTGTAATATATTTATATTCACCGTCACCTCGTATAATTTTGCACCTAAAACAATCTCAATTTATGTTTTAGAGCGTGGATAGTAGAAATTTCAATTTACGTAGACTTAAAAGTGGGCTCTCTGATATAAAAACACAGATATGAAATTGAAAAGTCCCATTAGCAAACAGTTTATTACTGTAATGGATTTTGTGCACTCTCTTTAATTGAAATCCTCAATATTTATTTTTTTTGTTTTTAATGAAAATGTAAAACACAAATATAGTTTTAAGCAAAAAGTAATTAAGTTATGAATAAGATAATGATAACTTAAACAAGATTAAACGTACTATTATAAGTTTTTAATCAAAATAATATATGTATATCTGTATCTACATACTGGATGAATATATGGGAAGATTATCGGATTAGAAAATGACAATATCGCTAATCATCTTTAACTTCAACATTAACAATAAACTCTCCACAAGTTAGACTTGCGAACTATTTTTTTAAACAATTTTACCGTTAATAACGTTTTACTAATGCTTGCTTAAATATTTTTCACTATATCAGTTATTGGAGCTAGCTTATCAACAGTTGTTCGTTTTTGTCGTGTTTCTTTATTATATAAATTTTATTAGTAAAATAAAAACCGTTTCTTGGACATTGCCAACAAAAACATTTCATTATCCGTAAGCTTCTGATTCCAAATGTCTTTAACGCTTAGATGACTACTTTATAATGTACCAGCTAAATATATCAGGATTAATAATGTCTTTATTTCAAGTATGTCAATGCTCTTTTCATCACTTAATGCAGAAATTGTTAAACTTTTGACCGAATTATTTTGTTCTCTCTTCTTTGTCAACCATTTTCCATCCACTCCTGAATGTAGGTCTCTCCAAATTGCTTCCATCTTTCTCTATCTTGCGCCAATCTAATCCACTGTTTGCCTGCCACTGTTCTTATGTCATCTACCCATCTTTTTTGAGGTCTTCCCGTGCTTCTTGTTGTCGTCATTGGTCTCCATTCTAGAATTCTCCGTGTCCACCTGTTGTCATTATATCGGGCTACGTGACCTGCCCAGCGCCATTTCATTTTTGCAATTTCTTCCACAATATCCCTAATCTTCGTTCTACGTCTTATCTCGGTGTTTCTAATCTTGTCTCTTAGTGATATTCCAAGCATGATTCGTTCCATTGCTCTTTGAGTTGTTTCTAATTTTTTAGCACATTTTTTGGTAAGGGCTACTGTCTCCAAGCCGTAAGTAAAAACTGGTAGTATACATGTGTTATACACATTTTTCTTTAAGTTTACAGGAATGGAGCTGTTTTTCAAGATATATGCTAATTTGCCGAAAGCGCCCCATGCCAGTTATGTTCTTCTTTTAATTTCAGCATCTTGATTTGGTTTTCCTAGTTTGATAACATGACATAGATATACATAATGTTCAACATTTTCTATGGTATGATTTTGTATTGTTATATTTGTCTGGTCTCGGCTCAGTATTTTTGTTTTGCTGTAGTTGATTTTTAAGCCTACCGCTCCTGAAACTGCATTTAATTGTTGTAACATATCATTTAGTTCTTGGATATTATCGGCTATTAAAACTATGTCATCTGCGAATCGCAAGTGGTTTAAGTATGATCCGTCGACGTTGATACCCTTATTGTTCCATTCTAGTTTCTTAAAAATGTCTTCTAGAGCAAGGGTAAATAGTTTGGGAGAGATGGTGTCTCCTTGTCTTACTCCCCGTTGTAGTCTTATGGGATTAGTTTTTGTGCTTTCGTCCAGCTTTATCTGCATGGTGGCATTTTCATATATGTTTTTAATTATGTTAGTGTATCTTGAATCTATACGTGCATTTTCTAGAGATTCAAGCACTGCCCATAATTCGATGGAATCGAATGCTTTATGGAAATCGACGAACGCCATATGAATTGGAACATTATACTCGGTGCATTTTTCTATCAGTGTTCTTACGGTGTGCAAGTGGTCTATGGTACTAAAATGTTTTCTGAATCCAGCCTGCTCGATAGGTTGATAGAAATCGAGCTTATGTGTTAGGCGGTTGGTTATGATTTTAGTTAGTAATTTATACAGATGTGAGAGCAAGGATATTGGTCGGTAATTCTCGATGTTTGCTTTGTCTCCTTTCTTGAATAGTAAAATGACTTCGGAGTTGTACCATTCTTGAGGAATCTTTCCTTCATCAATTACTTTATTAAATAAAATATTTAATACCTGTTCTATTTTTCTTCCACCGATTTTCAACATTTCGACTGTAATTTTATCCTCTCCCGGACATTTATTCGTTTTTAGTTGATTTAGGGCCATTCTTATTTCATTTCAATATTTTGTTAGCGTTTTCTATTCCAGTCTGATTTATGGTACAAGGTTTACCACTAGAAAGCTTCTAATAATATTCCGTATTATTCTGAGATTATTTTAGTTGTATCTGTCTTTCAAGTAGTTTTGCCATCTTTTCCAACAAGCAATGAAACTTTAAACATTTTTCCTGAAGATCCAACGTTTTTATTTTATATAAGTTTTTCCATTTTCCTAGTATTGCTATTTTCAGACATATGCCTTCAAAATTTAATTTTTTAGCAACTGAAGATAAAATTTCTATGGCCTATTCCCAATATAAATAGTAACTTCCAATAAGATGCCACAAGAAAATAGTTTCAGAACAATCTATATATCATTATCGTACACAAAATTTACCTCGAGTGGTAACTTTAGTATCATTGGTACAAGAAACTTTATTTGATTATCTCCTGTGATAAGACGCATTGTCCATAACATCGACATTGTTTGATGGTATATTTGGTATTAATATATTTTTAAATAAGTCTACAAATACCTTAACGGTTGTGTCTTACTGATGGTAGCCGCCAGATTCACTAATGTTTTTGCAGATACAGACATATAGTTTGGAACCCATCTGCCTACTGATCTGGCGTGGAATATCGTTACGCATTTTTCTTTATTGGAAGGTGGTTTTGTTGCACAGTGTTCTACGTTGTCAAACAAAATTTTTGATTCAGTATCTGTGTTAAAACACGTCTCATCTATATAAATAATTGATTTATTTTTTCTCCAGAACTGTTTTATTTTCGTTAAATATTCAGTTCGCCATATACGTAAACCATGGAATTCCATAATTATCTGTCTTTTGTTTATTTTCTTGTTGACAAATTTGTTCTATAGCACCCAATTCCAGTGTTATCTGCATTGAATTTTTTAAACAGGCAACTGTATTGTGGGAGAAAATCATCCACGTCGTTTAATAGCAATTGTTAAAATAGTGGCATCATTGCCAGATTCCTCTAGCTCCACGAGTACGTTTCCATAATATAACAGATCTTGTATTACATTATAAAGTTTAGTATACAAATAAGATTTGAATGAGTGATGTCGCGTTTTTTTGGACTTGTGGATGATTTTGACCCCATCACACAGTTAAAGTTCAGTATTATTTCGTTTTTAGTAATTTTCACCTCACTACACTGGTTCATTTTTAACAGATAAGTTCTTATACTACCACAATTTATTTTAAGTTTTTTAACAGAAACGTAATTGAATTGATTGTAATATTTAAAATTAATTAGATAATGGTTGGGAAAAAGAACAATAAGCTCTTGAAGCTTTGGCAGGATAAATTAACTGGAACAGAGTTGGGATCAAAAAGCGAATCTGAAAATGAAAGTCAGAACAGATAAGTTCTTATACTACCACAATTTATTTTAAGTTTTTTAACAGAAACGTAATTGAATTGATTGTAATATTTAAAATTAATTAGATAATGGTTGGGAAAAAGAACAATAAGCTCTTGAAGCTTTGGCAGGATAAATTAACTGGAACAGAGTTGGGATCAAAAAGCGAATCTGAAAATGAAAGTCAGCAAATTAGCCTTCGTCCCAGTGAAGATGTTTTAGAAAACAAACTTTAATTAGTGAAAAATTGTTAGCCTGGAGCTTCTCATTAGGAAAGTCAATCATAGTCGGAAGAATCTTCTCAACAATACGTTTGAAGATGATAAAGTAAGACAGTCCAAGTTGACACTAAGTCTAAGCACTAATAAAAAAAATAAGTTTAGTTGCTCAGAATTAAAATGATCAACATAAGTATATCACCAAGCCTACGGATGCAGCAGAAATTCGTGCAGTTTTCGGATTAATATATCTATCAAGCGTTTATAAAGCAAATCTGGAGGATCTTTGGGATACAGATGAAGCAAGAATTGAGATTTTCAGGCTGAGAGCGTCTCGGCAAAAATTTATATTACTTTTAAAGTGCCTACTAATAGATAATATTAAAAATATAGAAGAACAAAAAAGTACATAAAAAAGTAGATAAACTGGCAGCTATACGAGCTGTTGTTGATCGATTTGTATCCAGTTGTCAACAATATTTTATTCCTACTTGATACTTGATGATCGATAAAATATTCTCCAATGAGGCAGAAAAAAAAATGCGAATTAAAATATTTGCCTTAATAGATGCCACAACATTCTAAATTTTAAATTTAGAGGTATATGTTGGCTTACAGCCTGAAGGACCTTTTTAATTCAGTAATCGACCGTTTGACGTAGTAAACAGGCTAAATCCAATACGTGGTACTAACGGCAATGTTACATTCGACAACTGGTTTACCAGCATACCGCTAGGAGAAAATTTGCTTAGTGAACATCGATTAACACCTGTTACAATGGGAAGCAATCTGTTACAACAACAGTGGGAAATAGAAGCGCAAGATCGTAGAGAATAAAATAGAAATATGCTTTATTGTCACTGAAAATTATTGAACAATTTTATGGACAGAGCTAAAAAAAATCAGTCAAAAAGTACAAAAGTATAAAACAAAAACAAATATAATAAAAAACCAAACCACTGCTTGAGACACCTAAATGTAATTATAAACAATACTAATTTTGTTTCTTTGTTATACATTAAGAAACTCGTCAACTGAATAATATGGTCTTTCAGAGAGATAGATTTTTGTCATCTTACGAAACTTAATGAAAGATGTTGCGGATTTATTTCTCTTGGAAGGTGATTATAAAGTTTTTTTGCACTATATAGAATAGAAGTCTTTACTAGCTGAGTGGACGGGATCGGTAAATAAACGTTACAATCCGAATTTCTAATGGAGTAGCTATAATCAGGTCTATCGGGAAAAATGTTTAGATGCTTGCGAATCAAACAAACCGTTTCCAAAATAAATACTTGAACAATGAGAAATATGCCATTTTGACAGAAGATAAATTTAGTTCCTTCGAAACAGATCTTATTGCAAAGCAAGCTGAGGCTAGTTTCTTCCTTAAGGAGTCAGTATGCAAGGACCATTTAAGATCGCTGTCGACAAGAATACCTAGAAATTTCATGGAATTAACGATACTGATTTGGCTCTCATTCAAAAGCAAGGGTTGAATGACTCCTTTATAAGATAATGCTACTGTCTTATCCACGTTAAAGCTAAGTAAGTTGGAGTCTGACCAAGCATTGATTATAAGCAAATCAGCGGTTATAATTGAATGAAGCGTTGAAATATTAGAGCTGCTTCAAGTAATACTGGTATCATCAGTAAATAGAAAAAATTTCCCTTTAATTTTCAAGTAAGTGATGTCATTAATGAAAAGTAAAAAATGAATGGGACCTAATACTGAACCTTGCGGTACTCCACACTCAATGTCTTTACAACTAGAGTCGGTGTCTTTTATTCTAACCAATTGTTTCCTACCTACCAAGTAAGTTTTAAACCAATTCAAAGACACACCCCGAATTTAATAGAAAGTTAATTTTTTTAATAGAATGTCGTGATTTACGCAGTCAAAGGCTCTGGAATAGTCGCAGAAAACGGTGGCGGAGGAGAGGTTACTATTTAGTGATAGATATACCTCATGTAACACAGAAAACATGGCATCACTAATACATTTATTAGACAAACAGCCGAACTATTTTTGCGATAAAATATTATGTTTAAGGAGAAAGGGCATAAGTCGAACTTTTATAAGCCTTTCAATAATTTTTGATAGTGCTGGTAACAAGGCAATAGGTCTATAGTTGCAGGCATCAGATTTGTCTCCACCTTTATGAAGAGGAATAACGATGGCAGTCTTTATGCAGTTAGGGAATGTACCTTTTTCGAGGTAATCATTTACTAGCGAGACCATAACCTCCAATACATTATGCGGAAGATTTGAGAAAATTTTAATAGATAAACAATCTGTACTACAGGACTATTTGCTTTTTATACTACGAATTGTTTGAATAAGTTCAGTCTTATCAACTGGTCTTAAAAAGAAGGTATCAGCAATGTTTTTTTGAATTCGGGAGATATGAAACTGGATCTTGTTTTAGCGAAATAGTTGAGGTTATATTTTTACTCACATTAACAAAGTAATCATTTAGATTTTCGGGGTTAGGAAAAGAAAAGGTTTGAGTCGCTGCTCTGGTTTTATTTCAAAAATCGTTTATTATTAACCAAGTTTCTTTTGAAATATTTTTGGAGCTTGTTAGGCGATTATGAAAGTAGGATTTTTTGGCTCCTTTGAGTAGTTTAAAATAGCATTTTCTGTACGTATTGATATAATTAGAGATGGGAATACTGTCATTAAATTTTTTAATATATAGCAGAGAACGCATATTCTTCGCAGATATGCGAATGCCTTTCACAAAACGGTTTGTGATGTTTTGGCCTGATGTTTTATAGAGGAAATGCTTTATTAAAAATAGATACAACTCTATTTAGAAAATCACTAACATTACAGTCAATGTCCCCGGAAGAAAAATTCCAGTCAGAAGTCAAGCATGAATTATAGAATTTACGAAAGTTTTGAGTAAAAAAAATCCTACCTAATCGTCGGGTTTTTGAGTGGGGTGTTTTTAAACTGCTAAACTTGGTATATACCGCTTCATGATCAGAAAGCTAATAACTGTAGAGGATGGAGGGCGATAGTGGATGCGGCAAAGACTCACCCCGAAGAAAAAGATTATCATCTGTTAGAATCATTCTTTAAAATAAGAGAGAAATACCTACAATCTTTTGGAACTCCAAAAACATACATACAAACCTGCGAAAATCAGGAGTGTCCAATATTCGGTAATCCGAATAAAGAGAAGGGCTTAAAAAAATTCTTGCCGTTGAATGGGACTAGCCTCTTCTAAATGACAGTCTTTAACAGCGGTTTAACAGGAGCTTCGTTTGTGTTATCGTTATTACAATTCCACGGACACACATGTTTGATCACTCAAAGCCTGTTTTTCAACTGTTTGTTTTCATGTACGATGTACATTTTATTTTACGATATATATATATATATATATATATATATATATATATATATATATATATATATATATATATATATATATAACATGTAAACCTACAGATTAGTCTTTGAACTCTAACTCCCTAAAAACCATAAAATTATTCGTAATAACAGGATAGTGAAGATTAAAATTTTAACGAGTTTACCACTTTCAAATACTTTGACTTTAAAACCCTAAAAAATTGCAGAAATATTTAAATCGGTCCTGATAACTTACAAATTTTTAACAATAGAAGATTTGTAAGGAGAAAATATTCTTTTTTCTTTAACAAAATTTTTAACACATGGTTAGGATATTGAAGGCACTATATCTGTGAACGTTCTTTACACAGCACGATTGCCGCATATTTCAACACGCCACCAAATTCAGTGAAGAGAGATAAAATTCAGTGGCCAATTTCGTACAAAACATTTATCATAACAGTATTTAACAATGAATTGTGGGATTTAGTACAATATTATATCAAATATGTTATTCATAATATAACGATCATTATAGAAGTAAACAGCATAATCTCCCGTAACATCAAAAGGATCATACAAAAATACGAGAATATTCGAAATCCCAGTTCAATATCGTAAGTAAACAGCAACATGTGGAAAATTGTACACTTAGTGTGTACTTTACCTCTATAAGCAACAAAATTATTTATAAGAAGCTTTTGAAAAAATCAAACATTTTGAAACGCAAATAAAGAAGGACATGTATTAGTAGGGGTAGTTTAATATGTACAATGGGTTTATTATGATTTTGATATTGATATATATAAATATATATATATATATATATATATATATATATATATATATATATATATATATATTGTTGTGATCTGCTTTATGATGTTTTATTATTAATTAACACTAATTTAAATAATCCAATTATTTAATTAATTAATTCACTAATTTATGCACAGTCATATAAATCAATTACTATTAAAAATTCTCAGGGTGCCTTCTTAATTTTACTTTAATCAGTTTACTTTATATTATCTCTTCTAGTGGGTTCAGTATCTCCTAGTTTCTTATAATCGGGATAGAACAGAATAGATTATTATTTATTTTCAATAAGCAATACGATGAATATTAATAAATAACTTTTGTGGGCAATTATCTTTCCCAACAAACTCCTATATTCTAAATTTAATTTTAATTAACAAACTATCTATTGATCTGTTTTATAATAATATCTACTAAAAAATTGACCATATATAATATAATTTATTCACAAAAAAATAACTCTTTGAAACTTGGAATCTTAGTTCGTATGCTTATATTTGATTTTATCTTTAGAATATCTTAAAGTTTTCTTTCATTCAAATTATTTGACTGACCTTTATTTTTTACACCAATGATGTCTCCTGTCTCGATCAAACCACAGTTCCTTCCTTGATTGATTATGTCCGGCTACCATCAAATCTTTCCCGTTCTCAGCATCGATCCAAACCGCATACCAGCAAACTACTCCTCTGAAAACACAAGCCCAAGCCTCTTTTGACCGGTACTCTTTATTCACAAATTCTCCTTTCTTTCTCAATTATATCTCGTGGACTATGCAGACTCAAAAGAGGTATTAATCTTCTCGATTTTGATCTGCTCTCAGCTTCCACCTTTTTCACTAACAAACGAAAACACTGGTACTCAGATTGACTACACGAAAACACGTCTTCTCTTCTGGTCTGCCGGTAACATAATAAATCTTTTCAATCTCCCCAGACAACCTTCTCAACTCTCTCATTCCCCATCATTCCATTTTAACCAATCATAAGCATTCATCTTTTCCACGTATTTTCGATTTAGAAAATTTCCAACATAATATTTAAAACAAATAAAGTACTTTCACTCAAATTACTTTTCAGAAACCATTAACAATTTTGCCTTTTTTAACAGAAATAAGTTTCCAAATTCTTGTTATCTCATCTCTAAATCTAATTCTTATTTACTTTCGAAAAATGCTCACCGCAAAATACAATTACAAGTTTATTCTTAAATCTATAATTATACGGGTTCCATTGTCCTTTCACTATTCACTCAGTCTTTCAGGGAAAAACTCGTCCGGGTACCGTCGCGGAACAATGTCTTCTCTTATTCTAACTATTACAAATAAGTACAGGGTTGTATTTTAACTTATATGCCCGCGGTATATTAAAATAATAAAAAAACTCTTTATTTTATTTCTGATTGATAAACTGATCCATAACAATATATATATATATATATATATATATATATATATATATATATATATATATATATATATATATATATATATATATATATATATATATATATATATATATATATATATATATATATATATATAACAATAAAACACTGATAATTTTTGTTTTCAGCACTTCCACAAAATTTATTTAAAAATATTGTCACTACAGAAGTTTTGGACAAAGTGCCTTTCTAATATATATATATATATATATATATATATATATATATATATATATATATATATATATATATATATATACATAAATTAAGGATCACTCGTGGTGGGTTCTTCGGTCAAAAGGTAGAGAAAACAGACAAAGAAGGTGGCTACTTCATCTATTTATTTGAAGACGTTTCGCTATCTAATCAGAAAGCATCATCAGTTCATCTAAAAAGAATATTATTAGAAACCAAATATCTATAGAGAGGTTAATACAAAATGTAAAGAAGCTTAAGATATTACACATTAAATAGTTAAGTTGTATAAACCAGCAATTGAAACTAAGTACAGTTTGCAATTGAACACAAACTTAGGAACAGCAAAAGAACCATGTGGTTATTATACATGTAATTTAAAAAGAAAATTATGTAAAAAACTTATATAAAATATAAATATTTGAAAATAAAAATATATGAAAATACATGTAAATAACGATGTAATAAAAAGTACACTCGTAATTTTATTTATACTACTACTATACTATAACTAGTATTTATACTAGTAAAAATAAAATACTCCATTTAGATTTTAAGATGAGTAGGTATTATATTAAATCATACAAAAATTAAGCTTTGAAACCAATATAATTGCTCTTTGGAGAATTAAATTGCCTCTAGAAATTTAACTAATTAATAGTGAGATTTCGACAGCACGCTTAATTTTTTACCTTTATTAAACCTCGCGTAATAGCTTAGCGGGGAGCTAATAGAGCAAACGATTTGGCCATTAAGAAGATAAAGCTCAAAGACGATGTTATTATATCCAGAAATTAAGTAGTATATAAACACGAAACAGATGACACTATAAGATATATTTATATATGTATATGTTTATATATATATATATATATATATATATATATATATATATATATATATATATAAATTAAGGATCACTCAGAAGAGTGGTGGGTTTTTTCGGTCAAAACGTGGAGAAAAAAGACAAAGTTGATGGCTACTTCATCTATTTATTGAAGACGTTTCGCTTTCTTAATCAGAAAGCATCATCAGTTCATCTAAAAAGAACAATATGAAAAAACCACACGAGCATGGAAAAGTTGTTACATGTGTTACCTTAAAAAGATATGTAGCAGTCAGTGATATTAAAGTTGTAAAGACACTTAAGTAAATGGACATTATACGATTACGATGTATAAACAATAAATTGAACTAAATAAGTTAACGTTTTATTTACCACCACTGGTTTTATTTACCACCTTTCCTTTCATTTATTGGTTCCTTACAAGCAGGTTGTCACCCAAACTCATCTTATCATTTAAATAAACCGCTCTATTATTAGGGTTGGTATTTCACCTTGCTGTTCTGTCATAATTAATGACCTCAAGGTTTTACTGTCTTTTTGCGTTTAAGAAAGCGAAACGTCTTCAATAAATAGAGGAAGTAGCCATCAACTTTGTCTTTTTTCTCCACCTTTTGACCGAAAAAACCCACCACTCTCCTGAGTGATCCTTAATTTATATTGGATTGACGGTCGATATATATATATATATATATATATAGCTTTACGAAGTTTCTTGAACCATAATATATCTAATATAAAATTATTAGTAGTTCTTGGGTTTAGGAGTAAAAGGTTACTGTTAAATATATAAAAAAACTTACCAAAACGGGACACTAACATTAATCAATTGACAGAAGTAATTTATTTTATTATTTTGTTCAATTTCTATTGTAAACTTTAGTTTTGGATGGTAACTGTTAAATTTATCTAAAATTTCGTTCATTTTATTTGTTGGGATAGTACAAATACAGTCATCGATATAGTGGTAGATGAAGTGGTACGTTCAAATCTAAGTAACTCATGACAAATTCTTTTAAATCTTTCACAACCAGTTAAGCAATGACACCAGAAATAATTGCACTCATTGCACATGTTGGATTCTCCTACTGCATTCAATCAAACTTTGAGAACCTTTCAAAATTCTTTAAAAACATTATGTGTAATATCACAAATAAAAATTCTTATTATATTATAGATGCCAATGACCTTATTTCTAAAATTAAAAACATTCACGTACCAAATAACTATAAATGAATATATTTTGATGCCATTTCACTATACATTAACATCCCTATAAAACTTGTCATTAACATTATTAAAAACAAGTGGAATGACATAAAAGAGTACACTAACATCCCATTGCAAGAATTCCACTCATCTGTAGTGTTAACATTAAACTCAACATACTTTTTATGTAAGGACGAAATATACCAACAATTGGATGAATGTGCAATGGGTGCAAGTATTGGATCGGTAAATATGGTATTTTATTTATTAAATAAATGTTAAGACTGCAATTTAACATATATTGGGCAAATACACCAATACCAACATAGAAGGGTTGTTGCACACAAAGCACAAACATAGTGTACAAATTAACAAATTAAACACAACAGCCCTAGCCAAGCAGTCTTTAGAAACATATTTATTATACGTCATATGTTTTGATTTAATATAAAGAAATATTTATGAAATAAATATTTTTTATTTAATAAAGAAATAACGTTTATACATAAATAAAGTCTTCTAAAGAAAAGAAAATTTATAAAATATTATGTATTATCTTTAAATGATTTATAACTTATATCACTTTTACATAGTACATAATGACACCGCTTCGTTGTTTCGTTTCGTAAAGGTATTATAATAATAAATCAATAAAAAAAATTTATTTGCTAGTTGAGCCACTTTTTTCTTTATTTTCGTATTTTTTTTTTCAATATTTAGACTTTTTTGGTATTATCTAAATTATGTGTTCAAATGCACTTTATTGATATTTATATTAATAAACTAACCTAACATGTTTGTTTACAAAAAAAAACTGTACCTACTACAAAATGGCTGATCAACGAACAAAGTTTTGCAATAAAATTGTTAATGTTTTTATGTAAAATTAAATAAATTTTAAATATTTCAAATAATAAAAAAATTGATGATCATTTGGATATAGGGTTTTAAAGGTTTTGACTAAAACATAAAAATGAGTTTTTTATGCATTATATTAATCAAAGGATTGGCAATGACGAGAATATAGCTTATTTGCAATGTACAGTTTTATTTAACCCATTGTCAACAAAAATCTATTATCGTGTGTAAGTTAATATTACTTTATTATTAAATAATTACTATTCTTAAGAAGTATGTTGAATATATACATAATCATTATATATTATTTGCTTAGTATGTTTGTCGGTCTGTCCGTAACAAAAACCCCAGCACTGGCAGTAGATCGTATCTCCGTTGTTATTGATGCATCGTTTTGAACAAATATAATGTATAATTATCTATAATATAAAAATGAATCGCAAAATGTGTTGGTAAGCGCATAACTCAACAACGCATGGACCAATCTTAACAATTCTTTTTTTTTAATGTTCCTTGAAGTCTAAGAAGAATTCAAATAATTTCCGGGAAAACCCTCAAACAGCCCTTTTCTTTTTCCCATACAAATATTTTCTAACTAAATGTAGAGTCATTTTTAACTGTATCGCTATTCAATAAAGTTTATATTAAATTACTAGTGGACCCGAGAGACCTCGTTCTGTCAAATAGATTTGGAATGTGGCAGTTTATTTTTTTAATTCTCCTGAAAAGAACTGTCACCGTGATGATAGGGCGGTGTGTGAGGTGATAGAATAATTAATTATTTATTATTTTTATTATTATTAACATAACCGATGTAATAAAGAATAATGAAATAAAACTTATTCAACTGAATCATAATTATTAACAAAAATCTATTTTATTTTTATAGTGCTTTATTACACATGTGCAATTTTTTTTTGTTTGATTACCTGGTGAATATACAAACAAATCTGATGGTTTTCCAACACGGAAACAGCTAAGATCTACGGAGCAATCATAACCCATTTGGTGGTCTAATGATTTTATTAGCAGGAGATTATCGTCAAACATTGCCAGTGATTCCACGATCAACGCCAGCTGCTGAACTCAATACATGTTTAAAGTAATCCAATTTGTGGAAACAGGTCAAGGTATTACAAAATGACCAATCTGGAGACATATTCTCCTAAAAACTCATTGACATTGGTAATGGCAAATTTCCCATAGACACCTTGACTGGTTGCAATAACTTTCCTCAAAGTTTTTGTCAGTTAACTCGATCAAAAGATGAACTTATTCAAACAGTGTTTCCAGATGTTGCTCAAAATTACAGAAACCATGAATGGTCGAGCGAACGGGCTATATTGGCTGCTAAAAACATAGATGTAAATGAATTAAATTTCTAAATTCAAGAACAAATTACAGGCGAATTAAGGATATATAAATCAGTTGATTCGGCTACTAACCAAGATGATGTCGTTAACTATCCGCCTGAATTTTTAAACTCGCTGGATTTACCAGGATTGCCACCTCACAATCTTTAATTAAAGGTTGGATCGGTGGTTATATTATTGAGAAATATACCAACCGCAACTTTGCAATGACACATGGTTTCCACAACCAGGAAAAAAAACTCATAATACTACGGATGGTAAAAAGAGAAAAATCAAAGAAGCGGCTCTAATTATGCTAAATGAGACCAATTGTGTCGCGAATTCCTCGGCAGAATATAGGTAGGCTCTTGTTTGTATTTTGAGAACGATTTCCTAAGTGGAAATTGAAACGTCAATAAACGTACTTTAACCTTTAATTGTGGCTTATTCCCATTTAAATAGTAATTAATCATCTCTATGTTTTGTCATTGAAGCACCCACTTTATAAATATTTGTCGTCTTTAGGTTCTCACTATTATTTTAGATTATTTTTCAATCAGGTTTGAACCTTAAGTTGCCCTCTTAGTTTGAAGCCCTCTGGCAGATATCCCAGTCCGGGTTTTTAGTGGGTCCAAAAGGGTGGCCAAAGTTCTGGAAGCGAAGATACTTAGGTCACCCGAGCTGACCCTCACACACCGCCCTATCATCATGGTGACGGTTCTGTTCAGGAGAATTAAAGAAATAAACTGCCACATTCCAAATCTATTTGACAGAACGAAGTCTGTCGGGTCCGCTTGTATGTTATAAAAACCTTAGGAATATTTGCCATTATGCTAAATTCATTACTGAATTTAATACTTAAAATATTGTATCTAAAATAAGATGCGCGCGTCAACTTAATACTGAAAATTAGAGCTTGTTCTAATTTCTTTTAGAAAAAATTATGAAAAATTAACTAAAACTGAGGTTATTCTCAATTAGTAGTAACACATTTTAAAACAAATTATTATTTATTCATAAAAAGTTGTTATACGCCAAAGAGTGAAAAGTGTATGATTTTTTTTATTAAGCATAATTATTTCAATTAAAGCTACTTCAAATAATTTTATTTTCTTTTTTTCACCATTATTTACCTGTGTATTTTGTCTTTGATTATATATCCGAATTCATACTAAATCGACTTGTAACCAATATTTTTAGTACTGAAGTCAGTACTAAAATTAGCCTAATGGCAAGCGCACCTTACGGTGATGTAAATTTGACCAATATGAGCGCTTTAAATGTGAAATATATCCCCTTCCGTCAGCAGCTCAGAACGAATATTAGCTACAAATATTCGTATAAAAAAATTTGCACATTTGCTACAAATATATTTGTAGCATTAACTGTATAATTATAAAATATGTTACAAATTAAAATACAGTAAAAAATAGCAATAAAAATATTATGCCTTATTTATTTTTAATTTTCGAAATAACATACATAACTCTATGACAAGAAATAGGTCTATTTATAAAAAAAAAACATTAAAAATGTAAGTTTTACGTTTACGTTAATAAAATGTCTTGCCTAGCCCCAGATAAGGAATAATCAACGAATAAATTTTTATGTTGGTGCTCTTAAAGAACAGCTAATATTTTAAATCCTTCATCGAGATAAACGAATATATAAACCAAATCTCTAATTTAATTTATATGAAAGTATTAAATTAATTGTTGTCAAAAAAAGAAGTAAAGGCAAAGCTGGATTCAATAATGAATTTTCCGAGCGACTATACAATTCCATAGAATTAATGGGATCCATTTTCTCTGCAACGAAAATTCGTCTATATAGTGTTTATCGGTCGGTGCAGCCCGGTAACTTTTTATCTTTTATCTGAACAGGGCTTTACCAATTACAACCCGCATGTCCGTGACTCTATCAGGGTTCATGACACGCGTTTCATCACGGACGTCGGAAAGACGGATTATCTTTAATTATCCTAGACATCGAAACGATGCTGATAGCGGCCCAGCTCCGGCAATTGTGTCGCTACTTCACTTTGAAGTAAAAAAATACGTCAAAATAGGTTAACTCACAAGCGTACTGGGCACACGAACACCAAATCGTCCAGGATCCCTTTCTGATAGACATGTCAAGGTACATTTCAACTTAAAATACAATAATGGAATAAAATAAATATTCTAGATATATCATAAAAAACAAATTATCAAGATTTTTTTTATAAAGGCAAATAACTTTTTGTAGGGGTTTCTAGACCAGATAAGAATCATGAGAAGACAAATTTTACATTAAAATTCAGAACACAATAAACGATTTACGCGTTACTTGTATAACGTACCTTATTTTAACCCTCCGTTAGTCGCTAGGAGAAACTGAGCATCAAGAGTCGCTACGGTGTCAATTTATACAAATATTTTATATTATATAGTAATGACTGAAAAATATTTTTGAAAATATTTTATTGAAAAACAACAGGTACTTGTTCGTACTTGTTCAGTTTTGATGGGCTCTTGGTATTTTACCCTTGCTTAGATCAAGTAACGAGAATGAAAATAATTCAAAATAATTCAAAAAATTCAAAATAATTGTTGCAGATTTGTCTTTGGCATAAGAAATTATGATCGTGTATCATGCAAAATAAAAAAAAAATCGGTTGCCTGTAAAGTCGGTTTTACGGGCGAAGATTTTACGTGACAACGTCTTTTTCTCGGTAGAATATTTATTGATATGAATATTATTAATTTGCACAATAGGAACAAGGAATTGAATGAAAATAAGAATTGCACAAATTTTAACTATAGAAATATATTTTGTTTACTAAAACATTGTACATGTAAACTTAAACTTAACTAATTTCTATTTGAGTGATTTTGTTGAGGATAGGACGATGATAGGAGAAATATAACTATAAACTCAGTTTCTCAACTTTTGTGTCAATCTAACAATTAATCAATCAATCATACTTTACGATAATGAAATATTAGTGTACAATTATTTACCTTTATTGTTGTAGTTGTTGTAAATGACGAATCTAAGCACTCCACATTTTCACTACAGACACAGCTGACGATACTTTAACCACACGTGTGAACTTGTATTATGACGCTTTCTCGGTTTTCCAACGCCAAGAACGCTCGAGAAAGACAGAGACACAAGCACGCACCGATTCAACGCGCCTAATTCTCTAGTGCTGCGCGCGCAGCGGGCCGATCATGTTTGAGTGGGAGAGAGACGCAAGGCATTCGCCGGTCCGGCGGGCCTCTCTCTCGTTCGGTGACTCATCGTAACAGACGTGAGCGGGCGTTACACTTTTTCATGAGTGACTCCGAGCCACAACCTAATTTAAGACGTTGTCACGTCAAAAACTTCAATGGTTAACCATAGATAATTTATACAAATATCACCTCGCCTCATTGATATATCGAATTATTTCGTCGTCAAATCCTAATTATTTAAGGAACAAATTAGTATTTAGTGGAGACGGTCATAATCTGTATCTGAGATATCCTCGTAGTCTTATGCTGCCAAGATATAGACTAGCTATTTTCCAGCGATCGTTTACTTATAATGCTGTTTTAGTGTTTAATAGTTTAACAAAAAATTTAAGAGGTAAATCTCTTGATTTGATGAAGCGGATAAGAAATTTTTACTACAATCGCAGTAACGTTATTATTATTATATAGTATATTGTTGTCGTTATTGTTACCATTCGAATTTTTACAATTTTTTTTTGTTTTTATTTATCATTCATATCATTTATCACATAACATCACAAATTATTTTCTTTATCTTATTTTTCTAGTAGCTACATGACTATTTCTATTATTTCAATAATATATTATTATTTATGTCAATTTATAAATCATTTTTTTTTTCATGTTCTACTTATTTCAAACTGACTTTGTAAACTTGAGGTTAAGTGGAGTAGCTCTAGCTAGACTTCGCCTTATGTATCTCGTGTTTGTAAATGTTTACAGACTAAATAAAGGCAATTTATTATTATTATTATTATATACTGACGAAGTCGATACTTACCCCTAAATTCTGGTAACATCTCATCGATGGTGACATTTTCGTAAAAACTGTATCCACTTCTACAATGAGTTACAAAAGTATCGAAAAAACTTCGTATAGGAGCCAACTTGTCTTCCTTTAGTCGGTTTTCACGAGTTGCTTTGCCATCGAATCGCATACACCGAAGGAGAAATTTAAGTCATCGGAGCGACATAGTTAGGCGGAACATTTCTATACTTGATCCATCAGTCTTCCAAAACTTATCTGAATTGTCCGTACTTTCCACAATCATTTTTAACATGGCGTTATTTACAATATATTTCTAAATATCACTCAAATTGTTCTAACATTTCTCGGTGTAACATCTTTTTTTCTTCTGGTAACTCCATCTTTTCCAATAAACCTTAAGGTATTACTTGCACTTTCTTTTTCCTCGTCTGTCACATCTTGTTCCGAGTCACTTCCGCCATTACGTTCCTCAATTTGATCGATTTCGTTTTCACTTCCCCCATCATCAAAATAATTTTCATCGTCAGTAGGAACTATTTCTCATAATTCCAACAAGCATTTTTATTCGGCTTCAAAGGACATCTATAGATAAGAATTGACAAAAACTTACCGACAAAATTCAATAATAAGATGCTAAATATTTACCTGATCTGCAAGTTATGCCAACAAGTAATAGGTTTACCGTTAGTAGTGTGAGACCGATAGCGACTAACGGGGGGTTAAGGATATCTGTCTTACTAAACCGTCGCCTTTCATGGTTTCTGAATTTCTGCATAGGAGAGTTCAGATTATTGGTATCTTATAACACTGTGGATGAATAAGGAAAACGTAAAGAGAGAAAAAAAAAAACAAAAAGGTCAGAAGAACCAAGGTGACTGACGTCATCGAAAGGATAGCCAGACTAGCTAGAATGATGGATGGACGATGGACAACGAGGTTATTGGAATAGAGACCAAGGGAAGACAAGAGGCCTATATTCAGTAGAAATCTTTAAGGCTGGATAATGATGAAAGAAAGAGAAGAGTATATAGGGTTAGGTCCAGATTTGTTGCTAAATTTGTTTCAAAGTTTTGTGCCAGAATGTTGGCTATCTCTTGATTGTCAATGTTGATCTTTTAATAACAAGATATTTAAGAGGTTTTAAGATAGCTTTATGTCCTGTATTTGTCCAATTTTTTTCAAAACTTGGCTTGGGCTAGTATTTTCATTTATGGAGAAGATATATTGTTTCCATGAAGTTTTGTTACTTAATTTAATAGTGTGTCTAGATTTGGCTGTTGCTTTTTTAGTAAAATAAGATTCTTCTCACATTTGTTTCTACTCTTAAATTTTTAGAGTAGATTTTTGCTGCTGCACAGCGTCTTCTTAAGAGCAGTTCCATAATGAGACAGTTTTTCGTTCAGTAGCAAAGAGATGTGGGCCTCAGTAGCAAAGAGATGGAGTTTGCAAATTGGGTGACATTCATATCAATTTTATCAGTTAGAGTGAGATTAGTTAGGCAACGGTCAGGTTAACTAATATAACTAGACCAATTACCAATTTTTAAGTGTCATAAACTTTTTGTTAATAATTGAGAATTTTGATTTATCTGAGTTAGTTATGCTGCCGTCAACAAAATAAGTATAGTCAATCTATTAGCCAACACAATGTTTTTGAAGCCAAAAAAAAGTGTTTTGTTTTTTAATTGGCAGAAGACTGATATAAATTTTTTTGGCGTACGACACTGACTCAGTTTATTAAGCGAAGTGAATATTGTTACAGTTCCTCGCTTAGTTTGCAAAATATTGTTAGTTTTTTTTTATTAACGACCTCTTTTTGCCACAATGTTGTCTAATTGTCTCCTGTAACAATGAGTTATTGTCATTTTTCACTACGGTGTATACCAAAGTTAGTTTTGCAAAAGTTTTCGAGACAAGCATATTAGTATAGCCGCTATGGAATTACCTACCATTATACTGCTCCGTTATTACGTAATAGGGACCATTTTTAAATATATTATTAGTCTAATAAAAATACTACACAAGTAAAAAATTTTTCATCTTTACTTGTGTGTGATTTTAATATTTGGTAATGTTGAAAGTTTAAACTACTTAAAGATATCTTTAATAAAATAAATGAAGAACTATCAGAAATAAAAAAAAATGTTACAGCGATATAATATGTAGTCAATAGAGAGGCACCAGTAAATGTTGGTTACCACATCAGTGAAGATCCATATATATATATATATATATATATATATATATATATATATATATATATATATATATATATATATATATATATATATAGACTACTTTCTTGCTAGATATAGCAACATCGTTTTTGAGCTTTATTTCCCTAAGAACGAAAAAATCTTTGCTCTATTAGCTCCCCGCTAAGCTATTAAGCGAGGTTTAATGAAGGTTAAAAATTTAGCGTGCTATCGAAATCTCACTATTATATATAATGGCTATACACCCCAGTGTGGGGTTAAACCGCGAATGCTTTCTCGATCCTATTTCTTAAGTGGATCAGTCTTTTTTGTTTATCTTATCTTCTTGACAATATCTCTCCATTTTTTCCTGTCTCTAGTTCTTCCTCTCCATTCTCTGACTCCTGCCCTTTGGAGATCTTCTTTAACTTCTTGCAGCCACTTTCATCTCTTTCTTCCTCCTGAATTCTATTCTATCATTGCGTATGCCACTGCCTCATCGCCTGCTCGCCAAATGTGACCTAACCATCTAACTCTGCATTGCTTTATTTTAGTTACGATGTCTTCCTTAAGTTCTTTCTTAATTTCTGCATTTGTTCTGCTTCTATATTCGTTTTGCTCTGTTCTGATTGGTCCTAGTATGGTTCTCATAATCTTTTTCTCTGCTATTCTTAAGTCTTCTTCATCTTTTTTAACCATCGTCATTGTTTCTCCTGCATATAATAATATTGGCCTAATTATGGTGTAATAAATGCTCATCTTACTTTTTTTAGTCAGTGTTTTACTTTTAAGTGATCTTTTGTTTGCAAAATAAGCTTTATTCGCTGCTAATATTTTTTCTTTTATTTCGGATTTCCTTTCTCCGGATTTACTTATTGTAACTCCTAGGTATTTGAAGTATTCTACTTCTTCAAACTCAGAACTTCCTATTTTGATATTTTCTTTCATTGGTTTTTTCCCTAATCTTAATATTTTTGTCTTTTCTTGATTTAATCTTAGCCCCATTACCTTCCCTTTCTCTCTTATTTGTTCTAGCATTTCTTTCATTATTTTTCTGTTTTTTGCAATAATAGCAATATCGTCTGCATATGCAATTATTTGACCACCTCTTGTTTTAAGATTTCCTTTATTTATATTTCGTAGTACATATTCTAATGCTAGATTAAATAGCGTTGTTGATAAGGCATCTCTATGTTTCATCTCTTTATTTATACTGAATCCCTCTGTCTCTCCTCTTTGTGTCTTCATGCTTATTTTTTTAGTTCTCATTGTCATTTCTATTAATTTTCTGAGTTTATGTGGAATTTTTAATTTTTTAAGTGCTATCATTAATCCGTTCCTTTTAATTGAATCAAATGCCTGTTTGAAGTCTATGAATAACATTTCCAATTCTAATTTATACTCGTTTGCTTTTTTCAATATTTGTTTTATTGTATATATTGCATATATTGTAGATCTTCCTTCTCTGAATCCACATTGGTACTGTCCTACTGTCTTCTTTGTGATCTTCGATAACCTTATTTTTATTATTGATGTCAATATTTTATATGTTGTATTTAGTAACGTTATTCCTCTATAATTTTCACAGATATGTTGTTCTCCCTTTTTATGTACTGTTATGATTTGCCTTACCTCCCAGTCTCCTGGCATTTTCTCTTCTTTCCATATATTTTTCAATAGTGCCAGTATTTTTCCTCTTAGTGTCCTTCCTCCGTATTTTATTAGTTCCATCTTTACCAGGGGCTTTTCCATTTTTGCTTCTCTGTATTACTTCATTCAATTCCTCTAATGTTGTAATTTCAAAAGAACCACTTTTGAAATTTCGATGTCTACTTCATCTACTTCATCTGCTTCTTCTTCGTGCACCGTTTCCTCCTCATTATGCATTTCTTCTTCTGTTGTTTCCTCCGTCAAGAGCTCTCTGTAGTAATCTCTCCATACTTGCTTGTATTCTTGGTCCTCTATTATCACTATTCCCTCTCTATTTTTTATTACGTTTGTTTTGCCCTTGTATTTTTTGTTTTGTACTTTAATCTTTTTGTAAAATCTTTTCGTATTTCTGTTTGTTCTTTCCTGCTTTATTTCCTGAATTTTTTTGTCTACCCATCTTCTTTTATTTTGCCTTATCACTTTCTTAGCATTCCTTCTTAATTTTTCATATTCTTCTCTGTCTTCCTCCTTATCTGTTCTTTGCCATTTATTTCTAGCTTGCACTTTTTTTCCTGTTATTTTTCTACATTCTTGGTTATACCATCCGTTTTTTGTTTTAGCCTGACTTTTACCTAGCTGCATATTTGCACCTTCTTCTATTGATTTTTTGATCGTCTCCCATTCTGTGTTTATATCTTCTGCTTTATATTTCTCTTTTATTTGAACTATTACTGCCTCTTCATATTTTTTTCTTACTTCTTTATTACTCATTTTATTGACATTCCACTGTTTATGTTGTTTGTTTTTGTTTTGTTTCAATTTTACCCTTTTGTCTTATAGTGTCTGTGACCATGTAGTGGTCTGAATCTGCACACGCACTTCTGAACGTTCTTACATCTTTTATTGACGATTGTTTTTGTTTATTAATCATTATGTGATCAATTTGACTATATGTTTTCTGATCTGGTGACCTCCATGTTACCTTATGTATTTTAGGGTGTTCAAATTTTGTTGAGCTTATTAACAAATTTGTTCTTGTTGCTAGGTTACATAGTCTTTGCCCATTGTTATTCGTGTTTTCGTGTATTGTATGCTTTCCTGCAATTTGTTTTAAAAAGTCCTCTTTTTCAATCTGGGTGTTGAGGTCTCCTAGTACAAATATGACATCTTCTTTGGGTATTTTTTCTATCTTCTCTTCCACCCTATCATAAAAGATTTATTTTTCGTCTGCATTGCTTGTTTCTGTGGGGGCGTATAAATTCAAGACTGATATATTAAATGGTTTGCTGTTGACTCTAACATAGGCCATCCTTTCGCATATTGGCTTAAAATTTATAATTTTCTCTCTTAGGTGCCTTAGTATCATGAATCCCACGCCTTTTTGCCCTTCCTTCTTTCCTCCTGAATATAAAATTGTAAAGTCTTGTTTATCAATCTGTCCCTGTCCCCCCCAGCGTAATTCTTGCAGTGCTGCAATCTCACTATTAATTAGTTAAATTTTTAAATACGCCGCCTCTTCCGGCTTGATCTTCTGTCCATGAAAAAAAATTTGTGATACTTGGTGTACTGGTATAATTCCAAAGTTATAATAACTTATTTGCCTTAAGCAGAAAGCATCTGTTTCTCTTTCAAGAGTATTCTTAAGTTTTTTACATAAGCTGCATTTATCAGCTGACGGAGATTTAAACCCAATATTGAACTCTTTTGCGAAAATTTTTATTTTAGCAGCTGAGCGGTATAGATAAAACAATTTTTTGATTGTTAGGTTACAGTTAAGATAAATACGTTTAGATTTATTTAGACCATAATGACTTTCGGTACCTTTCAATCCTTTTAAAAAATTCCGCAATTCTTCTCTGCCTAAATCTCACTTATGTGATATTTTATCTCCCCTTCGTCTTTTCGAACAAAATCACTTATTTGGTATGGTCCAACAATGAATTTCAAGAAGACGAAATTTATGAGAATATTGGAAACTCAAAGAAATCACGAGAATTTTCTAATAAACGGAACCAACTTCGAACAAGTGGACAAATATGCATATCTGGGAACAATGATTAACTCCATAAATGATTACAATCAGGAGATAAAAATAAGAATAGAAAAGGCTAGAGCAAATTTCAACAAAATGAGAAGAGTGCTATGTACATGGGATTTAAAATTGGAACTAAGAGTTAGGTTGGCCAGGTGCTATGTTTTTTCGACTTTATTTTATGAAATGGAATCTTGGATCTTGAATGCGACATCAATGAAAAAACTGGAATCATTCGAGCTGTGGGTGTATAGAAGAATTCTGAAAATATCGTGGACAGAACATGTCACAAACAAAGAGGTTCTGAGAAGGATGAATAAGGAAATTAAAATTTTAAATATAATTAAAACAAGAAAATTGGAACAAGAAAATTGGAATATCTCGGACATATTACACATGGAAAAAAATACACCTTGCTACAACTGATTATGCAGGGAAATATCCCAGGAAGGATGAAACATAGGGAGAGTGTTACGGATGTACATCAAATAAACTTTTCAGAGCAGCCGTCTCAAAAGTCCGAATAGCTATGATGATTGCCTACCTCCGCCGCGAAGATGGCACTTGAAGAAGAAGAATAACTCTATCTCTTGAAAGCTTAAATGCTGAAGAAAAAAATCTGGAACAACACCTTCGGCTAATTTGAGAGTAAAATTGTGGCTTATTGCTAATAAAAATAGTACACTAAACTATCATTTGACAAGATGAATAATATTTTTTTAGATTTGAACATTATTTAAAGATTTGATTTCCAAATTTAAAAAAAAATATATTTTAGACCACATAATTTAAATACTTTTGTATCATTCAAACTATATTTACTAAATAACTAATTTTTTACTACAAAGTTCTAAAACTACACTATTTTTAAATAATGAGAGTCATACATTTTAAATATTTGAGGAGATTTCATTTTAAATCTCTTTTAAAGTTCAGATTTTATCTTTAACTTTATATAATAAAAAAATTCTAAGTAGAGCAGATTTAAATTTTTTAGTAAATTTACTTTAAGAAACTGAATTTGCTACAAAATTGTTAATTGCCTTCTGACTTAATTTTACGTCTCAGAAAATCCGAGATTAACCTTTTTACTGCGTTGTTTTAAAGTGGTTTTTTAGGCCAGAAATATAAGTGTTTCTATGCAAATAACCCTTAGTCCGGTCAAAGCGTTAAAAAAAAAAAATATTTAACTATACTTTAAGTTGTTTTGTGTTAGAGTGCCGTCTGGTTGGTGCCGAAGGCTTTTTTTATTATTTAACATCCTGGTCTAAACAAATCAATCGATCTGCATTTATACAAATTACGTAGAATTTTCAACCAACAATTCTGCCTCCAGCCAACAGATCTTCTTCCTTGAATCTTTCCCTGCATTATAAGTTTTAAAATTTCATATGTTGGTACCCTCATCACGTGGCCTAGTTATTCGTGCCCATTTTAATATCTTTCGAGTGTAAAGAACTCAGCACTGGAACATTTTTGTTGACTTTTCCCTGGTACGCCGTTAGCGTCAAGTCTTCAGGTTTGAAAATTTTTGTTTTGTACAATTTCATCTTTTCATTTTTTACTGACGGTGGAATATCCTTTTTTGTTCGGTTAATTGTTCTAACAATGCTGGTAGCCTTCTTTCGTAATTCTTTTGCCAACTTTATGGATGCAAAGAAATTATCCGTCGTGACATTTCTTCCTTTATTTATAAATGGTTCCATTAGACGGCTAACAACATGTTCCCCCAGAAGTTGATTGGCTGGTCGTTGTTAATCTTTCCCTAGCTAAGGAAATCCGTTCAACAAATATTTGGACTGGTATTTCTCATATCAAAACGGATAAAACTCATTATTTGTGTAAATTTGTTTCTAGACATCGTGTCTTGAAAAAATTTTGGACCCCATGTACAAGACCACAGCATCTTTATGCTAACATTTCGTGCCATATAAGCTCCCCTAGCATACAGTAAGGATATAAATGCTTCGATTTCTTCAATAGAAATTTGCCAATTTTCATCTTTGAATTTTCTTCTACCTTCAGCAACAGTACATGATTTTATGTTACGGAGTATGCATTTATCAATTAACAGCCGCCATGCACTAGCTGCAGATTCTCTAATAATGCTTCTCTTAGCATGAGGGGTTGGTCCAGCTTCCTTTAGAACATTTTGACTGGTACGCCTTCCTAAAATGAACGAGATAAATTAGTATGCAGGTATATACTCATTTATTTATTTATTTAAATAAATGACACCGTAATAAATATAGAATGGAATAACAACCAATAAATAAGAGCGCACATCGGAAAAGCTAGATCCACCTTCAATTAGATGGGGGCCTTCTTTAAGAGCCATAATCTCTCTCTTGGTATAAAAGTAAGGATGTTGCGATGCTACGTCTTCTATGTTCTTTTTTATGGTGTTGAATAGTTGACCTTGACGAAGATATATGCAGAAAATTGGAAGCATTCGAGCTGTGGCTAAATCGGAGAACACTTCAAATCCCGTGGACCACTATCAAATCTCGAAAATTACAATATTTTGAAAACATTGTGCGAAATGAATCTAGATGTGCCCTTCTACAAGCCATCCTGCAAGGAAAAATATTTGGAAAACAGGGTCCAGGAAGAACATCCTGCAGATAAGGTAAATATTGCCATGATTATCGCCAATATTCGTGACATCAAGAAGAATATGCTCAAAAATATTATACACCTAAGTGAATACATAAATAGAAGCTACTAATATAATATAGTTGCTTACCTGGTGTACTAGCATTGTTGTCAAGTAACTCCCATTCTATGGTATCTATGGAAGAATTCTCTAAATTGCTTCTGCGAATTCCTCTTACCTGGTTGGTAATCATTTCTGAAGATGTATTGAAGTCTGCATTCGAAGTTAAAGCAGAAGTACTGGGCATCACCTCAATCTCAACTTCACCTTCAGAATCACTGCCCGATGAATGTCCTTGATCAACTGTATTAGGCACATACTCATCTACTTCATTATCGGATACATCTTCATCAGATACCTCTGCTACAGATTCATCTTCTGACAAATTCTGTAGACACTCTAATAGCTCCTGCTGAGTCAAATATCGGCGAGACATGATAACAGCAGAAATAATAAAAATCACAATGTAAAATTAATCAAAATACAGATTGAACATGCAATTGCAAAGAGTATACTCAAACTACATAATAACAAATATTTTCGATGTATTTTATACATAAAATGAGTAAAAACTTCCCAGAAAATAGAACAAAAATTAGACTACCTCGTCATTAGGACCGCATTTTTCTAGGTAGACATCAACATAAATATATTCAAAATGTAATTATAATAAGTACCTGTAAAAGAGAAATTATAATCCTCAAGTAAATAATAAAGTCCCAAATCATAAATTTTGTAAAATAAATATGAATGAGTAATACTCTAGAATAATAAGGGTCGAAAATAGAAAGCAGTCAAAGTGACTGCTATATGGTAGTTCTAGGTATACGTTACCATATCTTAAAAAGTAATTACGCTAAGTACCTGTAAAAGAGAAATTATAATCTTCAAATAGATCTAGGAAAAGTCATGGATTATCAAATTTCTAAAACATTTATGAATAGGTAATACAGAGTGTCAAAAATGAAAAGCAGTCAAAATGATGGTGCTTCTAGTGTTAAATTCTTAAGATCTTGACAAGTGTGTATCAAAGGAAAATATCGTAGCACTATCGCTCAAAGTTTTTGCAATGCATTACATCCTTTGAATGTTGGTCTGAAATGTCTGGATACAATTTTTTTCCAAACAAATTAAACTACATATTATTCTCAAAAAGAAACAACAGAACTGCAATTACCTTATAGATGTTGCAAACGTATTTTAAATTATTAAGTAAATCTATGGTTTTTATTACACAAAACTTTTGTTTCAGGGCGTGGTTTTAAACCACAATTTAGCAAGCCGTACCATCTTTAGTAACCAGAGCCTGGTTATGCAAAAAGTGACAAGACAAAGTGCTGGCAGATACCGATGTTCTGTTGTTAATTCAGAAGGTGAAACGGTTAGCGACGAGTTGGATTTTAGGGTACAATGTAAGTATTTTCTATATTTTTTTATTATCTTAATGTTGTTTTTAATAGTAAACGGCTGAATTATGATATATGATCACTATTTGCATAATGGTAAAATTTTTGAAAAATCCGGAAATTGCTCAATTTTTATTGTAAAATTCCATTTTTTTTTTAATTTACATAGAATACGGATGAAGTCACCGGGGTTGGTGTGTTAATGTATTCGGTAATCTTTGTAAATATGAATTGTGGTGTTATGTAATGCCTTATTTAAAGGAAATTTTTATTCTCTATTTAACGACATTTCATTTTCAAACTAAACATTTACAGCAGGATGGAAACATTTGTTGTACATGTTAATTAAATTAAATATTTTATATATTATTTAAATTTTCAGATATTTACGAGAATATTATTGCTAGTTTACACCAGGCCTCTAAGAAGCAATAACACCAACCCAGTGATATAACGCAGAAATTATCATACTTCATAAAAAAGGGGATGCTACCGACCTCAGGAATTACGGGCCCATAAGTCTAATTTTACATATTTATAAACTATTTACAAAAATAATTACAAAACGACTAGAAAATAAATTGGAATTTTATCAGCCCATAGAACAGGCGGGTTTTAGAAAAGGCTATGGAACAAACGATCACCTACTAGTAATAAAAAATCTTATAGAAAAATGCACTGAATATAATAAACCACTAGCTTTAATATTTGTCGACTGTGAAAAGGCATTCGACACCGTAAATCAACAAAAAATGTTGAAAGCCTTGACAAAATGCTGAATTGACTATCGGTATATAAATATAATTAAACACATATACCAAAACGCAACAGCCAGTGTTAGAGTGGGTGATCGTCAAACCCAGAAATTCCCGATACAACGTGGAGTACGCCAGGGGGACACCACATCGCCGAAACTGTTCACTACGCTTTTGGTATATATATGTAAAAGGGCAAAACTGACCGATAAGGGCATAAACATAAAGGAAGAAAAGCTTAGCCAAGTAAGGTTTGCAGATGATATTGTACTCGTACTAATAGCTGATAGGATAGATGAGGCCAAAGAACTTTTAAATCAGCTCTACCTTTCCTCGCTAGAAGGGGGATTTAAACTAAATATATCTAAAACCCAGATGATGACAAATCTTATAGTCAGCGAAGATATATGCGTAGGAACAAGATCCATAGACCAGGTACTGGCCTATAAATACCTAGGTCATGAGATTCCCATAGGAAAAGATAACCAAACCGTTGAGCTTCTCCGTCGTCTAAGACTGACTTGGGCAGCCTTCGGCAAGCTGAACCATATTTTCAAATCGTCTGATATACCAATATGCCTTAAAAGAAAAACGTTTAATCAGTGTGTTTTGCCAGTGTTAACTTACGGTACGGAAACGTTGACCATGACAAGGAGAAAAGTTCAAAAGATCCGTGTGTGTCAAAGGACGATGGAGCGTGCTATGTTGGGCGTTTCACTACGAGACAAGATCCCAAATCGCCAGCTACGACAAAGAACAGGAGCGGCTGATGCAGTAGAGAGAGTAGCAACACTGAAATGATAATAGAGATAGAGATAATAGATGGACAAAGCGGATACTGGAATGGAGACCAAGAGATGATGCCTACCGAAGCAGAGGTCGTCCACCAACACGTTGGACTGACGATCTAAAACGTTGTCATAGGAATTGGATGCAAGAGGTACAAGATCGAAATATGAGGGAGATCTAGGTCCAGCAGTGGATAAGCGAAGATTGAATGATGATTTAGTCAAGCAAAAAGAATTGTAATAAATTCTTTGCTTGCCTCGAATATTGCTCATTTTGGAAATCCTGACAACAATATTATACTGGGCAGAGCTTCTTTTTTGGATCCAAAATTTAAAACAAACTCATTCAGTAACAAAGACATGCTTTCTGAAAATCTAAACCTCAAAAGAAGTCGCAAATATTGTACTCAAGTTGAAGACTAAAAGTACCGAAAGCAACAGTATAAGGTACCGGGTATTGATATTTAAAGTAACGAATCGTTAAAAATGTCCAAAAGTAACAAAATTTTACATCACTATAAATATTGGACAATGTTAGAAATAACGTTTTAATCAGACAATACATCTACAGTTCACCATTTAAAAACACTTTTTTTTGCTCTCTATGTAGAGAAACTTTTATTTTAACGTCTTTTCTATGCAAATGCACTAAATTTCGGGATTGTTATCTCAGATTTTAGTCTTCTTTCAATAACCACATTAACACTTATTATATTTTACACCATTACATTTTACACCTTGTATAACGTTATTAAATTATTTTTATCGTAAATGTATTGAGCGAAACCTACATCAAAAGATAGTAAACAAAATTCGCAAGACAAATCAAATGCTTTAATTTGGTGCAGGAGTCAAGTGTCCACGTACAAAAGTAACAAATAAATGTTTACTTTGTTGTACAAAAGTCCTCTTTTACGACCCACTTTAAGCGAAACAAAGTAGATAGCATCAATCGGCTATGATTCAATTAATTCAATGGCGCTATATTTTTCCCTTTAAAACTTGATTGATTCGGCACTTTAAATGAGTAATGTTCATTACTGCACTGTATTTAATTGCTTTGCGCTTCTGCGGAGTAAATACCATTAATAATGTGAGTTACTTATAATGGAAGTATTTACCTATAATCTCGGGCTATTTGCATGATTAAATGTAAATCATTTTAAAAGATTCTTCGAAACATAACGCTAGAAGGTATATTATTAATGGTCTCGATGTTAATGTCGCTAATTACTCTAAAGGTATTATGGATTGTTCTTATGCGGTATGTAGCCTAATTTATTTGAGTAATGACGGATTTAGAATTCACTAGGCTTAGCTTATGTTTCCAGTTATTATCTTACTGGCGTGTGGCTAAAGAGAGATAAATAGTTTGCCGCCAATATTAATTATTTTAACGAATAGCTGATTTTGTCATATATGGGAAATACGTGGTTTTCTTAAATTTATATAGTGTTAAAATATTTTTCTTTTATTTATTTGGTTCAGCCACTTAGGGTTATTAGCATAAGAAAGTACAACAAGTGAAGACATGTATATACGTATTCTTCTTCTTCTTCTTTACGTGCCATCTCCGCGACGAAGGTTGGCAATCATCACTGCTATTCTAACTTTTGTACTACAGCCCGAAAGAGTTCAGTTGAGCTGCATTCCAACCATTTTCTTGAGGTTTCTCAGTCAGGATATTCTTTTTTTACCTATGCTGTGCTTTCCTTAACAATAGAAACACCAGCATTTCTGCATACCTAGAAGCACCACCGGCGGTAAAATGACGGATATTAGAATTTTCTATTGCCAGCCGTTTTTGTATTCTTTTTTATTTAATAAAAACCTATATTGAGTTATTAACTAATAATAAAAGACATATTTAATATATTTAAATAAATTATTTAATTATTTAAGTACAATTTATGCAGTAGCAAAATTTTTCAATTTTGCTTGTAGATGACCCACGCACAAATTTTTTACATATATGACAAATTTCAAATGTTTTGTTTTTGTTGCAATTTCCTGTTTGACACTGCTTACGTTTATTATTTGGTGGTTTTTTTGTACCTCTTGGATTTGTATCCGTTGATGTTGAACTGCCCTTAGAAATTCTTCTGCTAACTGAAGTAGAAAATCCTGCCTAGATATTTGACTGCCCGTAACTTACTTATAAAGAACCCAGGCATTTATTCCTGCCATATCTAAAATATTAAAAAAAACTTGCAACGGCCATCTTCTTGAAGCAGATTTGGTTGAATACAGTCTAGCCATCTGATCTACAACGTCTACTCCGTATTTTGTCTGGTTGTAGAAGATGATGGTTTCCGGTTTTTTCCTTTTATCTGTGCCCATTTTAATATCATTCGAGTGTAAAGAACTCAGCACTAGAACATTTTTGTTAACTTTTACCTGGTATGCAGTTAGCATCAAGTCTTCGTGTTTGAAAATTTTTGTTTTGTACAATTCCATCTTTTCATTTTTTACTGACGGTGGAATATCCTTTCTTGTTCGGTTGATTGTTCCAACAATGCTGGTAGCCTTCTTTCGTAATTCTTTTGCCAACTTTATGGACGTAAAGAAATTATCCGTCGTGACATTTCTTCCTTTATTTATAAATGGTTGCATTAGACAGCTAATAACATGTTCCCCCAGAAGTTGATTGGCTGGTCGTTTTTCATCTTTCCCTAGGTAAGGAAATCCGTTCAACAAATATTTGGACTCGACATCAGCTGCAAGCCAGAATTTAATTCCAAACTTATCGGGTTTATTCGCCATGTACTGGGTAAAGCGGCATCTTGCCTTCGTGGAAAAAAGCTGTTCGTCGATAGTTATATTTTCGCCAGGTGTATAACATAATATAAAATTCTCTATAAATGGGTTCCATATTCCCGACACAAGTGCAAATTTATCTGTTGATAATTGTTCAGACCTGGTATTTCTCATATCAAAACGGATAAAACTCATGTGTAAATTTGTTTCTAGATATTGTCTCTTGAAAAAATTGTGGACCCCATGTACCAGACCACAGCATCTTTATGCTAACATTTCGTGCCATATAAGCTCCCCTAGCATACAGTAAGAATATAAATGCTTCGATTTCTTCAATAGAAATTTGCCAATTTTCATCTTTTAGTTTTCTTCTACATTCAGCAACAGTACATGATTTTATGTTACGGAGTATGCATTCATCAATCAACAGCCGCCATGCACTAGCTGTAGAATCTCTAATAATGTTTCTCTTAGCATGAGGGGTTGGTCCAGCAGCTTCCTTTAGAACATTTTGACTGGTACGCCTTCCTAAAATGAACGAGATAAATTATTAGTATGCAGGTATATACTCATTTATTTATTTATTAAAATAAATGGCACCGTAATAAATAAAGAATGGAACAACAACCAAGAAATAAGAGCGCACATCGGAAAAGCTAGATCCACCTTCAACTGGATGGGGGCCTTCTTCAAGAGCCGTAACCTCTCTCTTGGTATAAAAGTAAGGATGCTGCGATGCTACGTCTTCTCTGTTCTTTTTTATGGTGTTGAATAGTTGACCTTGACGAAGATATATGTAGAAAATTGGAAGCATTCGAGCTGTGGCTAAATCGGAGAACACTTTAAATCCCGTGGACCACTATCAAATCTCGAAAGTTACAATATTTCGAAAACATTGTGCTAAATGAATCTAGATGTGCCCTTCTACAAGCCATCTTGCAAGGAAAAATATTTGGAAAACGGGGTCCAGGAAGAAGAACATCCTGCAGATAAGGTAAATATTGCCGTCATTATTACCAATATTCATGACATCAAGAAGAATATGCTCAAAAATATTATACACCTAAGTGAATACATAAATAGAAGCTACTACCTAATATAATATAGTTGCTTACCTGGTGTACTAGCATTGTTGTCAAGTAACTCCCATCCTATGGTATCTATGGAAGAATTCTTTAAATTGCTTCTTAAAATTCCTCTTACCTGGTTGGTAATCATTTCTGAAGATGTATTGAAGTCTGCATTCGAAGTTGAAGCAGAAGTACTGGGCATCACCTCAATCTCAACTTCACCTTCAGAATCACTGCCCGATGAATGTCCTTGATCAACTGTATTAGGCACATATTCGTCAACTACTTTGGTTGCCTTTCGATGAAGTCACAAAGGAGATCTCAGGTTTTCAATACATGACTGCTAGCCTTGTGTCCGTCATCTAAAGGTCGTTAAAAAAACTGTCACCAAAACATTAGCAGCTCAAAAGTCATTCCAATAACTTGTAACTAGCCTTTTAGAGAGAGGCACCAAGGTTTTACAAAACTCTCTACTATGCCAGGCTACACACACGGACCTAAGATTCAAATAATTATTTTTAAATCCTTTGATAGTGGCTAAATCTACATTCTAACTTATGTGCCTAAATTTGAAAACGTTGCTCCTTCCGGCTCGTTGGTCTTCACCCGACCTGGAGTTGATGAACAGTGGTTCTAGTTCGTGTTCCCTGAAAACACAAATTTAATCTCTAGAACGTGACTGCGGAGGAAAGTATATTCGTATAATATATAATATGCGGGTCTTCTACAACTGGTGCAGGTCTTTCCAAGCAATCTTCAATTTTAAAACCTCTGGCTGTCATTGCTTCTTCGACATATTTTTTAAATGACGATCTTGGTCTACCTTGTTTTCTTCTAGTGGGCAGAGTTCATTTTTCTATTTTATTTAACTATTTATTTTCAGGCATTCTCTGCAGGTATCCAATGCTCTAGTCAAATTCTTCCTACAGTACATTCTTACAACTTACAACTCTAAATGATTAACGGAATTCGCAGAAAATCTTTCATTGTAGTAAAAGACACGGTAATCTGCACTGGTATTCTCCATAATGTTTAACACTTTGGTAAATTACTCATTTCAATGTCATTGTTGCTCATAGTTTTGCATATGTTGTTACATTTTTTTTAAATAGTATTCTTGCCTAATGTTATTTAACCTTAGGTATGTAAATTTCTTTCACCTACTTTTTTTTTTAATTTTTACTAATTTTTTTTCCGAAACAAATACTACCAGATTAAGGATAATTTATATTCAAAATATACAAAGTACTAGAATATCACTTTTAATTTTTATTAAAAAATAGTTCGGAGTAAACTAGAACTTTTTGTCAGTTTAAATAGTGGTGGTAAGATTGACTATAGGTCTGTTAGAGTGTATCGTTTATGAGACGTCTGAGATTACGGGTTAAAGTTAGGGTTTTGGTAAATATATTTAACTTTTAATTTTTAAATGAAAATATTTGTAATAAAAATAAAATAATTGTGGGAAACATTTAAATTTCTTTATGTACGGTATCCACCCATTTCGAAACTTTTTATCAAACATAATTAAATTACAATCGGCATTCCTAGTGATCATTAGGCTAATTTTATTTGCTTAATGTGTTTAGGATCTTTGTAAGCGGTTATATTATATTTTACCTCATAAGTACAACAGTTGGAAAGTTTCTGTCATATTAATCTAAACTCAGTATATTGTAATTCAAACGTGTAGTTTCAAGTGACCATCATGCCTAGACGTAAGTTAGGTATTGATGAATTAATTGCAAATGTGTATAAGTAGTTTACCGTGGAAAAAGACAATGGTGGACCTTTAAAGTCATTATTATGTATAAATCAACGTGTTAGTGACGTACTCGGGATAAGTGAAAGTAAACTAAAAACTGCAATGAAGATTGTCAGAGATTCTCTAAAATGTCTTACTGTGACTGAGTATCACGAAGACAAGAAAACAACTCGTAAACAATCGAGAAGCATTGACTTACCTGATGGAGAAAAATTTTAAATTCGCAATATTTTGTATCGCATGCGTAAAAATAATAATGTGAGTTTAGATACTTTACTGGCCAAAATAAAAAAAAAGATAAGTTTCTTAAATTAAGGAGACTAGCCTTTGGAAAGTGTTTTAGAGAGATTTTAGATTTAAATTAAAAAAATAATAGGTTACTTTTATGCGAAAGGAGTAGTGTGGTTCACAAAAGAATTAAATTTTTTGAAACGGATAAAAGAATAAAAGCGCCGTATTGCCGTTTTTATCGGAATATTAAAATAACAGTTGAGTCTAAAGTTTAAAGGGAATTCCAGGTTTCTGACCTAAACGTTCACTTTATAATATGAAAAACCAATTTGTGATGTTTTAAAATCCTTAGAATAGTAGTTTTGGGTATGTTTAATTCTATAGAGATTTGCCGACTACTTATATGTGGATTCTGTTGAATTAAAGCAAGAACATTGATTGAATTATCTTCGGTCATACCTCTACTACGTCGTTTAAAGCAAGGACGATGAAAACTACCAGTTTCTCTATGAAAACTACCAGTTTATCTTAATCTTCTCGCCTTTTTTTAAAATACTTCTTTGCCATAATGTCTCCTGTCAGGATATCTTACAAAATATATAGGTGAGGCAATAGCGGCATTTTGGTGACATTCGAAATAAACTCCAATCATATCATACAATTCTGCATTTGATATACTTATCACGAAATATTAGTACTGATAATTAATTACTAATATTAGTAATATTAATATCTATTGAAAAAGTGCAATCTTCAATTCGAATTATAACATAACACTTTTTAACAATGTTTTGACTGCTGTCAATAAATAAACAATATGAACTCCCCGTCAAATTCATTGTCGTAGCCTACTTAGTTTCGAAAAAACTATTATTAATCATATGAAATAACAATGGTCAAAATAGGTATTAACATTAAGATTCTTCTGCTATAAAAAATTTGAAAGTCCTACTGACTTATTTTTTAATTTGATTTATAATTAAGGTTGAGTCAATACTATACTTACTTAAGATTATGCGTTTTTATTCATATCTCGAGTTCGACAAAAGCGATTAATATAGGATTTGCGCCATTTTGTTACGAGTTTAATCCAGTTCCATTATGACTTACAATAAATAGGTGTTTTTATTAAATATTTTGAAGAAAAACAAATTTTAATTATTTCTATTCGAAAGTACCCTTTACCTATGACAAATAAAACAAAATGCAATTATTTTATAGTAGATATCAATTAAATTATCTAGACTCTTTCTAATGACACTAATTTCGTTAAAATCGGTTAATCTAAACCAAAGTTATAGGTATTTATCCACAAATACTTTCCCACTCTCCCCCACCCTTTATTTGAAAAAATAAAAAAAAAGAACTTAAATAACTTTGTGCAGAATTTAGGCCTTTTTCTAGTTTACCTATTTAACACTTGTTATAATTGGTCATATTTCCCAAAAAACTGGTTTTCAAATGTTTCTTCACAGGTTACGCCCCCTAGCGGTAAACCCAGAAACTTGAAAGTTATTTCCAGCGATTTCTCTTGATCACTTTTACTCAGTAATTTTTTCTCCTAAAGTTATAACATGAATAGTTTCTGATATATAGCCGAGAGATCGGCTTATTGGACCACCCGGTACAGCAGGTTAACCATTATATATATACATTCATTATTAGCCAAATAAACAAAAATATTTAAATTTCCGTTTGAATTTTGGCTCCTCATTTTATACAAATTAACTCTAATTGATAATACAGGAAAAAGTATTCTAAACAATGTAAGTAATTAAAAATATTATGAAGAACTCCAGTGCAGTTGACTGTGTCTTTTACTACAACGCAAGGTTTTCTGCGAATTCCGTTAATCGTTTAGAGGTGTCAGCTGATTAAATGTACTGTATTTACCTAAATTTTTGGTTTTTTCTTGTATTTATTTTATTTCTGAACTTTTATCTGAGCTAAGCAACTTCTATGGCATTCAATAAGGCTGTGTAAATACTACTTTTATTGAAGTTACCAGTGAATCAGTAAACTTTTGTTAATATTCGTAGTTTACTAAAACACCATGCTTAATGCTAATTTTATTTTAATAGTTAATGTGGTCCAGATGGATGTGCTAGTTTCCATTTCCCCACGCAATTTTAATTAAAAAAACCCACGTCTAAATATTGCCTCTCTGATAATGGACTTTTTTTAATAATATATAAATTAAATAGATTCGATACATGCACTTCAAAATACAAAATTTAAATTCTCGATTTAAAACATTGTTGCCCTAATTAAAAATTAACGCTAGTTATGTATGTGACATTTTCAAAGCTATGATTGCTTTAAACAATATCGTAAATTTACGGCAAAAGTGATAGTAATCGATTTAAAGCTTATACTTTAGTGAACCGTTCAACGACAAAATCGAATGGAAGTGCAGAAACGGGTCCAGAATGTCCATTTAGATTAGTTCATTGATTGATGCCGTTGAATAATACGACTGGATCATTTGCGGTCTCGGTAGAGCGTTTAACTGCATCAACCATGAAAATTTGATTAGTAGGCTGTTTAATAATGGGTAGACAACATGTGGATTATGTCAATAGTGTTAGAGGGCTGTAAAATAATTTATATTCTAATCAATTTGTAATGATTTTTTTTTATTTCCTTTAAATCAGTAATAGTTCTAAAATTAAACTTTACAAATTACGTCACCTGGATAAAAACGCACAGTAGAAATATACAAACATTCTATTTATAGAAATACAAAAAGTCTAATAGTCCTTTATCCACATTTATGTATTTGGATTAATTAATTAAAAATTGGTTATGATCGTTCCTGGTGCTACAGTTCTAAAGTAAAGCATGACCCTTCTTAATTCTTCCCTGTCAATCAATTATATCCATCGACAACAATTGTGAATTTGATACCAGTTACTTTTGTCTTCAAAGACGTAAACTGATCCTCTAAAAATCATGAAATGCTGAAATGACCTGTAGAAATGCAAAAAAGTTTACCACTTTTACCCCGGGCTTTTTCCTAAAACCATCCTCGTAAGAGAGTAAAACCGCAAAAAAATCGATTTACCTAGAATTTGTACCCACACCGCAGAAAAAAATGTTTTAAATAAAAAATATAGCTGAGATAATTTTAAACAAAAATATTCATTAGCACTTTTTGTGTACAATGAACCGTTCTCTCACAAACAACGCTTAAAACCACCGTCGATTTGGATGTCAGTTACGCGGGCGAAATCAATGTTCAGTAAAATTTGTATCAGCTCGACAGTAAAAAGTGTATATTTTCAAGTGTCCTATCAACAAGAATCAAGATTTTTTTTAAAGGCAAAGAGTTCATTTTTTTGTATGTAATTTTTGTATTTTGTCGCAAATAAATTTTGCAGCACTTTTTATGTTTTTCATTTGATCAATACAATATTTTCTTTTCTTTGACTGGCCACTACGAAGTTTTGATTACTTACGCTTAACCTTCAAAACTTAAAGCATGAACTTTACTGAACTGAGTTTTGGCAACAAAGATGAGGCATTTAATTTTCTGACAGGAGCTGTGTGTTGGGGTAATTATCACCCCATTTTTTTTTGTTTATAAAATTGAGAAAATATTTTATTTTTACATGCAACCTTAAGATTTTAAATCATGGTTATATTGTTATATAATATTTTTCAAAGATAAATCATTTAACAAATTTCCGTTAAAAATTCAACGATTTAAAAAATATACTAAAATTTAGTTGATATTTAAACCACTACCACAATTTTTGTTACCAAAATTTTTATTAGAGATATACAATAAAAAAAATTCAAATTTTATAAAAAGTAACTAGGAACTTTTGTTTAAATAGCATAATTAACAATTATGTGCACATTTAGAATAAAAATATACACAATGTTCAAGACAAAGAAAAATGTCACATTTCACACATTTTTTTTTGACACTCTGTCCTTTCCACGGGGACACACGCCACATCTGGATGTTGTTCGTTGCTTCTTGTTTGGAGGTCCTTGAGAGTCCTCTCCGCCATCATTTCTTTTTAGTTTGGCTCTTATGTCTGATGGTATTCTTTGATTGTTACCTCTTTTTTCAATATATGGTTTAATTAGTGCCAAACCAAGTTCTTTTAAAATAAAATCTGCGTTTTAGTTTTTCAGTTGGCTAGTTATGTTGATAAATAACATAACTATCTATTCCTGCATTATTAAGCAGTGAAAAAAAAATTGTTAGAGGCCATCGCTTGCTATTACGAGTCACATTATGTAACGCAGAAATTTGGTCAACCATATCTACGCCACCTTTTGTGTGATTATAAAAGTCTATAATCTTAGGTTTATTTGATTTCTGGTCAAATTCTGTATCATGATGAAGTGAAGAAGCTACTAACACTATTTTATTTTTCTTCGGGACAAAGGACACCAAAGAAATGTCTTTTTTTAAATCCGAAAATTGCGTGGTTTTCAGCTCTGTTTTTGGAATTCAAAAAGATTGTCGGCATTTCCCTCTTGTTTTTACGAATAGTTCCAACAAATGTTAACCGGTGTTCATTAAGCAAATGTTCCATTAGCGGTATGCTGGTAAACCAGTTGTCGAATGTAATGTTGCGGTTAGTACCACGGATTGGATTTACAAGCCTGTTTACTACATCAAACGGTCTATTACTAAATTGAAAAGGTCCTTCAGGCTGTGAGCCAACATATACCTCTAAATTTAAAATGTAGAATGTTTTGGCATCCACTAAGGCAAATATTTTAATTCCATATTTGGACCGCTTATTGGGGATATATTGCCGAAAGGAACAACGTCCCCGAAAAGATTCTAATTTTTCATCGATCGTCAAGTATTGACTAGGAATAAAATATTGTTGACCATTGGATACAAATCGATCAAAAACCGCTCGTATAGCTGCCAGTTTATCTACTCTTTTTCGTTCTTCTCTATTTTCGATATTATCGAATCGTAGGCATTTTAAAAGTAATATAAATCTTTGCAGGGACATTGTTAGCCTAAAAATGTCAATTACTGTTCCATCTGTAGCCCACGGATCCTCCAGATTTAACCTGTTGGCTTTATAAACGCCTAATAGATATAATAATCCGAAAACTGCACGAATTTCTTCTGCGTCCGTAGACTTGGTGATATATTTATGTTGGTCATTATAATTCTGAGCGACTAAACTGATATTTTTATTAGTGCAGTGGACAATATCTTTCACAATAATATTATCCATGAATAATTCCCAGCAAGAAATGGGCGACATGCAATATTTTGCATTATTTCGAACACCGGGAAGTAAAGTTATTAAATTTTCTTGTCGTGTTCTAACCGATTTATTAGGACAGTTCTTTGCCCATTTTGTTTTCCCATCCTGTCCGATAAAAAACTTAGATTGCCTTAGTTTATTATCTTTAAACTTATTGTTGTCTTGAGAGGAATCTTCCGACGATGATTGATTTTTCTGATTAGAACTTCTAGGCCGACAATTTTCCACTGATTGAAGTTGGTTTTCTAAAAAATCCTCACTGGGACGAAGGCTAACCTGCTGACTTTCATTTTCAGATTCGCTTTCTGATTCTATCTCTGATCCATTTAATTCATCCTGCCAAAGCTTCAAGAGAGCTTCTTGTTCTTTCTCCCAACTACACATATTTCTATATGTCTGAAATTAAAAATATCTAATCAATTTTCAATATTCCTACCAATTACATTATGTTTCTGTTAAAAAAATAAAGATAAATTGTGCTAGTATAAGAACTTACCTGTTAATAATTGACCAGTGTTGTGGGGTTAAAATTACCCAAAAACTAAATATTACTGCACTTCAACTGTGTGGTGAAAATCACCCAAAAGTCCAAAGAACGCGACACCACTCGTTCAAATCTTATTTTTATACTGAAATTTATGATGCAATACAAGATCTGTTATATTATGGGAAGGTACTCGTGGCGCCAGATGAATCTGGCGATGTTGCCACTATTTTAACAAGCGCTAATGAACGACGTGGGTGATTTTCACCCCACAACACAGTTGCCGGGTTAAAATATGCTTAAAAACGCTGGATTTAAACTTTTACATAACAAGCAATCATAAACGTTTAAATCTTTTTTTTGTTTTTAAACACTAGTACGTTTTTCAAAAGAACCAAATGTCTGCTATAAAGTACATTTAAAACCGTCTTGTGAGGTGCCTTGGAGGCATTTCTAGTGACTTGCGATCATTTATAATGTAAAACATTAAATTCTGCGATTTTTATTTATATTTCAGATGCCTCATATTTGTAGGGACAACTTAAAATTGAGGTATTATGTCATAGGTTTTAAAGAATAATCTCTACACATAAACATTTTACTACGACTGGTCAATGACGGTGATCAATTTTATTGATTTCACGAGAAATATAAAAAATAGCAAAAGTCGCTCCACGTTTATTTATTTAACACCTTTATAAAAACTGAGTTTATTCTCTGCAAAACACGAAAACTGCATACGAAAGCTTCACTCTTTACCTTTAACCTCCTGGCTATAGTAATGTTTTTTTCTAAATTTAATATTTTTAACTTTCAGACTTGTTTAAAGAAGTTTAAAAAGTATCTGAAAAAATGTTTTTAAAAAAATCTTAATCCCAAAATAGAAATAATATCGAGAATAGAACAGGCCAGAAAATCTTTCGAAAAAATAAAAAAAACTGCTTTGTGATTCTCGAATAAAACTCGAAATTCTACTACGTTTATCAAAATGCTACGTCTGGTCGACTCTTCTATTTGCAGTTGAAACGTGGACCCTTAAAACATCAACCGTAAATAAATTGGAGGCCTTTGAAATGTGGATCTACCGGAGAATACTCAAAATTTCATGGACATCGCATACCTCAAACGAAGAAGTGCTGCATAGAATAGGCAAGGAAAGAGAACTTTTTAACACAGTAAAAGTTAGAAAAACATCATACCTAGGCCACATACCGAGAAATAATAAGTACCAATATGCCCAACTTATAGTGAAAGGAAAAATCGAGGGAAAGAGAGGCCTACTAAGGAAAAGACTATCGTGGCTGAGAAACATCCGACAATGGACAGGGCTAAATTTTGAACAGCTAATAAGAACAGCTGAAGATAGAGAAGAGTTTAAAATTGTAGTAGCCAACCTCCATTGAGGAGAAGGCACTTTAAGAAGAAGAAGAATCTCAAAATATTGATTTTAATAATGTCCTACATAAAGGACAGATGTAGGCTGTTGATCTTTTAAATCAAAAATAATGTCCTTCTCGTAGGACTCTGGTTGCCTATATTACGAGATTAGTAAAGGTAAAAAAATGAAAAAAAAAAATAAAAAAGTTAATATGTCTCTTATTGCTCAGACTACAAAAACAAGGTTCATTCTTATAACCAAAAAAATGTACATTCTATAAATGTTTGAAATATTAAAAAAATAAAATATAAAATAAAAATATAAAATTTATGTTAAAAAATTGTAATATTTAAAATTGTAAATTTTAGGTTTTGACTTTAGCTGTTATTTTATTTGTTTTCAGCTTTTTAAATTTAATGTTAACGTATGACAGCTAGCTTTATTATTTTTTTATTAGTTGGTTTCGGTGTTAAAATAAAGTTAACCTCTCTTGCAGTAACAATTTTTTTGTCAGTTTATGTAGTATCTCCAACTCCTAGAGTTTGTAAATGGATGACATGTAAGTTTTTTTGTATTTTGCGACTATTGATGTAATATTTTTGCATTGTCTTATTTTTGTAACTGTTTGTGATGACACAACAAAAAATGTTTAATTTTTTTTTAACATTTTGTTTATTTTTTAACTAATCTTTTTTTGAGTTTCATTTGAAAAAGATATGTTTTTCATTTTTAATAATTATTTCTATAGTTACAACTAGCTGTTGTAATAGTTATAATTAGGTACCTCGAAGTGGCGTCCTTTTTAAATTACTAGAGGTGTTTCCTGTTTCCTTTCTGTGTTTTGTTTTATTTGTCCCAAGAGATTCATGCCTTTTTGTTTCCTATTTTTGTAGTTGCCCCAATCCAAACCCCTTGTTATTTACCTATCCATGACCCCAGCTCTCCTAACAAACCCTGAGTGCCGTTCGCACAAGTAGCGTTTATTTTGCTTGCTCTATCTTCGCTCCCAGTAATTTCTATCCCCAATCTTCTACCCCTTATAATAATACCCCATGTGGTAGGCAAAATATTTCGTTACACAATTAACGGTAAAACTTTAGAACAAGTTAAAAAATACAATTATTTTGGCACAATAATTAATCACACAAACAATTACTGCAAAGAAGAAATTAAAGTTGGAATAGAGAAAGCACGAACAAACTTCAAATAAATGAGAAAGGTACTTTGTGCAAGAGAACTGAAATTAGACTTGGGAGTTAGGCCACCAAGGTGTTATATTTTCTCGACTGCTTTACGGGATAGAAGCATGGACACTTAACGCGTCGACTACTAAAATGTTGGAAGCATTTGAACTGTGGGTGTGTAGAAAAATCCTGAAGATATCATGGACCAAGCATGTAACAAACAATGAAATCCTGAGAAGAGTCAACAAAATAATGGAAATATTGGAAATAATCAAGACACGAAAGCTGCAATACCTGAGGCATGTTATGCCTAATGGAAGATACAACATACTTCAGTTAATTATACATGGGAAAACCCAGGGCAGGAGAAGTGTAGAAAGGAGAAGAATCTCATGATTTGGTAACTTGAGGGAATGGAGGATACGGATACACATCAATCGAACTATTTAGAGCGACAGCATCTGAGATCAGAATAGTCATGATAATTGCCAACCTTTATCGCGGAGATGGTATGTAAAGAAAAAGAATAAGTACGTGAATTTCCAATATTTCTTTAATTTTAATAGTGTACCTGATTTCTGGGTCATCGCACTCAAATTTCGTGTCACTTTCATTTCACTTAATGATAGCTTAACTTTAAAGCCATTCATTTTATTGTTGTCGCTGCCTATTTAAAATATTAATTCTGTAATTATCGTGGAACTATTCCTTTAGCACCATATTGCTTTGTCTCTAAGAATAGAATGTTTTCTTAAAAAAGTTTTTAACACGTCATAAGCAGAATGCATACAGTGTGTAAAATCCAAATGGAATTTCATTATTTAGGTTACTGTACATATTTATAACAAATCCCAAAACAAGTCAAATTTAAATTATAACTTGACATTCTTTAACGTGAAAATGCAACCCCTACCTTCAACCCCCTTAGAATGACAGGTACAACCCCCAATTTTTAAAATAGGAAGTATAGGCTTGTGACATATCGTTTAAAAGGTCTTTTTATTCTCCATTCAAAAATGTTGTCGCTTTCAAGTTTATTAAGATTAATTAAGATAAAATAAATTAAAATCATGTGGTTACCGAAATTCGCTACAATACAATCAAAAACTAAAATGTAATGTAAAACGTAATAAAATGTAGAACACGAAAAAGAACTATAAGTGTTAATGAAGTAGATGTTCAAAATATTCACCGCGAAGGTCTTGGCAACATCCTAATCTCTAATAAAACTGTCTTCTAACATTATTTAACATAACAGGCTTGATCGACCTAATCGCAAGCGTTATTCTTTCTTTTAAGTCATTTAAATCGGAAGGTTTAATTTCTACACATGGCTCTTCACATATCCCCATAAAAAGAAATCTAATAATGTAAGATGAGGTGATGGCGCTGGCTATTCAATCGATCCTCCCCTCCCTATCCACTGATTGTGAAATATTGTATCGGGGTACTGCCAGACATTAAGTTGGTAATGTGGTGGTACTCCATCCTGCTGAAACCATATCGTATTCGCTGGAACTTGAGGGTTTCCTGGACCAGGATATAAATTTGCCAACGTTGGAATGACATCAATTTAAAGTAGTGCCAAATAATTGTTGCCATTCAAGTTGCCCTCAATGAAAAAGGGACCAATGATATTGTTTCCTACAATCCCTGCCCAAACATTAACCTTTTGAGGGTATTGAGTGTATTCTTCTCTCATCCAGTGAGGATTTTTCGTGGCCCAGTAGCGGCAATTTTGCCGATTAGCATGACCGTTAAGTGAAAAAGTACAGTCATCAGAAAACATAACGTTTTCTAATTGGATAATATTGTTATCCAACATGTCCATCATTTGCTCACAAAAAAAAGTTCTTCCATCAAAATCGTCTTCCATGAGCTCCTGAGTAGGTATCATCTTATAAGGATGCAATTTATTTTCTTTTAATATGTTTACTATCGATGTATGGCTAGCATTGAATGTAGTGGATGCCTGTCTACTCGATGTATGTGGATTTTCCTGAAACTCAAGCACCACATCTAATTTGAGTTCATCACTCAGTGCATTGGCAGCAGCTTTTTTTATCTGCCTTACATGACCAAACTCGCGAAACTGCTTCTCTATTTTACTTAATGTTCCTTGGGATATAGGCGGTAAATTAGGAAATTTCTCATGAAATAGGCGAGTTACTTCCTGTTTAGTTCGGGTGTTATCTCCGTAACCAATCATTTGTAAAACTGTTATTTTATGCATTTCCGTTAATCTAACCATTTTTCAGAATTGAATTGAACGAACTTTTTACTAAAATTAAAATACTGACAACTTAAATAAATCAATTTACTAATGCTTGTTAAAATAACGTTGCCATGGAAATTCTTTAAAGTTTTTTAATGGTAATCTAAAAACCACATTGCTATGGTTTTTGTTGACTTTCTCATTATCAAGACCTAAATGGGAGATAAGTTTTGAGTATATTTTAGCGAATTTCGGTAACCACATGATTTTAATTTATTTTATCTTAATTAATCTTAATAAACTTGAAAGCGACATTTTTGAATGAAGAATGAAAAGACCTTTTAAACGATATATCACAAGCTTATACTTCCTATTTTAAAAATTTGGGGTTGTACCTGTCATTCTAAGGGGGTTGAAGGTAGGGGTTGCATTTTCACGTTAAAAAATGTCAAGTTATAATTTAAATTTGACGTGTTTCGGGATTTTTTATAAATATGTACAGTAACTTAAATAATGAATTTATTCCATTTGGCTTTTACACACTGTATATACATAATAAACAGATATGTTCAAAGGCCCTTATTCGCTAATGCCCATTTTCCTTGTTATGGCCTGATGGTTATGGTTTGGCCAATTTTCGGTGAACTTTTACGGAGTTTTCAGTTTAGTCCTCCAGACATACCAATATTTATCGGTCGCTTCCTACACACTGGATTCTATAGAGGTTGAAAAAGGGTGAAAAATAATTAAAAAAGCAATAAATATCTTTTACTTATATTTGATAATTTCTACATACGATAGTAATATTTATTATATGTCGTAGTGCCGAGACCTATTACTGGATTAAATCCGATATTGTTGGCGCTAAGACGTAAACATCGAAGCAAACAAAGCCGATCCTCTTTCATCCGCCACCCGATACCCATATCAAAAACCAATAATGGCCAGAAATAATCCGGACTTGAAACATGATCAGAAATGTTTGCAAAATCCGAGGCTCATTCTTAGTAGAGCCGAACTTCAATATTGGCTTTTCACAAGGATAAGTTAATGGGTTACACACCGCATTATTATTGGCCTTTTATATTACAAAGTAAAGTTTTGGATAACGACCTGTGGTCGGTCCGTGAATACAAAATATGTATTTCCATTGTGTTTACGTAAAATATGTATTCAAAAAGATTTTTTAAATTTAACTTTGAAATATACTCTCCAGTGTTCAAATTATTGTTTAATTAAGAGGGAGCCTTTCGTGAGTCAAAGTTCCAAGCGTAGCACCACGTTAATTTTAATTTGTTTTCTGGTACAGTATTCAGAGCTTTTCACAAAGGTCAAAATAATTTTCAGATTTTAACATCACATTAGATATTTAATAATATTTTAGAACGTGTAGATTTATTTATGACAATCAAGAATATTAATATTTATTCAGAAATAAGACAGATTCTATTTGCATTACCTAGAAGGTCAGTTGCTATTTAACAACTTATAAAGTTGGTTACGTCTGTAATAATTTCTTGTTATTCCTAATATCGCATCTTTTGATAGTTACTTCTCAGAAATGCAAGATATTGTATCCCCATACATATCTCAGATATTGTAACGAGTCGTCACTTCAATAATTCTTTATTCGCCTTTAAATAAAATTTTTAAATCAATATTTCATTAATATTCTTAATTTTTAATTTCTAAGTTGGTATTAAACAGCGACTCCAAGCGGCAATTTTAGCAGACATGCATATGGCTATCATTTAGCTCTGACTCGGGTTTGAATTTTTGGAAAGACAAGTTTGGTTAACTAAAAAAGTAGGCGGCAGGAGATTTGTTTTAAAAAAAATATTTTTTTTTTTGAACAACGAACGATGAAAATGTTTTAGTTGTTTTATTGTGTACCATTTGATTTATAGTCAGTCACTCTTAGCCGCCTACTAAAGAAGTTAAACAGAGTCAAGGATTCCTTATTTTTATTTTTTTTTTGGGTTCATTAGAAGAAAAAAAGAATTAAGTTTTGTATTTTCACCTTTGCCCGTCTCCCTTAGCTGTTCCTTCAGAGGTCCAGATCTCTTTAATACTATTCCAGGAAAAATTCAAGGAACCAGCCGGAAAGACCTCCTTCATTTAGAGTGTGGAACATTGTTCATTTTTATTAAGTTTTATTTGTCAATTTTAATAATCTTTTAGTGTTAACTACAGGTTGAGGTTTTAAATCCTTCCTAGCAGCTCTGTTGTACGGTTTTATGTGTACACATTTAATCAGAGAGTTCGTTATTGATATTTCATTTAAACCTTGGATATCTATCCCGTTAAGATGGTGTCCTTATTACTTGATAAATACATATATAATTGAAAGCTGAAGTACAGAGTTACATCTCTAGTAGGCAAGTAAGTTGCCTTATTAGGTAGGATCATTAAATTTTTTCTTATATATTATTATTTGTAAATTCAGAGAATCAAGGATCAATTGTGTATAATCAGGGAATTGTTTTTAGCATATAAGTAACTAGGTTAACTGTACATAAATGGTGGTGGATAGCATAAAGTATGACTACACTGTATTATATTTGGATAGGTAATAATTTTGTTATGAAGACTAATTATTTAAATTATTAATACCTGTTTTCCTTTTCGTTTCAGCTATAGGGGTACACAGTCTTACAAGATACCTTGGAATTATATGTTAATACTTATCTAGCGCCCAATCACATCTTAGAGCAACTTTTATAGTCTATCACTTTCATTTACATTATTCATATACTTCTTATTACTATGTCATTCATTTTCTTATTTTACGGCCTCTGTAGGGCATGCAAATTGGTCGAATCCTCTTTTGAGTGTCAAGTAGTCACGGAATTATAATAGTGATTTGTTCACGGAAATCTTAAGAATTAATAAAGCTCATATATATATATATATATATATATATATATATATATATATATATATATATATATATATATATATACATATATTTGTATGTATGTTAAAACTTTTATATAAGCGAAAACTGTATTTTATTTACGTTAAAAAAAATATATCTTTCAAGTTATGCTTTTATTTTTTATCGAGCCACTGAAGCGAAATCATCTGTTTGATGTCCATTTCGTCTTGGTTCATTTATTATCTCTATGGAGAGGTCCACTAAAAGCAAGCGGTAACGGTGTTAGTGGACTTTTTTGTGATTTTAGGATTCGTAAACAAGTAAGGTTTTCGAAAAAGGGTTCCGCTAAAGATTTTCATTAAAGCATAAAGTGTATATAAAATTTTATATTTAACTATATCGGGCATAAACTTTTTTTTTGTTGTTTTTTTTTATTTATTTAAACACAAAATCACATCAATCGGGCAGGGTTATGTATGTATGATTATATGTATATCTTTTCTGTGTATTAAAAATAACAAGATTAATTTATATTAGTGAATTTGTATGTATACTCCCAAACGTATTTATTAAAAAGTTTTAAACTCCATCTGGCCCAGGTGGAGATTTTCAGTCATAAAAAAGCGAGCTCTTCGATAATACAAGACTTTTTCAGTGATGAAGTTTACGATCGACCATAGATCAGAATTTTACTCTAAGACAGCTTCTTGAAAAAGGATGGGAATTCAATAGAACTATCCATATACTCTTCATAGATTTCCGGCAAGCGTACGACAGCATTAAAAGTGATCAGATGTGGAATGCAATGGCAGAACTTTCAGTTCCAAAAAAACTTATCCAGCTTGTTAAGTTATGTGTGAATAGCTGTAGATCCAGAATACGAGAATACGGATAGGTAACAAACTCTCAGAATCTTTTGAAAGTGGCCTGAAACAAGGAGATGCGCTGCCACATCTCCTCTTTAATATCATCCTGGGGAAAGTAGTAAGAGCAGCACAACTTAAAATAGAATTACTGATAGTAAATGGACCAAAATTACTACTAGCATGCCCAGATGACATTGATAGTGTGGGAAACACAGTCACCAATGTGAAGGAGACTTTTAATAAATTGGAGGTAGAGGCAAAGAAAACTGATCAAAGGGTAAACGAAGAGAAAACCAAATACATGTGCATCAACGGACAAAAGGAACGAGATAGAATAGGGCAAAATGTTACAATAGACCCATATAACTTTGAAAGAGTGGAGAGTTTTATATCTCGGAGCAACAATCACTGCAGATAACGATATCGCGGAAGAGATTAAAGGAAGAATTCAGGCAGCAAACAGATGTATGTACAGCCTCCACAATATATTAAATCTAAAAGCCTAACACAAACATCAAAAATTGAAATATATAAAACGGTGATTAGACCGGTGCTCATGTATGGGTGTGAGACGTAGACCCTGACCAAAGAAACTAAAAGAAGACTTAGATGTTTTGAGAGGAAAGTCCTCAGAAGAATCTTTGGGCCTTATTACGACATTAATAGCAACCAATACCGAATAAGAACAAATGCTGAAGTCAAGCAGATGTATAGAGCGAGCGATGTAGTCCAAGAGATTAAATCCCAACGTCTTAGATGGGCTGGCCATGTCCATAGACTCCCTAATAACCTTGCCTTGCCAAATTAATATGGGAGGAAGCCCCCACAGGAAGAAGACCCTTAGGACGTCCACAAATGCGATGGAAGGACAATATATGGTCAGATCTAAGAACAATGGGGCTACCCACTAACCCAACTATTATGGACGACCGTTCAAGATGAAAGCAAGTTGTGCAGTCAGCCAAAACCCACCCCGGGTTGTAGTGCTACGAGAAGAAGAAGTTTACGTGAGGAATACGAGCCCCTTCCCATATCAGTTGGCATACCTATGGAATTTGCAGTTTAAGTCGATTACCATACACAAATTATACTCTGCATGTTTTAATAAGTTTCCATAATAATTAATACGGTATTTTTATTAATATTTATTAAAAACGTTACCCTTATGGTTTTTTATTTGTTTTCAACAATAAAAAAAATTCACCAAACGCTGGCTATGCATTCAATTATGTCAACATACGTTGATTTTTTCATAATTACGTTAAATCCAGAGGTAGCTATGGAAAAATAACATCAAAACAATAATATTGTCAGTTAATATCAAATGCATTTTGTAGTAGTTTAAAGCTTTTTGCCGTTTGTGGATTGTACAATGGGTCGAGGTAAAATTATCGATGAGAAAATTTGTTCAATCATTATTAGATTTTTTAATTCTGGAAAATCCAATCCGGAAATCGCGAATATGTTGCAATTGTCACGCTATAGTGTAAGAAATATAGTCAGAATATACAAAACTACAGATAAGATCCCCACAAAACCTAGAAATGTACGAAAAAGTAAAATAACCGACGTTATTGGAAGACATATTTCTAGATTAATATGTCACCGAGAGGCCCACAAATTAGGATTTGGTACCTACAAAGTAAGTTTTATAGTAGAAAAAATTTGTACGAATTGTTTTTAATAAATTTTATTTTATTTTGGGCTGAGGCCAAAATAAATAAAATAAATAAATAAATAAAAGCCACTTTTAACATTACAAAAAAAAGAAAAATAGACTAAGATGAACAAAAGAGCATAAAAATTGGACTTAGTCGCAATGGGATTTAATGTAATGGAGTGATGCTGATGAGTCCAGATTTAAAGTGTATGTTGGAGACAGTAGGAGTCGCGTCATTCCCAGGAAAAATTAAGCTTTCCATTACGACTGTCTGAAGAGTAAAGTCAAATTTCCTGCATCTGTCATGTTCTGGGGTAGCATGTCGTCTAAAGGTGTGAGAAAGTTACATTTTATCAATGGGATTGTACACACGGACAAATATTTGAATATTTTAGATAAATCTCTTTTACCAATTTATAAAATATTGTTTAACATCAGCGTAAGATTTTGTCTTCCAAGAGGATGGCGCAGGTTGTCATACCTCAAAAAAGAGTTTGAAATAGTAATGGGAAGACCTGGTTCGTTTTGGTGACCCGGGTCTTCCAGGTCATTCATTAAAATGATCCGTTCATAAAGATCCGTTCATATGAACGACTAATTAAATTTGTTGTGTAATAGACAGCGTCATTCATAGGCATGATTCATAGGGTCATTCGAACGATAGGGTCACAGAATGTGATTGTATCAATCACGGGTCTTTGAAAAGATCAGATCTTTGTGAACGGATCGTTCGTGACCTCATCACTAGTTTGAAATGGATTGAAGACCATGGCATACCACTTCTGGACTTGGTTTCTAATAGTCCCAACTTATCCCCGATAAAAACTATGCCTCGCAGAATTGTAGATGTTATTAAAAATGAAGGGGATGTAACTCAGTGGTAAACTTTCACACTTTTTTTGTTAATATTATCTACATATTCTTATCTTAAACCTTATCATTTAAACAAATTTAATTTTAACTAAAGGTTCAATAATAAGATAAGGATAATTTTATAATTTTTAAAAATTACATTAGTCGCGGAACACACCCATACCTCGTCATGTTCAGCTGTCTTCTTAAATTATATTCCTGTCACCTCAGCCAGTTGGTCTGTGTCGTTTTAACTGACAAGAACCACGTGTTAAAAACCGAGCAGGGAGACATGTAGCTCCTCAAGTATTAAATTTTATCCAATGTCATCGACCTAGGGTCACCATATAATTTAATTTTGAAAAGATGTAATCCCATATATGGATGTCATAGCTACAAATTCATTGTTAGCTTCAACTAAATAAGGCACTGAGGATGATCTGATTTTCCGTTATACTGTTTTATATTTATTTATGTAGGTATATATTTTTATTATGTTAACTATTTTCTAAATATAAAATTCGCCTAAAGAATTTTGCGGTACCCTACCGTATACTATAAACATTTTGGATTTGTGGACACATCCAAAACGAATGGGAAGAATTAGGATCAGAATTTTCCGTATGTATGTGTCTTTGCTGTCTTTCTGCTGTCACCTAGTTTGTGATGTATTGCTAACGGTGGTCGCACATCAGGACAGTTTGTTATTCCGCAATAATTCGAGCATTAACTAAATTGTATTTAAGAGCCATAGACTGGTAGTGCATGGACAAGAAATTTTTATATTTTTAAATATTTTTTAACTGTGTTTTATTTTTAAAATTGTTTTATGTAAGCAATTTTTATATTTTATGTTTGGAGAAAAATACAGATCTTACTAACTTCTTAACATTGTGTACTGTTTCTAATATTTTTAACAACGGTTTATACTTAGTCAAAAAGAAATAGGCATCTGATCGCTAAATTTAGCAAGTAAAAAAATAGAAAAATTTAAAAATTGACCTTTTAAAGAAAGATAAGAAAGTAAAAGAAGTAAGACATTTTTAATAAAAAACATTAGATATTCCGTCTTCGCAAATTGATGAGAAAGAAACCTATAGAGCTAAAATAAAAAGTATTACGAATTTACATATTTTTTAAATGGGATTCATTCACCATTTGATTGTAATAAAAATTATATTAAACTATTTTTATAAGTCTAATTTAGTTACGAAAATATCCCGATACTGCTGAAAAAATTACCTTAATTTCCTTTTCTCCATCTGATTTAGAGACTGTCCAGCAACTGCAACCATTTCGTTGAATTTGTCGTTGGAATTATCGGATGTTGTCGTCTGACGGATTATGGATGTCACAGGTATAGAAGTTCCTACTTTTGTCTCCTTCTTGATGGTTACTGGGTAGTCATTGACATTGATAAGTCTCACAGGTATTTCTTTAGCCAAAGTCACCAATTCCTTTCCAATTAGGATTCCTCGGCCAATCTTGTCGTCATGGTTTCAAGGCTCCATTATAACAGGTGTCCCTTCGTCCACAATTCCCTGTAACCGCGCTACTATGATCGTTTCACTTCTCGCAGGCACGACTGTATCTTCTTTAACGGCTGATTGCACAGTGTTGTCATCATGTGGATGAAGAAATACCTCCTCGTTAACAACTTTGATTACCTTATTTCTCCATCTACATATTTACTATGTTCACGACATTTCAAAGAAGCTATTAGTCTGAGAGGGTCTTTGGAAAAGTTCCAGGTCGAAGCTGCCCCCCTAAGGCCGACCCGTTCTAGTTTTCCTGATGGTGAGTTTCTTGATTTGTGTCGTACCTAGGGTGCTTACATGAACTTCGTACGTGTCCTATTTTCCCACAATTCTAGCATCTTATGGTCTTCGTTTTCTTGTATGTCATACTTTTCATCATATTAACAAGCTGGTCAAGTTTGTCTTCATCTCCTTCCTCTTTTACAGTCCTTACTTTACTGTACCCGCCAGAGGCCTGCGTAGCTGACTCGTATTCGAAGGTGGCGGATAAGACATCAACCAGCGTCTTGTGACGAGCTAATCGCAGTGTTCTCTGCATTTCATGATCACGAAGACCATGAATCAATGTTTGAACGGACAACTTTTTCATCATGTCTTCGGGAGCTGATATACATCTACTTAAGCTGCTAGTGATATACATGCTCCAAATGTTCGTGGCCAAATATCGCATATTTAACCTCTTCTTAAGTTATTTGAAATCATCCGTCTTCTCTACAGCTATTATCTGAAGCACATCTAAGGCATCTCCACAAAGAGCGATAGTCAGGTTTATACCATTTTCTTTCTCAGACAATCCATTCGTTCTTGCAGCTAATTCGAACTGTTTCATGTAGTTGTTCCATGACGATTTTCCGTCCAACGTTGGGACTTTAACATGAACCGAACCTCCACTTCCCTCAAATTTCGGCCGTGTTGTCAACTTACATTTCGTCTCGTCTTCTTTTATCTCTACTATAATTGGATTGCTTCCTCTCTTTGCTGTCCCTGTTTCCTCCATCTTCCTTTCCATCTCTTTCCATATCTTTTCTTCGAAGACGAACATATCGGCAGCAACTTGATTTTTTAACGAAGACATTCTATCGTCGAGGGCAGACATCACAGAAGTGATTTTAGAGATTTCCAAAGAGAAAGACAAATATATAAGTTTCTGGATCTAAACCCTCTTCCTCCAAAGCGTTCTTTAGTCGTTGGACTAAATCAGCCTTTTTTCCGGTAGAAGCCAATTCTGTGTCCTCGAGATGTCTTTTTAAATTCGTAACTGTGATCTCATAAATCGTAGTCATTTTTACAATTTATTTAAAATATCCCACTTCTGGACACCAATAAACTATTTTTATAAGTTTAATTTATTATCTTTATTATCTTTATTTTTATAAAATGTTCTTTATTAAAAATTAATAAACACTTAGTTTATTAGAGTCTTTATTAAATTTATATAAATATTCTTATCACTAAAAACTAGAACACAACTACTTTAATTTATATTATTTATTTACAATATTTGTTTTTAGACTATTTACACTAATTTATTTCCGCGTTAAAATTCGGCTACTCGATACCATTGTTCAGACTAACTTCAAATAAAAATGTCCTCTATATATATATATATATATATATATATATATATATATATATATATATATATATATATATATATGTATATATATATATATATATATATATATATATATATATATATATATATATATATATAAAACAGCCGTTATTCTGGAGTCCCCTCGACCTACTAGAAAATACTTGTTAGAATAATAAAATGTTTACAGGTTAAATGAGTCATATTTATCGTAACAATATTTTGCATTTGGCCCACAAAGCTAAGTTTTCGTAAATGTAAATGGGAATAGCTCCCAATTCTCAAATTTTAGGCTGCACCGGAAGCCCATTGAAAAAAATATACTTAAGAGATAATCTCGTAGACAAACGCGCACTTTTATCGAAGTATGAGTGTATTAGAGGATCTACTATCATTTACAACTGCAAAAGGATAAAGAAAATATGTATCACTGTCATGGTTATTGCTTAACAACTTGGAAACAATATGTGCATGAGAAGAAGTCAAGAGGTCAAATCGATGGTAAATGCTGCGACTATGGTGAGATTTGTGGCATATAACTTTGGTAAGATAGAATTGACGTGTTATGGCGTTGAGTGGAAACGTTTTAGGGTGGACTTTTTCCCACTTGTGTCTAGGTGAATTATTGTTCACTACCTACTTTTTATATATGTTATATTAATACACACACTACATACTACATGGTCCTTAGAAGCAAAACGCGTTAAGTCCAAAGACGTCACTTTTGAGAAAAGGGCAAAAAACGGTGGTCGTTTCATATTAAGATATTTTATTTTGAAAACATGTAAAATATGTTTAGATGTTTGAGTAAATTATTGTGCAGAAATCTTGAGTTCTCAAAAAATTTCTAAACGGCTCAATTATTATTTTGAAGATGGATTTTATCTGTTTTGCTCCCAAAAGTTGAATTTTTTGCATTTTGTATCTCAGTTTATGGAGTTTATTCATTTTGCTTTAATTTGAAAATAATAACAACTAGTTAAGAAGTGAGTAAAAAATATATTGTATGATGATTTTATTACATTCTTAATGAAAATTAAAAAAAAATAACATGTTAGACACATAATTCTGGTGCTTCTTCAGTTATGCCACATAAATCTTCTTCCACTTCTGCACCAACTTCACTACGTCCTTCACAAGAAGCAAAAAAATTAGATTGCCAATCAGACCCAAAATGCAATTCAAGAAGCCTTTTGACATCAGATAATTTTGTCTTGTTTACTAATGTATTGTCCTTAGCAATTTTTGAAGGATTAATGCTTAAAACATTTTCTTTCCCTTTCATAATGGATTTGAAATTACCAATGGAGTGGTAATAAAACTGTTCTGCTTGGATGAGAATCATGTGCTGGGATTTTGCTGCTCGCTTGAATTGGAACTTTTTTGAAGGCTGAAATTTAAAGTGCCATTGAGAAATAGGTTTAAAATGATCTACTGCCTCTTGCTTCCAATCAAAAATATCTACGTCAATACCTAGTCGTCTTATTGTAGCATACTTTTCAATTATTTTAACATAGCCATCTGGAGTCTCGATAATTTCTTTTTTGTTGAACTCTTTTTCGCAAAGACCGAATAAACGGTCTGGTGGTATAAAAGAACGGCCTCGTACTGGAAATATCAATTCTATCTCTTCAACATTCTTAGGAGCGAATAGAAGCCATCTGTGTAGCATAGCAATCATAGTTTTATTTTTGTTTTGGCCGCCGCAGCCATCTGCAAAAAGTTTTATCTTCTTAATTTGTGATGTATCTAAGTTTTGCAGACAATGAAATACACATGACGCTACCTCATTTGAACCTTTTGGATAAGGGGTCAGATAAAATTTACAAAGAAATCGACTGTACTCTCTATACTAAAATAAAATACTGACTGCTGACTGATATCTACTTCTGTAAATGTAGCGCCACCTCACGTGGGTCTACAGCATGCTTGTGGTTCGTTGGAATCGTTGCGGTGGACTTTACCTGTTTTGGTCTTTAAGCGGAGGGGACTTTATCTGTTTTGCTTCCAAAGTAACTTTTAGTCAATTGAAATGTATTGGAATTAATTCGTTTTGACGGTAAATAAAGTGTTGTACCTATAGAATGGACTCTGGGGAACTAGTTAAGCTCAATATCTCATTTTCGACAAAAAGTGGATTTAACGCGTTTTGCTTCTAAGCACCTCCTTATAAATTTAATATACAACATCCTGATTGAGCTGTCTTACATAAAATTACATGTATATTAAAACTTTAAAAACATTATTCATATTACTAAAATCTTAAAAATGGTCATAAAGTAAAGGATTTTTTTGGCCATTAAACTTTTACAATGCTTGCAATATTTCTCAAATTTACTGCACTATAACTTCCTCTTAGTGCATAAAATATTCTACCAGGGATTAGTATTTTGAACACGTTTACGCCTTCGTATAACATTTATGTGTTAGTTAATAGGATTTTCTTCGAGGATTACTATACATTTAACTGTAATGTATGTGTATAGTTTAAATAAAATTCTAAAATCTAAATGTAGATGCTCAGGCTGAAGACAATTAAATATTGATTATAAAATTCGAAATGTTAATAATCTTCCATATATTATTACATAAAAGACAACTACGAAACATCAGCTTCTAGGAATAATAGTAAACTTTAACTACATATTTTTATGTTACCATTTCCTTATATAAATATGAAACGAGAAATTTTAATAGTCTTACTTAAAGGTTGATAAAGCTACATACTCAACTGGAAGACATTCCAACTTGTAAATAATAAGATGGCTAGGCATATTCCAGAATGTATAACATTTTCCACCAAAAATCAGATCTTAAGATATAAGATATATATATATATATATATATATATATATATATATATAACTTTTATAAGATGATTTCTGGTTTTTCAATCAAAATTGAATTTCTGCCACGTTTTATAAACACAAAATCCATATCACTCAGCAAGCGATGTAGCGTGGCCCGTGAAAAGTTGGACAAAGTTTCTTCGACATTTACAACAGCTAATATGGTGTTTATTGTTGGTGGTATGTTGTCACGAAAAAATTGATGACCTATTCTACGAATTTGGCCCCTGACACCGTCATCGTGCTTGTTGTCACGAGAATTACCAACCTTTCGCTTCTTGGACCTGCTCTTTGGAGATTGTAATCCAGCAGGTGATGAATATTCCTGTCGTATGTGAAACAGAGCCTTTTCACAAACACCACTCATTTCTGACACTTTCTAATTACACTTGATACAGAATCGTCGTTATCCTGATTAAGATGATTATTAATAATATTCATTAGTATCTGCTTCTCTGAAAGTTTCAGAGCTTTTCCACGTTTCCATTGAACAATTTCCTCCATTTTGCGGTAAAAATTCGGCGTCAAATATAACAGAATAGCCAACAACAGAAAATAACAATAATTGCCAACAGAAAATCACAACAACAGCCACCAACAAATAATAACAATAACAAAAGAGTAACAGTACATCCAAGATGGTACAAATAATCGTAACTTAAATATGTTTACGCGCTCCGAAGAACAAATAAAGACTAATTAAGGCCCTGGATGTATCAAGCTTTTAAACATATTCTGTACAAGAATTACTCGAATTGCTTCTTAATTACTGAATAACTTAGAAGAAAGTATTTGCAGTTGATATCAACCAAAATTACAAATTCCTTACACATTATGGCAGTAATGAGCACCGCAGGGACATAAATAACATTTTAAATTTGACAGTTAGTAGAAATTACCGGAATTATTTTAAACTTTGAAACAAATGTTTATTTAATGCACATTTTATTATACTACTGCTACTAATAAAAGATAAAAGTTGATAAGTTACTATTAGAAACAAATAATGTATAGTATAATGTAAAATTATCAGAAAACGATATTTGTAAATTACATAAAATTGTACGTGAAGACTTGTTAAGAACTCCTGGTTTATTCCGTTTATTTTGAAAGATAGACAATAGAGAACGCCATCGCTCACTGCATAAACTGACAACGTCTTGGTGAAATTCCCATAAGGTTAGCATTGCATATCTTAACCTGTACAGACTAGTCACTTTGAGACAAAGTATAGGTGAATTGGGTTAATTTGTTAAAATTTTGTGAGGAATCTCCGGTCTTCGTTTGTCAGGAGAGATTCTGGTCACTCTGTATATATATATATATATATATATATATATATATATATATATATATATATATATATATATATATATATATGTATATATATATATATATATATATACATAAATAGAAACTTTTTTATTTCTTGGGTTTGTCGGTATGATGTACAAAAAACTATTTAACTTTTGCTTAAAAGTTTTGGCAAATTTGCCATTTTCAATTAGCACTTTATTTTAATTTATAATCATTACATTTACAATCAAATTTCATGTTTACATTTTTTTAAAAAGTTTTACATGGATTAAAAATTGGTATCTGACATTGACAGATGCCATCTGGCAGGTATCTTAAACTAGGAGTGATTCAGGGTCGTATCTTAAATATCTGCCATAGTGCATTTAAAAAATCTTTTAATATTCTTTTTTTTTTCTTCGGATTGGCTAATATTGTCGGAGTAGGAGGCTTTGAGGTTTTAAGATCTCGAGCAAAGTATTGTCTAGTTATTTCAGCATCTTTGAAAGGTAAACTGGAGATAATTTCTTCAGTCTTTAGTTTGACAGTTTGTCAATTGAATAAATGAAATCTTTTGCTAAAGCTTGAGTGGCAATGGTCGAAATAGAAGTATCAGAAAAGTTGTGAACCACTGTAGTGGGTTTCAAATTTGTTAAAAAATAGAAAATAGGTATTATTTTACTCAATAAAAGATAATTGTACGTAAATTTCTACTAAATCTTTCCATTTATTTGTTCAGCCGCTCATTTATAAAAAAAACAAGGTACAAAAAGTACATAAAACAAATAAACTCGAGATTTTAACTAACATTATCACATTGTAGATATAATGTGTGAGTGTAATCAACTATTTTTTTGTATTTACTGTTTGTAACCATTTAGTTAAAAGTTTTTAATTAATTCTTTTGTGGACCAGTTGTATTAGATTTAGTTATTTGGGAAATTTGCATGAAACTGAATTTATAAAATATAAACTAAAACTTTCATAAAGAGATCAAAAAGTTATTCTCTAAATTTGTTTATTATTAATGTGAACAGTCGGTGTATTTTAATACAGATAATGTTGTCGGGTAAACATATTTTCATTTAATGGTACAGTTATTACTTTGGATAAACCAAAAGTTTAAAAATTAATCAACATTAATGGGAAAACTACTTGCAATGTTGCAAAAGCAAAATGTGAATGCATCTAATCAAAAATTTATACAATTTATACAATATATAATATAATATAAGTAAGCTTTGCATAAATTATTTCTTTGTTATACTTGAGTGACCCGCATAATTTTAAGTGAAAACAAAAAGACAATTGAACGGGGTTTTCCAAAATACATTAATGCAGTGATTAGGGACAAATAGAAGAGATTTTAGATAGAGGTTTTTGTTAGTTTTTAAGAATTATAGAAAATATTATTTGTAAATAAGTTTTAGGAAATTTTATAATTATAGGTAAAAATTTGTTTGTTATCGAAATGAAAAAATGGGGGAATTGTGACGAGTTTTGATTGGCGGAGATTGAAAAAGGTGGGATAAGTATGTAGGAAAAAGTTTAGCGAGATGGAGGAGGAGAGAGAAAAAGATCAGTTGGTTTCCAAGTCTGTGAGACAAACAGGGATTGTTCTTTGGTGGTTCCCAAGAAGTAGCAAGCAGTAGTGGTGAATGTTAGTGAGTTTTTTGTGGAGTTAGTGTATCTGACAGAAGCTGAAGCAGCAAAATATTGTAAGTCATATTTTCCTACTTATATTCCAAGAGTCACTGTTCAGGCCAACGAGAGATTCAGTTTATCGTAAAGAGAAGATATTCCAAGAGTCAATTTTTCACTCGGGCCAACGAGAGATTCAGTTTATCGAGAGGAGAAAGGCTGTCATAATTTGAATGATTGTTGCTTTTGAAGGAGATCATTAAGGACGATATACTTGCAACAATCTGTTGTAAGATTGCTGTTTACATAGGGAGCGGTTGAGAGGAGATAATATAGTCTACAAGGAACAAGGATTTGGACCACTCATCATCAGAGAGAGATATTTTTGTTTCTGCAGTTTTTTTCTTTTATTGATAACAAAATTTTTACACGTAATTGAGAAAGGATATAAATATTTTGATTAGGAGAGTTAGAATAGTTTATGATTTTGAGATTTCAATTAATATTGTTTGTACCATTAATTTTGATTGTTCACGTACGGAGAACAAAATTTTGAGAATCCTTATATGAGATTTGTTTATTGAAAACCTTTGAGTGTGAATTATTTCATTATTTTTATTTCAATATATAGTGTTAGATCATATGTGTTTTTTATTATTCCGGTATTCTCTGGACCTTACCTTTCACATGTAATAGCCTAGATATTGAAGCACGAATTTAACCCTGAGATAAAAGAATTAAAAATTGTGATAGAGTCATAATCATATCATTTAAATAATTTTAATTAATCAAAAAAATTAATTAGCTAATTATTGCTTGGCGCACCAAGACTATAAATATCACAATAATATATATATATATATATATATATATATATATATATATATATATATATATATATATATAGTAAACTCTTAAATATTGGGGAAATCTGCAAGAAATACTCTAATGTGTATCAATTGTTTCGCCGAACGTTTTCGCCAAAGAGAATTAATTTGGCTTCTTCAGGGCTGAAAGAGAATAAATTATAATTAGCTACCATATATTATCTATTAAAACATTATTGATCTTACCGTAACTTAGAATTGTAGAGTTAGAATATTAAAAAACTTTGCTAGTAACATAGTGGTGTTTTTTTGTTACTATGTGTAAAAAAAGTTTTTTTATAAGAATTGAAATGTATGGTAGCTTCGAACTTGACACGTAAAGGTATATATATATATATATATATATATATATATATATATATATATATATATATATATATATATTGTATAAATTATTATTAAATGTATTAAATATTCGTCGGTCAGATAGCCAAGCGGGCTGGGCGGCCGGTTCTCATTCGCTTCACTGCGAGTGGATGTGAGTTCGATCCCCAGCTCGGTGTACAGAAAACAAAAAGGCTAACGCAGCAGTTTAAAATTCTAAATGAATCTGCGGCTTAGACTAGAATATAGGCTGGTGTCTGATCGGCCTATGGTGGAGCAATACGGCAAGAGATAAGGACTTGCGGCTCAGTGATACTCCTCCATAGATCCCTACCGGAAGGGTGAGGCGCCAAAATACCGGTGTATATATATATATATATATATATATATATATATATATATACATATATATATATATACATATATATATATATATATATATATATATATATATATATATATATATATATATATATATATATATATATATATATATATATATATATATATATATATATTGTTATGGATCAGTTTATCGATCAGAAATAGAATAAGGAGTTTTTTTTTTTATTATTTTAATATACCGCGGGCATATAAGTTAAAATACAACCCTGTACTTATTTGTAATCGTTAGGATAAGAAAAGACATTGTTTCCGTAACGGACTAGTTTTTCCTTGAAGGACTAAGTGAATAGTGAAAGGACAATGGAATTCGTGTAATTATATATTTAAGGAATAAACTTTGTAATTGTATTGTGCGGTGGACATTTTTCGAAAGTAAATAAGAATTAGATTTAGATATGAGATAACAAGAATTTGGAAGCTTATTTCGGTTGAAAAAGGCAAAATTGTTAATGGTTTCTGAAAAGTAATTTGAGTGAAATTAGTTTATTTGTTTTAAATATTATGTTGGAAATTTTCTGAATCGAAAATTAGTGGGAAAGATGAATGCTTATGATTGGTTAAAAAGGAATGATGGGGGATGAGAGAGTTTGAGAAGGTTGTCTGGGGAGATTGAAAAGAGGATGATGTTACCGGTAGACCAGAAGAGAAGACGTATTTTTTTTGTGTAGTGAATCGGAGTAAGAGTGTTTTTCGTTCGTTAGTGAAAAAGGTGGAAGCTGAGAGCAGATCAAAAACGAGAAGATTAATACCTCTTTTGAGTCTGCATAGTCTACGAGATCTAATTGAGAAAGAAAGGAGAATTTGTGAATAAAGAGTACCGGTCAAAAGAGGCTTGGGCTTGTGTTTTCGGAGGAGTAGTTTGCTGGTATGCGGTTTGGATCGATGCTGGGAACGGGAAAGATTTGATGGTAGCCGGACATAATCAATCAAGGAAGGAACTGTGGTTTGATCGAGAGGAGACATCATTGGTGTAAAAAAAATAAAGGCCAGTCAAATAATTTGAATGAAAGAAAACTTTAAGACATTCTAAAGATAAAATCAAATATAAGCATACGAACTAAGATTCCAAGTTTTAAAGAGTTATTTTTTTGTGAATAAATTATATTTTTTATATGATAAATTTTTTAGTAGATATTATTATAAAACAGATCAATAGATAGTTTGTTAATTAAAATTAAATTTAGAGTATAGGAATTTGTTGGGAAAGATAATTGCCCACAAAAAGTTATTTATTAACATTCACCGTATTGCTTATTAAAAATAAATAATAATTTGTGTGCATATTTATGTTGTTTTAATGTTAGTTCCGTTTCCTGTTCTATCCCGATTATGAGCCACTAGAAGATACTGAACCCACTAGAAGAGATATATAAAGTAAACTGATTAAAGTAAAATTAAAAAGGCACCCTGAGAATTTTTAATAGTAATTGAATTGTATGACTCTGCATAAATTAGTGAACTAATTAATTAAATAATTGGATTAATTAAATTAGTCTTAATCAATAATAAAACATCATAAAGCAGATCACAACAATATATGTATATATATATATATATATATATATATATATATATATATATATATATATAATATATATTATTGTTATGATGCACAAATATAAAATAAATAATAATAAAACATAGAGGCGAACAATTTATAAAAAGTTTATTTTGTGTTTGTGTAAAGTGCTAAAGACTTTTTTTAACTTTGGAATTATTGTGAATTGGGACTTTCCGAATTTTGTAAATTTCTTATTATATTTAAGACTAGTGATTTTAATCACTCCACTTAATTTTTTCTGTCTTCGTCCTATTTAAGGGTTATTGCAACAAAAAGCAAATTGTCTAGTATCTAAATTAAACATAAAGAAATGTATTGATAATAAAAAAGCAAAAGAGCTCAAAATTTATAATTCTATTGCTCCACGGTTTTATGCTCTACCAAAAATACATAAACCAACTTTATCTATGAGACCAATTGTTTCATCTTTATGCCCTCCTAATGGACCAATAGCACAGCTCCTCACTGACATCTTAACTAATGCTTATAATTTAAACAACAATTTTTACATTAAAGATTTATTTGATTTTAGTTCTTTCATTAATAATTTCCAATTACCACAAAATTATGTTTTAGTTAGTTTTGATGTAACATCTCTTTTTACTAATTTGCCTTTAGATTTAATCATAAGTAGTGTTGAAAAACATTGGAATGAGATTTCGCAACACACTAATATTGACTTATTACATTTCAAAACACTTCTCAACTTTGTTTTTGATTCTAATATTTTTATATTTAATGGTGTCTTTTATAAACAAATTTTTGGTAGTCCTATGGGATCTAGTCTTTCACCCATTCTAAGTAGCTATGTCATGGATGATGTTATCAGTGATTGTATCAGTAATTGCACTTTTTTCATTCCTTTTATTAAGAGATATGTAGATGATTTAGTTTTGGCACTTCCTAAACACAAAATTCATGAAACAGTCAACATTTTCAACAGTCATAATCAACATATACAATTTACAGTTGAGGAAGAGGTAGATAATTCTCTACCATTCCTTGACATGAGAATTGTAAGAAATACAGACAATATGTTGAAAACCAGATGGTTCAGAAAACCCATATGTAGTAATAGATTTATAAGCTATTACTCAATCCAGATTATCTACAAGAATATCTTCAATTATTAAAAAATATTCTAATTGAAAACTCTTATCCTCCAGATATGCTACATAGTATGTTTTTTTTTCTAATATTGGTAATATAAATAATTTAACACTATTTTTTGCTCAATCTCAAAACATTGTATCTAACAATCAGAACATCTATTATCATTCACTACTTTTTATACCATCATTAACACCTAAATTAATACAAACACTAAAGGTTATTGACAATATAAAAATAGCAACAAAGAACATCAAAACTATTCCATCTTTATATTCTAAAACTAAATATCCTATAGCCAAATTTGAAAAAACGAATTTAGTATACAGCATTAATTGTACTCAGTGTGAGGCTGAATATGTTGGTGAGACCGAAAGAAATCTTTCAAATCGCATTATTTCTGATTGCAGAATTAAAAAACCATCTTGTGCTTTGGCAGAGCATGTAATCGATAAAGACCATATTATGGATTTTGATAACATTAAAATTTTATGTAGTGAAAGTAATAAATTTAAAAGGACTTTTTTGAAAATGGTTTGTATTAGCAAAAGTGATCAGAAATTCAAAATCTAAGTAAAATTTATAATTATATTCTTTCTTTATGATTTATATATAAAACTTGTAAAATGTCATATTTAATTCTCCATATATCTGTTACATTTTTTCAGACATCTGTCAACGGTGAATAAATCTTCTTCTTTTTGTTACTAAACAAAAAAGAATGTTTAAACGAAGTTTTACTTTTGGCAATTTAATTGTCAAAAATAAAAATTTTATGTTGGCATTTATCACATTGAGGCTTATTTGTAATTGGTTGCTATTTTAACTTATTTATAAATTCAATTATTTTTGTATTAAAAAAATGTTTTCAAAATTATAAAAATTTTCGGAGAAACATTTATCGGATTAAAACATTTTTATATTAAATATTTTGAAGATGTATTAGCAGTAATTTTTACTTACTAAACTAATTTTTATTTGGTAAGTTAACAAAAATTGTTTTTTCTTTTTAATTCAACCTTGTAAGATATTTTGTCTTTTTTAGCTCTTGATAATAATTGTAAACACAATTAAAAGCTCGAGATTAAAAAAATAGTTAACCAATAGCCCTTTTATTGACTCCAACCCATCCAAAACAGTTATATATTTGTTCCAAACGAGTCACAAGTACTTCTTTTTTCTTATATATATATATATATATATATATATATATATATATATATATATATATATATATATATATATATATATATATATATATATAAGATGCAGGGAGATTGTCATGAAGACGACATTAAATTACTTCTCTTTTCGCGAATACCATTTTTAAAATCATTTTTTTGATGACCAATCAATCATATTTTAAATTTGCTCCAAGGACGAATATTATGCAAAGCATAAACAAATTTAATGTGGTACCGCCCCCAGCCCTCACCTCAACTTTACCGGAAGGCATTTCTATTTTCGAACATAGGTTAACCAACATAGGCCCTCTGGAACCCATTAACAGGGTCCTGTCTGGGATTCATCAGCAGGGTCTTTTATAATGGCGAATAATTCTTGAAATAAATAACTTTTTAGACATTCTGCTAAAATTGAAGAATGTTTGTGTGTCTTCAATTAGTTCTGTATACAGAGTATCAAAAATTCTCCTATTTTTCCTCTTACTTGTAATGGTATGTATCTAATATATGCGATTCTTTCTTTTTATATTTTATATTGTATTATATAATTAGCCAACAGTTAGAAAAACTAAATCATCAGCACCCTTATCAGAAGAACTGATATTGCTTACTGAACGTGCAACTAGACAATCTCACAATATTATGATCTTTAAACTTCTCGGTGGACAGTTGCGGTGACGCGCGTATATTTTGAACCACTTCTTTGTCAAATCGGCTACCGACTCGGCGAAAACAGCTTCGTCTGTTTAAGCTCTTAATATATATAGTAAACGGTCTGTTTTTCTCGAATCGCACCAAACGTGTCTAAAATATACCATTTCTATATTCTTGCTGCATAAATTATTATCTTAAGATGTTATACAAATTTTTTTATATATAAATTTTTATGTTAGCTTATTTCGATTTTACTTAAAACAAAATCACGACTTCCAGTAACGAAAACCAATGGAAAATGCACTCCATTAGCGTTGCTCAAAGATGTTTCACTTACAACAAATCATAAATGTTTCAATATATTTACTCGAAGCATACGACGCGCCATTTCGCTGTTAATGTTGCAATTTGTTCCCGTCTGGAAGCTGACATTTTCATATAAGTAACGAAAAACATATTGCTTTAACTGTTAAGACATCATCCACGTATAAGCTAAATGTCACATCAATATTCTCTTTTATAGTAAACTAGATTTTTAAATGTTTTTAAAAATACTTTTAAAAGTTCATAGGTTTATAAATTTAATTGTATTGGAAAAGATACATAAAGATAAAAAGTTCTTCTTCTTCTAGTTCTCTCACTATTATGGATTAATGGATAAAATATTCGCTATCGTGACTTTATTGGCAGCAGCTCTAAATAATAATGTAGTCGATTTTTCGTACCACTGTCTTAGATTTTTAAGTCATGGTGTTCTTCTTTTACCAGGACCTCATTCACCTTGGATCTTTCCCTGAACGATTATATGAAAAAGTTCATATTTTTTATAGTTTTATTTACTGCCACCCTTAATAGCATGCTTATATCAATTTCATACAAATCTAGCAAGTACTTTAACCTTGCAATTGTCTTTCTTCGTCCTACACTGTATTTGCTTGCTATTTTTCCCTTGCATAATATTTTGTAGCTATCTATATTTGGTACCTCTCATTACATGTCCTAAGTACTACTGCTTTCTCTTCTTTTAAAAATCTTTTAAAAAAACTAAAAAAACTTTTAAAAATCTTGTATGATACCACAATTTTAGGTATCTGTTACATAATACCTTGGACATCCTTCTAAATGCTGCTCTGGCCTGCTCAATTCTGGATCTAATTTTACCATAACTTTCTCCGTTACAGTTTAACTACCGATGAAAAACCTTTTTTGATAAAATTACCTCTATCTTATGTATTTATGTAAGTGTGCTTTGAGTATGCTGAATCCAAAAATCGTAATAATAATGCTTTAACACCCACCATTCATTCAACCCACCAATTTAACATTTAAAATTGCATAATTACATCTTGTTTTGTTTAACAAGCAGAGAAATCTAATGTTACTTGATTGGTAAATGTGTTAACAACGACAACAAAAAATTGGACAACACTCTTTGTTTTTCTTTCTTTTCATTACCAGCATCAGCTTATTGAACAGGCGGGTTTTAGAAAAGGCTACGGAAGAAACTATTACCTATTGGTAATAAATCTTATAGAAAAATGTATTGAATATAATAAACCACTAGCTTTAATGGAAAAGAGAAGCGCAAGATTGTAGAGGATGGAGGGTGATAGTGGATGCGGCGAAGACTCACCCCGAGTTGTAAAGCCAGTGAAGAAGAAGAAGAAGATTAGCTTTAATATTTTTAAATTATAAAAAGGCTTTTGGCATTATAAATCATTAAAAAATGTTGAAATGTCAAACTCAGACGTTCCCGATATAATGTGGAGCACGTCAGGGGGAGATCATAACACCGAAACTTTTTGAAATATATATTATGTAAAAGGGTAAAACCGATAAGGACATAAACATAAACGATGAAAAGCTTAGCCACCTGAGGTTGGCAGATGGTATTGCGTTATAAGATATATGATAAATGAGGCAAAAAATTTTCGAGTCAACTCTACGTTTTCTCGCAAGAAGGGGATTGAAAATAAATATATCTAAAACCCAGAAGATCCATAGACCACGTAATGGCCTATAAATAGCTGGTAACGAGATTCGCATAGGAAAAGATAAACAAACTGTTAAGCTTCTCTGTCGGACAAGACTGACTTGGTCAGCCTTTGGAAAGTTTAATCACATTTTCAGATCCCCCGACGTACCTTTACATGTCTTTAATCAGTTTATTTTGCCAATGTTGACTAGCGAAGTGGAATCTTGACAATTACAAGCAGAGAACTGATTAGCCACGTGGCTCGAATAATAGATAACAGATGGATAAGGTAGACAGTGGAATAGAGATCAAGAAATAACGCCTACCGAAGCAGAGATCTTCCACCAACATGTTGGACTGCCGATCTAAAACTGACGTGTTCATAGGAATTAGATGTAAGAGACACAAGATCGAAATAGATAGAAAATTATGAGGGCAGTAGACCAGCTATGTCTAGCAGTGGACAAAATAAGATTGAATAGTGATGATGATGTTTCATGATGATGTTTCAGAACAGGCATCATACCAAAGAAATGGCTTTCCTCTACTTTTGTCATAATCCCGAAGACGAATAACGCTAGAGAGTGTTCAGACCACAGAATTGATTAACCACACACTAAAAGTATTTTTAAAAATAATTCACAAAAGAATATTTAATAAATTGGAAGAGGATATAAGCACCACACAGTTTGGATTCAGAGGTGGACTGAGAACACGGGAAGCTTTGTTTGGTCTAAGTGTGTTAATGCAAAGATGTTTGGATGTAAACCAAGACCTCTACGTAGGTTTCATAGATTTTGAGAAGGCCTTCGATAAAATCAGACACCAAAAGCTGTATGAAATCCTCAGAAGCAAAAACATCGGCAGTCGCGATATTAACATCATATCCAGGTTGTACTGGAGACAAACAGCAAAAAGCAAAGTTGATAATGAGTTAACCGAAGAAATTGAGATTCGTCGAGGTGTGCATCAGGGTTGTGTGCTTTCTCCACTATTATTCAATATATATATATATATATAGCGAAACAATATGTCAGGAAGCGCTCCTAGAGCAAAACATTTGTATGAACATTAACGGAGAGTTAATTAACAATATGCGATACGCTGATGACACGTTAATAGTAACAGATAACCTAGCAAATTTACAGTTTTTGATGGAAAACATAAACACCCATACCAAAAAGTATGGTCTAAAACTGAACATCAAAAAGACTAAATTCATGATTGTAACAAAGAAGCTATACACCAATGTGAATTTAACCATAAATAATCAGCCAGTTGAAAGAGTTACGTCCTACAAATATTTAGGGGTTTGCTTCACTATTACTAATGACCAGACAAGAGAAATCAAGAGGCGAATAGAGATAGCGAGACAATCGTTTGTCAAAATGAAAAAGTTCCTATGCAGCCGGGACATAAATATAAACTTAAGAACGAGAATGTTAAGGTGCTATGTTTTCTCCGTTGTGCTGTACGGCATGGAAGCCTGGACACAGAAAAAGATAAACATCAAAAACATTGAGGCATTCGAGATATGGTGTTGGATAGAAAGATGGACAGAAAGAGTAACAAATCAAGATGTTCTACTGAAGATGGGGAAGGAATGCGAAGTCATAAAAACCATACAAACAAAAAAACTGGAATATCTGGGCAACGTAATGAGAGGAGATAAGTACTCTCTGCTTAGACTCATAATCCAAGGAAAAATCTTGGGAAAGAGAAATGTGGGACGTAGGGGGATTTCCTGGTTGCGAAATTTAAGAGAGTGGTATGGGTGCAGTTCAATACAGTTGTTCAGAGCTGCAGCCAACAAAGTAAAGATTGCTGTGATGGTAGCCAACTTCCGATAGGAGACGGTACTACAAGAAGAAGAAGATGATGTTTCTTTTGCACTTATTTTTTGCTCTTTTGTTTGCGTGAGCACTAGGAATAAAATTTAAAAAACAATATTATGTACTTTATGATTTATGTACAAACCTTAAACCTTAAGTTTTGTATACCTTTTATGTATATATATATCATATACTTTAAAATATTTATTTTATTTTAGATGCTCCAATCTGCAAGCACGACAAGGTAGCTATTGTGGGTGCTTCAAGGGGAGAAAGTGTTGACATTGTCTGCGAGATCGAATCTGATCCTCCCGCGAGAACATACCGATGGAAGTTTAATAATTCTGGTGAAACCATTGATGTTGCAGCCGAACGATATGCCAAAACTAGTAATGGAACTCACAGCATCTTGCGATATACTCCGGTGTCAGAATTAGACTATGGATCCTTGTCATGTTGGGCTTCTAACATAGTTGGGCATCAAGTGGAGCCTTGTCTTTTTCAGTTAGTAGCTGCTGGTAAGTTTATTTATAACAGATTTTGATTGTTTTATAAAATATGTTAAGCCGCTAAAAATTAAACATGCTTTTCAAACTTCCTCGCAAATTTTTAAGAATTAATCAGTGCCAGACAGACAAATTTATCCACGCATTGGTGTTTATTAAGTAAAGATCATTAAGCTAATAGCTAATTGGTACGAGTTTAACAACAACATGTAAAACTCAACTTTACACGAACTCCGCACACAAACTTTTATTCATCATGTTTAGATAAACGATCCAACATAAAAGATACAAATAACTCCTTTGCTGCCAGATGTTATGCAGCTGCTACCTCTACAAAATTGCCACCACCTCTTGTGCATTCTCAAGACCGAGCAGTCATCATACCTTCCTTGACCAATACTGTACTGTTTGATTACATTAAAGTAATAGGTAGTACTGTTGCTTCCTAAAGAGTATACTTCTCATCTAGACTCTCCCGTATTCGTATCTGTATTTAAATGTTATTCTAATACATAGACTTATTTCATCCACCAAAAGGATGTTAATTTCTTATGTAAGCCCTTGCATTCTTCACCCCACATATAAAAACACTGTAGGATCTAGCCGTTGTTTCCGAAATGTAATCCACCAGTAATATTTTTTTCTGCAAACCTTGACTACCATTTCTTTTAAAAACTTTTCACAGAATACTAATTTCTTTGCAAACAAGTTGAACATATAGCAGAGCCATGACCTCTCTTCAATTGTATTTAACTCGTCAGATATAAAACAACTATTTCATACTATTTCAACCACTAGTTACACCATTCCAAATATTAGTAACTCATTCTTTGAAGAAATACCTACACCTTTTCCCTATCCCGAGCTAAATAATTAAAAATTTGACGAGAAAAGGCTACGTTCTAATCACAGACCATCGACTCATCTCAGCGCCCACCACTTATTACTACTGTCATACAAAAACCTGCAAATAAGAAATGAAGAAACTCTAAATTAACTGATTATGACTGTAATATTATTAATCAAGAACCTTTCTTCACTATTATGTGACGAAGTATTACAAAGATATCCCAGATTTTGGTTCAATGTGACGCAGCTTACTGCATTCTTCAAAAATTCCTTTAACTACCTTTTAACTGAAGCCAGTAAATTAAACACTGACGTATACCCCTTAGTAAAAGATTTTGCCTTAATCTATACTAAAATTAAAGAAAGATCTTTAAACAATCGTATAACACATCTGTTAAATAAAACTAAAAGTTAAAGCTTCATTCCGATCAAACATATTTCACTAAAAAACTGCTCATTGACGATGGAAACATAAGTGACTCTTCCGTTTCTTTTTAATAACTTTACTTTCTTTTCTCTTATTTATTTTCCAAATTATTAACATTTAATCTGACACAATGGAATTACGACAGGTTTAAACCTCACTAAAAAAGAATATAAAGATTATTTTTTCTCGTAATATTGACATCTTTGGTCTGCAGGAAACAAATTTTAAAACCGATTATCAAGGCAAGCTTAAAAACTCGAAGGATATCATCATATCCGCACAAACTGTACAAGAGCCGATGGTCGTAAATCAATATTTATGTTTAGTGACGTATGTTCCTCTATCTTACGTTTAACTACATACAAATTTAATAAGACTAGCAGTTACTGCTTAGTATCCAAAAAAACTTAGCATTTAACATATACATCCTTCCTGATCGCAACCTCAATAATGATTAATAGAATAAAAGAGTAGATTTAATATTTCAACTTCTCCTTCAGTATATTCTTGTTGATGACTTAATGCCTTTAACAGAATTCGAGGCTGCATCTCGCATCTTTTGGACTGCAAAGTTCTAGAAAACAAAGTTAAATACTGGACCCAAAATTCAGTCTCACTATTACTTCAAGTTCATTTTCAGCGATTTATCTCATCTTTTTAACCCCAAAATTATACCTTCCTTCTTTTGGAAAGTTTTTAATGGCCTACATAATAGTCACCCCTTTCCACCCTTTACTAGACGTTCATAAACGCTGATGGCGTCGTTTACTTCGTTCCTCCAGGATCTTCGGGATCATCCTCTTTTTCCTCCTTCCTATGGGGCTCCATTTAGTTATTTTCTTTATCCATCTGCTGTCGCTAGTTTTTTTTACATATCCATATCACTTGAGCACTTTTTGTTCTATATATGTTAGTATGTCTGTTTCTATTGATGTTCTTTGCTTTATTTCGTCATTACTTCTCCTATCCATTTTTGTCACTCTGCAACATCTTCGCAGGCATTCCATCTCTGTTGATACTGTCCTACTGCTGTTTTTCTTGTTTATAATCCAATTTTCAGCCCTGTATGTCATAATACTTCGCACTATTGTTTTATAAATCTGTGTTTTTGTTTTCAAATTTAGGTGTCTATTCCACGATACTGAGTTAAGTTGTCGGATTGCTGTTCTTGTTTTTCCTAATCTCTGCTTAATTCCATCATCTGTTGTTGCCTTTTTTGTGATTATAAATCCCAATTATTTAAATTTATCCTTGTCTTTAATAGTTACGTTGTCGTCAATTTGTAGATTTTCTATGACTTCTTTACTTGTAGATAGGTACTCTGTTTTCGCGAGGTTAATATCTAGGCCAGCCTTGGTATATTCTTCTTGTAGTTTCTTCATCATGTAACTGAGGTCTTTTTGGTCTTGTGCAATCACTACTTGATCGTCTGCAAATCTTAACGTATATAGGTATTCGTTTCGTACCGGTACTCTCATGACTTCGCATTTTCTTTTCCATATAGTCAAGGCTTTCACTAAGTATATTTTGAATAGGGTTGGAAATGTGGAACAACCCTGCAGAAGGACTTTTGTTGTGGTGAAGTCTCCTATGATTCTTGTTTCCATTTTAATGGACACTTTATTTTCTTTATACAGAGCTTTTGTAGCTTCTATGAGTTCCGTCTGTATTTCTAATTTGTACATTGTCCTCCAAAATTCTGACCTTGGTACAAAGTCATACGCCTTCCTCGGGTCCACAAATGCCAAATGTGTATCTCCATTTTTTGCTTTTTTTCTTTTGTAACAGTTGTTCCAGTGTGTATGTGTGGTCTCTGTATAATCTTCCTGTCGTGAAGTCTGACTGATCCTTTTCAATTTTGCCTTTTATTGCTTGCTCTATCTTTTCTCGCAGTATATTCCCATAGAATCTTTCTATTGATGATATTATTCTTATTCCTTTGTAGTTTTTGCATCGTTTTCTATCTCCTTTTTTAAATATAGATGTCATAATATGTCTCCGTTCACTCCTTTGGGAGCAGTTCTCCATTTATGGCTTTTTGAAATATCTATTTTATTAATCACGTGTAATTTTTTGAGCCGTACTTTATAAGCTCAGGTGAGATGCCTTCAGGTCCCGGTGATTTCTTATTTTTGATTGCTATTATGGTCTTTTTTATTTCCCTATCTGTTATTTCTATTTCTTGTTGTGGGAATCTGCTTAGTCTCCGCCTGTTCTCTTTTCCAATGAATTGTGGTTTTTATTCTGCTAACACTTCCTTGTAATAGTCGTTCCATTCTTTGTCTTGTATATTTCCCAATTAAATTTTTTCTTTGAGTTTTGTTTCAATCCTCTCAGTACTTTCCATGAGTACCCCCCCCCCCCTTCCGTATCCGATAAGGCTCCCACTCATGTTTTTACCGAATACTTACACACTGCTGCCGAATCTTATATCGGAAAAAACCATTTCCTCAACTCAAAAAATTCTACTCTGCTAGAACTCAGATTGTAATAATGCCAACAGTTTAACAAATAATGCTTTAAATAAATATCGACAAAATAAAACTTAAAGATTAAGCAACATCTTGTTTTGTACAAACAAGTTAAAGCTAAAATTTATTAAGCAAACCAAAAGATCTTTATGGCAAAATTACACTTCCTCACTTAAACATAATAAAAACCACTATCAACTCTGGAAAAAAAAATTACAAACCCAAGGCAATAAAACTAATCTTAATATTCCTCCCCTAACTGTCATGAATATAGTTTGAACGTAAATTCAATAAAATTAATACGGCTTTTCCTCACTGTAACTCACAAATTTAATTGTTCTCCAACTTCTTCTCAATTCCACATGATATCACGTTTATCAATGCCCGCTTTACCTATATGAACTGAAATTTTCCTTTTCTTCAAAGAGAAAATCTGCTACTGATCCCGATGGCAAGTCTTTATATCGTTTTAAAAAATCTCTCCTATACATCTTTTTTCAAACTCATTGAAATTTATAATCTTATCTAGAACATACATAAATTCGTCTATATTTATCGCAATTCTGTAATCATTCCAATTAAAAAACCGGATCAATTCTCCATAACTTCTATATCTTTTCATCCGATTTCTCTCACTTGTACCTCTGCAAACTTCTTGATAAAAGACTCAATTAGTTCCTCGGAAAGCATAATATTCTTCCTGACGCTCAATCCGGCTTCCGATGTCATTGGTCTGCTCTTAACAACCTTGTTCTTCTATAAACACACATTTTTTAAGCAATCAACATTTCGTAGCAATCCTATTTAACATTCTAGTGGTACTAGACTTTTGATCTCCAATCTCCAAAAATGTAATTATTAAAAAACTCTTCTACTATAATTTAGATAGTAACGGTCCTTAAGTTATACAAAACTTTCTAACTGGAAGACATTATAAAGTGCTTGCCAACGGTCAACTTTTTCAACTTCTTTCTTAAATTCAGAGTGTCTCTCAAGGTATCAATCAATGAACTTTGCACGTCCTTTTCTGCTTCTATAAAAATGTTTATTACGCTGATGACCTAATCATTTACTGTCATGGTTAATCTGTTTTCACCAAATGTAAACTTCTACAAAGTGCAGTAAATCTTTTTTAATGTAAATCTAATAAACTAAGATTATCACCCTCTTGAAACAAAATTAAATTAATTTAAAATTTTCCAGAAGGACACCTTACTTACCATCTATAAGAAACACGAAATCATACAAAAAAAATTGTATTAATAAATTCTCTTAACTGATGCTTCTAAAACGGACACTGGTGTTGGCTGTTTAGTTACTACCACTAAACATGAATTTATAAGATCATCTGGGTTACCCTTAACAGATTTATAGTCTCTGTCATAGTGGAATAACTGGTAATGAAAGAGCAGCTCATTTTTCCAAAATTGCTATAAACCATAGTACAGGAATAACCGTAATTCAAAAAGCATCGGTTATTAGAAGATTTCGAATTAAAAACACCAAACTTACTCATCGCTTCTTGATGTCCTCAGGGACTCGTCCAATTTGCCACCATTGCAATGTTTACCTGACCGTAGAACACAACCTTACCGACTGCAAACCATTCACAAACCTGTATAAAGCATTAAACTTGAAACATACCCTTAAGGAAATGCTCAGCAACCCTACAGATATGACAAAACCTATAAGGTTTCTAAAAACCGCTCAGCTTCACTACAAGATTTAACCTAAGATACAATAGCTTTCTCTTTTCAATCCTGCCCCCCAAGGGGAGTGTAGTGGTCATCGTCATATTGTGTATTGTTTATCTTCAAAGATCTCTGTCTCTGGTCATTTCTTTTAACTCATGAATAGGTCATCTTGTTGGGGATCTTCCTTGTAATCTTCGGCCTTTTATGTTTCCTTAAATAATAATTCTTTCCATGTTTTTTGTGTCTACTTTTATAACATGTCCAAAGTATTTAAGTAAATCGACTGCTGGACAGCCGTTTGCTTACATTGAGCTCATTTTAATTTGAGATATTTGTCCTGTGGTCTTTTCGCGGAATTTGTAAGCTTCTTCCTTTAGTGGCGTCTATCTTTCTTCTTTTTGCTTGTCATTTGGTCAAAGATTTACATCCATATGTCAGTATTGGGAATATTTAGCAGTTAAAGAGTGATAAAATTACTTGTATTTTTAACTGTAACTTTAACTAATATTAAATGATCACTTAAACATTGGTTAAAGTGATATAATTAATACTTGTTTTTATTATTTATTCTACATCTAATGTTAGTGTTTCTGTACCAATGGCCATAGTTGTCGAGGTACTTTACGTAAATGAATAAAAAAATATGTTCAGTCTGCTGGTATTTTAATAAAAATTATAAAATATACAACTAATGATTTTTTAACTGTTAATTTATAAACTGTGGTTAAAAAATATGATTGTCATACAACTTTATTAAAAATTTTACATATAACGAAGTTGCAAGCAAAATATATTTCTGCACAATTCAGAATATAATGGGGCACGTAAATATAAATTACAGTTGCGTGAAATGAGCTGTCATCAAGATAGTAATAATAGTAGGATATCAAGGGTTAGCGCCCTCATTATTTTCCTTTCTTATCTCAATTTATTTTTTGTGCCACTACCGCCGGACGGAAAATGTAGGCCAATGTTTAAATGTTTTAGCTTATAGCGGGCAGGAAAAGAAACTTTTTTCTCTGTTGCGAGAGTACAATAAATTGTTAGTGTTATTACAGCACCAGGTATTTGTAACAATTAAATAACCCGAAAATCTTATATTTTCTAAAATATGACCGAAAAATATTGTTATGCAATTTTTAAGCTATATCATCTAAATGTATTTTATAAAGACGTGTAGGGGAATTCCATTAATTAAGTAAAAAATCTTGTGTAAATGCCCACCGCCAAGAAAGAAACTGAAAATATCTTAATCTTTTAGTAGTTGCTTTTAATTGTGATCATAATTATACAAAAAAATATTTTGTACACTTTTTAAATTTGGTTTTTGAAAAAAAAAATGGTGTACCCAACCAGGTACACTGAGAAAATCAGTATAAAATATATAAAACAAATTTGTACATAACCAATAGCAATATTACACATAAAAATGCATAAAGACCAAGAAAACATTTAACAAAAATACATACATACAGTACATTAAGCTTTGGATTTGATATTGCAAACTACATAAAACGTTAAAATCGGCAACATTGCCTCGTACGAGGTAGTTGTAATTCTCCGATCCCCTTCGACACCTTAGATTCTTAGAATCCTACACAGAAAACGAGAAAACGAAAACCATTTAGTAACACATAACAACGCAAGAGATATGCATCTCCGACCGTCGATTTTTGTTTTACTTATGTCTACCCGGTTCATTTCTTATAACATTAACTTGATAAAAATACAATGACCATTATAAAGCGGTGCATTTGTATCGGTTTTTAACAATGTGGTAATAATAGGTTTTAATAATAATTTTAGGTAATTGAATTAAAAATAAAAATGCATTTCTTTAAAAAGATAAAACAAAAAATATACTGCTATTGAAAATAAAAAATAATTCCTAACAAACTAAGAAATGATTTTAATATTAGTTCTTCTACGGCTGAACAGTATTGTAATCTGTCATAAAAACTTCTGCAGACAGATCTAAAGGTTTCTGCTATAACATAATTGGAGACTTCTCTTATTTGGTTTTTTAATTTATCCAAATTTTGGGCTCTACACTCAGGATTTTCCTCAATGATGCTTTTAAAAAACCCCAATAAAAGAAGTCTATGGGTGTAAGATCTGGAGATCGCGCAAGTCACTTAATATTGCCTTTTCCACTGATAACTCAATTTGGAAAAGTATTGACTAAGTACTCCCTGATCTCTAAGTACTTCTGATCTAAAATCAGAATAGCCATGATGATTGCCAACCTCCGTCGCGGAGGTGGCACGTGAAGAAGAAGAAGTACTACCTAATTATTGTTTAAGTCTGGATGGAACCAAACATTCTCCAAATTTACATCAGGAAGATTGAGAATAGTGGGAAGAATATGATTCTGTTATAAGCCGAGGTATACTCTACTATTCAAGTTGCCTTCAATAAGAAATGGACCTATTATATAGTCAGTCCAGACATTTTTTGAGAACTTTTTAAGGACATTGAGTGTGGTAAACAACACTTCTGTGCTGGTTTTCTCGCTCCCAGTACATCGTAATGAAAGGATTGAAAGGATTCTGTCTCTCTACTAACGAAACAGACGATTTATCAGTAAATAAAATATTTTAATTATACTTGGTTTCATAATTAGCCTCCGTTATTAGACAAAATTCCATAGTTCGAAAGTAGTCGTCTGGATAAAGCTGCTTCGTCTTAGAATATTTAAAATCCTGATAACCGTGCCATACTTTCGTTACAGTAACAATGCTAACATCTAACTCTCTAGCAACGCTTCTTCTTGAACGTGTTGAATCTACCTCGAGTGTTGCACAAATTTGTGTATCCTGGTATTCTCTTTCCTAAACTTTTTCTGGTGACACTTCTTGCGCGTGACATTTTCTGCAATTTTTTAGGCAATAACAACTCTCAAAATTTTTGATAATATTATGTACTGACTCCCAAGGATTCAGTTTTCAAGGAATCAGTCTTCCCTCAAAAAACACAGAAAATAAATCTACATACTGTGGTCCAGAATTTTCATCAATTCAAAACTTAACGTACTGTATATATAAAAGATATTTTTACTCATTGTAACGATGCTCTGATCGTTTAACAGTTCGAACCGTGGGAGTGTCAATATTTGCGCATCCACTTCTACAACGTGACGGCGTAGTGGGATTCAAACGGCTATTTAAGGCGTGTGAATAGCGGAATTAGACAGTCTCGTAGCTAGCGCTCTAGGCTCCCTGACTCGCCGGTGTAGTGAACCTGCGAGCCATTCTGGACAGAGAGAGTTCCGTATTGAGGATCATACTCTGTCCCTAACCAAGCGGAACCCATCGGTATTGCGTATTGAGCATTACCGTGGATCTGCACAGAATCAACCGGGACAGAGAGATTTCTGTATTGAGGATTATACTCTGTCCTTAGCCAAGCGGAACCCGTGGGCATTGTGTATTGAACATTGCCATGGGTCTGCACAGCTAAATATTTTGTTTGCGAGCATATTCGGAGCTTTCGCTGAATTGAAGCGAAAGCGAGTATAAATCTGCGCGCGATCGATTTCCCCCATTCCGTTTCTTATTAGTAGTACTAATTAATTTCTTTTCTTTTATAGACGTTTGCCGAGGACTAGGTTCATCACGGGATCCAGTAGAATTCGTTTTAGTTTTATTCATTGTATAAGTATACAACGTAGAATTCCTTTTATTTTTATTTATTGTAGATATATTAAATTAATAGATTTATTTTTACTTTAAACCTGTGTTTTACTGAGTCTGTCGCCCCGAAAGAGCTACCCATCACATCATAATTAATTATGAGTAAAATATTTTGAAACACTCTCTGTGCTCGGTGCAATGAGTTGTGTTGATTTTTCACACATCCATCTAACTCTCATGTAGCATTAGCGACATTTTTGACAGTTCGTGGTTATTTTAGAAAAATAGCCATCAGGAGTATGCAGTACTCTTTGTCAATCTTTGACAGCAAACCAGATGGTTTAGTAGATGTGGATCATCTTTGTATGGCTTTATTAAAAGCTCTGCAGTAATGGCGGACAATATTTCTTTGAAATAGTACCAAATCTATTTTGTAATTTTTATTTGTAATCGTATTTAGTTTTCACGCAATAACAACTGTCACATTTATAATACGGGTAAAGAGTACCCACCACCATTTTTTTCTATGGATGCTTTTCCATGGATTCTGTAATTATTTACCTCTTGATCCAGTAAGTCCACACCCCCCAATGATAGTTTGTAGGATTTGAATAACTGAGGTACACTGCTAGTTTTTTCTTCGCTAGCTGAAGGCTTAGCTCCGCAGTACGTATCAAATGTATAACAGTTACTAGTAGATTTGCACAACATCCAATCCTTCTAGCCCAAAATGTGAAATGTTTTGCCAAAGGGTGACTCAACTATTTGATCATTGTCTCATCGATAGATAAATTTTCATTCAAAATGAAATTTAAAACTTAGCATTGAGTAACTCCATAAGCGGTCGTATTTTAAACATTTTATCAATTTTGTTCAATATAGTCTTGTCTGACAAATGTCTATACTTTTTAATTTCTGTAAACCTATTTCTGCTCATTACGTTGGAAATAAATGGAACATTCAGATCTTAATCCAAATTCCAATATGTACATCCATTCACATAAATTTTTAACATAAATTTTGATCTCATCTTTTGTAATTTTAATGAATATTGGAGGCTGTTGCGTACACATTGGTTTGTTCTACAATATGATTTACAATTTTATCATCAAATAACTTTTTAAAAATTTGTAATGTTGTTAGTTTGGCAAGCTCTGCTTTTACCCTTTTTATTTGTTTATAGCTTCCGTTGGTACCATTCATGCTCGTATTCACTATTTTACTCACTCCGGGCTTCTTCATTAAGTTTTTTTTAAGTTTTATTAGCTATCAGTTCCGTCTTTGATGATTTTATTCGTTTGGATAGTGGAATGTCATCATCTGTTTCATCCAGGTCATCTCTATTGTCAAAATCTTCTATTGTTAAGTTCTACCTATTTGCTGTTATAATCGTACATTTTGTCTTTTCTCGCAAAAATTAACATGTTCAATTTTCTGGCGATTATATTGAATTAGTGCAGCATAGGTTGTAAATCATCTTCGGTTTGAGGAGGTAGTATTGCCTCGTCTGCACAGCAAACTATTTTAAGTTGTTTTTCTCTCATTCAGTATCCTTCTTTAGTTTTTACTTTTCTTTGTTGGGCAATAAAGGGCTCAGGATATTTTCCTTTCTTATCCCATTGCCAGCTTCAATAGGATCAGTTATTTCTTCTTCTACTTTTACTTTTACTGGCTTGTTTTGGTAGATATTTTCAATCATTTTGATTATTTCTAAAGGTACCTTTCTTGCGTACAATAGGTAAATAACCTACTTTAATTTGAATCGATCAAATGCCTTCTTAAGGTCAAAGAAATATCGATATGCCTGTTTATTGTTTTCTAATGATTTCTCTAGCACTTGCCTTATTATAAATATAGCGTCTGTTCATAATCTTCCCGACCTAAAACCTTGTTATTCTTCTGCTAGTGTTATAATTTAATTCAGTTTATTTACTATCACTTTTTTAATTTTAGTGTTGTCTTAAATAAATTAATTTATTTGTAATTTCCCAGGTCCGATTTGTCTCCTTTTTAACAAGAGGTATTAGGATGCTTGATCTCCATTCTTGAGGAATTCTGTTTTATTCTATTATTTTTTGGATTAGTTTTAGTAGTTGTTTGGTTAGATCTGGTCTTCCGTACTGTAGGAGTTCGTTTGGGATTCTGTCCTTTCATGGTGATTTTCTGCTTTTTAATTTCCTTAATGCTTCCTTTACCTCTACCTCTAGTTTATCTAAAGTATTCATTTTCTTCTAATTCATTTATAGTGGTTGTATGCATGTTGTGTTTGTTGTGTTCTGTATTAAAATGCTTTTTTTTCCTTTCTTTACGTTTTCTCTTCACTTCCTCTCTAAACCATGGGATTTTCTTTTTTGCTATTTAAATGTTTGTTATTTTCCTCTCTCCAAGTGATTCTGTTACGTGGATTCTCTATTTAGTCTTTCGACTTTGATTTTTTTTGGGTTGGCGCCGCTCTCTTACTAGGCTATGGTCGCTACCTATATCTGCTGAGTTGAGGCATCTTACGTCGATTATTTTTGATGGATGTATATCTCTGTTTGTTATAACGTAATCTATTATAGATCTTTGTCCACGGCTGTTATTGAATGTATATTTGTGTTGGTTTTCTGATCAACTGACTGACTGATTGCGAACAAGCTAATGAATAATATCATTAAGGCATTTATTGGGAATAAAAATACTGAATTATCACCACTAAATAGTTAAAGATAGTAAAGAAAAGCGTACGAAAATCTATAATTGTACTAAACTCTAACTGGTATTTATTTATACCACTTTCTGATGTTATTTTAATATTTTTATAAAAGAAGGTCGCACCTTTTACTAGAAGCTCCTATATCACTTGGAGTTTTACTTTTGTTATTTTTAACGGGATTTTGCTTGTTCTAAAAGTCTACAGGTATAAAGTTGCGGAAAAAAGTGGTAAAAATATGTACCAATAACCTATAAAGGATTAAAATGAAACTAATAATATTATTTGGGAATTTGTAAGCAGTTGGTTGTATACATTAATTTTTTGTTTCAGGAAAACCTTTTCCAGTTAAAAACTGTAGTCTTTCCAATCAGACCAGCAGCTCAGTAGAGGTTTATTGTCTTCCGGCGTTTGACGGAGGTCTTCCGCAACACTTCGTTCTTGAATTGTATTCTTCCAGTTCTGCAGTACTTAGATTTAATATGACCTCTTATACAGAACCCTATTTCTTTTTGGATAACTTGGAGCCCGATGTAACTTTTCGAATTATTATATTCGCTATTAACATGAAAGGAAAGAGTGCTGGAGTTGTATTGGAAGAACTTACATTTAGAGATGCCGAGAAACGAACAGGTAAGAATAATATTTTAGTACCTCTCATCTAAGTATAACAAAAAATAAAGTAAAACCATAATTCATGTTATCAATTATCAATAACGTCAACAATGATGGATGATACCAATGCACATGAATAATGGCAATGAAAGTTTTTGATTGCTGCATGAAATTGTATTATTTCTTTTGATCTCTTATACAAATATGTAACGGAAACTTTGAGTGGAAATGAAGTACGTGACATTTGTTTAATTTTTCACCTGCGAAAACCAATGTTATTTATCGCTGTGTTAATTCCTTTTCATTTTCTACTTTAATTTTAAAATCCTTACTTTACTCCAACCCTTCCTACCCTCATTTCAACCCCGCTCCTTTAGTAATATAAACAGTTTTAAAATAGCAAACGAAAAAGACTCTCTCTCTACTGTTGACTACCACTAGCAACAGACGTACTCTCTTGACTGTTGACTACCAATAGCAATAGGCGTACTCTCTTGACCGTTGACTTTCGCTAGCAACAAACAAAAATGTGCTCTTTCTTGACCTTAGTGTTAGTACCTCGAGACACGTGTTTAAAAACCGGTAAAGACAGCTCCTCCCATACGAGGAAAAACCGCAAGTAAAAGCCTATAAATACCGCGAGTGTGTGTGTAACGGCAGTATTGGTATGACTTTTTATAAACATGATTTGGCTATTATCTGTATAACCCTTTATTACATCTCCTAATTATTTTGAACCAGCTCTATTTCATACAGTCCTCATACACTAAAATTATATTAATATTTTCACATAAGTAGCACTTTTTAAAGACCTACTACTACTGGAAATGTTCGCGACAAGTAAAAACTCTGAATGGGAAACGCCTCTACTTTGCCAGCTCTGGTTTTATTGAAAAGGGGTGTATAGCATATATTTAGCTCTTTTATCAGTAGCAAACGAGCTGTTACTGAAAACTCTGCATTAATACTACTAGGGTTTAATCTAAAATCAATCCTGCATAGGTAATTCGGTTCAATAATTGCGACGTAATACTCGACCTGCACTGATAAACTCTCATCGTATTAGACTCACGAAGAGTAATGGAACATCCATTTTTTAAACGCAGGAAAAACTCTCTCTTCCACGCAAATGTGTACCCTTTTTTAAAGAGAAATCGACGGAACGTTCGGCTGTATTTTTTACTGAAAAATGTGCGAGACTTTATATGAGATTCTGATATTTCGTACCGATAACGGAAAAGTATGCTAAAAAAAATCTTGAATGATATAATGAAAATATAGAAGACGGGTAATATTAAATAAAGTATATAAAAAATTTTAAGCTTAAACCGTTTACTTTTTTTTATTTTTGGTTATGTAATATTTGTATACTTAAGATTAAATATTAAATACCCTGCTAAAACAACGTAATTAAACTGGATATAAATTGATCTCTAAGTGCTAGTGGTTGGTTGTTGGCTGTATAGCCATATTATCCCTTCCTTAGTGACGTGACTAAGAATGACATATTTAGTGGCATTTTTGACAAATGTCACCCATTTTTTATTTGCTATTTCTTTTGGACTTTTAGTTTTTTATTTTCTATGGTACAGTGTATTTATCAAGATAAAACCAAGAAATTATTACAACAAAACTTTATTTTAAGTAAACGATAATACATTCACATAATCTCATTTTGATGGCAGTTTATACAGATTTATTTTAAATGGTCCCCACAAACCCATCTTTTACGTTCGAAACAGAATTTTCTGGTGGTTTTATCCCGAATCCTTCTACATACACAACATCTTCGTCGAGAGACAGTTCTAGCCTCGGCTAGCTGCTCATCTTCCTCAATACCAAGTAGCAGTTTTGCACGTTGTCATAGCTGCCTTAAAATTGTACCCTCTTTAATGACAGAGTAGAGGTTACACAGGGAACGGTACTAGGCTCAGGCTTCAGTCTGGTAGAGGTCTCTTGGTCGGAGCTCTTATTACAGCTCAAATACAAAGGATCAGTTAAAGAAGTACTTAAGTTAAAGGGAAGAGAAGTTAGAAGATAAAGAGAAGGGAAACATTTGGGCACCACCCTATTTTTAGAGCAACAGAGAAACCTACGGCATATAAAATAAGATAATGAGAAAGGTAAGGTGCGATTAAGATAATCACGCGAGAATAAAATAAACCGTGAGAGAAAAGTTATTATGATTGTGCGGTACACACTTAATATTTCGACACATATACAGTGTTAATATGATCAACCAAATAGTAATATAAATCAATAACAATGTCTGAAAGAGATACACCATGCACATGAAATAAATTTATATACCTACATAATAAAAAACCAAAAGGCAAATAGTTCATCAACAAGGTTATATTATTGAGGTATAGTTAAAGTAAATGTACTATAACAATTTTTACTGAACAGTTAAATGGCACGAGATAAGTTATTGCACAATTTATTATTTAATACAACAAAAAATATGTTTTTGAAAAATAATTATGAATAATTTAGTATCCTAAAGAATAAGAAGTCTTTAGTCTCCTTCTGACTGTCCAAACGCTGGTCACCACAACTTGGACCTCTCTAAGCTCTTTTTTGAGTTTAGCACCACTCAAATGTCGATTTCTCAGGAATTTCGATACAAGAAATTGATTATCTCTCTCCGTTTTTATTCGTTTACGGCCTCCTCCTTGTCGACGGATATAATCAACAGTATCTTCTTGGTACGAACGTTACACTCGGGACATAGAAGATTGGCTTAAATTTAGTTGATTTGCCACGGCCCTATGTCTCAGGCCTTCTCTCAATAATGCTACTGCTTGAGTTGCGTTGACGGACGTGGTATCTATTTGTAATGCAGTTGGAAACTTAAGTAACTGATGTATTAGTGGCTTGCTATGGAAATTAATGTGTACGATGTTAACCGAAAGCGTTAAGTCAGTGCGTCTCGATTTTAATCAGTCAAATTCTGACCCCCTCTCTACTTGTTGCATTATTTATTTGAAATGCTTCATCCAATTCACCAAAAAACATTTTTTTTTAAACTTAATAATGAAGTTAATGATTGTACACTAAATATTTTTAAATTTACACTTTTTAGACTGAAACAGGAGACGTACTTTGACAAAATAATTTTGAGTCGATTATTTTGCACTCAAGTGTAGTATTTAAAAATATGGAATTGGTTGTAGCTTTTTACAGGCAAGTACAAACCAAAGTCACAATATTATCCTGTCCGAGGTTATGGGTAAAGTTTTATATTACTTTTAAAATTCATGGCGTTCTTAAAATATCACTATTTGACATATGACGGCCTTCTTCCAAGTAAGCGAATATGTTGCTTGGCTATATATTTATAACGAAAATAAGGTCGAAAATAAGTCGTTTCGTGTAGTTTGGAGGATATTACCAAATCCTCCAACTGTGTATATAGAAACACATAAGTTAATTTGTCTTATTGATTCGCTTATTTGTAAATTACTATAATAGTGGTTTACAAGCTTAATAGAATCGTCCAAGTTTTTCTCTAGTTCTAATACTTGATCTCTGATCAAATAGTTTGCTTCTTGGTTTGTTGCTCCTGGATTTTATTAACCCTAAAGTTGTGTTCTGACAATTAGTAAGCCAAATTACCTAAATTATTCATCCGTTCTTACTTTAAAATTAATATCTTTCAAGGGCTTATGGTCACAATATACCATAAATTATTTGCACCTTTTTCAACGTTGCCAATCTATTGCTGCTTTTTTTATGGCTAAAAATTCTAGATATATTGTGCTTTAGAATTGGTTGGGAACACAACCAAGTTTTTATCTTATTAAAGGCTTCTTGATATTCCTTTGTCCAGATGTACTTAAGTCGGTATACTGTGAAAACCAGGTAAATGACAAATTTTAAAATATTGAGTTAAGTATACCAGAATTCTCAGTTTTTTTTGCTCTACATACAGGTAAAACCCAATAAATGATACGACTTACCATTCAGCAGATAATTTGTGTAATAAACAAATAAGTTACACCTAATCAACTTTTCATTTTCAAATAAAACAATATATCGCTACTTACTTCCATAAAATTAAAGTTCTGTTGCATGTAAAACAAAGTAAGCCCACATATATTATTATGCCGGACAACAATATATGTCTACTATTGCAAACCATATTCAGTAAAAAGGTGATAAGTGTCTTTAATACATTTTACGTGTATGATTTATTAAAATTTCTCTTTCATATCGACTAGTGAAAACCTTTAAGTACACTTACTTCATTTTACCTGAAAACGGGTTGAGTTAAAATTTAGAAATGGTTACTAAGCTAAACCCATAAATGATCTTTATAACACATACACAGATAGAATAACTTAAGACAGCAGTTCAATTCTTGATGATTCTGAGAACAATATAGTCTCAATAATGGAATCCATTTTTGATAGTGACTTTTCAGATGTAGACCCCACATATCAGCCAAGTGAAGAGGGATCGCTCTCTCTAGGAAGTCTATATGATTTACACACTTTGATAGCCTGAATGATGAGAAAAAAGATACTGAAGTAGGTGCACCCACGAACAATTTAGTGTCAACTGAAATAGCTAGTTGGATATTAAATCTACTTTTTGACAAAGTATGGAAAGACGTACGTCCACTAAAACGTTGGGGAAAATCTAACCCCAAAGATTGGGTAATAAATGTTGCAAAAAGGAGGCGTGCTGAGGGTTTGCCTTATAAGATAAAAAAAAAAGACCATAGACCAGCAATGCCAAAACCAGTTAATTGTTCAGAGTGCTTTTACAAATGTGCCAGTTATTTCAGCGAAGATTACAGACAAAAACTATGTCGTGATTATTGAAAGTTAGAATATATAGGCCAGAAACATTTTCTTATTGCACGTATTAAAACGGAACCACCAAAGAGAGTCGTTGCAGTTCGTTAAAGTTTAAAAAACCACGTGCATTTTCCAAAAAGTGTTACTTTTCTTTGAATGGTCAAGACATACAGGTATGTGAGAAATTTCTTTGTAAGACACTTTGTATATCAGCGTCGTTAATACAAGATGTTGTAAGAAAAACTGATATTCTAGGCTGTTATGCAGATACGGATAAGAGAGGCAAGCATACACCGCCAAATAAAACAAGCAGTAAAACCCAAAAAATCGTGAAGGCTCATATTGAGTCTTTTCCAACCATGGGCCCACATTACCTATATTCGCCAAAGTTCAAAGCGTAGATATTTGGACAAAAATTTAAGTATAAGAAAAATGTACCAACTTTTTATAAATGACTATAAGCAGAAGAAACTGGAAGGTGTTAGCGAAATTACATATCGAAGAATATTTTCTAACGACTATAATTTAAGCTTTTTTGTTGCTAAAAAAGATCAATGTTTAGTTTGTAATAAATATGATAGGGCTAATCCAACTGACAAATTGGATTTAGAAGACAGTTACAGAGAACATCAGAAAAGAAAAGAAGTATGTAATCTTAAAAACCAAATAATAAGAAAAGATATAATGAACAAGGGGATTTTGTTTCAGTTACTTTCGATCTACAGGCCGTACTACAGATTCCAAGTGGATTGACTGGAAACTATATTATTCTCGAAAATTATGTGTCTACAATTTGTGTGTATATGAAGCCGCATTACCAAATGCAGCTTACTGTTTTGACTGGTCAGAAATTAATGGTAGACAAGGAAGTTCTGAAATAGAAAGCATTATATTCCACTACTTATCAAAATGTGTTCCAGAATATGTAAGTGAAATAAGTTTATTTTCTGATACCTGCAGAGGACAGAATCCGTTTAAATATTATTAAACACAAATTTTTAGAGTCTGGACATTCCTATACGGAAGTTGACTCTATGCAGAGTAGTAACGAAACTGCTAAAAAACACAGATCTATCTATGGGATGCCAGATTACTTGTGTGTTTTTCAAAATGCAAGAGGAAATAAAAATATCAAGGTTGATGATAAAAAAGTATGTATAGAACCATACAAATGTAATTTGTATGGTTCTATACATACTTGAAAATTTAAGAATTTAAATACTACGACTTGTATGATTTAAAAAATTTGTCACACACTTTAATTAAAAACCGGACAAAAGACCAAAACGGCGAAAAAATAATGTGGTTGAAGATAAAAAGAATGAGATTCATGAAAGGAGAGATAAACATAATCTGTTTTAATTATGCCATGTCAACAAGCTTCAATTATTTCCTTACTGATACTGCACGACAGTCAACAAGAAAAAAGCACGCCAAGTTATCAACTAATTCAAGCAATCTTGAAGAACTTAAGCGACTTTATGATGCACATTTGCCAATTAGCATAGCAAAAAAGAGAGATTTGGTACAGCTATGTGATAAGGGAGTGATACCGGAGGAATATCACGGGTGGTATCGTAATTTGTAAATGGGAAATGATGTAACAGACATCTTGCCAGAGCCTGCTTTCAGTGACGAATCGGACGAGGAAGCCTCATAATAATAATATTGTTATTATTATATTCGAAATAAATTTGATTTTTTCTATAAAACTGCCTGTCATTCATATAAACAATAACTATAACTACACACATCTGTTAATAAAATTTTCAGGGAAAACCAGTTAAATGTCATAAATATCGACTAATACCTTAAAACATTGCTATTACCTAGTAAAAGCCTCATATCTCAATCACAAAACTGGACAATATTATACTTGGTTTATTATATTTGTGTTAAATATGTTATTTGAAGAGTAATTGATTTATTTAGATTTACAGGTAAAACCAGGTAAGTGATAGCATTTCCAACCTTTATTTAGGATTACTCAGATAGGTATCTCAACTTTTTCAAACTAATAATAGAATTTCATTTCAGATATATGCATCTTTCACTAGAATACCCAATATCAAAAACAAGCTGACTGCTTAATTCACAATATAAAACTAAACTTTAAAAACGTTTTTTCTCGATTTCGATATTCCAACATTTACCTGGTTTTCGCAGTATACCGACGATATTTTCTTAACAATTTATAGTGGGTCAAATATAACGGCTCTGTGTGGTATAAATTTTTGAAGAAAACCTATTTTTTTTTAAATTGGCCCACATTTTGCATAAAACATAGCAATAAAAGTAAATAAATAATTACAAATATCAAAATAAATTGAATGTCGGTATTACGCCCATTTTTCAAAGCTAAACAAACTAATATTCGAAAACTTTGACATCATCACTATACATGGATCATTTAATTAATCTAAAAATATTGCATGTTTAACCCTTGTGCAAAACCGAAACTCAATAATCAAAAATCGACATGTATCACTTCAATAGAGCAACCCGTCCAGACAAAACGAAAACTTTTTGCAAAAAATATTTTGAATTATAAACGGAACAACGACACAAAGGGAGTATGTATACAAAATTGATTTTATGGCATACAAGCCCCAAACAATACTGTTTATCTCGTCGAATGTTGGCTATAACTTTTTGTTGGTACTCGAATACACCGGATACAAAAGTTAAGTATTGAGTGGATATTATCTTTCCATGGTTATTTTAAACCATGGTTTATTTTATATTTAATGTGTGCTATTTTATGGGTTAATTAATAAAAAAAACAAATAATCTATAGTTAGATGATTTTTTTTATGTACCTACAAGAAGTAATGACAACAATTTCTGGTGCTAAATTCGACAAGAATTTCCATCTTCCTGAAAATCTTTTCTTGATCTTCTACCGGCTATGTTACTTTCAACTCCGACTCGTTCTATGCTTTCTCTTTTTCCTCTAAGCAAACAATACACTGGGATCTATTTTATCGACAGCCCAACCTAACTACATGCACGAGAAATCAAAGAACTGTACAACTATACTGTATCTTTTCAATATCTTGTGAATGTTACAATTTTTACGTGGGAGAAACCGCAAGATCACTAAGTGTCAGAATAAACGAGCATGAGACATACATGAAAACAAAGACTTCGATAAATTACAGTATTGATTTACATGTTATTCATGTTGAGTCAAGTGATCCCCTAAAACTGTCTACTGGGCTTGTAATCTGTAGAAAATTAGTGCAATTTTATCTCGTGTTTCGTACTAATAACTCCTATACACAAGTGAATATATATACTAATCGATAAGAAAAAATATTTAAAATACGTAAATATTGGTTGAATATAACTAAATACTTAGGGTAAATCCTCTTTGCGTAATCCTCTTTCTGTCCAGATAAATAGAGTATATTTATTGTGTATTTTTATCAATAACAGTTCTTTTGTGCGGTTTACCAAATGTGCTGCTCGTTGCCATGTAATCTGTAAAGCCGGATATTTCTGTCCTTTTAAAGTATCACAAGTGAATGCTTTGCATCAAAAATTCGTGTCGGGATCTGAATTTGGTAATATCTATAGGGTGGTAGTAACTTTTTGTACAACGGCAAATGGACTATCATAAAATAAACAGCAATGGTTATGTAACAAGTTCTTGCAAAATTAGACGGTAAGAGTAATACGAAATAATATATTACAACAACTGTTAAATTACTTCATTATGATTATCAGTATATTCTAAAAATAGTTTTTTAAGTCACACAAAATAATTTTCAACTCAAACAACACTTAAGGTTACTTTTTATTCAACAACAAAGATTCTGAAACTATTTTATTGTAACATGGTTAAGTTAAATATTATATTTTTTTTATGGGATTAAGAAACTAATTGATTGTGATCGTAATTAGAATTAAAATCATATTTTTAATAAACTAATATTTGTCGTTTTGATTTCCACTACGAAAATCGTTCTCAAAAAAGGTTTTTTTTGTACAAATTATGTAAAAATGTGTATAACCAAATATTTTGTGATTTTTTATGTCATTTCAAAGTTGACATGCTTGACCTAGATCTTGTAGACCGATACTGGCTACAACATATTTTGAGGGTGATTTTTTTACCTTAGGAATATCAAATTCTGACTGAATAAAACAATTTATTTATTTATGTATGTATTGTGTGTTTCATATGTGATCTGTCTTATTCCTTTTGTATTAGGCTGTATGAAGCTAAGTCTAAGACAAAAAAAACCGTGTCATTGGCGTACCTCAATTTATCAATCATAATTATCATCATCAATATCTCTACATCTATCCCTATACGGGGTCGACTTCCCTAATAGCATATCTTCATGAGGGCATATCTTGGGTGATATCATTATTAATACCCTTTACCAACATGTCCTGCCTAAGCTTCTCCCAGAAGTTCTTTTTTGGTCTTCCTTTCCTACTACTTCCAGGAACCCGCAAATCAGAAACTCTTTGTATTGGGTGAATCACGACTCTACATTGAACATAACCAAACCATCTTAATCTATGCTCTCTTATCTTGGAAACAATTGGTGTTATCCCTAGACTTCCCCTAATATGCTCATTCCTAATTGTTTCCTTTTTTGTTACTCCACTCATCCATCTAAGCATTTATTCGTTGTTCCTCTTTCTTTTTAACTGCCCAACATTCAGTTTCGCACATCATAGCTGGTCTTATAGCTGTTTTATAGAATTTTCTCTTCGGATTTATTGAAATTGAAAACACACCACTGGCTTTCTTCCACTTTATCAATCCAACCATAATTCTACTTCATGCATCTTCATCTATTTCCCCATTACTCTGTAACACCAATCGGCGTTACTTAAAACTATAACTTTTTTTTTGTTTTTTTTAGTTTTACTAAATTACTTAAATAAGTTTTTGTTTTACTAAATTTTAAACTTTTTTTCTTAAGAGCTTGTCTCCACTGTTCCAGTTTTTGTTCTTCGTCGCTTTTACTATTTCCTACTACCACTACCTATACATCAGCATACATGTAATTTCGCTGTTATTTGATCCAGAACTAATGAGAACAAATAAGGACAAAGTATCGCGCCTGGGTGCAATCCTACTTTTACATTAAATTTATCAGTCTCTCCCACATCTGTCCTAACACTAGTTGCTTTTTAACTTATATACATGTCTTTTAAGCTACAAGCCATAGGTAGTCTAATTGCCGAACAATTTGCAAATATTCGAATATCATTTTTGGAAACTCACATTTTTCCACAAATTGCTAAGCAAGACAATGAGAATGATGGGGAGACCATTACTATTTTTACTAATGACTGTAGCTATCAAAATCACCATTGTGTTATGGCCAATGCCCTACTGAATTTAGAAATAAATCATAATATAAAAATTGAACCGAAATTTCTTGAGCCTGGCCATACACAAATTGAAGTGGATTTTGTCCACTTAGTGATAGAACAAAAACTAAAAGATAGGATAATAAACGAACCTGCTGATTATGTCACCGTCTGTCAGCAGGCAAGAAAGAAACCAGCTCCATATAATGTAACTTATTTAGGTTTTGACTTCTTTAGGAAATTCGATGCAGTTCAGTTTTACAAAAGTATTCAACCATGGAGGGTAAAGGGCGATGCAAAAGTTACCGATGTTCGTGATATTCGATATTCACCCGAAGGACAAATTCACTAAAGATGCATTTTACAAGAATGGACAATCCTTTGTCAAAGAAAATCACTAAAAAATCTACACTCAGAAAGGCGTAAAACAACCGCGCTTTAAAATAAGACTTTGCCCGTTGATTACACACATGCACACATTTTACAATGATTTTCCCCATGAATAGTAAAAAAACGTTCCATTGTTATTTCCGATTAATAGTAGTAATCTACTTTTTCAACTTTGATTTACGACTTGGTTTTCGTTATGTAATAATATACTTATTTTATTTTAAAGTAACAAGATCTAGTTTTATTTTAAAAGATCCTTGAAAACCAGTGAAGTCCATTTTCACTACCGCTTTTAAATGGCGAAAATCTCCAAAATTAACACTTTTCAGCTAATAACCAAAATATATCTTGTAAATTAATTAATTACTAGATTATAATTTTAAACCCACTTCTGATCAGTGTTCTTTGGCAACATTTGGTGGCAACATCCTCTCGTCGCACACAAATTCATTCAAAGCATCTAGGAGTCCACAACACCATTCAAATGCGGTTAAGAAAATGGCAAATCAAGGTTAATGAAAATAAATCAAACAATTGTAACTTTTATAACTAAACGTCTTATATCTCCACCTGTACAACTAAACAATCAAGATATACCGCAATTCGATAGTGCAAAATATCTTGGTATTCATCTTACTCACGGATTACTTGGAGAAACCGCATTTTCAATAAACGAAAACAACTCAGACTAAAATTAAGACAACTTTACTGAATACTTGGAAGAAGATCTGAATTATCACTAAAAAATAAATTATTACTGTATAAATTGATTCTAAAACCCATCTGGACCTATGGCATTCAACTGTGGGGGTGTGCAAGCGAATCCAATATTCAAATCCTGCAGAGGTTTAAATCGAAGGTCCTTAGAAAGATTGGTAATGCACGATCTCTAATGAAATCATACATCGTGATCTCTCAGTGAATGTTGTGCGCGAAGAAATAAAAAAGTGTAGTGATAGGCATTTAAAACGGTTAGAAATTTATTCAAACTCTAGTGCGGTAAACCTACTGGACAACAGCAGGAAAGTGAGAAAAGTTAAGACACACAAACCCTGGGATTTACCAGATAGATTTTCATAAGTAAATTGTTTAGAATATAAGAAAAACTTCTTTTAAATATTAATTTTAGTTAAATTTAATAAGGAAGATACCTGCACTAGCAAATATTCTTCGCTTATATTAATTTCTCTATTTGAATTATCAAATTTTATTATTGTTCAAACAGGACAGATTGAAAATTTTTATTTGGAAAATAAAATAAAAAAAAAATTATTTTCACATTATTCTCTTAGTCTTTATGAAAATATAATTCCTATCTAAATCCGGTTCGTATAAAATTATTTTTAATTTCTATAAAAAATCTGAATAGTTTTAGCATTATGACTGCATAATTCTTTTATTTTAATTTATTGTGATAACCGAATAAAATTGAAAAAGTTCATACTTCCGTTATAAAATTATTTGGCATTTTATCAAGCTGTGTCCAGGCATATGCACAGATTACGGCTATTATGAAATTTTTTGCTCGTCATTTCTCGGATATCGACAGGATGTTTGCATAAAAGGGTAGGGCTGGCAGTAAATCGTTGCCAAAACCATCCATCTTGAATTGTATTGGAATGATTGTGACAACAATCGGAATTGAATGGAATGCGGAATATAATGGACTCTCTCCACGATAAGACTGAACTGTGTAATTGTTCTCCATGCCGAAGCCAACCGCACCTCTTTCCCTTCTAAGTTCACAGGGCGTGAAAGGACGTCTTCTGTATCAAATTCAGTATTCAGTATTACAATTGCGGTTGCCGAAAGCAATCGATAGTGATTGAACTGATGCGCAGAGGAGCGGTTAAGGGGATATTTTATACAAATGAGGCAACATAAGAGGCCGCATTTAATTTAGTAATATTTTAAAATCGCTTAACTAAGACTATCATAAATTCAAAGACACTATTTCTATATGCAAATACCTATATGTTTTTATGCAAACTAAATCTATATAACGTTTGTTTTAAAGTAAGAAGCTTTATAGTTAAGGAAAATCCTGTCGTGTTTGTCACAAAATAATTAAAGGCCTTAGAGCAACAACGGTACATGCCGCAAAAGTAAGTTTTTGAGAAAATCAACTATAACGGTTTTAATCAAATCCTGAAATACCAAAAGGTGTTATTTGAAAACTGTATATCTACTATTTTTAAAACTCTAAGCTAATTTTATTTAAATCTTTTTATAAAGAAACTTTTTATAAAAAAATAATTGTAAATGTAACAAGTTGTAAAATAGGTATCATAATATAGTATAAACACTTATAGGTCATTATCCAGCCTCAAGAGTCCACTGCTGAACATAGGCCTCTTCCTCATGTTTCCAACCCCGTCTATCTTGCGCCGCTCTTATCCAGTTTTTATTGAGTCTTCTTAAATCGTCAGTCCATCTTGTAGGTGGTCGACCGACGCTTCTCTTGTCTTCTCTTGGCCTCCATTCCAATAACCTCTTTGTCCATTGCCCATCTGTCATTCTGGCTATGTGTCCTGCCCATCTCCATTTTAGTCTGGCTATCTTCTCGATGATGTCAGTCACTCCGGTTCTTCTCCTGATGTCTTCGTTGGTTATTCTATCTCGCAGAGTTATTCCTAACATGGACCGCTCCATTCTTCTCTACGTGACTCTCAGTTTGGTAGCTGCTGCTTTTGTTAAGGTAAGTGTTTCTGCTCCGTACGTCAAGACTGGGAGGACGCACTGATCAAATACCTTTCTCTTTAGGCATGTGGGCAGCTCACTTTTAAAAGTTTCTCTCAGTTTTCCAAATGCTGCCCACCCAAGGCCGATTCTTCTCTTCAGTTCATGAGTCTGGTTATCCCTGCCAATCATAATTTCATGTCCCAGGTATTTATATCTATCTACGAGTTCTATTTCTTTCCCACCAATACTGATGTTCTGGTTGGGTACCAAATTGGTCATGATTTTTGTTTTCGAGATATTTATATTTAAACCTACACTTTCTGTAGCCACAACGAGTTCCTGTACCATCTCTCTTGCCATAACTAGATCTTCAGCTATTATAAGTATATCATCGGCGAAACGTAAGTTGTTTAGATAACTTATAGGTACATAGTGTTAAACGAGATAAAACAAAATAACTTGCAATTCTATACCTAAGATTGTTTTAAAATTAATTTAATTTTCATCGTCCAGATCGCTAAAGTCATCTAAACGTTCTGTCTCATTGACCTGTTAATATTGGCCTGCTCACAAAAAAGTCGCCACTCCTGTTGATTCTATCAGCCTATCTAAGTCTCTGTACTTTAACGAATTTTACAATATCTGGATCGGTGTATAACTGATAGTTATATCTTCGACGCCATAGCTCATTTTTATTTACGACCCCAAAAATCTTTTTAAGAATTTTTCTCTTAAAAATACCAAGAAATGTTTTATCATTTTGAGATAAGGTCCACGTTTTAGCCCAATGTATTAAAACCGGTCTTATTAAGGTCTTGTATATATTGATCTTATGAACAGTTATGTTTGCTATTGCTACGCATCTTTTTATTTCATCGCTTATCGTGTTTGTTGCGTTTACTAGCGATCCATGATATGTGAATTCTTTGACTTGCTTAAAGATATGGTTGTTAATTTGAATTCTCTGTTGGATATTTTAGGGGTTAGAAACCATTGTATATTTGGTTTTTTCCTCGTTTACCACAAGTCCTAATTCACTTGCCGCGTCCGCAAGCCTTGTTAAACACAATGCACCATGTCTCTTATACTTCTGCTCACTATAAATATATCGTCAGCAAATGCGAGAGTTTGCGTCGATCTATTAAAACTAGTTCCATTTATTCTAATATTTAATTGTCTGATTGCCTTTTCCAAACAATATTAAAGAGAGGCCTACCAGCTTGTCCTCCTTATTATTAATCACAAAAAATGTAGAGTTTTCTTCTTCAATTTTAACGCATGAGCTTACATTTTGCATTGTTAGTGGGGTCAACCTAACTAATTTAGGTAGGATACCAAAGTCTATCATTGCATTGTAACGATAAAACTACCAAAAAGAATTAAAATACTTTTATAAAAATAATACCTCAATCAAAAATGGGAGCTGATCATCTATGCTTTGCCTAGCTCAGTATCTCAAGTGTGAGTTCATCTTGTCTTAAACTACGAATCAAACCTGAACCCTTAGCTGATAGCAAATAAGACAATTTTTAACTAATCATATTTATTAAAAACCGGAAACAATTAACCCTGCCAATGCTTAACAATGAATATAGTGAGGGTGATACTTAAGGCCACGATGGCATCAATGGGCATGTGTGTGTGTGGTCTCTAAATTTCATTTTCAACCTCTATGTGAAGAATGTTTTTACAGAGGCACTCGAAGGTTCTGAATGTGGTATAAAAGTCAATGGGTAGGTACCCGATAAATAACATTTCTTTACGCCGACGACACTGCTATAATCATAGACAATGAATATGTGTAGTTGATGCTAAATTATAAAATAAATACTCTAGGAAAAATTTATTGCTTAAAGATAAATGCTGAAAAAACTACATGCATGGCAATAAGAAAAAATGCACATTCAAGAGTACATATGCAAGTACAAAATGCTTCAATCGAGCAAGTAAAAATGTTTAAATACTTGGTAATATTAATGAATGACGAATGAGATCCTCAACAAGAAATAAAATGCCGTAGGAACAAGCAAGATAAACTTTAATTAAATTCAAACCGCTACTATGTATGTAACCGCAATCTTTCCTTTAATCTCAGCTACTGGATGGTGCAATAGTATGTATGGTCCATATTGTTATACGGCATAGAGATATGGATGTTAAAAATATGCGTCATTAACAAGTTGGAGACCTTTAAAATGTGGACTTTGTGAAGAATGCCAGAAAGTGCAACTACCGAAAGAGAATTACTCAACTTGATCAAGATAAGAAAAATCTGAAATCTGGGCCATATCTTATGAGGAAAAAAGTACGCCATCCCTCAAATAATTATCCACGCAAATATTGAGAATAATAGAGGAGTAGGTCGCAAACAAATATCGTGGCTACGAAATATAATAAACTGGACAGGGATAAATAACACTGGCGAGCTTTTGCCTGCCGCAAAATTAAGATAATTCTCCAACGCATTATAGGAAGGAACTAGGGAGGACACTATAAGAGGAAGATTACTGAAGTTATCACACAATTTTTTTTTGTATAAATTTGAATGCCACCTCTAAAATCCAAAGAATATAAATGAATCTTATTTTAAACGACATGCCACCAAACTAACGTCACAGCAAGTTAATTTCTAGAAATACACAACAGTTAACCAAAAAGCGTTACAAGCATCTTTCGAGGTTGCCTTTTTGACTGCCAAAACTAAAAAACCTCACAACATTGGCGACATGCTCATTTTGCCAGCTGCAATCAAAATGCAGCTGCTCGATCATGCAAGGAGAAAAGTATGCCAAATAATGAGTCGCGAATTGGAATCAGAATACGAAAATCTACTGTTACATACGGAGGTCAGGTGGTTATCGTGAGGAAAAATACAACGTGTATTTGATCTTAAAGATGAAATCAGAATATTTCTACTTAAAGGGTACCAAAGCTAGCGGAATATTTCTTGAATAAAAATTGGATGACAACAGTTGGCTGGAAATCTTTCGGACAATTTTGAAAAACTTAATTATTTAAATTAATCATTGCAAGAGAAAACTACAAATGTACTGATTTTGGTTAACAAAATAAAAGCCTTTTGTAGAAAAATAAGTTTGTGTATAGACGAAATCAGTGCTGAAAACTACAAGATGTTTGCATGTTTAGAGAAATTTTCTGAAGAAATCAATATAAAGCTCGAAGAAGAAATTCAAACCAAAATCATCATGCATCTTACAAGCCTTAGGCAAGACTTGGTAATACGATTCCCAGATACGTCACACGGCGACCAATGAATAATTAATCCATTCACTTGTGATCTTGAACTGTGAAGATGAACTTAAAAGAAAAGGAGCAGTTGATCGATTTATTGTCCGATGAAAGCCTTAGATCTATTTTCAAAACCACGGATCTATCTAAGTTCGGGATAATGATGGAAGAGGAATATCCACTGTTATACAAAACATTTCTGCTGAAACTGCTATCATTCGCATCTACATACCTGTGCGAAACAGCTTTCTCCACATTGACTGCTATAAAAACAAAATATCGCTCTATACTTAACGTAGAACCTAATTTGAGGGTGTCTTTTTCTAATAATATATGACCAAGGATTAATATACTGACTGCAAGTGTGCAAGCACAATGTTCACATTAGTTTGTAAACTTACGTATATTATGTACTTATTTTTTTTTTTAATTTTAAAATATTTATTTTTATTTTAAAAAATAAAATGTTAAAATAATTGCTTGTCTTATTTAATACCATCATAAATATTATGTTAAGTGCATAGTTTGCTCTAATATTACTTTCCAAAATAAATAAACTCTTCAACATAATTTACGAAATAAAAACAGCTAAGAACAACATGGAGGATAATTGAAGTTTACCGTAATTTCATCCTGAAGCAACCTTTGCACTTGTTAATTTAGTGATTTTTTTTCTGGGGTCACTCATAACTCTTTTTTTATTTTGGGGTTGCAATATCAAAAAGGTTGCGGACCGCTGCCCTAGGTGGCGCTCTTCTTTCTAATTTTTGCCGCAGCAATTATAAGCTAACCTCCATATTTCTGTTGGATCATTGAAGTGTTTGTTATTTTGTGATTTTGATACCATTTATCATTTTTTTAACTTTTATTGTTGTAAGGGTAAGTACTAGTAATGTTTATTTATTCGTTATAAGACTTTTTTTAATTATTGTTGTTTTATATTACAAAATAGACCTGTACTCATCTGAGTACAGTGGGTTTCAAAATGATTATTTGGTTTTGTATTGTTTCAGGTTTAATATTGGTATTGGAATGGATTTTTAAGAATTGTAGCCTATGAATCCTACTGAGTTTTATAGAAAACGTTATAGAACTCTTGCTTTAACTTTGTAGTTATTTCTCCTGAGACTGACTATCAAACTGACAATGAGGACATAGATGACGATAATCTTCAGACTCAAAGCTTTCTGAACGTTCCCGGAGAAATAGAGGTTCATTACATGAGTGATGACGATGACTGATAACGATGAAGAAGACAATCTTCCTCTTGACGAGAAAATTTACTAAAGGGTCAACATAAAACCAAGAAATCTGACTGGACGAAAGAAATTACTGATATTAGTATGACATCTACAACAGGTCACTAGGGTCGTCTGGATAATATAAAAGAACAAATCTGACGTATATCTCCTATAGAAATATTTAAGAAATCTTTCGACAATGAAATTATTAAATATATTACACAGCAGACAAATTTATATGCCGCTCAAAATAATAATTATCAATTTCATGTAATGCAGGAAAAGATAAAGATATTTTGGGCTATTTTACTTTTTAGTGGATACCATAGATTGCCACTAAAGCGCAACTATTGGTGTTTAGATGAGGATTTTCATGTTCCAATCGTGTCTAATGCAATTTCAAAGAACCGTTTCCAAGAAATTAAAAAATCCCACATTTGGCAGATAATTCGCAAATTGATACAAGAAACAGAATGTATAAAGTGAGGCCTCTCATAAACAAACTAAATAAAAAATTTCAACACTTTGGCATATTTCACAAAGACTTATCAATTGATGAAGCGATGATAAAGTATTTTCAGCATCACTCATCTAAACAGTTCATAAGGGGAAACTCAGTAAGAATTGGGTACAAGGACTGGATGCTTTGTAGTTCAACTGGTTATTGCTACAATTTTGACACATATTGTGGAGCATCAGTGAATAAATCAAAAGTCGCGGCGTTGCCTTTAGGATCACAAGTTGTTCTAAAAATGCTTGATGTCTTTGATGTGCCTACTAACAATAAAGTATTTTTTGATAATTATTTTACTAGTTACAATTTGATGGAAACTTGGAAAGAGAAGGGTTTTAGAGCAACAGACACAGCAAGAGAAAATCGTATAACAAAATGTAATTTCTGTAATGAAAAAGAAGAATCGTGGATATTTCGAATATGGCTTTGACAAAACAGGTCTAATACTTTTTGTATTATGGAAGGACAACAATGTGGTCACAATGGCATCAAATTACGATAGTATTGAACCACTTTCAAAAGTGAATCGTTGGTGTGCTTCTGCCAAAACGAAAAATTGATTTACACGAACCAAAACTTTTCTCATCATACAATGCTTCAATGGGCGGTGTTGATTTCTTTGATTGACCAATCGGTAATAACTACCGAGTCAGTATACCAGGTAAAAAATGGTGGTGGCCAATTTTTACACACATGCTCAACTCAGCTCTTGTTAACTCGTGGAGGTTACAAGTATTTGCTGAAACTAAAGAAAATGATCTTTTGGCTTTTCAAATGTAATACGTCATTATTTAAGAAGTTTTAAGAAATCTACTTATTCTAGAAAACGACTAGCAGGATATGTACCAATTAGTCTAAAAATGGATGGAAGCGGTCATTTTCCAAAGAAAATAGACAGACAACTTCGATGTAGCTTACGTCCTCAAAGAGTACGTTGGATTTGTATAAAGTGTGAAGTTACTCTGTGCATTGAACATGATTGTTTTGTACAATTTCATACTAGTTAGATTATAACACAGGATATACCCAAGTATGTACCTATATTGTAAGAAAATAAAATATTTTCATTTTTACACAACGTTTTATATTTTTGATTCCCGATTAGCCCATTGTACTCGTATGAGTATACCTACTTTTTGCTAAAAATTTAATTTTTTTATGTCTAATAACAATGAATTGTTACTATTTAACAAAGATCCAATAAGGACATCTTGTATTATCGAAAAAAAAATGTGGGATCAAATGGGTTAACTAACTATTTCTAATTTTAGAACATAAATAACTTTTATTAATATAACAATTTTCATAATTAACTCGAAGAAATTAGAACTGGATAAATATAACTCATTTTCTTAATATTTAAATTAAAAATCTTAAAAGCAGTTTTAATGTTTTATTGCAGTTCCAGTCTACTTTTAATGGATTTTGTCCCTTTTGAAATGAGTGATTTTTAATAACCCTGCCGAAGATGAAGATAAAAATTTTAATTCCTCAGGCATCCTCAAGTTCGATATCCATCACCGGGAGATTGTCATAAAAACTAATTTAATAACACTACGATCACGAGGGGTGAAACGGAACGGCTTAAAATGGGTCATTAATAAAACCATTGGACTTTGAATATTCCTGGATTCAGGATAACAATGGCTGAAGAATTTCCAGTGATAATGGAATGTGCCGTGAGGCGCGCAGAAATGTTTCATTATGGGCATTCGAAGGGTTGAGTGTAATCGAAAATAATTGTGGTAAAAAAATACAAGAGGGATGGATTGGAAGAAGATTGATCAAGGGATTGCGTACAGGTCGGATTGGAATTGCTAATGAAACTAATTTTCGAACAATTTGTCCCATTTGAAATTAATTCAATATACAGGGTGTTCACAAATTCTTCTAACAAACGAAGACCGGAGATTCCTCAGATAATTTTAAGACAATTTAACCCAATTCAGCTAGTTCAAAAATGCTTCCTAAGAAGTGTAGAGCTCTTTGAAGATAGCGCCTTGTAATTATTTTTTTTATTTCTTCAAAACGATTCTAGTTAGAAAAACTAAAACTGGTACGATTATTAATCATCCAGGGCTGAATTATTTTCATTAATTGCGAATTTCTTGTACCAGTCATGGTACCAGATTGGTTATTTTAATGCATAATTTTTTATTTTGATTCAATTCTAGAAGAAAGAAAATCGTACTAATTTTCCTTTTTTTTAAAGCATTCTGAATGTTGATGGATTCGACCGTTACTTGATGGAAATTCATTTTATGTAACAATAAAACACTGAAAACTTTGTTTTCAAACTTCCACAAAATTTATTTTAATTTCTTATCACTACAGCTGTTTCGGCTGATTGCCTTTCTCAAGTGATCTGTTTTTGGTATGGGTTTACACTTTATAGTCTCTAATGGAATAGGTTGAGGAGGGGAGAACTGTTTGTCTCAAGCTGGTCATTCAGAATTATATCTGTGTTTTTTAATTTGTTGATTTCCATAGATTCTAACAAAGATAGCTTAAGCCTCAACCTATTCCATTAGAGACTATAAAGTGTAAACCCATACCAAAAACAGATCACTTGAGAAAGGCAATCAGCCGAAACAGCTGTAGTGATAAGAAATTAAAATAAATTTTGTGGAAGTTTGAAAACAAAGTTTTCAGTGTTTTATTGTTACATTCTGAATGTATTTACAAAAACCTAATTGAGGAGTTTGCTGTAAGAAGGATACAGCTCCATATTTGGTATTTGTTGGGAAATTAAAAAAAAACTGTTTATTTATAATAGTTTTTATTTTAATCCGAAAGACATAATATCAATTGATGATATACAGATTTATTCAATACTTGAGACTATTTTCAAGTAGATAATTTTTGAAAAAATAAGAAAAAAAAGTTGGAACTGTATCTTTCTTGCACCAAAGACGTGAAATAATGCTTCTTTACCATCATTTCTGAGAAAAAATAAAAAATTTCCAACAAAACCTTTTATTCGGGTACAACAATCAAACGCTTATGGTTTGCCTACTACACAAATACCAAAAAATTTGTAAAAAGATTTGGTTAGTGTCAAAAAAAATAGCATTCACAAAAAAAATAAAACATTAAACACACGGGCAATCACATCCTTTATTCATCTACCTGGTCGTCATCATCCGTTCCAAATGATTCGGTTTTCTGGTTCTCTGTGATGGCTGCATTAGTTGTGAGACGGGTGTAAAAAGCCATTTGGTCCATAGGAACGAATCGTGTTGTCAACTGCATTATATCTGCATATTTGGCTTTTTTGACAGGTATAGCATTGCAATAGACAGAAATATCAGAAGAAACTGAGAGGTCGCTGTCAAGGTTTTTCAAGATTTGGAATAAATGAAAAATCGGAAGGCCAGTAGATATACTGACTTTAATACCATCTAAAGGTTCATTGCTGTACTGGAAAATTCGATATTTGGAAATCTGAAATCACACTTTGTTTTATCAGAATGGAAATAAACTGCTTAAATGATAGTTTAAAAAAATCAGCATATTGTTGTGGGCTAAAAACGTAGTTATTCTTCCTTAAAAACTTCTCGATAACAGGAAAGCTGTGCTTCATCTTATCAATAGACCTAGTTCTCACCAGCAAATACAGAAACTGAATTAATTACTGAGTTTTTGTTTTGCGCAGCAGCGTTATAGCAGAAAAGGTATAAAACTTTTACCATTTTTAAGGAGTATATATAGTTTTATATTTTTTTTTAAACCTATTCTCTATCCTTCCATTGTTGGATGTAGTTCTCTTCATCTTTCCCTATCTTGAGATCTTCTCTGCCATGTGGGACCTCCATGTTTTCTGATGTCATCTTTCCACTTCATCTGTGGTCTGCTTCTTGATCTCTTTGCATTGTATGGACGCCACTTTTCAATGGCATTTTTCCATCGTCCGTCTTGGAGACGTTCATTGTGTCCAGCCCATTTCCATTTTAGGAAATTTTTAGGCCTTTTTTCAGTGATTTTTCATGAAGTTCATTCAGCATTAATTCTAGTTCTTATCGTTCCAAAGAGATCAGGAGTATATCATCCGCATATATAAGGTGATTTAGGTACTTTCCGTTAATACATATTCCTCTGTTTTCCCAATCTGTTGATTTTATTATATCTTCGAGGGTCAAGGTAAACAGTTTAGGTGAAATTATATCGCCTTGTCGGACTCCTCGTTTAACTTTTATATTATCCGTTATTAATTTGTCGTCCAGAATTACGGTCATGGTTGCATTTTGGTAAATATCATGTATCAATTGTCGGTATCTTGAATCTATGCTACTATTGACCAGAGCTTCTTCCACCGCCCAGTGTTCAATGCTGTCGAAAGCCTTTTCATAATCTACGAATGCTAAGTACAGCGGACAAATCAAGCACACTTTTATATGTATGATAAAACTACGGCTCGAAAGTCACCAAACAAGGTAGTGTCATTTTTGTACCACTATATAAAACTATGTACTGTACATAGAAGTACTCAAGAATCATGGCTAAAAGATCAGTTTCACCACAACTTTAGTCTTCATTAGTTCCATGATTCTGTAAAGCTAATGCGACTATATTCTTTGCTATTCATTTTAAGAGCAAAAATGTTTTAAAAACAAATTTAAAAAGAAACACGTGCAAAAACAGTATGACAATAAATTCATCTACAAGTGCAATGAACATATAATACATCGTAAGGCCACTATATTTCATTCCCGTGTATAAAAATAATGTTAGCGTAAACCACCGATGGCTCACTTGGCCGATTTAACAAACATTACTTGTGACCTATATTGTCCTATATCGTCATATCCCGACGAAAAGTCACTAACTGACATTTTGTGAAAAAACTCATTAACTTCGCCGATCACATGAAATTTATCATATCTTTCTATTATAAAAGTCACTACTTGCTAAATGTGGTTCTAAATAGCTATTTTTGTGTGTTAAAAAATCACTAACCCGTTAATACTAATAAAATATTAAGCAGCCAAAAATACCTAAGTGACTTAGTAACTTTTTACATATGAACAAATTGTAGAGATATGCATTAAAACTCATTAATGGCACTTAGTGACTTTTTCCAGAATAATAAATCACTGCTGTGTTTGATTTTACACTTCTCTTTCTCAGTTATTGATATGCAGTTAGTGAGTGAACACGTATTATTTCGCTAAAAAAAATATGGATTATGTTTTCTCTTACGCTCTATTTCATTATTGGACGTGTGCCGTTAGTTGCTTTTACTTGGAGGGTGAAAGTCACCCCTTCTCGGGGGTGAAAAATATACGTTTAAAATAGTCGTGGATAAATTGACTAATTCTAAGTAGCTTTGCTCTATAGAGTTTTTTAACTGTCAATCATTTTTCGAGTTATTTGTGAGTGAAAATGACAGTGAAATCAACAAAAAGAAACTCGTTTTCAGGCGGTTTTTTGCAAGTAAATCAAAAAGTAAGCATATTATCGAAAAAAATATTCTTAGCAAAAATATAGCTTCTTATTACACGGTATCGCCGTATTTCATGTTCACTTACTGGGTTATTAATGTTTTCACTGACTTAGGTGAAATCTATTATTTGAAATATCATTTCTGCTGTTAATTTAGTTTTAAAAACAATAAGTAATAAATACTTATTTGGAGGATGAATCAAAAGACGACTCCGTTAAAGATAAGGACTGGGTTCAAACTGATATCTCAAAAAGTAATAATGAGTCTATACAGTATGAAGAATTAACTATATAACATATAAAAGAAACAAGCGACATAAATAATTATGTTGGGAATAATGATGAGAATACACCTCTAAAGAAAGTTTCTTGTCGATGTAGAAAATCTGATCCCTCTAAATGGTTAAAAATATTGGGAAGAAAAATAAGTTTAACTGTTTGTCCTATAAAACAAAAAAAGGTGTAAAGCCAGCAAAGATTCCACGACCAGCAAACTGTCAATCTTGTAAATTTAAATGTGGTCAAAATTTTTCAGAAGTGGATAGGATCAGCATTTGTAAAAAGTACTGGTCTCTTTCTAATTATAAAAGACAGAAAGATTTCATTTTAAAAATGGTTCAAATAAAAGAACCGGCGAGACCTTTGGCAAAGGTTTCAATTAATAGAAAGAGAAAATGCAGCAGATCATACTTTCTTATAAGCAATGACAAGAAATATCGAGTCTGTCAGAATTTCTTTCAAAAAACTCTTAATATTAGTAACGGTCATATTAATATATCCTTTAAGGGTTCTAACGATGGTGTTTTTACGGCAGAAGATAGACGAGGTAAAAAATCTCCTCATAATAAAATTAAACCAGAAGATGTGGCTTTTGTGAAACAACACATCGAGATGTTCCCTACAATATCGTCTCATTAATGTAGGAAAAATACTCACAGATGTTACTTAGATGAAAAATTGTCTATTAGAAAAATGTTTTCCTTGTATACCGTCCATTGTAACGAGAATAATCGATTTCCGGTGAGTCATTCAAAGTACAGAAAAAATTTTTGCGAGTGTTACAATTTATCATTTTTCGTGCCAAAAAAGGATCAATGCACCCTCTGTAATAAATTTAGGCATGCAAAACGAATAGATTCTGTAACGCCTGAATTAAAACAAACATACAACGCCCACTTAGAAAAAAAAGGCAGGCCACAATTGCTAAAGAACGTTATGTCTGCAACGCTTGACTTACAGAGTGTTCTTCAAATACCGTCTGGTGAAGAGTCTCTGTTATATTACTGTCGTAAACTTTGCCCTTATAATTTCACTGTTTACGAGTCAGGGTTTCCAAATAAAGCATATTGCATGCTGTGGTCTGAGGTGAACGGTAGAAGAGGCAGCAATGAAATTGGTACAGCTTTATTGCAGTGGATTAATGGATTTTCAAAGGATATTAAAGAGATTTCATTGTTTTCAGACACTTGTGGGGGTCAAAATCGCAATCAGCACATCTCTGCGCTTCTGCTCTATTTAATCCAAACTACTCCTATTGAAATCATAGAGCAGAAATACCTAGAATCCGGACATTCTTTCATGGAAGTTGACAGCATGCATGGTGAAATTGAAAGGGAAAAAAGGCATGTGTCTGTTAATTCTGTTATGGAGTGGATGAACATAATGAAAAGAGCCAGATCAAACAGTAACAGAAGCTCCGCAAATCCCTACCATGTCAAACAGCTGCATTTTTCCGATATGTTGGATTTTAAAGATTTCTCAAAACGCACAATTAAAAATCGTCTGAAAGATGAGAATGGTAACACAGTCAGATGGCTTGAAATCAAATCTTTACGATATGAAAAATCAAATCCAGACATAATAAAAAAATTGTGCGAATGAAATAAAAAGAGCTTATAATCAACTACTTCCTATTAGTAACAAAAAAAAGGTATATTTAATGAAGTTATGTAAAAAAGAAATTATACCAGAGGAACTGCATGGATGGTATGCATCTCTACCAAATCTCTACAAAATAACCGAACCAGCCGTTGAGGATGACGAAGAAGAGGAACTTTTTTAAAATTCTTTTTTTTATGTTAACTTATTACGATGTATTATGTAATAAATATAATATGTAATAATTATATTATACGTAATAAATAATTATTACTAAAACTCATTATTGTTTTTTATGCAAAAAATCACTAACTGATACTATTGCGCAAAATACATAGTAAAGTATCTTCAAAGTATTAGTAACTTCAGATTAATAAATCTAAGAGCAGTAATTACACCTTAAAAAAGTTTGTTATAGAAAATTTTAAAAACCTGATTTATAGTGAAGATTTTATCTTTAACTTCAAATATCTCCATAACATCAAAATGTTAGTTAGTGACTTCTTGCTGGGATATGACGATATCGTAGCTCATATGACTTGATCAGACAAACTTGTGTCTACCACATGTAACTCGCACGGCTTTTGCAGACCTTTAACTGCGAGCCACACCTTGACTCTTATGGCGGTCAATGGGTTAATAAATTACTACCTACTATAATATTAAATGTATTTTATGTGATTTATTTCGTTGAAATTTAATAAAATCAAAAACGCACATTTATTATACTAATTATTTTTACTTGTTTCAGCACAAGATGGTGATATAGCAATATCGCCAGTTTTGGGTATTCTAATAGGAGCAACATTTACGATAATAGTAGTGATACTCATAATTATCATTAGAATTAAAAGGTCTCAAAATAATTCTAGCACCGGACTACATGAACAAAAAGTATCGGTTGGAGCGGGAAACCAACAAAATACCTTGTCCTCAACAAAACCCTTATTAAGAAGTACTTCACCAAGAGATTTAGATGAAAGAGATCCTGATATTATTCCTGCCAAATACGGTGAGATTATTTATTTTTTTTTTTAAATATTATCTGTCCGTTTAACCCTTATTCGCACAAGTTGGGCCCAAATAACCCGAAATGCAACTTGGTTTATTAGCGAAATAATATATACCATACTTTAATAGTGCTTGTAATATCGTCCAGCTGGTAAGAAAAAACCAATATTTTCAACAAAAAATTTCCCTGTTCAAAATTTTGTGCTTGTCCAAGTCTTTGTGCTTTTTGAATTAGAATTGTGATTACTCTCAACGATGTAACTTCGATTCTCATCATTTATTATTACTGAAATTAATATATACTACTTAATAACTATAGTAGTTATAATAATAATAACTACTTAACAAGCGGCTCTAGGTACATCGCCATGTAACCAATTTACATACCTAGTTTGATAGGAAGGTTGCCGGAGATAGGTTCTTTTCAATTAAGTAGATAAGGGAGAATTACAGAACATATCTTTACTATAGTCCAATATAGTAAAGGGAGTGACTCACTCTCAAAAATGAAATCTAACACCGTAATCTATTAAAGATTTCCAGTGGCGTCCTTATTTAATTTTTTTTATTGAAATATTTTATTAACAATTAAATTCAGATGGTACCTTTGTCATTCCATAAATTTTCTAAACATCGCCAGGTTTAAACAATGTATTCATAAGGAAATAAATCGCAAATAATTGTAATGATAGTCAAATTTTACTTTAATTTCGAATATTCGACTCCGAATATGAAAATCGAATTATTTTATTAGTATCCATGCAAAATGTGCCAGTTTAAACTTGAACCATGTCATCGTCAGACGACCAGAACGTGTTGTCCGCTAGTGCAGTAGTTCTTTATCTTAAAAGGCAAGGAAAACGCACAGTTTGGTGTAAGAAATTACTAAAGAATTAAGAAACCTGTGAAAATACGAATTTTTAAGTAAAATAAAAATGTATCCACGGGATTCTCATAATTATTTTCAAATGGATGAAGAAAGTTATTTGCAGCTATTACCACTTGTATCTCTTTTAATTTCAAAAGAAGACACTATTATGTGTGAAGCTATATGTCCTAACGAAATATTGATGGCAGCCTTACAATTTCTTACAACGGAAAGTATTTGCGAGAATCTAAAATTTTCCGCCAGAATCTCCCCCAAGCACTGGGCTAAATCATTCCTGAGACGTGTTGTGTACTATCTGAAGTGCTAAAAAATTATTTAAAGGTAAAAAATAACACAATTTAAATTGACCTTAGTTAAACTGTAATAAAAACATTTAAGTGAAACTATAAATCAGCATAATTCGAAAAAAGAAAAGCAAAAAAGGTATCAGAATTCTCATTGGAACTATCTTCATAGAGTATCATCGGCGAACTAGTTGTGAGTGACGCTAGAGACACTCTATTTAGAGATTTAGGAACTCCACAGGTTAGATTGTAGCATCCCCATACATGTAGGTTGACTAAACATTGTTGAAACTAGAGGAATTAATACATTGGTTTAAGATGAGTTGACCAACTTTAGCCCTAAAGGATGCTTCAATCATTAGGTTATCTGTGATCAATCGATGTGGGCGATATTGCGCATCTCGCAGTTTAGTGGAAACTGGAAAATTTTTCCACAAATTTCATGTCGATCGTTTTTATTTTGGGTTTCTTGAAATGTTCTTTGATTAATTTCAGGACATTGTTACATTGTTCTGCTGTGGTTAGTTTGATGGGAGCTTATCCTGTAACACCATTGGCGCTGACGATTTCGGTTGTAATTGAGAAGGTGTAGAAGCCGTAGAGTTTGTTATTTTACGAAGCGGAGCCTCGGTTAACTGGGAGAAAGCTTTCTCGGCATTTGGTACTTCATCTTTCTCTACTGAATGTTCCGTTGCTTCCTCCTGTAATCTCTGAAAAATAATTAAAATCGGTTAACACCAGCAGGAAGTCATTTACATGTTTACAATTACAAGAGCACCCAAAGTATGGTCCTACTGGCTATGGCTGACGCCAACTATAAATTTTTTTTATTCGATTTCATTACAAACTGATGGGTCTCTGATGGCAGTGTTCTCAAAAACACAGTATTTTTGACAAATTGCAGAATAACCTACTGAACATTACGCCTCAATATAATGTAAAATTATAAACATTAAAAACATAATAAACAAAAAACATAAAATAATATAAAAAAAATCTGCTATACGTGTTTGTAGTATAAGATGCCTTTGTTTTAAGAACCGACATGTTAAAGCAATTTACGCAAAGTGATCTAAACAGCACACCCAAAAAAATTTATAATTACAGATTAAATAGAGCTCGTTACTTTATTGAAATACATTTGAAATTCTACCAATTCGTTTTCGTATTTTTCACATACCCATCAATTTGGAAGTTTTGCGCGAAAATATTGAATCGGTAGGATGGCAAGTTGTGCATTACATAACTTTTTGATGTCAAGATTAGGTTATGGCTGAAAAAGGTACAGTCGCCATAGTTGGATTGATATCACAAAATTCAAATTTACAAGCTTCACAACTAGCTTATCTTGGTAATATGCCCGTATCGGCCAAAGATATACAGCGCGAATTTATGAAATATTGCAATGGGAGAAAAAGTGTTTTGGCATACCGATTATATTAATTAAGTCGACTGTGGGGAAAATATTTTAATTTTTTCAAATCCAAAATAACACCCTTTGTTAATAATATACAAAATATACAAATATTTCATACGTACAGCATTTTCTTGCAGTTTTCAGACGAATGTCCGGAAATATCATGGTCTCCCAAAAACTTAAACATACCAAAAAGTACCATAAACTGGGCGAATACACTTTATCGACTCCTCTACTTTTTTTCTCTGTGTAGTTAGTTTGGAAGGCGTTAATTTTTTTAACAACTCCATTAAGGTTGATCTGCACCCCCCAAAAGACAAACTCCAAATTCAAAAAATTTGAAAAGGTTTGAGAAGGTATATGTGATGACTAGAAGTATTTTGACAACTTTTAAGCAAACTTCATGTTTTCGTTTTTGAAAAAACTCAAAAAACTACTTTTTTCCAAGTATAAAGCGGGAAAACCAAACGTAGGATTTTGTTAATTTTTTTACAGCATCAAGATATAATTATAAGGAATACCTATGAATTTTTTGAAAATTTTTGAATTTACAGTTTTGTCCTAATGGGAAAAAGTAATATGTTTTGGTTTATAATAAAGTTACCGGTGAGACACCGAAAATTTTTATAATAATTACATATATAAAACTGTAAAAGTGGAAAATATTTGCAATAAAACGTTAAATATTTTTTCCTAAACATATGAAAAATCTCGAAAAACAAGAATTATGTCTTGAACTGCCGCCTTCAAATTGTAATCTAGGGAGATGGCTCCATCTGAAGCAATGGTAGTATTTATCATCGATAGCATTACGTTCGGCTTCGAAATGCTTCAAACGAAACGTCATACTAACAGGGTTGCCATATCAATTACTTTGTACAACACTTTGGCAGATTATAATAAAATTTAATAGAAATGTTATCGGTTTAAATTTTGAACCGGTCATGCTGAAACTTACATAGTTACAGAATAGTAGATACTGCAACTTTTATTTTGAAAGTACGACATCATAAAATTTACACTCTATAAGTAATATATCTTAAAAACCTATTTAGTTTTAAAAACCTATTTAGGCGTTTTTAGTTAATTATTTTAGTATTTATAAACAATAGTGTTCCTTGCATAACCAGTGGCGTACCCAGAATTTGTCTGAAGAATCTTGAGCTAGGACGACTTGGTCATCCGCAAAGTTCAGGGAGAACAGTACGTCATTTCCTATGGGGATTCCCATTCCCTGGCAGTGGTTTTTAATATAATTGGCAGTGGCATTGGAATATAAATTAAATAGTAAGGGTGACATACTGCATCCTTGTTTTATTCCTTTAGTTACTTTTATTGGCTCTGATAGTCTATTTCCGATTTTTAGGTAAGTAGTGTTATCCCTATATACTTCTGTAATTATTCCTAAAAGGTATGGACTAATGTCGAGTTGTTGTAAAGCTTGCCACAATTTAAGTCTTGGAACTGTATCATACGCCTTTTCTAGGTCGATGAAGTCTAGATGTACTTTGGTACCAACTACTATTCTTTTTTCTATTAATTGTTGGAGTATAAACAAGTTATCAGTGCAAGATCAAAGATCAAATATTCAAACGTCAATAAACTTATTTTAACCTTCAATTGCGGCTTATTCCCATTAAAATAGTAATTAGATCTTATCTCTGTCGTTGGCCCGGTTGGTGTTTGTCTTCTTCTTCTTTCTTTTTAATGACTGCTCGGATGTAATTTTGAACACTATTCCATTCCTCCGTACTTCCCGTCATCACGATCATCTCTCTTACAGTCACAGGGTCCATACCTATTTCTTTATACATTCTGTTTCTCTACACTGTACATCTATTACACTCCAGCATTGTGTGAGTAACAATGTCGGAATATTAGTATAGGCATTTATCTGTATCTGTCTTTCTGAACCTATGAAGATACGCCCTAAAACAGACAATCTAACCAGTCCCCTTAGACTCGGGATCAACATCTTCGTCCACTGGGCAATATTTTTCTTGTTGTTCTCCTCTTCTTGACATCTTTCCATTGATCTTTCCCTTTCTTCTTTTTTTATAGCTGTTGTCAAATGCTCTCTTCTCTCATAGAGATGTCTCTTTTCTACTGCTAACACATGCAGAGGAACATAACCCGTGATAGTCCACAAGGCCGCCGGCAGATACAGTCCTGTAGGCGCATGCTTCTCGCAACAAACTCGTTCTGACTAGTTTTGTCATAAGCCTAATATTAGGTATCTATATCTAAATATAATGAAAATGATTATTAATTATTGTGTATTAATTATTATATATTTATACAATAATTATTGTGTTCTACATATTTAAAGTGGTAATTTAAATATTCAATTAGCGTTTTGGATTTTTTGTATTGTATGTGAAAGACAAGTTACATTTTCCTACTACTCTTTATATATTTTTTACATTATATGCCCTGGGGGGGGGGGTTAACTCCCAAAACCCCCCCTGGGTGCGCCGCAGTATCCCAATATACGGCCCTTTTTTATTTTAAATGATATAGGGCTCCGAGAATATCATAAAGCAAAATGAACATATTCCGTAATACATCATTTTTGATTAAGAAATAAAAATATATATGCGAATATTTTGTATACAATGGTCGTATAAACTTAATTTCAAGCACATAGTAAAAGCAATATACACATACGCAATACCACCTTTCACATAGTACTCATTTGGCGTTATAAAATCGTCGAATACGGAAACTGAAGAAATAAATAGACTAAATAGATCCTTGATAACTAAAGACGCATCAACCACTCCAAATCATACATCCAACATAAGACTACTACGCACACAAGGCGGGAGAAGAACGGGGTGTTCTTGTGGAAATATCACTACTTAAAAATAAAAAAAAAACAAAGTCAAAAATATATAGAGCAGCAATTAGAGCGATGATAGCATACGGAGCGGAAGTAATGTGTTTTACGAAAAAAGATAAAGAACAAGTTAGTATTATTAAAAGAAAAATTATAAGAATAAACAGAACAATAAAGCCAGAACAAGGAGAATATAAAAGACCAATGAAGCATGAAATAAGAAATAGAAATATAAACGAAGAGGAAGACATAGTAAAATTTATTAATCCATAAAGACTAAGATAGTAATAGATAATAATAAACAGACCAAAAGGAAGACATGTTCGCATAACATTTTTGTTCTTCTTCTTCTTAAGGTGCCATGCATTTCTGCGTAGGCGTCCACCGTACATCGTTTGTTTCTTCCAACATGACAAGAAAAAATCTACGGACGGATGTCCTGAGGAATATAATGCGGCAGTTTCCTACTTGCTTTCCGCATCGCAGTACCGTAGCCCTCTAACTGTTTCAGTCTCACCTACGGTATTCTAGTAAGAAGCCGGTTTAGGATCATTTCCTTTACGCCTAATTCTAGTACTGGTGATCGCTGCTGCCCTTCACCAGGTTGATTCTATACTATCCCTAGAAACAGGGTTGCCACTTCCGTTGAATTCACTGAACCGAATACTATATTCTCCACCTTCATCATCGTTGTGGTCTTCACCCGTATCCCTGGGCAAGGGGGCCGTATTATACCCCACGGAACTGGGTCCCTATCTGAACTTAGCCATCTACTAGCTCCGGTCTACTGAAGCAAGAGATGCCCACCCCCGCGACGTGGACGCGCCAGACAGGAATTACTCATATGAGCGACAGAGAAGGTGGCTCTGTGCCCTATGAGCCGAGTTAATGGGAATGTGTGATACCATTCCCAAAAGCAACATTTTTGTTATTTCCCACTAAAATATTATATAATACCAGATCATTTAATATTTAACTATCAACAAAAATGTAATATAATATGATGTACGAATTTAATGGTAATACGATATTCACAGATATAGCTGCAAGTACCTACATAATTTCTTTGTCGATTAAATTGTTTAGATAATATGAATGTTTATTTGGGATATTATATTCCGACTGACACAGCAGAGCAGTAAAGTATTATACAAAAAGATGTTAAATATATCGTTGCTTACTTGGTTTACTAGTAAGCATATAAGTTATAGCGTATTAATTTGATAAAATTACTGTTTACACAACTCGGCAACTCATCCAATTGATTTAATGGTAGAAAACTGCAATTTGTGTTTGGGTTTGAAAATATTACAGAGTCATCATGTAGAAATCTACAATTAAGTTAAAAAATTTACCACAGCAGTATGCCGCAGTAGAGCGATCTCTAGGATCAGAAACAAATCGAGGGTGAAGATCAACCTTAATATCTACTTTTAGGTCGATTTCCTTCAATTTTTGTATCAGTTTTTTACAGCCCCTATTTTCCCCTATAATGGTACGCTTTGCTTTTACCGACCACAGACATAGCTTCTGTTCGTAAATCGAAATAAATTCTTTGAGACATACTGGATGTCCCTTTTTCATGTGACTCGTCATAACCAAACTCATTTCGCACTACTCTACCGGAAGCACCAATATCGTACGCCTACACGAATGGTCAAAACTCATTTGTGTCAAACTTGTACACACAAGTATTTCACACACACCCTAAATTTAAACTTTCGCAAATCTGGCTTGCACAAGTAAAAATTACAAAATGTGTAAAAAATTTCTCATTTCGCTTGTATAACAGTTAACGTACTTGTGCAAGCATTACCCATCACACTTTATAGTCTTCTCGTGCAATAAACTTTGCATGTATACTGTTCAAGTATCTACTATATTCTGTTAAAATTAAAAATAAGAATAAAAACAAATAAATAAACATTATGATATCTCATCGCACATTAATTTCGAATAAGTTTATAAAAATTTTACTAAAACATTATGGTTAATAACTCTTTGATTGAATTTTAATAAAACTGTAAATTCTGATGTGAAATAATGGAAATTTTCTCTACATTATATATTCTACTATTATAAATAAATATTAAAGTATATATAATGTTGCATGTTTAAATTTTATAATATAGCAAGTCCAGTTTTCTATAAAAATCTCGGTTTATATCTTATTACTCCTTAGTGCACGGAAATATTATCTCATTTACTTGGACTTTATAATAAAGACCGTTATCTTCGACTTTTGATTTAAAAATGTATGTTATTAGTTCCTTTTTTGTCTACCAGGGTCTCCTGAGGGTGAGTGTGAAAGACAAGTTGGCGCATTAAATGGTCCCCAAGCTCCTTCGGCTACCAGAAATATCCAAAAAGTACAGAACTACGCTCAGTCTAATGTTCCTTCTCCACAGTGGATTAGTCCAGTAACTAATGAACAGGTAAAAGTTTTTCTCGTTTGGAATAAATTATTTATTAAATTGGGTAAATTATTTAAAACAGTTGAAATTATATATTTTAATACACAAATTATATCTCAGCTCCATGTTTAATAAAACATATACTTACTTAAAAATTTAAAATGTTGTTGGTTATATTATTTTTTGCTAAAAGAGACGGAATTGCATGTCTTTTTTTTTATTAAAAATACACAATATCATTTAAAATCAAATTAATATCTCATTCGAAAATATTTTTATATATTTTATGCTTTTTTTTATGAAATCAGCACCATTACCAAATAAGTTTTGATGAAATTTTTAGTCCTTAAGGTGCTCTAACAATATATCTGAATCGTCGAAAGTAGCCAACAACCCAACAAGATGCACTGTGTGCCATTATCATCGTAATTACAGGAAGAGAAAGTTTTGCTTGGTTGTCTTTCTATGCAATTTTTCTTGAATTCGTATTCTTCGTGTAAAAGAGTTTTTTAATGCGTAATTATATTAAAAAACAAAAATATTGACAGTCGTAATATAAAAATTTTATCTACTCTATATTGGAATTAAACTGCTAAGGTACGAGTTGACAACCAGAACACCAGAGTTACGTGCTGTCATTACTATACTTCAATGTCTACAGTAAAGCGGTATTTAAAGAAGCGCTGTCAGATTCAATAGAAGGTAATCTATCAATAGAGAAGTTTTGAATAACGTGCGTTTTGCAGACGAATAATGACGGATAATAACAATGATTTTTAAAACGTAATTTATTTATCGTATGGCAATTACAACACATTTAGAACAAATACACAAACACTAGTAATATAGGTATTTGACAAACTTTAAATAGTTACAAACAAACATCAAGTGTATTTATATAATCAATTGACTCTGAAGTTGCAAACAGGAAGTCTTCATTGCTACCATTGTAGGATCTTAAGGGACACTCTTGAATAATGTGGTCGATGGTTTGGTTCTCCCCACAGTCACATTAAGGAGACGGGTTCTTTCCCCATTTATGTAGCATGTATGCACATCTGCCATGTCTGGTTCGGATCCTATTTAGAGTGGACCATGTTTTGCGTGGAAGATCAAAACCTGTTGGTTTGTGGGTAATGCAGAGCATGTTATTTTGCCATTCGTTCTATTCTTGGGACCATGCATTCGTGATGTTGAACTCATCATGTATAATTCTTGCCGTTTTCATTGGTGGTTTTCTAGAACGGAGACGGGTATTTCGTGCATCCTCGGTATCTTGGTGGATTGGCAGGTTTATATTGTTCATGATCTTTTTGTATTCACGTGTATGTATGTATGTACAGCGTTAACAGGCCGTTTAGGCCCATTGCTGGATGGATAATTTGCATTGTTTTCTATTCTTATCTAACAGCTTCCAATCTCTGATTCCCATCTCTCTGACATCTTCTATCACTGCATCTCTCCATTTCTTTCTTGGTCTTCCTCTCTTTTTTTGCCCTCAGGTACTCTCCAAGCAATATTCTTGACTAGTCTATTACCTTGCATTCTTTCTAGATGGCCGAGCCATTCTAGTCTACGTTTTTTCACCAGTTTTGTTATTGTAGGGTTAGCATACACTTCTGCATTAGTTCGTCTTCTCCATTCTTCCTCAACTACTTTTCCACAAATATTCTGCGAAGTATCTTTCTTTCCCATGCTTCCAATGTGTTCTGTACGGTTTTGTTCATAGTCCATGTCTCGGCAGCATATAGCATTGTGGGTCTAATTATAGTTTTGTATACTCTTATTTTTGTATTACGAGATATATCTTTGGCCTTAATTATTTTGTACACCATTGCTTAGTACACCGTTGCCGTTTTTGTATTCACGTGTAAGTGCGTAAATAATATGTATTAAAAGGTAGTGCCATATTGCCAAAAATATAATCTAATATCATTTTTTATTAACCCTTAACTGGTCCCTTAACTGGTCCGGCGTCGTCTGACAGACGATTCCATATTTTTAATTATATTTTATTGGAAATTGGCACCGCCTACAAGCAAGTCTTTCTATCTAATCCTTAAACTATTGGAGCTTGACAAGTGGGTGTATTTGCGACAAGTTTCTCTCAGTTCCTAAAAAGTTATCGCAACAATTAGGTCGAGAATAGTTCCTCAGACGACGCCGGACTGCTGGTGCGACTTTTTTGTGTGTCGTGCATTTTTAAAAATTATGGCCGGGCCATCAAAACGAGTGCGTTTCAGCGTTGACGATTATGAGACAACTCTTTTAAAGTGGTACACTGAGGAATGTGATAGTGACAGTGATGTAGACGATATTTCGGAAGACCATAACATTGAATCTGAACACGATACATGTTCGGAATTTTCTGATTCTGACGAGCCTGCAGATTTTAATGAATTAGCAGTAAGTGATAGTGACAAAACCTATGTTTATGGTAAAAATTAACACAGGTGCTGTACGTCAGGAGTTATCACCTCATCTAGAACACGTAAACACAACATTGTCATAAAAGTGCCAATTCTAAAAACAAAGGCTACAATGCTCGGCGAGGCTGCGATACCCTTGTCTATTTGGAATATTTATGTTGTTTAGTAATAACATTCTACAACATATTGAGCAGAATACAAACAGAAAATTACGACCAATGCGTGAGAAATATTCTGCTAGTTCTATCCATCATCTTAGAGAAATGGATGTTATTGAGTTAAGAGCATTTTTGGGACTCCTTGTTTACACTGCCATTTTCAACTCCAGTCACGAAAATATAGACCGTTTATTTGCAACAGATGGAACTGGAAGAGAAATCTTCAAAGCAGTCATGAGCAAAAAAGATGTGCTGTTCTTTTACTTGCTACCTGATTCGACAATCCTGAAGACAGGGAGGAACGCAAAAAAGATGATCCAACTGCAGCTATTTCATTTATATTCAATACTTTCATAGAATATTGTCAAAGTGTATACGGACTTGGTCAATCTGCCACAATTGATAAAATGCTTGTAAGTTTTCGAGGTAAATGGCGGTTTAAAATGTACATGCCTAACAAACCGGCTAAATACGGACTCAAAATACAGTGTCTTACGGATGTACGTAATGGTTATTTGTATAATGCTTATATCTACAGCGGAAAAGACTCAGATGGATTTGGTATCAGTAACGAGCATTAAAATTTCTAAAGCCTACACTAGCTGAGTTGCGCTTAGCACCGCTCTTTGGTAGCAACCGAAATATCACAGCTGATAATTGGTACTCTTCTACTCAATTAGTGGATATTTTACGAACGAAACACTTGACTTATGTGGGCACACTAAAAAAAAAATAAGGCTGAAATATCTCCATCTTTTCTGCCCAACAGAAACAGACCTGAAGGGTCAACAATTTATGGATTTAGGGAAGAATGTACCTTAATTTCTCATGTAGGAAAGGTGGGAAAGGCTACAGTACTTCTATCTTCAATGCATGGTAGACGTTATAGTGACCCCTCTACTAAAAAACCAGAAATTATTTCTTATTATAATGAGAATAAGGGAGGTGTAGATTCCCTAGATGAGAAATGTTCCAAAAGCACCTCAAGCCGTCCAACCCGAAGACGGCTCTTAACAATTTTTTTCCGCATATTGGACATTTCTATAGCAAATTCATATATTCTACATCAGTGTTACAAAAACAATCCAGTAATAAAAGAAAAAAGTGTTTTTGCTTCGGAGTTGGCTATGTAGTTAGTGCAAAATCACATGAAAAGACGAATGACAATGACGAACATTCCACGTCAACTACGTCTTACAATTAGCCAGATACTTGGAGTTCAAGAAGAACAAGAGGACAATCAGACGGATGTTCTTATTTTAGAAAAACGCAAGATTTACAGTTTGTGTCCGAGCAGAAATCGCAGGATGACAAAATACCTGTGCTTGCGTTGCAAAAAGGCCTGTTTGTTTAGGATGTACAAATGTACGGGTATGTAAATATTGCATATAAAATTGGTAAAGTTTGACTGATGCTGGAAACAAACATTTTTGATAATTTTTATTTTACCTAGTTTTTTGTTTAGTGTACAGTTTGAAAATTTATCCTAGGAATACATTTTTTTCCATAGTGTTTTTAATTTTTTTTTAATTACTTTATAAAACTATGTACTTTTTCACAAATATTTGTATGGATGTCAGTTTTATTTTAATATTTTTTTTGTTAACCCAAATAATGCCCAAATCTAATACGTTCACTTTTATATAAATATATCAGGGTATGTTTGTAACATTTTTTCTTAATAAAAGAATTATTTTTGAGTATTGTTTTGCTTTCTTGAAAACAGTAGTTTCGCAGACTACGCCGGACCAGTTACGCTAGTGCTACAGTACCGGACCAGTTAAGGGTTAAATTGTGTGTACCTATCTTTAACAATTTGATTTAAATCATAAGTATTTTTTGGAACGCCACTGCTTTGTTTGGTGAGGCTTTACTGTTCCTAGAAATTTCCGCCACTACAGTTGAAACATTCTCTAATATGAAGATATCTTGCATAGATTGGTTTCGTTGCGTACAGCGCTTCTTGTGTTAAAACTGATCTGTTAAATAATTTGAACCTCCTCTTAAAACTTCAATTTTCAAATTGACTTTGAATTGACTATTATATATTTTTTACTGTTAAGAAAATATTTAATCGTAAAATAAAATTCAAAGGTAAAATGATTTTCAAATGATAATTTTCTCTCTGTTAGTAAAAAATAGGGTAGTGATCAGCATTAAAATTATACTGTTGATACACTTTTATTAGATTACATGTGGAATTTAAATACTTTTTAAAACAAATCATAGTGAATTTAATTAAAATGAATTTGTAAATAAACTCTAATACCAAATAATTATATTTCATAAAATACATTTCATTTTGCTTTTTATACAATAACATATATGTATTATTTATACGGAATAGAATTGTTGTTTATTATAGTACGTGTGCCTAGAATACGCGCTAATATAAATAAAGCTTAGCTTTTATAAAGTCTTTATAAAAAACAATGTAAACAATATAATATAATATTTATAGACCGAGAACTCATCTATTATGAAAATATTATATCTAATATATAAAATTTCCCTGTCACAATGTTAGTTACCGTACTCCTCTGAAACGGCTTTACCGATCTATGCTGTACCAGTGTGGAGTTCCATAGCAGAGATACACTGGAAAAGATTAGAAGCCACGGAAACATCATGCTACCGGATCATCGACGGAACATCATGGGAGAACAGAATCACGAATGCAACCATCAGAGAAAGGCTCCAGTACACACCACTAAGGGAGATGGCCGAGAAAAGGACCAAGTATTTCTTCCACCAGGCCACAAGAAGACTCCATAAGACCAGGGGCATCCTCGAGAATAACAGGATCCAGAGGATGCATAGAACTACCCATAGACTGATCGACCATCTGATCAGGGTCTAGCCGGATGGTTTCCGGAAAACAGCCATGCAGGGAAGTAGGTACGGTGCCTTAAATTAGTACCTACAGAAGAAGACGAGGATAAATCCACAAAAAGATGTCCAGAATGCCGAGAGGTCAAATCATCAAGAAGCTGGCGGTGCAAGAGTGGGACGCCGAAGAAAGAAGAAAGAAGGCTAAAATGAATGAAATGAATGACATGTAAAATTTTTATTAGGCAATAAACGTTTTTATTTTTATTTTTTATTTTTATTTTATTTATTTACCGATCTTTACCAAATTTTATATGCGCATTCAATAGGTCTGAGAATCGGCTACTATCTATTTTTCATACCCCTAAGTGATAAGGGTTGTTCACCCTTAGTTTTTTTTTATTTTTCGACGAAAATTTTTTATTTTTGTTTTTTTATAATGTTGCATTAAAAAATACATACAACCCTAAACTTTTACTTTTTTATCATCAACCCCTATTTTTTATGGCTATTTTAGTAATTTAATCATTTTTCATCTCGCTCGATAACTGATCAATTATAATGTTTTTAACTGTACTTCGATTAAAAATCTAAAATGTTTTTTAAGAAAATAAACATTTATTTTTATTATTAAAGTTTAATTCTGATATATGCTTAGTGTTGCCAATCTAAAGGTGGGTACACATATGCGAGCCAAACGGTATACGTACCGTATGCGTACAGATCCTTGAAAAATATTCTACATCGTACTGATCGCATACTTATCTCGATCCATGGAAAGCGACAAACCAACAACGAACACACATGTGCGAAATGATTCATTTTATTTATAATTTGGGTACTGATTTATGTTTCTGTTTTTGCTTGTTTAACAAAAATAAAAATATGTACAATAATCAGTTTACTGTTTTCTCACGTCTCTCTAGGAAGGAACACGTCATTCACACAATGTCGATTTGATGAGACAATATAAATGTTCGCTGCGTCTAGTAAGCGCCGTCCAAACTGAAAGACGAGCTTCCTTTGAAGTCGTGGAATAAACCGCAACAATTTGGATCGCGACGAGTCACGATGAAACAGTACGCAAGCGGTTTTTTCTGCCGTACACATTAACGAATATAGCCTTCGCATACCGTATGCATACCGTTTGGCTCGTATATGTGTACCGACCTTTAGATTCTTCAAATTTGCCGCACCTTTACTGGTGAGTGAAATGCCACACTATACCATAAACTGAAGCCGGTCCCCTGTTTCACTCACACAAGACTTCTCTCACTCCCTACACAGTTTTCGGCCATCCATGATTATTGTTTATGCATCAAGTGTAGTAGTAACGTTCACAATTATCAATTTTCTATTTCTGTGTAACTCTCATAATAACTATTAATTATTACTATTTTATTCATAATAATAAAATTATTAATTTTAAGTCTATTTGGCACGATTAGATCAGTTAATGAAGTTTTATTTAAACAAGTGATTTACATAACCTTAAAAGTACTCAACACGTGTCACGAGCTCCAACCAACAACGGCTTTTGTGTTGTAAGTATACTTTTTTTATATAATTATTTGAATTTTTTATAACTATTGTTTCAAATTTTTTTTCATAAAACTAATATTTTCGCTATAATCCTGACCGTAATTATAATTATCACGTTTTCCACTATCCATCCCACTAATGAACGACGAACAAAGAACCATGCATTGGCTGTTGCATCATCGGGCATTGAAGCAACTTTATTGGATGGAGGCACAACAGCTCATTCAGTATTTAAGCTGCCAATAAATATTCAAAATAACCCTGACGCAGTGTGTAACATTAAAAAACAATCGTCCATGGCTACCGTGCTAAAACAGTGTAAAATTATCTTCTGGGATGAATGTACTATGGCACACAAACATTCAATTGAGGCGTTAAACAGGACATTGAAAGATATTAAAAACAACGACAAACTATTTGGCGGCACTCTGTTGGTGCTTTCAGGTGATTTCAGACAAACACTTCCCGTCATTTCACGTTCAACATACGCTGATGAGATCAACGCTTGCTTAAAATCATCTCCATTTAGGCGTAATGTTAAAAAAGTACAGCTGAAAGTAAATATGCACGTTCAAATGCTTCAATATCCATCCGTTGAAACATTCTCAAAACAACTCTTAGATATCGGTGATGGAAAAGTTGCTACAGATAAAACGGGATACGTAAAATTACCGACCGATTTCTGCACAATCGCTGATTCGCAAGATACTCTCATTGAACAAATATTTCCTGATGTACACACACAGTACATAAATTATGAGTGTCTTGCAGAAAAAGCTATTTTAGCAGTAAATAATGCAGACGTCAACAATTTAAATTTGAAGATACAACAGTTGTTGCCAGAGAACTTGGTATCATACAAATCTATTGATACAGTTTGCGATGCCAGCAAAGCTGTCAATTTTCCCACAGAATTTTTGAAATCACTGGATTTGCCAGGCATGCCACCGCAAAATTTACAATTGAAAGCTGGATCTCCAATTATCTTGCTTCGTAATTTAAATCCGCCACGGCTGTGCAACGGTACGCGATTAGTCATTCGAAAATTGATGAAAAACGTTATCGATGGCAAGCATTTTAAATGGCAAGTTCAAAGGTGGAAATATATTAATACCACCGATTCCTATCATACCTACAGATATGCCAATTCAATTCAAACGAATTCAGTTTCCGATTAGATTGGCATTCGCAATGACAATCAACAAATCCCAAGGCCAAACGATGTCTATTTGTGGCTTAGATTTGAGTACACCATGTTTTTCACACGGGCAGTTGTACGTAGCATGCTCTCGAGTAGGTAAACCATCCAGTTTGTTTGTAGTCTAAAGATGGGCTAACAAAAAATATTGTTTACGCTATAGCATTAAGAGATTGATTTTGTTTGTTAGAGTTACTATCGTAATTAATATGTGATATGTAATTTTAAGTAATAAACTATAATAACTTGAAAATAATATTATTTGGCGTTTGTTATTTTCATATTCCCTTATCGTTCATAGCGCTCCTCTCCCATTTCACGCATATACCACATACTTACACACTTATAATAAGTAAGGAACTTTTTGTCTACACTAGAATTTATCTAGAAGCTAGAAATAATTTATAAGGCAAAACAGCGTTTGCCGGGTCAGCTAGTAATATATAACTAGCTGACCCAGCAAACTTCATACCGCCTAATAAATAAATAATTTGTCTAAAAAATTAACAGAAAATAAAGTCAAAAAACACTCAAACATATTATGTGTGAAAACCGGGACGTGTACGAAATCATCGCTTTATAGCTTCCCATAAAATTATTAGACTCTCCGAGATATATGTAGCAAACTGATCACCAGCATCGTTTGGAGATTCGCAAACTTATCACCAGCATTTTTGCCCCAAGGCGCAAAATTTTTGTTGACCTTTTCAATATCTCCTCTTGAGCTATCTTTTTGCAGGAGTTGCTGATAACTTAACAACTCATTTTTTGGCGGTCGTTTTCGTAATTATGTTCTAAGTCCTAGTGCACATTATTTTCTGCAGCTAAAATATTAATTATAAAAATATAAATATATACTAGTCATGCTTAGTTCTGATTTAAGTTGTTCTAAATAGAACACCGTGATTATTATTAGACAGATTTATTGGTGAATCTAGAAATCGTATTGTTAACTAGTTATGGAATTTATGGAGCTATTTCACATTTAAAAAATCATTTAAAGATTCTTTATAAACGCGGAATATGTAAATCTATTAAAGCTCTACTTTTTGCAAATAAATAATGCATAAGAAATATATATTTTTTAGTTACTCTCACAAAGCTTCGATTTATATCGAACAGTTTTAAAATTATTAATTTTTAAAGTTATACTTCTATACGCACGGTCGGCGTTGGAAATTTGCATGAGAGTGAATCTGTGAAACCATTACATATGTAAGATAATGAGTAAGAGAGAGACAGAAGATATATTTTCTCTCTCTTCCTCTCTCGAGAATAAAAGTGTTCCTTTTGTATATATATTTAATATTATATATATTATATATAATATTGTATATATATATATAATATATATAATATAATATGTATTAATATTATTATTTATGTGATATGTTTTGTATTATTTAAAATTAAACGTTTATAATTATTTTAGGCTTTTGTATTTCAAAATAATCACTGTTTTACCCAGAAGTGTCAATTTTGAAATCAGTTAGTGTTATGTCTAATTGGCAAATCCTTTACGTGTTTGGTTCATACGCTGGTGGTTGTGAGTTCCCCATCTTCCGTTGCATACCGTCTCAGGACTTGCAACTTAATGTAGAGTCATATGTCGTCATGTTACCAATCCAACGGTAACTTTACCATCTTAATTTTAAATTAGACATTATGTAAACTAAATTTCATTTAGTAATTTTTAAAGGGTTTTTACCCCCATATTTAGTGGCTACATCCATGTATTAACCTGACACTGATGATGGAATACTTATTCCGAAAACGTTTTGTCAATTTAACATAGCCCAACTGGGTTTTTTATATACCTTTTTATAAAGGATTTTATAGAAAATGTTTCTATAAGTTTATCGTTTTCTGTGAGTTAATAGCCAATAAACTTAACCAATAAGTACTAATGACTCATTTATTTGACCTATACCCATATAATCTCCAAATGTTTCCATTTTTTACTTTTTATTAACTGTGTTTACATATTTCTATTATTATTTATAATAAAATCTTTTTTTATAAATATAAACTTTTATGTTTTAGTATCACCAGTATAACAATCCTGTGGCTATGGTAAGTGGAACATTTCCTCGAGAATCTAGACCAAAAGATCTTCGGTTGGGCAATGGAAGTTCCACTCTTCACGGAGTTACAGATTTGGAGCTAAATGGCATGGCCATTAAAGAAAGACTGATGGCAAATCGTCTACCAGAAAGTTGTGTTTAAGTGGATCGGTATTTAAGTATAGGATAATAAATAGTTGGTGTGCAAATAATGGTTGGCTTACCGTCCATGAGTTAGGTTAAATACATATGGAAATATTCGACTACCTAAGTAAAAAGTAATAAAATATTAATAGTAACGTTTTATTACTCTTTATTCATGGCGACAAGTTTGATATAGACGATATGATTTTATTGTTCGATTTCCTATTAACCCTTTAAAGGGTCGTACTAAGCTTATATTCAGTAAAACGATGCAAAACAAGTATAAATAGAGTTATAATGTACGTTTTTGTTATTATGTTTTTTTCTTTGTCGAACAGGACCTGATTGATTTTTCAACCAAAGGACTATTGCGGTCCCAACGACTTTGAAAACTTCACTGGTTGAAAAATCAACCGCTTGTTCAATTGTTCAAATGTTAAGGAAACTGTGTTACCAAATAAAAAACCACTTTAGAGAACGTTTTGTTTAAAAGACAATTATAAATGGAAAGGTGTAAAACGTTCCAAACAAACATTCTATGCTACAGACAGCACATCATTTATTACCTATTAAACTTCAACTTCTAACTACAGGATCAATAGACACGTTTCGTCCTTCAATCTTGTTTATTCTACGAAATGTTGTCGCTACAGGACTCCTTCGTTTTCTAGTCGATAAATTATTTACTTTGGAAAAAAAGGTGCGGTATGCCAAATGTGACCTAGGCTTGCGTGAATTTCTTTTCATTCCAAGATTATACAATATATACCTGTTTACGACTGTAGCATTTAGAATGTAGTACAATAGTTTAATCCACCATTTTAGGATTTTCAAGAGATGTCGTAGCAAGAAAGAAGCTGATCGAATCTGTTGGCGCCTCCCATAAACCGATTGTAATCACAAACTGCTATTGGGCACTTAATTTCTTTCCGTACTCCAGCTTTTTACAGTTCCTTTTTCAGCAGGATTATGCATTATTGCTGATCGCCACCACATATTTTTAACGTGACAACGTCTTAAATTAGGTTGTGGCTCGGAGTCATTCATGAAAAAGTGTAACGCCCGCTCACGTCTGTTACGATGAGTCACCGAACGAGAGAGAGACCCGCCGGACCGGCGAATGCCTTGCGTCTCTCTCCCACTCAAACATGATCGGTCCGCTGCGCGCGCAGCACTAGAGAATTAGGCGCGTTGAATCGGTGCGTGCTTGTGTCTCTGTCTTTCTCGAGCGTTCTTGGCGTTCAAGACACATTACAGCAGAAACACTTCCTTTCATTTCATATTTCTCCTATCATCGTCCTATCCTCAACAAAATCACTCAAATAGAAATTAGTTAAGTTTAAGTTTACATGTACAATGTTTTAGTAAACAAAATATATTTCTATAGTTAAAATTTGTGCAATTCTTATTTTCATTCAATTCCTTGTTCCTATTGTGCAATTTAATAATATTCATATCAATAAATATTCTACCGAGAAAAAGACGTTGTCACGTAAAATCTTCGCCCGTAAAAAAGACTTTACAGGCAACCGATTTTTTTTGTCCTTTATCTCTCCATTTTATTACAGATATGTCTTCAGTTTGAGCATAGTCGGAATCTCCAAGTTTTATATCTGTGTCACTTCGTAAAAACTTTTTCGGGTAATATTTTCGGTTAATTTTAAATGTTCCACAGGTAAATGATTATCGTTTAGATAGTTCTTGTAAAAGAAGAATACTGCTAAAAAATTTTTGTGGAAGTAAAAGCAATAACCTTTATTCCATACGTCTTTTGGAAGGGATAGAACAACCCTGGGTAATTGTCGCGTTCAGTGGACTTACCTTGGTACACTTCAAACGGACACATATACCCCGTTTCAGCACATGCAGCAACTCAAACTTTGAAATTTCGTTTAGTTGGTTTTAGAGACATACATATATTGCTTCAAGCTTGACCTACCTTTGAAGGCACATAATTCTGTTCGAAATTATTGTTAATATTATCAATCAGTGGACGTATTTTGTATAATTTGTTAAGATTGGTTAAACCTTTTGTGGCATTTAATGTAATATTTGAAGGAACCGCTTTTTAGACATCATTTCGTAAATTCCCTCTACCCTAAAATTTTTATCATCTGACCAGTATAATTTGAAAGTCAGTAATGAATGAAATCTCATCATGACGAGCACCCCAAAAAATGTATTGAGCTCCTGAATGTTCAAATTTACTATCATCCAGTGCTGCTGGATATTGTAGCGAAATATTTTGCCCACCACATAGGGTATTACTATGGGGTTTGAAAATTGGGACAGAAGTTACTGGGGCAAGCAAAATAAACGAAACTGTGCAAATGGCACTCAGGGATTATTTGGAGAGCTGGGTTTGTGGATAAGTGAATGAAACAGGGGGATTGGATTGGTGCAACTACAAAAAAATGAAACAAATGAATACTTACATGAATCTTCTAGACAAATGGGTTACAAAAAAAACAACAAGAAGGACCTCTAGCTATTTAGAATAAGGACGCCGCTTCGAAGAATTCTTGTCTTGCTGGATGAAGGAAAAAGGCTCTTCCTTCCTAAAAAAGAAACAAAAGGAGTTAGGAGACTTTTTTAAAATAAAAAGACAAAATGGTTGAGAGAAATAAATTAAACATTTATGTCTTAACACAAACAGTTACAAATACAGATAATACAAAAAGACTATATTAATAGTCACAAAAGTAAATATAAAAATATCAAATAAAAACTTACATGTCCTTTTTGTTTATAAAACTCTGTTGCTAAAAAACTTACAAATGTTAGTGGGCTATAAACTGTGGCAGAAATAAATTATTACAAATAAAAAAAATATCTTTTAGATGAAATTATTCATAGCTTAACCTTTTTTTAAAAAACAAAAACAAACTAATGTCAACAATAATAAGGCTAGCTGTAATATGTCGATATTTAAAAACTGGACAAATAAAATGACTGCTAAGACCACGCCCTAAGATTTATAACTTTTATTATTACAAAATTTTTAAATTTTAATGAAAGCAATTATTTATGGCAAATGTCTATTTTTACTTTAAAAGTTCAACAACAAAAATTACCTGCATTTTATTAAATGTTAATTTTATTTCTTTAAAAGTTCTAAGGTTGGAACTGTATATTCACTGCCACGCAAAAAAATGCATCTCTCACTGCGAAATTGCCGGGAATGGCTTGGGAAAAACAAAACGAGGATGGAAGCTGGACCTTGAGATGCAAACTTTAAAAACTTGTCTTCTTTAAAAACTGCTACACATGTGGGTATATTTCCAATTTGTTGTAAACGACACAAATCCTCTTAGGTACTTAAAAAAATAGAAATATTGGTGACTCTTCTCCAAACTGACATATTACATAGAGTATAGTCCACTATTTTCAACAAATTTTGCGGGTCTCTGCAAACTACATAACGACGTTTGTCTTCAATGGGCCATCTTCCAAACCTGACTTAAATTCATTTATCGTCGATATCGGCCGGGGCCAGTTTTGCGTCTCCCTTTTTAGATCTAACCTGTTCTCGCAACCGGAGCAACCCAAATTTCTCGTTCGGTTAACCGCTATCACATCGCAAAAAGACCTTGAATCAAACAACTTTTCAATTTGTAGAGATAACACGTACAAATCAATAAAACCGTATTGTGAAATTTTTCTTCTTTTACCTTACAATGTAAACTTGGAATATTTAATACTTGTCCCAGGGACGTACTACAAATTTGTATACTTGAATATAAGATAGTTTTCAAAGGATTTTCTGCATGCTACAACATATAAATTAGACTGTTCTACTATGTGCTGCAGCATATTTTGACCAAAAAGTTGGCAGAAGATTCATATCGAAGAGTTAACGTTGACTGGTTTAGTACTCCAACTTCGTTCAGAAAATGCAGTTTTTTAAAAACCTTTTTTGAAATTCTTGTAACCGTGCTTTTTCCATACTTTTGTTTAGTACGGTAACATTGCTAATAGACTATTCGGGATCTGTAGAAATTCAGACCATAATGGACATTTTCCATAGGAAGCTATTTTTTTGCTAAAATCCCTTCAGGATGTGCCCAATATCGATAATCACGATATGCGCCAGTTGCAAACCCTGTGCTAAATTTTTTATTTAACAAAATCTGAAAACAATTGAAATTTTCTCATTTTTTTGCTCCTATTTTCGTTTATAATTCGGAAAATATTGATCCTAGAGAAAAAATTATCACAAGTTAAAAGTTTCGTTATTCAATTTTACACAATATTTCGTTAGCTAGACATTGAAAATGTAATGTTTATTGTTGAAAAAATAGCAATAATTGGAAAAAAAGTACAAAAAAATGAAGTTAATCCTTTAAATGTTTTCGACTTTCTAAACTTGACTTACAAGCTCCATATTTCGCCCAGAAAAACTTTTTAATATGTTTAAAACGTGTGCTAAATTTTAAGCTCGGTCGGATAGGTTTTGCATAATAATTTTGCAATCCAGCCTACTGGAAAAAAGTCGCAAATTTTCAAATTTATAGTAGGCCCTAAATAAGGCTTTCAGATAGTTGCAAATTTTTTTACATATAAAGGAAGGCTCAAACTTTTAAACGCTTTTTGTAAAATTCAAATCGGTTCACTAGGAAAGCCTAGAAATTTTTTTAAAGTTTTAAACATGTTTTAGGCTTATAAACAAATTGAATAACTTAACGAGCTTTAAACATATCCTCCCCAAAAAAGAAAAAGAAAAAATTATTGAAGATTGAGTCAAAATAAAGTTTATTTATAAAAAAAAAATTTTTTTTCGTTCGCCTTTGTTTTAACAATTTAAATTATTTATTAACAATTTATAAATACATATTTGTTTACTTAAAGTAACAAATTGCTTCAATGTATAAATTGCAAGCTCAAAAAAATGCATAAAGAAAAAATGCAAATACTTGTTTAACATACAATTGTTTATTGCAAATTTCCCAATTTGCAATTAAAAATGGTATTTGAAAATATGATATTTATAATCTTTGTCGTCAGAGACAGCGATTAAAAAAAAAAGAGCCAAATTGGTTACCAAGAAGCCGAGATAATGCAATTTTTAGCGCGCGCTATGATTTTGCGCACATTTCGAGTGAATGTCCCCCACCACCACCTCCCATGCATTCCGAGCGATATTTTACGCGAAAACGGTTTTTTATTTGTCTTTTTTATGGATGTTGCCATGAAGCGCATTACGTAAAACTTTTGATATAAAAAGTACTTGAGAAGACGAGGGTATTTGTTTAAAAACGAGCCCTCTATCACTTATGGTTACACGGCAAATGTATGCCAACTTTGACCTTCAATATCTCGGCAACCAGTAAGCCTAATGTATCTTTTTTTTAAAGAAGCATCTGTTAATGTTCTTTAAGTGTATAAATTTTGAAATTAAAATGTTTAAAGCTCGTAAAGTTATTCAATTTGTTTATAAGCCTATATGTATATAAAAAATGTTTAAAACTTTAAAAAAATTTCTAGGCTCTCCTAGAAAACCGATTTGAATTTTACAAAAAGCGTTTGAAAGTTTGAGCCTTCCTTTAAGTGTAAAAAAATTTGCAACTATCTGAGAGCCTTATTTAGGGCCTACTATAAATTTGAAAATTTGCGTTTTTTTTCCAGTAGGCTGCATTGCAAAATTATTATGCAAAACCTATCCGACCGATCTTAACAAAATTTAGCACACGTCTTAAACATATTAAACAGTTTTTCTAGGTGGAATATGGAGCTTGTAAGTCAAGTTTAGAAAGTCGAAAACATTTAAAGGATTAACTTCATTTTTTTGTACTTTTTTTTTCCAATTATTGCTATTGTTTCAACAATAAACATTAAATTTTTAATTTCTAGCTAACGAAATATTGTGTAAAATGGAATAACGAAACTTTTAACTTTTTATAATTTTTTCTCTAGGATCAATATTTTCCGAATTATAAACGAAAATAGGAGCAAAAAAATGAGAAATTTTCACTTGTTTTCAGATGCTGTTAAATAAAAATTTTAGCACAGGGTTTGCGACTGGCGCATATTGTGATTATCGATATTAGGCACATCCTGAAGGGATTCCAGCAAAAAAATAGCTTCCTATGGAAAATGTCCAATCCAAAACAGATCCCGCCTAGACTATAACATCTAACTCTCTAGCAACGCTTCTACTTGTACGTGTTTATTCTACCTCGATTGCTGCACACTTGTTTGTAGCCCGGTATTCCCTTTCCTAAAATTTTTCTGGTAACACGTCTTGAGAGTGACATTTTCTTCATTTTTAAGGCAATAACAACTCTCAAAAGTTTTAATAATATTATGAATTGACTGTTCGCAATGAATTGGTCTCACCTCAAAAAACACAGAAAATAGTGTATATACAATTTAAAATATAATATCTACGATATACAAAACCAAATTACCAATATTTATTTCTTTAAGGACAATGTAAATAAAAATCATAACTTATCTAAACAACCGTTTCATTCTTTTTAAGAGAAGGCTAGCTAGCGCTTGTCAGGAATTCAAACAAATCCCTTATGCAGTGCTTACTTGAAAAACTTACGGACAGCAAATAAAACACTAAACAAGAACTAAATTAAAAGCAATTAAATTCTTAATTGGTTTTAAGTTTCACCTCATCTTCTTAAGTTCCAGAAGTTTAGTGCATTGAAAAGTTTTCTCATTTTTTTCTACGGAACTTTTCCAATGTTTTTTATTACACTTTCCTTTACTTACAAAGTCTGGGAATGGAGTAAAGGACTGCTTAAAATTCTAGTAACCAACTTCTACCTATTACTTTAAAAGCAAAAAAACAAAAAACTTTTTTCTTCATTCATTGTCATTATATTTCAGTGCATAGGTGCTTTACGTGGTTTGTAATTTATTTTTTATTGCTTTTTTGATCGTCTGTATAAATATAAGGAAACAAAAAATTAGGGCACTTTTTTTAATTATCTGTGCAAATTTGAGGGACAAAGTTGTTGATACACTTTAAAACCGTTCTAATAAACACTACAAACTAATTTATATAATACTACAAATAGATTATTCCTACTATAATACTTCGTTTGTCTTTTTAATTTTGCATATAGCCCCTTAAAGAGCGCCATTAATAAAATCTTCCATGACAGATATAACCTCAATAAGTCGTGAGTTTCATTGCGGTACAAAAAGTCGTGTAGATACAGTAAATTTTTGAAAGTCGGTCGAAAAATGGATCTTAGACGAGAACATTTTTGAGCAATATTTTTTTACAATGTTCGGAGAAATGGATCAAACAGCAATATTTAGCTGAAATGGTTTTTGTGTTCGGCAAAAGAACATCACTTAAGTCAATTATTTCCCGCGGGTACTGCCAATTTCAACGTAGTCGTTCCAGTATCAGCGATAAATCAAGCCCAGATCCACCCAAAAAAGCAGTCACACAGCAATACGTTATTGCGGTTCATCAGCTAATTAAGGATGATCACCGCGTAACATACCAGGAGATAAAGGCATATTTCGCGTATTTCGCGATAAGGAAAAACCAACAAAAGTGATCCGTTGTCGAAGTGTATCAAAGAAAATGGTCGCAACTTTTATGTCAAAATCTGGTCATGGGGCAACAATTGCTTAGAAAATCGAAGAATGTTTACTTCTGATTTATATATAATCGTTTGTTTACCAGAAGTTATCGCGAAACTTTGACAAAGTAACACACAACGACTACATCAGCATAATGCAAGTGCTTACTCTGCTCAAAAGACAATAGAGTTTTTGGAGCCTCTAAACATCAAATTGTTAAACCATCCACTGTATAGCCTCAACCCAAGTTCCAACGACTTCTTTACGTTCCCAAAGATCAAGAATTCAATGCGTGAGTAGTGACTTCAGTCGCCAGAAGGAGCCATCGATGCCTTTAAAACAGCGATTTTGCAGATGTCAACTGAAGACTGGAATAACTTTTACTATTTGGTTTGAACGTATGCAAAAGTGTATAAATCTTGAGTGTGTATCAATCTAGAGTGTACAACCTACATCTAGGTTAAAAAGCAACCCTAAACAAAATAATGCTAACGTTGGAAGAACGTATAGCCAAGTAAATATATTATACTAACCTACAATATGACCAACAATATTGTTAAACACCTCTAAATTCAAATATAAACAAAGTAATATATAAATGGGAACAAGCCAAGTTAAACAATTGAAACGGTCTATTATCCTGAAGGGATAATAACCAGAGTTAATAACGCAAGATGAAATATAAAAAATTAGTTAAGTAAACAAATAATGAAATAATTAAAGCTAATAATGAAATAAATGGTTAATACAAAAAAACAATGGAAGATAATCTCTGGGTAGAATTTGAGCTTAAACTTACCGATACCTTACACCAAGGGGAGTTATATTAATTAATATATATATATATATATATATATATATATATATATATATATATATATATATATATATATATATAAATATATATATATATGTTATAAAAAAAACCTATAACTGGTGAAACAAGATATATATATAGTTCTGAAGCAAAAACCAATTGTCCTCCTAGGTGAAACAGTTGTCTGGAAGGATACTCCCGAATGGCTTCGGTGTCCCAGCGAAGTCCTCCTTGAGGTCCGAAATTAGCACAAGGCTGGTGCTAATTGGCTCAGTTCCGATGGTTACTGTCCTGCCCTACCTCTAGGTGCAGGCTGGAGAAAAAATGAGGGTGGAGTAGACAATACCCCCTGGCTTGTCCCAATGACCCTGATTCGTATAGAGTTGAAGTGGTAATCTCCCTCGGATGTTCTGAGGGAAGTTTATAATTCCATGGGAGGTGGCTGAAAACAATTTCCCGTTACTTCTAGTCTCAACATTGATAAAAAGAAATCAAAGAAGAAGTGAGGAAAGTTTCTTTCAGCATAAGAAACCGGAGCAAAAAGATAATTATAGTAGATAAAAAAACACATCCAATCGGATGTAGCGTGACCTTGCTTCACATAGAGTAAAAATATAATGGCCTTGAACAAAATACTATATTAAAATATGAAATAATGAATCTGAATAATAGGATATGGATAAAATACTCTAATGTTCATTAAAATATCTGTGGAAATTGTAATAGATGTTAGAGATTTACGGAAAATTCAGAATTTTAATCAGATTCATGCCAGAATGATTGTAAGCGGCCATACTATGCTTGAATTCGTGACCCAAGGTCATTCTGAATACCTTAAGGATGTGGGATGTGGGAACAAAAAGTTAGTTTTTATAATATAAAAAAGAATAGTTACCAGATAGCTACTCAATTCCGTGCTAGAAATTTCACTTCAGCCTCCCGAGTTTCCGAAAACGCCGTCAATTAAATGGTTACGGTTATACTTAAAACATTTAACTTCTTGAAGTGAAGGAAATTCTATGCATTAATTGGATTTTCTTTCGCTAACTACCACCTTTGTACCACTTCAAACTCTCGATCAAAAGTGAATTTTATTTCACAGTTTGTTAACCAAGAGCCAGTTTCCACTCCCCCCTAATCTCCTGTCATCTCTCTGGTTCGCAATGGTACCAAATTTAGATCAGAGTGACAACTTAAATTATTAAAAATACACACTTAATGAGCAAATGAACACTTAAAGTTAGGCAACCCATACTACATCTCTGAAATTACTTTAATATAAATAGTAGTAAAAGTAACGACTGTTACAGTAGGACATATTTTGAAAACCAATAAAGTACTTTAAGTCAAAATATTTTTTGCCTTAATGGCTATATAAAAAACTAAAAGTAACAATAACAACTAGACTAAAAGTAAGTTCACAGCAAAAAGAAGGGTTAGACAGGGATGCCTTTTATCATCTAAATTATTTATTATTTAGGGTGTACATATCATGAGAATGGCTTTATGATGTAGACGAAGTAACATTGGCTGGTGTAAAAATTCTCAATTGAAGATTTGCTGATGACACTAGAATTATATCAGCAAAATATCAAAAAATGCTAGATTTTCTGCGAAGAGTTGACTTGTAAAATATTAAAGTTGGTCTTAAAATTAATAAAGAATCTACAAAAATAATGGTGATAGACAAATGCAACACTATTCAGCCATTGACCCACTTACAGGAACATCCGATGGTAGATAACTTTAACTTTGTTAGATCTATCATATCTAATGCTGGTAACTGCTAAGCAGAAGTTAAGTTAAGAACAAATATGGAAAAACAAATATTTTTCTCAAAAAATCAAGATACGATTGGTGAATGTACGTGTATTCTTAATATTTCCATAGGAGAAAAAAACTTTTCGAAAAAAGAACCGTTTACGTAAAAGAATGCTAAAAAGCTAATGCCTTTGAGATGTCATATTGAATAAAAATGCTGTGCTTACCTTGAATAGCCTATAGGATAAATTTCCGTTCTTAACCAAAGACTGTATAAAAAAGCAGAGGTGCCAATAAAGCTGGGCAATGAAATATCAAAAATAATCACCGCAACAAAAGGCCTTTAATAGTGATGTGGTCTATCAGCTATACTTTCTAACATAGAGAATAGAGAGGATAGGAGTAGGACAGAGAGAATAGAATAATAATAGAGAAAATATGAAAACAACAGAATGGAAATAGAATACTCAATTAGAAAAAAGTTGGAAAACAGAGCCCTACAGTAGTACGGGCATGTACAAATGATGTCAGAGCGTAGATAACCGAAAACGATATTGGATTAGGACCCGCCGAAAAGTATACGAAAAGGAAGACCTGCTCCAAGATGGAAAAAGGCACAAAAGAAATGCAAATAGAGACCTCAAAGAAGTAACTGGGAAAAGAGTGTTTCCAAAACGGCAAACTCATAATGGGAAAAAGCCCAAGAAGAAGAATAAAAAGGTTTCTAATTATACAGGATTAGTTTTCGTGTTATAAATGTTCTCCGTGATATTTTAGTTCTGGTTATTATGTCTTCATTAGAGTTTTCTTTAACATTCAATCAGCTATCAAGTTATTTTAAGTTGATACATTTACCTCCCAACTATTATTCACTATTTTTAAATGTTGATTTTGGGGCTTCTTTCGAAAATAACTTCATTCATCAGGTTCAATAATGTTTGGAGATCCTTAAAGTTCTCTACGACTATAGCCTGGGGACGGCTGTATCCTCAACATATCTAATATCATTATTATAATAATAATAATAGAGGCTACTTTATTAGTCTGATAGTAAAATAGAGTTAGTAATATACTTAGTACTGCTGTCTCAAAATGATTGTAATGAGTGTTTATCAATCTGTTGTAATTGATTCCCCATGCAAATAATATCTAGCTTGTCCATTTTAAGTAGCAGATTTCGTAGTCCACGATCATTAACAAGATTTATTCCTTTTATCAATACCATGATGACAATAATAGGGGCTATAATGGAGTGATATCCCGTTGCCTTTTTCATAGCAGTGTTTGAACCATTGCAATATAATATACTGATTGCTGCTAAAAGTATCGTAATAAACTGTTTTTAATTATTCTTCTTCTTTGTCTCATTGCAAGTCACTATTAGCGTTTATTGGTGTAATATTTTAATAATGATTGTCACTTGGATGGTACTCGTCGCATAAGATCAAGTCAGTCCTCTCATAAAGTCTTCTTAAGATTAATCTTTAAACACATGTAGGAGAATGGTTGGAAACTCGAATTTAATCGAAACGCAACCATCTGTTTATTTTATTTATTTACTCTAAGATAACAACAAATATGCCGCGTCCAATTGTCATGTGCTAGTTTTGATCCACCTTGAGCCATTTCCTTTGTATTACTCATATCTAGAAGGCGTTTTCCTTACAGAAAGCGCCAGCTTGCAACACGAGGCTTGTGTTTATAATTTTTATTAATAGAAACTGATTTTAAGAAATGTATGTTTCTTTAGTTATCCGTCAGAATAAAATTATTTCACAATTGTCAAAAACATCTGTTTATATATAATTTTCTGACGTTCCAAACTTCACTAGACATTTCATGAATTTTCGATGTCATCTTAAATGTTTTTGAACTACCTCTTTGAACTTTATATAACAGTATATTGTGCTTTTACAATAAAGTAAAATAAAGATAATATTGGATGCAAAAGTAATGACTAGAAACCCCCTTATTAATACTAGACAACTAGGTCTTTCACGCTACACGATTTGTGTAATATCGGCGTTGTAATTCTCTATACCAGTGGTCGCCAACTTGTCGATCGCGAGCTACCGGTAGCTCGCGGAAGCAATTCTGGTAGCTCACACAACGATTTTAATTTAAAAAATACAAACTGCAAAAATCAGAGAAGCTTCCGAAAATTCCACAAAAAAATCTAATTGTCATAAACATAAACAGCGGCAACGTTGCGGTGAGCGATCTGCCCCTGACGCCGTCAAGCTAGAATCGGCTATTTATAGAACCGACCAGCCGGACCAGCGCGTTAGTGTTCGAGAACGATCTGGATTGCTTTGAACGGAATAAATACGCACGGCGCGGCGACATTGCGCTTAGTTTAAAACTGAACGCGTAACCAACGTCCAGCGGTTGGGTTAGTAGAGAACAACAAAAATAATATGGCAAGCAGTTGTAAGAAGGTAAAGAAATACCACTTTCATTCGGAATGGGAAGAACAATACTTTTTTACAGAAGTTAAAGATAAAAATGTGTGTTTGTTTTGTAATACTTCGGTCTCCGTTGCTAAAAAAGGAAATATTGAGAGACATCATAAAACTGTACATTCTAATTTTGAAAAATCATTCCCACTACATTCTGCCGCCAGAAAGGAGAAACTGAAACAGTTAAAAAAACAGTTAATTGGACAACAATCAATATTTTTAAGAACAGTCGACAAAAATAAGGCTGCAACTGAAGCATCGTACTGTGTGTCCCAGATAATTGCACAAAAAAAGAAACCTTATGAAGACGGGGAAATGATAAAACAGGCGTTTTTAGAAGCTGCTGATTCGTTATTTGCCAACTTTAGAAATAAAGACGAGATAGTTTCAGCTATAAAATCTATGCAACTTTCTGCTAATACAGTGATGAGACGTGTAGAAGTAATGAGCAATGATATTTTTTTACAGTTAAGAACTGACTTAGATAACTGTGTTTATTTTTCACTTCAACTGGATGAATCAACAGATGTCGTTGACACTGCCCAGATGGCCGTGTTCGTCAGGATGGTTTTTAGTGATTTTACGATTAAAGAAGATCTTTTGAAGTTCATTCCACTGAAAAGACACACTACTGGAGAGGAGTTGTTTTCTCATTTAAAAAAATATTATTTCTTTCGAGAAAATTCCAATATCGAAAATGGTAGGCTTGACAACCGATGGCGCTCCAGCTATGGTGGGTTGTGATAAGGGTCTGGTGGCGTTATGTCGTAAAGATGAAACTTTTCCGCAATTTCTCTGTTACCACTGCATTATCCATCAGCAAGCATTATATGGAAATTTCCTGAAACTCAACAACGTTATGAAACTGGTGGTAAAAATTTTTAACAAGATTAGAGCTCAAGCGTTACAAAGAAGATTACGGGGTCAATACGGGGACCTACTCCTTCACTCTGACGTCCGATGGTTAAGTAGAGGACGGGTGCTGAAACGTTTTAATGATGTCCTATCTGGCATAATTAAATTTTTCAAACAACGCGATGAACCGACTGCGGAACTAGAAAATTCAATCTGGCTTAGAGATTTTGGTTTTCTCGTGGACATTACAGAGAAATTAAACGAACTTAATTTTCAGCTTCAGGGAAAGCTACAAAGAACCAGCGGAAATGATCAAAAAGCTGGAGTTTTGGGAACAAAACCTAATTAACAGCGATTCCAAGCATTTTCCTATTATTTCAGAACAAATATCTCAAAATCCATTAGAACCCTATGACAACAAATATCATGTAGAAATAATTTTTACCCTGAAGAGTAACTTCAAAAATCGTTTTAAGGATTTCAATGAAATGGCTTTAGTAGCGCAGTTTGTTGTTTCACCCTTTATGGAGATTGGTATCCAGCAGTTTGCAGTTTGTTTTATGCAGAAGTTTGGCGAAGACATCGCTGCAACAGAAATGGAAGTCATTGTGTTTCAAGTACTAGTCTCAAGTACTGAATGTATCTGGCCTATTGTAAGTAAAGACAAATATTCAGTTCTATGCCGTGTTGCCTTGAAAGTAAAAGTATTAGTCAGTTCAACCTATTTGTGTGAATCTTCTTTTTCCAATATGAAGTTTATTAAGAACAAATATCGCAATCGACTTACAGATGAACATTTGGATAATTGTATTCGAATGGCTGCATCAAATTATACAGCAAACATTAAAAAAATTATCGATGAGTCTGAGTGTCAGTTTTTTGTTGTTATTATTAACTATTTTTAAATCATACGTGACATGCCGTTGTGGCTGGATAAAAGTTTGTGTTTATTTTTCAAATACCTTCGTTTGATACGTAGGAATGTAGCTATGAACAAGTACGTACTGGTAATAATACATATAATGATAGATTAACTGTGGATTATTTCATTTACGTTGCGTTACGTGGCTTACGTGTGGGTAGTTCGCAGTTTATTTCAAAATTAACAAAGTAGCTCAACACATTGAAGAGTTTGGCGACCACTGCTCTATACTTTGGAAACTCTCTCATTTTCGTAGGTTTTTACTAAAGAATCGAATGATGACTATCTACCTGCTATTAACTGTAATCGTGTCGACGCATCCTTACAGCAAGTTGAATTCACAGTGGATTATGTCAAACAACACTTAATTAAACTTAATAATATAACCTTAATAATAACATTGTCTCTGTTCTCTCTACCAACTCGTTCAAAAACAGACTTTACCATTTTATATTATAATTAAAATAATTGTTTTTCCTTTAAACCAAAAATTGTAATTTTATTATTTTTTTTTGTAATTTGGTAATTTACTAGTAGGTTACTAATGAACATTTCTTTGTTTTTGGGCATAATAGGGACTTGTCCCTCTACCCTTGCTTATCTATAATAATAATAATAATTTTCGATAATTTTAAAAAATTCAGCACGTAATCATCTCGGAAATTTATATAATAATTATCAATACTGTCAGTACTATTGAGTTTCATAATAAGTTTGATGTTGAAAATTTCCATATGTAATAAGTTTGTTAAATATGCGACATTTTAGACTGAAATTGTTAAGAATGTAAATATTATTAAGTGTATAAACGGTTTGGCTGCTCCACGGACAATCCTCTAATTTGTTTTTGTGTGAAACGTATGATAAGGGTAACTTGTATATATATACTAACAGTTTTAACAGAATGTTCATCAAAATGTTCAATTTTATTATGGTTTTAGACAATATATGCCATATCTAAATTAAACAATAAATAAATATGTATGATATATGAGGCAACAAATACAAGCTTTTATGAATTTTTTAATTATTGCCGTTAAATGATTTAGATTTTTTATTACTAATTAAATTTTATAGTACAAATTTGATATTTATTAAGTGATATTTGTTAAAGATTAAAATGCTTACTTTGTTTTTAAAACAACGTATATATATTATGTTCATTTTTGTAATCAGTTCATCCTTATGTTCGGTGTGTAATCTACACATGTGTCCTCTGTAATCATTTCGTAGTTTTTCTTCAGTGTAGATCTTCAGCAAAAATTTAGACTAGGACGAAGATGCTGCCAAATATTGAAGGACGCCATTATGATAGTCTTGAAGTATGAGGCAGTCAAAATTGTATCTCTTCACTGAGCGGCAAGAAGTCATGGAAACGTCGACGGTCCTTTAAGAAGATCATACACAGAAAGAAACTTCTGAGGAACAGAGTCTTAAATTGAAAACAATAGAGGGCAAAGTGACAAGAAGTTCTAATCAGAAAAAAACCTCCAGACCGACCAGAAGAAAGATCCAGTCTGTAAGTGGTTGGTTTTTGAAGCTAGGCCTCAATGGCAGGAGATTGTCAAATATGAGCAAGCAGTGAAGGTCTATTCGATTCAATGAGATGACATCATCACTCGTAAATAAAAGAGTTCAGATGGAACAAGAACAGTGCCCTAAGTTGTTGTTCTAATGACTGTGGAATAATGTGGAAGAATGGTGCAAATGACGCGACCTATGTGCTTCCAAGAACGGACAAAAAAAAACTTATTTAAACAATTAAATAAAACAGTAATAGGACTTCATGGAAACGAGTTGCTGTAGACATTCTAGGACTATTTCCAGTAACATTAGAAATAAATATTTAATGGTTATGGTTATGGTAAATCGGGGCAGGTCCTTCAGACCTTCTACGACGGGTACATTATATTACCACTATTATACGAAATAGGCCCATAAGGATCTAGTTTTAGGCGTTTCTGGGGCACAGGCTGCTTCGGGTTCCCAAAAGCTATAATAATCAGCAGGGGTCCCAGTCTGAGCACTTCCCGCCTTTCTGAACGTCTAATCTTTTGGTAACTTTGTGGCCTCACAGAAAGCGACAAGTTTCTTTAAGAGTAACTCATTTGGCTCGGTTGCATAAAGAAAAAATCCTGGATCTGCCACCTTTGATAGGTCCGTGCCGGGCACTTTCAGAGGACATGGGAGAAGGTTTCCTTCTCCTCATTACCAAGACGTCCATCTGCCAATACAACCAGATGAAGGTTCCGCCTGCGTCTTCAGTGGCAGGCAAGCATACTAAGCATCAGGTAGCACCTTCGACGGTCTAAAGGGAAATGTGACACCTATGTGGAGTTATTTGTCTCATACCTCCACAACTGGCCCAGAAATAATGGAACCTCCGCAGAAGAAGCCCTTGGAGACTAATCTGACCAGCACTGAAAATCACTCGAATCACAGGTTATATTTGATGGTTACTATGGACTATTTTCCCAAATGGCCAGAAGTAGGTACACTAACCAACCAAGAAGAAAGCAATTTCTTTCGACCTTTTTCTATTCCAACCAGGAAGCAATTTCAAATCGGTAGTTTAAAAGATAAGTATGATTTTGTTGGATAATAACACCACTAGAACAACACAGCTTCATCCTCAGATTGACAGCAAGCTAAAAGGAAATAACTGAATGATTAATAACTACTTATATTTGTTTTTACATGAAAGCCAGAGCGACTGGATAAACTGGTACATCTGTTTCTGCTAGCCTACCAAAGCTCTCAGCATACAGCAACTGGTTACACTATTCGTATATTAATGTTATTGAATGATCGACAGATAAAGCTTCCGTGTAAATTATTAAAAGCAATATTTATTAATGCAATTAGTAATTATTTGTTAGAGCTTCTTCCTATGCTTCTTCTTCCTTGGATCCTTCCTTGCATAATAATTCTCAGCAGCTCATATTTTTCTCCTCTGGTTATGTGACCCAAATATTCTAGTTTTCATCTTTTTATGCTGTTCATAATTTCTAACTCCTTCTTTAGACGTCGTAGTACCTCAGCATTGGTAATTCTTTGAACCCACTGAATATGTGGGAGCTATATTACTAGAAAAAAAAATTGTTGTATCTGTTCTGATATATGATAAGAAATGTTAAAGTAGAAAGTTTTATAAAGCTTGTATTATGTTGTAGTAAATATATGATTAGCATTTTAAAAAATATTTTTACGAAAATGAATGTATTCTACCTATGCATATCCTAAATATTTATCAGATACTGATTTCGTATTAATTTGTAGATATATATATATATATATATATATATATATATATATATATATATATATATATATATATATATATATATATATATATATATATATATATATATATACTGGTGTTTTTGAGACCCAAGTTTTAGATTTTTACTAAAATATATTTTTTTTAATTTATAGGATATATATGTTTATTTTATTTAATCAAGTTTTATTTTTATATTTTATATATCGAATGTGAATCGACAAACGAGCCATATGAAACTTAATGGGAAATTCTAAACTGTTGAATTCCTGCTTCCCTAATTAATTAGCATCAAAGATCATGATAAAATATTTGTACAGGACTGAAATCTGTATTGAAAATTTTTTTTATGAATTAAACACATTCCAAAATTTTCAAACAAAATATAATTAATTCATTTAAGAAGTAATGTTGTAGAAGTCGCATCGACCACCTTTGAGTTCGTCTGCTTGCCGAAAAAGTAGCACATTTTTGGTCCACACCGTCAACTCCACCTTTAGTGATGTTAAAAAAGGAAATTATTTTTTCTTTTCCAGGTTCAGCATCAGTAGCCTTGTTTCTATGCATGGAAGAAATCATTAAAATTGCCTTGTTCTTTTTTGGAACATAGACAAAAGTGTTTTATTAGATGTAAATCCATATATAAAGAACGAGTTTCAGCTCTGTTTTTTTAATGGCAGGAATTCCATAGTTATTCGAATTCCTGAATTAAAAATATTTAAAAAATAATAAATCTGTCTGGCAAGTTTCAGATTGTTATTTGTATTAATTCTTAAACCGTGACTAAAAGAGTTAAGTTTGTTGCTCCAAGAATATTTTTACGTCCCAAGTGGTTTACCTAAGATTTTATTTCCCACCAGATTTTTCGCATTCTTTGGTTTTTGAGAACATATATGGGATTGGGGATATGAAGCAAGAAATTTTATTTGCCAACTAAATTTTATTTTAGGGTGCACTTGAATTGGCCCCCGCTTGCAGGTAATGTGTTCTCTACCGATAAAAGTGTTTTCGTGAATTGGCTCCCGAAGGAATTTTTGGAAATTTAGGTAGGTAAATTGGATTTTTCCATCATTCTTTAAATTCATATACCCCCTTTCGCAAACTTATTTCAAATTAGTTTACTGATGATTTTACGTCTTGCTTGTACTTGATCATATCGTCGTAGAAAATGCAAGCTAATGAAATGTCCGTCTAGTGCTTATTTGAATTTTTTTTTCGACAAAAATATAAGCTTTTATTAATATCCTAACTTCTAATTTATTCTTACATGGATCATATACTTGACTTCAACATTTTAATTTAATTCTCATAATTTAAACGCTTTGCATTGCAATGATATTAAATGTAAATTGTTATTTTTGCATACTAAATTTTTCTACAACTGATATTTGATCGAGAATATGTTGTATCTCGTTCAAAATAACTCTAATCTCTCAGATTCAGGAGAAAATCTATTCTCTCAGATTCAGATTCAGAAATGTGTATTGCTTTAAATTACAGTAATTGCTTAAAGTAATAGGTCTACTAATAAAACAAAGATTTAGTTTTCATAACCATTGGTCGTGTGGGGGTCTTTTTTGAATATGCATTTAGAGTTCAAGTTAAAGAGCAATGAAGACATGACAGATGACAGAGCCTTGTCGGACACCAGATTTTTTCCGTTTAGCTTTATTTTCTGTAGTTTATACAAAGCCTTCTGGTAGGCAATGAAACAGAGATATACTTTTTTTTTTAAATCGCAAAACAACGCCTCTCTTGTTTTCAAAGCCTCTCTTAATCTAAACTGAGAGTCACTTATGTCTATTTCACATTTTGATAAATTCGATTTTATATGATCTTTAAGAATATTTTTAGTTAGTGACTCATTAGGCTAATATAGCTATGAATTTGATTGTTATCTATATGAACTTTAATTATATGAAAAAGGTGGCGAAAGATTTAGAAACTGGGCTTGTCAACGAAATATTTGAAAGAATCAGACATTTCGTGTTACTTAAAATAAGTGTTTAGTGTTTCTTTTTTGGACTTAGAAGACGTAGGCGATTGTTTTGAGAGTAATATTGTAGCAATCTTACTCAGACATTCAAGAGTTCAAAAATTTGAGTTCTTGGAGGAGAACTACATTCCTGAAGATGACAAATCTTGTCATCCAAACATTTCCAAATTTCATTGAACATCAAATACGTCTTTTACAGAAAAAACGTATAACTGCTTTTGAGTTTGTAAAAAATATGTCAAGAAGGCATCAACACGTATGGTCTGTAAGTTGCAGTTTCTTTAATAAATAAATTGAAGACATAAGATGATAAAGGTGCTATGTCCACTTTTTCAGATATTAAGTACTTGAAGGAAACGCGTTTTCACTTTTTTCACAATTTTATAAAAATTACCAATATCTTATTAGACTAGCATCGTTTTGTACTTTTTTATATAATATTTTTTGTTTTTCTAGAATTTAAACTTTTTTAGTAATTTTAATTTTAATGGACATAGCACCTTAATCAACCAACATTTTATGCAGACGTTGGTATAAACTTGAGTAAAGAAAGGTGTTATGTCACCTATGGTGTATTTAAATTTTAAAAAAATAATAAAAAAAACTATTAAATAATCTGGAAATTAAATTTTATTTGCAGATTAACAAGAGCAAAGTAAGATACATTAAAAATTTATAAACAAAGACACAGAAACATTTAAATTTAACATGAATTACGTTTTTCTTAGGGTTTTTCAAACATTCTTCTAAAACAATATCATAATACCATTTATACTCTGCTGGAATAAACGTAAGTTGATCTTGTAGATTTGAAATTTTTTCAGAAGTAAAATCACCGCATTTAGGTAACTTTTGTAAAACAACTTGATTACTTTGTACTATCAGTTCTCTTTTTTTTTGTAAGTCAACTTCCATAAATGGGGTAAACGGATCTAAACTAGTTTTGTAAAAGTATTTTCCAAAACAACTTACTCTTAGCCACTTCACTTTATCTCGAAAATTTATTTTTTGGTCAAGACTATTAGTGAGTCTTGTGTTTAAATGAAGTTTTGCAGGTAGAGTTTCAAAGCAATAAAAAAAATGTTCCATGTTAAGGCATACACTTTGTTTGGTACTCGCAGGTCTAATAATTTCCCGATATTGGTCTGGTATATAAATATTCTGATGTTTTCTAAGAACCTTTTCTATTCTTCCAAAGTCTCTGTCAGAGTCAAGGTAACTGTGACCAACTTCGAGAAATTTATGGTCAATGATCTTAAATATTTTATTTAATATTAGGTATTGAAAAAGGTTAATAATGGAAAAGTTTTTCTTTTATCCCCCACATTGATCTGACCAAATTATTAAATGATCAATTTGGGGATTTTCTTCTTTAAGAAGCAGACAAAATCGTAGCAAACAACTTGCTATTTTATTACTTCCCCTATTGGCAATATCCTCAGTCCATGTAAAAAATAGGACTTATGGGCAGAACTTGCTAAACAGTGGACTCCAAAGTTGTATAGCCACATGTGTCTTAAGTAAAAATATTTTGACGTTGATAGCTTTGGCAAAGGCATCGTTTGTTGAAGATCCATTGTTATGTAACATTTTTCTTTAGAAATTTTTACTGCTTCGCGGTCAACTTTCTGCTGCGCAAAAGCAAGTTGAAAATTATTCGAGTGCTCTAAAGAGTTCCCTCCAGCATCGCATAAACTGCAAGTATCACTTTTTGGTACACCAAAAGATAAGTTAAACCTTGTTTCAAATATATGTCTGTAAAAAGAGGCCTTTACGAAATATTTAGTTTCGAGCTTTTTTTGTTTGACAATCCTCTATATACAGTTGATGAAGTCGGTTAATATTTAGTAAAGGGGAAAGGTATTTTTTATGTGGGTTTTTAGTCCTAGAATAATGTGATTCTTCTGAAGGAAACTGCTTGATATGATTTTCAATGCAGTTTATTACTTCATCGGATATTTTTTTTAGATTTTTGTGATATGCCCTTGCTTATGTGGTAAGGGCATTACCTGGCCAGATTTTAAGTCATTTTGAGCTTTAAAGACTTTTTTTCATCCAATTCGGTATAAAGAGCAGAAAGCATCTTTACATACTAGTGTATTTTCTTTATCACACGTAATAAAATATTTAAAGCAGTAAGCTTTCGTTTTTATATTTTTATGAGGGCGGTGACAATTAACTTCCTGCATCTTAATACTTTTAAAAATTAAAATATTTTTGAACTTTGTATCTAGCTTATAAAATTTTCTTAGAATTTCTTCTCTGCTTGCAATACTAAACTTCTCAGTACAGTTTAGTCTATATTTTTCTTTACACAGTAAATCTCTTTTAATTGTTTTTTCTTCCATGACTTTACCAGTCTTTTGAGAAATATATTCTTTATCTTGTAGTCTTAACCTTGCAGCTTTATTTCGTTTCCAATTATCAGGTTTCCGGACTCTTTTTTTAGTTATTTTTAAAACTGGTTTAACAATTTCTCTTCTACTTATTTCATCGGCAGTAACATGGAATTGCTGGTTATGGTCTTCTATACGTATTTCACGAGGTATTTCCTCCTGCACTTCGTCAATCCTATCCGGGGTTTCCCTGCTGTTTGTCGGAACCTTAAAAATATCTTAGTTATTTATTAAATTTATACTGATTTCTAATTTCTATTTTTATTTCTTAATCTTAACTTTTTTTAGCTTTACCTTTTTAATTTCTTTGTTATCAGAAAACATTTTACGTTTGACTCTATCAACATCCGGATATTTGTTTATGAGACTCGTCGAATAAGAAATATTTGAGTTATCAGAATCCTCTTCTGAATCTTCTTTATGAAAGGGGAATATTTGCTGCCTGATGTAACACTTTCATCAGTACAATTATCCATATAGTCTAAAAATTTAATTTATGTACATAGGTAGGTATGTATGTAATAATAACTCAAGTAATGTATATTATATCTATATTTTTTTAAATAAAAAAATTAATTGCAGAGGGGGTAAATTGTTATTAAAAAGTGATGAATAATTAATTAAGGTAGTAAAAATTTTTTTAATATGCTTACCTGCTTTAGAGTTGACCTTCTTTTGAAGTCCACTAGTGCTTGGCTGCTCCAAAATCACCGCATTGGTACTGACCTCTAGAGAAGTACAAAATACAGTTTCTATCTACAAAAAAATTCTCTATTCAGACTTAACTTTATTTGAAACACATATTTTCTTGTTTTTTACTAATTCTAACATTCTTTTACTTCTCGAACCCATGTTGAAAGATGTGATAAACAACAAACATAACCTTAAAATGTCACATGGCACCTACCATGTAAATAAAACTTTCCCACTATCTAGTGGATAAAGGTACTATGTCCTTAAATATGGGCATAGAATCTTTATCTTATAAAAAAGGGTACTTAGTCATAGGACATAGTACCTTTATCAATTAAAATAATCCTTATTATTAATAATTTAAGAATCTTGAGTTATTTAGGGGTTGTATTACGACTTTAGGTAACCAAATATACAAATAAGTCATTTTTTGAAAAAAATGGACATAGCATCTTATCAACTCATGTCTTCAATTGTTTACGACTATTTCTAATTTTTGGTGTATATTATACCTCTTTTCCTCAAAATCCAAGCTTTAGAAGGAGATTAAATTTCTGGGAATTTCGTAATGGTCGGGAGCTAGTTCATGTATGGGTTTGGGAGCTAATTCGTGTAGGATTAAAGTGGTTTCATAAACTTTGGGAGCCAATTAAGATGCGCCGAAATTGTATTGGTCACCTAGACTTGGTTCGAGAGAACGCGTCTTATAAGTGTTAACAAATTTCAAATATGGCAAGTAATGTACAACATTTCTCTTAATTTATTTATTTTACTCTTCAATTTTTTATCTATTTTTTTATATTTCTTTTTTTTTATTTTTGAAATAAAAATCTCTGTAGTCAATTAAAAGACTTGTTTATATAATGTATTACTTTTTTTTAATCTGACAAAAACAATGTTTGCATAGTTAGGGAAATTTAATCTTAAATATATAATAGAATCCATCAGTTGATAAATTTTCTATTAAAAATAAGGTGTAATTATTTAATACCACACGACGTTATAAGCATTTACGATAAATGCTAATGGTAACAAGGTTGTTATAACATACATGTCTAAACTTTTTATATAACAAATAAATTAGTTAATTATTACATTTGTATATACAATTTGTACCATATCTGTATATACTAATTATGTATTGTACATATCCTTGTGCATATCTGTACTAACATTCCCATTAAATATATGGGCTTGTATATCATAGTAAGCGTATCCCTAAGTAAAATTTGTTATTTTTTAATGACCTAGTCTGCACTTGTTGTATGAATACTATTTTGCTTTTTAATAATGATTTTTAAAGTTTAAAATAATTACAATTTAACTGTGTAAAAAGTTACTGGACTTTACAAAAGAGAACTGAATCCTTTAAAAACCGTTTGAATTTGTTTAAATATATAAATCTGAAATTAGCAAATATGTATAGTAGCATTGTTTAATCGATTTAGATGTAGGTTTTTTTTGTAAAAATCTTCTTCAAGTGCCATCTTCGTTCCGAATGTTGGCGGTCATCAGGGCTATACGTATTTTCGAAACTGCTGACCGAAACAATTCGTTGCTGCTACAGCTATACCATTCCCTTAGATTCTTTAGCCAGGAGTTTCGTCTTTTTCCTATGGACCTTTTTCCTGCTATTTTCCCTTGCATAATTATTCGAAGCAGTTCATATCTTTTGCCTCTTGTAATGTATCCCGAGTATTACAGTTTTCGTTTTTTGATCGTAAATATGACTTCCTTTTCTTTATTCATTCTTCTCAAGACCTCGACATTTGTGAGTCTCTCGGTCCGTGATATTCTCAGGATTCTGCGATACATCCACAGTTTAAATGCCTCTAATTTTTTGGTATCAATCTTTTTCAACGTCCATGACTCCATTCCGTAGAACGGCACAGAAAGTACGTAACATCTCATCAGGCGAAGTTTCATTTCAAGGCTCAAATCTCTTCCGCAGAACACTCTCTTCATTTTAGTGAATATGGATCTGGCTTTTTCTATTCTTATTTTGATTTCTGCTGAGCTATCGTTGTCTTCATTTATAAAATGACAATGTAAAAAAGCGTAAAACCTTTTGCTTTTTTTTATGGAATTGGACGAAGGTAATTTTCCCACCAACTTTAAAGAAAAAATCACTATCTTTTCATAAATTTGTATAACAAATTACAATCTATTTAGCTTGCCTAAACAATATTATATCAAATATACAACTTTGCACTTATTGGAGTTTTTGGAGACGCTTCACCAAATAAATTGTGAAATTGTAATAAAAATCAACTTTTAGCGGCAAGAAGAAGAGCTTAATGTGAAACAATGACAAGCCTCAAAACGGCAAAAGTGAGATATTTGACTTTGAATGTTAAAAATAATATTATAAAATCTAGTAACAACTTTTGTTGTTTTAATTTAGATATGTGGGTGCATGTTGCGCTATGGAACTATAACAATATTAATAAAATTACTCCAAAGTTGAGATAAAAACAGTCTTTATTTAAAAAAAATGTGGCTTGTTACATTATTGCATTAATGATAAGTACCCAAAATCTTATTTAATCAACCAACTCGGCGACCTCATCAGCAACATCAGGGCTGACATCCTCTTGTAAACTCTTGTAGAATGGATGATACACTGAAGGTATGTAAAGTAATAATGATCTTACATTTTCGAGTTTCTTTTTTGCAATCTGAATGGGCTCAATATACTTCTGTTTTAAAGTAGATACAGTAAGCACATTTACAGAATGTTTAACGTAAAATGCTTGTCTGTTATCACTCCTGAACAAAAAGGAAAAAACATTGGAAAAATCCAAAGATTACTGGTCATCAGTGCGAGTACTCTTTTTATTGTTCTCTAAGAGTGGTTGTACGTTGAGGAAATCTTTCTGCTTCACAACAGTTAAGTTGAAGGGCTTCTTTTTATTAGATTCTTTTATAATTGTTTGCCATTCCTCAGAAGAGTACACAAGCGGAGCATACTTTCTATGTCATTTTTCTTATTAATTTCGTCGCATGTCTTGCAAGTATCTGATTTTGGCAGCTTGAATCCAATATTATACTCGGTACAAAATATTTTACGGTAAGTATGCTCCTTGACTGGTTCAATTCCCATTTCTGTACACCAAGGGACATATCGATCCGAATAGAGACTGGCTATACTCATGTTATGATCCAGATAAACTTTATTCATGTTCTTGTGTCGACTGTAGTGACTTTGATACTTTGGAATCGAATGTATGTGGTTTTTAACACTTAGTATTTTAGAATCAGATATTTTGTTCACACGGTTTGTATGCTTTCCTCTGTTGTCTCTTTCTGGCACTAGATTTCCTTCTATCTTCTTGTGAACAATGTTATTTACTCTGCCCTTAGAAGCTTGAAGTCCGTGGATATTTAAAAATTCTGTTTTACAGACACGTGTAGTTTCACCATTAACATTAATGGAGTAGACTGCATTGCTCTTTCTATGCGATTCTTGATGTTTTTTCTTCTTTCGGTAGGACCTTTTCTTCTTAACAATATCTATACATCCGAATAAGTAGCTATTTTGTAACTCCCATGAACCGAGGTTCCAGAATTCGTTAAAAATATTGCTCTCGTGGCCCTGAAGCTTTTCCCTACACTTCTTAGTGCAACTGCAAGGCGGTCCCAATTCTCGACCAGGCACATTTTTTTTCGTGTTGTCGCTTACATATGGTTGCCCTAAATTTCGTCGAATTTTTCTTTTTGATCTTGAATAACAGTGTTCATTGCTTTGTCTTCATCGACTTGTTGGAGTTTTGTCGGGTGTGTTTGGTTTTGTCCTTTTTCTTGACGGACCTTGTTCATTATCCTACAACAAAATGCAATAATATAACAAGCCATGTCACAAGCCACAACAATCATACTTTAATCTTTAATGGTAATAATGTGACAAGCCACATTTAACAAAAAAATTACGTACCGCTGTATTTTCATCACTTGAGTCACTTCTAGATTGTACATAGTCAGGATCACGGTCACTGTCATCAAATGTCGACTGAACTTCAGTATTTGTCTTACTAGAATCGTCAGAACTCACAGAAATATCTGAATCGCTTTCGCCCATGTTCGCCATTTTGATGTGACTTGTCATTATGTCGAGTAGATACTAAGACAAACTAGATCTATGCAACACTGTTACCATAGGTTTGTCGCGTCATCTATTAACGACGGACTGAAATAAATTTTTAGTGGCTATACTATTACTTTAACCGATCATAGCACTAACTCTTTTTGAACTCATGTGTGGCTTGTCATTGTTTCACATTAAGCTCTTCTTATGTATTGTATTTATTTACAATATAAAATCCTAACCAAAAATAACGTGCTTCAAAAATTATAATTTCATTGAGTTAAATTCACAGGTTATTTCGGAATTGGTTCACTTGTTATATTGCCAGTTCTTTTGTAATTTTTTATTCTCCATTATATTTGCAGAATGTTCAAGGTCTCAAATAAACAATTTTATTTTCTCGATTTGTGACTTATCTACATTAAGTCTAATGTACTTGCCTAACAGTTCTCATTAAGTATATTGTTATTAAAAATAATTTAATATGGAATATTTTCAATATGGAACATTCGATTGAGTATTTGTGTTAAACTAAAAAAATTTTAATTCATTTTCAATAATTATTTTCCATCAATTCAATAATTTCAGTAATTTTTTATTAAATTTTAGATTTTTTATATAGTTTTCTAAGAACCTTTATTAAAAAGCAATTTAGTTCATTTAAAATCCAAAGTTAGTGGTAAATAATAATTATTGTGATATTTTATGTAGGCTAACAATGTTTAGCGTTACTTGGTATCAATAAATGTATATTAAATAATATGTTTTCGTCTTTTATTTATGTAACTTTTATTTATGCAGCTGTAATGGAAACATAGCAAGGAAATAAAGAAGGAAAAATTAAGGAACAATTAGCCTAGTAAAGAGAAATAATTATTTAAGAAATTATTACATATTCCAAATTGATTAAAGAACAAATTAATTCATAGCTAGTAGGTAACATATTTACGTAAACATTTTACATTAAACAAAGATTGAAAACTCGATGTTGAAGATAGATGTACAAAACCGAATAACCCAAGGGAAAAAATGCATCCGAATACTGAATTCATTACTGTGGTCTAATAAAATAAAGATGCATACCAAACTTCGCGTATACAGAGCAATTGTAGAACCAATTACCACATATGGTGCCGAATGTTGGACGATGACAAAGAATGAACGAGATAAAGTAGACGTTGTGGAAATGGATTATCTTAGAAGGTCATGTCGAGTATCGAGAATGGAAAGAATCAGGAATGAGGAAATACGAAACCGTACAGGAATTAGAGATACTCTTTCAGATAGAATACAAGGAAGGCAATTACAATGGTATGGTCACGTGATGAGAATGGAGGAGGAGCGGTGGCCAAAGAAAGCCTTAATGTATGTTCCGCCAGAAAGAAGGAAAAGGGAAAGACCACCAAATTCCTGGAGAAGAGAAATTACAAAAACAATGCAATCTAGAGGCCTAGAAGAGGGAGATTGGAGAGATAGGAAAAGATGGAGGCTGAAATGCGGGAAGCGGCAATCGCCGTAGGACCCCCGTTATATGATGATGATGATGATGAAAACTCGACCCAGTTTAAATGTATTACACGAGTCTCAAATATCGTCTGGCGTTTGGTCACAGTAACTCAACTACTTAACGCAGCCAGAGGTGAAAACCAAATGCCAGGACAGGGATTCACGTCCAACAGCTCAGAACACTAACGCGTCGAGAGGCGGGGAGTGAATCCGACGATTACTCCGCTACCGCTCTATTTATAGTCGCGGTGACCTGTCGTGTCGGGACGTATCGGCACACTCCGTGGCGCGAACGTCAAGAAGCGCGCGCTGGCCAATCATGTGGCTGCATCGTGGTAGCGGGACCGGACGGCGGCTCTAGATTGAGATTCCAGATGGGAAACAAGTAGTATCCTTCCTCTCGATTGATATTATGTGGATTTTTTCGGATCTCTAGAGATTCGCGGATTTTCCTGGAATAAAAGAAGGGGCTCTTAGAAATCATATGGGTTTTTTCGAACAATATGGAATGACCGGTTTCTTGGCAGTGTTCTGCAACTGCAGTTTTCTCCCATTATGTTTTAATATCATCAATGCATCACGACAGTACTGTTGATCAGAGCACTGGGAAACCCGAAATAATTATGTTTTATAACCAAACCAAAGCAGGTGTAGATGCTTTGGACGAAAAATGTGCAACATATTCCACTTCTCGAAGGACCCGTCGATGGCCTATGGCAATTTTTTACTGTATTTTAAATGTGTCTGGTGTAAACAGCCGAATAATATATCAGTTTTCCCGAGGAAAAGAAATATCCCGTTACAATTTTTTAAAAGAACTAGGCATTGCACTGTACACGCCACATATGAAGAAAAGACTTTACAACGTAAATGTACCCCGGAAACTTGGATGTCTCGCACCGAATATCCTTGGAGTAGATATAGAAGACACACCTGCACCATTGCCAATACAGAATATATCTAAAAGGAAGAGATGCGCAAGTTGTCCCGGAAAAAAAGACCGGAAAACAAATGCATACTGTTTTGTGTGCAAATTACCTATATGTTTACAATGTGCTCTAAAAATATGCCCAAATTGTAAATAGGAATTTATTTTACATTAAATTAGTTTACCGTTATATAAAAAAGTGTTTATGACTTAAAATAAATGTATTAGCTAATGTTTTTTCTTTATTTCAGAACTTTAAAACTGGGTCACAGTGACCCGTCCATAGCAGCTGCGAGATAACTTTTTGTCGGTGGCAGTTACGGGTTAATGAATGACTATGTTAAAGACAATTAACCATTTTGTTAATCATTGGTTGTTCAAACAAAATCGAAATTTATACTATTTAAAATAGCGTTCACATTTATCGGGAACCATCTTTCGCTAATCGACTTTTTCTATTTAAACTATCAAAAGACCATTAACCAAATACCTATTGATTTTAAAAGTTTCTTTATTTCTTGTTATTTATTGGGTCATTATCATAACGACAAAAATAACCGTAAATAGGGTTACTAAAATAAACAGATTTATATAAATATAATATGCTTTGAAAATGGTTTAAGTATCTAATAAACCAAAACAAATAATGTAATTCCGTTAAAGTACGTCTATGACCAGCTGAATAACACAAGCGTCTATTCATACCTTGTTACAATTCGTCTTCGATGCTCGCGCATCCATGTAATGTCAAATATTTTATTAGGTTATACTTACCAGATTTGATTTGTTAATATTTTGAAATTACAGGCTACTTAATGATTTCATTCGTTTAAATCAGAGTTAGAACGATAATGATAGAAAATATGCGATTAAAAATATTGCCTAGATTTTACTAGAAAAGTTCAATTGCGATTTCCGCAATTTTTGATATTACATTTTTACGTTGTTTTTTTTTTCTGAATGTTTCCTATGGTTTTGTGTTCGATTTTTTTTATCGCCAACTTGGGAAATCATGAAAATAAAATCGCAATTGTTCTAACATGAACTCGGCTTATTGTGCCCTCTGTACGGTACAAATATTTAAAATTTAAATTAAGACTGATTACTACTATATTCTATCCCTTTGGTTAAAATTTTAAACTGAAATTCTAAACTAAATTCTTAACTTTAACAATAAAGTTTATTAAAATTAAACTTTAACAATAAATTTTAATTACAAAACACAAAAACGAATTAAATCATATATCAGAACCTTATCTAGGAATAAATCCTATGAACAACAAACCTCTGACAGGTGTAACCTAATAAAATTTTTGACATTACATGGATGCGCGAGCATCGAAGACGAATTGTAATAAGGTATGAATAGACGCTTGTCTGAATAACCCCTCGCCTACTGTTGTAACAATAGTAGGTAGGTAACTAAATTTTACGATAGTCCATGTGACGTGGAAAAATTTCTATCTAAATATTCAAACCCAACGTAAAATAAGCTAAAATATTGACGTTGTACGAAAAGCACAGGTACTAAAATCTGCTTAACAATTTAGTTTTTTTTTTTTGAGAATTTACTCTAGCTTATTTTTTAAATATACTATCATTTTATCTTCACTAACAGGTCACAGTCCCACTTGCAATTTAATGTTTAAATAACATGTAGAGTTGATGCTTCTGATTATAAATTAACAAACAATTAAATTATGATTTTCTGTTATCCATTTTTTATTAGTACTAATTGGACATAAAGCTTTTTATACTGTACTAAATTAGTAATAAAGATTGCTTATTGTGATAAAACACAAAAGTATAAAACGCATTACTTATAAAAAACTAAAATTTTATGTAAATACGTTGCGAAATATATAGCAAAATTATTAAAATTCCTGTTTATCGTATCGGTTAGTATTCATTTATTACTTAGTAAGAATTTTAATAGCTATGTAGGCGGTACTACAAAGAATAATAAATAATAACTGCATATTTTAAATAGGTAAATAACGAGTTATCTTAGAACGATTCATTAAAAATATGAAGAACTTGGTTACCGACAGCGCTACCGTTAGACCTAATATAGGGTCTAGTTTGATGTTCTTTTCTGCACTTTCAGGTAAGCATCTTTTACAGTAATTGAAGAACATACATGCAAAAACCGATAAATCCACTTCTTCCAATTTCGAGATAAATGCCAAAAACTTATACAGCAAAATCCCATAATAATTTAAAGAAACATCATATTGGAAATAAATAGTAGTTATCATCATCATCAGTGGCGTTACAGCTCTTTATGAGCCAAAGCTTTCCTCAGAACAATCCTCCATTCGCCCCTGTCTCTGGCAACTCTTCTCCATGCTTTAATTCCGATAGACTTCAAATCATTTTCTAGGTTGTCTTGGTACTTAAGTCTCAGTCTTCCTCTTTTTCGTTGTCCGATCGGCCCTCTTCGGTCAAAAACTTTTCTGACTATGGCATCTTCCTCTCGCCTGATTACATTACCTATCTATCTGAGGCGTTCTACCTTAATGAATTTTACAACGTCAGGTTCTCCAAATCTTCTATACAACTCAAAATCGTAACACCTGCGCCACAAACCTTGTTCTTTAATGCCTCCATATATTCCGCTCAAAACGTTTAAGCAATTCTTGGTCATTCTGTGTTAGTGTCCAAGGTTCTGAACCATATGTTAGCACTGGTCTTATTAGTGTTTTGTATACAGTCAGTTTAATTTTTCTAGGCATTTTTGAGGCCATCTGTCTTCTTAAGCCATAGTAACACTTATTGGCGAGCACTATTCCTCTTTTGATTTCTTCACTGACGTTGTTATCTTTGGTTAACAGCGACCCTAAGTATATGAAGGTGTCAACACCTTCCAGTTCTAGGTCATCAATTATTATTCGTGTAGGTGTCGGGTTGCTTGACCTAGTGCAACACATATATTTGGTCTTTTGAACATTTATATTTAGTCCCATTCTGTGTGCAGATGCTTTTAACGACCGAAATGCTTCAGTCAGATATTCTGTGGACCTACCTATGATGTCTATGTCATCTGCGTATCCGACAATTTGTACTGTTTTGTTAAAGATAGTACCATTCGTAGTAATCTGCGACTCTCGAATTATTTTTTATAATGCCAGGTTAAATAAGAGACACGATAGTCCATCACCCTGTCTTAGTCCATTTTTGCAACGGAAGGGTCTTGAGAGATCGTTTTGGATTTTTACCATGCTCTTTGCACCTGTGAGTGTAAGTTCAGTTAACCGGACAAGATCAAACGGAATGCGAAATTCTACCATAGCAAGTAGAAGTTTATTTCTATTAACAGAGTGGTATGCGGCTTTGAAGTCAACAAATATGTGGTGGGTGTCGACGCCGAACTCTAGGTTTTTTTCAAGGATCTGCCTCACCGTAAATATCTGGTCCGTTGTTGATTTATTAGGACGGAAAGCGTACTGATATCCTCCCACTATTTGTTTGGCGTAGGGGAGGAGTCTTTTGTACAATACGTTGGACAACACTTTATATGCCATATTGAGTAGAGTGATGCCTATATAATTTTCACACACCATCATGTCTCCCTTTTTGTGTATAGGACACAGTACACCTAACTTCCAGTATGTGGGTGTTTCTTTCTGTTGCCAGATTGCAGTTATCAGTTTATGCATGTGTTTCATGAGGGGGTCGCCGCCATTTTTGAAAAGTTCGGCAGGGAGATTATCCGAACCGGGAGCTTTATTATTTTTCAGTGTTTCGATAGCTTCTCTAATTTCTTCTTCGGTGGGGGTTGGTTGCCGATCATCTTCATTCATTTGAAACATGGGATCCTCAATCTCGCCATCTTCGTGGTTGCCGCTAAGCAGTTCTTCAAAATGGTCCGCCCATCTGTTTAGTATCTGTTCTTTGTTACTAATTATAGAACCGTCCCTATCGTTACAGGCTATTATTCTGGGTTTGAATTCTTTTCTGCAGCTGTTTATCTGTTGGTAGAATTTTCGTCGGAGTAGTCTTTTCCATTATGGTGGTTAACAATTTCGTTTAGATCGTGTTCGTATTGTTCTTAATTTTTTCTTTTAAACACTCTCTTTTCTTCTCTTCTAAGATTTTCATAATCTACCAGAGTTATCCAATATCGAAAAATTCTGGTTTCAAAAGTTTTTCAAAATTTTCCAACCCACTGGTAAAATAATAGTTTTGGAATAATTTTATTTTTATGAATTTGCCATTGTTAATTTTTTTATGACAATTAATAACATATTAAACAATCTCCAATCAGTGCCTATCTTTTCAACAACTCCAATTTGTTTGTAAATTTCTTCATATTTCTATCTGGAGAGAATTGTGGCTTTTTTTCTTAGAAGCTTTTCTACTCTCCCAATAGTTCGATGCTGAAGTGCACATTTTTTCTTCATTAGTCAGGTGGTTTATGCGCCTTTCTTGTTCCCTCAGTTTAAGTGGCGTTGTATCGTCTACTGCGCAAATTGCTCGATATAAAGTAGATGTCTTAGCCTGCACCTGAAAATAAGTTCTTAAACACTTCTTCAGTTATGATAAGGGTGTTGCTTCGTGTGCTAGGGAAGAGGCTTGCGGTGCTAGATTATCACGAGAACCAGAGGGGCTTTCGGCAGGTAGATGGCGTTTTATTGAACTGACGCTTTAGACGGGTATTAAAAAAGAAGAAGAGGCCTTCGTCCATACAATATTATCACCATCGATTTACAAAAAGCTTTCGACACAGTCTCTCAGCGATCAATTGAACGGGCCATGAATCGCTTCGGAATCGCAACATTTAAGCGGTATGTGGTAGACTCGTACAAGAACTGTCGTACAAGTGTCGCCGCCGGTAGCAGGTCGACAACCAACATGGAGATATCTAGAGGCGTCGAACAGGAAGATCCCTTGTCGCCATACCTCTTCAACATGGTGGTCGATGAGTTGATATACAAGCTTGAGGGAGACTCAAAATTGCCGATGGCAGAAACATCTCACTGTTGGGTTACGCTGAGGATTTAGTACTGCTATCCGAATCGGTTAAAGATGCTACCAGACAGCTCTGGACAGCCGTCGAATTCTTCGAGAAGAGAGGAATGACGATTAACGCTGGTAAGAGTGCAGCTATTATGGTTAATGTTAACCATGGTAATAAGCTCTTTTACTGCGTGACGCGTTCGCTCTTCTTTGTCGGCAACAACAGGATTCGGCAGCTGAAACTTAGTGAGCTGGTTGGATACCTAGGTCGAAGGTATAATGCACTGGGACAGACCAAGGTAGCCTTCAACGAGCTACAGACACAGCTCGATCGTATTCACCGAGCGGGGCTCAAACCAGCACAAAAGCCGCTGGTACTGAAGACATACCTGCTACCGAGATGCATTGACAAACTGCGGAGTCCTACCATCACGATGAAAACGCTAAAGGGTGTTGACAGGTCCATACGTATAACCGTTCGGAAGTTTCTGTCCCTCAATCGAACGTGTACCGATGCCTACATCCACGCCCTCACAAAAGAGGTGTCTGGGCGTCATGGCCATGGCCATGCACGTCCTGGCTATCATGAGAAGGGGACTGACAAAATTGATCAGCTCAGCAACTGATATAACGTTGTTAACCCTCAGTCTACCATATATGTCACGTCTCTGGGGGAAGGTCCTAAAATGGAGACAATCATTGTCTGGCATTTTAGCATCGATCGCACGTGAGTTAAGCCAGAAACTTGAGGACGGCTATAGTGGAAACGAACTTCGTCAGGGCTCTTCACACTCTGAAAGCTCTGCCTAGATAAGCAATCCACCACCCTACTAGTCGGGGAGAGATTTTATTAAGGCAATTTTACTGCGAGGAGATCTACTTCCAACTAGAGGTATCCCTTTAAATCCACCACGTGTGCGTAGGTGCCGAAAGGGATGCGAACGTAACGAGAGCTTTACTCACGTTCTTCAAAAGTGCTCCGCAGCACACTGGCACTGAATAAAGAGACACGATCAGCTTGTTACGTATCTTCGCAAAGCAGTTGAAAAGAAATGGTGGATTTGCAAAACAAAGCTAAGAATAAGATGCGCTTACGGGACTCTTAAGATACCTGACCTTGTAGCGCCTCGATTCCTTCAGACCATGCAAACCCGATATTCTGGGAAAACTATTTGCATGGACCCTCTAATCATTGGAGCTCGCCGAATATGGTGTCAGTCGAATTCTCGTGTCCTGAGAATTTTTAAGGTATCAAGTTTCGACGTCCGCAATTTTATTACAAAGGCCATTCAGGGTAGTATCCATATTCATAGTCATTTTATGAGGTCTTAGCATAAGTAACTTATACCTCTGAGTCTCTGAGTCTAGAAATGAGTCTAAGCGCGGAACAGGCGTACGGATTTAATGTCTTTTGCTATTAAGATGTAATCGATTTAGCTGTCTTACTCTTCGCACAAACTCAAAAGTTAGTTTGGCTTTCATTAGTTTATGGTCAGTTTTGTGCACTTGATGTACTCCGAGATATTTGTACATATCATTTGCATCCATTGCCTCGATGTTTTGGCCATCTTGCATATCGAAACCTCCGGCCTGAATCTTTCCTCTGAATATATTTAGTATACGGCACTTGTCTATTTCAAAGTCCATACTAATATTGCATTATGCATACGGTACTGTTATTTTTGAACTCCACTGACCTGAGTCAGTGAAGTTCAGTTCTTTAGATAGTGGGTTCATCGCTACACCGAAGGTTTCTGTCGCCATTCATCGCCCTATATATATATATATATATATATATATATATATATATATATATATATATATATATATATATATATATATATATATATATATATATATATATTAAACTCATAACTTTTATTTTATACTTATTTTATATTTTTTTAATTATTTTATTTTACCTGTTTATTATTTTGTTTTAGCGGATTTACTTCTAGTAACTATTGGCGGTCTCATGGTATGGGGATCGTCAGCAATACCGATTTTATCATCGAAGAATAATAACCCACTGGATGAACCTATTACGCCTTTAGAAACGTCTATTATTCTATCAGCTCCAGCCTTTGGCGCGCTAATTTCTTTAAACTTTATGGCGTACATTTCGGATCTGATAGGCAGAAGGAAGAGTTTATTATTTTTATCAATCTCTTTTGTTATTTGTTTATGTGGTATTGCATTTGCAAAAAATATTTATATTTATTATTTTTTCTTTTTCATAACGGGTTTTAATTTTTCTGGTTCATGTGTTAATGTTTCCACGTACAACAGCGAAATTGTAAATGATGGAAACAGGGCTTGGCTTGGTTGTATTCTGGGACTAAGTTTACCAGTTGGGAATCTTATTGGTTTTATTCTCGGCACATATTTAACTAGTATTACACAATATACATTAGCTGTTGGTTTTCCTGTGTACATTCACATAATACTACAATACTTTATGGTTGAATCGCCGATGTATTTAGCGAGCAAAAACAAGAAAACAGATGCAATCATTGCATTGGAAAAGCTTAGATATTACGAGAAGCCTATAGATAGTGAACTTGAATATAATTGTATGGAAAAACTAAATTTAAAATCTCTAAATAAAAATGGAAAACTCTTTGATATATTTAGCAGCGCTGTGGCAAGTAAAGCCTTTATTATTAGTCTTATCTTAAGTTTCACGCAACAATCGTGCGGCATGAATATTGTTATGAATTATGCAGTTCCAATATTTAACGAAGCCGGTTCCTTGTTATCGGGTAATTATATAAGTCTTTTACTTGGTGTTTTACAGATAGTGGTATATCTTGCAGTGATGTTAAATATTAATATGCTAGGAAGGAGACATTTATTGCTTTTTTCATCGGTAGGTTGTGCGATTTCTACAAGTGTGTTAGCAATATATTTCTACTTAAAACAATTTAATCCTGTAGCTGCTGCTTCGATAACTGTGGTTCCAGTCATTAGTGCAATGACATTTGTTTTTTCATATTCTGCCGGTTTAGGACCGATTACTTTGTCATATCTTGGTGAACTATTTCCTAACGAAATTAGAGCTACAGCTGTAGCTACTGTATTAGTTTTAGATGCCATAGTGTCTTTAACATTAAGTTTCACTTTTCCGTTGTTGGTTCAATCTTTTGGAATATATATGTGCATGTCGATATATAGTTTGTCAGCCTTTACTGGATTTGTATTAATGACTAAATTTTTACCGGAAACCAGGGGAAAGAGTTTTCTTAAAATACAGGAGAGTTTACGAAACTTATGATAACAAATTTATAGTTAAATACTGCACAAAATAAAGACTTAATTTCAACTTCTACTCTATCGGAGGTTGGTTATCATCATAACTTTTTGTATTTTATTGGCAGCCGCTCAAAATTGTCTACTATTGATGATATTTTCATTACCACGCCTTAGTATCTCATTTCAAATACTTCTAACTTGACTAAATATTTTATTTTTAGTTCCAGCTAGCTTTCCTTTCTATACAATTAAGATTATATACTTTAGTGCTCTTATCTGCAGTTCCACAACCAGGTCACAATTAGCAAATATTAGGTATTACTATATTTACAAATGCGGGTCTTACAATTTCAATTCATATACTTATTTCTTCACTTTGAGTATCATCATCATCATCATTATCATCCTCCTGTATGCGTTCACTCTCTGTGTTATGCGTGGGCATTCTCTGCGCCGCAGTGCTTCTTGTCTTGGTCTCCACTCGACAATGTATTTTGTCCATCGATTGTCTGATAATCTGGGAACGTGTCCTTCCAAATCCAACTTAGCGACTTGGTTCTTTTGATGGCGTCAATTGATTTTATTCTACGACGTATTTCTTCGTTTGGAATTCGGTCTCTAAGAGAGACACTCAACATCTGGCGCTCCATGGCCTTCTGAGTAACACGAATCTTATTCACTACCTACCTTTTTTGTGAGTGTTAATGTTTCTGCTCCATAAATGATTACAAGTAACACACATTGGTCAAATATTTTCCTTTTGAGGCATATGAGTAGGTTCGATAGTGTAATTTATCAAACGCTGCCCTTGCTAATCCTATGCCATGTGGGAGCTCACATGTTTGGTTATCTCTGCCCAACCAAATTGCATGTCCTTAGTACTTATACGATGCAGTCTGCACAATGTCCTTTCCATCAACAGCAATATTTCGATTTAGCAACAGATTAGTAATTATTTGCGTCTTGTTCATATTAATTTTTGGTCCGACCTTAAAAAACGATGTCATCTGTTGTAAATCTCAAATAACTAAGCTTCTTTTTATTTATGTTAATACCATTCTCGTTCAGATGTGCCTTCTTACAAGAATATTCTAAAAGCATCGTGAATAGCTTTGGAGAGACGGTGTCTCCTTGCCGTACTCTTCGCTGTATACAGAATTTATTTGTTTCTTTTTCAGATAGTCTTACGGTAGCTGTGGCATGTTAGTAGATATATTTGATTATGCTAGTGTAGCAATGGTCTATTCGGCATTCTGCCAATGCTTTTAACATTTTCTGTTGGTTTATGGTATCGAATACTTTCTTGTAGTCCACAAATATTAGTGCCAATGGTTTATTTTATTCCGCAGACTTCTCTATCAGGTCTTTATCACTGGTAAGTAGTCGTTTACTAGTGTTTTACTTTGGGTTTTAGTGCTATAATACCAGATATTTTGTAACGAAGTATTTTGCCTACCACATAGGGTATAATTATGGCGGTTTGAAAATTTGGGCAGAAGTTACTGGGGTGGAAATAGGGCAAGCAAAATAAACGATACTGTGTGAACGGTACTCAGGGTTTGTTTGGAGACCTGGGTCGTGGATAAGTAGAATGGCAAGGGGTCGGATTGGGGTAATTACAAAAATGAAACGAATGGATACTTACATGAATCTCCTAGATAAATGGGTTAACAAAAACAACAAGAAAAGCTATTTGAAATAAGGACGCCACTTCGAAGAATCCTAATATTGCTGGATAAAGGAAAAAAGGCTCTTCTTTCTTAAAATAAACAACACAAAAATGGGTTAGGAGACTTTTCTAAAATAAAAAGACAAAACTTCCTGGCGTTGATCATTTTTATATAGATCCCAGCCATATAATTTCCATGTCTCTGCTATTTCTTCTCTGTTGGTTCTCAGGGTTTCTGTGTGGTCTACAGCGGCCTACTACTACTACTACTTGTCGGTTTATAACGTTCTCCGCCGTTTTCCGACTTCCAATCGCCACTTAGACCAAATGTTCCATAGATCTTCTTCTATGGCCCTCTCTCTCAGTTCTTTATTTATTCCTTCGCTCCAACTTTTTCTCGGTCTACCTCGTTTTCTCTTTCCTTCTGGTTGCTACTTAAGTATTTCTTTTGGCATTCGTTGTTCGTCCATTCTTTGTATGTGTCCGAACCAGATAAGTTGTTTTGTTGTTAGATCATCTGTGATTGTTCGTTTGATTCCCATTATTTCTCTAATGCGTTCGTTGGTAATCCTTTCTCTAATAGATCTTCCTGCGGCTCTTCTCCAAAAATTTATTTCCGTCACTTTCAGCGTTACCGGGTTCTTTCTTTCAGTGGCCATACCTCACAGCTGTATAAAGTGATACTTTTTACTATAGCCTCATATATCCTCTTCTTATTTACTTTGCTGATGGATTGGTCCCATAAAATGAAGAGTGGCCGAGCTAAGTGTTCTAAGTACCAAAATTAACAATTGCCAGAAATCAAAAAAAACTTTAATAACCAAAAAAATAAAACAAATATATAAGTGTTTATGGAAATTCCGCTTCATTAACAAGTACCTAAATAACGTATAACTTAGTAATGCTCAATAAATGAAGAAAAAATGGAAATGATGAATGAAGTCCACAGGAATAATATTTGACTAAATATCTAAAATAAAGGTGAAAAATGCTCTATTTTCGTGGTTAATGAATTCTAGCATGGCGCGAAGGTCTTTTTTCTTACTTTCGTTTATTTGCTGAACACCAGAAAAACCTAAGAGCTCTGTCGACTTTAACTTTTGGACAGTCACACCTTTTTTCAATACACGACACTTCTCCCATCCAATTAAGTCACTAAAATTTTTCTTGTACCACACTGTTCTTGGCTCTTCTTTCGTCACACGTAACCACGATGCTTGAGTAATACCAAGTTTAGATGTATCTATACATTCTGATGATATTTTATCGAAATCAAAGAAAGTACATTCTCTTATATCTAAAATCTGTAAGGTCTGGAAGGTCTAGCAGCAGCAATTATAGTTTTTAAATCGTTTACTGTTTGAAGCTTGGAACATTTTGCTCGTTTCTCTATAAGAGCGAAATCTCTATCTGAAGATGAAAAGCTATGACCGGAAACTAAAAATTTATGATCAATGGTATCAAAATGTCCATTAGCTACTAAGAAAATGTATAAGAAGATAAACATTTGGTTTTTCAGTTGACCTGCACAGTTGTCGCTCCATATACATAGTTTTCGCTTATAAGTTGAAAGCTCTCCTGTATTCAAGGCTTGTAAAAGACATGATGCCATTTGGTTCCCACCACGACCCGATTGTCCTTCATGCCAGATGCACATTATCCCATCTGCAGTATCTTGCATGTGTATTCCAAAATTGTAGCATGACAATTGGCGGCTGTAATACATACTACTATGCGGGAAGCGAATACTTTGGGAGCGAAAATACTTTTTGTAGATCCATGGTAATGGTACAGGTATCGCTACCTGGAAGAGTACTGCTCGTACTATCTTCTTGAAAAACATTAAGAGCTTTATCTGTTTTTCTATGATGTAATTCCAACTCATTTTTAGCTTTTCTAAATATACTAAGGTCTTTGTCCTTGCCTCTTAAAAAAAGTAAATCACAAGTCTTACAGGTGTCAACTCTAGGTTTTCTAAAAGAAAGATTCAGAAAATCCTTTATTAAAACTTTCCTATAGAATTTGTATGTTGTGGTGCTGTCAGGATGGTTTATTTTAAAAGAGTTGTATAGCTTATTAACATTGAGGTCTGGACTGAGATATTCCTTTTCACTTTTTAAACGACTGTAGTGGCTCTCGTCCCTCGGGAAGCTATTGATGTGATTATTTACCATCTGTCTGTCATGAAGAGTATACTTAAATCTTCTGACACCTCCTCGTTTATCCTTAAAGGTTGTATGTCCCTCCTTTTTACGCCTAACAAGCGTAGTAATCTTTTGCGGACTTATAGCAAATATTTCCAAAAACGTTTTTTTACAAACTCTTTTCACATTACCTTCCCCATCTGAAACAAAAAAAGCTACGGTACACTGTCGTCTACTTTCTGATGAATCACCAGAACTACCATTGCGGCGACGTTGGATTGGTAAAACTTGCAATAATCCCATAAGATAGCTGCCTTGCTCGTTGAGTACAAGGCCATGATACAAGTCGACAAGCTTAATTTTCATATCAACCACGTCTCTACAGCTGAATTTACATTTGTACGTGATCTAAAATAGAAAAATCTCATGATAATATGTCATATCAACAAAGCCAAAGTAGCAATAACAAAGTTTTAGGTAGCTATTCACAAATTTCAAGCGAAATATCTGTTTAAAATCTCGTACTAACCTCATGTTTTGGAATGGCCTTTCCAAGTTTTTGCAGCTTACATTTTTGTGTAATGTAGGGTTTTCCACTCAATCTAGCTTCACTCTGTTTTTTCTTGACGATATTGTTTTCTTTTTATCATCAAACGCACTAGAATCAATCCATTGTATTTACTTTAAAATACAAATTCATCAATCGATTCTAACGACAATACTTCAACCTGCAAATGGCACTTAGATCAATTAGCACAGCACATAATCGACTTACAGGCGGCTCCATCTTTGGGCTTCGTTTGCAATCACTAGAGTGAAGTTAGCACGTAGATCTCATAGGGGGACATTGGCATAGGAACATAGATCATATTGATTGAATAAAAACAAAATTTTATGTTTTGGCACTTAGATCACTTAGCTTGGACACTCTTCAAATGGTGTTTAACATTGTGATGGCTTTTCACAATGTACAGCGGCCCAAAATCCTATTTAATGAGTCTCATCGTGCATGAGTATCTCGTTTGGGTCCAGTACGCTTTGGTTCTTTGTATATACAATCGCTTGTTGCATACCAAACCTTTAATGCAGTAAACTTCGTATCAAAAGCGAAATCTAGAATAGGTTGTATTATATTTTACTCCATTTATTATATCAGATATTTAGTGTAATTTTTGTTGTGTTTTTTTTATATTTGTGATTTAAATAAATTGTTATCCATTTTTATTTTTATACTTTTTAAGTTTAGGGTTTAGTTAAGGTTTTTACTAGTTTTTATTATGTGGTAAAATAAAGTATCTTATTGAACTGTATTTTGTAAGAAGCATTTTATCGTACCGGTTAAACGTAGGATCAAGACAAATGGACAAATGTCTAAATACTACTCAGAGAAATACGCTAAAAAGGACTAAAAAGAACAAAGCAACTCAACTGGCTCCAAAGACAGACCTGCAGAACTGCTAAAACACACCCATTCGGCTTTAATACAAAAACTAAAACAAATATTTAATAATGTAAATGCGTCTTTGATGGAACGCCCAACATAACTGTGTGGTATAAGGAATATACAGAGTGTTTCAAAAAGGTATGTCATAAATTAAATCACGCATTTCGGGGACAAAAATAAATTGGTAGAATCCGACTTACCTTAGTACAAAAGTGTAGACAAAAAAAGTTACAGCCCTTTGAAGTTACAAAATAAAAATTGTTTTTTTTTGCATTATCTCCTAAACTACTTGACATTTTGTAACAAAAATAGACACGTTACTTTCTTGTTCTGAAATCATTTTTCATAAAAAAGAAACAACAAAATCTAAGCGCACAGAAAAAGGGGTGTGCAGCCCTAAATCCCCCCAAACTTTTGAGTACGTTCAAATCAAATGAATTTTGTGACATCATTAGTGCAACACATTATTTTTAAAACTTTTTTGCCTCTTATCACTTTTTCGAAAAACTAGTTTTTTCCTAGTTGGCCATAATATTACAATTAGTTTCTACGGATACGATAATTATAAACAGTTCCACCAATAATAGTCAATAATTTGAAGCTATCATTTATTGTGTGAATAAGATTAATATTAAAAATTTTGATATTACAATGGCCTACACATTTCAGGAAATGACAGATATGTATTTAACTTTGGGTAAGCTGGATCAGATTAAATTATGATTTCAATAAACTATCGGGAATATCGATAGGTGAATGTAAAGGAAATAGTGCAGCAGCCGCAAGGTGTTATGCAGTAAAACACCCCAATCGAAATACACCCCATAGGCGATTATTTCTGACCATTGATCGTCGTTTACGCGGTACATTCCAACCGCAAGTTGCTGGCAATAGTGGTCGTCCAATAATTGATGCAACTGATGAAGACATTTTATAAATCATTGAAGAAGTCCCTGGAACAAGTACAAGGTTAGTAGCTGCTCAACTAAATGTTCCTCAAGTAAGGGTTTGCAGGCGTTTGAAGGATCAGCTGCTTAAACCCTATCACTTAACAACGGTTCAGGAGTTGTTGGTTGAAGATTATCCTAAAAGGATTGAATTTTGCGATTGGTTGTTAATGGAAAGCACTCGAAATATTAATTTTATTAGAAATATTTTGTTTACCGGCGAGGCTAGCTTCAGTAGAAATGGAATAACAAACCATCATAATGAGCACATTTTGGCCGACGAAAATCTTCACGCCAAAAGAACTACTCATCACCAAAAGACTTTCAAAGTTAATGTTTGGGCAGCAATTGTGAATAACAATCTAATAGGTCCAATATTTCTTCCCAACAATTTAAATGGTGATAATTATTTGCAGTTCTTGGCAAACGATTTACAAGAGTATTTGGAAGAAGTGAATATTGCAAGAAGGCAAAACATGTGGTTTCTACAAGATGGCGCTCCACCGCATTACAGTAATGAAGTCCGGGAATATCTTTGCAGGTAGTATTCTGGTCGGTGGATTGGAAGGGGTCGTGACGCACCTATTTCTTGGCCACCCAGAAGTCCAGGTCTTAACCATATGGACTTTTGCTTTTGGGGGTTTATGAAAGATAAAGTGTATTCTGTAACAATAGAGGACGAACAACAATTGAGGGTTAGAATAATAAAGCTGCAAATCAATTTCGTCAGAAAAATGTGATTTTTCAGCGCATTCGGTTTTCCTTATTAAAACGATACCGAATGTGTATTGAAGAAAATGGGGGTCATTTTGAACATTTATTGTAATATCATATTTATAGACGTTATAGACATTTTTTATACTTGTTAAATTCATTTAAGCCATTTATTTAATTGCACGTAATTTTTTAAAAGTTAATGAAAAAGGCCGTAACTTAATAAGAACTGCTTTTTGAAAAAAGTGATAACAGGCACAAAAGTTTTAAGAATAATGTGTTAACTAATGATGCTACAAAATTCATTTGATTTAAACGTACTCAAAAGTTTGGGGGGATTTAGGACTGCACACCACCCTTAAAATTTTTCTGTGCGCTTAGATTTTGTTGTTTCTGTTGTATGAAAAATACAATATTCTGCTTTCAGAACAAGAAAGTAACGTGTCCATTTTTATTACAAAATGTAAAAAAGTAGTTTAGGAGATAAGAAAAAAAAACAATTTTTATTTTGTAATTTCAAAGGGCTGTAACTTTTTTGGGTACACTTTTGTACTAAAGGAAGTGGGATTCAATCAATTTATTTTTGTCCCCGGAATGAGTGATTTAATATATGACATACCTTTTTGAAATACCCTTTATCGATTAGAAAATGATAACATCAGGGAAAGCGGGAAACAAACTTAAATATAACATAATTATAATGATCACAGCCAAAATGTTCCTATTTATATTAAAGTCTGCAAAGTTGTTGCTATTACACCTTAACTGAATAACTCTTTAATATACGTTAAATATAGACTCCTTATAGTCCAATAAATAAGTTTTGTTATGAAAATATGCATATATGTCAAAAGTATCAGTTTAAAATAACAGCAATATTTGAACATTAATTTTATAGCACAAATCACCGAAAATCACTTTTTTTTCATATATTTTAAAGATTAGACTTTAACAATAAAAATTCCATAGTGACTGGTTAATGGAAGTGATAAATTTTAATAAAAAATTCTAAAAAAATGGCAAAAATCGAGCAACGATTATTTATTTAACAATTTTATAGAAACTGAATTTTATTGCGCAAAAACACAAAAATTGTATTAAAAACCTGCATTCTTCAACTTTAAAACGTTTTTTAACTTTTGGTTTTTGACGATAGAACTCTCTGATCAAAAGATATCGAAATTTTACCATTGAATTGATACAAATTTTGTTTAAAACTGATTTCACACGCGAAGCTGACATTCCCAAAAGCTATCCCCAATCGCGCAATTAAAAGCAATTATGTACCAAATCGAGTAGTGAGGATGACAGTAGTGATAACGAACAGCAAAGTTACTATTACGGGAGAAATAGAAAAAAAATGGTCAAAACAAGCTCCTGCGTCGAGCCTAACTCGTGCAACAAATATCGTGTCACATGTACCAAGACTTGCTCGATCAGCACGAATCTACAAACCTATGACTCCTGCTGAAGCATTCCAACTGTTAGTTGATGATAAAATAATTGACCAGATTATTGAGAGAACCAACGAAAAAATAACCAGTTTGCAAACAAATTATGGAGATAACGCTTTAGGATGCAGTACAATAAACCATGTTAACAAAATTAAAATGTTAGCATTTTTGGTCTTCTGTATTTGGCAGGCGTGTTCAAATCAAACAATGAAGATATAAATTCTCTCTTTGCAACTGCTGGTACTGGTCGTGATATATTCCGTTCCGTAATGACAGCAAAAAGGTTTAGTTTTTTACTGACATCTTTGAGATTTGACGATCCGCAAACTAGAGACCAGCGTATTGTAAATGGTGACAACCTGGCAGCAATTTCTGAAACTTTTCACCATTTTGTAAATAACTGTCAAACTAATTATTCGTGTGGAGAATACGTAACAGTGGATGAAATGCTCTTCGGTTTCCGTGGAAAATGTAAATTTAGAATGTATATAAAAAGTAAGCCTGAAAAATACGGACTCAAAATAATATGCCTGTGTGACGTCGTACTCATGATATAATCAATGCCTTTGTTTATACTGGAAAACAAGATGCAATACCCAATCCAAAAAAGCTATCCATACCAACACTAAATGTTCTTTCGCTCACTGCACCAATAGTAAATTCCAATTGCAATGTAACTGGTGACAACTGGTTTTCTTCACTAGAGCTTGTTGAAGAGCTACGCCGCTGTAAACTTACTTACGTTGGTACTATGCGGAAAAATAAGAGATTTGCCAACGGAGTTTTTACCGAATAATCAACGTTCGGTTTATTCATCTATTTTTGGATTTATTAAAGACGTGACCCTGGTGTCCTACGTACCGAAAAAAAACCGATCCGTTTGTATAGTGTCCAGTCTCCATCATAACAACAAAGTATTGGAGACAACTAAGAAACTACCAGATATTATAAACTTTTACATTACCAAAGTTGGGGTGGATATACTGGATCAAACTTGTGCCAACTACAAAGTAGGACGGCGTACTAGAAGAGCTATTTGGTTTCGGATAATGGATGTTGCTGGTGTCAATGGACATGTTTTATATAACGCTGCTAATCCAGAATCTGGGTTGACACGGCAAAAATTCTTGATTGATTTAGGTAAACAGCTAATACACAATCACTTAGTTCGGCGTGTTGTTATGGTACATATTCCCAGAGAATTGAGAGAACTTATTCGTCGAGTTGGCCACATCCCGGTAGACGACCAAAACCAGGCAAGGCAAAGAGCTCCTAAACGTGGGAGATGTAATATTTGCCCACGTAATGATAATAAACAATCAATTAGATTTAATAAGTGTGAAAAACATATATGCAAAAACCATTGTGTTGCATCAAATTTTTGTAGTAGGTGTAATATTGAGTAGTTATTATTATGTTCATACTTAGTTTTTGATCCTTTACATTATTTAATAAGAATTTATTACTTTTTAAAAATACACGTATGTTTTTTCGTTATTTTTGAGATTTTTTACTTGGAGTGGTTTTTTAAGTCAACCCCATATATTTTTTTCTAGCAGTAAATGAATTTTTTGGTTTATGCAGTGTTATAATCATTAATATAATACTTTTATTATAATTTTCTTAATTTTTTGTTTATTTACACAAAAAAATCCAAAGGTCAAATATGACCCCGCCATACCTTATATGTATTTTTTTCTTGCCATACCATTTAAGGGTTAAGTCATGAGATAATGGGCCGTTTCCACACTTTATGAACACACTGTATAATAAACAAATGTAACAGGTAAAAAACTAAATTTCTGGTTTCTGACCATGGTCTCTAAAAAATTCTAAAAAAGTATCTACCTTGATAGTATAAAAATACATATTTTTCAATTGATTATATTATTAGTTAAAATTATATTAAATACCTCTAATATTTTTTCACTTATCTGTTTTTCTAGACTAGGGTTACAGTAAATTATCCGGCACAAACTGCTCCTAAATGATTAAGAACCAAATTGTATGATATATCAAATACGTTTATATTTAATGGAATAAATGACTTTTTTATATAGTTTTATCTCTGTTTACAAAAATTAAAGATAATTAATGTTTTGTAAATATCCAACTTAGATATATTTACTACTAATTGCTTATAACAAAGCGACCATATGTTTGAGTTTTTAAAAAAGTTATGATCATTTCTACGTTTTACTGCCTTTGGTAATGTTATATATTATGGAAGTTTAGTTTAAATATAAAATTTTTTTTACTCATTGATTTTAATTGCTTATTTGTATTAATTGATTGCAAGAAAATTAAATATATTATTGGTAATAATTCAAGCAATAAATTTTGAAAGAAAAACTTAGTCGTTGAAGTCTAATTTAATATATCATTGGCAGAATGTAGAATTTTATATAAAGAGTGCAACTGGTATATTTAAATTCCTTTTTTGTGATATTTTGCGATGTTTTATGCATAATTTTTGCCCTTTTTGCATCCTGTTAAACATTACCTGTTGTAATGGGAATCTATGGTATAGAATATAGAATTATTTGTACGATACGGATACGATTGGTAGAGTTCCCACATAAGGATATATACAAAATAACATGGATATCACCAGGAGGAGATATTAAAACTAAACAGATCACATATTATTTCGAAAGAATGGAAAAACTTCTTACAAGACGTAAGTGCAATGAGAGAAGTAGACTGTGCATCAGACCACGAGTCAGAGCAACAATAATAATTATCCTGAGAACAAAATACAATACAAATAAAAAAAAGACAAAATTTGACACAAGTTAATTAAAAAATGCTGATATAATAACAGAATATTAAACTAAGCTAGGAAAATATGTAGGAGGTTTAACACTAACTCTTCTTCTTCTTTTTTTTATGTAAACATGGTTCTGTCTGTTTTTCAATGTACCTTCAGTAAGTTGTCGTTCCTGTCACCTCGGGGGACCAATTAAGGGTCTAACCACCTTTTGTTACTCCCGGGTGCTCTGTAGAGGGCTTCGAATTTACTGTCGAGAGCTCCTCTACTTAAGTCCATTTTCGGGTTATGGACTTGGAAAATATTTATCTTCGGTGTCTTGCCTTGAAAAAGGCAAGATATTTCTTACATGACAATTTTTTCGTCGAAATAAAAACACCAAGTTAAGTTGAAACAATTCTCAGCCACAGAGTATGGAAAATAAATGCAGGAAGCAGAGCCCCGAGAGTACTAAGCTCTCGGAGAGCCCGTGAGGGACTGACTTGGCTGACCAGAAAATCGCCAATATTTATATGCGCTGTTCGAGCGATAAATAGGGATTTCCAGGTCAAGAGCCAATGGGAAAATTCGAAGCGGGGCGATGCGCATCGCAATGCGCACTAGTCCACAGACTTGTGCATTCGATGACACCCCCCCTCCTCTGAAGACTCTGCGGCTAAGAAAAAATATTTATTGGTTAAAAAAATACAAATGTGAAAATACACAAGAAAATATGCATAAAAATATAAGTAAAATGTTCAAAAAGAAATTCACACAACACTGCACTACTTACAGGGGGAGATCGGTGGTGATGACGGCATCTTAAGCTCCTACAGGTCCATCCTCGTTCGGTGTGCCAACTCCTCCAACGGGCTCGTCTTCTTCTCGATCGTCCGGATCCCATCTGCCATATCCAACGGGGTTTCGTAGGGTACCAGTGTGCCGAAGCCTACGTGGTCGTCCAACCACTTTCGGTAGGGGGGCGATGACTGGGTCTACTCCGGGACTTCCATCGGCATCTGGGGCTTCTAACTTCGAATAAGCCTGGCTCGTCAAAAGTGTCTGAACGTCGAAGGCGTCAGGTCTGCAGAAGGCCTCGATGTCGGAGTGTTAGAGTATTGCTTTCTAACACTACGTGGTTCTCCCCATTCTTCTCTTGACTTCAACTTATGTTGAAGTCAATGGTGTGTTGCCTTCTGTGAATTCGAGCTGGGTCGTGGGTTCGGATTTTAACCACGTTGTCGGGCGCCATGTCACCTCGGGGGAACAATTAAGGGTCTAACCACCTTCTGTTATTCCCGGGTGCTCTGAGAGGGCTTCGAATATACTGTCGAGAGCTCCTCTACTTAAGTCCATTTTTGGGTTATGGACTTGGAAAATATTTATCTTCGGTGTCTTGCCTTGAAAAAAGCAAGATATTTCTTACATGACAATTTCTTCGTCGAAATAAAAACACCAAGTTAAGTTGAAACAATTCTCAGCCACAGAGTATGGAAAATAAATGCAGGAAGCAGAGCCCCGAGAGGGCACCTGAAAATCGCCAATATTTATATGCGCTGTTTGAGCGATAAATAGGGATTTCCAGGTCAAGAGCCAATGGGAAAATTCGAGGCGGGGCGATGCGCATCGCAATGCGCACTAGCCAACAGACTAGTGCATTCGATGACATTCCATCGTTTTTGTGGTCTTCATATTGGGGAACTGTCTCTTGCTGTCTTTACTACTCTATTTGTTAACATTCGGCTTATAAGATTATTCCATTCTACTCTTCTATTTCTTACCCAGTCCTTGATGTTCTTCACCTTGAACTTTCACAAAATGAATTTCTGTGTCTGCCGCGTATGTCATTATTCGGTTAACAACTGTTTTTTAAAGTTTGTCTTTTATTTCTTTACCGATAGTTTTATTTTTTATATATTGTTTCGTTTATACAACCTGCAGCTATTTTCTCTATTCACTTGATTTTTCTCTTCTGTTTCGAACATTCCGTAGCTAGATTATGTAATGCCTAGATATTAAAACTCCACCGCTTGTTCTATTTTACACACACACACATACCTACACAGTGATCAACCCTGCCCCTAGGAACAGGTGTATACCATTGTAAAGTGGGATCCACACGTCCGAAGATCAAACCGGTCCCACTTCGCTATTGGTACCTATCTGACTCCCAGGCTCTTCCTCCACCCCTCCTAATCATGTGACTTACGTGAGAAGGCTTATGATCTGAAAGTTACTTTGGGTGCCCTGGGTAATGAAGCACCATCTGTTTTTATTGATTGTGGTTAAGCCACCTAACTGTAAGGGTAGCACACATATCGGTTTTTCTCCCTATTTACTTTACTGACTCTACCATGACGCCGGGACTTGAGTCCCTAAAAGAAAAAGAAAAAGTGTGTGTTTCGACTAGAAAGCCACTTACCTGAGTTGGTGATTCTCTGACCAAAAGGATGTGTGTGCTTGGTCACTCAGCCGCCGATTTGGCAAAATAAATTTTGTTCTCCTCGCCGGTCAAGCATTCGAGTGAGGTCCGGCCACCGAGCCAATGTATGCTGCACATGAACTCAGTGCTCGGAGTTCGCGAATAGATCTTCACTAGATTTGCCTGAGGGGCCTAGTCCGCTGTAGCGGTATATAGAAGACCTGACGGGCCTTTTGTACTTGATTACGTTGTTATTATGATACCTCACCCAATTTAAGCAATTCCGCGATGACTTCCACAGAAAGCGTTTTTTGTTTTTTTTTATTTTTTTTTTCGTTTTTGTTTTTTTTTATAAGACTAACTAAACCTATCCTAACTTAAGAGTGTGCGTGAGGTGGGGTTTGCATTCCCAGGTTTATACGGCCATCACATACCCCGTGTATGTTGTACTTAAATCTAAAGAAAATTTTTTTGGTTGTTTTCTATCTAACTTTACACTCGTTTTTGGGACTACTGTTGTTTTGGTCTTCTGTGTACCGTCCTTATGTTTCCATGTAGTTTGTCAGCTCTCTTAGCATTCTGCTAGGATGGTTTCTTAGTCCATTGAATATTTCATATGCTTGTTCGTCCAGCGTGCGTAGGATTCTGGAAATGGTGTACTGATAGGGCTACAGAATCGCTTCCTGAGGCACACCTGCTTCCAGGGCCCCGACTTTGGATAGGGTTGCCCCTATCCGAACTCTAATATTGTTCTATTATCTGACCTTTCAGCTTCAATTTATATCTTAGTAAATTTGCTGTTATAACCAGACATTATATTCTTTACTTCACACATCTGGTCCTCCTAGTGATTTTCTCTTTTTTAATTTTCTTAATGTTTCCTTTACCCCTTTCTCCTCAATATTAATTTTGTTTGTTGTCACCTCTAGTGTTGGTAGTTCATTGTCATCACCTTTAACAAATAAAGATCGAAACTAATTTACCCATGTTTCCTTCTGAATGTGTTTTGTTTTTATTAGTTCGTTCATTTGTTTTCTTTGTCCTCTGATTATTCTCCATATTTGTTTCTGTGTTCCGTAGAAATCGTGTTTCATTTGTGTTAAGAAACTCTGCCAGTAAGATTTAACAGAAATAGAGTAATTCCATGTTGAGGATATATGGGAAATATATAAGAAGGTATACATAAACACAGCAATTGTTTAGAAAAGAAGGACTATTGGATATAAAACGAACATTGACAAACCGTACATAAGCTAGGACGCTAAAACAAAAACTAAAGAGGGAAGAACATTAAAAGAAAAACCTATAAGGACAACAAATCCCATAAGACAAAGAGAAATACAAGAAGAACACAAACAAAATGGAGAGGTACAAAACGAGCTCGATTCGATAAAATGTTGCACGTAAAGCAAGTCGAAGAAAAATTAGAGACAGCAGCCTAAATACATAACAATGACAATGATTCCATAAAAGATCCAAACTATGAATCAGATTCTAGTAGCTCTAGTTCGTCCTCCTCTCCTAGATCAAGTGATAGTTCTAGCTCAAGAAGTAGATATAGTCCAGGTTGCAATGGTTTCTTGTCGAATTCAACCAATGGATTAGGACCTGAAGTGCTAGATACTCAACTAGCAGACATCCAACCAGCAAACACTCATCCAGCAGACACCAAAATTGCCAGTCCTAAAAAAAGAGAGAAAAAGCGAGTAGCAGTGACAGAAAACTGGTTAAGTAATAAAGCCAAGAAATTTCGAAACTCTAGCCAAGCATATATCTCAAGCTCTAAATCACACAAACCTATTGCTGTCAGGAGTATCAGACCTGCTTGTGGAGATAAATGCAGGCTAAAATGTTCTAATAAAATGGATGAAAATACCAGGAAAAATATTTTTAAAATGTATATTGGGCCCTGGAAAATACAAATAGACAGAGGGATTTCATTCACAAATGCATGAAACCAGTGAATTGCTAAACTTCACGGTGTCTGGTTTGAAAACTGGTGCAATGGAATGCTATATGAAATAGCTTAATGTGTACTTAATTTCATAGAAAAAAAACTGGGCACTTCTAATAATGAAGCTGGGCTTGACTTCGTTTTCTTTTCAGATAATTGTTGTGGCCAACCAAAAAATAGGTTTTTAATTGCTAAGTATATTTATCCTCTGGGTAAATACCCTAAAATACGTTCAATAACCCATAAATATTTGATAAGTGGACATAGTCAGAATGAAGACGACTCTGTTCATTCAGCTATTGAGAAGGCTATAAAGAAAAGTTTAAAATCTGGTCCTATCTATGTCAGTATGCACAAATCATTCATTTGGCAAAAAAAAGGAGGAACCTTTCCATGTAAATGGATTCGGTTATTTAGATTTTTATTCGCTTAAAAAATTGTGTGTCGCTATAGGCATGACAGGCATCAAATCTTTGAAGATTATTGAAGTAAAGGTTTTTAAGTTAAATCAAGGAAATCCTACCACCTTCTATTATAAAACATCCTATAAAGGTGAAGAGTTCAAGCAAGCAGATCTCTGCCGAAGAAAAAACAATACCAATCCAAGTACCTTACAACAGGCCTACAAAAGTGTACTTAGCATTAAAGACAATAAGAAAAAAGATCTCTTGGATTTAGTAAAGAATATTCACATTTCCTGTTGTTATTCAGCATTCTATAACTCTTTGTAACAATAATTAAAAAAGTTTTTTTTCTTGTTCTTTGTGTTTGCTTTATTATACTCTAACAACGTGATTTTTAAGATGATAATATCTTGTTCTAAAAAAATGTCACAATATCGACATGTTTCTATTTGTTCACTAGGAACTGCAAAAATTGAATTTTCTGAGAAAAATAATGCATCAATGACACCAAGCTAATATATTCCAGTTTACAATAAAATAGCATATCAGCTTGAATTTAGTCACGGAACTGACAAATAGACTAGGCGGGATCTGTAGAAATTCAGACCATAATAGACATTTTCCATAGGAAGCTATTTTTTTGCTGGAATCCCTTCAGGATGTGCCCAATATCGATAATCACGATATGCGCCAGTCGCAAACCCTGTGCTAAATTTTTTATTTAACAAAATCTGAAAACAATTGAAAATTTCTCATTTTTTTGCTCCTATTTTTGTTTATAATTCGGAAAATATTGATCCTAAAAAAAACATTTTTTAGGCTTATAAACAAATTGAATAACTTTACGAGCTTTAAACATATCCTTCCAAAAAAAGAAAAATTATTGAAGATTGAGTCAAAATAAAGTTTATTTATGAAAAAAAATTTTTTTTTCGTTCGCCTTTGTTTTAACAATTTAAATTATTTATTAACAATTTATAAATACATATTTGTTTACTAAAAGTAACAATTTACTTCAATGTATAAATTGCAAGCTCAAAAAAAATGCATGAAGAAAAAATGCAATTACTTGTTTAACATACAATTGTTTATTGCAAATTTCCCAATTTGCAATTAAAAATGGTATTTGAAAATATGATATTTGAAACCCTTGTCGTCCGAGACAGCGATTAAAAAAAAAGAGCAAAATTGGTTAACAAGAAACCGAGATAATGCAATTTTTAGCCGAGATAATGCAATTGAACTCGCCAATTCACATTTAGAGTGAATGTCCCCCACCACCACCTCTCATGTATTCCGAGCGACATTTTACGCCAAAACGGTTTTTTATTTGTCTTTTTTATGGATGTTGCCATGAAGCGCATTACGTAAAACTTTGGATATAAAAAGTACTTGACAAGACGAAGGTATTTGTTTAAAAACGAGCCCTCTATCACTTATGGTTACACGGCAAATGTATGCCAACTTTGACCTTCAATATCTCGGCAACCAGTAAGCCGAATGTATCTTTTTTTTTTCAAAGAAGCGTCTTTTAATGTTCTTTAAGTGTATAAGTTTTGAAATTGAAATGTTTAGAGCTCGTAAAGTTATTCAATTTGTTTATAAGCCTAATATATATAAAAAATGTTTTAAACTTTAAAAAAATTTCTAGGCTCTTATAGTGAACCGATTTGAATTTTACAAAAAGCGTTTGAAAGTTTGAGCCTTTCTTTAAGTATAAAAAATTTGCTACTATCTGAGGGCCTTATTTAGGGCTCACTATAAATTTGAAAATTTGCGATTTTTTTCCAGTAGGCTTGATTGCAAAATTATTATGCAAAACCTATCCGACCGATCTTAACAAAATTTAGCACACGTTTTAAACATATTAAAAGGTTTTTCTAGGCGGAATATGGAGCTTGTAAGTCAAGTTTAGAAAGTCGAAAACATTTAAAGGATTAACTTCATTTTTTTGTACTTTTTTTTTCCAATTATTGCTATTTTTTCAACAATAAACATTAAATTTTCAATTTCTAGCTAACGAAATATTGTGTAAAATTGAATAACGAAACTTTTAACTTCTAATAGTTTTTTCTTTAGGAATAATATTTTCCGAATTATAAACGAAAATAGGAGCAAAAAAATGAGAAATTTTCAATTGTTTTCAGATTTTGTTAAATAAAAAATTTAGCACAGGGTTTGCGACTGGCGCATATCGTGATTATCGATATTGGGCACATCCTGAAGGGATTTCAGCAAAAAAATAGCTTCCTATGGAAAATGTCCAATCCAAAACAGATCCCGCCTAGACTAAAATACATGTTAAACTGAACTAAAATATTTAACATCATTTTGCTCAAAACAACGTTTTTTAAATTGTGACTCTTTTTTAGCGCAGGTGTGATATATATAAAATATTATTTAAACATTATGTTAGTTAAATCTCCTTCTATCTCTTTTATCTTTTATTCTTATCTGAAAAGTCACGTCAGAAAGTAAATTGAATTTGTTAAGCAATGAATAATATCACATTCTTGTATTCTTAATATTTTTTAGGCTGATTTATTCATCAGAATGCCACTGAGACATAATTATATATTTTTATTTTTTATAGTAAAAAAAAATGTGTTTTCGGATACGATTGAAGGACGCGACTATAAATGAGTTTGCACAAGTGGTACATTATCGATATTTGATATACGAACATTAATTGATATCTAAATGCGGTCAACAAGAAAAAAGTCACTTGGAATTTATTATCAAAAACTATTGATCCTTAACCTACTGTCAACTTTAAATAATTCATTCTAAGACATTTCAATACATTAGCAGTGGCAATACACGTACCGACATTTTACAAGGTGTATATAATAATGACCGAAAATGACCAAACGCCCTTACTACACGACGTCACGCCCAATATGGAATCCAATTCCCTATCTAAAGAAATTAAGAGATCGTCATGGATATTTTACCTTTCAGCATTTACAGGTAATTAATTTTCTATTACATATTTTATTTTTATTATTATCTTAAATGTAACAATTGTAATAACTGTCTTAATATAACGAATATGTATCAATGTATCGTTTTTTTTTAATTCTGTATTTGCTTACATTTTTTTGTCCAATTCAATCAGTTCACTATTAATTTTCATTAGATTGTTTTTGTAATCTATCAATATATATTTTTATATATATTAATACGTCCACCCGTACTATCATATTATTCGGCATTATCAGGCCTTTTAGTAAATAAAATTTTTCTTTGATCCAAATCATCTTATATACTAAAACGCTAAGCCCTTTTCTTGTCCACCACTTTACTCAAAAACCATATTAGATAATTAAAATATTTTTTCGGAATATTATTAGTATTACGTATGAGATTGTCAAGATATACTTTTGGTACAAAAATTCACTTCCGGTTTTGAGATGACCGGAAGTTAAAATTTACTTTAAGTTTTAGACCTCACAATGTATATATGGATCGAAAGGTCTCGTCGAGACGAATCTAAATATGTACTTCCGGTTGCGATCCGACACCGGAAGTGACCCGAAATGCGCATAAAACGTCAAGATATAGCAAATCTGACACCGGATTCGTGATCAGCATGCAAAATTACCTGCTAAATGATATCCATGTCGACATTTGTTGAACGAAAAATTGCATTCCGGTTTTGAGGTCGACTTCCGGTTTCGTTTTTATTAGTCAAATCAATAGAGAATTCAACGTAGAGTTCAAAAATGTAAGTTCACGAAATTATCATTTATAGTTTTTGAGTTATTGATAAAAATATTTTTACTTCCGGTCATTGTATATATTGTATATTTTTCTTGCAAAATAAAAATTTCATTTAAAAAACTCGATGTCGAGTTGGTCCGCTAGTTATTTGTATTCCTTCATTTATCGTTGTCACAGGCCTTTTGTTTCACTTAGTTGCCCACTACGTTTACGCGCGGTATTTTGTATATCAATTTTGTCAATTCTACTTCTTCGACCAATTTTCTACTTACTAGTGATACTTCTGATCCAGAATCTACCAAAATTTTAATTGATTTTTCGTTTGTAAAACCATTACAAACTTTGAAGTTTATCCTTGTCTTTTTTCATTGTTTCCAGCGGGTTTCATAAATTCTTTTCCGGTCTGTTACTTTGCTTTTAGTGAGCGCTTTCGTGAAAATACGCCTGCTGTATCTCTTGGTCTTTAGGTTCGTCGTTATAATTATTTTCTTTATCTCTTGAGCAAGAAAAGTAGAAAAAAAATCGATGTTTTTAGTAATTTTGAAATATTTTATTTTTTTTATTATTATTTACGACCTATTTGGGAGGGAGCAAAAGGTAATTGTTATTACTGAACTTATCACACCACTTTTTCGGCAATAATCAGAATGCCACCTCGCACATCCAAATTAAAACAGATCCGCCCCGGTCTATTAGGTGGGAATAAATTCGTGCATATATACATATATATATACACAGACACACACAATATATATATATATATATATATATATATATATATATATATATATATATAATCTTCTTCTTCTTATGTAGACATGACTGTGTCTGTTTTTCAATGTGCCTTCAGTAAGTTGTCGTTCCATCGTTTTCGTGGTCCATGATCGTTCCATTCTAACCTCCTATTTCTTAAAAAAGTTCTTGATGTTCTCCATCTTTCATCGACGTCGTATATCTGTATTTCTAGCTCTGTCTCATAGTGTCTTACCATCAATTTTGTTTTTATCTCTGCTTTTTCTAACATCCTTTTTGTCCTATCTGAGTCAGGTCGTGTTTCTGCCTCATATGTCATTATTGGTCTGATGAGTTTTTTTGTAAATTTTGTCTTTCACAATAGCGTTTCATTCAGGCAACTTGCGGCTCTTTTTGCTCTATTTACTTGATCTTCCACTTCTGTTTCAAACTTTCCGTAGATAGATAATAAAATATGATGCCTAGATATTTAAACTCCATCACTTTTTCTAATATTTGACCTTCCAGGTCCAATTTACATCTTAGTAAATTTGCTGTTGTAACCATCACTTTGAGAGAGTAGTATTGCGTCGTCTGCAGAGCAGATTATTTTAAGTTTGTTTTTCTCCCATATGATATCCTTTTTTAGTTCTTATTTTTTTATTATTTCTTTCATATTCAGGTTGAACACTTAAGGACTAAGGGAATCTCCCTGTCTTATCCCATTACCAGCTTTAATAGGATCAGTTTACTTTTTGTGTTGTTTTGGTAGATATTTTTATTCGTTTTGATTATCCATAGAGGTATCTTTCTTGCGTACAATAAGTGGATAATGTCCTCATACATAGATATGCCGGTTTGTTGTATTCTAATGATTTCTCTTCCACTTGTTTTATTATAAATATATCGTCGGTGTATGATCTTCCTGATCTAAAACCTTGGTGCTCTTCTGCTATCGTTATAAATTTATTCAGTTTATTTATTATCACTTAATTTTAAGTGTTCTGTTTATTAAATTAATTCTGTAATTTTTCGGGTCCGATTTGTCTGCTTCATCTCCATTCTTTAGAAATTTTGTTTAGTTCTATTATTTTTTGTACTGGTTTTCATATTTGTTTGGTCAGATCTGGTCCTCCGTACTTTAGGAGTTCGTTTGGTATTCTGTCCTCTCTTGGTGATTCTCTATTTTTGAATTTCCCTAATGCTTCCTTTATCTCTTCCTCAATATTTATTTTTTCGTTCGTCGTCATATCTGGTGTTGGTCCATTACCCTCATTTTTAGCATATAGCAATCGAAAGTAGTCTACCATGTTTCTTTCTAAATATGTTTCGTTTTTGTTAGTTCGTTTTTCCCTTTTCTTTGCCCTCTGATCATTCTCCATATTTCTTTTTATGTTCCGTAGAAGTCGTGTTTCATCTATTTTGAATCTGCCAGTGTTCCCTTTTTATATGTCTAACTAAAGCATTTGCTTCATTTCCGATTCGTTTATAGTGGTTATATGCCTGGTGTATTTGTTGTGTTCTGTACTGTAAAAAGGCTTCCTTGATTTCTTTACATGTTGTCTTCACTTCCTCTTTAAACCATGGGTTTTCTTTTTTGATATGTTAGTGTTAGTTACTTTTATCTCTCCAAGTGATTAAGTTGCTGCGTTAATTATGTTGTTCCCAGCTTTCCTCGATGTTATTGTTTTCTAATATTTAATTCCCAGTGATCTTTTCTGATATTCTTTTTCTGTATAAGTATTCCATGGATTCCGTATTTAGTCCTTCGACTTTGATATTGTTTGTGTTGGCTCCGCTCTCTTAGGTATAAAGTATTTCAGGATGATTCTTATTTAACATAATACTAGTCTTTGTTCGCTACCTACATCTGCTCAGTTGAGACATCTATCGAATATTCTCGATGGATATCTCTGTTGGTTATAACATACTCTATCACAGATCTATGTTCATGAGTGTTATTGAATGTATATTTGTGTGAGTTTTTGTGGTCAAATACTGTGTTGTTTATTCTAAGTTCGTTATGTGTTATTATATATATATATATATATATATATAAATATATATAAATATAAATATTTATTCATCGCCCAAAGTAATATTTATAACTTTCTTTAGTGATTCCGGGGACATCGATGACCTGAATTCCACCGCAATCCTTTGTTGCTGATTCAATGATGGAAAATTTTTATAGAATAGTTTGCTTTGTGTGGTGTGATTGTTCTCTTTATAACTCGTTGTTAAATCCATCGTACTTTGGACAATTGGGTGATATCATGCACAAACGAAACAATAGTTTATTTTTACTATTAATAAACACATGTCCTTATTTTAATTAATATCTTAAGTTAATTTATGAGGTAATCTGTAGTGTGTGATTTACAGTTTGACACTGCATACGGTGCAAGGATATGCCGTTCTTACTTAGTGAGACTAAACAACGGTTATTCATAAAAGGCGTAGTCACTGTCAATGATAGTTTTGTTTAGCACATCAGACACCTCCTCACCTTGTCCACCTCCTCATTTTTTTTCTTTCTATTCATCATACCCCTTCTTCTTTCGCCATCTTATCCCATGGCAGTTTCTTATTTCCCGTCTACTTGCCAGTTCTTGTATGACTCACTTCTTCACATATTCTTTCCTCATGTCTCCTACTTCTTGGCGTCATCTTACTTGTCTTTGTACTTTTCTTCACCATAATTCTTCATCTTTAATCTTTAAACTTAAATTTCATCACTAAAATTAAACTCCATCAGTTATCTTCACACATCCATTTGACACTTTCAGTCTGTGGACCCCTCTACTACCTATATTACACAAGTCAATCTAATCCCCTCACAGTTAACTCAACATAGTCTCTATTATTTCATTCTTTCTCTAATACATATTCACACACATATCATTTTGTCTGGTTTTCCATTTACATACTTAATTATTTAACTTTGTCCATGCAGTTAACAATAACATAGTATCCAATTTATTCTTGCTGCTGTACATTACTCAACCAAAATTTTACATTTCCTCTTTCCTATATGAATACTCTCATTCATTCTTTCTCAATTCCATTTATATTCATTTTAACATACTTCACAATATGGTAATATTATATTAACACTATCAAAACTACAATATAATAATAGTTAGAATATCATATTCTGTTATCATATTATCTCATAAAATTTTAATAGCTTATTCAATTTACTAATTAAAAATTTTTCCAACTCTCAGAGATTTACACACCAGGTCTCTTAATGTTGTTAGGCAACCAACAGTACCAAAATTTAAAAATAAAAAAATTTTTTACTTCAATTTCATTGGATTCTAACCTAATCTTTTTATTTATATACTTATTTTTATATCATTCTTATACTATTACGTGGATAGTACCACATCAATTTCTTTCATTTTCCACATCAATCAACTTTCATACCACTTATGATGTCATAGATTCAACCTCAAACATTAATTCCACTAATTTAATAACTCACTTGTTGTTTTTTCAATAATAGAAATTAGCAGATTTAGGAGAAAAATTTTTTTATCATTTAAAAGGATTTAATTTTAACTAAAGGTTCATTAATAAGATATTCGGTATTATTACAACAAAACAAAATTTTATAATTTTTTAAAAATTACATTAGTCGCGGAACACACCCATACTTTGTCATGTTTAGCTGTCTTCTTAAATTATATTCCTGTCACCTCAGCCAGTTGCTCAGTGTCGTCTTAACTGACAAGAACCACCTGTTAAAAACCGAGCAGGGAGACATGTAGCTCCTCAAGTCTTAAATTTTATCCAATGTCATCGACCTAGAGTCAACATATAATTTAATTTTGGAAAGATGTAAACCCATATATGGATGTCATAGCCACAAATTCATTGTTAGTTTCAAGTACATAAGGCACTGACGATGATCTGATAACATCGAAAACGTTATGGTACTGTATAAATTTTGACGACACTTGTAAAAGTTTTAACTGTGTTTTTATATACCTAAATACAATGGTGAAGTGTTTTAACTACTGTATGTTGTTTTAATATCGTGTTTCTTTTCATAGTGTTTAATTGCAATACATTCTTTAGTATAAAATTGTATTTTCTCATATGTTATCTTCTGGCTGATTATTACGTGGATCCTCTTGTATTCGTTTTTATTTTTATTTCTGATTTTCCTTCTTTGGTCCTTGAGTCTCAGTATTTCTTTTGTCATCCACTTGCGGTTTTTTTTGTTTTAACTGCACTTAGTGTCCAGATTTCCTTAGTATTGATATCGTTGGTTGACGTCAACTTAATTTTTTGTTCTAAATAAATAACCAGTATATTATTTCTCTAATACTAACTACTCTTCTTTAATACTAAAGACTTCCTCAAGGAGAAAAGAGGAATGGATGAATGACGAGATACTCAATATGATGGAACAACGGAGACAATTTAAAAACAAGGATAACAATAAATACAGAGAGATAAACCACGAGATTAGAAAGACGATAAAGCAGGCAAAAGAAAAATACTTTGAAGAGCAATGCAAAGAGATCGAAGACCTTCAAAATAAATAGAATCTGTTTAACCTACACAAGAAAGTCAAAGAACTGGCAGGACTAAGAAAACAAAATCCCACTTGTGCAATTCTGGATAGACACGGTACTGCTATAACACATACGGACGAGAAAATACAAAGATGGGCAGAATATATCGATGAATTGTTCGATGATGAAAGAGGAGATCTGGAGCACATAGAACTTACGTCAGAAGAAATATTACACGCATTAAAAACAATGAAGAGTGGGAAAAGCCCTGGACCTGATATGCTTCCTATAGAAATCCTAAAAATTCTAGATGTGACACTCTTGAACCAAATTTATAGTTCAGGCGTATTACCCAAAGAGTGGTTAACATCTATTTTTATTTGTCTCCCTAAAAAGAAAAACGCAAGAGAATGCAGCGATTACCGCACCATTAGCTTAATGTCTCATACGCTAAAGTTACTACTTAAAGTCATCCATAACCGAATATATCACAAACTGGACATAGACGTTAATAATACACAAACAGCTGTCAGAAGAAATTGAAATTAGATGTGGAGTAAGACAGGGATGCGTATTGTCGCCAATTTTTTTTAATGCCTACTCCGAAGAGGTCCTGAAAAAAGCTCTTGAGGGTGAAACAGCTGGAATAAAGGTAAATGGAGTTCTCATTAACAACATTAGATATGCGGACGACACTGTGATCTTAGCCGAAAACATTGAAGATCTTCAGAGACTGGTGACCAGAATAGCAGAGTATGGAAAAGAGTATGGTCTAACAATGAATGTCAAGAAGACGAAATTTATGAGAATATCGAAAACTCAAATAAATAACGAGAATCTTCTAATAAACGAAACCAACGTCGAACAAGTGGACAAATATACATACCTGGGAACAATGATTAACTCCACAAATGATTACAGTCAGGAGATAAAAATAAGAATAGAAAAGGCTAGAGCAAATTTCAACAAAATGAGAAGAGTTCTATGTACCAGGGATTTAAAACTGGAACTAAGAGTTAGGTTGGCGAGGTGCTATGTTTTTTCGACTTTATTTTATGGAATGGAATCTTGGACCTTGAATGCGACATCAATGAAAAAACTGGAATTATTTGAGCTGTGGGTGTACAGAAGAATTCTGAAAATATCATGGACAGAACACGTCACAAACAAAGAGGTTCTGGGAAGGATGAACAAAGAAATGGAAATTTTAAATTCAATAAAAACAAGAAAGTTAGAATATCTCGGACATATTACACGTGGAGAGAAATACACCTTGCTCCAACTGATTATGCAGGGAAAGATCCAAGGAAGAGAAGCATAGGGAGGCGTAGAATGTCATGACTGCGCAACCTGAGAGAGTGGTACGGATGTACATCAAATGAACTTTTCAGAGCAGCCGTCTCAATAGTCCGAATAGCTGTGATGATTGCCGACCTCCGCCGCGGAGATGGCACTGGAAGAAAAAGATATTATTTCTCGTTTTACCGTATTATTTGACATCTTTTCTCTATCAATGGTAACTGTTTGCTTATAAGTCCTTATAACTCTTTTCAATCTCTTTTATTTTTCCTACCAGAATATCGTGATCTCTTGGTACATCTGCAATTGGATATATTTTGACTACTAATACTGAATTTCTGTATCTTTCATTATTGAATCATATATGGAGTCAATTTGGTTATGAATCAGATGTTTAGATTATCTGCCAGTGATCGCCAGGTGTAAGGCGCCTTGGAAGTTTGAAAAGTGTATTTGTTATTATAGCAGTTGCTTTTCTACACAAAAAGATGCCAACATATCTCCTGTTTTATTTCGTTTTCCCAGTCTAAGGCATTAAAATCTACCATGACAATATTGAGGTCGTGTTTCTTTGTAAATGCTAACACTTTTTCTAAATCATGATATAAGTTTTTAATTTATTCTTTTTTATAATCTTGTGTGGGTGCATATGCTTGTAATATATTTACATTTATTGTTTTTGTTTGTATTTATCCGATTCCTTCGTTACAATTATTGCTACACCATTTTTGTGTTTTAAATTGTCTTCTCTTGAATAGTATACAATATGCTCGTCTTATAAATCTATAGATTCAATTAATAATAAAAACAATCGTAAAATGGTGGTATTTATATAATTAATACTTCGTCAATTAATCATATATCAATAAAACTATCAATGTAAGCAATCAATAATAATGAAATCAGTAAGGATACAAAGAGTCTACTCCAGTCGTCAGAGGCGAAAATGCCACTGAACCTCTTAAAATCAAACGAACAAGCTGAATTTTGCAGAGAATATTTCTTCTGGGACTCCAAAAAAAGATGCAAAAAGATTTACCACTCTCCCCTTTGTCTTCCCCCTAAAATCTCTCTTGTAGGGGGGTAAAACGCAAAAAAATCAATTTACCAATAATCTGTTCGCCCTAGAAAAAAATATTTTAAATAAAAAATGTAGAGATAATTTCAAACAACAATGTTTATTAGCACTTTTTGTGTAGAATGAACCGTTCTCTCACAAACAACGCTTGAAGCGACCGTCGATTTTGAAAGTCAGTTACGCGCGCGAAATCAATGTTCAATAAAATTTGTGTCAGCTCGATGGTAAAAATTTTATATCTTTTGATTGAAGTGCCTTCTCGACAAAAATTAAGATGCGTTTTAAAGGTAAAGATTTCAGCTTCCGTATGCAATTTTTGTATTTCTCTTTCTTTCTTTCTCCCCTTCCTTTTACCCTAACAGGGTGTCGGATTTGGGCTAGCTATTTTAATTTCCATTTACCCACCTCTTCCATTCTTTTCTGTTTCCTGCCATTATTTTCAATTCCTCGAGTGATTTTTGTTTAAGTTTTCCCGCCTCTACTACTTGCTGTATCCATTTTTTTCTTGGTCTGCCTCTTTTTCTTTTTCCGATATTTTTTGCTTCATAAATTTTTCTTATTATTCTATTGGATTGCATCCTCATCAGATGCCCATACCAGTTCATTTGTCTCTTTGCTATTTTGTTCATTATCGGTTCCTGGTTGGCCATTCTCCTAATAGTCTCGTTGCTTAATCTATCCCATTTTGTCTTTCCAACTATCCTTCTTAGATGTCTCATCTCCATTGCGTTTATCCTGCTCTTATGTTTTTCCAGAATTGTCCAGTTTTCACTTGCATAGAGCACAGTCGGTATCACTATTGTGTTATATATTTTTATTCTTGTTTCTCGTGCAAGTTCTCTTTTTCCCATTATTGGGGCTAACGCATAATATAACTTGTTTGATTTCTTTGCTCTATTTGTTATTTCCCAGTCTATTTTTCCATCATTAGTTATTATACTTCCCAGGTATTCGTAAGTTGTTACTATTTCCAATTCTGAGTTTTTACATTTTATCTTTATTTGATTATCTTCCTTATCTCCTTTGCCGCTGATTATCATTATCTTACTTTTTTCCTCGTTTATTTCCATTTTAAGTTCTTCTATTTGTTCTACCCATATATCCATTAGTTTCTGCATTTTATTCTCGGAATCTGCTATTAGTACTATGTCGTCTGCATACATTAAGGACTCTATTGTTACCGGTTGTAATCTGCGGTAACCTATTATTGTCTGTAGTTGATTAGTTCTGACTCTAGTGTTTCTTATCAACTCGTTCATTACTATTATGAATAGCAAAGGGCTGAGACTATCTCCTTTTTTAATACCTCTCTTCCAATTAAATTCTTCCGATCTTTCCCCTGGTATTTGTACCCTTCCTTTTACCTCTTTGTAAGTACTTTCTATAATTTTTATCAATGCATTTGGTACGTTAATTTTCCTCAAGCATTTCCCTATAATATATCTTTCTATCGTATCAAATGCTGCTCTTAGGTCTATGAATGCTAATACTAGTTTTTTTCCCGTATCTATGCTTCTTTCTATTAGGTTTCTAATGATATATATGTTGTCATTTGTCTGTCTTCCCGGTTTAAATGCCATTTGTTCTTCTCCCAATACCATTTCTACTTCTTGTCTCAGTCTCTTCTCTATTATTTTCGTATATATTTTAAAGCACACCGATGACAGACATATTGCCCTATAGTTGTCGCAGTTTACATGTTCTCCTTTTTTGTATATTGGCACGATGATATTGTTCTGCCAGTCTTTAGGGATTGTTTGTTTTTCTCACGCCTCTTTATATATTTTCCATAGCCAGTTTATTCCTTCTTCTCCCATGTATTTTACCATTTCCGGTTCAATTTCATCATCTCCACCTGCCTTGCCTATTTTTATATTTGATAATCCTTCTATTACTTCTTCTCTACTTATTTGCTCTGGCTCTGTGTTTTCTTCGCCTTCATTGATTATATTGTCTTCCTTTATCACTTCGGTATCAAATTTTTTCTCATAATATTCTTTCCATACCCTAGCTATTTGTTCTGGGCTTATTTGTATTTGGTTTGAAGTATCTCTTACTGCGTTTATTTCCTTTCGTTTTCCCTGCCTTATGTGTCGTATTGTCGTCCAAAAGTTTCTATTATTTGTTATATATTCTTCCTGAAGTTCTTCTCCAAATTCTTTCCATGTTTTTGTTTTTGCTTGAGTGACTGTCTTTTTTGCCAATCGTCTCTGCCTATAGTATTTTTCTTTATCTTCTTCTAATCCCGTTTCGAGATATTTTTTCCATGCTATTTTCTTCTTTTTTATTTCTGTCTTCACTTCTTTATTCCACCACCTTGTCCTTTTTAACTGTTTATTATATTTTTTGATTCCACACACTTCAGTTGCTGTTGTCTTTAATACTTCACTGTATGTATTCCATCTTTCTTCCATTGTCCATGTTTCTTTTTGGCGCTCTATTTGTCTCAGTCTTTTGTTAGTTTCCTCCGTGTAAAATTCTCGCACACTTTTTATCTTTAGTTTATTTACATTTACTTTCTTGTACTCTTTTCTTTCCGCTTCCTCCATTTTTTCATCCTCCAGTTTTGCAGTGACCATCCTGTGTTGTGTAGACAGTTCGGGTTCCTTTTCCGTTAAGATGTTTTTTATATTTTGTTCTAGGTTTCTCGTATAGACTATATAGTCGATTAAGCTTTTCGCATTTCTCTCTTCAGCCACAAATGTATATTTGTCGTTAATGGTTTGTTCACTGAATGTGTTTCCTATTATCAGGTCATTGGTTTGGCAGAATTCCAGCATTTTAATTCCATTTCTATTTAATGTTTCTTCCTCATATTGTCCAATGCATCCTAATCCCCTGTTAATATCCTTACCTACTCTTGAATTCCAATCGCCTAAGATTACTATTTTTTCTCTTGTCTCTCTTAATTTGTCTAATGCGTTTTGGAGTTCGTTGTAGAATTCTATCATTATCTCTTCTTCATTACCTTCTGTTGGTCCGTATATTTGTATTATTCCTATCTTGTCTTTTAGTTCTATTTGGACTGTGATTATTCTAGATGATACTGCTTCGTAGTTTGTTATTCTTGATTCTATTCTTTTATTAACTATTATACCGACTCCTTCTTTTGCTCTGTGACCCTGTGGTACTCCGGAATAATATAGACTATATTTCTCATTGATATTGATGTGTCCTTTCCCTATCTTTTTTGTCTCGCTTATTCCCATTATTTGTACGTTCATTTTTTCCATTTCTTCCGTAGCTTCTATTTCCTTGCCGGTCAGAGATGTCACATTCCAAGTCGCTATTCCTATATGATTTGTCTTGTTCAGATGTATTTCCTTATTACTGTATTCTTCTTCTCCATTATTGGTGTTAACGTTGATTTCATGCTCCCTGGTTTTTGTATTAACATTATATCCGTTATTTATTTTATTACCGTTTTTATTTCTAATGCTAATATTTAATTTTTCCCTACCTTCATTACTAATGCTATGCCCATTTTTGATATTCCCCCTAACTATAGTATTATCACTACTGTTAGTAAGCCTAATACCCATATTCCTATCACAAGTCATATTTCTAATGGTATACTTATCATTTACATTTCTAATCCTATTCCTATTACTACTTAAAACTAAACATTTATCATCATTGTCCGGTTTATTTTGTAATTCTTCTTTCTCTATTCGTTGCTTGACCTCTCCTTGGTTCTTTTTATGTTGCTCTCGTAGTTTTTTGAACTCTCTATTTCCACTACTTTTTCTTCTTTATAGCACCATCTCCATTCCTTGCCATCTACTGTGATTTTATTGTATCCTATTTTGACCATTTTTCCTTTTTCCCTCATTTCTCTTGCTTTATCGCTTAAAGCTTTCATTTTCTCTCTCTCTCCTTTTGTGAGATCCTCTTTAATCCATATTTTTTTGGTCCTCACATTCTTAAGTTTGTATTTGTTTCTTAAGATTGTTGTTTTTTCTTCTTCGCTTTCTAGTTCAATTAAGCATGTTTTTGTGCCTATTTTTTGTGCTCTTTTAATATTAGTTTTGACTTCAAGATGATTTTCTAACATAGTAGTCATTCCTTCTTTCAATGTTTTTGGGTCTTCAGAGTCTATTATTGCTCCACTAATGATTATATTCTTCTTTCTTTTTTCTTTGTCTAATCTTTCCAATGAGTGTTTTAGATCATTTAATTCTTCCGTTATCTTTTTGTTATCGGTTTTGGTTAGTTCGTTTTCTCTTTATAGTTCTTCTTTCTCTTTTGTCCATTCTTCCTTCACCCTTTCTATTTCCAGCTTTATAATTTTTATTTCTTCATTATTTAGTTTTATCTCTTCTTTAACTTCATTTATATATCTTCTGATCTCCTTATTTTCTTCCTTCATTTCTGTTTTCAGCTCTTTTATCTCCGTTTTAATCTCCTTACTTATTTCTTCTAGTAGTTTCTTTAGTTCTTCCATTTCGCGATTTTTTATGTTATCCTTTGGAGGTGTTCTTAATGCAGCTTTGCTTCTTTTGAAGGCTTCCTCCTCGTCGGATGAGTTATCGTGTTCTGGTTTATTTCTTTTGCTGTTCATTCGATTTTGTTACCTTCTATATTAATATATATTTTCTATATTAATATACACCAATATAGTATTTTCCTATATTAATTAAACTTTTTTATTACAATAACAATTAATATTTATTATTTTAATTTAATTTAATTCTAATCTTAAATCTGAACTAATTTATTCTAAGGCCGGATCTGGATTTTTAGAATAAACTTCTGAGGCTTTTATTTTAATATTTAATTTTTGTCGACACTAATTACTTTCTTATCTGCCAAGAAACCAAAAAACGCGTAGGAATGCCTAAGCGGGTCGACCCCTCGGACTTAAAACATTCGCCAAAAGCAGTTTTTTTTTTAATATTTCTCACAATTATTTATTTACTCAAACTTGTTAAAATTATTTAAAATAGTTCTATTATATCTTACTTGTCTGATGGTATTTCTTTTATTCACTACTATCACCTGTATGCACTTAACTTTTAACTCTTATTTTTGAACTTTGTTGAATTTTTTAACTTGTAATTCCCCAATTATTTGAAGTTTTTTACGGAGCGAAAATCAACGAAACTACTGTGTCACTTGCAGGACCGGAATTTTTGTATTTGGTTGCAAAAAAACTCAGATTTTATAAAAGTGTTAAATACATAAAAGTGGCACGATTTTTGACATTTTTGATGACTCTCATGACTGGCACTAGCAAGTTTTAATTACTATATCATAGAATTTTAATTACTTATAGCAATATGAATTCACAGCAAATGTATTTAACAAGTCAATGTTACTTGCTATTGAACAGTAAATAATTTGTTTATTAATGTAACTATTATATACAATAAACGTGTGTGAACCACAAAAGTATTCCGGGTTGCTACTCCTAATAAGAGATGACTGTCTTGTTTGGCAGGTGTAATTCGTCTCTCTCCAAAACCGGCGGTTGGTTCAAGAATTGATTTTTTTTGCTAGGCAACGCGTGGGTGTATTATTTTACCAAGCGATCTGCAACTTTAACGAAATACACTAATTTTTCTGTGCTTTCTTGTTAACAACAATGTGTGAATGAACAGTCTATTGGTTTCTACATTGTATCAACAACCGTTTACTTGTAAGATAGTGTCTGTATTTTTCTAAGCGAAATCTTGTATAAGTATTCGGGGAAAATTAAAACTAACATGAAGTCTGTTAATATTTAATGTTTATATACAGTTGCAAAACTGCAACAAAATTAATTAAATTTAATTTCTTTTTATAAAAATATTTTTTAGAATTTTTTATATGTATGTATTCATTATTTTTAGCGGATTTGCTGCTCTTAAGCGTGGGATGCTTGATGGTTTGGCCATCGGCGGTAGTAACCAAAATACAATCAAACGACACAGACATAAACCCATTTGGAGAACCAGTTAAGCCCATTGAAGTGTCTATAATGATGGGGTCGTCAGGAGTATCTGCAATATTAAGTTTTCTAATAATGGCAAAAATATCAGACAAAATTGGTAGAAAATGGAGTATGGTAGGCCTGGGTATATCATATGCTGGGTGTTTTATAGCTTTAGCCTTTGGAAAACACATGTATGTTTATACCGTAGCTTATTTCTTAAGCGGCTTTATTTCAGCTGGTATTTTAGTAAATGTTTCAATATACAACAGCGAAATTTCCGACGAAGGCAATAGAGCTTGGATTGGTTGTATAGTAGGCATGTCGGTACCAGCAGGAAACCTTTATGGCTATATATTGAATACAATTTTCGATAATGTAACGCTGTATTCTTTAATATGTGCACTACCCTGTGTTCTACATGTATTGTTATCCTATTTTCTTATCGAATCCCCGACGTACTTAACCTCCAAAGACGAAAAGTGGAAGCTTTGGACGCCTTAAGTAAATTAAGAAGATATCAAGATTACAGTGATATTGAAAAGGAATATCAGTCAATAGAGGATTTTAGCTTTACCGGTAACGACAACAAGAAAACGACAATATTTAGTATATTTAAACGGCGTATTTCAAGAAAAGCTGTACTAATTGGAATATTACTATACGCAGCACAACAATTTTCTGGAACTCCAATTATTATAGCATACCTAGTCCCTATTTTTAATGAAGCAAATACAGTGTTATCTGGAAACACGGTCAGTATTATATACGGATCATTACAATTTGCTGTGTGTCTACTAGCTACTTTTGTTGTAAACCGGTTTGGAAGAAGACCGTTGATCTTAATTTCGACACTGGGATGTGCCTTTTCAATGATATTCTTGGCTGTTTATTTTTATATAAAAGATTATAAGGTCACATCTATAGAAGATATACGTTGGCTGCCCATTGTATGTATCATTTTATTTGTCTTATCATATGGTTTTGGTTTGGGCCCAATTCCCAACGTTTTCATAGGAGAATTATTTCGCAACGAACAAAGAGCAATGGGAGTGGCTATTATTACTATTATTTTCTCTTTAGTGTCTGCTGGTAATAATTTTACTTATCCTGTGTTTAAAGATTTTGCTGGAGAATACCTAAGCATGGCACTATATGGAATAATAACGTTTATATCATTATTTTTATTGTTTAAGTATTTACCAGAAACGCGGGGAAAATCTTTTGTACAAATTCAAGAAATTCTTAGTAGATAAGTTTTATTTGTGATGCAATTTTTTAATATTTTATACAAAATAGTTATTTATAGAGAATATAATATCAGGCATATTAGAATAAAATATAATTTTTTAAGATGTTTTTGTTTTATTCGAAGACGAATTCTTCATAATACCTTTAAAATCTAAATAGGGGGTATGAAGAAACCTAAATTTACATATAGTAGGGGGAGATAACTATTTCTCATAACTTCTGTAACGTAAATGTGAGGCATCTGAGGAGTTTTTCCATTAATATACTACATATACACAAAGAAAAATTATACGATTTTCTGCAGAAATTTGGGTGTTGTTTGTAATTATTAGACTTCGGCAAATATGCAAATAAAAATGTAGAAAATATGCGCATAAATGTGGACGTGTTTACCCGAAAATATGCAAATATTTTACAAAAGATGCATACAAATAAATAAAAAAATCGTAAAATAGTAAAATAATAAAACAATTTTATTTAAAAAAAAAGTATACATAACTAAATATTTCCTACTATTCATTAAGATTTACATTTATTTTAAGTAACTACATCATTTTTAAGTATGAATAAACTTATTTAGAATTATGGTAACAATAAATGACCAAGTGGTGTTCAAAATTTTCTAACAAAAACTTCCGAAAAATTAATTGTTTCCGAAATATTTCCAGCTAGAACACTGACTACTTCAGAAAGAATATTGTAACCTTTATTTTTTTCCATAGTAGCTTTAAATTTTTTTAAAATATCTTTTCCAATATTACCTCTAACGTTCCGACAACATGACGCAAATTCTTTTATTAATGCTGTACTTTCGAACAATGACATTTTTGGTGATTCTAACTGAGTAATTGTTTTTTGAACAAAACTAAAATTTGATTTTATAAATGAAAGTTCTTGTTGAAGCAAGTTACTCTGAAAAGTTTGTTTAGAATCCAAAAGAGATTGGGATCTTTCATCTGTTAACGTATCAATTATGTTCTTTATTTTAACAGAATGATCTGCATAAAAATTAGCTGCTTCTAACCATGTTCCCCATCGCGTTAAAGCAGGTTGTGGTGGAAGAGGAATGTTAGGTAGCATTCCTTTATAAAGTTGAATTCTTATAGGAGATTTAAGAAATACTTTTTTGACACTGGATATCATGGTATTTACAAGAGGAAACTTTTTTCGTATTTCCTCTGCAACTCTGTTTAATCCATGCGCTACACAAGTAACATGTATTAAATCTGGGAAAAATATTTTTAAATTTTGTCCTGCTTTCACCATATAAGGAGCAGCATCCGATAAAATAAGCAGTAATTTATTAGAAGGAATAGTTGTCTGAAGAAAAAAGTTGCTAATGTTTCTTGTATAAAACGCGAAATTGTTAAAGCATTTGTTTTCTCAAGTTGCTGGCATGAAATAAGATGAGATTTTGGTAAGGTATCTTCTTTAAGAACACCAATCAATAAATGAGCAATATACTTTCCTGAGGAATCAGTGGTTTCGTCTACAGATATGTAAAAATAATTTTCTGCAATTTCTTCCTTAATATTAATTAACACCGACGAGTATAGCCCGTTCACATTATTTCTTCTTAGAGACCGATCACTTGGAACATTAAGTTTGCAATATTTTTTTAGAAACGAACTAAAATTTACATTTGCTAATTTTGAAAGCGGTATGTTTGCAGACACTAATGCGCGACACAAGTCTTCATTAAAAGTTTCTTGCTCATCTAATTTTTTTGAAGTAGATTGGAAACATTTAGCCATTGAAGTTTGATGTTTTCCTCCTATTTTTCTTTTTTTTGCAATGTGTGAAGCAGTTCTCACATGTTGGTCTATCTGAAATTTCTTCTCACATGCTATCTATAAATAAAAATAAAAACCTTTATTTTAACCCAACCTTTAAAATATAAAAATATACAAGGTATTGTTGGTTAATAAAATAACTGGTTTGGAAAAAAAAACACTCGCTAAGTGTTTTAAATGCAGTATTAATCCACAAATTAGTTTTTGTTACTAACCATTAGTACATCATATAACTTATTTTAAAATTCAACAAAAGTTTTTTTTTTGTTAATTCAATTACAATAAAAATAATTGTGTTTTAGAATAGCTGACTTCATAAAAAAAAGTAAAGGTGAAAAATTTTTCTAAATACAACCTACGAGTACTAAATTTCAAGTAAATACGTTTATTGGTTTTGAAGTTATTGTTGTTATTAACTAAAAGAATTTAATTTTTTTTAATTTTAACACCCTGTATCTCGAAAAGTAAATAAGTTTGACCCCTCATTAACTATATCGTTTTGTTCAATGTTTCGAGAAGTATCTACAGTCAAACGTTGTAAGTGTCATTTGGAAACACCCTGTATGTATGAAATAGTAGATATTTAATAGAAAATATTAGATACTTACAATTTTGCCACAGACTGAACAGTAGATTTTTCCCATATCCATAGACAGCTCTTTATAAGGTTTAATCCAAGTTGAAGCACTGGTTGTTTCAGGCATTATAAAATCACAATCTTCCTTTTTGTAACGCACAACGAGTGTTTACGCTTTGAATATCAAAACAAAAATGATTTACAAATCTGAGCATCAAATTAGAAATGTTTAGGTACCTAATTCAATAAACTGGGAGATTTTGGAAAATCCCTAAATTAGGAACAAAACTATTAGCCGTTTACCTGCTGTTAAGATACAATAAATTGTAGATAGATTTGGGGATTAGATTATAAAATGCAAATGAGCGAACCCTTAGCGATTATCCAATAACTGAATGCCTCAGTGACCGAGACTTTCTAAGAATGTTGAGGGCTACTTACATTGATCTTCTTTGAAATTTTGAAATTGTAAATGTTTTGTACCTGTAGAGATTACGTACTTAGATCATTTCTTGATTAAAATGACTACAAAATTTTATACAAGAATTGAAATAAATTGGTATGTTTAAAAATTTTCAAATACAGTATAAAAATCTGAACTTTTATGCAGTTTATGCAAACTTTTATACAAATATGCCAAAATATGAAATATTTGCATAAAATATGCACAATATGCAAAATATGCAATATGCATATTTGCCGAAGTCTAGTAATTATTAACAATTTAGTGAGAAAAATGCAATTCTTTCAAATTTATAAGTACCATTAAAATGGTATCTACTTCCTTGATACTATGATTAAGAAGATAAGATATTGCGCATAAGTCGTGACGTAATTGGAGAGTTGCACGTTCGTAATGTCAGTTTTTTGTATATGTCAATAAATAATCTTTATTAAATAGTTTGGAGATATCCTTTTGTGTACGATTATTGTAATTATTAAACCTTTATTTAATATTATTATTTTGCTAATTGAATAATTTCATCACAGAATGCATAAAAATTCCATTTAACTTTAACAAGAATTCAAATTCTACTCTCCAATGACGGCATGCGCGAACACGACCGATTTTGTGCTACGGGAAGATCATATATTGTTAGTCATAGTATCATGTCTACTTCTACTTTTTTCTTAAGATGGGTTGCTTGATTCATTCAGCCACGATTACTGTTTGCTACAATATTAAAACATAAAAATATTATTTGAGTCCGTTCCATAGCTCTCTGAGTTACTTTGTAGCTACGGTGTTGTGGGCTACGGTAAAAGCTCATCTTTTAGTTATATATCTCAGTACCAGCAACACGTACTGATGGAAAGTTTTTACCCTTAAAGTATTTGGTAGCTTGGACTTAAATACTGTTTGTAATCTTCCGAATACTGCCCATGTTAAGGAACATTTCTATTCAAGTAAGCCTTTCAGTTAAGCTTAGAATCACCTTGTCCAATCCCTGTCTGTAGTTTTATTTTTTCTGTTTTTTCTTCTGTTTCTATATCGGCCATCAATTCTGTTGTTGATTAAGGCATTGGCCCAAATGTGTGAACATGAATTGGCTCCAGCTTGCAGATATCTACCAATACAAGGCTTTGCGTGAATTGGCTCCCGATGAAATTCTTGGAAATTTAAATAGGTAGGCGATTGATTTTATTGGGGTGGATGGTCAGTTCCAAATTTAATTTTTTCATCATTCTTCAAATTCGTATACCTTTCGCCGCAATATCTCATGGTACTTAATTTTAATGTCCAGGCTTCGACTCCATACAGAAGGACTGACCAAAAGTAACATTTATTAACTCCAATTCGGATGGCTAAGCTTAATTTTCAGTTATAGATAATTTGCTTCCATTTATTGTACAAGTTGCTGGCTTGTTATATTTGTATTTTTCTTTCTATATCTGGATCCAACTTTTCGTTTAGTACTACTCCTAAGTATCTGAATTTGTGAATTTGTTATAATTGAGTGTTATTTAGCTCAATTCGACAATTTTCATCGGTTTTGCTAATCACAATTACTTTAATTTTGTGAAGATTTGTTGTCAGTCCCACTGCCTCACTTGCATTATTAAATCTGTCCATAGTTCTATAACACTGTATTATAATTTTGTCTATTTATAGTATTTTTCTTCTTCTTCTTCTTCTTCTTCTTTTTATGTAGACATGACTCGGTCTGTTTTTTAATGTGCTTCCAGTAAGTGGTCGTTTCATCGTTTATGTGGTCTTCCTACTGATCGTCTTACTATAGGGAAATCATCTGCTGCTATCTTTACTACCTTATTTGTTGTCCTTTGGCTTATGCGATCGTTTCATTCTTCTCTTTTTTTTTAAACAGTCCTTGATGTTCTCCATCTTGCATATATATCGTATATCTCTACTTCTAGCTTTGTCCCATAATATTTTACTATAAATTTTTGTAAGTGTTTTCATCTCTGCTGTTTCTTACATCTAACATTCTAACCTCTAATTTATTCCCACATGTACCATACACTTGACTTCAATATTTTGAGTTAATTCAAATTTAAATTATTGTTTTTGCATACTAAACTTTTCTACCACTGATATTTGAACGAGAATAGTTGTATCTATTTCAAAATAATTCTAAAATTACCGTTATCAGATAGTTAATATAGATAGGGAGAAAATCTATTATCTCATATTCAGAATCAGAAATGTTTATAGAATAGAATAGAATAGAAATATGCTTTATTGTCACTGAAAATTATTGAACAATTTTATGGTCAAAGCTAAAAAAAAATCAGTCAAAAAGTATAAAAAGTATAACACAAAAACAAATATAATAAAAAAACAGAACAATACAATTTTAAATTGGTAAAATTATTATATCACTTACATAATGCGTACAGACAACAACAAATGAGACAAATTGTAGCCACTGCTTGAGACACCCAAATGTAATTATAAACAATACTAATTTTGTTTCTTTGTTATACATTAAGAAACTCGTCAACTGAATAATACGCTCTTTCAGAGAGATAGATTTTTGTCATCTTACGAAACTTAATGAAATATGTTGCGGATTTAATTTCTCTTGGAAGGTGATTATAAAGTTTTTTTGCACTATATAGAATAGAATTCTTTACTAGCTGAGTGGACGGGATCGGTAAATAAACGTTACAATCCAAATTTCTAATGGAGTAGCCATGATCAGGTCTATCGGGAAAAATGTTTAGATGCTTGCGAATCAAACAAACCGTTTCTAAAATAAATAAAGAGGGAAGCGTCAAAATTCCGTGATTTTTGAAGTAGGTCTTGCAATGAGTTGTTTGTTTGAGACCAAATAGATAACGAATAGATAACGAATTACTCTTTTTTGGAACTTAAAAATAGTATCAAATTGGGCCGCAGTACTAGAACCCCAAAATGGAAGCCCATATCGAAGATGGGACTCGAACAATGAGAAGTATGCCATTTTGACAGAAGATAAATTTAGTTCCTTCGAAACATATCTTATTGCAAAGCAAGCTGAGGCTAGTTTCTTTCTTAAGGAGCCTTAAGATTAGATTAGAACTTTTATAAGCCTTTCAATGATTTTTGATAGTGCTGGTAACAAGGCAATAGGTCTTTAGTTGCAGGCATCAGATTTGTCACCACCTTTATGAAGAGGAATAACGATGGCAGTCTTTAGGCAGTTAGGGAATGTACCTTTTTCAAGGGAATCATTTACTAGCAAGACCATGACCTCCAATACATTATGCGGAAGATTTGAGAAAATTTTAATAGATAATCTATCTCTACTACAGGACGATTTGCTTTTTATACTACGAATTGTTCGAATGAGTTCAATCTTATCAACTGGTCTTAAAAAGAAGGTATCAGCAATGTTTTTTGAATTAGGGAGATAGGAAACTGGATCTTGTTGTGGAGAAATAGTTGAGGTTATATTTTTACTCACATTAACAAAGTAATCATTTAGATTTTCGGAATTAGGAAAAGAAAAGGTTTGATTCGCTGCACTGGTTTTATTTCGAAAATCGTTTTGTTATTGACCAAGTTTCTTTTGAAGTATTTTTGGAGCTTGTTAGGCAATTATAAAAGTAGGATTTTTTGGCTACTTTGAGTAGTTTTAGATAGCATTTTCTGTACGTATTGATATAATCAGAGATGGGGATACTGTCAGTATATTTTTTAATATATAGCAGAGAACGCATATTCTTCTCAGATATGCGAATGCCTTTGGTAATCCAAGGTTTGTGATGTTTTGGCCTGATGTTTATTAGAGAAAATGCTTTATTAAAAATAGATACAACTCTATTTAGAAAATTACTAACATTACAGTCAATGTCCCCGGAAGAAAAACTCCAGTCAGAAGTCAAGCATGAATTATAGAATTTACGAAAGTTTTGAGTGGAAAAAATCCTACCTAATCGTCGGGTGTTTGAGTGGGATGTTTTTAAACTGCTAAACTTGATATATACCGCTTCATGATCAGAAAGCCCCCCATTAATAACTGTAGAATGGACGTCAGCGGGTGGAAAATCAGAAACCACATAATCAATTGTCGAGGATGATGTTTTTGAGATTCTTGTTGGAGAATTTACGTGCATTGTGAGACATCGGACAGATTTGATATGCAGGCCCTTAATATACTTTTACTTATGAACATATTTACAATATATACAGGAATAATATTTTCTAGTAGCTCCAACATGTCAAAGAATTCAGATTTTTCGACTAAAATAGGTCTTTTTAGATCAATATTAAAAGTACCCGTATTTCTAAAAGCCATACATAAGATTTTAACCTTAAGTTTAGAACAAGGGACTAATTAAGAATTGTAAGACTTTTAAGTATGACAAGCCACCAAAACACACCATGGAGTGATATGGAACAACACTATATCCAAAGAAAACAGGAGTTAAACAAGGGCCAATGACAACAACAATACGAAATAAAATAACAGTTGAATTTTATAAGAAGATGTCTACAAAGCACCAAAGAGTATAGAAGAAGAACAGAGGAAACATGGGAAAAAATGAAGGTAGAATGTTCAATTATAAAAAAGTTGGAAAAGACAACCCTTCAGTGGTACGAGCATGTACAAGGAAAGTCAGAAGAAGACGCAGAAAAATGCAGTGCCTTGGAGAACGAAAACTGAGAACTTATTATTGAAAAAAGCAGAAGAGTGGGTTTAAATGACATGGCAATAATATTTCTAAATATTAAATGCACTAATATATCTGAGAGTTCTAAGATGACATGAAAAAATATAGTATTGTGAAATAATTTTACTTACATGGCAGTCAACCTTTCGCTTTAAAGTTTAGGAAGTGACTGGTGCATTGCGCAATAGATCTGTCGTCTGTTAAGCAAAGTGACAATCCCAAAATTATGCAAACTGACCCGACGCCATGTGCAGACATTTTTTTAACCAAATTTTATGATGGTTTGACATCAAAATAGAAAAAAACAGAAATTTTTGATATAAATATCTCAAAAATACATTTTTCCCCTCATGCCAGTTATTTCGAACCCCTCCTATTCTTGGCATATAGGGGTTATTGGGATTATTAGATATTATCTTTATAAACATTTTCGATAGTGTTTAAAAATACGATACTGCTTAAAAATAATGTTGTATTTCATTTCCAATAAGTGGCCGACATTTTCATAAACAGCTATCTCAACCCGCTTATTGTTGATTATAAAAGTATGGATGTCATAAAATATATTGCTATACCACTGTGCCCGTTTAACTCACGTTACTATAAATTTTTAGATTACATAAAACGCAAACAATGGTTCTAATATTTTCAATTTACCTATTTCTTAAAAAACTTCTTTAAACGTTAAATCCGAAAAGTTTGTATATCGCCAGTGAAAACAGATTTAAATAAAAAATTTAACGAAGGTATTATTTTGAAATCAGATGTTTTAGTAATTAAAAAAGTATGTTTTAATCTCCTAGAATATAGACAGCATGACAAGGCATGGAATCTGATTCATACTGTTTACTTGAAATAATTTTGTCTATATCAGATGATATCCAACTATCTATCCAGAGACGTACATTTCAAAGGCCAAAAAAATATTTATGTATAATATATATAAGGAGCAACCAACGACTGTCAAACTCAATAAGCAGTGAAATAACAATGGAAAGTGTTAACCCTTCAGTAGTCGCTAGAAATTTTTGAAAATTAGTAGTCGCGGGCGGTCGAAATGACCGCTTGGTCTTTTACTTCTTAGTTTGTGTTAATAAAAGTATTTGGAACCAGTTTAAGTAAAACACGATTTTATTAAGGTTTAATAAGTAGAGTAACATATTACAAAATAATATAAAAAGTAAACTAATGTTAAAAACACTGGATAGAACATTAAAAAAACTATTTTCTACTCCGATAAAAAAAAAGGAAACTTTTAGTTAATCCGAATAAGTTCAGTTTGGCACTCTTCGCATACTGCACGTGTATGTTCTCTGCATAAAAACTTTTTACATTTACAGCAGGAAACAGTCGTTTTCCGGTTCTTTTTACGGTCGCAAAAGTAGCATCTACCACGTAGTCCTTCATTCGTTGGAGTGCCGTCTGTGTTTGAAATATTACATATGCCTTAATACGTAATTTCAGATCTCTATTTAAATTTTCTACTGTTGCTCGGACCCGTAGATGTTTATCCATAAGAGAAAATGCTAAATGCTTTAAAAATTTGCTTCTAAGCATTTTATTATCAGCAAGGTTGTTACTTGCATTAATTACTAGCAAATTAATGCCTGCGATATTTAGTATGGTGTTAAAAATTACCATGGACCGACGTCTTGTTTTTCGTGAAACATCACAATAGGAGCATAGCTGATCAACGACGTCAACCCCGCCTTTTGTTTTGTTATAAAACGTCAGAATTTCTGGTTTATAATGTTTAAATGTTTCTCTATCTATAGCGTCGTCATCATGTAGACTTGAAACAAGCAATACAACTTTCTTCTTTTTGGGGATATACGACACTAAGGTACATGTATCGCTAAAGGCGAACATACTTGATTTTAGAGGACGAGATCCTTGAAGTAATTCAGGGGGCAGTTCCCTTTTGTTCTTTCTAATGGTCCCCACAACAGTCAATCCAAATTCTTTTTTTAAAACATCTATTAGAGGAATGCTAATGAACCAATTATCTAGAGTAATGTTGCGCCCAGAATTCTTTATTGGCGCACACATTCTTTTTACAACTTCTTGGGCCATCTGGTTGACGACCCACATAAACCTCCATATTTATGGTATAATACATTTCAGCATCACATAAACTAAAAATTTTGAGCCCATACTTTGAGGGTTTGCTTGGAATATATTGTATCCAAGGGCAATTCCCTAAAAATCCAGGAAGCATTTCATCGCATGTTAAATTTTGCGAAGAGTTATATCCTGATTTACACTTTTCTACGAATTTGTCAAAAAATACTCGGATGGCGGTCATCTTATCCAGTCTCCTACGTTCTTTACGATCCACCTTATCATCAAATCTAATGCATCTTAGGAGAAACCGAAATCGGGATAAGGACATAACTAGTCTAAATATTTCGATACCTTCGTAATTAGTTTGCCAGATATCTTCTGTATTCAGGTGATGGGCTTTATATGTCCCTGCCAAATATAAAAGGCCTATAAGAGCGCGAATTTCAGATGGGTTTGTAAGCTTTGCATCCCTCTCCCTAGAGAAATTGCTTGCTATACTTTCAATGTATTTATTAGTGGATTCTACAATTATGTAAATCATGTCCTCATCAATGAAATACCTTCATATTTCATAAACTTTTTCGTAAATCTATTAGGCCCAGGTAATTGTTTTACTAAATTAGGCTTGCTCATACGTACCCTTTTGTTTTTTCTTTGATGCTTTCTCCACACTGTACCATATTTTTTACTAAAAACACTTTCTTCTTGTACATTATTCAGTTAAACTTCTCCTATTTCCTTTAAATCCTGTTCTTGTTCGCTTTCCGAATCTTCCGACCTCTCATCAATAACTTCCAGATTTACTTCATTCTCGTCATCGTCGTCGTCATATTCTATATCAAGCGGTTCTCCTTCCATGAGGGCTTGAAGTCTCCTTTGTTCCTTCTCATAGTCCATTCTAAAGATAAAGCCAAACAAGTTATATATAAAAGTTTGCTGTAGCTTAAAATTAAAAAAAAAATTATATTTGTTTATCAATAATAGAACAAAGAAAATTAGGAAATATTGTAACAGTAATTTGCTGCAAAATAATTTAAAATTTGATGAATAATTACATAGTAAAAGAAAGAGCGGTATATTCAAAAGGTTACTAAACAATAAGACAAAAGTATAATAGTATATTATTTAAAAAACTAGCGTTTATACATACCTTAAGGTGATAAGAAACACAATAAAACGATCTATAAAAACTTTTTAGCTGACTAGACGCGCGCGGAAATTATGACCTTTGCGATGTAACTCCTAATCAACAAACCTCCCACTACTCTGATTTAGTACTGAGGCTCCTTGTATCGAATAAGTAAGCTACTGAAGGCCGTGGTTGCCAAATGTAATTTTTTTCCGAAATATTAGCAATTTTTAATACGTGCGGTCTTTTTGACCATGTAGCGACTAGTTAAGGGTTAATGAAAATAAGAGGAGAAAAAAACAAAGCTAGATGTTACTATTCCATATATTACCGAAAGCGTTTTGTTTCGTGATTACAAAATAGCATCAGTTCAAAACTGCTTTTAAAAGAATTAGTAAAGCTCTTTAAACTAAATAAGAATACCAAAAAGTGACCTCTCATGTTGATAGAAAGGAAAATAATAATGAAAATATTACTTACATGATCAGTAATACAATATCGACAGTAATTACAGCTACCAATGTTACAAAGAATTGGTATACCATTAAAAATTCACATCTTTTGATAATATAGCAAGGATGTAATCACTTACTTAATTCATGAAAAATCAGATTTAACAATTATATTTGAATTATAAAATTAGCCTTAGTTGGTAAATGAAACTCGGAAAAGCAGCCGTCTGGCAATTATTTGCAAATTTACTCAAGTAAAAATGCAGACAACACAAAGCACTTGTCTATTTTAACTTTGAGATAAAAAACCAGTGTAGTTTAAAACAAAACATTAATAGGTAAACATGTCACATAATTATTATAAAATCAATTATTTTTACTGTTTATTAAAAGCACTTATGTTGTAAGTATTCATTGCCAGTCGCCATTATGGCATTTTAACAAACTGTTTGTAGAAGAACCAGCTCAGAAAAGAACTCTCGATAGGTGGGCAGTGATGATAGGTGTCGCAAAAATGAAACTGGTCGTATATACTGTCCCACAAAAAGATGTATACAATTAAAAATATTTAATAATTTCGTGATTTTAATTAATTTCTTTTGAATATTTATTTATTTTAATGGCAGTTAAAAGGAAAGTTATATTATTTAATTTATTGTAAATATTATTGTTGCACAACAAGAAAAAAAAATAGGATATTCACAAAAATTGTAAAGGAATTGATAAACACCGACTCCGTCCTTCATCCAATGAAAATATAATTTTTTTTATATATGATGGTATATTTAAAAGGATGTGATCAAACTGATAAGTATTTAAAATCATTAGAATGTTGAATCACATATTAAAGACAGTAACATGAAGTGTAAAACAGTACATTAATTTAAGTATTGTATTATATTGTATTCCTGGAGAAAAGGAGAGACTATACTCAATGTTAAGAACATTCTACTAAGAAGGAATGAAAATAATTTTAATCAATGCTAGGTACCCTAAAGCCGCGTTTACACGATGACAATTGGCGAGACAATTGTCATTCTACAATTGTCATCACGTAGTTGCGGATTGTCGTAGGCCAGTCCAGTTGAACGAGAAGATGTTTATACGGGGCCAAGTATTGCCATGGTAGTAGACAGCTAAAACATGGCCGACTGCTCGTCATCTGTTGTGTCCAGTGAGGGAACTGGCAAAAAACAAGACAGCACTACTGGCCTACACCGTTTATACGGCGCCAACTGTCGCGACAATTAAGATTTCGAGTGGTGAGGGGCTCACTGGGCGCAGCTCATTGTCCTCAGTCTACTCCCAGAGACAACTGAATTTTGGGCCAATTGTGAGGGCAGTTGGCAAGGCAATTGGCCTGAAGTGTTTAGACAAAGACAATAATTTCATGCCAGTCAGTTGTCTCGCCAATTGTCATCGTGTAAACGCGGCTTAGGGTAATTGTCCTAAGACAATTGATAGTTAAAATAGAAAAACCCACCTGACCGTAAAAGAGAGGCAGATCAAGTGTTATTACCCTAACAATTATGAACAAGGTGAAAGTGAAACGGAAAAAGGAGGCAACTCACAAAATAATTTCCTTAGAAAAAACAGGAGAAGATGTTGGTAAACATCAATCTAATTGTGCAAAATGAGAGAATAATCAATTTAACTCAGAAGGTCAATATCATTACGCCTATTCATAGTTGATGGCTGTTTGAGAATGTGACACATCTCAAGGAAAGTTCTTTTAAAATAATTATATTTATTATTTTCCTGTTTTGAATAATTAATCACTTTTGTGAGAAATAAGACGTCTTTTCAAGGAACAGCCAGTCTTCTTCTTCTTCTTTAAGTTCCATCTTCTATCGAAGGTTGGAAATCATCATGGATATGAGGACTCTGTTGACTGCCGCTGTAAAAAGTTCTGCACTACTGCATTTAAACCATTCAAACCAGCCAGTCGTAGTGTTGGAAAATAACTTTTCTATGGACCTGACATTCTTTATCCCAATTTTAACGGGCATAATACGTATAAGTCTGTAAGTAAAATATATTTTAGTGGCTTATAGCATGTATACTTTGTAAGTATTATCCACATTTCGCATAACCTTGGTCAACATTTTAAATTTTACGTTCTTTTTAATTAATGTGGTTATATACTTTCAGGTTAAACTGATGATGGAATTTACATTCCGAAAAACGTTCTGTAATGTATTTCTGATAAAAGCCCGTTTGGGTTTTTTATTATATACCTTTTATAAAGGATTTCAAATAATTTTTTAGTAAATAAGTACTTATTAATGAGACAAAGAGGATATGAGTTTTACAATAAGATGTCCTTTAACATTAAAAGGGAATCCATTCTGTGAAGAGCATGTGTCAGCCTATAAACTCTAAAACTAAGACATTATAGTAGGTTATGTTTAAACCTCGTGGGATGGCACGAGTGGTAATTAAAAAGCGATAACTGGCCGTAGCTTTTCTATACCAGGTGGTTCTTAATACATGATCACTATCCCTGTAGACACGCTTGTCCAGGAAAGCAATACTATAATTTAATTTAAGTTTAAATTTGTACTGTAGGTGAGGATCATAGGAGTAAAAAATGTTTTAGATGGTTTTAACTTTGTACGGTGGTAAGGCTAAATACAGATCATCTATATACCTCTTGACAAAAGGGATATGAAAATCCAATAGTTGGAGTATATTTAAGATCAAATCATTGAGTACAAAATTGGCCCGTATTGGAGATATAGATGACCCCATCGGGGTTATTTGTCATTAAAAACCAAGTAATTAGTATCAAACAGCATTATACTCAGAAAAGTTATCCCACGTTAAATCGATATGAAACTGGATGGTATTCTAATGATTTCTTAAAGTTGAAAGAACAACCATTCATGGTAAGTTGGTAAATAAAGAAACAACATCGAAGCTGACCAAGATATACCCATCAGGAAGTAGAAAGTTATTTATTGAAGAACATTACGTGCATTGATAGAAGAAAGAATGGGCCTCGTACTATGTTGGGGTTTGTGAATTTTTAAAAGGCAGTAAAGAATAGGAAAGTAATCATTGTAGGAATGTAAAAAGTTGACGGTAGAGTAATCAATTACATTGGATCTTTTAAGTTAACTAATATATTTTTATTGATTTTATTTAGTGTTAGTTGAAGTTGGCTTTCTGGTTAAAAGCTTATAATATCTTTTATCGCCTACCAACATTTGGCTAAGAGAAAGATATTGTTCCTTATCCATGACAATAGTGGCGTTGCCCTTATCATTCACAAGAACCCCCTAATTTGGATGATTTTTGAGTAAAGAGACGTTTCCTTATAGGGCACATCCACCTCCGTATGGAAGGAAAGAGGTTTGTGGAAAAAATTCTGCAAAATGTTGCAATTGAAACGAAAGTCAGTGAGATTAAGATCTTCATCATGCGAAAGGAAATCTTTAATGTCAGCAAGAACATTACAAATGAAATAATCCTTGAAAGAGGGTTGTAGTCCAAAATTGGGACCCAAAGCTGAAATCTTATAGACGTTATGAGGGAGGTTTGGACTGTGATCTTATCAAAGGAGTTGAAGCTTAAACAGCTCAATTTGCGTTCAAGTTTAGACAGAAAACGTCTATGATAAGAATTGAATCTAGGAATCAATGTAATCTCATATTGATCTAACATGTTGGTTGAAATGATCCAATCTAATTAATCTCTAATATCAAAACATGTTGTCTTATCTTTGAGATATCAAAATGAACTGCAGAGATTTCACTTTTTGGTTTTTTTTTTAAATTTAAACAGCTTCACTAATCCCTCCAAAAGAGTATTACTCTCGCAAATTTGAAATGATGCTGTTCTGTAATCACTAAACGAAACCTTTGCGCTAATATATGCGCTAATATATTTCTGCTTATTTTATGGCATGTATATATATATATATATATATATATATATATATATATATATATATATATATATATATATATATACATAAAAATCGCCTGCACAAAAAATAGGGGCCTGCGTAGCGCAAGCGGTAGGATGCTTGCCTCGCATGCCGGTGGTCCGGAGTTCGAATCCTACCGCCGGCAAGAACAACTAGACATTTTAAAAATGTCTATAGGCCCCAGGTCGACTCAGCCTGAATAAAATGAGTACCTTGGGTAAAACCAGGGGTAATAATAGGCGGTTGAAGCGTAGCACTGGCCATGTTACCTTCCTTGTATACCGTAGGCCCTAGATATAGCAGACTACCCTGCTATACTCCCAAAGCCGCGAGCGGTATAAAACGGGAGACTATTATTATATACATAAAAATCCTAAAAATGTCAAACATTTTCGGCCGTTTATGGGATTAGCCGTAAGGTGTGTGGTTTGTATTTCATTCAAAAATTTTTATTATTAACTATATTAATTAAGATAAACTGTTCACATCTAGATGTCAGTGGTTTGTTTTTAAAGTGAGCGTTTGCAATTTGGGAATTTTCCTTGTTGCATGATGTCGCTATTACATAATTTTCAGTTTCCCTTTGAAAGGTATAACCTGTATAAGTGGTGCTAAGATCTCGGCTAGACAATACTGGTTTCATTTTGAACAATGATGCTGTGGTCTATTCGATTATGGCACGAATTTCTTAAAGATCATCCCATATTTATTTATAGCTGGCAACTAAGGTATTTTTAGAAATAGACCTCTCCTGCTTGTTAATAATTCAGTTCACATTTGCTTCTGTTTTTTTTTGTTTTTGCAACCATCAACATTCAGTTTAAGCAACACTTGTTGACACTCCAGAATGTCTGTAATTACAACTTTATCTTTGACGTAAGTTATATATTTTTATATTATTTAGGGTCCAGACTTCTTCGTTTTTATAGAGTGCATTCTTTATTATTTTATTACTGTAAATCTTGAATAACAGCAGAGATAGTATACTTCTTCTTTATGTGCCGTCTTCTACCGAAGGTTGGAGACCATCAAACGATAGGTTTCTCTGTTTTGTGCCGCATGTATTATGTTCGCGGCTTCTGGTATTTGAAACCATTCTCTCAAATTTCTCAGCAAGGATTTATTCTTTCTACCCAAACCTCTTCTACCTTCAATCTTGCCTTCCACGATAAGCTGTAGCAGACTGTACTTATCATTACGGAACACATGGCTCAGGTATGACGCTTTCCTCCTTTTAACAGTTGTTAACAATTCCATCTCTTTACCCATTCGTCTTAATACCTCTGTGTTGGTCACTCTGTCTGTCCAAGGTATTCTCAGTATGCGTCGATACAGCCACATTTCTAGAGCCGCTAACTTCTTTATAGTTGCTGCTGTTAACGTCCACCCTTCAACTCCGTAAAGTAGCATAGAGAGTACGTAGCATTTCGTGGCGCGCCATCGGAGGTTAACGCTTAGGTGGCGGTTGCTTAAGAGCTTTCTCATTTTGATGAATTTGGATCTTGCTATTTCAATTCGGATCTTAATCTCTACATCTGGGTCCCACTTATCGTTTACTGTATATCCCAGATATTTAAATCGGTGTACTCTTTCAATACGTTCGGCTTCAATATTCAGGTCGATATGTTGAATGTTCTTTTTACTGATCACCATAAATTTAGTTTTCTTTCTATTGATTTTTAGTCCAAATTGGTTGCCAATTGTATTTACTCTATTTAGCATCATCTGTAAATCTTCGATATTATCGGCCAGTATAACAGTATCATCTGCATATCGAAAATTACTTATTGGTACGCCATTAATCTTGATGCCCTCGTTGTACTCTTCCAGTGCCTCTAGAAATATTTGTTCCGTGTACAGGTTGAAAAGCAGTGGCGAAAGAATACAGCCCTGTCTAACCCCTCTAGAAATGGTTACGTTTTCACTCACCATATGTCCATTCTTGATGTGGGCTGTTTGATTCCAATATAGATTTTTTATAATCTGGATGTCTTTAGTGTCAAGTCCTGTAAGATGTAATAGTTCTATGAGTTTGTCATGTTTGATAGTATCGAATGCTTTCTCATAGTCGATAAAACAGGCGTAAACATATTTCTGTTGATCCAGACATTTTTGAATCAAGACTTGTATTGCAAAGAGCGGCTCTCGAGTTCCAAAACCGCATCTAAAACCGAACTGTGTTTTATTTATGCTGTGTTCTAATTTTGCTCGTATTCTGGAATGGATAATACGCAAGAATACTTTAAGGGTGTGACTCATTAAACTTATAAGGCGATATTCACTACACGTCTTAGAATTCGATTTCTTGGGAAGGGGCACAAATGTAGATTTCAACCAGTCCGATGGAATTTGACCAGTATCGTATATCTTATTAAACAGTTCTAATACTACATTCAGGTTGTTCTCGTTAAAAAGTTTTAAAAATTCGACTGGTATTTCATCGCATCCAGTTACTTTCCCATTTTTTGTTTGATCTATAGCTTTTATCACCTCACTTTTCAATATTTTTGATCCATTCTGATCAAGAGTGTTCGTAGGAATAGATAGTAGATAGTATACATCGCTGAGAAATACCTCTTTCAATTCTGGCCTCTTTAGATAATTAGTCACTACCTTTTATTTAGGTAGCCTGGTTACAGTACTAGTTTGCAAGTAACAGTTTAATCACGAACGATTATTTAGGCCAAATTCTTTAAGAATATTTAGAAATTTTAGGTGTTGAACATAACTGAATGCCTTTTTATAATCTGCTGGCACTGACGCATTCCTAAAGCATTAAACCAGATTCTGAATACTAAATACGGCTTATCTTGTTCCTAAACCTTCACAAAATCCAAACTGCGTATCGATAAATTTAAAAATATTTTTTAAACATGCTTATTAGGATAATTAGACAAGAATCTGAGCATGTTTGCTTAATGCTCTTTAGGGAATGTGATAAACGTAGACATCAGTGAAAACCTATCCCGGTACTGACGCTCAATCGGATCACAACCCAGTGGTGGGTAAACTGGGAATTAAACTAAAACGTATAGAAGGGAAGCCTAACAAAACCAAGATAAACATTAGGAAATTAAAGGATCCCAACATTAAACAACAAGTACAGGAATCCTTAAGAAGAAACATTGGAAACTTGTGTGAACCCGCACAAGACGCAGTTGCTAAATGGGAAGAAATAAAAAAAAACTGTTGAAATGACAAACAAGACACTTCTGTTACAGGAGCGCGTAAAGAAGAAAGAATGGATGACGGATGAAATCCTTGATATGATGGAAGAAAGAAGACAACACAAATGCAAAAAATCAAGTAAAGTATCAAGAAACAAGTCACAATATAAAAACAAAGATAAAGGAAGCGAAGGAACGCTGGCTGAAGGAAAAATGCGATGAAATCGAAGAGTGCGACAGAAGATATGACTACCACAACATGCACAAAAAGATCAAAGAATTAACAACTAAAAAGAAAACCAATAATCCCCACCCGACACTAATAGACGCAGACGGTAACCTTATATCAGACGACTTGAAGCTCATTGACACATGGAAAGATTACGTAGAACGACTTTTTAACGATAAACGCAGAGCGACAGTAATCCAAGCTGACGACATGACTGGACCCGAAATACTAAGGTCTGAAGTGGAAAAAGCCATTTCATAGCTAAAAAACGATAAAACACCAGGTCCCGACAACATACAGAGCGAGATCATAAAACTCCTATGCGAAACGGATGACCACTTCCTCGATTTTCTGACAGGCCTTTTTAACACCTTTTACGACAAAGGGGAGATTCCGGAGGAATGGCTTCGATCGACCTTTGTAGCCATACCTAAAACACCAAGTGCAGTCAACAGAAATAAGATCACGAATTGAAAAAGCGCGAAACGCGTTCAACAATATGAAAAAGTGGTTCACAAGCAAAATCTCAATGGAACTAAAATTAAGACTGGTCAAGTGTTATGTCTTCCCGGTCTTGTTCTATGGAGCAGAGGCATGGACCACAACGGAAGCCACCCTGAAGAAACTAGAATCCTTTATCGCCGTACTCTTCGGATATCCTGGACAGACCACATCACTAACGTGGAAGTAATGCAGAGAATAGGCAAAAGCAAAGAAATAATCTTCACAGTAAAGAAACGAAAGCTTGAGTACTTCGGACATGTCATGAGGCATACTAAGTACCGGCTGCTACAGTTAATAGTCCAAGGAAGAATCGACAGTAGGAGGGGACCGGGAAGAAGACGACACTCATGGATGCATAACCTGCGACAATGGTTCGGACTAACATCGACCGAACTGTTCAGAGGTGCCGTAAACAAAGTCAAAATAGCCTTGTTAATAGCCAACGTCCGGAACGGATAGGGCAAAGGAAGAAGAAGAAAAAGATAAACGTAGATTTTACTGAATTAGTTGAATTTTTTTCGTTTCTGTAAATCAGATTAAAAGTTGGACTATGATATCCAAGAATCTTTATTTTTTGATATATAAGACTTCTATCATCGTTCTTTACCGCTAATAATTAATAAAATCTTTCAAAAACAATAAAACGGTTATGTAGAAATAAGCTAATGTGCTCTTTTAGTTTACCCAACCACGGCTATGATTTATGAAATATCCTAGTAATATTATCAAACAAAATTAACCTTAACCTCAAATTAATTCTTAATTTTTTTGAAATGAACAACTGCTTTATTCATTTGGTCAAATACTTCGAATAACGACATCTGATAATTACTTGCAACAATGACTAATGAGAATTTGGAAAATGGTACTATTGACGAAAAGGAGAAAGTTACAGAATTTAATATAGATGATTGTGTAAAAAACAAAAAAAGCAAAAAGGCATTATGGAAATTCTACATATCTTTAATGACAGGTAAATACTACGGTTTTATTTTAATTTATATTTTGTATGGGATAAAATTGCGGTAAATACTTACGTTAAGTTTACTGCTTCAAATTCAGGGAAATTATAGAACAGTTTATTTTATATAGTCGATAGTAGAAATAAATTTCATGTTCTTAAAGGTTCTTAAGATATAGTTCGTCATTGAAACTAAAGCCCAGATTGGGCTTTGGACTGTTTAATTAATCCTCGCCATTCATTCCTATTTCTAACTCCGCTCTCCAGTTTCGAGCTCTCTCAAAATCTTCTGTACATGTTTCGATTTAAATATCATATTTTTGGCAGCACTTGGCCGTTCAACAACCACTTGTTGTTAAGTTATGGGTCGTGCTGGATCAGTGAGTTCTTTGAATGTGCTCCACAAGACCTATCCATCTCTAACTGGCTTCAGCTTTATGATATTATGATCTTCATACAGCTTAGTACAATTTCAAATTGTATCCTTTTCATTCAAATACTATTTTTGCATACACCACCGTACATATTTCAAAGGATTTTTCTTTTAAATATTGCTAGTTTCTATGTGTCCAATTTTGTCAATGCCCATGTTTAAGATGCATATGAGCACTGATATGATCAGAGTTTTATAGACACGTCATTAGCATTCGTTGGCAAATATATCTGATTTCATATTTCTTAAATGTCTTTAAAAGTAATTTATATGTTTCTCTTGCCTCTATCTAGTACAGGTCTTAGCTATGTAAATTCTGGAACGTCTTGTATATTTCTTTTTCTCATTATAGTAATTTAAAAGGCTTCTTATTTAATATTTATTGACCTATATTTGGTTTTATCAAAATCTACCTAATTTTCCCAAGGAGATTAATAATTTTAACTTAAGCATGGTACAAAACTAATATAAAATTTCGTGTGTTGTAGACCTTTACCTGCAGAAGTCACACTGCAATTTTTCTCTACCCACTGTAGTATAGTCTGTTCTATCTCTACTACTACTACTATCGGTTTACAGCATTCTCCGACGCCTTCCGACTCCTAACCGCCATTCATCTCTATTCAGCCATAGGCCTGGAGGGATTTCTCTTTCCTCTAGTTCTTTTTCAATTCCCTCTCTCCAGCTTTTTCTCGGCCTTCCTCTTTTCCTTCTCCCTTGTGGTGTCCACGTCAAAATCTGTTTTGGGATCCTATCATCTGGCATTCTCTGTACATGGCCGTACCATATTAACTGTTTTGTTTTTATGTCATCAACTATTGTTTGCTTGACTCCCATCATTTCACGTATTCTCTCATTTGGTATCCGATCTCTTCTTGATTTTCCTGCTCTTCTCCAGAAGTCCATTTCTGTTGCTAGTAACAGTTTCTCTGTTCTTTGTTTCATTTGCCAAACTTCGCTGCCATATGTGATTACACTTTTAAGTATGGTGTTGTATATGAGTTGTTTGTTCGCTTTAGATATTGTTTGGTCCCACAGAATTCCGTTCATCATGGATATGGCTCTTCTAACCTGTATGTTTCTGTCTTTTATAGCAGCATCGAGTGTTCCATCTTGAGTTATCTTCATACCCAGGTACTTGTATTCATCACAGTTTCTAATTTCTACCCCATCGTCTAATATAATGGACTGTTTTGTCCCTTCAATACACATGGCTTCAGTTTTCTTAATGTTGACTTCGAGACCCCATTTGTTATATTCTTCTATTAGCTTCCGAGTCATGTAACTCAAGTCTTCATGATCCTGAGCAATCAGTATTTGGTCATCAGCGAAACATAAGGTGTACAGTGTAGTCTTGTCATTGAGAGGAATTCCCATGCCATTACATTTTCTTTTCCACAGCTTGAGTGCTTGTTCCAGATAAATTTTGAAAAGGGTAGGCGAAATACAGCAACCCTGCTTTAGTCCTTTCGTGACCTTAAATCCTTCAGATATCCTTGATCCAGTTTTAATTTTTGCAGTCGTTCCATTATACAGACTTTGGACTGCTTTGATGAGACCATGCTTAATGTTGGTTTGCTGTAGGGTTGACCATAGTTTACTTAGGGGTACACTGTCATATGCTTTTTGTAAGTCTACGTTCATCAGGTGAACTTCTTTATTGGCGGCTGTTTTTTTTTTTTTTCAATAACTTGCGTAATAGAGTACAGGTGGTCTACTGTGGATCGCCTAGCTCTAAAACCAGCTTGTTCCTCTGCTTCGTAATCTCTATAGTCATTTTCTATTTTGTTCTTAATAAGTTTCCCATACATCCTACTTATTGTGCTGTTTACCGCAATTCTTCTGTAATTTTCACACTGATCCTTGCTGCCCTTTTTGTGGATAGTTCACATGATAGACAATTTCCACTCTTTTGGTAATTCGGCTCCATTCAAGCAGTCTTGAAAGAGTTTTCTTAACTGTTCCTGGAGTTTGTCTGTACCGGCTTTCACTAATTCTGCAGGGATGTCACCAGGACCAGGGGATTTTCCATTTTTCAGGGATTTGGTTATTTTTTCCATCTCTGATTTACTTATTTGTAATGGTGATGAATTTATACGTATACCTATCGTGTTGTCTTCCATGTTAGCAAATTCTGGTCTTTGTTCTGTTAGTAATTTTTTGAAATATTCTTCCCATTTTTCTGTTGTTATTGGTGATATAACGTCTTTTTTCTTATTATTCCTCATACTTTTAATCAATCTCCAACTCTCTGTGCTTCTTCTACCTCCTATGTAGGTGTTGATCTTTTGGCAGTTCTGTTCCCATGATTCGTTCTTTTTTTGAGTGATATTTTTTCTTACTTTGGCTTGTGCTTCTTTGTAAATTGTTTTATCGTTTTCTGTTTTTGTTGTTAAGAATGTTTGGTATTTCCGACGTTTATCTTTAATTTCCTTCTCTATTTCTTCATCCCACCAGTATGGTTTTATTCCTTTATGATTTTCGTTACATTTCCCCAGTGCTTCTTCTGCTGCTAAATGAATCGCCCTTTTGATGTGTTCGTAGTGTTCTTCGGTATTTTCGAATACCGAAATTTCATTATTATCATTTTGGCCTTACAACCCTGTCTGAGTCCTAGCCTTCTCAAGAATCTCAGTACAGTCGTTCTTATCCATCATCTTCCTCCGCCAAGCTCGTATTCTCATATTTCTCATGACTTCATCGATGTTATCAAGGAACCTTGTTCTGGGCCTTTTTCTTCTTCTCTGACCAATGGGTCTATCAAGGAGCGTTTTTCTAGCTCGGTCATTTTGTCCTATCCGCATTACATGCCCTATTTACCTCAGACTTGCTATCTTAATATGTTTTACGATATGTGGTTCTTGGTATATTATGTAAAGTAGGATTTTTGGTTGCGTGCTTATTTCCATATACTTCGTTTTGTAGGTGTTTGTTATTAAACCCATTTTTGTAGTGTCGCATACGCCTCTCGTACAGCGTTTTCCGTTCTCTCAATAATATTAATATCATTAGCATAGGCAGAAATTTGCACAGATTTGTTATATATTGAACTATTGGTTGTAATTTGTGACATACTTATTACTTTTTCCAGAGCTAGAGTAAACAGTACACAGGAAAGATGGTCTCACTGGCGTAGCCTGTTATTTGTTTTAAAAGGTTCAGATAATTCCTCCTGGATTCGTCCCTAAATTCAACTTTTTCAAAAGATATTTTTGTTAAATTTATCAATTGATTTGATATTCCTTACCCTTTCATGGCTTTGAACATTTCTCTTCTAGTTACAGAGTTGTATGCTGCTTTGTAGTCTGTACATATGTGATCAGTATCTATGCCATATTTTAATGTTTTTCTTTTTTTAGTTTGTCTCATGGTTGCAATCTGATGAATTATAGATTCACCACCTCTGAAACCAGCCTGGTAGTTTCCTACTATTCGTTCTGTATATGGTGCCATACGATGGCATAGTACTATGCAAAATATTTTATACGCTGCGTTTAGAAGTAAAATTCTTCTGTGGTTAAAGCATTCAAAGATATCTCTTTTTGTATTCCAATATTATCAATATTATCACTGGGAGGGATTTCTGTTTCGATATTTCTTTTTAAAGATGATGTAGTGTCATTACGGTATCGTGACCACCTTCTTTATATAGTTCAGCTGGGAGACTATTTATTTCAGGTGAACTGTGTCTTCTAACCATCGGTGGTTTATCTGCATTTTTCTCTATTTCGCTTACCTCATCTCTTTCGTCTTCCAGGAATAATTCTTTTTTCTCTATATTAAGTGCCTGGTTAAAGCATTCCACCCATTTTTTTAATACATTTTTTCCTGTTGTTAACAGATCACCATTATACCGTTTGCATTGACTTGTAGTGGCATCAAATTCCTTTCTGTTGATGTTAACTTTATAGAACTTTTATAGAATTCTCTGAAGTATTTCTCTCTGTTGAAGATTTCTATATATTTAAGTTCCTTATTTAACTGGTTTTGTCTTTGTCTTTTGTGCATCCTATTTTCTTCTCTTTTCTTTGTCTGGTAATTCTCTATAGTTCTTGTAAGCATCGTTCGGTAGCCTTTATTTTTTGTGTTGCATCCTTTTATTAATTATCAAACAAATGATTTTTACGAGCACAATTTTCTGTTCCTCTTTCACCTTTTTCTGTTGCATCAATATCTTCCTTTTTGATTGCTTAGCTTTTTTTCAATGTTTTCCAAGTACCGTTCTGTAATTATCGCATCTCTTAGCTTTAGCTTATTCCATTTTTGAGATCTAGCTCCCAATTAATTTTGAGACTACTAGGCAACAATCTAAGTCTATGTTTGCACATTTATAACTTCTGTTCTTTATTATATCTGTTTCATGCCTTAAAGCTATTAAGATCAATCTGACTCGTTGTTATTGCATGAGGAGAGGTCCTGGTGACCTTATGTATATTCTTCTTTTTAAAATAGGTACTAACGACTGTCAGATGCGATGGTCAGATGACTTGAAGAAACACGCATGCCCGAAGTGAATACAAACTGCCTACAATGAAGAAATGATATACTTATAATAGCTGAAGATCTAGGTATGGCAAGAGAGATGGTACAGGAACTCGTTGTGGCTACAGAAGTGTAGGTTTAAATATAAATATCTCGAAAAACAAAAATCATGACCAATTTGGTACCCAACCAGAACATCAGTATTGGTGGAAAAGAAATAGAACTCGTAGATAGGTATAAATACCTGGGACATGAAATTATGATTGGCAATGATAACCAGACTCATGAACTGAAGATAAGAATCGGCCTTGGGTGGGCAGCATTTTGAAAACTGAGAGAAACTTTTAAAAGTGAGCTGCCCACATGCCTAAAGAGAAAGGTATTTGATCAGTGCGTCCTCCCAGTCTTGACGTACGGAGCAGAAACACTTACCTTAACAAAAGCAGCAGCTACCAAACTGAGAGTCACGCAGAGAAGAATGGAGCGGTCCATGTTAGGAATAACTCTGCGAGACAGAATAACCAACGAAGACATCAGGAGAAGAACCGGAGTGACTGACATCATCGAGAAGATAGCCAGACTAAAATGGAGATGGGCAGGACACATAGCCAGAATGACAGATGGGCGATGGGCAAAGAGGTTATTGGAATGGAGGCCAAGGGAAGACAAGAGAAGCGTCGGTCGACCACCTACAAGATGGACTGACGATTTAAGAAGACTCGATAAAAACTGGATGAGAGCGGCGCAAGATAGACGGGGTTGGAAACATGAGGAAGAGGCCTATGTTCAGCAGTGGACCTTGAGGCTGGATGATGATGATGATGACAATGGAGAGACGTGGAAGAAGGAAGAGGAGGCGTATATCCAAAATTGGACAGCAAGGGCTGTATAGATAGATAGATAGACTAACGACTGTCATATTTAGTACTGCTACTAACTATACAATAAAACACTGAAAACTTTGTTTTTAAAACTTCCACAAAATTTATTATATCAATTAATTTTATAATTATATCAATCAATTCATTATTAATTATTATATCAATCAAAATTTATTATATCAATAAGTTTTTTAGCAATTTTCGAATCCATTATCGAATAGTACTTTATATTTTAAAGATATTAAGTTAAAAATAAAATTAAAACATTCTTAATAATATATTTAGTACCTAAAAAAATCTCAAAGGTGTCTTTTTGACAAAATCTCAAGATTATTTAGTGGAACGCTAGATAATTTAAAGCGAACAAAAATTCTTTTTACCAAATTTTAATGAAGAAATAGTTTGATATTTTAATAATTTTTGAAACATGGTATGAACATACTGATAATATTAAATAATAGAGATAAAGGTTATGAGGGAGTAGAAATTTTTATTTTACGGAAACGTATACACGAAATCATTTAATTTAATCATAATTTTAATAAAAAAACTGAATATATCTATCTATACATCCCTTGCTGTCCAATTTTGGACATAGGCCTCCTCTTCCTTCTTCCACGTCACTTTATTGTAGGTAGTTTGTATCCACTACGGGCCTGCGTGTTTCTTCAAGTCATCTGACCATCTCATTTGTGGCCTTCCTCTTTTTCGTTTGTAACTATATGGTCTCCAGTGTATAATCAATCTTATTCCATCTGTCGTCTTTCTGTCTTACGGTATGTCCAGCGAACTTCCACTTAAGTTTTGCCATCTGCGTTAATACATCGGTCACTTTTGCTTTGTTGCGGATTCAAGTATTTCTTTTCTTGTCTGATAGCCTGATGTTCAGCATTTGCTTTTCCATGGCTCTTTGGGTCTTTGCTATTTTTTCCATGTTTTCTTTTGTAAACGTCCAAGTTTGAGAACCGTAGGTGAGAACAGGAAGTATACATTGGTTGAAGACTCGTGTTTTTAAATATTGGGGGTATTTTCTATTTTTAAATATATAGGAAAGTTTTTCGAAGGATACCCAAGCCAACCGTATCCTTCTCTTTATTACTCCGGTCTGATTGTTTTTATTTAATTTAACGAGTTGTCCCAAATATATATTTTCTTTTACTTGTTCTATAGTCGTTTGTGCAATTGTAATTATTAATTATTCTGGTTGGTTGGTCATAATTTTCGTTTTATTATAATTCATTTGTAGAACTATTTTTGTTGATTCGCTATTTAATTCATTCATCATATTTTGTAATTCTTCCCTTTTATTTCTTAATAATACAATGTCGTCAGATATTATCTCAAGTGATTCAAGTATTGGCCATTTATGTTAATACCTCGTTTTTCCAGTGGTAATTTCCTTCTAACGTCTTCCAAAGCTTGATTAAATAGTTTGGGTGATATAGTATCACACCGTCTGACTCCTCGCCGTATCTTAATGGGCTCCGTTTTTTCAACTGTTTTGATGGATGTTTTTGCTTGATCATATGGAAATTAAGTCCGTATGTCTGTAGTCTATTCTCCCATTTTGTAAAGACTTCTTTACTGCTCAATGTTCAACTTTATCGAATGCTTTTTCAAAGTCTACAAATGCCATATACATTGGGATTTTATATTCGTTGGCCTTTTCAATTAACATTTTTATCGTAAGCAGATGGTCGCTTGTACTGAACCCTTTTCTAAAACCGGCTTGCTCTCTTGACTGGTAATTATCTAACTTAGTTAATCTGTTTTTTAGTAGTTTAGTTAACAGTTTGTACATTACATTCAGTAGCGTTATGGGTCTAGAGTTTTTCAGATCTTTTCTATCCCCTTTCTTAAAAATAGTAATAGTCTTATTGCCTCGTTTCATATGGTGAGTATTTGTTTAGTGTTAAATATTTTATTGAACTATTATCCAAAAACTGAAGTTTGTGGAATTAATGTCATTCTTGGTAACAAAAAACTAACTATAGTATCTCTATATAAACCCTCAGATGGTTAAGTGAAATCTCAAGGCTACATAAATTTATTTAGTCAAATAAAACATGATTGCACAATAGCAGTTGACTTTTCCCTACATCACGACATGTGGGGATCGCCTGCATGCTCACATGATAGCAGAGTTTTCGTAGAATCTTTATATTATTTTTTTAACTTGATTGTTATAAACGATGAATCTGTCACCAGAATTTCTCCTCTTAGCCGTGCTAAATCTGCCGTAGATCTCACAATTGTTTTATTTAAGGTATGTCCTACACTTGCTTGGTTTGTCAGTCAGGATACTTATGGATTAGACCATTACCCAATCATTATTACGCTGAATAACTTTTCTCACAATAACGCAATCTTCTTCTTCAAGTGCCCTGTCCGTTGCGAACGTTGGCTATCAACATGGCAATTCTGGTCTTGTTTGCAGCGCTTCTGAATAGTTTAACCGACGTGAGCCCGTACCACTTCTGCAGATTTTGGAGCCACGAGTGTCTTCTCCTGCCTGGCCCTCGCTTACTGTCTACTTTCCCCTGGACAATCAATTGCAGTAGTCGGTACTTATCGTGTATCAATATCTGGCCTAGATATTCAAGCTTTCTTTGTTTGATTGTGCTCACGATTTCTTTCTCCTTTCCGATTCTTTGGAGTACCTCTATGTTGGTGACATGTTCGGTCCAGGATATACGAAGATTGCGTCGGCACACCCACATTTCGAATGCTTCTAGTTTTCTCGTGAGCTTCTCTGTCAGCGTCCAGGAGTCCATACCATATAGTAGGATCGGAAAAATGTAGCATTTAACTAGACGTAGATTTAGGGGAAGAGACAAACCCTTGGTTATGAGGAGCTTTTTCGTATTTTTAAATGCTGCTCTAGCTCGTTCTATTCTCGCCTTAATTTCTGTGGCCTGTTCCCATTTTGCATTTACGTTGGTGCCAAGGTACACATAAGATTCTACATGGTCGATTAGTATGTTACTTATCCGTATTTGTCGAGCAAGTTGTTGCTTTTTGCATATCACCATTCACTTTGTCTTCTTGAAGTTGAGGCTCAGGCCGTATTCCTCACTAACTGAATAAACTCTTTCCATTACCTGCTGTAATTCGTCTTTGGTACTGGCAAGGATCACCGTGTCGTTGGCATATCTTATATTGTTCGTTAACTCGCCGTTTATTTTTATTCCCTCATTTGCATTTTCCATACATTTGTTTCAGCCGCAGCGAGCAAGGTCATGATTGCCAATATGATTTGCAACATCCGAAACGGATAGGAACCAGAAGAAGAAGATACATTTGTTAAATATTTTTTCGGAATAAATATTGAATAGGAGTGGAGATAAGATACACCCCTGACGGACACAAAAAACGTAATCACGTCCCCATTATATAGATGGTCTGTGAATAACGCAAATTGGGCCTTACAGCTGAAATAACGAAATAATTTTTCACACCAACAAACTGCATCGATACTAAAAGCATGTTCATATTTTTAACGGAACTGATTACTAATGCTGCGAACAAGGCTTGCAAAATTCCAAGACTATCCTCAAATATATGATTGAAATCCTCTAAATGGTGGGATGAGGAGTGCTGTGATATATAAAATAAAAGAATAATTGCATACAAAAAATACAAACAAAATATTTGACTGGCAGATTTTCTTTACTATCAAAAATTAAATGCTAAATGTAAACGTACCTTTAAACAAAAATGTAGAAACCTTTGGGCCAAATTATGTCTTAATGACAAACTCATTCCACTAAAATATGGGATAGAATTTATCTAGCCTCAAAAGTCAACTGCTGAACAAAATACCTCTTCCTCGTGTTGTCAACCCCGTTTATTTCAAGCCATTCTCATCGAGTTTTTTATTTTTTCTTCTTAAATCGTCAGCCGATTGTGTAGGTGGTTAACCGACGCTTCTCTTGTCTTCCCTTGGACTTCATTACAATAATCTCTTTGTGCAGCGCCCATCCGTCATTCTAGCTATGTGTCCTGTCCATCAACATTTTATTCTGGCTATCCTTTCGATGATGTCAGTCTTCTGGGTTCTTCTGTGATAGAATTGGGTAAATTAAAAAAAAAATAGCTTCTTGCTATGTTACTTCACCAATGTATTCCACTAAAGATGAATTTAAATCACATTTTTTGTCATCTCTTATTAGTATCAATAAACTTATTGCTAATATTAAGTCTTCTAAGAGACGTTGCCTAGAGTAGCACTTTCCTTAAGGCAGTGTCTTGCAAATAGAGAGAGTGACAAAATATAAATATTTGGGAGCTTACATCAACACAGAATTAGATCCAGACCAAGAGATCCGGGTACGAATAGAAATGGCAAGGGCAGCGTTCTTAAAATTCAAACAATTGTTCTGTGACAAAAATCTGAATATTGCGCTGAGACTGAGGTTTGTTGAATGTTACGTCTGGTCGCAACTATTGTACGGGGTAGAAACATGGACACTAAAAGCGCAAATAGTTAAAAAGATTGAAGCCTTTGAACTTTGGATATACCGGAGAATGTTGAGAATCCCATGGACTGCCAGGGTCACCAATGAGGAAGTGCTGAGAAGAATGGGTCGAGACAAAAAATTGTTGAGAACGATAAAAGTACGCAAGACTGCATACCTTGGACATATACTAAGAAATAATAAATATAGTCTTCTGCAGGTCATCATGCAGGGTAGAGTCGATGGCAAAAAGGGAATAGGTAGAAAGAGGAAGTCATGGCTGCGAAATATTCGAGACTGGACAAACATGACTGTAGACGGATTATTCCACGTTGCAAAAGATAGAGAAGCCTTTAAAAATGTGGTCGCCAACCTCCGTTAATGGTGACGGCATAGGAAGAAGAAGAAGTGTCTTGTAGTACCTATTCCAAAAGCTAATGATTATAAGATCCTAAGACCAATACGTCATATGTCATGTATATTGAAAGCATTTAAACAAATCATGAAAAATCGATTGAATTGGTGGATGGAAAGTAACAACTTTTGCCCACACAGCCAGTTTGGGTTTTGTAGATGTAAAGGCACTATAGATTATTACATTTTACACTTAGCAACCGATATCCAGTTAGCTTATTTTAAAAACCATTATATAACTGCCTTATTTGTGGATTGTTCTGGTGCCTATAATAATGTTATTCTCGACCTTTTGTTTGATCAACTTGTTAAATTAAGAGTACCGAGTAAATGTCCTTTAAATCAATACAGATTGCTGTCTATGCCGATGACATTAGCATCATGTCTCGTTAAACAGAAGAGGCGGCAGAAATATATTCACAATTAACAACAGGCGCAAAAGAGATCGGACTAAAAGTAAATATTAAAAAGACATAAAAACTAATACAGGCAAGAGCTATACGGGAAACAGACGCACAGTAGAATTAGAGGACGATATTGAAACTGTAGGAAGTGTCACATTCTGTTACATTCCACACGGATGGAACAAAAGAACCAGAAATTTAAAGTAAAATAGAAAAGGGAAACAAAGTCTATTTTTCACTCGCTCATGTGTTCCACTTCAAAAACACACTGGAGATCAAAAATCAGGGTCTAAAAAACTATTATCAGAACAAAAATATGTTACGGATGCGAGACATGGGTGATGACAGAAGATACAAAACGAAAGCTTGAAATCTATGAAAAAACCGTCGTAAGAAAGATATTTGGACCTATTAACGAAAACGGAATATGGGGATTCAGGTACAACCATGAACTTCACCAACTGTTCAGAGGCACCGATCTCATAATTCGTTAGACTTCAGAGACTTTGATGGGCTAATGATGTTTTGAGAATGGAGACTGAAATATTATCAAAAAGAGCCCTAGATGGTAAAATGCAGAACGCAACACCCAAAGGAAGGCCACGGAAAAGGTGGGAGGATGAAGTGGCAGCGGACGCGCAAAATTTGCTAGACGTGAGAACCTAGAAAAGATCGGCGTGGAATCGGCAAGGTTCAAGGCATAGTTTGGAAGATGCCAAGGCTCAGTTTAGGATGTAGCGTCATTAAAGAGAGAGGGCAAATGTCCTTATATATCTTTAATTTACAAATTATCTAAATAAGTGACATTGATAATTCCTGATATGTCTGTTCCTATATATTTCTTGTAAACAGATTGTGGGAGAGATATTTTAATATATAACATATAAACATTTTTAAATATGTATAGTTTTTAACATATCCTTACATGTGTTTTTATTTTAGCAAGCTTACTTCTTGTAACAACAGGGAGTGTTATGGTCTGGCCTTCACCGGTACTTCCCAAATTGTATTCCAATGATACCAGTATAAATCCATTATCAGAACCAATGACACCTCTGGAAACTTCAATATTGATGTCTTTAGCTGCAGCTGCCTCTATTTTAGGTTTTATTTTAATGGCAAAATTATCAGACGCATTTGGAAGGAAGCTAAGTATGAGGGTGCTTGGCCTCGTGTATGCCGGTTCCATGACTGCCATAGCTTTTGCAACAAATATTTATATCTACTACGTGTTTTTCTTTTTGAACGGTTTTGTTGCAGCAGGAATTTTAATAAATGTTTCAATTTATTCCAGTGAGATTTCCGAAGACAAACATAGGGCCTGGATGGGCTGCGTAGTTGGCCTTATGTCTCCAATTGGTAATCTTCTTGGTTATATATATGGAGCATTAATAGATAGCGTAAAATATTTTACTATTATAATAGCCCTTCCAGCGTTTCTTCACGTCGTGTTCTCATTTTTCATAACAGAATCTCCAACTTACTTAGTTGGTAAAAAAAGAAAGGCGGAAGCCTTAGACGCATTAAAACATTTGAGGAAATATAGTACTGTTATAAGCGCTGAATTAGAGTACGACTCAATAGAAATTTTTAATGCTTGTGACACAAATGATAACAATACAGTTGTTGGATTGTTTAGTAATCCTGCTTTAAGAAAAGGTTTATTTTTAGGTTTTACATTATTTGCTACACAGCAACTTTCAGGTGTTCCAATTATTTTGGCATATTTAGGACCAATTTTTAACGAAGCAGGTGCAACACTATCTAGTGATGCAGTTACTATAGCATTTGGAGCAGCTCAAATTTCAGTCATACTTGTAGCTACCTTTATTGTTAATCGCTTTGGTAGGCGTCCGTTATTATTATGGTCTTCTCTGGGCTGTGCAATATCCTTGATGTTTCTGACTTTCTATTTCTATGCTCAGAAAATTGAGCTATCCTTTGTTAAGGACATACGATGGTTACCTATTGCTTTTATTATCATCTTTATTATTTCTTATGGTCTAGGTTTGGGACCTATTCCAATGGTTCTGATTGGCGAATTATTTCGTAATGATCAAAGAGCTTTAGGGGTCGCAACTATTACTATTTCACAATGTGTGATGTCAGTTATTGTGAATTTTGGATATCCCTTACTAAAAGGCGCATTTGGACTTTACTTATGTTTGGGCATCTACTGTTTATCCACATTCATTGGTTTTATTTTGTTATTCTTTTATTTACCTGAAACAAGAGGTAAGAGTTTGTCAGAAATTCAAGATATTCTAAGTAAGTAGAATTAATTTCAATATGTAATATTCGCTTAACTTATTTCATTGAGTTAAATTTTCTACAACCAGATATGTATCTAAACTGTCTAAGCGCTTAATATGATAAGAACTGTCCGAGATTTCTTAAAAACTGAAATTATTTTTTGAGCATAAAAAATGTTCCTCTCATTTTCCGATTACTTAGCCCCTAGTTGACCTGAAGAATCTCAAAATATTATTTTTGGTATTGCCACGATATCTCCGGTTGCAGTTATTGCATTACCAGAAAAGTTTTTTACCTTGTAGCTTTTCTTATTTATTTCAAACTTTTTTGTTAGTAACACAATAAAAAACTACTACAAAAAACTAGACCTCCAGTAAAAAAAACAAAAAATGTGTTATTCCTTGAAGATTAGTTCATGAATTGTGATAGATTGTTAGAAGTCGTAAATTATAACCAAAATACAATGTATACCTACAAGTATTTGGGCTCGACTCATCTCCAGGCAGTTAGCTCACAAAAGGTTTTTAAAGAATTATATTATAAAAATCAAATACTCTAGTGGACTGCTGTTTTGATACGTTGTTGTTGCCAACTCCATTGAAAGCTATTGTAGTACAAGCTGGGAGATTATTATAGTACATTGGAAAAAATATAGTACAAGATATATTAAATATTAAGCACAAAACTAGAAACACATGAACGTTTTATTTTCGCTTAATCTGTATATATGTCGTAGGCAATCGGTGTAACACGTCATTCCGTAAAAAGCCTCATTACACGTATTGCTGGCAAACGCTATATTACAATAATTATTACTTTGACTGAAATTATGCGCCATTTCACGAACTGCCATCTACGCTTTATAGACTAGGCGGGATCTGTAAAAATTCAGACCATAATGGACATTTTACATAGGAAGCTATTTTTTTGCTGGAATCCCTTCAGGATGTGTCCAATATCGATAATCACGATATGCACCAGTCGCAAACCCTGTGCTAAATTTGTTATTTAACAAAATCTGAAAACAATTGAAAATTTCTCATTTTTTTGCTCTTATTTTCGTTTATAATTCCCAAAATATTGATTCTAGAGAAAAAATTTTAAGAAGTTAAAAGTTTCGTTATTCAATTTCACACAATATTTCGTTAGCTAGAAATTGAAAATTTAATGTTTATTGTTGAAAAAATAGCAATAATTGGAAAAAAAGTACAAAAAAATGAAGTTAATCCTTTAAATGTTTTCGACTCTCTAAACTTGACTTACAAGCTCCATATTCCGCCTAGAAAAACTTTTTAATATGTTTAAAATGTGTGCTAAATTTTGTTAAGATCGGTCGGATAGGTTTTGCATAATAATTTTGCAATCCAGCCCACTGGTAAAAAATCGCAAATTTTCAAATTTATAGTAGGCCCTAAATAAGGCTCTCAGAGAGTTGCAAAGTTTTTTACATATAAAAGAAGGCTCAAACTTTCAAACGCTTTTTGTAAAATTTAAATCGGTTCACTAGGAGAGCCTAGAAATTTTTTTAAAGCTTTAAACATTTTTTAGGCTTATAAACAAATTGAATAACTTTACGAGCTTTAAACATATCAATTTCAAAATTTATACACTTAAAGAACATAGACGAAAGAAAAGACGCTTCTTTAGAAAAAAACGATACATTCGGCTTACTGGTTGCCGAGATATTAAAGATCAAGGTCAGACCTGAAGATTCTTGTCCTTCCAAAAAAAGAAAAAGACTTTAAAAAAAAAATTATTGAAGATTGAGTCAAAATAAAGTTTTTTTATGAAAAAAAAAAAAAATTTTTTTCGTTTGTCTTTGTTTTAACAATTTAAATTATTTATTAACAATTTACAAATACATATTTGTTTACTAAAAGTAACAATTTACTTCAATGTATAAATTGCAAGCTCAAAAAAAATGCATGAAGCAATGCAATTACTTGTTTAACATACAATTGTTTATTGCAAATTTCCCAATTTTGCAATTAAAAATGATATTTGAAAATATATTTGAAATCCTTGTCGTCCGAGACATCGACTCAAAAAAAAAAGAGCAAAATTGGTTAACCAGAAGCCGAGGTAATGCAATTTTTAGCGCGCGCTATGATTTTGAACTCGCCGAATCACATTTCGAGTGAATGTCTCAAACCTCCACCTCTCATGCATTCCGAGCGACATTTTACGCGAAAACGGTTTTTTATTTGTCTTTTTTATAGATGTTGCCATAAAGCGCATTACGTAAAACTTTTCATATAAAAAGTACTTGACAAGACGAGGGTATGTGTTTAAAAACGAGCCCTCTCTCACTTATGGTTACACGGCAAATGTATGCCAATTTTGACCTTTAATATCTCGGCAACCAGTAAGCCGAATGTATCTTTTTTTTTAAGAAGCTTCTTTTAATGTTCTTTAAGTGTATAAATTTTGAAATTGATATGTTTAAAGCTCGTAAAGTTATTCAATTTGTTTATAAGCTCAAAAAATGCTTAAAACTTTGAAAAATTTTCTAGGCTCTCCTAGTGAACCGATTTGAATTTTACAAAAAGCGTTTGAAAGTTTGAGTCTTCTTTTATGTGTAAAAAATTTGCAACTATCTGAGGACCTTATTTAGGACCTACTATAAATTTGAAAATTTGCGATTTTTTTCCAGTAGGATGGGTTGCAAAATTATTATGTAAAACCTATCCGACTGATCTTAACAAAATTTAGCACACGTCTTAAACATATTAAAAGGTTTTTTTAGGCGGAATATGAAGATTGTAGGTCAAGTTTAAAAAGTCGAGAACATTTAAAGGATTAACTTCATTTTTTTGTACGTTTTTTCCAATTATTGCTATTTTTTCAACAATAAACAATAAATTTTCAATTTCTAGCTAACGAAATATTGTGTAAAATTGAATAACGAAACTTTTAACTTCTTATAATTTTTTCTCTAGGATCAATATTTTTCGAATTATAAACGAAAATAGGAGAAATTTTCAATTTTTTTCAGATTTTGTTAAATAAAAAATTTAACACAGGGTTTGCGACTGGCGCATATCATGATTATCGATATTGGCCACATCCTGAAGTGATTCCAGCAAAAAAATAGCTTCCTATGAAAAATGTCCAATCCAAAACAGATCTCGCCTAGACTATTAGGCAAACGGTGTTACAGTCCAAATGATTTAAAGTTACAGTGTCTGACGGTTGTATGTTCAGTCATTTATTAAATAAATTGCAGAGGTATTAATCCAGTCAATCCGGAGACAAGAAAAACCCCAAAACAGAAAAGAATGTTAGCAGAATAATGAAAATTATTAGTATGTAGTTTGATGAACATAGTTTAGTAAAATTAAATAAAAAGAAAGAAAAGAAAGAAAAATAAGAAAAACGAATCAGATTATATTTGTTTTTTGATAAAATAATTAATGAATTCTGATGGGAGTACCAACTGCATTATTTCGTAACATGTTCTGTTACCTATTTTATTATTTATTTAAACAAGTAGCGCTATGATACCATCTAGAATTACACATATTTTTGTTTTTAAAGTACACACAGCGATTCGTTTAGCATTGTTTCTTCAAAGGTTTGCAAGAGCACCTCATATATTCCTGATCATGATGCAATGAGACTGCAGCGATAGCTTCTTGTACAGAAATATATTTATCCGACACTTGTGCTTTGTTTAAAAACTGACTATCTGTTGTAATAATATCCTCACGATTAGACCAACCTTTAAGTTTACTAACTACAGTTCTTCGCTGAAAAACTCCATTTTTGTAGTCAACAATCGCACATAGTAAATTGTGCATGTCGCTTGGGTCACGATCAATTTTTCCAAATAACAATGGTACACAGTCTTCAATTTTTAAAGGTGGTAATTTTTTGGCAGTTTTTCTAGCAGCTGTCTCTCGCAACAGAATTTTGAATAGAATTCCTGTCTTTTTCACAGTTAACACACATTACGACTTTTTGCGTTTCGTTGATGTTTTCATATAGATCAGGAAGTTTCATAAGCAGCTGCAGAATTGGCGGATTCATCAATTACTTACATTATTATATTTGATTGCTGAAATGAGTTAATTGTGTCGATTGCCTCTTCCATTTTTTAAATATCGCCTTGCTTTTCCGGATCGAGAAACTGTTGTTGTTCTTGTTCTTCTGGTTTAGTATCATTCAAATCGGTAGCATGATAGTCAGGTTTTCCTTTACGTTTTCTTTCATTAAGGTCTTTTTCTGTGTGTAAACTCTTAATAATCTCGTTTGGTAGCGTTGTGGACGATAGCCCAATCTTTGGGTCATTACCAAATAAAGCTTTGTATGGACTACGACCCACAGCTCTATAAAGAAAACAGTTTTTTTTTAAACTTAATAAAATAGCAGCCGATGGACCAGTTGGTGGATTTATTATCAAGCATCCACGAACGCATCATATTTTCCACATCTTGATTACAACGTTCTATGCTTTCCAGTAGCTTTCGTTAAAGTTAGGGTCTCTGCTCCGTGGGGTCAAGACTGGAAAGATGCATTGGTTAAATGCCTTCCTTTTCAGGTGAATTGGGGTATTTGTTTTAAAATGTCTCTCATCCTTCCATATGCCGCCCATCCCAACGAGATTCGTCTATTTAGCTCGCAGGTTTGGTTATCTCTGGTTATTCTGATTTCATGACCCAAGTATGTAAATTTATCGATTAATTCTACCTTGTTTTTATTGATCTGTATCTCTTCGCTGGGAACCATATTGGTCATCATTTTGGTTTTCTCGAAATTTATCTCCAGCCCGGTTTCTTGTAGTATGTAATTCAGCTCTTGGAGCATGTCTTTGATCTCTCCCAGATTATCTGACAGAAGCACGATATCGTCCGCAAAACGTAGATGGTTTAATCTTTTTCCATCGATGGATATTCCTTTCTGTTGCCATGTTAGTCTTTTAAATACATACTCACGAACGGTAATGAACAGCTTTGGTGACATGGTATCACCTTGCCTGACTCCCCTTTTTATCTTTATTTTATTTGTTGCTGAATATAGACTTATGGTTGTTGTGGCATTTTCATATATATATTTTTAACTATATTACAATATCTGTGGTTGACCCTGCAATCTTGTAGTGCTCTTAAGATGGACGGTAATTCCACTGTATCAAACGCCTTTTTAAAGTCTACAAATATTAATGCCAAGGGACGGTTATATTCGTTAGTTTTTTCTATCAGGGTTTTTAGGCACTGCAGGTGATCGTTTGTGCCGTAATTAGGGCGGAAACCGGCTTGTTCCCGAGGTTGGTAAAAATCCAGCTTTGTCTCTAATCTGTTCGTTATTATTCGGGTGTATAATTAATAAAGATGGTTAAGGAGACTGATTGGTCTGTATCTTTCCAGGTCTGCTATATCTCCCTTCTTGTTTAAGAGTACAGTTATTGAATTATTCCACTTTGTTGGGATATTTTGATTCAATAGGCATAGATTAAAGAGCTTTTGAATTTTGGTTATTAGTTCTGAGCCTCCTATCTTTATCGCTTCCGTGACGACACCGTCCTCCCCCGGAGCTTTGTTATTCTTCACCTTTTTTTTTTTTTTTTTTTTTTTCATTTGTGGCATTGACTTTCGTCATTCAGCCAGTCTCGAAAGGTTATAATATATTCCTTAAAAAAGTATAGACAGATAAGTACAGATTATTTCTCTCAGACAAATGCACAGCGATATCCCTAAAACGAAATAGACGAATAATTAATAGAAGAACACGTCGAAGGAAAATACAAGGACACTCGCTTCTCGTCTAGGGGTCCGTCAAGACATTTATTTTAACAGACAAACAATACTGGACCACAGATAAGGTATTGTTACATATAGGATAAACAAAGGGTACAAGTCTAATCCTATACACGCTCATGAAAATTTTCATGAACGAGTACCAGATTTATAAAGCTATGCATGTGTCTGACAAAAATTCTATAATTAAATTATATATTGTTACAGAACCTATGGCTAACAAAGACTGTATATTATATGGAGCGTATGTATTGCATTTAGTTAATTTTGTATACAGGGAGTTTGAATGCTGAATAAATTTAGGACATTCAAAGAAGATGTGATCGAGGTCACCTAGCTTGCCGCAATGTTTGCAACTATCATCATCGATGACTTTAATTTTAAATAAATGGCATGGGTAGCATGCATGTCCAAAGCGTATTCGATTTATAGTAGTAATATATTTACGAGGAGCTTTGAAATTCTGAAACCAGGTTTTTTGAGGTAGAGTTGGTTGTAAAGAGGTATACCTTTTAGAGTTTGTAGAACAGTAATGTTTCCATTGCTCTTTCCATCTAAGTTGCTGATTTTTTTTGAAAATCGTAGTAACATCTGATGTGTTAAGCATATATTTCAATGTAGACCCAGTTGTTACACTCATTTTAGCCAAGTGATCTACATATTCATTGTGTTTGAGACCAATATGTGCTTTGACCCAAATAAATTTTATGTTGACTCCAGTCGATGATAAATGATACAATCGGTCTTTTATTTCAAATATGTAGGGGTTGCTAAATGTTGAGGGTAATTCAATGTTTTTTATGCTCTGCAAAACTGAAAGGCAATCTGACAGGATTAAGATATGTCTATTACAGGTGTTTTTAACATATTTTAGAGCTTCAAGTATAGCTATTGATTCCGCTGAAAAGATTGAAAATTCATATGGTAGTTTATACTTGAAATCTACGTTTGTAGCAGGTAAAAAGTATGCGCATCCCGTCCCTTCTGTTGTTTTTGATGCATCCGTGTATATTACTGTGGCTTCCCTATAATCCTGCAATAGAGATATTAGAAGATTGCTACTCATAATAATCATCTTTTTTAGAGCCTTGTAAATTTCGTCCAAGGAGATTTCTGGAATATCTTCGGAAGTCTGATTTTGAACCTTCCTCTGCTGATATTCAACTATATCTAGAGTTGATTGGTTGCTATATAATGTCTCATAGAATGATGTATGTTCACATACCACAATTTGTAACAAATGTTCTCTGTTTGATATGATGTTGCCATTTCTATCTTTGAGTTTGACTATTTGTTTATTTCCATTTGTGAGTTTGCGTCTCATTATTTTCATACTCTTATTTTCCTCAAAAGTTTTAATGATTTTCTCATCTTTGTATTTTCTTAGGTCTTTTCTGATTTCTCTTGATACTTCCTTGTTCATTTTATTTATATCGTCGTTACTAGAGTTTTCGTCGCTTGTCAGTATTCTTCTTTGTTCCATTTTTTTCTGTGTTTCCAGACTATTTTTTTTCTTCCTTCGCGCTTTTTGGGCAGCATTTCTTTTGAGCTTCTGTTATTGCTTATACTATTATGTCATTTAGGATGTTAATATCATTTGTTGATGATTTTTCTTGAAGGAATTTACCGATATGATCTTCAAAATTTTGTTCGTTGTTTGGATGTGTCCATATGTTTATTTGCTTCTTTTTTATTATATTGTGTCGTTCATAGTTGGTATTTAACATAATGGTGGCTCAGTAATTACACTGTTTATGAACGCGCGACCATTGTCACTTTGGAGGATAGCAGGTGCACCAAATTCAGGAAAAATTTTTAGTAACTCCGAAGCCACTTCAGTACATTGCTTTGATTTCACCGCGTAGAAAACTCAACTTTGTTAGGTGATCTTGATCATTTACCATTTGACCATTTGTAGTCTCCATTCTGATAGGACTGTCATGTTTCTAAACCTTTTCCAGGTAAAAAACTTCGCAATAGCTATAAATAATTCTATAATTGGTCGTAAAATGTGATATTTAGATTTCAGACCAAAAATATCATGTTATCTCTGGACCCATGCCCGATAGAAATATACAAAGAATATAATATGTCGAAAAAATCTTCATAAGGAGTAAATTATATAATGTTTTCACTATCTTCTAACCTTTTCGTAATTATGACTTGCTTCTGTCCCACCTCCAATGTATCATATAGGAATAATTAGTGATACTGCCTTCAAGTTTTTTTGCCAATGGTTTGCTTGGCGAGCAACCTAAAATAAAGAAAATGATAGGTACCTACCTAGTTTTTGACAATTACTTAGGAGCTAACTGAAGCACTTGCATATTACTTTATTTACTACTTGTTTTTTCAAAATTATCAACCATGTTCTAATTTGACTGGGTTATAATCTGCGGTAGTGTATAAGAATGAACGGCCGTCCATTTTTTATATTTAAGGTTAGGTTTAAGTTGTTCTTACCTCATTCATTTCATCAAAATTCCACGGTTTTTTGGCGTCTTTGTTCACTAATATTGGTTTACTTTTTCATAAAATACACTCTTGTGGATATCCATATTTATATAATTATAAACACTTGCAACGAGATATTTGATAAAATCTTAATTCGACGACTGGATTGACTAAACATAGAACCGTCAAACGCTGTAATGTTCAATAATTGGACCGGTATCACCGTTTACTGTCTGTCAATGACAGCAGTCCCAGAAATGGCGCATAATTCCAATCAAATTTATAATGAAAGTAATACAGTGTTTGCTGGCAATGTTACAACTATTGCCTGTAACATGTATATTGCAAAGTTACATTTCAGCAAAAGCTTGGTATCGCTTTAATGAATTATAAAAGCTAAATATATATGGCACAAGAGCACAATTCTTTAAGGGTTCTAAATATAAATCGGTATTAATAGGGTCTTATAACGCGTTATTTCTGCTTAACCTTGCCTCGTCAAAAACTGAGGTAGAAGGTAGATAAAAAACTCACACACAGAACGGCCAACGAATTTCTTTGCCTATTTCCCACTCAAAGTGGATAGCTAGAAAAGGTATGAATAATAGTAATAATGAATAATATAGTGAATAATATAAATAATAATATTAGTTAATAAACTTAGGAGACAAAAAACACTAATCACTAATCGTTGTGGCGATACCTAACAACAATAATCTGCTCGTTAAATACAACGAAAAGATCGCAAAGTACCCAGAAGGTACCTATTATTCTTTTTACTACTGGAGTCATTCCGAAAAACCTCCTAGAAAACATTAAAAAGATGGGTCTGAATGAACATCTCTATAAGACCATGCAGAAAGCTGTACTACTCGCGACGCGACGTCCAGATGTGTACGAAAAGTTTTGGGAGATACTTTAGCATACCAAGTCACCTAGGGCTCGATAGCACGAAAAGAGGCCCTCCAGAGCTCAATCCTTTGATAATATCTTAAATGAGTGAATTTTCCCATAAGAGGGAGTAAAAGTCATATGGCTAAATCTAAATAAAAATAGTAATAATAATAAGGCCCAATCCAAGAACTAGCTGACAAACTGGGACTTCTCCAAACCGACCATCTTCTTTATTATCAATATGTCCCTGACAGAATGCTTGAAAATGACAACTACAAGCTATACTGGGACTGCACTGTGCTCATAGATCAACCAGTAGCACATAATGGACCGGATCTCATACTAGTTAATAAACTTACCAGGCAAACAACTCTTATTGATGTGGCGATACCTAACACGAATAACTATAGAGATCTAAAAATACAAATCAGGAGACAATGGAGAATGGAAAGTACCCAGACAGTACCTATTATTCTATCTACTACTGGTGTTATTCCCAAAAACCTCCTAGCGAACATAAAATAGTTGGGTCTATATAAACATCTTTATAAGGCCATGCAGAAAGCTGTACTCCCCGCGACGTCCAGGTGTGTACGAAAATTTTTGGGAAATACTCCAGCAAACCAAGTCACCTAGGGCTCAATAACACGGAAAGAGTCCCACCAGAGCTCAATCCTTTTGATACCGTAGGTATCTGGGATGAGTGAATTTTCTCCTTAGAGGGAGTGTGAGCAGTATGGCTAAATCTGGATAAGGCCCAATTTAAGTAAATTATGCAAAAATAACGCGTTAGAAGACTCTACTTATACGATTCATACATTTTGACAAACACTTTGAAATATAAACTTTTCAATTTTTAAAGAGCTCAGAATCATAAAAAACGATTTTATTAAATGGTGTTTTTTTCATCGCCAATAAACTAGATGGCAGTTTAAGTGGAAATAAACAATGACGTTCTTTGGCCGTTTTCAAAAGGAGTGTTTTCAAAAAGAAAACTTAATTTAACATCCAAGGAATAATATTTAATTCTTTTGTCGTTAAATTTGTTGAATTTGAGTAGGAAATAAAGAAAACAAAAATTACCGATAAGCATTTGGAGATCTAAAAACTGAATGAGGCTTATTGTTTTTTGGTTACATATGAATACTGTTAATTTTCAATAACGCTGGTCGATAGGACCACCATTTTAACCGACCAGACACTTTTAAGTATAATTTACTTTATTGGTGTCTACAGCCTATTTATCTCACTACAAAGATTCAATATGATTACTGCTTTATGTATTGTAGCATGTATCTGGTTTGACGATCGTCAATTGTTCATTTTAGCCTGCTATTTTCTTTACTATTTTGCTTTTATTTCTTTTGTTTTGATATCATAATACGTATAATAAGAAATGAAAATAAAAGGATCGCAAATTTAAAGCAACAATTTTTTTAAATAGTTGTACTCATGGGTTTATAGATTAAGTAGTAGATATTTATGTAAAATCATACAAAAATATGAGAACTACTTGACGTGGTTTGTAAAAAAAGTTCTGAGACTGTTTTCTTGTGGCATTTTTAAGTTAAATGTTATCTTATGTGAGACTAAATCACAATTTATTGTGACGAGAATTACATGTTACATGTGTTTTGACGTTTTTCTACTTCCAAAAACGAAAAAAGTTCTGTATTGATGTAATTCTGTATGAAAGTGTTCCTTTAAGCCTTTAAGAAGTCTTTTTAATTTAGATTCGTAATTGCCGTCATGTACGGGTCCTTTTTAAAGAACTTTTACTTTAAGCTAAATAGCTCTATTGTATGTTATTTTATACTGTCATTTGATCTGTCTATTCATGTCATACCAAATTGACAGTTTTAGAAGATTTCTTACTCATCGGGTTGGATATTTATTTGACTATGTTTCTGTGATTTGGCTTGGTTTGGTTATTTGTTCGAGATTTTTTATCGGTTTAGATTAATGTCTTTTTTCGCTATAATTTTTTAATCACAATAGAACTGAAACAGACTGTAAAGAAACTTATCACTTTAAGATATTTGTTATTATTGTATTATTAAATAAAGAATTATAGAGGTTAAAGTGTATTATACTTAACGTAATATATATCAATAGAGATTATTATTTATTACACAGTTGTTAGTTGTTTTACGAATAAAGACCAGTGTTTCATTGCTGAAGTATTTTTTGTTGCCATTTGCTTAACGATATTAATGAGATATGGTTGAATGCTCGAATAATATATAAATTTTACAAATAAAAGGCTGATATCAAGCACAGCTCTTTTGTTAAATATTGCACAAGTACTTCCACTCTCAAAGCATCTTCAGAGGTATCTAAAATAAGACAAAAAACGTTTTTTAAGTGAAGGAAAAGTAGCAACATTAAAAAAAATTGAAGTTGATGGTTGGTAAAACATAGATAACGTTTTATTCTGACTTCGTCAAAAAATTTAGTTCTCCGGCATATTAACGAATATTATAAACATGTGAGTTTACTTATACAAATAACAAATACTAGACAAAAGGACAAACAGTTTAAAAATGGTTAAGAATGCTACATTATGGACAATGGCAAGAGAGAGAATGGGGCCCGATCGTTCAGATTTAATGGAAATGTTAAAGTTACATCTGAAATATGACAACTAAGATGAACAGTCACTATTAAAGTAAACTGCATATTTCAAAAACTAATTAAGCTAAACATTGACCACAAGTACAACTGGCCAAAAATATATAAGCCGTCCGATAAAATATCAAATTATATTAATTAATAGATCTAGATTGCATAATCCAGTTCTCACACTCAAATTGTTAACAATAACTGGTAAATGTAAACTGTACAAAAGAGGTAAGAGAAATAAATTAGACTTACTCACAATCAGTTTAATTTTACTATCTAAAACGACCGGTTTCGCTTTCTAAAATGTGCACAGCATCATCAGGTCAATGGTACAAAGTAAATTAAATGCTGAAATTATAAAAAGCCCATATTAGGGTACTGTCTTATAAAGATATAGATCAAAAAAGTTATAGTAATTATGCCAATATTACATGTCTGTGATATTGGACATTGGATATTGACATGGTGATATTGGACAATGAATGAAAGTAGTTGTACTATTTTGTGGGTGTGCAATTTCTTTTGACTTGTAATTATCAACTTTTGGATAAAGCATTTAATTTCTGTTAGGCAAAGAATTGTGATGTCAAATGTTAAAATTATAAAACTAAAACACAATTAGAGACAAACTGAACACAATTAAAAGGACAAAACAGACATAAAACTTTAAAAAGGGGGCTTATTGGCACTACATTGCTTGGTAGGAGGGGAATTGAGTTTTTTTTGTCTACTAGTATTTTAAGAGGTAAATTTGAATTTAATAAAGTTTACAACTACTTTCATTCATTGTCATATAACTGTCCTCTTTCTGTACAAAAAATTTCAATAATTTAACACACATTTCAAAAATATATCTCTTTAATAAATATAAATAACTTTAATAATTTAAATAATATAAAACATCACTGTTTTATATTATATTATTACTAAATGTAAATGTACATAAAAACACACATTACCAGTTACAAGTCTTGTGAAGTGCAGAAGGTAGATGGGCGGCGAACTTACAGGTTCATCTGAATCGCGCGAATTTTAAAAAAAATATTACGGTGTGGTCACCGGCGACCCCACTTTGTGGTTCTAGGCTTAAGTATATTTTGTTTTATGTTTAAAATCAATAAACCCAATAATCTTTTAATATTCTCATACATTATACGTTATTTTTATATAAATCCAATATTTTGGTACTTTGTTTAGACATTATTTTAAAAGTCACTGTTTAGCAGGGTCAATAAGATTTATGTCAGAAATATTGATACAGAGGATTTAAGTCGTTGTTAACCGACAAAACTACAAAAATAGCTTTCGGTATAAGGGATTATATAATCCTCATGAGTCATCTCCTAAAATTGTTCCTAAAGATATGTCGTAAGAGAATCTACAAGCTGTCTCAAAGTCAAATTTCCCTCAATCAGTTCAAGTTCACAAATACTGTTGGTACTAGAGAGGCTTTGTTCTCGATACAAGTCTTATTCTAGAGATGCAGAGACGTCCACTGCGACGTATACGCATGTCTGGTTGCTTACGAGAAAGCATCTGATCGAATGTGGCACGCCAAGATAATGCAAATACTAAAAGAAGCAGGAATAAATAACCAAGATCTAAAAATAATTAGAAATCTTAACTGGAATCAGAATGCAAATCTCAGAGTTAAAGGTGAACACACTGACTGTGAAAATTATGCGTGGAGTGAGGCAAAGCAGTATTTTGTCTCCTCTAATCTTTAATCTGTACTCTGAAAGAATATTTATCAAAGCTTTGCACGAAACTGAAAAAGGTATTCTACTAAATGGTTACCGGCTAAACAACATCAGATATGCAGATGACACCATAGTATTTGCGGACAACTTAGAAGACATATGATCTTATCAACAATATCATGTATTACAGTCACCAATATGGACTCAAGATAAACGTTAAGAAGACAAAGCTTATATTATTAAGCAAGAAAGGGATAACAAAAGGTCAACTCTACGTCAACCAATCCCTGTAGAAAGAGTGACGCACTACAACTATCTCGGCGCCATAATAAATAAAGAATGGACCAACAATCAGGAGATTAGAGCACGCACGGGAAAAGCTAGATCCATCTTTAGTCGGATGGGGGCCTTCTTTAAAAGTCACAATCTCTATGTTAATACAAAAGTAAGAATGCTGCAATGCTACGTCTTCTCTGTCCTTTTTTATGGTTGAATCGTGGACCTTGAATGAAGATATGTGCAGAAAACTGGAAGCATTTGAGATGTGGCTATATGGAAAAATACTTAAGATCCTGTGGACTGACCTAGTCACAAATGAGAAGGTCCTCTGAAGAATGAATAAGAACCGAAAGGTACTGACCACCATCAAATCTTGAAAGTTACAATTCTTTGGACATATTATGCGAAATGAATCCAGATATGCTCTCCTTCAAGCCATCCTGCAAGGAAAAATATTTGGAAACCAAGTCCAGGAAGAAGAAGAACATCTTGGTTAAAGAGCCTCAAAGTCTGGTTCAATACAACATCCGAGCAACTTTTCCGCGCTGCTGCAGATAAAATAAAGATTGCCAAGAAGAAGAATATAAGGAATTTAAGTTAGATAATATTTTCGTTTTGCCTATCTGTATATAAAGATGTTGAATTATGAAAAGTGGAAAGTGATTGAACAAAGAAAGCAACTTAAAGTTGGCCCCTGTGATCAACAGACATATAAAGCTCTCTCCAGAGATATTCAACAAAGATGTCGAAAAGACAAACAAGAATACATCTCTGAAATCTGTCAAGAAATAGAAAATCACGGATATCGAAATGAAACCAAAGACCTCTTCCGGAAAGTGAAAATTCTTGCGAGAGAATTTAAACCCAAGAACTATGCAATAGAGGACAAACATGGTATTATCATAAGTGATATCGACAGAGTGTTGGAAACATGGAAAAACTATTGTTCAGAGCTCTACAGGGAAGAACACGTAAATCTAGGCCACACTTCAGCCCTCGAAAACATCGCATACAACCCTGAACCTGAAATTCTGCTTTCCGAGATTGAAGAAGCTGTAACTCACCTCAAGAAGAATAAATCCCCTGGCTGCGATGATATCACGGGAGAGCTCCTTCAGAACATGGGAGACAAAGGATGTTACATAATGTGGAAACTTTGTAATAAAATTTGGAGATGCGGAAAGTGGCCCAGAGAATGGCGCACATCATTGTGCATACCAATCCATAAAAAAGGAACAACTACAAAGTGTAGTAATTATCGTACCATCTCACTGATTTCCCATCCAAGCAAAATATTACTAAGAATCATTAAACGCCGTTTGCAACAATACTTAGACAAACAAATTCCCCAAGAACAAGCAGGCTTTGTCAAAGGGAAGGGTACGAGAGAGCAAATCCTTAATATGCAGCAGCTCATAGAAAAGGCCCGCTTAAAATTCCAATAATAATCTGTTTTCTACACTACCAAAAGGCATTTGATTGTGTGAAGTGGAAAGTTCTCTGGACAGTTCTTCATGAGATGGGAGTTCCAGATCATTTGGCAATATTAATTAAAAACTTATACGAAGATAACTCAGTTAAAATAAGAATTGGAAACCAGCAATCTGATACCTTCAAAACCAGCAGAGGTGTACGACAAGGGTGCATACTATCTCCAGACCTGTTCAATTTAGATGGAGAATACATAATGAGGAACGCACTCGATAAATGGAGAGGCGGCATCTCCATTGCAGGAAAAAAGATCTCAAACTTAAGATTTCGCAGACGATACAACACTGATAGCAACATCTGAAGAGGAGATGTCGAGACTGATAAAGAGTGTAGAAACCGAAAGCAACAAGTGTGGGTTCAAGATTAATAATCAGAAAACAAAAATCATGATTGTGGACCACGCGAATATCCTCCAAACAACAGGCGCCCTAAATCAATTCGAGAAAGTAGACGAGTTCACGTATCTAGGATCTTCCTTAAGCAATGCAGCCTCCTCCCATACGGAAATTCGCAGAAGAATAGGGATGGCCAAGAACGCGATGAGTCGACTGTCAAAAATATGAAAGGACCGCTCTTTATCCAAAAAACTCAAAATGAGACTGGTACGGACACTCATTTTTTCAATCTTCAGTTACGGTGCCGAAACATGGACAATAAAATCAGGGGATAGGAAAAGGATTGACGCATTCGAAATGTGGTGCTGGAGACGAATGTTACGCGTCTCGTGGACGGAGCACAGATCCAATCAGTCGATTCTTGAAGAGCTAAACATTCAGACCAGACTCTCCTCTCAGTGTCTTGCAAATTTTTTAAAGTTTTTTGGCCACATTGCGAGAAGAGACAATGACAACTTGGAAAGACTAATTGTGTGCGGAAACTTAACGCCGCACGTAGAAGGACGTAGAGGCAGAGGACGCTCACTTATCCGATGGTCAGATCAAGTACAGAAAGCCACTGGAGAGACGTTTTCCGAGTCCATGAGAGCAGCCCAAAATCGCAAGAGATGGAGAGAATTGACAGCCCGCATTGTAGGAAATCACGATCCTCAGCAATGAGGAAACGACAAGAGAGAGAGATATAAGATTTTAATTTGAGTAATTGTGAATTATTTGGTGCTCAAATTGTAATTTCTTCTACACGATAGAACATCTAGAAAATACTTTATACCAAAGAGTCGTGCAAATATAGACGGACTGTACATTCCTTAATACAATGTAGTAAATTTTAAATTTGTGATGGCACAAAAAGTTTTATAATCGTACACATCATTATTGTTCATCTACAATTACAAATACAATTTACGAATAATATAATATTAAAGTCAATGTCAATGTTGATGCAGTTTAATAGCATAACGGATGATTATTTGTTAGTTATTATTTACATTTATTTTAAAATAGTTTATATATAAATTCTTAGTTAAGTGTGTTATGGTAACCAAGGGATGATGTATGTTTGTTTGTTTAGGAAACAAATGTGAAATATTTAAACAGTTGTTACAAACCCTATCAAAGTGATACTAGAAAAAAATATGATTGTGCTACGTGCTTGTGGTAGTCTAAAACTTTGAAGATTCCCATAATGCTGAGTCGATAATTATCGACATACTCACACCCTAAAAGAGGAGAAGAATTTAAGCTGTAAGTGTCTTATATTGCAATTATTTAATACGTATTCTTTTTCTTTCTTAATCAGTAACATTATAAAACAGTGTTTTCAATTTTCACGTAATATAGTCAACTTGACATCTGTCGATCTGTCACTACAAGATTATCTACTTTAGAAGAATAATAATTTTGAAGTAAATGTTTTTATGCTCATCATCATCATCATCTTTGGCTCGACAATCCTTTGTGGATCTTGGCCTGCTCTAAGATTCGTCGCCATTCTATTCGGTTTCTGGCAACATGTTGCCATCTTCTGATTTTTAATATCCGAAGTCGGTTTTAACTCCTTCTAACCACCTAATTCGCCTTTGCTTCTTCTTCCTACAGGTGTTTCTGTGGTTAGCTTTTTAGCAATCGTATTTTCTGGCATTCGTATTATGTGTCCAGCCCATCTAAGTTGCTGTGTTTTAATGAACGTTATGACATCTGGTTCATCAAAGAGCTGATACAATTCAAAATTATATCTTTTGTGCCACTGTCCTTGGTTGTTTATAGCTCTAAATATTTTGCGGAGTATTTTATGCTCACTATGTTTATATACAAAAAAAGTTTAATTACTTTGTAAGTGTCTCCTAAAGAAGACAAAGGCGATATTACAATATTTTTTTTTGCGTAATGATGATGTCAACAGTTTTTAATTGGTTTGTATTTAAAATTGGTGTGTTAGATTTTTTCTAACTTAGTTAGTGATCGCGGGTTAAGCAATATAATGCAGGGCAAAACCAACGGCAGAAGAAGCGTAGGAAGACGTAAAAACTTGTGGATACGCTATCTACAAGAACGGTTTGGATGCATCTTAATTGAACTATTCAGGCTCGTAACCAACAAAATTATAATTGCCAGAATGATTTCCAATATCCGATAGGAGCGGAACTTGAAGAAGAAGAAATATTTATGTTCTTTTAACTTGCTACCAAACATTAATAAATACATTATAACAACTTTATTCTAATTTTAAAGTATTACCTAACTATATTATTTTTAATTTTGTATACCTGATATATATATATATATATATATATATATATATATATATATATATATATATATATATATATATAACAAGCGAGTCTTCTACAGCTGGCGCCGCTTCTCGCATCCTAATTTCCAGCGTTTTCTGTCGAAGCAATCTTCAGTTGTTAAATCTCTGGCGGTCATTGCATCGTCGACATCGTCTCTCCAGGATCGTCTTGGTCTACCTCGTTTTCTTCTAGTTGGCGGAGTCCATTCTTCTATTTTTTTTTGGCCATCTATTTTCAGGCATTCTCTGAAGGTGTCCATACCGGTTAAGTCTTTTGGCTTCGATTGTATCTATTATGTCTAGATCGATTTCCATTTCTCTCCGAATATCTTCGTTTCTCACCCTATCAAGTCTAGTGAGCTGGCAACATCGTCTCCAGTAGTTCATTTCCATGGCCTTAATTTTTGATTTGTTTCTTTGGTTTATTTCCCAGAGTTCGGCGCCGTACAGCCCAATACTTTCTATTATTGTTTTATAGATTCTTCTTTTATTTTCTTTTGTTATTTTTTTATTCCATAATAGTCCGTGTAGCTGTCTGGTGGCTGATCTTGCTTGGCCAATCCTGGAGTGTATTTCTTCGCTACTTCCTGCTTTTGCTGTTATTTGGACTCCCAAGTATTTGAAATTGTCTGTTGGTTTTATAGTTCCCATTTCGATTTGTAGGCTTTCTGGTTTTTCTCCTACAACTAAGTACTTAGTTTTTTGTATATTAATTGTGAGGTCCCATTTGGTATACTCATCTTCCAGTTTTTTAAGCATGTAGCCTACATTACTCTCGTCTTCAGCTAGAATGGCTTGGTCGTCAGCGAAGTGTATCGTGTACAAAACATATAAACACATATGTGTATACCTGATACAAAAACAAAATAAAAATAAAAATTTGAATTATAAGAAGTGTTGATTTAAAGTTTAGCTACAACTCTTCAAGTGGACACAATAATCAGTTGATTGACAGATACACTAAACTTATTTTTCACTACTACAGTCTACTAGTATAATTTTGGTAAATTTAGATAATTTATAAAGTATTCAAAGTTTGTTTGCGTATATTTAAGTAATTAAAAAAATATTTTATTGTGCAATATGAATAACTCTAATTGATCGTTTCTTTAGTACAATTAATTCTTTATTTAGATCTACACATGTTACAGAATCATGCCATTACACCACATTTTACACATACCTCATTAATTGTAGAACTATTGTAAATCTTGTGATACTGGAGAAAAATGATAAAAAAGAGCATAGTATATTGGGAAACTTACAGTTGCTCATTAGTATGCATAAAAAATAACCCGCTTATTATTGAAATAATATACATAATTATTTTATTGAGTTAACATGAAGTTATAATGAAGTATTGATACACAGTATTTTAAAGCCATGATGATAAATGAAAATCAAGTTTCTGCACCATTAGCTATAATGGAAGATATGGAAATAGCTTGTTCCGAACGTGAGAAGAAAAAATATAATATGTCATGGATGTTTTATTTTTCACTGATGTCAGGTAATGTGTAAATATTTCATTAGTTATTTTTACAATTAGTTCATTTACTAGAGGTATATATTTTCTATTGTATGCGTATGTCCCATACATGTCTATTTGGTGTTAGCCTTACGGTGATTTTACTCACCGTCGCTGTAAATAATTTTATTATTCTGGACTAAAACTATTCCCTCAGTTTCAAGCTACGTTATTCTTCGCCTTTTTTAATTTAAGCTACCCTCAAATTTTGTTTTGCATTAACACTGCGATTTTATTACTAATTTCAATAATAAATCTAGAGGCTGCTAGAAAATAGTAAATTTTGAAAGAAATAATATAAGATCCAGTTGGGTACAACGTGATAATACCTCCAGACGAAATAAATAAAGTTTTTATTACAAGTACAAAGAATATAAATATCTCTTTCCACTATTAATATCGATGTCCTATCAATTACAGAAATTATCTTTATCTGAGCAAGTCATTTTTTTCATTCCGTTGTGAAAGAAGAGGTCTCTCAAATAATAAAATCTCTTAATAAGTCCAATTGCATTAAAGTTCTCGAAATTATTAGCATGATTTTTAAAGAAACTTACCAAATAGTGTTAGCACCTCTCACTCCTCTTCTTCTTCTTCGTTTTATGTAGACAAGGCTCTGTCTGTTTTTCAATGTGCCTATACTATGTTGTCCCTTGCCGTCTTTACTACTCTATTTGTTGTCATTTGGCTCATATGCTCGTTTCATTCTACTCTTCTATTTCTTACACAGTTCTTGATGTTCTCCACCTTGCATCTACGTCGTATATCTGTACTTCTAGCTCTGCCCCATAGTGCCTTACGATCAATTTCCTTAAGTGTTTTCATCTCTGATGTTTCTAAATATATTTATGTCCTCTTTTTTATAAGGCGTGTTATTGCCGCGTATGTTATTTATTGGTCTGATGACTGTTTTGTAAATTCTGCCTTTCATTTCTTTCCCGATATTTCTATTTCTTCATATTATTCTACTTAGGTAGCCTGCGGCTCTGTCTGCTCTATTCACTTGATCTTCCACTTCACTTTCGAGCTTTCCATAGCTAGATTATGTGGTGCCTAGATATATATATATATATATATATATATATATATAAAAAACCATCTTCTTCTTCTTAACATGCCATACACCAAAGTGCGTAGGCGACTATCTCATTACTAGAATTCTGTTCTTGGCGGCGTGACACAGCTCGCCTGTATTATGTATTCCTGTCCATTCTTTAATATTCCTTAACCAGGATAATTGTTTGCGGCCGGCTCCTCTCCTACCTTCGATCTTCCCTTGTAGGATTAACTGTGGTATTTCATATTTTGCTCCTCTCAATTTGTGCCCAAGGTAACCAATCTTGCGTTTTTTAATTAATTTAAAGAGTTCTCTTTCCACGCCGGCTCTCTTAAGGACGTCATCGTTTCGAACTCTATCCACCCAAGGTATGCGCATCATTCTTCTTAATGACCACATTTTAAATGCTTCAAGTTTGTTGATAGATGTTTTTTTCAAAGTCCACGTTTCCATGCCATAAAGCAAGATGGACCATAGGTAGCACTTGACCATTCTGTAGCGTATTTCGAAATTTAGATTTTGATTACATAGGAGCGGTCTGAATTTCACAAAAGCTTGTCTTGCCATTTGTATTTGGGTTTTTATCTCTTGTTGTGGATCCGATTGGTCATTGATTGTGGTACCACGGTATTTAAAAGTTTTCACGCGTTTTATGCGATCGTCAGCTATGCATATTATCGGGTTTTCCGGAGGGTTTCTGCTAATGACCATATATTTCGTTTTCAAAATGTTGATTTTAAGGCCATATTTTTTATCTATGCTATTCACCCTATCAAGTAATAACTGCTGATCTTACAATTTATCAGTTATAATCACTGTGTCGTCCGCATAGCGTAGGTTGCTAATTGGTATGCCGTTCACCTTAATGTCTAATTCCGTGTCTTCTAAAAAACCATCACTTGTTCTATTATTTGACCTTCCAGCTTCAATTTACATCTTAGTGAATTTATTGTTGTAGCTGTAAATTTTGTCTATTTTTGGGGAACTTAACATGTTGGCGGTTATATTAAATTGGTGCAGCATTAGTTATAAATCGTCTTCGCTTTGAGAGAGTAGTATTGCGTCGTCTGCATAGCAAATTATTTTAAGTTGTTTTTCTCCTATTTGGTATTATTTTTTAGTTCTTAATTTTTTTATTATTTCATCCATAATCAGGTTGAACAATAGAGGACTCAGGGAATGTCCCTGTCTTATCCCATTGCCAGCTTCAATAGGGTTGGTTAGGTCTTTTTCTACTTTTACTTTTATTGTGTTGTTATGGTAGATATTTACGATCGTTTTATTTATTCCCATAGATTGTCTCAAAGTGACTAGTCTGTACAGGGTAAATGCACAACATCGATGACATACTTTTTGCAAACTTGTATTAAAATAAACGTCACTTCTTACTACTTAGCCTAATCCATCTTTTGTGTTGAGGGTAGCTTAAGTACTAATACCCACTAACGACCCTGCCTGGCTTCCTTCTGTCAGTGGTTTTCAAACATAAATAATATTTGCTACAATATACTTTGGTTAAATTAAAATAAAATAGGAATTAAGAAATTCCTCCTTTTATTTATGTCACACAAACAGTTTGTTTTTAATTCTACAGTATGTGCTAGCGATACAAACCATATGTTTATAGATTTAAATAAAATCGAATAAAATAAAACTAAAATATAATGGAACATTTTATTTATGTATTGTTCCGTTCAAAAATTAAGGGGGGAAGGACTTTAAAAACCGCACTGTATAATATTTTGGCAGTAACAAAACATAGAAATATCCGAAAATAAAACTAATAAATAAGTTAAAAATAAAAAAAAGTCATTGTATTTAATTTCGTGTGTAAGTGTTCGTAATTGTACACCTTTATATTTAGTTACTTTTTCGGTCAATCGCTGTCACATTTGGTTTCTGCTTCACTATCATCATCATTATTATCGTCACTGTCATCACTCATCATCTTCGTTATTTATATTAATAATAATTGGTTCGATATCATCCAACCAATTGTCAATTTCCCACATTTTTTTTCGGTTGCTGTTACGTGATTTACGTAGGTTTTCCATTTTTCTGACGTAATGACCTGGTACGCAGCTGTAATTAAATTTCGCATTTCAGCTTATTTAAAATTCTAGTTTCGTCCAACTATATACCGTTTCACTTCACTCCAAAATATTTCGATGGGATTGAGTTCACAGTGATAGGGTGGAAGCCTTAGAATCTTCACATTATGCCTTTTGACAATATCTTCTATTATGTACCTGTCATATTATGCTTTGAAGGCCTTGACTACATCAAGTAACTCGCATTTTAGGTAGTCTTCTTTAAAAAAAAAGGTCCTTTGACAGAAGCCATTCTTGAATATCTTTTTTTAGTGTTGAACTGTTGGGAATTTGTTCTGACTTTCTGCTGTGATAGGAGGCATTGTCCATTACCACAACAGTTTTTTATGGCAAATTTAGCATTAAGTTATTTTCGAACCAATCTTCGAAGGTCGGTCCATCCATTTCGTCGTTGTAGTCCTGAGTATTTTTCTTTGCCAAAAACGTGAGCTCTGTTCCATCAACAAATCCACTGGTAGATCCTGCGTGCAATAAAACGAACCGTGTACCACGAGCTGTTAGAGCTTTGAATCCTGTTATCAGACCACGAACAAAAGCATCGCGATGTAATTGTTTTATTAACCCATTCTTATTTCACACTGTGCCCGATATTTACCCATGATTCATACAAATACACTATGTTGTATCCTTCTGCATGGTATTTACAAATTGCGCGTAAATAACGATGACGCCACGAGATAATTTCTGGTTTTTCAATCAAAATTGAATTTCTGCCACGTTTTATAAACACAAAATCCATATCACTCAGCAAGCGATGTATCGTGGCCCGTGAAAAGTTGGGCAAAGTTTCTTCGACATTTACAATAGCTAATATGGTGTTTATTATTGGTGGTATATTGTCACGAAAAAATTGATGAACTATTCTACGAATTTGGCCACTAACATCTTCATTGTACTTGTTGTCAGGAGAATTATCAACCTTTCGCTTCTTGGGCCTGTTCTTTAGAGATTGTAATCCAGCAGGTGATGAGTATTCCTGTCGTATGCGAAACAAAGTCTTTTCGCAAACACCACTCATTTCTGACACTTTCCTAATTACACTTGATACAGAATGGTTGTTATCCTGATTAAGATGATAATTAATAATATTTATTAGTATCTGCTTCTCTGAAAGTTTCAGAGCTTTTCCACGTTTTCATTGAACAATTTTCTCCATTTTGCGGTAAAAATTCGGCGTCAAATATAATAATAGCCAACAGCAGAAAATAACAATAATTGCCAACAGCAAATCGTGATAACAGCCACCAACAAATAATAACAATAACAAAACAGTAACAGTACATACAAGATAGTACAAATAATCGTAACTCGAATATATTTACGCGCTCCGAAGTATAAATAAAGACTAACTAAGGCCCTGGATGTATCAAGCTTTTAAACATATTCTATACAAGAATAACTCTAATTGCTTCTTAATTAATGAATAACTTAGAAGAAAGTATTTAGACAACGTTAGACAACGTTGATTTATAACATTTAGTCAAAGACAGACCCTGTGAACGTGGTCATTGCGACGTGTATGCATAAACAACGGAGATTTTTTTACTTAATTATAGGTTGTTGGTGAAATTTTTCCTTGGTGAATTTTCAAGTTGTGTAAGTTTGGACAAAAGGTAAGTTTTTTTTTTATTATTTATGTATTCAACTGTTATATTGAGATTAAACAACTGAACATAACCTAAAATACCCTTATAAAATTTAAACTGTGTGTTCGATGGCGTAGCCCGTCTCTACCGAACCTTTGGGATAGACGGGCCACAGTGTATCGGTATAGATGGGCTATTAATAAGTATTGGGTTTGTATTATTCAACAATTTATTTTAATAATAAGTATTATTAATTAATTTCTATATTGTTACAGGTTACAATATGCCTTCATATTATAAGCGAAAATCTACTGTTGAAAGAGGTAAATGGAGCGAAGAAGCACTACAAAATGCGGTTGCAGCTATCAGAGAAAATCGCATGGGACTAAATTGAGCTGCATTAGCTTATGGCATACCTCGAAGTAGCATACAGAGAAAAATGAAAAATAATGATCTAAAAAAACACAATCGTCTTGGACCTTCTTTAACTCTTGGGGATGAGATCGAGATGAAATTAGTGCTGCATATTAAGAAATTGCAAAAGTATGGTTTTGCACCCACTCGTGACCATGTACGAACTGTGGCGTTTGAGTTAGGAGAAAAATTAAATGTAAGCCACAAATTCAATAGAAACAACAATAAATCTGGTTTGGACTGGTTGCAGTCTTTTTTACGGCGCCATCCAGACATATCAGTGCGAAAAGGTGAAGGAGTTTCTTTGAAGAACGAAATTATAATGTTGTGCTTACCCAGTCATACAACGCATTTTCTGCAGCCGTTGGACCGAGCTTTTTTCAAATCTTTAAAGGCTAATTTTTACTCGAGATGTCAAAACTATATCAAAAATAACCCAACAAGAAAAATTACACGTTGCCGGTTTGGTGAGTTGTTTGGAAATGCGTGGAAAATCTCAGCAACGGTGAAAAATGGAACATCTGGATTTGTTGCCACAGGAATTGTACCGTTTGATCCGGATAAAATTCCAGAGCACTCTTTTTTGTCCACAAATGAGAGCTCCTCAGCTATAGTAAAAGAACAAAGTAATACAGAAATAGATCTAAATATTTTAGATGAACCAGGTCCTTCACTTGCAGGCATTACTCTAGTCGTTGATGAAGAAACTGCAGCTGGTACGTCTAATGTTGAAGACTCAAGTGTAACACCTGGAAAAGTATTGGACACGTTATCGCCTGTACCCAAAATTGATGCTGCAAAAAACAATGTAAGGGGCCGAGCAAGAAGAGTGGTGGAAATTCTTAATTCTGCAGACAAAATTCACGTTAAAAAGATAAAGAAACAAGAATCAAAAGACAGTTCCCAAGCAGCAAAACAAAAGGCGTCAATATAAAAAGTATGAGTTAGATTCGTCTGATGATGATATGAATGCAGATGTGCCAGTTTTAGATGACAGCGAAGACGAAGACGAATTTAATGAAAATGAGTGCATTGGTTCTGGTGAAGATTACAGCAAAACATCCAAAAAAGATAACTGGGTTCAATGTTTGATTTGCAAACACTGGTGCCATGGCAACTGTACAAAATTTGAAAATGTTTGTGATTCATGTGGAAAAATTGCTAGTAAAAAGAAATAGGTTAACATCATTATTTTATGTGTTTCAAATTAGCCCAACTCTACCAATAGGAATGGCCCATTTGTACCTACGTATTGGTCTAGATGGGTCAATAAGAAGTATTTATGTTAATTTCTATAACTTTTATATTTCTCAAGTTACATGTTTTTTATTTTGCATAATAAATATATAAACTATAATAAGTATTCTTTTCCAAAAAACGTATCATACACTAGTCAATTTTGTAAGTAATCAAAGTGAGAAAAAAAGTGGCCCGTCTTTCCCGGACTTACCCTATTGCCGCAATAAACTTTGGACTAAAAACTCGAATAGTGACCGAAAACAGTTATAATTTTGAAAGTGAAACAAATTTACACTTTTTATATAGTGATAAAAAAGTTATCGTTGATTTCATCTGTTAAATCAAGTACAAGTTATGTATGTATGTATTACTAAATTAATAAAAATATATTCTGATTAATAATTATTGAAAAAGTGAAAAAAATGATTGACTTTTGAACATAAATGTAGGCTACCAAGAGCTTTTACCAAGTTTAACATTAAAAACTAAAGTATTTCATATTTAAATAAGTGGACATACTGGAAAATTTTAAATATAAAACATAAAGATGGTATCAATATTAAACAATTTTTTTATTTAAACTTTTTAGCGAACCTTCTACTTATTTCGACCGGAAGCTCAATGGTTTGGCTTTCAGTGGCATTACCAATACTGTCTTCAAGCAATGAACATATCAATCCATTAGGAAGACCAATTACACCTTTGGAAACTTCACTAGCAATCTCCATTGGAGGAGTCTCTGGGATTCTTAGTAACCTATTATTAGCAAAAATATCCGACAAAATTGGAAGGAAAAAAAGTATGAGATATTGTGGAATCATGTTCATCGGATTCTATTTTGTCCTTGCATATGGACGGAATATGTACATATATATGTTAGCCTTTTTGTTACATGGCATTACTTCATCCGGTGTAATTTTAAACGTAGCCGTCTACACTAGTGAAATTTCTGATGATAAAAATAGGGGTTTGGTGTGTGGTACTGCGTGTTTAATGTTACCAATTGGCAACATGTTAACTTATGTGTTGGGGGCAGCAGTGAATGACCTTGTAATATTTAACATTCTATGTACAATTCCTTCAATACTTCACGTATTACTTTCTTATTTTATTGTAGAATCGCCTATGTACTGGGTCATATGCAATAAAAAACCAAAAGTTTTAAAGGCTTTAAATAAGTTAAGATGTTACAAAAATTTTGGTGCTGCTGAATATGATTTTGAGTTAATAACAAAATATAAATCAGATACCGAAAATAAACAAGAAAATATTTGGAGATTACTTCAGAACAGAGCTATAAAAAAAGCGATGTTTTTAGGATTAGCTGTAGTAGTCGTTCAACAGTTTACGGGAGTTTTTATAATATTGTCTTTCATAGTGCCAATTTTCAATGAAGCAGGTGCCTCGCTCTCGGGAACGGAAGTCAGTCTAGTAGTAGGTTCTATTCAAATTCTAGTTATTTTTGCTTCGAGTTTTATGGTTGACAAAATTGGCAGGAGACCCCTAATTTTACTGTCATCTTTTGGATGCTCAAGTTCGTTACTATTTATAGCATTTTACTTTTATGTTAAAAATCTAAACCTAGAATTTGTAAACGAAGTTCGTTGGTTACCAGTTATCTGCATTATATTTTGGACAGTGGCGTACAGCGTAGGATTCGCCCATATTCCAGTTATACTATTAGGGGAACTATTTGTTAATGAGGTAAGGGCTACAGCAGTAGGAACCATAATAACAATAGATCGTGTTCTGTCAATCCTGTTGAATTTTAGTTACCCATTGATCACTGAAACGTTTGGAGTATATTCAAACCTATTATTATATGCCACTGCAACATTATTAGGGTTTATACTGTTACTAATATATTTGCCGGAAACTAGGGGTAAAAGTTTTGGAGAAATTCAAAACCTTCTTCTGGAGAAAAATAAACGTTAGATCGGCACTTTAAAAATTTGTTAAAAATGTTATACTAAAACAGTTTTTATTGATTATAATTTTTAAATAAAAATTCTTTTAGATCACTACAATATTGTTTGTTTAGCGGGTTCATAAACTCCAACAACACCTACCTGCTCAACAGTTGTTTCTGGTTACTTTTGGTCAGCTCATCATAGTTGTTTTTGATAACTTACTTTATCGTAAATCGTAATTGGTTTGTTAGATTATAACTAACTAATTGAAGCTTATAACGCTTTCTTACTGCTAAATAAAGTGTATATATCAACAGCGTGAGTTTCTGCTCACTTTCCTTATGGTTTATCATACTATTGATAAACAAGTTCTGCTCTTGGCTATAATAGAAAAATATAAATGGAATTAGAAACACTCGCAGCTTATATTAAATCTTAAGATTTTTTTTAAAGTAATTAACTTGTAATATAAATTTATTGTCAATAAATTGTTAATGATAAAAAAATGTCGTCTACACCAAAATTGTAAATTAGTAAGTATGTAACGAATTATTTTGCCTACCACATATGATATTATTATGGGGGTTGAAAATTGGGGACAGAGATTACGGGGCTAGAGATAGGGTAAGCAAAATAAACCAAACTGTTACGAACGGCGCTCAGGGTTTATTTGGAGAGACTGGGTCGTGGATAAGTGAATGAAACAATGGGATTGGATTGGGCAACTACAAAAATGAAACAAAGGGGTACTTACATTAAACAAGAAGGACCACTAGCTATTTTAAATGGACGCCGCTTCGAGGAAACTTCCTGCCGGATAAAGGAAGAGGTTCTTCCGTCCTAAAAAACACAAAAGAGTGGCTTTATATATATATATATATATATATATATATATATATATATATATATATATATATATATATATATATATGTTAGTTTTGATATTTCCGCGGGAGCTGTATGTTATATCAATGGTATTCCGGGTTTGACTCCGCGATAAATGTTGTTGGTTTTGATAAAAACCATTTTGGCGACGTTTCGGCAAGATCTCACTTGCCATTTTCCAGTCTCTCTGGATGGTCTGCTTCTTGTCGATGTTCGAGTGGAAGTGGGAACTTCCACTCGAACTTGTTTCGTATTTTTAAACTTAAAATATCTTAGGGAGAAGGTATTTGATTGTCTTTCTGGTGTGAGCCAATATGGCACACATGATCCACAATAAAACAAATTACAAAAATAATTATAAATAGGTCATGTGTACCGTGTTGGTATACATGCTGTTTTTTACTTAAAAAAATGTATTTTTTTTTATTATAGAATAGAAATAAATAGTTATACACATTCTTACTTCAAAATGATTTAAAAAATGTTCCGGTCTGACAGAAAACTTATATTATAATGGTCCGGGGCTTAACGTGTTATAATTAAACTCAACAATTATCAATATATTAACGTTAAATACTCGATTTAATGAAATAAACCACAATAAATAATTATAATTAAAAATGTATTGGACAGTTCGATTCGAACTTGGGAAAAACCGAAATAGAAAATGTTTTTAATTATAATTTTGTGGTTTATTTTAATAAAACATATCCATTAATATAGAAATGTCATCAAAATAGTTTCAAAACCATATATATGCAAATTAATTATCAAAATTCTTGTAAAGATTTTTAAAACATGTTTATTTACCGAATAATTAGTGATTAATATGAATGTAGATATTGATAATTTCAATGTACATCCAATGCTTTACAAAACATTATATCACAATATTTTTATTCTAACTAGATCATTCATTTTATTATAATATAAACAGTAGTCATTTTAGCCCAGTTGTCAGAGATTTGGTCTCTAATAACGAGAGCAACAAGCTGGATTTTGCTGTATATGTCAACTTTCGGACCATAAAAAAAATGCAACGTTTGCTATTTATACCCAAGGGATTTCCACTAAAACTCAGCTTGGTGGTGGCAAAACGGAAAACGTTGGTTTTTTCAAGAATTTGTACGCCGTAAAAAACTGTTATTAAAAAGCATTTTAAACAAGAAATGTAACTGAGATAATTTTGAACAAAAATGTTTGTTAGCACTTTTTGGGTAGAATAAACCGACACAACGTTTAAAGCGACCGGTGATCTTGAATATCCGTTAGACGTGCAAAACGAATTTTTTATAATAAAATTTGTATCAATTCGACAGTAAAAATTCTATATTCTTTGGCCAAAGGTCTGTATCGAAAAAAATCAAAATGCGTTCTATAGATGCAGAATGCAGCTTTCGTATGCAACTTTTGTATTTTACGGCAAATGGAGTCAGTTTCTAGAAAGTGTTAAATACATAAATTGTAAAGTTTTAACCACATGTGTTTACCATTTAAAAATACACGACTGACTTAAGATCGTGAGAAGGTTCACCTTGGTTAAATTATCTCCTCTTCACCACGACAAAGACCATCATGGAGATCCCTACCCTGGGATCTTTTCAGAGGTAATTCTGCTAATCCCTAAGACAAACAATGGTAACAAGAAAGATCTCACGAGAGATCAAATCATAACACAAATATTCAAAAAACCATTTTATTTAAATAAATAGCTTCTATACTTCTTTTTCTTCTTTTTATATACCTTACCGTCTTTACTACTCTAGTTGTTGTATATATCTATCTATACTTCTAGCTCTATCCCATAGTGTTTTACCATCAATTTTTCCAAATGTTTTTATCTCTGCTGTTTCTAACATTTCTTTTGTCTCTATTTGTCAGGTCGTGTTTCTGCCGCGTATGTCATTATTGGTCTGATGACTGTTCTGTAAATTTCTGGCTTTCATTTCTTTCTCGATATTTTTATTTCTCCATAATGTTTCATTCAGGCAACCTTCGTCTATGCGCGCTCTATTCACTTGATCTTTCACTTCTGTTTCAAGCTGAAGTCTTGTACAAAGTGGCTAAATGATTTAACTAGAAAAAAGAGAAAAAAAATTGTACGAACCAAACACTTGTCTTGTTTGCCTTGTATGGTTACTGGATGAAGAATTGGTAATAGTAGGTATGATGTCAGATCTCTTAGTAGCTTAGAACATGATGAAGTACACTGTACCGTTTGTTTCGTGATATATTAAGTGGAAGAAACCTGGTGATGGACGAGTGCTGCAACATGCTTTGAAATCGAGCTTGGTGGAATGGCAAAGCTAATCTCTTGATCAAATGCATCTGGTTAACGATCAACTTAATGATAATCAATACCCAGACTCAACCAGTCCAAACTACACAGAAATATAAGAGATTGGATGATTTCTAAGGCTGGTTAGATAACTTGATATCTTGCATTACTTACTCGTATATTCGATAATGTGTTTTATTTACATAAGGAAAATATTATGCTAACGATCGCTGAAGACACATTCCGCACCACGGAGAGAATCCAATTTGTTTGGTATTTGGTAAATTAATAAAGTGCATTGATCAAGTATTTCTATTAATAAATTTTCCAAAATTGTCGTATGGGAAACATTAAATAGGGGAGTCAAACAGGGAGATACTTTATCACCCAAACTGTTCACCTTAGTTTTGGAGGACGTTTTTAAAAACCTAAATTGGAAATATAAGGGAATAAACATCAACCTCAGGCCGCTACCTCAGTAATCTACGATTTGCAGTTGACATAATCCTGATAGCTACTGACCTACAAGAAATGCAAACCATGCTTTTAGAACTACATACCGAATCTTCTAAAATAGGACTGAAAATGAATTTAAACAAAACAAAAGTCATGCACTTCGAAGACACCGTGACAATAATAAACGATAAAGTTATAGAAAAAGTTGAAGAATATATATACTTAGGACAAAAAATAATACTAAATAGGGAAATTCAAACTGAAGAAATAAAAAGAAGAAGAAAATTAGCTTGGACAGTATTCGGTAAACTGAACTATATACTCAGAAATCAGCAAATTCAATTACATCTTAGATCTAAAGTTTTTGATGCTTGCATTATTCCAATATTAACTTATGCGGCACAAACATGGACAATCACAAAAAAGAATATGAATATACTTAGAGTCACTCAACACGCGATGGAAAGAGCAATGCTAGGTATATCACTTAAGGACAAGAAAACAAACATATGGATAAGACAGAAAACCAAAGTCACCGATGTGGTGCAAAAATCATTAAAGTTGAAATGGGAATACGCTGGACATGTAGCTAGGAGCGATCCAAGCAAATGGCACAGATCAATTTTAACCTGGAGACCATACCAACACAAAAGACCCAGAGGCAGCCCTCCTATGAGATGGACAGATGATCTGAAAAGGACTGCCGGGAAAAATTGGCTACAAGTAGCGTACAATAAAAAACAATGGAAAGGAAGACTTGAAGAGGCTTATTTTCAGATGTGGACGTGAATGGCTAGATGAAGAAGTCCTATGGTTCGAGTAATATATCTCATGAAAGCATAATATGCGTATTATGCGTTATTGACGGTTCGCATATAGATAGAATAATAGCAGAACGGGTGTCTTGTCCATCAATAACTAGACTTGGACCTATAGACGTTTTTTTTTTAATATTTTTAATAATTCCTCTTGATCTTCTTCAGTTCAAACTTGATCCTGTGTGAATTTCTTACTCTTAGCACTTGATATCTGATGATAGTGGGTAGGTAATTAAACCAAAATTGTTTACATAAACTTTTAATACCTATTTAAAATTAGAATGATGTCAACTACATTTAACAATATTTATAAACAAATAAGCTATGAATTTAAAAGAAAAAATTTGCTAATTTTAGCCCTAATTGACAAAGGTAATTTTTTTTTAATTCGTAAAAAAATATACGCTTTATGAATATGTAAAAATAATCATTTGTAAAGAATAACAAATAGGTTATTTTATTTATTTATAAGATGAAAATTAGAATATTTTTGTAAAACTATTTTTTAAGAATAAATATGTCTCCCTATTTCTTATTGCAATAAATAATATTATCTCCACTTGTGACTTACCAGTAAAAGCTAGACTCTTTGCAGATGACTTACTCATTTTTGTTAAGGGGATAAATGATAAAACCCTTCAAACCCATCTACAGAAAGTGCTCTGGAATCTCCAATTATGGACAAACTCCACAGGTCTTCAATTATCAACAACAAAAACAAAGGCTATGTTATTTAAAAAAAAAGAAGTTATATCACTCCAGAATTAAAACTATTTAATACAGAAATAAAATGTGTTGAGAAAATTAAATGTCTAGGCATGACATTTGACAACAGATTATCCTGGAACCACCACATTCATGAGCTAAAAAGTACAAGTCAATCTGCACTTAACATTATAAAAACTGTTGCATGCAACAAGTGGGGAGCAGATAGTAAAACACTGACCCTTATGTACAAGTCATTAATCAGGTCTAAACTCGATTACGCTTGTATTATTTATGATTCAGCAAAATCATATATCATAAAACAACTCGATCTAATACAAAATAGTGCTTTACGAACCATACTAGGTGCCTTTTATACTAGCCCTACTGAAAGTTTACACTGTGAAGCTGGAAAAGTCCCCCTGGATTTCCTAAGAAAACAACTTTGACTAACATATGCGGCATCAATACAGGCAAATCCTATTAATCCTGTTAACCACTATGTAAATTTAGACCGTTTGAGGAATATCTTTAAAACACACGCTAGGCTTGACCTTCCTTTTTATGAAAGGGTAAATAGATACCTCAATGAACTTGAATTCAAATTTCCAGATACCATCCATTTCCATATTCTATATGCCATCGTGTCGTCGGCAGATCTTATACGGTTCGTTAACTCGCCGTTTATTTTTATGCCCTCATTTGCATTTTCCACACATTTGTTAAATATTTCCTCGGAATAAATATTGAATAGGAGTGGGGATAACATATACCCCTAACAGACACCACTTTTGATCTGCACCCTTCCAGTGAGTTCGTTGCTAATTTTTGCTCTTGCTGTTTCTGTTCCACTATCCTATACCTATACCTATAGTTGGCGCAGCACTTTCTTTTGGTTGAAGTATGCCGATCCCTTGTTTTGATTTTCTTAATAATAAGGCGTTTGGTTTAGCTGATTCCTTTTGTTGTTTGATAAATCATTTTAAGGCTTTTCATATCGTATATCAGCCAGTCGTGTCCCAGTTTCTTTACAGAGCCATACTTCTAGTAAATAGAAACATACTCTTCGCTCGAGATGATGATATCAGTTTTTTTCAAGCGCTTCTCCACACGACCAAAAGCTCGATCAGCTGGAAGAAAACTGTGGCCACTAGTCGAAAAGGTTACACGAATTTTCTGTACATTCTCTGGAGCCTCATTTTTAAGCCAATGGCACAAAACATGAACAATATAAGCATTTTTATTTTGGCCAGCGCAACAATCACAAAACAACGATACTGCAGAAAAAGACGTAAGATCTTGACGTTTTAAGTAATGGATGAGTGCAGATCCGATTTCATTTGCTCCTTTGCTTCCCTGCGTTTCATTCCATGTATAACATGTTATTGCCTTTGAGTGAATAGACACACAGCAAAATTCATAGAATGCAATTTGTCGGCAATAAAAGCCATCGCCGATTGGAGTTTTAGGGAGTGGGTGCACTTGTTCCAAATCAAAAGCAAAACTATAAGTATCACTGGGAACTTTCTTCATTAGTTTGTAAAACGCATCCGCTCTCAGCTTGTGAATACGAAGTTCAGTCATTGGACTAATTCTTTCAACTTAGCCGCGAGCGTTTTGTTGAATAAGATATTTAAGACGAGTGCACGTAGCGCATGCGTCTGTAGCTGGAGAGGAAAATCCAATGTTAAAATCGGTTACAAAAATACGGTGAAAACATTAATAGCTCACGTGCAAATCGGCAGTGTAAGCATCCTTAAACATTTTGTATAACTTATTTACACTTAACTTTGCTGAAAGGTAAACTCTCTTACTTTTTCCTCTTCCATAATGAGATTCGACACAATTTAGTTTACCAAGAAATTGGCGGACTGCTTCCATTTTGGCTCCGAAAAAAGCTTCTCGTCGATAACCACCTCTATTTTCTTTGGGCAGCAGACTTTGATTGACGACCTTTTCAATCTGCAGTAGTCGAGAGGTAGGTACATCTATTGAAAAAGCAAATAACTGTTTACAGACAGGAATCATGCGTTTCTGTTTCTGACTATTGAGAAAAAGTTTCACAGAAACCGTTCTTGTGCGAGGTACAGAGACAGGCGCACCACTTCCTCTTCTTCTTTGGGGCTCGAAAGCAAAGATGTATTTCATCAAAACAAGATCTTGTTTCTCTTTACCCTCTGCCATGTAGACTGCTTGTCGAGTAATTTTTATATCATCGTAGGATACCGTAGCACAACGAAGGTGGGCACATGGTCTGGTCTTCTTTTTAAGAAACACTAAATGAGGATTACTATCGTTGTATGTACTTCATAATTTTTGAACGCCCTCTCTCACTTGTTTTGATGGATCGTCTTTTTTTAGATCCCAACGATAAATTAGCAACAGTATCCATCTCAAAATAACACGCAAAACACAGAAACAACGTTGATATACAACGAATTCACATCTTGTCTCATCGAACGGAAAAGTACTGATAATCCATACAGCGTGGCATGGCGTGGCTACGCTATACACTGTCAGTGTGACCTGTGAGTAGTTTTAGAACTAACGAATATTATATTTTGTTTCACGAATCAACATTTAATTCTAGAGGATGCTTTCAAAACCATACAAAAATAGTAGAGGGATAGTTCTGCAGGCCAGAGGATTTATGCAGTTTTGTAAAACAAAATTTAATTTTTTTTTTTTTTTTTTTTTATTTAATTTAACGTGCTTGTGACAGCTTCGGCCATTAGCACGAGGCACCGTGGATACAATTATAAAGGTACAATTACATATTATATACTATGGTTATATACTATTTAATAAGTTTTCTAGCTTCAGGAACTGGATAGCTGTGATGACTTGGCTCTGGCTCGATAATATATCTTTGATGTCGCCTTCCATGCCCAGTTCTTGGCGTCGTTTATTGTAGTGAGGGCAGTCCACAAGGATGTGTAGAACGCTTAGTGGAGATTGGCAATAGTGACAGATTGGCTTAGGTGCAGAATTCATTAGGTGACCATGTGTACATCTGGTGTGACCAATACGCAATCTTCTAGCAACAACCATCTCATTTCTAGTTATACCAGGGATAACAAACCGCTCAATCGTCTGATCTATTTGGTGTAAAAATGTAGTGGATTGGTTCCAATGATTCTGCCAGTAATTTCGTACGAGTTTCTTTATACTAGTTTTTAGGTCACTGGCAATTTGTATATTACGTGGTGTACAATTGGATACAGCAGCTTCTTTGGCAAAGCGATCGGCGTTGTCGTTACCCATAATCCCGATATGGGAGGGAATCCATATGATAGTGATATGGATGTCGTGGATGATAAGATTTTGGTAAATATCATGGATTTTTTCAACAAGAGGGTGATTAGTAAATAGATTATTGATGGACTGGATAGAGGCAAGGGAGTCTGTACAGATGGCAATATGTTGATTGGGTGCTGTACAGAGTTTGAAGGCTTGGTAAATAGCATACAGTTCACCAGTGTGAACGCTGCATGTGGCAGGTATTTGACATGAACTAACGACTGTTTCCGTAGTGGTAACCGCACAACCAACCCCCGTTTCGCTCTTTGATGCGTCAGTGTAGAGTACCCGATCGAATTTCTTAAAATTAAGAATTTCTAGTAAGGATTTCCTAATCAAATCCTGGTTGGTTTCTGCCTTACTAAACTTTGTAAGTGACACATTAAATTTCGGTAAAGTTTTGGTCCAAGGAGAGTTCTGCGGGATCGGGAGAGGGTTAGTTAGGGATAAATTTATATGTGGTATTAAAGTTGGAAGTAAGAGGGCGATAGTGTGTATGCGTGGAGCAGAAGGGGGAGTACTAGTATAGTTGGGTAATGTCAGCAGTGTGTGTACTGGATTAGAAAGGTTAGCTGAAGTAGAGGCAGCGTAAGAAAGGAGGAGATATTGGCGCCTAAGCCAAAGAGGAGGTTCGTTGGCTTCGCGGTAGAGGCTCTCAGCTGGACTGCTACGAAAAGCTCCTAAACAGAGGCGGATAGCAGTATTATGCACAGAATTAAGGGTTTGTAAAGATGTTTTGGATGCTGACATATATATAAAGCTGCCGTAATCGAGTTTAGAGCGAATGAGAGACCTATATACTTTTAATAGTGTACATTCGTTAGCGCCCCATTGGTAGTGGGAAAGTGTTTTGATAATATTTAAACGTTTTAGGCACTCTGCTCTAGTTTCCTGAATATGTAGTTTCCAAGAAAGTCGGGAGTCGAATATTAGTCCTAGAATTTTGCGGTGATCAACGACTGGGAGAGGGTGGTTATTCACTAAGATTTTAGGGGCAGTGGAGAGTGTTTTTCTGGTAAATTTAATGAGTTGTGATTTTGTAGATGAGAGGGACAGGCCGATGGCAGTCAATCTATTTTGTAATAAGTCCACAGATGTTTGGAGAAGTTTGCAAGTAGTAGTGGTCGCAACACCATGGCAATAAATTACAAGGTCATCAGCATATGAAGTAAATTTGACTGGGGAGGGAAGACTGTGGCATATATGGTTAATTGATAAAATAAACAATGTGGGGCTTAATACAGAGCCCTGAGGGACTCCGTCTTGTTGGATGTGTGGTGATGATATACAACCATTTACAGAGACTCTGAAAGATCTAGAGCTAAGAAAGTGCTTGATGAATTTAAAAATATTACCATTAAGGCCATATAATAATAGTTTATCGAGAATAACCTGTCTAGGTATTTTATCGAAGGCAGCTTCAATATCAAAAATGCAGGCAATCACTTCTTGACTGTTATTAATAGCTCCGGCGATGTGGGTATGAAGGAGGACGAGGTTATCGCTTGTGGAACGATGTCGGCGAAAACCGGATTGTTCTTTAGGTAAAATTTGGTGTTTGTCAATAAACCATAAAAGACGTCGGTTTATCATCTTTTCCATTAATTTGCACATGGTGCAAGTGAGAGAAATCGGTCTATAGGACTGAGGAAAGATTGGTGTTTGGCCATGTTTTAGGACAGGTATAATTACGGATGTGTTCCATTGAGTAGGAAATATTTGAGAAGACCAGATAGAGTTATATATGTCTAACAGGAAAGTGAGGCAGCGGTTGGGTAGGTTTTTAAGAAAAATATAAGGGATATCATCAGGGCCGGCAGAAGTATTTTTGCATGAGGATAAAGCAGATGTAAGTTCAGAAAGTGAGAAAGGAGAATTAATGTTGTCGATATCTTGTAAGTGCTGTGAAGTGAGGTTGTAGGAGAGCGGTTCTTGTGTAGAGGATGAAATTAGGGGTTTGAGTTTGTTGTGAAATTGTTCCTCAAATGTATTAGCCAGGGTATTGCAAATAATTTGGCTGTTGCTAGAAGAAGTGCTGTTAGAGATTAAATGGGTAATTTTGGTGTTGGTTTTTTGTCCCTGAACTTGTCGGATTTTTTTCCACATTTGGGAGGGATTTGTGTTATCATTCAAAGACGATACATAGTTATGCCAGGATGTTTTCTTGCTCTGTTTGACAACGTATTTGGCTTTGGCTTTCAGCTTTTTATACTTAATTAGATTTTCAGGACTTTTATGTTTGCGGTATTGATTGAGCGCAGTCTTTGATTGTCGAATTGCGAGTTCACATTGAGAGTTCCACCAAGGAACAACTTTATGTCGGGAGCTAATTGTAGTTTTGCCAATATGAGTTAATGCTGCTTTAATTATGGCATCTGAGAATAGTTTTATGGAATCATCGATATTATTAGAGTTAGGTAATTTACATATTAGGGATTCCGATTTTTTGGAGAACTCTGGCCAATTAGCCTTGTTGAAGCGCCAATAACTTCTCACTGAAACTTGGTCATAGGTGTTGTCACGTATAATTATAGGGAAATGGTTGCTGTCGTGAAGGTCGTCCGCTGTTTGCCAGGATAATTTGGGGGCCGATTTGGGATCACATATGCTTAGATCGATGGCAGAAAAAGCACCTGAAGCAATGTTAAAGTGGGTGTGTGATCCCGTATTAAGGATACATGAACTAGTGCAATCAAGAATAGTTTCAACAACTTTACCACGTCCGAATGTACGCGAGGAGCCCCACATAGTGTTGTGGGCGTTGAAGTCTCCTACAATTATATAGGGTTGGGGGAGTTGGTATACTAAATCAAGAAGTTCTTCTTCCTTTAGAATGTAGTCAGGAGGGATGTATATAGAGCATATTGTAAGTTTTTTAGGGCAGTAAGTAGTGATGGCGACGGCTTCGAGATTGGTAGTCAGAGGAAGAAGAGTGGAGTAATGGTCTTTAGAAGCAAATATAGATGCACCTCCACTAGCTCTGGAGCAGACAGATCTGATGTAATGATACCCTTCAAAATCTTTGAGTGTATGGAGATTAGTTGACGTGAAGTTAGTTTCCTGTAAGCAAATGAAGGTGGGGTGGTGGAGAGATATCAGTAGCTGCAGACGTTCTAAGCGCGGATAATATCCGTCGCAATTCCATTGAATTATAGTGAATATAAAAGGTATAAATTAAGGCAGGTCGGTTTTGTCTAAGGATGGGTCACTGTCATTAGAGCTAACAGATGCAAGACTAACAGTGTCAATAACATCATTTAGATTCATCGTAGCCTTAATTTTTTTTGTAGGCGAGTTATACGATTTTTAAGTGATCTGTCAGAGATATTATGGTATATTTGTTTAAGGTCATCAAGAAGGGCGTTAATGTTCGTAGTAAATTGGTATGCTTCAGCTAAGGGGTCATGGCAGTCGAAAGAATTTTCCAAGAAAGCAATTAGTTGTAGCGAGTTAATTGAAAAGGATGATGGGTTTGCTGCTATAAGATTTTCTATGATTAAGCGGGCAGACGGGCTGATAGTGGCTGATGGTTTTGTATCTTTGGTTTTCGATTTTTTTTTAGGGGCTGATTTGGGGGCCCGGAAGGAGGTGTCATCGAGGGAATGTGGATCTATTGGAGTGTGAGTAGTAGGATCTGAAATGGCAATTACAGGGGGAGAATCGAGGCTTGAGTCAGTTGAATGGGCTCTTTTCAGGAGGGCGATAGTAGGAGGTGTAGGTTGAGGTTGATCTAAAGGTAGAGGTGTGATGTTGGATAAATTGTCGGAGGCAGAATTTGGGTCAGAAGTGTGAGAGGTGCCGGAAGGTGCGGTGGGGCTATTGTTGGTGGATTCATTAGGTACTTGGGCGAAACGGGGGTGGGTAGTGGTATCCGGTGGGTTTTGGCAGGTTTCAGCCGTATGTCCGGCTTTTTGGCAAAGGAAACATTCTAGCTTGTCTGATGTAACGAAGATTCGGAAGGAAGTGTCTTCAAAATGTATTAATACGGAGGTTTGTATTTCGAAATTGTCTTTATCTGGTATTACGTAGATAGACCGTCGAAAACTTAATATATGGGAATAATCTTCATCGGGTGAGCCTGTACGAATCTGAGATACAGGTGAGGCTAGTTGCAGACCAAGTTCGTTTTTTAATGCCTGCTCGATAAGTTGATTTGGAATCGATGGACATACATTAGATATTAACAATCTTTTAGTTGGGGAAATGAGTCTGCGGATGTGGACAATTTCATTTTTAACGGAAACGGTGGGATTGTTTTTAAGAAGAATATCGACGTCAGAAATAGAAGCAAGAAAGATGCAAATGCGTTGGTTAGATATGCGGGAAGCGTGGGTAATACGCTTTGGTGTTACGATTTCACCGATCGCCTTAATGTAATCGAAGAGAGCTGTATCCGGAAGAGCATTTAATACTATTGCTTGCTTTCTGCTAGGATATGATGTGGTCGCTTGTGTAGGTTTTGTTGTTTTTGATGTGGTAACAGCTGCGTAGCTTGGAGCAGTGGGTTGAAGAAGCATTTTTAAATATTCTGGATGCCAAAATATTTAATGAAAATCAGGCGCAATGCCTGGCCTATTTATTGTGTTTGTATCAATTATAAAGTTTACATACCAAGTTGTTTCACAAAAAACTTTTCACTTTCAATAATTACTTGATAACAAAACACATTAACTGACAAGTTTTTTTTTTTATAAGAAATACTATTTGAAGAAGCCGAGGTGTTGACTCGTTGGCTTTTCGAACAGGAATGACAAAATTTAATTTTAATGGTTAGCTAAAGAAGGAAATGTTAAGTTTTGTATAAAAAAAAGAGTGAACATGGAGTGAAGGCTTTTGAGTGGATTAATTAAGTTTTGTGAAAGAAACGTGATTGTTAGGCTCATTTTAAATGGGAAATTTTAACTTTTAACACATGAGATTTATACACAAGATCTAAGGCAGACCAAACTCTCGAAATTCAACAAAAAATGAATTTTAGCCGAAAATGAATTTCCTAAACAAATTGTACCAATAATTTCGAAACACAATTCAGATAACTGCCTTAATCTGGAGCCTTCTAAAAATTGCAAGACATAGCCGGACGTTGATAAAGATGTTAAATGTCTTGCTATGTCTTGCAATTTTTAGAAGGCTCCAGATTAAGGCAGTTATCTGAATTGTGTTTCGAAACTATTTTACGGATTTAATATCAGATGTCGCTATTGCGTCCGTTTCGAAGACATTTTATCGTTGCTTCCCAAAGACAGAAAAGATCAATTTTCACGTTGAGAACGCCTATGAATAACTGTTCTGATGAGCTTTATTAAAGCAAAATACGTATCAACAGATACATAGACGATTTGTACGTGAAATGAAATCTTGACTGTCTTTTTAATTTTATTTGGACCAATAATGTTTTTGACCCGGATAATTTGTTTGAATTATTTGAATCATTCTTAAGAAAATAGGTTTCTCGTAATTTTTTTGTAGACTTTATCGTTTGCGAGTTATGAACGTCGCGGTTAGAGTACTTGACTATTGCGCAAAAGGCCGTTGATCGATCCCCAGAGCTGGCTAGAACATCTATATATGCAAAATGTTTGCAAGGTCAACTCGATTCAACCTGAATAAAATGGGTACCATGGGTAAAACCAGGAGTAACAATAGCCGATTGACGCGTAGCACTGGCGACTAGTTACCGTTCTTCTATACGATAGGCCCGTGATTATAAGTAGCGAACTTAAAATATTTAAAAGTAAACTATCCTTTAGTCAGTATCTTTATCACTCTTTATTACTTGCACCAATAATATCTTGAATTTCTTGAAAGCTTCTACCTTTAGTCTCAGGTACGTATCGGTATATTAAAATAAAACAAATTGCACTTCCAACAGCGTAACCAAATATTACAATATGAGGCCCCAAATATTCAGATACGCGAGGAAAGGTTGAATTCAATACAAACTTCAACAAAAATTGTATAGCGAAAATTATTGATAAAGCTTCTGCTTTTATTTCATTACGGAATAAGTCCCCTACTAAAACTACTGTAATAGACCCCAACCCGATTCCGTACCCCACGAGGAACAAAATTACAATAACAGCTGCTAGCCAAGGTATTCCAATTATAATTGGCGAATTTAGATTTAGCAAATAAAAGTAAAGTGAGAGAAAAAGCAGCAACAGTGTACATATACAAGAAGATAGTAAAAGTAATGGTCTTTGACCATATCTAGATACAGTTGACGCCGCTACCAGCATAGCTACGACTTGAACTACAACAATAATTATGTCCATTGTATGCGATGATACAGGAACTTTTGCCTCAATAAAAATTGAATCTGCACAATACAAAATTAAATTAATTCCAGTAAAATGTTGTGCAAATAACAATAACAGACCTAATAGTACTGCCTTTTTTGAAGTTTGATTACGAAAAAGAGCCAATATAGATTTCTGCTTAGTGTGACAACTTAAATTAAAGTTCCAGATTTTGTCATATTCCTTTTCAGCATCTTTAATATTGGTATAATTTCTAAGCTTTCTTATAGCTAATATTGCATCGTTTCTTTTTTGCTTTTCCACTAGAAATGACGGAGATTCCACTATAAAAAAAGTTAACGCAATATGTAGAATGGCTGGTAACGTACAAATAATACTATATACTTTTAAATTAGGTTCAGTAAGAGCAAATGACGAACTAAAAATGCTTCCAAGCGGTATCATAAGTCCAAACAAACAACGTATCCAGGCTCTATTTATATCGTCAGCTATTTCACTTGTGTAAATGGATACATTTATAAACATTCCAGCTAATGCACATCCGCTAATAAAGAAAACTAAATAGTAAACATAAATATTATATTTTGAGAATGCTGTGGCAAGAAAGGTTGCGACGTACAGAACTCCAAGAGACCTCATACTTATCTTCCTTCCTATACGATCTGAAATTTTTGCCAATAAAAAGAAACTTAATATTGGAGAAACTGCGAAGGTCATTATCAGAGTTTTCAGATGTCCTATTGGCTTTTGTACTGGATTTAACTCGTAGTCATCAGAATTTAAATAACGGATTACAGCTGTTGACCAAACCATCGATATTCCTGTGGTGATATTAAGTAGGTGGGCTAAAATTAATAAATATATAATTAAGTTCATTTTCGAGGTTAACACAAAAAACTATATTTTATCAGATCATATTTGGCAAAATGTAATACATTGTTTTACTTTTATATGAAAAATATAAAATTTACACACTCAGGTTTAAAAAAACCTTTAGGTTTTTATATTTTTTATTTATTTATTTATTGCGTTATTCCCATTTTTTATATGTAGCTATAAAAGATTACAAAAGTAAAGACAATGTTAATGATGTTATTATACAGTGTGTAGAAGCCAAATGGAATAAATTCATTATTTAGGTTACTGTACATTTTTATAAAAAATCCCGAAACACGTCAAATTTAAATTATAACTTGACATTCTTCAACGTGAAAATGCAACCCCTACCTTCAACCCCCTTAGAATGACAGCTAAAAGCTAATTCATCTTTTAGCAGGAAATAAATAAAATAAAAATAAAAATAAAAACGTTTATTGCCTTACAAAATATATTTACATGTCAAACTTTAAAAATTATTGCCTTCTTTCTTCGGCGTACCGCTCTTGCACCGCCAGCGTTTGTTGATTCTTCCTCTCGGCTCCTGGATTTTCCTTGGTGGTGTCCTCGTCTGCTTCTGTAGGTACTTGTATCGGCAAACGTACCTACTTCCCTGCACGCCTGGTTTTCTAGACCCTGATCAGGTGGTCGATGGATCTAAATATCCTCTGGATCCTGTTCTTCTCGAGGATATCCCTGGTCTTTCGTAGTCTTCGTGTGGCCTGGTTAAAGAACAACCTGGTTCTGTTCTCGACCACTTCCCTTAGTGGCGTGTATCCTAATCTGTTCCTAATCGTCGCGTTTGTAACTCTATCCTCCCATGATGCTCCGTCGATGATTCGGTAGCATGATTTGCTTTTTTGCTTTTCCACTAGAAATGACGGAGATTCCACTATAAAAAAAGTTAACGCAATATGTAGAATGGCTGGTAACGTACAAATAATACTATATACTTTTAAATTAGGTTCAGTAAGAGCAAATGACGAACTAAAAATGCTTCCAAGCGGTATCATAAGTCCAAACAAACAACGTATCCAGGCTCTATTTATATCGTCAGCTATTTCACTTGTGTAAATGGATACATTTATAAACATTCCAGCTAATGCACATCCGCTAATAAAGAAAACTAAATAGTAAACATAAATATTATATTTTGAGAATGCTGTGGCAAGAAAGGTTGCGACGTACAGAACTCCAAGAGACCTCATACTTATCTTCCTTCCTATACGATCTGAAATTTTTGCCAATAAAAAGAAACTTAATATTGGAGAAACTGCGAAGGTCATTATCAGAGTTTTCAGATGTCCTATTGGCTTTTGTACTGGATTTAACTCGTAGTCATCAGAATTTAAATAACGGATTACAGCTGTTGACCAAACCATCGATATTCCTGTGGTGATATTAAGTAGGTGGGCTAAAATTAATAAATATATAATTAAGTTCATTTTCGAGGTTAACACAAAAAACTATATTTTATCAGATCATATTTGGCAAAATGTAATACATTGTTTTACTTTTATATGAAAAATATAAAATTTACACACTCAGGTTTAAAAAAACCTTTAGGTTTTTATATTTTTTATTTATTTATTTATTGCGTTATTCCCATTTTTTATATGTAGCTATAAAAGATTACAAAAGTAAAGACAATGTTAATGATGTTATTATACAGTGTGTAGAAGCCAAATGGAATAAATTCATTATTTAGGTTACTGTACATTTTTATAAAAAATCCCGAAACACGTCAAATTTAAATTATAACTTGACATTCTTCAACGTGAAAATGCAACCCCTACCTTCAACCCCCTTAGAATGACAGCTAAAAGCTAATTCATCTTTTAGCAGGAAATAAATAAAATAAAAATAAAAATAAAAACGTTTATTGCCTTACAAAATATATTTACATGTCAAACTTTAAAAATTATTGCCTTCTTTCTTCGGCGTACCGCTCTTGCACCGCCAGCGTTTGTTGATTCTTCCTCTCGGCTCCTGGATTTTCCTTGGTGGTGTCCTCGTCTGCTTCTGTAGGTACTTGTATCGGCAAACGTACCTACTTCCCTGCACGCCTGGTTTTCTAGACCCTGATCAGGTGGTCGATGGATCTAAATATCCTCTGGATCCTGTTCTTCTCGAGGATATCCCTGGTCTTTCGTAGTCTTCGTGTGGCCTGGTTAAAGAACAACCTGGTTCTGTTCTCGACCACTTCCCTTAGTGGCGTGTATCCTAATCTGTTCCTAATCGTCGCGTTTGTAACTCTATCCTCCCATGATGCTCCGTCGATGATTCGGTAGCATGATGTCTCAGTTGCTTCTAACTTTTTCCAGTGTGATTCCGCAATGGAGCTCCACACTGGTATTGCATACAGAATCACCGACCTAACATATGCTTGGTAGAGCTGAATTTTCTTCGCCTTAGAAAGTGGACTGGACCTAAAAATGACAGGAAGTATTAGTTTTTTAGCTGCATTAGCTTTTACTTTTGTTTTTTGTGTATGCACCCGGAAGTTGAGTCTTCTGTCGAGGTGGACTCCTAAGTATTTGACCGTCTCTGATTCCTGAATTCTGTTGCCTCCTACTGTGATCTCGTTCCGTGGTGGTCGTTTGTCCTGGCTGAATATGATGAACTGCGTCTTTTCGGCGTTGATCTTGATTTTCCATTTTTCGGTGTAGTCCGTGATTTTTTCCAGGTGGTACTCCATGTCATCTATGATTCTTCCTTCGTCTTTTCCGGATGCATACACTGCTGTGTCGTCTGCATACAGGGCTGTAAAAGTCCATATAATATGGGTGATAAGACGCTGCCCTGAGGCATTTCTTTCTGGATTTCTTGGATCGTTGACATCTTTTGATCAGCTGAAACTTGGAATGTTCTATTGGATAGATACATGTCGCAGATGTTGATGAGGTAGTGTGGAAGTCTAGCCTTGTCCATCTTGAAGATTAGTGCCTTCTTCCAAACCGTGTCGTATGCTTTCTCTATGTCCAGTATGGCTAATCCTGTCTTCTGTTTCCTGTTGAATTTTATCTTCGTGTCGCTGATAATCCTTGCTAGTTGAAGTTCGCAGTTTCTTCCTTTTCTGAAACCGAACTGATCTTCTTGGATGATTCTTCTTCTTTTTGTGGGCTTCACCAGTCTCTTGTAGATGATTTTTTCTAAAATTTTTCCCATCGTTTCCAGGAGTGATATGGGCCTGTAGCTTTCCGGTCTTCTTCCATCTTTCCTTGGTTTCAGAAGAGGTATGATCTTGGCGTGTTTCCAGTTGTTCGGAAAATGTCCTTTTTCCAGGCAGTATTTGAAGATATAGTACAGTTGTACTATGATCTTCTTCGGAAGTTCCTTGAGGGTGATGTTGTGGATTCCTTCTTGTCCTGGTGCTCTACTTCCTTTCAGCTTCCTGATGATTTTCGCAACTTCGTTTGGGCTGGTATGGTCTTCCTCGTCTATTTGGAACTCGTTCCTTCTTCTAATCCTGTTGTATTCTTGTTCGACTTGCCTCCTTGTTCTTGCATCCGACATATCCTGGTTTTGTCTGTGTGTGGCTTAGCAGGAAATTCAAATGGACACCCTTATATACATACCCTTTAGCGCCTCTTGCGGGCTATTTCGTTACTAATTAAAACTTACTGGAAAATATCTTATTATTTTCCGATGAACTCATCTCATACGTATTAATAAAAAATAAAAGTAATATAAAAATGCACAATTTTTTCTAGATATACTTATATTTATTTGTTGTTTAAGATAAAACAGTTATAAACTTATTACATCATATTGATTACACTTGATATTTTTAGAAAAAAATGTTAAATACTATTATTGTTTGATTCCTGACAACTTACGATTTGCGATTAGTGTGTGTGCTGTTGATTTCTTTTGACTGTGGACTTAATCCATTAGCCGAACTAATGACAACAAAGTATCATTATCCTTTTTGTAATTTTTTCATAATTTGTATACAACGGAACAATACAATTATTCACCATGTTTAGTTTTTTTTACTAGCACAATACAAAAATTCTTTGCTACAATGGGTAACTAAAACTAAACTTTAAAGACTAACCAACCAACTTAAATTAAAATTACTAAGAATAAATGCAAACGAAAGTTAAAGATAATAAAATAAAATTGAAAGCTTGTAAAAGAACAATTCTGTCGTTACTTTTGACAGAATTGACATTGCGGAATTAAGCTTGGTTTGATTATTTTATTTGTGACACCCCGAGATTGTGTTAAAATAAATGATTGGTTAAAGTCTTCGTGAGAGAGATAGGCTATCATTTCTCTTTATTAACTGGCTGGGGTCAAAGTGATGGGGGAATGGTCCAAGGTCATGCATATAAGTTTCCGGAGCATGGTTTACATCTGTATCAATAATTACAACAGAACTATGTGTATGTGCACATTTTCGTAATGTTGTGTTGAAGTGTTGCATATATTTTGCTCTTAAATTATAATCGTATATCTCCATAGGCGTATTCTAATCATTTTCTTAAGCAATTTGGTACAGCTGGTTCCTAAAAAACTGATACGACTCTTAAAGTCTATTTTGTAGAAAATTTAGTGGTGTATTTTGAAGGATAAATACTTATTATTTACATACTTTAACTGTCACTTCTTCTTAAAGTTCCATCTCCTATCGGAGGTTGGATATCATAACGGCTATGGTCACTTTGTTAACTGCTGCTCTGAAAAGTTGTAGTGAACTACAGTTAAACCATTCTGTAAGGTTCTTCAGCCAGGAGATGCGTTTTCTTCCTATGCTTCTTCTTCCTTGGATCCTTCCTTGCATAATAATTCTCAGCAGCTCATATTTTTCTCCTCTGGTTATGTGACCCAAATATTCTAGTTTTCTTCTTTTTATGCTGTTCATAATTTCTAACTCCTTATTTAGACGTTGTAGTACCTCAGCATTGGTAATCCTTGGAACCCACTGGATTTTTAATATTCTTTTGTAACACCACATTTCGAACGCTTCTATTTTTCTTATGTGTTGTTTCTTCGATGTCCAAGCTTCCATTCCGTATAGTAAGATAGAAAATATGTAACATCTTAGAGCCCTCAATCTAAGATGCAACTAAAGGTCTCTGTTGGTAAGCATTGTCTTCATTTTTACAAATGCTTGCCTTGCAGTTTCAATTCGGACTTTGATTTCTCTGCTTTGGTCATTTTTGTCATCAACCCAGGTTCCCAGATATTTATATGTCTCTACTTTTTCTATTTGGGTTTGCTCTATCATTAATCTTTCATTTCCATGTTGCGTTTTTGAGACAATCATAAATTTAGTTTTTCTCTTATTTATTTTTAGTCCGTATCTAATGCAATAATCGTTAATTCTATTTACCAATTCTTGTAGCGATTCCAGGGTGTCTGCCATTATAACGGTGTCATCAGCGATTCTTATGTTATTTACTATTCTTCCGTTTACAGAGATTCCATCACCCAGGTCCGCTATCGCTTCCTGGAATATTGCTTCACTATACACGTTAAATAGTAATGGTGACAGAACACAGCCCTGTCTTACTCCTCTCTTTATATCCATATTATATCTGCCACATCTTAAAATTTGTCGGATAACTTATTCTGTTCTACCTCGCTCCACGCGCTAGCAAAGAACTAAAAGCAAGAATTGTAACGAAATTAGAAGATGGTTGATCACTACCTGCTGTAGCGAACCATTTTAACGTAAGCAAAACAGCAGTATTTTATATTAATAAAAGATGGAGAGAACAAGAAACTCTCGAAAGAAAGCAAGTTTTTGGAAGACCAAAAGTATCTACTGCTCATGAAGATCGTACGCTTTAGGAGAGATTAAAAGAGAATCCTTTTGAAGTTGCAAAAACTGCAAGAAGTTTTCGGGAATAAAGACAACAACTTGCTCAGAGTTAAAGCATCACGTCTTAGGTACCGAACTGCAGCAAAAAAACAAACTCTTGCACCACAACAGAAGCAATCAAGACTTATATTTGCTTTAAACCATCAGCTACAAAATCAAGATTTTTGAGACAGGATAATATTTACAGATAAGAAAATTTTTCAATCTTTTAAAAAGGGCAAAATCGAGTTGTATAGACCAGATAATAATAGATTTAATACACTATATGTTGATATATCAGTAGCTATCTGACCTACAAGAAATGCAAACCATGCTTTTAGAACTACATACCGAATCTTTTAAAATAGGACTGAAAATTAATTTAAACAAAACAAAAGTCATGCACTCCGAAGACACCGTGACAATAATAAACGATAAAGTTATAGAAAAAGTTGAAGAATATATATACTTAGGACAAAAAATAATACTAAATAGGGAAATTCAAACTAAAGAAATAAAAAGAAAAAGAAAATTAGCTTGAGCAGCATTCGGTAAACTGAACTATATACTCAGAAATCAACAAATTCAATTACATCTTAGATCTAAAGTTTTTGATGCTTGCATTATTCCGATATTAACTTATGCGGCACAAACATGGACAATCACAAAAAAGAATATGAATATACTTAGAGTCACTCAACACGCGATGGAAAGAGCAATGCTAGGTATATCACTTAAGGACAAGAAAACAAACACATGGATAAGACAGAAAACCAAAGTCACTGATGTGGTGTAAAAATCATTAAAGTTGAAATGGGAATACGCTGGACATGTAGCTAGGAGCGATCTAAACAAATGGCACAGATCAATTTTAACCTGGAGACCATACCAACACAAAAGACCCAGAGGCAGACCTCCTATGAGATGGACAGATCATCTGAAAAAGACTGCCGGGAAAAATTGGCTACAAGTAGCGTACAATAAAAAACAATGGAAAGGAAGACTTGAAGAGGCTTATGTTCAGGTGTGGACGTGAATGGCTAGACGAAGAAGAAGAAGAAGAAGATGTTGATAGATATCTAGCAACTGGTCATTTTAGCGCCAATGTATGGAAATGAATTTCATTTAGAGGAATGGAAATGGTATGGCGTATTTATGGCAGGTTTGTTGGGCAGACTTATCTGAATATTCTAGAAAACATCATGTTTTTCAGTGTAGGACAGTTGTATTTAGAAAATAATTTTATCTACCAAGAAGATAGTTGTCCTGTTCACACAGCAAATATATTAAACTAATGACTCCAGAATAACAACATCGAAACCTTACAATGGCCCAGCTACAGTCCAGATTTAATCCCAATCGAGAATGTGTGGGGGTTTATTATAAAACGGTTGTATCGGAGTAATTTTATATATCAAAATGCTGAATTAAGAGCTGTGGCACGGTACAGGTTTCGTAAGAGCTCCCTGAACAAGACAATTTTATAGTTCCTTTCACTCACTCATACCTAAATTTAGTATATTTTTGGTTTTCCAGACCCTCGCTTTCTTTCGAGAGTTTCTTGTTCCCTCCATTTTTTATTAATTGAAAAACTGTGGTTCTGCTCATGTTAAAATGTTTTGCTGCCTCTGATAGTGCCCAGTTATCTTTTAATTTGGTTACAATTCTTGCTTTAATATATTGTTGATCATTATATACTCTTTATAAAATACAGAAATCAAAATTTAGACCTTAATAATTATTACAATTTATGAATTAATATATGTTTGTTTATTTTATTATTTGTCTGTCATAATAAATATAATATATTGTCGGATCAATCAAATACACTGCTCAAAATGATTAAATCTTACTAAAGTCGTATCAGTTTTTTAGGAACCAGCTGTACATATCTGCCAAGTGTTTTTATCATAAGTTTGGTTGACGTTTTGACTATACTCGGCTTCTTTAACTGCTTTATAGTTTAATCTATAGGTTAATGTGATTAATATTATGATTAAATACTAGATTTAACGAAATGAACCACAGCAATTATGATTAAATTAAATTAGAATGAATGGAACTATTTTTAATAGATCGACGCAAATTCTCGCATTCGCTGACGATATAGTTATAGTGGGCAGAAGTATGAGAGGCATGGTGCAGTGTTTTACAAGGCTTGAGGACGCAGCAAGTGAATTAGGACTTGTGGTAAACGAGGAAAAAACCAAATATATGTTGGTTTCTAAAAACCCTCGAAATATCTAACAAAGAATTCAAATTAACAACCATACCTTTGAGCAAGTCAAAGAATTTACATATCTTGGATCGCTAGTAAACGCAACAAATACGACATGCGACGAAATAAAAAGACGCATAGCAATAGCAAACAGAACAGTTCACAGTCTCCTGAAACATTTAAAAAATAAAAATATAAAACGTGCACTAAAGCTTAATATATACAGGACCTTAATAAGTCCAGTTTTGATATATGGGGCTGAAACGTGGATTTTATCTCAAAATGATAAAAGACTTCTTGGTATTTTTGAGAGAAAAATTCTTAGAAAGATTTTTGGGGCCGTAAATGAAAATGGGCTATGGCGTCGAAGATACAACTTTGAACTGTATCAGTTATACACTGATCTAGATATTGTGAAATTCGTTAAAGTGCAGAGACTTAGATGGGCTGGACACATTGCTAGGATGTCAGATCACGAATATACGAAGAGATTAACATTTTCACAACCAGAGGTGACAAGAAGCAGAGGACGACCACGAATGAGATGGATTGATGATGTGGAAGAAGACCTACAGATTCTAGGGGTTAGAAGATGGAGGGAAGTTGCCAGGAATCGACAGGAGTGGCGACTTCTTTGTGAGCAGGCCAAGATCCACAACGGATTGTCGAGCCACTTATGATGATGAATTATGATTAAAATATATTGGATATTTCGACTGCATTTTGAGAAAGCCGAAATAAGTAATGTTTTTAATTATAATTTTGTGGTTTATTTCAATAAAATGTAACCGCTAATATAGAACTAATATTAAAATAGTTTCAGAATCATTTATGTGAATGAATTATCTCTATTCTTGTAAATATTTCTAATATATGTTTAAGTAACGATTAATTATTAATGATTAACATAAATATAAATATTGATAACTTCATACATCGAATAGTTTGCAAATATTATATCATATTATTTTTTATTTTAATTGAATCATTCATTTTATTATAATACAAACAGTACAGTTAATTTGCCTGAATTATAAAATAACTTTTCATATGTACATACTTTTGATATTTTTGTGTCCGCTTGTTCTAATTTGTTTATGTTTCTTCTTGATTGATCACTTTCTTTTAATATTGACACGATGTTATTTTGTGTTAATTTATTTATCCTATTTACGTCCGGACTCTCCTTAAATTATAATTGAGTTTCTCAGCCCAGTTGCGTCATATCAATTATTGTTATAACAAATTAATCAATGGTAGGATCAAGGATCAATGGGACCTACCATTGTTGACATATACAGAGCTTATGCTTCCCCCTCTGAGCAAAAGTTGTAACTAAAAATCCACCTAGTCCCAAATTACTCCCACCTAGTAAGCTTCGTGTCCGTCCCAGATTGTGTGGAAGAGGAGTTCTGAATTAAGTAGGCACTGTTCTGTACATTGCGGAACCCGGACGGGCAGGTGAGTCCTCAACCCCAATACGGCGCGGCCCACTGGCTGATAGGGAAATGTCCTACAGATATGAAGGATAGGTGTGAATAAGGTTTTACGGAATAAGCACCCGTAGACCAACTTAGGACATGGCATAAGGCAGCAGCTATGACATTACTTCATTAAGGCTATAGCGGAATGATTTCTACTGTTGGCTTAATGACAGATACTCAAGGGCAGATATCACATAATGATTCAACCGGCCGTGATACTGCGATCAAGCAGGCAAGGGGAAACCACCTGAATATATTCCCGTGACTACACCATCATGAATGTATCGAATCAGTTAGATAAGCTGAGCGATCGGCGCTCAGTTGGTTCTGGGCCAACTATAGTGTTAAATGGGCTACCGAGCATGTGTTTGTGTGCAACCAGGCAACAAATGCAAAATTGGCGCCTGGAAAAAAATCAGATTTTCGGTTAAGAAAAGCAAAGGGAATAGCAACCTGGAATGTTATTGGATTATCGCAACCTGGCAAACTGCATATACTACAACGAGAAGTCTAAAGAGAGGATATAGAAATATGTGGACTTTCGGAGACCCATTGGAAAGGACAAGGACACTGCCGAACGCCAGATCATTTTGTATACATATCGGGAGCAAATAACAGGAAGAAATGGTGTTGCAATTATGGTGACTAAAAAAGCTTCACAATACGTGTATGATTACAAACCGGTAAATGATAGACTTACAAAAATAACCTTACTAGCATCACCAAACAAAATGCACATTATTCAGGTCTCTATGCCAACCTCAGACGCGTTAGACAATGAAGTGTAAGACGTATACTCCGTTATTGAAGACACAATAAGAAATATTTTATCTAAGAAACCACTCATAATCATGGGCGATTTTAACGCTAAGGTAGAAGAAACAAGAAATTATAACATCCAAAATGTAGGAAACTATGGGTTAGGCATTAGAAACAGCCAAGGCAAACGTTAAATAGATTTTGCAACCGAAAACAGTTTGGCCATTGTAAACACAATGTTCAAACATCATGCCTGTCACTTATCGACGTGGACAAGCCCAAATGGAGAATACAAGAACCAAATCTACTACATATTTATAAAAAAAAGATGGAAGATATGTTTTACAAACGTACAAACTAGACCAAGAGCTGAATGTGGCTATGATCATAAATTGTTATGTGCTTGCTTCAAGATGAAGCTAAAAAGAACAACGCCGCAGCAAAATCAAAACAGACTGGATATTTCAAATCCGAAAACATTTAGAGATGCATTAAAGGAAACTAGTATGTTGAACGCACAAGAAAACCCAGAAGAAATGTGAAAATGTTTTAGAAATTCCATAGAAACCTTTGTAGATAGAACCAGAAACGAAAGAAAGAGCATCAAGCAAAAACACTGGATGACAGACAGAACGCTGCAACTTCTCGAAAAGTGAAGGAGAATCTAATCTCTCACAAGTCAAAACGCCAGCAACAAAAACGAATTAGCAAGGTTAAATAGAGAAATTAAAAGAGCATGTAGGGATGATAAAAATAAACATATGAATGTGGAATGCGAAGAACTAGAGAGACATGCAAACCGATATGAATCCCATGAGCTATATAACAAAGTCCGATATCTATTCAGGGAATTTAAACCAATCATACAAACAATAATGGATCAAAACAAACACATTATAAATGACGAGAAAGGGAGTAATGGAGAAAGCGGAGGTATGGAAAAAATATTGTCAAATTCTATATGCAGATCATCCCTAGAAGGCAAATAACGTCGAGTTCACTGCAGAGAGAGAACCAAACAGTCTAAAGTCAAATGTAGAAAAAGCAATCAAAAAATCTCCTGGCGCAGACCAGATCACCGCAGAAGTTTTAAAAGAGACTGGAGATATTGGAGTAAATGTTATTTATATAATCTGCAAAAAGATTTGAGAAACCGGAGAGTGGTCCAATGACAACATCCACTTTCATCCCTATATTTAAAAAAGGAACTTCATTCGATTCCATCAACTACAGAACGGTAACCCTAATATCCCATGCAAGCAAGGTTCTACTTCATGTAATACATGAAAGACTAAAAGCTTTTCTATTGCCTCAGATATCAGAAGAACAAACAGGATTTGTCCCAGGAAAAGGTACAAGAGAATACATCTTTACAAGTCATCGAAAAAACTCGTGAATTCAATATTCCTATGCTTATGTGCTTTGTGGATTACACAAAGGCCTTCGATAAAGTCAAATAGCAGTAGCTATGGTCCATACTAGCAAAAATGGGAATACCCCACCAATTAATTTAACCAATTAGAAGTCTATATAAAAACAATAAGTGCACAGAAAAAATAAACAACGCCCACTCGATTAATCATCGCATGAACATATCGATATTAGAACAACTTAAAGTAAAGGAAAGATTGCTTAAACACAGATATTTGCAGTATTTTGGATCACATTGCTAGAAGAACAAGTACGATGGAAAAACTGATAGTCGAGGGTAGAGTTGAAGGAAAGAGACCTAGGGGAAGATCTCCGAGCCGTTGGGTAGATCAAACAAGAATATTGATTAACCAAGGATTACATGAAGCCGAACAACTAGCCAGGACAGGGAAAGATGGAGGAAAATCATGAAAAAACTGTAAAGGCCTGATGGTTTCATCACATCCCAAAAGGGATTAGGACTAAGGAGGGGGAGTAAGCTTCCGTTCCCTTAGTAAGGTTCGGTAACCATTTTATACATTCTGAGACCAAAAGTTAAACCCATGTAAAATAGCCTTTCCTTAAATACGCTGTTTACAGCTATGGTGGCAGTTATCCATGGATTTATCAACAGATATTGATATAGTTTCACCAACCGGCCCATATTTTACAAATAAATTGTTGCCCGGGCATCTTTTTTGGGTTTCCAAAATTTAAATTTTTATCAAAATTAACCTTGTTCGTATAATTTTAGAGGTATAGTGGCATTTTCTTCTCTGAAAAGAATGAAAAGAACTCTGCTATAAAGCACTAACTAATAATTTAGAAAATGAGAAAAAGTTCACTAAATCCATCAAAAAATTCTATATAAACATTTCACATGGATAAGAACGAAACTAAAATGTGATCAAAACGTTGGAAAATTTTATTTAAGATGGAAAACCTAGTCAAAAATAATAATTAGATTAAATACAATTAAATTGATTAAAGTGAAAACTCACACAGCGATTTAACTCCAAAATAAGAATACGATTAAATTAAACAGAAAACAAATAAATTATGTAATATGTATCAAAGATATGGTAAATGTTGGGGTTATGGTAAATGCTGGGGTTGTTATGTTTGATAACCATTTATTTAGAACACAACTTTACACTATTTTCTTAACATTACTTATTTTAATTATATTCAGTACTTAGTTGACGTTGCTGAGACTACTTCATAATTAATGATACGCGTTACATCAAGTTGCTATCTTGACGTTGATTTAGTTCTGCCTCCCAAGATAAAAGTCGTTGTCTCTTTTATAATAGACCTTGCAACAGTCAGCAGTCGTTCATTAGTGGGTCAAGTTTTACATACCTAACCTACGACAAATTTGTGTGTTCATAATTCTGCCGACTTTACACATTATAATCGAGGCTATTTTATTGATGTCCTCGATTCGAATTATTAAACATATTTTATATAAACAAATGCGAAATGTATTACACGTTCCTTTTAAACTTTATCTTTTTATGAATTGTAATATTTTAGGGATAATACCACAAAGACTCAATACCCATAATTATCGATTAAACAGAGCAAAAATATTTTATTTACCTGTAAATAAACAAAGCCACAAAGTCCATGGAAGCCGTTTATTTTCTGATTTCATCTCTATATCATTTTCTTCTATTTTCTCCATTTCTCCTTTCATAAAATAGTCTAACCTTTGACTGCTTAAGATAATTATTTCAAACTAGTTCATTTTTACTTTAATGTATTATTTTAACACCGTATAGAAAGTAACAAAACGTTTAAGGTTAAAGATCAATTATACTGATAATATAAAAAGCTAATTAATTTTGCACATAACCGTACCATCAGGAGACAAAGAAAAAATTTTATTTTTTTAATTAACTAATTCTTATTTGCTTAACATATTCCTGCTGAACGTACATTAAATACAAAAATACGACCCTAACAACAGAATGTTCGGACAAACGAAATTTTATTTAACCCTTAAGTACCATGGCGGGGTCAAAATTGACCCCCCGCATTTTTAATGCCAAGTTTCGCTACCGAAACATAGATTGAGCATTGCGCGCTTTCTGCTAATCTTTGACCGGTAGGTGATTTATCGATCTACGAAAATTCCGTTAGTTTATCTGTTACTACTGCAGAGTTAGGCACGCATAGGGTCAATTTTCACCCGCTTATGGTATAAGTGTTTCTAGTGCAATTAACGAGTAATTTGAAATGGCGGGGTGTAGTCGCAATAAACGCCCTCTGACACAGAAAGAACTTGAAGAGGAGGGGCAAAAAATTATGGACAATGGACTAGATAGTGACAGTGAGTTTTTAGACCAGGCTAGTGAACACAGTGATCACAAAACAGACAGTGAAGAGAAATGGGACGATGATGACAAAAAAAATTGGCAAATTAATAATTCCGAAACTGGTAGTGAATATTCGGGTGAAGAAAGTGATATAGCTGACTCAAGGGATGTGTTTTATGGCAAAAATAGGTTCAAGTGGTCTAAAACTTCTCCCACCTTTTTCTCGTACACATAAGCATAATTTAATTAGTCATTTACCTGGTGTTATTGGAAAAGCTCGAGCTAGTATGCCAGAGAAACCAGTTGATGCTTGGGAATGTATTATTAGCCACGATATATTGCAAGAAATTCTTGAGAAAACCAATGAACGAATAACTAATATGGCTTCTAAATATAATTTACACAATTTATCGTGTCAATATACCAATCACCTTTACATAATTGAATTAAAGGCCTTTTTAGGCTTATTATATTTAGCTGGGGTATTTAAATCCAATAATGAAGATTTAAGGTCTTTATTTGCTACGAATGGTACTGGCCGTGATATATTTCGAGCAACCATGTCACTAAACCGATTTTATTTTTTGCTTGGAAGCCTTTGTTTTGACGACCCAACTACTAGACAAGAACGTATTGCGCACGGAGATAAACTGGCAGCTATATCCAATATTTTTAATATGTTTATAATTAATTGCCAGTCCAATTATAGCTGGGGTGAATATCTCACAATAGATGAAATGCTTATTGCATTTAGAGGAAGGTGCCAATTTAGGATGTATCTCAAAAATAAGCCAGACAAATACGGTCTCAAAATGCAGTGTTTAGTAGACTCTAAGACACATTATTTTCTAAATGGTTTTATATATACTGGAAAAGATACACGCAGAGCAAATCCAAAAAAGTTATCCATCCCCACTCTAGATGTTTTGACACTTATTCCACCAATTTCAGGTACAAATAGAAACATAACAGCAGATAATTGGTTTTCGTCGATTGAGCTCATAAAAGAACTGAGAAGCCATAAAATTTCATATGTTGGAACTCTAAAAAGAAATAAAAGAGAGGTTCCTGCTGAATTTCAACCCCAAACAAACAGGCCACCTAATTCTTCCTTATTTGGTTTTACAGGAAGCGAGAGCCTTGTATCTTTTGTTCCTAAGAAAAATCGTGCAGTGTTGTTAGTGTCAACTATGCATCATTCCAATACAATGGTTAATGGAAAGCCAGAGATTATAAATTTTTACAACGAGACAAAAGGTGGGGTGGATTCATTGGATAAGAAATGTGCATGCTATAAAACTGGCAGAAGAACTCGTAGATGGCCTCAATGGTCTTAATATGATTTCGCATTTTGGACATTGCAGGATTAAATGCTAACGTAATTTTTAATGGAGTTCAGCAAAATCAAATAATGGAAAGAAGATTGTTTCTAACCACTTTAGATCAAGAACTTATTAAGGCCCATTTAACTCGTAGAGCTCAGCAAACTTGTTTACCGAGAGAAATTCGTAGTGCCATTTTTAAAGTTTCCGGTCTTCAGGAACCAATGCCTGCCGCAAATCCAGAGCCACAACGACGAAAAAAGAGGGGAAGGTGTAAAATATGTGCATATTCCAAAAACCAAAAGAAAGCAAGCTCATCGTGCGATAAATGTCGAGATTTTATTTGCAAAAATCATTTCCACATACAGATGTTATGCATAAGCTGTGTTGAAAATTAAGGTAAAATCATGCTTGTCATTTTTGAGATACGAAATCTAAATCGATTTTTTTTATTTTAGGTAGGAGCTATGATATCTAGATTTCACCATTGGATATAGAAAAACTGCACATTGTTATTATTTTTCTTATAATTCGAGAAAGTGCATAGCTATGTTAATTTGACTGAATACAAAAGTTTTTTTTAAATAAAGTTATATCTAATTTACCAAATTCGTTTATTTTTATATAAATGTAAAAGTAGCGGTAAACAAAATTATAATATATATTAATATATATAATAATAATAAACTAAAACAAGTTAAAAAAAGAATATTTTTTGATACAAAAAACAATGGGGGCAAATTTGACCCTGCCATGGTACAAATGTTACTATTTTTGGCCGTGGTAGTTAAGGGTTAAAACGTTTATCTTCACGATCTTTGTTATTTAACCGAAGAACGAGATCAATAACATATTAAACTCTACCATTAATAACAAAATATTGAAATGGATCTGTCTCTATAAACTTTGAATTGCAGTTTTAGCGGTAAAATAAACGAAAATGTTGCATCGTGACAACTAAATATTCGGACAATTCAAGAAATTACTATTTTAATATGGGGTTACATGGTCAAGCGCCTTTGCAACCACGGCAATCCTGTCTGTCATGGCTCGTACTAAGGATTTACACAAGTCAGGGTCGAAACTATCCCATAATTCACCTAATTTACTCTTCAAATCGGCGACGATTTCCAGGAATTATTACTCAATTTCTGTTTCATCTTATGCCACAATGTTTCAGTAACATTTAGGTTAGGATTCTTCTAAAGCCATGAGATGACTTTAATAATATTGTCTTCAAACCACTTTTTCGTTGTTTTAGCTGTTTTGCATGCAGCATCGTCCTGTTGGAATATAAAATTCAAGTCCGGGTAGAGATTGTGAGCACTTGGTACAAGACTATTTTTCAAAATGTCTTGATACTTTGCTGAGTTAATTGTGGCTTCGACCACCTCATATCTTTCTATACCCGCCAATGACATGCATCCTCAAATTATAATTCCTATAGAAAATTTTACAGTTCTCTTAAGGCAGTCATTAACGATCCATGAAAACTTTAAGCAACCGCTTTAATTGGGCAAGATCGAATATTTCATGGACCCTTGATACCTGGTCTAGAATCGTATTCAGTGACGAATCGAAATTTTCTGTTGTGTTTACCATTATCATTCAAATAGTAATTACTTTAAAATGCCACAGAAAAATAGCTTCAAAACAATACATTTTACTGCCATAGATGTTGCAGAAGACACGAAAAAATTAAACCAAAAGGATTAAAGAATAAAGACTGATTTCCAAAAGAATAGCCCGTTTTGTAAAAATTTTGTCAAGAGGAAAATGAAAACAAGAAAACAGTCATAGCACATAGGCGTAGCACCTTAAAATGGAAGCTTCGTCTATGTCAAACAAAAAATATATCAAAATATCTGAGCCATACCTTGAAGTAGACTGACATGGTTGATGCCACATTAGCCTAGCTTAAAACCATCGAGCGTTTAGAGCTGAAGGAGCTCTAACTGCAGAGAGTGAGTTGATTGAAGAGAATCGCTTCCTACCAAAACCTCGTCAATATAGAAAATGCCACGTTAGCACTGGCGAGGTAGTAATAAAGCATGATTCTACCCAATTTTCTAACTTTTATAGAGTTTTTGGAGCGGTATAAGGTAAAGAAGAAATGCCGTAACTAACAGTACGTAGAAAATATATCATGGAGATATTTAGAATAATTTGGTCTCCAGAGAACTTTTTGACAATTTCAAAATTCCATGTTGACTTTAATTTGTCGATAAGTTTACTTTATATTGCATATAAAACCAGTATATAAAGTGTCATTTAAAGACAAACCTTAAATGCCATATAGACTGGCGTGAAAGGCAACATGAATTTTGGAGACAAGAGACAAATTAACAATTTGTTTTTTGAAAACTGTGTGATGAGCAGAGTAATAAGATGATTTAAAATCGGATGTAGGAACCAATATCATATGTTGGGAATTATCAAAATCTTTCATGGACTCAACATGCTCAACAACTTTCTTTTAGATTGGAGATTTTCGTGAAACAATCTTCTAGCATACAACAACGACAACATGCCTGAAAATAAGTATCAGAAAGCAAAAAGAAAAACATGATTGTGTTGTCAAAACGGTAGAGTAACAGAAAATCTGCCTGTTGAATTTTGAAAAGAATGACTTAAGAATATCCTCACAAGCCTGATCGTCCTGGGTCAAAATAGCAGGTTTAGATATTATATTTTCAACTTCCCAAAACTGTTTTGAACAATATCTATGTTTATTTTTATAGACGTATGTAAAGAAGAGAAAAAATAATTAGAAAGAGCTGTAGAGACTCGCTCTTGTAGAACATACCCGAAATTTTTTTTCTAATGCAACAGGTTAATTTGGTTAGCCACGAATTCAACCAGAGTTAAGTAAAGAAAAAAGAAGAAATTCAGCACTTATAAGCATGTTTATTGGACCTGGTTGATAAAATGTGTGTTCTGCTAGTTTCATGTCACGAATATGAGTGAGATCGTGAGGATTAATGTATACTTTCGGTTGATTCAGACATGCCCTGTTCAAAATAATTGTATCCAATGAGAAAATCCGACGGTCACGGTCACACGGTTTAATGAGACAAAAAGTAGTACCCTGAGTAATACACGTCGAAATTCCACTCAGACTTTCCACAGGGATTGATACCATATTATAGGAAAGATGTTGGGAGGAAATGAAGATTATGGGAAATTGGCTATGGAGCCTGTATCCAGCAGGATTTGAATTTTTTTGAAAATTGCGAATACATATTTGATATGAATCAAACATGTGGATAACAATACAGATGAGGATGTTAAATGTAGTTGTGTAGAAAATTTAGTGTTCGTTCGAGAGTTAGGGGAGCAAAAATAGACTGAGAGATTTACAGACTCCTTCAGCTTATAATGAAAGCTTAAACTGAATGTCGCAAAGAAACTATAACTACTGTAGAATAAAGCAGATTTGCAATTTGAAAGGACTACGCAGTGTTGAATAAGTTTTAAGACGTTCTGAAAACCGTAAGCAACTCTCCAATCCTATAATGTAAATGCTAACTTAAATGTAACCTAATATGATATTTAAATGAATAAGTAATTATGTTTCCACTCTTCTTCATATAATTTACGACATATTAACTTACTTCTACTGATTTTCTGTAGATTCCTTTATTTTATATTGAAAATATTTCTGAATTACTATTTTATTTTCTTCTTCTGTCCTGTTCTCTTCATAGAATTTTCAGTTTTAATAAAAAATGAGTGCAGTAGTTTGAATGGAGAATATCTCCACCATTATAAAAGATAAATGCACCAATGCCCTATTTCCTCCCTTATTAGGTAAAGTAGTGTGCTAATGGATAAATTTAATTAAAATGTTATGATTTAAACTGCAGTAAATTAATTATCTTGATATTATCAATTATATAAATTTTATTTTTTTAATTAATATTATAATTTTTCATAAGTAATATTACAATTTAATTTTTATTAATGACAAGATCATAACGAGATTATTAGGTTAAGGCCTTTTCTGTATATTATAAATGTATAATATATTACACTGATCACTTTTTATGATTCTTAATATTTTTATCGTAGTCTTTCCAGAGGCCAGAGTATTGGCCCCCTCGGGATAATTTTCATTCCCCACAACAGACATCTTAAAAAGAAAAATTACCAGCCGTATTGTCATTGACACTGTTACAGGATGATTTCCACTTTAGATTTTTTTATTTCCTCAGATATGGAGTTTAAGTTAAAATATATCGCTGATATTTTTCTGTTTTTTCTAAAACTAGAAAGCTTTCCAGCAAACGGACCATTTGTAAAAAAATAGTTATTTATATAAAATACATACAATATTTTGTAAATAAATTTAAAAGTTTTAAAATGCTTAGAGAGCATGCGGCTCGTTTTCGAGCAGTTTCACTGAAATTGCTCGTTTGCGAGCAATTTCACTGAAGCATAATATGTAACAACTGCCACAAACTTTATATAAATCACCTAACCGCTGAATACTGGAGGAAAAGCCAACATTACTACTTGCCGAAAGTTACAATAGAATAAGACAATTTAAAAATAAACTATACACATCAACTCTGCCATCCATGTTTCAGATAAATCTAAACAATATACCAAACATACAACCAATCTACATAAGAGATTACTCGAAATTTCCAGTTTACTTAAGGAATGCCATGTTTAATGTGGATATAGAAACTTTATTTCCGGAACATTGCCAAATTTATACCGATGCCTCAAAAATGAATTCGAGAGTGGCCGCTGACGTGTGGGACCCTAGGACAAGGTATAAAGAGAGTATACGACTTAATGAAAATTTTACAACATTTGCAGCAGAACTTGCAATACTGAGAGCAATGCAGTATATAAGCAGTATAAACAATAACGAAGAGAAATTTCTGATCCTTACAGATAGCAAAAGTGCTTTACTTAAACTGGAAAGTTTGAAGGACATTATATTGACATACATATATATTGACTTTATTAAAGCATATATCGCACTTAAGGCTAAGGGCAAACAAATATCATTTTGTTGGGTAAAAGCTCACTCTAATCTTAAACACAATGAAATAGTAGATACTTTAGCTAAGAAGGCCACCGAACTAGAAAATGAAAGTTAATATAAATTAACATACGCTAATATTACCAGCAATAAAACCAAAACCTGGCAACAATGGTATAACAACTCAACTAAAGGGCTATTCTACAAAAACATACAATTAAATATTCCAGCTAAATCATGGTTTAATCATTACCACGGCGAAAAAATCGTTGTTTCATACATATGCAAACTTAGATTTGGACACTGCCTAGTTCCAGAACACAAATTTAAAATAGGTCTTGGTGATAGTAATCTTTGTGAATGTGGTAAGTTAGAATCTACAGAACACATGATACTAAACTGTAGACTAAAGATAATAGAAATAAATCAATTCATGGATCAAGTATATAGAGAAACCAATATTACAAGACCATTTAATATAAAAAAAACATTATCTAGTTTAGACTAACGTGTATATGAGATCTTAATTAAACACATACTTAATATAAAATTTAAATTGTGAACTATTAATACCTGTGTTTATCCCATTTGTCTACCTATCTTTCCGTGGTCTAGTCTTGTGTGTGTGTGCATTGCTCTGAAAGACCCCTGAGCAGAAGTACTCCTTGTTGACATTTCTTATAATGTAATTAAAAAACAAAAAAAAAAACAAAAAAAAAAGAAGGTTCTTTATGTTTTACAACCTTACACATAGCGCCTCTTCTACTAGCCTGTAGCTGATGCTATATTCTTTTTTTGCTTTGAAAACGTCCTAGATAAATATAATGCTTTCGTCATTTCACAATATTTTTAAGGTGCATTCGCAGAACATTTGTGTTTATGCATATCTTAACTGATGAGGTAATATGCTGCAACCTATTAGCGGCCTTTTTTAATGTTCTTCTTTATTTTCTAATAATAAATAAATAAACAAATTTATCGAATTCTTTATCAAAATATATAAACTTTGATATCGGTTAATTAAATTAAGAAAATAGTTTGTCTTGCAATTTAACCGCATATTAAGAACTTTAAGTCCAAGCCAAAATAAAAAAATTGTTTTATTAAAATAATGAAAAAAGTAGATATTGAAGAACCAAATATAATACATGAAAATGGCAGAACTTGGCCATGGATGTTCCACTTTTCATTGTTTACAGGTAACATAATTTTTTATTAATTTGTTCTATTCTTTAGAATACAAATTTATCATTATTGTTCTGAAGCTATTTTCTTGTGGCATTTTAAATTAATTTATATTTAAATGGGAATAAGCCACAATTAAAGGTTAAAATACGTTTATTGACGTTTCAATTTCCAATTTTGTTTTTTTTTTTTTAAACAAAAAATTTGTTTAATTTACTAATGTTTGTATTTTGAGAACGATTTCCGAAGTGGAAATTGAAACGTCAATAAACATATTTTAACCTTTAATTGTGGCTTATTCCCATTTAAATATAAACAAATTTATCATCTTTTGTGATCCATCGAAAAATTTAAAAAAGGTTATATTATTTCTTTAGGTTTATTTTTAGGCATTGTTTTATCAGGTGGTAGTCGATTGATTTAAAAAATGCAAACAAATGATCATGATTATAGGTCATGCTATTTAGGCTTTATTTGACTGCCCTGGTCTGTGTTGCCAGTTTCTTAAGTCCATTGCCATTCGTTTACAACTATCCGTGCAAACCTCTACAAGTTCTAGTCTAAACCAACTATTTTGCTCAAAATACCACTACTCTAATTTTATATTATCAGAGGTTGGCTATGATCTCAACTACTTAGCTATCCGTACCTTATTGGCGGCTACTCTGAAAAGATCTACTGAGCTGCAACTATAAAACTCTCTTAGGTTTCTTAGCCAGGAAATTCTTCGTCTTCCTATGGATCTTTTACTCTTGATTTTACCTGGCATTATGAGCCTTAATATATCATATTTTGAATCTCTGGTAATGTAGCCTAAATATTACAGCTTTCTTGTTTTGATGTGCTTGATGACCTCGCAGTCCTTTTGTAACCTTCTTAACACTAATGCATTCGTAACTCGTTAAGTCCATGGTATTTTCAAAATCCTTCTATAGCACCACATCTTAAACGATTCCAACTTCTTTATATTATCCACTTTTAGTGTCCAGCTTTCCATTGAATACAACAAACTCGAGAATACGTAGCATCTTAAGGCGCTTATCCTTAGCACCAGTGAAAGGTCTCGATTAACAAACATTGTTTTCATTTTTATAAATGTTTGTCTTGTAATGTCAATGCGTGTCCTTATTTCTCTATCTTGGTCATTGTTTTCATTTACCCAGGTTCCCAGATATTTGTATTTATTCACTCTTTCCACTTGTTTTTTCTCGATATCTAGCCTTCCTACTATATGTTGCTTAGAAATAATCATGCACTTGGTTTTCTTAACATTCAATTGTACTCCATATTTTATACTGACTTGATGTAATCTATTTAATAAGCGTTGTAGTGCTTCTAGACTGTCTGCAAAAACAGCGGTGTCGTCTGTGAATCTTATGTTGTTCAAGGTTTGCCGCTTATTGATATACCTTGTTGTTCCTCTGATATTGCTTCTTTAAAATTAGCTTTGCATTACAGATTAAATACAAATGGGGACAGCACGCAACCCTGTCTAACACCTCTTTTGATTTCTATAATTTCTGCATCGACATTTTCGACTCTAATCTTTACTTTTTGATTCCAGTAAAGATTGACATTAGCCCAAATATCTCGACTATCCACATTCTTTTCTTTTAACAGTTTTACGAGTTGCTAGGTCGTACTTTATCAAAGTCCTTTTAATAATCTATAAAGCAGACAGAGAGATCCTGGTTCATATCTAGTCGTCTTTGCGCGAGAACGTTAAAGCAAACATGGCCTCTCTCGTTCCTAGTCCTCCTCTGAATCCAAACTGGGTGTCATTTATAGCTTCTTCTTTTTTTGTATAGTCTTGCATGTATTATTTTGAGAAATATCTTAAGTGTGTGGCTTATTAAGGAAATTGTTCTGTACTGGGAGCATTCTGTCGCATGTATTGACTTTTGTAGTGTCACAAACGTGGACAGCAACCAATCTTCGGGTGTTACTCCTGTTGTACATACTTTGTTGAACAGATCCAAAAGTATATGCAGTGTTTTTTCGTCAATGCATTTAATTAGCTCTGGGCCTACTCATTTCGCGCTCCTTGCATTTTAAATTGCTTGTTGTAATTCGCACATATTATTTTCGGTTCTGTTTTATCCTGTGGTTCTTCTTGTATCATTCTATTATCGTCATTTTCGATAAGCAGCGGTAATAATGTTCATCTAAAAGGCTAGTTTTTATTAGTTTTATCTTCGGTCTGCACCCTGTTGTTCGTTTTAAGGAGTCGTCTTGTGAACTGATGGTAGAATATTCTGGTCCCTCTTTTCACGGTCAATTCACACAATAGTGTATAATACCATCTATTAAATTCTTGCATTTTAACCCTGTTCTGTCATTAAGATCGCTAAATAATAAGATAGCAGTACGCTTTTTCTGTTCTTATTAGTTTTTTAAAGTTAATCTTTGCTGTAAAATGCCATACTGCAATAGCATACAATATCACTCCTCTAACATAGGCCTAGTAAAATTGGATCTTCTTAAACTACGATAGAGGGCTGGTCCTCAATACATACAAGGTTTAACTTTAATTTTTGACACTGATGCCTTTATTTTGATTTAATGTATATTTCTTATAAATTAGGTAATTGACGACTTTCCTTTTCTTTCTTGGATTTTGTTCCTTTTTATCATGGCAGATTTTTCTTCTTTTTTTATTTTTTTTTTTAGTTGTTTAAACAGAATAAATTTAGTTCTTTTCTTGATCTTGAGATTCTATTTATCTGTGAATTCTACAAGTCCCTCTAGGTGATTTTCCATTCTCGCTACAAATCTCTTCGTTTCCTTATTTTCGCAGAAGATGTCTATTATAAACCGGTCATACTGAAGCCAATTAGATTATTGTAAATTTGTTCATTTACAATATCCAATATAGAATTCAAGGACTCTTTACCACTTGTACTGGTTTAGAGGAGGAGTACTATATATGGTTTGAGTCACTTGTTAGTTTCTCAAAAGTGTCTGCCAGCCTGCAATGTAATGCCTTGCAGTCAGTCAATATATGAATGACAGTTCTAGGTTCTCTGATTTAGAATTGGCAGCTTAGCTTAATATTTTTAATTAATTTTTGTTTGTATTTTGAGAACGCTTTCCGAAGAGAAAATTGAAGAATTTCAATAAACTTATTTTAACCTTTAATTATGGTTTATTGGCATATCTGATCTTGAAGCAGTGTATATCAAGTTTAACACTCTCAACAAACTATCCTTGAAACCCCAACGTTTAGGAAGGATTTTTTGCGCTCAGAACTTTCATAAATTTCAAAATGTGTGCTTGACTTCTGGGTGGCACTTTCCCTCTGTGGACGTGGACTATAATATCATTGATTTTTTAGATCGGCTTGTCTGTATTTTCAATAAGGCATTTCCTTTAATTACAATTAAGTCAAAAGATCACAAACTTTGGACTACTAAAGGTATCCGCATATCAGTTAAGAATGTGAGTTCACTACTGTACATCAAGAAATTTACTACCAACGTCTTTGTCACTGAATATATCTCCAAGTACAGAGGAACATATCTAAAACTTATCAAAACAGCTAAAAAAATATTGTTCTGAAGCTATTTTATTGTGGCATTTTAAATTAGTTACTATTTAAATGGGAATAAGCCACAATTAAAGCTTAACGTACGTTTATTGACGTTTCAATTTCCACTTCTAAAAAATGTACTCTCAAAATCATCTGGGAAGCTCCAGAAATGTTGCAAGATTCAATTGGTCCATAATAAACAATCTTTAAAATAAAACTAACACAGCTCAAACATTTTCTCTTTAAAAACCTTGAAAATCTAAATTATTACTTCGTTAATGTGTGTAAAAATATAACGTGAACTATTTAACCACAACAAAATCCTATGTCCTATCACACCGATTCAAAAAGGGTCTCAAATTCATTCTTTATAAGATCAATTGATAAATCTGAACTGTTCCAAAAAATTGGTAATATCAAAAGCAAATCTTCCTTTAGTACGGATGGATTACCCATAAAAAATTTTCTTAAATTTCCAAAAAATGTGTTGAAAGTACTAGTCTCACTAATTAAAGATTCCTTTGAAAAAGGTTTATTTCACGAGTGCCTAAAGATAGCCATTATTATTCCTTTTCATAAGGGTGGTGAAAAATCGAATGTCTGCAACTATAGACCTTATGCCTTACTACCGGTCCTATCCAAAATTATTGAAATTCTTATAAAATTTCCCGACTTATCTACTTTCTCGTTGAAAACAACATTTCATCACAGCGTCAGTTCGGCTTTTTATCTAATAAATGTACCAGTGATGCTGTTTTCTGTACTACATGAGATATATCAAGCACTAAACAATAATCTTGATACTGCCACTATTTTTTGTGACTGTGCCAAAGCCTTTGGTTGTGTAAATCATGACATTTTATTAAAAAAAAACTAAATTTCTACTGAGATTAAGGTATTTCTTTGAATTGGTTCCAATCTAACTTAAGGAATAGGAAACAAGTAGTTAGAGCAAATGTTAAAAAAAAGTTAAATTACAAAAATCTTTATTAGTACTAGAACAAATCTTTTTTAATTCACAAATGTGCATATGTAATTATATTTAATACTTTTAGCTAACTTAATAGGCATCATATCAGGAAGCGCCCTGGCCTGGTATTCATTTGCTTTTCCAATATTGACTTCAACTGATGCTGAAGTGAATCCATTAGGAAGACCAATTACTCCTTTTGAAACGTCTCTAGTATTTACAGCAGCTGCGGTTTCTGGAGCTATTAGTAATATATTTATAGGAAGAGTTTTAGATAAATTTGGAAGAAGAAATGGTATACGATTGTTTGGCGTTTTGTTTTTTGGATCTTATATGTCTCTTGCGTTTACACAAAATATTTATATGTTAGGTATATCTTTTGCAATAAAAGGATTAACAATATCTAGTGGATTAGTAACCGTAACAATATATGGGTGTGAAATTGCGGAAGATAAAAATAGAGGTTGGGTGGGTTGTTTAAGTTCTCTCATGATTCCAGTTGGTAATATGCTAACATTTATTTGTGGAGCAGTTTTCAGTAATTTCTGCTTATTTAATATTATTTTTGCGACTCTTGCTTTACTTCTAATAATATTTTCCTTTTTTATGGTAGAAACTCCTGTATATTTGGCATTGCAGGATAGAAAGAAAGATTGTATAAGTACTTTAAGAAAACTTAGATATTACAAAAAAGATAGTGACCCTGAAAGAGATTTTTACTTATTACAAACAAGTTCTGAAGCCACACCTAGTGAAGAAAAATTTTCATCTCTCCTTCAAGATAAATCTACAAAGAAAGCATTACTTTTGTGTTTTACAATTTTAACCACTCAACAGTTTTCAGGTTTGTTTTTTATTATGGGATTTATTGTGCCGAGGTTTACTGAAGACAACTCTTCGGTGTCAGGTACCACAATCTGCCTTATAGTAGGGGCTGTTCAAATAACAATAATTATTGTGATTCTTTTTATTGTCGATAAAATAGGAAGGCGACCATTCATACTTTTGGCTTCTGCTGGATGTTCGGCGATGTTGTTTCTACTAGCCTTCTATTTTTATGTAGAACATATGAACTTGCCTCTTTTAAACAGTATTAAATTATTACCTGTTATTTGTATAACTCTTTGGATTATATCATACACTTTGGGATTGTCACATCTCCCAATTACTCTTATAGGAGAACTATTTAATAATGAGGTAAGAGCTACGGCAATAGGTACAATTTTTACGGTGGAACGTATTATAGGAATTGTTTTGAGTTTTGAATACCCATTAATAACTGAAAAGTTTGGTGCTCATGTTAACATACTACTATGCAGTATTATAACACTCGGCGGTTTTATATTATTATTAATGTTTTTACCAGAAACTCGAGGTAAGAGTTTTAAGAAAATTCAAAGTATTCTTAGTAAGTAAGAATTTAAATAAGGTTACCAAATAATTTCGTTATATTATTTATAGTTAAATTATTATGCAACTGAATGGCAGTCCCGAATAAAGTTGTATTCCATGTTTTCACCCCAGTCACCAAATGTTTATAGACACTTTTTGTGTAGAATGAACCGTTCTCTGACAAACAACGATTGAAACGATTGTCGATTTTGAATGTCAGTTATGCGCGCGCGCAAAATCAATGATCAATAAAATTTGCATCAGCTCGACGGTAAAAATTTGATATCTTTTGATTTATTTGTCCTATCGACAAATATCAAAATGCATTTTAAAGGTAAAAAGTTCAGATTTCGTATGCAATCTTTGTATTTTGCCGCAAATAAACACCTTTTTAAATAAATTTATAAAGGTGTTAAATAAATGAAAGTGGCGGGATTTTTCCATTTTTTTAGAATTCTTATAGGACCAATACAATCAACCCCTTTCATTGACTGGCCACTAACACTTTCACAACTTTCACTTAACAAACGATCTTCTGTTTCTTCTTATAATGGTGCTACAACCCTTTGTGAGTTATGGCCTGCTTAACAATGTTTTTCCGTTCTGCCCTGTCGAATACCTTCCTTCGCCACTGCCTGATCTTCATGGTTTTAAGATCCCTCTCTACGTCGTCTATCCATCTTTTACGGGGCCTTCCTCTTGTTTTGTTTCCTTGGGGCTTTCATCTATGGACTACTTTTACAGCTCGATTATCTGGCATTCTTTCTAGGTGACCAAGCCAGTTTAGTCTTTGTGACTTTATAAATCTTACAATATCTGCTCTCTGCATTAGTTCATCCAGCTCGTGGTTCATTTTAATTCTCCACGAACCATTGCTGCATTGGGTTGGTCCAAATATTTCCATTAGTATTTTGCGCTCAAATATTCTTCAGTTGGTTTTCTTCAGTGGTTGAGAGGGTCCACATTTCACATCCATATGTGACCACTGGTCTAATTACTGTTTTGTAGATTCTAAGCTTAGACTAACGATTCAGTAACTTACTTTTCATTTGTATGCATAAAAGTACTTATTACCGCTAAGAATCCGTGCTTGTATTTTTTGACTGATGTTGTTGTCATTTATTATTGAGCCTAGGTAGGGCAAAGTGGAGACATATTTGAAGGTATGATTGTCTACCTTCAAATTCTGATATTGATTCGATTTTGTGCACTCCATATATTTTGTTTTGCTTTTTATATATAGACCAAACGTAGCAGCTTCTCGTTTTAGTTCTATAACTTTTTCGCTTAATACCCTTTTGTTGCGGCTTATTATGGCAACATAATCCGCATATGCGCATATTTGCATTGATCTTGTATTAATACAGCCGTTTATATCCAGTTTTCTAACAACAGCTTCTAAAGTTAGATTAAAAAGTGTTGTTGATAAGTTTATTCAACTTATTAGGTATCCCTAACATAGATAGTTGCTTTAACATCTTTTGTCGATCTACTCCATTAAACGCCTCTTTGAAATCGATATTCAAGTTGTAAATAGGTATGTTATATTCAACACATTTTTCAAGTTTACCTCTTAACATATGTATTTGGTCTATAGTTGACCTCTTTGGTCTGAAGCCACATTGGTATTCACCAATCATCTCGTCCGAAAACGATTCCAGGCGGCTGTATATAATTTCTGATAATATCTTGTAGACGACATTTAAAACTGTTATGCCCCTATAATTTTTGTAGAGTCATTGGTCTCCCCCTTTATACATAGGAAGTATGATTCCTACTTTCCAATCTTCTGGGATGACTTCTAGTGTCCATATGCGGTCGATTGGTTTATGGATACGCCTCCATGGCGCATATCCATTCTTTATCAGTTCTGAAGTTATTCCATCTGTGCCAGGTGCTTTGTTATTTTTAAGATGTTTTATGACGTTTATCGTTTCTTCCAATGTTGGTTGCTCAACTAGTTGTTCTGCTGTGTGGTGAATTATTTCTTCATCTTCGTTTTGTTTTTTTTTTCTGGGTTTAACAGCTCCTGAAAATGCTCCTTCCACCTTTTCATTATTTCGTCTTTCTTGCTGATAATGGTCCCGTTTTTGTTCTTGTACAATCTTGTATAATCTGTAATTTGTTGTATTTTTCTATTCAACATTTCTCTTTTTTTCCTTTTACATATTTTCTTTGCATCTTTTCTGAGTTCTTCATATGCCCTTCTATTTAATCGGGAATCCCTTTGCAAACATTTCTGTCTAGCTATATTTTTGCCATTTATTACTTCTTGGTAATTTTGGTCAAACCATTCCTCGTTTCTTTTGCTTGAGGTTTCACCTAAAGTTTCTTTTGCCATATTTGTAATTGTTGTTTGGATGACATTTTATTCTTCTTTTATGTTGTTTTGTTGTCCTCTTTCATTTATTATTACTTTTATTTTTTGCTGGACCTCATTCTTCTTTTTAGGATTTTAAAACATATATTATGTGTTCCGTTTTCTTTGTTTGGCCTCTTTCTCTTTTCTTACCATTGATATTCTTTGTTTTATCTTTGATTTAACCAAGAAATGGTCCGAATCGCAATTTGCACCTCTACAAGTTCTAACATCCGTTACGGAGGTTGCTCATCGCTTAGATAATAGTATGTGATTAATTTGATTAAATTTATTAGTACCAGGTATCATCCAGGTTCCTTTACGAATATTTTTATAAGGAAAACATGTACCAAAAACTCTTAGTTTGTTTGCCATTGCCAACTGTGTCACTCTTATAAAGTTGTTGCTGGTAATATCATGTAAACTATGCTTATCAAATGATTCTGCATATATTGGCTTTTTTCCCAACTTCGCGTTTATATTACCCAGGACTATAACTGCATCTCTCTTCTGTGCGTTTTCAGATTCTACTTGTAGTTGGTCATAGAATTGATGGGTTACTAGTTCATCTGCTGCTTCTGTTGGGGCATGGATATTAATAACTGTAATATTATGAAATTTTCCTCATAGACGTATTTTGCATATTCTTTCATTAACTGGAGTAAAACCCAATACTGACCTGCAGTATTTATGGTTTACCATAAAACTTACTCCAAAGTCTCCTTGTCTTTTGCTCCACAGTAGTACATACTGTTTTTTTTTTATTTATGCAACGATGACTTTTAAATCTGATTTCTTGGATTGATGCTATGTCTACTTCGTACTTCAATAGTTCCTGTGCAATACTTTGCATTTTGCCTGCCTGCAGCATGGTTTGGACATTTTAGGTTCCCAGTCGCAAATCAATCATTAAGTTCTTATTACGTAGCTTTGGTCGTTGTCCGTTGGTCCGTCCGGTTAGTTCATAGTTCGTAGCATTCGTGATAGTTGAATTTAAGGTGAACAGGTTATCGGACTATTGCTCCCGAGTCCAGTACCACGGCTGCTGGCTATAGCATCTGAATAAGCAATGCTTTCTCCCTTCCGAGTTCGCCCTGACAGTACCTTCCATTTGGATTGGTTACCCAATCTCCAATAGGGTTGCTCAGGTTTACCGAGATTCACCCGTGTAATCAAGATCACACTTCTTGAAGGTGAGAATAGGAATTGAGTATTAGAGGCTAGAGGTGTTATATGTTCTCTTACAGCTGGTTGTACTGCATAGGAGGTTACATGTGGTCTATTTTTATGTTTTTCTCTTTGAACAGACAGTGTTTCATTAAACTTAATTTTTTCTTATAATTTTTGGAAACGTTTGGGCAGGAGTCCGAACGGATGTGTAGTTTGCTTTTAAAAAATTTTAAACAAAGAGATGCCATTCTATTAGTATAATCTTTTTTGTAATATATAAATATAGCACATGCTGTATGTTTTTATTTTTAATGTTTATATGTGTTGTATATCACATGAAATGTAATGCTATATGTTAAAAAATATATTTTTATACTAAATGGAATTCCAGTATTTTATTTTATTACATGAGTATATCAACTACCTACAAAATTTACGTCAACGCTTCGAAAGGACAGTGGTTCCTCTTCTTCGCGTGCCATATCAGAATTATCCGACGTTGTCAGAAAAATCAGAAACCAAAGATCACAATTAATACCAGAAATAACTCCATACGAAATCAAAACGACCCTCTTAGAAATGAAAAATAACAAACCTGGCGATGACTAAGTAGTCATAGAGGCGATCGAACTAGGTGGAAATAAAATAATCCAGGTTTTGGTCAAACTTTTCACCGAATGCATCTACCAAGCAAAACCCCTTCCTAATGGAACAATGCAGGCATTGTTGTATTACACAAGTAAGGAAACATGACAGATCTTAAAAACTACCATCCTATCAGTTTGCTTTAACACATATATAAATTTTTCACAAAAATTATCAAAAAAAACACTGGACGCTAAATTTAACTTTTATCAGCCGAGAGAACCAACTGGATTTAGATCGGGATACAGCACTAACGACATCTTACAAGTAATAAAGAACCTGATAGATAAGTCTGCAGAATAGAACAAACCATTGTTGCTGATACTTGTCGACTACGAGAAAGCATTGACAGAATACCGAATAGCCTGGTGTCAACATAAATGGAGTTAAGCTCAGTTATTTGAGATTAGCAGATGACATCATCCATAATTTTCTTTATGCTTAAAATATTCTAAAACACTGAAATCAACTTGTTGATTTTCTCCAGAAATAATATTTCATTTATAATTGACCTCACTCTTACAGATTAACAGAATGAACGACAATATTAGACAAAAAGCAATATTGCTGCCTAATTTTAATAAATCCTTTAAAAACGACCAGTACATGAAGGCTATTAAGAATGTGACTTAAACGGAGACGTGTGAATGTACTGGCTATTTTCTATTTTTTGGTGAAACTATTTGCAGTTGCGTAAGTGCTAAATTAAAATCATATGTAACAATAAACCACTGAAAACATTGATTTCAAAATTTCCACAAAATTTATTATTATATCACTACAGCGGTTTCGGTAGAGTGTCTTTCTCAAGTGATCTCTTAGTATATTAAAGACTACCTTTATAGTCTTTAACTAAATAGATTGACGAATAGAAAACTGTCTCAAATTGGTCATTGAGAATTATTTCTGTTTTCTAATTTCTTAATATGCATAGACTCTAACAAAGATAGCTTAACGCCTTTATTTTGGATATGAAGAATTTGAAATTTGTCATTAAAAGGATGATTATGATCTAGATGGTGAAGTGAGTATGTAGAATCTGTTTTTCTATTATCGAAAACCCCTTTTATGTTTTGCTATACGCTTGTTAAAGTTTCTACCAGTTTGACCGATGTGTACACCACTGTGAAAGTGCTTTTTATTTTGGCTCTTGTTTTTTTTTAATATATTGGCCTAAGTTCTTGTTTGTTCTAAAAGCTGGTATTATTCCTTTCTATTTTATGTGTTTAATCATTTTTGTTGATATCTTGCCTGTATATGTAATCGAGCAGAAGGTACTAGGTTTTGCTCTGGTGGTGGAAATACTAATTTCATATGACGGCATTTAAAATTTTAACTTGCCTGTCTCTGAAAAATATAGATGTAAATCAAATATAAAAGATAATTTTATTTTGAACTCACCCTTTTGTTAAAATAAGTATATGTTTAGACGAGACTGATCTCAAGTTGACATATATTCAGTGCAAATGAAGCACTATTCTTATTTTAAATTCATTTTTATATAATACTTATTTAAGATTAAATAATCCAGTCGGGTTGGACGAAAAAAGGTTTAACCTTGCATAATTAGGGGGTCAATAGTAGTGTAAATTTTAAATCGCGACTGAATCCCGTCGCCGCCTTAGCCGCCATCTTCAATTTAAAGCAGAACCATTTTGGCTCAGTATCTACAACATTTTCAACTTATTTAACAAATCGCAATTGCTACATTTTAAGCTCATAACGGTTTGTCAAAAACGTAAAAATGGTCGAGATTTGGACAGAAAGATTTCCCAAAAACCAATCCCTGCAAGGTTTGGTACATACGTACTGACTTAAGCATAGATTTATAAAAAAAAATAAAAGATCAAAATTGTTTAAAACATAATTCTCTTAGAGACAAAAATGGACATATAGTCAATACCGCTGACGCAGTACAAAGCAGATGGGTTGAGCACTTTAAAGAACTACTTGATACCGAAGTGAAAAATGATGCGTCACCCCAAAAACCAAGAAATAACACTCACGTAGAACCTCCTTCAATATTTGAAGTGAAAGACGCAATCACACGACTCAAAAATAGCAAGTCCCCAGGAGTGGATTGTATCCCCGCAGAGCTCATCAAACATGGAGGTAACAGCATTATGCACCAAATTCACAACATAATAGTCAAAGTCTGGGAAGAAGAACAAATGCCAGAGGAATGGTGCACTGGAATCATATGTCCACTGCACAAAAAGGGAGATTTGTTGGAATGTAAAAATTATAGGGGTATAACTCTTCTGAATACAATGTACAAAATATTCTCCAACACCCTGTACAGCCGTTTAAGTACGTACGTGGAAGAAATCCTTGGTGAGTATCAAAGCGGTTTTAGGCCAGGTAGGTCAACAATTGACCAGATTTTTGTGCTACGTCAAATCTTAGAAAAAACCAATAAATATAATATTGACACGTTCCATCTCTTTGTGGACTTTAAGTCAGCGTATGATAGCGTCCTAAGAGGTAAATTATACGAAGCCATGAATGAACTTAACATTCCCCATAAATTAATAAGGCTCGTAAAAACAACTATGAGTAAAGTGATCTGCAGAGTGCAAATTCAAGGCGATATGTCACAAGCGTTTGAAACATATGCAGGGTTACGGCAGGGAGACGCGCTGGCGTGCCTTCTCTTTAATATAGCGTTAGAAAAGACTATAAGAGATGCCAAGTTACACAATAGGGGAACAATCTTTAATAAATCAACGCAGATTATGGCTTACGCTGACGATCTGGATTTGATCGCACGTACTACACGAGGACTTAAAGAGATGACTTCCACCTTCTTGACAGCCGCACAAAATATGGGCCTTAAAATAAACGAGGAAAAAACCAAAATGTTAGCATCTATTCCAAATAACAGAGATAGAGCTAGAAACGCCGAAGAAAACTTCAGTATAGACCAATATAATTTTGAGGTAGTAAATAAGTTTACATATTTGGGTTCTCTCATAACAAACGATAATGACACATCTGAAGACGTAAAACGGAGGGTACTGCTAGCAAACAAATGTTATTTTGGACTAAGCAAGCAGCTAAAAAACAGAAATTTAAGCCAGAAAACCAAACTAATAATATATAGAACACTTATCCTACCAGTGCTGACATATGAGTCAGAAACATGGACCATCTCCAAAACAGACGCAAATCTTCTGCTCGTCTTCGAAAGGAAGATACTAAGAAGAATAATGGGCGCATTCTGTGAGAATGGTATTTGGAGAAGGTGATATAATTTCGAATTGTACGAGAAGTATAAAAAAATAGTAAATGGTAGAGATGTAATATCCTTCATAAAAATAGGTAGGCTTAGATGGGCTGGACATGTGTCAAGAGCAAATGAAAATTACCCACCCAGACGAACTCTATTATCGGTCCCAGTGGGAAATAGGAGTAGAGGCAGACCACGACTGAGATGGAGGGACGGTGTGGACGAGGACGCAAGGAAAATCGGCGCGACAAATTGGCAACGGTTGGCGATGAACAGAAACGACTGGCGAAATAGACTGGGGAAGGTCAAGGCTCAACTAGAGCTGTAGCACCACTGATGATGATGATAATTCTCTTAATTTTTGTTTATGTACATTCATGTTCATTTATGTAAAGTTAATAATAAACGAGATACTTAATTCAATAATTGTGCTTGTTCAATAATTTCGTTTATAATATGATAAGAAAGAAAATTTTGTCGGCAATATTTTCGACTAGTATGAAAGTTTGTTGCCTGGCAATTTTCGCGAATTAAATTTTGACAGTTAAGTCAGTCGGGTGATCTTGTTAAAATTTCATAAGCGAAAATTGCCAAAAGGCAACAAACTTGAATAAAACCAAAAGAAAATTTTTCAACTTCTGGTGGTGACTGAAGTCCAGCTGCAGATATGGTTTTAAAGAGCTTGCATTTTAGTGACCCGTTAATTTAATCACCTACTGTTCAAAAAAACTTTGCTTAAACAAGGCTGACATAGCTGAAGATCGATGAGAATGGTTTGGTTTTTTATGTTTCTTTGTGTCTATTCCAATTTTTTAAGCTGACATTTTTGTCCACTAAGATACAGTGTTGATTCCAAGTGGACAGTTTTTGAACCAAGATCCATCCTTCCAGTTGGGGTGAACGGTAAGAAAGAGTCTGTCTGATGAAATTTTTGGTCTTCTTTTTTCCATTAATTTTAAAAATAATCTAACTGGGTAAATTTTCGTTTGATGAATTTCTTACCAGCCACTTGCTGCTTGCCAAACTTTTCGAATTGCCTTGTTTTGTTTTGGAAAAAATGCTGTCGTCTTTAATTCGGCCCGTAAATTCTTCCTTAACATCAAATCCCTTCTGAAAAAAGTAAATCTTGCAGTTTATTGCCTCTCCAAGCAAGTTCAATGAGCAAAGGTGAAAAAACTTGTTTTGTGCTCCATCGGAAGTTTTCTTGTCGTAGTTTTGGATTATTTTTAATAGTTCTTCGGTATATAATGCTTTTGAACTGAGTTTTATTTTTTATTGACTCTTTAAAGCCTCCGCTTGGTATCTCTGGCCAATCTTGCACATTTGAAATATATATCTGTGAAAGGGTCGATTTTTATGTCGTACTCCGTAAAATATTTTTCTTGTACCATTTTTGCTGTAGTATTTCACATTGACTTTACAGACAACTCTTTAAAGTCTTTGCAATTGCCTTTTTTTATGTTAAAGGCATAATCCTCAACAATTTTTCCCTTATGGTAGTATGTACATCTTTCAAGCTTAAAATTTCTCACCCGTGGGAACTCAAAAATTTCTGTCTAAATAGAGCTTCTGGACCTCTGTGTGTTCTCTGTGTGCCATGACTGGCATCCAAATCTTGATTTTTCGTCTGGATTCATTATATCTGCCCAAAATTGATTGCGCCTCAATGACGTTTGTCAAACTGACAACAATAGAATTACCAGACAGCTTCGGGACGGATCTGTCATAATTTTGGCGCTGATAAATCGCGGGCAGGAAAGAGTTTTGTTTGTAGGAAACGTGGCGTTGATATGACGTTTTATCAGCTAAAAATAGCCTAGTGAAATAGTCGCCATTAACTCGGAAAATATCGGCCGCACAAAAAAATTCCAGTAAAAAATTGTGGGATATCGCATTTGGAATAATTTCTGTTCTCACCATTTTTGTCGAAAAGTTAAAAATAGCAGAGATGTTGAGCACAAACGGTCAAACTTTTAACTCAAGATGGCGGATAACGCGGCGGCGGAATTTAGTCACGATCACGAAATTTACGCTACTATTGAGTCCCTCTGCAAAGTTTATAATAATAAAATAACATCCCGAATGGACAAAAATGATAGTTTGCATAAAAAATTTTTGCATAACTACTTCATTTCTACGTTCTTTAAGATTAAGGGCCGATATTTAGTTACAATCAAATACGTCACAGCAGCTGTCAAAATTATTAAAAATGCTTATTATTATTATTATTGATTTGTAAATAAAAACATGAAATTAACATCAGAAACAGTTTAATTATGGCTTATTTTAAATTAAAACGCAATATAATAAAATTGAATAAAATAAATCAGTCAACATAACCTTAAAATGGGACGTATTTTAGTTTAATTAAATATTTGATTACAATCAAGTTTTGATTAGCGTCCGAACAATCGGCCCTAAATCAATATAGTCATTACCGTTCTATAAAATAAGATATACACTGAACGGCAAAAAAGTGGCCACCCTACCAATTTTCGAAAATAAAAATTCATTGGAAGTTTTATGCACTGTTTAAATATTTCTTGCGATCATGTATGCTTGTTTTTGACAGTTTTACCGTTTATGTTGCTGTTTCCTGTAGTCGCTGTTTATCTTTCAGTAATTTAGCTTTTCAACCGTGGCTTTTTAAACGACTAAGTGAGTAACTAAAATGGTGTTATCTACGGATGTTGTTCGAATTATTGCATTTCTACAAGACGAAAGAAGTCAAGTTTATGCATCCGAAACTTTTGGTATTCGGATAACTACAGTAGGGAGAGCTTTCCATCGCTTTATATAGACTGGTACATACTTAAGTCGACCTGGTTCTGGTCGTAGAAGAGTTACCTCGCAAAGATATGATCGTTTTATGGTGATGGAACGTTTAAGAAAACGCCGTTCCACTGCAATTGCTGCAAGAAATCGTCTGCATGAGGTTCGAAATCTAAGTGAAAGAACGGTTCGAAGACGTCTTAGTGAAAGAGCACTAATGGCAAGAAGACCGCTATTGTTCCCGGATTACAATCCAGACACTGTAGAATTCGATTAATTTTTGGTCGACAACATTAACACTGGGATATACAGGATTAGAGCCGAATTCTCTTTACTGATGAATCGTGTTTCTGTTTGAAGTCTGACTATAACCAAGAGAAGGTTTTGAGATGGAGGCATAAAAGATATGCCCAAGTTTGTATGTCCCAGAAAAAAAAAGTTTGGCGGTGGTGGTGTCACGCTTTGGGCTGAAATCTCATTTGAAGCTCGAACTGAACTTATTTTCATCAATGACCCCCTGAATGCTCACCGATATATAGTGGATGTTTTAAAAGAAGCAGTAGTTCCATTTGGTCCATTTATTTAAGACAATTTCGTCGTTATACACGATAATTCATTGCCGCATACTGCAAGAATCGTAACAAATTACTTGAAGAAAGTAGGAGTTAATACTCTAGAATGGCCAGCCTGCAGCCCTGACCTGAATATCATCGAACATCTTTGGGATAAACTTTCTCGTAGGGTTAGAAGTTAACCAGGCCGGCTAAAAAATCTTACAGAACTTGCAAAACTTGCAGAAGTATGCTTCGTGAAAAATATGAACGTATTTCTCAAGTTTTTATTCAAAATTCGTTCCTTTCCCTTCCAGTTGGTACGCAAACAGTTATTATTGTTATAGGGCATAATACCCGATATTAGACAATGTTGTTTAAGTGCACTCGTAATTTTTATTTATTGTAATTTTTGATATTAGGATAAACTGGTCCATAGTGGAATGTTTTTTTTTAAACTGTATAGCACTTTGATTAAGCGTTTGTAGATTATAATAAGGGTGCCTATGCATGGGTATGGACGTAAGGAAGCAAACTAGTATTAATTTCAAGTAATCCTTTATTTATAATAAATGTTCAACAAGTCCCACTATGGACCACTCGTCCCACTATGAACCACTATATGGTCCATTGTCGGAATCATAGTGGTCCATAGTGGGATTTTTAGTCAAAAGAACTCTTTTAATCTATTTTAAATTGAAAAAAATTCACAGGGAACATAAACTGGCGAGCAGCCCTAGCTGTACTTCCACTAATGGCAGGAGGAGGCAGCTTTAGTAAAATATCTTCTGCTTCTACGGTATCTACATTGAGTTTGTCGGAGAAAACAAATTTGCGGGCCATAATTCTCTTTATGAAAGAGTTATTATATTCATCTCCACTTATCTTAATAACCTGACCGACATAATTTGTCATGTATTTTACTATAACATAGTCATGATTTAAATAGACAAATCTTGATTTTCTGATGTAAAGTTTTCTAAATCGCTAGAATCGTTGCAAATCTCCTCACTAACATCGCTGTTCGAACTAATATCGTCATTAAAAACTTGACGTTTAACTTTTTTAGCCTTCTGCTTTTTTTTTTCTGAAAGTATTTTTTTAGCCAGTCTTTCTTTATGCTGTTCCTTTATGGCATCTTTTATGGGGGTGGTCTGTTATTACTGCTGACTGTAGCTTCTTTCCACTTCTCCTAAAGTTTTTCCTAGGAGCAGCTTTGGCATGTGGCCTAATTTGCTGAGGTTCTAATGTCGTGGTTCTTTTACATCCTGAACATCTACATCCTGAACACCTTCGTTAGCCTTATATTCGTTACCATTTTCATTTTCTTCGGACCTATCAGTGACATAAGATGACATAAAATCACTCTCTGAAAAAATTTGGAAATTAATGGGTGCTATGCCTGTTTTTTAAAATCCGTTGAGAATGTTAACAGGAGTAAATGCTTTAGGGTAGGCGGTACCAACAACATTACAAACATCATAAATTCTCATAGGTATGGCAAAATGATTTAGCATCCAGTCATCAACTCCTTGGTTAAAATAGCTTTAAATGGAAAGAAGCAGCTCACGTCGAGCGGTTGTAATTTATGACTGAAATGGGGCGGCAATGTCAATAAAATAATCCCATTATCTTTACGCAGATTCAGCACACAAACATCGTAACGGCTCTCATGGTTGTAAGAATTAGGGGAACTGGGAATTCTTTACTGCATCGCACATGTTTGATAAAGTGCTCTATATACTTCAAAAAATTATCTTCCGTCATCCAACCAGAGGGAACGCTGCACCGGCTGATCCTAGAGGAGCCCCAGTAAGCATGAAAGGCTTAAATATTGTCCTCGGGAATACAAAGAATGGAGGCACAAAAGTCCCATTAGCGCACATTGCAGTGCATATTGTTATTAATGTGCCTCTTTCGGCGCTTGTCGCTTTTCCAATTTGTTTTTGTTTAATGCTAGCAAGTACCTTCCCGGGTTTATACACATTGGTGACACCAGTCTCATCACAATTGTATATCTAGTTCGACTGGATATTATGTTTCGTTATCACACTTCTCAAGTGTGTGAAAAATGTAGCCACATTATGCTTGTTGAAGCTGGTGACCGTGCCAAGACTAGTTACTTCTGGTTTTCGAAGCGATAACATAGGGTGTCGTTTCCTAAAATTATTCAACCATTCGATTCCAGCTCGTTTTTTCTCGTGCCAAGTTCGAGGCACCGTTTTGTTGTTAGTAGTGGCATACTTATAAGCCAATTCACGAGTATGTATTAATGTTAAGCCGTAGTACATTTCACAAGCCTTAATTATGTACTCGCACAATAGCTGTTCCTCTCTATTTGTAAATATTGTTTTGAAACCATGGGTTCGTCCATATTCAAAATCATTTGTGTTGTCTTCATTGGCTTCATTAACTAATTTGAACTTCTTCAGTTTGCGCTGTAGAGCCGACTTGCTTACACCATGCTTTTTGGACGCATTTCAGCATAGACAGCATTATGTTATCATATCCCAGTATGGACCGCTTTTTTATTCCCACTTAAGACCATGGCTTCAAAATACAAATGACCAAAAATTTTATCAAACTGGTAGAGCTGGGTTTAAACAAAATAAGATGATATTGAGGTTATGTATGCTTCAGATATCCATACCAAATTCAAGTTAAATAGGATAGATTTCGGCGAATTATTCGAAAAATTCTGAACAAGGAAATAAAAATTTTCAGTTGATCACTCATCTGAATTTCCAAAATATCGAAACGCATAGTACTAATTGCACTTTTATGATAGCATACTGAGATATAGCTCTACCGCGATGATAAAATAGCCAGGAGAGTTAAAATTCCACTATGAACCGCGTCCCACTATGGACCAGTTTACCCTACACTATTTTATTTTGTAGCCTTCTAATTAAATAAAATATGCTAAGGAATCAAACAGTAATAGCCATTTTTTGTTTTAAAAATTAAATATGTTGAATATACGTCTAGCCGGGATCTGTTTTGGATTGGACATTTTTCATAGGAAGCAATTTTTTTGCTGGAATTCCTTCAGGATGTGCCCAAATCACGATGTGCGCCAGTCGCAAACCCTGTGCTAAATTTTTTATTTAACAAAATCTGAAAACAATTGAAAATTTCTCATTTTTTTGCTCCTATTTTCGTTCATTATTCGGAAAATATTGATCCTAGAGAAAAAATTATAAGAAGTTAAAAGTTTCGTTATTCAATTTTACACAATATTTCGTTAGCTATAAATTGAAAATTTAATGGTTGTTGTTAAGAAATAGCAATAATTGGAAAAAAAAGTACAAAAAAATGAAGTTAATGCTTTAAATGCTTTCGACTTTCTAAACTTGACTTACAAGCTCCATATTCCGCCTAGAAAAACCTTTTAGTATGTTTAAAACGTGTGCTAAATTTTGTTAAGATCGGTCGGATAGGTTTTGCATAATAATTTTGCAACCCAGCCTACTGGAAAAAAATCGCTAATTTTTAAATTTATAGTAGGCCTTAAATAAGGCCCACAGATAGTTGCAAATTTTTTTACACATAAAAGAAAGCTCAAACTTTCAAACGCTTTTTGTAAAACTCAAATCGGTTTACTAGTAGAGCCTAGAAAATTTTTTAAAGTTTTAAACATTTTTTAGGCTTATAAACAAATTGAATAACTTAACTAGCTTTAAACATATCAATTTCAAAATTTTTACACTTAAAGAACATTAAAAGACGCTTCTTAAAAAAGAGATACATTCGGCTTACTGGTTGCCGAGATATTGAAGGTCAAAGTTGGCATACATTTGCCGTGTAACCATAAGTGATAGAGGTCTCGTTTTTAAACAAATACCCTCGTCTTGTCAAGTACTTTTTATATGAAAAGTTTTACGTAATGCGCTTTATGGCAACGTGCATAAAAAAGACAAATAAAAAACCGTCTTCGCGTAAAATGTCGCTCGGAATGCATGAGAGGTGGTGGTGGGGGACATTCACTCGAAATGTAAATCGGCGAGTTCAAAATCATAGCGCGCGCTAAAAATTGCATTATCTCGGCTTCTTGTTAATCAATTCTGCTCTTTTTTTTTAATCGATGTTGAAAGGATTTCAAATATCATATTTTCAAATACCATTTTTAATTGCAAAATTGGGAAATTTGCAATAAACAATTGTATGTTAAACAAGTAATACATTGAAGAAAATTGTTAGTTTTAGTAAACAAATATGTATTTATAAATTGTTAATAAATAATTTAAATTGTTAAAGCAAAGGCGAACGAAAAAAAATTTTTTTTTCATAAATAAACTTTATTTTGACTCAATCTTCAATAATTTTTTAAAGTCTTTTTCTTTTTTTGAAAGGACAAGAATCTTCAGGTCTGACCTTGACTTTCAATATCTCGGCAACCAGTACGCCGAATGTATCGTTTTTTTTTAAAGAAGCGTCTTTTAATGTTCTTTAAGTATATAAATCTTGAAATTGATATGTTTAAAGCTCGTAAAGTTATTCAATTTGTTTATAAGCCTAAAAAATGTTTAAAACTTTAAAAAAATGTCTTAGCGCTCCTAGTGAACCGATTTGAATTTTACAAAAAGCGTTTTGAAAGTTTGAGTCTTCCTTTATATGTAAAAATATTTGCAACTATCTGAGAGCCTTATTTAGGGCCTACTATAAATTTGAAAATGTGCGATTTTTTTCCAGTAGGCTGGATTGCAAAATTATTATGCAAAACCTATCTGACCGATCTTAACAAAATTGAGCACACGTTTTAAACATATTAATAAGTTTTTCTAGGCGGAATATGGAGCTTGTAAGTCAAGTTTAGAATGTCGAAAACATTTAAAGGATTAACTTCATTTTTTTGTACTTTTTTTTTTTAAATTATTGCTATTTTTTCAACAATAAACATTAAATTTTCAATTTCTAGCTAACGAAATATTGTGTAAAATTGAATAACGAAACTTTTAACTTCCTATAATTTTTTCTCTAGGATCTATATTTTCCGGATTATAAACTAAAATGGGAGCAAAAAAATGAGAAATTTTTAATTGTTTTCAGATTTTGTTAAATAAAAAATTTAGCACAGGGTTTGCGACTGGCGCATATCGTGATTACCGATATTGGGCACATCCTGAAGGGATTCCAGCAAAAAAATAGCTTCCTATGGAAAATATCCATTATGGTCTGAATTTCTACAGATCCCGCCTAGTCTAAATAATGAAACAGCGCATAAACCTTCCAACGAATTTTTATTTTCGGAAATTTATAGGCTGGCCACTTTTTTGCCGATCAGTGTAGCTGCCACAATTCAATATTTTCACCCCGACAGTGATTAAATAAAAATTCATAAAATAAATGTAGATTTAAGACCCTTATGGTACGGTTATGACTTTAAATCAATTTGCTTTTCATTATCAATATAATTGATCCTTAACCTTAAACGATTTAGTGCTTTCTTTTCGGTGCTGAGTTAATGAATTGTAGTAACAATTATTAGTACTAATTTGACAAATTGATTTTAATAACTTAAAAATAATTTTCCGGAAATGACAGTGGAGAAGGTTGAAATAACTGAAATGGAGAATAAGGCTGGAGGAAATAAACGATTTCCATGGACATTGTGGTTTTGTGTCATTACAGGTAATTAAAAATATTTATTTATATATTTTTACTTTGTATTTATTTTTAAATATTTTAATCTAGTATTTTTTTTGTGAATAATTCGCGATAATCAATAAAGTTTTAATTTTATTCAACGCTGATATTTTACAAACAGATTCCAGAAATTGTTATTTTGACTTGAAAACTTGGAAACTTTAACTTGTGATTCGAAAAAAATGTTTTATTTATATTCTATTTTTAAGCAATATAGGCTGTGACTGCCACAATTCTTACAGATTACTTTGTTCAAATTAAACGTTTTGTTGATGGAAATTATTGACAAAAACGTCTATCGTCGCATTGCTTATATTCCTATGTAAAATCGACTTGCTTAGTTACGTATTTTCCGAATTTGTTATTTTATGTTATACTAGCTTTTTCTTCTGCTTTTTAGTTCTTAACTTTCTGTGTTGGTGCCTATTCTCGTTTTCCATGTTTTTTTGTGTCTTAGTATCATTTTTATTTGTATACAGTTCATCCCTCTAGGTCATTCTGCTATTATGATTTCATTTGTCCAACTTTTTTGTTGTCCTCTCTTTTACTTCTATACTTCCTTTAGTTTCTAATATTTCTTGCCATCTTTCATCTGCCGTCCTCTTTACGTGCCCAAACGATTTAAATAAAATTATTTTCCCGTTATTTTACTTATAATGAATTCTTGTTCTACTCGGTTTCTTATTTAATTATTTCTGAATCTGTCTTTTCTGGTGTTGTTTATTATTTTCCTTACTACTTTTATTTTAATAGCATTATTGTCATCTGTATTCTGTAACTATTGATATGCTTATTGTCTTTTATACTAGTAATTTAGTTTTCTATTCTTCTTTCGATACATTGCTTTATTAAGCATATAGCAGATTTTGTTGGCTTCTTTTTATTAGCCATCTGCAAATCGATTTTGTTATCATTTACACTTCCTCAGTATTGAGACTTTCTCTAGTTTTTGTCTTTTTGTATGTTACTGTCTTTGGATTTTTGCGGTTAAAACTCATTTAAAAATGTTAGTTGTTAACTACTCCATATATTAGCGGAAAAGTTTCGTTTTCTACTTAAAAAACAGTATCAGTGAATATCTGCAAGAGTAACACTCTTTAAATTAACCAATTCGCTGCCAAACTTTATTTTTTAAATTTTGTAGCGCCTAGAGGTCAATTTTATGTGCTCAACTTATACAAAAATATTCAAAGAATTTGTATTCAAGAATTTGACACAGTAGCCCTGTTTGAGCCAAGTTTTTGTTCCAATTTTGGAACATGGCCATAATTATGTAATAAAAAATCAACAACGTCAATTTTATCTTAAACATAATATATTGACAAAAAATTGTTAAAATTTTGAGAGAATCTATATATTTTTTTCATAAAAATATTTGAAACAATTAATAGTATGTACATTAATTTTACAAATACCGCATGCAAAAGTTGTATTCGTTTTACAAAATTTGCATTTGTTTTGTTTTAAGAAAATTGGGTAATGCAGAACTGACATATTTTGTGTACCAGATCCTGGAATTTTTCGAAATAATGTTTTTAACTTTTTCTTATCAGGTTTTGGTTGTCGAGCGTTGAGTAGTAGATATAGTGTCACAATATTTCTTGTAATTTCTAATAAATCCAATGGCCGCATACTTTAAACAAATTCATCAGCGTTAGATTGAATTTTATTGTGGTGTTGAATTTTATATAAAATCCATGCGTTATAGATTAAAACGAACAAAATGTGAACAAAAATTTGCCACTACCATTTACTGTTAACCAATAACGACGTATCAATTTTGTAGGTTGAACGACATAACAATGTGAAGCCACGTGAGCGATGGCATTATCCTTCCACTGGATAATTATTATATCTTTATCAGAACTTGTGTATGAATCGGCGGATCCTCTAACTGATTTTTTCATTGCGTTTTTATTTATTTTACGTGTTTTTCATTTAGTCATTTTAATATTTATTAATGGTGCCCGTTCAACCATTTCCCAATCCACTCATGGTCCTTATCAGTGGAAGTCCAGTAAAAAAGTTGTCAATAAAAAAGTAAAATTGATTTGCAAAATTATGCTTCATCCTGGTCCTGGTGACATCCCTGCAGAATTAGTGAAAGCCGGTACAGACAAACTCCAGGAACAGTTAAGAAAACTGTTTCAAGACTGCTTGAATGAAGCCGAATTACCAAAAGAGTGGAAATTATCTATCATGTCAACTATCCACAAAAAGGGCAACAAGGATCAGTGTGAAAATTACAGAGGAATTGCGGTAAACAGCACAATAAGTAGGATGCATGGGAAACTTATTAAGAACAAAATAGAAAATGACTATAGAGATTACGAAGCAGAGGAACAAGCTGGTTTTAGAGCTGGGCGATCCACAGTAGACCACCTGTACTCTATTACGCAAGTTATTGAAAAAAAAACAGCCGTCAATAAAGAAGTTCACCTGATTTACGTAGACTTACAAAAAGCATATGACAGTGTACCCCTAAGTAAACTATGGTCAACCCTACAGCAAACCAACATTAAGCATGGTCTTATCAAAGCAGTCCAAAGTCTGTATAATGGAACGACTGCAAAAATTAAAACTGGATCAAGGATATCTGAAGGATTTAAGATCACGAAAGGACTAAAGCAAGGTTGCTGTATTTCGCCTACCCTTTTCAAAATTTATCTGGCACAAGCACTCAAGCTGTGGAAAAGAAAATGTAATGGCATGGGAATTCCTCTCAATGACGAGACTACACTGTACACCTTATGTTTCGCTGATGACCAAATACTGATTGCTCAGGATCATGACGACTTGAGTTACATGACTCGGAAGCTAATAGAAGAATATAGCAAATGGGGTCTCGAAGTCAACATTAAGAAAACTGAAGCCATGTGTATTGGAGGGACAAAACAGTCCATTATATTAGATGATGGGGTAGAAATTAGAAACTGTGATGAATACAAGTACCTGGGTATGAAGATAACTCAAGATGGAACACTCGATGCTGCTATAAAAGACAGAAACATACAGGGTAGAAAAGCCATATCCATGATGAACGGAATTCTGTGGGACCAAACAATATCTAAAGCGAACAAACAACTCATATACAACACCATACTTAAAAGTGTAATCACATATGGCAGCGAAGTTTGGCAAATGAAACAAAGTACAGAGAAACTGTTACTAGGAACAGAAATGGACTTCTGGAGAAGAGCAGCAGGAAAATCAAGAAGAGATCGGATACCAAATGAGAGAATACGTGAAATGATGGGAGTCAAGCATACAATAGTTGATGACATAAAAACAAAACAGTTAATATGGTACGGCCATGTACAGAGAATGCCAGATGACAGGATTCCAAAACAGATTTTGACGTGGACACCACAAGGGAGAAAGGAAAAGAGGAAGGCCGAGAAAAAGCTGGAGAGAGGGAATTGAAAAAGAACTAGAGGAAAGAGAAATCCCTCCAGGCCTATGGCTGAATATAGAAGAATGGCGGTTAGGAGTCGGAAGGCGTCGGAGAACGCTGTAAACCGATAGTAGTAGTAGTGCTTCATCCTCTTGGCAAAAGTTGTAACTACAGATCCACCTAGCCCCAAGCTACTCTCTAATAGTAAGGTTTCTTTTCCTTAGTAAGGTTCGGTACCTACAAGATAACCATTTAATAGATTCTCAGACAAAATTTAAACCCATATTTATTAGGTTGCCCTTAATGCGCTGTTTACAGCTATGATGGCTGTAGTAAGGTACCATGGATTCATCAACAGATAGTGATATGGTTTCACCAACAGATACATATGTTATAAATGTATTGTTAAAATTTTTTATGAGTGGTGTTATTTTAGTAAACTTATCATTTGTCATTTACATCATTTACATCTCATATAAATTTTGCAAAATTTCTCTTAACCTATCTCTCGATATTGCTTTGGCGATTGCTTCGTTTCTGAGATCCAAATCTAAACTCCAGTACATATCTTTTCTGTGCTTTTGAGTATAACCAGAAATCAGTAAGATTGCAAAGAATACTTGCTATGTCTGCATTTTTATGTCGCGCATACTTTATAGTCTCGTCCTTTATGTATCTAAAGACATACATCACACCAAAAAAATGTAAGGAAATCGATTGCACTTTCACACTGAACATTATTTCGATTTAGAAATAAGATATTTTCTTAATGTTTATCTTAGAACAAGTCACGTCTTTTCGAGTCGTTTTGTCTATTTGATTTATTTGCTCTGTAATTGGAAGAGTCACATTTATTAAAAGTTCATCATCGCTCGTCGAGAACATATATTCCGCCTCTTGTGTCTCACATTGTGTAAGTAACGGTTACCTTAGCTAGGGCATTCAGTATCTTTGATAAAAACTTATCAGAATAATTATTGAAATTCACATCATCCGATGATTTAGAATGTTCATCAGAATCTTGCGCTAGAGGATAAATATATATGTCTGAGGAATCAAACAGCTTCTTATTTAGGTCATCGATTAGATTATTCAGAGCATCAGCTAAATAACTCGTTTTCTTTTCATAAATTTTTTTCACATCCATAATTCCAAAATATTGTCTAGGCATATAATATTGCTTAAACTTACCCCGATCGCAATATTTCACAACAAAAGATTGTTATAATCAAGCTAGAAGTTATACAAATGCACTCCAAAGTCCAATAAGTCCAATATACACCGGAGTGTGTGAGAGCATTATACACTTGGGAATGCACACCCCAATATACGCACACAAATAGGATTAAGGAAAAAAGGAAAGAATTGTTGCCAGCCAAGGAAGTCCACAAAAAAAAATCGATGTGTTTTCTGATTAAATAACGTAAATTCATATTGATATATTCATACTTTTCATTAAACCGTTTAACGTAAATTTACCTTATATAGCAAATATAGAAGGGGCCCGTCAGGCCTTCTATATACCGCTCCGGGGACTAGGCCCTTAAGGCAGATCGAATGAAAGATCTACTCGCGAAATCCGAGCACTGAGGTCATATGCGGCATACATGGGCTTGGTGGCCGGACCCCTCTCGGATGCTCAGCCGGCGAGGAGAACAAAATTTATTTTGCCAAATCGGCGGCTGAGTGACCGAGCACACACTCTTTTCCGGACATAGAGTCATCAGCTCAGGCTAATGGCTCTATGGTCGGAACACACGCTCTTTTTTCTTTTTTTTAGGGACTTAAGTCCCGACGTAAAGTAGAGTAAAATCAATAGAGTCAGTAAAGAAAATAGGGAGAAAAGCCTAGATGTGGCTACCCCTACAGTTAGGTGGCATAACCACATTCACTAAAAATCGAGAATGTCCTATTACCCAGGGCATCTTAAGTAAATTTCAGATCATAAGCCTCCTCACGTAAGTCACACGATGAGGAGGGGTGGTGGAAAAGCCTGGGGGTCAGATAGGTACCACTTCAACTAGCGAAGTGTGACCGGTTTGATCTTCGGACATGTGGATCCCATTCTAACATTGGTATACACATGTTCCTAGGGGCAGGGTTGATCACTGCGTGTGTGTGTGTGCACCTTCCTTGAAATTTTGATATGAATTACACAACAAAAGCCACTTATACAAAACCAATGGGGAAATTCAGTATGCGCGTGTTGTTTTGACACTACCGAACACAAATAGTTTATTAGATTTAAGACTAACAGTGACATCTTGTAACCAACAGCGAAACTAACAATTGTTCCAGATTTGGAACATGGCAGAAAATGGGTGAATTAAAAGGCCAAACAGTAGTTATAATTGCTATTATACTTAATTCTGCAGCCTCAAACTCCTTTACTAGTTTTAGTTTAGAGTTTAATTTAGAAAGAGGCTAAGCCTCCACTCCGTAAATCACATCCGAAGATACATAAAACTGGAACAGGGTACATTTATTTTTCCAGAGTTTCAGCTATAACACGATTACTACACAAAATAAATTGTAACGATAAGACTACCACAGAGAACTGAAGTACTATTGTGAAAATAATACCTCAATCAACCATGGGGTTGATCGTCTATACCTTGCCTAGCTCAGTATCTCAAGGGTGAGTTCGTCTTGTCTTAAACTAGGAATTGAACCTGAGTTCTCAGTTGATAGCAAATAAGACAAATTTTAACCAAACATATTTATTTAAATGAATAAAAAAACAATAATTAACCCTGCCAAAGCTTAACGGTTAATAAGTGTTACTTATTGCTTCGATGGGCGGCTTGTGTGTTCTAGCTGTTAGGTCCTCCAATTAGAATTTGTGGCTTCTGGAGAGCTGCAATCACACGTGGCTGTATGTCCCAATTGTTAAAATCCAAATAAGGTGGTTGATGTAAAGCCAATAAATCCAATAAACCAATAAAATGTCCAATAAACCAATAAACTGTCCAGTAAACCAATAAACTAAAAGGATAAGGAACAACTTGCATTAGAAACACATCAAAAAAAAAGGTTTAAATTCCCTGCCATCTTACAAAATTACACTGAAACAAATAGCGTATGGCAAGGATAAAATGAAATATGAATGTTACTACTTAGTTAAATTCTGTTAGAGTCCTAATGCATATATCAGAAAAAAAATGTGCTTTCGAAAGAAAGTAAGGTTACATTGGAAATGCGGTCAGAATTATAGAATAAATATCTTAATGAAAGTACTTACCCCAAGAGAATTTGTAGACCATAAAAATGAGTCTTATAATAATTTTTGCCTTCTTTTATAAATTTCAAAAAGAGGCAAAAAATAATCCCACTACAAAAAAGTTGTTTTGACAGAAAGTGGGAGACTGAATGCAGTTAGCACAGATGTCATAGGATATTGCTATAGATATCATGAAACTAGCTTGACTATCAACACGGAACAGAATAGTCTGCCGAACATAAAGAGAGATGGCGAATATTTATTTTACGGGACAGAAAGAGAGAGAAAATAAAGACAGAGAAAGAAAAGAAAAAACATAGGGCGCCAACTATTTTTATAAATAAAAAATAGTAAAAATTAAACTGAAGATAAAGAAATTAATAAATTAATAAACAAATTAAAATGAAATAATTATTTAAATATAAATTAATAGAGATGTGACGTATATAACGTTACAAAATAAATACAACATAAATAAACAAAATTGAAAGTTAGATGCAATCAAAAACAACAAGTACATGTTCTACAAGTACCTATCCTTTTTATCGATATGTCTCGTAAAATCATCTCCCAAACTGTCTTTCCCATTTAACCTATACTTCCTCATTTTGGTATCAGCTAAATCGGCCATTTATTTTATTTCCAAGTTCAGTTAGCTCATTTTTTCGTAATTACTATATTGGGTAAATAAAATTACCTTTAACAGTGTTCATCTATTCAAATATTCTAAAAATGTCAATAAACCATTAAATTTGTGTCAATATGTACAATATTTTTATATAATTATCTGTTAAACGATTCTTGAATGTCTACAAATGTGAATAGACTATGCAATTAAAATTTAATTTATCCATTGTCACTTCTACTCATGTTTACAAAAAAATCAGTAAGTATTCTAATTTACGTTATTCCTTGTATTTATTTACAAATTAAATTATTTGGTTATTTATTTAAGGGATATCCTTATTAACCATAAACAGTAAACAAACAATAAAATTAAATATACAGGGTGATTGACTCAGTAGACTTGCTATAATAATACACAGCAGTAAAACTTATCAGCAAATAACAAAAATGTTGAGCTTTACATTACAGAATTAGTTAGAATGTTACAAGATGTTCAATAACATAGTGGCAGCTAATAAAACCGTAACAATTTTAACTTCCTGCACAAATAAAAAGAAACAGAATAACAACGATCTACTACTGCTATATTTTTTTATTACTTATCGAAATTTTCAAAAATGGTTGATATTACATTATTTTATACAGGGTGAGTCATAACTATTGGGACATAGACTAAGGACAGGTTATTTGGACCAACTTTTAGTTCGAGTAGATGAAAATCCTGAAATAAGTTCACGACATCTATCAGCAGCAACAGGAGTAAGTCAGTCGTCTATTGTTAGAATTCTGAAAAAAGAGAACCTCCATCCTTATCACTTCACTCCTGTTCAAAATTTACTTCCAACAGATCTTCCACGACGGTTACAGTTTTGCCAACGTATTCTGAATAAACATCGCAATGACAGACACTTTATTAAGAATATTATGTTCACCGACGAAGTAACATTTACCAGACGAGGGGTTTTTAATTGGCGAAATAGTCATTATTGGGAAGAAGAAAACCCGCATGGTATTAAAGCTAGACATTTTCAGCATGAGTTTAAATTGAATATTTGGTGTGGCATTATAGGCGACCAACTACTAGGGCCTTATGTTCTTCCTCCGAATTTAAATGGAGATTCTTATTTATTCTTTTTGGAAAATACTCTTAGTGATATTTTAGATGATCTGTCACTGGATGTAAGAAGAAAAATGTGGTTTATGCAGGATGGAGCGCCACCTCATTTTTCATTAGCTGTTAGAAATCTTAATGACGTATTTCCTCAACGATGGATTGGCAGAGGCAGTGATTTTCAGTAGCCACCAAGAAGTCCTGAGTACAACCCGCTAGATTTTTATTTTTGGGGACATATGAAGTCCTTAGTTTATGCCAATGAAATTAATACACGAGACGAACTTTGGAGATACATTCAAAATACAGCTAATCATATAAGGGTACATGAATAATATTTTTTTAACATCCAAAAATTCTTTATGAAAAGAATTATAAAAGGCATAGAAATCGGAGGAGACCATGTAGAACATTTGGTTTGAGTTTTTGTGAGTTCTTTTAAGTTAAAGTGTGTTTAGTTTTGATTTATCGTCAAAACGGAAACCTTACGTTAGTTGCAACTTTGTTTATTAATTTGGTATTTGATAGTGGAATTGTAAATGAAATACTATTTCTTGTTTAAGATAATTTCTCTGTGCCAATTTTGATAGCAATTTATAAATATACAGGGAAACTATTAGCAAAAAACGAAAAACAAAAATTAACTTTAACACCCTGTATCTTTTTTCGCAGCAACATTTTATTAAGGCATATTTGGCCCAATAGCCATATTTTGGTCCAAATAACCTGTCCTTGGTCTATGTCTCAATAGTTATTTAAATCGCATTTCTTCATTAGTAAAATGATTGTGACGAGGCATTTCAATCAAAAAAAGTAATGATTACTTTTAAAAAATGCAACATTACACTACACTGTCACATCAAAAATAATTTACTCTGAACAAATGACAGTTACCAACAACAATTATCTGACAGTCCAAAGCATACTTTTGATAAATGAAATAATATTTGAAATCCTTTTTTAAGACTCTAAGCAGTTCGACTGCGTTTTTATCGAAAACGGTTGGAATTATCATGTTTAAACAAGAGTACTAATTTTACGTAAAAATGATGTTTACTTCATATTTTTTAATAAAAATTACTAAAAAGTTTCATCACAAAAAGTTTAGACTCAATTTGATCATTAGGAATGATCCACGTGGCGCCCTCTATGACAAAATGTAAAATTGTAAATAAAATACTATTTCTTGTCTAAGATTATGCCTGTTTGCCAATTTTGATAGCAATTTATAAATATACAGGGAAACTATTAGCAAAAAACGAAAAACAAAAATTAACTTTAACACCCTGTATCTTTTTTCTCAGCAACATTTTATTAAGGCATATTTGGCCCTATAGCCATATTTTGGTCCAAATAACCTGTCCTTAGTTTATGTCCCAATAGTTATGACTCACCCTGTATATTGTGTATTATAAGTATATTATTTTCTCTGTAATTTAAAATAGAATACCCTATATTTTATTTTTTATTTAAAATCATCTTTACTTTCCTATCACAATAAGTTAAAGTTTTATTGTATTATACAGAGTATTTACAAAGTTAAAACCAATTTTCTATGAAAATCGTAACTAATAAAGTACAACTCCTTCTATAATTAAAAACAAGCACAATAATACTGATTTATTGCTGTCACATTTCTTGATTAAATGTCAAAATTTTCGATAGTGAGTGATGTTGATAATACTGCTTATATGCTTTTCCTATGTCTAACTTTTTTAATTTTTGAGATTTTTTCTTTAAAGCAAATTATTAATAAGGTGTCTAAATTATAACATATTAAGTAAGGCATGACTGAATTGTTCACCATTAACTGACAGTTCACCATTCCTGATTATTAACCCGGTTAACAATGGCATTAATACTCATCACATATTTATAGATAGACTACAAAGCAGCCTACGACTCTGTGAATAGAAGAGAAATCTTCAAAGCAATGAAAGAGCTAGTAATACCAAATCTTATAATATTTTTTAATTAACCAAATAAAATAAATTAGGGTAAGACACAAAAAAACAATCAGGTATGACTCACCTTAAAGTTGCCTAAATCACAAAGAGCCAAGTATAACTGAAGCGAAGTAAAAAAATATGAAAGTTTTAGGCAAATCTTTAAATCTGAATTACTCAATTATATTAGTCTTTTGTATTTTAAAATAATAATCTCAATAAATCACTGTATGATTCAGAACTGTCAATTTTGAAATACGTTTGTGTCATGTCCTCGGTAGTATAGTAGTCAGTATCCCCGCCTGTCACGCGGGAGACCGGGGTTCGATTCCCAGTCAGGGAAGACTTTTTTATTAATATTATTACATGGTAAATGTATAATGGTAAAACATATATGCGTCAGTAGAAAAGTTATGTATATTATTGTCATTTTTAAATACTTATGAATATTGAATTTTAATTTGTATTGTTTTATTATATTAATAACAAAATAAACAATGAATTTTACTGCAGAATATGTGTAAAAAAATGTTTGCATTCAACTCCTTTCATACATATATGAAAATAAAAATATACATTTTCATCAAAATATTCATTCAATCCATCATTTACTTATTACAGGTCAAAAGTTGTTTATTAATTGTTAGTAAGTTGTTATTAATTCTGTTTCTCTTTCTGCTATGTCTTACCTATAGCATTACATATGTAATGATTGTGCAGATTGACTCCCAAATAAATTTGTAACGGCGAATGCGTGTATAGAAGTGTAACTTCCACCGGCAGTCCCACTGGACTGCCACACCCGTTTTTTTCCTTTTCTTTCCTATCCATGTTCTTATATCTGTTGAACCAAAATACTTAACAACATTCCAGTAGAGTATACAATTAAAACCTTAAAATTTATTTTTTTTAATAACTTACTTTATGAGATCATTACTTATTATAGCCATTATCAAACATACCAAGTATAATATCTTTAAATGAGAACAGTGAAATGTAAGTACATGATACTTAAAATGAAAATATTTGTACACGGGTATGTCTCCAAAAACATGTCACACAGAGACTGTTCTACTTATGGCTATAAATAGGAAAAATATTTTGATCAAACAAGAAGGGTGGTATTACAATCATTTCTCATGTAGCTCATACATTTTTAATTACAAAAACCATTTAGTAGTAACAATAATATACCTAATTATAAAAATGAAACCTCTAAAATGTTTTAGATAATTTTACTGTCACAATGTCATAATTTAGTGGAGTAAACTTGCCTGCAGTTGGACCAATTACAAACGAGCATTACGGTGCGATAAATTTGAATTAATCCTCTTGGTTAAAAATAATAAACCATAGGTTATCAAACATCCTGTAACATTCTAACTAATTTTGTCATGTGAACCTCAAAATTGCCTATAATTTTCGTTATTAAGTTTTATTGCTAATATTATATCTTTATCTAGTAGGATCTGACAAAAATCAATTTAATGCTCTGACAAAAATATTTTTATTTTTTTTGCACTGCAAATATACAACGGCCAAAAGTACGGGAAATTGTAAACGTTTAAAATAAAATGTTGTTAAGGGAGTTCGGCCCTGATAGCGATCAAATCTACCACGTTATCAGCCGTCCCGAAATGTAGCCATTTTTAATGGTAAAAACAAACCATAATTTAATATTTTATACCTCTACTACAAATTTAAGTGCATTAGTTAGTGCTGACAATATTATCTCAAGTGAGTAGTACTTCTTTTCGTATTATTTGTGTAACAATAACAAAATAACTTTTAAATAATACCTACGTAAAGAGATAACAAAAATTTCAGTTGGGTCTTGACCAGTTTTTTGGACCGGCCACAGGATCGCTTCAACTTCTGATCAAGAAAATTAATAAAATGACTTCATACAACAATAATACTACTCACAACTTCACTAAACACAGTTACTCAGATGTCATAAACTATTTTAAACATCCAACAAAACAACAAGCAATAATCATTTCCAGCATTCAAGATACAAAAATCCATGATTACGTCGTAGCTGTTGGATCACTAGTGGGTCCAATTAATGTACTTTTTGCCTCCAGAATTGCTAACAAGAGGATACATTCTTATAAATATATCGAAATAAATGGATGTGAAGTCAAAGTAAAAAGATTAATTTCTCCAGCCCAGAGACTTCTAATATCTAATGCATGTCCTACAATCCCGAACGAAATAACTGAACAAGAATTACAAAAACTTGGTATGCACACTGTATCCAAAATGACTTTTCTTCGAGTAGGTATGTCAGAAAGTGAGTACATCCATGTTCTGAGCTTTAGAAGGCAATCATTTATTACACCCCTGGAAAATATGTCTATTCCTGACTCTTTTACCATAACTCATGATAATACTTCCTACCGGGTATTTCTCTTCATAGACGAATTCAGTTGCTCCAAATGTAAAATCATTGGTCATCAAGAATCAGAATGCGCTCACATTCCAAACCAAACTAATTCAACTACCCTCTTAGATTCAACCCAAACCACATCATCATTATCTAAACCTCATGAACCTAATAATACCCCTTCAACTCCCCTCTCAGATTCCACTTAAACTACATCGACGTTATCTAAGCCTAATGAACCTTTTGATAAAATATATCAATCTACGGAAACCTACCTCATCCAAAACATATCTAAAGATAATCCAAACACTTCGTGTTCTTCTTCCAAAATATCACCAGCTGTAAATAACACTGAAAATACTACATAAATCGACCTCATCCAAAACACGTCTAAAGATAATCCAAACACTTCGTCTTTTTCTTTCAAATAACAGCACCAGCTGTAAATAACACTGAAAATACTACGACACCAGAAACACAAATAACCTTAACTAATGCAGTCAATTCTAACCAGATAAAAAGACATAACATATCGTCTCCTGAAATTAACGAAGACAACCCAAAAACCGACTATATAAACCAAAAAAAAAAAACCCAAAACCTCTTCCAAAACCCCCCGCGAAGATGTCATTCACTCCCTATGTCAATTCACCTCCATTTATACTAAGTTTTAATGAAATATGTGATTTTATGGAAAATGTTTTAAGAGGAACTAATTAAGATCCTTAATTTTATTTATTGTTACACACAAAATTCTAGGTTGAGAAATAATATCACCCGACTAGAGAAAAAATAAATCCTAACCCTTCTTCAGCTGACGAAACTGACGAATCATCACTAATTGGGGAATAATCAAGGGATGATTCTCATTAAACACTTGTACTCCGAAGTGATATCTCATTATCCTAATTATCTCCAAATTTTCAGTGATGCCTCTAAAGCTCATGACGGACACGCTGCTTCATACTACTGTAAATACACTACTCATACTATATCCATACCTACAAACTGCTGCATCCTCACAGGCGAGACCACAGCCATTTTGGAAGCCTTAATTTTCTTCAAAACGCGTAGTGAGAATAAATGTATATAAACAAATATACCCTACAAATCCAATATTTCAGGCTATAAAAAATGAGATAAATATAATTCAATCAACTCGAAAAGAAGTAGCATTTATCTGGGTACGGTCGCATGTAGGAATAGCTGGAAATGGACAACCTAGCAAACACAAGTCAAATAAACTCACAATACACCAAATCAAGAAATTACCCATACTCCGATCTCCAAAGCCTAATTAAAGACCCCTGTATGATAATATGGTAACACTACTGCAAAGATTCAGGAACCAGACTATATAAGATTTATCCCCTTGTGAAGACCATCTCAAATAATCTATCCAATAGAATGGACCAAGTAATAACTAACCGACTAAGAATTGGACACACTGCACTGACCCATCAATTTTTAATCAACAAAGAATCTTCTCCAACCTGCAGAAATTGTTCTCTCCCATTGACGGTGAATCATATTCTGATTGACTGAACTCTGAAAATGAACTGAACTGAAAATGAACTCTTGTGTACGTTACTCCACTAATAACCCTGCGTGGTTGATGTGGATTATATGTTTTTTCTAAATAAAAAAAAATGTTGATCGTTGAAGCAATGGCATTACTTATTATCTTTTTTACAGTCAGTCCCATTTCATTGCGCAGTCCAGGTTGATTAATATTGTATAGCCTAATGACAACTAATCGTAATTTTAATTGTAAATTGTATGGTAGTAGTCCAGGTAATTCCAATAAATTTAAAAACTGTGGAGGATAGTTGACTGGGGTTATAAATCAGGAGAAGTCATCATAATTTATGACTGTGTACATATCCACTTGCGGCTCTGATTCCATACTAGAAACAGAAACGTCACAACCTAAAATTCATTGAATACCTATTATGTATTATAATCTGCCTAACATTAATATCTTTCTGTTACAGAAATAAAAAAAAAACACATGACATGGCAATTTTAAAAGTTGTTAGCTTATGAGATATTTAATTTGTAATAATATTATCAGTGTTTGTTTTTATTTAAACTGCTAGTTAATGAATCGTAAAATAAATATATTTTAAATGTTTTAATAAGCATAGAGATAATTTGTTGATATCTTAAAATAAAAATCATCGTGAAAGACTTATATTTCAAATGTTTTTTATAAATAAACCTCACTCTATCTCCATAACCAATCATGAATAAAATCTCGATTCGTTCTGTTTTTTTTTTTTAGTTTCATTTTTGTAAATGCTATTATTAATGTAGGCATTAATAACAATTCGTAGACATAGACGTAGACGTAGAGTAACAATAATGTAGAGTCATTAATAACAATAGTGATTTAAATATTTTTGAAAAATAACTTGGAATACTTAGTACAATAATTCATTTCAGATTATTATGTAGCACGGTTTGTTATCAATGTATTTTTAGTTCTTTAGTGTATTTTAGTTCAGTGAATGAATATTTATTATAATTCCATGTTACTTAACAAAGTTCATAATTCTGGTAAACCCTGTAGAAATAAATATTTAAGTGATTACATCTTTGCAAAGACGATAAGGAGACCTTTCAAATGAGCTGTCACGTGACCTCGGTTTGTATTTAAAAAAATCGTCTATTACGTCATTACGCCGACACTGATGACGTAATATCCAACACATATATATCAGTTAATGGTCATTCAAAAATTAAAATTGACGTGTTTTAAGATTTGGTAATTATTTAGTAAACCGGAACGCCTCAAAAATGCCAAAATTTTTGTGGACTTAGCCGAAAAAGTGAAAAAAACCTCAAATTTTAATGTTTTCCTTGCTTTAAACTAGTAAAAGTGCCCAAATAATCTAAAATACAGAAAAAATATCAAAAAAAGTACTATAAATCAAAAAAAATTTACATAAAAAGCAAGGAAAAGTATATAATACATGTCTTAATAAAAAAACGTAATTAAAACATATTAAATATCACTGTTTTTTACTGTTTAATTATGAAAAAATGGGTAAAATTGTTTATAACAATCAAGATTTTTAATATTTCAAAACAATATGGCGGCCATGCGCAAGAAGTTAAATTTTATGTACTTTTGACATTGTTGCCAGTTTTAACCTTTAAAAGATCTAAAAATTTCATGAAAATTACCTTAATTAAAACAGATGGATGCAATCTTAATAACCACGTGCAAAACGAGTACTCGTTAACCATCGTCTATTTTTATTATTAAAAATGTAAACCAATAAACCAAATGTAACCTAACACTGGTAAAAAAGAGCAGTAATAAGAATAAAATGTTATACTTAAAAATCAAAATTTTTGTATTTCATAAGAAAACATGAAATTAAAACTAAACCAACGTAACCAAATCTAACCTAACGCTGGTAAAAAAGCAGTAATAAGAATAAAATTTTGTATAATTAAAAATAAATATTTTTCATAAAACGTGATAATAAACGTAAAGTGACGTAACCAAATCTAACCTGACCCTTGTAAAAAAGTTATAATTTTCAATTAAAAGTACGTAATATAAACGTTTTAGGTAAATTTTTATTTTTCATTAGAAAACATAATTTTGAATAACTATGGCAACACTGGTTAAAATTACCCTTCTTGACCATAAGAAACAGTTGTCGTTCCTGTCATTTCTTGTTGTTTCATGGTAAATAATGGCGGTGGCTTTTAAAAATCGGGCATATTTTAAATGGAAATTACATAAAAAAGAACGTTTTGCACCGAATAAAAATTATTGCACAATCATTAGTAAGTGAAGCAGAATTCATTGATATAATTTTCATCTCCATAGACACGGTTCCGGCTTATTACACTAGTACCTAAGATTTTTTTGTCGTCTGTTTCTGAAATAATGAATTTATTCCATACATTTGCATCATACTGTATATCTTATTGGATAGTGCTTTTATTAAGTCCTACCCTGCCATAATAAAACAGTATAACCGAAACATGGAAGCTGTGGATAAAGCTAATTTTCTTTTATTATTATACTGCAGTCCTAGTAGGGCTAGACGATGGTACTATGGTATTTTTATACAGTGTGGCGCACCGAAAACGAAACAGAGGCATTTACTGGCAGATGATTCCTTTTTTGAAAAAACGCTCGAGCCCGTCGATTTTGTTTTCGAGGGGGACACAAAATTGGCATAAAATCACTTTAACATTTGCAGCCCCTTAAGCGGGGGTGGCATCATCCCTAAAATCTTAAATGAAAATAGGGGTCGAATGATCCATTATTTGAAAGGTCTTTCAACTCCCTTTATAATGATGTAAAATTTCAGTATTAAATCCCAGTAGTTTTGGAGATTTATTGATTTAAAGTTTAAAGTAGACTTTAATAGGTACATCAAATTAGTTTGTACTTCTTTCAGAAGAAATTTGAGTAAAAGCATTTTCTTGATAAGTAAATGCTTTTATTTACTACTTTTATGGTTTATTAATAATAAAAATAGCAATTGAAGTGTCCTTTGTGACAAAAAAAGTTGTTTCTTGAAGAAAGATAAGTAGAGAATGCCACGTACTTATTTTAAATAGGAAATAGTACATTAGTTTGCGATTGATTTGATCAATATTTGTTGTTAAAATATCATTTATTGCTTTATACATAAACTAACCATGGTATATTCCACGGCAGAAAGGGTTGAAATTATTGAAATATTTTTCGGAAATAATCAGTGCGCTAATAGAACAGCACAAATTTTTAATGAGCGACATGAGAACAATAAAGTGCACCGAAAATATGTTCTAGAACTTGTAGCTAAATTTCGGGAAACTGTATCAGTCGCCAATAAAAAACGTAATATTAAAAATCCTATAATGAACGAAGCAACAGAAGTGGGGGTTTCACGGCAAGTTATTGAAGATCCTACATTAAGTACCCGCAAATTGCAAACTTCGTGTGGTGTTAGTCGACGTACTATCCAACGGATTCTAAAGGCCCATAATTTTAACTTAATTAACTTAATGAAGACGATTTTGATAAGCGATTAATATTTTGTGAAGTTATGAGTGAACAAATTACAAACGATGAACAATTTTTATTTAACATTTGCTTTTCCGACGAATGTTCCTTTTTTTTTAAATGGCGAAGTAAATCGTCATAATTGTCGATATTAGTCGGACTCTAATCCCAGAATTTACCATGAGGTACACACACAGCAGCCACAAAAATTAAATGTTTGTGCTGGCATTTTTGGCGATCATTTGGTTGGTCCTTTTTTCTTACCTGGAAATTTGACTGGTGAAATGTATTTGGAATTACTGCAAAATGCCATAGATCCTGCGCTAACAGATATAATTGAAAATCAGAATGATGGTCGATACGTTGAGAATATGTTGATGTTCCAACAGGATGGTGCCCCACCACATTACGCATTAAGAGTTCGGCATTATTTAGATCAGACCTTTCCAGGTCAATGGATTGGTAGAAGAGGTGCCGTTGAATGGCCCCCAAGATCGCCAGATTTATCACCTTTGGATTTCTTTTTGTGGGGTTACTTAAAAAGCAAAATCTATGCTACTCAGCCAACATCCTTAGAAGATTTACGACAAAGAATTGTGAATGAGTGCCATCAAATTACTCCTCAAATATTGCAAAATGTCCGGCAGCGTTTTCAGCAAAATCTTTATTATTGCATGGAAAGTAATGGTGGTCATTTTCAACATTTACTCGGCTGACAGGTCAGTTCATTCTTTATTTTTTAACAACTTTGCTGCTATGTATTGATCTCCTCTTACGATGATGTATTTAAACTTTAAATCAATAAATCTCCAAAACTACTGAATTGAAGTACATGAATTTTACATCATTGTAAAGGGAGTTGAAAGACCTTTTAAATGATGGATCATTCGACCCCCCTTTCCATTTAAGATTTTAGGGATGGTGCTACCCCCGCTTAGGGGGCTGCAAATGTTAATGTGATTTTATGACAATTTTGTTTCCCCCTCGATAACAAAATCGACGGGTCCAAGCGTTTTTTTTTTAACAGGACTCATCTGCCAGTAAATGCATCTGTTTTGTTTTCGGTGCGCCACCCTGTATATTTATTACATATGTGTGTCGGCTAGTAAATAAAAATCATTGTGCGGAGCTAAAAGTAAAACCAATTCCTTTAAAAATGGACCAAACAGGTAAATGCCCTGCATTGAATGAGACGGTTAAAAAAATTGTAACTCCTATGAAAAGTCGACCACCTGATATCACTAGGAAAGACAACGTTGGCTTTGGCCTATCTTTGGACCAAAGGAAAGATGCCAATTTTGCAAAATTGTCGTGGATCCACGACAATTTTGTGTCAAAAATGTAACATGAGACTAGTTTACACCAGTCAAGAATTGTTTTTTAACTTTTATCTCTCCATAAATTTCTATCTTTTTTTTTTCGTGTAACTGTGTAAGTATTAAAGTTTACGTTTGCTTATTTCTGTAGTTTTTCTTACACATTGTAAGCCCCAAAAAGTTACTTTTGTTAGTGGCGTTTCTGTTGGTTTGGTTTACATTTTTATACAAAAAGTGCATATTCCAACCCAACTTATACGTTCATAGTTGCTGAAACAACACATCCACGAATTTTTAGAATTTTTTTCAATGAGTTTAAGGTGTGACGGTTACAGGGTTAAGAAGCGACAATTCACTTGGTGCCTCGGTCTCGAATATCTGTCACCTGTCTTGGTCTCCTGCATGGACGTATACACATAGATGGACACAGCAATAAGATACCTTAAACACACACTGTTTTGAAGCTTAGATATTCCTCTACAAGAGGGTAAAGGGGAGTAAAACGGGTATCGATAGACTGTGATACTTCCTCAATGAACATAAGCGTGCTTGAATTTTTACTCGCGGGGATAATTATTCAGACGTTAATAATTGGAAGTAGTAATAACGTATAAAAACACGTTTTTATAGAAAAAATAAAATACAATTTTATTTGCTTTAAAATTATTACAATAAAATATAGTTAAGCTCAAGTTAATTTTTTAATAGGTATCAAATAATCCTACGATAAAAAAAAAACTTAAAATTAAAAAATATACATTTGTCAAATTTAAGTACATACCTATATTTATTGATAATTGTAAAAACATATTTTTTAAAATTGTGACAAATTTGTTTTAATAAAATATGAATAGATTCCTCGTAGTAAGGGTTTCTGCTACAAAAATATTTATTGATCATTTCAAAGCTGGCATTTGACATAAAATTATTTGCAAATATACCTACTTATTAAAAAGTAGGCGTGAAAATGTATAAATTATTGGAAAGCTATTTAGCGAACAGAAATATTAAAGTAAATATGGTAAATAGACATAATAGAAGACGTTGGTACAGAAATAAATTTTTATTGATTGCGAAATAAAACAGTCTTAGTAAGAACGCTTCTTATGCGCACGGTGTTAGCATCTAAAGTAGTCCTCGTTTCATGATGAATTCCAATTTTAAAATATTTCTCAAGAACCAATTTTAAAAGTTGCATAGAGTGACTATCGGATGCATCTTCATCATACATATGGTCACCAAAATGCTCATAAATTGATTTTGGGACATTTTGTATGGTTTTATTAATCAAAATATTCATAAGGTTTTTAACTCGTCTGTTGTAGATATTTATAGTTTTATTAAAAAATCTGAAATATTTTTCAGCTTCCTTACAAGTTTTAATAACCAAAAATGATGCTTTTGAAAGGTTTTTATACTGTTTTCTCTGTTGAAGTTTGAAGTAAGTTTCATCATTAATCAATATTATTTGGAAACCTACATAGAAAAATAAATGAGTTTTATTCATTCCACTAATTTATTTGAATTGATGAGAAATATTAAATTAAAAGGCTACTAAACAGATCTTTTTAATCAGATGATGTCTACTTACAATTTAAAAATGTCTATACTAATTTCATGAACTAATATCTTGTTCAATACATTAATGAAATGAATAAACCCAATGGTACGCCTATGAAAGATATATTTTAAAATGTAAACAAACAGGCTTCCTCAGTTCCTCATCTTAATAATGTAAACAAACAGTACTTACAAATTAAATGAGACATTGGGATGTAAATATTTCGTTTTTTTGCAAATGCAATACTGTAGCACCATTATTATAATATGTTTATTTCACTATTTACAAATATCACTTAAAATACAGCCAAAATATCGAAAAACAACTTTTCCTCATCTTGGGTAAAAAGTAAACAAACATGGACATGACATGGAACAGCATTTGAAGTTTGACGTAGAGCCATAAGACAGAGAAATGTAAACACCGTTGCCATTAATAAATAGTTTTCAGTGCTTCTACATATAAAATAATTGGTTGATATCTGTTTTATACGCTATTATTAAATGATATGCACACTATGTGCACACTTGATGTTTTAATTACAATTAAATATATTATTATAAGTAATAAATTATTATTTTGGTTTGATAGTACCTGTAGAGTATAAAATAAATATAGTAAGATATTTTAATAAAAAAACGTGACAACATTTGAAGGTGCTGAGAATGTAACCTAGTCAAATAATTTTAGCTTCACATTTTTATGTAAATAACTGAGTCCATCTGTGTTTATACGTCCATGGTCTCCTGTCTCGGTTTACTATGGCGGAATGTTACCTTAACTGTGATTACTAAGGCGCTTTTTAAACGAATAAAACAAATTAACTAATAAACACTGTATATTGTAATTTTGTATTATGATAACATCTTAATTAATTAATATTTTTATTTTTAGCTGATCTACTTAACGTTACCACCGGCCTCTCAATGGTCTGGCCATCAGCAGTTCTCGAAAAATTACATTCCACTGACCCAGAAGTAAACCCTTTACCAGAACCACTTAAGCCTTTGGAACTTTCAATAATGATGGCATCTTCAGGAGTTGCTTCTTTAATAAGTTTCTTCGTGATGGCAAAAATTTCAGATCGTGTAGGAAGAAGACTAAGCATGAGATATCTGGGAATTGTATACGCCGGAACATTTGTCGCAATGGGATATGGAAGACATGTTTATGTTTATGTTATAGCGTTTTTTATAAATGGACTTGCAGCAGCCGGAATATTTATAAACGTGTCCATTTATACCGGTGAAATTTCTGATGATCGAAATAGGGCTTTGATAGGTTGCTTATTTGGTCTGATGACTCCCGTTGGAAATTTTTTTGGATATTCGTTTGCTGCAATTGTAAATAGTGTAAAAGTATTTAGTCTTATTTGCACAATACCCGCAATATTACACGTTGTGTTAACATTTTTTATTGTTGAATCGCCGACGTTTTTAGTAGGAAAGAATAAAAAGGACGAAGCTATATTAGTTATAAAAAAGCTTAGACATTATGCTAATATCAGCGATGCTGAAAAGGAATATGAAAACATTGTAAACTTTAATTCTAGTTGTAATACAGAACAAAAAACTATATCAGATCTTGTTCGTAATCCCATTTCGCGAAAAGCGTTATTGTTGGGATTTACACTGTTAAGTGCACAACAATTTACTGGTACTAACACAATTATATCTTATGTAGTCCCAATCTTTAATGAAGCAGGAGCTTCCTTATCGGGTACCGTAATAAGTATTCTGCTTGGTTTGGCTCAAATGGTAGTTACAATTGTAGCCACGTCAACTGTACACAAATTTGGTCGAAGACCATTACTCTTATTATCTTCTTGTATGTGCACAGTTTTGCTCTTTTGTTTAACATTTTACTTTTACATAAAAGACACCAATTTATCAATTGTGAGCAGTATCCGTTGGCTACCAATTGTCTGTGTTATATTGTTCTTTGTAGGTTATGGCATAGGATTAGCTCCAATACCAGTAGTTCTCGTAGGAGAATTATTCCGCAATGAAATAAGAGCTGTTGCTTTAGCGGTAGTTGTTATTGCGCAATGCACATTAACAATTGTTATAAGTTTCGGTTTTCCGATAGTCTCAGAGTCCTTAGGAATTTCTATTTGCTTTTTGGCATTTAGCATTGGAACTCTAGTTTGTTTGATTTTGATATATCGATACGTACCCGAAACTAGAGGTAAAAGTTTTCAAGAGATTCAAGATATTCTTAGTGGACTCATTAAGTCGTGAATGTAAGGAGTATGGTTGGAATTTTTCTACCAATGGTTGGACATTTTGTAAATTTAAATAACTGTAGTCGATATTTATATTTACTCTTATATACATAGATTTAAAAGTTTTATAAATCACCCAAGAGAAAATAATATTTAAACGTAAAGTACTATGGTGAGTTTGACAGACCGAACACCATTTTTTGTTTTAATGAATGCGACTGGTCTTACTACATATTTACTCCGAAATATTAATCTTACTTCGGTGCATAGCGAGTCAGAGCATAAAAAATCAATTTATCCATTTTAGTTTAATATTTGATTTGGTATGGGATTTGATATTAAAATAACTTAATATTTTTATTTGATCTCAAAATAATTATTATACAAACGAAAATTAAACGAAGCGCAAGATTTTGTTGTTTTATTTTTACAATCCCGTGTGCGTCTAGTTTTTTAAAATCAAAATAGTATTTTTGGCATTATTAATAACAGGAAATCGAAATAGTATTTTTCTTCAGTAAGTAGTAAGTTCTTCAAATCCTGTCCATGCTAGTCTTGCTCTTTTAGTAATTTTCGCACTTTGGTTCTCTTTGTCAAGTCTCAGGATTTGGCCTAGGTAGATATATTCCTGGATTTGTTCTATCTCACTGCCATTTATAGTTATACATCTGGGGTCATCTGTGTTTGTCATTATTTTTGTTTTTTTCATATTCATTTTTAGGCCGACGTATTGGGAGCTGGCTGCTAGTTCCCCCATCATAATTTGCAGTTCCTCGAATGTGCTCGCTATAATCACTATGTCGTCAGCGAATCCAAGGTGATTTAACTTGTTGCCATTAACGTTAATGCCATAGGTTGATCAATCTGTAGTTTTGAAGACGTCTTCTGAGGCTAGGTTAAAAAGTTTTGGCGATATTACGTCTCCCTGTTTCACTCCTCTCTTAATGGAGATGGGATTTGTATTTTCGTCTAGTTGTACTATCTACAATCTAGTTGTACTATCTATTCTACAATTATTAATAGGTTGTTCTATGGCCCACATCTTGATACTATCAAACGCCTTTTCATAGTCGACGAAGGCAAGAAATACGGGTAGTTGGTATTAATTTGCCTTCTCTATCAATGTTCTCATTGTCAGCAGATGGTCTGATGTACTATATCCTTTGCGGAAGCCAGCCTGTTCAACCGGTTGGTAATTTTCCACTTTAAGCCTCTGTTGTTTTCAATGACTCGCTCTATTAAGTTCTCGTTCCATTTTTGTATGTCGCGTTTTAGTTCTTTTCTAATTGTTTTATTAAGTTATCTGTATTCTTAATTATGGCGTTTGTTTTGCGCTAGCAGTTCTTCTTTCCGTCATTAGCTGTTTAGTTTCATTGCTTATTTTGTCTTCTTTAGTCCTTGTTTTCTTTGCGACCTGTAGTCCTGCTGCGAAAAGGTTTTTATTTTTGTTTTTATTAATCTCGTCAATTTGATCTTATGTGAAGGATCAGATTCGAACTTATCCGCTAAGACCTCTCAGAATTGCTCTTCATTTGTTCTTAGTTTAAAGGCATCTATTCTCGTTGTTTTTTTTTAATCCTTTTTCTCTCTTCTTTCATGTTAATATTTATTTTTGCTCTAACTATACGATGGTCACTACCCGTTGTTACGTTGTTTATTGTTTATTCTGTTGACTAACACTTCCAAATATTTGAATGTTTTAACCTCTTCGTAACCTATTTCTTGATTGAAACAGATATATAGATTTATTTCTGTAGTATTTATTAATTACGCATTTTTACAAAGTGTATCGTGGTACTAATCAACTTATTATTTTTATTTCTGGTGGTTATCAACGAACTAATTACTTAGAAAATTATATATTCGAACAAATGTTTATCATGTTGAAAACAATAATTAAATAAATAAATTCAAGTCAATTTAACTTTTTATTTAGATATTGTTCTGAAGCTATTTTCTTATGGCATGGTAATACCTATTCCATATTATGTCTAATAAGAATTTATTTTGACCTTTTGATTTCCAAAGTACATATTAAGCATAGATAAAAACTTTAATTATTGTACATTCCCTTGAAACCAGAAGTCACTGTATTAATTTGATAATAAAGTTCTTAATAATAATGTTGGCTCTCCTGATCTGCTTTCAGCAATTGGAATGTTTGATATGTAATGTAGCACCAGAACAACCAGGGATTGGGATACCTAAGTGTTGAGTTTGGCTAAATGTCGAGTAACAAAATTTGGTTTAGAGTTTGTGGGCATCTCGTACTTAAATTTTTATATAAATTAAATAAGAGCTATGTTGGTCAACCACAATTATTGTCATTATCTAAACTGTTGTACTTTTGTAATCTGTTTATTCGTATAAACTAGAGATAACCCTGTTTAATAGTATCCGCTTCCGCGGTATATTTTACTAAAATTGGAACGATACATAGAAGATTAGTATGGACCCTGCGGTAGAATGACACGCAAACTCGTAAAGCGTTCCACATCTTTAACAAGATACGGATCCAGCCATTAACATCACCGTTTCTCCTGTTACAAGGGAAGTATAACTTTTTAATATTAATTCTAGTAATTACGACTTTTAAAATTGTTGTGTATATGTTGAAAAGACCAATGATCAGAATATAAACCGATTGTACCCAATGGTTGTGGGAGATATTTTAGATCAAAAATTAAAGATTAACAATATTAAGGAAATAAAAAATATAGAAAGAAACCGTATTAAAGTAATCCACAAATCTGTTTTGGATGCAAATAATTTAGGTAAATAATAGTCATTTAAAGGATGGCAATTTAGAGGCGTTCATTCCCAATCACCTCTTTAAAATCAAATGGCTGATACGTGATGTCGGTACCAGTTGGACTGTAATCATTGGATTTTTATTTTTTATTATTATTATTAATAAAATCCAAAATTATATATATATTTTTGTTATTATTATATACGTTTTTTTTTATAATCAAAGACTGACATTTTTATATCTTTGGAATTTGTTAAATGTGTTGTTTCTCTTAAGCGTAAGCATTTTAACTAGTATAATAAATGTAAAAGATAAGTCAACATTATGATAAAATACCTTATGTATACCCGTAAAATATATTATACAATGCACTAAGAATGTTGTCACTAAATTATGTTATTTTTACAACAGTTTTATTTACAGGGTACCTTGTTAAGCCAGAAGCATACTTAAGAGAATTTTTTATATATATATATATATATATATATATATATATATATATATATATATATATATATATATATATATCGTCATCATGGATGTGAAGAGAGCTAACCCACATTTTCTTAAAAATGAGCTAACTGCAGCATCGCAATCAGAATGAAAGATTCCATATTGTAATGAAGATATCTAAGTGAATATGTTGTTTTAAATGGTTTATATTCTAAAGTGTGAAAGGATGCTAAGTGAACTCACAATCCTTATTTTTTGAAGTGAAGTGATCTATGCCACCACCGGGTACTGAACATATTGTCAGTGACCAGAGCTATCAGACGCTTGAGCTTAGTATGCAAATAACAACAGATAGATAAATTATTATGAAACAGTCAATTAGTCACCTTATCGTTAGCTGCGGTTTGCTGTCAAAGCAAAATCTCACGGTACTCGATTGTAACAAGTATTAAATTTATTTTATACGTAAACGCAAAAGGCTTCCATCAACTTGGAAACGCAATCAACAAAGGAGCCTCAGACTTTCTTTAAAGGAACATCTTTCGCAAAAAGGTAATATTGTTAGAGGAAAATCTGTTAAACCCGGTAATTGTAAATGTCACTATAGGTGCACAGAAAAAATTAGCCAGGAAAAGAGGCAAAAATTATTTGATGATTTTCACTCCACTCAAGATAAAAGAGGAAGATGGAGCTTTATTAGTAGTAGAATTACGCAAGAAATACCTAATCGGCGATATAAAACAAATAATGAAGATGCCGCCTCTAGACGCAAATACACTATGGTGTACAATTTAAGGTTGGACGACGAGAACATCCAAGTATGTAAAAAGTTTTTTCGGTAGTAGGTAATCACAATCACTACCGGTGATTGATTCTCACTATTGTCGAAAAGGAAACACGTGCCTTCTGGTTTGTCTGAAAAACGACTTTACCAGGATTATTTAAAATACTGCGAAGAGTATCAGGAAGATTCAGTCTCATTTTATTATTATAAACATATATTCAGCACCAAATTTAACTATGGTTTCCATAAACCAAAAACAGATCTATGTAGCTTTTGAACACAATTCACAAATAAACTCGAAGACGAAAAAGAAAAACATCAAGATTAGTGCAGACGATATGCCAGAGAGCATAAGAAAATTCACAAAGATCATGCTCAAAATTTATAATACTTTCAATACCTTCACTATGGATATGGAAAAGCTTTTACTGACTTCTCAATTAGAAGTGGGGCAATTATATTATAAACGGTAAAAACCTACAATTTTACGGTGTATAATCTTAAAACTACTGTTGCTATTAACTACATGTGGCATGAATTAAAAAAAAATTTCGTTGAATCTTCTTTTAAGCTTTCTAGGTTATATTTAGGGGATGTTACTTCTTGTCCCTTTTCTATATTCTGTACCTGAGTGTTATTGTTTTTGTTATATTTAACTATCACATTAGCCATAAGTAAACGATGGTCTGATCCACATTATTATCCACGGTATACCCTTAAGTCAGTTGTTTTCAGCTGGGAAGTTCGACGTTGGATTACATAGTCGATTATTGAGCGCAGATTCCTAGTAGGTTGTATCCATGTAAATTTGTGGTTGTCTCTATGTTGAAAAAAGTCATTTATAATTTTAATACACATTGTTTCACAAAAATCTCTAAGACGCATTCTGTGCACAAGACGCATTTTGAGACACATTCTGTTGTCATTGGATATTTGTTCCCCATATCTTCCTACGACTCTGTTGTTTTCTTCTCTCCCTACTCTGCCGTTTAAATCTCCTGGTATAAAGATTTCACAGTTTTCTTTTAGCGAAATGTTGCGATCCCACCATAAGAAGTTCAGATATCCTACAATTTTACGTCCCTGATTAATTCGGAGTTTAATTTCGGTTTCTCCCAAGCTGTTCTTATCAATGAATGCACCTAAATATTAAAATTTTTCCACTTATTTGATTTCCACGTCCTCGTCTATTAACACTTCAAACCTTGCATTTGAATTCATAACTAAATATTCTGTTTTCTTCATGTTGACTTGTAACCCCCATTTTACATATTTTCTGTATAGACTCTTTATCATATAGATCATAAGAATCTTGAGCTAGGACGACTTGCTTATCGTAAAGTTCAGGGAGAACAGTACGTCATTTTCTATGGGGACTCCCATTCCCTGGCGGTGGTTTTCCACTTTTGGAGGGCTGCCTCAATAAATAAATTAAACAGTAAGGGTGACATATTGCATCCTTGTTTTAGTCCTTTAGATACTTTTATTGGCTCTGATAGTCTATTGCCTAATCGTCTATAGTTTTTAGGTAAGTAGTGTTATATCTGTATACTTCTGTGATTATTCCTAAAAGGTATGGAGTAATGTCGAGTTGTTGTAAAGTTTGGCACAATTTAATTCTTTATACTGTATCATATGCCTTTTCTAGGTCGATGAAGGATAGATGTACTTTTGTACCAACCGCTATTCTTTTTTCTATTAATTGTTGGAGTATAAACAAGTTATCAGTGCAAGATCAAAGATCAAAGATTCACACGTCAATAAACTTATTTTAACGTGCGCCACAGTAAACAATAAAGGTAAATAAAATATTAATTCAGAACTTTAATGGCGAGTATGTCTAGCGAAATTAAGAACTTTAATGGCGGATGATTCTAGCGAAATAGAAAGTTAACTAAAGAAAAAGCCATAAATGTGTATGGCTTTTTATATAAATGTGTATTTATAAAAAGCCATGTTTATAAATACTAATATTTGGTTTTTTTTTATTGAAAGCACACTTTCTTGTCTATGTCATAAGACTTATTTTCCAAGTCGCCTTACCCTGTATATATAAATATTGATAATGAACATTCATACTAATTAATATTAGATAAAAGAGCACAGCGCAGTAACAGCATAATTGTTTTTTTTAAATATGCAAAAAGATATAAACTTTTTATTACGTTATAAAAACTAAAACTATAAAAATTGTACCAAACTCTAAGTACTGTTAAGCTTTTTTAAAAAACTTGGTACAGAACAGCATTTTTTATAGTTGGCAGTTAGTATTGTAAATTGTGAAAGGGTTATAATGATGGAGAAATCTCACGAAACAGGAACTAACCAGTTATTGGTTGAAGCCACAGCCAAAGGCAAAGTTGACTTCAAAAGAAGTGAAGCAATCCCATGGCTAATGTATTTTTGTGTGTTTTCAGGTTAGTATATTACTCAGAGTGCTAAATACGCGTAGAGAAAAATATGTCTTGGTTAATGCACACGATATATATATATATATATATATATATATATATATATATATATATATATATATATATATATATATATATATATATATTGTTATGATGTGTTTTTTGTTTGAATGATGAGCAATGAGTATTTTTAATAATATAGGGTTTTTATCGCGGTTCTCAAAGAATTAGCTTGTAAGTACTTTTTTAAATTATCTTTATTATAACTATTATGAAACACACATATATATCTAACCTAGCCAATGTAAATTTAAAATAAACTATCTTCAAATTGATACTCTTATAAAACTAATTAAATTCTATAGACAATCTAAAATTTAAACAAAACTATCTTCAAAATTGAAATTGTTATGACACTAACTAAATTATATTAACAAAATTTTGTACCTTTCTTTCACTGAATGCCTAAATGAACTGTTTTCCACTATATATATATTCTAATCACCACTGAAAGTCTTTGTACTTCGGTTATCCTTGTTTTTGTGAAATTTCTTTTTTTAATTATCAGCTTCTACCAATTTAAGATATATTTTTCTTCACCAGCATTTATATACCACCAACCAAACCAGCAAACACCATTTATATTTATTCTTCTTTTCAATATACCAATATCCAATTATTATAAGTTGATTTATACTAATCTCCAACCATAATATAATTTAATTTCTTCCAATATACCTTTTTTTATCTTCAATAAATATTTGTGTATAATTATAAATGTGCATTAAATTATATGCATAATTTTTAATCTTCATTTAACTCACTATATTAAACTATTGGACTATTTGTACTTGATTCACTGACTCTAACTAACTTTCATAATAAACTGCTTGACTTCTGACTAAAAACTTCTAAAAACTCTTCTGACTGCACTATCTAAAACTTTTCTGACTAAAAACTTTCAAAAACTGCCATCTTGAATCCAAATCACGGGTATTTATATCTTTTGGACATTCTAGAACCATCTCGTAAGATATCATGTTCTATTTTGTTCTATTAACTACTTGTCTGAATTTTCTGGAACAAACCATTTCGCAAACATGGCCATCTCCGGAGATCCAGAGAATTCCATTCTTTTCTATTAATAATTTTGTTTACATTTAGGCTTTTCAGATCAGAATATATAATTAAATTAGTAACTTAACATTCTAATTTAATAAAATACACATTTCAGACAATATATTATTATAACCCACTTATATTCGTAAATATTCTTAAACGTCACTTCAGAGTATAAATATCTGTCAATCTCCGAGAGTATTTTTGGTTGCCTAAGCACATGGCTCACTTATATATATTTACAATATTAAAATAACTAAATACAACAATAATTATTATATGCTAATTTATTAAAAATGCCCTCACATAAATATATTTTTATTAAATTCTCTAGTATATAACTTATTTAAAACAACCAAATATCTAATATTATGTAGTATATAACTTATAAATTATTTTCTATAAACCCTAATTGTCACAATACCCCAAAAATAATATTTAAAATAAATAATTTACTTATTATTTTTTTAAATATTAATTTTCTCATACCTTATTAAATTTAATAAATCAAAATTTTTTTTTTTTTAATGTGTTAAATACATCCCTGTTCGCTGTCTATGTCAAAACAGAGAACAACGGATCACAGTTCGGCTATTCTATGGTCAAACTGTCATGTCAAATGGAGAGAATAAAATATAACCTTAATTACAATATAATCGATATGGTGTTCTGTTTGTTTATAGACAAAATCTAGGAATTATTTCTATTCAAAATAACTTCATCAATATAAATTGGTAAGTTTTTTTTTTTTTTTTACTTTATTATATTAGAAAGACATTTTTATAGCAATTATAGTATCAATTTTGTGTCTAACCCCAAATTATGATTTTTAGGGTACAAATTAATTTCCATATATACAAAATTCAACAAGTATGATGTCAAATTGATTCAAAATAATGAAATCTACCATCTACCATCTACCATTTAACAAATCAAGTCTATTGAATAAAATGGATATATCAGTAAGTTATTAGTGTTATTATATTTGTGTTAAAGGTATAGAAATCATTATTCAATCTCTTCATGATATTGAAAAATGTCGTTGATATGAAATATGCCTCTTAGTCTGTTCTCTGCATCTATTAACACATAACTATTTAGTCCATTCTGATTTTCAATTGTATATGGACCTTCAAACATTGGTTGTAATTTCTTACAACGGTTTTCTTTAACATTACTTTTTCTAAGTGAACGAATTAACACTAGGTCTCCTTTTTGAAATGTGATTGGTTTTTTTATATTTCGATTTTGTCGTCTGATATATTTTTCAGCTTTCCTCCTAATCCGGTTATTCACTTTCTGCATTACTTGTTCTAACATATCCTGATTATATTCACTAATCCACTTTCTGTTTCCTATATGGCCAAACATTAAATATTCTGGTACTTCCTCTGTATTCAAATTATGTGTATTATTTAAAAAATATTCTACTTGTGGTATATGTTGCTGCCAAGTTTCGTGTTGATTTTGGCACAGTATCCTTAAATATTTTATAACTTCTTTAATATATCTTTCTGCAGGATTTGCCTGAGGATGTCTGATACTTGTAAAATGAATGTTGATTCCCTTTTTCTCACAAAATGTCCGAAATTTTTGGTTGTTAAAATATGTAGCATTATCTATTATGCAATTTCTAAATGGTCCTATTTCTTCGAAAAATTGATTAATATATAATTTTAATGTTTTAACATTTGTTCTAGAGCAGGGATATAGTCTAATAAATTTTGTATATAAATCAACTATCACTAGTATATGCTTTTTTCCTGTTGGACTGAGAACTAAATTTGAAATAAAATCCATGGAAACTGTATTTAGTTTTTCATATACAACATTAGATTTATATGTGTTCTGGTTTTTGAAATTCTTTTCTTTGTTTAGTTGACATATTGGGCATTGGTTAGTAATTTCCTTTGCTATACTTATGTCATTCTTTGCAAAATAATTGTCCCTAAATAACATCCATAGCTTTCTTGAACCAATATGCATATAATTGTTATGTAAATTTTTCAATATTTTCTTTGCTAAAGTTCTAGTTATTACATATACTTCTATGCCATTTATTATTTTATAATATACCCCATCTTTCCTAAGGACTTTTTGTTTTTCACTCAAATTGATCTGATCTCTTATAATTTCTTCTTTAGAATATAATCCAGTACTTTCTACTAATTGATTTAATCCAATTTTTATTGTTCGCTGCCCTTTTTGTGATGTATTTTCTAACCTTGATAAAGCATCTGCCACTATATTGGATTTTCCAGAAATGTATTTGATTTCAAAGCAGTATTCACTAAGTATTAGACTCCACCGATGTATTCTACTGTTTCCATATTTGTTATTTAATATAGACGTTAAAGCTTGGTGATCTGTTTCTATTGTAAATTCATTACCCAACAAATAAAATCTTAATTTTGTGACACAGTGTATTATACTTGCTAGTTCTAATTCTGAAACTGAGTAACCCTTTTCATGTGGCTTTGTAATTCTTGAAATGAATTGTATTGGGTATTCGACCCCATCATGTATTTGTAATAATACCCCTGATAATCTCTCTATGGATGCATCTGTTCTTAATATGAATGGCTGTGTGTAGTCAGGATAGTATATTTTCAAATTTGACAGAAAAATGTTTTTAATTTCTTGGAATGCTAGTTCTCTTCTCTGATCCCATCTCCATTTTACACCTTTTCTCAGTAGTTCAAGTAATGGAATTTCTTTTATACTTAGATCTGGTATCATCCTTTTATAATAATTAATTATTCCAATGAATCCTCTTAAAGTTCTTAAATTGTGTGGTGTTTTATATTCCTGAATGACTTGTGTCCGTTCTGGATCCATTTCGATTCCCTTAGTGTTAAGTTTATAACCTAGATATATGACTTCTTTTTGAAAAAATGTACATTTTTCTTGATTTATTTTTAGTCCAACTTTGTCTAATCTATTTATTATAATTTTTAGGTGTTTCTCATGATCTTCAGCCGTTTTAGAAAAAATTAATATATCATCAATGTAGTGAATTACAAAATGTTCATATTGATCTAAAATATCATGAAGACATCTACATAGAGCACTGCAAGATGATTGAAGTCCAAATGGTACTACTTTGAATTGATATACTACTCCATCTATCTGAAATCCTGTATACTGTCTACTTTTTCTTTCTAGAGGTATTAACCAGAAACTATGCTGTAAATCAATTTTAGTGAAAAATGCCATTCCTGTAATTCTTCCTAATATTCCATCTATACTCATTGGTGCTTCAAATTGCTTTTCAGTAATCTTGTTAATATTCCTTGCATCCAAACATAACCTGATTTCACCTGATCTTTTTCGTACTACTACTATGGGGTTAATAAAACGTGTGTCTGCCTTCTCAATGATCCCATCTTCTAACATATTATTAATTGTTTTGTTTACTTCTTCTCTGTATTTATATGGTATTGGGTATGATTTTGTTTTAAAATCTTTTTCTTCTTTAACTTTTATACTATGGATATAATTTTGTGCAATTCTATTTTCTTTATTGACAAGTCCCTTGTGTTGCTGCAATATGGAAATGACTATTGATTTATATTCTTCAGGGCAATTTAAAACTTTCATCATATCTTCTTCTTTACAAATCACATTATTCTTCAATATGTACTCATTATTCCTTGCTTCCAATTTTACGCACTCCGCCTCGTAGGCATCCATCTGCTTAAAATTTCTATTCCTTAAATATTCACTACCATTATTCTTTACATTCTTTTGGGACATTTCCCTATCATCAAAATACATTTCTTCTTCATAAACATCATTATTTTCTTTGAATAATATCCTATCAACTCTTATTCCTTCTTCCACCTCATCTTTCTGCATAAATTTAATTATTTGCCCTTCCAAAGTTACCATTTTTTTTTCAAAATCTATCTTTACTTTCTTCTTTTCCAATTCATCATTTCCCATTAATATATCAACACATAAATCCTTGACAATAAATCCTTGCATATTAATTTCTTTATTAAGAATATTAATTTTAAAATTGGCTAGTTTATCAATTTCACCCAACTTCTTATTATTTGCACCAATAATTTTAATTTTTGGAATCTTTATTACATCTGATAGTTTTAATGTATTAAAAATAAAATTCTCCGAGACTAATGTACTTTCTGAACCAGTATCTATCATAATTTTAATCATTTTATTTTTGGCCAAAGCATTTATATAAATTAAATTAATAGATTCAATAATTTTCTCTTCATCTAAAGAAATAAATTCAGAAGGTTTTTCATAATAGCAATGGCCTAACTTGTAATTCAGAAAGTTTACTGCACAAAATTTTGATTATTAGAATTGTCAGATTGTATCTGACCACTTGGATTTGATGTCCTATGTCTTTCCCTACTATGACTTCTACTCACATTTTCCTGCCTTGTACTATTTTGTTCCCTGTCTTCGCAGCTTCTATTCCTTCGAACACAATTTACCTGTCTGTTATAGTTAGGTCGCTCTGTATTTCTTCTATTATTAAAATCTTGTCTATTATTATTAGTACTGTCATTAAAATGTTGTCTATTATAATTAGTATTATTATTAAAATTTTGTCTATTATAACTAGTATTATTATTAAAGTTCTGTCTATTTGGATTACTGTTATTATTATTAAAATTTTGTAAATTATTACCATACCTAGTATTAATGTTATATGATTGTCTATCATTTTTATTATATTGAAAGTTATTATTGTTTTTTCTGTTGTTATTATTACTTGTCATATTGCCTCTTTGTATTCTTTGAATAAAATTAATAAAACTATCTATTGTTTGAATATTTTGTACAGTTACTGTTTGGACAACATCAACATCAAAATGTCTAGATACATTTAAGACTGTTTCATCCTCTCTAAGTGGTGGTTCTAAATATTTTGCAACTGTTATCAATTTCAATGCATAATCTACCATATTTGATTTTAAATTTTGATTATACTTTCCAAAATATAGAATTTCTCTAAACTTGGCTTGCTCTAATTCACCCCAATAATAATTTAAAAATTTATTTTCAAATGTTTGAAAATTATCTAAATCATTCTCAATACTAGCAAACCAAGTTGCTGCATTGTCATTTAATGTCATTCTAATATAATCTTTAATATCATTAATATTATTCACAAATCTTAATTTATGTTTTAAACTATTTATGTATACTCTAGGATGCAAATTTTTTATATTACCAGAGAATTTAATCCCAGTCTCATTTGTTAAATTTAAGTAAGGTCTCCCTATGTCTCTCATTTGTGAAATATCATCTATTCTCTGTTCCACATTTCTTATTTGATTACAATTTATTTGAATATTTTGTTGTATATCGTCTAATTTTTCTTCTGTGTTTCTCCTGTCTTCATTAATTTTTACTTCTAAGTTACATTTCTGTAACTCTATTTTCTGTTCTATATCTATCTTATTATCTTGAATAATCCTCTTTACTTCTGTCCTCTCATTGTCTATCCTTTTCTTGTAGTCATTCCGTATACTTTTTATTTCATTTGCTACTTTTTTCTCTGCAGCTTCAAGTTTTTTATCCATTTGTTTTACAATTTTATTATTATTATCTTCTATTTTCTTTTCTAATTTTCTATAATTCTCTTCCAATTTCTGTTCCATTTTTTTCATGTCTTCTTTGACTTCTTTTGAATTCTCTTCCAATTTTTTTATGTCTTCTTTGATTTCTTTTGAATTCTCTTCCATTTTTTTCGTATTCTCTTCCATTTTCTGTTCCATTTTTTTCATGTCTTCTTTGATTTCTTTTGAATTCTCTTCCATTGTCTTGTTCATCTGCATCATTAATGACATCAAAGCTGCCATATTGACATTTTCCTCTCTTTCTGGATTCATTTCTGCAGTATCTTGTGGAACTTGAATTAAACTCTCCTCTTGTATACGTTGTGTTTCTACTTCCACATCTTCTTCATTCTTTTTGCTTCTTGTACCTTTCTTTCCTTGAGACATTTTGAGACTTTACTTGTTCAAATATAATTAAAATTAAAATCTATACTTTTTCTTTCTACTGATAATTAATTTAATTATATGAGAGCACTTATCTTCCCAAACTAATTCTTTTAAATAGAGAGCCACCGCGTTGGGTGCCAAATTGTTATGATGTGTTTTTTGTTTGAATGATGAGCAATGAGTATTTTTAATAATATAGGGTTTTTATCGCGGTTCTCAAAGAATTAGCTTGTAAGTACTTTTTTAAATTATCTTTATTATAACTATTATGAAACACACATATATATCTAACCTAGCCAATGTAAATTTAAAATAAACTATCTTCAAATTGATACTCTTATAAAACTAATTAAATTCTATAGACAATCTAAAATTTAAACAAAACTATCTTCAAAATTGAAATTGTTATGACACTAACTAAATTATATTAACAAAATTTTGTACCTTTCTTTCACTGAATGCCTAAATGAACTGTTTTCCACTATATATATTCTAATCACCACTGAAAGTCTTTGTACTTCGGTTATCCTTGTTTTTGTGAAATTTCTTTTTTTAATTATCAGCTTCTACCAATTTAAGATATATTTTTCTTCACCAGCATTTATATACCACCAACCAAACCAGCAAACACCATTTATATTTATTCTTCTTTTCAATATACCAATATCCAATTATTATAAGTTGATTTATACTAATCTCCAACCATAATATAATTTAATTTCTTCCAATATACCTTTTTTTATCTTCAATAATTATTTGTGTATAATTATAAATGTGCATTAAATTATATGCATAATTTTTAATCTTCATTTAACTCACTATATTAAACTATTGGACTATTTGTACTTGATTCACTGACTCTAACTAACTTTCATAATAAACTGCTTGACTTCTGACTAAAAACTTCTAAAAACTCTTCTGACTGCACTATCTAAAACTTTTCTGACTAAAAACTTTCAAAAACTGCCATCTTGAATCCAAATCACGGGTATTTATATCTTTTGGACATTCTAGAACCATCTCGTAAGATATCATGTTCTATTTTGTTCTATTAACTACTTGTCTGAATTTTCTGGAACAAACCATTTCGCAAACATGGCCATCTCCGGAGATCCAGAGAATTCCATTCTTTTCTATTAATAATTTTGTTTACATTTAGGCTTTTCAGATCAGAATATATAATTAAATTAGTAACTTAACATTCTAATTTAATAAAATACACATTTCAAACAATATATTATTATAACCCACTTATATTCGTAAATATTCTTAAACGTCACTTCAGAGTATAAATATCTGTCAATCTCCGAGAGTATTTTTGGTTGCCTAAGCACATGGCTCACTTATATATATTTACAATATTAAAATAACTAAATACAACAATTATTATATGCTAATTTATTAAAAATGCCCTCACATAAATATATTTTTATTAAATTCTCTAGTATATAACTTATTTAAAACAACCAAATATCTAATATTATGTAGTATATAACTTATAAATTATTTTCTATAAACCCTAATTGTCACAATATATATATATATATATATATATATATATATATATATATATATATATATATATATATATATATATATATATATAGTGCATAGAAATCGGCCCACTGTAAACTTTTGACTTTAACTATATTTTTTTCAAGAAATATTCATCAGATCACAAAAACAAATATACTGTTTGAAAGACAATTTAATATGCTTTAATGTGAGTATAAATTTATGAAAACTTATTTCGGCTTTCTATGTTTAACATGGTGAAATTAATTCATTAAGCAAATTAAGCTTTTTTATTATTAACATAAATAGGGTTATTGACAATTTAAAACTTAACACTTAATTTTTTGATAATGGGTATGACCTCATCTTGCCCTAATAACATCTCTCATACGATTAGGCATAGATCTAATCAAGTTTGCTATTGTTGCTTGTGGGATGTTAAGCCACTCTTCTTCTGCTGCAAGAATAAGCTCTGGGATCGAGTCTGGGGTATGAAGTCTAGCTCGAATTCTTCGTTTTAGCTCATCCCATAAATGTTCGATCGGATTTAGGTCAGGACTGTTTGCTGGCCAGTCTATAACCTGAAAACCGACTTCTGCAATGTAATCTTGCACGATTCTTGCGGTGTGTGCCCTTGCATTGTCATGCATAAAGATAAATTCGTCTCCAATGTAGTCGACGTAAGGTACCACATGAATTGCTAAAATCTCCTCGATAAATCTGGCAGCCGTTAAACCTCTTCTTCCGTGAACACGGTCGTCCCTACGAATGAACTCAAGATCGGTTCGTGCTCCTATAGAAATTGCACCCCAGATCATGCAGGAACCACCCCCATAAGCACTCCGCTCTTCAAATCAGCATTCTGCAAATCTCTCTCCTGGTCTCTGGTACACTTTCTTTTAGTTACGTCCGTATATAGTTAATTTAATAACTATTGTCTAGGACGCGAGAGATTTTTGTTTTGGTTCAGAGCAGTGGCTATACCGTTCTGAGGAGACCTAAAGAGGTCGAAATACGTATAAGCGGCTGTCGCTGTCCTGTATCAAAACTAAAATCTAATACCGTTATTATGTTTTATTGCTTACTTCGTTTGGAGTACCAGAAACTGAATTCACTACGAATTTTGACCAGGATGAACGGCATGTGGAATGCAATTTTAGATTCCCTTGCCGAGTAATTTATCCAGCTGTTTGTTTCGCAAGTTTTAGGAAACACAGTGGTAAAAATTTTAATTAGGTTTCGCTAGGTAGAAATCGTTTGATTTCTCTTTTTGTTTATATATGGTATCATTTAAGGCATATATGTAAAATTGAAACACGTGTTATACACTTTTCGACTCATCTCAGCAAGGGAAAAAAAAATGGAGCACACAAATCGAATGATTAGATTAGAGTAGATAGGTTAGGAAAAATAAAAAGGAATAAATCACAAGATGAAAGGTTATAAATGAAAATAGTACGAATAGTACGAGGTAGAAGAATTTTATAAAATATTGTAGTAAAGTTCAATTAAAGCTTTTAAAATTCAACAAAAGCTTAACTTTTAATTAATATATTAATAAAAATGGAAATAAAATTAAGAAAATGTTTTTTATTTCAGCTGATTTGCCCTTAATCACTCTTGGAAGCTGTCTGGTTTGGGGATCATCCGCAATTCCAAAACTACACTCAAACGATACGAACATTAACCCGTTAGAAAAACCTATCACTGCATTTCAAACTTCGATAATAGTATCAGCTCCAGCATTTACATCGACTTTTTCATTAATCTTACTGGCAAAAGTGTCTAATTTATTAGGACGTAAAAAATGTTTAATACTACATTCGTTCTTGTTTGTTATGTGTTTAAGCGCAATCGCACTTTCGAGGCATATATATGTATATTATACATTTTTTTTCGTAAATGGTCTAAATATGTCTGGTATATATATAAATAGTGTTATTTATAACAGTGAAGTAGCAGATGACAGGAATAGAGCATGGATTGGTTGCGTTGTTGGGCTCTGTACTCCCACAGGTATCTTGTTAGGTTTTATATTTGGATCATTTACAAGTATCAAAGTGTTTTCATTTATCTGTGCTATTCCCGCTTTCATTTTTCTATGCATGTCTTTATATATCGTAGAATCTCCAATGTACCTTGTATATAAAAACAAAGATAATACAGCTTTACAAATATTAGAAAAATTAAGAAACAATAAAAGTTTTGGCGAAATTCAAACGGAATATGACAAAATAAAAGATTTAACTTTAGAATATAGTTACAAAAACAATAAGTACTGTCAGATATTTACTACTGCTACCTCAAGAAGAGCACTGTTTATTAGCTTATTTTTATGCGTTTTTCAGCAAACAACTGGTGTATCCACCATGCTGGCTTTTGCGGGAACGATCTTTACTGAAGCCGGTGCATCTCTGTCGGCTGACTTAGTCGGCATACTAATGGGTGTTATGCAGATAGTATTAAATGTTACTGTAATTTTTTCAGTCAACAAAATAGGCAGAAGGCGATTCATTCTTTTATCTATAATAGGATGTTCGATATCAATGTTTATTTTGGGAATATATTTTTATTTAAAAAGTAATAACAATTCAGTACCTAACTATATTAAGTGGTTGCCAGTCATTTGTGCTCTAACGTTTATTAGTTCATATGCGTCAGGAATGGGCAATATTACTGCCTCGTATATTAGTGAGTTATTTTCTAGCGAATTCAGAACAACAGGTTTTGCAATAGCTGCAGTATCTGATGCTGCATTTGCATTTTCTATCAATTTTGCCTTTCCACTTTTACAGGAAAGATTGGGAATATTCAGTTGTTTGTTTATTTATAGCACAATTTCTTTTATTGCTTTTCTAATTTTGTTTGCAATTTTACCGGAAACTACAGGAAAAAGTTTTAATGAAATTCAAGATCTTTTAGGTAAAAGATTAAGACTTTGGAATACTCCCAAAATATATTAAATAAATGAATAAATATTGTTTAATTTTACTCCGTTAATTCAAAATGATTCAATGGAGTTTAGAGCCTCTAGCCTACAACAGTTTTCTTCTATTTCTCTTTGATTGCTAGGTTTTTTTAATCTTGCACCCATAATAATTTCAGTTCTTCTTTTACCGACTTAATTTATTTTTTTTTCTCGAGGGCATCTTCTTTTTCTTTTTATAACCATCTTAGACTTGTTTTATTATAAAAAAAATAATATTTTTACTAAAGTCTAATATCTCAGCCTTGGCCGAGAAAGTTTTTGGTGAAAGAAATATAAATAAAAATAAATCGTTCCCAAGAGGTCAAGAGGACAAGACGTCAACTGCGACGTAGATGTCTGGTTGATTACAAGAAAGCGTTTAATAGAGTACAGCACGCCAAGATGATGCAAATACTAAAAGAAACAATTAACAACCAAGAACTAACAACGAAGATTTAAAAATAATTAGAAATCTTTACTGGAATCAGACAACAAATCTCAGAGTTGAAGGTGAATACACTGACTATGTAAAAATCATGCGTGGAGTGAGGCAAGGCTGTATTTTGTCTCGTCTAATCTTCAATTTGTACTCTGAAAGAATATCTATCGAAGCTTTGCACCAAAGTTAAAAAGGTATTCTACTAAATGGTTACCGGCTAAACAACATCAGATATGCAGATGACACCATAGTATTTGCGGACAACTTAGAAGACCTACAAGTTCTTATGAACAAAATCACGTATTACAATCAACAATATGGACTCAATATAAAAGTTAAGAAGACAAATATTATGATAGTTAGCAAGAAACCGATAACCTTTTCATCTACCTACCTTATCATCATCATCATCTTGGTGCTACAGCCCTTAGAGTGCCTCGACCTTCTCAAGCTTTCTACGCCATTCTGTTCTGTCCCTTGCGTGCATTTTCCAGTTGCCGACTCTGATCTTTTCAGCATCTTGTGTTACTCCATCCATCCACCTCACCTTTGGTCTACCCCGTCTTCTCATTCCCACGGCTTGCGGTGTTAGAATCTTTTTTTATCATGTTCAAATTAGGGGCCCGGGTTACATGTCCTGCCCAATGCAGACGGTTTCGCTTAATTATAGTGGTAATATCTTTACCATCAAACGTATGCTTGTAGATATTCTGCAGTTCAACGTTATATCTACGCCACTACAACTACCTCGGCACCATAATAAATGAAGAATGGACCAACAACCAGGAGATTAGAACACGCATCGGAAAAGCTAGATCCACCTTCAATCGGATGGGAGCCTTCTTTAAGAGTCACAACTTCTCTCTTGATACAAAAGTAAGAATGCTGCGATGCTACGTCTTCTATGTCCTTCTTTTGTGGTGTTGAATCATGGACCTTGAACGAAGATATGTGCAGAAAACTGGAAGCATTTGAGATGTGGCTGTATTGGAGAATACTTATGGTCCCGTGGACTGACCGAGTCACAAATGAGGAGGTCCTTAGAAGAACGAATAAGAACCGAGAGGTACTGACCACCATCAAATCTTGAAACTTACAGTTCTTTGGACATATTATGCGAAATGAATCCAGATATGCTCCCCTTTAAGCCATCCTGCAAGGAAAAATATTTGGAAAACGAGGTCCAGGAAGAAGAAGAACATCTTGCATAATAAACCTCAGAATTTGGTTCAATGCAACATCTATGCAACTTTTCCGCGCTGCTGCAGATAAGATAAAGATTGCCATGATGATCGACAACATTTGTAACGGATAGGAACATCAAGAAGAGGAAGACCAATAATGCCAACACAGCCACAACGGAAAGGCTACTGGAAATGGCAGAAATGAGAGTAGTGAGAAGATTTACAAGCAAATACGCTGAGAGATCTAAATAGAAGTTAAGACATTAGAAGAAAATGTAACGTACAGTGTATAAATGAATGTACACAAAACAGAAAAAAAATGGAGTGACAACCTTCCATAGAGGTATTTATCAACCAATGAACAAGCAGAATTGCATGTAAAGAGAAAAAAGAAGAATAAAAAGAATACTTTTACTATGCATCTCACAGAAAAAATTAAATTGCTGCCAGGAAAGAATATGAAAAACATGCAGAATGGCAACTAAAATCATCAGATCTCATAGTTTCAGCAAACCTTCAGAAAATGATAATGCTTCCAAAATCAGATATGTTTAAAGAAATCATTTTTACTAGGCGCATAATTGCTTTTTACGAAAGTTGTTTTGCTGTCCGGAAATGTAGAAACGTCCGAATTTTAGGCATTCTGTGGCATGTAGGAATATCAGAAAGGATAAAAGAAGATTTGGCTGGATAACTGCTTGGGGCAGAACAAGAATTGGTATTTGTTCAGCTTTTTTGTCTATATAGTAAATGCTGCAGAAGTTAACTTGAAACAATTAACCATAAAATACTTTGAGAGCGAAACATTTACACCACCAGGTAGAAAAATCATTAAAGAGGGCCAAAATTGTTTGCGATTTAAATGCGTGTGTTCAATGTATTATAAATTGATGACCATTAGATCGATATTGTAGCATTAGAGATTAGAAATTTCTATAAGTGGACAGATTTAAGTTAAAATACAAATTACAAAAGTTAACACTAGGCTGCTATCCCAAAAATATTTCACTCGCAATTTTTACAAAAAAGTTTTATGACACAGAAGATAATACAGAACTAAACTTTTTAACTACAGGTGCATTTAAACTCTGTGTCACTGGTGTGACACTTCCACCTCCACCAACATCTGACCGAGGAAATAGCCAACGGAGAAAGAAAAATTTGCTGAATAACACTCAATGCAGCTGAAGAGAATGAAAATAAATAATTTTTATATGTAAAACAATGTCTCGTTATATGTGCAATAAAAGTTCGATATAAAAAAATCTTGTCCTATCTGAGATTTTTAATAAAATCGTAAGCTAAACCGTCCTATCTATAAAAACTCACGTAAGCTCTAAACTAATTACTTCCGTGGATTATCCCATAAATTGTTTATACACAAATTAAGATTATTCAAAATTACAGTGTGACACCATTAATTACGGATGTCGCAGCAAACAAAATTAAATTGCATTTTTTCTCAAAATAGCACAATTGGTAGATAGAACCTTTTAGCTTAGTAGGGGAGAGTTAGAGATCAAAGATCATTTTCAAAAATAAAATTAAGAAAAATGCAATTAAGAAACTTTATGTGAAATATTATGTTAATTATTGTTTGTGATTATGATAAAAATCACATTTTTAACTAAGTTACAGTCCATCTCATTTACTTACCGTTACACGTCATTATCATTGACAGAGATCGAAGTTGACATAGTTGCCAAAGCATAAAAAAATTCTGAATCCATTTTAAATCGAATAGGTCGCATAATTATTGCAAAAGTGGATTATACAACAAAACAAATGATTATTTAATGTACTTAAATAAATAGAAACAAAACAACAGTTAAAAAAAATCTTGTTAAAAACAATTTCAGCCGCTTGTATGCGTTTTATAAAGATGTAAAATGGAATACATAGATATTTATTTTATTTTATGTAAAATGTAAAATAAAAAGTGTCAACACCGCAACTGTCAAATAAGTGTTACCAATTTATGCTAAAATATCACCTTCGTTCGATTACAGTTACAGTGTGCTCCGAACAAATGTTCTTCATAAAAACGATTTATAATGCATTTATACAAATTAAATGAAACATATTATTGTGTATTTCTTTAAGTTAACATTAATAGAAATCTTTAAATATTATTTCTACGCGTATATAATAAAATATGTCTAGTGGCTGTAATGCCAGTGTACTCGGCAAAGTGATTCTAAAAAAGAACACACCTACCGCCTAAATATTTCGTATTGGTAACATGTGACCTCACGAGCTATGACGCGGATGACGTGCAAGGGTAAGTAAATTAGATGAAGTATATGTCATTTCAAATTTGACATGTCTTTGATGTTATTACCCAAGGAATATCAAATTTTGACTGCTTTTGTATCTTCTTCTTCTTCACATGCCATACACCAAAGTGCGTAGGCGACTATCTCATTACTAGAATTCTGTTCTTGGCGGCGTGACACAGCTCGCCTGTATTGTGTATTCCTGTCCATTCTTTAATATTTCTTAACCAGGATAATTGTTTGCGGCCGGCTCCTCTCCTACCTTCGATCTTCCCTTGTAGGATTAACTGAGGTATTTCATATTTTGCTCCTCTCAATATGTGCCCAAGGTAACCAATCTTTTTTGCTTTTGTATGTTTCGTGTTAAATGTTTGTGTAAAAATTATCATAATTATGGTTGTGTATCGTCAATTAAGCAATTGATATTTAGTCACTTTTTTCATACCATTTTGTGTAGGGTTCGGACGTCTAATTGTAATTTATACTTGTTGGACAGAAAAAACAAATATTTTAAAGTTGACTATTGAAAAACATGTAGCTGTTGCACTTGCTGTAGGATAATCTGTGAATACAACGGCGACGATGAAACGTTGGAGGATTCTGAAAAAAGGGAAAATGTTGAGAATATGTTCAATAATGCAACACTTTTGTAAACATTGTGTGAAATAAATTTAATAAAATGAATATCCTTTCTGTATCTCTATAATCCCTCTAAAATATTTTTTAATTTTCTTCTCCTTCATTAGTTTTACTTTACAAACTGATATAATATATTCAACTCGTGTCAATTTTCAATCTTATCTAACATTTTAAATTAAATTCTACTTATAATTGGTACAATAATAAAATAATAAATTCTATAAACAAAATTTTGGTCTAGCAATGGGCTCTAGTTTATCTCCATTACTAGCCGATATATTTATGGAAGATTTTGAAACAAATATTATTTCTAAACAAAATTAAAAACCCTCAGTATGGTGGAGATATGTAGATGATGTATTCTCAATATAGCCTCATGGATTAGAGTTGTTAGACGCATTCCTGAATGATATAAACGATAAAGAAGAGACAATAACATTTACCATGGAAAAGGAACATAATAACACACTACCTTTCCTGGATGTTTTAATCTCTAAGAACGATACTGGATATGAGGCTCAGGTGTATAGAAAACCAACACACACCAACAAATATTTAAATTTCAAATCAAATCACATCACAATTTTAATATTAAAAATAGAATTATTAAATCCTTATATGGTAGAGCCAAAGGTAGAGAAAATTCGTTCTTAAAGGAAAAATATTTGTTAACATCTGTTAATTTATAATCCACATCATAGGCACATCAAGAAGAAGATAGTTTTTGTGATCTCTGTAGTGTTGTTAAGCATTTCTTCTAAGAGTATGTTTCAAGTCCAGTGCCCCGGTTGGTGAATTGTTTGCAGTCCGTGAGGATGTGTTTACAGTAAGGTAAACATTCTAATGGTGGCAAGTTGAATGAGTTCCAGATGAAATCAAGAAACCATGGGTAACTTTTATGTGGTTAATTCAGATTCTTCTAATAATCAATGCTACTCTTCTAGTTAGAAAGTCCAGGTTGGAACGGTTGGAGTTCACAAAGAGTTGTGCTGTTAATTTTATTTAAGTGTATAAGTGGTAATAAGCTTGAAATTTAGTATTAAAATACAATACTGTGTAGTATTGCAAATTAAGTACTAAAATTACTGTATAATTCACCAATAACTCTAATAAAGAGCAAACAAATTTGTTAAACCTTACGGCTAACATCTAGGAATATAGATGTACAAAACTCATTCACTCTAAATTATCCATATAATGATTAAAGTATTAAATGGATAATTTATAACGTTGGTTTGAGTGTTTAGTAGTTTATTCTTAAATCCAAATTCATGTAGAGGTATTCCTTTGTTGTATAAACTTTACAAACAATTTGTGTATTATGTTCTCCAAGTGTTTTTTGTACGCATAAATCCCTTTCTAGATTGCTTATCATTACTTTTAGAAGTTATTTATTTGGTGAATACAAATGAACGCCTTTGTAGAATTTATTTGAAGTAAACATATATAATTATTGTATTATAGCTAACATTGTGCACGTGTTCTAAAATTCATATTCATAAGCTATTCGTCTTTTTACCTATACATTTGCAACAACAGTATGCTTGAAATTTGTTAAATAGTTATAACATAATCAGTAAACAGTATATATTTGTATGTTAACTATTTATTCATAAGGTTTTAGTGATGTCACGGGCGTTATTTTATACCGAATATAGACACTTTAATTTCTTAGGCTTTTATATGGTATGCTCAGTAACTTATCTTAGCACTTAATCAATAACAAAACTGCTGAGTTGGTAGAAACTTTAAACTATCAGTTTCTTAAATAAGTGGCGAAATTTCACCAATAGGTATTTTGAACCACGCAATCTTTCAGACACAAGCTAAATTGCACATTACTTGTGCTATCAATGACAAAATAGTCACAACATTTATCAAAGTAGAATATATTAAAATAGATTAGTATTTTAGTGAACTATGTTGGCCAGATTTAAGTGGTTATTCATATAATGATCCTTGGAATTAATATAAAGAAATTATATAAAAAGAAATATATATACATATATTATACAATCTCCATCTCATTCTATCGTTCCATAGATCGTCCTCCAGTTCTCTTTCTCTGACCTCTTTATCAACTCCTTCTCTCCAACTTCTTCTAGGCCTTCCTGGTCTTCGCCTGCCTCTTGGTTGCCATTCAAGAATTTGTCTTGGTATTCTATTCCCCAGCATTCTCCTTACATGTCCGTACCATCTGAGTTGTGTCGTTTTCATGTCATCAACAATATTATGTGTAACCCGCATGATTTCTCGGACTCTCTCGTTTGTTATTCTGTCGCGTCTGGGGATTCCCGCCGAGCGACGCCAGAAGTCCATTTCTGTTGCTCTAAGCATTTTCTCTGTTCTGTCTTTTAGGGGCCACACTTCGCATCCATATGTTGTGATACTTTTTATTATGGTGTTGTATATTTTTCTTTTATTTTCTTTAGAGATGTTTTTATCCCACAGTACGCTGTTCAGTAAGGCTATGCCTTTCCTTCCCTGTGTATTTCGTTCCTTAATTTCTGCATCTAATTTTCCATCCTGAGTAATCTTTACTCCTAGGTATTTGTAGTCATCACATAGTTTGATCTCTTGATTTTTTTGATTGAAGGTTATGTTGATCTCCTCCGATAACCATGTAGTTTTTTCCATATTCACTTTCAAGCCCTACTCTGCAAACTCTTCTTATAGTTTTCGCATCATGTAACTAAGGTCTTCAGAGTCCTGTGCGATGATGACCTGGTCATCCGCAAAGCACAGAGTGTACAAAGTTAAGTCTATTAGCGGTATGCCCATATTCGTACATTTTTTCTGCTTCGAGGTATATTTTGAATAATGTTGGGGATATACAGCATCCTTGTCTTAGTCCTTTAGTCACTTTGAATCCCGGTGTTATCAGATTTCCTGTTTTAATTCTTGTTGTTTCTTGGTAGTACAGCGTTTTTACTGCTTCATAGGAATAACACCAGAAGAAATAAAATAAAAAATAATACGTATTTACTAACGGTTTTGCTACAACATGAGCAATAAACTCTATCCATATCCATAGATAGCTATTTGTCAGGTTTTATCCAAGTTGAAACATTGCTTATTTTCAGCATTTTCAAAGCTCAATAATTATTTACAATTAGAAATACACGTTGTTTACGCCTCCAATTTTACAACAAGTGAAACCAAGTGAAACTGACCGTCAAAATAAAAATTTTTACCTAGAGACATAAACTGGCAAACACAAACCCTTAATTGCAGGACAAAACGAGAAAAAACTATAAGCTGCTGTCATTTATTACTTACTATACCAAGAATTTGAATACCAAGTGATTATAAAACAAAATTAAATATTGGCTTTTCATGCTATCTGTAATCTTGAATATAAAAATATATAGTTAACACCAAATTTACAAATTATATGCATTTTATGCTCACTTTTATAAAAATATGCAAAATTTAACATTTTTGCATTTTATTTTTTATGCATTATATGCAAGATATGCAATTGGCATATTTGCCTAAGTCTATGCATCACATTATCTAGCTACGGAAAGCTCGAAACTGAAGTGGGAGATTAAGTGAATAGAGCAAACCGAGCTGCAGGCTGCCTAAATGAAACAATATGGAGAAATAAAAATAACGAAAAAAAACGAAAGGCAGAAATTACACAAAACAGTCATTAGACGAGTAATGAAATACGCGGCAGAAACAAGACCTGACATAAAAAGGACAAAAAGGATGTTAGAAACAGAAGAGATGCAGATATACGACGTAGATGCAATGTGGGGAACATTAAAAACTGGGTTAGAAATAGAAGAGTAGAATGGAACGATCATATAAGCCGAATGACAACAAAAAGAGTAGCAAAGACGGCAAGAGACGGTTGCCCAATAGGAAGACGATCAGTAGGAAGAGCAGGAAAACGATGGAATGACAACTTACTGGAGGCAAATTTTTTTGTACGACGACGTACAGATTTTTAATAAATAGATTTTTTCAGTTTTCTCCTTATACAAAGAGAGGTTTTAGGGTGAAGTCGGGGGTGAAAGTGGAGTATTATACTTTGTCGGAACTATTTTGCACTTTATCACTAGTGTGACCCTATTTCTGATTTCGAGATACTCATCATACGATTCTAGTGTCACCTCGGGGGAACAAATACGGGTCTATACACCTTCTGATATCCCCGGTTGCTCTGTAGAGGGCTTCGAATATACTGTCGAGAGCTCCTCTACTTAAGTCCATTTACTGGTTATGGACTTAATATAATAATATGGTAAATATTTATATCTTCGGTGTTTTGCCTTGAAAAAGGCAAGATATTTCTTATACAACATTTTCCCCGATTTTCCTCGTCGAAAATGGTCCATTAGGTTGTGGTCTTCCGATGGCTTGTCTTGAGAAAGACAAGATATTTTCTTACATGACAAAGGATTGTCGAAATAAAAACACCAAGTTAAAGTTGAAAATAACTCTCAGCCACAGAGTATGGAAAATAGAACAGGAGCAGAGCCCCGAGAGCACTAAGCTCTCGGAGAGGCCGTGAGGGACTGACCTGGATGACCTGAAAATCGCCAATATTTATATGCGCTGTTCGAGCGATAAATAGGGATTTCCAGGTCAAGAGCCAATGGGAAAATTGGAGGCGGGGCGATGCGCATCGAAATGCGCACTAGTTAACAGACTAGCATTCGATGACACTAGTGTTCTTGTTCTACTGCAAGGTTAAATTGCTTTTTTCTAATTTAGTATAATTTGTATTTGAGCAAAACCATGTAATTTTACATTGCTTCCTTTTTATTTTTTCTTGTATTATTAAAAAATTTTAGTAGATTGGGCAGTTTTTTTAGTTTGTAATGCTAATACTTGGTAACCCAATTGTTAGATAGGGTATATTGTATGCTGTTATGACTACGATCGCTTTTTGTGGTCACAACATGTGACATGTTGATATTTATAAGAGAATTCAAGTGTTTTCCATTCTAGGTTCAAAGAAAGGAAGTGTAAAGATAAAACATAAACTAATTTATGAAAAATTATATATTACAAAATAAATTACAATTGTTATCTAAAATTTTGTATCGATTTCCTCTTTAAAAGTACTTGTATTTCATTAAAACTTTTTCCCGTTGTTTCGGGTAAAACTACAAATAATGTGAGAAATCCTATCAGGGAAAATCCGCTATATATGAACATACAACCAAAAATTCCAAGCTGTGTCATCAACAGTGGAAATCCAAAATTAACGGAGAAGGCTATAGTTGTATCTATTGCGGTAGCAATGGCTACACCCATTGCCCTAGTTTCACTCCCAAATAACTCACCCATATAAGATGGAATAATAGGTCCCAAGCCTAGCGCGTATGAACTCATGAACGTTAAAGCACATACAACTGGCAGCCAATTAAAATGGTCAACTGAAGAATAGCTTTTTAAATAAAAGTATACTCCTAAAGTAAATGTAGATAAAGAACATCCAAGTACAGATGCAAGAATAAGTCGCCTTCTCCCTATTTTGTTGACTGAAGAAACTACTATTATATTGACAATGATCTGCATAAAACCCATTAAAATACTGACTGTGTTACCGGAAAGCGAAGCACCGGCTTCAGTAAATATGGTACCGGCGTAGGCTAAAATGTTAGATACACCAGTAGTTTGCTGAAAGAAGCATAGTGATGAAGCAATAAGTAATGCTTTTCTCGATGATCGAGTACTAAAAATATCACAGTAGTTATTTCTTTGGTGATTAACTTCTATACTTAAATCTTTCATCCTGTTAAACTCAGACTGAATTTCGTCCATGTTTTTATGTTTTCTTAAATCTATTAAAACTTTTAGTGCTTCTTCATTCTTATTTTTATATAATAAGTACATTGGAGATTCAACGGTATAAAATGATAATAAAAGATAAATAAGAGCCGGAGTGGCACACAGTAACGTATATACTCGTATACTTGTAAACGTTCCAAAAATAAAAGCCAACAATGTGCCAAGTGGCAGACATAGACCATCTATGCAACCCATCCACGCTCGACTTTTATCATCTGCAACCTCACTATTATAAATTGTCGAGTTAATAAATACACCGGCGAGATTAATTCCATTTAGCAAGAAAAATATATAGTAAAGATATATATTTTTAGCCACTGCAACTGCACTTAAAAAAATAACAAACAAAAGTGAATTTAATATTAAACATTTTCTACGTCCTAAGAAATTAGACACTTTGGCCATTACCGATAATAGAAATATCATTGTAAATTCTGAAGCTGAAACCACTATAGAAGTTTGAAATGGAGTGATGGGTTCTCCTAACGGGTTGATTTCGGTGTCATTTGATCTTAGTTTCGGAATTGCCGGTGATCCCCAAACAAAACAGCTTCCAAGAGTTATCAAAGGTAAGTCAGCTGAAACAAAATCATTAATCAGAAATTATGTTGCATTATTCGTATCATTAAAATTTAAAATAATCATTCTCTCGTTGACTTCATAAGTTTTCCTCCAGGTTTCTTCTGAATTTTCAAAAAAAATTTTCTACAACTTTCGAAGTCCTCCCATGAACTTACAAATCAGCAATTATTCGTATGAAGAGCTTTTTTACAAAACTGTATAAATCCATTCGGAGGAATCGTTTTCGGAGGAGATTATTGGTGAATACCAATGTGGCTTCAGACCAAAGAGGTATACTTTAGACCAAATACATATGTTAAGAGGTATACATGAAAAATGTGTTGAATATAACATACCTATTTACAACTTGTATATCGATTTTAAACAGGCATTTGATGGAGTAGATCGACAAAAGATGTTAAAGCAACTATCTATGTTAGGGATACCCAATAAGTTGGTTAAACTTATACGAATGACTCTGGAGGGTTCCAAAGCTATGGTGAGAATAGATGGAGATATGACGCAGGCCTTTGATATTGAAAATGGAGTTAGACAAGGGGATGCCTTATCAACAACACTTTTTAATCTAACTTTAGAAGCTGTTGTTAGAAAACTGGATATAAACGGCTGTATTAATACAAGATCTATGCAAATATGCGCATATGCGGATGATGTTGCCATAATAAGCCGCAACAAAAGGGTATTAAGCGAAAAAGTTATAGAACTGAAACGAGAAGCTGCTACGTTTGGTCTATATATAAATGAAAGCAAAACAAAATATATGGAGTGCACAAAATCGAATGAACATGAGAATCTGAAGGTAGACAACCATACCTACAAATATGCCTCCACTTTTCCCTACCTAGGCTCAATAATAAATAACAACATCAGTCAAGAAATACAAGCACGGATTCTTAGCGGTAATAAGTGCTTTTATGCATACAAAGACTTAATGAAAAGTAAGTTACTGAATCGTGAGTCTAAGCTGAGAATCTACAAAACAGTAATTAGACCAGTGGTCACATATGGATGTGAAACGTAGACCCTCTCAACCACTGATGAAAATCAACTGAGAATATTTGAGCGCAAAATACTAAGGAAGATATTTGGACCAACCCAATGCAGCGATAGTTCGTGGAGAATTAAAATGAACCACGAGCTGGATGAACTAATGCAGAGCGCAGATATTGTCAGATTTGTAAAGTCACAAAGGCTAAACTGGCTTGGTCACCTAGAAAGAATGCCAGATAATTGAGCTGTAAAAGTAGTCCAGAGATGGAAGCCCCAAGGAAACAGAACAAGAGGAAGGCCCCGTAAAAGATGGATAGACGACGTAGAGAGGGATCTTAAAACCATGAACATCAGGCAGTGGCGAAGGAAAGTATCCGACAGGGCGGAATAGAAGAACATTGTTAAGCAGGCCAAGACTCATAAATGGTTGTAGCGCCATTAGAAGAAAAAGAAGAAGAAGTATAAATCCATTTCTGGCTAGAATACATTTTTTATTTATTTTCGAGAGTTTGGTCTGCCTTAGATCTTATGTATAAGTCTCATGTGTTAAAAGTTAATATTTCCCACTTAAAATGAGCCTAACAATCACGTTTCTTCCACAAAACTTAATTAATCCACTGAAAAACCTTTACCCCACGTTCAATCTTGTTTTACACAAAACTTAACATCTCCTTCTTTAGCTAAACAATAAAATTAGTTGTTGTTTTACAAAACTGCATAAATCCTCCAGCCTCCAGAACTATCCCTCTACTATTTTTGTTTGGTTTTAAAAGCATCCTCTAGAATTAGATGTTTATTCGTGAAACAAAATATAATATTCGTTAGTTCTAAAAATTATGGAAGAGGAAAAAGTAAGAGAGTTTGCCTGTCAGCAGAGTTAAGTGTAATTGCATTGCATTGCATTGCAATGGATACATTTTGCTGTGTGCCTATTGACTCAAAGATACCAACATTTTATACGTGGAATAAAACGCAGGGAAGCAGAGGAGCAAATGAAATCAGATCTGCACTCATCAATCACTTAAGACGCCAAGATCTTTCGTCTTTTTCTGTAGTATCGTTGTTTTGTGATGGTTGCGCTGGCCAAAATAAAAATGCTCATATTGTTCATGTTTTGTGCCATTGGCTTAAAAATGAGGCTTCAGAGAATGTACAGAAAATTCATGTAACCTTTTCGACTCTTGGCCAGAGTTTTCTTTTAGCTGATCGAGCTTTTGGTCATGTGGAGAAGCGCTTAAAAAAAACTGATACCATCATCTTGAACGAAGAGTATGCTTCTATTTACGAGGAGTTTGGCTCTGTACAAAAACTGGGACAAGACTGGGAGATGTACGATATCAAAAGCGTTGAAATGATTTATCAAAAAATAAAAGGAATCAATCAATAAAATATAAAATCAAAATTCAAAGGGAATATCCAAAGCAAGAGGCAAAAACTTTGGATTACCAAAGAGATAAAGCTCAGAGAAACACTAACTAATGTTAACAGCTATTTATCCCTAGAATCTCTGAACAGAAAAGAGAAGATAGCAATAAGAAGATTGAGGATAGGATACACAGGTATGACACACGGTCATCTTATGTCCTCTACAGCCAACAGTTATGCTCTAACTGCAAGGATGTTCCTATCGCCTTCAAGCACATTCTTGCAGATTGTCTACACTACCAGGTCACTCGCATTGCCAAAAATATAACCCACCGTTTAAAAGAACTACTGAACTATTCAAGTCGACTCAAGAGCCTAATAGACTTCTTAAAGACTACACAATTATTTAACAAAATATAACTTACATAATATTTTCATTCTTCTTCTGCTTCATTGGCAATCAACATGGCTATTCTGATTTTGTTTACGGCAGATCTAAATAGTTCAGCAGATGACAATTCAAACCATTGCCGCAAGTTTTGGAGCCACGAGTGTCTTCTCCTCCCTGGACCCCTTCTGCTGTCTATTTTCCCTTGAACGATTAGCTGTAGTACTCTATATTTAATATGTCTCATAACGTGACCCAAGTATTCCAACTTTCTTTTCTTTATACTTATTCCTACCTCTCTCTCTTTACCTATCCGGCGTAGTACCTCTTCTTTGGTCACGTGCTCAGTCCAGGATATACGTAATATACGTCGGTAAGCCCACATTTCGAAGGCCTCTACTTTTTTCATCAATGTTGCGGTCATTGTCCACGCCTCCATTCCATATAACAAAACCCTTAATACATAACATTTCAGAAGTCGAATTTTGAGAGGTAGGGTGAGGCTTTTAGAGGTCAAAATTTGCTTCATGCTAGTGAACGATGCTCTTGCCTTTTCTACTCGTATATATACGTATTTCCTTCGCTTGATCCCAATTTGAGTTAACTGTTGTTCATAAGTAGATGTACGAATCCACGTGTTCAATTCTTTCATTGTCCAATATCAGTTGCTGTGGTGGTTGTTGGGTTTTGCTTACTAACATCCATTTGGTTTTTGTGATATTTAGTCTGAGTCCGTATTGTGCACTTGTTTTTTGTATCTTACTCATTAGGCAACTCAGTTCCTCCATGCTACTTGCTAGAATCACAGTGTCGTCAGCATACCTTATGTTATTAATTATTTCTTTATTTATCTTTATGCCTTCTGTGCTTTCCTCCAGCGCTGTCTTAAATACTTCTTCTGAGTATATATTAAAGAGAATAGGAGACAAGATACAGCCCTGTCGTACCCCTTTTTTGATCTCAATTTTATTGGTCAATGTAGATCCTACTTTCACTTTAGCTGTTTGACCCCAATAAAGACTCGCTATTGTTCGAATGTCTCTGTAGTCGACTCCGATCTTATGAAGAACTTCAATTATCTTATCGTACTTTACGTTATGGAATGCTATTGCGTTGTCTATAAAGCATATGCACATGTCTTTGTTCATATCTCTGCAGCGCTGGATGAGTACCTGTAGACTAAAAAGTGCTTCTCTTGGCCCAAGAGAATTCCGAAACACAAACTGCGAATCTCCAATGTTATCCTCGCATTTTTTGCTTATTCTGTTGTAAATAACATTGGTGTATGCCTTCGAAATGTGGTTAATTAGACTTATCATCCGATGTTAATCACAAGACTTTGCTTTGTTTCGCACAGCATTTTCAATACTTCCCCGTATACGTTATCCTTGCCTGGTCTTTTGTTATTTTTAAGACCCATTATAGCATTCTCCACTTCTGATTTTAGAATAGAACGGCCAGTATCATCATTGCTCAGTGCCACTAGAACAGTCATCATTAAACATTTGTTCCACATAAGTTTCCCAGATTCTAACTATTTTGTCGGGGTCTAGTTGTAGATTTCCATTATCATCGCACAGCCCTTTCGATAAAATATTGTAGCTTTTCTTTGTTGTGAGTTCCTTTATCTTCTTATGCATATTGTGATAGTCGTATACCTTTTCGCACTGTTCGATTTCTTCGCATCTCTCCGAGAACTATTTCTCTTTGGTTTTTCTTATCTCAGCTCTTATTCGTCTGTGGGTTTCACGGTATTTGGCAGTATCTTTAGTTTTATATATCCGTCTCTCTTCCATCATGTCAAGGATTTCTGCAGACATCCAGTCTTTCTTTTTTCTCTCATCAGGTAGTAAAAACTTAGTGCTTGAAGTCCTAATCTCTTCTTTAATTTCACTCCACTTTTCCAGCAGTTCATTGTTATTTTTAAGGATTTTTAATATTTCGGTATTTAAATTCTCCTGCATCTGTTGTTTAATATTATTGTTAGAAAGCTTCCTAATATCTAGCGTTTCGGGCCTGTTCTTTACATATGGCTTTTTTAACTTTACTTGAAACTTACATACCACCGGATTGTGGCTGATGCTACGTCCAAAGATTTTCATTCTTTACTATTGTATACTCTGTATTATAACTCTGTAGGTACTATTGTAAAGCTTTGCTCAATGAACAAACCGTGGCAATTACCGAAGATGTCGAGACACGTTATTTCGAAAAAAAAAAAATATAAATACAATTAGTATGGTAATATGAAACATGATCCGTATGTGTTGAAAATGGGGTGTGAAGCAAACATATGATGCTTGCTGCTGTAAGGACCACTTAGTCTATTATTCTCAAGGTATTGGAGGTATAACATAGGAATAAAGAAAAAAATATTGAATTATCTGAATGTACATACCTGAAAATGCACAGAAATACATTAGCCATGGTATAACTCCTTTTTTTGAATTTTTTAAACACGCTTGTTTATTTAATAACTGATTCGTACTTATTTTTTCGCTATTTTCAGCCATTTTCGATTTCGCCGTAATAATATACTAACACAATAAACAGTAATACTTACTATAATTATTTATCATCGGTATTTAAAACTATTTCAATAATAGATATACCTTTATCATTTTCATTTTAAAATTTCTAAAATATTTTACTTTAACTTTCCGGTTTAGAAAATATCGTAATTAGATAAGCCATAGAATACGTCATTCTTATATTGAACACACTATTTGTGTCTGAAAGGTCACTCCCACACACAAAATTCAAAATATACTGATAACCAAAAAAAATGCAACACGTAGAAAAACAAATATTGTTTCAAATATTTATTTATGGAAGTATACATTATAATTTTAATAACTTTTGTAAACAAACTTGCAACGTCATTTTCGTCAAAAAATTAATAATGCTTCGCTCCTCCTTGATTTTCTATACACTCAGTTACTCTATGGGTCATTGATTGAAATAAGTGGACTATATTATATTGCGAAATACTCATCCAGATTCTTCTTATGCAACAATGCCTGGAATGACTATCGGGTGGATCGAGAAACTTCACTATCACAGCGGGTCCCAAGCCCGGATAAAAGTGGAGGCTTGATAGGCAAGGTTAGCAACTGACCTATCTTAAAAAATAGTCAGTACTAAAGAATTGATCAAGTCAAGTCAAGTCAAGTCAAATTTATTGATCACATGCGACATTATACAAAGTACATGTATGAGACAAGTCAAAGTTACAGAAATACATCTTAAAAGTATATAAATTAATAAACACGATAAAACATACTTAAAAGTTATTTTTAGAATATAGCTCTAGCTCACAAATATATTGATGTACGCACCTCCGAAAGTTTGGCTGATGTAAATTCATTCGTATATCTATTGGTAATTTGTTAAAGAAACTTATGGCTGCATAATGTGTGCTACTTTCCAACAAAACAGAACGATGTTGTGGAAGCATAAAGTGATTGTCTCTGAATCTTGTTGAATAAACATGGTTAAATTGAAATTTATTAACTTCATAAATTTTGCTATGTAAATACATTATACACGAAAATATATACAGACCAGAAATTGTAAGAATATTGTTTTGTCTAAAGATGCCTCCACAAGAATCTCTAAATTTCATTTTATACATTATCCTAATAGCTCTTTCCTGAAGTACGAATATCTGCTCTAATTCAGAGGTACAACCCCAGACTTCAATGCCATATTTGGCTATTGAGTAAAAATGGGCAAAGTATACTGTTTTTAATACTGATGTATGAAAGAGACGTGAAAGAATTCTCAATGCATATCATGCGCTACTTAATCTGGATTTCTAATTAGAAATGTGGTTTGACCATTTACAATTATTGTCTAGAAGTACCCCCAGCAACTTTGTGTAGTCTGTTTTATCTATTGCTGCTTCTATAGTGGCTTGATGGTTTAATAAATTATTTGACGTGAAAATCATATACTTTGATTTCTCTTTATTCAAAACTTATTTGTTGGATAAGAAATAACTGTTGATGGTGGATAGTGTCTGTGTGGTTTTATTTTGCAAATTTTGATCAGACGTTCCTGTGACTAGAATGTTAGTATCATCCGCATAACTGATGATGTTAATCCCAGTCAGTGAATTAGTTAACAAAGCCATATCATTAATAAATACTATAAAAAGTAGAGGACCCAATACACTACCCTGAGGGATACCATAATGGATATCCAATGTGTTTGATTCGTTTACAAGTTCATTAGATGTTATCTTTACTTTTTGTCTTCTATTCTCTAGGTAGGAAGTAAACCATTTTAAAACTACACCACGAATACCAATACCCTCAAGTTTTATTAGCAACAAATTATGATCCAAAGTGTCAAAAGCCTTGGACAAATCGAGAAATAAACCACATGCCTTTTCTCGTCTGTCCAAAGCATCCAACACTAAGCTGACGAAATTTAAAAGAGCTGTAGTTGTAGACTTAAAAGATATAAAACCATGTTGAAAATTATGCAAGACACTATGTTTTTTTATGAATGCGTTCATTCTAGTATAAACCAGAATTTCAATTATCTTTGAAAACACAGATAAGAGACTTATGGGACGATAGTTGTTAAGGTCATCTTTATCACCACTTTTGAATAAAGGGATTACAATAGATATTTTAAACATACTAGGAAATATTCCTTGTTGAAAACAGGCATTACAAATATCCGTCAGTGGATCTGCGAGAGCATGAATGCATTGCTTTAATAACTTCAAAATAACAGGGGAAATCTGATCAAAACCACAACTGTGTTTGGATTTAAAACTTTCGACTATACTAGTTATTTCCTGTGGGTTAGTTGGATATAAAAACGTAGAACAACTATTACGGTTTTTTGATGCTGATGTAAACCCACCTATTTTAGTAGGATCCAAAGCGGCAAGTAACTTTGGAGCCATTTCAACAAAATGGTGGTTAAATTTGTCTGCTAAATTACTGTTATCTTCACTAGGTACTTTTGAGTTATTTTGTTTCCCGACTGTTAAGTTTACTAAATGCCAAATACATTTCATTTTATTTGATGACTCGTTTAACTGTCTCATGAAGTGACTACTTTTAGCTGCTTTTAATTTAATTGAATATTCTGCCTTTGCCAAATGAAGGACTGGCCTAAGATTACTATTTTGCTGACAGATCGTTTGTAAAAGTTTTAGCTGATCCCTTAAATTGTACAGTTCCTGCGTAAACCAATTCGAACGTGTACATTTTTTAGGTTTACATTTAAGTAGTGGAAAATGGGACCGAAAGTAATTTTGAATAGTATTTAAAAAAGCTAATGATTTATCCTCAGCAGAAATTGTATTAAATACCTCTGACTAATTTGTTGCCTCAAGGGTTTGAACAAAACGATTTATGTTCCTTTCACTATATGAACGGATGAATATATAGGCATCATTGTCTGTGCTAATGCTACATTGGAACAATTGCGCACAATGATCAGAGATGAAACCTTCCACAACCATTGTTTTTTGTGGGTGATTTATGTTTGTAGCAATATAATCAATTTGAGTTTTACTAGTTGCAGTAACTCTTCTATAATCATTCACAGTTACGGTTAGGCCATAAAAATCTCGGTTAAGCCATAAGATCAACAAACCTCGGAAACAAGACGGATCCAAATGATGACGAAAACGGCTAGAAAACGGACAACGAGAAAGGATAGCTAAGGACAATATATTCGTATATTAAATCATGGACAATCAGAAAACAAGAAATAACTATGGAACTGAATACCTATAAAATCGATATTTGAGCAATTTCAGAGTCAAGAAAAAGAGGTAAGTGAACTGTAAAATATACAAATTCCATATTGATATACAGCGTAAAAAGCAAAAGGCGGATATACAAGCTCAGGAGTTGTGATACTCATCCACGTGAAATTTGAAAAAAGTATAGATGATGTACAATACAACAACCACAAAATACTCAAAATGACACTTAAAACAAGTAATAGTAAAATACATTTATTGTCAGTATATGCACCAGATACAAGTAAGACCGAAGAAGAAACTGAAGCTTTCTATAATACCTTTATGTAAGGTGCATGTCATAATTATTGTGCAATAGTTTAAACATTTACATTTCGACAACATTTTTACATTTACAAAATTTCTGGATGTTCAAATCTACTAAAAGTATCTTGAAATGAGTCCATTATTGAACTGAAGGTTTTATGTTTTTAATTACAAAATATAGTCTTTAATTACTAAATATGCCCTTTAACCTTAGTTCAAAATGGCTGTATCAAGTTTACTAAATCTTAGTCTAGGAATATCATGAGACATCATTGGTATATCATTTATAATTGGTTATATATCATTTAAGTCGTGGCAAAAAAAAAAGATACTTCTTGTTTTATTACACTTTTTCTGATTCCTATATGGAATTTATGACGCAATTTTATCATGACAAGCTTAAGTTTTCTTGTAATTTTTTATCTTATCATCAATGTATGTAATTTCAGCTTCAAAATACAGTAAATCTCTTATGCTATAGTACTTTTCACATACTTGAAGAACATTTTTTTCTTTTGGTTACTCATTGTAATGAATGGCCAATGCTAAAATTACGGCCAATGCTGCATAGTAGCTAACTAACTCAGATTGTTTTTCCTGGCTCATATGTAAATGTTTACTTACTTACTGAATGGACCATTTCAAACATTTCTGGGTCATGTATATTTATATTTATACTGGAGATAGATCATCAGATCATCAGCAAAATGTATGTCTTTTTCAGGAACAAAATAAATATTTATTATGTGCTTAAGAAGTTTAAGCCTTAAACATTGGAGACTAACTGATCCAATTCTGGTCATTGGCTTCTTCATAATAAAGATTATAGGTTTGCGATCTAATAATCTTTATAAAATGTAAAGAAAAAATACAAACTAATGTAAAAAAAAATATATCGTATAAAATAAATTACAATTGTCTAAAATTTTGTAGCCATTTCTGCTTTAGAAGTACTTGTATCTCATTAAAACTTTTTCCTGTTGTTTCGGGTAAAACTGCAAATAATGTGAGAAATCCTATAAGGGAAAATCCGCTATATATGAACATACAACCATAAATTCCAAGATATCCAATCAAAAGTGGAAATCCAAAATTTACAAAGAAGGCTACAGCTATAGCTAACGCAGTAGCAGTGGCTACACCCTTTGCCCTTACTTCACTACGAGATAACTCACCCATATAAGATGGAATAATAGGTCCCAAACCTAGCGCGTATGAACTTATGAATGTTAAAGCACATACAATTGGCAGCCAGTTAAAATAGTTAACTGAAGAATAGTTTTTAAATAAAAATATACTCCTAAAGTAAATGTCGATAAAGAACATCCAAGTACAGATGAAAGAATAAGTAGCCTTCTACCTATTTTGTTGACTGAAGACATTACTATTATATTAACAATGATCTGCATAACACCCATTAAAATACTGACTGAATTATGTACCTGAAAGAGAAGTACCGGCTTCAGTAAATATGGTACCTGCGTAGGATAAAATGTTAGATACACCAGTGGTTTGCTGAAAGACGCATATTGATGAAGCAATAAATATTGCTTTTCTCGATGAACGAGTACTAAAAATATCACAGTAGTTATTTTTTTGGTAATTGGGATATTGTTAAGAGGTACAAATTACTTACTGTAATAAAATTAATTTAAGAAACTGTAAGAAAATAATATAATTTTATTAAATATTTATTAAATAATACTAAATTAATCATCTACTATAATATTTTCTTGATTTTTGCTTAAGGAGTAACTGGATTTCATTGAAACCCTTGCCTGTTGTTTCCGGTAAAACTACAAATAATGTGAGAAATCCTACTAGGGTAAATCCGCTATAAATGAACATACAACCATAAATTCCAAGTCGTTCCATCAATAGAGGAAATCCAAAATTAACAGAAAAAGCTAAAGCTGCATCCAATATGGCAGTCATGGCCATACCCGTTGCTCTAGTGTCATTAGGAAATAGCTCACTTATGTAAGATGGTATAATAGGTCCTAACCCTAAAGCATATGAACTGATAAATGTTAAAGCACATACAACTGGCAACCAGTTTAACTGCTCAACTGAAGAATAGCTTTTTAAATAAAAATATGTTCCTAAAGTAAATGTTGATAAACTGCATCCTAGTGAAGATACAAGAATAAGTCTTCTTCTACCTAATATATTTACTGAAGAAACCACCATAAGGTTTACAAATATCTGCATAACGCCCATTAAAACGCTAACTGTGTTAGCTGATGTCGAAGAACCGGCTTCAGTAAATATTGTACCTGCATATGCTAAAATGGTAGATATACCACTCGTTTGTTGAGAGACGAATAGCAATGACGCAATAAATATAGCTTTTCTGGATGAACGAGTACTAAAAATATCGCAGCAGTTACTTCTTTGGTGGTTTACTTCCAAACTTAAATCTTTCAGTCTATTGAATTCCGATTGAATGTCTTCCATTTTTCTATGTCTTCTTAATTTTTCTAAACTTTTTAAAGCTTCCTCATTCTTATGTTTATACAATAAAAACATTGGTGATTCCACGGTAAAAAAGGATAGTATGAGATAAATAAAAGCAGGTGCAGCACAGAGTAAAGTGTAAACTCGTATGCTTGTAAAGGATCCAAAAATAAATCCCAGCAGAGTACCAAGGGGCAGACAAAGACCATCTACGCAACCCATCCAGGCTCGATTCTTGTCATCTGCAACTTCACTATTATAAATAGTCGAGTTAATGTATACACCAGATATATTTATACCATTTAACAAGAAAAATATATAGTAAACATATATATTTCTTGCCATTGCAACTGCACTTAAAAAAATAACAAACAAAAGTGAATGAAGTATTAAACATTTTCTACGTCCTAATAAATTAGAAACTTTAGCCAATATTAATAAGAGGAATATCGAGGTAAATTCTGAAGCTGACACTATTACGGAAGTTTGAAAGGGGGTTATGGGTTCTCCTAATGGGTTAATTTCAGTATCATTTGATCTTAGTTTCGGAATCACTGGTGAGCCCCAAACCAAACAACTTCCAAGAGTTATCAAAGGTAAGTCAGCTAAAAAAAAAATAAATTAGAAAGAATTTCAAAGTATTTGAAATATTAAAATGTACAATGTAAATAAATGGAATTATTATATCTTTTGATAAATATAGTATGTAAGGTACACCGGAGTAAGTGTGACCATGACTTTCAGCAGTTCCTGCTTGAAGTGCATTGACCAAGAGTATGTCTCTAAAACTGACTTCTTTTTGGCAAGACTACTAAAGAAATATTAACTAACTGCTACATAAACATATAAACGAATCACACCTTTCAATTTAATTATGTAACTTTTTTATTTTTGTGGTCCATGGATTACATGTGTGGTGAATGGTATTACATTACTGGTGTGGGATAAATGTTACCTGAAGCTTATATTTACTATCAGAGTGTAAGCAAATTTACCAAGGTAATACTAAATATAAGTAAATATATATATATTTAATTGCATTTTTCGTATTAAGATAAACTCAATGAAGATGAGACATCTAAGAAGAATAGTTGGAAAGACAAAATGGGATAGATTAAGCAACGAAACTATTAAAAGGATGACCAACCAAGTAACAATAATCAATAAAATATTAAAGAGACAAATGAACTGGTATCTGATGAGAATGCAACCAAACATAATTAGAAGAAAATTCCATGCAAAAAAGAACATTGTTAAAAGAAGAAGAGGCAGATCAAGAAAAAAAATGGATACAGCAAGTTATAGAGGCGGGAAAACTTAAACAAAAATCACTCGGGGAATTGAAAAAAATTGCAGTAAATACAAAAGAATGGAAGAAATGAATGACTGGAAATTAAAATAGTTGGCCCAAATCCTACACCCTTATAGGGTAAAAGGAAGGGGAGAAAGAAAGAAAGATAGATTATTGTATATAAATTAAAACCTAATTAAACAGAAAAATAGATGGACTAATTGGAAAAGTGGAAAAGGTGCCAGATTAAGATTGATTAATTCCAAGGAAGTTTGTCAGCATGTCAACCAGAATTTAAAATAAGCTTTAAATTGAGAATTAATGTAAATAAATGGAATTATAGAATAAATTTAAAATTATTAAGATCATAATATGACTTGTATTTCTGTAATAATTTGTAATGTCCCTTGTATTTGCAATCCTGTAATGTTTAACAGTAATTAATCAAGAAATTAAATGTACCCACCTGAAAATGCACAAAAGTACATTAGCCATGGTGTAACTCCGGTTTCTATTGAACTTTGTGAGGATGCTTTTTTATCTATTAACTGATTCATACTTCTTCCTTCTTTATTTTCCATGTTCGTTTTAGGGATTTTAAAATTTCAAACAAATTAACCTGCTATGGCAAGTTTTGTATTATCAATACTTTTAAATTCATAAATAAATTTATTAATTTATAAAACGCATTTAAATAATACATGCATGCTTTTGAATTTATTTAAATTAGACTAATTCATATTACTTCGTTGTTCTTTGTTCTTGTTGTTAATTATAAGTTGCAAATTTTAAATTATACTTATTATACAAATTACTGTAAAATAGAATATTTCATCCAAGGTAAATCAGCGACTTGTAAATTTTTTACTGGACGGTCACAGAATAGCGAAATAAATGCAATGTACATTCAAACGCATTCGTATATTCAAAAAGAACACCTTCGTCAAAAGTCATTGTCCTTTTAACACAAGTTTTCGCAATCCTTGATGGATGCTCGCAGACAAAGAATTTTCATGTTTAAAGTCGAAGATCCTTCATCCCATGACGTTTAATTATCATATGCCCGTTTGTTTTGGTTTTGCTCCATCTGAATCCCAATTGATTATCAGAAAGTGTTCAATAGAATAAAACATAAATAAAACATATAAGTGTTCAATAGAATATTTATAGTGAATAAACTGCAGCTTTTAGAGTTAGGTATTCTGTAACAGAAGTATGCGACAGAGATGTATACTGTCTCCACTGTTATACAAGATTTATTCGGAGCACAGCATGAACGCACCACTAGCTGATATAGACGCGGAAAGCTCGCCATTAAAAAGAAACGGAAAAAGTAAACAATCAATAATTATTTAGAAGTTTGCCAAAAACTACTAACATCACGTAAAAATTCTTTAAAAATTCTTTCTGAGCTCAACTTTGATCCAAAAAATCTGAAAAATATCATGTTTTTGGGCATGAAAATATTTAAATGATAATCACCACTCGAATAAAGGGGAAGAGAAACAAAACTCTTTATTTGTCGCATTTAAATGGGATTAGGTGCTTGAAACACGGTAAAAAGTATAAAAAAAATTAATTTACTCAAATTTTGAGGTTATTCCGGAGCGCAAATGAAAAATCTAACACGAAAAAAAATAAGATAAAAGTTTGCTGAAAATTACGTTTAACGAACAGTGGAAACACTCGATAGAAATTAAGATCGGGATTGAGAAGGCAGGATCAGCTTTTGTCAAAATAATCTAAAAATTTAACTTTAATAGTCTAGATATAAAATTGGAAATAAAAGTTCGTTTACTAATATGCCAGTATAATGAATCAACAAAGGAGAACCAAGTCACACTGCTTGACAAAAAGAAGAACGTTGAAAACCCACAATACAACTTTGAAGACCTTTAAAGGTAGACAACCAAGAGAAAAACCACAAGTGAGATGGGTGGACGACATCAAAAGAATAGCCGGAACAAATTGGAAGAATGTTGCTCAGGATAGAGATCGATGGAAGGATATGTCCAAAAATTGGCAATAGAAGGCTGAGAAAAGACGAATCTTTATATAGCAGACAGTGGGAAGTAGACGAAGAGAAGAGGTAGGCCAAAACTTGGACGGAAGAATGGTGTAGATGATGACGGTGGAAAAACAGATGTAGCTAACTGGCTACATAGGGCTGACTCGCTAAAGAATAGATATGCGAAAGTCAAGACTCTTTTGTAAGGCTATAGCACCAATGATGATGATGATTATCACGTAAGCACACTAATATATCCTCACAGAGATGAGGCAATAGCAATAGCAAAAGAGAAAGTACTAGAATATATACGACACAGAGATTAACACAACGAAATTACCTTTTCCGATTCAATTTTATTCTTTAAAAACTTAAACTCCAACACATCAAATAAAATTAAATTTTTCTATCTTTCTATCAATGTGATATATAAATGACATAATGAACAAAAAATTTCCAAATTCAATTGCCAAAAAAACGCATACAAATTTTTTACGACTCGTGTTTTTTGTTTTTTCTTAACCCGTAACTGCTACCGACAGGGTCAGCGTGACCCATCAATAGTTTTAAACCGCCCTACCCATTTAAGTTTGATAGTGGGGGAGCTGTCTGTCCACCTATTCTCTGGCCAGTTAGTATTTTATAAAAAGGCAAAGTGAGCAGTTTTGTTGATCGTGTCAAATTCGAAATAATTACGTAGTTGGGTCACGGTGACCCGTCTATAGTATTTAAGTAACATAATATTTTTTGGTTATGAAGGTATGTACCTATTTTTATTATTATATATATATATATATATATATGTATATATATATATATATATATATATATATATATATATATATATATATCTATATATATATATATGTATATATATATATAAATATATATATATATATATATATATATATGTATATATATATTTTATTATGTTAACGGCTTGAATAATTTAAATATTTATATCATTTGCTTAATACACATTTTTTGTTTTAGATAAAATGGCTTCTTCAAGTAAGCATTTAACTTTGTCTGAGATGGAAGAAATTCTAAACAGTGAAGAGTTTTGGAAAGATTTGGAAGATGCCGATGAAACTACAGATACTCTCCAAGAAGTAGAAAATAAGGAGCAAGCTGTACACAAATTATTTAACTATTTAGGTGAAAGTGACAGCGATAAAATAGACAATGAAATTTACAGTGAACACGACTCTGATAGTGAATTTGAGGTTGAACTATTGCATGAAAACACCTTAGACAGAGATGATGCCACGAATAACGCTTCAAGTAACAAAACAGCTACTTTGAACATTTCAAAATTAGCTTGGTATGGAAAAGATTCTACAAAATGGGCAAAACAATCTCCAAAAAGGTCCAAAGTAAAATCTCATAACATTATAAGAGTTTTACCAGGACTGAAAGGTTCTACCCGTCAGAATCCACCACTGTATCCTAAAGAAGCTTGGAAATTATTAATAACTGATGACATGTTGGAAATTATTGTTGAACATACCAACACAAGAATTGACTTAGTATCCTCAAATTACGCTACATTCAAACGACGTAAAAACTCTCTCTCAAAATTTGCCCCAACTTTCATTGAAAGAACAGATAAAATTGAGATAGAAGCTTTTATTGGACTTTTATTTATGCAAGGTATATTTAAGTCCAACCATGAAGATTTAAAATCATTATGGGCAACAGATGGTACAGGGAGAGATTTGTTTAGATGTTCGATGTCACTTGCACGATTCTTATTTTTGCTAAGCTGTTTAAGATTCGACAATCATCTTACAAGGTCTGAAAGAGTAAAAACTAATAAATTGGCAGCTATATCCAACCTATTTGAAACTTTTGTAAAAAACTCCCAACAGAACTATGTTCCAGGTCCTCACGTAACAGTAGATGAAATGCTGGTACCATTCAGGGGAAGGTGTGCATTTAGAATGTACATACCTAATAAACCTGCGAAATATGGTATAAAAGTGCAGATCTTAGCCGATTCAAAAACACACTACATGTATAACGCGGAGGTCTATACAGGAAAAATTCTCCAACAGAAACAAAAATCGCTATTTTCACATCCAACTGAGGTTGTTCTTCGAATGATAAAATGTATTGAAAATTCCAACCGTAACGTCACTGGAGATAACTGGTACACATCAATGGAATTAACCAACGAGTTAAGAAAACGAGGAATTACATATGTAGGTACAGTGAAGAAAAATAAAAGAATGATTCCTCCAGAATTTATGGCCGACAGAAAGAGACCTGCTAGTTCTTCAGAGTTCGGATTTACATCAGACAATACTCTGATATCATATGCCCCGAAAAAGGGAAAATCTGTTGTTTTAATATTATCAATGCATCACGACAGTACTGTTGATCAGAGCACTGGGAAACCCGAAATAATTATGTTTTATAACCAAACCAAAGCAGGTGTAGATGCTTTGGACGAAAAATGTGCAACATATTCCACTTCTCGAAGGACCCGTCGATGGCCTATGGCAATTTTTCACTGTATTTTAAATGTGTCTGGTGTAAACAGCCGAATAATATATCAGTTTTCCCGAGGAAAAGAAATATTCCGTTACAATTTTTTAAAAGAACTAGGCATTGCACTGTACACGCCACATATGAAGAAAAGACTTTACAACGTAAATGTACCCCGGAAACTTCGATGTCTCGCAGCGAATATCCTTGGAGTAGATATAGATGACACACCTGCACCATTGCCAATACAGAATATATCTAAAAGGAAGAGATGCGCAATTTGTCCAGGAAAAAAAGACCGGAAAACAAATACATACTGTTTTGTGTGCAAATTACCTGTATGTTTACAATGTGCTCTAAAAATATGCCCAAATTGTAAATAGGAATTTATTTTACATTAAATTAGTTTACCGTTTATGACTTAAAATAAATGTATTAGCTAATGTTTTTTCTTTATTTCAGAATTTTAAAACTGGGTCACAGTGACCCGTCAATAGCAGCTGCGAGATAACTTTTTGTCGGTAGCAGTTACGGGTTAATTTGTATACCAAATCTACGGGTAGTATACCTTGTACTGATGACTAAACTACCCTGATCGTCCTCTGGACGAGAGGGGTGTAGTCCCTGGAGTATAAAATAAATTTTATAAAATTACTTTCTATGTACATATCTTAATATGTACAAAAAAAATAAAAGAAGGTAGAACGTACTTTTCAAATTCATTTTTTTTACGATTTTGATAGGTGTATTCTTGCTTTCGTCATAAAGTGTATTAGAAGTTTGATATTTTCAATTATCTACAGATATCAAATTCAGTGTTTATATTTTTGTTTACGCCTGTTACTGTTACTGTCGTCACGCTATGCCGACCTGAGGTAACAGTTCAAGGACGATAAGAATCCTCAAAACAACTTTATTGTAATGAATACTACTTTTAATGTATTCATTACATTAAAGTTGTAAGGAATTAGTCCAGGCAAATAAGTTTTACTCGAACAGCCAACAGCTCAGGATATCTGAATAGTCATCAATGTATTTCGCCAAATAAGGGTAACCATCTATCCACTGCCTATTTGCATCGTTGTTCTAACCCAATATTTCAGTAAAATCTTTTAGATTTGCGTAGAGTGCAATCATACCAACCATTTGAGGTGTCATGAAAGCTTTGAATACATCGGATAAGTCAAATTAAGAACAAATTTATTAGGCATATTTGCTGGAGTTCTAATAATACATGCAAATCTAAAAATTTTCTTTTTCTTTTTCTTCTTATTCTGCTTGTTTATTGGCGGATTAATACCTCTATGGATGGATGTCACCTCATCTTTTGCACGGTCATCCGATACTTGTTCTGTCGATTGGTGACTTATCTCTTGCTATTTTGACGACACGGGTCTCCTTAATCCTACTTATGTGGTTATTCCATTCTTCTTTTCTATTTTGTGTCCATTCATTTATACACTGTACGTTACATTTTCTTCCAATGTCTTCACTTCTATTTCAGTCTCTCAGCCTATTTCCTGTAATTCTTGTCAGTACTCTCATCTCTGCCGCTTCCAGTAGCCTTTGAGTTGTGGCTGTGTCGGGTCTTGTTTCTGAGGCATATATTATTATTGGTCTTACACTAGCTTTATAAATTCTTGACTTCATCTCAGTGTTAATGTGCCTGTTTCGCCATATAGTGTTATTAAGGGATCCTGCCAGTCTATTTGCTTTTTGTACTTGATCTCTCACTTCTTTATCCAGGTCTCTATAGCTAGACAGTGTAATTCCCAGGTAATTTATTTCCATTTCTTGTTCGATACTGATGCCATTCATTTCTATTTTATGTCTTGTTGGTTCTTTGTTGTCTACTATTGTTTTATTTTTCTGAGATGAGATTGTCATATTACATTATTTTGCTTTTATGTTAAATATGTGGACTAGCCTTTGCAGACTATCTTCATCTTGGGCTATCAATATTGCGTCTTCTGCATAACAGAGTAATTTTATTTCTTTGTTTTTCATTCTGTACCCTCTTCCTTTGTTATTGCTTTTGATGATTTTATCCATGATTAAATTAAAGAGCATGAGGCTCAATGAATCCTCTTGTCTTATTCCACTGCCTATTTCTATAGGTTCTGCAAGTTGTTCATGAATTCTGACTTCCATTTTGTTGTTTTGATGATTGAGATACAGAAGATGGATTACATCTTTGAGTCTTACTCTGTCAAACGCTTTCTTTAGGTTAATCAGATACAGAAATGCTGATCTATTATATACTCTAGTAATTTCTCTGTAATTTGCTTTATAACGAATATTGCATATTTACACGATCTTCCACTACGAAAACCCTGTTGTTCATCTGCTAAACTTATCCTCTGATTTATTAGTACTTTAGTAAAATTTTAGTTGTAAGTTTTAGTGTAGTATTTAACAAGTTTATACCTCTAGAGTTTTCTGGTTGTATTTTATCTTTTTTGAATAGTAGAATTATTTCGCTCGTACTCCATTCTTCCAGTATTTAAGTGTGTTTTATAATTTAATTAATGTTGTTAATTATTTTGTCATTGCTGCTTCACAATATTTTAGTAATTCGTTTGGTATTCCGACTTTACCCGCTGCTTTTCTATTCTTCAGGTTCTCAAGTAATTTCCGAACCTGTACATTTATATTAAGTTCTTCATTTGTGGTTATTTCTTGTGTTTCCGGTTCTAGCGTGGTTTGTTCTTCCTCTGCATAGAGTTTTTTAGGTAGTCAATCTACGTATCCTTTTCTATATATTTTGGTTCTATTAGTTCCTTTACCTTTAGAGAAAGAGATGGACAATGAATATGAAATAACAGAAATAATAGAAGAAGAATGGGGAAAATTTAAAAATGCGGTGATAAAAACGGCTAAATCAATATGTGGAACTACAAGAAATAACAGAGGGAAGCGAACATCTTAGTGGAACGATAAAGTGAAAGGAGAGATAAAAGAAAAGAAGAAATTATGGAAAGAATACATACAAGACAAAACACAACAAAAATATGAAAGTTATAGGAGACAAAGAACAAAAGTTAAAGATATAGTTAAGAAAGAGGAACAGAAAAGTTGTGAAAACAGCACAGAAAACGTAAAATTATTTTATAAAATACTGAAAAACTTAAGAAGCAACAAAGAAACTAAACTGAAACAAATAATGAACAAGGACAATAATGAAAAGATGGAGGGAACATTTCCAGCTGACACTGAATGGAAATAAAGCGAATACAATGGAGAAGGAAAGCCACAAGAAAGTATCCATGAGAAACACGGAAAATCCAGAAACTATAGAAAAATAAGAACTGGAAGAAGCAATAAGAAAGATAAAGATTGGAAAAGCACCAGAAAGCGATAAAGTAGCACCAGAAATGATGAAATACATAGAAGTAAAAGCAAAAGAAAAATTGTTATACATATATAACCTAATATGAAAGAGAAAAGTAATACCCAGAGAATGGACAAATGCAATTATACCTATATACAAAAAAGGAAACAAAAGAGACTGTAAGAACTATAGAGGTATATCACTACTATGTGTAACAGCAAAAGTAAACGAAACAATAATAGAAAGGAAAATCAGAAAAGAAATAGAACATAAATTAGAGGACGTACAAAGTCGATTCAGGAAAGGACACAAAACACAAGACCATATATTCACCATGCAACAAGTAATAAAAAAGAAAAATAAAGAAATATATCTGAGCTTTATAGACATCAAAAAAACATTCGACTTAGTAAAAAGAAAAGATATATGGGAAAGCCTAAAGAAGAAGCAAGTAAGCGAAGAACTGATAGAAGCAACAAAGAGTATATACATGAAAACAAAAAATACAGTAAGAATGTTAAATATACAGTCAGAATCATTTGAAACAACTCAAGAAGTTAGACAAGGGGGAAGTCTCAGCCCAGTGCTATTCATAAATGTAATAGATGAGATAGTGAAAGAATGTAAGAAAACATTCAAGAAATACTGCATCGATTGGAACAGAATGCAAATGATAAACGCGGAGATGTGTATATTTGCAGCCGATATAGTATTAATTGCGGAAACTGCAAAAAAACTGAAATACAACTTAGAGAAATGGAACCTAGAAGCAAGCAAATACAACTTAAACGTAAACAAAGAGAAGACTCAGATAATGAAAATATCAAGGAAACAAGGGACGGAAGATCAAATAGAAGTAATGATAGACCAACAAAAAATAATACAGACAAATTCATACAAATACTTAGGAACAGTAATCAACAACAAAGGAGACATCGAGGATGATCTTAACAACAGAATGGAAAACACAGGAAAACTATTCCAAGCACTAAATAGAGGATTCCTTAATAACAAAAAAATATCAACAAAGACCAAGATGACAATATACAAAACAATATATAGACCTACAGTGACATATGGAGCAGAAAATTGGATATTAAACAAAAGACATCAGAGCAGAATTCAGGCAGCAGAGATGAAATACCGCAGAAAAACGATCGGAGTAAAAAGAACTAATAGAATCAGAAATGAAGAAATAAAGAAAGACTCAAAATCAAACCGATAATCGACTCAATCAAGGAGAAAAAATTGGCATGGTTCGGACATCTAACCCGGATGGACAATAATAGAAAAATAAAAAGTGTGCGGGGCGCCAAACCAATAGGGAAGAACAAAAGAGGGAGACCCAATAAAGAATGGAACAGTGACATATCGCAGATACTGCAGAGTAAGGGTAAGACTTGGCAGGAAAAGATATTAGACTTAATTTTTGCCCAGCTTTCTTCGACTCCATCACTTCCTGTGATGTATATGTTTCTGCTTTTTTTTATAATCTAAATTTTCTTTCAATAAAAGGTGTCTACTTTTCTTTATATTCAACGTGTGTATAGGCAGAAGTTGGTTGGGTCCCCACTTTTCGCGTACAGAAACAAAGACTGGTTAGGGGAATTAGAGAAAGAATAACTTTAGCTTAAAATGCATATGAAAATGTCAGTTTGGACTAAGTCATTAATATTCTAAATTTTGGAATAAATTTGATTTACGATTTTTTGAATTAAAAATAAATAGATAAATAGTTCTTGTTAATTTATTTAAACCAATTCGTAGTAATATGTGTTTTTTTCTTTTACTATTGCTAATAATATTAATAGGTTTTTTAAGACTCTGCCGAAAACAAAATGACTAAATAAATTGGTTCCAAGAAAGTTCTACAACAGTTATTAAAACCACACGTTCTTTAATTCATGTCGGTGTTCATTTAAATTTTAAATTTAGTTAATTTTCTTCAGACTGGCGTAGATACTATGAATAAAAATAAGTAAGTATCCACTATCTTGTTAACACTTTAGCTGCCATGTGTACCATATACGGACACAAGTCGATTTGTGGATGAAGGGCTCCGCAGAAACTGTTGTCCTAGTAGAAGACTTGACCACACACCATATAGCATGAAAATATACGGATACGAGGCATGACGAAGAAATACTTAAGATACTGTGAACACAAAAATATGACGATCTTAGCGTCAGGCAGACCTACAAGACATAATGATTTAAATTGGAAAAAGATTGTATAACTGGTACACACTTCTAAAATATAGGTCAAACTGGCAACACGTGTATATTTTCAAAACCTTGATAGTGCGGAAGAAAACCATCACAAAATAAGGAAATTTTTAAACACCAAAAATAAAGTGAGGCAAAAAAATACCACAAATAATTGACAACAGTGGAACGCACTTCAAAATTCAAGAAGAAATGGAAGCAATTGCAAGATGTAAACGTAGACAAAAAATGTCCAGACTGCAAAAAGTTCACGAAGGGATGCCGCAGGGCAACATTTATCACCGATTTTATAAAACATTTTTGTTTCAGATATACCTACTGATGCTACAACAAACACATCAATCACTAGATATACTAGAATTACTATCTAAAACACAGATCACCTAACCTCTAGTTGTCTGTGATCTAATACTATTACATACTGAAATTTGTCGGAATCTCTGTATACCAGTTGCACACCGCGTACATAGGTGACACTACGAGAAGCAAAGCCTAAAATTGTATTTTCAGACATTGGGTCTGTTGAATAAAAATAAGTGTTACCTTAAAAGTAGTAACTTTTAAGGACAAGCTAATACTTATAAGTTATAAGGATAAGATATTACTTATTTTTATTTGAATAAAAGTAAGTGTTTTCTTATAAGGTAATACTGGAAAAATATTCTGAAATTTAAGTATATACTTGTAAGTATTAACTTATGCTTGTAAGTATTTACTTTTAAAATTGTCTTGTGATGTTTTTATAGCTGCAAGACAAGTTTTAACAAGTTTGTAAACGTCGCGTGCGTCGTTGAGATTTCTGTGTAGTAGATACATCCACGTCAGTTAAATTTTAGCTCTATAAATAGTCATGTCGTCGTCAAGTGAGGAAGAATTACCTGTCGAGAGTGGCCGTCAAAGGCTTATATTTGTAAAAATATTGAAAAATCATACGGTTCTTCTGAACAAATTAATGGTTCCGGCAATTGTTAAAAGTAAAGAGAAGGCATGGAATGGGATAAGAGATCAATTTATTAAGGCTTCTGGTACAAGTATTACTATTGACAAATTAAAAAAAATTCTCAATAACATGAAAACAGATGTAAACAAGAAAACGGATAAAAATATGACTGGTAACAAAAAAATTAAATTGCGCGAGTGGGAAAAAGAATTTCTGGATATATTGAATTTTGAAAAAAATCCAGTATTCACGAAAATTCCTGGGGGATGTTCCATTGGAACTAACAATGGAGAAGCGAACAATCTAGAAAATACTGGATCGGCTAGTACCAATTCACAAATACCCTCATCTATAGGAACGCTGAAAAAACGCTCAAAGAACAAAAAATTTCAGTTAGAGACCGATGAAACGTAAAGTTTATCAACACAAGAGTTGCAACGACTTGTTCTTCTTGAACAATTAAATGTTGCTAGACTTCAAGCGCAAAGGGAAAAACTTGACTGATAGAAAAATTGACAAATGTTTTGCCATATCGAATTCCTGAATATAGTTTGGAGCAGAAGTGGTTAATAATCGCATCGTATCAGAACTACGAGAATACATAGACTTGTGATGTATTTGTAATTTCCAAATATGTACTGCCATTTTTAATGTAAGTATTTGTAATTTCCATGTATGTACTGCAATTTTTAGTTTCACATTTTTTGTTTTCTTAATTTTGTATTAAAAGTTCAGTGAATTAAATAGGTATCAAAACAAAAAATACTTGTTTTATATTGTAGTGTCTATGGCACAAAAATTGACAATGATATTTAAGTAAACAAATTAAGAACAACGTTAGAAAATTACAAAATCAAGTAAAATATTGTTTTTAAATATTATTGTTAAATATTGTTTCCACTATTAATTGGCGTTTTGCAGCTCCTCTTTGACGAATGATATCTACTTTCGCTTCATTGTAATGTACATCATGGAGTTCCTGTGGGTTTTCCCATTCATTTTCGGATAACTCAAAATCGTCCCGTAGATATTTGCAAATATTATGCAAAACAGCACAACAAACAATGATCTTTGGAACTTTTGCCAAAGATACTCTTACTTTAGACCCTAATATGGGAAATCTCTGCTTTAGCTGCCCAAATACTTGTTCAATTATCACCCTTTCTCTGGAATGAGTGATATTAAATAATTCCTCGCTTCTGTTTTGGGTGTTTTTGAATGGGCATAATAACCATGGAGAAATTCCATATCCACTATCTCTAAGGAGACAAAAATTGCCTCTAAAGCTATGTATAACTTGATAAATCGAACTTTGTTTCCAAATCCTCGAATCGTGAACACTTCCATGCCACTGAGTGTCCACACTTGTAATCACTTCATTTGCATCACACGTTATTTGTACATTTATGCTAGGAAAACCTTTTCTATTAATAAATTCGTCACCAAATTCTGAAGGTTTTTTAATTTGAACATGGGTACAGTCCAGTGCACCAATAACGGTAGGTATTTGGAATCGATTTGCCCACTTTGTCCTTGCTTCTTCCATACCTTTCAGGTCAGACGGAAACTTTATTCACTGATGTGATTTCTCAAAAATTCTGTCAGCAAGATTATTTATGGTTTTACATACAGTCGTATGGTGAACGCCGAAATCTTCAGCAATACCTGGTTGAAATCCAGTATCACTAACGTATCGCAGAAAAATCTCCATCCTTTGTCGAGAGCTAAGGGCACCTCCTCTGGTTTCATCTAGCTATGGCAAAAAATAATCTGATAGAAAAGTCTATACTTTCGCTTTCAAAACGCTATAGAACCTTAGACTTGCTGGGACTTACGTTTTTTCTTTTCATGTAGTGTTTATGTTTACGAACATATATAAAGTCAGCCATAATTATAATAATGGAAAAATGTTTAGAACTACCACTCTACTAGTGTAAGTATGCATAAACTACTGGCGTAAGTATTTATTTGAGATTCCTTAATAAATATTAAGGTATTACTTACTAATTGTAGAATATCCTTCTTTTTATTCAACTAAAAAGAAGTAATAACTGGAAAAATTTTTGTATAACCTTATACATTCAGTAACTACTTGAAAATAAATGAGATTACTTATTGCTCGAAGTAAACTCTTTTACATAAAGTAATTACTGTTCTTTTATTCAATTAATATTAAGTAAATACTTAAATACGAGGAAGTAACAGCAAATACTTATTTTTATTCAATATACCCATTTACCTACATACCAATTATTGTTTAGAATAAAAAGTATTTGTATAAATATTATTAAAAATTATACTTAATAGTGTATAAATGAGTGTATAGTGTAAATATGTGCCCCGCTCCCCTGCTTTCACATATGCTAACTGTTAGAGGTGAGGTGACAAAACTAAGACAGGTCAAAAATCAAATTTTGTGTAATTTTACAGTTCATCTACCACAACAATATAAAGCAGACATCCTAAATGAGGTAAAATAACCATTTTAAGAAACATAATCAAAGAAAATTAATAAACTGTTGATATACACCACTCATAAGCGATGTGACATGCCCCTTTTCCTCGATATCACACAGTTAAACTTAAAAAGAAAGCAATAGAAAAAAGAAAATATATTAAATCATTATTGTCAACAAACATAATCAAGTTAACTATTCTACATATTAATATTTCTTTCTAAAATGCGATTCATTTATAGAGAAAATAAAATTTAGAACGTAAAAATGCGACATCTATTATCACAAGAGAGAATTACTACCTAAAACCAAAATTTTTGAGGAAAGCTCTGTAGACTACATGGTTATATTAATAGATGGCGCTTCGAGAAGCAAAGGAAAATTTTATTTTCAGACATTTATCTGCTTAAATTGTTTAGAATAAAGAGTATTTGTATAAATAATTTTAAAAATAATAATTAGTGTATAAAAGACTGTACAAAAAAAAAACAAACAAATAGATTAGAAGCAAAACCGAAGTAAAAGACACACGAGAACATGCTGCCAAATTAAAATGGAGCTTTACAGGACACAAAGCCCGACTAAAGGATAAAAGATGGAACCACGAAATAAAACAACAACATGAAGACCGTGCTTAGGAAAGAGAAGCAGAGAAAGACCACAAATGAGATGGGCTGGTGATATTAAGAAGATCGGAGAACACAACTGGAAGCAAGTGCCGCAAAATAGAAAACACTGGATTGATTTGGGGGAGGCCTATGTCCAAAAATGGATTACTTAAGGCTGAAGAAGAAGAAGAAGAAGTATAAATGTGCGCATAGTGTGAATATGTCTCTGCTTTGACATAATATATGGTAACCGTTCATCACCATCATCACCCAGCACTTTGCGTCCACTGCTGGACATAGTTCTCCCTCATTTTTGTCCATTGTGCTCTATCTTTAACACTTTTTATCCAATTTCTTGATATTTTTTTTGAGATCGTCAGTCTGTAAAGGGATTCGGGCGATGTGTCCGGCCCAGTTCCATTTTAAGTCTTAAGTCTTCATTTCTAACTCGGTCACGAAGCGATATACATAGCATTGGCCTTTAAATATAGAAAATAATAAATTAACAAATGCTTTACTGGTCAAAACAAATTCTGTCATAGAACTCAAAAAGAAGATAAGATTAGTCCAAATACCAGGCAACTAATTCAGAAAAAAAGAAAAATAAGAAGCGGGACGGAAACTAAAGTCAACGAACTACAAAAATTAAATAAAGAAATATCCACAGCTGTTAGACAAGACACTCGAAAATACAACCAAGAACAAATCGAACATACCATTGAGAACAATAGAAGTATGAAAGTATTGAGAAAAAGACTAAGAACGAAGACACGGCAGATAATATAGATTAAAGATAGAAGTGGTCATCTTACAAGCAACAGAGAGGAAACCCTTAAAATAGTTAAGTAACCAATCGTCTTGAGGAAAAAATTTGATTTCTACCAGCCAATAGAGCAAGCGCGATTTCGTACCGGATTTGGAACAAATGATCGCCTTCTTCTTCTTTAAGTTCCATCTCCTATCGGAGGTTGGATATCATAACGGCTATGGTCACTTTGTTAGCTGCTGCTCTGAAAAGTTGTAGTGAACTACAGTTAAACCATTCTCTAAGGTTTTTCAGCCAGGAGATGCGTCTTCTTCCTATGCTTCTTCTTCCTTGGATCCTTCCTTGCATAATAATTCTCAGCAGCTCATATTTTTCTCCTCTGGTTATGTGACCCAAATATTCTAGTTTTCTTCTTTTTATGCTGTTCATAATTTCTAACTCCTTATTTAGACGTCGTAGTACCTCAGCATTGGTAATCCTTTGAACCCACTGAATTTTTAATATTCTTCTGTAACACCACATTTCGAACGCTTCTATTTTCCTTATGTGTTGTTTCTTCAATGTCCAAGCTTCCATTCCCTATAGTAAGATAGAAAATATGTAACATCTTAGAGCCCTCAATCTGAGATGCAACTGAAGGTCTCTGTTGGTAAGCATTGTCTTCATTTTCACAAATGCTTGCCTTGCAGTTTCAATTCGGACTTTGATTTCTCTGCTTTGGTCATTTTTGTCATCAACCCAGGTTCCCAGATATTTATATGTCTCTACTTTTTCTATTTGGGTTTGCTCTATCATTAATCTTTCATTTCCGTGTTGCGTTTTTGAGACAATCATGAATTTAGTTTTTCTCTTATTTATTTTTAGTCCGTATCTAATGCAATAATCGTTAATTCTATTTACCAATTCTTGTAGCGATTCCAGGGTGTCTGCCATTATAACGGTGTCATCAGCGAATCTTATGTTATTTACTATTCTCCCGTTTACAGAGATTCCATCACCCAGATCCGCTATCGCTTCCTGGAATATGGCTTCACTGTACACGTTAAACAGTAATGGTGACAGAACACAGCCCTGTCTTACTCCTCTCTTTATATCTATATTTTCGGACTTTTGTTCTTCTATCTTTATATTGGCCTTTTGATTCCAATACAGATTGATAATGATGCGTAAGTCTCGTCTGTCTATATCTTTGTTTCTCAGTATTTCTATTAGATTTTTCATGTCGGACCCTGTCGAATGCCTTCTCGAAGTCGATGAAACAGGAATAAATATCTAGGTTCATATCTAAGCATCTTTGAGAGAGGACATTAAAAGCAAACAATGCCTCTCTCGTTCCCAGTCCCTTGCGGAACCCAAACTGAGTATCATCCATATCATCTTCTAGTTTTCTATATAATCTTCCATGAATCACCTTTAGAAATATTTTGAGGGTATGGCTTATTATGATCACATATAGAGCATTAAAACGGTAATAGAAAAGACTATCGAATACAATCGACCACTCGTTCTGGCTTTTGTAGATTTTCATAAAGTCTTTGACACGGTAGAATTTGACAAAATCCTGGAAGCACTGCAAGAATGCCGCATGACTACATTATATATTATATATATATATATATATATATATATATATATATATATATATATATATAATAATATAATATAATAATATATATATAATATATATATAATAATATATATAATAATATAATAATATATATACATTATATATATATATTTAGGGATTCTACAGTATTCACTGCCTTCCCTCGCTCAACCGTTTCCATCTCTCTCTGTTGTTCCATTCTCCATCGTTTAGTCCTCTCTTATTCATGGCGTCGTCTACTTCGTTCCTCCAGGATTTTCGGGGTCGTCCTCTTTTCCTCCTTCCTATGGGGCTCCATTCCGTTATTCTCTTTATCCATCTGCTGTCGCTAGTTCTTCTTACATGTCCATACCACCTTAGTCTTTTTTGTTCTATATATGTTAGTATGTCTGTTTCTATTGATGTTCTTTGCTTTATTTCGTCATTACTTCTCCTATTCATTCTTGTTACTCTGCAGCATCTTCGCAGGCATTCCATCTCTGTTGCTACTATCTTACTGCTGTTTTTCTTGTTTATGATCCAATTTTCAGCCCCATATGTCATAATACTTCGCACTAATGTTTTATAAATCTGCGTTTTTGTCTTCATATTTAGGTGTCTATCCCACCATACTGAGTTAAGTTGTTCGAATTGCTGTTTTTGTTTGTCCTAATCTTTGTGTAATTTCTTCCTCTGTTGTTGCCTTTTTCGTGATTATAAACCCCAGGTATTTGAATTTATCCTTTCCTTTGATTGTTACGTTGTCATCTTTATTTATTTAAATATTTATCATCATTTACATCTTCTATGTCTTCTTCACTTGTAGATAGGTACTCTGTTTTCGCGAGGTTAATATCTAGGCCAGCCTTGGTATATTCTTCTTGTAGTTTCTTCATCATGTAGCTGAGGTCGTCTTGGTCTTGTGCAATCACTACTTGATCGTCTGCAAAACTTAATGTATATAGGTATTCGTTCCGTACCGGTACTCCCATGCCTTCGCATTTTCTTTTCCATGTTGTCAAGGCTTTCTCTAAGAATATTTTGAATAGGGTTGGAGATGTGGAACAACCCTGCAGGAGCCCTTTTGTTGTGGTGAAGTCTCCTATGATTCTTGTTCCCATTTTAATGGACACTTTATTTTCTTTATACAGAGCTTTTGTAGCTTCTATGAGTTCCGTCTGTATTTCTAATTTGTACATTGCCTCCCATAGTTCTGACCTTGGTACAGAGTCATACGCCTTTCTCAGATCCACAAATGCCAAGTGTATATCTCTATTTTTTGCTTTTTTCTTTTCCAACAGTTGTTCCAGTGTGTATATGTGGTCTATGCATGATCTTCCTGTCGTGAAGCCTGCCTGATCCTCTCCGATTTTGCCTTTTATCGCTTGCTCTATCTTTTCTCGCAGTATCTACAGATATACAAGGTTAATTAACAACACATAGAAGAACCTGTATGTATTGTAAATGTGATACTTATCGCCTAAACTGTTATAAAGATCACAAGAGACAACCAAACATGCGAACTACGACGATGAATAAACCTAGCATGGGCAGCCTATGAAAAACTCAAAGACATCTTTAAAAGCGATATACCGATTGAGTAGTCCAATTGCAAACACCGCTATGTATATAAACAATTAATTTGAGTAAAGTAAAAAATACATTTAACTCTTAATCCAAATAAAAAATAAATATTTTGCTTTGTGCTAATTTTGACGAGATTAATATAGAATCGGTACGAGTCAGATAAAAAACACGTGTCAATAATAGTTTTTTCATTTAAATTTCAAAATTGAACATAGATAGTTTTGCTTGAGTAATTTTAACTTAAGTAGTTTTGCAGGAGCATTTAATCAACTTAGACAGTTATGAAACAACTAATTGCTAATAAATATAATAAATATGTCATGTGCTATTGTAGACAAAGAGAATATGAAATGTTTTTAATCTTAACATTAAACTCCTAAATCTACGTAGTCTTGCATTACAGTATCTTCATTGTCAGTTTCTTCAGGAGCACTGTCACTTTGGTCCCCTTGAAGTAAACAGTAATATTTAATGCTATCAAAAGTAATCCAATCTTCACCAAATTACTTAATGAGAAGGCCTTTTACGTCTTGTAATTTTGCTGGCTTCACAGGAACTCCAACATCCACGATGGTAGGTTTCATATCTTCGCAGGATTTGCCCCTTTTACAAACATTTTCGTAACTCAACAGCTCAGATGCATAGTGTGGCTCTCCTTTAATTGCAATTTTGTTATTGTTATCCTTTATTAAAAAGAATTTCTTAGAAGCCATGAACCATGTACCTTTACTACATATTTAACGGTAGTTTTCCAATCATAGAAATTAAAATCGGCAACGAGCCTTAAAACCGTACCATATTTCTTAAAAATATCGAAGTATGTGTCGGGTTCGACAATTACTTTAATAGGTCGTATTGCTCTTTCTATATTTCCAAAAACTCGGCCAGGGGGTAAAAAAGAATGTCCAACAACAGGGTACGTCACTGTAACTTTTTTGATGTGTCGTAGTGCTTCTGTTTTAAGCCAATAAGCCAACATTCCCACAACTATCGTATTTTTGTTCTGGCCTCCACAGCCATCACAAAATAATCTGACATGAGAAATAGTGGCTTCAAAATTGGTGTTTTGTAATCGATGAAATAATGCTGAGGCTATCCTGATTGGACCCTTTCATAGCCTCGGATTCCAACCATGTATAAATGAAGTTATTTGAGATATTCTGAGGTCCAGAAGATTTTCCTTGACATATTGTTAGATTGTACGTATATATATATATATATATATATATATATATATATATATATATATATATATATACCCGGTATTTTAGGCGTCACGCCCTTCCGGTAGGGATCTATGGAGGAGTATCACTGAGCCGCAAGCCCTTATCTCTTGCCGTACTGCTCCACCATAGGCCGATCAGACACCAGCATATTCTAGTCTAAGTCGCAGATTCATCTAGAATTTTAAACTGCTGCGTTAGACTTTTTGTTTTCTGTACACCGAGCTGGGGACCGAACCCATATCACTCGCAGTGAAGCGGATGAGAAGCCGGCCGCCCAGCCCGCTTGGCTATCTGACCGACTAGATTGTACGTATACAGTTGCCTACTAAAGTAAGCACTCTCATCAGGCACTTTCGGTATTTTGGCAGTCAAAGGACAAAATCAAATCATCGTCAGCTTGTGTTTTCAAACTTGTATAAAAGGATTTTGTCTTTAAAGTATATACAATTGAGTAATTAACGTCTGTTTTTTAGACAAATCTTTTTCAATCTTAATAGCCACTTTTAATTGAATACACTTCGAACAAGCATCCGTTGCTGGTGTTTTGAAACTTAAGTGGAAGAACTTATTGAATATACAGCGAAAAAATTCGTATCGCACTGGTGGATTACTCCCATCATTACTGTAATGCTTGTGTAATTTTCTTATACTGAGATCACTTCTTAAATATTGCACAGAAGATAATTGCTCTTACATAATGTGATTCCAATGATTTTATACTTTTTATGTAAGATTTTACTGATTCAGTACGCCTGGAATACTGATTAGACCGTCTATCACCTCCTCTTGTCTCTTTGGGCAAAGCCACTGTATTTAAGTTATTTCTACAAATTCTTTGTATTCTGTCTTTAGATATCCCCAAAATTGTAATCATTGCTTTTTGGCATACTTTCTTCAATTTGACTCGGCGACTTCCAGTAGATGTAAGTTCATGTTGTGGTATAAAATAAGAAATGGTCTGCGTCTTTTGCTGCTTACCTGCTTTTTTGGAGCTTGAGCCATACGATATTTGCGCAAAAATGTATCTTGAGCAATTTTATCTCCGGACAAATAAAAATGTCGATGAAATTGACTGTAGTGTTAAAGAGACAGTTCCGTACACTCATACCGTACAGAAAACAGTAAATAAACAAAACTGAACACAACACGTGCGCGCATACGGAGTGAACTGTTCAGACTGAAAGATACCTACGTTTGCTGAGGTGACAACATGTCATAGAGCGCTGTCACATAGCAATTTTTGAAAGTGGATTTCTAAGTAAGATAGCGACTTTTGCAAGAGTATTATGTTTTCTACCTCGTCTTATTCAGAATATAACCAGTTTTGATGGAGTATAATAATGATGACACGTTCATTTCAATAATCTCTGAAGAGAATTCAGTGTGAAGCTGAATATGTTGGTGAGACCGGAAGAAATCTTTCAAATCGCATTATTTCTCACAAAAGTGATTGCAGAATTAAAAAACCATATTGTGCTTTGGCAGAGCATGTAATCGATAAAGACCATATTATGGATTTTGATAACATTAAAATTTTATGTAGTGAAAGTAATAAATTTAAAAAAACTTTTTTGGAAATGGTTTGTATTAGCAAAAGTGATAATAATTTAAATAAAAGATCAGAAATTCAAAATCTAAGTAAAATTTATAATTTTATTCGTTCTTTATGATTTATATATAAAACTTGTAAAATGTCATATTTAATTCTCCATATATCTGTTACATTTTTTCAGACATCTGTCAACGGTGAATAAATCTTCTTCTTTTTGTTACTAAACAAAAAAGAATGTTTAAACGAAATTTTACTTTTGGCAATATAATTGTCAAAAATAAAAATTTTATGTTGGCATTTATGACATTGAGGCTTATTTGTAATTGGTTGCTATTTTAACTTATTTATAAATTCAATTATTTTTGTATTAAAAAAATGTTTTCAAAATTATAAAAATTTTCGGAGAAACATTTATTAGATTAAAACATTTTTATATTAAATATTTTGAAGATGTATTAGCAGTAATTTTTACTTACTAAACTAATTTTTATTTGCTCTTGATAATAATTGTAAACACAATTGAAAGCTCGAGATTAAAAAAACAATAGCCCTTTTATTGACTCCAACCCATCCAAAACAGTTATATATTTGTTCCAAACGAGTCACAAGTACTTCTTTTTTCTTATTCTTATATATATATATATATATATATATATATATATATATATATATATTATATATATATATATATATATATATATATATATATAATTTATATATATTATATACTTTATTTTTATATTATTATATACTTTATATATATATATATATATATATATATATATATATATATATATATATATATATATATATATGCAAGTGCTCTAAATGAGGTAAAATGATAATTTTGAGAAACATAATGAATGACAATTAATATACTGTGGATATACCACTGACAAGCGATGTGACATGTCCCTTTTCCTCGAAATCACACTGTTCAACTTAAAAAAGCTATGGAAATAAGGAAATACATTACATTACAATAAACATAAAACAAAGTTAACTATTTTACATACCATTTCTTTTAAATGCGCTTTAATAAAATGGAAAATAAAATTTTAGAACATTTTGCGACATCTATTATTTTACTATCTAAAACTATTGCCTACTAAAATCTGGAGCTGACGAAAGCTCTGTAGATCATACTATAGTTATAGGTGACTCTACTATAAGCAAAGCAAAATTTTATTTTTAAATATTTATCTGCATTTAAATACTTAATAGTGTATGTGTATATAATGTGAATATTTGTCCTGTTTTTACATAATGGTAACCGTTAGAAGTGACAATACTAAGACAGGATATAAATCAAATTGTAAAATTTTGTTCAATTTTACAGTTCGTCTACCACAACAAGATGAAAGGAGAGGGAATAAGCACAAAATGTATTAGCGTTTAAGATAATATAATTAGAGAGGTGCCCTAAATTAGATAAAATCACAATTTTAAGAAACATCATGAAGAAAATTAATAAATTGTGGATAAACATCAGCGAAAAGTAAAGGAAAAACCTATGTCCAAAAAATGATCGAATAAGAACCAATAAATAGATAAATAAATAGGCACCGTCAAAATATAAAATAAAACCCGTTTGGCACGACAATATACAAGACAGTAAATCCCCTACCGAGTAACAAGAAAGAGAAAACGGGTTTTATAATATTATACACCTTGCAAAAGAAACATCTTAAGTTGATAAAGTACGTCGAATTTCCTTAACGATTAAAAAAGATTATGAACGCTGTAAAATACAAAGTACTACTTCATTAAAATACAATCTGATAATAAGCTACGTGATAATAACTTCCTCATTATTAAATTCACTCAGGAACTTTTAATTAAAAGTCAATCAGTTATATTCGATAGAAAACAATAACAAATAAACGGCTCCTTAAAAGTTAGGGATATTTTAAGAAGGAATTTAAAAGATATATTTATTTTAGGTACATTTGTTTTTTACCAAAAATACGAATTAAGAATTTTTTGTAAAAATTATCGGTTCTTTTTCTTTTTTTTTTTTTTTTATTTTATGCGGTTTTAAGTTTCATGGCGCTGCCTTACTATGTAAAAAATTGACTGTTTGCTGTTTTTTTTTGACCAAAACTTTCTTTGTTACAGTGGGTACTTACTGCAGAAATATTGGTAAGTCCAGGTTTAAAATTATTTAAGCATTTAAAATAATACTGAAGTAGTCTATGTCCAATATCTTAATTTTGTTGGTGAAGAAGTAGTGTATGTCAACATTTATTAGTTCTCTTCTCATCTAAGTTGATTTAAATATTTAAATTAAATATACTGAGTGCAGAACCAACCTATCTGGAGATACTCACTGGCCAGATCGTGGCAGCGCTAGTCTAGTTTTTGTAAATATATTGCCAACAACGGTTCTATAATAACCATTTTCATACCGCAGACTGTGACTGTAACTGAATTTGTAGATGGACGTGTTCATAACTTGCCAACTACATCTAATTCTGAAAACATAAAGTCCAGAAAGGAAAGAAGGTCAGAAGAATCATGGCGTAGGAATGAGATTAAAAATAAGAGGAATAGGAAAAAAGAGTATATAAACTGGAGAAACAACAGAGTGCAAGCAAGAGCAAAGACAGCCCCGTGCAATAATTGTGAGTTTAATTGTGTTTCAAAATTTACAGGAGAAGAACTTACTATGACATTGGATACTTTCTGAAACCTAGGCAACATTAACCGTCAGAGGGATTTTATTATAAATAATGTAGAAGAGAAGCCTATTATGAGCTCGAGTGTAAGGAATAATAAAACTGATGACTGCACTAATGATGTTGACGATAAGGATGATAAAGAAACGTCGACAGATAGTAGTAGAAAACAATCACGTAGGTCTATGTCTTATTTCTATCAACTTTGTATTTCTGAAAAGAAGGAAAGAGTTTGTAAAATGTTTTTCCTGAATACATTGTGTCTTTCATATCAAATGTTAAAAACTGCATTTTCCAAAAGAGATAAAATACTGAATAAAGTTGGCGAATATCAAAGAGGAAAAAAGTCTGTGCTACAAAATTATCTGACAAAATAAAACAGTCAGTGATGGATCATATCAATATGTTTCCGAGAGTAGAAAGCCATTATTGCGAAAAGATATACAGAGGCAATATTTAGATTCAAATCTAAATATAAAAAAATGTATGATTTATATAAAGAAGACTATGTGAATAAAAATATATCAACAATTCGCTAAGTTGTCAATGTATAGATCTTTATTTAACACAAATTTTAACCTTGGATTCTTCTAATCAAAAAAGGATTTGTGTGACCTATGCGAAAAATATAAAAACAGCAATGAAGAACAGAGAAATAAAATGAAAGATTTAATTGAAGACCAAGAATAAGATTCTTGCAAGAGAAGCAGAAGAAAAATCAAAGAAGAGATGTGAAAATGGTGATACTTATTTTGCAGCAGCTTTTGATATGCAATAAGTTCTTCAAACGCCACATTTAGATGTATCTCAGTTGTATTATCGTAGAAAGCTTTCTGTTTACAATCTGAGTATTTATAGTTTAAAAAAAAAGGTTATTGCTACATGTGGAATAAGACAAAAGGACAGAGAAGATCCAATAAAGTAGCTTCCTGTGTTAAAAAATTAATAGAAGAAAAGGCTCTGAAAGGAAAAGAAAAAATGTGTTTTTTTCTGACAACTGTGGGAGAAAAAATCTCAACAGAAATATTGTCGTAACCTATAAAGATCTAGCTGCTAAATATAAGATTAAAATTTCCCACTTTTCCTTGGAAAAGAGACATAGCCAAAACGAAGGTGATAGTATACATAATCATATTGAGAGGACTTTAAATATGTTGCTATATACATGCCAAGTCAGTGGTACCTTATTGCACGAACAGCTTGTATAAAGATTCCATACAATGGTACTGAAGAAATGAATGAATTTTACGATTTTGTTGAATTCAGAAAACATACTTGTACCGAAATGGACAAAAATGAAAATGGAGAAAACGTCAAGTGACAGAAAGTACGTGTCATAATGGTTTTTGTGTGTGATGTGAATTTTATCAGAATTAATACTGAGAGTAGGACAAGAAAAACACTTTGTCAGTACATAATGACCTGCAAATGTTGAATGCTAAAAGTTTACCTATTAGTACAAAGAAATTAGAGGATTTGAAATATCTATGTAAAAAATACGAGAAATATCTAAATCTGGGAATTACTAATCTTTACACGGTTACTAATCCGATAAAATAATATGAATTTGCAGAATTTTATGTACTGTTACTAATATTTACAATTATTACAAAGCCAAAAGATATAGACACCCTATCGGAAAAAAAGTCGTTTGTCGAAGAACTAAGAAAAAAATTAAAAAATTACTACCTCTAGTTACCTACTCTTGAAATATAAAAAAGGCCCTGTTGTAGCGCCAGTCAAATAATCCAAGATTATGATTAGACTTCGGCAAATATGCATATTGCATATTTTGCATATTGTGCGTATTTTATGCAAATATTTTATATTTTGGCATATTTGTATAAAAGTTTGCATAAAGTGCATAAAAGTTCAGATTTTTATACTGTATTTGAAAATTTTTAAACATACCAATTTATTTTAATTCTTGTATAAAATTTTGTAGTCATTTTAATCAAGAAATGATCTAAGTACGTAATCTCTACAGGTACAAAACATTTACAATTTCAAAGAAGATCAATTTAAATAGCCCTCAACATTCTTAGAAAGTCACGGTCACTGAGGCATTCAGTTATTGGATAATCGCTAAGGGTTCGCTCATTTGCATTTTATGATCTAATCCCCAAATCTATCTACAATTTATTGTATCTTAACAGCAGGTAAACGGCTAATAGTTTTGTTCCTAATTAAGGGATTTTCCAAAATCTCCCAGTTTATTGAATTAGGTACCTAAACATTTCTAATTTGATGCTCAGATTTGTAAATCATTTTTGTTTTGATATTCAAAGCGTAAACACTCGTTGAGCGTAACAAAAAGGAAGATTGTGATTTTATAATGCCTAAAACAACCAGTGCTTCAACTTGGATTAAACCTTATAAAGAGCTGTCTATGGATATGGGAAAAATCTACTGTTCAGTCTGTGGCAAAATTGTAAGTATCTAATATTTTCTATTAAATATCTAATATTCCATACATACAGGGTGTTTCCAAATGACACTTACAACGTTTCTCGAAAAATTGAACAAAACGATATAGTTAATGAGGGGTCAAACTTATTTACTTTTCGAGATACAGGGTGTTAAAATTAAAAAAAATTAAATTCTTTTAGTTAATAACAACAATAACTTTAAAACCAATAAACGTATTTACTTGAAATTTAGTACTCGTGGGTTGTTTTTAAATGAAAAATAGCTTCCTTTAGTGAGAAAAAATTGTCCATGGTACAATACAATGGTGTGTATTTAGAAAAATTTTTCACCTTTACTTTTTTTATGAAGTCAGCTATTCTAAAACACAATTATTTTTATTGTAATTGAATTAACAAAAAAAAACTTTAGCTGAATTTTAAAATAAGTTATATGATGTACTAATGGTTAGTAACAAAAACTAATTTGTGGATTAATACTGCATTTAAAACACTTAGCGAGTGTTTTTTTTTTCCAAACCAGTTATTTGATTAACCAAAAACACCTTGTATATTTTTATATTTTAAAGGTTGGGTTAAAATAAAGGTTTTTATTTTTATTTATAGATAGCATGTGAGAAGAAATTTCAGATAGACCAACATGTGAGAACTGCTTCACACATTGCAAAAAAAGGAAAAATAGGAGGAAAACATCAAACTTCAATGGCTAAATGTTTCCAATCTACTTCAAAAAAATTAGATGAGCAAGAAACTTTTAATGAAGACTTGTGTCGCGCATTAGTGTCTGCAAACATACCGCTTTCAAAATTAGCAAATGTAAATTTTAGTTCGTTTCTAAAAAAATATTACAAACTTAATCTTCCAAGTGATCGGTCTCTAAGAAGAAATAATGTGAACGGGCTATACTCGTCGGTGTTAATTAATTTTAAGGAAGAAATTGCAGATAATTATTTTTACATATCTGTAGACGAAACCACTGATTCCTCAGGAAAGTATATTGCTCATTTATTGATTGGTGTTCTTAAAGAAGATACCTTACCAAAATCTCATCTTATTTCATGCCAGCAACTTGAGAAAACAAATGCTTTAACAATTTCGCGTTTTATACAAGAAACATTAGCAACTTTTTTTCTTCCGACAACTATTCCTTCTAATAAATTACTGCTTATTTTATCGGATGCTGCTCCTTATATGGTGAAAGCAGGACAAAATTTAAAAATATTTTTCCCAGATTTAATACATGTTACTTGTGTAGCGCATGGATTAAACAGAGTTGCAGAGGAAATACGAAAAAAGTTTCCTCTTGTAAATACCATGATATCCAGTTTCAAAAAAGTTTTTCTTAAATCTCCTATAAGAATTCAACTTTATAAAGAAACGCTACCTAACATTCCTCTTCCACCACAACCTATTTTAAGGCGATGGGGAACATGGTTAGAAGCAGCTAATTTTTATGCAGATCATTTTGTTAAAATAAAGAACATAATTGATACGTTAACAGATGAAAGTTCCCAATCTCTTTTGGATTCTAAACAAACTTTTCAGAGTAACTTGCTTCAACAAGAACTTTCATTTATAAAATCAAATTTTAGTTTTGTTCAAAAAACAATTACTCAGTTAGAATCACCAAAAATGTCATTGTTCGAAAGTACAGGATTAATAAAAGAATTTGCGTCATGTTGTCGGAACGTTAGAGGTAATATTGGAAAAGATATTTTAAAAAAATTTGAAGCTGCTATGGAAAAAAATAAAGGTTACCATATTCTTTCTGAAGTAGTCAGTGTTCTAGCTGGAAATATTTCGGAAACAATTAATTTAGAACCAAATGTTTTGGTTAGTTTGAAAAATGCTCCCGTTACATCAGTTGATGTTGAACGAAGTTTTTCCATATATAAATATATGTACTCAGACAGAAGCCACAAGTTTTTGTTAGAAAATTTTGAATACCACTTGGTCATTTATTGTTACCATAATTCTAAATAAGTTTATTCATACTTAAAAATGATGTAGTTACTTAAAATAAATGTAAATCTTAATGAATAGTAGGAAATATTTAGTTATGTACACTTTTTTTTTTTAAATAAAATTGTTACTATTTTACGATTTTTTTATTTATTTGTATGCATATTTTGTAAAATATTTGCATATTTTCGGGTAAACACGTGCATATTAATGCGCATATTTTCTACATTTTTATTTGCATATTTGCCGAAGTCTAATTATGATCAATAAAAGTCTGAACGTCCGAAAGCGTCGCGTCGTCGGCGTCCAGCTAAAGTCTTGTAGAGACGCGCCAGCGCGTTATCGGCAAGGAACGTGTTAATATACTACGATTTTTATGTTTTCAGAAAAAAGTTAAGTATTGGTTATCAATTTTCCAATACCCATACTTAGCAGCACATTTTCTTCAAAATCCGTTTTTAATTACTATTAAATCAGTTAATCGTCCACAGTTATTAAACTAATCGGATTTTTAGTTATTAATGTATAAAAATCAATATATAGTTTAAACGACATTTAAGTGTCTTTTAATCGTAATAAGTCTCATATTTTCTTACATATCTTACAGTCTGAACATTTAAAAAATATTTTAATTTACACATCATTTTAATTACATAAGCCTATCTTATTTCACTCAAAAATCTGCTGAGCTAGAAACAAATTGTGACCTAAATAATTATAAAACAATTAATGACGAAATTCTAAATTAAATTAAATATTTATATTTGTTACTTAATTGACCAACGTACCTTTCCAAATTATTTTTTTATAAAGTCTTTTTCAATACTAACAGTAAATTGAATCCAAAAAATTATTGTGCCAACTAAGTTTTTTATCAGTGTGTTTATATGTGTTTTGTTTTAAGAAGATTGTGAGATTTTTCGGCGGAAAAGACATTCCTGTACAAAGTAAGTTTTTTGCAGATGGTGCGATTATCACCGCATTGTTTACCGTTTATTATTTTGATTACAAATGTGCAACATTGTCCACTCTGTGGGTATGCGCCTTGATTTGCATATTTTGTTTAATATGTTTCGCTGTGCATACCTATTTACTTTTATATTTGAGTAGTTTAAAAACTTCGCTGAGTATTTTATCTGATAGGGGGTTAGGTGCTTTCCTATCATTTGTCTAGTTTTATCTCAGCTTAACTTTGGTTCAATCAATAATGTTTCCTTGTTTGCCACCTTAGAGATGACTTGTATGATCCAACTATTTTTCATCTCATTTTATATAAGATTCAAGGTGTTATATTTTTTGCAATTCCTCTATTTTAACACTTTGACTACTGCCTATAAATTTGATTTTTTTTTTAGACTCTGAAACTACATTTTGGTGAAATTCACAATTTTTAATATAACATAACATTAATAACATAAACATGTAGGTATTGTTTTTTGGTACACACAGTTTGTGACAGAAATAAACGCGTAATTATCTTTTTAGAAACTGTGTGTACCATTTTTGGACACAATGTTCATTTTTTTGCTTGACAGTAATGAGTGTCAAAAAAGCAGTTGGTACACACGAACTTCTCACAGCATGCTAGACAAGATGTTTTAACACGTTTTGTTTCTTTTATAGCAAAGTTACGTCCATTTCTAGCACTATTAATTTTATAACATCTTGTACAACGACCTTTCTGTTCCACTTCGGAAAGTTTGTAATTTCTGTCTTGGTTAACAAGACGATCATCATCCAAATTTTCAATCTGAAGATTTTTACTACCAAAAATTTAATTTTTTGTTTGTTATAGCCTCGTATGCAGTGTGTGCATTTATCTTCTTTTTCTTGTGCCACACCTATCGGAGATTGGAAATCATCAAGGCTATCCTGACCTTATTTACAGCTGACCTAAAGAGTTCATTAGTGGTACAGCCAAACCACTCTCTCAAATTACGCAACAATGACATTCATCTACGGCCTGGATTCCGTTTTCTTTCTATTTTTTCTTGCATTATATTTTGAAGTAATGCGTATTTATCCTCTCATCAGGTGACCCAAATATTCGAGTTTTCTTCGTTTGATGGTTGACAAAATTTCTGGGTCTTTTCCTATCCTTCTCATTACTTCAAAGTTTGTAACTCTTTCAACTCAACTTATCTTCAGCATTCAACGGTAGCACCACTACTCGAAACTTTCAATATTTATTATATTGTTCTGCTTAAGAGTCCAGAGCTCTACACCGTATAATAGCGTGTTAAATACGTAGCCCCTTAGCATTCTTAATCGGAAAGGGATGCTTATGTCTCTGTTGCAGAAGAATTTCCTCATCTTTATGAAAGTGGCCCTGGCAATTTCGATACGTCTTTTTATTTCATTGTTTTGGTCTCCAGTTTCGTTTATTGAGGTGCCCAAGTATTTGTAACTTGATACTTTTTCAATTTAAATGCCATTTATACTAATATGTGCTGGTTGTGTCATGTTCTTACTGAAGACCATATATGCATTTATAATGTTGGTATTAACCAAAAGTGCTATTGAGACTTTCCTATACCATCTAATACCCCTACGCACCGCTGATGAATGTGATGCTTTTTGATCAGAGACGTCTGTAAATGATTTCACATTATTATACCGCACAATTTTGGAAGGCTTTCTGAGCACACCTGTTTTTGTTGGCACATCCGCTATTTCAGGCACAGACTCCGTAGTGAGAAACATGACATCTCTTTTGTCTTTCCATTTGTTAATTATGACTTTAATTTTGCTCTGTCTCATGACTAATTTAGCCTTACTTACTACTTTCGGATTATGCTTACCGTTTTTTTTTAGTGTGCCTATTCAATGTGTATCTCTGTTAAGAAGTTAGTGTGCTAACTTCTAGTGTAATAAATTTACGCTAGTGTAATAATTATCTGTGCACAGAATGCGACGTGAATGTTAAAGTGGTTCCATAAGCTGTAGCACCACTTTTGTACCAATTGGCTTTTCATTAGATGTTTGTTCTTTTTCCTGCATAAATTTTAAAATTGTATGTGTAACCTTTGATCCGACTGTGTTATTCGTAATCTATTTTAGATTATATTCTCAAGGAATCTAAATTCCTTTAGCTAAATAAAAAGCAAAAGTTCCATGATATATTCCATGTATCACAAAAAATTAATTTAAAAATTTCTTTATAAAAGACATAATATTAAAAACCTTATCGGGCTACATCACAGAATTTTTTCGGAATTAATATCCCATCATCAGTGGTATCTGGAAGTACATGGTTTGAACCACTAAATATATATTATGGGTAAAACCCTTTAAATGTTCCCCCATTCATGTACAACATGAATGGATAACATGGCATACCATTTAACCCATATAGGTATTTAGTGGCTTCAAACATGTACATCCAGATATCACTGATGATGGACTGTTAATTCCGTAAACGTTATGTGATGTAGCCCGATAGGGTTTTTAACATTTAACCTTTTATAAAGGAATTTTTAAATAAAATTTAGATAATGTTTATGTATTTGTCTAGATTATTGTTTTTTTATTTATGAGCTTCATAACTTCAACCAGTGTACCATTTGGACCGTGTATTATTTCAAATGTTAGAAATCATTATATACATATCACGCAATGTAATGTAATGTAATGCAATGTAATGTTTATTTACGGACTTTTTTACAAATCAACTTAAATTTAGCTTAAACTATTAAAACACAATGTGATTACATAAAAAGGTATTTTCGATCTTATTCTTAATAGTACTTAGTGATAAATGGAAAAAATCATTACTATTAAATTTGTTTGCATTTCTACACATTCTCTGTATAGGTTTGTTTACAGTATAAGTTCGATTATGAAATTCTAAATAAAATAAGTCTTGGGATCTGGTGACTCTACAGGGAGTACGGAAATAAGCCTTTTCCAAAAAACTAGCAACAATGCCTTCTCGTATTAATTTATATATATATATATATATATATATATATATATATATATATATATATATATATATATATATATATATATACTCTTTCTTCAAGAGTAGGCAATTTAAGTAAAGATTGCAAAACAATGTATTCAATTTCATTTACAGGTATTTCCAATTTAAAAGCAATAAATCTTAAGGACTTTTTCTGTTCTCTGTCTAATAGATATTTGTAGCATTTATAATGAGGAGACCAAATATTGCTACCATATTCCAAATTCGATCTAATAAGGGAACAGTAGATATTTTTGAGACAATAAATATTAACAAATTCAGTTTCATGAAACTAAAAAGTTTCATGGATCTATTAGAAACGTAAGAAAAGTGGTTCCTGAAGCTTACAGTAGGGTCGAAAATTACCTCAAGATCCTTAAATGTCGTGATTACCTCTTCCCTACTCTACCCTCTACCCTTCAATATAGTATTCAAATGAAATCGGATGTTTGTTTCTAAAAAATCGCATTATCTCACATTTATTTATATTCAAATTCAAAGCATTTAAGTTACACCAATCAAATAATCTACTTAAATCATTCTGTAATCAACTACAGTCATTGGAATTTTTTATGACTATAAATTTTTAGATCATTAGCATAGAGAAGAATATTAATATGATAAAATCAATTTTTTATATCATTTATAAAACAATTAATAAGCAGAGGAGAAAAATATCCACTCTGTGGAACACCACAGGTTACATTAATTGTAAATGACAAAAATTGGTTAATTTTTACAACTTGAGTTCTATCTGTGAGATAGCTCTCCATCCAGCCTAATAATCTTTCATGTAAACCAGCATTATAAAGTTTAGATATTAGAAGAGTATGATTAACTCTATCGAATGCCTTCGAAAAGTCGATGTAAATGACATCAACCTGGTCATAGAGCATCCAACAAAAATTCTTGTAAAACTAAAAGATTGGTACTAGAACCTCCTGGAATAAAACCATGTTGGTTGGGCATTAAAGTAGGATTTAATAATGAACCAAGTTTTGCAGCTACAATCCCTTCAAAAGATTTTAGATATAGTTTTCAATATTTTCTCTATGGCCACCTTTACAGACTGGGGTAATATAATTTCTCTTCCATATCTCTGGAAATACACCTGAGTTCAATGATAAACTAAATATTTTTCATAAAATATCCATCATCATCAACTAGCCTCTAACGTCCACTGCTGAACATAGGCCTTTCGCATGCTTTTCCACTTAGTCCGATTTTGCGCCATCTGAATTCAATTTGTAGTCACTCCTTTTATGTCATCTGTCCATCTCGTTGGGGGTCTACCTCTATTTCTGTTAGCTTATATTCGGGGTCTCCATTCCAAAATTCTTTTTGTCCACCGGTCATCAACTGATCTTGCTACATGACCTGCCCAGTTCCACTTTAGTGTTGTTATCCTTTCAATAACGTCTGTTACTCCTGATCTTTTGCGTATGGTAGCATTGGGTGTTCTATCACGTAGAGAAATCCCTAACATTATTCTCTCCATTCTCTCCCTTTTCGCAACTTGTAGTTTACTATGTAAAATATAATTTGGGTTATTCAATCAACGATATAACTAAGAATAAATCTACAATTAAATATGATCAAATGGGATATATTATCAGGTCCACAACTTACTTTTAGATCAATCTTAGACATAAATTAAAATGCATCTAATACAGTAATATCACAAAGTTCAACACAAAGACCATTATCAGAGTTTACAGCTGGATAATCTGTATTACTAGTAACATAGGTTGAATTAAAAAATTTACTAAACAAATTTGTTATATTTTGGAAATTATCAGAAGTTATATTCTCATATGTCATTTTGTTTGGCAAATCAAAACATTTTCTTTTATTATTTACATTATTTACATCCTGCAGTCTTTATCTTTATTAGTGTCTTGTACGAGTATATATTTTGTTCAGTTTTATTTTAAATTTTTGTTATCGATTCGTGATTAGGAAACATTATTAAAACTCAATTACTCGATAGTCGGATCTCCAAACTTGTTCGATTATTTAGTCGTTTATTTGAGCAGGATATATAACAATTTTATATTATAATTAATATATCATTTTTCTAAAGAATATGAAACAAGTTACTATGAAATACGTGATTCATTGGTTTATAATTAAGATAACTTAACAAATGATAGCGGGATTTTACATTAAAAATGCTCATTAGACAAACATATCAGATTGATTTTCACTTTGCTAGTGTGTTACCAAATTTAACAGGTTTAATTATGGGTCACCGTCTTATAATTTTTGTTTTAATAAACGACCAATTACAATATATCTGTTTGTTAGAATTGAAAGAGTAGAAGTCACTTTTACTTTGTTTTGCAGTAGATCAAAATAGCGCTCTTAATTTATCACCATAATTTAAAGTGCCTTAAACATCATCAAATGATGCTGCAGCTTTATGATTTTAAAGAAAGTGGTATAGCATGCTTTGTATTTTATTTTAAAGTAACCTAATCAGCATTAAGTTGTTTTGTATTGAAATAATAAATGATTTAAGACTACAACCTTTTGTGTTCTGTGGTACTATATGAATAAAAAACAGGACAACCGCCCTTATAATCAGAACCAACATCAATAACTTTGGTAGGAGACTGTCGAGAGAAATTCTTATTTTCCTTTTTAAATTGACAGTTTTAAAATTTTCCAGGGAAAATGTTGTTTTATAAAAGATAACGTCAAGGTGGTCTCTTTCGACTTTCACGTGCACAATTTTAGAGAATCTTCTTCTTCTTCAAGTGCCATCTCCGCGGCGGAGGTCGGCAATCATCATAGCTATTCGAACCTTTGAGACGGCTGCTCTGAAAAGTTCATTTGATGTACATCCGTACCACTCTCTCAGGTTGCGCAGCCATGACATTCTACGCCTCCCTATGCTTCTCTTTCCTTGGATCTTTCCCTGCATGACCAGTTGGAGCAAGGTGTATTTCTCTCCACGTGTAATATGTCCGAGATATTCCAATTTTTTTGTTTTTATTGAATTTAAAATTTCCATTTCTTTGTTCATCCTTCTCAGAACCTCTTTGTTTGTGACGTGTTCTGTCCATGATATTTTCAGAATTCTTCTGTACACCCACAGCTTAAATGATTTCAGTTTTTTCATTGATGTAGCATTCAAGGTCCAAGATTCCATTCCATAAAAAGGTCGAAAAAACATAGCACCTCGCCAACCTAACTCTTAGTTCCAGTTTTAAATCCCTGGTACATAGAACTCTTCTCATTTTGTTGAAATTTGCTCTAGCCTTTTCTATTCTTATTTTTATCTCCTGATTGTAATCATTTGTGGAGTTAATCATTGTTCCCAGGTATGCATATTTGTCCACTTGTTCGACGTTGGTTTCGTTTATTAGAAGATTCTCGTTATTTCTTTGAGTTTTCGATATTCTCATAAATTTCGTCTTCTTGACATTCATTGTTAGACCATACTCTTTTCCATACTCTGCTATTCTGGTCACCAGTCTCTGAAGATCTTCAATGTTTTTGGCATCCGTATATCTAATGTTGTTAATGGGAACTCCATTTACCTTTATTCCAGCTGTTTCACGCTCAAGAGCTTTTTTCAGGTCCTCTTCGGAGTAGGCGTTGAAAAGAATTGGCGACAATACGCATCCCTGTCTTACTCCACATCTAATTTCAATTTCTTCTAACAGCTGTTCGTTAACACGTACTTTTGCTCGCTGTTTATAGTATAAATTTGATATGATCCTGAGGTCGTTGTAGTCAATCTTCTTTGATTTCAGGACATTCATTAAATGTTTATGTCGTACTTTATCGAATGCTTTATTATAGTCAATAAAACATGCGTATATATCTTGATTGACGTCCAGGCATCTTTGTATTAGTATATTAAGTGAAAAAAGAGCTTTACGTGTTCCTAGGCCTTTGCGAAAACCAAATTGTGTATTATTAACGCCTATGTCCAGTTTGTGATATATTCGGTTATGGATGAAGTAGTAACTTTAGCGTATGAGACATTAAGCTAATGGTGCGGTAATCGCTGCATTCTCTTGCGTTTTTCTTTTTAGGGAGACAAATAAAAATAGATGTTAACCACTCTTTGGGTAATACGCCTGAACTATAAATTTGGTTCAAAAGTGTCACTAAAACATCAATGTGCTTCTCATCTAGAATTTTTAGGATTTCTATAGGAAGCATATCAGGTCCAGGGCTTTTCCCGCTCTTAATTGTTTTTAATGCGTGCAATATTTCTTCTTTTGTAATATATGGACCTATTTCTTCTGACGTAAGTTCTATCTGCTCCAGATCTCCTCTTTCATCATCGAACAATTCATCGATATATTCTGCCCATCTTTGTATTTTCTCGTCCGTATGTGTTATATCAGTACCGTGTCTATCTAGAATTTTAGAGAATACAAAAGGTTAATTGTCTGTGTTCTGTTTTCTATTAATAAACGGACTTGTCGATTCCTTGCATATTTTCTTAAAGTTAAAAAGTTACCTGTTTTCAGCTCATAAAAGCGGTTTTAAAGAACTGCAGATCATTATAAGCTGGGCAAATTCATGGGGTACAGAAATACTCATAGTAGGAAGTCTTTTCTTATTTCTCTTAATCAGTGCATGTATTGTGTCTGCTTCGTTGTGTGTATGCCTTTTGAATAAATATTTATGATGAATTCTAACTGCTGAGGTGTTATTGACAGGCGTACATATGAGGAAGTAAAATGCAAACAGCCTTAAGTAACACAAAAATTAAAGTTGAGTTATATGTGCCAATGTATTGTTCTGTTACAACCAAAGTAGTTTATTTTATCTGATTTATGCAAAAAAATTGCGAATTATGACGAAGGTGGAAGCGGTAATTGGAACATTTGCGCAAATAAAATGGAGCTGGGTAGGATACTTGGCATGAAAGAACAATGAAAGACGGATAAGAAACAGAAAGTAAGACAACAAAAACGGTAGCAAGATGACAGGAAAGAAAAAGTGTAAAGAAACTGGCATCAAGTAGTACAAAACAGACAAAAGTGAAAAACTCATGGCAATGTATTTGACCAGAAGCGGATTTAAGTAGGCTGAAGAAGAAGAAGAATATATATTTTTGGTAGTATTTCGCTTCTAGAGTTTTTATCTGGATTTATTTAGATCTTTTTGTAATTCTACTTCAATGTTAATCTCTTACTTATGTCTCTGTTTATATAGATTTTACGTATTTTTTTCTATCTTTCTTAATTGTTTTCTTTTCTTTTTTAGTACGCATGTTGTGTTTCCAAGAACTCGCAATTCTTTTATCTTTACGTCAAATATTTAAATAAATAATAAAAAAAGTGAAGAACGTAGCTAATTAACGTCTAATATCATTATCATCCATACATAATTGTGTTTACTTATTATTTATTAATAATATCACCAAGGACTAAGTGGATAATATCAGGTAAAAACAAAAAACTTGTGCGGAAAATTTTAAAGATAAGAAAGTTCTCGTATTTTGTCTAAACAAATGAACAATATATATCTACCAGGGTAATTCAAAGTTACATATTTTGTGTGTTTTTTCTCTTCTACGGTGTGTTCTTCATTTATAAAATCACTTTTGTAGGAAACTCGAGTGTTCTACTAGTTAATATATTAGGTAGTTAGCTTCTACATTTTAAAAGAAAAAAATTAGTATTACTTACTTTCTCTGGTGTCTAATAGTAAGGCACCTCCTTCTGAACTTTTTATGAACTCAGTCATCACAACTTCCACAAAGCTTGTCATCGAGAAGAACACGTTATTTTTGTTTTCTCTGTTTTCGGTTGTTATAAAAGACTGTTATTCGTCAAACTTTTATATTCTGATTAATTTAAAACCTTTTTTGTTTTTAATAAATTTGCAAATTTACCATCTGTGATTGGAATGAGCTGTAAATGTGAATATTGTAGATAAATGAGAGGAGAAATTAGTCACTGATAAAACTTCCAATACCAACACTAATAAATTTAATTAACTTGAGAAACTGGAGGAACAGCTGAAAAACATAAAATGGGACAATATCGAACTCAGTGAAATAAGACGAAGAGGAGAAACCCAAATTGCTCTTAAATTAGGACACGTATTTTATTTTAGAGGTGAAGAAGACACTACAAATGGTGGAGTGGGATTCATTATACATAGAAAGCACACACAAAATATAGTTGAAATTATCAGCATAAGCCCCAGGATTGTATATCTCATCTTCAAACTAAATGCAAGATATAACCTTAAGGTAATCCCGACATATGCTCCAACGACTACTTTCTCGGAGAAATAATTTAAAAAAATTTATGAGGACCTAGAGACAGCGTTACATGCCACACCAGCATATTACACAATAATTATGGGCGACTTTAATGCGAAGATGGGGTTTAACCAAGATGATGCAGAAGTAGCAATGGGTAAGGATGGCTATGGCAAAAGAAATGTACGAGGGCAAAGATTGCTAAGAGGGCAAAGATTCTTGTAGCCGATTTCAACGCTTACAACCCTATGTGGGGTTCCAATAGCACGTCAAACCAAGGTAAAACTGTTGAAAACGTAATTAATTGTACAGATTCCTGTCTACTAAATACAGGCTCTAGTACACACTTGAATTTCTCATCAGGCACATTTTCTTCTATAGATCTTAGCTTTAGTGATCCAAAATCCGCACCTTTACTAAATTGGAAAGTCGCTGATGATCTTTACGATAGCAATCATTACCCCATATTTATATCCACTGATATCCCCAACTCTAAACAAACTATATCCAGAAGCTACTGGCAACTCAAAAATGCCGACTGGCTAAGCTACACTACCAAAACAGATACCACCTTACCTTTTCTCACACTATCCAACAATATTGACTACAATTTATCATTAGTCACAAACACGATACTCTCAGCTGCCAATTTGCATATTGGCAAAAATTCTGTTTTACACAAACATAAAAGGGTTCCGTGGTGAAATAATTCTTGCAAAATCTCCGTAGAACAACATAAGGAGGCACTTAGAGATTATCGGAAAAATAAAACACCAGAAAATCTCAGAGAATTAAAAAAAGCTAGAGCCAGGTCGCGATTTATTATAAAACAAAGTAAAAAATCGTCATGGAGAAACTATGTATCTTCTATCAATGAAAATACCAGTCCTACTAATCTCTGGAAAAAAATACGACAAATTCAAGGAATCAATACAAATACTAAAATATTTAGTCTAATTTTGAATGATAATGTAATTAGTGACAATCAAGAAATTGGTGAGACCCTAGCCAGTCACTTCGACAAAAAATTTAAAAGCAAAATAAATTGCTCTCAAATCGAGACAGTAGTCGATGCTTCCTTTCCAAGTTGTTCAGCAACTGTCAAAGATATCGATTACTTAAATTCCCAATTCTCTTACATAGAACTTACTTCGGTTATTAAAACTCTTAGGAACACTGTTCCGGCCCCGACGATATTCCTTATATTTTTATAAAAAAGCTATCTAGTTTAGGTTATCTTAAACTTCTTGAAATGTTTAACTTAATCTGGTCATCTAACAAGTTTCCTAATCAGTGGCAAACCTCAATTGTAATACCCATTAAAAAGCCTAACATATCACGATCATCACCCAGCGCTTATCGACCAATATCTCTAACATGTACCATCTGCAAAATCTTTGAAAAAATGAGCAATAAACGTCTTACGTGGCTTTTTAACAAATGTAATATAATTCCAAAAGAACAGTCAGGGTTTCGACGTAATCGCTCTACTCAAGACAATCTAATACTTCTCCAAAGTCATATTTCCGATGCCTTCAACAGGAGACAAGAAGTCATTACAGCAGTGTTTTATATTGAAGGTGCATTTGATACAATTAGCAGGCAATCTATACTGAAGAAACTTTCTCATTATAACATTAAGGGTAACATATTTAATTTTATACAAAATTTCTTAACTTCACGAACATTTAGAGTCTCTGTCAATGGCATTTTTTCATCACTACACCATCAAACTGACGGCGTACCACAAGGTTCAATATTAAGCCCCACTCTGTTTAACCTAGCAATAAGCGACTTGTGCTCTGATATAATATCAACTATTAGGCATGTCCTATACGCAGATGACCTGATAATTTACTGCCACGGACGATCTATCTCTACAACTTCCAAGCTTATTCAATCCGCAGTAGATACACTAGTTAAAAAACAAGCTTAATAGGCCTGTCTTTATCATATACAAAATCAAATATAATAAAATTTAGTAGACTATCACCCTTCCAATCCCTTAATATTATGATTGAGAAAGCGAATCTTCCAGTAGTCAAGGAATGCAAAATTCTCGGTGTAACGTTTGATTCACGACTCACCTGGAAACAACATATTCTAGAAATAAAAGGTAAAGGAAACAAGAGGCTTAACATTATCAAAACTCTTTCAAACTATCATTGGGGCGCAGATGAGAACTCCCTGCTTAAGATATATAGGTCTATCATTCGTTCCAAACTGGATTATGGTTGTTACATATATATCTCTGCCTCTAAAACACACCTTAACCTTTTAAATTCGATACATCACACAGCCTTACGAATTTGTTTAGGAGCCTTTCGATCTAGCCCCGTAGAAAGTCTATATTGCGAAGCCAATGAGCCCCCACTTTGGATTAGACGTGAACAATTATTACTTTCCTATGCTGCCTCCGTTTCATCCAATACCTCCAATCCAGTTTATCTTCTTCTTACTTCATCAACTAACAACCAGCATTACTATTCTAAATCACCATCAATAAAACCCATTCCACTAATTTTAACACAATTACTTAATAACATCTCTCTATCACAAACAATCCCACGACCCCTACCTCCATATCCTCCTTGGTCTATAATCACCCCTCAGTTTAACACATCTCTTACAAGATTCGATAAACTTACAACACCCAGGGAACTTATTAAAAAGTCTTTTAAAGAAATTATATTTACAAATAAATATGACATAGTACTTTACACTGATGCCTCAAAGAATGATATAGGAGTAGGCTGTTCTGTTACCACGTCAGATAACCTTATCACATCATCTTGTATCCCCTCGTTTTGTAGCGTTTTCACTGGCGAACTATTTAGCATATTTCAGGCTTTCAAATCCATTTCTTCACCTGATAAACAAGTTGCAATATGCACAGACTCACTAGCCTCAATACACTCTATCCAAAATATATTCACTGATCATCCTATTGTCCAAAAGATCCTTGATTGTTACCAACTAATCGCTTCCCAAAAAATAACAGTTACATTAATCTGGCTACCATCCCATATTAGTATCACAGGCAACGAACTTGCAGACAGCCATGCAAAACTTGCCTCAACATCATCTGATAATACGGTTAATATACAAATTAGTAAAGATTTAAAATCTCACATTAAGAAACGAGCAAGAACCCGATGGCAACAACACTGGGACACCAATAACTCAGCATTTCATCATATCCAACAGTTAGTCGATAGCCCCCTTGATTTGATCTCTGCCAGTATGTCCAGACGAGATGCTATTGTAACACGAAGACTTCGAATAGGACATACAAGATTAACACACGGATACCTGATGTCATCCAGCAACCGACCCACTTGTGAGACCTGTCAATCACATCTAACAGTTAACCATATTCTCACCGAATGTCATCAGTATTCAGCAAAAAGACTATTTTATTGCCTTAAAAGTGATTTAAAAGACATACTCAATAACTTGGATCAAATAACCTCAAGTCTAAAATTCCTCAGAGACGTTCAGTTATATTATAAATAACAATATGTACTCCATAACATATTCTTGTAATTTATTGTAATAGTTTTATATTTGTAACCGTTTTCGTGTAAGTGGCCTTTGTTGCCGAGCACGTTAATTTTCAATAAAAAAAAAACTAACATTTTCTTACTAACTTCACTTAATTAAGATTGATATTCAACTAATATTTTATTAATTCCTTTATCAAGTTTATATATAAAATAATTTTTGATGAAAGAGTTTAATAAAATTTTTTTTAAATTAATTGGATTCATAGAATTCTCATTGATTTCTCAGTTCCAAATTATTATGAACCTTGGACTGTTGGAAGTTGAATTAAATCTGCACCTGTGACTGGCTAGACAGCCATTACTTAGATACTTTTATATGAGATTTAGGGATCGACATCATTTGTTTGTTCTATTTCTCCGGGACATTCCCTGAATGAGGATGGTGTTTTTAAACATCTTTTTCTTTCATTTAATGGTTCGTACAGACAAGGTTTTCGCCTACTTTTTCATATATTTTTAAACTTACCGCCATAATGCATGAGCGGTTGGTAACTCGCCTTGTTTTGTTTTGTCCTTCAAGGACCGTATCGTTTCACGTGATAGCTATGTGGACCTGAATTTTGCTCCCATTTGCCGGGTATCTCCTGTTAGCATTGGAAGCTTTTGTGGTAACTTCATTACACCTTTTATAATATTACTAATTAAATTTTTAATCTGTTCAATAATGTTACCTAAAGTAAAAATAAAATTAAATTAATATCAAACTGTTGGAAGTGTGATCTTATGATCTTGTTAGTTCTCGGCAAATAACTACTTATATTTTTTACATAAGTTTTTTCTATACTTTTTTAAATTACATGTACAAAAACCACATGGTATTTTGCTGTGCTATGTTTAAATCAAATTGTAAACTGTATCTAGTTTCAATTTATTGTTTATACAACTAATTATTGATGTCCATTATCTTAAGCTTCTTTACATTTTATACCATTGACTTCTGCATGTCTTTTTAAGGTACCACATTTATATTGACTTCTCTATGGATGTTTGGTTTTTCATATTGTGCTTTTTAGATGAACTGATGATGCTTTCTGATTAGAAAGCGAAACGTCTTCAATAAATAGATGAAGTAGCCAACTTCTTTGTCTTTTTTCTCCAACTTTTGACCGAAAAACCCACCACTCTTCGAGTGATCCTTATTTATATTGGATTAACGGTCGTACTTCTTTTTTCGATATATATATATATATATATATATATATATATATATATATATATATATATATATATATATAAAGAATTTCAATTATAATCTCTAACTAAAAGTTATTTAACGCAAAACCCAGGTAACATAATATTTATATTGATTTATTATCATTTTACAAAATGCTAAAAACTAATTATTCAAATCGACACAAACTATAAAATTTTTTAATTTTTAATAGCAAATTAAGCAAATTGTCACCTCTGTTTGTTTTCTATACGGTGTTTTGTTTTCAGCAACATGCTTAAGGCCGTGAAGCAATCTACCTTGTTGGAGCAGATTAAGATTCAAGATGACAAAAAACGTGGAATATTTACTCTTCCTCGAGTTCTGTACTGTTCAGTCTTGACAGGTAACAGTTTAAATTATTAATTTTTTAAATTTTGTTACGTTTTTGTTTATTGGTTGAGTCTCATATCATTATAAAATATAAAATAACAAGTTTCTCCCAACGTTTTTATGAATCTTTCATTTCCCTTTGTCTTTCAGTTTCTTTTTGAATAGATTTTCTGAAATGAAATGAAATTATGCTCATTCTATTATTTTCATTACTTCCATTTGCTGCTCTTGTTATTCTGTGTGATTGTTTGTAGATTTCTGTTTCTAATTCAATATACATTTTTACTTTATTTATTCTAATTTTTGTATATGCATCTATCTGCTGTATTTACACCTTTGTATGTATTTCTCACCATTTTTAATAAACTTTTTTGGATTGTATCGTCAAGTACTCAATATATTTTACGATTAGTAAAATTAGGTCATAGTCCAAGTGGGATCTGTTTTGAATTGGACATTTTCCATAGGAGTCTATTTTTTGCTGGAATCACTTCAGGATGTACCTTGAAATAATAGTCAACTATATGCGCCCATCACAAAACTAAATGTGCTTAATTTTTTATTTATCTGAAGAAAAAAATCGAAAATATTTGCTTTTTTGCTCATATTTTCGCCTATAACTCGAGAGATATTGCTCGTACGAAAAAATCTTATAGATAGTAAAAGTTTTATTTTCCAAATTTACGTCTTTTCTTCTTCTTTTCAATTAGTGCTAATTCAAAAATTAGCACTAATTGGGAAAAAAGTGAAAAAATGGAGTATTTCCTTTAAATTTTTTCGATTCCTTAACGTAACCTCTTCTTCTTCACGTGACATCTCCGCGACGGAGGTTGGCAATCATCATGGCTGTTCTGATCTTAGATGCTGCTGCTCTGAATAGTTCAAATTGATGTGCATCCGTACCATTCCCTCAAGTTACGCAACCATGAGATTCTTCTTCTTCCTACACTTCTCTTGCCCTGGATTTTCCCTTGTATAATCAATTGAAGTAGGCTGTATCTCTCATTACGCATAACATGCCCCAGGTATTGCAGCTTTCGTGTCTTGATGGTTTCCAATACTTCCATTCTTTTGTTGATTCTTCTCATGACTTCGTTGTTTGTTACATGCTCGGTCCATGATATCTTCAGGATTCTTCTATACACCAACGTAACCTACAACCTTCATATTAACAGCCTAGAACAATTTTATAATACGACTAAAACGTATGCAAAACTTCGTTAGAATCGGTTTAAAACTTTTTGCTTAATAATTTTGCAATTCAGGATCTGCAAAAAGTCCCTGATTCACATTACCATCCTGCACAATTACATTTAGTCAATTTAACCCTGATGACAAGATCAGAAAGACTGACATAAGAATAACATAAAAATAAAGAAATGTATAATGTGAAAACAGCGGAAAGCCCCCAATGCTCATCGAAAAACACAATATAGAGTCGCTAGCAACAGAGTACAAAACTCCTTTATGAGAACCTTATTACCAGCAAACTAAAAGAGATCGAGTTACAACCAGAATGGGGAGTAGAAGATACTTGGCAAAAAATCAGGAAATGCATCAACTAAGCAGCAGAAAAAGCAATTGGAAAGCGGAAAATTAACACGAAGGCGATACACCACACCAAACCGTGGTTTTGGTGAGATACCTGAGATATAAAAGCACACAATCGGAAGAAGCTTTCGCAGAATGTGTCCAAGTAAGAAACGCAGTAAACGCAAAAATAAAATTAATCAAAAGAGAACATTGGGCTAAATTCACCAGCGACATGGACTACGACCTACATGGCGCCTAAAAGAAAGTATGGGAAATGCTTCGGAACAGGAACAAACCAATTAACGAGTTCGTGCAGACCAAGGAAGTACCTATAGAGACATGGAAACAGCATTTTAACGAGCTATATGATGCTGAAGAAATGCTGAATATAAACGAATACGAAGCAGAGATAGGGGCTAGAATCAATGATGAAGAGGTAGAAGCAAAAATCAAGAAGCTAAAAAACAGAAAATCACCTGGGACAGATGGTACACCCAATAAACTCTTAAAATATGGAGGCCCTGAACTTGCAAGTAAACTGTTACAACTATTTAACAAAATCTTAAAGGACACAGAAACACCAGAGGAATGGCATAAGAGCATCACAATCCCCATATTTAAAAAAGGACAAATAACTTGCCTACAAAACTACAGAGGAATAACCCTCTGAAATACATCGATGAAACTTTTCACGAGTATTCTTAAGGACAAATTGGAAAGGCAAATCACTAATGCTGAAGAACAACAAGATTTTGCAAGAGGGCGGTCTATAACAGATGCATTATTTATAATAAAACAAATAAAAGAAAATGCTAGAGTTCGGCATGCCAGCGTATATTTCCTTCATTGATCTGACGAAGGCGTTTGACAAAGTTCGCCTGGGAGACATTCCAACATAACAAATATAGTCCATAACCTAAATAACAACAACGTAACCAAAGTTAGAGCAGGAGACCAATTCACAGAAAATATTCCAATACCGGGTGGAATTAGAGAAGGCGATAGTTTAAGCCCCTTTCTGTTTAACCTACTTATGAACAAAATTATAAACAAAGTAACATCTCTCAATCTTGGATACAGAACGGACAACAAAAGAATTGGTATGGTGTGTTACGCAGATGATGCGGCAATTATTGTCAGATCAGAAGATGATCTTCAGAGACAGCTCTTTCAGTTCTTTCAAATAAGCCGCCAACTAAATATGACCATTTTTGTACCAACAAAAATAAATGTATGACAAAAGCAAAAGATCCGCTCAGATGTAAATTAGTGGTTGAGAACAACCCCATAGAACAAGTGGTGCAATTCAGAATCTGGGCATAGATATAGCAAGCACACACGACCCAGTAAAGGACCTAAGGACTCAGATCAACGAAGCATCCGCATTGTCGGCATGTCTGCGGGAGATAGTCTGGTGAAATCCGTATAAGCGCACAGATAGTAAAATTAGAATCTATCGCGAAGATACCAACAAAACGAAACAGATGCTAAGGGTTGCCGGAATAAAAACTCTAAGAACAATAGTGGGCAAAACAAGAAGAGACATGATCAGAAATACAAACGTCAGAGAGCAGTGCAAAATTCAAGATATTGTAAGATGGGGAAGGCAGCGTAAGAGGATGTGGTACAATCATGTAAGACTAATGGATGAGAATAGACTCCCACAAATTGCCCTAGAACAACCCGCCCGGTTTAAGACCTCCCGGAAGACCACCTAAAGGATGGAGAGATAGTTGGCAATTTACCTCCCAGGAAATTAACCAAAGGCAGCTTCAGAATAAAACAGATCGAAAGATCTCCAAGAAGTAGAAAAAGAAGAATAAGTTAGTATAATAAACTACGGTAAAAGTGATAAGAAAGGTATAATATAAACTTTGTAGAATATTTATTTCTATCGTTCATAGTCATACATATTATCTAATTAAAGAGACACGATTTAGGGTAATTAGATTTATCTTTAAACTATACATTTCATTAAAATTATTTGTTAAATTTTGTTTTCCTAGCTATACCATACAAGTAATAATAACTAGATATTTTATTTATTACATTAAACGAAATTAAAAAAATTAGAAAAGTTAGCAAACATTTAAAAAAAAAACAGTGAAAAAAGCGAAAGGAACAATAGGAAATCACCAAAAGAGATGGCGAGGCCTATGTATATCCAGAAATGGATGGATAAATGATAAATAAGAGAGATGCAATAAAATAAAAGTAAAGAAAATTCAAATTAAAAACCAATTAATAGTACTATAAGAATAAAAATAAAAAAAGTACAGTGACTTGACTTGAGAACGGCACTCTACCGAAATAGCTGTAGTGGTCTTCTTCTTCTTCGTCTAGCCATTCACGTCCACATCTGAACATAAGCCTCTTCAAGTCTTCCTTTCCATTGTTTTTTATTGTACGCTACTTGTAGCCAATTTTTCCCGGCAGTCCTTTTCAGATCATCTGTCCATCTCATAGGAGGTCTGCCTCTGGGTCTTGTGTTGGTATGGTCTCTAGGTTAAAATTGATCTGTGCCATTTGTTTAGATCGCTCCTAGCTACATGTCCAGCGTATTCCCATTTCAACTTTAATGATTTTTGCACCACATCGGTGACTTTGGTTTTCTGTCTTATCCATGTGTTTGTTTTCTTGTCCTTAAGTGATATACCTAGCATTGCTCTTTCCATCGCGTGTTGGGTAACTCTAAGTATATTCATATTCTTTTTTGTGATTGTCCATATTTGTGCCGCATAAGTTAATATCGGAATAATGCATGCATCAAAAACTTTAGATCTAAGATGTAATTGAATTTTTTGATTTCTGAGTATATAGTTCAGTTTACCGAATGCTGCCCAAGCTAACTTTCTTCTTCTTTTTATTTCTTCAGTTTGAATTTCCCTATTTAGTATTATTTGTTGTCCTAAGTATATATATTCTTCAACTTTTTCTATAACTTTATCGTTTATTATTGTCACGGTGTCTTCGGAGTGCATGACTTTTGTTTTGTTTAAATTCATTTTCAGTCCTTGTAGTGGTAATAAAGTATAATAAAATTTGTGGAGTTGTTCAAAACAAAAGATTTTAGTGTTTTACTTCTTGATAAAATGAACTTTTATCAAGTAAAGGTCGAATCCATCACATATTGTTCAAAATCTTTCCCATTTTGCTCGATTTTCAAAAATAATAATAAAGAAAGTTGAAATTTTATGTAGTTTTATATAAATTATATAACATCACAATGTTTGTCATCATCATATTATCCTATCAAGTTTAGAAATAAATGGGTAAGACTAAAAATGCACTAAAAATATTTAAATAATCTTACCTAGTTTTTACTTAATACTAATACTAATAAAAATCATAATTTTATATAGCTTGAGAATTTCAACATGTTAAGGACGGCATGAGATTACAGGGATGCCACGCCATTTTTACACTTCGTTCTGGCGTGACACTGTATTGATGTCATACAACAAATTTTATTAAACCGTCGTGTAGTTTGTCAGAACTCACCGTAAAATGCTAAGTGAATATCACAGGATAAAGGGTGGTCTTAAGGTTACAGTGATATGCTACATGCCGCTGGCATGAGTTTTGTTTTCAATTTTATGATAGGGTAAAATAAAAAATTATCACACTAAGGAAAAAAATATTTATTAACAGAACAAAAGAAAACACATTCATTAATAAACCAACATACGAAAAAAGGCCTTTAAACAAGAACACATTAATTGTCACTCCTTTAGTTCGCAATATGATTACGCCATTTTGAGCATGAACATTTGTTCATGGCAATAACTCTTCCTTAAGTTTGTTTTAGGTTTGAATAAAAAACAACACAACCATTTTTCTTTCTATCTACTAATTTATGTGTTTTTAACTCCTCATTTGCGAGGAGTACAACCGTTTCACAAGACAAAAGTGAACTAGCGAGTTCTTTATATTCTGTAATTTGAATTGTATTTTCTGTTACTGCTTTGAATACTACAAATGAATTAACTAGAGCTGCACTAAATATTAGCTTGAGGGCCAATTTTCTGTACCTCTTGTTGCCTCTTCTTAGACAGTTTGAATAAGCTTTTAGTTGATCTGAAAGATCAATGAAACTTTGATTTGTTATAATTTACTACAGCTGGTGGCTTTTGTATTTTCGTAGTATTTGTCTTTTACATAGTTATGTATGTCTTGTAGTTAGCATCAAAACGTCACGTTTTTCTCGTCATTTTAACATCATGATTCCAACGTCACACTTCTCAGCGCAAATGTTACCTTACGTAAGCTTTTGTAACACAACTTTTTTGAATTTAGCTTACGATTTGGACTGACAGTACCAACCAGATGAGTCTGTTGTTCTAGCAATTCAGATTCTAAAGTTATACTGGTGTAATCTTTTTTAGACGATTTTGATACTAATTTTGTACTCAACGACATCTAAAGATGGAAGAAATTCATACATCTTTAAATTCACTATTTTCATCCTCATTCGACATTATTTCGTCACATAACTGAAAAAAACTCTTTTCATTTCGTTCGTAGCCACCCATTTTGATTTAAGTGATATTATATTTATAACAACGCAAACACAGCAACTAGATAACTATATACTTTAATTTACACTTTACTTTAAACTTTAATACATTAAGAATTTGTGTCATCGCATTGATGCCACGCCAACCATTGATTACCAGACTGGTGATCAATCTTGGTACGGTATGTTATCAACATGATGCCACTTTAAATATTCAAAAAATATTAATAGTTTCAAAATTTGCATAAAATATACTTTAGGAATGCATACGTGTTAAATCGATCAGGCGGCAGAGGGGACGGAGGCGATGACGGAGAAGTGATCGAAGAGATCAAACTAGGTGGAAATAAAAGTACCCAGGCTGGCCAAACTTTTCCCAGAAGGCATCTACCAAGGCAAAACTTCTTCGAAACAAAGGAGACATACCGAATCTATAAAACTACGGTCCTATCACTTTGTTTTCACACATATATAAACTTCTCACAAAAATATTAAACAAAAAGACTGGACGCTAAATAAGACTTCTATAAGCCCAGAGAATAAGCTGGATTTAGATCGGAATACAGCACTAACGACCACTGGCACTGATATTTGTCGACTACGAGAAAGCATTCGATAACATAAGCAATCAGAAAATGTTAAAAGCATTGACAGAATGCAGAATAGACCATTGGATACTGACATAATTAAATATATTTACCAAAATGCCACATCTAGCGTAAGACTATCTGAACAAGAAACAAATAAATGATATATACAGCGAGGAATACGGCAAGAAGACCCCGTCTCTCCAAAGCTGTTCACGACGCTTTTAGAACATACTTGTAAGAAGGCACATCTGAGCGAATATAGTATCAACATATATGGAGAGAAGCTGTGTCATTTGAGATTTGCAGATGAAATCGTCCTTAAAGCCAAATAACAAGACGAAAATAATGATTTATCTGGTGCTAAATCGAAATATTGCTGTTGATGGAAGGGATATTGTGCAAAATACATCGTTAAGTACTTAGGACATAAAACTTGGTTGGGCAGAGATAACGTTAAACGAAGAAATACGTTGTAGAATAAAAACAACAGACGTCATCGAAAAAATCGCGTCGCTAAAATGGAATTGGACAGGCACGTCGCCATATTATTAGACAACCGATGGACAAAACGTATATTAGAGTGGAGACAAGGACAAGAAGTAGTACGTAGCAGAGGACGCTCACCAACTAGATGGACTGACGACCGGAAGCGTGATAGCAATAACTGAATGCAAACCGCATAAGACAGAGACAGATAGAAAGAGCTTAGGGAGACCTATGGTCAGTAGTAAACGCATACACGTTGATGATGATTGTGAAACCGATAGGGACATTTATTTATTTATTTCGTCGTTGCCTTTGTAAGAATGTAAGTATTTACATTAGGTGCCAATTGAACAGTATAATTATTGTTAGGGCTTTAACAATTTCTTTCTCAGATGTAGGTCAATCTAAATGCAATTAGCCAATGAAAAATTTAGAAGGGGCAAATGTAGGATTATATTAAATAATAATATTGAAGTATATCAAAGTATATATCAACAATTGACATTACTTCTTCAGATGTGGTTTGTTGTATTTGCCAAAAAAAGAGAGCTCTGGCGCATATACGTACATAATTTGTAATCAGGCTGTACATGTGTGCACTGATAGCACACTTAGTGCATACTATGAAGGCCTAGAAAGTAAACAGCGCTGGATAAATAGGCGGACGAGTCAGACGAACGCCCGGGGCGCCAACTTTTGAGGGCCGTCGATATAAAACTAAATTTTTTTTTTACGTTTTTTAATTTTTTAGATTTTATAAATTAAAATTGATCATTGTTTATGAGACATTTTTTTAATAAACCAACAAGCTGAAGGCACTTCACACTCTTGTAGTGTACTACAATCAGAGGTAGAGCCTCTGCATATCTCGCTCTGATAATACCTATTGAGGTTGAAATACGTATAAGCAGCTGGCGGATGCCGTGCATCGATATTAAATCTAATACCGTCTTTCTGTTTAATTATAGTTTCATTTAAACTCACAGGGTTCTATTCTATTGAGTCTTTTTTCTATATCTGTGTTGTCTAGGAGTTGGATAACCACAATATTAATATGTTGAAGTAGACCTTGTTTATTTCGAAGACCGAAAATGGAATTTATTTTGAAGTTTGACTAAGAGCGTAAGTCAGACCTGAGGATTGACTAGTCAAACCCAGGACCATCAGAGTTTCTAGGTTTGAATATAATAGATATGCCAAATTCTCGCCTCAGGAAATATAGTTTGTACCTTGACAAACTTCTTTTATTATTGATTCTATATACAGTTCATAACCTTGTTTTTTAACGATATTTCTTATTACAAGACCATAAAATTATTTATTGTACGTTAATATAAAGACTCATGAATATATTATCACTTTTGATGTCTCATAATTCTAATATATTTTATTAATGAAAAAGTCAACACGTAATACAATAAAGCTGAACACTTACATAAATTAAAAAATTTACAAAATACAGATACTACAGATTAATAAAGAACATTGAAATTAGTAAATTGTTTACTTGTATGATAAGCCATAATTTTCACATAATTATTACTACAAAGGTGTTAATCACAAAATAATAATTATTACATATTTAAATAGTTTCGCAACATTTACGTGTCTAATATTTTCTAAAAAACAAAAACAATATCTGACGACATAATGATATAATAATAGTCTCCCGTTTTATACCGCTTCGCGGCTTTGGGAGTATAGCAGGGTAGTCTGCTATATCTAGGGCCTACGGTATACAAGGAAGGTAACATGGCCAGTGCTACGCTTCAACCGTCTATTATTACCCCTGGTTTTACCCAAGGTACTCATTTTATTCAGGCTGAGTCGACCTGGGGCCTATAGACATTTTTTAAAAATGTCTAGTTGTTCTTGCCGGCGGTAGGATTCGAACTCCGGACCACCGGCATGCGAGGCAAGCATCCTACCGCTTGCACTACGCAGGCCCTGATAATAATGATACATAATGATACATAATGATAATTGTAAAAATTTCTTTTTCTACTTTCTATTTAACTCTCATTATTCTGTTTACTTTTAGTCCTATCTGGAGTTGCCTTTCCTAATTACATTTCTCCATAAGTTTCTATCTTGGGTCATACCTATACAATCGCCTTTTCTGGCATGTGTTGCCTAAGTGTCTCCCCATAGGTCTTCATTGGTCTTATACTTCTACTCCTTCGGCTACATTAAAGTTTTTCAGATATGTTTCCGACTTATTTTTAGTTCTTCTTTCTTTTTTAAGTAGCATGTTGACGACGAACGTTGCACTTTGTCAACAGCTTTTCTAAAGAGAGTTGAACCATTATCTAAGGTTCTTTCTTCTTCTTCCTTTGCCCTATCCGTTTCGGACGTTGGCTATTAACAAGGCTATTTTGACTTTGTTTACGGCACCTCTGAACAGTTCGGTCGATGTTAGTCCGAACCATTGTCGCAGGTTATGCATCCATGAGTGTCGTCTTCTTCCCGGTCCCCTCCTACTGTCGATTCTTCCTTGGACTATTAACTGTAGCAGACGGTACTTAGTATGCCTCATGACATGTCCGAAGTACTCAAGCTTCCGTTTCTTTACGGTGAAGATTATTTCTTTGCTTTTGCCTATTCTCTGCATTACTTCCACGTTAGTGATGTGGTCTGTCCAGGATATCCGAAGAATACGGCGATATATCCACAGCTCAAAGGATTCTAGTTTCTTCAGGGTGGCTTCCGTTGTGGTCCATGCCTCTGCTCCATAGAACAAGACCGGGAAGACATAACACTTGACCAGTCTTAATTTTAGGTCCATTGAGATTTTGCTTGTGAACCACTTTTTCATACTGTTGAACGCGTTTCGCGCTTTTTCAATTCGTGATCTTATTTCTGTTGACTGGTCCCATTTTGTGTTGACTGTGGTTCCAAGGTATGTGTATGTCTCCACTTGTTCTATTTTTCGGTTGTTTAATGTCAATTACATCGGAGGTTGTTGTGTTCTGCTGATGAGCATGCATTTAGTTTTGGTTGTATTGAGTTCTAAACCATAATCTTGACTTGCTGTGTGTATGCTTTGCATGAGTCTTTAAAGCTCGTTGCAGTCATTTGCGATAATAACTGTGTCGTCAGCATATCTAATATTATTGATTACCTCTCCGTTTACTTTGATACCCTCCGAAACTTCTCCCAGTGCTTCTCTGAAGATTTGTTCAGAGTATATATTGAACAGGAGCGGCGAGAAGACGCATCCCTGTCGTACACCCTTTTTAATATCTATTTTCCCACTGTGTAAGTTGCCCATCTTTATCTCAGCACTTTGGTTCCAATAGAAACTAGTTATTATGCGCAGATCCTTGCCATCAATATGCATCTTCCTGAGCATTTCCATGAGTTTATCATGTTTGACCTTGTTAAACGCCTTGGAGAAGTCGATGAAGCACAAGTGGACGTCCTTGTGCATGTCTCTGCATCTTTGAATTAAAACTTGCAAACTGAAGATCGCATCTCTTGTGCCCAATGCGCTTCGGAATCCGAACTGTGACTCCGATATATTTGCTTCGCATTTGTTATATATTATATTGTGTATGATTTTGGTGAAAACTTTGGTAATGTGATTTATCAAGCTTATTAAGCGGTGTTGATCACAGTGTTTTGCACTTGGTGTTTTAGGTATGGCTACAAAGGTCGATCGAAGCCATTCCTCCGGAATCTCCCCTTTGTCGTAAAAGGCGTTAAAAAGGCCTGTCAGCAAATCGAGTAACTGGTCATCGGTTTCGCATAGGAGTTTTATGACAGACGACGCAATATTGATAGCCCAAGATGAAGATAGTCTGCAAAAACTGATCCACAGATTTAATATAAGAGCAAAAGAATTTAATATGACAATCTTATCCCAGATAACTAAAACAATCTTCTTCTTCTTGCAGTACCGTCTCCTATCGGAGGTTGGCTACCATCACAGCAATCTTTACTTTGTTGGCTGCAGCTCTGAACAACTGTATTGAACTGCACCCATACCACTCCCTTAAATTTCGCAACCAGGAAATCGTCCTACGTCCCACATTTCTCTTTCCCGAGATTTTTCCTTGGATTATAAGTCTAAGCAGAGGTACTTTTTTCCTCTCATTATGTGGCCCACATATTCCAGTTTTTTCGTTTCTATGGTTTTTATGACTTCGCATTCCTTCCCCATCTTCAGCAGAACATCTTGATTTGTTAATCTTTCTGTCCATGGTATTTTCCACATTCTCCTGTAACACCACATCTCGAATGCCTCAATGTAGTGTAAAACAATAGTAGTCAGAAAAGAACCAACCAGATGTAAAATATAAATTGACGGCATCAGTATTGAACAAGTAATGGAAATAAAATACCTGGGAATTACACTGTCTAGCTATGGAGACCTGGTCAATAATTAAGTTAGTGATCAAGTACAAAAAGTAAATAGACTTCCAGGATGCCTTATTAACACTATATGGCGAAACAGACACAATAACACTGAGATGAGGTCAAGAATTTATAAAGCCGGTGTAAGACCAATAATGGTTTTAGATAGATAAAAAGACCATATGCCTCAGAAACAAGACCCGACACAGCCACAACGCAAAGGTTACTAGAAACTGCAGAGATGAGAGTACTGAGAAATAAAAGAAAGAAAATGTAACGTACAGTGTATAAATTAATGGGTACAAAATAGAAAAAAAAGAATGGAATAACCACATGAGAAGAATGAAGGAGATATGTGTCGTCCCAGAAGGTAAAGTGAGAACCTTCCATAAAGGTATTAATCCGGATATGAACAAGCAGAATTGCTTATAAAGAGAAAGAGAAATACGAACAAATTCTATGGGCGGTTAGAGCTGATCTTATAAGAAAAACTAATAGGAAAAAAGATCTACAGATGCAGATGGATCTCCTGGTTTAAAAATTTGAACAAATAGTTTTCTATGACTGTCTCAAGCAACATCGGACAAGCTAATAGTGGTCATAATGATTGCCAATATCCGTTATGGAGAGGCATCGAAAGAAGAAAAACAATATCGTTTAAATAACACTTATACAGTTGACAAAGTATAAACACTGCAGAATCTCTCATATTGTTGGCCTTAACAATAATCAGTCAAATAATCAGTGACCTCAGGTTATTAGCCAATTATGATATAAAACTAATTATAATAATGAAGCAGCTAATAAATTGCTTGTAATAATTTAAAAATAAATTAATCTAATGACCGACAAATTGACTAAATGAACAGAAGAATATAAATATAAACAAGTATTTTAACAGATACATCAAAAGCGTTAATGCGCCTTTAAATGTATTTGTAACTTACCGATCCGCATTGTTAAATTAATTTTCCAGGCGTAAACAGAATGTATTATATAACTAAATCTGTAACCTTTAAATCTGTCAAAGATGTTAAAAATTAAAAAAAAAAAGATGTTAATGTTGAAAAATTTGTCAACTCACCGACCTTTTCATGAGCGGTTTTGATCCTAACTATCTTTGTTCGAAGATTCTGATTCTAAAATAGTTTCTTACCTAACTTCTTTTGTTTTCTTCTTTTTTCTTGTATGTAGGATTTAAAGCCTGTTTCTTCTTCAATATTAGCCTCGTAAATTGTTTAAATTATCGCACCATCTTTTTCTTGGTCTGCCAATACTTCTTCGTCCATTTAGTGACTTAACTCGTGCTATTCGTAATATTCTGTCATTTCAATAATTTGTTCGTTCCACTCCTGTTTCTGTTTTGTTGCCCATCCATTTATATCTTCTATGTTTTCGCTTGTCTTTTCTCATGATATTCATCGAAGTGTTTTCAGGAAAGGGACTGTGACAGTTCTGGCTCAAAATCGGTCGTTTTCCCTTGTAAATCTCCATAAGAAAATCTAAGGTTCATTCTGGTCTTTTTTGACGATTTTTGTGGTAGAAGCGCGATGGCTTATCGGATCGTGACGTAAGAGGTATCATCGGAAAGGGATAACGATCGTTGTAATTGAATATCGTTGTAAAATAGTAATTGTTGTAGATAAAATATAGTATGCAATAAAACGTGATCGTATATCAATAATCATATTTGTGAGTTGTGTATAGTAGTTACCGTTCGGAGAATACTTGTAATGACTGCTCAGATGAGATTTATATATTTAAGTATAGTAGTTAATGACCTTTACTCCCGTCTTTTCTGTGGTGTCCAATATAATACTTTTTGTTATTCTGTTGTCGCTCATTCTTTGGACGTGTCCATACCAGCGTAGTTGTGATGTCCGTCGTTATTCTGTGTTTAACGCACATAATTTCTTACTATTCTTTCATTTCTAATTCTGACAAATTTCGTTTTTTCGACAGATTTTCTTTAGCGATTGTTCTGTCCCATCTTGCATCTGGTATACGTCTGCTATACGTCTGATATGAGTTAGATCGCGTCTGTTATATGTCTGATATAAGTTAGATTGCTTCTGCTATACGTCTGATATGCGTTAGATTGCGTCTGCTGTACGTCTGCTATAAGTCCGATGTACGTCTGATATACGTCTGCTATACGTCTGCTATACGTCTGATGTACGTCTGATATACGTATGCTATACGCCTGATATGCATCCACTATACGTCTGATATGATTTAGAACGCGTCTGCTATACGTCTGCTATGCGTTAGATTGCGTCAGGTATGTATACATCTGCTATATATTAGATCGCGTTAGATATCTGTTAGCTGATATTTAAGCATTGAAACCACGTATTAAGTATATTAATATAGCGTGGTTGTCGTTTTGGCGATGTCTTTGTGCTTCATACGTAGTAATTGAACCAATAACAACGAAGATATGATATAGTGCCGTTTTGGCAATGTTGCCATGTTTAATTTTACTGTTGTCATATTCAATATCCCATCCTCTTTCATTTGACGTCTCATACGTTAAAATCGGACCAATAACAACGTGGATACGATATAGTGCCGTTTTGGCAATGTTTTTCCGTCTGTGTTTTTGTGTTAACATATTGGATATCCCCTCCCCTTTCATCGATACCTTGCACGTTGTTATACGTTTAGACGTTACAAGCTTAGTGTCCTTTTGGTAATACGCCGCCATGTTTTTTTTCTGTGACTATATATTTTTTGACCCCTCACCTTTCCATTGATACTATTTCCAGTTTCGTCAGGTATCTTTCCCATTCATTTGCTGGTATGCTATTGTATTCCTTCAATTCTGTCATTTCTTTCCGTTGGTTTCGTATGAATCTCCATATTTGTTTTTGTATACCGTAGAAGACGCTTTCCATTCTTTTTGTAAACTGTTTTCAGTATTTATTTTTTGTTCTCCTTACCAACTGCTTTATTTCATTTCTTATTCTTCTTCAGGTGTTTATGGATTCTGGAGTATTAGATGTTTTGTAGTTCGTGTAGGCCTCTGGTTTCTCTTTACATTTCTTTTTTATTTATTTTCTGAGCCATGGTCTGTTATTGTTGTTTCTTTTTTTCAGCATGACTTTGCATTTTCCTAGAGCTTCTGTTGCTGCTTCTTCAATGTTGTTTTTAATTTTCTCCCAGCCCGCGTTTATATCTTCAATGTCGTCTATTTGTTTTAGCTGTATCTTCTGTGCTAGCATCCTTTGGTATATTTCTCTTGTATAGAGATTTTAAGCCTTACTGAGAAATTTCATTGTCATAAAATTTGGGTCCAAGAATAGAGTCATATAATTTAGGTCATGGGGTTAAAGTTGTTGTTTTTTCAATTATTTTTTTTTGTATTCTTTATTTCTTAATCAAATGTGAATCTTCGCTTGACAATGCTTATTAAGCTTTTCTTGTCATAAAACGTATCTATTTAAGGTAAAATGTAAATCTGAACTTAAACTGTCAGAACATTCCTAAACAGGATATGAAAATTAGTATGATATATTTATTATTTCAGTATGATAAAGTGTGAGTGTGAGTAACATTTTGTGCTAAAAGGCAAACAATAGATCAAATATTCACGATCCAATAAATGTTAGAAAAAACTGAGAATTCAACTGAGATGTTCGCCAAATTTTCGTAAATTTTCAGCAAGTATATGATTTGATAAAAGGAAGCAGACTATCGTTAGCAATGTTGAAAATGGAAGAAATTGTACGCAAGAGAGATACCTTTATTACTTAGATACCAAACTCTTTGTGTTTTAATGAACGGTACGGCATCTAGTTCATTAAAGAGTTGGTATAATTCGAAATTATATCTTTTGCGCCACTGCCCTTGATCGTTTATAGCTCCAAATAGTTTGCGGAGTATCATACGCTCGAATATTCCCGGAAGTCTTTGATTCTTTTGCGTTAGAGTCCGTATTTCTGCCCCGTATGTGAGGACCGGCTTCAGCAGTGTTTTGTATATAATAATTTTAGTTTTTCTTTGGATATTTCTTGAGTGGAATTGTTTTTGGAGTCCATAGTATGGATTATGTGTAATGTTTATTCGTCTTTTAATTTCTTCGCTTGTTTTATTGGTAGTAGTCACTAACGAGCCAAGGTATGTAAAGCTGTCAACACGTTCAAAGATATGACCACCACATGCTGTTTCCTATTCCTCATTTGATTATATAACCTTAGTAACCAACATATACTTGGTTTTGTCTTCGTTGATGACTAGACCGGCCTGTTTCTTCGCCTTTTCCAATTCTAGGAAATGTTGCTCAACATCTCTCTTACTACGCCCTATTATGTCAATATCATCAGCGTATGCTAAGATTTGTTTCAATCTAACGCCGTCTCTAATTTGTGTGTTTTGGACTACCGCACAATCAGATTAGGTTAAAAAGGCATAACAGAACCACGTATGTAGAAATATTTTGGGTTGGACTACTTTTGGAAAATGTAAGTATACTGTAATAAGTGTAATAAAAGAGACAGAATATCGAGTAAAAACGAACGGCTTCACAAACAAATAAAAAATATGCCAAAACAATTTATGACAAAAACTCATGGACAAGTGAACGTTCCAACACATATTTAGCAAACTAACCGAATGATTCAGAAAGCCCATGAAAGAAAGACTTTCAAGTATTTATTTTTATTTAAATATTTTCCAAAAACATTACATTAATCTAAATAAAATATGATAATAAATTACTGATAAAAGACTAATTAGTATCTACATAATTTTAATATAATATAAGGCCTTATTCATTCAAAATTATCAAAATTTACAGTAATCATAATTTTAAGCGTCCTTGTTTTTTATACCTTAGAATTTAGTACTTTTACTTATCAGTGTGTATTTTATGTTGATCAACACGTGCTTATTTGCTTCACATATTTTTTACTTCAGTAGAAGCTGTTGATAAATTTAAGTTAAATTAGATTGGTAAAATATTTTGTTGATATATTTGGTATATCATCATCATCATCATTGGCTCCACAACCCATGGTGGGTCTTGGACTTCTCAAGGATAAGTCTCCATTCTCTCCTATTCTTCGCCCTGGCTTTCCAGTTTCGTACTCCCAACATTCTCAAGTATTTCTCCACCTGATCCTTAAATCGTGCTCTGGGTCTCCCTCTGCTTCTCACTTCATCTATTCTGTGACTAATGTATCTACTATGTGACTTATCTACCGCAGCTGGTTTATTTTGATGGTCCTAATAATATCAGGTTTGTCATACAGGCGGTAAAGTCCGAAATTATAGCGTCTACGCCATAATCTGCCCTCCTTTACTCCTCCATAGATATGCCGGAGGATTTTACGTTCAAAGCATCTTAAACGTTCTTCATCGCTCTTTGTCATTGTCCATGTTTCCGACGCGTAGGTGAGGATGGGCTTGACAAGAGTTCTGTATATTACTAGTTTCGTTCTTTTTGTAACTAGGTTTGTTGTTAATAAATTTTTTAATCAATAATTTGCGAGATATATCCGTGTAATAATTTCTGCACTTACTGCATTATTCTTAATTTGTAAGCCTAGGTATATAAACTCTCTTACTCCTTCGAAAGTATATGTTCCGATCGTTAGATCTTCGGGTTGGGCTGCTTGTATATAATTTGATACTTTCATAAACTTCGTCTTACTAGTGTTAACCTCTAGTCCCATTCTTTTTGTTGCTGCTTCAAGCGCTTTGAATCATTCGACCACGTCCGCCTTTCTTCTTGCAATAATGTCGATGTCATCGACATACGCTAGTAATTGTACGCTGCGATTAATAATAGTTCCTCTGGTTGTTATTCCAGATTCTCTTATTGCTTTCTCTAGTGCAATATTGAATAGAAGGCATGATAGGCTGTCTCCTTGTCTAAGTCCTATCTGAGACTGGAACGTTCTGGAAACTCCGTTCTGCACTCTAACTTTACACTCGACTCTTGAGAGTGTCGCTTTCACCAATTATACTAAGTGTAGTGGTATGCTGAATTCTATCATGGCCTTGTACAGTGCGTTTTTTTCAACACTATCATAGGCACATCTAAAATCAACAAACAGGTGATGAGTATCAATGCCATACTCATATGTTTTTTAGAGCTTGCCTTAGAAGGAATATTGGATCGGTCGTTGACCTCTTTTTACGAAACCCACACTAATATTTACCTATTATGTCTTCACAATATCCCGATAGTCGGTCGTAAAGAATATATGCCAATATTTTGTATGTTACGTTTAGGAGGGTTTGATCTTATTTCTTGTGGATAGGTACAATTATACCTACATTCCAGTCTTCTGGCAATTTTATTTGCTTCCATATCAGTTCTATCAGTCTACATATACAGGATGTCAAGTTTTTTTGCCATGCTTTTAAAGTTCTGAATCCTGAAGAGGCTCATCCTACCTTTTCCTCATTAATCATTATTCTGGCGAGATGCCATGCGATCAGTGAGGGTATAATTGTTTCTTCCGTTTATTTTGATGCTGTTGAGGAGCTAGAGCCGAGGAAGAAGTGTGTTTATATTAGCATCTCAGGATCTCAGCAGTTTCACAAAGGTTGGAAGTTTTGCTTTCATCTCCCTTTGCTAATATACCGATGTATTTCTTTTATGAGCGTTTTTTGTAGCCTGGAAGCCTGCGGGAAATCTTTGATTTGCTCACAGTAGGCTCTGCAAGTAGCTCTTTGTCTTTGCCTATGGACTTTTTAAAACTCTCTGAGGTTTGACTGATAATAGTCCCAATCCTATTTGAGTTTGATGTGTTTTGCTCTATTAAAAACTATTCTTGCTGTCTTTCTAAGGTGTTCCAGTTCAGTGCACCATCAAAGTTGGTTTTGCGATTTTTCTGGACCATCCTTATCGAACAGGAATTTTTATAAGCATATCTTATTTTGTTTTGGATAGATACCGTATACCCTTCCAATTCTAAAGCCTGTTTATTTTGCAATGTATCTTTTAAGATCCAGATGTAGAGTTACCAAACAGTAGTCAGACATAGAGATGTCTTTCGATAAGTTTCAGCCGTTGCTATAGTGATATACTTTGGCTACGAACATTAATAAAGGTAGGTTAAGTGTCTTTATTTAAACTAGACAAATCTTTTCTAATAATATGATCATAAAGAGACTTACCTCAAGTGTTGTTATCTCTGCTGTCCAACCTAGATAGTGAGAGTTCTAATCGCAGCCGATAATGAGTTCTACCTTCTGAATAAGACCAAATCTTTCATCTTCTTTATTGACCATTTGACCATTTGGACTGCAGAAACCAGTTAATTTGGTATTAATTATCCAAAGGTCTTAGATTAGTGCTCGTAGAGTTGACCGAACTATTAAATATAGACGTTAATAGTAATAAAACATACATAATTAGCGAGTTTGCTAATTTTATTTTAGAAACAATAAATTAATTTTACTACTTTCAGAATACTTAAGTTTAAAGCTTTTTTAATGTTTGTTATATTTAAATTAACCTTTCTCATCAACGAAGGCTATTGACAGTATTACAAAAGTAAGGACTACAATATATTTAAACAGAATTACAATGTAGACAAAAATGACAAGAGCCATATTTATATGACGCAGTATTACTGACAGTCTTTAAAAAACATTATTAAAATATTGAAATTATTAGTGGAACTAAGAGTGGCTATTAGATCTTAACGATTACCATGGCTGCCATTAAGCATTTCTCCAAAATGATTAGCCAATCTGTTTAGCATTTGTTCCGCCTCACTAATTCCAGAAGCAGCCTCATCTGTACGTACTATTATTCTGGGATATAATTATTTTCTACAGCTCTGTTCGCTCTGGAATCCGTGATAAGAGAATTAATTTTAGTCTTTTATTGATAATAATGAGGAGTATTCTACACGCATGAGATAATAATGCTACTGTAGGGTAATGATTGCAATCTATCGGTGTGCCTTTTTAAGAATTCCCTGCAGATGTACATACCAGTTTAGTCTTTTGGCTTCGATAGTATCCATCAAGTCTAGTGTGCCGGCAACATCGTCTCCAATAGTCCATTTTTATTGCATTAATTTTGAATTTGGTTTTTTGATTGATTTCCCAAATTTTGGCGCCGTACAACTGAATTTTTCTTCTTAACGTGCCCCATCCCTGGCGATCATCATGGCCCATTTAACTTTATCTGCAGCCGTTCTGAAAAGTTATGTTGACGTTTTCCCACTCCATTGTCTCAGATACTTCAACCAGGACGTGCGTCTTCTCCCCTGTTCTCTTTTGCCTTCCATCTTCCCTTATATGACCAGCCGCATCAATTCGTATTTCTCGTTTCTTAGTATATGACCAAAGTAGCTCATTTTTCTTTTCTTTATAGTGTTGAGTATTTCTTTATCTTTTTTCATAGTTCGCAACCTAAGTACTGATATCTGTGCACCCTGCCTAAAAACCACTTTTAGAATATGGTTCATCAAGCTAATTGTCCTGTGCTCTTCACATTTCATTGCGTTTGATTTTTTGGGTATTGGAATAAATATTGATATTAACCATTCTTTCGGAATCTCTCCCGTATAATAAATGTCATTAAATAGTTCTATTAGTGTGAAGATATGATTTTTTGTTAGTATTCTTAAGATTTCTGTAGGTATTTCATCTGGTCCCATGGCCTTCTCACATTTTATACGTTTTAGCGCTTTTCCAATTTCGTCTTTGGTGATCGGTGGCCCATTTCTTCCACTTGGTTCAATGACCTCAATTTTCTCGTCGTCTTCAAATAGCTCTTTTATGTATTCTTCCCATCTGTTTATTATATCTGTACATTGTGTTATTATCTTGTTATTTTTATCCATGATATTTCCGATATCCTTCTCCTTGTCTCTTTGATTTTCCTTAGCTTCTTTGATTTTCTGTTTGGTTATTTTATTAATTTTTTTGTACTGTTGTTCGTTTTATTCTTGTGTGCCCTTCTTTCCGTCATCAATTCTTTTATCTCTTGTGTGGTCCATTGTTTTTTTTTTTAGATGATGTCTTCTTGAATTTTGTGTTTTGTGATATTTCCTAAGATCTCCTCTACTTTCCTCCATTTATCTGTTGTTGTCAATTGCTTTTGCCTTTCTACTTCCTAAACTTCTTTGTGCACTTGTTCTTTGATTTGTTGGTTTATATTAGTTTCTTTTAGTTTTCTCAGATTGATTCTCGGTGTTTTGGCAGTTGTTTTTAACTTTTTTAACTTGAGTTTCATGTTTGCTAGAACTAGATTGTGGTCACTTGTTATATCTGCTCCTGGGTACGCTTTAACCGATATTATGGCATTTCGGAATCTTTTATTTATTATTATGTAATCTATTTGGTTTCTTATTTTAATTTCTCAGTCCGTGTTCTCCTACTACTTCTCCATCTCTTCCTTTCCCTACCTTCGAGTTGAAGTCATATAAAATCAAATTTACTTCTTCTTTTTTAGTTTCATTGAATCAGATGTTGGTGCATACACTACAATGATGTTTATGTGCACGGTATAGCGTTTAATGCCAATAGTGCCATTCTTTCACAACCGAATACTTTCTAATATTGTTTTATAAATTTTTATTTTATTTTCTTTTGTTATTTTATTATTCCATAATAGTTCGTGTAGCTGTCTAATGGCTGATCTTGCTTGGTCAAACCTAGAATGTATGTCTTCGTTATTCCCTGCTTATGATGTTATTTGGACTCTCAAGTATTTAAAGGTTTTAGTTAATTTTATAGTTCCTACTTCAATTTGTAGGCTTTCTGATTTTTCTCCTGGAACTATATACTCGGTTTTTTGTATAATAATTGTCAGTCCCCTGTTGGGGTACTCCTCTTCTATTTTTTAAACATATAGTCTATATCGCTCTCGTCGTCTGCTAGAATGACTTGGTCATCAGCAAAGTGTGTCGTGAAAATAGTATTTTGCAATATTTTTTCCACGCTGCTGTTATACATTCTGGGTTTGTTATGGTAATTATTCCACTAATATCTTTAATGACCTGTGTCTACGGTTTCAGAACGCATTGATAATCTGCATTGGTAATTTTTTTAAGGGATGCTTTTAAAACATTAAAGGCAGTCCCACAGGGATGTATACTGTGCCCTATTTTATTTAATATTTATGTTGATTAAATGAAACCAAAGATATCAAGATCAACAGCGTTTCAATAAATAATACTCGTTATCCAGACGATTTTTCTCTGTGGACATTTACCATTAATTACTAGAATATCAATTAACCAAAGCAGTTAAAGAATCTGTATACCTGGGAGCTCTAGTCAACACCAAAAATAACACTAGTCCTAACATATGGTTCAAAGTCTTGGAGTCTAACAAAAATAAGTGAAAACATATTAATATATTTTGAGAGAAAAGTAAGTACAACGTCGAATCTATTGAGCAGTGAATAATAATGTAGTATGATAGAATACTACAAAAAAATTGAGTGTAAATGGGAACCTAGTAGAAAACAACATTCCTGGCTAAAAAATATAAGGGACTGGTGTAGAACACCCGATGCATTCATCCAGGATTTCCTGTCCTTCAGAAGATCAGTAAGAGGTGATAATAAGGTAGAATAGGATGGAACAAACCGTCGGTAATATCTACACATGCCTTATATTCGGCGAACTTAAGTGGTAGTTTTTGGGATGGGAAAATCCCGTATGACAGTGACTTTTTCAGGATCTATCCTAAGACCCTGGTTATCAACCATATAGCCTAAAAACTTCAAATTTGGCCGACAAAATTGACACTTATCAATATTAACCGTTAAATTAGCCTCTTTTAATCGGGCAAATAGTTTATTCAATATCTCGATATGAGTAGAAAAATCTGGTGTGACTACCAAGATATCATCAAGTTAATAAAATAGATAGGGCTCTAACTAAGGACCTATCACTATATCCATAAGACTACACATGGTTTGGGGAGCAGATACTAACCCAAAAGGCATAGTTGCAAATTGAAATAATCCTTTACCATTGATGGCAAAAGTGGTATATTTCTTACTTTCGGCACTAAGAGGTATTTGTAAGAAAGCTTTCGAAAGATCGATAGACGATATGAACTTTTGAAGTTTACTTAAAATAATATCAATTTGAGGGATAGGGTAAGATCCCGCTATAAAATTTAATTAGACCAAAGAGGTCGTTTTACGTCCATAAAAACGAATTGGTTATTGATCGAAGTGGTGCCTTTGCACAAAGCACCTCAAAAAGAAAAAGAAATATTAATTAAAAAATTATATATAATTAAACACAGGAAATACGCCAGTATTCTTTCTGTAGGTGTATAGATATTTGGATTCTTTAAATCCCGTACAAAAATTTATTTCACTGGAGTTTAAGTGACAAATATAAACAGTGGCATAGGCATAATATTATACTATTAACTAGAACAAATTAATTAATTTTTCAGATATAACTATTAATAATAGGAATGATAAAAATGAATTTGCTATATTTCATATATTATTACATGCAGATATTACAATAAAATAATTATTGATCTCTTGATTAATTTAAACAAAAAATGACACAAATTAATATTAATGTTGAACCAAGCCGCAATAAGTAAATAGCAATGAATAAAAAATATGTGAACCGAAATTATTAATAAACAGCTTACTTAACTAGAATATGTTTATCATCTCGTCAGTTATTCTTAAATTCCAAAGCTTGTTTCTGGGTTTAATATACAGTGACCCGCAAAAGTAACCGGAACGTGAAATTCCATAGTTTTTTCTTTCTTCTTCTTCTTTAGGTGCCGTCTTCTTAGCGAAGGTTGGCGATGACCTCTGCAAAGTCTTCCCTGTTTTGGGCTTTCCTTATTAAACTTTGAAAGTCTAATCCTGTCCAATCTTTGATGTTGTGCAGCCAAGTCATTTGTCGTCTACCCGGGCCGCGTCTGCCTTCTATTTTCCCTTCTATAATAAGCTGAAGGAAGCTATACCTGTCGTGTCTAAATATGTGTCCAAGATAAGACGTTTTACGCTTCTTGACAATTTCTGTGAGTTCACGTTCTCTATGCATACGCCCAAATGGAATGCGTCCATGGAATTTTCAGCATACGACGAAATACCCACATCTCAAAGCACTTTAAACGTCGTAACGAGCTGACTGTTAACGTTCAAGCTTCCACGCCATGTAATAGTACACTATATACATAACACTTTATCATGCGGTATCGTAGGGAAAAATCAAGATTACGGGTAGTGAGTAACTGTCGCATCTTTAAGAAGGTGTCTCTTACCTGTTCTATTCTACATTTAACCTCTTGTTCTTGGTCTAAGGTTTCATGTATCCAACAGCCTAGATACTTAAACTTTTTCACCTGTTCAACTAGATTGTTGTTGACTAGTATGTTTATAACTGGTGTGTGTTTTTTTTAATTACCATTGTTTTGGTTTTTTTTACATTCACCTTAAGGCCGTATAGTTCTTCTTCTCGAACTACTTTGGTTAACAGAATTTGTGGTTCTTCTTCACTGCCAGCAATCAGTACTATATCATCAGCATACCTGATATTGTTCACGATTTTTCCATTGACTTTTATTCCTTCTTGTGCTTCATCTAGAGCATGTAGAAAGATGTCCTCTGAGTACAAGTTGAATAATAATGGAATATTGGTGATAGTATACAACCTTGTCTAACTCCTCTTTGGATGTTTATGGTTTCAGTATCACCCACTTCAGTTCTGACAGAGGCGTTTTGGTTCCAGTAGAGTTCACGTATTGTATTAATGTCGTTTGGATCCAGGTTCTTTTTTTGCAAGCATTCTATTAGCTGATCGTGTTTGACTTTGTCAAAAGCCTTTTCATAATCTATAAAGCACAAGTAGACATCTTTTTGTTGATCCCGACACTTTTGCATGAGAACAATGAAACTGAACAAAGCTTCTCGAGTTCCCATACCGTTTCGAAAGCCAAATTGTTCCGGACCCATATCTTCTTCGCTGTTATGGATAATTTTTAGAAATAGCTTCAGAATATGGGGCATGAGACTTATTAATCGAAAGTCGTTACATTTTTTTGAGTAGTTTTATTTGAGTATAGGCACAAACGTAGACGTTAACCAATCTTGTGGAATTATACCAGTCTTGTATATACTGTTGAAGAGTCTTGATAATAGTTCTAAATTGTCTTCTTCCAAAAGTTGTATAATTTTACTATGAACGTAGTCAGGTCCAGAGGCTTTTCCGGTTTTCATATTTTTTAAGGCGTATTTTATTTCTGGTGTTAAGATGGGCAAGTCGTTATTTTCGATGTTTGTTTGTCTATCAATATTTAATGTTCTATCGTCTGAGAATAGGTTTTGTATATATGTTCGCCATTCAACGCTTATTTCTTCTATTGTGGTCAGGACTTTATTATCTGTGCTTGTTATTGTGCCACACTGCCTAGCGTTTCTGATCTCACACATTTCTTTAATTTTCTTATGGAGAAATCTATCATCATGTTTATTCTGTAGGTCTTCTATCTCTTCGCAAGTTTCTACAAGCCACTGTGCTTTTGCTTCCACTATCTTTTTTCTTATTAGTCTTTGTATTTCTTTATATTTATTCCAGTCTTTGTTCTTGTGTTGTCGTCCAACATTCATCATTTCTAGTTTTTCAATATTTTTCTTTCTAGTATTGTTTGATTGTCCTGTATAGTAATTTAATATATTTATTAAAATACTAGTAATTTTGCCCGTCACCATGCGACGGGAGATCAAATCATTTGCATCTACAATCACCCCACTAATTTTTTTCTGTCTTTCTCTTATTTAAGGGTAGGACTACAACAGAATTGTATTTTAATCTGTTGTATAACTTTCACAACAAATAAGTCACTTTTAGAGAGTCGCTGAACTTTACTACGTATAAACGTATTTACGTATTTACTACGTATAAAACTTCTAGTTTGGCAATTTATTTGTTGGGGAAGCTCGAGTTTTGTATTATATTTTTTACCAATCATCAAAATTTTTTAGGGTCAACAAAATTTTCAAAAGAAATAAAGAATCAAAAATAATAAACTTTTTGCGTGAAACCAGAAGTGCAGATAAAAATTGTCCTATCCGACAGATAGTTATCTGAAGGATAGACATTTATAAAATAAAATGTACCCGTCTTTTCACGTCAAATTATGTTGCAGTTACTAATCTGCAAGATAAATGTAAAATTTATTTCGGAACACACCAATATTTAATTATTGTTAAAGAAATCGCAATAATGTTTTAATATCTCTTTTGATTATACAGATAACGACATTGTTTTGATGACCATAGGAATTAAGATTTATTACAATCCCATCTCGAGAGTCTATTTATTATAATGCTCTAAAACTAATTTTTTGGTTATTTTCTAGCCTTAATAATAGCAATACAAATAAATGAGTAAGTAAATAAATAATATGTTTTATTGTCACTGAAAATTGTACAAATTTTATGGTCAAAGCTTATAACAATGAGACAAGAAAGAATAAAAAAAAATCAGAATAAGAATCGTTTGTACTTTTAAATAAAAAAAACAATAAAATTCTTCCAAACTTAAACATAAAAAATACTACCTAATTAAGAACCTACAAACTTCGTAAAATGTACCTAACAAAAAATAAAAATTAGGAAAGCATATTAATGAATTAAGGGCTGAAATATTCCACCTACTTGTGCTAAACAGTAACCAAATCTGTCATATAGATTTTTCCTCATATTTTGGAGTAGGGCTGGTGTAATGCTTGCAGAGAAATGAAGTATTTTTGTCCTTAATTCGACTAGGTTTGTGACCCTTTCAAACTGATGCCTATAAATGTTTTTTTTTGAGAAAACCCCAAAAAAAGAAATCGTTAGGCGTTAACTCATAGGATCTAGCGGACCATTTAATTGTACCACGTGTACTTATCAGTCGATCAGGAAACGTTTGATTGAGCCGAACACCCATCCTGTTGGAAATAAACCTCCTGAAAATTAACGGGAAGGCGTCAAACTGCCGGAATGATCTCATTCTGTAAAAGTTGTAAATATTTGGGACCGTTTAGGTTTCCATAGATAAAAAATGGACCGACAATATGGTCGTATAACATGCCAGTCCAAACATTTAACTTTTACGGATGCTGCGTTCGCACTGCAACACTGAGGTGCTTATTTTTCCGAGAATAATACCTTGCAACGGAGATATTGTGTTTTTTATGTAATGAAAATGAAGTCGTCAGAAAATAAAATATTTTTTAAAAAGTGTACTTTTCATTCTGTTTATCCAACATAAATTCGCAAAACTCCATCCGCCTAAAGCTATCTTCCAAAAACAATTCTTGTGTAGGTTGTGTCTTGAAACAGTGATATCTATTCCTTTTGAGAACTCGCTGAACAGTTCGAGCAATCACGTTAACTTCCCTAGCAATTTGTACACTATTGCAGGGTTCACTAGCTTCCACAAAAGCACAAACATCAATATTCCTGTTTTGACGCTCTTCATCGACAGATGAAGGATGACATCGGATTCGAAATTGGATAAAATAACTGAAAAAGTTTGATCTCATGTCTACATTACCTACACCTCATCTTTCAACTGAGTTATGTTCTACAAAAGACAGTTGTTTACATACTACTTTGGTAATTACAACTTGTCAAGTAATCAGGCTCATACTATGTACGTTTGGCATGAAACCATAGCATCTAGAGGACCTCAAAAGATTGGATCTTGTATACAGCATTAAGTCAAAAACGTCAAAACGTTAACACGTCAAAATTAATTATGTATAGTGACCAATGCGGAGGGCAGGATAGAAACATTGCACTGTCTCTATTTTGAACTATTTTGTAATTACATTATACAAAACAAGCTATCAAAAGTGCAGCAAATTGACCATAAATTTTTGGTGTCGGGGCATTCATATTTAGCTTGTGACCGTGACTTTGGGATCATAGAGAAGAACAAGAAAACTTTTAATGATATTTATGTACCCGGATATTGCACCAGAGTGATTAGGACAGCCAAAAAATAAAAACCATTCACAGTAGTAGAAATGACCGGCAACGATTTCGTGAGTAGTGTTCCATTAGAGAAAACCATTACTAATCGTAAAAAGACTGTCGAAGGTGAATCGGTCAACTGGTTAAAAATGCAATGCAATACTTTTAAGCTGAACCAGTATTATAAAGAATCTAACAATCCGGAGGTTATTTTTAAACATATAGACATTACGAAGCGCAATACATCTACGTTTATTGGAAAACTTCCACTTTATACCCAAAACGCAGAGACATTGAAGCAGCTAAATTTAGCAATTTACAAGATTTGTTAGTGTATGTACCACCTTAGATACATAACTTTTATAACAATCTAAATGTTAAAATTTAGATCAACGTATTAGTCCAGTTACTGAGGCTTAAAATATGGTAATACCTTCGAATTTTTTATAACTGCATCGATTGCTTTGAAAATTTCAAATTAGGCTTATCTTACCCTCCACTTCAAAAGTTATATACGCTCTAGGTGCGCTTTTTGTTTTTAAGGGGTGAAAACTACCCCTTATTGAAGAAACTGGGAAAAACACGGATTTAATTATTTTATGCACTTAAATCTTGTTTATTCGCATAAGGTAAATTTTGTAATGTGTTCTCTAATATGAAAATTAATTATTCACAATTTTCAACCCTTAAAACCCTTAAAGCTAATACTTTTTATAAAAATAATATGAAAAAAGAGTCGTAGCAGCTTGAGACATTTCAATTATGTATTTAAATACAAATAAAAATTAATACCCGAGCTATACAATAATATTTTATTTATTGGAAATTTACAACCCTTACAACCACCCTTATGACAAAAACGCATTAAAAATGAATTCAAAAATATTTTTATTGGTTTGAAACATTTCTTAAGTGCATTTTATTTAACGAAAATAATTTTTTTGCATATAAAACAACTTTTTATTATAATTTCAACATTTCAACCCTCACAACCAACCCCATTTTTAAAAAATTTATTTAATATACTTTTTTTGGTCTGAAACATTTCTTGAGTGCATTTTATTAAACAAAAATTAATTTCTTGCTTATAAAATAACATTTTATTATAATTTCAACATTTCAACCCTCACAACCACCCCCTTTGTCAAAAATGAATTAAAACATATTTTTAATGATTTGAAACATTTTTAGAGTGCATTGTTTGTAGACAAAAATTAATTTTTTACTCAAGAAATGAGCCAACTTTTTTCAACTCTTACAAGCACCCCTTTTGATGAAAATAAAATCAATAAATCCTTAACTTAGACATGGACATAAATAGATAAAAATTTAGTTTATATTATATTATAATTTTTTTATTTTCCAAAAAACTAAAAATAAATGTTTATATAAAACGAGGTATAAAATAAATGAATATCTATTCATCATCGGAATCATAATTTTCACCGGCCAATTGGTCTTCGTTTACTGGAGGACAATTTTGGCAATTGTCACCACAGCATGTTCCGCATGTTGCATTGCAAAATAATCCCAGCCTCCGACAGCCACACGCTGATCCGCAACCTTTTGTACAATTGCAAAAAATCATTTTCAGCAGTTCTTCTGGAGCTGGTAAACTTTGCATTTTAATTGGTTCCAAAGAATCTCCACTTTTAGACCAACCCCAATCCAAAATATTTAAGCTGTTATTTCCCAACCATATCTGGACGCCACGTGTTCAGTTTCTGCTGTTTCAATATATAGTGACGAAAAAGTACATACACACATAGAAAAAAAGCCGGTTTAGTTACAGCAGATGAATGATCCCTACCTGTTTCCAAAACTTGTTTTATATATATATATATATATATATATATATATATATATATATATAACTGTTTTGGATGGGTTGGAGTCAATAATAGGGCTATTGGTTAACTATTTTTTTATTCTCGAGCTTTCAATTGTGTTTACAATTATTATCAAGAGCTAAAAAAGACAAAATACTTACAAGGTTGAACTAAAAAGAAAAAACAATTTTTGTTAACTTACCAAATAAAAATTAGTTTGGTAAGTAAAAATCACTGTTTACATCTTCAAAATATTTAATACAAAAATGTTTTTATCTAATAAATGTTTCTCTGAAAAATTTTTATAATTTTGAAAACATTTTTTTAATATAAGAATAATTGAATTTATAAATAAGTTCAAATAGCAACCAATTACAAATAGCCTCAATGTCATAAATGCCAACATAAAATTTTTATTTTTGACAATTATATTGCCAAAAGTAAAACTTCGTTTAAACATTCTTTTTTGTTTAGTAACAAAAAGAAGAAGATTTATTCACCGTTGACAGATGTCTGAAAGAATGTGACAGATTTAGTTTTGGCACTTCCTAAACACAAAATTCATGAAACAGTCAACATTTTCAACAGTCCTAATCAACATATACAATTCACAGTTGAGGAAGAGGTAGATAATTCTCTACCATTCCTTGACATGAGAATTGTAAGAAATACAGACAATATGTTGAAAACCAGATGGTTCAGAAAACCCATATGTAGTAATAGATTTATAAGCTATTACTCTCACCATCCAAATAAGATGAAAATGAACCTTATAACAGGATTAAAAGAACGTGTTTTAAAACTTTCTCATCCAGATTATCTACAGGAAGATCTTCAGTTATTAAAAAATATTCTAATTGAAAACTCTTATCCTCCAGATATGCTACATAGGATGCTTTTTTCTAATATTGGTAATATAAATAATTTAACACCATTTTTTGCTCAATCTCAAAACATTGTATCTAACAATCAGAACATCTATTATCATTCACTACCTTTTATACCATCATTAACACCTAAATTAATACAAACACTAAAGGTTATTGACAATATAAAAATAGCAACAAAGAACATCAAAACTATTTCATCTTTATATTCTAAAACTAAATATCCTATAGACAAATTTGAAAAAACGAATTTTTTCAAAATTATAAAAATTTTTCAGAGAAACATTTATTAGATAAAAACATTTTTGTATTAAATATTTTGAAGATGTAAACAGTGATTTTTACTTACCAAACTAATTTTTATTTGGTAAGTTAACAAAAATTGTTTTTTCTTTTTAGTTCAACCTTGTAAGTATTTTGTCTTTTTTAGCTCTTGATAATAATTGTAAACACAATTGAAAGCTCGAGAATAAAAAAATAGTTAACCAATAGCCCTATTATTGACTCCAACCCATCCAAAACAGTTATATATTTGTTCCAAACGAGTCACAAATACTTCTTTTTTCTTATATATATATATATATATATATATATATATATATATATATATATATATATAGAGAGAGAGAGAGAGAGATACATAGATGCATATGTATATATAAAATGTCTATTAGTTCCATCGAAATGCTCTAATGCTCCAACTTTTAAAAAAATTTTATGCTCCAAAATTTATTCTAAAAAGTACTATTGCTATACATGCTACAACATGCATAAAAAAACGATTTTACAGGTAATTTAACGGGCTACAAGTATAGGAATGTTAAAACATTTTAAAGTCCTTCATGTTTAAAGGGTGAAGGGTCAAAGGGTCGGAGACCAGTGGTTCATGCGCTATAAAGCCAACTTCAACCAACTATATCTCCGTTATTTTTTAAGCTACAAAAAAAAATTAAAAAATGAAAATTTTTGTTGAAAAAAAAACCTATTTTTTTGTATTGTGGCATCTTTTACGAATCTTTTATAGTTTTGAAGTTTTAAAAAAAAAGATTTTTTTTTAATATTTACAAAAAAAAATGTAATCATACTTTTTTCAAAAACTGGGTATTCTAAAGTGGCTAAACTTTTGGATCATACAAAAAACACTAAAATAAAGTGAATTCTATAAGGAAAACAATTTATTTCAATCCTAGTAAACATGATGTTAGTTTTATTGCGTTTTTTTTTACAAAAATTTGAGAAACTCATCGTTTTTTTGATTGTATCTCACGTACAGTTGATGGAAAGGACTTTTACCATTACTCATTTTAAAGGTCTTTTTAAGCTCTTTTAAAAATATTATATGGGTTTTTGTCGAAAAATATACCCGTTTTCCGTTATTTAACGTTAAATACTCGTATTGAAAGACAAAAACAAAAACAAACCTTCTTTGAACAGCCATAACTCAGTTAATATTGAACTGAAAATATTCATTAAAACGCCATTATTTTTGTTTTTTTATGAGCTTTAATTTTAGTCGTTACACTTTTTTTGATAAAACTCTTAGTTTCAGAGCTATTTTTAAAAAATCTTTGAAAAACATGTTTTTTTTTTAACGAAAAATGACACTTTTCAACAGCGAATAACTCAAAAAGTATTGATCTAGCGAAAAAAATGTTTACCACATTTTTTGTTTGAAATTTATCCTTCTATCGAATAGCGTAGTTATTTTGAGTGAAAAAATTTCCACCCTCGAAAAGGGGTGGCAAACACCCCCAGGGTGGAAGCGCACATCGGACTATATAACTTTTGTTCCTTGAGTAATTATTTACCAACACACAAAATTTCAAACGAATCAATTCAGTTATAAAGAATTCGGACGTAAAAACCCTCAGTAACTGATCTATATACAAAATAATGATGATGGAGAAGATAATATGTTTTACGTTATAGAAGATTCCGAACTAATGGTGGAATAAATGCTTATAAAAAAATTAGTTAAGGGAATTGTTTTGACTTTTGTTCATTTTTTGTATACAAGTATGTATTGTAAAAATATATTTTATGCAAAAACGAACTTTATTTTTTTTATTTATATAATGTTATTGCAAGTTGCCTACAAGTTTTTTTCCAAAAAAGTTTTGAAAATTTTACTCTTTTGTGATATTAATGTACAATAAAATTTACTTACTTAATTTAAGGTGTTGAAATTGAAAACTACGGTTAATAATTCTTGGAGAAACAGAAAGCAGTCAAATTGAATAAAACTTAAATCGTCAATTTCTCAAGATCAGTTATTACCAGTTAGGCCACTCTTGCACTATAATTCAGTAAATTTGTACTGTAAAGTGATACTGGTAGGAAAGTTTTGGGGACGTTCTGATTTTTTCATTCCATATGTGTTTAGGGGTGCTAAATCTGAATCTGAGGTTTGCGGACAAAATTTCGTGACGCAACATTTAAAAAACCAGAAGAAATCGGTTTTTTTTGCTTTTTTCCGGTTTTTTGCTTAAAACTCGAAAACTGTTAACTTTTAGTAAATTGTCTGTTTACAGAAATTAAAGTACTTAAAGTTCTGTACAAATGTCACTATTTTGGTTATTGTACAGACGAACCGTTCGGTCTCAAGTGCAAGTTGAAAATTAGCAATTTGTACCGGTGTGACTGCAAAACCCACTTTTTAGATTTGTATTGAAAGGTTTTCAGTTAATTTCCCCTAGTATTTAAGCTAATTAAAATAAAGACCGAGTCACACGGATAATTCACGTTTTGACTCAAATATTATAGATAGATTGCAAAAAATCAAAATAACTCAGTTAAATAGCAGTTAAAGCCGCTTTACATTCCAAACGGCAACAATGTGCTAAACTGTTGTAGACGTTGTAGTATGTGTGTACGTGTAGTACTTGTGGTAGCACCAAGCGTTTAGAACGATTGAGAAGAGGAAAAAGAAAACAATCTGCTGCAATATCATTTACAGAAATGATGGCGCCCACTGTGTCGCAGGATAGTTTTCTTGCAAACCCAAAAAACAAGAGCCAATTTATATCTATGTTAATGGAGAAACTTCATGATGCAAAAATTCATTCAAAGCAAGCTGTGGAAGATGCTGATATCCTAATTATCACAACAGCTCTTGAGATGGCCTCGTCAAATGAACATGTGACAGTGGTGGAGGAAGATATCGACCTACTGGTCATTTTGATTGGCCTTTGTAGCCCTGATATAAAAAATGTATTTTTTTTGAAGCCAGGAAAAGGAAATGTTTCGCAAAGCCTCTACAACCCTCATCTGGCTGCTGAGAAAATCCTATTGGATCATATTTTATTCCTGCATGCGATGAGTGGTTGTGATACTACTTCTGCATTGTTTAATCAAGGGAAACTGAAATTTCTTAAAGTCCTGCAGAAGAACAAAGATTTGAAATCGGTAATTGAAGCTTTCAAAGACCCTAATTCAAGTCAAGATGAGATTGCCACAGCAGGAGACATATTTCTCACGGCTCTATATGGAAAAAAAGAGACAAAACTAAACGATTTAAAATATAAACAATACGTATCTTCATCATTCAAAAATAAGACCAACATTTCCTCATTGCCCCCAACTGAAGAGAACATTCACTGAGAGTTTACTATCAGGTACAGCAGTGGTTATCCGGTCAAGCCACACCTAACGAGCAACAAAAAGACCCAAGTGAGTGGGTATGGCAAAAAACTAGTAGTGGTCTTGTGCCAGTACCAACTACTTTGGACCCTGCACCAAACTCAATACTCCGGTACATTTTATGTAAATGTAAAAAGGGCTGTCAACGCAATTGTGGATGCAGGAAGGCGGGACTCCATTGTTCCCCAATATGAGCATCATGCGAAGGACTGTGTAACAATGTTGAGCCCCCAGAAGACAGCTCTGACATAGACGTAGAAGAAACTGAAGAAAGAGAGAGAGGTATGTTGGATCTGACAAGTTATTTTGTAGTCATTCATCTCTCCTTGATATATGATATGTGTCTCTTCTCTTTTTATTTTCCAGGAGAACGACTCCCGACGCTGACGATGGAGCAATCAGACCCTGAGCCAGGACCCGATGCCATCGAAGAACCTCAGTACGATGCGGAAGGTATGTTTAATCTCACAATCTATTTTGAAATCTTCATCTCTTCTTGATAAATGACTTAACTTTACACTTTTATTTTCCAGAACAAGCAGAACCAAGACTCATGGTTATCGAAGAACCTCAGCCAGGGCCTTCCAAAAGACAACGGCTCATATAAATTTTGCATGTTATAATTTATAATCATAATAATATATGATCATAAGTAACGAGATTTTAAGTTTTATTTTGTTACGAGTTCTACCTACCTACTGAATTTGCATAATTTTTGCCTTTTTTCTTTTTAATTACTTGTGTGGAAAACCAGGTGACGTTTATCAAATGACAGCATCCATAAAAATTAAATATTGAAATGTAAAAAGTGGGTTCTGCATAAACTGGTAAAAATTTACAATTTTCAACTTGCACTAGAAACCGAACGATTCGTCTGAAAAAAAAACGAAATACTGGTATTTGTAGAAAATTTCAAGTACTTTAATTTCTGTTAACAGGCCATTTACCAAAAGTTGATAGTTTTCGAGTTTTAAGCAAAAAACCCGAAAAAAGAAAAAAAAAACGGTTTATTCTGTTTTTTTTTTTAATGTTGCGTCACGAAATTTTGTCCGCAAACCCCAGATTCGGATTAAGCACCCCAAAAAACATATGGAATGAAAAAATCAGAACTACCCCAAAACTCTCATGGCAAAAATACAATTTAACTAAACTACTATGCACCTCATAATATAGTGAAACGCACAAAGGAACTATTGTTGGGTCATTAAAGTTTAAAAATTTAATTACAATATAATCCACTTATCCATGTTACAATCAGTCCCTTGTTTAGAACAAAGCTTATGCATATAATGCGTATTATTGATAGAATAAAAAAACCTTTTAATAAAATATTTATATTGTGATGTAATTTCGAGTGGAAGTTTGTCAAAGGGATAGTACGAAACATCCGAACGGTATAATTAAAAGAAGATTAATTTTCTCATTATCAATCAAAACAAACCTCAAACTGATAATGATTTAAATTTTAATTGGAGTCCTGTTATATACGTTTGCAGTTGTGAACTTTAAAAAGTTTTAACTTCCTTTAGCAATTTTTGCTTAGTATACCGGTGTCAGAACATTGCTTGTGAAAATGACTGTTACATTAAAAGCAAGTTTTGAAAAGGAAACTAAAATAAATTGGCGTGTTTATGGAACTGCACTAATAGGTAATTGTTAAATTTTTAATTTTTTTTAACACCAGCTTACATTTATACAAGTTTTTCATCTGTTGAGCGTCAAATACATAAAAGTCTATCTTAATAGAATATTTCATATAATTTTTATTGTATTCTTATTTCAATACCTATTATTTCTTACATTTTTCCTGTTCTGTTTAGGCTCTTTGTTACTATCGCTTTCTATGTAATTCCGTTGGTCTTCTCGATCTCTTATTTTACTATTAGTTTGGCGAACTTTCTTTAGTTGCCTGTTGTCTAGCGTTCTTACCAACTAATCGAACCTTATTAGTTACTACCCTTCTGTGTGCTTCATAACAGGTTCAACCTGCAGCATTACGGATACGGTCTTTCATAATATTAGTTTCAAAATATTCACTGAAATTCTTTTTCAGTACGTGGTTCAACTACAGTTCTGTTTAACTGCAGTTGAATCACGTATTTAGGTTGTTTAACCAAGGAATGCGTGTTCTTAAAAAGAAGGAAAAACCTTAGTTTTTTCCGTCCTTGGATATTCCCCTGCATGATCCCTTACAGCATTGCGTAGCGCTCACCCCTATAATCATGGTCCAAATATTCTTCTTTTGCTAGTGCCTATCCTCTATGGATGTTGGCTACCACAATGGCCTATCGTATTTTATTATCGGCTGTTCGAAGTAGGTCTGTGGTGGTCATACCTGTCCACTGTCTCAAATTCTTAAGCCAGGATATTCGGCGGCGTCCTGTTCCTCTATTTCCTTCTATTTTCCCTTCTAATATCAATAGTAGGATTCTGTGTTTATTTTCATTTCTCACTCAAGGTCCGAAGTATGCTAACTTTCTTTCTTTAATGGATTTCAAGACTTCAGGTTCTTTTTGTAAACGTTGCATTACTGCGTCGTTAGTTATATGATGTACATATGATATTCTGAGCATATGACGATAGCACCACATCTCGAAAGACTGCAACCGTCTGCAAGACTCATCAGTGAGTGTCCATGCCTCTGCTCCATACATAAGAACAGAAAACACATAACAATTAAGGATTTTGAGTCGGAGATGTAAGTTCAATGTTAAATTGCAGAGAACTTTCTTCATCTGTTGGAAGGCACTCCTTACTTTTTCGATCCTACATTTATTCTCGTATGAGTAATCCCAGTTGTCTGTGATGTTGCATCCTAGGTATGTTATTTTTTCTGTTCTATCCAATACCTCATTGTCTGCCATAAACTTTGCATCTGTATCTTGGTTTTTGCTTATTATCATAATTTTCGTCTTCTTATTATTAAGTTTTATTCCATATTTTCTACCAATGTTAACTACTTGATCTATCAGTGTGTGTAATCCTTTAGCACTATCCAGAACAAGGACAGTGTCGTCTGCATACTTTACCGTTAACAATCACGCCATCAGTCGTTTCTCCCAAAGCTTCTTGAAATATATGTTCAGAGTATGCATTAAACAGCAAAGGCGAAAGTATGCGACCTTGTCGTACTCCTCTTTGTATTGGGACTTCCTCAGATAATTGATTGTCTACTCGAATCTTGGCTACTTGTTTCCTATAGACATTGGCTATTATTCTTATATCCTGGTCATCGATGTTTGCGATTCGCAAAGTTTCAATAAGCCTCTCATGCTGTACTTTGTCAAATGCCTTTTCGAAGTCAATGAAACAAACAAAAACATCTGTATTAACATCTATTGTTCGTTGTATCAATACTTGTATGCTAAAAAGTGCTTCTCTTGTGCCAAGACCGCTGCGAAATCCAAATTGTACATCAGCAATACCCTCCTCCAATTTCTTGTATATGCGAGAATGGATGATGTTTAAGAATATTTTGAGTGAGTGGTTTATGAGGCTAATGATTCGGTGTTCTTCACATTTCCTAATATTTGCTTTTTTTAGCAGTGGTATAAATATGCACATGTACCAATCTTTTGGTAAAGTTCCTGTTTCATATATACAGTTAAATAATTCATAATGTCAATTTGATTATCTTCTATCAATTTCAATACCTCAGCATATATTCCATCAGGTCCTGACGCTTTGTTGTTTTTTAGACGACTTACTTCTGATTTTGTTATTGTTGGTTCATTCTCGGACGAAGTATATGACGTTGTCATATACTTCAATGTGTTGGTTGTCACTGAACAGTTCTGCTATATACCTATTCCTGCCATCTGTCCAGTTTTTCTTGCGTATTGAATAGTATGTTTTCATTTTTATCAAACAGTGCAGTGGGCATTGTTGTTCTATATATAGCTGCCATTTCTTTGATCTTCCTGTGCATATTGAATATATCATGTTTTCTCTGTAGGATCTCTATTTCTAAGAATTTCTCTAACAGCCAGGATTCTTTTGCTAATTTTATTTCTTTAAGTACCTTTTTGTGGTGTTCCTTGTACTTTTCTGCGTCTTTATTCTTAAACTCTCTTCTTTGCTCCATAAGCTCTAAAATATGATGTATCATCCATGGTTGTTTTATTTGTCTTTCCTGTTTGATGTTGTTTATTGTTGTTGTTACTAATACATCTTTGATCTCGTTCCACATTGTATCTATATCTTTTCTATTATGTGTTGCAATGTCGTTAATTTTGGTGTTTATTTCTTCTTGCATTTGTTGTTTTACGTTGCTTTGTTTCAATTTTTGTATAACGCTCGACTTTCGAGTTTTTTTCATCCTTACTCTCAGTTCAACAAGCAGTAAGTTATGATCGGAGTTAATATCTGCTCCAGGATAGGTTTTTATTGAAGTAACCGCATTACGAAACCTTTTATTTATTAGAAAATAATCTATTTGACTTCTAATTATTTGTTGCGGGCTATCGGCGGAAGACCTTCAGGTATATAACCTTCTAGCTGGTAGTTTGAATTGGCTGTTCATGATTACATTATCTGTTTCTTGACAAAATTGTATCAGTCGTTCTCCTCTTTCATTCCGTATACCCAATCCGTACTCTCCTATTATGCCTTCTACTGTACCCTTTCCAATTTAGGCATTAAAGTCTCCCATGATTATACTGACTTCTTCTTTTTTCATATTTTTCGATTCATTTTTTAATTCTTCATAGAAATGTTCAATCTCCTGCTCTGAGCTATCCGATGTTGGTGCATAAATTTGTAAGATATTTTCTACAAAGCTACTCTATCCGAGATTGGGAGAAATCCTGCAACCGCACCATCCCATTCTTTCCTAATATTGCAACATTTTAATTATGCTAGTGTTTAGGACTTCTTCTTTTATTTTATTTTATTAATAACAGCATCAACCACTTTGGGTTATTAACAGTACTATAGTTATTACATAGATTTTTAAATCGAAACTGTATTTTTGATTATTAGGTTCAGAATTAGGCAAAAAGTTTCATATTTTACAATTTGTAAATATGGTTTACAAAACATTAATAGTTATAATTTGTTTAAAACAATATCTTTCAGGTAGTTCAACATATTTGTAAATTTACAATGTGCTCATTGTAAATTTACAAATATGTTGAAAATACTTTTCATTTTGGTAAATGCGTTTCTTGCTTACTCAACTCTTCCTTCAGTATGGTCGTTGTTGTCGTTAATAATTTATGCTAAATATTTATAGTCCATTGGAAAGTTACATTTAGGATTGCATTTTTGCATAGGACGCAATTTCCTTGTCTTGATGTATAGGGAGGTTAGTATAAACTTCAGTTTAAGTTTGAGGGTCCGCCACCCTAGTCTTATGGCGACTGCGGTCTTGGAAAAAAGGGTCCAAAGGATTTTCGCTTTGTATCTCGTAAACTAGCAGGCCTACAAAAAATTGTGTTAGACATTTTTTATAG